>NC_136385.1:68658728-78016228 GCF_965140285.1 Lepidochelys kempii
GTGATTTTTCTTAATTTGCTTCCAAATTTTGAATCTGAAATTAACATTTTACCCAATTATTTTATGGGAAAACAAGCCCTTCTTAGAGACAGTTTGGTTACATACACAGGGAGCCTCACAAAACCAGGTTCTATTCCCAACTCCGTCATTGAAGAGTATTGTGACCTTGGACAAGTCACTTCAGCTGTGTCTCAGTTTTCCTTTATGTAAAATGGGGATAATGATACTTCTTGTTTTAAAAAGTGCTTTGAGGTCTATGGCTCAAAAGGCTTTGTCACTAGCTATTTATTGGCTGCACTGCTCTCATTCTGAGACTGTTACACATGTGGTCCTTGGCAGGAGGTGAGCTATGTTCTAGCCAGCACTACACACACATACAATCTGTCACTAGTACGAGACAGAAGAAAATCATCCATGTGTCAGTGGAAACAGGAAATTGGGGGAGGTGTGAGTGCTGCATTCTCACCACACCTTCTCCCATACATTGGTCTTCTTTTTGCTTCTGTTTTGCCTGCTTTCAAATGGCTGTTCTTTCTTCTCAACTGGAGGGAATGTCAAATGCTAAAGCCTAAATTAATCACTGCCAGGGAGCCATTTTGTGAAGTAATCCCCATCTCCTATTCTCCACACAAAAAAATCCAACCCGGTTTTGCACTGGCTCTGGAATATAGTTTCCATTATTAAAACCGTCATAATCAGACTCTGGAAGTTGGAGATGTCTAACATTTTACAGGTTGTATTTTGAACTTTGTCGGTGGAAAAGCAGTAGGTTTGGTTCTTGCTGATCAAGGGTGTCATGTTGCAAGTCTAGTTAATCACAATGACAAAATGGTAATACATTTCCCACTGGATTTCCAAACAATGAGTGGTTCTGTTTGGGCTGACCAACTGGATGTGCCCTGGTACCTACCTACTGTGCTAATTTCAGGCTACGTGCATATTAAAGACAGAAACAAAACGTTTAAATGTCTTTTTTTTTAAATGTGACTATATGTGGTTAAACTAATTGCTGGTGAAAGCTATGGATTGGAAACCCTGAAAACTGATGGCCTCTGTTAATCTCCAGAGCAACTGCAACACAGGTAGAAAAAGCAACAGAGTCCTGTGCTGCGCCACCCGTGTGCCTCAACCCTGATCTAAGTGGGGCCCACCTCTACAGGTCAGAGACGTGTAATCTCCATATCTATTTAATCCTAGGCTTCTCTGCTGAGACTGCCAAAAATGGAATCAATAAGCAATAAGTGTAGCAGGAGTAATGAAGGTTTTTATATGGACGCTTATCTAGAAAGCGGACTGAGACCATCAAATTCGTTTAACATTGGCTCCCAAACAGTTTCACAGGGCACAGGACTGCCATCATCCTACATGGAAACCACAGATAATTAGAGGTCTAGGACCTTCTGCAGGGACAGGAAGCCTCTGAGTGTTGTGAGGGATGGACTAAAAGGCTGACATTTGGCTTTGGACAGCTAAATATCATAGAAAGAATAGGCCCTCTGAATCCCAATGTCATCCTATTCACCCATCCTTAATAGCAACACTGGGTAACCCCATCCACTTCTAACTTCCCTTCTATTTTATTCTAGTTCTTAGTGCCTAATAGCTACTTTTCTTCAGTCTTCACTAAGCAGGGTAATGTCATCCCGTGGTTTAGCACTTAAGCTTCTAATAGTTATCAAGGGAAGTGTGACACAAAGCAGACTTCTGAGGGAGCATGTCACAAGGCTATAATCAGAATATATTCAAATTAACTGGATGCAGTGATATTTATCCTAGAGAGTTCAATGGGCCAGTGGAAGTACTATCAAAGCCATTGTTAATGTTTTTGAGAACAAAAAAGGCAGGTAAGGTCTCAGAGTCCAGGCAAAAAGCAAACATAACACCTGATCTTGCAGGCCTTGCTCCAGAAAACCTGCCCCTGAAATCAATAGGAAGTTTGCGCAAGTGAAGATGGAAGGATCATGCCAATTTCAAAGATGTGAGGAAAGACTACAGGGGAGTGTAGAGGAGCAAATTTAATTTCAATTCTTGGTAAGTTGTTAGAACAATGAATAAAGCAGTTACTTTGTAAGCACATACCGGAAAATATGGTGATAAACAGAGAGCAACAAAGGTGTGCAAAAAACAAGTTATGCCACAGTTATGTAATATGCTATGCTGGGCTAGTTGGGTGCTCAGCTCCCATTGAAATTCAGTGGAAGTTGGGTGCCTTAACTCCCTTAGGCTGCTTGAAAATCCCAGCCTAACAGGATAGGGTGAGTGTACAAAGGGAATGCAGATGACAAGGTGTATTCTGACATTAATGAGGCCTTTGATACCATGCCACATGACACACAAGAAAATTAGAAGAATATTGATGAGGTCAACCTACAATGTAGAGGCTGCTTTTTTAAAAAACAAAAATCAAATTTAGAATATTAATTGTTCAGGGCCAAGTGCAAAATATTCACCGGGGCCACATTTACACTGGTATTTAGGTACCAAAGGATGCACCTAGTGGGATTTTCAAAAGTAAATTGAAGTCAGGATGATCCAGTGATTGAGGCATTAGCCAAGAACTTGAGAGACTGGGTTTACTTCCTGGATCTTCCCCAGACTGACTGTGTGACCCTGGGCACTTACTCACTGTGCCATAGATCCCCAACTGTAAAATGAGGATAACAGCACTTCTCTACTTCGTAGGGGCATTGTGAGAATAAACATATTAAAGGTTAAGGAGTACTTGTGGCACCTTAGAGACTAACCAATTTTTGCGAATACATATTAAAGGTTGTGAAGTGCTCAGATACTTTGGGGAAAATCCCTCTAGGTGCCTATCTGCATTGTTAAGCACCAAAATACTTTTGAAAAACTGGCCCTAGGCACTTGCAAGAGTCCATTTTGGGTTCAGTACTAGTCTATATTTTTATTACTGATTTGGCAGATGGAGTGGAGAATACAAGAATGACATGTGCAGAGGACAGATTGTTGGGAAAGATCACAGACACTTGGGAAAATAACAAAAAATGCCCTGCATGAGCCTGATAGATTGGAGAAATGAGTTGAAATCAATCATTTGATTAATAACTATGAGATCCAACAAAGATAAATGTAACATGTTTCAAGTAAGACAGATTAATAAAATGAAGAAATTGAAGCCGGAGGATAACTAGCTGAGGTAGCATGGAGACGGAACAGGTATACTAAATATAAAGACTGTTTGAATGTGGCAGTGGAGAAAGTCCCTTTGCTTGAGATCTTTAAATCATGAGTGAAAATAGCCCTGGAGAATACAACCCTGCACTGGCAAAAGAATGAACTAACTAACTCAATAGGTCTATTGCCTCTCTAGCTTTCATAACATGTGCACAAAAGGAATATGCTATATGAGGAGCATTATGGGTAAAACAAAAAAAAATAGTTACTGAACCTAATACCTATCTTCTGCACTAGTTCAGCCTTCTGATGTGAGGTATGTTTAGTTTTGGCCACCACACTGTAAAAAAATAGACAAATTGGAGACAGTTCGGAGGACAGCAACAAGCTTGATAAGAGAACTGGAGGAGAGACATGATAAGTGTCTTCAGATACAGAAAAGGAGAGTATAAACAAGCCAACAAACAATTATTCTCATTAGGCACCAAGAAGAGAATACAGAGTGATGGGTGTAAGTCTACAGCAGAGAAAATTCAGGTTAAATAATTGGAGAAACTTGATAACCAAAAGGACAGTTGGGGCAACAGAACAAGCTTCTAGACAAGAATCATCATCACTAGGGATACTCAAGGCTGGATTAGTCACTGGTCCATCAGGGATGATAGGAAGAATTAAACCAGTTCTACCATTGTGAAGGGGATGGACTAAAAGGCCCACTTGGGATCCCAGCCTCAAAGAGTCTATGTACAAAGGATGCTATATAAAGTAAGCTGTCTTAATCAAAGTGCACTATAAAGAGAAGAAAAGTTACACAGAGATGAGAAGAAACAGTGAGACAGAATAGAGAGGGAAATGCTTGACAAAGTTACATGCAACAACTCCTTTTATAGAAGCAGAAAAGGGAAACCCCACATGTGATGATAGAGTAGAAGGAAAGAACACTGGAATTTAAAAGAAGATGCAAGTAAGTATATTTGCAGATTAGTTACAGTGAGGTGGGGGAAGGAACAGAAGGAGGAAGAAGAAGAAGGGTATGTCTACATTGCTGCTGGAAGCGTGCTTGCCAGCACGGACAGATAGACATGTGCTAACAGTGCTTGAGCTGGTACACTAAAAATAGCCACGTAGCTGGGGCCAGCACAGGTAGCACCTTGGGCTAGCCATCTGAGAACAAACCTGCCCACACACCCTGGGGTAGCCCATGCCATGCCCGGGCAGCCCCGAGCTACAGTGCTATTTTTTGTGAGATAGCTCAAGCAGAGCTAACATGAGTCTGTCTACCCATGCTGGAAAGCATGCTCTCAGCTGCAGTGTAGACCTACCCTAAGTAGCGTCTCGATGACTTAGCACAGGTGGACCACTTCAGACAGATGGAAGAACGTCAGCTAGTCTAGTTCAGAAGCTAGAGTTGATCACAGTTTTTTGTTCCAGAACCCAAGCTATGAAACTTCATATAATGTTGATGAAGTTTTACCAGAGTGAAGATGTTTGATTTTCAAAGACAACCAAATCATGGATAAGAACACAGCTGTGGTGAGACTTCTCTGGCTGGTGGATCCCACGGGGCAACATTTATGACCATATGTCATCAATTGTCCTTTACTGTCATTTATACATTCATTCATTCACTCTGCCCTTCATTTGAAACTTGTACCCTGTTGTTCATCTGAAGCTGCTGTAGTAGGAGCTCCCCAGTCTTCCCCGGGCTATGTTGGGTTTGCTTTCTAGCATGGTTTGGTACCCTGGCACCTACTTAGCCTGGATGTATGGCCCTATATCTCCTAGTTATGTATTCAGGCTGTGTTTGTAAGTGGCAGTACACATTCCTGCCTACAGCCCTCCCACATGGTCTCCTCTCGGTCCCTCTTTTCAAGGGTATCTGGTAGAGCTGGTCGAAAATGTTCAGATTGACCAGTTTTCCATCAGACAATGCTGATACAACAAAATGGAAACTTTTCCCAGGAACATATCAATGTTGTTGTTATTTTTTATGAGAAATTATCAAAACATTGTTTCAACTTTTATGTTACATTAGAATGTAATATAAAAAGTCAAAATGTTTCAACCATTATAGTATGTTGTATAACAAGTCAAATGAAATATTTCAATAAGATTGAAATAAGATTTTCATTTCACAAAAAATTCCACATTTTTGACTTTTCATCTCGATTTGAGACAAAACCAAAATTTTCCTAAGGGACAAAAGTTCCATTTTTCAAGCAGCTCTAATTTCTGGACCAGCCAACTGGGCAAAATCCGCTCAAGTGGCACATAACCAATTACCTGTCCCCACTTGGTCAGGGCTCAGTTCCTTCTCTGGAGTAGCATTGCCATCTTCCAGTGGAAGGAGGTCTGCCAGCAATAAGTCAGAGGCGAAGAAGCTAACAAGGGCTCAGGGGTTAGCTCCTTCACAGCCATGCTGCTGACACATGGACAGGTAGCTTCTCACAGACCTTTATGCGAGTACTGACAACTGTTGAAGTAGATTCTGTTTCCTAAGTATAGTTTTATAAATGGGAAAGCAGAGCTGGTCAAATTCCTCAAAGAATTTTCTGTGACTATATCCTTTAAATAAATAAATTAATACTTCAAATCAGTTCTGTCTGTGCTCCTTTTGTGTTTGTTCATTTTCCACAAACATTCAAGCAACCAAATTTACTGGCAGGCATGTTTGTGGAAACAGAATATTTGGAGTGAAAATTAGAGAATATACAGGAAAAGCAAATTCTGGACTCATGAAGGCAATCATTCACACCAGTAACGTGATTCTAAGAGTAATGAGACAGGGAACAGAAACGATACTCTGTAACCTGCATGCTCCCATCTAAAACTAACCAATCTAGCTGTGAATTTATACATTGAATATTGGGAATTAACGTTCCCCAAACAATCTATAGATCAAGATATAATTGTAGAAAATATTTGGCAAATAATTTTGAAGAAGAAATAAATTTTAAAAAATCTTAAACTGTTTACTGACAATTCATTAACAGAAAAGGGGTCTAAATGTGTCAAATAAATTATTCACTACAAATTATTTATATAAGTTCTAATGAATATTAAAAGGGAGGGAGAAGATGGCACTATAGCTGGAGCAACCCTCTTTCCGTTCCCCCATAGTAATGTAAAAGAGTTCTGTTACCTATAACAACCTTCTCTTGGCCATCTTCGTTGGTCCCCACTTCTGATCATAAGTTTATTAAAAACTAAAGATTTCAGCCAAAGTGAGTGGGAAAGATTTATTTTTCAAAACAAAAAGTAAATTTATACTCTAAAATGTAAACCAGGAATTAGCAATGGGCAAAACTACATCGGTACAACATGCACCATAACTTGGCTTCAGCTAAGATTTCTGTTGCCTGTGTTGATATCTTTGATGTGTCACATACTATCTGTGAATCACCTCTTTGCATGTCACTAAGGTGCCTGGGTGAACCCACAGCTGAGCTAAATCATTTATACTCTCGCTAGGGAAATGGGAGTGACCAGAAAAGAGTCACAATGTCTTCAAAATGCCTATAATCCACAGAAGTGCCCTTGCATGTGGGGGCATTTCCAAGAAAGGAGATATAGACAATCCCACACACACATCCACTCTCACTGAAAGGCTCAGGATTTTCAACAGAAAATACGTGTTGAACTTCTGGACAATCCTTAAAAGGGGAAATTTCAACCCTCCAATGTCAAAACAGATCCTTAAATATAAACCTGCAGAGGTGCCCCCCATCCTTTCAACCTAAAGAGCTCCTCCTCCTATGATGAGGTTATACTCATGTGCAGACATATTAGAGACCATTCTGCCCATTCAAGGCTTTACTTTCTCCCTCCCAAATCAATTGCACCAGTAAGGAACTCCATCCCTAGAGTCCCCATAGTATTTGCATTGCCAAAGCAAGACATTTGGAATGCCAGTCACAACGCCATACAAGGGTCACCCAACCTCACCATGAAAGAGCATGGCTGGACTGTGGGGAATAAACCTTTCATGTATGTTCCAGATTTCTTCATTTTTTAAAAACTACAGATTCATAGATAGCAATTGTGATTACTGGTCTTTTGGGGCTGGAAGAGTTGGGAGGTTGGGGGCAGAAAGGAGTGGGCGTACCAACTCATCCCAAACCCACCAAAACATTTTGGAGCTGTGAAATGAAGATGGTCACCTCTCCTCCTGACACTATTAGCTTTCAGTGAAACAAGATGGGTGAGGTAAGATCTGTTATCGGACCAACTTCTCCAATAAAAAATATTACCTCACACACCTTGTCTCTCTAGTATCCTGGAACCGACTCAACACACAACAACACTCTGTTAGCTTTGGTTAGTTACCACTTGCTATGCTAAGTGGTATCTGACAGCACAAGTTCCCAATGAACACCCAGTCTATGCTAGGTATTGAAATGGGAGCTTCTCAGAAAGACAGAGATTTGGCCCAGCATGTCACTCACTGAATCGGATGTATTGAAGCGAGAAAGTGTTGAAAAGAAGAAGAAAAAATGCCAATGGACAGATCCTAACTGTAAAAAGAATTCATAGTATGCCAAATTCTGGAGTTCTTCCTCACAGGCTGACACCCTTGCTTGTTTTGAGTAATGCCTTACTTCACCTGCAGTCCCACTGGAACCCATCACAGAGTCAGCTACTACTCACAGTGAGTCAGGGTACATTTACACAGCAAATTAAGGTATGACAGTAGTGTGGTTAGGCTCATCCATGCTAGCTTTCATCTAGCTAGCTAAGGTAACAATAGTAGTGACAATATGGAAGCATGGACTTCAGCATTGGCTAGCCGCCTGAGCTGCATACCCAGGGTCCCTGGCAGGAGGCACTGGGGCAGCTAGCCCACACTGAAGCCTGTGCTACCACACAGACACTACTGTTGGTACTTGAGCTAACTAGATTAATGCCCACATGAGTATGCCTACCCAGGCTACAATCACACCTTCCTTTGGTGACAGAACTGGGCAGTCAGGTTTTAAGCAGTGCTTACCGAGGCACAGCTCCCACTGATGTCCCTAAGAGCTCTGTCTGAGGAAGGGCTGAGAGAGTTAGGACTTTGAGATTTAGCCCACTGAGATTTAAAAAGGGATTGAAAGAAAGGAAATCGCCACAAAAATAAATGAGAGATACACAATGGTGAAGTACTTTTGTCAGAGATTTTTGAGTTAAGCTTTTGTTTGTAACAATCTGAAACAGAGAAAGAAATAGAGGGTGAATCTTACAAGGGGGTGTGGGGAGAGAGAGTGTTAAGGCAGAGAAGCCACAGAGAGAGAGAGAGAGATTGACAGACCATGAGAGGTGATTTCACTTTCTTTCCTTCATGCAAAAACCCCCAACAGCAGCAGCAGCAGCAGGTGAAAGACATGCAAGTCAGAGAACAGCAGGACTCTTTGCTGGAAAGGAGAAGATGAAGCCTTGATTGCATTTGAGCTGGTTGGACCAGGCCGGAAGCAGAGCTGGTGGTTTGGGTGCTACTTACTGTCACAAACGTAAGGTTTGTCATGGTCATCCTGGGAGGCAGCATCGTTCCTTCTCCTGCCACCTCCAGATCCCCGAGCCTACAATGAGAATAAGGACGTTAACGCCATTCCGGTGCCCCTCACAGCTTTCAACTTGCCCCAACCAGTATAAACTATGGACTAAATGCATCTTTGACTTCAGTAGTGTTACATCATTGTAACCAGATTACTAGGGCCCTGCCTTTTCCTAAAACACACTGTATATTTATTGAGCTTTCAATGTGGCAGAGCTCCCTTAGAGTAGAGATCCCTACCTGATTAGTCACAGTACTATAATGATTCCTGCCTCACTGCCATGGCATATTTCAGTCAAGTCACAGGAGGTGGTGTTCAAGTATTGAGCCTAATCAATGAATGAATGGGAGGGCATAAATCCATTTGTGGCTAGAAGTAACACGATTGAAATCAGTCTGAAAACAGGCTCATAATATTATGAGATATAACTATGATTCTTTCCTTTTAATATTTTTAAAGTACATCTTGTGCTGGTGAAAGGTGCTAGCCCAACAGCCCAGGAGACTGGGGTCCTTGGTTTATCCATAAAGTGCTGCCCTGCATATGTGCATCAGTGTTGATATGAACGCCAGGGATAAGAATGGAGTTCAGTGTTAATGCCATTCAATCTTCACTATTCTCAGCTGAGATTGCCACCTTGGGCACCAGTTACAATGGTCAAGGTTGCGATGTGGATTATTTTATGTCGGCCAATGGACAGTCTTTAAATGATAATAACTTTGGGCCTGATCTCTATTCAAACTAGTGATCTCAAGGGAGAAGGTTACATGGCCCTTTCCTAATACTCTGAGCCACTGAGTCCTCAGGCAAAAGCAACACACCTCAATTGTTTCAGTCTTCCAAATAGATAAGTCCTTGGCTCCTACTTTCCCTCCTAGAGCTAACTGCTCTGAATCCCTTTGCTTTTTGTTTGAGAGAACATGAAATTGAAGCAGCATTAGCAGGTAGAACTGAAGATGATGCAGAGATGTAGAAAGTAGTATTAGTGTCCCAAATACTAAAGGGTTCCATGGGCTAACCTTTGCATCTCCTCGATGTACACTGAATAGCACTCAAGTTAACTGAGCCGTATTCCATCATGGGTCTGAAGACAAGGCACGAGGGACAGTTTTACACGGACATACCATTGGTCAATGATGAAAAGAGGGACTTACATAAACTGCACAGGTTAAAATGAACCCCATCCCATTGGGTTGCTCAGGTCTCCAGAACAAACCCAAGAAAGCCTCTTAACCACTTGGATGGAGTAGGAATAAGCCTATCCTCATTGTAATCCTGGAGGAGAGGGACAGATTTGTGACTGGCTGGATGGGGTGGATACTGTTAGGTATGATCAGTAGAGTTTTGCCTCCTGCAAGCAGAGTTCAAAGCAGGGCACTACATTCTGACCAGTGTGTGATCTCCTTGAGTGAGTCACATGTAAATCAAATGAAATGTAGTGAGGCACAAACTCCGCATAGTAACTACAAACACAATCTTTAAGGAAGCTGATGTGCATCCAGGAAACAAGATTTGTAAGAATAAATTAAAGGGTGCGTCTACCCTGAAAAATGATTCTGCAATAATTGATTTATGCGATCCATGTTCATTGTCTCTCAGTGATTCAATATCAGGTTCAGTGCTCAGTTTACAAATAAAAAAGATTATTTTTTTTCCTGATTGCCAGCTCTGCAAACTCACCCTAGGCGCTGAGAGTAAGCCTAGGTTCCTTTCTTCTCTCAGCACAAGCGAAATCAGGCCCTTAGTGACACCTGTGCAACCCCGCTTTCTTCCGTGGGTTAGCACAGGTGTAACTGATTGGACCTTAAACAATTCTATTGATGGACAGACTAGACTCCAACCCCCTGGCCAGGCTAGGGGCACTGGTTCTGCAGGGCAAAGAGGAATAAAAGTGCAGTAAAGACTTCTTTTTGGCACTAGTTAGCAGTATGACTCTGTAGACACACAGGGAGCAGATCTGTGGAGTAAGGTGGTGTCATTTTAATATAATCACTTTTCAGAGTAGAATGGCAATTTAAGATCCATTGCTTAGCATTTTACAGCCAGCTGTTTCCCTTCTAACTGTCCTTTACAGAAATACAAGTGCAAAGCATTCATGACATGACCACATATACTCTTTTTCATAAATCAAACATGGGGAGATTTTCAGATTGAGTCAGTGTCTTTCAATAGGACATGGCTCCTAAACTCCTTTGGCATTTTTGAAAATGTCCCCCCACACCCCCCAGTATGTACTTGAAGAGCACTTGTACTGGACATGTGCAGCTGCATTGCTTTTATATTTTTTAAACAAACTTCATGGCCCAGCTCCATCCAACAAAGATTTTAAAAACCTCTGTGTGAATCCATCTCCTTGGCCTTCAGTCTCTTTACTAGCACATCCATTATTTCAGAGCTAGCCTTAGGGGGCCAGAAAACCAGGCAGTCACCCCAGGGGCACAAAACTGAATGCCACGTTCATGCTGTCAGGGCTTCAGTCTGTTGGATTCAGTCATCCACAGCTGCCTTCATTCTCCTGCTGGCATGCAGCAGGGACTAGGATACTTGATGTATGAAGCCTGGAAGCCTCAACAGAGCTGATTTGAAGCAGCTTAATGGAGCCAAACAGAGAGAGTAGCCAGAGGGACAGATGTAGGGTCCAGAATTAAAAATAAAATCATGCTGTAGGAAAAGAAAGGGACACACAGAATTTGGAATGTTCAGAGCAATAATTCTGCTGCATTAATCCTGTGTCAATGCCTTCAGTCCTCATTTGTTCTCCAAATAGCAAGAGGTTTATGGGCCAAACTTTGCAGAATCTAGTTCCCTTCAGCATGTCCTCCCCTGTAGTCTACCAGCCTTTAACAATACCCCATCCCTCCTTTCTAGGCAAGGAAGTGCAGTCCTTTCTCGGGTTCAGCTTTCAAGTCTCCTCAATTTTGACCCCTTTGTCCTAATTCCTACTTCAGGTTGCACACTTCGTGAGGAGCAGGGCATTTCAAAAGCAGACTTCCAGTTTACACCAGCTGAGGAGCTGGCCCTACATCTTAAAGTATAATTCTGTTTTGGTTCAACATGCTGACTTCACTCAATTAAAAGTTTATGGCATTTGGAGCTCTTTCTCCCCTCTGCATCCTCATCACTGTGAGAAGTCAAGGTCACCAGCAGAGCAGGACTCACTAGCATGGCAAGGGAAAGAGATTCTATTGTGGCTGGTTGCACTGTGCTTGCGCTTAATAAGGGGCTCTAGAACAGAAAGCACGATATAAATGTATGCTTCCAGATGGATGAGAAGAATAATTAAATGCTCCCAACCCCCAGAGATTATTTTATTTATAATGGTAAAGCTAAACAATTAGTATTGTTTTCACAGAGCTTCCTGGAGAGGGGAGTACAGCAGTGCATGTAACAATAACAACATCAGAGCATTGTTTGTATGGGTTGAGGATGCATGGAAATGAATGCCAGGAAAGATAATTCTCCTTTCCCAACCTAAATATCTTTTTCACTATCCATTTGATCCTTCATTTCCAATGACAGGAATGCCCAAATTCCATGACAGGAAGTTTATTAGGAAAGGCCCACGTAGCTGAAGTATTAGTGATAGCTATAGTTAAGGTTGTATGAGTGTATCCATTCTAACCCATTTTTGATTACTAAATCATATAGTTTTCTGAAACTCACCCTTTTCTGGCTCTGTTTAAGGCTAAATTTTAAAAAATATTAAAGAAAGATTCAGTCAAACTGTTCAGCCAATTTTGATAATGGAGAGTGAAAAATACACTTTTCCAATTAAAAAAAAGTATTTTGATCTTTATTCAAAGAGTCTTAGCACAAAAGTGAACAATAGCAGGAAGCTGAAATAATGGAACAACAGAGGGTTTGCACAAACACGTTATGAGTGAGGTTTCAAACAGCTCTTCTTATTTTTTTAATTTTATTTTTATCTGTTTTTTATCTCAAAACATCCACCAAGCACACCAAAAGGCATGTTCAGAGATTATGTGCCCTTGCAGCTCCCACTGCACTCAATGACAGATGCAAGTGCCCAGCACCTCTGAGAATCATGTTTACTTTCATTTAGGGGGCTATCTTTAGGGATCTACATTTGAAAATTTTGACTCCATGTTTTAAAATTGTGACCTTGTTACTTAGCTGACTTACTGCTAGATCTGTGAGAGGACATGATAGGAAACTATAGGGATGTTGTCTCCTGAGAGTGAAATCCTGCCCCATTTAAATCAAGGGGAGTTTTGCCATTGATTTCTATTGTGCCGGAATTTTACCCTTAGAGTGCTACTACAAACTTTCACTGCTGACTTTATCTTTGAAGAACATAGAGAAATGTATTTAAATTGTTAAACAAAAAACAGAAAATCAAAGATGACTTTGTTTTGGCTTATGGGACTGCAAATATTTTTTGCATTTATCTTTTAGTAAGGAATGGTATTTCAAGGTCAGCGGATTGTAATAACAGGATAATAATAATAATCATTATTAGATTTTATTTTAAAAATAAAAATTCATCCCTATAATAAATTTGCTCCATCTTCTAATTTGCTTCCATCTCCCAACAGTGTTATTTCTTAGTAATAGGCAGAAATAAACTGAAAACATGAGAAGACATAAAAATCACTGACCGTCATTCCACAATTTACCACATGGATATCACTTCAGCATATCTATGGGTGTGTGTGTGTGTGTGTCAGAAACCAACTGAGAATGTGAGAATAGGGGTTTGCTTCCCTTCTTTCCTCTCTCATAGATTCCCAACCTACCCGTCCTCTGGGCCTGTTCTTTCGTTTTGGAATATCTTCTTCTAATTCCTCTTCCTCATTCACTTCATCAGCATTTTCATCATTTTCCAAAACTCTCTATAGGGAACAATAATCATTTTTAGAAGAAAAGACTATTGTTTGCTAGAAGACACACATGGTCAACTATTATTTACAATTGAGATTGTGGTAATGCCCAAAATGTGCTCTTCAAACACAAAGAGAGAGACAGTCCCTGTCCCAAAGAGATTTAAGAGGTAAACACAGACAAAAATGGATATAACATGCAAACAAGAGGTCTAAATAGGTGATTAAAATTACAAGTGTACTAATTCTCTAATGCCAGAATCAGATCCAAGCATCCCCAATTCCTTCCAGTCAACACCCTCAAAAGTTAGAGAGTTCCTCCCTCACCCACCCTCATTTCCACAGGGAAATGGTTCCTGAGAAATACCAGTCTTAAGGCTGACATCCCAGACACTAGCAAGACACAGTCTAGAGGGTGAGGGGGTTGTGGAGATTCTCTTCTGAAATTAACTCTTAGAAGATGTAAATCAACATTTCTTTCCCTAGTAGTCTACAATTTTTCCCATTTAGTGAAACATTCATTTTCTGCGTTTCTAATGGCCCTTGAAGTTAATATCCTTTTGGGGTACCAGTACCTTAAGTAGCTATACAGCTCTGGAAATAAGGGGTCCTGATCCTGCAGAGTGCTGAGCAAATGTCATTCCCACTGAAGTCAATGGGAGTAGCAATTGCTCATCACCTCACAGAATTGTGCCTGGGATTTGTTAATTTTTCCAGTTTTTGTGAATTCCATGCTTGGGGAAAGGTGTCCCATTTGGTAGCTCTGGAAGCATCCACAAAGCAGATATAGCAAGCAGTGACAGTGCAAGCTTCCCCCACAATACTGAGACGGAGCAAACTCCTGTTGAGGTGAAAGGATTATTCAATCTTCATAACCCACTCAGTCTTTAGCATCTCTGCTAAGAGAGCAAAAAGGGGCCACCCAGTGTCAGTCATGATATGAGTGCTTATTCTTTAGGAGCTGGTCTGAAACCACTCAGACAGGCCACCACTAAGTCTTGAGATGGCAATATCATTTCGCCATGAAACGGATTCAAACCACTGAGTTAGAGGTGATCGAAAGGTTTTGTAATCGGTTACCAAATTCTGACCTTTCCAGTCTCCTGGATCATTATTAGTTAAAAGCTGCTACAGAGCCAGCAGAGGGAGAATAGGAGCAAAACACATTAGTTTTGAGCCCTGTGTACCTTCGGCATTGACTGCTCAGGGTGCTGGGAGAGAATACACAGAGAGATTTCACTGACAAGAGATTTAGAATCTGGAGGAACACCTGCACCACATTATTATAATCTTATCCGTTTACACTTTTGAGCCAAGATATTGGACATTTGTCACAGTTTCAGGGCAATTGCACCTCTATTCCCCCTCCATGGTCCACCAAGGGCACCCACTTCTAGGGTCCCAGCTCCCAGCCATCACCTCTCACCTGCATCTCACTCATGCCTGTGTTGCCCACAGTTATGTTACCACACAGCTCTTTCTAAGCAAGCACATTTATTCTTAAAGTGAAAGCATTACAGAGGAACATATTAAAAACAACAAAAGAACCTGCACGCATGCTAAAAATCTTACCAGAGATCACCCCACAACTCTAACAAGGACTCTGCTAGGTGTCAGTCCTTCAAAATCCACAACTGGGTTTTCCCCATGGTTACAAGTTTCATAATTGTCTCAGATTCAGAACCAGAACCCAGGCAGAGCAGTTCAGCTGTTTCTTTACTTACTGTCCCAAAAGTCCATTTTTTGCTTGCACATTTTCAGTATAGTCCTTTGAACTCCCAGGCCTCATAATAATACACAAACTTTGCATTTAATATAATGGACACCAAAGATATTTAAAACTTAATTTAATAACGTCTCCCGAGGAAAGGCAAGAAATTGCTATATCTGTCATGGTGTCCCTTAAAAATGTTTAAATAACCTGTAGAGTTTGGTGGGAAGTCTAATATCTGTAGGGTTTGGGATTTATGTTTCTCTCTTTTTTAACGCCTCAGGGGGCCATTTATGGGATCAAACTATTGTGAGTCCTGGTCTTCTCCCATAATTTTAGTTCCTGGAAGGATGAAACATTAAGTCACTGCCCATCACCACATATAATTATTATTTCAAAATTCACACAGTTACATATATCGGTAGGGGCGACTTCATACTTTTAAAGTCCAGAGGATGCCTGAAGAATTTTTGTTCCTGAAGAGATAAATGCTATTTAAAAAATTTTGAAAACTACTTATAACATCTTCCATTTTCACAGTGCCTTTCAACTCCAGCAACTCCATTCTGCATCAGCAACACTACACAACAGTATTAAGGAGGGATAGTGTAGAATACTTTCTCCAGTTGAAATTACAGGGCAAATTCAAAGTAGGCAGACCAATTAACCACATGTGAACATGGCCAGGATGCCAGGTAATACCTCTAATTCTTGTGGAAAATGCCAGGTCAACTTTTAATGACTGATCAAAGACTTTGGTTTAAACCTATTCCAAAAGATGATGCCGTTTTCACCCCACTTGAGGCATTGGTTCAACAGTGATCTCACATGCGGCCAAATCTCAATTCATGTAAATAGTAGATGAACATCTGGCCCATAGTGACTGCACCTATTTAAGAAGGGGCAATCTTTATTCTTTTTTTAGCAAAATATCTATTATTTTCCTACTCTGTCCTTCCAAAACACTCTTCCAATTCACCATATTTTAATGCAGGTAAGCAACGAGTCCCTGCTTTTCTCCCAATCCACATTAAGGGCTAGAGTGAAAGTTTACTCTCAGCCCATAGTAAAGGGCAGTTCCTAGCTGGGACCAAGGAGGGAATTATGACTCTGTTCATGCTCCCCCACCTGCATAGGAGGAGGAGTAGCAGCCCCACAGAGACTGCTTCCTCCTGGACCTTCCCAAGCTGAGACTAGCAGAATGTGTAGCCTATGTAGAGGAGTCAGAGGGAGACTTGCACATACACACACGCAACCTCCCTTACACCTCTACATGGGCACAAAGAACTAATGATGATCTTGTCCAACTGTCCAACCATCCCTACCACCTGCTGAAAGTGAGCTATGGTTAAAGTAATTGTTGCGCAGACTGAATCCAACAAAGCTGCACATGCATAGGAAACAGCAGCAAGGAAAGCCTCTCATCAGCTCCGTGATGAAACCGGCATCCATAAGACAGGTCACAGCTCAGAGAGTACAGCTGAAGGCTCCTTGTACAGACACTTCTTCCCTCCCCACTTTGTAATGCAGTGATGCCAAGACTGCTGTCAATTCCGCTGTCTCTGAAGTCTCTTTCCTCAGGCTGATGCCAGGGATAACTTGGGAGCTCAGATTGCACAGCAGCATCCAAAGGCACTCATAAAGATGCTGCACCATGACTTCTGGTGACCTTGGAAGCGGCTGTAATAGAGTCTTTAGGGCTTTGAGTTTATTAAAATCAGAAAAGGGGAGATGAAGGAGGCTTTTCACATAGACCTCATTGTGAACATGGAATGCTTCTCCTTTGGCAATTGTCCATCCCACAGAAAAGAAGGTTCTCATTTAAAGGGATGTGAAACAGATTAAAAATCATTACCTACATTTTGGGTGCACCAAGGTGCAGGCCATCTGTCTTTTGAAAAATCAGGTTCCTTTATTGTGTCCCAAGCTGGGCACTACAAAACTGAGGCTTACAAAATCACAAGTCACTTTTGCGAATGTAGACATATATATGTACAGTGTTTCCTTACACATGTCACTAGTAGCTCTAATCCTGCAGCCCTTACATAGGTGGAATTTCAGTGAGGCTGCTCGCACGCGTAAGTGCTGCAGGATTGGGTTCCAGAGCTAGGCAGATTTGATGCTCGTGATTTTCAGTTTTGATCTCTGTTGGGCCACATACTTGAGTTTTGCTTCAAGTTTCAGGAACGAACCCCAACACTTGCATCTCAGCCAAAATCACCAAGTTTTGCCAGTTTCACGTGATTCACACTAGAAACCATAGATCGGTGTAAGTTCATTCTGAACGCAGCTTTCAGCTCGTTCAAAATTTGCCTCTACTTCCCTGAAAGGTTTGCAAACCTCAACAAAACTGGCCAGAGTCAAAGATTTCATTATGAACACTGCATATAACTCTTCTGGTAGTCCCTTAGATTAGCAGGATCCTAGCTATACCAGAGACCAGCAACTAGTTTTTACTTTTAATATTGGTAAATGATCAGAAGGCAATCCTTATTATTTAATATTTAAAGGGATAATGGAAAGATATAAATAAAGTTTTCCCTGCCTGTGTTACTAATAATAACTGGGATTATTAAAGATGAAAGAAATTAAAAACACATTTATGCTATTTACTTTCAGACATTCTGTTTGGACAAAGAAAACAGACTGGCCAGTGCCACTTTTTTTTTTTTTAAATCAGTAGCTATGGGCCCAATTTAAGATCAAAATCTGAACTCTCCCAAAGCTCGAGGCTGTTGAGATCCAGTTTATGATTTGGACTCATCTCTCTCCACTAGTCAGTCGCGTAGCTGATAATCTCACGTGTACAAATGCTGCCGTGTTTGGGTTGCAAGCCATCAAGAACTTGTCAGGCAGTCCCAATTCTTGTGACACTTTTAGTTATAGTTTTGGATAGTTATACAAAATTCTGAATTTATTTTGAGCATCACAACATAGTGTCAGGGTTTCATGACATTCCATGGCACACGGGTATGATATCACTATGCATTAATACAGCATTCTGACACAAAGGCACAAACTGAAAACAGACAAATGATTTGGGTTTGGAGAATGAAAGGTAAAATCTTAAAGGCAGCCCTGCTGTCCCAGTCTGGAGACATATGGTGCAGCCAACATAAATGCTCTTTTTTACCTGGATTTCCTGTATAGTGTCTTCCTCTTTAGTATCCACTTTTTTCTCAATTCCTTCCCCGCGCAGCAAGGCTTCCAGTGTGGTTCCCTCTGATGTGAACCCATCCTTCTTCAAAGGCAGATCAACTTCTGAGAAACAAAACAAAGAGATTATGTCTATTGCCTGTGCACAACTGCACAGCGGAGGGAGCAAGAGGATAGGTAGCAGATTGCCTGGCTCTTAACCCTATTCCCATTTTAAAGAAGAGGGAGAAGTACTTTAGTTAACCTCTAAACAGGGGATTCATTTCTAGCTTGCTGAAGCTCTGGGACCTTTTCAATTTGCTCTGTTGGGTTGCAACAAAGGAAGGCTGGACATATTATCTTGTAGGGGAATAAAAACAAAAACCATTCTCTTTTACATGAACTCCCCATACACCAAATGGGAAGAAAAGCCACATAGCTTTTTAGAGCAGGTAGCTAAAAATATTAAGGTCTTCTCCCAAAAAACAGGATATATATATTTGGCACCGTTCATGACACTCAATTGTGTACAGGATCATTTTACATCAGGGGCTAAGAACCAGACTTTTCAGGGGTAGGAAAGGGGGAGAAGAGAGATCATACAGTGGGAGACTGCTAAGAATTAATAAAAATAATTAGGGGATATGCAACCAAATATTGATTCCCACTTTTCTTATTTAGGCCCAGAGTCTACAACCCTTGCATGGACTTCAATGGAACTACTTACATGAGTAAATATTACTCAGTGTATATAAGGATTGCAGAATCCGGCCCTTGTGAGGTGGAACCTAACTCTAGTTCTCCCACTGCCTAGAGCAGTGGTTCCCAAACTTGTTCCGCTGCTTGTGCAGGGAAAGCCCCTGGTGGGCCGGGCTGGTTTGTTTACCTGCCGCGTCTGCAGGTTCGGCCGACTGCGGCTCCCAGTGGCCGCGGTTCGCTGCTCCAAGCCCATGGGAGCTGCTAGAAGTGGCACGGGCCAAGGGACGTACTGGCCGCCGCTTCCAGCAGCTCCCATGGGCCTGGAGCAGCAAACCACAGCCACTGGGAGCCGCGATCGGCTGAACCTGCGGACGCGGCAGGTAAACAAACCAGCCCAGCCCGCCAGGGGCTTTCCCTGCACAAGCGGCAGAACAAGTTTGGAAATCACTGGCCTAGAGCATGTGCCCCCATTAAAAAAAAACACAGGGATTAATGAGGAAGCTTGATGCAACATGGCACACAGAAGAAAGAGCTGACAGTATGCTAGTTTTGGATGGCTATCACTCACAGCTGGCCTTACCATGAGGCGAACTGAGGCGGCCGACTCAGGTGCCAGACTGTGCGGGGGCGCCACTAGGACCCAGAGTGTAGAAAATTGTGTCTGGTGCATATGTATTCTCTCTGCTCTAGATGCACAGAGATGGTGGAGTGCTGTGCTGGAGGAAGGAGGGCACAAGAGACGTAACAGGCAGGCAGGAGAAAAGGTGAGAGGGAATAACAGAAAGCAGCAGGAGCTGCAGGGAGAGAGAGGACAAGGAGCCTCTTATGTACCTCTCTAGCACCCCCAGGAGCCTGGACTGATTAACACCAGCTTCTCAGGGAGCTTCCTGTTTCCTGCTGCTTCCCTGAACCCACTTGAAGAGAACAGGCAGTCAACTGAAGTAGTAGGAGCCAGTTAGGACCTTAAGACGCTGATATCTTCCCTCACTCAGGCCCTGCTACCAGCCTGCTTATGTGTCCCCTTCAACTGAGTGTTGAGAGCCACTATAGCTGGCACAGAACAGCAGTCATGAATGAAAGAAGAAAACACCCCTCTGGGGCAGCATTCAGAAGAAAGAAAGAAAAAGCAAAGGAAGCTTTTCTATCTAAGCAGGAAGGATCTCTCCCGAGCTACATAGACACAAATGTTCACAATGAGCCTTCTGGCCACAGTGAGGATGTGAGTGGTGAGGAGATGCCTGATCTTCCAGTTAGTCAGAGTGCAGGTGACCTGGCATCTACTGCAGCATCCATATCTCCATCTCAAATGGATGTAACCATGCACATTCCTGAAGAAAAGTGTAGATCAGACAAGAGTGTGGTGGAGGCGCAAGAAACAGCTGCTGCTGAGTTTAGTTCCTTAAGTCGAGATGATCCAGGACTGTGGACCCACTTGAGCAGTAGCCTGAGGGACTTCCTTGTACTGCATGGGCCACAGCAAGTGAAAAACTTCCTGTTCTCCAAAGACAATGAAAATAGACGTTTCCATCCAACACATTACCGGCGTGAAATCCCCAATGGTGACAAAGTGGAGAGGCCATGGCTTATGTACTCAAAAACCCAGAATGCTGCATACTGTTTTTGTTGCAAACTCTTCCAGTCTAACGTTCCAGCCACAATGGGTGCTACAAGAACAAAGGGCTGGAAAAATCTGTCTAGAAATCTGGCATGCCATGAGAAGGCAACAAATCACCAGAGAGCACTCCATAGGTGGAAAGAGCTTGAGATGAGACTAAGGTTAAAGGCCACCGTAGATGATCAGCATCAAGAGAAGATTACATCACAGTCTCTTTACTGGCAAAATGTTCTGAAAAGGCTCATTGCCATTGTGAGAATGCTTGCTACCCAAAACCTAGCACTGCGTGACACTTAAGATCAGCTGTATGTGCCAAACAATGGAAACTTCCTTAAAATTGTGGAGCTGATGGCTGAGTTTGATGCTGTACTCTAGGAGCATCTAAGAAGAGTCACCACCCAAGAAATGTACGCCCACCACTACCTTGGAAAAACAATTCAAAATGAGATCATACAGTTACTGGCAACAAAAGTCAAACAGAAGGTTGTGGCAGATCTGAAGTCAGCAAGATATTACTCTGTTATTCTGGACTGCACACCTGACATCAGCCATACGGAACAAATGACTTTAATGTGTTTTGTAACAACAGCAGAACCTGGTGAAAATGTCCCTGCAATGGTGACTGTCAGAGAGCATTTTCTAGAATGTATTGACATTGATGATACTACAGGAGCTGGTATGACAAATATGCTTCTTAAAAAGCTGGAAGATACGGGAATTGCGATAGCTGACATGAGAGGGCAGGGCTACAATAATGGTGCCAACATGAGAGGAAAGAACAGAGGAGTGCAGACATGGATCCAAGAGTTAAACCCTCGAGCTTTTTTTTTGTCCCATGCAGTTCTCATTCTTTGAACTTGGTGGTCGGGGATGCAGCATCAGCTTCCGGTGAGGCTGATGAATTTTTTAATGTAATTCAAAGCATCTATGTATTTTTCTCTGCATCAACTCATCGATGGCAAATTTTAAAGCAACATCTGGGAACATCCTCTCTGACACTGAAACCACTGAGTGCCACATGATGGGAAAGTCGAGTGGAGGCAATAAAGCCTATCAAACACCAAATTGGGAAGACAGATGATGCCATAGTTGCCATTATGGAGGATAATGCTGTGACAGGAACTTTTCTTGGGAGAACAATGGCAGAGGGAAATGGAATCACCAGAAACATACATAACTTCCAATTTCTGTGTGGCTTAGTGTTGTGGCATGACATACTGTTTGAAATAAATGTTCTAAACAAGAGACTCCAAGGTGTTGACCTTGATATATCTGGAGCAATGGAACAACAGGACAAAGCAAAGTCATGCCGACAGTCTTACCAGTCAGATGAGGGATTTCAAAACGTTCTGAAGAGTGCACAGAAGTTGGCAGAGGAACTTCACACTGAAGCAATTTTCCCACCCATTCAAGAATACAAGAGTCACCGAAGAAGACGACATTTTGATTATGAGGCACGGGATAATCCCATAAGAGACTCCAAACAACAATTTAAAGTTGAATTCTTTAACCAGGTGCTAGATTGTGCAATACAGTCAGTTGAAGAACGTTTCATGCAGCTCAAGGAACACAGCAGTATATTTGGGATGTTGTAGGATATTCCAAAAACTCCTCACTATACCTGAAGAAGACCTACACCAGTAATGCAGGGCACTGGAGACAGTGTTGACACATGATGACATGGGCGATATTGATGCAAGTGATTTAGGTGATGAACTGAAAGCCCTTTCAAGATACATTTCAGTAGGATCAACTCCAAAGGCTGTTCTGGAATATATGTGAACAAATAAGATGACCACCCTCTTTCCAAATGCTATTGTTGCTCTGCGCATACTTCTAACACTTCCTGTAACAGTTGCCAGTGGAGAACACAGCTTCTCCAAGCTGAAGTTAATAAAAACACATCTATGCTCCACAATGACACAGGAGAGGCTGATCAGCCTTCCAACCATCTCAATAGAGCACGAGCTGGCCAAGACTGTGGACCTTCAGGAACATAAGAACATAAGAATGGCCATACTAGGTCAGACCAAAGGTCCATCCAGCCCAGTATCCTGTCTACTGACAGTGGCCAATGCCAGGTGTCCCAGAGGGAGCGAATCTAACAGGTAATGATCAAGTGATCTCTCTCCTGCCATCCATCTCCACCCTCTGACAAACAGAGGCCAGGGACACCATTCCTTACCCATCCTGGTAACTTAACCTCCATGATTTTATCCAGTTCTATTTTAAACCCTGTTATAGTCCTAGCCTTCACAACCTCCTCAGGCAAGGAGTTCCACAGGTTGACTGTGCGCTGAATGAAGAAGAACTTCCTTTTATTTGTTTTAAACCTGCTGCCCATTAATTTCATTTGGTGGCCCCTAGTTCTTATATTATGGGAACAAGTAAATAACTTTTATTTATTCACTTTCTCCATACCACTCATGATTTTATATACCTCTATCATAAGCACACCCCGTCACCTTTTTTCCAAGCTGAAAAGTCCTAGCCTCTTTCATCTCTCCTCATATGGGACCCGTTCCAAACTCCTAATCATTTCAGTTGCCCTTTTCTGAACCTTTTCTAATGCCAGTATATCTTTTTTGAGATGAGGGGACCACATCTGTATGCAGTATTCAAGATGTGGGCGTACCATGAATTTATATAAGGGCAATAAGATATTTTCCATCTTATTCTCTATCCCTTTTTAATGATTCCTAACATCCCATTTGCTTTTTTGCCTGCCACTACACACTGCGTGGGCATCTTCAGAGAACTATCCAGGATGACTCCAAGATCTTTCTCCTGATTAGTTGTAGCTAAATTAGCCCCCATTATATTTATGTATAGCTGGGGTTATTTTTTCCAATGTGCATTACTTTACATTTATCCACATTAAATTTCATTTCCCATTTTGTTGCCCAATCACATAGTTTTGTGAAATCTTTTTGAAGTTCTTCACAGTCTGCTTTGGTCTTAACTATCTTGAGCAGTTTAGTATCGTCTGCAAACTTTGCCACCTCACTGTTTACCCCTTTCTCCAGATCATTTATGAATAAGTTGAATAGGATTGGTCCTAGGACTGACCCTTGGGGAACACCACTAGTTACCCCACTCCATTCTGAAAATTTACCATTTATTCCTACCCTTTGTTCCCTGTTTTTAACCAGTTCAAATCTTTGCAACCAAGAAGGCATGGAAAGCACCACTTTGATTAGTCAAACAGATAAAAATGCCAGTGTTTACTATGCAGACTGGAAAGTTACATTTGCTATTCAGGCATTTGAAAGTTAAGCGTTACTTTAAATTTTTGAACAAGTCATTTTAAGTTGTTAGTTCTCCTTTATTGGGGTAGGTAGCAGAGCAGTACCAAGAGAGGAGTAGAACAGGAAGAAGGCAGAATTGAGACCTTTCAAAGTTTTGGCCCAAGCGAGAGAGTATGGGGGCGTCATTTGAGCTCCCCGCCTCAGGTGCCAAAATGTTGTGGGCCGGACCTGCTATCACTGGATTGTGAAACAAGTACCGCAGTCAGGAAAATACAGCATGGGTGTTAAAATACATGCAGGGAAGAATTCCATCTCCTACTCCATTTACATAGGAGTTTGACTAGAGTAATCCCACAGTAACCTCTTATTATGGGGCACCCTTATTGCCACAGCCACCCTTCTCAAGCATCCCTCCTTCTCTTCCAGGATAGGTTCCTCTTCCCAGGCTAATATGTTTGGGAAGGAACCAGGAACCAGGGCTGATGTTTTACAAATCAGTATCTGTTGTCTTGGTTTCACTGCTATGTCCCATTCTTTCATCTCACTGTGTACCCCCTCATCTAGTTGTTGTATCCACCTTCTATCTCCTGTCGTATACTTAGACTGTAAGATCTTCAGTGCAGGGACTGTCTTTTTGTTATGTGTTGGCACAGTGCCTAGCACACTGAAGTTGTGACCCCTAGGCACCACCACAATACAAATAATGAATTATCATCATTTGGTGCAGAGGTGTGTAATTACTTTCTAGGGGAGCCATTTGCCCCTGGAGAATGACACTTATCTGTCAGGAACCCAAAGCCATGAAAAGATGTGGGGCTCCCTGAGCCAAAGTGGAGGCTAGGGGATTTGCAAAGTGCTCTCTCAAATGTATTGGAGAGAGGGGACTTTAGCTACCTTCATGACCTACCTTCAACCAATAGACCACAGAATGTGGGTAGTAGCCACAGCAAAAACTATCCCACTCATTGAGTGGGAATCAGAGTACAAGCCAAGCAGAACCCCCAAACCTCGGGGGCGGGGGTAGGGGGTTGTCCAGAGGAAACTTTCCCAGAATGACTCTCAGAATGGAAGCTGGAGTACTGAGTTGACAACTTCTCATCAAAGGAAAGGCCAAGGTATTCCGTCAGGATTTCTCCAGAATGGAGTTCTCAACCTTCTCCCACCACCAGACCACCTTCTACCAGGTTTCACTGCTTATGATGCAGGTTCTCTCCTGTGATGCTTGAGCTGTAAAAAGAGGGAAACTGATCCCTTAAATATGAGAGAGGGGGTCAGCTTGAAATTCCCTGTATGAATTTCTGGTCCCTCCTTCCCTCTCCTCTTCCTTATTCAGTTGGTCCATGAAAGGTGTGTTAAATCTGGGGACTAAATTCAGACATTTCAGAATGGAAGAGAGGGATTTTAGTCCTGATTCAAACGCAAACTTCAACACAGCCTTAACTATGGAGTCATTCAAGCACCTCTATAATAACGTCTCCCTATGGTCTTGACTTGATTACAATTTCTGTGCTGTGGTGCAAAAGGGTATTAGTATTGTTTTTGGAACCTCATAGGACTGAAAACTCCAGCTGGTCAACAGACATGTTGCAAGTGAAGGTGAAGCTTCAAGCAAACTCAAGGGCATCAGTAACACACATGTCTTCATTCTGACAAGCTACATCTGTCTCTGGCTTCTGATACATTCAGCAAACAAATGCATTAGAACAGGGAATGGGGGAGGGAGTTCAACAAAATCCATATTAAATCCTAAACAAAGAACACAAAGTGGGACCTGTAAGTTACAGAGAAATTGAAAATTAAACCTAACATGGAAAATGCAGGGCTTTAACAGCAAGGAGGGCAGCTGCCTTCTAAAAACACACTTGTTTGTTGTGGTGCTGATACTTGCTACTGCAACTAATACTCAGCCCTCCTACAGTACTTCCCATCTTAGGATCTCAGAGCACTTTTAATTTTTAAACTTTCCATCCCCCTGCAAGGTACATATTATTACCCCCCTTTACAAATGGGGAGACTGAGGCACAGAGAAGTTAAATGACTTGTGTGAGAGCACACAGGGAATGAGCAGAAGACATGGGAAAAGAACCCAAGACACCTGATGCCCAGTCTTGTGCGCGAACCACCATCCCACTGCTTTCTCTCCTCTTTTAGTACTTTCCTAGCTTCACATTTCAGGACCATCTTAGCAGCCAAACTGTTCAGTGACTCATGCATGGAGCATGTAGAGACAGAAAGAGGGAGTTGGTCCACCCAGCTTACTGGGCACAGGGTGGTGGGGAGGAAATGAAGCCTCATATCATCCAACATTAATACCTTCATGATAAATGAGTTGACCTTAAAAGAGCTCTGAAAGGTGCTCAGCTCAATCCTTCCGGAAGATGGATAGTCAGTATAACACAGCAGATGTACAGGGCCGGAGGGGGAGCGAGAGGCTACATTACAAGGAGGAGGGAGAAACCTTTATAAAAGCACAGGTTGGACTGGGACTTCAACGCTAATGCCCCAGTTTTCCAGTCCCAACTTGGTTACCCAGCCTGTTTGCTTGCACTACAAGGTATATTGTACTGTGGTTGTGGGGGAAAGCCTGGAGCTGAAGGATATGGCAAAATGCAGAGAATCACAAAAGAAAATTCCTTTCCTCATATCATTTGTCCTTTCACACCCTTAAGAAAGTGTCCTATAGAGAATGTAATAGAAAGTGATAAGGCTTTTTGAACCCGCCTAGATAATATAACAGAGAATTACATCCCAGCTACAGAATTCTGAAAAGTAGTTCAAATCAGCCTACAGAAAAGATCTTATTCTCTGTTAAATACTATCAGGTTTGTGGAATAATTTCTATAAAACCCTAATGGTTTCCTTCCTGTTAAATTCTACAGGAATTTTCCATAAAGGTTGTCAAACTGCAGTTTTTCCCCTATAGCCCTACCCAAAGGGATACTGATAAGTAGATTTAGGCCCCAAATTTAGGTTTTGTGGGAAAAGTAAGGGCTTTACAAACAGAGAAACTGAGATCCATCTAGTCCAGTATCCTTTCTCTGTCAGTAGCCAGCACCAGACACTTCAGAGGAAGGTGTAAGGACCCCACAGTAGGCAGATGTGGGATAATCTGCCCCCGACATCAGGTGTCATCCTGATCTCTAATAGTTAAGCCCTGAAATATGAAGTTTAATATCCCTTCCAAAATATTTGTTTTCATGACAACTCTGTATATTCTTGTTATCCATATAAATGTCCAGTCCCTTTTTGAATCTTGTTAAGTTCTTGGCCTCAACACCTTCCAGTGACAGTGAGTTCCACAGTTTAATTACACTTTGTGTGAAAAATTATTTCCTTTTTATTGGTTTTAATTTTTAACCTTTTATTTCATTCAGTGCCCATATCCTCTTGTGTTATGAGACGGAGAGAACAGAAGCTCCTTATACCAGTCATTATTTTATATACTTCTATCACATCCCCTTTTTATTTACCTCCTTTCTGTGGTAAACAATCTTTTCAATTTCTCTTCATGTGAGAATTTTCCAATACCTCTTATTCTCATTGCTGTTCTCTGAACCCCCTCTCATTCTGCAATACCCTTTAGAGATGGATCAGTACTGCACACAGTATTTCAGATCAGGCTGCACAGCTGATTTACGTAAAGGCATGATAATAGTCTCCATATTATTCACCATCTTATTCCTTATGCATCCTAACATCTTATTTGCTTTTTGACCACAGCTGCACACTGAGCAGAGGTCAGCATTGAGCTTCTACAGTGATATCCAGGTCCCTTTCCTGAGTTAATTTAGAACCCTATAAGGCAGGGGTGGGCAAATCTTTTGGCCCAAGGGCCACATCAGGGTTGTGAAATGGTATGGAGGGCTGGGTAGGGAAGGCTGTGCCTCCCCAAACAGCCTGGTCCCTGACCCCTATCCGCCCCCGCCCACTTCCCGCCCCCTGACTGCCCCCGTCAGAATGCCCCACCCATCCAACCCCCCTGCTCCTTGTCCCCTGACTACCCTCTCCCAGGACCGCCCCCCCAACCATCCTGCCCACTGACTGCCCCCCTCAGAACGCCCCACCCCCTATCTAAGCCCCCCTGCTCCTTGTCCCCGGACCGTCCTGACCCCTGACAGGCCCCCCAGGACCCCTGACCATCCACCCCCACACTTCTTGTCCCCTGAACCTCCTCCCAGGACCCCACGCGTTTTCCAACTCCCCCTGCTCCCTGTCCTCCCCCCACACTGGGACCCTCTGACCCCACGGGAACCCACCCCCTATCCAACCTCCCCCCTGCTTCCTGTATCCTGACTGCCCCCCTCCCTGAATCTCTGCCCCATCCAACTGCCCCTGTCCCCTGACTGCCCCCGGGACCTCCGGACCCCCCACCCCCCACCCCCTTACCATGCCACTCAGAGCAGCAGGACAGGCTTGTTTGAAAGCCTGGGAGGTGGGCAGGTGCAAGCCGCGTGCAGCGTGGCTGCAGGGGACGGGGGACAGCGGGGGAGGGTCCGGGGGCGAGCCTTCCTGGCCAGGAGCTCAGGGGCCAGGCAGGATGGTCCTGTGGGCCGCAGTTTGCCCACCTCTGCTATAAGGTGTACGAGCAGTTCAAATTTTTCCCTCTAATGCGTTTTACTTGGCATTTATGGACACGGAATTGTATCTGTGATCATGTTGCCCATTCAACTATCTTGTTTAGGTCCCTCTGAAGTTCCTCATACGAACTGAAGAGGCTGGGCCATAACACCCCTTAAATCCTTGGTTCGCAGGCCAAGGAGAAGGGTGCAGGTGGAGCCCAACAGACACTTAGCAAAAATCTTCCACTCTCAGGCACATGGGGCACATGCCTACCCACAGTGGAATACGCACAGGGACCATCAATTGAAAAAGAACTTTATGTCATCTACAGTTTTGCAACCTCACTACTCACCGTGCTTTCCATACTGCTGATATATTAAACAAGGCACGTAGTACAGAACCTTGAGGCACCCAGCTAGTAGCCTTTTTGCCATGATGAAAGTTGACCATTCAATCCTACTCTTAGCTTTGTCCTTCCTAGACAGTTTTTGATTGGTGACAATACTTTGCCTCTCACCCCGTAACTACTTAGCTTCTTTGGTAGCTGCTTATGCAGGATCTTCTCAAAGGCCTTTTTTATAAAAGTTGTTGAGTCTCTTTCTGTCTCCTCCCTAATTTCCCAGGGCCTGGGCGTCTCTACTTTACAACCTTGGTGGTTACAACTCTCGTTAGGGACATTCCTGAGGTGGGGGTGCTTTATCAGCAGCAGAACATCCTTTTTTTCCAATTTTAGTGATGAACTCCCTGAGTTTCACCCAAGGCTGGCTTAATATGGGGGGGGAGGGGGAGGTGATCAGGTCTCAGGCCTACATCAACCTCTTCCCCCTTTTCCATTACTTTACGACTTCCAAGAGATCAGAGAGACATGATTTTCCTTTGCAGACACCATGATAGTTAGATCCTATCATATCTTTCAGGTGTTGCATTATTCTGTTTTTAATTATTGTTTCAACCAATTTGCTGAGTACAAATGTAAGGCTTACTGGTCTGTAGTTCCCTAGATCAGCCTTCTATTGAATATAGGTAACTATATTTGCTGCCCTCCAATCCTTCAGAGCAGTAGCTATTTTTAATTATCAGTTTGCTCCAACGCCTCTTGTTCTGACATCTCAGTCTCTGAGAGTACCTCAACTTTATTACCCCCCAAAGCTGCTACTAAAACTAATATGAATAAAAGTTTTCATGTGTTTAAAATAGAAATTTCAATATACTTTATATATAAATCTCCTCACCGTTGGAATTTCAAATGCAATACCACCTGGCTAGTGCGTGAGATACAGGAAGCAAACTTGACCAGGCTAGTTTCAATGTCAAAGCTAAATAAAATACAAAAATACTTGTATATTTTAAGGTTTCAGTCATGTTAGTCTGTATTCGCAAAAAGACAAGGAGTAGAGACTAACAAATTTATTTGAGCATAAGCTTTCGTGAGCTACAGCTTATGCTCAAATAAATTTGTTAGTCTCTAAAGTGCCACAAGTACTCCTTTTCTTTTTGTATATTTTAAGTCTTTTTTCAGTTTTAATTAACTTTGATATAACTGGTGATACAGGTAAACATTGCACACAGAGAGAGAGATTGTAACTTAAATTTCTGATTTTAACTCGACTGTGTCCCTTTCATAGTGATTAAATTAACATGGATATTTTTGTTTACTAGCTAAATGCTAAATACTAGTAAATTTTGTTTACTAGCTAAACCTGTATAGGTATCAAGGTCCTTACACTTATTTACACAGAATCTGAACAATCGCCCATGTCAACATCACTCCTGGGTCTGTCCATTAGTGAACTTGCTACTTCTAAGAGAAGCACATTTTTATAGGTCCTACAAAATGGGGGTTTTTTTTAATATCAGTTTTTATCAAAACAGCAGTATGTTCCACCCTTAAATACGCACAACTTAATCCACAATGAACTTGAGGCTAAACAACTTCACAATGCCTACTCAAAATACAAATTAAAAACAACCTTCCCTTTTTCTAGACAATGTAATGTATTTGTTTCACAATGGATCATTTCCATCTCCACGGTAGCAGCTGCCACCGGAGCCATCATCTCTGTGCACTCATAAGCAGCTCCATTTCCAGGTCTAATTGGGAACAGAGATACTTATTGGGTGAGTTCCAGCATGATCCATCAGACCAGAGACAGCTACTGTGCAAACCAAAAGCAATCCAGCTTCCAAAAAGCCTCTTAGACGAACAGTGACTATGCTACAGGGATTCTTGTGGTCTTTGGTGCTGTTTCTCTAAAACTTAAGAATCGCCAGAGGAAACTACATATTAAGAATCCAATAAGTGCTGTTTAACATAGATAAATCCAAAGACGTAGCCTTAATAGCCACAACCTCTTTAAAATTACACAGGTGGTCAAAAAAAGCCACCTAATTCGCAGCAAACAGATCTACCACTGGGTGAATGCAGCCACTAAGCTCATTAACAGAATGTGGCAGGATGTGCCTGAAAGTGTCAGACAGTGGCTCAGTGAGCAATTAAATCCCATGTCACTTTAAAATAAAAATCTATCAGTGTCACAAGAGTGTGAAGCCTCAGCTCCTCTGCTGTTTCCCACCCCAGCCTTTTATTTATCATGGCATATCGGGAACAGTTAAAGTCACAACGATTATAATGAAATATGCCATATAAAAACCAGATTAAGCCTGCTCTTCTTTTGGGAAATATGCAGAGAGAGAAGCTGTCTGTTAGCTGTCGAGTTTGCAAAAGATACCATCTTTTGGGATGGTGCTCCCTGCCAGCAGACAGAGTGCCCCAGGGGAAAAGGTGGTGAAAAACTCAGACAAGCAGCATCCATCCATCCATCATATGCTCATCTCCAAGGCACAAATATAGCATTAGCCTGCAAGGGGGCGGGGGGGAATACTTTAAGAAGAAATAGAATACAATGCTCTTGCTTGACTGGCTGTATTTTGTAGCTGTTTGGGGCAAAACCAGTGAATATAGCATATTTTGCTCGTGCTTGTTTGTTTTTGTATTTGTGATCAGTTTCGTGATTTTCTTATTGTTCTTGAATTGGATGGATTCACAGCAGTGAGTAGAATTAGGTATACTGAGGGAGAGCAGGTGCTCTGCAAGCTTCCTTCTACACACTTCTGCCAATGCAACTCAATCCTGATCTCCTGCAGCTCTCTCCTATTCCAGATCTGGACCTTCACACAGCTCTGCCAATGCACAGCTGCAATCCCTGTTATTCCAACTCTGGGTGCCAAAACAGCATTGCCATGGTGCTTCAATCCTAACCCTCAGTACCCTCTGCTATTCCAACCCTACCCTCTACCTTCTTTCCATTCTGTCAATGCACTTCACTCCTGACCTGCAATCCCCTTCTATTCCGGTCCTGGGACCTACACCCAGTTCTGATCATTCACTCCCACCTGGCTCCACGATACCTCCTACTAACCCGGTCCTGGGCCTCTCCGGAACAGAAACTGCCAATAGTGCTGAACTGTGCAGTGGGTTAGTGGTACAAACAAATATCTTCTGGGATCTAGTCTGAAACCATCACATTCATTTCCCTTTTGATCTGAGACAGACTGGGAGAAGCCAGGTCTCTAGTGGAAGTGAAAGGCTACTGCATTAAGTCATGCCCAAACGTCTTCACAACTAAGGGCCTGATTTTCCTGTCTATCAATGCCCCTTCACACCGCACTGGCGATGTAAAAGGGGGCTGAGTGTAAGAATCAGGCCCTAAGTCACCATTAGGGAATGGCAAACCTGTCCTTGAACTAATCCTACTGGAAAGTTTGAAGATGTTTGGGAAACAATATCTGTCTATTATCTCCCTCTCGCAACATATCGCCTTGAGTGGGGTGAATGAATTGGTGGATTTTCCTCCCTCACGTAAAGGCTCTCTTCAGGGGGCAAACTGGAGCTGTACCTCACCCCGTAGGATGCTGCAGATTAAAGTGGGGCCCACTGATCCCTAAAATGGGCCTCACTAAACAGTCTTTCTACATGTAAAGGCCCACTGGGGCTTTCCTTCGATTTATGCCCCAGCAAGCACTGGCAGATTGGAAAGTCCTAGGGCTTCATCCCTTCCTTTCCTACAAAAACTACTAGGCTTGTGGGGAAAGAGAGAGGGGGGGGGATGTGTGCACACTATGGGACTGTGCAATTCATAGATTCATAGAATGTTAGGGTTGGAAGGGACCTCAGGAGGTCATCTAGTCCAACCCCCTGCTTGAAGCAGGACCAATCCCCAATTTTTGCTCCAGATCCCTAAACGGCCCCCTCAAGGATTGAACTCACAACCCTGGGTTTAGCAGGCCAATGCTCAAACCACTGAGCAATTCCATGGGACACTCTGGGTATAAATTGCAAGAAAACCCCAGGATGCCTTTGAATGTTCAGACATTTCCCCTGGGCCCAAGGGAAGGATCCCTGGATGCCACTAGCACCTACCTAATTGTACAGCACATGAGGTTACCAACAAAGGGGGAGAGAAATAGGGTTGCAGGGACTGGTAGCAGTCCTCAGAACATGGTTAAGCATTGTAAAATTTGCCCATTACGAATCTGTGTGTTTTACAAGCAGAATATGGTAGCCTAGTCTCTAATAGACATCACAGTAAAAAAATAGCCCTCCCGTTGATTGTGTCTCAGAAGTAATTTACACGTTTATTTCTCAGCACAAATATAAATCAATGGCACATATAAAACATTGTACCTGCTTTTCAAAGACTTCAAACTTACAATACCTAGCTAAATTCTGGAGCAGCTAACTTCCCCCAGGGCATCAAATCCTAAAGTGATCTCTCCCTCTATTCTCCCCTCCGAAACATTGTTCTAATTTCGCAGTCTTTGCCATTCATTCTCTCTCTTTAAATAGCATCCTATATCAATTTAAAACAAGACGTAATGCAACTCACCCTTTCACAGCATCAGCTCATGTAACAATTATATTATAGTATTTGAGGAAAGAGGTTGCATAATCCCTACATTTGACAGAAGTCAGTAATTCAGGTGGTACGGTGCTGTGGAGCTAGGTGTGATCTAGACATCTGAGCAATGGACAAGGAATTAGGAGCTGCCAAGTTCTAGTCCTGGCTCCGGTGTCAATGCTGTCCATAGCCTTGAGCCAGTTACAGCCTTTCCACCTCAGTTTCCCCATCTATTAAATGGGACTATAATTACATACCTTCTCAGGGAAGGGTGGAAGTGTTAATGGGATGTGCTAAGTGTTATTACGGTTTGCTAAAAAAAAATGTAAATTTTAGATTCTCCTAAGGTAATTTGTGGGATCTTGTGAGATTTTGCAGGACTTCTATAATATCCCATAGGACACCCTAGAGAGCTTGTAGTGAGAATTCCCCACATTTTAGTCAGGATGCTTAATAAGCAAACTGCACCACAGAAGTGGGGCAGGTGCTGGGTACTGTTGCAATTGTTGCTAGACCAATTGCTTTAAGCAACTTTAATTGACATGCTCTAGAGGGAAGGAAGGTTGTCAAGAGGAGTTTCAAATGGGACAGGGAATTGAGCATCTTGGATGCTGTCTCTAGTCCTGCCACTAATTTGCTGTGTGATCTTGGGCAAGTCATTTACCCTCTGCCTGCTGTAGCGTGGAGATAATCCTTACCTACCTCACAGGGTGTGGTGAGGCTTGTTTAGTGCTTGCAAAACACTCAGATCCTCAAATAAGAGTGTCTATAAAGTGCAACGTATTATTATAGCTGCTTGCAAAGGTTTAAACCATTTTTTCAGTGAAGAAAAAGAAAGTGCAAAACTTAGTCGACTTTATTTGCACACATAGCAGATAAATGGCCAACTGATAAACCTCTAAGAATGAGGATACTTACCCACATTGATAAAGGCCATCAGACAGATAGCGATATGTAATTTCAACGTACTGTTACAAAGAGGTACGCTTGTAATGCAAACATTGACACTTTCCTCCAGAGGTGCCAATAAGTATCTTTCTGGCATTGGGAAAAAGCACAACAAATGTATCCTCGGCTCTTGCCGCCACATGAAGATGAAAAACTCCAACAGCCCCATAAAGATTTTAGATTAAAATGTGAACTCTAGAATTAATACCAAAATGGGTAAAACAGGAAGATTAATGGCAGCAGAGACAATGCAGATGGTGAAAGGCAGCCTGCAGGTTCAGCAAGACTCTGCATGAGGGAGGAGGAGGAGCAAGAAGCAGAAAGGGGAAACAAGGTGACATTCAAAGGCAGTAGAATGCCCTCCAAAAGGCCAGCCAGAGGGCAGCTGTGGACACAGATGGGCCATCTGGGGTAGGCAGGCTTATGCTAACATGGCAATAATTACTTCTTAAAAATTGGCAGGGAGGTAAGAGGGCCAGAAGCAGATAAAAGTGATTTGTTCAATGTGCAGATAACACAGTAAAAAGGGTGGCAAATAGGAAGACAAGGATACAGAGAGAGAACATCTATTTTAAAAAGAATGTACGAATGAGAGAGACTGAGACCCCCCACCAGGAGCCCACTGTAAGGAAGTTTCCATGGTCACGTGGTACATTGGGCCAACACCACAAATAGATTATTTCCCCATGCTAATGTTTTCCCCAAGGATTTATTACTGAGGTTTAGGGAAAAGAGGTCAGAATTAAAGAAACAAAAGGGTTTTAGACAGTAAATAGTAAAAAAAGCTCATCTCAGACTGCAACCCTGCCCTCCAACACCAACACATGGAATTCTGACTCTTCAGAGTCCTCTGATTTGACAGAGTTCCCTGGCTTTCTTCTCATTGCCTGAATGGGCCTTCAGCTTCCAGCCATGCTCCATTTGTTCCATCCTGTGCACCTCTGGAAGAGATGCACCAGGTTTTATAACTATTTGCTTACTGGTAGAGAAATGGAGGAGCAAGGCCTCCCTTACCCACTCTGACATAAGAGTGGCTTAAACAGGCTCCGGTGGCTTTCTCCTCTCCTATTCCAGGATAGCAACCCTTCTCCACATCATTACCTGAGTTCATCCTTCAGATAAGAATGAAACTTTTTACAATCCACTTCCTGGTTTCTATCTGAAACCAGATTGATAGCACTGGGGAAATGAGGAGCTATGACCCACCCTTCCCTCTGAGCTCCAGGCTCAGGGCCCTAACAAATACACAAGAAGAAATTGCCCAGTCTATTGAAAGGTGCTGACTTTTCTTTCCCAAGAGCTCCCAGTGACAATTTTCTCTGTCACAATAGCACTTTATAATACACCTAGAGTGTTGATAAAAATGCAGCTACCTCCAAGGGTGAAAGGCCAGCAGGTGGCCATGCTACGTAGTATAACAGTTTGGGGAAGGCAAAATGTTGGCAAAAGACACCAAGATAAAATTCTTACTCTTTAAACATTCCCTGGAATCTTCAATGTCCATATAGAGCAGATAGCAGCTCAGTACTTTACATCTTTTCTGAAAGACCTTCTTGCATTAAATTGCGCTGAACCCAAACGAAAATATGAAGGGCTGAGTTGCCCCAACAGGGTTTGAATGTATGTTTCTTGAGGGAATCTGACTCAAACCTGATGTTCAGATCATTAGAACCAACCCATAAAATTAAAAAGTAAATGTATTCATCTATTTATTAAATGTATCAATCAAACATTACTTTGGTCCACATGTAATGTGTTTAAATTCACCAATGTCAGTTCTAAATGGACTCCTGCAAAACAAGTCAAGCATGTAGTCATCCCTCATCCCCCGCCCCTACATACACACCCTGAGGCAAAAGTCAGAGAAAAAAAAATAGACAATCCTATTACACTGTGCTCTGAAGGTCAATAGACTGTCTCTGTCAATCCAACAGAATAGTGAATTCAGGAATCCTAGACATCCCTCCAAGCCCTTCCAGCAGCCTTTAGACCATCAAATCTAGGAACTGTTAGCAAGAGTGTCTGAGCTGATGGCAAATGTTGCAACAGCAAATAAAATGTAAGGTGGTCTCTTAGGTAGCCATACCATTTGGCTGTATCTAATACTACTATAATAGACCAGGACAGGAGCAAGTAGATGCAATGCATACTTGAAAACACTAGATGGGGTGAAGGAAGGAGTCTTAGGAAGAAGTGGGGGAGGGAATAAGATGAAATAGCAGCAAGCTTGTATAATCATGCCATTGCATATTCAAGCCAAAGTACAACAGACTTGTTTTGAAAATTGCAACAAAATGTATGAGACATAGATGTTATTAGCCTGCATTATGCCCTCTGTCTCTCTCTCACACCTCCTCCTCATCTAGCAGAGAGGAACTAAACTGTGTGGTAAAGCCCTAGACCCTAATAATGTCTGTCTTCTGCCTCCACTTCACCTTACCGAAAATGGCAAGGAGGATGGATGAAAGTGGGGGAAGGGAGAGAACTAACATCCAAGGGGAAACGAAAGTGAAATACAAGAAGCTAAGAGTTGTGATCCTCCTGTATTACCTTTCATTAGACTAATGATGAGCCAAAGGAGCTGCTGGGCTGGGCTGCAAGATTGATGGCTGCAGGCAGACTCCACAGTGAAGAGACAAATGACTGGTCATTCCCCTCTGATGCACAGAGACACATCCATCCTCGCAGCCATACCAAACCCAGTCATGCTCCTTTTAAAAAAGGAGAGATAAACACTGGCAGATGGAGGCACCTGGGTGTCCTTTTCCTGCAGAAGGACACAGTTGTACTCTGAGTTCCAGGAGAAGCCCTGTCCATTCCCTAACATCTGGTTGTGGGATTTGCTAGCTTCTCTCCCGCCCAGAACAATCATCCATCTGTGGAACAGAGTGCAGGTCAGGGGAAGCTGAAGAGAATGGTATGACAAGCTCATCAATCTACACATGCATGTTTGGTTATTTAGCTTTCTTTAAGCTGTTCCTAAACTGCTCCCAATATGAAAAAGTGAATGGTGGAAAGGGCACAATAACTATTAAAATATTGTCCATGTACTAAAGCAGTAGGAAACTAATTAAGATTCAGGATTGAAAAGTGGTTCCATCTGTAGCCTTTACTAAGTTCAGGTGTATTTGGGGTATCATTGCTAGCAGGAACGGTGATTTATTTTGCTCATTTGGATAGCAAAACAAAGCCCCACAAAAGTATATACAAGTTCATAGATTTATAATGCTCTACTCTGGGACCTCGGAGTGGAGCCACTACTCCAGATCGAGAGAGGCCAGTTGAGGTGGTTCAGGTACCTGGTAAGGATGCCCACTGGGAGGCTTTCTTTGAAACTCTACTGGGCACGTCCCACTGGAAGGAGGCCCCGAGGCCAACCCAGGATACACTGAAGAGATTAGATCTCCCAGCTGGCCTAGGAATGCTGGGGAATCCCTCAGGAGGAACTTGTGCAGAGGAAAGGGAGGTCTGGTCCTCCCTATTCTCCATGCTGCTGCCACAACCCTTATCAAGAAAAGCAGCATAAAGGAAAAAGAAGACATAAGAAAGAAGAAGATATTTATAATGCCATCCCCAGTTATAGCAGCTTCAGAGGATACTCAGTCTTGATTATTGCTCCATTCAATTAATAGTGTGTTTGCTAATCCCGTCCTGGTCTATAGCATCACTCCCAGTTACAGCGCTGCTGTTTTCAGTTTTACAGCTGTGCTGCTACCTCACTTCAGCAATGCACATTACATGGCAGATGCACCAGGAGCATCATTCACAAATGTCACATCCCTCTTTACATTCCTAGCTTCTATGAACTTAATTTTATCATCATGTACCAAGTATCTCTACCGCCATCACTCCTGGATATAGCATCACTGAAGTCAAGAGAAGCTACAGGTACTCAGCACCTCTAAAAATCAAGCCACCTGCTGAGATGCCTAAGTGTGGATTTAGATGCCTGACAGTATGACCCACACTTGTGAACGTCAGCTTTTCTTCCTATAACACAAGGTCTGTTGGTCTTTTTAAAGGTCTTCTCTGTAGATCCATAGGTCCTACACAGGGTATTTATTATTATTATATGTATTTCTAAGGCATCTATCCCAGTAGTATCTAGGTGCCGATACCTATATTTAGAAATCGTTCATTTCTCTCAAGGAGGAGGAGTAAAGCTTCCATCCCTCCCCACCCCATTAAGGGCCAGGCTCTTAGATGATCTAATTGGCTGGAGTGACATCCATTTACACCAACGTAGGCTCTGGCCCTAAATCATCAACTTCTTTTAAGAGGAATAAAATCTTGTGCATTATAAAAGAGTGATATCTAGGTCTGGGAGGTGACATTTAAAAGAAACCACACACATGCCTTCTCCCTCCCAATGCACAGTACACACCTGTCCTCCTTCCCCCAAGGAGATTATTACTGACAACGTGCTCAGAGGCAAACACTGGTGGTGTCTGAATTTTGATGCATAAAATACTTGTATTTACTATGCATTTAAATGCAAGGAATATTGAAATGAATTGTAATCCAGTAAAAACATATTTAATATCCATCAGGTACAAGATGATTATGAGGCTGTAAAATGTTTACCCTAGAGAATGAAAATGACAGATTTAAAGTGTCCACTGAAGAGGGAGTGGACATGTAGTGGAGAGAAAACTATCACCGAGTTCTCTCTGTGCTCAGCAACTAAGTAAAACTTGGCTTGTAACATTTTGAACTGGACCTTAATGTTAACATTTATTGTTTATTCCTTTATATTATACATTGGAAAAAATAATCCACTATAAATGTTATAATATTTCAAGCTACAAAACAACTTAATTTGCCATATACCAAGAAGTTAATAAAACTGAATACATGAAATTGCCATATTATTGAACAAAATGACATTCTGCAATCTCTCTCTTATTTTTTTAAGAATTTCTTTATTATAAGTGAGTATACAAGGAGTAGTACATGGTTTCCTGGTCTAGCAGTCCTTCAGTTTTAGAGGGTTCAGTCCTACAAAATGCTGAGTACTCAGACTCTAACCCAGCAGTTCCATTGACTTCAACGCAACTATTTATGTGCATTATGTTATTTGTGTGCTTAAGTGCTTTGGTGGGATGGGGCCAGAGTGATCAACACCTTGCAGGATCAAGCCCTAAGGTTTTGATCCTGCACACACTTTTGCATGCACTGAACTCAAGGGATTAATCACATGCCTAAAGATACTCACATGTATAAATGTTTGCAGGATTGGAGCCACAGGGCTCAATCCTCCAGGTCTTACTACCAGTCATAGGGCACCATTCTCCACTGCTTTGCATCTTGATTAGTCCTTTACGCCTGTGTCAAGTGGAGGGTGCCAGATCAGACTAAGAGGGCTTAATTTCATTTACAAAAAGTCCCCTTTAAAGGCACCTTAAAGAGAGTGTAAACAACAGTTAGAGCCACTTTAAGGCCCCTTTAACACTGCCAGAATGGTGTGAAGTGGCCTTCCTGCAACTGAAAATCAGGCCCAGAGCATTTTACAAGCAATTTGCAAAAACGTAAATGACTACACAAGGTGCAGAGCAGTGGAACGCCAGGCCTGTACTGCTTACTACCATGAGCAACTCCATTGTCTTCCAATGGGACTCTTCATGGTAGTAAGCACTGGGAACAGCAGAGTTGGCAGGACCTAGCCCAGAGGCAGTACAACGAAAAGAAGTTTATTTTAGACCATTTTATTTAGCCAGAAATTCCAAATTATTTTGAAGCCTGGTTATTCTCTCTCAGCTGTTTATTGGTAGTGAACTGTAAAACTGCTGGGGCCAAACAGTCCTCAAAATTACACGGATGTAAATAAGGAGTAATTATTAAAGTCAATGGAGTCACACCAGTATAAGAGTAGCATGAGAGAAGAACCAGGCTCCTGTACTGTCAGGACTTTTTCTGACTTCAAGTGGCATGTGAGCCAGAAGTTGCTCAAGAGAACAAACTTTGAGAGATAAATGAGTCGTCTTCAGCAGAGCGGGCATGTATCACTCATCTCATGCGACACTCAGGCATTTGGCAGCCCTGACACACCTCCTTGTTGGGATGTCCTACATCCAGAAGAGTTACAGGCATTCCTCTACACTTACAGCTTTTGTACCAATGCTGGGGAGAATTCTTTTATGACATTTTTATAGCGGCTAAAGCCCTAGCACGGATGCAGGTAAGTGGTTTTGCTGGTGTAGCTTATTTTGTTTGGGGATCCAGAATAAGCTATAATGGCAAAAGCACTGAGTTCTTCACTGGCATAAACTGTATCTACACTAGCAGGGTTTTCTAGATATAGGCAAACCTTTTCTCATGTAGACTAGGCTTCTGGAGTTGCTCCTCCCTTTTGCTAAGAAGCACTGAAGTACCTCTTAAATGGCCTAATTTCAAGGGACTTCCCCTATTTTAGTCCTCAGGTTATCTACATTCAACACAGATTTGGTATCCCCCCCCCTTTTTTTTTTAATTGAAAATTACTTACATCAGAAATAAATAATTGTGAGAGTAACATTATGGAAAAAGTTATTTCCTGTACGCTACAGGAATGAATCTCAACCATTTTACACTGCCATCAGGAATAATTCATCTCTATCATTCTGAATCTGTGCTGGAAGTAGGGGTGCTGCCGCACTCCCTGGCCTGAAATAGTAAAACACAAACACCAACATGGTTTCCATGGTTTCCATCAGCAGCACCCCCCCTATAAAAATTGTTCCAGCACCCCTGAGTCTGCATCACACACTGCATCCCACATTTGAGCCTTGGGAGGTTAAGAGGTATGTGCTGAGGCACCTTCTCTGCAATATGCCAGGCAGCTTCTCTGCTTCAAGCTGCCTGCTCTCCCTGCTGGATCTCAGCCAGATAAGCAGCAGGCAGTGGGAAGCTAGAGGAGGAGGAGGAGGAGGAGGAGGACTTAAGGAAGTAGGGAGAATACACAGGCAAGGTCCAACCTCAGTTAACACACACACCCACACCAGCTATCCCAGGCACCTGTTACCACACCCAGCTGCCTTAGGCACTCCAGGCCAGCTCCCAAAGAATTGCTCAGCACTTTGCAGGATCAAGCTCTACATGACGAAGGGTTCTGCAGAAGCCATTATTAGCTTCACCAGTGCCATTCATTCCTTCAATTTAATAATCTTCTCACTTAACCTCTCTGTAATGAGAGTAACACATGGGAGTGCTTACAAGAAACTGAACTTTTATTTCCTGGCACCAGTCACAGGACCTGGGTCACAGTTCCAAAGTTAAATAGACTTGGCAGAGAACAGGGGTCAGTAGCTAAAGGCCCTTTATTTAAAATGTAAAAAAACATGGGGCAGATTCCTACCTAACCTCTACAGACCAATGTGCTCTCATGGCTTTGCTCCGTTCCAGTGACACAAAGCAGTTGGAGTGTCCCATGGAACTGGCTTTATGGCTTTATTCAGCTACACAAGAGAAAATGTGAAAGATGTAAATTTTTAAAACCCAGGAAATAAATAATCATTTTTTTAAATTTGGGAAATTCCAGAAACAGAAAAGTTTATATCCAAATCTAATTCAAGTTACTGTGTGGAAACAATGTACATATCTGACACACCATTAACAAAATTAAAAAAAAACACTTAAAAGCAAGGAAACTCCTAGTTAAGGACATCACAAATCTCACGCCATCCACATTAAAAACAACAACCACAACAACCACCAAATTGGCCAAGAGGTTTTTTTTAAAAAATGGTGACTAAGTTTGGATGCTTCCATTTTTGGAGGCCCAACTTGAGAGACCCTCAGGGTGCTAAAATTCTGTTCACTTATCCTCTGAAAAATCAAGCTCCTTTCAAGTGTCTGAAGCTGGGCAGATCATTCTTGCCAGATATAACAAAGTCATCCATATCTCAGCACAACACAACTTTAACTCTCATTCAAGATGAATATTATCTTTCCAGCTGCAAACAAAAAACCCTTTGAAAACAGAAATGTAAAAATTATATATGTTCAAATTAATGGCAGTTTCACACACAGGACTTTTTTGTTATTATTTCCAGGTTTTGCAGGTTTTTTTTTTAACATCTTTCAAATTTGCTTTTGTGTACCTCAAAGAAGACAATTTTTTTATATTTAAAAAGTATGTGTCATTCATTTTAGGCCCATATACACATAATTGTGCATGCAAAAATGCAGGGTCCAGCAAACATGTAAATACCTGCTTTACTTTAGTCATGCAAATCATCTAATTGAAGCCAAAGGACTGCTCACCGGATTACAGTTAAGCATGTGCTTAAGCATTTGCAGCATCAGGACCACTGGATAACATTTTCAAAAATAACCTAAAATTTTTAGGAGGCTAAGTCATATTTGAAAAATCAATAGGACTTTGGCTCCTGAGTGCTTACCTCACTTTTGATAATGGGACTTGGACTGCTTGGGAAAATTTTACCCCAATCTACCCCAGTTTTGCACACATTTTGTACCTGGTCTAGATTTTCTAGGAATGGTGTCTCAAGGAAAGGCCTAGGTGGCCCAGAAAGGTACAGAATTAACATTTCCCTAGTCCTGATTATTTGCTACTTTTGCATTGGCCTGATCCACAGCACTCTGGAGTTAGCGCGTGTCTGACTTCAACCAGCTTTGGATCAAGCCACTTGAGAGATTCAAAGCCCCAGCGGCTTCTTTGGGAAGCCCTTTTCCTAATTGTAAGAGCTGGCTCATCCAGGCAAGAAACAGAAGCGACACCATGTGATTTATGAGACCAATCAGTGCTAATCAACACACGTGTAATTTCGAATAACAAGTATCAAATACTTGCCATGAACTAGTCCATCTCAATCTACAGAGGAAAGGGGGAGAAAGAGACAAAAAGTTAGTCCCATAAATTCCAAAGACAAATTGAGAAAATAGCAATGTACTTGCAGATAGTCCACAAATACAAAAAGTGGTTTAGCTTTACTGACTTAATTCTCCACCAAGAATTATTTGCTCATCTAGAAATGGGTATGTTTGATTTTCAGGCATCCAAGATCATGAAATTCCATTTGGGGCAATATTACACACTCACTTTCATGCCCTTGAACCTAAAGAATTAAATTAGAAGGCTAAGAAGTTACAGCTTATCACAAGATAACTGCTTCCAGCAAGGATTGTACGTGCTTTAATTCCCTTAGGGGGGAAGTTATCACAGCTTAGGCAGCCCTGGTAGCCATACAATGCACAGCTCACAGAAGGTCAGCACAAAGCAAAAAGAGTTACACTGGGCAAAATCAGAATGATCTTTACAACATTTACCCTGCTCATACAGCCTTACAAAATTCTACTCTTTCACTCACCTAGAGTGATTTTTTTTATCTATTTATTTATTTTGGATGAATGAGTTTAAATAGTTGTTCTGCATCATCATCCTGGAAAGGGTAGATAAGCAGATTTTGCTCCTGGGCTGGTAAATTTTCATGACTGTTTTGCAAGGCTGTTTGTTGATGACCAAAATGTGGTTTAAAAACCCATAACAAACAACATGTTTTTAATTTATATAGTCCTTTTCACTTTAAGACCTACAAGCGCTTCACAAATATTCATTAATTAACCCTTGCAACACTTCCCTAACATAGATAAAATAACACAAGTATTATTACCTCCATTTTACCGACAGAGAAACTGAGGTAGCAAGATTTGGACTTCATTCTCCACTGCATTGCATCTTGTACAGTCATTTACTCCTGTACACACATGGGTATAAAGTGCTGTGGGCCAGATGCTCTGGTCCATCAAGTTCACTTTGCAGCGTGTAAGAAGAGCAAAGTGAACAAACTGCTTAGAGATTTGGACTGGAGGGAGAATCTCTGCTGATCTAACGATGGTGGAGGTAGTGTAGACTGGGCTAAGGATGTGTATAAGGGGATGGGGAGGAGGAATGTACCAAGGGGCAGGAGACCCCTCCCCCACTAGCATAGTTTACACCTATGGCAGAAGTTAGAGTAAACCCCCTGCTGCTAACTTCTGCCAGGGTTGGGTGGATGAAGATCAGGGCATGACAAACGTTTCCCAGTGGCAGCCACTGTCTGCTAAGTACAAACTGGAGACAGAAATAGTGGAGAATAGGAGCTTACAGTTCCAGCTGTGCAGTGCTTTTGCACTCACTAGTCATCTACATGCTGTCGTGCTTTGCTGAATCAGAGCTGCAGGGACTTGTCCAAGGGCACAAGAGGAATCAATATTTACTTTAGTCCAGGTAAAAGCTAAAGCTGGTCCAAAAGGGGGGGAAATGTCAATGAATTTCCTCTTATCCATTTTTCATCAATGTTTTCCAAACAGACTTAGAACCGATTAAAAAAAAAAAAATAGGAGCGGAGCAGGTAGAAATTCTACAAAACAACACAAATGGCTCATTTTGCTTCCAAATTTCAAACATTTTGAAATTTTCTGACCAGCACTAATACAAAAAAACAAAAAACAAAAAAAAAAAAACCTCAGGATTTCCTGTTCCCAGTCTTGTGCTCAGACTATGAGGCTGAATTTCACTCCAAAGTGATCTAGAAAGTATTATATCTGCATACATGCTGTACAACCACAGGGTAGACCATATCCATATGTGCATTATATCTGTTGCTCTTCTATTTTGGAATGCAGCACTGTACCCTATAAAATACTTCATGAAAATTAAAGTCTACTCCTCAAAATGTTAAATGTTTCACTGCTTGTCCTCCCCTCCAAGTTTACTGTACGTAGAACAGATGGTGGAAATCAAGGGATAATTTTGAGATATTCTCTAGGTCGTCCAGACATTGTAGGCTTGATGCAGAAATTACAGGTTGAAATTCTATGGCCTGTGTTATGCAGGAGTTCAGACCAGATAATCGTAATGATCTCTTCTATGTGTCTGTGATTTATCCAGACCTAACATTTTACCTAACTGTACCATAAAACTGTCATAGTTTCACTGAGATTGCCCTAAATAAATAAATACATTTAAAAAAACCAAAAACAATAAACCATTCTTGTCACAGAGAAATCTATACAAAGAAATAAAACATACATAATGGGCCTAATTCTTCTCACACAAGGTTTATACTCATGTAAATCCACTAACTTCAACAGAGTTACTCCCACTTCACATCTGTTTAAGTGAAAGCAGAGTCAGGCCCTGCACACCCTAATCACATGCTATTTGTTGCTCCCTCTGCTGGCCCTGCAGCAGCAATCTGTACAGACAGATGCCCATACAAGAAAGTAAGCAGAAATACGCAGGGTTCGTTTCAAATTCTGCAACAAACTTAAGGGCTGGCAGGTGGAACCAGTGACTATCATATGAAAAAGGAAAAAAGAAATCAGCTAGAAAAAAATGTTATTTTTAAGCATTGGAGAGTATGTTACAAATAAAACCCTCCATTGTTTAAAAAAAAATGCATGTGTTTGAATGAAAAGCAGATTTGAAAAAAAAAACATTTTAAGTTTAAGATTTGGGGGAATACTGCCAATATAATATGGATTGGTAATGGGTTATAGAATTCTTCACCTTTAGATCAATTCCAGTCCCTGTCAGTAGAGATCAAAAGTTATTACCATCTTCTGGCTGTCAGGTCAAATTTGGGTGAAAATTTAGCATTTTCAATAATGTTTACAGAACCTGAGATCAATTCCTACACAAAAAAAACATCACTGCCATGAAATTAAATCTGCAGGCACCTATCTGAGGTTTGGACTCTGGTAAACAACAATTTTTAGGGTCTCGTAATTCCAGTGCACCTTGCTCAATTCACTTTAACTTTTACAGAAATGTTCTAATTTAGCCACAGATCGAACCTACCAATTTTGATTACCATATAATCCTTTTTGCAGATTTTAGGGTTTATAATATAGCAGAAACTCAAAGGCAATTATGGAATAATTAAAAAGTTTCCATAATTTTTTTAAACATTAGTGAAAACAAACTTTTCCCTCCAACATTTTTAAGTGAAACATTGCAGTCTTGCACTACTGTATGAGAACAAAGAGTGTAACTAACTAGAAAATGACTGGAACCAATGAAGAAACTTGTTAACCTATTTTAGTTGGCCAAGCTGAGAAAAATGCTAAAAGGAAACAGTCTACACAGTGAAAAGTAGATTTGACCTTTTTTTCTGCTCTAATAATCAAGGATGTTATTAGTAACATAGGTAAGGAAAATTGAGACAAAGATGATCTCGTGGCTAAGGCACTGGACTGGGACTCAGGAGATGTGGGTTCTGTTCTTGGTTCAATTTCCAGCTTTGCCACATACCTATTGCGTGACCATCGGCCTGTCATTTAACATCTGTATGAGTAAGTTCCCTGCTACGTAGTTGTGCAGTGCCTAGCAGAATGGGGCCCTAACTCTTGGCTAGGTCTATAGCCCCTAGCGGAACATAAATAATAAAAATGCTAAAACTGTCTTTTGAAAATATATGATTTTAATATGACACTGTCCATTTAATGCACCCAATCCTGAGAGGCACTGAGTTCCTGGGCTATGATAAGCAACTTTCATAGGAGATGAGGGCACTCCTCACTTTCCAAGAAGAGCTCAGCACCCTTCAGGATCAGGTGTAATGTCAGTTAGAGGATTTGAGGCGCTTGGATGACGGGCACTACAGATTGGCTATAAAGATCCATGTGCAATCATACACAGACGCACAGTGATTTATTCCCATGAGCCATAATGCTTATTTCTTAAGATATGAAAGATCTCACCATTGAAAGATGGAGTCCAGCACATGTGAAATTAAATGTCAAATATTTAGTGTAATTCATAATTGCCTGGTAATACAAAGTGATAATGATGGCTATATTGTCACTTTAAGTAGTTACGGCAAATGAACTTATGCAGTACTTTATTTCTGCCGCATGGTCTATGGGTTTTCATAATTAGTATTAACATAAAAATTGCTAGACTGTTGATCACATGATTTTACTACAGCTACCCATGCAACTGTCCCAGTCTACAATGGCCAAAGAGAGGTGGTTGTCCAAAGGTTGCTGTAGCAACAGCTATTAGGAGTTAGATCACAAGATGTGAAGATAATTACTGTTAAATGAAAATATTTCACAAACTAAATTCCACAGGCACAGCGCTGGACACTAAGAGCATCGTTAATTATCAGAGAGATTTTTGTGCAATGTTCATATTAGCATGGAACTAAAAAATGACAGAGAAAATACTTTAATGCAATTACATTTCACACTAAAGGGGGCTTGTATTGAATGTATTTATTTTCGATTACCAAATGCAATAGTCTAATTGGCTGAGACATGGTCCTGTTCTTTGACATCTACAGATGAAAAGTGCTATACAGTGCAAAAGTATATTGTATTATCATTACTATTTTATTACAATAGAGTAATTTCTCCTTTACACTGTGTGAGATCACGATCAGTCCCCGGGTCTTGATTTTGTCCACGGTTTGTAACCCTTATTTGGCCATTACAGTACTTCCTTCCTTTTATCCATCTTATTAGTGACCTCTGCTATCATGGGGATAATGAGCCAAAACCTGGTCTCACTGAAGTCGACAAGAATTTTGCCTCTGACCTCCCTGGAGTCAAGACTTGGCTCTGCATCTTTTCTACCTCCTGCTCCACAAGTGACTGCACTAAAACCAATTCCCTGGTATTGTTGCTCACCACTCAGTTCCCAGAGAACTTATGCTGTCAAACATTTTTTAATATTTTGTTAATTTATATTTTCGGTTGAATGTGCGTGTTTTATACTGGCTCCTCTTGAAAACCACATACAGCTCCCAGTGTGTTCCCTCTTTCTCATAAATATATGACCCTAAAGACAGTATGCCTTTACTACTAACTGCACTGAGGAATGCACCACACTGCACTCTACCGGACACAGCTGCTGATCCTTCACATCTGCTTTACAATAACGCATTCAGCATCCAGACTCTCCATTTCAAATTAGTTTAGTGGTGAGGAGGAGCACCAAGGATAGCAAGGGTGAAAATCAAAGGGACTAAAACACACACACAATGTTCCACATCCTCACTAACTGTTATGATTAACTATTTATATTGCAGTAGCACCTATTGGGCTAGGCACTACACAAACTTATCAGTGCACGATTCTGCACACAAATCAGTGGTCTCACCCCTCTTCCTAGCAAAGATTTCACAACAGAGGCCATAGCGAAGCTTCATGTTACTAACACTTTGGCAGTCACTATAACAGGGTTCAAAAAAGAACTAGATATGTTCATGAAGGATAGGTCCATCAATGGCTATTAGCCAGGATGGGCAGGGATGGTGTCCCTAGCCTCTGTTTGCCAGAAGCTGGGAATGAACGACAGGGGATGAATCACTTGATTTCCTCTGCGGCACCTGGCATTGGCCACTGTTGGAAGATAGGATACTGGGCTGGATGGACCTTTGGTCTGACCCAGTAGGGCTGTTCTTATGATAACTGATTGTCCCTTTATATCCTTATGAATGGAAGACAAGATTCATATAAGTGGGTTCAGCTCCTGGTGGTTTCAATGAGAGTTACACCCACTTATGCCAGGGATGAATTTGGCCTGCAGACTTATATTTATTTTATTTTCTAAAAAAAGAATGGAGATTTTATCAAGTCCAGTGCATAAAGAGAAGAAGAAGGAGATAGGCCAAGACAGAGTCCAGAGACTAAGCACCAGTGCTGTGCGTATGCCAGTCTTCACTTGATCCACGATACCTCAGTGAATGCAACACAGAGGAGAGAGAAAGTGAGAAAGAAACACAAAACACGTACCAGGTTTAATTTCCAGAAGCTTCAGCCTGGAGTCCTCAGGAGGATGTAAGCGTCTCTTTTTGCGCCAGCAGCGAGCAGGATATGTGTACAGCTGACCTGGGGCCAGTCCTGTGGGTTAAAAACAAAAAATAAATGTGGTCCCCTTTGCATTTGTAAATCCCCATTATTTTCTCAAGCATCTCTGTTTCTCCATTTCCAGTATTACCATACTATAGGGGTCAATCCTGCAAAGTGAGAAGCAGCTCAGAGAACTGAAGGCATTCAGCACCCCAGAAGCAGTTCAGCATCTTGCAGAATCAGCCCTACAGAGAAGCCACGTGTCTCACTAAACATATTTCATTCTGCACAGGGGTTCACTGCAACCAGAGCGCCACTTAAAAAAAAAAAAAGAATTATAACCGATAGGATGGAAATGGCTTTAACCCCATGGACACAAATGGTCATTTTTGAACAACTTGACAATATCAAACCTATGTCAATAATGCAGAACAATCCTACCATATGGTGATAGCGGAGTGGTCTAAGCCAGCCTTACATAAAAGCAAAGAACATTCACCAAACCAGGAACAAAATCTACTCCCCAAACCAGATGTTGATTATGAAAAAAACTGACACCCTACTTACTTGTGAAAACTGGGCCATCCCAGTTCCTCACCCCAAAGGAAAGAGCAAATCAAATTTGGCAAGTGCAGCCTAAGTCTTCAGTTTGAAATATGGAGAGTCCTAGAAAATAAAGTTCAAATCCCAGCAGGGTCAAGCCACCCTTTATCCTCTTGAGGCAGTGTGACAAAGTTCCTCCTCTGCCTTGGTGGGTCCTGCACTTATTGGCGGATTTTCTCACCTCAGAGGTTCACGGCAGCCCTCAGTTTGGCCACTTTCGTGGCTCAAATATGCAGTTCACTCAGTTAGCCTCATCACTGGCCAGCATGGGGAAAGGAAGAAGAACAATCCCCGCAGTCTCTGCTGATCCACCTAGTGGATTGGGGAACAGGCCAGAGTCTTTCCCCTCTGGTGGAACCCACGGTCCAGGTCAACTCCTCCAGTATCAAGTAGGGAGTTGGGGGGATGGAGGGATGGGGGCAACCCGGGCCCGCCCTCTACTCCAGGTTCCAGCCCAGGGCCCTGTAACAGCTGCATGACAGCTACAACTCTCTGGGCTACTTCCCCATGGCCTCCTCCCGAAACCTTCTTTATTCTCACCACAGGACCTTCCTCCTGATGTCTGATAATGCTTGTACTTCTCAGTCTTCCAGTAGTATGCCCTCTCACTCTCAGCTTCTTCCACCTCTTGCTCCCAGCTCCTCGCACGCACCACAAACTGAAGTGAGCTCCTTTTAAACCCAGGTGCCCTGATTAGTCTGCCTTAATTGATTCTAGCAGCTTCTTGATTGGCTGCAGGTGTTCTAATCAGCCTGTCTGCCTTAATTGTTTCCAGAAAGTTCCTGATTGTTCTGGAACCTTCCCTGTTACCTTACCCAAGGAAAAGGGACCTACTTAACCTGGGGCTAATATATCTGCCTTCTATCACTCTCCTGTAGTCATCTGGCCTGACCCTGTCACAGCAGATAAACTGAGCACCAACAAATTCACTGGGGGATGGGAGGGGCTTTTGGAGAAGATCCTGAAAACAAAGTTTCTTGTCTGCCCTGCATGGATTGACACCATCTGTAAGAAAGGGGGTTGGCTCTGGTGGCCTTAGCAACAATTTCCCTTCCCTGTTATGCAGTGTGACAGTTGTTACACCCTACCTCAGAGAATGCTGCATTTCAGTGGGTTGTGTATAGTCTATGACTGGCTTTGGAAGGAAAAACACTGAATTACCTAGCTCTTCTATAGTGCTTGACATACTTCTTCAAGGCACTTTACAAACCTTAACTAGTATTTAAATTGCTATTATTAACGTATACATTGTGACTGGCTGTGGGTCATTGTGGGGGAGCATACAAGGAGTATAACCCTCCCACAAACATGCCCTGTGCAGGGGCATTCACAGTCTTACTTTGGTGTAAAAAATGGTGAGAAAGGAGAATCAGGTTCCTTGACCTGTTCCCTTGGGATGCGGGATTTGGGTAAAATCCTGCACCTGAGCTTTAACCCAAAACCTAACTTTTTTTTTGTTTTTTTGGTAAGATTTGAAAAGCTTTGGTTCTATGGTTTCTCGGTCTCTCACAAATTGGCACTTCTAGGCTCCAGCAAAGATGGTGAATCACAAACATCAAAATACTAAAAGCTCAGCCGGAAGCAGGAAGTCCCAGAAATATTGTAGGAAGGCCTCCAGCCCAATTCGTCACCAGATGGACTCAGATAAGCTCCTGCAGGCCTCCAAACTGACCCTATGAAACTTTTGAGGGGAGCTCTCCTCTGCTATTCAATAAATCCCTGCTCAGCAGTGTTCAGCCAGCCACTAAATAAACTTTCACTTGATCCACACAGGTTTGATACCGTTTTCAAGAGGGAAGATTTACACCATTGTCCCCCACCCTCCAACCACCAATCTATCAACATGATCAAGTAAAGTATGAACCGTTGGTCATTTTTGTGGAGGAGGTGGCAAGAGAGAGGGCCTTTTACATCTGCTTTGAACCTACCTCCCCTACTCTGACTCTGCCTGTGCCCACGATAAAACATGTACAGTTCTTGCCCTCTCTAGTACTTGCTGGGTTGTCTTGCACTGCTGTGCCTTATAGGGCAACCATAGAAGGTTCCAACCATTTGCTTATAGAGGAAATAGCAGAACCTGCAGTGAGTTATGTTGTTTATCTCATTAGTGTAGGAGAGTCATAACTCAAAGCTTGCGTGAAAGGCTGGGGAAGGAAGGGAAAAGAGGGAGGGAGTTATGTGCAGTGTTGTGTGAAATTAACCCTGAACTGTGTCGCGAGAGGCAGCCTTCTAACGCCTTTACAAGAAGGCTGTAAGAAACCAAGTTTATCCATGGGGCGTCTGACTCTCCTCTCCTGCTTTTAAACCATGTGTAAATGAAAGGAGGTTCTGGATCTTTTCTGTTTCCTGTGTGCAGTGCTTCAGGTTAGAGATGGGGGAAGTGAAGGCCAGTAAACAAAGCAAAGGGGTGCACACAACCCAGACACCACAGTGGCTGGTGGAGAATTCTCATTGGTTTAATATTGCCACAAACACAGTGTGTGCAGCCTGAAAACGGCAATGCTCACACCACAGATAGATGCTATGTCCCGTCACAATGGGGCTACAAGAGATGGATGGTACAGAGAGACCCAAGGGAGCACTAAATGAGCTAATCACATCAAGGAACAGCAAAGCGAATATGGGGGAGGAGGGATTCTTGGTTTCTTTCTAAATCATTATAGTTTAAATAAAAAAGACCTCAGGTTTGGTAGCTGACGCAGATACAGGCGGCTTCAGCCTACTTAAATTCTAAACGAAACATGTCTTGCCACTAATCAGTCCTCATCACAGCCCTGAGAGAAAGGGAAACGCTATTATCCCCATTTCATAGACAGAGAAACTGAGGCACAGTGATGCAAGTATGGCTAAGGTCGACACATTTGCCCAAGATAACAGTGAGTTAGTGACAAACCTGGTCAAAGAACCCAGCTCTCCTGGCCCTATGCTTTAAACACTAGACAATGATTCCTCCTATAAACATCAAGATAACAGGGTGCCTGGTACAAGGCTGCCTTGTGCCATCCTTGTAGCATATGCTCCCTCCAGCATCTGGCTTCTACATATAATAAATGCATACCTGCTTATGTGTGTAAGTGAGTTCAAACGGATAAAAACAACCGTATCTCACTCATAACCAGATGCTGCAGGAACAGAAGCTCTTGGTGTAAATACATTAACAACAACAAAAAGCAAAAATTACCTTGTTTTGCCAAAGCATAATCTCTCTGGAACAGGGAGCTTTCAGATGAAACAAAACCAACGGTGGTCACTAAAGATCCCATGAGACTTTTCTCATGGGAAGGAAGGTCCCCAGAGACCAAGACAAATTCCAGCTCAGGTAACTACATTCTGCCTACCCAAACTCCTCCTGTAGTTTCAAGTGGATAAGGTATTACCATCCTTCAGAACTTATCCTAAATGATAATGTAGTGTTGATGTGTACTAATAACACAGCTTCTATATCCCACACCAGGAGTGGCTGCATTTCGATGATCGGTGACGTGACTCCCACGTATCCTTTACTTAGAGCTGGTCTTACTTTGGGTATTGTGAGGTTTAACTAGTTAGGGCCAACCCTAGCCTCAGGACTTGTTTACATTGGGTGGGGGTGAGGCTGGAGGTGTTATGCTGGAATAGCCATACCCCATCAATTCCATGTGTGGATGCTCTTACCCTGGAATGAGAGCACCTTATTCCAAATTAGTTTAATCTGCTACCAAAATGGAGTAAACTAATTTGGAATAAGGCAATCTTATTCCAGAATAAGAGCATCCACACATGGAATTCATTGGGAATAGTTAATCTGTTTTAAATTCACATACTACCTTATTCTGGGTTAATATTTATGTACACACAAGCCCTGAGCCCTGGTGTGCAGGTGGGGAACAGTGCAAGATGCCTTCCCACATTCTGTGTCCTGTGAAATGGCCAGGGAAAATTCCAGTCCCTGAACTTGGTGGAATGTAGGAACTGTTTCCTCCATATGCCCCTGGGCTAGCTATGACTCCACCTGGCCAGTCACAGAGAAAGGAACAGGCCTCACCATCCCAAGACTGTGGAACTGTCTACCACAAGAAATAAGAATGACCAAGGACCTCCCCACAAACAGAACTAGACACAAAAACTCACATCTTGGACTTAGCTTTCCCTCAACCTGCACATGTACGAAATGCACATGAACACACACAGAAACCAAGAGCGAGAAACGAATCCAGACATTTCCCCCAGAGGTTAGCAAGGAAGAAAGAGTGAGAGATTGTTATTTCTCTTCTTAAACACTTGAGACATTCAGATTCTATAGCCATTTAAGCACCTAGATAGATTTGCTGAAACACATGGAAAAAAAATGGGGCTAAAATGAGGGAAGGCAGCCTGCTTTCTGCCTCTATTCTCATTTGCAAAAGCATCACTGCAGAGTTTGATCTGAACACAACCAGTCTGCTCCCTCCACAGCTGCACCCCAAGAACCAAAACCACTCACATTACTTCTGCAAGTAGGGCCCATTGACTTCAACGGGACTACTCACAAGAGTAAGCAAGCAGGACATGGTGCTAGCACTGCACACATAGATGCTGCCCCTTATTACAAATCACATCCCTCTTGAGAGACCCACATTTACTCTTCTGCCCCCCCACCAACACCACTGCCACCGCCATCTTGGTAGGATTTCATTTTTGCTTATGGTAAATGATTTACGCAAAAAGGAAACCCAGGAACCACAAATTATACAAAATACTATTCTGGCTCTAAAATGAATCACACATTCGTTAAGGAGCGGGTGCAACCTCCATTATCCAACCATCAATTATCCAAAACAGAGCTATATCATCCAATGTCTATTGAACTGAGAACATCCGTTATCCAGAACCCCAATTATTTATAAATGTGTACACTTCCCACCGAGGCAGTTGGATAATCAACCCTTCACTGTAAATTTTGGGTGTTCCCCTGTTACTTTGGGTCTTTGTCCCAAATATTGAAAAAAAAAAACCAAACAACTTGGCAGAGATCAAAATGTCAAAAATTCCATTCTCTCAACAAATAATGTATCTGGCTACATTCTCAATTACTTCAGTGGGAGTTTTGTTAGAGTAGGGTGCTTAGGGTTGACCCAACAATACTTTAACTTCCATGCGAGGATCTCAATCTGCTCTACAAACATAATGAATTAGAACCTGATCGAAAGCCCATTGAAGTCAACGGAGGACTTTCCACTGAATTCAGTGGACTTTGGATCAGGCCCATATTGCCCTCATATCATATTTATGAGGACATTTATCCTCCTTTCACAGATGGAAAACTGAGACACAGAGGTGAAGACCAAGTGATCTGTCTCAGGCAGATCTGGGAAAAGAATCTAGATCTCTTGACTCCTGGTCCCCTGCTGTAATCACTAGAGCAAAGTGAATTTCAGAAAATAAGACTCTCCTTAAATGTATGTTTCCTATTGAGAAATAAGGTTGGTGAGAGTCCTCCCTCCTTTAGAATATTTCCAAGGCTCTCTTGAATAGAGGTCCTCTATTATGCAACTATCTCAGATCAATAGCAATAAAGGAGCTGTGATGATGCAGCATTAGAAACTACTATCTCAAGCAATAGAAAGAATAATTAGGATCCGCTCACTGCAGTTACCGAAGGGAATCCCCTCCAGGCCAGGTGGTTTAGGCAGCTTCTCCTATTTGTGTGGCCCTTAACAGGTTTGAGTTTTTAGTAATTAAACCCCGCGAGGGCTCAGTGGCCTACCCTACAGACACACACACACACACAGAATGCTGCCTACCTGGTCCCCGATGCCTCTTCTCCATCCAGATGTAGCAGTTGTTCTGAGCTACCCCAGTCTGCGAATCTAGGAAGGGGAGGCGGACGCTGCGCTCAGCACACAGTCGAGAGTTGTAGCTGCGGCAGTGCTCGATGGCTTCTTTGTAGAACTGGTCTCCAAGTCTGCCAGGAGGAAAAGAGCAGAGAGTAAAAGATTGCTTTGGTCTCCCTGAACAAGTCATGGAAAGAAGGGGACTTGGGGTCAGTTAAAAATGGATGAGCGGAAATACTTTCCACAGACACATTGTATGCATTAACCTGAGGCACTTACTGCCACAGGGTGTCACTAAGGCACAGAGAGTAGTAAGAGTCATAAGAAGATTAGACACTGAGGGTATGTCTACCAATTTTATACCAATTGCAGCTGGGAGTGAGAGCCACAGCCGAGGTAGACAGACCCCTGTGCTAACAGGGCTCAAGCTATGTCGCTAAAAATGGCAGCGTGGATGTTGCTGCACTGGCAGAGGCTCAGGCTAGCCATCCAAGCTCAGACTCACCTCATCAGATGGCTAGCACCGGTGCAGCAACATCCATGCTGCTATTATTAGTGTGATAACTGGAGTCCTGTTCATGCAGGCCTGTCTACCCAGACTGGGATGCTCACTCCCAGCTGCAATGTAGACAGACCCTTAAGGATAATGCAAACGTTAGTCAGGGAAATAGATGGTAATGGGAGGCAAAGCTTTTCACTTCCAGTTTGCCGGTTCAAATCCAGCTCACAAAATGAGCCCATAGTTTTGTTCTGTATTGAAGGGCAACTTCCACAGTATGTTTGAACAACTGAAAAGCTGCTTTAAAAACACTGGGCCAGTTTAAGAGAACTTCATTTCAAAACCTGCAGACACACACCTCCGCTCCAAGGCTGGTCCTGCAGGTGAGACTCATGCTCTGCATGCTTATGGGTGTGTGCCCCCTGAGCTAGCAATAGGGACTTATCTGTGCTCCTAGGTAGAATAATCAGGGAGAGTGGAGAGCTAAGTACAGTTGCACATTAAGGGTTTGGCTTGATATAGCATGTTACCCCATAGTTTGTAAAGTGCTTGTGGTCCTTTAGATGACTGACACTATAGAAATGAAACACACCAGTATGTGCAACATGGCACACGGTGATCACTGCAAGGGACAGGAAAGAAATCTAACCTTTGCCCCTTTACAGCTTTCCACAGCTGGCTTAGGGCACTGGCCAGGAAGTAGGATACTAGATTTACCAGCATGACAAATCCATTGTTCTTGAGTTTATAAAGGTGGGATGATAGTTAGAGAGACTTCTCGTTATCGTATAATTTATTTGATAAATAGCCATTTGTTCCAAACTTTGTGAACCCTTCGGCTTCTATAGAGAATGATAAAAACAAAAAACAAAAACAAAAGAACTGCACACCACAGATAGCCCTAAATCTCCTAGTTACAGCTTCTTTAATAGCAAGAAAGGCATACTTTCAACAAAGTGAGGCTAGATTCTCCAGTATGTTGTGCCACTTTGATGACACAGTTTGGCCGTCGAGCTGGAGCGTCACAAAGCTGCCACAGCATACCCCTGGAGCTGGCCCTCATCCTACTGGGTGAAATTCAGCAATGGGCATAAGTTGATCAGAAAATAGGTGTAAAGTAGTAAAGTAGTATAACTTGCACTGAATTTGGCATTAATTAGTCTGCTACAAGAGAGAAAATTCCATGCCAAGGGAGCAAAAGTGGAGGAGGGAGGGAAAGCAGCCAATAAAAAGGTGTCAGATATAGGGGCTACACATTAACAGCTGATACAGCCTCAAGCTGCAACAGCTTTTCAGAGGACTGTCCAATTGTTTCTTGCAGCAGACAACACTCATGGTGTATCTAGCCCCTCTCAGCCCCATCTTCCCCCTCTGTCCACTGGCCCCAGAACCAATAGAGGTGTCACCTCTTGCATGCAATGCTGAAGACGAAGGGAGAGGACAGTAATGTGGACGTACAGCCCATGCAGAGAGAGATCTGCATAAATCAGGATTTTCTCTGCACTCAGATCCCAGGGAGACAATACCAGGCCCCTTCTTCCAGGGGAAAAAAAAGCTGCACATACTGTATGAGATTGACTGAGTAGAAATGAAAACTTATTAAAACCTCTAATTAAAGCTGGCTTTCCCATACACGTGTGTGTGAGAAGAACTGTTACTCTGATCAGTCTGAGTTTCCGTGTTACTGACTTTGATTACACACTTTGAGTATCAGCAATGCTAAGTCAAATTCCTTCCCATGTTAAACCAGGGATGTTCAGACACACGGTGGTCTTTATAGAACAAAGAGTAGAAACTGGATGAAAACAAACTGTCACACACTGCACTGGTTCTCTGTGTAGTAAGAATCACACACACACCACCCCCAATGAAATATGAGCATGACCGGCATACTGTATTAACAAAAATTCAACAGAATAAACTACAGCAACCAGGATAGGAGTCATAGCTGGAGACTAATTCAGTTCCCATACTGCTGTAAACTGAAAATAACTGCAAATCTTTGAATGTTAAATATTTGGCTTAAAGTGATACTGTCAAGTATGGTTTAAGCCTAAAATTTAGGTTTTCCTACAAGGGGAAGAAAGGTTTTCCAAAACTTAAATGTGTTTGATGATCAGTAGAAGCTGATAGTCTAGTATATCAAATTCATCCTCCACGTAACTCCACTGAGAATTATGTTTGGCTGGAGACTAGATATTTTATACCAATTGTAATTATTTTTAAATTAGAGCTTTTTCTCTTCTATAAAAATGTTAATTAGTTAATTGAGGTGTGGATGCAAGGTTCTGGTTTGGACTCAGTCACCTCTGAACTTTAGGGAAGTTTGGATCCAGATTCAAATTTCACAGTTGGCGCTTTTATGATGAGCAGAATCTAAAAACCCCAAATCCAAACAACTCAGACTTTGGAGAAGTGGGGATTTACAGTGGTGGTCTGAGAGTTGGGCCAAGCTCTGGTTCTGAAGGCTGAAACCAGGGAGAATAATTGACATTAAAAAGCAAAGCAACATTTTGTTACATCAGTTACATCTTAATGGAAAACTTTGTTATTTTGTTTGTTTTAACATTGAACTTCCCTGGAATCACAACACGAGTAAATTTGGCCCACTCTGAATTTTCATTACATTTTTAAAGAAATGTGACCAAAAGCATTTTTGAATGTAAGCATCTTCTCCAGTGCTGCAATCCAAGCATGACAACTTTTTTGCTTATGCAGGAAAACCAAGAAGTAATATTATTAATATTAAAGGCATCAAAGGAGGTCAAGAGCCCATTGTGCTAGGCATTGTACGTACACACAAGAGACACAGCCTGCCCCAAAGAACTTACAGTCTAAATAGATAGGACAGACAAAGAGTGGGAAGGGAAACAGAGAACTGAAGTGACTTAAGCAAAACTTAATGGACCAATCTAGTTTTACTGACCAAATTCAACAAGAGTAAAAAGTAAACAAACCACATTAATAGTGAAAAGTAAATTAAACCTGAAAGGATTTTTTAAAATGTAATCATTTAATGTAGTTAGCAACATGAGTTAGGAAAGCCATTCATAAAATATGTAAGACCTGCTTCTCGTCTCTCTAAACACCAATGTTACGCTGATACAATTACACTGACTTCAGGGGAATGTCACTGGCATAACACCCATGTAACAGGGGGGAGAATCAGGCCCTGTGATTTCTGTTAGGTCTATGTCCTTTTAAATGTTGAGAAATGAAGATTTTCTACTTATCAGTAACAGTCTGATCTAACCCTGACCAAAGTCAATGGATAATAGTTTCCCTTCTTGAAACCTTTGTCTATCTTGTCTATTTAGGCAGAGAAATTTGTCTGTACAGTACCTAGCACTACTTTAATACAAGAGTTATATCAGGCCCTAGGTCACTATTAAAGACAGTGCTCCTACGTTACACCTTAGCTGCTTTGTACCCCTTCACATCCTTCAGGATTCCTCTTGAATACAGGAAAGCCCAGGCCGGCATACAGCCAATGTAGCAGCTCTATGCCACTCTTTCCATCCTGCCCTGGTACAGAGTACATTGCCAGAGGGTGAGTGCATGCTACCAATCTCTAGCTGCTAGAGTAACTCAAAGCTGGGCATAATTTAGAGCATTCTTTAGCACCTGTCACATCTCAGATTAGAAACCAAGGGATGAAATACTCATTAAAAACATACAGCCAGCCAACCCCAGAAGAGATCACACTCATCACCCCCAGAACTTTATGCCATTAAAATACAGCTCCTAGATTCTCACTAGACGCTGGGTACCTCCACGTTCAAACTTGGATTGGATCCAGTCCCACAGAGGTCAGACCCTCCTCTTCTGTAGTATCGTTTCCCTCCATGGCAGTGCTCATTACAAACAATTGAGGTGTTAAGATGAAAATAAAAGGAGAAAGAAACAAGCAGCCTTTTCTCTCTGGAGGTTTGCTAGTGTCCCTAGCTGTGCTGACGTGCAGAGAATTCACTGCCCTTCCCAAGAGCAGCAGAATGCCCATGGAGATTTTATTTTCTCTACTTTTTGGCTCTACTCTTATTTTAAGGCCAGTATCATTGCAAGGGCCAGGGAGAGCAATTAGAAAATACGTAAACCTGAAACTGCTCAAGAAACCAGTACTTGACACTAGTTACCTGACTAACTACCATCCCGTTTCAAACCTTGGCAAGATTCAAGAAAATAGTGATAAATCAACTCCAGCAACACAACCTCAGCAGATAATGTGGACTCTCCCAGTCTGACTTCATAGCAGAGTCTGGAAATGAAGCAGCAATGGGGTTTCGGGGCTCCTCATGGAGTTGGACAGAGGTGACTCAATCACGCTGATACTACTCGATCTATCAGCTGCCTTTGACACTGCTGATCAGGAGGTACTGCTGACTCAACTACTTGTCTTGGCATGCCATGAGAGAACTGTGCTATGCTGGCTTCACTCATTCCTTTCCAACAGATCCCCAAAGACCCATCATGGACAGCTGCTCCTCCTCCAAGAGCTCTGACCTGCAGAGTGCCTCAGGGCTCACTCCTGTCACCACTTCTATTTAACAACATCTATGCAGAACCTTAGGGGATATTGTGAGATGACGTGGGATACAATGTCAGCAATACATTGATACACCGCTCTATGTACCCTTCTCAACTAACCCAGAGAGCAGGCTCCCAGACATCTCAGTATAAGAATGAGAGTGCAAAGAAGGAAAAAGAAGCTGGTACAACTGGAATCTAGGCAAGAATGAAGTGAAGCTGTCTGGAAGCAAGAAATGCTCTGAGGAACTGAGGAGCTAAGATGGTGCAAGTCCTTGGAGTCCTAATGGACTATAACTGGCATGGACAGTCAAATAGAACCAGTCACCAAAAGTGCCTTCCCTCATCTCCAACTAACAAGAAGATTCCATTCTATTCCTCCCAAATGATGGTCTGATCACAGTAATTTATGTTCATCGCCTCCAGCTGGACTATTGTGACTCACTCTACCCAGGCCTAGGTAAGTTCACAACGAAAAAAAAGCTAGTACACAACGTGGCAGTTTACCCTCAGATTCTGCTGTGGGATTTTGGGGTATCTATCACACTTGGTCCAGAATCAGCAACGGCAGTTTTACTTTTTGTCTAATCTATCTGATCAAACTATCAGCATTTCTAAAGGGCTTGTCATCATAGTATTTAGGTATTGCATATGGATTATAAAATCCATTGAGAACAACACAGAGGAGCACTCAGTCTTTGTTTAATTATAGTCTGATATGTGATGGTGTACATAAGGGTTTTTTTCTGTCAGATTCTTTGGGGGATGCTATGGCACAGAGGTGAGGGCACCATGCAAGAGCCTCAAATGATGTACAAGGGTTTGAATACGAGTAAAGGCAAGGCAGACTTTTCCAGAAAGGCCATGGAATGACGTGGTCTGTTTGCAAAATAGGATCTTTTGGCTTTTAAATACAAACCTGGCTTCTTTCACTCTGCCTCACACACACCTCCCAGCCTCTCCTGCTTTCTGAGGCTCAGAGTCCATCAAACATCCATCCCACTTCTACACCAGTTGATTGGCTTTGTTTTGCTCTGTGGGAGAAGGGGAATCTTATGCAACTTTCCACAGCACAGGAGTCAGACGTCTATTTTTAATCCAGCCATGATCTCTTAAGACATTTGCAACCTGCTGTTTGGATGCTGTAGTGTCTGGGAGGAAAACAGATAGAGAAAAAAAAAAGACGTTCCCTACATACCGTTTCAGTGGATAGAACGTGTATATTTTAGTCTATGTATCAGATTGCAAAGCAGTATAGAGATGTAGGAAAAATAATAAATTTGTGTTTTAGAAATGCCTGAAGGTCCCATCAGAGTCAGGGCCTCATTGTGCCAGGTTCCGTACATTGTGCCTGGCAGAGGAGATGGGGAGAAGGGAAGGCATCAGAAAGTTGATTACAGCTTACTGATTCTGTGCCAGCCCAGCCCATGTATTAGAGCAGCCAGGGAGCTACTCTAATTTATACCATTGGCATAAGAACCTAAGGAACCTTATGCCAGTGGAAGATCAGTGTAACGTGCACCCACATACCCCTGGCACGTACCCATCCCCAGTATCCCCCGTATACGTTTTTGCCAGGGGACAGCTCCCCTTGTGAAGGGGAACTCTGCCAGCCATCAATGGAGAGAATCCATCGGTGCTACCTGAGAGGTGCTAGAGGGCTGGATCATACCAGAGAATCTGGCCCCACAGACTAAGCACACTAGTCATTGTTCTGAATTTTTTTTTCTTTTTTTACATTCACAGGTTATATTTTAATCCAGTCTGAAATTTCAGCTGTCTCATGTAAATAAACCAGCTGCAGAAGGATAGTTACAAACGGAGGCATAGCAAAAAATGTAGCAGATTTGTTTAGTCCCACCACTGCTGTCAGGAAGGCGTATGTATCCCAGCAGCATCTCCATTTAAAAGAAAGGAACATCAGGCTATGATGCAAGCTCATGCTTCTGGGAGTACCTTATTCAGCACCAAAGCGTTAACAAGGAGTAATGGTCTCAAGTTGCAGTGCGGGAGGTTTAGGTTGGATTTTAGGAAAAACTTTTTCACTAGGAGAGTGGTGAAGCACTGGAATGTGTTACCTAGGGAGGTGGTGGAATCTCCTTCCTTTGAGGTTTTTAAGGTCAGGCTTGACAAAGCCCTGGCTGGGATGATTTAGCTGGGAATTGGTCCTGCTTTGAGCAGGGGGTTGGACTAGATGACCTCCTGAGGTCCCTTCCAACCCTGATATTCTATGATTCTATGAACATTCAATTTCGTTAGCTAGGCACTGCTGTTTCCTACATGTGAGGTATGACTTTCAGTGGTCAGGCGAGTTAGTTCAGAAGGTGAATTTCTTTGCAATATTCAGGGACGCTGGGCTTTGAACAGCAGTAATTTATCCACATTGCCCCTTTCTCCCTCCATCCATTCCCATTGGGAGTCAGGGTAGGCGCTAGTCTCCGCACCACAAAACAGGGTACCTGGGATGTTTCCAGAGACAGGCATTGTGTATAATCTTTACAGGTCTATTAGACTTAGCAAAGTGACCAATTAGGTTAAGCTCAGAGGCAGGTTCCTTGAAAGTATCTCTCTCTCAGGCCAGAGATCCTGTTTTAAAGAGGTGCCGTACCATCCAATTAAACTAACAACAGGTGGACAAGATAATTAGCTACAAAAGGGGTCTATGTTAAGACAGCAACCAGAATTCAGATTGGTGCTAATCTCCTCAGAAGGTCCTGTGCTCTCTCTTCAATTGCTAAAGATGTGAACTAGTGAAACCTTCAGCACCAAAAAAGGATGATCAGTGACTGGCATCCAAGAGATTTTTTTTAAAAAAGGGGGACTTAACATTTCAAACGGCAGGGGTTTGGGAGCATTAGAAATCTCCTTAGCTCTGAGGAACTTAATCTGATCACAAATTTAGGGCCAGCTTCAGTAAAAAGCAAAGTCTTTCCATCCATAGAATTCCCATACTGGGCTCTTCTTTTCCATCTGGACAGTTTGGAATGGTAGGAATTTGGACCAGTAAGAAGTATGATCTGCTGGTCTGACCTGTCTGGAAGGCAGCAGACTTGAGTTCTAATTCTGGCTCTGACCCAGACTCCCTCAGAGGCTTGGGCATGGCAGTTAATCTATTTTTGTCTCAGTTCCCCTATCTGCAGTGCGGGGGCAATACTACTGGCCTGCTTCACTGGTGTGGATTAGTGATGATTATAAGCCGTCTTTGAAGATACAAGCTGTGATTCATGGTGAGTGAAAATTATTGGCCTGTGATATACAGGAGATCAGCCTAGACCCTTGGTCTTAAACTCTATGAAAGTTATTTACATGGTTGTAAAATGCCACTCAGTCAGAATGTTAGAAATTTTGCACAGATGTAAATAACTCTGCTGGCTGCAAAACAGTGCAGATTTTTCTATTGGGCTTCCCCATCATACAAAATTGTAATTATACTAAAATTTCAGGTGCTTCCCCCAGCACAAGACTTTGAATGAATTGGATCAAAGGACCTGATTTTCCACTGCGTTGCCTCTTTTGTAGTCATTTTGAAACAATTCTTATACAGTACAGTTTTATACCCATTTTTCACAGGTGAAAGTGATCACACAAGAAGCAAGGCAATGGAGCATCAGGCCAATACTGTACAACCAACGCCAAGTGTGGGAGCAACTAGTGCTTTGTAACCTGAGCCATTCTGTCCCCCCACTGACTACTCTGCAGTGAAAACACCAGCAACACAATGTGATCCTTGCAATCAAATAATATATTATACAGATACAGAATAAATCCGCAGAAACTTAATAATTAGAATTTACTTTGCATCTAAGGTTAGCCTTGGAAAAGGCAAAAAATTCAACCACAAACAAAAATATTTTTAAAACAGTCCACTAATTTTGAATAGCTATAATTTTCAGTTTAATTGCCATGGTACAGCATAATTAATACAACAAACATACATCACGAAACAATAAAACCTATTCCATTCAGCTATTAGTACCCCAACAACAAATACTTGTGGTTGAAAATTGAATTTTCTACTCTCTCAAAATCATACTTAGATTCAAAAATAAAGGTTATGCCTCTTTTATTTATTAAATCTTTTTATCACAAAGGGACACTCTGTTACTGATGTAACTCCAAAGACTTGAGTGAATTACACCAGAAATGCATTTGACTTGTACTAAACCTATTAGTGAAATAAGGCAGAAGAACATTGTGAGGGGGATTTGGAATCAAATTTCCCTCTCTCCACCACAGTGATTTTATCTACAGCAGAAGTCCAACAGATGCATTTTCCCCTACCACAGCATTCTACTCTGTTCCATAAAATAGAATCATAGATATTAGAGATGGAAGAGACATATTGAGTCACCCCATGCTGGTACAGGACTGTTCCCACCAGGAAGAGAAATGAGGTGTATTAAAAGTGCACTCTGGAGAATTCAGAGTTCTAGTATAGGATCTTCTGCTCATGGGGTGCATTCGGGATTTGAACCCAGAGCACATTTCAGGTGGGCACATGAGTCTTTTGCACATAAACAATGATTAAATTCTGAGGTTCTCTAAGCACATTAAAAGCACCTGTATATGTATGTCGCTAGGTATATGGAATGCATTCAGTGGGAGCTAGCTGGCACAAGTGAAGAATACATACATACACCACACAACACTTACATCAATTACAGTTAAAAAAAATTCAATTTATGTAGATTCTCTAGCCCCATTTTACAGATGAGGACACTGAGGCATAGAGATACCAGATGATTCGCCCAAGACCGTGCAAGAAATAAGTTGCTGAGCTAGGAAGAGAAATGGGTTCTGATGACTTCCAGTCCTGTGCTTCTTCCTCAGTTCAGACTCCTCTCCTTCCAAGAAACTTACAAGGGCACATTCCATGACAGAAAACCAGTTCAGGATTTTATTTGCTATATTCCAAAACCCACTGCTCATGGTCACTGAAATGTAGTTCAGGTTCTTTTACACCAAAATCAGTTGACAGAATAAGGGAGCAGCAGACCAGTTTGCCACAATTATGCTGACCTCACTAACATAGCTCGGAGAGTGATAATCAAAGATAAAACCTAAACTTGTGCCCAGCTGACCTGGGTTCTGAGTCTCTCCTTCTATCAGTTCCATTGGTAATGGCAAGGAGACATGGATCTGAATGTTGCATAATCTGGGCCAAGAAAAGAGCAGCATCTAGCTGAAGGAAAAGAATCAAGGGACTCAACTGTCAAAGCAAGGAGAAAAGGAGTACTTGTGGCACCTTAGAGACTAACCAATTTATTTGAGCATAAGCTTTTGTGAGCTACAGCTCACTTCATCGGAAGCTTATGCTCAAATAAATTGGTTAGTCTCTAAGGTGCCACAAGTACTCCTTTTCTTTTTGCGAATACAGACTAACACAGCTGTTACTCTGAAAGCAAGGAGAGGTTACAGAAAAATAGGGGAGAAAGGATAACCCATACCCCTCAAGTGATGGCTAGCCTTTAACACATGGCCTCTGCTCCGTCAGTATTTCTTCCTGGACACGTTATCTCAGGAATTTATGCTTTCCAATAATTACCTTTCAGAGGCCTTCAACTTATCTTGCAAGAGGAATTCGCTAGTAACCTAACCTGCATTGCTCATGCTATTGCCTTCCACCCCCTCTAACCTTTCATCTCATCTCTCAAGGCAGAAGCAGAGGCTCTTCCCAGACTTGCAGTGCTGGCTCAGCAAGGGTTGGTGAAGTTGATAAAAAGAAGAGTTTTAGTGCTATAAAAATATTGATGAGTTTGAGGGCACAAGCAGTAAAGTGTTGCCAGAGGGCTAAAATACCTCGTGAAGTGGTATTATATTACTCAGAGCTGAAGGATGAACAGGGTATTGCACAATCAAAGGAGCCATTTTAATCTGAGGGCAAGTTTTATTATTTTACTTCTATTGTTCTCTGACCCAGTCAATGTGTGTTTTATTAACCCTTGTTGGACCCTCTACCCAGGCTCTCTGCTGCTCTCTTACCATCCCCCATCCTTCTCTGTCTCTTTCCCTCCATGTAATCAATTTCCCTGTCTGTCCTTTCAGATTCTAATTCACCATCAGTCACTGGAGCAGTAGCATCAGGTACGTGATTTTCCGAAGCTCTTCCAGTCAGAGCTTGTTCTGGGGCTGCCTCAGACAATCTAGCAAATACACATCCGTTCCCGTCCCACTCCCACCTGTGCCATGCCCCTTTGCTTCCCACTCTCTAGGGATGGGCTCCAGCACACTGTGTGCATGTGTATTCTTCTTGGCTTGTGCCAGCTGCTTCCCACCACCCATTCTGGGGATGGGGGAAGTGTTTTCTTCTGAGTCTGCCCTGCTGCCTACTCTGGGCACGATGAGATATTGCCTCAAATGATCAGGAATCATAAAACACAACTTATCAAAAAGCTAAGGGAAAAAAAGGAGAAAGAAGAGAGAAGGTGTTGCGCTACATAGCAGCCTGCCACCAGCTCACAAATGCACAGTAAGGCCAAATTGAAACAATGGATCAAAACCTGAGCACAGTGTAGCCATCCTGAGTGGACCATAGCCACCTTTGACAGATACCTAAGGGTTACTCCTCTCAGCCTCAGCAAGTAAGAGCTTGGCTGTTGCTAAGCTATGTGTCTGCTCCCTGACACATCAGCTTGTCTGCCATGCCAGCAAACTCCCCAGGACTCTGCCAGTGCACACCCAGCCTTGCAGGTAACAACCAGTGAACCCCAATTGCAAAGTTCCACAGAAATTTCTCTCTGCAGCATCTAGGCTGTCTCACTGGGCACTCACCAAAGTTAAGTCACTGCCTCCAAAGAGACCATACATCAGCCTGCTAGGTTAGCTGAGGACTCACTCTCCACTTTAATACACAGCACAGAGATGGTTTTGTAATAAGACAAGAATAAATTTATTAACAAAGAAGAGAGATTTAAGTGATAAAAGATAAGAATGACAGGTTACAAATAAAACAAAACAAGCCTCCTAGTAACAAAAATTTAATTTCATCAAGTTACAATCTTTGTCTAAGCAGGTTTCTCACTTATGGTCAGTTTCCAGCCAGGGGCAGTGGGTGAACCCCTGGCTTGGGGAGGCTAGCTCCAGGCCCACCCCTTCCACCCAAGGCCCCGCCCCTTCACGCCCACCGGAGCCCAGCCCCCACAGTGGGTGCTGGCCCCTGCCCAGTACCCCCAGCACTCCTCCCCCTGTAGCTGCTGGCCGCTGGCCCAGGCTAGCGGCCCCAGCCCCACCTTCACCCCCAGCACGCCGGTCCACACCGCCTGGCCCGACCCCCAGCCAGCATGCCCCAGCCTCCCTGGGCCACACCGCCTGGCCCAACCCCCGGCCAGCATGCCCCAACCCCCCTGGGCAGTGCCTGACCCCCAGCCAGCTGGACTCCCCACCCCTGAAGGCACCCCCCGGCCGAGCTGCCAGCCCGAGCACTGGGCGGGTCGGCAGGCAGCTCGGCAAGAGTGCCTCCAGCCCCAGGCAGACAGCGAGGCCAGAGTGGCCCCAGCCCCCACACTGGGCCGGCAGAGCGGCCCCAGCCCCAGCGCTGGACAAGCAGCGTGGCCCCAGCACCGGGAAGACGTGCGGTGTGGCGCAGCATGGCCCCCAGCCTGCCCGCCCCAAGGAACAGCATGCAGGATGGGGCTTGGGGTTGGAGCATGGGCGGGGGGATGTCAGGCTGTTTGGGCAGGCAACTCCTTCCCGTGCCTACGATACCCATCGCCCATGTTTCCAGCTATTCTTGCCTCCAAAGCTAAGAGGATCCACCTTTCATGAACTGAAAAAGTGCTGCTCGCCCCCGCCCCCTACATGATGGATGACTCAAATATCTCTTTGCCCCACTTACATTACTCCAAAGTTCACTGTCTTTATTTCAGAACCAGGAACACTTTGTGGGGATGTAGATACCATCCCTCATCGAGATCATGAAGCAGTCATTTCCCCTATTTGTAGTTTGATGACTTTACATTTAAATGTACTTTTCATTGTCCTTTGCAATCAAGCTGGTCAGACAAGTAAATACATATTCCTTTGTCTAGGGCAGGCTGGGCTTTATTGCCTACCAAAACACATTGTAAGAACATATTTCCAGCATGCGTTTATACTCTTTGTACACACCTGTACCTACATCACGAATTATTTTCGGGACCAGCGTGTGACCAGTTAGCATAAGATACTTTACACAACAACATCTTTTAGATACACATCATGACAACAGTGTGTTTGGGGCTATGAGTGTGTCATGCCAGATGTGAGTTGTGGTATGGCGTGCCCTCTGCCAGTTGGCACTGAGGGCCTCCCAGGGGCACAGGTCTCTCTCTCTTCTTTATCCTTTGGCAACACTTGCTTGCTATGCCACTAAAAACTCTTACTGAAGTGACCTGACACTGGGCCAACCTTTGCCCTCTGTGCATGTGCTATGGCCTGGTTGTATCACTTTGAGGAAACAGCACTTTTGTTATTTTCAGTTATGTAACAACGTTTGAACACTCAGTAGTGCTGGAACGAGGGATGCTGCTGCACCCCCTGGCTTGAAGTAGTAATAACAAACACCAAATACACGGTTTCCATCAGCAGTACCCCCACTATGCAATTGTTCCAGCTCCCCTGAGCACACGCACTCCTTGAGAGACTCACACTTCCATTGGAACAGGACTGTGCCACAAGAAAGTCAGCTGGGAGAGTGGGGAGAAGAGAGCGGCTCTTCCCACATTACACTCCAGTAGGTGTGCAATCCCACGGGTGCTTTGCCACGGTCTGGATTTATGTTCAGAATTAACATATTTCAAAGCACAAAGGTCTCTCTTCTGAAAAAGGAGGAGGAAGAGGAGAAAAAACACATTCCAAGCATTTTCTTCATAACGATTTATATAGGTGCATATAATGTTTTGCACACAGATATAAAGACAAGGGGCCAAATTCTCCATTGCCCTGCATCTTGCAGTCATTTACATCAGCGCAAAGTGGGCTTAAAGCACTACCAAATTAGTGTGGGAATGTTTCACGCTCTCTTTGCACTGGCGTCAGTGACAACATGGTGAAAGGAAAGGGAGAATCAGGCCCAAGCTTCCCATGCTCAAGCTATTCGAGATCAAGACCTCAACCCCAAATGGCTGAATACAATAGGCGTGATTCTCCACTGCCATGCATCTTGTGTAGCCACTTACAACACAAAGTGAGAGCAAAGTCCAGATAAAATGCAACCACTCTAATTTGGCAGTGTTTTACCCCCCTTTGCAAATCTGTATGTGAGCATACCTGGTACAAGGCAGTGAAGAATCAGGACCAATGGAAGGGGAGAGTAGGTAACAGAAGGAGAACATCAGTAAGTACACAAAAAGAAAAGGAGTACTTGTGGCACCTTAGAGACTAACCAATTTAGTGGAGTATTGTACACAGTAAATACTCCATGGTGTAAACTCCACTGACTTTACTGGAGTTTCCGAGGGATGAATATTGCCCACTGTATTTATATAAGGATGTCAGGAATCTCCAAACAGGAAAGAACCGTTTGACCTCTAAGTCTGCCCCATATAAAGTAGCTTTAATCCTCTTACTTAGTCTCTTTGTATCCTCTCTCTTAGGCTCACATACATAGTGTTACTAGGGAGCAACGGTGAGCGCACGCACCAGAACAAGCCCACAGCATTTCACACTGCACTGTTCATAGTTCCCACACACCTCCTGGGGGGTGGTGTGGTGTTCTGTCCCATCCAGTGGCACCAAGACCACTGGGGGGGGAGGGAAGACAGAGAGAGAGAGAGAGAGAAAGACTAATGAGTTTGCTCTACAGCCTTAGCTAACAGCCAGCTGGCCTTTAGCTCATGTGGTAGAGGCTCATGCACTAAGCTCCAGAGGTCCCAGGTTCAGTCCCACCTGCTAACATCCAGGGTCTGTTGGTGTTACAATAGTACCTCTAGGAACCTTATGAGATGACGTGTGGCCCCAGCTGGAGTAGAAACCATGGTGCATGGCTGTCTCGATGTCATCAGTCTGATGCACTGTATGTTCATGCTCAGCACCAAGAAATTCTGGATTCATGCCACCACTAACTGTCAGGTTGAGAGCATAAAAGATAGAAGTTATTTTGTGGATTCAACCTCCAACTCCCTTAGCAGTCAGAGTTATGATGGCTGGAGGCAATTCCAGTTCCAATACATGGAAACTTTTCCATTGGGAATGGAATCATTGGGGGGGAATTATCATGGCTTAATTTTAGGCCTGATCCTGAAAGCTGCTGAAGTCTCAAACCTCACATTATCTTCAGTGAGCATGGTAGGTACACAGCACCTCTCAGGATCAGACTCCTTGGCTGGAGGAGTCATAAACAGATGGCGGATCACTTCTCCATACCGTCAGACAAACACACACTAGTCCCACCCTGAATCATTCTCTGAATAAGCAGAGTGACTAGCTGAAAGAGCACCATGTGACCTGATGAAGCATAGAATGTTTTCCAGGAAGCCAGAAAATTTATATAATCTCAGATGGGCAAAATCTATTATATAAACTGGTAACAACTTGTAGCACTTTGCAGGATAACATGTGGTTCTGGTAGTGCCTGCAGGTTTGATCAGAACTCCTCTCATTCTGGATTTACAAACAAGAATGCTATGCAAATAAACAAGGGCATCTGGGATCCCTCTTTATTCTTCCAAATTGCCACGGGGAAGGGTAGAAAGAGGAAAACTCCCCTCTATGTTGGCTGTCAGAACGAGGACCGGCTCTAGGCACCAGCAAAGCAAGCATGTGCTTGGGGCTGCACAATTCCAGGGGCGGCGTCATTCTGGCCACCCATTTCTTTTTTTTTGCTTGGGCAGTTGTGCTCTTGGAGCAGCAAAAAACCTAAAGCTGGCCCTGGTCAGAAAGAGTGGAAGAAAGAAGAAATGCCATTTTCAAAGAGCCACAAAACAATCATGGCCTAATGATCTGACATTGCCTGGAGATGTTTGCACATAGCTTACCATCAATATGTGATCGTGTGCTGCAACAGCAAGAAAAAAGCAACAAAGACATCACAACACAGTGTCAGGACACGGCACAATGGTGGTTTTGTGGCTCCCCCTGTGAATCCATTCAATAACAAAATGTCTCCGTGAGTTTAAGACAGTATATATTACATATGTATCACACATATCAAATACTTTTTTTAAGGTTGCTATCTCTGAGGTTTTTGCATTGACTGTTTTACTTTAGATGAGTTGCGGGAACTTTGATTTAGTTTTTATAGCAGAGGATGTCTGTGTTTATTTTATATTATGTATTTTTAGATACTATGGCTGGAGAATATTCTTTTTGTGGGCAGTGTGAATAACTGGAGGGAACCTCTTCTTGATTCCTGTTACACTTTTTGAGGGAAAGATTTAATCAAAACAGAATATTGTAGTTATGGTCCTTTCTTTCTAATGCTCCTACTTTTGGTCTAAAAAGGCAAAATGTAAAAAGTGTCACTTACAGAACATACTAAGGGAAGAAGCCTCCAGTTCCTAGGCAGCTACTGTACAGTTATGTCCTCAGTCCACCCTCACAAGAAATTCTATGTCCCACCTCATTCCACCCTTCAGAGCTCATCCATCAGACTCCTCAGCTTCATCCGTCAGTTGATGAGGCTTCTCAATTTGTGTGATGCATCCAAAAGTGGAGAAACAGCTGGAAACATTGGCAGCAGCTGTCAGGCACCTGTGGCAAAATTCCTAGAGGATTTAAGGTGGCATGCTGTGTGTGTGATTATAATTCTCTATAGGCTGGCAGATTTTAAACTTCTTAATGCATAAAGATGGAGACATTTTCAAATCTTTCTGCTTCAGGGTTTTTGTATGGACTGTTTGTTGGTTTGTGCTTTTTGTGGATCTGGGATGCACAGAGTGCAGCTTGATAGAATATTAGAGGGGAACCCCATGGAATGCAAAAAGAGGGCTCACCCTAAGTTACTTCTTTTTAAAATGAAAAGGAGTACTTGTGGCACCTTAGAGACTAACCAATTTATTTGAGCATGAGCTTTCGTGAGCTACAGCTGTCATTCTATCTGGGAGAATGACAGTGGAAATAGTGCCATATTACTGTAAACATCTGCTCCCTTCAGATTAATATGCACTTTGTACGATAGTCTGTTCTGCAAAACCAAAAGTTACTTTAGAAAAAGTTACTGATGATTGTCATATAAATTCTGATTCCAGAAACATCATGCAGAAAGAAGAGGTAGGAAGCAGGAAAAAAAAATCAACTTAATTTTTAGACACACAATTAAGTTTGCACTAACTGGAAGGTTAAAATAAAAAATGCTCTAACTGGACCTGGATTCGAGGCCTGCATCTCAACTGTAGAGGCCTGATTCTCCACTGCCTTGCACCTCATGTAATCGTCACCACCCGTGAACGCTGGATGTAAGAGGCTACCATTCTGATTTATGGTAGCACCTTCCACTCAGTTTACACAGGTGTTAATGACTGCACAAGGTGCAAGGGCACGATTGTGGAAGACTGAGGCCATATTTGCAGTAGAAGAGTTTTTCTAGAGTACAGAGAATACAGAGTACACTATTCGTTTCCTAACACCAGGTTTAAAACCACATTATATTGAGGGGTTTGTTCAAAGGGCAAGTTAATAGGGCAGCTGAAGTTTTAAAGTGGACCACTGAGAAAGTTGTTCCTTGCAGCTCCCCTGTGGCAGAACCACTTTGGGAAGGAGGCGTGTGAGTGGAGGCAGGTGAAAAGAGAAAAAATTAGATTCAGGGGCCCATCAGTGTGTGAGGGAGACTGAGAAGCTGATTGCCTGCAGTAACAGGTGACGAGACATGATGACGCAGGAGGTCTCTGCCCATCCTGTGTTCCTACGTTCTTAACTCTGGGCCCTAGTTCAAAATGGCTCCCCTACCCATTACTAAGTGAACTGTTGTAGTCAGGTAAATCTAATCCAGGGAGACTTCAGGACAAGTCAAAACTTAGATATGCTCCATACAGAAAGGAGGGTTGTACCCAGAGAAGGTAAGGAGGTACCAATAGAAGTTCTTGTCAGTAACTGTCAGTCTTATTCCAATAAAATTCTGCTAAACTTGTCAAGTGTTTCTGTGCCTGTGTATTCCTCCCAACTCACCCCTCTGTACAGAGTGCAACATAAAGCTGTCATGGATCAGGTCTCAAAACTCTAGAATGGGCCTCCCCATCCCTCTGGATCCACACCTCTAGAATAGGCCAACCCAACTCCCCAGATCCAAATGTGCCTCCAGGGAAGAGGGCTCAAAATCCAGATATAAATCCTAATTGCCCCAAATTCTGGAGAAATAGGATGTAGCATTTAGATTCAACCCATTACAGACAGGCCTATCTCTAGTTTTAACTAGAAAAATCAGAGAATCAGAAATGTAGGGCTGGAAGGAACCTTGAGAGGCCATCCTCCTGCACTGAGGCAGGATCAAGTATAGCTAGAGCATCCCTGACAGATGTTTATCTAACGTGTTCTTAGACATTTCCAATGATGGGGATTCACTTAGATACTCCAGGGGCTGGTGCTCTACAAATATCCACAGTACTGATAACAAAAAACATTCAAAAATTATGAGTCAGGCTCCCAAAAACAATGAGATTTTTTTTAAAAAAAAAATCTGCATTTCTTATTATTTGTCTTCTGGTTTCTAAGCCTTTAGGTTACACTCAGTTCCCATTTTCAAGGTTTTCTCCACAATCAGGAGAGCTAGGAACTTTTTTTAAAATGAAAGCTGAGACTCTCATGAAGTCTCTGGATTCCAAGAGCTGGGGGCTCTCAGAAAAATCACAAGCACTGGCAAGACTGTATCCATCAGACAGAATAAATATGGCATCCCACAATGTGGTTACTAAAAAGTCATTTTCTCTCAATAAAAGTGCTTTTTGCCATTGCACTCTGAACAGAGACCATACAAAAAGTTGACCATATTGAGTGTACGCAGTATTGTTGTAGCGGTGTTAGTCCCAGGATATTAGAGAGAGAAGGTGGGTGAGGTGATATCTTTTATTGGACCAACTTATGTTGGTCAGAAAGAGAAGCTTTCAAGCTTACACAGAGCTCTTCTTCAGGTCTGTGAAACATACTAAGAGTGTCATAGATAAACAAAAGGTGGGACAGGTAGTTACATATTTCAAGGGACCATTCAAGGTGAAGTTGCAAATTAACATCTCTGAAGTCACAGGAGAGAACACAAGGGGAAGGGGTAGACAGGCAGCTGGTGGGGGTTAATAGTGGGTTATAGATTGTTGTAATAAACCATAAATCTGGTGTCTTTATTCAGTCCATCATTTTTAGTGTCTAGCAAACTTATGAATTTAAACTCGCAGGTTTGTGTTTTGAAAGAGAGTTGTGCAGGTTTCCTTTGAGCATGAGAACTGATAGGTCAGATATAGAGTGATCACTTTGTGACTAGTGTTCACCCACAGGTGATACAGTGATTTTGTCTTTTATCATTTTCCTGTGTGAATTCATTAGAGAGCATAGTGACTGTCTGGTTTCACCCACATTGTTAAGGATTTCACAGTCAACAACTAACATCATATCCACCACAATCTCTCCACCACCGGGAGGACAGCTATACAGTCCCTGAAATCTAACCACCAGATAGAAGTCTAACCAGCAGACAAAGGGAGCACTATCCTCGTCCTCCACTGTGATGACTACATTAACAAGGCCAACCAACAACTCTCCGACACCACCTCCTATAAAGAACTTGGGAATTTAAAGATATCATCAAATCCTTTCCCAAATAACTCCACAAGAAACTCTACAAACTTATTCCCCAAGGACCCACCCCATGGACCTTCTACACACTTCCCAAGATACACAAACACAGAAACCTAGGCAGATCCATCATATCTGGCCACGACACTCTTACTGAAGAAATATCAGAACTCATAGAAACCATCATCAAACCACTCACCACACAAAGAGACAGCTTCTTCCTGGACACAACCAACATCCTCCACAAACTCTACAACATTAACAACCTTCCTCAGAACACCATCCTTACCACCATGGATGCCACTTCCCTATACACCAACATCCCTCACAATGATGGCATAGCTGCCTGCTTCAGATATTTACAAGACAATGGACAGCCCTCAGATATCCACCCCAAACACTGCCAAACTCATCCATTTTATCCTCACCTATAACAACTTTACATTCAATAACAAACACTTTGTCCAAACCACAGGTACAGCCAGAGGGAGCAGGATGGCTCCCCAATATGCCAACCTCTTCATGGGCCGCCTTGAAGAAGAATTTCTAGACAAATGCAACATGAAACCAACAATATATCTAACTGAGATACATCAATGATATTTTCATCCTCTGGACAGATGACAAAACTCCCTCATAGATTTCCACCACAACTCCAACAACCACCACCCATCCATTAGACTCTCTCTAGAATACTCACAAACTAGCATCAACTTCCTGGATACCATAATCAGCTTCAATATTGGAACCCTACAGACAACTATATAGAAGAAACCCCAGATCACCATACCTAGCTTCATAGATCCAAGAGCCACCCAAACACACCGAGAAATCTGCTATCTACAGCTAGGCACTCAGATACCACAGAATATGCACAGAGGAGAAAGTCTGGGATATACACCTTAACACACTCAAAATTGCCTTCATCAAACAAGCACACTTCACCAGAGAAGTAGATCTCATCATGGAATGAGCCAACCAAGAGAGAGAACCTGCTTTGATACAGAAATATCACACACCCCTAGTTATTGTCACCTACCACCCCACACTGGAACCCATATGGGGTATGATCGAACAACTACAACCAATACTCGATGGGGACTCCATCCTGAAAGAAATCTTTCCTGAACCCCCTCCCTTTGGCCTTCAAACAACCTCCCAACCTCTCCAAGCTCATCATCAGAAGCAAGCTCCCAACAGACTAGAACGCACCAACTCAAAAGGTGGCACCAGACCCTGCCAGAACAACAGATGCAAAACCTGCAGACATATCGCCACTGATACAATGATCAACATTCCCCAAAACATACCTTTCAAGATCCATAGGTCCTACACATACCTATCACAACATGTAGTGCACTTCATCTAGTGCACTAAATGCCCCAAATAACAACTATGTGGGTGAAACCAGACGATCACTACAGTCTCAAATGAACTCACACAGGAAAATTATAAAAGACAAAATCACCATATCACCTGTGGGTGAACACTTTTCACAAAGCCACTACTCTATGTCTGACCTATCCATCCCCATCATCAAAGGAAACCTGCACAACACTTTCAAAAGATGAGCCTGGGAGCTTAAATTCATAACATTGCTAGACAAAAAATCATGGACTGAATAGAGACACTGGATTTATGGTTTATTACAACAATCTATAACCCACTAACAACCCCACAAGCAGCTGCCTTTCCTGCCCCCTCCCTTGCTCCCCTATGACTGCAGGGATGTTAATGGGCCATTTCACCATGAGTAGTCCCTTGAAATGTGTGTTGACTACTTATGCTAAACAATCTGTTCCAACTTGTATTTAGCTGTGACACTCTGAGTACATTTCCCAGACCTGAAGAAAAGTTCTGTGTAAGCTCTAAAGCTTGTTTCTCTCTCCAACAGAAGTTGGTCCAATAAAAGATACTACCTCACCCACCTTGTCTCTCATACTGAGTTTAGTGAGATCTGGGAGTGTTGCCCCAGGGGTGAAGGCTTCCCTTATCAAACAAACTCTGAATATAGCCCATTGCAGCTTGTCAAGCAAAATCTGTTCAGGAGGAGCCTGAAATTATTGGGTCAATTGACTTAAGTGGAATTGCTTCTGATTTACATCACTGTGAGAGGAGAATCAGGCCCATTGTGTTCTGCTCTTCCCTTAGCCCTGCCAGCAGAAGAATGTATGAAGAGACATTGTCAAGATAAAAAATTATCTTGATTGAAAGAGCCAATTTAGGTTATTGAACCAGAATGAATTTCATAAATCTAGTATTTCTCATCATTTAGCCTGTTTGTTTACCTTTTTACCTTACTTTGAAGCTTGGCTGTTCTGTTGCACTCTGTGCACTTAATTCAGTCCTGAGTGGGATACATCAGCTTCTACCAAGATGACCCAGGGCTGGGGACCCCAGATAAGAGAAACTCTGCCTGGAAGGGGTTGCAGCGGCACCCAGAACAGCCCTGAAAGTTGGTTGCACTGACTGGGAAAGAGCCATGGCCAGAGCATCCTTGAAATTCACTGATTCAGCACATCCCATGGAAAGCCCCCCCACCAGCTATGAAGCCTAGATTAGAACTAAAAATTGGAATCCCTGCAGGAACAAAAATTAATCCTAAATTTAGGACACACATACAGACTCGATTTGACTCCTCTCTTCCCTGAAATCTCAGGGAAGCAGGTGGGATCTGAAAACATCAGAAGAGTGACCAACCATTGTAACAGTAACTCTAGTTTAACCAAATTTATCCTTGGTATAAATCCACGGAATGCAACCAAGTGACACCAAAGATTAATTTGGTCTTATTTTTCTGCCACTATAGAACATGGAGAGCATTATATTAATAATGAAGAAATAAATAAAATAATGATCATAGTGTGTTCTTTGTTAGGCAAGGCTCTTCATGTGGAGTGACCCAGGGCAAATTCTCAGATTTAATCCCTCTTCTTCCACAAACATGCAGCTGATTCCTGCTTTACTCCCAGTTTAAAATCTTTGATCAATGTTAGGGGTATGAAAGGAGTCCCTGATCTAAGCTGAGATAATGGAGAAAGATGGCATTTGGCTCTTTGAGGTAGAAGTGGACAAAAAGCAAAAAAAAAAAAAAGACAGCTGGAGTCATGAGCATTAGTGGATTTCAGGCACAAGAGAGTGTGGTGTAAGGGCCAGCAAAGACACAATGAGAGACTGTAGCCAGTTTGTTCCATCTCCTTCAAGGTGTCATTTGAGTCAATGGGAATGATTGCAGCAGATGTCAAGACACACAAGGATCATTTATTTGGCTTTTAAAAATACATTGAGAATAAAGGAAATACTAAAAAAGTGAGCCAATTGCCTGGGTCATGATGCGTGGGAATGAATAAAAAAAGGTGAGTGCCATCTGGTAATAATCTGTGGTATGTAAATAGGCTTAAGCCAGGGGAAGGAATTTTTCTGGATCTGGTCCAATGGTGTCAGCCATTTGCAAGGTCTGACTGAGATTAACCTGTGGTTTTCCACGGTCAGAGCACAAAGGGGAAAATACAATAAGTACAGCAGTTGTACTGAAGATCCTAGTGCTGTTCAAACATACCTAATGCGGTCAGAACCAGCCTGTGACCACACCTGGCAATGTTCCTTAGCTCTGGAAATATCCCCAGTGAGGAATTGGCTGGCTTGCTTCTCTCCTTCTCTCTCAGGATGCAGGCATTGAATTCAAGAGACATCATCTGTTTCTAAAGCACTATCTCTAAGTCACCATTCCTTTGGAAAGCAAACCAAAAAATTGAATTTTACTGAAAGACCATTTGGGCCACATTCATCACTCCTTATACATCTACATCACACACTATAACTCCCTGAACACTATGAGCATACACCAGGGATGATAAGCTTGGCCATTTAATGCTTGCAGTTTACCAAATTGTACATCTGTTTGGTTTCTTTATTTCTGAGACATAATTCCACAAATTATTATTATGAAAGAGATTAATTTAAGAAGGCCTCGTCATGTTGCAAGGACACACTGAAAAGTCTGCTTGCATGCCCTTCATTCCCTGCCCCATACACATAATTTCAGAGTTGCAAATTGTCTTCCTATAAGTGTGCAAAAACATTTCTTCGGGTTATAGTCTTCACACCAAATGTCCGGTCCTGTGGAGAACAATTATGCAATGATAGGGAGCAGGATAGTCTTCACCATCTTTAACTTCTAGGATTCATGGTAGACTTGTGGTTTAGAGAGGAGATTCAAGGGAAGAGCATGTGTGTTGGCCTTCTGCTTAGGGCTGGAGGGAGGTCAGGGGGAAAGGGAAAATTGATAAAATTCCTTGTCCACTATTTAAGTCAGTGGAGTTGTGTTCAAATATACCAGTGTTGAATGTGGCCCAATATACATGTTATAACATATATTCTGAATATCTGGAACTTTCTGCAGTAAAACAATGGATTTCAAAAGTGTAATAGCGTTTATTTCCTTTAAAAAAAAAATCAACATTCCAAAGGGAGTCTGAAGTCCTGAAAAAAAGCCTACAATTGTCCTCTGATGAGCCAGTCAGGAACTATCTCCATAGGCTACCTGATGAACTCAAAGGCAAAAAATATTTTTCACTGACATCAGCATAACTAATCTAGATGCCTCTATTTGTATATGCAGCCTGATTGACTATAAACTCGCTCCAGATCTCAGTATTGTTTACATTAGAGGTGGCAACAACAGAAACCAAATGACTGACTGCATGACTTTTCGACCAATTATGAGTAGGGCCTTTTCAAATTCATGGCCATGAAAAACGTGTCATGGACCGTGAAATCTGATCTCCCCCCATGAAATCTAGCCTTGTGCGCGCTTTTACCTGATACTATACAGATTTCACAGAGGACACCGGCATTTCTCAATTTGGGGGTCCTGACCCAAAAGGGAGTTGCAGGGGGGTCACAAAGTTATGTTAGGGGCGGTGCAGTGTTGCCACCCTTACTTCTGCGCGGCTGCTGGTGGCGGCTTTGCCTTCAGAGTTGGGCTCCCGCCGAGCAGCTGCCACTCTCCAGCTGCCCAGCTCTGAAGGCAGCGTCACCGCCAGCAGCAGTGCAGAAGTAAGAGTAGCAATACCACAACGCCCCCTACAATAACCTTGTGACACCACACACACACACACACACACACACCCCACTCCTTTTTGGGTCAGGACCCCTACAATTACAACACCATGAAATTTCAGATTTAAATCGCTGAAATCATGAAACTATTTTTAAAATCCTATGACCGTGAAATTGACCAAAATGGACCATGAATTTGGTAGGGGGCCCTAATTATGAGCCACGATTTTTTTCCTTGCATATAACAGTAGCTATTTAAACAGGCTCTTCCACTTTATATTATTTTTATTTTTCTAGCACCCACTTAGGTACTACTCACCTGTCAAACACGCAAAGACAAGTTTATAACATTCAACAACAGTACCCCACCGCTTTCCTTTGGGGGCAAAGACAAAATGTTGATATAAGAAAAAGTGTAATATCTTCAAGACAGGGACTCTTGTTTATACTCCATGTCTGTACAGTGTGTAGCATAACTGGATCCTCATCCCAGACTGGGGCTCTGGACAGTAATGTAATAAATAATATTTTCTCCTCTCTGATACTAATAAAAATTATTCAAACTAATGAGAGAAACTCCTCTGAAACCTGTCAACTAATAGTTTGGGAAAGGATAATCTACATGCTTCCTTTATAAATACCAGTAGCTCAACATGTGGCCTAATGTCATTTTCATTCCGAAAGAGAAACCTTCTAGGACGTAAGTGAAGTCTGCCTGGAATGACAGCCATAGCACCATTACAGCAGCTGGAAAGAGAGCAAGCAACAGGCCGAGAAGGGGCAGAGCTCAGCCTTCAGCATAGGATGGAAAAGCGAGGAAGAATGCTAATTAAAGACACAGTGTGGATGCAGGAGACTCACAGAGATTCTCCCCCTCCCCACCCCAGCCATCCATATGACAATGCTGCTCTGTGGAACAGAACAATAGATACATTATGCTAACCTATAATTATCCCAAGAAAAACGATAGCTAAGTCAAGGCATTACATGAACGTTGTAATACTGGATACAATCCAACAAGAAGCAAACAGGGGGGAAAAGTCTTTAAACAAAGACTGAAAGCTGCCCAGCGCAGAACATCAAAGAGGAAATTTCATGTTCTCTTCACATTTGTTTGGGGTTTTTTTCTTTTATTTAATGATTTAAGCACAATTCCCTCTTTCGTGTATTTCTTGGCTACTTTCTGTCCTAATCAGTTCCAGTTAGGAACATTTTCCTTCGACAGCATCGTGGATTTGGCTCACACAGACCAGATTCCTGTGCACGGATCTAGGATAGAGAATTTAGCCCAATGCATGTCTTTGTTACATGTGCAAGCAATGGGAGGCAGAAGGGTAGATGGAGATAAACTCCAAAGCCAGACAACAATAACAGAAGCAAGCCGCTGGTGCTTTAGAGGGGATGCATAATCAGGAATCACCAAACTGCAGCATGTACAAGCGCTTCAATACCTGCAGTCTGATTCTACTCAGATAGGGGATACCCAATTATGGGAAGGAGTGAGGGCACACCTGTCAAAAAAAGCTTCTTACTCCTTACAGCACCATGCAATGTTGTGGAAATACGTGAAAGGGGGATTAATATAATTGTTTAGAAGAGCTGGCATGTTGGAGTAGATGGCTTATTGCCTTTCCAAATAGGTTTATACTCAATATATTAAAAAATAATCCGGTATCCCCCGAATTCTGTATAATCCCCTTTACATTCTGGGGTGCATATCTAGGGCAACCTGATTCAAGTAATCTAGTCCTCAGTCCTCACAGCAGACCTATGCAGTGCCCATTAGGATGCTTGTCAACAACCAAACCAACAGAAACACCTTTTTCTTTGCCAGCGCTAGACAGTCAGTGCTACTCCCTGCAGACCAGAGCAACTGAGTCCCATCCCTCTAGAGACAGTACCCTCTCTCTCCAAAAATATACACTAGGAAACAGCAAGGCCGGCCCACATGAAATCTTGCCATGCCATCTGCCTACAGAAGTGTCCAAACATGGCCATTGCTAGCACCATTCCAGCAGAATTTCCCTCTCTAGTGTGAGCAGAGATATTTTGCTGAGAAACATGCTAGCTATACTGTACTACATGGGCAGGAAGCTATCACCTTTAAACAGTCATTACACTTGGATATGGCCCAACAGCATTAGCATATGGTTCAAGGCAGGGCTAGAATGACAGCACGATTTCCTAACATGATTTGGGCCTATCCCCACGGTCAGAAATGCAATAATATGGTCAGAGAACTAACAAATTATTAAACAGTTCCCTGTTCGCTGTGTTGACTGGCACCTAGTCTCCAGCTCCTACACCATACTAGCTTTTGGCTACACTGAACCAACCAGGAGAGAACAGAAAGGATATGGCACATTCCAATGCTCTGTCACTCCCCCTCTCCCTACATTAAGGGAGACAAAAAGGCAGAAACATCTGCAGGAGAGATAAGCAGTTGCCTGGCTCAATTCAGCAGCATGGGAGCCTCTCTTTTCTTGCTGCAGGTGTTACTAGAGTCAGAAGGCCAAATTCTGCATTCAGATGCACCAGTTTAAAAATCCAGAGTAACTGCATTGACCTCAAAGGAATTAGTCTGTATTTTACACTGCTGAAGCCCACAGCAGAATCTGACGCAAAGGCAATTACAGAAATAAGTTGCAGGTGACATGAGTTACCCAAGCCAGCCAAAACAACAGGGCATAAATACTACTTACTACAGAGAGAGCTGGATAGGTCAGCACTGATCCTTTTCTTAAGCAAGAACAGAGCAACTGTAGTAATAACCATTTTCATAAGGATACTAAATAGTGGAAACCTTACCCAAGCCACTTCAAATTTCTCTCTCCATAGACATTATCAAGCTGCTCTCGTTACCCTCCCTCCTCCTCCACAACTATGCTCCCCATGTAGTACAGCAACTCATATTTCATCTATATTGCAGGCTTTGTGTGCTTGTAAATGTGCCACCGAGTGCTGTCAAAAAAGCCACCAGCTGGAAGGGATCCTGGAATGAAATCTATGCAGTTCTGCAGCCTCCTAAGTGATTGCAACTGTGGCCGTTAAACCCGCTAATGTGCTAAGCGTTTTCTGGCAAAGCCAGCAGGTTGTGTTAGTATTTTGGGCATGGGAGGTTGAGTGCAAAGACGACTTTCTAGGTGAGCTTGAGAAGAAAGGAGGGTTAAGACAAAGAAGAAGAAAAAACCACAACCCAGCACCCACGAAACATCTTGTAAAACTCACTACAGTAAGAGTTAAATTTCAGAGTTCCTAGAGCAGCCTCCCCAGGTAAGTTAAAGCTGAACTCTTGGGTTCCTGCCAACTGTGTGGAAAGAATTTCATTTCCTAGAAGAAGAAGAAAGTTTCCTTTGCTCTTTTCCTTGTCTTGGCTTTAATCAGAGCATTGTCTGGTTGTTTTACTGATAGGCCTGGGGAAGCTTACCATGGGACAGATCCGTCCCTGGTGTAACACCATTAACTTACCTAGGGCGTCCCTGCGCAGGATTTAGTTAGACCCAATCACTCTTGCAGGCTTCCCAGTTAGAGACGTTAGAAGGTGCCAGCTAGATTTCTGACGTTTCCACTAGTTAGGATGTCTCCACAATATGGCCCAAAGGAGTCCAATTTGAAACCTAGGTCTAGATCCTCAAAAGTATTTAGATGACTAACTCCCACTAAATGGGAGTTAGGTGCCTAAATACCTAGGTGCATCTGGGCCCTAGTCAATTTGAAAAAGTGAATTAAAAATAGGTTCTGGCATGACAGTTGCCATTGGGTTTTCCCCCTTACCAATCTGTGTGGTTTTCAATGACACTTTCCTACAGTTGTGTGTTTCTTCCCCCTCTCCCCCCTTCTTCTATGGAAAAATCCACACAAACGTAAGTGAAACTGACTATATGCAAAGTGCTATCAAAAGTACACAGCAAATCAACCTGAAAAATAGGATACAGTAGCTTTTTTCTGATCTCAGTTGTAGCCATCTGAGGTGTTATTTTTAACAGTAGTAGGTAAAAAGTGTCCTGAGAGAATCATGACTTAAGTTGATGTTTCTACATGTATTAATACTGAAAGAAGGCTAAAAATAAAGGGTGGTAGAAATATTAATAGGACAAATTATGAAGGAGTCAGTGAGGGTTTGTCATGAATAAAAACTTCAGGACTTGATTGTTTAGTAGTAGTAACCTCCTCAGACAGCATGACTGAGGAGGAATGTCTTTGGGAGGGGAAAGAGGCAGCTACGGAACTCTGAGCTGGCTTGAGTCACACCAGCGAATGGGAAAATTTTGAAAAATAATGTATGTTGCATGATGTCATTACTGTCCACTTACAGGCAGAAGGGGAGTAAAGGTGCTTTATGGCTAGTGGGTGGAGGGAGTCAAAGGGAATTTGCCACAGGGAGGCTGCTTTTCAAGACCAATCTGGTTTTCAGAACCAAGCTTTGTAACTGAGAAACCCTCAGCACAGCAAAACAATGCAGTTCCTCAGGTGTACAATTGATCAGCAACGTTCAAAATATGAATGAGCGAGCTGATGAAATAATCCACTTTAAGAAACAGACTTTGGCTTTCAATTCCCCTTTAGGAGCTTTAGAGAAGGCAAATAGAGACTGGTGACAAATGAAAGCTTAGACAAAGTTACTGTGCAAGACTGAACTTCTGGAAGGGAAAAAAAATTGTCTTAATACCAAGTATTTCCTAGAGGAGCTACAGGGCAGAAAGAACAAACTCCTAGATGAGCAAGCCCCCTTTCCCCAGAGATCTTTACATGTTTACAAAATGTTACAATAAGCCACATTTAAAGTAAACAGGAAAACAAATAAAAGACACTTCAAATCCCATAAAATCACCTCCCAACTCTCACCCCCTTATCACAATATATCCTTGCCTCTCTGGAAAAGCCTGGCAGAATATATAGAGCTTGCAGCATATGCTTGCAGCATATATGCATATGCTGAAGATGAATAGTTTGGGGCTCTGCTGAACTGAAGTGGGGAGCAAATTCCACTGTTGCGCACACACTGAAAACACTCTGCCATTCCCTACACAGTTAAACTAGAGGGCTGATAGCTTAGTGCTTTGGACGATTTCATCCATCACAGCATGCCACAGGAAGGGAGGTGATCTCTGATATTGTTTACAGAGCATTAAGTGTGCTGGGTCCTAGTTAAAAGCACCACCCTAAACTGTAACTGGAAAGACTGGCAAACAATGCAGATCACGGGCCATAGGTGTGACTTGCTTCCTACTCACACTCTTTATGAAGCAGACTGCCTTATTCTGAGCAGCCTTATGGTGAAAAGCACCCACCTAGTGCATGTTACAACCCAATGCCAAGATGACCAGCGTACAGATTGCACCAGTGAGGCCTGTATCCAAGAGAGCTCACAACACCACAGCAAAGCATAAATGCTGAAAGCTTTCTTGGCCAATGCCACTACCTGGTGACTCCCTACTAACACTGCTTATCTCTACAGCTCTTCCCACCTTAATCAATGAACTAAGCCTCCTGGCAGCCTGTTGAGTTATCTGCATTTTTACAGACAGGCACAAAGAGGACAAGGCTCCACTGCAAGAACTGAACCCAGATACCCTGGTTCTCACTCGGCTCTTAACCAACTGGCTACACTCTATCTCCTTCCCATCCTGCTACACAGTCAACATGTCTTCCCTGCCACTGCCCCTTTGGTTCTTTCCTCCCTTTGCATGTGACTCCAGTCATTTGTCTTAATATTTATTTGAAACAGAGGGACAGGAAGGTTACAGGCTGACCATTGTCTCATTGTTTCCTTGTGCTCCCCCATTAGTCTGTCATCCATCTGTTGTCTCTTGTCTTGTACTTAGATTGTGAGCTCTTCTGGGTCCAGGTCTGTGCAGCACCTAGCACAATGGGGTCCTGGTCCATGGCTGGGGCTCCTGGGTGCTATGATAATACAAGTAATATTGTTTTTATTATTTTAATACCTTCCCAGATTGGCCCACCAGGAGCTGTTGCTGTGTTTGCATCCAGAGGTCTCCATGATGTTAAGAAGTATAATTCACCTATTAGTTCTTCTTACAATCTTGTCACCCTATAACCTTTTTTTCAGCTACGCTATTCAATTGTTTTCCTTTCTCACTGTGCCCTGCCAAGCACAAGTCTGTCTATTTGGCTGTCTAGCTTCTCTGCTTTGTGTGCTATCAGGTCATGAATTCACTTTCAGACACACAAAGACACAGGAATATCCAAAGATCCCTCACTAGAAGGCTACCTTGGATATAAGCCTGACCATGGCTTCCTGTTCAGCTTGATTGCATTATGAAGGTGCCCAGGCAGAAAATCTTCCAAAGAGGAAGCATGTAGTGACTGCACAGAACTGCTTTACAAATGGATAGTCTGAACGTATCTCAGAAGCCATTCTGTCAAGGAGCTCAGTCACTCATAAGCATTTTTCTACCTAACATACCAGCAAAAAGTTCCTCTCATTCAAATGAAACTAGAAAAGAAGTACTTGTGGCACCTTAGAGACTAACCAATTTATTTGAGCATAAGCTTTCGTGAGCTACAGCTCACTTCATCGGATGCATACTGTGGAAACTGCAGAAGACATTATATACACAGAGACCATGAAACAATACCTCCTCCCACCCCACTCTCCTGCTGGTAATAGCTTATCTAAAGTGATCACTCTCCTTACAATAAGAAAAGGAGTACTTGTGGCACCTTAGAGACTAACCAATTTCCCCTTGTTTGTTTCCCCTAAACGTTTCCCCTTGTTTTTCCCTACCCCCAGCCCCCCTCAGACGTTCTGGTTAAACTTGGATTTATGCTGGAAATGGCCCACCTTGATTATCATACACATTGTAAGGAGAGTGGTCAGTTTGGATGAGCTATTACCAGCAGGAGAGTGAGTTTGTGTGTGCGTGTTTTGTTTTGGGGGGGGAGGAAGGGGGGAAAACCTGGATTTGTGCTGGAAATGGCCCACCTTGATTTTCATACACATTGTAAGGAGAGTGATCACTTTAGATAAGTTATTACCAGCAGGACAGTGGGGTGGGAGGAGGTATTGTTTCATGGTCTCTGTGTATATAATGTCTTCTGCAGTTTCCACAGTATGCATCCGATGAAGTGAGCTGTAGCTCACAAAAGCTTATGCTCAAATAAATTGGTTAGTCTCTAAGGTGCCACAAGTACTCCTTTTCTTTTTGCGAATACAGACTAACACGGCTGTTACTCTGAAACCTGTTAAATGAAACTGTTCACATGCAGCAGGCGTAATCCTTGCCATATTATTCCCAGTGCAAACATCACAGTAGACTGTGATGAGACTTCACCATGCTCAGAGGCAGAGACCTATCTATCTTGTCTTTTTACCCCATTCTCTCCCCTTCCATGCTACGCAAACCCATTATACTAAATCATGTTGTGGGCGCAGGAAAAAGCTTTAACGAACAGTATATTCCATTTCAAGTAATGCTGCTTCCACGGGAGGATAGCTGTGCAAACAAGGCTTAAATAAAGCACCATGACAGGGAACGCCCTGTGCAAGTTGAAAGAGATGGCTTAGTCCATCCCTCACGATGGCACACAAACTCCCAAAGGCCACACGTTTAACTTCAAGTGGGATCAGTTCAGCCCTTGATCTATCTGAGGTAGGTAAACTGAGTGTCTATCGTTTATTTGAATTTTTTTCTACTTTAAAATAAAAAGCACCCATTCATCCAACGCTATGAGCAACCTTGACAATCTTTTAAAATATAGCAACAAACAGCCCTTCCTTTTCTCCAGATCAACTCAAATCATCCATTCCTGTATCAAATACAACCAATGAGTACAACTTATATTGTTTCAGGCAGCATACTAGTGAAGGGAGGAGAGCATCTTTTGAATGAGACCTTAAAAGTCAAGGCCCTGTCCAATTTATAGACATTAAAAAACCTCATGGAATATTCCATAATAGTAGAGGTTCTCTCCACATACAGTTCTTAGCCAAACGTCACCCTCCTCTGCTGTGTACTATTGGGCTGCATATCTCAGAGTGGGTTACATTGCAGTGATGCTGTAAGTTAATTTGAAAACTGAGGTGCTGCAGGCTATGTTGCCAGTAGGTCAGTAAAGTGACACTGTTTCCTCATGAAGTCACTGTTGAACCAAACACCCAATCATGATGTTGACAGCATTGCACTGATGCCATAGTCTACTCTCTGATAAACTATGAAAAAGAAGCCCTGGCCCATTGCTATCCCTGAAAATGCCCTGGAGTTTTTCATATAAGCAAAATTAAAAAAATGGCTGGAGTGACCCACCACTGGCAAAGGCAGGTGCCACTCTGTTGACTTTGGCTTCTGCCTACTTACCTCAGCCATAACTCTGAGGTAATGTGAGGAGCACAAAAGCTGTAGCATGATTTCTAATGGGAGAAGGAGGAGGAAGAGTGTTATATTACCTTTGTAAAAAGCCATATTAATCCAAGAACATCTTCTGGTATAGCCCTCACCTTCCATCTTGGCCGCAAGAAAAACTCACAGCAGGATTGGTCCCATTTACAGTGAGACAGGAAGGCTGAAGAGAGAACCTAATCCCTCTTAATTATATTTTCATTGATGAGAGATGAGATGATAGTAAAAATGCTCTACAACCTACAGAAACTCATTCTTGATCAGTCCTTAAAAGAGACGTTGCCAACGTAACGTAAATAAATCGCACTTCTGTCTGAACATCCTTTTTTTAAACCGTGTCACTGGTCACATTTATGCAATATGTACTTTATGGGTACTCTAGTACTCCACACACACATCTGATGAACTGTTTTAATCCAAATCCATAAACCTTTTTTTTTAAAGTATTTTTACTGTTCTTTGCTAAAGGATCCTGTAACCTCACTAAATTCAGCTCAGTTTCAATTCTGATCCAAGCCTCTTGATTTTGCATAGTTAGGATGGAGATTTCATATGAACATAACACCTCATGGGATTTCTGATAATTTTGGGTTCCAAAAAGGCCACACATCTCATAAAAGCAATTGTTCTCACAGTATTTTGGCATTTCCATTTCTGTATGCAACCTGCAAGTGCAGAGATGAACAAAAGTGGGGGGAGGGAAAATCAGGGAAGAATTCTCACTTTTGAGATATTTCTCACCCAAAAATCATTCCATTCTGGTCAGTGTTCAGATTGCTTCTTATTTAATCTGAATTTATTTGCTCCTCCCTTATTCTGTAAAGGTTTTATTAACTTGGAAGTGTATTCATTGTTGTTTTTTGAACTAAGAGCTATGTGACTATTTAAAAATAATTCTTGTTCAACTTGTCCAACATACTATGGCACAACTGATGAGTGGATGGGGAGCTAAGCTTGACCTGTCAAAGGACAGAATAACAATCCTTGGCGAAGATCTGCCCAGATCTTAACTTTTGTGCTTTTCCTACCAGTTTCATGGACATCTAGGGAGAATCCTTGTCTGTGTATGATAAAGTGGCAGTCAAATGGGAATTATATGGAGCCTCCCTATAACAGAATAGAAGAAAGGCTTGTAACTAAAGTTACTGAGGAAAGCAAGGTCTTCTGACTAGGAGTCAGTGTCCCTTCTGGCTTTGATTCCTGGGCAAATCATGCAACCTACTTCTGCTTTATTTTTCTTTACGTAAGTGGGGATAATACCTACCCACATACCCCTCTGCAAAGCAGTTGGATATCCTGGGGTAAGAAGCATTATTGACAAGTAAAATACAGTACAATTATTGTGAAGTAGGAGGAGTCTCAATTCAAAGGAGTTTGGGGATCTTTGTGCATGGCTCCCAAACCATCATGCCTCTGATGTGTTGGCTTTTTGCCATGTCTTGATGTAAAGTAGAGGAGAAACATTGGGTTCTCAGGAACCCAAGGGAAATAAATTCTGTGCCGTGAAATTAGCATCTGTGTTTTCAGGGTTTATTTAAAAGTGTTTAAAAAAAACTTACTCAGACATTTACAACCATTAGTAGACCCTGATAGTACACAGAGGGGCTGTTAAGGTTATTGTGTGAATGGTCCTCAGATAATAGGATTTCTGAATCAAACAGTCACTTTCAATTCAAGACAAGGTGCTTCAAGGATGTATGGAAAGGGTTTGGACACTTTTACCAACCTCTAGACTCCTCCCAAGTGCCTCAGAGCTTGTAATCTACATCTCCATTGTAGGGGTACTTACAGAACTCTTTGAATGACAGAATCCCATACACAATCACTAGTTAAAATAGAAAGAAAATACTTGGTTGGGCTATGATAAAAGTCTTGGAGATGCTGTCAAGAATAACAGGCCCCAGAGGAGAGTTTTCCTTTGAACACAAATATGCCCCAGATAACGGAAGCGTCTTTCTTTCCCTCACCCCTACAATCTCCCTCAAAAATGGGTTGAGTGTTTTAAAATCCCACAAGCTAAAGTCCTCATCCACTTCAGTCCCCTGCTAACTCCCAACAAGGGAGCCCGTAAAGCCCAGCAGTCCATCACCTGCATACTCCCCTGCATCTTTGTTTCAACTTCTATAGAAATGTTTTGGGACTGGGGGAGAGGCAGCACGAAAGGGGTTCTCATAATCCCAGATGGGCGAGCCAATCCAGAAAACAAAAGGAATCCGTGTAACCCATAGGATGTGAATTGGGGATTGAAGTTCACTTTGTAATGGACAAGTTTCCACATAACTAGCACGACCACCACCAACAGCACACCTAGCAAAGGAACGAATGTGTTTGGAGACCAAACTTTTCTCTATAGCCTCATCTACACAAGGAAATTGTACCAAGTAAACTAAATCAGTTTGGTTAAATTGGTGCAATTCCCTTGTGGGAACACTTATTTTGGTTTAGAGGCGCCCTCAATCAATCTGGCTTACATCAATTCCTTACCCATTCACTTTCTAAACCAGCATAGAGAAAGCTATACAATTCTCCTAGGTTCTTATGGAGGGATGCTGTTGGAATAGATATGAGGGAAGCTAGTACTCCCACTGACCATGTTGTACAGGTTCTTTGGACAGAGAACTTCTGGAAATCCAGAAACTTTCACCAGAACCAACATCACTGAAATTTATTTTGATAAACTGGGATGGAAAAAACCTCACTTGTAGTATGTCTTAAATGAAGTGTGTGATCTGAATGATCCTAATGAAGCCCTGCCTCTGATATGCAGAATGTTTTTGGTACCACAGCATATCAGAGATTATAAAGCTTCAATCCATGATTTGTCTCCCTGGACCAAATTCATTCTTGGTGGTACTCCAAGGGTGATTGTTTCCTTGGAAACGTGGAACTAAATAACGTTAAAACAAAAAAAAAGGGTCGGATGTGGGTTCTAGGCGGAAGCTGCAAAGGCAATACAAGAAGTTCAATTGGAAGCTGAGCTTGGAAGGAAAATAAAAGTGTTGAGATCTCAGGATTTGTTTTGCCGAAGGCCTGAGCTACAGAAAAGCTGCACACATTTTTATCAGCACCGGGAGCACACCAGGTAAAAACCCTTTCTCAGCATATACAAACTGTGAAGTGAACTGGAAAATAACGTTCTTGGGCCTTATAAAAAAGCACTGCATTTTTCAGTATGTTTAAATGGATGAATAATATCAGCATTACAAGAGACAGACAGAGCTAAGAGTAGTTTTTGCATTTGGTGTGAATGCCATGAGGTTGGTGGCCATTCTTAGCCCTCGTGGGAGTGTGTTCCAAGCTGAGGTGTGGCTCCCAGTATAGTTCAGCCTCTCTGTATTGACCAGAAGTTTCATTGTTCCATTGGAAAGTAGCTGTCAAGGAAGGTTATGGGGGCAGAGATAAAAGGTAGGCCAATCATGTGGAGAGCTTTGAATTCAACATTAGCCCTCCAACACCTTCATTAGTTTCCACTATGAAGTATGAAAAGGGACGCTGAGTAGCTCACCAGCCTCATTCTCTCTGCTCACCTGTTCTCATGAGCTGGCCTGCTCGTCAGCAAGAAGCTGCTCTGCCATTCATGCCAGGACATCCCCAGCCTCTGGCATAGGAAGATATTGCTTCCTGGGCTGAGGGAGAGAGTAGAACTGGACAACTAGAGGAGGTGGTTCCCACTCAGAGGGCTGTCTGGGGGATAAAGGATGGAGACCATCCACAGGAGAAGCAGGGCAGGATTAACTAACTACAAGAAGAGGTCCCAGACCAATCCCTAGAGGCTGCAGACCTTCCTTTATACAGTCCCCACCAGCAGCCTTAGCAAAAGCATGGAGATTAGCCAGTGGCAAGGTTACATCCTGCTGGGAAAACAGGCCAGTTTCCTAAGGGTTAAAATGTAAATATTTAAACAAAATGTTTCACATTTAAGTTCTTTGGCCAGCCTACTGCTGTGCCCTGCCATCCAGGAAAGCCAGATTAGATTCCTGTCCCAGTTTTTATGCTCCCTGGAGTAGCAGGCTAATTAAAGAGTCCTTTTCAGTCCTCCTTGGCTAAACACATATCAAGGAGAGAGACTTGGGGTGATCGACAGACCCTCACTGCTGGCTGATGCACAGAGCAGCTCTCCTACTGCATCACACCACCATTTGCTTTTCAGATGAGACACAAGGAGTCTGATTCCCCTCTCACCCACATGTAAATAAAGAGTAACTCCACTGAAGCTACTGACTGGGGACTATACTGTAGATTGTTATACAGTGGTGTAGGGGAGAACCAGGACTACAATGTTGCCAAGTGAACCTTAAACATTTTAAGAAACAGGATTAAAAAAAAAAAATTAAAAAAAAAATCACAGGAATCTCTCACATAGGGCCTAAATTCCACATTCAGTAACTTTGACTTCAATGGAGGATAAACCACTTTAACTGAGAGAAAACTATGTCTCTATTTCTACAACAATCATGACATTGTGAGAGGTAGGACACCTTTAGATCCAAACTGGTTCAAGACATCTGCAAACTAAAATATAATGCATTATCCCACTGGTACCACAAAATGCCAAACATAGTCTGGGAGAAACTTGGTGTATTACTACCTAGTTTACAAAGCACAGGTGGTTAGTGACCGCTATTTGGAGTGAAAGGGAGGTCTTATATTAAGGGTTAAAAACAATACATCTGCACGTTTGCCCAAGATGACTGGGAAAGAAGCCTGGAATTCCAGTGCTTGCTGATTAGAAGTTCCTGGAACCGAGAAACTGTTTGCTTGATGACGCTATTGCTCTCTGCTAGGGACTATCTATATAACCAATACACAAGCCAACCTACACACACACACACACAAAGAGCATGAGAGCCACTGATTTTACTTCTACCTCATCCCGAACCTCAATTCCCAGGCATACTTTTACGTTTGAGCCTCAGTGCTACAGACAGAAGTTTCTATGCTACAGACATAGTTTCTGTGGTTAATTTCTGGTAGCATTTTCCTATTTAAGTTTGGACCCAACAGCCACTGCATCCAGCAACTGAGATTGGGTTTGATCTAAACAATGCTTTCTACAAAACAACAACTCTGAAACCTATGTCACTGGGACAGCCAAGGCCTCTAAGGACTCACCTGAGAGGCTGATCAGAGAGGATGTCATACATGGTACTAGCATCCCAGAGGAGGAACTAGCGAAGGAGCACACACAGCCATTGTGCTTCTTCTCCCACAACATAGGACTGTGGCAATTCCCTGATTAAGAACGAACAGAGATTAAGTCTGTATGCAAATATTTGAACAGCGCACTACATCTGCCCAAACTGAGACATTCAGGTGTTTATACCTCTCCACTATGAAGAGATACAAGGATGGGGTCGGGGGAAAATCTCTATAAACTACTACACCCCCCTTTCTGTTTTCATTTCCACTCTAGGGGGAGAGTCATACACTGAAGCTCGTCTTTCCAGGATGTACTAGCCACCATGCTGAAAAATTCAGTTTGGTGTGAAGATGATACAATTCCTTTTCTCACTAGAGTTTGGTAGATTTTCAGAAGGACACACCCTCTTGCTCCCCTTGGATTGCTACATTTATACAGTGCACAGGTGTGCATGGCACATTATAGCAAAGAAAACAGGCAAGTCTCTGCCCTAAGGAATTTACTATCTAAATAGATATAACAGTAAGACTTGGCCAAAAAACAAACAAAAAAACCCACACACAACAAACAACAACAAACACAACAACAACAACGGGCAGTGGGAGAAAGCATGGGAAGTTGTAACTTACAATGGTGAAAGATCACAAGATCTGCTCGGTGGTACGTGTGAACTTGTTAGTTCGGTTTCATTCCCCCATACCACTGATTATATTACAAATCTTGATCTAAATTAAATCAATGACTAAACTTCCAGTGACTTCAACAGCACCAGAAATTGGTCCAGCATTCTCTATGAATGCCAGTGTGGAGACCAGCAGAGAAAGGCTAACCAAAAGAAAGGAACATTGAAAGAGGCTTAAAGGAGGGGTGTTAGGTATCATGGCGCACAGGGTCTAGGAAGTTAAGCCACAGGAAAATTCCCAGTCACTTATGGGAAACTAAAGGAGCAACAAGGCAAGCTGAAAACCAGAAGGCACTAATGACAGAGCAGGAGGCAATCAGAGACAAGAGGTCAAATTCTGTTTCTAATCACACCAGTATAAATGCACTGATTTCAATGAAGTTACGCCAGAGGGAGGGCCAGGGTAGAGTTATGCAGGATTTTGAAGGTGAGAATGAGACATCTGAATCTGATATAGAATTAGATTGGAAGCCAGTGCTGGGAATCCAGGAGGGGAGATCATGATACATAGTTGGTTGGAACAATGGGGAGGAAGGAGTGTTGGCAGCCATGAGAGGTGCCACAAAAGAGAGGGAGAGGCCAGGGACTGCTTTAGTGCTAAAGTTGAGGTTAAATGAAAATTTTTAAAGAGGACTTTGAAGCAGAAAACAAAATAGGGAAAAAATGAACTATTTTAATGAGACTAAAATGATCTTACTATCTTTAAGGTGTCAGCCTTTCCTCTTGAAAGAGAATGTAAATATAGCGGCAAAAGGGAATGTTTACAAATGCAGTTGTGTTGTGCGTAGAGGAATGCAAAATAATTCAGCTGATAACAATGTAAAGGAAAATTCCCCAGATGGGAGGGGAAATGTCATACTAAAGATGCCGGGAACAGGTTGGAAAGGGGCAAAAAACCCCAGCAACGGGAAATATAATCCTAATAGGATCTTAAAAATCATAAACAGAAGATAAGAATCAGCTATGTGTTCTCTTCTCCAAAGAGACCAGAGGGAGTTTCCATGATTCAGTGGAGGCATCAGGGAAGAGACCTCAGCTGCCTCAAGAATCACCATGGGAATTAGCACCATCTGCTACACAAAGCGGGGAAGGAGGAGGGAAGGGGAAAATAGAGCACACTGAAACTTGCTAATAGAAGCCACAGTTCTACAGAGTGAGAGCTGCTCCTGAGACGCCATCAATGCAGTGACAAGAAAATGGGCAAGCACAGGATTCCTTCAAACATGGAGAACTGAGTTGATACAAATCCTGAATTAAAATAAAATCTTCACAGAAAAAGTCTGTGAAGAGAACGGGCCAGTTTCTCTGCTGGTGTATATTGGCTCAGCTCCATGGAACTACCAAAATTTACTACAGGTGAGAATCTGGCCCGATGATTTTGTTTCCCTGTACTGCTGCATTATGAATTTGGCAGGATGAGTTTCTTTTTAAAGGATCTAGCCAGCAATAGCACTATTGCAGAGGTTCTCCAGTCTGTGTAGGTGTCATGTGAACTACAGGTGCCAGAAAATCAGGACCTGTGGTTCAGACTTCGTTTAACAGAAATAGCACAATGCAAACATGTAGAGCCAAATTTTACTGGCCTTGCTCATGTGAGTAGTCACAGTGATATCAAAAGGAGTGAGGACCACCCCAGACCCCACTCCAACATACTAGCCTTGCTCTTCCAAGTAGTCCTATTGACTTTAATGGAACTATTCACATGAGTAAAGTGACCAAGACTTGCCCCTTAATGCTGAACTTGCTAATGTCACTATCGAGTGCAGCCATTAAAAGCCATCAGTCCTGCAATATAATGTACTCCTGGGGGAATTCTGCACCACTGCGCAATGCAGAATTTTGAAGAAATTGAACATTGTGCGTGCAGAATTTCCTTACCCCCACAGAAATGGGCTGCAGTGCTGCTAGCTGCCACCAGGGGCCACTGGACTCAGCAGAAGACACACCTGGGGGGAGGGAGAGGGAACTAGAGGGTTCCTGGCAGCGGCAGTTCCCAGCATGCCCGGAGAGAAGGAGAGGATGGTGCGCAGGAAACACCGTGTAAGCCTGGGACCAAGCATCAAGCTGTTTCTCCCTCTGGATCCCTGGGCTCTGGGAGGAAGGGGGACAGGTGTGTGGGCTGAGGAGGCCCCCCAGGTGGGCTCTGGGGGGGAGGGGTTGTGGGTGTCTCTCAACCTGCTAACACATATAAAAAACTACAAATTGCCTTGTCTTCACTACAATTTCACCTCTTGTTAGTTACCACATGTTAGCTAATTTGAGGTAAACACACACCCTGTTTCCTAGGGTGACCACCACCTTAAGTCCTTGTCTACACTACCAAATTAGGTCAACGTAAGCTGTCTGATGTCAACATATATGTGCATGTGTCTACAGTTAAATGTGTCTCTCACTGCTGTAAGCGCCCCATTACAGCAATGCATAACACCTTCTCCCTGAGCGGCACTGAGCCATGGCTGACATACTGAGGTTGATGTAGCGCAAAAGTAGACACTGCATTACTTAGCCCCACTGCATTACCACCCCCACGAACATGATACAGTTTTGCGGTGATCTAGAATCCTACTTTCAACAGAGCCAGAAGGGTACCCAGAAGTCACCTACTACAGGACAGGCCCAACAAAGAAAGTAACAGAACGGCACTAGACGTCAACTATAGCCCCCAACTAAAACCTTGCCAGCACATCATCAAGGATCTACAACCTATCCTGAAGGACGATCCCTCACTCTCACAGACCTTGGGAGACAGGCCCGTCCTCACTTACAGACAGCCCCTCAACCTGAAGCAAATACTCACCAGCAACCACACACCAAAAACACTAACTGAGGAACCAAACCCTGCAACAAACCCTGGTGCCAGCTCTGTCCACATATCTATTCAAGGGACACCACCACAGAACCTAACCACATCAGCCACACCATCAGGGGCTCGTTCACCTGCACATCTACCAATGTGATATATGCCATCATGTGCCAGCAATGCCCCTCTGCCACGTACATTGGCCAAACTGGACGGTCTCTACGCAAAAAAATAAATGGACACAAATCTGACATCAAGAATTATAACATTCAAAAACCAGTAGGAGAACATTTCAATCTCCCTTGACACTCAATAACAGACTTAAAAGTGGCAATTCTTCAGCAAAAAAAACTTCAGAAACAGACTCCAAAGAGAAACTGCAGAACTGGAATTAATTTACAAACTGGACACCATCAAATTAGGCCTGAATAAAGACTGAGAGTCGATGGGTCACTACAAAAACTGATTTTCCCCCTGCTGATACTCACACCTTCTTGTCAACTGTTTGAAATGGGCCACCTTGATTACATTAAACTCATTAGCACTACAAAAGTGATTTTTCCTCCCTTTTTGTCAACTGTTGAGAATAGCCCACTTCCACCTTAATTGAATTGGCTCATTAGCACTGACCCCTCTCCCCCACTTGGTAAGGCAACTCCCATCTTTTCATATGCTGTGTATTTATACCTCTCTACTGTATTTTCCACTCCATGCATCTGAAGAAATGGGTTTTAGCCCATGAAAGCTTATGCCCAAATAAATTTGTTAGTCTCTAAGGTGCCCCAAGGACTCCTCGTTGTTTTTGCTGATACAGACTAACACGGCTACCACTCTGAAACCTGCATTACTTATGCCAACAGTGTTCCAGCAGCTGTCCCAGAACGCTCGCCCAGACACCCACTGCTCAGTCCCAGCAGCTGGCCCAGACACCCACTGCTCTGTCCCAGCAGCTGGCCCAGACGCTCACTGCTCTGGTCACAATTGTGAACTCTCCTGCCCAGCGGTCATAGAGACTGGAAGGTCCCCCTCCCATTTAAAGCACCAAGAATTTTTGAAATGTCTTTTCTCGATTATCCAGCCTGGCAAGCACACCTAGCAGCTCCTTACTGTTGTGTGCGACTGAGCCAGCTGACCATGCTGGCTGCACATTCCAGGCACGTTCTGGCTTGGATTAGACAGGAGACATTGAATCTCCTGGGCCTGGGGGGAGAAGATGCTGTGCAGGCACAGCTACGGACCAGCCATAGAAATGTGGATATCTACAAGCAGATTGCACAGGGGATGCAAGAGAAGGAGAATGACAGGGATCAGCAGCAGTGCTGTGTGAAAGCAAAGGAACTGCAGCAGGCATAGCAGAAGGCCAGGGAGACCAACAGTCAATCTGCTACTGAGTTGCAGACCTGCCACTTTTACAAAGATCTGCATGCCATATTTGGAGGATGTCCCCCCACATCTTGCAGACCACCATTGATACCTCTGAGTAGCCTGAGCTACAGGCCTCTGGTATGAACAATGAAGAGATGGAGGAGGATGGGGGACATCCTGCAACTGGGCAGCGGGGAGGTGTGCTGCGAGCCAGGGCCTACCTGAGTCTCCACTGCAGACCAGGCAGTCAAGCCAAATGCAGAGGAAGGAACTTCGGGTAAGTGTGTAATTGTATTTCCCATTACAGTGATTTACTGATGGCTCCCCCAACTTAACAGTACACAGCTACTGACTTTTCATTAAGTTACTTGTACTAGAAAAGGGAGCAGTACAGCAAAGAAAAGTAGTGTTGTTATCTGTTTTTGATTCCCCTGTAGAGTTCAGCTGGGGGGGGGGGCGGGGGGGCAGGCAGAGCAGTTTGTTTATGTATGCTGGGATGTCTCTTGAATCCTCCTGAGACAGCTCAATGAAACTTTCATGTATGTACTCAGCAGTCCTCTCCCAAAGGTTTGTAGGGATGGCAGCCTTATTTCCCCCCCTGCGGTAGGACACTTTCCCACACCAGGCAGTGATAACTTTGGCAGGCACCCTTGCAGTACAGAGGCTAGCAACATATGGGCCCAGGTGGCTTCAGAATGCCAGCAGCAGCTGCGCTCTCTCTGCTTCTGTTCCCTCGGGAGTGAGGGATCAGCTGAAATCACCACTGCCCATGGAAAATGGTGCCAGTATTCAGTGCCATTACCCTATACACTGGAGTCACATCATATGCACATTTAACTTATGCAAATTAAACTGTATGTGCTCAGCAAAAAAAAATTAAAATAATTTAAATAGTGAGGGCGATTCCGCCCACCATTCCACTCAATGAGCATATGCACCAGAGTGAGCGTGAGATGGGAGACATGAATCTGCTGTTCCCTCAGTCGATCTCATTTCCCGCGTGCCTCTCATAGCGTGAGTGTGATTTTAGTGTTTAAAGATACGTATTTTTCGTAAAACACGGCCCCTAAACACAAGCCAACTCCTTCATCTGGTGCTTAAACAAAGAAACAGTGATCTGTTCCAACACTGGAGGAAAAACTGGCTGTGTTGGACTTATTGAGAGACGGTATGTCAGTCTCCAACGTGGCACGTAAATATGGCCGCAACAAATCTAGCATCCGTGCCATCAAGATTAGAGAGAGAGAGAGAGAGAAATAGCCAGGTATGGGATAAGACTTTAGCGAAGACTGAAAAGGCATTAAACCTATGGCTGGAAGACATGAACGATAAACATGTGCCTATCGATGGCAACACATTGAGAGAAAAGGCTCTTAGCCGCTACGCGCTGTTCAAACCTCCTGCCGAAGAGGGACAGCCTTCTGATGAGAAGGAATTCAAAGCCAGCCAAGGTTGGCTTAACAGTTTTAGGAACAGCTTCAACCTCAAAAACGTGCAGACTACTGAGGAAGCTGCAGCTGCCAATGAAGAGGCAGCAAAAGCCTACCCCAAACCATTACAGAAAATCACAGAAGAAAAGGGCTATCTTCCGGAAAAGTTTTTAATGCTGACGAGACTGGGCTCTTCTGGGAAAAAATGCCCAACCGCACTTACACTTCGAAATCAGAAAGACAAGTCCCTGGCTTCAAAGCAGCTAAAGACCGTGTGACTGTGTTGTTTTGTGGCAATGCGGCTGGGCATTTAATAAAGCCGGGCTTGCTCTACAGGGCTGCAAATCCCCGTGCCCTAAAAGGCAAGAACAAAAATCTCCTGCCTGTGTTCTGGCAATCAAATAAAAAGGCTTGGGTGACGGCAGCATTATTTCTGGATTGTTTCCACAAGTTTTTCATTCTGGAGATCAAGCGGTACCTCGAAGAGAAAGGACTTGACTTTAAAGTGTTGCTGATCATAGACAATGCTCCTGGCCATCCTGAGGCACCCCGGTTTGCGCATAACGACGTTGAAGTCGTCTTTCTCCCCCCACCCCCACCCAATACCACCTCCATCCTCCAACCTCTCAACCAAGGCGTGATTCGCTGTTTCAAGGCCACGTACACGAGGCTTACATTCTCACAGATATGTAGCGCTATGGATGCTGATCCCAATCTTAATATGATGGAGTGTTGGAAGTCCTTCAACATTGCTGATTGTATCACTTATATTAAACTGGCAATGGATGCAATCAAGCTGAAACAGTCAATGCATGTTGGCTAAACCTATGGAAAGAATGTGTGAATGATTTTAAGGGTTTTCTGACCATTGACAAAGAAGTGAAACACATTGTTCAGGTGAGCAGACAAGTGGGTGGTGATGGCTTCATCGATGTTCTTGAGGAAGAAACTGAAGAATTAATTGAGGGCCATAGCGAAACATTGACTAACAAAGAGTTAGAGGAACTGATAAAATCTTCTACAGAAGACGAAGATGACAATGACAAACAGGAAGAGCCAGCAAGTTGGAATCTTCATAAATTTGCTGAAGTGTTCCAAGCAGCAAAACACTTGAATGATTTAATTTGTGGATACGATCCCTCTATGGAACGAAGCCTCAAAATCACACGTCGTATTACGAACGATTTGAGACCGTATCAAGAAATGTTTGAGCAGCTCAAGACACAACAGCGACAGTTGCCGATCACCATGTTTTTCAAGAAAAAACAACCACCAGCAGATAAGCACATGCAATCAACTTCTCAAGCTGAACCAGAGCCAACCACTTCGTCTACGACTCACTCTCCATCCCCCAAGCTCTCAGTCACCTCCTAGATTGACATCAAGCCCTGACGACCCCCCAATAGCGTTGTCAGGGGAAGAGGAAGACTAATCATCGGAGTGTGTACAGCACCCACCTTCATCGTCTCATCGTTCATCATACGGGCGCTATGAATTATGATGATTATCATTCATCGTCTTTGCATCACCATTGTCATAGTTGTCGTATCACCATTATCATCGTCATCGTAGACTAGCAAGAATATCCAGGGTGAATGGTGAGTGGTTAGGTTTACTGTTTTCCTTTTTTATTCTTTCATTATTCTGTCTCTCTCTCTCTCTCTTTTATGTAATTAAAAATACTGTAAAATTATATTTTGCATATGTACTCTTTACTGTATTATGTACTGTACATTACACATATTACTGTAGAGGGTTGTATACACAAAACCATGTACAGTATACTGTACTTTATGAGCGATTTAAGGGATTTTCAAGGGTAATTTTGACTATACGCAAACCTTTAGAACCTAACCTCCACGTAAGATGCGACTCCACTGTACTCATAGTTTCATGCAACCGAGCGATTCCCTCCTCATTTCCCTCATCCATGGTGGGCCATGCTACCCATTGTTAATGGATGTGAGGCTGTGCATTCAGGCATACAGGCATTCAGAAGAAGAAGTGTCAGTAAGCACATCTTGTTTAAAAAACTTTAGGGAAACAAGGGAAGGGAGTTCTAAATCTTCACTTTCACTTTCCATTGTGACTATACTGACAATGGTACTTCTGTGTTTTATCTGCAGCTGCTGTCGTTGCAACCTTGAGGGGTTCTCCTCCACAGCCATGGAATGGCTGAGCCAGATAAGGAGGAGAAAGAAAAGGACTTAGGATGTCATGTTTGATGAGATCCTGCAAGCCAGTGCTGCATCAGAACATGAGCAAAGGGCCTGCAGGGTCAACACTTCAGACAGCCTAGAGAAGGAAAGAGTGGAAAGGAGAAAGGCCCAGCAGGAAAAAGGAGGGAGATGCACCAGGACATAATAATAAGGCTTCTCCGGCAGCAAATACAGATGCTGCAGACTCTTGTGGACCTACAGGTTCAACAATCCCAGGTTCACCTCCCTCTTCTGCAGTCCCTGGAGAACTCCATTTCAGCACCTCCCCATCCCCAACATTCCACATAGCATCAGTGGCGTGCTGCCCCACCCCTACCACTCCACGGCGGGGAACATTAGACAGTGGCAGCTTCACACACTGACCTGTGAAAGCTGTGGTTGGTGTATATGTTTAGCTGAAATAGACATGAATGTTCTTTCCCTTTCATAAGTTTTGTTCTATTCATTTATTAAAGTTTTTAATGTATTTGCTTTTAAATTGCACAGATTTTTTTTTCCACTGACTATTACAGAATAAAAATTTGGAACATATTTCATCTTTATTAGTTCACAATATATGCTGCAGAGTGCCTAGCAGTTCTGAAAGCAACCAATTACTTATTACTGTACAGCATAACTCATAGGATCGGTGACAATTAGTGTTATAATCATCAATGTACAGCATGCACCCCAAAAACAGATGCATTGACCATGTAATATTCATAGATGTACACCAAGCACCACACAATTCCTAACAGGCCCCAAAAACAGGCCAGGTACAGCACACCACAACACATTACTGTGGCTCACTCTTAGGGAAGCTTTGCAAGAGCACTCTAAGGGCTTGGCTACGCTTCCATTTTATAGCGCTCTAACTTACTGGCTCAGGGGTGTGAAAAATCACCCTCCTGAGCGCAGCAAGTCAGAGCACTTTAAAGCGCTAGTGTAAACAGGCTCCCAGCACTCGGAGCTAATCCCCTCGTGGAGGTGGATTACCAGGAGCACTGGGAGAGCTCTCTCCCAGCGCTCACACTCAACCACACTCGCACTTCAAAGCGCTGCCATGGGAGCACTCCCGCGACATCACTTTGAAGTTTCCAATGTAGCCATGCCCTAAGCCACATAGCCTTTGTGTCTGGCTGTTCAAATTTACCAGGCACCCACTCCACCGCCACCCTCCATCCCAGCAGCAATCTTTCCCCGTATGCTTCACAAATATTATGCAGGAAACAGCAGGCAGTGTTTAACCATTGGGATTTTTTTCCATTGAGATCCAATCTTGTGTGAGTAAACAATGCCAGCGTCCTTTCAGTCTACCAAAAGTGCATTCAGCTGTCATTCTGGTGTTGTTGAAATGGCTGGTGTACAATTTCCTGTGCCAGGAGAACAAGAGGTAGTCTAGGTGCCCCAGGATCACTACTGGCATTTCAACATTCCCAATGATAATCAGACAGTTGGGAAAAAAGTCCTTGCTTGTAGCTTTCTGAACAGTCCTGTGTTCTTAAAGATCCAAGTGTCATGCACCTTCCCTGATCAGTCAAGATTGATGTCAATGAAGCATTGGACGGATTTTCGAACTCCAAAATGATTTCCCACTGACAACAGCAGTCTGGCATTGCAAGTTCCCACAGTGCAATCGCCACTCGCTTCTCCACTGTCAGTACAGCTCTCAGTTTGGTGTCCCTGTGTTGGATGGCTGGAGCGAGATTGGCACATTGTTCCAGAAATGTAGCCTTGGGCATTCAAAAGTTCTGCAGCCACTGCTCATCAACCCAAACCTGCATTGCAATGCGCTCCCACCAGTCAGTGCTCATTTCTCGGCTCAGAAGCAGTGCTCCACCGCATGCAGCTGCTCTGGGAACACCACAACCTCCTTGAATTGGTTCTCATTATGTCTTGCAGCAATCTGTCCTCCAAGAAATAGCCAGGTCCCCCACTGGTTTGGGTCTTCTTACAGTTCTGCAAATACTGGAGGATCATGCATCCTGTATTTTCAATGCTTATGACAATAGTGCAGAGCTGCGCAGCCTCCAGGCTTCTGTCAGAGATGGTGGACAGGGAGAAGGGCCATGCAGTTTGCAGGATTTTGAAAAAAAAAACACAAAAATTATGGGATATTATGGGATGGAGTCAGTTGCACCGGGAAGCTGAGCCTTTGCTCCAAGTCCCCCCCTCCACAACTTATTCTGGCCCCACCACGTATTGCCAAAACGTCTCAAAAGATGCTGCACTGGATGGTGGTGGGTTGCACACTGGGATACCTATTTACGGTGCACTGCAGATTGACACAAGCATTCCTGATGAGTACATGCAGCGCCGATGCAAGGAGGCGAGTATGCATGTGCATAATCTACTGACTGAGGCAACTTTATGCCAACATAACTTGCATTGGCCAAAGTGTGTAGGGTAGACATGGCCTCAGTCTGCTGAGAAGAATGAGTGGGTTTCTTCCTTTGGAACACACACTCTGCAATCAGAAATTTTATACATGAAACTACAGTATCTGATGCACCAGTATGAAATGTCCATTCCTCATTAGGAATTACATGAATCCAATTATACTGGATTTTTCAAATACCAAATACATGATTTTGCTTGGGTATTTGGTGAGTCCTAAATCCAAATACCATGGGAATCTGCAGAGCAGCTCCTGGGAAGTCAGGGCAATTCAGGCATGACCAGTGACCGAGGCAGTACTCTGAGCTGTCAGAGCTGCCACTGCAGGGTGGGCAGTAGAATTTGGGGACTGCACTAGGAGGGAGGACCAATGGAACTGGATGGAGCAACCATTACATTGATCATTGGGGTCTAGGCTGGCACTGCACCAATGGGGACTGACATAGTGGAAGAATGACAAAGATCCTTTGTGCAGAACAAGTGTCCTCCAAATGCACTGTTGGGAGTAATACAGTATAGATAGAAGGTGTGTTACAGGCATAATAAGGAGTCCATGCAGTTGCAGTGGGAGCATGTCAAAGTTTCACTAAAGTATCCAAGGCCTCATGATATACAGGACCTGAGAGTTACTGAACACCAGACCATGGGGCAGTGTCCAGAGATTCAAACATGCCAATCCTTTTGTCATTGTCATGTCATACCCCACACAAGGCAAGCTATTGCAAGGCAACAAGCTGTGTAATCAAATGGTCAAATTCTTGCCTCCTTTCATCAGTGTAGGAAATCAGGAACATTAGTGACTTAGGTTAAAATGAAATCATTCTAAAATCATGTCTAAATACCTCAGAATTTTGGGGAGCTTGCAAACTGAACCCAGATCTAGATCTGAATTTCACACCTGCCCCTCTCTCTATGTGGGGAAAAACAAAGCTCTGATCCAACACCCCTGAAGGAACAGGCTCCAACTGTTGCAGTTAAAGCCCATCTCTAACTCCAGCAAACTGAAAATTACTTGCCTCGTATCAATGTGGTGCACATGTAAACGAGGGAAACAGGATGTGGCAAAACGAACAGAATCATTTAAATTTTATTCTGAATCAATACTCTGCCAGCGTCCATACCGTATATGGAGCACTTCCCCTGCAGGTGCAAGAGGTTTCTGCAGGATCTGCTCTTGCATGCAGCATCCCACAGACTAAAAAACTTTAATAGATGCAACCGTTGATTAGCTGATTTTTTTTTTTTTCCGGTGAGGGGTGAAGGAAGAAGAGGTGGAGAGGAAGATAAATGAGCCTCCGCTTTTTTCTTTGTAGAGATGCCTCTGAAAGGAGTGGCTGTATAGTTCTGGTGTGGTAATTTAACAAGCTATCTTTAGTCAAACCATAACCAGGTTTAAGTGAAATTTGAGCAGTGTAAGGACTTGATGAATTTCATGTGGGAATAAGCCTATTCTCAGAGTGGGACGGGAGGATTGATTTTAGAGACCCAGACTGCACAGAAGATACAATACATGACAGTGCCAGCAGCTCTAACGCAATGCAGGCCTGTGGTATGACTGCCATCACACTGAATCGTGAGCACTAACACACAAAAAATGGAGACAAAGCTTATAAGATCAGGGGGATGAGGCCAAAAACCATGCATATGGCAACCTAACCGTGCACTGCAAAACACACAGTGGGAGTCACAAATCGCTGCTATAATAGGCAGGCCTGAAGGCATTGTTCATTATACATATTTTCCCCCACCCTCAGCCTCCCCAGCAGAGCAAATATTCAGCAGCTAGTCTGTAAATTAAGCTGTATGTAGGCACTTGACTTCCTTGTGTCTTAACCAAGCATAAGATTGGGCAAAAGCAGGCACCTTTCCTGGAAAAAACCAGCAAGCTTCCATGTGGGGTGAATAATTTAGTGAAAGATAAATACATTATGATGACAACAAAGAGCCCCGCTCCAGTCCAGTTTGGGATTTCTCTTTACTAACACAGGCAAGAAGAGCTAGCTAATAAAATCTGCCCATTTCACACTGTTCTTTCATCTTCAGAGAACCATACAAATATGAACTGGTCTTCATCCACACCCTGTGCAATAGGGAAGTAGTATATTGCTATGTCATAGATGGGGATCCTGGAGCATACACCCAAAGCTCATCCTCTCCTTTTTAAGTATAGCTCTTGATGATCAGTGACCTATTATTATTAAGACAGTGCCATCAGAAATGCACACAGCACTTGTGAAGTGAGTTGGGGGTCTCAGTCTCATTTACCGTGGACAAACATCTACATCACTATAAACACTACTACTGGCATTAATTGGCCTCCTTGCTGGCAGTTTCAAGCAGAGAAGCTGAGGACTTTAAGGGCCATGAATATATCACCACACACAATTCTGTGTTCATCAAGTTTGTCATCCAGCCTTCTGGCTGGGGAGAATATCTTTCTCTCTCACTCCTGCCAGAGCAGGGTGGGTGGGAGAATCTTACACTACCACTGTTCAGACTAATTCTGCAGATAAACAGAGGACCTAGGCACCAGCAAAAGGAATAAGGAAGAGCATTCCCTTTCCTCCTTCACACCTCCCCCACCCCCATCGCAATACCTTTGCAGGTGTTAGCTCCCACTGAGGTAAGTTTATTACTGATAAGGGACTTCCTCCCACTCCCAAATCCCAGAGCTCTTTCTTGAATATACTGACAGAGAGGCTGCCACAATGCCCTGGCTACCTGAGATGTGCTTGTGTGCATGCAATGTCTAATAGCCATAGTGCCCCTTCCAGACGATGATAATAATTTGTCCTGCCACAGAGACTTTCAAAGCTCTTTACAAACTCCTATACTGCACCTGAGTTTTATTATCCCCTACTGGGGGCAGGGAGGGGACTGGGTCATAGAGCACTTAAGCAACCTGTCCAAGCCTAATTAGTGAGCAGGGAATATAACCTACACGTCCTGACTCCCCGTGCTAGAATTCTAACTGCCACACACAGTCTTTCCTAGCCCTGCACCAGCATATCGCAGCTTTCATTAACATTTCGAGTGAAGGCACATTCTGAATTGTCAAAAGGGTTTTCCTGCCAAACTGACCAGAGAAAGAGGTGGGGAGGGGGGTCTCCCTTTGGCAAATCTTTACATTTGAGCCCCAAGTTTCCAGTTTGCATGATATTCTCAGAACTCAGAGAGGGCAGGGTCCTGGTTGCTTAGCTTTCCAGAGGCATGGTCTAGGAAAGAAGAGGTATCTTCTTACAGAGTTTCTAGGTGTCCTATGATAAGCAGAAAGTATCACATTATCTGCCTTTTCCAGGTGTCATGTGAAGGGGTCAGAGGGCTGCTTCAGTTTAAAAGCCCTGCTTTCATTGGAAGTGTGAACATTAAGGCAACGGAGTTTGTAAGGTGGGGGGAGGGGTGCAAAGAGAGAAAGATAAGGACTTCATGGGTTCCCTTTCAAATTAAAAGTTCCTAGCATTGATCACTGGTATTACACTGTTATCTACCATGCAGTCAACTCAGCCATCAAACTCTTATTTTTTTTCTAGCATTACCTTTTTTAGGTGCTGTCTTTTTACTTCCCCATTATAGTGTGTTGTTTAGTTCTTCCTCAGACAAATTGGATTCCTATGTCAGATGCAGGTCTCAGCACATGGAGATAAGAGATTAAGTTCTCATTTTTGTATCATTATGCAAATACAGGACCTTGCCCCCAAAAAACCCTGATGCCTCTTAAGCACTCACTAACAGGATCTGCAAATACAGTCTCTCTAAGGATACAGTCCTGAATCAATGAACTCAATGGGAGCAGAGCCTAAAACTTCTAGGAAAGAAACATACTGGATCTAAACATCCTACTTGTGTGTTCTATTTTAATGTAGTAGAGTTAGGAGTTAATCTTATTCTGCTACTAAAATTCAGACCTGCAAAAATTCTATCCTGCTCCATTTAGATTCTTCCATTGTGCCTGTCACAAGAGTATGTGAGTAGCAGAAAGGGACTTAAGTTTCCAAAACCAACCACTGGGGGCCAAATCTGTCTTCAGTTACGCTAGTAAGGATCTATTTTAGGATTGAATTTAGCCCTTGAAAATCTACACTTCACACATTGTAAATATTATAGTTACTAGAGGGAAACTGGTTGTGGACAGTAGGTATTTGTGCTCCACTCAGATTAAGGAAAAGAGTGGACTCCTTTTCTCAACCCCTTTTACCTATTCTCCAATCAATGTTGGCAGAGAGGTTCTTCCCCATGAAGATATGAAGTGGAAAGAGGAGATCTAACTCCCTTTAATGGTAATAGGATTTATGCACACCACAAAGAAGCAGATTCCATAGTCTTTACAGTGGTGGAGTTGAAGGAGATTCTTGGAAATATGAGTCCTAAGGAGCAGGTTTATCAATGTGGTTTTCCAGCAAGATTCTTGTGGTTTTTAATCCTATGCCTACACTATGTAACGTGAGACTCCTGACAGTCATCCAGAATTAAGAATTTTACTTTTTACCCTAATCCCATTGATGTGGGTTTTATTTTGTGCAGTTTCCTTTACATTTTAGCACATACTGTAGTTCTTTGGTAAATAGATGAGCCTCCTGCTTTATAGTATTTATTGGCTGAAAATCTCAGGAGCTGTGGCAGTATATTTCAATACTGCCTCCAAATAGCATGAAATAGAACACTTTTAATGGGCTGAAAAATGCCTCTCTTTTCCCTCCCACCCCCATGGTCTCTGTGTAAAAGAAACAAGGACAGGAGGGGGTCAACTAGCTCTCCATTCGGATACTGATAGCTCCTGGAATTCCTGGGCTCTGCATGTTGTGTGACAAAGTCATATTTAACTTGGGTAACAGGGAGATACTGTTACAGTGGCCCAAACAGAGAACTAGGAGTCAGGAACTCTCAAGTGGTGCTCTTGTAGAGAGGGTCTCCAGGGAGACTGACAACCATGGAGAATTGGGGCTGGGGGTGGGGGGCAGAGAAACATATATATAAAATAATATTCAACCAGAGATACAGCTGCATTCTAGAGAGAGGCATGATCTGGCACATGACAAGGTGCCAGGAACACCTGAATTCTAATCCCACCTCTCTATGGTCTTGGGCAAATGACTCCATCCCTTTGTGCCCCCGCTTCCCCATCTTTAAAATGTCATAGAGATTTTCATTCCTACTGTTTGGGGAGTACAATGCTTTGAAGATATAAAGTGCTAAATAATGGTCAACTGACAAATTACTGGCAGCTCCTTAATTCAAAGCACTGAGATTTTAAATTTAGAGCTTTCCTGATCATGTCTACACAGTCAGAGTATTCACATAACACTGACTAAACACGCAAAGTCCTCTCCAGCATGCCATGGGCTCAGTGTAAAACATCAGAAAACATTTCTGGGATAAGCCTGTTCTGTGGCTGTCCCAAAGTCCTGGGTCCAGACTGTACACATAAGGATCTTCAATAAAACTTCGCCTCCTCCCATTGTTCCCATAAATACACTGGAGAGAGCCCTCTGTAGTATTGAAGGGCAGACTGTGGAGAAGACAATACAGTCTCCCTGACTACCGGCCCTGCGAAGAACTGGGAGCAAAGTTAGTGCAGCCTGAAGCTGCAGTAACTTGTCTGTGGGCTGCCTCCACAGTGTGGAGTCCTTCTCGGGATGGTGTTCTAGGGCAGCAGCAGACGGAAGAGTCCCTGCCACCACTGCACTGCCATGTTGCCAGAGAAGAGGCAGGACTTCCAGGCAGCATGGCTCCCCAGATCTGGTTTGTACCCCTGTTGCTGCCATCAATAGCCACTGAGATGATAAAACCATCACCCAATTCCACAAAGGTAGGAACTGTAGGAAACTATGATGGGGACTTCATAGAGCAGGCATTCTCCTATGTGGGGATTTGCATACAATGCACAATTTGGACCCTGGTCGGCAATTAGGAGATGTTCCTAGGCCATCGTTATATCTGTTATAAATAATACCAAGCTTCTATTAAAATCTTCTTCCCCGTCAGGGCCTCAGTGAAGTCTCACCCTCTTAACTGATCTATGTGCTGCCTATAGCCTGTTGTACTCCTGTGACTCATTGCTGGGGTTTGGTACGCCTTTGTCTTAAATCTGTCGCATGAAAAAACCTGCACCTGCTATTCTCCCTGCTGTAAAAGTAATAGAGAGCAGGGGTGAAATAGTCATTTGGGGCAGCAAGGAAGAGCTGATTCTTAAACCTATGATTCATTTACTGTAACGCCCGAGTTCACCATTGCCGTGCACCTTGTGCTGTCTACACCAAGCCAAAATGCTACCAGATCAGAACAGGCTTTTACACCCTCTTTGCACAGGTGGAAATATCATCACCAGGGAAGGTAATGGATAATCTTGTCCTGATCCTCCATCTAAGACCTTCCCCACAAACCCATCCCATCCTTCTAAATTCTGATTATTGGTATAGGTCTATTTAGACCAAAAAATGGAAGTGTGGATAAACTAAGTAACAGTTTGAATTACTATTGCACCGAGATGCACAAAGTACTGGGAATCAGCTCTTGTTGTATTTGGCTAAGCCATACATTTCTGTTAGCTATTGTTAAGTAGTTATGACTTAGTGTTTTAAGATCATGCAAGGATTGCAAGAACTTTAGGAGGAATTAGGGTGGATAGCAGTTGATGATTTTTTTAAAATAAAATAAAGAACTGGATTTTTATTTATTTAAATCAGATATTTTAATTTAAATTAAATAATGGTTTGTTTTTTTAAAAAATAAATGTATTTAAAAATTAAATTTGAAGCTGACAATACATATTAAGGCCTAAACTTACTATAATCCATTCACTTCATCTATTGCATATATCAGGTGAAGTGAGCTGTAGCTCACAAAAGCTTATGCTCAAATAAATTTGTTAGTCTCTAAGGTGCCACAAGTCCTCCTTTTCTTTTTGTGGCTACAGACTAACACGGCTGCTACTCTGAAACCTATAATCCATTCAAATCATTTAAATTAAATTTTAAAATAATACGTTTGCTACCAAGTTTTAAATAAAGTCAAACTACTGAACAGGTGCGTCTCACTGTCTTAGCACCTCGAACCAGAGTTTGTTAAAAGTGGCAAACCAGCTTTTGACAGCAGTAGCCTCTTCTGAAAGGGAAGAGAGAATATTTTCATTTTAGTTTGAATGAACTAGTTATTGAACTGAACTAGCTGAATAAAGTTAAGAAACCAACTGGGAGCTGAACAAGCAGGAAAGCTTGTTTTCCTTTTCAAATCCATAAATAAAAACTCGGTGTGAGAGGATGAGATCTACTACTCCTAAAATCCTGAAGGACAGGGTGATCAGAGACAGTTAATTTATTCAACAATTGAGTTAGATTGAACTGCAAAACATGTTTTGATAATCATTTTTCTTCTGTATGCAGCACATTCAGGGTAGCTTTATTTAATACAAAAAGTAAAATGCTGTTTTTGTGCACTTTAATCAAATTTGAATTTCCATCCCAAAGGAGCTTGACACAAGTCACAAGTAAAAAATTAATCTAGTAAATAAGAAATGTATCATTCACCATTTTCTAACATAATGTAAAATAAAAAATGTAAAATAAGAATCTGAATAAATGTAAGTTAAGCTATATAATTGCTCAAATAGGTGTGTATAGATATAATGTATCCTCCTGGTTAGCAAAAAGAAGCACAAACTGAGTGAAAAGGCTATATTTAGAGGCAAATCAACATATTTTAATAGTTACCAACCAATGAGAGTCAACTTTTTTTAGCAAAATAACTGAAGTACAAATGCAAAACATGATTAAAATCAATGATTTAAATCAAGATTTCCTGCTTGCTGATTTAAATGATTAACATAGGTGATTAAAATAATTTTGACTTAAATCAATCCACTCAGAGGATTTCTAGGAAAAATTAGTAGTGAGGGGGGGAAAAAAGTGGTCACAAAGAGCCAAATCAGTTGACCTGCTCCCACAAGAAACCCCATCTGGGAGGGCTCAGGGGAGAAATCTCACAAGGTCCCCTTCATAGCATTTTCTCCAAATCCAGTGGTAGCAAATGAGGGGGCACAACATCCAGGGCCTACAGATTCCTGTATAGATTTTGAGGGATCCACTGGAGGCACACAACATCTGAGCAGATGGTATATGCTACTTCCCTGCCCTTTGTGGTTGAGCCATGATGACCAGTCTTCCAGGGACAACAGTGGCCCCAGAAAGCAAACCTTGAAAAATTTATCTAGTACCTATCTTTCTTGGAGACAGGATATTGAACTAAATGGACCACAGGTCTGATCTGATAGGGCAATTCCTATGTACTAGCCCAAAGACTAAGCCTACTAGCCAGAGCAATAAGTATCTGTGCTGTCACACACCCCCAAAGCCATGCTACAAGCAATTTAAAGCAATAGTCGTACATTTTTAAAAATTATAACATAGTAGCAATCGTAAGTTCTTTGGGGCAGGGACTCTCCTTTACTATATGTTTGTTTGTACAATGTCTAGTATGAGTTGGGGCCTCTAGGAGCTACCATAATACAAATATTAATAAGCAATTTTCTATTTCATACAGTTTTAAAAATGTAGCTAGCTCCAACTCTTACTTTTGTTACATCAGCTTTTATTTCACATTTCCTTTCCTATCATAGCTCATAAAACATCTTTTCCAACCTTGTCTTCAGTATCTTTCCACTTATCCTTTTCTCTCTTTCTTTCCCTACTTTGTGTTCCCCACCCCTTGACAAGTTATCTCCTTTCTTCATCACTTTTCTCTCCAAAAAGCTCTCATCTTTCCCTCTCTCAATACCATACTTTTCTTTTATAGCTCACCCCATGATTCCCATTGGTCTCCCACTCTTTCTCACACCCATTCACCAACCTTCACATACCCGCTCAAACATACCAGAGGGCTTGAAATACTTACTAGCCCTCTACTAACCAAAGACCAATATAAAAGATTGGGATCAACATCCAGGTGAGAAGCTATCCCACACCCTCAGCTGCTGGGAAAGAGAAGAATTCTGGGATTCCTACCAGGGTGCCTGAACTCTGCTTGGGAACTGATCATGTATATCATCTGCCAGCTAGCTGGCAAATCCTACCACTCTAACTTCTAAAAATGTAAGGAGAGCTCTCTTGCTCTCTCTCATCCCCTCTCCCACTCTAAGGTCCACTGGATGCTGTGAGAGGCTGCATCTCTACTACTTGTCTCTAGGGTTGCCGACTTTCTAACTGCAGAAAACCAAGCACCCTTGCCCTGCCCACTCCTTCCCAAGGCTCTGCCCCTTCCCCGAGACCCCACCTCCCGCTCTCTCCATTACTCACTCATTTTCATGGGGCTGTGGCAGGGGGTTGGGATGCAGGGGGGTGAGGCTCCGGCTGGGGGTGCATGCTCTGGGGTGGGGCCAGAGATGAGGAGTTTGGAGTACAAGAGGGGGCTCCAGGCTGGGGGGTGGGGCTGAGGGGTTCAGAGTGTGGGAGGGGGCTCCAGGCTGGGGCAGGGTATTGTAGTGTGGGGGGGGTGAGGGCTCTGGCTGGGGGTAGGGACTCTGGGGTGGGGCCAGGTTTAGGGTACAAGAGAGCGCTCAGCCAAGGGGTTGGGAGTGTGGAATGGGGCTCAGGGCTGGGGCAGGGGGTTGGGACACAGGAGGAGGTGCAGAGTGCAGGCTCCAGGCAGTGCTTATCTCAGGTGGCTGCCGGAAGCAGCTGGCATGTCCCTCCAGCTCGGGGGTGGCCAGTGGGCTCTGCATGCTGTCTCCGCCCTCAGGCACCGCCCCCACAGCTCCCATTGGCTGCAGTTCCCGACCAATGGGAGGTGTGGAGCTGGCACTTGGGGCAGCGCCTGGGCCAAGGGCAGGGGCAGTGCACGGAGCCCCCCTGGCCGCCCTTGCGCCTAGGAGCCTGAGGGACATGCCGGCTGCTTCCAGAAGCCGGAGCCAGCAGCTGCACCACAGACCAGACTTTCAACAGCCCAATCAGCTGTGCTGACTGGAGCCGCCAGGGTCCCTTCACAAGCGGGCATTCCGGTCAAAAACCAGACACCTGGCAAGCCTACTTGTCTCTGCTTTATTGAAGATATTGTCCCCTTCTAGCTTCCTCCTACAGATTTAAAGAAACAGAATCTCACAGCCAGAAACATTCCTTTACAAAGAAGTAGCATTGTCGTCAGTTTCTACAGAATCACTGGTGCCGGAAGGCACCTTGCTCACCAGGGTGAAAGATACAGTGGATTTTTCAAGCCCTGCTTACAACCCCTTTAGAAGGAGGACTCTGCTGCAGGAAAGGGCTCTTCTTAGAAGTCAACACTGACGTAGGCTGGCTTGTTGATTATAAGCTCCCTAATAGGTGCTGAACACATTTAACTCCCAGAGGGACAAATCCCAAGTGTTTTACTTAGTCCTTACTCAGGCAAACTTCACTGTAAAAAAAAAAATATATATATATATATATATAAAAGTAAGAGCCTCAGGGTTTTGTCCACTGACTTTCATGAGCATTACAGATGCTCGGTTCCTCTCAGAATTTGGCCCAAAAGGTGGAACAAGTCAGCAGGCACCTTTAAGCAGTCTGTTGTTTTGAGCTATTCTATTTTGCAATTGGATGCCTTTGGTTACTGGGCAGATAGTGGAACTGTACAATGGCCACAAAGAAAATCAGAACTATTCAGTTAGCAGAACAAGGATAGTCTGAAACCGAGCAGACCTCTCTGAGCTATCATTGTAAGCATAGGCTGGGGTGAATGCCCTTTGTACAGAGTTACTATTTGCATAGTATAGAATAACTGTTTGCTAAGCCATGTTTAGGGACCCCTTCTACACTATGTACAAAGAGAGAGCACACACCAGCCTCACCTCAGAACTTAAATATTTGAAGAAAAGCCAGTATGAGAGAGGGAAAAAGAGTGATCACCACAACCATTTTTCTCTTCCCAATCAAGAAATCATTGTAGGTGGCACCCATTTTGATTGCTGTATATGCAGCAATAAATTCCAGGCACAAGGAAAAATGTGTAAGTCACACTTTCGGGGATTGTTGTTTTAATTCAGGACAGGTTATTATGTGAGTCCAGGGTGCGGAGCTCCCCCCGGAGTACACAGCAAAGCATTTCCTTGGAGAAATCATCCCTAGCTTTAACCTGACAGTTTTCATATGCGTTTCAGTATTAGATCTTGACAGTTCCCTCTTTTATGGCAAGAGCCCTCCGCCTGTTTCACTCCTCAGATGTCCCCAGAGGCCAGGTGTGGTGGCACTATGGACCTACCAATGTGTTCTGGAAACATGTACTGCTCTAAACTAGTAATAACATTTCCTTTTCTGTCTTTAGCCCTGAGAGAAGCATTTGCTCTACAGACTGGCTCTGATCCTTCCCTCCCACTGACTCAACAGACCCTATTTTACCTGTGCGAGACTGAAGTTAGGTTAATAGGTGCCACAAAATCCTTTGCTGCAGCAAGGATCTCATTAGGTGCCAGGCACCACCAAATATTTCATTTTAAACACAAATGCAACTTTATCCTGGGCCCCGGAGGGATCAATACCTCAAGAATTATCCCTGTTTGCAGTTCCGCTTCATCTCACCTTCTGAGCTCTAACCAAATCCACACAAGTGGGCTCTCTCCTCCTCTTCTTGACTTGAGGCAAGAGACCACTGCACTCCCAGCACTACTACAACACCTCCTTAGACATGGCATTGAAGGAAGCCATCTATGCCCACCCGGCTCTGTCCCCAAACTTGTGTTTACTTTCTGGTCGTCTCCCCCAAACAGGATTTCTAAGATTTCACAAGTGCACAAATAGAAGTGGATCTTCCGAGCTTACTCCTGCCTGTTGAAAGGTCCATTCATATATACCTAGTGTCCTGAAAGATCCTGCAGCACATACATTTTGGATTTTTTATGCCAATGCATTTAGTGCCCTGGGAACATCAGCTCCAGATTCCTGACCAAGGGCGTGCAGGGTCTGTTGCTGCCATGTGCCCATGAACACCAGTTACACCAGTGCAAAGAGGCCACAAAGCAGCTGCATAGATTTCCCCTGTTCAGGAGGCCCAAAGCAGGAGCCACAGAGCACAGCCAGCTCTGAGTTGTCACCCCCAACAGAGTCCCCAGGCACAAAGGGCTGTCCTACAGATGGAATGGGGCAGGTGCAGAGCAGGAGGGAACAGTTGTGGCTAGGACATCCCCATGCCCTGGTTATTCCTCAGCTACACCAGGGCCATAAGAACACTTGGCAGTTAGAGCAGACCTGAGTTGCATCCTAACCTGAGCCGGGGCTGACTGGTCCCCTGAAATCAGGTAGGTTCAAGCCACCGCCCCCTCAGTATCCCCTGCAACTCTTTGGTGAGGATGAGGCTGCCCCAGATAATCCATCAAAATATTATGAGTGCAGTGAAGGTTGGGAAAGGACTTCGGGAGTTAGAGAGCACTGTGTGAATACTGGAACTCCGTTTCACACCTCACTAATGAGACTTGATTTAAAGAGCTACCAGTTACTTGGGACCCAACAATCAGACATCAAGAATCTTTCAGTGTATCCCTGAGATTTTGAATGGTGCAGTGCTTATGCAAAATGCTAATGCAAATCCTGTTGCCTTTGGTGTATTTCATTTTGAGGCACTGACATGTCCCAGTTTCTCCATCAGGATTCTCCTCTGTTTCCAGTTCCCTACCACACAGCACCAAGACAGAATAGCCATTTGATGTGAAAGTGCCAACAGCCACCTTTATTTATAAATAATAATTTTAGAAAAAACATGTTTTAAAAGTGTCACATAAGCAGAGAGGTAGCTGAATGGAGGAGCAAGGGTCACTGATTAGAGCAAGTCTGAGACATTACTAAAAACTCATCCCTCATATACTGACTTCTTGAGGGTACAGGAATGGAAAGAAACCATGTCTAGGAAGCCAAGTGTACTGCTTCCTCTAGTCAAATCAGATCATTTCAACTTTCCCTATGATTAAAACTCCTAGTCGAGACTCTCCAAGAAACCATCTAAACAGGGGGTTGTGATAATTAATGCAAAATTTATCTATCTAACAGGAATGTGAACTCAGATTTTATTCTCTACTGGAATGACTGTCCTATCCATAAACACTGACTACAGCAAAATCCTCTTCATCTCAGTCTACACCAAGTGAAACGGTGTTGCAAGACCATTCTATAGAACACTCTGAGCTGCTGCAGTACCTTGCATGCCCAGACAACACTACCCCTATTTAGCACTTACAGAGTACATTTCATCCATTGATCTCAAAGTGCTTTACAAACATGGTGTCAGGTATCAGAGGGGTAGCTGTGTTAGTCCGGATCTGTAAAAGTGGCAAAGAGTCCTGTGGCACCTTAGAGACTAACAGATGTACTGAATGCATCCGATGAAGTGGGTATTCACCCACGAAAGCTTATGCTCCAATACGTCTGTTAGTCTATAAGGTGCCCCAGGCCTCTTTGCCGCTTTTACAGACATGGATATGGATTATTATACCATTTTGGAATGCAGTAACTGAGGCACAGAAAGGTTGTGACTTGGCTAGTCAGCAGCACAGCCAGGAACAGAATGCAAGTGTGTTCACTCCCAGCCCGGACGATGCTGCCTGCAGCTCTGTACAACAGCCAGATCAGGTATGGAATAAGCATTGGTTGTCTCCGTTTGTTGCAATGCCTGGTATAAACTCTGGGTGAACTGGTACAATCTACAATGTCCTCTCCCCAGTGTTGACAGGAAGGCACAAGCGTTGCCTTCGTCCTGATTTAGCCAGTGATCTTAACTCCATCCTGCATTTAAGAGTCTCGTGTTTTTAAACTACTCAAAGGCCCCTTCTTGCAGCCACGATGCTAGGACCTATGAGATCGGTGCCTCTGCAGTCTCACAACACACTGGCGCAACCATAGAGGTTGGGAATGGTGTGTGTGGACATGTCAAAATGATTCTGTGTAAAAAGATTAAAAAGTCTGACTAGATGGATGCACTACCAACTATTGTGAGACTAGGCAAGACAAACGACCATTTCCCACATTCACGGTTCCAACAACGGTTCCCTCGGTTAGTGTGGGCACTCTCTTATCGTGAAGGCACTTTTCTCATCCTCAGAACAACTTCAGTCACAGTGAAAGTTCACGGTAGCCTGGACTTCAGTTGGCACCTTGCAATACGCTGACATAAATAAGAGCTTTCATTCAACTTCACGACAAATGGGGTTCCAGGATAGCAAAGTCCGTGATAACAAGGTTCACTGTATTTGTTTCAGCAAACATACTTCCGAAAAGAAACAACTACTGAGAACCAGAGTGGGTTTGTCAGAGAGAAACACTGATTGGAAAGGTCACGGATCAGAGCTGCTGCATCTCTGACCCTCTCTCTGGTCTCTCCACGTGCACCTCTTCATGCCATCACCCCTCTCAGAGTAGAATCTGTGATTCTGCCACTCTTAGCCCAGGGTACAGTACACCCTGTATCAACTGTTCTTACCCCGCAGGTCCAACTGGATTTAGGCACCTGAAGTTCTTCCCTTTTGGCAGCTGTGACCAGTGAATACAGTGACCCAAAGCAGACTTCTTAAAAAAAGGTATTGTTCTATCTTAAAAGTAGGAACAAAACATAGTATAAGAGAAAGGATTTTTAAAACAATGAAAGCTCTACACACAGGCTGTGTGGTGACGTGGCAGACCTAGCCGCTTCAGACATCCAGGAGTATCTGAGTGTCCCAGAGAGGGGAAGAGTCCCTTTTTTATCCACAGGTCTTTGTTCTCCCTCCCTGGGCTTTTTTGACCCTGCTAGTCCAAAACCAGTTTGATGGGAGGTTGAGCCAGTCGCCTCCAAGCCCCTTGCTCTCACACTGCCTTGTAAAAAACCCCAAGTGTTTGTTTGAGGGATGCTTTATATCGAGTCCTTGTTTTTGCCATCCTGCTTGTTATTTCCAACAGCCCTATTAAACTAAACCAACATATTCATATAGTAAACATCCCTGAGAACCATCATCATGACAAACATATAGAACACAGACTATTCAAAAATTATTACGGGGCACTCCAAATCCGACACAGGGAAGAGGAAACTCCAACCAGTACATTCTTGGAATGGCTCTGTCAAGCAAAGAAGCAGCTGTAATGAATTTTTGGAGGGGAACATACTGAGAGATCAAAAGGCACTTTCCTTGCAGCAATCTGAGAAGGTCCCCAGTGGTCCATATTGTTTCTTATTGGCTCAAAGTATGGAAACATCTGGTGTAGTCATGGCTTATTTGATGCAGGGAGCATTCTGTAGGTGTCACCAGACCTAGAGATAATTACTATGCATTGGTTTCAGGGGCCAAGAAAGAAGGGGGAATAAATTGTATAGTTGGCATTAACACATGGATGAAACACTTTGCTTCAAAACTTCAAAGCAGCAGCAGGTCAGCTGAATGAAGTTGGCACAATGGTGACAAATGGGTTTCATGACTGTGCTATTTTTACTGTGTAATACAGAAACTATAAAAGAACAAACACTGTATGTGTGTTTAATGCCAAACCTAAACCGTTGCTAACATTCTTGTTATGATCTGATTAGAATGTCACCATCACCACTTGCTGAAAGAGAGTTCATTTTTTCCCCTCTGCTAGTGTTTTCATTACTGGAGTTTTACCAGACACAGTTGTGAGAAAGAAAAGATGAACAAAAACCCCGCCCAACGTATTTAAGAGCATTTAACCATTCGGGCTCATTGACAACTTTAGTCCAGTGATTTTAAAGAGCTGATGACGCCTTATGGAAAAACTTTTTAAAATATGGTACTGAAAAACAATTCTGCCAATGTGTTATATTTTCTGCTTTATCCCTTCCTTCGCTTCTCACTGGTAGAGGTATTTACATGAAAACAAGTAGAGATTAATTCAGATCTGAAAGCCCCAAAAGCTTGTGGGTGTTTGGATCCAGCCCATTATAAAGACAGGAGAGAGAGTCATAAACTTCAGATCCAGCTTTACTCTTCAAAGTTAACAAGAGGTACTGGGAGCTAATATTTTTGTTCAGACCCCTCTCTGTTCCCAAGAGGCCATCCGCTCCCATGTTAAATCTGTTTGGGATGTCACAGGTGGCTGCTATTGATCGGACTTTCCCACCACAAATAGGGAATTTTGATGACTCTTCACATGGGAAAGGAGTCAAAAAACCTCTTGTTTTCATGTAAATGTCTCTAGTAGCAAGATTGTTCTGAGATAACCTGGGGTTGATTCTCCTCTCACTTACACATACACTGACATAACTCCATTGACTTCTGTTGACCAACGTAAATAAGATTGGACATTGACAATAACCTTTAAAATTACTAAAATAAACTGGAAAAACCAAACCAGTATGTGCTATTCTACTGCTAATTGGCATCCTTCAAATGTGGTAAATTTTATATTGGTTTCTCTATATTCAATATACAGAAAAAAGTCATTTCAATCCAGACACACAAGCTTCCACTGTTATGTGACAATGGAAAAGAAATAATCAACCTAAATCTCCTTCTCTGTGCATTACAGCATGTGCAAAAAACCCCTCATCTCATAAAGGTTCCAGATGGAACATAATTACAAAAATAATAATTCACACTTAAACATAGCCACAGTCGAGTGGCCTTTAGGCTCCCTGATTTATATACACAGCTAAAGCAATGGAAATATTTGGTTGTTACCTTCTTTGGAAATGTACAGAAAGGAGGAGACCTAACCTTTTACTGACTTTAACACTATCTTTACAAAATTATGACTCTTACCTTCAGGATTCTGAAGCAAGGCAGGGAAAGGAGACTAACTAGTATGCAAATTCCCATCCTGCTCCAAGAAACCTTTCTTCAGTGGTTATACTGATGACTGTGTTTCCTGAAGAGGGCTGAAGGATCCATGAGTGCTAACAGTTTGCATTTCATTGTTGCTAAGTCATGAGACAAAGAGAAAAATGCAAAAGAAGCTGAAAAAGTAAAACCTTCTGGGGTTGAGTTGACTCCTACCAAACGGACACACAAAAAAAGAAAAACACTGATCTTGTACAGTTGTTAAAAAAGCATCCAGGAGTCTGCAATGACAGCTTCTAAGGGTCAGATTCCCATCCCTTTATTCTGTATATCAGCACCTTAGGTTACTAGTAGTCCCATTGACTTCAATGAGGCTACTCAACATGACTAAGGGGATGGGAATTTAGCCTCAAAGCCTCAGTGTTCTTCCTAAAAGAAAAGGAGTACTTGTGGCACCTTAGAGACTAACCAATTTATTTGAGCATGAGCTGTCGTGAGCTACAGCGAGCTCCTTTTCTTTTTGCGAATACAGACTAACACGGCTGTTACTCTGAAAAGTGTTCTTCCTGTTAGAAACTTGCAGCGGCAACACACAGCAGAATCCCATCAGTCAGGAAGTGCTGGAAGGGGAGGAGGGAATGGCCATCATCCCCATTAACAGGTGTGCCCAAGTAGCAGACAACAATTTAATTGCAATGCTATTGTTAGAGAACTGCTAAGCCCAGCAGGTCATTGCAAAGCCCCATGGAAATAGGAGGAGACCTCTGTGCACTGGGACAGGGATTGAAACTGTTGCCTTCCGGTGCCGGGGCTGGGACAAATGGCAGGCACATGGCATGGCAGCCCAGCATGTGTGGCTGGAGAGCAAGGGGCAAACACACACAGCAGGTAAAGCAATTCATCCCATTTCTGCACATATCATAGCTCTGGAGAAGAGCAAATAGAACGAGCATGAGAATGACACACCAAAGGCCTCATCTGCACTAAATCACCTAAAGGCAAATCCTGCAAACAGAATTACTTACCATCCCCATTAAGTGGCACTCATTAAAGATTTTGCCCTTACATCAGTTCTCTGGGAGACAGTCCCAGTTAAACATGTTCTAACTAAATGGAGTATACTGTGAAGCAAAGTGCGCATGTCCCACATTTGACACATCATAATAGTCCCCACCATAGCAACCAATTACATTTCACAGATAGAGGGGGAAGATTTTAGGCTAGGAACAGGCAGCGGGCACCAAATGATATGCATAAAAATAAAAATTCTGGGCTTGATTCGATACCGCCTTGCGCCTTGTGTAGTCATTTATACCTCTGAAAAGTGGGTGTAAAATGCTACCAAATCAGCCAGCTAGTGATTCGCATTAACTTTGCACATGTGTAAATCGATTGCACAAAATGCTGGGCAGTGAAGAATCAGGCCATTCCTTACAAATAAAAGGTCCTTAGCAACCAATGATGAGGGAAAAGAAGCACAGAAGATATAGGATGCGTAATTCAAATAGTTTTGGAAAACAGTCAATTTAGAAAGGTTACCATGAGCCCGCAGCTGCTCTTTAATAGAAAATCTGCTTCTGAACTCCCATCATTGTCAAACCATAACCCTGTCAATAATATTAAAGGGTGCAAAAAATTATGACCAGATCAGGACGTTAGTTTCCTTTCTGGGCAGGAATCCCAGCATAACAGATACTTATGCATATTCTGTCCTCATTTTATCTAATTACAGACATCTCTCTGGGGAAGGAGAGGGGAGAAGAGGTTTGATCGCCTGATTTTAGGTCACTTACGCAAGGAGTTTCTGGGATATGCATTGATCCAACAAGTGCTATAATATTCAAAAAGTTCCCAGAGTCCTCTTGTAAAAAATCATTCTTTTCCATTACACAAGTTGTTGAAATCAGCCAATGGGAAAGTTAGAACATGTGCTACAATAAATCAGTACAAAGTGTTTGAAAGGCCAGTAGATTGATTAGCCAACAATACCATTTTTTCCTAAGACTCATCTACTATAAACATCCGCTCTTCCTATAGTTTTACATACAATCTAGTACACAAACACACAATCCAGTCAGAATAAAAGCAACATAATCAAAAATTAGAATAAAGGTCATTTCATAAAATCTAAGATATGCCACTCATTTGGCTTTTTAATTAATGACTGTAATTCTGGTGAAAGCTGCCAGGATGCCCTACTGGTCATATGTATTGTTAAGAGTCAAATTCAGAGCTGGTCTAAGCAAGTGAAACTCCATTAAATGAAATGGAGTTGCAACTGCTTACACCAGATTGAATTTGGCCCCAAAGTCCTCAGTATTTCCACAGAACGGGTACAGCACTGCAAGCTTCCCATTGTCACAAAATGCCTCATCCCTGCCCAGAGGAACCATCTTTAAGGCTAGGTCTGTGTTCAGTCTTTGTCTTCTCATATAAGGTTGCCCACAGGGTGGTCAATTAGTGCTAAGTAGGATAGTGGCTTTCATGATGCAGGTGCTTATTCACTAGAAATGGGACCCAAGATCACCAACACATTCTAGACGTGATACTAAATATTCCACCTTCTTTTTATATTAAATATTATAGCCCAAATATATATTTAAATAAATATTATAGTCTTAAATATTATAGCCCAACCTGTGCCTGCTGCTAGTATAGCATGCAGGAGATCCAGGTTCGAGTCCCAGTCCTGGTCTCTCAGTTTCTAGGTCAATAAACATCTGGCGTCCCTATCACAGCCATCTTTCCAACTAAGGAGCTCTGGACAGAAGTCCCTTCAGACCAAGTCAATATCAACCACTGAATGGTTAGCATCCTCAGTGAGACATTCCAACCTCCTACCCCTAAGGAATGTCTCCACAGCTCTCCCAGCAAGCTGGGAGACAATGGAACTATCAGTTGAATCAAGCAGAAGTAGTCTTCACATTTCAGAGGCCATCCTTTCCCATCCACGATGGCTGGATGACATCAGACACCCATCCCACACAGGCATCATACCCCATAACACATCAGGACAGAACATTATAGAGGCACCTAATGCATTTGGTGGCTTCTACGCTGCCCAAGCAACAGCATAAAAACTAACCTAACCGTGCCCAACCCAAAGGGTGAGTTTAAGATTGCCATCTGATTGCAAGTCCTGTACCTGAGGCCTCTTTACACAGCTATGAACCTGCCCTGTGGTCAGGGCGTAGGATCAGCCCTCAACTCAAACTCCTGAGTGACAGTTAGAGCTGGACAAACTGTCAGACAACCGGGATGAGGGCAGTCTCATCTAATGGTCAGAGCAGGAGGTCTAGCCTAGTGGATGAGGTCAGAGACATAGTCAGGAGCCAAAGCCAAGAGTCAAACCAGAAGGCAGAAACAGATATCAGAGCCGAGGGTTGAGCCAGAGTCCATAGTCAGGAGCCAGAGCCAAAGGTTAAACTGGAGGTCAGGAACTGGAGCAAGTAGGGTATCAGGCAAGAAGGGTTCAAGGCAGGGGCAGGACAGAGCAAGATTGAGCGCAAACCAGGAGAAGCAGGAACCAGATCATAATGGAGCAGGCACAGTGGCGGGTATGAGCATTGAGAAGCCAGCAAGCTGCTGCCGCTTCTGGCATAAGAACCAGTCTGCTGGCCTCTGCAGTCAATCAGGTTGCGTGGTTAACCGGGTAGCCTGCTGCAGGCCAGCTGATGAGGCTGCCTGGAGACTAGCTCTGCTGCAAGCCCTGATTCCTGACAGTACTCCCACTTTGAGGGCACCAACTAGAGGCCTCAGGACCTGGTTTCCCAGGGTAAGTGGGGTACAAGGTATCCAAGAGATCCAGGGTATAGATCTGTTCTGCAGTTCCCATGAACATTCATCTGGGCCATACCAATCCCAGTCAATTAGATATTGTAGTTTTCCTCAAAGCCAGTGAGAGTCTAGAATCTGCCAAACCACGTATTCTTCTTGGCCCTGAGCAGTTGTAGGCAGAGGAGGGGGAGCAGTCCAGAGTGGGAAGTGATTTTTGACTAATGGTTTTAGAAGGGAGACATGGAAGATGGGGTGAATCTTGAGGCAATCTGATAGCTGTGATTTACAAGTATCCAGAATAATCTATTTCATGATCTGGAAAGTCCCCAGGTACTTACAGCCCAGCTTTGCAGAGGGGCAAGTTGATCAAAGATTCCAGGTGGACAACCAGACCTTGTCCCCTACCCCAAAGCCAGGTGTTGGCTGGCAGGCCCGGCTGGCATACCATTTGCAGATAGCTTTGGCAATGCCCAACTGCCTCTGGAATTCTTGATGTACCTGCTGGATGTGGGTTCTGAGTTTGGTAAAAGTGACCATCGATGATTTAGAGGGGATCTCTGGATGAGCACAAAGATGGAAACCACAGTTAGCAAAGAAGGAAGTCTGCTTGGTGGAGGCATGCATAACATTGTTATATGCAAACTCTGCATGAGGAATTAGGGACAGCCAATCATTCTGAGGATAGTTTAGGAATGTAGGTACTGTTCAAGGACCTGATTGACACACTCTGCCTGCCCATTGATGCTGGGGTGATAGGCTGTTATGGTTAGGTCTTAATACTCAGGAAGTGTAGAAGTTCTTGCCAGAAGCAGGAAATAAACTGGGATCCTAGGTCAGACACCATAACCATAGGTAAGCTGTGAAGATGAAATATGTTACTCACAAACAGGTAGGCTATCTCCTGAGCAAAGAGAAGCACACAATGTGGAACAAAATACGCCATCTTGGTTAAGTGGTCAACCACCATTAGAAGGTAGTGTGGCCTTGGGAAGGTGATAATTCCACAATAAAGTGCATGGAAACGATGGCCCCTGGCCGCGGTGGAAAGGTAAGGGCTGGAGGAGACCCAGCAGTCTTGATGAGGGGTTCTTGATCCAGGCACCATGGTCACAAGACTCTACATAGGATGCAACACCTCTGGGCCTCCAAAATTTCCTGGAAACCAGGTCTCGGGTCTTGGAATGACCAAAGTGGCCAGCTAGCAGAGCGTCATGGCAGAGTTGTTGGACTCTAAGCCAAGTGGCCCCTTTGGGCACATAGATATGTCCCTCGTGGTATAGGATCCCATCCTGGAATGTGAAGTCTGTGAAGGTCTGGTCCTGGTCGTGGTCTAAGGTTTGACAGTTTGGATGGTAAATGGGTCACTCGGTAACTGAGAGCAGATGGAGGATAATAGGTCAGAGACTGTGGTGCCAGAAATTAAGTTTGAGGGTTTAAGAATCTTGGACGTAGTCTTTCCACTGGGTTTGTAGTACTGATCCTTCCATGACAATGTGTCTGCCTTCCTGTTCTTTATCCCCAGCCAGGGAGTGACCACAAACTCAAATTGTGCAAAGACACACCAGCATGCCTGCTGCTGGTTCAGGTGCCTGGCCATTTTTAGGTATTGAAAATTTTTATGGACTGTCAGGACTTAGACTGAGAACCTAGCATCCTTCAGAACATGGTGCCATTTTTCAAAGACCAGCAATTCCTTGTCCATGATGTCATAGTTTATCTCAGTGAGAGTGAGTTTTCACATGTAAAAAGTATACGAGTGAAGATGATCATTGGGAGCAGCTGGTTGGGAAAGGACTACCCCTGGTGCAAAGTTTGAAGCCTCTACTGTAAACTGCCTGGCAGGGTCTGGATGGATCAAGATGGGAGCAGTGGTGAATTTCTGCTTCTGATTATCAAAGGCAGCCTGGGCTTCTGGGGACCATGAAAACCGGTCTCTCTTTCTCAGCAAGACTGTAAGAGGGCTGGCCAAACCAGAGAATTCTGGGATAAAATTGTCTATAAACTTAGCAAAACCAAAAAAAGCATTGGATTCCACGTACATGCTTTGATGCCACCCAATTTGTGATGGCCGCCACCTTGCAAGGGTCCCTTTCCAGTCCCTGCGGTGAGATAATATATCCAAGATATTCAAGGGTATCTCAATCAAACTCACATTTCTCTGGCTTGGCATACAAGGGATTCTGGCATAGTCTTTCAAGAATGCTATGCACATGTTGATCATGAAGAGCCGGGTCTTTGGAGAAAATCAGAATGTGATCAAGGTACATAATGACAAAGTGGTCCAGCATATCGCAGAATATATCAATCACAAAGTTTTGAAAGGTTGCTGGGTCAATTGCATAAACTGAATGGCATGATTAGATATTCATAGAAGCCATATCATCTCTGAAAGGCAGTCTTCCACTCGTCTCCATCACACGCACACACTAGGTTATAGGCCCTGTGCTGCACTAACTTTGTGAAAATACATGCCGCACAGAGCCAGTTTAGGAGCTCGTTGATAATGGGGAGTGGGAAGCGGATTTGTATGGTCACCATGTTCAAGATCCAACAGTCAATACACTGCTGCAAAGAGCCATCTTTCTTTTTGACGAAAAAGATTGGAGTGCCTGCTTGGATGTAGATGGGCAGATGAAACCATTGGGTTATCCTGCAAGTAAAGGCAGACAGCTCGAAGTTCGGGTTCAGAGAGGGCATATATCCGACTGAATGGGATCTCAGCTTCAGGCTGGAGATCGAATGGGCAATCGTAAGTCCGATGTGTGGACAGGATGTCCGCCTTGCCCTTGTCAAAAATGTCAGCAAATTCCTAGTATTGGTGAGGAATCTTGGACCCAGCCAGCAGTGCCGCAGGGGGCACTGGGGCTTCTGACAGTCTTGTTGTCTGGGGATTGGGATCTTCCAGAGGACACCATGAACCGCAGAGTCTGCTGGTCTGTTTCTCAGATCCTGGGAGGGGCACGATAGCCGGCGATGCCTAAAATTAAAGTATAGGTCCCCTTCCACCAGTGAATGTGGGGGTCATAGGTGGTAAACCAGGGTGTACTTAGGAAAACAGGAGCATGAGGGCCTGGATTAATCCAGATTGTAGGGTTTTCTGATACCCCCATTTGCTGACAACCCCTAGCTCTGCATCTCTCACCTCTGACTGAGCAGAGCAAAAGAATGAAATACTCAGTGGCTAGATAAGCTTGGGGCTTAGAGCTTCTCTGAATACAGAAGTTGTTCTGGCTTAAACTAAAGTTGTGATGATAAACTGAGTTAGTTGTACTATTACTGGTATCATCTGGTGGATTACAGTCCTGAGGAGAGAAGAGACCCATCAATAGTCTTGAGCAGCTCTGGATGGTCCTTGCACATGATGGAAACCATATAGGTCTTAGCAAACTTTAAGTCCATAAAGTTACCCAAGGCCCACAAGTTGAGTAGGGCCTATTGGGGGATTTCAGAGCTTACCAGTAGTTGAATGAATAGAGGTATTCAGAGTTGTGTTGAAAACTGACGCACAGTTCATGCTGTGCCGACTCTGACCCTGGAGTGCTGGGAACCACTGGAGAGAGAAGAACACCAGCTCAGTCCATACCCCCTCCTAAGGGCTGGGGACATGGTATTTCCCAAGTTTTACCCAAGTCTTTGCTAGATAGATCAAGGCAAAATGGCTGGGTTCCCCATAATACAGGCACAAGCCTAAATCCCAGTGTCAGTGCTTCTCTGAGTCAGAGACATGCAGGCAAACCTGGTTGGCTTGCATGAGCTACGTATGATGCCAGGAAAGATCTGCATGTCTGAGGTGTCGGGAAATGGCAGCTTCCAGAAAATCAAGGTATACTCACAATGCCGCTCTGTGAAGTGATCATCGATTCTGATGCATAATTCAATCAGGTTGTCCAAACCGAGCAGAGGTTCCACACATGCAAACTCATTCTTAATCTCCTTGTTTAACCCCAGGTGGAAATAGTGGTACTGTGCCTCCTCACTCCACCTGGTGTCAGAAGCCAAATGATGAAGTTCAGCAGCATACTTGGTTATGGGCTGGCCTCCCTGCCGAGAGGCCTGAAGGGTTGACTTGACAGTCTGCACATGGTTGAGGTCACAAAAGATGGTGGACATAGGTTGAATTAATTCTCCTAATTGTTCCAAGAGAGGGCTGGACTGTTCCAGGAGCAGGGAAGCCAAGACCAAGGCCTCCCTGGTCAACAAACTTAAGATGAACCTCCCACAGCCCTGGTCCACGGCGAACGATCAGGAGCGTAGGAGGAACAGAAGCCCACACTGGGTCAGGAACCTCCAAAACCTGTCCCGATCTCTGTGAAATTGATCGGGCAGAGGAATCTTAGGCTCCAGGTGGGGCAAAGTAGGAGGAGCCAGCTGAGCAGCCTTCACCTGCAGGCCACATTCTGTGATTGCAGGGCGGTCACTTGCACCTGCAGGTTCTGGATGGCATCCGCTAGTTCTGGTGGTGCCTTAGTTGGGTCCATGTTAGCACCAAGAGCCCCTGGCCCCAATTGTAAGGTCTTCTCAATCAGTCAACCGATCAGGACAGAGAGGTCTAGCCTAGTGGTCAGAGCAGGCATAGGCCTAGTGGGGTAGCTGACAGGCCCAGTGGTCAGGGTCCGAGCTGTAGTCAGGAGCCAAAGCCAAGTGTCAAACTGGAGGTCAGAAACTGGAGTGAGCAGGGTATCAGGCAAGGAGGGCTGAAGGCAGGGGCAGGACAGAGGCAAGACTGGGTGCAAGGCAGGAGTAACAGGAACCAGCTCACACAAGAGCAGGCACAGTGCAAGCATGAGCACGGAGAAGCCAGAGAGCTGCTGCTGCTGCTGGCTTAAGAGCCAGCCTGCTGGCCTCTGCAGCCAATCAGTTGCATGGTTAAATCAGGTAGCCTGCCGCAGGCCAGCTGCAGGCCCCGATTCCTGACACAACCCAAAATACTGAAATTGTGGGTAGTTTGGGGCTTGAACGTGGAAACCACACCAGGGGAATTTTCTGAGTGTATTTTTTGGGCACGTGAACCTTTCACTGAATGTCAAAGCTAATCTTTTTTTACTGTCTCTGGACAAACAAGAATTTGGTCCTTGCATTTTGGTTTGACAATGAAATTTGTGACAAATCCTCACAAACATATTTGCAGTGCAAAGAGGTTCTCCAGCTTTTATTATGCCTTGGATCATAGTGCAAGAGAAAGATCCTCTCTTCCCAACATCTTAATCATCCTTTGTTCTCAAAATGATTCATTTGACCAATCACCTGGAAGAGCTCTCTGACCTGCTGGTGCTGCAGAGACCATAATTTACGAACTATGATCAACTTAATGAGTGTCACTGATTCCATTTTTAGTCTCAATTTTGTAAACAAGCCCAAAAAACTCTACAGACTAAAACAGACAGAGGTTTATTGAAACCCATGCAGACTGAAACCAATAAATTTCATGCAACTTTACTGTCAATGCAAATCCCTAACAACACACTCAGCACCTGAGATGGCCCCTTTATAAATATTTTTTTTAAAGAACAAAAGCAAAAGGCCACCTCTTACAGCCCTGAAATAGATGTGTCTGAGGAAGAAAGCTGACAGGTCCTGATTGATAACCATGCTGGAGGGGGCTGCTACAGAACGCTACAGCCCCAAAAGCCTGCTGCAGCAGAAACGGTCCTGTGTCTACTAAAGCAGTAGATGGACATGGATAATTGACTGGGAAAGTTTAGGAGAGGTGGAATTAATGCAAAGAGCACAGAGCTCAGGTGTGCGATTCTATTACCAAGGAAAAGAACCATTCAGTTGGAATTGCAATCCATTTTCAGGTCAGAGCCTTTCCCAAAGTCACAGCAGCAGCCCAACACACTTCCCTCCCCCTCTTCCAGACAGGACAGATGAGGCTAACCACCCGTGCCAACTGCCCCTTAGTTTCATACCAGAGATAACCCAGAGAAATACACAAGAATTTGCTGACCAGCCTTCAACTTTGTGTGGTGGTTGCTTAGCAATGGGTAACCTTGAAGATATATCATGAGACAGGGGAGCCAAAAAGTGTATTTTGTGGATAAGCTGGTTATGAAAACAAGACCAGAAAGTAAATAATGAGGGGGAGGGGGGAAATCTATTTTCAGATCCACTCAGTGGAACAAATAAAGTCCTAGACCAGTTGCATTTGCAAGTTAGCAAGACAAATTAAGAGCACAGGGAGCATGTTTCTTCTCTCCCACTAATTTTACACTAGTGTAATGCCACTGATGTCAAAGGAGTTATTCTGTATTTACACCAGCACTTATGACACAAGAATCAGCCCCACAGGCTTTGTTGTTGTTGTTGTTGTTGTTGTTTTCTTTAAACTGAACTGTGCTGCAGAGGATGGTAAGAAAGAGACAGCATCAATGATGGGCTATATGACAAGGGTGATCTTATGCAGTGATGTGCTGCCAATATTTTGAAATGTAGCACCCACAAATAGGTTCTTTTTAGCTGGCAGATAAACTTTGTGGCCCAGGCATGCTTTTGCCTACAGACTGAGAGGACTAGGGCCTGGGAATCTATTAATTTGTTCTGCATTTAAACAAAAATGCTCCCTTTTAACCATAACCAAGGAAGGCAAACAACATCACTGGGTAGATAACTTAGTTGTAAAAAGAAAAGGAGTACTTGTGGCACCTTAGAGACTAACCAATTTATTTGAGCATAAGTTTTCGTGAGCTACAGCTCACTTCATGGACATGTTTATATTTTGTTCCAAATTTTGTTCCAATAACGTTAATGTTTCAATAACATTATCTTAGAATTCCATCAGTTCAAGTCGAAGCAGAATCTGACCCACCAATATATTGATAGTATCCCACCGTATTCAGCGCATGTATTTTGAAATGTGGAGGGAAAGGGGGGCCTGTGGGTATCTTATTTGGGGAGGGTTTTTTTAAAAAACCCACGTGGTGCAATCTGCTTCATTACAATGGCAAAATATTTGCACCTCAGAAGCATCTTCCTATGCACCAGGGACAAGTTATCTCTGTCAGGGATGGTTTAGCAATATCTAGAGAGGGAGGGAACTCCATCAGAGGCAGGAAGGTAGCCTTAATCCTCCATTTAACTGAAGCCCCCTCCAGCACATCATTGGCCTACTACCAAAAGCAGTGGTTCTCAGACTACTTCCTGCAGCCCCCATTGGCCTGGAGCAGCGAACCGCAGCCGTGGGAGCGGCGATCGGCCGAACCTGCGGACGCGGCAGGTAAACAAACTGGTCCGGCCTGCCAGGGGCTTTCCCTGAACAAGCAGCAGCCCTAGTTTGAGAACCACTGACCTAAAGCACAGCCTTGGAAGAAAATAAAATGTGGCTGTTAAATTCTTGGCTCTGCCAGTGATTCACTACAGAGCCTTGGGTAAGGCACTTAATTTCTATGTGTCTCAGTTGCCCTTTCAATATGTCTCAGTTGCCCCATCCGTAGAATGGAGAAAATAATATCTCCCTGCCTGAGAAAGGTAGTGTGACATTTACTTCACAAATGTTTGCAGAATGCTTTCTGATCCTGGGAGGGTAGTGTCAAATATTAATATTCTATATAACAGACATTCTCGCTAATCCCTTTTGTACTGTACCTCCTGCAACACTCACTGCAGGATATGCACAGAGAGAAACTTAGCACAGCTGCTACCAGCTCAGTCTGAAGAAATCTCCTTTTGTAGAGCTATACCCAGTGGACAAAGGGAGTCATTTTATATTAAAGAGACCCAGTCAACTTACATATATTCATATATAGAGAATTAACTCAGTTTTAAAATATCCATTTTCTAGTCATGCCTCCTTTAAATAGTTTATTCTGTATGGGAGCTACAAGTGATCAATACCGCCAAGAACAAAACAATACTGAAAACAAGGTTATAAATGGCTCGTTCAAACCACACAGTGAGTCACCATCCAGAATCAAGGGACTCCGGCTTCCAGCACCATGCTCTAGCCACCAAAGTTGCCTCATTTTGTACATTGAAAAAGAACACAAAAGTGAATCCTGCCCTGTGACAAGGCTCCAGTGGCAAAACTGAAATCCACCACACAAACTCCCTGTTCTCCCACAACAAACAGTGGCAAATCTTAGGTAACCCACCTTCCCGTTCCAGAATCCATTAAACCCTCCTCCTCACTCTGTCTGAGGGACCTGAAAAAATTATTTTGTTTGGGGAAATAATTCAGGAAGACCATGTGAGCAAGAAGAGCCACAAACAACAAATAAGGCAGATATAAATCCAGATAAAATATTAAAATCGTTAAAGGGTTGCTGCTCCCTGAAGGTTGGAAAAAATGAAGACAGTTAATTAAAAGCAATCTCTGCACAGTGCTGAGCCAGCCTGCCCTGATAAATCAGTGACTAGGACTGCAGTTGTAGAGGTCAATGGAGTAAGGAGGTTGGGAAGGGGAGGGAAGAAAGGTGAGAGAAGAGAAAACTTTTCGCTCAAACTACCAGCAAAAATGAGTTCGAGTCAATGACAAAGTTTCCTAGATATTTCCCTTTCCAGAGATGGTGGGTTTGATTCTAATTTCCTTAACGCCTATTTCACAATACTACACCAGTGATCTCAATGAAGTTACTCCACAGCAGTAGGAGAGCAAAGTTCTCATTCCACCTGAGGGGAGGTAACGTCACTCTCATCAGCATGATACCCAAGCAGCATACAGAACTGTCAAGTTCCCCAGGCTGGCACATGCCAGGTGACCAAGAAATTAAAGGTTGGGGAGGGTTTGTTTATCACCAGACACCAGGAAGTTGCAACAGAGACATCCCAATACTGCCCAAACTGCAGTCAAACCACTCGAGAGCAGAGAGAGGTCATTCTGAAGTATTGCCACCCTTTTCTCACTCCTGCCAGGTCTCTCAAACTGTGCAGGCCCAAATATAAGAGGCACTGACCTGTTTATTTAAACTGTTATTGATTTGTTGATGTTAAATATTAAACAAGTATATGTTGATAAACTGACAAGTAAAATGAAAATGATAAGAAGCCCATAAAATTCAAACCGGGAGTTTTCTAAACATCCTTGGTTTTAAGAAAATAAACCACAGGCAATAAAGTTAAACATGTAGCTAAAAATGGGCTCACATTATCACTTCCAATTTTGCACACTGGTGTTTAATGTAGAACCAGTTATAATTTATTTGAAAACTACATAGTATATCAGCTACAGTCATTATTTGTTTTATTCACAGTCGAGAACAAAGGAATTTAACAATAATGCAGATTCTGATCCACTGGTGTTTCAAATCTCCCTTTTTCAGGCTGCAGAAGTCAAAAAGAGCTAGCATCATCATAATCGTAAAGTATATTTTATTCCCATCACTTACCAACCACTAGTAAGAAATAGTATTGAGGCCAAAACAATTAAACACAACAAATTCAGTTCTCCAAGTCATAAGTTTCTTTCTTTGGGCCTGAGTTCTCACAGGAAATGGAAATGTGGCTATTATTTTCCCCTGATATAAAATATTTACTTTGTATTTCCAAATAACCTTCATGACAGCATGGTTCAGTGGATATGTGACTACAGTGGGACTCAGGACACCTGGATTCTATTTCTAGGTCTGTACCTGATCTGGTGTGTGACCCTGGGCAAGTTATCTTACTTTTCTGTGCCTCTGTTTCCCCTCCCAGCCCTTAGTCTCTCATTTATTTACAATGCAAGCTCTTCAGGGCAGGGCCTGTCTTGTTATGTGTTTCAGTGCCTAGAACACTGGGGCCCCTATCTTGGCTGCAGCCTTTAGATGACTTGATCACAGCTTAAATAATGACTTGATCACAGCTCCAAACAGCCTGGCCTTTTTAAAATGTGTAAAAAAGACAAAATGAGGGCTCCCCAGACAGAAAGCAGGAGGGTAGATGCTGTAAGTTAGGATGGATTCATTTAGCATAGTTAGATTTAACTTTTGTCAAGAGTCAACATGTTTATACCCATTTATAACGATAAACTACAAGAGAACAGCAAGTTTGTGTAAGACGGGTAAAATGAGAGATGTAATTGAGTGTTATTTGACTCCACTGTTGCTTAGGCTATGTCTACATTACCACTTATATCAGTATAACATGTCACTTAGGGGGGTGAATAAACCATCCTTCTGAGCAAGATAAGTTACACCAACATAAGTGCCGGTGTGGACAGCGCTACGTTGGCAGGAGAGCATCTGCCACTGACATAGCTGCGGCCGCTTATTGTGGGGGTGGATTAATTATATCAACAGAAATGCTTTCTCCCGTCAGCATAGAGCAGCTACACTAGAGATCTGACAACGGCTCAGCTGCATCAGTATAGCTGCAGTGCTGTAAGCTCTCCAGTGTAGACATGGCCTTAGGGTGGGAATGGAGATGTAATCTTAAAAGCTTGTCTACCCAGAGAGTTATTTCACAATAGTCATTCCAGATTAACTCCATACGTGGATGCTCTTATTTCAGAACAAGAGCATCCACACAATGAGATACACAGGCATAGTTAATTCACTTTATATTCACACCCTCCCTTATTCTGGATTACTTTTCATCTAAACAAATACTTTGCCTCAGTCTTTAACAAGGCTAAAGATGATCTTAGGGATAATGGTAGCATGACAAATGGGAATGAGGATATGGAGGTAGATGTTACCATATCTGAGGTAGAAGGGAAACTCGAACAGCTTAATGGGACTAAATCTGGGGGCCCAGATAATCTTCATCCAAGAATATTAAAGGAATTGGCACCCGAAATTGCAAGCCCATTAGCAAGAATTTTTAATGTATCTGTAAACTCAGGGGTTGTACTGTATGATTGGAGAATTGCTAACATAGTTCCTATTTTTAAGAAAGAGAAAAAAAGTGATCCGGGTAACTATAGGCCTATTAGTTTGACATCTGTAGTATGCAAGGTCTTGGAAAAAATTTTGAAGGAGAAAGTAGTTAAGAACATTGAAGTCAATGGTAAATGGGACAAAATACAACATGGTTTTACAAAAGGTAGGTCGTGCCAAACCAACCTGATCTCCTTCTTTGAGAAAGTAACAGATTTTTTAGACAAAGGAAACACAGTGGATCTAATTTACCTAGATTTCAGTAAGGCGTTTGATACCGTGCCACATGGGGAATTATTAGTTAAATTGGAAAAGATGGGGATCAATATGAAAATTGAAAGGTGGATAAGGAATTGGTTAAAGGGGAGACTACAACGGGTCCTACTGAAAGGTGAACTGCAGGCTGGAGGGAGGTTACCAGTGGAGTTCCTCAAAGATCAGTTTTGAGACCAATCTTATTTAATCTTTTTATTACTGACCTCGGCACAAAAAGTGGGAGTGTGCTAATAAAGTTTGCGGATGATACAAAGCTGGGAGGTATTGCCAATTTAGAGAAGGACCGGAATATCATACAGGAGGATCTGGATGACCTTGTAAACTGGAGTAATAGTAATAGGATGAAATTTAATAGTGAGAAGTGTAAGGTTAGGCATTTAGGGATTAATAACAAGAATTTTAGTTATAAGCTGGGGACGCATCAATTAGAAGTAAAGGAGGAGGAAAAGGACCTTGGAGTATTGGTTGATCATAGGATGACTATGAGCCGCCAATGTGATATGGCCGTGAAAAAAGCTAATGCGGTCTTGGGATGCATCAGGCGAGGTATTTCCAGTAGGTATAAGGAGATTTTAGTACCGTTATACAACGCACTGGTGACACCTCACCTGGAATATTGTGTGCAGTTCTGGTCTCCCATGTTTAAGAAGGATGAATTCAAACTGGAACAGGTACAGAGAAGGGCTACTAGGATGATCCGAGGAATGGAAAACTTGTCTTATGAAAGGAGACTCAAGGAGCTTGGCTTGTTTAGCCTAACTAAAAGAAGGTTGAGGGGAGATAGGATTGCTCTCTATAAATTTATCAGAGGGATAAATACCGGAGGGGGAGAGGAATTATTTAAGCTCAGTACCAATGTGGACACAAGAACAAATGGATATAAACTGGCCACCAGGAAGTTTAGACTTGAAATTAGACAAAGGTTTCTAACCATCAGAGGAGTGAAGTTTTGGAATAGCCTTCCAAGGGAAGCAGTAGGGGCAAAAGATCTATCTGGCTTTAAGATTAAACTCGATAAGTTTATGGAGGAGATGGTATGATGGGATAACATGATTTTGGTAATTAAATATTCATGGTAAACAGGCCTAATGGCCTGTGATGGGATGTTAGATGGGGTGGGATCTGAGTTACCCAGGAAAGAGTTTTCTGTAGTATCTCGCTGGTGAATCATACCCATATGCTCAGGGTTTAGCTGATCGCCATATTTGGGGTCGGGAAGGAATTTTCCTCCAGGGCAGATTGGAAGAGGCCCTGGAATTTTTTCACCTTCCTCTGTCACATGCGGGCACGGGTCACTTGCTGGAGGATTCTCTGCTCCTTGAAGTCTTTAAACCACGATTTGAGGACTTCAATAGCTCAGACATAGGCGAGAGGTTTTTTGCAGGAGTGGGTGTGTGAGATTCTGTGGCCTGCATTGTGCAGGAGGTCAGACTAGATGATCATAATGGTCCCTTCTGATCTTAGTATCTATGAATCTATGTGTAAACAAGCTAAATTGAGCTGGATCAGTTTTGTCCCAGTATCGTCTTTCACGGGGTCTTGCAAACCATGTGGCCACTCCATTGCAAGACAGACAAACACATCCCACCCTTCCCCACCAGAAGAATAATGGTGTTGAACCCAGAGTCCCCATCAGCACCTGGGTGGGGGGAGGGTGACTTTCTATGGCTACTGCCCAGCAGAAAGAGAAATCAATGACTTGGGATTTGGCAGGCACACCCTGCTGATCTCAGCCACCCAGTGCAGAGTCATCAGGATCACTTCCCTGCCGTGCTGTTGCTGTTCCAATCACGCCCTGGGAAAGCCTCCTCCAGTCAGTGCTCCAGTGGCAGCAAAAGCTTCCATGTGGCTACAGCTGCAACTCACTGACCACACCCGGTTCAGGCAGGTAGAGTGAAAATTGAGAAGCATACTAACATCCTCCTGTTATTCCCATAGTGGAGGAAATGGGGGTCGCAGGGAGGATATCTGCCAGCAGCCCTCAATTCACTATATTCTTCGTCCTTGTGGCATATGCTGGGAATCTGTGGTTAAAACAGGGTTGTCAGGAAATAAACCATTTTTTCTTAACTTACCTGTGTTTCTAACCATTTTAGGTTATTAAAGTTAAATGAGAATGCTGTTTGTTTGCTTATTACATGTCACTCAGCTGAGACAGTGAAATTAGACTGATCAGTTTCACTTCTTTAGTAGAATGAGTTTCTGGTTCTTAATAGCCCATTGCTCTTGGGTTAGGTTCATAAACTGCAGGAAAAAGTTTAAATCCAAAGATAATTAAAAAGGAAAATATTACTGAAAAGTTTTGTAAAAAGGAAGTTGCCTTATTATATTTTTTTCATATTCTGTTTTGTAATATCCTTTTCCAAAAAATAAAACCTAAATGTAGAGCATAAACTAAGTTGACAGTGACCCTTTAATAAAACTGAAAGCCTGATTGTCCATACAGCGCAAAATTCACCTCGGTGTAACAAGCTAATACATCGGTAAAGTCCTACTTAAGTCTTCAGAATAAGCCTTGAGGGTTGTATAGGCCCTGTGCTGATTCTTTGCACAGTGGTGAGTTTCACTCAGACAAGTCTTTTCAGATCAGAGGTTTCTCTCAGAAAGACCCTTCAAGCCCCTAAAATACAGAGTTGCTTCTTGCCCAAGGCAACTGCACATACAGACATTCAGATACCAGGGTGATGAGCACAGAATAAGGATCAAGCCTGATAAAACAGATTTATTAGGCAAATAGTCAGAGCTGAACCTAAGTGAATAAAAAAAAAACATTCCCAGCAATTGGTGTGAGATGGGGCTATCCTAAGGCAGTTTATTTCCTGCTGAGAGAAGCCTGAAGCTATATCATTTCTGCCTTCCCCTGGGACAGCCAATTGTCATTAATTGCAGAGGCCAGATTTGCAAGATGGACAAAACGTTAATTTGAAAGCAACCTCAGAATACAACGCTCACTGGATTTTAAGGTTGGGGAGCATATATTTTCAACACCACACATGGGAAATTAGATACATTACTGTTGTTGCTGCTAACCAGGGCTCAGAGTGAAGACAGAATGCCGTTCTCCTTAGTCTTCTGGGTCATTGTATAGGCTATAGTAAACTTTTATCATTTTAAGCCCATTTAACAGTTGTTGTGGATCTACTCCACCGCAGCCGAAAGGGAAATCATGCGTGACATCAAGGAAAAGCTGTGCTACGTTGCCCTGGACTTCGAACAGGAGATGGCCACCACTGCCTCTAGCTCTTCCCTGGAGAAGAGCTATGAGCTCCCTGATGGTCAGGTGATCACCATTGGCAATAAGAGGTTCAGGTGCCCAGAAGCCCTCTTCCAGCCATCTTTCTGGGGTATGGAATCCTGTGGCATCCATGAAACTACCTTCAACTCCATCATGAAGTGCGATGTGGCTATCCGTAAAGACCTGTACGCCCACACCGTGCTGTCTGGTGGTACCACCATGTACCCAGGCATTGCTGACAGATTGCAGAAGGCGATCACAGCCCTGGCACCTAGCACAATGAAAATGAAGATCATTGCCCCCCCGAGCGCAAGTACTCCAGTAAGTGCACTCTGAAAATGAACCCCTAACTCTGACATTTTCTCACACCCAACAAGTCCAGGGCATTAGCTCCTCTTACCCACTCTACCTCCCATATCACCCATTGTTTTCAAATGCATGAACACCACAAGTAACAGGCTTTAAAAAGCTTTTTTCAGTGATAATTTTATGATGCCAGCTCCATCCATCCATACAACCTGATGGACTGTGAAAGACTGGAATGCCAGCAAAACAAATTACAAAAGCACTACAACAAGTAATCGTGCACAAGTCACTCATGCAACCAAAGAAAATGCCATAACTCTATCATTTATCAGGTCTCCCACATTAACCCAGCATATCCTTGGGTTTTCATATCAGGGCTTTTTTTTTTATCCTCTAACTCACTTTATTTTTATTCCCATGTTTCCCCATACACATCGCAGCTACATTCATCTATCATGTTATCAGAAGGCCAGAGCTGCGGTATGGCAGAAAGCATTGCAGCGAGAATGGCAGCTTCAGCCTGAAAGACGTCACACTTGGGCCTGTTTCTGTTTTTAACTGACTTCAAACACGACAGAAGCCACACAAGACTCTTAGAAATTTTGATCAAGTGATTTTATGAACACAACCACCTTGCCATCAAAATGCGATTCTGCCTTCCCCAGCCCCATTCAAATCACCTTCATTTAACTTGTAAAAACTGAAGCATGAACTTTCCATCCAACTGTCCAGCCTTTCGTATGGTTAACACTTGCTGAAAGGAGCACTGTACACTATGCTTTCATTTTAATATTTAAAACTAGCAACCAGATGGCTATGCAACAACATGCAAGAAATTGGACCTCATCCGCACTGAATCACAATTTTGGGTTGATTCAAGGAATGATAATGGGATACAGAGCCCTTCAGCTCTCAGTCACAAGTTGAATTCAATCCAAAGTCGTAAGTGACCAAAAGTAATTGTCATCCAAGAGCTGTTCTGTGGCCTGTATGAAATAGGTTTGTGATTCCAGATCACTTCCTCACTAACAAGTTTCCATATCACAAAATCCATTATAAGAATATCCTCAGCGGGCAAATGAATTATCCCCAACAACAGAAACTGAACTACCCCGTCATCCCAGTGGTAGGCTCTCTAGGTCTTGAGGTGGGCAGTGGAAGGGGAGAGTTTGCATTGGCATTGCTATTCTGAGTCCATGCTATCCAAAGGAAATCACTGCTCTTTGGGAGATACAGATCCAGAATTACAGCGTGAGCAAGTCTCAAGCAAAAAAAGGCAGCAGCTCAGTTAACATATGCACCAGTTAATGTGTTTAATTGATCATCTGAAATAAAATTCAGCTGTTGGAGTAAAGATAGTGGAGAAAAAAAATCAGCTCTGCTTCTGAATAAGACTTTTTAAATGACAAGATCTTAATTACATTAAATACATTATGGCACCATATGTACATCAGAATGTGGAGAGAACACAAAGGAATGGAAGTCAAGTTTTCTGAGCTCTAGCTCTAGCACAGACTTGCTGTGTGAACTTGGGAAGTTTCTTAAGCGCACTTTGCCTCAGTTTACCCTTCTGTACAATGGAGATAACAGTACTTCACAGAGGTGTTGTGAGTTTAATTGTTAGTGTTTGTAAAGCACATTGAGACAGCTGAATGACATTTTAAGTGATTTAAAGTGTTATTCTACAATATTTCTGCCTTCCATACATCCATGCATCTCATATCTATTAGAATAAGATGTGTGCCTTAAAAGCAGAGAATGAGATAGGAAAAAATATAGAGAGATATAGACACACAACAGAAGGCTGCTTAAAAAAACCTGAATTTAAAACACACCACTATCCACTGATGGCTTCTGAATATGACTGTTTTGTTGAGCCAGGACAATGTGTTTATCCAGACACCTGCTGCCTTCTCTTTATGATCTGATGAACTCAGACCTGCAATATTTCTGCCTGTAGCACCATGTTGGCAAACAACAAGGTGTTAAATGGCAGAAACAATGGGAGTCATGTCAGGTTGATTGGATCAGAGAAGCAAATAGAGGAGAGGAGGACAGAGAAGAGATGGAGACATCCAAAGTGATCAAGCAATGGAAAAAGGAGAGTAGACAGAGAAAGAGGCAATGGTAATGTAAAGAGTCACTGGTCATTATAAAGGGACCCAGCTCTGAGCTATGCAATGTCATGTATTTACACCAGATATTCAGGTACACTGGAAAATATTATCCCATGAGAACTAGTATAGTATAAACAGAGCAATGTAAGTGTCTATATACTGGAGCGAAAAGAATATTCTACATACATACATAAATAAACAAAAACACACAGGGCATTTCACAATACCTGAGCTAGTATTTCAATCTATATAGGATCTACATTGTCCCCCATCAGAGCGAAACCTTTATATGGCCAGTTTCTCTAGGGGGCGTGTCTTTTTTCTTTTTTTTTGAGACACAATCAAAACGCAGACAGAGGAAATGCAAATGTCATTCAGCTCCCTTTCATTGTCAGGAAGGACACATGAGGATAAAACACTGTGCAATGCATCCTTCCCTCCCCCCCCCCTCGCCCCCCATTATGTGTCTTAATGCTTTTGTCCTAATTTATCCCTTGCATAATTTATTTACTTGTGTATTGTTTCCTGATCAGCAAGTTGTAAGAATAAATGGAAATAGAATGTTTTATTAAACAAGTTGTTCCAAAAAAAAAAAAAGACAGATGGTGTCAGCCAGCCAGTAACAGTCCTGTTTCCCCTACCCAGCATTGGTACTTTAAAAGGCTCACAGAGAAAAGCAAACCCTGCACTTGAGGTCTATTGTTTCCTCTCTTCTCACCCCAGAGGGAGGGGGAGGAATAGGGGGCTAATTATAACAGACCTGCTCCTGCTCCCATTGACTTCACTGGGAACAGGACTGGGCTTCGAAAGAATTTAACTATAAGTACAAACGAGGCAGGATTTAGTACGGAGATATAAATCACAGGTGTGAATGGTACATGTACCACAATTACAAAAAGTGAACCGCTAACACAATACATCATAACGTCGTTCAGAAAGGGCTAGCCCACGTTCAGATCCCCTCCCCTCTTCTCCCGTCCTCGACACTCTCACACGGGCTTACCACCATGTGGAGTTACTCCTCATTTGCACCCATGTAAGCAAGAGTAGACTCAAGCTTCCCTTCGCTCTCCGCGCACACACACCATCCGGCGCCACGCGACACGAGACTGATCGGATGCCTGGGAAGCTCACCTTCCAACACCAAACGAACGACTTTCCCGAAAGAAAAGCAACCTCCTTTGTTATTAATATTTACATAGTCACACAAATATACACCGCATTTCACACAACACACAAGCAGGACAGAAGTTGGTCCAATAAAAGATATTACTTCCCCCCACCTTGTCTCTCTACACATATAACAAAACCTATTGTATAGTTACCTATATTGTTTCCATGCAGTTAAATTGGCAACAATGAAGGATCTAACATATTTATTTTTTAAATTGAAAAATAAAATGATTAAAGCAGCAGAATGCGGGGGGGGGGGTGTGGAGAGAATGTTAATAAGTTGTTCTCACTGGGACAACTATAAAATATGCACGCTGATTGGTGGAACATTGTATAATCCATATATATTCACCGGGGGTGGTCTTCTTTTTTTCCAAAAGACATCTACTCCTTTGATAACACTGTTCTAACGGCATTTCCCCCTTCTCAACAGATTTTTTACAATTTGCTAAATGAAAGAATATTTAATGTAAGAAAACGTTTGATGCCAAGATGGAGAAAGAGTGATGTAAATATGCCAGCTGTGTGCCCCCTCCCAGTGTAAAGCTTTCCTTCCCTCTAGATTGCTGCACAGCACAGAGACAGCAGCAGGAATCCCTGGGAAAAAAAACTCCAAGTATTTTTCCAACTCCAATCGGAGCGAGTTTAATTGAAAGGACACAGCTCAAAGTCTGCATTACATCTCTAAAAACTCAAACGGATAAAAGCGCCCACTCGGTGTGACTAGAAAGTACAGATGAAGTGTCTCCACCAGGTACTCTGCTTTCTTGCATTATGAGCATCTTGCATTATTAGCAAGAGCTGCCCCCTAGCACAGAAGTCATTTTAAAAGGTTGAGACAGCCCCTTCTCTCCCCACATACGGTGCCAAATCCCACTCTTCCTACTGCCTTGCGGGATTAACGGTGTGTGCAGCGGAGCATGAGGAAATGAGGGACCTGATCCAGCGAAAGATGACTGTGTGCCCCTCTTACATCTGCCTTAATTCAAGACCGGAGAACCCAGCACATTTCTGTAGCAGAGGCACCTGCCCCCTTCCTCTCTTCCTATATCGCCTCGCAAACAGTTGGCCAAATTCTGCCCTTACATCCGGGCAGATTTCGGTAATCAGTGTGTCCATCCAAAGATGGAAACACAATCAACTCTCGTTGCTACTTTTAAAAGCGAAAACCTCCCGTACGCAAAGAGCTCTCTAGACTTCCTGCCTAAAAATCAACCATCAGTGACCCCGAGTCATTCATTTCACGCAAGTCCGGCTTCTCTCTTCCTCGCACACAAACCGAAGTGTAATTGCAATGCCCCTGCTGCCCTGCTGCCCTGCTAGGAAACGAGCGGTGCAACCCCCTTTGCTACAGAGCCAGCAAACGCTGGGGCTGATTCTTTCCCCCTCTTCAAGTCATCCCAACTCCAAGAAGGTTTGCAAAAGAAAACTCCGAATTGCTGTCGGAGCACTGCAAAACCGATAATTATGCCCCCGATTCCCAGGACTGATCCCTCTCCCTTGGACACGGGGTTGGTAGCCGGGGAGCCTGCCAGGACGTCAGGCTCGGGACTCTGTCAAGTGCGAGCCCCCCCTCAGGGGTCCTGCAGGATCTTGCTCGTTCCAAGATCCACGCAGCCCCAAGAGCTGCAAGAAACCCCGCTGCCATCCTCCCCTTCAGAACTCAAATCTCTCTTCCTCCCGGCCAGCCAATTAATCACAACACAAATGTAACAATTTCTTCTTGTTAATTTCAGCGCAAGACGTCTGTGTGTGTTGCACAAAAAGAGAGGAGCTCAGAAAGGAAAGAGGGAGGGAGGAGAGATCAGCTGGGAGGCTGGAGGCACCGGGCTCAGGCAGGCAGCCGTATCGGAAAGGCGCCTTTTTTCATATTTAAACCACGCGGAATATGTACATTTTTGATTCCTACTTACGCTTTCAGGGGGTTGTGAATGACAGTCGCCATTTTGCTACAATGTAACAGAATATTGTGTCTCGGAGTTCTAAAGGTTCGCTTAGGGGAAGCGCCCAGCCAATCAGAGGATGGGATACCGGCCCGCTGCCCAATCCGGCGCTGTGGGCGGAGCCTGGGCTGGACTAGTTATTAGGGGAGCTGTCAAAGCCCAGAGGTCACTCCCTTTCTGTGGAACTGGAAGAGAGCAGGTCTTAAAGGGGCAGTAACACATCCAAGGGGCTGTCACCATACCGAACTAGATTTAGGGATCTAGGATGAGGAGCACAAGACTCTTTGGAGTTATCTGGCTTTTAATGTCAAGAAATCGAGAGAAAGGAATGAGGGAAAATACATTGTCTTTTTGTATTGCTGTGGCTGCCTTTCATTTCCCAAATGGCATGCCCCCTTGTTCATGTGCAAGGGTTGGATGCATGCCATTTCATCAGGAAAATAAATGACATGTGTACTGACATTTGGTACTGCAGCAGATTTTCCAGCTTTATTGTTATTATTCCCAATTTGTTTCCTTTTACCGAAAGCCACTTTCCCCTTCAGGTTGCTTGGAACTGCTGGCGCTTACAGTGACTCCAGGGCAGCACCCTCTCCCCCTCCCCTAGGAATTTCTCAATGTCAGTCATCCAGCTCCTGCAGCCAGTGCACTGGTTACATAATGCACAGTGGCCAAACTGCCTGCCTGCCTGTTTTCTGTTTTTCCCACAAAGCAACTTCTGAAGTGATTGTCTTGTCTAGCATGTTGAGACCTGGGCCTTTGATCTTTCAGCATGGAGAGAGGGAGGGGGAAGGATTTTAACCTATGTTTCATATGACACCTACTTGCATGGTAGCAGAGGAACTTGGAGTCAAGAGTTCTGGAACAGATACAGCTGTAGTTAAGAGTCCATTTCTGGGAGAGGCACCAACTCCAGGAAGTCAGAGTTTACCTGTGACTAATTAAAAGAGTTTGCAAATGAATTATCCAGCATGAGGTGACGCTCGAGACGTGGCTAATTCTGATCTCACACCACTGTAAATCAGAAGTAACTCCACTGAAATCAGTGAAGTTACACTAGCGTTAATCTAGTATAATCAAGTTCAGACTCAGACCTAAGAAGTTTCTTCCTGTTTGATATTAGTGCAGGCTTTGCCTTACAACATTTCTCTACCTCTCAAAGATCTCCCTTCCTTCAGGCATCCCCTAACCACTAATAAGGAAACATAGGCCTGATTCTTCTCTCGTCACACCAATAAATATCTAGAGAAACTCAAGTGAAGTCAATTAAATTATACTGGTGTAAAGCCAGTATAAGGGAGAGGAGAATAAGGATCGTGGCCCTTTGATTTCAATCATTCAGAACCCAGACAGTTGGAAGTATCAGTGTTTTGTGATCTGTTCGGGTGTCAAAAGAGGTTTGAGACAGCAGCACTTCTGGAACAGAGGGCTGAATTAAGAAAGGGGCCAAAGAGGCCAAAGCTTCTTATAATAGTATTTAATATAATAATGGCCCAGGTGGCACTGGATGTGACTTAGGATCCTCATGTTTGACACTTTCCTGTTGGCCACAGAAAAAGTCAACTGCAAACTTTTTGTAAACGCATGGGTGACATACTCCATGAGAGAAAGGGAGAAATGAACAGAATAACATGTTCAGGTGCCAATGACCTATGCTAGAGGGCATCAGAACTGCTTAACTGTGTGTCATAGTCTTTATCTTGCTGACAGACATTCTCCTTTAGGTCAAATGATAGGAGAATATTGGTTCTATCTCCACTGCCACAGAAAAATTCTTACTGGCCATGAACTGCCACACAGAAAGGTCACAATTATCACTAGATGGGCATAGATTTGGTTATATAACATTTATTTTTATAAACCGATGCGTACCACTAAATTCCCTCTACGCCACACGGCCGCGCAACAGTCCTATTAAGCGCCACAGGAGGGAGAGGCACCTCTTCCCGCCAGCCCAGGTGTTGCTGCACGGAGAGAGAGCTGGTGGGAGTCTGCTCTCCCTTCTGTAGCCCTGGGGAAGCCTGCACCCCAAACTCGTCATCCCTGGCCCCACTCCAGAGCCCGCACCCCCAGCTGGAGTCCACACCCTGCACCCCAACCCTCTGCCAAAGCCCTGAGCCCCTCATCCTCAGCCCCACCCCAGAGCCTACACCCCAGCCGGAGTCCTTTCCCCACACTTTCTGCACTCCAAACCTCTAACCCAGCCGTGAGCCCCCTCCCATATTCCAAACCCCTTAGCCCCACCCCCAACACATGAATTTTGTTATGTGCACCAATATGGAGGTGATGTGTCATACATCACCTCCATATTGGTGCACATAACAAAATTCATTCTGCACATACACGGGAAAAAGTAGAGGGAACACTGGGTACCAGATGCATGAAGGTAAACTGCAGCACCATGTGGTAAACTGCAGCACCATGAGACATTTTATAACCATGGGATAAATTGCAAAGCTATGTGCATAAAGAACTTATTGTGTCCTTTCACTGCCTCAGTTGTATTGTGCTCCCTAATCCATCTCCGCAGAATTTATTGTAACATTCCCAGTCCCTGAGCAACTTCAGACAGCTGTTATTTTACTTAAAATGTCTCTCAACCTTTCCAGATTACTGTACCCCTTTCAGGATTCTGATTTGTCTTGCGTACCCCCAAGTTATATCTCTTTTAAAAAAGATTTGCTTTTAAAATCAGACATAAAAATACAAAAAAGTGACACAGCACACTATAACTGAAAATTTGCTTACTTTCTTATTTTTACCATATTATTATAAAATAAATCAACTGGAATATAAATATTGTACTTACATTTCAGTGTATAGTATATAGAGCAGCATAAACAAGTCACTGTATGAAATTTTAGTTTGTACCAACTTCGCGAGTGCTTTATGTAGCCTGTTGTAAAACTAGGCAAATATCTAGATGAGTTAATGTACCCCTTGAAGACCTCTACATACCCCAGGGATACGCATACACCTGGTTGAGAACCACTGAGTTAAACAAACCTGCTCAAGAAATGTTTTGTCTTTCTCTTCCCAAAATGTAGTACTTCCTCCCACAAAGTTACAACTTTGCTTCCAAACCTACAGCCACCCATCCTACAGATATGAGGAATATATTGATCTATTTTGATTCTTCTTCTAGTTTTAACCTAATTTTAATATATTTAATGTGTTGGCCTGAGGCCCAGGATGGACAACAGACAATTTTTCTCTATATAAAAGAAAATAAGCCCAATATCTCCTAGCCCTGCAGTGGTAGAAGTTGGAGATTGATGCCACTGGGAAGGGGAGACACCAACACTCACTCCAAACAATGGTAAGTCCTATGATAGTGTACTGTAAATGATGACATTTTTAAAGTATACAAAAGCTAGTTTAGGTCATCTTTAGAAGTTTAATGAGTCTCTTTGGGCCCTGTACAGTTGGACTCATGGGCGCATGACCTGTGGGCAATAAGCTCTTGGTGACGCTGGGTAGGGAAGAAGTTGCAAAGTTTGAAACTATCTTGGTGCTCCCCTGATCCTTAGGCCATTCAGATGCTAGGCCAGTCCCAGCCTCTAATTTATACTAGCTGCCATCAATCCCAACCATCTGGGCTGTTACAGCAGCCAACCATCATCTGGGCATAAGAAAAACCCTTGATGCACCCTCTTTTCCCCTACCATTCCCCATCTGCAAGGGGTAGCCAAGCCGCGGCTCTTTTACAATTAAAGTGCAGCTTGCAGAGCCCCCCATTCTCCACCTATCAGACTTAGGGGGCTTCTGCCCTGCAGCAGGGTGGTGGGGCATGGGGCTTCTGCCCACCAGGTGTCAGGGCTTCACCCACACAGGGCACACTTGCCAGGACTCAGGGTTTCCCAGGAATGGGGCTGAAGCCCCAACAGGTGCACTCTGCAGGGATGAAGCCCCAAGACCTCCCTTCCGACTGAGCTGGAGCCCCAAGCCCCAGCAGGTGCCTCTTGCAGGGCTGAAGCCCCAAGGCTCAGCAGGCGCGACCCACGGGGCTGAAGCCCCGAGACCCTCCTTCCTACTGGGGTGGAGTTCCGAGACCTGGCAGGTGCCTCCCACGGGGCGGAAGTCCCGAGCCTCAGCAGGCGCAACAGATGGGGCTGAAGCCCTGAGACCCCGTCCCCGCAGGGCAGAATCACCTAGCTCCACCAACCTGCTGCAGGGCTGAAGCCCCAAGCCCCGGCAGGTGTGCCCCAGCTTGCGAACTTCTAAAGATTGTTTTGTGCAGCTCAGAGAGTCAGTACATTTGGCCACCGCTGCCATATGCCAATGGTCAGAAGAAGGGCGTGGCATAGGAGTAACTACAGTAGTGTTATGCCACTCAAGGATCTCTGTATGCAGCTTGAGGGCAACTTTGCAATACCAGAGAAATGGAGAATCTGGCCCATAGTAACTAAGGCATCAAGCTTTACTGGCAGGATATAAAAATTGTATCAATAATTTTTTAACTCTAAAACATTTCTAAAATAGATTGTCTAGTAACGTGTAATGTCATAAAAATACATGATGGCATGGTGTGGGAGATAGGTTTTATAGACCTGTGTTTGAAATGACCTAAACAATTTACTTGTGGCTTCACTTCGTGTGAGTAATGTGACTACCACAAACTCATGCTCATAAAACCTTTACATCACACTATCATGGATTCCAATTTTATTCCCATTAGCACACACACAACCTTCATCATTAACTGATTACATGTGAATGAAATTTTTGGGACCCAGTCTTCTCTCACGAACATTGGTTTTATACCAGTGTGACTCCACTGATCAGTTGTTACTGCCGATTTGCAGTGTCAGTGGAGAATCAAGACCAAAATACACACATTTTCTCATTTATTAACCCACCAAGTCCTGAATTCAGGGTTCTATGATCCCCACTTAAGAGCTGATGACATCACTCAAAGCCACCTAAATCACAGCAGGGAGATTGCTAGAAGATGGAAATGCTTTTAAAATATTTAATGTTATAAAGTAGATAGGTATATGCTCCCCAGCAGTACAGGGAACAAATAAAAACCTAAACAAACTGCATTAAAACTTAAGAAAGAGAGAAAAAAATAATGAATCTATTTGTGTAGGGTAAAACTCATGCATGCTGCACAAGACCCTCAGCAAAACTTGGTGGTGATGCAGGGGTGGGAGGAGCAGGTTGGGTTTGTTGCATTGTTTTTTTTAATAAAATCTTGTTCTACCCACTACAAAGCCTGAGTATTCAGGTTCTATGTGGACGGAATGTGAAGGGCTTGAAGAGGAGAAACCCACCCCTTCAAATCAGGGCTGATGAGCAACACGTCCCACCCCTGCCGCAGAACAGCAGCTGTAGGTCCTCCATACCGGTTGCATAGGTGATGGGGCCGTAGCAGCCACTGGACTATTGACTCCTGTGACTACTCCTCTGACCTACCCCCATTTCAGACTTCTCTGCACTGGTCTCCATGGGGCCAGTGCAGTGCTCCTTTCTGTGTAGCGTAGGGGACACATGGGCTCCTGATCACCCTGCACCGCGTATATGCAGGGCCTACTTTTTTCTGGGAGTGCAGTGCATCATGGGTGAGTTTCACCCTTTTGAAATAGATTCCTTATTTTTCTCTCTTTTTTGAGTTTTAATGGAGTTTGTTGAGATTTTTACTTATATGCTCCCCAGCAAAGTTGGGAACATAAAGACAACTGCTTGAGAACTGGAAAGTGAAGTCAACTAGAAACTGAAGTGAAACTGACCTGCCTGTTTAATTTTTCAGGCTGAAGAAAATGCAAAAGGCAAACTAATAGATAAAAATGGAAAAAAGCTACTAGAGCTAAAACATTATTTCAGCTGTAACAATCTAAGGTGTGATCAGTAGCACACAATTATATTTGTAATATGTGGATTTGATATGGACAGTGCTTTGTAAGGACCTAAGCCTGTAAGAGTGCTCCATGCATGGAAGTTCTCAACTTTAGGTGCAGCTCTGTGTTTGCAAAACAGGGCCCCATGTCTACAGATATTCTGTAACTGATTGAGGATCTTAACCCCTTTTTATTTATTTAAAGCTCTGCAGACATCTTGCATGCACTGTTCCTTGTCAGTCCTCCTCCCCATTTTCTTTGATCTCCACCAGTAGTTCAGTTAACTCAAAGAGAGAAAGATATCAGAGTGTCAAAGTTCCAGACTCAACACCCTCTACAAACACATCACCCAAATCTTATATAGTCAGCAGAACAAGGGTAACTGCAAAGCTGCATGGATGAAGTATAATCAGCACCAAGGATTCATTCTTTACTACTTCAGGAGTCACATTCTCAAAAGGTGACCTGCAATCTTTTCTTTAAAAGGCAAAATTCCCTCCATTGTAACAACATGTGTTGAATGCCTGTAGTCTAGCAAGATTTATTCAACACACATGAGGCCTGATTCTAATCTCACATAGTTTTATGCCAATATCACCCCACTGGTTCTCCAACTTAGTTACTCCTGATTTACATCCACCCCAGGAGGATCAGATTTAGGTCCCTTTAGTTTAAAAATGGGTTGTTCAAATAAAGCTGAGAAAGTGCTGCAAAGTTCACATCTGAATTCAGATCTCAGGCTGAAGTTTCCCAAAGCCTGGGGAGAGGAGGGATGGCTCAGATCTCCGGTTCTGGTTCAGGTCTATCTCCACTTTAATAATGCATTGAATGCCCCTCTTAGCCTGGCCACTGGTGTATTCAGCATGCCTTGCTAAAGTTGAGGTATTTTTATAAATGATTGGTAGGAACACCTTTACGAATAAGATATGCAAAGAGTCACACTTGGGAAAACTAAATTATTCCAAACTGTCCTATAAGAACACAGAAACTTTACAGTAGTAAATGGAGTGGTGTAGTACTATCAGATTATAATACCTTGTGCTTTCCATCTTCAGCATTAACTAATAAATCTTCATATCACCCCTCTGAGATATGTACTTTGAATATTTTGACATGTGCTGTTGACAATTTCTGTGTTAAGGGTTATAAAGCTTTAACTTTTTGAATCTCAACACCTACTGTCATTAAATAATTATCATCTAACCCCCCCATCCTTTCCCCATAATTGTGAAAATGTAAAACAATACAAATAAAAAATGCTTAGAAATAAACATCGATATTATCCATTGATATGATAAAAGATACAAATTAAATTCTGACAAGTCTAATTACAACTGTGATGTAGGTGGAGCCTGAGACACTACCTATATGCAGCTGTAACTCTTTTTAAACATGGTTGTGGCCCAAGAATATTATAACATGACTTCCGTTTGCCTGTGTGAATAGAAAAGTACATTTCATAACCATGTTAGGTAACCATGCTTTACCCTTGGTAGAGAGACAAGGTGGTTGAGGTGATATTGAACCAAATTCTGTTGGCGAGAGAGACAAGCTTTTGAGCCACACAGAACTCTTCTTCAGGTCTGGGAAAGGTACTTTCAGTGTCACAGCAACATGCAAGGTGGAACAGATTGTTTAGCATAAGCAGAGCGCACATATTGCAATGGACCTTTCAAGGTAGAGTGACCCCCTTAACACCTCTGCAGTCATAGGATCCTGGTAAATTTACTGACCACCTCTGTGAAGCACTTTGAGATCTACTGCTGAAAAGCTCTATTTAAAGCCGGGTATTATTAATTATTATTATTATTTAATTTTTAAATAAGTTATTTAGCCCTTGTGTTTGTGAAGATAAATTCTGAGACCTGACCTACACTTAAAACTTAGGTCAACATAGCTATGGCTCTCACAAGTGCGAAAAACCCACACCCCTGAGTGCCACAGCTATGCCAACCTAACCCCCAGTGTAGACACAGCTAGGTAAATGTAAGAATGCTTCCATAAACCTAACTATCACTGCTCAAGGAGGTGAATTGCCTGCCACACTGGGAAAAAACCCTTCTTGTTGCTCCAGTCTGCATCTATGCTACATGGTTATGCTGGTGTAGTTACAGCACCAGCTATGCAGCTATAGTCCCTGTAGCATAGACATGGTCTGAATGTGCAAGCAGGTTTAAACAATAGCTCTCAGAAGTATAAATTGGCCCTTTCATCTCAATGGGGTGTTAACTCTGAAATAAGCATCAATAACACTGCATATAAGAAAGGAGAGTGATGATGAAGATGTTATGAAGACATGCTCAATTTGTTGAGACTGATATTTCATTTGGCATCATGAGTGGGTGGAAGTGATGGCGGTTGAAGCCTTAGGTCGTGGGCAGAGCTTGAGAAAACACCACCATTTTTTTTCCAGTCTGCCGCTTGTTTATTATTTTTTTTCCGTTAACACAAGCAAGGAAAACAGCCATGTTATACTGTGGTCCAAAATGTTTATTTTTGTAGTATATATAGGACGGAAATATTACTAGCTTCACGTTCTGCTACAGCTAGTCTAAATTTTTCCAAAAAACTATCCAATCAAAAAATACATTTTTGTCAAAAACAAATGAAAAAGTGTGGGGTGAAGGACACCTGGACATTATTAATATTTTTGCTTTGCCTTTTATTGTCAAAGAGAGGAGGAAGAGGGATTAAAAAAAATTATTTCCCAAAAAAGATATTCTGGAACATTTTTGAAATAAATGTTTTGTCTCAAATCCTGCAAAATTGAATCAACTTCCAACAAATTTCACAAAATTCTTTTTCTATTTTTCAGCCAGCTGTAGCAGTTTAAAGGTAGACACAGTCTAAGTTTGAGCCTGTCTAGCATTAAGGAAATTTGCAGTGGTGTTGTTAGACCAGTGCAAACCCCTAATATAGACATGCTGGGCTGGTGCAACACAGGATTTATCCTGGTAATTTACCAGGATAAGGCCACATCTACATGACACGGACGATAGCAACATAGCTACAGCTCCATAGCTGTGTCAGCATAAGCCCATAACGTAGATGCAGCCTACGCCAACTGAAGGGGTTTTTCTATTGCTGTAGGAACTCCACCTCCCTGAGCGATGGTAGCTAGGTTGGTGGAAGCATTTTTCTGTCAGCATAGCTGCGTCTACACCAGGGGTTAAGATGGCATAGCAATGGTGCTCAGAGGTGCAAATTTTTCACACCCCTGAGCAACATAGCTATGTCAACCTAGGTTTTAAGTATAGACCAGGTGTAAATTATATTCGTTTAAGTCAGAGTTGTGCAATTACGCCTGTGCAGTGTGTCTACTTTAGGGACTTGTACCTCTGTGGCTACCTTGCATACATTTCCCTAATGAAGACAAGGCCCTTAGTGTCAAAACAGTATAAGAACTTTGGTATTCTCAGCTGCTGGTCATTTCCTCACTTCATTATACCGCACTGCTTCAGTAGAAGAGAGCTGAAAAATACCTCTCAAAGACTATTATGTAATTTTGAGTGAAGGCGGCGGCTGATGGGACTCTGCTTGCTGCAGGGAACAGTTACTATTTTTGCTACTAACCATGCTGCTTGTGAGGCTACATGTACAACTCTGTTGTAGCATCCTTGTGTGACTCCGTGTAAGGCTGCCAGGTAAGGGACATACTAGGCCTGCACATAGGGCCTGATTCTCCTCTCACTCTGGTTTTACATCAGCAAAATGCCACTGACTTCAGTGGAGATACTAGTGCTCCTGATTTACACCAGCATCAAGGAGAGGAGAATCAGATGTGTATCGTCCCGATACCACAGATAGTACCTGGGATCTATGAGGCTAGGCAGGCTCCAGTGGCTCCAGTCAAGATATTTGCTGGTATGACCAAGAATCATATATTCTTTCCTCTAGAACACCATAAGTATCACTAGTATCAATACCAGGTGTGTAACCCAAGTCCCAAAGGGCTCACTCAAGCAAGACAGAAAAGAATTGTTACCACCCAGTATTTCAGGGTGAAGTGATAGTCCAAGCACACCATCTTCACGTAAGGCTCACAATCTCCATCACCCCAACATGCTCTCCATCTTCTTATTCCTTTCAATGGCTGCTTTCATCCTTTTCCATTTTGCTGAAGGACAGAGCCAACCCGCGGGCATTTCAACCACTATATTTGAAAGGGTGCACCAGCCATCTTCAAAATCAGAAAAGATGCCAACAAACTATTTCTGATTATACCTCAGAACACCTAAGATTTCTCAGGGCCAAAGATTAGGGGTGTCAAAAGTTTAGGGTCTTTTTAGTGGGCAAAAGCATGCCATTTGGAGGGGTGGGGCCAGGGATTGGTCAAGTGCTAACCCCTCACTTTTGTAATCAGCATAGATGGTGTAATAGGGTCAGGGAAGGGCAAAAGTATGTCCCACTCATGCACAGCACACCCTTTCCTCCCTTCTGGTGTATGACAATAGAACTTAGGCACTAGGACTCAAAGGTGTTAGAACAATTTAGATGTAAATAAAAATATTTATGAAGACAATACCATGACTGCTTTTGTGCAAGCTGGAGCACTACAAAATAGTCTGTTTTATCACACAGTTTTCCTGAAGGAGATTGTCCCCTCCTTAAGGGCTTTATCATCCTCTCTGCAAAATACCAGCATTTGGATCCCAATGCTGCAGCTGCGACATGTGCCAAGCTTCTGGGAGTTCTCTGCACACAATAGCTACAGGATCAAGCCCTACAGTTGCATCTTGCCCACTCTTCAAACGTTTAGAAATGACAGCAAGAAATGAAACTGAGCTGTATGCTTTGCTGCCCGCACTGGGCCTACAGTAGCTTCCCACTATCTCCTAACCTTCAGGTCATTCTTCTTGAATACTTTTTATTAATAGCCTTTTCTCTCTCTATGTAATATTAATCCCTTCAGGCAACCATGATCACCCCTGGTTGCTCTCCCAGACAGATGCATTGGTCAAGTCCATTTTGAGAAAAGGGGGAAGGATAAAATCAAAAATACAGCCTGGGATTTACTGTACTTACATTTGCTGCAGGTGAAAGGCATGTGCTAATTAAGTCTGCACTGGGGTCAGACAAGCAGCCGACTCTCTCACTCTATTTATACACTTGGAATAATTCAACAGCTCACACTTTTCCCGGGTAAATAAATGCCCACCTCCTGAAATGGATTCCAACTTCTGGAGCACTGAGGTTACACACCAAGGGTCAGTATGCAAATTGCCATGCCAGAGCCATGCAGCTGTTTCCCTCAGTCACTCGTTCCCTACTTTTATAGGACATGAGAATTCCACTTGTATTCCAAATTCAAATGTAACCATGTTATATTCCAATAGATGCTGTGGTACTGGGGACACCCACGCCTGGGTTTTCTCAGCTAGCACAGTATTCAGAATGCTGGTGGAATAGGTGGTTATTGTGTGGAATCCTAATACTACTGAGCATGTAAATGAACTCTGACCTGCATGTCTGCACAAGCAGCAAAATGTTATTTTCATGCTCTGCAAGGTGGTGAAAAGCGGGAGGGTGACAGACTAATGGCCCAATGAGGAAATCACCATATTTTTAAACAACTTTCCTAAGGTCTTTATTTTATTTATAGGCATTTCTAAGGCATGTGGGAGAAACATAGGAACTATACTGTTTTCAAAAATAGGAGTTAAGGGTATAAGGTCCCAGTTTAGAAGAGATATTTACACATGCATATGGGTAGTCAGCAGGACTAGTCACTTGTTTAAAGTTAGGTATGTGCTCAAATACATTGCTGGACTAGGACCTAAATGAGAAGACGGGTGTTAGCACTGGGGACCAGGCAGGGATGAGGTGAGACAGGACAGAAGAACAATTCAGGAAGTGGTGGTGTGCCACGACTGTGGAACAGATGAGAGATAGGGTACTGGAGCAGGTTTAGTTCTATCATTCCATTCCTGAAACTGGGTCATGATTTTAATCAAAAATTCCACTGTGGCAGTAGAATAAGGCAGGACCCCTTAAAAGCAAGGGCCCATGACTGTAGGAGACCTTGAAAAAAGGAGGGATGAGTCAATGTATTGTTTGATTGCTGCAAGATGGCCATTTACCACAGACACCGGATCCGAAGAGGACAAAGGGCATCCTTCTGGGTCCACAGTGCCGCCCATAACTTCTTGAGTCATGCCACAATACATCCCAAAGGAAGATATGTGATTCTGATGACCACCATTCATGGCACAAACTGAGGGGGAATATTTTTGCAGGTGGAGGGAACAAAGTTTTGGTGGATCCAGGCTCCATGTAGCCTCAATCCCCTGTACAAGACTTTTAATACGAAACGGAACTATTTCATCCCATGCAGAGATATTTGTTTCATCTTTAAATTCTTGCTTTTAAAAAGTATTTAACTCTTAGTCTAAAAATATTACTGGGTACAGTCTTAAAACACACAAGGAAAAATATGTAAACTGGAGATGGGTCCAATTCACAAAGTTTCGATCTACATAAAGATCCAAAGTGTGGGAGTGGTTAGAACAGGATTTTGGTTCAGTCCATTATAGAGGTAGGAATCAGCATCAAAGATCACATCAGGATCCTAATTTTTGTCTTAAAGATTTGGGGTGTTCAGATATGGATTTCTAATTTACCTTTAAATAGATAGTTGATTAATAACAGTAAAGAATTATATATAACTAGACCAGTTTGTACATGATAGTGATAATTTTGCAATAACATAGAGTATCATCTCTATCTGTATGAGAGTTTACAAAGATTGGGAATATCAGTCCTGAAGATAAACCAATATTTTCAAATTTAGAAGTCTAAAGTTCGGCTCCTAATATTTACTTAAGCAGCTAAATAAGAGGTCTGATTTTCAAAAAAAAAAAACAAAACCTGAGCACCCACAGCATCGTTTGATCTTAGTGGGACTGTGGGTGTTCAGCACATTTGAAAAATCAGACCTCTTATTTCTTGACTGCCTAAATATAGATTAAGATAGCTACCTTTAGCCTCCTAAACTTGAAAATTTAAGCTATAACAATTGAAAGACCAAAAGCTTTGCAGGCCAGATTGTGATACCAAGTAAATCCAGAGAAAGGGCTCAGTCTTGCAAGGTGCTGAGTTTTTGGATTCAGTGGAAGGTCAGGGTGCTCAGCACCTCCCAGGATCAAACTCTAACTTGCACTGAAACCAACAGAGCTATCTGCATTTACAATGGTATATGTGTAGTTGGGTTTTAAAACCCCCACACATTATATCAGTGGAGTTTTCAATTTCAATGCAGATTTCCATGTTTATATAAAATTCATCCCCAGAGAGAGAGGGGGCATAGTGTACAGCCAACACGGAGAGCTAGGAAATCCTGACTTCAGAAGAATTACTGCAGATTTACATCAGGGTACCTGAGAGCAGAATTTGGCCCATATATGGTGTTTCTTCTTGAAAAAGTGACCTTAATAAAAACATACTGAAAAAGCAAACGAGTAAACAAAGGCAGGACTTGCATGCATGAAGGTTTTTTGTGTCACTTTGTATATGAACTGGTTAATTTATCTGCTAGCTTCTCTGGATATACACATCATATATTGGTGTGGTGGAGTTAAAAGTTAACATGGATTATACACAGCAAATAGCTATGTCCACAGAATCTCTAATGTCATAGACACCCCTGTTTAATTTCATCTCTCCTCTTTACTGTTCCATATTACCAAATATTGCCTCTGATCAATTATAACTTTTGTTATAACTTCCTTGCCCTGAAGTTAGGAAAGTGAGGAGGCAATAGTAACATGTCAAACAACCTTGGAATCGCACTCAGCAGATTAATCACAGCCTAACCTGATGCTTCATCTCCCCCTAGTGGTTCTTGAAAGGCATTTTGAGCAATGCAAAACTAATAAACTGGTTAGTCTCTAAGGGTATGTCTACACTACGAAATTAGGTCGAATTTATAGAAGTCGGTTTTTTTGAAATCGGTTTTATATATTCGAGTGTGTGTGTCCCCACAGAAAATGCTCTAAGTGCATTAAGTGCATTAACTCGGCGGAGCGCTTCCACAGTACCGAGGCAAGCGTCGACTTCTGGAGCGTTGCACTGTGGGTAGCTATCCCACAGTTCCCGCAGTCTCCGCTGCCCATTGGAATTCTGGGTTGATATCCCAATACCTGATGGGGCTAAAACATTGTCGCGGGTGGTTCTGGGTTCATATCGTCAGGACCCCGTTCCCACCCTCCCTCCCCCCGTGAAAGCAAGGGCAGACAATCATTTCGCGCCTTTTTTGTCTGCTGCCAGCCAAAGATGTAAAGGATCGATGGAGTGGGTCAGAACAAGACATAGACCAGATTTGTTTTGGACTCATTTTCCTCCTCCCCTGTCTAGATCACACTGCAGTCAGTCACAGAGAAGGCGCAGCGAGGTTAATCTAGCCATGTATCAATCAGAGGCCAGGCTAACCTCCTTGTTCCAATAACAACGATAACTTTGGTGCACCATTTCTTATTGGAACCCTCCGTGCAGTCCTGCCTGAAATACTCCTTGATGTACAGGCACACCCTTTGTTGATTTTAGCTCCCTGAAGCCAACCCTGTAAGCTGTGTCGTCAGTCGCCCCTCCCTCCGTCAGAGCAACGGCAGACAATCGTTCCGCGCCTTCTTTCTGTGCGGACGCCATACCAAGGCAAGCATGGAGGCCGCTGAGCTCATTTTGGCAATTAGGAGCACATCAACCACCACACGCATTATCCAGCAGTATATGCAGCACCAGAACATGGCAATGCGATACCGGGCGAGGAGGCGACATCAGCACGGTCCCGTGAGTGATCAGGACATGGACACAGATTTCTCTGTAAGCATGGGCCCTGCCAATGCATGCATCATGGTGCTAATGGGGCAGGTTCATGCTGTGGAACGCCGATTCTGGGCTCGGGAAACAAGCACAGACTGGTGGGACCGCATAGTGTTGCAGGTCTGGGACGATTCCCAGTGGCTGCGAAACTTTCGCATGCGTAAGGGCACTTTCATGGAACTTTGTGACTTGCTTTCCCCTGCCCTGAAGCGCATGAATACCAGGATGAGAGCAGCCCTCACAGTTGAGAAGCGAGTGGCAATAGCCCTGTGGAAGCTTGCAACGCCAGACAGCTACCGGTCAGTTGGGAATCAATTTGGAGTGGGCAAATCTACTGTGGGGGCTGCTGTGATGCAAGTAGCTCACGCAATCAAAGATCTGCTGATATCAAGGGTAGTGACCCTGGGAAATGTGCAGGTCATAGTGGATGGCTTTGCTGCAATGGGATTCCCTAACTGTGGTGGGGCTATAGACGGAACCCATATCCCTATCTTGGCACCAGAGCACCAAGCCGGCGAGTACATAAACCGCAAGGGGTACTTTTCGATAGTGCTGCAAGCTCTGGTGGATCACAAGGGACGTTTCACCAACATCAACGTGGGATGGCCGGGAAAGGTGCATGACGCTCGCATCTTCAGGAACTCTGGTCTGTTTCAAAAGCTGCAGGAAGGGACTTTCTTCCCAGACCAGAAAATAACTGTTGGGGATGTTGAAATGCCTATATGTATCCTTGGGGACCCAGCCTACCCCTTAATGCCATGGCTCATGAAGCCGTACACAGGCAGCCTGGACAGTAGTCAGGAGCTGTTCAACTACAGGCTGAGCAAGTGCAGAATGGTGGTAGAATGTGCATTTGGACGTTTAAAGGCGCGCTGGCGCAGTTTACTGACTCGCTTAGACCTCAGCGAAACCAATATTCCCACTGTTATTACTGCTTGCTGTGTGCTCCACAATATCTGTGAGAGTAAGGGGGAGACGTTTATGGCGGGGTGGGAGATTGAGGCAAATCACTTGGCTGCTGGTTACGCGCAGCCAGACACCAGGGCGGTTAGAAGAGCTCAGGAGGGCGCGGTACGCATCAGAGAAGCTTTGAAAACCAGTTTCATGACTGGCCAGGCTACAGTGTGAAAGTTCTGTTTGTTTCTCCTTGATGAAACCCCCCGCCCCTTGGTTCACTCTACTTCCCTGTAAGCTAACCACCCTCCCCTCCTCCCTTTAATCACCGCTTGCAGAGGCAATAAAGTCATTGCTGCTTCACAGTCATGCATTCGTTATTCATTCATCACACAAATAGGGGGATGACTACCAAGGTATCCCAGGAGGGGTGGTGGAGGAGGGAAGGAAAATGCCACACAGCACTTTAAGCACAGCACTTTAAAAGTTTACAACTTTAAAATTTATTGAATGACAGCCTTCTTTTTTTTGGGGCAATCCTCTGTTGTGGAGTCGCTGGTTGGCCGGAGGCCCCCCCACCGCGTTCTTGGGCGTCTGGGTGTGGAGGCTATGGAACTTGGGGAGGAGGGCGGTTGGTTACAGAGGGGCAGCAGTGGCAGTCTGTGCTCCAGCTGCCTTTGCTGCAGCTCAACCATACACTGGAGCATTCTGGTTTGGTCCTGCAGCAGCCTCAGCATTGAATCCTGCCTTCTCTCATCACGCTGCCGCCACATTTGAGCTTCAGCCCTGTCTTCTGCCCGCCACTTACTCTCTTCAGCCCTCCACCTCTCCTCCCGGTCATTTTGTGCTTTCCTGCACTCTGACATTATTTGCCTCCACGCATTCGTCTGTGCTCTGTCAGTGTGGGAGGACAGCATTAGCTCGGAGAACATTTCATCTCGAGTGCGTTTTTTTTTCTTTCTAAGCTTCACTAGCCTCTGGGAAGGAGAAGATCCTGTGATCATTGAAACACATCCAGCTGGTGGAGAAAAAAAAAGGGACAGCGGTATTTAAAAAGACACATTTTATAAAACAGTCGCTACACTCTTTCAGGGTAAACCTTGCTGTTAACATTACATACATAGCACATGTGCTTTCGTTACAAGGTCGCATTTTGCCTCCTCCCACCGCGTGACTACCCCCTCAACCCTCCCCCCTCCCCGTGGCTAACAGCGGGGAACATTTCTGTTCAGCCACAGGCAAACAGCACAGCAGGAATGTGTCCCTGAAGAAAAGCACCCTATTTCAACCAGGTGACCATGAATTATATCTCACTCTCCTGAGGATAACACAGAGAGAGAAAGAACGGATTTTGGTTGAATGCCAGCAAACATACACTGCAATGCTTTGTTCTACAGTGATTCCCGAGTATGTGTTACTGGCCTGGAGTGATAAAAGTGTCCTACCATGAAGGACGAAATAAGGCTGCCCTCCCCAGAAACCTTTTGCAAAGGCTTTAGGACTACATCTAGGAGAACCGCAAATGCCAGGGCAAAGTAATCCTTTCACATGCTTGCTTTTAAACCATGTATAGCATTTTAAAAGGTACACTCACCAGAGGTCCCTTCTCCACCTGCTGGGTCCAGGAGGCAGCCTTGGGTGGGTTCGGGGGGTACTGGCTCCAGGTCTAGGGTGAGAAACAGTTCCTGGCTGTCGGGAAAACCGGTTTCTCCGCTTGCTTGCTGTGAGCTATCTACAACCTCCTCCTCCTCCTCATCTTCTTCGTCCCCAAAACCTGCTTCCGTATTGCCTCCATCTCCATTGAAGGAGTCAAACAACACGGCTGGGGTAGTGGTGGCTGAACCCCCTAAAATGGCATGCAGCTCATCATAGAAGCGGCATGTTTGGGGCTCTGACCCAGAGCGGCTGTTCGCCTCTCTGGTTTTCTGGTAGGCTTGCCTCAGCTCCTTCAGTTTCACGCGGCACTGCTTCGGGTCCCTGTTATGGCCTCTGTCCTTCATGCCCTGGGAAATTTTCACAAAGGTTTTGGCATTTCGAAAACTGGAACGGAGTTCTGATAGCACGGATTCCTCTCCCCAAACAGCGATCAGATCCCGTACCTCCCGTTCGGTCCATGCTGGAGCTCTTTTGCGATTCTGGGACTCCATCATGGTCACCTGTGCTGATGAGCTCTGCATGGTCACCTGCAGCTTGCCACGCTGGCCAAACAGGAAATGAGATTCAAAAGTTCGCGGTTCTTTTCCTGTCTACCTGGCCAGTGCATCTGAGTTGAGAGTGCTGTCCAGAGCGGTCAGAATGGAGCACTCTGGGATAGCTCCCGGAGGCCAATACCATCGAATTGTGTCCACAGTACCCCAAATTCGAGCTGGGAACGTCGATTTAAGCGCTAATCCACTTGTCAGGGGTGGAGTAAGGAAATCGATTTTAAGAGCCCTTTAAGTCGAAATAAAGGGCTTCATTGTGTGGACGGGTGCAGGTTTAAATCGATTTAAACCTGAACCTGTCCACACGATGAAGCCCTTTATTTCAACTTAAAGATTTGAAGGCTCTTAAAATCGATTTCCTTACTCCACTCCTGACAAGTGGATTAGCGCTTAAATCGGCCTTGCCCCGGGTCGAATTTGGGGTACTGCGAACACAATTCGACGGTATTGGCCTCCGGGAGCTATCCCAGAGTGCTCCATTGTGACTGCTCTGGACAGCACTCTCAACTCAGATGCACGATTGTTTGCTGTTGCTCTGACGCAGGGAGGGGCGACTGACGACATGGCTTGCAGGGTTGGCTTACAGGGAGCTAAAATCAACAAAGGGGGTGGTTTTACATCAAGGAGTATTTCAGGCAGGACTTCACAGAGGGTTCCAATAAGAAATGGTGCACCTAAATTATTGTTCTTATTGGAACAAGGAGGTTAGTCTGGCCTCTGATTGATACATGGCTAGATTTACCTCGCTGCACCTTCTCTGTGAGTGACTGCAGTGTGACCTAGAGGAATGAGTCCCCGGGGGGGGGTTGCAAATGAGTACAAAACAAATCTGGTCTATTTCTTGTTTTGATACTCCATCTGTCTTTTACATCTTTGGCTGGCAGTAGATGGTGCAGAAGGACTGCATGCCATCCACATCTCATGGCGGCTCGGCAGAAGATGGTACAATAGGACTGCTAGCCATCCTCATCTCTTGCCTGCCCGGCAGAAGATGATGCAATAGGACTGCTTGCAATCCGTAACACCTGCCTGCTCACCATAAGATGGTTCAATAGGACTGACTGCAGGACTAAAGAGAATGACTTGATCAAGTCACTCCAAATTTAGTCCCTACACCCATGTCTGCCCAGGCGCTCCTGATCGACCTCACACAGATGACCAGGAGCACCTCGGACATGACGATGACGGCTACCAGTCCTATTGCACCGTCTGCTGCCACAAGGCAATGGGTTGCTGCTGCTGTGTAGCAATGCAGTACCGCGTCTGCCAGCACCCAGGAGACATACGGTGACAGTGAGCTGAGCGGGCTCCATGCTTGCCGTGGTATGGCATCTGCACAGGTAACTCAGGAAAAAAGGCACGAAACGATTGTCTGCCCTTGCTTTCACGGAGGGAGGGAGGGAACGGGGGCCTGACGATATGTACCCAGAACCACCCGCAACAATGTTTTAGCCCCATCAGGCATTGGGATCTCAACCCAGAATTCCAATGGGCAGCGGAGACTGCGGGAACTGTGGGATAGCTACCCACAGAGCAACGCTCCAGAAGTTGACTCTAGCCTCGATACTGTGGAAGCACTCCGCCGAGTTAATGCACTTAATGCACTTAGAGCATTTTCTGTGAGGACACACACACTCAAATATATAAAACTGATTTCTAAAAAAACAACTTCTATAAATTTGACCTAATTTCGTAGTGTAGACAACCCTAAGGTGCCACTAGTACTCCTTTTCTTTTTAGGAAACGGAAGGCGTTTGGCCAAACTGGACAGTCTCTACGTAAAAGAATAAATGGACACAAATCAGACGTCAAGAATTGTAACATTCAAAAACCAGTCGGAGAACACTTCAATCTCTTTGGTCACTCGATTACAGATCTAAAAGTGGCAATTCTTCAACAAAAAAACTTCAAAAACAGACTCCAATAAGAGACTGCTGAATTGGAATTAATTTGCAAACTGGATACAATTAACTTAGGCTCGAATAAAGACTGGGAGCAGATGTGTCATTACACAAAGTAAAACTATTTCTCCTTGTTTATTTCCTCTCCTACTGTTCTTGTAAAGTGCTGGAAATGGCCCACCTTGATTATCACTACAAAAGGTCCCCCCCACTCTCCTGCTGGTAATAGCTCACCTTTCCTGGTCACTCTTTTTACAGTCTGTATGGTAACACCCATTGTTTCAAGTTATCTGTGTATATAAAATCTGCCCACTATATTTTCCACTGCATGCATCTGATGAAGTGAGCTGTAGCTCACGAAAGCTTATGCTCAAATAAATTTGTTAGTCCCTAAGGTGCCACAAGTTCTCCTTTTCTTGTTACCAGAGAGCACCTCATGAGCCGGTGCAGTTTCCAACACTACACCGGCCCTCACAAGCCTCCTCTGTTATGCGGGAGGTACAAGTTAAGATAAGTATCTGTCAGTCCACCTGACTGGATTCACTTCTCAGTGAAGAGCTGTTGTGGATAGTACTTTTCCCCATAGAGTAAGCAGTTAGTGTTAAGGGGGCACTGTGCCACCTTTCATATGAGGCTTCGTACAAAATGTTGACTGCCTAAAATTCCCCCTGCAATTTCAGTTAGATACAGTATTTTTCACTTCCTCTAACTCGTGTAAACTGAAGCTGTCATACTTCAGCTCAGGAAAGACAACAGTGGATGAAGGGATTCCTGTGTTTGTGTGTATTTTTATATATGTAAGATACAAACACACACAGGGATTATAGGTGGCACAGGTGCTGCCTGACACCTATAAAATCCTATTTTACTTTGCTTAGAGCTTTGCCAAACTTCAGCCATTCAGGCTACAGTTCATTTCCCATGTAAGGCGTCTGCCTGGGGTGAATTTTTTGTTTTTGTCTTTTTTGAAAGTTTTGGCAAAAATGGTTCAGCCATTTCCAAAAACAAGATAGGGAAAAAATAGGTTGTATTCCCCTCATTAAAATAAATTTTACAACCGTTTTGTTGAGAAGCTCCAATTCCTTCATGCTTTGGAGCAAGGGCTTGAAATTTAGCAGAGGGGTTGCCCTGGGGTCAGAAACAAAGCACCACATTTGGCTAAGTTATAAGCCTTTGAAAAAAATCTCTGTTTGCACAGACTTGGTAGAGTCTGGCAACTAACACATCCAAAGAGTCCATCTGCAATGGGCATGGTCCTAGGGCCTATGTGGATGAGTAGGACTTTCTGTCCTCTCTCTGTTCCCAACAGCAAAGGATCAATGTGGTGCCAGATACCAGAACTGAGAGCAGGGCAACTGTCACTCCTGTGCTCTCAGTGTACACCCTGCTAGTGTCCAGGCAGCATGAAAGAGGGAAAAATAATACCTAGCTTTTATATAGCACTTTTCATAACATGTGATCATGTAATCAAAGACTATCATAAAGCATATTCACAAGGAGGCTGAATTAAGATTGCACAGGCAACCTTAACTCTGGCATTTCCTAACTTCTGAGCACTTGACTTTGCAACCTCAACGTTTTAACTTTTTTATGTAATATATATTGTACATACACACAGAATGTCATTTAATCTTTGAAGCCAGGTTGGTAACCTTGGGACTACCTTATCACTGCATCCAGAAGCATCAGTGGTTCCACTGGTAGGATAAAAAACATTAAAAGGCAGTTGATACCCTACCAGGAAAGTCTTGAAAAACATTTAGAACTAATTCTACATCAACTTCACTATTAGTTTTTCTTCCCACTCTGGTTTACTACAATAGAGACATTTGCTTGAAAGCAAGTCTTTCACTTTTAATGGTTTATCTGCTCCTGCTGTTTTCTCCCCAGCTGAAGTCATAATTCTATTTGTGACGTTTTAGTCATTTGTACTGCAGCAATTTGGATTTGAGAGACGATTATGATGACACTTCACTTGAGGAATAAGCAACAGGATCAGAGAAACACTTAAGCATAAAGTATTGTTTTCATGCCCAAGTTCTTAGTCATGAAAAACACAGGGAGGAGGAGGACAGAAAACATTATATAATAGGTAGAATAGTTTATATATAAAAATAGTAGTTACAATTTTCCATGAAGCATCAGATGATCTTTAAGGATAGGTCAATTGTAGATGCCTTGGTTCATGTGGGATTTATTATGTAGGATTTATTAAACATACATTATAACTGATGCAGAATATAAGGGGCATTTATTTGTCTGATAGGGAGTTTCTTAAATTTCAAACAAGCCAGCTTGCAGTATTTAAAACACTCTTCATAAGTGCGCAGCAAGTTTGTACATCCCACTTCCCAAAAACCTAGTCAAAGGCATCAGTACTAGTCATGAAAAATTAAAACAAGTCTGGAGTTTCTAGATCAAACCATTTTCCAGTTATGACATTCCAAGTGTCGGGGAGTTTGGTTTTGGTTTCGAAAAGTTAGAGGGTGGGTTAAAATCAAGTTGATAATGGAAGGCATATTTCAGCTTTAACTATGGTAAAGACTTAACTTATGGTAAAACTATCTATCCATAATATCAAGTGGAGTGAATATTTTTTTTCAGACATCAAAATATGTTCATACTCCATTACTTCCCATCTCAAAAGACAGAGGTTATAAAATATACAGTCAAAGCAATCATCCCCGAAGTTGCACAGAAATCGTTTAACAGCCCAAATGTCTATAGACAAATATTCTTTACATTTGGCTGGTTTCTGCTTAAGCGTTCATAGTTCCAGGGATGGTCCTTGTATCAGGGTATAGAAACTGAACCAAGTTCTCAGTCATTCGCGTCAGGCATTAACGTAGCTGCTATTACTCACCTGAGAGTTTTGGAAATCTGGTAGGCCATTACTGTTGTCACAGCTAATACAGACCAAATTCCCACTCTTTCCCCCCCACCTATATACATTGACTCCAGTAACAGATGGGTAGGGGGGCAGAGTGGAATAGCTTGACAAAAAGCCAGCTGCAATAACTGATCCAGATCACTGTCAATGAGCAAAGAGATGTGAGTAAAACATGTAAAGAATAGTCTTCTATAGGCAAGCAAGTGGTATGGTGGCTTGGGATGAAATGTGATGCAAAGGCCAGAAAAGTGAAACCCTATAATTTGCCCAGCAACATCATGGAGAACGGGGACATTAAAAGGACACTATCAAGTTGTTATAGCCAAAAATAACACAGAGGGCCTAATTCTGCCCTCATTTACATGTATATAGCTCCATTTCAAATTTGGCCCAGAATACTTTAAAAGTTACATAGTCTATTATATTTTCTTATTTCATTTGTGTTTCTTTTTTAATTCAGTGGGCTTGATTTATCCCTGCAGGAGTAGGAAAGTGCAATTTGCATCCCAACCCTTGGAGCACTATCATTGCTTCAGTCAAAGGAGACCAGTTTTAAACTCCCTTTTGAGAGGCAGAGCTTGACGCAAATCTTACTGAAGTCAACAGGAGCTGTCTTTCCAGTTCTTTCAGGCCCTCCATTAGTGTATCTCCCTGATGCCCTTGCCTCCCCAATCTCTGGCCAGCCCTGTCCCTTTGTACATGTTATTATGGCTGGCAAAACAGCGGGAGGAGGGGGGCTTGTAGCTGTGACCGCCTTCCATACACCAAGCAGTCTTTCTGACATTGGGGGTTAGGTTCCGCCAGCTGAGCAAAGTGGACCGAATTATTCTAAAAAACTGAAACAGGCAAATTATATTTATTGTAGATCTTACACAAACAAAGGTGCACACCAGCAAAATTTGATGTTTCTATTGAACCATGTGCACCCTACTTTGTTAATTTGTTTGAAGTACAAGGATCTATGCTACAGCATTTAATTTCCAAGAGAAACACTTGAACGAATGAATTTGACAGTCTCATTCCAGTTCCCAGTGGACAAGTTTTCAGCAAAATAGAAACCACTATCCCATTTGTTCTAATTTACATTCTTGGTGGCTGTTTCAAGAAAGGCCCTGAGGTCTAAATAGGCATTGGTGATTGAACTGTCAACTCATCCTTAAAAGTGGCCCCTCTCATTCAGAGTTGAGACACATGGGAAGAAAGAATTTTGAAGGAACTTTCACTCTACAGTGATGAGATTCTATGTGATAAGGGCAATGAGAACCTGAACAGAACAGAAATCTGAGCCAAAATCTGTTCACCCATTTACTTCAATGGGACTTGCTGGGTGAGTGAAGAGGACACAATTTATCTTCAAGTGGGTACAGAAAGGGCTTCAGTCTGTGGCCTCTTCAGGTATTTCTATATTCCATCTGGGAGCAGGATGGATAAAACTTGGGGGAGGGGGGACAGGGTTGTCAAAAAAGTTGAATTGTATTTAAATTGGATTTTTTATTATTTAAATTATGATAAGTTTTTCTGTTAAAAATAAACTCAGATTTCATTTTAAATGAGTTTAACACAAAATATGGTAAGGCCTAAACTTATTATAATCTCTTAAAACATTTAAATAAAATAAATATGCTGAATCCATGAGCCACTATATAAAAAAAAAGAGTTAAAGGCTGCTTTTCTATATAAAGAAAGAATCAGAGAAAAAAATATCTAATTTGTGAGGTCAAGCTTTACAATTATGGCACAATAGATTATGTACTGTATTAAGGACTTGTTTTGTTTAATAAAAATAAATTAATATGCTGTTTTGTGGTAAATTCCAGTTACCATCCTAATGCATCTTGACATAAATCATGAGCAAAAATTATCTATTATCTACTAAATAAGCAAAACAACACACTAAAAATGTACAATTAATAAGACTCTGACCATATTAAGGTATATAATTGCTTAAATAAATGTATATGTTTATAGCATACCCTCCTAGGTAGCAAAAAGATGTACCAAATTTTGTGTAAAGGCTCTATTTAGTTGCAAGTCAACATGTTTTAATGGTTACAATCAATCAATGAGAATGCACCTCTCTTTAGAAAATAAAAGTACAAATGGAAAAGTTGATTAAAATCAATGATTTAAAATCAAGGCTCTCCACTTGATTTAAATCATGATCCAGCCTGGGTAGACAGACTTGCACTGTGTGGCCAGCGTGGGATTTGTATACTCCATCACAAGCCAATCCCCTGAAACAAGTCTACCTAGAACAAGAAGAAGAAAAATTAATAAAATCTAAAAAATGAAAACACAAACCCTACTGCTAGCAGGGTTTTTACCCCAAGAAGGGAGAAATGCCAGACACTCCATGAAGTCAACTCTTGCTCTTGATTTTATGCAAAAGATGCTTCAGATACTGCCTCCTCTGAAGCCAGGAGCCGAGCTTGACATTGTAATTTAACCCTGGATACGTATACACTGCCAAAAAAAACACCCAAAAATCTGAGAGTGAGACTCACAGCCTGGACTCTGGCCCAAGCAGGAACGTCTACGCTTATTTTCAGCCACGTTATGGAAGCCCAGGTCAATTGACCAGGGTTCTGAGACTCACTTGCAGATTTTGGGGCTTTGGGTGGTTTTGTGCACTGTAGATGTACCCAGTGTTAAATTACACCAAGCTCTGCTACTGGTATCAGAGGAGGCAGAATTAGCAGTTGTATGTGTAACAAATAGCCTAAGGATGTGTGAACATGTCTCCTAGTGGTTGGCCCCAAAGAGAATAAGAGCTTGCTACTTACAGCTGAAGGAGTTTAGCTAAAGAGGTAGAGGCCTGTGCTTTTCATGCTGAAGTGTGGGTTCTAGCTCTGCTCCTGACCTGTAGTGAATTATTAAATATGCACAGCATGGTACAGCAGAAATGCAGCTCTTTGCTAATGCTTGCTGAATGAATAGGACTACAACCCTAAGCACTACACAGGGACACTTGAGAGTTAAAAGGGTGCTATCAGCTTTGCTAGTCCCCAACTATCACCTCCTTTAAAAGTACTAGGCTAAAGTGGTCCAAGAGCAGGGCTTAATGAGCTGCTGTGAGCAAAATCAGCCCAACTCTACTACACCTGCAATAGGTGTCAGGCTTGTGGGAGGGGTTACCAGGAGGAGAGCCCAGCACAGATGGATGCTGGGTGGGTGGGAGACCTCAAGCTCTCACTTCACGAGAGAAGCCTGGCTGGGATCAAGAATGACTGGAGAGACTGCTATCTGCCAGAGCCACCCTCATGGAAGAGAGGCTTGATGCCGGACAATTGTGTCAATTTGCCTTCTTGTTGCTGGGACAGACTGCTGCAGGTAGTATCCCTGAGAGGGGTGATAGCCAAATAAAATCCTTTGTCTTATGCACCCACCCAAGCAGGGTCCCAGCAGTGACCACAAGCCCAGCAGTGATTCTATTACAAAGGGATTTTCTTGGTTGGGGTTTGTCCCCTAAAAATTATTAGGAACTTAATATATTAATAATTTTTATAAATTAATGGTATACCAATTTGTACTCTTGGTGCTCCTGTTTCATGCTGTCTGCAGACATCTCTTCTCTGTTTAAGTCTGGCTCATGTTGAAGCTTTTCTTCACAACCCAAAGGGCTAAAACCTTAACTTTAACACACACACAAAGAGAGAGAGAGTTTAAATTTTTGAACATAAAATACCAGCCTCCAGAAAAAACTACCAGCTCACCAAGCCACCCTGCACTGGCCCAATTCAATCCCTGCTCTTGGGAAGATCCACAGATTCAGGAGAGTTATTTTTCTTAAACTGGTGGGGTCACTGCTGCCCTGATAGCCCCAACTGGTCTTAGAATGGGTAAAGATTTCAAAGACCCTCAATGGTTTTCTTCAATGCACGTCTTTAACTGCTTCTCTTATTGAAGAGCACACCATAGAATCATAGGCTTAGAAGGGACCGCAAGGGTCATCTAGTCTAACCCCCTGCCAAGATCCAGGATTTGTTGCGGCTAACCATCCAAGACATGTTTAACGTTACCTCTGAAACCAGTCCTGCATCCAGATTAGCAATACTTACATGTATTGGTACAGACATGCTCCATAAAAGCCATTTTTAATATAGAGAAAGGTATCTTCTCTACATGTAAAGCTGAACTACAGTAGCAAGTCAATAGTTAGGATTATAATGGTTATTTTATTTTAAAGTCCTCTTTTTCAGTCACAGATTACTTTGGCTGAACTTTTTTTATACTTGGTGTCAAGCCAAAATGGCAGTTGTGCATGCAAAACTCTTAATAACACTGATTCAGAAGCCTGGAGTTAACACAAGATGCTGTTCTGAGGACATCCCCACTATGGTCCAGACTAGGGCTCTGGAACAGCTTAGGAACTGCCCAGAAAACAGTGCTTCCAGATTTTAAACTAAACCCAGTCCATGCTGGGAGAGGACATGGAGTCTAATCAGTGATGCAGGAATACTAATATAGTGCAAACATGATCAATAAAGTCTAAAGTCTCAGTTCTTTAAGTTAAGGAGCTTCCATGAATGCAAAAAAACCCAAAACTTATTTTTTACTCAAAGATTGTTCTCTGAGTGGGTTTGGGATTTAAAAAACACACTTGGGCAACTCATTTGTTCTAAAGCTTCAGATTTAGAATGGACTATATCTGATCTTAAGTGAAGAAATCTGGTTATGAAATTAAGTTAATTTGCTTTCAAAGACAAAATTAGCTGCAAACTTAAGAATGGAGTGGCTAGCTACTGCTGCATGCTATATGACAGTTAGGTACAGGGCATAAATTTCCCTTTTACCTGGAAAACAGTTATCTGATTAGTTTCATCTACATGGGATTCCACATGACTTTACAGAAGAAAGAGCTAGCATTCTCTTTCAGAACTACAGATCATCGTAGCTAGCTTACAAGTGCCCCCGGTACCCACTGAAAAGAGTTTGTCTTTTATCTCTAGGTGAGTAGTGGCACTGTTCAAAACAATAACCCTCTAACCTACTTGTCACCTGACCATTGGGCTAAACATTTTTAAATTAATGGTATCCCAAACGACAAGAATGATATTTCAAATGTATTCTTCCTGCAATTCACTTATACATAATGGAAGTCACAGGAAGCCTCAATTAAAGTGCCAATAGCTGGATCCCTGAAGGCGTGGCTGCACAGAGGTTTCTGGGGGCGTGGAGCAAAATCTGAAACTGAGGCTGTGACACTGGCAGATCAGGGGCCAGCTCATGCCAAAACTCTTGAACACTGACAAATACATAGCTAGAGCCAGTCTGGCTCACCTGTGTGTTAGTACTGTTAAAATAGGCATCAGTTATAAATAGTTATAAAAATGTGTTTAGACTTTAAGGCATGCAGCAATTTACAAGCATTTCATCATCTCACTTATACCTGTATCCCATGTTTTAAGGTAATATTTAAGTGTTTGCTCTGTAACTATAAATCAGACATGAGAGAAGCATTAACAAGTGTGAAATTCTAGTTTCCAACAAGAGTTATTCTCTATACCAACAAAAGAAGGCCCATTAACACCAGATGAACCATTGTGGAACATCAGAAGACAGATTGTGTCCCCTCCTCACGTCACCCTCCATGAAGAAGAGATATGCAACTGAATTCCTCCCAACAGCTGAATTGGCAACTGGAAGCAGAAGGGGGCAGGGCAGAGAGAAATAAAAAGCCCTAACAAGGAGGAACTATATCTTTTATGCTACTTGGGCTTTAAGGGGCAAGAATTACTAAGCATAAGCAAAAGATCCCCAGTGCTTGGCCTGCCTTAGCCCTAAAGGACATATAGAGCTTGCTTATCAGAGAAGCTTCTATTACTTAGATAGAAACTCATTTGTTCATATATATGTTTACCTGCTTTAATGTTATAAATAACGCATTTCCTTTTCTGAGTTAATAAAATCTTTAGATAGTTTATTACAGGATTGGCCACAGCCATTGTCTTTGGTGTGAAATCTAAGGTGTAATTGACCTAAGGTAAGTGACTGGTCCTTTGGTACTGGGAGTAACCTGAATACTGTTGTGATTTTTGGTATAAGGGATCATCTGTCACAAAGGCAAGCCTACCTGGGTGGCAAGATAGTCCCCTTGGGTACTCTGGTCTATCTATGACTCCACATTAAGACTGTTGTAGTTCTTGACGAGTTTACACTTGATAATTGGTTGGTGAAATCTAAGTCTACACCTCACAGCTACTTTGGGGTCTGTGCCCTGCCTCTTAACAGTCTGCCCTGAGTTTGGTACTCAGGTTCTTGAGGCACTGTAGGAGAGCTTAACAGAGGCTACCTCTGCCCCCTTTCCAGAAAAGTCACCCTGGAGATGAAAGAATATAAAAAGAATGCTATTGAAAACTTTAAAGCTGATTTATTATCACAAAAGAAATCACACCACGTTATCTTTACAAAAACAAAAAGAGAGCATCAAATGAGTTATAATTTAGGCTCCTTGCAAGATCGTACTCTATCGACAGCATCACGAAGGCCAATACACACTATTTACCCATGGTAGATTGGAGGCTTTTAAAAAAAAAAAAAAAAAAGCAGCAGCAGCAAGGCTAATTTGCTAAAGGATCACTCCTCTTGGGAAACCAAAATCAGCATAGAGACAAAAATCCTTAGAGCAATGCAGATCTGTGGGGAAATATTCTGCAGTCCTTTGTAGTAAGTCTTGTTTAACAACTTAATTAAAATCACTTTTTCAAATAGTCACTCTCTCAGCTTATTTTAAAAGGTGAGTTTCTTCAACAGAATCATCTTCCATCAAATCTATTGGGTAGCATTTTGATAGTTTGAACTTTTGAGATACTGTACTTGGCATCATTTGTTGTCAGGCTCCAAATAAGTGAAGATATGCTGCTGATTTTTTCAGTTGTTTCAGATCTTCTTGTAATTTTGCATATAAGCACATCTAGAGCAACGTAAAAAACATCAACTTTGAACTCAGTTTCTTGATTTTCCTGGCCACATGCAGTGGTCCTGTCTTCATCATGGAATGTTTTCCTCTTTTCTTTCTGAAATCTTGCTCAAGGCCCAGACCAGCTGCTACAAATTTTGACTTGTCAAAAAACAGAGGCCAAGATTCTCAAAGGCCCTCCAGTGCACTTAGAAGTGATTTCACCAGCCTTGATTCATCATCAAGTGTAAGCTCAGAGTCTTGAAGTAAACGCCTTTCAACAATGGCTTGTAGGGTCTTAAACCAGAAAGTGTCCAGTAAAATGATTTTTAAAAATGTTAACTGTTTAAATGAATAGTCCACTTTGTTGCATAAGTCTGCAGGCAAGCTGAGTTCTTCCTTCAGTTCCACCAAAGTTTGTGGAATTCCCTTGGTCTCTTCACTAGTGGTTTCACTGCTTGTGATTCTTGCACTCCACCATATCTGCAACATACAATGCTACTAAATGTCTGCAGCTTGTTGAATTTTCCATCTGCTACGACTGGAACTGAGAAGTCCACTGACAGACTGGTCAGGGAGACAAATCATTTTGTACCTTTGCTTATTTCTACCAAAATATAAACCCTCTTTAGTCTTATTCCCTGTGTGTGAGTTATTTATATTTACAATTGTAGCCCACCCACTTAATAAAACTCAATATGAGTTTATTTAAGCTGGAGTGCCTTCAATGCTGCAGCAAGACTTCTCATGTTTACATGGAGTCTGTCACAATATTATAAGCATTTTCCCCATTTTCAGCATTATATTGTCTTTTGAATTCATATATGTACATTTGGGTTGTACACAGTGGATATGTTTCATCCAATAATCATATTGTTCCATGGATTTGCCCTTTTGCCCCACCCTCTGGGCAGCACTTGCGTGAAGATACAGGGGAAAACTGGTTCAACTGTAGTTGGGCTTATTCATTTAATTTTAAAAGCTAAGCAGGGCTGGACCTGGCCACTAGCTGACACAGACTGCAGAGAGGAAAACAATCATGTGAAAAGAGTATACTAGGCTGTTGCTTAAAAGCCTAAGATAGGACTATAAAACCTACCAATAAACAAAGCAGATTCTTCTCCACACCACACCAATAATAACCCCCCTCCTTTGGATGAAGGAGTTTAATTTCTTGCTAGAATGGATTCCTCACAAATAAAGATTAATCCTTCACTTGATGTTTACTCACTAGAGCAGCTTTCTGAATTATGGGATCTGTGTCTGCACATTGAAATATATATTCAGATGCCATTAGTCAAATAACCATATATGGTCACAAATACAAGTCACCATAGAGGAGCAAAATGGTCCATCTAGCCTGGCATCTTGTCTCCTAAAGTGAGCAAATCCTGAGGCTTCAGAAGAAAGCATAAAAGCTTAATTGTGCATTATTATACCATGGTGGAAACATTTCTTCCTGACTCCATCTGGTGGTCTGCTTTTGCTGTGAAGCAGTGATAGCCATACATATTTCACTCCAACTAGCATAGCAGTAGATGCCATTGCTATCCAAATACGAATAGCTAGTCTTGGGGGCTAAAGCCCTGATCCATCACAGAATGTAAGCATGAAATAACATTAAGAGACCAGAGTAGCTGCATTGAGATAAGTGGGGTTACTCACATCATTAAAATTATGCATGTGCTTAGGTGATCTGGTGGACTGAGGTCTACAATTATTTGCATCAATAGTGCCCCATGATAATATAGCTCCAAAAGATCTGTTGAATTAAAAAAAATGTTTCCTTTCCACCCATTTATCATCATGGGAAGCAAATAAAAGGAGTTTCTACAGGGGGCTGGCTGAGTTCCTGGTTGAATGATTTCAGGGTTGCTAGGTTTTCATTATATTGTATAAGTATTAGGGAGCCCAGAGCCTCAGATAGGCACTCTTTAATAATTATAAATCTAAATAAGCTTCCTCTGACCACATCTTTTTGATTTTCTCCGCTGGCTTCCTGTAGAATTCTATGCAGCTTACATGCTTCTCAGACTTTGAAAGTTCTTCATAATACTGCCCCCACCTTCAGCATACCTCTGATCTCACTGGCTCCCACACAAGCTTCTACTTCCCATTTTCCAGACTTCCCTCTGTCTTTTTTGTCTGTTGTTTTTCAGATCATATACTGAGAGTGAATGAATCTTTCATACCAAAACAAAAACCAAGAAAGAACAAGAGTAAAGGCTCCATAAGAGAAACCAGTGTCCATCTCTGTTGTTCTATGTTGCGGCAATTCTAAGTCACAACATGGCAACTGCCCAGGCAGATAACTAGAAATTTAAAGGAGCAGTACACAGAAAACTAGTCTAACAATTAAGAAGCTAGACACACCTGTCTCTATCTGCTCCTTACTTCGTTCCCCCTTTCATGGTACCCTCATGCATTGGAGAGCTTCCCAATGAAAATTCTAGAGCCCACTCTCCACCTTCAGAAACCTGTTCCGTGAGGCACACTGACCAGTCTGTGTGGGTTCTGAGTTCTATTCAGGATGAGAAAAGAAAAAAGAAAAAGAAGAGCTCAAAAGTTGATTTTTTTTCTTATTTCATTTTGAATTTTCAAAAATGATCTGTTTTGGGGACATGGGGGGTGGGGGGGAAGAGACCCACACACAGGTTGCATAACAGCCCAAAAGTAAATAATGAAAAACGTCATACCAGGTCACTTCATCATTTGTGCACACTTCTGGAAATGCTGTTGCCATGCCTCATGAAAATTCAGTTTCCTGGTGTCCTCATTCTCTTCTATGAGCCATGCTGACCAGATGGACTATGTCTCTCCTGATGTGCAGCCTACAGAGGAGAATGGGAGCATGAACTATCCAGACTGCGGCTCCCATGAAGCATCACAGCAGCATTTCCCATTTTGGCTGAAGCTTTTTTGTTTGTTTTCAGATTTCCACCAAAAGAAAAAAAATCCCAAATTTAAACAAACATTTTTAAAGCCAGGTCTAGTCAGCATTTTATAGGATTGGCCTTGATCCTGCATGGATGGATCCCCATGCCCATGCCAAGTGCCAGTGAACACAATGAGGCTCCAGCCAGGCATAAAGGTTTGCCCACATGGATCCAATTGCAGAATGAGGGTCTTAAATGGTCAGCTCTTCAGCTCAGGAACAAAGCAGTCATTTGTTTGACACAGAGCATCTAGAGTGCTGCAGTACATAAACAATAACATCCATTTATCATCTCAGTTTTGTTGAGCCTCCTTGCTCTTGCATGATGGGAACTATTCTATATACCTCTGTCATATTCTAGTATGATCTTTTATCCCCAAATAAAATACAATTTTCTTAATTTCTCCTCATATGAAAGTTCTCCTTGCCCCCAACTACACACATGAACAGTATATTGCACTGAATCGCTAGTTTATTTTCTCTTTCTCGTGTGTCATTTTGACCAGAGGTAACAAAACCTTAATTCAGTATTCAGGGTGAGGATGCTCCACCAGTTGACACAATTGCATTATACTTTCCCCCTCTCCTTTATCTTGTTCTGTGTCCTTTATAAAATCAGGTACGTTTTATAGAGAAAATGAGTACATGGCTATTAGTCAATTTACACTCAGTTGTTACCTAGGAAGAAAAATCAATTACATCTTGTCAGGTAATTAATCCATTTTATACCCCATGGTCTGGTAGCCTCTGGAAGCTCTCAGCCATTTCATACAGTGTTCTCCATCTGTCATCCTTCCTGATCCCCCACAAGGTCATAGCACAGAGTATGCCATTTAGATCCTACAGCCAGTTACCTTAGCCGTTCTTTCCTGGGGACTTGGATAGATTTCCAGTTCCTAATTAGAAAGTACTTTCTTGTGGGGAAAGATAACTCAACCAACTCTAAGTCATTTTTAATAGCTTTTACCTATTCCTTTAATTTCCATCCAATCAAGTCCAAAGTCAAAGTTTTTTGGAACCTATATACCAGGAAGTTATGTAGCTACCAGTATTTTAAATATGAAAGACTAGAACTGTCTCTCAGCTCCATAACATAGGCATCCAGTTTCAGTCTCTTTTCTACTCCTGAAGACCTTCTCACTAGACTTTACTAAGAATAGGGGCAACATATACATTCTTTGTAGAGATTTGTTAGTTTACAAGTTTGATTCATCTACTAGTTCCTTCCAAAACAGTCTACTGCTTCCAAATAAGTCTGAGGCTTGGTCTACACTATATACTTACTTCAATATCACTATACTGACCTTAACACACTGTGTAGACAGCGTTATGTTGGTGGGAGAGCTTCTCCAGCCAACATAGTTACCACCCCTTGTGGAGGTGGACTTATTAAGCTAATGGGAGAGTCTCTCCCATCAGTTTAAACCATCTTCACCAGACGTGCTACAGCGGCACAGCTGTGCCAATATACATTTGTAGTGTAGACCTGAGTCTTTCTCCCCCCAACCTGATTATTTCACAGCTTTTGATAGGCAAGAGGGAGCTGGGCAGGGCACATCCCATGTACAATTTTTTAAGTAAGTTTTACAGTTTCATAGACACAGAACCCAACCTTGCAATCTCATCCTCATGGGCACACTCTGGCCACTGGAGCCTGACATTGTTTGTTTTAATTCCCTCTTACATTCTCCCACACCCCAACAAATAAGCCAAAACACCCACATGTAGCCTCTTCATATGTTGATATTGTTGATAAAGAACCACCTACTTTCCCACATTAACCCTCTCTGCTCTGACCCCTTTTCCTTCAGCATAGTACTCCTGAAAGGCCTCAAATGAAAAACACTCAAGGTATTTTAAGTGACTGGAAAGCTCCCACAACCAGACTTTTTTGTTCTAACAGGAGAAAATTTGAGAGTTATGTTGTATAAATTTAGATGGAATAACTGAGCTAAAGGTGTTAACATAACCCAGTCACTGTCCAACATCAAACTGGAAACAAAGACTGGGGACTGGCATACAGAGACCTCAGCCTGCTTAGCACCATGGCAAATACACCATTAAACATCATTTAACCTTTCTGAAAGATACAGAGGAAAATGAAAAACAGCCTAAGCATTCGAAATGTAAAGTGTTAAATAGGGCTTTGATTTTAAACAGCAGCCCTTGTTCCCTTTATCTTTAGCTGCAGACAGTTTTTTAGAAGGAAAAACTCCCTGTTTGACAGTCTTCTAGATTGCATTAAAGATGGCAATAATGGTCCTTTTGAGGAAGAGAGAAATTAGTTGAAATGGGCTGGAGTCATTGCTGCTGCTAAAGTCCAATCTTAGAAGGAAAAGCCCCCTTATCTGACAGTCTTTTAGTATTAAAGGTAATAATAACTGCTCATCCCTGGTGGTGTTTGGGATTGAGCTGGGGCCAGCAGGGTGGTGATGTCATCTGGGTCCCTCTCTCAGGTCAGGACATCCCGCAGTACAAAGGCAAAGAAGAGGGGGGCCCAGGAGACAATGCGGGTGGCAGCCAAGATGGTGAAGCTCACTCCAGTAGTCTCCATCTGTTCTTTCACTCTGTTCTTTTTGTTCTTTCCCCACAAAAACATTTATTTTAAGGAACTAAAAAGGGGGTGATGGGTGGAATAGCCCATCCCTCATTATTTTGTTCAACAATTAAGCCCAGTATAAGCTCATTAACTTCTGGCTCCACATTTCTTGCTTTTAGCAAGTAGAATCTCAACACAGTCCTTGAATCATATCAACTTGGTCTTTTTTGTTTAGACTAATCTAGTTATTCTGTCTCCCTATCAGACCTTTTCCCATCAACATTTGTTGTTATAGGTTATTGTAAGATCTTATGAACTTTTACATAGTTTTTACAGTTGAGCTCATAATTTGGATAAATATGTAGGTCCAGTTGTCAAAACAGTGGCCTGCATACTTCATAAAACCTTGCACCTCCCTTTTTCTTCAGACACAGAGCACTCAGATACAGGAGATTCAACAACATAAATCTCCAGCCAACAGAAGGGGAGGCTGTCCTGTGTCCAACATTAGATATTGTTATGGCAGGAGTAACTAGATATCACTCTTCCACATAATCTTACAAATTTGTTTTCTTCACCTGGGAACAGGGTACAGGGTCTGAAGAAACGCTATATTATTGTCAGTTTTGTCATACATTTTCTTTGGGGAGGAGCTGTTACAAATAGCAACAGAGTTCATACTCTGTATTCATATCTCTAATTAGAGTTAATTCTTGATACAGAGTTGTTTCCTGGGAAGCAAGCACTGGTTTGGGGCTAAGAGTCCTGAAAGAGGGATCTTGCCTACATACCATATGCGACCCCCTCTGTTCAAAGAATGTTGTATATTTTGTAAGTAAACAAGTTGCCTACGAAGATAACCAGACTCCATGCCATTGATTGCTACTCCAACAGAAAATCAACCTCCAAGGCCCTGCCCTCTGGTATTGCTCAGTAGAAGGGAAATATTTTCCAGATGCATGAAGGTTCAACTTCACACCTGAGGGAGACTAAGAAGGGGCTGAAGTAGCTGACAATAATATTACATCTAGGGCAAAATGTTTCCTCTGGGATACTGGCCAGTTCTTTCCACTTTTCATCACGCCTTTCATGAATATGTTGCAGTTCAGGATAACCTTCCAGCAAACACTGCATTAAGAATCTGTAAACTGATGCAATGACTCAGCAGGAAGGGGGTGGGGGGAGGGGAGAGAGAGAAAAAAAAATAGTGACATCCAGCAAAGTCTTTTCCTCAAAGGATATTACTTATAACAAGATACCAACCATCTGCAGATCATGGCACACTTTTTTGTGGTGAGGGTGTTTCCCTATAGCCTCTCCATGAGCACATCATCCCAGTATTTCACTCTGTATTAGCTCCCCACTGAATACAGAGTCCAACTCAAATTCTCTGTCCTGACATTCTCAGCTATCCATGGGATCACTTCGGCTTCCATGACCTTCCACAACAGCTTCCTTCCACCAGAGCAGTGATACTATCAATCCATAGGGCAGGTTCGGGAGGAGACAGAATTTTCACTGGATTTGGACTAAGACTATGGAACAAGATATAAGAATGATCATTGACATCAGCATCCTTAAAACTAAATACAAGCCATTTTCAAAGCACCTAAGTCACTTTGGAAACTAAGGGTATGTCTTCACTAGCAACGTTAAAGCTCTGACATGGCAGTGCTTTAACGTGGTTGTGTAGCTGCGGCACCAGCGCTGGGAGAGAGCTCTCCCAGCGCTGTAAAAAAACCACCTCCACGAGGGGAGTAGCTACCAGTGCTGGGAGCATGGCTCCCAGCGCTGGTGCACTGTCTACACTGCCACTTTACAGCGCTGAAACTTGCAGGGCTCGGGGTGGGGGGGAGAGTTTTTTCACACCCCTGAGCGAGAGAGTTGCAGCACTGTAAAGTGGCAGTGTAGACAAGGCCTTAGTCCCATTTTCAGAAGTGACTAAGGCACTTAAGAATCTAAGTCCCATTGACTTTCAATGGGCTTCTAAATGCGAATGTTACTTTTCAAAATGGGACTTAAATGTTTTTGAAAGTTTTACTCTAAACTAAAATTTTTACTACTTTTTACTCCTGCTAGCTCTGCAGAATCAACCAATGAGCTTGATTCCATTTCTCTTTATGCATCCTCAGCAGAACAGTGTATTAAGCCCAAATCATTTACACCTGACTAATCTCACACACAGTAGGACTGCAAAGGGGCAGCAGAGGGCAAAGTTTTACTTACGGACCATCTTTCAGTGCTTTCAATGAATGTCAAGGAAAGAAGCTAGGCTGACTGAGTCCAATTTGAATTGTGAATTACTAAGGCTAGTAGATTAAAACTATATATTATATTATACATACACACACATTATTAAACACATTTGATATGAAAAATATTGAGAGCCAATATGTATAGAACCCACAATGCAATTATCAAGGAATCACTTCTCAGAGTGGAGCAGCACTGTAATGTTGCATTAACACAGTCAGCACCATTGCATACACCACGTCTTATTTTACAAACTGTTATAACACGTAAAAGACTTTACTGTGAAAGTTCATGTTACTCTCCATCTTTTTGGTATATTTGGGAACCTCCTTCCTTCAGTGGAGATGAAGTTGATATTGCAGGATACAGAGCAGGCTTCTTCAAACACCTTCAGTAGATCTTCTCTAAGCATCGACAACATCATCTGGGACTTAAATACAAATAAATACACATTAAAATATTAAAATTGATTATTATAGAATTGCAATACGGGCACAATGCTGGTTACAAGAATACTCCAAAAGAAACACACTGCAGATCTTGCAGTGTGTTTTTGTAAGTGCACTACTGCCCTCCACTGGATGGAATCAGGTCTGTTCCAGTGTTTATAGAAAGAAAAGGAGTACTTGTGGCACCTTAGAGACTAACCAATTTATTTGAGCATAAGCTTTCGTGAGCTACAGCTCACTTCATCGGATGCACGAAAGCTTATGCTCAAATAAATTGGTTAGTCTCTAAGGTGCCACAAGTACTCTTTTTCTTTTTGCGAATACAGACTAACACGGCTGCTACTCTGAAACCAGAGTTTATAGACTGATTCCCTGGCATGTCTAGGGAAGCTACACCTCTAACTTGACAGGCAGAAACCTATGTACTGGAAGTACAAGTTCTCAGATGCCACGTGAATGCAACAAGTGGAGGATCATGATTGTTAGTGTATGCTATCATAATCCAGCTATTGATGTTTTGTGGCAATTCCTGCCTTCACAAGCTAATGCAGGAGGATATAAACCAGAATTCAATAACTAGGGCCCTACCAAATTCATGGCCATGAAAAACATGTCACAGACCATGAAATCTGGTCTCCCCCTGTGAAATCTGGTGTGTGTGCTTTTACCTTATACTATACAGATTTCATGGGGAGACAAACGTTTCTCAAATTGGGGGTCCTGACACAAGAAGGTGTGCCGGGGGAAGGGGTTGCAAGGTTATTTTAGGAGGGTGGCGGTATTGCCACCCTTATTTATGTGCTGCCTTCCGAGCTGGGCAGCTGGAGAGCAGCGGCTGTTGGCTGGGCACTCAGCTCTGAAGGCAGCACCGTGCCAGCAGCAGTGCAGAAGTAAGGGTGGCAATATCATATCATTCCACCCATGGGTGGTGGGTATAATAGGCCAGGGGAGGCTTCCGCAGCCTCCGGACCCCCGGTTGTAGGATTTTGGGGGGAAATTTTTGATTTATTATGCCCCATGCAGTTTCCAGGGTGGCTGAGGATGTACTCACCTCAGCCGTCCCGGAACCTGCGTGGGGCATAACAAAAGCGTCTTTGGGAGAAAAGGGATGCATGCTTTTCTCCAGGCGGCTTGGAGTCTGGGGAGGGGAAACGCAGTGTGGCTGCAGCTGGCCCAGGACTCTGGGCAGGGGAGCTTGGGGCTGCGGCTGGCTGGGGGCTCCTCTGGGCAGCTGAGGGGCTGTCTCGGGGCTCCGGCCAGCTCGGCAATCCTCCGGCCAAGGAGGGGGGCAGACTTGGAGCTCCTGCTCTGGGGAAAGGGGCAGGCAGAAGGAGCGGAGCTGGGGCTAGCCTCCCCAGTGGGGGGCTCCATCCACTGCCCATGATGCCACCCTTACTTCTGAGCTGTTGCCTTCAGAGCTGGGCGGCTGGAGAGTGGTGGCAGCTGACTGTCAAAAAAAAAACCCCACAAAAAACAGATAACCTATCACAGCCTCTTGGGAATTTTCCAACCATCTGCATCCCCACAGGCCTTGCTCTGAGTCACTTTTAGTGCTAGGTACTTAAAAGTTAAAGCACAAGTCACCGAACCAAGGGTTGAATCCTGGAAGAACAGCCCCTTAGAACCACTCTCATGCCACACGCACTTCCCGAGCAGCACATTTTCCCTTGTTTAACAAGCCTGTGAAGGCTAAGTAAGAAAAATGGGGACAAAACATTCGACAGAACAAGTAAGTGGATTTCCTGGTTTCCCCAACGTTTGAGTTTTGGGAACGGCAAAAATCTAGTTTTGGCCTTTTGCAAGGGGGATCCTAACTTAGCATTTCCCAGTTTTCTTAAGTGAGGGGTTTGTGTTTTATTGTAACCCTGACAATATTTTGGAGAGGCCCAGGTGGAGACCTTACCTGACCATTCCTGTTTTCTAACATTCAGTTTGGAACCTCCACACCCTGGATGAAGAGAGGAAGGCAAAAAAGCCAGTTGTGCAGAAACAAACAACTACAGGTTAAGAAAGGTTTTTTTTGTTGTTTTAAGCAAGAGACTATATGAAGAAGCCACCAGTTACATTTCCTTCCTCCTGTTATTCTGCTGCTGCTACCTTAGCACCCTGCTGACTGATTGCCATCCTTGGCTCTTCCTGACACCTTACCCCCCTGAGGATTGCCTCTCCTTGCCCACCTGCCTGCCAGTGCCCTTGTTGTACCAATAAAATAAAAACCAGCAGGATCTTATTAAAGGGAAAAAGGCAAAATACCACATTTATTGTGAATACAGAAAGAATCATAGTAAGCAGTTAGTTATAGTTATAACATTCCATTCAATCTCAAATTTATTCTCTCATTCATTCATTCATTCATTCATTCATTCATTCACACACACACACACACACACACACACAGGTTCTGCAAGGTTGTTATCATAGTTACCAGCCTTAGAGTTGCTCATGCCAAGCCACTGGCCAGGTGGCCTGGACATGAGGAGGGAGCAGGGCCTTGTCAGATGCTCATCTGATGCTCCTGGAAGTTGGTTTGCAGAATCAGACCCCAAAGTTCTCACTTTTTAGAGTCTATTTTTATAGGAATTTCTTCCTATGCCAGTCTATGGGAATTGCTTCATCATGCTGTTGCTGAATCAATCAGCAGACGGCACATTCCTGATGGCTCCAAGATGTTATCTTGTTCTTTGGTTCTCCCATCCTTGAGGCTGTTGGGTGGATTCCAGTCTGCCCTCCGGGGGGGGGGGGTCGTCTGGTTATTTCCACTTGACGCCTTCTTCAGCCGATGGACACTGGATTCTTAGGCTGGCACCTCCCTGATCATTCAGTTATTATCCACACCAAGCATCCATCCACATACATCCTCTATCTCTATTTTAATGACAATTGTTAATACAACAAAAGGGTGGGGAGTCTCTGGGTGCTGTTTCTGTTGTTAGAGTATTGTTTTGAGTCTCTCTCTCTGTGAACTGCTTTGAGAACAGACTCTGTCTTAGAATGTACTAACACAGTTAGCAGCTTGCAAGTTTCACACATAGAGGGAGAGAAACAGTACCAAAAACCAAGAGACCTCTTAATTAGTAATACCCTGGAATTTGAACTCTGGGGAATCAAACTCATTTGTGATTTTAATACAGAACTTCTTTAATATGATCCAACACCCTAGCTCTCAACTGTCTGTTTCCTACTAGTGCCCTCTTGCTGATCTGTCCCTCCGTTGCTCACCTTCCAATAACCCTGTGTTGTCCAACCACCTCGAGCCACGTACCAAAAGGATTATTTCAAAATTTCAAAGAGCCACAGGTAGGAGGGGATGGACAGTTTAAAGTTGCCATTCTCCCCACCCCCCTTCTCACTCTGCCTTAAATTCTTTAGAAATTGAGCAATCTATAACAGCAACTCCCCACTCATGTTCCCCGTGCCAAACTAGATTTTAAGCAGTTGAAGCTGGGTCTGGAGAGTGAAGCAGTGGATAACTTTTTTTAAGAGCCCTGCTTTTGTCCCTTCCAACCCTGATATTCTATAAAATATATATAAAATGGGATTCTATAAAAGGGCTCACTGACTGCAGGAGCACTTCCATATGGCCAGACATGGCATAGCAGCTGTCTCCCCATATGATGTCTCCCCACTAATAGCCACTCCATTCTGCAGTGGTCTCTCTTCCTGCAACTTGGGCTTCCAGCAAGGTCACACTTTAGAGTCCATCCCTTCCAGGACACAGAGAGCCCAACCCAGCTACAGTCCAATAACTTCATAGCAGCTCTTCCCTCTATCGCTGGGATTTGTGGTCCTTACACCCCTTATCCAGGAGACTTCACCCCACCTGCCACAGTAGCTGGTAGGAGACCTAGGCCCTCCCTCCAGTCTGTGTTCCAGCCCAGACACCCTATAGTTAGCGGCTAAGGTCTACTTCTTCAGACTCCTTACTGACTCCCAGACCACTTCCTACCTCTTCTATCCCACAGAGGGCGACTAGATTCTCTTTCCACAGCCAACTTCCAGACTCTATACTTACCATCCAGCTCCCCACCGGGGATTACCAATTAATCCTGGCTGTCTCCCCCCACCCCCCAGGTATGTTAATTGACCTCTCAGACCCACATTAACCCCCTCAGGACCTGTGCGGAATACACATCCAATCACACAATCCTACAGAAACATGCCCAGCTCTGCCTTCTTTCCCCATCCATCCCCTGTGAAACCATCACCTTCACTCACAATTCCTGAAGTAAACTATTTCTTTCCCAGGAACACCCACCCTTGCCTCCCTCCAACCAGCCCTAAAGAACTCAGCCTCCCTCCTTTAACACGATCCCAGCAATCCCAAAAACATAACCTAGCACCCAAATCTCTCCCTTCTTCTCTCCCCAACCGCCATGCTTCTCAGGAAATCCACCCCACCCCTAAAATCCCCGCAAATCAATTAAAGTCAGTGACTAAGGCCCCACAATCTTTCTAAGATCTATTACAGTAGGGGCACTGTCAAGGTTCCTTCCCCACTCTGAACTCTAGGGTACAGATGTGGGGACCTGCATGAAAACTTCCTAAGCGTACTTTTACTAGCTTAGGTTAAAACTTCCCCAAAGTACAAACTATTTTACCTTTTGCCCTTGGACTTTATCGCTGCCACCACCAAACGTCTAACCAGTATATTATTGGGAAAGAGTCCATTTGGAAACATCTTTCCCCCCCAAATCCTCCCAACCCTTATACCCCCTTTCCTAGGGAAGGCTTGATAAAAATCCTCACTAATTTGCATAGGTGAACACAGACCCAAACCCTTGGATCTTAAGAACAATGAAAAAGCAATCAGATTCTTAAAAGAAAAATTTTAATAGAAGAAAAAGTAAAAAGAATCACCTCTGTAAAATCAGGATGGTAAATACCTTACAGGGTAATTAGATTCAAAACATAGAGAATCCCTCTAGGCAAAACCTTAAGTTACAAAAAGACACAAAAACAGGAATCTACATTCCATTCAGCACAGCTTATTTTATTTTCTCAGCCATTTAAAGGAATCAGAATCTAACGCATATCTAGCTAGATTACTTACTAAGTTCTAAGACTCCATTCCTGTTCTGTCCTGGGCAAAAGCATCACACAGACAGAGAGAGAGGCTTTGTTTCTCCCTCCCCCCAGCTTTTGAAAGGTTTCAGATGCATCCGATGAAGTGAGCTGTAGCTCACAAAAGCTTATGCTCAAATAAATTGGTTAGTCTCTAAGGTGCCACAAATACTCCTTTTCTTGTTGCAGCTTTTGAAAGTATCTTGTCTCCTCATTGGTCGTTTTGGTGAGGTGCCAGCGAGGTTATCCTAGCTTCTTAACCTTTTACAGGTGAAAGGGTTTTTCCTCTGGCCAGGAGGGATTTTAAAGAGGTTTACCCGTCCCTTTATATTTATGACAGGCACTCTACGTGTTTTTGTAGGGTTCTTGCCACCACTCATTCTCTCTCCTGGATGCCCCAGCGCCTTCTGTATCAGCTGCTGTATGGTTGGTTGGCCCCCAATCCCCTCCCAATCTTGAGAAGGTTACATGGCTCCAACCCTCTGCTTTCTCTGTTCTTAAAGGAGCAGGAGCTCAGAGGCTGCTTTGCTCTTCACTCATCCCTTCCTGAAAAATAGTTTGCAGGGAACACATTTTCAGTTATGAAGAAAAATATATTTTATTACTAACACACTCGTTCTCAAGGCCAATTCTTAGGAGTCCCAAGGGCCTCAGGCTGACCACCCCTTCTCAATCCAGTCCCTATGCTTCCTGCCATCTGCTGGCCATTTATCTTTGCAACCTGCCTCTAGAACCTTCCCCTATTCCCTACCCACCATTGTCCTAACCTCCTGCTGCTTATGGTTGCCTCTTGACCCCTCTTTCCTTACCTCCTGTCCTGCCCCGCTTCTACCTGCCTTTTGCTGCCCAGGACTGTCCTGTACCCTTGCCACCTTTTCACCTCCAATTACTATGTTATGGTCCTCCAGCTGTCCCGCCCAGACTTTATTTGCAATTCTTCTATTTTATTCAGGAACGCAAGAAAGGACTAGAAAATGACCCTCCTGGAACAATCTGTCTTGACAGAAAGGTGAGGTTTCCTTCCTATCCATGTTAAATTGTTAAAGAAAATGAGGTTCTAAGTTTTTAATTAATTTTGGGGAGAGAGAATGTGACATTTAATTACATTTACATTTCAAAGTGGGTTTTCCTTTAATCTACTTACTTGTACTTACTGCTCTCATGTATTTTAGACAAGGAATTTCAGAGGGCATTGAAGCCATGACAGCTTGCATAGTTTCCAAACCTCTGGTTTTTGCTCAGGGTCCTCAATTCCTTTGTATAGGAGGATTGCTCATTTTTTAAAATAACACCTGTAGCTTGCCTTACTGGTGCTGGAGGAGTACATGTGAACTTTTGTGTCTCCATGGTGTCAGGTGTCACTTCCAAATCTCTCAGTAGAAGCTGGGTTTCAGTGAGAAAACACCCATTTCTTTCCCTGTACTTACCTGTCTTTTCTTTCGTAAAACTTTCCCCAATTCCATCAGAGAACACTAGCCTCACTTCAGGTGTATTTATACCAAAATGTTACTGGAACCTCCTAGAGTGCTTCAGTGAACAATATTCTGCATTTCTATCCAAGGATAGAAGGATCAAGGCTCTCAAAGTGAATTTGACCTCACAACACCCCTGTAAAGTGGATATTACTGTCCGCATTTCACAAGGTCAAAACGGACATTGAGTGTAAGTGACTGGCACAAGGTAACACAGCAAGTCAGCAGAAGAGCATTGAATAGAACTCAATTCTCCCCCTAAAGCCCCAATTTAAATTCCTCATGCAGTTGAATAAACTACCAGATGAAAAGGAATTTGAGGCACAAACCTGACTTACAATAAAAGACTAACATAACTTTTAACATTAATAAACTATATACAGTGTATAGGTTTTGAGGGAGTCCTTGTGGAACAAATCGTAGCTTGAGGCTGTGGGAACTGCTGAGTTCTCTGGGGCCTAAGAGGAGGGACTTACTGTTGATCTCTAACAGCAAGATTAACTGCTGGTAAACAAGATAATCTAACAGTCGTAATGTACATGACACACTGGGTAGGTTCTTGCCAATGGAATTACAGTAGAATTTGTTTCAGAGTAGCAGCCATCTTAGTCTGTATCTGCAAAAAGAAAAGGAGTACTTACAGCACCTTAGAGACTAACCAATTTATTTGAGCATAAACTTTCGTGGGCTACATGCATCTGATGAAGTAGCCCACAAAAGCTTATGCTCAAATAAATGTGTTAGTCTCTAAGGTGCTGTAAGTACTCCTTTTCTTTTTAGTAAGAAGTTGCATCTCTCAGATGGCTTTTATATGCTTAGTTGCTAGGTCTTCTTACATATTTTGAGCTGCTCTCTTTCCTTATAAAATAGGCAAACCACACCAATACCTAGGTATCACGTGTTGTTTATTACATAACATTGTACTTATAAAAACACTAAACGCATGTTAAACGATTTATGCACATTATACTGCTCATAAATATTTGCTATTGTGGCTCCCAGTCCCAGAAGCAGGAATGTTCAGTGTAAACAAAAAACACTGTAGAAGTGAGGTTGTTCTACTAATTCAGTTTCTCCTTTGAACTTAAGCTAGCAAACCTACAAAACAGCGGTATGCGCGTGCCTACAGGAGGCCATTAATACCCCGTAGCAAGCCCACATCCAAACCCTGACCCGAACCTCCGGGGAGTGGTGGGTCGGGGACAAGCGGCAGGAGCTCAGACTCCTGACCGGCTGGGAGCCAGGGACCTCGGGCTAGTCCAATCCGGGCGGAGGGCGAGGAGCGGCTGGAACTTCTCATCGCCACCTCAGCGGCTGCCGCATCTCTTGAGCGGCCCGGGGGAAACGAGCCGGGGAATCAGTTACCCAGGGGCAGGTACCCACAAAACCGGCCCTAACCGCACAGCCGGTGCGGCCGGGCCACCTCCGCCGAGAGCAGACAAACGAGCGGGCCCCGGAGACCCGGCCCCGGCTGCGGTGGAGCCGCTAGTCGGGCCGGCGGCGCGACAAGCAGTCACAGGCGATGTCACCGGCACCTCCCCCAACCATTACAACTACGCACGCGCAGCCCAGAATCCCCAACCCGTTCCCGCGTACACCAGCCCGATGCAGCCCGCGGCGGCGTTCTTCTACCGTCAGACCGTCACGTGACAGGACACGACCCCCCCCCGCCGCCGCCGCCACGCCTCAGCGAGTGATCATCTGAGGCCTGACCCTGTGCTCTCCTGGCAGGGCGAACGGTATGTCATATGATAGATACTGTTAAGAACCAATCAGAAGCCTACAACAAGAGACAGTTGAACCAGTGAGCGGGCTGGGAGCGGCAAGGAGGCGGGACCGAGTCCAGGAGGCGGGGCCGTTTTCAAGTGTGGCGACCGGGAGCGGTAGGCCCAAAGAGGTGGGTTTCTGACGGGCGGGAGCCGGGCTCCCCCCACCCCGTGCGGGCCTCGCTCCTGCATGATTCCGCCGGGCAGCGAGCCCTGGGGCCGTGGGTGGGGACCCCGGGCAGGGGGCACGTGGTCAGGGCCCTGACTCCTCTGGGGCTACTGGCGGGGGTGGGGGGAGTCTCAGGTCAGCAGGGACCTGGTCCTCAGCATGAAGGTACAGGAGGGAGATTCTCAGAAGCAGGTTGGTGAAGAGCAGATAAAAAAGCACAGCCCGTCACCTGGCTGCTCTGTGTTCAGGAAATCCAGCAAGCACTGTAGCCTGACTCATGTTATTGGGCATGGGGCGGTGGGGGGAGTTGTTCATGAAACCCTGTAGTGACCATTTTGTTGTAGGTGTCCATGCATCACCTAGCATAATGGGACACCGCTCCTGATTTTGAATTGCTGGGTGTTATGTGTATTGTTACTGTGATGTAAATGTCATCTCTGTCATCGTGCTGCAAGAGTAAAATACTCAAAAACAAAACAGGTATTATATTCGTGTAGATAACCAGAATTTAAATTTAAAAAAATATTCAGTACAACCCAAGCTTGACAAATAGGTCATCCAAAAATTAACTAAAACTCAGGCAAATAAGTCGTTTTTGTAAAACTGATATTTTTTCTCCCATCAATCCGATACCTTAATTGCTTACAGAAAGAGACTTGACACCCAAAAAAGTGTGTGATGTTATAATCTAAAGCATTGCACTTAACTCACCGCAGTTTTTACTTTGGCAGGGAAGAATATTATTGCTGCCATCATATTGTCTCCGTAGAGCCAAATTCAGCCCTGATGTTAGCAAGCGTATTTCCATTGATTTACAGTTTTTTACACCAGGCTTGAATTTGGGCCACAAAAATTCTAGGTACCTGGGCATTCATACATAAACATACATAGAAATTAGAGGAAAACATATATTACGTCATTATATTGCTCTCCTATGTGCCAAATAGGTATTATTGCATACTATATTGTCTCCAGTATTTAGTCCAATCTCATTTTTAAATTATTCAAGCTGTTGTTCTTTCTCTACTTATATTACAAGTATGTGGCCTTTGTATTCTCTCTGTGTTCATCCTAAAATAAGTTTTTTCCTTCACTTCACTGTCTCTTTTGTTTTGACCAGCAGTGGGTCAAGACAAATTTGAAATATGAGGAAAATGATGTATTAAGAGAATACCCTGTGTGTTGAACCCTTCCAGACAATTGGAATGGAAATTCTGATTGTATATGTATCTGTGTGTTTTAGTGACGGGCATGAAGAGAAACAATTGGAGAAGTAAAGAAAAGGAGGGGTGGAGCAGTCGCAGACAAACCTACCATCCCAACCACTACAGAAGACACAACCACTGTAGCTTTACTGAAAGGCAAGTGTACACAGTTTAATACTTTAGCTGTAGATTTTAAGACCTTTCACAAAGGTAGTTTGGGGGAAGGAAGGTTTGGGGGTTTTTTTGTTTGTTTTTGTTTTTTGTATTAATTTGTTTTGTTAATGTTTACTGTAAAATAGGTACATATTATTTCTCATTTTTTACAGATTGGGAAACTGAGATAAAGTTTATAGGGATTCTGTTATCTTGAGATCTAGCCCATTTTTTACAATAAAAAGTAGTTTACATATTACACCTGCCTTTGTGAGTCTTTCTGATAATTTTTTGTGGCATTAAATTTTTTTCTCTCCCCTGTTGCTATGAGATACTCACACAAATAGTAGGGAAAACTGACTAAGGCTTTAATTCTGAAAACATTGTGGACCATTGATTTTATTGGGACTACTCACATGGAAAGTTATACATATGTTTAAGTGTTTGCAGGATTTGGACCCTCACTCCGACTACATGGAGGAAACAGGTTTAAAAAAGGCTTTCAGATTGAAGTGATTTTTTGTATGTTAATTGTTGTCCTTTAAGTAACTAGTTCAATCCCACACAGAAAGCCAGTGCGTGGAGCCAGGATTAGAACTAAGAAGTTCCTTGCTCCTAATCCTGTTCTCGGAACACTAAATCGTGCAGCCTCTAAACCAACTTGACCTACTGCTTTCAGAATGACAGGATATAAGATCCATTACAGAGCTTAGTATGAACAGAAACACTGAGAATTAGTAACACATTATGCATATAATTTTAAATAGAATCTTAAGAAAATAACCCAGGGAAATTCAACCTAAAGTATGGACCTCCTCAACTTAAAATAGCTTACTTCTGTTTTTAAAGTCTTATACCTACTGTTGTTGCAAGAAATAGCTAAGCTCACTGTAATTGAAATAAAGAAGTAATTTTCTCTGATCTCTTCAGTTTGTTTACTTTGTGCATTTCAAAACACTTTGGGTGAAATCCTGGCCCCATTGAAGACAGAACTCACACTGACTTCAGCAGGACCAGGGTTTCACCCATGGTGTCAGTTTCACTGTAGAGACAGTGTTTTCCCCTGTTATTTGTGTGGATCTTTTACATAACAATATGGAGGCAGGAAGAGAGCAAATCACAAAAATTGACAAGAAAATTCAGGGCAGTTGTACTAAAAAAGCCTAGAAAATCATTGTTTTTAGCAAAGCAAAATAGCTTTTTCATTAGAATAATCTTCATAGAAAAGGTGTGTGAGGAGATCTTGCGTCTGGGCTAATAAATTTTCAAGACAGTTTTGCAAGCTGAACATAACAGTGCATTATTGTTAGGTGTGAACAAGAGGAACCATGGAACTCACTGAATGCAGACACCAGCAACAGTGGATCCTCTTCGGAAGTATGTCATAGCTCTCCAGTGCCTGGTAAGGGACCATTGTGTTCAGGGGCCAAAAATCAGCACCTAAATATTGGGTGCATGAAGACAGACGATCCTGTCATAGTTTACTTCGCCTCTCTAATATCTATAGCCATCTTTGGCAGAGATCTTCTAAAAGTTACGTTATTGAAAGAGTTATGTTAAATAGACAAAGAAAATACAACAATACAACACCTCCCTGTACAATGGGAGGATCCCAGAGCTCGGGCTCCAATCTGAGCCCAGAAGTCTACACAGCAATGAAACAGCCCTACAGCCAAAGCCCCGTGAGCCCAAGTCGGCTGGCACGGGCCAGCTGCGGGTTTTTCTTTGCTGTGTAGACGTACCCTGAGTGAGCCAGCCCAGTCCACAATTGAAATGTCTCGTGGATTGTAGGTATCTAAGCGTTTGATTTGGGAAGTGTAATTGGGGAAGGGGATTGCTGCTTTTATGTTTGGTCAATGATCAGTTGTCCATTGTTCTTGGTGTTTGGGATATCCTAAAAAAAATTTTTTTGTCAGCAGTGTGACTCATTTATGTTCAAGAAGAATGGCCGTGTCTTTGTTCTGGAGCACCTTTCCCTGTGTTTCCCCATTTCTATTTGCTGAATTTAATCTCCATTACTGCTGGTCTCCCTCTCCATATCCCTGTAATGACATTTCTTCTGCAGATAGTAGGAGCATGGTCTGGCTTTTGCTGAGGTGGCCATTAATGTAATCAATACCTCTCCCCATTTGTGACCTGCCAGTCTGGAAGCAGAAGTTTCCATGTTCTTTTTGACTTGGAATCCCCAAAGTGACGGTCTCTTGGCTGCTACTCTGGAATTGGGTGAGGTCAAAGGACAATAGAAAAAGTTTGTTCTCAATCTGATTTTGTTTGGTAAATACTCTTTATAGAACTACCAGGATTTTACTATGACCCTGAAAAGAACCGCTATTTCCGACTGCTCCCTGGGCATAATAACTACAACCCTCTCACCAAAGAGAGCCTCCAGTACAAGGAGATGGAGTGCAAGAGACTGAAGCTGTTAGAAGAGGAGGAAAAGCAAAAGAAGGTGGGTCCTGTCTCTGAAATGTCATTTAAACTTTACTGTGCTGTGACCCAAGACACCAGGATGGGCTACAGGTTATAAAACCCTCCAGTTTCAACTTTGGTATAATCGCCTCTAATGCTTGCTGTTCAAGGTCAAATGTTCAAACATTTGTCCATACCCCCAACAAAAGCTATGTTAAGATGGAGTTATGGTTGAGACTACATAATGAGTAATTTAGGGTAAAATACAGTACAGGGAAGAGGTAATTATCTCAAAACCAAGTATGATAAAGTCAGGAAATTCACAGTTAAGGTTAAGCTTAAAACCTTAATTCTTCCCTGTCACAGAGTCTTCAGACAGTTCACTGATAAAACTCACTAAAACCTCATGCCTGTGCATTTTTTTTTTTAAAGGATTAATAGTCATTTTTTTCAGTTGTTGTAGAATTCTTTATAGTAGAACATTGTGTCCTTTAGCATCTGCTGAAAAAAACTTCTATGAAGAATAACAAGAAAAATGATGATTAATCCTTAACACTTATTCAGATGTAGCTTGGGGACAAGATTTTAGTAAATTATGGGAAGTTTGATGTTTCAATGGTGTCCTGTTACTGAGATCATGGGGCAAAAAAAAAAAAATCTGACACAAGGTGCGAAACTTCTTAAAGAGCCCATTTTTAGTTTAATTTTAATTCTTTAACTGATTCATTTTTAAGTTTTCAGAACAAATGAATTCTCTGAGAGAGAGTAAATACTATCATTTGGGGCCAGGATATGCTTTCTTCGCTGTGCCTACCGATGCCTCCATTAAAAAAGTGACTACATCAGTGGGCTAGTTTTCACAGGCGCTGTGCACTTGCAGGTCCTATTAATCTCAATGGGAGCTGTGGGTGCTCAGCACCACTGAAAGTCAGGCCCCAGCTACCTATTTGATTAAAAAGTGACTTTCAGTCTATGTTCAGACTACAAAATGGATTGTAAAAACCTGGTATGCTTTGCCTTGCTCCAGCTCTGTCTACTGTTCAGTCTTTTGCTTTCATGAGCACTGAAAGTATTTCATGAGCACTGAAAGCCCAACTGTAAAATGACAAATGGAAAAGCTCGGTTATTGCAACATTAAGGTTGCACAGTTAAAATAAAAAAGGAAATGCCAAAGCTAAAGTTTCTATGGCAGCAGTAGGTGGCCATATTGTATTTCAGAGTTTTTGATTTAAAATAAGAACTTGAGGCATTATTTTGTAGTGAAAATGGTTCATGGATTTCGAACCTCAAGATGAGATAGTCACATAGTTATCCAATTTTTGCTTAATACTATGAGGAATTCAGTAAACTGAAGGGCATTCAGTTAGTTTTGTGTTTGGAAGCAGCCAGAGACTTTTCTAATTTGTTTTCTACCTCAGAATGCATATTTTGACTTTTAAAAAAAAAAAAAAAAAATGGGAAGTGCTTTGTTCTTCTTTGAAAAACAGCTTGTAAATACAAGGGCTTAGGGATAAATTGTTCCCCAAATATCCCAGACATGAAGGGACCATGGGCTGCTTTTGATCCTGTGCAACACATAACTGCACGCTTTCATTTGTTCTTTTTTAATAGAAAACATCCAGAGCTGGATTGAACTCATCACTTGTCTTACGCAAGAGGCAGTTAGGGTTACTCAGCTCCACCAATTATTGCAGGTAAGATAATTTCAAATCCCTTTTTCACCCTATAAAGTCCTACTGCTAACGTTTCTTTGTCATTAATCTCGTAGCGTACCTTGTTGTTCCAGTAAGGGACAGAGCTGGAGAAGCATCAGTAATAGACACAAAAGTCTACACTGCCTTTTTCTCAAGACATCCTGTTGTTTTTCTGTGTAGCTTTTCCATTACATTTTATACTGCACGTGCCTACAGAATGGCTCAGCAAGTCTTCCCTAAAATGACAAGAATTCAGATGCAAGAAAATATTTTCTGATCATCAGGTTTTGAATAGTTTGAGTGTGAAATTTCCCATCCTTAACATATACTCTCCTGCACTTTATAAGCATATTGTGGAGTTTTCCCTTATGTAAATACACTTTAACAGACCTAGTCTACAGGAAATTTCTCTTTTCCTTAACTTATGTGGCTTCAATCGTCCAAGTGAGAGTGCTACTGTAGACAGTGTGTCAGCAGATGCCAGCAACCTGTCTTCTGCTGTTGAAGCTGATTGGGAAATTGCAGTGGCGTGACAAGGCTGGTGTACATACAGATGGGGGGCCCCAAAGATTATTTATTGGTGGCCTCATGAGTCTTGGGATCTGAAGGTTGCTCGTGCTATACGTTGGTGGGGCTGCAACCCGCCAGCTCCCTGGGCTGTTTACCTGTTGCCTAACCTGCTGAGATAAAGAAGCATCTCAATGCCTTTTACCCAGAATTCCTTTCATTGGCATTAAATATCCGCATAGTTAAACATGTTTTCGTTTATAGATTGGTCCACGAATTAAAGGTGAACTGCATGCAAAGGAGGAAGGTAGAGATTCGGAGCCCAGATTCCTCAGTTACTGGAACCAACAATTTTAAACTAATAGTGGTATGTTATGGGCACTTCAATTTTTAAGGCTAGAGAGCACTTGGCTATAGTTATTTTCTTGTGAGCTCTGGGATTTGTAATGACCCAACATATAGGTTATATACACTGGGAAGTGCTTTTCTTTGTAGCAGATTGTATTGGCAGTTTCTCCTCCCATACAGAAGGTATTCCAGACTTGGGGAGCTCTGGGACTAGCTAAGTATGAATATGGTGTCTTTTCCTTGTGACCATTCTCCTTTAAGCAGTCTGCACTGACTGTTTTCCACTCTTTTGGTGGAATGAATAAATCCTTGTGTCAAATATTGCTCTCAATTACATATTATTTATATTGTAGTAGTGCCCAAAATGTGCTGGGTGCTTTCTTAACACCTAGCCTGAAGAGCTTACAGTCTGCAAAGACAGAGCCAGGTGAAGGGTGGGAGGAAAGGTCATGAAGATAATTGTCAAGCTCTGCTGATGAGAGAGGAGGAGAGGTTGGTGGGTAATGGAGTATAACAAGGGAGGGAGGAGAAAGGGAAAAGAATGAGATTGATGGAGTGAATGGGGGTGAAAGAGTTAAGTCTGTGAATAGAGCAGATTTTATAGTCCAAAAAGTCTGTGTAGATGTTAAGAGCGACATCACGAGTCTCTGGATCTGAAGGGGGTTTTTGTGGGTTGGGGGAGAACTTCTGATAGCAGAGGCTACCTGGGAAGCTCACCCACACTGAGTTCTGGCTATGTAGATGGGAGTGAGGAGAAGCAGGCTGAGAAGCCCTGAACTTACCCCTACTCCATGGCTCCTGCTATGACTGGTGCTGTGGTGTGAAGCAGCTTTTAGGGGCAGACATCTTACAGAGGCTGCCTTGGAAGCTCTCTGCTGATCTGGTCCATGTAAGTGAAAGCTGTTGAAGCCAGTGGGGGTACTGAAAATTTCCACTGGTTTAAATGAGAGAAAAATCTGGAACTCAAGACCAGCACTTTGATTGCAAGGACACCAATCTGATCCAGTAGGGGAAGGAGGCTTTCAAATGACAGAAAAGTCTACGTTTACACTGAATGAAAATTCTTTATGCGGAGCCCCATTTATATGCTGGAGCCTGTACTTACTGATTATGGTTCCACATGACAGCAAGATCTGTCCACAGTGCCATCCCAGAACTCAGCCAATAAGAGACAGCATTCATTATTGTCAGGTGTTGAAGTGGAAAATGGTATATCTTAAATGTTTTTCTAGTGAATTTCTCTAGAATGCAGATGGCCACACACATGCAGTGTCTGTGGTGCTGAACTGCAATCAGGTGGTGGTGGGAAAGCACAGTTAATAGATTTCTCATTGGGGACCCAAGCAGACAACCTAAAGCCAGGTCTAGTTTAATTGCCCACAGTGATGCACTTCTTTTGCAGGCAGACACAACTTGTGAGCGGATATTCACTGTGAATGATGTAGAGCATGGAGGGTGTAAATATGGTATCATCAACCTCAGTGGCTTAGGGAAGGACTCTCTCACCGTGGAGATGTATGACAACCTCTACTTCACAAACCGCAAGGTACCATTCTTCCACTGGCTCCTCATCCAGAAGGATTTCCTTCTGTTCTGGAACTCTCAAAATGTTGTAACATGGGATGTGTGAGTGGAAATGAGGAAGGGGGGAGGGAAGGGCAGGGCAGGGGGAAGGAAGAGAGAATGGAAGAATCCAGCAATAAGGGGATTGAGTAAATGTAGAATCCACAGAGACCTGAGCTCTGATACTCCTGAATTGCTTTTGGAGAATGGTGTTACAAAGCAGTCAGTCCAGTACCTTTCATGAGCAGTATATTACCACAGAATTACTCTTGGCATCACTTGAAAAGAGAGGCCTTGAGGGATTAATTCTACTGCTGATTTGTTTGCTCTGTTTCTTCTTAAGAAAGAAAAAAAACAAAAAAACAAAACAAAAAAAACCCCATGCCTCTCTTTGAATGGGAAGAACTTTTAGGACAAAATACGACAACCTGTAGGTGCCCAGTTCCATGGAGAAGACCTGTCTTAGTTAAGAGATGTGTTGAATGGACCCATCCAGGTTTGGGGAGGCTTTTTTTGGGTACTGACCTTTTTCTACTTCATGCAAGTGTTAGCAAGAGGCTGAAATGCCTGTCTCTCTTTATTGGGCTAGTCATCACTAGTTTTTTTCCAGGATGTTCTTGGCATTCTCCAGTATACTAAGGGGGTGTGCTCAGTTTTTCAGACTTATGTGGAATGTTTGAAAATTCACTTTTCTGAATTAAACAGGAGACGGCAAGTATTGGTCTGTCTTGCTTTTGTTTGTAGGTGAATTCTGTGTGCTGGGCATCGCTGACTCATCAAGATTCTCACGTTTTATATCCTTTTTTAAAATAAATAAATAAATAAATAAATAAAGCTTCAGGCTTGCTTCCACAAGACAACAAATTGCTTCACAAAACAGAACATAAGAACGGCCACACTGGGTCAGACCAAAGGTCCATCTAGCCCAGTATCCTGTCTTCCGACAGTGGCCAATGCCAGGTGTTTCAGAGGGAATGAACAGAACAGGTAATCATCAAGTGATCTGTCCCCTGTCGCCCATTCCCAGCCTCTGGCAAACAGAGGCTTGGGACACCATCCCTGCCCATCCTGGCTAATAGACATTGGTGGACCTATCTTCCAGGAACTATCTAGTTCTGTTTTGAACCCTGTTATAGTCTTGGCCTTCACAACATCCTCTGGCAAAGAGTTCCACGGGTTGACTGACAGCCACTTATCAACAAGAAATCCCAAGTACTGGTCTCAAAAGGGCTTAATGGTTCACTGGAAAATAACCAGAGAAGCCCTAAAGTTGAAAGAAAGTATGCTGTTAAGTCATAAGTACACATGGCAGCATTCAGATATATAGTAAGGCAAAAGACAAGTATCTTACAACCTAACCTTCAGAGTTAACACAATGAATAAATTACATCAAATCACTTTTGGGTATAGAGAGGAAATAGCAGAAATGACAAAATAATGGGCTGGGGTAGGAAAAGTGTTCTTTTTCTTTTGTGAACCCATCAGGGTGTCAGGTTTGGGATTGGCAATGGGGAATGTCTGATTAGAGGTTAGTGGCAGAATGCTTACACAAAAGATGTGCATCTGTACTGACGGAGGCTTGCGTGGAAGGTGCAGGGGCACAAATGGGAGAATGTGAAAGGAGCATGGAGGTGAGATTGTTGGCAGACAAAGGGTGTATGCTGGAGTATTAGCAAACAAGGGGAGATGTAGGCAAGTGTTGGATTCTGAAGACCCTTGAAAGGGAGAACAAAGAGTTCAAAAAAATGATTCAGACAATGGCAAGAAGCCAGTGGATAGAGCGAGGGAGCAGAGTGTCATGGTCATACTACAGGGAGAGGAAGAGGACTTTTCAGAGTCATGTTTCAGACCTGCACTGCAGCAGGCCTGGAGTTTTCGCTCTCCCCCATCTATCTGATCATAATTTCATCACACTGATCTGGAAAAATAAGTTTAAATCCTGCTCATACCTGTTACTACCTCCAGAGGGCAATGTGATACAACCCAATTTTAAAAAAATGTATGCACTGGGGAAGACAGACCCAAAGTAGTTGGTAAAAGGTTATTTTTTATGTCTTCACTCTCCAAAGTTCTAGAAGGCGATGATATTATTTTATGACTGGAAAGACCAGGAAAGATTTTATTATTCCTCCCACTCTCCTTCCCTGTTGGGTAACGTTAAATATTAAAACTAGAATCATAGAATTGCAGATCTTGTTCTCTAAGTCCTATGAGAGAAGGGTGTGATGAGGCTTAATTCATTAGTGACTGTAAATCACTTTAAAGTTAATCTAAGAGGCACTGTTGAAGGACAGGATATTATGTGTACCAGTGTTTCAGAGGCATCTCTCTCTCTCCTCCCCCTCCCCCCCCCCCCCCGAGTAATTTTATGCAACATGTGCCACTTCTGGGAGAAATCTTGCTTTTCTTTAACAGCCTCCAGCAAGTTGTGCCTCATGGGGATTGCAGAAACTCCAGGCTGTGCCAGTCTGCTTCCAGCATCCTTATTCAGCAACTCTAACCCAGGTAGAATACCTTTCTGTTCTGGTTAGAAGTTGTAGTCTGAACAGGGCCTAAATGAGGGATGACTTCTGTATTTTCATTCTCTAATACTTCGAGTGGTTTTGTAAGCATCACAAGAATGAATATTAACACTGTGTAGTGAAGCCCAAGAACTGATTTGGATAGTAATAACTTTAGGAACTAGTTAACAAGGATAGCTTATGGCATCAGATATTAACTGTATGGTACTTGGCAGAAAATGTACTCACCTATAAAGTAAATATTTATTTGGAATTTTCCCTATGTAAGTTATTTGGCCTCCCTTAATGCATAGAACCTGGATAGATAGATAGCCCAAAAGGTGCTCACTCAAACTATCTGGTCCTTTCAAATGGAGTGAACCAGTGAACAGTTGTTCTCCCAGGTATGACCTTTGCCCACAGTAATTGTTCACATACGTTTATTGATGGGACTATTTGAGATGGCAGTCCTCTTGTAAGTCCCTCTGCTCCTCTCCCAGTACTGATCTCCCAGCCCATGACAGGCACTGTGTATAGTGTTCAATCACATGAAAACATATGAATATTAAAGAGAGATGGTTAAAATAAATTGGCTTTAATTTGATGGGTTTGGCTACATTCCCCTATGTTGTATTTGTGCTGTTCCTTTTCATAAGGGTGGAATCTCCCTTAGTTGACTTAAGTCCTCACTATGCTGCTTTCTCCAGGTCTCTTTGTAGTGTCATTGTGTAATTTTGGTACATCTCTAATTTTTGTGTCCTGTGCAAGTTTGGCCACTGTTAAATTTACACCAAAGAAGTGTCTGATGAATACAAACATGTAAAGCACCTTGATGGGATGAAAATACAGGAGTTACTTCCAGAGGCTTTTTAAAAACAGTCAAAGAGTTAATGCTAACAGGAAGGGTTGCTGTTTGAAGACTGCAGGATACTTTACCAGTATGACAAAAGTAGTTCTAGGGCAGTGGTCCCCAAACTTTTTCCATTGTGCCCCGTCCTTACCCGTAATGGAACCTCTCCATGCACAGACACACACCCTGAACTGTGGTCAGGAGCCATGGTCGGGGGCTGAGGCTGGAGCTGTGGCCAGGAACGGGGCTGCAGCTGCGGTAGAGGGCAGGGCCAGAGCCAAGCAGGGGGCAGAGTGGGGCTGGTTAGTGCTCCCTCCCTGCCTCCTGTGGGGGCTGGCCCCACTGTGCCCCCTTAGAGGGGTCATGCCCCACAGTTTGTGGACCACTGTTCTAAGCTAATTTTGGAAATCACTGCCTTCAGATACATAAGACACCTACAGTGGCATCTCTAACCCCAAGCTGAGGGCTTGGTCTTAACATACTTGTGTGAAGTGAATAAAAACTGAAAACTTAGGAACTGTCAGTGGGTTGGTTTTGAACTGGGTTGGGAGTTGAGGGAACACAGTACAAATCTCGCTTGTTGCTATATAGTTAAACTTTGCTCATTCAGCAGATGGGGGGCCAGTGTAGCATGTTCAAAGCTTTGTCCAAACAAGACCCTTCCTCACTTCTCCTCCATTCCTTCCCCCCACATAAACATAATTTCAGTGCCCAACGTGCTACTTTCTGAAAATCCTTATGAATTCTCCATCAAGGGGAGAGGCAGGGGCGTAGATAGGCTTTGGCTCTTGGGGAAGGCGAAATGGTGTCCTTGTTCCAATGCAGTTGTATTAAAGCACTATGTATACCCAGTTTTTATAAACCTTGAGAATGTGGGTGCATTATGTAGCTATTTCTTTCAGTCTTCCCTCCCTTCCCCCAGAGTCCTGCCTTTGACTACAGAGTAGTTCTAATGGCAGTGTTCTTCGGCAATCACTCAAGCATCTGGTGGAGCAACCTTTTGTTTCCAGAAGAACAGGGTGGGTAGCAGCACGCCTGTAATTGGGTGGTTTAGTGCACTGGAAGCAGAAACCCTGAAAGTTGTAAGAGGTACAGCGGCCTGGTGAAATTTTCTAGGGGCATAGTTAACTTGAAGCTTCCTCCCACATCTCCTTGTGGTGCCTGAGGGCTTCACAGTTTGTTCTCGTCCCTGTTGCCACCTGTAGGAGATCAGCCTGGAATGCTGTGCAGCTTCAAGATCTCCACTGCCTGGTCTTGTGCTTGGTGCCTGAACCCCCAGGCTGATAACTGCTTCAGCACAGGTAAGCAGGAGTGTATTTGTACTACTTCTCAAGAGGAAAGATTTGCATCATCATTGCCTCCAAGCTGTATTGCCCAAATGATGGCCATGTGTTTGTTTTGTCTTTCTTAGGTCTGATGCGGCGAGTCCTTGTGACCAATGCAATGACTGGTCACCGGCAGACATTTGGAACAAGCAGTGATGTACTGGCACAACAGTTTGCCACCCAGGTAGAAAGGGACATGGGTCTTTGATTTCTTAGGGATATGTTACGCATTGCTGATTTTGTGGAACCAGCAGCCCTATACTCACTGTGACTCCTTTTTGTGGTGGATTCAGTAGCTGCTCAGTAATGAAGTTGACACTTGATGATGTGGCTGCCCATGGAAAAGCAACAAAAATAAGCTACGCTGATTTCAAGCTCCATTGGAAATGTGGGGTGGGATGGGGGGGAATCAATTTTGCTAAATAGAAAAGGATTAAAAAGAAAGTGAAACAACAAATGCAAGGAATTATAATAAGGCTTTGCAGTCATAATGCATCTTAAAGCACTTCACACACACTAAGTATCAGTATTGTTCCCATTTTACAGATGGGGAAAGTAAGGACAGAGAGGTTAAATGACTTGCTCAGTCAAAGTTAGTTGCAAAGGTGGAACTAGAACTTAAGAGACTCAACTCCCCTTCCCCGATCTAACCACAAGACCAAGTTTCCATTGCTTTTTTACTGCTAAATATTTGAAAGCAGAATGAAAGTCCTAAGTTGGTTGCAATGTTTTACAACGTGACTATGCAATTCTGGTTCTTGTCATCCTCCATGTACGGTGATATTATTCTGGCACTACAGTAAAGGGGTATCTTATTACTTGAACCCTTCCTACGAAAGTGGCCACAACAACTGACTAGAGAAACCTGTTTGATACTGTTAAATGTTACAAGACTCATCGCCCTGCATGTTCTGGTTCGTCTAGACTCCAGTGCTGTACAATGGCTGCCGTTCAGGGGAGGTTTTCAGCATTGACATTCGTCAGCGCAGCCGGAGGGGTCACAGCTGGAAAGCTGTCCGTCTTTTCCATGACTCAGCAGTCACATCTGTTCGCCTTCTCCAAGCTGAGTACTATCTTATGGCAGCGGACATGGCTGGAAAGGTAGAGTTTCTTTTTATGGAAAACTAGATAGTGTTTCATATGTTCTATTGGCCATTGCCAAAGTCCCACCCCAGACCTGAAAGAGGATGCCACTGTCTTTAGGAAGTGTGTTAGTTCTTCTTTGTCCTCTACTCAATCTCTCAAAGCTTTCCAGCTCACTGATTGGTCAGAAGGAAGTTGTGAACGGTTTGCAGATGTGTGTATTCTCCGCTCTTTACTCGTGTTTCTGAGATACTTGGAGTTTGGCTATGTCTACACTAGCACTTTTGTTGGTATAACCTTTGTCACTCTGAGGTGTGAAAAAAACACCCCTCTGAGCAATATATGTTACACTGACAGAAGCGCTGGTGTGGTCAGCGCTACGTCAGTGGGAGACACTCTCTTGCCGACATAGCTACCACCGCTCATTGAAGTGGTTTAATTATGTCCACGGGAGAGCTCTCTTCCATCGGCATAGAGCAGCTACATGAGTGATTGTACAGCAGCTCAGCTGCACCGAAACAGCTGTGCTGCTATAAGCTTGCTAGTTTAGACATGGCCTTTGTCTTCTCCAACTGGTGCATAAGCACGGAGAAAAACAGTTCTCACTCTCAGGTTGGGTGCAGCAAATCAGATACACTTTATTACCTCAAGCAATTGCACAGAGGGAGAGAGTGCACTAGGACAGAGGGTTTCCCCCACCTACGCAGGTCTCTCCCAGATAAACAATTAGAGCAAGTATTTATACCTTTATTACAGACAATAATAAGCAACAACTGCAGATTGTTTATACATATTCCTTCATGATCTCTTATTTTTCTTACCATTTCTCTTATAGTCTGCATTCTAGTCTTATCTAATACAAGGTCACAACAGCCTCTTTCACAGTTGTTTTCCACTCACTTTGCACTATCCTCGCTTCTACAAATCTCGCATTATTAAAGCTAGAGTTAGCCTGACTCCTGCTCAATATAGAGGCCTGCATGCAAATTCCCTTTATCTACTTCCACAACTGGAATAGCCACAACACGCTCACTCAAGAACTTGGAATTCTACTGGGATTCCCTGACCCAAGATGTGGGGTGGAGTGACTTCCCCAAGGCCACCCAACTATTCTGTGGCAGAGCAAAATTAAAACTCAGTCCTTTGCTCAATCCACTAGACAAGTTGCCTGCAGTAAAACAAATGGAACGAGCCTTTTTATAAGTGGTTTCTCACAGGCAGTATCCTAAACCAGTGCTTCAAATAATGGTGTCCACTTGTAGCTAGGTGGTAATTCCAAAACTGAAGGAATTCACTTGGAAGTTTGTAAAACTTTGGGTGTCTACTCCTTTCTCTCCCTATCACCAGCAAAAACTGTCAAAAATTGCCCCGCTTCACTAAAATGTCCTCTCTTCTATTACCATTTCCACTTGCAGATAAAGCTATGGGATCTGAGAGCAGTGAAGTGTGTGAAACAGTACGAGGGCCATCATAACGAATATGCTACTCTCCCTCTGCAAATAAATGAGAAGGAAGGCCTTGTCACAGCAGGTGTGTCAGCTTTTCTGTAGTGCATGTATGTTTGGTTCTCTACACCCAGGTATGTGGGGCATTTGTAGAGACAGGCTATTGGAAATTACGTGGGCATTCATTCCTTTCTGGCTTTGGGAACAGAATAATAAACCACAACTGCATAACTCAAAACAAAAATTATTTGGATGCATTTTAATTATGAGGATGGATGAGGGTTTCAAAAGATATGCTCCAGCCAGTAGGATTTCTCATTCAGAAGTTAGGAAAGACATTGGAAGACAAAATGGGAGAGAAAGTGGCAAGTGTTCGATTTAGAAGTAAAGGAAAACAGTGCTAAACCTCTTCATGAGGCCATAAAAAGGGTAACTATTTTACATGGAAGGATAGACATCCTGCTAAGTCATATTAAATAACAGGAGTATATTGGGTCTTTTCTTTGATATCCGAAGGAAACAGTAGGATGAAGGGGCATGTGATGGGATGTGTACCCCCACATAGGTTCTGAAAGGATTAATGTGGGCCTGAGAAGTCAGTTAAGATGCTTGTCAGCACCTGCAAGAGAGAGAGCCAGGCTTAATTGATAATGAAGCCCCACTGAGGAAGGGCTGGGTTGTGATTATAATGCTAGGAAGTTTGTGGCAGAAAGGGGATTCAGGGAGAGAGCCAGCAGTCACTCTGTGGGGGGATAGAAGAGGTAGGGAGCAGTCTAGGGAGGCAGCAAAGAGTCTGAGAGAGTATGCCTTGGCTGCCATCTTACAAGGTCTCTGGGTTTGAGCCCATAGCAGAGGGAGGGCCTGGGTTCCCCTACTAGCCACCGAGAAAGGTAGGGTGAAACCACCTGCAGTAAGGGGTTTAAGGACAACAGAGCCTAGAGACAGACTACAATAAGGTAATTGGACTACAGTTTGGTTGTACTCTGTTACCCCAAAAGGGGCAGACATAAATATTGTGACCTGGCCAGAGGGCTGGGTTATGGGAAGACGCACCACTGTCGTGACAGAGCGCATGTCGTTAGGGGGTGCCACACCAAATGACAGCTGATACACTATGCCTGGCCACCAGGAGGTGCTGTTGCAGTGAAGGGGACCCCTTTACAGGGGGTATAGAAACACCAAGATATTCCTGAATTTGTTCTCATTTTCTTGAATTCTCTGTAAGCAGCACAATTATGGTAAGAGCTTCTTTTTTTTCTCATTATGACGGATAATAAAGAACCTAGCAATTGGGATACTGCTTTGGATAGTGACGTACTAAGCTCTGTGTTGCCTGATTTTGTTTGAGCTCTTGCCTACAGTTATTTTTATCCATCCCACCCTATGTAGAGTAAAATATTTGAGTGATGTTCTTCCTTTTTGGAGGAGCTCAGGGTTTTTTCCCTGCATGGATGGAGATGGGCAATGGTTCTTTTGTTAGTGTGTTAAATACCTTTTTTCTCTTCTGGGATCAGAATTTTTCAAAGCTGGTAATGATCATTTGTGTGGAAGCATTTCCTTGTCCTGATTTGTAGTGCTTTTTTCCTCCCCAGTTGGTCAGGATTGCTACACAAGAATTTGGGGTCTCCAAGATGCCCATCTGCTCAGAATGATTCCCTCTCCACACCCATCGTCCAGGGACTCCATCCCCAGTGTGGTGTTCTCTTCGAGACTCGGAGGCAGCCGAGGAGTTCCTGGCCTGCTCATGGCAGTCAAGCAGGATCTCTACCACTTCTCCTACAACTCAGATAATCCATGTTGTCCCTAGACCAGGGATACAGATCTTCCAGCCCCCCTGGGTGTCTCAAGAGACAGCTGTTAAGTGTGGCCTCTTATTGTCACCGTTGCACTGACTCAAGTTGTGTGCCTGCTCTGTGTGTGGAGTTTTGAACTTTGCTCAGCAGGTTCAGCAAATTTCTACTGTATCGGCTCTAAAACTACCAGGCAGTTGTAAATAAAAGTGATGAACTGCTCATATAGAATTCAGCTGTGAGTTTGGAAGGAAGGATCATTTGTGGGATCTGACTTTCAGCCAGTAGCTGAAACTCATTGGCAAAAGTTGCATAGAAAAAGCTAACTATTCTACTGTCTCTCCAATAAGGGAGATAAATGAAAAGCGAATGGGAGGAGAGCACCCCAGACAGACCAGGAAGTAAGGTTGCTGTCTAATACCTGACAGAAATTTGGTTAAAACTGGAACAGTCAGGCTTCCAGGAACACAAGCAACCTCAGAGATTACAGTGAATGTATTTAATATACGGAGTTCTCTTCATCCCACAGGGCTCCATACTCACTGATATTTTGTGTAGTGTCTTTCTAGACCTAGCCACTTTGCCTCTCTGAGCCCCCCTCTTTCTACTCCTTTCTCTGATGCTCTCTGCATTCTCCCAACACAGCATGCTGTCCCCTCTTTTTTCTATGCCATTGGATCTTTGTCTTCAGATTTCTTATCCACACCACCACTTATTGCTGAAACGCAAAACTCTGTCCCTGCTAGAACAGTGAAACATTAAGGAGAATGCTTCCTTTACTGGAAAAAAAGTCACTTAGTGGGAGTATTGTGTCTGGACAAATGCCAGTGAATAATATACATAGAGGTCTTCCCTGTTCGTAATGTTTTGCATATGGACTGAAAAATTCTCAAATTAACTTTACAGAACAAACAACTAGGCTAATTCCTCCAGTTACTAATTCTTGGCCTGCTTGTAGCTGTTTGTTGAGAATATTTGCAGTTTTCAATTCATGCTTTGTTTGGTTATATCCTTAAGTCATTTAGATTGTTTGTTTCTGTTTTTCAGTTGGACTGGATAAGTGATTTCCATATCCAGTACAACTTGGTACAAATGGTGACTGTTACCATCTGCTGTTCAATTGAGAATTGGTGTTTGGAGTATTTGAAGTTAAAAATGTCTTTTGTACAGGCATTTCTGCTAGTATCCCCTGAGCTACTTGAACATTCATAGAAAGCAAAACAAACGGGGTTATGAATTCCATTGAATCAAAATTCATTCTTGAATTTAAAGCAGTACATTTAGAACCCCCTTCCCTACTGTTCTCCCAGCTCTAGTCAAGATCCTCATCCTGGATAGGATACGGATTCTGTAATATTTGTGTACCATTGATGTGGGAACCCCAGCTAAAACGAGTGTGGCAGGAAGGCATCTTGTTTTTTTTCCTAGTGCTTTCTTCACTCCCCTTCAGGCAAAGCCCATTAAATTGCAAGAAACTCAGTTGCTGTGGCTGCTGTTTCCATGAGCTAAGCATTCATGATGAGCCCCTGCACACACATTCATCCCCACCCCCTGCCAAAGTCCTCTAGCTAAGGCTTCTAATTAAGCTTGTGATGGGGGTGCAAAAGAAGGGTTGGGGTGCAGGGGAACAAGATGTGACCAAGAGTGCAGGCAGTGGCTAAGGGCACTAGAATAACCTCTTTTGAGCAGCAGTAGCTGGGTCTTGAAGCAGCCAGTAGGTAAGGCAGCTAGAAAGGAAAGGTCCCAGTGCCCTGCTACTCCAATATCAAAATAATCTACTTCCTCTGCCCTGATGTCCCAGCAGAGGGACTGTGGTCTAGCAGGAAATGCCCAGACTGGACCTGAAGTCATTCAAGTTCGGTCTCTGCTAGTCAGAAGGCATGCTTGTTCACTCACTCATTTGTAAAGCCCTGCAAATCCGCAGATATCCACAGACCACTTTTGTGGATCGCAGATGGATGCTAATTCAAATTTTATATCTGCGCAGGGCTCTACTCGTAATGAGGAAGACTGAGAAAGAGAGCTTAAAAATTTCCCCAACATCTGTTTGTCCAAGGACTAAGCCTATTAGCCCTCATGAAAAATACCTGCACTGCCATGCTACCAAAACCACAAACTTTTAACTTCAAGTGACACTCTTCATTTGCCTAATGGAAGTCTAGTGATCAGCTCAAGCTCAACATGGCTAAAACAGAACTCTAAATCTTCCCTTCCCACTACTCCCTTTCTCAATTCCCGTGGATATCACCATCACCCTGCCTGTCATTCTGGCCTGTAGGTAGCCTCTCTAGGTCTTCATATCCAGCCTACATCTAAATCCTGCAGATTCTTTCCACACATCTCCTCTCAGGTACAACCTTTTCTATCCATTCACACAGATAAAACTCTTGTCCAGGCTTTCATATTGTGTATTATTACTGAAACATTCTTCTCTCTGGCTTGACCAATGCAGTCTTGCCCCTCTCACTACCGTTCAGAATGCTGCTGCAAAGATACTTTTCCTTGCCTGTTGCTTTGACCATGTCACCCCTCCCTTTGCATCTCTACACTGGCTCCTCCTTCCCTGTTGCATTCTATTTTATATAGGTTCTGAGACTGCATCAAACAAGTGGCTTGTCTTCACTTTCAAGGCCCTTCATTTTCTATGCCTACCCCTACCAATCATCTCTCATTGCTATGGAGCCGTTAGTGCTCACCTCTGATTGGACCGGTGTCATGCCAATCTCCATTGCCCACTTTTCACACATGCACTTTCATGCTTTCTACCTGCTGCCTCTCACGCTCTGGAGCGGCTTCCTGTAAACGTCCTCAAAACTACTTCACGCTGGTCTTAGAAACCCTCCTTTGCCATGATGCCTGCAAAAAACTTGCCAATAGTTAGGCTGCTGATGTGCTGAGACCACAGCCTATCATGGTGGCCAATGTCTCATTGTATCCTTGTGTTCCCTTGTCTGTCTATATCTGTGCATTATCTTTTGTATTGTACTTAAATTGTAAGCTCTTTGGGCCAGCGGCTGTCTTTGTGTTTTGTGTTTGTACAGCACCTACCCCAATATGGTGCAAGACTGGGGCTCCTAGGTGCTATGGTAATATTAATAAATCAAGGTTCTCTCCAGTCAAGTCTATCCTCTCTCCCTAGCCACAATTAAACCTACCACCTGCACTTAACTTTTTGCTGGCTGTGGCTACTGCTATCCCCTCTGCTTTCCCCTCCTATAGCTGGGCCCTTCATTCTTCTGTCTGTTCCAAAAGGTCACTCTGCTCCTTCCCCTTCCTTTAGAAACAGCAGTGGCTCCAGCTGCTTTCTCCCTCCCTGTTAAAGGACCAGCAGCAATTGTTTGCTCCCTGCTTTCCTCTACCCTCCAAAGAAAGCACAACTCAACGTCTTTTGTGGTGGGGTCCTTCCCAGCTGGCTGCTATCCAATGCCAGTATATGGACATGCTCCAAGCAACAAGAGCAGAGTTTCCCAGTGAGTGAGGGGAAGAAGTTGGGCCTAATCCAGGGGCAAGCCATGGTCGGACAGCACTGTAGCTGACATCTGTTGGGGGTCGGGACTGCATGGATACAGGAATTGAGCAGAAGTTCTGAGAAGAGCCCCTCTAGGCTTACTGAAGTAAAGAACCTTACAGACACCCAGTTGTTCTCCTTATGGTTATAGTTTCATTTCAGCAGAGAATGAGTCCATCTTTGTTACCTTAATGAAACATGTTAGTGTGTGTGCCATGAGGTACTGAAAGCAGCATATGATCCTCTTATTAGTCCCTTCTCTCTGCTCTTGAATGAGATTTCTCTTTTAGCATTGAGCTCCACAAGTCACACAGGGAACACTGAAAAATGGCAGCCCCAAAACTAGAAGTTACAGGAATGACAAGGTGGGTATTGCTCCTACTGAGTGCAACTGCTGCAGTATTTCTCCCTGCCTGCTTTTCCTTCATTCTCTGCCCACAACCGCAGAACCATGGAGAAAAGTCCTGGCTGCACAAAAGCCAGTGACAAAACTCTCATTTACGTCAGTGGCTCTGCTATTATGTTCGTGACTATGAACCGTAGGCCCAATCCTGTAAAATGCTGAGTGCCCTCATCTCCTGCTGAAAATGTATTTGTGCCCTAGGAATGAATCGAACGTCAGTTTAAGCTTCCTGGCCTTTCACATTCATTCATTGCTCCACATGTAGGTCTTGCAAAGTAAGAGCAATGGCAGGGGCTAGTTTGAATACCACTGTTTAACTAAAGATTTGCTAATGAAAATGAATTTTTAAAAACAAAAGTTCATAACATGGCCCTTTGAGTAAATGGTGTTCTTGTTTAGCAGGGGTGGGTGCCATTTCAGGTTGAGTCCTGCAAGCACCTGTGTATGTACATCACTTCAAGCGTGTGAGTAGTCAGATTGACTTCAATGTGCCTACTCTTAAGCACCTACATCAGTGTTTGCAGGATCCAGACCTATCTGCTAACAGCACAATTTACTTCCTCTAGATTGCCTTTTCCAGCCATAGATTTGAAAGCACTTCACAAAATTATTATCCTCCCGTTACAGAGAGATTAAGTGATGTTTTCAAGGTGTGGGCAAGTCAGTCAGAGGCCGAGTTTGACAGACCGCAGGTCTCCTGACTGTGTTCCAACCAGTAGACCGGGGTCCCCAGCGCGGTGCCCATGGGCGCCATGGTGCCTGCCGGGGCTTTTTTGTGCACTCGCAGGACACACCGCCACTAAAATGCCGCCGAGAAGCAATATGCTATTCCCACAAGAAAGCTTGGGGGCCACTGCAGTAGACCACAGCTGTGCACGCTGTCTGTCACTGTTGTATCATCACTGTAGCTATGAACAGTTGTGATGTTTTTCTGACAGCCACCCTTTAGGTACTACTGCTTCCCATTAAGAAGTCCAGTCTGATGCTTTAGAACTGCTTTCCAGAGTAGAAATGGAAGAATTTAACACCCATGTGGAAGTAATAGAAATCAGGTTCCTAAGCCTCCCAAAGGAAATTTCTACAATTAAAAGTGGGGGGGGGGGAACTTATTTAACTCCAGTGAAACTGTGATTTCTAAAGGAAGCTGAATTCTACAAGCCCAGCTTTGCAACAGCAGAGCTTTCGGATACATTTTTATTTATGCAATATATAAACTACATTAATTAGTGACTTAATCTGTAATTCAATGCAGTGATCAAATGATTTATTACATTGGAGATGTTACTGTTACAGCATATACTCGGATTTTTGTAAGGGAATTGTTCACACTGGTAGTGGTCATTTCAACAGATGGTAAAAGTCAGAAAACTAAATACACTTCATTGCTTAGTTACAATAACTGATCTTGCTCTTTGGCAGCTGCCATGTTGTTAACTTACATTAACTTCCTGTCACATGAATTGTTGATTTGCAAGGCTTGACTACAGTAATTTTCCTATGTTCTGGCATTGCTGAGATCTCTCCGCTGAAGTCTTTCCACTGTGAAGAACTTGAATAGTCCCAAAATGCATTATGTGGCTTATGCTCGGTGACTAACAAAATACACGAGTCAGGATAGTTTTCTGTAATAAGCAGAGATGTTTGGGGGAAAGATTGTAATTTTCATATGCATGGTATGATACCCTCTCGTTCTGTAATAAAATCTGAGTGTTTTGCTATTGCTGAAAAATGTAACATGGATTGAAATGAATAGTCTATTTGATTTTGGCAACAGCAGGCAAGCAAGACCCCTCCCCTTTCTTTAGTATTTTTTTAAAAATGTAAAATATACAATTGGCATTGCCCTGCTCTACCCAATAGTGCTGTTCACAGGCAGCTTCCTCCCTGAAGCCAGGCAGCTGTTTTACCTTTTGATTTCATTTGAAAACTGATGCTTGTAATCATTTTTAGCTCCACCTGCTGTAACTTTGTGCTAACTACTCAGCAACCTTCATTTCTTAAGCCCTTAGCAGTAGCACTGGGGTGGCAATGGCTGTGGCCCTGCACAAACTGATTAGCAAAGGATAGGGACCTTTCCACTTTTGTGGAAAATTACAAACTATATATATCATGGGTGGCCAAACCACGGCTTGGGAGCCACATGCTCCACCCCCCACCCCATTTTTCATCTACCATACTCTCGGGGAGGGGGGCTCAGGGCTTCTGCCCTGTGGTGGGACTAGGGGCTTCAGTCCTGCAGGAGGTGCCTGCCTGGGCTTGGGGCTTTAGCCCTATGGGGCACACCTGCTGGGTCTAGGGCCTTTAGGAGAAGCAGGGCTGAAGTCCCAAACCCTGGCAAGTGCCTCCTGTGGGGCTGAAGCCCCGAGATCCCCCTCCCCACTGGGCAGAAGACCCTAGCCACACCACTCCACTGAAAGGCTAAAGCCCTGAGCCCTGGTAGGTGTGCCTGCCTGGCTCTTGAACTTCCAAGGATTATTGTATGCAGCTCAGATGGTCAGTAAGTTTGGCCATCCTTGATATATATTTTCTCCTATTTCTGTAATTTTTCATGAATTTTTTTTCAATGAAAAATTTTCAAATCTAATTCTCCCACCTTACTTTCACTTTTTGTAAAGTAAAACAGTGAGAGGAAAAGGGGACCCACCCCCCATCAAAATGAAAAGCCAATCAATCCCTTTTAATCTATTAAAGGACAAATCTATTGCTACCAAAGATCCAGATCCTGAAAGGTGTTTAGGTGCCTAACTCCCATTGAAATCAACAGGAATTAAGGTACCTAAGCATCTTTGAGGATCTGGGCCAAATTGTTTCTGACAGAGACTTAACTCCAGATACTTGCATGTAGCTACACTAGCTGCTGTTACAGTCATTGAAAGCATAGGTTGTCCGATTACACATGAAAAAGGGAAGATGTTCAATAGACAAAAATGAGAGGCCAGCACTTAAACTCTAGCAGGCTGGCTAGAGGTAAGGGAACTACATGTAAAAGAGCCACAGTTAGTTCTCTAAAAAGAAAAGGAGTACTTGTGGCACCTTAGAGACTAACCAATTTATTTGAGCATGAGCTTTCGTGAGCTACAGCTCACTTCATCGGATGCATACCGTGGAAACTGCAGCAGACTTTATATACACACAGAGACCATGAAACAATACCTCCTCCCGCCCCACTGTCCTGCTGGTGATAGCTTATCTAAAGTGATCATCAAGTTGGGCCATTTCCAGCACAAATCCAGGTTTTCTCACCCTCCACCCCTCCACACACAAACTCACTCTCCTGCTGGTAATAGCTCATCAAAGGTGACAACTCTCTACACAATGTGCATGATAATCAAGGTGGGCCATTTCCTGCACAAATCCAGGTTCTCTCACCCCCTCGCCCCCCTCCCAAAAACCACACACACAAACTCACTATCCTGCTGGTAATAGCTCATCCAAAGTGACTACTGTCCCTACAATGTGCATGATAATCAAGGTGGGCCATTTCCAGCACAAATCCAGGTTTTCGCACACACACCCCACCCCCATCCCAGGTGGAAAACCCAAAAGCTTTCATGCTGTTAGTACTCAGGTTAATCCCATTCATAACATCTTGGGAACTAGTCAGTCTCCCAGGGCTTCAGCTGGGGCTCTAGGGGATGCGGTAGCAGGCAGATGGGTGGTTTCTAGTTGTTGTGGGGCATGGCGGAGCTATGGATCAAGGAATAATATAAAAAAAAAGCACAGAGTAGTTTTGAGACTATGGTCAGGGGAGGGATTGTCTTGTTTTCCAGACCACGGACAAAAGACCCAATGCAGGAGTGACAAATCAGGGGGTGTCAGTTACAAGTGAGTAAACTGGAGAGAATATAACTCACAGTCCACAAGGACAGCGGAAGGGTGAGGTTATAGCAGGAAAAGCACAAAACAGGAGGGTCAAAGACAGAAGTTCCTTTTCTTTCATATCCTCCTGCTAGATGCTTTTCCTGTCACAACCCTGCTCTTCCACCCTCTGGTTGTCTAAGTTCTAGTAGTCTATAGTCACCGTGTGCTATATATATACCTTCTGTTGCTTCTGAATTTGGCCCAAAGATTTCCACAGTGTGGGGCCATCTGAAAGTGAACAAATTTATAGTAACAGATAAACCTCCTACTGTGTCTGGCTCAAAATTGGAGAGGAAAATCCATCCGTCTATTCAGAGGAACTTACACCACTTTACATGTAACTGACACAGTCAGCTCATTTGAAGTAAACAAGTCTGAGCAAAGAATAAAATCATCTACGTTTCCTCTTCCTGAAATCTGAGCTGCTTACTGTACACCTTGTGTAAAGAATTATTTTCACACTTGAGCAAACTGTCAGGCATATTTGCATGTCAATTCACGATTCTTATTTTAATCAATTTTTTTTCCACATTTGGTAGAAAAGATGTAGAGGTTTCTTGATCCACTGTGAATCTGCCATCACTTTTCTGGCAAAAAAATACTATCAAACACAGACTACTTCATTCTGTAAATCAAAACAGTCTGTTATCTTGTCGGGCTCAATGGGTAGTGATCAATGGCTCCATGTCTAGTTGGCAGCCGGTGTCAAGTGGAGTGCCCCAGGGGTCGGTCCTGGGGCCAGTTTTGTTCAATATCTTCATAAATGATCTGGAGGATGGTGTGGATTGCACTCTCAGCAAATTTGCGGATGATACTAAACTAGGAGGAGTGGTAGATACGCTGGAGGGCAGGGATAGGATACAGAGGGACCTAGAAAAATTGGAGGATTGGGCCAAAAGAAATCTGATGAGGTTCAATAAGGATAAGTGCAGGGTCCTGCACTTAGGACGGAAGAACCCAATGCACAGCTTCAGACTAGGGACCGAATGGCTAGGCAGCAGTTCTGCGGAAAAGGACCTAGGGGTTACAGTGGATGAGACGCTGGATATGAGTCAGCAGTGTGCCCTTGTTGCCAAGAAGGCCAATGGCATTTTGGGATGTATAAGTAGGGGCATAGCGAGCAGATCGAGGGACGTGATCGTTCCCCTCTATTCGACATTGGTGAGGCCTCATCTGGAGTACTGTGTCCAGTTTTGGGCCCCACACTACAAGAAGGATGTGGATAAATTGGAGAGAGTCCAGCGAAGGACAACAAAAATGGTTAGGGGTCTGGAACACATGACTTATGAGGAGAGGCTGAGGGAACTGGGATTGTTTAGTCTGCAGAAGAGAAGAACGAGGGGGGATTTGATAGCTGCTTTCAACTACCTGAGAGGTGGTTCCAGAGAGGATGGTTCTAGACTATTCTCAGTGGTAGAAGAGGACAGGACAAGGAGTAATGGTCTCAAGTTGCAGTGGGGGAGATTTAGGTTGGATATTAGGAAAAACTTTTTCACTGGGAGGGTGGTGAAACACTGGAATGTGTTACCTAGGGAGGTGGTAGAATCTCCTTCCTTAGAAGTTTTTAAGGTCAGGCTTGACAAAGCCCTGGCTGGGATGATTTAATTGGGGATCGGTCCTGCTTTGAGCAGGGGGTTGGACTAGATGACCTCCTGAGGTCCCTTCCAACCCTGATATTCTATGATTCTATGATCTTGTCACATCTCGGACAGACTGAAATTAATAATCTTGCCAAGACAAGTGTTCACTGCAGCCACTGAAACATTACCATTACAGTGAACTGTGAAAGTTGGTGCAAAGGCCAAACTCCCACCTTGATTTACAACATTTTAACTGTGACTCACTAATCAGTAATCTACAAAACCCACAAACTAGTCTGTTCGAAATGTACTTGTAACCCTTCTGCCCGTCAGAGTTGGCAGCAACAAGGGCCGGGTTCAATATCTAGGGGATCCATTCCAATAACACAATGCAAAACGGCTCGAGCCCCCACCCAATGACCTGGGACAAATATATACCACCCCCGCTGGGCGCCTCCAAGAGGCAATACTTCCCCTCTCGCAAGCACATAGTCTGAGTGTAGCAAAAGTCTTTTAATAACAGAGAGAAACAATGTGGCATTATGTTGGGGAAACACCACCAACAGGATTCATAACACAACCCATGAGCAAAAAAAACCCACCCCAGGCAAATTGGGGCATGCCCTTTTCCCTTTGGTTCTTGAGTCCAGCAACCCCAAATCACCCAAAGTCCCAAAAGTCCAATGCCCCAAAAGTCTCTGTCCCTGGTCAGGGCAGCCCCAGAGTTCGAAAGTTTATCTGCGGAGCTTTACCTCCCAACCTGGGTGGAAATGGGACGGGGGTAAGAGGCACCTTACGTGATCTGAAGCTGACCGCCCCATAGCTCCATAGCGGCGCTCCACTCCGCCAGCTGCCCCACAAACTCCTTCGCTCAGCTGCGCTCCGCTCCGCCAGCCGCCCCACGAACTCCTTCGCTCAGCTCCACAGCCCACAAGCAGCTCCTGCCATCCACACACTGCGCCGTGTCAAACTGGTGAAGTCAAACTGCTTCACCAGCCGTCCCGCAAACTGCTCCATAATATATCTTCAGGCTCCCCCACTACTTAACACAACACTCAGTGATTTCAGCTCTTAGGTGAATTCAGCTTATAATAGGGGAGCCCCAGTGTTGGTGCACTGTCAGCCCAAAGTGAGCTCAGCAGCCTATAACTAGACTTCTAATGAAATCAAAATTAGCTCTGATATTCCACAGTGGAGAGAGGAGGAAGTGCAATTAGCATGTAAGGCCCTCACCAAGGGGCCCATGCCACCAAGTATTAATACTTGTCCCCAGCCTCTCTCCATTCACACAGTTTTGGAACCCATGACCCTTGCCTAGCAAGTGCTACTTAGTTGATGGTGAATCCCTCCATCATAACAAAAGGCCACGTACAGTTCCAAGCACAGTTCCCATAATCAGGGTAATAACAATTTATTCTTCCTGCCCCAATAACAGAGACACTGGGGATCCCACAGCAGCCCAAGTGACCATTTGGGCAGCTATGGTCTCATTCTAGGCGGGGTGGGTGTGCCTATGCAAATGAGATCGGCCCCTGAAGTTTTTTTCCACAACTTGCCACACCTCACCATCAGATGTCAGGGTGGAGCTCATCCTGACACTGCTTACATCCTGAAAGAGAATGGCATTTTTCATTTAACAGGGAAATAAGGTTTTGCTTTTAATCCAGTGATGTTTCATTCCTCAGTTCCAATAATAAGTGTTTTCCCCATCTCCCAAGTGAACTTCATTCAACTACTAGACCTCTCCCAGGTTGACATCATGAAGCAACCTCCAGGTTGGGCTTTTCCAGAGCTCAGGAAAGGCTACTGATGCTTGGAGGTGGACTTTTGCAAGAGTCACTCCATTTAGATGCTGTGGGAGTGTCTGTTTTACAGTGCCTGGCCCAGTGGGATTCTAGTCCATGGCTAAGGCTCCTAAATTGTTATGGTAATACAAATAAATAATAATAATGTAAAGGGTTAATGTCTAGCTATTCCACCTGGAAGCAGGCGGGGCACACCCTGACTGTTTCCTAGAAGCAATGCACACATTGCTCTATCCAAGGACAAGGGCTAAATATGAACCCTAAGAACTTAATTGTTTGGACAGCAACTGTGGGAGGTTTCTTTAGCCTGGGCTCAAGGCCTAAGAACCAGAATTGTAGTAAATAAAGAATGGTAACTAAGCATATGAATCAACGTCATACATTCCTTTGTGTAGCAGTGTGTAATGCTTAGGAAAAGAAATATAATAAAAGGAGTAGGTGGAAGGCAGGGGGGGCAGAACAGCCCATCTCCGCTGACCAGCCTGTTTGCTTGCATAAAGCTGTGTTCTGTCTCATCACTGAACCGCAACAACTGGCGCCCAACGTGGGGCCCTCAGCACTCACCTCGCCCGGCAAGGGTTTCAGACGTGTCACTCATCCACTTTGTGGATCCCGGTGAGTATTTTTCATTGTGGTAAGTATGGGAAGCTCCCTCTCTGCTTTGCAAGTGCAACACCGCAATGAGCTGCAGTATTTGCTGCGTAAGGCTCAGCATGACTGCCCGGCTCGAGAACTCACTCTCCTGCTACAGGAGGTGCGTGCCAAGTGCCCGTGGTATCCTGAAGCTGGAAGCCTTAAGCTAGCGGACTGGGAGCGATTGGGCCAAACATTGCACAAAGAGCCTCGGGCACCCGTGCAGGCTTTACATGCCTGGCACCTCTGCCGCGACGTGGTACAGCGTGTCGCCTCGGACAGACCCTCCCTCGCGAGGCTGGTGCTCTCGCCGCCCCCGTCCGCCCCTGCAGCCATCCCCCCTCCTGGCGATGCGACACAGCGTGTCGCCTCGGAAAGGCCCTCTCCAGCCCCAACAAAGAAGCTGCCGATCCTGCCACCCCCGTCCGCTCCTGCAGCCATCCCTCCCCCTGCTTCGCCCCCAGTGCCTCTATTACCACCGCCTCCCTGGCCTTCCCCACCGGAGCCGGTGTGTGATCACCCTCCCCCCATGGGGCCCCCCGGAGAGTCATCTGCATCTGCTCAGAAGCTTTCGCTGGTGCAACAAATGGTTCACGCAGCGAAAGCTCGATCAGATCTTACAGCAGAGAAGCTGGCTGATCTGGTCTCCGTTTGCCCGGTGACCTAGCAGAATAATGACCAGAGCAACCCCGTGGGCACCTGGACCACTCTGCCATACTCGGTAGTTAGAGAGGTAAAAAAAGCAATTCGTGAATTTAGCCTGACTAGCACCTTTGTGAGTGGTCTCATTGAAGGGATGGGTACTGGGTACTCCCTAATCCCTGAGGATTGGAAAACGCTGCTGCGCATAATGTTGTCACCCAGTCAGTATGTTATTTGGCTTAGTGAGTATCGGCAAATGGCAAAACGCCAAGCCCAGGTATATAAAGAGCAAAGTATCATTTATGAGCATTTGGCAGGGGAAAGCCAGTTTGCTACTATTAAAATGCAGTCTCAACTCCCTCAAGCCGTCTTCCCCATTATTTCCACCTGTGCCCAGCATGCTTTCAAAAAAGTCCCGAATTCAGGCAAGCCTACCAAAAGCTTTGTCAGTATCCGTCAGGGTGCCTTAAAGTCCTTTTTGAATTTTACCAACAAATTGCAAAAGGCTATCCTCCAACAGGTGGATAACACTAAGGCAGCTCACAAGCTCCTGTTAAAATTGGCAGTTAAAAATGCAAATGAGGATTGCCGCCGTGCTCTCCAGGCAGCACAAGCCTCTGGTATTTTAAAGCCCGTATGGATTGACCAGTAGCCCCTCCCTCTAAAAAAGCTAAAAGCACTTAATTCACTTGTGCAGCAGCATTTGCAAGCACAGCGATTAAAAAGCTCCACCAGTCCCTGGAACACCCCGGTGTTCGTTATTAAAAAAAAATCAAGTGCTTGGCGGCTACCATAAAATGGCCAACTTCAATAAACAAAAAAGGGGAGATAAAGGGTTAATGTCTAGCTATTCCACCTGGAAGCAGGCGGGGCACACCCTGACTGTTTCCTAGAAGCAATGCACACATTGCTCTATCCAAGGACAAGGGCTAAATATGAACCCTAAAAACTTAATTGTTTAGACAGCAACTGTGGAAAGTTTCTTTAGCCTGGGCTCAAGGCCTAAGAACCAGAATTGTAGTAAATAAAAAATAATAACTAAGCATATAAATCAACGTCATACATTCCTTTGTGTAGCAGTATGTAATGCTTAAAAAAATATATATAATAAAAAAAGTAGGTGAAAGGCAGGGGGGGCAAAACAGCCCATCTCCGCTGACCAGCCTGTTTGCTTGCATAAAGCTGTGTTCTGTCTCATCACTGAACCGCAACAATAATGAGCAAAAATGAGTTTTTCGGGTCCTTTTCCTAGTAAAAACCCATGTCTTCAAAATGGGGTTTCCACTTCCTGTCCTGGATGCTGCCATGTTACCTGCTTAACACTCTGAAGCATTAAGCAGGTAACACTCATTTTTCAGCTTGTTTTCCCAGTTAGTTTATGCTGCTGCAGAAATACAGAGCATTGTCCAAGTTCAAGGGAGAGGAGCTTGTTCAAAGCCATTTTCTTATGAAACACTAATGCCTCAAGCATAGAAATCTGGTAATCCCAGCTCCTGCTGGGCTCAGTTAATATGCACATTCTAGGCATATTTATCTCCTTTAAGTGCCTGATCCAACGCCCATTTAAGTCAACATGAATCCTTCCATTGATTTCACTAGGAGATGAACAAGGCTCTCAACCAGCACCTAGTGCTGAGCCCACGAGGAACCCCTGGCTTTCTCATGGGGACTGTATTCCAACATGAGAGCAGGATCTTGAATTTGACTCTCCTTTTGGAACAGGGAAGGGTCTAAAGAAAAAGTCTGACTAGGCTCTATTCTCCCCACACTCCTGATACGTGATGCTGTCAGAACAGGGAGAGGGGAGGGCCCACAGTAGACAGCTTAGAGCACTACAGGAACTCACTTAAAGTCACCCAGGTTAACATGGTTACATTGCTGATCAATTAGGGAACATGCTCATTTAAAGCTGTGCAATGCTCCCTTCTAAAGTCGTTTGGCAGCCTCCTGCTTTGTCCACTGCTTGCGGGGAGAGCAGCCCGTTGCAGCTAGCTGGTGGTGGCTTGGAACCAGGGTGGATCGGCAGACCCCCTGTCAGCTCCCTGCTCCCCAAAGTTCCATGTGCAGCAGCCGCCCAGCAAGCTATCAGTTGCCAGAAGTTCAGCTGTCCCTCTCCCCACTGCCATGTGCTGCTCCTGCCCTCTGCCTTGGAGCTGCTCCCTGAGACTCCTGCTTGCTGTGGGGGGGAGGGGAAGAAGAGGGGGGCCAATGTCAGGGTGACCCCCTGCACCCTGCTTACCCTATCTTCCATAGAGCAGGGGCGGGATGGTCTCAGCTTGCTGATCTAATTAACAAGGCAGTGTACTTCTGACCCCACTCTTCATACTTAAAGGGGAAATGCACATCTCTATCTCTCAAACACACACAGGGTGTGTGTCTCTGTCTGCCCTCCCTCCTTTCCTGCTGCCTTGTAGAGTGTGAGAGTTAACCCTTGAGGGCTCAGCCAATTGCTAGTTCATCATTTAGCAGTAAGGCATTCCCTGGGAAATATCCCACCCTCTGACTTCTCCACCTCAACCAAGCTCCACAATCATCATTGCTGTGTACCAGTATTAAACTGTTTAAAACTTATACTGTGTGTGTGTGTATATATATATAAATATAAAATATAGTCTTTTGTCTGGTGAAAAAAATTTCCCTGGAACCCTAACCCCCTCATTTACATTAAGTCTTATGGGGAAATTGGATTCGTTTAACATAGTTTCACTTAAAGTTGCATTTTTCAGCAACATAACTACAACGTTAAGTGTGGAGTTCCTATATAGCATAGAACAAAGCACAGTACATTAAAACTTAGGCCTTGGGCATGGCTACACTTGCAGATGTAGAGCGCTTTGAGTTAAACCAGCCTTCGTAGAGGGCAGTAGGGAAAGTGCTACAATCTATCCACACTGACAGCTTCAAGCACACTGGCATGGCCACATTTGTGGCACTTGCAGCGGCATTGGGAGTAGTGCATTGTGGTCAGCTATCCCAGCATGTAAGTGACTGCAACGTGCTTTTCAAATGGGGGGTGGGGTGGAGTGTGACAGGGAGTGTGTTGTGTGTATGTGGAGGGAGAGAGAGTGGGTTTTGGGGGGCCTGAGAGCATGTCAGCATGCTGTCTTCTAAGTTCTGACAGGAACAGACCCCCCCCCACAGCATTCCACAGTAATGGTTGCTTTGTCTCGGAGCAGATAAGCAGCCGGCTGTCAGAAACGGAGCTTTCAAAGGGCATATTCGCATTCCTGCAGCGATTCAAAAATAATGACAAGAGTGGCCACTTGACTCAAGAGGATTATGGGACATTTCCGGAGGCTGATCAGGGCGCAGTAAAGCTACATCTCGTTCACACTGGCGCTGCGACGCTCCAGCGGGGGCGCAGCAAACGTTATTCCACTCGCCAAGGTGGAGTACCCGCAGCACTGTAGCCGCGGAGTCAGAGCGCTCCACGTGCCTTGCCAGTGTGGACGGGTAGTGAGCTAGTGCGCCCGGGTTTCCTTTATTGCACTGTAACTCGCAAGTGCAGCCAAGCCCCTTGTCTATCTGGGAAAGTTGCACCAGTATAACCTAAGGTGTGAATTTAACCCAATCTAGTTAAACTGATGCAAACCCCCATGTAGACACTCTTATTCTGGTATAAAACTGGTTTATTTCACATTAGTTTAAATGGATTAGGAACAGCTTTAAATTAAACTGAAATAAGCCAGTTAACTGAAATAAGAGTCCTCACGGGAATTTAAACTGGTTTGAAAAGAGATGTTAGTTAAACCAGAGCAACTTTCCTGTGTAGACATGGCCTTAGCCGAGTCTCTTACCTTTCCTGTTGCTACCTTATTTAGGGTTACCTGTTGCCCTCTTCTTTATTTTACTGATGCTCAGCTACAACATTTCCCCCGACATCAACCCCATTTCAGGTAAGCACAACAAAAGGGCTCTTGCTTTGCTGACAAGATCTCAGCATGGTCCCAACACCCCAGAGCACTAGAACTGTCAGTTGGGATTGGACTCCATGTCCTAAGAAGCACTTGGATACCACCACAATGTGTGTGCTAGAAATGCATAGACATCACTTTGTGTCTTAAATGGACTGAGGCATCTGCCTGTGGCAGGACAACATTCTGACAAGTCAATGACACAGAGATTCTGAAGTGAAGATTTTATACAAGGAATGTCATGGATGGTTTCTCTTTGTGCATTAACATGGTAGTGAAGCTACATGCATGGAAGCCACATAGGGCATGGCCTTCAAACCAACAACAAATATTAATTGTATTGTCCATCACCGATTCAAAAATAAACAACTCAAAGTGCAGAGCTATGCTGTAAAATGTCTTTTCTAAGACAGGACTGTTACCCACTCCTATCCCCCACTCCCTTCCGGGTGACTATCAGCTTATGACAGCCTTTGATTACAAAATACAAGTTCGTCTCTGGAAGTTTAACCAGCAGGGAAAGTTTCCTCCCACACATTCCATTTCAGCTTCCGCGTGAAGTCTGGGAATAGATGCCTGGGGCAGTCACTTTGCAAACAGGTTCCTTTGGGGGTGAAAGCAAGAACTATTAGTTAAAAGGCCAAAGCCAGCACACTTGTTCAGAAGGTCTAGTCTTTTATAGCAGCTAATTTAATAATATAGTCCTAACAGAGGGTGTTAATCATTGAGCTACCCAGCAGGTAGGACTAAATCAGTTTCAGAGTATCGTGTCAAACTCCAGCCACTACAATTGGAGACAAGTCCCCTCCATGGGAGCATCCCTTGTCTACATAAGCCAAAAGTTCAGTTCATGATGGACTCTTTATTTCTTGTCATGAGAGCCAAAATCCACAGAAAGGGAGCATATCAGTTGAGCGCAGTGGTTTGCTCATTGCTGATAAATTCAGTGGTTCAATGCAGACCTTTATGGAAGGGTAAAGTCCAGTGAGTGCCACTTGATAGGAGCTGAGAAGAGATTCCTGTTTTCCAGCTGGATCTGTAGGTTTGGTTGGTTGGTTGTTGTTGTTTTTATAAGAAAGATCACAGTCAAATCTGTGCCGTTTCTATGCAGCCATCTGAAAGACCATTGGTGGCACCATGGATTTGGAGACCCTTTAAAACTTTAGTAAGCCTAGCAAACACTAGACTGCAGGTCATGCAATCTTCCAGAAAACTGGCACTTGCCTCGTTCTGGTCACAAGCCTCTTAGTGTCTGACAAACCTCATAAAGCAGTTAAAGTCCTCCTGAAAGAAATCCAAGCGCATGGGAATGTGGTCAAGAAGAACGAGGCCCTGCTACCTTGTGATCTTGTGCTGACATGGAAATGGCTTCTACCACAGATACCCTAGCATTTTCCACATCAGTTGTTTTCCTTTCAACAACTCTAGCTTGGTGTCTGACACGGTGCTAGGTTCCCCTCCACTCGCCTGCACCGCAGTCCCGTGACCTGCCAGACCAGCACCTGTGACCACAAGTCAAACAGATTTTGCAAACCCTTTAGTGCCAGCAGGCGGAGCCTCCAGAGGCAGGGACCCTCCCGTTATCAGCTGCAATTCACGCATCTACGTTTGGGGAGCCTTGGACCCTCTTGGCAGCAAACTTGACACTAGGACCATGTGATGAGCAAAATGCTCCAAGAGAAGAATTAGAAGGCACTGCAGTGGCTACGAATTCAACCCAATACAGCAGGGTCCAGCTGCGTCTCTTATTTGAACTAGAAATATTCAAAACTTCACTAGCCACCGGTATCCTTAACATCCTAAATTATATAGATATAGATGTTTAAACTGGAATAAAATACACTGGATTTTGGGTTGCTCATTTACATGAGCTCCCCTCTTCCCCAATCAGTTTACAATTAAAACCTGAAGGTCCAGTTTACTCACTTGAGCTCATGTCCCAGCATTCCAAGATGGGTAGAACATGAGAGCAGACCAGAGATCAGAAACATGCACTCTAGCTGCTAAAGGTGAAAGGGAGACCAACTATTTTTTTCTAACCCTGAGAACCTAAGGAATCATGAAGGACCCAGACAGGAAGCTGGGGTTAAAGATCACCGGGTTTCTTATTGCAGTTAAAACAGACTCGCACTGGATGATCCCATCCACGGGAAGGGACCGCTCGGCGCTCGTTTGAACATTCATCACAGAATCCCTGGCCACAGGCTCGACAGTGGTGTTTAGAGAGCTTGATGTTGAACTCCTTCTGGCAGTTGTGGCAGTGCAGGATTTCATGATCCGGCACCCAGTAAGCAGGTCTAGCAGCATCTTTCACAAGCCCTACAAAGGATGAGAAAGAACCACAGCAATTAGAATGTCTCCTGTTCTTTGCTAAGGCAGAGGAGGGGAAGGACCCAAGGATACCAGCCATGTCTGTGCCTTTTCAAGGAGCTCATTATGGAAACTGTTAAGATCTGCCCACAGAACACTTCATTCTAGCAGGCATCTGCTAGTAGTTCAGGCTATTCCAAATCTTTCATATTGTGCCCCTGTACAATTCAATGGCATTGTTTTAATGGGGACCCTACCACCACTACGCCACTGTTTAATAAATAATAATAATAATAATTAATAATTAGTTAGAGCTGGTTTGGTAGCCCCAGAGAATGAAATCCAATAGGCACAACATGCACTGGAAGCTTCCCCTCCACATTCAACCCTGACCAAGTCAGGGGCCAGATAGCAGATCAGTCTCCAAGTCTCTCTCAATCCTAGACCTTTGTGCTAAGACTGCCATCCAGGATACCAATTTATAGCACATGATGTGGATGCTTGTTTACTAGTAACCAGACTGAGAACTCCAGTTCATTTCACATCAGGCACCAAATAGTATCAGTGGCTTACTACACTTGGTGACTACTGACCTTGGCTAGATTTGGACCAGTGACCTAAACATGAAAATTCCTGCATTAAATCTTATTCAGTCTGGCATATCAAGTTAAGTAGATCTAATAGATCTCGGGGGGCCATACAGCCCACAATGTCATGGGCTTCTTGTACTTCACATGTGGAAGTAGGGCAGCTATTATTCTTAACCTCTAGTCTTGGCTCCTCAAGAGAACAGGGTGATCAAATCTCTCTGAATGACTGGAATAATCCCACAATCAGAGTATTATGCCAAGAAAGGCAGAGATTCTGGGCTGGGAAAAAAGCACAGCCCCACGTTGCTATTTTTTTTTTGCCATTTTTTGCAGAAGGCCATCCAGGGTAAGTGGAGGTGGACACCTCCTCCGGCCATGACTCGTTCAGAGAACATTGGCTTTCTCTGCCTTATCTTCTGTCCATTGTGGTTCAGCTGGGTGGTCAAAACAATCTAACCATCACTCTTTCAGGTATCAGAGTAGCAGCCGTGTTAGTCTGTATCCGCAAAAAGAAAAGGAGGACTTGTGGCACCTCGGAGACTAACCAATTTATTTGAGCATAAGCTTTTGTGAGCTACAGCTCAAGTGAGCTGTAGCTCACAAAAGCTTATGCTCAAATAAATTGGTTAGTCTCCGAGGTGCCACAAGTCCTCCTTTTCTTCTTTCAGGTACGTGTACAATGGTGGTAACACCAACATCTGGCAGCTTCATTCCTGCTTCCATTTTATTAGATAATAAAAGATCTGCCAGCCTGATTAAATTCCAGACAGAGCAATGGAGAGAAGGTCTGATGAGTGGTTAATGCAATTCATCACCCTCTACTGCTGTCTACCTCCTGTGGGGGTTTGGTCAGCAGAACAAACAGCAGTTCAGCTGTGGAACAACATTTAAACCCAGGTACCTGCTGCGGCACCTGGGCTGGTACCCAGTGCACTAACAACCAACACACTGTCATTGTACTAAGTTCAGCATTAGGAACCATCCTCCCAGTTACTGGATGTTTAAATGTCTTGGTCCTGATTTGCAGAAGTGCCGAGCACCCGTAGATCCCAATTATGTCAACTGCAGCTGCTGGCACTCAGAACCGCTAAAAAACCTGATAAAATGTCTCATAGTTTGGCCACGATTTTTTAAGTACAGCCTAGGAAACTCAGTCTGGCAGATCACTGCAATAACCCTACTGGCGTATCAGGAAGAAGTGACACTCAGAACTCAAGGATCTGTGATGCTGCACTGTGGAGAGAATAGAAGTGAGGAGGCGTAAACTGGAAAAAAAAATGCTGAGAAAGTAGAGGAAACATAGGGAGAGAGCTTGGCAGGGCCCACGGCCCAGCAGGAGCAGAAGTCAGAAGGGGGACCCTCGAGCTACATTGGCCCCCTGAGACAAGAAGTGTCAGTGTGCCATGCCAGCTCATTTCAAGCACTGAAGTTTAACAAACAGCTCTGACATACGCAACCAACATGTTCTTAGATAGAAAAACAATTGGAAGCAAAGAGCACCCACCTAGTGGGATGTCTATGGCAGTCACCACAGCTCCAAGAGTGTTCTGCACTGCCTCACCGACCTTCCTGGCGATCAGTGTCCCACCTTCCTCCTCTGTCTGTGACTCGGGCACATCTGCATGATAGAAGAGTTATGGTTCAAAATGCAAGCCATAGTTCCTGCCAAGTCTCAGTTAATTTGTATTATCAGAGAAACTAATGTTAAACCAAGGTAACTTGGTTGGTTAGGTGCAGCACCCATAGCATAGGCCTGGGGCTCTCTGGCATCCCAGTGTAGCCAAACACCAGTCAGCCTTTATTTCACACCCTCCGTGCCTTCCCTGGGGAAATTTGCATGACCTTCACTGTTACGCTTTTCCTCCACCCACGTGGACAAGACACAGTCTACTCAAGACCAGTGCAGAGGGATGCTATCTCCCCACCAGCAGGAGATGTTGCCTTCTGGGATATTGGGATAAAGTCCAATTTAGAAATAATTCCTCCAAGAGATCAGATTTTTCAGTAATTTCTTGTGAATGGTATTTGCAGTAAAAAGGGTCTCTCAGAGTTCATCTGCTTTCCCCACCAGAAGCATTCACAAACATGATTTCAAATCCTGCTCTGAGGTGGTGTGTACCCAAAAGAATGGCACCATCTACACCCATTACAAGGGCATCAGTTGGCAGGTTGGATCAGCCATCTTCCCTATCTGCCCTAGAATGGGGCTTTTGAAAGAAAATCAGTGGTAAGATTTCAGACACAACATATGGTTAATGCTGACAGGAAGGTGGAGAATTTCTCTCCATTCCCAGAACGAGCACAGTCAGGTCAGCATTACCTAACCGGATGCCCCTGCTGTCATGGCAGTTGTCACACACTCTCACTGGCGCCGGTCCCCAGCCCCGCTCAGGGACGGGGCGGGTCTTGGAAGAGCAGCTATCGCAGAAGCCCTCCCCGCAGGCCCGGCAGTGATGTTTCGTATCGTTATCTTTAAAGGACGTGCCACACTTGTTGCAATTCTGAACAAGACAAACCAGAAAGAAAAACTATCAGTTTGATTTTCCTAATTATCTCCAATTAGAAAAGCGTCCGAGAGCTGGATCACGAGACGGCAGGAACCGTGGCACCTATGAAAGTGACTGGATCCTGCATGAGTGGGGAAAGTATTGTAAGTCTCACAGTTAACTGATCTGTACTTGCACTGCAGAGACTTTTTGATGTCTTTCTCTGAAGTGTCTTGGGCATAGACTCCACTTGGGGTGGTGCCAGCATTGTCCTTCTGGCTCAATGACTTCATACCCAAAGAAGGGACCCGTGGGAAGACAAGCATGCTGTGGCTAGGCCAGCAGCATTACCGTGAACCCTGTGGTTACAGCCATGAATTGTTACAGCTATGCTTTCTTGGGTGCCTACAGCACTGGGCAGTTGACCTGTGAACACTTGAAGGTTTTGGAAAACAAAGATAAGATGGTCATTTCCAGTTTAGTCATCTGCCCAATTCCTTTTATATGCTTTCTCAAAGGAGTTGGAAGTCTCTCTCTAATTGAATTGTAAGGGCCAAGTATTCATATCCAGCTTCATATTTTGTACAAATTGGTTGCACTTGCAAAAGTGGGAACGCAAAAATGGGAGGCCAGGACTTCAACTTTGATTCTTTACACTCAAGAGCAAGTATGTGGGAGCCAGCATTTTTATCAGCAGCGTTGATGGTGGGAATGGGTCAAACTTGAAGAAGCAGAAAGGGTCAGTGGAATAATAAGGGGACAAATTGCACATCCAGGGAAGAAGGCATCTGACATGATCTTTCTCAGGCCAAGCCAAGAACGTGAATAGCAAGGGTCCCTGCCATTGGCTCTGAAGAGCTGCCAGAGGTGGGTGAGCTGCAGTTTGCAATCCACAGTAGACGAGGCACCTGAAATCTATCAGATTTTTTTTAACTGGTTACTTTGTCATTTTATTTTTTGGAGAAGGTGTGGAGGAAGGGTTATGTTCAGCTCAGCAAAGGGAGCAGTTTCCCTCAACAGCATGAAAGCACGGCAGCTGCTACATACCAGGATTTGAGAGTTGGGTCTCCAGTAGGCAGGGGCAATCTGGTCCGTCAGCCAAGAGGTCACAGCTTTTGTGGGTCCCAGGCTGAGCTCAGACACAGACTGTGCCATGAAATTCATCCCATCCAACAGGCGCTGAGCTGCATTGTTGTTGTCTTTCAGAAATCCATCTGTCTATAACACAATGGGGATTTACATGAAAATGGAAAAACAGAGAAGGAAACGTTTACTTCTCCTGAGCAGATGCTTCTTGGAGCAAATGCCCGTCCACTGCTGCTGTTAAAATGGAGAACACCACCTGGAAGAATCACACTCCCATCTTTTTTAGAGAGAGGGGATGTTTTAATGGTTTAAACATTCACACTAGGAGTCCAAATGTTGATAAAGTCAACCCACTTCTTTATCCTTCCAAGGTAGGCTGAGCACTGTTCAATTTACTGTGTGCAAGACTTTCAGTGGGACCTTAAAAAACAAGGTCCTGTCCTGTCTCCTGTCTCATGTGGATATTGAATATCCCATGGCACTTTCTGTAAGAGTAAGAGGTTTGCTCATATGTCCCTTATTCCCACGGTTGTTCAGCATGCTGTGCGGCAGGTGGCTGTATTTCAGTGGGGATGTGTGTAAGGAGCATTTTGGGATGAAAGCCCACTATAAAAATGTAGAAATCATTTACTTATTAATCAGAGATGGGAAAGACCTGTTAGGTTTTCTGACTCATCTCTTGGGGACCACTGCAATATCGTGATCTGTCCAATCCAATTTTTAATGTCCACTTGGGCAAAACTTGGTTGCCTCTTGCTCTGAGGATGCCCATCCTCAAAGAGGCTCCATACTTCAAGCAGCAGGGGCAGCTGCCATAGCGAGAGTCAGTCCATTTTTTCTGCCATTATGCAAAAAAAAAAAAAAAGAAAAGAAAGAAAGAAAGAAACCACCCACATCTCCAAAGCACCCCAACAAGACTTACTCCTGGCCAGACGTGCTCAATTTCTGTCCTCACCACTGTGTCCACAGGATCTTGGTTCCCAAACCAGTACTGCCGACTGCGGTACACCACTCCACAGTTGGGGCACTCAATCACATACCTGCAGTGAGGAACAAGGAGAACTGGTTACCTAGCAAGGGGCTGAAGGCCCAAAGGAGCTGGCAAAGGAAAGGAAAGGGAGAGCAGAAAGTACTCACCCTGACCAGGCATATTTGGCAAGGCCCATCCAAGGGGAATCAGTGGAAGCAGATGTTTTTGGCACCACATTGACCTCCTTCCCACGCTCGTAACAGGCCTGGAACAGGAGTGTTTGATTAGAATCACATGTTTTGGTACCCCAGACACTGAGTCCCATGTGACTGTTTGGTCACGAGTGGGTTTAAAGGCCTTACCTGGTGTGTGTTTGTGGAGATGGTTTGCTAAAGGGGCCACATGATGGACCCCATCATTGATAACGGAATTTTTGTGCATTATGACCCAAATGATGTCATTTGTCTAATCAACAATAAAAATATGGCTGTGGGTGAAGTAACCCCCAGGCTCCTCCACGTGACCTCTGAGTTACATACACTCCCCCCAAAAAAATCAACATTAGGGGTGGAGGGAAGGAAATAAGGAGAGCAATTCAGAGGCTTATCCATTCACTGTACGGAGACTGAAGAGCAACATCTAATGCTTAACCTGTCCTGGGAAATGGCAGCAGTGCAGCCCTCGGCGATTCAGCCAGCAAAACACGCAAGCAGTGCAACTGGGCTGCCGGCAAACAGAACAATTACCAAAGAACTGTTAAAGATCGACAGGAATCTTGTTGCCACGAGTCTTCAACAGAAAAGAGGAGCAAGACCACAGGCACATGTGAGTAACACTTCTCCCTCTCCAGGTACTGGACCCTGTCCCTAGGGTTCTGCTTACCTTGCAGGTATAGACTCTGTTATCGTACTGGTGGGAGTATCTGCATCGGCTCTTGGCTTCATGAGGAACTCCTTCTTTCGCATGGTTCATGCTGTTCTTACAGCCACACCTGGAGTTCAGAAGCAAACAGTGAGCAGGCTAGAGAGTCACTGATACAGGACAGATCTCGGTATAAGGTCAGCTAAGTTGCCAGAACTAAAACTAGGTTTTATTCAATATCTTATGTTTGTATAGCCATTGAAATGCAGCCACCATGGAGTGGAGTAAGCAGTGGTTTCACAGCAACGTTATATAGCAATTTAGTACAGGAAGTAAACACTGTATCCAACAGAAGCTGCAGAGGGAATCTAGATGGAACTAACCAAGTTCGGAATTTGGCCAAGACATGAGAACTAACATCCCACCTCTCACAAAGAAGAGCTAGAGAATCTTTAATGACCACAAAAGACAGGGAACCTAGTTTTACATCTTATTTGATAGACAGAACTTCCAGCAGCACAATCTTCCATAGCACCATGTTGATACAGCTCAGTACAGACTCAGAGGGATGACTGCAACCTACTGAATTACCAGCACCACTTCCCACACCACCTGGGCTTTCCTTAGACAGGACTTGCACTCAAGTTCTGAGGCATCTGACTGGTTAGTATGCAAAATCTCATCAGCCCCAGTGGGTGTGGCTTCTAGTCACAGGCCATAGGTCACAGTCCAAGACTGGGTGGATGTATGTTTTGGTGATGTTTATGTCATGAATATGACAGAAAGTCTCACAGGGCAATTATTTCTGACTTCAAGGGATTCTTGTAGACCACTCATTTCACAGTCTGCCCTTTGAGGGACTTGCCAGTTCTGAGACAACATGTTTATGAACACTACGGAAGCGATGTGGGCAAAAAGAGATTACACTGATACTTAACTTGCGATATTGCGGATTCCACAATATTAGGTTTCGACGGCAATTTTGATACGGGAGCCCCGGGTGGCCGCTCTCAGCCCCAAGGGCCGACAATGGAAAATCACGGAAAAAGTAATAATGGGCTTTATTACTGCAAATAATATGGTCCATTATTACTTTTCCTCAATTTTCCATGGCTTGTCCGCAATTCAGCCACAGTTTTTTGACCCTCGTCCCGCAATTCAAGTAGGGTATTGCTGATAAATGGAAAGGAGACCCTATTGCCTAGCTGGGACACAGAGACAGCACCCCCCACAGCACACACCTTGAACTGCTTTTCAGGGAGTTCAAATGGGTTCTGGTGTCAGGGGAAACATACAACTTCTGTATTCAGACTAAGGAGTTATCACACTGATGTCACCACCTATGATGATGATGCTTCTCCAGAGTACTTGTGACCTCACTATGACAGTGCATTCTGATGCTGCAGATCTTGACAGTACGGTCTCCCAGAGGGATGAGGGTGTATTTCTTGCCTACTTACCCACAGCTGAGGCATAGAGTAGAACAGGTGAAATACTCATCCGGAAAGAAGGAGCTGTGAGCCATCTGGTCATCGGGGATCTCACCGCTGAACCGGTCGCTCAATGCCTGTCAGACCAAGTGAGAGAAATTGCTGAGGAATTCAGAGCAACAAGGACATTGATTCACCAGGCCAGTGACAGCCTTCTGGAAAGGTACACATCTTCATGGACATCCTGGTAGGCTTCTCATGGACACTCCATGGGTTCCTCTCTGGGAGAGGGCCAACTAGGCTGTGTAGCTAACAAATCATGGTTCACTGACCAGGAAACCATACGGGTATGAGCTACAAAGGAAAACTATAATCCCCCCTGCCTTCCCTCTAATACAGACCAAACAAGATCAACAATCTTGCACTTGTCAGGGAGATGGAATGGATGATCTCAAGGGTTTTTTCCATCTCTAACTTCTATGATAGGGCAGAAGGGGTTGGAGGAAGAAGGTTGCACAGAGTAAATAGCTGGATAAAAAGGGTTTTGGATTCCACACCAAAGGAAACAACATTTGGTCCTACATACTCAACACACCATGCAAGGTTTGAGCTAGGTGACTTACATTAACTAGCATTAATTAAGGACATTGGGAACCTTTTAGTGATGGTGAAATAGTGAAAGTTTCCCTCCTGGGGCTTTGTCAAAGTGCCTCAATCCTATTCTGCAGGGACCACATACGAGATGAAAAGGGAGCTCGCTCTCCATGGTCCATTCAGTCCTTGGCTTTTGAGCTCAGACTGCAAACAAGCATGATAATTAGGGCCAGTTGTGATGGTAGCTTCTGTGATGGAGACGTCTCCACTGGGACCTGGGGCTTGTCTACACTGGCAATTTACAGCACTGCAACTTTCTCGCTCAGAGTGTGAAAAAACACCCCCCTGAGAGCAGCAAGTTTCAGCGCTGTAAAGCATCAGTGTAGACAGCGCTGGTAGCTAAGTCCCTCATGGAGGTGGTTTTTTTAGAGCACTGGGAAAGCTCTCTTTCCGCAACCACACAAGCCATGTTAAAGTGCTCTAGCATTTTTTAGCGTTTTAGCATTGCCAGTGTAGACCAGCCCCTGGACTGTGACCAAACACATTCCACACAAACCACTAAGTGGCTCTCAAATGTCAGCCTTTTGATTACTGATGTGGGCTGGATGTGAACTGGCAGCACCATAAACCAAATGTGGCATTAGCCCTTAAATACGTGAGAAAAGCAAACCACCACAGCACACATGCTGCAGGAATGGTGAAGAGGTTGATATTCTTCTCTTCAAAAGAAATCACTTTTCTTCTTTTACTAAAAAACCAACAAAGCAAAATAACAGACTCTGCCCACACCCCTTCCCCATTAGATACTCAGAACTATGCACTGCCCCGGTGGAGCTATGTTCCTGATCTTCACTGATCCCAAGGGTCAGATCTTTCTTTATCTAGAGAAGAAAGGCAAGAAAATACTTTCTCTTGTAGGGACACTGAGGAAAACATCTGCTGCAAATCTATGTCTAGGTGACTGCCTGGAGACCAGTTACCTTGGTAACAACATAGATCTCTCCATTGTACCAAAATGGTTGAACTGTGTCTGTCTTGGGCATTTATAACGTGCCTACCGCTGCTAACAATGAGCTTCAGGGTCCAACCCTAGTTCTTATACCTGTATTATAAAGTATTTAAAAAGCTACATTTAATGCTTTAAAGAGGCAGAATAATGTTATTTTAAAAGTTTCATTTTTACAGGCTTTGTTTGCCATGAAGCCTGAACTAAACATCACGTCTAATAGGCAACTCTATCTATATAAGGTTTTCCTGGAGCCCGTCATGATAATACTGAAGAGCTGAACAAATGAACTAAATATCATGCTACTACTTTAAAGAGTTACCACATTCTTTAATATAATATTGTTTGTCTTTTATGTATATATCAGTCTCTACCAGGCAATCAATTCCTGATGGTCCCTTGGGTGACTATGCACAAAGTAAAATAATAATATAATTAAAACTCCTCAAATATTTTACTTTGTGAGGCATTTTGGAAAAGACAAGTACCATACTGTTAATCTGTCCATTTGCTTTGGTAAAACAAGTCTTTCAAGGGATGTTATGAAGGCCAAAAGTATAACTGGGCTTAAAAAATTTTTTTGTATAAGATCATGGAGGATAGGTCCATCAATGGCTATTAGCCAGGATGGTCAGATATGCAACCTCATGCTCTGGGTGTCCCTAAACCTCTGCCTGCTAGAATCATAGACTTATAGGACTGGAAGGGACCTTGAGAGGTCATCTAGTCCAGTCCCTTGCACTCAGGGCAGGACTCGGTATTATCTAGATCATCCCTGACAGATGTTTATCTAACATATTCTTAAAAATCTCCAATGATGGAGATTCCACAACCTCCCTAGGCAATTTATTCCAGTGCTTAACCATCCTGACAGTTAGGAAGTTTTTCCTAATGTCCAACCTAAACTTCCCTTGCTGCAATTTAAGCCCATTGCTTCTTGTCCTATCCTTGGAGGTTAAGAAGAACAATTCTTCTCCCTCCTCCTTGTAACAACCTTTTATGTACTTGAAAACTGTTATCATGTCCTCTCTCAGTCTTCTCTTCTCCAGACTAAACAAACCCAATTTTTTCAATCTTGTTTCATAGGTCATGTTTTCTAGACCTTTAATCATTTTTGTTGCTCTTCTTTGGACTTTCTCCAATTTGTCCACATCTTTCCTGAAATGTGGCGCCCAGAATGAGACACAATAATCCAGTTGAGGCCTAATCAGCGCAGAGTAGAGCAGAAGAATTATTTCTCGTGTCTTGCTTACCACACTCCTGCTAATACATCTCAGAATGATGTTCACATTTTTTTGCATCAGTGTTACACTGTTGACTCATATTTAGCTTGTGGTCCACTATGACCCCCAGATCCCTTTCTGCAATACTCCTTCCTAGGCAGTCATTTCCCATTTTGTATGTGTGCAATGGATTGTTCCTTCCTAAGTGGAATACTTTGCATTTGTCCTTATTGAATTTCATCCTGTTTACTTCAGACCATTTCTCCAGTTTGTCCAGATCATTTTGAATTATAATCCTATCCTACAAAGCACTTGCAACCCCTCCCATCTTGGTATCATCCATTGTACTCTGTATGCTAGAAGCTCGGACTGGACAACAGGCAATGGCTCAATCAATGATTGCTCTGTTCTGTTCATTCTCTCAAAAGCATCTGGCACTGGCCACTGTCGGAATACAGGTTACTGGGCTAGATGGACCAATGTGCCGACCCAGTATGGCCATTTTTATGTTCTTCTGTTAAATGTTTAGTAATGCTACTCCAGGGTGGGAAGGGCAAGATAAATTGTTCCTCCTTACCTAAGCTCCCTCTAGCCCAGAGGTGGGCAAACTACGGCCCATGGGCCACATCCGGCCCGTGGGACTGTCCTGCCCAGCCCCTGAGCTCCTGGCCTGGGAGGCTAGCCCCCTCACTGTCCCCCCTGCTGTGCAGCCATGCTGCCACGTCAGCATCGCTCTGGGCAGCGGGGCTGTGTGCTCATGCAGGGCAGCGTGGCAGTGTGTCTGGCTCCAGCTGGGCGGCGCGGCTGCCAGACCTGCCACTCTGAGCAGCATGGTAAGGGGACCAGGGCTGGGGGGTTGGATATGGGGCAGGGGGTCCCGGGGGGTAGTCAGGGGACAGGGAGCAGAGGGCAGTTGGATAGGGCAGAGGTTCGAGGGGGGGGCAGGGGAAAGGGAACGGGGGGGTTAGATAGGGGATGGGGTCCCGGGGGGCGGTTAGGAGTGGGGGTCCTGGGAGGGGGCAGTCAGGGGACAAGGAACGGGGGGGATTGGATGGGGAGGGTTCTGAGGGGGGCAATCAGGTGGTGGGAAGTGGGAGGGGTCAGATAGGGGGTGGGGGCCAGGCTGTTTGGGGAGGCACAGCCTTCCCTACCCGGCCCTCCATACAGTTTCACACCCTGATGTGGCCCTCGGGCCAAAAAGTTTGCCCACCCTGCTCCAGCCTGTTCCTTTCAATATGGCAGCTGCCATCCTGGTATCCCCTTGGCTTATGGAATTGCAAACTCATCAAGAAGCTAGCAAAAAAGAGTCTCCGGTACCATCTGTCAGCTCGCCAGTCTTCTGGATTCCTCTCAATCAGGCTTCAGGCCAGAACATGGCATAGAGACAGCACTTATTTTTCTGGTGTATGATCACCTCATGTCCATAAGACATTGAAAGTACACCCATATTGATCTTGCTCTGACCTCTCTGTGGCATTTGGTTCACGCAGTCATCAAATAATCCTGGCTCAAATCCAGAAACTGCAGGGGTTAACAAACACCCTGGATTAAAATATCTCAGGTCCTTCTCCAACTGAAGCTAGATGGCTGCCAAAGACTCAAAAAGTAATAGCAATTTTTTTTAAGTACATCAGAAGTAGGAAGCCGGCTAAACAACCAGTGGGGCCCCTGGACAATCGAGGTGCTAAAGGAGCACTCAAGGATGATAAGGCCATTGCAGGGAAACTAAATGAATTCTTTGCATAGGTCTTCACGGCTGAGGATGTGAAGGAGATTCCCAAACCTGAGCCATTCTTTTTAGGTGACAGATCTGAGGAACTGTCCCAGATTGAGGTGTCATTAGAGGAGGTTTTGGAACAAACTGATAAATTAAACAGCAATAAGTCACCAGGACGAGATGGTATTCACCCAAGACTTCTGAAGGAACTCAAATGTGAAATTGCAGAACTACTAACTGTAGTCTGTAACCTATCATTTAAATCAGCTTCTGTACCAAGTGACTGGAGGATAGCTAATGTGATGCCAATTTTTTAAAAGGGCTCCAGAGATGATCCCGGCAATTACAGGCCTGGAAGCCTGACTTCAATACTGGGCAAACTGGTTGAAACTGTAGTAAAGAACAATACTATCAGACATACAGATGAACACAATTTGTTGAGGAAGAGTTAACATGGTTTTAGTAAAGGGAAATCAAGCCTCACCAATCTACTAGAATTCTTTGAGAGGGTCAACAAGCATGTGGACCAAGGGGATCCAGTGGATAGTGTGTACTTAGATTTTCAGAAAGCCTTTGACAAAGGCTCTTATGCAAAGTAAGCTGCCACGGGATAAGAGGGAAGGTGCTCTCATGGATTAGAACTGGTTAAAAGATAGGAAACAAAGGGTAGGTATAAATGGTCAGTTTTAAAAATGGAGAGAAGTAAATAGTGGTGTCCCCCAGAGGTGTGTTCTGGGACCAGTCCTATTCAACATATTCATAAATGATCTGGAAAAAAGGGGTAAACAGTGAGGTGGCAAAATTTGCAGTTGATACAAAATTACTAAAGATAGTTAAGGCACAGGCAGACTGCAAAGAGCTACAAAAGGATCTCTCAAGACTGGGTGACTGGGTTATAGCGGTAACAACTCCCTCAATTGTGAACATCTGCTCTCAGATTGTTCAGTCAGATCACAGCCTTGGGGTTCTTTTGGACTCCTCGAAGCTACTGGATGGTCACATAGCTACGGTGCCAAAAAATACCCATTTTAGTGGCTCATAGACTGCTCTACACCCTATCGGATACAAACCTGGACAGTGACTCCCACATTGGTGACCTCCAGAGTTGATTATTGCAACTCATATCTAGAAACAAAGCGACATACCCTGAAAAAGCTCCAACTGGCTCAAAATACAGCAGTCAGTCTGCTTAGTAACACAGATCATTGTGAACACATCATCCCAGCATTCCGCTATCTGCAGTGACTATCCACTGAATACAGAGTCCAGTTCAAGTCACGTGTTCTGATATTCACAGCCCTCTCTGAGGCTGGCCCTAACCACCTGACAACTAACCTTTCCCTTCCCAACCATGACCTCCCATGACAGCTACATTCCCCTGGAGCAATTAAAATGCCCACCAACAGGAGGCAGCATATGAGTGCAGGGGACAGAACTTTCACAGAAGCCAGATCCAGATCAGGGAACTTCCTCCCTCAGGAAATAATAGTGGACACAGGAATAACCATTTTCAGAACCAGATGCAAAAAACTCTTTTCTTCAACTTTTTGAGGGAGAACCAAGTTCATCACAAGCATACATACATAGAAAATAATCATGCTCTTTCTCCTACAGAGAGAGAGTGATTGTTATTCTTATTTTTAAATACTTAGGAAGCCCACTGATATTATGGTGATAATATAATAGATATATTAGAGAGGTCTTCAGCCTCTCTTCCACCCCTCCAGCTCCTTTCCATCAGCCCTCAAGTATGCTACTGTATCTCTAATCCTAACAATCTCTCCCTTGATCTCACTTGCTTCTCCAGATACTGCCACATCTCCCTCCTTCCCTTTGCCTCCCAGCTCCTTCAGTATACTGTCTGTACCCAGTGCCTTTACTTCCTCACCTCTCAGATCCCTGGCAATCAGAACCTAGGAACTGGGTTAGACCAATGGTCCATCTAGCTCAGTATCCTGTCTTCTGACAGTGGTCAATGCCAGGTGCTCCAGAGGGAATGAACAGAACAGACAATCAGCAAGTGATCCACCCCCTGTTGTCCACTCCCAGCTTCTGACAATCAGAGACTAGGGACACCTAGAACATGGGGTTGTATCCCTGACTATCTTGGCTAATGGCCACTGATGGACCTATCCTCCATGAACTTTTCTCTTTTGAACCACGCTATAGTTGTGGCCTTCACAGCATTCCCTGTCAAGAAGTTTCATAGGTTGTGTGTGTTGCATGAAGAAATACTTCCTTTCATTTGTTTTAAACCTGCTGCCTATTAATTTCATTGGATGACCCCGGTTCTTATGTTATTTGAAGGAATAAAAAAAACCTACTCCCTTATTCACTTTCTCCACACCATTCATGATTTTATAGACCTCTATCATATCCCCATTAGTCATCTCTTTTCGAGCTGAATTCAGTTTCTACCCTTATTACAGTACTGATGCTGCTCTTAAGAAAGTTACTGATAACCTCCTCCTGGCCAGATCCATGAGCATCTTTATAAATATCCTCCATGAACTGTTTGTCACTTGCAATAAAGTGTATCACGCTTTCCTCCCCCAATCAGCTTTCTCCCAGGTGTGGGTTTGAGATTTTGCTTTTCTGGTTCTCCTTTAACCTTTCCGTCTGATTCCTCAGCGGGTCTCCCTCTGTTCTTCTTTATTTCCCCCCGTCCTGCTGTCTTCCCCCAGGATAGATCCACCCAGCCCATTCAACCGTCTATACGAGATACATGGAAGACTTTCCTTTTCTCCGGATATCTGCAATTCTGCATTAGAGCTTTGTGTGAACTTTATTAGGGTACATGATACTTGGGAATGGTGCGACAGGCATGAATGAGTAACCCCCGGAGACTCTTCCCCAACCGCTGGTGAGCCACACTCTTCAGCACAAAGAACAGGAGGACTTGTGGCACCTTAGAGACTAACCAATTTATCTGAGCGTGAGCTTTCGTGAGCTACAGCTCACTTCATCGGATGCACGCCGTGGAAACTGCAGCAGACTTTATATATACACAGAGACCATGAAACAATACCTCCTCCCACCCCACTGTCCTGCTGGTAATAGCTTATCTAAAGTGATCATCAAGTGATCATTTCAGCAAATGACTTACTTTCAGTGCTTTGAAGATAACCCCAGGTTGTCGTGGGGAACGGGTGGTATTGTTCTCCAGCTGGTACTCCACAGCTCTCCTAAGTCCCGAGAAGTCTGTGGGGGGATTGTAAGTCCTCGTTCCCTTGTAGTGGATTGAGCTGAAGGCTTCGGGAAAGCGGCTCAGTTTCCGGAAGCGATCCTGGATGAGTTTTTCAGGTGCCTCAGAGGGGTGATCTAAACCCATTCAAAAGCAGTAACAGGTGTATTAACAACTGCTGGTTTAGCATAACACTATTTAACAACCAGAAAGTGCTTTAACAATGCAAAGTGCTATACTCACATTCCTAACTACTCCTCACCACTCTTCTGTGATGCAGATAAACAAGTATTCCCCATTTGACACATGGGCAGAATGAAACATTTTCAAAAGTCGCCTCTGTTTTGGATACAGTGTTAGCCCCCTACAACCGAAGTTGAGAGCAGCTTAGCACAGCTAAAACTGAAATCAGTGGGAACTGTGGGTGGTCAGTATCTCTGAAAATCTGGGCTTACTGGTCTTAAAACTGGGCACCCAAAATTAGAGGCCAATTTGACATATCTGACATAAAAAAACAAACTTTATGCTAAAGTGTGATAGAACTCAGCAGTTCCTGGCTCGGGGCCACTAGGCCATACCATGAAAGGTTTAGTGTTAGTGCCTTCATTCCCACCACTCCTTATATGTTCTTTCTACATGCAGACCCTATGGCAGGAAAGGGAGTGTCTAGGTCTACTCTCACCCAGAAAAAACAAGCAACACAGAATTAGCAATTTCAGGTCAGACCAACAGTCTACCAACTCCTAGAACATGCTTCCAGCAATGGCATATGGTGTATGCTTCATAAGAAGGCAAATCCCCACCCCTTTTAAAAAAACACAACTCAGACATCCCAACATTGTCCGTCAAGCTGGACAACTGTGCGTTGCTGCATACAGTGTGTGTTAGGGAGGTGGATTCCCTTCTGGCTTCCACAGAGATCAGCTGATGCTCTGAAGTATATGTTTTTATTACCCTGCCATTGTGCATATAACTACAACTGACATTATTGGTCATAAAATTAACCAGCTACAGCATTTGACTCTGACCTCCTGAGGCAGTAAATTCCAGCAGCTAATTACATGCTGTGTGAAATCCTGCTTCCTTATTTATTCTACATTTACCTACCAAGGTGAGAAGGTGATGCCATTTTTGTATAGCCACTTTGTTGCTTAAAAATACATTCTGAAAAATAACTGTAGGGAGATGCTGGGCTGAGTTCCTTGTTTTTTCTATTTTGCTGAGTGCCTTGTGGTCAGCAAACACCCACCCTGAAGAAGCCAGCAACAATGTTGTGGGCCTGCAGGGAGTTGCTGTGGTCTTGCACAGCAGGGCACTTCTGGATGTACACAAACAGAAGGAAGCTAAACCCCATCTGCACTGATGTAGCCAGGTGTACTGATCAGGGCTCCCCACAACATATTAGAGCGTGGTAGGGGTGGACAAAGCCAAAAGAGGCTTTAGTGTACACTTTGAAAGAGTAGGTAAACTCCTGGTCCCTTTGAAGTCAATCACAAAACGCCCACTGACTTCAATGGAGCTAGGATTTCACTCATAGATGTGTAAACAAGCACTATGACTTAAATATGCTTAGTCTGGCATGCAATGAACCAAGTTAAAATGCTGAAGAAGGAAATAGACAGTGGTGAGAAATGACAACATAGTGGTGCTGACATCGTGTAAGGCATTGAAGGAAAACCTACTGGCAATATTGCATATTTTGAGCGACTCCCATAGGAAGAAGCAGGACAACCCACCAGCCATTGGCGACCACACACTCAGTCTGTTTCCTAGAATTAATGCCTGCCTAGGAATGGTACCAATCCCCAGAAATCCCAGTGCCCAGGGAAGGGTGCAGGTTTATAAACAAGTCCATTTCATACCTCTTACCCATTTAGTTCTGTAAGTATGATCTGTTTTATTTATTTTTGTGACAGGGTCCTCTACATCCCTATTATAATGTTAGGGTCCCCACTTTCACCTTGCCTTGCTCTATTACCCATCCTCATGGTCCAATGCCACAGTCACTGTCCTATGTTGAGGAGGATCACAGAAGTCTCCCTTCAGGACTAATCAGTGTTGATCATTAACTGGCTAACTGGGTTGCTACCCTGTGACTTAAATCCCTCACTCCACCATCAGAGCATAGCATGCTGCCTCTGCAGACCCTCTGCCAGCCTGAAACATGAGCAAGACCAGACTTTCACCCAGATCTTCCACATGGCAGTCCAATTAACAAATAACATTTAGCTATATTTTGATTCACTGTTTCTTTCTCTCTACTCACCGGAGCCCAATAGCTTGGTGTGCACAGTCTCATGGAAGATAATGACTGCAGGACCCAGAGTGGACAAAGGAACATCCAAGCCACAGCGGGCTGTGGTTGCCTTCAGCTCCTTAGTGAAATGTTTCAGGTAGGCCTCTGAAGCATCCCCAAGGAATTTGAAGAGGTCATTGTGGAGTCTGTCAGCATGCGTACGGTAGATGACAAGGTCAGAAATGGCCAGGACCTTCAGAAGCAGCCGCGTTCTCTGGCTCACGTTTACTGTGGCCCCAAGCAGACCTTCTGTGTCAATCACCACCACTTTGCAGACTGGGTCATAGGCTGCCCATACACCGACCGTGCAGGATTCTTGAGCTGGCGATGTCTTAAAGACCTCATGACCATAGAAGAAAGTGTGGTTAAGGGTGTGTGACTTGCCATCCCCAGTGTTCCCAAAGATGGACACCACCTTCAAGTGTTGGTCAGGCTTGCAGTCCAGTTTCTTAATAAAGTCTTCTTCATTCATCACCTTCCAAAATAAGAAAATTACAACATTATAGATGGGAAACTAGAGAAGACAACACTAAAAACAGAGCTGGCTTCAGGGCTCACAGGCTTCGTGAGGTCGAGCAACTTCCATTTAGGTCCTTTATAAACCTTACAAACATATAGGAGTCCCAGGCAAAATTTTCAAAAACACCAAAGTGTTGTAGGAGCTTAAGTCCCATTGACTTTTAATGGGACCCAGGCTTCTAAGTCATGTAGGTGCTCTTGCCCTCCATCATCAGTGGCCAAATGACAGCTCCTCCATATCCTATCACCAATTCTCCAAGCCCCCCAGAGCAATTTCTCACCCCCCCGGAGCAATACATCTTATGGGATGAGTAGAAAGGAAAAAAAAAAAAAGCCAGAGATTTAGATCCACACTTCTGAAGTGGATTAAAGCAATTTTTAAAGCAGGCTTTTCAAAACTGCAAGACAGACAGGATATTCCATCTTGTAATATACTTGATTAGGCCTTTTTTTTTTTTAAGCCACAAAAGTTTGAAAAACAAAACAAAACAAAAAACACATCACCTTCAATGCATACAATACATCTGGTTTCCGGGGCTTTTACTTAGGATAAGTGAGACTTGTCATACTATTTAATGGCAGATTGTGAGACACTTCTGTTCAGATAGCACAACAATGGGGCTCAGATAAAAGAGACGATCAGATAGACAAGGCAGGCTCACCTTAAATCCTAATTTTAATTGGAAAATAACAGTGCTTTAGAGTTCAAAGTTTTTGTCCTGCTGAAGGTCTGATTATTGTAGTTTACCATGTGTGTTCACATAGGGACAAGGCATCCTTCCTTCAATAGGTGTTTGCTCAAGACAATTTGTGTCACAAGAAGAGCAAAATAAAAACACTTACTGAGTGGGATTAAATTCAGTTCATTCCCCCCTTCACTCCTCCCATGGAGTTCCCTTCAATAGCGAAGGGCCGGATTTCCCTTCTACTGGCCACTAACTTCTGGAGGCCTGGGTCATCTCCAAGGAAAAGGAATAGAAAAGATTTCTTCCCATATGCTACTTCTCTCACAAGTGTGTCCCAAAACTCCCCACCCCTGCAGGCCAGTATGGTTGGAACATCTCAGAACACAAGATCCACAGAGGTCAGGAGGCAGTCAATGGATTTCTTTGAATAGGTTTATTCTTAGATCACTGATTCAGGTTCTAAAGCCCCACCCTGCTATGGTGAAATCTGTGAGCAAGATGTAGACTGTACATTAAAATAAAGAGAGTCTGTGTTCGAGGGAAAGGCTTGGAACAGCATTCAGAAGGAGAAATTATAGAGTATGGGGCCAGGTTAGTTACAGGCAGCCTCACAACATGAGGGAAGGAAGGAAACCATCCAGAAGCGCCTCTCCTTCTCATCCACGCCTTTACATGGAGTTATCAGGCTTTCCAGGGACACAGTGGGAAGGACGAAGGCACACCCGGGTTTTAGCTGGGGGCAGGAGTGTGCCTGTTTTTGACAGCTGTGTGTTTAAGGGACAGCTTCAAATGCTCAAGTATATTGTGACTGATTAAGACAATTGCCTCTGTAAGGCTCAATGCAGAAGCCTCGCTCTTTAAAAACATCTGCTAGGTTTCCTACTCCAGCCCTTTTCCGAGGACGCCAGTCTTTAAAGAAAAAATAATCTGTCCTTAACCCCTCCCTCCCTCTGCCCCAGAAGCTAGCACTAACCATAGTGCCTGACTATTACGGCCTCAGCACTCTCTGGAGGCCAGATGGGCAACAGCTTTGTTAAAACAATTGCTTAACTATTGGCTGGGCAACCAAGTGGGGATATTTCAGTGTCTTTGGTTACATGGGGTCAAGATGTCTGGTCTGGGATGTCTGGGTCTGGGGGAGGATCAGCAATGTTGGCAGCATGAAGGCAATAGAGAGAGGAAGAGGAGGCCAGCTCCATACAGAATTCCCAGCAACAGGTTTGTAATTCATTAGGGGCCTGATCCTGGACCAGGCCCTCACTGGGTAGGGGCAGTGAGCCCCAGCACCTCTTTCCTAACAAATTAAGCACTGGGCAGGGGCATTAATGTGATATGAATCTGCATAGCTCCAATGTTACTGTTCAGCACACACTCTTCTAAAATTACACCATGCTAGTGACCTGAACACTGAACTGTTTCACCTCTTTCCAATGCACTGAATACACCTGGGCATCCCTAGAGAATACAACACAACTGTGTAAAATCCAGCCACAGCAACTGGCTCACCAATTTCCCCTCCCAGATTTGGTCCATTTATGCCAGCCAATGACAATTGTTAAGCTTCATCCCAACTGAAAGCAATGAAGATCTAGAACTCAAATGCTTGCTTGCTCCCCTTTTTTGGGGGGGTGAGGGAAAGTCCTAAAGAGGCACAGATCTGCCAGGGTGAGCAACAGCATCTCCTGGTGTTGATGCTAAGGCCTAGGTGGTAGCAGCCCATCTACCACAAACACAGCTGTGTAAATTTCTCATGCTGCATAACACCACACCTCTAAAGTGACAATATCAGGGGACACGGGGCGGGGGGAACAAAACCACACCCATAAATGACACTGCAACATCTGATTTCAGAGAAAGAACTGCACAAGCCTGTCTAAAAAGTGTGGCCTTTTCCTTAGCCCTAGTCCCCCTGCCCATAGTGCTCTTTCTTCCCTTTTGCCATTGGAGATTAATTTACAGCTTTATTATACTTAGAGATCATAACTGATAAACACACTCTTCTACCTCTAATAAAAAGAAATCTTATCTTATTCCCCATATCACAGGTTATAACCACGTTTAGTCTTATTTTCGGTATAGATATTTATGATTATTTGCATTTGTGTTAATAATTGTCATATACTTACATAAAAGCCCCTCTCTAACATGCACTTTTGATGACATCCCCTGAGTGGGTTGTTAATGGGTTTGAATGTGGAACCTTCAGCACTAAAAGCATGAAACTCTACCACTACAGTTAAAGGGATCACTTCTGTAGCTGATAGGATCAGTAGACTCTTATCCTTCTGTGTGGATCAGCCATCAGACTGGGACAAAGATCCATAGTGCTAATGTGGTTCATGTTTGGCTCACTTGTCACTTGTAGAGGGAATTATATACTCAGAAATTTATAACACCTAATCTAATAACATGAGACTTGAGCAATAATAAAAGCAAAGCCATCAAAAAGGCAAGAGAACTATTAACATAACTTCTCTTGATCATCCTCAGGGCACGAAACATAGACTGTCAAAAAACTTGGAGGTTAACTTGTCTGGAAGTTAAGTACACTGTTTTGAACTTTACCCAATAAAGGGCCTGATCCAAAGCCCACTGAAGTCAACATATATCTTTTCACAGATTTATGGGCCATATGAACTGATGGGATCAGGGAGAAGGTAAAAAGATAGCCCAAGACTCCTAAGATGAACCTCCTATCCATGAATTTCTTGAAACCAATCTCATTCATTAACAATACATGTTAAAATTCATGTACAAAACCCATAAAATGAAAACATTCTCAATGACTGGCACCCAAACAACCTCAACTCTGACCCACAGACAAAACACTCACAATGACTACTACATCTAAATTAGTCTTATCCATTTTTCACAGAACTTTCTCCTCTCAGAACTGTGCATAGGACCTTTTATGTCTTACTCTTATTCATGCAAAGGTTGTACAAAGCCTTCCTGTTCATAAGCCATACACAATTCAAAAAATCAACAATGCTTCATATGATATTCAGGTAGTGTTGTATTGATAGTCTTGAACTGAAGTTTGGAATTCTATTAGTTTGAATTGTATTGACTGTTGCTTTTTAAATCCTACTCTTGGACTGGGTTCATTTTGGCCCAGCATTTCTGGTGACTAAAACTTAAAAGTGTTGGCAATCTATAGTTTTAGATGCCAAACTTATAAATCATCATATGTATCATTCAACAGACTTGTTTGACAACCAATATACCACAAAATCCCCCAACATACAACCACTACATCGCTTAAAAGTGTATATTTAAAAAACAAAACAAAAAAACCCCCAGAAATCAATGGAAAAATAAATGACAAGATTCCTGATATGTTCAAATATGTGTCATATATATCAGTTTTCAAATATCTGCAATAAATCAATGTCTAGAAAAAAAAGAGCAAAAATAAATGAATCACAAAAGGACTTCTTTCATTCTGAAAATTACTGGGTTTTTTTTAAAGTTATGCAATACAAAACATTCTATTTCTACACGTCTAAAAATCATTTTTAAAACTGGTAATACCTACATAAATTCAGACCAATGGCTCTTTCAACTAAAGTCAGAGTGGGAAAGAGTCAAATTAAGCTTTATAATGGAACAGCAGTTGCAACTTTAATTGTGTGGTCTCAACCAGTGCCTCCATAACAGACAGCACTGAACTTCTGAAATGCAGAAGTCAGGAATTTTTAAGCAGCGAATCTCAGAAAGGGTTAGCATTTAAATCATAGAAGTTGGAAATCAAAGAAATCCAGTCCATCTCTCCCAAGGCAACATGGCTCGCTGTGATACTAATGTTTTGGCCATTTCAGTTTTAAATTATTCAAACTATGGGGCTCCATCCAGGGCTGGATTAAGGCTGAAGCACTACAGACCCAGGCCTAAAATGCCAGCTCCTGGAATCAGGCAATGAAATCAGAATCTCAGCTTTCCTTGGGGAAAAAAACCCCCCAAAATCTAGGCCATATGGTTGTGAATTAAAGTCTGAAAATATGAACAGAGCATAACAGACGGAATGATATCTGTCTGGTTCTGCAAATTGAAAGAATGGCTCTGAGAGGTGTGAACTACTCCATGCATCTCAGTGCTTTGGGAAGCCCCACCAGTACCACCCAACGGAGGAAACTGTGCCATGAGACAAGCACAGTAAGCCCACCCACCAACCCCAATGCACCTCAGCTGTTGGGATAGTTACTGGGGGACCCCATGCTCCTGCCCCTACACCTCCAGAGGGGACTCCTGTTGGTGTCCTCACTGCCCCTCAGTGGAGGGGAGCAGGGGAAAGTCCCTGTTGTCACTCCAGGAGAAAGGGATTCTCTACAAGGGGAGGGAGCCCTCCCTCTGCCATGCAACTCCAAGTGGAATGCAGGACCATGGAATGCGGATGGGGCCACAGTGGGGCCTCTATGTTATGGTGCGCCTAGGGACTCAGACTGCCTTAATTCAACCCTGTTTCCACCACTCCTTTCCAGCTTTCAAATGCCTCAGAGACCAGAGATTCCATTCTTAGCAGGCAGTGTGACAAGTGGGCCAGAAGGATCAAAGCTGAGCGTTTAGTCTAAAAGGTAACCTGTAGATTTGGTTTCCTACTCACTTTATCTAATATTTCTTCTTTCTTGTCATGAGATTTTTGCTAGTGTGAAAAGTCTTTCCAAAAGGGTTATGCAAAGTAGTTAATTTATAAAATCAAGTATTCCTTACTTACAATTAAAATCTAATTTTTCATAGTGAATTACGCCCTGATACTGAAAACACTTCTGCACATTTAATTTTATAGTACCCTAAGTAGTCTCATAGACTTCAATAGGACTAACAAAGATAGGTAACCATGGGCACAAGTGTTTGCAGGAACAAGGCCTTATACCATCATAGGCCCTAATTCTGAGAGAGAGCCCAGGCAGTGGGGAGGGAAGGGAACAAAAGAGGCTTTAAATCAACTTTGTGCCTCTAGAATTCTATATGTGGCCCCCACAGCTGCCTATGGGCCACTGTCAGCCCAGAATAGTCAAAGCACAGTCTTAGGATATAGATATTCAGGCCTGTCTGTAAAGGCCTATCGTCTAAGAATTTAGGTGTATTCTTACCACTTGGCTAGTTATAGAGGTACAAAAGAGAATCAAAATCACTGCCTGCCAATGTAAGGGCCTTCTCTTACTGTGACAGTCTGAGGCCCTGTTCTTAGGCTAAGGCCTTTGGCTAAGCAACAGATGCAGCCATAAGCTGGGAAGCGAACGGTCACATCCTCACATTCCAAACTAGTCACATTGAAATAAGGTGCTATTGGGCTGTTAGGATACAATCCCGTCCTGATAGTGCCTATCACCTCCAGAGAAAGGGAAGTGCCTAGAAAATGTAAAAGGAAACTTAGTTTGATAGCATCCTGTCTGGCAAGAACTCACTTATCAATAGTTGGGATGTGAAATCCTCACTTCTGTATTGTTTTGTCATTATAGTTCCCACTTTGCTATTGTTTGTCTGTATAATCTCTGTCTGGTTCTGTGATTGTTTCTGTCTGCTGTATAATTAATTTTGCTGGGTGTAAACTAATTAAGGTGGTGGGATATAAATGCGTACATAGTCATGTTACAACGTTAGGATTGGTTAGTTAAATTTCAGGAACATGACTGGTTAAGGTATAGCAAAGCAGAAGTCAAGTTTTACTATATAGTCTGCAGTCAATCAGGAAGTGAGTGGGTGGGTGTGGGCATGCGGGTGGGGGAGATGGGAACAGGGAATGGGGGTAAGGAAACTGGAATCATGTTTTGCTAACTGGGGAAATAGGAACAGGGAATGGGGGTAAGGAAATTGGAATAATGTTTTGCTAAGGGCAGGAATGGGAACAGGGACACAGGTGTAAAGCTCTGTGATGTCAGAGCTGGGAAGGAGGATACTAAGGAAGGAAACTGGAATCATGCTTGCTGGAATTTCACCCCAATAAACATAGAATTGTTTGCACCTTTGGACTTCGGGTATTGTTGCTCTCTGTTCATGTGAGAAGGACCAGGGAAGTAAATGGGTGAAGGAATAAGCCCCTTAACACACAGCTCACTCCAGCCATGCCCCTTCCCACCATTAACTCTCCCCTTGTGCTAGGGGCTGCAAGGAGTTGCATAGGACTGTTCCACCAGGGAAGCCCCTTTACGCTGAGAGTATTCCCTAAGGGGAGGCCACTGTACCCTCTTTTTGCCTATGGAATGGTGTAAAGAGAGAATGGGAGAGAATCAGGACCATCTTTATTCTTAGAATGAAAATTGTTCAGGGTGGAGGCAGTAGCTTCATGTGTGTTTGTACAGCTCCTAGCATAATGTAATCCTGATTGGCGCAGCTGGGCATTTAAAAAAATAACATAACGTTATTATTGAAAAGTACAGGCTGCCCACGCATGGAACATGAGACTGTTGGGCTCTTGCCCATGAAAGGCAAGAAGGCAGGAGTGACAAAACCTTTTTTACAAACTTTGGGCAAGCAATGGAGACTATGAATCCAATTTCAAAGGTCTTGAGGCACACCAGGCATATTGTGGGGAAAAACTGTAAAGAGGACCCGTTACCCTGAGACAGGATAGTAATTGGGAACCAAGCAATTACCGGGGAGGTTACATCCATAAGGGGCAGCTGGGTGGTACAAAACAGCTAACGAGCTTTCTAACAACTTCTGAAAGCAAGGTAGATAGATCCCCTTGTAACTGATCCCCTAGGTGGAGTACTCTTTTTTATTTTTGTGCTAATCTGAGAACAATGAATACTTCCTCTGCTCTGTGAGGAATCCAACCAGATTATTTATTTTTCAGAACAGCTGACAAGAATGGAGCAGGAATGTTAATAATACTTTGTACTCACAGTATTCAGATTTCAGAGTGGTAGCCATGTTACTCTGTATCAGCAAAAAGAACGAGGAGTACTTCTGGCACCTTAGAGACTAACAAATTTATTTGAGCATAAGCTTTCATGTTGAAGGGTTCTCCGACTGGTTTTTGAATGTTATCATTCTTGACATCTGATTTGTATCCATTTATTCTTTTACATAGAGACTGTCCAGTTTGGCCAATGTACATGGCAGAGGGGCATTGCTGGCACATGATGGCATATATCACATTGGTAGATGTGCAGGTGAGCGAGCCTCTGATAGCGTGGCTGATGTGATTAGATCCTATGATGGTGCCCCATGAATAGATATGTGGACAGAGTTGGCAACAGGCTTTGTTGCAAGGATAGGTTCCTGGGTTAGTTCGAAAACACTTCAATCTCCCCAATCACTCGATTACAGATCTAAAAGTCGCAATACTACAACAAAAAAACTTCAAAAACAGACTCCAATGAGAAACTGCTGAATTGGAATTAATTTGCAAACTGGATACTATTAAATTAGGCTTGAATAAAGACTGGGAGTCGATGGGTCATTACACAAAGTAAAACTATTTCCCCATGCTTATTTTCCCCCCTACTGTTACTCACACCTTCTTGTCAACTGTTGGAAATGGGCCATCCTGATTATCACTACAAAAAGTTTTTTTTTCTCCTGCTGATAATAGCTCACCTTAACGGATTACTCTCATTATAGTTGGTATGGCAACACCCATTTTTTCATATTCTCTGTGTGTGTATATATATATATATATATATCTTCCTACTGTATTTTCCACTGCATGCATCCGATGAAGTGGGTTTTAGCCCATGAAAGCTTATGCCCAAATAAATTTGTTAGTCTCTAAGGTGCCACAAGGTGTCTCATTCTTTTTGCTCGTAGTATTCAGAGTCCTTCTCAGACATTAATTTGGCCTCCCAATGTGCTGTGAGGAAAACAGGTATTATCACCCCCATTTTACTAATACAGACAGGGAGTCACAGGCAACTGAAGTGATTTGCCCAATGGACAGTAAGTCAGTAACAGAGCCAAGAATAGCATCCAGTGATCCTGACTCCTAGACATCTTTTCTAATTACTAGACAACACTCCCTCCATACTAACAAAGTTTAACTTCATTGTGGCGCAGAAACATCTTATGCAAGGGCCTTTGATGGGGTTGTATTTAAAGAATATTTTCTACATGCTGCATCATAAACTCTCTCTTAATCTAATCCCCTTTGAGCCCAATGGGAAAGTGTGAAATAGGATGGGGGAGGGGGAAGGCAGGGAGTCAAGATCTCACTAGGAGGAATATGACAGTTCCAGTTTCATATGACCACCAAGCTACTCAGCCAACAGTGAGAAAAAAGCAGTGGGAGGCACTGAGCTCCAAGGGCTGCTCCTGTACCTGCCTCTGAGGGTACGTCTACACAGCAATGTAAGCCTAGGGTTAGTGGGACTCACGTCAGCTGACCCACACTGCATTTTAACCCTAAGATAAGGGGTGTTAGATGGGGTGGGATCTGAGTTACCCAGGAAAGAATTTTCTGTAGTATCTGGCTGGTGAATCTTGCCCATATGCTCAGGGTTTAGCTGATTGCCATATTTGGCGTCGGGAAGGAATTTTCCTCCAGGGCAGATTGGAAGAGGCCCTGGAGGTTTTTCGCCTTCTTCTGTAGCATGGGGTACGGGTCACTGACTGGAGGATTCTCTGCTCCTTGAAGTCTTTAAACCATGATTTGAGGACTTCAGTAGCTCAGACATAGGTGAGGTTTTTCGCAGGAGTGGGTAGGTGAGATTCTGTGGCCCGCGTTGTGCAGGAGGTCAGATTAGATGATCGTAATGGTCCCTTCTGACCTTAGTATCTATGAATCTATGATTTTCTGACGCGTGCTCAAATCAAGGGCTCTGGCATCCACACTGCAGTGCACAGACCTGAATCAAAGTAACCCTAGCCCAGAGCATCTAGCACACCCCTTCCCATGTCGACACACCAGACTTACAAATGTGTTGTACCGTGGGAAAACTCTGCTGCCCCCCTTTTTCCTAACCGTGATGGGTGCTATTGATGGGACACAGGTATCCATATGGAGCTCATGGACTGCATAATTAGCTCCTCTCGTGGCTGTCAGTAGAAGAAAACCTGGATTTGTGTTGGAAATGGCCCACCTTGATTATCATACACATTGTAAGGAGAGTGATCACTTTAGATAAGCTATTACCAGGATAAGAGTGGGGTAGGAGGAGGTATTTTTTCATGCTTTGTGTGTATATAATAATATCTTCTAAACTTTCCACAGTATGCATCCGATGAAGTGAGCTGTAGCTCACGAAAGCTCATGCTCAAATAAATTGGTTAGTCTCTAAGGTGCCACAAGTATTCCTTTTCTTTTCGTGAATACAGACTAACACGGCTGTTACTCTGAAACCCATCTAATATGAGAATTGGGCTCTTCACCTCTAGGCTGAGTCACACTGGCAGGAAAATGCCCACGTGCTCCTGTCCTGAGGATAATTAGGCCATCAGGCTCCAGGGCTGTCAGACTATTCAAATGGAGCTTGGCCATTCTTAATTTTTAAAATGGGATGTTCCATGAAGGTGGTTTTAGTTGGTTGTTTTTTTATTTATTTGTGTGCGTGTGTGTTGAAGTTTGACATAAAAGGTAGGTTTCAGAGGAAAAAAACCACACACACCCGCCTCAGCCTGGCCCCTGCCAGCTCTAGAGCAGTGAAGTGCATCCCTAGGGCTTGGGATACAGTGTATTCCAGCACTCTCCCAGGATCCTTTATCCCTGCCCCCACTACACCCCAGAACCTGTGGGCCTGGCTCCAACTCACCACCCTCACAGTGCCCGTGTGCCCCTTCACACGCAGCCCCAGGGCGGGCAAGGAAGGCCCAGGAGCAAAGGCCACAGAGTGGAGTGGGGAACCAGCAGCTGCCCTGCAGGCAGGGAGAGCAGCAGAGTTCCTGACTCAAAGCTGTGGGAGGGGTGACCCCCAACATTCTGGCAGCCGGGAGCTGTCTCCCACCCATCAGCTTTGCTCCCTGCTCCAGGCAAGCTCTGCTCAGCAGCGAGGAGGAAACGGAGCAGCTGCAACAGGAGGCTGCGGGGAGGTTTTGGGGCTGACTCCCACTCGCCTCCCTGATAGTGCACGTGTCCCAGGCACCTCTGCACATGCAGCCCCAGGGAGAGCAGGGGCAGGGGCAAAGAGCAGAGTGGGGATGTGCAGGGAAGGGGAGCAGCCAAGGTATTGGGGGTCATCCTCCCCCAGTGGTGCTGCTCCTTCTTCCTGCAGGGCAGCTGCTTAGTCCCCCCTCCGCTCTCTGGCCCTTGCTCCCAGGCCCTCCCAGGGGCTGTATGCACTGAGGCACCCGGGCTGTGCTCTTGTGACCAGAAAGCAGCTCTCTTCGATCAGAAGCTTTTTGCAGTCTCCACTGAAAACCCTGTAGGCTCTCTGATAAGGCACTTCCAGACCAGTGCTCAGCAGACAATGGGCTAACGCTGACCTAAGCTGCTGCCATTTGCAAAGAGATGTGTGGTTTCATTTTGCAATACAGTGCAAGAGACTGTACCACAGATTGTCAGCATAGAGAGGATTAAGTAAATTGCCCAAGGAACTCTGGGATACATCTGTGACCCGAATCAAACCGGAGCTGTGTGCACATATGAAAGCAATAGAGCTCAGACCTTAGATCCCAGCTTAACACAGGCTCAGACTTTCCAGCCTTGCAGGGTCCTGGGACCCTAGGTTAGCACAACTGTTGTGTGGACACAAAGGGGTCTAGGTTTACATTGCTGTGTAGACATACCCTGACTGGCCCCGGCTGGAACAGGGGAGTACAGCTGTGGGAAAGGCCAAGAGAGACTGCATGAGAGGAGAAAAGCGGTCAGGAGATTACCAGACTGCCTCCCATGGCTTCTCTTCAAACCTCTACTTGTTCTGTCTGCCTGTCTTCTGCTTCCACTGGAACCCTACAAAGAGCCCTTTGGTAAGCATCGGGAAGGCATCAGCATATCTGCCAATAATCCTAGTTTAGCTAGGTTTTGAAAAACCATCCTGAGACTAAGGGACAAGCAAATACTAAGTAGCCTACACCCTATTTTCAGATCTGTGCCTAGTTCAGCAAGAGGGCAGAAGTGTGACCACACATGCAGTGGTGAACGGCAAGAAGCAGGAAAGGGAACCTGCACTCTCACTGCAGGCAAGAAGAAGCCAGTTGCTCAGGGGGAAGGTAGAACAAGCAAGCCATAGGGAGAAAAGTGATGATACAATGCATTCCAAGAATTATTTTTCAAATCAGCCAGGAGTCAGGCTGGGGACCACTGTCAGAGTTACGTATTCTGCTGAGTTTTGTATGACTCCTCTTGCACTTCTAAGAAAAAAGTATCCTAATGTTCTCCAAAATGCTTACAGACCCGGGAGGTAGAGAGTGAAGAGCTGCTTTGTAGGAGCAGGTTTCAGAGTAACAGCCGTGTTAGTCTGTATTCGCAAAAAGAAAAGGAGTACTTGTGGCACCTTAGAGACTAACCAATTTATTTGAGCATGAGCTTTCGTGAGCTACAGCTGAGCTACAACTACAGCTGTAGCTCACTTGAGCTGTAGCTCACGAAAGCTTATGCTCAAATAAATTGGTTAGTCTCTAAGGTGCCACACGTACTCCTTTTCTTTTTGTAGGAGCACTGCATCTGTCAACACTTTTCAGTTGCTACCATTCTTTGCACTGGGAGAACAGAAAGCCAACCAAGTGGGGGAGAGGGAACTGGAAAAGGAGTAGGAGAAAGATGAGGAAGTGCTGGGGAGGGAATGACAGGGACTGAGAGCTGAGACATTCATAGAAGCTGGGGAGAAACAAATTCACAAAGATACATAGGAAAGAAAAGCTTCCTAAATCGAATGGGGGGAGGGGAGGGGGGGGGAAACAGGTGAAACGGATGCCAGGGACATGGAAGCCCCAGTTTCAGACCATACAAACAAGAGGCCCCACCCCTAAGAGTTGGGAACCTCTGTGCAAGCCCTGCATCTGATTGGTGCCACAACTCTGCCTCCTTTTAGAAGTCTGCTGCAAAGGCCCCACTGTGGCACTTAAGGCTGCAGGAAAGCAGGGAAAAGTCCTGGGGAAAAAGCTCAGGCTGACAGCGTCATCAAAATATTCCCACATCAGCAGATGCAGGGGGAAGATGTTACAGAAACTGGGAGCATTTGCCACACAAATGCTTCTCCACACACAGAGGCAAGCAGTAAAACACAGAGATGAGATCTTCTCCAAAGACAGAAGTCATTTTGTTAGTTTGTTTTGATTGCTAAGGATTTCCTCTTTAGGAAAATGTGTCCCATGACTTTCTATCCTTTCACCTCTGGACTCTGACCTGGCTCAATCCAGCAAGTAATAAAGTATTTTCAGGACTATTCAGGGAGTGAAGCAGCTCAGCAATGCTCCTTAAAGCAGCTTTCCATCAATAGTGCATGTAACTTTTAAATTAGAGGGAACAGTAGACCCCAACAGCAGAGCAACCTATTGCCCAACAGTTGCATAAAATGACCAACCAGATCATCTTTAATGGGCCATCCTTGGGTCAAGTACAGGATGTAGTTTCCTTTCCATCTTCTATGTTCAGCAGTCATCCAGGGCATCTAAACTGTCTTTAGTGTTTCCATGGAGCAGTATATATATCCTGTGCAGTGTTTAGAGGAAGAAGCTCAATTCCATACCCTTGAGCAACAGTTGACAAAAGGTCTCTCACTACAGGGGTTACAGAGAAACTCAAGCATGGGGCTGAACTCAGGAGGTGGAAAGGGTTGCTCTGTTAACAAGGAAAGTAAAATTCTTACATTGGAGAGGGAGATGTTGGTTGCTGTAGGAGTTTCAGCTGAGAGAATCAACAATAAGTGGACCAACCTTTCTCCATTTAATATTGTGGCTTCCAGGAACCTAGGCCCTTGTAACTCGCTGCAGGAAGCTTTCTTCCTCTCTTTGTTAAGAAACTCTAGCAACAAAGCTTTTTTCCTTGCCCCACTTTGACTGAAAACAAGAGGCCTAGCTGTCTCTTATGACTACTGCTCTAGGTTCATAAGTCAGTCACCTCATGCTACAGAAGGCAGAATGCACATGATCAACCATAGAATCATAGAATATCAGGGTTGGAAGGGACCTCACAAGGCCATCTAGTCCAACCCCCTGCTCAAAGCAGGACCAATCCCCAACTAAATCATCCCAGCCAGGGCTTTGTCAAGCCTGACCTTAAAAACTTCTAAGGAAGGAGATTCCACCACCTCCCTAGGTAATGCATTCCAGTGTTTCACCACCCTCCTAGTGAAAAAGTTTTTCCTAATATCCAACCTAAACCTCCCTCACTGCAACTTGAGACCATTACTCCTTGTTCTGTCATCTGCTACCACTGAGAACAGTCTAGATCCATCCTCTTTGGAACCCCCTTTCAGGTAGTTGAAAGCAGCTATCAAATCCCCCCTCATTCTTCTCTTCCGCAGACTAAACAATCCCAGTTCCCCCAGCCTCTCCTCATAAATCATGTGTTCCAGTACCCTAATCATTTTTATTGCCCTCTGCTGGACTCTTTCCAATTTTTCCACATCCTTCTTGTAATGTGGGGCCCAAAACTGGACACAGTACTCCAGATGAGGCCTCACCAGTGTCATAGAATCATAGAATATCAGGGTTGGAAGGGACCCCAGAAGGTCATCTAGTCCAACCCCCTGCTCAAAGCAGGACCAATTCCCAGTTAAATAGAGGGGAACGATCACGTCCCTCGATCTGCTGGCAATGCCCCTACTTATATATCCCAAAATGCCACTGGCCTTCTTGGTAACAAGGGCACACTGTTGACTCATATCTAGCTTCTCGTCCACTGTAACCCCTAGGTCCTGTTCTGCAGAACTGCTGCCTAGCCATTCAATCCCTAGTCCATAGCGATGCATGGGATTCTTCCGTCCTAAGTGCGGACTCTGCACTTGTCCTTGTTGAACCTCATCAGATTTCTTTTGGCCCAATCCTCCAATTTGTCTAGGTCCCTCTGTATCCTATCCCTACCCTCCAGGGTATCTTCCTCTCCTCCCAGTTTAGTGTTATCTGCAAACTTGCTGAGGGTGCAATCCACACCGTCCTCCAGATCATTTATGAAGATATTGAACAAAACCAGCCCCAGGACCGACCCTTGGGGCACTCCACTTGATACCGGCTGCCAACTAGACATAGAGCCATTGATCACTACCCGTTGAGCCCGACAATCTCGCCAACTTTCTATCCACCTTATAGTCCATTCATCCATCCCATACTTCTTTAACTTGCTGACAAGAATACTGTGGGAGACCATGTCAAAAGCTTTGCTAAAGTCAAGGAAAAACACGTCCACTGCTTTCCCCTCATCCACAGAGCCAGTTATCTCATCATAGAAGGCAATTAGATTAGTCAGGCATGACTTGCCCTTGGTGAATCCATGCTGACTGTTCCTGATCACTATCCTCTCCTCTAAGTGCTTCAGAATTGATTCCTTGAGGACCTGCTCCATGATTTTTCCAGGGACTGAGGTGAGGCTGACTGGCCTGTAGTTCCCAAGATCCTCTTTCTTCCCTTTTTTAAAAATGGGCACTACATTAGCCTTTTTCCAGTCATCCGGGACTTCCCCCGATTGCCATGAATTTTCAAAGATAATGGCCAATGGCTCTGCAATCACATCCGCCAATTCCTTTAGCACTCTCGGATGCAGCGCATCCGGCCCCATGGACTTGTGCTCGTCCAGCTTTTCTAAATAGTCCCGAACCACTTCTTTCTCCACAGAGGGCTGGTCACCTCCTCCCCATGCTATGCTGCCCAGTGCAGTAGTCTGGGAGCTGACCTTGTTCATGAAGACAGAGGCAAAAAGCATTGAGTACATTAGCTTTTTCCACATCCTCTGTCACTAGGTTGCCTCCCTCATTCAGTAAGGGGCCCACACTTTCCTTGACTTTCTTCTTGTTGCCAACATACCTGAAGAAACCCTTCTTGTTACTCTTAACATCTCTTGCTAGCTGCAACTCCAGGTGTGATTTGGCCTTCCTGATTTCACTCCTGCATGCCCGAGCAATATTTTTATACTCTTCCCTGGTCATTTGTCCAATCTTCCACTTCTTGTAAGCTTCCTTTTTGTGTTTAAGATCAGCAAGGATTTCACTGTTAAACCAAGCTGCTTGCCTGCCATATTTACTATTCTTTCTACACATCGGGATGGTTTGTCCCTGTAACCTCAATAAAGATTCTTTAAAATGCAGCCAGCTCTCCTGGACTTCTTTCCCTCTCATGTTATTCTCCCAGGGGATCCTGCCCATCAGTTCCCTGAGGTAGTCAAAGTCTGCTTTTCTGAAGTCCAGGGTCCATATTCTGCTGCTCTCCTTTCTTCCCTGTGTCAGGATCCTAAACTCTACCATCTCATGGTCACTGCCTCCCAGGTTCCCATACACTTTTGCTTCCCCTACTAATTCTTCCCGGTTTGTGAGCAGCAGGTCAAGAAGAGCTCTGCCCCTAGTTGGTTCCTCCAGCACTTGCATGATCCATCTCCATGATCAGCTGGAGCCCAGGAGGCTACTTACTCTACCTAAGCGTGTACATTACATAATTATAGACTTGGACAAACTGATATTATCCCACCTGCTACTGATGGTGAGATTACACCAAAGGATTGAATTCACACTCTGTGGTAAGAACCACCCATTATATCAGTTCTCTGTGATTCTTAGGCCAAAGCTACTATAAGAGGTAAGATGAATAGTTTAGTAAAGCTAACCTATTATTTGTAGTACCATAGTGCCTAGGAACCGTACTTAGAGCCCAGAACCCCATTGTGCTAACCGCTGTATAAACACAGAACAAAAAGATGGTCCCTGCCCAAAGGGGCTTATAATCTAAGTATAAGACAAGATACAACAGATGGATACAGATAGGGAAGAAACAATAAGACAGCATTGGTCAGCATGATAAGCAGTGGACTCAGCACACCAGCAGCATAACCATTGCTAAGTTTTTTGTAGGTTTCATGACAAAGGAGAGTTTTGAAGATAATGAGCAAGTTCTGAGGATGTTTACAGGGAGCACCTGTTAAAAATAAAATCTCAGCCTGTCTCTTACGTGCCATCATGGATATCTAGCAGTCAGCTCAACCTCACTGTGGCTAAAAGAGAGCGCTTAGTGGGAAGGGCTTGTGGGGAAGGGAGACTACCTCCTTTCTTGATCCCTGTGGATACCCCCACCACCCTGCCGGTCACTCAGACCTGTAACCTGGAAATGATTTTTGACTCAGACCTCTCTCTAAGTCCTCACATTCAGGCTACATCTAAATCTTTCAGATTCTTTCTGCAGAACATCTCAAAGATATGGCCTCTTGTAACCATCCGTACAACTAAAACTCTCATCTCATGTCTCAACGACTGCAACATCCTTTTCTTTAGCCTTAACAAACTCAGTTTTGCCCCACTCCTATCCATGTTGAATGCTACTGGATAGGTCATTTTCCTAGCTCATCACTCTGTCTAGGTCACCCCCTGCCTTTGAACCCTTCCACTGGCTCTCACTTCTCTATTGCATCACATATAAGCCACTTTCAAGGCCTTTCAGAGTATTTCTACATAGTGAGAGATGATGTTGACTCCTCTTGCCAATCAGTCCGTCACCCACCTCTGATGCCAGCCTCCACCATCCACTGGTTACATTTTCAAAACAGGCAAAGAGTCCTGTAGACTAAGAGACGTATTGGAGCATAAGCTTTCGTGGGTGAATACCCATGCATCCGACGAAGTGGGTATTCACCCACGAAAGCTTATGCTCCAATATGTCTGTTAGTCTAGTCTATAAGGAGCCACAGGACTCTTTGCCGCTTTTACAGATCCAGACTAACACAGCTACCTCTCTGATAATTTTCAAAACAGTACCTTTGTGCTTTCTCCCATGCTGCCCCTCATGCCTGGTAGTAGTATTTATTATACACTAATCAGGGTGATGGTAAAATAGGGTCTCCTGCAGTGGTCATTCTGAGCTAAGAGCTTATCTTGATCTGTTCTCCATTAGTCCACCCAGTTCTTCTCACAGCTCTGCTCATTATCACATGATCTCTCCCAGAGAAGACTTCTGCTGTGCAAAGGGCTTATCTTTTGACAACCTCAGCAGGAGAGGATTCCCTTCTTGGATGATAACTATTTTCATATGCTAGGTATGTAAGAAAATTCCTGAGCACTATCAGCAAAAACGAGGAGTCCACTTTGGCCAAGGATGCTAATTTAGCACCAAGAGCAGATTATCCAAATTTCATCATTACTGCTGTTTTATGATTCAAGTGTCTGACTACTTAGACTCCACTTGAAGAATTCTTTAGTCTAACAGAACTATCAAGAAGTGTGGGTAACACAGAAACTAAAATATCTTGTCTGTTCAAAAGATACAATAGTTCTTACCTGAATCTCTTCTGTTTCATCCACCAGGAGGAAACTAGCAACCTTTTCTGCCATCCTCCTTCTTTTGGTCTCCTCATCCATCCCTTCCTCCTCTTCCTCTTGGGATTTGCTACCATGGTACATGGTAATTGGGTGTTTTCTTTTGTTTCCCCCAGCATGCATCCTCTTCTGACACTCCACGCATAGGTTTGTTTTGCACATCTGGCACCTCATTGCTGCCCTCTGCCTGGATCCTGTGGCATTGTTGTGCATTATATTCCCATTGGCACCCTTGCAGTTGTCGCAGTAAGGGATGTGGCCAGGTCTTATACGGGTACGTTCATGGTTTCGCAGCCTTTCCTGCTTGTGCAACTCTTTTTCACAGCACTGGCATTGCAGGGTCCCACACTCATCGCACTCAAAGACTGCTTCATCGTTCCCACTGCAATCATAGCTTTCCTGACACAGGAGCGCTGTGTTCAGTCCCTTCTCGGCTGTTGGAGCGTGAGCACTCATCTTCAGCTTTTTGAAGTTGTATTTATCTGACCAGGGTTTTTGTTTTTTTTAATGGAAACATATACAGGTTTTCAAGAGCTTTCAGTTGTAAAATTAATCTGTCTTCACAAGGACAAAAAGCTGCAAAAAAAGACTTTGGATTCTTAACTTTATAAACAATGTAACGACTGCTGCTGTAAAGATTTGTACCCGCCTGAACATTGAATCTCTCTTTCCCTCTACCCCCCCCAAAAGGTTTAATGATAAGTAAAGTGCAGATGAAGTGTTCTTTCTCTAAAATAACCTTAAACAAGGTTGGTTGTTTCAATTGCTGACACACAGGGTTTTCTGCTTAACTTGAAGCTGTAGTTTCAGTGATGTAGAGAAATCAGACTGGGGTATTTCAACAGACAGGTTCAAACGTTTCCCTGGAACACCTAGAGCCGAGGGGGGAAAAAAGATTTCTTTTAATTAGTAACATATGATCTTATGAAGAAAGTAGATAACCTTAGAAATGCACAGTGTCCAGCATTGGCTCCCTAGAAAATTCACCAGTCTCACCCCACAGTTAAGCTCCTTCCTCAGAGTTCACAGCACTCCAGGGACTTTCCTGATCTGCTTTCCCAAAGAAGAAATTCTCCTTGTATGCTCAGCCCTGTGATTCTGGATACAAAATCTAAGTTATTATAACCACACTGATGTTTGTTTGCATCCCTCACACACACAGTATTTCCAAAATAAGGCTACTAAAACCAATAGCTGCTACATGTACATTGCAGATCAACTAGTCTTTGTCTGACCAAACTTGTTTACAGTTGCCACCCCATACACAAAGCCTATCTTGACTAAAGTCAGCTAACCTGTCATTTAAAATGTATGTAAAAAACAAACAACTTTTTAAAAATTGAAGCTGATTGATTATATTTGTAAAGCAATATAAATCAAATCAACCAACTTTAAATCAAAACAACCAACAATTTTTTTCTTGGTCATTTTAAACACTTGTTTAAAGCAATAACTTATTAAAAAATATCATCAATGATAGGGCAGGGGGAGAGGTGCCAAGGAGAGTTAAACTGCACCTATGCGCTGTTTACACTTGTGTCTTGATCACTCCAAATACAGACTCTGCCTGGAGCTAAAACAAATGTTTTCTTTAGTCACTTCACATTTCTTGAAACAATTCTACATTTACTAAATAACCTTAGTATCGGCTGCTTGCCTGCTCATGCTTTCACCATTCACCTACCTTAAACCAGACTAAACAACATTTTGTCATTTTAACAGTTTTTTAAAAAAAGCAGTAATTCCTTCTGTTAAACAACAGCAACACTATCACCGGGCAGGCGGGTTTGCGAAGGGGATGGTGTATACTGCGCCTAGAAACAAAGAAGGCCCCCCGAAGGGGACTCCACCACCCTGTCTATTGTTTACAAAACAGCAGGCACCTTCCTCCTCCTCCTCCTCTTCCTCCCTCCAGTACTTAGTGACTAAGGAGTCAGATCTCGGCCGCCTCTTCCTCCTCCTCCTCTCAGCAGCCTGGGGGGAGTCTGCCTCTCTCCTGCTCCCCCACCACGTTGAGGTGTAGCCCCCGGGATGGCTGTGTTAGCCCCACCAGGCAGGCTGGCTGCCCCCGCGGGGTGCTTGTGCCAGTTCCCCAGCTCCTCGCCTCCGTCTCCCCTTCTTGTCAGGGGGGATCAGCTGATCGCAGGGAACTTCAGGCTTATTTTCTCGCCGCGAAGACAGGAAGGTGAGAGCGGAGAAAGGCGCCGAGGCACGCCGGGAGTTGTAGTACGGCCGCGCCGCGCCCTCATGCCTGGGGAGGCGCGGGCGGACTGCACGTCCCAGGGTGAGCACTGCGGAACGAGGCGCCGCCGGCGCGCACAGGCGGCCGGGAGTTGTGGTTTCCAAGGCCGGCTCCGCGCAGCCCACAGAAGGTGGCTGGGGGCGGTGGGGTGAAGCCGGGGTGGGAGGGTGACTTGCGCAGGGCTGAGCGTGTGGATTGGTGACTTAGGGAGAGGGGAGCTTTATCGTAGGGACTGTGCTGACGTTTTGTTGAGGGGGGATGGTTTGCCACCACCCTATTCTCATGCTACTAGTGATTTCCCTGCTCCTATTCTTGTAATCACTCACTGAAAGATTTCAGAGTAACAGCCGTGTTAGTCTGTATTCGCAAAAAGAAAAGAAGTACTTGTGGCACCTTAGAGACTAACCAATTTATTTGAGCATGAGCTTTCGTGAGCTACAGCTCACTTCATCGGATGCATACTGTGGAAACTGCAGAAGACATTATGTACACAGAGACCATGAAACAATACCTCCTCCCACCCCACTCTCCTGCTGGTAACAGCTTATCTAAAGTGATCACTCTCCTTACAATGTGTATGATGATCAAGTTGGGCCATCTCCAGCACAAATCCAGGTTTTCTCACCCTCCGCCCCCCCACCCCACCCCCTCCATACACACACAAACTCACTCTCCTGTTAGTAATAGCCCATCCAAAGTAACCACTCTCTTTACAATGTGTATGATAATCAAGGTGGGCCATTTCCAGCACAGATCCAGGTTTTCTCACCCCCCCCCCAAAACACACACACACACACACTCACTCTCCTGCTGTTAATAGCTTATCCAAAGTGACCACTCTCCCTACAATGTGCATGATAATCAAGGTGGGCCATTTCCAGCACAAATCCAGGTTTTCTCACTCCCCACCCCCATACACACACAAACTCACTCTCCTGCTGGTAATAGTTCATCCAAAGTGACCACTCTCCCTACAATGTGCATGATAATCAAGGTGGGCCATTTCCAGCACAAATCCAGGTTTTCTCACCCCCCCCCCCACCCCCATACACACACAAACTCACTCTCCTGCTGGTAATAGCTCATCCAAACTGACCACTCTCCTTACAATGTGTATGATAATCAAGGTGGGCCATTTCCAGCATAAATCCAAGTTTTACCAGAAAGTCGGGGTGGGGGGTAGGAAAAAACAAGGGGGAATAGGCTACCTTGCATATCTTGATTATCATACACATTGTAAGGAGAGTGATCACTTTAGATATGCTATTACCAGCAGGAGAGTGGGGTGGGAGGAGGTATTGTTTCATGGTCTCTGTGTATATAATGTCTTCTGCAGTTTCCACAGTATGCATCCGATGAAGTGAGCTGTAGCTCACGAAAGCTTATGCTCAAATAAATTGGTTAGTCTCTAAGGTGCCACAAGTACTCCTTTTCACTGAAAGAGTCCCTCCCCCCGCTTCTCAGGTTGGGTTACCACAGTTTTCACGTGGGAGTTACACCCAGAAGTCTGTGTGCTGCTGCTGGGCTTTTTACAAGCCCCTGGGGCTTGGGTGCTTCTCCCACATCTCTCTCAGAGCCAGGAGGATACAGCCTCTTCTGCTGATGCACTGTCTTGGGCACAAGCATGATGCCATGGCAGGTGGAGCATTGCACATACCTTCAGGATCCTCACTGATGACTCAGTAACACACACAAAAGCCTCCTCTCCCACTCTAGCAGCAAAACTGGAGTGGAAATTGGCACCAGTTCAGATCCGACCCTATCACTCATGGCAGGTCAAGAGGTGGAGAAAACTGACAGTTCGCCTTGCCTTCTTTTCATTTCCAGGACTGACTGGGAGGGGGGGAAAGCAACTTATAGCTCATTTTCCACCACCATCTCAAGTATCTTGAGCTCTTGCAAATAATTAGGTCCTCTAGAAGGTGGAGAGACTTTTCTAGATTTGATTTTGACAAAGAGGGAGGAACTGCTTGAGAATTTGAAAGTGGAAGGCAGCTTGGGTGAAAGTGATCATAAAATGATAGATTTCAGAGTAGCAGCCCTGTTCGTCTGTATTCGCAAAAAGAAAAGGAGTACTTGTGGCACCTTAGAGACTAACAAATTTATTTGAGCATAAGCTTTCGTGAGTTTGCATCCAATGAAGTGAGCTGTAGCTCACAAAAGCTTATGCTCAAATAAATTTGTTAGTCTCTAAGGTGCCAAAAGTACTCCTTTTCTTAAAATGATAGAGTTCATGATTCTAAGGAATGGTAGGAGGGAAAACAGCACAATAAAGATAATGGATTTCAAGAAGGCAGAGTTCAGCAAACTCAGGGAGTTGGTAGGTAAGATGCCATGGGAAGCAAGTCTAAGGGAGAAAAGAGTTCAAGACAGTTGGCAGTTTTTCAAAGAGAAATCATTTAGGGTACAAGAGCAAAGTATTCCACTGTGTAGGAAAGATAGGATGTCCGGCAAGAGATCACCCTGGCTTAACTAGGAGATCTTCAATTATCCGAAACTCAAAAAGGAGTCCTACAAAAAGTGGAAACTAGGTCAAATTACAAAGGATGCATATAAACAAACAACGCAAGCATGCAGGAAAAAATTAGAAAGGCCAACGCACAAAACGAGATTAAACTAACTAGAGACATAAAGATAACAAAACAAATTCTACAAATACATTAGAAGCAAGAGGAAGACCAAGAACAGGGTAGGACCATTACTCATGGGTGGCAGGAAACAATAACAGAAAATATGGAAATGGTAGAAGTGCTAAATTACTTTTTTGTTTCAATTTTCACCAAAAAGTTTAGTAGCGCTTGGACATATAATGCCAGTGAAAATGAGGTAGGATAAGAGGCTAAAATAGGGAAAGAACAAGTTAAAAAATACTTAGACAAGTTAGATGTCTTCAAGTCGCTAAGGCCTGATGAAATACATTCTAGAATACTCAAGAAGCTGACTGAGGAGATATCTGAGCCATTATCGATTATCTTTGAAAAGTCATGGAAGATAGGTGCGCTTCCAGAGGACTGGAAAAGGGTAAATATATAAAAAGTAGAATAAGAACAACCCGGAGAATTACAGACTAGTCAGCATAACTTCAGTACTGTGAAAGATAATGGAGCAAATAATTAAGTAATCAATTTGCAGACAACCAGAAGATAATAAGGTGATAAGTAACAGTCAGCATGGATTTGTAAAGAACAAATTGTGTCAAACCAACCTAATAGCTTTCTTTGACAGGGTAACAAGCCTTGTGGATAGGGGGGAAGCAGTAGATGTGATATATCTTGACTTTAGTAAGGCTTTTGATACTGTTTCACATGACCTCACAAACAAACTAGGGAAATACAACCTAAATGGAGCTACTATAAGGTGAGTGCATAACTGGTTGGAAAACTGTTCCCAGAGAGTACTTATCAGTGCTACACAGTCAAGCTGGAAAGGCATATCAAGTACAGGGATCAGTTCTGGGTCCAGTTCTCTTCAATATCTTCATCAATGATATAGATAATATGGCACAGAGAGTACACTCCTAAAGTTTGTGGACAATACCACAAACTGTTTGTCAGAAACTGGGAATGGGCGACAGGTGGATCACTTGATGACCTTGCAAAGGGAACTAAAACCAATAGTAAAAGGTTCTATAGCCATATAAATAAGAAGAAAACAAAGAAAGAAGAAGTGGGACCGCTAAACACTGAGGATGGAGTGGAGGTCAAGGATAATCTAGGCATGGCCCAATATCTAAACGATTACTTTGCCTCAGTCTTTAATAAGACTAAAGAGGATCTTAGGGAGAATGGTAGCATGACAAATGGGAATGAGGATATGGAGGTAGACATTACCATATTTGAAGTAGAAGCAAAACTCAAACAGCTTAATGGGACTAAATTGGGGGGCCCAGATAATCTTCATCCAAGAATATTAAAGGAATTGGCACCCGAAATTGCAAGCCCATTAGCAAGAATTTTTAATGTATCTGTAAACTCAGGGGTTGTACTGTATGATTGGAGAATTGCTAACATAGTTCCTATTTTTAAGAAAGAGAAAAAAAGTGATCTGGGTAATTATAGGCCTGTTAGTTTGACATCTGTAGTATGCAAGGTCTTGGAAAAAATTTTGAAGGAGAAGGTAGTTAAGGACATTGAAGTCAATGGTAAATGGGACAAAATACAACATGGTTTTACAAAAGGTAGATCGTGCCAAACCAACCTGATCTCCTTCTTTGAGAAAGTAACAGATTTTTTAGACAAAGGAAACACAGTGGATCTAATTTACCTAGATTTCAGTAAGGCGTTTGATACCGTGCCACATGGGGAATTATTAGTTAAATTGGATAAGATGGGGATCAATAGAAAAATTGAAAGGTGGATAAGGAATTGGTTAAAGGGGAGACTACAACGGGTCCTACTGAAAGGTGAACTGTCAGGCTGGAAGGAGGTTACCAGTGGAGTTCCTCAAGGATCGGTTTTGGGACCAATCTTATTTAATCTTTTTATTACTGACCTCGGCACAAAAAGTGGGAGTGTGCTAATGAAGTTTGCGGATGATACAAAGCTGGGCGGTATTGCCAATTTAGAGAAGGACAGGGATATCCTACAGGAGGATCTGGGTGACCTTGTAAACTGGAGTAATACTAATAGGATGAAATTTAATAGTGAGAAGTGTAAGGTCATGCATTTAGGGATTAATAACAAGAATTTTAGTTATAAACTAGGGACACATCAATTAGAAGTAATGGAGGAGGAAAAGGACCTTGGAGTATTGGTTGATCATAGGATGACTATGAGCCGCCAATGTGATGTGGCCGTGAAAAAAGCTAACGCGGTCTTGGGATGCATCAGGAGAGGTATTTCCAGTAGGGATAAGGAGGTTTTAGTACTGTTATACAAGGCACTGGTGAGACCTCACCTAGAAGACTGTGTGCAGTTCTGGTCTCCCATGTTTAAGAAGGATGAATTCAAACTGGAACAGGTACAGAGAAGGGCTACTAGGATGATCCGAGGAATGGAAAACTTGTCTTATGAAAGGAGACTCAAGGAGCTTGGCTTGTTTAGCCTAACTAAAAGAAAGTTGAGGGGAGATATGATTGCTCTCTATAAATATATCAGAGGGATAAATACCGGAGAGGGAGAAGAATTATTTAAGCTCAGTACCAATGTGGACACAAGAACAAATGGATATAAACTGGCCATCAGGAAATTTAGACTAGAAATTAGACGAAGGTTTCTAACCATCAGAGGAGTGAAGTTTTGGAATAGCCTTCCAAGGGAAGCAGTGGGGCCAAAGATCTATCTGGCTTTAAGATTAAACTCGATAAGTTTATGGAGGAGATGGTATGACGGGATAACATGGTTTTGGTAATTAAATATTCATGGTAAATAGGCCCAATGGCCTGTGATGGGATATTAGATGGGGTGGGATCTGAGTTACCCAGGAAAGAATTTTCTGTAGTATCTGGCTGATGAATCTTGCCCATATGCTCAGGGTTTAGCTGATCGGCATATTTGGGGTCGGGAAGGAATTTTCTTCCAGGGCAGATTGGAAGAGGCCCTGGAGGTTTTTCGCCTTCCTCTGTCGCATGGGGTACGGGTCACTTGCTGGAGGATTCTCTGCTCCTTGAAGTCTTTAAACTACTATTTGAGGACTTCAATAGCACAGATATAGGTGTGAGGTTTTTTGCAGGAGTGGGGGTGAAATTCTGTGGCCTGCGTTGTGCAGGAGTTCAGACTAGATGATCATAATGGTCCCTTCTGACCTAAATATCTATGAATCTATGATTATCTGTTCTGTTCATTCCCTCTGGGGCACCTGGCATTGGCCACTGTCGGAAGACAGCATACTGGGCTAGATGGACCCTTATGTTACCAAGATGGGAGGGGGGCTGCAAGTGCTTTGGAGGATAGGGTTAATATTCAAAATGATCTGGACAAATTGGATAAATGGTCTGACATAAACAGGATGAAATTCAATAAGGACAAATGCAAAGTACTCGACTTAGGAAGGAACGATGAGTTGCACACATACAAAATGGGAAATGACTGCCTAGGAAGGAGTACTGCAGAAAGGGATCTGGGCACAGGCGCCAACTTTTCAAAGTCCCAGGGGCTGCTCGACCCCTGGCTTCACCCCAGGACCCGCCCCCACTCCACCCCTTTCCCCAAGGCCCCACCCATGCCCCGACTCTTCCTGCCCCCGTTCCACCCCCACCCTGCCTCTTTGCGCCCAGTTCTGCCCCCTCCCCTGAGCGTGCCGCATCCTCGCTCCTCCCCGCTCCCCTGCTCAGCCTCCTGCACACTGTGAAACAGCTGTTCGTGGTGGGTGGGAGGCACTGGGGGGGGAGGAAGGGGAAGGCGCTGATCTGCAGGGCCCGCCGGCGGGCACAAGGCATAGGGAGATGGGAGGGAGCTGATAGGAGGACTGCCAGTGGGTGCTCAGCACCCACCATTTTTACCCTGTGGGTGCTCCAGCCCTGAAGCTCCCATGGAGTCGGCGCCTATGGATCTGGGGGTCAGAAGGAGTACTGCGGAAAGGGATCTGGGGGTATAGTGAATCACAAACTAAATATGAGTCAACAGTATAACGCTGTTGCAAAAAAAGTGAACATCATTCTGTGATGTATTAGTAGGAGTCTTGTAAGCAACACACAAGAAGTAATTCTTCCACTCTACTCCGCTCTGATTAGGCCTCAACTGGAGTATTGTGTCCCATTCAGGGTGCCACATTTCAGGAAAGATTCAGGGCATGACTACACTTGCAAGTTAGAGCGCTTTAAAGCAGCCCCAGGCACCCTAACTCATGACACATCCACACTGAGAAGGCACGTAGAGCACCCAGACTCTGCGGCTGGAACATTCCTGGTAATCCACCTTGATGAGAAGCATAACGCTAGATGTGCCCTGGCTGGAGCGCTGTGTGGCCAGTGTGGATGCCCTGGTCTATTAATGCGCTCTGATCGGCCTCCAGAAGAGTCCCACAATACCAGTTCTAGCCACTCTGGTCATCACTTTGAACTTTGCTGCCCTGCCCTCAGGTGACCAACCGTCAGACCTTTAAACGCTCTGGGAATTTTGAAAATCCCCTTCCTGTTTGCTCAGCAAGGCATGGAGTGCTCTCAGCAAATCTTTCCAGGTGACCATGCCTCCAAGCGCCAGGCGATCCCCAGTATGGAGCAATGGCGAGGTGCTGGATCTCATCAGTGTTTGGGGGCAGGAAGCTGTTCAGTCCCAGCTGCGCTCCAGCCGTAGGAATTACAATACCTTCGGGCAGACATCAAGGGACATGATGGAAAGGGGCCATGACCGGGACGCACAGCAGTGCAGGGTTAAAGGGAAGAAGCTGCAGAATGGCTACCACAAAGCCCATGAGGCAAACCGCCACTCCGGTGCTGCCCCCACAACCTGCCGTTTCTACAAAGAGCTGGACGCAATACTTGGGGGTGACCCCACCTCCACTCCGAAGACCACCATGGACACTTCAGAGCCCAATTCAACAAGGCAGGAGGAGGAGGAAAGCAGGAGCGAGGGTACTGAGGAGGACAGCCTGGCATCCCTAGATGCATGCAGCCAGGAGCTGTTCTTAAGCCAGGAGGAAAGTAGCCAGTTGCAGCGGCTGGTGCTTGGGGAAGAACAAACACCAGAGGAGGTGCCCGGTAAGCGGCTTTTATTTTGGGAAGGAAGTTGTTCGGTGTGGGCTCTTGGGGCGAGGAGGGTTAGGGCTGCATGCATTCCTAGATGCGGAATAGGGTGTTGATGTGCTCTCTCACATCACAGTAATCGGCCTCAGTGATCTCTTCAAAGGTCTCATGCAGAAGCTGGGCAAACCTCTTGCATAGGTTCCTTGGCAGAGCTACTTGCTCCTTGTCCCAGTCAGGCTAACATGTCCGCATCACTGTGTCTTGGGGAGCGGGGGGACCATTGCTGCATACAGGCAAGCTGCATATGGACCAGGGCAGAAGCTGCATTGTGGCAGAAGACCCTCCCTTGCTTCCCAGGTCACCCTCAGGAACGAGATATCTTCCAGGACGAACTTCTGTGGAAAATGTGGGGACAGTGTTCAGTATAGGGGCCCCCTGCTGCTGTTGGCTCTCCCCAAGGCACAGAATCACAGTACAGCCGTGAAACAATCAGTCCCCCTTGCCCCTGTGCTTACTTACCATTTTGGGGCTCCTGTGAGTTATGTGTGCTCGCTTTGGGATGGGCAATTTCTGCTATTGTGTAGACTGTGCTTCTCTTTAAGTACGGGCGAATCATTGCTCTGTCTGGTGTGAACAATGCTGCCTCTGTTAAGTGTTGCATTTTGGCTTTACAGATGCAACCTTGAGATCTCAGCCGTCCTTGTTATCAAAGGACGAAAGACTCCAAAGAATTAGGAAGCGGCCATGTAGAAGCAAAGAGAACATGCTGCATGAAGTAATGATTACCCTTAATGAAAATCAAAAAGCGCAGGAGTGATGGGAGAGTGAAAGGAGGGTCTGCCAGCAGAATGCGGATCCCTCGCACCCAAGCACAGAGCGGCTGCTAAGCATTATGGAATGCCAAGCGGACTCAATACAGGCGCTCATAGCAATGTAGGCAGAGCAATTCCACACCTGCCCCGCCCTGCAGCCCTTGTCCCAAAACTCTTTCCCTTATGACCCCATGTCACCTCCAATCCACTTTCCCCAACATCCAGGTTCTTATCGCCACCAGCTGCCTCCAACACCTGTAGCTTCACCACCCAGCCCTGCAAACTACTACCCTTACCCACTGCACTCAACCCCCATCACCATGCATTTTAGCCAGCCAGTTACTCCTTAAGCTACAAACTGACAGTGAGGAGTCTGATGAAGATGTCGACTTGTATAATGCATATGACACAAGATTGCTTGTGGCATTCATGGACATGCTCACCACCATGGAATGCGGCTTTTGGGCTTGGGAAACAAGCACTGAGTGGTGGGATCACATCGTCATGCAAATCTGGGATGACGAGCAGTGGCTGCAGAACTTTTGGATGAGAAAAGCCACTTTCATGGGACTGTGTGATGAGCTCGCCCCCACCCTGTGGTGCAAGGACACAAGATTGAGAGCTGCTCTGATGATGGAGAAGCGGGTGGCTATTGCAATCTGGAAGCCAGCAACTCCAGACAGCTACCAATCGGTCACTAACCAGTTTGGAGTGGAAAAGTCGACCGTTCGCATCCCAGCATGCTGGCAAGACCCATCAGCATATTCCTCAGCACTTCGGGATCCATTCCCACAGACCGAAAGGGAAGACAGAGCATGCAGTATAAAAATCATTGAAAGATGGCGCCAAATGTGGTCGGAAGCACAGGGATTGCTGGGATGCGAACCGATGCATCACTGGGTGTTGGGACAGGACCCAGAATGCCCCACACCCCTCCGCCCCCTTCCCACAAGCCACAGCGCCAGAATGGGAAAAGGTGCTCTGTGGGATAGCTGCCCATAATGCACTGCCCCCAATGCCGCTGCAAGTGTGGCCACGCCAGTACGCTTGCAGCTGACAGTGTGAACACACTGCAGTGCTTTCTCTACTGCACTCTCTGAGGACTGGTTTAACTCACAATACTCTACATCTGCAGGTGTAGCCATGCCCGTAGATAAATTGGAGAAAGTTCAGAGAAGAGCAACAAAAATGATTAAAGGTCTAGAAAACATGACCTATAAGGGAATATTGGATTTGTTTACTCTGGAGAAGAGAAGAGTGAGAGGAGAAATAATAACAGTTTTCAAGTACATAAAAGGTTGTTACAAGGAGGAGGGAGAAAAATTGTTCTAATTTACCACTGAGGATAGAACAAGAAGCAATGGGCTTAAATTGCAGCAAGAATGGTTTAGGTTGGACATTAGAAAAAACTTCCTAGCTGTCAAGGAGTTAAGCACTGGAATAAATTGCCTACGGAGGTTGTGGAATCTCCACCATTGGAGATTTTTAAAAGCAGGTTAGACAAACATCCATCAGGGATGGTCTAGATAATACTTAATCCCGCCTTGAGAGCAAGAGACTGGACTAGCAGACCTCTCGAGATCCCTTCCAGTCCTATGATTCTGTCCTAATGACCATCTGAGGAGCACTGGATGCAGTTCTCTCTGAGCCTGCCAATGCTTCTCAGTAGAGTGGCTGCTGAACAGTGATGTGAATGTTCTCAATAATGAACTCTTCCCTCTTTCTTTGTGTTTGTGGGGAACAAGAAACTCTTGCTAAGTGGTTGGGCCTAGCTCTGTTGCTGAGTTTTGGCAATCTGGTAACATGCATGTTACTAAAGTAACTGATATATCTTATCCATCTTCATGGTACTGGGCCTCTTTAATGCATTCCACTTTTTTTTTTTCTTAAAGCATTTTCAACTCAAGCATTTCAAAAGATTTTAGAAATCTGTATTAATTTAGCCAAGGATTGCCAGGTCGAAAAGGGACCCTGGCTGCTCTGGTCAGCACCGCCGACCAGGCCATTAAAAGTCCGGTCAGCGGTGCTGCAGGGCTAAGGCAGGCTAGTCCCTACCTGTCCTGGCACCGTGCTGCGCCCTGGAAGTGGCCAGCAGGTCCGGCTCCTAGGTCAGGGGGCCATTGGGCTCTGCACATTGCCTCTGCCCAAGCATTGGCTCCGCACTCCCATTGGTTGCTCCCCCCCGTGTAGGACCTGGACCTGCTGTACACTTCTGGGGCACAGCACAGAGCCAGGATAGGCAGGGAGCCTGCTTAGCCCCACTGTGCCACTGACCGGGAGCTGTCCAAGGTAAGCCCATGCCCCAACCCACTACCCCAGCCCTGAGACTCCCCCAAACCTGGAGCCCCTCCTGCATCCCAAACCCTCATCCCCAGCCTCAGCCCAAAGCCCACACCCCTAGCCCAGAGCTCCTGCCTCAACCCACAGCCCCCTCCCACATTCCAAATCCCTCAGCCTCACCCCCCAACCTGGACCCCCCTCCTGCACCCCAAACCCCTCATGCCCAACCCCACCCCAGAGCCCGCACCCCCAGCTGGAGCCCTCACGCCCTTCCGCACCCCAACTCCCTGCCCCGTCCCAGAGTCCCCTCCCGCACTCTGAACCCCTCATTTCTGACTCCACCCTGGAGCCCACACCCCCAGTTAGAGCCCGCACCCTCACCCTCTTTCACACCCCAAACCCCTGCCCCAGCCCAGTGAAAGTGAGAGAGGGTGAGGGAGAGCAAGGCACCGAGGGAGGCGAAATGCAGTGAGCGAGGGGAAATGTAGTGAGCAAGGGGGAGGGCCACAGGGAAGGGGCGGGACAGGGTGTTCGGTTTTGTGCGATTAGAAAGTTGGCAAACCTAGTTTAGCCTCAGCACCGTCACGAGGTAGGTAGGTAGTTATTCCTCCCACTTTTCATATGAGCAAACTGAGGTACAGATAGGGTAAGTGATTTGCCCAGTGTCCCACAGAGAGGCTCCAGGAGAGCTGGAAAATAGAATCCTGGTCCCCAAACTCCCAGTCCCTTGCCTTAACCACAGATCAATTTTTAATCCTTGGTTTGCATAGAGAGATGGATTATCTTGCCTTTGCACTTCTTGTAGTGAACTTTAGTCACAATTGGAAAGAGACGTACTCTCCATCTTCAAAGTGGTGTTCACAAACACTTTCAGCATCCATGTCCGTGAAAAGCCTACTCTCTCTCAAATGCAGTTAAGAAGTGCTCTGCTAATTGGCCTCCCTGGTTTGATTATACACAAACATCATCCAGATGATACTGAATTGCATAAATGGGTTGGCTTCAGTGATGTCTAACTCACCTATGAGATCATCTGCATGATAACCAGAACTGTGTCAGGAGTCCATGTTGCAACACATGAGACCTTAACAGTGTTCTTGAATCACGCTAAAGCCTTGGATGTGTCCAAGACTTTAGTACAATTCAGGGATGTTTTGGAAGCACACAAGGTCACATCTATGCTACAAATAAGGAAATGTGCTTTAACTGTAAACAGTTAATGATGGTTGTAAATAATTATTTATTTATAATGTGTGTGAGAGAGTGCAATCTACCCTTTGATGGCTGCAGCTTAGAAAAAACATAAGGATTCACTTATATTTCACCACCAAAACAAAGACTTTCCCTTTAATTCAAGGATTTTAGAGCTAAGGACTTGAGTTCTAGTGCTGACTTTATATTTGGAAAATGTTACATTGCATATTTCAGAAACCACTTTAACTCTGCACTCTGTATAGCTGCCCACCATGTATATAACAGATACTAGTATACGTATAACAACCACAATTTCAAAAATGGAATTAAAAATTCAATACATTCTGCAGATAAGTTAATTCTCTTTTCTTTTCTTTTCTTTTGTAACTAAGTAATGTACTAGGCTGTGTTGAGCAAAGTATTCTGGGGCCCATAGCAAGTAAACATAAAGTGGATTGGGATAAACCGAATATGTGATTGGCATCTGGAAAGTGGGGTCTCTGACTAGCCAACATATTTGGCTAGGTTTGAGAAAGATAATTTTTATAATATTGGAATAATGGGTGAGCAGGTGGATGTGGGAAGGAAGTGTTGCTGATCTCTATACTTGGACAATTTACATGATTTCTTGATTGGAGAGACTAGTTGGGAAGGGGGAGGGTGGAGTCTGGTGTCTAAATATTTAGGGTAAAGTAAAGCGCAATAGGTAGATGTCTATACCTAATAATGAATGGGTGAACTGGTGTCTGTGTGAGTCAAAGTACCAAAATACCATGGATTTCTTAATAAGGTTCAAAATGGGGAAAAATTACAATTGTCTTGTGAATTATTAGTATCTCTGGAAGTGGTACTGTGAATTTTGATTTTAATTTTTTTTTCAGAAAGACTATAGTCTCAAAAGGAGTAAGCAACAAGCTGTGATGTGAGAACAGGAGATGGGAGCCAGGAATTTTACGTTTCTCAATCCTGCCTCTCTTTCTTCTTCAGCTTTCCCCATCTGTAAAATGAAGATTTGTCTGCCTTTCAGGTCTACCGCATGGATAAATTAATGTTCATAAAACATTTTCATGACTAATAGTGCTAGATACTGCAATTGTTTTACATTTATATTTATTAGTAAGGCTGCAAGTCTGTCACAGAGGTCACGGATTCCGTGACTTTCCGGTACCTCTGAGACTTCTGCAGCAGCCAGTGCATCTGGCCTGGGGCCAGCCACACTGTTCGCTGCTGGGACAGTCTCGGTTCATTGCAGCGCCCATCCAGCACCAGCGGGGATCCCAGGCCACACACTGACACTTGCTCCCCCCAGCAGCAGTGGGGGTACCAGGTCGCAGGCCACTGCCCCCTGCATCAACGCGGGTCTTGGGCTGTCCACTGCTGCCCCGCCCCAAACACCTGTGGTGCCCCCGGCCATCTCCCCCCCAGAGCATCTGTGCCACCCCTGGGCCACCCTCTGCCCGAGCACCCAAGATTTAGTCAAGGGTATATAGTACAAGTCATGGATAAGTCATTGACCGTGAATTTTTGTTTATTGCCCGTGACCTGTCCATGACTTGTACTAAAAATACCTGTGACTAAAACATAGCCTTATTTATTAGTTATGGGGAAGTATAAATTGTAGCTACTGTATGGAGAAATAACTGTAGCTAATCTATGTATTATCCTATTTAAGTTAACAGCCTATAATAAAGAAATGTTACTTCTAGAAGAGTCAGGTATTCATAAAACAGTGTACTACTGCCAAAATTGTTCATCCTTGTACATATGCAGATCTGTCATTCTCTTTGCTAATAATTTATACAAATCTAATGGAAACAGCTTAAAGGGAAATGGTGTGCTAGACTGATGTTTTCACTGGCCTGCTGGTTGCTCAGGAGTATGTGTGAAACAAGTTAGTGGACTCAGTTTGGTCCCTCATTGCTGAATGTTCCAACCCGCTGCCACAATTGACAATTTTGTTAGCAGAAGTCAAGGAGTAAATGTGCTATCGCAACTGAAATATTGTCTCAGCCTCTACAAGGCAGGCCAACAAAAACTGGCAGGCTCTCTGTGAAGGCTATTGTTTATCTAGAACATCTGGCAAATTTCTCCAGCATTGTATTTGTAACAAAATATATTAAATAGATTTCTTCATAGGACAGTAACTTTACCCCACGCATTGCTCTCTTCATTACTTGTCTGTATTACAGGTATTGTCCCATACTCTCCTGAAAATTGTCTTGGAGCCTCCTTTCTCACTATTGCAACATTGAGTAAACTGACCACTACAAAGCAGCTGTACATTTGTAGTGTGAGCACCCTCTGCTCTCTTTGACTTGAGGCACTAAGCTGTTGTATATACAACACTTGCTGTGAACACTGCCCTCTTGACTTAAAGTGGGTGGACTGGATTGGCCATAGAATCACAGAACTGGAAGGGACCTCGAGAGATCATCTAGTCCAGTCCCCTACACTGAAGGCAGGACTAAGTATTATCTAGACCATCCCGGACAGGTGTTTGTCCAACCTGCTCTTAAAAGTCCACAGTGATGGAGATTCCACAACCTCCCTAGACAATTTATTCCAGTGCTTAACCACTCTGACAGTTAGGAAGTTTTTCCTAATGTCCAACCTAAACCAAAGCTTTGAGTGAGGCTTGAACTCACAGCCCCAGGAGTACTCCCCCCCCCTCACCAGTTACACTACTGTAGGTATTTGTTAGAAAATGCCTCCTTGCCTTATTGGGATCCAGGAATCAAACCCGAGTCAACTCCTTAGAAAGCAGCTAGGCTCACTACTAAACCACCAATGCATCCATCTTTAGGCCCTGATCCTGCAAAGACTTATCTTTATGTACTGTGTCTATAATCCATGGAAAGCTTAAAAAAGAAATAGTGAGGTAGCTTGTGCCTTTTCTGATATATGTGACATGAGCTGAATTATTGTGTAAAACAAAGTCTCAAACTTACGCTTACTGTGGCCCAGCTTTTAATGGTCTACACAAGACAATCTCTTTCCTCCCCTTCACGCTCACAGCGACTTCCTCTTTCCACTGGCAATTTCCTGGTATCTTCCTGGTAACCACAGTAATTGCCTAGAGGGGAGAGTAGTCTGGGGAAGGGGCAGCCTTCTGTATTTTTAAATGTCATTTAACGCGCTTTCGCTGCGGGCAAGGGAAGCCAGCGACAGGCACCCAGGTCGCCCTGTGTGCCCCCACCAACAGTAGCTACTGTGAGTTACACCAGTGTGTCCTGGGCGGCTCATGGCCTTGAGGGCAATGGGGCGATGCCAGGGCTGAGGATGGGGTGCGGCTGCACTGAGCCGCGATGGCTCGGGGGGGGGGGGGAGGGGGATGCCTACCCCGTGAAGCTTTTGTGTTAGGCTGGTGAGACGCCAGCAGCCTCGGCCACTTGACCTCAAGATGGCGACTCTAGTAAGGGTCAATCAAGTGGTTACCGCTCCTGGTTGCCCCCAGCAAAGATGGCGCCGTACACCCCTTTTCTCCCTACGCCCTTCTAGACATCACCACTCTATGGTAAGACGCGCTTTGTGTCTCTGTGCGTATAGTGCGGACTTTCAATCAGAACTCCCAGGCTGCCTCTATGATCGGGCGGCGCGGTGCAGGCCGGGACGCTGGCGGAAGGGGCGGCTCACGTGACACCCAGCACAGCACGGCGGCGCGCCTGGTTCTGTGCGGTGTGTTCGCGGCCTAGAGGCCTCCAAGCCCGGCGGAGGCGGCGAGCGGGACAGGCCTTCCCCATCCCCGGCTGACGTGTGCGGGAGAGGCTGAGGCGGTGCCCCGGACGCGGCTCCTGCCCCTCAGGGAAGGAGGGTGAGTCCCGAGGGCAGGTGGGGAGAGAAGCCGCCATCGGCGCCCAGCCACCCGCCCGCGGAGGAGACGTAATCCCCGGCGGCGGGACGGGGAGAATTCCCCCCCCACCCGCTCCCCGTCCTGGGAGAACCCGCCCCCTCCACCGAGGACTACGAGGGGGCTGCCCAGCGCCGGGGGTGGGGGCGAGTCGCGCCCTGGGGTGTATATTGGTGCATCCCCTCCCCCTCCTCCTCCCCCTCCTCCAGCAAGCGGAGAGTCTCTGCCCTATGAGCGGAGGAGGCGGGGACGTCCCTTCGCTGAGGGGTGGGGGCCACCTGCCATACTCTAGCTTGGAAACGCGGAGCGTAGCCATCCCCCCATGGGGGGGGGGCACCTCTTCGTCCACACTGCCTACCCCTGTGTAGGTCCAGTGGTGAGTGAGTGGTGGTAGTTACATGTGTCAGTGAAGGCGACTTAGCGCCTACTTTGGCCAAAACCCATGGTGTTTAAGAACATACTAGCTGGCTGTGGATCCCACTAGGATTGAGCAAGACGAGCTATTTTGCTTTTAAACTGTATTCGTTCTGATCATGTCTACACTGGTAAAATGTATTGCAAGAGAACATTTTAACTAACATGATGTGAAATGTGATTTTTGAAATGTGAAATATGGACAAGGACAATTATATTCAAAAATATGTTAGTTGGTTGTGATTAACAAAACTTTCAACCTGATTCTAGGGAGTCAAGTGTTTTAAAAGTGTTGATAAGAATATTTTTAAACAACTCTCATTTCCCCAGATATGTCTACACAAGCTCTGAGAAAGAGATGGAAGCTTTCTCTGTTAGAGGGGAATAGTCTTCCCTTCCTTTTAGTTAAAAATGAGGAGTCTCTAACAACTTCCTCCACACATGCATGCTCTCTGTCTTCATCACTTTGTGAGGTGAAGATAAGCTGGGGTGGGCAAACTATGGCCCATAGGCCGCATCTGGCCTGTCAGGGCTACGGATCTGGCCCGTGGGATTGCCAGCCCCGTGGCTGCGCCGGAAGCTGCTGGCACTGCGGCCCCTGGGGGAGAGGGGGCAGAGGGCTCAATGCGCTGCCCTTGCCTGCAGACACTGCCCCCTGCAGCTCCCATTGGTTGGGAACGGGGAATTGTAGCCAATGGGAACTTTGGGGGAGGTACCCACAGGTGAGGGTAGTGTGTGGAGCCTACTGCTCCCCCCTTCCCCTAGGGGTCGCAGGGACGTGGTGCAGAAGAGGAGCAGCGCAGGGCCAGGGCAGGTATGGAGCCTACCTTAGCCCTGCTGTACGCTGCTGCCACCCAGAGCCCGCACCCCCTGCCCTGAGCCCCCTGCCCTGAGCCCCCTGCCGCACCCCAACCCCCTGCCTTGAGCCCCCTCCTGCACTGCACACCTCATCCTGCACCCCTACCCTGAGCCGCCAGTCCCCTGACCCAGCCTTACATTCATGGCCCTGCGTGCAATTTCCCCATCCAGATGTGGCCCTTGGGCCAAAAAGTTTGCCCACCCCGAGATAAGCCACCACCACTAGTGTAGTGCAGTGCAATAAGTGTGGAAGTTTAGGTTCTAGGCCCAGTCAGGCCTTGAGAGAGAGAAGCCCAAATCATAGTCTTTTGCACTTTTTATGGGGCCAGACACCCCCGCAGTAGTTGCTTTGCAAACAGTTTTCTGGTTCTTCATGCTCCTCTCTAAAGATTTCCTGAGAAAGGAGGCTCATTGGATGCCGTAGCCCTGGCCACACACAGGAGATCTAATCATGTTGCTGAGGAATCCTCTTCCCATTCTCAGGATTGAGGTGCAGGCAGCCCCCGCATTGACAGTGGAGCTTTGTGTGGGCACAAGAAGTTACAGAATCAGGGGCTAAATAGTAAAGTGTGTTGCAGTGAGAGGCAGGGCATGCAGGGAAGAGTAATGGGAAGGATAATGGCTGTCTGCTATTTTGGTAGAGTGTGCTGCCTCTTGGGCAGCCTTTGCATGCATAGAAGGTAAAAATCCACACCCCTGAATTATGCAGCTGTATTGAGCGAAATCCCAGTGTGCCAAGAATACAATAACAGAACCTCAGAATGATGGCAAACTGGAGTTTTAGCTGTTTTCTACTTCAAAATAGCTTAAAATTCTATAATGAGGATTGTATTGACCTAATTTAGACCCTGATTCTGCATACATTGAACTCAATGGCAATACTGACCGGAACAATTTTCTTATTCAGTTGTTTCCTCTTCCAGAGGTCATCCTGTTCCGAAATTTTTTGGATATTTTTCTTGCAAACCTGTGCTGTTAAGTGAAATGAAAAATGTACAAAGTATTTGAGGACAACATATAAATGGGCATTTATTCATTCTTTGGTGTGGTACTACTTAGGAGGACTAGCCTTTGAAGACTCATGTACTGTCAGAATTGTCTAATGTTTTTCACCCTAGGAATTTTGCTTGTTTTAGAAAGTATTTAAAACACTGATGTGGTGAAAATACTACACATTTTTAACAAAATACAAGGTAACATAGTATTCAAATCACCAGCAGAATATTTGTAACATCCTTTTAATTTGAGCAATTCTGATTATGTAATTGACAAGCCTACCCAGCATAATTCTGCAACCAGCTGTATATAAAATTAGACTTTCAATAAAGCATTCCACTCCAGACAAAAAAACACTACTAAAATAAGTATTGGAATATATCTGCATGTGCACCAGATTTTGCTTAAGACTTGAACAAACCAAGCTTAAATTTCTAATCTAGACAAAGCTGTTTTGGGGATTGGTTAACCAAACAGTAATAGAAGAATTTTCCAAAAGTGAATTGCACCAACAGCATTCCCTTATTTCAGAAACTGTTTTCTTGTTTGCCTCATGTTTTGGCAAAAATATCTCCTTACTGTAGACTAAATATACAGACTTTGAAATGCAAAAGGACAGTATTGGAGGAATTTTGGAGGTGAGGTAAAATCAGAGTTAAAATGGAAATAGTCAGAAGAGCCTTGACCATAGCATCGCTACTATGATAACATAATATGTATCTTTACCTTCAAATATATATTTTAAAAAATTAAGCACTTATTCACACAGCTCGCAAGAGTTGAAGGTTCTGTAATTCCTGTGCTACAATTGATATTACTAACACCTTGTGTAGTGCAGCCTCAGTTTAACAGTGTTGTAATTAACTGTTGCATGAGGAATACAGACTTCTGAATGCTGTTTTTTATAGGTTTTTAAAACAACCTTTTAGTTACCTTTGGAAAGGAAATTACACATTTTGCTCAACCAGGTTTTGAAAAGACCAATATTAAAACAAATGGAAAATTATTCTGGGGGCTAATGCTAATAGGGTCCAAAGTTATTGTCATCAAGATGTTATTTCTGCAAGGAGGCTTAGTTGCCAATTTAATAAAAAATTAAAGATGTCCTTGATTGTTTTAATTACATTACTGATTCTAGTAATGAGAAATTCGTGATCTACTTACAGCCCTGTCTGTTCACCCACCATTATTAAAAATATATTCTATATATTTAAAGTTTAGAAGTACTCTGAGTAATTGAAATTTTAGTTTCTTTAGCCACAGAATGTGAACATGGCATCAGCAGTGCAAGCTTTCCACGCTTTCTTGCTAATATGCCGGAAGTGTGATGCAGTGGAAGTGCTTCATAATGAGACAGTAGTACAGACTCCATGTTTTTTCAGTATTTGGAATGACATCACTTGTGATGGTGACTTGTGTGTTTTAGATACCTATTCTCCAGGTGTTGAACTCTAATCACTGACACATTTTGTGTAGGCTCAGTTTCATTTAAAGTCCTACTATGTTAATGCATTAGTGAAAGCCATCTGTAACTTTGCGTAAGGTAATATAAAAACAAGAACTATAATATACACTTGTAAACTCTTCTCACTTGTGAAAATATATCTATATCATTTAAGTGATTACTTCACACATTTTCTTAACACTCTGGAGAAATCTGAAGTTTACCATATACCTATTGAGTGGACAGAGCTTGAAAAATTTATCAGATCTAGAAAGCTAACCCTACTAATTGTTGGCCAGTATGAAAGGGTAGCACCTAGTGAGCAGCTCCGTACCCCAGCTGCCAGGATGCCTACTAGGGTGTTCTCTCTGGACTGTGCTTGGATGCTCATACCTTTCTGTATTAGCCTTTGGTTTGTGGGTGACCAATAGGGTTGCCAATTGTCTAATCACACAAACCCAAATACCCCTTCCCCCATGCCCCGCCCCTTCCCTAAGGCCCCACCCCACTCACACCATCCCCCCCCTCCCTCCATCGCTTGCTCTCCCCAACCCTCACTCACTCTCACTGGGCTGGGGTAGGCAGTTAGAGTGGGGGGTGGGATCTGGGCTGGGGCTGAGGGGTTTGAAGTGTGGGAGGGGGCTCTGGACTGAGCCTGGGGCAGGGTGTGGGGTGCAGGAAGGAGTGCAGGGTGCAAGCTCTGGGAGGGCGTTTCGGTGAAGGATTGGGCTCCAGGCTGGGGTAGGGGGTGGATGCAGGAGGGGGTATGGAGTGCAGGCTCTGGCCCAGAGGCGCTTACCTTGGGTGGCTCCCGGTTGGTGGTGCAGCGGGGCTAAGGCACACTCCCTGCCTATCCTGGTCCTCTGCTACTCCCAGAAGTGGCTGGCATGTCTCTGCGTCCCCTGGGGGAAGCTGGGGGCTCTTCCTGTGCCCACAAGCACCACCCCCACAGCTCCCATTGGCTGCAGTTTCCTGCCAATGGGAGCTGCGGAGTTGGTGCTCGGGGCAGGGGCAGCGCGTGGAGAACTGCCCAGGAGCTGCAGGGATGTGCCAGCCACTTTTGGAAGCGGCGTGAAGCTAGGGCAGGCAGGGAGTCTGCTTTAGCCCCACTGCACCGCCAGACTTTCAGTGCCTAAAATCTCCCAGTTTGGCTTCAGTAGCTTCCGGGAGATAGGGCGTAATTCCAGGAGACTCCCGGCGAAACCAGGAGGGTTGGCAACCCTGGCAATTAGCTTGAACCACCAAGGCCCTTCTGACTGATGGAAGGGAGAAGGAGCACATGCCCTCTTCTCTCCCTTATCTATGAGTTTACTAATTGTCATTGGAGAAATCCTGCTAATCAATTCCTTCTTCTTTCTAGTTCCTGCCTCTCCCCCCCCACCCCCAAAACAAACAAACAAACCCAAAACAACCTCCTGGCTTCTACAAGGTGTCTCTCCCCTACCTTCCCTTCACAGAGAATAGCTTCAATATCTGTATCTACTGCTGCTCTTCAGAGCTCTCCTTAACAGACGGAGAATGAAACTGACATCTTTGTCAGTTTCACTCTTCCAAGAGAATTTTACACAGCAGCAGAAAAACATATCCTATTCCTTTTAACTTAATTTTGCTGTTGCATGTGAAAGCTATGGATAGCAGAGGTACTGAAGCTCTCTCTACTCACTCAGGACTATATCATTGAATTGATTCACATTAGTAAGATCTTTTCAAGGGCTAGAAACTTGTTCCTTTTTTAAACAAGTTTAAATTGGTGAATTTTTCAAGCTGTGTACATAGCAACACATTTTATTCACTGTAGGCCTAGACGTGAAAGGTTGTAAACCCTGTCTGTTCTGTACCAACTCTTTTTTTTATTCATCTTGAGGGCTAAAGGTTATTCCACTGAATGCTAGGTTTTGCTTTGATTTTGATCAAAAACAAACCTTAGCCTATATGGACATATGAGCCTCCAGCTCATTTGGAACAAGTCTGGGTCCAATAGTTCTTTCCTGCCATTCTTCCCCAAAACTGTCTTTATGTATCCACATTTGGAGGAGTCCCTTTGTTCAGATCTCTCCTTTCCTGGGACCCCGGGGAGTGATTGCTTGGCAGGGTGCATTTGACTTTTGGTTAGGAAAGTACACAACAGAAATACCTAGGTGGAGAAGGGAATCTCCTCGTTCTCCCACCCCAAAAGTTGTAGATGTTAGTATTTCAGCTACTTTAAACTGTCTTGTGTGTGGCAGTAGATTTTTGATTCTCAAAGCTTAATGGTGAAAGGGACAGCAAAAAGAGAGCCATAGAAAGGAGAGGCATGCTAAAAAATATTGAACAGTAGAAAAGTTTGTCTATTTTGTGTGATGTAAGTATAGCTTAGATCTCATAAATGTGAGAAGTCTTCTGTTTGCTACCTGGTTTACTCCTCCACCTCAGGCCTTGTATCAGATACATTTTACCTTTACTTTTGGTGGGAAGAGCTGGATGCCCTTGGGCCAGTTAAAGGGACATTGTCTCTACTTTAATCTTTTGTTAATTGGCTAACTTAAAAAAAAAAAAAGCTAAACTTGCATATTGCTCCATTTTAAATAGTAGGAACTGAACTTTAAAAAATAGCTGCTTTTTCTGCTCCTACTTAGAGGTATATTTGATGTGAGCTCAGGAGTAACACCACCAAATATGCTTGGACTCACTGCCCCTGGTGTACATGCCTGCTTATTTCCATAGTTCTCCCAGACTCTGAAAATAATCTTGGTTCTGAATTCTAAAATCACATGTAACTCCTTCCTCTAGACTCCGAGGTCTCTCTTTATCTGTTATCATGGTAGGATAGTGGTATTAGCTTTTAGTGCTGACATCACAGCACTACCATGTTTCCTGCTTGCTCCAATGTATGGAAGGTATAGTACTCCTAGGCCCAGTGGCTCTCGTTTCTTGCTCCTCCCTGCTCCAGCACGAGTGGGGTATAGATAATGTTTTTGTTCCTCATCTGTCTAGCTCTTGCACCATCCACATGCAGACCTATTTCCTGCTCATTCTGGCTCCTGCACTTGGGGTGCACCTTCCCTCCCCAAATTATCGCTCTCTAACCAGCTCTTGCTAAATGAAACCCATTTTTAAAACTGGACAAAAAACACCTCCAGCAGGGATTGGAACCCTGTTGATTCAGGGATAGTGGCTGAGTCTGGCATTCTGACTTAGTGGTACCCCATTTACTTAAGAATATAAGCTCACGGTAGGATATCTGCATGGTAATAGTTACCGATGCATTAATGTATGAGACTGTATGTGCATGTTATCTGCTCGAGTAAGGCTGATGAGCATATGGGTTTTTTTGGTTTGTTTTTTTTTTAACACCAGTTTCGTCTGTAAAGACCAGATATTTGAATAACAAGCTAGATTACTTTTTAGATAGTTGTGAATATAATTGCTATGATGGTGCTGAAACTAAGAGTATATGCCTCCCTTCTGTTCTGGTAGGAGCTGTGTGCACTTTTCAAATTGTAAATGGTCTCTTGTAAGTGTATATATAGATAGTGAGTGCATTTTAGAATGTTCTTTATTATGGGTAGGTAGCATGCTGACTCTTCAGCTCATCAGCTACCAGCCAAGTTGAACCAACAGACATGGGAACTGGCAAGTTAAAAATAGACTGGAGAACCCTCTGCATGCTTATCAACTCTGTGTTTGAAGTTAGAAATTTTCCTTGTGTTTGTCCCATTAATAGATATTGCTTTTAGCTAATTCTGACCCTTGGTAACTTGATTCACAAACATCTAATACATTACTACTTCATCTGTGCAGGAGAGCTAGTTGGCGTATTGCAAAACTTTATTCTGAATTTATTTCTGATTTTAGATATTGGAAAAGTATCTCCTGTGGGCATATTGTATTTTCTCTGAGCTCGTTATCTACGAACAGTTCTTTGTGAAATGTTTAGCATAAAGAATTAGCTTAATCTCTTGCATCAGTCCATCCTAAAAGGCAAGACTTTCATGTTTAATAATAGCACTATTAGAAAATAAGTCTTCCACTACTGCTTTGTTATTGCTTAATTGGGGAAAGGAAACATGAACTAAAGTTTGCATTTCAACAGGCAGTCCCTAGAAGGACGAAAATCAGAGTTAGTATGGTGATTGTCAGTTCACTCCACTTTGAATAGATGTTTTGAGGCTATCTTTTTTTTCTCCCCCCCCCCCACCCCAGATTGCTGCTGCAAGAATGTCTTTTCCACCTCACTTGAATCGCCCTCCTATGGGAATCCCAACACTTCCACCTGGGATTCCACCTCCACAATTTCCTGGTTTTCCTCCACCTGTACCTCCTGGTAAGTGATGTTAGCAAGTAGAACTACTACGGAACTAAGTAATTTTTCCTGTACTAAATTTTAAACATTTTGTATTCACTCTTGCACTTACGCAATTGCATACATGTATTTTAAGGTTGAAGACCCTATTTATCCATAGAGATGTACAATATGAGTAAGCTTCCCGCTGGTATGCCCAATGTTTCTCTGAACAGAAATTAAAGCTTCTAGAGTGAGAATAGCTCAGTTTCTGTGTCTAATTATTCCTCATCCTCTCCATTGAGATTGGCTCCTAACGTCATTTGTTTGTGGTGATGGGTTTTATGACACCTACCTATTTGGCAATGGACTGCAGCTTTCAACATTTTTCAAATAGGCTACTGTAACAGCCTTTGGGGATGGTAACCCAAACACCATGGAAGGTACTTGGATACCCTGGGAATGTGTGCTAGGAAAATATAGCAGCAACTTTTGGTAGCTGCTAGCCTGTTTTCAATTTGAACCCATAGGTGAAGGGCTACAGAGTCCATTAGCAGTCCCTTGGCCATGGTTTCATTTGCACACTGAGGACCCTTCCTTGTTGTTTATATTACAGTACAGGCAGTCCTCAAACTTACGACACAATTGGTTCCTGAAAATTGCGTTGTAAGTCGAAACGCCATAACTCAGAACCACAATACACTCCATTGCAGGACCAAGCGTCTTAAAGTCAAAACCAATTGTCGTAAATCGAATCAGGGTGTCAATTCAGAAATGTCGTAAGTGCCGTTTGTTGTAAGTTAAACGTCGTAAAGTCGAGGACTGCCTGTAATACTAAGAGGCCCCAGTCAAGATGGGGCTCTTTTATGCTAAGCACTGTGTGAAGACATGGCTTATAGTTTAAGGAGTTTACAATCTAGTCCAATTTACAAATACAGGTTTTATTTTAATTCTTGTTATCAAATCTAAATATTTCCTATCAAGGTTGGCAACTTTTGGGACCATGAGATCCCCTAACATAGAAGAAGTTGTTGTTCTCTGTATTGAAGCTTGGGAGCTCTAAGTTTATTTCTGTCTCTAACTTTCTAAGCAAGCAAAATGTTCTGGAGGCATGGGGAGTGTTCTGAGATTTCATAAGGAACAAGGTGGATCCCTGGGATTGAAGATATTACTTGCTGCACATTTTGGTTTGGAATAACTTTCTAAGAACATATATAATTGCCTAAAATAAAACAGAACTCTGTGGACCATGTTTCTCCTCCAAGAGATACAACTTAAATATCCTGTTCTGTATTTTAACAGGATGTCAGCAGGCCATACGGATAACTATCCCAATACTGCTTCATATGGGAATGTATGTGCCCTTTCTGGCATTGTTACATGGTGAAGACACACCTATTAGTACCTCATGATGCCTAATTTTTAGACCTGTTTTTTGTTGGGGGGGGGGGAGAGGAGGAGGACTTGCTTTGACTGGACTCTCATAAGCACGTTTAATGCAAAAAGCAAGTTAAAATCCTCTGCTAAACCTGTCTGTTGTAACATTAAAATTTCTCTCTCATTCCTTTTCTTCTGATTTTTCTATTGTTGTTTCCTTATACATATTGTACTTCCCGGTCCCCCTTCTTCCATTTTCAAATCTCTCCCTCTGTTTCCATTCTACTCCCCTTCCAGTGTCTCTTCTTCCTCTGCTCCTAGTGCTTAATCATTGGGCTGTCATTCTAGTTTCTCTTATATTGATCGCTCATTCTTTCTTTGCATTCCCAGTGCACAGGCTAGTCTCAGTCTAGAGACAGAAGCTTTACTTTTTCAGGCTAACAGCACATTCTTCTTTCTGCACTGTAGCTGGGAGCAGGGAGTAGTTGGAGGCTAGTGGAGCAGGAGAGAAGGGTGAGAGCAGCTGTTGTATTATGTTGCAGTTAAGTAAACTGCTGCAAAATGCTGCACAGCATATGGGCTACAGAAAATACCTTGCTGACCCTGTGTGTGGCTGTATGGGTTATCCACTGGTGTCTTGTAGAGTAAAATATTTTCAGAAGCCATGTGACTGAACTACTGCATATATGGCTATAAATGTTAACACAGTTTTGTCCTAGTGGGTAATTCTGGAATGGTTTGTAGAATATAAAAACATTCATCTCCTCTCCCCCACCACACACAAGCCCACCAATCTCTTCTTGCATTACGTTATTTAAAACTTAAATAGAAGTTTTTGAGATCAACAGGCTATTATCTTTTTTCTGCTAAAGCTGCACTTCTTTGATTAAATAGACATGTTCTGCCACTGAAAACTTTGTAGTGAAATTTAAAACTGTAACCCTGTTTGCCATTACTATGTCCTGAGTGTGTATACATGTTTCCGTGCTATTGCAAGACTTTATAAAGCCTATATTTTTTTGTAGTATTACCTGAGTACCATCTCTCTTCTTTCCCAATGGCATTTTAAAGAATCTATTCTAAAGTGTTTGGTGTATATGCTTGATACATGTAAGTTTCTGTTATTTGAAGGTTTCCTTATTACCACGTAAGAGGAAGAAGAACTTTCCTCTTGCAAAGTCTGACCTTATACAAAACAAATTAACTGTTTCAGTACTAGGAATCCATATGGGGTATAAACAGGAAGAGAGAAGGATTTTGAAAATATCAGTCTTTCTTGCAACTGGAAAGCATGATCTGCATCGCTAATGTACTAGTCTGTGGGGATAACACCTATTTCCCTAAAGAGGGGGCACTGGTTTCTCACTTCTCTACTCTTCTGTGACTAATACTACAGGCAAATAGTGACACTTGTAGTTAAGATTGCCATATACTTTTCTGTACAAGACCTTGTTTTCAGTTGTTTTGCCAGACTTTAACTGTTTGGGCTGAAATTTCCTATGCCGAGTGTCTACCTCTGGGTGAATTTTTTTTTTTTTTGGAGAGTTTCAGCTAAAACAGTTTGGTGGTTTCTGGAAACAAGATTGGGGGGAAAAGGTTATTTTGTGCATTTAAAAAAAATCTTACAACTGATTCAATGACAAGCGCTAGCACCTTCGTACTTTACAATGGGACACGGGGTGAAATTTTGGCAAGGGGGTGTGTGTGTCTCGTCATGGTGTCAGGAATGTGAATTTTTGCTCTACCTATGAAAATTCACCTAAATATGACCAAGTTATAAGCATCTGAAAAATTACAGTTTCTGTATGCTCAGTATAGATTTCTTAGTTTAGCAGCTAAATTGTCTTGATTATCAGCGTTGGGTATACTCCATACACAGACAACTCCTTTGAGTTGACCAGACTGCTACTCCTGAGGGAATTCTGTGCAAGTGCAGAATTAATGTCCCCTGCAGATTTTACTCTTTCCTTGAAGAATAATTGATGCATGCGCCCATCCTGGGCAGCAGTTCCAAGTAGGCACGTCTGGTTTGGGCATGGGGAGCAGCCTGGGGAGATACAAATTGCCATCTCTTCCCCTGTATGTGCTGCTCCAGTGGCTGGGTCAGACCCATCCCTAGGAACCTCCCCCAGCTGCAGGAAGCTCAGCACTCCCACTTCCTGTCCCCATCGCTCCCCAGCTGTGGAGGGAGGGTTCACTGTGTGGGGAGCTGCCCCCTATACACCCAGACCCCCTGCCAAGCCCCACCCTCCCTGCACCTGGATCACTCCGCTAATCCCCTTGCACCCAGACCCCCACCCCACTGAGCCCCAATGAGCTGCACCTGGACCCCCACTCCCCCAGTACCTAGGCTTCCCCTTCTATTGCTGAGCCCCAGCACCTTCACCTGGATCCCCACCTGCAGAGTCCCATTCCCACTGCACTCAGCACCCCCCAGCAAGCCTCATGCATTGAAATCCTCCAGACCCCCAACCAACCTGCTGGCATCCAGATTGCCCCACACACAACCCTATCACCACACAGCTGGATTGGGCTGAGCCTGCTTGCCCCACACCTGGATTGGGTAGCAGGGCTGGGGGTGCGTGCAAGATTCTGTTCCTCTTGCTCGCTATTGCAGAGTGCCTGGAGCTGGGGAGAGAAAAGGCCTTAGGGTGGAGCAGGCCCGACTCTTGTGCTGTGTCAGGGTCAGGTCTGTGTCTAGGGGAGGAGGAGGCTTCAGGGTGATCCTCCACCTCCGTGCAGCCAGTGGCCTGCGCTCCCCACTGCCGTCCTGAATCTTCCACTTCCATTGCCCTTCTAACTTATTATCTTCAACAATTTCAGTTCTAGACCAGTGACTGTACATACCAGTGACTGTACGTGACTTGCTGAATACTACTTAGCCATGCCATTCACGAAGGCCCCAATCTGGCAAAACACTAGTTTAATTGGGGAAACTCAGGTGCTGAACTTTATGCACATATTTAAGTGCTGTGCCAAATCACGGTCTAACTTTACTCCTAAGGATGTACTGCCCTTTTGATATGTTTACACAGCAAAGAAAAACCTGTGGCTGAATTGGCTGGCGCAAGCAGGGCTTGCAGAGCTTTGGTTGTGGGGCTATTTCATCACTGTGTAGACTTCCAGACTGGGGCTGGAACCAGGCTCTAGGACCCTGCAGGGTTGAAGGGTCCCAAAGCTCAGCTCCAGCCTGGGCCTGGAAGTCTGCACAGTATTGAAACAGCCCCACAGCCTGAACCCCATATGCCAGAGTCAGCTGGCACCGACCAGCCGTGTGTGTGTGGTTTGTTTGTTAGTTTTTTGCTATGTAGACGTACCCTTAAAGTCTTCTGTGCTTGATATACATGGAAATATTAGTATTACCATTCACTTTGTGACACCATATAGATGTGCTAATATGCCTAGTATGGAATCTTTGTCAAAACTCTTTCTGAATCTTTTTTGTTGTCTGTATTGTTGCGGACGTACTTACTGAGAGAGATTCTAAAATAAATTACCAAAATAAATGAAAGTGGTGTGATTATATTGTTTTTAACAAATAAAATATGCAGAATTTTAAAATATTGTGCACATAATTTTTAATTCTGGGGGCACAGAATTTCCCCAGGAGTAGACTGTGCATGGTCCATCCCAGGGCTTCAAATGTTGAGAGAGACTTTTCATGCAATTGGTCTTTGTGGCTGCAGGGGGCAATTGTGGTGCCAGGCACTATATCTGAGAGCGAGCAGACTTTCTCTCTTGTCCTCTCTGTGCTCCCTCTGCTGATGCCCAGGCAGTTTGGAGGAGGAAGCAGCCTGACCTGAATGGGAGTGGGTGTGGGGGAGGAGATGCAGGGCAGTTGGGGGGGGAGGTTAGGAGCAGGATTTGGTGGGGGGTGGGGAGGATTTGAGGGTGAGGGGCATGGAATGTGGGTGGAGGAAAATAGCAGCAGATGAGGAAATGGAGCAGGAACTGGGAAGGGAAGAAAGGGACAGGAGCAGGGGGGTACAAAAATGCAAACAGGAAGAAGAGAAAGATATGAGGACAAGAGGAGGAGGGGAGTGTATCTGGGAAATGAGTGAGTGGGTAGGATGGGCAGAACTTGGATCTGTAACCACTAGAGAACAGTCCCCTACAGAACCTGAATTCTGAATCCTTTGTTCTGGAGTCTTAATACTTCTTTGCTGTCTAGCGATTAGCACTCACTGGCCAAGTGTCTCCATCCTTCTTCTCTGTGGACCTGCCATTGGAGATAACAACCTTTTGCTTACAGTTACTCCATTAGGTCAGGTAATAGTGGGGTGCTGCGGGTTTAAAGTTCCCAGTGACCCATTTTTGGGGTGGCGAGGAAGGAGGAGAGAAGCATCCATATAGTTTCACCTGATTAACTGGTTTTTGTGTTTTTCAGTTTTTGTTTTTAAAAAACTGAAGGTTTCTTATGTAATGTACTACGTTAAAAGAACATCAAGGTTGCAAACTCAAGCTCTCACAAATTAGGAAATGCCTGAATTAAAGTTGCCCATGCAACCCTAATTTGGCCCTCTTGTACATATGCATTATGATACTGTCTTTAATTATATGACCACATACTCCCTCCCTCTCCCCCCCCCGGACCCCCTGCCTGGAGAATGAGGCTGTTGTCTATAAGGCCTCGTTTGTTGGAGAGGTTGGAAAGTGTAGTGAATGAGCCAGGGAACTTCATGAAGAGAGAGAATGGTCTTGTGGTTCAGGGGTATTGTGAACATAAATTCATTAATGTTTTTAAAGAACTAAGATATGACAAAGAATATCAGAGATGACCAGGAGGAAATAAATTCTGTTTTCAGTGCAAGATTTGGATGTTGTGCAGTATACATGTTGTTCCATGGTATGATCTGAATAAACAGAAACAATAGGAAAATGTTGACTGGCTATCCATACAGTGAGCACAGTCCATTCTATGCATTGTGAACTTCATATTTGCTCTGAATTTGTTCTCTGATTTGCAGGCATGTCTGCACAGTAGCATATCAGTGTTACTTGCTACTTTTTCCTTGCATACGATGATACGTGATTGGCTCAGGTGTATTCTGTTTTTGTTATTCTAGAGTGTTTGTGGGTAACATTGATATATTCTCTCTGTCTCCCTCAGGGACCCCCATGATTCCTGTACCAATGGGCATTATGGCTCCTGCTCCAACGGTAAGTAGTACTGGGAGTAGAGGCAAAGTAATGTGCACAAAACATGCTTTATTGATTGAAACTACTCTGTGTAATTTGCCCCCAATTCATTAACATTCACAACCATGAAAGGAAAAGCTTGGTGTTAAATGTTAGACTCATATATTAAACTCTGACTTGGGCAAGGTTTTAAAAGGACATATCTGGAATTGCTAACTGCAAGAAATTGAAACAGCTATTGTTTGAAAATAGAAAGTTCAACTTTTATTTATATCTCAAATGAAATAATTTAGAGATGGCCTCATGATAATACTCTGCACTGCCGTGCAAAACACCAGGGTTGGCTGGCTCGTCTCTTGCTTACCAGATCAATAGGCCTGCTGGGTGCCATGAGGTATTCCGTAGCCCATATAGAAGCAGTGTTGGGGGATGCACTCACCAAAACTGACCAGAAGAGTCAGTGCTGACAAGCTACTGAGGAAGTTCTGACAAGTCCTTTTTGGCTACAATGCTGTGGGAGGGGAAAGATGCTCAGGACTTAGGGAAACCTTGAGGGAAAAACAGCTTTTAGTGGTTTTATCTATACACATGGATCCCTACTGGCAGGTAGAGTTGTTTTCTGACTATAAAATCTGGGTTCATTCTAGGTATTAAAGCCATTTCCTAGCTGTTTTTCCATCTAAACTAATGGGACTGCTGTTTCTAAAATCTTGCAAAAGTGGAATCTACTGAAGAAATCAGTCCAAAACCTAATGTCTCTAAGAGGAATATACTCATGCTAAATTATGTATTTTATAGCAGTAAGATGCTAGAACAAATGCATTATTCAGTATCCTGGAAGAAATAAGGTTCTGCCCCTGGCCTTAAAGAATTGATGAGGAGGAAATGAGCACATGTACACAATGAATTTTCTTTTTTTAAACCCCTCTTTATAACATGACTGGAAGATGTGCACACACATGAATGCCCCATACCTAACTACATATTCTCCAGTTCCAAAACCATTTCTTCTTCACATTCAAGAAAAGAGGCTATCGTAGAGGAGGGGTGTGGATTGATAAAGTAAAACATTGGTTTCTGTGTAAAATCTGGAAGTATTAGAACATGGTACTTGATGCTATGAGTGTGTTTTTGAGCCAGAATTAATCTTCTATTTACAGTTATAACTGTTAAGAATCGGTTTCTCATAAGATATTAAGGTGTACCAATATATCAAAGGATGGCAGGCTCATTGTTCATTTTTGGAGCAGGTACTGAGCTAAAGATGACTCATAACATCTTATCCAAAAGTGATTTATTTGCACAAATGTACCTCTTTCTGCCTTGCATTTCCAGCAATGATTTTAAAATAACAATTTCATACTTTTGAATCTAATAGGCAATATCTGTTATATTCTGTGTAGAATCTTAAAACTACTGTCCTGCTGTATTGGCTTGCAATTACCATGCTATGCTGGAAACTTAGTAGTGAAACACCTTTTATATCTCCAACTCTTCCTTGTTTTAAGACTCTAAACCATTTTCTGGTAGGTTATAAAATAGATACAGACATCTTGTTTTTCCTCCATAGGTCTTAGTTCCTACCACAGTGTCCATGGTTGGAAAGCACTTGGGAGCCAGAAAAGAGCACCCGGGCCTAAAGAATAAAGAAAATGATGAAAACAGCGGTCCCACTACCACTGTCTTTGTGGGCAACATTTCTGAGAAGGCATCAGATATGCTTATAAGACAGCTCCTAGCTGTAAGTGTAGTGATTGGTTTGTTAGACTTCGTCCTTAGCTGGTGTGTAATGTAAATATTCTGTCATCACTGTAAACGTGGTGGGATTAATTCACAAGCGGTGAAGTTGTAATGGTGCAGTAATGACATGTTCATTAGACTTGTGTTTAAAGCAAACAATCAGTTTGACCAGAATCGCTTTCTTTTAGCTAGTTCCAAATAGGAATACAGAAGAGTTTTAGCAAAATTAACCCTTACTGTTTTGATTCTTTCTCAGAATGGTACATTTGCTTATGTATTGTGTGAGCAACCGTTAAATTTATTAAATGATAACATTCTTTTCTTAATTTTGTCTTCAAGAAGTGTGGCTTGGTTTTGAGTTGGAAGAGAGTGCAAGGAGCATCTGGAAAACTTCAAGGTAAGTGTTGCTTTTTAGCATCCTGTTCAGATTGATTGATTTTATTTTGATTATCAGGCAGCTTTTAAAGTATATACTGACAAATTAATATAACTCTAATATTTTGCATTTAAATTGAGTTGCTTATGACAATTTCTCCTGTTAAATCTTTACAAAAAAGGAACAAGGTCAAAATCTTAAATTTTGTAATTCTTTCAGAATAATGCAATGAAATGTTTTTGTAAATTTGCAGAGTAAATATTTTCCCTTTTATGATGCATATTTCTGAAATATTTTTAAAAAGTTTGAGAACCTATTAGTTCTAAGTTCCCAATATGTAACTTACTTAATGATCTGTAAGGGAAAAGCTGTTAAATATTTACCTGAAGACATGGTTTTTTTGCTTTTTCATCTTGATCATCTACCTCCAGCTTTCGGGTTTTGTGAGTACAAAGAACCAGAATCTACTCTACGAGCACTGAGACTACTACACGACCTCCAGATTGGAGAGAAGAAGCTGCTAGTTAAAGTAGATGCCAAGACAAAAGCTCAGCTAGATGAATGGAAAGCAAAGAAAAGGGCTTCCAATGGGGTAGGTATGCGACGTGTGACCTGCACTATGTAATGAGGGGCGGAACAGGGTTATCTAGTAGTTAAATAGGTCTGGAAGCCAGGGCTCTTAGTTTCTATTCCCGTCTCGGCTCTTAACTCACTCCATGACTTTGGCTAGACTGTGGCTCCTAAATCCCATTTGAAAGTTTGTGGGACTTGGGAGCCTAATTTACTTAAGCATTTTTGAGAATTTTACCCTTAGGGCTTGTCTGCACATAAATTTGCATATTTAACCAATGCAAACAACTGTTTGTCAGTTTAGCTTGCCTTTGTACATTTACAAATTTACATTTACAATTATAAGCTAGGCTTAAATTGATTTAAGGGTGTCTCCATGCAAAGTTGCACTAAATTTGTTCAAAATCACAGCTTTAAATTGATGCGTCACTGTATCTCAGCCAGGCCTGAAACTGATTCTCAGTTTATATCCATTCTAAAGAGGAGTAATACATATTATACTGTACCTTACCTGTTCTGAAACTTAATGTTTAATTAAAGATTTGAATGTTGTTTAAAAAGTGACCTATAGAAATGTTTGTTACAAAATTTATGAGCCGACTGAGGGAGCTGAATTAAGTTTCTCTTACAGCTGAATTAAGTTTCTCTTCACAATTGTTTAAAACTCATGCAAGACCAAGAAGTAGATTTATTTCTGTGCTGTTATAAGGCTGTGAACAGATCACAAGCAGATGTAACATTAAGCATGTGGGGTATTTCCCCCCCCCCCATCTTTGACTTGACGGAACACCTGTTGGGGATCAAACCAGGGTCACTGTCCATCTAACTCATTCTGAATTTTCTAGTTTAATTATTTAATTGTCTTTCTGGGGTAGTTTGGTGTGCTGCATTTACTGGGCCAATTCATCACTGGTGTAACTTGCTTGAAACTAGTAGTTATACCAAAGATTAATGCAGCCCATTTTTTGCTAATGCTTCTCTTTAGCAAGGGTAATACAGCGTGTTCATTCATTTAAAATACCTGCACTTTTTCTCTAATTGCCCCAAGCAAAGGCATGTACCAATGGATGCTCGCTCCTTGAAGCAACAACTGTTCATAGTTCTAGCTGGCCAAAGTAGATTTTTCAGTTTCATTTTATAGATAATGAACACAAAAAGGTTGGTAAACTTTTGCAGTCAGCGTTTTGTAGTAGCTCAGAAAGCTACACAGAATATGCAGGAAATATGAATACTTTTTGTCCAGTCAGACCCACAGCATAAATATGACCTCAGGTTTTTAACATAATTTGACTGTCTGTCTAGCATATGGGGGTCACAAGACTATTGCTCAGAACAACAAAGTGCTAACCATGTGAAATCCATATGGCACAAGTACTCTAGTTGCTAACCTAGATTAAGGGAGGAAAGTTTGACTCGAGCACTCACTCCTGTCAAAGCTTTCCTTTTCCCCTCTGGCAGCAGCTGTAATTTCTATGCTTTACGGCTGGGATTGTAAGTAACCTTAAGACTGTAGTGCAGCTGTAGGACATGAACAGGAAGGATTGTGCTTTCTGTGAATTTTTGTGGGGTTTTTTGTGTAGGAAGGCAGAGATGGTCAGTTGTGACATTGTGAAGCTTTCTGATGAAAATAAATTTAATCACTAATATATAGTGAAAATTCCTAATTCTTTTTAGGATATATTCTTTTAGTAACCTGTTGATTGCCATGTAGAAAAGCTCTGCACCCTGATTTCATATAGTTTTGACTGGCATCTTTCTAATGATCTAGACAAATTAGACCCTGGTATGTTCTCATTATTGGTGGTTGAAGGAAATGTGAATTGCTGAGGAATATTGATGTAAGAAGTTATGAAATACAACCTCCACTGAAACACGAGTATGAGTTATTGTAAATGCATTACAAGTTTATCAAAGTGCTTGCAGTTCTTTTTATTAACCCCTTCATGTCTTCCATGGCATGCAAGGGCCACTGTCAGATCAGAAAGTTGCAGTGCTCTTCTCAGAACTCATTTTCTTGATTTTTTTTTTGTATTAATGTACATTGCAACACTTAATTTCTAATATGAGGGAGATAAACCAATCAACACTTTAATCTAATTAGCTCCTCTTCATGATCACCTCTTCTCCCTGGACCTCTTCAGCTCCATTCCCTGTCACTGCTTTCTAGCTCTTCTCAGTCTACTCCTCCTTGACCTGGCAGCCCCTTCAGCTCCAAGTGAACCCTTCTTCCCCCCTCATTCTTAGCTGCTGCTCCATCAGACCCTTCCCTCCCTCCCGCTATCCCTCTTTTACCCACCACCTATCGCTTGATGGGACACCCAGCTGGATTCTCAGGTGAGATTCCATTTTTTTACAAAATGGGGGAGAGGGGCCAGTAAATGGGCAAGATATTCTTTATCCAAAGTATTCATAAATTTCTATATAACATTGGTGCAAGGAGATTTTTCCCAGAGTTTCCCTTAGTCCTGCTTCCCCACTGGGAGAAGAGAAAAAAGTGTTGATAAATATATGATCAACAATAAGGAAACTTCTTGTATGGTAGGGATATTTTCTTTCTAGAAATGTTGCTTTAAAATAGCTCTTTCCCCATAGCTCACTGCTTTAAAGTTAATTAGAAAAGGAAAACATTTTTATTGTATGATAGTCTCATGGGCTTCCAAAAAAAAAAAAGGGTTAGAGGCAGGCTACTGAAGTGGCCCACAGTTCCTGAGAGAGAGAAATCAGAAGCTATGGTAGATCAACATTAGGGCCACAGCTGTTTATACTCCATTTGCTCCCTCTGTCTCTTCCTTGATCTGTCAGTCTTATCACAATCCTACTGTTGCAGTCTACAGCCGTTCCACTTGTAAAACCCTGGAATGCGGTCCCTCTCTGGCACTGCTGGTGTGAGGAGGTCTGAGCAATAGGATGCAGTTGAGAGCTGCTCTTAAACTTTGGTAAACACGGTGGAGGCACTAGCAGGATTATAAAAAATGAACATTTGGGACAAAATTCTTCCTCTCACGTGAGTGGGATTTAGTGTGACAGTTTGCTGATTTCTCTAAATTTGCCACTTTCCCTAGAACTCCAGACCAGAGTCTACAAATGATGATGATGAAGCACTGGATGAGGAAACAAAGAGAAGAGATCAGTTAATTAAAGGGGCCATTGAAGTATTAATACGAGAATATTCCAGCGAGCTCAATGCCCCTTCCCAGGAATCTGACTCTCACCCCAGGAAGAAGAAAAAGGAAAAGAAGGAGGACGTATGTGTTTTGATTTTGGACAAAACAGATTTTTCTTCAACTCACCTTTATATAATGGGCAAACCCTGTGCAAATACTTTAACCAAAACTTCTGATGAGAAAACAAATCGACAAGCGTTGATGTCAGCAGCAGTTTCATGTATTAAATTGAAATCTAGTCAGTTTTAGATGCCATCCCCTCTGGATGGCTTAGGGGGTCTGAGCACCTAGACTTCCTGGAACTACAGGTTTGAATCCTGGCAGGTTTGACTCAGCCTTTCGTCCCTCTGAGGTAGATACGTTGAATTAGTGCAGTTTATTGCGTGTCTATAGGTCTTTCAGATGAGACCTTAAAAAAACAAGGTCCTGCCTTTTCTGTGTTAACAGCTAAAGATCCCAGAACACTTTGTAAGCGTAGTGGTTTGCTCTGGTGTCCTTTGCCAAAAATTCCTCTTCTCCCCACTGTTCGATAGCATGCCATGAGTCAGCTGATTGTTGCTACTTTACACCCCAGAGATGGGTGCATTTCAGTGGTGGTATATGTGTATAGTTTTGAAACGCTTTGGGATCCTCCAGGGATGAAAGGCATGTTATAATTTTATTATTTTTACTATAATTTACTACTATAAAAATGTTTTAGTGTGGCTGTTTGACCAGCTGGCTTTCCTATGCTTTGTGACACAAGAAAAATCTAGTGTTTGGCAGAAGTGTTCTGATGCAAACCTCCTTCATGGGTGATCCTGTCAGTGTACTAAAATAAACTCTGGAGAAGAGGGGAAAACCAAGAATTTACAATTAGCAAACTAAGACTTTCCTTTTGCAATTGAGTCTCTAACCATGTGAAAATGGGCTCTTGACACCTCTCAACCTCCACCCAATGTTGCAAGAAATCAGAATCTAGTTGGACTGAGATTTTTACCTGCTTAAATCTACTGTATAATTCCCATTCCAAGGCAGTAATGCAGCTTCAGCTGCTGATGGGGTGTGAAAGAGCAGTGCAAGAAGCAACACCTCTCCCTCTGGGAGTATATCATCCCCAGTCTAAAATAACCGGAGGTATAGGAGTCCTGAGTTGAGAATTTAGATTTCCTTCCTCACCCTTTCTTTGGGGCAAAACTTTTTGGATGAGAATCTAAGAATGAAGTCATTGTCTAATGCTGTGGGCTGTATTTTATGCAAACAAAAAAGACTGTAAAATGTTTATTGTGCTCTGGCTATTTATGGTCATGGATAATGACAGATGACTATACTATCACATTGCCATGCCACCATAATCTTGCAAAAACTGAGTGCTAAGTGTACTTTTTGGAACTCTGCTATTTCTGCATGATCTAGTTTTAGACCAGTCTGAGCTAGCAGAGCAGATTAATATGTTCTTTCAAAGACACGGCAGCTGTTGGGTTGAAATTGCACTTTGTCTTCTCTCCCTGATGGGTAGGAAAACAAGAATCTTGGAACATCTTTGGCCTGTGGGGGTGCAGGAGGGAGCAGGGAGATGATCCAAGTTTATCACTCCTTTGACTTTTAAGGAGGGGGAAGAGAAGAATCTGTGGGTGGCGGGAAAGGAAGATGGGGGCAGGTGCCATATGAAAAAAAACTGCTTGTTCTGGGGCTTCTGTCCCCCTGAAGGGGATGGGAAGAAAACTGCTGCGGATAGCAGCTGAGTCCTTCACTAGTTCCACTGGATGAAGGAATGATGGATGATGTGGGGGAGATGAGGGTGTGTGGGAGGAGTGGCGAGTGAGTGGAATCTGTTTTTGAATTTCAAGCATGGGGGAACCTCGCTAATTCGCACTAACTACCAGGAGATCCATTACAGATGACTAAATTTTGCGAATTAGCGAGTAAATGAAGCAAGATTTATGCACCACAATGTATTGATCACTTATTTTGACAAGTGTAGTTTAGTCTTCTTGATGATGAAATTATTATAGTGTACTAATGTCCTGAAGTACGCTTTGTAATTCTGTGATGTCTTACTAATATGAGACCTCACTATAACATCTGTTAAATCTTTGCTGAGAAAAAGATCAGTGAAGGGAGAATTAGCGAGGTTCTTCTGTAATTTTGTTGAGTCAAAAAAATAAGATCACAGCAATACAATATTGCTTATAGTTCAAACATACAAAACATTGTTTTTCAGAGTAGTGTGCAATCTATTTTTAAAAAAAAAAATCTCCGTGGATTTTTCCGCAGATTTTCCGCAGATTTCCAGTGGCCCCACTGATACCTTATCCACTCATCACCAAGGTTCGTTTACATTGTAGGCTTTGACAATGACTATGTTTACTGCTAGTTGCCAGATTTGTGACTCTTGTCCATCTGATTTTTCACTCATTAACATCAGACTGTCAGGTTTGGTACTGCAGAAGGGGTATATTTATCTCTTACAAGACTGGTACAAAACTTCTAACCTTAAAAACTTTTCTCTTGTTCTTCTGTGTATGTACAGATGGCTCTTAATGCTTTTCCTCCTGTCCCCCTTGTTTTTTAGGAGGATATAAATGCTATAGAAATGGAGGAAGACAAAAGAGACCTGATATCAAGAGAGATCAGTAAATTCAGAGACACACACAAGGTAGTATTCTTGTTTTTGCACTTGATACAAAATTAGGCTTTTACAGAATCCCAAAAAAACCCACTTTTATAAAATTTCCAATACATTACAATATCACTTAAAATACTGTTTATAATGAGGTGTAATATATATATATATATATATGGAGAGAGAGAGATATTTAAAAGCCAGCAAAAGACACATACCACGTTAAGTTGTCCTTGGCATTTGTAAGACTTTTTGGTGCTATTGATTGCTTTGCAGTCTTCTCACTTTATCATGAATAGACACAACTTAAGTTTCTACACATACATTAAGTTAGATATATTTATAACTAAAGACTAAACAGGCTGCAATGTAAGACATACACTTGAGTGTGTTTCTGTAGACAGTTATAACGTAATCCAAGGAAACTTTTTATGGAGAGCTGAAACTTTAATTTTAAATTTAAGACTTTTTTATTTTAATAGTTCTAAGTTGAGTGGGGGAAAATTAAAAATAGGTCAGTGGTTACCAGAATTACCAAAATTTAGATGCATGGAAGAATTGTAAATTCCCATAAAGCTAATCTATTCATTGACCCCCACCATTATGATAGAGATCATATGGTGACTAATGCAAGATGAAACTCTCAGCTTGGAAAGTAACATGGAATAGGATGTAAGTATGAGCTTCTGTTTTTTATTATATTTATGGATGCCCCCTCAGAAAAATATGCAAAGGGGTAACTGGCTTGGAAATGTTGTGCACAGCAAATCCCACTTCAGGGTTCCAACCTACAGAAGTTTCTGTTAATGTCAGTGCATTTATGAATGTTTCTGGTTTGGAAGGTGGTACTAATGGATAGTGAAATGCAAACTGTGCATGTAATATATTTCAATGTTTAGCTTATAAGGCGGTATTAATTTTCCCCAGCAAGAGTGGAGGTGGTCCATGACCCACTGAAGTATTAACCAGTGTTCACAATTTGAGCAAACACTTTTCTGAATACCTGAAGTTGACATTGATGAAAAGGTTGAAGGTGCAGTAAGGTGAAGTGTACCCCCTGTTATTCAGCTTTACCTTGTGCAGTTGTTGGGCGGTACTTTTTCACACAACTTTATCAACATAAAGCAAAAAGAACACTGCTGGCAATGTAAATACTGCATTTTCCTCTCCACTCAATTTGGGAATGAAAGCCTAAAGAAAAGAATTCCAGAAGAGATCTTCTGGTGAATTTCAGTAATTAAATACGAAACTGGTCAATGGTGAGACATAGCAGAGTTGTGTTTAATTCCAGGCCCTATCAAGTCACTAGTACAAAATATAAACAAATCACGTGGTTTAAAAAAATTAAAATATGCTTCACTGTTTCAGAAGCTGTCAGGCATTTTACTGCCTTTGATCTATTTTATTGGGGGGATATTTTGGATTTCTTAACTTTTAAAATCAACTTTAATTATAAGTGGCCATTGCATATATTGGGTGGAATGATTTAAAAGGGCTGTTGAATCCATAGCAGCTGGCTAATGAGCACAGTGAACCTTTGCATGTTTTTAGTATGAGTTTATAAAACAATAACCACAGACTGTCAGGGTATCAGCCTTGCAGGGGGCGTCCATTTACAGCACGGACGAGTCTGAAGAGAGCTCAAGGTAAGATTTATGATTCTTCTACCTGCCCTTTTCTGTTCATTACTTCAGTGTATCTGATGCTTTTTCCATCCCATTATCCCTTCAGACTCTCTTGTTTACACTGGTAGCAGTTGGTTAAATGCAGTTTTGATATGAACTAGATAGACCAGTTCATTTTTTTTAATTGGATTTTTTAAGGAACCAAATTTATAAAATAGGTCATAAGAGACCAAAACTCGTACAGAGAAAAGATGTCTCTGAGACAATTTTTTGCTATGAACAAAGTATTTGAGGGGAAATCCAGGAATTCAGGCAAAGAAATTTCTATTGGAACATCTAAAATAATCTGTAAGTATCAACTATTTCAGTATATAAACTTTTCTTTAAAAGTATATGAAATTGAGGTAAGTTTGATTTTGAAAGTTGACATAGCATAATCTAACATCTTACTGTATTAGTTTGTTACATTTTAAGACATCTATAAAAGAATTTCACTTAGTTTCTAAGTTTTCACCCCTCTATTTGGTAGAATTTAAGTTTTGTTTTTTTCATAGTATCAGTTTCCTACCATTTTTTTAATCCCTTTTTCCTTTTGTGATTTCAATGTATCCAACACTAGCATGCTTGTATTTTACTATCAATACAGTGTGGTATGGTGGCTGGATATATTGATCTCTTGTGAATTAGCTTTATTTCTGTAACCCTTTGTCAGTTCTCTGGTCCATGGGCACATGACAGAAGAATATTTACCAGGTAAGATTGCTTTTTAAAGTTGTCTTAAATGCATTGTTTAAAGAAAGAAAAAAAGAAAAGAAAATGCACATTTTATTGTTTCGGTTTTTAATTTCTTTTCAGTGGTGGTAAACGTGGAGCCAAAGGGGATAAAACCTGTTTTTTCTGCTCAGTATGTGTAAAAACCATGTGGGGTTCTGGCATCTGTCAGGCTGACAATCTTGGTCTGTCTTTGTTGTTTGGTATTTTTGTGAACCGTGTACTTGCTCTTCCTCCCAGAAACATAGCTTATAGGCAAAGTTAATCCAGTGTTGGCGATCCATGTCCTAGCACAGCATCTGTAAGTTAACACACAACAATTGCTTCCAAGGATGGATTTATCTATCATTCTATTGATGTATTTTCTATTGTCTTATAGGAGTTCTGGTTATAGATACTGTTTTTAAATGGAAACGTTGCAACTGTATACAATTTTAGTAAAACAGTAGCAGATAACCCTTTAGTTTCTATATTTCAAATGAGTGATTTCCAACCTTTTTTAATCTTTCCATTATGTAGGGATGAAAGTTGAGGATTCCGTTCGGCAGAATTCACTTTTTACCAGTGAAGAGTTAGAGCTCTTTAGGAAGGGCAAAGTGGGAGGGGTCCAGCTCCCTGCTCGCTGTTGAGGCATGTGCACCAGTGTGCAAATGGATGAATTTCTTTACCCCAAATTTTCAGATAGGGTTGACATGGTCTGCTGAGACCATGGGGAAACAACGCTGTCCCAATGGGCATCAACTGAATCCTGTTTGTCCAGCTGAGCAGAATGAATTTTGTTAGCTAAAAGTTCATTTTGTTTGTACCCAAGTGGTTCATTGCACCTGTGGAGTCTGTGGCTCTGCTGTGAACCATGATTGGGAGTGCACGGTGTATGTGCACCCAGTCATTATACAACAATCCAAGGCCAGCCCTACCCTGCCATCCAAGGTTGGAGATTGCTGGTCTGTGTAGATCTATGCTTTTGCACGAAATCTAGTCTTGTGATTGTTGCATTTTGATTTCATACTTATGAGTTCCAAACAAACTATTTAATACATTAAATGTTAAATCACTGGCGGTTTTGGTACGTCCATTACCAGCCTTACATGTTGCGCCGGGATTATCAGATTCCTGCAATTATGGAATTAACTGTGAAAGTTCTCTTGTTGGTTTTTAGAAACTGGAGGAGGAAAAAGGCAAAAAAGAGAAAGAGAGACAGGAAATTGAAAAAGAACGGAGAGAAAGAGAGAGGGAACGGGAGCGTGAACGAGAGAGGAGGGAGCGCGAAAGAGAGAGGGAACGGGAGCGTGAACGAGAGAAGGAGAAAGAACGGGAGCGTGAACGAGAGCGGGATAGGGATCGTGACCGGACTAAAGACCGAGACAGAGACCGGGATCGAGACCGTGACAGAGACCGTGAAAGGAGCTCAGACCGCAACAAGGATCGAAGCAGATCAAGGTAAATAAAAGTTTGAGTTGCTGAAATAGAACTCTAGTTACGCAAGTGAATATAGTTCAATATATTGTTGGGTTTTTTCACTTAGAAAAAAGACAGCTCTCAATCCTAGGTTAAAAAAAAGGTCCATGTAGACTAGGAAATATGATTTTAAAAAACTTTTATTTTGTACATCAAAAGCACACAAAGCATGTGACCGTTCTCACAAAAGGTGAAGCCTTATTGCTCAACCTGTCATCCTAGCTAATTGGCCGTATGAAAAGAGCTAAACTGCAAGGAAGCTAGTGGCTAAACATGGTGATGCAAAGTCTGTATGCAGGTTGTGAGCCAAATGGGAAGAGGGGAGAGTGTTTGTTTGTTTCAAGGAGGTGTACATATATTAGCCTTGACACTCAGTGTCTGCACCTTACATTTAAGGGACTGACTAAATGCTTTTGAGGCCCCTGTCTTGTGAAGGTAGAGCCAGATAGAGGTATTACGGAGTGTCAGAATTTGAATGCTTATGGGGCAGTAGAGGGTTAAAAATAATGTGAAAGATAATAAATGTGAATATCTCTCAGTAGGTGGTAACATACCCTTAAAATTCATTTAAGATTGAAGCTTTGTATACAAGGCTTTTCAGGCCAGCAGTAAACTTATTTTTTATGTCCTATATAAAAAATAGAGCGGGGCAGTATTCATACCTAAGGCAGTTGTCCAGTCTGACTTTTTTGGAGGGGGGAGGGGTTATGGAAAGATGATCTTTCATACCTTGCACAACTATCTGGCTTTCTTATTGTCTTCTGCTTTTGTGGTGGGTAGGGAGAAAGAAAAGAAGAATCCTTATAGGGCTGGGTGAGGCAGCTGGATGTGAGTCTTTCATACAGACTGGGTTTGAGGGTTATTTTTTTCATAACTGGTTGCATTACACCCACTATATCCCCACCAAAGATCCCTTTATGCCTCTTCAGACAGAGCATCTGCCCTCCGTCCTGAGGTGTTCCTTTTCTCTCCCTGTAATAATCCTGCAGCAAGGTGATACCCTCTCTTAAGAGGATAAGGGAAAGTTTCATATATAAATATAAATAAATAAATAAAAAGAAACCAACTTCTGCTCAGCAAGACCTGCTCTCCCTGTCACCAAGATTAACCTGACATACCTCTGTTCCTGGTAGCCTGAAGAATGAGGGACTGAGCTTGCAGTTCAAACTGAGATTTCTGCAAGTAGCACAAACCTTAAGAGTTATTTAAACTGTAAAACGATGGCCTGGAAAATAAAGGGGACTAATAGCTTTGGGACATGTATGTGGAAAACTACTAGAGAACATTGACCCTTGAATACTAGCTACTGCCATATATGCTTAGTGATTCCCAGTGTTTATGGTTGGGCTGACTAAGTAATAGGTTTGTAATAGGTTTTAAAAAAAACAGCAAAAATTAAATACAGATTTACATAATCAACACCATCACTTTAATCATTTTGTACAATAACAAGAGGAATAACTCCAGAGAAGACAGGGTGGATAAAAATAAATGATTTAAAAAAAAAAAAAAAAATTTAAAATAGGTTTTTTCCTCAAAAAGCATTTTATCAAAAACATCCGATCTAAAGATATCTTTGAGCTATAACGTATCTTACTTAAAACTATCTCATCATGGAATAGGGATTATAAATACTAATTCTATAGTATGAGACAATATATTCATGTAATGTTTAAGAAAAGTTTTGTAAATGAGTTCCAATAGTTCATGGATTAGGGACCCAATTTTATAGGGTTGCAGGGGCTTCCGTATAGATTTAGGTTAATCTTTCTATCTACCAAATGGAACTCAGTGCTCAGTCTAGAGGATACCATCAAAGATGTTTAGTTTTGCAGTTCTCAAACTGTGGATTCGTGTCTCCAGAGATAGCATGCTTGTTAACACCAAAAATGATTTTAAATAAATAACTAATATATAGAGGTGAGAAATAACAGACCTCAACCCAGTTGTCCCTCTGAATATTTGTGTACACAGAATCAATCCCTTACCTCTCTCTAAAAGTGCAAAGTTTCAGATGTTCAATGAATAGTCGATTGTTGGGGGCAGAATAGATCTGGACAAGGAGAAGAGGTCTGGAGATAAATGTGAGAAGGGAGGGACAGGCAGTAGAAACAAAAGTGAAACTGTCTGAATAGTATATTCCAGAAGTCTTGAGGTCTTTCTGAGTGTGTCCTTCATTGATTTGAGATCTACCGTATCATTCTCTCACGAGAAGGGAAAACCTATAATGGCAGCAGGCAGTAGATGAGACCCAGTTTGGGTCTCCCCTATCTCTGAGTTGTGAAGAATATGTATTAAGGTTATAACAACCAACAAGAATGCACTTTTATGTAGAAATCCATGATTAAATCGAGTCTTCCTGACTAGTGATTTAAATCATATCCACCCTGAGAGAAGGTATCAATACTGTATTATGTGTTTGAAATTATATCCAATACTTGTTTGTTCTTGTTTGGTAGAGGAGATAAGCTATCTGGTTGTGTGCTTAACTATATTGGTCCTTGTCCTTAGAGAGAAAAGCAGAGACAGAGAACGTGAACGAGAGCGGGAAAGGGAGAGAGAACGAGAGCGGGAAAGGGAGAGAGAACGAGAGCGGGAAAGGGAGAGAGAACGGGAGCGTGAGCGAGAAAAGGACAAGAAAAGGGACCGAGAAGAAGATGAAGAGGACGCCTATGAACGGCGAAAGCTGGAAAGGAAACTGCGTGAGAAGGAAGCTGCTTATCAAGAGGTAGTTTTGTAGTCGATTTGCTCTTCAAACCTTTCAAGTTACCTTGGAAAGTCACTTCTGATGTCAGTGACTTTTTAATCGTGTGTTTCTTGGTGGTTGTCTTACTGCACAACAGTCCGCTTTTTTCCCAACCCCATATCTAACCCTTTGGCACTGGATGACACTATTCAGAACACAATGTTCTACAAAATTAAATCCGTCTGGAGGGGAATTTCTGGCCCATTTCTTCCAAGGGCTTAAACTAGAAGTAGCGAATTTGTATATCTTGACCTAATTATTTCTAAGTGTGTAGAAACTGGTTTTGTTTTTTAGTTGTTTTTAATGCTCATGAGATTGGAGAGTATTTCATATACTTTTATTGCAGCGTCTTAAAAACTGGGAGATCAGAGAACGGAAGAAAACTAGAGAATATGAAAAAGAATCTGAGAGGGAAGAAGAAAGACGAAGGGAAATGGTAAGATTTGCTATTTGCAATTGGATTTAATTTTTTTTCCTGTGTCTGAATTAGAACTGAGGCAGATTCTGTAATTTTCGTCACATAAAGGGCTACTGTGAAATATACTGTAATTTTATTGTCCTACTTACATCAACAGAACACATGGATTTTTGTATACAATAGCTTAAAGCTAACTAGCCACATAATTGTGATAGTTGGCTTTTGAAACCTAAAGCAGAAGCGTTAGGTGAGAGATCCTGGAAAAATAAAGCTTGTTTGCCTTGGTCTAGCAGAAGCAAAACAGGGAGAGAGGCAGGCAGCTGCAAAATACTCTAGTTGTCTTACAGAGAATTGCACCTTCAGTATGAAATGTTACAACTGTGACCAACATACCTGTCAAGTTTTCAGTGTAAACGTAGTCTGTTTTCTGACGTATAGGACATTGGTCAGATCTAGTCTGCTGGATGTACTCCTGTGGTATGCTTGGCATGTTCAGATTCTGTAGAATGAGGGTTTTGGGGTTTTTTTTGGTTTGGGGTTTTTTTGGTTTGTTAAGATTCTGTTCCTCTGTCACGTTTTGGCTCGTGGATGAGCTCAATGCTGCAGCATATTGCAAAGGAGTATTTATAGCTAAAATTATTCATTAGAATTATTTATGTTGATTAGACTTTTGGTTTTTTTAAAATCTAAATTTCAAGACTAAATGGAACTGATAGTGCCCATTTAAACTGACACTTTCAAATCCATTAAACTGACTTTTAACGAGGTTATTTGAAGAACCCTATTGTGGTTTTCTTATTTAGGACACAAGAATATTGACCATATGAAAAAGCTTCAAGATGTTAGATAATGAGAACTTCAGTGCTTGCCAGTGAGGGACATTTATCCTACCAGTCAGAGATGGACAAACATTAGTGAGTTGTCACACACTTATATGGGAGGAGGGGGTGATGCCACTCCAAAAGCTCTCCATCTGCTGGCAGGGAGAATCTGTATTTAGTAGTTTAAACAGGGATAGAATGAAACTGGATATATTTTATCTGAGAGGAAGGAGTAGAAAACCTTTACAGTAATGTTGATGTCTCTACTTGCTACAGGCAAAAGAAGCCAAACGGCTAAAAGAATTTTTAGAAGATTATGATGATGACCGAGATGATCCAAAATATTACAGGTATGTTTGAGTAAGCAACCAAGCGGTATAATCCAATCCTCGTTATCTAGTTGTTTAATAAAATTGTCATAGTTACTGGTAGAAAATAAGAGGCATGAGTGTACAGGGAACTTGGCACTCAAATACTCTGGAGATAGGGATCATAAGAACCTAGATTACCTCATGGAGTCCATACATTAAAAATGAGGGAACTAGGTAACACTTACTGATTCATGGAGCATCTCTCCTTCCCATTCCTTTAACAGGGACGAAGGTATTGCATTAAAGTGAGGCAGAACATGAGATCAAAGTAGTCCCAAAACTGGGAAAGGAAGGGAAGAGTGGACCTTTATATAAACTTATTTCTCTGCTCTTTATGCTAGGGCTGTGAATTACATTCAGAAAAATTTTAAGTCTGGGTGGTGAGGATCCTTCTTATGGGAATACCCAAAAAACTTAACTGATGAATTAAAATGGGGAGGAGTTCTTATCAAGTACAGGTTCACTAAGGTCTATAGAACACTTACTATTCTTTTCCTAGCTTTATAAGTGATCCCACTCTAACTATAATTTTTTCATTCAGGATTTCAGAAAGAGCACTTGTCTCTCAGCATGTCTCATTATCTGCTGAGCATGATGATGCTGATTCTTTGGAGTGTGTATAGAATGGGAATTGACATTTTAGCATCTCCCATCATGAGAAAAGAGGGTTCAAGGTGCACTTATACATCTTGTGGTTTTACTTAATGGAAAAATGAATGCAAGCTGTTGTGTCTTAGATGGCTTTCATTAGATCTTAACTTTTAAACACAAAGTTTGTATCTTCTTCAGGGGTAGTGCTCTTCAAAAGAGATTGCGAGATAGGGAAAAAGAAATGGAAGGAGATGAACGAGATAGGAAGAGGGAGAAAGAAGAGTTGGAAGAAATCAGGCAGCGCCTTCTGGCAGAAGGACATCCGGATCCAGATGCAGAACTCCAGAGGGTAAGCAGCAACTGGTCTGACAAAGGAAAATGCATAGATATCTTTATAGTATTAGGCAAAGTTAAATGTTTGAGTACATATTTAATAAATTAGAGGTTTATAGCTGATCTGGTGGTAATATATGCTTTGTTCGTCCAAATGTAGATATGGAAAGCTTTTTTGGTTTCCAGTCTTTATGTAAGTATCATAAAATTGTTAATCTGGATTTTTTTTAAAATCCAAATAAAATGGAGTTTAAAAGATTATTTGGATTTACCAGGATTATCCGATTATGAAGACAGTAGTAGGGTTTGTGTATATTTTAGTCCTTAATAACAGATTATGTAGTGGACATTTCATGGGGTAGAGGGCAGGACATTTAAGTAGGTCCTTTATCAGAATTTTCCCAAATAGCACAATTTTGGTTTTGAGAGGTTTTTATGTTCTCTAATTGGCTGTTTATTTGCAGATGGAACAAGAGGCTGAAAGGCGCCGACAGCCACAAATTAAACAGGAGCCAGAATCTGAGGAAGAAGAGGAGGAAAAGCCAGAAAAAGAGGAAAAAAAGGAAGAACCAGAGGAAGAGGAGGAGGAACCGGAACAGAAGCCTTGCCTTAAACCAACTCTACGACCCATCAGCTCTGCCCCATCTGTTTCATCTGCTAGTGGCAATGCAACCCCTAACACCCCTGGTGATGAATCTCCCTGTGGCATCATCATCCCTCATGAAAACTCGCCTGATCAGCAACAGCCAGAGGAGCATAGGCCTAAAATAGGACTTAGCCTCAAATTGGGCAAGTTGGCATTTCATTTAAATTTTCCTTGAGGGTTTGGAGAGAGAAGAAACATAGGAAGTTGAGAAGCAATTCAATTTTCCAAATTATATTGTAGATTTGGGAGCAAAACCGAGCAACTTGATATGCTAAATTGCCAATACCTAGGATGCTCTTCCTGCTCACAGATATCTTAAAATATTAGCTAATTTGTCTAAAATCTGGGCAGAAGAAAACAGGTTTGGCATGCTAAATGAGTGGTTTCCTAAAGAGTGCTCTGCTAGTGAGCTGATAATACTTTGCACTTACAGGTCTTCTGACAAAAGATATTTTAAGCATCAGACCAAAAGCCCATTGAAATCTGTTCATTGACTTCAGTAGGCTCTGGTCTGAAATGCTTTACAAACATTTATTCATAACACCCTTTACAAAGACCATAAAAATAAGGGATAGAGAGGCTGACTTTTCCAGAGCAGCACAGTAAACTGGTGACAATCCAGAATAGAACAAGAGTCTTGACTCCCATTTTCTCTGCTCTGAGCACTAGAGAACAATTTTTATATCCCTGTTCCTTATTTAGGGGTGTGAATTTTACTGTGAAGACAAACAAAACTACCTTCAGTAGTAAATTGCAAATATTTTATTATTCTCTCCTGCCTTTTTTGTAGGTGCCTGCAATAGTCCGAGCCAGCCCAATGCTGTGAAGAGAAAGAAGCTCCCCGTGGACAGTGTGTTCAATAAATTTGAGGATGAAGACAGTGATGATGTGCCCCGGAAAAGGAAATTGGTCCCCTTGGATTATGGTGAAGAAGATAAAGGCTCCTCCAAGGGCAATGTCAATACAGAAGAAAAGCGCAAACATATTAAGAGTCTTATTGAGAAAATTCCCACGGCCAAACCAGAGCTCTTTGCTTATCCTCTTGATTGGTCTATTGTGGATTCAGTGAGTAACCGTTCCTGTAATTTAAAAAAAATAAAGCTAATTTTGATCGGAAAGCATAATCTGCCAAGTGATGCACCATGGTATTCACTAAAAGACAAAACATTTGTCACCATGAGTCAGATCAATAGCGCTGACTCGAATCAAACATGACAGCTGATGCTGTACTTCCTGTCCACAGATAGCATCTACTCTGCATCATGCCATGCCTGCTTATTTTAGCTCCTGGGCCTCTCCCCAGCTGATGATGCAAGTTACAGAATGGTTTTATGATAGGACCAAAAGTCCACTAGAAACTTACAAAACTTTTGATTTAAACCATAGGTGAGAATTAGGGACATTTAATTTACTGTGTCACAAGGTCCCTAAGCAATAGCTTTTGATTTCTAACAAGTTCTAACAAGTTTTTTTTTTGCAGAAAACTGGTCTGCATGTGTGTTGGGCAGGTATTAATTGAATTAAAATATTGATCTGACATTTATATAATGTTGGATCTTTCACTAGCTATTTGTGTGTTAGATCCTCTACATCACTGTTAGTAGCTGGCTTCTGGGTACTACTGATGGTCAGTAAGGATGATAAGTCTGACGTAAATGGTGTTCTCTTTCCTTTTCAGACATTAATGGAACGTCGAATTAGACCATGGATCAACAAGAAAATAATAGAATATATTGGTGAAGAAGAAGCCACACTAGTTGATTTTGTTTGTTCAAAGGTTAATATAATTTTCCTCCCAATAACTTTCTAAACATCTGGGTTTTTTTTCCAGTTTAAAAGACAATGGCCGGAGAATAACCGTTTGAAAATACTACCAGTTTGCAATGTTGACCAGCAGCAAGCAGCCAACACTGATTTAGTGCATGTACCCAATTACAAGACAGCTCCTTTAATACTTACTTACTCGTAGTATGCATATATCCAAGGCTCTTTGCAGTCTGGTGCACACTTAACTGGATTTCTGTAGTGAGACCCTCCAGGGCAGCAGATGAGATTTTGCAGAAACTTCAGATGAATTAAAAAAGAGATGTTTATATAATTAATAATCAGTATGTTATTCCTGTTCACTTTCATACTTAATTCAGTTTTTTACCTTGCCCCATAGGTCTCAATTTTTAGTGTTTTATTGAAAATCCATAACTATTAGAAGTTCTTGGAGGGAAGCGGGAGGTTTTGCTTTTTTGGTTCAGAAGACTTTTGACATCTGAGAGAAATGTGGGAGACACTTTGGGAGTGTGGAATAAGCACATTAGGTGGATATAAAATGAATGTATTTGAAATATTTAACCATGGTGATATTGGTATTTGCATAGTTAGATTTCAAATTTAGTAGATCATTGAAATGAATGTGGCAGTTGATACTTGCAACAGCTTTGGAACAAGCTGTTTGCAGATTCAGGCAGAGACCACTGGACTGATTTTACATTTGGTTCACTTTTTTTAAAAAGGTTTCTTTACAGCCACAGGGCTAGAAACATTTATTTTTTTTTAAATAAAAGCCTGGCTTCTGGAGCACAGTTCTGATAGGAGGTATTAATTTTAGCAAAGTTTTAATTTATTTGTTTAAACTTTATTAAATTTTATATATAATGCCACCCTTTCCTGGAAAAGGACTTTGAGCTCTGAAAAACAATTTCAAATATGTTAAAATAAATCCATTCAAATCTCTAACAAATAAAACAAAGTGATGGGGGATGATTGATACCCACCCACTCACTATTCTCCCCCTATCCTCTCCCAGTAGCAGATCCAGGTTGGAGGAGGGGGAATTCCTTCCCCCTCACTCCCCAAATTAGCACAGCCAGGCTCGAAGTGTAGGAGCAGTTAGTTGAATGAGTCCCTTGTGGCTTGTTGGAGCTAGTCAGTGCTGGTGCTTGTCCCACATGTTGACCTTGATACTAACACTACTGTGAAAGTAGATGCAGTCTTTAAGAATTTTTAACTTGCTGTGGAGAAACAGTGGGCTGCTCGCTATAGCAATTTCAAATTTAGGTTCATTTTTCAGAGATCTTTAATATGAGTATAGTTCTTTGGTTCTCAGTTTGTAGACTGAAAACCATTTATTTGTTTCAGGTTATGGCTCATAGTTCACCGCAGAGCATATTGGACGATGTTGCCATGGTAAGCTGAAATTGAATATCAATTATCTTCTATTTTTCCCCCCTCATGCTTCCCCCTGGCCCATTCATACCTTTCAATTCAGATGGGTTGGTTTTGTTGCCTCGTATACATTATGTAGAAGCTAATAATTACAAACTCAGAATTTCTAACTTTGAATTTTTTTGAATCTCTGCCAGCATTCATCAGTTATGGACTCTCTCTGCAGCAGTTTGGGTATAGCAATTGACAGCAAACTTAGGATGAAGTTTGATACACTATGATAGCATTATGCAGTCATTGGTGATGGACTTTCTTAATTGGGATAGTGTAGTATGTTTAATGTTCAGAAGGAAACTGGAAATGGATGTACATTTCCAAAATAGTCATCTTTTAGGTTTTACATACCTCAAATCAGTCCACTTACAAGTAGACTGGCTCCACATCCTTGCCTTTATGATTTGACACATGTAAAATCTAAAACTGCAAATTTCTTTGGTACTGGAGAGAAGGGTTTTGTTCCTTTGGTGGAAAAGGTATCTTGTCAAGCATGCACAAGTCAACTTCTTCCTCCTGGAGAAAGCACCTAGGCAGTTCATATTTGTTTGTTAAACTAATAACAGTATTGATGCTAGGCAAAATTCATACTGTTTGTTGTTTAGATTGTGATAGAGCCCAAAATATGCTAGGCACTTTCTAAATATAGAGAAATACATGGTTTCTACCTGTGTAGATTCTAGATAGGCAAGCTGTGTTAAGAAATAAGTACAGCATACAAGCAAAGTGATCACTGGGGGATGGGAGGGATCACATCTTCAGTTGCATCTTAGTTTGGGATTTTTAAGTTACACATGAAATTCCCCACCCCTAACCACCTCCTACAGTTCAGCTCCATTACAGAGATGGGAGAGGCAAATGCAACTGCAAGCTTCACTATGCCCTCCCAACATTGTCTTCCCCTTCCACATAAATAACAGTTCATTCATAAGATAGATAAAGGAAAAGATAAATAGATGACTTAGCTAGTTTCTTGTAGGTGTTGCAGAAGAAGTGAATCTTCAGAAGGGATTTAAAGGAGAGGGTGGTGGCCATGTGAGTCACCTCAGGAAGGGCATCCTATGGAAGGATAGGGAGCAGCATGGAATAAATTATGAGGCAGTTGGAGGAGCAGACAAACAGCATCAAGGTGATGCAATGGGGCAACAAATGCATGGGAGAGTAAGTAGGAAGGGGCAGAGTTACATAGGGGATGATTTTGAGAAACTTGAGGTTTGATGTGGTGAAACAGATCCACTGGAAGAATCCAAAGAAGCAATAGGGAGGTCAGATTCTGACCTTACTGGCTGTGTTTTGTTCACATTAAAAGGGGGCAGGTGGGATGTGGGGAAGACCAGACCGCAGGTGGCTGTAGTACTCAAATTGGGACTAATGCTTTACACAGAGAAGAAAGCTTGAGTTTTGGGCATATTGTGTAGGAAAAAGGAAGAGCTGGCAGTGACCTCCAGATTGCAGATCTCTGTGTTAGGGAGGATAGCTGCATGGTCACTTGTGCTGGAGAATGGGATAAGAGGATAACACAACACTGCTTTGCAGTTCAGCCTGTTGGATCGTTGTCATGCAGTCATGTTTCTGAAACTTAAAATTGCTCAGTTGCTATTCTGTAAAACAACTGTTGATGGTGGAAGGAGTGGTTGGGGACCATGATGCATGGATATTTAATAGTGATAGAACACACAGTGTGAAAGAGAGGTTCCAATACGAACTATCTGTGCCACTGCTTGTATAGCTTGCAGAGAGAACCCTTAGTCACAAAATTTGGATCCAGATTACAACATTTCCAAATTTCAGAGGGAGGCTCAGAAAAACATATATTTTGGTTTGGCCCATCCTAAAGATATAGGAGTCAGCCACAAAGTTTAGATATGGATCAGAACTTTTGACACTTCCACTCCCATCCTCCCAAACTTTAGGGTTCACATCCAGAGTTTCAGTTGGCCCTATCCCTAATTTGTGAATAAAATATAGCCTTCCCTAGATGACTAAATGTAGCACTGATTACTTGGAGTTATAATAAAAATAAGTACATACGACATGAAGTCAACTTAATGAAATAAGATACCTTGGGTTCACTTCACTTTCAAACTAAAATATGTGAAGTGATTGCAATCTGCTTGTGCAAATCAGAGGACCCTAGCCATACTTGTTAAACTTTATATAATGCATTACTGAAAAATTCAAAAGCTTTTTAGTTTTGCGTACTAGGATCATATCACCCACCATTTGACAATAATACATACAACTTTTTCCAGGAACAACTTAATATTGCTGCTTAATGATGGAAAATAACTTTATAACTCAATTTATTTTGCTCCCCAGACGTTTCTTTCCTATGAACACTACCAAAGTAATAAGTCTTTCTGCTAAGTTTAACTGTAGTGTCACTACCTAGAAACCCACCATAACCTAATATATATTTTTCCCCCACCTGTAGGTACTAGATGAAGAAGCGGAAGTGTTTATAGTCAAAATGTGGAGGCTATTGATATACGAAACAGAAGCCAAGAAAATCGGTCTAGTGAAGTAAAGCACTCTCCTTGCTTTTAGGGTTCCATTTGTTTTTGTTTTCCTTTTCCATCATTCAAGAACTTTGAATTTTCTCTGTCCTCGGAGACACTTGTGAGACCTGTATTTTTTTATGTAGAAAATGTGAAAAAAAATTGTCCTCTGCTCTGTTGAGGCCACTCTGCCCCCTCTCGGTTATGGTTATATGAATCCTGCATTGGTTCTCTTTATAATTCACCAGGTACAATTATTGGTATGTTTTATAAGATGCAGCTACTGTACAAGTCTCTGGTGATCTTGTTCGGCAAATCTGTTCCTTGTAAATATTAAAAAGACTCCCTTGTTTTGCAAAACATTTGCACTTAATGTGGAACTATATCATACAGACCAAGATAATTGATTTTACTGAAAGTGTATCATCCTCTCTCTCTCTCTCCCCCCCCCTTTAATTTAAAGAACGATCATAATAGGATTGAAATTAGAATTGTAAAAATAGAATAAGTGGATGGAGCGACTTTCTTGGCTTTCACAGTATGCGTGTGAGCGTGCCTGCGACTGTTGATTTGTCCCCCCCATCTGACTTAGGGAGAGGAGTGGCCTTAAGCTTTTCATTGTATGTGAACCTGCAGGAAAAATGGTGGTGGTTTGCCAATTTAGAATTCCTTGTGAAACTGGCCAGAATCCCTCCTGCAGATGCTCAACCTTCCCATAAAGGGAGTAGATTGCAGGATGCTTCTTATTCTGTTATGTTGACGACAGGACTTCAGTGAGCACTATTTAATGCTTTTTTACCTCAGATGTTTTGTGCACGATTATTTCATTTTAGCCCTTCTCTGCTAGCCCTTCCTACCTCCAAAAATCTGATTTTTAAGAAATTACTTTTAAAACACCTTTTTTTAGAATTTAGCAGAGAAATTAATATGCCAGTTTAGGACATTTTGGGAAAGAAAAGGTTGAAGGATATAATTAACCATAGCCGTTTATAAAACTAAATCATACTTTTTCAAACAATGTAGAAGTCTGTTTTTATGTCTACTATCAAACCAGCCCTGGTTTTGTTTTCCTTCTTTTTTTGTACTGTAAGCAGTCTGTATAGTCATTGAAAGAGGGTGATATTTTCCTGCCTTGTCTGTATGGGATTTTTATAAACAAGCTGATGCGGTATAAATGATGAGATGTACTGTACACTGCATTTTTTATCTCATACCCAGGTAAAAAGGCACTGATGATGTGCAATGAGCCGTCTTGATTGCAGGATGAACGTTTTCCAGGGAGCAAAACAAAATCTCAAACATTTTTAATTTTTAAACACAATTCTTAATAGCAAACAAATTAAGTACAGCTGTTCAAGTATCTGTGTAACTGTATTTAACTGAAGGATACAGGTTGACCTGTTTAGAAAGCATAACTGTGACCTTGAGTTATTAGATTCTTGCATCTTAAGAGGACATTTGAAAACACTGTTCTTAACAAATGGGATCGTGTAAAGGTTCCGCCATGTAAATATTTCAAATATTAAAAATGTATATATTTGATTTGGGGGCTCAAATTCTTTTGGAGTGTCATACAGCATGCCATTTTATTGAACATATCTGTTCCGGGTCAGGAACCAGAACAAATGTCCACAGAGGCTTTTTAACTCCTCTATATAGGCTTAACGGAAGAGTGCAGATGTGGTCCAACTCCTAACTTGCCCTTTTTCATCCCTTTGAGTTTGTATGTTTAAAGTGTGCTTTTCTTTATTTGGGTTGAGATCTAATATTATTTTATGTTGTGGTTTAGTTTGGGTTTTGGTTTTTTGCACACACCCACGCACACTCCAACCTCCTCCAGACTAGTTTTTGCTCAACGTGTGTGACTGCTGCTTGATACTACCCCAATGGCACCCTTTTCCCCTCCTCCACCACCTTCTTCGTGGGCTCTTCCAGATGCTGATGAAATTTGATGCTATGAACTCCAGGGTGGGAGTGAAGAGAGAAGGGGGGGAAGGAGAGCTGGTTGAACTTAAAAATTCAAGGCCTTATTTGTTCCCTCTAATACAGTCTTCCCATCTCTGTCCCTAATGGTATTGTAGCAGAGCAAGTTGAACTGATCTTTAATGCCAAGCAAATGTCACTGAGACACAAACTGCTCTCCGCACTTGGTATTTTGCTCAACACCCCAACAGATTATGAAACTGAAGCTAGATCTCTGCTTAGCAGAACACACTCAGCCAGTAGGATTGCTCTACATACCTGCCTATTAAATGATAATGAATTTGATGAATGCTTGTGCACTTGCTTCCTAGAGAAACTGAGTTGAATGAAGATCTGGGTGGACAAGACTTTGGTAAAATTTAAATTGGAATGTTAAGCAAATATGGATTGGTTGGGTAAATAGTACTTAAGTGTGTAAATTATTGGATTAGTGATTTATTTGGAAATTGGTTTTAAGGAAGTTGAGAATTTATATCACTCATTTATGTTTGGTAGTGAGTGCACAAGATTGGATATCTGCAGGTTCATAACTGATTCCCCCCCCCCCCCCCTTTCAGAATGCAACACTGACTGTAAAGTTTTTATGCTAGTGTTGCCTGTTTCTTGTTGCACATGTTACTTAAGTTATTAATGTGGTTTACCATTGAGACTAGTTTTACTGAGCTGTTTTCCACCCACTTAGAGGATGATTCTAGTTTTTGTGAATATACAAAGATCAATACCCTCTAGGATGTTCTCTGGTTATGGTTGTGTTGTGCTTATGAACTTAAGTCTTTTCCCCTTGGATTCCTGTAAACATATTTATTAAAACAATCAGTTAGTGTTTGAAAACTTATATTTCTGATGTTTCTAGGCTTTTTAAATCTCAAAGCATTACATGGAATTGACGTCACTAGTATACAGAAAAGGAAGAAATGCTATTTGCTGGAATGGATTTCAGAATAAAGTAATCCCTAATAGCGCTGCAGAATTCTTAATATAGAATGTCTCTTCCTTAAGTGTTTTTTTCTTTCAACATACAAGAACAGGGTTATTTCAAAATACAGTTAGAAAAGAGTTGCTACAGTTGATTGTGTAAACTATTTTGAGAGACAAGGTGGGTGAGGTAATATCTTTTATTGGACTGACTTCTGTTGGTGAGAGAGACAAGCTTTCAAGCTTACTCAGAGCTCTTCTTCACCTTGCCCACCTTCTCTCTCTAATATCTTGGGACCAACATGACTACAGCGCATAAACTATTTTGATGCATATTTGACATTCTCTGACCATTCTAAATTATTTTATTCTCTGAACATGTGGAAACTTGGGCTTGTTGAATACATACTATTGACATGTCAGTACAGTGAGGAAGTGGATTAACTATATATTGGTCATGAGATCTTTTGGTTAACTGTCCCATAAACTTTGGTGGAAATTTGGTGTGGTGTGCTATAACAGCACATAAAGTACTTTTGTTCTTATTATGGGATACATTTCACTGTGGTACAAATTAAAGGAAAAATATGTATCTGTTTTGGAAGCAATAAGGGGCGCTAGTCATGGATCAGGGCCCCATTGTGCAGGGCACTACAATTTAACTTTGGTTTAAAAACAAAACAAACAAAAAAACCATACAGATGCTCTGAATATCCTGAGAATAACCCAGCAGCATTAATACCAATATACAAATATAGCACAATTTCCCTTGAAATATCAGGTTCATATTCCCACTGATGAGTGTTGCACCACCAGGTGGTGCCTAACAGTAGAACCTTCTTCAAATGTAGTGCCTATTAGAGCACACATGTGCCCCCTCCTACGCCTTCCCTTAGCATTTCCGAGAGGGAGGCTATATAAGGGGGCACTGCACCCACTACCACCTCAGTTCCTTCCAACTGCTGCACCAGACAGAAGTTCTTAGTATAGCTTTTAATATTAAGGTAGTTTTAGGTATAGATAGTTAGGACACTACCAAATTCACGGCCATGAAAAACGTGTCAGGGACTATGAAACCTGGTCTTCCCCGTGAAATCTGGTCTTTTGTGTGCTTTTACTCTATACTGTACAGATTTCATGGGGGAGACCAGCGTTTTTCAAATTGGGGGCCCTGACCCAAAAGGAAGTTGCAGGGGGGTTGCAAGGTTATTTTAGGGGTTGGGGGGGTCACGGTGTTACCACCCTTACTAAGCTGGGCAGCCGGAAAGCAGTGGCTGTTGGCTGGGTGCCCAGCTCTGAAGACAGTGCCCCACCAGCAGCGGCACAGAAGTAAGGGTGGCAACATACCATACCATGTCATCCTTAGTTCTGTGCTGCTGCTGGCAGCAGTTCTGCCTTTAGAGCTGCGCTCCTGGCCAGCAGCCGCCACACTCCAGCTGGCCAGCTCTGAAGGCAGTGCCACCAACAGCAGCAACGCAGAAGTAAGGATAGCAGTACCCCAACCCCCTCTACAATAACCTTTCAATCCTCCTCCTCTTCCTCCCCCCCAAAAACTACTTTTTGGGTTAGGACCCCTACAATTACAACACTGAAAATTCAGATTTAAATAGCTGAAATCATGAAATTTATTATTTTTAAAATCCGATGACTGTGAAATTGGTAAGGCCCTTTAGATAGTACATATGGTTGGGTCCAGTGATGGTGGAACAGCAGAAGCAGTAGCTGGGCTTCATGAGATGTGCCTCATTCCCAGCTGCCTTCCTACTCTCTTTTCGGGTGTACTGCTTACCAGATTTTTCACACCCAGAGCATGCAAGAACTGGCGGAACAGACTAAAACTGCTGCTTTAAGAAGCTCTTGCTGCTTACACTGTCTTGTTCTGAAGGTTCATGGGATCCAAAGACCAAGAGCCCTGTTTCAGCTCTGGTTACTTCCATATAGCAAGGCTAACTTGTGTAAGGGTTCCAGGTTGTTGGGATCTTTGTCGGTCCTGATCCTTTGACTAAAGCTTTCAAGGCTTCAAAGGCACCGTTGGTAGAAAAGAGCTGACTGCCTGCTAAGGAACCTAGAGCCATCTCAGTTCCAACTGTATTGGCTCTGAAAAAGGTGAGGGTGAATGTGGCTAGCGTTAGCAGTGCAAGATCCTAAATGTCCACCTTATTGGAGCCACCCAATTCTGACATAGCCTCTGTGCTTCTGATTTTGAAACCCAGATCGGTTCTGGGTTCCACTTCAAAGTCCAAAGTTGTGGACCTGTGTATTTCTCTGGTCTGATACTCTCCAGGCTTATGGCACCAGTTCCATCCTCCACTCCTGTTCCAGGACTATCCTCAGATCCAAAGAGGATATTAACAGTGGTGACTGATGTGCACCTTCTTTTGTTTGAGTGTTCCTTAGATCTGACATGAAGTTGGTGATGAAGAAGAAACAATCTGCTGCTACTTCTGAAAAGAGACTAAATTTCCTCTGCTTTTCTCCTTTCTCCAGATCCATCTATGCCACCACTTTCTAAGACTCGTATGGGATCTCTAGGGAGATCTTTCTTACCTTTTATCTCTCTCCACCATATGGATCCATTGCTGTCTCTGGTGTGGTTCATAATGGATCTGAGGTTGGGTCCTACTTAAGAGGAGGACAAAGGAAGAATTAAGAAACCTGATTCATCCTGGGGCATGCCCCATGATCCTTTTGCTCCTCCTGTGTGTTTCTGAATCTCCGCTACTGGAGATTGGCAATTGTGGTCTTCATGAATTTTTGGATCATTTATGGATGGAGAGATGTTGGTGTTTCATCTGATATGGATCCAGTTAACAGTCCTCAGATCTAGTTCCTCTGGACCCATTGGCAGCTTCGACAGTTGTACCTGATATGCTTTCCGAAGAAGAGGATAAGGAGACTACTCCCTTTTTTTGAGCAGGAACAAATGGATATCTATATTGAATGTGATTTGTCACCTGATGAGCATGTGAGTGTAGCTTCTGCTTTCTCCCTTTTGGAGGATGCTCAAAAGTTCCATTGTGGCTGTGGAGGAAAACCACTCATTGAGTTTTTGACATTCTTGGTGCTACGTCCATGAATAAGGTGATGTTTCCTATTCTTGGATAGTCTTTTGCAGCCTAAGGCTGGTTATCTCTTGCTTCCTGTCTGTCTGCTTTCTTGGAAATAGGCTAACAGTATCAGATCCCCCTGAAGGATTTTCTTACTTTCATATGCGTCCTGTGCCAAATTTCCTGGTTGTGTACTGCCAGTAATAGGTTTAGGTCTGGCGGAACTCACTCTGCTTTTGGGAGTTTAATTGTGGTGACCCATTACCAATTCCACTTGTGGGAAAGCTTGGCTTTCTTTGTCCAAGATTTGCCAGATGATAAAATGCTGGCTTAATTCTATTTTGGTAGGACAGAACATGGGAAAGCATGCCCTCAGAGCATCTTTCGATGTTTCAGACTCTTTCACCATAGCACTTGCATCCACAGTTAACTTGAGGAGGCATGCTTAACTCCCTTCGTCTTCTCTGGCTGCAAACACTACAGTTAAGGTGAAAGACCATCCCCTTTGAAAGGCAGATATTTTCAGCAATAAGACTGACAACTTGTTGGAGAAATTAAAGGAAATTAGATCCACTGCTAACTCTCTGGGTCTTTAACCCTGGCTCAGAAAGGACAGTCTACACCTTTTTGATATTGGAGCAATATTACCCTCAATTGTCTGCTTATTTTTCCTCATATATGAGATGTCAGCAACAGCAACCCCCAGCTTCATTTCAAACCCAGCATAAAAAGAGGTCTTTCAGATCCAGACCTAAGATGAAACATCTGCTCCCTTTTCTTTGTCTTCTTTGAACACCAGGCCTCAGATTTGATGTGAGAATTGTGGACCAATCAGTGAGCCATCTGTCCTTTTTAATTTAATGCTAGCCCAATTCATCAACAAATGGAGACTGATTACATCCAACTTACGGGCACTAGAAATTGAGAGGCTATGTCATTCAGTTTGAAAGACTATCCTCTTTCAGTTCCCCCTACCCTCCTCTTTTCAGAGAACCCTGCCATGAGGCTATTCTACTTACAGAACTACACAAACTGCTCCAGATAGGAGCAGTCAAGGTGGTTCCCAATATCTGTGGGGTCAGAGGTTCTATTCAAGATACTTACTGGTGCAGAAGAAAAATGGGTGTGTATGTCTGTACTATTTTCTTAAAATTAAAAATGGACAGATGCATCTAGAAGTTCCAATTTCATATGTTAACCCTGGCCTCTGTAATTCTCTTGTTTGCACCTATGGATTGGTTTGCCATTCTCTATTTTAAAGGATGCTTACTTTCATATCTCTACCTGACATGGTCATTGAAATTACCTGTGTTTCATGGTGGTGGGATGCAATTTCCAGTACAAGGTGCCTGTCCACTGGGACCATAGCACCAAGTGTGTTTTCAAAGTGCCTTTCTGTGGTAACAGCGCACATGAGAAAACAGGGTATTTTTGTTTACCCATATTATAGGTTGCCAAAAGCTGCTGCAAGCAAGGATCTGTCACTTCACATCATGTTAACTGTGTCCCTCTTTTCAGCTCTGGGTCTGCTTCTAAATGTCAAAAAATAAAATCTCTGTCCAACTCAGAGAATTCTTTTTATAGGTTCTATAAATAGGTTCTCAATAGCAGGGAAAGCTTTTCTTCCAGAGGATGTATTTCTAGAAGTAGAGCAAGTGGTTTTGCTAATTTGAGCCTGCCAATCCTGGGAAGTTATGCTCTTCCTGGATCTCTTGGGTTTGAAGGCAGCTACCACTTAACTAACTCCATTTGCTCATCTCAGAATGAGACTGATGCAGCATTGGATGTCTCAAATCAACACAATTTACCTGGAAAGTCTTTAAAATGTCCTGTCCCCATGGTTCAGGATGTTCTAAATTCACCACGGTGGTAAATGGAGAGATCAAATGTTCCCAGAGGCAATCTGTTCAGTCCCACTTTGCCGCTGGTCATTATAACATCAGATGCATTAAACAGTGGATGGGGAGCCCATTAATGTCAATTTACAATCTGAGATTACTGCATTTCTCAAGAACAGACCTTGCAATAGATGTATTTGAAATTAAGAGCCATTCATTTGCCCCTCATATCTGTCCTTCTTTGTATAAAAGGAAAAGTTGTTCAGTTAGTGACAGACAATTCAACCGCTCTGTTTTACATGGACAAAAAAGGGGGTCCTCATTCTTTCCAGTTATATGCCAAAATTGTCAGATTATGGGATGGGTGCATTCTTCAGAATATCTATCCTGCATTTAGCAGAGGAGAGCAATGTGCTTAGCAGATTGTCTCAGCAGAGACAGTTTTCAGATTCACAGGTGGTCCTTGAAGGATCAAGTAGCACAAGACATTCTCCTGTTGGGTCTGGCTTGATGTAGGTCTGTTTGCTACAAGGATCACTAAAAAGTGTCCTCGCTTATGTTCAAGAGTGGGGAGGGACAGTGAGTCCATCTCGGATGCCTTCTTTCTATATTGGGGAAGGGGTCTTTTGTATGTTCCCCCCCCCCCATTAATTCAGAAAGTGGTGAAGATTAATCAGGACAGGGCAAAAACGATATTGATTTCCCCAGTGGTATACAGACTTGCTGAGGTGTCAGACAGTCTTTATATGTGTCTTCCTCTGTCTCAGGATATCTTGTCACAGAAACAGGGCAGTATAGTTCATCTCGATCCTTAGTCTCTCTTCATCTGACTGTTTGGGCTATCAGACTTTGACTAGTCTTGAATAGTTATGATCCACATTAGTACGGAATATACTGCTTAATTCTAGAAAACTATCTACTAGAAAGTGTTACCATTTAAAATGTCTAGATTTGTTGCTTAGATGCAGGTAAAATCTGATTCTCCAGTTTCTGCTTCCATACCCTGTACTTTGAAACATTTAATGTACTGAAAATCTGAAAGGTCATCTTATTTGTCAAAAGTTTACCTGGCAGCTATTTCAGCTTATCATATTTTGGCTGATGGTAGATCTCTCTTTCTACCATTGTTTAGATAACCCATTTGTAAACTTTCTAACATGTATCCTCCAAGGGATACAGTTCCTTAATCTGACTTTTGTCTATGCTTATGAGGCTACCTTTTGAGCTTCTGGTGGAATGTTCCTTATTTGTCTATTAAAGTGGTCTCCTATTGCTATGACATGAGGGTGTGCGATTCATTCACCCTTCTGGTTGATGGCTGACTTGCCATTTACAAATTTTCATAAAGATGAGGTGGTTCTGAGACCTGATCCCAGGCTTTTACCAAACATATTATGAGTTTCACATCAATCAGAAAATAAATTTACAGTTTCCCCCCAAAACCTCATGCCAGTAAAGGGGAATCTGCATTACTTACATCAGGTGCTAGAATGGGTCTTGCATATTATTAAAATTGAAATCAGAGTGTTAGGAGTTCATCTAGATTTTTTTTGTTTCCTATGTTAAGAAAAATAAGGCTCAGATTAGCCTTTCCCTGGGAATGTTTGGAAATGCTGATGTAAGGAGAAGGCAGTGCACATGTGTTCTAAGGGGCACTTCTTGGAGTAGGGTTTACTGTTAGGTGCCACCAGGCAGTGTAGAGTCTTCTCAACTTGGGTTCCAAGTAACCTTCATTTTTCATTAGTATGTATAATGAAATGAAAGGGGAACCACAAATAAGATGCTTAGCACATAAAATGCACATAAAATGTCAAGGAAGGTCCTGTTTTGTTGGATTTTTATTGCAGCAGTCTGATGGCATTGGGCAGATAAATGGTTTCTTTGAAGAGATTACAGGAACTACACTATCATTCCTGAAGTATTCAAAGATTCCACTTTATACGGCTGAGCCATTCCTTTCAGATGCTGTATTATACTTACAGCTGGGCATCTTCAGCCCACTGTTCATTAGTAACTGTTTCAACATTGTAGAGTCTACACTCCTGAAGACTTTCTGGAGCTGATACACGTCTGATGTGGATAAGTGAAGGTGTAACACTGCTACGCAAGTATGTCTTCTCTACTGACCTTACAGCTGTAGCTGAACCCCCTAGGTCAATCTGGAATCCAGGGTTGAAGATTCTTTGTCAAGTCTGTGGTTTGGGGTAGTTGATACCGTCACAGTGTCTCCTTTTGTGTTGCTAATTTATGGCTTTTTTTCCTCCTTAATCCCTCTTCCACCATCTCCAAACACAACAAATTAGAAATACCAGTGATTCTGTTCAATACTAGCTCATTTTTTTGTTGCCGTAATGAGGACAGAAGTTCTCACTGATGGGATCCTATTCTTCTGATATATGCACATTCCCATTAATGGGAGTTAAACATATGAAATTACGAGATATAAAAACCTCATTTAAAAAAAATTTGAGATGGCAAACATTTACGCGGGGTAATATTTTGTATTTTAGTAAATTACTGCTTCCAATTTTCAGGTGTCTGTAAGCAGAGTTACTACATTTCACTAAGGAACTTCACACTTTTAATTTCTCAGAATGAAACAGCTATTGAGTATTAAGTCTTTTTCTGAACCATTTTAGCTTGCTTTCATGTTTTCCAGTGAACTGCAAGTTGTCAAGGTTCCTTCCCCACTCTGAACTCTAGGGTACAGATATTGGGACCTGCATGAAAGACCCCCTAAGCTTATTCTTACCAGCTTAGGTTAAAACTTCCCCAAGGTTCAAACTTTTATGTTTTGTCCTTGAACCTTTATGCTGCCACCACCAAAGTGCCTAACAAAAATAACAGGGGAAGTGCCCACTTGGAAACACACCCCCCCCAAAAAAAAATCCCCCCCAAGCACTACACCCCCTTTCCTGGGGAAGGCTTGATAAAAATCCTCACCAATCTGCATAAGTGAACACAGACCCAAACCCTTGGATCTTAAGAACAATGAAAAAGCAATCAGGTTCTTAAAAGAGAATTTAATTAAAGAAAAAGTAAAAGAAAAACCTCTGTAAAATCAGGAAGGGAAATACCTCACAGAGTAGTCAGATTCAGAACATAGAGAATCCTTCTAGGCAAAACCTTAAGTTACAAAAAGACACAAAAACAGGAATATACATTCCATTCAGCACAACTTATTTTATCAGCCATTTAAACAAAACAGAATCTAACGCATATCTAACTAGATGGCTTACTAACTCTTTACAGGAGTTCTGACCTGCATTCCTGCTCTGATCCCGGCAAAAGCATCACACAGACAGAGAACCCTTTGCCCCCAACCCCCAGCTCTGAAAGTAACTTGTCTCCTCATTGGTCATTTTGGTCAGGTGCCAGCGAGGTTATCTTAGCTTCTTAACCCTTTACAGGTGAAAGGGTTTTTCCTCTGGCCAGAAGGGATTTAAAGGTGTTTACCCTTCCCTTTATATTTATGACACAAGTGTTGAGATACTAAACTATGAAGATTTGGGAAAGCTTTTAATATTGCGAGATTAGAAATGGTTCATGTTTATGGTGCCCCACCTTTTCTTTAAAAAGGGAGAAACTGACACTATATGCCACTTAAGCATATTTAGTAGCGTTTGCTCTCTAGTTTCTCTGGGAGGACTAGAACTCTGCCTCAGAAATGCCTTAAGTAGTTCACTGTTTCACCGTGATACAGGTAAGGGCCAGAAGGATTTCTCATAGCTTAAATAAGGGTGGATACCTTTCTGTTTGTAATCTTGAATGGTCTGATAGACTGAGCTCAGGGTCTTACAGCCAGGAACTCTTGAGTTGTTGTAAAGCCTTTGCTGACACAGCTCCCTTAGTAACCTTAAGCCTCTTGCTTAACCTCTGAGTCAGATTCATCCCTGCTGTAACTCCATTAATTTCAAGAGTAATACCATGGATGAATTTGGCCCTCTTCTCCATTTTACAGATAAGGAAAATACTTAACTTTGTATACAGGTGTCATAAAGACAGATTAATACTTGATATTTTCATGCAGCTATCAACTTACTTTAGGTGACATAATTTTGGACCACGTAATTGACACTTGAAGTGAAATCCTGGCTTTACTGAAGTCAGTGGTAGTTTTGCCATTGACTTCAAGGGGGCCAGGATTTCACCTTTGTGTATAAAGGGGTAGGATCTGTCAAATGGGGCAAGTCATGACTTAGCAGGCAGACTTGTAAAGCTGTCAATGTAAAGAAATGCTAAGGGGGCTACCACCTTGGAATCTAAGTGTCAGTAATATGAGCAGCAGAAATGTCCAACAAGGTGTCTTCTCTGTGTTGGTTTTCAAGTTGATAATAGGCCTCTTGAATTGCAGTTAACTCACACGATTAACTCAGAATTAATCTTGATTAAAAAATTAATCTTGATTGATTGCAGTTTTAATCACACTGTTAAACAACAGAATATCAACTGAAATTTAATATTTTTGGATGCTTTCTACATTTTCAAATATATTGATTTAAATTACAACACAATACAAAGTGCAGAGTGCTCAATTTATATTATTTTGATTACAAATATTTGCACTGTAAAAATAATAAAAGAAATAATATTTTTCAGTTCACCTCATACAAGTACTATAGTGCAATCTCTAGCGTGAAACTGCAACTTACTAATTTTTTTTGTAAAATAACTGCACTCAAACAAAACAATGTAAAACTTTAGCGCCTACCAGCCCACTTGGTACTATGTCTTGTTCAGCCAATTGCTAAGATAAACAAGTTTGCTTACATTTACAGGAGATAATGCTGCCTGCTTCTTATTTACAATGTAACCCAAAAGTGAAACAGGTTTTTGTATGGCACTTTTGTAGTTGGCATTGCAAGGTATTTACGTGCCAGATATGCTAAACATTCATATGCCCCTTCACGCTTTGGCCACAATTCCAGAGGACGTGTTTCCATGCTGATGATGCTCGTTTAAAAAAAATAATGCGTTAATTAAATTTGTGACTGAACTCCTTGGGGGAGAATTGTATGCCTCCTGCTGTTTTACCCGAATTCTGCCATATATTTTGTTATAGCAGTCTCAGATGACCCAGCACATGTTGTTCGTTTTAAGAACACTTTCACTGCAGATTTGACAAAATGCAAAGAAGGTACCAATGTGAGATTTCTAAAGATAGCTACAGCAGTCGACCCAAGGTTTAAGAATCTGAAGCGCTTTCCAAAATCTGAGAGGGACGAGGTATGGAGCTTGCTTTCAGAAGTCTTAAAAGAGCAACACTCTGATGCCACCAAAAAAGAAAATCAGCCTTCTGCTGGTGGCATCTGACTCAGATGATGAACATGTTGGTCTGTACTGCTTTGGATCGTTATCGAGCAGAACCTGTCATCAGCAGGGACACGTCCTCTGAAATGGTGGTTGAAGCATGAAGGGACATATGAATCTTTAGCGCATCTGGCACGTAAATATCTTGCAACACAGGGTACAACTGTGCCATGCGAATGCCTGTTCTCACTTTTAGGTGACATTGTAAACAAGAAGCAGGCAGCATTATCTCCAGCAAATGTAAACAAACGTCTTTGTCTGTGCGATTGGCTGAACAAGAAGTAAGACTGAGTGGACTTGTAGGCTCTAAAGTTTTACATTTTGTTTTATTTTTGAATGCAGTTATTTTTTGTACATTTTTAAGTTCAACTTTCATGAAAAAGAGATTGCACTACAGTACTTGTATGAGGTGAACTGAAACATTTTTTTTTACAGCGCAAATTTTTGTAATAAAAAATAAAGTAAGCACTGTATGCTTCGTAGTCGGTGTTGTAATTGAAATCAATATATTTGAAAATGTAGAAAACATCCAAAATATTTAAATGAATGGTATTCTATTGTTTAACAGCATGATTAATCGTGCAATTAATTTTTTAAATCACTTGACAGCCCTAGTTGATAACCTTACTGACTAGCCTTATTTTTACAGGCACCAGTTTGACTCAATTTGTCTCACAATTTATGACTGACTATTGTACTGTAAAACACTCAGCATGTCCACACGACCCCATAGAAAGCTGACACATGTACCAAAGTATAAGTCTGATTTAATTTTGGCTGATTTATAGTGGCTACTCAGTGTTGTTCACTTAACTTCAGTTTGAAAATACAGTGTTTTGTTTGAAGGAATTTGTGGTGGTCTGATTTGAATTCTCTCATTTAGATAACCATTTGTATCCCCCAGCACTAGACAGTTAAACAGAGAAATACAGAATCCTTCCCAGTGTAAAATTCAAGATTGTCTAACGTGTCTATACTAGATTTTAAAGAAATCCCATTTATTTTATAGGGTGTATAGCCATCTCAAATAGGGTTTTCGGCTTTTTGAAAATGGAATTCAGGATCATCCTTCAAATATAATAAGGTAAGTTAGTCCTTTTCAAACCTGAATTTGCCTCCATCCCCACAAAGTCCCAATTACTGTATTCTTACTAAAGCAGGCTTACTGACTTTACATGAAGCTTAGATTTTTTTTATACTGATTTAAAAAAAATTAAAATCTTGAAGTGAGGAGATATACCCCTCAATTTGGGGAATATTTTTAAGTGTCAGTCAGATGATGAGTCATAGGGCAATGGCTCCCTGTTCTTCAAACATTCCCCTCCCCTAGTCCTCCCTCCACCTGGTGACTGATCAAACAGGACAAGCTCATTACTACTAATTTACAACAGGAAGATGAAGAACACAGCTATGTAGACGGCCATCTGTTTTTTATGGGTTATTTAAAGGCAGCATGAAGACTGTAACTTGTGGCATACCAACTACCAAACACCTTTTTTGTATTCAGAGTACCCCACTGAACCAACCTACCTTGGTAGAAAAAGCAAAGATGATTGTGAGGCAGTAGCCTATATCAATCCAAAGAAAACCCTCTAGCAGCTCCTAACTCGAACACTGTGAACAGATGCAACTACCCTGGTCAAACAGAGAAGCCCGTCAGGCCCACAATGCACAACCTCAACGCTCAAGGCCCAATAGCAACTTACTGGAGGTGAAAATTTTCATATTAGTTCACTAAAACTGCAACACCAAGAAAAGTTGATTTGAGAGCTAGACTCGCCTGGCAGAGTAACACTCAGGCAAAGTTTCAGATAAAATAGCTAACTTGGGCAATAGCCTGTTTCACACATTTTGTCCACTCAGCTTCTTCCTATAATTTTAAGACCTAGTCCATCTCTTGGTAATTGCAGGATTGTTGCTTATATTGAGTGTTTTGTTTACTTCAATTCTGAACATCTTAAACAGGCTTCCCAGTTCTGTGGGAGATTGTTCTAGTCTAACTGATGATCAATGCTTTCCAATTTTTGTCAATGGTATTTTTTTTAACCCCTACCTGAGCTTGTCTTCCTCTGAGGAAAGCTGGTCTTGCTTTATCTCTTTTGTCTTGACAGCTCCCTTGACAGTGTAGTGGAACTAGGGCAGAATGCTAACATTTGAGTGACTTGGGCCTTTTTCCTATGAAGGGTTGGGTGGGATGACTTTTAGTGATCCCATATTTAGGGTAAGTAGACCAGAAATGACACATGTGAAGATGGGATATGGTCTATTAGCTGAATCTGCAGCAGCCTTTCTGGTTTTCTGCCAAAGTTGGATTTGTGCTAAGATTTTGTGCATGTTTGTTTTTTTTCTTAATTTACTTGGCTGCTTTCCTTTGACTATGCTACTTCATGCTGCTTGATGTCAATGAGCCTGAAGAATTTCAGGGTGAGAAATTTCTGTGCATGCTGTGGGAGGTTTCTCACTTTCCAATTATTTTACCTTTTCATCCTGCTATGAACTTAGTTATTTTTAGAACACTTCTAGCCTTGTTTTCTGGATTGCAAAGAAGTTACCATCAAGTGACTTAAGGACAAGATCTCCTAAGAGCCTCCACCATAGTACTTTTACTGTATACTATGTAAGAGCCTAAAGTCTTCCACCTTGTTAATAGGTGATCACTTTCTCTAAAATTGAGGTGAATAAGAAGCCCTTCTTATTCAAGAACAGACTCTTTTCGACCCTAGGTTTTTAGTATCACGATCTACCTGGTTTCAGAGTAGCAGCCGTGTTAGTCTGTATTCACAAAAAGAAAAGGAGTACTTGGGGCACCTTAGAGACTAACCACTTTATTTGAGCATAAGCTTTCATGCATCCGCTGAAGTGAGCTCACAAAAGCTTATGCTCAAATAAATTTGTTAGTCTCTAAGGTGCCCCAAGTCCTCCTTTTCTTTTTGCGATCTACCTCGTGAAAGCCAAGTCCTTCCTGTCATTTTTTGTAATATTTACACGTGGAGGTGCTTGTTTGAGGAAAAGGTCCCCCTAGTTTATAAAGGCTCTGCCGTGATGTAGGCTCTATTCCAACGCCAGGGCTACACCTCTCCTCGGGTGCTATGGCTCAGTTTTTTCCTGGTCGCGGAGGTGCAGTTCCAGGCTGCGGGATCACCATCCGCCACAGCAACTCCTAAGTCATTCCCTGCGCCCGCCCCGAGCAGCTCAGCCCGGGGCGCCGAGGTTGTGCGGGCTGCAGGACGGGACGCGAGGGCAGGACGGTGACTCCACAGTTGCGGGGGCTGCCCCCAGCCCCTTTCCCGGACCGCATACCCAGCACGACAAGTGCGCAGCGTCCTTCCGGCCGCTCCCCTGCGCTGGCTGCGGGCTCTGGCGGGCTGGCGTCAATGCAAAGGCCGCGCTCAATTCCCGCCCTCTGGCCGCCGGACCCCGCCCCGCTACTGGCGCGGGGGTCACCGGAACAGCTGCACGGGAAGCGGAAGTGAGGTCATCGGGTGGGGGCGGGGCCCGGGGCGGAAGCAGCTGGGGCCGGACGCTCGGAAGGGAAACAAGAAACCAGCAGCGGTGAGTGGCGGGGGAAGGGGGCCGCGTGCTCCGAGGGGCCTGGAGTCTCGGGTGAGTCCCGGCGGGGGCGGCTCCGGCCCCGGCCCCTGTGACTCCCGGCGCTGCGCCGACCCCGGAGCCCGGGCTGGGTGCGCCTTGTACGGGCCTGGGCCCCGCTCGCTGAGCGCTGCTGGGCTCCGGGAGCCGCTGACCCCGCAGGGCCTAGGGAGGGGCTGGCGCCCGGACGGTCCCTGCTTGTGTTCCGGGGCAGCAGGGCCGGTAGGAGGCCCACGGCCAGAGCGGCGGGGGTTGAAGGGACGGACACGGGCTCCTCCTCCCAGTGCTTCCTTCCTCCACACCCGAGTTGATTGTTTGTGTTACCGGAGCGCCAGAGCCCAGCCCTGACCCAGGGGCCCCCTTGTGCCAGGCGCTGCCCAGGCCGGAACAAAAAGATGGTGCCTGCCCCCAAAGAGCTTTACAATCTGAGGGGGTGAGGGGCGCTGCTGGGCAGGTTGGAGGCGCTGCTGCTGCCGCTCACCCCCCTGTAGCCAGGCCGTAACTCTGACATCTTTAACCTGCACCAAATATTCTTACACGTCAAACAAACAAAAGCTCTGGCAAGGATCGCTTGTACAGGAGGGGTTTGACTTTAGGTGCAGAATCATATGTATCTATTTTTATCTTCTTTAGACTTCAATAAAAATTCTTCAGGGCAGCAGCTACTTGAAGTTGCATCATGTCTGCAAAAATAACAGCCGTGTTAGTCTGTATTCACAAAAAGAAAAGGAGTACTTGTGGCCCCTTAGAGACTAGCCAAGGTGCTCCCACCTTTTAAGCATCTGACTTGAGACTGGAGGGAAGCTTTTAATTCATTAATGCAAGACCTAAGTATTTAGTTCTTATTCTGTAGTTTTCTGGGCTTTACTATGTAGAAGCCAGTTTAGTAGTGTGGTTGATGGAAGGTTTGAGTTGTGCTTGCTCTTGAAACAAAATTTAGAATGTGTGGTAAGAACTGAAGACGTTTTTGGAGTGTGAAACTGTCCAGTACCACAGTGACAGTCTATTCTGACAACATTAAAATGATCAAATGGAGAGAGGAGGTTCCTTTCTAGCAAATGCTTGTGAAGTGGCTGACCAATTGGCCATAGCCATTGATGGAAACAGAATTTATCCTGAAGAAGAGTGTAGCAGGGATTCCTGGGTCCTTTTAATATAGGGATTTATATTACACTAATTATTGACATATCTAGGTTATGTATTTCCTGTAATTTAGCTTTATCCTACAGCTGTTTTGTTAACTGTGGGACTGTCATCTTATTGGTCAACACTGATTTCTTTTGCACTCAAAGTAAAGAGATCCAGATCTCAGTGCCTGGAGGAACTGAGTTTAGTGCTTGCCTCTGATTCTGAGGAGTGCTGCAGAGGCAGATCTACTGGGCTCTCAAGGAAGAGTGTCTTATTGTTGGGATTTTGAGCATTTCTGATAACGAGGCCTCTGCTAAGCATTGTACCTCTCAGATACTACTTTATGGTTACAAACCCCCTTTGAAAGGACTTCCTTTGCAGTCTGTCTATGCCTCTTCTAAATCAACAGGTCACCAAGCAGTGATGTGTAGTTCCGAGTCCTACCGTTGCTTCCATAGCATTGTTAGCTATATATCTGCAACTTCAGGAAATAAGAAGCCCTAACAATGTAACTAACTGAATTCCACATTGCATTACTGTTCCGAGGGATGACTTATTTGTTAGATGCATGTTGTGGCAATTACTTTAAAGTGGGGTTAAGAGGATCACAGTGAATTGGACATACAAGAAACTAAAGCATTGAGCAGACTGATTTATAGGGAGGAGTGAAACTGGGTGACTTGTTTGATGCTATTTCACAGTGTAGGGTTAAGAATCCAATGAATTCTGCCACAGCAAGTGCCATGGTAGGCCAAACCGTGGGATTATTGAAGTTACCAGATCATATAATCAGATGTTCACTGTCCTCTAAGTGACAATAGCCAATTCAGTCCTGCAAGTTCCTTCATTGTGAATAGTGGGAGAAGGGAGAGTATTGACCACATCTGGCTACCCACTGATCTTACCACCAGGGCTGAAACTGCCAGGAAATGTCACTGGTGATAGCATTGTTCAGAATCCCTTGTCAGGCCGCTGCTGATGGTAAAGTAATATCTCTAACTTCTAGATCAACACTGAGGTTATGCTAGCAATTAAAACAAAGTCCCAGTTCAAGTAATTTGTTAAATAATGCAAGGTTTACCTTTCTGTGGTTTTTAGACTGAGAAATATTTTTACAAGATAAGTTTGCAGGTTGAAATGTCTATAGCAAAATTGCTTTGTCAAATTTAGAAGGAACATACAATACTGCTAAAACAGATGATGTCCTGTTATGAAGTTTGTAATAGACTCTGGAGTGTTTGGTAATTAAAACAATTGCCTTCTGGTTGGGTAAAGTACACTTTCCTTTCTGTTCCTAATTTAAAGAGACACTTGACTTAATAGTGTTAGAAAGAAACACATTTGTTTACACATTACTAATAACTTAGATGATTAAATGTAAAGTTTTTAAAATTAAATTTACCATGACTGTAACTCACTGCTCTGTTTCCTTTTTCATTTTGATGGGGAAAATAGTCAGTTTTGCTTATACTCGTTCACTTCTAGGTTCTTCTCAGTACTGTAATATTTTGGCTTCAGACATTTTAGGGTCATAGATTCCAAGGGCAGAAGGGACCGTTGTTGTTGTTATCTAGTCTGGCATCTTGTATAACAGAGGGGCCATAGAACTTCCCCAGAATAATTCTTAAAGCATATCTTTTAGAAAAACACCCCATTTTGATTTAAAAATTGAGAGTGATGGAGAATCCACCACAACCCTTGGTAAATTGTTCCAATGGTTAGTTGCTCTTTTTTTTTTTTTTTTTTTTTTTTTTTTTTTTAAAGAGTCTTATTTCTAGGGCCCTACCAAGTTAACAACCATGAAAAATGCATTGTGGACCGTGAAATCTGGCTAGTGTAGGAGAGGGGCAGAAATGGGGGTGCCCCAGCCAAGGACTCCTATCTAGCTGCTAATCATGGCCAGGCTGGGCAGCGATGGGACTTCCTCGTCCCCTGGAGCCCGATGTGCGGTATGAGGCCCTGGCTGAAACGTCCCAAGCCCTGCCCCTCACCCACTCCAGGCCCAATGTTCAAGACCTAAAGAGTTCTTTGGCTACCTGGGGAGGGTACAGACCACGGCACCCCCTGACCATGGGGCTGGTGGTTGCCCACCAATAAGGCCAGCCCTGCTCCCCGAAAAGTGATGACCCTGCATACGCTGTGACCTCCCCCCTACAATAGCTTTAGGACACCCTTATGGGTCACGACCCCTACAGTTATAATACCTTGAAATTTCACATGTAAACATCTGAAACTGTGAAATTGACTATTTTTAAAATCTTATGACCATGAAATTGACTGAAATGAGCTGTGGCGTGGTAGGGCCCTACTTATTTCGAGTCTGAATTTGGATAGCTTCAACTTCCAACCATTGGATCATGTTATACCCTTCTCTACTAGATTGAAGAACCCATTATTCAATACTAATTTCCCACGTAGGTACTTATGGGCTGTGATCAGGTCGCTCCTTAGCCTTCTCTCTGTTAGACTGAACTCCTTGAGTTTATCCTGTATGTCATGTTTTCTAATCCTTCAATTCTTATCATGGCTCTTCTCTGAACTGTCTCCAATACATCAACATCCTTCTTGAATTGTGGGCACCAGAACTGGACACAGTATTTCGGCAGCAGGCAGTCACACAGAATCATAGAATATCAGGGTTGGAAGGGACCTCAGGAGGTCATCTAGTCCAACCCCCTGCTCAAAGCAGGACCAGTTCCCAACTAAATCATCCCAGCCAGGGCTTTGTCAAGCCTGACCTTAAAAACCTCAAAGGAAGGAGATTCCACCACCTCCCGAGGTAACGCATTCCAGTGCTTCACTACCTTCCTAGTGAAAAAGTTTTTCCTAATATCCAACACTTGTGTCAAATATAGAGGTAACATAATTTCCTACCCAAGACTCCCCTATTTATACATCTGAGGATTGTATTAGCTGTTTTGGCTACAGTGTCGCACTGGCAGCTCATGTCCAGCTCATTATCCACAATAATCCCTAAATCTTTTTTAGAGTGTCTGCTTCCCGGGAAGGAATCCCCCATCCTGTAAGTATGGCCTATGTTCTTTCTTCCTAGATGTATAAATTTACACTTAGCCACATCTTGTTTGTTTGTGCCCAGTTTACCTAGCAATTCAGATCACTCTGTATCAGTGACTTGTCCTCTTCTTATTTACCACTCCCCCAATTTTTGTATCTTCTGCAAATTGTATCAGTGATTTTTTCCAGGTCATTAATAAAAATGTTAAATAGCATAGGGCCAAGAGCAGGTCGCTGTGGGACACCACTAGAAACACACCTGGTCAATGATGATTTCCTGTTTATAATTACATTTTGAGAGCTATCAGGCAGTTTTTAATCCATTTAATGTGTGCCATGTTAATGTTATCATTTTTTTTTAAACAAAATGTTGTGCAGTACCAAATCAAATGCCTTACAGAAATAAGTCTGTTATATCAATACCATTACTTTTATCAATCAAATTTATAATCTCATCAAAAAATATCAAGTTAGTTTGACAGGGTCAATTTTCCATAAGCCCATCTTCATTAGGGTTAGTTATATTACCCCGTTTTATTTCTTTATCAATCAAGTCCCATATCAGCCACTCCATTATCTTGACAGTGATCAATGTCAGACTGACAGGCCTATACTTACCCAGGTCATCCTATTTACTATTTTTAAATATTTGGCACAATATTAGCTTACTTCCAGTCTTCTGGAACTTCCCCAATGTTCCAAGGTTTATTGAAAATCAACATTAATGGTCTAGTGAGCTTCTCAGCCTGCTCTTTTAAAACTTAAATACAGGCTATCTGAGCCTGCTGATTTAAAAAAATGTCAGACTTTAGTAGCTACTGGTTAATCTCCAGTAATACTGGTGGAATGTAAAGCGTGTTATCATATGATGAGACTACATCATCTGGTTTTTGTTTGTTTTTTCCCCAAATGCAGAACAGGCATGTTCAATAAATATTTCTGCCTTTTCTGCATTATTCTACCGTTTCCAGCGAGTAATGAACCGTAACATTGTTAGGATTCTTTTTCTTCCTAATATATTTAGAAAACTCCTTCTTATTGTCCTAACTCTTCTGGACATAATTTCTCCTTGTGTCTCTTTGCTTCCCTTATAAATTTTTGACAATTCCTTGCCTCTGATTTATATTCATTACTGTCAATGTCCCCTTTTTTCCATTTGTTATATATAGTTTATAGCTGCCTTCACTTCCCCTTTAAACCAGGTGGGTTTTTTAACCTATATATCCTTCCTCAGTTGCGGCTTTTTGGGCATCAACTAAAGTGTTGTTAAACAATTCCCAATTATCATTCATATTTTTCTGATTAAATTAGTTTTCCCAGCTGATTTCACTCATAATTGCTTTCAGCTTTGTAAAACTGACCCTTTTAAAGCACCAAGTATATGTTCCACTGGTTTGGACTTTATTCTGTTTGCCCATTATAAATGTGATCAAGTCATGAAGATTTGTACCTAAGCTACCATTAATTTTTAGTTCTGTGATCAGTTTCCCTTTGTCCCGTCAAGACTAGTTGGACGTTATCTGTAATAGGATGTTTTAGTACTGGCAGCATGAGATCTCCAGCAAGTCATGGAATTGAAGTCCCCCATGATCGTGCATCTCTTTTATTCTTTACACATTATAGATAGAAGTGTTCATCCTGTTCCCTAGTGTGGTTTGATGCTCTATAACAGACACCAGCTAATACCCCATCTTCGTTGTGTTAGGACATTGATCCATAAGCATTCAAGGTAATTTTCTTCTGAGTTATCAGTGACTCAGAAACAGATAATGCCATTTTTGACATAAAGTGGCACTCCTGCTCCTCTTTTGTCCACTCAGTCTTTCCTAAATAGGTTGTAACCATTGATTTTAACATTCCAGTAGTGCAAATCATCCCAGTGGGTTTCAGTAATACCAAATAGATCAAATTTCTGCGTATAAATGAGCAATTGCCATTCCTTTTGTTTATTATCCAGGTTCCTAGTATTGGTGTTGAGGCAATTAAATAATTTCTTTTCTCCTTATCCTTTGTTTCCTTAATTAATGCTGTTCTTGACATCTTGATTTTATCCTCAGTGAACGATCACATCTTCCCTCTTTTTACCCTCCCCTTTTGTTGTCAATTTAATGTCCTCCTGACATTTCTAGCTAACCTATTCCCAAGAGATGGTTTCCTCTTTTACTGGGGTGGAGGCCATCCACACTATACAGCCGCCTCTTTCTATAGAAGTTAGACCAGTGTTACTCAAAACTCAAACCCTATACCACTTTACCTAGTCAAGTGATTCATTTCAGGTTATGTTGATTGGTTTTTAAAGCAATTTTATTTTCATTTGTTGCTAAAAATTTTTGAAGCATTTGTAGTGGATTTAGATTTTATTAAAGATTGTTTTTATGAGTTTGACCCAGATGAGACGGTGCCCTTTTATTATGGATTCCTTGCCACTCTTTTCTTTGTCTTTGATATTTGGTATCACTGTTGCCATCACGGCTTTGTATCATTGTTGATGTTCAGGTCTTTCTGAGTGCACCCCACCTCATGTTTGGTCTTTTGCCCTTATCTGTCTTGGGGTGGAATCTTGCAATGGTTAAACTGGGACTTAGTACGCTATACCAACCTCTTATTGCCCAGCAGGTCCAAGTGCATTTCTTCCCTTCAGGAACCTGTGATCAGTAATATTGACCAAGAGCCTTCTTAAAACCAAGTATTTTTATTTAGTAGCTTGAACAAAGCGTTAGGCCTGGTCTGCACTACATAGTTAGGTTGGGTCTGTGGGGAGAAGAGGCTGTGCAGGCACAGCTCCGATCCAGCTGTAGAAACCTCTACATCTATGAGTAGACTGCTTGGGGGCATGTAGGGGAAGGGCTACAAGAGGGACCAGCCTCGGTACTACGTGAAAGCCAAAGACTTGAACCAAAAGGCAGGGGAGGCCAGCAATCGGTCTGGTGCAGAGCTACAGACCTGCCACTTTTACAAAGAGCTTCGTGCCATAAGCAGAGACCCCACCACCACCTCCAACAGCCCTGTGGATGCTTAGGAGGAGCCCGAGTCACAGGCCCCTGCCATGAACAGCAAGGAGGAGGAAGTGGACAAAGAAGTGGAGGAAGAGTATGGGGGAGAGGCAGCTGGGGGGACAGGCAACTGGGGTATCCAGCTGTGAGAGCCAGGACATGTGTTTTACTTCACCGCAGTCCAGCCAGTCCCGACAGTCGAGCACTGATGCAGAGGAAGGAACCTCTGGTAAGTACGTGGTTTGCTTTGAAATTACAGGGATGGAACCCCCAAAGTAGCAGGACAAATCTGTTGATTTACTCTTTTTACTTGTGTTAGAAGAGGTAGTGAAACAATCAAGAGAGGTAGAGTTACTATCTGCATTTCATTTCCCTCTAGAGTTAGGTGCATAGGGCTGTGTGGAGCAGTTTGTTTACATGCACCAGGAGGTCCTGTGAATCCTGAATAGAAATCTTGATTAAACTTTAGTGGGGGTAGTCTGAAATCCTTTGCCGAAGACTTTTGGGGAGGGCTGCCTTATTTCTTCCCCTGCACTAGGACGCTTTCCCATGCCATTCAGCGATTACTTCAGTAAGCAAAAGAGCAAGGCCAGGCAGAGCATGCTACAGCTGCACACACCTCTCTGCCTCACTATTAAAACAGTCTTTCAAAGCCTCACTGAGCCATATAGCTCTTCATTGAGCTCTTCTTATAGCCCTTGTATCTGGCTGTTCAGATTCGGCAGACAGCTGCTCCATCTCCGCCCTCTACCCCAGCAGAAACTTCCCACCTTGGCTTCGAAGATGTTATGCAGGCCGCATTAGGCCGCTATTGCCATTGGGATTTTTTTTTCCACTGAGGTCCAATCTCATAAGTAGACAATGCCAGTGAACCATCAAATGGTTAAAGCAGGAGTGGGCAAACTTTTTGGCCCAAGGGCCACATGGGGGTATAAAATGGTATGGAGGGCTGGGTAGCGAAGGCTGTGCCTCCCCAAACAGCCTGGCCCCTGCCCCCTATCTGCCCCTCCCACATTCCACCCCCTGCCTGCCCCCCTCAAAACTCCCAACCCATTCAACCCCCCCTGCTCCTTGTCCCCTGACTACCCCCTCCCGAGACCCTCGCCCCAACCGCCCTCCCTCCCCTGGACCCAACTCCCCCCGCTCCCCGTCCCCTGACTGCTCCCCCCAGAACCTCTGCCCTATCCAACTGCCCCCTGTTCCCCATCCCCTGACCACCCCGCTCCCCCTGAACCTCCGCCCCATCCAACCGCCTCCTGTCCCGTGACTGCACCCCTGGGATCCCTTGCCCCTTATCCAATGCCCTGGCCCCAGCCCCCTTACCATGCCACTCAGAGCAGCATATCTGGCCGCCGCCCAACCGGAGCCAGATACGCTGCCCAGAGTGCTGCTGAGAGTGCTGCCCGCTCGGCAGCGTGGCTGTGGGGGGGGGGGGGGGGAGGGGGACGCTGTGGGGGGGGGGAAGAGGGGGACACAGTGGGGGAGGGGCCGGGGGCTAGCCTCCTGGGTCAGGAGCTCAGGGGCCGGGCAGAATGGTCCCACGGGCCATTGTTTGCCCACCTCTGGGCTAAAGGTACATTCAACTGTTATTCCGCGCCTGTTGAGCCTGTAGTTGAAGTGTTCCTTGGTGCTGTCGAGGTGACCAGTGTACGGCTTCATGAGCCATGGGGGAAAGGGGTAGGCTGAGTCTGCCAGGATCACAATTGGCATTTCAACATCCCCGATGGTAATCTGCCAGTCGGGAAAGAAAGTCCCTGCTTGCCTCTTTCTGAACATCCCTGTGTTCTTAAATATGCTCACGTCATGCATCTTCCCTGACCAGCCGCACTGATGCTGGTAAAGCATCCCTGGTGATCCGCCAGCACTTGCATAACCATAGAAAAGTAGTCCTTTCTATTGATATACTCTGTGGCAAGGTGGTCTGGTGCTAATATAGGGATGTGTGTGCCATCTGTCGCCCCACTGCAGTTCAGGAAGCCCATTGCTGCAAAACCATCCATTATGTCCTGCAGATTGCCCAGAGTCACAGTCCTCTGTAGCAGGCGCTTAATGGCCCTATACACTTGCATCAAAACAGCCCCCATGGTGGGTATCCCAACTCCAAATTGATTTCCAGCTGACCAATAGCAATCAGCATTGCAAGTTTCCACAGTGCAATCACTACTTGCTTCTCAGCTATTAGTGCGGCTCTCATTTTGGTCTCCCTGTGCTGAAGGGCTAGGGCAAGTTCGGCATGCAAATCCAGGAATGTGGTCTTGCGTATCCAAAAGTCCTGCAGCCTCTGCTTGTCATCCCAAACTTGCATGCCAATGTGATCCCACCAGTCAGTGCTTGTTTCTTGAGCCCAGAACCAACACTCAGCCATTTGCAGCTGCTCCCTGAATGCTGCTAACAACCTTGAATTGTTTCTTTCTATATCCCACAGAAATCTAGCCTCCAGGGAATCGTCCTGTTCTTGCAGCTCTGCAAATACTGCAGGATCAGGCGGCCCATTCTTGCAAAGCTCATCACAATAGTGCAGAGCTGTGTAGGATCCATGTTTCTGTCACAGATGGCAAACAGCGAGGAGGGATGTGGGGATTTGCAGGGATTTTTGAAGAGAGGCACTAAATATTATGGGCTGAAGAACACTGCATTATGGGAATTTGAATCCATGCTCCCAGTCACCCCTGCATGACTCATTTTTCCCAAGAGGCATTGCAGAAACTTCCCAAAACATCCTGTGCTGGATGGTGGTGTGATTGCACAGTGGGATAGCTGCCCAGGGTGCATTGCACTCTGCATTGATACAAGCACTCCTGGTGAGGATGCGCACCGCTGACACAAGGAGGGTAGGGTGGACACGCACAAACGATGTAATAAGTGCGGGGACTGTATGCTGCCATAACGTAGGTTGACATAATTTTGTAGTGGAGAGATGACCCTTGAGGAAAAGATTTTAAAACCAGGAGCCTAGGTGCACATTAGGGTTTGTCTCCATTTAAAAAGCTACAGTGGCACAGCTAGACACTACCATTGCTGATGGGAGGGAGGGGTTCTCCTGTCCTTATAGTTAATCCACCTCGCTGAGTGCTGGTAGTTAGGTTAATGGACAAATTCTTCCAACAACCTAGCTTTGTCTATGCTGGGGGTTAGGTCTGCATAGCTGCACCTCTCAGGAGCATGGAACATTCACACCCCTGAGAGACGCAGCTATGCTACGCTAAGTTCCCAATGTAGACCAAGCCTCAGTTAGGCTACGTCTACACTAGAGACCTTACAGCGACAGAACTGTACCACTGCAGCTGCGCCTCTAAGGTCTCCCGTGTAGCTGCTCTATGCTGATGGGAGAGAGCTCTCCTGTTGGCATAATTCAGCCATCACCGGCGAGCGGCGGTAGCAGTGTCAGTGGGAGAGCGTCTCCCGCTGACATAGCACTGTCCACACCAGCATGTCTGTCAGTGAAACTTGTCACTCAGGAGGGTGTATTTTTCATAAAACCTCCCCCTCACCTTCATAACAGTTTTACTGACAAAAGTACTAGTGTAGACATAGCCTTAGTGCAGTGGTCTCCAAACTTTTTATGCCCAAGATCACTTTTTGAATCTAAGGGCAACCCAGGATCTGCCCCGCCCTGTCCCCAAAGCCTTGCCCCGGTCACTCCATATCCCTGCCCCCCTCACTCACTCTCACAGGGCTGGGGTAGGGAGTTGGGGTTCAGGAGGGGGTGCGGGCTCTGGGCTGGGGTCGAGAAGTTCGCAGTGTGGGAGGTGGCTCTGGGTTGAGCCTGGGAGTTGGGGTTCAGGAGAGGGTTTGGGGTGCAAGCTCTAGGAGGGAGTTTGGGTGCAGAAGGGGGCTCCAGGCTGGGGCAGTGTGTTGGGATGCAGGACAGGGTACAGGGTGCTGGCTCTGGGAGGGGGGTCAGGACAGCGGGTTGGGGTGCAGGAGAGGGTGCTGGCTCTGGGAGGGGGATCAGGGCTGGAGCAGAGTGTTGCGGTTCAGGAGGGGGCACAGGGTGCTGGCTCTGGGAGGGGGCAGGGTGTTGGGGTGCTGGAGGGGTATGGGATGCTGGTTCTAGGAAGGGGCTGGGGGTTGGGGTGCAGGAATGCACTTGGGGTGCTGGCTCTGGGAGGAGGTATGGGGTGCTGGGGGGTATGGGGTGCTGGCTCTGGGAGGGGGATCAGGGCTGGAGTAGAGTGTTGGGGTGCAGGAGCGGGTTTGGGGTGCTTGCTCTGGGAGGGGGCTCCAGGAAGGGGCTGTGGGTTGGGGTGCTGGCTCTGGGAGGGGGCTCAGGGATGGGGGTTTGGGTGCGGCCTCCCACTGGGCAGCACTTACCTCTGACGGCTCCCAGTCAGCAGTGGGCGCAGCGAGGCTAAGGTAGCTTTCCTGCCTACCCTGGCCCCACACCGCTCCCGGAAGGGGCCAACGCGCCCCTTGGGGCAGGGAGCATGTGGCTCCACACACTGGGAGATCCTCTAGGATTGACCAGTCAGCAGTGATCGACTGGTTGTTGACTTCTACCTTAGATGGACTTACCACTTATGTTACTAGAGCAGGCTGGAGCCATTAGAGCTGATCACTCTGGCATTGTCTCTTAATGCCCATTAAGTGGAAGTCATTATTAGAAAGAGTTTCCTGTCTCTTTCCTGAGGTGGATAGACTCTGCTACCCAGACAGACCTCTAGGGAGAAATATCAATTTCCATGTATGGTATGGAAACACTCAGCTAGTGAGAGATCCAGATACAATATTATTTATTAAACAGCATCCCCATGTTTGTCACTTGGTTTTCTCTAAAACTCATACTGAATTATTTTCCTGTGTCCTGGCTTTTACAGTCGTGTTTTCTGCTTCACGTACTTAGCTGTTGGGTGGGGAAGTGGGAGGGGAGGGGGAGAGATTCATTCATATGTATCTTATTGTTTTTACATTAGAGCTTGCATAGTTTTTAAGTAATAACTGGGGCTATCACGTATATTATGCATGGCACGTTTGAATAAATTTGCCCAAGTGATATCCATTAGGGGGTGTGAATATGCCTTAATACTTGAAGGCCTGCTGAAGATTTTTGTGCTTAGTAATTGAATGGAAGTATTGTTCTGTGTAACTCCAGGCAACTGCCAGAGCATTAAAGATACTAAATGCTATACGTCAAACTTCAGTTTTTCAAATGTCAAGATTTAAAACTATAAACTTGTACCCAGAAGCTGAGAGATCTCCAACCTGAGAATGAGTGAGCCAAGAGAGAAGAATCCTGCATCTGGTTTACCATTACTTGGCTGTGGGGTATGGTGTGAGGTAATGAGGCTAAGGAAAGTTATAGGAGGATGTTCTGCAGTCTAATTAAAAATAGAAGTATATTGTTTACATTTTGAACAAATGTGCAATTAATGTTTGCATAATTGCTCAAGGTGGGATAAAGAATTTATCTTCTTTCTCAATAATTTATAGAATCCTAAACTTGGCACTTCTTTTGTTTACTCTCATGGCTGACTGACTTTTCTGATAATTTTTTATTTTTGTGCTGGGAAATCCCCATCGGGTAGATTTTCATGAAAATGTAGCATGGTTGTACATCACCAAAGAGAAGAAGGGGAAATGGTTATCCTTGATCTACATGAGTTATGAAATTTTTTTTTAAAAAGAGTTGGTGAATATGGAATCTTAACACATCTGCTTTTCCTTGCAGTGTCTCAAGAGGAAAGTTCTGTTTTGTGTAGCAATAATTGGTTTACACAGAGCTGTCCCAATGACAGAGCTATCTGCACACCTACCTCAGTTCCAGCATGGGCAGCTGACAGAAAACTTCCCTGACAACCACCTGAGCAATGCTGTAAGTAACAAACTACTTCATCAGGCAGTCAGCTTGCAAACACCTAGAAGATAATAAGGTGATAAGTAACAGTTAACATGGATTTGTCAAGAGCAAATTGTGTCAAACCAATCTAATAGCTTTCTTTGACAGGATAACAAACCTTGGGTATAGGAGGAAAGCAGTAGATGTAGTATATCTTGACTATAGTAAGGCTTTTGCTACTGTCTCACATGTCCTTATCATAAACAAACTAGGGAAATACAACCTAGATGGAGCTACTATAAGGTAGGTGCATAACTGGTTGGAAAACCGTTCCCAGAGAGTAGTTATCAGTGGTTCACAGTCCTGCTGGAAGGGCATAACGAGTGGGGTCCCCCAGAGATCAGTTCTGGATCCAGTTCTGTTCAACATTTTCGTCCGTGATTTAGATAATGGCATAGAGCATACACTTATAAAGTTTGTGGACGATACCAAGCTGGGAGGGGTTGCAAGTGCTTTGGAGGATAGGATTAAAATTCAGAATGATCTGGAGAAATGGTCTGAAGTAAATAGGCTGAAATTCAATAAGGACAAATGCAAAGTACTCCACTTAGGAAGGAACAATGAGTTACGCACATGCCAAATGGGAAGTGACTGCCTAGGAAGGAGTACTGCAGAAAGGGATCTGGGGGCCATAGCGGATCACAAGCTACATATGAGTCAACAGTGTAACACTGTTGCAAAAAAAAACAAACCCATCACTCTGGGGTGTATTAGCAGGAGTGTTGTAAGCAAGACACAAAAAAATTCTTCCATTCTACTCCGCACTGATTAGGCCTCAGCTGGAGTATTGCATCCAGTTCTGGGTGCCCCATTATGTGGACAAACTGGAGAAAATCCGGAGAACAGCAGCAAAAATGAATAAAGGTTTAGAAAACATGACCTGTGAGGAAAGGTTGAAAAAAAATGTTTGTTTAGTCTGGAAGAGAGGACTGAGTGGGGGACATAACCGTTTTCAAGTACATATAAGGTTATTACAAGGAGGAGGGTGAAAAATTGTTCTCATTAACTTCTGAGGATGAGCAAGAAGCAATTGGCTTAAATTTCAGCAGGGGAGATTTAGGTTGGTTATTAGGGAAAACTTCCTGTCAGGGTGCTTAAGCACTGGAACAAATTGCCTAGGGAGGTTGGGGAATCTCTGTCATTGGAGGTTTTTAAGAGCAGGTGAGACAAACACCTGTCAGGGATGGTCTAGTTATGGAAGGGTCTGTTAGGGAAAGGGTGTTATAAAATTTGAGGACTGCTGATCTAAACTAAATCCCTTTTTGTAGGGAGGAAAAATTGATATACTCACGCCACAAGTTTGTTTGTTCCGCATGAGAATTGTCTTTTTAATTTTAAAAATGTGAGAATTATCTGAGTTTTTAAAAATTATTCATATGTCAGTTTTCTTGCTTGTAAAACTGTGGAAATGCAATGCCAGACCAATTTGTAGAGTTTTTTCCAGCTTTAATAATGGTAGAAATTGCTCAGTGTAGTGTAGTGAATGTGAACCGCATGAAGACTGGTTTCAGAATAATTTTCATGGGGCTTTCATGCAACAAGTGTCATAAATGTCACATTATCACCATCTTCAATAACTGTGTAAGAAGTTACAATTGTTACAAACTTTGCGCTAACATCTGCTTTCAGATGCTCATGCCTCGAAAGTATCTCCACTCAAGGAAAAAAAATAGGCCCTTCAATTTGTGTAATTTCAGTTTATGTAGAAGACACATCCATGCAGTTGGACAAAAGCAACATCAATTTTAACAACTTGTCTTGTTTGAGAGTTCCTAATATTGCTTTATATTAGCGTTGTGGATTAATCGCAGTTCACTCACTCAGTTAACTCAAAAAAATTAATCACAATTAATCACACTCTTAAACAATAGAATACCAGTTGAAATTTAACAACTATTTTTGGATGCTTTTCTACATTTTCAAATATATTGATTTAAATTACAATACAGAATACAAAGCGTACAGTGTTCACTTTATATTTTTATTACAGATATTTTCACTGTAAAATGATAAAAGAAATAGTATTTTTCTGTTCACCTCATACAAGTACCATAATGCAATCTCTTTATTGTGAAAGTGCAATTTACAAGTGTAGATTTTTTTTGTTACATAAGTGAATTAAAAAACAAAACAAATGTAAAACTGTAGAGCCTACAAGTCTACTCAGTCCTGCTCCTTATTCAGCCAGTCGCTAACACAAACAAGCAGGGTGGATAAAAATCAATGACTTTTTTTTAAAAAAAATTTAAAAAAATTGGATCTTTATTATTTAAATTGGATTTTTTGATAAAATGCTTTTTGAGGAAAAAACCTATCTAAAGATAGCTTTAATTAAAATACATTACAGCTCAAAGATATCTCATCATGGAATAGGGATTATAAATTCTAATTCTATAGTATGAGACAATATATTCATGTAATGTTTAAGAAAAGTTTTGTAAATGAGTTCCAATAGTTCATGGATTAGGGACCCAATTTTACGGAGTTGCAGGGGCTTCTGTATAGATTATTTAGGTTAATCTTTCTATCTGCCAAATGAAACTCAGTGCTCAGTCTAGAAGATACCATCAGAGATGCTTAGTTTTGCAGTTCTCAAACTGTGGATACTTAGTTTTGCAGAGATAACATGCTTGTTAACAGCAAAAATGTTTTAAAATAACTAATATATAGAGGTGAGAAATAACAGACCTCAACCCAATTGTCCCTCTGAATATTTGTGTACACAGAGTCAATCCCTTACCTCTCTCTAAAAGTGCAAAGTTTCAAAAAGTTCAATGAATAGAAGATTGTTGGGGACGGAATTAATCTGGAGGAGGAGGAGGTCTGGAGATAAATGTGAGAAGGGAGGGACAGACAGTAGAAACATAAGTGAAACTGTCTGAGCAGCATATTCCAGAAGTCTTGAGGTCTTTCTGAGTGTATCCGTCATTGATTTGAGACCTACCATACCATTCTCTCACGAGAAGGGAAAACCTTTAATGGCAGCAGGCCGTAAAGGAGACCCAGTTTGGGAGTAAGAACCATTCAAGAAATATATGTTTGCTGATGATGTTTTAAAGAAGTGAACTGGTGGAAGTCACTTAAGCACTTGGATTCAGAGACTGTTGAAGTGATAATCTCACTTTTAACAGCAGTAGCTTCTTCTGCTGGTGTAGAAAGAATATTTTCTTCCTTTGGACTATTTCATTCCAAATTGAGAAACCGTTTGGGACTTGAAAAAGCAGGAAAGCTTGTTTTTCTTTTCCAGATTATGAACAAATGGGAAAATGAAGGTGAAGACGACTGAGTTAGCTGCAGAAGCCAATATTTTAAGTTTCTCATGTTGACCTGGCTGACAAAGTCTATTTAATTTTTGGTTTGTGTTTAAAAAAAATTCATTTAACTATTTTAGTTTAAAAACAATTTTAACAAAAACAAACCTGATTTAAAAAACTTGAATGTTTAACTAAATTCAAAAATTCATATGCTTGTTTTGTTAAAATATTATATGTTTGCTGTTGAAGAAAATAATCCGGAATACATAACGTTATTTTAGTTAAAACAATTTAAATGTCTGTCTGGTGATGTTCTCCTCCTAATACAGCGTGACAAGAAAATCCTCCAAATATTAATAATTAACCTGTAGAATTGGAGATAGTTCACCTCCCAATGACTTCATAAATGTCTGCTTCAATTACCTTTGGTAAATGAAATAACCAAACAATCATTCGTTTTCTGATATAGCTGTAACACTAATCTGAAAAGTTTTCAGAGTAAATCACTTCAAAAATGTATAGTGTATATCTTCTACAAATGAAACCTACATCTATCTCTTGAGTTGTGAAGAATATGTATTAAGGTTATAACAACAAACAAGAATGCACTTTTATGTAGAAATCCATGATTAAATTGTCTTCCTGACTAGTGATTTAAATCAAATTCACCTTGCAAACAAGTTTGTTTACATTTACAGGAGATAATGCTGCCAGCTTCTTATTTACAAAGTCACCTGAAAGTGTGAGCAGCCATTTGTATGGCACTTTTGTAGCCGGCATAGCAACGTTTACGTGCTAGATATGCTAAACATTTGTATGGCACTTCATGCTTTGGCTACCATTCCAGGGGACATGCTTCCATGCTGATGACGCTCATTTAAAAAAAAAAAAAAAAAAAAAAAGCGTTCATTAAATTTTGACTGAACTCATTGGGGATGAATAGACATTGGGGATGAATAGTATGTCTTCTGCTCTGTTTTACCCTTATTCTGGCATGTATTTCATATTATAGCAGTCTTGGATGATGACCCAGCACATATTGTTCATTTTAAGAACACTTTCACTGCAGATTTGACAAAACGCAAAGAAGGTACCGATGTGAGATTTCTAAAGATAGCTACAGCACTCAATCCAAGGTTTAAGAATCTGAAACTCCTTCCAAAATCTGAGAGGGACAAGGTGTGGAGCATGCTTTCAGAAATCTTAAAAGAGCAACACTTTGATGTGGAAACTACAGAACCTGAGACATCAAAAAAGAAAATCAACCTTCTGCAGGTGGTATCTGACTCAGATGATGAAAGTGAACATGCGTCGGTCTGCACTGCTTTGGGTCGTTATCGAGTGGAACCCGTCTTCAGCATGGACACATGTCCTCTGGAATGGTGGTTGAAGATGAAGGGACATATGAATCTTTTGCGCCTCTGGCACATAAATATCTTGCAACGCTGGCTACAACAGTGCCATGAGAACGCCTGTTCTCATTTTCAGGTGACATTGTAAACAACAAGCGGGCAGCATTATCTCCTGCAAAATGTAACCAAACTTTTGTCTGAATGATTAGCTGAACAAAAGTAGGACTGAGTGATCTCGTAGGCTCTAAAGTTTTACATTGTTTTATTTTTGAATGCAGTTATTTTTTTGTACCTAATTATACATTTGTAAATTCAACTTTCATGATTAAGAGATTGCATTACAGTACTCGTATGAGGTGAATTGAAAAATACTAATTTTTTTTTTACAGCACAAATATTTCATCAAAAATAAATATACGGTGAGCACTGTAGACTTTGTATTCTGTGTTGTAATTGAAATCAATATATTTGAAAATATAGAAAAATCCGAAAATATTTAAATAAATGGTATTCTATTATTGTTTAACAGAGCGATTAATCATGATTAATTTTTTTTAATTGCTTGACAGCCCTACTTTATATACTTCCGTTCTATCCACAGTTTTCATGCAGTGTATTGTAAATGCTGTTGTTTAGGTCCTTGCTGCTGAAACTATATGACAGTCAATAGTACAGTGTATATTCCCCACTCCACAGCCTCCTTGGCATAGCATACAGAACACGTGGCAAATAGATGCTTATGGAAATGGGATTACTTATCTTGCAGAATGACAACAGCGAGAGGCGACGCCATGATAATAGCGAGCGAAGGCGCAATGACAACCCTGAATCAGAGACTAATGGGCAGCCACAGAATAGCATGCAGCAAGTGCTGGAACAGGACGAAGAAGATGAGGAGTTGACATTGAAATATGGGGCAAAGCATGTGATTATGCTCTTTGCACCTGTCACACTTTGCATGGTGGTAGTTGTTGCAACCATCAAGTCTGTCAGCTTTTATACACGCAAGGATGGACAGCTGTATGTATCAAATCTTCTAATTTTTTTTTTTTATTGTCTTTGTTGGTTTGGATCTGCTGGGGATCCTTTCCTTTACTATGTGTCTGCGCATCTTCAAGTGGCTATGTTATACAATGAACTTTCCTCAAGCCCTGGTTTGATGCTGGTCCCTCTGGAGTCCAGCAGCCCTACTTTCAACATTGTTCCCAGCTCCTGTCAGCCTGGAGACTGATCCAGACTGGTTTTTCCTATCAGATCAACCCAGTTTTTCTTGTGCTTGCATAAGTTAAAGGACTTACCATGATGAAACCGGAAGTTTCTCTTTGCAGCTTTGCAAATAATTTCAAGTCTCCCTTGTAGAAGCATCTCTCTCAAGATAATTTGTTCACCATTGCTTTCGTCTGAATCTTGGCCTTTAACTGAATAGTTTGTGCCTCTTGTGTGATGTTTACGTGATATGGACTTAATTCTGAGCACAGGCCATGAAAGTTGCACTCCATTAAAAATTAAAGCTTCCTTAGTGGTGAAAAATGAGAGCTTAAAGAACATCAATGTGTATGCAGGGTTCGGGTTTGTTTATGTTGCTTGTTGACAAAGAAATAAATACGTTAGCAAGAGCTGTCAAGAAATTTTCCAACTAAATTTTTCAATTTTAACAGATCTGCATTGTCCAATGGAGAAACATTTTGTGGAAACATGTTGAATTTAACAAAAATGCATTTTTGGAGGAAAAAAACTGACACACAACTTTTTGATAATGTCAGAACATGTTTGGTTTGTGGCTTCAAAATAGATATTGCAAAAAAATTCAATTTTTTAAAATGTTAAGATCAGAATGAAACATTGATCTGAAATTACTGTTTTTGAATTGCATTGATTTAGGAAGTCTTAAAATTTTGGTTTTATTCTGTTTTTGGAACACATGTTTTTTAAACTCGTGGAATTTCCCACAGAACAGAAAATCTAATTCCTCCCCTGCACTACTCATTTTTATCTTCAGGTTGCGTTTTATTGAATATCCACTAGATGGTGTATGTACAAAGGCTCAAATGTATTTAGTGTGACCTAATTCACATTTACTTGCATGCTATAAATCAGAAGTTCTCAAACTTCATTGCATGCGACCCCCTTCTGACAACAAAAATTACTACGCGACCCAAGGAGTTGGGACTGAAACCTGAGCCTGCCCGAACCCCACTGCCCTGGGTGGGGGAACCAAAGCTGAAGCCCAAGGGCTCAGCCTCCAGGTGGGGGGCCTGTAACCTGAGCCCTACCACACAAGTCTGAAGCCTGAGGGCTTTGGCCCCGGGTCCCAGCAAGTCTAACGCCAGCCCTGGTGATCCCATTAAAATGGGGTCACAACCCACTTTGGAGTCACAACCTACAGTTTGAGAACTGCTGCTATAAATAAAATAGTTTTTAAATGTTGGTTGCTCTCTTACTAAGCAGAAAATAACTCTCACTTTTGTAACTTTGATTTGAAAGATAAGTACTGAGATGTCAAGAGGGAAATTGACTTTAAATATCTACATATTAATCCTGAGCTTTTATCTAGAAAACTTTTATGTGGAATATGTATTGGAATTTCATTTCTTTTTTTGGTCTGTATTGTAGTATCTACACTCCGTTCACTGAAGACACAGACACCGTGGGACAGAGAGCTCTGAACTCTATTCTCAATGCTGCCATCATGATCAGTGTCATCATTGTCATGACCATACTCCTGGTTGTGCTTTACAAATACAGGTGCTATAAGGTGAGCACAAATGTTAACCTTGGTAATTAGTTCTGCTAACCTTTTATTTACTGAAATGTATTATCAGGGAAAGAGCAATCATGATTAACTAAACTGGCAGCACCAGTTGGATGTTCACTGCTTTAGTTTTTGGAGCCTTGTTCCCCATATTGGGGGGGAATGGACAATTTATTGGATCAGATAGTACATAGTCTTTCATGGAGTAAAAGTGGACAAGGCATGATCTTGGCATTGCCAATAATAAAATGCACTTCAACAGCAATGTTTGTGTGTGACAGTATGTCACCTGAGATCAGGACTCAAAAATACATAATGGTATTATTGATGGGAGCTCAAACTTAATCTAGATGAGGGTCGCATCAACTTGCTAGAACTTAGTCTCCATATGTCAAAGCTCCATGTTAAAGCTGTGGGTGTGGGCTACTTTTGGCCCAGTGATTGTGTTTTTTTCCTTTAATGCTTAATAAAGCAGGATGTGGAATAACAAAATGATATACTGTCTTTTTTAGTCAGACCCTTGAATATATGTGTTTTACAGTCACATAATTTGCTATCAAACTTGCCTCAAAATTTAGTTCCAGCTTCTTAGATTTTTGAGGGGAGTTTCTAACCTGCATGGATGCAATGAAAAAAAGCCTTTTGAAAATGTCACCACATTGTGATGGATGCAATGACATCTGCCTGAGTCTGCAGACACTCTGGAAAAAGATTTATGAGGTGTTAACTTCCCCATTTATCACAATGGGATATTGAATTAATACCCCAAACAGTGATAGTTTAAAATAGATATTTAAATTATTTCACTGCTGATCATTTTAGTAGAACTGGCCAACTGATGTGCTTAAACCCGCAATCCCAAACTGTCCTTTGGGCCTCTCCAGATGCCAGAAGCCTCACCTGTGCTTACCAAGCTGCCAAAACCTCTAGCTTCCCCTTGATCATTTCTACAGTGCAGTTGTACACTGTCATTACAAGGATCTTTGGCACATCAGAAAGTGAATATGTAGACTGCATAAAACTAAATTCAATGACAAAATAAATATTGGAGCTTTGGTAGTGATTGTATTTATTTTCGTGCTTACTTAATGAAAAATGTTGAACTTTTGAATTTTAATGAAGCTAACACAGTATCTCCAAGCCGCTGCACTGAAGTGCTGAAAAATCCAGGCACCCAGTTGCTGAACATAAATCTAATTTTCTGCTGGGTATGTAGAGAATCACTGTTGGTTTACATTTCAGTGAACAGAAACAAACTTCTAGCAAAAGAATATTTGACATCCCAAGTGGTGGCAGTATGCTATCTACTTTGCTCATTTGTAGTGCCTTTCATTCAGGCATTATGTCTGGGAAAATGCCTTTGAGGTAGGGAAAGTATTGTCCCAATTTTCCAACTGGAGAAATTGAGGCCCAAATGTGAAGCGTCTTACATGAGGTTACAGAGCAAATCAATAGTAGAGCTGGTCGTGATTTCAGATTCTAACTCTAACCACCAGAAATCAAGCCTTCTCAGCTTGTCTGAGTAGTTTCTCTTATTCTTTCATGTATTTTTATTTTTGCCTTAATTCCCCCATATTTTTAGTCTATCTAAGCAAATTCTTTTACTGCCAGAGCTCCAGATTTAATTCCCTGTATTTTGCAAACCGTGGCAAGTCCCTTTTATTCAGGTTTTTAGCAGGCAAGCTGACTCTGTACCAACAAATCAGTTAGGAGTCATTGTCAGGTGAGACATGGAAATGTTTTAATCAGAAGTCTAGAAACTTGCCATGACATGTTACGAAATATGTTGGATAACACTTATCTTTCACATGTAGTGTGTTGAGAAACTTCTATGAGAAAAGGACAGGTGGTTTTGAAAATGATTTAATATTTGAAAAGCCATGTAATGTGAAGAACACACATTACTGGTGTGGAAAGTCGTGTGATACACCAAATTGTTTCAGTTAGGTATCAGTGAGGCTACTCACGGTAGTTAAGCACATGTAAGTATTGCAGGATTGGGGCGTTAAAGCAGTGGCTCTCAACCTTTCCAGACTACTGTATCCCCTTCAGGAGTCTGATTTGTCCTGCATACCCCCAAGTTTCACCTCACTTAAAAACTACTTGCTTACAAAATCAGACATTAAAAATACAAAAGTGTCTCAGTGCACTATTACTGAAAAATTGCTTGCTTTCTCCTTTTTACCATATAATTATAAAATAAATCAATTGGAATATAAGTATTATACGTACATTTCAGTGTATAGTATATAGGGCAGTATAAACAAGTCATTGTATGAAATTTTCGTTTGTACTGACTTCTCTAGTGCTTTTTATGTAGCCTGTTGTAAAACTAGGCAAATATCTAGGTTAATTGATGTACCCCCTAGAAGACCTCTGTGTACCACTGGTTGAGAACCGCTCCCTTAGTTATGCACTTTTTGGCATTTGTTCAGTAGAGCAGATCTGCTCTTTGCTAGAATGGGACATTAGTATTCAGGCACACTGGACTGCCAGGTCTCTTCTCTTCCTAGGCAGTAGGACAGTTTTCTTTGGGGTTTTCTTATTGCTAATGTGTCTTTCATTTAACCATAAAGTTATGTCATCTTGTCCATCAAAGTGACCAGAAAAGATTTTGTTTTTAAAAACAAAATCCAGTCTTTCACTCTATCAGAATATATGTGTAGCCTTACACATTATTTGTAAAGCTGATCCCCAGCTTCAGAGTTCTTCTCCTTGTAACAGTTGTTGGTGACAGAAATTTGACGTCTTCCCTGCCAACAGCATTTAAAAACCGAATGTTTAATGCAAAGGAGAAAGCTGCGCATCCTGTATTTTTTGAGACGACTCTATCAGATATAGAGAGAGGCTAACCTGTGAGGTTACCCAGGCTTGCCAACAAGTCTTGTTACTTTGAGGTTTTTTTGTAAACTGGGATACATCATGAAGGATGGCCCAGAGGAAGAGATAGAAAGTGGAAGAGATCCTGCAGAGGACTCTGAACACACTTAAGAAAATACATTTAAAACCTATATGAAACTTGACACTCTTTTGTTTGTTAGAAGGTTGTTGCTGTTTTATGTAAGTCAAATAAATACTAGTGAAACAGAAATAATCTCTACAAGGTAAAACATTAAATTTCATAAGTTTTTATTGTTTTTAAAAATGTTTAAAATCCAATATAAACCATTTGCAAGGAGGGAAATAAGGAGGAAAAACAAAACTCCAGATCAGAAAGATTGAGTTCTCTTGGATGTATAGTTGTTTTGAATAGTAAATTCTGCTCTGAATCTGGCTTCAACACAGGTAGGATTCCTTGTGCCATTTTAACCAGTTCAAGCAAGTACTAAATTACTGCTTCTGACTTCTTTATCTATAAAGAACTTTAAACTAGTTGTGGGGTTCATGTCTTAGCTTGTGTGTGAGGTTCCTTGTCTAGAAGAAAAAATATTTCTTTATATTTCACGTTTTTCATACCCCATTGCACCTCAAAGGTACTCTTCTTAAGGCCAGAACTTGCCCAAAGTCTTTAACAGGTTGGAGTTTTTGACTTACAATTCTAGGAATCTGTTTTTCTGAAGAGATTGTCCGTTCCCCTCCTTCAGTTGTTTTTGAAAGATATCTTCTATTGCTTTTTTCCCTGGGTTTTGGATGATTTTCTACCAGTTTGATGTAGCATTTCAGAGCTTTGTTTTTTGTAATCGGGTACTTAGGAAATCTAGCATTTTGTCATCTTGCAGCCTGTCAGTTCAGACATGATCATAGTTAGAGGGCTTTCCAAATTCTCTTCCATCTTTGTTTTTAGTCTGGGACATTAGTATGAAGGACTTGTCCCAAAGTATGCTCACTCCTTAAAACAAGGTTTGATGATATTTTCTAATGTAACTTTTTTTTGTAAAATTCATGTATGTCTTGCTAGACTTTAATCTCAAAACACGGTTGTCATCTTGATATACATGGTGATGTATTTTGCTATCAAATTGTGTGATGTGTATAGATCACACTATTAGGTGTGTTAGTATTTGCTCTTCATATGCAATAAAAAGGTGCTTACATTCGTTATTCGTTCATTCCTTACGTGATGCCTTATGCTAATTCTAGTTGATTTTAATATGCTAGAATTCATAAATGTAACACTTTAACATTGTACTTCATCCATAAGGTTACACATAGATTCTGCTATTGATTTGGAAACTGGGCTGTTCATTTCTTTAAATGATAGAAAAATTAATAGATGTTTTCCATGCATTTTACAATGCAGTATATTCTGCTTTGACATCAAGCCAACATTATCAAAGTGCTGTAAGTTAATATGCTAAAAATACTTTGCACTTATAGAGCACCTTTTATTCAAGGATTCCAAAGCAATTTACAAAGGTTGGTTAAGTAGTGCCCCATTTTATAGATGAGTAAACTCAGGCACAGAAGTCAAGGGACTAGCCAAAAATCAATGTAGCAGCATAGAGTATGGTATGGAGCCAAAGACTTCTGAATCTCATTCCCTTGCTCTAACCACAAGATATTAATATGGCTGGGGGCTGTGAGTGGTACTCTGAAAACTGGCTCAGATATTACTATATCTTCTGCTTATGAAATTGAACCTTAAAAAGGCATTTTTGATAAAGATGTAATTAACTTTAAAATGTCCAGTTTGAAATGGAGATGTTTATTGTTGTGTCTTTCTCTTTCAGGTGATCCATGGCTGGCTTATCATTTCTTCTCTATTGCTGCTTTTCTTTTTCTCATTCATCTACTTGGGGTAAGTCTACAAGAGTTTCAACTTCAGAATTTGCCTTCCAGCCAATCTTTGTCTCTTCACCATAAGCATACATAAACAGTTGTCCTCATGTCACCATGGTAATTGGTAAGGGTCAGCCATGCAAAGGGTATTTATTTGGGAACAGTCTCAAAGACTTAATCTACTGAAAGGAATCTGTTCTGTCACCGATACACACTTCTGTTATATCTAATGGAAGTTATGCGCTTGCATCTACAGCAGAATAGACCTATGTTTCAAGGCTTTGTACTTGTCTTGTAAGTCAAATCCTGAAGCAGCACTTCACCACCTCATCAGGAATGGCCATTCAGCAAGCTCAAGCACTGATTTTTCACAGGCCAGTGGAAGTTACCTATGACTTGGAGAAAATACACTTGTTCGCTGCGAGGTAGTTTTTCCATTCATTGTATTCAGTAATCTCTCATATCTGATTGAGAAACATAGCTCCATCCTCAAAGGGAGATTTTTACTTTCTAGGAATGGTGGGCAGCTATAATGGTGATGCAGACCCCAAACACTCTATTACAGTCAGCATGCATTTCTTACCCCTGAGTTAGCACTATGATTTCATCTAATAGGACAAAAATGAATGAAGAACCCCAGGCTTATATTCCTGGAGAGCCGTCATAACTTTAAATTTCTTAGATATATTTATTTCACAGAATATTTTGTTCTCTTCAGTTTAAAAAAATCAGTTCATTAGGGCCTAGGACAATGTCTGATCAGCTGAAGCATTTACACTACATCCTCCTTCCCTTGCATGGTTGACACAGTGGTGCTACGTGTCTAGTTCACATTCCATGCAGGTAACTAACAGAGCCATTTGTATGCCAGGAAATTATTTTTTTGAAATTTTACTTACAAAATGGAGGACCATCTATAGGTTAATCAAGGTAACTACTTTGCATTGGTGTCCTGTGCTGGCAGCTTTTTGATCTGTGACTGAGAAGGAAACGAGGGTCAATGGAGGATTGTACTGCAGAAAACTGAATTAGTAAACCTGAAATAGTTTAAATGAAACACACCCTGTAAAACTAGCTCTTCCTCAAAAAGCAAACTGTTTCTTTGAGTCATTGTCAGATCTAATTAAGATCTAATAAAAGAACAACTTTGTTTGTTAAAATACATGGAGTGTAGAGTTTTAAAATCTAATTCTCAAGTTTGCCTTCTTTGTTTTTTGCCATTGCTTTAGGGAAACAGTTGCCTGTTTTCTTTATCTAATCTCCTTTTCTTAAATGTTTTAGTGAGGTTTTTAAAACCTATAACGTTGCCATGGACTACATCACACTCGCGCTCATGATCTGGAACTTTGGTGTGGTGGGAATGATCTGCATTCACTGGAAAGGCCCGCTCCGGCTCCAGCAAGCATATCTCATTATGATCAGTGCTCTCATGGCTCTGGTATTCATTAAATACCTTCCTGAATGGACTGCATGGCTTATCCTAGCTGTGATTTCAGTATATGGTAAGATCCTGAAAAAAGCATAATACCAGCAATGATGATAGCATGCCCTCTTCCTACTTTCACTTCTTCCATCTGTTTGACCAGACATAAAACCCAGGGTCCAAACATAGGCAGGGCAAGGGTTTTGCTGCAATGTCTTACTCAAATTCCAGGGACCAGACTGTGTTCCCTTACATCTAACCCATGGGTAAGTCCCCCTCAAATGGCTGTTACCTCTGAGTGCCTCTGCAATACTGTCTCTGTCCACATACCCTGGACCTTATGAGGGGCCCTCTCCGGGTCTGCAGGAAGTGCAGATGGGATTGGAATTGGAGTAGTACAAGGGAGGAGAGGATAGGCGTGTGACCCATATTGTAGTCCTCCTTCTGGTCTCATTGAAAATAACTCTTGTGTCTCCCACTCCCTCAAGGGCCCTTGGGAGCTATTGCATTTCCAGAGTGAAGCAGTTCCTTGGGAAGCTGGAGCCACATCCTGGGTACAAGGGCTTGACGTGGGTAGCTGTGGCCTCCCTAGGGTCCTCCAAATACCAAGGGGGCCAATCCATCTCCTGACAAGAAGGGGGTAATCTCAGAAATTCCTCTAGGAGTTTTCCTTAGGGAAAAGTCCCTTCACACAGGAGGATCTAGTCATGGCATGGTTAAACACTCTCCCACAGTTCAAATTGCTATAGTAGTCATTTCCTTTTCTAGATTATCACATATTCTGTTTCATCCCAGAGAAGGCTGCAATAAACTATATCTAGAGATCACATAACCTGTCTCAGACAGTTATCATACACTTTTAAAGGGCACTGAAACCCTTCAGTAGGAATGGTACTCTGTATTTTATGCTATTCATGATCTTGCTATAAGGGCAGATGTCTCAAAGACTGATTTGGTTTACATAATAGGCCAGAATAGCTAAGGTTACGTCTACATGACAAGCTAGGAGTATGATTTCCCCTGCTTGTGTACACATGCTCACGCTAGCTTGATGAGAGCTAGCGCGAGAATAAGTAGCAATGAAGCGGTGGTAGCATGGATCATGGCAACAGAGGCTGAGCTGTGCCGAGTACCTAACCCCTGGTTTTGGGTGTGTTTGTACTTGGCGTGGCTCAGCCATACCTCCACTAGCCATGCTACACTTCTGTTGATACTCACGTGACCAAGACAAGAGCTAGCGCAAGCATGTGTTTGTGTATAATCTAGCTCCTAGTGTATAATCGAAATTTCTTATAGCAAAGAGGAGTATCAGTGCAAACTTGCTCATAAAGAGTTTGAATTAATTTGGAAACGCAGAAGTGAATTTTAACTGCAGATGGACACAGAGTCTGAAATTCCCTGATAGCAGGAAAGGTGAGCGTCCGGTTTGTTTTTTTTCTCCATATTTGTAGAAATACAGGATTAATCAGACTTGATTGGCCCTTTGTCCATCTTAGGCCAGTATTGTCCTTAGGTATCTGATGCCTCAGAAGAAGGTGAAAATGTTCCTTATGCACATAGCACTAGCTGGTTGACCCAGTTTATGAATGAGGTAGGGAGAGTCTTCCTTGGCTTTCATAGGTCAACTGCTTATTAAGCCCTTGTATCACAGCTGGCATGAACCCAAGGGTTAGTAGTCGTAAGATTTCATTTATTTCACTTTAAACAACATAGATGTTTAGACAAGACTGTCCCATCCATGTGAAATACACTCCATAACAATAACAAACAGCAGCAATTCCTGTCCAATATAAAATAGGCAGTTACCCAATAATAATAATAATCCCCACCCCTCGGATTCCCCAAAGAAACCCCACACTCGGAGCACCTTATCCTTCCCTGAGTGCTAGCCCAAGGAACACAGGCTTCACAGCGTGACCTGAAGGTCACCACATTTGGACTATTTTCAACCTGGTAGGGGTGAATTCCACGGTTATCAGATGCTTATCTAATTCTTTTTTGAACCCGGTTGTACTTTTGACCCTCACAACATCCCATAACAATGAGTTCCAAAGGATGACTGCATTGTGTGAAGAAGTACTTCCTTATGTTTGTTTTAAAACTGCTGCCTGTTAATTTTATTGGGTGCCCCTGGTTCTTGTGTTATGAGAAGGGGTAAATAACACTTCCCTATTCACTTTCTCCACACCAGTCATAATTTTATAGACCTCTGTCATCTCCCTCCTTACTCTTCTCTTCTGTAAAGTGAACAGTCCCAGTCTTTTTAATCTCTCCTCAGATGGAAGCTGTTCCATACTTCTCATCGTTGATTTTGCCCTTCTCTGTACCTTTTTCAATTCTAATATTTCTTTTTTGAGATGGGGTGACCAGAAATGCACACAGTATTCAAGGTGTGGGCATACTATGGATTTAGATAGTGGCATTATGATATTTTGTCATCTTATCGATCCCTTTGCTAATGGTTCTTATCGCTTTGTGTGTATAGTTGGGATTATTTTTTCCATTGTGCATTACTTTGCTCTTAGCAACATTGAATTTTATCCGCCATTTTGTTGCTCAGTCACCCAGTTTAGATAGTTAAATCCAAAGCTGATTGAGAAGAGTTACAAAGGGATCTATCTTCAGTAATTTTATATCCTATCCTCTTTTCCAGATCATATATGAATAAGTTGGATAGCACAGGTCCCAGCATAGTTCCTTGGGTGACCCGGTGTTTACTTCTCTCCATTGTGAAAACTGATAATTTATTCCTACCCTTTGTTTCCTATTTTTTAACCAGTTACTGATACATGAGAGGACCTTCCCTCTTATCCCCTGACTTCTTATTTTGCTTAAGAGCCTTTGGTGAGGGAACTTGTTAAAGGCTTTCTGAAAGTCCACAAGTACTCCTTTTCTTTTTGTGGATACAGACTAACATGGCTGCTACTCTGAAACCTGAAAGTCCATGTACACTAATCAACTGAATCACCCTTGTCCGCATGCTTTGAACTCCCTCAAATAATTCTAATATTTTGGTTAGGCATGATTTCCCTTTACAGAAGCTGTGTTGACTCTTCCCCAACAAATCAAGTTCATTTAGGTGTCTGATAATTCTGTTTTTTATTTTAGTTTCAAACAATTGGCCTTGTGCTGAAGTTAGGCTTAATGGCATGTCATTGCCAGGATCACCCCTGGAGTGTTTTTTTTTTTAAATTGGTGTTACATTAGCTTTCTTCCAGTCATCTGGTATAGAAACTGATTTAAGCAATAGGTTGCATACCACAGGTAGTAGTTCTGCAATTTCATATTTGAGTTCCTTCAGAACTCTTGGGTGAATACATTCTGGTCCTGGTGACTTACTACTATTTAATTTATCAGTTTGTTTCAAAACCTCTTCTATTGACACCTCAGACTAGGACAGTTACTCAGATTTGTCACCTAAAAAAGAGTGGCTCAGGTATGGGAATCTCCTTCATGTCCTCTGCAGTGAAAACTGGTGCAAAGAATTGATTTAGATTCTCTGCAACGGTCTTGTCTTTCTGAAGTGCTGCTTTGGCACCTTGATCATCCAGTGGCTGCACTGATTTTTCTGTCAGGCTTCCTGCTTCTGCTTTTCAAAAAAAATTGTGCTGTTAGTTTTTATGTCTTTTTGGTAGTTGCTCTTTAAAATTCTTTTTTGGCCTGCGTAATTATATTTTTACACTTGACTTGCCAGAATTTATGTTCCTTTCTGTTTTCAGTAGGATGTGTCTTCCAATTTTAAAGGATGTCTCTAAACCACCTCTTTTATTCTGCTGTTTAGCCATGGTGACCTTTTTTTTGGTTCTCTTTCAGTTTGTTTGGTTTTTTTTATTTGGGGTATACATTTAGTTTGAGTCTCTATTCTGATGTTTTAAATTTCCATGCTGTTTGCAGACATTTCACTCTTGTGACTGTTCCTTTTAATTTCTGTTTAACTAGCTTCCTCATTTTTATGTAATTCCCCTTCTTTGAAGTTAAAAGCGACTGTGATGGGTTTCTTCTCTCCCCCCGCCCCCCATGAGAATGTTATCTTCAATTACATTATGATGGCTGTTACTGAGCAGTTCAGCTGTATTCACCTCTTGGACTAGATCTTGTGCTCTATTAGGACTAAATCAAGAATTGCCCCTCCCCTTGAGGGGTCTAGGACTAACTGCTCCAAGAAGCAGTCATTAATGATGTCCAGAGATTTTATCTCTGCATCCCATCCCAAGGTGATGTGTTCCCAGTCAATATGGGGATAGTTGAAATCCCCCATTATTATTGGCTTTTCTTTTTATGTAGCCTTTATAATCTCCCTGAGCATAATACAATGCCCATCCTGGTCAAGTGGTCGGTAGAGTATTCCTACTGCTATACTCTTATGACCAGCTTTATTGATATGTCTGGTTCAGTGACCTCCTTTGATTTTATATTTACTTCTTTTAGTTTCATTCATTGTCCCATGTACAAGAACCAGAGGACTTGATGAAAAAGGGGGCTGCTCATATTTCATTATGCTGCTCATCACTTTGAATACCTCAGTCAAATCCTTGCGAATACTCCTTTTTTCCAAGATTAATAATCCTAGTTTTTTCAAACTCTCCATATATAAATATTCACGCTTTCTCTTGTTCAAGGGGGAGCAGGCAAGTTGGCAGCCTGTGTGAGACTTGCACGTTCTATACAATACCTCTGTACGCTCCACTTACCTATTCTCTTAAATTGTAATGTTACTTTAGAGAATCCAAACCGACTGTTCCAAAGCTGGGGCTATAGCACCAACCCTGTGAGTCTATGTCACTGGCTCCTCAAGGGGCAATCATATCAGGAGTACGAATAGCAATTGCTGCCCTGCTATACATATGCCACTCCTTGGAACTTCAAGTAAATACAGGAGTGTCCACTTTAACACCCATAATGACTATAGATATTATTGGAGCGGTCGTAGACTCATGTGTAGCCACAGTACAGATTCTTCGCAATGAGAGCTTGGTAGCCAATCTGTCTCGGTCCTCAGATGGCAGTCTGGTCTTGCTTGGTACTTCTAGGCCACGTGGCTGCATGCGTCCATGTGACCCCTTTCACCAGGCTTCACCTATGCAGGCTCCAAGTTTGGCTGAGTAAGGTCTGTCCCAAAGAGATTCCTTGGATAAGAGAGTCACGCTTCCTCCCAATGTCTGGCTATCTCTCAGCTGATGGGAATAGAGAGAGAGTGTTTGTGTGTGATGGGGTTTCCCTTTGCTTCTGCCCCACCCACAAAGACACTCGTGACAGATGTGTCCCTCTGAGGCTGGGGTGGCATACCTGGGTGACCAGATAGCTCAGGGCTCCTGGACTTCTTAAAAGTGCATACACCAGGTCAACCGACTCAAGCTTCAAGCAGTCCACGAAGCATGCAAACAATTCCTCCCCTTCATTCAATCCATTCGGGTCCAGGTAAGATCAGACAGTGTGACCACTGCTTAGTATATAAACACACAGAGAGGATCAAGGTTTGCATCGCTCTGCAGGGAGGTGGTACACCTCTGAAACTGGTGCATCCAGCACCAGATCATCCTCTGCAGTGCATCTGCCTGGGGTAATGAATTCCCTAGCAGATAGCCTCAGCAGGCATTTTCACAAGTGGGAGCTCTACCTGTCTGTCACCCAATGAATCTTTTCCCATTGGGGATCCCCATCTTCCAACTTTTTGCAACCCAGGACAACAGAAGGTGCTCATTTCCAGACCTATGATCACAGAACAAGGGCGGCACCAGGTATCCCAAACTGGCAGCCCTTCACCTGACAGCTTTGTTTTTGGATGGATGACAGAATTAGAGAGATCCTGCTTGAAGAAAGTCCTGTTCGTTTCCAAAAGCAAAAAACCTTCTGTGGGAAAGTGTTACACTGCCAAGTGGGAGTGGTTCTCCCTGTGGTGTCAGGCGCAATTTGCCTCTAGAGGAATCTGGCATTCCTCTTATCCTGGACTGTCTCCTCTCATTTGAAGTCACAGGCCTATCCATTAGTAAATTAAGGGTTTGTTTAGCAGCTATCAATGCCTTTTACCCTCTGGTAGAGGGTTTTCACCCATTCCACAACAGTCAAGTTCTTAAAAGGCACCGTCAGAATGTTCCCACTGGTATCAAGACCTACTCTGTTTTGGAACCTGAACCTACAGCTTTCCCAATTCATGAAACTGCCCTTTGAACTCTTGGCTTCGTGCTGCCTCTTACTTTTATCAATGAAGGTAGCCATCCTCACAGCATCACCTCAGCCAAGAGAGTAGTTGAGCTTAGGGGCCCTCAGGGCCCTTGCCTTATATTGTCTTTCACAGGGACAGAGTATCCCTCAGACTGGACTGCGAATTCATCCTTGAGGTTCCATCTGACTTTCATTTGAACTGGACACTCCACTTCACTTTTTTTTTTTTTTTTTCTTTTTAACTGAAGACCTAGAGAATATAGAGGCAGGAAACGGAATGCTGGAGCCCTGGGGGCATGCAGTCTGGATAGGACAAAGCACTTTAGAAGATCTCCATGACAATTTGTCTCCATATCTGAGAGGATGAAGGGAGAGGCGATGTCTTTCCAGGGACTCACAGCTGGAAATCCATTCTGAATCTTTCTCTGCTGTGAGAGGGCAGTAGTCCCTCCTTCCCAGTCTGTCAGGGCTCACTCTACCAGAGTGCAAGCTGCCTCGGTGGCATCCTTTCAAGGAGTCCCACTCTTGGAAACCTATAGACTGGCAGATTGGCTCTGTTGGCATGTTACCAGGCACTATTCCCTGATTCAAGCCTCAGCTGAGGAGGCTTCCTTCGTTTCTCCAATCTTGCTAACTGTGGTGCAAAGCATGGGTGGCGGTTGAAGCTTCCCCTTGGAGAGGCTCGCCCCCAGCCCTGCCTCTTTCCTCCAAGGCCACACCCCCGCTTGCTGCTCTCAACCCCCCCACAGCCCTGACCAGGGGGTGGGGTGGGGTGGGTTGGGTTGGGGCTCAGTCAGAGCTATGAGGATGGGGGCTAAGAGCTCGTCCCCAGCTGGAGTCAAGCTCTCAGCCTTGGCTGGTACTGCACACAGCTCTTGGCTCTGGCTGGGGCTGAGAGTCTGGACCCCTTCCCCCATTCTGCCCCTTCCACCTGCAGCCCTGCCCCCACTCTGCCTCTTCTCTCCCCCCGCAAGGCCCTGCCCCCACTCACTGCTTCACCCCCCTCCTTCTCCCTGTTGTGGCTGTGAGAGCAAAAAAGGTCTGTGCCCCTGCCCTGATCCCAGGGCTGTGGTGGGGTGGGGCAGTTTTTCTGGGGGCCCCAAATCCACCATTCCTCCTCCCCCAGTGGCGTGAGGTTTGGGGAGGCTTAGCCTCCCGCAGCCTCCATTGCGCACCGCCCATGGTGCAAAGCTCTTCCTCGCACTTGCCTTCTCAATAGGCATTGCTTGGGAGTCGCTCATAGTGAATACCCATAGAGACTAGCACTCAAAGAAAGGGAAGTTACTTACATTATAGTAACAGGAGTTCTTTGAAATGTGTGGTTCCTATGGGTATTCACAATCCACCTTCCTTCCCTTCTGCTTTGGATTCTCACGTGATTCACAGCAGAGTCGGAATTGGAGAGGCAGTTGGTTTGCCCCACCCCTCACACCCTCTCTTTGCAGCGCGAAGAGACACAGTGCATTGGTGTGGACCAACAGACACTGCTAATGAAGAATTTCTGGTTGTGGGAGCAGTGAATAGCCATAGGGACCATGCATCTCAAAGGACTCCCGTTATCATAAAGTGATTCACCTTTCTTTATTGATCTACCAGATGTTTTACAATGTGTGCGCAATGGACTGTTAACAATCCAAACATCAACAATGTCATCATTAGGTTTCAGAGTTGTCCGTTTATTATAATTTTAGCAGAAACCTCAAGACTGAGTGCTTATCCCCAAGTGCTGAGGTGGATATTCCATAGGTATTGTGATGGAGTGCAGTGGGGCAGCAAGGGTGTGGAATGAGGAATTTGGAATGAAATCCTGCTTCAAATTTGAAGTTACACCCATCCCTGCCTACAAGGGAGGGAGAGGAATTCACACCCTCCCCAGTACACAAAGCTTCAGCTGCTTCCTGGTTGCCAAAATTGTCAGATGCTGTATTGTTTACTACCCAGTCATCAAAACCCCAAGCGTGCCTCTACCAGCTTCTGTGATGAAACTACATGGTCTGAGTTTAAAAATATACAGCATGCTGAAAAACAACAGTTTGGGGACAGCATGAAAAAGTAATAGCTCGTCAAAAGTAATGTCAGAATAGCTCCAGATATGTTAATTAGTGTACAGGTGAGTCGCATCATATGCGTATTTAACTTACGCAAATTCAACTATATGCGCTCGGCAAAAAAAAAAAAAAAAGAAACGTAACAAGATACCTGTAAATAGTGCGGGCGATTCTGCCCACCATCCGCTCAATGAGCGTATGCCCCAGAGTGAGGGTGAGATAGTAGATGTGAATCTGCTGTTCCCTCAGTCTGTCTCAGTTCCCGCGTGCCTCTCAGAGTGTGATTCTAGAGTTTAAAGATACGTATTTTTCATACAACATGGCCCCTAGACGCAAGCCAACTACTTCATCTGGTGCTCAACCGAAGAAACAGCGATCTGTTCCAACGCTGGAGGAAAAGCTGGCTGTGCTGGACTTACTGAGAGACGGTATGTCAGTCTCCAACGTGGCATGTAAATATGGCTGCAATGAATCTAGCATCCATGCCATCAAGATTAGAGAGAGAAATTCATCAAGCTATGGCATCAAATGCTCCAATAACTGCTCAAGTGATGAGCCAGGTGCATGATAAGACTTTAGTGAAGACTGAAAAGGCATTAAACTTATGGCTGGAAGACATGAACCGTAAACGTGTGCCAATCGATGCCAACATGTTGCAAGAAAAGGCTCTTAGCCTCTACGCGCTGTTCAAACCTCCCGCTGAAGAGGGACAGCCTTCTGATGAGAAGGAATTCAAAGCCAGCCAAGGTTGGCTTAACAATTTTAGGAACCTCTTCAACCTCAAAAACGTGCAGACTACTGGTGAAGCTGCATCTGTCAATGAAGAATGATTTAATGTTTGAATACGATCCCTCTATGGAACACAGCCTCAAAATCACACGTTGTATTACGGACACTTTGAGACTGTATCAAGAAATGTATGAGCAGCTCAAAAAACAGCGACAGTTGCCGATCACCATGTTTTTTCAAGGAAAAACAACCAGCATCAGATGAGTCAATGCAATCAACTTCTTGAGCTGAACCAGAGCCAACCACTTCGTCTATGACTCGCTCTCCGTCACCCAAGCTCTCTGTCACCTGGCTCGACATCAAGTCCCAGTGACCCCCTGTAATTACCCCCCCTGTAATTAAAAATACAGTACTGTAAAATTATATTTTGCATATGTACTCTTATAAATTGTGCATTACTGTATACATTATACATTTATACATATTACTGTACAGGGTTGTATACACAAAACCATGTACAGTATACTGTACTTTATGGGCGATTTAAGGGATTTTCAAGGGTAATTTTGATTATACACTATTTTAGCCTTACACGCTGACTTTAGAACCTAACCCCCGCGTAAGATGCAACTCCACTGTATTTGCATTCTTATTTAATTTATTAAAATTTCCAATATTTGAGTTTATCTGAATTTGCCATAATTTCCAGTTTCTTGGAGAAACCAGGGAGCCCTGCTGCAGGGTTTAAGTCCAGCTGGCCACAGAGTTATAAGTGTCTTTACTCCTAAAGTTCTTGGGAGTAGGGCTCTTCTCCCTGTGTGCCCTGATGACTGGAGCCAGCAGGGATGGCTCAGTGGTTTATGGCGCTGTTTTGGGACTCAGTTCCCTGGGTTCAATTCCACAGAGTTTCTGTGTGACCAAGGGCATGTCACTCAGCATGTGTGCATAAATTCTCAGTCTGTGAAGCAGGAATAATAATAACGCCCTGCTTCATAGGGGTGGTGTGGGGATAAATACATTAAAGAAGCACTCAATTACTGCAGTGATGGGGGGGGGGGATCATGTAAGTACCTAAAATGGATGGAACGCAACAGACCCTGGGAAACATGAAGGAACCAAAGAGAACCATGCACTTGCATATCATAGAAGTTAAACATGGAAAACATGTGTGTTTATGCCAAAGGCTCAGACTTCTGACCAGTCAGTCTTCCACTCTTGCACCTCCTACAGTGAGCAAGTGTGCGGCATGCACTGACGCTGCTGTATGCCAGACATTAAAAGTGGCAGTAGAATTGAGGGATATAGTGAATAGGGGAGAGGGCTTGACGGGGGGTGGGTCCCTGCCACATAATTTAGATATAATAAACTATCAACTCTATTTACCATCAATATCTACATCCACTGGACTTGTATCTTATCACTGAAAACAGGACTGGGACAAACTCATTAACCTGGTCTATATTCCAGGCAGCATCTTGGAGGGTATCCCATTACCATATCCCTGCAGCCACTCTCACATAAAAACTTTTTACAAACCAAGTCTGTAATACTGTAGTACAGGATCTTTTCTGTGTGCTCTCCCCTGCAGATCTGGTTGCTGTCCTATGTCCTAAAGGTCCTCTTCGTATGTTGGTTGAAACAGCTCAAGAGAGAAATGAAACACTCTTCCCAGCACTTATTTATTCCTGTGAGTATATTTCGTTAAAGCTTTTAGATTTGTAATCTCTTGCCTGACCTTGAGGAAAGGAGATGTAATCATCCCATTGGCTTCCTTTGCTTTAATATGTTCTGTTGCATGTGCAGCTGGAGATCACATTTCATTTCCTTGGGCCTCAATTCTTAATTTGCTATTTACTCAGAAACCTGAAATATGTTCTTTATAAGATATTCCAAGATAAAAACAGCACACATTGTTCTTTTTAAATTAAAATGGTAAAAAATGGTAAAGGATCTTGGTCTGGCCAAAACAGCATCCGTAGAATGTGACTGTAGCACGCTTAGGGTAGGCTTTGGTTCTGTTTAGAAATATATATCCATTTGCAGGGCTTAAACAATCTACTCACCACAGAGCGAGGGGATCCTATCCCATGTATTCCTGCAGGAAACCAATTTTCTTCAGACTTTTAAAAATTATGTTTCTAGCTTATGGTTGCAAGGAATACCTTATTAAATGTGAACTGCTTCTGTGTTCTCTGTGTGTGTCTGCTTCTGGTATTGCTCATAGTTTGTCGACCTGAAATTATTTGCAATTTTGACACAAATCTGCAGACTAGTTTTAACCCAAAAACATGTTTAGGCTATATTCACAAAGTATATGTGGGGTGTGCCCACCTTGTAACTTTTAGTTCAGTGCTTAGAGCACTCACCCAGTAAGTGGGAGACCTAGTTCAATCCGTCCCCCAGCTGATATGGAGCAGGGACTTGAACTTGGGTCTCTCCTCATCCCCCCATCTAATCACTAGGCTATATTTTGGTGTATTCTGGGATATTGTGTTATGATCTTTCTCAGTCTCTCCTGTTGAAATTGTTCTACCTTGTATACATAATTATGCATTGGAGCAAAGATTTGAACTTGGGTTTCCCACGTCCCAGGTGAGTGCCCTAACCACTGAGCTATAGAGTGGTTCTTACTTTCTCTCTATGTTCCAATAACTATTCAAGTATTTTATACAAAGTGGGATAGCTTCAATAGGAGAGAGACCTGTCTCAGGATGTTCTATAGTCCAGGCACTCTCCTCAGAGTTGGGGAAGACACAAGTTCAAGTCCTGGCTCCATATCAGGCAAATGGAGGAATTGAGCCCAGGTCCCCCCCATACTGGGTGAATGTCTTAACCATTGAGCTAAAAGTTATAAGGTAAGGACCACAACTACCTCTGGCAGTTTTGTGAATCTGGCCTTTAAAAATGCCTGGAAACAAGACCTTTTTGGGTTGAAATTCACCAACGTTTTTTCCAAATTTTTAGATTTGGCTCAAGTAGAACCAAAAAAAAATCAGTTATTTGCCCAGCTCTAGTAAGCAGCAGCAATGTAAAACTAGCACAAATCTGATCAGTTTCACTGCTGCTGTTGGTAATCCTGGGAGCAACCATGAAATTGTCAAGAATCAACCAATTTTACTTTGCTGCTGCTCAGGAAAACTCTGGGATGAAAGAGGAGGAGAACTGAAACTAAAATGCCAGGTGAAGATAAAGTACCAGACACACACTTTCACCTCCAGCAGCTAAGAGTCTCTCAGATAGTGGGAAGAGAGTTATTTCTCCCTTCCAGCAGCCATATTTTAGACTAATCAGGTACCCAGCAGCTGGAAACTGATTAAAAAAACCTGAGCCCCCTAGTGAGGTCCACTATGGTAATGCCAGCTTCCTCTCCCTTACCAGCAGCTGGTCTTCTCACCAGGGCATCATCCATGGAGCTCACTATTGGGGATTCCTGCTTATCTTGCATATTGATTTCTGGCTACTGGGAGTGTATAGAGCTTTTTAAGCACTGTTCATTCAGACTGGATAAATTCAGAACATCTGGTTAAACCGCTTACATATTTTAACACTACAAGAAAGCTGACTGGGTAAGACCTTACAATTGGGAGAGGGACTGTGGTCTTGTGGGATGACAGGGAGTCAGGAGTTGTCTTTTTCCTAGCTCTGACATTAACTCGCTATCTGGTCATCCCCCTGCCTCAGTTGTGTTGTATAAAATGGGGCCAATACCTATCTCGCAGGGGTGTTGTGAGGCTTGTTTTGTGGCCGGGGGGGGGGGGGGGGGAACTGTTTGAGATCATCTGAAAGGCTCTATAGAAAGCAAGCTATAAAAAATCCAAAATACTTTGACATTGAATGAAAGACTCTAGTTGTTTAAGAGGAATTGCCATGTTTTTATCCAAAATAAAAAAAATCAACATTAAAGATCAGTGTTTTAAAAGCTGGCCAGAAGTGCATGATAAATGCAGTTTATTACCTAGGTATTGCCATCTCAGATATAGAAGGGTGGGTGTATGTGGTGATGTCCAACTCATCAGACAATTGTTACTTGGAGATCTGATTTGTTAGGGTATCCACCACTGACATTTTCCATACATACTAGCTTTGAGATACTATGATGTCCTGAAAACCTAGCAAATATCATGTTGATTCAGAAAACATATTAAAATGTCAAGCACAGTAGAAATGTCTTATGTTGTAGACTCCATTTGGCTGCTTAGGAGAGAAGTGTGGTGGGGGGAGAGAGTTGGGTGGAGTGAGGGTTGACTTATCTGTCAATCTTAGTTCTCAGAGTAGCAGCTGTGTTAGTCTGTAGTCGCAAAAAGAAAAGGAGTACTTGTGGCACCTTAGAGACTAACCAATTTATTTGAGCATAAGCTTTCGTGAGCTACAGCTCACGTCATCGGATGCATCTTAGTTCTGTTTGTACTAGTAATATCCGCCAATAGCTGGCTCAGCCCTTCTGTATGCCAAGAAGTGGAAGTTAGGGCTGGGAAACAACAAACTTGAACTTAAAATAAACAACTTAAATTGAATACAGTTGAATTGTAAAAGAACAGGAGAAGTGACAAGCCTTTTAAAAAGAAAAATAACTTCTATAGATTCAGTTACCAGCACTGCCTGTGTAAACTGGTGCTACTTCAATACCAGTCATTCTACTTCCAAATGAAAATCTGGTTGCTTCTGTAAAGGAGAGTAGGAGGAGAATCATCAGTTCAGTTCAGTTTTTCAATGTGTACTCTTAAAAGGAAACTGTATCTCTAAGGCAGCTGCAACTTACCATTTTTATAACATTTATTATGACCAGTCTGTATCCAGTCAGATCTAGAAGATGTGTTGTAGCTGAAACTGACTTAATCCCATCTGTTAGTATGCTTTTAAGTAGTTTAAAAGGAAGTAAAACTGCCTGTGACAGAAGATAGTTGCAGCAAAAAAGGTGGTAGAGAAACGATAGCCCAATGCTGAGACCAGAGTTTGTCTGCTGGCGCATGTTGACCAGCGTGTTTTCTTCAATAGCAACGATGATATGGCTAGTGAACATGGCTGAGGAAGACCCGGAAGCCCAACGGAAAGCTTCCAAAAGCTCCACTTACGATAAACAAGGTGAGGATTTCTTTTGCATGTTTTCTTACTATAGAACATCTTCACAGAGAACTGTCCCTGCTTTCAGATGGAGCTTTTTAAACACACTTTTTGCACAGACCGGGCAACAAATGGTTCTCCACTCCCTAAGAGTGAAAGCCCCACTAGAAATAATCTGTCTTGACTGCAAATGATGTTCAGTTAATATGCAATTAATATTCTTGCAGCTATTCATTATTATGGAACTCTTGGTTTCTTTTTAAGAGACTTGTCTCAACAAGTACAGGAACTCTTCACTTAAAGTTGTCCCGGTTAACATGTTTACCTTGCTGATCAATTAGGGAACCTGCTCGTTTAAAGCTGTGCAATGCTCCATTATAATGCCGTTTGGCAGCCGCCTGCTTTGTCCACTGCTTGCAGGGAGAGCAGCCCGTTGCAGCTAGCTGGTGGGGGCTTGGAACCAGGGTGGATCGGCAGACCCCTATCAGCTCCCTGCTCCCTTAAATTCCCTGTGCAGCAGCTGCTCAGCAGGCTGTCAATTGCCGGTAGTTCAGCTGTCCCTCCCCCCACTGCCATGTGCTGCTTCTGCCCCCTGTCTTGGAGCTGCTCCCTGAGACTCCTGCTTGCCGTGGGGGGGGGGGGGGGAAGAGGGAGGCTAATGTCAAGGTGTCCCTCTCCCCCCCAGCTCCTGCACCCTGCTTACCCCATCTTCCATAGAGCAGGGGGGGACACAGGGATGAGGGAGCTGCTGCCTTAGGCAGCAGCAGCTGTGGTCCCTCTCAGCTTCCTGATCTAATTAACAAGGCAGTGTACTTCTGACCCCACTCTTCATAATTAAAGGGGAAATGCACATCTCTGTCTCTCAAACACACACAGGGTGTGTGTCTCTGTCTCTCTCTGACTGCCCTCCCTCCTTTCCTGCTGCCTTGTAGAGTGTGAGAGTTAACCCTTGAGGGCTCAGCCAATTGCTAGTTCATCATTTAACACTAAGGCATTCCCTGGGAAATATCCCACCCTCTGACTCCTCCACCTCAACCAAACTTCATAATCATCATCACTGTGTACCAGTATTAAATTGTTTAAAACTTATACTCTGTGTGTGTGTGTGTGTGTGTGTGTATGTATGTATATATATATGTAAAAAGTATACAGTCTTCTGTCTGGTGAAAAAAATTTCCCTGGAATCTAACCTCCTCATTTACATTATCTTATGGGGAAATTGGATTCGCTTAACATCGTTTCGCTTAAAGTTGCATTTTTCAGGACCATAACTACAATGTTAAGTGAGGAGTTCCTGTACTGACTGAGCTCAGTTCAGTGCAGAGGACAGTTGTGGTAAGGCAACATCCATGTGCAGGGAAAGGCAAAGTTTATAAAATGAGAGCTTAAAGAATAAGGCCACATTGAAAGGGCAGGATTTGATCAGGTTTCCTGATAGTCCATTCACAGATTTCTGTACAACACTGAGTGGTTCTGCTTTCTTCCCTTTTCTAAGGGCTCCCATCCAGTGAGCATGTGGTATAGAGCTGTTGTCTCACTGGAGAGAGTCAAAGACATTCTGCTGACAAAATGTCCTCATGTTGTCATGTCAGATCATGATATAATGGGATGACATTTTGCTGTAACCTCATATTGCATCAACAATCTCACTGTAACTGGTTAAAAGATAGGAAACAAAGAGTAGGAATAAATTATCAGTTTTCACAGTAAATAGCGGACTGCCCCCAAGGATCTGAACTGCAACCAGTTCTTTTCAACATACTCATAAATGATCTGGAAAAGGGGTAAACAGTGAGGTGGCAACATTTGCAGATGATACAAACTTACTCAGAATAGTTAAGTCCAAAGCTGACTGAGAAGAGTTACAAAGGGATTGCACAAAACTGGGTGACTGGGCAACAAAAATGGCAGATGAAATTCACTGTTGATAAGTGCAGAGTAATACACACTGGAAAACACAATACCAACTATACATATAAAATGACTGAGTCTAAGTCAGCTGTTACCACTCAAGAAAGAAATCTTGGAGTCATTGTAGATAGTTCTCTAAAAACATCAGTTCAATGTGAAGCAGCAGTCAAAAAAGCAAACAAAATGTTTGGAACCATTAGAAAAGGGATAGATAAGACAGAAAATATCTTAGTGTCACTATATAAATCCATGGTATGCCCACACGTTGAATACTGCCTGCCATTCACGTCACTCCATCTTAAAAAAGATATATTACATTGGAAAACGTACAGAGAAAGGCAGCAAAAATTATTAGTTTCCATCTGAGGAGAGATTAAAAAAACTGGAACTTTTTAGTTCAGAAAAGGGATAACTAAGCGGGGATATGATAGAGGTCTGTAAAATTTTAACTGGTGTGGAGAAAATGAATGACAGTGTTATTTATTCCTTCACGTAGCATAAGACCCCGGGGTCACCCAATGAAATTAATAGGCAGCAGTTTTAAAACTAACATAAGGAAGTGTTCTTCACACAACATAGGAACTTGTTGCTAGGGGATGTTATGAAGGCCAAAAGTAGAACTGGGCTTAGTAAAGAATTAGGCAAATTCACGGAGAATAAATCCGTCAATGGCTGTTAGCCAAGATTGTCAGGGATGCAACCCCGTGCTCTGGGTGTCCCTAAACCTCTGACCACCAGAAGATGGAACTGGATTACTTGATAAATTGCCCTGTTCTGTTCATTTCCTCTAACACATCTGGCATCAGCCACTGTTAGAAGACAGGATACTGGTCTGCCCCACTATGGCCATTCTTTCATCATTTTTTCATCATCATTTTTGTTGCTTTCCTCTGGACTCTCTCCAATTTGTCCATATCTTTCCTAAAGTGTGGCACCTAACCTTGGACACAGTACTTCAGCTGAGGTCTCACCAGTGCCGACTAGAGGAGGACAGTTACCCCATGTGTCTGACTGTATTAACAGGAGTGTCTTTGTATGAGAAACACTTTTGAAATAGGTTTTATACTATTGTTTTCTTCCCTTGAGCCGCACCGAACCAGACTCAGAATGAAGATGCTGACATGGATGACGGAGGTTTCAATCCGGAATGGGAGCAACAAAGGGATACCCGAATAGGGCCACTTGAATCAACTCCTGAATCCCGGGCTGCTGTTCAGGCTCTCCCTAGTAACTCCCAAGCCAGCGAGGACCCAGAAGAGAGTAAGTATTGTTCCAAGACTGAATAAATGTACATTTGGTTTTCAGTCAGCTAAAGATAATGTGTCTATTCATTCATATGTTACTTACATAGTACACTGTATTGCAAGGACGGGCTGAAAAGTCCCTAATGATGAGGACATGTTGATCCACCTGATGACCTTCACAGGACTGGATGGAGCTCCATTTAGGTGTCTTTGTTCGTTTTCGTTTGAGATGCTGCAGAGGGGGGATATTGAGATAATTGTTCTTATTTTGCTATTGATCAACTGTGTTAGCTCCCTATCTGCTTAAACTGTCATATAACAGTAATGACCTCAATGGCTTTTTTCAATCTGCTGATGGTCAGAGATGGTCATCCATTTGGATACAGACCTTGCAACGGCGATCCATGTCTTTTGTCACCTCAAGATTAGAATACCGTAGTACACTCTGCCCAAAACTAAATGTTAAGTCTAATTAGAAACCAAAGTTCAATGCAGGATGTTGCAGCTTGCTTAGTTTTTGTTTTTTCCCCCTGTAGCAGCCTGCTTGTTAAATGTAGTGTCTCGCTGTGAGCACATAACATCAGGAGTCAGGGATCTGCACAGGCAGGCTTTTCGTTTCCAGGTGGAATTTAAGGTGGTGTTGGACCTGTAGAGCACTAAGCATTTTCAGACCTGCCTGTCTGGCAGACTCCCCCCGTGCGTTACTGCCATAGTTGTGAAGGCACTTGTTGAAAGTGGTAGGATGTTAGTAGGGTGTATTTCATAACCGCATCTTTGGAGTTTACTGCCTGCATTTCTCCAAAATAACCCAAATCTCTGTTGACCTTCAGAGTGAACTGCAAAGCCTCTTTCTTTGCTAGAGCTTTTGGGAAGGACACTTAGGGGCACAGGAATCTTGGGAGTGGGGTGGAGTGTATTTTTAGTCTTTTAACAACTGACCTAATTCTTTTATGTGTAGACTGGCTGTGTTGGTAGACAGTTATAGTTTTCTGAATGGATTGTTATTTAAAGTAAGTGTTAGACTCCTGTCCCAGCTGTAGGCACTTTTTCTCCCTGCCCATGTGGGTATTTTAAATGAAGAAAATAACAAATTGTTCCAAGATGTGTGTCTTTCTCCCTCTATTTCTCCAATCAGTAGTTCTAGTAGCATATTTACAGTACTGCTGGTCATACTTGTCAGCCAGCAATAACTTGTTAGAAGTATGTTGGGAAATTCACGTTGTGTGGCAGTAGCTTTGTAGCCATTGCACTGATCACTGAGCGTTTAATACACTGCAACAGTATTTAAATGTTTAATATCTCAGCATGGTAAGACAGCATTCTCAACACTCCCCTTTTCATCAAGTTACTGTTCAACACAACTTGACTTGAGAGAGAATTGTTTTAGCATGCAGTGATCACTGTGCAGAGCAAGCAGTGATACAGTCTGTTACTGCAACCCACTAGTTTCGTGTTTTTTAAGAGTAAGTTGGGATGTTGTAAGTATTTTTTTTTTAATGTCACTTTGCTAATAAAGGTAAGTAAACAAATTCTGTACTGGATCCATGCAGTAAGGTTCCTACTGAATTTTTCCCTTAAAGTTTAGCATGTGTCTCTGGAGCTTGGATTATTAATCACTGTAGTCAGTGATAAGTAACGGTAAGGCATTAATTTCCTTCTACAGCTGTCTCTTGAAAGCCCTTTAGAACTGAGATCAGGACAACTGCTAGTCCTAACTCTGCATAATTCTTTTAGTTTTCAAATACTTCCTTTTCCATTAAATTAGACCTCAATATGATGAGAAATTAAATTTTGAATAGTAGCTGAAATTCTAGATGTTTTAGATATTCGGAAGTTGTTTCCAAAATGACTTTTTAGTTTTAACAATGAACCTTTCCACCAGGAGTTAAAAAAAAAAAGTTGTTAATATTCTTGGAGCCTGGTAATCTAGTCAGATTGGAACGTGCTGCCATGCAGTGCTTCACTTGGCCTCTAGCTTGGTATCTTCTGTGACAGATCAGTGTTAATTTGAAAGTGCTTCATAGCTGATAGAGTACAATAAAGTGAAGTGTGACTTATAAAACAATACAACCTGTCTCTTTAAAGACAGATTGAGTTAGGTTTAGATTGGCATCTCCAGTCAAGACAATCAGCATGTGAAAGCATGGCCTTTAGGAGTATGGGAAACTATCTTTGTAAATGAGACGTTGGAGTGGGGCTGGGAGACTATTGTGTGTGTACATGTTCAAAAGGCTCCAAACTGTAAAAGTTCTTACAGGATAAACAAGAACCAAAAGAATTGGTCCAAAGCAGTGAACATGATCCTGAATGAATTTAGGAAACACATAATGGTTAAGTCTTAGGGGAGATCACAGTGAACAGATCAGAGTAACCTGAGCGGTGGTACTGAGGGACTCCAGGGAGATGAGAAGTGTAAGGTGCTTCTGATTTCCAGTAGTGACCTAAGTTGGCTTTTGCCTGGTTGAAGACTAGCTATTTTATGCAGACTGTTTCTTTTGTTTTAATCGATCTCTTTTCCCCTCCCCTCCCCTCCCCTCGCCTCGCCTCGCCTCGCCAGTAATCTTGATTTACTACAAACCCTGTGGTTTTGGGACTGTCTCTCTCTGTTTGAAAGAGCTGAAACCACTGTAGAGGTTTAAGAGGTAGTAAAGAAAAGGGTTTCTGGAGTCTGTCCTTCATGGGACTGTCTGTCTAAAGGCAGACTAGGAGTTTTCTCCCCACACTTGTTGCAGCCTGAGCTGCAGTCCTCCCAGATTCACAGGAAATTTCTAGTGAACATGGACAAGAACTGAGTGGAAGGGATGTACAGTCACATCCCGCTCCTGTGCTCGCAGAGGCTCAGGGGCAACCATGCTGAGTCCCTGCAAAACGGGGAACCACCTTGCAAATCAAAGATCAGATGGGATGCAGAGCGTTTCATCCAGCTAATGGTCATAGCCTCATACGAATGAAGTATGTCTACACTACAGCAGCACAGCTATGGCGCTGCAGCTGTGCCGCTCTAGTGTAGACCCTTCCTACCTTTATGGAAGGGGTTTTTCCTTCGATGTAGATAATCCATCCAGGCAGCAGATAGGTTGACGGAAGAATTGTTCTGTCGACCCAGCTGCGTCTACACGGGGGAGTTAGGTCAACCTGTCTACTTCACACAGTGTGCAAAATTTTTCACAGCCCTGAGCGATGTAGCTAGGTTGATCTAATTTTTCAGTGTAGACCTAGGCTGAAAAATAAATGTGGGGAATGGTTAAGATATGGGGACTCCTTTGAGTTCAGAAGGGAACTGTTGAGGACCTCTCTAGAAAAACCCAATAATTATAACTTAGAGTAGGAGGGTCAAACTAAGTCTGAGGTGAGGGCCAAAGTGTACTTTGACTTGGGGTTTGTGGGCCAGAGAAACAAACCTCACCGCTAAGGAGCATGTTTTCCAGCCTCCTCTGACTAGAGTGCATCTGTTTAGCTACGTTAATTCTTCCTTTCCCCTTGTCTGAAAAGTAACAGACGGCTGGGTTGGTTGGTGGAGGCAGCAGTGGCAAGAAAAACATGGTGGGAAGAGGAGGACCCACTCCCATAAACCTGGTGCTGCAGGGCTTGATGGGGTTATCAGCAACCCTGACGGAAAGATGAGGAGAGGGCAAGGGAAGAAGGGGACAAAGACAGGGAGAAGAGAGAAGGAGAGAGGAGCTGCTGTGGAGAAGAGGAGTCCTAGATTTCTGTGCCTCATCTGGGGTAGCAGAGCTCTGGGGCCCTTCCCACTAGGCCAGGATGAACAGAAACAATTTGAGGGGCAAGGGAAGTTCAGAAGCAACGGGCCTCAGTCCTGGTGGCAGAAGATGCAGAGGCAGCTGCCATAGCAGGAGGAGGAATGCAGAGGAGAGGTGGAAGGGGCTGGGGCTTCCTTGCATGTGGCCAATCAGGCATAAGCCCACTCCTCAGCTCTTCCTCTTCAGCAGGTGCCCACTCAATCACCAGCTCTCCCTTGGTTCCTGCAGAACGAGCCTAGAGCTGGATTGCACTGTTGTGAGAAAGGGAGCTGTGGGCTAGATGAGAGTATCCAAGGGGCTGGATCTTGCCCACCATCCGGGTGTTTGACAGCCTTGACTTAGAGGCTTTGAAAAAGCTATGGCGCTGTCTGAGCCTTATGTAGTGGAACAAATATACAGGAAATCTTCTTTACTTCTGTTTTACAGAAATGCTGTTAATTGGATATTATGCTACTAAAGTCCCTGCCAAGGTGGTAATTACCATAAAAACGAGCACATTGGCTCATGCACTTTTGAAGGGTCCACGTACTGCAGAACCACAAACATCCATTTAATCTGAAAGATGCATCATAATTACACAAAGAGCCTTTCAGAGCTATCAGAATAAGGATTTGTAGAAGACACAAGAGGTCACTGGAATGTTTTGCTGGGTGTTGGTAATATGTAAGCTGGAAGGTATGTAAGTGGAAACTCCAAAATGACAAGTGACTCATCTGCCTACTAGGCCAGATAATAGCAATAGTCTTTTGGCAAAATGTTGCTGTAAAATGAAACAACTGAAAGTGGCTTAGATCTATAACAAATATAACAGGAACATCCAAACTTGCTCAATTCAGAGTCACGTTGGCAATTATTAGGAGTCTGAAGACCTCCTCTGATTTGCATAAAGTGGAGCAAATGGGCAGAGGTCCTCCTTTTTACTCTAGAAATGTTAGAAATGACCCGTTTGTGTCAAAATGGAGTACTCTGTTGGGACCTAGCCACACCTCTGTACGAAAGATGAAATCAGCTACATCGTAGAACTCTGTGAACTGCGTTTTGGCTATCCTTTTTTCCCAGAACATTTTATGTTTGAGTATTCTATTCATTTTTCCCTTTTAAATTCCATTTTCTGATGTCCGTGTTTATCTGGAAGAGAGAGTCATGCAGATAAGTGCTTCTTCCCTTGATGCTTTAAAACAGCTTCTGAAAAAATTCTACTTCTCATTGATTCCAAGCGTCCCATTTTGACTCCTTGCTAACTTAATTCTAAAAAGGGGGTATGTGTAAAAAAATGTCTCTTGTGTTTGATTTGTGACAGTTAATCTGTTTATAACTTGATACAATGAAGTGTACTGACAAACTGCAACATGACATATTCATGTGTATTGGAGACTGGAACAGCTCTGCAGCAGGAGGGTCAAGAAGAATCTGCTAATTTCTTTTGGGTTCCTTGGATTATTCTGTCTGATACGTGCAATGGAAGTCATTTGCTGTGGGAGTTGTTTTGGGTCTTTATGTAACGCTTCCATATTTTTACCATTGCAGGGGGAGTAAAGCTTGGTTTAGGAGATTTCATTTTCTACAGTGTTCTGGTTGGCAAGGCCTCAGCTACAGCAAGTGGAGACTGGAACACAACTTTAGCCTGTTTTGTAGCTATACTAATTGTGAGTATAATGTAATGTGGTGGTGATATTTCAGTGCATTCTTCAGTGGCCAAGGGGGCTGCTGTTGTATATTTTCCTTTGGGATTTTGCATATTGGTTATTCAGTGCCTGATCTTACCATCATGGACTTAAACTGCAAGTTTTGCTGTGGATTTCAGTTGGAGCAGGATCAGTCACTTAAGCTTCAATTCAGCACAGCACTTAAGTTCATGTTTATGTCCTATTGATTTCAGTGGGATTTTAAATATATGCTTCAGCGCTTTACTGAGTGGGCTCATTAGTGAGTTACTTTGCGTAGTAAGTGTTAATCCTGACATTAATAGCACTCAGTGTGGAAAAGCAAAAAATGTAATTTACCAACCCTTTTGTGAGCCGTTCATCTTGATGTGTTCTGTAATACATATTTTTGCTGTCATGAGTTTTACCATGTAACGTCTCCTTGTCCTTCTTTCCAGGGTCTGTGCCTTACTCTACTGCTTCTTGCCATCTTTAAGAAGGCTTTACCAGCTCTTCCAATCTCCATAACCTTTGGGCTCGTTTTCTACTTTGCCACAGATAACTTGGTGCAGCCCTTTATGGACCAGCTAGCATTCCATCAGTTTTATATCTAGCGCACTTGAAGTTGATATTCTACGGACGTTTATATTGACTCTAGAAAATCTGGGAGGAAAAAGGGATTTTTTACTTGGTCCTCACATGACAGTGAAGTTCAATGCTCAAGATTTCTGGCCTGAATCATTGCAACTTCCTCCCATGTTTTCCTGAGCTACTGCACTGGGTAGCATATGATTCTTCTGTGTAAAAAGGGTTTTTTCTCAATTGATGGACTAACTTGGATGCCATTAAGTCAAAAGCAATTTCTGAATTGTAAACATGTAATAAGGACCACCTGTGTAAAAGTTGCTAATGCTTCTACCAGCAACGTGAGCCCTGGGTACAGGTTGATATTTTCCCAACGCTGAAGGCACTCAGGACTGCCATGAAATTAAACAAAAGAAGTTAGCAAAGTTGTTTGATTTGACATGTAAACATTTGAAGAGAGTCAATCCAAAATAAACCTTTAAAGCAATGTTTTTCACCAGTTGAGTCCTGACCCCACTTTGGGTCAGTAGGAAAGGGCCAGATATTGCAGCAATGGGACCGAAGGAGAAAGAATAGTCTCTCCTAAAGAGAGTTCCACCCCTTAATAGCCTCTGTGCCTAAGTTTACTTGGTTTTGATAAATCTAAAAGCTTATTTTCACACTGGAACAAGAGCCTGTACTCAAATTTACTAACGCTTTGCATTCTCAAGCATAGAGCGTGCATCCTGTACTGCTGCCGCCAATTTCTTATGTAGCTACCAAGGATTGGACTGAATAGTTTGGAACAAGTCAATCGTGAGGTCCTAACATGGATCCTTGTAAAAAGTTGGAGGACTAATACTCTAAAATTTTCTTTACTAAAATTACATGACAATTTCTGGATTTATTTTTGTCGTCTCGCTAATCTTTGCTAGAATAACATCAATTCAAACTCTGCCTTTAGATGGCCATTTGCCACACTGGACTGCATTGCTCTAAATTCCCGTTCTCCGTCACTGGATCTTTGGGCATATGAAATAGGCAGACATTTGCAGCAGCATCTCCGTCCAAAGCATTCCAGGATTTTAACCTTCTGTTGTCAGGTGTAGAGAAATGGAGGGTTATTTTTAGTAGCATTCCGCTGTTTCCTTCAAACCTTTCTCTCCAAAAACATATAGTTGAAAGGCTCTGGATTACAGCAAATTAAAATGAAGGGCAATGTTTTTCCTAAGTAACATTCAGTTGACTTCTCTGTTACATGTTAAGCTTTAGGATCAGCCGCTCAAGCTTATTTCAGGCTAACACCTAACACTGAGTGATTTTATTTTATATAATGTATTAATAAATGAATATTCATTAGTCAAGTGAGCCATCACTTAGTGTTGCCTGGGAATAAAAAGTATGGCCTTTTTTCCCAGTTATAATGAGGCGTGATGGAATAGGAGATTGGCAAAACCTGGAGAAGCTTGAGGGAGAAGAGAGTCCCAGAAGAGCTGAAAGGAGGCCCATGGGTTGTTTGCCTTTATACAAAGTGAAAAATTGAAACTAAACTTAATAACCCCACCTTAATTTGTTTTGTTGTTGTTTATTTAAAACTAACATGATTTGGTGTTTGGTGAACGTTTTTTTAGAATAGGACATTTTTGGGAGGATGAGATTGGAGAAAAACTTTTTGTGCAAGCAAAGAGCCTGGTTTTGGTGCAGCTGACCTCAATCAAGCATAGGGTGAATGGAAAGGTCTGACTGTTGATGGCATTGCAGCTTACATAAGCTTAATATTGGAGTCCTTTCTAAACACCTAATGGACAAAACCAGTATAAACAGAGCCTCTGAAGCAAACTTTTTCCCTTCCAGAAAGAGCTCAACTTCAGAAACATGGAGTAGTAGTAGGACTGAGACTTCATGCACATTCTCAAGTTGCTGTTTGAGTACTAGGTAATATGGTGAGGTGTTTGCATTTGTGTTGCATACCAAGAACGCTTTGCTTTCTTTAACTGCCTCATCTTTAATGTCCTGGGAACTTCTGTATATTGCTCAGTGTGACCTCTACTAGCCACAGAATGTTGGCATCTGCAAATCAGGGCAGTTACATCAAATAAGGTGCGCACACTCTTCTAATCTGAAAGTATTTGCATTCTAGGTAGTGGCTGCATTTGCCTGTTGAATTCATTATGGATAGCATTAATAAAGTAACCACATCTCGGTACCTCATTCTGGCTGTCTAGCTCAGAACTGCCTGTGTAATTGTAAGGACTAGTTCACTGTCCCAGATATTACTTGAGTGGAACTTCATTTAAATGGGATTTTTAATACAAAGTTTTCTGCAGTTTGAGTGTTCTTTACTGGTGTTACTTGCTCCTTTCATCAGCATTAATCTCTGAGAAATTCAGCTGTTTTTTTTTGGTTGGGCATTCTAACTATTGCTTGTCGTTTATATAGAAAAGGATTGCCAAAAGTTGGTATCACTGTCATCAATTTGTACATCTGAGCCAAGTCTCAGTTAACAGAGTTATTAGTAAAATGCAGAGTTTGAAATAGTCACTGCTGGAACTCTGACTCCCTTCAGGCCCAATCTAATGCCTGTTTGAAGTAAATGGGAACCTTTCCATTTACTTCAGTGAGTGTTGAATCTGGCCCTTAAAGAACAACTCAGAATCTTCAAAACATTTAAATTTCCAGTCTTCCACTGCCTAAAATTCTGCCATCCTGGAGTTTTAACTTCTAGCTATGTTACAGAAGGTTGTGGTGGAGATTATACACCAATATAATAACATTAAGCCTTGAGTACACTTGCTAAAGCCTGGAGATACAAAAGTAAGATTGAAACTCTTTCCTTGATTTGCCCTTTTACACTGAAGTACGGTAGCACACGTGCTGAATACGATCTTGTGATGCTAGACCACTTCAGTACTTGGTCTAGAAGGGTTAATTAAGAATAGTGTTCATTCTGCATTTCTTGGCATTTGGGAGTTTAATGCACAAGTATGAAGTTAAGTCCTGTCATAATTTCTCTTCTAGCCTTCCATAAAAATACAAATCTAATTTGTTGTTGGATTATTTCAATCTGGTCTACTTTGTATAATCCAGAGATTTCTGGTATATTTTATAGCTCTTTGAGGGGGTTATTGATTCCTAAATTAGAACACTGTTGACAACACCTTAGTCTGCAGAAGCTCTTAGCTTTTATTGTGTTATCCCAGTAGCTGTGGATCTTTCTCCTCTGTGTTCCAAACATGTCTATCACATTTGATTAACCAGTAAGTGTTGTGGTTTCAAGACTAAATTCTGTCATCTCTGATAGTTTCCCTACTTTTCAAATTTTCATAAGTGATTATTCTCTTTTAATGGCTACTCATCTGCAAAATATCTTAAACCAAAACGTCATTGCGTTGTAGGAGTGCTTAAAAATGTCTGCTTGGATTTATACCATATGTTTTCTTCCTCATTGCTTTTATTTTCAGATTTAGTCCGGAGCAGATGGTTATAACAGATATTTGTAAATGGGGGAATTATTTTCATGGCTATACTGAATGCTGCTACTATAAATAACTGGAAGCTCCTTCTGACTGTGATGTATCTGCATTCAGATGCAGTCAGTGTAGGGTGAGTCTGGAGGTCTATGTGCTTGTGTAGAGCACCATGTTCAAACTGTCCTGGGAGCAAATCCTGATTTTAAGCCAAATACTCAAGGGCTGAACTCTGCTGAAAATGGCTAACCTCCTTGGAGTGAAAAGCAGACCGTGCGTTTGTTGTTTGGACTCTGGTACTGTACATGGCAACTCGTTCTGCCATTGCCACAGTGAGGAAGAATTATCCTGGACTACATCTGAGTGGAATTTCAGGAGGGATGAAGAAGTGTTAGGAAACTTCTCAAAAAAACTTTAAATAAATAAATAAAAGGGGGTGGGGAAACTGTTTTTGACAGCTATGCTGTTGAGACCAGTATAATGAAGACTGTGGAACATGTCTGCACTACGGTAGTATCTTGTTTTACAGCATAAGTTTGGTCATTGGGAATGCTGGAATATGAACTAGAATTGGATTATTTTACACTCAAGCATTTGCTGTTTTCTTTTTTACAGACACTGGTTTGTACATAATCTGAATTGAATGTGAATAAGTTTTTTAAACACCTTTCCAGTTCTTGATAAGATACAGTTTTGATAGATTATTGCAAATTTTCCTTTGTCTAATCATTAAAATAAAGAATGCATGGATCCTAACTTTGCTGATTGTCGTGGTTTCAATATGATTATATTAAACATTAAACTTGTGTTGGATGCCTAAACACTGCAGATTTTAGCTTCAGTATTTAAAGAACAAGAATCTTGTTTTAAAGAGATGTTTAAAACCCTCTTATTTCCCAAAGGAATAATTTCTTCAAACTAGATTCCCATAAAAACACATTTTTAAAGCATCCTTTCATTTTAATTTAGAGAATCTGTCAAAACCAATTATAGGAACCCACATGAGACATAATTAAGGCGTGAAATAAGCTATATAAAATTGTTGAAATTCAGGGTGTTTTATGCAGCAAAAATAATCGTAGTCAGGCAATATTTATGTAGGTCACTCGGGAAGAAATCACTTCATAAACCATCTAAATGTACAACACTGAATACTGATTTCACAGCTGTAAGAGTGAGGGAAAAGCCTTACACTCCTCAAACAGTAACATTTCAGTTTTATTCCTATTGAGTGATGCAAATGTAGGTAAATTTTACCACTGTTGTGTGAAAACTGAGGTTTCCTTTACTGAGATTTGTCCTGTCTCTGTTAAAATAGAAAATGTAAATCAAATTATGAACACACCTTAGCAAATAATTTGTGATGAATTTAGCTGTATTGTTGTTGAATTGTCCACAAGCAGCTTAAGACTTTCTCAAATATAGCTGTTCAAGAATGATTCAGTACATAATTTTGGTCTGTAAATTGTTTGCATGGGTTTCACTGGAGTTCTCACAGCAGCCACACCTTCATTAACCAAGCACTATGAGGTGGATCTTCTGCTGAGGCCTCCTTTGGCCTAAAGATGCTGCAGGTGGTGGCCCAGAAATAAATACCAACTTTTGAGCAAGCTCACCAAAATAAGGGGTACTTCTTTCCTACAGAACTTTGGTTTCATAACCCTCCCCACATCTATTCATGGCTTGCTATTTCTCAGATGTCCAGAATTGTAGGAGATACTGGGCTGCAGAAAGGAAAGTATTGGTAAGAAATTTTCCATTCTGTTTAACATATAAGAAATGTTCCATTTTAAAAAACAAACTACTTGTACTATTTTTGTATGCTTCTGCCTATAAAGTCTGGTATAGTCACCATGAATCCAACCACATAAGTCCTGGGAGGGAGAAATTCTAGCTAATAACATTTCAGGGATGTTTTAAATGGTGTCCCAATTTTAAGGTCTGATATCTTGGGATCGTTCAAGGTTACATATATGTGCTCAAAGAGGCAGCACCTTCTGTAGAATGAAGACTTTGGACTTAATTCAGGTTGTGGGGTCTTTCTAAGAATTATTGTTTTGCTGAAATGTGTATCCTTTTTAAATACAGAACTGAGAATACTCGCTTTACCATTCTAAAATCTCAGGATTTGCAAAGTAAAATGATAACAATTTATCCACCCCTTCACTTTGAGTCTCTTTTCTTACTCCCTTCCTCTCTAATGTAATCGCTTGGCCTATGTAACATGAGATTACTCTGAGTTGATGTTTGAGATCTTGCCATCCTTCCATTATCATGGAAAGGGCTGCCCTGCCTGCAATAGATATGGTTAGATTCTGAATTGCTGGGAAATTGCAACTGAGGCACGAGAGGTGACTGAATTCATTAGCAAAAGTTTAGGATCAAATTCTGATCTGCTGTAAGTGGCAGTAACTCCTCCGCTCAGAGCAGGGGACCACCCCTCTTCATTGTTTGTGAAGTACTTGGTATACTGTGGGTGCTATAATAAATAAATACTAGCCTTCAGTAAGGCTACACCAAATCTGAACTGGGGCCTTTACTGTTTTTAAAACTGAATTTACATTTGGGTGGTGCTTTTAATTTGTCTTCAGATGGTATTAATAGATAATTCCTGTGTACTCTTGTTTTTTTAAGTGCAATTTTCATCTGTAAACTATGTGAAAAGGGAAACATCTTACTCAACAGAACTTCCCCTTGTCAGAAGAGGAGATTCTGAATCCAGATTTCAGTGACTAATCGGTTTACCCCTTTGATCTGGTTATCACTAGCCACAACTAAGCACGGTTCTAGGCTCATTGATGTGATGGCTGAACACCAAGGAGAACACTCTTCAGAAGACAGCACAAGCTAATTCTGTTTCTTCTCCAGCATAATTGATGCATACAAATTGTCATACCATATAAGCCCAATGGTCCTTCTACATGGAATAATCTGCCCCAAAGAGAAGTGTCCTAACTCCCTCAGTTAGTGTCTGTGTTGTCTCCTGAAGTATCAGGGCCCACTGCATAGGTATCAAACTTACTTGGTGCACAGGACCTAATTCCATTTTTTAATTATGGTCAGTGCACCAGGATATAAATGTAAGATTACACCCTACCTTCAGTCCACAGCAAAACACCCACAGATGCCAAGGGGAGGTTTGACAAAGATGGTGGTGTCTGGTCTTTATGTTGTAACTACGTTTGGTTATTTATTCACTACCTTATTGTGTCATCCAGTTTCAGCAAAGGGGACTTGTCCCCAACTCGGGACATGAAACAGGCATCACGTGGAGGACAGAACTGAGACAGGAGCTGGTCCCTCAATTTAAAATATCTGGGGCAAACTCTCACCAAATATTATTTACAGAGCTGTGATCAGAGTGCTATAATTAAGGATCCAACCACTGTTTCTATTCTCAGCATCAATTAACAGGGAGTTCCAAGTGCAGGATGAAAATACACGTTAAAAAGAAAGTGTTACATTTTATAATAGGGTTTCTTTTTATAAAGTGAGTGTCAAGACTCTGGGTAACTGGTACTGAATCCTGTAGGTGCGTCATAGATTAACTCCCAGTTATCTGCTAAGGTTTCAAAACTATTTTAAGGACAGTAGAATTTGGCCATTGCCATAGCAGCAATAAATCCTTTAATCTCACTTCCTGAGGAGCTGAAGCTGTCATTTGATTATCTACTTTGGAATCTTCGAGGCAGGTTATGCGAGAGAGCAGTACAGAGACAACAGCGTGAAGAGATTACTGACTGCATCCATAAGTCTTAAAGCTGCTGTCCAGTCTGATACCATTTGATGAGGATTTCCTGAAGTGAGGATTTTACAAAGGGCTAACAGGAAGAATGCCACTAGGGAAACAATGCAAAATGAAAGTGATAGGACAGACCTCCCACTGCTATGACTATGTGAATGTACTAGCCCCTTTTTGCAGGCAGTATGGGCTAGGGATTGGAGAACTAGACGTAGGAAAGAAACCTACGTTTGCCAATGGCAGAGGTAAAAATAGAATCATCTTTGAGCAAATTGCTTCATCCTTTGTGTTTCGGTTTCCCTGTTTTATTTATATTGCAGTAGTGCTTGTAGACCCCAATCAGGGATTTGGGACCCATAAAAGCATGGTAGACGTACAGAAAGGTAGTTTCTCCCCTCAAGAGCTTACACTCAGTCTGTAAAGTGAATTTGAAATACCTCTTTGTGCAGTGCCTCAATATATTTGGATAAATGTACTCTCTATCTGCAAAGTAGGGCATGCTTGCTTGTTTGTTTTAGATTACCACTTTGTGGCTGCAGGGTCATCAGAAATCTGCAGAAAACTTTTCAAATTCTGCAAGGGGCAACACCATCTAAATCTGCATTTGGAGATCAGCATGCTATAAAGCTGTCATAATTTGAATGGGGGGGGGTTAAATGTCACATTGAAACACACAGCAAAATTCTACACTGCCACCAGGAATGACTCTAAACTTATGAATCCAAGATTGAGGTAGTTTTCCTCCCAATGAATAATATTTGGCGGTTCTGGTTTTGAGCATAAGAACTGAGGCCTCTAGTCATCACTAGATTACTATAGTTAGTTCCACTGCAGTCTCCCTGGAAGGCTGGAGTTAAGTAAACCACTGAGGGTATGTCTACACTACGGAATAAGGTCGAATTTATAGAAGTCGGTTTTTCAGAAATCGGTTTTATATATTCGAGTGTGTGTGTCCCCACAGAAAATGCTCTAAGTGCATTAACTCGGCGGAGCGCTTCCACAGTACCAAGGCTAGAGTCGACTTCCGCAGTCTCCGCTGCCCATTGGAATTCTGGGTTGAGATCCCAATGCCTGATGGGGCTAAAACATTGTCGCGGGTGGTTCTGGGTACATATCGTCAGGCCCCCGTTCCCTCCCTCCTTCCGTGAAAGCAAGGGCAGACAATCATTTTGCGCCTTTTTTCCTGAGTTACCTGTGCAGACGCCATACCACGGCAAGCATGGAGCCCGCTCAGGTAACCGTCACCCTATGTCTCCTGGGTGCTGGCAGACGGGGTACGGCATTGCTACACAGTAGCAGCAACCCCTTGCCTTGTGGCAGCAGACGGTACAGTACGACTGGTAGCCGTCATCGTCATGTCCGAGGTGCTCCTGGCCACGTCGGCTGGGAGCGCCTGGGCAGACATGGGCGCAGGGACTAAATTTGGAGTGACTTGACCAGGTCATTCTCTTTAGTCCTGCAGTCAGTCCTATTGAACCATCTTATGGTGAGCGGGCAGGTGATATGGACTGCTAGCAGTCGTACTGTACCATCTTCTGCCGAGCAGCCATGAGATGTGGATGGCATGCAGTCCTTCTGCACCGTCTGCTGCCAGCCAAAGATGTAAAAGATAGATGGAGTGGATCAAAACAAGAAATAGACCAGATTTGTTTTGTACTCATTTGCTTCCCCCCCCTCCCCTGTCTAGGGGACTCATTCTTCTAGGTCACACTGCAGTCACTCACAGAGAAGGTGCAGCGAGGTAAATCTAGCCATGTATCAATCAGAGGCCAGGCTAACCACCTTGTTCCAATAAGAACGATAACTTAGGTGCACCATTTCTTATTGGAACCCTCCGTGAAGTCCTGCCTGAAATACTCCTTGATGTAAAGACACCCCCTTTGTTGATGTTAGCTCCCTGAAGCCAACCCTGTAAGCCGTGTCCTCAGTCGCCCCTCCCGGCGTCAGAGCAATGGCAAACAATCGGGCATCTGAGAGTGCTGTCCAGAGCAGTCACAATGGAGCACTCTGATGGGGCTAAAACATTGTCGTGGGTGGTTCTGGGTACGTATCGTCAGGCCCCCGTTCCCTCCCTCCCTCCTTGAAAGCAAGGGCAGACAATCATTTCGCGCCTTTTTTCCTGAGTTACCTGTGCAGACGCCATACCACGGCAAGCATGGAGCCCACTCAGGTAACCGTCACCCTATGTCTCCCGGTCATTTTGTGCTTTCCTGCACTCTGACATTATTTGCCTCCACGCATTCGTCTGTGCTCTGTCAGTGTGGGAGGACAGCATGAGCTCGGAGAACATTTCATCGCGAGTGCGTTTTTTTTTCTTTCTAAGCTTCACTAGCCTCTGGGAAGGAGAAGATCCTGTGATCATTGAAACACATGCAGCTGGTGGAGAAAAAAAAGGGACAGCGGTATTTAAAAAGACACATTTTATAAAACAGTGGCTACACTCTTTCAGGGTAAACCTTGCTGTTAACATTACATACATAGCACATGTGCTTTCGTTACAAGGTCGCATTTTACCTCCTCCCACCGTGTGACTACCCCCTCAACCTTCCCCCCTCCCTGTGGCTAACAGCGGGGAACATTTCTGTTTAGCCACAGGCAAACAGCCCAGCAGGAATGGGCTCCTCTGAGTGTCCCCTGAAGAAAAGCACTCTATTTCAACCAGGTGACCATGAATTATATCTCACTCTCCTGAGGATAACACAGAGAGATAAAGAACGGATGTTGTTTGAATGCCAGCAAACATACACTGCAATGCTTTGTTCTACAATGATTCCCGAGTACGTGTTACTGGCCTGGAGTGGTAAAGTGTCCTACCATGAAGGACGCAATAAGGCTGCTCTCCCCAGAAACCTTTTGCAAAGGCTTTTGGAGTATATCCAGGAGAGCCGCGAATGCCAGGGCAAAGTAATCCTTTCACATGCTTGCTTTTAAACCATGTATAGTATTTTAAAAGGTACACTCACCAGAGGTCCCTTCTCTGCCTGCTGGGTCCAGGAGGCAGCCTTGGGTGGGTTCGGGGGGTACTGGCTCCAGGTCTAGGGTGAGAAACAGTTCCTGGCTGTGGGGAAAACCAGTTTCTCCGCTTGCTTGCTGTGAGCTATCTACAACCTCCTCCTCATCATCATCTTCTTCGTCCCCCAAACCTGCTTCCGTATTGCCTCCATCTCCATTGAAGGAGTCAAACAACACGACTGGGGTAGTGGTGGCTGAACCCCCTAAAATGGCATGCAGCTCATCATAGAAGCGGCATGTTTGGGGCTCTGACCTAGAGTGGCTGTTCGCCTCTCTGGTTTTCTGGTAGGCTTGCCTCAGCTCCTTCAGTTTCACGCGGCACTGCTTCGGGTCCCTGTTATGGCCTCTGTCCTTCATGCCCTGGGAGATTTTCACAAAGGTTTTGGCATTTCGAAAACTGGAACGGAGTTCTGATAGCACGGATTCCTCTCCCCAAACAGCGATCAGATCCCGTACCTCCTGTTCGGTCCATGCTGGAGCTCTTTTGCGATTCTGGGACTCCATCATGGTCACCTGTGCTGATGAGCTCTGCATGGTCACCTGCAGCTTGCCACGCTGGCCAAACAGGAAATGAGATTCAAAAGTTCACGGTTCTTTTCCTGTCTACCTGGCCAGTGCATCTGAGTTGAGAGTGCTGTCCAGAGCGGTCATAATGGAGCACTCTGGGATAGCTCCCGGAGGCCAATACCATCGAATTGTGTCCACAGTACCCCAAATTTGAGCCGGCAAGGTCGATTTAAGCGCTAATCCACTTGTTAGGGGTGGAGTAAGGAAATCGATTTTAAGAGCCCTTTAAGTCGAAATAAAGGGCTTCATTGTGTGGACGGGTGCAGGTTTACATCGACTTAACGCTGCTAAATTCGACCTAAAGTCCTAGTGTAGACCAGGGCTGAGAATTGTACATGTAAGCCAATATGTTTTGTCTGTATCTGTATTCTACTATATACCTTGTTTCATTTTTGTGTTTTCTGAAGCCTGAGACAAGCCCCTGTCATGATGCATGCTTTACCTGTATAAATAAAAGCATTTGGTTTGCGTAAAGTGTGTTTCCAAAGTGGTGCTCACTGGTTGACAAATACTAAATCAGGGGTTCTCAGACTGGGAGTTGGGACCCCTCAGGGGGTCGTGAGGTTATTACATGGGGGGGGTCATGAGCTATCAGCCTCCACCCCAAACCCTGCTTTAGCTCCAGCATTTATAATGGTGTTAAATATATAAGAAAGTATTTTTAATTTATTGGGGGGGTTGCATTCAGAGGCTTGCTATGTGAAAAGGGTCACCAGTCCAAAAGTTTGAGAACCACTGTACTAAATCCATAGCTGATCACCCCTCCATAGGGTTCTGATGACAGAGATAACTTCACCTCCTACCTCCTCTTTCCTCTTCCTCCTTTCTTGCTCTGTAGCCCTGAACAACTCTGTACTAAGTGGTGAGATTGTGACACTGGAGTTAGACTAGCCAGTCGTTCTGTCCCTGTTAGTGGGATTGTGACATTACTGTGACGTCAATCAGTTATCATCCAGCCCTTTTTTTATTTCCTCCCCGAGTGGATTTGCAAAGTGAAATGCTAAAATGCTTTTATCAGTCTCAAATATTTTATTAATCATAACACATCTATTTGATAAGATTTGTTTGGTGTCTTGCAGATCTGTAGAAAAATGTGATTTGTCTGATTACTCATTTATCTAACATGGGGTTGCCAAACTCGTGTTGTTCCAGAGGGCTGCCAAGGGTCACACAGGCTGTGTCACACCTAGGCATTTGGCCGTCCTGTTACACATTGCTGCAGTCAGGCTGAGAGGTCACACATCCAGGTAGGCCCTAGAGATGGCCTGTAATTGCTGCTGACTGCCAAGGACCTCTACTCTCCCTGTTTGCGCCAAGCTGGGAACCAGCAGATGAGAGGAAGAAGAGGTGGTGGTGGTAGGAAGAGAAGGTGAGGGGCACAACAATTGTAGGATTTACTTTTATATTTATCTTAAGTTTCCTTAAGAAAATATATATTATGTTGTAAAGAGAGGCCCTGACTAGCAAGTAGAAGGAAGGCCTTGAAAATAATGAGTAAAGAGGCCAGGTGGAATGAAGTAGGGAGAATGTCTGGCTCAAAAAATAACTTCATGAGATAAGGGGAAATTTCTAAAAAGAAGGCCCCTGACATAGGGGTGACTGCAGATGGCTTTCAATAAGACACAAGAAATCTGTCTTAAAATGAACCAACATGGCCCTTCCCCACCCACACGCCAGTGTTATCTCAGACGTTAGGGCCTATGTGAATCCAAGTGCAAAAACTCTTCATCAGTAAGAAGGAGGGGAGGAAAAACCTTGGGAAGAAAGGAGGTTGTAAATCTTATCTGGATTAAGAATGGAAATAAGGGTGAACTGTCTCAAATTGGTTTTTAGCTAAAGTGGTTGACAGCCTGGGGCACCATGGCCAAGATGCAAGGAGAGGGGTTTGCCTGGGGTGTGAGGCCATGGAATGGGAGCTTGGGGGGGGGGATGGGTAAGGACCCTGGGGAGGAGAGGCGGTGGGGGGCCGGAGGAAGTAGCAGGAGCCTGCGGGGGATGGGTGGAGACAGCAGGGGTCGGGGTGATGGTGGGGGCACCAAAATACAAGTTTGCCCAGGGTGCCATTTTCCCTAAGGTCTGCCCTGATTGGTGATGATGTTTGTTTGTTAAAGGGTTATGAATTGAAGGGTTCTTTGTCAGACTCTACCTAATCATGCTGGAATATGCCAAAATGAGATGGTCATCCCTAGGTCTGGTCTATTTGTAAGTATACTGAACACATGCTTATGAATACTTTGTTACTGTATTGGGTGTAGTGAGTGTTTATTTTTAGGCTGTTAGACATGTTTAAGGCAGCTGCATAAAATACCATTTGGCCTTTATAAACTGGTGTTTGTTGATTTCCCATATCAATATTATTATTAATTCCAACCACAATGGCTGCAAGCTCCCTCAGACATTCCCACTTGGTTCCAGATGCTGGACACCCCGCTGTCCCCCATAGCAGACATCATCCTGCATTCACCCTTCTACCTAACTGCCTCCCCTACACTTCCAAGAAGGTACCATTGCACCCCCTTCCCTCCCATACTCAGCTACCATAATTTGTGCAGCAACACATCCTATCCCCACCATTGCCTGGCACTGTGTTGCCCAGAAAGTGAAATGTATGGTGTGTGTGTGTATGAATATTTTCAGTGTCATCCACTTCTGTACAGTGGACTGAAATCTCTTACGGCACTCTCTGTCACGGGGGTGATGGTGAATGGGAGGTTTTTGTTTTTCCTCATGCTTTGAAGCCTTATGTAAATAAGGCAGCCTCATGGAATATCTCATTTTATTTGCAAGGAAGGTGATAGTACAAAACTCTTCAGTCTGTTTTATTCTCAGTCAGGCAAGGATTCAGAAATTTGTAGGTCACAGCTATTCGTCTTTCTCGGCTTGATGTCTGGGTGACCTTGTATCTAGATCTTTATTAATAACTTGAGACTTTCCCATCTTCTCCATGTGAAATAGGATGGGTTTAAGGCATTTGTTTTTATTTTTCAAAAGACCTATCAATGCCCAGGAGGGAGTTAATGTAATTGTGGTCACTTTTAGAACTGATTTCTGCTATTCCATATTTGATTTCCCTAACACGCTGATTTTGAGACAAATCCATTAAGTGCACTTGAAAGATCTCAAATGTCAACAGTTTTTCCTTTGCCCGGCCACCTGATATAAAACCCATTCTGTAGCGTGTTGATCTTCTGACTGGTGACTAGATGAAGCATGGAGGGAAAGATGTGCTGCTGCTTTCAACGATTTTCTGATTTATTTTGTAAACTTCTCGAACATTGTGTTTTCTAAGGTAAGTCAGTGTGGCCAGGGCTGTGGATGGGGAACCCTTCGGTGTGGAGTTTTAATTCAAAATAAATAAAATATGTAGCTGTACATGCAGCTGAACCTACAAAGGCTGCCTTGAATTCCACGAGATTGAAAAGTATAAAGGCAAACATATGTAGTGATATGGGAAATCAGCCTCTCTCTGTTATACTTAGAAGTGATGATAGTGTATGCAAGGACCCAGGCATTGTCATCTTGCAGTGGCCCAATAATCCATCTAACATGGTATTCTGGCTCCCAATGTGATGAGTGCATTGGCAATATGTATGTAAGCCCCAAGGCCTGAAGCTCTAGAGGGCTTGGAGCTCATTACTGACACCTGTTGGTGAACAGGGAGAAGAATGACCCAGAGATGTCTGAGAACTCCAGATGGGCAAAGGCTCCATGGCCGGGAGGAGGAAAACAACTGAAGGGGCCTGGCAGTTTGGGGCATTTTCGTTAAAATTCAGTTAAGTTTTGAGCTTGGGGTGCAATAAAATGCTATTATCCCTGTTGGGGAATGAAAGAACAGCACTAAATGTGCCTGGGGTAGGGGGTTGCCATGACCAAGACTGCAGTCAGGAACAGTTTGGTAAGGGAGGCTGGACAGGGTGAAAAGGAGGGAAGAGGGGAGTACCTGACTGGTGGTAAGGACTCTGTAAAGGGTCTTATACGCCAGGGGTCTCAACCTTTTTCTTATTGAGGCCCCCTCAGCATGCTACCAAAACTCCACGGCCCACCTGTGCCACAACAACAGTTTTTTCTGTATATCAAACCCTGGGCCAGGGTTAGGGGGTAGCAAACAGGGCAGTTGGTCGGGACCCCACACCACAGGGGCCTTGTAAAACTAAGTTCAGGCTTTGGCTTCAGCCCCAGGTGGTGGGGCTTCAGATTTTTGCCCTGGGCCCCAGCAAGTCTAATGCTAGCCCTGCTTGGTGGACCCCCTGAAACCTGCCCAAGGCCCCCCCAGGAGGCCCCAGACTCCTGGGTGAGAACCACTTTTATACACCATAGCTCCTTCTGTAAATCAGCAGTGAGCTGAGGCAGCATACAGAGCTGGGCTGAGGTAGCTTCAAGGGGGTCAGCTGTGGCAGCAGACAGTGCAGAAGCAGTGCTGAGATAGGTAACAGCACTGAGGTGGCTTGGGCTGAAGCCAGACAGTGCCACAGCTTAGCTAAGGGATTCAGGTGTGGGCCTCCCTATCCAGCAATCAAAGCTGAAATCACTTCAGCTGGGTCAGGTGGTAGAATTCTTGGTGCTGCACTGACAATACTTCCCTTAGAGGCTGGAGAAGGACCTGCCTGAATTTTGGATTCTGCCTATCCTGGACAACAAACTGTAAGTGAGGGAGTGGGGAGAAGGAGGGAAGTGGCTAGAACGATGGTTCTCAACCAGAGGTCTTCCAGGGGGTACATCAACTCATCTAGATATTTGTCTAGTTTTACAACAGGCTACATAAAAAGCACTAGCAAAGTCAGCACAAACTAAAATTTCATACAGACAATGACTTGTTTATACTGCTCTATATACTATACACTGAAATGTAAGCATAATATTTATATTCTAAATGATTTATTTTGTAATTGTGAGATGATAAAAATGAGACAGTATGCAATTTTTCAGTCATAGTGTGCTAAGACACTTGTATTTTTATGTCTGATTTTGTAAGCAAGTAGTTTTTAGGTGAGGTGAAACTTGGGGGTACGCAAGACAAATCAGACTTCTGAAAGGGGTACAGTAGTCTGGAAAGGTTGAGAGCCACTGGGCTAGAAGGTGTTAGCCACTCTCAGCTGTGAGAGGAGGTCTGAGGTTAAGACTGTTGCTCAGACACCCTGCAGAACATGGTTGATTTGTTAATAGCTGGCTTTCCCAAGTTCATTCTGTCTCTCCTTTTCTCCACCCCTATATAAAAAGATTTTTGTTTTAAACCCCTGGACTCAGTGCTTGCAGATTGGGAAGTATTGCCTGTCATGGAGACCCAGGGGAGGTAATTTAGCTTCCCAGGTTTTTGGCGTGAGCTCAATCTGATGTTTAAGTTTTCAATAGCAACCCCTAGAAAACTGTACCTGGCATGTTTTTGCTTCTGACGACACCTGACAGAAGGGTTACATATAAAAAAATCCAACTGGAAGGAAGTAGAAGGCATAAACCACTCGTAAGGATCCTAACTCTGGAATACAGTGCTGCTACTCTTAAGAATTAAGGTTGTATGGGTGTCACCTTGGTGACTGTGGTTGATTACTGTTGTTTTGTGTGGTAGATAAAGGGGATGAGTGTATGAGTGAGAAGGTGATGTGTGTGATATATGGCTTTACGCTATATTTCCCAGGTTTTATGTGTTTGTCTTTAACATCCACTGTCACTAATGGGCTTGGTTGGTTGCAAATTTAAATGTCTGTTCTCAAGTTGTGCTCTCTGCAGTGTGGAGGAATGCCTGGAGGCAGTGTGAGGGAACACATTGACTTATCCCAGGGGTGTCTCCTGTGCCCCTTTGGAAGAGCCCAGAAACTAAAATGCCCAGGGTACAGTTGCTGTAATGGGAGATGAAAGGCCTTTGTGTCACCCTCTTCCAAGCACCCCTCAGCTCGACATACAGGTACGTGTTAGGTGAGCTTGTGCTTTGGAATCATTTGTGTCTCAGGTGCCCTTCTTGGTGATCCCCCTCCTCTCTCTCTTGCCTCTGGGGCTGAAAAGGTAGTATGGTCGAGTGTACTGCTGCAGCCAATAGTGGCAGTTCCCAACCAGTATGGAAAACCCCAAGAAGCCCCTTCCCTCAGCCTATGCTATTCCCTGTAATTTTCTTGCTCCTGTCTCTCCTATCTGTAGCACTAGTGCTGCCCATCTGTTGGCATCTCTTTCTCAAACGCGTACTCTCCTGTGTGGCGGGGCTTGGTGGTCATTTAGGAGTTGGGGTCTTTGGGTATAGTGTGTCTAGAGCAGCCAATGAGTGGTTTAACTCAAGCCTTCTCATTTAGTATGACCTTGATGTGACTAGACTAGCCGTCACTGGTTGTACGCCAGCCCCTTCCTTAATAATGCGAGGGAAGCACTTTTTTTGTACCAGTCATCTCCCCAGAGCACTTGGGGATTAGGCATGACTGAAAAACAGTCCCAAAAATTCCCTGGACCTTGCAATTGTTAACCTTTCCTCATGAACCAATCCCTGCAGCCTCCTGGTCAATTATGTTGCTCTTCTCTGAACATCCTCCAATTTGTCAGTCCCCTTCAGATAGTGAGACGCCTAGAACTAAACACCGGGTCCCTGGAGCGGTTGTACTAGAGCAGGGGTTCTCAAACTTAACTGCACCACAACCCCCTTCTGAAAACAAAAATTACTACATGACCCCGGGAGGGGGGACCCAAGCCTGAGCCAGCCCAAGCCCCACCACCCTGGGGTAGGGAGGCCCAAAGCTAAAGCCCAAGGGCTTGAGCCTGTAACCTGAGCCCCAGTGCCCCAGGCTCAAGCCCTCGGCCTTTGGTCCCAGGCGGTGGGGCTCAGGCTTTGGCCCTGGGTCCCAGCAAGTCTAAGCCAGTCCTGGTGACCCCATTAAAATGGGGTTGCGACCCACTTCGGGGTCCTGACCCACGGTTTGAGAATCACTGTATGAGAGCTTTAAAAGGAATGATATTAACCTTGCTGATTCATGACATGAAGCCTGTAAGTGATGCAGCTCAGCACTGCTTAATTATTTTCCTCTGCGATACTGAATCCCAAACTCCTGTTGAAGTTGTGCTGTCCCATACCATTCCCCCACATCTTTTTTCTACACTGCTGCTAGTCTGTTCTCTCCCCTACTGAATAGTTGTGGTTTGAATTATTTTCCCCCAGGTACATTAGCCTGCATTTTTCTAAGAAAAATCTCCTTTTGTTGTTTTTTGCCCATGTCTCCAATTCCTCTCTAAGGGCCCAGTCCAATGCCTATTGAAGTCATGCCCAAAGTCCCATTGCATTATTTCTCTACCCTCAAGGGTATTTGCAGTTCCTTCCCAATTTGGTATTACCTGCAAATTTCATGAACACACAGTTCACTTTTTCTTCCAGATCATCAGTAAAAACACGGAATAACACCAGAGCTAGAAGTGGTTCCTGCTTTTCTCCACTAGAAACACAAACACACACACACACACACACTTACTTCAATTTAATGTTACCATGGTCTTTCAGGAAGTTTTCAGTTCCCACAACCAGTGTCTGTATCCAAGTCAGTTTGAATGAGTTTTGAGAGTAAGACTGTGAGAGAATGTGTTTTACGTACTGTACTAAAGTCCAACTAAATTACCCCTCTACTGCCTTCTCTGGGCATTGGTGTTGTAATTCTATCTGGATTAAATTGTGTAGGCCTGCCATGTGTACGTCTCAGTGCTGGCAGGGATGGTTCCTCCCTAATGAAGACCTGCAGTTTTGTAATGCTGTTGTGTTCCAGCCTATTCCATTACCATGCGTGTCACGTGGGGTCTGGGCTGGAAGCCAGTGCAAATGTTTCTACAAGGACTTTAGGACATATATTTTAATTATGTCTATACTCCCCCCTACCCTTCTTCCCTTTTGTACATAGTTTTCCCTTAAGCCTTTGCAAAGTGCTCTGGTCCACCTGCCAGTGCTAGTTTCTTGTATGACTCTGGCCCCTTTAACCTCCCGTCGTGATAAGTGCCAAGGCTCTGGCTTGAAATACCAATACTGAACACTGTCAGGCCCTGCATGATTCCATCACTGCCTTCAGCTTAAGCTGGCATGGGAGGAGAGGAGCCACTCCCTGTGTGAGGGAGATTTATGGTCTCTGCGTAGTCAGAGCTCGGGGGAGGGGGATGGCTCTAGAATGAGCACCTAAAACTTTTCAAGATTAGAGAGAGAATGTCCTGATCTGAAGCCGATGGATGGAGGGAGACGGTCTCTCTGGGAGCACGGTGTGCACACAGCTGTCTCTTTCTAAGTCAGACTGGCATTTAACACAAATGGTAGTGCCACAGAGGCCACGTAAGGCTCCCACTTAAGCGGACCAGTTGTCACTAAGCATACAAAATAAAATGCAATGCAACGAGCTGTGTACCCGAGCATAACTAGGCTGGGGGTGGGTCTGATGGAAACAGTGTCGGTGTCTCTGTCTCTGTCCACGTGCTCTGTTGGGTGAATGGGATTGTACATGTCTGTGCGTGTAGAACAGGTGTGAATAGAAAGAGTGTGTGTAGGCATGGACTGGAGTAATATGAAGGGCTATTTTTTGTCCTTACTTTGCAAAAGGTATCTTTGAGCCTGTTTCCCAGTTTCTGTGTAGGCTTTGACCAGATGGCCAGTACTAGCCTACATCAAATTTCCTTCCTGTGGAATTGTATGCGACATCCCTGTTTTAGTTGAATGAGTTTCTCAGGGTTAATGTCATTACACTGGATCACAAGCAAATGAATGATCCTTATTATCTGGGCAAGTTTATTATTAAATTAACGGAATTTCCAGAGAAGTACCCATCACCCACCCACATGACCAAAGAGTGGGCAAAGCGCTCACAGGCTCCAGTGGCTGATGGCATCAGCCCATTGCCCAGGGGAATCTGGGGAGTGTATAGTTAGATCATTTTTGTGTCATTTGTGTCATTGGCATCATTGGCAAAGCTGAGATAGCCGATGGAGTGAGGGAGAACAGTAGGAGATTGGGTTTAAGCTTCAGGATGGTATGGAGCTCAGTAGGGTATTTTGTGCAAGAGTGAGAAGTTTAAACTTGATTCACTCGCTCCCCCTTACCCAGAGCAGAAATAGCTTGAATTTCCTCTTGCCTACATGTGTTTTATACCACTGTATGGCTCACTTCATTGGAGCTACTCCTGATTGACACTGGTGTCTGTTTGCAGGGTTGTTGTAGCCATGTTGGCCCCAGGATATGAGAGACAAGAGAAAGATAAGGTAATACCTTTTTCTGGAGCAACTGCTGCCAGTGGAAGCTGTAACAGGTGAGGCAGGCCATGCTCTTAGCAGGTGCTGAAGAGGGTGCTGGCTTGCAGGAGGCTTGACTGAGCGATAAGTGCAGGTAGTCTACGTGAGCGATGAGCACTGCAGAGAGCCCCTGGGTGAATCTCCATGGTGAGTGATGGGCGAGTCTGAGAGGCTGCATAGAGGAAGTGTTGTTGGGCCTTTTGCTACACAGTGCATATGTTACTGTTGTCAGCCCTTTAGCAGATTTCTACAGTGCAGTGAAAATAACTAGATTAACACAGCAAAGAGGATTAGAGATGCTTTGGGGAAGGGAAATGGGGAGGATGAGCAGAGGAGAGCATAAAAAGAGACAGTAGGAGTGCAAGTGCCAGGCTTCCTGGTGCATGTTACTCAGGATACCTGTCTTTGGCCCCTTCGGTTTCGGGATAGGCCAGTGGAACGGAACCATACCAGGCACGATGTCGAAGGAGAAACTGGAGTCGCTGGTAAAAAACATGGAGATCATGCTGTCCGAGGTGGAGCAGCTGAAGATCCACTGCACTAAGCAGACAGAGGAGGTGAACCAGGTGGTGCAGGAGCTGCGCCGGGAAAACAAGGATCTGATGCAGAAGTATGAGCGCATCTGCCAGGATCTGAAGGAAGCCAAGGAGACCATTGCCCAGCTTCAGGATACAAAGTTTGCCTTTGAGGCGAAGGAACGGCAAGCACAGAAGCTCAACAGGCAGCTGTGAAGCAATACAAAGGAGACGCATGAGATTTCCCAAGCAGACCTAAAACCAAACCTAAACCTTCTACCACTGGAACCAGAAATCACTGGACTGAACTGGACTACATCCTTCCCAGACCAAAGGGACATGCTAAAAAAAGTCACCTATTTGTGGGGGTGAGATCTCAGAAAGGCAAGAGAAGTGCAGCTTGGATTCTATCCCATGCCCCTTAGTAATGATTGCACATTTCATCATGCTGGGAGAAGATCCCTGACCCCTATCCTGGATCATAGAGATCTAAATTGTAGTTGTAGTGGTGACCAGCAAAACTTGAGCATGGCACCATCACATCTGCCATGGAGTTCACACAAGGACAGAGCTGCGGGAAAGGAACTGGACTCACTTTGAGTTTGCTGGAGGGGACTGGACTATGTGACTGCATAGAGGAGAGCGAGAGAGAGAGATTGTCTTCTCATTACTCCACTTTGTCGCCATATATGCAGGACTTTTCTGTACTAGCATTAGGCTTCAATACAGTCAGGCTTTCACTTGAGGTAAACTTTCTTACTGCCTGACTGAAAGACACTTGCAGAGGTGGCATTGTGTCAGCCTCACGGTTCCAAGCACTGGCTACTAAAGGCGTGACAGGCCAGAGGTTATTAATGCTATTACAGTCATTCTTGTCCTTTTCCCATTCCAAGCTGAAATGTAAAACTTGCTGGGATTTCTGTCTAAATTTCTGTTTCAGTGTAGTCAGCTCATGATGATTTGGAGTGTTTGGTGTGTTAGAATTAAATCTTGGTTGACTTTTTAACACTTTTTAACTGAAGAGCTATATTTTGACACCAGATTTACATTTATTAAATCTCAGTAACTGTGTATTAATGGACCAGGAATTAGAGGAAGAAAATGGAGGAGGAGGGTCGGGGGAATGTACTGTCAGGAGGCTGTTTTGCTTTCACTGTGTCTGTCATTTGGCTGTCTTGTCACCAGCACTGCAGTGGATGTTCAGTGCTGAATGTAGCTAAGAACAGGTGACTTTTGACCATACAGTGAATAGCGGGAGGGGTAGAAGGTGGGAGTGTGCGTGGGAGAGGCTGGTTAGAGAAAACAGCCTCAGAGCTTAAACAGAATAGCTGGAGTGGTTCCAGGAGGATCTTTCTTCCCATCAACTGTTCTATGATCGGCTTCCTTTTATCCTTCAAAACTTCTCTTTATTATTCTTTTGCAGCAAACTCAAACACACAGCGAGGGCCAAAGGGCAGGCAGAGAGGGGAAATTGAAAGGGAAAACTAATTCTAAAACTGCCAACATCAAATCATCACCTCTCATAGCCAGTGTGCAGCTGTTGGGTGTGTTTGTTTTTCCCAAATGATTAGCTATCCTGTAAAATATAATGTTCTTTGCTTTTGACGGAATCAGTGTCACTTTTTGATCAACAGAACAAGCCCCTAGAGCACTGGTTCTCAACCCGCGGCCCAATCAGCACACAGCTGCAGCCCATGTGATGTCCTCAGAGTGGTACAGATAGTGTATATAGGGTGTGGATGCAGTCCCTCATGACACATAGAGAGCTGCATAGGTGGCCCACAGTGGTAAATAGGTTGAAAATCACTGACCTAGAGGCTCAGGGGAATGGCTAATGCTGGGAGTCCTTAGATCCTGTGTCTGAAGAGAGAGGTGGAGTTGCTTGGTTGGCTGCTTTGGCGTCCCAGTGAAAACCCTGTGTTGAAAGATGCAAAACCCCTCTAATGAAGAGGTTTTCAAAATGCGGGGTGTGTGTGTGTGTGTGCAGAGGAATGTTCAGGGTGGCGGAGGGGCAGCGATGCCAGGGGGCTTGGACCAGTACCGTGCAGGGGGAGCTCGTGAAGGGAGCATCACCTCCGCCCTCTGTCTCACCTAAATGGGCTATCTAGCCTGTGGGTCAGTGTCAATGCCTCTGTGCCCAGTGCTAGCTCCGCCCCCAGAGACTGTCACACACAGCTTCCCCAACCCTGAAAACCTAAGGCGGGAGGGGTAGGTATTGGGGAAGGGGGCATAACCAAAAACTGAAACTCAAAATGGGAGGAGGGGCTCAGCTAAAAAAGTTTGAAAACCAGTGCTCTACTGGGTCCCCATCCAGCACAAGTGATGCCAAGTGGAGTTCTGCCATTGGCTTTAAAGGGTGCAGAGTCAGGCCCAGAGTGAAGTTAGATGCATTTTTCTCCTCCAAGACAACCTCGGTTTTAGCCTGATCCAAAGCCCATTGAAGTCCAGAGAATCCTTCCATTGATTTCAATGATCAGGCCTTCTGAGCAGAGTCACTGTGTCTGAACTGCAATCAGTGCACCTGGACTTTCATTCGACTTCATAGAAATAGATTTCACTCTAGAGATCAGTGTAAGCAGGATCCATTCCATAACAGTTTGTTCCATTTGTATCATCTGGGCCGGGGTTTAACTTTAGCTCTTCTGTTTTGGGTGGGGCAGACTAGAATATTTGAAAAACACTTTGGAGATAAGAGATTTTTCCTTTACGTTATAAAGTGTAACCTGAATAGAAATGTCTGAGCCTGACCCTGCATTCCTTGCAGTCCAATGGGAGTTTGCAGGGCACAGGAAACATAGGATCCAGAACTAAGTTTCTTGTGTTTTGTTCTTATGAATGTTTTCACTTCAAATTAATTTTCTAGCCCCAATCCACCTTTGCTTTGTTTTTCTACTTTTTTAAAATAATTAATATGTAAACCAATAATAAAAAGTAAAACAAATGTTATATGCACAGCTGTGGGAGCTTCTGTTCTGCGTAATTTCTCACTTTGTTCATATCATGCTGTGTGTGTGTGTGTTTACTCTAAGATAATTATTCCAGTTTCAACTCTGTGGAACAACAAAGGGACTAATGGAGAGCACACAGATTACTCACTGTTCCTAGGTTAATCACTCAAAATGGGATTCTCTCTCTGGCTGCCAGGTTCACTCTATATTTAAATCCTTGACACCAGGAGGAAAAGGCAATTCCTATGAACCTGTGATCAGTTTCTTGGCAATTAAGAGAATTCTAAGGCCTTGTCTACACTGCCACTTTACAGCACTGCAACTTTCTCGCTCAGGGGTGTGAAAAAACACCCCCCGAGCTCTGCAAGTTTCAGCACTGTTAAGTGGCAGTGTAGACACTGCACCAGCTACGCCCCTCATGAGGGTGGTTTTTTACACCAGCACTGGTGCCATGACTACAAAGCCACGTTAAAGCTGGCAGCGCTTTAACATTGCTAGTGAAGACATACTCTTAGTGTGTGTGTCTTGTTTTAGGAACAGGGCCAGCCCTAGACCAAATGGCACTCCAGGCCAAGAGTATCTTTGGTGCCCCCAAGCCCATTTGTTAAACTTTTGAATACCTTATTTTTTATTGCATTTGTAGCCAATTTCATTACTTTGATGCACGATTTCTCTCTCTCATATAAGCCAAGAAACGTGCACTCTAGAATCTGTAAATCTAAAAGGAGGTTCGACGAAGATGTAGTTCTCAAAAAGTCTGGAAGGTTCCACAAGATTCTACAAAGGTCCAGAACATTCTTGGAAGGTTAGTGGAAAAATGAATCCACATACAAAATACCTGAAATATTTTACTTCAAACATTCTATTTTTGTTTTGCTAACAAAAACAGCACTCAACCCTGGCACCCCCAGCCTGGCACCCCAGCAGTTGCCTGACCCTAAATCCTGCCCTGTTTAGGAATGGTGAAATGACTATATATAAATGTCCTACAACAGTGGGTTTGGGATGTGAAATGTATCCGAATGCTTTCTTTTTTTTTTTTTTGGAATTGAAAACATGCCCACTGATCTCTTGCTTGTATAACTCAGGAGTAGCTCCACTGATTTAAAACCAGCATAAAGGAGATTAGAACTGGACCTTCTGTTTTTACATCCAAATCTTCACATGTCCAGATGCAGAATAGTACCTTCTCTTAAAATTAGTCATGGACTTTGGAAGATTTTAATTTCAAAATTATTCAGACATGTTTTTCCTCCTCTCTCTTTTAAGGTAAGGACGATAAGCTTGTGCTTGGTTTTTCTCATTTCACCTGGCCTGGACTCTCCAGCAGGTCATGATTTTAATCTCAACTGGTTGGAACTAGAGTCATAGAGTTTAATGCCAGAAAGGACCAGATCATCTAGCCTGACCTCCTGCAGTCAAAGGCCACCAATGGACCAAAAATAAGTAGTGACAGGCTGATCACTTGCCTGGCAGTGGAGAGGGGCAAGGGCAGTTGCCTAACTCTCTGAATGCAAAAGGTCAGTTCATGTGCTGTCCCTCTGGGGAAATGCAGTGTGGGAATCAGAGCCCAGCTGACACAAAGGGCTGGCGAAGGGGCCGGAATCTGACTCACGGACTCTAGAGCCCAGGCTGTGCTGTGCCGGAGCAGCAGCCAGCGAATAAAGTCGTTCTACCCAACTAGAAGAGGGGTGCCTCTGCCGCTGCGCGTGAGTCCTGCGGGTTAGTACAGCTGGCAATTGAACCCATCACCTTCCTCATCTCTAGGTGGCAGCTCTACCGCATTAGTCAAGAGGAAGCCTCGCATGGCCTGACCCAGTAGCGGCTAGGCTAGGCTAGGCTCTTATATCAATCACTCTTCCCTGGTGGTGCAGGCAGTGGCAGGGTGCTGACTGATTTCATTGGACTTCACTGGACTGTCCTGTCTTGATGCACCCGAGTAAAGAATCTGAATGGGAATGAGAGCGGCACCTCCAGCTTCAGGCTCCGCACTGAGATTTTTACACACAAGCCCATTCGTTTACTATTGATCAAGGTTGTATTTCGGGGGGGATGTACCATGAGCGGATGTATGGGAATCCTTGGCTGGCAGTTCATGTCATTTCAGCAGTCGTCTTGCTGAGACTGACTGTAGGACTTTGCCAGACTCTCCCAGCCCCTCAGGGGCATGAATGAACGGGAGTATAGCTTTGTTTGGGAGCACTCACCCCTTGCATCTTAGCAGTAAGCCCAGAGCATCCATCCAGTACCGGCCTTCTCTACTTGGCCAGCATGCTCATGCATGGGGAAGAACTCCCAAGGGAAGTGGTGGGCTGGAATGAAAGCTCAGTACCCCCCCACATAGCCTGGACATACAGTCCCTTGCATCAAGAGGTGAAAGAGCCCCAGCTGGTATCCACCCTGGGCAGGATGAGCTGGAGTCCCTTACTCCTCACCACTGCAAATGAGAAACAACCATATGAAAACTTTGTTTTAAAAAATGCTGAGTGCCCATCAGTGGTCGCTCCTGGGTGTTCAAGACTTGATAATCAGGCAGGTGCCTAAATATGAACATAGGAGCCTGACTTTAGACTCTATTTGGAAATTGTTAGCCTGAATTCTTTGTTTCATTTCAAGCCTATGTGTGTCAAAGACACTATAATAATAGCAGTACTCACAGAGTATTGATTCATGTGGCTGTAGCCCTGCTAATATTGGGAATTATTTTTCATGTACTTTACCCCACCCTACTCAGATACTATTGCCCCCTCTCCTAACCTGACCAGACTCCTACTGAGCCCTATACCCAGATGCCACAGAAAGAACATATCTGCTAATAATTGTAATCATACAAAAGTTCTGTTAATTCAACTGATCACACTGCACCGAGTGGGCCAGTCCTCAGCACTCCAGGAGATATATCACAGGAGTGCATAGGTGGCCAGACCCCTGGAACAGAGAGGCAGTTATGGAGCAGTGCAAGAATTCCTGGTAAAAAATAACTATTGCAAGTAACTTGTTTGGTATAAACAACAAGGAGTACTTGTGGTACCTTAGAGACTAACTAATTTATTTGGGCATAAGCTTTCGTGGTCTAAAATCCAATTCATCAGATGCATGGAGTGGAAAATACAGTAGGAAGATATATATATACAATAGTACATGAAAAGATGGGAGTTGCCTTACCAATTCTAACAAGACAATTCAGTTAAAGTGGGCTATTATCAACAGGAGGAAAAATCACTTTTGTAGTGGTAATCGGGGTGGCCCATTTCAAACAGTTGACAAGAAGGTGTGAGTAACAGTAGGGGGGAAATTAGCATAGGGAAATTAGTTTTTAGTTCTTGTAGTGACCCATCCACTCCCAGTCTTTATTCAGGCCTAATTTGATGGTGTCCAGTTTGCAAATTAATTCCAGTTCTGCAGTTTCTTATTGGAGTCTGTTTTTGAAATTTTGTTGTTGAAGAATTGCCACTTTTAAGTCTGTTGTTGAGTGTCCAGGGAAGTTGAAGGGTTCTCCTACTAGTTTTTGAATGTGATAATTCTTGACATCTGATTTGTGTCCATTTATTCTTTTGCGTAGAGACTGTCCAGTTTGAGCAATGTACATGGCAGAGGGGCATTGCTGGCACATGATGGCATATATCACATTGATAGATCTGCAAGTGAACGAGCCCCTGATGGTGTGGCTGATGTGGTTAGGTTCTATGATGGTGTCCCTTGAATAGATATGTAGACAGAGTTTGCAACAGGGTTTGTTGCAGGGATAGGTTCCTGGGTTAGTGTTTTTGTTGTGTGGTATGTAGGTGCTGGTGAGTATTTGCTTCAGGTTGGGGGGTTGTCTGTAAGCGAGGACTGGCCTGTCTCCCAAGGTCTGTGAGAGTGAGGGATCGTCCTTCAGGATAGGTTGTAGATCTTTGATGATGCATTGGAGAGGTTTTAGTAGGGGGTTGAAGGTGATGGCTAGTGGCATTCTGTTACTTTCTTTGTTGGGCGTGTCCTGTAGTAGGTGACTTCTGCGTACCCTTCTGGCTCTGTCAATCTGTTTCTTCACTTCAGCAGGTCACACCTTGCTGTAGTCACACAGCAGAGTCTATCTACAAGGGAAGTCTCATAATACTTTCCAGCTTTCATCTGAGTAGCTCAAAGTGCTTCATGAACATTAACGACTCCTCACAGGCTTGTGCTCCTGGGGGTAGGTAAGTATAGTCATCCCTGTGTTAGAGATGAGGAAGCCGAGAGTCCAAGGGATCAAGTGACATGCTCAGGATCAGAAAGTGAGTCATGGCAGAGCTGGGGTTAGAACCCAAGTCCCTGTCTCTGTTCCCTGCTGGAAGTACACAGATATTACTGGATCCTGCTAAAATAATGAAGGAAAACTTAAATAGCAACAGCCTGTCAGTCATGTGAAGCTTGTCAAGCTCTGTATTCTTATATGAATCAGTCCTTCTGAAAGGAGAAAGGAATTTCCCTGGCAATAAGGGAGTCTGGTGGTTCCTTTCCATTAAAAGTGCTCTGAGGGTTTGTTGGAAGAAAAGCTGGAATTGCTGCTGCCAGGACAGACCCCAGCCTAAGAGATCAACAGCACAACAGAAGGGATCTCCTTCACAACATGCTTCGTGCCAAAAATGTTTGTTTAACAATATAAAACAGGTGACCTGACCCACCCAAATTCTCCTCCAGTTGGTGGTCACCCCTGTGACACTGCCATTGCCTCCCCATGCATCCCCTGGATGTAGCAGGCTGGTGGAGAAGTGAGTGTCCTGTTTATCTGATTAGATTTGGTGCATCATAAATCTCAGGTTCACTGTCAAATTATGAGAATGACCTTGGATCAGTGCATTGTCACCTCTTTTTTCATTCAGAAGTGTTTCCAGTACTTACAAGGTATACAGGGATCACTTCCTCTTTCACAGAAACAGTGTACACTTTAACTACTTACAATGGCAAGCGTGGGGTCACCATGCAGACATTTGTTGCACATTTATATACAATCATTTCGTTGCTTAGAATGTATCCTTAGGGCACCACTTTGGCCTGGAAATTTTGCAATTTCAAGCTGTCTTGTGAGACCTATAGTACAGACTTCCTGAGATGAGCTGGGCCTGGATCAAAATCCCACAAGAACAGCCTTTGTTTTCCCATGTTCCTGCCCTCCTGTTGGACTCAGGAAGTGTGAGGTACAAGGCCTTTTTTGTTTGGCTGGTGGTTGGGTTTGGGTTTTTTTTGTTTTGTTGGGGGTTTTTTTTGGTTGATAAAATGAACTTCACCAAAGTTTCAGGTTGTTTGAGTTTGGAGTGAAAGTTCTGGTCAGTTCTGATTTTATTTCAACGTCCCCAGGGAGCAGTTCTTCAATCTTTATGGTTAAAAATCTCCAGATGCTGTGTTCAGCCAGTGTCTGCTTTAGCAAAGTAGGCATAGCTGTTTCTTGGCTATGTCCTGGCTAGATTCCAGTGTGGGCAATTACATTCCTCCTTCCAAAATTCCTCCTGTAACTTCAATTGTCAGTCACAAGAGCAGCATTGCCTAACCCAGGCTTTCAAAAATCGTGAGAATGGCTTAAAAATCATGTAATCTCTAAAACAAGGCATTTGGAGTTCTGTTTATTTGCCTACTGGCTTTGGAAGCTTTAGGGATCATGTTTACAAGCTTTTCTCCACAACTGTGAGCTGAGAAATTTACTTTAAAAAAGTATTACAATCTGAGAGGCTGGTATATTCACACGATGCCAAGGTCTGGGGGGTTAAGAAAAACATCAGCTAACACAAGACTTGTTATAAAATCATGAGACTTGGCAACACAGATTTCTGGTCAGCTTGGGGATGGTTCTCCAGCAGGGCCTTGGGCTGCTCCACCCACAGCTTGTATGCCAGGTTGCTCAGGAAGCGCTTGGTCCTGCCACAGCTGAGACAATGTACGACCATCCAGTGCCGGCTGCAGCATCTTCTCTAGCACACCATGGAGCTGGCTAGATTGCTGGGCTCAACGGGTAGTGATCAATGATTCCATGTCTAGTTGGCAGCCGGTATCAAGTGGAGTGCCCCAAGGGTCAGTCCTCAGGCCGGTTTTGTTCAATATCTTCATTAATGATCTGGAGGATGGTGTGTGATTGTACTCTCAGCAAGTTTGCAGACGACACTAAGCTGGGAGGAGAGGTAGACATGCCAGAGGGTAAGAATAGGATACAAATTAGAGGGTTGGGCCAAAAGAAATCTGATGAGGTTCAACAAGGACAAGTGCAGAGTCCTGCACTTATCACAGAAGAATCCCATGCACCGCTACAGACTAGGGACCGAATGGCTCGGCAGCAGTTCTGCAGAAAAGGACCTAGGGGTTACAGTGAATGAGAAGCCGGATATGAGTCAACAGTGTGCCCTTGTTGCCAAGAAGGCCAATGGCCTTTTGGGATGTATAAGTAGGAGCATTGCTAGCAGACCGAGGGACATGATCGTTCCCCTCTATTCGACATTGGTGAGGCCTCATCTGGAGTACTGTGTCCAGTTTTGGGCCCCACACTACAAGAAGGATGTGGAAAAATTGGAAAACGTCCAGCGGAGGGCAACAAAAATGATTAGGGGACTGGAACACATGACTTATGAGGAGAGGCTGAGGGAACTGGGATTGTTTAATCTGCGGAAGAGAAGAATGAGGGGGGATTTGATAGCCGCTTTCAACTACCTGAAAGGGGGTTCCAAAGAGGATGGATCTAGACTGTTCTCAGTGGGCACTGATGACAGAACAGTGAGTAATGGTCTCAAGTTACAGTGGGGGAGGTTTAGGTTGGATATTAGGAAAAGCTTTTTCACTAGGAGGGTGGTGAAGCCCTGGAATGCGTTGCCTAGGGAGGTGGTGGAATCTCCTTCCTTAGAGGTTTTTAAGGCCTGGGCTTGACAAAGCCCTGGCTGGAATGATTTAGTTGGGGATTGGTCCTGCTTTGAGCAGGGAGTTGGACTAGATGACCTCCTGAGGTCCCTTCCAACCCTGATGTTCTACAAACTATGAGCAAGAACTCACTGTCCTCCATTAGCTACACTGGCATTCTGTCAGCTTCTTTCCTCCTGAGCACTTTTTACTGTTGCTAAATTGTTCTCCCCGCTGGTTTTTCACAAGGGATGTGAACTACATGGTGCATGTTAAAGGAGAAAAGAGCATCTCAAATAGAGATGGACCCGAGCTGCAATATTCATCTCTGGATATAGCCTAACTCCTCCAAAATGCTTGGACCTTTAGATCTGAGGGTCTGGTTAAGCCCGTCATAGATATGGGGCCAGTTGTGAACTGGATTTGGATTCAAATTTCCCATGGTCCGGGGGATGCCTGGCTGATGACTTGTGGTTCTGGCCCACCTCTAGTTTCAAAGGAAATGTGATTAAATTCAATATTTTGTTATTTAGACTTGGGAATTTATTGAAAATGAGGAACAGTAAGTGGAACTAGGAATTACTGTATCTGTCTCTTGAAATGCTGCCGGCAGCTACAGTAAAACTAGTTATGAAGGGCTCCACCCAGGCAATAACTTGCAGCACAATTTTCAATTAAAGCACGCACACATTCAAAGGGAACTGGAAATCATCCCAAATCAGGCTCTTCCATGTGTGCACGGCTACAACTCTGGCTTTCAAAAGCAAAACAGGAAACTCATGAAGAAACTTTGAGGCTCAAGGGGTTAAATGAAATCCAACTCTCCTTTTCCTGTGCAGTAAGGATTAGTAACCAAACAGAAGCTGGGGAGAGGAGAGTGTTGGAGCCACTGATTAAGCTACAGAAGTGGGGAAGTGGACACACAGCTGGGCTACAGGGTGGCTTTAGTGCCTCTAAACCTTACACTCACCTTCAAACAAACTGATGCAGAAGGTAAGAGTTAGTTTTGCATTGTGGGTCGCTTCTTTCCTCTCCTCTTCATCTCATTTACCACTTGTCTATTTGTCTTTCCTTTGCCATTTATGGCTTTTTATTTCCAACTACTTTTTATCAGCCTGGCTACAGTTTAAAGGGCAAGAGAGATGTTTGCTGAATGGAGTCCTGTGATTGCAAACTCAGATTTCCTGGCAGAGAGGGAAGGAGAAGGCACCCATATATTCAGTGAATGTTAATCCCTGCTGCTTTACACTCCCAGGTTAATTAGTCCAGGGGCTAATATAATCAAACAGCCATTACTAACATTCTCGGGGGAGAGGGAAGAGGTATCAGTTAATGTTGGATGAGCCTAGGGGCTAGGTGCCTAAATAGATCCTGCCAGCATGAGTGTAGAAAGCAATATAAGTTTAGCAGGGCTTGTATTGGTGCCAGTGGATTCCTGTGCCTATTGGTAATTAATACTCAAATAACCATTACTATGGGAGACAGCTGTGTGGATTGAAGGAGCACCTGCCTACTTCCAGAGGAAGTGTCTCTCTATCCTGATCATTACACACCTATTTCACCTGTTCAGAACTTACACCTGATCCTGCAGACCTCTTCTCAAGGAAGGGTTTGCAGGATCAGGCCCCACGCTGACATCTTTTGTGGTTTTCCTGTTGCTAAGCAAGTGAACATGTCAGCTGAGAAGGCTACTTTGGAAGCTCACTCTGAGAAAGAGATGGTAAAAGGATGGCTATTGTTGTGACAAGTGCTGTGCTAAATCTAAAGGCATAGGATTTGCAAAGTGCCATGGTATTCCCTGGGGAAGGGCCAGCTGCTTTAAAGGACTTACACAGCTCAGAAAACCCTCATGGCTGTCCAGCAAGGAGTTCCCAAGATCAGGAGGTACTAGACTTGGTATAGGAGCACGGGGAGGGGGATGAAGGCTAGGTGGGTCTGTTTGTAAAGCTTGATTAAAAGGATTTGTACCTCGGTACTCAGTGATCTTGGAAACTTTTGCACTACATTTAGGTTGTACGCTCCCCATTTCTACATTGCACCAGTGCAGAGCCATTCAGCAAGATTGTGTGTAGACAGCTTTGGGACTCATACTCCCATTCCTCTCTGTACTTTGATAGATGTGATCCCCTCTCTTTCTGTAATGCTTTTTGATCCTGGAATGTTTCATAAATGGTATAGACACAGGTCCAGTAAAATGCAGCTATTTCTGGGGTGGAGGTCAGCAAGCAAGAGCACAGCCCACTGTACAACAGTGTGTGTGTGGTAGGCAGTGTTGTCCAGGGATAGCAGGACAAACACACTGCTCTTATAGAAAGTGCTGGGGGATTTTTAATGCCTACCAAAACTTATAGGGCCATGGTTTTTAAAGGGATAGTAACTTAAACATCATTTAAAAAGATAAATTGCTTTACCTACATTACTAAAACAGATTAAAATGAAAATTTTCAAAAATTAAATTAAAATTTCCACTATAGATGTTCTGTGTTTACTTTATTATTTCTCTCTGGTTGAACAATGAAGATATGTTAGTTTCACTTTTTTTTTAAGTCACTTTCATTCTCAGATTCTTCAGTTTTGTAAGTGTCCTGTGTCCTTTGTCCCCCCTCCCCCCCCCAAAAAAAGCCAACAACAAAAACAACTCTGAGGCCAAATTTGCCTTTACAATGACCCCGTAAAGTCGTACTGCATCCACACAGTAAATTGTGTGGAACCTGATGTACTTACATTAGATGGATAAAGGCCTGAGTTGACCCGCTGATATTGGAGACTCTGATCCCATAGAAGCTACACACCTAAGGCTTGGCTAGTAAGATATCCCCTGTAAATGTAACCTGTGAGACAGAACTCCAAATGATTTGTGGCAAATGTCAAGCAGGGGTGCAAAATTTTGTTGCTAGGTCTCTCCGTATTCTCTCTCTCCTTAATAGTTTAAAAAAACATTTGAATTTGTTTGCTTTTAAAAATAAGCTGTAAATAAGCTTATGCTCTAATAAATTGGTTAGTCTCTAAGGTGCCACAAGTCCTCCTTTTCTTTTTGTGAATACAGACTAACACGGCTGTTACTCTGAAACCTGTAAATGAATGTGTCTCTCTAAACAGAAGGATGGCAACTCTGAGGCTGGGATGCAGCATCAGACAGAAGTTAGAGAATGGATAACCTGCAATGGTGGTGTTTTATAAGCTAGTTGCCTTCTGATGCAGTCTGTTTCTGGTTTTGGCTCACCCCTTTTTGAGTCCAGGTGTTTATCAAGTGTGATGTAAGTGTTCTGCAGTGTCAGTTCATCTAGTCATTAAGGGGTTAGTTATCTCACAAGATATGCACGTGGACTCAGCTGGAGTGCATGTGAGTAGCTGTGTTCCAATTTGCATGATGTGCTAGGAAAGGTGATACCTTGGTGCTGCCTTGTGTTTTGTCTAGAGACCCAGCTGCTCTGTAGAGCAACTTGGGAATTTTTTTATTATTATTAACAACACTTTAATTATAGTATTGCCCAAAGGCTCCAATCTGGATTGAGGCCCTATTGTTCTGGATGCTGTACAAACATAAAAAAGAGAGAATCCCTGTCCTGAAGGGTTTACTCCTTAGGCTGCTGATGGTTATCTCACTCTTTAAAGTCTATCTGTAAAATGATTTCATGATTTCTGTGTGTATATAAAGTCTGCTGCAGTTTCCACGGTAAACATCTGATGAAGTGAGCTGTAGCTCACGAAAGCTCATGCTCAAATAAATTGGTTAGTCTCTAAGGTGCCACAAGTACTCCTTTTCTTTTTGCGAATACAGACTAACACGGCTGTTCCTCTGAAACCTGTAAAATGATAAACACTTCGTTAAAGAAACCAAGTCTGTGCCTTGTGATTCTTCAGAGCACAGCATGTGCAAATAGTAAGTCTCATAAGAGAATGAGCTGTTTCTGTGAATAAGAATAGCATCTGGCATTATAGTACCTAGGATGGGATTATGAGCATTATCAATCCTCTCCTTTTAGGCTATAGGTTCATCACCATTTGGGATCAGGAGGAATAATTTTTCTCCCAGAGACACAATACTGCTCCAGCATGAGCCTGAATGGCTTCGCTGCAATGTTATAGCCCTGTGACTCAAGCCAAGGGCACCGGAACCAGGGTATGTGTGCAGGGGGGCCATGGCCCTCCCACTTTTTAACAGGTTTCAGAGTAGCAGCCATGTTGGTCTGTATCCGCAAAAAGAACAGGAGTACTTGTGGCACCTTAGAGACTAACAAATTTATTGGAGCATAAGTTTTCGTGGGCTACAGCCCACTTCATCGGATCCACTTTTTAACATGGGTGTAGTAGCCTCAGGCAGGCCTGGCAGAGGCTGCGTTTTGCAGCAGGGGAGCTGAAAAGGTGATCAGCTCCCCTGCCACAAAGTGCAGCCCCTGCTAGCACTGCCTGCCTCTTCCTGGTGGGGGGGCTGAGGTGGGCCTTAGTCCCCCCACTATGGGGCCCCGCCCCTGCTCCTCCTCTTTCCTGAGGCTCTGACCCTGGCCAGGCCAGAAGCTGAAGCCGGGCTGTTAAGAGCTGCCCAGGGAACCCAGGCTGCTGTGGAGAGCCCCAGACCCTCCACCTGCCTTGTGTGGTGTGCACCAGGGGGCAGGGACATGGGCTGGGGGCTGCTCTCCAGCTCCCTGTCCAGAGCAGGTGGAGGATCTGGGGCTCCCCACAGTGGCACAGGCTCCCTGGTCAGCTCTTACCATGGCCTGGCTCCGGTTATCCAGCCTGCCTAGGGAGCGGGGCCTTGGGGGAAAAGGGAGGAGTAGGGGGAGGGACCTTTCGGGGAAGAGGAGGAGCAGGGATGGGGGCATGGTTCTGGCACTGGTGGTCAGCCCACTTCTATGCAGGTTCTGGTGCTCCTGGCCCAAGTCCTGTGGGCCCGAGTCAGTTGGCAGCTGTGGGTCTTTTATTGCAGTGTAGACATGGATTCCTTTGAAGCATCCAATATTGGTTATGGTTAATGGCAGGATACTGATGCTAGATGGACCACTGGTCTGATCCAGTACATACATTCGTAAATCCTTAAAGGTGTCCCTTAATCCTGAGGAATTTACCCACTGTTCTGTGAGGATAATAGAGTCATCTCCCATTGTAATCTTTGCTCTGCAGGAGCTCATTGTGTGTATATCCACCCAAGGTTGTCTCTTATTTGACTCCATTAGGATCAGACCAATAGTCCATCTAAATCCAGTATCCTGTTTCTGACAGTGACTAAAAGGCATCTCTGGTTTCTGAAGAGGGGCATATATGAATGGAACTGGATGATTAACTACACATGTGCTTGTGCATATGTACACGCCATGTGTTCCTGCTCGCTCACGCAAATGCACAAACACACTCAACATGCAAATGTATGATGATGTCTGGAAAAACTGTACCACCCATGAATTGTTTATTTTGCTACTTAGTTATTAGAGCAGTGACTGCTGTGCTCTGGCTGCTACTAGGGAAGCACAGTGATGGGTCTTTGCGGAACAAACAGCAGGTTTATTTTTAGATGACACAGTTATCATTTTTCTCTGATCACACAGTCCCATATGTGCTTCCTTTCATATCACACTGCAGTGCCAGGAGTGATCACACATTCATAAAGCTATTTTTTTAAAGGTAATTTTTAGCAACTGCTGAAAGATGCCAGGCTGGCAGCCCTGGAGACGGAAGCTCTGTTTCTCCTAGCGCAGGTATGGCCTCTTAACTTTTTTTAGTGGAGTCAAAAGGATTTTTCAATTCTGCTAGCTTTAGTCTCCTGCCACTTACACAGCAATATAAAACTGGTGTAACTCCATCACTTCCTCAGACATACTTCTGATTTACACCACTAAGGGAGAGAAGACTCGGGCCCCACAGGCACAAAGAGAGAAAGAAAACGGTTCAGATTATTTTTATGTTTACACTTGGACTATTACAATACTTGTATGGTTGAGAAAATTGTCTTTTGTTGTTGTTGTTGAGGAGGGAGGAATAGTTTAATTGGAGGTAATTACCCAGCATCTAGACTCTAGTTAGGTTCTTAAGAAGTTTCCCAAAGTTACGTGTGTTAACCAGAGCAGATAACAAGTTTTTAAACATCACTGTCTTTGTCTACATTCAGTGCTAGTGTTTAAAATCATGTTAGTTAATACACGTTAGCTAAAACTTTTAAAACCCCACTCATTTTCTTAATCTATCCAAACCCCAAATTAATGACCCATAGCAGTATTAGAATATGAATGTAAATCCTTAGCTAGTCTTTTTCATTCCTTTTAATGCTTAGGCTTTTTTAATTTTAATTCTTGTCATGTATTTTCTGTAGGTTTATTCTATTGTGGCTTGTAGCTGTCTAAATTTTTTATATGGGGGAATGTAATAGAGACTTAATCAACATGTGTAGTCAGTGAGATTACTAAATTACAAGTTACAATTACATCTTTATTTTTTTTGAAGAAATTTGTAATGGAACCCTGGTTGCAACCTTAACTCTGGAAGGCTTGTTGCAGAGGGCTAAACTTGAACAGATCCCTTATTGTCTGCCTATTACTAGCCTCATGAAATATTGTATTTTTCCTTGTAATGGAACATTACAGGCTGGGACAACCACTACCTCTTCTCTGATGCACAAGGCATACCTACAAATGTGTTCCATCTACATCACTAATATGACTGTACTGTGCATTTCATGGGGTAGGAAAGCCACAGATGTGCAATTTCTGCAAAGACATAGCCTCATCTCGCTTTGCCATCCCACCCCTTGTGGGTGTGTGCAGGTGAAGCCTCACTGTGGAATCCCCTTGGTCAGGAGGTGCCAGAATCTGACATCACTGTTGTAGCTGATGGTTTTTCAGTTGCTCTTTTCACAGTGCCTACGTGATGGGATTGAAACAAGCTTTTTGTCTGCCTGGCCACGCCTGTTCCTGACTCTCAGGTCCAACAGTGTCTGCCATGAGTTACTCTTGATCGATTCTCCTGAAGTTCTGCTAAGCTTGGCATTGTTGTAAGATTCTCTTGTGATAATGTGGCCAGCTTGGGTGGGCCCTATCAGTGATCTAGATATAATCATATGTCTATTGTGAACAGTGCCCCAGATCTCACCATCTCTCCCTCCCAAATTACAGGGGACTTAGGTGTCAAAGTGATGGGGTAGTGACTGGAGACGTCAGTACTAATTGGGTCAGAAGCTTGTATGGGTGTCTTGGTTTAGTCCTTAATACAAAACCACAAACGTAGCTTTATTCACAGGGCTGGAATTGCCAGGCATGGTTCAGATCACAACTGAAGTGCATTGGCAGATCTGTAGGGGTGGATAGGACTGGAATAGCATGAGGTGCTGCAGGTCAGGATTGAGGTGTGTTGGCAGAGCTGCATGGGTTCCCGATTGGAATAGCAGGCAATGCTGCAGGTTGAAATTAAAGTATGTTGACAGCTGTGCAGGGCAAACTTACAAAGCACCTGCGCTTAACCATGAAGTAAGAGAGTGCTCTCCCTGTTGCTGCTATCGTCTGTATCTTATTTTAAGTTCAGAATTCACCTCAAATCTAAAAATGTAACAACTTCATTTAAGAAAAAAGTTACGGCTGAAAGCGTGTTTCAGTGATGACTAATACAAAAATAAAATTACTTTCTTAGAATCCTGCACCTTTTTACAAAAGGTCAAACATTAACGAGTATGGAAATGAAGAGTTAGGGGATCCAGCCAGTTCCCCACTGCCATGTAAACCTTTCTCAAGCACCAAGTCGCACCACTGTTTGCCCTCTGGTCTCCTAGTCGTGCTCCATCCCTCCATTGTCTCCTAGCATTTCCAGCCAGTTTATATGTACAGACATTTTAAAATTTTAAACGTAGCTCTGTCTGAGTGTGTCCCAGGTCTTAGCTGCAGGTAACAGGAGAGTGGGAAGGGAAACACAATACAACCATTTTAACACACACTTGCTTGCTCATTTTCTATACAGAGTATTTTTCCACCTTGGCTCAAAGGGAGTCAGGACCAGGGCTTGCTTTGGCTTGGTGAAAAACAGAGATAGAAATGTCAAATAAAAGACAGTTTGCTTCAGGCAGGGGAGAAAAGAAACAGCGATTAAGTTAAGTCTCTTGGACCCAGTTTAATCCTCCTGTCTAAGGCAAAGGATCAGTTTCTCTATGCTTCCTGGCTTGGTCCTCAGACCTTCCTGACCCTGTTTCCAGCCAGGGGAGAGCTAACCCTCATATGGCTTCTCCCAGCCTCTTTATATCGCTGCTCCAGTGAGCCCCTAGTTGCCTACCTCTGTATAGGACGTGCTTACCCCATTTCACGCTCTTCATATTAAATCTCTAATTCCTATGCTAATCCCTCCACAAACCCTAAAAAAGTTACCTGATTCTCCCTGGCATGGCCAGCAAACCAAAAAAAAAAAAAAAAAACCCCATGGAGTTGAGCCATTTTGGGGATATGGTGTGCAAAACATTTTAAGAAAATAAACAGGGAAACTTTTTTTAAAACATCATGGGCCAGATTCTCTGTTCATGTAAACTTTCAGCTATGACTAAACCAGTTTAAGAATCAAGCTCCATAATTTTAAAACTCCCTTTCTGATTGGTTAGTTGGTGTGTTTCTTGGGATTTTTTTTTTCTTTTATTTTTCTTCTAGACTTCCCAGAAAATCTGTCCTGGCATAGAATTTTAGGACTGCAAGGGACCTTGAGAGGTCATCTAGTCCGGTCTCTTGCCTCATGGCAAGATTAAGTATTATCTAGACCATTCCTGACAGGTGTTTGTCTATCTGCTCTTAAAAATCTCCAATGATGGAGATTCCACAACCTCCCTAGGCAATTTATTCCAGTGCTTAACTACCCTGACAGTTAGGAAGTTTTTCTTAATGTCCAACCTAAACCTCCCTTGCTGCAATTTAAGCCCATTGCTTCTTTTCCTATCTTCAGAAGTTTAGGAGAACAATTTTTCTCCCTCCTCCTTGTAACAACCTTTTACGTACTTGAAAACTATTATCATATCCCCACTCAGTCTTCTCTTTTCCAGACTAAACAAACCAAATGTTTTCAATCTTCCCTCATAGATCATGTTTTCTAGACCTTTAATCATTTTTGTTGCTCTTGTCTGGACTTTTAGCGTGTAAACCAGGCATTGCTATCTGTCCAATGATTTTGTGAAAAGATATAGTTTAAAAAGAGAGAGAGAGATGGGTAACCCATTTTGAAAAGCAGCTGCCTAAATCGTATCAGCCATTTCCTCATGACCAAAAGGGCATGGTGTGCAGTGACTCATCCTGAGCTTCTATGGCCTCATTTGCAAATGCAGATATGACTTTTGCACAAGCTGTTTAGGCAGACACCCATAGAGCTGGGTAAAGGTGCCCAGGATTTCACATGAAGCTATAAGTTGGACCAAGGCTGTGTCAGAACATAGACCCGAGCTCGCTGAAAGGTGCAAGCCTTACTGAGCCTGGTCTGAGTTTGGAGTTTGCAATGAAATGAGATTCACTGAGTTTCTAGTTTCCATTGCCACAGTGTTCCCCTGGTGTAGTCAAAGCTACGGTGGAGGTACTGCTACAGTGCAGACTATCAGCTCTTTCCAGGCCTCCTAATTGCTAGTAATGGGTGAACCTCAAAATCTTCAGTGTTGGGTGAGTTCAGTGTTAAACCTGAGAGTCTGGATGCTTATCCCAGCCTCTTGGGACTGCACAGCTGGGCTGCAAATTTCACCAGTGCCACCTCTCACAAAATTGGTGGGATCTCGTTCTGGCCAGGTTGGATTCAAACCAAGCAGCCCCTCTTAGTATTCTGACAGGTTTCAGAGGAACAGCCGTGTTAGTCTGTATTCGCAAAAAGAAAAGGAGTACTTGTGGCACCTTAGAGACTAACCAATTTATTTGAGCATGAGCTTTCGTGAGCTACAGCTCACTTCATCAGATGTTTACCGTGGAAACTGCAGCAGACTTTATATACACACAGAATTCATGATTTCTGTGTGTATATAAAGTCTGCTGCAGTTTCCACGGTAAACATCTGATGAAGTGAGCTGTAGCTCACGAAAGCTCATGCTCAAATAAATTGGTTAGTCTCTAAGGTGCCACAAGTACTCCTTTTCTTAGTATTCTGGCACTTCTGCTTCCAGGCCCACCCTTTCAAATCTCAAAAAGGTTCAGGTTGGGGCTCAGTTTGAGTTCTTGGGACAGAGACAGGTGGCCCTGAGCTGCTAAATTCACACCCAGATCAGATCTTGTCCAACATTTAAGGTGCTTGGTTCTGGAGTGTTGGTTTGGTCCATTACAGAGCAAGAAAGTCTCAAAGTTTGGCTCTGGACCCAAACTTCAACCAAGTTTAAGTGATTGGATCCAAAGCATTGGTTCATCCCCTTCACCAGTCTACTCTGAGGTGTTCGTTTCAAAGATAGCCACAAAGTTTGGATTCTTCCCAACCTTCAGCAATGTTCAGAGCTGAGGTTTTGGCCAGGCCCTTCTCTAATTCTGGGCAAAGGTTCAGGCCGCTTATTTATGCTGAACTTATTCCTCTTATCCCTGTTCCTAATGTGACCAGGATTCAGCCCTGTGGCAGAAATGTTCATATAGGGAGTGTCCCAGCAGCTGTTTCACATTCTGCTGCTGCATCTTGGATGGAGGGAGGGGGAAGGAGAGGCCATGCAGTTCCAGCACAGAATGAAAAGGGAGTGTTTTTTGAACCATAAGGAAAGGTGTAATGAGTTATAATGGGACAGGAGGCACACAAGGCAGCAGCATTGGGCCAGTCATTTCCCATAGCTTCAGTTCACAGCCCACATGCAGCAAAACTCCACCCCATACTCCCAATGCAAGGAGAAATGGGAAATGAACAGAGCTGCTACTGTGACCCTGGTCAGTAGGAGCTTTTAATTCTTACAATAAGACTCAGTGTTAAAAGACAGAACAAATAAGTTTACTGAATCTGTCAGGCATGGCTAGGTATGTCACTGGAATTAACTGAAACTCACACAGTGTCCTGTCCCAGCATGCAGAGTCTGGTTTCTTTGGAGACCTGGGATTATTCAGTGACTGTCCTGACTCTGGTTGTTCCAAAGTCCTGGTCAGGAGCATGGACACATGGTCTTTCCTGAACATTTCAACTGAGGGAGGTATTAGAAAAACAAGTTTTGTTGTGGCTCTTTTCACACAAGACCTGAGTCCTATTTCAGGGTTGCTCACTGTACAGGATTCACTTGGGTAAAGAGAGCCTTGTGCACCTGTTCCACCTCTCCAGCCAGAAGTCAGCAGATTGGTTGGGTTGGGGACATCAAAACTATCTCTCCTAGGAGAATGTCAAGGCCATTTCTCCCTAGATTTTAAGAATGTGAAAAAGTGAAAATGTGAATAGAGAACACTTGACAGATTCTCATATACCGTCGTGCATAATCCTCCACTGGTCTCAGAGGAAGAACTAGGGGCCTGATTCAAGCCCACTGAAGTCCATCTAAAAAAACCCCATGAAGTTCCATTTTCTCATGATCTACATAGTTAGCTTCTCAAGAGAGATCTCCTCATGCTTGTTTTCTCTGTTTCCTCTCCCCTCTACTCTATTATTTTGCCTTGGGAATTTTGTATAACTGGATTCCTGCAGGGACTTTGTAGTTCTAAGGCCCATGGAAGAAACATTAAAGAGTAAACCTTTCTGCCCCAGTATACAGGGATAGTGGGCATTACCAGAACCCATGTGCATATTTTCAATGCATTGTAGTATGTTATTTTATCTGCTATGTGTCAGTGCTAAGAGCAATGAGATTCTCCCCAGACGCAAGACATGGCACCATGGAAGTTTTGCAGCAGCTGTGAAATTCCCAGAACAGCAGCTTCCTCTTTCAAAGCAACTTTGGGAGCATCTAGAAAAAAAGATGCTACTCTAGACAGCCTTACTTTCAGGTGTCTTTTTCTTGACTTGATACTTTCCTGCAGGAAAGGTTTTAGTCTTGATGATAATTATTAAATATCAACACTGTTCTCAATAATATTATAAATTCTGCATCTCAGCCAACTGGGAGCTTGGAACTAATCGTGTGTATTAAGTATTAATATTAAAGGGACAGAGTATTAAAATGACAGGCTAAAAATTATGGTTTAGGTCCATGTCTGTGCTTGAGAAGGAAGAGATGCTTTGGAGGCATTGAACCCATGTAGCAGCTCCTATGTCACCTTTACTTCCTGGGGCTGATGAAGAGAAAAGATGGCTTGACCAAGGCATCCTTGGATTATGACAATCAGTGATTGACTTTTGGAGAAAAAAGTAGGGGGCCCTGAATGTCAAGTGCCTTGATTTTATTTAAACAGCAGTGAGAAGTAAGAGGGCCATTAGACAGAAGTGAGATAGCCACCTTACTACTTTTAGGGGTTTGTTTTCTCCCCCCCCCCCCCGCCCATTCCTCCTAAAATTTGTGCACTGCTGACAATCCCTGGTGGCTGGAATGAGCCTTGTCATGGCTATTGTGGGCACAGTGGGGCAGGGCAGTTCGAAGGAATGAAATGGCATTAATGCTCAAAAGAGGAAGTTTGTTCTGAGAAATATAAGCTGACATAGTAGGAATGGTGCTGGAATGGTGAAGAGATCCCATACTGTCCTCACTACTAAGCAATGTCTCTGAGGAAACCTGGAGGCAGGAACAGCATGTGAGCTGTATTTACTTGCTGACTGTGTTAATGCCGGCAAGCCCGGTGACTCTGGAGCCCTATAGGCCAGAGGCGCTGCTGGATGGGGTTGGCAAATGATACTCATGCAGCTTGAGCATCTTAAATATTGGACTCCTTGCTAAGGAGCCCACACCTGACAATATATCTCATCTAGTCAGGTGTTTGATCCTGCTGTAGCAATGTTCCCTCTAAACTTTCCATATTCAGCCCTTCACTCAAACTCTTGTATCTTGGTGCTGCTCATATGGGGCACATTCTTTTAAACTTGGGTGCCTAAAGCTAGACACCTGATTCCATATTAGGCATCTAAATAAATGTAGGCACCTGACCATTTCCATTTACTTCAAAGGCAGCTGCAGGTGGTAAGCACCTCTCCAAAATCAGGCTAAATCTTTAGATGCCTAAATATGGATTTTAGATGCCAAAGTTGAAGATTTTAGACATGCAAGATCACCTCCTGTATTCTAAGACCCTGCTCCTGAAACTCCTCCAACTCAAACAGGGTGAGTCAGATGCAGAAAGAATCTTTAACATGCGAATTTCCTGGTTTTGATTGGCTGAAGTCAGAACATTATTATTTTAAATACATAGGGGTTTTTTTGTTTTTTTTTAAAAGGTATGTTGTATGCATAAATGGGTGGGTGGGAGGACAAGAAACAGCATGTCTCTCCCTCTCCCCTCCCCTCCCCTCCATGCCCTGTGATGGTGTTCTCATTATGCCAAAGGCAAGCTTAGGAGAAATGCTGGGGATCAGTAATTACATGCTGGCTTGCTGTGGAGGATAATTTCAGTCTTCACAGTTGCCTTGATTTGTCTGGGATACATAGTGACAAACTACCTTTGTTCCTTGTTCCTTGCCTTTGGTTTCAGTCCATCATCTTTTCCTGTTAAATCTCTATTTCACTCCATAGTCCCTTCCATCAGATCTCCCACCAGACCAGCTTGCCCCCTTCCGTCCCTGACCTGTGCTCCACAGAGAGTTCTAGCCATGAAGGAGCAAGAAACCAGCAGTTCTGATCAATGTTCTCTTTATTCCACAGAGGACGATGAAGAACTTGTTCCTCCTGCTCACGCTAACAATGATGCCACTTCCTGCATCTTCAGTAAGTTAAGCACCTTTTCTCAAGAGTGGCTGTTACCAGGGATGGCATGAAACTTGGAGTAGAGGGTTTCAACTTTGGCAGCCAAAGTGTTTGTAGAGAACTTAGGGTAATGGGTGTCCTGTTTGAAAATGACTATATACATGCACTTGAAAAAGTTAATACTTGACTGACATACACTTGATGTTGTATCTGTCCTCCACATCTCCACCAAGGTATTGGGGCCCAGTCACCACACACACTGAGGTATATATGTTAGAAAGTCTATACTGGCAGTTTTAATAGTAAGTCATTGATAGTGATTCTGTGGCTACATGGAACTAGACAATCATGAGGTATGCCACCTAGACCTAATGGTTGTCATCAGTGGAGCTAGAACTGTGAACCTTCTGCTCCAAAACTACAGGCCTCTGCCACTTGAGATAAGGGAGAATCTCTGTTAGTTGTCATAAGGATTGTATGCTCTGCACTTCCAGCCAACAGCAGGGAACTAGATCATCTACACTTGAGCAAGTCTGACTTTCTAGTATCCAATAGAGCAGAGGTGGGCAAACTACAGTCCGTGGGACTGTCCTGCCAGGCCCTTGAGCTCCCGGCTGGGGAGACTAGCCCCCAGCCCCTCCTCTGCAGCCTCACCTCACCTCACCGTGCCACCAGTGCTAAGGCCTGCCGCTCCTGCTGGGCAGCACAGCAGTGTGGCTGGCTCTGGCCAGACAGTGGGACTGTGAGCTCCTGCTGTTCTGAGTGGAGTAGTAAGGTGGCAGGGAGCTGTGGGGAGGGTTTGATAAGGGGCAGAGGATCCCCGGGGGCAGTCAGGGGACAGCAAGCAGTTGGATGGGGTGGACATTCTGAGGGGTGGTGGTCAGGGGACAGGGAGTGGGGGGGTTGAATAGGTGTGGGAGTCCTGGGGGGCCTGTCAGGGGGCGGGGGTGTGGATAGGGGTCGGGGCAGTCAGGACTGGGAGCAGGGAGGGTTGGATAGGGGGCAGAGTCCCAGGGGGGCGGTTAGGGGTGGGGGTTCTGGGAGGGGGTGGTCAGGGGACAAGGAACGAGGGGGTTGGATGAGTCGGAGGTTCTGAGGGGGGCAGTCAGGGGGTGGAAAGTGGGAGGGGGCAGATAGGGGGCAGAGGCCAGGCTGTTTGGGGAGGCACAGCCTTCCCTTCCCGGCCCTCCATACAGTTTTGCAACTGTGATGTGGCCCTTTGGCCAAAAAGTTTGCCCACCCCACAATAGAGGATAGTGGTACACACACATGCTAGTCATTGCATTAGAAGGTCCATGAGGTAGTTGGGTATGCTACACAATCTCTCCTTGCTAGCTGCTAACACAATTGGCTCAAAACCAGCACCCTTGGCCAAAAAAGAGCCAAAAAAGTTCATCCCATGTGAGCAACGCACCACATCGTTCCATGAAACTGTGAAGCGGGAGAATCTCTGGGGGATGGCTTTACGCTGCTCGTCTCTGATATTAGACAATGTGTCCTAAAGTCAGTAACTTCTCTTGAAAGAATGTGTAATGGATGGAAACGGTGGTGCATCTGTAGAGGAGGGAAAGTTTAACAGTCTGTCCTTAAGTGCCTCTGTGGTATGAGAGCCACATTGGATGCTGGAACTGCCCAGCTAAGAAGGTGTGAGGAGATGCTCTTTAAAAGCCGAGAGAGGAATGGAAGCACCAACGCATTCAGATGGGTCATTCCTAGTTCCTTCCATGACAGATTAAAGGCATAACTCCTCATAGTCATAAAGGGAACATCACGCTTAATCTGCCTCACGTGGCATTAAAAATGTCCCTCCCCCATTTGTGATTCCTGCAATCACAGAGATCAGTGAGAATTTGAAAATAACTGAACTGGAAGGTGCACTTAAACATTTTGCTGGAGGCACAGTTTTCCTCTAATGCAAGGTGTTGTGTCTTTAAAATGGTGGAGCTCTGTTACTCCTCTTCTGATGTAGTAGGAGCTAATCTCAGAGCAGCCCTGCTGCTGAGGCAGGAACAGTTGTTTTGTGTTCACTGTCAAACAAGTCACATGCAGAATAGGAGTCAGGTGAGATGGTTGTATTTGTATAAAGGTAATTCACCCTTCAGCCTTGCCAGAGTAGCATGGACCTCTGAAGTCAACAGTACTCCAAAAGGGGCTTAAAGGACTGTCCAGTGACATGGCAGCATGAAAAAAAAACTAACCATCATCTGTGGGCTTCATTGTAGACACAGTAACTTTTCTGTTGTAAATCGTTCTCAACCTTTTGCCTAGAAATACAGACAGAAGTTTTTCTGATGAATCAGAGCATAGGCAACTGTCATTGCTGGAGGCTATTGACATTTTGTGTTATACAAATGCACAATGTTCTGTCAAGGGTTGAGTAACAAACCAGGGCCCTTGGACAAAAACATCTGGCTAAATACCTCTAATCACTACTGTCAAGCACATATCTTCCATTGGGCCATAAAACCACTAATATCAGGTTACTGCTAATGTTTCTTCTTCTATAGAAGCCCCAGGTCAAAAGTCCATGCTGTACCAGCTGACACTGGGTTTTTGCTATTCTAAAAGAGCCCAAATTTAGAACATTTCCTGGTAGGTGCCAGAAGGATAGAACTTTAGGAGTTACCTTCACATTTGCTGGAAATCTAAACCCAGGAAATGAATTAAAAGCTCTCTATATGTAGTCTTTTAGAAGGGGCTAGCTAACAGAAGGTAGCTCCCCAAAACACTAGCATACTTTTGCTGCTATATAATTTAATAATAATAATAAATATTTTACCTCTTGAAACCTATTTTCATGCTTCACATATGTCATAAGTGACATGTGTGTCCCTACCTAGTCTCAAATCCAACATGTCCATATTATTGGCCAGTCTTTGCTCAGAATAAATGTAGGTTTGAAAGAGATGGGGTACTGCAGTGCAGGACTGAGATATATTGACAAAACTCTGAGAGGAGCCAGAGCTGGAATAGCAGGGGCATTGGAGGGTCAGCTTGATAGGAACTTACAGAGTTACTATCGCTGCCTCGTGGGCAATGTGCTCAGATCGAAAACATAGTTGAGGTGTCAAGTCAGTAAAGAGGTCCATTCCCAAAGCTGTGTAGGGATTGAATAATAGGGATGATGCAGCTGAGTTGGAGGGGCTCTGGGAGAGCTATATGTGAGAGGCTTGTGCTGTGCCTTCCTACACTGTACAGTATTTGCCTTTAATTCTTTCATGGACAATAAAATTAATCAAATAAATTCCCCTGCCTCCCACACCAGTGCCTGAAAAAGAATCTACATGCCCTGCCCTGCTCCCACAGTGTCATTGGCTGAATGCTATGATTCCCAAGCTGAATGGGTACATGGACAGGCTAGCATATGACAGCAACCCACTTATGGCTTCATGGATTAACAGTATGAGGAGAAGCGCATAAGGAGGATGTGTGCAGGGGTGCTGAAAAGGATGTATGCGGACACAGGGATTTTGCTTCCTCCCCACCCCCACCACCGGCTTTTTAGTAGCTGTGAATGTTGTGGAAAATCCAGCTGTCTCAGCTCTGAGAACAGCGAGTGGAGATTGATGAATCACATCATGGGTCTGAATCTGCTCCCACTGAAGTCAATGGGAGTTTGAACGCTGACATGACTGAGAGTAGGAGTGAGCCCAGTGCGTTCCAAAATTGAGCATGTGCCCACACAAATCTACAAAACTTTCTACAAAAATTACAGTCTGCTGGCTTCTGAAATTCCCGGGTATCATTGGGTGGGAGGGGAATTTGGGAAGAAGACCTTCTGACAATGAACCGCGTGCCCTAAAGGATGTGTGCTGCCTGGCTACACTGATTGGGACCACTTCCATGTGATGACATTGCCTCAAAACAGACTGCCTTCAGTGGAGGTGGCTCGAGAGCATGGACTTGGAAACGATACAAATTAATAATGATAATGCAAATATAGAAATCAACTTGGTGTGAGCTGCAGGCAGGGGTGTGTGTTTACATGTGTGTGCCTGCTTGTGAACAGCACTCCTTTAATTTGTTTGAAGGGTGTGTCCTAGTGGCTGGTCTTTTCCTTCTCTTCTCCCTTTTCATGTTCCTGGTTTTAGTCTGAAGAAGGCAAACTTTTTTATTTTAATGACATCAACTGTCAGACCAGGGAAGGCAGCAGATAACTGAGTGGTGAGGTGCTGGCATAGGCGACAACTGAGAATTTTGTCTGGGTCCAGCCTCAGCAGGGTATCTGAGATTCATGGCCAGAGTGAGCTGCAGCCTGCAATAGCTAGCAGAAGGTAGCTCCCCAGATGAACTGTCTGCCTGCAGCACCAGCTGGCTGATATGAGTTTCTCTCCCAGTGCTCCATCCTCAGCAGCACCTGCTGTCCCAGGCTTTGCCTCCCCTCCTTGCCAGCCAGAACATGCTGGTACCAAGCAGAACTGGCAGGATCTCTCCCTCCTCTTCCCAACACATGAGGGACTCCAGGTTCCATAGAGGGGACCCAGGGAGGAGACCAGCCCAGTTGCCAGCATCTCCTCTGTTGTTGTTTGTATTAGTAGTGCCTAGGTGCAGGATACAGGCTCATTGTGCTAGATGCTGTACAGACAAGTAACAAAGACGACAGTCCCTGCCTCCTAGAGCTTATGCTCTAGGTGTCAGACAAGACAAGACAGATGGACAACACAGACAAAGGCCTCAGTGTAGACAAGCCCTAACGCTGCTTCTATTCTAGGAAAGTTGGGATCAATGGTAGTGATGGTGGAGGCTAGGATTGAGGCGTTTTTTATCACTGAGACTCAGAGCAGGGGGAGATAACACAACAGTAAAACTGCTCAAGCTCTGTCTACAGAACAGCTTCCACCACTTCTATTGCATGTGGAGCTGTGCCACGGGAGACTAGAGTGAATTTTCCTGCTGTAGATAAAGCCTCAGATGACAGCCACTTTCTCGAGTTCTTGCACATGAGTCATCCTTCCCTCTTGGCTATGCAGATTTTGATTATCATGCTGAGGTTTGTCTAGCACATAATGGGCCTGATTTCTAGCCGGGCCTTGTCCTGGCTTCCATTTTTGCAAGTGTAATTTTGTGCCTGAAAATAACTGTACCCTGCATGTTTTGCATCTTTTGGGCCAGATTACAAATCCCTTACCCATGCTGGTGGCAATCCCAATCATCAAAGCGGTCCCTTTGAAGTCACTCAGGCTATTTCAGTATGTAACTGCTCATCATTGTAAGGGGTATACGATCTGGCCGTTCAGGTAGTTAGAGGATGTCTAATTACTCATATTTGCCCCCACTCTGAATTGCAACAGGAGGCTGTTTTGAAGTCTGGCTGAAAATCCTGCCCAGTGTATATTAATCTGGAGACTCCTACCTTCCACTGGTATCTCTAGATTTACACCTACGTGCATAGGTTAATGTGATGTTCTTTAATCTGGTGCTCACTACTTCTATACCATTTAGTGTTTCCTCTCCTGCTGCCACCACCTTGTTCACTCTACCTTGTTTTAGTTGTTCCTGTTTTGTTTGAGTGCATTTCCTTGATGACTTTTATATTATTCATAATAATGATACTTAGCACTTTTTTCCTTTAAAGCTCTTTACAAACATGTTGTGTCTCCGAGGCAAGAATAATAAGGAGTTAAGACAGAATTACTGGAAATGATTGCCTGGGTCCAGCCTCAGCAGAGTGTCTGAGACTCATGGCCAGAATGAGCAGAGATTTAGCTGTTGTCTGAAATACATACAGGCAGGCAGCACTAGGTTTCAGAGTGGTAGCCATGTTAGTCTGTATCATCAAAAACAACGAGGAGTTCTTGTGGCACCTTAGAGACTAACAAATTTATTTGGGCATAAGCTTTTGTGGGCATAAGCTTTCATCAGATGCATGAAGTGGAAAATACAGTAGAGAGGTATAAATACACACCATACGAAAAGATGGGAGTTAACTTACCAAATGTGAGGAGGGGTGTTAGCGAGCCAATTAAATTAAGGTGGAAGTGGGCTATTCTCAACAGTTGACAAGAAGGGAGGAAAATCACTTTTGTCATGGTAATGAGTTCAATGTAATCAAGGTGGCCCATTTCAAATAGTTGACAAGAAGGTGTGAGTATCAGCAGGGGGAAAATTAGTTTTTGTAGTGACCCATCCACTTGGTCTTTATTCAGGCCTAATACGATGGTGTCCAATTTGCAAATTAATTCCAGTTCTGCAGTTTCTCGTTGGAGTCTGTTTTTGAAATTTTGTTGTTGAAGAATTGCCACTTTTAAGTCTGTTATTGAGTGTCCAGGGCGATGGAAGTGTTTTCCTACTGGTTTTTGAATGTTATAATTCTTGATGTCAGATTTGTGTCCATTTATTTTTTTGCGTAGAGACTGTCCGGTTTGGCCAATGTACATGGCAGAGGGGCATTGCTGGCACATGATGGCATTTATCACATTGGTAGATGTGCAGGTGAACGAGCCCCTGATGGTGTGGCTGATGTGGTTAGGTTCTATGATGGTGTCCCTTGAATAGATATGCAGACAGAGTTGGCACCGGGGTTTGTTGCAGGGATAGGTTCCTGAGTTAGTGTTTTTGTTGTGTGGTGTGTAGTTGCTGGTGAGTATTTGCTTCAGGTTGGGGGGGCTGTCTGTAAGCGAGGACTGGCCTGTCTCCCAAGGTCTGTGAGAGTGAGGGATCATCCTTCAGGATAGGTTGCAGATCCTTGATGATGCGCTGGAGAGGTTTTAGTAGGGGGCTGTAGTTGACGTCTTGTGGAGGTTCTGTTACTTTCTTTGTTGGGCCTGTCCTGTAGTAGGTGACTTCTGGGTACCCGTCTGGCTCTGTCAATCTGTTTCTTCACTTCCTGCCTGCAGCACCAGCTTCCTGCAGTACTCTGTGTTGAGGGTTTTTCTTTTATATAGAACATCCATTTATTTCTGATTTGCTTTGTTACACCAATAGCCTAAAATGAGTTGTATATCCCAAATCAATCCATCTGCCCAGATATCAATATCCAGATAACTGCACTTGTCATGTTTCTACAGGATAGGCCTGTGAGACGCTGAGCACCATCAACTCCCCTTCAAGTCGATGGGAGTTGAGGGATCAGCACCTTGAAGGATTGGGCCTTCAGTCACTCAGGAAAGTGACATACAGATTATTATTACTTAGATGATCATAATACACCACAGACGCTAGGATTTTTCCACATGTGGAGGAAGACCTTGTCCAAGACCATTAACACCATTTTTTCTCATTGATGACTTCTTTGTTTCTCAGCAACTTATTATGCAAACACAGCAAAGTCACATTCCTTGCTGAGGACTCCATGCACGGCAAGAGTGGACTGTCACAGTGAATCCATTATGAAACAAACTGAGATCAACCTGCAGAATGAGAACATTTTTGTGTGTGTTGAAATAACTGTTTCCCCCAACCCCACAATCACATTTCTCAACAATGGCCAAATGGAAACATTTGCCCTTGATTAGACTTCAAGTGTACATCAATACAAAGATAAACTTGATGCCATTAAACAGACTTAGCAAATAAAAGCATGGAAAGTTATCTAAGCCCTGATCTACACTAGGACTTTAGGTCGAATTTAGCAGCTTTAAATCGATGTAAACCTGCACCCGTCCACACGATGAAGCCCTTTATTTCGACTTAAAGGGCTCTTAAAATCGATTTCCTTACTCCACCCCTGACAAGTGGATTAGCGCTTAAATCGGCCTTGCCGGCTCGAACTTGGGGTACTGTGGACACAATTCGACGGTATTGGCCTCCGGGAGCTATCCCAGAGTGCTCCATTGTGACCGCTATGGACAGCACTCTCAACTCAGATGGACTGGCCAGGTAGACAGGAAAAGAACCGCGAACTTTTGAATCTCATTTCCTGTTTGGCCAGCGTGGCAAGCTGCAGGTGACCATGCAGAGCTCATCAGCACAGGTGACCATGATGGAGTCCCAGAATCGCAAAAGAGCTCCAGCATGGACCGAACAGGAGGTACGGGATCTGATCGCTGTATGGGGAGAGGAATCCGTGCTATCAGAACTCCGTTCCAGTTTTTGAAATGCCAAAACCTTTGTCAAAATCTCCCAGGGCATGAAGGACAGAGGCCATAACAAGGACCCAAAGCAGTGCCGCATGAAACTGAAGGAACTGAGGCAAGCCTACCAGAAAACCAGAGAGGCGAACAGCCGCTCTGGGTCAGAGCCCCAAACATGCCGCTTCTATGATGAGCTGCATGCCATTTTAGGGGGTTCAGCCACCACTACCCCAGTCGTGTTGTTTGACTCCTTCAATGGAGATGGAGGCAATACGGAAGCAGGTTTTGGGGACGAAGAAGATGATGATGATGATGATGAGGTTGTAGATAGCTCACAGCAAGCAAGTGGAGAAACCGGTTTTCCCGACAGCCAGGAACTGTTTCTCACCCTAGACCTGGAGCCAGTACCCCCCGAACCCACCCAAGGCTGCCTTCTGGACCCAGCAGGAGGAGAAGGGACCTCCGGTGAGTGTACCTCTTAAAATACTATACATGGTTTAAAAGCAAGCATGTGAAAGGATTACTTTGCCCTGGCATTCGAGGTTCTCCTGGATGTACTCCCAAAGCCTTTGCAAAAAAAAAAAAAGCCTTATTGCGTCCTTCATGGTAGGACACTTTACCACTCCAGGCCAGTAACACGTACTTGGGAATCATTGTACAACAAAGCATTGCAATGTATGTTTGCTGGCGTTCAAACAACATCCGTTCTTTATCTCTCTGTGTTATCCTCAGGAGAGTGAGATATAATTCATGGTCACCTGGTTGAAATAGAGTGCTTTTCTTCAGGGGACACTCAGAGGAGCCCATTCCTGCTGGGCTGTTTGCCTGTGGCTAAACAGAAATGTTCCCCGCTGTTAGCCACAGGGAGGGGGGAGGGTTGAGGGGGTAGCCACGCGGTGGGGTGAGGCAAAATGCGACCTTGTAACGAAAGCACATGTGCTATGTATGTAATGTTAACAGCAAGGTTTACCCTGAAAGAGTGTAGCCACTGTTTTATAAAACGTGTCTTTTTAAATACCGCTGTCCCTTTTTTTTTCTCCACCAGCTGCATGTGTTTCAATGATCACAAGATCTTCTCTTTCCCAGAGGATAGTGAAGCTTAGAAAGAAAAAAAAAACGCACTCGCGATGAAATGTTCTCTGAGCTCATGCTGTCCTCCCACACTGACAGAGCACAGACGAATGCGTGGAGGCAAATAATGTCAGAGTGCAGGAAAGCACAAAATGACCGGGAGGAAAGGTGGCAGGCTGAAGAGAGTAAGTGGCGGGCTGAAGACAGGGCTGAAGCTCAAATGTGGCGGCAGCATGATGAGAGGAGGCAGGATTCAATGCTGAGGCTGCTGGAGGACCAAACCAGTATGCTCCAGTGTATGGTTGAGCTGCAGCAAAGGCAGCTGGAGTACAGACTGCCACTACAGCCCCTGTGTAACCAACCGCCCTCCTCCCCAAGTTCCATAGCCTCCACACCCAGACGCCCAAGAACGCGGTGGGGGGGCCACTGGCCAACCAGCCACTCCGCCACAGAGGATTGCCCAAAAAAAAGAAGGCTGTCATTCAATAAATTTTAAAGTTGTAAACTTTTAAAGTGCTTTGTGGCATTTTCCTTCCCTCCTCCACCACCCCTCCTGGGCTACCTTGGTAGTCATCCCCCTATTTGTGTGATAAATGAATAAAGAATGCATGAATGTGAAGCAACAATGATTTTATTGCCTCTGCAAGCGGTGATTGAAGGGAGGAGGGGAGGGTGGTTAGCTTACAGGGAAGTAGAGTGAACCAAGGGGCGGGGGGTTTCATCAAGGAGAAACAAACAGAACTTTCACACCGTAGCCAGGCCAGTCATGAAACTGGTTTTCAAAGCTTCTCTGATGCGTACCGCACCCTCCTGTGCTCTTCTAACCGCCCTGGTGTCTGGCCGCGCGTAACCAGCAGCCAGGCGATTTGCCTCAACCTCCCACCCTGCCATAAACGTCTCCCCCTTACTCTCACAGATATTGTGGAGCAAGCAGTAATAACAATGGGAATATTGGTTTCGCTGAGGTATAAGCGAGTCAGTAAACTGCGCCAGCGCGCCTTTAAATGTCCAAATGCACATTCTACCACCATTCTGCACTTGCTCAGCCTGTAGTTGAACAGCTCCTGACTACTGTCCAGGCTGCCTGTGTACGGCTTCATGAGCCATGGCATTAAGGGGTAGGCTGGGTCCCTAAGGATACATATAGGCATTTCAACATCCCCAACAGTTATTTTCTGGTCTGGGAATAAAGTCCCTTCCTGCAGCTTTTGAAACAGACCAGAGTTCCTGAAGATGCGAGCGTCATGTACCTTTCCTGGCCATCCCACGTTGATGTTGGTGAAACGTCCCTTGTGATCCACCAGAGCTTGCAGCACTATTGAAAAGTACCCCTTGCAGTTTATGTACTCAGCGGCTTGGTGCTCCGGTGCCAAGATAGGGATATGGGTTCCGTCTATGGCCCCACCACAGTTAGGGAATCCCATTGCAGCAAAGCCATCCACTATGACCTGCACATTTCCCAGGGTCGTTACCCTTGATATCAGCAGATCTTTGATTGCGTGGGCTACTTGCATCACAGCAGCCCCAACGGTAGATTTGCCCACTCCAAATTGATTCCCAACTGACCGGTAGCTGTCTGGCGTTGCAAGCTTCCACAGGGCTATCGCCACTCACTTCTCAACTGTGAGGGCTGCTCTCATCTTGGTATTCATGCGCCTCAGGGCAGGGGAAAGCAAGTCACAAAGTTCCATGAAAGTGCCCTTACGCATGCGAAAGTTTCGCAGCCACTGGGAATTGTCCCAGACCTGCAACACTACGCGGTCCCACCAATCTGTGCTTGTTTCCCGAGCCCAGAATCGGCGTTCCACAGCATGAACCTGCCCCATTAGCACCATGATGCATGCATTGGCAGGGCCCATGCTTTCAGAGAAATCTGTGTCCATGTCCTGATCACTCACGTGACTGCGCTGATGTCGCCTCCTCGCCCGGTATCGCTTTGCCAGGTTCTGGTGCTGCATATACTGCTGGATAATGCGTGTGGTGTTTAATGTGCTCCTAATTGCCAAAGTGAGCTGAGTGGCCTCCATGCTTGCCTTGGTATGGCGTCCGCACAGAAAAAAGGCACGGAACGATTGTCTGCCGTTGCTCTGACGGAGGGAGGGGCGACTGACGACACGGCTTACAGGGTTGGCTTCAGGGAGCTAAAATCAACAAAGGGGGTGTCTTTACATCAAGGAGTATTTCAGGCAGGACTTCACGGAGGGTTCCAATAAGAAATGGTTAGTTATTGTTCTTATTGGAACAAGGAGGTTAGCCTGGCCTCTGATACATGGCTAGATTTACCTCGCTGCACCTTCTCTATGAGTGACTGCAGTGTGACCTAGAGGAATGAGTCCCCTAGATGGGGGAGGAGGCAAATGAGTACAAAACAAATCTGGTCTATTTCTTGTTTTGATCCACTCCATCTGTCTTTTACATCTTTGCCTGGCAGCAGACGGTGCAGAAGGACTGCATGCCATCCACATCTCATGGCTGCTCGGCAGAAGATGGTGCAGTAGGACTGCTAGCCATCCTCATCTCTTGCCTGCCCGGCAGAAGATGATGCAATAGGACTGCTAGCAATCCGTATCGCCTGCCTGCTCACCATAAGACGGTTCAGTAGGACTGACTGCAGGACTAAAGAGAATGACCTGGTCAAGTCACTCCAAATTTAGTCCCTGTGCCCATGTCTGCCCAGGCGCTCCCAGCCGACGTGGCCAGAAGCACCTCGGACACGACAAGAACAGCTACCAGTCGTACTGCACCGTCTGCTGCCAGAAGGCAATGGGTTGCTGCTACTGTGTAGCAATGCCGTACCGCGTCTGCCAGCACCCAGGAGACATACGGTGACCTGAGCGGGCTCCATGCTTGCCGTGGTATGGCGTCTGCACAGGTAACTCAGGAAAAAAGGCGCAAAACGATTGTCTGCCCTTGCTTTCACGGAGGGAGGGAGGGAAGGGGGGCCTGACGATATGTACCCAGAACCACCCGCGACAATGTTTTAGCCCCATCAGGCATTGGGATCTCAACCCAGAATTCCAATGGGCAGCGGAGACTGCGGGAACTGTGGGATAGCTATCCACAGTGCAACGCTCCGGAAGTCAACTCTAGCCTCGGTACTATGGAAGCACTCCGCCGAGTTAATGCACTTAATGCATTAGAGCATTCTCTGTGGGGACACACACACTTGAATATATAAAACTGATTTCTAAAAAACCGACTTCTATAAATTCGACCTTATTCCGTAGTGTAGACATACCCTTTGAAATACAAAGTACTGTAAGATCAAACTGGATATGAGAAATGACCTATGCAGTCTCTGGGTGTGATCGTAGTTTTATGCTACAAATGTTCTACGTGACTTGACAATGAGACATAGGGAACCAAGTCCACTTTAATCTTTTATCACTGAAGTGGATAGCCATACCTTCTCTTCCAGCAGGTAACATTGTGCAGACTCTTGTAGCTAATCCTCCAGTGGGAAGGCACTTTTCATCATCTCTTTTTTTGGAAATAAGCTTGTGCACCCAAATAAGCAAGGTTTGTACCAGATCAACTTAGAGTCTAACAATTGGATTATTGGGTTCAGTAAGCCCCAGACATGCTAACTGTGGCTCAAGTAACAGATTTTTTCTGAGGAATTTCCAAGGAGTTTTGAACAGCAGCTCACAATATAAAGTTGCCAACTTAGTGGAGAACAGGGCTGATTAAATACAGCGCCCAGTGCAGTTCTTTGGGAAACTTCTCAAGGGTCTGAATCAAAGCTCTTTGAAGCCAATGAAAACCTTTCAAGTGACATGGATTGGACCCTAAATGCTAAAAAATAAGACCTAAGAATGTAAGTTCCTCCTTAGCCATAAAGTGATGCTATAATTATAAAATCGCTGTGTCTCCAACAGGAATTTTATGCCTGATACCTACCAGTGCTGTCTCTGTTTGCAATCCGTAGTGTAGTTGTAGCCATGTCACTCCCAGGACATTAGAGAGACAAGGTGGGTGAGGTAATCTCTTTTACTGAACCAATTTCTGTTGGTGAGAGAGACAAGCTTTCTGTGAAGTTTTCAGAGAAGAGTTCTATGTGTGGCTCGAAAGCTTTCCTCTCCTACCAGCAGGAGTTGGTTCAATAAAAGATATTACCTCACCCACCTTATCTGTCTGAAATACACAGAGTAAGTAAATCTCTCTTTACTTATCTACTTATCTGTCTCTCGTCTCCCTGAGCAGCTGAGAAATCTCCAAAAGGTCAACACCACACAGGTACTGCCAACATTCTCTACCCGTCCCCGTTGGGTTTCATACCTCCTCCCCACAGTACCTTGTTCTATAAATTCTGTTTGTATCCTGATTGGTTCATGGGCTCCTTAGAGCACTGTGTGTATTGGAATTGCTCTCAGAGGCAGGGTGAGTACCAATCCTCACGCGAGCTGGAGGCATCCCTTTTACACTGCTAACTGGTTACTCTAGACACAGTTGTCTTTATAAGCAGAAGATGACACAAATCAGGCCAGCAACACCCTAACCTAGGAGTTACAAATGTTACACTAAACTTAGAAATGACCTTTAAAAGATCCACTTGGTTCAGAGCACAGCAGTGGGGGTGCTAGCCCATTAGGGGCCATAAACAGGAATATTTTGCCTCCCCTCCCCCGCACTAAAACATAATAAAAATCTAATAGGTGGCCCCTTGAGCTGCTCAGGGCCCTAAAGCAATTGCTTAGTCTGCTTATGCCTAGTGCTGGCTCTGGAGCACAGCAGCCCATTTACTCTGCCACAGACCACGGAGAGCATGTCACCCCAATATCCCATTCTCCTGAGTAATCTGACTCTTTAAAATCCTCCATGTCCTTGGAGTACAAGACGTCCAAGCAGAGGAGACAGTTGGCAAGGGGGCATAGGTCATTCTACTGCTTTAACCCAATGGACAGCTGCCCAACAAGGAGAGCTAACCAGGGCTTGTATTTCTGATGCCTTTATGTATCAGACAGGGCAGTTCTGTACCCTGTATTGCTTTCTCTGGCATGTTAAAACATGCTCTCCTAGGCACACCCATTGCAAATTAGAGAACTCTGTGGATGTGTGTTGCTGAAGGCAGGAAAATGGAGCTGGGTGGTACACTAATAATGAACTTTGTGGATTCTGCTCGAGGGTCCAGCAGGGACAGGGGTTTAGTCATCGTGGCTGACAATAGATGAAAGCATACCAGAGGCTGAGCAGAGCAAAGGAAGGCTGTTGGGACAAAAACTGGATAATGGCATCTAGAAACAGCTCATTATAAGGATCCTATAATAATAGATTTCGTATTTGTCATAAATACACAGACCTATAAAATGTCTCTATATTTACGCAAGTCTGTACACATGCACACAAAACAAGCCCAGTGTATTGTTTTGAGTGTATGAGAACAGTGAGCTCAGAATGGGTGACTCCCCTGTCGCTGTACTGCTCAGCAAGGGCTCTTTTGCTGAGATATCCTTTTTGCGCTGTGGCTAAACGAAGTAGTGTTGAGTCGGTGGTTGCTCCTGGGCTCTGCAGGCCCATAAACCTTAATGTAAAGCGCCCCTGGGGATGTCCATTTGTGTACAGAGAAGAAAGAACAATAATACACTTATAGCAGAAAAGCCTGAATATTTATCGCACAGGGCCATGTGCTAAGGGAGGGCTTGAGGGCAGCTGCTGCCTTTCTACCCCCGTCCCAGTTATCTGATTCTCAGCTGCCTTGCGTCAGGATTTGATCTAGATGTTTTCTTCCTCTTTCTGCTGACTGAAAGCTCCTTTGTTTCCAGAGTGAATTAATGCTGCTTCTGAATCAGCCAGCTGGTAGAGAGGAGAAACACTGCAGAGCAACAGAACTGTAGCATGTTTTATTCATCCGTGTATACGGCAGAGGAGGTAGGAGGAGAGAGAAGGAGTATACAGACTGATACCAGTTCAGAGGACAGGATTAGGGGTCTGGAGGATCATTTAAAAGATTGAGAGGCCCTAAACTCCACAGATGGGACCATTCCTAAAGTGGCGAGGTGGGAAGGAGAGACAGACATCCAGCAGGTTATTTCTGATGGAGGGGAAATGCACGAATGAGTGAGACAGACTGGTGAATAAGAGATCAGCTTTGGACCCTATGCACCAGCAATGGGTGGTCTGGCCAGGGAGATATTGACTAGAAGGGGAAAAGTGCGTGGAAGTGCCTGTAATGCAGAGAGAGCAGTTTCACTGAGTCAGGCATGCTGTAGCTGGGAAGAGAGAGATGGTCAGCACCAAGGGATTCATCTCAAGGGATTTGGATTGTAGACTTGTAGTGGAAGAGGTTGAAGAGGGTTGTAAATAGCTTGTATGACGCAAACAGGACAGCAAAGTGCAAGGAGAAGGAACGACTTCTTCCAGTGCATCCTTACAAATGCTAGGGCATCACAGGAAATAGGTAGGAAGAACTCAAGGGGATGCTGCAGCAAGACAATCATGAGTGTGATTTGGTAACAGTTACAGGAATATAGTGGGATGATTCCTGTGACAGTTGTATCAGCAAAGGGAGAAATATTCTGTACAGGAGGGAAAGAGGAGGAGAGACAGCTACGGGTGTTGCACCAAGGACTCGTATACGAACAGGGAAATATAGGTAGAAAATAAAAAAAGCCATCTCCAGGAGACAAGGGGGAATTTACACACCCAGTTTTCTGGGGAAGGACTAATTTGATAGTTTACAAGGGCCGGGTCAAGCTATGGCTGGGTCAACAGTTGTACTGGAGATCTGAAACAACTGTCTTAGGATCAGCCTGATCCGACCCAACCCAACAGCTATTCTGTTACAACATAAAATCACAATGAGTGATGTCATCATGCTGAGATGCCAGCCTGCAACAGCTTGTTCTTCAGCAGGAGACCATTCCCAGAGTGCGACTGGAAGAAGATGTCTGGGTGCAGGGGAATGCCAGCTTTATCAAGAACACACATGCCTTCATTGCACAGGTGTTGCAGTGGCAGTTAACACACAGGGGGTTAATAGCCTTTTGCTGCTCTTTTCTGCAAGGCTGTAAATAGTCTAAGATTTGACTATTATATGTGTTCATATTTAAAGTACCAAGGAATGTTTAGGGAAGCTCTGGATATATTCCCAAAGACACCGTCACCTTTTCACCCCTCCTTTCCTGAGCAGTACCCAATATAGCTTGGATGCAGTCCAGGCTCTGGGCCCTTGAGAGTGATGTAACCATTAGCAGAAGGCATCCTGGATTCATAAATCCTGCCAAATAAACTCAGTTGCTTTTTGGATAGAATTATAACATTTAAAAGGCAAAAGAAATGGAGGGGTTGTAAAGACAGCTCCTGACTCCTGTTGCAACCTTTTATACCTGTCTCAGCTCCATCGTCCTCTCGGTAGCAACATTGGTTCACTGGCCAAGCAGCACGCTTAGCCCCTCTCAACCACAGGATTTTCAAACAGAGCCCTATGGACACAGACACACAACCCTAGTTACAAACCTTATTTTCAATTACCATTCGAAATCCAGAATGTATTATTGCTCCAGGACTCCCATCTCTCCATGGGGTGCACTGTTTTCCCCCTTTCTTCCTTCCAATTAATCTCATAGTAAGTAATCTCCTTGCATACCTGCAATCATTATTCCTTCTCAGAATATCTCCCTCCTTCCCGAGTTCCACATACTTCTCTGTACAGATCATGCTGACTGTGATGAGCCAGGTTTCCCCCAGCTACATTATTTTATACCCTTCTGGGGCGATGTTCTCTTACTGGTAGCATTGTGCTTAGTAACAATATCTTATCTTAGTCTAAAGTACCTCTGTGGGTTCCCTTGACACCATACCTCAGTTATACCATCTACAATACAAAAATGATTAGGGCTATCAGTGCTGATGCGCACAGCAAGGATAGTCAGGAAAAAATGTCTCTCCCTGGAATCTTATTGCAGACAGCTGCATTGTGGGTGTTTTATGCCTTTCTCTTAAGAATCGGGCCTTGAGACAGGATAAAGGAGTAGATGGCACCATTGATCTGTCTGGGATGGTGATGCCTATGTCAGCATATCTTTTTGTCTAATCTGGGAAGTAGTGCTTTGTGTCTAAAGCAGGGTTTCTCAAATTTCATTGCACCACGACCCCCTTCTGACAACAAAAATTACTATACGACCCTAGGAATGGGGACTGAAGACCAAACTCTTCTACCCCAGGCCGGGGGGCCAAAGTTGAAGCCTGAGCCCTGCCCCCTGGGTTGGGAGGGCGAAACCAAAGCTTGAGGGCATCTGCCCTGGGCGGGTGAGGGCTGTAACCTGAGCCCCACCACCCAGGGCTGAAGCCCTCAGGTTTCGGCTCCAGCTCTGAGCAGTGGGGCTCAGACTTTTGGCTTCAGCCCCAGGCCCCAGCAAGTCTAACGCCAGCCCTGGCAACCCCATTAAAACAGGGTCGCGACTCACTTTGGGGTCCCGACCCACAGTTTGAGAACCGCTGGTCTAGAGTGTTGAGAAAGAGAGGTAACATCTGAAGGAGCTAGGATCCTTTCTAGGAGGCAGCCGAATGGATTGAAGGTGAATAGAGGTGGCCTGTATGTCTATGCTGCAATAAAAGACTTGTGGCACAGCCATGGCGGGCCCAGATCAGCTGGCTCAAGATCGCAGGACTTGGTCTGCAGGGCCATAAAATGGCAGTTTAGATGTTCGGGCTTGAGATCCCGTGTGTGGGTGGGGCACTAGATGCTTCTTCTAGTACTTAAGGCTTTTTGTTCCTGGGTCTTGTCCCTTTTCCTCTATCTCCTTACCCATTAGCTAGGGAGAGGGAATGGTAACACCTTTGCTTGGTATAGCATGCTGTAGTTAGTTCAATTGTGCTGTTTTTGTTCTGTCTCACCATGTTTGTTTGGTTTTCACAGGCCCGCAAGGCGAAGCGGCAGATTGATTTCTGGGGGGGCTGGGGAGAATGGAGCGAGTGCAGTCGGAGCTGTGGCGGGGGCATCAGCTTTCGGCAACGGCGCTGCTACTCACAAAGGTGAGGGCTTTCTTCTTTTTATATTACTGCACTCTTTCTCCTCCCATAAGAGGCATCACCAGGTAGCTCAGGGTAGCTTTCTAATGTCTCTTGGTGAAATGAGCTGTCAATCGCCTACCAAAGAAAGTTTGATCTCTCTTATTCCCTGTATGGAAATAAGGCTAAATCTGTTTTCTGGAAGGCATCTCTAATAAGCAGCTCTCCCCCAAAAGAGTTCATCTAGATGAAGTGGAATATAGTGTATATAAATAAGAAGAATTTGAGAGGCAGAGTTTGGATCCAGAATGGGGCCAGATCCTCAGCAAGTGTAAATCATCATAGCTCCATTAATCTAAATAGAGCTTCACTAATTTACATCAGCCTAGGAGCTGACCTTAGGTTTCTTTTATTAGGGTTTGAAGTGTGGCTTCAAAGCTGAACAAGGCTAACATTTGGTTTTGGTGATGCCAAAATTGCATCTGCTTTTCTGTCAAAATTTCAGCCCAAATATCTTAAATCTTGAGAAACCAGCTGTTCCCACTGGATCCAGAAAATAGGCCTTTTCCAGTTTTCAGCCCTAGCCACAGCTAAAATTATGGTGGTGGGTTCAGATCCAGGGGAACAAATCCAAACTGCCCCACGTTCAAGGCGGATTGGGGGCGGGGGTTCTTATCTGAGGTTACAGTTTGGGTCCAACTCTAATATATAATGGAGTCACAGTAAAAACTCCATTATATAGCAAGCTTTTCACATAGTTTTCATGATAAACCTGATGGGGATTTTCCTCTAACTTTCTGAACAGGGCTCTCTTCAGTCTGAAATGCCCATGCTAGAGGAGAATGGCATCGTTGGAAAGTTTGAGGTTAACTGGACAAGAAAAGTTGTGTTTGGGGCACAAGTTTGATATGGCAAAAGGATGTCATTCTGGTCAGGATTATGGTACTCTGGCAGCCCTGTGAGGGAAATGTGCACAGCACTGTGCCTATCATTCTCCTGAGGGCTGAAAGCCATTTCTATGCTAAGATTTTTCAGACAAGAGCTGGTGGGAAATTTTCCATTGGAATGATTTTTGATGACACGATGTTAACAGTGCCTAAGATATGTCCACATGACAGCTTCCTTTGGTGAGGCAGCACCTAATGGGAATCATGGGTGTGAAACTGATCTGGCCAGAAAAGGGTAATCGCTTCCTGCAAAAAAAATTCACATTTTCGAAAAAAAATTCATCCCAAATTGGGACAAAAAGTCAAAAACTCTCCCTCACCCGGAAGGGATTTCTAGAAAAATTCTGATTGTCCATCAGGAAAATTGAAACAAACTCTCTGCCAGAGAGGCTCTTGTCAATTTCATTTTCTGCTTCAGGGAGAAAGTAAAATTGACAAGAGCCTTCCAGGCAGGCTGTTGGCAGCTGAGTGCCCAGGCGTTCCACCTCCCTAGTGCTCAGCCTTCCTGACACCCCACATACCTGGCTGTCTCTCTGATAAGGAAGATGAGCCCCCCTGGTTCTCTTCTCCCCGCTGCCTGGCTGCCAGAGAGAGGAGGTGGGGAGGCTAAGAGCCAGGAAGTCGGAGAACAGGGGCGCTTGGCCTCTGGCAGCCTCAGTCAGCTGCTCTTAGATGAAATCCTTCGGCTCTCCCCAAATGGAATTGTTCTGGAAATCCCTTCCCATGAAGAATTTTGCATTTTTGATGTTGGGACAATTTTTTCTCAAAAAATGTGACATTTTTCACAGGAGGGGATTTCTATTTTCTGGCCAGTGCCTCTGTTTTAGACCCGTGAGTCCCAAAAGGTGCTGCTCTACCAGCAGAAGCCATAAGGTGGCCATTGTTCAGGCATTGTTAACATGGTGTCATCTCACCTCTGAGCAGGCATAGATGGTAATAATGACTGAACCTCCCTGAGCAGGTAGAGTTGCCCCCATTGATAATGATAGGTCTAAAAATCCTTCTGTAGACATAGCCAAAAAGAACACAAGCTGAAGTAGGCAGCCTCCCTTCTGCTCCCTTTGGCTCCTCAATCTCCTTTTTAAATAGGCTTTTTATAAGAGTTCTGATTATTCTGCAATATTTAAAAAAAAAACAAAATCTCCAAGCATGCCTCTTCCCTTTGCTTATGATTTGGCCTGTCTCTCTCTGTGCTGACTCAGCATTCCTGGAGACCCGCATTGCTGTGTCATGAGTGCTGAGATGATGGACAGAGAGAGAAGCAGGAGGGGTACAACCAGTGGTGGATTAGCCACTGGGCCAATGAGCCGTGCACAGGGTCCCCCGCCAATTGGAGGCCCCCCGGAAAAATGGGCATCCCCACGTCCCGACCCGCTTCCCCTGCCTGCCAGTGGGGTACAGGGGCTTGCCCTGCTCTGCCTGCCTGGCACTCCTGCCGGGGACCAGGGGAAGCCCCCATGCCTGGACCCTGCTCCCCGGCAGGAGTGCCAGGTGGAGGGGGGAGGGGAACGGGGCTGGACAAGCCCCTGCACCGCGACCCCATTTCTCTGGCAGGAGCGCTGGGGAGTGGGGTTGGGGAACTGCAGGGTGGGGGGTGGAGAGAGTTCCCCACTTGCTCTGTCCCAGGGCCCCACAAACCCCTAATCTGCCTCTGGGTGCAACAGACGGCTTTTTCAAATCCAATTTCTCCCTGGATATGAACTTGTTAGGCATTGAGCTGTATCCCTCTCCCTCCCCTTTTGAAGAGTCAGGTATAGAATAAGGGAAGATAGTTACCTCCCTTCCCTTTGGCCATTCTGTTCTTCCAGCTAATGAGTCCCATAACAGCAGGAATGTAAATGGCAGGGTAGTTTGAAGTGTGCACACACACTGACTTCATAAGTCACCCCACCCACTCTTCCTACTCACCCCCAGGTAGACATGCTGTATCACACAGGTGCTGTTAGAGACTTCGAGCTGTGTGTTAATAAAAAGCCTGACAAAGAATAAAAGAAACTGTCTCCACTAATTGGTGGGGGGAAAATTTTGCCCCCCAGAAAATATAAAAACCACCCTGTGTCAATAAATAGTGTATACACTACCTGTATCTATAACAAGATTACAGCAACAGAATGCGCTGAAAGATGCCAGGTTCAGTTTTGTAGGAAAGAAATAGGATCTATTAGGTTGTTAGCTCTTTGGGACAGGGAATGTATCTTAGGGCTGCATGCTGTGTGCAAGGTGCTGATAAATTCACAGTGTTACCTGGGAGATTATTAATAAATAGCAATGGGGATGATATTTACAATCTCTTCAGAACTACTTCATGTTGTTTCTCTGTCTTTCAGGACAGATGGTGGGTCTAACTGTATTGGACCAACTCGAAACTATCGCTTGTGCAATATTCAGGTACAGTGCCCAGTACATTCTCTCCTTCCTGATGCTTTCTCTTCTGGAGGAACTTAATTTTCTTCAGAAGCCATGTGCTGAGCCCACTCAGTGCCAGTGGGATTCTTCTCCTCCCCTGGAGCACCAATGCCAGTATTGTTGATGGACACTGTTTGCTTGGGGATGCGCACAGGTGACTAGGCCCCAGGCTAGAATTCGTGCCCTTGTGCAATAGATTCTGGGCACATACCAACTCTGTCTGGTGATTGCAGCATGCAGAGATTAGTATAGTTACAGTTATCTCACCCTCAGTTTTCTGAAAACCCCAGTGTCAGCTCAGTACACTGAGAATTCTTTCTATTATCCACAACCTATTCAAAGATTCCCATCACATACGGAGCATCAAGGTTGCATTTGAGAGACTATGGGGAGCAGAGAGAGCAGGAAGACAATATGAGAAAATGTTTAGGGCTCTGGGTCTGATCCTGTGACTGAGATGGGTCTGGTTTATTATGGACAATGCCATGGAAAGGAATCAGGGAGCACTCATACTGTTGATGTTCATGGTTATAGCTTGGTAGCCACCCAAAGACCTTCTGTCTGGGAAGAAGCAGTTCCCTAATCACCTGCTTTAAGATAAGAATGAAGCTGGCCTGACCTGGAGACAGCGTAATGCGCTGTCAAGTGTCAGAGCTGCATTCAGGAGTGACTTTGTCATTGCCAGTCTGTGGGGAAGCTGTGAGGAACACACCCCAGTGAGATCCTTTCCTTTACCTCCCTCCTCCCTGTGCGAACTCTGTGTACCTGGGTTCTCTCTTCCCCCATAGAGCTGCCCTGAGGGCTCCAGGGACTTCCGAGCAGAGCAGTGTGCTGAGTTTGATGGGACAGAATTCCAAGGAAAGAGATACAAGTGGCTGCCTTATTATGGAGGTAACGAATACAAGGTGTTAAACTTATTTGATGTGGGGGTATTTGGCTTTGCCTGAAAGTAGGGGGTCTGTCTGGAAAGAGTCCTACATGCATAGGTGTCTGTCCAGAATTGTCCTCTTCTGGAACAGCTAGAGGGGTCTGTTGGAATGGATCATCTTTCAGAACAATTGTGTAACGCCGACAGACCCCAGTCGTCGGCAGGCGGGATTAAACTGGGGACCTTTGGAACTTAATGCATGAGCCTCTACAGCATGAGCCAAAAGCCAACTGCCTGTTAGCTAAGGCTGTAGAGCAAACTCATTAATCTGTCTCTCTCAGTGGTCTCGGTGCCACTAGATGGGACAGAACACCACACCCAGAAGGTGTGTGGGTTACAATTGCACAAGATCTCTGGCAAGGGCTGCCTTTGAGGCACAGAAATCTATAGCTCCAGCAGCTATTCAACACCTTTGATAATCAGCCAAAAGATATCTTAGATTGGACCCCCCCAAATCAAAGCTCTTCACGTTAGCGAATGCTGCCAAAAATCTTGCTGCATGTGATTTGATCAAGGACACTCAGAGAACCAGGTCTAGAGGCAGGAATAGAAATCCGAAGGCCTAGCTCTCTGTTCTTACCACTGGACTCTGCTGTCTTCCATATTCACCCAGCCACCTCTGAGTTATTGGGTTTTATTAAGCTTACCTGAAGAATTTCACTCTTTGCTTGTTGATATGTTACTGGTTTTCTTCTGTGTTAACATTTGTTCTGTCTCTCTGAAAAGCCTCGTACTACATGGGAATGTATTCTGCAGGAACCAATCATTAATGTTAATAGCAATCCACTCCTCAGGGCCTAATCCCACATTTCAGGTTCAGGCTCATGGTGTGTTCGTAAGGGACTAACTATGTCATATGACACCTGCTGTTTTCTTCCCTTCCAGCTCCCAATAAATGCGAGTTAAACTGTATTCCCAAGGGAGAGAACTTCTACTACAGGCACAAGGAAGCAGTGGCTGATGGGACGCCCTGTGAGCCAGGCAAACGGGATGTCTGTGTCGAGGGGGTCTGCCAAGTAAGTCATCCTATCACCTCATCCCTTTTCTATGAGAGAGAGAGAGAGAGGGTGTAAGTCAGTCTTCTTAGCATTTCCCTTTGTCCTATCCAGCCCTTCCCAAACAATGCCCTTGTTATCTGACAACACGCCAAATGCATTTGATTTCTGGGGAACTGAAGGAAGTGTGGGGAGCATGTGCGTACATTTCTGTGGACTCTTAGGGCGAATTAATCACCAGCTCCTGATCATCCCCCTTTCTACTGCACCCCAGAGCTATCTAGTTTATCCTCCTCCTAGTGATCAGTCTTGGCCCTGGCCTTTTCTTTCTTCATCCCACCCCACGCCCTGGTTTTGATTTAAGCACATTAATGCCATTGTTTTCTGACAGGCTGTCGGCTGTGACAACATGCTCAATTCTGCCAAGAAGGAAGACAAGTGCCTGCAGTGTGGAGGGGATGGCAGGGCCTGTTACGAAGTGAAGGGCACTTTTGATGTGCTCAACCTCCCCAAAGGTACAGTAGTCTGGATTTTCTGGAAGGGTGAACAGGGGAGAAGGAGAGAGTGAAGCTTAGCCTCATTCTGACCCTTTGCATGGAGCTATCTGCTCTCTCTGCTCACTGGAGCCATTAGACCAGAACACTCACCCAAGCCCACCCATACAGTGGGCTAGAGCTAGAAAACATACTGACCATCTTTATCTGGGGGTCCCCTCCTAGTTCCCACTGCAGCCCTAAGGTTCTTCCACTCCTCCTGTATCTTCCCCAGCTCCTAGTCTCTTGTGGATGCCACAACTCTTCTAGAGGTAACAGGCTCCATTGAACTGTCCCTCAAAGCATGCCTGCTGGAAGTGCTCTTTGCAATGGAGCTGGTTACCCAAGGTCTGCAGAACCTCCAAAAGGAGTGGGAGACTGGGACCAGGACTTGGAACCTGGTTCTCCCACATTGGCTGGCTCTGAACTACTTCAGCCTAATGATTGAACTGGGATGAATCTTTGTCTGCTGAGTTTCAATCTGATGCATTTTGAAATGTCCGAGATAGGAAACTCTGAAAATCAGGGTTTATAATGGAAGCCCAAACAGGCCCCTGACTGTATTGTTTTCAGGGTGCAATGCTCTGATAATGCTGCTCTCAGATGTATTTTAGCCATGAAGTGGGTGGACTACTCCATGGGTGAAACAAATCGGGGTGCAGCCATCCTAAAATCAATGAAGCTGCAACAGCTGGATTGAGTTCTTTCCGGTTATCTCATAACTCATCCATGCAGTCACTAGCGCAGCTGGGCACAGCTCCTGTGCACATGGGCGACCATCTCACATCCTCGATCGCTGTCTGTCAGTACCTTTGACCAACTTCCTTCATTTTCTTCAGGTTACAATCAAATCTTCATCATTCCCATGGGAGCCACAAGCCTCCGCATTAAGGAAGTTATGCCCAGCAGGAACTTCCTGGGTAAGACTGACATTGTAATGAGTTTATTACTACACCATAGAGATGGACTCAAGCCACAAAATTCTATTCTGACTTTCAAACACACTGGAGTTCAGGGGCATATGGGGCGGAAGCTTGCTCCTGCCCTCTGCAAAGGGAGGAGCTGGGCACAAAGTTCAATTCTAAATCCAGGTTTGGATATTGAACACCACTAGAGAACTAGGGGTGGTCAGACCTGGGACTCGGTCTTGGCCCAGCACCACTACTGTGACTCTATATACATGAGGATAAAAAGACCAAGCCCTATTTAAACCTTCCGCCTGGAACTTCTAAGGGTCTGACAAACATGGCAAAGTTTGGGTCTGGGTTTGTCTGTTTGCCACAAAGCTTGGTAAAGTCAAATCCAAACTTCTCCTGCCACCCCTACTTTAGGGAGGGCTCCAAGCACACAGGCGTCTTCTGGGCTGTCCAGTTCCCTGTGCATTAGGCCTTATCTTTCCCATGCTCTATGGATGGACTCCTGACATGCTCTTGTACAATACAAACATGACCGGGTTTTCATTACAGTGTCAAAATGTTCTATGCCACATTGGCAGGCAAAAGTGTTTATGTTGCAAACAGAACATGCAATAATCAGGTGGGGAAGGGAGAATACAGCAATGCTGGAATGGAATCTGCGGCAAAGAGTTGGACCATGCAGTGAAGAAGGCTCAATGTGCAGAAAAGCAGAGAGAATCATAGAATATCAGGGTTGGAAGGGACCTCAGGAGGTCATCTAGTCCAACCCCCTGCTCAAAAGCAGGACCAATCCCCAATTAAATCATCCCAGCCAGGGCTTTGTCAAGCCTGACCTTAAAAACTTCTAAGGAAGGAGATTCCACCACCTCCCTAGGCAACGCATTCCAGTGTTTCACCACCCTCCTAGTGAAAAAGTTTTTCCTAATATCCAACCTAAACCTCCCCCACTGCAACTTGAGACCATTACTCCTTGTCCTGTCCTCTTCTACCACTGAGAATAGTCTAGAACCATCCTGAGCAAGACAGCAGGGAGCATCAGTAGGGCTAGAATGTTGTCACAGGATAATGATTTCCTGCAGGGACTTGATTTCACTTGGCATTTGTTGAAAGCAAACACCGAAGGGAAGCACAGATGTTTATCTCCAATGCAGAAAGTACTGAACACAAGAGGGCATTCATTTCCCATGAGTTACCATGTTTGATGCACGCACCAGTTGCCACTGTCTAACTGGTTATCCCAGCAGTTACTCACAGCTTTCAGGAAGGTTGTGGTGCTTGTGTGAGGAAGCTGGGTTTCAAGTAGCTGAACCGAGGGCTTTGTGAGTTGCTGATGTCCTGTGAGATCTAGAGCAGAGCGTAAAGCCATGTCATATGGCATCTGGTTGAAGTGGTGTCAGCATGTCATGTGAATAGTGGATCTTCCAAATCATTCATCCCCCACCTCCTCTTTTGTGCTCTGTGGCTTTGTCCAGCCATCAAGAATGTGCAGGGGGAATACTATCTGAATGGGCACTGGACGATTGACTTCAGCCGAGACCTGCACATTGCTAGCACAGTTGTGCACTATGATAGAGGCTCGGAGGGGGACCTGGCCCCTGAGCAGCTTCACTCCAGGGGTCCCACCACGGAGCCCTTAGTCACTGAGGTAAGCAGCTGTGTTTACCCTCTCTTAATATTGTCATGCTGTGGTTGTTGGTCTTGGGCTGCACGTCACATTTGGCAGAGATGATGTGCTTGGTTTCTACAGGATAATGTCAGTAGATTTCAGGGGAGGCAATACACCTGTACTGAGCCCAGTGAGCAGGGATATCAGCAGGGCCAGCCTTTTGATCTGTGGGGCCTTCACCTGTAAGAAGGGGAACTATCAAGCCATGTTCACACCACTCACTGTCTGCTCTGATCCTGTTGCCAGAGAGGCAGTAGGAGGAGACCTGGTAGTGACTAGCTGTCTCTTCTTTCTGGTCAAGAAGCTAAAGAAGATAATAGGGGAAACTCATGAATTAAAGATCTGGTATAGGATGGGGGCATCCAAGTAGCTATTCATTATGCTTGTGCGTAAGGCCAGCCCAGGATACTACCTGCTGCCTAATAGAGGAGCAGCACAATCAACCAGCTCTGAGGAAGATGCACATTCTCTCTTCACTAGAAAGAGTTCTCTAAGCCTTAGAGTCTATGATGTATTAGGGAGGAAACAAAGCACAGAAAATAAATGGCCAATGAACAGAGGGGTGTAGGGAGCAGTAGGGGGAGTTTACCTTGCTTGGATCCTGAGGTAAGGGCAGGAAGAGTGGCCAGGAGAGAGAAAATACTGTTTTGTTTTCTGGCTCTTACTTCATTCTCTTTCCTTTGCAGCTCATCAGCCAGGAGCCAAACCAGGGGGTGCAGTATGAATACTACCTGCCCTTGCAAGGGCACAGCTCAGGCTACAGCTGGAGCTATGGCTCCTGGAGTGATTGCAGCTCTGAGTGTGGCGGAGGTAAGAGGGTTGGGGGCACCCTCACCAGCAGCAGACAGTGCCCAATGCAGAGCCAGTATCCAAAAGGAAAGACGCTACATGCTGCCATCTGAAGAACTGTCAGCAGCCCCTTCCCCAGGGCTGTCCCACAGAGAGATTAAGGAGCATTGGCAGCTGCAGTAGGCTATGAAGGGTCTGTAAATCGGAGGCCAGGCCGGGGTTCTCTGCAGGATTGTTCCCTACATTCTGTTCTTTAATGCTTTGTCCAGTCTAGTTTTCTATGTCCTGAGTGATGGTGCTCCCACTGCTTCCCTTGGGGACAGTTTTCCAGACCGATAGATCTCCTCTCTGTCAAGGATTTCTTCCTGACAGGCAGCCTACGTTTTCTTTGGTTTAGCTTCATCCCTTTACACATAATTCTGCCCCCTCGAGTCACCCAAAACATGTCCTCACCAAGCCCATCTCCTTGCTGCCCCACCCCCACGTGACTGAGCCTGCCACCCCTAGTGCCTCCCTATGGAGCATCCATCCAGCAGAGAGGCTGCCAGAGTTCCCCTGTGGTCACACCATGTACACATCAACACACTCATGGATTTTCATTGAAAACCAGTTTCACGGTATGCTGAGCTCCTGCTTGCCCTTTCTCACCTTCTTTGCTGGTGGCCATTGTAGTGACTTACCTCTCTTGCCCATAATATGAGTTCAAGGATGCCTCTGTAGAAGGTGACATCACCTCCCCTGCTGTTATAATCCTGGAATAGGGATGCAGAGTTGCCCCTTTTCCCAGGGGCTGATCCACTTTCATCCTGGCTTAGACCCAGCCTTGTTGGGCTGATCCACAGCTCCGCTGTTGTAACAAGTCCATGTGTTGTAGACAACAGACACAATTGCTAGATAAATTATGTCTGGCAGGGCACACCCCATCAGGAGCCAGGATTAGAATCCTGGTTCTTCAACTTCCAAAACACAGGGCGCAGCCATCTGAGCTAAAGGAAAATTCCTCTTCGATCTCTTTTACCCTTCCTGTGGGCCCAGCCGCTATCTAGGGTAGGTACTTCTATAGCCTCTTTCACCAGAGTATTTGAGCACCTCACAATCATTTGTGTATTTATCATCCCAACACCCCCCTGGAGTAGGGTAATACTAAGATCCACATTTTACAGTTGGGGAGCTGAGACACAGAGAGTCCATGGAGCAGCAGGGAATTGAACGTAGGTCTCTCAAGTCCTAGGCTGCTGCCCTAACCACTGGACCATTTATGTGGGAACAGGTTGTATAGAGAATCCTGGAGTTGCACCTGGCCCAGTTCTCTCTGCAGCATGCAGATGCTGTGGGGGCCCCAGACTACCTCAGAAATGTGCCATTCCCCAAACGATTGCATTTAAATCCCTTTTATGGATAGGCCACTTTAACCAGAATATTATTTTCTTTTCTCCTTTAGGTTACCAGTCACGCCTGATGTTCTGCACCATAGACAATGAAGCCTATCCAGACTATATGTGCAGGGACAAACCAAAGCCAGCCAATAACCGGACATGTGGTCTTCAAGCCTGTCCCCAGACAAAACGGTGAGACTTTCTCTTTCCACCTCTCTGGATTCTTCAAGCCCCTTGTGAAGTATCTTGAGACCCAGGAAAAAGAATGCTGATTGCCTTCTGCTTCCCCCACTGCCACCCCAGTCTGGAGCTGATGAAAGAATCATACACTTCACATGTCAGTGGAAACAGACATTTCTAGACCACCCAGGGGTAGGTGATACCTGAGCTGTGACTGACAGAACAGTGGTCAACGGGACTTAGTGCCTTGCTCACTTTAAAAAATGGGATATAGGCTACTAAAGGCCATGTCTACACGACTGTAGTAAGTTGACCTATGCTACGAAACTCCAGCTACGTGAATAACATAGGTCTACACTGCCGGGGGTCGACGGGAGAAACTCTCCTGTTGACTTATTGTACTCTTCTCATTGTGGGTAGAGTACAGGGTAGACTGGAGAGCGATCTGCTGTCAATTTGGCAGGTTTTCACTAGACCCACTAAATCGACTGCCGGTGGATCGATCTCAGAGCATCAATCGGGCTGTAGTGTAGATGTAGCCTTAGGCACTTTTGAAATGTTTTACCCAAGATGTGGGAATGAATTTCTGTGCCCATAAGGAATGGATCTACATGGCCTGAGTCTGTGTCCAAAACCAGCGGCTCTCACTTTGCCTAGGTAGAGTTGCTGGAGATATTATCCTAGCCAAAGTTGGGGAAGGAGAAGGATTCACTTAGTGTTCATTCTTCCCTTCACTTGGAGCTGCAAATGTAAGAGCAAAGGGAGTTAACTTGCTGCATTCCCCAGGTCCTGGCCCTTTCTGAGAGGGCTGAGCCCTGCAATCCTTCCTCCTATGCGACTGTCAAGCTCCCCCTTCCATTGCACTTACAGTTAGCTGCCACATGGCTCCAACAAGGGAATCCGCAGCATGTACCATTTTATCACCCTGGGACACCCTGGTGTCACCTATCTGTATATCCAGTGGAATTAGTGTGAGGCCTGATGGAGCCCCTGTGTTTTGAGGGCACCTGGAGACCTGGAAACATTTCTGCCTACACAATCGGCTGTAGCTCTAGAATTCTATATATTGCTTAAAGTCCTTTAAAACCTTTGTTCTGTGTATAAAGGATATCTTACATCTATCTGCCGGGAATGTGGAGCCACAGCGGCGCCTGGAGCTCTCAAATGAAGAGGTAACAAGAAGGAGATAGAGATTATAGAAAGCAGAGCTTCAGCTATTCTCTGTCCACTTCCCACCTAGAAAATCTAGTTGCTTGGTGAACCCCACTGGGTGTTTTCATCCTTGGTGATGGTTTAGGATGGTGCTTTGCTTTTGACTCTCACTGCCCACGAATGATGGTGGAGGGTCCTGGGTACTAGAAAAGGGGGAGCTTTGCTCAGACAGTGGTGAGCCCTACTGGTGATTTGCTCTTCTGATTTGACTATTGGAGGGGACAGACAGTTCTTTGTATCTTTCTGTTTCTGACCCTGAAATAAGCATTGCCATTTCCCTTGGGCAAGGCGGCTGCTTTTGAAGATTTTGCTCAATTTGTCAAGATGATAAACTCATAGAAAGAAAAAGAAATGCGGTAGGACTGCAGTGAATCACATTATTTTACTAACTAGTTAGAATGCCAAACTTCCTTTGTTGCAACCTCAAGTTTCCTCCAAAACTCTTCTCCCAACAGCATGTGCTCCAGTGCTGGCACAAAAGTGCCTGGATGTAGTGTTTACTGCAATGATATGGCTCTCCACCCTAACACTGGAAGCAAAAAGGAGAATAATTGTCCTCCCAACAAACCACTCTACTAATGGCTGAGTGGGACTTACCACCATGTTGCCCTCTACTGTCAATAGGGGGGCCCTTAGACATCTTCTTTCATGGCTTCAATCTTGCAGGTTACCTCGGTTTACAGATGGCCTGTGATGAAAGAAGTGAGGCAGAAGATGCCTTGAGTACCAGTTGCAAAAGCCTCTGGGTGAATTTGGCCAATTATCATAAAGATCTTTTAACACAAGAGCGGCCATGCTGGGTCAGACCAAAAGTCTATCTAGCCCAGTATCCTGTCTTCCAACAGTGGCCAACGCCAGGTGCCCCAGAGGGAATGAACAGAGCAGGTAATACTCAAGTGATCCATCCCCTGTCACCCATTCCCAGCTTCTGGCAAACAGAAACTTGGGACGCCATCCCTGTCCATCCTGGCTAATAGCCACTGATGGACCTATTCTCCATGAACTTATCTAGTTCTTTTTTGAACCTTGTTATAGTCTTGGCCTTCACAACATCCTCTGGCAAGCAGTTCCACAGGTTGACTCTGTGTTGTATGAAGAAATACTTTCTTTTGTTTGTTTCAAACCTGCTGCTTATTAAGCATATTATTCTGTGGCTTTATGGGGAAATGAAAAATTGTTTTTTTAACTCCACTATAGCATCTGCAAAATCTTGATGAGTGAATTTGTTTTGAATGGTTGGCAGCCTGATTAACCTGGGCAGTCTGTGCCTTGCTGCTGATTCCTGTTGTGAGGGAATTTCTAGTTATTTTGCAGATTTAGACTGAGTTATTTGCATTTGTGGCAGCACAGAATTATATCTGGTGGGGAACAAACACAAGGTCGTCTTTGCTCAGATTTCATCCTGTGGCACTCGTTGAGGTACTGGAGGTGTTGGGTGAATTTTTAACCACAGTCTGTGATTTAGTCCCATGTCCCTCCTGTTTGCTAAAGGTCATTTGGGAAGAACTAGGTCCATTGTTGGTGGAAATTGTCATTGCCTCCTTTGTAGAGCACAAGTTGCCATCTGCTTTGAAGGACACTTGCATATGCCCTTTACAAAAGAAACCTTTGCTTGACATTAACAATATGAGCAATTATTTAACCATTTTAATATTCCCTCTTTTGGGCAAGATAACTGAAAAGGTTGCAAAAAGATGCTCTTATGGTATCTAGGTGCCTCAGATCTTCTTGGCCCTTGTCAGTTTGGTTGCATACTTGTGTACGGTACAGAAACACAACTTGATGGATAATGAATGATCAGGTGTCCACACTAATATTATTAGATCTATCAACTGCCGTAATTGCAGTTGACTTTGAGTTGTTTATGACTGGCCTACAGGCATAGGTAGCAATTGATGGGGCTGCTCTTGAGTGGCTCTGTTCCTTTTTGGCTGAGAGGACCCACAGAGTTATATTGGAAAATTGCTCATTGACCTTGAAGTCATTCTTGTACGGGATTCTATTGTGTCGCTTCTCTTACTCAGTAAGTATATGGGACTCTGAGTGGAGTTAATGAGGAGGATGGGCTGAGGGCTCAGTCTGGTTAAAATGGAGGTGATAATGGCAGGCTGGGGGAACAAGTAGAAGGAGATAGCAGAAATTATATCTGCCCTTTTACTAATCAGTGGAGCTGTTTTAGCTGGAGCTTACTTGATTAACTGGGAGGTAGCTGATGACAGGAAGTTCTCCATGAGCACCCCCTACTGCCGATTTTGGGCTCCACACACCACTGTGGTCCAAAATCATAGGCACCGACTCCATGGGTGCTCTCGGGCTGGAGCACCCATGGAAAAAACATAGTGGGTGCTGAACACCCACTGGCAGGCCCCTCCTCCCCCTTAGCACCTGCGCTGCCGGGGGGCCTCTCCAATCAGCTCCTCCCCATCTCCCCAGCGCCTCCCGCCCGCTGCGATCAGCTGTTTGGTGGTGTGCAGGAGGCACTGTGGGGGAGGAGGAGGAGGAGCGGGAGGCAGGAAGAGGCAAGGGAGAGGGTGGAATGGGGCAGGAAGAGGCAGGGCGGGAAGAGGTGGGGTGAGGGCGGGGCTGGGTGACATCAGGGAAGATTTCCCCAGATGCTGGGGAGTGGAAGGGACCAACCCCTTCCGGCTGCTGGGACAGTGCTCTGCAGTATGGCCAGCTGGTGGCTGCCTGAGAGAGCCTGGCTGGGAGGTAGCTTCCACTCCCTGCCTGGGCTTGGGTGCCAAGGACCAGGGACGAGCGAGCCGGAGCTCCACCTTCCTGCATGTTTCCAACTTGCTCAGCTGCAGTCCCCGGTGGCTGAGCCTGGGCAGGGAGGAGAAGCTGCCTCCCCAGACAGGGAGCGGAAGTCACCTCCCCAGCCAGGCTCTCTCAGGCAGCTGTCGGGCTGCGGGGCAGCAACCAGGAGGGGACAACTTTAGAAGTGGCTCCCTTCTGCTCCCTGCCCCGGCTCCATCCTGCCAGGGAGAGCAGCAGGACATGCCGGGGGATAGGGGGTGGGCAGGAGCAGCGGGAGGACAGAGCGCCCCCTTCCTGCAGGTAACGTGCAGTGGGGAGAGTATGGTGGCCCAGGGCTGGGCGTGGGGGAGCGGTTGGTCAGGGGGACATGTGACCTCCCCTTTATATCATGCCTCCTAGTATGGGGAGGCACCAGTTGTCTATGGAGCGCCCTTGGGAGGGGACAGAATGGGGGCAGGAAGAGGTAGGGCAGGGGTGGGGCCTTGGGGGAAGGGATGGAATGGGGGCAGGGCCTGGGATGGAACTGGGGTCGACCCCGCCCCGAAATTGGGAAGTCGGTGCCTATGTCAAAAATAACCCCTATCTGATGTCCTTCAAGGTGTGCTGCAAGGCCCATCTGTGTTCCCAGGCATAGGGTTGGAGCATGGGTGGAAAGGGCTAGGACAAGGGTTTTCAAACTTTCCTAATGTGGACCTCATCCTAACAGTGGGATTATCGTGAGGAGCCCTCCCCTCCCAACTCGGTGGCAACTACTGCAATTGTTTACATGACAAAGAGTATGTCTAATGAATTTTTAGCATTTTTTAATGCAAGTCAGCAGTTGGAAATAAGGACATAAGCCAGCACCCTGTGACAAGGAAGCTGTCCACCGACCACCAACAAGGGGTCACCACCCACATTCTAAGAATGGGCTTTGAGACAGAATGGGGTTTTGGTTTTTCTCTATACTGTAGCTTGTGGCTGGAGTTTGTTAGGTGGTCGGGCTGATTGCATTGCTTGTCTTCTATTGTGCAGTCCTGTATGAGATGTTTTCAAGGATCGCACTCTAGTTGGTGGAGAGATGCCTTTTTTCCCCCTCTTCCTTTTAGAAATAAATAAAAGTGGTGTTCTAAGGGCATGGTTACATTACGGGCACTATAGCGGCACAGCTGTAGACACTTCCTACATCGATGGACATGGTTTTTCCGTAGGTAATCCACCTCTCCGAGGGGTGGTAGCTACGTCAATGGAAGAATTCTTCCAGCGACCTAGCCTCATGTACACTGGGGGTTAGGTCAGCTTAACTATACCACTCAGTATGAATTTTTCACACCCCTGAGTGGCATAACTAGGTCAGTCTAAATTTTAACAGTAGACCAGGCCTGAGGGGTCCCCACACAGTCAGAAAGCCAAGTGGGTTGCACTCAGGGATTGGTTCCACAGGGCTGCCCCATTGCCCACCTACACTATGCAGTAATTGTTCATGTTTAAACTCACCTGTAACTTTACTCCAGCTACATTTGAGTTTCTGCCTCTGGTAATGTAATGGTGATCAGCTCCACACTGACTGTTATGGTGAAACTCACTTAACATATGGTCAGCTTGTGTAGTCATCCGTTACTTTCATGGCTGCCTCCTGGACATGCAGGTATAATGCAAATTGCCACCTTTGCCAATTTTCTTGAGTGAAAGACAAAAATATGCCCCTGTGACGTCCTGTCATGCTGTGGTGGCCCTTTGTGTCTTTCTTTCTTTCTGTTGCTGATGTTACAACACAAAAAGAGATTTTCCCCTAACTGGTTGAACTGGGGATTTAAGAGTTAACCTTGGCCCTTTGGGCACCAGCTGTGATACAGCAAGCTCTATGTACAGGGTCTTCCTTGCTAGCCCTCTTTGTTCATTGGTTCTGTGACGGCTTTCTGTTACCTACAGCTGGAAAACCGGGGAGTGGGGAGCCTGCTCAGCCACCTGCGGGGGAGGTACCCAAACACGTTCCGTTTACTGCATGTCATACAATGGACAAGCCTCCCAGGGGGTGGTGGACGATGCCAAGTGCATGGCCTTTGCGGAGCAGCCCCGCAGCACGCAGCCCTGCAACATGCGACAGTGTGCAACGTGGAGCGCAGGGCCCTGGTCAGAGGTGAGTTTACCCTTTGAATGCAATGTACATATCAGACAACCACCCTCTGAGCTAGCACACCAGGGATTGCACCAGGGACCTTCAGAGCTAGAAGTGTGAAATGCTACAGCTTGAGCTAAAGAGACAGGTTCTCCACCTAGGGCTGCAACAGACTTAGATCCTGTGCAGATTGGGCAGAGAAAGGGACTTGTAGAACATACTCTGTGCAGACGGAGGACCAAATCCTGCCTTGGTCCTTAATCTACAAAGGCATTACACTAAACTGTATGTCTGGGCAGAGTTCAGTCCATACACGATATTGCGAGTTGGATTGTTGGTGCCTTGGTGTATTTGTGTCTCCACAAGGGGGAACTCTTTGAACCACTTACATGCAAGCCTGCCAATGAGGAAGACATTTGAAATCCTTGAAGCATAGAAAGGAGAGATGGAGGACACCTATTAAATCCTGTCTAATCCATCTTCAGTGCAGGGCTGAAATTTATTCTCCTGAATTTACGTTCAGTCCAGCAGTACAGCCTGGCAACATTTGTATTGCTGTGTTGAGACATTGCATTGCCTGAAAAGGTGCACCATAGAATCATAGAAGATTAAGGTTGGAAGAGACCTCAGGAGGTCATCTAGTCCAACCTCCTGCTCAAAGCAGGACCAACCCCAGGTAAATCATCCCAGCCAGGGCTTTGTCAAGCCGGGCCTTGAAAACCTCTAAGGATGGAGATTCCACCACCTCCCTAGGTAACCCATTCCAGTGCTTCACCACCCCCCTAGTGAAAAAGTTTTTCCTAATATCCAACCTAGACCTCTCCCGCTGCAACTTGAGATGATTGCTCCTTGTTCTGTCATCTGCCACCACTGAGAACAGCCTAGCTCCATCCTCTTTGGAATCCCCCCTTCAGGTAGTTGAAGGCTGCTATCAAATCCCCCCTCACTCTTCTCTTCTGCAGACTAAATAAGCCAAGTTCCTCTGCCTTTCCTCATAAGTCATGTGCCCCAGCCCCCTAATCATTTTCATTACCCTCTGCAGGACTCTCTCCAATTTGTCCACATCATTTCTGTAGTGGGGGTGGGTGGGGGGAGGCAAAACTGGATGCAGTACTCCAGATGTGGCCTCACCAGTGCCAAATAGAGGGGAATAATCACTTAGAATCATAGACTTTAAGGTCAGAAGGGACCATTATGATCATCTAGTCTGACCTCCTGCACAACGCAAGCCACAGAATCTCACCCAGCAACTCCTGTAACAAACCCCTGACCTATGTCTGAGCTATTGAAGTCCTCAAATAGTGATTTAAAGACTTCAAGATGCAGAGAATCCTCCAGCAAGTGACCTGTGCCCCATGCTGCAGAGGAAGGTGAAAAATCCCCAGGGCCTCTGCCAGTCTGCCCTGGGGGAAATTCCTTCCCGACCCCAAATATGGCAATCAGCTAAACCCTGAGCATGTGGGCAAGACTCACCAGCCAGACACCCAGGAAAGAATTCTCTGTAGTAACTCAGATCCCACCCCATCTAACATCTCATCACAGGCCGTTGGGCATATCTACTGCTAATAGTTGAAGATCAATTAGTTGCCAAAATTAGGTTATCCCATCATATCATCTCCTCCATAAATTTATCAAGCTTAATCTTGAAGCCAGATGTGTCTTTTGCTCCCACTGCTTCCCTTTGAAGGCTGTTCCAGAACTTCACTCCTCTGACGGTTAGAAACCTTCATATAATTTCCAGTCTAAACTTCCTGATGGCCAGTTTATATCCATTTGTTCTTGTGTCCACATTGCTACTGAGCTTAAATAATTCTTCTCCCTCTGTGGTACTTATCTCTCTGATATATCCCTCAATCTGCTGGCAATGCTCCTACTAATGCAGCCCAATATGCCGCTTAGCCTTCTTGGCAACAAGGGCACACTGTTGACTCATATCCAGCTTCTTGTCCGCTGTAATCCCCAGGTCCTTTTCTGCAGAACTGCCACTTAGCCAGCCTGTAGCAGTGCATGAGATTCTTCCATCCTAAGTGCAGAACTCTGCACTTGTCCTTGTTGAACCTCATCAGATTTCTTTTGGCCCAATCCTCCAATTTGTCTAGGCCACACTGGACCCTATCCCTATCCTCCAGTGTATCTACTTCTCCCCCAAGCTTAGTGTCATCCATGAACTTGCTGAGGGTGCAATCCATCCCATCATCCAGATCATTAATGAAGATGTTGAACAATGTAATATGACAGTGTGGCATAACATCATGGCATTGCAATTCCTGAAACAGATTCAGGACTCTACATTTGTCTTGAAAGATGCAGGAAAAATATATAAATATGGAGATTGCCACAGATTCCAGAATGGTTTGGATACTAGGAATCATGACAGTGAAATTAAAAGAGGAATGTCGCATTGAAAAACACTAAAAATATATATATAAAATGTAATTTCTAGCATAGCGGTCACAACACAGCCCCACCATGTGAAAAAACAGAGAGTTCCTGTTCTCCCTCTGTCATCAGGAGAAACCAATTAGGAGCCAGAATGTGGATCACTTGAGTGTGACAAGGTCTTTGGGCCGGGGATCTGGACAATGCAAGAACCTATGTTCTCTTCCCTGCTCTGAAATACTTACCTTATGCTGATTTCTGGATCCAGCCCACCAGTTGTTTTAATCCGGCCCTCGAGCTCCCGCTGGGGAGTGGGGTCTGGGGCTTACCCCGCTCCGGCGCTCCAGCTGGGAACCAGAGTCGGGGGCCGCTCCATGCAGCTCCCAGAAGCAGCGACATGGCTCCCCTCTGGCTCCTACATGTAGGGGCAGCCAGAGGGCTCCGTTCTGCACACTGCCCCCACCCGAAGTGCAGCCCCTGCAGCTCCCATTGGCCAGGAACCACGGCCAATGGGAGCTGTAGGGGTGATGCCTGCGGACGGGGCAGCATGCAGGGCCGCCTGGCTGTGCCTCCACGTAGGAGCTGGAGAAGGAACACACCACTGCTTCTGGGAGCCGCTTGAGGTAAGCACCGCCCAGAGCCTGAGCCCTTGAGCCTCCCCCCGCACCCCAACCCCCTGCCCCAGTCCTGATCCCCTCCCACCCTCCAAATGCCTCAATCCCAGCCCAGAGCACCCTCCTACACCCCAAACTCCTCATCCCCAGCCCCACCCCAGAGCCTTCACCACCTGCCAGAGCCCTCACCCCCCCCTCACATCCCTCCCACTCCAGCCCGGAGCCCCCTCCTGCACACTGAATTCCTCATTTCTGGACCCACCCTGGAGCCCACACCCCCAACCAGAGCCCGCACCCTCTCCCACACCCCAACCCCAATTTTGTGAGTATTCATGGCTCGCCATACAATTTCTATTCCCAGATGTGGCCCTTGGGCCAAAAAGTTTGCCCACCCCTGCACTAACATCATAACCTGTAGCTCGTGTGTATCACTTTGCATCAGTAGATCTCAAAGCACATTACAAAGAGGGTCAGTATCCTCATCAATGGGGAAACTGAGAGGTGAAGTGACTTGCCCAAGTCACCTAGCAAGCTAGTCGCAGAGTCAGGAATAGAACCCAAGTCCCAGGCCAATGCCCTGTCCATCAGGGTACTCTGACTCCTATATAGCCAAAGAATGATGGCATCCCAGTAACATATGCATTAGGCTGCTTCTCCGATGGTGGTTCATACTGTACGTTTTCAAAGCTGACTTCTATTTTGAAATTGGGGAGCAGAGCCAGGAAGCTCAGAGGTACCTGGCTGCATTCCCTGTAACAATCAGGCCCCTTCTTGCAGTGCTCAGCCAGCTGTGGAGAGGGTGTTCAGACCCGGACTGTCACCTGCAGAACCGAGTTGGGATCTCAGACTCAAGACTTTGCCTGCCTGACACAGCCTAAACCACTCCTCAGACAGCCCTGCAGCAAGGAGAATTGCATCCAGAAAATTGGTTGGCACATTGGAGTCTGGGGCCTGGTGAGTGTCGTACCCTCATGGTGCTCGCTTCATCAGTTAACTTGTACTCAAGCAGTGTTTCTCACATATTGCGCTGTGACTGAATCGGTCCGCATGCTGGTTGAGGCCAGGAGCACGTACTCCTTCGTTATCAGCTCCACGGCTCAGTGTCACAGCTTGTGTCTTCTCCAAAAACAAGCCCTCTGGGGGGATCAATGTTTTAGTGACTGTGGCAGCATGCAGCTGATACACTGAAACAATCCACTCCTGTTGCTTCGTTATTCCCATTTCTGTGACACCATTATCAACATCACAGCTACCCATTTGAATGTGACAGATGGAGTATGAGAGAGGCTCCATCTCTATTTCGCTGGTCATCATGTTTGGTGAATTGAAGTATGTTTCTGAAAGGGTTCAGGGTAACCCAATTTAGACAGAGGGTCGCCTGCCTTTAGATAGAGGGCCAAACTGTGTTTAGCCTGACTTGTGGTCAGGAACAGCACCAAAGCTAGTAGACAATTTCCCAAACTCAATTTTGCCCCATCTGTGCCAGCTGAGTTAGCCTGAACTGGCTTAAAAGATGCTAAGCACAGTTCCTGGCACCATGTAGATGGGGCCTTAACAAAGCTAGGTGAGCCCTTATGCCTTAATCTGGTCCTGTCTGTTGCATAGGATTCCAACAAAATGAGGGAACGAGCACTTGGTTTGGGTGTCTAATTTTGAAAATGATGTCCTCTACCTGATTAAAGGCGAGAAGTGTCTTGCTGGGGCAGATGTTTTACACAGATACTTAATCCCCCTTCCCCGACTTCCTTGCCTTCATTCCTGGCTGCTGCCAATCCCCCCCTGCCACCCCCACCTTACTTCCTAGCAAGGGTGGTAATGCCAGTCAGCTATGCTACCAGAACCATCAAACCTGGTTGCTCCATTGTCAGCCCCATTGAAATTTGGTACTTGGCCCCAGAGAAGACGTTAGGACTCTGCCTACCAGGGCCGTTGGACGCCAGTAACAGACAAATTGCTACTAGCCATGTTCAACAGTTCTGGGTTGGTCACACCGTCATTCAGCAGGCTGCCATGGGCTATGCTTTGGCATGTTTTGCCAGCAGCTAACCATATTCCTGGTCAGCATGCCAGGCTCGTGGAGTTACTGTATTCTGTCTCCCTGCTCTCTCATCTCATCTTTCTGCCCAAGTGTTCGAAGAGCTGTGACTCAGGCATCCGAAAACGCCAGGTCATCTGTGCTGATGGCGATTCCAAATTCTACCCCCCTGAGACGTGCAAGGCCAGCCAGCCGCAGACCCCAGCCGTGCTGGGAAGCTGCAACACTCAGCCCTGCTATCTGCCGCAGCGTAAGTGACATTACTAGACCTCTGGATTTTCCTAGGATGTTCCTGCTTTTGAATAAAAATTCCCAGTATCTCATGCCAGCAGGGCTGATTGTTTCAAAGCCTCTGCTCCTTGCCTGCCCATTTGTGCAACTTTCATAGAGCAGCTAGTTTACTCCATCTTCCCGCGGTGCCTGGAATGGGTTTCCTGCTTCCTGTGCTGTCTGAAACGTGTGAATCAAGCACGTGAGCAACACCAGTGCCTACCCCTTTTGAGACTGATGCTTTTAATTCCTGTATTTCCCTTGCCTGTCTGATGGCCTCTGTCCTGGGTGACACTGAGGATTGCATCAGGGACCACCAGAACTAAAAGTGTGAGTCTCTGCCACGTGGGCATGGCTCTGTAGCTGGGGGTTGTAACGGTCTCATCCTCTGTGGATCAGGTGTAGACAAGGGCACACAACACACTGACCAGGGTGTTGTTACAAACACTTGCTCTCCATACTTCTCCCTCCAGCCAGATAGGAGAATCAAACCAAATGTACCAAAACCTGCCCTACTGTGTCTATCGCCTCAGAACTAGGGGCATTGCTTTGACGTTTCATCCAGTCCAAGCTGTCTATCAGCATGGATGCTCTGAGCAAACAAAATTCCTCATTGGCTTCAGGAGCTTTGAGGTCTCCTGTTAGCTATGTTAATGCTATGATTCCACCCTCAAATCCATAGGACCCACTCCTGATTGGTTCATTTATCAAGTCTGTTTGGCTTCAAGCAACAGCAGCCTAACAATGGGCCCCAGAATTAGTTACCTGAAGTCTCACATGACAGAGCAGACAGTGTTTCACCATTGCTTATAGTGCTAACTGTAGGCATCTTTGTTAATCCATCTTACTGTCTCACTATCCCCTGCAGGGCAATTAATTTTTGGCACACTGTGAGAGATGTCCAGAGTTAGGATATTGCCCCTCCTGGCCTGAAAGCTAAAGGCTGCAGAGATGTTGCTGCCCACAGCTGTGTCATGGCAGATCCATGATTCGACATGTTTCAACATGTCATCTGGTTGGCTAGGGTCTGTCTTTCTCTCCCTCCTCTGGCCTTATAGGAATGTGGCCGTGGATTATGCAGGTTGACAGAGAACGATGCCAAGCTCCTCCCACACTGGGTCCCCCCAGGATTTGGAATAATTTTGTGGACACTTTATCCCAATCTGAATATTTCTTCTCCTGTCCAATCCCATGGCACAGGTGAATACAGACACCTTTATTCACTGACTAGTCCAACCCACTGCCTATATTCTGTCATTTGTCCATCTCCTTGCAGAGGTTCCCAGTATGCAGGACACCACAGGCTATGACATCAGCCGAGAGTACTTGCTGACCCGCTACTACCCAGACAGTGGCACTGCAGGTTTGGAAGTTGTGTGTTTTCTTTTATGATGTCCTCTTTACTGTTTTCTTTATGTGGCTTCCATGGGCTGCCAGGAATTGTAGGGTGAGGAACAATTTACAGATCCCTTTATATCTATATTGAGTTGTATCTAGATACAAATTCAAAAAGGAATGTATATATGTGTGCGTAAATCCTAGACTTTGATATGGGTGGCATTAGGCATAGGGTAAATGGAGTGCCTCTTTGGCAGTCATGTCCAAGAGGTTGCCAGGAGAATAATAAGTTTACTATGGTCCCTTGCCAGCAGGCCAGTTCCAAACCTTTCTTCGCCACCTGCAGACTTGCTCCCCATCTTATCTCTAGAAGAGTTCCCCTGTTTCCACTCAGTTGTGTGCTGCAGGCATCTTTAGGTTTCAAGTCTGACCCAGAATCTTGCATTGGCAGCTCCAGTGCCTTATTTTGAACCACTACTGCAGCGGATACAAAAGATATTTGGGAACTAAAGACACCCAGAGAATCTGAGAGAACAGGGAACCCCCATTTGGGGGAGAAAGTGAAACAGGTGGGGGGCATCTCAGGTCTGTTACTGAGCTGGGTGTGTTTGTAGAAGGGAGGGAGTAGCCAGCAAGTGATTTGAGGTGACTGATGCCATATTCAGTCTTCACGAAGGTCATCATTCCTTTGAAGGCCAGTCCGTGTGTATTGAGAAACCTGCTAAACACTTGCCTGCAGTCACTTTATAATAGGAATATTTGAGGGGGGAAACTGCCCATATGATGTAGCTAACAGTGTTTCCTGGACTAGTGGGAGGACAGGAAGAATATTGTTAGAGACCATTTCTTAAGGGTAATAGGTCATCTGGTAGCACAGTAATCTTAAGGAACCAGAATTCATTGTGAATGGGAACCAAAGCTTCAATCAGGAAGTTCCCTGTGACTTTCTCCCAGGTGGAAAATGTACGTTAACAAGTCTGGCCTCAGAGTCGGACTGGTAGAGGACTTCTTTCATCTATCAATGTGCTTTGAACAGAGGCAGAGGAAACAGAGACTGGATTTTGTTGCCCACCTGAAATGGCTGCATGCATTAAGGAATTTTCTTTTCAGTTTATAGCAATGAAAGAACAATCCAAGGTAGCTCCACACACCATCAGCTCCAGCCCAATGAGGACCATAGCTCTAACTTCTTGCCTCTTCGTTGGGAATCCCACTCAAGCTCTTCAGGATCCCGGCAGTTCAGCTCCCATCAGGATATTGCCACAGGGACTGGCCCTTGGGACTGCAGCCAGAGCCCTCATGGCTGCTGCTCAGATGGCCGCACTCCGGCTTCTGGCCCTTTTGGGCAAGGCTGCCCCTTCAGCACATGCCATCAGAGCAGGTTAGATGAAACAGTGAGTTTTGGGCTGGCAGAGTTGATGATTATAGACTGCCTTTGTTGGGTCAGGGTTCCAGATAAGACAGATTTTGCTAAGCCCTTTGTCTTTTCCCTGCAGGTATGGATGTTGCCCTGATGGAATATCAGCTGCCCAGGGCCCCAACAATGTGGGTTGCACACAATATTACAGTGATGTTTATGTGAGCAGAAACAGGCCCGCTGCAGCCTCCCCAGCGGTAAGTGCCAGAACTCTCTAGAACCTTTTACTAATAATATTGAGATCTGGTTGAAATAGCACATTGTTTTCAGGGTTTGGCTCTGGCCCTGGAGACTGAGGTTTTTGGCTCCTGTTCTACGCTTTCTTTATGTCTCCTGACAATAACTCTGGGGAATTGATAGAGGGATGATGCTAGATGCCCACAAAGCCAACATTCCTATCTGCTGCCACTCAGTGAGCCCCACTGGAATTCCCTCGTGCAATGGGTCCCGGGTAGTGGTGTAGAAGCTGCAATTTGTGCTGCTGGGTTGACGAGTGGAGCATCCTCGTTTGGGGAAGAGACTCAATATTCCTTATTATAGGACACTGAACCAAACTCCCTCTCTCAAGGCAACTGGAAATCAGCAGCACTGCATGTGGAGAGGGAAGTATTTGATTATTGGGCCTGTGTTTGATGTATGGTTCCTGCCATTCTATGAGGCTAACTTAGATATGATTGTTTTTTTCTGAAAATGTAAGTTGATAGGTCTTTGCAGTGGGAGATGCTAGATTCCGGACCTGTGTAGAGTCAGTTTGGGCTAACAAGGTGGTTCGTGGTCCAGAACAGGTTATCAGGGCATGCCAAAATGCAAACAGGGACAGATGGCTTAAGCGATATCGAGAGTTTCACACTTCGAAGTTGCCCATTTTAACCTAACCTAGGTGAATAATGACTGAAATTCCATACCATTCAATTATCCGGTGGTCTATGTGACATGAGACAGTGATCCCCATCCCATTCCTTGTGGACAGGGGAGAACACCACCATCGCCACTGGCAGTTCCCCTCTTCGCAGTCTCAACAGAGTAGCCAAGGGCAGGAGTGGCCACAGAGAAAGAACTCCCTTCTTATCCCTAGAGTTGATTCCTTCAGGCACATTGGTGGGCAGCATAGGGAGGCTTGCACTGCCCCGGAACTTGCTGTCTCTGTTCTGGAGATAAGCAGAGAATCTCTTGGCTCCAGTGCTGTCAGTCTAGCTCCCCCCGCTGGCATGACACTTACTCATAGAAAATCAAAGTTGATAATGGCTCCTCGAGCTGCTAGACCAATCCAGTGGGCAAACTGTATGATTTCTCACCTGTGCAGCAGCTGGTGCGGTAGCAGTAGCTGCCCAGTAACTTTTGGCTTTGAATTCCTTTCACTAAGGCAAGCCAAGCTTTGTCCCAGCAGAACCCGTCTGATGAGTGTCGAGGGTCTTTCTATGGCTGCTGCTATGACAACATTGCTTCAGCTTCAGGACCTCAAGGGGAAGGATGCCTCAATAGACCCAGCCAACGTAAGTGATGTTTTGGCTTCCTGCTTTAGAAATGTGCCTCCCCTGAAAGGAAAGTCCCACAGACTATAATAGAAAATGTGAAGCTTTGTGTAGGGTTTTTTACCTATCCTGTAAAATGTAATAAAAAATACTCTCCCTGCAATAGGATTCTGTATGATGGTTGGAAAAAAACATTAGAGAAATTCCTATCAACCCCTATTAACTTTCTTTAGAATCCTATTGATTTCATCTCTGTTGGAGTCTATAGGACTTCCTCGTAAGGGCCACTCTGCAGGCCAGGACTCACGCATGCATCCCTGCTTGCATTGATCCCTGTCAGTTGCCTTGATCCATGACAAGCTAGGAATCATCCTATTATCAGTAGGCCATATCCTACCCCCCAAACAATCCTATTGACCCCAGTATGGTTTCAGGGCTATAATTAGGGGTTGAACATGTCACTTAAGGCTTCAATTGAAGATTTGAAGCCACATCTCTGAGTAGCAAAAAGAAAAGGAGTACTTGTGGCACCTTAGAGACTAACCAATTTATTTGAGCATAAGCTTTCGTGAGCTACAGCTCACTTCATTGGATGCATACTGTGGAAAGTCTCTAAGGTGCCACAAGTACTCCTTTTCTTTTTGCGAATACAGACTAACACAGCTGTTACTCTGATCTCTGAGTAGGGGGCACTGCAGAGCCATGGTGCTCCAGGAGGAGCTCCAGGGAAATTGTTACTCAGTTTTGTTCCTTTAGCTCAGAGGAAGTGCTGTTTGCCCCATTCTAGGATAGAGCTACTCTGTCCCCCAGGACACCAGCTGTACTTGGCAGAGTAGTATCAGGAGTGTGCTATTACATCGCCTTCCCCAACCCCCTTCTCGAGCACAGGGACAGCCACTGGGAGCATTTCTGCCCAGCCATCCCCGGGAAGGGACAACTTCTTGCACACTCCTCCTCACCCCTATAGTGGCCACTTTGTAATCTGGGCCATAGCATCTGAAGCTGCTTCTCTGATGCATCCTAGCTCTAGGGAGTCAGAACAGTGCCTGTGAGCCAGCAGGAAGCCCAAGGTTCATAGGGCCACGGGATTACATTTACTCCTTTGTCCTAGCATGTGGGGGCCAGAGCACCTTGTGTTACCCTAGGTTTTGTGGCCAGTTCTGGTTCCAAGCCTCGGGTGGATGACCTTGGAATGACACCCTCCCTCTCCAGTCCTAAAGCAGGAACCCCAGAGCTCAAGAATAACTCACAATAGTGTAACACTGTGCTGGGCTATAAAACCTAAATGAACACCAGCAGCCCCTGGGAGGTAAGTGATGGTATCTCCATTTTACACATAAGGAACTGAGACACAGAGAGGTGAGAGTGTCTTGCTCAAGGTTACCCTGGGAATCAAGGACAGAGTTAGGAACAGAACCCCAATCTCCTAGCTGGGTATGCTACTCATGAGATCATTCTCCTTCCACGGACAGCAGCCTTGGGTAGCATGGCGATAAAGCTATCGGGGCTATGTGCTCAGTAAAAAGGGGACCCAGGAGTCAACCCTCACAATCAGATCTTTTTCTTTTCTGCCGTTTGTTCGTAGCTTATCCTGTCAAGTGTCTGCTGCCCAGTGCCCAGGGCCCCTGCACAGACTGGACCACTCGCTGGTACTTTGTAACTGCTGTCGGCAAGTGCAACCGGTTCTGGTATGGTGGTTGCCATGGCAACACAAACAACTTTGCCTCAGAGGAGGAGTGCATGAGGGCCTGCCAAGGCTCCATTGGAACAAGCAGTGTGGGGCACCAGCACCACAGGGGGACTTCGCACATCCACTCTGGCTCCCACCCACGAGAGGGAGAAGCCCAAGGACAGCCGCAGCCATCTGCAAGAGGGACTGAGAGTCATAGCCAAGGAGGAGGAACACGAGGGTCCTTCCATGTTGACCAACCTGGGCCTGATAGCCATACGGCATGGCAGGGCACAGGGCTGCACCACAGGGAGAACGGCTGGAGCAGGACCATGAATGTGGATATACTGCCAGAGTCTTCACAGAGGAATGGCACTTTGGTTAGCCAGCGCTGGGGCTCTCGTCACTCTTCAGCTCCTGGGGAAAGGAGGACAGACCAATCAAGCCAGCTGCATGGGAGGGGAGAAACAATGGTGTCTGGGCACTCGGAGAGGCAGCTAACTGTCAATGGGCAGGTGGTACAGCATGAACATGAGCAGTGGCGGAGTTCCTCTGGAGCAGACACTCCGGGGGTGGATGGACTTGGGCATCGAACCTTGCCGGGTTCCACCTTGCAGCGAAGCTTGTACAGGTGATGTTTTTATACTACCTCGCTGTGATACCAAAGCACCAAGTGCCATCTTCTACAGGGGGAAATGTTTTCCAATCCACAACTAACTCACTCTCCTGAAATCTCCCACTACAGATTACTTACAATAGTGTCCCTGTGGAAAGCCAGCTGTCCATGCAATGGGGATGTCTAGTACCCACTTTACCTCTTCTGGGGCCCACTCCTGCACATCTCATACAGCCATTGACTTGAGTGGAAGTATTAGGTGTGTAAGGAATGCAGGATTTGGCCCTTAATCTCTATCCTTTATATCTAGTGGGCACTTTACAGGGATCCTTGTTGGCCAGCTCTGGCTCCCATTTAAATCAACAGGAGTTGTGCTTACTTACACCAGGGTTAAATTTGGCCCTGTGTGTGATTTCAAGACTTTATTTTGGCATGGTAGGGGAACAGCAGTGGGGTTAATACTGGAAATGGATCCAGATCCAGCTGATGAATGCCCCACAAATCCAAGGCATTTGAATTTCAGGATTTGAGAATTTGGTTCGATTGTAAGTCTAGAGAAAACACTAGCTTGGTGTCTTCGAGGACCTGGATTCAGATTTGATTTTGTTCTCCCAGACTAGGGTTTTAATGGTCTCTGCCTCTACCTCATCGATTGGCTGTCCACAGCATTTCAGCTTGTAAAGATTGGTCTTCTCCCCAACAGGAGAGGTCTAGCCCTGGATTGCCGAGCGCAGGCTTTCAAGCCTCTAGTCTCTAACAGAGCTATATATAACTGACCTCTGGGTTACTTAGCTCACTATTGTGTAGCTCCCATCCTGTCCTTAAGGCCTATCTTACAGGTATGTCTACGCTGGAGCTAGAGGCGTGATTTCCAACTTGGGTAGACATACCTGCACTAGCTTTGGTTGAGCCAGTGTGCTAAAAATAGAAGAGTAGCCACATCAGTGAGCGGGCATAGCTGCCCAAGTAGGTACCTATGATTTCAGACAGGATCATACATGGGCGGAAAGTCCCTCCTGCCACTGTGGCTACACTTCTCTGTTTGGCACTCACGCTCAATCAGAACTAACATGGGTATATCTACTGAAGCTGGAGATTATCCTTAGAGAAAACAAAGACAGGGTGGGGAAGCAAGAGATGGACACAGGGAGTGAAATCATCTCTATCTCTGTCAGAGTCATCCTGGAAGGAGCCGAGTCCTCTGTAGTGGAGGCAGCCTTGGGACAGACCATTCATCTTCTCTGCAAGGCAGGTTCTTCTCCCTTCCCCAGAATTGAGTGGCAGAAAGATGGGAAGCCACTATCATCTGACAGGTAAATCTGGTCCCATGTTGCAATTCCTGTTCCAACATCACGATCCCACCCCTCCCCCATTAGTTTGCAGAATCTTTTTTCTAGGACATTCTCAAAAAACAAAATACAAAGAAAATAACTTGGTAAACTGGAAAATCCCCTCCTAACTGAACCCTGCTACTAGGTGATACCAGAGAGGCCTAGGCATAGCAATAACAAATAGGCTGTTAATTGTTCAATGTGGTGCAGCTGAACACTTATGGATTATCACTTCACCAACTTTCAGCAACAACACCCAGTTCACAAGTGGTTACACAAGTGAGTTTTGAGTGCGAAGTCCTTTTCAGTGTTGTTGGAAGATGGTAGAGTTGCCCAGGAAGTGCATTAATAGCCAACCATGTATGTCTTGGGGAGCCTTAATGCTATCTGATTGCGGCTCATCCCATTTAAAATTTAACCTTGGAGAGAAACCCTTCTTAAATTTCAGCTTTACAGGGTTTTCTAGGAGGTCTCTTGTGGCAGTGTGTTGCCCAGCAGTCACTTTCTATTGTAAAAACTAAGGTGGGAATATTGAACAGTTCCCAGTTTTGTTTTACACTGGAGGGCCACACACTATGGCTGAAAGAGCAGCTCGGGACTTCAGGGGAGGGGACAATTTAAAACGGTCACAGTGTCTCCTCCCCCCCCTTTGTTTCCCCATCTCAGTTTCCTCTTTTGACAGCTGTCTCCCCTCCTCTCACCCATTCAATAACCTGGGGAGTTTTGTATTCCAGTGATGAGGACCCAGCCATTCACCACAGAGAGGTCACTGCAGCTGTGACATAAGCAGGCCCAATTGGCCCATCAGAATGTGGCTTTGGACAATCAGCACCCACAGCCAGGTTCTCATACGTAACAGCATGTGTTCCATCTGTAGGCATGCCTACCAGTCTGACAGTTCTTTGGTGATCAGCCGTGTCAGGGCTGAGGATGCTGGGATGTACACATGCATAACTTCAAATGGGAAGATGGAGAGCCGACAGATTCAGCTAAGGATCAAAGGTGACTCATTATCTTCCATTTAAAACCAGAATATTAATTCTTCTCTGTCCCTTTTTAAGAGTCATTGGTAACAGGAACAATTAAAGTCAGTTGCAGAGGCAACTTGTAATGGAACTTCTTTGAGTAGACGTAGCTGTGTATTCTGCGGAGGTGTGTGTATGCCCAGTGCACTGGCATTGGAGAACTTTGCCTAGCAATACTCACAGGAACTGCACTCGCGCCCTGCTCTCCTAGCCCCACCTCTGGCCATATAAGGGCAGCACCACCCCAGCCCCCTCAGTTTCTTCTCATGACCCGTGGCTAAAATTGGAGCTCCATCATCACTTGATAATTGCCTGGTCCGTACATTCCCTCTGAAGCACCTGGCATTGGCCACTGTCGGAAGGCAGGATACTGGGCTAGATGGACCATTGGTCTGACCCAGTATGGCCATTCTTATGTGGTGTTTTTCACCTCGCGCTCTTGGTCTCGGTCTGAGAGACTTTTTCTTGTATGTAGTAGTAACTTAAGTTTAGTGTTAGTGTAATAATAATTGGAGTAGTTGGCTGCCGTCACCAGGGTTCAAGCATTGTCCATCATGTGGGAGGGCCATTTTACAGATGATTTTAAAGCAGATCAGGACTTCCTGAGGTGTGTGGCCACTACCCTAGGTATCCAGGCAGAATTCCTGCAGGAGAATATGGTATAAGCTGCTGGATATTCTCCAATCATCAGATCCAGGGAGAGTAAGCATCCCAATAAATGGGGCTCTTCTGAAGCCTGCAAAGGCACTCTGTTGCCTCCCACAGTGAAGCATTTGGAGAAGCAGGACTTCATTCCCATGCAGGATTTTGAGGGTTTCCACTCCCACCTGATTCCTAACTCTCTGGTGGTAACTGAAGCAAATGACAGGGCATGCTAGGGGAGGTATAAGTCTACCTCTAAGAACAAAGAGTCCAAGAGGATGGACTAATAGGAGGAAGGAAGATTTATCTCCTCTCTTTCCTGCAAATGCACATCGTGAACTAGCAGGCGTTGCTCTCTAAATATGATTTTGTCAATTGGATGGCCATGTCTATGTTCAAGGACAAGTTGCCAGAACCCTCTAGGGAAGAGTTTATGGTACTCATTGTGGAAGGCTGTATAGTGGCCAAGACCTCATTGCAGTCAGCTCTGGACGTGGTAGATGCCATGGCCAGAATTATGGCATCAATTGTGACTACGAGGGCCTCATGGCTGCAGAATTTAGTCATTGAGCCTGATGTGCAGCAGATGGTTGAGGAATTACCATGTGGTGGACAGGTTTTGTTTTCAGAAAAAAATGACAAAACCCTGCACTCTTTTAAGGCTCCTCAACTACTTTACATGCTTTGGGACTTTAGGTGCTCTTGCCATGAAGAGTAACCCTGCAGCCACACCTTACGTTTTTATCCAAAGTGGTTTCCCCGTTTCATTTGAAACAAGCTATATATTTACCAGTGTTCATCCCTAGCCACGTTCCACCCCAGAGGAACAACATCTTCACACACTGGGTGCCAGGCGATGTTTAGCTTTTTATCTGGATAGGACCAAAGCTTTCTGCTCCTCATCTCATTTGTTTGTGTCACATGCAGACCACATGAAGGGTCAAGTGGTCTCTTCACAAACAGTCTTGAGCTGTATAATTCCCTGTATCATGACAGCATGCGAAGGAGCCCAAGCTACACCACCTCAAAGGGTGCAAGCTCATTCTACGAGAGCCCAGGCACCTTTGACAGCATTGCTAAGTGCCATTCCTAGATTGGGCAGGGCTGCCACTTGATCCTCTGTACATACTTTTACAAACCGTTTTGGCATTACTGCTGTGCCCAGATCAGATGCAAACATTGGGAAAGCAATTTTGCAGTCCTTGTGTAAACAGACTCCGAGCCCCACCTTCTACGAGTACTGCTTGCAACTCACCTGAGTAGATTGCATAGCTGCATCTGCTCCAAGAAGAAGCAAACTGGTTACCTACCTGTAACTGTTGTTCTTGGAGGTGTGATGCAGACATGTATTGTATGCCCCACCTTTTGTTCCCTCTGCATCGGAGTCTGTACTTCTGATGTTTGGTGCAAAAGAACAGAGGGGGTTGGGACAGTGCTGCCCTTATATGGCCAGGGGAGGGGGTATGGCTGCAAGGTGTGTGCCCCCCATGACAAGGACTACTAGGCAAAATTATCTGGCTCCAGCACACTGGGTGTGTGCACACCTAGTTAGAATACATGGCTATAACACCTCTATAAGAACAACAGTTACAGGTAGGTAAGTTTTTTTTCTCCACTGCAGTGTCTTGCTACCTTCTTCCATGGCAGTGGCCACAGCCTGCTGAGTGCTAGCCATAATCCCAGCAATACGTTTCCTCAGCGCAGTGACTGCCGAGGGTTAGCCCTGATGCCAGCAGTGAGAAATGCTGCAGTGCCAATCATAACTGGAGCAGTGACTTGCCAAATGCCAGTCACAGCTCCAGCAGGACAAGCTGCCTCAATATATTTTCATCCTGGAGTGCTATCTTCTCTCCTCTAACACTTTACTGGGTGCAGAGAGCGCTCTAAAGAAGGGGAATCCTGCAGGCCTTGGTCTGAAATCACTGCCATGGCTGCCTGTCCTACACCATATCATGTTATATGCTCTGCTGGGACAGACAACTCCACTTTGACTCTTGGTGCCTGTGGGAGATGCTGGAGTTTCGCTCAGAATGGGCCTGCCAGAGAGTGAACTATTTACTATGCTTTTTTTAAAAAGTACATTATAAAAAAATGACTATCTTAATAAAAGAAGGCTAAACAGCCTCCCCTCACCTCTCCAGAGCGTGCCCTCATGCCTCTGCAGGGGGATGGGAAACATCGGCTTCTCTCTGCCATTCTTTTGTGGTAATGGCAAAAGGCTTCCTTACCTAAGGGATACTGCTGCAGGCAAGGAAGGAGTCTAATATCCACTGCCTGCATGGCTGTAGCTCCCATTAATAGGAATCGCAGGTTTATAGCACTCCTCAATCAGAGAACAGATGCTGCAGGGTCTTGGCTCCAGTTCAGCAGCTGCTTTAACTCTCCCAAGTTCACACCATCTTTGCACAAGAGGTCATGGGGGATGGATCGTATTATTCACATACAGCATTTTATTTTGAATAGAGGACCGTGGATCTCCTCTGACAGAGGGTATTAGAGGTCGGCTCCTTCATGGTCTGAATCACCAACACAGAGATCTCACCAGAGGAGTTAATACTGTACAGTCATCTGGTTCCTCTGTACACGAGCCACTCATGTACAGGTAAGGCCAGCAACTGTCATCTGGCATGCCCAAATGACACCCACCTGGTATCCATGTGGGGAAGATCAGGGTGAGAGGTGCCCTCTTGCTGTGGGGGGCAATTGGAGGTGGTGGGTGGGTGGAAGTGGAGTTTAGCAAATGTCCCAGCCATACATGAGAGCGACAAACTCTCTTTACCTCACAGAGTCCATTCATAACAACCAGGTTCCTGGTGCCTGGCAGTAGAGAAGGGTTTAAATGACTAGGGCTGCGCTGGTTAGCAACTGAATTCATTGCCAGAAGGAAAGAAAACAAAACAGGACTATTTTAAACGAGCACAAACCAGACCCATTGAATAACAAAAGCCCAGCACCATAGCTCCAACACAGCCCCACTCATCTAGAGTCTTGTGAGCCTTTTAGTCCTGCCTGGTTCCCAATGGCTGGGCTGGGCGTTAGGCAAGAACGGCTGCTTATATGGTACTTGGATACTTCTGGGTCCTGCTGTAAATAGAGAAGGGGGAAAACTTTTTATTCACCTTAACCACACAATTTTGGTGGCTCAGATAAAATGGGACCAGGACCTGAGCCTTCCCTACTTTCAAGTTTGCAGATCCAAACCCCCAGTCACTGAGGGCTTCCAAAACCCTCAGACCAACTCTGGCTGCAAGCAGGAGGCAGAAGGTGAAGGTGTTAAACTTTTTCTGAAGCTCAAGAAGGATTTGGTTTTAATTTTGAGTCAAGGATGGGAGTTGGTGTTTTCCCTTTACTCTAGCCTAGTTTGTCCATCCCAAAGGATAAAACAGGGCTGATTTAGTCCCATCTGAAAGGATGTTTGGCTGCATCACCTGATCTTTATGCAGACTGAAGAGGCAAATATGTTACTGGTAGGGTGACCAGATGTCCCGATTTTGGGGGCTTTTTCTTATGTAGGCACCTATTACCCCCCACCCCTGTCCCAATTTTTCACACTTGCCCTCTGGTCACCCTAGGTACTGTTACAGGACACCAGGGTAGGGCTTGATGCAGACATTCCTTGGGGGACGAGGTTCTATGGCTGGTGCTATGTAGAGGGTGATCAGTGTAATAATTATTCCCGCCTGCCTTTAAACCTATGAATGTATTCAGTTGTGTGTGACGGACAGGCACTTACAGGTGAAGCTCGTTTGGTTCCCTGATCAACAGTGCCTAACATCACTCAAAGTGACCTCCTGACATTTCTAGGCCGACAGCCAAAGGAATGCTTAGGAGGATGTGTATGTAGGTCTGCACTCTCCAAAGCTTTAATGTGGAGACAATGCATTTCAGCAAGTCACACTCAGCTGGCTCCTGGTTAAACTGAGGCTATTTTTTCCAGAGGGAGAGAGGGTTGGAGCATCAAGATTCTGAGGGGAATGCACAGGTCCTCATTCCCTCCTCTGGGGGACAAAGCAAGCAGTAATACAACAAAGCTGGATTGATTTGCAAATGCTGAACTAGGAAGTTGCTGTATCTCTCTGTGCTTGTGGGGGTCTGTATTGCAGATTAATAATGGATAAGAATGAGCCTTCGGTGGTGGATGCCAACATTGGGGAGCAAGTCAGACTGCCCTGCGGAGTAGAAGCCTCACCTGCTTTAACCATCGAGTGGCAGAAGGACGGGCAGCCTGTCTCCTCTTCCAGGTGAGTTCATGTGGCTTTGATGACAACGCTGGGGCTCCTGGTGCATAATGCATTCTCTACCTGAGAGAATCAAGGCCTTAATGATGGAGGCAGGCCTTGCACTGGTTTATAACAATTATTCCATCCCATCAGGGAATAGAAACAATACCATGTGATTTTAGGTGGTGTGGCCCACAGTTTAAGGTGTGAACATCATTTTCAAGTGAACAGGTGTGGTGAATAATTCACCAGTGAGCCAGAGGCTGAAATTTGTTCATATGCAAGATTGCCACATGTCATTCGATCAACCAAATTAGTTTAAAAAAAAAATCACAGAGAAAGGGGATAAATTCACCTGGTAGGTACAAGGTATAAGAACATTTAAGGGGAACTTCAAGAGTTACTGGGGTCACCTTGTAATAGCTTTCCCCTAGAGGATGGATCTGAGCGTTCTCTGAAGATCACAGCACTAGGATCTATTTTTGTGGAGTGGCTGACGGATGTGGTGGCACAGTTCCCCTTATTGCTAAGGGGTGTCGTAGCCCACTTAAATCTGTGTTGCTGCTGAATGTTTGCCCAGAGGGTGTTAGCAGAAACGTTGCTTAAGACCTCACGTGCAGTGCTGCTCCTAACACCATGACTGCAAACTCCCTCTCCCGACACTCAGGGGAATTTGTGCCTTTTGTCCCCAGGCACAGGCAGCAGTCCGATGGTGCCCTGGTGATCAGTCGCGTTGGCTCTGAAGATGCTGGCTTCTTCACCTGCATTGCTTCGAACGGCCATGAGCAGGATCAACGGCAGATCCAACTTCGGACTCTAGGTAACAAGAGGAGGAAAAGGCCCCACTCTATTTTTAGATTATTAAAAGAAGGGAGTGGGAAAGGGTGTAGAGTGCCCCAGCTGAAGTCATGGATTTGGCCTCTATAGACCCCACCGTGTGTTAGTCAGGTCACATTCAGGACTAGGCTAGAAGAAAGGGGTAGTTATATTTACTGCTTCCCCAATGGCTGTAAAGTCCATATGTGACTAGAATAGCTGCAGCGTGTAATTATGCTGCTGCTGACTGTAGGTTGACAGCTGTACCATAGTGGTTCATTGAAAGGACGTTAGTGTAGACAAGATTTCAGCAGGGGTGCAGAAGAGAAATCAAGGGGATTCCTCTTCTCTACCCTTGTCCCACATGCTAGTGCCCAGCTGGGAGAGCAAAGCTGGCTGAGGGCTCAGGAGCCTGCCCAAGTGTTGGTTGGGCATTTAGAGCCACTGTGGAAAGACTTTTCTTATGAAGGAATGGTCCCTACCATCAGTGACAGGATAGAAGGGTCTTCCTGCTATTGATCTCCCCTCTGCCCAGGAGAGCTGAGGATCTCGGGCCTGCTGCCAAGCCTCACTGTGTCGGAGGGAGAGAATGCGCAGCTCCAGTGCATGGTGACAGGCAACAATGTGAACATCAGATGGTCAAGGTGAGCAGTACAACCCTTGGTAACAGCATTTCCTGTCCCTCTTTCCTCTCTGAATGGTGTCATTTATCCCCCACTCTAGGCATGCTGCAGAACCTGCATGAAATATTAACACAGGGCAGCCAACCAGCCTCTGAGCCTCCTGCAATATCTCACCCCCCACCCCCAATTAATCTTACTCTTTCCCTGCAGGTACATCCTGCACCACAGCCGGGCTCTGGTGAGCCATGGAAGAAAGCAGATGCTAGAGCTAAGAACCCCTTGCAGAGAAGTTCAGGTCCTGGCTAGACTGGAAGATGCTATGATGGATAATAGTGACATTTACCTCAGCAAAAAGTAGAGGCTGAAGAATTGAGAGAGCGCTTTTTGTCAGACCCTTTAACGGCAGGGAATTCTCCTAGCTCCACTAGAAGGAGCCATTCGTACCTGTGCCCATCTCCCCCCACCCCAGTTATGGACAGGGAAGAATTAAAGATCAATTACAAGGGGAAAAACATTTCCCCTCCCCCCTTTTTTTGGGCTACTTTACAAGGTGTATTGGATAAAATAAATGTTTGTGTATTTTTTCTGCTCAAAAAACAGTATCATTGTGCTGGTGTTCTTGGTGGAGGACCCAGAGAAGTGGCTTGGGAATGGTCTTGGACCTTAATTGAAGGGGCAGGGCTGTTGAATCTATAACAAAGATTTTCTTCTATGAGCATTAGGTATTTGAATTTACAAAACAAGAAACAAAGTGTTAAAGTCTGAGTAAAACAAAACCTGTTCACTGAAAAGGGTTAATTTCCTTTGTAAGGGAGTTCATAATTCTACTATTCTCCAGTCCTGTATAGCGTATTCCAGGAGAAACATTAGCCAATATCTGACTTTCTACTGTTCCAAAAGACTGCTTGTGTGTTTTTTTTATCTTCTTGAAGGAGGAAGAAAAAGGGGCCAATCCCCCATTCTTCCACCCCCTTTACTGGCCACATGCCTGGGTCTCATGGTCAGAAGGGGCCTGGAGGAGTATGAGATAGATAGCTAGCAGCAGGTAGCAGCACAGCTGATCACTGCTAGCCAACCACTCAATGCCCTTTGATACTGGAGAGAAACTGTGGTTTTACAGAGCATGCTGCTGTCTCTTGCCCACTTTGGTGGATTCAGGCTTTAAATACACCTGTAATTATAGGGCCCCTGGCATGGCAGAAGTGCTAACCTTGATTTACTTATCTTTGCCTTTCAAAAGAAGAAATGACAAAGATTGTCATTCACCTGAAAAATTAGTCAGTTCAAATGCCCAAGGAAGCTTAGGCCCTCAAACTCTTATCATAGAACGGGCTTTCCACTACAGGAATGGAGTTCCAATGCGAGCGGATGGTCACCACATCCACCTGTCACAGGATGGAAGCCTGATTATAAACAATGCTCAGGCTGATGACGAGGGATCTTACACATGCAATGCCTACAGGGGCAGCAACTCTGTCAGTGCCAGCACCAAGGTGAAAGTGATTAAGAGCAGACCTGAAGGTGAGCAAGACCAGTTCTTCCCCTCTTCTCCCCCCCAATCACCTGGATTCAGTAATACAGTATTGTTCCACTTCTAGGCCTGTTTTACATTTACTTTGAAAGAGACTGATTAGAACAGTTTGGGTACACTAGAAAAAGCTATTTGTTTACTTGCCTTTGCAGCCCTCTGTGATGCAGTAGGGAGGGGGGAGTGTTGACCTGGGAATGTGGCAGGGGAGTTTCACAGGGGATGGGATACCTGTGAGCCTGTAACCTGAGCCAGGAGGGGGAGGTAACACCTGCCTGGGAATGTGGACAAAGGCTGCAGGAGAGCCTGCTGGGGGGGGGGGGGGGGGGGGGGAGGGGCGGGCGCGTTGGTTTCAGTTTGGTGCTGGGTGGTGGAATGCAGGGAACCCCAGGGCTGGGGTCTAAGCTCCCTGCTCCCCCAGAAGGACTTGACTGAGGGGTCCTGGTTGTACCCACAAGCTCTGTTTTAGACTGTGTTCCTATTGTCTAATAAACCTTCCATTTTAGTGGCTGGCTGGTAGTCACAATGAATCCCAGGAAGAGGGGTGCAGGCCCTGGACTCCCTAACACCCTCCAATCAGGATTCTGTGTCTGCCCATCACCCACCTCTCCCCCCACTAACTGCCCTCACAAGGGGGGGCAGCAGGACTGTGGGTTCTGTTCCAAACTCTGCCATCAGTTTGTTATGTAACACTGAACTCACATCAGACCTGAGCATTGGTTTCCCCCAGCTGTGAAACAAAGATGATTAACTTCAGGAGGGAGCTGGGAGGCTGAAATCATTAATGCCAAAATGTTCAACTTGGGCAACCAGAAGTTGGCTCCTAAATCCATGTTCAAGCACCTACAAATGACATGCCTGATTTTCAGGTGCTGAGCACCAACAACTCCCTGTGTATCTGGTGGGAGCTGTAGGTGCTCAGCAAACCGGCCACCTACTTTGGTATCTAACTTGGGATTTCTAGAGCCCAACTGAACAGTTCTGGAAGGTAGCAAAGACTTGTTTACACAGTCAGCATGGGGAAGGCAGGAACATGCTCTCTCCTAGGTGCTTATGATGTTTAAAGAAAAAGAAGGTCCTGGCAGATCAACGCAGTTTTGACTAATTATTCATTTAGAAATATAAATGTGTTTGTCAGAAATTATGCTACTACTGTGCAGCACTAAACAGGCACTGATGCCCTCTCCCTCCCCCATTTAACTTGTCATTCTCCTCCTGCTATTTCTTTTGCTGCAGCTGTGGACCTGACCACCCAGTGTGTTGACCAGCCACACCTTGCCAACTGTGATCTGATCATACAGGCCCAGCTCTGCACTAATGAGTATTACTCCAGCTTCTGCTGTGCCAGCTGTTCTCAGTACCAACCCCAGGACAACCCTTCTCACCACCAGGGATGAGAATCAGCTCTAGCCCAGCTCCTAAGAGATGGCGGTCTAGGAAGATTACTGGACAGGAGCAGGGACTTTGTCCTTTTTACTCCAAAAAACACTCTGCTCATCACTCAGGTGGGCTGTTTTGCCAATATATGAATGCTACTCAGTGCCATTGTTCAGAGGCAGTAGAAGCTCCACTGTCCTAAACACATCACAGCTCCTTATTTTCACACAAACACCTGCCTTCATTCACAGAAGAAATGCTAAGAACCAAAGAATCCTGTTACTTTAGAGAAGCTTAACAGGCAGCGTGAAAGAGAGGGAGACACACACTTCATGCAAGCAAGAGAAAGCTTTCCTAAAAACAAAATCTGTGAGCCACTTGGAGAAAGACAACCACCATCCACTAATACCCTGAACAGTGAGGCAGAATGTTCCCATCTAAAAGCCTGTGGGCACTGAAGGGCAACAGAACCTATTGCATGTAAACATGGTGTTCTAATCCCATGACAGCCTCAGTGTTTCTTGAAGGCTATTTCTTTCATCCTAACACACTTCAAACACAACTCCAGACACAGGTCATTTCAGCGTCCACTGAAATATGGCAAGTTTTGGGAAGAAACAGATATTGCTTAACTGATCACAGCAACAGGGGCATTTCAGGTGGGCCAAGTCCCTGTGCTTTAACCATTCCCGCTTTTCTAATTCATCCAGCACCATGCTGGGGCTTAGCGCAAAGACTGCTTTCTGACTCACCAGTGTTTTAGAGCTCTGTCCTCACTTAACTGCCACAAGACTACATGTCCTTTAGGACCCCACCCTCTCGGAGCAGTGGAGGTAGTCATTCCAGCAGGGTGGTACTACAGGTAAGGAATTCCACATGCACTGTAAATAGAACAGAAGCATTCAGCATTCTGTGACCAACAAAGGGTGGCACCATCAAATGTATACACAGGACTGTGAAAGAAAACTGCAGTGCCTTGCTCAAGCCAAGACACAGTAACATCCCCAAACAATTATTACCTCCTACACTAGTGTATTATGTATAAAGCTTCCTCTAGAGAGAACTACTGACATATGGAGCACCATCTCCTTGTTCCAACATGCCTGCTGTAGCCTGAGTGAGTTGGTCAGCTACACCCCTACGCTACATTTCAGCATGTGTAGAGGCCTAACCTACTCAGTGTTATTCAACCTTTGGTATTTCCCTCTTTGATTCTAGGCTTGGCCCTGAAGCACTGCTTTTCCCTCCCAGCCAGCTGCCCCCACATGGTGTTGCCAAGTCCATTTTACTAGCGTAAAACTGGATTTTGGTCAGTTCATGTGGGTTGTAGTGAATGTGTGCTGGGTACATGCTGAGGTCTAAACTAGTCAACAAACCTAATAATCTGCTAGGAAAGTCTCTATTTTCTACTCTTTAACAAGGTTGAGCAAAATTTTACTGTAGCGTATCCCATCACCTTTTCTCCTCCCATGCAGGGTACTAAGCAAAATTAGCCATCCTTTCCTGTAACAGACTTTCTTTGCTCCTATATAAGGCAGCATTAAAGTCTGCATTCTCTTCCTAGCCTTGTTGTGACATTAAGCAAATCCTAACCCTTCTCTGCCTCAGTTTCTCCATTAGTGAATAGGGACACCACCTGCCACACAGGAGTGTTAAGCACTTTTCTGGTTGGCAGTCACCATGTGGAGAAATATAAATTAGTGAAATTCAATTCCTAAATCTCTCAATATTAAGATTCCTCTCAGGGGGCTGTGCATGTTCTCTACAGAGCACCAGCAGCAGGAGAACACCACTAGAGGCTAGCCCTGCCCCCTTCTGATTTACCATTGCAATGCCCGGAAGCAAGCATATAGAGAAAAGCGAACGAAACACAGTTAGAACTTTATCCGAAACTGAGTGGTCACCACACTTCCCCCAGGCTGAGCTGAAGACGATTTACCAGTGTAACAATTTCTACAGTATAATGTTTAAAACATGTTAGCAAGAGTCAACCTTTGGTTAAGTTATACAATTATGTAGCACTCATGTAAATAGTCAGCTCCTGCAGCACAGGATTGGTAATAAGTTCCACTTGAAGTAAAGGCCTTTTTTTGGTTAAAGCAGCTGATGTCACCATCTAGTTTTGATGAAGTGGAGTTAGTTACATTAAGTTGCTCATACTCTCTCTTCACTGTAGAAAGATGGATGATGGCCAGTTTCAGTATAGATATTTTGAAGCAGCTGTCCAGGTATTTGATTTTTCAAATGGATTCCTAAATAGACCCGTTACTTCACACAGTTTTAAAAAGACATACAACCACCTTACAAACTGAATGAAGCTGTCCTTTCCCCTACCGATTTTATTCTCTGAGATTTTGCTGAAGCTTTAATTGTATAGTAACCAAACTAGCAGGTTGTTTACTTTTTTGGGCTGTCTTTAAATATCATGAAGTAAAATATGTTCACTGTTCAGGGAAGAATGTTAGTGGACTGCAGGAAGATCATATTCTGCTTGGACTGACATCAAATGGTAGGTGTAGCTGTATCAGACAAATCTGAATAAGTAGGGGCATAGCGAGCAGATCGAGGGACGTGATCGTTCCCCTCTATTCGACACTGGTGAGGCCTCATCTGGAGTACTGTGTCCAGTTTTGGGCCCCACACTTCAAGAAGGATGTGGATAAATTGGAGAGAGTCCAGCGAAGGGCAACAAAAATGATTAGGGGACTGGAACACATGAGTTATGAGGAGAGGCTGAGGGAGCTGGGATTGTTTAGCCTGCAGAAGAGAAGAATGAGGGGGGATTTGATAGCTGCTTTCAACTACCTGAAAGGGGGTTCCAAAGAGGATGGCTCTAGACTGTTCTCAATGGTAGCAGATGACAGAACGAGGAGTAATGGTCTCAAATTGCAGTGGGGGAGGTTTAGATTGGATATTAGGAAAAACTTTTTCACTAAGAGGGTGGTGAAACACTGGAATGCGTTACCTAGGGAGGTGGTAGAATCTCCTTCCTTAGAGGTTTTTAAGGTCAGGCTTGACAAAGCCCTGGCTGGGATGATTTAACTGGGAATTGGTCCTGCTTTGAGCAGGGGGTTGGACTAGATGACCTTCTGGGGTCCCTTCCAACCCTGATATTCTATGATTCTATGAATGTTGTATTCCCCTTGACTGGCTATCTACAAGAGGAATGAAAAGTGACATTTATGGTAGCATTTGTATTTGATGTTGCAGAAAAAGTGGTCACGCTGTATTTGAGAAATGGTATGTTCATGGTATTAGACAACACAAGGGGCAGAGTTAATGTTGCATGGCCAATCTTAAACTCAGCATTGCCTGACTTGAGTGCTTAGCCATGCAACTTTAAAACACAATAAACGGACTTTTTTTTTTTAAAAAAAGGTAGCACTTGCTAAGTCTTGAGGAACATGGCCTAGGGTGCGTCTTATGGACACACATCAGGTTCTAGCAGTCACAGAAAGTACCAATTTATTTCAATGGAAAAATAAAAGCACAAGTTCCCTTTACCTGGGTTTAGTATTTGAGACTAAACTTCTCTTATCATTCAAGATACAAATTACTGGATTCAGCAGAATGATGAACTTTTTAAAAAGGGAAATATGAGCCACATAGTGGCTTGTGTTTTATACTTAGCCTCTCTGCACAGGGAAATCTAAGCACATTCACCAACTCTCTTATTGCATCACCACTTATCTTAATAGCATAGGCAGCAGCTTACATATTTGTGGAATACACAGAAAAATGGAGAGCAGTAAGAACAGAGATTGATTGCCTTCTCCAGGGGCTGCCAGGATCTTCATGCCTTTATGCTGGGTAAGAGAAAAACACCTTCTCTACTCTTTCCCATTCTGTTACATGACACAGCAAGACTGATAGCTTTGGGCATAACTGCCATGGAACAGAAGGGTATCCATCCCCTGGAAGCAAATAAGAGCCCGAGACATTCACTCTGATATGTGAATCAGTGATGCAAATTAAGGATCTCACTAGGCAGTGAAAAATGCTATGAGTCTGATTTTCAAAATACTCAAAACATTCAAATGAAGTCAATGAGAACCTTGGGTGCCCAGCACATTTAAAAATCAGGTCCAAGAGCTCTAGGTAACCAGTTTTAATAGTATGTAGAAAATATGAGAAAAGGAATTTAGCTGTTGAAAGAATCAATATTTTATTTAACACAGGCACTGAAGTGACTTCTCAGGCAAGTAAGGGTATGAACTGAGTGCATAGGATACAAAGAAGGCATGCAGAGGGAGAAAGAAGGAAAACTTTGCAAAATGCAAGTTTCTACCACCAACATTTATTTCTGTTAAAGCAGATTATAAATCATCATAATCAGTACAAATATATAACTTACTTTTGCTTGTAAGGCCAAAGTTTAAAAGTAAAGTTAAAATGAGATGGATTTCACAAGTCACCAGAGGCAGAACTTGGAACAGCTGCAGCCCTAATCACAAAGTTTCACAAACAAAGTTAAAAAACGAATCTATGGAGCAAACACAAAATGGGTTCCTGGGTAGCCCCAGATTGTAGATATGGCTACAGTAAATCACAGTAGTGTTAAAATTAAGACAAGGAAACTGCAGCAGTACATGAAAGAAAAAATACATACAATATAATATTTAGTTTGATTCCATTAAAAAAAGACAATAGAATTTCCCCATGGTTTTCAAACCATGGCAATACTGTTCTTTAATTTTTTTTTATTTAAAACTACTCTATAGTGACTTTATTGGTCATGACTCATGATTGTTGTTGCAATATGCCACTTACAAATGAACTTATACAAGAACAAGCTAGGGACCCATCTCCTCCCTCCCCCATATTACTTACAATAAGAATCAGTGATAAATCAATCTTATGTACAATTTCTTACATCCCACCCCTTTTTACCTTTGGCAAGATTACTTACAACTCAGACAGCTTTTAATAGCCAGAACTATTTAAAATATTCTAAATGCATAAAAATAAAGATTTTGGCTTTATTTTATTCTTTATATATATAATATTCGCTCTGTTACTCAAAATGGAAGCTCAACTTTTTCCACAAACAGCTTTTGCTGGGTAGTTGACAACTCCCCCCTCTCCTAATACATCCAACAACTCCTTTCCCCACCTTAGAAAACTTTGCTTCCTCTTTCCTCCAGGGGAATGTTCACAATTCACAGAAAAGTAGAAAGAACCTAAAGACAAAGGTAGATCATTGGATATTCATCCTGTGAGATCTCTTGATATTCCAGCAAATGGGCTTCAGGGCTCAACCCCCACCTCGGATCTCTTAGGTTTCCTCTGCCATTTAGCTTTCCAAGCAGGGAGGGAGGGAGGGCGGGCAGAAAGGGGTGTTTCCATGATTCCTGTCTAATAACTGCATAACAGGTCCATCGTAGGTTTCTCCTTCCCATGACTGCTCCCTCTTCGTTTGTAGGGACCTTTTTAGTTTATCAAAATGTTCAAATTAGAACTAGTCCTCTGCTCCCTCCATCCTAGCACACAATACATGTTTAAAGCTCGATCTCAAACGTCTTCTGTAAATCACTTGAGAAGGGGTTAGTTGGAGATGGGTTAGTGCGCTGCTTTGCCTTGCTTTCTAGTGCTGCCCACTGTGCTTCAAATGGATCTACCTGGTGGCCAGATGCAGGAGGCTGTAACTGCTTGTCCTCAGTGGCCCATTTGCTACTGTCAACGCCATTGAAAGCTGCGGAGCCATTGTGCTGAGCAGAAGATTTGAAGAATGGACTGGCAGTAGCACTGTTGGTTTCAGACTGGGGGAACGTCTGCTGTTTGACAAGACTAGGTGACTGATGGGGATGGGATGCTGGAATGGGACTTGCAGTTCCAAAAACATTGGCTACCATCTGAGAAGGAGTGATTCCAACCACAGGCACACTGGGAGCAGAAAAGGCCATTCCATTTGCTACAGCAAACGGCTGAGCAGGGATAAATGCTGGCTGCATTGGCGGTACCACGCCAACTGGCACTGGCTGAGGAGCAACAAAGGTGTTCACTGGAAAAGGTGGCGCTGGCTTGGAAGCCGCAAGGGGAGGCTGTGCGAATGGCTGTGGGGCCGCTGGTGGTGGCTGCTGGGCTCTGACCGTCTTGGATACTTCTTCCAACCAGCGGTCTGCCTCTGAGGGAGTGCGTCTGTGAGTCATCTGGAAGAGACTTGGTGAAGCTGCACTGGAGGAAGTGCTCCATTCAGTACCTGGAAAGAAAAACATGGGGAAGTCAGTAAAACATCAGTTTGCCAGCTATGTTCACCTCCTTATCAAAGCTAGTCAAAGGGCTCCAAAGATGTGTACTCAAATGCAGCCCCAGGCTCTCAACCCTCACAGCTTGCGAGGATGCTACAATCTCTGCAGCAGCAGGAAGAAGAAGGGGAGAGAGAAGAATTCCCTTGTTCCAGAAGAGATTTTATCTAACAAATTTGCCACTAGCACTCCCATCACCTCCATTCAGGAGGGGACACTGGCAGCACTGAAGCATCCTTTTACAGCAGAGATCTGAGGTTGGTTTTCCGAGAGGGAGAGGGAGAGGGAGAGGAAGGTGAGAGGCAAGCGGGAAAATGTAGCACTACCTTCCCTTACTACTTGCTCCTACTTTGGCATAGGAAAGGGCAATTTAAGACTTCCCTGTTCAGAGCAAAATAGCTTTTGAACATGCCAGTCAGGCCTGGTGACTCTTAGACCTTGTCTACATTACAAAGTTTTGTCAGCAAAAGTTATGCCGCTTTAATTAAAAGCGCTATTGCATGTCCACACTAGGTCCTTGTGTTGGCCGAGTGCGTCCACACTAGCAGCTCTCATGTTGACACAGAGCAGTGCACTGGGGTAGGTATCTCACTGTGCAACTGGCTGCAGGATGCGTTGAGAAGGGTTTGCAATGCCTCATGGGGCAGGTACCGCATCACATGATGCAGGTTTCTCAATCCCATCATTCCAGGGGCATCCTTTTAGATTGCCAGCCACTTTTCAACTGAAAGGGGGGGAGGGGGGGAAAGGAGAATGGTGTGTCTGGGGCAGGGGAGACAGCAGGCTGACAGACCTATCCTGAGGCAGGGAGAGGGGGACCCCACCCCCACGCATCAGCATCAGCCCCCAGCTCTGCTCAGCACAGCAGTCTCTCCCAAAGCAGCCCACTCTGCCTGCGGTTCTATGATTCCCGTCGAGTTCTCCCACAGCCTCCTCAGCTGCCAGGAGCAGCAACCAGCTCCATGAGCTCTCTGAACTGAGGAATGTCAAAGCAGCACAACAGTCCCTCCCTCCCTCCCCACCCCCAGCAGCAGTCTGCATGCCCCTGTGTTCCTAGTGCTGAGAACAGAACAGGAACATTCCAATTATTTGCTCTTTGTTCCCCAAACAGAGCAGCACGCTCAGCTGTCAGATACTTCCCGGAGCTTTGAAATGGGGGGGAGGAAGGGAGGAGAGGGGCATGCCCGCAGGGCAGCAGAGTTCAAAACAGTGAGCAAAGCAGTCCTGGCAAGCATTGTAGGATTCTGGTGGAAGCCAGTTATGTCAACAAAACAAACAGCAGTGTCTACACTGATGCTTTGTCACTTTAACTTTGCCACAGAAAGCCCTATGCCTCTTGTCAATGTGGTTTCCTTTTGCTGCCAAAAGTAGCTCTGTAGTGTGTACACCTCCCCTGTTTTGTCAGCAAAAGGCAGCTTTTACCAACAAAACTTTGTAGTGTAGACAAGGCCTTCGAATTCAAGCTGTAGCAAGCTATGGTGGTAACAACAGTATCTTTGGTTTTTTTACTTAATTAGCAGGATCACAAAATCTCTTTCCTCTACTTCCTATTCTTTATCTTGTCTTCTTTCTTGTCCCTCATTTTCCAAAACTATTTAAGCGACTGTGAATAGTGCTTGATTGGAAGCCCTGGAGACTAAAGTCTTATTCATCAACAGAACATGTAGATGACAGGCAACTATATGAGTTCTCTCCACTGCCTATTAGCCCTGAGCTGAGAGGAACCATCCCAGTTGGGTAAGGATGGTAGTTCTGTCGCATAGCCAATTTAAGCTTTGGTCTTTCTACTTACAGCCCACAAGAGTGCTGATAACCTGCCTATTAGAAATCCCGGCCACTCAGACCAACCACCAATTGTACATAGGCCAAGGTTTTTAGATGGCAATAAAACTTTAGCATTATAACTGAGGCCAGACTGGAATCTGTGACCTAGCGACAAAATGATCTGTCCCACAGTGACTAAGACTGAACTTGTTACAAATTCCATTATTTAGTGGAGGGATCTCAGGGGGAGGGGTTGTTGTTTGAATATCCTTGCCCTGATGGATTTTAGGATTTTTACAGGAGGTTGGATCTCATGGGACTAGGAATTCATGAACACTTTAGGGCTCCTCCTAAGGTACTCATTTTCCATTACCTAAATGTGGGACTGCAAATGTATTTTTAAAATAGTAGACAAGACACACACTCTTTGTATTGCATATATACACTCAAACCTTTGGAATGTGTATTTAACAACTTGCAACATTCAATAAAATAGTTAAACTGTACTTACTATGACACCTTTGTTTTGTTCTTCCTTCTCTCCCTTCCTTCATCTCCACTCTTTCCTTACTCTTTTCCTACATAATTCAGTCTGTTAACCTCTGTCTAATTTTTCTGCAATGTTCAATTCTCAAGATTTCAGTATATTTTTCCTAGCAGTTCAACTTTTAACTCATTTCTCAACACAGTTTAGATTCCATATAATTTCTCCCTCCTTCCAAGTTCTTCCTTTCTTCCCTTCTCAAGTTCCCCTGGTCCCCTTCTTCCTCTCCCCATGTCAGCTTTCCAACCATGAAGGAAAGGGAAACCAGGAAGGCAAGGAGGCAGTACTATAGTGCAAATGCTGCTTAGTGTTTTGCTGAAATAGAAGAGAATCTCTGTGAACAGTGAGTTAACAACTGTCTAATACCTAAAATCAGGCAGAGAGAGCTCTCTGACTTTGGCAGAAATAAGTGGAGACACTGTATCCACAGATCAAGAGTCTACTGCTGTCATTACACGAGCTACCTTGGTGTGTAGGGCTGGATTCAAGGATCTGTGGATAATCCATCCCTGGATGTGATGCTAAACAGCTGAAAACATTTGAGTGGCAAAATTAAACCTTTGGCTGCCTGGAAAGCTATCAGAGCAGGAGTTTAGGGCCTGTCTATTAGGAAAGTTCTGCAGGTATAACAACCCTCCAATCCCATGTAGACATTTACTCTGAAATAAAGATGGCTTTTTCATTTAGCTTAAATCTATTCCCAAGCAACATAACCTATATCAAAAAGTGACCGGAACAAGAGTGCCTATGTGTGGGGTAGTTATACTGGTATAACTATATTGGTTTAAATTCACACCATAGCTTATACCAAAAAACCTTTCCCATGTATACAAGGCCATGGCTTCCTCGAGGGCCAGACCAACTGCTCAGGGGCAGCTTTACTTTCCAAAAGGGTCAGATAATGAAGACAGTACACCACCAGATTAAACTCCCCTTATTAGCGCCAATAAAAGGGTATTTTAGGTATAGAAACAACACCGAATTTTCTTTGCTCTAAATTTCCATGACTTGCCTTTTTGCAACTTAAGAAAATCATCAGGTGCTAAAACAAAACTCACAGTACAGCCTATAATCCCATAACTACCCAGTTCATGGCTCCCCTCTACCACTTGGGTAAAAACCTTCTACTTCCAGCTTTTGTCACTGTCCCTTCCACTCCTTAAATGAGACACATTTGTAGCTGTTCCAGGGGCTCAATCATACTTTTGACCCTAAGTTCTCAAAACAACTCAGAGGACCTACACCCAATCTTACCAGAGAATGTGGCTGCAGCTCCAGTATTAGCAGCAGGAGCAGCAGGGGCATGAGCCCAAGGATTGGTTTCACGAACTGGCATAGCTGTGGGTGCTACAGCAGCTTGGGATGGTTTAACAGCAAGCACACAGAAGGCAGAGGCAGTGCCATTAACTAAAATGGGAGCAGACAACAACATTGCAATTAATTCATGCAAGGCATGCAGCTGACTGGAGGAAAGGGCCTTGTCATTCCTGCCAACATACGCCACTTGTACAAACACACATGACAAAAGCTTGTGTAAATTAGCTCAGTTTGGAACAGTGACTAATTTACAGCCCATTCAAACTTTATAAAGCCAGTTATTTTAATTCTACCAAATCAACTGTTAGCTACACAGTTGGACTGTGGATTTTCTAAAATCCTATCAGTAAATAAGAAGCTAGTTTTATGAATAAAGCTGTTTCAAACTGGCTGAAATAAAAGCAGGTATGCAGAGAGAATCAGAATGGAAATTATTACAATGCAGTGAAAGTCACAACAGAACACTTAAATGCAACTGATTGTTTTCTCTGTGCTTAAAAAAAATGAAGTTCTGCCATAATAATACTCGCTTCCATTCACAGGATTTCATATATACTAAAAAATCTGAGGCCAGTAACACAATTATATAACTCCCACTCATCACCCCTCATGTTAAAATGTCTCCATGTTTTAGAACAAATTGATGATTCGGGTGTCCTATACATGCTTCATCTGTGATCTCCAGTTCGAGGGGCCCTCTGCATCGGACTTGCATACACTGGCACCCCATTTAAGACCGCACTACAATTCAGTAGCCAGAATAGTAAGGTAGCCATTATCTCTCTCCCCCTCCAACCCATGGACATAACACAATTTTGGGGATGGTGTATGAATCTTTTTTGGGAGATAAACAAAACAGAGGAAACAAACAGCTATACGCACATGAGATGAATAAAGCAGAATGTGTCTTCAAACTGCAGATGATATAATGGTTGTGCAAGAGGAAATCTGAGACATTATGGTGATGGCATGCTACTGGAAAGCAAAATTACATAAATACAAGCATCATCCAGCATGTCCATGCAAGCTTAAAAGTTACAAACCTTGAAAGGCAGGAGACTGTGGTGCAACTACAGTGATTGGTTTTGTCATAGGAGCAGAGGAGAAGGGGTCCTCTGACGGTGTGCTGAAAGCATTAGTAATCTGGGAGCACAGGGAGCTAATGCTGTCCACTTCCCCTTCCATCTCAGGGACTGAAAATTAAACATGGATCATTACTCATAGAAAGTTAAGGGATACAGAAAAGATGAAGTAAATATTGTCCTTATCTCACAAGATATTCCTTCCGTTGACTTGGATAGCCTTATACGTAGATTGGGTTTACCACCCTTTCAATCCACGGTGAAGACTTGGCAGTAGAAATACAAAGCCATATCCAGCATATCTGGGGAGTTTTATCCTTGAGAGAAAGTGGAGTATTTGTTTTCCAGTTTTGAAGTGAGTTTCTAATGGTCTATCTCCTGGTTGATAGGACAGGCCATCCATTTTTAACATGTAATTGTATCAGGTTTTGTTCCCAGGAAGTTCAGACAATAAGTTCTAACACAGCTTTGTTACAGACATAAGACAGTTGTACATTATATTGTCCTATGCAACATATCAATGGCTCACAAGGCATCTGATTCAAGATGCAAGATGGATGTTACTATTCAAATGATATGCTTCAAACTGCAGGACAGCAGCTCACAGGAGCTAAGAAGATGTATTAGCAGAAGGCGTAGCTGCCATTCAGGAAATGATCACATGCTTTGCCCTCTAAAAGGTATATTGTGGGATGGGTTTTCCCGAAAGTGAAGCTGTAAGGAACACCACTGACAATTCCTTACTTGTATAGTATTACGGCTGTGACAGGAAAAGCCAGGAAATACAAAGTGAGGTTGACACTGCCTAGGCATTACAGCTTATGTGGTATAATTCAATATCATCATTTGTTAAGAACCCATTTGATGTATAATGGGAACTCACCTTGATTGTGCCACATCCTTACTACTACGTCAGCTTAAATTTATGTATATTTCTTTTTAATAAAACTATGACAGTTAAGCTTTTATATGTCTATTCCATAACTAGACTCGACCACATTTCCCAGTGTCCGTATGTGTGTGGAAAAAGAGAGACGTATTTTTTGGCAAATGGTGCGGCAGTGTCAGATTTTCCAGATATTCCTACTTGCATTGCTCTCCAAAAGTGCCTCTGGATATCAGCCCTACACCATTCAGCAGTACATGCAAGCAATGGAAGCAAAACAGGATTGCAGAGATTACAAGTGACCTGAAAAATTCAGGAAGACTGGGAAAAAGAAAAGAAGTACTAGTGGCACCTCAGAGACTAACCAATTTATTTGAGCATGAGCTCTCGTGAGCTAATCATAAGCTTTCGTAACTAATCGGATGATGAAGTGAGCTGTAGCTCATGAAAGCTTATGCTCAAATAAATTGGTTAGTCTCTAAGGTGCCACAAGTACTCCTTTTCTTTTTGCGAATACAGACTAACACGGCTCCTACTCTGAAAGGAAGACTGGGCTAAAGCAAATGGAGTGTATGCCACTTAAATGGGACATGCTTAATCAAGACACCTCCCAAAGAACCCATTTAACCCGATACTGAAAGGAAATGACAACTGCAAAAATGGGACAGTAATAGAATAAATTCTTAACATGAATGTATTTAGCTAGTACTAAGTTGTTCATTACCAGATGCTAAACAGATGTGAAATTTGGCAACTTCTGCTTTAACATCAGAGCTTAAAGATGAAAAGATTAACAAATAAAGACATGTAAATACTGCCCGTTTTGGTCGTTATTCAGTTTGTTTTTTTTTAAAACTTTAAGGTTACAGATCTTTAAAATGGGGCTATCAGAATATAAGCCATGCAGCAGGATATCCTACTTACTGGGATTCTAGTGTGCGTATATAATTTTATTACTATATTGCATAATTGTCACTACTTACATTTGTATTGGGATGATTTAGTGTGAAAGCTTCGAAGTTTAATAGACATGGCACCACACACTACTGAAATACAGCCACTTTGCACCACTTAATACTAAAAGTTGTTTTCATTGGGGAGGCAAAAGCAGCTCATTTAACTGCTCTGAAGAAGAATTTAGGGAGTCAGAATTTGACAGGGACCTCTAGGATAACACTTGCGAAAAAGGTCATAGGATCTTTAATGATCACAAGTGGTCAAGACTTTAGCATTTTACATCTCAAAAGCCATTATTAGTACAGAGCCCCCTACCATCACACCTGGCTTTGGTTTAATGACAGAGCAAAGAGTGCCACCTACTAATTCACCAACACCTCTTCCTGAGCTTTTCTTGGAAGTCTCAAACACCAAGAACAAGTCAGTTTACCTTGTGCTGATGATTTACATTTGAAACCCTAATCCCTTCCCTGCCAACATAGTTCTTCTGAGCTGTGACACTTTTGTTAGTGGCAGGCCATCTGAAGTGAAGTGGAAAGAAGGAACTGGCACATTAAACAGCACTGAGCAAGTTAGCTGCATGGTTAAAACCAGGAGGTAAGAAGCATGCAGGAAGCTTTTGTCTTCTGCATTTGCAAAGGACAATGTTACAGTACAAAGAAAAGGAGGACTTGTGGCACCTTAGAGACTAACCAATTTATTAGAGCATAAGCTTTCGTGAGCTACAGCTCACTTCCTCAGATGGGGTTCTCACCCTTTTTCTTTCTGAGGCCCCTCACAACATGCTATAAAAACTCCACGGGCCACCTGTGTCACAACCACTGTTTTTCTGCATATAAAAGCCAGGGCCGGAGTTAAGGGGTAGCAAGCAGGGCAACTGCCTGGGGCCCCATGCTGCAGGGGCCCCCTGTGAAGCTATAATGCTCAGGCTTCAGCCCCATGCAGTGGGACTTCGGCTTTCTGCCCTGAGCCTCAGAAAGTCTAATGCTGGCCTTGCTTGGTGGACCTCCTGAAACCTGCTCATGGCCCCACATGGGGCCCCGGACTCCTGGTTGAGAACCACTGTGGTAGAACACACACTTGCTTTTACCTGAGTTCTTCATGGGGAAGTCTGTCTTTCTTTGCACTGTTGAAGGCAGCTCATTTATTCGCAATGACAGCTGGCGTTTAAAGGGGGACATCTTCTGGCTAAGGGCAGGGAAACCTCGGAAAGAGCCTTGCCTAGCAAGTTGCTCTATAGGGGCATGCCTTCGTGGGATAGCATGGGGATGATTCATCTCTTTATCTATAGAAGCAGTGATGTCAGCAGTGGGAGAGGTTGGGGAGCCAGGAGATTGGGCAGTATTGCTGGGTGTAGCACTGGGAGCTGCTGCTGTTTTCACTTCTGTTTCAGCTGTGAAAAGAAAACAGAACATAAAAGTTTAGGAAAGTGAAGCACTGCTAAACACTTTTCCTGGGTCAGCAGTATTGGTGTGTTTTCAGAGGATAAACTTGCTGTAATTATAGTTAAAACTGCCTTTGTCGCTCAAAGTGTTAATATTACAACAGAAAAATCAGTTCTCTACAGCTGTTCATTTCACCTTTGGCAACTGTTTGCACACACGTGTATTTAACACTAAGACAGACCATGCACTTTACATGGACAGGCGCTGTGTAAAATGTATATTCCTTTTTAGCTGCTTGGTGGTGGGGATATGTCAAGTGTTCCTAAACCAATAGGAATTCAGTTTTACTTCTGGCTCAAAAAACCCAAAACAAACACACACACAAAAGCTTGTAAGATTAAAAATACAGCCCCATTCTTATTTTATAAACTTGTGCAAAATTGTGAGGTGAACAGCTTATGGACAGAATTGTTAGTGTTACTTCTATTCAATTAAGTCACTAAACAATTTACATGTCCCAGAAAGCCAAAGTCTCTGGTTTACCTCAGAACAGGATGAAGAGGCAGATTTTCAGTTGTATTTACCTTTCCAGACAGAGCAGCTGCCAGTCACTAGTTACATTTTCACCAAAAGCTGCTCAAAGTAAGAGCACAGATACTTAATTTTTTGTTATGTCACTTGAAACCTACTTCCTGGTGAAGCAGTGGACCAAACTTAGTTTTGGACATGTAGAAGTTTAAGCCCAGATTAGGTCACGAGTGAATGCACTTACAAACTAATGTCCACATATCAGATTGACAATACTAAACCACTACAACAATAATTCCGGCCTAGGAGGCACTCTTTACTAGAATATTAGATGTGCTACAACTCATGATGGATGGGATATGGTATAAAAATGCACCTCTCTAGCTGTGGCATACGTCATTTTTAGGAGAATTAAACATCACTAAGTAGAGAAACCAGCACGCACAGAACCCTCTCAACTGTACAGTGCTGCTGCTTTCCAAGCACCTCTTAAAACAGTGAATTTCTTTCAACAGGCTTCAACAGAACAAATAGAGAGATCTGAAAGACAAACATTACTTTGGAGATATCTAAAGTGGTAAGTATTAAAAGAAGGAACTTACTGGGCTGTCCCGCCCCCTTCAATTCCTATTAGCCACAACTACTCAGAACGCTGTTCACTCAACTGAAAAAACTTTAATAAGTCTTCCTTGAAAAAGATTTCACACCTTGAGGCATGATTTCTGTGATTCATGCCCTGGAGTTACATTGACTTCTGAGTTAAAGCTTCAGTTAGTAAGTTTTAAAATTGATGTATCAGGAATAGTGGGTAGCTGATGAAGACTACAAGATATATCAAGATTAGGGTTTAGCAAGTTCAGAGAGGAAGTATGAAACTTGTTATGGGAGTTTTTATTAGAGATAACTTCTACTGAATTGTCAGACAAACAATGGAGAATACTACTTTTTGTAATATTACTAGGTTACTAGAAAATACAGAAGGCCCCAACTCATTTTATAGTTTATTTATTTGACAAAAAAATTGGGGTCTGAAGATGGAGCCATCTTTACACAAACCCTAAAACATTCTAGACCCTTTAACACCTTTACTTCAGGTCCCTCATTCTGACTGTGCAATTCTGTATAACCCCATTATCACTTATTCATCTGACTAATGAAGAAAACGTGACAAATGCAACTGACTCAAAGGATACCTTTACATCTCCAATATTTTCTCTTTGGGTATAAAGCCATCAGTTTTCCAGCAAATTGGACAGTATCATCAAAACCAGGGAGATATTTTTGGTCTAAAGCCAGAGTTTAAAACTCTTCAAAAATGGCTGGATTTTATATTTTTTCCTTACTGATTTTTTTTTTTTTTTTTAAAGCTTTTTAAAAGTCCCTGGACCATTTTCATTATAAATCCCTTTATCCTGGGACCTACCATCTTCCCTCTACAAGACACCTTTTAACCTACCTGCTAAGAAAAACAAACAAAAAGTAGAAGCTTTTTCTAGTTGCATTCACACATGGATCAATGTTTTGTGATTTTCTAGGGGGGCATGTAGGGAAGTGAAGGCAGCTGGGATCATTTCATATCTTTACGTGGACATTAAATGTTCAGCGAATGACAAGCATGCTGCACTATGTGATTAGCCTTGTTTTTCCCAGAACTGTAGGAGTTTGTGGAGAAGTTAATCCTTTATTCTCTGCATAGACTATGAGTCACTTGTACAGATTGTCCATGGTAAGCAAAAAAATCACACAACTTGCAGTCCTTTACCTTTAGCATCCTGTATGTGTCTCATTATTTCCTCTCTTTCTGCTTGCTCAGTAGCTGTGGTGACCCTGAAAGATCCCTCTCTTGTGAATGTGGTTCTGCTGGCATCAAAGGTGGCAGTCACTCCACACTCCTTCTCTCGTTTTTGCTTTCGCTCCAGGCATGCTGCAAACGCACAGCCCACAGCATGACTCAACCGTTCCCCCTGTACAAGAAGACATTGCATCATATAGGAACTGGCACAACCATACATACATGTGTTTTGTGTATTACTCAGTGATAGTTGCCTTTCCCAAGAAGAATCTAATTAAGGAGCCTCAGATAACTGCTAGGCCTGGTCATACTGCATGGGTTTAAATTAACCCTTTGCGTACAAAGACTCTTCTGTTACTACACAAACATTGCTGGAAAAGCCCAGCGTAAGAGTTTTCCAGATATGCTGTTTAGTTCAACTGCGACTAAGATACTAGTGGAATAATTTGCCTTTGGGTTCAACTGTGCTCAGAGGGAACTCCGTAAAGCCATTTTTTGGAGTAGCAAGCACTCAAGTCCAAAAGGTTGCCACTGTTACAGAGGTAGAAAATTTTCATAGGGCTCTCTCTGGCTCACAAATCTTGAATACTTGTTCCTGTAATGACCCTGACTGCAGACCTAAACTAGTACTTAGAGGCAGACTTTTTGAAAAATAGCTGTCCATAATATGCTCAAGATTAAGATTTACAATGGTTCCATAACAACCCCAGTTTTACTAAACAAAGAACAGGCTACTGTGATACAAAAGGGAGCTTCCCCACATCTTATCCCCCTATTTAGAAAATGAGAGGCCAGGAAGGGAGGTTCATCACAACAGCAGTGAAACGCTAAGAATCTTCATGACTCAGTCTAGTTTGACCTTGGCTGGCCTGGATGTAGGCACACAAAGTTATTTTATTATTGTATAAAAAGCTTTCAAGCCTTCTAAAAGACAACTCCAATATTACTGCTGATGTCTGGAATTCAAAAAAACTTACTGTCCTATAAGTTGCAACAGAAGTAACCAGCTTCCCAGTCTCCTTTTAATTTTTATAAGCCAAAGGTTATCACAATTTATGCAGTTTAATTTTAATTCTGAGGATCAGAATTACTTTGCCTTCTATGTGCGTTTGCACACAAGAGGCCTCAAAACACTACCAAGTCTATAATTACCCTCTATAGAGTTTTTACCTCAGACTGTCATTTCTATTTCAGTTTTCAGCTGTATACATTTTCAGATACAAGTATCTTCTGTCTTTATTTTTAAATGTGTAGTTCTGTTCTGACTGCCTTCCATTTATACACCGTGCTGGGTACCATCTCTCTCCATAAGATGACTAGGCTACCACAAATCGGGAAGCAAACAATTCAAACAAAAAATTAGAACTGCAACCATAGAATTGCAACCAAATAGTAATACAATATTTTGGTTTAGGGTAAAAACCCTTTGGAGAATATTCTCTAGATAAATTTAAGTTTTATTACATATAGACTTCAAAAATCTGTGGGGTGCAGCTCTTCCTCCTTCTAGCCAGAGCAGAAGCTAAATGCAGACCCTATCACACTCAACTTACTGTGTCCTTTACAGCCATGAAGCAGTGGCATATCCAACGCCGGGTAGTGCCATCTCGACAGATATAAGAGAATGCCCTGTCAAAATTTCGGTCCGGAGCACAGAAAGAAACCTTCTCTATTGTCTGATCAACTATAAGATCCTAAAGGAAACCCCCACCCCAAAAAAACAAGAGTGTAAACAGGTGCTTACTTAAAAAAAACAAGTCATTTTCCATGTTACCTACCTAAATCTCAGAGACATATGATTCTCCTTACTGTACGTTTTATTTAACTCCCTTGCTGCATTTTTGGAAGCTTGCTCATAAGATACAATGATCTGGAACTTCAGATGCACTGTAAACTGGATTGATCAATATAAATTTCTTTATACATTAATCTCTCATGTATCTCTACTAGTACATAAAGGACATCAGGGTCAGGGGAACTCTGCATGTACTACATGGATAGAAATGATTAGGAAAATGTGCTTTCCTGGCAGATTAAACAAAAACAGAATTCCAGGCTCACATTAACTGCTATGTTTAGTCAGATGAGCACAGGGTGCACTGCAGAATAAGACAGTAAAAATATGCATTTCAAATGGTTCACTACAAATTTCAGTTTATTTTCACTACGTAATGAATAATTAAACTGGTCACGTGCATGTAGGTCTCTCTTTCAGTGGACAAGTACTTGTCCAAAAAAGAACAGGGGTACCAAAGATTAGAGGCATTTTGATACAATGTAAAATCAAAGTCTCACCTTAGTTTTCTCATCTACAACTCTGAGTCCATCTGCCGAAACCCACAGGACTGCCTTAACTGCCTTCTTTCCAGTCTTTCAAGGGAAGAAAAGGGAAAAACACAGTATTACAGCAATGTTTTCAGATTGTACACCTACTTCCGCTTTCCAAGAACCACAATAGTAAGTGCAGATGAAGTCCAAGTTCAGTAGAGATGCCCAAAGCCAGATACTCAAATCAAACTGCAAAACATTCAGAGAACCAAGCCAAAGCCAGTCTTTCAGAAACACAATGCAAATGAGGGGGGCAGGGGAAGGGAAAGGAATAGAACAGGTGAAATTAAAGACAGGTTAATACTTTCATTTATAGGCAAAGAATTCAAGATTGAATTGTTCACCCATTTAAAAAGGTCAACCAAGAAAATTAAAAAGTCAGATAACACTAATGCATAAGGAGTTACACCACAGGTAGCTTCTATAGCACAAGTTTAAACAATGTAAGAATTCTTACCTGATCTTTCCACCACCCTAGCCCTCTCCCCCAATAATCGTGTGGCAGAATCACGGCATCACCTTAAATCACAGTATTAGAATCACCTGCAAAATGTTATTAGTGCTATGCACCTTTAATGCATAATACTTGCACTTAGCATTAACAGTAAATGTGTTCTTCAGCTATTAGCTATGCACTAAACGTGCAGGGACACTTAAGGAAATCTTTATTAAATCTTTATTAAAATGTTTAATATGTCTAGAAAGCATTGTGTTATAAGATGAAAAGGTTAATATTTTACATGGAGCACTTTGGCAAGCATCCAAAATTTGACTGTGGGAGCTTTTACCTGCTCTGAGTAGAGACCAACAGAAACATGGGAAGCTGAGAGGAAGAACTTGAAAAGCTAAAAGTGCCATTTATTTTTTGGATATTAAACTGTTTCATTTAAGAGAAAATAGCAAAATACTGCATAACACCCATCAGATAAAACAATTTTTAAAGAATGACATCTCACATTAGAGATGGAGCAGTTTCTCAGTTTAGTTAAAAACACCATTTTGCTGGTTGTTACTCAGAAATGCAGCTAGAAGAAAAATTTCTTTTCCAAAGTATTGCATTTTCCTACTCCTGACTAAAAAAGTTAAATAAAAAAAATAAAAAGGATCTATACTTCAGGTTTTCATGCTTACCTATCCTTTTCATGTCTCAGCCAGATAAACAATTTCCTTTCTTCCTGGTTTGTTTTATACACTAGGCTTCCATCACACCACAACGGTCAGTACTATAAACAGCCATCTCAGGGAGACCTTTGGGTATCACCCCTCAGGCCACTGCAATGGAGCATAGCAGCAGAAGTGTGGATGAATGAGTGATCTCTGGTGGCCTTCCTGTGTAAGAACTGCGTTTTTTAAAATGGTTCCTCTATGGCTACATCACGGATTTCCATGAGTTACTTATCCTCATACATAAAGCACCTGAACACTGCTGAAATCTATGATTCATCCCAATTTAAAGCCAATGAATGTTCCATTTATGCAATACTGATTTTAGAATTACAGTGTATGGATAGGATATTCTATTGGGTGTGCTGGAGTGGTAAGCCTTCACTTGTATTACAGTGGTTACATTATCAGAGGAAAGATGAAGGGGGGGGAGGGGAGAGGGAGAAGAGGACTTTGTAGTTTGTTGTAACTGCAACCGACTGTCCCTGATTTCTGAATCAGCGAGATAGAGGGGGAAGACCAGCACATTAAGATAAACACTGATTATGGTACCTGGAACTGAACTGTAAGGAAGATTAATTTAGAGGACTTCAGGGAAGAAAGCTATGGAAAGGGGCCCAGTTTTAAAATGTAGGTTATCAGCCAGGCTGAACAAACAGAAAATATTGCAATATATAAATAAATGATTTCTAAAATTCTTTGTTTTAGAAGGCAGTAAATATGGGATAGCCACACTCTTTGGGCCTGTGCTCCCAGCTCTCAATCAACAACTTCCATAACTTCAAAATTCTTCACAAATCTAGATGTCTCTCCTTTGACTTCTTTTAAAACGGATACCAGTTTCTTTTAAACCATCCATAATGTTAATCAATATCTTTGTTTCAGCAAATATAAAAGTCACGAAAAAACAAAGGTATGTGATGAAGCTGGGTGGGAAGAATAAGGAAAACAACTTTCTCCAAAGAGTAAATACGACCTCATTCCAGGAGAGTAAAGCTTCGGGGAAGGGTCTTTTCAAAATCTACTAAAGAAGCAAAACTTGATACAACTCTTTTTAGAAAACAAACTCAGCCATGTGCTTCTAGAAGCAAGCATTGATCCCAAGAAAACTATATCCTCATCCTTTACTCACATATCGCCAAATCCCAATTTAATGAAGCCATGAAACTCCTCCATGTATTTCTCAGAGTGAAGAGACTAGAAGATGAGAATATGTATGCCACTTCTTGCACAGCGCAAATTCAAGTTTGCCAGCATAAGACTGTCACCTCCTAAATCAAGGATTGAAACTTTCCTACTAGAGCCCACCTTTAAGACTTACCTCAAAAACAAATTAACAGAATTCATACTATAGTCCTTGCAGTCTGTATTCTAAATGTAGTGAAACATAGCCTGCAGTCTCTTAGCACAAGATGTTTGTTGTGCTATTTTTTATACCGAGTTGAAAATTATTCCGAAGGTTGTTGCCCTCTTATTCTATCACCTAGTCAAGAATTAGGTAGATAATGAAGCCCGATTATTGGAAGACTTCAGCAAGGAACTCCCATTTTCACTGGAGATCCTTGATAGTCTTTACATTAAAAATGGGAAAGCTTTGTTTATCCTTTTTGCACAGTCCCAGATCCTCTAAAATTCAACTAGTGACGTTCTCCTTTTCTGTCCCCTTAGAAGTGTGGACTTTCTACAGCTCTTCCATCTGCTGAATCCTTAGCCTATCCTTCCCAGCTTGGTTCAAAATACTAAACAGTGTGAAGGGAATGCTGACAGCATTCTTGAATCCTAACAAAGCACAAAGTGCAAAGAACTCCTCCCATAATTAGTGGAGCAAAATGAGAGGATTGTGTCAATGGTTAGAATGAAGATATGGGTATCTGTACATATGGCACTTACTGTGTTAGCAATATTTGGGGCTGCCAAGACAGAGTGCATGAAGTATTGACTCCACCATGACAGAAGACATCCTATTCACCAGGCTATATAGATTAAGTTGTGCCAAAGACCCCAGTGGTATTACATCAAGTATAATCAACAAAGCGTGAGTGAGCAAAAGCCAAAAGTTATAGGCACTGAAAGTACTAGACACACATATTAACAAGATATGCTGGACCAAAAGTCTCAACCTATGTTATTAGGTAACTCCATCTTGATCTCCACCAAGGATATATGCAGAGACTATAGCAGCCTCTCAACGCCACACAGGTAGCTTTTGGATTATATCAATGCTGTTAAAGTGCAGGCCCCTGACCAGGGGGTTACATCAATGCCTAAAAATGGACATCAGTAGTAGAAGAAAGCAGCAGACTGAAGTCAAGTTCTTTTCTAAAGAATAGTGTTTCTCATGGCAGTTAAGGTGTTAAAATTAAGAGGCAATATGGAATTACTGAGTCACATGTCTATATGCAAGTTTTGTGACATTAAAAGCTTTAAAACAGCAAAGTAAAACAATCCTGACCACTATGCACCTAGCTGACTCAGATACTGCAAAATAAAAGATTTCATTTTTAAATACAAGTTTCCAGCCAGTTAGATTAAGACAGATTTCTGAAGGTCAGCCAGTTAGCACTGCCTTAGACTAGAACAATAGCTCAGGCTACATCCAACACTTGGAGCTGGGGGTGTAACACTCAAAGGAGCTCTCATTGAGCTAGCACACTACAAATCGTAGTGTAGCCACCGCACCAGAGGCAGAGGTGAGCAGCAGCATGGACTAGCCACTCTGAATACAAACCCATCTGGACCCCACAGATTTGTTCGTAGAGTGGCTAGCCCATGCTTCTGCTCACAACTGCCTGTGGTGCTGTGGCTACACTATTTTTAGCATGCTAGCTTGATGAGAGTTAGTGTATGTCTGTGTGAGCCAAGAATCACACTCCTAGCTCCAAGTGTAGATGTAGTTTAAGGGTACATCTACACTGTAATTAGACATGTGGATGGCCTGTGCCAGCTGTCTCGGGCTCACAGGGCAAGGGCTAAGGGGCTGTTTAATTGCAGTACGGATGTTTGGGCTTTGGCTGCCAGGATCCTTCCACCTCAAAGGGTCCTAGAGCCCAGGCTCCAGCCCAAGCCCAAACATCTATATTGCAATTAAACACTTGCAGCTGACCTATCCAACTGGCTTGGGAAGGGGCTGTTTAATTGCAGTGTAGACAAACCTTAAGAGGTATGAGCTGCTTCCATTCATTTTGTTGCTGTGTCAACTCAAGTCTGAACCCTATACAAAAATACACAGATACATTTATAATTTCTATGCATATATACAGAGACATAAGAACGGCCATACTGGGTCAGACCAAAGGTCCATCTAGCCCAGCATCCTGTCTTCCGACAGTGGCCAGTGCCAGGTGTCCCAGAGGTAATGAAGAGAATAGTTAATCATCAACTGATCCGTCCCGTCGCCCATTCCCAGCTTTTGGCAAACATAGGCATATGCCCCTGACATATGCATGCCTACACTTTACACATAAATACACATGTGGCAGTGGAATACATGTGCTGACCATTTCACCTGAGCTTACTCATCACAACTCCACCACAGACAAGTTTTATTTTAAAAAAATTACACCCTTCCACCTATAAAGGCAGGACATTAATTTATGTGTTGCACAGCGCTCAGAAAATGAAGCTTTAGGAACTTTTAATGACCTTAAAATAGAATTTTCATACTTCATTTTATGATATGATTATGGGTTCAACGGGTAGTGATCAATGGCTCCATGTCTAGTTGGCAGCCGGTATCAAGTGGAATGCCCCAAGGGTCAGTCCTGGGGCCAGTTTTGTTCAATATCTTCATAAATGATCTGGAGGATGGTGTGGATTGCACTCTCAGCAAATTTGCGGATGATACTAAACTGGGAGGAGTGGTAGATACGCTGGAGGGGAGGGATAGGATACAGAAGGACCTAGACAAATTGGAGGATTGGGCCAAAAGAAATCTGATGAGGTTCAATAAGGATAAGTGCAGGGTCCTGCACTTAGGATGGAAGAATCCAATGCACAGCTACAGACTAGGGACCGAATGGCTAGGCAGCAGTTCTGCGGAAAAGGACCTAGGGGTGACAGTGGACGAGAAGCTGGATATGAGTCAGCAGTGTGCCCTTGTTGCCAAGAAGGCCAATGGCATTTTGGGATGTATAAGTAGGGGCATAGCGAGCAGATCGAGGGATGTGATCGTTCCCCTCTATTCGACATTGGTGAGGCCTCATCTGGAGTACTGTGTCCAGTTTTGGGCCCCACACTACAAGAAGGATGTGGATAAATTGGAGAGAGTCCAGCGAAGGGCAACAAAAATGATTAGGGGTCTAGAACACATGACTTATGAGGAGAGGCTGAGGGAGCTGGGATTGTTTAGCCTGCAGAAGAGAAGAATGAGGGGGGATTTGATAGCTGCTTTCAACTACCTGAAAGGGGGTTCCAAAGAGGATGGCTCTAGACTGTTCTCAATGGTAGCAGATGACAGAACGAAGAGTAATGGTCTCAAGTTGCAGTGGGGGAGGTTTAGATTGGATATTAGGAAAAACTTTTTCACTAAGAGGGTGGTGAAACACTGGAATGCGTTACCTAGGGAGGTGGTAGAATCTCCTTCCTTAGAGGTTTTTAAGGTCAGGCTTGACAAAGCCCTGGCTGGGATGATTTAAGTGGGAATTGGTCCTGCTTCGAGCAGGGGGTTGGACTAGATGACCTTCTGGACTAGATGACCTTCCCTTCCAACCCTGATATTCTATGATTCTATGAGTGCCAATTCCCAACTGAGTGAAAAGCATCAGTCAGGAAGTCCAAACTGAACATCGCTTCTAGAGAGCAAAACAGATGGCATTTCTTGTCTCTCGTGGCAAATAGGTCAACTGGAATGCCCCAAACTGGAAAGATGGACTTCAGAACACTGGACTTCTGAGACCCCCTCAAAACTCAGGGGAAAACACTTGCTAAGTCAATCCGCAAATTACTCTACCTGAGGTAAAGAATCAATCGGCTACCAAAGTAATGTTCTTCCCGATGCAAAACTGCCAGAGCAAGATCATCTCCTGACACAGAACACTTGTGTGCTCCTCCTTTGTCTGTTCACGTAATACATCGTGGTGGTATTGTCAGTGAGTATGTGAACCACTGAGCCCTTGGTGTGATCTTGGAAAGTGTGACAGGCACTGTAGATGGTCTGAAGCTCCAGGACATTGATATGCAGTGAAGCTTCCTGTTCTGACCACAGGCTCTGAATTTTCAGTGACCCCAGATGTGCTCCTCAGCTTCTTAAAGAGATGTCATTGACAATAATCCTAGTCGGTGGGGACCAAGCAAGAGGAATGCCCTGGCATACACTGCCCTGAATCTCCATCACCATAAGGTGCCCCGGACTGGTAGAGGAAGTTGGACCAGTCTGTCCAAGGGATGATGGGTCGGATGATTGACTGACTTCAGCTGCATCTGGAGGGGGCAAAGATGCAATCTGGCAAAATGGAGCATTTGTGTGTACAGTCATGTGACCCAGCAGCTCCAGGCACACAAACTGTAGTAGAGGGCTGAGCTCCAGACAAAGGCGACGAATCATCTGAAAATGTCTCAGACTACTAGAATCTATTAAGGCCCCAAGGAACTAGATTTTTTGAATCGTGATCAATGCTGACTTCCTGTTTAGGGTGAGGCCCAAGCAATCGAGTAAGTATACTGAGATGTGCATGTAAGAAAGGACATCTTTCATGGACTTGCCTCTCAGTAACCAATCCTCCATATATGGAGGATATGAATTTCCTTTTTCCTGAGGTTCACAGTCACCACAACCATACATTGGGTAAAGATTCAGGGAACTGAGTTTGGTGTATTGATAGTGCTGGTTCAACACAACAAACCATAGGAATCTCCTGTGGTTCGGGAAAATCACTACGTGGAAATAAGTATCTTGACAGTCCAGGGCAGCAAGCCAGTCATTGTGATTTAATGTGAGGGCAGTTGTTAGGGTGACCATCCAGAACCTCACGTAACTGATATATTTGTTAATTTTGCAGGTCTCGCCCCTCCCTTGGGCTTGGGAACTAGAAAGTACCAGGAATAAAACCCCCAACCCTGTTGCTGCGGAGGAACTTATGCCACAGCTCCCAAATCTAGCAGAGACTGAACCTATTCAAGGAACAGTGTCTCACGAAAGAGGTTGCTGAAAAGGGACGGGAAGGAAGGTGGGGAGAAAGGATGGAAAGGAACTAGATAGCATAAGCAATATCAGATCGAGTTAGGACCCAGCTGTCCGTGGTAATCAAGTCCCAAACATCGTAAAAACGAGCCATCTTGTCCCCAAACAGAGAGGACAGGAATGTAAAAATCATGACTGGATCGCTGCCCTGGATACACAAGACAAAACTGGCGCTTAGTAGATGCCAAAGGATGGGGACGGGGACAGGGACAAGTTGACTGGCTGAAACCAGAACCAAAAGGCATTTGCCTCCAGGACATAAGACCCTTTCCAGGGTAGTCCTGCTGCCTTGTGGAAAAAGACTGCCTAATGAAGTGCAGTGAGTGGTGCTGCTGCTGACTGCCATATCATCGCCTCTGCACCATCAGAGTATACCAGGGGTCACAGTAGACCACAAGCTAAATATGAGTGAATAGTGTAACACTTACAAAAAAAGCAAACATTCTACGATATATTAGCAGGAGTGTTGTAAGCAAGCCACGAGAAGTAATTCTTCCACTCTGCTCCATGTTGATTAGGCCTCAACTGGAGTATTGTGTCCAGTTCCATTTCAGGAAAGATGTGGATACGTTGGAGAAAGTCCAGAGAAGAGCAACAAAAATTATTGAAAGTCTAGAAAACCTGACCTACGAGGAAAGATTAAAAAAATTAGGTTTGTTTAGTCTGGAGAAGAGAAGACAGAGGGTACATGATTAACAGTCTTTGAGTACTTAAAACGGGGGTGGGCAAACTTTTTGGCCCAAGGGCCACATCTGGGAATAGAAATTGTATGGTGGGCCATGAATGTTCACAAAATTTGGGTTGGGGTGTTGGAGGGGGTGAGGCCAGAAATGAGGAGTTTGGGGTGCGGGTGGAGGCTCCGGGCTCGGGAGGGGGAATTGGGTGTGGGGACAGCTCTGTCTGGGGATGAGGAGTTTGGGGTATAGGAGGGTGCTCTGGGCTGGGACTGAGAGGTTCTGAGGGTGGGAGGGGGATCAGGGCTAGAGCAGGGGGTTGGGGTGTGGGAAAGGATGCGGGAAGGGGTGCAGGCTCTCGGGTGGGGCTGGGGATGATGGGTTCGGAGGGCAGGAGGGTGCTCCAGGCTGGGATTGAGGGGTTCGGAGGGCAGGAGAAGGATCAGGGCTGGGGCAGGGGTTGGGGCTTAGGGAGAGGCTCAGGGGTGCAGGCTCTGGGCGGCGCTTACCTCAAGCAGCTCCCGGAAGCAGCAGCATGTCCCTTCTCCAGCTCCTATGTGGAGGCACGGCCAGGCAGTTCTGCACATGGCCCCATCCACAGGCACTGCCCCTGTAACTCCCATTGGAGCGGGGGGGTCATTGGAGCCGTGTAGGAGTCGGAGGGGGCCATGACGCTGCTTTTGGGAGCCGTGTGGAGCGGCCTCCGACCCTGCGCCCTGGCTGGAGAGGGGCCATGCAGCTGCTTCCAGGAGCCGCATAGAGCGGCCCCTGACCCTGTGCCCTTGCTGGAGTGACAGAGAAGGGCAAGCCCCAGACCCTGCTCCCCAGTGAGAGCTCAAGGGCCAACTTAAAATGGCTGGTGGGCCGGATTCGGCCTGCGGACTGTAGTTTGTCCATCCCTGACTTAAAATGTTGTTATAAAGAGGAGGGAGAAAAATTGTTCTCGTTAACCTCTGAGCATAGGACAAGAAGCAATGGGCTTAAATAGCAGCAAGGGCAGTTTAGGTTGGATATTAGGAAAAAATTCCAAACTATCAGGGTGATTAAGCACCGGAATAAAATTTCCTACAATGATGTGGAATTTCCATCATTGTAGATTTTTAAAAGCATGTTAAACACACACCTGTCAGGGACGAGGACTAGATAATACTTAATCCTGCCATGAGTGCTGGGGGACTCGACTAGATGACCTCTTGAGGTCCCTTCCAGTCCTACAATTCTACGATCCCTAAAGAACGCAGTGAGACTCGCGGGGCAAGCAGACAGACAACAGTACTCTTGCAACAAGGTATTAGCATAGCTAGTACTACATATTTAGCACCCACCCCTGATGCTGGGGAAGGCATTGGTACACAGGTCAGCAGCAGTACAGAAGCAGAAGGCGGGATTTCCTATGGACATAACGTCGGTGCTGAGGAGTGTACCAGTGCCAACGAGGTCCTCTGTGCTGGGCCTGGCTCTGGCCTCAATTCTATAGGCCGCAGATTTGATGGACCCTGTGTCTCTATGACATGACCAGATGGTGTCGACGACATGGTGGAGGCTGTGGCCTCAAAAAAGTGCTGGACGAGTGTAGAGTCTGGAACAGACCGGCAGAGTAAATCTGTAGCCACCTGATATGCCACCGGCATGGAGACAGACAGTGTCGGTGTTGATGTCGTCAGTACCAGACTCAACGGACACCCTAAAGCCGGAACTGGAATCAACTGTACAGGTTCTCGGTGGTCTCAGCCTGGTACCAAGGAGTATCTGATGGACTTCCTCAAACCTGTGTGCTGAAAGTGGTATGGTGCTAGTCTGTACCCTTTTCAGAAGAGGAGACGACTCCAAAAGCCCTGAGATGGTCCTGATTAGTTTTATGGGACTTCTTCGTCAGCACCCACAGAGGGTGAATGGCTCCTCCATCTCTTGGGGGAGACTCCAGCACTGGAAAGCAGAGTGCCTCAACCACAGAGTCCAAAGGTGACCACTAATCAGATGTGGCCCTCAGGCCTTACAGCCTGCTTGAGAAAGTACTACTGCATGCTTAAGTCTCTGGCCACCTGAGTTCTTTTGGAACACAACTTGCAAATGGAGCACCACTCCTTAGCGTGTCTCTCACTTAAACCCTGCAAGTAACTTGTATAGGGATTGCTATTCAGAATCCCCCTCCCCTCCGACAGGCAGTGTTGAACACTGGTGAGTGCATCACACAGGGCAATAAGTATCCTAACTCATTAACTTCACTAACACTATCCATAGTATTACTGACTATATACATGGAGAAAAAAAAAACTCAGAAAATCGGGAGGTAGAAGACATGAGATGACTACCACACAGAGCTCTGACTCCAGCCATGGGTGGTGAGAAGGAACTGGGGGTGGGGAGCGGCTGGGGCAGCACAGCCTCATAGCTATGGGAGTGGCTACAGCTACAAGGCACAATTGCCACCCCTACAGGTACTGCTGGGCAAGATTGTCTGGCTCTAGTGCATTGGAATACGTGGCTGCATCTACTCAAAGAACTTTAGTTTTCTCCAAAGGTCTACTGAAATTAATTCTGCTTTTACTCCCCAAGCAAGGTGGAAGAAACTTCTGATCAGAGAATCTGCCATAAAAGCTTTTCCTCTTTAAGCAGTAAATAAAAACATTTTAAAATTCAAACCACTAACAGGTGTTTAAGCTAAGCTTATATTTTACAAGACATCTGAAAATCAAATCCTCTTATTTGTCCTGAATAAATTAAAGCAAAGTTAAAACCTTTTAAAATGGTTTAACATAGCTGCTGTTCCCCATGTACAAGGAAGGCACAGATTACTGACGTACTAAAGGAATGCAATTTGATTTGTTAGAGGATTACAATCTCTGCCCTATAAGAATGTGTGCCCACGCAAAATAACTTTTGGTACACTACACCAACATGGAGAGTTTATGTTTGTTTATATATATATATACACACACACACACACACACAGAGCCAGTCTCCTCCACATAAGAGGTTGCTTTTCTGAGTAGTATTGCACTGAAACAAAACATTGCAGACAGCAGGTTTCTGAGTCCCAAAGTGTTATACATCAGGGGGGTCAGGACCCCTCAGCGGGTTGCAAGGTTACTACATGGGGGTCATGAGCTGTCAGCCTCCACCCCAACCCTGTTTTGCCTCCAGCATTTATAATGGTATTAAATATATATTTTAAAAAGTATTTTTAATTAATAAGGGGGGTTGTACTCAGAGGCTTGCTATGTGAAAGGGGTTACCAGTAAAAAAAGTTTGAGAACCACTATCTTAACTTCAGTAAGAAAAAAACAAAACCTAAGTTTTTGCCGCATCCTCGCATGGCCTTAAATTAATTTGGTTCTCAGGAAAGGGAAGCGTATTATAGCACTGTGCCTACAAATATATTCTCCCTACACTATCAAAAACGGCAGTTCAGGGCAGAATATGGTCAAGTTTGCAATGATGTCAGGATGTGGACAAAACTTCTAATACATCAGTCTGGCTTCCATATGACCTAGTCCAAATCTGAGCTCAGGAGACCAGAGGGGAAGTGTTAACAGCATTACCAATCTAGTGCTGTGGTTTTGTCAGAGAGACCAAACCATTTAAAAACTGGAATTTTGCATACAAAATCAGCCGGATTGTCATTAGATGGTTATTTTGAGCTGCCTTTTACCCAGATTCTTTTCTTGACAAGTGTCATTCCAGGTAATCTCAGTCAGGAGGAGACATTCTGAAATGGATTGCTGTGGCTTCTATAACACACTGATCTAAAACAGTGCTATACCAGGGATGTAACTCCTTATAGTGCAAGCACAAATGAGGCATTAAACTTACTTTTCCAAAGAAGCCTTTGAAGAACTTCCTTTCCTGGAGGAACAGGGGGGACAAGTCGAGTGCTATTACTGTAGGTAGCTAAAGTGTCCCAGAGTTTCAAACCAACAAGCACATACAAGAGTTGGGAAATGGAGGGAAAGTAAGGGGAGTTTAGAGTTATCCATAGAGGATGCGATAGGCAAATGTGAAAAATCCCATGAAAATGCAGATAAACAGGTTTTACACAGAGTGCTAATAAGATCACAAGCTACAGCCCCAAAACTGGTGAAAAGAGGGAAATGAGAACTGAATTTAACCGGAGACCCAATTCCATGCAAAGTGGTTATTTTGTCTGCGCAGTCTCCCTGTTTAGTCCTCTTTAGTACGGTTATAAATCAAACTTGGCAGCAGGTGTGGAGATTAAACAATCCAGATTCTGTAGTTTAAGACCACTGAGAAATGTAAATTTTTAATTTTTATCACAGCTAAGAGTTTGCTTCACACTAAAATGAGGATTAACAAGATGAATGTTTGCAAACTGGAGAAACATCTAAAATTGCCTGAATAGCACAAAGTTAAATACAGAGAGAGACTTTTGGGACCCCATTTCCACTATAAACCAGTTTTTGGAATTTAGAACTCAGCCATAAAAAACATGCTCTGGACTCAAAGTTTTGCGGGTCTGCTTCTGCGTGCTCCCTCAATTTCCTCTGAAAGCCAAGAAATGTTTGCTGTTTTTGAAGGTTGTTTTTTGTTTTAATTGTAGATGGCCAAGAAGTTCACTTGTTTCAGAAGCTTGTTTTTTAAATTGAAGCTGTTAAAGCTAAACAAAGAATTAAGCTTGGTAAATACTCTATAATATGGATCATTTTTGGTGCCCACCCTTCTCTCGCACTTCTTTATGTCCTGGGGGTCCTATACCCCCTACCAGGAATCTTGAAGAGCCTCTTTATCTGCGCTTTAATTGTCCCACTTTCAAGAGGAGTTTCCTCACAACACTTATTTTGAAGCCTTTCAATGTTACCTCTTTACACAAAAGAGGTACAATGAATTCGTAGTGTACTTCCCAGATCCTCAGGATGAACAAGGCACCTCTGAAGTATATCCAACAGAAGTCAGCTCAGAGAGGGAAGGTGGTTCAGTGAAATAATTGAACTCCAGTGCTCTGCATAGCTTCACACCATGGGCTTGATTTTGGTGGTGGGGGTGTTAAACAAAAATGGACAAGTTAATTGGGTAAGATGTGCAAATTTCAAGTGTAATTTGCCAAGCCATTTCATTCATTCATATTTTACTGGCTTCACCTTTGGTGTCAAAGTCTAACAAGAGACTAACACTCAGATACATCTGAGGTAGGTACAATCTTCTTGAGCTGGAACCCAAACACTTGCTCACTCATACCCCATGTCTATATGCACGTCCATTCAATAATTAAATGGCTGGCTCCTAAAGAGCACGATGCTGCCTTTGCTATCCCTCCAAATTATTTGCAGAGGTGGCACACTGTGCCACAAGGTCATAGAATTATTCAAATTCGAGGTGAAAGATCGGTTAGATAATTCAGTTCATCTCTCTGCCAACAAAAGATTGTTTCCTACAGGACCGTTCACAATCTAATGGCATAGCAGTAACCAGCAGAGGATACCTCTACCCACAGCAGGGAAAAATCTCATCTCATTCCCCACTGCAGTTTAAGACACCCTCTATACCAATGTTCCAATAGTTAAGCCTTTTTATACTAAAGATCTGCATGTTTATACATATCCTGAGATTCAAACTGATTGTTAAAACACAAAATTCTATATTTAGACAAAGCTAAGGTTGCGACACCACTAAAGCCAGGAAACTCAAAACTGAGAAGGGAGCATCCATCTTAACCTTGCATTTTCTGACTCCCCGCTGCCCCGCCCCCATTCTCAGCCTGTAATTCTTTTCAGATGTAATTTAATGCTTACTACACATTTTACTATTTAAATTTACATAAATTCTTTAAACTTGGAGATGTTCTTACATAAGTTTTATATCAGCAAAGAGGCTCCAAAGAAAGATTTTTTTAAAAGCAAAACCTATTTGGATGGGACATACTGAATATTAGTAGGGGAACTAATGAATTAATCACACTGTGGTGTACCTAGTGAGAAGGGGCTGGATGCTGCTGCCAAGTTGAGTAAAATCTATTGTATTAAACTAAGTAACAGCTTTTAAAAGATGTAGCAAAAGCTAAACAGATTCACCAGAAGCGACCTCATTTTTACAGGGATAGTTAATCATTAATTTTGCTCTCAGCAAAGCACTTGTTAAACATGAAATTTTTTTCTTTAAAACACCCCAGGAAAAAAAGTTAATGGAAAGACAACATGCAAAATGTTTTTTAAACAGCACTAAGAGTTAATAGTTTAGAGATAACTAATGTATGTTTTAAAAACAATTAAATTAAGTTTCTTTTACCTGCTAAAACAAGAACACACATTAAAAGAAATGCATCATTTTTTTAAAAAAATGACAAGTTAGAAACTGGTAGTACACACTAAAACAACTTAAAGCCAAAACAGATATGACACGAGACAAGAAAGTAGTCTTGTCTTTGTACTGTCTGCTTGCACAGGAGTCGCATACAACAGAGACCTGTAAGTTTAACTCCTGCATGAAGTTAGATTTTTTCAATTTGCACTATGCTTTTCTTTAATTGACAGTAATGTGGTTTGAAAAAATTGTATGTATTATATATATAGTGTCTAAGTATCACAACATTAATATATGTGCAATTTAAATCCAACTGGTAATCCAGCCAACCAATAGAAAAGTGCAAGCCCCATTGTTCACAAGAAGATTAATAAGATGACAAATGGACAGACCCCTTAACTACAAACAAGATTGCTGTGCCACTGCATCAAAATAGGACAAGGGGCTTCAAAAGCAATGACATTCTCATGTACACTAAGTGTCTATTCTACCAGGGAGGCATTTTAAGTAAAAATCATCATCCTGCCTCTATTAACTTGCAGCAATAGAAAATGCTACAGTTACAGAAATTTCTTTGACAAATCTACACAGTGCTCACTTTGAATATTTTTCTTCAAATTTATTTTTCTAAACTTCCAACATCAAAACATGAAAGAATATGTTTATGTAAGTACCACTCAATCTTAGCTGTATCTTTTTGCTTTTATGCAATCTTGCTTTTATCTTTTTCTGGCTACAGTACATCTTGTTGACTACTCATGGGACGGAGATAGAAATTATAATCATATGTTTAGATGCAGTCTATTTCCTCATCCAAGTGCAGTTTTAAGCAACACTTCAGATTCATTCTCTGAGTGCAATCATTTCGTAGGCCATGACCTCACCCATGCAAGATTAATCCTGCTCTGTATTTATAAGGGCATCTTTGATTCTCTGACACTTTCCTCATGTATTCAAGTTTTGAAATGAAGGAGTTATCACTTATCAGGGTTAGCAGGGTCTCACTATCCAGAGGCTTTCTATAGTTGAAGCGGCTCTTTGAAGCTATTCTACTGCAATGAAAAAAGTCAGACCTGTGAATTTTAGTTCTGCAAGATACACTGGTCAATATGCTACAATCAACTAAGAGGTGACGACAAAACCCTCTAAAAAATCAGGTGAAATGTGTTGGAGAAGTCAATTTGTACTTTTTTTTTTTTAAGGAGGACATTGAGAAAAAGATTTAAAAATTATTTTCTCAATGAGAGTCCTGTTTTACACTCTTCCTGAAGGATCCCATAAAATTTTGTTTGGGCTGATGAGTCAGGCCTAAGAAGTGGAAGACAATGCATAATGTATTTGCTAGATTCTGTTGATTGCAGTCCAGAAAACTGGAATTTGGAAAAATCCCACACTATTAAAACAAATATAGAAAGAAAAATTAAGCGTAACTATTGATGAGCTGCCAGACAAGCAAGCATTTTGACAACTCCAGACTACTATCACCTGTTCCCTCCTGCTTGTAACTAGGTATATCCTATGTCCATTCTTCCTATTGACTGGATTTTGAGAAAACACTACACTCGCTGCAAAAAAGAAGAGTCAGAGTTGCATAAAATCAGAACAGGCAACATAGATTTAAAGGCATGGTAACCATATCAGAAGTAAATCTTCTCAAGGTCAGACATTCCCTAAACAAAGTCAGAGGATTGTAGGCCAAAAACTGTTATATTTGGTTATAGGGCAGAAGATGAGCAGCTCAATTTACCGATCTAGGATGAAAGCAAGAATCCCTCTTAAGGATGAATTCCATTGTTGGATGTCAAAATGCTACTGCCGGAAATAAGCCATATATTTTAGTAATCTTGCACATGGCAGACACACACAAGAGCCTTAAAAAAAAGTAAAGAGCTTCAAATAATCTGATTCCTAAGACATTAGAGGGAAATATTCCAAAAATAAAGCCCAAATGACAGTGTCTTAAATGCTAGTAACAAACTCCAAATGAACGTCGATTTCATGGAGTTCCACCATTTAAAAAATCCCTGCCAAAAGTAGACTCAATAGTCTTACAGTAGGTAGTAGGTAGCATGGCTGAAAATTTTATGTCTGTTTCTCAGGTTCCAAGCTGGCAGACAGGACTATGAAGACAGAAATTGGAATAGGCATGTGCTGTTGTCATACTTTCTGTATCAGACTCACAATAAATAATTCAAATACCTCCTTTAGATTCTTACAAGCAGAAAAGCTATCCCCACCTTGAATGCTGAATTAAGTTTGGAAACTTGTCCACAATTTAAAATAATCAAGCTATTCAGGTAATTAAACTATTTACAAGGAATATATTTAGCTGTCCACAGGAAAAGTAGGTAAACCTTTAACTTTTATTCTCAATTTAAGTTTGGTATATGAATAGGTAGTTCAAGCAAGCTAACATCAGATACCTGCTCTTGTATGGATTCCAAAGAAACAGTACGCATTGTGCTTTAAGAACTTTTAATGGGTACATATTTTACTACTTGTTAAGTTTAGTCACACTTAACTGGCTTTTGGGCTTCAGGTTTTTTTTTAAAAACTACCAGAGCAGAACACTCCATTCTGCACACAATTCTCCCCCTGGGGAGAGGAAAAGTAAAAGAATAAGCTGCACAACAGATGTTAGCCATGTCACTTAATATACTAACAGAAGGAGCTTGGACACTACATCAATGATGGAAGTAAAAGAACTTATATAGAACAGAATAGGACAAAAATGAATGCAGCTCAATAGTGTGGTCAGTCTATATTTGTGTTTTTAGCTACATAAACTAAATCTGATAAAGGACAAAGTGCCTCATTTACATTATTATCTGTAACCCTGTTAGGAAAATAGCAACCAATCACTGCTACATTGCATAAGAACGGATGGGGTGTAGCTTTAACATGTTGCTATAAATCGGCTGGGGCAGAAATGAAATAAAAGATTTAAGATGAAGTTTAATCAAAGCACTGAAGTCAGTTCAGAAACTTTATAGCATAACATGACGAGGAAAACGAAAATCTATAACAATTCTTATGTGTGCTAGCAGAGAAGAAACTCAAGTGAGAAACCATGTGACATTCGCTAAAAAAGAAGTCTGGCAGCAGATGCCTTAAATTTGCAAAGGTGCAGCAACACCACCTGCTTTAAGTAATTTTGCCGCACTACTGAACAGAAGCTCCACGAACTGCTTCACTGAAGACCTCACATAGCCAAGATGTATAGGGGAAATGATAAAAGGGACTGGAGTTCTGTATCCTTCACAGTTAGGATTATTCCTGTGGTGAATTTTATTTTCCCTCCTAACCCTCAAGGTTTTTGGAGCCTGATTCCTTGATAAAAAATTGACTGACTGGACTTCATTAGTTTCGCAGGATTTTGTGGCAACAGCACTACAGATATAGATGACACAATCTCCTAAAGTGAGATGCAGTAGAAGAAAGCATTTGAACAAGTGCTGTTCACAGGAACAAATGTTTATCGAAGCCAAACTAAGAGCAGCCCACCATACTGACATCACAACCAGGTAATCTTTTAGGCCATTTTGAGCAGATCCAAGCTTGGCATGCATGAAGTAATGCTACTAGTCTATTTTGCATAGGAAAGAGGAGCCCAAATCAAGCAGTAGTGCTGTGTGTAATGAAGAGTGGAATAAGGCCCCTGTTTAAGGGGTGCAATAGTACTGGTAACTGGCAGACTCCAGAGGGAGAGGCCATTCTTCATATCTAACCAATACCAGTAAAATAACATCTCTTATGGACAACAATTCAGTATAGGTCACTGTTGTCTGTTTTTCTTTATCTAACCCTTCTTTGAAAATATCTACTAGCTACTACAACTAGGAAGAATAGACTTAACTCTCTCCCCTCTGACTCCCAGATTAACATGTGCCTCTATAATCACATGCAGTGGGTCTTATAAGTGATCCAACTGTTTTTCTTACATAAGGTGAAAAGTGCACAACTTGAAACTGGAATGCTATTGCAGAATCAGCAACATCTTGGCATAACATTCACAGCACATGAGCCAACATTTTGATGAAACAGATATACATACAGCTTTCAATCTCTTCACAGCATCTTCACAGACATGCATTCCTCTCGATTCATCCACTTCCACATGACCCAAGTACTGCAAAGAAAGAGAAAAAAAAGTTAGACTTCAAGGCAGCCCCTCTGAATACTTACATGCTTACAAAAAGCCACTCACCTCCAACCCATACCAATCTAGGTGAGATGAAGGACACAAAATACCTGGTGAGTTGAGACTCAGATTTGCATTCCTACTGTACGGGGCACAGGAATTAGTGATCAGGTGCATAAGTGGCTTTCTGTGTCACTCGGGCCTATACTGAATTGCACTTTTAAAGATGACCCAGCACCAAGACGACAAACATTTACTAAGCTCAAATCATCTCAGAAAGGTTTCAGAGTAACAGCCGTGTTAGTCTGTATTTGCAAAAAGAAAAGGAGTACTTATGGCACCGTAGAGACTAACCAATTTGAGTGTAAGCTTTCATGAGCTACAGCTCACTTCATCGGATGCATCCGGATGCTGTAGCTCATGAAAGCTTATGCTCAAATAAATTGGTTAGTCTCTAAGGTGCCACAAGTACTCCTTTTCTCATCTCAGAAAGACACTTTCACTATGGTAAAGAGCCCTACCCCTGATGTTCTTCCTACCACTGAGTAGGAAGACCTCGTACTGCCATTGCAACATAATTAAAATGTTCAGAGAAAGCCCCCAATATAAGATGAGGCCTAAGTTTACTTCAATAACCAAATCTAAAAGTCTTAACCAGTAAAGAATGTGGGAATGCTGTATGATACTGTTAACACAGGTTACCATATCTTTCACTTCAGCAATCCATTCCCACCATTTAATATTTTATTGTAAGGTATCTTTAAAACTTTCAGTTGTATAATTTTTGCATAACACAAGATAGAAGTCAGCCATTGAGCTACACAGTCAGAAATAAAGGAGTTTACCATTTCACAGGGCATTAAGAAATGAAAGACAGAATACATTCAACTCAGAGGTCAACTTATATTTAAAAACTAAATACTTTAAAATTTGTTAAACTGGACATCAGAATTATTTTAATCTAGTACTACAAGCTCCACAAGATTTCACCTTGCCAAAATACCACGCTGTAGGTGTAGTGAAACTATTAAAGATTTAACTTTAGAGTGACCCTGTCAAGGTTCCTTCCCCACTCTGAACTCTAGAGTACAGATGTGGGGACCCGCATGAAAGACACCTTAAACTTATTCTTATCAGCTTAGGTTAAAAACTTCCCCAAGGTACAAACTTTGCCTTGTCCTTGAACAGTATGCTGCCACCACCAAGCATTTTAAACAAAAGAACAGGGAAAGAGACAACTTGGAGATATCTTCCCCACAAAATATCCCCCCAAGCCCTACACACCCCCTTTACTGGGGAAGCTTAAGAATAATATCCTAACCAATTGGTTACAAAATCCTCAAAGACCCAAACCCCTGGATCTTGGAACAATGGAAAAATCAGTCAGGTTGTTAAAAGAAGGATTTTAAAAAAAGAAAGGTAAAAATCTCTGTAAAATCAGGATGGAAAATACTTTACAGGGTATTCAGATTCAAAACACAGAGGATCCCCCTCTGGGCAAAACCTTACAGTTACAGAAAACAGGAATAAACCTCTCTCTTAACACAAGGAAAATTCACATAAAACAAAAGATAAATAATCCGCCTTGCCTGGCTTACCTATACTGGTTGCAATATTGGAGACTTGGATAAGGATGGGTTGGAGAAGATGGATTTCTGTCTGGCCTCTCTCAGACCAACCATGACCAACCATGTAAACAAAACAAAAGCCTTCCCCCACTCCTCCCGTCCAAAGATTTGAAAGTATCTTGTCCCCTTCTTGGTCCTTTGGGTCAGGTGCCAGCCAGATTAGCTGAGCTTCTTAACCCTTTACAGGTAACAGGAAGTTGCCTCTGGCCAGGAGGGATTTTATAGCACTGTATACAGAAAGGTGGTTACCCTTCCCTTTATATTTATGACCGACCCAAACAGTGTTGTCAACTCATGACATTTGGCGTTTTTAAAGCCCCAGCTCCTGAAGGCATCTGATTAGGCAGGAATCAGCTTTCATTAAAAAAAGTTATTAAATCTTATGGTTGAGGAGAATGTGGGAAAATGAATGAAAAAACACAACCCAAGACAAAATACATTTTTTAAAATCTAGTTTTTATGCCAATCCCAAGCCCAACTCTAGATTTTTGATCACTGAGGCTTTGTCTACATTAGTAACTTGTTGATATAACTATGTTGCTCAGGGATGTGGAAAATCCATATCCCTAAGTGACATGTATCTGATGAAGTGAGCTGTAGCTCATGAAAGCTTATGCTCAAATAAATTTATTAGTCTCTAAGGTGCCACAAGTCCTTCTCTTTGTGGAGTTATACCAACCTAACCCTTGGTACAGATGGCACTATGTCAACATAAGTGCTTCTCCCATCGACACAGTTACTGCCTCTCAGAAGGGTGGATTACCTATGCCAACAGGAGGAGATCTCTCATCAGGATAAGTAGCATCTTCACTGAGGCACTACAGCAGTGCAGCTGCAGCCTTTTAAGTGTAGACAATCCCTTACAGATGGCAATACTACAATTACGCTCCTCACGTGGCCTTTGTGGAAACTTATCAAAGAAGGGAGAAGTGCCCTGCATTCATAAAACTCCCTAACTAGAACAGGAAGTTTACTTAAATATGATTATATTTCTGTAAAAATGCATTCAAATAGCAATTACAATACATTTTTAGTAGTTATAAATGCATGCTTCCAGGCATACAGTTTTATATTGCAGCTATATACAGACTGAGCTTCCAGCTCAATCATGACTTGTATGACAATAGTAAAAATGTCTGTGCCCTTCTATGCTTTGCTTTCATGTTTTCTACCACTGGTGGAGCTGCAACAATGGGGAATTATGATCTGAATTTTGTAATTTGACTGACCAAACGGTGTTAAAAATAGGTTAGGGTGTAATCAATCTTTTTAAGCAAGATTAGAAACTACTTCAGTTCTACTTAGAAGGTAGCATAGCCAGGACCAAAAGTATGCCAACATGGTATCAGAGTTGAGTTAGTAAAACCACATCACATATCCATGGATTTTGGCCAATATTTTATTTCCAAGGAAATGTCCAATCTGCACTTACGGATACAGGATAGTTCAAAGAATCTTGGAACTATCTGTGCATCTCATTTACACTAGTGTAGACAGAGTGTTTCCATCTGCATAGATCCAGCCAATTCAGTTCCTGTACTTGGCAACTTGCCCCTTGCTCAGAAAGAAGAGAAGTTGAGTAGGATAAACATTGCCTCATGTCCCAATCCAAAAAAGAGAGCCATTTTCCAAAATGTTGCCAAACCTCTCCTTGAGAAGTCACATGGTGTGATTTTCACCAGGATTTTATTTAATACAGCTCTGTCGCTGCTGTTTTGAACATGAGTTTCAGCAGCAGTTTTCAATAGCACTTTCACATCAATGAATGGGACATTATTGCACATCAACTGCATCTGCCCACTCCAGAAGAGCATGATCCAGACTTCATTTGACATCAGTCATCAAAGAATTATTTAAAAAAAAAATCGCACAGCTGTGCCTTCCCCCAAATGTACCGGGGAAGGGACAGAGAATGCACTTTCTACACTTGAATTTTGAGATTCTTGGATGAAAGACAAAAAGTGTATTATTTTCATCATATCATTTTGACAGAAGTCAAAAGATAGCAGCTATTGACTTCAGTGATGAATGCTACAAGTGAAATTTAAAAAAAATATTTCTGCAGTCTTTGTTGTGCTCTACAGAACAAGATTTTTAAAAATTTGTCTTTTCTGCTGCAAAGAACTTTCAACAACATAGCCAACGTGTTATTGTCTTGTTAGCTCAGCCTTGAAGAAAATAGTTTCCAACTGAACAGTAGCAGCTGGTTCTCTCCTCATTCATCTTTAGAAACCTTATTTCCAACTCTTAAAATGTGGCATTCACCTCCAGCTCAGAGGAAAGGCCTACAACACCCATATTTAACCAAAGCTACAAACTACTTTACATATCACCTGATTTAAGCTATCATGCAATCATATGGCTTCAATTTTGCTTCCAGAAACTTGGAAGGTAAGTTTACAATTTCCAGCATTTAACAGAACTGAAGACTAGCGGGGGGAAAAATCAACTTTAGATCAGAAAAACAAAGTTAACATTTCAAATGTAAGATCAGACAGGAAGGTAAACAGAAATGGCTAAATACACCTACTAATGAAGCAACAATTATGGTTCTGCAGACCTGTATTTCACATTCTGATGAAAAACTGCTAATTAGGTTAAGACGGGGTACTCAAATAGGGGTCGGGACCCCTCAGGGGGTCATGAGATTATTACATGGGGCATTGCAAGCGCTCAGCCTCCACCCCAAATCCCACTTTGCCTCCAGCATTTATAATGGTATTAAATATATAAAAGTGTTTTTATTTTATAAGGGGGGGGGGGGGGGAAATCACACTCAGAGGCTTCCTATGTGGAAGGGGTCACCAGTACAAAAGTTTGAGAACCATTGGGTTAAGACATGGTCTATTCCCTAAAATTTATGAAGGAAAGTTAATCTACAGATTTCAGCATTGTTGGGTGAATGGCAACAGAATTCACTGATATTGTTGGCACTGCAGCAGTATATTGTGTTAGAACCAACTAAATTCAGGGGACCACATAAGAGTCGGCAAAACTGGAAGAAGTCCAATTGTTCTCTGCACAATCTTTCACGGTCCCCAAAAATGACCATTCTGGGAAACACACAAAGGAGGGAGAAACATTACATTTAGATTGTCAAGTTCTTTGGCAGGCAACTTGTTCTTCGTTACACAGCACAATAGGTCTGCATGGTATTTTACAGACATACAACAATATTCCACTGAAATTAAAAACCTTCAAGAACTCAAAAACAGTGTGGGTGGCAAAAGCTTAATGTGCTTTTGTACAAAACAGGTACATGTCTTCTTCATACCAAAGTCTACACAAGGTGAAAGATTTTTTTGAAAGACAGAGAAGCAGCAAATTCATTGGTGAAAGGCAGTCATTGTTACAAGGATCATGGCATCTCTAACCTCTCTGCAAAAAGCTGGATTTTTTCCAGCAGTATGTAAATAGGAAGAATACAGCTTTGAACATATTTCCATTTGGCTTCCATGACAACCAAAACCAGGAATGAATGATACCACACTATCATCAACTTGCAGCCTTAAGATGCTCAATGCATTTCACCTTTTCACCAGGATTTCACCGACAATGCCTTTACACAAAGCTAAAACCCCCATAGACAGAGCCCAGTTCAAACAGTATGTTGTGTATAATACAGGTTCCTAAGATGATACCACTGAAGGTTGTCCTAATAACCTGTCATCAAAATTTTATTTTAACCAGCGTATCTGAACATTTTCAGAAACCAATCTTTATGGGATGGATGATGGAGCAAGTTATTACCCTGACCCTTCCACTCTAGAGAACAAGATTTAAACCTTGGCTGTATCATATGTGAAGAGGAGTACAGCGGTATCAGGTTGAGTAGAGTTTCTCCCCAAGATTTTAGATAATGCTGAGGCAAGTCGAACTGGGTCAGTCTATTCCTTCAGCGTGAAAAATGTGAGGCTTAAAATCTTTAAGGTTGGGGGTGCTTTCAAGAAGGGAACATGCAGTCCATCTCCTGGCTGTTTGTCCCATACTGACATGACCCTCAACCTTGAGAAAGTAATGGAAGGAACAGCTATTTCAATCTCTAGGCCTAGTATGACCAAAGTGTACAGTTTGAGTCTGTTGATTTCCTATATCAACTACTTCTCTCCACTAATATTTCCTAAGCATTTGTCTTTTTCCCCATCCAGGATACATCTAAGTCTTTGCCAGGACCACATTTCAAAAACTTCAATTTTCTTTTTGTCAGCATTAACTTCCCACGATTCACATTCATAAATCACTAAGGAAAAAAGTCACAAATTTGTAGATTTTGAGATGCCATGGTTTTTCCACACTTTAAGGAAGGCTATAGCTGAGTGAGTCAGCCCTAGTTTTCTTCCAAATTCTTTGGAACAGTCTCCTTGATTGGATATATATGATCTCGGATAATTAAATTCATTACTACCTCTACAGCTTGTCCATTAATTGTGATGTCTGCTTGCATCCTGTTTTTGTTAGTCAGGTCAACATGCATGCATTTTGTTTTCAGTCATTCAGGAATAGTCCATATTCCTCACTAACTGTTTTTACACAGACTCCAATATTTGTTTCATTGCATTGGTGGTTGTAGCAAAGAGCATCGTTTCATCATGTTATCTGAGGTCAGTTAAGACATGTTCATCAGTGGATATCCCAGCTCCTTCTATTCTGTCAAAATCTTCGAAGACTTGTCTCATAATAAATTCTGGGTATATGGTAAAGACTCTTGGGACAACACACACCCTGGTCTCTCATACTGCCCAGTGGAACACCACTCACTGTGACCTATGGCCATTCACACCATGATCTCTTGGTGATGGTGACTTCCAATAAGAGGCTTTAAATCCTCATGTCTGCCAGCACCCTCCAGAGATGCTTGTGACAGACAGTATCACACTTTAAAATAGTCAACGAAGCACATGAGAATGGGTGATTGTAGTCTAAGTTCTTCAGTGATCTGCCTAGGTCTGTCAAACAATTAAAAAAAATAATTGCAATTAATCACGAGATTAAAAAATAATTAATCGCACAGTGAAACAATATTTAAATATTTTGGATGTTTTTCTACATTTTCAAATATATGGATTTAAATTACAACAAGAACACAAAGTGTACGCTGCTCATTTTATATTTTTATTACAAATATTTGCACTGTAAAAAAGAGGAGTGGCCCAACAGGTTGCACTCCCAGCGTCCTTCCTTGGGTCCAGGGAACATTGGACCATTGCTTTTTGTGTTTGGACCATTGCTTTTTGTGCTTCTTCCTTGGCACTAGTGAAGGGGAACAGTGCAGAAAGACACGTGCCACCAGAGGAGCACTCTGCACAGATGCCAAGGTACCCTGGGCCAGCTCGACTCCGATGCTGGTCTGAATGCAGCTTCCATCAGGATGAACCTTAGTTTAGCCTCTGTGTCCTTTTCCCAGATGAGGCTTGAACTGGTGGCAGACCTGGCAACACTCTCACATATGACCTTCCTCCAGACAGCGGGAATGCGGGTCACTCACCAGCATGGGCTTCCCATAGGATGCACAGAGTTTGAAGCATGGAGACCAGTGCATGCCCAGCCCCAGGGTCAGAGGATGTCCCTCTAAACAAACGTGAGGGTCCAACTATTTGCACTACTACCAAAAGAAAAACTGAAGGGAATGAAACTTGGAAAGCAAAAACAACAAGAACTACTGATGAATGCCTTGCTGAGGCAAGAGAAGCTGTTTTTACAGGCAGTAAGAAGGAACAGAGGGTGTGGGGCTGGCCAGGCCTCTTATAAGGGCAAATGAGTGCACAGCACCAGAGGGCGCTAGAGCCACCCCAATGGATATCACCGAGGGAAAAATATCTGGCGACTGCACACCCATCGCGCACACACCTACCATGGAAAGAAAAATGAACAAGCACTCGAAGAAGAACAGATCAGTTTCACTTGGGAAGACCAACATCTAGGAAGGTAAAAATAATTTGGGTATATAGAAGAAAACCACCAAGTCCCACCATAGCTTGCAGATCTTATAAACTCTGCATGCTCCCAAGCACTTGACTCTTATGTGACACTCTGACATACCTAACTCAGCATAGGCTAACTTTAAAATATGATTTTCAACATATCAAGTGTTGCCAGAACTCACAATTTTATCATGAGTTTCTATTCAGGTTTTTTTTCTCCCCTTAAAGCCCTGAGCTCCTGGAATCTTGTGATGAGGCAAGAGTCTCGGCTTTCATTTAAGAAAGTAAGTTTCTAGCTCTCCTGATTACAGAGAAAGGCTTGAAAGCATGACCCCAGGATAACCTAAAAGTTCAAAAACCAAAAGGCCAATATAAAAAGAATCTTGATTTTAAAAAGTTATGATTTTGGGGGGCCTGAACGCATGACTTTTGATGTTAGAGATATTGGATCTCATTCTGTGCACTAAAAATGCAGTGACCCTTTCATATAAACTCTATTTAAAATCTCAAATCAGCTGTTTTTTAAATACAGTGTGATCAAATCAAGAGAATTTTTAAACTACGAGCAAAATTATCTTTTTCATGCCCCATATCTTTAAAAGGTTACCTGGACAACAATTTTAAACAAAATCTGAGACTGCGTTCTGGTGATAGACCAAAGAGGAGGGATGCAAAGTTAGGCTCACAATGGATAATGAGACTCATCTTAACAGTGGTGACCACTTTTCCATACATTTATTTATATGGCTTTCAAGTTCTTTTCCATAGCCTTAACACTATTTCTTTATATTAATTTTCAAATGGAAATTGCTGTGGCCCTTTTTAAATTTAGTATTTCCTCGCTGCTGTGCTTGTTCTTAGGAGTGGTTATAAGTCACTGCTGACATCAGAGAATGATAATGCATTTACTCCTTTGATAGGAATGCAAAGTAGTGCTTATATGAAGCATAATTAAGACATTATATTACCCTTGAATGTTAACCTTTGCTTTATTATTTTTAATACAATGCCATTCCCACATGTTCCAGAGTTTAAAACTTCCATGTTCCAGAAGGTCCTATACGTTGCTAGCATGCAGCTCAACTTGCTACTAATACTTCAAACTGATATTTATTTAAAATAGCAATTAACACTAAGGGTCATAATATAAATTAATGCATATTAAGTTATTTATATTTGGTGGTCTGTGTATTTGTGCAGAGTAGTCTACACTTCTGCTCTAGATGAGCAAAGTGACATTCAAGACTAATTCATTCTTAAAAAGGCATTGAATAAACTGGTTCAACATTTGTTTTTTGATATTTTTATATTAAGGCATTTTAACCAATAAGATTTCAGGATGCAAATTAAAGACAAGAATGAGGAAAGGAGAAAACAGAAAGAGGGTTAAGTGGTAGTTGAAGGGAACACAGGAACATGAGGACAGTGGCTGATTTGCTACTGATGTCAAGCCCACTGGGGCCATAAAAGTAAGGCTATGATTTAATCATGGGTGTTTTTAGTAAAAGTCATGGACCAGTCATGGACCATGAGTTTTTATTTCTTACCTGTGACCTGTCCATGACATACCATAAATACCCCTGATTGAATTTTAGGGTGGGTGCTGCGGGGCGGATTCCAATAGACCAGCAGCTGCTAGGGGGGAGCCCTGGATCGCCAGCAGCTGCCCCGGGACTGCTGCTCGGGTGGTCCCCAAGGCCAGCTGCCCAGAGTTGCCAGAGCAGCAGCTGCAGAACCACTTCAGCAGTGGCCAGCTGTTTGGGCAGCCCTGGGGTCAGCCACACTGGCCCCTGCAGTAGTCACAAAGCCCTACGTATAAGCTATTCATAAAGTGATCTTGGGCTTAAAAAGGTTGGAGACCACTGATTTACAGGTTTAGAAGACTATATTGGAGAGACTGGCATTATCTGAAAGGGGGCAGGAGAGCTTTATCCCAGAGTCCCAATATCTCTTTGCTCTATGGACTTTCCCTAGGCTCCTACATCAGCTTTCCCAGTCGTGGTACCTTAGTGCCCAGGAGAGCCAAGCTAGCAGTGCCATGTGTAGCCTTCTAGGCATCAATGTCCAAGTTACATGTAGCCATGGAGTCTATGAAGAGCAATAGCAGGTTGGCCAAGTAATTAGCTAATGAAAACTGACATGTGACTGGTATCTCATACCACTGAGTCACTACAACCAATAACATTGTTGCAGGCAAATTAGATACAGAGGAATGGTGGCAGGTGGACGGGTCACCGCCATGACTGTGGATTCACAATTAAAGGTCTGTGCACAGTAGATATGAATAGCTTTGTATCGGATATGTTTAGAATACTATAATCAAAGAAATCTGTTACTGTATGATAGTGGTCTCCAACCTTTTTACACACAAGATCACTTTTTGAATTTAAGATCAACCCAGGATCTACCCCTTCCCTTCCCCGAGGCCCTGCCCCGCCCACTAGTCTCATTTGTGGTTTATAGATCCAAAATCCTTCAGGGATTGTCACAAATTAGTGTAACATTCTCAACTGTGGGGTGTGCGTTGGCTGAGTATGGGGGAGGGAGTTGGGGTGCAAGAGTGAGGGGTGTAAACTCTGGGAGGGAGTTTGGGTGCTCTGGGCTGGGGCAGGGAGTTGGGGTAGAGGATGGGGTGTGAGGTGCAGGCTCCCCGCAAAAGGTCCAGGGGCACAGCAGAGCTCGGGCAGGCTGCTTGCCCGCCCTGGCCCCATGCCACTCCCAGAAGCGTCCAGCTGCTGGCATGCTGGCACATCTCTGCAGCCCCTGGAGCAGGAAGGAAGAGGCAGCAGGTCTCCATACACTTCCTGTGCCCGCAAGCACTATCCCTGTAGTTCCCATTGGCCAGGAACCAGTCAATGGGAGCTGTGGGAATGGTGCAGCACACAGAGCCACCAGCTCCCCCGCTTCCCCTCCCCCGGGGGCTGCAGAGACAGGCCAGTAGCGAGCTGCTTCCAGGAGCAGCGTGGGGCCAGGCTGGACAGGCAACCTGCCTGAGCTCTGCAGCGCCCCTGGACTTTTAGTGGCTCGAAGATCACAATCAACTGGCAGAGGCTCCAGGATCTACCAGTCGATCGTGATCAACGGGTTGGTGACCACTGCTATATGGGGATAGCAGTAGTGTAAATGGTCAACTTAAGATCTTAATATAAAACTCATGCAGTCCATCCTTCCTCCCTCCCTCCCTGTTTTAGCCATCATTGAGCATGAAACAAAATTTCATCTCAGTCTCCCCACTAAATTGAGGGCTAGTTAGAAAGCTAAAGAAAAAAATTGACTATGAAAATTCTGATATATTAATGATGCAGATGTAATTAAAAAATGAGTAAGTTGTCATCAACACAATGTGGAAAATCAAATATTGATGGAAAGCCTAAGTCTTTTGACACTAGCAGTATAGGATCCAATGTCAGAATGTAAACCCATTCTGTTCTCACTTTTATACAAAGTGGCAAAGTTTTGCATGTTTCCTTCACTTGGACCTTGCTGGTGAATATACCCTGTATTCTATTTGAATACTCTAGAATCTGAACACTTCCTTGTGATTGCTCTTGGAGTAAGTGCAACCCCAAAAGCCTTCTTAGGTGTGTTAAAATCAGAAACCACTCATCACAGAAAAGGATATAGTAAAAACAATGGATTAAACCCAGATATATCAGGCTGCTGAGCATTCTAGATTTACAAATAGGAAATCACTTATTACTGTCCTGTTTGACACATCCAATTGGATAAAAGCATTAAGAATGTGCAAAAATCTGATTTGTTTAGTTATGTGGGGAGAGAAATGACCTAATTTTTCTGATCTAAATTTCACAGACAAGTCACTCCAGAGTACACTTGTATGAATGAAAACTACTTACCCAGAAAGACCTTAGAAAAGGCATTTCAGAAAGAAAAAAAAGCTGTAATGTTGAATACTTTAGTCATTAAAATGGAAAACAGCTGCAAATTCTCAATGAGGTAGCATCTGCAGCATGAAAGCCTGTTTTTAAATGTGCATGTGTAAATTAATTTCACATTTTGTAATGGATATAAATTTATGGAGTATGCATACAAGAATACATTTTATGAATTCTATCACTGAAATTAGAGGGGTTTTTTTTTTAAACTACTACACTTCTACACTTTAAACTAATGAGAAGTGAGTCACAAGTGAAGTGAGTTTGTCTCTCCCTAGTACACTGCATACGTCTGGCAGTTTTTTCTCTACTCAGAGGTTAGATTCACTGTTGCAACATAGCATTCCTGTTGTACCTTTCCCATTCCCCTTCCTCTCCTACAGAACAGCCACCTCTGTAGGGGGGAAGTTTTGCACACCTTGGCATACAGACTTTCAACAGCATGTGGATTTAATATTAAGGGACAACTTTAAAGAGGTCTATGAATCAAATGACTTTTCCATTCCAAAAATATATTAATAGGATGTTAAGGTTGTGTATCTGAGAGGATACTCAGTCTGAAAGTCACATTTGTCTGAACATCTGGCACAATGGAGCCTTGATCCTGACTAGAGGCAGTAGGCTTTCCTGTAATATTATAAGCTCAGTTAATTAGAACACTTAAGTGTACAAAGTAAACAAATTGAAAATGAACCTTTCAATTTTAATAATCTTGACAGCACTATGCTCAGTTACTTCACTACCATAATACCACTCATGCACCCACCCTCCCCCTAGGGGCCTTTAATTTGGGAACAGAGGTCACACAGTGACAACATGTCCTTCTGAACAGGAAGGACTACCTTGCCCTCCGTGGACATCCACCCCAAGCACCTGCACCATGCTCTCTTGGGCCCAACGGGGAGCTATGATAATTGTAACTTTTTTGGTCTTTCTATTTTCCTTGAACATTCCATCAGAGCCAGAGGTAGAAAGGAACAAGTTCACAGAATTGAGACTCTCTGATAGTTCCATTACCATCTGAAGGACATAGCTTTACAGATTCCTATGGTGAACAAATTTCGCAGATGGGCCTATTGGGTTTTTAAAAGGCAAAGATGATCATAGAATCATAGGACTGGAAAGGACCTCAAAAGGTCAACTAGACCAGTCCCCTGCACTCAAGGCAGGATTACATATTATCTAGACCATCCCTGACAGGTGTTTGTCTAACCTGCTATTAAAAATCTACAATGATGGGACAACCTCCCTAGACAATTTATTCCAGTGCTTAACCATCCTGACAGTTAGGAAGTTTTTCCTAATGTCCAACCTAAACCACCCTTGCTGCAATTTAAGCCCATTGCTTCTTGTCCTATCCTCAGTGTTTAAAGAACAATTTTTCCTCCCTCCTCCTTGTGACAACCTTTTATGTACTTAAAACTGTTATGCCCACCCACCCCCTAGTCTTCTCTTCTCCAGACTAAACAAACCCATTTTTTTCCCCCAATCTTCCTTCATAGGTCATGTTTTCTTTACTTTTTATAATTTTTGTTACTCTTCTCTGGACTTTCTCCAATCTGTCCACATCTTTCCTGAAAATGTGGGGCCCAGAAATGGACACAATATTCCAGCTGAGGCCTAATCAGCGGAGTCATTCCTCCAGATAGATCCTCTGTCAACTGAGCTAGTCTGCCTATATGTTCAACTTCCCTGAAATACAAGAGCTCAAGAGTGATTATATATGATAAACCCATCTGAACAACAGACTCGTGCAGTATTTGCTTGTTATCCCCTGACAATTTACAAAGGCAACACTTGTGTGAGCCATTCTTCAGAAACCTGTTAATAAATGCCAGCAGGACCAATCTGCCTTCACTTCAAAAAATATCTTTTTAAATATTGTTTTGCATGGGATTCTCTGTGGGGGTCACCTCCGCAAACTATAAAACCTGAATGTGCTTTCTTACATAGCCCCTAATCCAAAGACTTTCACTTTAGAGGTGATTAGGAGCTGTGTATCCAACTTAAATTAAATTCCTAAAGACAGGATGAAATACTGACAATGTGTTTTACTGCATTTTATTGAAATAGTTTGGTCCTCGATTAACTTAAATTTTGTAGAATGTTTTGCAATCTCTGAGATATAGAGAAAGGATATTTTTCTCATCTCTTCCTCCAAAAAATATTGCTAGCCCTGTTCACAAAAACATATCTTCACACTATGAGCACAAAAACAACTGAGTATTCAAATCCATTTCCAAAAACAAATTCATGTAAAAGGTAATAGATTAGTAGTTTCAATGGAATTCACTTATGTTCATCTCTGGATCTAAAGCCACTCCAATCAATAGCGTGAATATCCCTATAGTTTTACTTGTTACAGATTTAGTCCCAAATGAGCAAATCCAGAGTCTTGAGATTATATCTTCGTAAAACATTTATGTTCTGGCCATTTAAGATTGTTTCTGGAAGAACATATAATTAATACTGCTCTTCAACCCCTTGGTCACTTATAGCCCTACCCCAATCCTTGCCCTTAACTATGCTCCCTACTAGTGAGCTTATAAATAAGGTTACGATTTAATATCACTGGTATTTTTAGTAAAAGTCATGCACAGGTCATGCGCAAGAAACGAAAAACCATGCCCGTAACCTGTCCATGACTTATACCAGAGGTTCTCAAACTGTGGTCCTTGGACCACCAGTGGTCCGCGAGCTCTATTCTGGTGGTCCGAGGACAGTTCCCTCTAAGGTGCATGTCTGGGCGGCTGCACACTAGAGAATGAAGGGCCACCCACCTAATTAGTGGAGCCATGCAGGTGTGGCTCCACTAATTAGGTGCCTGGATCCTGGAGAAGATGCACATGTAAGGTGAGATGGTGGCCTTGGGGCAAATAAGGGATAGGTAGGAGGGGGCAGTGGGGTGAAAAGAGGGGTGGGGGGAATTTGGAATATGTAGGGCTGCGGCAGCCAGAAAAAGAGGTGACTTTCCCCAGTTCCAGGGCTGCGGCTGCCGGGGAGAGACCCCCCTCCTTCCAAGACCCAGCTCGGGGGCTGCCACAGCGAGGGAGAAAGGGCACATTCATCGCATTAGAAAAGTAAGACGACTGATATTAAAATATGAGTTGTGTGCTTTTATTTGTAGAACAAAAAAAGTTTATTCTTAAGGGTTTTTTTTATATAGCGCTTTCATCTAAAGCACTTTACAATAGTTAGCTAGCGGCACAAACATTTGGAAAGATCCTCAGCAATTTTCAAGTGGTCAGTGAAAAAAAAAGTTTGAGAACCACTGACTTGTACCATAAATATCCCGGATTGAACTCTGTGTGTGTGTGTGTTTAGGGGGGTGGCGACACCGCTACTCTGGCAACCGCCAGGGGGAGGAGCCCTGGAGGGCCCTTTGCCGCTCAGTCCACCCTGGGACCTCTGCCAGGAGCCACTGAGCTGAGGTTGCTCCCATCTCCCCCAGAACCGCTGCTCAGCCGGTCCCCGGGGCCAGTCGCATTGGCTTCTGCTCGGGCAGTCCACAGGGCTGACTGCCAGTGGCCGCCAGAGCAGCAGTTGGTGTGGCTGGCTGCAGGACTGCCTAAGCGGTCGCTTGAGCGGCTGGTCCCAGGGACAGCTGCTTGCGCAGCCCCGGGGACAGCCACGCTGGCCACTGCAGAAATCATGGATCCCTACTTATAAGCGTGGAAACTTATACATGCAGATAGGGGATAATATATTTCAATACTGAAGACTATACCTGTGATTATAAATATTACAAATCTGGAACTTTCCTGACAAAAAAGCACACTTAGTTAAGTTTCAGTTAAGTCATTGGGTGACTGGGCAACAAAATGGCAGATGGAATTCAATATTGATAAATGCATATTGGAAAACAATCCTAACTATACAGATAAAATGATGGGGTCTAATTAGCTGTTACCATTCAAGAAAAAAGAACAGAGAGTCATTGTGCATAGTTCTCTGAAAACATCCACACACTCTGTGCAGCGACAGTCAAAAAAAAGTAACAAATTTTAGGAATCATTAGGAAAGGGATAGACAGAAAATATATTGCCTCTACATAAATCTATGGTACACCCACATCTTGAATACTGTGTGCAGATCTGGTTGCCCAGTCTCAAAAAATTTGTATTGGAATTGGAAAAGGTACAGAAAAAGGCAACAAAAATTATTAGGGGTATGGAACAGCTTCCATATGAGGAGAGATTTATAAGACTGGGACTTTTCAGCTTGGAAAAGAGACAATTAAGGGGGGATATGATAGAGGTCTATAAAATCAAGACTGGTGTTGAGAAAGTAAATAAGGAAGTGTTATTTGCTTCATCTCGTAACACAAAAACTAGGGGTCACCAAATGAAATTAATAGGCAGCAGGTTTAAAACAAACAAGAGGAAGTATTTCTTCATACAACGCACAATCAACCTGTTGAACTCCTTGCCAGAGGCTGCTGTGAAGGACAAGACTATAACAGGGTTCAAAAAAGAACTAGATCAGTTCATGGAGGATAGGTCCATCAATGGCTATTAGCCAGGATTGGCAGGGATTCAAAACTATGCTCTGAAGTGTCCCTAGCCTCTGTTTGCCAGAAGCTGGGAATGGGTCACTTGATTATTACCTTTTCTGTTCATTCCCTCTGAAGCACCTGGCATTGGCCGCAGGATACTGGATTGGATGGACCATTGGTCTGACCCAGTATGGCTGTTCTTATGTAAGGTTGCTGGACTGCATTTCTCACAAATGCAATCCGTAGAAAGCAATAACGTTAAGTCATTCAACCTCCCATCTCCATTCTATTTATCTGTTCTCCTTCTCAGTCTCAAACTGCCTCCTTTCACTTACCCACAAGAGCAGGGATAGCAATGGTGGGAGCTTTAGTGTAGCTAAGGTGCCAGCTGCCACCAGTCGTCTTTACCATCATGTTGCCTAGACTTGCTTTGAACAAGGTGAGCATGATAAAAGCCAACAGCAGCTTTAGGAAAAAAGACTAGTGCAGTTACAATTAACTATAGATTTAAGAATTTTAAATCTGACTACAACATTTACAAGAGGGTTCAGAGAAAGCCAACAGTGCTCTTAAATTTTCTATTTTCCTCTATATAGTCACAGACTTTTCTTAGTTCCCCATTCCAGAGCAAAAATGTCTACAAAGGAAGTAGAACTCCACGCAAGGTCAAAAAAGTAGAGCCAAATAGCTACATCTTACCCCTCCTCAATCTCTACATTTCATCCCATTTACAAAGAAAAGTTAGACAAATAGCAAACACTAATTGCCTTTAGTTAGCCTTTATGCTAGCAATAGGCCAATTTCCAAAACAGAGCTCAGTGATATAGATTAAATAATTGTTTAGCAATAATATTTTAAAAATACTAAGCTCCATATAGCTTCAAGTTCTAAGTGTATGTTTTACTTCAGCACAGGATCTCTTACATCCTATTGTAACAACACTATGTGGATGATTCTCAGCTCTCTGTAAAATAAGCCGAATCCTTTTAAGACTCTGAATCCATCATCTTAATTGTTCAGTAACCTTTTGGGCATCTCAAAACAAAAACTGATGGCAGAGTGAGGCAGCAGTATTGTCTCCACAGCATAAGTACACTTTAACACAAATGCTGTCTCTGCAACATTCACTTATGGGTTATTGAAATGGAAGGTCTTGTTTCTATTTTCACAGTGTATCAGACTGTTGGGATCTTTGGAAAAAAGGCAATTTTAAATGTTTTGTTCTCCACTGATGTTCATCAGGAAGCAGGAACACCCATTTAGATATAAACCCATACACAACAGCACGCTTTCCTGAAGTACAGTGCATTACTGAACAGTCCCCAAGAATTGTCTGACAGGATGCTCTCCTTCAACTGGGCAAGGTTATATTCCTCTAAATAACAAAATATAGTTCCACCCACCAAACTAACAACTTCAAATTTGGTTTATCTTGTTTGCTCATAATGACATACTTCCTGCCTGTATCTGTTAAATACTGGTTACCATTCACTTTACATCCCAAAGCTAATAAACCATTTTCCATTACTGCCCATCTCAATGCATAGTGTACTGAGACACAATCAGAGCAATTTGCTACCAGCATCAATAGGTCTGGTTAACTTCTGCAATTAGAATTCAACTTCTCATCTTAAATCTGAATTTAAATATGTATATACACCAGTGGAGCCAAGTAAGCCCACACAGGGCAACCTACATGCATGAGAAGTATTTTAACTCAGTCATTTTTCCAGTAGGACCACCAAAATGGTTCAATTCTACAAGTTAGTTACAGCACAGATCAGGAAAACATGGCTTTGATAAAGCTCCAGCAACACTACATAATGTAAAGCAGTGGTTTCGAAATTTTTTGGATCGCACACTCCCAGCGCCAGCTCTAGGGAAGCCCGAAAAAAAAGAAGAAGAGCTGCCACCAGCGTGCCGCCAAAGACGGAGCAGGGAGAGCCAGGCTGCCGCCGGCTTGCCACCAAAGAATCAAAGGCCCAGGAGCGCTGCCACTGCACTGGCGGCGCTACTTCGGTGGCGCTCCTCCTGTGCGCACCCCGCTTTGGAGACCACTGATGTAAAGGATCGTTTATTTGCTTACCTTTTTACCAGAGGGTAATCCCTTACTGTTACAGTGTTTTTAATCTCTGGGAACACATGTCCAGAGAAAGGATTGGTGCATCTTATAATTCTATGAAACAAACATCTGCCACTACAACTAAAGACCCTAACTTGTAGCATAACACTTATGACATGTGAGAAGCTATTCATGCCAGTGCAACATGTAGTGATCACAGAAGCAGTTTCACTTTGAGTTAATCCAGATGCTCAACAGACTAGAAGTTAGGAGACATTCTAGCTTTTATACCTAGCCTCTTACAATATCTTATCAGAACTTTGAATCATGTGTGTGCTCTTCATGACAGCCCCTCCCTTCTAGTCTAAGGCTAAACCACAGCATTTAATATAGAAAAGCTTAACAAATAGTCGACATGCACATGCTTCAGAAGCCTCAGTATTTGGGGATACTATATATTACTATATATTACAGTTTCAAAGTAGCAGAAAACATCTGAACTATTTACTGCACAATGCCCTGTGTCTCTGAAAGGAGCCTTTAAAATGTCATTTTCCTTTCTGTGTACTGGCATGTAATCCTTTGGTGTCCAACACCTTAGAAGCTGACCAGTTTCTAGAGATTACTGTAGAGTTACTTAGGGTATGTCTATTCTGCAATAAAATATCCATTGCAACAAAAAGACTGACTGGGGTTCATGGGCTAGTACGAGATAAAGGCAGAAAACTCTTACCTTAACTGGAAAGCTGCATTTTCCAGTGCGAACCCCTTCTTCATCTGTTTGCCATTGGTGAGGCCTACTAGCCTCTGGGACATAAACATCTTTCTTTCGCCTAAAACTCTGTCGTAATTTGTTCATTTCTCAGTTTTCACGTCCTAGAGAAGAAAAATATATATTTCAGTAGGCATCAAAATTAAGTTTTTCCACAGTTTAGGCCCACCAATATCACTATATGTTATTATGCGAAGAATTTGTGCTTCTACAGAAATAGATGGAAGTCTCTCGAAGGAAAGTGGCTTAGTAAACAAGGAGCCAGCTAGAGATGGGATCTGAGAAGGCTCTGCTTGTATAAGAGCATTATGCTCAACTAGCCAACAGCAACATCAGATGGAGTAAAGTAATGGTAATCTAGAAGCAACAACCTTGACAGCCCCCTTCCATCCTGAAATTTCTCAACACCTCCAAAATGAAGTCTTCCTTTTGAGCAGGAGGTTTTAGAACGCAAACCAAACCAAACCAGGCAAGCCAGGCACATGCCTCTTTAGATCAAGGGGTGGGGATTGCGTGTCCAAATATGTGAGCTGAGGGGCTTTGAAAGCTCATTTCAAAAGCATTTTGAAAAGAGCACCACATAAAACTTATATGGAGAAAATTTCACAGTGGACATTTTTGCTTTCCAAGTAAAACTATTAGACACTGAGCTACATTGAAAATGATTCACTTTTGTCTGTATTTACAATTCCTGACATCTAAATGGCTTAAAATCCTCAAAAACCACAGCTGTCACATAACTGAACATAGGAAAGGATTAAAAGTTAAACAAACTTGCTGCCAACCTCACTCCTAGTTAACCTAGTTTTCAGAAGAAATGTCAACCCCTTTCCATCTGCCATCACTAAAGCACTCTGGCCATTCCAAATGACAAAAGGTCTGAGTTTTGTCATTAACTCCCCCAGCCCCAAGCTTTGTGCAACTGTCACTTTTTGTTATAAATTAATATGGTAATTGAGCAAAGCAGTTCTCTATTGTTTTATATGGGTGTGGTGATATTAATAAACCCAGACAAAGGAAACAAAATTTTGGATTGCCAGTTGGTTTGTTTCCCTAGCATTCTTTATTTTCCTATAGCCTATTTTAAAAAGTGACACTGTCAAAATCATCATTTAAAGCTCTCTTTACTTTATCTTTATGATTCTAGCAATAAGACATCAAGCAGTATGCTTGTTCCTGGAATAGGGAATGCCTCATACTTCAATTTCATTGGAAGATTTAAAAAGCACTACAGATAAATTCCCAAGCCAGACTTCCTTCCTCATACCACCAAATAGTCTTCCTCTGCAACAATGACACTGTTTCCTAGGTTGGCCCTAGAAGATGAATCCTGAATCCTCAGAAACAAGAAAGAGCACTCATGGAGAATGACAATGGGGGAGGGAGGGAAAAGAAAGAACACAAGCATGGAACTAAAATTTCCATAGCTGGTTAATGCTAGCATTGCCAACTCTCAGAAATTTATCACAAGTCACATAAAATTTTGCTCCCTGCAGCAGGTGCTCGCAAAATGATGCAGAGACTTCCAGCCATCATGCAATTTGGGAGCAGAAGCCTGCACTCACCTTTTCCCTAAGAGCAACTCCCATTCCCTTCTCCCCAGCCCTGCAAATACCTACTGCTTCCATGATCCCTTCCTTCCTCCCCACTTGCCACAGCCAATCTTGACTCCTCCTCACCACTCCCCAGGCCTACTTTTGACTCCCCAACTTTGCTCCACACTCTCCCTGTTCCCAGCTCCTGCTTCTGATCACTGCCTTCCCACTGACGCAGTCCAGGCACTGGCAGCTCCCTGCAGTCTGGCCCCTCACATACCTTCCCTCCCCCTGCCCTAATGTCTCACCACTTACATGTTGGGCTGGTACTTACTATCCAAACCAAAGCCTCCACACTCTGGGCTTCTCGGCCAATACCTGCTGTCCTGAGCCTTCCCTGCAGCCACTGGCCCTCCCCACTCCCAAAGTACTTCTGTCCCCTAATCCCATTGAGTCCGCCACTGCTCCAGCCATACCCCCAGCCTGGGAAACTTCTTGTGGGGCGGGGTAGTTAATGGTCTTGATCCCCCTGCAGGCTTCTGGGGTTACTAACCAGCTTGTGCCTCCACCTCTGCCTTGGGGCCACCAAGGAAGCACAGTGTGTTCCCCCCGTCCCGCATCCAAGAGGGCACCATTGGATAGGGGACCCCTCCCGTCCTGCAAGCTGGCACAGCTGGCTTCCACTTTTAAGCCGTTGAGTACTACCAAGCTTTGCCTCCAGGAGGGTGAGGAATTATTCCCTGGGGAGGGGGGTAGCCTAAATATGGGCAGGGATGCCACCTGTCACTGAGAAAAAGCTCCCATTTGTAACAATCTTCAAGCCCCCTTCCACCTGCACATAGGGGTCAACTGTGGGATGTGGCAATTTGGGGAATTTAAGTGTTTCTTATGAATTCCGGTTTATCTTATGAAATTGCTGTATCATGAAATGACTGCGTAAATGGAGTAATCCCTGTGCTGTCAGGCACAATCTTGACAGCTCCATTCAAGTGGGAACACCAAGGAAGGGCTGAAGACTAGGGAAACCAGCCAGGTGTGTCGGAACCGGTGTGTGGGCTGAGGGCCATGGCCCCATCATTTTTTACTCACCTTAAGGACAAGTGACCGGGAGCGGGGGCAGAGAGTAGCGAGTAGGCCTCAGGGGAAGAGGCAGCATGAGGGCGGGACCACGGTTTGGGCATCTGTCTCCCGCCCAAACATCTCTATGGAGCTTCCGGCACTCCTGAAACCAGCCCCACAAAATTGGTCTGTAGTGTGGGGGTTTGGACCAAGGGAATTTTCTCAGAGATAAAAGGAAGCTTAAGCTGGAGACGGGAACAGGCATCCTATTTCTCTGTGGGACCAGTTGAGGAAGAATTAAACTAGCTGCACTGAAGAGACACTCACCATGATTCAGAGGGGAAGCCATGTATAGAAAGCATGATCCTGGACTCCTCAGATGACTCTGACCTAAGCCCAAAGAATGCTCAAGTGCGGAAGAAACTAAGGCAGAAAAATCTATAGGTGTTGTGTCTAGGTATGTATAGATCTTGTTCTAGCTGAAGTAAAGAGTGACTGGGTTTTGGACTCCTTACATAGCCTACGTTTGCTTTCACTGTCATATGTCCCTGAAGAGGTGAACTATAAATCCGGAACTCGCAAGGTTGGAACTCTAGGAAAGGGTATGCCTACGGTACTGGTGGGTCTGCACTAGTTCTGGAGGTCTAAGGCAGCTGGGACATGAGGTCCCATTTCTATACAGAGGTCACAGAACCTGTGCCCAGGAAACGTGCTAATCAGGTCAAGGAAAGAGTGCTGCTCCCTATTCAGGCCAAGGGAAACAAAAGAGCACAAGGGTCCAGTTTGGTGGGACCCAAATACAGCAATCTGGTGACTATCCAGCTAGTGAAGCTTTACCAGGGCTGTGTAATGGGGATGGGAGGTAATCCCTTCCTTTTCTCAGTGGGGAGGGGGGTGTGTGTGTGTGTAAGTGTAAAAAAAGGTAAAATCCTCCATCTGCCATATGTCTTGTGGGGGTAAGGGAGTTTCCCTCCCTACTCACTCTACCCCACTATCTTGGGGGGTAAGTCTGATTCCTCCATCCACCACTGTCTTAGAGGACAGCACATTGTTATGGGGACAACATAAGAATGGCCCTACTGGGTCAGGAAAAAGGTTCATCTAGCCCAGTATCCTGTCTTCCGACAGTGCCCCAGAGGGAATGAACAGAACAGTTAATCATCAATTGATTCATCCTTGGTCACACACTCCCAGTTTCTGGCAAACAGAGGCTAGGGACACCATCCCTGTCCATCCTGGCTAATAACCATTGATGGACCTACCCTCCATGAACTTATCTACTTTTTTTTAACCCAGTTATAGTCTTGCCCTTCACAGCATCCTCTGGCAAAGAGTTCCACAGGTTGATTGTGTGTTGTGTGAAGAAATACTTCCTTTTTTTTTTAAACTGCTCCCTATTAATTTCATTTGGTGACCCCTAGTTCTTGTGTTGTGAGAAGGAGTAAACACTCCCTTATTAAATTTCTCCACACCAGTCATGATTTTATAGACCTCTATCATATCCCCCCTTAGTCATCCCTTTTCCAAGCTAAAAAGTCCCAGTCTTATTAATCTCTCCCCGTATGGCAGCCATTCCATCCCCCTAATCATTTTTGTTGCCCTTTTCTGAATTTTTTCCAATTCCAATATATCTTTTTTGAGATGGGGGACCACATCTGCACGCAGTATTCAAGATGTGGGCGTACCATGGATTTATATAGAGGCAATATGATATTTTTTCATCTTATTATCTATCCCTTTCATAATGATTCCCAACATTTTGTTTGCTTTTTTGACTGCCACTGCACACTGAGTGGATGTTTTCAGAGAACTATCCACAATGACTCCCAAGATCTCTTTCTTGAGTGGTAACTGCCAATTGAGACTCCATCATTTTATATGTATAGTTGGGATTATGTTTTCCAATGGAGGTACTTCAATATATCGTCTCTGCAATTCATGATTCCTCACCCAGCAGCTACTTGAAACAACATTGTCCTCATTGCTCTTTCCTCTCCCAAAAGTCTCCTTAATTTTAATAAATATGCAAGAGTTAGTAGAATTGTGCTTAACAAACACACTGGGAGTAAGCAAGGAGAGTTCAAAAATCAGATCAAAAGTGATTTAATCATTAAAGAATTTCATGATGGGGGGTTGACTTGATTTTTGAATTTGTGTTTGGCAAAACTGTAAAGCAGTTTGGTAGTAAAAACAATTTTAACAGCAGAGGAAAAGTGTGAACTAGTATGTGATTTAACTAGAGCAACATCAAACATGAATTTGATTAGCTAAAAATAAAACAGAATGTGGAAATGAGTGCACCCTCAGCACCTGCGTGCAAAGAGATCACATTTCTTATCACAAACTCTGCTGATGCTATTGACAAAGTCAATCACTCCAAACAAGTAACTCCTCCACATTCATGAAGTCCTAACTAGGTAAGTTCAAAGTTCTTTAAATAATAAAAGAATGCTGAGCGTGCAAAGCAAACTGCAGAACAGTTCTAAAGAGGATAGCAGAGTAACATTAACTTAGAATTTTGCATTACACATGAAAAACCCCTTTAAGATAAAAAACATGCAGATTAAGAATTCCAGCCTCAAGAGCCTTAGGGAATATGAATTTCTATAGGAGTTTGGCCAGCCCAGGTCATCTGACTATTTTGTCGAGGGATTATTTTGTACCAAGAGGCAGAGTTAACCAATAACCACAGGAGGAGGACTGGTTGAGTTTTCCATCTCAACTGTTGCTAGAAGATTAGTTCAAAACAATTTTTCATGAAAGTGTCTTTCAGTAGAAATTTTAATTTTCTGTCAGAAACCCAAATACGCCAAACCCGAAAATATTTTGGGCAAACAATTATTTTGTTTGCCACACTGCCTCATAGAAGTTGTACTTCGGTTACCTCATCTCCCCCATTCTCCTCTATGGATCAGGCCCCCTACCTGGATTTCTCCCATCAGCTATGGGACTCCATGATGCACTTCCTCCACCAAGATGGGAGACTGGTGCATCATTGCAACCAGATTTATTTCAGCCAGAAAACAGCCTACAGAGGAGAAAGGGAACATGAGGCCCCTGAACTACATCTCCCTTGAGGAACTAGGGTAGCATTTTCACCAAAAATATTAACGTTTTGTGCAAAAAAAACAAGTCCATTTCCCAGTGAGCTCTATGATCATGTGCTTTCACAACTTAGTTTCAGGAATTGAAATGGACCCTTTACAGCAGGGGCGGGCAAACTTTTTGGCCTGAGGGTCGCGTCAGGTTTCTGAAATTGTATGGAGGGCTGATTAGGGGAGGCTGTGTCCCCCCAAACAGCCAGGCATGGCCCGGCCCCTGCGCCCTATCCGACTCCCCTGCTTCTCACCCCCGGGTACCCTTGCCCCATCTACCCCCTCCCTTCTCCCTGACCTCCCCCTGCCCTTAACTACCCCCCACCACCCCACTCAATCCCCCCCCACCTGACTGCCCCCCCTCCGGGACCCATGCCCCATCGACCCCCCCTGCTCCCTGTCCCGACCACCCCCCGCTGCCCCATCCAACCCCTCCTCTCCTTCCTGACTGCCCCCGAGACCTCTGCCCCCATTCAACCCCCGTTCCCTGCCCTCTGACTGCCCCGACCACCTCCCAAACTCCCATGCCCTCTATCCAACCCCCACCCTGCTCCCTGCCCCCTTACCACGCTGCCTGGAGCACTGGTGGCTGGCAGCATGGCTGCACCAGGACAGGCAGCCGTACTGTGCCACGCAGCACAGAGCACTGGGTCAGGGCGGGCTCTGTCCAACTAGTCAGAACAACCACTTACCCCAACAAAGAAAAACAATGAAAAATTGAAAGAAGCTGAACTGTTATCAGAATCGCTCGACAGCCCAAAGCAGTTTGTCCTACAAACAGCCACCTGATTGGCAATGCACATCATCCCCGGTCCCATCCGATTTAAAATTATTATAGCTAATGTTAAAAAATTATATAGTACACAGGTTAAGAAAAGTGTGTCTGTACATCTAGGTAAAGTGCTTAGATTTACTAAGATGTTAAATAAGCAATTCAAGTGACCAAAGAGATTGAAGTGTTCTCCGACTGGTTTTTGAATGTTATAATTCTTGACATCTGATTTGTGTCCATTTATTCTTTTACGTAGAGACTGTCCAGTTTGGCCAATGTACATGGCAGAGGGGTATTGCTGGTATACGATGGCATATATCACATTGGTAGATGTACAGGTGAACGAGCCTCTGATAGTGTCACTGATGTGATTAGGCCCTATGATGGTGTCCCCTGAATAGATATGTGGACACAGTTGGCAACGGGCTTTGTTGCAAGGATAGGTTCCTGGGTTAGTGGTTCTGTTGTGTGGTTGCTGGTGAATATTTGCTTCAGGTTTGGGGGCTGTCTGTAAGCAAGGACTGGCCTGTCTCCCAAGATCTGAGAGAGTGACGGGTCATCCTTCAGGATAGGTTGTAGATCCCTGATGCATTGGAGAGGTTTTAGTTGGGGGCTGAAGGTGATGGCTAGTGGCGTTCTGTTATTTTCTTTGTTGGGCCTGTTCTGTAGTAGGTAACTTCTGGGTACTCTTCTGGCTCTGTCAATCTGTTTCTTCACTTCAGCAGGTGGGTATTGTAGTTGTAAGAATGCTTGATAGAGATCTTGTAGGTGTTTGTCTCTGTCTGAGGGGTTGGAGCAAATGCGGTTGTATCGTAGAGCTTGGCTGTAGGCAATGGATCATGTGGTGTAGTCTGGATGAAAAAACTTCAAAAACAGACTCCAACGAGAGACTGCTGAATTGGAATTAATTTGCAAACTGGATACAATTAAGCTAGGCTTGAATAAAGACTGGGAGTGGATGGGTCATTACACAAAGTAAAACTATTTCCCCATGTTTATTCACAAACCCCCCCCCCCCCCCGCCCCCAGTTCCTCAGATGTTCTTGTCAACTGCTGGAAATGGCTCACCTTGATCACTACAAAAGGTCCCCCCCCGCCCCCGGTAATAGCTCGCCTTACCTGATCACTCTTGTTACAGTGTGTATGGTAATACCCATTGTTTCATGTTCTCTGTGTATATAAATCCCCCCACTGTATTTTCCACTGAATGCATCCGATGAAGTGAGCTGTAGCTCACGAAAGCTTATGCTCAAAAAATTGGTTAGTCTAAGGTGCCTCAAGTCCTCCTTTTTTTTCATAGAAATGACATTCTTAAAAATCAAGGTGATTACCCCATAAAATAAATACAGACCAGTTCCCCACTAAATCCCAAGTTTCTACAAACTAATCAGAGGTTAAGTTCAAAAGTTATCCAAGATGATGAGCCAATTTAAAAATTATTTCATTTTATTTTGTGCACTTGGAATATAGTCAGTTTCACTGTTATGTAATGTCAGTTAGCCCGTAAACTTCCCCTTTCCATAGGTCTTTCACACAGCAACAGACAGAGGAAAAATCTGCAAAGGCAACTATAAAAATGAAAAAGTTGGCAGAGTGACTCTGGCAGGTCTGGCGTGGGCACCTGAAACTACTTTTGAACTTTAGTAGAGTTTAAATTAGCAGCCTTACAAGTGTCCTCATTCAGAGAGCAATTAGTTAAATTCTCATTCTGAAGGACTACACAGCCAACCACAAATCTGACGAAGATTTAATTTCATGAATTCTAACGTGAACCAGGGATAGTCAAGCCACATACAAATAACACTTTTTCCACTTGGACTGTAAAGGGATATGATCCATTTTAGACCAAGTCTTCGATCATGGTAAGGTTTGTGAAACTGTTCAGGGTGCTTGGTACCACCTGTTGCCCCACCCATGGATTAAACAAATACTGAATGTTTTCCAGATCCCTTTGATCAAAATACAAACAGGTCATATAAGGGTACAAAGTACCAATGAAGTCTTTAGCCAATAGAAAAGTAATTAGGAAGGTCATGTGAGAGGAAGCTCCCTGTGCAATCCTCCTGTTTTGCAAGGGAAACCAGCCTTTTCAAGTATAAGTCTCTTGAAGAAAATAGGTCAGATTCACTCACCTGTCCGACTCCTAAAGTAAACAAATTTCAACTAATAGAAAAAACAAGGTTTAAAAAACAGTTTTTGTTGAAAGGATTCTTCTAGAACTGCATTACTAGTCTAGCCTCCAAATTACATTGCAAGTCCGTGCACATTTTATGATAGGTCTTTCTTTAAAGCAAGTCAAGAAAAAAAAAACTCTGCAGTTTTGGTTACACCAATTTTAAGCGACGCCCATGCCCAGTAAATAAATAATGCACTGCCACCTATCAGTGGATCTTTTTTGATAGCTATATTAACATATACCATCTCTAGCATAGAGTGACAGGTATGCTGCCCAGAAATTAAAATCTAAATAAGAGTTGGAGCAACAATCACTCTCTATTATTTTGTCTATAATATGCTTTGTACCGGAGACACTCAATGTTAGGTGTAAGATAGTCAGAAGTTTGGAAATAAGTACTTTTTGCTGCTTTCTTTCAAAGTCATCTGACATTTCTGAGCCAAGAGGAGATACAAACTGTTGCAATCTCACTGAGAATCCGGCAAGGGTGGTTCTACTTGTGTAACTGATTTAGAAGGGAAAACACACTTGAGACACATTCTTCTACATTGTTAGGAAGATTTGCATCCCAACATAAGCCTTGTGGTCTGTGTTTTTGCCTGTAATAAGGTGTGGCCAATATCTGATATCTCAAGTTTCATGGAAATGATATTAGACTCCACAAAGCTTTCAGGATTTTAGTATGCAATCAATATTGCAGAATAAGTAAACATATGAAAAAATATGCATGTATTTCTGGTTTTCCAGATTTCACATTTTAATCTACAAAGAGTTTATAAGGTAAAGCAACAACCAAAGTGTGCTACATAGTCTCTTATAGAACCTAAAGTTTATTGTTGGTGCTTTTATATTACTAGAACAGGGGTGGGCAAACTTTTTGGCCTGAGGGCTACATCGGGGTTCCAAAACTGTATGGAGGGCCGGGTAGGGAAGGCTGTGCCTCCCCAAACAGCCTGGCCCCTGCCCCCTCCCACTTCCCGCCCCCTGACTGCCCTGCTCAGAACTCCCCACCCATTCAACCCCCCTGCTCCTCATCCCCTGACTGCCCCCTCCCAGGATCCCCTACCCCTATCCAACCCCCCCTGCTCCCTGTCCCGACTGCCCCCCTGAACTTCAGCCCCATCCAACCCCAGCTGATCCCTGTGCCCAGTGCCGCCCCAGGACCCTCTGCCACTTATGCTAAAATACTAAAATACTAAAAAGGCACAACAATAAAAAGTTTGATCAGTATATAAAATATATATTAAAAACAGTCAATTTAATAATTTCAGAACTATTTGCTTTTCAATACAATTCCAGAATCTCCACAGTTTAAAGGAATTGAATAAAACTTTGTTTTCCTGTAAGAGACAGATATAAGCTAAAGAAAATTTTATAACCAGGTTAGAATAATAGTTTGCCTCCAGCCACATTGGGTTGCTAAACTGTTTTTCCCCTCTACAAGAGCACTTAAGCCACTCTTAAACATGGTTGTGATACATGGTGGTTCTCTCTTTTTAGTTGAGTCTGTAATGGAGTTTAGATGTGGGGAAGGGATAGCATCAGTTTGTCCCACACTATTGGGAAAGTGAACCCTTATTACAATTACATTTTATCAGCATCACTGCAATTATTCTCCAGTGCAAGAATTGTGTGAAAGAATCTGTCCTTGCTTTTTATACCAAAATCACACTCTTTTTGTATGCTTTTCAGTGCTGAGTTTTGTTTTGAATTAGTTTATTCTTTCTGGAGGCTTGGATACTGTAAAATCTAATTAAATCCAGCTCTGTCACACTGATGAAAATGGAAGGATGCACCATATGAGCACTCTCTCACTAAAGCATAGCAGTCCTACTTACACATCACAGTATGACTAACCACATTATACATTACAGGACTTTCCAACCCATTTACCCTTTCATTACCAAATTAAAATCCAATAATGTGCATACTGGGGCAAACTTTCTGCTCTAAGATGACAAAACATTTGCCCTTCTCTCCATTTTAATAGTATACTGGTTTAACAAATCTCAATCAACTCTTTAAATATGTTTTGTATTTGGCTTTGAAATAGTAAAGTACTTTTGCTTATCATTTGGGTTGGGGGGACCAAACCAGTAATGGGTACACAATGAAGGGAGCAATGCTAAGTAACACTGTTTTGGTAGTAGCGGGTTGCACATAATGATTTTTGGGAGATCAAAAATAACCTCAGGACTCTTGCTGCTCACAGAGCTGAAGACTGCACAGGTTATAGAACTATATTCAGATCAAAGGAATGGGGTACTCTGGCAGAAGACTGCATGAGACTACTCATGAAAGATTGATGGTGGCTGTAAAGCACCCCAGACACCAACATCCACATATGAATTCTGGGAGCAGGGGAAGAGTAAGTGAACTCTGTCCAGGCTGGACCTAGGTAGAACTGAAGAGCCTACGCTTAAAGTCTCACTGTGAGAACATAGAAACAGATGGTAAAATAAACACAGTTGACTGGTCTAGTCCCATTTCCTTTATGACATACCAAATAATTGATCATTACTTGAACTTTGCAAAATGCTAACAATCAATAGCAACTATGGATACGAATACGATTATTATTTCCTAAAATTTTAGGATTTTGTTATTAGGTTATTAAACGTTAAACTAATTCAGCATCAATGGCAATGCGTTAAAATACCGGTAGCTACCTGGCATCCTGCCCCAAAACTAGGAATGTCATACTCAATACATCTGAATAATCATATAAGCATCCACAGATTGTCAATCTGTAGGTGGAGCAAGCAATGAGTTGGCAGATTTAAATATGCATTCAAACTAATTCAGGCTCAACATTTAATATTCCATAAGAGTGATATTTTGAAAATGTCAACAGAGACATAATGCAAAAAATTACTCCAGACCTTCATATATTGGTCTGTCAGGAGAAACACACGTTTACAAGAGACCTTTAATATGCTTCTTGCAAGATAAATAGAGGATTAAATGCACTGTAGACGTAACAACTATTTCATTTACATATTGAAGCCAGTTGCCCACTTGAACCTATGCAGAAAAAGGAGTTCAGCCAGTGAGAGAGAAAACCCAAAAGCTATCCAGTAATTACTATTCTGAAGCAATGTCCCAAATTATTAGATTCGACTATTTTTGCAAACCCAGTGACATATGGTCCTGTATGACTCACTCCCATCTCAAAGAGGGAATTTATTAGAGAAGCAATCTTCTTGCTTTATATGAAATATACCTCAAATATTTTCCCAGACAGATAGCTATACAGTGTGCTGTAGAAGCTGCCAGATCTATCAAATGTTGAAAAGTAATTTGGTTTTAATTAGCATCCATTTTAGCATCTAAAATGGACGTAAAAATCTTACCTCTGACCTTTGCTTAGCCTTTTGGGAAGCAGTAAGCGAAGTCAAAAAGAGTTGAGTGGGCAAGAACCATACATGCATTATTAAACGTCTTTCCTGGGATTGTGATACAGCCCCACGTGAGCTGAACAGCAAACCAATAACAAATTCTACAATAAAAATCCCCATTTGACCCACTGAGAGTTTGGTCTGGTAAAAAAGTCACATATGCATGAGAAATAGGAAATCAAATGCAGACGAGAGAGTTAAGGATCTCCATGAAAACATAACATTTCCTGACTAGTCAAAAAAGTGCCTCTTTAAAATAATTACTTTTCAGAGCAGCACCAAATACACAAAAGGATAAGGGAGAACAAAGTGTGGTAATTTCTGTAATCAAAGTCTTTACTACCCCTAACTCCTTTACCTTACAAAGCCAGGGAGAACAAGCTCAATTTTATTTCATCTCATGAACCAGAATTGTTTGTTAAATTTAAATTATGTAGACCCATGGAATACCTTTGAAGGCAATGGTGTTGTATAGGTGCCACAAATGGCATAATTTGGCCTGCAGAACCATTATTAATGTGAAAAGATGGAAACAACCCAGCATGAATCAAGAACCAGGCCATGTCTACACTACAAAAAGTTTTGTATGCATGGCTATAACAGACAGGGGTGTGAAAAAACTACATAAAAGCTGATATAGCTATGCCAGCAAAACACCCACTGTAGACACAGCTATGCCAACAAACAGTGCTTCTGTCAGCATAACTGATATAGTCCAGGGAACAAAACCTCTGCATCCACACTAAGGGGCTCTACTAACACACAGAAAACATCTGCTTAAAGTGCAGTGGCATTCAAAAAAAATAATGTTAGGAACCATTAGGAAGGAGATAGATAAAACAGAAAAAATCATCATAATGCTACTATATAATCTGTTGTGCGCCCATACCTTGAATACTGCATGCAGTTCTGGTTGCCTTGTCTCAAAAAAAATAAAGATTAAAACTGGAAAACAGAGAAGGACAACAAAAACAAGTAGGGGTAAGGAACAGCTTCCGTATGAGGCGAGATTAAAAAGACTGGGACTGTTCAACTTGGAAATGACGACTAAGGGGAGATATGATAGATGTCTATGAATCATGAATGGTGTGGAGAAAGTGAATAAGGAAGTGTAATTTACCCCTTCATAGAAGGGGTTTTTCGCCTTCCTCTGCAGCGTGGGGCATGGGTCACGGGTCATTTGCTGGAGGATTCTCTGCACCTTGAAGTCTTTAAACCACGATTTGAGGACTTCAATAGCTCAGACATAGGTGAGAGGTTTGTTACAGGAGTTGGTGGGTGAGATTCCGTGGCCTGCTTTGTGCAGGCGGTCAGACTAGACTATCATAATGGTCCCTTCTGACCTTAAAGTCTATGATTCTATATAACATGAACCAGGGGTCATCTAATGAAATTAATAGGCAGCAGGTTTAAAACAAACATAAGGAAGTACTTCTTCACACAATGCACAGTCAACCCATGAAACTTGTTGCCGGGGATGTTGTGAAGACCAAAAGTACAATTGGGTTCAAAAAAGAATCAGAAAAGTTCATAGAGGATAGGTGGGTCCATCAATGACTATTAGCCAAGATGGTCAGGAATGCAACATCATGCTCTGGGAGCCCCTAAACCACTGACTACTAGAAGGTGGGGTATATCACTCGATGAGGTGTCCTGTTCTGTTCATTCCCTCTTAAGTATCTGACACCAGCTATTGTTGGAAAACAGGATACTGGGCTAGATGGATCATTGTTCTGATCCAGCATGACCATTCTTATGGTCTTATAGCTATAACAGTATAGCTCTGTAAACTGAACTCGTGTAGATTAGTCCTAGACTGAGCTGGCAGAGTTGGTAGTTTGCAATCCCACATTTAAATGTGATGACTCGAGTTGCTAAAAAATCATGACTTTTTTTAAAAAAAAATCAAAAACTGAAAAATAAATTGTTATTTTTATTTGCTTTTTAGTTTAGGTCTTTAGGGTATGTTCAGGTAATGTTGTTCTGCTCTTCTCTAAAGCTGTAAGGGAGATAAGTATCTTAAATGGAAGAAGAGACACTCAACCACAGGATTCCAGGAATTGGGGCTTTAAGAAAAAATCAAATATGGCAAGCCTCAAAGTAAAAGCACAAAGTTCGCAACACTGATTAAACCCACATGTAAAATTAAACATTTAATTTGGATAGCACTCACTGAGAGAAACCAAAAGACCCACAATGCCATTTTTACATAGTTATTTACTGTGATCTCACTTTAAGTGCTTCCTATCCAATCTTAACATTCAGGCCTTGTCTACTTTACAGAGTTTTGTTGACAATAGCTATGCCAACATACAGCAACCGCTTAATTAATGTGTCGTTGCATGTCCACACTATGCGCCTTGTGTCAGCAGAGTGCACCCACACTAGCAGCTCTTGCACTGAGACAGAGAGCAGTGCACTGGGGCAGCTATCCCACTGTGCAAGTGGTCGCAGGGTACTTTGGGAAGGGATTGCAATGCCTCATGGGGCAGCTGCCTTTTGCCAACAAAACCACGTAGTGTAGACAAGGCCTTAGTAGCTTTTTGTACGGAATACAAAAACTTTACTCAGTGTGACAAGTTCTTTGCTCCTCAGAGGCTCAATCTGCTAAATTTTAAAAAGTCAATCTTAAATCCCATGTAAAATTTTATTCTACTTTTTTGACCAAATGAAATTATTCTATATTTTCAAACTTTACAAAGCTTTTGATAATGGGGAGATTTTTTCCTCCCAAAACAGCAAGCTTGTCCCACAAAAAACACAGGTTACTCAGCAGCTATGCTGCAAGACTTGAACTACATCAAAGCATGCTTCCCCTCATATGTCCTTGCACTGCTTGTCAGGTCAACATTTTTCAGTTTGAGCATTTGCTCCAGAAATGAAATGATCATCCAAGGTCTTGCTGGAGCTCTATCCTAAGTGAGAGCTCACTGGCACAAATCCACACAGTCTGGAGTGTTCTAAATGTGTTTTAGAAGATAACCCATTCCAACCAAGTTTGGAATGTGGTGGTGTCAGTGAGCTGTATGTAGTTTTTCAGTTTCATGTGTAGGAAATAGAACTGAATACAAAAAGAGTAAGAATTCCCACTCCTTGGGGCAGCCAACTGACCTAGCAGCAGTGGTCTGCAGCACTACTCAGGAGGCCCAGAACCCAGTGTACTAGGTCCCCAGACAGAGGGCAATTGAGACAAGAAACAGTAACCCCATAGATACAAGTGTGAAGTACAGACACAATGGTCTTCAAAAGGGTTCTATTCAATTCTTAGATCACAAGACTGTGGGAGACTGATGAGAGGAGAAAAATCTGGGAGCAACTGAAGGAGCAAAAAGTAGTTTTACCTCATGGTCAAAATAACTGAAGATAAATGGACTCATTTTCCAAGAAGACTGAAAATCTCATAAAAACTGCAGACTGTTACACTATGTTTTCATCTTAATTATGCTAGTACAGTGTCCATAATGTACTAGGCACTTTCCAGACATGAGAATATAGTACCTGCCATGAAGAGTTTGCTATTTAATATTTAAACAAGAATTTTATTTTCCGAATAAGTAAATACATTAACATTTCTAGGCCTGTCCAATGCAAATCCTTGCTTCATAACTCTTTCACAATACCTCTTTTTGGAAAACTTACCAAGAAATTGACAATATTTCTCAAGTCGGTTTCCTTTAACAAAGGAAATTAATTTGAGATATCACAGTTGTACCTTCCTCTACAGCCACACCTAACAGAAGAGAAATAGTGAAGTGACCCAGCAAGCAGTTTTAGTCTTGTGAATAACTAAGGTGTTACTAAAAAGAACGAGGAGTACTAGTGGCACCTTAGAGACTAACAAATTTATTTGGGCATTGTTAGTCTCTATGGTGCCACTAGTACTCCTTTTCTTTTTGCAGATACAGACTAACACAGCTGCTACTCTGAAACCTTACAAAGTGGTTGCCATTAGTCTCTAAGGTGCCACTAGCACTCCTCGTTCTTTTTGCTGATACAGACTAACACGGCTACCACTTTGTAAGGTTTCAGAGTAGCAGCCATGTTAGTCTGTATCTGCAAAAAGAAAAGGAGTACTTGTGGCACCTTAGAGACTAACCAATTTATCTGAGCATAAGCGTTCGTGAGCTACAGCTCATTTCATCCTACACAAATACCCCTTTACTTTGTAAGGTGTTATTGTCAACAATTCCATCACCAAGTTTTCAAGTCCCCACAGGAGCACAAAGATAATGTTTTCAGTGGTAGGAATCCAATTCCAAAAACAGGATTAGAGGTTCTTAACATTCATCCACACAAACTGTTAAAAATGAAATGTCCAGTACAGGTATCCTTATTCAATAAGATTAAACCCTGCACATCATATTCACCACTTTCAACATTAGGCTACATTTCTTAATACAGTTTCATATAGCCTCAACATGTATAGTAATGATACGCATTACATTCCTCATGACTGCACTAGAACATAAAACCTAAACTCTGATCTTAAACTTAATATACATGTCAGCCATATGTGCACTGGTGAAGTGCATTAAGTCCCCCCCACCCATGCAGAAGTTATGGGATCTGAATATAACTATAGTGAGCTGGGGGGTGCTTAATTTTGAAAGGCATGTCATTTATTCATGTGCCTAAGTAGTATTTGAGAGACTAATTTTAAGAACCCTTTATTTTTTGAAGTCTTGGCCTAGATGTTTTGTGGCAGGAACTGAGAGATATTTCCGAAGTGACAAGTATGTTATAGTGGAAGTTAATATGCCTTATATCAGTTGCAGGAAGTGATGCCAACTTTTGCAATTTTGTCATTAGTCTTGCAATATTTGCGGTTTTTCTTAAAATCCCAGCTCCTTGATTCAGTTGATTTCATAAAGAACCTTAGCTTTCATTTAAGTTGATAGCTCTCTTGGTTGTAGAGAAAAGTCTGAAAACATTAACTGTAAAGGCTCAAAAACCCAGAACGCAAGCAAAAATTCAAGATGTATCGTTTAAGAGTCCCATGATTATTGGGGGCCTGGGTTATGATTTTTGACCACTTAACAGGAGAAAAATTCCTGCATCGTTCCCAACCCATAGTTTGCTGCCCCCTCTCCCCACCTGACAGGGATGTCAATGCTTTTCTCTTCGCAGTTCTCTCACAACCTTCAGAACAACCCCAATTCCTCCTTGTAAGGCAGCTACTATTACTGCATCTAGCCAACGTATTAACAGAATAGTTAATTTACACGTGAAGTGGTAAGGCTTCAAATGCATTAGACAATTAATAAAAGCATGAACTGCATAGCCTTTTATATGCTTCTCTGGAGAATCTACCCAGAGTTTGAATTGATTTACTCTTTCTACAAGTCTGTCACACCTTCATCTCTTTAGAGAAAAATTTACCAGAAATCAAGAGATACTAATGGCTCATCTCAGACCTAACCTAGCTGCCCAAGACACTTTCATCTCACTTTTTGTATTTGTATATTAAACTCTCTAAAGCAGTGAAGGGACCTCAAACTGTGGACGTTTTTAAAATAAAAATGAAAGGAACGTGGAGACAAGGCAATAGATATACTTTTTTTTTTTTTAAAAGAACTCTAAGTTAAGCTACTTTGAGACACGAGTGTAGAAAACAAGCACAGCACCCTCCCACCACCCCTCCCGTATTTAAGTTTATTGATAATAAAGCATGATAGCTCTGTTTATGGAGGGAAAGAACAAAAATGTTAATTGTTATTGATATAGCAAGTCCCAAGGCATCAGACCTTCAGGAAATGGGTATCCCTTCCTCAGTTAATTCACTTCATACAAGTAACCATGACAAAAGTTTATTGGTTATATTACTAAAATTAACAATGACATCACACCTCTGCACATCTAGCCTACTACAACATTGTTTCTGGTGATTAGTCGAGTAATTTGGTCTTATATAGAACTAAGAATTCAACCCTTTTTACAATATGAAAGTTTGAATACAAATATTAATCAAAGCATGGGAGGAATAGCCAGAAGATAGGTAGATAGTATACCAATGGATATAGTTTCCGTAAGTAGTCATCATAATTCTGCCTTTGCATCATCATGGCAACAAAACTGTCTTAGGTTTTTTGATCAGTTTTATCATACTAAATTGTAAATAGGACTTATGTAACATTTAACTAGCCAGTCCAAATAAGCTCATTAATAAAATTACACCAAAAAACCCTATGAATAATCTGTTTTTCCCACTAACTGAACCACACTGTACTGGTCAATAGAACTGAGCTATCCGGTAAATTGTACCAAAGGACACTTCGTTGTGTCGGCTTTCAGACAAGATTTAATCTACAGTTATTTGCATTGGAGTAACCAAGTCCTTGGCCTACAATTGCTACAGGATCAGTGTCACCTGCTGAGAGAGTAAGTGCCTCATCTTTGTTACAGCATTTTTCTAGTTGCATGAGTATATAAACTTGATAGAAAGTAGTTCTGTTCCATCAGTATTATCTTTCACATATGTTATTTGAGACTTCTGGCCGCCTACATTTAGTATACCTCTTGCCCATCCCCCTATGTCAATAGTTCCCTTCTTTCATGGCAATACAAGTAGTTGTGTTAATTTTCTCTATGAAAAATCTTAGAAATGAACATGTCATTAAACCAGTGCAGGTCTTTGCACATATTTCCCTTCCAATACTGTATCCAAATATCTCAAAGCAGGTCTTTCAGAAAGAACACAATGTTTTCAGAAAAACTCAACAATGAATACATTTAAATTTCATTAAGGTTTTAATTTAACAAAATTGATTTGCAAACTTAAGTGTCCTTGCATTAACTGAAACTGCTTTTTGCAGAATAATCTAGAAATTGGTGAAGCTGAAAGCATTATGCAACCCATGTCATAAGTGCAATAAGACAATGAACATGTTATCTAACCAGATTTTAATATTTTAATTTTCCATCAAAAAACTGCTAGGGGCTACACTAAAGTTGATCATCCGTACACTCAAAATCAGGAAAGGCCAAAGTTAAGGTTGCACAAACATTAATACTGTGTTTTTGCATTATGATACAGATACTATTTTTGAAACAATTTACAGGATTGTTTTTCGTAGGGTGGAAGATTAAGAGAATTCTTTGATGACAGCGAGCGAACTGTTCATGATTATTGTTTCAGACATCAAGAATCGGCAAACATCAAGACATACCTCAGAGTGCTTTCCATTTCAGCGTGACACTTTCCAAATCACTTGCATCTTATAACTATTGAAACAACCTTTGTTCACCTGTGAACAGACTGAAATATCCTAAGACACTTGGTAAAGTAGATTTTAATCAAAAAGCACCAGGTGAAAGCTACAGAAATATTGTGTGCTGCTGTAACACACCAATGAAGCTATTGCAACTAAATGACCATCATTGCAGAATGAGTTGATGGCTGAACTAAAGATCTCAGAATGAGGCTTGCAGAAAAAGGAGATGAATGTTTGCCGTTTTTTCCACAGTCATAAAATTACAATATATTTCATACAAAGCATGCCATGATATATGAAAAGTCATGATCTGCTGAAACCAATTGTTCTGTCCAAATACGTATACTGTTAGGATTGCCAGGTGTCCAGGTTGCGACTGGATCGCTGCTGACTGGGCCACTGAAAGTCCAGTTGTGGTGCAGGCAGGCTCCCTACCCAGCTCTGCACAGCTCCTGGAAGCGGCAACAGGCTCCTCTGGCTCCTAGATGCAGGGGCAGCCAGGGAAGCTCTAGACACTGCCCTCATCCTGCCCCCCCGACTCTGCAGCTATGGCCAATGGGAGCTGCAGGGTGGGAAGGACTGACTCATTGCCACCTGGGCAGCGTATGTGCGTAGGAGCCAGGGCGATATGTTGCTGCTTTCTGGAACCTCTTGAGGTGAGAATCACCCAGAGCCCACATCCTGAAGACCTGCTGCACCCCAAGCCCCAGCTCTGAGCTCCCTCCAACACCGAAACTCCCTCCCTGAGCCTGCACCTCACACGCCCTCCCACACCCCAACCCCTGCCTCAACCCAGAGCCCCTTTCTACACCTCAAACCCCTCATCCCCAGCCCCAGCCCCACCCCAGAGCCCACATCCTGAGTCAGAGCCCTCACCCCTGCCCACACACTCAACTCCTCATTTCTGGCCCCCCCTCAAAGTCCACACCCACCTTCCCCAGTCCCCTCCCACACCTCAAAGCCCTCATCCCTGGCCCCACCCCAGAAGTCACACCCCCAGCCGGAGCCCTCACACCCTCGTGCACCCCAACCTCCTACCCCAGCCTATTGAAAACGAGTGAGCGAGGGACGGAAGGAGGGGGGATGGAGTGAGCAGGGCCTTGGGGAAGGGACAGGCAGGGGTGTTCAATTTTCTGCAAATAGAAAGTTGGCAACCCTAGTTAGTGTGTATGAAGTTATGAGATTTTGCTGCATGGTTGTTACTGAAATAAGTTGTAAATTTGAGAGTCTCTACTGCCACTCCCATTATTCAGCAAGGGAGTTGCAAACAAGGGATTCACAATAATATAAGAGGGCTGCACAAGAATCACACAATGGGGGATTGCTCAACTCTGACTCAGCAAAACCCACCAGGACAAGTCTGAGCTAATGTTTTCCAGGCACATGGATTGAGGATCTAAAATAGGGGACAGTGGCATCATGCTTTTATCTTTCTCCTCCCTCACCTATGCTGAAAGCAACAAGAATGCCAGGAAGACAGACTTTAACGGAAGAGAGACTGGTCCCAGGCTTAAAGGGAAAGCCTGTGTAATAAAACCTATAACCTACCTGCAATGTCCAGTGGAGTGAGAAAACTGCTTGATTCAAATACCGCCTAATCTAATAACGTTTAACATTTAGACTGTGCACTTAAAGTGCCTTTTATTTTCTTTCGTAACTATCTCTGACCTTTTGTGCCAACCATTTATAATCACTTAATCTCTCTTTCTGTAGTTAATAAATCTGTTTTATATTTTAAAAAAAAACAGTGTGTTTTGGTCAAAGTGCTCGGGAAATCTCAGCTCAGTTTACAAAGGCTAGCGTGACTCCTCTCCACATAGAAGGAGGAGTGGACTGCATAATAAACTACATTGGAATGACTACCCAGCCACTCAGTTTTATGACTGGATCAACAACGTGTAGTATCTGAACAGTATTGCAGCTGAGATTTAAATCAACAGCTCAAAACCACAAGGCTCCCAAGTTAAGGCATTAAACCAGTTTTTTCTATTACAGAGTATATTTCCCAGCTTCATCTATTTAATGTAAGATCTCTCACCAGCTTCCAAAAATGTAAATTAACTCCAGTATGATTATACATAAAGTTAGCAGACAACTGAGTAACTTATAACCAAACATGGCTAAATCTTTCCATGAAATCTGCCATGTACATCTCAGAGAAGAAAATATCTGAGCACATAAAAGAAAAAGGTCATTACCCAGCTACTTTTCAACTAAGTCAAATGTTGTGGCACAGATTAGGCAACAGGTTGTTGCTTGTTTTTGATTGGCTGAGCCAGGGGTCAGAAGCCAATCAGAAAGCTTGAACTGTGATTGGCTGAGGGTCAGCATGTGCACCATTCTCCCTTGCTTTCTGAGCCTGTTGCCACCAGCATTCTGAGCAGCATGAGAGAGTTTATATGTTTAGTTGAATGCTGTTTACAAAACAGTGTACAGTAAATACATTGATGTTGCAACATTCGTCATCTATAATTCATTTATATATATATAATTCATTTAAAAAACTGGGTTATTGTGGTGAAAATAGTGTATCAAGCTTTGGTTCAGGAACCAATCCCCCCTTCATACCATTGATTCCCATGCTAAAAGCTGTTTCGACTTACAATGCAATTCTGAGGAACACATTGCAATCCAAGGACTCCCTGTAATATCTTTTCTGGCTTATGTATATGAAGCACTGGGGGCAGGCTGTGGACATAATGGAAGTCTATTCACTCAATGTCCAGAGTGACTTTGGGAACACTAGCAACCTTCACCACCCACAGATAAACCAGAGCAGTAATTTGCTTGCAAATCTCCATCGCCACAGCACTGACAGTTGACGTGCTAACTAACGCCAAACTGATACACAGTAGTCTGGGGTCACCAGCTTCCAGGTGGCAACAGCAACTCACATGTGCACTAGAAGACCTTTTCTGCTACGTGACCTCACACTGAAGGCCTGGGGCAAATGCCTCATGCAGCTCCCCAAAGGTGACCTTTTTCATTCAGAAGTTCTGGAGCAACTCCGAGTCATTCTAGGTCTGCATGACAATGCAGTCCTACCACTTTGTGCTTGCGGTCCAGAACTCCAGCCAGCCTAGGGGCATTCCACAGCTATTAAAACCTGCATCATTAGTCTCTACTGTTCCACATCTGCACACAGACTGCAATCGCTGCTTAGCAAGGCATGCTGCTACCTTCTCAGGGTGACAAGCTGATATGGAAATGTCCTCTACCTCCCTTTTTTCTTGAAATGTGACTTGAACTAACAGATGGAATAGATGCCTTGCCACCAGTGATTTAATGTACTGAGTTCGCAGGGTAAGAGCATTTTCACACAGGAGCTAAAAAGGAAAGACAAGTTTTCTCATCTTACACTGAAAATGAAATTAATAGAGCAGTGCAACTTGGCATTGCATTAAGAGCCATGGGATACCCCATGAAAAGTCCAGCCAAACACATGGGTTAGTACAGCATCAGTGTGGATGCAGCTCCATGAGTCTGGCACAGGAATGGCTTCATAGCGGGGCCACTTCACTAGGACTAGGCAATCCAGGGCTCACTCTGCAATGAAGACATACCCATAATATTACTGTTCACTGAATTTGGTTTGAGTGCTGCTCTGGAAATCCTTTCCACAGAGATGATCTGCACAGCAATATCTTCTCTGTATGGTGCTTGCAGACAAATATTTGGACTGATCTCTACTTCCATGCTCATGTTCAGTGATATAAGGGCAGTGGGGAAGAGAAGAATTTAAGCTTCCCTCTTCTAAAGAGCATTGGGTAAGCTTTTTTTTTTTTTTTTTTTTTTTTTTTTTAAAACGCTACCTGCTGAAGTATGGGAACTAGGGAAAGCACGGGCTCCCATTTAGCAATATTAAAAAAAGAAAACTAAATCACAGCAGCCTAATTTACTATTGCAGGTTATTAGAGAGATGCTTGAGAATGATATTAAAATATCCCATTTACATAGAAATGGACTAACTTACCAAGTATCAAAGATATTGACATTTAAAAACAGAAGTCTCCTTCTCAAACGCTGCAACTAAGCCTGAACACTGACTTTACTTCATCAACTTTTCTACAGCATCGGTATGACAAGTATGACATAACTACAGGCTCAAGGAAAAGTTGCATGGTGCTTACTCAAAATACCAGCATCTACAATAGAAGCAAAAAAGGTAGCAATAGAAAGGCCAAGTTACAAAAAAAAAAGGTTACATGTATAGCTCCTCAGTAAATTTCCTCTCAATGAAAGTCACTAAAGTTATGCAACCAACAAAGCATTTGATGTCATCTTGTGACTTTCCAAGCCACAAACCATTTATGTTTCACGTAAAGCACAGTCAGAAATTCTGCCAAATTGATTGCTTCCAGTGGTTACAAGTGGGAAATTCATGAACACTGCCAGAAAAGGCTATTCATGTAAGTAGCAACAAGACATTCTATTCTAAAATCAGACATTTATACAAAACTAACATTTCCTGAAATAAGCTCATGAAGTTGCAAGGAAACATTTTGAAGACTGCATTCTTTCCTGGTGAACTAGTCTGTCCTTAGAAAAGTCTGATTTACCAGTTACTCAAGTTTATATATTTGATAGATGAAACGTATTTAGTATGAGATGGTAGGAGTGGGCATAATGGCATAAAACTAGGAGTAATGGGATTCAACTAAGGAAGGCAACAGGTAGACTGAACATTAGGACAGGCTTCCTGACAGGGAGATGAATGTAACAGTGGAACCGTCTCCCTAAGTAAACCTCATTTCTGACTTTTAAAAATCACAATGGATAACGTAAGAAAGCATATCTTAGGAACAATCTTGCATTGTCAAGATGAACTGAATGATAAAACAGTCTGAGTTCCCCCTTCACATCCATCTTACTTCTATAAGGTACACCACTGAATAATACAGAGGGGGAAGTATTATCTTGTATGTTTCTCTGTACTGGAAAAACTAGTGTTCAGAAGCACACTCTGAACTGACTCAGACAATCACACACTCAGCCTTGATAAGTCTCAGAATCACTGAAAAGCCATTCTAATAAGTACAGTCATGCGCAACTAATTTGTTGGTTTCTCCCTTGTCACAAGATTGGTTGACAGACACCCTGTGCCTGGTATCCCCTTTTTAAAAAAAATTGGGGGGGCAGAAGTTACTTGTTCAGTAGTCTCTTGAGCCTCTAGATCTGTTCACATGACTATTCCTGTATTAGGCACTGTAGCAGAAAGAGAAGGAAGGTGTATGTCAAGGAGCTTCTCATCACTTTACGGACAGCAGGGAGTTGGAAATAGAACTGGTTGAGAATTTGACAAAAACTGCTTTTCACTGGAAAAAACGCAGATTCACCAGAAAAAACGCAGATTCACCAGAACTTTGTGCAGGAACGTAACACTTTCAAGAACAAAAAACACCAACAAATTCATCAGGAAAAAGGTTTCTCAGATCCAGGATGGAATTTTTGGTCAAAAAAAGAAGAGACAACCCCATCCCCCTCGAATAGCCAGTAGCCTTGTTGGTGGTCAGGGCACTCAACTGGGACGTGGAAGACATAGGCTCTCTCCAATTCAGAACATGAACCAGACCTGGATCTTGTGCATCCCAGATGAATGCCCTTAGCACTAGCAAATTGGGGCTGGGGGGCTCCTTTCTAAAAGTTTTGAAAAGTCTTGGTTTTCTCCCAGAACAGAAGGGAGAAGTTTTGAAATCCAAAGAATTTCATAGGACAGAAAAGCTTTCCCCCTCCAAGTCTAGTCACAATGAATTCTGGCCTCTCTACTATGCTCCCTCCACCTCCTAGGGGGAAAAAAAAAAAATTCTGCCCTGCAGAATTGGAGGTTTGCAAATTGCAAATAAAGTAAAGTCTTACACGACAGAAAAAGCTGGATTTTTTATATGTGAAGAGGTTTTGTGGCAAAAAAGGAATGCAGGCCCATATTAATTTCATATCCTGGAATGAAAAGCTTTTTCATAGCCTACAATTTGTATTTATAAACTGTGACTGATTGTTGTAATAGAGCCAAGATGACTGAAGCTATCTGCCTTCTCTAGAACTACACTGTTGAGTATAATGTTTGCCAAAATTCAACAGTTGGTCACTGTCCTGGGCTTGACAGGAAGGATACTAGGGTACAGAATCAGTTGCTTTTACCATGAAATTGTGTACTTCTGGTGAATCATTTGATGCAAACCTCTAACTGTATACAAACAACCCTTTGGCTCAATATCTGTACATAAGCTCAAAAATCAGCTGTATATAAAGCAATGCGAGGCAGTAATATAAAATTAAGGCTGAGGAGAAGATTTGGGAGACAATTGGTCTAGTCATCTAGTGGCAAACTGCCTTACAGCACAAGATATCTGAATTAGAGCACGGCTTCCTAGGAACTGTATGTGGGGCTAGGTAGGGTGACTGGCAGTCTCATTCTCTTTTTATTATAGACCCAACTCGGCAAAAATAAAAGGACTTAATTCTCTTGTCTAGTCCAGAGTGGGACTACGGCTGCAACAGTGGAAACAGAAGATCACAATTCTACTATTGCAGTAAGAAATCCAAGTATGGGTTGCTGAACTAATAATGCACTAGAACTGTTCAACTAAATATACACTGTGCTAACCTTCTGACAATTCTCCTGAGGGCTTGGCTACACCTGCAAGTTAGAGTACAGTAAAGCAGCCCCGGGCGCCCTAACTCACGACACGTCCACACTTGCAAGGCATGTAGAGCGCCCGGACTCCGCAGCTGGAGCGCTCCTGGTAATCCACCTCGAAGACAGACATAACACTTGCTGCGCCCCAGCTGGAGCGCCGCAGCGCCAGTGTGGATGCCCTGGTCTAACGCGTTCTGATTGGCCTCCAGAAGTGTCCCACAATACCAGTTCTAGCCACTCTGGTCATCACTTTGAACATTACTGCCCTGCCCTTAGGTGACCAACAGTCAGACCCGCCCTTTAAATTCTCTGGGAATTTTGAAAATCCCCTTCCTGTTTGCTCAACAAGGCTTAGAGTGCTCTCAGCAAATCTTTCCAGGTGACCATGCCTCCACGCACCAGGCGATCCCCAGTATGGAGCAATGGTGAGATGCTGGACCTCATCAGTGTTTGGGGGGAGGAAGCTGTCCAGTCCCAGCTGCACGCCAGCCATAGGAATTACTATACCTTCAGGCAGATATCAAGGGACATGATAGAAAGGGGTCATGACCAGGACGCACAGCAGTGCAGGGTTAAAGTGAAGGAGCTGTGGAATGCCTACCGCAAAGCCCCTGAGGCAAACCGCCACTCTGGTGCTGCCCCCACAACCTGCCATTTCTACAAAGAGCTGGACGCAATATTTGGGGGGTGACCCCACCTCCACTCCGAGGACCATGATAGACACTTCAGAGCCCAGTTCAACAAGGCAGGAGGAGGAAAGTGGAAGCGAAGGTGTTGAGGAGGAGGGAGACATCCCAGCTTCCCCAGATGCATGCAGCTTCGATCCGTTCTCAAGCCAGGAGGAAGGTAGCCAGTTGCAGCGGCCAGTGCTTGGGGAAGGACAAACACACACCCAGAGGTGGTGCCCGGTAAGCGGCTTGTATTTTGGGAAGGAAGGTGTTTGGTGCGGGCTCTTTGGGCGAGGAGAGTTAGGGCTGCATTCATTCCTAGATGTGGAATAGGGTGTTGATGTGCTCTCTCAAATCGCCGTAATCGGCCTCAGTGATCTCTTCAAAGGTCTTATGGGGAAGCTGACCAATGCGCTTGCACAGGTTCCTTGGGAGAGCTACTGTACTCCTTGTCCCAGTAAGGCCAACATATCCATGCCACTGTGCCGTGAGGGGACCATTGCTGCACACAGGCAAGCTGCATATGGGCCAGGGCAGAAGTAGTAGTAGAGGACCCTCCCTTGCTACCCAGGTCACCCTCAGCAGCCAGATATCTTCCAGGACTAACTTCTGTGGAAAATGTGGGGACAGTGTTCAGTATAGGGGCCCCCTGCAGCTGTTGGCTCTCCCCAAGGCACAGAACCCCAGAGGGCAGTATGGCCGTGAAACAATCAGTCCCCCTTGCCCTGTGCTTACTCATGATTTTTGGGCTCCTATGGGTTACGTGCACTCGCTTTGGGATGGGCAAATTCTGCTATTGCATAGACTGTGCTGGTCTTTAAGTAGGGGTGAATCATTGCTCTGTCTGGTGTGAACACTTAAGTGCAACCTTGAGATCTCAGCTGTCCATGTTATCACTGGCCGAAAGACTCCAAAGAATTAGGAAGAGGCCACACAGAAGCAAAGAGGACATGCTGCATGAAGTAATGCAGCAGTCCCTTAATGAAAATCAAAATGCGGATTGCCGGCACCAAAGCAAGGAGCGGCTGCTAGCATTATGGAGTGCCAAACGGACTTGATACAGGCACTCGTAGCCATGCAGGCAGAGCACTACTGCGTGTCCCCTCCCTGAACCCCCCACAGCCCTTGTCCCAAAACTCTTTCCCTTGTGCCCCCATGTCACCTCTAACCCACTTTCCCCCATATCTGGGTTCTTATCGCCACCAGCTGCCTCCAACACCTGAAGCTTTACCACCCAGCCCTGCAAACTACGATCCTCACCCACTGCACTTAACCCCCATCACCATGCATTTTAGCTAGCCTGAAGTGCAGCACTCATTGCACTGCACTCCAGACAGGAAGGAGGAGTATGATAACAGGACATATGCAAATCAGTGATTGAATCATTCCCCACCCCACCCCCTTGCCCTTTGTTTCCTGGGCAGTTGTGTTTCTTCTCAATAAATGAATTTTCTTTTCAATAAATGGATTTTTTGGCTTTGAAAACATTCTTTATTATTGCATTAAGTAAACGATACCTTAGCCCCAGGAAAGCAACAGGCACTGCAAGTTGTGTAGCAAACACAGATTCCTAACATTGGCACCACCGCTCTTCACTCCCGTGCAGGGCACCAAACACTACTGGTGGTTTTCAGCCTCAAATTGCTCCCTCAAGACATCCCTAATCCTGGCAGCCCCGCGCTGGGCCCCTTTAGTAGCCCTGCTCTCTGGCTGTTTAAATTCAGCCTCCAGGTGTTGAACCTCCGAGTTCCATGTCTGAGTGAACCTTTCACCCTTCCCTTCACAAATATTATGGAGGGTATAGCACGCGGACATAACTGTGGGGAGGCCAGGTCCAGCTTCCCATACAGACAGCGCCAGCAGCTTTTTAAACAGCCAAAAGCACACTCCACAGTCATTCTGCACTGACTCAGCCTGTTGTTGAACCGCTCCTTGCTGCTGTCAAGGCTCCCTGTGTAGGGTTTCATGAGCCACAGCATTAAAGGGTAAGCAGGGTTTCCAAGGATCACAATGGGCATTTTGACTTCCCCTATGGTGATCTTCTGGTCTGGGAAAAAAGTCATGGCTTGCAGCTTCCTGAACAGGCCAGTGTTCCGAAAGATGCGAGCATCATGCACCTTTCTGGGCCAGCCTGCATTAATGTCAATGAAACGCCCACGGTGATCCACAGCACCTGGAGAACCATAGAGAAATACCCCTTCCAATTAATGTACTCGGAGGCTAGGTGGGCTGGTGCCAGAATTGGAATATGCATCCCATCTATCGCCCCTCTGCAGTTAGGGAAACCCATTTGTGCAAAGCCAGCCACAATGTCATGCACGTTACCCACAGTCATGGTTCTTCTGAGCAGGATGCAATTAATGGCCCTGCAAACTTGCATCAACACAATTCCAACGGTCGACTTTCCCACTCCACACTGGTTAGCAACTGATCAGTAGCTGTCTGGTGTTGCCAGCTTCCAAATTGCAATAGCCACCCACTTCTCCACCAGCAGGGCAGCTCTCAATCTCGTGTCCTTGTGCCGCAGGGTGGGGGCGAGCTCATCACACAGTCCCATGAAAGTGGCTTTTCTCATCCAAAAGTTCTGCAGCCACTGCTCGTCATCCCAGACTTGCATGACAATGTGATCCCCACTCAGTGCTTGTTTCCCAAGCCCAAAAGCGGCATTCCACAGTGGTGAGCACATCCATGAATGCCACAAGCAATCTCGTGTCATATTTATTACGTTAGTCGACATCGTCAGAGTCCTCATTGTCAGTTTGTAGCTTAAGGAGTAACTTGACTGACGTGCTGGCAAGACTCATCAGCATATTCCTCAGCACTTCGGGCTCCATTCCCGCAGACCGAAAGGGAAGACAGAGCGAGCAGTACAAAAAACTTTGAAAGATGGCACTAAATGTGGACAGAAGCACAGGGATTGCTGGGATGAGAAGCGATGCATCACGGGGTGTTGGGACAGGACCCAGAATGCCCTGCCCCCCCCGCCCCTTCCCACAAGCTACAGCACCAGAATGGGAAGAGGTGTTCTGTGGAATAGCTGCCCATAAGGCACTGCTCCCAATGCTGCTGCAAGTGCTGAAAATGTGTCCATGCCAGCGTGCTTGCAGCTGACAGTGAGAGCACACTGCAGCGCTTTCCCTACTGCGCTCTCCGAGGGCTGGTGTAACTCATAGTGCTCTACATCTGCAAGTGTAGCCATGTCTTGAATCAGTGGTTGCCTGCAAGAGTTTAGGGTGGAGTTACCGTTAATTTTTTGCAGCATGCCACTTAACTCTATCCTACCACTTTTAAATGCTAATATTGATTAGCTGGTCCAATTTCTCCCCTCCCCCCATTATTTAACTGAGCCAAAGCATCAAGAAGAATCCAGGGATCAGATGTGTCAGTTAGCAAATTAAATCCTCCGAGCAAGATTCAATTTAATTGAGACTGGAGATTTGCTCTCCCTTCACTAAAGCAAGATTTAAGTCAGTGTTCGTGGAATGGGTAAGTTAGCTTTATAGACAATCAGTTGAACTTCACTGCTCTGCTAAGGTTTTTGTCTATGCATGTTTCATATGTGACCTAGCCACCACATATGGAGGACACATTTGAACCTACACATTTTACTGATTCTAGTACTCTCCACAGACGTAAGTAAGTGACTCTTCTGCTCAGACAGAAGTTCCTAACCACTCTTACTTTTAAAGAGGTCCTTTAGTAGAGTGGCTCTCAACCTTTCCAGACTACTGTACCCCTTCCGGAGTCTGATTTGTCTTATGTACCCCCAAAATCAGACAAAAATACAAGTGTCACAGGGCACTTATACTGAAAAATTGCTTACTTTCTCATTTTTACCATAGAATTATAAAATAAATCTGGAATATAAATATTGTACTTGCATTTCAGTGTATAGTATATAGAGCAGCATAAACAAGTCATTTCATATATGAAATTTTAGTTTGTACTGACTTGACTAGTTCTTTTAAAGTAGCCTGTTGTGAAATTAGGCAAATATCTAGCTCAGTTGATGTACCCCCAGAAGACCTTGACGTACCCCCAGGTAAGTCCTTACAAGATGCATGCAACAGTAAACATTTGGACAGTAAAAGCTCAGAAATCTAGAGCTCTTAAGAGAATCAAAATACACAGAACCCAATTGTAAGAATTTTTCCTCAGAGGAAAAACAAGATGGAAAATTCTGTTGGGTACAGAAACCTAAATGTACTTTTGTGAAGTTGGAAAGAATCTCTCAGAATTAGGGCTGTCAAGTGATTAAAAAAATTAATCATGCGATTAATCAGGCTGTTAAAGAATATACCACCATTTATTTAAATATTTTTGGATGTTTGCTACATTTTTAAATATATTGATTTCAATAACAGAATACAAAGTGTACAGTGCTCACTTTATATTTTTATTACAAATATTTGCACTGTAAAAAGCAAAAGAAATAGTCTTTCAATTCCCCCATTACGAGTGCTGTACTGCAGGCTCTTTATCAGGAAAGCTAAACTTACAACCGTAGAATTATGTACAAAAATAGCTGCATTCAAAAATAAAACAATGTAAAACTTTAGAGCCTACAAGTCCACTCAGTCCTATTTCTTCAGCCAATTGCTCAGACAAACAAGTTTGTTTACATTTGCAGAAGATAATACTGCCTGCTTCTTGTTTACAATGTCATCTGAAAGTGAGAACAGGCGTTCATATGGCAGTGTCGTAGCTGGTGTTGCAGCCATGCCAGATGTACTAAAGATTCATACATCCCTTCATCTTCAACCACCATTCCAGAGGACATGCGTCCATGCTGAAGACAGGTTCCGCTCGATAATGACCCAAAGCAGTGCAGACCAACGCATGTTCACTTTCATCATCTGAGTCAGATACCACCTGCAGAAGGTTGTTTTTTTTTGTCTCAGGTTCTGTAGCTTCCACATCAAAGTGTTGCTTTTTTAAGACATATGAAAGCATGCTCCACACCTTGTCCTTCTCAGATTTTTGAAGGCACTTCAGATTCTTAAACCTTGGGTCAAGTGCTGTAGCTATACTTAGAGATCTCACATCGGTATCTTTTGCGTTTTGTCAAATCTGCAGTGCAAGTGTTCTTAAAATGAACAACATGCGCTGGGTCATCCAAGACAGATGATGGCCAGAAACACCCCAGAGCCCTGCCCCTCTGTGCCAGGTGCACCAGAGTGATGAGGAGTGTTGGGTGCAGGAAGCGTGCGGGGGGGTGGGGGGGGGAGTTTGTAGAGATTCCTGCAGCTAGGGGAAGAAATCTGGGGTGGGTCTCACTGGCCCCAGATGCCGTGCAGAGGAAGAGGAAGTCCTGTCCTCCCAGCCCAGCCGGGACTAGCAGCTGATCCTGGTGCAGGGTAGGAGCCACCAACCAGGTCTTCCCCAGTCCTGTCCCCTGCCCCATAGTTATTTACCTCTCTGCCAGCTGCCCTGGGCACCCAAAACATACTGCTGGGAAGGGTAGCATGGCCGCTCTTGTGGCTTCCCTTTGCTTCCCCAACAGAAAGCAATTTTTCTGTGAGGAAGCCAAGAAATCTGCGGGGAACAAATTCTGCACATGCACAGCGGCGCAGAATTCCCCCAGGAGTAAGTTAGAAGACAATCCTCACACTGCTCATCTGGTCAAAGGAAGCAGTGGTGTAAAGACTACTTTGCAAGAAAAACAAGGTCAGAGCAACTCTGACCTAGAACAGAGTACTAACAAATGTTTATCACACCACAATTTGAGGCCAGTAAATCCAGGGCTTGAAAAATAAACTCTGTGGTAAGGTTTATCTGACAAGCGTGGGAGCTGGTTTATCAGCTTCTGCTGAATTCAGCCTGCCATTTAAAAAAAATGCTTCTAACTTTGGAGTAGTAAAGACAAAAAAACCTTTCCAATTAACACCTGACCAAACACCACCAATAACATTCACTTTAAAGAATAAAATCCAACCAATGTAATTCTTTTAACATGTAGCAAAATAAAAGGAATGACCTCTGTAATAAAAATACTTTGGGCAGAAGACAGGCTACATATTAGACAGATCAGTATATTTTGGGAATGTCTTTTGAAGCGTTTGGTGCTTTGGTACAAACAGAAAACCAGATTAATGCCTGAATACAACAGGCATATACCCAGCTGCACAAAGGTTCCCCCCACCACCACCCAAGAGGCATGCCTTGCTATTTGGAGTGACCTAGTACTTATAGTAGTATGAAGGGAATTGATGATGCTGTTCCCAAGCAACACTTTGTTTTAGCCTTGCCAATATTTTAAACTGCAAGATTTCTTAAAATAAGTTCACTAATAGACTCCAAAGCAAGCAAACTCAGTCATATCAGAATGCTGATAATGCTTTACAGGAGCTCAGCAGGTTGACTTCTCTGTCAAAGACAAGCTGACTAAGCTCTTAAAATGCTCATCTTCCCCACCTTGACCACAAGCATTGTAGCCAGATGGATACATTTGCCCACTTTCATGAACAAAAGAGCAGTGGTTTAATACTATGTGCTATAAACCTTTATCAGCAGTGGAAAGGACACCTGGTACACTGCCTCAATTTGTAAATTAGAGATGTCAGGATTTGGAGCACCTGTCAACTGATCTTTTCTCAGTGATACTTACAGGCTAAGCCATTAGGCCCATACAGAAAAACACAAGCTCTCCCAAGAATTAATGTGTTCAACTTTCAAACTTATCAGATCTCTCAAACTTCCTCAAACCTGTCTAAAGTATATATAATTTAGAATGAAATCCCAGCTTCCTATTGATTATTATACAAGTCACCTAGGAAAAGATTAGGATATGGTAACATCCATCTGAGGACCCAAAAGCAATTTAAAGTAACTGAATTTAGCCTCCATCTTTGGAAATAGTCAAGCCTTTCCATTTTACAGTTGGAGAAGTGACTTATCCTACAGGTGTGTGATCTTGGGTAACAAAGAACAAAATCTGTACATGACTGCCAATTCTATTCTAGCCACTAGACCAAGATTGCATTAAAAGCAAATGCCTCAGAGCATACTGTTGACACAGACACTGGGTCAAAAACATTTTAGGTAACTACAATAAATCAACTCTAGGTTAAGCATTGCCTGGTCAGTAATGACTGACTGGATTGAGAGCACTTAATTCTAGCCCATCATTAAATAATCAGGAAATACTTTTACTAGCACCAATTACTATTTAATTGCATGCTAAAAGTTGCATTTCATATTGAAGTCTGAAGAGAACTCATTCATCGTGAAATGTCTATAAGAGATAATGGAAACAGGAAGAAAACTTTGCAGTTCTAAGTACAGCTTGGAACATGCTCCCCATCTGTGTAATGATCAACAGCAGCATTCATTTATTTCCCAGACATCTTAAAGAAAGCCAAGCGCTTCAGAAAGAAAACAAGTGATTTCTATTGAATGAATCTGTGCAATTACACAACACTGAGATGGAAACATGAATGATACCACACCAGCAATCCAAAACAGGTAGGAACCAATATTTCTCATTTGTATCCTAGAGGAGGGGCTACTTAATTATAATTTTGACTTTTTAAGAGCATAACATCTAACCACTCAGATATAGTTTATTATGTAAACAAAACATTAAAGGATCCTTGGCTTCTGTGTCAGCAGTGTTTATACAGAACAGATAGAAACTAGGTTTTGGTCAAAAATATATCCATGCTGCGTGGATTTACAACTGAGCATGTCTTCACTACAGTTAGGGCTCTTACCTGTGTATTGCACCTAGCCCTCCTTCACCAAAACCATTTACTGGAATTAAGTGGTGCTTTCAACCCGAGCTAGCTAGCAGAGTTAGAGATCTGGGTTAGTGCCTGGAATCCACTTTCACTCACACTGGTAAGTCACTCATATTGCAGTGAGGACACAGGTGAAATCACTCACGCACTACTAGTCCTCCAATACCATCCCAGAATTACCCATCCCTGCAGTATGCCCAAAAGGAAAGACATTCTCCCACAATTCACTGGGAAAGAATCAAAGTGCCTCAGTTTACAGCACAACAGTATGCCCTAAAAGTCCTTTTGGGACTTTTTAAAAATGCCCTTTTTGCCCTAAAAGTCCTGGCAACACACAAAGTAGAATACAGCACCAGTGAGGAAGCAGAAACTCATGTATGGCCTTGCAACGTGGCTGCTCACATCCAGGCTAGGCTCAGACCCAGTTGCCAATCACCCAGGTTCTCTCTACAGCGAAGATATCGATACTGTGGAAGGCATGCACCAAAGACAAGCTCTGAGCCTGGAAAAAGAGATGCAGCTATTTGATCATTTGAAATATTTGCATCTCAATCTTAATTTTCATTCAATATCAGTGGGAAGAGTAGTTGATGTTTCAGAAAGGATTGTCTTTATTCAAGAATCAGCATCAGTCCAGTAAGAAAGATCGAACATTTTACTTACATATTTCAGAAAGGCTCACTGAAAGGAGATGGCTCCTTCCCTCTTACATGAGCCAACAAAGTTATTTCCTTCCAATGGCAAATCACAACTATAAACCCCCATCAAGTTACTAACAGGATTAAGATTCCATCAGTACAGACAACACTTCACTTAACTAGCAGCTGTATGTAGAAATACTTAAGTCTGAAGGAGTGTTTTTAAAGATTGCTTATAGTAGCTTTAAGAAAGTACATAAAAATATTACTGGATCAGTTTCCTTAAAATACAAAACAAAAACAAAAAAAAGATTTCCCTAAGGTATCCATTGACACTTTCTGCTTAGTTTTATTAGTAAAACTACTAAGAAATGTGCTGTGCCAAAGTATAGCATATGCATATAGCCATGTCCAGGGTAAAAGGCTTTAAACACATAGTAGTCTAATATTTGCAAACTAATAGTCACATAATTTATTAAAAAGGACATTGTCTCTGATTTCATGATTTTTGTAAGCATTCACCACTGATTTGTTTACAAAAAACCATCAGCTGAGTGTTTCAAAACGGATTTTAAGCATCCAGGTTTGAAAAATTTATCTTCAGCTTTTAAATATATAAAGCGATAATACTTCCTGCTGCACAAATATGTATTTTTACACTAAGCAAAATAGGTGTGCAGCTTTCTTTCAAAAAATAAATGGCCAGCTTACAGCCAATCCTCTTAGTTTTGTATTAGCAGTAAGTGGTTCAGTTTTCTGCTCTAATGGGCATTTTGTCACTATATTCTACTGCTTGAATACAGTAGCTACTCCTTTTGGTAAAGGCATACTACTTTGTACTTTCCCTTATTTCCTTCATGGCTATTCAATCACAGGACATGCCAGTATAACTAAATGTACTACACCATAGTGTTTTATATCACTTGAAGAGAAAAGAAAAAGCTTAGCACTTGTAAATCTTGTTTCTAATGATTTAGATACACAAATCATTCAAAATCCCTTCATCTGAGTTTAGTTAAGGCAGCTCCCCTCCATTTGTCTGAAAGCCTGTTTCATTAGGACAGTCACCTTATCATAGGCAGAACATGATTAAGCTTTCTTAGGCCGTATCTACACTAGCACTTATGTCGGAAAAGCTTTTGTCACTCAGGGGTGTGAAAAAACCACACCCCTGAGTGATACACGTTTTGCCAGCATAAGCACTGGCATGTACAGTGCTGTCGGCGGGAGATGCTCTCCCACCGACATAGCTACCGCTGTTCGTTGAATTGGTTTTATTATGCTGATGGGAGAGCTGTCTATCATTGGCATAATGCAGCTACATGAGTGATCTTACAGCTGTGCCACTGTAAGCTTTTAAGTGTAGATATGACCTTATACAACAAAATTTTCAAGCCATTATGTGGAAATCCATGCACACTATAACACAGCTACACCTTAGAAACTGTACACGCTTTTCAAACTGCCTTTCTGCCTTTCAGAATTCTTGGGGTTATAGCTAGAAAGTGAGTTTTATCTTGATTATTCCAGGTAGTACTGTATTATTTGTGTCAGATAGCTCCTAAAATATCTTCTCAGAAGTCTTACTGAAAGACTCACTGAAATAAGACTAGTACCACTCCACTCAGCTGCAGAAGTGAGAATTCCATTAATCAAGAAGTAGCATTATTTAGTAATTACATTATTACATTATTTAGTAATCTCTCTCATCACACCGAAAAAGAACATTCCCAAAGGGAGTGGTGAGTTCCTGTTCCAGCTCCTGCACATAAGAAAAGTATCCTGATTAGAGCCCACATCCTCTAATTCAAAAAAGTCTGCCAGAGGAATCCTCTGACATCACATTTCTTCAGATTTCTTCCAGTCTTCCCTGAAGAGCTGTATTCTAACATCAAGCTACAACTTATACATCCAAAGCCAAAAGTAGTTATAAAGCCAGTAACAGTCTTACTAGCCAGACTATGTAGAGGTGAAGGATATAAAACATTAGTGAGGATCTGAAAGACTGACTTGCTAGTTTATTTTAATTTGGTTGGCTGCTTCAAATGGAGCAGGCTAAACATGTTCTATAATATAGCTACATCCACTAAGGTGGGAGGTGTTGAACTGAACAGGACAAAGGTCTTATATTGTTTTCTGAAGTGAGTTTTGAACACATTCCACATTTAGTGAACTTTTAGACTTTCACAGTGATACCTCTTGCTACTTACTTAGAAAGGCATTTGAGGAAGTCTTCCTGTTAACAGTGCACTTACTATCAGACAGCTATATATCAACATTGGAACACTGTGTAAAACATATAAGATCTTCATTCGTAGTGCAAATACCAGCATTTCCATTAAAAAGTCACACCCTTAAACCTACAAAATAGTTTGCCACGGAAGTAATAAATGTGTGGGATGGGAGGCGGTAAAAGGGGGCAGAGGTGAGTAAAAAAGAAGAGAAGAAATTGACAACATTATTCTGCAGGCTATTTCTTTTGTCCAGAAAGATTATTATGAGCTGGGAATGTGGGTACATTGCTTACTCTGATGCAACTTGTGGAGAATGCTCTTACTTCCTGCTGCTGAAGGGAACCAAGAATGGTATGCCTCTGAATTGTGACACTGACGTTTGTTTTGAATACAGCAGACTATCAGAATTACAAACTGACCAGTTAACCTCACACCTCATTTGGAACTGGAAGTACGCAAGCAGGCAACAGACACACAAATACACAGAAAAGCAGATACAGTACAGCACAGTACTGTGTTAAATATAAACTACTAAAAAAAGGGAAAGTTTAAAAAAAGATTAAGTTTCCTTGTCAATGCTTTTCATTTAAATTAAGATGGTTAAAAGCAGCATTTTCTTCTGCATAAAGTTTCAAAGCTGTATTAAGTCAATGTTCAGTTGTAAACTTTTGAAAGAATCACCATAACTTTTTGTTCAGAGTTATAAACATTTCAGAGTTACGAACAACCTCCATTCCCAAGGTGTTCATAACTCCGAGGTTCTATTGTAGTTATATTTCTTAGTCTTAGTTCAGCAGAGGAAATATTCTATATTGATTACAGTCTACTACCTATTCCTGTGTAGTGCTGCACTATGGAAGAGCACTAGCTCTGTTAAAGTTAAGGTTATGACGAGAGTTCTGTATACAGATCAACTCTAAATGTTCTAAAATCTGCACAGTGTACTCAGATTGCCCAGAGTTTGTTCAGCAATCCAAATTTGGAGCCATTTGAACAAGGGGTTCCCAATTTACAGCCCCTGGAAAAAACAAACAAACAAACACTCTTAGACTGGACATGTTTTAAAAAAAAAATGGTTACTAACTTTCCATAACTGTTGTTCTTTGAGATGTATTGTTCTTGTCCATTTCACGTTAGGTGTCTGTGCCCTGTGCACTGTTGGAGGTTTTTCCTCTCAGTGATATCCATCAGACCAGCTCTAGCACCCTCTGGAGCTGCACACGCATGTGCCAGCATAAAGAGTGCCACCAACCATGCACCCTCTCAGTTCCTTCTGGCCAGACAACTCTGACCCACCCTCCTTACTCCTCTGTTGGTCATGGAATGGACACGAGCACCACATCTTGAAGAACAACAGTTATGGAAGGTTAGTAACCTTTTTTCCCCCCCTCAAGTGCTTGCTCATGTCCATTCCACATTAGGTGACTCACAAGCAGTACCTCAGGAGATGGGTTCTGAGTACAAGGACATGCTGACAGCAACACTGCTCTTCCAAACCTGGCGTTGTCTCAAGCCTGTTGGGTGATGGCATAATGGGATGCAAAGATGTACACTGATAACCAAGTTGCAGCCCTGCAGATATCTTGGATTGGCACTTGCACGAGGAACACTGATGAAGAGGCCTGAACGTTCATGGAGCAAGCAGTTAGGATGGCCAGCAGCAGGACGCTGTCCTGGATGACCACCTGTATTTGAGCTTACTACGAGCTGGCAAAGATCCTCCAGCCTGACAGTGGAAGCCCTTTCATCCTTTCTGCTACAGCTACAGAGAGATGCGTGGACTTGCAAAAGGGTTTAGTCCTCTCAATATAGGTGGTGAAGGCACACCTAACATCCTGCTCCCTGTCATTGGAGACAGCCGCTGTCCCAACGGAGTCAAGGGGACTGGGAGTGATAGTAAGTTCCTGGCCACTGTGAAGGCCTCCAGGATCAAAGGGACAGTCAAGTTGCTGGTACTGCAATGGCTTCCAGGAGTCAGTGGAAAGTCCTGCACCGGACTCAATGCTCTGAGTGCAATGGACAGTGCCACCATAGGACCGGAATAGACGAGTGGCCCACCATGGTGCTGTGCTGCCTTCCCCATGCTTATCCTTTTTCTGCATCAGCAAGCGCGGTGTCAGTGTGCTGTGTTTTGTGCTTCTTCCTCAGCAGCAGAGATGGTGAATGGTGCCAGGAAGAACGCTGTGCCGGAGGAGCACTTTGCACTGAAGCCAAAGTGCTCGGTTCAGAATCAGAGCAACTTGGCTCTGAGGATAGTCTGAGAGCAGCATCCATTAGTATAACCGACCCTTGAGCCTTCTCTCTCCTTTTTAACGCAGGGGTCTAAAGTCCTGACAGATCTAGTACTTGTCCCTCGTGTGCGTTTCTCCCAAGCACTTCAAGCAACTGGCTTGTCAGGGTGGTCCAGGTGTAGGGGGAGTGGGACTCATTGGAGAGTGGTTCTGAGTGCAGGGGGAATGAGGCTTGGCAGGAGGGTCCGGATGCAAGGGGCTTGGGTGGATGGGGGAGCAGCTCCCTGTACAGGGATCCCTCCCCCTGCAACTGAGGAGCGATGGGTGCAGGAAGCGGGGGAGGGAGGGAGGGGAGGGGAAGGGAAGGGAGGAGAAGTTTGCAGATTTTCCTTCAGCTGGGAGAGAAATCTGTGGCTTGGTCTGACCCAGCCCCGGATGTCGTGCAAGGGAAGAGGAAGTCTTGTCCTCCCAGCCCAGCCGGGATTAGCAGCTGAGCCTGGCACAGGGTAGGAGCCACCAGCCATGTCTTCCCCAGTTCGGCCTCCTGCCCCACAGTGATTTACTTCTCTGCTGGCTTCCCTAGGCTCCAGAAACATATTGCTGGTGAGGGTCGCATGGCCGCTCTTATGGCTTCCCTTTGCTTCCCCATCAGAAAGTCATTTTTCTGTGGGGAAGCAAAGAAATATGCAGGGGACAAATTCTCCACATGTGTAGTGGTGCAGAATTCCCCCAGGAGGAATATATATTCAAGGGACCAATCGCCTTTGGAGCAAATTTTCAAGATTTGGTTGCCTGGAGTGACCATTCCACTCCCAGATGCCTACCAAACTTGGTCAAATGCCTGCTACCCTGATGTCACTGCAAGATTTATTTCCAGCCATTTCAAGTGGCAGCCTAATTTAAATAGGACAAGCACCAATTTATGTTCATAAGACAGTAGAGGTGCCTCTTTCATGAATATATACATGCCTTCTGCTTTTCAGGCATCTGAGGTGTTATCTCAAAGCAATTTTAATCCTAAAAAAAATGAAATTGGCCTGATTTTGGAAGTGTTGAGCACCTGGCTCTCCCAGCATCATCCATGGAGTTGTGGTTGCCTATTACAGTGGAGCACCACTAGTACAAATAGCAAATATGCCGGTCTGTACATGAGTTCTGCTACCCCAAAGGTGGCCACAAATGGCTGCAATCAAGGCAAAACCCCACCGTAGATAATGCTAGAGGTTTAAGAGTGCCTTATATTGATTTAGCTTAATTCAGTGAGCCAAAGATAAATCGGTTTAAAAGTAGCAAATATTGATTTAAGACCAGCAAATATTGCTCTAATAGCATTATACAAGAGTGCTATATAAATTTAAGTAAACTGATTTAAAAATAGAATTGGTGCAATTTCTGTATTTAGACAAACACTGAAACAAAAAGTTCTGACTAGAGAGAACATTCTCCCCAGATCTCACCTGATGTAGTAGAGATCTTGTCTGGAAATAAACATCCCCCCCCCCCAAAAAAAAAAAAGCCTTTAGAACTGAGAAAGGACAGTTTACCATTACATACAGAAATCCTACACCAGATGCTCAAGAGAGACAAACCCAATTCAATAGTCTGAGTCTTTGTTTCATAATCTAATGTCTCTAAAATACATCCCTACATCGAAGAGTATTAAAATCCAAATTACAAAATTACAGCATCTACTTTAGAGAACCAATTGGCATATTAAGTGTATATGTCTGAAAAGTGATTTCTGAAGCATGGCATGATCTGAGATGTAGTGTTTTGACAGCTTCTTTAACTGTCATGGATCACAAGGTGTGCTACGCTGTGTGTTCCTCTGCAGTCTCATGAGTGCACAATTCCCCTAGTAGTGATAAGCTTGGGCCCTCACTTAACTCAAGGGGGATCCAGAGACCTATAAACTGAATCCCTAGGCTTCAGCACTCATTTCTCACCATGACTTCTTTAACAGGGCAGGTTTGGCTTGGCTCCATACAGAAGCCTTCTCTCTTAGGAGCTTCGTAACCAGAAAAAATGTATGCAGCAATACAGTTCAGCTTTTTAAAAAAAAACATTTATTCATCAACAGGAACACAGCAGTCAGAGAAATGGGTTAAAAACAAGAAAGGCTTACACATAATAATCTTGCCCCAAATTTGCAAGAAAAGAATGAAGCTTAAGTAACTTCCACTCAGCCCAGATACCCTTATTGCTTAGCTGCGAGAGACAAGACGACCCCTGCAGCATTCTCAGAGTGATCAAATCTCTCCTCCAGCCATTGCTTCCTACTCACCCCCTTCCTCTCTATGACAGAGTACTTAAAAGTTTAGTGTCCCCTTTGATCCTAGGCTCAAGGTTAGGGGAAAAAATAAGCCTGAGAGCCTGGCTAGACCAAGGCAGATGAGCACTTCCCAGACAACAGCTCCCCCCCCTTTCTGTTGAAGACTATTCTCTCTAGAAGTATCTTATCTGCCCTCACTGACACCTTTGCAGCCTGATTACCTGATTGACTGATCTTAGACACATCTGCTGGTAATGCACAAGGAGGAACAGAATCCACTCATTCTTAGCTCATTCTCTGCAGGGCTAATAAGAGTAAAAATATAGTCAGTAGATAGGATTGCATATGCATGAATTAGACCTATTGATTAGTGAGATGCCATTCATATTTTTCTCTGCAGAATCACACCATTACTCTGCTCTCTAGAGAATATCTTGCCTGAAGCACACTCCTGAGCACCACCACTCTAGAGATGTTATAGTTCATTTGATAAAGTCAGTCCTTTCTAATGTTAGATGTTGCACTGCTAAAAGAGATCCATAGGTGTCATTTGGTCTCACCTGGCCTATTACATGGATATATTACCACAGACTCATGTTCAACCTTATTTAAAGGCATCTTATTGATCTATTCTGCCTTACACTTGAGAGGACCACTACTTTCTGTGTGTAGTGTCAAAGCTCTCCAAAAATTATCATCCTTTGTCCTGGAGTTGGTGAGCTCTTTACTCATACATTTGTTTCTCAATGTTGACACTAGCAATATTGCTGATCAAAGTCCCTTGAGGCACTGACAAGATCAGAATGTTGTCTGAAAACAGAAATATGGAAACCTTCCAGACAAAATTAAGCAACTATCACCTCTTCTGTAAGTGTTAGGTACAGCGAACAATCCAGGTCACTCTCCTTGAATCTCTTACCACAACAGATTAATGTTCTTCACTTACAAATTCCTATGTGATTTGACACACTCCCCCGCCACAGCTCTGCTCCAGCTATCTCCCCATTATGGCTTATTTATACAGCACCATTGACACTCAGAGCATTTTAAACATTTTCTCATTCACATCCTTACCAGTTCTTTTTGTCCCTTCATATACACTGCTACTTCTCTTTTATCATGCTGTCCTACATACCTGGAACAATCCTCTCCTCTGCCAAGTCCTTCCATGAAACTCACTTCAAGCAATTTCTCTTATGTCCCTTAACTAAACTTCCCTCCAGTGTCTTTTGTCTTTGATAGCTCTTAAATTGTTTAGTGTGGTATGTTTCTCAGCACTTGTAATTTATTTTGTAACCTGTATTGTAAAGGATGTGGAAGACATGCAAGTCTGGATTTTTCAGTAGTTGTCCTAAATTAGGACAAGACTAGTCTTCTAGAGAAATTGACACAAAGATTAAGAACTTTTCATACGAAATATGGATTTTTGGTACACTTATTTAGATTACAAAATCCTTAAATTTGCTCTAATTTCTGTTCCATTTGGGGACAAAGAATATATACTCCAAGTACTTACTACAAGATATGACTGCTTTCTCATCCAATAACCTACTGATTACAGATCCAAAGAACCATGAAGATAGCAAACTTCACTGTTTGATATTACCTCAGTATTGACATAGGTCTGTGGAACCTTACCCATTCGGTTGCACAGCATTCCACTAGCACTTCAAATACCTATAACGAAATCTTCTGGAATAAAATACAATGGTAAAACCAGAATTTTATAAACAGATGAGAATACCTTGTTCAATCTGACTATAGTGTTAAAACCTAGGTTTTTTGTCAAAAAGTATCCTCTTGCAAAAACCTGAGGGAATGTAGTCTCTCAGAACTGTGCAGAAGGGTTGGAGAGTCTGAACTGCATGGTAGTGAGGACGATGGAATTTGGAGGGGTGGGTGCTGAAAAGCTAGCATACTTATTGGGTGAGAGTTAAGATGGTGGTGTATTCTCTATGATTAAGGCCATGTTTATGTCATGAGGTCATGGAATCTGTGACCTCCAGAGACCTCCGTAACATTTTCTGCTTCAGCTCCAGGGGCCGCGGGACTGGAGCTGGGTTCCAGCAACAGGCGACAGCCTCCTGAGCGGGATAGCCCTCCAGCAAGTGGCTGTGTGTGTCTCATTTTCTCTTTGGAAATATGGTCAACCTGCAGCTCCCAGCTGCTGTGGGTGGAGGAGCCCCCCCATGGCAGCTTCCATCCACTGGTGGAGAAGGGGAAACCACACAGCTCCCAGCAACCACGGTGGCGGAGGACACTATGAAGCAGCAGCAGCCGCCGCCTTAGGTGTTGGATCCCCCCACTCCCCATTTTGTCAGAGTTATTTTTAGTGAAAGTCAAGGACAGGTCATGGCTTCCATGAATTTTTGTTTATTGCTTGTGACTTACTAAAAATAACCATGACAAAAATCTTAGCCTTCTCTATGATGTATGGTGATTGTGCTAGCAGCAAAGTGTTTGAATGGAAGAGTAGAGCATGCACTATTGGTTGCTTTAACTCTTCATTTCCTCTTTTTAGTTTGTATTAGCTCTGTGTAGACTAACCATAATTGACAATACGGTGTTTGTGTATTTATAGAAATACAGCTTTCCACTACTTCGGTTACAAGATACTGGAGTCAATGCAGCAATTACTGTGCAAAACTCTATGCCTGAATTCTGCAGAAGATCAGATGAGATAGTCATAATGGTCCCTTGTGGGCTTAGAATCTATGAAAGCTGGAATTTACATTTGTATAAAACACTGGTTTCTAGGCATACCTGTTTTTGCTACAGCAGCTAGTAAAAAAAAAATCAAGTTGGAATTTGGTAGTAAGGAAAGATACTGCACTACTCTGGTTAGTGCTGTAAGGTCTGAAGTCACCAGGACTAGAAACACGATATACACCCAACTGAAGATCTAGAATCTACTTTCCAGTGGTATTCTGTAGCATTGTTTCTAGCTCTGTTAGCTAGATACTTGGACCTTAAAATTGTCATTGGTCCCTCAGATCTGCAGGGGCTTCCATGGCACTGATTCAGGACTGAATAGAATCAGTACTGCTCCACTGGGTACAGCTCTTGCTCAGACTCAGGAGCCCTGGGTTCTAGCCATAACTGGGCCACAGACCTCCTGTATGACCTTGGGCAAGTTATTGCACCTCTTCTGCCCTTATCTCTCACCCTACTTAGATTTTAAGATCTTTGGGACAGGGCCATGTTTTACTACATGTATGTATATTGCTTACCACAATGAGCCCTGATCTTGGTTGAGGGGGACAGGTCTCTAGGCACTACCATAACACAGACAGTGTCACCACTAAGTTTTACCTACATGTCAAAGCAGTTATATGTATTCTGTTCTCCAGAGAAAGGAAAGAACCTCACAGAAACAGGTTTAGTTCCTCTAAGTTAGTGCAGTGCTCCTCTTTCTACCTAGCCACAATCTGAAAGTGACCTATCAAAAAAATACAGGGCTTCGGAGCTGTGCTCCGGCTCTGCTCCAGCTCCAGGCAAAAACCTGCAGCTCCACTGCTCCGGAGCTGCTCTGCGCTCCAGCTCCAGGCTCCGCTCCAAACCCCTGAAAAAATGGCTACCATGATCATCATATCCTACCATCCTGGTGCCATATTTTACTCTAAACCCCCAGCTCTCAAAAAATGTCTATTATGTGCGCATTCACTCTCTCAATACAAACAGTGTGATTTAACAATACTTCCCTGAAAAATGAAAAAACATATGGGAGTCACGAGCCTACAGTAAAAAGAAAAGGAGTACTTGTGGCACCTTAGACTAACCAATTTATTTGAGCATAAGCTTTCGTGAGCTACAGCTCACTTCATATCCGATGAAGTGAGCTGTAGCTCACGAAAGCTTATGCTCAAATAAATTGGTTAGTCTCTAAGGTGCCACAAGTACTCCTTTTCTTTTTGCGAATACAGATTAACACGGCTGTTACTCTGAAACCTGAGCCTACAGTAGTCACTTCCAATAGTATGAAACAAGCTCCAAAGCTACTCCTGACCTTGTGATTCCTGAATTACATGAATACCACTGTCCTGGTGTCATTTTTCTACAAACCCAGCTAGAAGCTATACCCCCATCCTGTTCCATCAAACTGAAAACAAATGAAATAATTAAATAGAACATAGTATGCATGTCAGTAATCTTTAAGTATAAGCATCTGCAACACAGCAAGAGCATGTCAAAACCATCTGTAATCAATTAGTGGTATAACTGGCACTAAGTGGTTTTTGTAACAAGTTCAGCACATTTTTTGCACCACAAACAGGCAGAATATACAGATACAAAAACTGTTAGGCAGCTGTGCACATATTATGATGGCAAAAATTTTACTGTTTCTGAAAACTGAACTGTTACTTTTAGCCAGCTAAGGAAATTATTAGGGCTGTCGATTAATTGCAGTTAACTCACACAATTAATTAAAAAAAAAATTGCGATAAAAATGCAATTAATCACAGTTTTAATCGCACTGTTAAATAGAATACCAATTGAAATTTATTAACGATTTTTGGATTTCTACATTTTCAAATATATTGATTTAAATTATAACAGTGTACAGTGCTCACTTTACATTTTTATTACAAATATTTGCACTGTAAAAATAATTAACTAAAGAAATAGTATTTTTCATTTCACCTCATACAAGTACATAATGCAAACTCCTTATGGTGAAAGTGCAACTTACAAATATAGATTTGTTTTGTTACATAACTGCACTCAAAAAAACAATGTAAAACTTTAGAGCCTACAAGTCCACTCAGTCCTACTTCTTATTCAGCCAATCGCTAAGACAAACAAGCTTGTTTATATGTACGGGAGATAATGCTGCCAGCTTTTTATTTACAATGTCACCTGAAAGTGAGAACAGACATACACATGGCACTTCTGTAGTCAGCATTGAAAGATATTTACATGCTAGATATGCTAAAACATTCATATGCCCCTTCGTGCTTCGGCCACCATTCCAGAGGATGCGCTTCCATGCTGATGATGCTCATTAAAAAAATAAGTGGTTAATTAAATTTTGACTGAATGCCTCGGGGGAGAATAGTATGCCTCCTGCTCTGTTTTACCCACATTCTGCCATGTATTTCATATTATAGCAGTCTCGGATGATGACCCAGCAATGTTGTTAGTTTTAAGAACACTTTCACTGCAGATCTGACAAAATGCAAAAAAGGTACCAATGTGAGATTTCTAAAGAGCTACAGCATTCAACCCCAGGCTTAAAAATCTGAAGTACCTTCCAAAATTTGAGAGATGAGGTGTGGAGCATGCTTTCAGAAGTCTTAAAAGATCAGTACTCCGATGCAGAAACTACAAAACACGAACCATCAAAAAAGAAAATCAACCTTCTGCTGGTGGCATCTGACTCAGATGATGAAAGTGAACATGCATCAGTCTGCACTGCTCTGGATCATTATCGAGCAGAACTAGTCATCAGCATGGACTGGAATGGTGGTTGACGAAGGGACATATGAATCTTTAGCACATCTGGCACGTAAACGTCTTGCGACGCCAGCTACAACAATGCCATGCAAACATCTGTTCTCACTTTCAGGTGACATTGTAAACAAAAAGCGGGCAGCATTACCTCCTGCAAATGTATACAAACTTGTTTGAGTAACTGGCTGAACAAGGAGGACTAAGTGGACTTATAGGCTCTAAAGTTTTACATTATTTTTGAATGCAGTTATTTTTTGTACATAAAAGTTGAACTTAAAATGTAGAATTATGATAAACAGATTGCACTATAGTACTTGTATTAGGAGAATTGAAAAATACTATTTCTTCTGTTTTTTACAGCACAAATATTTGTAATAAAAAAGCAAAGGGAGCACTGTACACTTTGTATTCTGTGTTGTAACTGAAATCAATATATTTGAAAATGCAGAAAACATCCAAAAATATTTAAATAAATCGTATTCTATTATTGTTTAACAGTAAGATTAATTTCAATTATTCACGCGATTAATTTTTTATTCGCTTGACAACCCTAGTAATTATGCCTCTTAATCATTATAGAATCATGATTAAGAACTGTAGTAGAGACAGAGCCTTAAACGTCTTATTTCTCCCTATACCTGAACAATGCTACCCATGCTATGATTAGGACATGGCATTGTCACACAGAGGTATCAAAAGGAGATGTGCGGGAATAAACTAATATATTAAAGAAAAAAAATCACCAGGTCTAAATGGTATGCATTAATAAGCTCTGACTATACTTAATGAAGTGGCTGAGCTACTAACAAATGGGCACATATTAAAGTCCGCTACTATGCCAGGGGAGAGCAAGTGGTCTGCCTATGTCTAAAAGGCGCCAGGAGCGATCCCTGAGAATTAGATCAATGACCTTTATTTCAGTACAAGGCAAAATGAAAAATTAGATTAAAAATAGAACAAACTGTGATACGACAGGGGATACACCAGTACAGCCTCTCTAAAATAAAGATGTTCCTTAATAATCTATTAGGATTCTTTAAACATATCAACTAAATAGCTGATTCAAAAACTCTGACAGAAGCTATTAAGAAAGCTAGTCATGGAATATAAGGTAAAATACTAACATATTACAAACTGCTTAAGACAAAAAGGAGGAATATATGGCCAATTTTCAACATAGCAAAACCCTGAGTAGAGTGCCCTACAGGGCTCCAAGCCATGACTTTTCTCCCTCCCAGTCATTCACAAGACATGCCTGTGGAAGCTATAGCAATTGTATTTTAACTGTCTTTAATACATTATCAATGTTCCTCTCCCAAAGCTCCTCTCCCTCCTGTACTTGCTGCCAAGCCATATAGTTATTTTTGTTCCTACTCCCCTGGAGATCCTGCCCAGCTCCTTTGTCCCTTGGAAAGTCCCCTCCTTCCAGGAGTGCAGATCCAGCTGTGGCAACAGCTCCTAATAAGGCTGCTTTTATAGGCCTCCAGGTTCTCATTTGACACAAGTAGATGGAACATCTTTAATAGCTAGGAAGAAGAGGAACATCGTTATCAAACTACAGTTTGAGAACCACTGGTTAACAATTTTAATATTTAATCAAATAAAGGAAGAAAGGAAATTGAGGACTTTCAATGCTCCATTCAGAGACAATTGCGTATCATAAGGACTACACACAGTTTTACCAAGAACATTTAAGTAGCAGCAGCACAGTGAAGCTCCCTTACTTTTCACAACAGTTACTGCTTTTCTGGTCTTTGACCCCACACCACACTGGCCACAGTGAACTGCTTAACTAGATCCACAGTGGCTAGATTTCAAGCAGCCAACCCAACAAAAACAGAATTGTAGATAAAGTGCTTTCCTAACTTTCACTCTCAGTAAGTTTTCTTCTTATAATGCAGCAAGGAAGACAGAATTAGAAGCTTTTAAGCTTTTTATGGGGACTGGCAAAATAGAAATATTTGGTTGTGCACAATTTTTACTAGTGAATTTGCCCAATTATGCCTTTTCCATTTGTGGGTCTCGATGGTCTGAAGCTCCCTGGAATGGATGCTAGAATCAATATTCAAAAAAGTATAAGGGATCTTTGACAATAAATTTAACATTTAAATTGTAGAGAAAGTTACTGTATTAGGCACCTTAAACTTCCATATATTCAAGAACAATAATATAAAAAGATACAATTTCATAGAATCCAGCAATGAACAGCGGCTCCTCACTGTTGGCAATCTTGCCAATAAGTGAAGTGAAATTGCAGTCTTTATATTAAACTTCATTAAACTAACCAAGACCTCTTAACCCTGGTCAGGAGTAATTTTGGCCAAGACTGCTGATGAAGTCAAACGTCAGAGACCAGTACTAGCAATATCCACTCCCCTATCAGTTATTTCTGACCAAATTGCCCTTGTGATACTCCAAGGGAAACAGGAGCAAAATCAGATAACTTAGCACTTCCTCTGTCTCAATGCATCAGCTGGGCATGGACAGGGCAAGTGGCCTCATTAACATTAAAAAAATTTTAACTGCATGAGTCAAGTTTCATGAATGTTTACAGGAAACATTTTTATCACTTTATCCCTCACAAAAGCTCTGCCCTGCAGAAGCAATGTGAGTATTTCTTTTAGTATTAAGATATCTGGAATCAATTGTACAATCTGTGTAAAAATCTCTATCAGACCTAACCAGCACAGTACTAAAATCCATATGTGCCAAGAAAAAACTTCTTTTGAAAGGATTAAAAGCATCTATACCTTCCAGTGATTGGTATTAGCCAGTGGTTTAAGAGATATACAACTTGAAAAATAGAATCACTTGCACTCTGCTAATAAAAAGATTCAAGTAATTTAGTTTAGCATCCATGTTAGTACCAACTGTCTGGGTTAAAAGTTTCAAAACTATGAAAAGTTGCTTTTATATTGTGGATGTCAACAGCCTTGCAGCATTACATATTTTTTCAAATAAAGAATTTTATATGTAGGGACCTCAAGCTACCCAGAATACTTCAGCTACAGCAAATGGCCAGCATCACAGAGAGAAAAGATTCATCTCCCCAGACATTTGTTATGTTACAGGCCAAAGAAAAAATGAAAAACTAAGCTGTAAAAAATTTTAGAGAATGGGTTTCATTTCTGCTACTTGTCTTTACTACTATACTGCTGTACAATTAGGTCAGTTTATCAAATAATGGGCCATCATGTGCCAATGTTTAGCACATGTTTATACTATACAGTACTTGAGGCAAATGAAAATGGATCACAAAGATGGAGGGAGTTTATTTGTAATGGGGTGGATTAGGCCCTAAAGCCTCCTGCCGGACGCTTCATGGCCCTGCCGTCCCCCGCCCCAGAAAAGGACAGTGGAAAGGTCATCTAACCTGCCTAGAGCACCCGTGTGAGATGCAGTCAATCATGAAAGAGGCTGCAGGGAGCAGCCAATCAGGTCTCAGCAGGCTCATATAAAAAGGAGCTGCAGGGACAGAGTGAGTTCAGGCTGCTGGTAGGGACTGAGGGAGCAAGAGGTGCTCTGGGCTGGCTGCAGGAGCTGTAAGGGCTGAACCAAGACTGACCCAGCTGGCAAGCCAGGGTCAGAGGACTAAAGGACAGGCAAAGAGCCTCCAGGGAGGAAGTCCTGGGAGTGCTGCTCCACCCCAGAGCAGGAACCTTTCCACATAAGCTGGCCAAGTAGCGTACTGAGATAGGCCCTGTTAGTCAGACTGAGGATTGAACCTAGGGAGGGCAACAGAAACATTGCCAACAGAGGGGTACAGTGATGGGCCCAATTGGACTTTTGAAGGACTGAGCCTGGGGAGGGCTGCAGGACATTTTGGAAGTGATTTGTTTATTTTTAACTTGAATTGTGTGTGACTTGGCTGGAAGGCTGAGTCACCAAAACCCCCCTGACAAGCACAGCAACCAACGGGGTGGCACTGTGAGCAGAGGGGAAAAAAACTGAGGAAAAAACTGTAGGCACACACTCAGCAAAGGGGTGCTCACGAGATGCAAGTGCATCCCTTTGCTGTATTCCATTAATTACCACTGAACAAAGCTGGTTTTGCCTTGGACAGACAAAAATAGCAGTTTTTCTTTGTCCTTATAGGGTGTACAATGCTTCTAGAAGCTAACTTTATTAAGATGAAGAGAGATCTCAACATCTTTGAAGATAAGTACATAACCCATGACTGTAGTGTCACTTAATGATAAATTCTCTGAAAACAGATGATTAGGGTAGTGGCTCTTAATCTATGGTAAATAAACTAAGGGCTCATCTAGATGACTAGTTGGTGCATGGCAAGCTGGGGTGTAAATCTACAACATACTAGAATGCTGCACATTAACTGTGTATTAACATGTGTATGCTGCTACCATGCACTAGAAGTACCTTAGTGTGCTTTGATCTATTCCTATTTCAAAGTGCCATCACTTTCATCTAGTCAACCCCTTAGACAGCAGAGAAATAAAAAAAACAAAAACATAAAAGTCCTGGAAAAGACAAAGCTAGATTTGCTCCAGAACCAAACAGAAATGGCCTGGGAGTATTTAACTATTATAAAAGCTTTTCAACTGCAGCTGTAGATACTAACACTTCTAACAAGAATAAGAACTCTGATGCCTAGAAGGCAGGGAGTGAAAGTACTACCATGAAAGAATGGAACAGACAGCAATGCCACATTTTCAACTTCATATAATGAATTCATGACATGTGGTGACAAACAATTAAAATTTAAAGGACTCTTTGGCTATTTCTACACTGCAATGTAAGCCCAGGGTTAGCAGAACTCTTCTTAACAGACCCTGGATTTGTTAACCGGGCTTGAGATTTTACACTCATTTGTAACCCAAAGTTAGTAATTGTTGTATCCTGGGTCATAACCTGGGCCTCCAGCATCGACACTGCATTATGCAGGTCTGACTGAGTCCAACCACCCATATCCCAGATTTCCTAGCACCTTCCCAAAATGCGGCTGCTGTAACCCTTTGTTCATGATGCAGTGTCAGAAAACTTTACTGTCCACCAAACTTGACTGTTCAGAGGACAAAGTCATCCTGTGGGATGCTTTTGATGGCCTCCCAGAGCATAAGTCCAGAGGGTTAACACTTACACTACAAAGCAATAGGGCTTGAACCCTGGGTCCTGGTTTGACTCACGCTCACACCCTCCACTTTACTAAGATGAACAGAGACCTGGGATCCTCTATCTGAGGCCTTAGTTACCGGGATTTGTGTGTAGCTGGAAGGGGATTAGTCTTGAGCCTGAGTTCAAACCTTGGGCTTACACTGCACTGTAGACATACGTTTAGAGCAGTGGTTTTCAATGTTTTTAGGATTGCATACCCCTTTCCAAATAATGTAGTACACCACGTACCCCCATCTGAGATAGGGTCATAACATACTTATGATTAGATCGCCAAGTCTTACTAAATAAAATGTGTTTTCTGCCATTACAGGATTTTTATCATGTACCCCCCGATAAGCACTCACATACCGTAGTCTGAAAACTACTGCCTTAGAGTATAGTAGAACCTCCCACAGTGGAGAGCAAATGAGAGGCAAAGAACAGGATTCATTTGTGGAGACGGAAGCTGCAGGAACTCCAGATTCACCACCTACCCCACTCCTCCTCCTCCTCCTCCACATGTGCTCACATGTCTGCAGGTAAAGAGACTGGCCAAAACAGGAACAGGAAGACAAGGAGAGGTTGCTTTCAAGAAGTTGCCTTTGTAGTTGACTGCATGAACAGTTCACATATGCAAAACTGCAGACTCAGCATCAGCCTGGGCATCTCTGCTGCCACAGCACTCACCTCAACTTTGGACAACACAAATGAATGCCCGCACCACCACCCAAAACAGTCTTCTGGTAAATGGTAGAGTCAGAAAAATCATGTAATAAACATGGAAAAGAGAAGCAGGGAAAAAAGGGAGAGAAGCAACTGGGTCAAGAGATGAGTTATCTAAGAGGAGCTCCAACAGATGTTGAGAACCAGTGAGTTATAGTATCACAACTTAACCATAATGGAGCAAACAGGGAAATGACGAGAGTGTAGGCACAATAGTGAACAGCTTATAGTTTTGTGGCAGCACAGTCATTCAAGATTTTCTTCTTTAGAAATAGGCACAGCAGTGTAAATGTTGTATCACCTTCCATCATTACAATCCACTGCATAAAAGTCAAAATTGAATTACTTATTAACATTATGCCTAAAAGTAAAAGCGCTCTAAAATCATGGTGTGTTAACATTTATGACAGTTTTTGCATAAAACTGCCTGTTCATGCAACCTTGTGTTCTGCGATGCTTGTATCATGATGCTGCTCCAGTTTATGACTCTACAGCTCCAGTAAAGTCCCTCTAAGCTAAGGCCTCATCTACACTACAAAGTTAGGTCAGCCTAACTACATCTCTCAGCCCTGATCTACACTAGGAGTTTAGGTCAAATTTAGCAGCATTAAATCGATGTAAACCTGCACCCATCAACACGATAAAGCCCTTTTTTTCAACTTAAAGGGCTCTTAAAATTGATTTCCTTAATCCACCTCTGACAAGTGGACTAGCGCTTAAATCGGCCTTGACAGGTCAAATTTGGGGTACTGTGGACGCAATTAGACGGTATTAGCCTCCGGGAGCTATCCCAGAGCTATACCGCTCTGGACAGCGCTCTCAACTCTGATGCACTGGACAGGTAGACAGGAAAAGGCCTGCAAACTTTTGAATTTCAATTTCCTGTTTGCATGGTCACCTGCAGCTTGCCACGCTGGCCAGAGCTCATCAGCAGAGGGGACCATGGAGTCCCAGAATCGCAGAAGAGCTCCAGCATGGACCGAACGGGAGGTACGGGATCTGATCGCTGTATGGGGAGAGGAATCTGTGCTATCAGAACTCCGTTCCAGTTTTCAAAATGCCAAAACATTTGTCAAAATCTCCCAGGGCATGAAGGACAGAGGCCATAACAGGGACCCGAAGCAATGCCGCATGAAACTGAAGGAGCTGAGGCAAGCCTACCAGAAAACCAGAGAGGCGAACGGCCGCTCCGGATCAGAGCCCCAAACATGCTGCTTCTATGATGAGCTGCATGCCATTTTAGGGGGTTCAACCACCACTACCCCAGCTGTGTTGTTTGACTCCTTCAATGGAGATGGAGGTAACACAGAAGCAGGTTTTGGAGACGAGGAAGATGATGAAGTTGTAGATAGCTCACAGCAAGCAAGCGGAGAAACCGGTTTTCCCGACAGCCAGAAACTGTTTCTCACCCTGGACCTGGAGCCAGTACCCCCCGAACCCACCCAAGGCTGCCTCCCGGACCCGCCAGGAGGAGAAGGGACCTCTGGTGAGTGTACCTTTTAAAATACTATACATGGTTTAAAAGCAAGCATGTGAAAGGATTAATTTGCCCTGGCATTTGCGGCTCTCCTGGATGTACTCCCAAAGCCTTTGCAAAAGGTTTCTGGGGAGGGCAGCTTATTCCGTCCACCATGGCAGGACACTTTACCACACCAGGCCAGTAGCACATACTCAGGAATCATCGTAGTACAAAACATTGCAGTGTATGTTTGCTGGCGTTCAAACAACATCCGTTCTTTATCTCTCTGTGTTATCCTCAGCAGCATGATATCATTCATGGTTACCTGGTTGAAATCGGGTGGCTTTTCTTAAGGGGACATTCAGAGGTGGCCGTTCCTGCTGGGCTGTTTGCCTGTGGCTGAACAGAAATGTTCCCCGCTCTTAGCCACGGGGAGGAGGGAGGGGAGAGGGGCTAGCCACGTGGTGGGGGGAGGCAAAATGCGACCTTGGAACGAAAGCACATGTGCTGTGTATGTAATGTTAACAGCAAGGTTTACCGTGAAAGTGTACCCATTGTTCTAGAAAATGTCTTTTTTTTCCTCCACCAGCTGCATGTGTTTCAATGATCACAGAATCTTCTCCGTCCCAGAGACCAGTGAAGATTAGAAGGCGAAAAAAACGCACTCGTGATGAAATGTTCTCCGAGCTCATGCTGTCCTCCCACACTGACAGAGCACAGACGAATGTGTGGAGGCAGACAATGTCAGAGTGCAGGAAAGCACAATATGACCGGGAGGAGAAGTGGCAGGCTGAAGAGAGGGCTGAAGCTCAAATGTGGCAGCAGTGTGATGAGAGGAGGCAGGATTCAATGCTGAGGCTGCTGGAGGATCAAACCAATATGCTCCAGCGTATGGTTGAGCTGCAGGAAAGGCAGCAGGAGCACAGACCTCCGCTACAGCCCCTGTGTAACCAACCGCCCTCCTCCCCAAGTTCCATAGCCTCCTCACCCAGGCGCCCAAGAACTCGGTGGAGGGGCCTCCGGCCACCTGGCCACTCCACCCAGGAGGATTGTCCAAGCAACAGAAGGCTGGCATTCAATAAGTTTTAAAGTTTGAAACATTTAAAGTGCTGTGTGGCCTTGTCTTTCCCTCCTCCACCACCCCTCCCAGGTTACCTTGGCAGTTATCCCTCTATTTGTGTGATGAATGAATAAAGAATGCATGAATGTGAAGCAACAATGACTTTATTGCCTCTGCAAGTGGTGATCGAAGGGAGGAGGGAAGGGTGGTTACCTTACAGCGAAGTAGAGTGAACCAAGGGGCGGGGGGTTTCATCAAGGAGAAACAAACAGAACTTTCACACCATAGCCTGTCCAGTCATGAAACTGGTTTTCAAAGCTTCTCTGATGCGCACCGCACCCTCTTGTGCTCTTCTAACCGCCCTGGTGTTGGGCTGTGCGAAACCAGAGGCCAGGCGATTTGCCTCAACCTCCCACCCCGCCATAAATGTCTCCCCCTTACTCTCACAAATATTATGGAGCGCACAGCAAGCAGTAGTAACAGTGGGAATATTGGTTTCGCTGAGGTCTAACCGAGTCAATAAACTGCGCCAGCGCGCTTTTAAACGTCCAAATGAACATTCTACCACCATTCTGCATTTGCTCAGCCTGTAGTTGAACAGCTCCTGACTACTGTCCAGGCTGCCTGTGTACGGCTTCATGAGCCATGGCATTAAGGGGTAGGCTGGGTCCCTAAGGATACATATAGGCATTTCAACATCCCTAACCGTTATTTTCTGGTCTGGGAATAAAGTCCCTTCCTGCAGCTTTTGAAACAGACTAGAGTTTCTGAAGATGGGAGCGTCATGTACCTTTTCCGGCTATCCCACGTTGATGTTGGTGAAACGTCCCTTGTGTGATCCACCAGTGCTTGCAGCACTATTGAAAAGTACCCCTTGTGGTTTATGTACTCGCTGGCTTGGTGCTCCAGTGCCAAGATAGGGATATGGGTTCCGTCTATGGCCCCACCACAGTTAGGGAATCCCATTGCAGCAAAGCCATCCACTAGGACCTGCACATATCCCAGCGTCACTACCCTTGATATCAGCAGATCTTTGATTGCGTTGGCTACTTGCATCACAGAAGCCCACAGTAAATTTGCCCACTCCAAATTGATTCCCGACTAACCAGTAGCTGTCTGGCGTTGCAAGCTTCCACAGGGCTATTGCCACTCGCTTCTCAACTGTGAGGGCTGCTCTCATCTTGGTATTCTTGCACTTCAGGGCAAGGGAAAGCAAGTCACAAAGTTCCATGCGAAAGTTTTGCAACCACTGGGAATCGTCCCAGACCTGCAACACTACATGGTCCCACCAGTCTTGTGCTCGCCAGGCCCAGAATTGGCGTTCCACGGCATGAACCTGCCCCATTAGCACCATGATGCCCGCATTGCCAGGGCCCATGCTTTGAGAGAAGTCTGTGTCCATGTCCTCATCACTCATGTTACCGCGCTGATGTCACCTACTCACCCGGTATCGCTTTGCCAGGTTCCGGTGCTGCATATACTGCTGGATAACGTGCGTGGTGTTTAATGTGCTCCTAATTGCCAAAGTGATCTGAGCGGGCTCAATGCTTGCCGTGGTATGGCGTCTGCACAGAAAAAAGGCGCGGAACGATTGTCTGCCATTGCCCTGATGGAGGGAGGGGCGACTGACGACATGGCTTACAGGGAATTAAAATCAACAAAGGGGGTGGCTTTGCAAGAAACTGAATAGCCCCCACAAGGATAGAACTCAAAACTGGGTTTGGCAGGCCGTTGATTTTACAGAGGGAAGGAGAAATGGAGGAGAAAATGAATACAAAACAAATCTGGTCTATTTCCTGTTTTGAGCCACTTCATCTATCTTTATACATCTTGCTGGCAGCAGACTGTGCAGTACGATCGCTAGCCGTCATCATCTTCTGGGTGCTCAGCAGAAGACGGTGCAGTGTGACGACTAGCCATCATCTTCTGCTGGCTGGAGGTTAAAAGACCATGCACTGCTGGTAGGACTGAATCGCCACGAGACGAAACTTAAAAGGGAAATGACCTGGCTGAGTCACTCCCATGTTTGCCCAGGCGCCCGATTAAAAGAGCACCCAGGACAACGATGACGACAGCTGCCAGTCATACTGCACTGTCTGCTGCCAAAAGGCAATTAATTGCTGCTGTGTAGCAATGCAGCACCACGTCTGCCAGCACCCAGGAGACATACGGTGACTGTTAGCTGAGTGGGCTCCATGCTTGCCGTGGTATGGCTTCTGCACAGATAACTCAAGAAAAAAAAAAAAAGGCGCAAAACCATTGTCTGCCCTTGCTTTCATGGAGGGAGGGAACGGGGGCCTGACGATATGTACCCAGAACCACCCGCGACAATGTTTTAGCCCCATCAGGCACTGGGATTTCCATCCAGAATTCAGATGGGCGGTGAAGACTGTGGGAACTGTGGGATAGCCACCCACAGTGCAACGCTCCGGAAGTCAACGGTTGCCTCAGTACTGTGGACACACTCCATCAACTACATGCACTTAGAGTACTTGTGTAGGGACACACACAATCAACTGTATAAAACCACTTTCTACAAAACCGACTTCTATAAATTCGACCTAATTTCGTAGTGTAGACATACCCTCAGGGCTGCAAAAGCCCTAACAGACATCGCTAGGTCAAAGGAAGATTTCTTCTATGTAGACTAGACTATCGCCTCTTGGAGAGGTGGATTTACTATAGCAACAGAAGAACCCCTGTCAATGCAGTAAGTGTCTACACAACAGCTGTGCTGCTGTAGCAGCATTTCCAATGTAAATCTGATCTCAATACTGCAAAGGTTGAGGTATCACAGAATTTTCAAGACTGAATATTTAGAAGTTGCCTGTTCCCAACGTAAGATGTCAGGTTATCAGCATGGCAGCACAGTTCTGGTATTTTACCTACTGTTTCGGTATTTTACCTACAGAGATAGGTAAAATACCAGAACTGTGCTGCCATGCTGATAACCTGACATCTTACGTTGGTAACAGGCAACTTCTAAATATTCAGTCTTGAAAATTCTATGATGCGGTGTAGAAGTTCCCCATTTTCCCCCTTCTTTTCCTTCATATCTACCACCACCAGTTTAAATCCCATCTGTGTCTTAAAGCAACCAGACTTGTTTTACAGTCAACTTCGTTAAATAGCCACTCTGTTTCAGACACAAAAACATTTGATACTACAAGAGCACTAAAGGGACCAGCACTTACAAATTTGAAATATTGAGGACAGGAATGCCAACTGGCTAATATCACAGGAACACCTGGGGTGCCCATTCCCAAAAATTATGAAATGCTAGTTCTGAAGAGCAGTACTTTGTAAATATCAAACAGTATGGTTGGCAGAGATGTATTTATTGAATATATTAATTACTTTCAAATATTTACAATACAGGTCCAAAAGATGTTTGTGCAGCCATGTCAAGAGATTTTTGAACAGTTTTCCTTACTTGTGGAAAGGCCGTCATCACTACTTAAAAAATAAGAATCTGCAGCCTTCATACAGTGAATTACAGTCAAATTCTTCACAAGACCAAGAGACACTTGCATCTTCAAGCTATATCTACCACAGCTAAATTATTTCCTGCTGATCCTCTAACAATTAGTTGAAAACTGAAGACATAAAAAGGGAATTCTGAAGGTACCTAGTTTACCCTATATGGCATTTTGTTTTACACTTCACTTAAGTCAGTAAAACTAAACTGGTTTCTTTTAGTCATTTTTGTTAATTCTAATTCACTAATCTTATAATTATAACTAGTATAAAGGAAATATTTGAACAGTAGTGCACTAGTAATGTTTCTTTAAACAAGTTTAATAAAATTAGCCATCAAAATATTGGTCCTAACCTACCTGACAGCATCCTTTCAAACCACAAGTCAGAAACATCCCATGAATTAATTGGCCTTTTAACCTGTTAGACTGTGTTGAGGTTTACTATTTGTTTTGGACACAACCATACAACGGTAATCAAGCTTTTAAAATATTGATAGAGATATATTTGAACACATTGTAAAACCACATTGAACACTAAGTTTTTTTGTACTTCTAGTACCAGTTACAGTGATATAGTTTAGTCATTTTTAAAGGGAGAGCGCACCGGATTAGGTTACTTAAAAATTTCTATTTTGTGATTTCTACTGTAGCTTCTTAAAAATAAAATTTTTGTTTATGGTGTCCCCCCCCTTAGATTTTCATTGTTCAGACTATGCTCTTGTACACTAGTATAGAATTGCAATGTTTGGGCTCCAGACACCATGTAGGAATTTTTTTAAAAATTCTATCGGAAAAGGTTTTAAAAATATGAATAGTTTAGACAAGGCCTTATTGTACACCTCAATTCCACCACACAGGTATTCAACATGGACTACTGCACCTCCTGAATTAAGGCTGTGGGCGTAGTTGATATTTACTAAGATTCTCCTTTCTAAACAGTCTATATCAGCGGTCCTCAACCAGAGAGCACGCAGACCCTTCTAGGGAGCACATCAACTCATCTAAATATTTGCCTAGTTATGCAACAGGCTACATTAAAAGCACTAGCAAAGTCAGTACAAACTAAAATTTCATACAACTTGTTTATATGATACACTAATAGAAGTACAATATTTATATTCCATTGATTTATTTTATTACATGGTAAAAATGAGAAAGTAATCAATTTTTCAGTAATAGTGCAGTGTGACACTTTTGTATTTATGTCTGATTTTGTAAGCAAGTAGTTTTTAAGTGAGATGAAATTTAGGATACGCAAGACAAATCAGACTCCTTACAGGGGTATAGAAGTCTGGAAAGGTTGAAAGACACTGGTCTACATTGTTAGCTGAGACAGTAGTCTCAAATTCGGAGTTTACCCAACTGTAGTCTTCCATATCAGCAATGAAATGGTTTCTTTTAATCCACAAAAATGTATCCACACATACACCATATCAGTTAACCTACACCCAGTAAATCTCATCATACTTGCATCAATACAGCTCCTGATTTAATTTTTGAAGATTTCACTTTTTCTATTTAACAGAAATAGAGCTGAAGTGTGAGGATTTTGCTATTTCTGGAATCTGTCATTAAAGAAGAAATTTAGCCCTATACCAAATTGAGATCTGGATGACAGGCTCTGAAATCTTTATGAACACAAGACTATTCTCTTTTTTAGATGACAGGTGCATGGAGACAAAGGTTCTTAATAGGAGGAAGCAGTGTATGGGGTTAGAGCTTCCCAAAGATGTCTCTGTACATTTTACAAGGTTAGTAATTTCATCCATATGAACACTATTAATGCATGCAGTAGTTTAGATGTAGAATAAATCTTTTCCGCCCACCCCATACCCCAACCAAACCTCTGGGCAAGTAATACTACAGATAATGCTTTGAAACTAGTTTGCTTCACTATTACTTTTAATTGGAGCATGCCCATTGAGGGTTTTGGTTTGTAACATTCCCAATAACATTTCATTCTTTATGTCTGAAAGCATTTTATGTCAAAATTTTTGATTTTCTGTTTTTTGCTTGATTTTGAAACAGACTGGAATGTATTTTGCGCTTTAACTTTGATTTTGACATAGCCCTTTCTACTTCTGGAAAAGTGAGAAATTGAAAATTTGTAAAACAGTTTCAGAATACTGCTCAGTTCTATTCCCCTTAACCCTACCCCACAAAATGTTTCCTTAACCAACTTACGTGGATCAGTTTGAACTGTACACTACATGAGATTCATAAGATATACTATACGCATGTGGTAGAAGCACTCCTTGAGTAGACTTTAACTGGTGAACACAATTCACCAAGATCTGTACAAGCTACCTGGTAAGCTGACTGAAAAACTAGTTTTCAAATACCACTTTTTCTGATGTATATAGAACCTTACATTTAATTAGAATGAAATATGCAATAAGGTGGAGCATTCTGCAGGTTCATATATTTGCTTCATATTTTTGAAGAGCTTCTGTAACAACATTTTAGTATCAACACACTATATTCAATATCTGTCAAATAAAGAAAAAGGTGCCTATTTTTACATTTGTTTCTCAAGTTAATAGTACCAGAATTAACAAAACCATGCGCTGGCAGACACTGAAACACTCCCTTTTGTTTTCCTCCTGTGTCTCTCGGAGCCTCTTCTCCCCGCACCAGCCAAAAGAACTTTACCCAATGCACTTCTGCCCTGGCCTACAATTTTGCTACTCTTTTAATAGTGAAGAGAAAGTCCTAGAGATTTTTAGGCCAGAAGTGACCATCATGATCACCATGTCTGACATCCAACAATGCACAGGCCATAACGTTCACCCAGTAATTCATGTGTTGCTTCTTATTCAGCTAGATCATACCTTTTAGAAAGATATCCAATCTTAAAGACTCAAACTGAAGAATCCACCACATCTTCATGTCAATTGTTCCAGAACAGCCCATATTAAATGTTTAGACACTGGTTAACTGACAGATTGCAAAAAGTAATTGTAAATGGAGAACAGTCACCCAATAATTCTTGGTCCAATGCTATTCAACAGCAATCAATGACCTGGAGTACAGAATTGCTATTAAGTTTTGCAGATGACAAAAACTGGAGGGGTAAACAATGGGGACAGGAGTTATGTTGACTGATCTGGATCACTTTCTAAATGTATTCATTTGAACAACATGCATTTTAATATAGTCAAATGTAAAGTTATATGTCTAGAAACAAAGGATGTAAGTCACACTTACAAGATCGGGGAGTATCCTGGGAATCCAGTGACAGCGGAAAGTACTTCAGGGAAATGACAGCCAACTGAATAGGAGTTCCCAATGTAATGCTGCAGCTAAGAGGGAGAACATAATCCTTTGTCGTATAAGTAGGGGAATGTCAAGCAACAGCAGGGAAGACTTATTACCTCTGGATAAGGTATTAATGGGACCATTACTGAAATCCTGCCTCCAGTTCAAGTGTTCATGCTTCAAAGAGGATGTTGCAAAAGGTTCAGAAGACAGCTACAAAAATTATTCAAGTTCTGGAAAATATACCATATTATAGTGAGACTTAAGAAACTCAAATTTAGTTTATCTAACAAACAACCTGACCATGATCTACAACAGGGGTTGGCAACCTGCAGCATGCGTGCCAAAGGCAGCACACGAGCTGATTTTTAGTGGCACACTGCTGCCAGCCAGGGTACCGGCCGCCGGCCCCCCGGCTGGCAGGGACCGGCAGATGGAACCCCGAACTGGCAGCGGGCTGAGAGGCTCAGTGCGCTGCCGGTCTGAGGTTCTGGCCGCCAGCCCCTGCCAGCCGGTGTCCTGGCCACCAGCACCACTCAGCCCGCTGCCAGTCTGGGGTTCTGTTGGGGGGCCCCTGTAAATATAAAATTTATTACTGGCACGCAAAACCTTAAATTAATGAAGACTTGGCACGCCACTTCTCAAAGGTTGCCAACCCCTGATCTACAAGTTTCTACATGGGGAAGGGATTTCAAGTAGTAGGTGGCTCTTTAATCTGCCAGAGAGGCATAATACGATCCCGTGGTTGGAAGTTGCAGCTTGACAAAAACTTTGCACTTTATTTTCAGTTTGAATTTAACAGTGAGGGAATTAGCCATTGGAACAACTTCCCTGGGGATGTAATAAATTCTCCTTCACTTTAAGTCTTTAAATCACAACTGGATATCTTCCTAAAAGTATGCTATAGCTCAAACTACAGCCTTGATGCAGAAATTAATAGGTGATGTACTTTGCTTTATGTTATACAAGTCAATCTAGATCAATGGTTCTCTACCTGAAGCCCACCAGCCACTCGTGGCCCAATCAGCACAGAGCTGCGGCCCACGTGACAGCCTCAGGGACATACAGGTAGCACTGGATGCGGCTCACAATGGTAAATAGGTTGAGAACCACTGGTCTAGATAATCGTGATGAAGTGGAGCTTCATGAATTAAAACAAGCCCAGGCAAAACTCTCCAGGAGCAGAGGGGCAGTTCATACCTCATCAGGGCATGTATGGGACAAACCCAGCCCAGCCTCACAGAACAAAGGACACCGGCCTAGGCAGCAAAAAAAGGACCTGTTGGACTCTCAAGTGAGAGTCACCCCCCCCCCTTCCCTTGGTCAGTTTGGGACTATGATGAGGTAATGCTCACCTTAACTCTGAAAGGGGGGGTGGAACCAAGAGGGAAGAAAGAACATGACAAAAGGGAGAAACATTTGCCATGCTCTCTTCCACCTCCATCTACAGACACCACCACCAAGTGACTGAAGCGCTGATCAAAGGGGAGAGCCTGGCTGAAGAGCAACTGTCAGCCTGTGGTGAGAAGCATCTAAATTTGTAAGGGCACTGAAAGTGCTGATGTCAGCTTAAAATGCATTTTGCTTTTATTTCATCTGACCAAATCTGACTTCTTGTACTTTGACTTATAATCACTTATAATCTATCATTGGTAGTTAATACATTTGTTTATTCTACCTGAAGCAGTGCGTTTGAAGCATGTCAGAGACTCCCCTTGGGATAACAAGCCTAGTACATATCAATTTTCTTTGTTAAATTGACAAAATCATATAAGCTTGCAGCGTCCAGTGGGCATAACTGGACACTGCAAGATGGAGGTTTCTAGAGTTGTGTCTGGGACTGGAGATATTGGCTAGTGTCATTCGGTTGCACAATCCAAGCAGCGGTTGGCCAAAAGTGCTCACTTGCGTAGCTGGAAGAAGCTTACATACTAGAGGCTACACGTGAACAGCCTGGAGTGTCATGTACACAGCAGAGCAGAGTAAGGTTGGCCCCCAGAGTCAAGGATTGGAGTAACCTAGCAGATCACTGGTCCAGATAACACCAGGGGAATGTCACACCACCCCACTAGTCCCAAACAGAAGAATCCAAGTGCTAGAATTCAGTAAAACCTGCTCCGTAAGCATGGTAAATACACAGATACTCTAGCCCAGAGTTTGGTGCAACAGTGAAAGAACTGTGGAATTCTGTCCCAGGATAGGTGAGGGTGCACTCAGACACCAAGAGGGGACAGATGTAGCTAGCCCTACAAACATGACAGTCATAACAGTTTTAATCTACAAGCATAGGAAACTTTAGGAAAGTAGTCAATTACGTCAATTTTTGCAATATAGGACAATATTTCTCTAGGATTTATGAGATGCCAGCCCAAACTCATTTTCATCTGTGACCAAAGCTATGGATTTGAACTGAGAAAAACCTGCATCAAAAATCTGATTAGAAAAGGATAGTTAGCTGAAAGTTTCCATATTATAAACAGAATATTTGTTCATTAAACTTTAGCATAACAACAGGGCTAACAAAAAATATTCCACTGATTTCCCCCCACCCCAAATAGGCAATTATCCTTACTTTACAAGATTTTAAAAGCTAGGAATTAGACAAAAATCTGTGTCTTTTGTAGGTGACTAATCTGAGGAATTGTCACAGATTGAAGTGTCATTATAGGAGGTTTTGGAATTAATTGAGAAATTTAACAGTAACAAGTCACCGGGACCAGATGGCATTCTCCCAAGAGTTCTGAGAAAACTCAAATGTGAAATTGCGGAACTATTAACTATGGTTTGTAACCTGTCCTTTAAATCAGCTACTGTACCCAATGATGGAAAATAGCTAATGTAATGCCAATATTTAAGAAGGGCTCTAGAGGAGATTCTGGCAATTACAGACCAGTAAGTCTAACATCAGTACCGGGCAAATTAGTTGAAACAATAGTAAAGAATAAAATTGTCAGACTCATAGAAGAACATAAACTGCTGCAAAAAAGTCAGCATAGCTTCTGTAAAGGGAGATCATGTTTTACTAATCTATTAGAGTTCTTTGAGAGGGTCAACAAAGATGTGGACAAGGGGGATCCAGTGGACATAATGTACTTAGATTTCCAGAAAGCCTTTGACAAGGTCCCTCACCAAAGGCTCTTATGTAAATTAAGTCATCATGGGATAAACAGCCTGCTTCTACTACCAGAGGGAAATGGGTCCATACTACAGGTCTGCAGGTTCAAATCCTGCTTATGCCCATCTCCTCCACAAAATGGGGAATTTTTATGTAAGTCTCTCTATAAAATGACCCCTAAGTGTAAAGACCTTGGAATAATAGTAATTGTTAGTAATTTTATATTGAAAACACTTTAAAAAATGAATTAGGATGTTGTGTTAAACATTTTAGTGTATTTTTAATGGTTTGTATCGTTAGTGAGCTGTCCCTTTAAGACCACTGTGAGCTACTTAATTGTACAGTGTGAGGAAAGTTTTGCCCATATGTCCAGAGAAGAGAAGATCCTGTGTGTGTAAGCTCCAAAAAGAAAGACCAGAATTTAGAAGCTTGTCTTTCCAAAAAGCAAGTCTTAGCCCTGGTCTACATTTTGCGGGGGGTGGGGGTGGGAAAGGGGGTAAGGGAATCGATCTAAATACGCAACTTCAGCTATGTGAATAACATAGCTGAAGTCGATGTACTTAGATAGACTTACCATGGTGTCTCCACTGCGGTAAGTCGACTGCTGCCGCTCCCCCATCAACTCTACCTGTGCCTCTCGCAGCGCTGGAGTACAGGAAAGCGCTCGGGGGTCAATTTATTGCATCTAGACTAGATGCGATAAATCGATCCCCGCTGGATCGATCGCTGCCCGCCAAGTAGGGAAGACATACCCTAATTCTTGAAGAAGAAACATTAGCACTTATCAGGGAGCTGGATCCCTCAACAAGTTATAGCCTCTCTCCTGGAGATCACCAATCCAGACCAACTCAGAAGGGATTCAAAGTTGCTCCCATCTATAGGGTATTTGGTGGGTCTCAATTCTACCTCCTCAGTCAAACTTTGTCCCATGTCACCACACTTAGTAATAACTGGCAGATTCAGACAGGTAAAGTCCTGCAAGGGCCACAGAGACTGAACTGACCCTAAAACGAAGTTGCCCTGCCAGCACCACCAAGTTGTAGGAAGTTTGTCCTGCTTCCGAGTGTTTTCTATTTTACCAAGGCTGTCAAAACAACTCCTTTCACAAGCAGTAAAGGCACACTTTGAAGATTAAGTGTCTATGGCTATATGCAAATTTACCAATATGCAAGTTAGGTAATTAATTTTCATAAATTTGCCACATACGGAGCTACACAAAACCTGGTATCTATACTTCAGAAGAAGGTGACAGTTTCCTCCTAGAAACCCAGTTAATTCTTTTACATACTGAATATTTTCAAGAAATCCCCCACCACTGCACCACCAAGTGGCAGCAATAATAGAATCACTACAGCAGACTGGTGGCCACTATGTGTACTATCATACAGACCTGCTCAGAATTAGAGGGCAGTAGAGTAAAAATGCAATCAGCTGGTCTGTACCAATGCTTACCTCATTACTGCTACTGGTAGAATTGCACAAGTATGAAGTTTCCCCAAAAGCTGCTGTGTTAATGAATCTTAGGTCCTAAAATAAAAATACTATTTTTGACTCTTGCTAAATTCTAGGACTAGGTAATCTTGTGACAATGAATACCACAAGTTTTAAAACTTATTTCCTTTTATTATTATTTTTAAACTTTCTCCTTGTCTGAGTTGAGAGGCAACATTTATTTATATAAGCAGGACTTAAAACAAGGTCTATAGCACTTTCATATCAGAAATTTTAGATTGAAAAATGTTACTAATTTACAACTCTGATTCCCCAGGGTCTCCAGCATTCAAGAACCACACCACTTGGTCAGATGGTCCTAACCTCTATGTCAGTTAAGTCAGGGATTGTCAAGATTTTTCTTTCCGAGCACCCCCAGAGTGGAGTGCTATAAAACTATAAAAACTCCAGAGTGGAGAGGGGAGACTCAGGGCTCCAGGCCTGGAGGGACCCTTGGGCATAGGCATAGTTTGGGGGGGAGGGGAGGAGGCGGCCAAGGGCCAGTGGGACTCAGGCCAACTCCGCATAGCTAGGTCCAAGGAGAGTGTGCCACCTCCACCCCCTGACTCACCTCAGCAGGCTACCTAGCCCATCTGGGTTGTGGGAGGACGCAACTGAAAAAATATAACTCAAAGGGGACTCAGCTCAGAAAGTTTGAAAACCACTCACGGTGCAGGGAGAGGGGTAGCTAGGGGCTGTGTGCAGGGAGGGCTTCCCTGTGTTGGCAGCTCCCCGAGGGCTCTGCCAACCACAGAGCCAGGTCCCCCCCGCCCACGTAGCTCATACTGGCTGCATAAGCAGTCAAAGGGGGCTGGGAGCTGAGGAGCAGCTGCAACCCCAGGCAGCAGCAGCAGACGGGGGAATGCCACAGCTGCACACTCCATGGCACCAGCAGCCAGAGGAGCACCTGTCCCCCACTGCCTGGCTCTGGTGTCCCTCCGACAACCTGACCAGAGGCTTGCCTGAGGGAGCTGGGGTAGAGGAGGAGGTTGAAGGGCAGAGCTGTCCCCGGACTGCCCCACTCTGGGTAAGGCACTGCAGTTTGAGGGGGCAACACCTTTGTACTCACTCCCCCCAACTCTGCCCATGGGCTCAGGGCTTCATTCCCTCACTGCTCCCGACTTCAGACAGGGAGGAAGAGGGGGACCACCAGGGCTCCTGGCTTCAGCCCCACAGGGAAATCGTGGTTCAGGGCACTGTGTTGCAGCTGTGGGGCCCTGCAGCCTCCTTGAAAGGGCTCGCGGACCCCCGGTGGAGAACCAATGAGTTACGCCATAACTGCAGCAGAGTGAGTTTCCTACATACCTTAACCTGATGATGCAGTATTTCAGGAATTTTACATGGTTAAATATGCACACTTAAATTTATTGGATAAAAAAGCTTTAGCTGACATGACTCAAACTAATCACAAGAGTAAACTTGCATGCAGGTTTCACAATTAGTCATGACTCAAGTAATTTCTCCCATTTGTGATCCAAAAAACAGATCTTAAAAGCATCAGGATAGATCTTATGACTTTTGTATTCATTAACCATGATCTGCAAAGGTTTACTGAAATAAGAGAACCCTTATATGTTAACATTTGTTCAAGTCACCCAAATTAAAAAAACAAGAAACTTACAAGTTAATTCCTTGAAGTTTGCATTTTGTACACACCTTTTTATGCTCACAAAATAGAAATATCAAAGACCCCATACACACACTAATCATAGAACAGTAGTCAGAGTTCCTAGAAGTCTGAGTTTTTTCCTCATACCACACTCTGGGTTGTCTTCATTTCAGAAGCAACTCAGATGACTGGCACCCAGGTCTGACCAGCCATACCCAAATTCTGCATCCTGAATTGACTGGACTTCTGGGCTCCTATCCCATGGTTCTTTGTGTCACAATAACCTGAGCCACTCTGATTCTTTCCCAGTTAACCGTGGGAGAACTTGTCTGTCCTTTTGGGTACATACGGGAATTGTGGAAAGGCATCAAAGGACTATCAGCACTCAAATGATTTAACCTACATCCTTGCTAAAAATTCAGTGGGCAAGTTACCAACCCAAGTGAAAGGAGCACCTAACCTTTAACCAATGCCCCACGATGGGCCAGATAGCTCAGACCGAAAGCACTACTAAACTCAGGTGAGAGGATTTTGTGCATGGACAGGAGAGAGGTTAGGGGCAACACTCAAGTAAGAGCCTGAGTTAACTCTGTTGACTAAGACTTAAATATTGCTACCTCTCAGTACAGGCTAAGTAAGCAGTGACAGTCACTCAGGTTTCTCTAGGAGTTTGGGGTTCTGAACCATTGTTTAAAGTTAAGAATAATAAAGACAAGGGTTTTGACAGAGTGCATTTTCATGGGTGACGAGTCAAACTGAAAACATGAATAAATTTAAAAAGCTTTGCAGGTTACCTTTAATGAGTATAAGGCATTGTCAGGACTACTGAAAAACTGAACAAGATATAGGAAACTCCCAACAATTCAAAAGATTCTTTAAAATGAAAACTTAAACTTAGAAGGGTCTCTAAGCTTTTACCGTTTCAAACTTTCCATTACAAACTTGGACACATCTCCGTCTTGCAAACATTTTCCAGTCCAGCAGCAAAGGTGTGACCCTTTACCACAGTCTGACTCACCTAAGAGGTGCTGCAACCTGAACCAGAATTTCAAATTAATGTTTTTAAGTGAAACTTAGAAAAATGAAACTGGCCTCAGTGTATTTTTTAAAATCAATTGCTTTCATACTCACTACATTCTTCGCTACCTCAGATGGGATTTTTACCTATCCATTCATTCTTTGAAGTGGGACAAAGATGTCTTAAGAAAACTGAGATCTATCCACTACCACATTATCCTGTGAATTTGTCCTTTGCTTAAATTGCTGCTCAAAAAGTTACAGCACCTGCACCTTCCCCCAGACACCTGGCAGATATATCTTTGTAATTCTCAAACTTTAGAACCACATCTGTAAAACTAAGCCCAGGTCTAAAGGTGGGTTTTCTGTTTCACTGTCCAAGCTAGCTTGCACTGGTACAAATCCAAGTACCTACTTTTGTGCCCAAGTATACGCTATTTTACACATTAAACACCATGCTGACTTAAGTAACTGAGTTATTATATAGTAATGCAGAATTAACTGGACAAGTTCAAGGTGACAGTCCTGGTTTTGGTTCCTATCTATAGCAAAAATAAACATGCTGGGGAAACAGCTAGGATCCTACCAAATTCACAGTCCATTTTGATCATTTTCTCAGCCAGAGGGTTTTTTAATTGGTCAATTTCACATTTTCAGATGTTTACATCTGAAATTTCATGGTGTTGTAACCATGGGGATCCCGACCCAAAAGGAGGCTTGCAAAGCTGATATGGCGGGGGGTGTCACGGGATTGCCACCCTCACTTCTGCGCTGCCTTCAGAAAGCAGCAGTTGTGGAGCTTCCCACTGCCAGGGGAGATTCCCGGAGGTGGAGGTGGGTCTGATTTCCCGTGCTGTGGGGAGCCTTCAGCTGCTGGGAGTCATGGAGCTTCCTGTAGCCAGGGGAGGTACACTGAGGTGGCTCTGATCTTCCCCCAAGAACGGCCTCCAGAGGAAGAGGAAGTCCCATCCCTCCCCAGCCCTTCAATAGCTAGATTTCACGGGGAGGTCGGATTTCACAGTCCATGGTGTGTTTTTCTTGGCCATGAGTTTGGAATGGCCCTAATCATAACATAATAGGGCTGCAACACTTGAGACTAATTCTGTTTTGCTTGGATCAAATCCTGTTACAGCCTGGGAGTTTATCAAAGTATAAATTTCTAAATATTTAGCTTTAAAATACTTCAACTTTGATAGGTTTCAGAGTAACAGCCGTGTTAGTCTGTATTCGCAAAAAGAAAAGGAGTACTTGTGACACCTTAGAGACTAACCAATTTATTTGAGCATGAGCTTTCGTGAGCTACAGCTCACTTCATCGGATGCATACCGTGGAAACTGCAGCAGACTTTATATACACACAGAGATCATAAAACAATACCTCCTCCCACCTCACTGTCCTGCTGGTAATAGCTTATCTAAAGTGATCATCAAGTTGGGCCATTTCCAGCACAAATCCAGGTTCTCTCACCCTCCACCCCCCCACACACAAACTCACTCTCCTGCTGGTAATAGCCCATCCAAAGTGACAACTCTCTTCACAATGTGCATGGTAATCAAGGTGGGCCATGTCCAGCACAAATCCAGGCTCTGTCACCCCACCCCACCCCTTTTTTTTTTTTTCCCCCGGGGACACACACACACAAACTCACTCTCCTGCTGGCAATAGCTCATCCAAACTGACCACTCTCCAAGTTTAAATCCAAGTTTAACCAGAACGTCTGGGGGGGGGGGGGAGGAAAAAACAAGGGGAAATAGGCTACCTTGCATAATGACTTAGCCACTCCCAGTCTCTATTTAAGCCTAAATTAATAGTATCCAATTTGCAAATGAATTCCAATTCAGCAGTTTCTCGCTGGAGTTCATTTGCAAATTGGATACTATTAATTTAGGCTTAAATAGAGACTGGGAGTGGCTAAGTCATTATGCAAGGTAGCCCATTTCCCCTTGCTTTTTCCTATCCCCCCCCCCCCCCCCCGACGTTCTGGTTAAACTTGGAGAGTGGTCAGTTTGGATGAGCTATTGCCAGCAGGAGAGTGAGTTTGTGTGTGTGTGTGTGTGTGTGTGTGTGTCTCTCTCTCTCTCCCCCCCCCCAGGAAAAAAAGAAAAAAAAGGGGGGGGGAGGGATGGGGTGAGAAAACCTGGATTTGTGCTGGAAATGGCCCACCTTGATTACCATGCACATTGTAGGGAGAGTGGTCACTTTGGATGAGCTATTACCAGCAGGAGAGTGAGTTTGTGTGTGTTTTTTGGAGTGGGGGTGAGAGAACCTGGATTTGTGCAGGAAATGGCCCACCTTGATTATCATGCACATTGTAGGGAGAGTGGTCACTTTGGATGGGCTATTACCAGCAGGAGAGTGAGTTTGTGGGGGGGGGGGGGTGGAGGGTGAGAAAACCTGGATTTGTGCTGGAAATGGCCCAACTTGATGATCACTTTAGATAAGCTATTACTAGCAGGACAGTGAGGTGGGAGGAGGTATTGTTTTATGATCTCTGTGTGTATATAAAGTGTGCTGCAGTTTCCACGGTATGCATCCGATGAAGTGAGCTGTAGCTCACGAAAGCTCATGCTCAAATAAATTGGTTAGTCTCTAAGGTGCCACAAGTACTCCTTTTCTTTTTTCAACTATGATAGTTTTCCTATAACTGGTACACTGTGTATGCAGAAGGAAACACTGGATTATTTAAGGGGCTCGCTAGACTTTGAAGAGGGATCAAAACTGTTAGAGAGAGAGAGAGAGAGAGACAGACAGACACGCACCCCACCACATTTACAGCCGCCATCATCTTTAATGTATTGTAAGGATGGCCAAAAAACATGCAAAGTTCTGACATATCTACAATCTTAGCTGTGGAGAAGGGAGAAAACTATTTCCCTGTTAGATGGGGAAAAATCAATAGCAGATACATTATTGTAAAATAATGTGTGCCTGCATTGTCTGATATCAGCAAATAAAAATGAAAAAATAAGAACTTTGAGCTATGACTCTTCACGCTAACACTTCTAAAAGATTTCTGACCATTGCTAATACAAGGTCAGTTTCACTCACGCTAATATCAGTGGGAGCACTAGCACTGAAAAAAAATTCTGCTAGCCTTTTAAATACAGTCAGTAGGGTTAGAGGACAGTGATTAGAATGCCAGAAGCCCATCAGCTAGTACTTTACCATTGCTACCACTGGTAGAGCTGAACCTGGGATAACTATGGTGGGAAATGAGAAATTTTTGGCAAAATATCACCACCTTAATCAAACCAAGTCTACCTCCCTCATTATGAATATAATTAAATACAAACCCATTAGAGTTTCTAGATCAGCTGCAGTCACAGCAAAAAAAATGTGGAAACAATTAAAAGTGTGAAGCTACACGTTTCAAATGTTGCTTTTTGTGCAATTCTGACTTTCCCAATATGCAGCTAGAGTAATGAAGTATGAACTATCTGGGTTAGAAAATATTATGCAAAAATACAAAGGATAAACAACTAAAATATGATTATAAACTGTGTGTGTGTAAACAGGCAAAGCAGCAAATGCAATTAACACAAACATCTTGAAGTTTTAAAAACTATGATTCAACCTGAAAAATGTTTGCTTCATACAACAGCAGAAATTTATGAGAGTACAGATTGACATTAAATGCTTCCTTCACACCTAACACACATGGTGCACTCTGTAGAGTGTGCAATTGATGTATCATACTTCTGCTTCAAGTGCTAAAATGGATTAGCACCTCAAGATAGACATTGCCAATTGCTCCACTAAAAGAGAAGTTAGCTCTGAAACTTCCAAGACTTAATTAAAACCAAGTAGGCTCATTTTTGCCTTATGTATCCATGCCAGAGCTGTCTACAACGAACAACTGCTACGCATTTCAGAAACTCTGTTCTCTACTGGCAGGTCTTATTGGCAAGTAACCACCATGATAGAGTCTACATTCCATTTGTTACTAAGATAAGAGTTATGTGATAACATGATGCCCATGCACTACAAAAAAGGGCTATTACATCAAGGTGTTTACCTGTTGCTAAAGGCCAAGAGATAACTTGGGAGAATCTTACAAGACTTGCTGCAGTCATTTGTTATGCTTACAAAGCAGTTATTTTTCCATCTTTTGTCTAATGAATTAGAGGTCTCAGAGTTAAGCATTAGTTTGATTAGCTGTGGCTTTTCCAACAACAGCTTCAAGACAGAAAGGAATGGAGAAGGACTCGAACAGCTGACCCTGCATAGATGGGACTAAGATTAGAAGAAGAATTAGAGTTTATTATCTCTAACAGTCAAATGGATGCAGCAATCTGAGCCATTTTATGAACTGACTGCAACACGACAAAGTGTGTTGTACCCATATATCCTTGGGCACATTTGAGAGTTGCAATTGCTGGCTGCTAGCCTTCTCTAAGCAGAGCTCTGACTCAGCTGCTGTATCCATAAAGATTGATTTCAAGTTGGGGTGGGAGAAGGTTAAGATTAAAATTAAGATTATGATAGTACCTTGAGGCTCCAGTTGAGATCAGCACCCATTGTGCTAAATACTGTACAAACACAAAAGAAGAGGCAGTCTGCCATTAAGAACTTACTTTTGTCTGTCTTATATCTGAGTAGAAAAGACAGACAATGGAAGAAAGGATTATCCCCATTTTGCAGATTGAAGTTACTTTCTCCTAGGGCTTGTTTACACTTGAAATGCTACATTGTAGCGCTTCAGTGTAGATATTGACTACACAGACGAGGAGTTCTTCCATCAGCATAGGAAATCCATCTTCCTCAGAGGCGATGACTAGGTCGACAGAGTAATTCTTCTTTGATATCTAGTTTTGATGCACTCCAAAAAACTGTGCAGAGCAAATATTTAGATACATAAAACTTCAAACACAAAAACATGACGTTTCAGTGATCATGCCAGGCAGGGTGAATAGGTCAGGCAGTTATTTTAAATCAAGGCTTATCCAACTTATTCACGTTATGGCCAACATCTCATATGCAAACTCATGGACCACCTCTGTTCAGTCTCATGTGTGTCCAGCAACTGCCTACATGGCAAAACGGTATTAAGGAAGAATTTATTAATTTTTAGCTGTCAGTGCAAATTTATGGGCGTGAGGAAAAGCCATCCGTGACACCCTGACACTCCAATATTCACCACTGTCATGTAATTAGGGTATGTCTTATACAAAGTATGCCTTGTGAAGTGTAATTCTAAAAGTCCTGATCTGCTAGATAGTAATATCTAATTGGATTGTATGTGCTATTGTCGTACGTGAAGTTAGGCTATGTATGTGTTACTGAAACATGTTGCAAGGCTGAAAACAACCACAAGCAGCCTTTCAGGTATAACAGTAAAAAGGCCAAACAATGTTAATGGCTTATTGAGGAAATGCACACAAACAAGGATTACCCCAGGAACTGTGTACAACAGAAACCTCTCAGAGATAGAACTACACAATGGGAACTATTTGACCCAGGTCACAGCAGAATAGCTTTCCAGCAAGTGGGAAGATATAAAAGGGGGGAAATGACATCATGGGGGGACCTCACTCTCTCTACAAAAACACATACCTGGAAACACCCGAGGAATAAAGACTGAACTGAGGGAATTGATGGTCCCCAGACTAAAGGGATTTCTAGCTTGTGTATGAAAACCTGGGAAACCCAAGCTGAAAAGCCAAGGCAGCGTATGCCCTAAGAATCTGCCAGTCTGTTTATCTCTCAGGGTGAGAATTTGCTAATTCATATCCTACCTATCAAGTATGTTAAGATGAGTTTGTGGTTTTGTTTATTTACTAGGTAAACTGCTTTGATCTGTTTGCTATCACTTATTTTAAATCTACCCTTTTGTAGTTAATAAACTTATTTTATGTTTTAATCCAAACCAGTGTGCATTTGATTAAGGTGTCTGGGGAAAATCTCAGCTTGGTTACCTCAAGTGTGCATAGTCCTCTTCATATTGAGGGAGAGGTAGACCGGGTGTTAAACCCACATACTGGCCAGAGCAGAATGGTACTGCTCTGAGATCCTAGGCTGGTGGTTAGATAGCCCGCATTTGACTGCAGCTGGGTGTGTCCCTACCTGCGTGAATGCTGATGGAAGTGAAAGCTTGGAGGGCTTTGCAACTTGTCGCATCAGAACAGCGTGAGAAGGAGCCCAGGCTGGTAGGTCAGAGGGCTCAGTGGTATCCCAGTTCCAGGTGGCACACCCAGGGGAACCTGTCACACTATCATTAGAAAGTGAAGCACCACTTTAGAGTTTGAGAATGTCTGTTTTAGATTACGGGGATATGTAAAAAGTGATTACAGTTTGTGTTATATTACCAATATTAATATAACTTGTAACAACTGGGTGGAGTTTTAACTGAGTATAGTTTAGGTGAACCATGTCCAATATAGGTCCTGTAGATGTGATTTTAAATTCATCCTGTACTTGCTTTCAGCCATATGGTTCATCCTAAAGTAATAGAAAGAAAATATCCCTGTGCTGTATATCAAAAAAGAATTCTGAATCATTTGCAAGCTACCTTGAGAATCAAAGATTTTTAAAGGTTACCTGCAACAAAATAAACCAGGTTTGTGGGGTTTTGCTTCTGCAATTATAAAAAGGTTGTTTTTCCCCCTTTTAAATAAATCAAGCATAACCAGCATTTTCTTCTTGCCTGAGAACATACTGGATGATTCAAAAATGAGCAATAAGCAGTACTGTTAATCGAATGGGCAAGATTGTTGAATCCTTAATGTTTACCACCAACTTAATTTAAAAAGTTTTGAACAGTCCAGAGAAAAATAAGTTCCCCTTACAATAAATTCTGGTTTCACTTCTTTGGTAGCTGTGTTGTCATAATCTTTCTAGTTTCTTCCAAAATGTTCTAGGATAGGTAAGATATGCATTTCTAATATTGGAAAAGCAGAAAGTTTGAAGAGGAAAAACTTTCCAGATCTCCTTTATGTACAATAAAGCAAAAAAAGGCAAAAGCCCAGTTTTGTTTATTCCTTTGCAGAATGCCTTTAAACAGTGTGGAGGTGGGAAAAGGCAAACAATGCCTGCTGTAGGTTTTTCACCACCGACCTACTAGTGGCAGAAGCTCAGGTGCACCCTTATTCACCAGAACCTCCTGACTTCTATGCAACAGCTCTTGGAAAAAATAGATCCCAGGCAAAGAGTCACTAAGCTAAAGTTAAGACTAGAAGCTCAGCCACATTATTCAAGACTTTGGAAGTGGCAAAATTGAATTTATAATGGAGTGAGTGTGCTGGTTTACACTGGTAACTTACATTGGCATAGCTATTTCTCTCAGGGTTTGAAAAATCCACATCCTGAGAGATGCAACTACGGCAACCTAACCCCCATGTAGGTAGTGCTAGGCCAAAGGAAGAAATCTTCCATCGACCTGCAGGAACTTTAGTAAGGGTCCCAAGACCCTACCCCTCCTGTCAGCATAGGCAGGGTCTACACTTAAACCACTATAGGTGTGCCGCAGTAGCAGTTTAAATGTAGACGTATCCTGACACTCAACTGTAACCAAGGAGGACTCAAGATAAAGAGTGAGCAACTCTACTGAGTTAAGAAAAGAGCTTCAAGAGTTTAGAAAATATGGAGAATCAAACCCTTGTAAAAAGGAGTTACGGCCATTTGTTTACTAGAGGGTGAGGAAGCAAAACCAGTTGCTTTTACAGATCAACAGATAGTTGCATTTTAGACCTAGAAAGGGATGTTTCGCCAATCCCTTACAAAAGGATGTTTCTAAGCTCATCATTATAAAGGGGACTCAACAACCATGACTCAGTTTTAATTTTATCAGATCTCAGGCTCCCTCTACACTGAAACCACTATAGCAGCACAACTGCACTGCTGTAGCACTTCAATGTAGCTACTCACTACAGTGACAAGAGGGGTTCTCCCACTGGCATAGGTAATTTACTTCCCTAAGAGGCAGCACCTAAATTGACGGAATAATTCTGTTGATCCAGCAGTTAGTCAGTTTAACTACCTCACTCAGGCGTGTGGATTTTTCAACCCTGAGCAATGTAGCTGAGTCAATCTAACTTTTTAATGTTGACCTGACCTCAGATATTCAAGACAGACCCTTCCCCTACCATTTGTCTTTTAGACTATAAGTTCCTTCGGACAGGGGCCATGCTTTTTATGCTTGAAAAAGAACTAGAACATGGGAGGCACTGCTGAAAACAAGAATGATTAGTTTACTGTAAGCAAGAGTATTCTCTCTGCCCCACCCCCAATAGATATTAGCCCTTGTGCCCAGGGCCACAGGCAAAGCTTCTGCTATTCACAGAAAATTTAAAGAGGCTAGTACAGGTGAAGAAACACTGCTGTATCTGAAACTTCACATGCAAGATTAAGAAAGGTTCTCTATTTTGAAAGTCCTTGGCAAATAAGTGTCACAGGGAGTCAGTCAACTGCCAACAAAATGAAAAGGAGTACCTGTGGCACCTTAGAGACTAACACATTTATCTGAGCATGAGTTAGTCTCTAAGATGCCACAAGTACTCCTTTTCTTTTTGCAGATACAGACTAACACGGCTGCTACTCTGAAACCTGCCAGCAAAATGTTAGTTTTGTTCTACCATAAGGAATAAGTATGACACACAGAAGGTTAAACAGCTGTTTCCTCTTAAGTAATTTTGCAATATTACACCTCATAGCATATTCTGTACTTTGTTGCACTGTAGTTGAGGAGGAATTTAGGGCCAATACATTTGGCATTTCAGAACATGTACTATACTAGAGAGACTTTTTCCAGGTCTCTATCCAGCTTTCTTCCCTACAGCTGGAAGAGACCTTCATTTTTCATGAGGGAACAATAAGGGTCATATTTGTCTGGCCTTTTTTTTTTTAGTAACTATTGTTAACTGTGACTAAGGTTGCAAGTCTTTCATGGAGGTCGCGGAAATCACGGATTCCATGAGTTTCCAGGACCTCCATGATTTCTGCAGTGGCCAGTGCAGCTGACCCCAGGGCTGCAGGAGTAGGTGAGGTGGCCCCAGGAACAGCCGCACCGGCTGCTGCTCAGATGGTCCCATGCAGCTGTTCCTGGGCACTGCCCTGGAGCAGTGGTCTGGGAGCAGCAGCAGCGCCCCAGCCCACCACCCCACACCCAGAGCAGCAGCAGCAGCAACGGAACCCCAGGCTGCACCCCACCCTGGCAGTGGCGGAATCCCAAGCCGTGCCCCCCCACAGAGACATGGATCAACTACATTGACAAAAAGAACCTATCAAAGTAGTAAGTGTCTATTATATAGCACTAGAATGACATAGCTGCAGCCCTACAGTTGTGCCTTTGTAATGCAGACATACCCTCAGCACTTCAGCATAGACACTCTCTATGCCAATTGAAGGGGTTTTCCTGTCAGCATAGGAAATTCAACTCCCTGAGAAGCAGTAGCTAAGGCAATAGAATAATTTTTCCATCAACCTAGCACTGTATACACCAGGGGTTAGGTCAGGATAGCTACCTCTCTCAGGGGTTTAGATTTTTCATCCCCTTGAGACACACAGCTATGACAATGTAAATTCCCAGTGTAAACCAGCTCTTAGTTCACAGCAAGATGGCGTGTAACTCTACCCCCACACTAGCCTCCCACACACTAAGGGCTGGTCTGCACTGGGAACTTACAAAAATTCACACCCCTGAGAAATATAGCTATGCTGACCTAACCCACAATGTGGACAGCGCTAGATCAACAGAAAAATTTTTCTGTCGACCAAGCTATCCCCATTCAGAGAGGTGGATTACCTACACTGACAGAAGAATGCCTCCTGTCAGTGTGTGTCCAGTAATGTCTACACTGAAGAGCTGCCTAAGGGTATGTCTACATTACAAAGGCACAAATATGGTGCTGCAGCTGTGCTGCTGTTGCAGTTTAAGTGTAGACATACCCGAAGTGCCACATGGACCAGGCTGCTGCACACTAAAAGTTCTGTACTGCACTTTAATCAGGAGTAGATCAAAGTCCTCTAGCGACCTTTTAGCGGGTATCAATAGGGTCCACGTTTAGAAGGAATTAAGAACTGGGACAAGGTACTTGGGGAAATGGCAAGAGAAAATTACTCTTGGGTACAAGGAGCATCTATGAGATTTCAAGGGGCATGGCGGAAGATTATCTTTATTCCCTGGGGGCTTTGGGAAGAGAGAATTATTCATACAAACCTGTCCTACTAACAAAGGAAATCTAACAAGTGCCACATTCACCAGGAGCACATAGGGGGAGGAATATGCTCCAAAACAACGCCCGTTACTAGTGCTCAAACCCATGCATGTCCCATTAGGCATCTTTGATATTACAAATGGGGGGTGGGGGAGAAAGGAGTCTCACCAAAGGACACTTAATTACCCACATTTTTAGTTTTATCATTTTCAAAAGTGACGTTGACATGTGTAGTATCAGTGATTTGATTTCCCTGTGCATCCCATGCTAAAACATGGTAGCTCTTTGTCCTCTAATGCAGGAGTTCTAGAGTAGCAGAAAACAGGGACAAGAAAAGCAAAGCAACTTTAGCTAGGGCCTTGTGGGTGTCCTCAAACAGGTACACATTACTCCAGAGCTCCTCTACTGTAACACCAGGCTGACTGAAGTATGTTTTCATTCTTGCATCATTGTGCATTTGGCAACATGAGGTACCCAAGATTGCTTAAATCCAAAGAGTCTAAGGAAGCTAATCTGTCATGCAAGACAGCTTGTTTGCAGCCAAAAAATCTGAACCAGAATTGCTGAATGCGTCAGTCAGAAAAAGGTACTGATGGAAAGAGTTTCTCTCACTGAAATTATTTTCAAGATCCTCTGAGAGGATACTCTGTATTCGGTTAGAGCTTTCGCTCACATTCTCATCCTGACAGCTGAGAAACTGACCAAGCTCGTAAAAAACTGAAAAGTCCTGTTCCTCTTGTAGATGCGGGACAATGTCAGCAATTGTCATTCTGAATGTATTATTTCAATACTGTCAAATATCATTTGCTGAGGTTTCTGAAGCTCCAGATTCAAGAAAGCAAGCTTTGGTAAAAACTTTTTCAAAAGGAGCATACAACCATGTACTTCTGGATCTTGCAACTTTTGGGACAGTTCCAGTGAAACTGTGTTCAAAACTTTTCATTGAAGCCTTGATGGCAAGTACTTCTTGGTGGGCAAAACACTATAACAAAAAAAGTTTGCACTTTCTTGGAAGCGGTTCAGCACCCCTACTCATGTACCTTGCAAAACCACTGCCCCAGCAGCTGTCAAGCTGCACAGATTGTCAAAGTGAATGGGGGCACTCCTCCATTCTCGCCTAAAATGCGTTTGCTAGTTAGCCTGTCATGGAGACTCAACTGACATAAAACACCTTCAGAAAAACAATGGCAATCACAGTCAAAAAAGAGAGTGCATATGATTATCTTGGGATGCCTTGTGACATCAAGGCTCTCATCCAAGCAAAGGCTGTAGTAAGGGCTCTCAGACTTTTTCAGCTATTTCATTTTGTAGAAAATTCACCAGATCTCGTGTTCCCTCTGCAATGTGTCGTTGCTCAGTGGTATCTCTCTGTAAGCATATTTTCTGGTTGTATGGCCAGAACAATTTTCTTCACAAATTCTTCATTGCTGAATGGTTTCCTTGCTTTTCCCAAAAGTAGTGCAACTTTAAAAGTAGCCACTTGTATCTGATCCACATTATTCAAAAATCTGAGCCATCATGGTCTTCCAAACTCTGTTTTTGCATCATTTAACAGCTTGTGCCTCTGAAACTCACCGTAGTAATTCTGTTCAACTTCCCCTGCATGAATGCTATAATGACATTGCATTGTGTAAATTCTAACTTGATGAATTTCTCTTACAAACAGTGCACACTGCAACTTGGAAACTAAATCAGATGGCTTCAGAAACACAAGAAACTGCATTTCCCACTGGTCCTGAAATGTTTTTCTTCTTTCCATGTTCTGCTCTCTTAGCAGCAGGTGGCTCCTCTGGAACAGTCTCTATCACATTCAGGGTCATTTTCTGGTACTGATTTTTTTGGGAAAACTTTCTTATATCCATTCATGTTTTTAACTCTTTCACCTTCTGCCACAAACAATCTCAACCTACCCAAACACCATGCAGTGATCTTGTCAATGATGGTGTTGGCCAGTAGTTGCCTACAGAGCTACAGTAGTACGAGATGTAAACAGTAATTAGCTAAGGTATACACTTTGTGACTTGAAAGAAAACCAAGCCTATGTAGTTCAGCTCTGCCTGCACCGTACCATAATACTTAGAAGGGAATGAGTGCGCATTATGATTTATGGCATTTACAAGGCAACTTTAATACTTAATGTCTCAGTGATTTTTGGGGCACTTTGGCAGCTGTGGTGGCCACACAAAAAAAATCTGCTGGTGGCTACATTTGAGAAATGCTGCTCTAGTGGCTAGACCATATTAGAACTTTGCCAGTCTTTACCACCTTTGAACCAATAGGCCTGGTCCTTTCAGTTCAAGCAATAGAAGATCATACAGGCATGGATCACGCAGGTGTGACACTAGTCTTCATAACAATTTTCTCAGAGAAAGAAAATTGATCCAGCTTTGTAGAATAGGCTGGGAAGCCCACTTTTGTTCAAACAGAGAAACTAAAGTACTGTCTTCTCTACCAAGGACTTTGAAGACTAAAGCACCTCCTCCCCCCAATCCCCAAATTCTGATTAACTTATGTACATCCTTTTCTCCAAAAGGATATTTTTTTCTTGTAGAATTAGACAACTTGAACCTGTCCCCACGACAGACTGGTGTCTGTATTCACTACAGATAAGTCATGTTCCAGAGATCTCCTTAAAAGGTGATTACATCAGCTGCCATGACAGAAGAAAAGAGGCTTCAGGTGCATATTGTCCAGAAGTGAAAAAAAACTAGAAAATTCCAGACTGTTAAAAAGTTATAAGCATGGCCTTTAGATAGGATATTGGAAGATCCCTGTAAGTGTAGTGACCCTTTTGGACGGTGCTGTTTTTCTGGGAGAGGTCCTAAAAAGATATTCAAAGCTTTACCATTCTCCTAAACCAAATGGCTTTGACCATTTTGACTCAGTCTAAGAAGCCATGTAGTAACTAGGGATGTAAAATGTTAAACAGTAAGCATTAGTCTTACTGTGTAACCCGCCTTAACCATTAACCCCCAGCCAGCCGGAGCAGCCCCAGCTGTGCTACCTGGCCTTTTAATTGGTTAACTGTTTAAACAAAAGATTTTGTAATTGTTTAAATGGTTAACTTTTTAAACAACATTTACATACCTAGCAGTAACCAGGATTCTATATTCCTTTCCACAGAGCTAAGACAAAGATAACAATAACCAGGTCAAATGGGGTAGGTCTAGAACCCATGAAATACTCAACACATTTAATGAGGCTAAGCAAAGATGGAAGTAGGACTATATCTAACAAGTTAGAGACCAAGAGTTTCCTACCTCTTCCGTGGACTTGAGTGGCCCAGACAGGTTTGTAAACTGCAGGAGGTGCAAAGCACAGGTACAAGTTTCTGAGATTGTCTCACCTGATGGTTCAAATTCCTGTGGGTAGGAGACACAAACAGACCCAAATAGCTCTCTGCAATTTAGAGACTCCCTCCCTTTCCCCCACCTCTTGGTTTCCTTCCTTCCTTCCATCACATGTAAAGTAACATTCTCATCTCTTTCAGAGACACAGAAATTATACTTTTGTAATTCAATCCATAGCAAGACCAACCAGGAGACAAAAAATGGTCTTATGGTTAAGATTCAAGAGATCAAGGTTCAGTTCCTGGTTCTGTTGAAGACTCTGTAACCTTAGCCATGTCTCTTAACCTCTGTGCACACATCTCAGCCATCTGTAAAACAGATTATTCTCAGTTCACACGGATTTTGGGTGGCTACATTGGTTAGTATTTGTGAGGCAGATATTATAGTGATGGGATACATCAGACACACTGAGGGTCTACGAAGAAAGTGGGTAGAACTGAGTTCTACAGCACCAAAAAGAGTTTTGATAGATCAGCATTTTCATTTATCATTTACATGGAACAGACTCAGTTTGATTTATCTGAACCAATCACAAAAATACTGCTTTCTTTGAAATCATATTTATTGCAGTCTCCTACTTTTAAAAAACATGGCATTTTAAACAAACTAAAGGCAGAAATAAGCTAAGCTAAATTTTTCAGCATGGGCTAAGTACACTAGTGTAGACAAGCCATTAGTGTCTTGTCTGTCTGGATCCTGATTACTTTGAAAACCTTTTCTCTTCATGTAAGTGTCATGTCCACAGAAGCAAGATTCAGTTATCCACAGAGTAGTGGAATACAAGCAGTATTTTAATATAATTAATGTGTTTTAATTTAATTTTCTGCTTCTGACAGCGTGCTGTCATGTGAGGGCACTGTTATGAAGTTCAATCTTGTCCATGTCAATAACTTCATCTAAAAATAGTTTTCAAACAACAAGTGTCATTTCTGAGAATCAGACTTCGCATTTTTAAGTTAAAAATTTCTGTAGCATTATACATTTATACAGCAGATAGACACATTCCCTATCTGAGAGGAAGTTTACAGTTTAAATTTTTTTTTTTTTAAAAGAACTACCATTTCACCTAAAATACATTTCTACCAAATTAATCTTACCACCTTTCACTCTGCATAGCTATTTTTCCTTGGACTGCCTTGGGTAATTTTGAGTCTTAATACTGGAAGAAATTCTAGTGACCTTTCCTTACCTGGACACTATAATCCACAGATAACCTCTGGAGTTTTCTTTACTACAACTGGATCCATGGTGGAGTGTTGAGGCTGCTCAAATGCAAAGAGGAAAACTGAAGAATTCTCATGATGCACTACTTGCCTATGCTCTCAACGTGTAGATGTGCAAGATGTCTTATATTTTAGGTGGGTTTACACTGGTACCTCAGTTTAACTAGTAGTAGTCCCAACTTCCCATTAATCCATTCAATAGAGACTATTTACACATTGTCATGGGGACTAAAGGCCCAAAGTCAGATCAGGGCCTCACCTGGCATCATACATAGTCAATTCTAGGAATATATTTAATCTAGAGCTGCTATGCTGTATTCAGTCATTCCAGTTTTCTTTTATAATATTGCCTGTATTTACCAATTACACATTATAGGTTCCAATTTCAGTTTTAACAAACACCGAAGTGTATACAGACAGGAAGAGTATCTGATCAAGTATAAAAGTGCTGAAGAAAATTAGGCTTGTTAGAGATGATTATTCAGGATGTTTACCTTTATGCAACAATTTTTAATTATGATCATAGTTCCACTAAGATAAACCCATAAGCAAACAGAAATAAAAATCAGAATGTTAAGGCCTAGGAGAGCCTTGGACTACATACGGTTGGCCACCCGTTCAAAGAAACTTTTCTAACTTATTTAGATAGCAAAACTAACTTTAACTGGCTCACTCTGAAACGGTATCAGTACCTTCAAGTTAGGCACTAAGTTCTTTTATGTACTAAAGTTAACTTTAATACAAGTGATGGACTTCTGGATGACTACAACACAAAAAGTAAACTAATTTATATCAATCTTTGCAGACAACTTTCCTAACAAAATTGTTAAAATATTGAAATATTGAAAGAATGCCTTTGTAGACAGGCTATCTTCACTATGATCGCAGGTAAACAACTCCTAAAGAAATTAACTTAGCATCTAGGTTAGCCAGAGCTACAAGTTGTCAACTGTTACTGGAAAGACAATTTTTAAAATATTGATAGACACACCTGGTTTAGTAAATATGAGTAGAGTCAGTTTCAAAACTTAGTTCAGCTCTTTGAAGAACAAAAGAGAAGGGGGAAGGAGTGTAGCAAAAAGTCAATATAGCAACCTGATCTGAGGGAACTTGTTTTTACTTGGCAAGCCACATGCTTCACCTATATATTCATCCATATGAATGACAATATAGAAAGTGGTTTGGACAGAAATTACTCCAAGAGGAATGAGAATAAATGCTGAAGAAACTCTGGTAAAAGATGATTTTATGCATATGTAGTGGACATGACCAGAGTATTGATGTGATTTGTACCAGATATTACAGACGGTGGGATATCACAACAAAGTATCCTCTGGTAATCTTTCTAGGGCTTCCGAGTGGAAGTACATACACCCAAGAAAAGAATTACTATTTGTTCAGTACTCAGACAAAGTACATTCACCTGCAAAAAAACCAGCATACTTGTCAATTTTTAAAATATTGATAGACACACCTGGTTTAGTAAATATGAGTAGAGTCAGTAGTTTCACTCAACTTAATAAAATTACCAGAAATGTGTCCTGGGTGGCATACTGCAATATAACACCACCATGTTAAGCAGAAAGATTTGATTATATTACTGCACAATGTTTCTCTAAGCAAAATAGGTTTTGGTTGACATTTACTTGGCAATGATTTGCAACCTTCTAAATAAATAAGTTATAAATATAAAAAACAGAGTTTAGGTAGATGAAGTAAGAGTGATCTAACTACAGTTAGAGCTCACAGGACAAATCATTGTTTCTGAAGATGCCAGTTTATGAAGAGGTACAACGACAGCATGTAAAACCAGAGCAACTACCTGTACACTAGGAAAAAATAATCCTAACAAATAGTTTAAACAAAAAAAAATCAAGTACTTAAACATTTGCTAGAAGAATAGCAAAAGGCAATGCTGCAGTCACTGACTTCCTTCAAATCAGTGGTATTTATGATCCAAATATGTACATTATGATCATATACTGAGGCTTAAACTCAAACGCAGCTCATAAGTCATTAGACAACTAACTACAGAACCATATGGAATTCAAATGTGTGTTCATTTTTGGTCTCTAAACTCTTCCCTGGGTGTCTCAGATGGTTACCTGCATGAAACACAGATGCAAGTTTCTGTACACATATTTTGAAACAAGAAATGTGAACAGAATTCTAACCTAAAATACTAGTCATTCCCCCATACTATACAAACAAAGTAAATTATCTCTAAAGTACTTAACTCTACAACATACTTACTGATGTTTAGTACAGGGATTCATCACATCTTCTCACAAATGAAAAATAGATAACAGAACAGAAAGTCTTGTAAAGCAGACTTGCAAGTTAGCCATAAAACATGTCAACTCTGCAAAAGGAAACCTACACATCTACCCTCATATAATAACACACCAAGGATATTGCCCATCAAAGTGATTCAAAATTATTTTAAATCAAAGTTAAGAAAAGCGAGCAGACCACAAACCCAACCTCCTCTGCCCCCAAAAAATACCTTACTTGAGAAATACTGAACTCTACAGCCACAAAACCACAGAAGTCAGTACAAGTCAACTACATACCAACCATGTTCGCATGAGGAAAAACAATTAGTTGATTTAGTGATTTTCCAGAAAATTTAGTTCAGCTCTTTGAGGAACAAAAGAGAAGGGGGAAGGAGTGTAGCAAAAAGTCAATATAGCAACCTGATCTGAGGGAACTTGTTTTTTACTTGGCAAGCCACATGCTTCACCTACATATTCTAATGATACCAAGCTCAAATATCAGAAAAGTCCAAAACAAAAGTTACAAAACTATACAGCTAAACAACTACAAAGGACTTAACTTTTTTGAAGATCATGAGGAAAAAGTAATACCATCAAGAATCAAATAGGTACAGAAGTAAAACATAAAAGTTCCCTCGAGCTCACGTTTCTATGGCAGCTTCCAACAAAAACAGAACCAACTCACCAGTTGTGCAACAAGAAGCTATTTTGTATCATTCCTCTCTCTTCCACTACAGAGTAATTTCATAAGCCTCTACACAAAATTTTACTTTTGAAATAGATGGAAGAATGCCTTTGTAGACAGGCTATCTTCACTATGATCGCAGGTAAACAACTCCTAAAGAAATTAACTTAGCATCTAGGTTAGCCAGAGCTACAAGTTGTCAACTGTTACTGGAAAGACTCAGGCCTGGCCTACACTAAAAAGTTAAGTTGACCCTGCTATTTCACTCAGGAACACAAAAAATCCACACCCAAGGGATGTAATTAACCTGAGCTAACCCCCTAGTGTAAACAGTGCTAGGTCAACAGAAGAATTCTTCCATTAACCTAACTACCGCCTCCCAGGGAAATGGATTACCTGCGCCAGCAGGAGAACCCCCTTCCATTGGCATAGGTAATGTGTACTCAAACGGTGTAGCTGTGCCTCTGAAGCTAGACTATGTCTAAGATCTCCAAAGGGGTCCATGCCTCCCTTCAAAAATTTCAGGGGTCCACAAACAAAAAAAGGTTGAAAACCACTGCTTTGTTTTCAAGTGTAAACAAGCCCTAAGTTGAGAGACAGTATCACAGATTAGTCACACAGAATTAGAAAAGTTGGGTTCCAGACCCACCTCTGCTCTTGACTTGGCATGTGGCCTTTGGAAAATCAAATCTCTCAGGGTCTGTGTGGATTAGAGGAAATGAAATTTTTAAAAGTTATCTACCTAGCATGGAACCAAGGCTAACTTGATTAACAATTTAGCACCTTTAAGCTGTTAAACTAACTTCTTTCCAAAAAAAAAAAAAAAAAAAAGCCATTTCTCTCTTCCCAATCTACTCTTAGGTTTCAGAGTAACAGCCGCAGCCGTGTTAGTCTGTATTCGCAAAAAGAAAAGGAGTACTTGTGGCACCTTAGAGACTAACCAATTTATTTGAGCATGAGCTTTCGTGAGCTACAGCTCACTTCATCGGATGCATACCGTGGAAACTGCAGCAGACTTTATATACACACAGTATGTTGTGTACACACAGTATGTTGTGTATATAAAGTCTGCTGCAGTTTCCACGGTATGCATCCAATGAAGTGAGCTGTAGCTCACGAAAGCTCATGCTCAAATAAATTGGTTAGTCTCTAAGGTGCCACAAGTACTCCTTTTCTTTTTGCAATCTACTCTTAGTTTGTTTTGACTAGGAAAAGTGGTTGAGTTGAGATCAGAATTGGCTGATGGAGGGGAGAGATAACTCAGTGGTTTGAGCATTGGCCTCCTAAACCCAGGATTGTGAGTTCAATCCTTGAGGGGGCCACTTAGGGATCTGGGGCAAAAAATTGGGGATTGGTCCTGCTTTAAGTAGGGGGTTGGACTAGATGACCTCCTGAGGTCCCTTCCAACCCTGATATTCTATGTAATTGCTTCTGGCCCAATCCATCAATATAGAATTTCTGCCTGATGACAGCATTTGTGGTTTCTAGATCTCCAGCTGGCACAGAAGCCCAAGATAATTGGATATTATACAAAAACAGCTCAGTTTAATAGATTCTTTTGGCATACAGACCAATAGATTAGTGAACAGAAAAGGGCGGTGTTTAGGACCCAACATACCAAAAATCCCCACTTTAAATCTTCAAGAAAAGGTATGCTACCCAGAAACAATTCTGAGCTGTTTTATCTCTCTTTCTGCAGATAAACTTTTAGGCTAAGATTTGAAATTACTTGGATTTCACCTGGTAATCAGAAGACTGGTGAATTTGACTTTGAAGTTAGATCCAAAACAGTTTTTCAGGAATGCCCTAGATTTAATACTCTAAATCAGTGACTCTCAACCTTTCCAGATGTCTGTACCCCTTTCAGGAGGCTGATTTGTCTTGCATACCCCAAGTTTCACCTCACTTAAAAACTACTTGCTCACAAAATCAGACAAAAATGCCACAGCACACTATTACAGAAAAATTGCTTACTTTCCCATTTTTACCATATAATTATCAATTGGAATATAAATATTATACTTCCATATCAGTGAATAGATTATAGAGCAGCATAAACAAGCCACTGTCTGTATAAAATTTTAGTTTGTACTCATTTTGTTGTGTTTTTTATATAGCCTGTTGTAAAAATAGGCAAATATCTAGATGAGCTGATGTACCCCCGAAAGACCTCTGTGTAACCCCAGGGGTATGCATACCCCTGGTTGAGAACCACTGCTTTAGAATAACTAACAAGGTTTCAGAGTAACAGCCGTGTTAGTCTGTATTCGCAAAAAGAAAAGGAGTACTTGTGGCACCTTAGAGACTAACCAATTTATTTGAGCATAAGCTTTCGTGAGCTACAAAAGCTATTTATTTGAGCTACAAATAAATTGGTTAGTCTCTAAGGTGCCACAAGTACTCCTTTTCTTTTTGCGAAGGTTGTTTCCTCTCTAGAGCCTGAGGAAGACAATTGCTCAGCTCCAGACCCTCAACAAGAAAGAGGATTTAGACTGTAGCATTTGCAACCCCAGTCAGTTGTTGGTGTACAGAGCATTTGTCCTCCACTACAGAAACTGCTTCCTCAGATATTTTTTAATCACAATGCTTCAAAACAATGGGCCTGAAGGAAAGAGGGAGTGGACATAAGTCACTGCCCAGAATCAGCTTGATGCAGACAAGGTAACTCCAAGACATCAGAACTCTCCAGTGTGTTACATATTAAGGATCATGTGCTGGTCAGCCTTTAATACAAAAAATAAAGATGCAAAGTTTTCCCCAGATTGTTGACAGCTGACTCAAGTTTTCATGGACTTAAAGGTCTGCCAAACAGGGACTACATCAGAGAGTATGCTGTGAAAGTTACGAGCTTCTCCAGATTCCATGAAATGCCAGATGACCCCTAGAAACCTCACAAGTGTTAGTAACTTATCAGAACAGACTCTGAATCAATTAAAGTAAATAGGGCTGTCTCTCCTCCAGAACATCAAAGCAAAAAATCAGAAGTTAAAATTGGAAGAAAAATCTTTTCTAATCAACATCTGCTGTCTCTACTGCAAGAACAAGGAATGGTAGACATTTCAGTCCTAAAGTGGTCCCCAATGCACTGCAGAATTAGGGTAATTTATCAAACATATTGGTCTTGTCTTCACCAAACATTAGCTAGCAAGTATTAAGATCCTAGCAGACAAGGCAGTTCTAGTTTTAATGTTAGAATGTCAAGGTAAACCCTAGAATTTACCTCCACAAGCGAACACAAATACTTATTTTTTCCTAGCATGGACATGGTTGTTACCTGCCTGGGCCAAAGGTTATGCCCAAAGACCATTTACTAGATTTAAAGGAATAGTCCAAAATACTTTACATGAGTCCTTTTTCAGCTGACTTGATTTTCACAGAAGACTGAAAATGAACTTCAGAGGTTCTGAAACCTACTTTTTCAAAAAGGCAGAAGACTACATTAAGGCTTTGTCTACATTAGGAAAGTTCTGGTTTTCCAGTACTGCATCAGTGCTGGAAATGGAATGAGAACAACTGTATGCAGGATTCAAGAGATCTTACCATCGCAGTGTTGCCAATTCTTGTAGTTTTATCACAAGACTCAGAACACTGAGTGTTTTTAAGGCTCTAACTCCACAATGCAAGTGATTATATAAGAATTTCAGCTTTTGTTAAAAAAAATTCTAGCCCTCATAGCTGTAGAGAAGAGCCTGAAAACATAACTTGAGTGAATCCCAAAGGTTCAGAAACCAGAAGGCAAATCAACTTTTTTTTTTTTTTTTTTTTTTTTAGGAGCCAGACATGATTTTTGAATGCCTGGGGTTGGCAACTGCTACCATAGTGCCATGAAAACCTTTTCACAACACAGTGGCAAAAAGATATCTGAATGCTGCCTACACTAGCATTTACCCCATTACTAGCAAAAAGAAAAGGAGTACTTGTGGCACCTTAGAGACTAACCAATTTATTTGAGCATAGGCTTTCGTGAGCTACACCTCACTTCATCGGATGCATACTGTGGAAAGTGTAGAAGATCTTTTTATACACACAAAGCATGAAAAAATACCTCCCCGCACCCCACTCTCCTGCTGGTAATAGCTTATCTAAAGTGATCACTCTCCTTACAATGTGTATGATAATCAAGGTGGGCCATTTCCAGCACAAATCCAGGGTTTAACAAGAACGTGGGGGGGGGGGGGGTAGAAAACAGGACTACACACTTTCTAGTTTAGATGCACCTTCATTTTCCACATGTCTAACTTAGCACAGATGGGAAAGAAAAATAGTATAAGGGTCAAGCTAACATGCTTAAAAAAAAAAGCAGCATGGACACTGCAGCACAAGCTAGTGACCCAAGTACAAGAGCACCCAACCCCCTGGGTCTGTAATCAGGTGGCTAGCTTCTGCCAGCAACATCCACAGAGCTATTTTTAGAGCACTAGCTCAAACAGAGCAAGCTTATGGCTAATCTCTGCCATCATGTCCACACTAAGCTAAAGTGCTAAAAACAGCAAACAGAGCTAGCGAATGTCTGTCTACCCAGGCTAGGAGGCATGCTCCCAGCAGCAGTATAGACAAATGCTAACACTGAGGGTTAGGTCAACCTAACTGAATCACACAGGGTGTGAAATTATCCACAATCCTGAGCAATGTAGCTAGGTTGACGTAAGATTTAGGTATAGACCAGGCCTAAGAGTTCAGGAAATAAAACTCAGTGTGAAAAATGTATTTTGTTCAGGAACTGCCAATGTGAACAGATTTAAGTGCTTGATGCTAATTGCATTTCTTACCTGAAAAAGCATTCTTTGTTATGTGATCTCTGAGTTTTGCTACAGTGTTGTTCTGCAAATCAAAGTTTTCATTGACGCTTAAAGCCACTATTTTATTCAAGTATAAATTAATGAAGTTCATTGTAGGATGAGATAAGCAAAACTGTTTAAGGATAATCAGCAAGGATGATTGATCTCACACTCCTAATTCAACTTATGTTTAAATTTTGTTCACATGATTTGATATCATTCAAATATTTTTTTGAGAGTTCCCACAAAGAATGGCCAATAAATGAAGGAACGGAAGACCAATATTGAGTGGGAAAAGTAACAAAGTGCTGTTTTTCTCTGGTAAGTTGGTTACCCATTTAAGTTTACATTTTATGCTACAAGCAATACCCAGAACAATATTGTAGCTGGACTGCATGAACTTGTCTCCCATTATAACGGTCTCTGTGCTGATGAGGACACGGGTACAGGCAGGAAGACCACAAAACATTTAAGCAACCATTTGTTATAACCAGATAGTGAACAAATGACAAAGATTAACCTTGGAAAACATGACAATGCACACATTAAACAGAAGAAATATAACCAGAAGCTCCCTTACAGTTTCATAAAACATTAATGAGCAGGTTACATAAATCTTGAGGATTAGCAGAGTTTTAGATGACAGCTGCCGCAAGACATGTTAGCTGTAGCTAGGGAGACATATTCTTTCATTCTTCAAGACTGTTCACTTTCATTAATACCACAATAAAATAAATTAATTCCTTGAAACAGAAGCTGCATTTAGCCCTTGACTTAAAGTTTCCAGTAGCTAACTGGTTAATAATCAAAAAAGTTACATCAGGAAATAGTGTTCATAGAGTACTTAAAGAAGTCACAAATATTATGCACTTTGTACCTCAATTTCTGCTGCATTTTGCATGAAAAATAAAAATACCCTGTACATGTTTCTGCACCATCTTGCAGCCTATTTATTACATGAACACAAACAGGTGACAGAAACAAGTTAATTATGAAGTCAAGAACAATGCTCTCCCTTACAGGGACACACACATTTTGAAATCTAGTCAGTTTTACATTATCTCAGACACCAATATTTTTATATTGCTCTCACCAGAAGGGTTTAAAAGATTTTAATCTCAGATTTATCAAATCTTATTCCAACCTCACTTCTTACAACCACAGTAAAAGAAAGGGGGGGGGGGACGTATTCCTCTAGATTCAAGTACAACCAAGTTACTTGCCTTTCTCTCCCCCCTACCCTAGGCCTCCAAAGTCCCAAGTACTAAAACTCAGATTCCAGAAACATTTCAGGCAAACACCACACACACAGACAGTGAGTGCAGGGCATAAGCACACACCCTAAGAGGCGCCTCTCTGGGTAATCTTGCTGGGAAAAGCCCCCTTCACAAAGCCTAGAGATGGGCAGAACTCAGGGCCTAAAAGAAAGCTAAGTGCCAGGCAACCCTAGGAGAGTGAATCAGGAAGTTGAAACGCTCCCAACTGGGTAACTCTTCTAACTAAGCTGATGGGTTTGGTGCCTGGGGCTCGGCGACCGGGGCCCTCCAATTCCTCCCTATCTCCGGGGGGCTCAACGCCCCTCTTCTTCCCCAGGACTCCGGTTCCCTCCCTCTTCGACCCCCACTTTCCTCAGGCTCACCTCCCCCCCGGGATGGCTCAGGCGCTTCGCCCCCTGCGCTGGAGCGCAAACCTGTGCGCCCCCCGCACCGCAGTGTTTCAAGCCAACCCCGCCGCTCTGCCGCGGGAGCTCAGGCCCTCACCTCCCCCAGCTTCTCTGGCCAACCCGCCTCGGACTCCGGCCCTTAGCCCCGCCCGCCCGGTCCCGGGGCAGCTCTGCCCCTTCCCGGGGCTCCGGAGCTCCCCTCAGCCCCCCTGGCCTCACCCCCCTTCTCACCGCCCCCGGCTTTGGGGTCCGCTCCCCGCCCCCAGCCCCTCCCAGTTTTCAGGCCCTGCCGCTCTCACCTGCCGCCAGCAACCTCCTCCCTTCCGCGCCGCCTCGGCCGCCGGTCGCCCCCAAGCAGCGCAGCCGCCCCCTCCCGCCCCTAACAACCAGTCCCGCCCTATTGCCCTCCTCGCCCATCCTCACATCCCATTGGTCGCCCCCGCCGCAAATCCTGATTGTGATTGGGAAAAACAGATGTCTGTCAAGGTCTCGACCCCACCCTCAGCATTTTATTCACTCTAGAGTTTAGAACCCCCCCCCCCCTACGTCTTCCTGATTGGCTCAAACCGTTGAGGCTGAGAGTTAGGATAGGATTGTAGGGATGCCAGCTGTTGCGATGCGCCCACCTGCCTCCCTCCCTCCTCTGCAGTAAAGGTGCATGTACTTCCCTTATGCTGAGTTTGGTTGCACAGCAGGGAGGGACAGGGCAGCAGGCGGAGAGAGAAGACAGTACCTGGACATAATTAACTATCTGTTTGCGGGAGGTACTTCGCTCAAGCAATTCCTCTGTCCCCACAGAGCTATGGATGCTCATGGAGATTTTAAGTGTATTAATGTGCTCCTGGATTAAATCCCCTACCCGTTTTAATTCGGGGGGTGGGGGGGAAGGTGTCGAGCTCTAGATGGGTTTCAAGTTCACTAGGCAAGGTGAAACTATTAAAATATTAAGGGTTTCACATGTATGAACTCAAATAACAGCACATTTCACCCAAAACAATTTGCTGTATTTCTCTACATTTTCACTCTGAAAGGGGACACTTGTCCACCAAAAGGGGGCTTCAGATCTGGAATTTTAATTATCACTTGCTTTTGATACCAAACTAACCAATTTATTTGAGCCGATGAAGTGAGCTGTAGCTCAGGAAAGCTTATGCTCAAATAAATTGGTTAGTCTCTAAGGTGCCACAAGTACTCCTTTTCTTTTTGCAAATACAGACTAACACTGCTGTTACTCTGAAACTTGATACCAAACTAGTTATTTTGTCAAAACCAAATTGTGTAATAAAAAAAAAAAGTGTTTGAGGTGCAAGAGTTCTAAAATGAAACTGATCACTTGCAAATTAAAGTTCACAGAAAATGTTGCCCATTTTGTACATTTCTACTTGTAGCCATATTTTTCTCAAAGTAGGAGTCACCATGCCTGACTCAGCATGCACTAGATAGCAGCCACCTTCATCCTCCTGAGAAAGGGAGTTTTGTATTGTGCTTTAGGCATAGTACTGGGAAGCACCGTATCTGAGTTCTATTCCTATCTCTACCAAACGCTTCCTGAATGACAGGTTACATAAGTGGTGTCTCCATTTCTCAATCTATAAAATGGAGATAATAAGACTTCTCTACCTCATAGGAGCATTATGAACTGTTTTGATAACACAATAATAAGTTCTATAGAATACTTTTAAATAAAGAAGCCATTAATCCAGAGGACAGATCTTGACATACAGTGTGACCAGGCCTGTATGATCAAGAGGGAATACTACATATCACCCCTGGTAGATTAACCCTTTTGATTCTGCATTTTCAAGACACTGTTCTCTCTAGTTCCTCACCTAAATTGAGGAAGTAAAAACCAGTGTCCCTCCCTGCAATCTTCGGTTGCTAAATTCAGCAAGTTTCAGAGTAGCAGCCGTGTTATTCAGCAAGGAGACAAAAAATCAAATAGAAGTGACGTGGTAATGTTTTGCGTGCAGTGTCCAAGTGACCCACACTTTGTGCGGTAGCTAGTCTCATCTACTGAAGTCTTCTCAGAGGCTATTTCAGCCAAAATATAAATTACAGCAACCCAGAGCCTGCAGCTGCCCCAAGAATAGAAAAGTGCAAAAGTTACTTAAAGCAACTCTCCCACCACTTTTTTCTGAATAAGGTATAGGACTGGAGCAACAGAGAAACAGGCCCACAGGGTCTCAAAATGGGCATCCAAAAATGAGAATTAAAATTAGTGATGATTTATGAAAATGTTGTGCTAAATTAGGTGCCCACGGCCACATAGGAAGTCTGTGGAAGAAGGGAGAAGTGAACTCTGACTTCCTGACCCTCAGTGCAGTGCCTTAACCACAAAATTATTATTTTATTAACATTATTGTTATAGAAATAATAGCATTAATTATTAACATTTTTCAGTGCTAACACTGAAAAAAGTCTTATTTTTTCACTATCTCTTTGCGGATCACTCTGCTTGGAGAGTGAAAACAACTAGTTAGTTCACTTTTTACAGTCAGCTTCTAGTCACTTTCACGTTGCAATTCTGATACACTAACACAATAAACCAATGGTTTGGATTCGAAGGGCATGTGTTAACATACATTTTAGATGTTTCAGCTGAAATTTTAATAAATCATGGAAACTAATCTATTGATCTTAATTTTTTTAAATCTTATTTTTACAAAATCTAAAGTCAATTCTGACCTGACGTCCCTCAAATATGGTATGTCCCAAGTGGCTTTGGTTGTATTCTACATCCAATTTACTGAAGCTAGACTCTAGACTCACTATCACTAACAAAGAATTTTAGATTACGCATTGAGCTTTAAACCCGGAGTCCAAAGGAATATATTATCTTTATGTCATGGGGTGACTTTCATTTCCATAGGTGATGTCATACTTAGTTGGTAAGTATAAACCAAGGGTATTGCTATCAGATGTAAAAAAAAGCCCAAACATACAATATGGTTATATTCAATTTATACAACTATCTATCTTGAAGCCAGTCTTTAGATTTTAAATTAACTCACTGCTGCTTCTCTTCTTCGCTCTGCTGGTGCCACCAGGTGCTGAACTGTGCTCCCCTACGTAGTGTTTTATGACAGAGAAGGGGAAGAGAGGATATGATGGAGGAAGAAAGATGGCTATAAAGGGAGTCTTTCATAGAATTGCACTTTCACTCACTGCAGTGGTCCAAGAGCAAATTCCTGCTGCATGTAGCTGAGCTTTATATCGAGGACTTCCACAGATGAGGGAGAAAGGAATCTACCCTCAAGGCCTCAGGTTGGGAGCAAAGCTCTGAAGCTGCAATTGCTTATGCTTTCTAGGGGGAATTAATGACTGGTAAAGTCTGCATAGCAGACGATCTAAAAGCCCAAACCCTAGTGTCCCCTGTCCTGTCCCCCAAACCTCACTCAGGAGTAATCCCTGCAGAACAGGGCTCCATGTGACATGCAGGTGATGTGGACTAAGTACTCCTTAAGTCCTGCCCTTTTCTACCCAGTGAAAGTACTTTGATTAAATCCCATTCCAGCCAGGGCCCTCCTTGGTTACAGAGGAAGAGGTAAGATTTGTACCCTGTCCCCAAGGTCTTTAGAACATTTGCACAAATTTATTATAACTGCATGAACATACTGTACAAGCTCCATATTCTCACTGCAGTATGCTAGATGCCCAAATGTGTCACCTCAGTATAGTATATAGTAGTATACTTGGTCCTGCCTCAGTGCAGAGGGCTGGACTAAATGACCTCTTGAAGTCCCTTCCAGACCTACACTTCTATGACTCTGATTCTGAATTGTTACTACATAAATCTCAGTTATTTAATTACATTATGAATGGTGTAATGGGGCAAGGACTTAAGCGTATTCCAGTAAGGAACAATGTAACCAATGAAAACACCTTTTTACCAGTATAACTGTGTTCACGCAACAGGGTGAGCAGGGGGGAAATGTTGTACCACTTTGACTATACTGGTATAGTTCAAGTGGTACAATTCATGTGTGTGGATGAGCAATGAGAATTTTTCAAAATTTCTGACTGTTCCTCTAGCCCTAGAGCAGCTCCACCGGTGTTAGCAAAGGTGTAAGCATTGTGTAAGCAGACATTTTTACCACCATGATATTGAACTGTGCTGTGAGCAAATCTAGATGACATGGTGGTTAAAACACTGGCTTCCCATTTACACTTCTACCACTGGTGGAACTGCACTGATGCTAGAGGGGTGGTAGGAGGATTTCAGAAAATCCTTAATGTGTGCAAGATCTTATAGTCCAGCAGTCATGTCAAAACAGAGATCACTAAAATCATAGGATGTTTTCATCTTAAGAAACTTGCTTAAAGAGTGAATGATAAATTGCTACACAGCAATTGGTCACTGTTAATACAGAAGGAATTTGAATAATTCCTGTGCAATGAGACATTGCTTAAGGCATGAACAAAACTTTTCTATCCCTGTTTCTCCCGGGCTGCTCTTTGTATGTCCTCCATGGGTTAGGATAAAAAACGGTCTGTGATGCATGGCCAGAAAGGGTTAACCAGCTTTCAGGCTAATTGACCCAGATTCAACCTTTAGGGACATATTGGTAGATTTTTGTGTTTTTGTGTGTTTACATATATACTGTTAGAGACTAACAGTGTAATATTGAGAAGTCCCTATCTATGCTGTATTCTGCTAATTCAGAGATCAAAAGGAAATCCTAACATCTAAATGAACTGTAAAAATAGTGATATCACTGTATTCATCCCTCTTTGAATTGTATAGCAAATCACTTGCAAATGGTGGAAAACAGGCAATTGCCTTATGTTAACCCCTGTAGCTAATTACTGGTGATGCTTAGAAAATAGGTCTACTTCGAAGTCTCCCTGATTGCCTATTGTTTGCCTCAGGACTCTGAGCTGTCAAAAGAAGGCCTGGAACTGTATAAAAACGCTTGGGTCCTGATCCTTTTTATCTCAGATCTGCTTGATGCTTCATGCAGGGGAAGCTTAAGTTGTAAGGCTGAGATCTCCAGTTCTATCTGGATCACCCTGAATATGAACATTGGACTATAACCTATGGATTAATTCTGACAGAACTCTTTGCAACTACAAAGCTCACCATCACTACTATGAATCTGATCTCAGAACTGTATTCATGTCTATATGTATACTGATCTTTTAACCAATACTCTTTCTCTTTTCTTTTTAATAAAACTTTAGTTTAGATAATAAGGATTGGCTGTAAGCGTGTATTTGGGTCAGATCTGAAATATTCATTAACCTGGGAGGTAATGTGTCCAATCCTTTGGGATTGGTAGAACTTTCTTATATGATGAATAAGATTTTCAGTAATCCTCATCATAGTTGACTTGGGTGGCTGGGTGGAGGCCTGAGGCTGGGTTGCTTTAAGGGAACTATGTTGTTAGCTTCTGGGTAACCAGTAAGGTATTACAGAAGCTGTTTTGTGCTGGCTTGGTAAATCTAAGTGTTGGAATATCCACCAGCTTTGGGGACTGTCTACCCCATTCTTTGCAGTTCACCCTAATTGAGTAACCTCAGCGTGGCTCCCTGGGACCCCCATCACATGGTCTGAAACCATTACCTTTAGCATAGTTATTGGGAGAAAAAGCCTTGCCCAAATAGCTTGTAAAGAACATGCCTTGTGCACATTAAAAGTCTATTGTGCTGATACTAGACGTGGGATGGGGGTGGGGTCAGCTAGATTGTACCCTGTGTCTCAATTGTGCATACACAAGGTAATCCTATAGTGCAATTACTTCTTCCAGCTTCTCTTCTCTTTCATTTTATTATGTGGATTTCCCCCTCATGCACACTTACTCCTCCTCCCTCCCATGAAAAGCAAGAAGGCTGGAGTCTGGGAGTCTGCAGCTTTGTGTTTATACACTTGCTATAGAGACACTGCAGATGGTATCTGTTCAATATTACCAAGTCTTGGATGGCCTGTATTGTGAGCATAAAAATAAACTTAATAAATCCTAATAAAATAGACTGCAGGATTCCACTGGGAATGAGACGTGACAACTCAACTGGGGATCCGGCTCACATCTTTTGCACAATTTCAGCTTTATCTTGCAAGTTTTTATGTATTTCCTTTTGATGGGGGGAAGAAGTTGTTTAGACTTCTCTCCTCTTCCATCTGGTTATTTCACAGTGACCCTGGCCCTTTTAATTATTATTTCTCTTAATTTATTTTAATTGTATTGTTCAAATTTAGGGAAAAACTATTTTCTTGCTGGGGCTCTGTGTACTAGATAACCAGGATTACAGACCACAAACTAACAGAGGATAAGAAAAATCCCTAAGAGAGAGAAATGCAGCTGGAGATAGGCCAAGATTACTGGTAAGAGATGCTTCACTGAGTGAGTGCATTCATATGATTGTGGTGGTGGGGGTGTGTGTGGAAATTACTGAATAGCTCTTGAGAAACAGGCTTGTGAATTAGCTCTTAGTCTTGTTATCTGGCTGTAGACTTTACAGCGACAACAATAAGGAGCAGATTTCACAATCCTGCCCAGTGTCCTTACAGTGCTGACACAGCGGGTGTCATTGGGTTGAATGGAAAGGATTGTCAGGACTCTGGTTTATGGAAACCTACTGCAGCAGGCTTGAAATGCTCTTCTTCCATAGTGGGTGTTGCTTTTGATGCCAGAGCAAAAATGATAGCGTAGGGTGCAGGTTGCTAACAAAGTAAGAATGAGAAAAAGGATGTAACTTAATTTGACTTCCTAAAAGTAACTGTTTGCTAGAAACAAAGAGAAAGTGCCAGGCCATTTGCTCTATAGTGAGCTGAGTAGGGCTTTTATGGGGTGGAAAAATAAAGCCTACTTTGGGCCTGTCAAATGCATTTTGACCCTAAAGAGGATGGCCTTCCAGTGTATAAAGAAGTAAAAAATTAGACTGATCATGAGCCCAATCCTGCAAGGTATCAAGCATTTTCACTCCCATTAGAGAAGGGCACTCATACCCTGGCAACATCAGGCTCCCTGGGAGCTAAGTGTTGCATTTTAAAACTCAAGATTTCAATTCTCAGGAGAACACATTGAATAGAGTTTTTAAAAGACCTAAATCTCTTTGAAGTGTCATTTATTTCTGTTCAGAAGCCACTTGTGGCTCTTTAATAAGTAGTTACTCAACATGCTTTTATGTCCTCTTAAATAAAATGTGTGTGGCTCTTGGCAATGTGGCTGATATGCTCATAAAATTGGAGTAACATCGTGCTAAGCTCTAATTAGAATGTTTAATTGAAACTCCTGTTGCCAGAATGTATGTACAAGCAGTAGCTGAGGACTACCTATTCATTCACAGGAATTTTGTGCTCCTTTCCCTCTATTTATTTAAAAAGCTTTAAGTTACATTATTCTTTCCCTTTAACCACTTTTCTTGAAATATCAGCATATGAATGAAAACAGCAAACCCAACTCTGAGTTTATGGTTCTTAGCCACTGATACCTACACCGGTATTAGTGTTTACAGCTTTTGTGACTGGTTCTCTAGGCTCCCTTTCCCTGCCTGAAACCAAAATGATCTCTCCTGCACCAAGTCATTCAATGGCTATCTGGTTCCAACCACTCTAGTTGTAACCACTCTCCAGCTGCAGAGAGTCAGCCGCCTGGTGAAACTCTGTAGTGGTGGATTATCTAGTCCCACTCCTAATTCTTACCTGGCTCAATCCTGTTCCCACCCAAACCCTGCTGCACAAGAAAAAGGGGATATCCCCACAGAAATGAGCTCCACACCATAGACTGAGTGCAGATCCCTTAGTGACCTCCATAAACTTTGTCCTCCTGGATAGCCACTGGTTCCGCTGCATCTGGAGCTTTCTATGACACAGAGGAGCAGGCAGACTTTGGTCCTTAATGATGAGCCTCTGTGATGGACCTTGTGTTCCTGCTGTCCACCTATTATGAAGCCAGGGTTACTCCAAACCCTCATGTGAGACTAGCTCTGTTGCAGCACAAGCTCATTTGAAGATATGAGTGCGCACAAATGATGCATAGGATGCTACTGAGTGATACAACTGAATTTTTTTAGGTGAACTGGTACAGTTGCCTGAAAAGGTTTCCAGAAATACTGGGCCAAATTCATTCCAGATGAGTTTGAACCACTATATCTATACACCATAGCCAACATTAAAAGTATAAGGCATCTTAGCCATCAGGAAGGTAAAACTGAGCCTCAACTGAGGTTCACATTTTCCTCTGTCCCATAGAGAACTAGTTAACTCCCTCTTTATTTCTGTCAATTATTGACATCAGAAAGGCAAAATCTTGAAACCAGGTCATAGAAAACATTACACCACTAAAGACAAGAGCTCCCTAACAATTTCAAGCTTCCACCTCCATTATTTTTCATTATAGCCCTCATTTTGGGTCTTGGTCATATATTAAAAAGGCCTGTGTCAATCGGTTTGGGTCTTGGAGAGTTGAGAGCTATGGTGGTAGAAAATGACATGTACATTAATGTTAGAGCTGAGAAGCTAGGTTCTGATCTCAGTTATAGTGGTATCCAGAGTAACTTCAATGTACTCATTAAAGTTACTCTAGATTTCTTCTTATTCTGCAGAAGAATCAATTACACTAGACTAATTCCAGCAGTAATTCCCACATAATAATCTAGGTGGTGAGATTTTTAAATGTCCTCCTATAGATCTATACTTAGCTGTCATCTACATTCAGTATTCACCATGGTATAAAACCATATAGTGTTACACACACACACACACACACACACTGCTTTCACCTTCATGACACTCAGATTTCAAGGCAAACTATCAGTCCTGCCAAGAAAGTTTAAATATATATATAAAATGGTCTAAGAATTGTGTTCAAACATTCTGGGAATAGACTATCAAAAGAAGTGTGTGAAATATTATTCTTGATCTGCCACCTAGAGGCAAGGCCTCAAACATCCAGAAAATTAACAAGCTTACAGACAATAACTAAGGTTTTGTCTACACATAAAAATTGTACTGCTTTAGCTATACCAATATAGTTAAAGCAGTACAGTAACTCCTCACTTAATGTCCTCCCACTTAATGTTGTTTCAAAGTTACATTGCTGCTCAATTAGGGAACATGCTCGTTTAAAGTTGTGCAATGCTCCCTTATAACGTTGTTTGGCTGCCTGCTCTGTCCACTGCATGTAAGATTTTGTGGAAGAGCAGTGACTTTACAAGGGAGCACTGCAAAAGTTCCTCTTCTCCGCCTCCGCCTCCTCCCCCTCCCTCCCAGAGCTTCTCCCCACCCACCAAACAGCTGTTTGGTGGCGCCTAGGACTTTCTGCATCTTCACTCCTCCCGCTCCCTCCCAGAAAGTCCTTAGTGCGAAGCGCTGGGAGGGAGTGGGAGAAGCGGGGAAGCGCCACGTCTCCACCCCTTCCTCCTCCCTCCCAGAAAGTCCTAAGTGCCGCCAAACAGATATTTGGCAGCGCTTGGGACTTTCTGGGAGGGAGGGAGAGGAGCGAGAAAGCACCGCGTCTCCACTCCTCCCCCTCCCTCCCAGAAAGTCCTAAGCCCTTAGGACTTTCTGGGGGCAGGGAAGGAGTGGGGATGCGGCATGCTCCAGAGAGGAGGTGGATGGGGGTGGGAAGAGGTGGGCCTGGAGTGGAGCGGGAAGAGGTGGGCCTGAAGCATCCCCCAGCAAAGTCGGAGCCCGTTCTTCTCTGGGTAAGCTGCCACTGCTGCTGCGAAGGTGCTTCCTAGCGTCCTTGCCTGCAGTGGGCTGTGCCTGTGTGGGGTAAGCCAGGGGCACTTCCCAACCACAGTACAGTACACCACTGTACAGTATATAATGCCTTTTGTCTGCCCCCCAAAAATTTCCTTGGAACCTAACCCCCCACATTTACATTAAATCTTATGGGAAAATTGGATTTGTTTAACGTTGTTTCACTTAAAGTTGCATTTTTCAGGAACATAACTACAACGTTAAATGAGAAGTTACTGTACAACTCTCCTGGAATAGATGCAGTTATGTCAGTATAAAGGATCTTTATACTGGTACAACTATTCCTGTTTGGGGAGGAGAATAAGCTATACCAGTATAAGGCACCTCTATATCAGTATAACACTAGGTGTTGTATTGGTATAACCACTTTGGTAAAAAATTACACCCCTAACTGAAATAATTATACTTGTACAAAACCTGTGTCTAGATATGGCAGAACAGACAGATGAGATCTTTTCTAGTGCTCTAAGCAAAGAAGACAATTGCCTACCTCTGACACCCTCTCTTCTCTAAAGCAGCTTTATAACCCATTTGGTCTCTTATTTGTCATTTCTATTTCTAGAATGTGATTCTTGTTTTTGCTCCATTCACTGCAGCAGGTGTCTTAAGAATTCTCAAATACACTCCAGATTGCTTTGGGTTGGTCACAGTAGCAGCCAGCAAAAGGCCTTCTGGGGCACATCTGAAATCACCAGTGCCTGCTTAAATGATAAACAAGGGCAGTTTCTTGAACTGGTGGGACTGGGAAGTCAGAAATATCACAGCTGAAGTAGCATGGTTTGGGACTAGCCATTGATAAGTGACTAGCATTCACAATGCTATCCTACAATCACGCCTCACATAAATTTGTTGGCTGACATTTGTTTTTCAAACAACAAATATGTATCAGAAATTATGCCTTTACTGTTCACTGTAACAGAAGCTCCTTGTGGATACTAACTGGCTCCATCGTACAGTGACAGAAATGTCATCATGAGATGAATTTAAGCTGAAGCTTCCCATCATTTAACTTTACACACCAAAATAAAGCACAATTTGATTTTTATATGTATATTGCTAGTACAACATATTGTAATCTGTTCTGATTAGAGATTGGATCTAAGGTTTTGATTCAGTCCTAACAACCCCGAATTATGAAGAACTTTGGATCCAGATCTGGATTTAAATTTTGCAGCTAGATCTTATCTCTGTATTGGACTAAATCATTATTCCTGCTCTGAACATCCCTGAAATTTGGGGAAGTGTGGTTCTGGATACAGACCTGGGGTGCAATCTTGGCCCCACTGAAGTCAATGGCAAAACTCCCACTGACTCCAGTGGGGCCAGGATTTCACCCCTGAATTTTTTATCTTGGGCCTATCTCCCCTGATAAGTATCCTACACAAGAGTCCTGTATACTTTTATGAACTTTAGCTGTTTATTGTGTATGTGAGTGACTTTGGTATTCACGACTGCAAGAGGCTAATAAAATTCTTTTAAGTCAGATATAGTGTAGGAAGTTTCCCCCACCAATGATCTACTAAATTGCCTAAATCCTGAATTATAGTGACCTCGTGCTATTTGAGTTATGAATCTCTCTGCCACAGAATGTTTCAGCATGCCAAATTGAGTAGGGCTTCTGTGGTGTGGAACAATGGAGCCTATATCAGGCCTGCTAATTGTATTTAGATCCAAAATTGCACTGAGCTCTTCAAAAATACCAACCTAGTGCATTTGTCCTCTGCCTCACTGAGCTCCTCAAGAAACTGTTCTCGTAATAAAAATATGCCAGAGGGGTATTCTAATATTGAAATTTATTATTGACCAGAAGGGCTTTAATGATTCAGCAGAGTAACACTGAAATTTATTAAACTTGTTAGCCTTTTCCATCTGCAGTGAGTCTTGATGGCTGAAATAACAATTGAATTGGAGGATAAGAGAGTAAAGTTCCCTTAGCATAGAATTAACTTTGTGTAATTGACATTTCAGAACAGGCAGTATTCCCTAAACTTGTGTAGGTTTACAGTCATTTATATCATCATTCTGGGAGACCTGAAGTCCTTGGGGAGAATAGACAAGGATGAGTGGGGATGGGGGTACTTTAGTACATTTGGCATAAAATGCTATGCAAGTCCACAGTTTTTGGCTCTTGGAATTCCTTAAGAAGATATAGCTTGTCACCTGGTGTCTCCCATCTCCATTATAAGTAGAAGTTTGGGTCTGAATAGAAATATACTGGAACTTGGATCCTACCCAACTGAAATTCCATTCCTAGTGTAATATAACCTTGTAATGTAAGTCTGCCCACATCGGGCTCTGTTTGGATACAAAATAACTCAGCACAGCCCAAAATAACACCTGATGATACTTTGACAAACCTTTTGTAGAGCTCTTTGTAGCACATTAATAGGAAGGTGGTTCCCAGCCAGTGAATATATACTCCTTAAATACCTGAGATTGAGTCAAGTTTATGACTCATCTGCCTTAGCCTCTGTCTCTTAAATACCTTCCTCTGTTTTACATTATTGGTGGAGGTTATGGTAAGACATTACCCAAGATCAGACATGAAACCATACAAGGCACTATAAGCATAACAATTAGAATCTCTGTGTGATGCCCCATCGATTAAAGGGACCCATAAGTAGAAATGCAGTCATTCCAGCTACATACCAAGATGTTAGTATTCCTGGAAATCTTGTGTCTGGTGTTATATTAGGCTGATGATGTGCTTTTAATATTTTCCTGCTGAGCCTAATTCCACCTATCCATTTTAATTAAGACATATGCAGAAACGTAGCCCTTTTCATTCTCAAAGAAGGGTACTTGGTAGGTAATAATCCTTTACACTGGACCACCATATTTTCAGATGAAAAAGGTTTGAGCAAATCTTTTTAGCTCCAAAGTTTGTGTCTTATATATATGTAAAAATCATTTGTTGGTCCAATATGAAATATCCCATTGTGTACCATCTCCAATGAGATGGGCACTGATAGCAGTAGTAAAAGAAAGTGTGTATATACTTCAACTGCAGAGCAGGGTTACTTTACAGATAAACTAGTCATAGAAAAAAAATTCCTGTTACTGAGACAGATTTCACGCTTCCAGCCAAAGGTCATACACAGCTCCCAAAGTCTAACAGGATGTCAGAATTCCTGTATCTTCTTCCCCACAAGGCATACGTGAGGTTAAGCTAAGTAATAATCTGGTCTCTTGTCACGGGCCAAACAGGTTGGATGGATTCTTCTCCTTGCAAAGTGATCCTTTCCATAGGATTTCACAGTTTGTTCATATATGATGACACATCACTGTGGTGAGATCCCAGTGTTGATAAGATGGCTTCTCGTGTCCAGGGCCTTGAAGAGATTTTCACAAATGACTGAAATAAAATAATTGAAGTAAAATTTGAATTTAAGGCAAAGATGAAACCTTGGATAAGGGACTGAGTGGCTGCTTCTTTACACTATCACTTCAGAAGTATTTTAGATCAAATGCCCAGATACATATTTGGTATGAATTAAAGTCTGAGTTGATATAATTTGAGTTGCTCTTTTTACTGGAAAGTAATAACAATATAATAATACAAATAATAATACTTTGCCCTTCTGCAGCACTTTTTATCCGAGAATCTCAAAACACTTTCCATACATTAGATTTTAAGGTCAGAAGGTATCATTATGATCACCTAGTCTCACCTCCTGCATTGCACCAGCCATAGAATTGCACCAAAGTGATTCCTACAGGAGCAGTTTGGGAGCTCGTATCTTCTTTATCAGCTATACCATATATTTTAGAAAAAACATCCAATCTTGATTTAGAGACTTCAAGAATCCACCATGCCTTTAGATAAGTTGCTGCCATGGTTAGTTGCCCTCACTTTTCAAAATTTATGCCTTATTTCTACTCTGAATTTGTCTAGCTTCAGCTTCCAACCATTGGATCTCATTACACCTTTTTCTGCTAGATTAAATCTCTTTCCCAGGGAGAACTTTTAGGCTGTGATCAAGTCTCCTCTTAACCTTCTCTTGGATAAACTAAGTAGACTAAGCTTCTTAAGCCTCCCATTATATGGCATGTTTTCCAGACTTCCAGTCATTCTCGTAGCTCTTTGTTGAATGCTTCCAATCTTTTTAACATACTTTTTGACACAGCATTCCAGAATTGGACACAGTATTCCAGTATTGGTCCCACTAATTCACACGAGAGATCGAACTGAACCCAGTGGGTTTTCTCGTGTAAGTAAGGCAAGTAGGATTTGACCCAGTCATAGCAGAACTTTAAATAGAACCCAGAAGTTCTGATTCCCACTCCCCTACCCTACCCGTTAGATATTCCCAGGGCCGTCCTTACCCATATGCAAAGTACGCAGCTGTGTAGGGCACCAGGAAATTTGGGGCACCAAATTTCCTGATGCCCTGCATGGCTGCGTGCTCCTCCAGCCCCTGCTCCGCCTCTTCCCCATGGCCTCCGCTCCAGCCTGGCCTCTTCCTGCCCCCACTCAGCCCCAGCCCTGCCCCCACTCCACCCTGTTCCCAAATCCCCCACCCCTTCTCCACCTCTTCCTGCCCCTGCTCCACCCCCACTCCCCTGAGGACTGCAGCAGGGCTGGGCCTGCACTCACTGATGGCAGGAAGTGCAGCAGCCCAGCCCCAGCCACGTCGCTGGTGAGCGCTGAGGGGTGGTTCCCCTGTTCCCCAAGCCAGCCCTGCCTCCCCCGCGGAGGCCTGAGTCCCCCCACTTCCGCAGGGAAGCTGCGTAGGGCCCCAGAATAGCTAGGGACGGCCCTGGATATTCCTACCTCCATTCATGACAATAACATGATCTGATTTATTGTTTAGTGTCTTTCATACAAACATATCACAATATACTTCACAGCCAATTACAGTCTTTAGATCAAAGATGGGTAAACTATGGCCTGCGGGACCCTCCTGCCCAGCCCCTGAGCTCCGGGCCTGGGAGGCTAACCCCCGGCCCCTCCCCTGCTGTTCTCCCTCCCCCGCAGCCTCAGCTCACTGTGCTGCCAGCGCAATGCTCTGGGCAGCAGGGCTGCGAGCTCTTGCTGGGCAGCGCAGCTGCAGAGCCGTGGCCTGACCCGGTGCTCAGTGCTGCTCAGGTGGCGTGGCTGGCTCCAGCCGGGCAGCACGGCGGCCTGTCCTGGTGCTTTGGGAGGTGCGGCTGTAGCGCTGCCAGCCACCAGTGCTCCGGCAGCGTGGTAAGGGGGCAGGGAGGGCGGGGGGGTTGGACAGAGAGCAGGGGAGTTCGAGGTGGTGGTCAGGGGTGGGGGTGTGGATAGGGATCGGGGTGGTCAGAGGGCGGGGAACAGGGAGGTTGAATGGGGGCAGGGGTTCCGGGAGAGGCAGTCAGGAAGGAAAGGGAGGTTGGATGGGGCAGCGGGGGGCACTCAGGGGCAGGAGTTCCAGGGGCGGTCAGGGAGAAGGGGTGGTTGGATGGGGCAAGGGTCCTGGGGGAGGGGGCAGTCAGGAATGAAAGAGGGGTTGGATGGGGTGGCGGGGAATCCAGGGGCAGTCAGGGGACAGAGAGGGGTGGAAGGGGCAGGGGTCCTGGGGGGGCCATCAGGGGACTGGGGGAGGGGTTGGATGGGGCAGGAGTCTCGGGGGAGGCCATCAGGGAGCGAGAAGCAGAGGAGGTCGGATGGGGACAGGGGCCAGGCCACGCCTGGCTGTTTGGGGAGGCACAGCCTCCCCTAACTGGCCCTCCATACAATTTCAGAAACCTGATGTGGCCCTCAGGCCAAAAAGTTTGCCCGCCCCTGCTTTAGATACTACTGTAAACAAACAATACAGATTTACAACTAGAACTGGTTGAATTATTAATTGAAAAGAACTGATTCAGTACATCCCCCCCCACCCCCTCCGCTTTATTTTCTTTTTTCCAAATTACCCTAGAACAACACATGCATTTTATAAATTTGTTCACTAACTGCAATTGTTTGATGATTATTTGCTTCTAACAAATTTTAGTCTATGGTTTATTCATGAAGTAGTCACTATAGGTATTCACTAATTCACACTACATTATTGATCTCCTAAGTCACATGGTATTGTTTCCATTCCTCACTCAGCAGTATATCCAGGCTTTGTGGCAATGCCTTCTGTGGTAGTGTGGAAGGTTTCTTGGGTACAGGACAGGGAGTCCCAACCAATGGATACATGACTATGCAAATTTACTGGTCTCTTCTAGTCCCATATGGAGCAGTTGCAGTAGCCATGGATTGGTTCTCCTCATCTTCAGCAGCCCAGGGGAAGGATTCTGTTCCCTTAGCCTATGTGTAGAACCCCTGTTTAAATTAGTTCTGCACAGGAAAAGCTTTGGCCCTTAGTGATATTGTTTTGGTTTGCAAAAAGAAAAGGAGTACTTGTGGCACCTTAGAGACTAACCAATTTATTTGAGCATAAGCTTTCATGAGCTACAGCTCACTTCACAGACTAACACGGCTGTTACTCTGAAACCTGTTTTGGTTTGTTTCCTCTAATCATAGAAGAATAGCGCCTCAAGTTAAAGGCTGCAAGTTTTCTTCACAGTTAGTATAACTAGAAATTTAATTTTCTTCAGTGACAATTTAGATTTTAGGGAAAGCAGTAAATTCATGGAAAGACTCTAAACCCACAGGATTTCTGGATTATTGTCCCTGCCCATGAGTGTAGGTGGGATTAATCATGCCTCACAGGCAGATCATTTTCAACTAATCACTTTCCTCTGCAGCACTGGGCACAGGTCACTTGGTAAGATTATCTCATGTATTAATTCCCTGCCATTGCAAGGGCCTCAGACATTGATGCACCTTGGTCACTCCTGTTATTTGCCTGTGGCAGACAATAGTTTCATTTCCTGAGGACTTTACTACTTTGGTCTGTTTCTGGTTATTGGCTTGGTGCCTGGCCTGTGATATACAGGTGAGACTAGATGAACTAGGAGTCCCTTCTGGCCTTAAACTCCATGCCTCTGCATAAAGACATAATATTCCAGGCTAGAATTACAATAGGATTCACAAAGTGTTCACAATTCACAAGTAATGGTGTGCAAAAATGACAACCATTATACTGAAAAATTTCACAAAATAATGTTGGCCTACTAGTTCTGCACACTATTTCCCTGCTGCAGCAACACACTCTTGGGGGCCACCTCCCCCTCCCTTACCTGGGCTGGGCCTGCACCCCTCAGTGCCTACGGTCACAGGCTGACCAAGGCCAGCCACACCACCTGTTTTGTGTGGCTGCCTGAAGTTCAGATTTCAGAGCCACACAAACACACCCGGAGACGGCTGAGCTTTTCATATGCGCCATGCAGGTTCCGGGGCGGCGGAGGAGGCGGGATGTGCTACTCAGCTTCCAGGGTGCAGCAGTGACGTGCCCGGTCGGCCAGGGGCGATCCCTGAGGAAGCTGGCAGGTTTCAGAGGCGCACCCATGTTGTTCTGCATCCGCAAAAAGAACAGGAGGACTTGTGGCACCTTACAGACTAACGAGTTTATTTGAGCATGAGCTTCCGCGAGCTGCAGCTCACTTCACCGGAGTAACGCACCCCGCCTCCTCGGCCGCCCCGCAATCTGCATGGTGCATAATAAGCAAAACTTCCAGGGGACGCCCCGCCCCGCCTCACCCCCGGCCGGGCCAAGCGGCAAAGCCCCACATGCAGCGGAGCTGGAAAAACAAGCCCCCGAGCCCGCGACGCTGCGGCATGCGAAGCCGCGTTTCAGCAAACCCCGCGATGCCGCTTCGCGCCGGGGCGCTCGGAGCTCGGAGCCCCGGGGGGCGGGGCCGGAGACCCGGCTCCCGGGCGCGGGCTGGAGCGGGGGCGGTGACGTTTCTGGCACGAGCGCGCGCAGGGCGACGGGAGAGGCGGCGGCAGCAGCAGCATGGAGGCCGCCGCACGTGTCTCCGCGCTCTGGGTCTATCGCTCCGCGGCGGGCCCCGGGCCCTCGGTCTCCCTGCGGAGCAGGCGCATAAAGAAGCGGCCTAAGCAGAGCAAGACGGGGGTGCCTGGGGATTGTCCCGCTCCAGCGGGGCCCGGGAAGGGGGAGCAGCTCGGAGCCCCTCTACCCGGCCGGGGCGCAGCAGGAGGAAAGCTGGGAAGGAGCCGGAAGGGGAAGCAGAGAGAGGGGTACTTGGCCCCCATGCAAAGCCAAACTTCGGGGCTGCAGGGAATCCCCAGACCGCAGCTGGCAGGGGTGGCACCAATGGGAGCAGTGAGGGGAACTAGCAGCCCAAGGCCCCAGGAGCCCATCACTGGCCCCTCTCTGCATGGCCTTCTCCAGGAGCTGGGTCGGGTCCAGCACAGCAGGCAGCGGGCAGCCAAGCTGTTTGAGTGGCTGATTGCACCCATCTCCCCACAGCAGTTCTTTGAGCAGAGCTGGGAAAAGAAACCTCTCCTGATCCAGAGACACAACCCAGGATACTACCAGGGGCTCTTCTCCACAGCCACCTTCGATGCAATCCTGCGGGACAATGATGTCCTGTTTGGGGTCAACTTGGATGTAACAAGCTATGTGGATGGGACAAGGGAAACCCACAATCCTGCTGGCAGAGCGCTGCCCGCTGTCGTATGGGATTTCTACAGGAATGGCTGTTCCCTGCGGATGCTGAACCCACAGGCCTTCTCCACCACAGTTTGGCACTTCCTCTCCATCCTTCAGGAGCAATTTGGGAGCATGGCTGGAGCAAACACATATCTGACACCCGCGGGCACACAGGGCTTTGCTCCACACTACGATGACATTGAAGCTTTTGTGATCCAGCTTGAAGGGAAGAAGCATTGGCGGGTTTATGGTCCTAGGAATGATACAGAGGTGTTGCCCCAGTTCTCGAGCTGTAACTTTGCTCAGGAGGTGATTGGAGAGCCCATTCTGGAGACAATACTCGAAGCTGGGGACCTGCTTTATTTCCCCCGTGGATTTATCCATCAGGGGGACTGTCTTCCTGATGCACACTCACTCCACATAACTGTTTCTTCATACCAGAGGAACTCCTGGGGAGATCTGCTGGAGAAACTCCTCCCAACGACCTTGCAGATGGCCATAGAGGAGGATGTGGAGTACAGGCAAGGGCTCCCTATAGATTACTTAGAATATATGGGGGTCCTGAACTCAGATGTGGTTGATTCTCGCCGAGGTGCTTTTATAGAGAGAGTACAGAATTTGATAAAGAAACTGGTGGACTATGCACCAATTGATGCTGCGGTGGATCAGAAAGCTAAGTTGTTTCTTCATGACTGCCTCCCTCCCATGCTAACTGAACATGAAAGGGCACTGAGTATACATGGTGTTCCAGCCAGGTGGGAAGATGGAGATGTTCGTGATGCTGATATACCGATAAAGAAAGGGACTCAGGTACGGCTGCTCCGTCAGGGCATCATTAGGTTGTGTAATGAAGGAAATGGTTTGCTGCTGTATTACACAACAGAAAACTCAAGAGTGTACCACAAGGAGGAGCCCAAGTACTTGGAGATAGATCCTGAGTTTACAGATGGTATTGAATTTCTGCTTTCTTCGTATCCAAAGTATGTCTGCGTGGAGACCCTTCCATGTGACACCTTGGATGATAAAATCTCCTTAGCTACCTTCTTGTTTGAAAAGGGCCTGCTGATTACCAAGAAACCTCTGGTGCCTATATAATTGTTAAATTATGATCAAAATAAATATATTGATTGTTTAGAAAAATTCTGTTGTTTGCTACCTTACACTTACTGGTAAATTTGAATCAGGGGTCCAGATCGGAGAATCCATCCTGGTGGAACAGCTTTGACCTGGGTAGACAGATTAAACACTTTCTAAAGGATACGTACACAAGAAGTAGGTATATAGCCTGTCCACAATAGCACAGAATTAAACTTTGTTTTCCCAGCCATATTAGTGCCTCTGTAAGTTAGTTTTATATGTTCTTTACCTTTTATGCGATAAAATAAGGTGTAGCAGCCTATGATTCCTTTATAGCAGGGGTGGCCAAACCGTGGCTTGCGAGCCACATGAAGCTCTTACAGTTAAAGTAACGCTTGTGGAGCTCCCCCCTCCCATTCTCCGCCTACCAGACTGGGGTCAGGGGGAGCTCATGGCTTCTGCAGTGGGGTGGTGGGGCTAGGGGACAACTAGAGACAACTGGTGCTTCTCTCCCCACAACAGCTTGAGTCACACCCCTCCGTGCAACTCCCAGGTGTTAGCTCCGCATGGAGAGGCAGTGACAAACAGCTGGGAGCTGCAGGGAGGGGCCGCTGCTTTAGCTGCATGGGGAGAGGCAGCCGCTATTTTGCTGCAGCTCTCCGTGCAGCTCCCAGCTGTTTGCCCCTGCCTCTCCGTAGGATCCAGGATCCTCGCTTGCCAGCTCCAGCAGCTGCCATGCAGGGAGGGGGTCTGGCAGCAGCATGTGACCAAGTGGGGCCAGCAAACCCTGGTAAAAATCTGGGGTCACATTCCCCCCCCCAAACATGTTGCTTCTGGCTTCTGCCTAGTGTGGGGGGGAGGGTCTCGGCGCTGCAAGAAGTTTGCCGTATTGGATTACATATATTTTTACACCGACTTAGTCTCATTTACATCTACTGATTGACTTATGCATTCATCATCACATTACAAAGGACCTCTGAATTTCTCCTATGGTGTGTAGCAGACTATACTAAATATGCACAAGCTTGTAATCTTAGATGTTAGCCGGTAAGAGTAAGAAGATACTATTAGCTTTTTATTTTAGTCTTACTCTGCGTTATCTGTAAAACCTTACAAATTTGAAAAGTAACACCCTTGTTCCTGGTATCTCTCCTTTTTCTATTTAGTAAAGAAACACTCCTCTTCTCCCCCACACCATCGCTAAGAGTGGAGAATTTTTTCACATGGTAGCATCATCACTGATGTTTGTGTAGTACTGGAAATAAAGTAGCTGCTGCAACACCAGTAGAAAGTGCTCAAATATTTTGCTGGTGCTAAGACAATGATGGGTTCTGGAAATGACAGAAATTAATTTTGTGATGATGAAATATTTTGTAGCTTTTTTTTTTTTAATGATTAAGCATTTTGAATCCAGATAAACCTCCCCATTAGTTCAAATGTGGAGCCCAAAGTACTACACAGTTTATAAATTTCCTATTGTTGGGTGAATTGGTTAACCAATGTTTGCATCTAGCAAATGTGAGTGCAGTCAAATCTATTTCACATAAGGTAGAATTGAAACAGCTTAACATAAGCATTAATGTAATGTAAACACCTAGAACGTGCTGTTGATTATGATAATTTTAGTACTGAAATGACAAAGACCAATCCAAATTTTTCTCTCACTGTACTGCTGGTATTGTCCCAGCGTAATTCAGAGCACAGGGACACCCCGCATTTATCCAAATTTCATCTTTGTTTGCCCTCTAGCCCCCACATAAAGACTGTGTAAAGTGGGAGTGACTGATAGGTTTCTGGGTTCTGTTGATCTTGTAGTCAGTACTCTAATGGCAAGCCTAATACGATCATTGTAGGGAAAAGGGTCATTGGGATAGGGGAAGGAACCCACTTTTTATTGACTTGTTAGCACCATGAAAATTGTGGGACTTTGAGTTTGTCTCCTTCATGGTAGCACATCACTTGGGTCTTATCAGATGGCCTGATCCCTCTGACCATTCCCTGTCCACGCTGTCAACCTTGTCCTAATCCTCAAACCCACTTACTCAGCAATACTCAGATATGAGTGAGGAAACTCTTGACAGATCTGGGTTCTGTTCCAGCTTCTGTAAAGTGGGTGGATAGTGAAGAAGCCTCACTGTCAGCAACTTTTTTCTATAAAGAAGAGATTTATATGGATGGCTCCTTGTCTCCCTTCCTAATGACACTGGCAGTTTCCCTTCCACACACCAGAATCTTTTTACTCAGCACACGCTACTCTCCTGACTGAGAAGTGCTTCTGTATGTGTTCTACCCAACACTGCACTAACGAGTTGTAGTAGGAAGTCAGTGTTCTTGCACCAGTGGGTAGGGAAACAGCCGTGGGTCTCCACGCCTCTAGCTCCAGGTCTCTGTATGGAAACTGAACACTTCTGAATGACACCCGTTCCGTTGCAGATCCTTAATCCTTGGCCACAAGAAAGTTAGACTCGCAGGCAACCTACTCCTACTTGCACCACTGGGACAAGCTCCAGAACAGACTTCATGCCAGTGTGGAGTATCGTTCCCTGTCCATGCCAGAACATACCCGGGCATCCCCTATCACACCAAGGGTTGGATTGTGGGGAGCAGCTAGTGTAGTGTAGCTAGGAGGTGACGGAGAGTTTTCCCTATGCAAGGAGAATTCTCTACTGACTAGCTCCAGCCATTTGAAAGCCAAGCAGTGCAAGGTAGCCTTAGCAGCCCAGAGAATTTTTTAATGACTGAAATCAAGTTTTATATCCTTTGCATCTACAACTCTCCTATCCTTTGAATGATATGCAGTATCTTCTGGGAGAGCTATTGAATGCTATAACCTCCTCCCACCGAATAAGTAACTCAAAAGACTGGTATGATCTCTTCTGAAAGGAAGTGATCCATGTAACACATCCCTTCTAATCCATACACACACACACACACACACATTACCAGAGAAAGTGGATCCAAGGACAGCTATGAGGTTCTGCAGTATATCCTTGTGGGCAGAGCTATGCTCCTTTGCATGATAGATTCGGTTGGCTTCCTGCCACAAATGACCTATAATCTCTTCGAGTTTCAGCAGTTTCCGGGTCACCAAGTCCTTTTGGCTTAGCCTGGAAATCTGGATAAAAAATGCGGAACAGGAGACCAGTTAGTCTGATGATAAGTCTTCAAATTCTTAATTGCAAAATTCAACTCGAGTGGCATGAGCAATTTTGGGGGGGCAGGCAAATAGCAATTAGTTTTTTCCATTATAAATCATGGTAAAGGGGTGAACAAGCATATTTTTTGTCTGGACTGTTGAATCTTGCAAGGTTATTTTCATTAAGTCCTGGAGCCAGCAGCTTGTGAGTAAGCACAGTGGATAGTTCTGAGTATCTTTTGTGAAAGTGTGAGCGCCACATTTTCTTGCCCATAAGAAACTCAGTTGCTCAATCAGAAAAATAAAAGTGTATTAAATATGGGACAGAGGGCTGCTATAGTTGCCACTCCCTACAAGGAAAATCCACGAATGATACGTTTTTTGCTCGTTTGGATGGAAAAGCTAATTATGTAAGGCTTCATATATTGCACAGGAAACTAGATAAAAGTTTTGGCACACTGGGCCGCAGACTGGAATTTCTGGAGCAGCTCCAGATTAAATTAACAAGAATGTCCATTCAAAACATAACATGAAAATAAATGAAAACACATTGCTGTCATCCTTCTATTGTTTAGATATTAATTTCAGTTTTTTGCTTGGTCCTTAATTTTTCAATATGCAAATAGTGTTTGTATTGCCAAAGCACAGCTGCTTTGTAGAAGTTGTTAGGGGAAGCTGTGTATGGGACAACTGGGGTTTTTGACACTTTGGAGATTATGGAATAAGCACACTGGCACTTCTGCAATAACATCCTGCTAGACTGTGATACACTAAGGCTATCTCTACACTGGCACTTTTGTTAGTAAAACTTTTGTTGGTCAGGGTGTGAAAAAACACACACCCCTGACCAACAAAAGTTTCATGATAAAAGTGCCGGTGTGGACAGCCCTGTAACAGAATATCTCAATGGCTAGCGCACCCTCCTGAAACATGTGGCAGACTCCTGTTCAAATCCTCTCTCCTCTGGCGGAGGTGGGAAATGAACCTGGGTTTCCTACATCCCCGGAGAGTGCTCTAACTACTACTGGGCTGTTATAAGATGGACACCACCATTGCTGCCTACCGGATCAAAGCCCACAGGGGAGATATGCATTCCTCTGCCTATCTGGTTAGCTAGGAGATAGGATGCCTAGTGAGGTAGCAGTGTGCACGCCCAAAGACAGCTGGGGAACTTTTACAATGAGTTTAGATGCATACAGGGTTAGGCAGCAGCTGAGCAGGAGTTTGGTGGATCACGGTGGCACCAAAAACTGAGACTTAGGTGCCTAAATCTGGGGTTTAGGTGCCAAGTCCCTTCATGGATCTGGGCATTACTCCCCACTTAGTCTTGTTGACTTCTATAGACCTACTTATGCTGTAAGTGCAAGGTACTGTTCAGCATGGGTAAATTTATCACAATCTGGCCCAAACCGATCAGCAGTGAAACAGCCAAAAAAATGGTCATTTAAATGGTCAGCTTGAGGTTTCAGAGTCAATACCCTAATGAGATGAATGGGGCAGCTCAGACTTTTCTTAGAGCTATTTGTACAGGATGACTACAGACCCAGGAAGACAACACTGCATTGGGTACGTTCAGTAGATGTTTGAAAGGTTTTCATTGCAAGTTCAGATTTTAGAACACATCTGCAGAATACAGCAGTGCTGTAGCTAGGAGTGGAAATCTGGGTGGGCCCCAACTTTCGGGTGCACAGGCAATGACACACTGTGCTAGCTCAGCTTCTCCCCTGACACCACGCCCTCTTCCTAGCCCTGGTGCCCCCAGACACAGGCCTTCACCTGCCGAGCTGGGCACGCGCATGAGGCGGCTCAGAAAATGGCAAGGCAGAGCTGCCGAAGCGTAGATTTCTGAAGGGCGGGCGCATAGCTCTGTCCTGGATTTCAGGTGTCCATGTGACTCTCTGGACCGCTGTGGCAGCACTACACCCCTACTCAGATTTGGGTGGGCCTGGATGCTGAGTGGGTGGGCCGTGGCTCACCTAGCCCCACCTGTGGCTATGCCCCAGGGGGAAAAGATGGAATGATGAAGTACAGCCACATATTACACAGGGCCCTGAATATATGCTGGACTACATATAACTAGGAGAAAGCATTATTTGACAATTTAAAAAGAATCCCCATTTTTAAGGAGGAAAATGAGAAATATTTTATATTCAGTTCTTTCTGAATGTGGTTGTGCCTAATGTTAGATAGAATACTGTATAATGCACATAGTATGAGTGATCACATGCACCTGGGACAGAGACTTGAAATTCTTCTCTGTGCTGACTTCTCCCTGAAGCAATACTTAATATTCCAATTCTGAGAAGCGGTCAGTAAATTAATCCAAGGCTGCAGTGTGATATGATGATAAAAAAAGGCCAATGCAGTCTTGAGCTGCAGATGCTCATTATGTCACAGTGAGACTTTATCCACGTTAGATCTTATTCCCCCACCTAAGTGATGTCATTTACTATCTCTTGACCAAGCTCTAATGCAGGAGTGGCCAACCTGAGCCTGAGAAGGAGCCAGAATTCACCAATGTACATTGCCAAAGAGCCACAGTAATATGTCAGCAGCCCCCTAACTGCTCCCCCAACCCGCCCCCAGTGCCTCCCACCCACTGGCAGCCCCATTGATCAGCGCCTCCCTCTCCCTCCCCGCACCTCCCAATCAGCTGTCTCGTGGCATGCAGGAGGCTCGGGGGGAGGGGGGGAGAAAGAGGGGGAAGAAGCGAGGGCACTGCAGACTCAGGGAAGGGGGTGGGAAGGGGTGGAGTGGGGGCAGGGCCTGTGGCAGAGCCAGGGGTTGAGCAGTGAGTACCCCCTGGCAAATTGGAAAGTTGGCGCCTGTAGCTCTAGCCCCAGAGTCGGTGCCTATACAAGGAGCCGCATATTAACTTCTGAAGAGCCGCATGTGGCTCCGGAGCCACAGGTTGGCCACCCCATGGAACATCCATCCTCTAGCTGAGATGGTGACACCTCCTTCCCCTCAAATTTATTAGCTCTGTGTGTGGGGGAGAGAGATCAGTTGCCTTCTAACCATCTCTAAATATGAAGTTGTATTCCCCTATCTTCCAACCAAAAGCCCTGAGCACATTTCCTCTATGAGCTGGGCTCTCAATGTCTCTTCACCTCATTCTTGATCTTCTGAATCATTTCCTGTTCCTCTGTATGTTGAAAATTGAGAACCTTCACAGCTTTATTCATTTCCCTAAACAGAAGTGATAAAAGACTTGTTACTTATGCACAGCAGAAGCTTGAAGAAAAAGCAAGAGCCACAAAAAGCAATGAAGTTCACATGCTACCTGGGAACCAGCCAAGTCTTCCAATCTGTGCTGCCTTCTCTCATTTGCCTCACATATACATGTGAAGCGGTACAAGCAGCAGCTATCACTGTGACCTGATGAAGGAAGGGATAGTGTTCCCACATTGGCATGGGTTGGCCCACCAGTTGGTCCGGGCTTCAGAGGATTGGCGGGGGAGTGAGTACAGAATTGCATAGAGGTAGTAGATGAGTGAGGGGAGCAAGGTGGTAAGATAACCAGCGTTAATGATTTGTTAAGTGCTGCTAGAAGCAGTGTTAGTAACTCAATACATATATATTTAAAAATGTGATTTAACAAACATATTTAAGGATCCCCCCTTTCTTTGCATTGGTACTGAAGCAAAGCCGTAGCATGTTAGGGGACATGATGCTGGGGCACACTTTCAGATGAGAAGTAAAACTGATGATCTTGACCACTTGTGGCCCTGATCTCAGTTACATAGGTATAGCTATGGTGTAACTATTGAAGCCAACAGAGTCACACTAATGTAAAACTGGCATCAATGAAAACAGAATAGGACCCTGGTCTTTAATGATCTGATAGCATCTTTTGTCAGCACAACTTAATAGAGAGATTTTCCTATACTTACCTTCCTGTTTGGGCCCTCAGAATATACCAGTGACTACTGTGACAATCATTTATATGAAAAAAAAATCAAGATTGGGAAAATCTTTTTTGCTTCATTTAATGTTGGACAAAGACAATAGCTGACACCATATGACTTGCCAACTCTCCCCAAACCACTAGCAAGTGCTCCATGGACCACAGTTCAAGAATCATGGAATTGGAGTATTGATAGTCTGTCTCCCTTGAGAAGTTATGTTCAAATAGAAAAGTCTGCCCAATCCTCCCTACTTTAGTAAGACATCCAACATCAAGTGTGGAATGGGCTGGACAAGCTGAGTGAGAGGAGGGATTTAATTATGGTACCCATGGAACTATCTCCAGAAGTCTTGGCAGATATTGAGTCTAAGAGCTTCATGAAGTGGGTACGGGGAGTTGGAATAGTGGTGTGACAGAACACTTGTGCCTCCTTCAATCTTCCCCCAACCCCAGCTGACAAATGTCAGCTGCTTTGAAAGGTAGGTTTTAGAGACAGTAAGAGAAGGGTTAATGTGTGGGTCACTAAATTAGTCTTTAGAAACCCCTTAGCAATTGACTAAAGGAGCATCTTGGGAGGAAATTATATGTTGCACCATCCCTGCTATGTTGTGAGCATGCAGGGTTTATTAGGAAAGAAAGCAGCATCCCTCAGAAGGAAGGAGAGCACACTGCATATGCTTGGAGCCCTGGGGAGTATCCACTGACAAAACCATAATGAGAGAGGGGCTTTATTTTGCCCTGAGCATGTTTTCCTTTTGAAGCCTAGCTACTTACTCTCTGACCATCTCATTTGGCTCCAGAATCAACCTCTCCAATAAGATGGCCCGAACACTTTCATCCTGCAGCTGGAGGGTGACGATGCTACGACAGGCCTCTCTTCGTACTCCAGGTTCCTCCTCATGATGAACAGCCCAAAGAAGATGATGTTTCAGCTGGGGGGTCACATGGCCTATTTGGCCCAGTGCTGCCATAAAAGGGGAAATCAAGTGCTTTTCTTTGTTTTAATTTTTTCATGCCGGGGTTTGGTTGTGTTAACGGATGCGCTTCTCTCTATTTATTGGGATTGCTAATGGCTTCCTGCTTGTGGAATCTTAGGAACAGAGCATTTGTCAAACAGGGCAGAAGAAACCTCCAACAAGTAGCTAATAGATTGTGCTACAGACAAACATTAAAAAACAAAAACAAAAAAAACCCCAATGTGCTTTGTCAATTGTGCAGTGTTGCTTGGGAAAGGGGAAGAGGTGGGGACTCTTTGCTTACCTCTGTAACAACCAGCTTATATCCTGAAGCATGGAATTTGATTACACCTATTTTAGCCTTACACCCACCTACAAATATCACCATCATAATGTTATCCCATTCTTTTTAGAAATCCAGTCACAGTTTGATGTGTTCACATTCTATGGTTTCAAAATCTCCAAGAATCTAGGGTGCTGAAAGTAATATTTAAAAACATTTGTTCTAAATTTATTGCTTTCTAATTTTAAATTGAGTGGCTGCCTATGAGAAGGAAGTTCTAAGACAATAATACAATATGTAAATAATAGGCTGCCGAGATACAGAAAAATGAGGTGTTCAGGGATATGTAAAATACACCATTTTGACATTGAGTATAGTGGTCAAAAGGCTCAGCATCCTCCGTGTCTAAAAATTGCATCTAGTTGAAGCATAACATCATAGCTGTGTTATGTATTTCCCAGAGAGGAAGGATTTTCCAGTGGTTAGGGCACTAGACTGGGATTCAGGAGATCTGGGTTCAATTGCTTGCTCTGCCACAGACTTTGTGTCTAACTTTGAGCAAGATACTTAGCCTCTCTGTGTCTGTGTTGTGAGGATAAATACATTCAATATTGTGAGGCACTCAGACACTACGGTAATGGGGGATCACTACTTAGGACAGACAGATGTATGCACCCCAAATCACCACCAGCCCATGGAAAAACCCAAAGTTATCCTGGAATTGTCCTCTCTGGTTTGAAGGATTGTACATTTTTGTTCCCTCACAACTCTATGGATCTGGGGGGGGGGGGGGCACATAAGGAAGGGACCCTGTTTCAGTGTGAAAATAGGAGGAGTTTGCCTGCAGGGTCTGCTGCTGCTGCTCTTCTGGCTCCCTCTCCCTGGCAGCTGCCATTGCCCCAGGGTGATATGCTTTTGATGGCTGGAGTTAGATAATCTGCAGCATTGAAGATTAACTGAAGTGTTGTTGGTTTTTTTAAAGGGTTGTGGGCTCATCTTGTATCTAACTGTAGTGACCTGCAGTAAATCCAACTTGCACTCTACATCACACAAATGTATGTATCATCATGGCCAAAGGATTGGGTGCAATCTTCTAACTAGCCTGAGGTGGAAGAAGGCATTTTTTGCAGCTGTAGCTCTTTGAGCCTCTGGTATCAATAAGGAGCCCAAGGCTGCAAACTGATTTGACAATCTAGTGGCAGACAGCCTCAATAGAGGGGGATGGGATACTAACTCTTCAAAATGTTTCCTTCTTCCATGCAATATCACCTCCATCGTGCCTGGGTTCAGCTTCAGCCAGCTGCCTTTTAGCCAGGCACTGGGATAGGTTGGTGTTATTTGCATCCAGGTGAAGGAGATGTAGAGCATGATTCTTTCTGTGTATTGTTGGCATTTGAGACCTGAGACATAGATCCTCATGCTTCCCCTCTTGGCTTCATGTAATGATGAAAAAAGAGAGGAGTGGGGAATAGAACTCTGAGGAACCCAACAGGTGAGCATTCTAGAAATGGAGGAATAATCACACATCACCATTTTCTGGGAGGTGTCTGGAACAAAAGGAAGCCACATAAGCTCTCTTTGTCTGTTTCCCCATCTACAATATGGAGATAGTACTTGCCGTAGGGTTGCAAGACTTAATGAATGTTTGTTGTGTACATTAAGGATTTGGGCCTTAAAGGTATTTAAGTTCCTAACTTCCATTGACTTTGATGGAAGTTAGGAGCCTAACTACCTTTGAGGATCTGGGCCAAAGCTCCACAGAGGAAAGCGGAGATAAAAGTATGAAGGATACTATCATTCATATGATTTTTTTTAGACTAATGCTTTCTGGCCCTGGCACATGCACAGTTTAGAATTCTCAGCCAGCAATAATATTGCTTCCTCAAGTCAATGTATTTTTAAAAACCAAAATAAATCTACCCAAGTCTTCTTCTGATGTTCTAAACCACTTAAAAACTTTCACAGAAGGGAGAGAGGGAGGATGCAAAGCAGACTGAGTTCATTTACTGAACTGGACCCTGATACTTAAATATTGGTTATTAAGGAATTTGGAGAATTGGAAGGATTGTTCCTCTTAGTGGATTGAGAAGTTTGGGGGTACCACTGTGCCCCATTTGCAAATCCACCAGTGAAGAAGCTTTTTCTCCTGGTATGGGATCCCTGGAAGTAGTTACATTTAAAATGTTAAAAGCTACTATTTGCTGGCCATGTAGCAGAGGTTCAGAATTTGTGTACTTTGTTAGACTAATATTCTATTTCAAAGATACTGCTGTAGTATTTCTATTACCGTTAGAATTGTTGTCTGTTCACATGTGCCATGTCTGACATTAAAGTTGCAAATTTTGAAACCTTAAATATTATTTAAAAAACTAAAATATTAAAATCCTCACAATAAACAAAAAATATCCTATTAAAGCAACAAGTCTTCACCAACTAACTACAATACCTTTGATGGCAAAAGCCTTGATTTTCCAATGAGGGTCAGTCTGCATCATCTTAAAGAGGCACGTTAGCACCTGAGGTGGAAGGATATAGCTGTTAGGAGATATTATCATCATGCTTTATTATTTATATAGGATCATATAAATGTGTGATACTATATAGGATGTGACCCACACCAAATAATGAACAAGTCACTGTCCTAAAGAGCTAACAGCCTAAAGGCACAAGTGAAAACAATACCGGACAGAACACACATACAGTCATACAGGGTAGAGATGGTGATTTGGAGAGAAGAGCCAGAAGACCCCTCCAAATGGGTTGTATTCCAGGGGCATACCAGGTTTGTGTTCATGAGGGATGGCGAACAGTGTGACCTCATGAGTGTTTTAATTTCTACAGGCAGTCACTTATTCTAGTAAAAGCCTGCATGGCCCTCCAGATCCGGCACTGCTTCCTGCAGAATCCAGTACCTGCCTGAATAGTGCTAGAATTATCAGTCTGGTTTATTTTCCGTTTTAATTTGCAACTGAAGGACATCACCTGCATTTGACTTTACAGCGGGGCACACACATACTGTACCGAGAGCCTCACTTCCAGGCTTCTGCACCAGGTTCTAACCAGGGATTGCAGAAGTGAATGCAAACCTGAAAAAATGATGATTCTAAAAGTTAATCAAACTCTTCCAAGCCTTGAAGAAGTTCCTGTTTGATTAGTGTTCTGGGTGAAGGTTTGTGTAGGTGGGGTGAGAGGAGGCAGTTCTTTTTGGCACAAAGAGATTCATTGTCCACTAGATCCATTTTATGTACCTGTGGGCAGATTCCCAGCATGCATGTTCAGAACCAATATTTTGGAGATACATGGTTTCTCTATTCCATATGGGAGGAAATATTCACAACCCACAATAATTTGACTCTTCAGCACCCTCAGTCCCCATCATTTTGTAAGCTAGAAGCCTGCATCCCAAGAAAGTGGAAAAAATTCAAAGGCAGGAGTTGGAGACAAAGCTGGATGAGCAAGCATCTCAGAGAGGTGATTAAGAAAAAGCTGAAAGCATACAGGGAGTGGAAGATGGGAGGGATCAGCAAGGAAAGCTACCTTATTGAGGTCAGAACATGTAGGGATAAAGTGAGACAGGCTAAAAGTCAAGGAGAGTTGGACCTTGCAAAGGGAATTAAAACCAATAGTAAAAGGTTCTATAGCCATATAAATAAGAAGAAAACAAAGAAAGAAGAAGTGGGACCACTAAACACTGAGGATGGAGTGGAGGTTAAGGATAATCTAGGCATGGCCCAATATCTAAACAAATACTTTGCCTCAGTCTTTAACAAGGCTAATGAGGAGCTTAGGGATAATGGTAGGATGACAAATGGGAGTGAGGATATGGAGGTAGATATTACCACATCCGAGGTAGAAGCCAAACTTGAACAGCTTAATGGGACTAAATCGGGGGGCCTGGATAATCTTCATCCAAGAATGTTAAAGGAACTGGCTCATGAAATTGCAAGCCCATTAGCAAGAATTTTTAATGAATCTGTAAACTCAGGGGTTGTACCGTATGATTGGAGAATTGCTAACATAGTTCCTATTTTTAAGAAACGGGAAAAAAAGTGATCTGGGTAACTACAGGCCTGTTAGTTTGACATCTGTAGTATGCAAGGTCTTGGAAAAAATTTTGAAGGAGAAAGTAGTTAAGGACATTGAGGTCAACTGTAAATGGGACAAAATACAACATGGTTTTACAAAAGGTAGATCATGCCAAACCAACCTGATCTCCTTCTTTGAGAAAGTAACAGATTTTTTAGACAAAGGAAATATGGTGAACCTAATTTACCTAGATTTCAGTAAGGCATTTGATACTGTGCCACATGGGGAATTATTAGTTAAATTGGAAAAGATGGAGATCAATATGAAAATTGAAAGGTGGATAAGGAATTGGTTAACAGGGAGACTACAGCAGGTCATATTGAAAGGTGAACTGTCAGGCTGGAGGGAGGTTACCAGTGGAGTTCCTCAGGGATTGTTTTTGGGACCAATCTTATTTAATCTTTTTATTACTGACCTTGGCACAAAAAGTGGGAAGTGCGCTAATAAAGTTTGCGGACGATACAAAGCTGGGAGGTATTGCCAATTTAGAGAAGGACCGGGATATCATACAGGAGGATCTGAATGACCTTGTAAATTGGAGTAATAGTAATAGGATGAAATTTAATAGTAAGAAGTGTAAGGTCATGCATTTAGGGATTAATAACAAGAATTTTAGTTATAAACTGGGGACGCATCAATTAGAAGTAACGGAGGAGGAAAAGGATCTTGGAGTATTGGCTGATCACAGGATGACTATGAGCCGCCAGTGTGATGTGGCCGTGAAAAAAGCTAATGCAGTCTTGGGATGCATTAGGTGAGCTATTTCCAGTAGAGATAAGGAGGTTTTAGTATGGTTATACAAGGCACTGGTGAGACTTCACCTGGAATACTGTGTGTAGTTCTGGTCTCCCATGTTTAAGAAGGATGAATTCAAACTGGAACAGGCACAGAGAAGGGCTACTAGGATGATCCGAGGAATGGAAAACCTGTCTTATGAAAGGAGACTCAAGGAGCTTGGCTTGTTTAGCCTAACCAAAAGAAGGTTGCGGGGAGATATGATTGCTCTTTATAAATATATCAGAGAGATAAATACTGGAGAGAGAGAGGAATTATTTAAGCTCAGTACCAATGTGGACACAAGAACAAATGGATATAAACTGGTCTCGGGAAGTTTAGACTTGAAATTAGATGAAGGTTTCTAACCATCAGAGGAGTGAAGTTTTGGAATAGCCTTCCAAGGGAAGCAGTGGGGGCAAAAGATCTATCTGGCTTTAAGATTAGACTCAATAAGTTTATGGAGGAGATGGTATGATGGGATAACACGATTTTGGCAATTAATTGATCTTTAAATATTCATGGTAAATAGGCCCAATGGCCTGTGATGGGATGTTAGATGGGGTGGGATCTGAGTTACTACAGAGTGAATCTTGCCCATATGCTCAGGGTTCAGTTGATCGCCATATTTGGGGTCGGGAAGGAATTTTCCTCCAGGGCAGATTGGAAGAGGCCCTGAAGGTTTTCCGCCTTCCTCTGTAGCATGGGGCATGGGTCACTTGCTGGAGGATTCTCTGCTCCTTGAAGTCTTTAAGCCATGATTTGAGGACTTCAATAGCTCAGACATAGGTTAGAGGTTTATTGCAGGAGTGGGTGGGTGAGACTCTGTGGCCTGCATTATGCAGGAGGTCAGACTAGATGACCATAATGGTCCCTTCTGACCTTAATATCTATGAATCAAAAGTGAGTGATGCACGTAAGTACATCCCATCTTGAACAAGGGAACACAGAAATTAGAATTAGCATTAATAAAGGAAAGAAATCTTTTTTTCCTTTGGGTTCAGGATCTTTATCAGGCTTTTATTTTTATTTTTATTTTTAAACACTCCTACTTACCATTTCATCTTTGATCCTGAGTGCTCCAGCGGTAAGGCAAGCTTCTCTCCGGACTGCAACAAAGTCATTGGAAAAGCAGTGAAGGAAGCCCGGAAGCAACTTCGCTGTCATAAGCCGTAGCCAGCCAATCAATGAGAGCGCTTCCACCTTCATCCGGCAATCTCCTCTGTTCAGCTTCACCCTGAGAGCGCAAAGGAGTTTTAAATAAGCAACTGCTGGGCCTGGTCTGCATGGTCCAGACGGATGCACACAAAAATGGGAGGATTATCCTGACTGGGCAAAGCCCCTGAGACTCATTACATCCCTATTCAAAGGTTCCTCTCCTGTTCACTGCTCATTTAAAAAAAAAAAAAAAAGACTCAGCCCTTTAGTCCCACTGTAATGAGTCCCAAAACTCCAGGGGTCACTCCATGTAACAGACCTATATTTAAACACTTCACATAGAATCAGGCCTGTTGTAGCATTGGTTATGCCCAGTGTGAGCATTCACAGGCTCCTTACTTCTGGCAAGTGTATTCTCTGAGTATAGAAGATCTGCCTGTGAATACTTACCAATATATTCACGTATAACCCACACATAAACTGGATAGAGCCCATCATTTTGTAAGATAGAATCTAACAAAAGTGAGTGATTCATGTTAGTGGGCTCCACAAAACTTGCCCACAAAACTTGCTCCTCTCTCTTTTCAGCTGCTGACCCATGACTTGTCTGACTTTCAATGTAGCCTTGGGTCCCATAGTTTTCTTTTCAGCCACTGGATTGGTTATTCCCCAACTCTACCATCACCTTGCTCTCTCATGCTTACCGATCAGGGTGGTAAGTGGATCAATGTAACTGATCTACAGTGCTAGGCCCCATTATAGGCTGAACCCATGTTAGTGGGCTGAAATTTTAATGTAAATATCTTATGCACAAGTATATACAGTAACTGCTTTCCCATGACAGTTTCTAGGTAAAGTCAGGAACAGATGTACACATGCAAAAGGATGCACTTGCAATTATTATGGCTGTAACTGTAAATAAAGAAGACCCTAAATACAGTATGTATTTGAAAGCCTGGTTACAGTCATAGATTAGGACTACAGAATATGCCATAATTCCAAATTATACAGTGCTGTATCAGCCCTGAGGGTAGTCCATTGCTAATCTAGTGTCTAACTAGGTTCCACCATTTAGCAAAGGAAATACTAGTGCAATTGTTGCTAGGTAGTGCTACACTGATGGCACAAGTGACCAAGAAATTTGGGTGATAATAATTCAGAACTCCACTTCCCCATAGCAAAGCTACCAAGATGGTTAACTCTTACCTGAGCTGGTCATGGACTTCTTTCCCAAGCTTCATCTGCCCCAGTGCCAGGGCAGCTGCCTGGCGCACCTCCATGTTCCAGTCATTCCACATCAGCTGCGCAAGCTTGTTCTTCAGGTCCTATACACAAGATCATCACAAGGGCTGAGGTTGACTCACTGCAGCATTAATCAACCATTTGCTTTGATTCCAAAGACACTACTTGAGGATGGAATTTTCCAAAGGGCTCGGCACGGACCTAATTCTGCTGCCATTGAAGTGAATGGTGGAACTCATATTGGCCTAACTTTGTTCCCATTGAAGTCAGTGGGAATTTTACCCTTGACTTCAGTGGAAGCAAAATTAGGCCAACACTGGGTACTTTACAAATCCCACCCTTAATGCACTGCCTTCCAACAGTATGTGGTGAAGTCTGAGTCTATCCATGCTCACACTGGCCAAGAACCCAAGGGCCACACTTGGAACTCAGTCTTGCAGGGTGGTGAATGTCCAGTTCCTATTGACATCAGCATTAGGTCTCAAGTTTGATTGTGTCAAAAATAAAACCCCAATATGTTGGGAAACATTAGGAAAGGAATAGACAATAAGATAGAAAATATCATATTGCCTCTATATAAATCCACAGTATGCCCACATCTTGAATATTGTATGCAGATCTGGTCGCCCGATCTCAAAAAAGATATTGGAATTGGAAAAGGTACAGAAAAGGGCAACAAAAATTATTAGGGGTATAGAACAGCTTCCATATGAGAAGAGATTAATAAGACTGAGACTTTTCAGCTTGGAAAAGAGACGACTAAGGAGGGATATGACAGAGGTCTATAAAATACTGACTGGTGTGGAGAAAGTAAATAAGTGTTATTTACTCCTTCTCATAACACAAGAATTAGGGGTCACCAAAGGAAATGAATAGGCAGCAGGTTTAAAACAAACAAAAAGGAAGTATTTCTTTACACAATGCACAGTCAACCTGTGGAACTCTTTGCCAGAGGATGTTGTGAAGGCCAAGACTAACTGGGTTAAAAAAAGAACAGGATAAGTTTATGGAGGATAGAGCCCATCAACAGCAATTAGCTAGGATAGACAGGGATGCAAAACCATGCTCTGAAGTGTCCCTAGTCCCTGTTTTCCAGAAGCTGGGAAGGGTGACAGGGGGATCACTTGATAATTATCTGTTCTGTTCATCCCCTCTGAATCATCTGGCATTGGCCACTGTCGGAAAACACAATACTGCTCTACATGGACCTTTGGTCTGATGTAGTATGCCCATTCGTATATTTGCTAGCACTTGGTTGATGACTAGAAACTTCTGGTTAAATTCCATTCCCCGCCCTGCCTCAAAAAACAAAAACAAACCCTCTGCAGTTGATTGCCTTGTTCTCAATTATACAGGCAGAATGGGTCCCTGGCCACATTTTATTTATCAATTTTGAAACTTGTGCCTACCACATAAGTCCCTAGGCATTGAGTAAAAGACGTAACAGCACTTTAACTAAGCTCCTGAAAATAGACTGTGCACACCTTTAACATTCGCTATAGCTGGTCAGAAATTTTCCAGCAGAACGTTGTTTAAATCTATAAGTAAACAGACTATTATTATTGAAAAAGCCATTATAACTTGCTTTAGCAACACAAGTCACTGTGTACCAAACACTGAAGAATTAATCACCATTCCTGTTATAATGAACATACTTTTATAAAATTAAATCTGAGTTCTTCTAGTCAATGGATTGCATAAAAAATAAAAAAGGTTGGATGTACACATAGCTGTACCGGCTCAGGATGGAATAATTATTTATTTGTATTACCCTAGTGCCTAGGAGGCTTAGTCATGGACTAGGACCCCATTGTGCTAGGTGCTGTACAGACACAGATCTCTATTCCTTCATGCTAATGCAATCATTCAGTGCAGAACTGAAAAGCCTTTCTTATGCAATTAGTCCCGAAGTTGGAGGAAAAAACATCAACACTTTTTGTGAAGTTGTGTTGATGAAAGTCATAACAAGAAATGATGCCTATTTCATAACAAACAAGGAAAAAAATTGTTGGGTTGTTTTTTTGGGTGCTTCTGTTGCAGATTTTTTTGTTTTTGTTTTAAAATGCCAACAACAGTTTCTGAGCGGAAAACAGCATCCATATCTTGGCAATGAAGTAGGTGTTTTCCCTCCATATTTGATAACAGTAGCAAATTGGGTGTTGTTGGTTTGGCATCAGACATGTTGGCTTGTTGCCTGAATACACTAGGTGAGGTGATCCTTTAACAAGAGATAACATCACCATCATTTTGCTTAGATTAAAACACAATTTAGTTGATATTTTCTACTCTGCTATGTAAACTCTTCCATTTATAGAACATAAAGAGAAAGCTGCTTCCTTTAGCAGCAGCTGTCATGAAGAGCAGCATCCTGACTGAACTGTGTTAGCTGCCGCTGAGAAGAAACTACTAGAAGCATGGGCAGTAAAAAGGCCCAGTCCTGCCCCTACTGAAGTCAGTGGGAGTCTTGCCACTGACTTTAAAAGGGAGCAGGATCAAGGCCATAAAAATCTGTGAGTAGTCAGTACAGGAGAGTCACGAGTGTGTATCTTTAACTTGCCCAGAAGGTGTCATTACAGGACAACTTCACGTTTGTGGAAGGTCAAAAAAAGGATCCATTTTTTCTATATCTAAAATACACTCTGGTCATAGCAAGCCAGTTCCATTAGGACCCAATCATGCAAGATATTGTGCACCTCTTGAGAGCAGCTGAGCACCCTCCACTTGACTGACTTCAGTAGGAGTGGAGGGCGCTCAGCCTCTTCCAGGATCAGCCCCTTCAAACCACCAGGAAGAATTAAACTTTCCTTTTTCTTCCAAAGATCTTTGGACAAAGGAATTATCTAATTTTATTTGATGTTCATATTTGTATATCCCGCATTCTAAGTCTTCTATGGAATCAACTGTACCCAACAATGGTGTGTTTTTAGTGAAACACAATGAGGAAGACGGCCCCAGGGAAAATATTGATCAGGAAAAAATATTAATTTGGTTGGGTTCAGCTATTTCCATTAACATGCCTTTCTCAAGCCTTCTAGGCCAATATGGAGATCCCCTCTTCCAGGTTACGGAGGACTAACTGGAGCTTCATAGATACTGTCCTTTGTGTGTGTGGTGTTGGCAGGGGTTGCAAAAGAAGGTATCAATGTGTATTTGGATAATCAGGAAGGCGCTTAATCAGGATAGGTCGTCCACTGGACCCTCCTGATTAGAGGCAAATCCAGCCCTTCTTCCATGAGTGTGGAGGGCTCCCAGGCTGTAGCGAAGCACGGCTGTGCAAGAGAGGGCTGGATGCACTGGCGGGGGGAGAGGTGTTGGAGGCACAACTGCCCCGCAGGAGCTCGGGGGGGTGGGGGGAGAGGTGTTGGAGGCACAACTGCCCCGCAGGAGCTCCCTGCATTCCAGCATAATGTGTAGTTATGTGTAGGAGGGGATGGGGCATGAGAAGCATGAGAAGCCCAGTGAAGTAGTAGAGTTGGAAGACCCACTACTACAAGATCCTTCCATTCCACCCTGGCAGAGCTGCATAAAAGGGTCAGAATCTACTGCACAGAATGTCTGTAGAGTTGTTCTGCAGACTGGGGAAGAGGAACCTTCTCCCCAGCTCCACATCTCACAGCAGCCACCTGTGTGTGAGAGGCCCCAGAAACAGGAATGGCCCAAATCTGGAGATAGTCCACGTGCATGAGGAGGCAGATTTAAGCACTAATGTTAACTCTTAGAGTTTGGAATTTTTTGTCTTGTGAGTCCTTGATTTCTTGTCCCTAATACTAGTTTTTGCATATAATTTAAGTTATAGATCAGCAGAGAGAGAAGCTGATCTGATTGGTTGAAATACATAACAAGTCTGTTCTCTCAGCTTAGTTCTAAGGGAAAAGCTGAGCCCTCACCTTGCTGCACTGAGTTCTTGATCTCCACAGCACAAGATTTGCAACACCCCAGTGTCTGAGGCCTCTTTGGAGACAGGTATTTGCTTCAGAAATTGACACTGTTACACAGATATAGGAGGCAGCCTCTCCAGCTTCTGAAGGGCAATTTGGGAAAGGCTTAGCCAGGTTGCTACTAGGAGGCACATTTTGTTGATGGAAAGGAGAGGAACTACTTTGAACAGCTGAAATATGCTAACAGACTTTGAAAGTCACTTATGTCTAGGGAGCTTGAGGCAAGACTTACCTGGCTTACATACCCACGGATACGAGAGAGCGCCCTGCAAGCCAAAATCCGATCTTTCCACTGGCAGCTGTTCAGTTTGGCTGCCAGTAGGGAGTAAACCAAGCTCTGGAAGAGGGGTAGGTTGTTTACAAACAGTGCAGGGTAAAACAAACACAGTATGAACTGGCATATCATCCAGATCACAAAGGAAGAGCTAGTGGCAAGGGCTCAGGCTCACCCAGAAGGGTCAAGGGTTGCCCACAGTATTTTATAGAAATGTTGCCTTATGCTACTTTGCCTAAGACTTTTGACTGACCCTTGGTTGGCTAGAGAGGGAAGGTTTTTATCATACACTGTATGGAAAAATCACCTAATAAAAAACCCCAATAAAGCCATCATGACAGATGAGAAGAGGATTTTGGCTTCTTTAGAAAGACCAAAGTGAGGGTGATGATAGAGGGTTAGAACTCTGCTAGAATCTCTTTTATTGTAAAGGAAGCATCATGGCCATGGCTCACAGACAGTTGGGGAAAGGAAATGATGAACCTTTGTGCCTTTTAAGGCCTGGGAAATGAAAGCAGCAGAAACTTTTGCTGCGGGGAGTGACAGATGGATAAAGAACAAAATTGGTTTTTCAATTTAATTTACTTTTATTTTATTTTTTACTATATTTTCCTATCCAATAATAAATTACATTAAACGCAGAACCAAGAGACAAGTTGCTCCTGCTCTCAAATGACTGAGGCTATGTTCTACACTGCACACCTCTGCCTGCCCTCAGCCAGAGCCTTTCCCTGCTGCCAAAGTCTTTCACTATGGCAGGGAAAGGCTCTGACAGCTTCCTGGGTGGAGAAAGACTCAAGAAGTGGGAGATAGCAGGACACTACATTGCTAAAAATAGCAATGTAGACAGGGGAGGCACTCCTTGGGCAAGTAGAGAGCCCTGTAGGATACATACCCGGGAACTTACTTATAGGGTTCAGGTGTGTCTTTACTCGCCTAAACAGTGCCTCAGCATCTACACTGCTATTTATACTGGGGTGGATTTGATTTAAATTACTAGTCAGGAAGATTCGATTTAATCATGGATTTCTACACAAAACTGCATTCTTGTTGGTTGTTATAACCTTAATCCATATTCTTCACAACTCAGAGATAGATGTAGGCTTCATTTTTAGAAGATACACACTATACATTTTTAAACAGTGATTTATTTTGAAAACTTTTCAGATTAGTTCTACAGCTATATCAGAAAATAAATGACTGTTTGGTTATTTCATTTACCAAAGGTAATTGAAGCAGATATTATGAAGTCATTGGGAGGTGAACTATCTCCAATTCAACAGGTTAATCATTAATATTTGGAGGATTTTCTTGCCATGCTGTATTAGGAGGAGAACATCACCAGATAGACATTTAAATTGTTTTATTTAACTAAAACAACAACGTTAAGTATTCTGGATTTTTTCTTCAACAGCAAACATATAATATTTTAACAAAACAAGCATATGTCCCTCGCTTCTCACATTTATCTCCAGACTTCTTCTCCTTGTCCAGATCTATTCCGCCCCAACAATCTTCTATTCATTGAACTTTTTGAAACTTTGCACTTTTAGAGAGAGGTAAGGGATTGACTCTGTGTACACAAATTTGCAGAGGGACAATAGAGTTGAGGTCTGTTATTTCTCACCTCTATATAGTATTTATTTATTTTAAAACTTTTTTGCTGTTAACAAGCATGTTACCTCTGGAGACACAAATCCACAGTTTGAGAATGGCAAAACTAAGCATCTCTGATGGTATTTTCTAGACTGAGCACTGAGTCCCATTGGGTATATAGAAAGATTAACCTAAATAATAATAACCTATACAGAAGCCTGTGGAACCCCATAAGATTGGGTCCCTAATCCATGAACTATTGGAACTAATTTACAAAACTTTTCTTAAACATTACATGAATATATTGTCTCATATTATAGAATTAGAATTTATAATCCCTATTCCATGATGAGATATCTTTGAGCTAAAGTGTATCTTAGTTTTTTCCTCAAAAAGTATTTTATCAAAAAAATCTGATTTAAATTAAAAAAAAATCCGATTATTAAAAAAAAATAATTGACTTTTATCCACCCTTATTTATACCCACGCTTGGGGAGGGCATGCAGCGCTTGTATTCTACACACCGCTGAAAGGAGCATGCAGTGTAGACATACCCTGAGAAGACCTGAGATAGAGCTTTGAATAAAGAAAGAAATAAACCATAGCAGAACAGACTCTGCCCAGTCATTTCTTGTTGAGTGTGAAAGTCAACCCTGTGCAGAGGTTCAGGACAAGGGGTTAAGTGGTGCACAGGTCTTGTGCTGGACCTCTGTATGGGGTGAATTTTACCCAGGGAGATAGAGCCAGAAGGCAGGGCTGATCCCAGCCACACAGATCCTTCCTGTCTTTCTGTGGTGCTTCTCTCCTCTCCAGCAATGGTACCTACCGAGCATTCACTGAGCTGAGTTAATAGAAGACATGCCTGCTCCTCTGTGGTGCTGTCATTCTTATCAAACATCTGGGAAAGGATCTTCTTTACTACAGGGAAAGTGGCAATGCCCTCCAATGCCAGGCACTGTGCTGCTGCCCAGCTGTCTGCAGAATTACCTACCAACAAGGGGAAAGAGAGAGAGGAAGTTATTGTACAGCAGGATATATGAAGTCAATGCTCTTCCCGTGGTGCTTTCTTTAGTACATCTCAAAGCACTGAGAGTTCAACCCCCCGCCTCCCCCTCAATGTTCCAAACTGCCTTGTACACCAAGTTTGGGCAAAGCCCCAGGCTCTCACAGCCCAGGTTCTGCGGAGCTGGCAAGCAAGTAGTGATGAGGACAGAGATAGCTTATGCCACTCAACAGTGACCCCTGAGGCTGACTAAGCAACTCTGATGTGCTCCCAAGGGAGATATGCCCCATGAGGTACAGTAAAGTGAGGCCTCTTATTGGGTGGCAGGAAGTGTCACTGGGGTTACAAAAAGTTGTGGTGTGGGTGAATTGTATGGGATCCTTTGTGACCCTGTTTCTGATGTGAAAGCTTACAGTAGGAGGGAGGGAAGGAGGGAATTAGGGCACTCAGCGTAAGGCCTGGTCTACACTACGAGTTTAGTACCTGGTCTACACTACGAGTTTAGGTCAAATTTAGCAGCATTATCTTGATTTAACCCTGCACCCGTCCACACGACGAAGCCCTTTTTTTTTTTTTTTTTTACTTAAAGGGCTCTTAAAAATCGATTTCTTTACTCCACCCCCGACGAGGGGATTAGCACTGAAATCAGCCTTGCCAGGTCGAATTTGGGTACTGTGGATGCAATTCGATGGTATTGGCCTCCGGGAGCTATCCCAGAGTGCTCAGTTGTGACCGCTCTGGACAGCGCTCTCAACTCAGATGCACTGGCCAGGTATACAGGAAAAGGCCCACAAACTTTTGAATCTCATTTCCTGTTTGGCCAGCGTGGCGAGCTCACCTGCACAGGTCACCATGCAGAGCTCATCATCACAGGAGACCATGCTGCCCCAGAATCGCCAAAGAGCTCCAGCATAGACCAAACAGGAGATACGGGATCTGATCGCTGTATGGGGAGATAAATCTGTGCTGACAGAACTCCGTTCGAAAAGACGAAATGCCAAAATATTTGAAAAAAATCTCCAATGGCATGAAGGACAGACACTATAACAGGGACCTGCAGCAGTGCCGCGTGAAAATTAAGGAGCTCAGGCAAGCCTCCTATAAAACCAGAGAGGCAAAAGCCGCTCCGCTTCAGAGCCCTAGACATGCCACTTCTATGATGAGCCGCATGCCATTCTAGGGGGTGTAGCCACCACTATGCTAACCCTGTGCTTTGACTCCGTCCAAGGAGTGGGAGGCAACACGGAAGAGGGTTTTGGGGGCGAGGAAGATGAGGAGGAGGAGGAGGAGGTTGTAGATAGCTCACAGCAAGGAAGCAAAGAAACTGGTTTCTCCAGCAGCCAGGATCTGTTTATCACCCTGGACCTAGACTCAGTAGCCCCTCAAACCCACCCAAGGCGGAGAAGGGACCTCTGGTGAGTGTACCTTTGTAAATATTATACACGGTTTAAAAGCAAGCGTGTTTAATGATTAATTTGCCCTGGCATTCACGGCCAGTACAGCTACTGGAAAAGTCTGTTAATGTGTCTGGGGATGGAGCAGAAATATGGAGCTCCATAAAGCTCTCCTGAATGTACTCCCAAAGCCTTTGCAAAAGGTTTCTGGGGAGGGCAGCCTTATTCCATCCTCCATAGTAGGACACTTTACCACGCCAGGCCAGTAGTACGTAGTCGGGAATCATTGCAGAACAAAGCATTGCAGCGTATGATCCCAGTGTTTGCTGGCATTCAAACAACATCCGTTCTTTCTCTCTCTGTGTAACCCTCAGGAGAGTGATATCATTCATGGTCACCTGGTTGAAACAGGGTGGTTGTAATAAGCGGACATTCAGAGGTGCCCATTCCTGCTGGGCTGTTTTCCTGTGGCTGAACAGAAATCTTCCCCACTGTTAGCCATGCAGTGGGGGGAGGGGTGAAGCCATCATCCCAGAGAATTGTGCGGGGGGAGGGGTAGTTGGGTTTCTGCTGCATGTGAACCCAGAAACTGCAGCCCCTCCTTTTAAATTGCCAAACTATTTTTAAATGGCCAACCCAACGGCTATTTCGTATGGGAAATGAGGGCGCTGCTGTTTGATGCCATTCCCACATGTTATGAAGGTTAAAAAAGCCAAAAGACTGTGGCTTACTATGGCTGCCTGCAAACCGAATTCTGTTGCCTGGCCCTGCGTGAGTGATCTCTCACACCAAACTGGCATATCCTCAATAAGAGGCAAAATGCAACCTTGTAATGAAAGCACATGTGCTATGTAATGTTAACAGCAAGGTTTACCGTAAAAGAGTGTACCCATTGTTCTATAAAATGTGTCTTTTTAACTACCACTCTCCCTTTTTTCCCCCCTCCACCAGCTGCATATGTTTCTCCTTCCCAGAGGCTAGTGAAGATTAGAAGGTGAAAAAAACAGCAGTCGTGATGAAATGTTCTCTGACCTCATGCTGTCCTCCCACACTGACAGAGCACAGCAAAATACATGGAGGCAGACAATCTCAGAGTGCAGGAAAACACAATATGACCGCGAGGAGAGGTAGCGGGCTGAAGATGGTAGGCGGCGTCAGCTTGCTGAAAGAAGGCAGGAGTCAATGCTCAGGCTGCTGGAAGATTAAACTCATATGCTCCAGCGTATGGTTGAGCTGCAGAAAAGGCAACAGGAGCACAGACCACTGCTACCACCCCTGTGTAACCAACCGCCCTCCTCCCCAAGTTCCATAGCCTCCTCACCCAGACGCCCAGGAACGCGGTGGAGGGGCCTCCGGCCACCCAGCCACTCCACCCCAGAGGATTGCCCAAGCAACAGAAGGCTGGCATTCAATAAGTTTTAAAGTGCTGTGTGGCCTTGTCCTTCCCTCCTCCACCACCCCTCCTGGGCTACCTTGGCAGTTATCCCCCTATTTGTGTGATGAATAAATAAAGAATGCATGAATGTGAAGCAACAATGACTTTATTGCCTCTGCAAGCGGTGATGGAAGAGAGGAGAGGAGGGTGCTTAGCTTACAGGAAAGTAGAGTGAACCCAGGTGGGGGGGGGGAATTTCCATCAAGGAGAAACAAACAGAACTTTCACACCGTAGCCTGGCCATTCCTGAAACTGGTTTTCAAAGCTTCGCTGATGCGCACCATGCCCTCCTGTACTCTTCTAACTGCCTTGGTGTCTGGCTGCGTGTAATCAGCGGCCAGGCGATTTGCCTCAACCTCCCACCCCATCATAAATGTCTCCCCCTTACTCTCAAAGATATTGTGGAGCACACAGCAAGCAGTAATAACAATGGGAATATTGGTTTCGCTGAGGTCTAACTGAGTCAGTAAACTGCGCCAGCGCACTTTTAAATGCCCAAATGCACATTCTACCACAATTCTGCACTTGCTCAGCCTATAGTTGAACAGCTTCTGACTACTGTCCAGGTTGGCTGTGAAGGGTTCATGAGCCATGGCATTAAGGGGTAGGCTGGGTCCCCAAGGATAATTATAGGCATTTCAACATCCCCAATGGTTATTTTCTGGTCTGGAAAGTAAGTCCCTTCCTGCAGCTTTTGAAACAGACCAGAGTTCCTGAAGATGCGAGCGTCATGTACCTTTCCCGGCCATCCCACGTTGATGTTGGTGAAATGTCCCTTGTGATCCACCAGTGCTTGCAGCACCATTGAAAAGTACCCCTTTCGGTTTATGTACTCGCTGCCTTGGTGCTCCGGTGCCAAGATAGGGATATGGGTTCCGTCTATGGCCCCACCACAGTTAGGGAGTCCCATTGCAGCAAAGCCATCCACTGTGACCTGCACATTTCCCAGAGTCACTACCCTTGATATCAGCAGCTCAGTGGTAATGTTGGCTACTTGCATCACAGCAGCCCCCAGAGTAGATTTGCCCACTCCAAACTGATTCCCAACTGACTGGTAGCTGTCTGGCGTTGCAAGCTTCCACAGGGCTATCGCCACTCACTTCTCAACTGTGAGGGCTGCTCTTGTCTTGGTATTCTTGTGCTTCAGGGCAGGGGAAAGCAAGTCAAAAAGTTCCATGAAAGTGCCCTTACGCACGCAAAAGTTTCGCAGCCACTGGGAATCGTCCCAGACCTGCAACACTTTGCGGTCCCACCACTCTGTGCTTGTTTCCCAGGCCCAGAATCATCGTTCTACACCATGAACCTGCCCAATTGACACCATGATGTGCACACTGCAGGGGCCCGTTCTTTGTGAGAAGTCTGTGTCCATGTCCTCATCACTCTCGTCACCGTGCTGCAGTCGCCTCCTCCTCGCCTGGTTTCACTTTTCTTGCAGGTTATGGTTCTGCATATCCTGCTGGATAATGCGCGCGGTATTTATAGTGCTCATAATTGCCACGGTGATCTGAGCGGGCTCCATGTTCCCAGTGCTATGGCGTCTGCACTGAAAAAAGGCGTGAAACAATTGTCTGCCATTGCTCTGATAGAGGGAGGGGCAACTGACAACATGGCTTACAGGGTTGACTAACAGGGAATTAAAATCAACAAAGGGGGTGGCTTTGCATCAAGGAGAAACAGAATGGCTCCCTCAAGGATAGAACTCAAAACTCTGGGTTTAGCAGGCCATTGATTTCACGGAGGGAGGGAGGAAGGGGGGAGAAAATGAATACAAAACAAATCTGTTCTATTTCTTGTTTTGATCCACTTCATCTATCTTTATACATCTTGCTGGCAGCAGATGGTGCAGTACGACTGCTAGCCATCGTCGTCTCCTGGCTGCTCATTAGAAGACAGTGCAGTACGACTGCCAGCAGGACTGAATCACCATGAGACGAAACTTAAAAGGGAAATGACCTGGTTGAGTCACTCCCATGTTTGCCCAGGCACCCCGACCGGCCTCACTGAGGTTGGCTAAAAGAGCACCCTGGAGTATGGCAATGATGGCTACCAGTCATACTGCACTGTCTGCTGCCAAAAGGCAATGAGCTGCTGCTGTGTAGCAATGCAGCACCGCGTCTGCCAGCACCCAGGAGACATACGGTGATGATGAGCAGAGCAGGCTCCATGCTTGCCATGGTATGGCATCTGCACTGGTAACCCAGGAAAAAAGGAGCGAAACGATTGTTTGCTGTTGCTTTCACGGAGGGAGGGAGGCAGGGAAGGGGGGGGCCTGACGCGCAACAATGTTTTTGCCCCATCAGGCATTGGGATTTCTACCCCGAATTCAAATGGGCGGCAGAGACTGTGGGAACTGTGGGATAGCTACAATGCTCCGGAAATCGACAGTTGCCTCGGTACTGTGGACGCACTTCGCCGACTAAATGCACTTACAACATTTGTGTGGGAACACACACAATCGACTATATAAAAACGCTTTCTACAAAACTGACTTCTATAAATTTGACCTAATTTTGTAGTGAAGACATAGCCTAAGTCTAGCCTTCTAGCAGTGATGTCATGATTCCCAAGGTTAATCAGGACAAACTTTGAATGAATCCTTGTTGCTAAATTCTGTTGCAAATGATCAGTCCAGTAGTAGGTCTACATGTTAGGCCCATACACTAAGTCTCCCATCAATGTCAGGTGGTAAGCAGCATTAATGTTTAGTGGGGGAGATGCCTAATTCCTCTGCTCAGCACCAGGAAGGAGTGTTTAATGACTGCACTAGGGAACTGGTAGCCAGGATTTCCCATTTGTATTGCTGACTCTGCCAGTAACTTGGTCTGGGCCCTTGTACTCGATGATTAAGTTATGTGCCTCTGTTTACTCTTAAATAAAATGGGACTGATACTTACCAACCTCAGAGGGTATTGTAAACCGTAGTTCATTAATGTTTGTAAAGCACTGGGAGATCTTATGATTAAAGATACTAGGTAAATGCAAAGAGTTGCTATGGATTGGGCTAAATCTTCTTATGGGTCAGGCACTGCTGCTGCCTTCCATTCAGAATAAATGTACAGAAGCCATTGTAACCTGGTAACTGAAACAACAGCAGTAGCATCCAAAACACAGGCACACGGAAACACTAAGGAGAAGCTGAATCATGTAACCTAAGGATCTTAAAATGCCAGGATTAGGCTTTGATTGGTGAAATCGTATGTGTGCGTGCGCACATGCACACCAGAGCGAGACTCAAGATGAACTGAAGCAAGACAGACTGGGAGAGACAGAGACTGCATGGACAAGCACAATGTATGACCCTGGAAGAAGCCAGAGAGGGGGCTCCTGAGTCTGAGCAAAGAAACCATCTCCTTTAGTTTTTGGTTCTTCGCATAGTCACCAACTCCATGGGTGCTCCAGGATTGGAGCACCCATGGAAAAAAATTAGTGGGTGCTTAGCACCCACCGGCAACCAGCTCCCCCCGCCCTAGCACCTACTGTCCGCCAGTCCCCACCGATCAACTCCTTCCCCTCCCTCCAAACACCTCCTGCTCGCCACGATCAGCTGTTCCTCGGGGGGGCACCTTTGGGGGAGGGGGCAGAACTGGGTGGGAAAAGGTGGGGCCAGGAAGAGGTGGCATAGGGGTGGGGGCAGGGCCTGAGGCAGAGCGGGCAAGTTACCTGCCCTCTCTTTGCCTGTGTGCACCCTTGGGGCCTGGAGGAAGCCAGCGCCTGTGGTTCCTCGTCTGTTTGGAGAAGCAATTTCTACTCCCAAGTGGAACATCCTCAAGGCTCCAAACTGTGACTCATGCTTGGGTCAACAGAATTATGAATAAAACAGTCCAGAAAATGGCACCAAGCGAGTGCCACTGCTTCAACTAAGCCTCTTAGAAATGACAGAGCATTAACCACAATGTTGCCTTTGAAATGTGACATGTGTGATGCACCCAGGCTCCTGAGATAGCTAATTTAAAAGGAGGTTCCTCTTTTCGTAGAGCAAAACTAATAAATACCAGACACCTGTTTCTCTTCATAGGAAAGTCACAGAAAATATCTGCAGTTAGTTGCTGGGGCCACAAACTTCTTTCCAAAGTATCACTGCAGGGTGTCAGCTGGACACAGTATTCTTCACTTCCTGCCTAAAATGTAATGCAGTATTGCTGTGCACAGCTGAACAGCTGAGAAGCCCCAGCCCAGGAGGAACTGAATGTCTTTCAAGGATCAACCAGATCACCTCCCTTCGGTCTTGAATCAGAATGATATGAAATGGGTGCGTGGAAGCACTGGTGGTTTAGCACATTACACTATTTACAGAGGTTATCAGCTCCAGTACCAGGCTCCTTGGGGCTGGCAGGGCATGTAATTTTCAGAGGCAGCACACTCCAGACTGGGACAGGCCCCCTTCCCTCGCTTTCCAGTGACCCACTCTGCTACTAAACTGAATGGCTCTGGCTGGTTCTAGAGGGAGCTGCATCTAGCCGTCTCAGGCTGAAGTGTGTAGCTGCAAAGCAGGGATTTTGAAGTTGATGAAGGTGTAGGAGAAAAGTAAACAACAGAGGGAAGCAGCAGTAAAGCCCTTACCATGTACCAGAGCTTCCTTCATGATCATTTGTGCCTCATCGTTCCACATCCCTACGGTGTAGTGGCACACGGCAGCCGCCATTCTCACATGGGCATTCTCATCCCTCAGAGTCTTTCTAAGCAAAGGCTGTAGTTCCACAGGCACATCCTGAATAAGTGGGGCCTTTCCAATGCCATGTAGTCCTACAACTCAGGAAATAATGAGCTCTGAATAAGACAGCAGCTTCTCTCTCTCTACCTCTATTACCCATACAGAAACAGCAACATATTTTCTATGCATTTGCCATATGGAATGTTTGACTAAATGTTCAATTTACAAATATACTGCAGCAACAATACTCTGCCCTTCTCATACACACACCCTCCCCCCCCCCCCCCGAGGATCTCAAAGCATTTCACACCAATAATGAATTAAGCTTCACAAGCCACGGAACGGTAGCAAAGCATGATCATCCCCATTTTACAGACAGACACACTGGCAAAGAGAGGGCATGTAACTTGCCCAAAGACACATCAAGAAGTCTGTGGCAAACCTGGGGAAGCAATCTCATCTCCTCACTCCCACCCATGTGCATTAACCACGAGACCATGGCGCCTCTCATATTTCAATATATGCAGGATATCACACCTGGAGCTGAGGGGATGTGTTCAGAATTCACATATATTTGAAAATAAGATTAATCAAATCATTTGAATTTAGGGTACTTAAAACATGGCATTTATGAAATGGCTTTAAAAAGACTAGGCCCAAATGGAGCGTTCTTATTGGCTGCCAGTGATGTCATATAACACTGCTTCCAATAATATTCAGTAACTTCAGAGGTCAGGCCAGTCCCCTTGTTTTCATCCATAAACTATATTTCATAACAACAATATGATTCCTCACATTAACAGTGTAAGTCAACAATGTCAAATTAGGCTTCTCTCACCTGACTCCTTACTGTCACTGTCTAGTCTGGGTCGCTCCAACACTGCAGTGGCACAGGTTATTAGAGCTGTGACCCGAATGACATCATGTATATCTGTAAGGGCCCTCATTAAGCCTTCAATAGTTGCATTCTGCCACCGGGGAGCTGAGCAGTAGAAAGGAAGGAGACAGAAGAAAATGTGTTCTGATAACAAAGAACGGGAATCTTTAACAGATCTATCAACTGTGAAAAAGTCTCCCAGGGGAATTGGTGGAAGCCTCACCTCTGGATTCATTTTAAACTGGACAGAGCATTGGAGAATACACAGGAGAGAACAATCCTACACTGAGGGGACTGGACTACATGACCTCTTGGAATCAAAGATATTATTTATTGTTAACCTATGAATAGGAAAGAGTTTTAGAGAGGTGATCAGAGACTGCCAGTTCTTCTTGCATGACCCACCAAGCAGACTAATGGCTACCTTCAACCACTATAGACTAGAAAGACTGGAATTTCAATAAACACATCTACTCACTCAGCTTCCAGGCGTTCTTCCATTGCTCCAGCATAGTTTTGAGGATATGTACATGCTGAGGCAGGACTTCTTTAGGTTCCTTGTGCTCATTTCTCCCTCTCCTGGCCTTTGCAGGAGATGACTCCTGGCCCCTTTGTGCAAAGTCATCAGCAAGGGTAGGCAGAGCAATCCAACGGAAGGCTCCCCTCACAGGCCTCCGAGCTGCTCAGGCAACATTATTAGAAACAGATTAGCACCAACCCACTTTATCCCTTGCCCAAAACAATCAGCTAAGAAAGACCACAAACCTCAGTGCTTTTGAAACAAGTTGTACAATCCACTTCTTGTACCTAGCCTTCTCTCAGTAGCCTCACTGACATTAAATATTTTAAAAACAAAAAAATCCCCTTCAGAATAGGGGGGAGGGGGAGAAAGAGAGAGATCTTGTGTTCACTTCAGTAAATCTGTAGGGTGATGAGACAAAAATCTAAGTGGATGGAGAGATATAAAGGCAGGACACGGGATACTTTAACACAGGAAATTTAAGGGTGGATGAAGACTTGGAAGTTGCCCCCTTTGAGTAGAATTAAGAGTTATATCTCAAACAGTGTGTTTTCCAAAAACATAGATAAGGCATTTTTCTAAGCAAAGAAAAGAAAAAGATGAATTTAGGGTTTGTTCAATAACTTGGAAGACTGAAGCTTCCATACACTCATAGAACAGGTGCAGCACAGGTCGAAGCAGTGCAAGGGATACTCATGTGATTAGAGAGATGTTTCCTCTGTCCCCATGAAACCTTGTCCATATTTGACCAAGTTTCAAGCCCCAGAAAATTGCCAGTTGCATATGTTTAGTAGACCTTGTTCAACACTTGTCCTTAATTTTATGAACATTCCAATTGCACTACTTGTGCTTCCAGGCTCCAATGAGCCTCATGCATCATTCTGGAGGGGTCTCAAAACACTATCTCCCTCCAAATACGACAGAAAAAAAAAAACGGACCCTCCTCCTTCTCCTTTTACTATTTGTCCCCCTTGAAATATTCTTTGACATAGGAGAGGATACACTGAACTGTCCAGAACACCATAAGTTCTAGATCCACCTCTTCTACTGACTGATGTTAATAATTTTTCAAACTTCAGTTTTTACTGAGTATGGCCTCATACCTCTACTGTAAGAGAGAAGTCTGTATCAGTACCTTTTCATTTTACAGAGGGAATGTAAAAAATTGCAAAAGGTCACACAGCAGGGAAGGAATGGAACCCAGGTTTCTAATATGCAGATCCAAGTCACATCTACTTAGTCACACTGCCTCTCTGAAAGAATCTGCCAAATCTGCGTACTTGGGTATGCTGGCTGTAACAGGGAGCTATTTCTGCATATATAAACCATTCTTTCAGTGTGCTTAAATATCCTCCTCAAGTGGCTATTTCATGGAGGATAAAAGTCTACTGCTGTTTCCAGCTAAGGAGTTATTCCTTTAGCTCCAATTGTAGAGATCTAAAGTTCCTAGGGTCCAAAGTCTGCTGATGACTCTTGCGGGGATCATTACAGTTGCACATAATATAATTTATTGTGGGTTCCTCCTCCATCCTTTTTATTATTACATTAAAAGAACATTATTAAGGTTGCAAATTTAAGCACTCAAAAGTTAGGAAGTGTCTATGTAACCTTAATTCTGCCCCTTTGTGGGTGTGCATACAATTTTCAATTACACGATAACATATGATTACAGGACTTGATACAGGGACGGGGGTCTTGCTGTAAAACAGTGGATGAGTAAAAAACTCTTGCTGAAAGGAACCCTCCACTTCAACAGACTCTGGCTACAGAAAGCCAAATTCTCTGCTCAAAAGACTGTCACGGCAGGAATCTATATTTGACCTGTGGAGGTTCCTCAAAAATCAAATGGAGTTGAGAAGTCTAACCTACAGCAGGAGTACTCATCCTCTTTCATACCTTGATCCCACATTCAGCTCCTCTCAACTAATACTTCTCAAATGTACCCTAGAATCCTTGGCACTAGCTCGTCTGGCACTTCAAAGGCTATACCACAAAAGTCACCACATTGCTTTCTGTGGTACTGCTTAGGAGGACTCAGCCCTGGTCTACACTAGGACTTTAGGTCGAATTTAGCAGCATTAAATTGATGTAAACCTGCACCCGTCCACACGATGAAGCCCTTTATTTCGACTTAGAGGGCTCTTAAAATCGATTTCCTTACTCCACCCCTGACAAGTGGATTAGCGCTTAAATCGGCCTTGCCGGTTCAAATTTGGGGTACTGTGGACACAATTCGATGGTATTGGCCTCCAGGAGCTATCCCAGAGTGCTCCATTGTGACCGCTCTGGACAGCACTCTCAACTCAGATGCACTGGCCAGGTAGACAGGAAAAGAACCGCAAACTTTTGAATCTCATTTCCTGTTTGGCCAGCGTGGCAAGCTGCAGGTGACCATGCAGAGCTCATCAGCAGAGGTGATCATGATGGAGTCCCAGAATTGCAAAAGAGCTCCAGCATGGACCGAACGGGAGATACGGGATCTGATCGCTGTATGGGGAGAGGAATCCATGCTATCAGAACTCCGTTCCAGTTTTCAAAATGCCAAAACCTTTGTCAAAATCTCCCAGGGCATGAAGGACAGAGGCCATAACAGGGACCTGAAGCAGTGCCGCGTGAAACTGAAGGAGCTGAGGCAAGCCTACCAGAAAACCAGAGAGGCGAACGGCCGCTCCGGATCAGAGCCCCAAACATGCTGCTTCTATGATGAGCTGCATGCCATTTTAGGGGGTTCAGCCACCACTACCCCAGCCGTGTTGTTTGACTCCTTCAATGGAGATGGAGGCAATACGGAAGCAGGTTTTGGGGACGAAGAAGATGATGAGGAGGAGGAGGAGGAGGAGAAGGTTGTAGATAACTCACAGCAAGCAAGCAGAGAAACTGGTTTTCCCGACAGCCAGGAACTGTTTCTCACCCTGGACCTGGAGCCAGTACCCCCCGAACCCACCCAAGGCTGCCTCCTGGACCCAGCAGGCGGAGAAGGGACCTCCGGTGAGTGTACCTTTTAAAATACTATACATGGTTTAAAAGCAAGCATGTGAAAGGATTACTTTGCTCTGGCATTCGCGGTTCTCCTGGATGTACTCCCAAAGCCTTTGCAAAAGGTTTCTGGGGAGGGCAGCATTACTGCGTCCTTCATGGTAGGACACTTTACCACTCCAGGCCAGTAACACGTACTCAGGAATCATTGTACAACAAAGCATTGCAGTGTATGTTTGCTGGTGTTCAAACAACATCCGTTCTTTATCTCTCTGTGTTATCCTCAGGAGAGTGAGATATAATTCATGGTCACCTGGTTGAAATAGACTGCTTTTCTTCAGGGGACACTCAGAGGAGCCCGTTCCTGCTGGGCTGTTTGCCTGTGGCTAAACAGAAATGTTCCCCGCTGTTAGCCACAGGGAGGGGGGAAGGTTGAGGGGGTAGCCACGCGGTGGGGGGAGGCAAAATGCAACCTTGTAACGAAAGCACATGTGCTATGTATGTAATGTTAACAGCAAGGATTACCCTGAAAGAGTGTAGCCACTGTTTTATAAAATGTGTCTTTTTAAATACCGCTGTCCCTTTTTTTTTCTCCACCAGCTGCATGTGTTTCAATGATCACAGGATCTTCTCCTTCCCAGAGGCTAGTGAAGCTTAGAAAGAAAAAAAAACGCACTCGCGATGAAATGTTCTCCGAGCTCATGCTGTCCTCCCACACTGACAGAGCACAGACGAATGCGTGGAGGCAAATAATGTCAGAGTGCAGGAAAGCACAAAATGACCGGGAGGAGAGGTGGCGGGCTGAAGAGAGTAAGTGGTGGGCTGAAGAGAGTAAGTGGCGGGCTGAAGACAGGGCTGAAGCTCAAATGTGGCGGCAGCGTGATGAGAGGAGGCAGGATTCAATGCTGAGGCAGCTGGAGGACCAAACCAGTATGCTCCAGTGTATGGTTGAACTGCAGCAAAGGCAGCTGGAGCACAGACTGCCACTACAGCCCCTGTGTAACCAACCGCCCTCCTCCCCAAGTTCCATAGCCTCCACACCCAGACGCCCAAGAACGCGGTGGGGGGCCTCCGGCCAACCAGCCACTCCACCACAGAGGATTGCCCAAAAAAAAGAAGGCTGTCATTCAATAAATTTTAAAGTTGTAAACTTTTAAAGTGCTGTGTGGCATTTTCCTTCCCTCCTCCACCACCCCTCCTGGGCTACCTTGGTAGTCATCCCCCTATTTGTGTGATGAATGAATAAAGAATGCATGAATGTGAAGCAACAATGACTTTATTGCCTCTGCAAGCAGTGATTGAAGGGAGGAGGGGCGGGTGGTTAGCTTACAGGGAAGCAGAGTGAACCAAGGGGCGGGGGGTTTCATCAAGGAGAAACAAACAGAACTTTCACACCGTAGCCTGGCCAGTCATGAAATTGGTTTTCAAAGCTTCTCTGATGCGTACCGCGCCCTCCTGTGCTCTTCTAACCGCCCTGGTGTCTGGCTGCGCGTAACCAGCAGCCAGGCGATTTGCCTCAACCTCCCACCCCGCCATAAACGTTTCCCCCTTATTCTCACAGATATTGTGGAGCACACAGCAAGCAGTAATAACAATGGGAATATTGGTTTCGCTGAGGTCTAAGTGAGTCAGTAAACTGCACCAGCGCGCCTTTAAACGTCCAAATGCACATTCTACCAACATTCTGCACTTGGTCAGCCTGTAGTTGAACAGCTCCTGACTACTGTCCAGGCTGCCTGTGTACGGCTTCATGAGCCATGGCATTAAGGGGTAGGCTGGGTCCCCAAGGATACATATAGGCATTTCAACATCCCCAACAGTTATTTTCTGGTCTGGGAATAAAGTCCCTTCCTGCAGCTTTTGAAACAGACCAGAGTTCCTGAAGATGCGAGCGTCATGTACCTTTCCGGCCATCCCACGTTGATGTTGGTGAAACGTCCCTTGTGATCCACCAGAGCTTGCAGCACTATTGAAAAGTACCCCTTGCGGTTTATGTACTCGGCGGCTTGGTGCTCCGGTGCCAAGATAGGGATATGGGTTCCGTCTATGGCCCCACCACAGTTAGGGAGTCCCATTGCAGCAAAGCCATCCACTGTGACCTGCACATTTCCCAGGGTCACTACCCTTGATATCAGCAGATCTTTGATTGCGTGGGCTACTTGCAACACAGCAGCCCCCACAGTAGATTTGCCCACTCCAAATTGATTCCCAACTGACCGGTAGCTGTCTGGCATTGCAAGCTTCCACAGGGCTATCGCCACTCGCTTCTCAACTGTGAGGGCTGCTCTCATCTTGGTATTCATGTGCCTCAGGGCAGGGGAAAGCAAGTCACAAAGTTCCATGAAAGTGCCCTTACGCATGCGAAAGTTTCGCAGCCACTGGGAATCGTCCCAGACCTGCAACACTATGCGGTCCCACCAGTCTGTGCTTGTTTCCCGAGCCCAGAATCGGCGTTCCACAGCATGAACCTGCCCCATTAGCACCATGATGCATGCATTGGCAGGGCCCATGCTTTCAGAAAAATCTGTGTCCATATCCTGATCACTCACGTGACCGCGCTGACGTCGCCTCCTCGCCCGGTATCGCTTTGCCAGGTTCTGGTGCTGCATATACTGCTGGATAATGCGTGTGGTGTTTAATGTGCTCCTAATTGCCAAAGTGAGCTGAGCGGCCTCCATGCTTGCCTTGGTATGGCGTCCGCACAGAAAAAAGGCGCAGAACGATTGTCTGCCGTTGCTCTGACGGAGGGAGGGGCGACTGAGGACACGGCTTACAGGGTTGGCTTCAGGGAGCTAAAATAAACAAAGGGGGTGTCTTTACATCAAGGAGTATTTCAGGCAGGACTTCACGGAGGGTTCCAATAAGAAATGGTGCACCTAAGTTATTGTTCTTATTGGAACAAGGAGGTTAGCCTGGCCTCTGATTGATACATGGCTAGATTTACCTCGCTGCACCTTCTCTGTGAGTGATTGCAGTGTGACCTAGAGGAATGAGTCCCCTAGACGGGGGAGGGAGGGGAAGCAAATGAATACAGAACAAATCTGGTCTATTTCTTGTTTTGATCCACTCCATCTATCTTTTACATCTTTGCCTGGCAGCAGACGGTGCAGAAGGACTGCATGCCATCCACATCTCATGGCTGCTCGGCAGAAGATGGTACAGTACGACTGCTAGCCATCCTCATCTCTTGCCTGCCCGGCAGAAGATGGTACAGTAAGACTGCTAGCAATCCATATCGCCTGCCTGCTCACCATAAGACGGTTCAATAGGACTGACTGCAGGACTAAAGAGAATGACCTGGTCAAGTCACTCCAAATTTAGTCCCAGCGCCCATGTCTGCCCAGGCGCTCCCAGCCGACGTGGCCAGGAGCACCTCGGACATGACGATGATGGCTACCAGTTGCACTGTACCGTCTGCTGCCACAAGGTAATGGGTTGCTGCTACTGTGTAGCAATGCCGTACCATGTCTGCCAGCACCCAGGAGACATACGGTGACGGTTACCTGAGCGGGATCCATGCTTGCCGTGGTATGGTGTCTGCACAGGTAACTCAGAAAAAAAGGCGCGAAACGATTGTCTGCCCTTGCTTTCACGGAGGGAGGGAGGGAACGGGGGCCTGACGATATGTACCCAGAACCACCCACGACAATGTTTTAGCCCCATCAGGCATTGGGATCTCAACCCAGAATTCCAATGGGCAGCGGAGACTGCGGGAACTGTGGGATAGCTATCACAGTGCAATGCTCCAGAAGTCGACTCTAGCCTCGGTACTGTGGAAGCACTCCGCCGAGTTAATGCACTTAATGCACTTAGAGCATTTTCTGTGGGGACACACACACTCCAATATATAAAACCGATTTCTAAAAAAACGACTTCTATAAATTCGACCTTATTCCGTAGTGTAGACATACCCTCAGTTACAAGTAACCATGCAAGTCTACTTCAATAGAAAGCCAGAGACAAGAAATGGGAGTGATTGCCCCTAAACAATCTCCTTTGAGAGTCATGGTCTATTTGTTAAGAAGCAGTTCTCTATTCAGTGTCCCCCAGACTGGCACAGGTGTCTTACCTGCCCCTTTCTGTGCCTTGAAACTCCAATGCTCTGGAGGTCTCGGGAAGTGCTGCTGGAGGTGTTTGTAGTACTCATCATGATTCTCCAGGATAAAGTGATCCTTCCCCCTGTCATCTACCTGATGGACAATCTTGACTGTCCCTAAATGTACACAGGCACAAATAACTACATCAGAGAGCTTCACTGTCAGGCTTTGTAGATTAGAAACATATAGCAAGAGAGGGATAAATCCATTATTTCTCCCAGTACTTCTGAGAATGCTCTGGAACAGCTATTGTTGCTGCTGAGAGGGCCCTCACAATGTAGCCTAGGAAGAGTTGTAGGAATCAAATACAATGTAGCTGTGGCTTTGGAGCTGTTGGGTCCATTTCAGCAATGAATTTTACAACTTTGACCAGCATATCAACTTTGCAACAAAGCCAGTTCAGAGGTCAGTTGACCAGGGGTCACTCCTGAAGCTAGATCTCTCTCCAGCAACACACAACCGGTAGGCTAGCTACCCACTATTTTGTCTCCTTTAAATATGGATGAAGGTCTTTTCCCACTGAATTCTTTTATCCCATGGATGATGGGGCAGATCACAACTTTGCAGGGTCTACACAGATAAGAGCATAGGGCTCATATGTTAGCAATACCAAAAATAGTTTCAGGGACTGCCCCAGTGCCCCGCCCTCGCCAATTTCTTTGGCTTTACAACCACATTTTTCTTGTTTCTTTAAAATGCTTTTCTCCCCTCTGTAGCCGTGTGAAAGACCCATACAAGCTGCAGGGGAAACTGACTAAACATCCTGAGGAAACAGTGGATCGGACTATTCACAAAATGCTGCCAAATACACACAGTGAACAAACTGAAGAGAGAAAACATTTTCTTTAATCTCTTTTTGTTATAGTGGTCTTCAGTATTACTTGTGACCATAATAGAGAGATTTTGGACAGAAGTCTGGTTAAATTGATGGTGCCCCTTTAATAACTTCCTACCTCAAGCTCTAGGCACTTGTTCAATTATTTAAAATTCACACAAGGACAAATAAACATCCAAACAAACAACTTGTCCATTCAAATCTGCCTCAATTGCCAAATGATAGAATACCAAGGAATATAAGATTATCCAGATTCTTAATACTTTCTTCTCCCATCCCCATAAGCCCAGGAAAATAGACAGACCTTTCAATGTATCCCAAAAAAGTCATCTGTAGGACCAATGAAGCATGTGAGTTCCAGAGTCAAGGATCCCTCACGGTGCAGAGAGCTCTCTGCGTGCAGCAGCAAACAAGCAGGCTGCAGCATTCTGCACTAACGAGTTTTCCAGATGGGCTCTAGCTGTGGCCCACATAGAGTGCACTTCATTATGAGGCACTAGTCCTTTGGAATTAAAAGTGTTAATATAGTTAAATCAAGAAACTCCTATAGATTTTACAACAGTTGCCCATATTTCTTAGTTCATAACACTTGATTCAAAGTCACTAATCTTGTGGTTCCAGGCTGCTTCCTGTGTACTCGGGCCTGGCCAGATCATCCATCCACCATATAAAACCATGCACAGGAATTGGACATTACCAAAGTAGAGCTCCTGCTCAAAGGCGTTCTTAGTGGTATAGAAGTATTTCCCAACATGGGAGTTCAGCTGTTCCTGGTTCTTCAAAAGAGATGTTGGTCTAAGACACTTCTTTCCTATTATATGAGCTGTACTGTTTGTACCAACTGGGTCATCTGTCCAAAGCACCCTCGGGCAGTAAGCTGGTACCCTGACAGAAAAGAAACATGCTGTTAGCCTAGCATAGGCTTATAGTGGGAGCAATTAGTGGGAAAAGGGGACCATATGGGCAAGAGTGCCCTTTTGCTGTATTTATCAAAAATTGCATTTAATATCGATTGTATGCTGTTCTAAAAATATTCAAATAGCTCTCAACTCAGCATTCCAGGAATATTTACATTACCTATCTCATCTTGATATGCTGCTTCATTACATAAACACTCTTTTTTGCCACAGCACACCTCCCCTGTGCTTCATTCAGCACAGTTTGGCTGGTGTGCAACAATCTGATATTTTTTGCTCACTGTTTAATGTGTGTTCCACAACCTCATTCCCTGCACTCACTTCCTTGCCTTCTCACAAAGAAAAAAAAAGTCGCTGATGTCTTGGGAGGAGAGATGGGGATACATTTATCTTTGTGCGCACTTCACAATTTTGGGAGATGCTCAGATAGGTGATAGGCATCATATCAAATATAAGGCCATGCTAGCCACTCTGTGGGGAACAAAGAGATCTCTTTAAGATGAATTTTAAATTGAATACTTACCAGGATACCTATGCATGTCAGGGGGGTGGGGATGGGAAATGATCACCATAAACAGCTGGTCAGGATGGCTTCTTGTGAGTGTGCATGGTCACTACACCAGATGAAAGGCCATCTTGTCTCAAAGACCAAGAGTATCGCTTTAAACATTTCTGTTCCCTGGAGCAATTTGAAGATCATCTGCATCACTCCATTGGCTATCTGCCATCATAGCACTTTAGCATCATCTGGGTGGGTAGAATCAGTGAATCCATTTCCCTCTGCAGAGTACCTCTGCATGGAACTGCCAGCCAGGCTGAAAGCACCTCTCGGAGGAGGCTAGCTGAGCATCTGTAACAGACCTGGTCCTCAGTAAGCCACCCAAACCCACTAGAATTATGTGTGTCAGAGCAATAACCAAGTTATATGATTCACCTGAGACCCCATTCCTTGACTGAGGATCTATGGAGTAGCACTTATATAATGGCATCAGAAGAAGCCATGTTTTACCCCTCCATCTCCCAAAGCAAGGAAAGATACTGTGCTGGCAGTCACTATTAAATGAGAAGTCTTGCATCTCAGTTATTGCAACATGCTCTTCTCTGGCCTGGACAAATGAAAACTTCCCCTGCTCATATCCATTCAGAATGCTGCTATAAAGATCATTTTCCTAACCTGTCACTTTGACCACATCACCCCTCTCTTTGCATCCCTACACTGGCTCCCCCTTCTCTATTGAATCAAACATAAGCTACTTGTCCTCACTTTCAAAGCCCTTCAGTCAATCCCACCCTTTCTATCATCTCTTATTCATTATTGAGATGTTGATGCTTGCTTCCGATTGGCCTGTGAAGCCAGCCTCCACTGCCCACTTATTAAATTTTCAAACAAACATCTTTGTGCTTTTTCCCATGCTGCCCCTCACATCTGGAAGAAACTCCCCATCAACATCTGCAAAATTCTCTCATTGTCATCTGTCAAGACTCTCCTCAAAACTTTCCTTTGCCACAATGCTTACAAAAAAACTTGCCCGCAGGTAGGCTGTTGGTGTGCTGAGACCACTGCCTACCATGCTGGCCAATATTGTCTTATTGTTTCCTCACAGTCCTCCTTCCCCCCTGCCCTCATCTGTCTATATCTATCTGTTGTCTCTTGTCTTATATTTAGATTATAAGCTCTTTGGGATGGGGCTCATCTTTATGTTCTGTGTTTGTGCAGTGCCTAGCACAACAGGTCTCGGTGCATGACTGGGGCTCCTAGGCGCTATGGCAATATAAATAATAACATAAGGATAATGTTAGTCTGACAATGAAAGATGTGGGTATTAGCTCACCTTGAAAAGCCTATGTAGAGCTGACTGGGAATTTTCCAGTGGAACATTTTTCTGTCAAAAAATGCTGATTTATCAAAACATTTTGTGGAAATGTGTCAATTTTGATGAAACTTTCCCAGAAATCTGTCTGTTCCCTCCCAGCTAGCCTGCCTCCCTGGTTCCTGGACAGTCTAACTGGATGACAGTTGGGCAGCCTGGGCTCCTAAAGTCCTTGGCTTTGCAGCAGCCTGCTTGGTGGCTGCCAGACAGACAGACAAATTCCAGGGCTTTCAGGACTTCCTGGCTCCTGGACAGTCCCCCAAGCAGGCAGCTGTGGAGCTGGGAAGCCCTGGGAGCCTTGGCTACCAAGCTCCCAGGTGCCTTGGCAGCTTACTTGGTAGACTGCCACAAAGCCACAGCTCCCAGGGAGCTTGGGGAACATATTTCGTTTCGGAAAAACCAATACATTCCTGTTTCAGTGTTTCTGAAACAAAACAAAATGCACTCCCAGTTCCTCAAAGAATTTCTTGGTTTTGGATCTTCAAAGCATTTTCCAAAACCTTGTATGTTTTCCTACAGAACTGGGAATGTATTTGCCACGCAGTTCTAAGCCAAAAGAGGGAATTGCATGTACTGCGCTATTACACCTGTTGAATGAGTCCTTCTCACCTGTAATAAACTGGAAGCAGAGTCTCTGGTTTCTTCTCCACATGGCTCTGGGGACTGACTTCCACGACATCTTCTTCTGCTTGAATTGCATCCAATAATCTCAACTCGCTTTCAGAAGAGAGTTCATCCCTGATTCTGTTCCAGTCAAACTTTTGTTTCTTGAAGCCATGGACATTCCCCTGAATCCAACCACCCCAGGCAGACTGCTGATTCACAATCCACTGAGCTGTGGACCTATTCAGCTTCTCCAACAGCATTTGCTCCCATCCCCGGGCCTCGCTCTTTGATGCTTGAATGTTATCCATGGGTACTCTCTTTGCCTGTCTTCTGGTCATGGAGGATGATAACATTTCATAGGATTCTGTCAGGAATGTCTGTGTGGCAGGAGATTCACAAGGAAGAGAAGGAGAAATAGGTGGCAGAGATGACTCTTTGAGTGAGCTGTCCAGTTTGGTTCTCTGCAGTCTCTCTTCCATGGGGACTTTAACCCTGGTGTCCTTAGGTGAGGAAAAATCCAATTTCATATGGCGAGGTGGTTGCTTCAGAGGGCTAAGCTTGAATGGTTGTTGCCCTACTTTCTTAGCAATGGGTTCTTTCCTTTTTGGCTTTTGGATGATGTCAGAAGCATTGTAGAGATCCTTGAAATCATACTCTTTATATGGCAGGCTTTGCAGTCCTCTGTGCTTCACAACTTCCTTGGAGAATCTCAGGTCTGTGGCTATCTTCAAGAAGTACTTTTTCTGGTAGAGCTTATAGTGCTGCTTGGAAAGGCAAAAGTCTTGCAAGGGCGTGGAGGCCTTTGTAGTCTGACAGCTCACAGTAGAGCCGCTGCGCAACACCAAGCGCCCGGCTGGATCATTGCTGTCCTCAGAAACTGTGACCCTCAGTTCAGCATCAAGAGGGAATGGATTATTGCTGTTGTAAAAGGCTGATATTTTCATCCTGCCAGCAACAGTGAAACACCTCAGTGCGGCTGCAGACAAAACACTTTAAAACATAAAGATCAGTTTGAAGAGCTATGTTAATACATCAGCGTCTCATGGTTCTCCAAGGGATTGTTGGAGTCCATCAAAATAATGAATGTTACAAAGAAGAAGGTCACCCCAGTTTATCCCATTCCATCATGCAGGAAAGGGGAGCTCCACCATAGCAACTTCCCCTATTGCTAGTTGAAGCATCTTTTAACACTGAAGATGCATTCAGTTTGCATTTCTAGAAGACACACTTCCCTAGCACCAGCTGGTGTGAAGCTGATTTGGCATGGGAATAGGACAGCAGGTCAGCAATGGTGCTGACAGAGCTGGTACAATTAACTCCTTACCCAGGTTCAGCGAAGCAATTAAATACATGCTTAAACTCCACTGAAAAGGGACTTAAGCATGTGCTTAAGTGCTTTGTTGAACTGAAGCCTACATTTCTGTGAATGGTAAAGGAAGGACAAAGGAGAAAAAGAATGGAGAATGGGACAAAGAGTGAGAAAGAGAAAAAGAAAATAAGCAAAGATCCACTCTCTTTCCCATTAACTTGTTCTCTTTATTCTTTGATACAGCCATTCCACACCACAGGCAAAGCATAGGCAGATGAAATTCACACTACTCCCACATCATCCTACCCTGACAGAGAGGAGCGCCCATCTACGAGTGAAAAAGACTAGTTCTATTTACTTTATTCATTCAGTCCTACCATATTTTATCACCCTTCCTTCCGTTCCACCCCTCAATCAATACTGCTCTTCCATGCTGTAAGAGTCACACAGATATATCTTTTGACCTTTTTAGACCTTTTATAGGGAGTTGTTCCTGCTTACAAAAGTTGCTGGATTGATAGCCTTGGAAAATGAAGGGCTCCCTTTGTCCAGAGAACAGGTGGGAGTCATGGAAGCTTTCCCACCCCATCAGGATGCCTCACGCAGACCTGAAGGGACCTTTAAGTATCCCTACTCTGTCAGCCTTTCTGCCTATACTTCCATTTAGAAAGGTGGTTTTGTAACAGACAGTTGTCCAATAGGATCTCTGGCCTCCAAATTCATTTAATAAAGTTCACTTCATCCACCCAGTGGGAACAACAACTTTTGTTCACTACTACTCTCAGCGGGATTTGAACCAGAAACATTGAGATGAAACACTCAGTGCATAACCAATTCCCTGAACCATCATATCCCACCTAATTTACTTTTCCTATCAGTCAGCACTTGCTGTTTGGCTCATATGATGTCGGATTCCACTGATATTATATATGAACTCTACTGAAGCTAGCAAAAAACAAAAAATCACCACCTAGAAAGGCAGGAAAGACTTTGTATTTACCTTACAGACTGGATCCTACAAGTCTTGGTCTTGTACAAACAGGCACAATCAACTATTCCTTGCATGCTAAATCTCAGTTTCTTTGGATCTCAAAGGCCCAACCCCAAACTGTTTACAGTAGTTGCCTGGCAACTGGTGATGTACCTCAATTCCACCAAGTGTCATTTGTCCCTATAGACAATCAGTAATTCATTTTTAAATAAAGCTCCCTATTTTTAAATAACGGCAACACTTACTTATGATTGAGAGCTACCTCATTTTGTTAGGGATTTTTTTTTAAATCTTCAATTTTACATTATCTTTTATTAATTGCTGTTAGAGCCTTTTATGCAACACTATATAAGGTCTAATCAGCATTCCTACATAAATCTGATTTTTTATGGGACAAATATTTGTGCTTAGCATAAACACAGTGTAGAAGTTTTCATTCAGAGAACATTATTTTTTGCTCCCCACAGTATTGTGTTAAATTTTGATCCTATGATAGATTGTGAGTTCTTCAGGGGAGAGATTTCTTATATTATGTATCTTGTGTAGTGCTGAACATGTTGTCAGCCCTTAACAAGTGAAAAAATAAGATAGGAATAACTTTGAATTTTTTTAGACTAATTTCAAAATGGGCCTACTTTATTTTACAACAAAACTTGCCTCACTTTTGTTATTACTTCTTATTTGTGAAGTTTCAACAATTTGCAAACATTTACAAATAGAGATAGTCCCCTGCCTTAAGTAGGTTACAGTCCAAAAGATGAACAGAAAGAAGACAAAAGCACATTGGGAAACCCAGAGGACAGCAATAACTTATCTAAGAGAGATAATACTGGAAGAGATTTGTCCAGAATGAATACAACTATATAATCCCCTTTCATTGCAAAGGCGCTGACCTCTCACTTACACACTTATTGCAATTGCAATGGCCTGACAGTCCGTTCACTGTCTGTAAATAGCCTGAGAACAACATGCTCCAGTAACAGCCCCAGTATGCCCCACTTCACACGCCCAACACACACTAGGCTTGTGGAGGTATCAGCACAGAGATATTCTAGCAGATCTACTCAAATCAGGCAACCTCCTTATGCCGGTTTCTGCTCCCTTTATGCCACCCAAGAAGTGTAAAGGGGGATGGGGCAGAACAGAGAATCAGGCCTTCAACCTTCAAATCTTTCCTTTAAAAAGCACATTTCTTTCAATTAGCTGACCTCCACTTCAGTGCTATTCATTTCTCCTTCTTTGCCTTGCCTTGTTCTCCAGCGTAAAAATGTGTTCATTCATTCAAAACATTTCACCTTGTTTGTTGGTACTTTCACTCCTTCCTTCATTTGTTCTTCTTCTTTGTCTGTTGTAATTTAATTTAGGCTGTAAGATCTTTGGGACATGAACAGTGACTTTACTTCTGGAGAGCACCATGCAAGCTTTTGTAGTGCTATATAGATATTTCATCCTCCTCATGCAGGCTGACTAGCTCTGTTTCTAATAGAGCAATGAATACATAGCACCAGGAAATCTCTTCCCCACCTTAACCTGGGCCCCAGTCTACAAGAGATTTATTTTCAGCCATGATCAACTGGAAGAAGTTTGCTTGAGCAGAATACAGTAAGGATAGAGCCAGGGTGGAAAGGAGAACAAGGCAATTAATGCCTTCCTACACACTCTACCCTCCCAGGGAAACTCTGAGGGCTTGTCTACATGGTCAGTTAGGTCAGTTTGCCATGCACTGTAATTTACAGTGTGTTGCAGGCTAGAGCACTATGTCGCCATGTGAACCCTGCTACTCACACTAAAAGTTCTAGTGTGCTTTGATCAACAGCTGCTTTACACAGTAGTACATCAAAGTGCACTGAGGAACTTTTAGTGCACACCCTGCCTTGGTGCGTACTAAGTTCCTGTGTGGACAAGCTCTGAGTTTTTCTAACTCAGCAGTCCTTCCTGTGTTTTTCCCAATCTGATGTGGTGAAGGGCTCCTTCCCAGTGTAATACAACCACTAATCTACCAATCAACAACAAGATGTTTATTTGCCATTTTAGTTTCTTTATTAAGCCTATTGGTAAGTGCTTTGGAAACAACCTGTTTCAAAACCATCAGGACACTGCAGTCTACAATTAACTCAATTGTTTTATAAACTTTGGTCCAATACTTGCCAATATGGAAACGAACCCAGAAATGGGTCGGGCAAGCTACAACCTCTTCAGCATATGCAAGAGGAAGCATGGTTTACAGTATCTAAATTTTGATAGTGTTCCACAATTTCAATCAGCATTTTGTTTTGTTTCTGAACAGGAAAGAAAGACAGCATTCTTCTTAGCAGCCCATGCACGTGTCTAAACCCAGTTTGAAAGTCAACCCCCCCGGTTATCACCACATAAGAGATGCAGAGCCTTGAGGTAGGTATTTGGAGACTAGAGCTGCTCCCGCTCACTGAGTACATTGAGGGTATGTTTACACTGCAATTAAAAACCTGCAGTTGGCCCATGTCAGCTGACTCAGGCTCGTGAGGCTTGGGCTAAGGGGCTGTTTAATTGCAGTTTAGATGTTCAGGCTTGAGCTGAAGCCTGAGGTCTGCGTCCCTCCCCCCTTGCGGGGTCCTAGAGCTCTGGCCTGAACATCTACACAGCTGTTACAAAGCAAGTCCAACTTGACCCCTGTAGCCCTAGGCAGGATCATGCTTAGTCATTCTGTGGGGATGGTGCAAGCGCAGTACGGTCACACTTAGGATATAGAGGAGGGGTGTGAGAGGATATGTGAGAGGATATAGAGCATGCTCAGTGGGGATGGGATTTTAGGAGATTTAGCTGCTAAATCTCTAAGAAATCTCTACTGAGCATATGCAAACTGATTTTTTCAAAGGCTGTTAACATGACCAAAGTGAGGCAGATTTTCACAGCAAAAGACCCATCCCCGATAAAAAGGCCATCCATCCCCTTACCACAGGGGTTCTGAAACAGGGGGTCCCCTCATGGGGTAGCAAGGTTCCTACGTGGAGGGGGGGGTCACAAACTGTCATCCTCCACTCCAAGTCTCGCCTTGCCGCCATCATTTATAATGGTGCTAAATATATTAAAAAGTGTTTTTAATATATAAGGGGGGTTGCACTCAGAAGCTTGCTATGCGAAAGGATCACCAGTACCAAAGTTTGAAAACCACTCTGCCTTTTCAGATTTCATGTTCCTGCTCCAAAGACTGGAGGCACTAGAGCTTTTCAAGGAAAGGTCACTACAATATTTTAACATGGGCAAAACAACATATTTTTTCCCTAGTCCAGTTCTTTAAAAAAAACTGACTTCTTTTGGCTTAAATTAAAAAAAAAATTCAGCCTGATGGAGACATTTGGCATGGAAAATTTTAACCCAAATGCTGAACGCTGGATAAAGTTATAAGCAACTGAAAACAGAGTCTTATAATGGGAAGTCTCTGGCATCCTTCATAATAGGCAGTGCTCCCAGCCCCACCTATAATATTTGATGCGGTATAATATTTGAGCCCTTCTTTACACAACATGGAGAAGCCCAATATCCCGATGATTAGTGCACTCACATACGATGTGGGAGATTGGGGTTCAAGTCCCCATGTAGAATTAGGCAGAATGGGTAATTGACTGGGTCTCCCACAGCCTGGTGAGCATTCAGACTGTTGAGCGTAAGCAGATGCACCTCTCAGAGCCAGCAGGTCTTGGGTAGCTTTATGCAGAGCCACCAGCATAAAAGTTGGCACTTACGAGGTTAGATGGGTGTTTTGAGGATCTAAACTTTTGAGAAGGTTCCTTCTCCACTCTGAATTCTAGGGTACAGATGTGGGGATCCGCATGATAGACCCCCTAAGCCTATTTCTACCAATATAGGTTAAAACTTCCCCAAAGCACAAAGTCTTTGCCCTTGGATTAGGTAAAACGCTGCCACCACCAAGTGATTTAACGATCAGGGAAAGGACCACTTGGAGTTCCTATTTCCCCAAAGTATCCCCCCAAGCCGTTACACCCCCTTTCCTGGGGAGATGTGAGAATAAACAAGATGAGCACAAACCAGCCTTGGATTTTTAAGACCCAAAAAACCCAGTCAGATTCTTAAAAAACAGAACTTTGTTAGAAGAACAAAAAAAGATAAGAGAACAACTCTGTAAGATCAGAATGGAAGATAATCTTACAGGCAATCAGATTCAAAACATAGAGAATCCCTCTAGGCAAAACCTTAAGTTACAAAAAGACACAAAAACAGGAATACACATTTCCTCCACCACAACGAATTTACAAGCCAAAACAAAGAAAACCTAACGCATTTTCTAGCTAGATTACTTACTAACTTTACAGGAATTGGAGGGCTTACATCCTTGATCTGTTCCCAGCAAAGGTATCGCACAGCCAGACAAAAGCCTTTTTCCCCCCCTCCAGATTTGAAAGTATCTTGTCTCCTCATTGGTCATTTTGGGTCAGGTGCCAGCCAGGTTACCTTAGCTTCTTAACCCTTTACAGATGAAAGGATTTTGCCTCTGGCCAGGAGGGATTTTATAGCACTGTATACAGAAAGGTGGTTACCCTTCCCTTTATATTTATGACAACTTAGGTACCTGACCCCCTTTGTGGTTCTAGCCCTGAGTGTCTTTCACTGAGTTCATGAAGATTTAAGGAACCGTGTAGCTATTTCTTAAAATTGTACAAGGTGAATTGAAATGGTGAATTTGAAAGGGATAATTTTAAAGTAAGGCTTCCTTTGATATCTTTATGAACTAGCCCATTTTCTGAGATCACCAATACATATGGGACTGATGAGGGCCTATCTGAATGTAAAGCAAGTCTGCTGGCCAATCATGGCTCTGTCATGTCAGTTCTGGCTTATTAGGGCTATAAAGAGCTCCCTAAAGATATAATTGAATTCAACTTGGAGTATTCTGAAGAAGCTGTAAACTACATGCCGTGACACACACAGATAGGTTGTTCATTGATGTTCCCTTTTACACAGAGAGCTTTCATTATAAGGCTGTTGTAGAGCTGGGATTCCAAACACAATCACCATACAAAAATAGCCGACTAAACTACTTGTTCCCACCTAACTCAGTCCCATGTTAGCAATTATCCATGACTGGCTATTTGATCTTTTTCTCTCTGAAAATCCCACACCTTTGTGATGACCTAATGATCCACAGCCGTCCATCCAGGCTTCCTATTCTGGCAGGAGCAGCAAAGCTATATGAAATCAATGTTTTTGAAACAAATATCTGAGAAGGAAACCTATAGAAATTATTAGAAGCCCAGTAGACTGACACTTGAGTCCTTAAACCAAATTTGGAAGGGACATAAACGGTAGTTTAGGTTGCTTGCACTTCAGAAATAGGCTAGCCAGCAAACATGTTTAAGTGGCAAAGAAGTGTAACATGCTCTGATTTTGCATTCAATGAGTGTACCAAATGGATGCAACTTTCACAGACTTAGTATTTCCAAGAACTAAACTCAGGCCCTGGTGGAAGTGGTACAAATCTCACTGCATTGAATGGGAATTGTGGGTATTTATAACAGGGTGAATTTAGCTCTGGAATATTTGTGACGATGCAATATGTAGGAGGATGTGGGAGAATTCCATTTTTTACTTAGACTCTCAATTTTTTTCTGCTATACCCTCTTTCCCGTTCAGGATGAAAGTTACATTAATTAGACCAAGCCCTATCCCCATCAAAGTCAATGAGAGTTTTGCAATGGACTTCAATTATATACGGATTTCACTGGTTTTGCACTCCTATGGAATGCCAGATCATTGCAAATTGTACTACTTTATCCCTAACATGTTATGTAAAATTTACAACACTGCTTGCATCACAGATTATTGTGGCCCAAAGGTTTCACCCTTACACCAAGTTGAATTTGGCTTCCAGGGCAGATCCAAGCCTTTTTCCACAAACACCTCAAAGGCAAACAGGGGGAACACACTGAAAGCAGAAACATGATGCATTGCTGAGTCTGTCTGGTTTGGGTTTTGTACATAAAGTGTCAAATTCTGCTCTCTGCTATGCTGGCTCAACCACACTGAAGGTCCTGTGTTTGCACAGCCATATCTGAGCAGCAGGTGGTTCAATTAATTTGCATTGTCAGGGGATTATTTTATTTTAAAAATCTAAGAGAGGGGCTAGGAGGTACTTCTGGAGAAAGTGACTGGCAAATCCTAACACTGATTTTATTTTACAGGAAAATAACTTTATTTCTGCCTTGATGGTTAAACCACTTGTTCACAGCCTAATTGCCTCCTTCCCAAATTAATACAACACTTGCTCTCATGAATTTTTTATACATGCATCACCACCTTCCATTCTGCCCCAAATTCTACAGCTATAATCATCTTCCTTGGCCAATCCTCGGATCCTGCTCCCTATTGGCTCCCTTTTGCCACCCATATCAAATTCAACTGTTTTGTTCTCACCTTTGAGGCCTTACACCACTGTGCCCCAGACTACATTTCTGATCTCATTGCTGACCATGTTTTTTCCACCTCCTCTGCTCCGTCAATTACAGTAGTTTCAACATCTCTTTGGCATTCTTATCCCACAGCTTTCTCTGCCCCTTTCTCTATGCTGCCTCCCATGCATGAAACACTCTCCCAATCAGTTCACCTGGTCACCGAGCTCCTCATTCAAAATGCTCCTAAAAAGTCACTTCTGCCATGTTACCTGCAGTGAGTTAATTCAAACATGCACAAACAAAAGAAAATCCATCATTACATATGTGTAGAGTGGAACTATGCAGATGTGCACATGCCAACACTGAGCAACTGTGTGATTTTTATGTCACCTTTCTCCCACTCCCTTCATTATTAGTTTATCATAACTTGCCACAGAACTTCTATACATTGAGTAAAGTACCTATCACTTTAAAAGTAGCACTGAAAAAATGTGTTTGTTAGGCTCCATATAGTGCATATGAATCTAATAGCTAACAATTTTCCATACTGCATTTTCAGTGTTCCCACTTTCTTTCACGGTGACCAGTCATAGGAAAATGGATGAGAGGAGTGCCCATTAGAACTAGCCCAAACTTAATCTTCATATAATTAGCCACACAGTACAGGAGGGAAATGCAGTAAGTCGAGTTATTTACAGAAGCGATGCTCTGATAGCCTTAGAAGAAAAAGATCATAAGGATATACACTGGAAAGATATGGATCCAAAACTTTAGTTCCTTATTTTTTTTTTTAAAAAAAGGGTTAGCTCCCTGATCTCAGCAAACAACTTAAAAAAATTCCCCCAAAATTTCTCTTAGCAAATTTCAGACTAGAATAGGATCTCATGAGAAAGATGAGGACTATGTCCATTTTAAATAAAAGGTATCTGGATTTGGATCATTTACATGTTGAAAGAAATCAGGGAGAGGGATGACTTTGAAATGGCTCACTGGAAGAGCTATTACATACCACACTGATTTCATATGAAACCTCCCTGAGAGAACCCTCAGTCTGGCAAAAGATGCACTAGACGTGTGCTTTACTTGCCCTGTAAAAAGGGACAAACCTCTGTGGCGTATTGAGAAAATAAAACAGTGGATGGAGCAACATCTGCTGTGTAGATAAAGAGAATTAGGGGTAGATTTAGACCTTCCCTCACGATACTCTGAGGATTCTAATGATCCTACAACAATAACCCTATACACCTTCACCCTTCACATGGGAAAAAGGAAGCACATCCACAGCCAGCATCCTCACACACTCTCTGGTCTGTTTTACAGCCACAGCATTCATAGATTTTCCCACTCTGACCATACTTCACTATGCTCTGTGATGCTGCTGGACTGAGCTGACAAAGTCATGAAAAGCGTTGGTGGTGTCACACTCAACCTTTGCTCTGTAGTACACTCAGGACCTGTTTCCACACGGTTGATCTGGGCGCGGTGGCATTGGGGATCAGTGAGCTCCTTTATGGGTTCAGTCATCTCTTAGTCCTGTGACCCTGGACAAGGGGAGAGTCTTGCCCATATGGGGTTCAAGCAAAAGCTCTTCAAAATTCTTCTTGGTCCTGTGACCTTGGCTGAGGTCAGAGGCTGCCTGAGGGGGCTTGGCCAGCTCTTCTAAGTTCTGTGGCCCTGGATGAGGAGAGTGTATTTCTGCAGGGGCTCAGCAAGCTCTGGGGATCCACTGTCCCACATAGTGACCTCAGTTTTATATATCCTGATTTCAGGACTCATTGGAAGGGGCCACCGTCTGATTTCTCAGTTGCTTCTTTCAATATTGAGTAGATGGCAAGTTTCTTTGATGCTTCTTTTAGTCAGACTTTTAATTCATTTCATGGATTGTATTTCGGAATTAGCTCCAATTATTAATTGAAATGCCCCCGTAGAAGCATATTATCTTAATATTCCAAAGTTATACCCTGGCTAGGTGCTTATATCTTTCAATGTTCCTTTTTGTGCCACAGAATACTTATGGTTTCTAAAGTGCAACAGTCATTTTAGAAAGAAAACAAACAAAATCTCATATAAGTAGGTCAAATAACCTAGTTGGCACCTGACCAGAAGGACCAATGAGGAAAGAAGATACTTTCAATCTGGGGGGGAAGGTTTTACACCTACTCCTACTCCAATATACAAAACTTATTTATAATACTCATAACACCCTTAAATAGACTCGAGAAAGCATCCCTTTGTATCCCTTATTAACTCAATTCATTGGTTACATTAATACAACAGTCCCATATAGTCTTTAGAGGGAGTGCTTCCTCCCTCAGCTACTCATGACCAAATGAGCAATGTCAGTCTATTCACTGGTCAATATGGGCAACCACCGAAAGGAGAGCCTGTTACCAATGTAGTCCCACACAGTTGCCCTAGTTGAACCTATGTCAATGGCACAGTCCAGAGGAGCTCACTCAAGACTGCCTCTCAGAGAGACTTCTGGTCTGTAGGTGGGTGCCAGGCCATATGCTACTGCTTACTCAATTCTATCTGGTATCGAGTTCTCATGTCACAATATACCCTTTTAACATTTAAAGGAAAATGACTAGTCAATTGTATTTCAGTCTTACTCCACAAGAAGGCATCCACACCCTTTGTATTCAAGCTCATAGAATCAACACTCAAAAGAAGACGTAAACAAAAGGCAGAAACAGAAGACAGAAAATGCTATGCTCCAAGTAAATTACGGTCTGACACTTTGTCTTGCTAAGGGTCAGAGGGTAACAATGATTCTATCTTTGGACTTTTAGTGAAGGTGGGCTTTGAACCTTCCTTTTACACACAAGATGGTTTCTGTGTTCTCTTGCGCTCCACACTGGGTGCCAAATCTGTAGCCCAATCTGTAGTTTAAAGTTAACTTTAAATTGGCATGTAGTGGTCTGAAAGGGTTCAACCCCCAGATCAGCTACAGCAGTGAAATTGTCATTAGAATGAGGACCCCCAGAAGCACATGAGAAACAAAAACAATACCTTTATTCTTATTAGCAAGACAAACAACAGCATACACACTGCAATATGGCAAAGGAGAGAGAAGATAATACAGAACATCCAGCATTAGCATTAACCGCTAATACAGCTGGGACTAGAGCTGCTTGGAGAATGAAATTTCTACCCCACAAAGAATTTCTAGGTCTCAGGAAAAAAAAAAATTGTTCCCATTTGGGATGAAAAGAAAAAAACCCACATTTTTTACCTGGGATAGAAATTTCAAATTTCATTTGGGGTCTTGGGGAGAATCAAAATGGGATTTTTCAGTTTCCCAGCTGCCTGACTCAAAGACTCATCAATTTCATTTTTGCCATGCTTGCAGAAAGAAAAATGGACAAGAGCCTTCCAGGCAGGCTACCAGATGCCCAGTGTCCAGCATCTGGAGAGGCTGGAAGCTCAGCCCCCTCAAACACTCAGCCCACCCAGTTGCCTGCCTGGAAGGCTCTTGTCAATTTCACTTTCTCTGGCAGGGAGAAGATAACATTTACTAGAGCCTTCCAGGTGGGTAACTCCTCTGCTGTCATTTCAATTTTCCTGACAGAAACTAGAATTTTTTGGAAAAATTTACATTTTTGCAAAAAGGACATTTCCCATTAGAAAATCATTCCAGTGGAAGATTCCCAACTAGCTCTCTCAAGACACTCATCTAAGTCTCCACTATGTTCAAAATAGAAGCTGAACCGGTATTTGCCAGCATCAATGCTGCTGTTTCCCCTTCCTCTTACATTCCAAAGGTTAGTTCTAAGCAATTAATTATATTGACTCAACAGGGAATAGTTATGAGGCTGTCTCAGATTTTATATATACTTGTGCAGTACAATCTTCAGGTCAAGGACTGTCTTCATCTGTGTTTGGAAAGAACCCACACATGTTGGGCACTACTACAATTTAAATAATTTAGAAAATAGTTATAATGAGCTGCATTTAGCCAACATCAAACTTCTTATCATCCCCATGCTATGTAACCTGCAGGACTCCAGAAGATGCTGCAGATTAACATATCCTAGATGCCTCTAGCATGATGATTCTTAGAGAACTTAACTGCACTTTGTTGGCAATGATGACACACTTTTCTCATATACTATCTGACAATTTGGAGATTGATCTCCCACACTAAATTAGTCTGGAGTCCAGGGTTTAGGATGTTGTAACTGTGAGATGCTAAGTGAAAAGTTGCTAAACTGTGTGGTAACACTATGGATATCACAAGAGGTAAGTGAATCTACTTCCGAGCTTCCTGATAGCATCCAGTCATTTGCAAAAACTTTCAGTTTTGCAACACTGGAAGGACTAACACTAATTGCATATTAACATATCTTCCAGGACACTTAAGCCATCAAATGACCTCATGGGCCAATAAAAAGGGAAATTTCCAATTCTGTAGTGAAAGTTCAGATAGAGAGAGAAGCTTGCAAGACCCACCATGGGTCTGACCATGGAATTGTGATTGTCAAAATCTAGAGAATTTCTAGTATTAGAGCTAGGATCCCTTTTGCTTTTGGAGAAATCAGAATACTTTTGACCAATGTAGAACCCAAGAACCTTCTCTCAGACATTGTTTACACCTCAATTATGTATAGTTGCCAGACAAAGTCACAGATTGACAGCAATGATAAAGAGGTAGCTAAGAAGAATCACACACCGCAAATGAAAAAAGAATTTCAACTTCTCAGTGTCATCCAGCTACCTTCTTTATACATAGGAATTCTGAGAACATTTTTTCTATCTCCTTAAGAATACATCCAGGGATATTCAGTGGCACCATATCAAACCAATAATTTATCTTGGCATTATGGTCATTTCTACAGTGTTAACAAATCCCCACAGAAAAAGGTTTGAAAATGTTTACGTATTTTGAAAGAGTCTCACGCTACATCTAACGTCAGTATAGTTTGTGGGGTAGAAAGGGGTGGTTTAAATTGTTGAGCCAAGTAATTTTATGCCTAAAAAAATTATAATCTAAAGAGACAGAAAATGGTTAGACAAATCTTAATAATTACCTCTCAATGTCCATTTAGGGAGGTGATGTACTCTGTTTTAGTAATGAAAAAGCAAAAGGATCTCAATTTAACTATTTTCTTGTTAAAGAACAAAAAGAAAATAAAAACAAACAAACAATGGCTACTTTGGTTACAACATCTTTTGTAAATCTCTCTGTGGAGAGCTTTTAACAGAGACTACTCAGAGACTTTTGACAGTGAGCCCACCTTTGGTAGAGGTGTTCCTCCCTAGATAAATTAAGACCAAAGTATATTATTTCCAAAATGAGTAACGAGCCCTGCTTTATCATAAATAACTAAAATAGTTCATAGATGCAGAAGGACATTTCATTTAATGGTAGGTGAGTCTTGTTTGGTTTATCATGGATAACCTAAATAGTTCATTAATGAGCAAAGGTGAGTGATCTTAACTGAGTCTTTTGAAACAAAGATGATATTTAAATTCAGTTACTTAAAGGAAACCATTCCAGGATCCACCTTGAGACAGGCAAGTTAAAGGATATTAAGAATCTTCATATTAAAATTAGATCCACTATTTCTTTGGCTATGTCTATATCACAGCTGTACCGCTGCAGCTGCACCACTGTAAGGTCTTCCGTGTAGCTACTATATGCCAAGGGGAGAGAGCTCTCCTGTCAGCATAATTAAACCATCCCCAACGAGCAGCGGCAGTATGTCGGTGACAGAGCATCTCCCTTCTACATAGCACTGTCCACACTGGCTCTTCTTTCGGTGAAACTTATGTCGGTCAGGGGTGTGCTTATTTCACACCCTGACTGACAAAAGTGCTAGTGTAGACCTAGGCTTTGTTTACAAAGATTAGCAAATGTCTCCTTTTCAGCAATATATTCTGGTGTTTTAAATCACAATAGCATTTCAATATCCTACTTATATCATTACAAGAAAATTTATAAACTGCATTCCAGTCTATAATTGAACTTGGAAAAGATAACTTATTGGCAAGGAAGAGGTATTCTCCCTGAAGTTTCTGTACCTGTCACTTATTGGGAGAAAGAGGACATTTTCTGTTTCTCTAATTAGCCTGAATATTTCATTTAATAAATCAAGTAACTAAGACAAATATGTAAGCTATTATTCTTCAAGTACCATGTATATACAAATATTTAAGTATTTAAATTTTAATAAAGGCACAGGCAAGTTTATAAAAACTTAACATAAGACTTCATTACAACAATTTTATTAATAACCATTTTTGCATCAATATTAGGAATCAACCCCTACAAATTACTATAATTTTCATCAGTATAAATGAGATCAAACTCTAGCCCAGTGGTCTGATATTGCAGATTTTACACTGAGGGTGTGTTGACACAGCAATTAAACACCCACAGCTGGCCTTGGTCAGCTGACTCGGGCTCATGGTTGGGCTGCAGAGCTGTAAAATTGCTGTCCAGACATTCGGGCTCAGGCTGGAGCCCGATCTGTGGGATTGTCCCAGAGTCCAGGCTCTAGCCCAGGGATCTCAAACTCAAATCACCACGAGGGCCACATGAGGACTAGTACATTGGCCCGAGGGCCACATCACTGAAACCTTTTCATACAACGATACGAAAGTATCGTCAAAAATGAAAAAAAAGAAGAGTAATATAGTATGCTGTTAAAAGTCAATGTATTAACTTTTTTAAAAACTGTAATGCGAAGAGGGGTTTTAATAAAATATAAGCACTCAGTAATGCACCTCACTCAAATGACAAAACACACATTTACTTTTAGAATTACTTTGGTTAAAGCCCCCTCCTCTGCCCCGGCCCCGCCCCCACTTCACCCCTTTGATGAGGCCCCGCCCCTGCCTCACCTCTTCCCACCCCCATTCCAATCCTGTCCCCAAAGTCCCTGCCCCAACTCCGCCCCGCCCCTCCACCCTCTCCCTTCCCCAAATCTCCGCCCCAGACCCACCTCTTCTCCGCCTCCTCCCAGGAGCGTGCTGTGTCCCTGCTCCTCTCCCCTCCCTCCTGGAAAGTCCTAAGCGCTGGGAGGTAGGCGGAGGAGAGGGGGTAGCAGGGTGGGAGGGGAGCTTGGCTGCCATTGGAGTCAGCGCCTATGGCGGGCCGCAGAAAATAACTCCATGGGCTGCGTGTTTGAGACCCCTGCATTAGCCCAAGCCCAATTTTTAGCCCTATAGCCCAAGCCCCGTGAGCCTGAGTTAGCTGACCCCGGCCTGCAGCAGCCATGCTGCAGGTCTTTTAGTCCAGTGTAGGTGTACCATGAAAAGCCTCAGGTCAAATATCTTATGTATTGTTTTTATAGTTATGTATGTTAATAGGCCATGTTCAGTTCTGGTGTAAATGGTTGTGATTCCACTGAAGTCCACAGAGTTGCACTTGCTTGAATTTGGTCCCAGTGTTGTCTTTGGAGTTATTCGGATTTTGTTTATCTGGCAGATATATAAGTTAAAAGTGGGACTGCTTAGTTGAGGTAGTTATACGGTGTAAGACTGTAGATTTCTGGGTATATGTTTAATAGTTTGTTATGTTATGTGGAATCCAATACTCCAGACTTTTTATCTTGACTGCACTTTACGTTTGGTTTATACTCTATTCCAGAGGTTCTCAAACTGTGGGTCAGGACCCCGAAGTGGGTCATGAGCCCGTTTTAAAGGGGTCACCAGGGCTGGGGCCCAAGACCAAAGCCCAAACCCGAGGGCTTTAGCCCTGGGCAGCAGGGCTCAGGTTACAGGCCACATGATTGGGGCTGAAGCTGGGCTTTGGTTTTATCCCCCACCCCCACCCGGGGTGGCAGAGCTTGGGCGGGCTCAGGCTTCGGTCCCCCCTCATGGGGTCCTGTAGTAATTTTTGTTGGGAGAAGGGAGTCATGATGCAATGAAGTTTGAGAACCCCTGCTATAGTCTATTTGGTCCACATAAGAAGGATGTACTAAGGCTAATGACTCTGTGCTCTTGGCCAATTTCTGGCCAAACCATCCTGTAAATCATTTTGATGGAATGGTAGGTTGATACTTCTTCAATCATAGCTTACCACAATAATGCAGTGCCTTATTGCTATTTTTCCATTTGAGGCAAAAAATATAAAATAAAATGAATCTGTGACCATACTGCGGATCATGGGTTTTAATTACTATATTTAGATTTGTTGGTAGTATTTCTGTTAAAAGGTCTAGTCTCATTGTCTCAGAAATACTGTGTTACCCCAACTACTGTATTGCCATGAGCTTCACATAGGCCTGGTCAAACTCAAGAGTTTGCAGATTGGGAGAGATTATCAAAATTGACCTTGCTGATGCCAAACCTGGCCCCTCTCTCACATGCAACAAGTTCTGGAACTTTTTAAAACTTTTTAGTGACGCTTCTGTTAAGGTCGATTCCTAGACACCCGGGAGCCCCTGACAAAATCCTCATCAGGACTGAATTGCTTGCTGGAGAGTGTCACCCTGGAATAACATATGTAGGTGGGTGTTAACTCTTGGGATGTATGCTGGAGAGCACACCTGCACCCCAGACAAAAAAGTCTGAATTTTCAGATACAGACAGAACAGCTACTGGGCAAACTACAGAGATAGTTATTTGAGGTATTGGAAACAAATAAATATATATATACAATTTTTAAAAATTCAAAGCAGACCATCCTGACACTTTTTCAGTATTTCCATAACCACAAATGCAGGTGGACTCTCTCAGGAGAAACTGTCTCTATTGATCTTTCCCCAGGAAGCTCTCACAATTTGGAATGCATCAGAGGGGCAAGAAAGAATGAGGTGTAGTTACTTACTACATTATATAAAAAGAAAAGGAGTACTTGTGGCACCTTAGAGACTAACCAATTTATTTGAGCATGAGCTTTCGTGAGCTACAGCTCACTTCATCAGATGTTTACCGTGGAAACTGCAGCAGACTTTATATACACACAGAAATCATGAAACAATACCTCCTCCCACCCCACTGTCCTGCTGGTAATAGCTTATCTAAAGTGATCAACAGGTGGGCCATTTCCAGCACAAATCCAGGTTTTCTCACCCTCCACCCCCCCACACAAATTCACTCTCCTGCTGGTGCTAGCCCATCCAAAGTGACAACTCTTTACATAATCAAGTCGGATTCTAGATGGACTCCTCCTGAAGGTCGAAACAGCAGACTGGACTTCTACATAGAGTGCTTCCGCCGACGTGCACGGGCTGAAATTGTGGAAAAGCAGCATCACTTGCCCCATAATCTCAGCCATGCGGAACGCAATGCCATCCACAGCCTCAGAAACAACTCTGACATCATAATCAAAAAGGCTGACAAAGGAGGTGCTGTTGTCATCATGAATAGGTCGGAATATGAACAAGAGGCTGCTCGGCAGCTCTCCAACACGAGTTTCTACAAGCCATTACCCTATGATCCCACTGAGAGTTACCAAAAGCAACTACAGCATTTGCTCAAGAAACTTCCTGAAAAAGCACAAGATCAAATCCGCACAGACACACCCCTGGAACCCCGACCTGGGATATTCTATCTACTACCCAAGATCCATAAACCTGGAAATCCTGGGCGCCCCATCATCTCAGGCATTGGCACCCTGACAGCAGGATTGTCTGGCTATATAGACTCCCTCCTCAGGCCCTACGCTACCAGCACTCCCAGCTACCTTCGAGACACCACTGACTTCCTGAGGAAACTTCAATCCATCGGTGATCTTCCTGATAACACCATCCTGGCTACTATGGATGTAGAAGCCCTCTACACCAACATTCCACACAAAGATGGACTACAAGCCGTCAAGAACACTATCCCCGATAATGTCACGGCTAACCTGGTGGCTGAACTTTGTGACTTTGTCCTTACCCATAACTATTTCACATTTGGGGACAATGTATACCTTCAGATCAGCGGCACTGCTATGGGTACCCGCATGGCCCCACAGTATGCCAACATTTTTATGGCTGATTTAGAACAACGCTTCCTCAGCTCTCGTCCCCTAAAGCCCCTACTCTACTTGCGCTATATTGATGACATCTTCATCATCTGGACCCATGGAAAAGAAGCCCTTGAGGAATTCCACCATGATTTCAACAATTTCCATCCCACCACCAACCTCAGCCTGGTCCAGTCCACACAAGAGATCCACTTCCTGGACACTACAGTGCTAATAAACAATGGCCACATAAACACCACCCTATACCGTAAACCTACTGACCGCTATTCCTACCTGCATGCCTCCAGCTTTCACCCTGACCACACCACACGATCCATCGTCTACAGCCAAGCTCTGCGATACAACCGCATTTGCTCCAACCCCTCAGACAGAGACAAACACCTACAAGATCTCTGTCAAGCTTTCTTACAACTACAATACCCACCTGCAGAAGTAAAGAAACAGATTGATAGAGCCAGAAGAGTTCCCAGAAGTTACCTACTACAGGACAGGCCTAACAAAGAAAATAACAGAACGCCACTAGCCGTCACCTTCAGCCCCCAACTAAAACCCCTCCAACGCATTATTAAGGATCTACAACCTATCCTAAAGGATGACCCAACACTCTCACAAGTCTTGGGAGACAGGCCAGTCCTTGCCTACAGACAGCCCCGCAACCTGAAGCAAATACTCACCAACAACCACATACCACACAACAGAACCACTAACCCAGGAACTTATCCTTGCAACAAAGCCCGTTGCCAATTGTGCCCACATATCTATTCAGGGGACACCATCACAGGGCCTAATAACATCAGCCACACTATCAGAGGCTCGTTCACCTGCACATCCACCAATGTGATCTATGCCATCATGTGCCAGCAATGCCCCTCTGCCATGTACATTGGTCAAACTGGACAGTCTCTACGTAAAAGAATAAATGGACACAAATCAGATGTCAAGAATTATAACATTCATAAACCAGTCGGAGAACACTTCAATCTCTCTGGTCACGCAATCACAGACATGAAGGTCGCTATCTTAAAACAAAAAAACTTCAAATCCAGACTCCAGCGAGAAACTGCTGAATTGGAATTCATTTGCAAATTGGATACTATTAATTTAGGCTTAAATAGAGACTGGGAGTGGCTAAGTCATTATGCAAGGTAGCCTGTTTCCTCTTGTTTTTTCCTACCCCCCCCCCCCCAGATGTTCTGGTTTAACTTGGATTTAAACCTGGAGAATGGTCAGTTTAGATGAGCTATTACCAGCAGGAGAGTGAGTTTGTGTGTGTATGGGGGTGGGGGGGATGTGAGAAAACCTAGATCTATGCAGGAAATAGCCCGACTTGATTATGTAAAGAGTTGTCACTTTGGATGGGCTAGCACCAGCAGGAGAGTGAATTTGTGTGGGGGGGTGGAGGGTGAGAAAACCTGGATTTGTGCTGGAAATGGCCCACCTGTTGATCACTTTAGATAAGCTATTACCAGCAGGACAGTGGGGTGGGAGGAGGTATTGTTTCATGATTTCTGTGTGTATATAAAGTCTGCTGCAGTTTCCACGGTAAACATCTGATGAAGTGAGCTGTAGCTCACGAAAGCTCATGCTCAAATAAATTGGTTAGTCTCTAAGGTGCCACAAGTACTCCTTTTCTTTTTGCGAATACAGACTAACACGGCTGTTCCTCTGAAACCTACATTATATAAAGACCTTTTCAAAGGACAGATTTAATTCAGTGTTTAAACTACTTATGTTAATTCATTTTAATACTATAACACACTTTAAAACAAAACTTTTTACACGTGTTAAAGAAAGAAAATAATGCAATGTAATTCAGAACAGATCAGAATGACATGGTGCCACAACAACCGGAAGAGAAATAAATAACAGTCCACCGAACAGCCAAGGGTGGCACGGGGCCCAGTTGTAAAAGAAAGATCCTGTTGTGACCAACCAAAAACCTCCTCCATGCTGGCTCTTCCGCAGCGGAGACTGGTCCTGCTTTGAGCGGGGGGTTGGACTAGATGACCTCCTGAGGTCTCTTCCAACCCTGATATTCTATGAGAGGAAGGAGTCTGACGTCCCTGCTGTACTAGAGCCAGTCCCCGCCCCACCCACCAGCACTCACCCAAGCACCGCCCCTGCGCGGAAAGTGGTCGGGGAGTCAGTCCTCTCGCGCTGCCGGCGGGGCGGCCTGACATTAGCCATGGCATTAGCCGCCCGGCGCACGCTGCGCGGCGCTGGGACGTTGTGCGCGCAAGGGATGCTGCAGAGTGTGCTGCACCGATCCTGCCACCACGTGCTCAGGCGCAGCCTAGCCCAGGCACTGGGAGCCGCCACCACCATGGCGCCCAGTGTTCAGTTCTCGCCCGCCCCACGCAGCCTGTTCGATGAGCCGCTGGCTATCACCGTGCACGGGCTGTGCCCGCAGCAGGAGGTCACTCTCCGTCTGTCTCTGCAGGACGAGGGGGGCGAGCTCTTCCAGTCCTGCGCCCTCTACCAGGCAGAGAGCAGCGGGGAGCTGGAGCTCACCCGCTCCCCAGCGCTGCCGGGAGGCAGCTTCTCCGGCCTGGACCCCATGGGGCTGCTCTGGTCCCTGCAGCCCCAGAACCCCTTCAGACGGCTGGTGAAGCGGGATGTGCAAAGCCCCTTCTGCCTGGAGCTGGAGGTATTCGAGGGCCACGGGCCGCTCCCCAGCCGGCTGCTGGCCAGGGGTGCCCACGAGCGGAGCTTCCTGCGGGAAGGAGTGAGGAGGATCCCGGTGCGAGAGGGGAGGATCCGGGCCACACTCTTCCTGCCTCCTGGTGAGTAACCGAGTACTGCCCCTACACCTCCCTCCTCGGGGCTTCCACCGGCAGCCGGGCAGGGCGCGGCCCCTCAGCCTGCTGAGTCCCACGCTCCACAGGACGTCGGGATTTCCCGCCTAATTTCCAGACGGAGTCCCGGGGAGCCCCTCTCCCCCTTGCTGAATGTTCCAAACAACCCTGCCCCCCGCCAGAAGCGAGTGGCCCAGAGCCATCCAAAAACATGCTTCGCGTTAAAGTGCCGCCCCAAAGCAGCCCCCTCCCGCGTCCAGAAGCAGAGCCCCAGCCCCCCCAGCCCCGCAAAGCCGCACATAATGTCACTCTACTAGAGTATAAACACCACACGCGCAGGAGTTTTCAGCAGCCAGCTTCCAAAATAAAATGTTTATACTGATGTGGAATGGACGGTAGAGGTCTAGTCGGCTTCACTCACTCCATACTGTGAGCATGGCTAACGCCATACAAAACAACGGGGAAAGGAGGTGGCAGGGGCATCTGCAGTGGTCTCCTTCATAAATCTTTATCCTGTGGTTACCTATGATGTGGGAGACCCTGGTTCAGTTCACCCTTCTGCCTGATAAGGGATTTCAATGGGGAATCTGTCATCTCTCCAATGAGCGTCCTAACCACTGACTATGGCAGAGGTCCTCAAAGTGTGGGGCACTTTACCTTTACTACAACCTTCGCTGGTGACTGTAATGTCTTGCACCAAGGAGGGCTGCCCCAGCTGGGCAGGACATCCCGGCAGGGGACAGGCGGGTGGAGGTGTTCACGAGGTTAGTGAGGAAGTATGGGGGATAAAGAGGGTTGAGCTATGTCTTCAATAACTAGTTTTCTATATATTTACATCTCTTTTTGACTTGTTAGTTTGGTGAAGTATCCTAGGCCATGATTAACAAAGACTGTGGCAAAGATGAGGGATGGACTGAAACTCAATCCAGCCAAGATGGTGCCAGAAATTATATTAGTACCCTTGACGGGTGGGGTCTCACTCTTTATTTCTCAGATTCTTAACTTTGGGGTCTTTCTGAGGTCTACAGTTGCTCTTCACATGCCATGGGAAGTCCACTTTTTAATCATTTATACTTGATGAGGAGACTGCATCCTTTTCTTTTGCACGCAGACCTCTCCAGTGTTATCCAGAAATTTATCTAACATAAAAATTATCTGAATACAGCAGGTCTTTCTGTGTAAGGCTGTACTTAATGGTTTGGGATATAGAGTATATAAGATACCAACTCTTCCCTTGTCGTACCATGGCCACTGCTGGAATGTGTTGTGTGTTCGAATTTAATAATTTGAGATTGTCAAATAGGCTCAAATGGAATTATTTAATCAAAGATTATAAATCAGATTAGTACAGCACTACACAGAATACAGGAAGACGTACTTTACCACCCCACAGATGGTGAAGAGAAGGTAATTTGGTCCCTTCCTGTGTACTCAGTGGAATGCTGGCATTGTTAGTTCCCAATCCAAGTCCCCAAACATCTGTCATTTTATAGAGTGTGAGACAAAAACTCCTTTTTGGAGGAAAAATACTTTTCCACAATTAATTGCACTATGCGTTCTGTTTTGACATTTTCATTGTACCTAATTACTTATGAGCTTTCTTTTATGGTATCTTTAGGTTACATGATCAGTAAGCCAAAGGGAATTCTAATTCAGTCATTATTACTGAGAGCTGTGACAACCAGCAGTTCTTACTAAGTTTATAAACGTCTTTCAGTGGATCCTTATTTCCTCCATTACATGAAACATGTGCAATAACAAATATCCCTTATCAATCATCCAGTTTTGTTTATAACCTACTTCTGTAGACACTTAGTAGTTTGAGGGCTATTTTCCCTGGACACCTGGACTATATTAGTAAAGGCAGGGTAAAAACTAGTGTTAAAAGATTACACACATTCCATTATAAAGTTCATTTTCCCTTCATCCATTATGTTTAATTGAAGGACAAAGAACTTTTTAATTTAAATATATGTAGGGCAATAAATAGATACCCAGAATAAAAATGCATATAATAGAATTAAGTGTTTAACATACAAAAATGATAAAAGTTAATATTTAATAACACATGAGGGACTCCAGCTAACACTCACCACCTGATTATAAAAGGGAGGTAATGGCATGTTCTCGGTGAAGTCCAAGTCTCTGAAACCTGTCTTCTGTCTTGGTGTACTAGATCTTGGATTTGATTACCCATTGCAAGAACCATCTGTTTCTGAGGCCTTTTCTAAGGATGGGGCAAAGGGGTGTCAACTAAGGGTATGTCTACACCATGAAATTTATAGAAGTCGTTTTTTTAGAAATCGTTTTTAAATACTCGATTGTGTGTGTCCCCACACAAAATGCTCTAAGTGCATTAACTCGGCGGAGTGCTTCCACAGTACCGAGGCTAGCGTCGACTTCTGGAGTGTTGCACTGTGGGTAGCTATCCCACAGTTCCTGCAGTCTCCGCTGCCCATTGGAGTTCTGGGTTGAGATCCCAATGCCTGATGGGGCAAAAAACGTTGTCGCGGGTGGTTCTGGGTCTCCTCCCCTCCCTCCCTCTGTGAAAGCAACGACAGACAGGCCCTCCTTCCCTCCCTCCCTCTGTGAAAGCAACGACAGACAATCGTTCCGCGCCTTTTTTCTGTGCAGACGCCATACCACGGCAAGCATGGAGCCCGCTCAGATCACTCTGGCAATTAGGAGCACATTAAACACCACACGCATTATCCAGCAGTATATGCAGCACCAGAACCTGGCAAAGCGAAACCGGGCGAGTAGGCGATGTCAGCACGGTGACGAGAGTGATGAGGACATGGACACAGACTTCTCTCAAAGCATGGGCCCTGGCAATGCAGGCATCATGGTGCTAATGGGGCAGGTTCATGCCGTGGAATGCCAATTCTGGGCCTGGCAAGCACAAGACTGGTGGGACCGTGTAGTGTTGCAGGTCTGGGACGATCCCCGGTGGCTGCGAAACTTTCGCATGCGTAAGGGCACTTTCATGGAACTTTGTGACTTGCTTTCCCCTGCCTTGAAGCACAAGAATACCAAGATGAGAGCAGCCCTCATAGTTGAGAAGCGAGTGGCGATAGCCCTGTGGAAGCTTGCAACGCCAGACAGCTACCGGTCAGTTGGGAATCAATTTGGAGTGGGCAAATCTACTGTGGGGGCTGCTGTGATGCAAGTAGCCCATGCAATGAAAGATCTGCTGATATCAAGGGTAGTGACCCTGGGAAATGTGCAGCCTCATAGTGGATGGCTTTGCTATAATAGGATTCCCTAACTGTGGTGGGGCCATAGACAGAACCCATATCCCTATCTTGGCACCGGAGCACCAAGCCGGCGAGTACATAAACTGCAAGGGGTACTTTTCAATAGTGCTGCAAGCACTGGTGGATCACAAGGGTAGCCTGGGAGGGGTGGTGGAGGAGGGAAGGACAAAGACACACCGCGCTTTAAAAGTTTAAAATTTTAAAACTTCATAGAATCATAGACTATCAGGGTTGGAAGGGACCTCAGGAGGTCATCTAGTCCAACCCCCTGCTCAAAGCAGGACCAATCCCCAATTTTTGCCCCAGATCCCTAAATGGCCCCCTCAAGGATTGAACTCACAACCCTGGGTTTAGCAGGCCAATGCTCAAACCACTGAGCTATCCCCCCCCCCCCCCATTTTAATGCTCAAACCAATGAGCTATCCCTCCCCCCCAATGAGCTATCCCTCCCTTATTGAATGCCAGCCTTTTGTTGCTTGGGCAATCCTCTGGGGTGGAGTTGCTGGGTGGCCGGAGGCCCCCCACCGCGTTCTTGGGCGTCTGGGTGAGGAGGCTATGGAACTTGGGGAGGAGGGCGGTTGGTTACACAGGGGCTGTAGCGGCGGTCTGTGCTCCTGCTGCCTTTCCTGCAGCTCAGCCATATGCTGGAGCGCATTAGTTTGATCCTCCAGAAGCCTCAGCATTGAATCCTGCCTCCTCTCATCATGCTGCCACCACCTTTCAGCTTCAGCCCTCCACTTACTCTCTTCAGCCCACCACCTCTCCTCCCGGTCATTTTGTGCTTTCCTGCACTCTGACATTGTCTGCCTCCACGCATTCGTCTGTGCTCTGTCAGTGTGGGAGGTCAGCATGAGCTCAGAGAACATTTAATCACAAGTGTGTTTTTTTTGCCTTCTCATCTTCACTAGCCTCTGGGAAGGAGAAGATCCTGTGATCCTTGAAACACATGCAGCTGGTGGAGGAAAAAAAAAGGGACAGTGGTATTTAAAAAGACACATTTTATAGAACAATCGGTACACTCTTTCACGGTAAACCTTGCTGTTAACATTACATACACAGCACATGTGCTTTCGTTCCAAGGTCGCATTTTGCCTCCCCCCCCACCACGTGGCTAGCCCCTCGTCCTTCCCCCCTCCCCATGGCTAAGAGCGGGGAACATTTCTGTTCAGCCACAGGCAAACAGCCCACCACGAATGGGCACCTCTGAATGTCCCCTTAAGAAAAGCACCCTATTTCAACCAGGTGACCATGAATGATATCACATTGCTGAGGATAACACAGAGAGATAAAGAATGGATGTTGTTTGAACGCCAGCAAAAATACACTGCAATGCTTTGTTCTACGATGATTCCCGAGTATGTGCTACTGGCCTGGTGTGGTAAAGTGTCCTGCCATGGTGGACGGAATAAGCTGCCCTCCTCAGAAACCTTTTGCAAAGGCTTTGGGAGTACATCCAGGAGAGCCGCAAATGCCAGGGCAAATTAATCATTAAACATGCTTGCTTTTAAACCATGTATAGTATTTTAAAAGGTACACTCACCAGAGGTCCCTTCTCCGCCTGGCGGGTCCGGGAGGCAGCCTTGGGTGGGTTCGGGGGGTACTGGCTCCAGGTCCAGGGTGAGAAACAGTTTCTGGCTGTCGGGAAAACCGGTTTCTCCGTTCGCTTGCTGTAAGCTATCTACAACTTCATCATCATCATCTTCCTCATCCCCAAAACCTGCTTTCGTGTTGCCTCCATCTCCATTGAAGGAGTCAAACAACACGGCTGGGGTAGTGGTGGCTGAACCCCCTAAAATGGCATGCAGCTCATCATAGAAGCAGCATGTTTGGGGCTCTGACCCGGAGTGGCCGTTCGCCTCTCTGGTTTTCTGGTAGGCTTGCCTCAGCTCCTTACATTTCACATGGCACTGCTTCAGGTCCCTGTTATGGCCTCTGTCCTTCATGCCCTGGGAGATTTTGACAAATGTTTTGGCATTTTGAAAACTGGAACGGAGTTCTGATAGCACGGATTCCTCTCCCCATACAGCGATCAGATCCCATACCTCCCGTTCAGTCCATGCTGGGGCTCTTTTGTGATTCTGGGACTCCATCATGGTCACCTCTGCTGATGAGCTCTGGCCAGCGTGGAAAGCTGCAGGTGACCATGCAAACAGGAAATTGAAATTCAAAAGTTTGCGGGCTTTTTACTGTCTACCTGGCCAGTGCATCTGAGTTGAGAGTGCTGGCCAGAGCGGTCACAATAGAGCACTCTGGGATAGCTCCCGGAGGCCAATACTGTCTAATTGCATCCACAGTACCCCAAATTCGACCCGGCAAGGCCGATTTAAGCGCTAATCCCCTTGTCAGAGGTGGAGTAAGGAAATCGATTTTAAGAGCCCTTTAAGTTAAAAAAAAGGGCTTCATCGTCTGGACGAGTGCAGGGTTAAATCGATTTAACGCTGCTAAATTTGACCTCAACTCCTAGTGTAGACCAGGGCCTAGAGACAAATGAAGGTTTAAAGGAATTGGAGACTTGTGTCTGCGATATGGTTGATTTTTTTTTTTCGATAATTTTATTGAATAATAAAGATTTCTGGTTTTTAACAATGTATGGCACCTAAATCATAGGATAGACATGTGGGGGAAATCACAATCAATAATGGCTTTTGTCAAATAATCCTTGGTTTCTTCAGTAATTGCAAGAATATGTATTATTATCCAGACCTGCACATGACATAGCAGGCTTTCTATTATAATCTCTGAAGTATTTAGTAGTTTATGGAGAACCTAGTGAACCTTAATCTTCTAGCTTTCTTTTAAAAAAAATAAAAAATTTTAGAGCAACGTAAAGACCAAATGGTATGAAATTTGAAATGTAAAGGAAGAATTTTGAGCTAATTACATCCCTTTATTTGGTCTCCTACAGAAGATGGTCCCTTTCCTGGAATCATTGACCTATATGGTACTGGGGGCGGGCTTCCTGAATATCGGGCAAGCCTTCTGGCCAATCATGGCTTTGCCACACTGGCTCTGGCTTACTATGGCTATGAAGATCTCCCCAAAGATATGAGGGAATTCCATCTAGAGTATTTTGAGGAAGCTGTGAACTATATGTTGCAACACTCACAGGTCAGTTTATTCATGGGTGTCCCCATGATACAGGGAGCGCTCATCATAAGACTGTTGTAAAGCAATATATGATACATAACTGCTGTGCTTAAAATCTCAGCTCTATCAAAGTCCATTGTAAACAACTTGTATTGGTAATCCTCTATGACTGGTCAGTTTGAACTTTGCATTTTAAGCTGGTACCATTTCCTGGAGGGTGTCTTACTGACGCCCACCCCCCAACTCACCCACCCACACGTTGATATCAAATTCTACTGAAGTTGTGTCTGTTTCTTTTGAGGGCTGTTGCCAGAGATTCTCAAGCTTCCAAAAGGAGTTTAATTTTTATTTTTTTGTAGATTGGCCATGACACAGTGTTTTTATGCATGGCAAGCTTCTGTGATCCCAGTTCAAGGAAGTCCACAAACACCAAGTTATTGCCTTTTAGTTTAAGAAGCTGTTACGGTCACTACTAAATGTTAAAATTTTGTATTCTGGGACTGCATTTGTTTCCAGTACCTGGTGATTGATATTTTGAGGCCTTGTCTTTGTACGATTCATAATAGCCACAACCACTAGAGCCATTCTAATCTACCCAGTCTATTGGTGAAATCCCATTTCTCTCCCACCATACTGAGCACAGGATGCTCCACCCTCTTTGAATACCGTCAGTGCCTTCCTCCCCCATTATATTTTCTATCATGTTAAAATTCCATGCCCTTCATCTTTTGAAGGCCCTGCATAATTTAACCCCTTCCTCCAGTTCGTTGAAACCAGTGGAGTTGCGGCCAGTTATGCTGGTGGTGAAACAGGTGGTGAAGGAGCGTAATCTTAGTAAACTATGGCACAGTCTTTAGTTAAGGGTTCATATTTGAGTGTCTTACACTTGATGACCACTCTGGAATCATTATGGAGTTAGATTAAACCTTTTACAAATATTTTAACCAGGATGGCTATCTTCCAAGATCATGCTGTTTTTTACTCTTGTGAATTTGCATTTATAAATGGAAAAGTTTATATAGGAAAGTACTCTAGAAGCACCAGTTACAGTTCCATAATTATGGTTGAGTATTTTGCACTAAAAGCAGGAATTCAGCTATTCTAAAGAAAATTGCAGTGTATCCTTTCCAAAATTACAGCACTTATTCTTTGAGTAAATTCTCATAAATTTCTTTCTTTACAAGTACATTGTGAGTAGTTTGAGATAAAAATTAATTACAAATGGGCCATTTTAAGAATTTTTTTTCTGTGCCAAATTATCTTAATGGAATAATGCGGATTCTTCAAACTTCCTGAGTAGTTAAAACTCACTGAAATCTTGTGCATCAGCTACAGTTGAAGAAACATTCTTGGGATTAATGTTCATTTTTAGCATTATTATTAACTGAACATTTCTCCTTCAGAAGCAGTAGAATAATAATGATGTTCTACAGAGAATTCCATGAAAAACTGGCCCCTTTTAAAATGGCTGCCATCTCTCATTTTCCCAATGAGAGTGAAGCCAAGCTGCCTTCAGCAGTCACCTTGCTGGCCAGGACGGAAAACATTTTTGGTGCCTTCTCCCAAGCAGCTGTGAAAGGAGGGGGGGGAAAAAGGCCAACCAATCAGCAAAGCAAAAATGGCCAACCAGTTGGAGTGGAGGGGGGAAAAAAGCCAATCTGTGCCAGCACCCCCGGAAGAAGGTGCCTAGGGCAACTGCCCTTCCTACCCACCCCTAGAACCAGTCATGGGTGGCTTCCACCAATGACACTATGAGGGAGGACAAATTGAATGTACAGTATCTTTAAAAATCTCATCTGGGGCTGCAAACCCTATTGTACACTAATTATAATTGTATGGTTATTGTATTGCATCAATATAGACTGGAGTTAAAGTTGGTTGGGTGCCTAACTGTGTTTTACTTTTTCTTAATATGTTTGGATTTCTTTAAGTAGAACCCTAACTCTGAATTTCCTGGGCTTGTAATACTTGGTGTGAGGATAATTAGGGTGACAATTGCCATCTTGCTTGACACCAGGATTCAACTAGGGACCTCCAGAGTTCTAAGTACAAATCTATCTACCGATTGAGCGAAAGAGCCAGGTTCCATAGCTGGGAGTTGTAAACAACTTGCATCCTCTTTCCCTTAGGCACAGTGTGGGACGTATAACACACATGTCCAGTGGGTTACAACAGTATCTCTGAAATGTATTTTCTTTAAAATACCAATATGTACTCAGTCTTAACATCACTTTATCATAGTTTTTATCTGGGAATTAATATTCAGTATAGATGTCCTCCTCTTCCCCAACACACTAGATCTGAAGAAAACCTAGAATATAGTTGTATGTGTTTTTTGTTTTTTGATGGTAAGCTCAAACCCAGCTAAAATGCAAGGGACCCCCTCTACCTTAGAAGTGAGGTTGAAGCCATTCCTCAAGCTGTGGTGATCTCATAAACTATGCTGAATTGGGTTGAGCTAATACTTGGATGGAAGAATTATAATGAAAACCTAGGCTACTACAGGAAAGAGTATTGCTGATTCAATAAGTGACTTTTCTCCTGGGAGTTAATATTAATTAGTTATCTGTAATATCATCACTTTGCAATGTAAAAACAGTCACTCTACCCCACTCCAGATGTGGCAGCATTCACTAGAGGGTGAGTAGATTTCTATGAAGTTCATACAGTTATCAGAGTTTGAGTCCTTAGAGATCCAAATGGATATAGGTGCTATAGAAATGTAAGATTATTAATTTCCATTCAGTGCTAATGACCTCTCTTTCTCTCCCACTCAGGTTAAAGGTCCTGGAATTGGGTTACTTGGAATCTCCAAAGGTGGTGACCTATGTATCTCCATGGCTTCCTTCTTAAAAGGCATTACTGCCACTGTCACCATCAATGGCTCTGTGGCCAATGTGGGTGCAGTGCTTCGTTACAAGGATATCACCATTCCACCTCTTGGCGTCAATCCGAAACGCATTAAGTTTGATAAGTCTGGGATTGCAGATATTGTGGATGTCTTGAATAACCCACTAGAGGGGCCTGACCGTCAAAGCTTCATCCCACTGGAGAAAGCTGAGGGGCACTTCTTGTTCATTGTTGGCAAGGATGATCATAACTGGAAGAGCGAATTCTTAGCTACTGAAGCCTCCAATCGTTTGCAGGCTCATGGAAAGGAAAAGCCTGAGATAGTCTGTTACCCTGGAGCAGGGCATTATATTGAACCCCCCTTTTCCCCAATGTGCTCAGCCTCAATGCACCTGTTGGTTGGCAGTCCTGTGATCTGGGGAGGTGAGCCCAAAGCTCATTCTGTGGCACAAGTGGATGCTTGGCAGCAAATCCAAGCCTTCTTCCACAAACATCTCAATGGTAAACAAGGTGTAACAACCAAGCTGGGAGATCCAAGGCTATAAGGTGCATTTTACAGCTAAAATTACTAGTTGTTAAAGTTTACTTGGGTAAAAGAATCTTTCAGTGAGTATGAAAGGGAATTTGAGTGAATAAATCTTTAAGCTGAATTTTTTTGTTCCTCCTCTCCACTGCCCAAGTTGCTGCTGGACCTTCGGGGACCAGAGGGTTTTCTGTTTTCTCAGTCCATTGGACATGACCCCCTTGTAAGTCACATCCCACCAGTTGAGGATTAGTGCACAGTAGAGTTAACTTTCAGCCTACTCTGTGGGGATTTAGCCATTATATATGATTCTCATTATAGTCTCATGGCTTGGATTATAAGAAACTGAATTGAAATATTGTCACTGTTGCTTCTGAATTAAATTTACTTAAACTGTTCGTTAGTTTGATAAATTTCAAAATCCAGTGCCTTGCAAATCCAAGCTAAAATTGACTGTAAGACCAACTTAGTGTTTTATGGAGATTTTTTTCATTATCATTAAAATTAAATAAAACATGTTTGAGGATTTTTGTGCAATTGTATTATAGGAAGTGCTGGCAGCAACATAGGTTAAGGTTGCCAAATATATTCCATTATAAGGCCCTATATTCAACAGATTGTAACTTTGCCAGACTTAAACTGTTTGGGCTGAAATTTTCTGTGCCAGTCATCTGCCTCAGTCTGATTTTTTGTTTTGGGGTTTTTTTTGTTTCAGCTAAAATGAATCAGCCATTTCCAAGAAAAAGAGTAGTGAAATTTTTGTTTTTCCTGTGTTAAAATATTACAACTACTTTATTCAGAAGTTGTAGTGCCTCAGTGGTTTGGAGCAGGGACTCAAAATTTGGCAGGTGGATCACCTTAGTATTGGGGATATGACTCTTGTTGATTTGTATATATCTGCCCAAATTTAGCTAAATTATAAGCCTCTAGAAATTGAAGTTTGCACATGTTCATTAGAGGTTTGTTAGAGGCTGACAGTATTAATATTTAAAGATTCCATCTGCAATGAGCACACTCCTACCCCATACAGCTCCTGGTGCTGACCAGACTGAGCATGATCCATTCCAAGATTGCATGGGTTGAGCAGGACTTTTCCTAAAATTGCTCCTCCTACCTGCTGTAGCACTAAACACCAGAACAGAGAGCAGGGAGTTTCTGTCCTTGGATTTCAGGGACCCCACTGCTGGGGCTTTGGCTGTGTAGAGGGAAAGGAAGGTTCAGCCTGAGTTGCTCAAATGCAGAGGGATGAGAAGAGAACACAAACAGTCTGTGGGAGGACATGGAAGCAGGGGAGATAGAAACAGAAGGGGTCAGGCTGGGGGAGATGGAGCAGAAGGGTCTATAACCATTAGAGAGACACTCATTTCCAGAACATAGAATACAGTCCAGAATTCCCGAGTCCCAACAAAACTCTGCTGTCACCAAATAGCTGTCAAACCCATTAACAAAGAGTGTGTTTCATGCACCTCTAGTGATTGGTCCACCTACAGGATAATAGCCTACTACTGCAACCAGTTAATTAGTGCAAGTGATAGAGATCTGTGCTGTGGTGGATCTAAAAGTTATAATCCTGTTGATGACCTATGTTTGGGTCAATATGGCTTCACATGATGGATTTTTTTGTTTTAGTACTTTGCTTTAAAAAAAACCTCAGGAAATTATATAGGAAAAACACCACATTACAAGAACATTAAGGCTGCAAGATGGAGCACTCGGAAGTTATAAAATGTCAGAAGTAGTGTTGCCCATGCATAGATTATGATCATACTGTTTTTTCTTCTGGACTTCTGCCTCATTTCCTAACTTCTGAGTGCTTGACTTTGCGACTTATTACTCTATTAATGTCATCTTATATGTAAGTTTGTATTCAGTGTAGTAAGCTGTTATATTAAATGACATGAGGGGCCTATCAGTCCCTTAACAAACAAGCAGCACAAGCAAGATGCACTCCCTCAAAAAGCCTGTACATAGAAATAGATAAAAAGGAGCTGGAGAAAAGATTCACTCACATGTGTCAGTCCAAGTTAGCATGAATCCTGAGCATATTTGCTTCTTAGGGTACATCTACGTAGCAAAAAAACCCAACAAGACAGTAGTGAGTCTCTGAGCTCTGGTCAACTGACTTGGGTTCATGCTATGGGGCTAAAAATAATAGTGTGGGTATTTGGGCTTGGATTGGAGCCTGGGCTTTGAAACCTGGCATGAGGGGAAGGACTCAGAGCCTGGGCTCCAACACAAGCAGGAATGTCTATGTTGGTATTTTTAGTCCCATAGCGTGAAACTAAGTCAGTTGAACCGGGCTCTGAGCCTTGCTGCCACTGGGGTTTTTTTGCTGTATGTACCCCTACTGTTTCTTTTGAGGTGCCTGTCTCACATTCACTCCCATTACTGTGGCTGCAAATACCACCACTGTCTTCAAATGGGCCCAATCATCTGCAGAACTTGGAGATGTGTTGAAAATCAGGAAAAACTATTAAAGGTGACCTGGCTGGATATGGGCTTTGCTCCTGTGAGAGCTTGAAGTATATGCTGAGAATGGACCATGTGAAGTTTAAATGTGGGCAGTCTGGTTGGTAGTAATCTCTTCTAGCCTATCCATCGCCATTCTTAAATATTAATATTGTCTACTAATCAGCAGGCAAAGCTTTGTCAGTCAGCTGCAATATTGAAGCCTCGATCTGCCCTCTTTCCCTCAGAGATTTTCTAAGCAGGACAGAGTGGAACAAGTAAAGAGAGGAATAAACAACCTAGTTTAAATGAAACTCCCTGAGGGGAAATGGAAGGCATGTAGGTGGAAGCAGAGAGAACTAGAACAAACTGGTATACCTGTTTGTGATCTTCCAGTGGTTGCAGATGTCTTGGAGTGAGCAGCCGAAAACTTGGGAGAAGGGCTTAACCTGTAGTGGAGTTTGGAGGGCTGCTCTTCCAAATCTGTGGCAGACCCAAGTAAAGGTGCTGGATGAGTATGAGAAGGAAGGTCCAATAGTTCCTAAATAGTTCAATGCTCCAGTGGTGAAAGAATGCATATGTCCAAATGGCTCTGGAGTCAAAGTTCATGGAGAAGTTAAACATTTAAAAACAATTACACACTTAACCAAGATTTTTTTCTGCTTTTTCTAAATCTTAGAAATATCAGGAATATCAAGTCTGGGATTCTCCTTAGGGTGCTGTCCCTGGACCGTGCATGTAAGCACCATCTTTCATAATAGCCTCCAGCTATTTCTAAAAGTTCATACACCTGTCTTCCCTCTTAATGAGACACCGGAGCCAAAGATTATAGGCTGAAAGTGAGAGAAAAGATGGCTCAAGGCCTCTCCCTACATTAGATTTCCTCCTTTTGCCCTATTTCCACTTCCTACAATATGAAAGTTGAGTTTTGTTCACATCCTTATATATTTGGTTATTTACAGATATAAACTGAGTTCTTAAAATATTGGTAAGGTAAGACCTTTCTCCATCCTAAATTGTCTGCTATGCTGATCACTGGGTTTTTGGATTTCAGTGCTGAACGTTTCTAGGTGTCAGTTCCTTCTAAGAGGAATATTCTTTTTCTTAGAAACCTAAGCAGCTCAACTGCTTCCCTCTCAGCGCTCCGGGTGAGGACGCGCACTGCCAACACGAGCCAATAGTGCACACTCACAAGTGATGTAATAACTGCGGCAGCTGTATACTGGCCTACCTTAGGTCAACATAGTCTTCTAGTGTAGCCATGACCTAAGAAGGTTTTGCCTTAGCAGTGCTTAATTTGTAATTAAACAGGTGCTGGCCCTCAAGCAATTTTTTACTTTAATAGCTGACATGGCAAGCTTGGAGGTACCAGAGCACCTAGAGGTGCCTGGGCTCAGCCCGGGCACAAATTAAGCGCTGTTCCCTAAGCTCCTAGCAGTTGTGGAGGAGGTGGGCTACTCTGGGCGCCTGGCTGGGGGCTTTTTTTCCCCCCTTCCCTCTTCTTCAACCCCCCCACAAAGATCTTCCCGCCCCATCCGGCGGGTTATCCAGGCTGCGGCTCCCCCCCGCCCTCTCCTCATTCCAGGGGCTGGGCGCGACCGCGCCCCCCGGCTGCACGAAGCGGCTTTCCGGGCCGGCAGAAGGGAGCGGCGTCCCTGGAAGGGCCTCTCCGGCGGGCCGGAGGCGGCGCTGTGTCTCTGCGATCGATTGAGGCTGCCTTGGAGGTCTCCGGGCCCGGCCGGGGCGCGAGCTGGTGTGTAGTGGCCGGCTCCGAGCCGCCCAGTGGCTGGGGGAGCGGAGAGGGGCGGCGAGCGGGGTTGCCCGTACCCCGCCATGTGGCGCGTGGCCCGGGCCTGGACCGCCTGCTTGCGGCCTCCCAGGCAGTGCCGCCCCCCGGGGCCGCGCTCTGGCACCAGGGGGGCTGCGACCGTGGCGGTGGAGCCCGCGGCGGGGCTGGCGGACGAGCCGGTGGCGACCAAGGTGCTGGGGCTCGCCCCGGGGCAGCGGGTGACGCTGAGGGGACTCGTGGCGAACGAGCAGGGCTGCCTCTTCGACTCCTGCGCCCACTACCTGGCGGACAGCCTCGGGGAGCTGGACCTGTCCAGGGACACTGCCCAGGGAGGGGACTACACTGGGGTGGAGCCCATGGGGCTGTTCTGGAGCCTCTCCCCCGCCGGCATGGAGAGACCCTACCAGAGGCTCGTGCCGAAGCAGATTAAGACCCCCATGAAGGTGGAGGTATCAGTTCACCAAGGGCACAGTCAGCCTGGCAGCATCCCAGGGCAGGTCCTCGCCAAGGCCAATGTAGAGAGATGGTTCACTGCCCCCGGGGTGCGAAGGATTAGGCTGAAAGAGGGCAGCGTGAGGGGGAGCCTGTTCCTACCCTCAGGTGAGTGAGGGAAGCTCTGCCTTTTGGGGGCTGACGCATTGAATCTCCGGTGGCTTCCCTTTTCCTACATGTAAGGTGTGATGGTGATAATCACTTGCCTCTGTAAAGGGCTTTGGCAGAAGCCACTGACAGAAGGTGCCTATAAGTGCAAAGTGTTATGCACAGTACTGTCTCATCTGATTAGTGCATATAGGGAAGAATGAAAGCATATTTCTTCTGTCAATGGAAGTTTATAAGATTGGGCCCTTTCATTGTGTAAAAATAAATACTCTAGAAATTGCCCTAAAGCCTTTACGGTTATTCCAAAAAGCTGCTTTAAATAATTGGAAGAGACGATATAAGTGCAAAATATAATTTATTATCTGAACACAATCACACAGGATTTCTGCTTGCAGAAAACAAGACTGAAAAATAGTCCATGTCCTCCCACACATATTGCAGCAATAGTTTTTTTGTTTTTTTTAAAGTTCACAAGAATAAGATGAATGCTGAAAATGAAAAGGCCTAACCCATGGTATATACTACTATAAATAATCCTGCTGTGTATCTTAGAAGTTTATTATAAGACAGTGGTAAAAGCAAAAGATGACAATTTATTAATGCATAACAGAGCAAGAGAAAGGCAGTTGTTATAGATCAGCTCATCACTCCGTCTGCATCTGGGATTCCCCATAACTCTGAAGTAAGGTAAAGTGTGGTGGAGTTTCCAAAATTTGTAGAAGGGTGACTGAATTAGTGAGAAGTCATATTTTCTTCTTAACAGGAGATAGTTATGGGCCCAATTCTTTTACCATGCTAAACAGGGGGAAATCCCCCATGGATTCCAGTGGGAGTAGGATTGTGCCCTATCGGACACTTTCTCTTCATCAAATGCATATAAATATGCAGGCCATCTGAAGAGATTATAGCAAATACATGCATACCAACTCTCTCTCATATATCTCAGAACCAAAACTACTCATGAGTTTTATACTATAAAGGAAGTATTTTGCTAGATTGAGGCCTAAATCATGATCTCTGGTTAATTTAGAGGGCGATCCAAGGTCCCTTGAAGTCGGCAGAAAGCCTCAGATTGATCTGAATGGACTTTGGAGGCCCTTAGTCAGCACTCTTGATTCACCATTATTGAAGCCAGGGTATTTTGCTAAGAGCTACATCCACTTTACAGGCATGTACAGGGTTTTCACTGAACTTAGTGGTATCCACAAGTCTGCAACCTAGAACTAAATTTGTCTCTTTAAACATTCCTGTTTTTTGATGCTACCATATGTAGCCTAGATAGTACCTTTGCTTGAATTACATAGTGGCCTCAGTCACAAGCAGTGGAGATGGTGTATCTTATTCATATACTCAGAACTTCAAGAGTTTCCAAAATTTATAATAAAAAACATAATGCATCTAAAATGTTTGTTTTACTATATCCTTCATCTTCCCCCCCTCCCACACACACAATAGGAATATTCTGTTATATTTCACAAGACACACTTCATCTTTAACTTCTGTTTTTATTAAATTTGTCATTAGTACCATTGTGGAATAGAAAAAAATCTTGCATTTAACAGTTGTTCACAGAAGCAAAGTGTTTGCCAGCCCTCCTGAAAACTGCATCCAAATGTACAGGTTTACTATTCTATTTTGATTCCTCATTTTCTGCACCCAGATGGAGCAAGGAAGTCAGATATACATTTTATAAAAAGGTCTGCCTCTCCTGCAATTTGTCCTGCTGTTGTCAATGTTGTCAATTCCTTAAAGCACCAATTTTGCCCATTGAAATAATTATGATTTTTTTGCCATTGAATTCAATTTGAGCAAGATCAGGACCTAAGATCCTTGTTTTTTTCTCCTGTATTTTCTGCAGTCTGTATGTGGCAAATTGGCAATTCTTTAACTGAAGAAGAGCTATGTTTCTTTGCTGCTATCAATAAAATTGGAGATAAATATATTTTGTTTTAAGTTGTGTTCCATTCAGTTTGGTACACAACCCAATCTAATGACACATATCAGGGCCAAAGCAGATTCCATCTGCAACCTGTGCTTTCTTTAAAGAAATCCATGGCCAAGATTTTCATTAACTGATGCCTGAATTTAGGCTCCTAATTCCATACTTAAGTACCTATATGGGGGCTTGGCTACACAGGCAAATTGACTGACAGAATTCCCTGTGTGGGCACCGTTATGGAATAAAAGTCACTTTATTCCAGAATAATTAGGGTGTATCCAAATCAGTGTAATAAATTTTGGAATCAAAACACTTTTATTCCGGAATAGAGAGTGTCCACACAGGGAGCTATGCTGGAATAGCTGTTCTGGTCCATTTCCTTAAGTGGCCTAACTTTCAAAAGAACTGAGCACTCAGAAGCTCCCATTAAAGTTACAGTAAAATTGATGTTTGAGTCAGAGAGCTGCTTCGTGCTCAGTGTTTCAGAAAGTCAGGACGTTTATATAGGCCTCAGAAGCCTCAGTTTTGGCTCCCATTTATGAAAATCTTGGCCTGTAATTTTGGGCCAGAAGCTATGTAAATTTGCCATTATGCTGCTGCATTCCTCTCATGCAGCCTACCAAAAAAAATAATGTTCCTTTTGGTTAGACAGAAGCCACCTAAAACTTACTCACCAAAAAAAAAAAAAAAAAAAGGTTTCTGTTAAGGCTTCTGTGATTACCCATGGCTTGCACTGTGAGAATCCCAGAGGAGTTGGACAGAATACGTGACCTTAAAATGAATTAGACTTCTGTTAGAAGGCTAAATTTACTGGCAAGAGGCTACTATAAAACACAGGGGGGAGGTTCAGGGGGAAAACATCTGTAGAGCCTTAGCTGTTTATGGTTTCCTCAAGTAGTGCCATGGTGAAATTTACATAATACTTGTCTGTTTCACAGCTGCTCAAAAGGGCTGTTAGTAGCAGCAATGAAACTGTTCAGTGATTTCCATTTCAATCTGCTGCTTTCATTAATAACTTTATTGCTGAGGAAAAATGAGGACTGTTAGAATCACAGAAGTTGGAAATGAAAGAGAGAACTAGCTGATCTAGTCCATCCCTTGCACTGCCTGATTTTTCCTTACAATATATTTTCAAAAACAACAAGGAGTCCTTGTGGCACCTTAGAGACACATCTTTTCATGTATTTATACCTGCTCCTGTATTTTCCACTCCATGCATCTGCTAAAGTGGGTTCTAGCCCACGAAAGCTTATGCCCAACTAAATTTATTAGTCTCTAAGGTGCCACAAGGACTCCTCATTGTTTTTGCTGATATAGACTAACACGGCTACCACTCTGAAATATATTTTCAGTGCTTTGTCTAATTTTAACCGTTCCAAGCAATGGAGCTTCACTGTTCAGTAGTCTAACGAGTCTTGCTCAGAGCTTCCATTTCCAAAAATCCCTTAAGCGCCAAGACTTCCATCAGTGCATTATGTGTAACTCTTATTAATGTTAAGGTACATTCACATGAGAATAGACCTTTCCCTCTCCCAATTGCAGATCATTGCAGCTACCTGGATTTGAATGGATCAGCCATGCCATCTGATGGTCAGTCAGAAAAATAACAAGATTGCTTGTGCTTCTCACAGACCTAGAGGACAGTATTCTCAAACCCTAGGTCAAAGTCCAAACTCATCAGGTATCCACTCTCTGCCATACTGGCAACATACCACTGTGCAGTAATTGTGACCCAGATCCACAAAGGCATTCAGACTCCTAACTTCCATTGATTGCCTTTTACTTTTGAGGATCTGGGCCAAAATGAGACTGGCTGCAACAACACATTGGTTTAACGTATGATCTGCTTCTTCAGGATGAGAAGGCAAAGCGTTTGGAAAGCATATTGGGTGCAGTTAAAAAGTATGTTTACTTGTTTGAGCAGGTGTTCCATATAGCTGTAATGGGAAATATTACTAGTACTGATATCTTGCCAGTGAAAACGTAATAAGTTTTCTAGTAATCATGCCTACTGTATGTTGCAGTTCATTTTTTACTATATTACCTCTAATATCTTGGCCTGATAACAATATTATTCTTTTTCTCATTTTTGTAGGGGACGGCCCCTTTCCAGGAGTGATCGACATGTTTGGTGATGAAGGTGGATTGATGGAGTTCAGATCCAGTCTCCTAGCAACCCGTGGCTTTGCTGCTCTTTCTCTGCCCTATTTTGACTTTGAGGATCTGCCCACGGTCATGAAGGATTTGCATCTCGAATACTTTGAGGAGGCAGCTAGATTTCTACAGCGTCACCCAAAAGTGAGTGTAATGAGATAAATTCATGCAGACACATTCCTTTGGATGTGGGGATTGGAGAGAAGACTCATCAACAGTTCTGTGTTGGTGGCAATGTGCGGGGGGGGGGCGGAGGGGGAACAATAGTACATTAGTTTCCTTGGTACTCTAGGAAATAGCAATTTCTGCTAGCCAGGTCTGAATGGTTGTATTATAGAGTGCAAGAGTTCACAATATTTTACATGAGTTGGCACCTTTTGTGTTCTCTGAAAAATCGGACAAACAGGGGAAACAGAATTATGATCCTGGTCTGCATTAAGAGTTCCCATTTGTAATTTTCCAAGAGGAAAATAATTTTGTACAATGTTCCTGGAAGAATCCACTCCAAATATATATGATGTCAGTGTCTCATTAACACATGTGCTTCTCTTTGCCTCCACTCCCTTTCTCCCTCTCTTTGTTCATCTGCAGGTGAAAGGGCCAGGGATTGGAGTGATTGGGACAGGAAAAGGGGCAGAATTGGCATTTTCCATGATTACTTTCCTGCCACAGGTGGTAGCTGCTGTCTGTATCTCTGGCTGCAGCTCCAATACGATCACTGCTCTTCACTATGGTGAGCTAACTCTGCCTGGGCTGCACTTTGACATGAGCAAGATCAGCATTTCTGAGACTGGTGTGTTTGATATTTTTGATGCTCTGGATGACCCAATGGATCCAGCTAATTCCCACTGCCTCATCCCCATAGAAGAAGCAGAAGGTAATTTTCTCTTGGTGGTAGGAGAAGATGATCGCAATTGGAAGAGCTCTTTATTCGCCAAGATGGCAATTGAACGCTTGCGCCAACATGGGAAGGACAACTTTAAACTCTTGAGTTATCCAGGAGCAGGCCACCGAATCGATCCACCCTTTTTGCCATTTTGCTCAGTAGCCCTGGACCGTGTCCTAGGGTTGCCCGTTCTGGGTGGTGGGGAGAGAAGAGCACATGCCCATGCACAGGAACACTCCTGGGGGAAGATCCAGGAGTTTCTGCGGTTTCATTTGGGATGAACACCTCACTACCTGAAAGCTGCCACTAAATTGCAGGGAGCTGAGAGATGAGCCACCCAAGGGAGTAGAGGACTGGAGGGACTGACTTAGAAAGATGGAAAAGTTAAATATGCATTTCTTGATCAAATGACAACTCAGTGGCAGGTGTAAATACTGAGGAGGGTGAGGATTTGTTAACAGTGGTGGAAGGGGCTTTAGGTAGGAGTATTGGGGAGAAATGGAACAATGGAAAACTTCAGGGTTCATGTTAGTAAAGGTTTCCTGATGCCAAGATCACTTTAGACTGGAAAATAATCACCCAAGGAAGGTGGTAGAAGTCCCCTCGCTTACAGCATGTGAAGGAGCCCAGCAACCTGGCCAGGCCTGCAGAGAATGGCAGTCAAGGAGCCTGGCCTGCACCTAGTGGAATGATGGCAGCCCAAGATGATAAGATTTTGAAACAGCTATGCCCTGTGAGCTGGACATGTTTGGCTCACTCTTTGGGACTTGAATCCAGCTAGTTCAGCCCAGATGTCTTCCACTAGTGTCCACCCCCACCCCACAGAGCATTCTATTTTAAAGCTGTGACTGTTTGCTGTGCCTACTTTGGAAATCTTTCTATTTGAACTTTATCTGGGATGCATACATGTGTCTGACATCTTGATGTTGGTTATCAGCTTTCAGCAAGCACAGCCAATGGTTCCTTACACTGCCAGTCAGTTGCAGAGAAGAAAGATCAAGTGTTTTCAATGCCTGCTAATGGAGAGGGGTAGTGCCGGCAGTGATTTACTAGTGGGGTATTCAAGAGGGACTCATTTCTATCTGTGGTGTCACAGGCTGGCAGCTAATACTTGGTTAGTGTATATTACAGTTCCACTGGATAGCTTGGTTAAATGCAGTTTTGTTATATGCATTGATATATTTCCTTCTTTCTTCCTGCAGTTAAGTCTAATTGCCTGTTTTTAAAGTAGTAATGATAGTTAAATGAAGGTTGTGAGGAACTGAGTTTTTGGAATTGCCTAGTAATGGATAGTGACCATCAGTAGCCATTGGATACTGAATGGCTTATACTGATAGCCACTATTGAGGGAGCAGAGGAGCAGATGGGTGATTTGAAAGGAAGGAGGGAGCCTGGCCAACAGGAGGCAGTAGAGTCATACATTAAATGGCTGTCGTAAACAGCGACCAGCTTAAGTATCAGACAATTAAAAACAAAAAAAATCCTGGGATAATTCTCCCATAGGTGCCCAGGAATGAGGGAGCAACTGTGCCCACAGCTGCCAGGGGATTGTTTCCATTCTGATTAATTGTAGGCTAGTGCCTCCCCTCTTGCCTGCTTAGGAGACCTGCTCCCTCCCATCATCTTGAGGGAAAGGAATCACAATTTCTTCTTTAATATTTCAGACTTCAGCTAGTTCTCTGAAACAGCGATAGTGCTGGAAGCCTGGTTCCCAAGTGCCACTGTGAACATAATTCCCTTTCCAGGGTTCCTGTTGTCAGAGCATCTTAAAAGAGCTGCCCAGGAGGAAATGGAGCTTTGGCTTGTGACCTTGACTTTTATTTAGTGTTATGGAAACTCCTGGTCAACGTGCTGGTGCTTGATGCTCATTAACTTCATGTCATCAAACGTGCTCCGGGCACGTCGTCAGTGCCAGTCTCATTCATGCTCAGTCCACAGACATCATCCAACCATACTCCACAACAGACAACTTCACTTGGGTTCACTTCCCCCATACCACCTACACAACTGGCATGTCACTCTCTCCCAAGTTGGTTATGGTTGAATGGGTCCTGGAGGGGGCTCTGGTGCCTAAACCTTCCCTGAAAATAGATAACAGTAATACAGGCCTGCAGCTAGCTTTGATAAGCACAGTAGTGCTTCCTGCACCTATGTTACTTCCTCTTCACCAAAGCTACTCCAGGTTGTGACCAGAGAAGGAGAGGCTGGCCATTAGTTTCCCCGTTTGCACTTTCTAACCCTCCTTCTCGCATGTACCTCCACCAATTTGAGCCAGATGCCTGAGTGCCTTAGGTTGGGCAGTGCTTCCTACCAACCTGTTTTTTTGCCCTCTCAGCATTGCCTACTGAATCTCCATTGTGTTGTCTTACCTCTGCAGATCCACTACTGCAAGTTCCTCGGACAGGTTTCTAAAATCCAGTGCAATTCTAGTCAAACTGGGCCAGTTAGAGGTACAAGTCCAATCAAACTTCTGGGTTCATGTATAAATAGATTCTGAATGTAGATTGTTAGATTTCTCTAATTTTAAATATCACATTTTTCATTAATTACCCAAAAGGCAATGTCAACAGTTGTAAAACAAAAACCAAAACCAGGTGGTTTAAAATGCCCTCACTTTATTCATAAAGCAAAATCCTTTAACATTTCATTTTAAAAACAAAAAATGGGCAGGAAAACTGTTTATTAAAACATTTAATATTGTGTAGAAAATTGGCTGCTGCTTTGTTTTTTTAAAAATGGTTCAGATTTTTCAAAATGGAGAGAGAAAAAAACCTAAAAGCACTTAATACTGCAATCTGATTGTGTAAATACATCTCACACTCAGAAGATACTAATGACCAAAGAAAACACACAATGATCTGTAGCAAATTGGTTGTTTATATAATTAAATATTAATTAACAACAATTCTAAAATGCATCTTATTTACACTGCTGATGGAATACCATTATAAACATGCAGTATGCCTTAAAACAGAGTGCCTGGTTGTGGACATATTTAAGGTCTTATTTTTAGGCCGAGTCTACATTCTTTACTCAGAAAAAACTCTCGAAGAATTTCAGTGGAAGTAGTGTCTGAGTAATGAATGCATGATCAGAGATTTTGGGATCCCCAGATCAAGGTAAAATTAGTACTGGTGTTGCAGAATTGTTTCAGAAATTCGTTCTGTGCAAGAGTGGCTATGGTTCAACCTTTGCACTAGGCTGATAATGCCATAAGTATAACTTCAGCAGAGCTGAAGCAGGAGTGGCCAAATTCCTATTGACTTCAAAAGGGAGCAAGATCAATCCCAAAGTGTCATATCAGCTCAGCTGATGGTTATGCAGTCCATGACAAATAAATGACATTGTTCCAAAAAGGAAGTTTGTTCAGCAAATTAATAGCAATATATACGTTTGCAAGTGGGATGATGGAGCTAGTTTGTGTGAACTGACTTTATTTGCAATATTTTATCCTTTTGCCTGTTTTCATGAATAGCTTACAATAAATTTCTAAAATGTGTTGCTAATTTTTTTTTTCCCTTTTAAAACACAGGTTTGTGGGGAGGAGGCAGTGAAGGTACTCTGCTCATGATCCTATACCAAATAGGTTTCTGCTAAAAAGGTCAGCAGTGAAATAGTTAAATGTGACATTAATTTTGCCCCCACAAGGCTTCAGAGATGAATGAAGCAGTTTATACTTCTTGGAGCTTTTGCATTTCTCTTGTCAGTCTCCAGACCAAGATAACACTACCTCAGTTACAGTTCTGTTCCCTTTTGCGAGATTTTCCACTTTCCAGTTTCTTCCAAACTTACACAAATCCATCTTGCTTTCTGCCTCAGAAGATTCTGTGGGATCCAAGCAAAGGTCCCTAGTTTCTGTACTACTTCATCTGTGTTACAATGGCTGATTTTTATGGAGATGAGTTTTACTCTTGCCAGTGTAAGATATCCCTTTACTGTTAGATGTCTGTAAAGTGCTTTAAACATGAAATGTGCTGTAAGTATAACCACTACAGAGAAAGAAAAGGAGTACTTGTGGCACCTTAGAGACTAACCAATTTATTTGGGCATGAGCTTTCGTGAGCTACAGCTCACTTCATCGGATGCATGTAGCTCACGAAAGCTCATGCTCAAATAAATTGGTTAGTCTCTAAGGTGCCACAAGTACTCCTTTTCTTTTTGCGAATACAGACTAACACGGCTGTTACTCTGAAACCTGTCACTACAGAGAAAGCGTAACTTGCATGACAATAGGATACTCTATTTACTTTGAAGTGATGACACGCAGAGGGAATGTCACCAGACCATCAAATTCTGCTGCAGCAAAAGAGCTGAAGTAGAGCCTTGCATGTCTCCCCCACTAAAGAAACCAGAAGTCAACCAAATGAGTCATTCTGTCACGGGCAGCACATGTATTATGGGACAGACAACCTTGTTCTCTCCTTTCTACCCGCTGTAAGACATAGCGCCTGAAACTGCTGCCAACCCAACAGCCGTACCTGCTAGCATGCCATCTTGGCCACTAGACACGGTAGCGATGTCAGCTAAGCTGGGTGGGGGTCGCTGGCCTGTCCCCCAGAGCAGCTGCAAGTGTCAGACTGAAGGGGGCCCAGCAAAGTGCACAGGGCCTGTCAGGATGGGCAGATAGCAGCCCTCTGACACCTACTGCACACTCACCACGGATCACAGCAGAGAACTGGAAAGACAATACCCGGTATCCCACAATGCACTGACCATGACTGGAGAGCATTGCCAAGTCTCACAAGAAAAAAAAGTGGCACTACATTTCAAAACAAGCCCAACCCATTTCAGAGGGAGTGTTTTTATACAAATGCCATGATTTTTTTTTTAAGTAATAATGTAAGAACACACAAATGTATGTAACCCTTGTACCAGGTGGAGTCGGCAGCGACCAGGGCCAGGTTCAGTATGTAGGGGTTTTTCCTTTAACAATACAACACAAAAGTGGCTCAAGCCCTCACCCAGTACCTGGGACAATTGCAGGCTGCTGCTCCTGATGCGGTGTTACCTTGGTTTGGAGATAGAGAAGAGAGATGCAAAAGCTTAAACAAAGTAAAGTAACTGGAGAAGTAGCAAAAAGAAAATGCGCTAAACTCTCCCTTACATTAATATGAACTGTAATCAGTTAAAATAGTAGGCAAACAATTTTCAGAAAAAGTTTTTTTTTTAAGTTCATAATGCCCCTTTAAATGTGTTTGTTAAAAAATAAAACCAAACTCTTCTCTTGGGAATACTAACAGTAAGCGAGTATGAATGTGAATCTTGTGTTATCTTAACAGGGAGATTTGTGAAGGGGGATGAGGGGTGAGTGTATGACTAAGCAGTTGTCTGTGTTTAACCAGCTATGCTATGGCAAGGAAGAGAGTATCTCTAACTTTGAGATTGTGGGAAATAGCTGTTCGTCTGTGCAGAAAAGCAGTTTTTATATAGAAGGAATTTCTGAATGTCCAGCTAATATCTCAGAAGTGAATGTGGAATTAGATGAAGCACAGGAAGAACTCATTGCTCAGGAAAATGTTTCTTTAGATCAGATTAAAGTTAATAGTCAGGTTAAAGCCCTAATTGAGGAAGGGAAGAGCAGATTTTTTGTGGGTGGTGGATTGCTGACAAGTAAAGTTTGTGCAAGTAAGCCAGAACAAAATAGAAGCAATTCACTTAAAGTAGCTCAGTATGATGAGCCACTGTTTGTGGTAAACAGCTGTTTACCTGTTGAGGGAGAAACTGTAGCCAATTGTTTGTCTGTTGGGAGTGGCAACTTGCCTGTTAAGGAACCCTTCCTACTCTCCCAGTATTTGTCTGTAGTCAGCCAGGGGTGCTGGGATAAGGAAGAAAATTTAGGCGAGTCTAGGCAGCCTTGTGAGCCAATGGCTTTGGGCATGGCTACACTTCGATGTAGAGCGCTTTGAGTTAAACCAGCCTTCATAGAGCGCAGTAGGGAAAGTGCTGCAATCTCTCCACACTGACAGCCACATTAGCAGCTCTTGCAGTGGCCACAGAGAGCAGTGTATTGTGGTAGCTATCCCAGCATGCAAGTGGATGCAACGTGCTTCTCAAATGGGGGTGGTGTGAGACAGGGAGTGTGTTGTGTGTATGTGTGGGGAGAGAGAGTGGGGTTTTCTTTGGGGGGGGGGTCTGAGAGCATGTCAGCATGCTGTCTTCTAAGTTCAGACAGCAGCAGGACCCCCCCCCCAGCATTCTACAGTAATGATTGCTTTGTCTCAGAGCAGATAAGCATGCCAGATGTCAGAAACAGAGCTTTCAAAGGGCATATCCGCATTCCTCCAGCAAGTTCAAAACAATGGGAAGAGTGGCCACTTGACTTAAGGGGATTTTGGGACGTTTCCGGAGGCTGATCAGAGCACAGTAATGCAACACCTTGTTCACACCGATGCCTAGGTTTTTCAGCCAACGCGCAACAAGTGTTAATCTTCTCACCAAGGTGGAGTACCAGAAGCGCTCTAGCCATCGAGTCAGAGCACTCTACGTGCCTTGCCTGTGTGGATGCGTAGTGAGTGAGGGCATCCGGGGCTGCTTTAATGTGCTCTAACTCGCAAGTGTAGCTTGAGTCTAATCAGCAGTTTGGGAAGGCAAGGTTAGTGAAACATGAGTATCTCTATGCCTTACCTGTTACCATTGTGAAGAGTTGTGACCATGAAGGAAATGTTCTCGTGTCTGTTAGTGGTAATGACTCGCCTATGGAGGGAGCTACCCCAATCTCCAAGCAGTTATCTGTGAACTGCCAAGTGTGCTGGGACAAGGGAAAGGAAATCCAAAATTGTTTGTCTGTTGAGAATAGCAGCATGTTTGTCTCCATCCAGTCTTTTGTTTGTGGAGTAGACAGAAAGTGCCTCTCAGCTTATGTTGGTTGTGGAGTTGTCAGTTGTCCCAGAGTTGGTTCTGGACGTAAATGTCTACTTCCCTCCTGGGTTTCAATTGCCTGTGGTCCCAGAATTGGTTCTGGACATAACTGAAGCACAGAAAGATCCTTAACAGCAACATTCTTTTAGAGAGGGAAGATTTGGTAGCTAGTTTTGCAGAGCAGAGCAGTCTTATTTTTGAACCCTCAAGAATACAGGGCAGAGAAGCCAGAATCTCATCTCTAGATCCTTTGCCTATGTCCTGTAGTGGGCTCAGGCACAGCTGTTCCTATGTGGAACCAAGAGTTGAAAGTGGGGAATAAGCAGAATTCTGATTCTGGCTTGTTGGTAGGAATTGAATTGAATTACATTACGTTCCTGTAAAACAGAGTCCAGTCCCTAAGCTCATGGTGGATCCAAAAGCAAGCATGGGGGTGAGGTGGGGTGGGGGGGAGAGGAAGGGAAATTACATCTGCGTTGTGCCACACCAGTCCTCTCGGGAAGAAATAAAAAAGAATCACAATCCTGGGGGTGGGAAAGGGACTGGGAGAGGGTGCTACTCAATGTCATCATGGGGGAAGGAGAGATGTAGGCTGCTCCCAGCCTCCCCACTCCTTGATGCTATCCTGGTATTGGGCATGGGGCAATTGATCCCCCACACACACAGCAGGACTATGGTGGAACAGCACTGGGGTGGGTAGAGAACAGCCCCTCCCCCACAGTGCAGCAAGGAGCCTAGTGCCATGCGTGTGTCAAGGCAGACACCCCCTGCCAGAATCCCAGACGGGGGGGGGGGAAGCATAGGGGACCCCCATCATGCCAGGGGACAGCAGACCCATGGAGGAGATGTGCAGGAGACTAAGACAAGGAGTTGATGCTAATGAAAAACCCTGTGAAAATGTGTAACATGCCTGATTTTTGGAGAAAAAAATTGTACATGTTAGGGATGGTGACAAGACAATCCCACAAGCATGTTGCTTTTCAGCTTACACCTGTAAACAATCTGGAAGCTTGGCACAGCAGCAAAAAGCATAACAGGCCTACACTGCTGTGTGGAAGGGAAAACTGAGGCACATCGCCTCATGGCATTGGTGGCTAAATACCAAGACACCTACACTTTAACAGATATTGCTATCCGCATTCTGTTAGCAATGCTACACCCCAGCACATTTTCAGGCACCTGGGGATCAGGAACCCAGAACTTTGCAAGTACCCCTACGTACAGCATTATAGTGTTTAAGAACGTTGGATAGGGGTATGACCACAGCTGAACCGGAACTGGCAGTAAGTTCAGGAGGAGGGTGTGATGTTGCACTCCAGATGCTTTATGGAAATATGCTTATGAATGACATAACTGGAATATGCTTTATGCTAAATACCCCTTGCATGGTGTCATTAGAAAGCCTGTAATCTACTAAGTGTGTTCATCCTATTTGCTTGCATGTATTATTTCTATATCTGTAGTTAAGAGAATAAGATATAAACTTGTATCACTGATGTAAACATATTAGGTGGAGGCCATTAAAGATGCTCCAGAAACAATCAGTTGTAAATGGCCTTAGTTACTTGAAAACCTTCCTTTGTATGTGTGGGCCAGGCCATGGGGAATGGAGACTAGGAGTCTTGCACTGACATGTGACCATGTCACCTGATAATGAAATCCAACTTAAACCTGGCACTTTTCCACTTAGAAGGAAGGGCGGGGACAAGGACAGACAAAAGATTCCCACCTTGTGCCAAAGCTATAAAAGGGGGTGGAGCAGGCCAAAGGGGGCTGCCAGTCATGAGAAGACCCCTGTTTACCACCCCAGATGTCTGCTGGAACTAACATGGACTATACCAGGGGAAAGGATTGGGCCCAGACTAGGGAAGAGTCCCACAAAGTGTCCCACAATGCCCTCCCTGGTCAGCGTAGCAGGGCACGATCCGCCCAAAGCCCTGCCCCCCCCGGCCCCCAGCAGCGCAGGCATGCAGCCCCAAACCAGCGCCCAGCCGTGCCGCCCCGCCTGCTGCAGCAGAGCAGTTCCCCTCCCCTCACAAATCCTAAACCAGACGGCAATCGACCAACAAACACAACCGTGCTGCCCCACACCCACAACCGCCCCCCCAGCCGTGCCGCCGCTCCCCGCACAGCCCCGGGACGGGGGGCGCCGCCGCCTCAGGGTGGGGCGGCTGTCACGCGGCCCTCCACGAACCCCCACAGTCCCTCCTGCAGCCCCCCACCCAGCTGTGCCGCTTCACACAACCCCCCTCCCCACGCCATGTTGTCCCCCCTCGCGGCGCCCAGCTATGCCGCTGCCCCTCATAGCCCCCATCCGTGCCATCGGCCCCTCCGCCTCCCAGCTGCGCCACCCGCCCCCGGCGTAGCACCACACACGGAGCCGCGGTCACCGACCGTACCGTGCGTGCGGCGCCCAGTCCGCGAGAGACAGAGACCCCGGCCATGTCCTCCAGGGCACCGCTGCGCTCAGCGACACAGCGGCGCTCTGCCCAGCGGACGAGAAGAAGAGTGAGCGAGGAGTGGGCGGGAAAGGTCACGTGATTTCCGGGCTCGGGACTGTCTAGTTGCCGTGGTGTCTCTATGATCCCCGGCTCCTCGCCTTTACTGCAGCTGAGCATGCGCAGGAGACTTGCGTGCCATAGCAACCGGATCAGCGACAGTAGCAACCGTAATGGTGAGTCTGTTCAAAGGCGAAGCGGGGAGCTGGGGGAGGGGGCGGTGAGGGGCTGGGGGTAAGGGGAGAGGCGGGACCTGGCCGGCTGGGGTGACTGAAGGGGAGAGGAGGTGACTCTGCTGGCGGGGGCAGCAAGGCGGGATTGAGGAGACCTGGTGGGGGGGGGGGGAGGAGCTGGGGGACCTAGTGGGCCCCCCTGGCTGTGGGAAGGGGAGGGAAAGGGGCCTGGGGAGCCTGGCTTGGCCATTGGAGCATATTTCACTGAACGTGGCAAAGTTGGGCCCGACTCTCCGTGTTTCTCGACACAGAGAGGAGGAGCCTTTGCCCCTCCTATGTTCTGAGCCCTGCGAGGAACCCATCTGGCCCCCAGCATAAGTTAGAGCAGCCTCAGGGTTGTTCTAACTGGCTCTCAGCTGCAACAGCATCCTAGAGGGTGTTTTGCAGTCCAGAATAGCCAGAGAGCAACTTGCTGTCCTTGTTCCCCCTTTCTCCTTGACAGGCCCCTACAACGGGAGCTGCAAGGGGTGTTGGTGTGGAGTGAACTGCTTGGTAGCAGAGCCAACTCCTGGAGAGGTATAAATGGTGGGCCACAGGGCAACACATAAACTGGCCTGCTATCTAGGGCCCTGGGGTTATTTCCTGCAATTGTGAATGGTTGTTATAAAGAAACAAATAAACCAGAAAAAGGTTGTGTCTTGGAAAGAGAATTATTCCAGGGCTAGATCAGAATAGCAGGAGCAAATGATCTTATGCCTCCTCCTGGAGCTGCTTGAGTGCCAGGAATCACCATCATTAAAATGCTGAATTAATAGATGTTTTGAAGACTAGTAAATACACAGTCTATTTTAACTAGCCTGATTACAGCTCCCTTTCCTGTGAAATTCCATGTGGTTTTATTTGACTGAAACGACCAAGAAGAATTAAATGCATAAAAATGAGGATGAACCCCACTTATCTATTTTTCCCCTGGGAACATTGCTGTATGTGTTGAATTTTTGTAAATGTTCTGTAACGATCCCTTGTAAGAAATGATTCCATTGAGGGGGCAGAGCATGGATTATTTAATATTTTTCTATTATATTTTACCAATCTTCTGTGTGTGCAGATTTCTATTTTTTCCTTAGATTATTTGTTGTTGTTCTTGTTCCTGTAACATCAATGTGAGCTGTCAAGGGTGACATTTTCAGCCCTTGATCATTTGGCATAATCAGCAGCAACATTTTGATTACTTGTCATTCCTTTCAGCAATCTAATCTCCTTTAACCTGAGTCACTCTGGGAAAGCAGCCAGTTCCCAGGTGAAGGAAGCCTAGTATTGGGCTGGTTCATGTGAGATTTATAGCAAGGCTAGTTGGTGCACCATGCGTGGGATCAGTGAAGCCTTCCAGTAGGAAGAAGGCAGGCCATATTGGTATTTTTGCTGGAGTGAATTTGAACCCACTCCAAGAAACCCTGATCTCTGATCTGTGCTACCCAGGTGACCTATTTCCCTGTTTCTGGTTTTCATCCTCACCATCAGCATCAAGCCAGGTGTCAGCAGTGGGAGAGGCAGGATGGTTAGGGGTGCAAATCTGAAGAAGTCAGGAAAGAAACTGGTCACTATATTTAAATTATATCACATGGATTATTTAAATTTAAAATGCAGTCAGCTTTTAGGCTAGAGTATGGGAAAGAAACTGTACTAGTCATCTTTTTGTTTAATGGTGAGTGATACAGATCAAGAGTTCAGGCTGATTTTATTATATCTGTCACCTCCCTTTGAACCAGTTATTTAATATTTATTATTGCAGTTGCATTTGAATGCTGCAGTCAAGTTGGGCCCATTGTGTTAGGCATCGAACAAGCATATAATAAATGACAGATCATGTCCCAAAGAGCTGAAAATCTAAAAGACATGTACTTTTGTTGGCTCATCTGTGGTCCTTCACAGGGACTGATAGAGTTGTGAGAGTTAGTGAGGGAGGGATGCAGTGTTCTTAATTCAGGAATGATTCTCAGCTCTATGATGCTCTTGGTGTTTGATTCAGCTAGTGTGGTGGAACAAATTACCAAATGTCTTTTAGGTGATTCGACATTGATAAAGGCTAGATGGCAGTAGCTTAATCTCGATAAGATTGTGTTGATGGTGGTAGGTTGGGGAAGCAACTGGAAGAATTGGTGAAGTTTATATCTGCATCCCCAAATGAAGGAACATACCTGCCAGTTGAGACACAGGTTCACAAGTTTGGAATTTTGTTAGATTCTGGATCACTTTGACCACTCAGCAGTTTTAGCCATGCATATGTTCTGTAGTCTGACAAAAAGCGCATGTACTTTCCTTTTGTATCTAGAGCTGCTGCTGCTGTTGTTGTTGTTATTGTTATCATTATTAGTTATTTGTATTACCATAATGCCTAGGAGTCCTAATCATGACAGGGACCCTGTTGTGCAAGGCTCTGTACAAACACAGAACAAAAAGATGGATCTTGACCCAAGGGTCTTAAAATCTAATCTTTCTACTATTATAGATGCTTTGCACTAGCATAATTATAGAGCATAATAATAGCATACTATTATAGAGATTGCATTAGCATAATATGCTCTACATGGGGGTTACATGATGAGACCATTCAGAAACTAAAGTTAGTGAGAATGGGATGCCTGTTGCTGAGTGGAGCATTGGACATAAAGTACATAACATTAGTGTTCTCTGATCTGTTCAGCTACCAGAAAATCTCTCCCTGTGCTGTACTGTACAGTTAAGATTAGCAGAGGTGTTCAAGCTGGAGTCCTCTTGATTTTTAAAGTGAGGAAGCAGTTGACAGGTTGTTTTCTCTGAGAGATCCTTGACTCTGAAACATTTCTCCCTCCTTTGTCCTTTAGAGCCTTGATTTTTTAAAACTTTTTGGGCATGCTACCTTTCTTCACTGGCATTAGGATAGAAATAGGTAGAGGATTTAGTGGGGTTTTGCAATGGGCCTCAATATGGTGGTTGGGGTATTTCAGTCAGGTATACCAAGTTTCTGCTGTTATTGTGGGTCAGTCCATTAAATGAATATTGTATGGTAGCTTTCACACTTCTTTTTTTAATTGAACACAGTGTGACTTTCAATAATTTGAGGTGCCTAGAAGCATAGGATAGTTGATGGAGAAATAAAAATAAAATAAGAAAATCCCACAGGCTACACCTGACCCTGTGCAGAAAGGACAAAGTATTCCTTAGTATGTTTCAAAAAGGCTTAGCAAATTTCCACATGGGAAAGCTCTGTGATAAGTGTGATCTCCTAAGGCATTAAGCCAAATTCATCAGCAGAAACTTGGTATACCTTACTGCAATACCCCAACCACTTTGGCTTCAGTAGAGATTCACCAGAGATGCAGAGAACTTGGTCCTGTATTCCAAGCCCTGTACTACCCATGCCTACAGAGAGCAGGCAAGATCAAGAAGATGATGTGCTTGGTCTCCTGGGGAAATTGTGCATGTATGTTCAAACTTATTGCACCACTTCTAAAATTGCTATTGAACGACTCACTGAATGAAATGAAAAGTAGCTTTTGGAAGGGGGTTCTTCATTTCTGCTTCTTAGGATCAGTTGTAGGAAGAGAGACCATGGAACTTAAGGGGAAAAAACTAGCTCTGCAATGAACAATTCAGCCAAACAAAATTATAATGATTCTTCTTTTGATTTTTGTTTAGGCAAAAGCAACAACTATTAAAGAAGCTCTAGCCAGATGGGTAAGTACAAGAGAAGTATCTGTGGTTGCCTCAGTAGTACTCTGTGGTTTGGATCTCAGTTGTAAATAGGATGGTTTCATACAGTTTGATAAATTCATTACAATAATGTAGAAAAGGTAATTTCCTTGAAACATCTGCCACTAAAAGAAGCTTCATGAAACAACATTATTTTATTAGTGTCTCACTGAAATCAATTTCATATGAACCCATGTGTGCTATTCCTATTAAATTGTCCTGACCATGAAAACTGTATTTTAGTATCTGGCCTAACACTGCCAGATTGTACATTGACAGAAGATCTGATACTACAAAGAGGTTTTTCTCTGCAGTATGTCTTTTGATTTTCTCTGTCTAATTATACTCTGTTCAATTTTGATCACCTAATTAGAATTTACCCCTAGCACAAAATAATCAAGGATGAAAACCTGGCCCCATTTAAGTCAATTGGAGTTTTGCCATTGACATAGTTGAGCCAAGATTTTATCTGAACAGTGCATGAAGCAAAAACTCCCATAAGTAACTTTAAAAAAAGTCTGAATTCAAAACTAAGTCTCTGTTTATAATGTTTTAACAGTGTAAAGGTTAAAGATGACTTACATCAGTATCATCCATAAGTGTTTTTCCCCATGCATGCAGATCCACTGCATTATCCGCTCTGCAAAGTCTAAATGAGCAACAAGTTTATTATATATTATTCTTTTTCTATTAGACTTAGTATAGATCTCCATTTCGTGGGATGTGCCTATGGACTAAGTGCCTTCACACTAAGCCAGGAACCCTCTAGAAAGTTCTGTTTGTTGGAGATCACACAGTTGTGATATCAGACAATGGTATGGAAAATAGTCCAGAGACCTGATCCAAAATCCATGGGAATTTTTGCACTGACCTCAATGTGGAAATCATGGGTGTGACACACATGCTCAATTCCTTCCAGATACTAGAGAAGTTATTTATACTGTTTTACTTTCTAGAACAGTGGTTTTCAAACTTTTTTTCTGACCCAGTTGAAGAAAATTGTTGATGCCCGCGACCCAACGGAGCTGGGGATGAGGGGTTTGGGATGTGGGAGGGGCTCAGGGCTGGGGCAGAAGTTCGGAGTGTGGGGGTGAGGGCTGCAGAGTGGGGCTGGTAATGAGGGCTTCAGGGTTTGGGGGGGCTCTGGGCTGGAGCAGGGGGTTGGGATGCAGGAGGGGGTCAGGGCTCTGGGCTGGGGTGCAGGCTCTGGGGTGGGGCTGGGGATGAGGGGTTTGGGGTACAGGAAGGGGCTCTGGGTTGGGGGGGCTCAAGGCTGGGGCAGGGAATTGGGGCACGGGGTTGGAGTGCAGGTTTAACTTGGGCAGCTCCCTGTCAGCAGCGCAGTGTGGGGGTTAAGGCAGGCTTCCTGCCTGTTCTGGCACTGCAGACCATGCTGCGCCCCAGAAGCGGCCAGCAGCAGGTCCAGCTCCTAGGCGGAGGCTCACAAGCGGCTCCGCGCTTCTCTCACCCCCCAGGCACCGCCCCCTTTAGCTCCCATTGGCCGGTTCCCGGCCAATGGGAGTGTGGAGCCGGTGCTGGGGGCGGGGACACCACGCGGAGCCTCATGGCCCCCTCACTTTGGAGCCAGACCTGCTGCTGGCCGCTTCTGGGGCACAGCGTGGTGTCAGAACAGGTAGGAACTAGACTGCCTTACCCAGGCAGCACCACCAAAAGGACTTTTAACGGCCTGGTTGGTGGTGCTGACCAGAGTCACCGTGACCCAGTGCTTTACATTCCGTGACCAAATACTGGGTCATGACCCACCGCTTGAAAACCATTGTTCTAGAAGGTTCAGGGCTTGGTGTGGAGTGTATAGGCACAACCTAAGAGTAGGATAGTAGAGCTTTGTTACCATGTTTGGATTTTCAGTTCAGGATATTCCTTTTTCTTAACTATTCTTCTCTCTACTCCCAATCTATGTCCTTGGGAGATGTGATAGAATCTGACTGAGTCCCTCCTGGTTTCAACCTGTTTCTCCTTCTATATGCAAGTTTATTTTGTTTACAGTATAAACTCTTCAGAACAGGGACACTGTCAAAATAATAGCTAAGCACATGAACGTTCTGATACTGGGCTAACATCACCATAGTAGCAACAGCAGAGACCTTTTACAGCAAACACCCAGCTAGAGTAGTAGAAGGAGGGAAAAAGAGACAGCCTGGGTTTTCTCACACCCGAGGACCTGGCATGTGGACCAAGTGGCCAATATACCTTTCTGGAGGCACCCATGAGAGAGGAAACATGCCAGGCTCCCCCCTCCATACATGCTTACCCAGCAGCCCTAGCACATGGCCCAGCATCCCTTTCCAACCTCTCAGGGCACTACATGGACCTGGAGCTCCCCACAACTCCTGGAGGAGAGTGGTGGGAGAGAGCTGGGTTAGTCTATCCTCTGTCTGCTCCCCTTGACCTACCCCCAAGACCTAGTACTTGGACCCAGTGGTCCTTCTTCCTCTGGAATAAATGCCTTCTCCTGCTTCTAGTATGTAGTTAGTTCAGTAAGTCAAGTGGTGAAGGTCTGTGATTCAAATCGTGATGCTGATGGCATTTATAACTTCTTGTTGCATATAATTAAACTTGATTTTACCTTTTCCCTAATACCCCCACCCATTACCACCACCACCAAACCCTAGGAAATTACATAGAAAAAAATTACATTAGAGGAACATTACTTTGGTTGCAAAGTCAAGCACTTGAAAGTTAGGAAATACCAGTTTTTTATGGTTGCCTACACAGCCTAAATCCAGCCCCCTTCTTCATATGCTTTAAGATAGTCTTTAATGATGTGATCACATACTATTTTCTCAAAGACCCCTACCTTATTTAGTGCACAGGATCAGACCTCCCAATAGTCTTGGGTGTCATGGGACCTAATTTCCCTCTAAGCTGTGCGGCCGTGCAGCAGGCTATAAAGGACCGCGCAACTGCACAGCCACAGGGGTGTGGAGAGGGGAGCAAGTTGGGGCATGCAGGGCTGCCTCAGGGAAAGGAGCCTCTGCCCTGGCCCGGTAGCTCCTGCTGGTGGGGAGAAGCATCTCTCTCCAAGAGCTGCTGCCGGTGGAGAGAGGGCTGGGGCGAGTCCTCTGGCCCCAGCCCCGGAGCAGCCTCCAACCCAAACTCCTCATCCCCGGCCCTGCCCCAGAGCCCTAACCCCCAGCTGGAGCCCTCACCCCTGCACCCCAACCCTCTGCCCCAGTCCTGAGCCCCCTCCCACACCTCAAACCCCTCAACCCAGAACCCTCATCCCCCTGTACTCCAACTCTCTGCCCCAGTCCTGAGCCCCTCCACACACACTCTGAACCCCTCAGGCCCACCCCCGCTACATGTCACCTTCATATGGGTGCACATAACAAAATTAATTCGGCACATGGATATAAAAATTAGAGGGAACACTGCATGGGACTGCCCTGCTTTGACCCCCCCAAACTCACAGACCTGGTTGAAATGGCTCCTGTCCCATAGGGCTGGCTGGGCTTGGCACCCCTCTCTGATTTGGGCCATCTGATCCTCTGTCTCCATCTACAGTGGGTCAGACAGGCCAAACCTGAGCGGTGCTGCAACCTCAAGCACCAGGGACCAGGTCACAACACCAAGAGCAGGGAGCCAAGCCCAGGCAGCCCCATGAGACAGGAGTCACTGCTGCAGGGTGAATGCTGGGCAGGCTCACTCTGCAACACACACCCTGGGCCCCTCCTCTCCTTTCCCCCCTTCTCCCCAGGGCAGCACCTGTCCTATGTTAGCTATTTCAAATGCTGGGAGATACACGAGGTGGATGCAGAAGGAAGCAGAATTAAGTCTACAGAAGCATTCATAAATCTGGCATTTCCTAACTTTTGAGTGCTTGTCTTCATTGTAAATAATGACAGGTTTCAGAGTAGCAGCTGTGTTAGTCTGTATTTGCAAAAAGAAAAGGAGTACTTGTGGCACCTTAGAGACTAACCAATTTATTTGAGCATAAGGTTTCGTGAGCTACAGCTCACTTCATCGGATACATAAAGTGAAAAGTACAGTGAGGAGATTTTATATAAACACAGACCATGAAAAAATATACATTGTAAGGAGAGTGATCACTTAAGATGAGCTATTACCAGCAGGAGAGTGGGGTGGGGAGAGAGAAAACCTTTTGAAGTGATAATCAAGGTGGGCCATTTCCAGCACATTTCCAGGAGTTACCCTCAGACATTCTTGTTATGTCTACACTACGAAATTAGGTCGAATTTATAGAAGTCGGTTTTTTTGAAATCGGTTTTATATATTCGAGTGTGTGTGTCCCCACAGAAAATGCTCTAAGTGCATTAAGTGCATTAACTCGGCAGAGCGCTTCCACAGTACCGAGGCAAGCGTCGACTTCCGGAGCGTTGCACTGTGGGTAGCTATCCCACAGTTCCCGCAGTCTCCGCTGCCCATTGGAATTCTGGGTTGATATCCCAATGCCTGATGGGGCTAAAACATTGTCGCGGGTGGTTCTGGGTACATATCGTCAGGACCCCGTTCCCACCCTCCCTCCCCCCGTGAAAGCAAGGGCAGACAATCATTTCGCGCCTTTTTTGTCTGCTGCCAGCCAAAGATGTAAAGGATAGATGGAGTGGGTCAGAACAAGAAATAGACCAGATTTGTTTTGTACTCATTTTCCTCCTCCCCTGTCTAGATCACACTGCAGTCAGTCACAGAGAAGGCGCAGCGAGGTTAATCTAGCCATGTATCAATCAGAGGCCAGGCTAACCTCCTTGTTCCAATAACAACGATAACTTTGGTGCACCATTTCTTATTGGAACCCTCCGTGCAGTCCTGCCTGAAATACTCCTTGATGTACAGGCACACCCTTTGTTGATTTTAGCTCCCTGAAGCCAACCCTGTAAGCCGTGTCGTCAGTCGCCCCTCCCTCCGTCAGAGCAACGGCAGACAATGGTTCCGCGCCTTTTTTCTGTGCGGACGCCATACCAAGGCAAGCATGGAGGCCGCTGAGCTCATTTTGGCAATTAGGAGCACATCAACCACCACACGCATTATCCAGCAGTATATGCAGCACCAGAACATGGCAACGCGATACCGGGCGAGGAGGCGACGTCAGCGCGGTCCCGTGAGCGATCAGGACATGGACACAGATTTCTCTGAAAGCATGGGCCCTGCCAATGCATGCATCATGGTGCTAATGGGGCAGGTTCATGCTGTGGAACGCCGATTCTGGGCTCGGGAAACAAGCACAGACTGGTGGGACCGCATAGTGTTGCAGGTCTGGGACGATTCCCAGTGGCTGCGAAACTTTCGCATGCGTAAGGGCACTTACATGGAACTTTGTGACTTGCTTTCCCCTGCCCTGAAGCGCATGAATACCAGGATGAGAGCAGCCCTCACAGTTGAGAAGCGAGTGGCGATAGCCCTGTGGAAGCTTGCAACGCCAGACAGCTACCGGTCAGTTGGGAATCAATTTGGAGTGGGCAAATCTACTGTGGGGGCTGCTGTGATGCAAGTAGCTCACGCAATCAAAGATCTGCTGATATCAAGGGTAGTGACCCTGGGAAATGTGCAGGTCATAGTGGATGGCTTTGCTGCAATGGGATTCCCTAACTGTGGTGGGGCTATAGACGGAACCCATATCCCTATCTTGGCACCGGAGCACCAAGCCGGCGAGTACATAAACCGCAAGGGGTACTTTTCGATAGTGCTGCAAGCTCTGGTGGATCACAAGGGACGTTTCACCAACATCAACGTGGGATGGCCGGGAAAGGTGCATGACGCTCGCATCTTCAGGAACTCTGGTCTGTTTCAAAAGCTGCAGAAAGGGACTTTCTTCCCAGACCAGAAAATAACTGTTGGGGATGTTGAAATGCCTATATGTATCCTTGGGGACCCAGCCTACCCCTTAATGCCATGGCTCATGAAGCCGTACACAGGCAGCCTGGACAGTGGTCAGGAGCTGTTCAACTACAGGCTGAGCAAGTGCAGAATGGTGGTAGAATGTGCATTTGGACGTTTAAAGGCGCGCTGGCGCAGTTTACTGACTCGCTTAGACCTCAGCGAAACCAATATTCCCACTGTTATTACTGCTTGCTGTGTGCTCCACAATATCTGTGAGAGTAAGGGGGAGACGTTTATGGCGGGGTGGGAGGTTGAGGCAAATCGCCTAGCTGCTGGTTACGCGCAGCCAGACACCAGGGCGGTTAGAAGAGCTCAGGAGGGCGCGGTACGCATCAGAGAAGCTTTGAAAACCAGTTTCATGACTGGCCAGGCTACAGTGTGAAAGTTCTGTTTGTTTCTCCTTGATGAAACCCCCCGCCCCTTGGTTCACTCTACTTCCCTGTAAGCTAACCACCCTCCCCTCCTCCCTTTAATCACCGCTTGCAGAGGCAATAAAGTCATTGCTGCTTCACAGTCATGCATTCTTTATTCATTCATCACACAAATAGGGAGATGACTACCAAGGTATCCCACGAGGGGTGGTGGAGGAGGGAAGGAAAATGCCACACAGCACTTTAAGCACAGCACTTTAAAAGTTTACAACTTTAAAATTTATTGAATGACAGCCTTCTTTTTTTTGGGCAATCCTCTGTGGTGGAGTGGCTGGTTGGCCGGAGGCCCCCCCACCGCGTTCTTGGGCGTCTGGGTGTGGAGGCTATGGAACTTGGGGAGGAGGGCGGTTGGTTACAGAGGGGCAGCAGTGGCAGTCTGTGCTCCAGCTGCCTTTGCTGCAGCTCAACCATACACTGGAGCATTCTGGTTTGGTCCTGCAGCAGCCTCAGCATTGAATCCTGCCTCCTCTCATCACGCTGCCGCCACATTTGAGCTTCAGCCCGCCACTTACTCTCTTCAGCCCGCCACTTACTCTCTTCAGCCCTCCACCTCTCCTCCTGGTCATTTTGTGCTTTCCTGCACTCTGACATTATTTGCCTCCACGCATTCGTCTGTGCTCTGTCAGTGTGGGAGGACAGCATGAGCTCGGAGAACATTTCATCGCGAGTGCGTTTTTTTTTCTTTCTAAGCTTCACTAGCCTCTGGGAAGGAGAAGATCCTGTGATCATTGAAACACATGCAGCTGGTGGAGAAAAAAAAAGGGACAGCGGTATTTAAAAAGACACATTTTATAAAACAGTCGCTACACTCTTTCAGGGTAAACCTTGCTGTTAACATTACATACATAGCACATGTGCTTTCGTTACAAGGTCGCATTTTGCCTCCTCCCACCGCGTGACTACCCCCTCAACCTTCCCCCCTCCCTGTGGCTAACAGCGGGGAACATTTCTGTTCAGCCACAGGCAAACAGCCCAGCAGGAATGGGCTATACTGAGTGTCCCTGAAGAAAAGCACCCTATTTCAACCAGGTGACCATGAATTATATCTCACTCTCCTGAGGATAACACAGAGAGAGAAAGAACGGATTTTGGTTGAATGCCAGCAAACATACACTGCAATGCTTTGTTCTACAGTGATTCCCGAGTATGTGTTACTGGCCTGGAGTGATAAAGTGTCCTACCATGAAGGACGAAATAAGGCTGCCCTCCCCAGAAACCTTTTGCAAAGGCTTTAGGACTACATCTAGGAGAACCGCAAATGCCAGGGCAAAGTAATCCTTTCACATGCTTGCTTTTAAACCATGTATAGCATTTTAAAAGGTACACTCACCAGAGGTCCCTTCTCCGCCTGCTGGGTCCAGGAGGCAGCCTTGGGTGGGTTCGGGGGGTACTGGCTCCAGGTCTAGGGTGAGAAACAGTTCCTGGCTGTCGGGAAAACCGGTTTCTCCGCTTGCTTGCTGTGAGCTATCTACAACCTCCTCCTCATCATCATCTTCTTCGTCCCCAAAACCTGCTTCCGTATTGCCTCCATCTCCATTGAAGGAGTCAAACAACACGGCTGGGGTAGTGGTGGCTGAACCCCCTAAAATGGCATGCAGCTCATCATAGAAGCGGCATGTTTGGGGCTCTGACCCAGAGCGGCTGTTCGCCTCTCTGGTTTTCTGGTAGGCTTGCCTCAGCTCCTTCAGTTTCACGCGGCACTGCTTCGGGTCCCTGTTATGGCCTCTGTCCTTCATGCCCTGGGAGATTTTCACAAAGGTTTTGGCATTTCGAAAACTGGAACGGAGTTCTGATAGCACGGATTCCTCTCCCCAAACAGCGATCAGATCCCGTACCTCCCGTTCGGTCCATGCTGGAGCTCTTTTGCGATTCTGGGACTCCATCATGGTCACCTGTGCTGATGAGCTCTGCATGGTCACCTGCAGCTTGCCACGCTGGCCAAACAGGAAATGAGATTCAAAAGTTCGCGGTTCTTTTCCTGTCTACCTGGCCAGTGCATCTGAGTTGAGAGTGCTGTCCAGAGCGGTCAGAATGGAGCACTCTGGGATAGCTCCCGGAGGCCAATACCATCGAATTGTGTCCACAGTACCCCAAATTCGAGCTGGGAACGTCGATTTAAGCGCTAATCCACTTGTCAGGGGTGGAGTAAGGAAATCGATTTTAAGAGCCCTTTAAGTCGAAATAAAGGGCTTCACTGTGTGGACGGGTGCAGGTTTAAATCGATTTAACGTTGCTAAATTCGACCTAAAGTCCTAGTGTAGACCAGGGCTGAGGAACAGTTGGAGTGGGGGTGGGGAGGAATAAACAAGGGGAAATAGTTTCACTTAGTATAATGACTCAACCACTCCCAGTCCCCATTCAAGACTAAATTAATTGTATCCAATTTGCAAATTAATTCCAATTCAGCAGTCTCTCGTTGGAGTCTGTTTTCGAAGTTTTTTTGTTGAAGGATAGTCACTCTGAGGTCAGAAATTGAGTGACCAGAGAGATTGAAGTGTTCTCCGACTGGTTTATGAACGTTATAATTCTTGACATCTGATTTGTGTCCATTTATTCTTTTACGTAGAGACTGTCCAGTTTGCCCAATGTACATGGCAGAGGGGCATTGCTGGCACATGATGGCATATATCACATTGGTAAATGTGCAGGTGAACGAGCCTCTGATAGTGTGGCTGATGTGATTAGGCCCTATGATGGTGTCCCCTGAATAGATATGTGGGCACAGTTGAATATTCCTTTAACACTGGGGGGGTTTTTTGTTTAATTTTTTTGAGCACCAAAAGTGAATGTTCTTCAGTTTACTGTTTAACAATTTCATCTATGCTTTGAGACTTACTGATTTCAGATTGTGATTTGAGACTTTTGTGCCTTACACCTAGACCTTTTGGTAGCTGATTTGTCACTGATCTGGAAATATGCATTCCTCAGAACTATGACAGGTTTCAGAGTAGCAGCCATATTAGTCTGTATTCACAAAAAGAAAAGGAGTACTTGTGGCACCTTAGAGACTAACAAATTTATTTGAGCATAAGCTTCGTGAGCTTTCTTTTTTCAGAACTATGAGGAGCCCAGATCAATAATACAGTTTAAGTCTGAGTTCCCCTGAAACTGATGTAGTGGGAAGTAGGTTTTCTACAACCTAGCGCTATTGTTAGGTATATATTTTTGCTGTGTCTGGCCCCTAATTCAGACTGAGATGAGTAGGTGTAAAGGGCAGAGAGGAAGAATAGATGCTAAGGGAAACAACTGAGTTTGCTGGAGACTTAAAATCCTGAATCTGATCTAGGGATCCTCCCTGTAAATTTTTTTAAAAATACATGCATTGATAAGCATTTTTATATCCTGGAAATAAGCCAGTCTTCTCTCTTCTTTTTCTTTAAATTAAAGGGTTTTTGTGTGTGTGTCTGTTCTCATCCCTGTTAATTACACAGTTGAGTGAGGGTCTGGGTTGCTGGAAGTGAGGTGTAATTCAGATGAACCACAACACCAGGAAATACAAACAAGATTTTAAACCCTTTTTCTTCTGTTTTCTTGAAGATTAGGAATAATTTTTATAACAACTGCAGATTCCAATCAGTGTCTCATTTTTTGCCCTTCCTTTTCATTCTTTGTTTTCTTCAGGAAGAAAAAAATGGCCAGAAGGCATCGGAGGCCAAGGAGGTGAAACTATATGCCCAGATTCCTCCTGTAGAGAAGATGGATGCATCTCTGTCCACACTTGTTAACTGCGAGTAAGTTCTGTTAAACAAACAAACAAACCTGGAAACAGTCAATTTTTAATCATCACTTCTGGTTTTTTTAAGTCTAGGTTTTCTCTCCTCTACCTCTACTACCTCTAGTTGTGAGCAAAATATCTCTTCAGTCCAACACCGCTCCTTTCTCCTAAGCTCTCTTCTTTCTCCCACAGAAACATGGATCTGTTCTTCTGCTTAGTAATATCATTGCCACTTACTTGAGAAGGCAGAACCTAGTTCTCTCAGACATTAATGCGAACTCAGCATTAATATCAGTCCATTGAATGGCTGGTAGATGGCATTGAAGTGAATAATTTCTGTCCCATGTCTGGAGTCTATCAGGCCATGGACAATCATGTGGTCCCTTTGAAGACTCCTGAACTGTTGTGGCTGCATAACCTTTTTGTGTGAAATTGTGAGCCAAAGTCTACACTACCACATCCAGATGCTCAGGCTTTCTCTAGGAACTGCTGTTCAGAAATAGAAGTCTTGAGATTCAGTCTCATATGGTAATAGTACCGAAATTCATTTGCTGCAGTATTACCTTCTTAACAGCTTAATGACTGACTTGTGCTGAGGTCCTGGTTCTCCAAAGGAGTAGGAATCCTAGTATTAAGGCCTAGAGCATCCATGACAGCTCATAGTGCTGCTGCTCCTGGCATTGCTCTTGACCAAAATATGTCCAAGAGAAACATTTGACTCCATATGAATGAGGAAGGAGGAGGACAAAATAGAGCTAATTGGTAGCGTCAGAAAGAAAAATTTGGGAAATATTGTAACCTGTCTTTGGTTTGAGTCAGGCACACAAAGGAGGATGCCACACATATGGTATAAAAATGGTGGTGGAATCCCAAAAAAGTGAAATTTAAATCTTCTAGAGATGGATGATTTGAGGAGAACAGGATTGTGCTTGTATCCAGTGGTTTATTACATAATAAGAGAAGAGTAAAATGTGATTTCATTCGAACAAGTGTTATTTGTAAGAGGGCCTTCTTCTGATCCAGTGATTCCTGTTGCTCTGTTAATATAAGCTGTTAATTATTCTTGCTTTTAAAGGAAGTTGTCTCTGTCTACAAACTGCATTGAAAAAATCGCCAACCTGAACGGCCTAAGTAAGTGATATGTCAATGACTGATTGTGCTTATATTCTAACTGCTTGGATTAGATATGTTCCATAGCTTGTGACACATGGCCAACTGTTGACATCCTGTTCTGATATCACCTTTCATTACCCCGCTTCCAAATAAAATAAATAAATAAAGGGGACTCACCAGGAAGGTGGGAGACCTTGGTTCCAGTCCCCATTTCACATCAGGCAAAATGGGGATTTGAACCCACATCTTCCCACGTCCTGGTTGAGTGCTTTAACCAATGGGCCACTGGCTATAGGGAGGCACTGTTGCCTCCATTTTCCTTAAGAAAGTGCCAACCTGCCTGAGGCACCTAACTCTATGGGAGAGTTCAGGACTGTACATCCTGAGTGGTGGGGAGGTGCCTCCCTCCAGCCTGGACTTAGGTGCCTAGCTCCCTTTGAGGGATGAGGCTTAGGCCAGGTTGAATCATTTAATTGTGTTTTACTTAATGTCAATATTACATTGGGGAAAATCTTGCTTCCTGCAACGTTTGGGATTTCTGAGTACAAGAATATTTAAGGAGTAATATTTTCCCCAGTTGGACGTCATTTCAGGTAACATCAGTTCACCAATTTTATATTTTAAGGTTTATAATAACTGAAGAGATACTCAAAAGGTCAATGTTAAGTGCTTTTGGAAAACATACCCATAGTTTTTCATCGTGGTTTCAGAGAAGATGAGGATAATTTGGCTAGATCTAGAGTCTTTTTCCATGGGATGGGGAGTTTGGGAAATTCAAGGTAACATGGTTCCAATAGGCTTCAGGTTTGCTGTATTATGAGTGGCATTTACTTTTTCCCTTCCAAAGACGTCACCTAACCACCTTTTGACATTACACCCTATCGTATTCTTCTCACAGAAAGTAATATGTCCAGAATTTGTACAGATCCTGGGATTTCATTAAGAATTCCAGTTGCACCTGGATTTCTTCATGAAAGCCCATCTATTTCCCCTTTTCTTCCACCTCCTGTATATAGGCCTTCTGTCATCACAACCTTCCTTTACTTACAGGTGTGGCTGGCCAGGACAGGTCACTGTTGACCAACCCAAAGCCCATCCCAACCACTCTAAACAACTGCTGTGCTTTCTCTGCAGCAGCCATTGGTACATGAGTGGAATATTCATTTGCCTCGTCATTGAATAGTACATACTGTACTTCTCATCATTGAATAGTACTTCTCATCATTGTGCAAACAGGAGAAAAACAAGATCATTAGGTAATTAATGCCTAGTTCAAATGCACATCGTGAGAAAGGGCTTGAACTAGCTGTGGAAACCATTGATTAGAGGTTAACCTAACTAGACACTATAGAATGTTTTTGTGCATATCTGGAAGAACAGCTGGAAATTAAGTTTCACGAAAAAGACTCTTTGTTTTTGATAGCTTCAGGTGTTCTGGCACATCACAAGAACAATTTGTGACTGAACAAGAATAGGCAATTTGAAAATAAATCTCATCAGAGTGGCTGTATTACTACTAGAATCTCACGGGCCAAAATAGTTGACCTCTTTCTAATCAGACACAAGTTGCTATAAAGTAACACCAGGTATTGCCTCCTATTCAGGAATTGAGTCTGCCTCCTTAGTAGTGGTCCCAATCCCTCCTGGCCTGGGAAGTAAGATCAGGACCAAAAATTTAATCTTGCTTCACGCACATGAGCACTAGAACACCAGAATGGCAGCCTGTTTTGTTCAATCCCTACCTGGACTGGATGTGAACAGGCAGCCTACAGATGAGACTTTCTAATACCCATACTTGAGCCATCCACTCCACCCATTCATTACAATCTATATATAGAACAGTATGTAGTTTGCTTCTGATATGTCATTCTTCCTTAATATAGCCTGTTCAGAATACAAACCTCTCTTGTCTGTGGTATACAGGATGTTGTCAGATTTCCAACCGCTCTTTATATTTTAAGCACCAGTCATTTGTTAATAAGAAGCTGTTCTCCCTCCATTGCAGAAAACTTGCGGATTCTTTCATTGGGGAGAAACAACATAAAGAATCTGAATGGGCTGGTATGTCCCTTTTTGTAGTTTACATTTATTAAATTGAGCAATGAAGTGCTACGTAATTCTTGCATCAAGGCATAGGGGAAGAGTGATTTCCCTACCCTTGCATCTCTCTTCACATAATTCAACCTTAGTGCCTAACCATTTATTTTGTTTTACTTACTTACTACATGTTGCTGATAATGCGTGGAGCAATCTTTCATTTCCCTTGTGCCAGTCAACCACCCTCTCTTCATTGAAATCTCTCCTTAAAATGCCCTCCCTCTTTACAGACTTTAAATGCTAATCCACCAAATAAAACATTTAAATCCCCCAATAAGCTTAAGAGGAACATTTTTCATTTTAAATATGCATTATCTGCTACCTATATTGTCTCAATCAGCCAACTTTCCCAGACCCCTTTGCTGTTGCTTTTGCTGTTTTTCTAACCTGTGATATGATCCTGTAAGGCCCTCTACACACATTTCCCATAACATGAGATTCTGCAGACAAGAGCGGGCCCTTAGATTGTAAGATCCATTGGTAGAGAGTCTGCATTTTCTATCTATGTGTAAAGCACCATAAACTCCAGTGGCATTATATGAATTATAACTTCTGCTCCCTTTGCTTATATGAATCTCATCTTCTGACAGAAGGTGCTTTTGGTATCGTGGTCAAACACTGCACACATTGGCCTGCCTGTAAATCACATTGTGACTCTACCTATCACAGGGGTGTTTGGCACGCTGAACAATGGGATAAAAGGCATGTGGCAGAGAGGCAAGGGTAGAAATATAGATAACAAGGCAAAGATCTAGAGAAGAGGAAGCATATCAGGGTCAATTTTATTACCTCTGTGCTAAGATGTCTGTATAATTAAAACCAAAGAAATAAAGGAACGAGTTTGTTCTTCAAGAGCCTCTGTGCATTCCTGCTTGCAGGATATGGCTTTTCAAGGCAGTTCCTCCACTCAACACCAGGGCTGCTGTATCCCACAGGTGTGAATGCACAGAGGCGACTCTGAAGGAACAACAGTTATGGTAAGTAACCTCTCTTTCTCCTCTTGCTGGAGGATTGTTGAGGACAGAAAGTGAAATTTGAAACCTGCAGATATAAGCATGCACTTGTCTGAAACTATGCAATCCCTTATATTACATACTAAACCCTCTAAAACGGTTGATGAACTGCAGTCATCTAGCACTACAGAACTCTCCACATGCAGCTAAAATAGCTCCTTTCTCTCCATATGCCTTGAGTAGAACTCTGCTCTGCTCAGATGTTCAATATATCTTGCTAGTGTCTTGATTTATTTTTCTAAACAAGCTGAGAGATTTATTTCAAAACTTGGGATTTTCTTTCCTTGAAGCTTTGTCATCCAGAATTAGGAACCTGCTTAAAAGAAAACAAGGAATATTGAAAGATCTGGTTCTGTTTGTTGTGTGACATAGTATCTGGAGGGGAGAAAGGGAGCAGAGATAATCTGGGAAATATAGGAAGACTTACTCTCACTTTTCTGAGAGGTGTTATAATTTTCCAGGAGGCAGTTGGAGATACATTAGAGGAGCTGTGGATCTCATACAACTTAATTGAGAAGCTGAAGGGCATCCATGTCATGAAGAAGCTGAAGATTCTCTATATGTCCAATAATTCGGTGAAAGATTGGGGTAAGCCTGGGCCCCTAGGTTCTCTTCTGAAATTTTTTACTGAGTATGGTGAGTGTGCATCAGCTGAGACAGCTTGGGTCAAAGTGGGGAAACTGGCTTCTAAGGTTCTGAATGGGCAAGTTTAGCATGGAGCCTGCAGAGATGAACAAGCTGTTCAGATTGCCTGCTCATACAAGAGAATTAAAAAAATATTGAGAAAGTCTGTTTATTCAACTTCTGTGTCATGGGTTTGTTCTTTGAACAATCTATCTGACCCATTGCTTTTGTCATCTGTCATCTGCATTCTTCAGCCTGGTACCCAATTCGTACCCAATAAATCCATATCCTTCCTCACCTAAAACATCCTGGCTGTATCTGTGCAGGTATTGAAAAGCAGCCTTGGTGCAGATGTGCTTTTTGTGTTCCGCAGTCTATTTCTAACATCTTTTGTGATTGCAGGAGAGTTTGTGAGACTGGCAGACTTGCCATTCCTGGAGGATCTGGTGTTTGTGGGTAATCCACTGGAAGAGAAATACTCTGCCGATCAGCAGAGCAGCTGGGTCGAGGAAGCAACCAAACGAGTGCCCAGGCTGAAAAAACTAGATGGTGAGCTTTAAGCAGCAGCTGGGTGGCATTTATTGTACAAGATCTTTTGCTTAGTGTAATGAGAACAGTCAGGTATTGGCTCAGCACCACAAAAGTACAACTGTAAGATCTGGAGGAGGGGTGGGAACCAACTCAATGAGCAGCGTTCTTTATTTTTCCTTTCAACACTTACTTCACTCTGTGTTCACCTCTGCACAAGCTAAATTGTTCAGCCATAGCCTCAACTTCTTCTGAGAGTGGATTTTCGAGTGTTTGAAAGAGGGTGAGTGCTGTGGAGCTCCTCTGAATTGGCTTCAGCCTTCATAGTGACTTCATGTACAACAAAAGCTGTTTCAAATTAGACCTGTCACTTTGCATCACTACAGCTTCAGAGAGGGTCTTGCTCTGATGTGTTGAACTAGTATCCAGTCAAAGTACTCATAACAGCATAACTTAGAGGTGAACTGAAATGTGTTTTGATTTTTTGAGAGACAATATCTGTTAAGATTTTAAATCTCTTGTAGAATTCACATGTTGACTTAATGATGAGACCCCAATAATGTAAGTGGATTTATCTCCTAACGCCCATGTTCAGAATTCTGGGTTTTCCCACAAGAGATGGTGAGAGGGAAAACACCTAGATCATAGCAACGTGGTATGTTCTTTACCTTGATTCTAGGGCTAGGGATGTCATCAGCTCTTTCAGGGGAAACACAGAATTCCAAGCTCTTGTCCTGGCAGGTAATAAAAGGGGAAATGATTTTCAAATATTGTGTTTTGTTTTTAAACATATTTAATGTTTTGTTAATGGCTGATGATCATAAATCTTTCTGGTATTTATTTAAAAAGCAGCTCACTTCTCCTTTAAGGCAAATCTAAAGAGCTTCTCTGTTTGAATGGCTTCTAAAGGATGGAGGGTTGGTTGGGTAATAGTGGACAGCACGAGGGAAAAGTGGGCAGGGTGGGTAGCAGCTGGGAGGTGAGTGGTGGGGAGAAAGCAGCAGTAGGAGAGGCAGGCAAATGGGTGAAGAATAGAGTATCAGTGTAGGGAGCAAGAGCAGAGGATGAGAAGTCAGAGCCTGAATTATTGAAGAGGTGGGAGGAAAGAGGACACTGAGACATGGCTAGAGAGAAATGTTGATATGAAGAATGGGCTGGAGCAACAGGTGCTGTGTGAGAAGAGTAGACAGCTAAATAGAGAAGCTGGTGTGAGGCATGTATTTGTATGATCAAAGGGGTAACTGTTGTTTACATAACGACACCAGTGCACTGTTAGAATGGCACACACCAAGGTTTAAGAGTTAATCAGTGTTCCTCATACCCTGTCAGCACGAGATCATGTACCTCCAAGAAGAACGTGTGCAGCTCTCCTCTTGGGATGGTTGCACTGTGGTGTCTCAGCACAAACACTGTGACCCAGTTGGGCAGAACGCTGACCACTCATTATTGGTAGGCCATGCTCTAATATACTGTAGTCCCTGCTACTCAAGAAATGGAAGCAACAGCGTAGAAGAGAGCTCTTAAGCTGAAGCTTGGGGTAGTGAAGGAAGAACCAATAGTTAGAATCAGGACAGGAGGAAGATACTCAGATGCATGGGAAGCTTGATTTGTTGTCTTCAGTTAAAAAGCAGTAGCAAAAGCCTTTTTTGCTGGTGGCAGCTTAAACTCGTTCTTGCTTCTCCTCTGCACTCCTAGTTGACTAGCATTAGTGGATACTGCATCAGTGATTCTTATCAGGCCTTTTCTCTTTCTGTTTTAGGTGTCCCAGTTATTAAACAAGAAGATGGTGACGAAGGAGAAAACTAACACAACTCTTTCTTGTGTGGTATTATATTATTTAAGTTTCTTCAGAGCAATTCAGCACACAAAGCTTTTGTATAAATGTTTGTTTCAAAGAAAATATTTGGGTAATTTTTTTTAACTAACTCATCTCCATACTCTCCTTTCCTCACCCAAAGAGTTAATTACCAAAATATGGGGATACTGACTTTGTACATTTCACGTGCTCTTCTGTGAGGACTATTGAAAGTGAGATTGTCTGTCTGATTAATTTAACAAGAGACCTTAACTAAAACTACGTACTGATTTTTATCCTGTTTAGTGATGCTTGTAGATCTGTCTTTCCAGTTATGCTAGAACAGGTTTTCTTGTTAACGGTCTGTGCAGCTGAACTTTTTTTTTCTTTAATAGTTTGAAACATGGAGACCAGAACAACAGTGTTTTGTTTTACAGACTCTTTGCAGGCTAGGCTTTTCGTTATTTTTTTAATACTGTCACAGGTAGAAACAGTTACTAACTGTAACTGGCTCTTCAAGATGTGATGCAGATGTGTGTGCACGCCCCGCACAGAGCCTTTTGCCTAGCAGTACCTGTAGAGAGGCAGCACTCATGTCTTGTGGGCCCTCCCCTGGCTATCTGAGGCGGAGCCACCCTGACGCCACTCAGTTTCTTCACACCAAAAGCCTATGAGAGGAGACTCTGACGCAGAGGGAATAGAGGGTCGGTCGTAGAATACATGTCTGTATCACATCTCGAAGAGCCACACTTACAGTAATTAACCATTTCTTTTTCTTCAAGTGGATGCAGACATGGATTCTGCTCTGGTGATTTCTAAGCAAGCACCTCAATCTGGGAAGCGGGGCTTGGAGTCTACTGCAGTAGGGATTGTTTTTAAATCTTCCACCCTTCCCAGGCCTTTGTTCCCTTTGGAAGATATAGTAGTAGCATAATGGTCCATAAATGTATGTGTGGACAACCACATGGCCGCCCTGCAAATGTCCACTATGGAAATGTCACTGAGGAACGCTATGGACATCACTTGTACCCTCTTGGAGTGAGCCCATATCCACAGAGGAGGCGTAGCCGAAGCTATCTCATACTCAGTCTTGATACAGGATGTTATCCATCTAGAGATGGTCTGTGTAGAGACCACTTGCCCCTTCATGAAGGCTGCATGTGACATGAACAGGCGAGGCGAAGCATGAACCGGTGGTCCTGTCAAGATAAAAGGCTAGACATCACCTGACATCCAGAGTACGGAGACGCAGTTTTTCTGGGGACGAGTGCGACTTAGGGAAAAACACAGACCGTGAGAGGGAACTGAGGGGGTTGGGGCGGCGCCACCTCATATAGTTAGGGCAGGGGCCACAGCCACAAGGCGCATGCACTGCCCCTCTACAAGTACGGCTAGGCAGAAGTCTCTGGTCCAGCATGCTAAGCACACACCCACCGAAGTCGAATACACATCTGCATCTACTGGAAGAAGAATCACTGCCTGCTCAACACTTCAAGAACATGTGAGGCTGTCTTTTCTGCCCTTCTGAGCTCTGCCAGTTATCTGTAGCTCAGTAGGCCCAGTAGTTGTCATGGGCTCATGTTAGAAAAGACAGTGAATAGTCTAATGATCTCCTGTTGTTAGCAGGTTTCAGAGTAACAGCCGTGTTAGTCTGTATTCGCAAAAAGAAAAGGAGGACTTGTGGCACCTTAGAGACGAACCAATTTATTTGAGCATGAGCTTTCGTGAGCTACAGCTCACTTCATCGGATGCATACTGTGGAAAGTGTAGAAAATCTTTTTATATACACACAAAGCATGAAAAAATACCTCCTCCCACCCTACTCTCCTGCTGGTAATAGCTTATCTAAAGTGATCACTCTCCTTACAATGTGTGTGATAATCAAGTTGGGCCATTTCCAGCACAAATCCAGGTTTTCTCACCCCATCCCCCACACACACACAAACCCACTCTCCTGCTGGTAATAGCTTATCTAAAGTGACCACTCTCCTTACAATGTGTGTGATAATCAAGGTGGGCCATTTCCAGCACAAATCCAGGGTTTAACAAGAACGTCTGGGGGGGTTAGGAAAAAACAAGGGGAAATAGGTTACCTTGCATAATGACTTAGCCACTCCCAGTCTCTATTCAAGCCTAAGTTAATTGTATCAAATTTGCAAATGAATTCCAATTCAACAGTTTCTTGCTGGAGTCTGGATTTGAAGTTTTTTTGTTGTAATATCACAACTTTCATGTCTGTAATCGCGTGACCAGAGAGATTGAAGTGTTCTCCGACTGGTTTATGAATGTTATAATTCTTGACATCTGATTTGTGTCCATTTATTCTTTTACGTAGAGACTGTCCAGTTTGCCCAATGTACATGGCAGAGGGGCATTGCTGGCACATGATGGCATATATCACATTGGTGGGTGTGCAGGTGAACGAGCCTCTGATAGTGTGGCTGATGTTATTAGGCCCTGTGATGGTGTCCCCTGAATAGATATATGGGCACAGTTGGCAACGGGCTTTGTTGCAAGGATAGGTTCCTGGGTTAGTGGTTCTGTTGTGTGGTATGTGGTTGCTGGTGAGTATTTGCTTCAGGTTGGGAGGCTGTCTGTAGGCAAGGACTGGCCTGTCTCCCAAGATTTGTGAGAGTGTTGGGTCATCCTTCAGGATAGGTTGTAGATCCTTAATAATGCATTGGAGGGGTTTTAGTTGGGGGCTGAAGGTGACGGCTTCACCTTCAGTGGCGTTCTGTTATTTTCTTTGTTAGGCCTGTCCGGTAGTAGGAGACTTCTGGGAACTCTTCTGGCTCTATCAATCTGTTTCTTCACTTCCGCAGGTGGGTACTGTAGTTGTAAGAATGGCTGATAGAGATCTTGTAGGTGTTTGTCTCTGTCTGAGGGGTTGGAGCAACACTCTCACCCCCCCCCCCAGACGTTCTTGTTAAACCCTGGATTTGTGCTGGAAATGGCCCACCTTGATTATCATACACATTGTAAGGAGAGTGGTCACTTTAGATAAGCTATTACCAGCAGGAGAGTGGGGTGGAGGAGGTATTTTTTCATGCTTTGTGTGTATATAAAAAGATCTTCTACACTTTCCACAGTATGCATCCAATGAAGTGAGCTGTAGCTCACGAAAGCTTATGCTCAAATAAATTGGTTAGTCTCTAAGGTGCCACAAGTACTCCTTTTCTGTTGTTAGCAGTGGACCTATAACTAATCATCTTGAACTGCACTGGAACTCAAAACTTCATTACTGAGAAGGCCATGATATATGTATTTGTTTTTAAATGTAGCAATGGAAACTCTTTGCATAGTTTTTGGTGGAATTTAAGTACTTATTGGCTTTTTCTTTACATTGTTATAAGAAATTAGGCACTTTAGATTTGAATACATAGACTTTTACTAGCCAGTAGCTAGCTTGTGGTACTAGCCTGAGCATGACTTTCTTTTTAGCTGAGTGATTAATGTAGTTCTTCACAGCTCTGGAATATACTACTAAACTAAGGAGGTTGAGAGCTGTTCAGAAAAAAACAAATGTCCAAAAGACCTGGACTTGAGGGTACTTTTATAAGCTTTGATTGCAGGGTATTCATTTGTTGTTTCTAAAGCACAGACCTAGGCAGCCAACTAAAAGGTTTAGATAGCTGCTGGGGAAAGGACAGAAGAGATTAGAAGTAGGACCTGGAAAATAAATATTGATAAAGAGCTAAATTGCTTTGCCACACGGTGACATCTTAGTGAAGTCCCCAGATATGACAAGTAAATATTTTTTAAACGAAATGCATGAAATGATGATTCGAGAAAGCACCACGGACCCCTAGAAAATGGATAAAATGACCTAAACAACTCAGATTGCTAAAGTTCTGGGTTTACTTTCCGATTCCTGGTACTAATTCAGTTTAATCAAATTAAAATGGCAGCAATGAGCATATTGCTGTATGACAGAGGTGGGCAAACTATGGCTCGCGGGCCACATCCAATCCACGGGACCCTCCTGCCCGGCCCCTCCCCTGCTGTTCCCCCTCTCCTGCAGGCTCAGCGTGCCACCGGCACTACGCTCTGGGCAGCTGGGCAGCACAGTTGCAGAGCCGCGGCCTGACCCGGTGCTCTGGGTGGTGCGGCTATTGCGCAGCCAGCCACCTGTGCTCCAGGCAGCACGATAAGGTTGCAGGGGGGGGTTGGATATTGGACAAGGGAGTTCGGGGGTATGGCTAGGGGTCAGGGCGGTCAGAGGGTAGGGAACAGGGGGGTTGGATGGGGCAGGGATCCCAGGGGGGCAGTCAGGAATGAGAGGGGGGGGTTAGATGGGGCAGTCAGGGGTGGAGGGTCCAGGGGTGGTCAGGGGACAGAGAGCAGGGGGTGGTGGATGGGGCAGCAGTCCCAGTAGGGGGGGCTGTCAGGGGACAGAGAAGGTTGGCTGGGGCAGGAGTCCCAGGGGAGTCGTCAGGGGGCGAGAAGCAGGGCGGGTCAGATAGGAGGCAGGGGCTGGGCCACGCCTAGCTGTTTGGGGAGACACAACCTCCCCTAACCGGCCCTCCATACAATTTTGGAAACCTGATGTGGCCCTCAGGCCAAAAAGTTTGCCCCGCCCCTGCTGTACGAGGAGCAGAATGAGTGTGGGAGAGAAGCAGAACCTCACTCGTAATTAGTCTTGTGTTCCTAAAGCTGAAGTTGTGGTTGTGTTTTTAGAATCCATGGTCAAAGATAGGAAAGTGATGATGCAGTTGGCCCCAGGCAACAGCAGTAGTCAGCTCCTGTTATGCTAGGCAGTACCATTACTTTCCCCTAGTCTAACTTTGGTCGAATTCCAGCTCTGACAATCAATTGTTAAGTGACCAGTGTGAAGTAGAAGACTATAGGCAAAGCAATTCAATGCTATTAACTTCTTTATAGCTACTCTCTACATTCCCACAGGAATAATGTATGCCATATTTGCCCAGTCATTGCAGGTAAGACTCAAATCTAATTTTAGGGTCTTTTCTTCCTTTTTAAGGAACAGATGCAGAGAGTCCTCTACCTTTGACATTCTTCACCTAATATAAAACTTTCCCAGACAGCCTGATGTGCTGTCTTGAATGCAATCTGACTCTATTTTCAGTGGTCCTGTTGGTCATCTTATAGCCAACTTGCCATTCAATAGTAATTTTCTAGGATTGCAGTCTTTACTGGTGATCAGGACAAGACAGCACTGGCCACAGACAATACTGTTGGGAGATGGGCGAAGTTGGGAACTTTGTAGACAGCTAACTGTTGTTACCAGGCTTGTCGTTTTGGTCCCTTTCAGCACTAAATTCATTAAGAGTTAGTAATTAACAATTCTTTGGACAGGAGGTGGCTTTACACATTATTTTTAAACCCTATATTGATGATATACTCAGCCTCTGCTGCCGTCAACTCTTTTGTACAAGAACAGTAGGCTAGATTTGTGCCCTTGAATACTATAGTTAAAATATTAGCATTTCTCCGTGCAAGGCAAAGCCTGGGTGAGTATGAAACCTGACTTCTAAATACTGCTAGCAAGTAGAATTACCAAGTAGGAACAGTCCTCTTCACATATTTTACAAACTCCTAGGGAGGGCTGAGGAGGATTTTCAAAGTAATCTCTTAAGGAAAGCATCAGTCAGTGGGGACCTACTTTAAATTGATTCACTCCTAGTTGCTGAAATGAATTCCCTTCAAAAGTCTTGGTGTCCAGGTTTCCTAAAGTAACACATTCTGAAACTGTTTGCACATGTGTAACTTCAGTGCTAGCAGTATGAGGTGGTTAACTGTAGTTTCTGTAATTCCTTTAGAGCGCTGCACAGCATGTCCAGTTTGGGTTGTTTGCTGCAGAGCCATGACCAGAGCACAGCTAGCAAAGGTGACTCTGTCAGAGAAATATGCCCTCAGGCACACTGAGCTTTAAGGCTGCCACTGGTGTATTCATGTAATGCTATTGCCCTCTGCTTTCCTCCTCCTTCTACCCATAGTGCATTCTCTGGCAATAGGTGGGAAGGAGGGGAAAATAGCAATTCCAAATAGTTGACAACAGCTCTAATACACATTTGAGAAGAATATGCTATCATGTAGCCTGTAAGTATGGCCATCCTCAGAACAGTGGGCACAGAAGTAGCCATTTGGCTTTGTCATTTTAGTTAAGAATTCACCAATGGCATTAAATTAGCTGTAGCCTCTTAACTTGCTTTTTTGTGGATGAAGGGCAGGTATGAAAAAGTCATTTTAGTTAAGAATTCACCAATGGCATTAAATTAGCTGTAGCCTCTTAACTTCCTTTTTTGTGGATGAAGGGCAGGTATGAAAAACACTTTCCGATGCTACCCACAGTCCTGCTGGTTGATTTATCTCCATGTAGAGTTGTCGTTGTGTGCAAGTACACAGGCAGAATTTCCCAAGGCAGCGACAACATTTGAGAACAGACTAGAAAAGTGCAAGAGTGGGGATTAGCACAAAACAGCGATACATTGAAAAGATTTGCGGGATAATCCAGGGTGATGTTTACAGAACAAAGTGCAATTCCTGCTGCCTCTGTCTTAAACATTAACAGAAGCTGTACAGCAAAGTCCAAGAGCAGCTCTTACAACCATTAAGGAATTGGTAGAATTGTGCTGACCTTTTTGTGTTGCTGCTTGTGAATACAATGAAAATTCACATTGATGGGGTTGGGCATCCAATCTCATTGACATTAAAGTACATTTTGTCACATAAAATTTATCCTGTAATAAATGTGAAATGGTAATTTAGCTAGAGTGGGGACGGGAGGGGGATTAACATCCTTTCTGACAAGACAAGAACTGAAATGTCAGACTTATTTGAGTGTTTGCTAAGGAACGCACCGAATGGGTTTCCTTTACTGTCAGCTGAAAAAGTGCTTACCAAAATCTGATATTTTTTCCTAACAGTTGGCAGGAAAGCACAGCTAAAGTCTTGCCTTGCCTAATGGATTATGGTTACTCTTATGAACAAATCAAAAGCAGCCCACTCACCAAACTTTACTTTTGCAAAATAAACTGAAGGGGGTTGATTTTTTTTTTTTTTTTAAAGAAGATTTGCACTTTAAAAATTATGCACTGGATGTTGGTGAAAAGTACTTGCAGTACGGCAGATATGTAGCCGTAAGGAGTAGGGCCTATCAGTTAGGAGCCTGAGTACCTTTCAGGATCTGGGCCTAGCAGAGCAGGTTGTTGAAAGGATTTCCTTACTCTCTGATCTGCCATGTCTCACCACATCCGTTCTGATCCCTAGCACCTAGTGATTTGATCATGGGTGAAAGGAGCACCTATGTAAAATTCTCAAGCCATGTGGAATCCTGCTCTCCCCCACTGCAAACATAGTGGGGTCTCTCCCCACACCTCCCCCCTTTTCTTCTTATAGAAATTTGTAACATTAAAATGGAGTGTCAGTAAATGGATGGGTGTTTCCGTGCTTGCCAACATATTGTCAGTCTCCAAGCAGCCAATGCATTCAGTGATTACACTGAAAACTGTTGCTAGAATGAGAGAAGGGAATTTAAAGCCAGCAGTGCTCAGTCTATGTGTGGCTCACTCAGGTTACACGAGGGGTACTCGTGACTAGCCCAAGCTGCTGTACATGCCAGCACAGCCACACTGCTATTTTTAGCATGCTAGCGTGAGCTAAGATAGCACCGCTATCTAGTTGCACTGGGAAGCATGCACCCAGGTGCAGTGCAGACACATGAGAAGTCTCCAGTTCTAGAACAAACTCCAAGTGGGAGAGCAGTTTTAACACCTAGTTTGTTGGTAACCTTTTATATACAAGTAATTTTGTAGTATGACAAAATTGTTAAACTTGCTGTGTATTAAGTTATTTAGGCCTAAATTCTAAATGTTACTTTGTGAATTGTGTTTATAAATAGTAATAAATGTTATTTTATAAAGAAAAAGTGCCTCGCTGTTGTGTGTGATGATAAGCAATAGTTTGGCTTAAGGACAATGTATAGAACCTTATCTCTTATCCTCCATTTTTGCTCACATCCCTGTCTTAACTTTACAGCATAAGGCTTTAGTGAAATGGTCTTACTCTTAATCCTCCTTATCCCTTTACCTTTTGTAATAGAAAATGTGACTTTGGCCCAATCCCACTAACCCATCACCACTTCCCCTCTCACAGAAAAATCCTGTTTAATATTCTGAAAAGATTGTAAAATGGTCTGTAAAGCGTACGGAGCCTTGGTTTATTTCTTTAAGTTTATACTGCCTTACTGGCTCTTGCAAAGCCAAACTTCACACTCCTCCATTACCTCAAATTTCCTTCTAAGGTCTTGTCTACATTAGAAAAGGTTTGCTAGGATAGCTATGGCAATAAATTGTCCTACTGAGGACACAGCTTATACCAGTTCCCTGAATGAACTAAGGTCTACTAGCAAAAACATGTTTTTGCCAGTATAACACCTCCTAAACTCTGGGTGTTGATGGTATAAAAATGTCACTACCCAACATTACTGGATTGACAATATTTTTAAGCACGGCCCTGGCATTAGTAACCAGCCTAAGTATGGAAAAATACACAAATTAGGTGGGGAAAAGAGAGTGGGAATGGTTGATTTAACCAGTTGCTTCCTTTTCCTAAAGGAAGTGGGTCCCATTTTGAGACTTCAAAATTTGATCTTTATGACCCTTTGTAATGGTCCAAACTTAGCTAAATAAAAAAATCTGCATGGTTTAAGCATTTCAGGGCTACACAGTCTACTTTTCAAGGCCGACACTGGACCCATTCTAATGTAGGTCTAATTTTGACAAATGTCCCTCAGACTTTGACTATATTGTTTTAAAAGCCACACTGTTTAAGTAAGCACTTTGTTTTGGGATCAATAGCAATTCTGCTCCCTGTAAAACAACAGTTAAACAAAATATCACGGGTGCTTCTTTAACCGCTGCCTTGGATTAGAAGCTTGCCTCATTTAGACCCCATCTACATTGCAGCTGTAGAGCCGTGTCTAAGCTATGTTGTAGATAAACTTTCTTCTAACCCAGCTTGGCCATCTGCCATGGAAAAAAGGTTTTAGGTAGCTACACATTTACTATACAAGCCACAGGGGAAAGTAATTTAAGTGTAACTGTGTGAGGCACCCTTGTTTACTCAGTTTATTTATTTATTAGCGTGCCAGCAAGACACTGACTGTATAACATTTTAAAGATGCACCTGTTTTGGTGACTGTTGATTTTAAATTGAATCCAGGCACTTAGATGCAATTACAATGAGCATTATATAAATCACTAACTAACTACAGTAACTAAAGACTTTTTTTTTAAGTCACAGGAATTATTATATTTATGAGGCATCACAGCTAAGATGAAACCAGCTACAAGCAAAGCTGTGCTGCTTCATCAAGTAAACAAGATCAAAGTCCTTCAAAGAGACATAATGATGTAATTTCCGGATAAAAGATCACGTGTTTATTTCCAAGTGGTTATTTGCCAAAATGGAAAAGTTAAAAAATACAAAAAAAACCCCAAACCTGACATTAATGTAAACAAACAAATTATGGGTCAATATGTAGTTTGCAGCTGTAATAACTCAAGCATCAAACATGGGAGATGTGTTTCTGTTAGCTCAAGTTATTCTAGCATGTTTTTTCCGATGCTACCAATTTACTGATCTTTCCTGGATTGCACCTGTCACTGAAATGGAGTCAAGCCACCACCATTTTGTCTCCCCTAGCACTTGGCACGTAGCTGTGGTTTTAGGTGCTTGTAATGCCGGAAGTAGAATCCTATCACTTATTTACATCTTGGGAGTTGACCTGGAACCACTTTTCATGGGCTTCTGTAACTGCACTAGGCTTTCTACTTTGCATACATAAACTGAAAGCCTATAATTTAGAATACCAGAACTGGCATCTTTGAAAAGGGTGGGAAAGAACAGCAAACTCCTAGGACCAGTGCTGTGTTAACCAGACAGAGAATCTGAATCTGAAACGGATTTGGTTCTTCTCTCCCATGCTTGGAGGATGTTTAGTCTGCCCTGAAGAACAGAATTTTGAATTGCTTTACTGCAACCCTTCCGGCAGCTTCAGGAGCAGTACTGTAGACAAAATTCTCACTGTTAATTGCTTTCCTGGATGTGATGAAGTTGCTCCAGGTCAATGTATTGTCTTGGGAAAAACGTGTATAGAGAAAAATGGAGACAAGCTCTTGAGGATTCCTTGGAGTGACTGGGACTGGCAAGAGCTAATGTGCATTTTTGGGTCACTGATCATACAAGGCAAAGGAGACTGGTAACATGAACCAGAACTGTTGTCTTTGTGTTACATGGACCACATTTAAGGATGCTTAAGACACCATAACAACTGAGATACAGCCCTTTCCACCTTCTATCTTAAAATACTCAACCAAAACAACAGAAACGTCATCTATAAAACTTATTTTTAAACCTTATTTAATAAAAGGTTTTAAAAGATACAGAGGGACATTAAGTAAATAAGTTACATGGGTACATTACAATCACATCAGCAAGATTTCCTTTAGTGTATTAATATTTTATAAAAAGAGCACAAAAAATAAATTCAGTCTGGTCTATCACAACTGTACAGCAAAAAAAAGGTAAATATTTTATATAGATATGTACACTATTTTAATATGTAACAGTCTTTTTAAAAGGTGCCCTAAGCAGCAAACACACAAAAAGGCAGTGTCTGCTCATTTGTTAAAATAAAAGTAATATACTTTTTATAATAAAGCATTTATACAGTAATTACAAAGGCTGAGACTGTTCCTGTACAGTACATCACCAAATGTAAAACAGAACAAAAAAGGTAAAATGCACAAAAAAACCCCTATTTGTATCAAATCTAAGCTACAAGGGAAAAATAATACACTTTGAGAAGCTGGAGAACATGGAAAGAGGTTTTTAAAAATATGCAATTACATTTTATAAAAATATATGCCTTCTCCCAAACTTAAGGAGCTGGGATTTTCCAGGCTCAGCTGTTGATGGAATCCCCTGTTCCAGAAAGAATTTTTATTTTTACTTTTTTTTGGACAGCTGGGGATTAGAATTTTGTATTTCTCCCAACAACTGACACTGGAAAGAATGCGGGTGAATGAAGCAGCTGAACCCAAATGGAAAATTTACAAAAAAACCCACACTACTGACGCAAAACAAAGCTGGCAATATAGACACTGCTTCCTATTCTCTGGGAAACTTAATAAACTTCAAAAGTGTACACTGGAAGATAATAAAGGAGACTACAGTTTGTGTGGGCATGTTAGGAAAAGAGTGCATGGGAAAATGTTCTAGCTTTTAACTGACAGGATTAATCAGTAAATTATAGAATTTTGCTTAGAAGACACTATCATGGGGCTAGAACGTTGTCATAACATCAGGTTCCCCTGTTCTAGACAAATACTGAAAGGAGACTAAGATCTTTATGGATGAAATCTCCACAACTTTTTAAAAGCAGGAGACTTTTATATCATCATGATTTTCTAGATCGGTGACTGGTAGAATGGGTACACCAGGTAACAGGCAGAGACATTTGTAAAAAGGTGCATTCTGTTTGGCTTAGGAAACACTTGTTTTTGCGTGTCAGCCATTTTATTCTTAATCTTAGCGTACTATAACTAAAAGCTTCATCCAATTAAATTCTTAAAGTCAATAAATAACGATCAGCCACCCAGAAATCTGGTTAGCTAACTTTAATTTCACATTTCATCATCATCATAGGGATGAATAGATATTTTTAACAGAGACTTTAGGTTCAGATTTCAAAGCTACCCTTTACCTGCTGTCAAATAGCTGTATTTCTACTAGTCTCTAGCTATCAAAATGCCATGCTAGTAAACATATTTACCCCTGCATAGCCATTCAAAACACTATATGCCATTGTAGGCTTTTTTGATTGTTATTATTTTGTAGCATCTTGGTAGACTTGAGATACATTTACCTCAGAGCTAAGTTCTCTCAGATCAGTTTTACCTGTTCAGTCCAGCCTGAAATAACTGTGCTGAATAAATAAAAATGTGGAATTGCAGCTACATTGCCACATACCAGAGCGACAGTAGATTTGCATCTCCTTATATAACTACAGGTATAGAAACAAACACAACTGCTACAAAACTGAAATGCTGTCCCTATGCAGATCACACCAGACAGCAGGTGTAATACTGAGTGCTTATAAAGCCAGGAATAGTACAGGAAGGCAAGAGAGATTTCCCACACGCACCCTGTCAGTACATCTCAATGGCATCCAGTGTCTGGTAGATTCAAATGTGTAATGTTTAAAATATGGCCAAAAGGCAAGTAGGTTTACATTCTCACTTGACCTCCAACAGTGAAAAAGCTAGTACACTATGTTTGCACATGCAGAATTGCAATCTGCAAGGGGATTTTGTTTAAACATTGCATTTGTTCCCATAGAAAAGGTCCTCTCTGTTAAGCAACCCCCACCAAATGTGCTAATTCTACCTATTCCACCGCCACACATACTGAATTAGAACAGACTGTCAAACTGCAAAAGATTAGGAGAGAAGAAATCTGCATGGATGAAAAAACAACCAATGCTTGATTCATTAATATCTAATACATCCACTAATTTTGCGCATTTTTAAAACAAACAAAACAACCCTTTCTACAGAGCAAAATCAATCAGCACCCATGTCTAGATGGATGTCCCCTGGGATAAGAGGTAAAGGAGATCTAAGAAAGGAGCTAGTCTACTGGCTCCTAGAAGTAGACAGTATCAGTGCAAGAACTTGCTATCAATCCCATAAGGAAGACTAAGTCAATGCATAGAGCAATTGCATGATCTTGTTGTTTCACCCTGTACTTCCTCACCCCTTCCCCTCCCGACTGACCGCGATCACCATTTGCCATGTATATAGCTACAACTAGACTGTAGGTTCTTCGTAGCAGTGACTAGACTTTATTTGTTCTTTAAAGCATCAAGCACACTTTGGGAGCACTTTAAAAATACTAAATCATTTTACTCAGTGCATAATCAGGAAAGGAAAGTAAGAGACAAAGAACTGTATTTAACTTCTGTTCAGAAAGGGAGAACAGGCATTTTGGGGGCACATTAAATGGTGTGTCCCAGAATCCCTGTCCTATATGGAGGATTTTCCGCAGCAGAGCAGATTCACAATCCATTTAGTTTGGCTTCTTTACCTAGCTTCAGGGGAAGGTAAAGAACCACTCAGCTAGCTAACTCTGCACTGTTCTCATTGGGAAAGCAAAAGAACCTTTATTTTCTGACCCATACAATTTAATTAGCCGTATCTTAGTTTTCCTACCTGAGAATTCTAGAGGTTTTGATCTTATGTAGCCCTTTCTGAAATCCTCCCAAGGTATCTGACGTCATGATTTCCAGAGTGGCTACATGCTGTAGTATTTCTTTGTTATTTGTTCTAACTGCACTGCCCTTGAATTTAAGGGACTCCCCCTTGTTCCATTATTATGGAATAAAGGAGAGAGACTGTTAAGTTTCCCCTTATAATTTTGAATACCGCAGTCCAGCCTCCTCTCCAACACAATGATCCTAGTGACTGCTCACTCTCTCAGCCCATATAAGTCCAGGTGTATCTTCACTTATCTTTGCTGCTTATTTCTGGGCCTTTTTGATCTCCACTTTATAACAGGACAGAGTATTCCAGGTGTTCAATATGATGGTATAATATGTTCTGCATTATTTTCAATCCCTTTTAAAATGCACCTAAATCATCCTATTTGCTTTTTAAACTGCTGCATTACTCTATAATTCCCAGGGTCTGCCACTTATTAGTGACTTTCCAATCTTCTGGAAAGAACTGCCATTTTAAGGCTTAACTGCATTGTAACCTTTTACTTGATTTTATGTCCAACTCTGAAAATGGATCATTAGCAGATGTGAAGAATTCAGAAGTGACTTCTTTAGAGTAGAACATAATACACAGTTACTTTGACTTTTTACTCCCCTTGACAGGAGCACTCCAAATATTCAGTTATTTACAGCACTGCTGGAATAGCGAAGAACATGCAATTTTAAAATGAAAATAATCTTTATTAATATTTAAATTCTTAAGATTTGCTGCTTGAACTTTTCTTGTGAAAATTATTTGCTTTTGATTCTCTGCAGTTTGCTAATGAATAATTAATAGCAGGTGACAGGCCATCTGCTTCCACATTCCAGTCCCGACCAGTTCACACGGTGACAAATGGATTTTATATGATTGCAAACGGAGATCTGGATTCTGGACTGGAAGCTGGCTTTCTGATTCCCAAACTGGCATGAGCCCAGGCTAGTTACAGAACCTAAATATGCTGGTGAAAGGAGAGGGGCATTTCTTGTAAGTTAAAATGATTAACATTAAAAAAAAAATAGTAGCCAATTAACAATATTTTATTTTTATTATAAAGAAGAATCCTTCCTAACTAAAGAAAAGGAGCTGTGCGGAGATGAACAGCTTAAAGAGTAGGGTACCAAATATATGGCTTGAGGACTTAATTAGGCAGTGAAACAATTGTAGCTGCCAAAAAAGGAGATGGTCCCAAGGTCTGTGGAGGAAGCTCTGGTGCCATGGGGCAAAAGAGCCAGGCCAGGCAGGTGACAGGCTGGAATCTGACCTATATTAGATTGTAGTTGAACAAGCACAAAGGCATGAACAAGCACAAAGGCATGCTTACCTGAAACTTATCCGGCAGCTTGGAGAGCCTATTGCAAGTCAGCCAGATCAGGGACAGCCTGCTGCCATTAGCTGGAACTAGCTAAACAGCACCGCTCAGGAATGCACAGGCAATTAACTTATCTGACCACCAGATGCCACTACAGAACTGCAGTCGATCTGATGTGCATTTCACTGGCACCAGAAAACTGGCAATTCCCTGCCACATTTAAACATTTTATTACTAACTATGGCTCTTTGCTCATGCAGTTAAGTGCCACATAAATATCAGCACATGATGTTCCTCCAGAGGTGGGAGTGAGAATTGGCTGCCTGCATGTACAAATGCTCTACAGTACTACGGATGCTTCACTGCAGAGAGTGTTGTTGCCACTAAATCCCATTTGCCTCTTCAGTTATTTTCACTGGCTCCTGCCAATCTCCCCATTTCTTCACCCTATACTTATAAGGCAGAGGCCACGAAAGGAGCCAATTAACACTCTTGCGCAATGGATACAGCACAAGGAAACAACTGGATTCTTTATAGAGACAAGGTGGGTGAGGTACCATCTTGCATTGGACCAACTTCTGTTAGCGAGACAAGCTTTTGACCCACACAGAGCTCTTCAGAAAAAGAAGAGCTCTGTATGGCTGAAAAGCAGTGGTGCAAGTAGAAATAATTTCTTGCCAGTACTGCATTCATGGGAGGGACACAAGGAGAGGCACATGATCTCCCCAAGTGACTCCTCCCCGCCCCCCCCATCACCCCACTTTGTATATACAAACATCAACAGCTTAACTACTCACTTTCCCACCAAATATGTAGTATTCAGTCTGTACGGGAGTTGGGTGAGGAGCCATTTCAGCCTATGTATGGCTTATTAAAAGACAAAATTTAACTGCTTTATGGTACCCAAACATTGCATTTCAATGGGGGATTCAACTTCCTTTAAAAGAACAGACTCCTGAAACTTTTATCAGCCCACAAAAGAGGTCCATAGTCATGCAAATAGTCCCATTGTCTTCAGTGGGGCTGATGAAATGATTAAGGGTTTACAGGATTAGGTTCCAAGTTTGTAAATTCTTCCGGATGAAACTGAAAATGCCTGAGCTGCCAGATCAGAAGGAACTTCATTCGAATAACGGTGGGCAAATGTGTGATAAGTCTTAGCTCCGTTGCTAAGAGGAGGAACATATTTTCAGCAAAGTTTTTGGCAGACTCCAGAGGCAGCTGACTGGTTTAAGGCTGTCAATGTCCAGCATTATAATCTTCACTTATAGTTCTATCACCCACAAAGCTAGAAAATGAGGCATTTGTTTTCTTTGTTTTGCTGCTCCAGTTCCAATTAACAAAATGTATGTTAGACTAGTTTGGCTACAAAGAAGAATTCTAGGTACACTGGGGACAACACCTGATTCCCTTCAGGCTACAGAACTGGGCTGACATTAGAATCCAAACAATCACTCTAATGATTTGGACTTGTTGTGATGCAGTATGGATGTCATGGATAATTTAGACCAATGGGGAGAAACAGAATCAAAAACACTGTTTAAACACCTTTTGTCCCCCCACCCCTCCTCTCTTGAGGACTCCTGACCAAGGTAACAGCACAATACATATGCTAACAAACTTAAACAAAGGCTTTGTTTAAGTTTGTTAGCATATGTATTGTGCTGTTAAAGCCATATAAAGAATGAATGTCCTCCCTAGCTGCGTTCTGCTTCTTTAAGGAGCAGAGTGCAGCTTCTCCCCCGCCCCAGGAGGGGAAAGTAGTCCCAAGTCTTTCCGGTACCCCATACCCACTAAAAATCTCTTGCCGGTACTACGTACTGGAGGGTACAGCTCTACTTGCAGCCCTGCTTGAAAGCTTGTCTCTCCCACCAACAGAAGCTGGTCCAATACAAGATAGAACCTCACCCACCTTGTCTAATATCCTGGGACCAACACAGCTGCAACTACACTGGATTCTTTACAGTTTTATGAAATAAAGGTATGTGAACAATATGTATATATGTACAGACAGATTCTGTGTAATTTTAGCATTCAGCTGACCGATTTTTGCTTTCTTTTAACACTTTGCTTTAATACCAGGCCTAGCTGCCTGGACTTTTGGCTAATGGAGCGATTTCAATGCCAGCTTTGCATGAAGAGTACATTTTACTGGTAAGGGGGCCATGATGGGATAGCCAAGTATTCTGTGCTGTCCAATCACATCAAAGGAATGAATGGAAGGACACACAGCTTCTTCACTGTAACTCTTGTAGGTGGCCATTTAAAGGGATTGGTAAAGGCCAATAGGGAAACAGGCATCCCCCTGCATAATGGCCATTTGGGGAAGGGAGTAAAGAAGCCTGAGGAAGAGACCCGAGTCCACCCTTCCCATCTCTGTGAGGCGTGCACAGTCCAAAAACGGTGTCTTGGGTCAAGTCTCATTGACCACCTTGCTCCCTTTTGTAATGAGTTAAAGCCAGATGTGATCGTTAGAGGCCTTTCAAATTGTACTTGTGAGGGGGCAAATTCTTCTAAAAGTGACCCAATAACTACTTCGCTTCCTGTACACAATATAGCCAGATCTTTAAGGTTTGTGGCTACTCTTATTGCAAGGGAGGATATATGTCCACTACTGAACTCTTAATGGCACAGGAAATATCAGGCATCCCCTTGCTACAGAAAAATAGAAATCTCCTCTCAGAGGAGAGGGGTGGGCTGAGTGTTCTTCACCCCTCTCCCTCACACTTCAGTCATACCCAAAGTATGTCTCATATTTCCACAGAACTTGCTAAGAGCCTGGATAGTGCACAGAGAGGAAAGCAGGAAGGGCATTGACAGGAATCTGCTATGGAAAGAAATCATTACAAAACACTGGTGTCACAGTAACTAGATGCAGACAGTCTCAGGGCAGAGCATCTTTTTCTTGCTCAGATCTGGAAGCCTTTACACTCAAGAGTCTCATTGCCATGAGTCTTGGCAAGCACAAGGAGAAAGCCCTGACTGATCTGCAGGAGAACTAAATTCCGCTCCTGATGACATTGTTCTATTACGTACCTCAGGTGCCTTTATAAATAAAATAGAAATCTGGTTTGTAAAAAAGAATATCCAGGTTCACACAAATCTCTTTATCCACTGATTTGGCTCAGTCTATACTGGCAGGGTGAGATGCAGAATGTGGGGTGAGGAAATGGCAGCAATGGACAGAAGCCTAGTAGAACTCAGCCCAGATAAGGAAAGTGCAGGAATGGAGGCAAACACACCGAGAGAGGGGCGGGGTCCAGCCTTGCTGCTCCCTCGACTTCCCCTGGGCTATGGCTAAATCTCCCCATCCTCATCCGAGCTGCTACTGTCGCTGCTGTCGCTGCTGCTCCCCACGTCGCTGCTCTCCTCCTGCTGCGCTGCTGCTGCGGCTGCCGCGGCCGCCGCCTCCTTCTCTCGCTGTTTCAGTGCTGCCGCCTTCTTCTCCTGTTCCGCGTGGCTCTTCATGTGAGCGCTGCGGCTTTTTACCTTGGAGAAGATCCTGAGGAAGAACACATACGTGAACCTGTCTGTTCAGTCTCTCCATACCTCCTCTTCCCGTCCTTGCCAAAGGGGCGGCTGCATCTCTGGTTTGAAGTCAACAGACGACAGAGGAGGACCCTGTACCACCACCAAGATGGGACTACTGCAGCTACGACTGCTCTCACTCCCATTCCATACGCAGCCGTGTGGTGCAGTAGATGGGGCACTAACTTAGGACTCAGGAGACCTAGGCTCTGTTTTTGGCAGACAATAATGTGCTGCATGACCTTGGAGCAGTCATTTCACCTCTCTAGGCCTTGGTTTTCCCTCCCACCCTTTATCTGTCATGTCCATTTAGATTCTAAGCTCTTGGAGGCAGGCTCAATCTCTCACTATGGATCTGTACACCGCTGTGCAATAAAGGCCCCCAATTTTTTAGGCACTACTGTAAAACAAATAAATAAGCAAGCAAACGATGACCAGTGCCCTCTTTTTGCACTTCTTCCCCCAGGGTCAAAGGTTTTTGGCTTTTGCCCTTTGTGGTTTCCATTCCCTCTCTATCCTCTTCCCCCGCGGAATACATTTCTCAATTTTAGTTGCACCAAATAGACTTGAACGTCATTAAGATTTTCCTCCTGCTTCTGCCCTGTGAGCGTCCAGGCTAGAAATACAGCAGTGTGACTTCTCAAAGCTGTGCTACTTCATGGTCTAGTGGAGAGGTGTCCTGCCACTGCCACACCATGGAAACCTGTCACCACCACTGAATTAGACAAAGATGTCATTCCTTCTGGTTCTCCCCATCTCCTCACCATCCCGCTTCTATATGTAAAATGGTGAGAAACTCCTGGTATTATGAGGCTAGTTATTCTTTGGGATTAAGCAATTTAGGCAGCAAACTGAACTTTCTTGGCTGGAGCCACAGAGGGAAAGTAATACATCTACGATGCGCACAAGAGACGAGTAAATTTTATCAAACCATTTGTTCACCCCTTCCCTGGCACCTGCTGCTATAGTAACAATAATGCCCTACATGCCTATAGTATTAGTCATCTGAAAAGTTCTTAAAGTGCTTTTTCCACTATACAGGAATCTCTCAACACACCAGTGAAATGTAAACACTGCTGAGGTGGACCATACAGCTGTTCAGCAGTGCACAGCAACATTAAAGAATACATGGGGGGTGCAGAATATAATCATCCAAGTTGTAATCTGTACAGGGTACTTGGGTTAGTATGCCTATGATTATGAAAACTTCTATGGCAACTGTTTTAAAAATCTAATCTGAAAGACAGCACCAGTGGTGGTAAACTGTTCATATTATTGCCAGCATTTCCAACAATTTATTGTATAATATCTCCACAAAACCTGCTTTTCAAGCTAATGTTCCTTTTGTACAACATTCCTGTGATTCTCATTGTCAATGCGTTTCTCTTACCTGCCACATTTTTTACATGGAAACGTGTTCTCCTGGTTCTGAGCTTTACTGGTTGTGTCTGGTTTTGGCTTTGGTTTCCGTCTCCTCCTCTGTACTGGGGGAGGAGTCTTCTGAGACTTCACTGCTGCCTCCTTAGGCTTCCTTACAGTCCTAGTGTTGGCTTCCCCTGCAGCATTAGACTCCTTGCTTCTTGAAATAAGGACCTCATTGACCTACATGGCAAAGAGACAGTTGTTAAAGCAAAGTGAAAATGAAGCATCTCTGAAATAAAGGCTCCTGGCTGAACTCTCACCCCATAGTATTCCAATTCAAGCTATCACTAATGAGAAACTCTCTCTGGTATTTCTAACACCACTTGTACTCCTCTCCGAGCATCAGTTCCAGGGAATTCATCACATTCCCAGTCACCACCTCTCCCCGCCCATCAAGTCTCATAGGACACCATCTTGATGCTGGTAATACTCAGAGTTATTCCAGTTCCAGCTCCTTCCACCAGGAAAAGTTAAAGATGAAGACACTTTGTCTGAAATTGTCTATTTTTATTCAACATTTTCCAAACTGTTAACCGGGGGCGGGGTGGGAAGGACTGGTGGGGGGAAGTACATGCAGCTCAGTGCATCACTGACCACTTCGTTGGCTTGTAGTGTCTGTGTGGCCTTGAGAGGCACTGTGCTCTTCCTGTCATCCAACTCTTCCTCCTTCTCAGCCACCTCCTCCACGTGTGTATGTTCCTCACTGTAATTCTCCTTTCTGGGAGGAAGAACACGTGCAAACCTATGGGAACTCTTCACATGAAGAAATGGTAAAGGGACAGAGTTAATATTTTCTTCTTTGAGCTTCAGCTCTACAGCAAGTTGAAGTAATTATGTGAAAAAGGATGGGAGGCTGGGCCTAGTGAACTTCAGCCTGACTTGTCTCTGCTGGTAACGGCAGCAGGTCAGAGAGACTTAGGCCATGTCTACACTTACAAGCTTACAGTGGCGCAGCTGAGCCGCTGTAAGAGCGCTTGTGTAGCCACGTTATGCTGCCTGCAGAGAGCTCTTCTGTCGACACAATAAAACCAGCTCAACAAGCCGCGATAGCTATGTCGGCGGGAGAGCATCTCTCACTGACATATCGTTGTGCACACCAGCACTGATGCTGGCAAAACTTATGTCATTCAAGGGGCTGTTTTTTCCATACCCCTAAGCAACAAAAGTTTTGCTGAAATAAGTGACAGTGTAGACATGGCCTTAGAAACACAAGAGTTTCTAATCAGACAGTTACTTACGGAATCTATGCAATCGTTAGGACCATATTTATTATTTCTTGTATATATGTAGCAACAGTAAAATTAGAAAGAGTGAACTGTGATTCAGTCCATGAAGTTCGCATTTGGCACCAAAGCCAAAAGCAAGAAAGGGAGTTGGGCGGTTACCTTGATATCAACCTCAGCTTCATCTTTCATAGACTTCTCATTAGTGGCATCAACATCCCCAAAGATTAAGGTCCCATTCCGACCAATTTTCACTTGTTTTTTGTATGTGTAGTAAAACTCTACACACTGGGCCACCGTCTTGGTTTTTATCTAGTGTTAAAAAAAAAAAAGAAAAGAAAAGGCAAACTCCTTTTAAAAGGTGTATTAATATTCAGTAAAAGTGTAATTACAAGTCACTTTACATTGTAATTTTCTTTTCCAACAATATCTTTCTATTATATGAAAACTGTTTTAAGTTCTTTACACGTTGTTATGTTTCCCACAAACATTTTCTTTAGCCTCCACTGGAATTTCTCAGGGCTAGATTCCGGCACCTTTACTCACACTGAGCAGCACTTTAGGCTGAATACTCCCATAAGTTTCAATGGAGCTACTTGCACAATATGGTACTAGTCAACACCAGGATGGCAGAACTGGCACTGGGGCCTGGTCTACACTAGGAAATTAGGTTGGTATAACTATGTCGCTCTGGGGGTTGAAAAATCTACACCCGAGTGACCAGGGCCAGATTAAGGCAGGGGCTTTAGAGGCTGCAGCCCTGGGCCCCAGCTCAAGGGGGGCCCCACAAAAATAAATCACAGGCAGCGATCTCTAACTCCAGGCCGCTAAGAGTCCCGCGGCGCAGTGGGGCGCTCAGGCAGGCTGTCTGCATGCTGTGACCCCATGCCACTCCTGGAAGCAGCCGGCTGCTAGCACGTCCCTGTGACCCCTGGTGGGGGGCGGGTTCCCAGTCAATGGGAGCTGTGGGCGTGAGCACTACACAGAGACATGCTGTCCCCCTCCCCGCAGGGGTCGCAGAGACATGTTAGCTGCCAGCTGCTTCCAGGAGCAGTGTGGAGCCACAGCATGCAGGCAGCCTGCCTGAGCCCTGCAGGCCGGGAGCTGCCTGTGATAAGCGCCTCCTGGCCGGAGCCTACACTTCACACCCCCTCCTCTACCCCAACCGACTGCCCCAGATCAGAACCCCCTTCTGAACCCAAACTCCCTCTCAGACCCTGCGCCTTCTTGCACACCAATCCCCTGCCCCAGCCCCCTCCTGCACCAACCTCCCTCCCAGGAAAAATACGTGCATACGGGGGGGCCCCCACAAAATGTAATAGCCCCTGTCCCACAGAAGAGTTAATCCAGCCCTGTGAGTGACACAGTTAAACCAACCTATCCCCTGGTTTAGACGGCATTAAGTTGATGGGAGAATTCTCCTGTCAACCTACCTATCACCTCTCAGGGAAGTGGAGTCCCTATGCAGATAGGGGAACCCCTCCGATCAACACAGATAGTGTCTTCACTGAAGTGCTATAGCAGTGCAGCTGGAGCAGTGCCACTGTAGGGGTTTATGTGTAGACAAGCCTGAGGATATGCCTACGCTGCAGGTAAGGGTGTCTCTCTCAGCACAGGTGGACACACGCTCTAGCAAGCATGCTAAAAATAGTAGCGTGGATGTTGTGGCTCAGGCTGGAGCTTGGGCTCTCAGGCTCATGCGTTCCCCAAGACTTAAAAGCCTGAGCTGCAGACTGAGCTGAAACGACCAGGCTGCTATTTTGAGCTCATTAAGCTCAAGCCCTGGTAGTGAGAGTCTGTCTACTCAGCTTGGGAGGCTTGCAACCAGCTGCAGTGTAGACATACAAAGAGAAATGTGCACTCCATAAGGGTATCTGCAACATTGCAAATGAGTTGTCAGGTCTCAGAGCAGACTTACAGCTTCCTGGGAGGTATTTAATTTCCAACAACATATTCGCTAAGGAACAACCAAAAAGCAAGTCTAACAGATAGGGAGGAAGGCATGCAGAACTTTTCAGTTCTGTACCCATCTGGGAACACCTGATCATCAGCAGACCCAAGGACAATTACACATGTTCTATCTGTGATGTATTTGAGAGTTTGGAGGCAGCGTATTAGCTTTTGTTAATGCCTAGGCTTTCACAAGTTAATACAAAGTTTTGCACATTTGTTATTTATTCATGAGAAATTTGAAAACTACTCCTGCCTTTCTTTTTTTCTGTAGCTTTACCTCCAATGAAAACATCTTCATGATAGGTTAAAATGGATAGAAGGCATTTACTAAGAGGACATTTTCACTGTCTCTAATTTTTATAGAACACTGGAAGTAAAACTACTAAATATTTCACCAATCCATTTATTACTCCTGGGGGGATTCTGCACCAAAAAATTAAAAAATGTGTGCCAAAAAATTAAATGTTCAGCAAAATTCTGCATATTTTATTTGTCAAAATAATACAATATAATCACACCAGTTTCACTTGTTTTGTTAATTTATTTAAACTACAATACAGAAAAAAGTCACAATAACTATTCAGCATTTCCTAAACACGTGAAAGTTAAGTTACAAACACTTGGTAACTAATACCCTGCATTCCAGTTATAATCCTGGATTTTCATTTAAATTACATTACAGAACACCAAACAGCAGCAGCAGCAACAACAAAAAGTAGGATGTCATTTTAAATTGCTCAGAGACTTTCACACATAAAAGCCATACAGTTTTGCTAATCATTATCCTGGACCTGGCTGGGTACTTTGGGAAGTGCTTGCTTCTGATTGTCCTGACCTTTAACTGACTGCTTGATAAATGTTTTATTTGCCCTCAAACTCTTTTTTTTCAAATGGGTAAGTAAAATAAATCCTGAGCCGTAATAAAACCCCATTGTGACACTTTGGCACAGGAAAAAAGTGAGAAAGCACATAGATCTTCTTAGCTGATTCCCTTACTGTCATTTATAATAAGGCTCCTTTACATCACTCTGGCAATGTAGGGGCCTTAAACCTTTTACAGGTTTTATCCTCCTGGGGGAATTGACTGAGAACAGAAACAGTTAACCAACAACAGGAACATTAACAATGTTACTATGCAGGCAGGCTGCTACATTTCTGCCTCAGAGAATGAGATCAATTAAGTAGCAGGCAGGCTGCTACATTTCTGCCTGTGGGAAAGAGCCTTCCTCATGCATAATAAAAAGACCTATCCCTCCACACCCCTGGTGAGCCACAATAGCAAGCAAGAGGGACAGAGTCTCTCTCACTTGTTGGCAGGCACACACACCCAGCCCCGCCCCCTGATGGTGATCAACATCTCTCCTCCAGGCACGCACACCCAGCCCCTCTCCCCCTGCAGCGATTTGCATCTCAGAGGCTGCTCCAGGGCCAGGCACATTGGAATTCACACACTGCCTGGGCTACCGGGGTAGAGGCATGTGTCCCCCAGCAAATTTCTTTTGCATTTTTCTTCACAGGGGCACAGAAATATGCGGGCCGGGGGTGCAGAATTCTGTCAGGAGTAATTTATGGGACATTTTACCACAATGGGAATTTTTCTTATTCAGGTTTGTAACTGGGCTACTTGAGTGTTACTGGAGCACTCCCATCACTTTATAAATATATTCTGTGTAATTGATCTGTGTCCTGGGCTAAATGAGGGAGATTGGATTGATTAATGTGGGGGGAAGGGAAATCAATAAGTAGCACTATGTTTTCAATTTTTTTTTAAGTTTAATCACTCAAAGGAAATTTGGGGAGTCTGGGGAAAGGAAGAAAAAACAAACACACAAAACCCCACAGCACCCAAGAGGGAATGCAGTATATTTTGTGTTGATGGTATCACTGTCAGCACCAACTGCATCAGCTCAGGTCAACCCTTCCACAGTGCATTAAGTAACTGACGGAATAACTTACAAGTTTCTGGACCAGGAAAAAGTCTTTCTTGTAGATTGCAATGCCTTTGTTGAAAAGTTTCTTCTCATCAACTTTCCACCTGTCCGATCCTATAAGTAAAGAAGTTTGAACTGAAACCTATTTCATTTCAAGCTTTTATTCGTCTAGTTGTATTTTCTTTAGGTTTCCTTTAAATAAAACCAGCCCAAACTATATGCAGTTCATTACACATCTGAAGTAGTCTTAGTACAATAACACTCTTGCACCTCCAACAAGAAAACACACAATCCAGAATGTCCCTTAGCTCTCCCACATTCTTTCTTTATCCACACTACCAGAGTACATTCCACTGTGGCTGTGTCAAAGAGCCGTTGTACTTGTAATGTGAACAGACGTGTAATTTTTGTGCACTAGAGATGGAGCTATTGAGCTTCTCTCTACCCTCACCAGACCAAGGTCTCCCAGGGTTGCCTAGGGCCATCCTGGGTCACGAAAGTCACTATCTTGCAATTGGTTATATATTGAGTGAGGGTACAGACAGACATAGCTCATCCGACATTGCAGTTTTCCTTCCATAGAGGAAACAATGAGATGCAATAACCTGCTAGTGTCTGTACTCTCTAACATCCTACTGTAAGCAGCATAGGTTACTAGCGACTGGAAATTCTCCCACTAATACTCTCTCTCAATTCCCTGCTATGAATTCATGCCACAGAGATTGCATTCCTGAGATTTGGACAGTCCTTCCACCACCCATAAGCCTCCCTTCTGTGATTGCTCTCTGTGAAGACATCTAGTCCCTTGACAAGCCTGTGTATACAAAAGAGTGGCTCAGTGACTAATGGACTTGTGGTGCGTGCAGCACACTAGCCAATCCTAAGTGTCATGACAGCTGCAGGCAAGAATCCCTGAAATTCGCCACTGCACTCATCCGGGCAAGGGATGACGACTGATTCCTATAAAGCTTCCGGGGGGGGAAGGATGACACTATATCAATATTAAAAGAGCAGCAACAACCACCATCACCTGCTGTGCAAAAGGGTGAAGGAGGATCAGGAAAAAATTCCCTATCTGCAGCTAGGGCTGCCACCTACAAAGGAAACAGAGGCAGCCGCGCTGAGTTTATCTGTTGCCTTCCCCTCGGCATACCTGTGTAGTGATAGTCTGCCAGTGGGTGGTATGGCGATCGCATTGGCCTCTTCAGCAGCAATTTGGTCAAAGTAGCCTAAGAGACAGTACAACAACAGAATTAGCTTCATGTAGGACACTAACTTATACAGATATTACAACAAAGAACATCAGGCAATCCCCTTAGTATCATCCTCTACCAGAAGGTTAATCATATTAAAAGCTCTCTTTCCCACCCTATGCTCTAGCATTTGGAACAGTGAAATGTGAGTCAAGACACAAGCTTTCTGTTCTTGACTCTCTGGTACCTTGTGCAAGTGCCCTCACCTCTCCATGCCTCCACTTTTCCATCTGTAAATTGGATAAAATACTACTCACCTACTCTAGCTCATAAAAGGTGTTGAGAGACAGGATTATTACTCCCACAGATGAAAGGCCCTATAGAAGTATTATCTTGTGTAGTGATGATCCCATGTAGCATGTGCTCTCTTATAAAGCCACTTCTCACTGGCCTCCACTCCTTTGCAGATCCAGGACACCAGTGAAATGTGTTTAGAAATCTCAGCTCACTTGAGTAAACAATATTCCGAAATAAAATGGAAGGATCACTTCAGCGGAAGAAATTTATCTCAGAGACTATAAAGCCACTCAATTGTAGCCACTTTTTATTTGCACTTAAACTATAGCTACCATTTGTGCTGAAGTTAGAGAAGATTATGAAAGGTGGATGCACTAAACAGCTACACTTTGCAATTTTACAGCATTTACCAGAGAAATCAGTGTTTTATAAACATAAATGGTTACACACTGCTGCAAGGTAAGTAAATATACCCATTTCACAGATAGGCAAAGAGAGGTTAAGTGACTTGCCTAGGGTCACAAAGAGAGTCAATGACAGAGGCAAGAATTGAACCCAGGAGTCCTAACTCCCAGTCCCATGCTGTAAAACCAGTAGACACTGCTCCCTCACATGAGACTTGGCTTCCAATTCAGAGGGCAAGTGAATTTAGGTTAGCAATCTCAGCCACTTGATCCCTGCAAGCTAAAAACAGAAACCACATACAGTCTGCTGCAGTTCGACATTTTTAGCAGTCTCTGCTTAGGAGAGGCCAAAGACTGAAATAGCAAGGATGGTGCAGGACAAAATAGAGGTGCAATCAGCAGAGCTGTGCGGGGCCATGTTTGGAATAGTGACAGCAAGAGGTGATGAGCATTAGGATTCAGATGTATTGGCAGAACTGTGTAGTGCTTTGCAAGCTTCCTTCTTTCAAATAAGCTTCTTGCTGGTGCAATCAGTCCTTGATTATAGTGAGCATTAAGGTCTCTTCCCACAATCCCAAAAGACAGACAGAAGATTGAAGAGGACTCACCAGAATGTTTCCCTTTGCTTCATGCAAGACGTGCAGCGCCAGCTCCTGATTGGTACCAGCCCCAGGAAAAATACTTGAACAGGAGGCAGTTAGCAGATTTTCCACTATTACCAGGAAAGTGCCATCAAACCAAAAAAAAAAAAGGGATGGGGTGGAAGAAGCAAAAGATCAGATTAAGAAATAGAAAAGTAGTTGCTATTTTTCCCCATATTCAATGAGTCTGGCTGGTGAGGGTCTCTCAGAAGAGTTTTCGATGAGCGAGTGTCCACGTATATCTTGGGCAACAGTAGGATTTGCATTATTTTATCCTAATTGATCCTTTCTAGTCAAAACTAGAGAAACTAGCAAAGAACACAAGATTGAATGATCACAGAACTTGAACTCCCTCTCACATTAAGAAAGGATGGTGATGTTCAGATAAGATATAATAATGCAGGACTAAGGGGAAGGGAAGAGAGCCAAGACTGAATGAACCTCAGTGTTTGAATTTCCCTCTTTCTCGGGGGGAAGGGAGAAGATATTTCCTCTCTAGGTTAGCATTTAAGAACACTATGGGACCAAGGTGAGAAAATACAAATCTGAATGAACGTGCAAATACCATTTCCTTCTTTTTCCAGAAAAGGGTGGTCAAGAGCTACTGCTTCAGTAAGTGAACAAACCCAGAATTCAGGCCAGCTCTACCCTACATAGTTGTGTTGGCACAATTCTGTTGGCCAGGAGCGGGGGGGGGGAAGGGGTCCACATCCCCTAGCTTGCACAGCTATGCCAGAAAAACCTCTAATACAGGCCCAGCTATGTCAAAAAAGGCATTTTTCAAAATTCTTTGGCGAATCAAAAACGAACTTTTTTGTTTCCAATTTCCAGCATTTTGACAAAAGTAAAGGAAAGGTCAGGCTTGACAAAGCCCTGGCTGGGATGATTTAATTGGGGATCGGTCCTGCTTTGAGCAGGGGGTTGGACTAGATGACCTCCTGAGGTCCCTTCCAACCCTGATATTCTATGATTCTATGACTAGGCTGACAAAATGGATGGGAGAAAAAGTGGTGGTACCACCACCTCCCTTATAACTTTAGCCCACTTGTTGAGGCACTCACCTGGGATGTGGGACCCTGAGACTACACTACAAGCGCTACAGCTACACCGTTGTAGTGTACACACTTGCTACAGCGATGGAATTACTATTCAAGAGACAGTAGCTAGGTCAACAGAAGAATTCTTCCATTGAGCTATGCAATCTCTATACTGGGGCTTAGGTTGGCTTAACTAGGTCTCTCATACCCCGGAGCAATGTAGGGTCAATCTAAGTTTTAGTTGTAGACCTGTCCCTAGATGCAATTTCCCCCTCTGCCTGATGCAGAAATGGGATTTGAACTTGAGCCTCCCCACACGGCAAGAGAGTGCCCTAGCCACTAGGGTATGTGATATTCTGGTGTGGGGCGCTCTCAATTTCTCCACTTGTTCCACTTTTTAGAAATAGTCATTGGAGCAGGAACTTGAACCTGGCTCTCCCACCTCTGAGGTGAGTGCCCTAACCACACCGTAGTCATTCTCATTATTTCTTTGGCCAAACGACTATCCATTGTCATCATGAATGACTACGAATTGCCACTGTGAATGACAATGGATAGCCATTTGGCCAGAGAAATAATGAAAATGATTCTACAGTCTGGTAGTTAGAGCATTCCCCTGGGAGATGGGAAACTTGCCCCATGCCAGGGGCTGTGTGTCCCCCCTCAGACACTAATGTCCCCAAGTCTTCCCTTCATGCCAGGTGCTCTATGTAAGCCCCATTCCCCCATTTTATTCCTTTTCCCTTCCCTCTCCCTGGGAGAGAAGTAATTTAGGTGTCAATATTTTTAAATTGTACTGGGAGGATGCGCAGAGCTGAGATGGGGGCTACTGTTATGCTGGAAGGTGTCAATGGCTGCCATCAACTGGTTCTTTGATCTTCAGACCATTGAACAGGTGGTTGAAGCTGCTGGGTGCTAATCAGATGCTAGAACTCCTTGTATCCCCCCTTTCCCTCTTTCAGTTTTTCCACTTTTCACCAAAATCTATAGGGTTCTCCCCACTGATGCCTAGAACATTCCCTGAAATTTTGGAATGTATCTGATACAATGTACAAAAATTATATTACAGACAAAGAAATGCCACAGAATTGAAGAATACCTTTTATTCTGTTGGTGGAACAACAGATGCAAAACTTGCAGACGTATCTCCACTGCTATGATGATCAATACTACCCACAACACACTTTTCAAGATTCATGGGTCCTACACATGCTCATTTTAACACCTAGCATACCTCATCCAGTGCATCAAATGCCCTAACAACGTTGGTGAAACCAGAAAATCACTATGCTCTCAAATGAACTCACACAGAAAAATGATAAAAGACAAATCACCTGTGGGCAAACTCTTTTCACAAAAAGAAAAGGAGGACTTGCGGCACCTTAGAGACTAAGGTATTTAGTCTCTAAGGTGCCACAAGTCCTCTTTTTCTTTTTGCGGATACAGACTAACACGGCTGCTACTCTGAACTCTTTTCACAAAGTGATCACTTCATATTTGACCTTTCAGTGTTAGTACAGGCTTCCCTTGAGGAGAACACCTTCAAAAGGTGAGACTGGAAACTTAAATTCTTAACTCTGGTAGACACCAAAAGCCACGGACTTAACAGGGACACTGGTTTTATGTCTCATTACAATTTGTAACGCTACCCTTAATTGCCCACTTCAAACCCTTTATGCATAACAACCTAACTCCCCATTGCCCACTTCATTTCAAGTGACTGTCTCCCATGTTACCTCTTCCATTTAACAATCTCTCCCAACTTGTAATTAGCTCAGGCCTGGTCCTCACTAGCAAATTAGACTGGTATAACTAGGTCGTGCACGGGTGCAAAAAATCCACACCCCTGAGTGATAAAACAGGTTTAAACAGGCCTAAACCCCCACTGTAGAAAGAATTCTCTGGACAACCTAGCTACGGCCTCTCTAGGAGGTGGATTATTTGTGCTGAAGGGAGAGAACCCCTCCTGTCAGCATAGGCAGCGTCTTCACTGAAGCACTACAGCAGTGCAATTGCATTGCTGTAGCATTTTAAGAGTAGACAAGCCCTGAGACATTCTACTTCCTTCCCCAGGCCTGAAGGCTCTCTGTAGCTCAAAAGCTCGTACCTTCCACCAACAGAAGTTGGTCCAATAAAAGATATTACCTCTCCTACCTTTTCTCTCTCATATCCTGGGACCGACACAGCTATACCACCACTGCAAAAACAGAGCTGAATGTAATGCCTTGCTTCACTCAGCCAATGATCTAATTTGTCCCTTCTGGCCTTTCAGGTCTATGAATCCTTGTTCTCCATAATCTTCCACAAGAAGTTTTCAGCAACACTTAGTGAAACTTGACACCTGATCAGTAGTGTGAAGCTATTTAAAATGGAGCCTAACATAGAGGACACAGCTACCCTACCAAAGCTGCTACTTTTTGTCTGAGGTCCATTTACCAATCTCTCCAGAACCTTACCATTCTCTTGAGTAGTTTTGTTAATTTCCAGGTCCCCCCATGGCTGCCACACCACATCCGCCTTATGCTTGTCAGCTGATGCCAAAGATCTGTCTTGGAGCACAGGGATTTCTGCTTGAAACCGGGATCCCACATTGATTCGCCTGGGAAATGGAGAACAAATAATGACAATAACCACCTCACAATATCTAGAAGGCACCTCTCTTCTAAAAACACAATCGATCCCAAAGAGATCAAAACATAGGCCACATGATAGCCACAGGCAAGAACAACATTCAGTAACTACTACTACTTGAGTCAGACCTAAGATGGTGACCTAGAGGTGAAAGGCTTAATGCCCGCTTACCTATTTCTAGTGTTGTTTTACTAATTATGTTGTTCTATTTAACGAGTGGGTCCCTTAGAACTGCTGAACTTCAACTCAGTCTCTAATCAGAGGTCTGATTGCTTACAAAGCACTCAGCTCTAATACAAATCAAGAACATTCAAGCGGTATGTTAGGTTCTATTAGTTTTCTCTTGGTTCTCCTAGCTGACCAATGTGCAGGACAGAAGCGGTGCTATCCAGACTCGAAATCAACAAAGAGATTTGATTACAGGAGGAAAGGAGAAGAAAATCCACAACCAGCCCCACTGAGCACAGCTGCACACTGTACTATTTCATGAGTCCAAATATGAGCACAACCTTTGACTACCCTCTTTTCCACTCCATATCTCTGCCATCAGTTGACTTACTGAGCAACATTAACAGATGGCTTGAGATAGAATGAGCAACTGAACCACAGAAAGGCAACTCAAAACGAAGTATAGGGAAGTATGAACTATGGTCAGCACCAGTTGCTATAAGCTGTAGAATCACCTGATAGTAGCAAGATAAAGTAGGGAGAAAATGATTAATGCAATTTATATTTTTAGGGTTAAAGACTCCCCTTTGTTTTGCTAACTCAGTTACCATTATTTAAAAGAAAAGAAAGCTCTGTGAATTTGGAGCAAACGCTCCAGTTACCTTTGTTCCTGAAGCAGCTTACATTCTGAAAATTAACTATGTTTGTCCATTCTCTGCTTTGCCTTCCCTTTAAGAAGCAATATTTCCTAACTCTTAAAAAAAAGTATACAACATGCATAATAATGTTTATGCATGGCGGAATGACACAGTGACCCTGCCACCTTTAGCTAACTACAGTAGTTCAAATTCAGCCCAGCAACTGAAGAGTAGTGATGGAAAATAGTTACCACTGTGGCAACTGTTCAGTGGACCATAAGAAATTATTTAGTGCATGGATCATCAATAAATTTACTCTGCCTCAATCTAGAAAAAAAGAAAACCCTACACACTTTTAATAAAGACAGTCATAGGAGTGAGTCTGTAAATTTCTAAAAGATAAACCAACAAAAGGGGACCCTGCGGCACTTTCCTATCCTCCTAAATCTGTAAGCGGGGTAAGGAATATATGTTTGCCATCAAGCAAAGAGGTGGATTTTGTACGATTGTATTGATACTTACGGTTCAATGCTGACTGGGGTGGCCTCCCCCATTACTGAAAGGATGGGAGGGGTGACTTCTGAACTATCTGTAAGACAAGCAACAGACTTGATCAAAACTCATTAATTTTATGTTTGGGGCAGATGTGTAAGTGTGTGAACACCACATTGGAGCACAGACTTTCCATCACCCAAAACAGGCACTCAACTGCCAAAGAACAGTAAGCTGAAGAGGGATTTTTGAATTTTCACCCACCACTTCATTCTGGTCCACTATTTTCGTCACAGTATCCCAATCCTTAAAGCAAACTCTTTCTCATATTTCAGCTAAACTAATCCCATGCTTGAGAGAACTAACTCTTTCAAGACTAAATCTTTTCTTTCGGAAGTTAGTAGGGGGTGCAGGAGATCAATGGTGGGTTCATCCTAAGTAACATCTCCAAATATGGCAGCATCAATTCTGCTACATCACATTTCCCCAAGTTTCCCAACAGGAAGCTCCACATCCAGCTATCCATAACTGTCTAAGAGAGCCATGATTTTGTTCGCGTTGGCACTCAGCCTCCCACTCCCAACAGGACAAAGAAGGGAACTTACTAGATCTGAGCAGAGTTCTGTGAGTACTTTTAGGGGTCATTGGAGGTGGAATTGAGTGACCGCTAGCAGAGAGGATAGCATTGAAATACAGCCCAGAACCTTCTCTCACTGGGCTGAGAATTGGTGGAGGTGTGTAAGGAGGTAGCTCAAAGTTCCTATCTGAAGGGTGATCTGCAAGGCGCACAGGTGAGCGTAAGTGGCTCTGATATGGAGTGATGGTGGAATAGACTGGAGGGACAATGAAGGTGCCTGCTTTTGGTGGTATGAAGAGTGGCTCAGGTCTTGGGCGCTGCTTTGGTTTCCGGGCAAAGCCCTCCGATTCCTCCTTTGGAGCAGCATCTTCATGCTACAAAAAGAAAACAAATCCTTTTAATACAACTTTCTAAACCAGGGTTCTCAAAGTGTGGGTCACGACCTCATTTTGATGGGGTCACCAGGGCAGAAAGCCCCAGCCCAGAGGTCCATGGGCAAAGAAGGGAAGCTGAAACCCTAGATAGCCTGCCCACCTCTCTGCAGGCACCCGTGGGGGCTGAAGCACTGAAAAAAACAAATGAATACAGGTCCCGTCTCACTGCTGAAGAGGACTTCCGCCTTTATCTCAGCCACACAGAGCCCCACTCAAGGATTTGTGTTCATCAATGCAAGCTCACCCCTCCCATTTGGTGCCTATTTATTTTCATTTTTTAATTACTGGATATAAAGATTGTCTTGTGATTGTATTGTGCATTAAAATATTTAGTGGCTACTTTTCATTGATACGGCCGTGTAATGCATTTTTTATTTAAAACACTAACTATTCTGAGTAACACAGGGCACGGGGATCATGCAGTAATTTTTCTTGTCAGAAGCGGGTCACGGAGCAATGAAGTTTGAGAAACGCTGATCTAAACACTAAATTGTATTTTAATGATGCCTTCAGATTGTTTAAAAAATCTCAGTGAGATGACAGGCTCAGTGCACTGCAGGATAGGAGCTGGCTAGGGCTGCTTAAGAGGCACTGCATGCAGCCCTAATGGGGAGTGTGGGGGGGCATGCTATTATTCAGCGACAACACTTCTGGTAGATTATAAAGTTGCATTTACAGGCTCCAGACAGAGATCCAGTCTGATGCTGGGTTAGAAAGATGGCAATTGTAACATGGTGGTCATGAAGGGGGAAGATGCGATTTTAACAGAACTCTGACACACACAGATGACCCCACAGGGTGAGAGGAGGAATTAGTCACTTTGAATGATAGAACAGAGGAAAATCCAAGGTCTTTTCTCAAAAGTCTGCAGTTGCTTAGGAACTATATACTATTTGTCATCTCTCCAGACAGCAAAATTATCCACTATAATCCTTTATCTCAATCTCTCTCTTCTGGCTAGATGCAATATTCAAATAAACAAATAAATAAAAAGTAGCTATTGAGGGAACCCCAACAAGGGATTCTTATAACATCATGGTAGCCATGTGAACAAAGATCCAGTTTGGGAATTAGAACCCAAAGATAGGTGCATAGTTTTACAATTCAAAGTTACCTGTTCATGAATGGTAAAAATGCCCCTTATTTAAAGCATAGCTCTGCTAAATGAAGATCACTTGAATAGAGCAAGCTTCCAACAGCAAACACATTATTTACTCAGAGACACACTGTCTACCTTCATTTCCTCTATCCTCCAGACTTCTAGTGGGCATTACTTGGCTATTTTAGTACCAACAATAGGCCTCAAAAAGCCAGTGGTGTTCCACAGATTAACCATCAGATGGCAGGGGTGCACATAAAAAAAAAACCCCAACCCTCTACATACAGGACTAAGATATGGTCTCTGGATCAAATTCAGCGAAAGACAAGGTGCCCCTTTCAAGTTTAGGAGACTCAAACTACTCATTCACAATTAAAAGTTGTTTCAACAGAAAGGATGAAGCTGGGCACATAGATTTAGCAGACTTCAGTCTCCCTAGGTCTATTAACGTGACCATACCTGGACTGAGGTTTCCATGTTGGAGCTGCGATTGGACCTTCTTCGGGTGACTATCACAGAGGGCTTGCGTTCAGAAAGACCTCGATCATTTGCTAGCACTCTCTGGAGTTTCCCTTCCTCACCCTTTTCCTTCCCAATAGCTTGCAAGTCAAATTTCCTCACTGGCACAGACACAGGCATGATTAGAGGCACGAGGCTGCTATCTTCCCGGGGTCTCTTGGAGGGTTGTGGAGAACTGGCAAATTCCAAAACACTTTTGGCTGCTGCAGGTGCTGCAACCACCACATTCTTCTTCTTTTTCTCTTCTGAAGTATCCAATTCCTGAAGACAAGATGAAAAAAATCCCACATGTACCTTAAAAGTTTTAAATCACCCACCTTTTAATCAGACAATATGTCACTTTCAATCTAAATCTCTTATTTCAGGGTTCCATGGTATTCTCAACAAATCATTCTCTTAGCTGGAAAGTACTCAGAACTACAATATCTGGGGAAAAGGATATTTTATCTGAACTATCTTCCATAAGTTGGCAAAACTATTTTAGAGTTGTCCCATTTATTTCAACTGGCGTTAGAAACAGTACCAACTACTCTCTTGATCCTTCAGTCCCCCACCCATAGTTTTACATTTTGTGTTCCAGATTGACTTATGCCCTACACATAACTTCCCCAATACCTCCCCATAAGCACATGGGTAGGTATTTTCATTATTTTGGGAACATCTGTATATTGCAGTTCCAAGTATCTGACTTTTGATCCAAATTGCTGAACTGTAACATACCTGCTTTCCCTGGTTTTCCCTCTTCTTTGAGAGCTCATATAATTGAATTTCTTGACCAAAGAACTAAACTGACTTTTGTACTATACTTTAGCCAATGGAAATGTACCTTACTAAAATGAATAAATAAACCTCTTTCATCAGCTCCGTGGTCCTCTACTCTTCTTATATATGTTCTTTGCATAAGCTACAATAATCAGGTAGGTGCCTTTAGATTTGTGCTCAGTAGGTTTTCTGATCAGCGGAAAGGAGTCAACAGTGGAAGCAGCATCTTGTATTGTGGGACAGAAAACCACTGGACTAAGGAGAGTGGGGGAGCAGACCACACTCCCACAAACAAACATATGACTTTTCTCTCTCTCACACGCATCCACCCAGTGATCCGCTGTAGTTAACCCCTTAAAAATGTAGGCTTCATTAGCCCCAGACTGATCATTTTATACATTCAAGATGAGATTTTCAAAGCTATTTAGAAGAGTGGGGTGTACAGAATCCTTTCCATTTGGGCCACTGTGGAATCAAACCCTTTTCACTGCTCATTGGGAAGAACAGACAGAATCGGTCATAAATATTGCTTCCTTTTGTCCTCAAGTTGCTAACCATGGCAATATGCTTGCACAACTAGGGGTGAAATGTCTTGTTTCAACTGTCAAATTCGATTTGATCTCCCCCAAGCCTTTTCTTAAATACACAACCAGATCTCTCTAACTGTACTCACTGTGCTGATGATCAGATTTTGTGTAATGCAGCTCTACTTGGATAAGTATAAGCATGTTGCGGGTGGGAGGGCAATAGATAAGCAAGAGTACATATTTCACATTGCTAACTACTCCCCAGCTTTCTACCAAGTGTGCTAACAATTAACTTGCTCAATAGGAATGGCGCAGCAAGGAAAAGGTGATCATGTTAACAAGGTCGATTAACTAATTGACGAAGGTTTTTGTTGGTCTTCTGTGGAACAGATGAAGCACTGTGTGTGCACTTCCTCTGACTGCTCACAAAAACTGAATAAACTACACGTCCCTGTATAGAGCGGATAGGCAAAGCAACCACTGAGCAAGCAGGAGATCAAGGGGGGGAATGTCAAAAAGGAAATGTTTTTATTTTCCTTGTCACTGTTCTCCAATGCACTGTTGCAAAGATAGTTATATATCCTGACATGCACGCTTTGTTCCCCACCACCTCCACCCCACTCAGCAATGAAGTCTTCAGAGAAAAGGATCTTTTGCCTTCCCACGTGAGGGATTCACTGTGAGACCAGCCAAAGAAAGGTTGGAAGAGAACATAGTTCTCAGTTACGCCCCTTAGTTCTTGGCCTCCTATTTCCTCATCTCACCATGTGACATGATATGATTCAGCTTATGGCTATGGAACACTAGAGGGAGCAATGGAGTGATTGCTCTGATCTCTTATTCACCAAGAGATAGCATGTCTTCCCCAATAAGCCCTACAAAGGCTCCTACAGGCCTTTGTCCTATAGGTTAGACAGATTTCTTCATGGCTGTCTCAATTTGGAATTTTAAAAATTTATTTCATGTTTTAAAAATATTTTAAAATGATTTGTTAAAGATGTCATCCTTCATGTTTTGACTGTGAGGATTAGTCAAGAGAGGCAGATTTTAAGAAAGAGGTCAGGTGAAACAGGCCATAAGAAACCAAGATTTACACCTGTTATTCTAAATTCTTCATCAGCTTGAATAGCTAGCTATATTTTATTTTGAGGGGCCAGGTTAGGAGTTTTATTCAATACCACTGGAGTAAATTATACTGCTCAGGTAGCCTCACTGCACTCTGAGGAGATCATACATATAACAGTTTCTGTAACCAGGTCCCGCCCCCGCTACCATTCCAGAGCTGACTCTGCAGTAGTATACTCTGTCTCTCTTCAGTTAGGTTGACTTCCCACACGTTTTTTCTCTGAGAGATGTATTTTTAGGATGCGATACAGTATGGGGGCTATTTTAGAAATGCTATATTGGTCAGGATGTATCCCTTACCTTGTCATTTTGAAGAGAAGCCAGTTCAACAGCTTTTTGTGCCAGAGTTAGCAGGTTGACCTCTTGAGAAACACACCGTTTTCTTCGGGTGCTCTGGATCACACCACCTCTCACCCCCACAAAGTCATTAGTTCTCTGAGTGCTTTCTTCGGTCATTGCCACTTGCTTCTCCCCATCTCTGCCATTATAGGATGTGGCCTGCCTCTCTGTGTCAGGCTGGTTCAAGTCATCACTACTCAGGGTCTCCTTTTGTCCCAGATGTGTTCTTGTGGGCTGTGGATAGCTACCCTTGTGGCTCAGAGCTTCAGTCTCATGCTGAAACTGAAGTCCTTGCTGCTGTGGTTGCCAGTGATGCAGGAAAAGATTGCTAGGTTGTTCCTCTACTTGTTTAGAAGCCAGTGTTTCTCCTGAAGAAGCAGATGGCAAAATACCTTCCTTGGAGAGTCTCCTTGACCTCCTTGGAAAGGGTATCTGGGTCTGAGGTAGCACAGTCTGTTGGTTTTGCTCTGTTAGGGCTTTCAAGAGTTCCTGGTTCCTCTCCGGTTGCTGGTACTGGTGGGCCACCATATGATGCTGGGGTGCTGTTGCTGCCACATGGGGATGTGCTATAGAGGCAGCTTGCTGGAGGTTGAAGGCTTGTGTGGCGGCCTGTTGCTGCTGTTGTGGGTAGAAGTTTTCAAACAGTTGCAGCTGGGGAAGAGACTGTTGTTTCTGCTGGGTAGTAAAGACTGGGTTGGAGGAAGCTGGGGCTTGTTGAAAGACATGTAACAATTCAGGAAGGCCTTGCTTCTGGCCTTGGTGACCGAATGCAAGCTGGAAAGGCTGTAAAGGTAGAGTCTGATTCTGCTGTTGTTGCTTCTGCATCTGGTGATACGAATTCATTTGAGCTTGCTGCCTGATTAGTGCTTGTTGTTCCAGCTGAACCTTCTGGGCCATCATCTGCTGAACAGCAGCATCTCCATATATTTCTAGCTGGGGCACCTCCATTTCTTTTTCCTGGCTTCTTTTCAGAGCTTCAGGATGGCCATAGAAACCTGGAGCACTGGAATTGTGGTGGACCCCTTTCTGATTGCCCCCAAAGACCACACTGTGGTTCCATGCCGCAGGTGAAGGCTGCCAACTGGAATCAATCCTGTCAGGCAACCTGCTCCCCATCAATGAGTTCTGCCATTTGACAGCAGCCAGCTGCTGAGACATCATCATGGAGTCCCCCCTATCTTGAGTGTAAACAACAGAGTTCATCAAGGCAACATTGTTGGGAGCACCAGTTAAACTCCCTGCTTTAGAAAGCTCCATAGTTTGTGAAGCAGGTATTTCCCCTCCATGTCCATAGTACTGTCCTTCCTTCAGCTGCTGTTGCAGTTCTTTCGATGGCACAGCTACATCCTGCTCATTAAAATATGCAATCCGTTTCCCAGCCCTCTTGTTTGAAGACTTTTGTTGAGCCTGAAGATTCATGGTTCAGTCTATTCCCAGTTACACATACAGATTTACAATCCACCCATCTCAGAGACTGGGGGAAGAAAAGACACCAAATGGTTCACTTTCCCATCCAGTTCCAGTCATAAGTTTCATACAAGTCCAGATGGAAGTGCCTCCACCTCCTTTTCCTCTGTGCACCCTTCCCTTTCTTCTTTTTGCTCTTCTTCTCTGCAGTTCAGAGGATGCTGGAGTCCACTTGATCACAATGCCTGAAACAGAGAATGAACATCAATGACTCACAAGTAAGGAGCACAAAACAGCAATAGGACATCAGATGGCATATACACCCTCAGAATCAGCAAACAGTAAGGTGTGTGCCTGTCCCTCCTTCCAAAGAAATCATGACCAGGAAAATCTTGTCCAGTGGGGAATGGAGTGGAGGAAGATAAAATAGATCTGATCCTATGTAGAGTCTAACTGATTTATCCCTCTCAAAAAGAAATAAAAAATATCAGAGTACTTTTGCACAACAAGAACAGCAGTTGCAAACAGCACTTCTGATTTCAATAATGAACTCTCTAGCTCAGGGCTGCCCCAGCTTATGGCACGCAGGCTGCACACGGCCCACCACAACATTTCATAAGGCCCGCGTCCTCCTTCAACACAATATATTATCGGCCAATTCATCAGTATTTTTTCATCATGTTTTCATCATTTTAGTTTATCCAAGTATATAAATAGACAATACTGTACTTAGAAACGATCTAAATATACATGAAACAAGATGAACTTAAAATATAAATCAAGACAGGTGACCAATTCTTATTAAAATATGTAGGATCTGTTTGGCCCACACGAGATTGCATTTAGGTTTATGTGGCCGTCCTGTGTAAGAAAATCGGGCACCACTGCATTAGCCCACTCTGAAGCCTTTTCTGTTCAACATTCCCACCTTCCTCACTTCTCTCCCATCAAGCCATTGATTTTTATTTAATTTCTTTCTCGTAAGCTGAATGATCTGCTTTTAATTCAAACCCTGAAAAAATAACAATGACTTGCTAAAACTAAAAAAGGCAAACAATTTAAATCTCAGGATTCCCTAATTTCCTCTCTGAGATGGTAAAAACAAAAACAAACAAACAAACAAACGCCACCAAAATCTTCAGCTGAACATGAAGGAAAGGTGCTCCATTCAACAATGGAGGAGGAAGGGAAGTAGCCAGTAGCTGTATTGTGGAGAAATCATCTTGCTTCTGCAGCAGCCTATCAGCCAAGAAATCCCTTAACAGCTCACCAAGTTCCCTATGACTACAGGCAGGACCTGCCCAACCTGCTGTACTTTCAATGTCTTTTGCAGCAGTTAGAAGTTAGGGTGACCAGATGTCCCGATTTTATAGGGACAGTCCTGATATTTGGGGCTTTTTCTTATATAGGCTCCTATTACCTCCCACCCCCGTCCCAATTTTTCACACTTGCTGTCTGGTCACCCTATTGGAAGTTGCTATTTCTACGAAGGGATTTCACACTGAATAGTGATTCATGAAGAGTCTGGAAGAACCTTTAACGATCTTCAGTGATCGGTCAGTATACAACAGGAAAAGAAGATCCCTCAAGCACATGAATACACATAATCAAGGATGAAAAGCCACAATAAAGGAAGCCATCTTCTATGGCACATACTCCAGAAGGCTCATGGAATGGTCATTACTAGCACACATTTTAAGAGAACGTGCGCTATTAATGACAGTGATGCACCTTAAACCTTGAATAGGCATCTTATTATCTTAAATTTAAATACATAAAAATACCAGCTCCCATGTAATGAGGCTATCCCAAACCTAGATATCATGCCATGTCTACAGTATTCTCATAGACTCATCCAGTAAGTCACATTTTACAGAAGAATTATTTCTGAAATGTTTTAGATTTAAAATAATAAACAAATAAATAATATTTGTCTCTATCCACCTACAAAGCCAGTCTCTCTTAGCAAACAATCTAACTGTTCAGACCTCAGAGGGAGAGAAAATACAATAAATGTTATAATCTCTAAAATGATCTAGAACAAGTTAAAAATGCCATGATTCCAAGGTTTAAAAAAAAAAAACCTTGGGACCTACCAGGACAAGAAGTGCCATAGATCCCATTGGAAAGCTAGGAAACTTCACATTGCAATAAGAAATATCAACCCATTTCTAGTTCTCATGAGTCCAAGACTTTGGATGTTAAACTTGTCACTTGCCCAAACCTGAATATCACCTAACCTAAGATTTGGGTAAAAGTAACTAAGTCTCTTTCCTCCTCTTTTTTTTTCTTTGGGTGTGGTGGGGAATGGACAGGAAGCATGGAAGAGATGAGGAAATTCTGCATTTGGAAGGGAAAAGAACAATGATGGCTAATGGTGTAAACATTAAAAAAACTAAAAATTTAAAGTATTCAAAATGGCAGCTGTTTGAAACTTAGTTTTGGAATTTTACTCCTAGTCCTGGGAAGATGGGATTAGTGGGCAAAATGCGAGAGGCAGTGAAAGACGGTCGGAAAAAACCTATCGGGTGGATATTACTACTACATATGGGATATGATGGTGCTTTTACTGTATTTCTTTTTTAAATTATTATACACACTATTTTTATAAATGATTCTTATCTATCCTGTATTTTTAAATGATTTAAATCAGATTTTAAATTTAAATATTTCCTTTTTAAAAATAAACCTGTCAAAATTAAATTAGAATTCATGACTACCGAGATGAGGTCTAAATTTACTATCATTTATTAAAATAATTTTAACAAATTAAAAATAAGCAGAATCAATGAGCCCTCCTCAATTTTAGTAATGAATTAGTAAGCAATTAGTTAAAGTCTGCTTTTTTTATACATAAAATCAGAGGAAAGTGTTTAACTTTCAAGGTCAAGCTTTATAAATATGGTATATAATATGACATATACTACATTAGCTATGTACATCACCTTCAATCTTTAGAACTGAAGTCAGTACTGGTATTTACTTTTCCCCAAAGGACAGTATTTTCAGTGTCTGTTGCTTAAATGGAAAATACAATAGCTTAAATAAATACTCTGTCATTATTTATGTTAAATGGAAGGAAGAGGCCCCAGGAAGAGTGTAAATTTGGACCATATCCTTTGTGTATGCTCAGTCTATTTGCAGGATGGTGGGGACTCCACCTGCTTATACAGTCTACTGTACATCACACAAACACCAGTGAACAACATATGGCCAACTCATGGTTTGCGCAGTACATGTAAGCATACAGAACCCAAGTCCTAGATTCCAGGTCAGCCTCTCATTCCTGGCCTGTGCTGCAGAGGGTTGACCTGCTGTTTAACAGTTTTGAGGACAAATACATGGAGTCTCTTTGGGGTAGAAATATTTATTTGCAGTTGCTCTTTACATTTCCCCACCTCCTTTCCCATTGTGAAAAGTCTGAATGACAACCCACAAACTGACTCTACTATCTGGCTTGCACAGTGACCACAACCTTCCTTTTACTATCAAAGAAAAATGAATGATGATTGCAGCAAGTTGAGAACTGTGCTCAGTTTGGTTTTGGGTGGTGGATTTTTTTGTTTGGTTGTTTTTGGGCATTGCTAAAATAAGATTCACCAAAGTTCAAAGCTCCCACCTGTGGAGCTGAACTGGTTGTAGAAACAGTGAGGAAGAGCAGGAAGCATAGATGCAGACTAGGAGGCCACAATTCCCATAAAATAATGAGACTGGAAAAAAGCACAGAGGGCTTGGGAGAAAACACCATTAAAGAGTTTGTTTCTTCACTAACATGCTTCCAAGCTCAATAATATTTAACATTTAAATGGTGTGTTTAATTCCAGAGAATCACAAAGCGCTTTACAAACCAACACACAACTTATACTCCATCCAGGATCACTCCAACCATTACAGAAAAGCAGCCTTCTTTGGGGTGGCAAGAAAGCAAATGACACACACACACATTGTGCTGTGTAAGGGAATTCTTGAGCAAGGAAAACACGGCCATCTCTTATGGAGTCTGCCATGGGATTTTGAAAACCCACACAGAGCAGACAAGACATTTTCATTATTATTATTAAAGACCCCAACAACAAGGTGCAATAAAATATTTTATATATTAAAAATAGAAGTTAAACTGGACGTTTCCCTCTGCCCAAGGTCCTGTAACTTGAATCTCCTCAAACCTCACATGGCTGCAGAGTAGATTTTAAAACTGGGAAAGGGGGAGGCAGGCACGGGGTTTATGCAACTTCTACCTTCAATCTAGACCAAGCCTGGCTTCCCTGAAAGTGGAATCATGGCTTGCTGTTTCAGTGAGAACTGACTCACTTCCTCTGCCTGTTTTATTGCTGTTCTCTTCCCTCCTCCTCCTCCTCCTTCACCCTGGCCATAAGCAATGGAACTCTGCCACAGAGTATGACAGAGGCCAGGGCGTTCCTCCCTTCACTGAGCACAAACTCTCTCAGCTCATTTTCCAATCCCCTTTGGACAGCACAAAAATAACTCCAAAAGAAATGAGAGACACAGGAGATGGAACAAAATCTCTTTTTAAAATGCTATCAACACACAATGTAACTAGCCAAACATGTTCAGTGAAACCCTGAAAATGCATATCCCACAAGGTAAGAGATGCTTTAAAATGGAACCCAGGCTGCAAATATGAACAGCTCTTGGACAAAAGTAATAAACGTACATTGCTTAAGAGTATTAGTGTTATTTTCCCCTTTGCTTTCTGCAGAATTGCTACAAATTTAGCAGCACTGTTTAACTACAGTGTGTAAGGCTATACAAATAATAGTGCCTTATGATACTACTATACCTTCCAGAGCAGTTGCAAAATGTTTGTTTGGAAAAAAAAATTAAATTCTTTTGCAGTTTTCCTTCCTTTATCCTTTTTGAATTCCTATAGTACTGACTATTCAAATCTAGCATATTGTTATCTGTATGAATTCATCTAAAACCTTAGCAGTTTCCTGTCCTCTTGCTAGTGTTCAACAGACTGTTCTCAAACCAGATACCTGCCTCCTCTACTTGTTCCCTGGTTTAGAATCTCTTGTAGAATTTCTCTTTCTGACTTGCACTTACTTTAGTTAAAACATCTAGAAAAACCCTTCCTATTTCTTTTTCACCTGCTTCAGAAACCATCTATCAAGTGTATTAGTTATTTTTAAGCAATAAATGATGAAAATCCTTCAGATCTCAGGTTCTCTTACAACGTGATCAAGGCATGAGGTTTTAAAAGATCTGTTGCTGACTGCAACAGATTTCAAAGCTTGAGGACCTCAATCTTGGAAGACAAAGGGGGTGCTGCAGTGAAAGAGAGAGGGGAAAAAACCCGAACACCATTGTTCAGCTTTGCATCATCTTCCCAATGATTCCTCCAGTCATGCAATACCAGTGAAGTGAGAAACTGAAGGAAACATAGCTGGCTAAAACCCAATCCAGAGGGAATACTGATGTGCAAGGAAAGTCTTTTTTTGGAGACAGATAAAAATTTGTTCTCACCCAACACTGAAGGCATCTGACTAAAATACGGTCGGGTACTCTGGGTTCCATTCAGCTCCTCACTACTTCTAAAGGCCCTGAAAGCTGCTATGATCAGAAATGCCCTATACCTTCTTAAACTAGCCAAACTTCTACTAATGGACTACTACCACAAACCCAAGGGGCCACCTGGAACATCACATCCTCCTCAACAGGGTCAACCAAAGGAAACACATCCACTCTACTGGTCCACATTCTGCATAACTGCCAGTCAAATTTTGTTTTCAGTTCAAGATCCTTGGCCTTTTCCAAGCCCTGTATGCATAACACACACACACCCGCCGCAGTTTATCTCACGGACTGCCTCCCCCTCCCCCTGGCTCTCTTGACCCAGCCTTGCGTTAGTATGCCCAGTTTGGGACAGTTGTCCTACAGTCATTGTTCAACTAAGAAAGACTCCTCAAGTCCCACTTTCCTGGAGGCTCCCAAGGGTGGGAATCTATACTGACAGTACTCAAAATAGAAAGATTTATTTGGCATTGGAGCTTATAGATCACTGCAGATACACAATCCCGACGCTCCATCCCCCTTTCTTTGGAGTCTATATTACAGACTATAATTTGAGAAAGTGGTAGGAATTGAGGGCTTGCAGGGCCTTTATAAAGGCTTGCATTGCTCAGGTTACAGTTTCCTCTTTTCCTCCAGGGAATTAACATGCCTTGTCTAAGGTGCTCTAAAAACCTGGCAGTATGAGACTGGGGTTCTCAGTGAAGCACAAAACAGTACCACCAAGCCAGCTTCCCATTTGCAAGTCTGAACCTTAAACATACTGAGCTCACATATCTCCTGTGCTTTGGAGACGGCCATAAGAAAGACTACCCACAAACTGACAGACACCAAAAGACTGTTTAAGTTGTATCTTCCCAAAATAAAGTTGACCCTGTACTTGCAAAGTGTGGCTCCAATCTGCATCTACCATACAAACGCATTTAATATAGTGGCCCACTATGCATACACAGAGTAATGAGACCTTCAAAAATAGCTGTCTCAGATAAGCAAAAAAGGCCTCTATTAATGTACATGGGTAACTCTCCAACTCTCTACTTGCCCAGGCCTTGGCTTCTGTTTTTCCATTGTTGGATGAGGCCCTGGTGTATGCAGAATGTAACAGTAAGTGGTCTGGAGATGTACTTAGCTGGAAAAGAGGAGCAAACAAACATCAAAATGGTAATACAACAATTATGAAAGAAGGTCAAAGGTGACCGGTAAAGGGGAAAAAAGGACTTGTGTCTTTGTATTGTTCAAAGAGGGACTGAAAGGTTGTCAGAAAAGTTCTCACGCACACCCACACACATGCGCGCGGGTGTATATATAAGAAATTTAGGTCTTGTCTACTTTGGAAGACCATGGTGACTGGAGAACTAGTGAAGTTACAACATCACAAAAATCAAAATACTGAAATTGAGTTATTAAGAAAGGAAGGAAATTGTTAAAAAAACAAAGTTTTAAATAAAGACAGACATACTTGGGAGAAAGAAATCTATCTGCTAAAGATTAAACACCCTGTACCTTCAATTAAGGTACGAGAGCTCACAGATCACATTCAAGATTCCTCCAGGAAAAACAACAAAGAACTAGATTTTATATTCCTAACATTTCTGAAGTTAAAAACAAACAATACATAAATAAATCTTACAGGCCTTTTATATACACAATAAAGCAGCACAAAAGATCCTTTGCAGGCCATCTTTAAAATAATAATAATAATAATCTATAGCTTAAGATGAAGCATGTCTATGTTCAGACTGTAGCATCATTGCTCCCAACTGGCAGCTTCCACTGCTGAGCTCTGTTGCCCCAGTGACTAAGCAGGCTCCCCTCCCTGATGTCTGGGGATGACCTCATATCATTATCATGCTCAGTTAACCTTTTTTTTTTTTTTTTAAAACATTTCTCCACAAGAGTCATCCTGCAGTTGCATTAGGGCAGGTTTCTGCAACATATTGTTAAGTATACTAGTCCTCTGAGCAGCAGCATAGAATGCCTCTGGCTGGTAACTGCTGTGGCATGCAGCATATGCAGGAACCAGGCCCCAATGCCATGCTCCCTCACCTCTTAGCGTCTGAGAGTGCTATGTACTACTGTTTGTACAAAGGGTGGAGAAAAGTCAGGATTTAAAGTTAGTGAAATTAAGTCAAAGATTGTCAGCTCCTGAAACATCTGGGTCAACTATTCCACATACTAGTGGCCCCTCCAGGTGAAAAATACCCTTCACAAAGCCTTTCTTCAGAGGACTTCTTTTCTATAACACGTTAGTCTTGTACTTCCCATTATATTTTTATTAGTATTTTAAACTTCTAAACACATTTTTCTTGCTACAGGATCCCCCACCAAGGAACTGTGCACTATATAAATACATAGCACCAATGAAACACTGCAACTTTTGGAGTGGTAAACAACCAGGATACAGCATAGTATTGGGGATAGGGAAGAATTTTAGTCAAAGACTGTCCATCAACTCATTGTGAGCTGAATTCCTCCCTCCCATACCCAAAATACAAGGACAAAGAATATCGTATGCACCCTCTCAAGAAGAGCTCAAGAACCCCCTGTACCTGATATGGGCAGAAAGGACAGAGGAAGGATATGTGATCAAACAACAAAATACATAACGAGTTAGCTAAGAGGGAATAATTTAGCTTCTGTTACTTGGTAAATAATTGTGCTTTTCTATGAGTAGCGGGACAACAGACAAGCATAAGAGGGGAAAACTAAGATTGACATAGAATTACAGAATATTTCTAGACTTTAACAATTAGATTTTTTGAACTACAACCTCATTATTTAATGTCCATATTTTTATTCTAATTAAAAGGCTTCTTCATAATTTTCTTCTTTAAAAGTACACCATTCTAATAATAATATTTCACATAAATAGACCTTTACTTCCAACATGAATTCTATTTTGGAAGGTTTTGCCTGGAAATTTACTATTGCACCCAAGTTCCTCTTAATTTCTTTAAATACTGTTTTCCATTTAACAGTATATCTCTCTACCATTTAATATGCCAAGTTCCTGACCTCACATTTTGTAATGCCATGAAACTCTATTCTCCAGCTCTTCTGTTGAGAGCCTCCCTGCAGTTTTATGGTCTCCTCAGTTTCACCTGCTGTTCCACCCATATTTGGCATCATAAGGAAATTTAAATTCTATGCATCATTGATCCGCTTTAAGATGTTTTGCATACAACTATTAGATTAGTGGTTTTCAAACTTTTTAGGCTGCATACCCCTTTCTAAATAATTTAGTCTACTGCATACACCCATCTGAGATAGGGTCATAATATACCTATGAAAAAAAGGTCTATAAAGATATAACACGATCCATTGTCTGCCATTACAGGATTTTTCTCACGTACCCCCCGACGAGAGCTCGTGTACCTCTAGAGGTATGTGTGCCCAGTTTGAAAACCACTGTGTTAGATAGAAGACCCCAATACTGAGCTATGAGAGATGCTGCACGGCTTCTCTTCAGAAAAGTGGATGAAATATAGGGTGCAGAAAATTACAATAAATAGTTGTAGGTCATCCTCTATTTCCCCACTAACACAGAGTCCAAGCTCCTCCATTTTACAAAGTATTTCATATAGTACTTCATCAAAAGCCTTGCTGGGATCTAGCTAAAATGCCTCCATTGCCTTATCCACATCAATTTTCTTTGTCAGACCCTTAAAGAAACTCTATCAGATTAGTCTGATGAGATTGGTTTCTCATTAAATCCCCTTGCTGGCAGCTGCTGAGCTTACTGCTCTCCTCTTTAAGAAGTTCAATTTCTTTGTCTCTAGTGAATGAATTTTAAAATTGTTCCTGGAATCAAAATCAGATGTATCAGGCTACACAGTTCTTTACTTCCCTCCTAAGACAGAGTGGTTGTCTCAGATACAACCTTCCTCCAGCCTTAATAATTAGCACTTCAAAATGCTTTTTATTAGGGGATCCCAAGGCATTTATGACATGTGGGTAAAGTATCATGACCCACATTTTACTGGATGAGAAACTAAAGACAGAGGGGTTAAGAGAGATCACTGGCAGAATCATGAACAGAACAAAGTCCTGACTATTAATCCCCTGCTCTATATACTATAAAACACTCCCTAAATTTACATACATGGCTAAGTATTGAAATAATTCTAAAAGACAATAAAAAACAATGTGATTTTTATTTAAGCCACTTTTATAGAATCATAGAAATATAGGGCTGGAAGGGACCTTGAGAAGTTATCTAGTCCAGCTCCCTGCACTGAGGCAGGACCATATAAATCCAGACCGTCCCTGACAGCATTCATCCAGCCTGGTCTTAAAAACCTCCAATGACAGGGATTCCGTGACCTCCCTTGGAAGCCTATTCCAGAGCTTTTAGTTTCAAAGTTTCTCCCAATATCTAACTTAAATCTTCCTTGCTGCAGATTAAGTCCATTACTTCTTGTCCTACCTTCAGTGGACATGGAGAAAAACTGATCACCGTCCTCTTTATAACAGCTCTTAATATATTTGAAGAGTGTTATCGGATCCTTCCCCCACCCCCCCGGTCTTCTTTTCTCAAGAAGAAACAACATGCCCAGGGTTTTGTTTTGTTTTTTAACCTTTTCTCATAGGTAGGGTTTTCCCAAACTTTTTATCATTTTTGTTGTTCTTCTCTGGACTCTCTCCAATTTGTCCACATCTTTCCTAAAGTGAGGCACCCAGAATTGGACACAGTTCTCCAGTTGAGGCCTTCCCAGTGCCCACTAAAGCAGAACAATTACCTCCTGGATCATATGTACGACACTCCAGTTAATACACCCCAGCTATATAATATTGTATAGCTGAGCAATGAGCCTTAAGTGATTGGGGTGGGGCTGTTTACACAAAGCAGATAAGCTACTTTTATATTGGTGTTGAAGGGGAATAATAGACTTTAATTCCTCTGACATACAGAGAAAATGGACTGATCCAGGAGCTAACAACAAAAAGTCACAATACAGTTCATATCCATTGCCTAGTGATTGCGCTCCATGCCACTATGTGGAAGACAAAAGGTCAGATATTTGGTTCAGATTTCTCCTTTCATGGTCCAGAACCACAAGCATTTGGAGGAACGCAGTAAGAGAGAAAGAAAAGAGGGAATTTTTGTATCTGCTGTTCCTCTAGCCAGCAAAGGAAATTTAGGTATTTCTGAAAGAAGATCCTTCCAGTCCTCAGGTGCAAAGTTTGTGGCTATGATGTAGGTACAAAGGACTAGGAAGCACAGCAAGGGAATACATGACATTCTAAGAGCTCCTATATGAGAATAAATTACCGTATATACTCATTCATAAGCCAAATATTTTTGGTAAAAAAGTGACGCATCAAAGAGCAGCAGTCGGCTTATAAATGGGTCTACACCAAAATTTGATGATTTTAAACTCTATGGAATCATTGAATCGAATATCTAATACATTGTCATTTTGTTTACCTGGAGCATCTGCAGGCATGAGCCCCTCAGCTCCCTGTGGCCGCGGTTCGCTGTTCCCAGCCAGTGCGCCACTTCCTGCAGCTCTCAAGATGACGGGCTAGGAGACAAAGTTTGCCAACCCCTGAAATATAGGGTTGGCTTATGAAAGGGTCATACAGTTTTTGCTATTTTTACCTATCCATCTTGGGTGGGTCAGCTTATAAACGAATGGGCTAATGAACGTGTATATACGGTAACTCTGAGGGGGTGGGACACACAGACAATACCTATCAAGCTACCAGCTGCAAAGATGAAGGGAACAAGGTCAACTCCATAAACACACAAGCAGAGTGGAAGAAAAAAATTTAATCTTCCCATTTTGAAACTGGAACGATTCCTTCATCCACCAACATGAGGGCGAGCGTAGATGCAAAATGTGGCACACTGGTGTTAATTCAATAGCTTTTCATCACTGGAGATTTAGGATAGGTCATAAGCCGGAAAAATGTTCTCATCTCAGCCTGCTGGAGGTTTGTTATCATTAAATCACCATCTATTGTGACATACTTGGATAAGAAGTGATGAAGGCAGGCATGGGAAGAATGAATTCTGCAGAGCTTATGGCACACCTAGCCATGAAATGATGGCCTCACAATCACTAAAATTCTACTCCAAAAAACTCTCACATTTTCAAGTGTTCCCCTTCAAGCAGTCGGTCAACACCAACAGAATTCCTGCAGACTGAACTCACCCAGCCTTTCCTCCCACTCACCACCCTCAGACTCCTGAAAGCAGGAAGGACAGCAACACAGCATTCTTTCATATCAGGAAGAGGAGAGGAAAAAATAAATCATCATTGTAAGCTGTGTAAAGTGATCTGGAAGAGAGCTGGGTCTATCTTATCCACCCAAGGTGTGGAGCAAGAAGGCTTGCCGGGGCAATCAGGCACTGAAAATCATATCCTTGTCCAGAAAGCAAAAGAAATTAAATCCTGCACTAAATTATGCCATCCTTCCAAATGCCTCTTCTCACCTTACTGCAGGCAACAAACCTTTCCAACAAATATTTAAAAGGCTTCAGTCTAAAGAGATATGTTTTTCAGGTGCCCAGTGCAACAGAGTAGAGACAACTTAAACTCAAAGTGAAAAAGAAACACTGACTGGCAAGACTGCTTCTAGCTTTCTAAGGGCCTAGTGCAGATAAAATACACAGGAGTAATGTAGGCCTATGGCTGCCATTCCTGACTGAAAAGAATAATTTAGGCAACTGCATTAGGTGAGTCCTGGAAATCAATAAGGCATGTTGAAAGACATGGATCAAAGAGAGCCACCTTGGGAAAATTCTGCACAGCACAGAAGGAACTCTCCAGTGCATGCATATGTTTGGAGGATGATGGTGTAAGGGGAAACAGTTTATGAGAGACAGGCAACAGTGAAGGGGAGGAATTAGCATCCAGGAAGTTTAACTGCTGCAGCACTGCTGTACATAACGGCTACCTGGCCCCAATAACAAAAAATCCAAAATGTATCCCCAATGTTGTTTTTCATGTACCTGACACATCCTTACTGAAGAAAGTAATGATGCAGTAACTTCTCAAGCTGCCAGAACAGCCACCTGGTGCACCTATGAGGCACATTTTGAAAGATACTATTACCACCCTTCTCATTTCTCCAATCTCACTCACAGCCTGGTAATAAATCAATAAAACCCCATTAAGCAGATGTACCAATCAGGGTCTTTAGAGTGAAGTTCAGCAGCTCTGCGACGAAAGACAGAGTGAGCAGAAAGCTATGGTACAGCAATCTACCTACCCATTTGATATAGGATCTTCAGGAAATCAGAGATTTAAACATCAAGAATATTGCTATAAATGACCAAAATGAAAGTGAATTTCAGTGGGGAATTACTGTTTTGAAACAGGAAGTAAAAGTGATTAAAAATCAATGCAAAGAAAAATAAGGAGCAAGGATATACTTCTCTTTGATAAAAATGAATCTGAGTATGGAGAAGTTAATATCCTTCTTATTTCTTTTGTTTACATCACATCATGACCCCTTCACTTTTGCCCTCTACCAGCAAATGGTGGTGGTGAAGAGAAAGGAAAGCAATGAAAAGGAATTATAAAACATCTGTTTTAATTAGGCTGGTTTCTTTTGTTTACATGCAGCTTTAAAAAAAAAAAATCACAATTCCACCCAAACATGCACTCCAATTGCCATTTTGGCCTATCATTTAACTCTGTGAATATGCTTTTATTTACCCATTAACTTCACTGACATCTTCCTCATTCCCTCCAAATATTTTGATACATTCTAGCAAAGGGCATGTTATAAAGAGAGAATGCCTCATGGGGTTGGAGGGTCAGAAAAGCAGCAGCTGCACCTCAGAGCAGGCTTTCAGACAACAGCTCTATACAGAAAACATTCTGTACTTTAAAAGGACGTGTCAATGTGCCCTACTGTCATAGTTTTTCTTATACCTTTTTGTAAACTCTGAAATTATTCAAGGTTTGCTTTCCAAAATGCTTCTAGGTTTTATTTTGGTTTTTGGAGGAAGGAAAGCAACAGGAGATGGATTTTAAGAAAGCAGTGCTACAGTGTACCAGGTTCTGAGCTCAACCCACAACAGCAAACCAACATAGGAAGCTCTGCATTTGTGACTCACCCCACTAGAACAAAATCAGCAGGCAAGCAAAGGAAAACAAATTATGTTAGGGAAACATTTGTGTTTCAAGCTTATTACAAACAATGATGAGGGAGAAAAAAAAGATTTTAGGAGTGACAATGTCCTTTCTAGCAGCTGCAGACAATTTAGAACAATTAGCAAAAACCAGATCCTCAGTTTAACTTTCTAAGTGATGTTTCCAAAATAACTAAATTGAAATTTTGCCAAATCTCGCAAGATAATAACAACAACAACAACAAAGGAGACTGCTGCAAAGCATCAGTTTCTTATCTCATAAATAGGGCCCTATCAATTACAATTGATAGGGCCCTATTTATGAGATCATGAAAAACACATCACGGATCATGAAATCTGGTCTTTTGTGTGCTTGTACCCTAGATTATACCGATTTAATGGGGGGAGACCAGGGTTTCTTAAATTAGGAGTCCTGACCCAAAAGGGAGTTACAGGAGGGTCACAAATTTATTTTAGGGAGGGATCGCGGTATTACCACCCTTACTTATATGCTACCTTCAGAGCTGGGCAGCCAGAGAGTGGCGGCTGCTGACTGAGGAACCAGCTCTGCAGGCAGCAGCACAGAAGTAAGGGTGGCAATACCAGACCATGCCAACAACCCCCTTCTGCGCTGCTGCTGGCAGCGGGTCTGCCTTCAGAGCTGGGCTCCTGGCCAGCCACCGCTGCTCTCCAGCTGCCCAGCTCTGCAGGCAGAACTGCCACCACCAGCAGTGCAGAAGTAAGGGTGCCAATATCATACCATGCCACCTTACTTCTGCACTGCTGCCTTCAGAGCTGGGCAGCCAGAGAGTGGTGGCTGTTGACTGAGAGCCCAGCTCTGCACACAGCAGCGCAGAAGTAAGGATGGCAATACCATACCATGCCATCTTTACTTCTGCATGCATGAGCATGCAACATTTGGCATAGAACAGAAGCCAGCACATAAAATGGGTTACTGTGGGCAGGAAAGGGGTAGGAGGGAAGGCACAGCCATTTATATGTATGGGAGAATACCACAGTGCAGCATTACACTTCAGTAAAAGTAGGTTTCTGCCATTTGTTTCCTCTAATTAGCTAATGTTTGTAAATTGTATTGAAGTTGAAAAGTGCTGTCAGTGCCAAATAGTATTATCTGTCATCGTAAGAAATAACATGATGTGAATAAGATTGTGAAGCCTGTGGTGGGGCATGCACACGTAGAAGCAAAGAGCTTAAGAGCACTGTATGTTCTGAGACTACATGAAGTTAGAAAGCTCTTTGCTATTCTTTTCCTGTGGAAATGGGTTAACACTTCTGCTAATTGTAAGGGCTTAGAGCTATTTTAGGCTCTTCTGTTTGGAATTGTCAGGAAAGGCAGTTGCTAGCAACAGAGAGAAATGTTTACTCCAGCGTGCAGGATTTGCAGATAGCTCTACAGTCAGAATGGCACAGAGCTGGCCAAAATGCTCTCCTTACGCTTGCACTCACATAGCTGACATAGCCATACTTCTTTCACTCAGAGTTTCTTCCCAACCGCAAATAAGTCAGCTGTGGAATTGGACATGCCCAGCAGATATGACCAAGTCACTGTGCCTTTTTCCACTGAGAAAAATACATGCCTGACTTTGCAGGACTGCAGCAGGAAGATATACTGCAGGGTAAATCTTTGTCCCTTCTTGACCTTTCCTGTCATCTGGGTCAAGAGTAAGAAGCAAGACAGACCTGGGTGTCCACACTGCATGGAGGATCACAGTTTGACTGCTGATCAGATTCCTTCCCCACATAGGGCTTTGTGGAGGTGACAGAATGTCCTCTGAGGGGTGAGGAGGGAAAGCTGGGGTAACTGTATTTACCATTACTATGAGAGTCCTACTCATTGATATGGATCCAAAATTTCATAGCTGTTAGTCCACAGTAGAGACACTCTTCCAATCATCAGGTAGGCATTAGTAGTTGTTGTGTGGGACTGAGGTTAGGGCAATGGCTGCATAGCTAAAAGCACAGAACAGGTGTCAAGAGATCTGGACTCTATTCCCAGCCCTGCCACAGACTGTAATCTCAAGTAATCATTTCAACTCCACTCCTCCACTGGTAAAACAGAGATAATACCTGTCTCACATGGATGTTGTGAACCTAAATACATTTATGTTTATAAAGTGCTTTGAAATCCCCAGTTGAAAGGGGCTATTATTTTTTATAGCACCCACAAGTATGCTAGGCACTTTATAGTATAGACAGGGATTATTCCCCAGAGTTTACAGTCTAATTTTAGATGTGATGCAACAAGTTGGGGGTAATCAAACAATAGGGAATAGACAGGTGGAAGGACAAAGGTTACACTAGTAAGATCAAACAGGTGCTCATTAGTCATATGTGTATCTTACACCAGGTCTACACTAGAAAATCATATGGTTTCAGCAATTGGTTTAGCTGAACCAACACTGGACACAGTTTGTCTGTGCCTACACTTACAGATAGATAGCGGCCACCACTAATTCAGCCATCATTTAGCAAACAATTGCTAAAATTGGTGCTGTTTCCAAGAGTAGAAAAGGTTGTAGTGGTTCAGTTGCATTTTCTAAAACTGTTACATAAATAGTGTAACTTTTTAAAAGTACTGTGGGAAAAAAGTCTGAAGGGATTTAGCTGACATGAGGGTAGTTGCTGGTAGACTAGAATGTTTGTGAGAAATGTAGACAAAGGATTTTCAAAGCTGTCACCTTTAGTAGAGCAAAGGAGTGAGCGAGTGATGCAGTAAGGGGCAAGGTCAGGTAGTTATGTAGAATATTGAATTGGGCAGTGCCTATGATGTGGTCAGGTCAACAGATAAGAAACATTGTTTCAGTAATTACATTTTAAAAGCTGTGTTTTAGATGGGCAACTAGCACTGTAGAGGGCAGATTATTAAGAAGTGAATGCTACAAGTTTTAAGCCTTGAAGGTATCTTCCTGGCTATAGATTCAGAATTCCCCACTTCCTCAACACCCAAAACAACCCCCTTCCCCCAAACAACCCCATTCCCCCAACGCACACACCTTAAGGTGGGGAGGGAGTGCACTAGAGAAAGAAAAGAGCAGGTCGTTGGAACCAAAACTATCAAAAGCAAAGCAAAATTTTTGACCTATTCTGTCGCAGCTAATTTGTGTCCTTATTAAACCACATTCTGAATCAACACACCAAAAACTGTGCAAAGGCAATATCGGCCTCAAACTTATTCAGAAAGTCAGAAGTTTCCTGCAAAATGGACTTACACAAGTGCCAGCAGAAAAAGAAACCACTTGCCCTGCACTTACCAATATTTCAGGAAAGAGTAACATTCTTTACAATTGCATTTGGAACAAATTTTCTCCTGCGTGCAAGCCTTTGCAAAAAGTTTAAATCAAGTATCAGAGTGGATAAAAATCAATGATTTAAAAAAAAATTTTTTTTAATCAGTTTTTTATTTAAATCGAATTTTTTTGATAAAATGCTTTTTGAGGAAAAAAACCTATCCAAAGATAGTTTTAATTAAGATACACTATAGCTCAAAGATATCTCATCATAGAGTAAGAATTAGAATTTATAATCCCATAGTATGAGAGAATATATTCATGTAATGTTTAAGAAAAGTTTTGTAAATGAGTTCCAATAGTTCATGGATTAGAGACCCAATCTTATGTGGTTCCAGATGTGGCTTCTATATAGATTATTTAGGTTAATCTTTCTAGCTACCCAATGGAACTCAGTGCTCCGTCTAAAAGATACCATCAGAGATGCTTAGTTTTGCAGTTCTCAAACTGAGATGTGTGTCTCCAGAGATAACATGCTTGTTAACAGCAACAATGTTTTTAAATAAATAAATAAATAATATATAAGAGGTGAGAAATAACGAACCTCAACCCTATTGTCCCACTGCAAATGTGTGTACACAGAGTCAATCCCTTACCTTTCTCTAAAAGTGCAAACTTTCAAAAAGTTCAATGAATAGAAGATTGTTGGGGGTAGAACAGATCCGGACAAGGAGAAGACGTCTGGAGATAAATGTGAGAAGGGAGGGACAGACAGTAGAAACAAAAGTGAAACTGTTTGAATAGCATATTCAAGAAGACTTGAGGTCTTTCTGAATGTAGCCTTCATTGATTTGAGATCTACTAGACACTAGAAAGGAAAACCTATAATGGCAGCAGGCCGTAAAAGAGACCCAGTTTGGGAATATTTTAATGAAGTTCCTCTATCTGTGGATAAGATAGGCATTCGTGCAAAATGCAAACAGTGCAACTAAGAAATGCAAGGCCTGGTGGCCCAAACGAAACAATATCATGAGAAGTGTTCCTTCACAGGAGGAAGCTGCATTGAAGATAATGAAAGGAACTTGTCTGAACTTGCAGGATCTTCAGGTTGGTAAACTTTTTAATTTCGTACTTCTTTCTTAAGGACTAGCTGTCTTCCTTCTGGACTATTCTTGAATTCGCATGTTTGAGCAAAAAATATAGTTGTTTCTCTATGGTACTATCATTTTAGATGCAGTTGTGATAAAAACTAAATAGCTGAAATAGGCAGATCTTCCTTTTACAATTTCACCTTTAAAGTAGTACTGAGTGTCAGTGAACGCAATTAGTAATACTAAATGAACAGTATGGTAATAATAATTAAATAACTGCATTGACTTTATTTGTTTAGGAGAATCCACCCTCAACATACAGGATTGTGAAGAATATCCACCTTCGAGATCACCATCATTTTCTCTAGTTTCAGAGTTATCTGCCAATGATAGCGTTTCAGTCACATCATGTATGTCACATAGCCACAGTACATCACCTGTAGCAAAAAGAAGAAAAAATCTCCATCATCTGGAAACCACCAGAGATAAATTTGTGATAAGAACCAGCAGATTACAAAAAGAGGTAACTGATGAAAAAATTACCTGATTTGTTTATACAACAAACTTTCCTTTCCATATGATTGAGAACCCAAACTTCATTAACATGGTTCAGTCATTAAGACCGGGATACAGTCCACCCAACAGAGCAGATTTCACAGGCAAATTGCTGGATAAAGTGTATGAAAGAGACATTGAGCAGTGTGCAAAAGGTCTAGAGGGTGAAATTGTTAACCTGAGTCTTGATGGGTGGAGCAACGTCCACAATGATCCTGTTGTATGTGCTTGTGTGACAAGAGAAGAATGGAACGTCTTCCTTACGGAAACAACTGATACAACAGGAATTGCACACAGGTGAAATCTTACAAGAAGTAGCAGTAAAAGCTATAACAAACTGTGTAAAAAAAATTCAAATGTCTAGTACGCAGCTTGGTCACAGACAATGCTGCAAATGTATCCAAGATGATAAGACATTTAGAAGAGAGTCCCAAGCTAACAAAATACGGTTGCACTGCTCATCTGATGCACCTCCTAGCCAATTACTTCAGTGTTCCAGAAATAAAGGCTAATGTTGTTGAAATTGCAAAATACTTCTGTAACAACCATTTTGCAGCAGCTGCTCTGAAAAATGTGGAGGAACCAAGCTAACTGTCCCACAAGACGTGTGATGGAACTCAGTAGTGGACTGTGTTGAGCACTAGATCAAGAACTGGCCTAATCTGATGACACTTTGGGAACAAAATCATGAAAAAAAAATAGATGGCACTGTCACAGCCAAAGTTCTCAACATTGGGCTTAAGAGAAACGTTGAACACATGCTGAGTACCCTGAAGCCTATTTCTGTAGCCTTGAACAAAATGCAGGGAAATAGCTGTTTTATTGCTGACACTGTTGAAATTTGGAAGGAACTGAGTGAGATCTTAAAAAGAGAAATATGCAATGGCAGAGTTGAAAATCACAAGCATTAAAAAAACCAAATGGGACAAGCACTCTCTCCAGCTCATTTTCTTGCAAATATTCTCAATACTCGGTACCAGGGTCAAACCTTAACTGCTGAAGAAGAAGAGTTGGCTATGACATGGACATCCAGCAATCATCACTCCAGAATGCCAACTATAATAAACTTCAGAGCTAAGGGTGAAGCATTCAAGAAATATATGTTTGCTGATGATGTTTTAAAGAAAGTCAAACAAGTGAAGTGGTGGAAGTCACTTAAGCACTTGGATTCAGAGACTGCTGATGTGATAATCTCACTTTTAAACAGCAGTAGCTTCTTCTGCCGGTGTAGAAAGAATATTTTCTTCCTTTGGACCAATTCATTCCAAATTGAGAAATCATTTGGGACCTGAAAAAGCAGGAGAGCTTGTTTTTCTTTTCCAGATTATGAACAAACAGGAAAATGAAGGTGAAAACGACTGAGTTAGCTGCAGAAGCCAATATTTTAAGTTTTTCATGTTGACCTGGCTGACATAGTCTATTTAATTTTTGTTTTGTTTTTTTTAAATATTATTTCATTTAACTATATTTTAATAAAAACAAACCTGATTTTAAAAAACTTGAATGTTTAACTAAATTCAAAAATTTATATGCTTGTTTTGTTAAAATATTATATTTGCTGTTGAAGGGGAAAAAAATCCAAAATACCTAACGTTGTTGTTTTAGTTAAATAAAACAATTTAAATGTCTCTCTGGTGATGTTCTCCTCCTAATACAGCATGGCAAGAAAATCCTCCAAATATTAATGATTAACCTGTTGAATTGGAGATAGTTCACCTCCCAATGACTTCATAAATATCTGCTTCAATTACCTTTGGTAATTGAAATAACCAAACAATCATTCATTTTCTGATATAGCTGTAAAACTAATCTGAAAAATTTTCAAAATAAATCACTTCAAAAATGTATAGTGTGTATCTTCTAAAAATGAAACCTACATCTATCTCTGAGTTGTGAAGAATATGTATTAAGGTTATAACAACCAACAAGAATGCACTTTTATGTAGAAATCCATGATTAAATCGAGTCTTCCTATCAATTTGATTTAAATCGAATCCACCCTGTCAAGCATGAGACTCAATTCTGCATATTACCCAAAATTATAACAATATTTTATCACAATCAAACTGGTACAACAGAAAAAAATAAAACATCCACATTCACCTATGTATGAGGGGAAATGTTGCAAAGGGTTAATCAGTTCATATTTGTAAAGAGCTCTGACATTTTATTCTGCACTTCCACAGCTCGATCTGTGGATTTTGAAACCATTTACAGACCATTTGTGAATTAATCCCGGCAACATCTTTGTATTGCTACCTCCATATTAGAGATGAAGAAAACTGAAGTACAGAGAAGTCAAGAGCTTGATTTTCCATGGTGCTAACTAAGCACACAATTCCAATTAAAAATCACAGGGAGTCACAGATCCTCCTCACTTGTGAATACCTTAATGACATGGGCAAGATCACAGAGCAGCTTAGTGGACAAGCTGAAAATAGACTCCAGCACCTAGCTCTAATCACTAGACCACTTCCATGTAAAGCGGCTAAGTGTTATTATAATAAAAGTTCTTACATGAAAATTATATCATTTTGCAAACTGTAGACCAAAAAGGGATTAGTCATCCCATAAGGGGCACAAATTCCATTAGGACCTGATCTTGCTTTCACTGACGTCAAAAGGAATTTTGCCAAGACTTCTATAGGAGCAGCAGGAGGCCCCTTTGCTGTCAATATGACCAACAATTTAGCTGAGTTAAAGGGATTTTTCACTAAACTAGATAAATACCCTTCATCTCACACAATATGCTAGTTTCTAGGTTGAACAGAATACTGTGTGTCTTTGGGGGAAAGTGAGCGAAGGGGATGTCCCACAAACACTGTATGAGCACTAATGGATTAAGCCTCACACAACACAATTGAGCAGGTAGGTAAATATTATTAATCCAATTTTTATAATGGGTAAACTGAGGCAGGGTGACTTGACCATTGCTTCATAGTGAGTCAGTGGTAAAGCAGGGATTATAACTCAGGAGTTCCTGGCTCCCAACATCCACTGCTCATTCCTTCAGACCATGTTTGGAAGGCATCAGGAAGAGGAAAAACATCTATACTCTGATCATATGGACTAAAATCTAGAAAATAATATGGAAGCGTACAGTTTAAAAAAAAAAAAAAAACCTAGCAAGTTCATCCCACCCTTGAGAACATAAGAATGGCCATACTGGCCTGAACCAATGGTCCATCTATCCCAGTGTCCCATCTTCTGACAATGGCCAGTGCCAGATGCTTCAGAAGGAATGAACAGAACAATTATTAAGTAATCCAGCCCATCGTCCAGTTCCAGCTTCTGTCAGTCAGAGGTTTAGTGGAATCCAGAGCATGGCATTGAACCCCTAACCATCTTAACTAATAGCCACTGATGGACCTATCCTCCATGAATTTATCTAATTCTTTTTTGAACCCAGTTGTACTTTTGGCCTTCACCGCATCCATAGCAACAGGTTCCACAGGCTCACACTGTGCTGCGTGAAGTAGTACTTCCTTATGTTTGTTTTAAACGTGCTGCCTATTAATTTCATTGGGTGACCCCCTGATTTGTGTGTTATGTGAAGGAATAAACAACACTTCCTTATTCACCTTCTCCACAGCAGTCAAGATTTTATAGACCTCTATCGTATCTCCCCTTAATCGTTTCTTTTCTACCCTGAACAGTTCCAGTCTTTTTAATCGCTCCTCATAAGGAACTTTTCCATACTTTAACCATTTTTCTTACCCTACTCCAATTCTTTATATCTTTTTGAAGATGGGGCAATCAGAACCTCAAGCAGAATTCAAGTTGTGGGCATACCATGGATTTACATAGTGGCATTATATTTTCTGTCTTATTATATATCCCTTTTCTATGGTTCCTAACATTGTTAGCTTTTTTGACTGCCACTGCACAGTGAGCAGATGTTTTCAGAGAACTATCCACAGTGACTCCAACATCTCTTTTCTTGAGTGGTAAGAGCTAATTTAGACCCCATTATTGTATGTATAGTTGGGATTATATTTTCCAATGTGTATTACTTTGCATTTGTCAAAACAGAATTTCATCTGCCATTTTGTTGCCCAGTCACACAGTTTTGCTAGATCCCTTTATAACTCTTTGCAGTCAGCTTTGGACTTAACTATCTTGAACAATTCCGTATCATCCACAAACTTTGCCACTTCATTGTTTGCCTCCATCCAGATCATTTATGAATATGCTGAACAGCACTGGTCCCACTACAGATCTTTGGGAGACCCTGCTATTTACCTTTTGTGTAAATAATAGACTATTATGATATCATACTGCTTCAATATAATTGCAACATTTTTCTTAAAAAAAAAAAACAAAAAAAAACAAAAACCACACAAGCCTGGCTACTGCTATCTATAGAAAAGCTCTAACCTCATTATGACAGCTCTCTGACCAGTACTTTAGACTCAGACTTTAAGGCCAGTTGGAACCATCATGATCTTCTAGTCTAACATCCTGCACATTGCAGGCCACAGAACCTTGCCCGCCCACTCCTGTAATAGACCCATAACCTCTGCCTGGTTACTGACGCCCCCAAACCATGATTTAAATCTTTGCAGGTCTGTTCTTCTATACTCCCTTTGTATTTTTTCCAAAAGCTCCCTCTCTGAAACTGCAGGCTACAGGAAATGGCACCTAAAATTTTTGAGTGAATTTAGTGTTTATAAAACTAACGTTTATCAGGGTGCAGACACAGAGCAGGCTGACTTTTTTGCAACCTTACGTGTTGCTGCACTGCCACTGCACCTCGTTCCTGAACTGTAACATCCACTATTTTAGGTACTTACACAGCCTTCATCACCATTGTATCTGAGCACCTGAATCTTTAATGCATTTATCTTCACAACAGCTATATAGGGTAAGGAAGTGCTATTATTCCCATTTTACAGATGGGAACTTAGGTACAGAACTGCTAATTGACTTGCCTGAGATCACACAGGAAGTTTGCAGTAGAGCAGGGAACTGAATTTAGGTCTCTCAAGATTTAGGTTAGCACCCTAATCAGTAGACCCTCCTTCCTCTGTTATCCAGACTTAGACCTCACCCATAGCTCTGCTAATGTACGACAATGCTGGCTTGCAACACCTTTTCTATTCCAGCCTAGGGCCAGTGTTCAGCAGGGACTGTCACTCGTACTAAACTAAGGATACGGTAACACTGTATTGCAGATGAGACAGGTTTAGAATGGGTACTAGCAATTTCCTTTTGCCACCAATGGACCACAACAGACATACTAGGCTCTTAACAGGAGTAATGTACAGGGCACACACAGAGGAAGTCCTATCACAATCCAGGAACATTAATTAAGTCCACCCCATAGGGCCACAGCTTGTGCACACAGCATTAATTATTCCAGTCTCTCCTCAGCAGGAACTATGCCTTAATTTTGTCTGGGCACCCATATGTTCTATAGACCAATGTCAGATAATCTGACTGAATCCTTGTCATGAATGCATTTACAGTGTAAAGGTGCATTCTCACTTACCTAAAGTTAAAACTAATTTGTTTTATTACATTTAACAGATAGAATCACAGATCAAAACCATTTAGAGTGTAAGAAATGCACTTTGATGTTATTTAAGAAGGGATAAAAAAATTAGTTATAGCAAGATAGTGCTTCTAAGTGACTGATCTAGCTTGATTGTACATTACCCTAAACTTCACCACCTACTTCCCTAAACCACTCCAGAAGACAGAATAGTTTCTCTCTCCCGACCCCACAGTGGAACTGCGATCTTTGAAACACCAAAATACACAAACTAACTTACAGGCCCCCACGGAACTGAGATATGTTAGAGCTGAATGTTTTTAAGAGTCCAGCGGTTCAGAGCCAAATATGTCCACCTCCATAATGAGACACTCTCAAACACAGGCCCTAATCATGTTCCCAAGCAAATGGCAAAATTCCCACTGATTTTAACAGGAACAGCCATCAGAGGAACTAATTTAATATTCTGGGAGTAGGATATCATTGCAGTTACCTAACTTAAGCACTTGTTCACTTTAACCTTCCCTAGCTTGCGTCATATTTCTAACCATAAGTAAACTGACTAGCAACAATTTTTAGGTGGTGGTAAACTGCAGATTATCCCATTGGCTGCTGCTCTGTCCTTATGGGATGCTGAAACCAGGCACCTTACATGCTAGTGTTGAGATCTGAAAGTGATATTAAGTACTGAAATCAGTTTCCTTGCACAATGTATCTAAAATTTGGATACAGGCTTGCAGTTACTGCAATCAAATACCTGGGTGCATGGAAATTTCAGAACCTGAGCCAGAAGCACTGACCTACAGAAAGCACAGAAACCTGTTCCAAGGGACTTGGCTACCGATCAGAAAACAAGCAAGGCATGTCCTAACCTCCATTTATACATGCCAAAACCCACCCAGCTTGTCACACTTAAGAATCTGTACTCAAAAGGTCCAGAATTAGGATAGCAGGGTATATGGCTCAGAATTAAGATAAACGTGGTAGAGACTTGGGAGGCTGGGGATGAGGAAAATCTTGTACAGCTCTTACCTGTACTAACATAAGTCCCTCATGTTTGTTAACACTAAGTTTACTCTAAAATTTTAAGACAAAAAGAGAGGTATTAATTTTAAATTGCTCACAGCAAGACTTCAGCAGCTGTCAAACAACGAACAACAGCAATGCAATTTGAATCACCTCTCTGCTCTCAAACCATACGCAACTCCCCACCCAAAAGGCAATTTACCACATTTCACTAAAATTAATATTAGCCAGAATTCTCTGTACCAAGTTTCCACACTAAAAAGGCAGTCTTCCTGTTGAGGCAGTCCATTAGCAGCGTTGAGCTGCGTAGCTGCACATACGCAGCTTGCATGCGTTATACAGACAAAAAAATAAATAAAAATAAAAAGCAAACAAAGTTACCAAGCATTCAATCTTCCCATTTCCTCCACCCCCTCCCCCCAGCTCCTTGCTGCAAACCTTCAGGCTTGCAAAAACCACAGCCATGATTCAAATAGCCTCTGTGGTGTTGATTCTAGCCTCAATCAGGAGCAAGGTGCAGGAGTGCGCAGGCCCTTTGGACCTTGTAAGAACCCTAGATTTCAATTTACCTCGTCCTAATATGAGACAGACACTGTCAGAATTATGCAACAGAGCGATTCCTCTCTCTCTCTCTTCGCTTCACTTCCCAAGAAAAGACAAAAAAGTGTTTTCCAGACCCGATCCTCAGGGCTCCCAGGAAAGAAGCAGGAAGTTCTCTTGCAATCAAGAATATCCCACAAAGTGGTCACTACTCAGCTCCCCTTCTGTGCACAAGCAAAGCGAAGTCCTGCACTGTACTTGGCCGAAATCTACAGCTCCTGTTTTTGATTCTCTCACCTCCAGTCCCACGATGCAGTGTCAGGATTGCATGGCTCTGACTCATCGGCTGAGCTCACAGCTTTAAAAAAACCAACAAGGCGGTGGCGGTGGAGGCAGCAGCGAGGGAGGGTGCTTTCTCCGATCTAAAGGATTGCACAACTCCCAGGCAAGTCAACCAGAAGCACCCGCCTCCTAAACACACATGCACTATACAGAACTGAAACCAGCTCTTCCACTTCATCAGCACAACTGCCTAAGTCAGGAGCCATCTCTCTCCCGCTCCCTCCCTGCTCAAGCAGGCCTGGGCCACTCCCACTTCCCGTTGCCATATAAGGCAGTGAAAGGGTTTTAAAACCACCTAGCAACTCCACAGAGCTGGGGATTTCCAGCATATTTTAGCCCTACATAATAGCTTTCCCTTTCTCTCTCTCACATCTACTGTTTGATTTGCAAAAAAGCATCCAGTTAGCATCTCTTCAAACCACACCAGGAGGATGACTTCAGGAGAACATTGTTTTACCCACGAAGACTACACATCCAGTTTATCTTTCCACTGAGGAAAGCTCTCTTTGCAATCTGCAATGTTCAAAATAGTTACATATGCATTAAACAGAAATTAAGCTATTACAACTGATAATTGGGGTGCATATCAGAGACAACATATACAGTAGGCCTTCTTCTGGCATGATATTATGCTCACAAAACAATTCTGTTTCCAACCTCTCCCGGTGCAGGTAGGCTAGGCAAGTGAAAAGATGTACATACTTGTGAGACAGATAGAGCATGATGCGGTACCATAGGAAATGGGACAGTGTCAGATCAGAGGTCTCAGCAGCTCTGCTGCTGACTCACTGTTTAAGTGCCAAACCCAAACATTCAAAAACATAAGTTGAGACCCCCAAATAATCGTGATACTGGCTTAAAAATCAAGACAATTTAAAAATAATACAGTACATACATTTTGGGTTGCTAATTTTCATTTGCCCTCTCGGTTTTGAGCTTTTAGTATATACTTGGACACATTTTTAAGCTTTTCTCAGCAACCATGAGGGCCAGAAACTCACTTAAAAAAATACGAAAGCCAAAATTCTCACAATCATTTGTCTCCAGGGGCTGAGGCTTTAAGAAAAAACATTGTTTTTCTTAAAAAATGTAAAATTGTGAACCTTGGCAAAACTGGTTTCCTGCTTTGTAAGACAGGTATATCAATAGACATCTATTTAGAGTGCTTTGAGATTTACACATGAGGAAAGCTAAGTAGTTGTATTACTTAAGAATATGCTTTGAACCTGAAACTACTTTTAACTATTTTTTTGTGATTGATTAGATTGTACAGTGGCTATGACTTTAAATAACTAATTGTTCTCTTTGGTTTTGAGTCCCCATGCCAATTTTTGTGGTTTTCAAAAATACATTTTCTTTTCCCTGTTGCTATGTGAAAAATCCCAAACTACAGGAGAAACTGACTATATAAAGAAAATAGTGCTGTCAAAGACAGCAAATAAAACAATTAAAGAAATATTTGTTTTCTTTAATCTTAGGTGTGTGATTTGCAAGAACATTAGGGGAAAAATTCTGAGAAGAGTAATTTTTAAGTTGACCATGTCCCTTAAAAATCAGATTAGATTTATGCTGCATGGACCATTCCTGAACTACTACCTTGCTAAAACCAGCCTGCTTTCTTTTGTTTAAGCACAGCCCTGGGCCCCAGCTCTGCAAGATGTTCCATGCACATGAACTCCTATGCTTGCATGATGCTCCACAATGGGGTTTTGTGCAGGCTCATGGGCTTCCCTAAAGCAGCTTGCAGACTCAGGGCCCCTATGGCTGAAGAATCTGACATGTTTCCACTACCCCAATGTTTGTTTTGGGTATTTAAAATTTGAGGTCAAGCACAGACAACAGCTCATTTCCACTACTATTGCAATGTGCAAGAAGGCTGCAACCGAAAGCAGAGTGAAATGTCCTAGGATAGAATATTAGAAGGAAGAATGAACTAACTGCCTTGTGAACCTTGAAGTATGCTGGTTTCTGCAAGCACAGTTCATCTTGCACCTGCATTCTCCATTCCCTTTGCACATTCAGGACAACAGTCCAGCATTTATTACCAAATGCCTTTGGTGCCCCAAAGAGATCATGGGAACAGAAATTGTTCCACAAGAGATGGCACAGCCTACCCAGTAACATTCTTCTGAAGTGCATACACTACCACCTACAATTTCAAATGCAATTACAAAAGTATCTCCTCTAATTAATATATTTGCTTCCTTTCTTTGTGTGGCATTATAGAACACCATAAGGGAAAAAAGCATCTCATGGAGTACCCTGTTAGGTACATATTATGATGTGAAGTGCTGTACAAACAGAACAGAAAAATGGTCCCTGCCCTAACCAGCTTACAATCTTAAGTATAAGACAAGAGACAGCAGATGGCTATAGACAGATGGGAAGTACAAAGAAACAACGAGACAGTACTGGTGATAGGCCGTGGCCTCTGCACACCAACAACCTAACTGCTATCAAGTTTTTTGTAGGCAACATGGCAAAGAAGAGTTTTGAAGAGGGATTTGAAGGTGGATAGCTTTGTGGATATAGACATCTGTACTGTAACTAAGTGCAATGCAGTTTTTTCTGCAACATACAAGATCAATAAGTAACAACTATGACATGCCGAATGCAGCCATTGGCAGAAAAATACTATTCAACCTTTCAGCAAAGCTGGATAAATTATTTATTTAATGGTAATATTTTGGCTTCCGCCTTGCTGTGAACATTATAGTACGGCCTCATGCACAAAGCTGTGTTTCAAGTGGTAGTAAGTAGAGAAGAGGCGGGGACTTTCTCTATTAATGATTATCCATTAATGATTATCTGAAACTTACTCCCCACTTCCAAGAAATTGAGGGTTTGCCCCACCCCTTTTATCTTATTTATAATTATAAATATAATTATATTATAATTTATAAACATTATTTATAATGTTTATTAAAAATAAGAAGTGATGTTTCTTATTAGGTTTTTTAATACTTAGAAACATCAAGAATATCAGTAAACTAAAAAACAAAATTCCTCTTCAATTGCTCAACTTTCATTTCTCAACTCTTGCAATGGCATGATGTTACTAGCGCTCTAGTCAGAGTCTTTGAAAGGAGGAAGACCTGCAATTCTGACACTAAGAAAAAAAGGACCCCTCCACACACACACATAAATATTTCAGGCTTTTTATATATTATAATGAAGCAAAAAAGGGCACAAACTGAACTCCCACTCATCCCTCATGCAAATAACCTTTAACATTCTTTCGCAATTGTTGTACCTTCTGTAAAAACTAAAATCTTGGCCTGTCTCTCTGACATCTTCTTGTGGATGTCTAGTCATCAGCTTAAGCTCAACATGATTAAAACAGGGAACCTAATCTCCCTACCACCATCCAAAACCCTCCCCACTACACTTAAATGGTAGTGTAGACATGACCTATGTTGGCAAAACTTAAGTTGCCCAAGGCTGTGGAAAAAAAAAAATCACACCCCTGAGCGACAGTTTCGAGGGCATAAATGGCAGTGTGCACAGCGCTATGTCAGTGGGAGAGCTTCTCCCGCTGACATAGCTACTGCTGCTTGTGGAGGCGGTTTTACTATGTCAACAGGAGAGCTCTCTCCCATCAGCATAGAGCGGCTACACAAGCGATCTTACAACGGCTCTGCCCCACTATAGCTGTAAGCTCCCTAGTGTAGACATGGCCTTAGATTGTAAGTTCCTTGAGTCGGGGACCATCTTTTTGCTCTGTGCTTGTACAGCACCTGGCACAATGGGGTCCTCATCCTTGCCCAGGGCTCCTAGGCACAACAGCAATACAAATAAACAATAACCATTTAACATTTATTTGGCTTGCTCAGATGAAACAGAAAACTGTTGTTCAGAATCTGGTGTTCAGTGTCTGCTCACTATGAGCACTACCTCTTCTATACAAGAGCCATTTTAATTTTTAAAACATCGTGCATCTCTCTCACACTAAGAACTGCCATACTAGTTCTAAATACTAGCTCTATGGTCCCTACTCCTTGCTTCTCTCTCTGTAATACCATTGGTGACTACTTTAGGGTGGAATGAAGGGTAATCTCCAAAAGCAGTTCACGATTCCTCTCCATGAACTGCCTCCACACAGGCCTGGGTTTTGTTTTTTGTTTGGTTGTTTAATTGTTGTTTGTTTTTTTAAAAAACAAACAAACTGGCTCTGCAAAAAGGATTGGGGAAGAGAAATAGCTAATCCTGAGTCAAGAACTCCTGTACTGGGGCTCTAATTCCCTGAAATGCCTCTCTGCTAGGAGTGGGACATAAAACACCAATCAATGACAGAGCACGTGCTGCAGACCTCAGGATGGGCTGGTCTTATGGTGCTGGCTCCTCCTCCTCGATCCCAGCTACTTCTAAAGGCCTCCAAGGACTTCATTGCCAACAAGAGCCTGGAGAGATTTATAAACAGCTGGAAATGAGATGAAGCTAGCCTGATTGCGTAGCTGCCTCTACTAGGACTTCTGCTTCATGAGGAGGAAGAAACAAGAACTAACCTCAGAGTCCAAAGCCACCAGTGAAACGGAACCATCTAGGAAAGCGGAAAGAGGCAGCCAGGTAGTATGTCCAGATGGGAGAAGAGGACCAAGTAGCTGGTCAACATGTTTAAGGGAACAGGGAAGGAAGTAGCTGGGAAACATATGCAGGTGATGAGGAGGACAAAGGACAACAGAACAGATGACAGGGGGAGACTAAGTGAAGAGCAGAAATAAACAAGCAGAAATAAAAATGGAAAGGAAATAACACTTCTCACTAGATGCAGTTTATAATAAAAATAATACTTCCCTACTATTACTTTTTCCATGTAAACCAGTGTTGCCCCAAACGGTACAGGAGGCACAAGACAGAAGTGACGAGCATTGCAGCTGGGAAAGCTGCAGAACCCCAGATCCATGCTTCTCCAAACATGTTTCTGTTTTGGTTTAAGTGGGACATTCAAAGATCTGTGAAACCCACTTTCCTTCTCTTCCTGCTCCTAAATAGAGCTGGTTGCAGGATCAGTTCACATGGGTAAGCTACTAGTACAAGCTGCTCTGCTCCTGCAGCTTTGGGTGGGACCAGGGGAAGCCTCTCACTCCCAGCAACATGTAGCCTTCTGGTACTTGGAGGAACAGGGAAGGGGACGAAGATGGAATCAAAGGAGAGGAGCAGAAAAACCTATTAAATATTATTACATACTAAACTTACTAAAATAGATATAGAAAAAAATACACAAAAACAAAGTTAAGAAAATAGACAGAAAGGGGCTGAAGAGAGAGAGAGAGGATAGAAGAAATGAAGGCTAGCAGCATCTGGAGGGATGGGGGCTGCAGCACCCAGCCATTAATCTATCCCAAGGACTGGGAGGCTCCAATAAAAAACAGATTGCAAACCAATGACATAAGCAATTTCTGTAGCTGCCACAGGAATGTTATGTGATTGTGGATGGGAGAGCAGGTAGTTCCCAGGAGCAGAGGGCGAAGAGCAGGGAGGGGAGGTGTCCATGAGAATCTCTCTGTGAAGACTCCTCAAACAGATAAACTAAAAGCTGGAATCTAAGTATGGTAAAGATGAAAGATTTTGGACCAAGCAAGGGATTTTATGGTTAAAATATTCTTAAGCTTGCTCCACAATCTTCCTTGTGAATATAGGAGATGGAATCTGTACCTTAATTCCATTTTAAAATATTCTCTATATCTCCTGCAATCAGATCTGTGTGGGTAGGCACCTGCACATGTGCAGCACCTCACTGAAATAAGTGGAGCTTTGCATATACACAGCAGTCTCCCCACATAGATCTGATTGCAGGATCAGTGCCTGTATGTGGTAGCCTAAAGTAACATGAGTTAAGGTAAATTCCCTTAAAAACCACTATGATAGCTAGTCAAAGTTTTTTCAAATGAAATGTGTTTTTAAAGAGATATGGCTTTTTGAAATAAAGAAGAGGTTACTCACTTTGTGGAGTAACTGCAGTTCTTCAAAATGTATTTCCCTATGGGTAATCTACTTCAGGCATCCATGTGCCTCTTGAGCCCATCATTGGAGATTTTTCCATTAGTAGTGCTCATAAAGGCTGCACATGCATGCTATGCCTCCTCATGCTAGACACCGAGACTATATAGAGATGCATGGGCCAACTGCACTCAGTTCCTTCTCCACCTGAATGTCTCCACAGAGAACAGCCTGAAGCAGAGGGGAGGAAAGGACGGGTAGTGGAGCACCCATAGGGACACACATCACAAAAAACTGCAGTTACTGCACAAGGTGAGTAACCTCTTCTTTGAGTAGCGTCCCTATGGGTGCTCCACTTCAGGTGACTTCCAAACAGTTTCCCCAGAGGGAGGAGGGAGCTTCAGAACTGCATCCAGAACTGAAGAGAGTATTGCAGTACCCAGAGCCACATCGAATCTGACAGTAGGATTAAAGCATAGTACTTTGAAAATGTACGTATTGAAGCCCATGTAGCAGCCCTACATATCTCAGACGTTGGTATGTTCTTAAGCAATACTGTGGACATCAAGAGCTGAAAATCAATCCCCCCCTTCTCCACTGAAGGAATTATAGCTGTCAGAGTCATCATCCTGAACTTGTGAGGTTTTACGAACTTGTTTACGAGTCTTAGATCTAAGACTGATCTCCATCCTCTGTCCTTCTTTGGTACAAGGAAATTCTTGGAATAAAACCCCTTGCACCAGTGAGGGGGAGGGACTGGGTCTGTTGCTCCTAACTGGAAGAGAGAGTTTACCTTGTGTCTTAATACAAGCGTGTGAGAGGGGTCCTTGAAGAGGGATGGGGAAGGGAAATTGAAGGGAAGGAGTGATGTCAAAGGGATGGTATAGCCCATTATTATGACCCACTTGTCTAAGTGTTCCGTCTCCAGGCATGTTGAAAATGGGAACGGTGGTCTCCAAAGAGAGAATGGTGGGAAAATGGGCATAGCTGTAAAACCAGAGATGCAGGGGGATTCAAACTCTCAATCAGCGCAATGGTTGGGTGGTCTTATAAGGGGGCAGGTAGACAGCCCTCTTTCTCTGAACTTATGTCTTTTACTGGGGGGTTTGGTGGCTATATGAAATCCAGAAGACTAGCAGGATGCAATGACCTACTACACCCAGACGTATATATGCCCAGGGAACATAAAGGGGTCTAGAGTCCTTCAGTGTATGGAAGGACGCATCTACAGTCTCCAGGAAAAGCCTATGACTGTCAAAGGGGAGGTCCTCAACAGTATTCTGTACTTCTCTTGGAAATTCCAAGAGCTGGAGCCATGATGCCCTGTGCATAACTACCGCCATATAGATGGACCTGGTGGCAGTGTCCACTACAACCAACGATGCTTGAAGAGCAGTCCTGGCCAATATTTGACCTTCTGAAACGATGACCTGGAATTGCTCCCTATGTTCATAGGGCAGATGTTCAATAAAAGTCATCCATCTATTGTAGTTTGTAAAACTGTATTTGGCAATGACCACCTGGTAGTTTGCAATCTGGAACTGCAGGGTTACTGACAAATAGGATTTCCGTCCAAATACATCCAGTCTCTTTTGGTCCTGGTCATGTGGAGTAGACCTGGAGAAGTGTTGCCTGCCCTCCTCATTTACCTCATCCACAACTAGGGGTTAGGTGGAGGGTGGGAGAACAAGAAATCAGAGTCTTTACAGGAAGCATATTACTTTTTATCCAGCCTTTTACATGTTGGTAGAATAGTAGCAGGTGTTTGCCACACAGTCTCAGCTGGATCCAGGGACACCTTGTTAATGGGTAACACCATCCTGGAGGATGTTGCTGACTGTAGGATACCCAACTGCTTGTGTTGTGAATCCCTGACCTCTTCAAGTGGAATCTGAAGAATGTCAGCTGCCCTTTTTATGAGGTCCTCAAATGTCAGCCAGGAAAGGTGGTGGAGGCATAACCATTTCATCTGGGGACAAGAATGAGATGGATATTTGAGGGGTGGTCTCTTTATCCATCCTGGCCTCCTATTCCTCAAACGTCTCCTGTGAGGGAGCTAGTTGGGGAGGAAAGGACTGAACAACCTTAGTGTCCCTTAGAGACGGTACTAGTGGTCTGGAGAAATGCTATTGGTAAGCAGTCCAGGGATCCCAGTGTGGCCCTGGGGGGGGCAGCATGCAGGGTTGGTTCCACCACCCTTGATGACAGTGCAATCTTCCCTGTCACTGTCAAAGAACGAGTTCCTGACAAGTTATTTTGGGGAATCCTGGACTGAAACTGAAGACATTGACTAGTAGTCCCATTCATCCTCCTCCTCATCATCCAATGGAAGAGTCTGCATAGAAAAGGGTGGAGAGTCCTGTGGTACCAGGGAATAACAGCAGTCTGGAGACCAAGGTGTCAGTGCCAAGACACGCTTGGTACCCATGAGGAGCGGGGATTCTGGCTCATCCACTATGGACAGGTCCCTCACCCATCTAAACTCTTGCAGTACCAAGCAGGGAAACAGTACCAGTCCAGTAGCCAAGGATGTGGTAGCTGAAGATCATGGTACTGTCGATGGCGGGCATACCATTGTTGGTGCCGATGGAGTCTGGTGCCATCGCTTGCTCTGTACTGAGGGTACTGAATAGGTAGCTGCTGATGACAGGCCTGAGTCTGATGGTACCAGATCAGGTGATTATGCTTGCCCTCCTTGTCCCTGGTAGACAGTACTGAAGCTCTGTCAGAGCCATGTCTCTCCCTTGAGCTCCAGGGATTTCTGGCACTGCCACTACTGGTGGAGGAGTCCTTCAACTCAACGGTTCTGAGCTCAGAGGTCAAGGTTTCGGAAACTGCAGATCTCATAGGGGACCTGGGCTTCTTTGGAGCCCTCTCAGAAGCCTCCAATGATCCTGTTCTTAGGGGAAGCCTGCGCCAAGATGGAAGGGGCACTGAATCTGTCTAAAAAGTGAAAACTTTACTTTTGCTTCCCGCCTTCCCGTTGTCCTGGTATTTAATTGACAAAGTGGAAAGAGGAAAAAGTGGATGCAAGGGGTGTGGGAGGAGTGGGAAAAAAATAAAAAAATTTAAAACCCAAAAGTTTTCCATAGAAGTTCTTGCAAAACCAGTGTAACAAAAATTACTTCTATTTCCCCCCCAAACTTTTTGATCAGCTCATATGTAAGAATACAGAGGTACCCACCCTACCTATCTTAGCTATTAGTTCTTCAGTGACTCACTGAAAACCTAAATTAAAACAAAACATTTGTTCCCTGTCCCAGAGTTATTTATTTCCAGAAACTAGAAAGATAATGGTAATGAAACAAAATAAGTAAGTTCTACTACACTCTTTTATTATTTATATTAATTTCATTACCTATATTATGTTATTTATATAGCATCTTTCCTCTCAAAGCACCCCCAAAGTGCTTCCTGAGCTATATATGTACCACACCAACTGTATGCAGCTGCTTCTGGAGGCTATGCAGGAAGCCAGCTTGCCACATGCTAGACAAAAGTGAAGCAAGAAAGAAACATGGCAAGTGACAAGCAGGCAAACCCTATTCTTCTGAAAAGTACTTGGTCATTAAAGATCTCAATTTAAAGGGGATAAACCCTCTGTTTTTTGTTTCTTTTTAAATAAGGTATCCTCCAAAAGATCCTGCAGGGTAAAACTATATGAAGCTCAAATCTGATGCTTCAAGCACCTAACTACCTCTCAGTCTACACGGTTATCTATTAATGTATGCAATATGTATTAATATTTACTATTTTAAAATAAAGTATTCTTCTAGTCATCCTAGATCTTCTGTACTCATTTCCAGCAATGAGGGAGAATCCACAAATTGCAACCGCTCGGTAAGTAAAATGAACTAGCCCAGTGACACGTTACCAACCAACCAGAAAACTCCATGAACACATTCCAAGATTTTGCAGCCCCAGAGCAACACAGGCCAAATTCATACATAGTGCTCTGCCCTGGCGATAAGTGAGAAAAGCAATGATCCCACAACATCACATTGCATTTGGCCACAGCTATTTTGCACAAGAGAGGAAGGATGCTGGTGGCAAAGGGTGTTTTAAGCAAGGGTCTGTTAGCAACACCTGAAATTGTTGGCTGACCTCTTATCTCTAGAAATATCGTTCAACATATAAGTTATAACTCAAGAAATGCTGGACAGTGGGGGCAGTTTTGCCAAACATTTTTTCTTAAAATTATGCAAAAAACACACTCCCAAAATAACACAACATGAAAACTAACCAAGGCCATTTGAGAGGTGAAGATCTACGTACAGTACCTTTGCAGCCATAAGAAACACTGCAAACTAGGGTAAGACATGGCAAAAATAGCTGCACCATGCACATCTATGACATTATATAATTAATAGGTGTGTATACATGTAGGGTTTGAGAGTAAGTAAGAAAACCTTTCATTTACACTTTTGAGAAACTATTGGAAACAGTGCCAATGAAAAACAGTTACTGAATTTTGAAAATAACTTTCACGTGCAACAGGTGGGTCAGCATTCTAATCACTGTAGCCTCAATTCGTTTCCCCCAGTGATAGTTGATTGAACAGTTAGCTAATGAGAAGAAGAGTGTGAGGAAGTGAGGAATTAACCCTCAGCTGACTAACCTGATAAAAGCCAGGAAGGAAGTATTCCAAGGGGTGGGAAAGATGAGGATGACAATGAGGGGCTAGCGGAGCATAGAATGAAAGACATCCCGAGAGAGGGAGATTGTTTTACCTCCTAGGGCCCTAGTAAAGGCAGGCTGAAAGATGTAGGAATTTAAAATTGGAATGTTGCACTGTACTGGAGTGGGTGGAGACGTTTAGAATAAAATACAGCCTGAACACTACAAGAAAGTGGGTCTGAGCAGTTTTTGGGGCATCAGAGGGCAAGGGACAGAGCATTGTCCCATCATGGGGGGGGGGTGGGAATTTTGCCTGTGTAAGATATGGGAATGTTGAGACACAAATAGATTCAGCTTTGTTTCAAAGTCACTTCCCAGATACTTCTGTAAACCATTAACCAAAGAACAAACATACTCCATGCAAACTCATGTCAGCTCTCCAAACTAGGAATTTAGTCCTGGAAAGGATAAGCTTTCCTCCTCCAACCCTTCCTTACCAACTCCACTGGATGAGTGGTGATAGTTTTGTGTAACAGTCAGCCAGGTGCAGAGTGTTTATAATGGAGAGGGGAGAGTTACTGCAAGAGTCTGCAGTTGTTACTGTCAGTTTTTGACCCTGTTTGCTGTAGTATTCCCAGCCACAGAGTGCAAAGCATGTGGTCGCCAGCCTGAACATCATCAGCACTATGCAGAATACAACTGTGCTTTTGTTCAGACCATGCTTTCCAGCAATCGTTCTCCTTGCCTATTTACACTCAGCATTAATGATATGCAAGGAAATATTAAGGTATCTATGCTTGTTGGAGTAGGCTACACAGCCATGCAGCACCTCTTGCCCTGAGCTGATTCTGAATACAACCTATAGCTGTTCCCAATAAAGCATACGACCCTCATAAGTGGTTTTGGATCTGCAAAGTTTCCACTCAGCTCATTTTTCCAGATTAATCCCAAATTTAACATGGAGATCTCCAGTCCCACAAACCTATTAATTTAAAATATTCTGAAGTAACTTTTGTTGGCTTCACAGCATCTATACTATGACTTTGCATAAAGATGTTTCCAAAAAATTAATTGAGACTAAAACAAGAACATTTCTGTCATGTAAACCACAGTATTCTTGCCAGCAAGTTAAAGAAGTATGGGCTGGATGAATGGACTATAAGGTGGATAGAAAGCTAGCTCGATCGTCGGGCTCAACGGGTAGTGATTAATGGCTCCATGTCTAGTTGGCAGCGGGTATCAAGCAGAGTGCCCCAAGGGTCAATATCTTCATTAATGATCTGGAGGATGGCATGGACTGCACCCTCAGCAAGTTTGCAGATGACACTAAACTGGGAGGAGTGGTAGATACGCTGGAGGGTAGGGATCGGATAGAGAGGGACCTAGACAAATTAGAGGATTGGGCCAAAAGAAATCTGATGAGGTTCAACAAGGACAAGTGCAGAATCCTGCACTTAGGATGGAAGAATCCCATGCACCGCTACAGACTAGGGATCGAATGACTAGGCAGCAGTTCTGCAGAAAAGGACCTAGAGGTTACAGTGGATGAGAAGCTGGATATGAATCAACAGTGTGCCCTTGTTGCCAAGAAGGCTAACGGCATTTTGGGCTGTCTAAAGTAGGGGCATTGCCAGCAGCTTGAGGGACGTGATCGTTCCCCACAATAGATAGTTGTCGACTCTATTCGGCATTGGTGAGGCTTCATCTGGAGTACTGTGTCCAGTTTTGGGCCCCAAACTACAAGGATGTGAAAAATTGGAAAGCGTCCAGCGGAGGGCAACAAAAATGATTAGGGGACTGCACCACATGACTTATGAGAAGAGGCTGAGGGAACTGGGATTGTTTAGTCTGCAGAAGAGAAGAATGAGGGGGGATTTGATAGCTGCTTTCAACTACCTGAAAGGGGGTTCCAAAGAGGATGGATCTAGACTGTTCTCAGAGGAAGCAGATGACAGAACAAGGAGTAATGGTCTCAAGTTGCAGTGGGGGAGGTTTAGTTTAGATATTACGAAAAACTTTTTCACTAGGAGGGTGGTGAAGCACTGGAATGCGTTACCTAGGGAGGTGGTGGAATCTCCTTCCTTTGAGGTTTTTAAGGTCAGGCTTGACAAAGCCCTGGCTGGAATGATTTAGTTGGGGATTGGTCCTGCTTTGAGCAGGGGGTTGGACTAGATGACCTCCTGAGGTCCCTTCCAACCCTGTTATTCTATGATTCTATGACAAATGGTTAAAACTCCATGGTCTTTCTATTGTTGTCAGGAGGAAAAGGTGACAGAAAACCTTATGCATAGAGATGTATAGTCTTCCAGGCCATTTGCTAAGCATTCATAAAGCATTTGCTAAGATACCCGCATTCACATGATTACACTCCTTCCTTTTGCATAGGGTCACTATGTCCTGCCAATTTATCAACTCCCAAAAATAAACTTGTTGAGTAACTAAAGATGTCAATAGATTTTCACATTCTCCCCATGCAACCCACATTATACAGCGGGCATGATTACTCAAATACAACTAAACATTTCATGCTTATTCATAGTGGAATATTTTTCAAGCAAATTCTGTCATTTTTAAATGTCTCCATTGTAGCTGTCACTAAGAAAAAGTGTTTTTATTTAAATTGTGAAGGGAGGTTTCCTCTTACTTCTTACAAATTTAAGTCACAGTGAACTGTTTTCTTGAATTATTTCTTGAAGTGATTTTAGTGCTTATGAAAACTGACAGACTGACAGTTGTGGACGCTAAAGTCCTGTTCATCCTCAGGGTGGGTATGGCATGGGCAGCTACCAGGGGCGGTGGGTGGAGCCCTGTTCAGGGAGGCTAACCCCCCCCCGGCTCTGCCCCTTCCACCCTAGCCTCCCCCACCTCCCTTGCGGCTGGAGCCCCGAGGCTGCCCCCCCCGTGGAGAGGAGCCCCAGGGCTGGCTGGAGCTGCCCCAGCTGCGCCGCACCTCCCCTCCTGAGACCCCAAGCTGCCCCATGGGAAAAGCTCCTGTCTCTTCCTGAAGAACCTGAGCTTTTGATACGCATCACGGCGGTTCTGAGGCATCTGAGGAGACGGTATGTGCTATTCAGCTTCCTGGGTTCATCAGTAATCTCCCTGGAGACCATGGAGATTACGATGAACCCAGGAAGCTGAATAGCACATACCGCCTCCTCAGACACCTGGAACCTGCATGAGGCATAATAATAAGCAAAAACTTCCCCCATGCAAACGGCCAAAACCCGCAACTGGGCGTCCAGTGGTGGTGGCTGTGCCAAGGGAGGCATAGCATCCCTGGCCTATTATACCCGCTGCCTATGGCGGCTACTGTGCAAATACTCCAGCCACTGTGCCTCAGTGTGGAGCTGGAGGGATCATCCTCTAAGGGATCAATCTCCTTGTTTTTCTCAGTCCTTGACCTTTCTGATGAGGTTGCTAATCTCAGCTCTAGCTGATATCAGTTAAATTGGTGCCATGTAGAAACAGATACTTGTCACTAGGAACTGGACTGAGACCACTAACTCTAGTGATTCCTTCTGTTCACTACCAACCTGGTTTGAATTAGAACCAATGACTTGGCAGTGAAAGCTCTATAGCCGATTATTTGTCTCCCAAATTATATTGTTTTTTCCTCTTTATTATGGCAAATTAATGTATAAAAATATTTTTCACTTAATGTACACAACATCTTCCATCCAAGAATCTCAAATCATTTTACAAGATGCAAGTAAGCCTCACTACAGCTCTGTTAGGTAGGTAATTATCTCCATTTTACAAATGAGGTACCTGAGGCAAGGAGAGGATAAGATTACATGTCAACAGTATAAACAAGCTGTCATAAATATAAAGGGAAGGGTAAACACCTTTAAAATCCCTCCTGGCCAGAGGAAAAATCCTTTCACCTGTAAAGGATTAAGAAGCTAGGATAACCTCGCTGGCACCTGACCAAAATGACCAATGAGGAGACAAGATACTTTCAAAAGTTGGGAGGAGGGAGAAAAGCAAAGGGTCTGTATGATGCTTTTGCCAGGGACAGAACAGGAATGGAGTCTTAGAATTTAGTAAGTAATCTAGCTAGATATACGTTAGATTATGATTTCTTTAAATGGCTGAGAGATTAAGCTGTGCTGAATAGAATGGATATTCCTGTCTGTGTCTTTTTGTAATTTAAGGTTTTCCCAGAGGGATTCTCTATGTTTTGAATCTAATTACCCTGTAAGGTATTTACCATCCTGATTTTACAGAGGTGATTCTTTTTTACTTTTTACTTCTATTAAAATCCTTCTTTTCAGAAACTGAATGCTTTTTCATTGTTCTTAAGATCCAAGGGTTTGGGTCTGTGGTCACCTATGCAAATTGGTGAGGATTTTTACCAAACCTTCCTCAGGAAGTGGGGTGCAAGGGTGGGGAGGATTTTGGGGGGAAAGACGTTTCCAAACAGCGCTTTCCTAATAAATAAACCCAGATAAACATTCGGTGGTAGCAGTGAAGTTCAAGGGCAAAGGGTAAAATAGTTTGTACCTTGGGGAAGTTTTAACCTAAGCTGGTAAAAGTAAGCTTAGGAGGTTTTCATGCAGGTCCCCACATCTGTACCCTAGAGTTTAGAGTGGGGGAGGAACCTTGACACAAGCAAGTGACAACGATGGGAATAAAAACACAGAATTCAGTTCCCAATTATGTCCTATAACTACTAGACCATATTCCTTCCTGATATAGTACAGTTGCCTTCTGTACCAATTATATTTCTCTTTTCTCTTAAGTGTAATCCTGTATTTAGTACAAACAGATGGCACATGTAAAAATTACAGGCCTATACTGACCTGTTGGCCAGGGCAAAAGAGGAAAAAAACACCTCTAAGCCCTAAATACACGTTATGCACTTTCACAGGAAATTTTAATTTCAGTATAAGCAGCTCACTGGGTCTCCATACAGACAAAATATCAGTGAAAACAGTGCAGGATAAAACATTCTTCCAGAACAGTTTCAGCAACATAGCACTGATGTTTGAAAACAAAACCACAGCAACACCAAGTGAAGACAGTTGGAGGAAAAGAAAGCACCAGTCAGCTGTTCCTGCACAAATCAGTACTGCTAAGCATGAGGTAAATTCAAAGACAAGGCTGATAGAACATTTTACCAGTCTTCTGTTGAGCTGAAAAGGAGTACATGGAAAATATTTTAGTCCAACAGTTCTCAAACTGTGGTTCAGGACCCCAAAGTGGGTCACGACCCCGTTTTAATGCGGTCGCCAGGGCTGGTATTAGACTTGCTGGGGCCCAGGGCTGAAGGTGAAGCCTGAGCTCCACCATCCCGGGCCAAAGCCAAAACCTGATGGCTTCAGCCCTGGGTGGCAGGTCTCAAGTTACAGGCCTGGGGCCGAAGCCCTTGGGCTTCAGCTTTGCCCCCCACCTAGGGGAGTGGGGCTCGGGCTTTGGCCCCCCACCCCGGGATGGCAGGGCTCACCTGGGCTCAGACTTCAGTCCCCCTCCTGGGATCATGGAGTAATTTTTGTTGTCAGAAGGGGGTTGCGATGCAATGAAGTTTGAGAACCCCTGTTTTAATTCAAGACAAAGATACATGTTTAAGGTTTTATATAACACATCTTTAGAAAGGCTAGGTAAAAATCACTGACTTACTGTGGTCCTGTCTGACTTGGACTTCCTACTGTAATGAATACATTCGGGAAAAAAGTGTGCCTCTCCCTCTAAAACAGAGATAGAATTTAAGCAGTTGGTCCATATAGGAGCTGAGGTCTGCCAGTGCAGACCCAGTTGCTGGATTATTGCCTTAGCTAGCTAGGGTTGCCAACTGTCTAATCACACAAACCCAAACACCCTTGCCCTGCCCCCGACACACCCCTTCCCCAAGGCCCCACCCCTTCTCTGAGGCCTGCCCCACTCACTCCGTCCCTCCTACCTCCATCGCTCGCTCTTCCCCACCCTCACTCACTTTCACCTGGCTGGGGCAGGGCGTTGGGATGTGGGAGGGGGTGAGGGGTGCAGGCTCCGTCCAGGTAGCGCTTACCTCAGGCAGCTCCCAGTTGGCAGCACAGCAGGGCTAAGGCAGGCTCCCTGCCTGCCCTGGCCCCACGCCACTCCCGGAAGTGGCCAGCATTTCCCTATGGCCAATGGGAGTTGCGAAGTCAGCACTCAGGGCAGAGTCAGCGCACAGAGACCCCTTGACCCTCCTAGGGGCCACAGGGACATGCCAGCCGCTTCTGGGAGCGGCGCAGAGTCAGGGCAGGCAGAGAGCCTGCCTTAGGCCCGCTGGACTTTTAGGGGCCTAAAATCTCCTGGTTTCGCTTCAGTGGCCTCCAGGAGATAGAGCCTGATTCTGGGAGACTCCTGGCGGAACCAGGAGGGTTGGCAATCCTAACAGATCACTTTGCTGAATCTCCTTTTACCAGAAGAATTACCTATAGATCCCAGAAGCCAAGAGAGCAGCACTTGGTTTAATATATGTTGTTTTAAATTTAAATTGCATTAGAAGTATTAGTAAAACCAGATTGGTTCAGAATCCATAACTGTCTACATGGAGCAGCAGTGCACACTATGGAGGTATGATTTTTGAAGTGCATGAATTGATCCCTGTAGACCCAGCTGAGACACACTAGACATTCCCTACTGCGCTTTAACATAGTACTGTGTTAAAGTGCACTAGTTAACTTATAGTGTGCACCAGCAGGGTCTACGCAGACTAATTAGTGTGCAACATTGCTAATGCATTTTAGAAATCACACCCCTGTAGTGCCCACTGCACTATATAGACAAGGCCTTAATCTAAGTATTGAAATGAAGACATGAGAGACTTTTGCTTAAGAGTTTTATAATGCAAGAGGAGACACATTTCTTCTTCAGTTCTCATGCTACACAGAACAGCAGCATCTTTCCCCAAAGCAAGTTAGGAGTTGAGTGGAAATCATTCAAGTCTCTTTAGTCTACCACCAAAAAGCAACAGAAGATCCCCGAACAGGGACTAGTGAAAGAAAGCTTTAGTCCTATTTCCTTTTTAGAACAAACATTTCTCATCTACAGTCATCATGCTTTGTTTTGAAAAGAGACGCTCCAAGGCTGAAAGGCTACAAAATTAATTTACCCTGAAACTTAGTTTTATGATCCACATATACTATTTTCTGTATCAGATACCAAAACAAAGGCTACAAGATTGCTGAAGAGCTGGACTTGCAGCAGACCACCACGACCAACCAGGGACACTCGTTTTCTTGGGAAGTTTTTCTTTTTTTTTGGGGGGGGGGGGGGAGTGTGTTATTTATTTGCTTTGTTTTGTCACCCTGCAACTCTGACAGTCTGCTGTATGTGGAAGTAGGCAGGGCACTATTTACTGTAGTATTTGAATTTTGGGTTCCAACTACATGGCTAGAATGAGAACCAATACCTTGAATCAAGGGAATATTAAAACAGTGGGTCTAAATATTAATCTACATTGATGGCATCTTTCACTATATTCATTTTGCACGTTAATGATTGACACTAACAGACTATCACTATGTTGTATAAGTCCTAAAGAGGCATATCAATAGTAATTTTGTACTCACAAACAATCTAGTTACTCAGGACAGGATTATTTTATTGGTTTAGTCCTGCCATCGAAAGAGAATTTCTGTTTAAAAACACCCAAAAAGCTAATCCAATTTAATCCAAAACCAGTTACATATAGCACATTTCAGAGTATCAGCCGTGTTAGTCTGTACTCGCAAAAAGAAAAGGAGTACTTGTGGCACCTTAGAGACTAACCAATTTATTTGAGCATAAACTTTCGTGAGCTACAGCTCACTTCAGTATGCATCTGATGAAGTGAGCTGTAGCTCACAAAAGCTTATGCTCAAATAAATTGGTTAGTCTCTAAGGTGCCACAAGTACTCCTTTTCATATAGCACATTAATACACATGTATTCCAAGCAAAGAGTGTCTTGTTATTATGGTTTTGTTCTATTATCCATATAAACTATCAGAGTACACTGGTCCTTTAAATAAGCTGTCCTCATGCACATGGTCAGCAGTTGTTTATGTTGACAGGTATTTGGGACTGTGCCTTTGGTCTCACACCTGGCTAGCCATGCCTGCGGCGAAAGGCGTTTCGTGGAGAAAACTATCAACTCATAAAAAGCAGCAGCACATCCAGATGCCAAACAAAAAAACCAACCAAACAAACAAAAAAAATAATCTAACTTTGCTCTCCAAAATACCAAGACAAAGATTCCTCTTAATAGTTACGTCTGCTTCTTTACAGAGAGGCTTGGCTGAGTTTCAGGTCTGTTCTATGCTCCTGGGATACGTATGCACAGCACATAAGCAAAATAACTCATCCTACAATGGCACTACACACTACTCTGGAGGATTTGGTTTCTTTGCTCAGGTAGCTTTATTAATAGTAATTATTTATAAAAGAATCTCAATGCTACAGAAGAACTGTAGGGAGTCAGACCTGGGTTCTTTTCCTGGCTCTATTTTGGCCTAACAATGCGACCATAACTCCTCTGTGCCTTTGTCATAAATATAAAGGGAAGGGTAAACCCCTTTGAAATCCCTCCTGGCCAGGGGAAAGCTTCTCTCACCTGTAAAGGGTTAAGAAGCTAAAGGTAACCTCGCTGCCACCTGACCAAAATGACCAATGAGGAGACAAGATACTTTCAAAAGCTGGGAGGAGGGAGAGAAACAAAGGGTCTGTGTGTCTGTCTATATGCTGGTCTTTACCAGGGATAGACCAGGAATGGAGTCTTAGAACTTTTAGTAAGTAATCTAGCTAGGTATGTGTTAGATTATGATTTCTTTAAATGGCTGAGAAAAGAATTGTGCTGAATAGAATAACTATTTCTGTCTGTGTATCTTTTTTGTAACTTAAGGTTTTGCCTAGAGGGGTTCTCTATGTTTTTGAATCTAATTACCCTGTAAGATATCTACCATCCTGATTTTACAGGGGGGATTTCTTTATTTCTATTTACTTCTATTTTTATTAAAAGTCTTCTTGTAAGAAACTGAATGCTTTTTCATTGTTCTCAGATCCAAGGGTTTGGGTCTGTGGTCACCTATGCAAATTGGTGAGGCTTTTTATCCAACATTTCCCAGGAAAGGGGGGGTGCAAGTGTTGGGAGGATTGTTCATTGTTCTTAAGATCCAAGGGTCTGGGTCTGTAGTCACCTAGGCAAATTGGTGAGGCTTTTTACTAAACCTTGTCCAGGAAGTGGGGTGCAAGGTTTTGGGAAGTATTTTGGGGGGAAGGACGCGTCCAAACAGCTCTTCCCCAGTAACCAGTATTAGTTTGGTGGTGGTAGCGGCCAGTCCAAGGACAACGGGTGGAATATTTTGTACCTTGGGGAAGTTTTGACCTAAGCTGGTAAAGATAAGCTTAGGAGGTTTTTCATGCAGGTCCCCACATCTGTACCCTAGAGTTCAGAGTGGGGGAGGAACCTTGACAGCCTTAGTTTATGCTATCTGTAAAACTGAGATCACAATGCCTATTTATTTTTGTAAAGTCTTTTGAGATCAGATGTGAATATTATTAGTTCATCAGAAACATATAAATGAAAGAAAATCCAAAGAAAATGGCATCATCAAGGACTTGATTCAACAGGCACTTCACACTCAGAACTACCAGTGCAGTCAATGAAAGTCCTGTGCACAGAGAAACTGCAGAATCAGGCCCGACAAATTGATCCTACACTGCACCACTACTACCCTGAGTACCCTGGCCAGTTTCCAAAAGAAGATCCTGGAATTCTTCCAGCTGGGGAAAGCACTGTACGTGTCCTGAGCCTCCTTCTGAGAGGGAGTGGGCAGGGCCTGGTCTGCATCAGCAACCAGGTCCACACATTCCACCTCCAGGTCCCATAGAGATTCCTTCATGGTAGTCATAGTCCACCACAGAGTGTGCTGGTGCACATCTTCCTCCACTGGCTTAGAAATAACCAACAGCTATTTTTATCTCCACCCACGGTGTCTGCCCCGAAACCTCTCCAAGTTGCCAGTCGTTTACCAGGACCACTTCAGGACTTGGAAACTAATTTCAGCAGCCATGTTCACAGTGGCCACTGAGGGAAAAGACCACCTCACAGAACCCCTACTATGCAACCCACACCTTTGTGTGCTGGTGGTGGAGTCCCCCTTCATGCACCAAAAGATGGTCCTGGCTGGTGTCATGAGAATCAAAGACCTTCTGGACTACCGCTGGAGGGACTAGGTGGAGCCCATGGTGCATGGCTAGTGCATGGGGTTGCCCACCCTGTCATGTGCTCCAGGAGGTGAGGACAGCCTTGCTCCTGCTTCTCTCACTTTTCTCAAGCAGGCCCTGTGAGAGGGCGCTCCCTGCCCATCAGAGGTCATCACTGGATCCTTGCCTCACGAGTAGTTCTCCACTCCAACACACAATCTGAGTAGGCTGAATGCCATTCAGCCAGTCCATCTCTGAACCGCACACAGAGAACATCTGTACATGCGCATGCTCCATACCACCCACTTCCTTGCCCTTATGTCCCAACCCAACACCAAGTGGCAGGAATAGCTGCCACTTACAGAGGGCAGGGAGCCCAATGGACCAGCTTGTTCACCACCCTGGTCCCACATCCCGGTGAAGATATTAGTTGGTGTCTTCTCCTTGGAGCCATGAGTACGGGTGTGTGGTTGGCACAGTTTATGGATTCCTCTAACAACTTCCCCTTCTACAATGAGAGGGAGACTCTGGCACACACCTATTAGAGTATGTCAGGCTGCAGCCCCTCTTCTGGTTCCTCCAGAACCTCTTGCTGAGGTTCTGGATGCATTTCTGCACACACCTCCTTATATTTACACATCCTATCTGCGGCCCCAAAAAGTTGCAAGATCTCATCAACCTCCTTCTGGCACTGGCCAAGATGGCCATTGATCACACCAGGAGGAGGAAGCTAAATGGAGGGAGTGCTCTATGACTCTGGAGCCTGTTTCCAGTCCTTTGTATTATGTCTTCAGGCAGAGTTCCTCTGGACACTAAATATTTGAATTCCTTTGTGGAACAGTGGGTGATGTCTGGGGTTCTTTGCTTGGTGTCCCCATCTGGACCCCTTGTTTTGGCCCTATGACTCTCACTCCCATTCCTTTTTTTCCCATCTGTTGTCCCCCATAATCACTTGCAACTGGGCTCAGTAGTTCCTCCCCCTGGACTGAGGAAACGGGCCTCTAGTTGCGGGAAGGCCTAGGCCCCCTCATCCTAGATACACCACACTACAGGTTACCTCCTGGCTGGTATTTCACCAGCCTGGCTGGTTTGTTTATGGATTTGACATTTTCCAGGAAAAATAATTTGATCTGCCAGGTTTTTTATGTGGATCTAAAGATTTGCATTATCATCACAATACACTGGTATATCGAATGTTAAAAGTTTGTGTCCAGCTAAAGATGTTGCAGTGTTCCCACATCTGCAGTGGGAGAACATTATTTTCTTAACATATATAGATAAGTTTAAGTATGTCTCTAGATACTGTAAGTGGCTGTTGAAGGGGATAGAGGGGAGGTTGCAGAGTTGTTTTGTGGTTGGGGTTGTGGCAGGCTTGCCTTGTGGGGAGAGTGGGTGCTGGGTTTTTTGCATCCCAAAGGTGATAACCCTACCACACCACTAGTAGAAAATATTATGTTTTTAAATTTTAGGATAGGCTAGCATAAGCACTATGTTTTCATAGATCATTGTCATCATCTAGTCTGACCTCCTGTATAACTCAGGCCAAAGAACTTTCCCAAAACAATTCCCACAGCATATCTTTCAGATAAAACATTCAATCTTCATTAAAAAGTGGTCAGTGATGGAATATCCACCACAACTCTTGGTATAATGACAAAAATAAACAAAACCAGAGAATACTTCTAAAAATTGCTTTGAAGCTTTTAAGTGGGAAGGTGTTTACAGGTTAGAGGAAAAGCACGTCTAGCACTTTCAAACCCCAGATGAATTAAATACGGAACAAAAACAAGAGCTTTAAGAAATATAGTATCACAATGCAATAAAACACAAATGAATAGGTTAATCAAATCATTCCTCAATTTTTCTAAACTATCAGAATTATAGATATACATTTGAGACTTTCAAGTGAGAGTTTTGTAAACTGGAGCAACAGCCTCTCTTTTATACCTTGTAAAGTTGTCCAATATCATCCACAACATCCAATTTAACTTTTTAGGACTATAAGGAAGCTAAACCTTTTCTAGATTCCAAATCTTCACCTGTTCAGAAAGATGATAAATGAGCAATTGATGTTGAAGAGGGTGATATTTAAATATATTTATTTGCCATTGTTTTGAGTTTATCAGGGTGTGTTAAATGGTTAGGGTTTCTTTTAATTACAGTTGTAACATTCTGTGACAGCCTGAGATAGAATATTTGCAGCTGCTTGAGACATGCATCCTCTGCTATTCGATGCATCAGTTGTGGGGGTTTTACCCACTAAGGGACAAATTGTGATACTGCTCAGTATGAGTAAAGGTACTTTACAAATAGTGCCACTGACTTCAAGGAGATTACTTGGGGAGTATGGAATTGTTCAACATGAGTAAGGGTATCACTCTAAACTTCCTGAGTTTTTACATTTGAATGTTTCTTTGAGTGGGTATTCTTTGTATTTCAAATTCAAACTTAATAAATCAAAAATTGTTTATAGAATATAAACAAAAAATCAAATTCTCACATTTCTTTTCTTGTATGCAGTCACAGCGCCCTAGTCACTGCAGAAAATTTTTCAGTAATCACAAGCAATGTACAGTGCACCAGTAGCAAGATCGTTCTGCAGAATGTTGTTTCTGGGATATTCTGCCTTTGCTGAAGAAGGATGAACATACCAGCACCAAAAGCAGAAGTAAACCCTCACAACAGCCCTCAGACTTCAGGATATATATTTTGGTGCAACAGGAAAGAAAAAAAAAATCAGCTCCTAAGTGCCTCATTCTCACACACAGTTTGGGACTCAGGGAAGTAAAGTTTTTGAATGAAGGCCATTTCAATTCTGAGACTAAACTAAAATGCTGCTTTTTGCACAAATGACACAAAGGCAAATATTATTTATCTGTGATAGCTCCCACTATGTGCAATGTATAGGCCCTATCAAATTCATGGCCATGAAAAACACATCCTGGACCGTGAAATCTGGTCTTGTGTGTGCTTTTACTCTATATGCTACAGATTTCACAGGGGAGACCAGCGTTCCTCAGATATGGGGTCCTGACTCAAAAGGGAGTTGTAAGGGGTTAAGGGGGGGGTCACAAGGTTATTTTAGGGGCATCACGGGATTGCCACCCTTACTTCTGCACTGCCTTCAGAGCTGCTGCCAGAGAGCGGCAAATGTTAGCCGGTGTGGCAAGGCACCTTCTCTGTCTCACCAGCCTCAGCTGTTTTTAGTCTTGATAAGACGGGCTCTTGGGTAAAACAGTCCTTCTAGGATGCACAGGGGCAGTCTGTTCCTTCTCTCAGCCAGTCTCTTGAGCTTGTTTTTCTTCCCTTCTGGGAGGGAATGCAGCCTCCCTCCCCTCCTGGTGAGGCTCGCTGTCTTGCTGCTCCTAGCCTACTGGCAGCTTGACTCCTTCTCTCTTTCTTCCCCCCCAACAGGGGAGGGTTTAAAAAAGTCTCAGGCAGCCCTTAGTTGGAATCAGCTGATCCTAACTGACCTCAGGTAACTCCCACTCAGCTGATCCTAACTGATTCTCTGGTAACCCCTTCTCAGCTGAACCTGATTGATCTATAGTTACCCCTCCCCAGTTGATAGGGAGGAGGGCCTTTTAACCTTCTGGGACCGTTTTCTACCCCATCCCCACCCCACAGCTGTCTGTCCTGAGTTTATCACACCAAGCACCCAGCTCTGAAGGCAACGCCCCACCAGCAGCAGCACAGAAGTAAGGGTGGCAATACTATACCATATCATACCACACCATGCCACCCTTACTTCTGCGCTGCTGCCTTCAGAGCTGGGTGGCCCGAGAGTAGTGGCTGCTGACTGAGGGCCCAACTCTGCAGGCAGCAGCACAGAAGTAAGGGTGACAATACCCTGCCATCCTTACTTCTGCACTGCTGCTGGTGGCGGCTTTGCCTTCAGAACTGGGCTCGCGACCAGTAGCCGCCGCTCTCCAGCTGCTGAGCTCTGAAGACAGCACCGCCGTCAGCAGCAGCGCAGAAGTAAGGGTAGCAATACTGCAACCCCCCTAAGATTGTAGGGATCAGGACCCCTACAATTACAACACCCTAAAACTTCAGATTTAAATAGCTGAAATCATGAAATTTGCGATTTTAAAAATCCTATGACTGTGAAATTGACCATAATGGACCATGAGTTTGGTAGGGCCTTAGCAATGTACTTGTCAAGCACTGAAAAAGGATCACTTCCGCTTCAAGGATTTCACAGTCTAAGAACAATAAAAGTGCTAGTCCTAAGAATAGTACATTTAATTTCTTAGCATCTTTCATCCAAGCAACTTGAAGCCCTTTACAAGAATTAATTAGTTACGTTTCACAACAACCCTGTGAAGAACCTGAGGCACAGAAAGATTGTGTTACTTGCACAAGATCACAGTGCTATGACTGACTATGTGTAAGAGGTAATGTCTAGAGCTGGTTTAGAAAAAATTCGGACAGTTTTTTAGTCAGAATTTGCCAGTTGGTTTAAATTGCAGCCACTGAGACAATTTGATTTTGACAAAGTTCCAACAGAAGCCAGGCAGAGTTCAAAATCTACTTGTTCTCCTCCCAGCTTCCCTGCTCAACAGCCCAGACTTTCAGGTTCTGTGGCCTTGTCACAGCCCACCAGGCAGACCGCTCCGGAGCTGCAGCTCCATCCCCTTTCGCAGAGAATTTAGAAATGTTTCAGTTTTATTTTGCATTAGAACAAAACCAAATGTAAAACCCTAGAATTGCTCCAAAAGCATTTTCAACCCACAAAATGTCATATACAAAGGTATCTTTCCAACAATTGTGATGAAAAAATGGAGAAACAATAGATCGGTATATTACCAGACTGTGCAAAATGGCCAACTCCTGGGATTATCAAATTTAAAAGACGAACTAATTCATGAAAATTTAGTAATAGGGATGAAAGATGCAGAAGCTCAAATGAGAATGCTAAGAGATCCCACACTAACTCTACCAAGACTTATAAACATATGCAAAGCTAGTGAACAAGCTCACATCAAAACAGAGAGTAAGTGAAGCCAGCAAGTGATAATTAATTCACCAAGTAACAAAGGGAAAGCATGAAAATAAAAGAAAAATACACAGCATCCGCAACTGAACTTGGTGCAAAGTATTACCTTTTCACCACCAACTGCCTCATTACCGTAGACTACTATTCAGACCTCTAGAACCAGATGAACTGTCAGACACTACCATAGGGGCCATTACAGACAAAGCAATGAAGCATTTCAGTAGCATGGTATCCCAAATTGTGTAGTTTCAGACCCCAGTTGACCAACAGTAAATTCATGAATTTTACTGGGAATGGGAATTCAGTCATATCACATCATCACCATACAATAGCCAGTCAAATGAGAAACCTGAACTGGCTGTTAAAAATTGCTAAGAGTCTACGAAAGAAAGCTGCAAAAAAGCAAAGAAAATATATGGCAAACTATTATTGAATTAAGAAACTCCCACAGAAGGCCTTAATAGCAGCCCAGTACAACGTTTGATGTCAAGACATCCGTACCTTGCTGCCCATAGCCCCAGCATTACTATACTTGGTAGTGGTGGAAGGAGTAACAGACAAAAAGGAAGAGAGACATGCAAAGGCCAAAACCTGCTATGACTGACAAGCTAAAGACCTTCCAAAACCACAATGGAAGATCCTGCCAAAATCCAATTCTTTCCTCAGGCCACACCATGCAATTGAAAGCAAGCAACATGTACTGAATAGATAAATCTTCATTCATATGACAACAGGGGATGGAGATATATTTAACTGAAACTAAAATACATTCAGTCACTATGAACACAAGACATAGATGTGAAAATAGAGAAATATACACTGCTCTGTGACTTGATCATCAGGAACACAGGCTCACAAGCAACTAACAGATATTGGGAAAGATTCTCAACACACCACATCACCAGAAGAAACAAGTCACACTTGCTCCATCATCAAACAGCCTGCAAGTTATACACAAGACTATGTACAAATATTAAAGCATAAAAAATAAAACAACCCTGCCAAACCCAGAGGTTCATTCCCAAGCAAGTGAAGAGTTAGTCCAAAAATATATTAATATTAAGTTATATATATATATATATATGAGACTTTAAGGGAGTATGATATGTTAAATATGTAAATGAGTTATAGTATACATGTACAATTTTTCTTTCTGAAATAAATGTGACAAAAAAGATGGTGTGCCACATAGCTTCCCTATAGGAGCAGCTGTAGTATGATTATGTATAGGGTTATGTCAAGGAACCTAGAGAATTCCACTTTCAGGAAGTACTTCATGAGTGGACAGCATATGTAGAGGAAGGAATGAAGCCTGACTGTTGCACTGTCTTGGCCAGGGGTGGCCAAACTGAGCCTGAGAAGGAGCCAGAATTTACCAATGTACATTTCCAAAGAGCCACAGTAATACGTCAGCAGTGCCCCCATCAGCACCCCCGCTCCACTCCCAGAGCCTCCCACCCCTGCTGATCAGCATCTTCCCCTCCCTCCCTCCCTCCCTGCCTGCACCTCCCAATCAGCTGTTTTGTGGCAGGAGGTTGGCGCCTGTAGCTCCAGCCCTGGAGTCGGTGCCAAAACAAGGAGCTGCATATTAATTTCTGAAGAGCCACATGTTGGCTCCAGAGCCACAGGTTGGCCACCCCTGGTCTTGGCTCTCTCTTTTTGTATTCAATCACTGAACGCACATCAAGTCAGTGACAAAGCTAGGAATAGAACCCGGGAGTCCTCGTTCCCAGTTTCCCACTTAGTTTAATCACTAATATTTACATTTAAGCAGTACTGCCACGAATTAAAATTGGAGAACTCAGAATTAACTATCAAAGAACTAAAAATAAAGGATGGGGGAATGCAGAGGAAAAGTGTGTTATTCCATGCTTTTTTATGGGTCTTTCAAAATAGCTTATTTTCACAAGTTCTAAACTCATCTGGGTTCTCCCAGTCTTTATTTTAACTTCATACAAAAAAAAATTACAAGTGTAATTTCATGCTAAACACTAGCTGTCAAAGCAACAACAGGTACCAGTGTAATCTATTAGTACGTATGACTGCTTGTCAGATTCAATGGTGATAAAAAGATATGCAAATTCCACAGTGTGTCAGTATGGCTTATGTAGTATAGAATAAATAAAATAAACCATTATCTATCTGAGTTTGAGGTGTGGAAGAGAGGCAGGTGGTCACAGTTTAATCTAGACAAGATTGAGAATGTTGGCACCTTGGGGGAAAGCAGCCAGAAGAGTTAGCAGAATTGATCTCAGCATCCCTAACTATGTGACCACTGTCTGTAGTAGAGATGTGCAACTTAGGTGTTTGATTAGATCTTAGGCTGCTCCTGGATGTCCAGGTAGTGGTTGAAGTCAAAGCACTTTCTTCATTTCTCCTGGTGAGAACCATTTCTCTCTGATCTTGCCATGATTATCCACACTTTTTTCACCTCAAGATTAGATTGGTGCAATGCACCCTAGGAAGAGCTACAGCTTGGAACCATTCGCAAACAGAAGCTAAGGAGAATGCCATGGTCTGCTTATTAAGCAGTTTCATGGATGGAAACACACTCCATCAGTGCTCCAGGAGATGCACTGACTGCCAGTGAGCTTCCACATGGAATTCAAGGTGTTGGTGTTCAACTGTATAGCTTTAAATGGATTAGCAAAGAAGCCATCTCTCTCCAGGGGTCTCACACATACCACACAGCATGACCTATGCACAACTGACAGACTTCTTGGTTTGGATGCAGGGAATATTAAAGTCATGCTAGAGGGAACACGACACAGAACATAACCAAAACCTCTGCAGCAGACAATCTCCCTTTTCCATATTGCCACAATTCTGTTAAGTGGAGGTGCTGAAGAAGGCAGTCCCTTGCTGCAAATAGAAAAGAAGTGCTGGAGATATGTTCTCTGTGAGAAGTCCTCTGTTTTGGAACTCGCTCCTTGCCCTTGATCTGCCAGAGCCAGAATTTGTTAACCTTCCAGGCATGTGTTGCAAAACTTATCTTTTCTTCACAGCTATGAGGAGAGGTGAATTCACGGTGGTTGGGTTTCTTTTTTTCATATTACTGGAAAGATTTGTGATGTTAAGGCAAGATGAAGAGTCCCTTGCATTTTAATTTATTAGAATTAACACTTATTTTTTATAACTGAATAAATATAGCAGCAAAAAAATCTGTTAAAAATTGCAAAAAAAAAAAAAGGAAACAAGATATAAAAACTATGTCAAAGTTTACCCTATCCATAAATCATTTTACTCTAACCATTTATTAATTTGATCACCTGGGTAAAAAAAGATATTATGGAACAAATGTCTGTTAGAAGTAAAAAAATATAGTAATGTGTTCAAACACAATTAAGCACTGACTAGTATTGAAAAAAACACCCAAGTGTTTGTTTGGAGTTTATTTCCCCAGGGGAGGAGGAGAAGAACTTCAGGTAATGAACTCTGGAAGAGTTGGCTGTATATTCCACCCCCCGCACACACACACTATTTTCATAATTAGGACCTTACCAAATTCACAGTCCATTTTGGTCAATTTCATGGTCATAGGATTTTAAAAATCATAAATTTCATTATTTCAGCTATTTAAATCTGAAATTTCACAGTGTTGTAATTGTAGGGGTTCTGACCAATGTTCCTTCTAATTTTTCCCACACATATGTGGAATGAATTTTGTTGTGTGCACCGCTACACACATCACCTCCATATTGGTGCGCACTTAAAGAAATTCATGTGCTGGGGATGGGGCTGAGGGGTTCGGCGTGTGGGAGGGGTCTCAGGGCTGGGGCAGAGGATTGGAGTGCGGGTGTGTGTGTGAGGGGTGGGGCCCGGGATGAGGGGCTCAGGGCTGGGGCAGAGGGTTGAGGTACAGGGGGGTGCAGGCTCCAGCTGGGGGTGCGGGCTCTGGGGTGGGGCCAGGGATGAAGGGTTTGGGGTGCAGGCTGCCCGGGAGCTACAGCGGGGAAAGAGGACTCCCCTCCAGCTCTCTCTCCCCGCAGCAGCCCCTGGGCTGGGGAGAGGGGCACCTCCCCCCCCACCGGCCAGTCCATGCTGGATCCGGTGCAGGGAGGCACCTCCCCCCGGCTGCAGCAGGTCCATGCTGGGGGAGAGGCATCTCTCTCAGCCGCAGCCCTGAGTCCCTGCGCAGGGCTTAATAGGCAGCTGCACGGCCTCACAGCTTAGAGGGAACTTAGGTCCTGACCCAAAAAGGAGTTGTGGGGGGGGGGTCGCAAGGTTATTGTAGAGGGCGTTGCGGTATTGCTACCCTTTCTTCTACACTGCTGTTGGTGGGAGGGGGCTGCCTTCAGAGCTGGGCAGCTGGAGAGTGGCAGCTGCTGACCAGGATCCCAGCTCTGAAGGCACAGCCGTCACCAGCAGCAGCACAGAAGTAAGGATGGCAGGGTATGGTATTGCCACCCTTACTTCTGCACTGCTGCCTGCAGAGCTGGGCCCTCAGTCAGCAGCTGCCACTCTCTAGTTGCTCAGCTCTGAAGGCAGCAACGCAGAAGTAAGGGTGGCATGGTATGGTATTGCCACCCTTACTTCTGCATGGCTGCTGGCAGGGCGCTGGCCTTCACAGCTGGGCACCCAGCCAACAGCCACCACTCTCCGGCTGCCCAGCTCTGAAGGCAGCGGAGAAGTAAGGGCGGCAATACCCCGATCCCCCTAAAATAACCTTGCAACCCCCCACTGCAACTCCCTTTTGGGTCAGGACCCCCAATTTAAGAAACACTGGTCTGCCCCATGAAATCTGTATAGTATAGGGTAAAAGCACACAAAAGACCAGATTTCAAGGCAGGAGACCAGATTTTATGGTCTGTGATGCGTTTTTCATGGCCATGAATTTATTCGGGCTCTATTCATAATAAAGTCCAATAAAGTTTAATGAAAAAAGCATAATCTTTCTAGAGGTTTCTTGAACTATCCTAGAAAATCTGAATAGACAATTATATCCTTGATATTGATTTGAATAGAATGGTTCAAAAAACCCTACTATTTGCATATGTATTCAAATCTAGTCCCTGATTCTGCAAAGATTTATGCACATGCTTAACTTTATGCATGTGAGGAGTCCACTGGCTCCAACAGACAACTCAGTTGTGTAAACTAAAGCATATAGTTAAGTCTCTGAAGGATCAGGGCCTACCCTCCCAATATTACACACTCTTCTGCATGTAACTATATGCTTATGAGTCATCTCATTGAATATCATGAGATTATTCATGGGAATAAAGCCACTTATCTGTGTAAGGATTTGCAGGAACATGGCCTAAGACTTCTTTCATATGAGTTATAAGAAAACAAAAGATTTCAGTGAGAGCTGATCTTTCTGAATTACAGCATAAGCCACTCAAGGAAACAAGCATTAGTGAGGATTTTTTCGTCTTTCTTTCTGGAAATAATTTTGATGTCAGAACATGTGATTATGGGTCTCACTAAATGAGTCAGACAGGAGAAGCAGAATGAAGAAAAATGCACAAGTACAAAATGGTTCAATCATGCACTGACTAAAATACCTTATTTATTTTATTTTAATGTACTGGTGGTTCACTGAAGGAACACTGGCAATGTTAGTGGGCCTACCATTTACCTACATATTGTGGTTTATAAGTCATTTGCAAAGCTCAAGTAAATTTCTGCTTAAAACAAACAAACTCAGTGCTCTGTTCAAGAGAATTATGTATAACTGTAGATGCACTATTTGCTCGATGATGGGGAAACCTACAGTAATAAACTGATGTGTACATACACATTAAAGGAATTGAATTTCTGATGGCTGAAATCTACCCTAAACTTCCAAGACATTATGATGAAATAACACTTCTCACGTCTATAGTCCCTTTTACCAGGGGAATTTCAAAGCACTTTATAAGCAAAAAGTAAGCCTCACAGCATCCAGAGTAGACAGCATTATCCCCATTTCACAGGTGAGGAAATTGAAGTAGAGTTTAAGGCCAAATTTCTCCAGAAGTGGCCTCTGATCTTGGGTGCTCCAATTTCTGAGTGCTTGAGCCACACTGGATCTGATTTTCGTAAGTGGCAAGCACCCACAACTCCAAATGAAATCTCTGGCAGCTATGGGTGCCCAGCACTTCTGAAAAGCTCTACAGTCTCTCAAGTTGAACACTTAGGAACTTAAACACCCAAAATTACACACCACTTTTCAAAGTCTTAGTCAAAGAGACTTGCCTAAATGTAAGCAGGGGAACAGTCCCGCTACTGTGGGGAACTTTCCTGGCTTCTGCACTACCCCGGTGAAGTGGGCTAGTGAAAGGATCCGAGTCCTCACTCCCATTTCCTTTACCCAGTGGCCTCCCTGCCCTTGAGGACTTCCCTTCCACTCTCCTGTCTGGCAGAATCCTCGTAACCCGAACAAGGCTGGGCCCAGGATTCCTAGGGTCTCAACCCCCAACCCTGCTGCGGTCACCTAGGACAGGGGCTAGGGTGTCCCCACTCTGGGGTACTCTCTCTGCACTGGGCACTTCTCTGATCCACTGACCATTACATACAAGTTAAAGCAAATGCAAGTTATTTAATCAACAATTAATTTTAAAAAGAATAAGGGAAAATGAGAAAGGTTAAAGGAAACACATCAACCCGCTCTGTGGCAGGGAACATCGCAAACAGTGTCTCTGGAATGTCAGGGCAGTTCACAGTCTGTTCCTTGCAAGTCCCAGGCCTTCTTCTCAGGCCTGGCTTTGCTGTAGGGATGCTGTGGGTTGGACACTTGCTCTGGTGGTGGCCACACGCTCTCAGGATCTAAGTGGTAGGACCCTTCTTCCCAGTGTCGCCTCCGCCCTATTGGGGTTATGATCCAAGCCTGGCCTGCAGAGCCTCTTGGCTGAGGCATCTCCCTGTGCTGGGCCCGTTGCCCAGGGTCCCCCTCGCTCTCCTCAGAGGCTCACCACACCCAGCTCTGGACTGCTCCAGCCCCAGCTCCACTACTCGGTCTCAGCGCTGCTGCTGCTGCTCTGCCTCCAGCTCCCTGGGCTGCTTCTTCGGCCCCTCTGGCTCTGGTTGCTACAGCTCTGCTCCCAGGATGGGTCTGCTTTGCAGGCTGCTTCTGTGACTCTGCTCCCAGCACTGACCTGCTTCATGGGCTGCTCTTCTGGCCCCTCTGGCTCTGGTTGCTGCAGCTCTGCTCCCAGGGCAAGTCTGCTCTCTCTGGGCTGTGCCTCTGGCTTTGGGGCTGCGTCTCTGCTCCCAGGACAGGGTCTGCTCTCTCTGGGCTGCTTTTCTGGTTCCTCTGGATCTGGCACAGCTCTGTTCCCCAGCTTAGCTTGGGCCCCTGCTTTCTCCTTAGCTCGGCCCCACTCTGTCTGACCCAGGCAAATCCAGCTCACACGGAGGATGAGGACGGAGGACGGGGCCGCCCTGGCCTCCTGACTCCCTGATTAGCCTGCCTGCCCTGTCATTCAGGATGACCTGGAGCATTGGCCTCTCCCCATTGTTCCTGGGGGCTGTCAGTCTCAGGGTCCTGATTCCCCATCAACCCTTCCCCCTTTTTAGTACTGGGAGCTAGCAACTAAAAAACCCGCACTGAACCTTAGTAAGGGGGCAACAGTCCCCTTACATAAAGTCATACCGCAAGTCAGTGGCACTCAGGAATAGAACCCAGAAATCCTAGTTCCCAATTCCTTGCTCTAAGTATGAGCCAACACTACCTATAGAAAAAAAGAGTTTAAAAATTTATTACTGAAAAAATCAATGTTCCTCTTAAGTTCTGATTTTCCAAAGAATTGCTAGGTTTGCTGTATGGCTCAAACTAGCCATTGCTCTGCCAGTATTGCCTAATCCAAATATTTAAAAAATCATGACTTGGGCCCCTCCAAAAACCATGAAATATCTTTAAAATCATGAGATTTTTTAAAAATAATAAATTTTGGGGGTGGGTTATTTGCCTCTTGGTTTTTGTGCCTTTAGGGTATACTTAGGTCATGTTTTCAAGCTTGTCTGCCTCCAGGAGGGCTAGATTTATTTATTTTTATAAATAAAAAAATAAAAAATAAAAACAAAACAAACAAACAATAATAGGAACAGATTCTCTGTTATCAAAAGATTCCTGGATCTCGGTTTTTAAGAACAACACTGAATATTGCCTGATTCACAATAAAAGCACCAGAGTTGGGAACATCTTGTCTCTATTACCACTCCTCTTCTGAACCTTTTACTTCTTGTGGCAGAACATGCAAACTACCTCTGCCTCTCGCTCTACCAAACAACAAGATAGCAGAATTGCAACCACTTTTTAATTTTAATGCATTTGTTTTTCCTCACTCAGTATACAAGAGACAAGGACCTGACCAGAGTCACAATTGTACAGCAGAAGTTTACACAAAATCCACCAAACTACTAGCAAAACTGACTGCTTAGTATCTGCTGAATTGTCAAAATGCAAGGCCACAGATTCAATGAGCTTTCAAAATCTTTTATAAGTTCAGACATTATTATAGGTATTTTCTGTGAAGTACATCAAATCTAGGACTCCTCTAGTGGCATCAGTTTCCTGTGCAATACTTCCCTTCTCCCATTTCTTTTTCGGTGGGGCAATGTAAACAACTTTATTTTTCTCCCTTCTCTTTAACTCTCAGGTATTTGGTAATATTTCAGGGAGGGATCATCATGATGAGGTCAAAAGCCAAAAAGGAACTCAGCAGCTTAGTAAGGGCTAAATTTTCTTTTTACTATTTGCAATGCAAATCTACTTTTTATTCCATACAGAGGTCTTGCACAATAGCCTGTGTACGCACATTAGTTCCAACAATGCCTTCCTATGCAATCACATTGTAATTATACACTCACAAAGCTGTGGCTGCTATGAACTGAAGTATCACCCTCTAAACAACTAATCTCAGTCTCTGCATTAAGACATTTTTTCTCTGTTTTCCCTTTGCTGTTTGCTCAGTGCTTTGATGCAGAGAACCTTTGCACTACTTACAAACCAGTAAACCTGGATTTAATCAAGTTATTATCCTGTCTATTATAAAATTTTCAGCTATTTGTTTTAAAACAAATGCCAAATAAGTCTACAAAATGCAGTGTGGAAAAAATTCCTGTAGGTTTGCAACCTTGCAAGGCTTTATAAAGCAAAAATAAATCTTTGTTTAAAGTGTATTAGAATAAAGGGCTTGTATTATATAAGACATTCACATATGTGCATGGGTGTACTGTCAGCATTTACTAGTAAACTGCAAAATATCAGTCCTTTGCAGTTACAAGAGAATTGTACAACTCAGAATGCAAAATTGTCAAAAATAAGTTAATATGTTTAAAAAAACCCATCCAAAACTGTTTAAATCTCAGTGATATTTATGATCTTCACAAATCAAGAGCTCCCTTCAGTTTAATTTAGTACTTTAAAAAAATAATTTAGCTTACTTCCTACATGCACAGGAGGCTTAAAGACAGCACTTTCCCCACACTTTACACATTGCAAAGGCTAATAAATATGGAACATTCAAAAATCTTGCACTGATATCCCAATACAGATCAGATGGAAATTTTAACAGGAGAAAAAAAATATGCAAGAGACAGCTTCTTAAGGGGGAGGGGGTCTCAAACCCATATTTAGAGACTTGATGTGACTTTGGGGGGAAAAAAGAGAGAATGGCTTTGCAGTGCCTTTTTAAAAATTTATTTTAAAGGAATTTAATCTTGACTGTTTTCAAACAGAAGAAACAAAAGCTGTGTTTCTCATAAATAAAGGAACTTGTGTCACTGCACTTCTGCTATACTCCAGTTTCTTGCGCCTGGGCCCCCGAAGAGCGAAGTCAGCTGCTCCTGTCATTTGGCAATGCTGAGATGGGGGGTGTCAAGGCCATATAAACGGAAACTTAACAGCAGATCTCCCTCTCTAGTTCTTTTCGTCTCATCTTGCACCAAATAACCACAGGCCAACCCACTGATTTTTTTTAAAAAATACCACTGACACGGAAACAAATTAATACCAAAAATAAAGCTGCAGGAAAGAGGGTGGGGAGTGGAATTTGTTTGCTCACCTTGGAAGCTAAAGGCACTAGCTCTGTTCCCAGCTCTGCTACTCCGAGAAGGGGGGACGAAGATGAAACAATTAACAAACAAAAACTTTGCTCCTTTCTCTCTGGGGCTCACTAAAAGCGTCACTTCCTCATACTGTAAGTGGAGGAGGCTCCCAATGAGTCCCTTTAATTCAACTCCTCCCTCCTGCTCCTCTCACAGAAGCTGCAGTTTAGAGCTCTAGTCGGGAAGCAGCTCCTTCCTCTCTTCCACCCTTGATTATTGAGCAGCTCTGACTAGCTAGCGTGATCCTTGCTGCCCTTCTCACAGATTTGACCGTCTGTGCTTAGTATTTGTTACTTATTTGTAGAAAAGAGGGGAGGGGAAGGCCTCTGCTTCACCAATTTGTGAAGCAAAACCTCACTGTGAAATGCCGCTCTGTGTATATCATACTTTGCAAAACTCCTAGGTTATATAATGTGTCCAGTCCCCAGCCTTCCCGTTAAGCTTGTAGTCTATTTACTTGTTTTTAAAAGGAAAGATTATAATGTGATTTGTTTTAGCAGGCCACTTGCCTCAGAGAATATATTTTCCGGTTCTCTTCCCCGCTCCCCTCCTCAAGCCAATACAGTAAGCTTAAAAGTGGGGAACCATAGAGTTCTGGAAAAAAGGAGTACTTGTGGCACCTTAGAGACTAACAAATTTATTTGAGCATAAGCTTTCGTGCATCCGATGAAGTGAGCTGTAGCTCACGAAAGCTTATGCTCAAATAAATTTGTTAGTCTCTAGGGTGCCACAAATACTCCTTTTCTTTTTGAGAATATAGACTAACACGGCTCCTACTCTGAAACCTGTCATAGAGTTCTGGGTTTCTGAACAATCTTCAGAGCATTTCAATAAATGCTGAACGTTTCAAACATCTGAAACTTTTTAAAAGAATTTTCTTCTTGCTACAGGAAATTGTCCTCTCACCCAGTGGAATATGTACCTCTGGGATTTCTCAATGGTTCACATGCAGTTCTGGAATATAACCCTTTCCGTCGCCCTGGCCTGAGGGAAAAAAATATTGCATGCTCACAAACATGCTCACCCTGCTCCACTTTAGGTCAGGAAGTGAACTTCTTGTTCCATCATCACTCCCCCTTTCATTAACCACAAGCAAAACTTTAAATATATAAAACAATGCTTTGGACAGTGTTAAAATGATCAGGAAAAAAATCATCCTGTGAATCATATTGAAAAAATATACTGACAAGTCAAATCAAAATTAAGATGGCAACATTTTGTGAAAAGACTCCTGTATATCCCTTTTCCTGTCACTTTTGAGCACTTGATGTTCCCACACCCATTTACTTTAGACCCAGGCTTGGGTCTATCCAGCACACAAAGGTTAATACAGAATTACTGTACTCAAACCTGGGGATTTTTCTCATCTCTAGTTTATGTAGGTTTATAATGTACAAATGATACAGGCAAACAACTCTACAGTGGGTTTTTTATTTCTTCTACAGTAATATAACAACATAACAGGTTCCATTAATAGATCTCAAAGTGCTTTACAAAGTAGGTCAATATAATTATCTTCACACTATAGATGTGAGAAACTGAGGCATGGGGAAATGAATTGACTTGCTCAAAATCACACAGCAAGTTAGCTGTAGATCTGGGAACAGTAACCAGGTTTCAGGTGTCCCAGCCCAGTGCTCTGTCTATTACACCACACTGCCTCCCTCTTAGTGCCTGTACAATAATGAGAAACCATGTAATGCAAAGGATGTAATTCTATCCAGGCACGCTGGTGACATATAGTTCCTTACTAAAGACATGGAGTAAAATCCTTGCTCCACTACAGTCAATGGCAAAACTCCCATTAATTTCAATGGAGCCAGAATTTCATCCATGATTTCCTGGTTTAGTGTTACCTATTTTTTTCCAAATAGCAAATAATTTTTTTCTCATTTAAATATTTTTAGTATTTATCTCTTGTTCCAAACCCCACCCCCACTATTGCAACATTGTACCAACAGTAAAATCAAATAGGAGTTAGTTTTCTCTAGCACCATTAATATTTGCTATCCAAAAGTGCTGTATAGATGGAAATGATAGTTCAGTGACTGTAATCCAATGCAGAAGGAATTATGGATGGGATCATGAAGGGATTCATGTGTTGGAATGCTGAGCCTGACAGGTCCTAACTTTTAGGAACCTAAAAAAACCAACAGGAAGTGATCCACAAAGCCAAGTTTCATGTAGGTCACGAAAGCTTATGCTCAAATAAATTTGTTAGTTTCTAAGGTACCACAAGTACTCCTTTTCTTTTTGCGGATATAGACTAACACGGCTGTTACTCTGAAAGTCAAGTTAGATGCCTGGGCTCCCTGCTATACAATCCATGAGGAGAGATAGGTGCCTTAGAACACAATCCACAAAAGCCAGCATGCAAGCCACAGCGCTGCACAAGATAGTAAAAGGGAGATGCCCACCACGGGTCTGTGTGCTAAGCCCAGCTGCCCCGTTAGAGATGAGCACCTAAGTCCAGGCAGCAGTGAGATATCTATCTCTGCTGAGCTATCCACAAAGGAGAACCAGCTGCCTAGAGTCAGGCAGCTTAGGCACTTTTGAGGGAATGGTTAGGCAAACTGCCTGGCTCCGCACAAAAATGGCAAAGAATAGGCTGCTGTTGCAGCCGCCGCCGCCGCTGCCACCACCACTTTATACCTTTTAGCCCAGTGGTTTGAGCACTCACCCAGACTGTGAGAAACCCAGGGTTCAATCTTCTCTCTCTGCTAGAGGGGAAGAAAGGATCTGAAGAAGTGTCTCCAATTTCTCAGGAAAGTGTGCTAACTACTGAGCTATGGGATAGCCTGGTATGGGAGTTCCCTGAGCCTCTCTTGATGAGTTATTGAAGCAAAGCAACTGGACCAGATACTGGACCTCCCACACAGCTGCCATAGCCACTGGACCACAGTGTCTCTCTAGGATGTGCATGCACCCAACAACTGTTCTACCAGGGATAAATACTTAAGTTAGTCATTGGGTAGGAGAAAGAGCAGAACGATGACTCTGTAGTCCAGTCATTAGAGCATCTACCTAGGAACGTGGGTCAAGTCCCCCTGTTTCAGTTACACTTTCATTATTTAGCCACATTGGAATAGCTTCAGCAAGAGAGAATGAGGGAGAACTCCCATCAGAATTGCTCAGTGATTGGAGCATGCTCCTGACAGGTGGGACACCCTCCTGTTCAAATCCTCTCTCTCTCTCTCTGCTGGCAAGAGGGAAATTGAACTTGGGTCTGTCATATCCCCAGTATGTGCTCTAAGCACTAGGTTAAATGTTACAATGTGGACGGTGCCACAACTTCCTTGTCTGGCCAGATTTTAAATGAGAAATTTAAATCTAAATCCAGCAGGCACACTCAGAGACCACGCACTGGATTGTGCCCTTCATGTAACTTAGGCAGCTAAATGCCTATCTTCACCCAGTTTGTGAATTGCTCTGGAGCATAGGTGAGAGATGGGTGACCAAACACCTATAAGCCAGCAGCACTGTGGATGCTCAGCTGCTGAAACATAGGTGGCCAATTACCAAGGGAACTTTTGGCCTGAAAACTTAAGCACCAATTGAATTTAAGTACCTTCTGGGTTTGGTAGGTGTTTTGTGGATCACAGCAGAGCCAAAACTGAAACTTAGGCACCAAAGTCTAGGGTCTAGGAGCTTAACTACCTTTCTGGGTCTGGGCCTGTGTGCTTAGCAATTGCTCACAGGCCAGTACATAAAGAAGCAAATTCAAACTTGTTGTAAATGTGGTGAACCCAACGGAAGGCAATGGGAGGTGCATGCATTGGCTCCAGGGTTGAATTTGCCCTAATACAAACTAGTAAGGTGTACTGTTGTACACTGGAGTTATTACCTGCTCTTTTGCAAAAGTGTCATAGGATCTAGATCTTTCTTGGAAAATGTGAATGGAGATGGAGAGAACTGATTTAAGTTTAATTCAGCTCATTTGAAAAGCAGTACCTACTAAGCCCTCAAACCACATTGGAAGTGGAACATGACAGAGCACAGCCCTGCCTCCTAGCAAGGATGAGTGAACAGCACTTCACCTGACTGAGTTTAATGAAGTGAAATATTTGCATTGTGAACTTGAATGCAAAACACAACATAGTAATGCAAAAGCAACACTGTGACAGAAATGATATGATCCTGCCTTATATATATTAACATTGCAATGCCCAGAATGTGTGTGTTTTATTCTCTTCTTGCAGGTATTTTAAACACGGCCATCCCCTTAGTACTACACTATCTAAGTCTGAACCTATCACCTGCTGACCCAGAGCCAAGGCAACATAGTAACCACAAGGACAAAGTTCAAAGTCACCATGACATGGATATGTTTATTCACTAGTTACCTTGGTGAACTATATATAAGGCTTTATAAAGTGTTTTGTAAAGGTTTTGCCACTGTGCACTATTACATAGCTCCCCCACTCCTCAGTCTCCACTTTTTACAATATTGTTTTCTCCAAAACCATAGCTATTATAATTTTTCATTGCAGCAGCTGCTGTTACTGTGCTGTCCTCTTTGTTGCTATGATTTGCAAGGTTTGTGTATGTGTCAGACTATGACTCTACCAATATAACAGTAACAAAGCTCAATATGTATGTACTCCCTATTAGATCATTTATTTTATTGCTAAATTAAAACATCTTAGCAAATGAGAACATTTCCTATAAAACATATAAAACCCCTAAGTTCTGAAGCCTGTATAGGCATATCTTGTGCTGTAATGATGTCAGCTCTTATAACCTTAATAAATTATGCTGAGTCAGAATTTGGATGAAAGATTTGCAGCATATACCTGTGTTCTGCAAAAAGTGGAGCTGATATTCAGTAGGTGGCACTCTTTCCTCTGAGTCAGAGCTGAGCCAATGCCTCTGCATTGTGGGAGTGGATATTGTGCTACTAGAGATGCTATCCTTTGAATGACAGGTAAAATAAAGGTCCTGTCCACTTATGATCCCTAAAAACAGTATTACACTCTGCAAGAGAAGTAGTAGTAAACCCTATTGTCCTCACCAAGTTCCAACTCATGTAGTTGCATTCTGACTACCTAAATTTCCCCTGCATTTTCTATTGGATATGATATTGTTCTTCAGTTTCTACCATAAACTGTTGTTTTGGTCATCGCCATGCATTGTTAAATAGTTGTCATGTTCCAACTCACAGGTGTATGGGAGAAGTGTTCCTTCTATTTTCTTTACTTACTTTATAGAGGTGGAGGCTTAATTAAATGATTGTAAACTGCTTTGAGATCCTCAGAGGAAAGGTAATACAGAAATACAAACGATTATTGCATTTCAGAAACTTAGATTTCTGCAAAGTTATTTGGTTTTTAATTTCTGTTTTTAATGTTTAATTTTGAGGTTGATGATTTAGGAACAAATAACACTAAAACACAAAACTTCGGTTAAAATCAGAAATGTTTAGCTTTCTTTTAATCTGCTATTACAACGGAAAATGCTTGTAAGAATATAGTATCTGACAAGATACTTTATTCTTATTACAGAGGAAGCTAGAGTTCCATTACAAGTCCTACATCAACACCTTTCCCCATCTGTATGAGAATTAAACCAATCCACCTACAATTTTACATGTGTGATTTTATGCTAAGATAGAATTTTTCTGGGAATTTTGAAGCAAATCAGCAAAAGGTATTTGGAAATGAGCAGATTCAAAAAAGGAGTTGTTTTCACCTTTTGCAAAGTTTCTTAATATTAATTTTGCTCCTCATATCTCAAAAACAGCTTTAGACAGAAACTCTAAATTGGTTCTGTTGGCTTCAGCAAGGGACAGGAACTTCACTATTTAATTGTAAGAAGCAGTTTATGCAAATCAGAAACAAACTGGCTTCCTAAGAATCATGATGAGACCTTGTTAGATATGAGAGAGGGAATAAACCACACTGACATATGTTAGTCACATCGCTTAATGCACTACTGGAGGTCCCCAGGGATGTCTCTATTTGAACAACTTACTCCTCCGCACCTGATGACTTTCCCCCAGCCCTTAGTTTAAAAAATCCTCTACAACCTTTTTCATTTTGTGTGTCAGCAGTCTGGTTCCATTTTGGTTAAAATGGAGCCCATTCCTCCTGTATAGGCTATTCCTTCCCCAAAAGGTTCTCCAGTTCCTAATAAACCTAAATCCCTCCTTCCTACACCATCATCTCATCCATGCATTTAGACCTTGCAGTTCTGCCTGTCTTACTGGCCCTGTATGTAGAACTGGAGGCATTTCGGAGAATGCTATCATGAAAGTCCTGGGCTTTAATCTCTTACCCAGTAACCTAAATTTGACCTCCAGGACCTCTCTTCTACCTTCCCCTGTGTCATCGGTATGCACATGTACCACAACCACTCGCTCCTCCCCAGCACTACCTATAAGGCTATCTGGATGTCTCTTGAGATCTGCTACCATCGCAGCTGGCAGGCAATTCACCATGTAGTTCTACCAGTCATCACAAACCCAACTATCTATGTTTCTAATAATCAAATCCCTCACTATTATTGCCGGTCTCTTACTAAGAACTGGACACAGTAAGACTACGGTACAAAATATATAGGAATGACAGAGTAGATCATGTAGAGGCAAATAAGGTGAATATCCTATATGAATCAAACTGTACCATAGAATCTGTATGGATAGGAAGTCCACGCTTAAATAGTATGAGTAAAACAGTAGAAATATACTACCGACCACCTAATGGTGATGATGATTGTGAAATGCTAAGGGAAGTCAGAGAGGCTATAAAACCAGAAAACGCAATAATAATGGGTGATTTCAACTATCCTTATATTGACTGGGTAAATGTCACCTCAGGGCTGGATGCAGAGATAAAATTTCTAGACACCATAAATGACTGCTTCTTGGACCAGCTAGTCCTGGAACCCACAATGCACAATGGAAACTCAATGCTTTTTTTGCCTCTGTTTTCACTAACAAGGTCAGCTCCCAGACTGCTGCGCTGGGCATCACAAAATGGGGAAGAGATGGCCAGCCCTCTGTGGAGATAGAGGTGGTTAGGGACTATTTAGAAAAGCTGGACGTGCACAAGTCCATGGGGCCGGACGAGTTGCATCCGAGAGTGCTGAAGGAATTGGTGGCTGTGATTGCAGAGCCATTGGCCATTATCTTTGAAAACTCGTGGCGAACCGGGGAAGTCCCGGATGACTGGAAAAAGGCTAATGTAGTGCCAATCTTTAAAAAAGGGAAGAAGGAGGATCCTGGGAACTACAGGCCAGTCAGCCTCACCTCAGTCCCTGGAAAAATCATGGAGCAGGTCCTCAAAGAATCAATCCTGAAGCACTTGCATGAGAGGAAAGTGATCAGGAACAGCCAGCATGGATTCACCAAGGGAAGGTCATGCCTGACTAATCTAATCGCCTTTTATGATGAGATTACTGGTTCTGTGGATGAAGGGAAAGCAGTGGATGTATTGTTTCTTGACTTTAGCGAAGCTTTTGACACGGTCTCCCACAGTATTCTTGTCAGCAAGTTAAGGAAGTATGGGCTGGATGAATGCACTATAAGGTGGGTAGAAAGCTGGCTAGATTGTCGGGCTCAACGGGTAGTGATCAATGGCTCCATGTCTAGTTGGCAGCCGGTATCAAGTGGAGTGCCCCAAGGGTTGGTCCTGGGGCTGGTTTTGTTCAATATCTTCATAAATGATCTGGAGGATGGTGTGGATTGCACTCTCAGCAAATTTGCGGATGATACTAAACTGGGAGGAGTGGTAGATACGCTGGAGGGGAGGGATAGGATACAGAAGGACCTAGACAAATTGGAGGATTGGGCCAAAAGAAATCTGATGAGGTTCAATAAGGATAAGTGCAGGGTCCTGCACTTAGGACGGAAGAACCCAATGCACAGCTACAGACTAGGGACCGAATGGCTAGGCAGCAGTTCTGCGGAAAAGGACCTAGGGGTGACAGTGGACGAGAAGCTGGATATGAGTCAGCAGTGTGCCCTTGTTGCCAAGAAGGCCAATGGCATTTTGGGATGTATAAGTAGGGGCATAGCGAGCAGATCGAGGGACGTGATCGTTCCCCTCTATTCGACATTGGTGAGGCCTCATCTGGAGTACTGTGTCCAGTTTTGGGCCCCACACTACAAGAAGGATGTGGATAAATTGGAGAGAGTCCAGCGAAGGGCAACAAAAATGATTAGGGGACTGGAACACATGAGTTATGAGGAGAGGCTGAGGGAGCTGGGATTGTTTAGCCTGCAGAAGAGAAGAATGAGGGGGGATTTGATAGCTGCTTTCAACTACCTGAAAGGGGGTTCCAAAGAGGATGGCTCTAGACTGTTCTCAATGGTAGCAGATGACAGAACGAGGAGTAATGGTCTCAAGTTGCAGTGGGGGAGGTTTAGATTGGATATTAGGAAAAACTTTTTCACTAAGAGGGTGGTGAAACACTGGAATGAGTTACCTAGGGAGGTGGTAGAATCTCCTTCCTTAGAGGTTTTTAAGGTCAGGCTTGACAAAGCCCTGGCTGGGATGATTTAACTGGGAATTGGTCCTGCTTCGAGCAGGGGGTTAGACTAGATGACCTTCTGGGGTCCCTTCCAACCCTGATATTCTATGATTCTATGACAAGGGGAGAGGGCAGGGCTGTCCTTAGGATTTATGGGGCCCTACACAGTATTATTAAACTAGTGCTCCTATGCCCGATGGCAGTCTGGGCTCACAGCCCAGGGCGGAGGGATAAGGCAGCAAAGGATACCGAGCCACCTGGCTCGCCTCACGGCAGGGGAAAATCACAGTTCTCCGCAGAGAGCCCTGTACCCTCTCCCTCACGCAGAATGTACGGTGTCAACGCATTCGGCTCTGTGAATACAGCCCCTGCCTAAGAAGACTGCAGTGTCCACTGCTGTCATGGGCGGTGGGTGAAGCTGCTGCTTGGAGAAGCTGGCTACCCAGCCCACCTGTGGCCCTGCCCATACTCCACCCCTGCTCTGCCCCAGGCCCCGCCCTCTCCCCACTGTCTCCCTCCTCTCTGATCACCCCTTTCCAGCCAATCCCTGAACCCAAATGAAGCAAATGACATTTGAGAAAAAAAAAAAACTCTTCTGCAATTTCTTTCTAAAGAAAATGGAGCATGTTTTCCACTGCATGCCAGAAGGTGGAAGACTGGACATACAGAAGGTACCTAATTAAAAGCACTAAACTTGGTAATAAAAAAAGTCAGTCACGGGTTTTTTGATATACCCTGAAGTTTGTCAGAGATTTATTTGCAAAAACTTTGTAGTAAAGGCAAGTCAGCTGTCCAGCTGAATACAACATTAAATATTATGGAATACATGATGCAACTCTTCTCTGATTTACATTTTCTGAATCAGTACTTCTAAGCTGATTTTATATTTTAAATGTACTCTTAAGCCTTCATAAAGTAATCATTCCAGATTACTACATAGTTAACGCACTGAAACAAAGACATTATTTTAAATGAATCAGTCACAGAGGTTTAGTGTGTTCATAACAATGTTCACTGCTTTTAGAAAAAGGGAACACGCATTTACTTTGTGTGATCTCCATGACAACAGACATGTTTATGAAATTTCACCAACTTTAAAAAATATGTTTCCAAAGATTTTAGGCATAACAAAAGATTTTATATCTTACTACGGTACTGATCTTGCTAGAGGGTTCTCTTAAAACTAGATCAAATAGTCAGAAGTAAAGAAAGGGAAACTCGTTTATCTAGCTATCTGGCAGGAAAGAGGTGTTATCCAGTGATGAGCTGCCAAAATCTTAACAACCAGTTCCCTCCTCACCCCACAAGGGGGTCGTGGCCCACCCCCACCCCCCGGGGACTCCTGCCCCATCCAACCCCTCGCATTCCTCGATGCCGCCCCCGGACCCTTGCCCCAACCACCCCCCATCCCCTGTCTGCCCCCAGAACTGGGCAGGGGGTCTCATGGGTCACCGTAGTGGGTGTTCACCCCGCCCCTAAGAGCCAAAGGGACCTTCCAGGGGGCGAGGTGGGGAATCCCGGCGGTGCTTACCCGGGGCAGCTCCCAGGAAGCATACGGCAGGTCCCTCTGGCTCCTAGGGGCGGGGGAACAGGGGGAGCAGTCGCTTCCCCCCCCCCCGTTTCCATCAAAAGTGGCGCCTTAGGCACCAACTCCGTGGGTGCTCCAGGGCTGGAGCACCCAAGGGAAAAATTTGATGGGTGCAGAGCACCCACCGGCAGCTCCCCGCCCTGTGCCCAGCCCCAGCTCACCTCACCTCCACTCCTCCCCTGAATACGCTGCCCCACTCTGCTTCTCCGCCCCCTCCCCTGGCTTCCCGTGAATCAGATGTTTGCGCAGGAAGCCGGGGAGGGCTGAGAAGCAAGCGGTGGCTTTGCACTCAGGCCTAAAGTGCCACTTTTGGCCGGTTGTTAAATTTAGAAGCCCTTTTACAACTGGTTGTCCCATGGTCTTCTAAATTTAACAACCGGTTCTAGCAAACCAGAGCGTACCAGCTCCAGCTCACCACTCTCTTCAAGGAGTTTTTTAGAGATATAATTTTATCATCTTCAGCAACACACTAATGAAGTATTTTTAAAACAAATTTTAAACTAAGGTCCTGTAGACTAACATGTTCTGAGTAAACATTACAGTAATGCACAATTGTTTTTGTCAGTAAATTCAGAAACTGACAGTCTATACCTAGGGATTGGCAAATGCCTGTTAAATCGCTTCATTACCACTTGAATGGCTCTTTAACAGTTTCAATGTTGTGCTAATAGGTCTAGCAGGCTGGAAGGCTTTTTCACTTTTAAGTTACTAGATCCCCTCCAGAGTAACTACAACTACAGCATTTGCTCAAGAAACTTCCTGAAAAAGCACAAGATCAAATCCGCACAGACACACCCCTGGAACCCCGACCTGGGATATTCTATCTACTACCCAAGATCCATAAACCTGGAAATCCTGGGCACCCCATCATCTCAGGCATTGGCACCCTGACAGCAGGATTGTCTGGCTATGTAGACTCCCTCCTCAGGCCCTACGCTACCAGCACTCCCAGCTACCTTCGAGACACCACTGACTTCCTGAGGAAACTTCAATCCATCGGTGATCTTCCTGATAACACCATCCTGGCCACTATGGATGTAGAAGCCCTCTACACCAACATTCCACACAAAGATGGACTACAAGCCGTCAAGAACACTATCCCCGATAATGTCATGGCTAACCTGGTGGCTGAACTTTGTGACTTCGTCCTTACCCATAACTATTTCACATTTGGGGACAATGTATACCTTCAGATCAGCGGCACTGCTATGGGTACCCGCATGGCCCCACAGTATGCCAACATTTTTATGGCTGATTTAGAACAACGCTTCCTCAGCTCTCGTCCCCTAAAGCCCCTACTCTACTTGCGCTATATTGATGACATCTTCATCATCTGGACCCATGGAAAAGAAGCCCTTGAGGAATTCCACCATGATTTCAACAATTTCCATCCCACCACCAACCTCAGCCTGGTCCAGTCCACACAAGAGATCCACTTCCTGGACACTACAGTGCTAATAAACACCACCCTATACCGGAAACCTACTGACCGCTATTCCTACCTGCATGCCTCCAGCTTTCACCCTGACCACACCACACGATCCATCGTCTACAGCCAAGCTCTGCGATACAACCGCATTTGCTCCAACCCCTCAGACAGAGACAAACACCTACAAGATCTCTGTCAAGCTTTCTTACAACTACAATACCCACCTGCAGAAGTAAAGAAACAGATTGATAGAGCCAGAGTTCCCAGAAGTTACCTACTACAGGACAGGCCTAACAATGAAAATAACAGAACGCCACTAGCCGTCACCTTCAGCCCCCAACTAAAACCCCTCCAACGCATTATTAAGGATCTACAACCTATCCTAAAGGATGACCCAGCACTCTCACAAATCTTGGGAGACAGGCCAATCCTTGCCTACAGACAGCCCCGCAACCTGAAGCAAATGCTCACCAACAACCACATACCACACAACAGAACCACTAACCCAGGAACTTATCCTTGCAACAAAGCCCGTTGCCAACTGTGCCCACATATCTATTCAGGGGACACCATCACAGGGCCTAATAACATCAGCCACACTATCAGAGGCTCGTTCACCTGCACATCCACCAACGTGATATATGCCATCATGTGTCAGCAATGCCCCTCTGCCATGTACATTGGTCAAACTGGACAGTCTCTACTTAAAAGAATAAATGGACACAAATCAGATGTCAAGAATTATAACATTCATAAACCAGCCGGAGAACACTTCAATCTCTCTGGTCACGCAATCACAGACATGAAGGTCACTATCTTAAAACAAAAAAACTTCAGCGAGAAACTGCTGAATTGGAATTCATTTGCAAATTGGATACTATTAATTTAGGCTTAAATAGAGACTGGGAGTGGCCAAGTCATTATGCAAGGTAGCCTGTGTCCTCTTGTTTTTTCCTACCCCCCCCCCCCCAGATGTTCTGGTTTAACTTGGATTTAAACTTGGGAGAGTGGTCAGTTTGGATGAGCTATTACCAGCAGGAGAGTGAGTTTGTGTGTGTATGGGGGTGGGGGGGATGTGAGAAAACCTGGATTTGTGCAGGAAATAGCCCAACTTGATTGTCATGCACATTGTGTAAAGAGTTGTCACTTTGGATGGGCTATCACCAGCAGGAGAGTGAATTTGTGGGGGGGGGTGGAGGGTGAGAAAACCTGGATTTGTGCTGGAAATGGCCCACCTGATGATCACTTTAGATAAGCTATTACCAGCAGGACAGTGGGGTGGGAGGATGTATTGTTTCATATTCTCTGTGTATATATAAAGCCTGCTGCAGTTTCCACGGTATGCATCCGATGAAGTGAGCTGTAGCTCATGAAAGCTCATGCTCAAATAAATTAGTTAGTCTCTAAGGTGCCACAAGTACTCCTTTTCTTTTTAGTAAATCTCAGGTGCATCCTACAGGCCAGGTGGATGGAAATGTGCAAGTAGGTGTCTTGTAAGTCAAAAGCCACAAACCAGTCCTGAGCCTGAAACGATGGAATAATGGAGGCAAGTTTTATTATCCTGAATCTGAGGTGGCAGTGTATTCCTGTGGAATCTTTTTATGGCTCCTAGATAAAGCAAAAAAATCACTTCATTTGTAAGTGGCTTTTGTGAGAAAGGTCCCTAAGGGGAAATGGGAAAGGGAGACAGGGAGGGGGCAGGCAAAGGAATTGGATGGGGTAGACCTAGGTGACAATGTCCACACCAATTTGTGGCCTGCAATGTCTGCCCATGCTCAGTAGAAGCAGGCAAGGAGATTTCTTAAGGTCAGCTCTGAGGTGGTTGTGGTTTAGCTCTCAACTTCTTGTCAACCTGATGCCTCTGGGAGGGAGGCTGGTGTGCAATGGAGCAGGATGACCAGGGCTTCCTAGGATAACATGGTCCCTTTCTGAGCAGATATTCTGCTTGATGACCATGGGAAAAAGACAGTGTTCTCTGTCTTTGAGATGACTGTAACCAGAAAGGCTTGTAGTACAGCACTGGAGTTTAAATACTCAGGGATCTGAACATGGCCATTGAATCCTTCAGGTCAGGTACTCAATAGCTCCATGCCATGAAAAGCAAATCCTCAGTTCCCATCTGGACTTCTCTAGGAATCTCAGGCTCCTGTAGCAAAGAACCTTGTGCATTATGATCACTATGGCCATGGACCAAGTAGATGTATCAGACTTGCCCATTGCCAGTTGTAACACTGTTTTGGCAATTATCTACCTTTTCTTCATCATGTCTTTCAGTTTTTCCTTACATTCCCTTTGGGGTCTTCCTGGCGGATCAGGTTCTCTCTTGGACCTCAGACAATGAGCAACAACAGTGCTGGATGCTGTTACGAATTATTCCAGTTAGGACATGTACAGTTCGTTTCTAGGTTGAGGAAACCAAATAAAAACAGACTGCAGAGTGTCTTAAAGTTTGTAGGTTTATTATGCTCGAGCGTGGTACCGCCTGTTAAACAGAATGGGACCCCAATTACAGGTTACACAAAGATTATATACTGTTGGCAAAACATCCTGCCTGTGTGCCTCGGGGGGCCTAAACCAATAAACAGGCCTTCTCCTTATCTATCACCAATCCCCTGCAGCCACCTTCCCCCTACAAAAAAGCTGAAGTGGCAACTATTTCAGGCATGTCGGCTGGTTCCTGTCTCCTTTGTTTCCCTTATCTTGAAACTGTCCAGCTGTCCACCTTGAAGGATCCTTCCTTGGTACGTGATGTGCTCCCTTCTAGTTAATGGCCGACAGGAAACCCAAAATGGAGTCACATTTGCTAACTAGATTAATTTCCCTTAACAACGCACACAAAAATGTTTGAAACCCTTAGATGGGACTTGGTAGTGCTTTTCCACTTGCTTCAAAGTTGCAAAAAGCGAGGACAGGGTGTGCCACAAACCCTTCAGGAAGACCAGGAGGACTTCACTGATTGGAACAGCAATTCTTGTAGACACCAAGGAGCTGAGGATGTCTGTGACATACCGGGGTATAATCCAGCCCAGTGGAGGCCTGTGTCACCTGTGCTCTGTAAACTGGGGTACCTTACAATTGCAGTTTTCAACCTGGATTTCTCACAACTGGCCAACAGCATGCAGGCCACTCCCAAATGTGTTTGTGTAACTGTAGCCTGCCAGTGAGACCCTGGCTTTCATCAGCTCTTGGTTATATTGCAGGGTGACCCCAATACACACCCAGTCCTGGACTTTTCCCCAGAAATGTATGTCCTGCACTGTCCAGCCTTCTCCTAGACAGTCCAAAAATATTAGGTTTGTTATACCTTTAAGTGAATAATATACACCAAATTCTCATGATAAATGAAGTTACCCAAACACACTGGATTAGATAAAACAATAAAACAAGTTTATTAAACACAAAGAGAGAGATTTTAAGTGAGTACAAGTAATGCAGCATAAAAGTTAGCAATGGTTACAAAATATAAAGATAGAACACTTATTAGTGCCTAACAAACAATATTAGATTCAAGCAAAATTTCTCACTACATGCTTCCAGCAAAATTACTGACCAAACTGTTCAGATCAGGAATCCAATGGCTATTTTCTTTTGTCTTCCCAGGTGCAAAGAACATGACAGGCAGGGGGAGAGAGATGGCGTTCGCCCTTCCTTTTCATAGTTTCAGTACCTCTTTTGAAAATCATTTTCAGCTGAGAACCAGGAGACAAAGCGTCAATGTAGAAGGATATTCCCTGCTGGCTTCTTTCACTTGTTTGAGCTTTTTTGTTTTCCATTCTTGCTTGATGACTCTGTTTACTGCTTAAATGCAAATTAAGGCAAGCACAAATTTCTTTGTTTACGAAAGACCTGTTTGCTGACTTCTGCATAGGCAGGGCTGTGGGGCTTGGAACGTATTAATAACATCATACAGGGAAATCTTATAACTTCGTCCACATAGCCACACATTTTATCAGGACAGTACTGACCAGCAAATTATGAGTTTTCAAATGATACCCTACAAGGCATACCTTGTACAACAATTACAATAGTGTGTAGGGTGTGAATATAGGGGTGTATTCTGTCACAATGTCAAAGAGCTTGTATGTGTTCTCTTGGATCACCGTTGTCTCAACGTCAAGGTATCTGTTATCCTCAAGAGCAGCTCCTGTAAGACCATAAATTCGGACAGCTGGTGTTAGGGCGTTAGTGACAGCCTCATCCAGGGACATGGAGGATTCTTTAGGTGGGAAGGGAAATTGGTGTGTCCCTTGAGTCAACTCTGATTTCTCACTGGGAGGCTCCTCAAGCTCCAGTGACAGTGCTCTGCTTGTCAATGATGACAGTAATTGAGCTCTCCTCTTCTGTTTTTGTTTATTTGTTTGGTTCTGAAACACAGACCGCAGTTCTGGGAACCAGGAATATATGGTTCCATGCCCACCTATTGCTGGCTTGCTGTATGGTCTTTGGCAAGTCACAAACACCAGAATAATAAAAACACATTAATCATTACATCTGATTCCAAAGAAGAGTAAATCACAAAGGGCCTGATTCTGCTCCCATTGAAATTAAGGCAAAACTGTCACTCATGTCAGTGCAAGCAGGATCAAGACTCAAAATATATTTTAATTGTCTTAATTAACAGTAAAACAGGAAGCCACTATCTTTACAATTTCATTTTCCAAATCTATCCAGACAGATGGATAAAAAATAAACATTTAAAATTAATTTAACAGTGGGTGAAAAAATGTTAAAATTAATTCAATTCTTTTTCAAATTACAGAACTCAACCAGCTTTGAAACTTCGATTTCCAATGTTTTCGAATGGGAAAACCAATTCTTTCAGTTCCATATTACTCTACACCAAAAGGGTACATGAACCATTGAACTGTGAAGAATCATTAAAATGATAGCCCTTACTACATACGAATGGACATACCGAGTCAGACTAATGGTCCATCTAGCCCAGTATCCTGTCTTCCAATTGTGGCCAATACCAGACCCTTCAGAGGGAATGAACAGAACAGATAATCATCAAGTGATCTAGTCCGCTGCGCATTCCCAGCTTCTAGCAAACAAAAGCTAGGGACACTTCAGAGCATGGTTTTGCATCCCTGCCCATCCTGTCTAATAGCCATTGTTGGACCTATCCTCCATAAACTTATCTTGTTCTTTTGTGAACCCTGTTATAGTTTTGGCCTTCACAACATCCTCTGGCAAAGAGTTCCACAGGTTGAGAGTGCGTTGTGTGAAAAAATACTTCCTTTTATTTTAAAGCTGCTGCCTATTAATTTCACCACACCAGTCATGATTTTATAGACCTCTATCATATCCCCCCTTGGTCATCTCTTTTCCAAGCTGAAAAGTCCCAGTCTTATTAATTTCTCCTCATATGGAAGCTGTTCTATATTCCTAATGATTTTTGTTGCCTGTTTCTGTACCTTTTCCAATTCCAATACATCTTTATTGAGATGGGGCGACCAGATCTGCATGCAGTATTCACGATGTGGGAAAACCATGGATTTATATAGAGGCAATATGATATTTTCTGTCTTATTATCTATCGCTTTCCTAATGATTCTCAACATTCGCTAGCTTTTTTGACTGCTGCTGCACATCACTGAAAGAAACTACTGTATGACACATATATAATGCAAAAACTCAGTAATGGAGAAACTCAGGCAGTGACAGGTGCTAAAATTCTACAAACTTTTATATAGATATATAAGCCGTGATCTTATAAACACTGTTGCATGTGCTTCAATTTAAGCACGATTAGTCCTACTGAACTTAACAGAACTACTCATGTGCTTAAAGTAAAGTAAGCGCATAAATATTTGTAGGATTGGAGCCATAAATCAGTGTCTCAACTGTAAGTGTGTGTGGGAACATAACAAATAGATGGAGATGATATCCATTTAAGGAATTGCAGAGCCAAGTGATAAACATGTAATCAATGGTATATGAGCAACTGTATGGAGGACATATATTTGCCAAAAAATCTGAGTTATTTTGAACAACATCTAAAAAGGTAATTTTTCACTATTTTTTCAGCAATATGATCCGTGCATCATGTGTTATCTACAGTAATACTTTGTACTTACATAGCACTTAAGCTTCACAACACCCACGTGAGGTAGATACATTTGATTATTTCCATGTTACAGATGGGGAAAATGCAGGCACAAAAAGATGGAATGAGTGACTCATAGACACACACCAAGTTAGTGGTTAAGTCATGGGTAGAACCTACAAGTTTTGACTCTCATTCCTACACTACCACTACTCGCATTTGCTCCACTAAACCTGATTAGAACAAGGCCTATAATGGTGACAAAGGTTTAAGCAATCTAAACCAGATGGACTTTTTATTTTTTAATATACCAAAGACTACCCACGACACCAAGAGGTGACTTTGCATAAAATATATCGTATCTTACCTTTTTGTCCTAAAGACACTAGGTCACATGAGCCTTTTATCCCAGCCTGCTGCCAAGATGAGGAAACTTTGCATCTGTCAGATTATTTGCTAAGCCCTACAGTCACAACTTGATGGCATTGCTCTCTTTGACTATGGACAAAATACCTTGGTACATACTATATCAATCCTACAAAGTGGGACGGGGATAAACTAGATGACACTGAGGACTTGCCTACAATGAACATTTAGTTTGAAGAAAGTTGGGGTGTGAATCAGCCCCACACTAGCTTTCTGCAGACTGTGTGGATCCTGCTGATGTGCATTAATAATTTGCTTTAATCTAGTTTTCTTTTAAATGGGACTAGATCAAAGAAAACTAACAAACTGTTAATGTGCATCAGCAAGGTCCACACAGTCTGCAGCAAGCTAGTGTGGGGTAGATTCACACCCAGCCTGCTGCAAACTAATAGTTCATGCAGACAAGCCACCAGTCTTTTCTATTCTACCTCTGACTATAAAATTGATTGTAAGATTATATCCATCCTGCTGCCTACAGACCACATATCCCACACTGCTGAGTGGAGGATACCTGGTACTCACCACTGTGTTGCCAGTTGCCCCTGAACAATGGGCGGATATGGGAATAATAATAGCTTTGAATTCAATCTCCCAAATAGATTGGAAATAATTTACACTTTAATCCCTGAATGCAAAAGAATACAGTTGGGGGCAATGAGTGGATAATCCCAAGAGCCAGGATGTAGTAGATATATTAAAGCACACAACCACCTGTTTTGGACATGATGGGTTATAGTTTATGCGTGATTTCTTAATTTATAACCACATGGATTTTCTCTTGTGAATTGCCATTTCATTCATAAATTTACACAAATATTTGTTTGGTATTTGTTACAGAACACGTTAAGAGAGATACCACAGCTTCATTCCACTCAATCTTTATATTATTAGAATTACACCAATTTACTTTTTTGATGGTTGGAGCAGCTGAGATATGATGACACCTATTTGTAAACCTATATGCCAGAAACAGCACATTAGGTAAACTGCACCACCAAGAATGTTCAAGACCCATTATGCAAGTGGTATGGTAAGCCACTCTCCTGAAATGCAACTGAGCAGGATAGATATGTTGCAAGGGATCTCTTAAGCATTGGTGGAATGAAGGTGCTGGTGGAGTGTTGACTAATCTTTTCAGTTAGTTAAATATCCTGGGAATTTTGCTGATGTTTGTCATTTACTGTGATTTTTGTGGCGGGAATCCATTTTCCAAAACAGCCCATATTTCCCTTATGAAAATGTAGTATAATTTTAATAAACCTGCTATACTTGCATTATGCTATGTGTTAATACGAGTAATCTATTCTATTTGCTTCAATATAATTGCCCTTAACATTATTTTCTCTAAATTGTAATTGTCCATGTATTTCCCCAAGCAGTGACAAATACAGTTATTATTAAAAATAAGAATGTATGCTTTGGAAGGAGCTCAGATTAATGTGTTGATCTCAGATGAACTAGGAACTGCCAACAGTATAACTCTGAAAGTGCCTCTTGTAAAGATTTCTTTAAAGCTGTCTCAAATGATTTCTAATTTGCTAGTTCTTAAACATGCATTAGATTTTGTTTTCCTCCTTTGAAAATGTGAGGTAGAAAAATGAAAAAAATCATTTCTTTCATGGATTGAAATCAATATACTATTTAATTAAATCCTGTTAACCCTAATGCAGATTTTATAATGTGAACTATATAATAGTTGACCTGGTTACATGAAGAAAGCTACACACTGTATATATCATATGCCTTTGTGTGTGTTTCCATTAAAAAAAAAAATCCACAAAAGAGTTGTCCTTATCACTGAGTGACAGGATCATTATTTAAATATTTGCATGTACCATATACCTTTGCCTAGTTTAATTTCTATCACCACTAGTCATTGAGATATAGCACCTCCAAATTAATAGAGTGTTTTCCATTAATAGAGATCTCGTAATCTTTTCCTGTTTACTTATACGAGTTGTAACATTGTTTTCTGATATAACAATCGTAATTGTGCCTGCAATAAGAAGCTATACTCTTATTACACAATGAGAAAATTAATTTACTTTATATAGCTCTCCTACTTACATGACATACCAGTTTAATACTATACCAGCATCTCCAGCCCTAAAAAATTCCTTGCACTGTATTAAACTAATTAGCATGCTTGGTTCACATACATTATTCTACATTAAGGTGGCACAAATATAAACTGTTCACTTAGGCCTCAATTCTAATGTCATAGGCAAAACTGGAATAAAGAGCTTTGGCTGCAGCTATGTGAGGGTTGAGGGTGAGAAATCATCAATCCCAAGCTCTATGAAGTCAGGCTATAGCTGCTCTTACAGCCAATGGCATGGTCAATGTACACTCTGAAGTGGTTGTATAGTCCAATGGGTCTGTGCTTTGCATGAACTCACTGGCCACACCCCTGGTCAGACCACATTTCCCCTAGATAGTGAGCCACTGAAACATATCACTGAGTTACAGTGTTATAATGCCTATATGGCATCAATGCTGCTTGAGCCCCCTTGGCATCAAAAACACAATTTTTCAGCAGTTTTTAACCAGAACAGTCAATCAAACACACAATGGGATCACTATCTTTATCTGGATTTGTACAGTGCATAGCATGGCAATGTACCTGATGAGTATGAGGGATACCAACACACCACAAGTGACTTCAACCACAGAAAAGTGATGGCATATAGCATAACTGCACTTCTCAAAATGGTACTTTTATAAAACTTCCTCATTTGTGAGCAGTAGGATGTAATTTTATCCTAGATTATTAGGAGTTGTAGGATATATTATATGCAATTTTCCCTACATTTTGCAATCAGGTTTGACATTTGGTGCATGATCTTGATGTCACAATAATATGGCCATTTTTAATATACCTATTCCTCAAATGGATGCATCCACTCCTTTTGTAGTAATTGGATGATAAATCTCACCTAATGCAGTTACACCCAGTGCTTGCAGTTCTGGAACTGATTTTGTAAAAGTAATAACACATTGCAAGCCGTGAGCCAACACACAAGAATGGCCAGGCTCTTCTGGTGACAGAGGTCACGTCAATTGGCATGCCATTCTCCTGCCCCACAGCACACCCGTGAACGTGGTGCACAGCTGGTAAGTGTAATCACATGGTCGTCCCTCGTGTTTCACTGCCTGCTCAGTGCACACAGTCATGTCTGCGCACAGTAATTATACGCCTTCCCCTGCCATTTTCGTTACAAACTCACCACCCCCTGTCTTTCTCTACAAAAAACTTTCCGTGAGCGTCGGGCGAACACAAATCCTCCCTGCTGGGAGCCGGTTCGCGCCCCCGGCGCGCCGGACACAGAGAGCTACCGGGAACCAGCTCTCTCGCCGCCCCTGCCCAGCCTACGGCAGAATTCGCTGGCCCGGTTTCCAAAGGGGGCTGGGTTTCCACGCGCGCTGGTGACGAAGTGAAGCGAAGTGCTCCCGTACACCCACGCGGGACCGCTCGCCACCATAGCGGCGGCGGAGCTTTCCCCATACTTCAGCCTTAACCCGTCCGCACGAACCCCACTGGGGCACGCCCGCCTCGCCCTTTTAAGCAGCCGTGCCCCGCACGGCTCTTTTAAGAAGTATGCGCATGCGTGCGGGGCGTGAGCAAACACAGTCCTTGGTTTAATAAGCCGGCTGTTGATCGCGCGCCTAGGCGGGTGCGCAGGAGACTCGGACCTCGTGAGTACTGGCACCCCCAAACTGCCGGGGCGCGAGGAGTACCACGGCGCGCGGGCGCTGGGGAAGGAGGCGGAGGGGGCTTTTCGGTCCCTAACCGACCTCAGCCGCGCGTTCCCGTAACGGTCAGCGCGCGCAGCCGCGCACGTGTCCTGGGCGGGGAGGAGAGAGGAGGCGGGGTCGGCGGCTGGCGCTCTGCGCACCATTCTTCGTTCCACAGACTGCGGTCGTGACTCCGGGCGCCGCGCCGCAGAGCCCGGCTCAGGTGAAGCGGGCTCGGAGCCTGGCGTGGGGGCGGCGTTTCAGTCGGAAATCACCGTCGAGAGGCGACGGGCTGAAAGTGCAGGGGCGGGCCTGGCTGCGCTGCACGTGACAAGGTGGCAGCGCCCTGGTTGTGGTGTAAAGTGACGACGTCACTCCGGCTCGTGGGCGGGGTCAGAGTCCCACCCGCAGTACAGTCTGAGGCCAAGATGGCCCCGATGTGGCTCGGTGCCCTCTGAGCGCTGGGTTGTGTGTTTGTCATGGGCCGTGGGTGTAGAGGGGCCCGATTCACTGCTTCTCTTTATGTTGACTAAATGCTGGTGCGAGCCGCAGTGCGCAGCCCTGTGCCGCCAGGCCTCTGTAGGACTGAGGCCAACAGCTACAGTCTTGTCAAGAATAAACTGAGATGGTGCCAGCCTGATCGCAAACATGGCCACCATCAAAGCTGTTCAAATCAGAAGGGACTGTTCTGATCATTTTCTCTCACCCATGTGGTCTGTATTACACAGGTATAAATCCAAACTGAGGGTGGGATCCTCAAAGGGACTTAGATGTTACAACACTGAGCATCAGGCCGCCTAGCAAACCGGCCGCCTAGCAAACCACAAGAATGACACTGTGACCCACAGAGCTGAGTTGTGTGCCCGTACAATTACTCCTTGGGGAATTTGGTGCCAAAAAATAAAAATTCTGCACACTTTATTTGTCAAAATAACACTACATAATGATGGCACTTTCAATTATTTTGGTAATTTATTTCAAAATACCTGTCAGCAAGTATGTCTTACAGATGCACAAAACACTTCCACCAGGAGTAGAGAGTTCAAGAAACCCCTACAACAACCCAGTTCCTGTTTCTCTGCCTCTCACCCCTGGAACTCAGCTGGGGGCCAGACACCCACAGTCTCTCCCCCCTAAAGCCCAGCCATGCCCCCCCCACCAGTACACCCAAACCCCTTCTCCCCCCACCCCCCCAGAGCCTGGCTGTGCTTCCCCCCGATACCTGCACCTCCTCACCCCTAGAGCCTGGCTGTTGGGGTCCCCTGGCCCAGATACCCACACCCCCTCTCCCCCAGAGCCCAGCCATGCCCCCCACAACCAATACACCCAAACCCCCGCCCAGGGCCTGTGCAACCACTAGATGAGGGTTGGGGCAGTCAGGGGACAGGTAGGGGGTAGGGTCCTAGGGGGGCAGTTAGGGTGTGGGGTCTCAGGAGGGGGCAGTCGGGACAAGGAACAGGGAGGCTTAGGTAGGGGGTGAGGTTCTGGGGGGCAGTTAGGGGTAGGGGTCCCAGGAGGGGGCAGTCTGGGGACAAGGAGCAGGGGGAGGTTGGAGGTTCTGAGGGGGGCAGTCAGGGGGTGGGAAGTGGGAAGGAGTGGATGGTCCTCTTTTTTGATTGTTGAAATATGGTAACCCTATTTGTGGGGGCGCCGGGAGGCAGCCTGGGCTGGGGGCGTGGCTGCTCCCCACTAGCGGCGCTGCCGCCTTTGCAGAGCTGCTGCACCGCGCCGGCTCCTCCATGGCTGGGGCTCACCATTGCTGCAAGCTGGATGCTCTGGCTCTCCAGTGTCTCTGGAAGGCGGCTCCTCCCTGCCAAGCTGCTGCAGTGGCCCAAGCCCGTCAAAGCCAGTGGGCAGGCTGGCCCCTGGGGTCTACAAAGGCTCGTTGGGATTTGCCCCTCAATGAACCAATGTGCAGAGCTGGGGGGGCAAGGTGGAAGGTGGCAAAAAAAAAACAAACCTGGCCCAGATACCCACACCCCCTGCCCTCTAGAGCCCAACTGCAGGGCCCCCTCAGCCCAGACACTCGTCCCCCTACCTCTCAGAGCCCAGGGATCCAGAGTGGGAAATAGCCTGATGTTCAGTCCCAGGCTTGTGTGGAGTTTCCTGCAGGCCACCATCTCTTTCCCCTCAGGGCATGTGGGAAATTGCAGCTGCCTGGAACCCTCTAGCTCCCACCCCCTCCCCTCGGCAGTGTCTTCCATGTGTGAGCTGGGCTAGTGGCCCCAGCACTGCAGCCCATTTTGGGGGGGAGGCGTGGAAGAAATTATGGGCAAAAAATATTAATTTCTGCTAAAATCTGTATTGCACATTGGCACAGAATTCCCCCAGGAGTAATACAATGAATGGGGAGACATAGGTGCTTAAGAATGTGGTCCACAAAACCAGCATCCTAGGCCGAGAGCTGCCTGAGCCAGCCAATGGGAGATGCCAACCATGGGGCGGGGGGGTGAGCCCCACCCCTCTCTTGTAGATAGGCACCTAGCTCTGCTAGTGATCCATAAACAGGAGCCCACCACCTAGAGTCAGGTGGCTTTAGGAGCCTGTCTTGCTCCATACAAAATGGGAGGGGGAGGAGAAAGGAGATGCCCACCTTCTAACTTTTAGCACATGGTTAGAGCAATCATCTGGGATATGGAGACCCCAGGTTCAATTCTGCCCTCTCTGCCAGAGGGGGAGAAGGGAATTGAACAGGGGTCTCCCTACAGAGTCATTCTCAAACTCTTGCTGGGCCAGAAATAGTATGTGTGAAAATGATTCTATAGTCCAGCGTAAGGGCACCCACCTAGGAGGTGGGAAACCCTGGGTCCAGTCATCTTACTCCAGTCACTCTCTTTCATTATTCATCCTAGTGCAAACAGCTTCAACAGGAGAATATCCCATTGCCCAGTAAATATTTTCTCCCCCCTCTCTGCCGGAAAGGATGGAATTGAACCTGGATTTCCCATGTCCCAGGCAAGTGCTCTAACCACTGTGGTAAAAGTTGTAAAGTAGGTGGTACCATCTCCTCCTCTGGCTGGATTTTGAATAGGACTTGAACCAGTAGGTAGCCTCAAAGCATTGTAGCCCAGAGAGCTAGCATTAGCATTTATTTTATTGAGCAGTAACGCAAGGAGCCTACAGGTCTGTATTTTGTAAGACATTGGCTTCAGCATTTAGCATAAGGCTTTTGAGGCCCATTAACTTTAGCACAGATAAATAGCCCAATGGTCACGCCTAAGTTTTGGGAACTGGGACTAGAGTGTTTAAGGGGGAAGTTTGTACATGACAACATGAGACTATGAGCTAACACCAGCTTTTGGATATTTTAGGATAGGAACATCTGCAGATGTCTGACCACAAAAGTGCCATGGCAATAAAATGACATATGATAATAAGTTGAGATCATTAATATACTAACTTATAGGAGAAGGCCATCCCAACATTAGTAGGGTGAGGAAATACAAATAAGGAAGAGGGGACAAACCCCTACTGAATATACATTAGGCATAGTGGCATCAGTGTAACATACAAGTTGTATCCCAGCCTGTGTACAGGAGGAGAGAGAGATGTAGACCTTGGGAGGTGCCAGGATGATGGCCACTGGTGATGATGAGGAAGATAATGGCTAACATTTCAGGTTATTCTGCAAGGGATGGTGTGAGTATATGGATGTTCAGATGTACATTCTGTATTATCTCTATCTACCTTGCTTGATTACCGTGTTTGTGACTTTGCTAAATGTATTAATAAACTATTACAAATACAGAAGGGTTCCTAAAGTGTGCGTGTTGCAACTGTGCATATTGAAGTTCCCAGTTATACAGTAATTTTAATAATACTGGGCTTGATCTTGGGACAAGAACTGTCAAACCTCGGAGTGATAACTGGGAATTCTTAAGTAATCAATATAATTTAATACATAATCCATAGATCAAGCTACAGCATCCCTACCAGATCAGGCCCTGCAAACAATTTAGGCAGCTGAATGCCTATCTTCCTCAAGGTTGTGAATCAGCCTGGGGCTTAGGTAGGAGATAGGTAACTGAACTCCTAGAGAGAGGCAGCAGTGCACATGCTGAGGTGCCTAGGGTACTTTTACTTAGAAAACTGAGGTGCCAACTGAGTTTAAGCGCTTACCTGGTTTGGTGGGAGTTTTGTGAATTGCAATTTGAGCCAAAATTGGGATTTAGGCGCCTAAACCCCAAATGGAGGGTAAATCTACACAGGCAGCAGCAGTCTGTGGCAGTGAGCATCTGCGCCTGGGTTGACAGACTTGGAATCGTGGTGCCCATGCTATGGTGCTAAAAATAGCTGTGTAGATAGCACTTTTAATTTGTGTCTCAGGCTTCAGCTCTTGCTCTAAAGCCCACCCCTTCCCTAGGCTTTCAATCCCAAGCTCCAGCCCGAGCCACAACATCTACACAGCTCCATTTAGCACGGTAACTCGAGATCAAATTTGTTGTCTTGGGCTTGGAGGCTTGCTGCTACAGGCTGTATAGATGTACTTTAGGCACCTAAATCTGGGGCTTAGCTGCATACATACTTTTATGGATCTGGGCCTTAGTCCAGCCCACAGTGTCCTCCTTCCCCCAACCAAGTGCTCAAAGAGGGGACCCTCTGCACATGGATCTCCAGGCTCCTGTGCAGAAAGTACTCCATCACCTCTGCAGCACTGCCCCGGTCCAATGTTCCCTCTAATTTTTTCCATCCATGTGCGGAATAAATTTTGTTATGTGCAACAAGGTATATGCGGATATGTGCCACCTCTAGAAACAAAAAAACTAGATATATATTTTTAAAAAGTTACCATAGGGATAATTGCTCCAGACAGGACAGGTTAGGCATTTTAGAACTCACTACTCAAAGAATTAAATTTAAGTGTAAGAGAAATAAAAATTATGAAATGCATAAACCACTCAAAACACTAAAATAATACACTTTGAAAGAATAAAGTTACAGAGAATATATGTGCATTGCAGGAAGTACCAAGAAATAACAACAACAATAATACAAGTATATGTTAGAAGGTGAGTGTGACACAGAAACTGTATGTGTGCTGGTCGCTGAAGAAGTTTCTGAGAGATGCTATGCACTGTCTCTTTAAGGCACTCACTGAAAACTCTCCCACTCTGTCCTGAGCCCTGTCTCCCTTCCCTGGCTCTGCGGAGATGGGGTACATGGGCAGGGGGGAGAGAGTGTGTATGTGTGTGTGAGAGACAGACAGACAGACTGTGTGAGCTGGCTGCTGGGGAGGTCTCAGAGACCGTGTGCTGTCTCTTTAAGAAAGGCACTCACCGGCTGGAAGCACCAGGTGTTCAGACTGCAGAAGTTCTGAGTCCTGAGCCAGGCTGTCCCCTCTCCCCTATTCTATGGAAATGGGGTACAGGGGGAGGGGGGACACCCTGACATCAGCACCCCTTTCCCTCTTCCTGTTCTGCACAGCCAGCAGGAGGGTCTCAGGTACAGCTGCAGGAGCAACTTGGCTGCAAAGCAGTGGGATTCCGGGGCACCTGAATACACACTGCTGGATGTGTGCGCTCTGCTAATCAACTGGGCAGCACTTGAATCCCTCCTGGGCAGCCACCCAACCGCACAGCTTAGAGGGAACATAGTGCCCCGCCCTCCTGCTTGTAGGGCCTATGCAAGGAGATTTCCTTCCTCAGTGTCCCTTCTTGAATTTTTCCATAGGAGGTGATGCTCCAGACCTGTGCTAGCACCTCTCCAGCAAGAACTATGTTTAAGCCTGGTTCTTTGAATAGATACTAATATGTGGCCCAGTTCTACAAACTCTTATTCACATAAGTTGTCCCATTGACTTCAGTAGGGCTACTCAGGTGAGATAGAATTTGTAGGATTAGACTGTGGCTTAAAATGTATAGACAAGGCCTTAATTTCAGTCAAAAAACACCAAACAATTTTCTGCTTATCATTTGTAAAATAAATACATAATTTTTGGAGATTATTTAGTGAGTGTTTCTCAATATATATATTTTGTTACACACACAAAAAAGCTATGTTAAAAGAACTTCACTAAGGTTGCAAAGTCAAGCACTCAGAAATGAGGAAATGCCAGAATGAAAATTGCTTGTACAACTTCAGTTCAGCCTGCTTGTGGCAAATTACAGTATTTAACTGTGTGATTACATACTGTTTTCCCCCTGCCTCATTTAGTGTCCAGGACAGATTGTGCTCTGGGGATGAATAAGGGTTGTGGAATGAAGAATACTGTTGTCTGTAGGATCCCCTGCCTCAGCTGTTGCAGAAGTTGGAAGATGTGGACGTATTGCAGATACTGGGATGGGTGGGCATAGGCCCATCCAAAATTTAAGGCCCACCCCCTCAAATGAGGGGGATGAACCACAGAGTCCAGACAGCAAAAGAGACAAAGAATGAAAAAACAGGGATGGGAGTGAGGGTCATAGGGCCAAAACAAGGGACAATGAGCAGAGAACCCTGGAGAGAGACCACTACAGAAGAACTCTCCCCAGAGACATGACATAACAAGGGGTTGGAAATAAGCCCCACAGTTGCAGAGTACCTTCCCCCACCTCCTTGAGCATCCTCTTCCTGGTCTGATTGATGGCCATCTGCCAGTGCCAGGAGGAGGTTGATATGGAGGTCTCGTGCCTCTGTAGGGCCATGGGTGGGGTGTGCATGTACAAGGAGGTGTAGGGAGAGATGCAGTCAGAACCTCAGCAGGTTCTGGAGGAGCTGGAAGAGGGGCTGCAGCATGACGCTCTCTACATAGATGTGTGCCAGAGTCTCTCTCGGTGCAAAAGGGGCAAGTGTCAGGAGACTCTGTGAAGCACGCCAACCACATGCCCGTGCTCACAGCTCCATAGAGGAGCTACCAGCTGAATTCCCCGGAAGGCTGAGGGACTAATGTAGAATACAAGCTGGGCCACTGGGGCTCCCAGCCTTCTGTAGGTGGCAATAGCTGCTGCCGCTTGGTGTTGGGGCAGGACACAAGAGCAAGGACATGGAGCATGAACCATGGACAAGTATAGATGTTTTCAGGCACAGTTCAGAGATGGACTAGCTGAATGGCATTCAGTCTACTTGGGTGATGCATTGGAGGTCTCTAGTGGACTAGTGGGTTGGAAAATGTGTCGCAAATGAGGCAAGGGATGCCACGATGAGAAAAGATGGTCTCATGGTTAAGGCACTTGAATGTTGGCCTTGAGAATTAGATTCTATCCCTGCCTCTGCCAAAGAGTTCCAGTGTTGCTTGGCAAGTCACTTAAACCAGACTTTTCACTGGTGGTCGCTAATCGTGTGTCCTCAATTTTTTATTGTGTTTTGAGACCCTGGGGTCTTATCTGAAGAAGTGCTGAGCACTGAGCTGCAACTGAAGATTTGGAGCTGTGCTTTGAACATATAAAGTGGTTTATAATGTTAAATATTCTGAAGGAAAAAAACAGGTCCTAGTTGTCTCAAGTTTGACGGTCAAAATTAGTGAATTAATTTTTACTTTAATCTCTGTGTCTCAGGCAACCTTCATTCTGGCATTTCCTAACATTTGAGTGCTTGCCTTTGCAACCTTAATAACATTCTTTTAAATATGGTTTTGTGGGCAATTTACTAGGTTTTTAAAAAGGAAACTGAACAAATAGGAATTCCATCATGTAGCATCATATTGACACCTGCATGGCTTATCAGCAGGGTTGGAACCCGTAGATCCACCACACAGACATTTGCCACTTGAGCTAACTGAATAACTGATAGCAGTAGTAGGTTGTCATCCTCTACGTACACCAGTACTAGATGAAGATGAGACACACACTTTGTTAGTGGGTTGGCACAGACATTTGCTGACAGCAAAGGAATGAGACTCGGGAATCCTGGATTCCATTCCAGGCTCTGGAGGGATGTGTGCTGTAGTGTGCACACAGACTCTTCTGCCCATTTCACCAAAACTTGACCCCTTCTGCTCTGTCCTCCCGAACCTGTCCCTGTCCCATTCTTTTTTCCACCCTGGCTCCTCATCCCAGTTCTATTCTCCTCATCTAGCCAGTCCTTGTCTCCCCCTCAAAACACACCATCCAAATCGCAGTTCCTTGTGCATCTCCCTGAGGCTCTTTGTCCCAATCTATTCCTCCCAACTTGGTCTGGCTCTTGTCCCATCTGCATTCAGATCAGGCACCCTCCTTCTCCTTGCTGCCTAAGCCCAGCAGGGAGAAGCTTTAAGAGCACAGAAGAGACAGGCTCCTACTCTCAGTTCTGGTGCCCAACTCTGGCCCTGGCACTGCCTGCAGCAGCCCAGAGTGGCAATTGCAGGGAATGCTCTGCTCAGCTCCAGTAGGAAGCATGCCTAGAGCAGACAGAATCTTTGGAGACTTTAGCTGTAAAAGTCTAGCACATCTCTAATAAGCATGTGCATTGCTGTTTTTTTTTTTCCCGAAAAATGGTAACTTGGCCAAATTTGGGTAGATTTTCCCAAGAACAGCAAAAGGCATATACATGATACAAAGACCCATCCTCTGCCAAATGTCAAGCCCCTGCTCCAAAGCAGGAGGCACTAGCAGAGTCACAAAGAAAGAGTTGCCAGAACTTTTTAACATGGGAAACATGCTTCCCCGGTCTTTTTCTTAGAAACAGCTGAACCTTTTTGGCTGAAACTTTCCAGAAAAATTCCGCTTGAGACAGACACCTGGCATATAACATTTCAACCCTAGTGGTTAAATTTTGGCAAAATTATAAGCAACTGAAAGAACCATCTTATAATGGGAAGTGTTAGGAAACCTCAATAATAAATGGTGTTACCAATACACAAATGAAAACAAAAAAGCATTGACTTTTTTTTCCAAAATAAAGCCCACAACATGGTCATCTTCACTAATGTATTTTAGTCCTTTAAAATCCGGGTAACATTTTTAAAAGGGTTGTTGTATGCCTGTTTGCAAAAATGGGAAGAGATGTGGAAAAGTAAAAGTAGGACAGAGAACATAGTTGAGATTCCTCTGGGGATATTGCTGTTACACTCTCTAATGCTGCTGTAGCATGACTCAAATGCTGCTGGCATTCAGTCATGGCTTTTTAACCTTGCTGTAATTTATACCCTGAATGTGATAAAAGAACATTCTCAATTAATACACTCAATCCATTATTATTTGAAAAGTCTAATCTGTTAAAGTGTGCAGCATCTTATCCCAAAGAACTGAACCAATACAATTTTCCTTAGAAATGGCATTCATATTGACATGACACATGTATTCAAGGCAGTAATGTAAATACTCTTTTTTTTCACTTTTTAAAGCAAAATATTTTTCCTTTCAGTCCCTGCAAAAGACTCCCATAATCCAATGGTGCTAAAAGGTGTGACCGTATTTTTTTCTTATGAAGTCTCTATTGCTTTTTAATGTTGGAAGATATTGGTGCTTCATGTTACATTGTGATATTAATGTGTCCAGCATTTTTAACTTGTGTAATGGTTTATTGGCTTGCAGCCTGGAATAAGTGCAGTTGTACTGAGAAATAAATGTCTACCTCCATAATTATCTTTTACTGTGACAGCTGCCATACAGTGACAATTCAATCACCATCTTCCCCCTTACTCTCTCACCACCCACTCACTATATCAGAGAAGGTCTCCAAATGGCATTGCTGTACAAGTTTATCAACCACAGATCAGTAAGCTGAACTCGGATATTAACGGTATTCCTGTCCCCCAAGAACTTCAGACCTTCAAATAAGTAATCTAAAATTTTGCTCCTTAGATGCCCCCCCCCCTCTCATCTTCCTGTGCACTCCTGCAAATGTGCTGTTTTCTTGTGTTTTAATATTTTTGTTTGTTAATCAGTGATTTTAAAAAATGCGTTGGTGCTAAGGTGGTAAGAATATGTTTAAATAACTTCAACACTCATTAACACACTGGAATTTCCAGATGGAGCTGAGTATTTTGAGGTCTGCACTTACTGCGTGCCACAATACAGAGCAGGTGTTGGGGAGGGTAGAAATACATATATATTTAAGAATTACTAATTGGCCCCTGTTAATACTCTTTCCATTCTCATAATACAATTGCGTATTGACTTCAGAATTACAAAGATTGTCAAAAATATGCACACACAAACGTAATTTCTCTCTCAGGCCCATATTAAAATAACTACATGATGTCTGTGGGTGAAATCCATTACACCTACATAAAACCTGGGAATTTAGGCTTTAAGTGGGTGGAGTGTGGAGAGATTTTTGGAGGTGAAATCCATTCCTTATACCCAAAACCCAGAGCTGTTGAGTGGGGCTGCTGCAGAGACTCCCATGGCTACTATTTCAGCCTATGGGCTATGAAAGCGACAGTTCTTCATACCAGTTGCATGGGATGTTTGGGCCACTGGATCAGCATAAATGTGGATCCCTTGACTCCTCCTTAGTTCATCCCCATTGCAGTCCTTCATAAAGGTTTATGCAGTAGTAAGATGGTGAACTATTCTGCGGTGCCTGGGAACTGTGCATTTACTCTGTCTGCAGACACCCCTTTTCCAATTCTATCTAGGGATTAAATGGTGCAGAGGGCCACATCAAGGCATGTCTGTGGCAGAGTAGGAGTTGAACTGAGCTCTCCCAAGTTCTAGGCTAGTACCCTTGCCACTGGGCTACTGTTCTTCACAGTTTACATCTGTATGTTTAGTTAAGAAACTCTATGGATATTTGAATATTTATGAACCTTCTCTTAAATGTTAATCTCTGTACTTTTAAATGTTTAGATTTTAACTGTAACATTATTTGGTAAACTTGCAGCCATAACAAAAGTTACAAAGTTTTTATGTGTTGTTAACCATACTGTGGTAACTTGGTTTTGTTGTGGAGAGCTGTGTGGGCTACCATATATAGTGTAATTATTCATAGATATGAGTTGGGTATAATACCAGCGGCTGATAAATCAATATACAAGCATTTAAAATAATCTGTAACATTTGTGGTGGCAAATCAGCCACCTCCTTCTTCACCTTCAGAGCAGCCAACTGGCTTTAGTGGATGGATCAGTGGTGACTGGCTTCAGTGGATGGATCAGACTTGAAGAGGAGAGACTCTACGGAGGGCCCATAACAGCAAGCTCACTAAGCTGGTGTTTAAGAATTCCACGTTTCATAGTTTTGCACCACTTGGGAACTGAAATATCAGAAGAAAACCAGATCTCATGTAATTTTATTCTCATAAACAGCATTTGAAAATATAATGGCAAATAAACACAAATATTACACCCCATGCATATATCAAATATAGATGGGAGGCCATGCATTTGGTTTTTTTCCTTTTTGAGAAAGGGAGAGGGACCTGCATATGTTCATTCCTACCCCATTTAGGAGAGGAGATGTGCATATTCTTGTTATGCTCAATCCCCCCCATTTATTTATATATAAAACACACACACACGCTTATTTTACTTTTTGTATTTTCTAACATTCAAGAATAAAGTCTTGAACAAGCACTCCAAACTAAACAGATGAGTCCAGAAAGAAAAAATGATCACTAAATCTGATTAGTTGTTCTCATCAACAAAATAAACATTGTGACAGATATCAGCTATCATGTTTTATTTTTTAATGTCCTTGATGTTAATGGAGGTTAATGTTTATGGAGCATAGCTGAGCAAGAAGTATGTAATCTAGATGTTAGTAAGAGGAACATTTTTATTTTATTCTTAATCCTGGAAGCCCATGAGATTGTAATTTTCTCTTTATTAATTAGGTTTATATCACATCGATCACCATGGCATTTTCAGTAGCAAAGACTCAGTCAGTGCTGGACACAAATGTCCAGTCCTCTATTTCATTCCCCCATTGAAATGCAAGGGGAAACCTCCCAGGAAAACAGTTCTAGTGGTGTAAAATTCTTCCTCACCCTTGACCAGGGGTGAAAATAAAATCCAGCTCTTACTGGTATGGGGCCGCTCTGGCCCGCCCAGAAGGGGCAGGGCCTTGGGTGGAAGGGGCAGGGCTTGGGGGTCAGTGTTTCCCATCTGTGCTCCCTGGCCCGTACCACCGGGGGTTCCAGCCGTGATTCACAGTAGCAGCAGCGGCGGCTGGAGCTCCAGGCCCTTTAAAATTGTGGCCCCAGGGCAGCTGCTACTTTCCTCCTCCCCCACCATCAGCAGCCGGGGGCAAAAAGAACAGTGATAAGTGCTGCCATCACTGCCCCTTCTGTAACCCCCACTGGCAGCCCTGCTGGGTCATCACTGCCCCTTTTGTGCCTCCCCATTGGCGGCCCTGCTGGTAGGGACCCGGCAGGGCTGCCGATGGGGGGCGAGGGGGCGCAAAAGGGGCAGTGACTTTAAAGTCAGTGGTAGGGGCTCGTACTGGCGGCTGCCTTTTACCGGTACGCCGTACCGACCTGTACCCCCTTACTTTCACCCCTGCCCTTGACCCTTCTCAGAAGAAAATGTGCTGCTGAAGCAAAGACCTGATATTTCTTCTCTCCTCTTCATGGAGAGCAATACTTGAGTTGCCTTATATTGCTGTCTCTTACCTCATATTGAAAAACATATCTTAAATGGCAGTCTTTAGTGCAATGTAATTTATTTATTTATTGATGTCACTGTCACTTTTACTTGACTGTGTGAGACCTACATACATCCCTTCACCTTAGGTTGTTCAATGTAATGAGCTGTCTAATCTTATTTCTCTATATTTAGCTATATGTTTGTATGTTGGGGTGTCTGTTTACCCTCCCTTAACATGGATATAAATCCATACTGAAATTAGATTAGGTACCTCAGTGTTTTTCATTTTTTTTAATAGGGACATTAATTAATATGAAAAGGAGTTATGTACATTGGCCAAACTGGACAGTCTCTATGTAAAAGAATAAATGGACACAAATCAGATGTCAAGAACTATAACATTCAAAAACCAGTCAATCTCTCTGGTCACTCGATTATAGACCTAAAAGTGGCAATTCTTCAACAAAAAAACTTCAAAAACAGACTCCAAGGAGAGACTGCTGAATTGGAATTAATTTGCAAACTGGACACCATTAACTTAGGCTTGAATAAAGACTGGGAGTGGATGTGTCATTACACAAAGTAAAACTACTTCCCCATTTTTATTTCCCCCCTCCCCCCCATTTCTCACACATTCTTGTCAACTGCTGGAAATGGCCCACCTTGATTATCACTACAAAAGATTGTGTTTTTTTTTTTCTCCTGCTGGTAATAGCTTACCTTACCTGATCACTCTCGTTATAGTGTGTATGGTAACACCCATTGTTTCATGTTCTCTGTGTATATAAAATCTCCCCACTGTATTTTCCAGTGCATGCATCTGATGAAGCGAGCTGTAGCTCACGAAAGCTTATGCTCAAATAAATTTGTTAGTCTCTAAGGGTATGTCTACACTACGAAATTAGGTCGAATTTATAGAAGTTGGTTTTTTTGAAATCGGTTTTATATATTCGAGTGTGTGTGTCCCCACAGAAAATGCTCTAAGTGCATTAAGTGCATTAACTCGGCGGAGCGCTTCCACAGTACCGAGGCAAGCGTCGACTTCCGGAGCGTTGCACTGTGGGTAGCTATCCCACAATTCCCGCAGTCTCCGCTGCCCATTGGAATTCTGGGTTGATATCCCAATGCCTGATGGGGCTAAAACATTGTCGCGGGTGGTTCTGGGTACATATCGTCAGGCCCCCGTTCCCACCCTCCCTCCCCCCGTGAAAGCAAGGGCAGACAATCATTTCGCGCCTTTTTTCCTGAGTTACCTGTGCAGACGCCATACCACGGCAAGCATGGAGCCCGCTCAGGTAACCGTCACCCTATGTCTCCTGGATGCTGGCAGACGCGGTATGGCATTGCTACACAGTAGCAGCAACCCCTTGCCTTGTGGCAGCAGACGGTACAGTACGACTGGTAGCCGTCATCGTCATGTCTGAGGTGCTCCTGGTCGCCTCTGTGAGGTCGATCAGGAGCGCCTGGGCAGACATGGGCGCAGGGACTAAATTTGGAGTGACTTGAGCAGGCTCTTTAGTCCTGCAGTCAGTCCTATTGAACCGTCTTATGGTGAGCGGGCAGGCGATACGGACTGCTAGCAGTTGTACTGTACCATCTTCTGCCGAGCAGCCATGAGATGTGGATGGCATGCAGTCCTTCTGCACCGTCTGCTGCCAGCCAAAGATGTAAAAGATAGATGGAGTGGATCAAAACAAGAAATAGACCAGATTTGCTTCCCCCCCTCCCCTGTCTAGGGGACTCATTCTTCTAGATCACACTGCAGTCACTTACAGAGAAGGTGCAGCGAGGTAAATCTAGCCATGTATCAATCAGAGGCCAGGCTAACCTCCTTGTTCCAATAACAACGATAACTTAGGTGCACCATTTCTTATTGGAACCCTCCGTGAAGTCCTGCCTGAAATACTCCTTGATGTAAAGCCACCCCCTTTGTTGATTTTAGCTCCCTGAAGCCAACCCTGTAAGCGCCCCTCCCAGCGTCAGAGCAATGGCAAACAATCGGGCATCTGAGAGTGCTGTCCAGAGCACTCACAATGGAGCACTCTGATGGGGCTAAAACATTGTCGCGGGTGGTTCTGGGTACGTGTCGTCAGGCCCCCGTTCCCTCCCTCCCTCCGTGAAAGCAAGGGCAGACAATCGTTTCGCGCCTTTTTTCATGAGTTACCTGTGCAGACACCATACCACGGCAAGCATGGAGCCAGCTCAGGTAACCGTCACCCTATGTCTCCTGGGTGCTGGCAGACGCGGTACGGCTTTGCTGCACAGTAGCAGCAACCCATTGCCTTCTGGCAGCAGATGGTGCAATACGACTGGTAGTCGTCCTCGTCGTGTCCGAGGTGGTCCTGGCCACGTCGGCTGGGAGCGCCTGGGCAGACATGGGCGCAGGGACTAAATTTGGAGTGACTTGACCAGGTCATTCTCTTTAGTCCTGCAGTCCTATTGAACCGTCTTATGGTGAGCGGGCAGGCGATACGGACTGCTAGCAGTCGTACTGTACCATCTTCTGCCAGGCAGGCAAGAGATGAGGATTGCTAGCAGTCGTATTGTACCATCTTATGCCAGGCAGGCAAGAGATGAAGATGGCTAGCAGTCGTACTGTACCATCTTCTGCCAAGCAGCCATGAGATGTGGATGGCATGCAGTCCTTCTGCACTGTCTGCTGCCAGCCAAAGATGTAAAAGATAGATGGAGTGGGTCAGAACAAGAAATAGACCAGATTTGTTTTGTACTCATTTTCCTCCTCCCCTGTCTAGATCACACTGCAGTCACTCACAGAGAAGGTGCAGCGAGGTAAATCTAGCCATGTATCAATCAGAGGCCAGGCTAACCTCCTTGTTCCAATAACAACGATAACTTTGGTGCACCATTTCTTATTGGAACCCTCCGTGCAGTCCTGCCTGAAATACTCCTTGATGTACAGGCACACCCTTTGTTGATTTTAGCTCCCTGAAGCCAACCCTGTAAGCCGTGTCGTCAGTCGCCCCTCCCTCCGTCAGAGCAACGGCAGACAATCGTTCCGCGCCTTTTTTCTGTGCGGACGCCATACCAAGGCAAGCATGGAGACTGCTGAGCTCATTTTGGCAATTAGGAGCACATCAACCACCACACGCATTATCCAGCAGTATATGCAGCACCAGAACATGGCAACGCGATACCGGGCGAGGAGGCGACGTCAGCGCGGTCCCGTGAGTGATCAGGACATGGACACAGATTTCTCTGAAAGCATGGGCCCTGCCAATGCATGCATCATGGTGCTAATGGGGCAGGTTCATGCTGTGGAACGCCGATTCTGGGCTCGGGAAACAAGCACAGACTGGTGGGACCGCATAGTGTTGCAGGTCTGGGACGATTCCCAGTGGCTGCGAAACTTTCGCATGCGTAAGGGCACTTTCATGGAACTTTGTGACTTGCTTTCCCCTGCCCTGAAGTGCATGAATACCAGGATGAGAGCAGCCCTCACAGTTGAGAAGCGAGTGGCGATAGCCCTGTGGAAGCTTGCAACGCCAGACAGCTACCGGTCAGTTGGGAATCAATTTGGAGTGGGCAAATCTACTGTGGGGGCTGCTGTTATGCAAGTAGCTCACGCAATCAAAGATCTGCTGATATCAAGGGTAGTGACCCTGGGAAATGTGCAGGTCATAGTGGATGGCTTTGCTGCAATGGGATTCCCTAACTGTGGTGGGGCTATAGACGGAACCCATATCCCTATCTTGGCACCGGAGCACCAAGCCGCCGAGTACATAAACCGCAAGGGGTACTTTTCGATAGTGCTGCAAGCTCTGGTGGATCACAAGGGACGTTTCACCAACATCAACGTGGGATGGCCGGGAAAGGTGCATGACGCTCGCATCTTCAGGAACTCTGGTCTGTTTCAAAAGCTGCAGGAAGGGACTTTCTTCCCAGACCAGAAAATAACTGTTGGGGATGTTGAAATGCCTATATGTATCCTTGGGGACCCAGCCTACCCCTTAATGCCATGGCTCATGAAGCCGTACACAGGCAGCCTGGACAGTAGTCAGGAGCTGTTCAACTACAGGCTGAGCAAGTGCAGAATGGTGGTAGAATGTGCATTTGGACGTTTAAAGGCGCGCTGGCGCAGTTTACTGACTCGCTTAGACCTCAGCGAAACCAATATTCCCACTGTTATTACTGCTTGCTGTGTGCTCCACAATATCTGTGAGAGTAAGGGGGAGACGTTTATGGCGGGGTGGGAGGCTGAGGCAAATCGCCTAGCTGCTGGTTACGCGCAGCCAGACACCAGGGCGGTTAGAAGAGCACAGGAGGGCGCGGTACGCATCAGAGAAGCTTTGAAAACCAGTTTCATGACTGGCCAGGCTACGGTGTGAAAGTTCTGTTTGTTTCTCCTTGGTGAAACCCCCCGCCCCTTGGTTCACTCTACTTCCCTGTAAGCTAACCACCCTCCCTTCCTCCCTTTAATCACCGCTTGCAGAGGCAATAAAGTCATTGCTGCTTCACATTCATGCATTCTTTATTCATTCATCACACAAATAGGGGGATGACTACCAAGGTATCCCACGAGGGGTGGTGGAGGAGGGAAGGAAAATGCCACACAGCACTTTAAGCACAGCACTTTAAAAGTTTACAACTTTAAAATTTATTGAATGACAGCCTTCTTTTTTTTGGGCAATCCTCTGTGGTGGAGTGGCTGGTTGGCCGGAGGCCCCCCCACCGCGTTCTTGGGCGTCTGGGTGTGGAGGCTATGGAACTTGGGGAGGAGGGCGGTTGGTTACAGAGGGGCAGCAGTGGCAGTCTGTGCTCCAGCTGCCTTTGCTGCAGCTCAACCATACACTGGAGCATTCTGGTTTGGTCCTCCAGCAGCCTGAGCATTGAATCCTGCCTCCTCTCATCACGCTGCCGCCACATTTGAGCTTCAGCCCTGTCTTCAGCCCGCCACTTACTCTCTTCAGCCCGCCACTTACTCTCTTCAGCCCGCCACCTCTCCTCCCGGTCATTTTGTGCTTTCCTGCACTCTGACATTATTTGCCTCCACGCATTCGTCTGTGCTCTGTCAGTGTGGGAGGACAGCATGAGCTCGGAGAACATTTCATCGCGAGTGCGTTTTTTTTTTCTTTCTAAGCTTCACTAGCCTCTGGGAAGGAGAAGATCCTGTGATCATTGAAACACATGCAGCTGGTGGAGAAAAAAAAAGGGACAGCGGTATTTAAAAAGACACATTTTATAAAACAGTCGCTACACTCTTTCAGGGTAAACCTTGCTGTTAACATTACATACATAGCACATGTGCTTTCGTTACAAGGTCGCATTTTGCCTCCTCCCACCGCGTGACTACCCCCTCAACCTTCCCCCCTCCCTGTGGCTAACAGCGGGGAACATTTCTGTTCAGCCACAGGCAAACAGCCCAGCAGGAACGGGCACCTCTGAGTGTCCCTGAAGAAAAGCACTCTATTTCAACCAGGTGACCATGAATTATATCTCACTCTCCTGAGGATAACACAGAGAGATAAAGAACGGATTTTGGTTGAATGCCAGCAAACATACACTGCAATGCTTTGTTCTACAGTGATTCCCGAGTACGTGTTACTGGCCTGGAGTGGTAAAGTGTCCTACCATGAAGGACGAAATAAGGCTGCCCTCCCCAGAAACCTTTTGCAAAGGCTTTAGGACTACATCTAGGAGAACCGCAAATGCCAGGGCAAAGTAATCCTTTCACATGCTTGCTTTTAAACCATGTATAGCATTTTAAAAGGTACACTCACCAGAGGTCCCTTCTCCGCCTGCTGGGTCCAGGAGGCAGCCTTGGGTGGGTTCGGGGGGTACTGGCTCCAGGTCTAGGGTGAGAAACAGTTCCTGGCTGTCGGGAAAACCGGTTTCTCCTCTTGCTTGCTGTGAGCTATCTACAACCTCCTCCTCATCTTCTTCGTCCCCAAAACTTGCTTCCGTATTGCCTCCATCTCCATTGAAGGAGTCAAACAACACGGCTGGGGTAGTGGTGGCTGAACCCCCTAAAATGGCATGCAGCTCATCATAGAAGCGGCATGTTTGGGGCTCTGACCCAGAGCGGCTGTTTGCCTCTCTGGTTTTCTTTTGCCTCAGCTCCTTCAGTTTTACGCGGCAGTGCTTCGGGTCCCTGTTATGGCCTCTGTCCTTCATGCCCTGGGAGATTTTCACAAAGGTTTTGGCATTTCGAAAACTGGAACGGAGTTCTGATAGCACGGATTCCTCTCCCCAAACAGCGATCAGATCCCGTACCTCCCGTTCGGTCCATGCTGGAGCTCTTTTGCGATTCTGGGACTCCATCATGGTCACCTGTGCTGATGAGCTCTGCATGGTCACCTGCAGCTTGCCACGCTGGCCAAACAGGAAATGAGATTCAAAAGTTTGCGGTTCTTTTCCTGTCTACCTGGCCAGTGCATCTGAGTTGAGAGTGCTGTCCAGAGCGGTCAGAATGGAGCACTCTGGGATAGCTCCCGGAGGCCAATACTATCGAATTGTGTCCACAGTACCCCAAATTCGAGCCGGGAACGTCGATTTAAGCGCTAATCCACTTGTCAGGGGTGGAGTAAGGAAATCGATTTTAAGAGCCCTTTAAGTCGAAATAAAGGGCTTCACTGTGTGGACGGGTGCAGGTTTAAATCGATTTAACGTTGCTAAATTCGACCTAAAGTCCTAGTGTAGACCAGGGCTAAGGTGCCACAAGTACTCCTTTTCTTTTTGCGGATACAGACTAACACGGCTGCTACTCTGAAATCTGTAATTAATATGAGATATTAAAAAGGGTTTGTGGTTTTTGGATTTTTTAAATAAATCTAATTTGTTTTTCACTTTTACTGCTGTTTAATTGTCCAAACTGAATGAGTGAAGGGTAAAAAGTAAAGCAGACAAGGCTGTTTTACTTCCTGATTTCACATACTATTACAGTGGTGTTTGGATTTGTGTTGCAATCACTGCAGAGGAATATTTAAATATAAACAAAACCTTTTTCAGTTTTTACAGATAATATATATTTTATAAAACTTATTTCCAAACGCTAATTTTTGGGTCCAAACTACCTGACATTGAGTTGAGTGGGATGATACATGTATGTAAAATTGCATGTGTGTTTTCAGGACTGAGACCTTTAGTTGTCTCCTAAAGCCTTTCCAGAAGATGTCATTGGGCTACGGGGTGAAATCTTGGCTCTATCAAAGTAGATGACAAAATTCCATTAACTTAAATGGGGCCAGACCTTCACAGCTAATCTTTTTTTACTCCCTTTGCTGCTGAAATTTGAATTCAATTTAACAATAGTTTTCTATGGAATGCCAGTTCATGTCAAGAAAAACCAGCTATGCTGAAAGAGAGAGTTTTTTCTAACATATCTGGTATACCTGTCAGCAGAGACAGTTAAGCATGGGCTTCATTTATAAGTTTAAAGGAACTGGGAGTGAAATCATTACCCTACTGAAGTCAGTCATTTTAAAAATAAGTTAATCATTCTGGGTAAATTTTTCTCATTTAGCTCTTTTCCTGCTTCTTTCACACTCTGTATTCCTTAATCAGTTTCCCATCATTATCCTTGCTAACAGAATAGTTGCAGAGCAAAAGTGAAGGATGGCAGGCTTCTCCCACCTCAAGAAGCAAAAGATATGCAGCTGTCTGTAGTCAGTTGTGACTTCAACCGCAGCCACTGTCTGTGAGACCACTTGAATGTTTTGCTCTCCATTGGACCCACATGTGGAATTTAAATTGTTTTTCTCTGAGTTTCAAATTACTGAATACTTCACCCCCAAAATGTTTCTCAGTAAGAAAATTGTATAAATTTGACATGCATTTCAAACAGCTTTTGCTTTACAGGGTTACTGACATATAGCGTGGAATTCCTGCCAAAGTGGTAATGATTATACAAAGAGTGGTGTTGAACTCACGTCCTGGTATGTATTTATTTCTAACAAAAGATCAGTGTATTTTGTATAATTGTGTAATACTCCTAAATGGGGAGGGAAATGGAGGAAAGTAACATGAGATATTGACAGAAAGTAATGTGCAATAGAAAAAGAGGTTTATGATAGAAGTGTAGTTATTGAGCCTGTATATGCAGTCTTCAAACTTTTAGGCAAGAAAAAACACAGTCCATATGTATTATAGAGTTAGGTGTAACATTAGTGACTCAGTGGCAATAGCCAAAGGCACGCTATCATTTACTGTTTTTTAGCTTTAAAATTTGTTCTCATTTTACTCTGCTATTTGTAATTGAGATGATTGAAAATAATATGCTTCTCTGCTGACTTTTGTCCTTTTCTTTTGGCAAATTTTGAATCTCTGCTTCCTCCCATGTTTCTAAAGAGCTTGAAATTTACATGGCTTTTGTTGTTTACTTCTTTGCTTATGCACTTGCATCACTGTAGATGTCAGAACAACTCTTGGAATAGTGTTTATTAGTTTGCTGCTGCAGAACCAGGAAAAATGTTGACATTTTTGGATATTTCTCAGTTTGGAAATAGTTTTTGCAGGTAAAAACGACAGTGGTATCTCCTGTAGATAAGTGTTTCTCTGAAGTGAGTGAAGGATCAATCAATGACCTAAATTTGTTCAGTTAACGCCAGAAATGGCCCCAGTTCTTAGGTCTGGCTGCGGGGCACTTAGCACAGACCCTGGAGAGAAGCTCTCTAATCCTGGGAATTACCACAGCATCTGGACTTTTCTAAGTTAAGCATAGTTGCTTATGGCCCCAAAGGGCTGTTGTGGCAGTGAGGAATATCTAAAGCATACTGGCACTCTGGCCACACTGTCTTTTCTCTGGCAAGACTTCTGTGTCAAGGGAGGCCACAAAAGAAAGTGGTATAGAGTCCATCTGGCCAGACCCACCAGGTTTCTGGAAATGGCACAGAGAGGCTGTACCAGACCAGAGAAACTGGTCCAATGCCACCTCTGTGTGAGGGGCTAATCAGAATTTTGTCGCTACGCAAGTATGTCATTGTCTTTGGAAAATAAGAACAACTCAATTTATATGAGCCAAGTTTGGATTTGATCTCTGCCACATTTTTCTTACCTGCCCTGATAAAACTTTATAGCTCTGGGACTGTTCAGAATTTAGGAGTGGTGTTGAGTTCCTAACCTGACTGTCCAGACTGTGATGCAGTAAAGTGAACTTATCATTATGTGTAAAAAATATTAGCATGAATACATTTTCTGTCCCAAATTATATGTATACCTATCAATTATAATGTCATGTGTCTTTTAATAAACTATGTTAAATGAATAAAATTAGTAAGTGTGTTTGGGTATTGGTTTTTGGTTTTTAATTTTTCTCAATTACGGTTGACACTTCCTAATTTCAGAATGAAAAGTATAAAAACAGCATAATTCTCCCGTTACACAGGTGCAATTCAGTAGTATTGCATGTGTGTAATTTAGAGCAAGATTAGGCACCATGGATCTGATTCCTTTCTCACTTACACCAGTGCAAATCAGGAAAAATTCCGTTGCCATAAGTGAGTTATATTGGTGTAAAGCTAGTATGAGAGCAGAACTGGGACCAGCATTTTTAAAGCGTCTCAAATCCAGCTGTCCTTACTTAAGAGCATTGAAATTGTCCTCTGCATGCATTGATGTTCACATCCCACTTGAGTGAATGGGGTTGGGGAAAACGGTGAATTTACCTTTTCTGCAGTTTGTGGGTGGCTGAAGACCATTCTGCAAGGCAAACTGATTTAGGTTATCAAGACTGTCTTTGCAACAAAAAAAACCTTAAGACATATTCTTTTTGTTTTGCTTCCTATGGAAACTTAGACTAATTTGGAAAATTGATCTAAGAATAAAATGACTACGAATAATTCATTTATTAAGGAGGTTAATTTTTTAGCCCCAATTTGTTAAATGTACCTTCTGTGCAAAGTTATATGCTACATTTTAAAAAGTATTCTTGTTAGCCTTTTTGAATGCTAATATGAGAAAATGCAAAGCTACGTGTTCAGTCCAAAAAAACTATGGCCGTGATCCTGCAAACACTAATGCATGGGTACTCGAACATAAGAAGTGCTGTTTTGTGTCAGAGCAATGGTTCATCTATCCCAGTGTCCTGTCTTCCAACTGTGAAGTTAAGTGCATGCATGGATCAGGGTTAGGGTTCTCACCACCCTGCAAGATGAAGCTGTAAGTCAGTTTCTCCCTTGCTGAAAAGACCCTTGGAAATATTTCCCGGGGTACGTAAAACTCCTTTTATTTCTTTTGTTTCAGAGAAATAAATAATCAAGACATACTATGTAAGAATACTATGTCAAACTGGAATTTTGTGAATTTTAGTCCACTTAAAAAGTTAAATTATTTACTAAAACAGGAAGCAGAACATTTAAATAAAAGGCCTCAATTTTTTAAAAAGAAAGTTAGAGCAAAGGTTTTATTACTGATTTGTTTGGAGGTTGTTTTTTTTGCTTCACTTTAAAATAATTCTAGGTAAAAATGGTGTGCCAGTGGCAGAAAACTTCCGAATAGAAGCAGTCCCCCTACCAGAGAAAATCACAGATGGACAGGTACAAACTCGAACCCTCTACCTCTCTGTGGACCCTTACATGGTAAGTGAAAGAATTGAGGCAATGTCAGGAGATTTTCTAAAAATGATTTTACCTCCATGCCAACCAGGATGTTTAGTGTGAACTACACAAACTATGAGCCAAACTTATCCCTGATATAACTCCATTCACTTCTGTGGAGTTATATTAGGGGGGAATTTGGCATTAATGTGCCTGTGGCTTATATAGGTTTTTATATATAAGAATGGGGTTATATATAGTCATGGGGTGGGGAAGAGGCAAAAATCAAAATTCCCTGATACTCCTAAAAAGTAGTCACCGAGGCCCAGACCCTCAGAGGTATTTAGGTGCTGAACTCCATGGGAAAACAGTGCCTAAATACCTTTGAAGATCTGGACCTTATTTCCAAGCACAAAATTAGTACACTTAAATTCTATTTAGTTATCCAGTTTTTACTTACATATGTGGGGCCAGGTGCTCCTCTGCTCTGGATGGTGTAGGAGGGAGCAAAGAAAAAACAAACACAGCATGTGGAGAGGCCAGTGAGGCTGTCTAATGCTCCCTCACCCTTCTACCAATACCTGCAAAAGCCCTTCCATGTGAACAATATATAGCTGGGAGCGCTTTGGATTTGGGGGTGAAACTAGACAGAGCCACCCTTAGCAATTTTTGCATGGGCCTGTAAAATAAAATGTTCAACCTTCATGAAGAAAAGGATACTAGACATACTCTTTTTTTCAGAATATAAAGGAAAAATGAGACAACCCTGACATTTTTAGATTCCCCTAATCATAGAAGGCCCACAGCCATGGACTTTAGGCACTACAGTTTTGCTCTGAAACCGAGTAGCAGCAGCAGCTCTACAGAATAGTCTGCCCTTAATTTGGCAGAAATTCTAATAGAAAATCCAGCAGAGTTAGTACTGCCAGCCCACCACAGAATCTAGCACAGAATCTATCTGGGTTTCAGGATTCACTCCAGCCTGCACTCTTGGCCTAGGTTGTGAGACAGCAAGAGGCCAATGACAGCAACCTGAAGGTCAATCCCACATCTGTGCCATTAAAGGAGTAGCAGCAGCACCAACACCCACCCAGAAGAGGCTGATCAGGAATGATGTGGAGGAAGGAGAGATGGGAGGGAGGTGTGAAAGATGGCATTCCTGTCCCCCAAGAGCCCAGCTACCTTTCCAGCAACAATTTATGATTCAACATCCACTTTCAATGCTCAATTTCTAATGAAAAAAAAAAAATTTAGGGTCCAATAGGGCAGCTTAACTCAAGTGGCCCAGATGTTTTCACAGAAGGAAGAAATAGGAAATCATATTCAAAACATAACCATGACATTTCATATTAAACCCATAATATCTTAAACCAACCATCCTGGGGTCTGGGTTGGTGGCCTACCAATAATGATTTGCATGGTTACATGAGAATAGGGTTGCCAACCCTCCAGGATTCTCCTGGAGTCTTCAATTAAAGACTGTCTTGCGATAAAACCTCCAGGAATATGCCCAACCAAAATTGGTAACCCTACACACAAGAGCCAGCTTTGATTATTGATCCTGGGCTCTTATTCCCTGGGCTGGCAGGAGCTATGATTATGCAAGAGCAGTATTCTTGGCCCCTTCTAGTGGAGGAGTACCCCATGTTTCTGTATAAAGTTCTCTTCATCTGATTAAGTACTGTTGATTGGGTTTGAAGAGAATCTCAAGTCCTCATTGGCTAGAAGTTTCTGTGTGGTATGGTGCTTCAGCATGTGTGTTTGTGGTGACACTATTGTGGAAAATCAAATGTCCTCCCTTTGTATCTATGTGAATGAATGAAAGGAGAAATAAAGAATTAAGAAAAGAAGGTGAAAGTGGAGTTCTTATTGAAAGATTTTTGGAGTAGCCCTTTGTGCTTCGTTGTTAAATGCATTCCACTCCAAGTTACTGAACATGTAAAGAAAACTCATGTACATCATCATGCAAGAATCTCCTCATTAGAGCCTTGTCTTTTAGCGCTGCCGCATGAATGAAGACACAGGTTCTGATTACCTCTTGCCCTGGCAGTTGTCTGAGGTGGCTGATGGTGGGGGCATCGGGGTTGTGGAGGAGAGCAAACATACTAACTTTGCTAAAGGAGATATTGTAACTTCTTTCAACTGGCCCTGGCAGACAAAGGTCATTCTAGATGGAAGACTCCTCCAAAAGGTAACATACTGAACTATAGAAAATTAAGTTAGTGTGTACACTATTTTTCTCCATTTAAAAAAAAATCTTTTGTTTGCATGTGACAATTGATTCTTTTATTTTAGAGATATGTCAAGAACAAAGCAGTGCTAATAAAGCAACCAGTTACTACAAAGCAGATCAAATTATGTTTGGCAAAGTCTACATTAATTTCTCTTTTCCTTGTAAGAAGCAATTAGAATTCCTTTTCCTGCCACTAAACAATCCAATGTTAAATTCATCAGCATCTTTTCTGATGCTGCTGTTAAGGTTGTCCATTAATCATGCAAACTCCAGGTAGAACTTTTGACACCTGATCACCAATATATCTTACTACTATGTTCTTAATTTAATTGGTGTTGGTCCTGCTTTGAGCAGGGGATTGGACTAGATGCCCTCCTGAGGTCTCTTCCAACCCTAATATTCTATGATTCTAACACATTTTGTATTAAATGCAAAAAGCATACATTAGTGAAACCTTGTAAAATCTCAAGCACACCCACAAAGGTAAGGCTATTCAAAGTCACAGTTCTGTAATGGCTATAACTTGACCCCTCTGCACATACAGTATTTATATATTGCATTTTCACAATAGAAAACTTCTGCAACTTGAGGTGGAACTTGGCTTTCTGGAAACATTTGTTTTAGGACTATTTGTGTCATTAACTCAGCACCAGGATATGGCAACCCTGCTGTAGCATCCTTCAGACCATCATGGGTGTAGTTCAACATCGTTAACTATTTTCTGTCTCCGAACTGGTATTTGACCATGGCATAATTTTACATCTTACCATCTAATTGCTAAAAATCGTTACATTTCTTGTGAGTGACTTTTTGTTAAAAGCATTTTGGAAAAAAAATCCTATTTATGTTCCCCTTTTTTGTTACCTTGTTATTGAAGTATTATAGTAGGTCTGACAGCTAGTGCACAGGAGGCTTCTGAATACTGGTTTGTACTTTGTCTGAACTAAACAGCCTGGGTTATTTTGTACTTGTGTTTATTTAAAATGTGGTCATCCTAAAATCTGCAGTCAACAAATAATAATAATCCAAAATGTCACTTAAAATTTTTTTTTTCTTGTGTAGCTTGATCCACAACTTGTTGATGGACACCTCTCCTACTTCCTTGGTGCAGCTGGCATTACTGGGCTGACGTCCTTTCTAGGAATAAAAGAGAAGGGACATGTGTCTTTAGGTGCCAATCAGACAATGGTTGTCAGTGGGGCTGCTGGTGCCTGTGGTTCTCTGGCTGGTCAGGTAAACGGGTTTAAGATTTGCAAGAGAATGAGCTATTACTTCTAAGTTCTGTCTTGTGAGATGTGCATTCTTGTAACTTCACTGATTTCACTGGAATTACACCCACTTGCTTATTTCATCTGTAAATTTGACTCACAGTCAATGGGGGGGGTGGTATTTATGCTGAATGTATTTAGGTGTAGAACTTCAGATTCTTGAAACTGGGAGGGGAAAAGTTGAGTGTGATGATTATTTTGTCACTGACTTGAAAGTAAACAAACTGATTTACTGCATAGTAGTCTGCCCCCAACTTCTAATTGCCTACCTGTTTGAGTTAATACAAATATATTGTTTATTGTCCATCTTATGGACTTCGGAACGTTATGATAAGGTACATTCTTACCAAATGTTGTGTGCAAGGCTGCTGGAGTATGGATGTGTTCACCCCTGCATTAGGATGATATGGCCAGTGAAAAGCATAGTAAATACTTTCATGTGTTGCTTTGGATGACATTACATAAGAATGGCCAAACTGGGTCAGATCAATGGTCCATCTAGTCCGGTATCCTGTCTTTTGACAGTGGCCGAAGCCAGATGCTTCAGAGAGAATGAATAGAACAGGGCAATTATTGAATTATCCGTCGTCCCCTGTTGTCCAGAGGCTTAGGGACACCGAGAGCATGGCAATCAGAGGCTTAGGGACATCAAGAGCATGGAGTTGTGTCCCTGACCATCCTGGTTAACAGCCGTTGATGGACCTATCCTATCCTTTCCTATCCATTTTTAATATTTTATTGGTATACAGTTCTCTAAAAAGGTAGTAATATTATTTATCCTCCCAAGCTTTCCAGAGTAAGGTATATACACAGCATCCAACAAGTAAACTTAAAACAGGTCCAATTCAAACACGAACTGTTACACCACAGCATTTGAACAAATACATAAAATCAGAGTATATTTACATCTTGATTTTCCAGTCTTTTTACTGGAGACCCAATTACTGGAGGGGAAATGGTGCTTGATATTTGGCAGTCTTAAATTGTATTCAGCCCCTAAAGTACTGGTGTCTGTAATTCTGCTGCTTAAAATTCTAGTGATTACAGGGTACTGAAATGTGGGCAAATTGATGGCCTCACTGTTTTGTTTATGGTGTTTTTGCAGATTGGCCGCCTAGAGGGCTGCTCGAGAGTGGTAGGAATCTGTGGTACAGATGAGAAGTGCTCCATTTTGGTCTCAGAAATGGGGTTTGATGCGGCTATCAATTACAAAAAGGGGAATGTGGCAGAGCAGCTGCATGAACTCTGCCCAGCTGGCGTGGATGTTTACTTTGATAATGTTGGTGGAGACATCAGTGATGCAGTTATAAATCAGGTGCCTATACCAGCTGTCCTGTTTATACCCCCGCCGCCTCCCAAATTCTTCATGCATCTTTTGGAATGAGTGTAATATAAACCAGCCTGCATTAATTGCTGAAAGATAGGAAAACCTTCCCTTCCCACATGTACCTGACATACTGAATGTGATTGAGTCAAACTGTCCAAACATCAGAGACATAAGCCTATCATGCTGGACTGGCCTGATGGCCTTGCAGTAGCCATTTTGCATTGTGATGCAGGAGTCCTGAGTTTAATTTCTACTTCTGGTGTCTTACTCCCCTAACCAGCAGGGACAAGGGAGTACCTTAGCAACGGTGCCTGTCTGAGAGAGCAATTACTGTTGTTTTTCAACTTTGATAATCTCTAGCTGGTTAAGGAGTAACATTGCTGGGCTCTAGCGAGGGTCCTAACCAATCCTCTCTGGTAGTATCACCAGAGTTGGAGGTGGGAAGGGGAGAAAATAGGGACACTTGTCAAGACCTTAGTGAGACAGTCAATGAAACTCTTCTCTCAGGAAAACCCTTATCATGATAATCCAGATCATCAGCTGAATGAGGTTTACTCCGTTTGAGTAATTGGTTATTGTTTTCCCACCTCCTGAAAACATCACTTGGAGTTCCTGGGAAGGGGGGAAATGGATTATCATTCTTACTCAAGCTTTACTAGTAGTAGTATTTACTAGAAGAATACTTTCAGAGTATTTGGGCAATCTGAATGCTGCCAGGGTCAATCAAGGAAATAGTTGGGGAGAGTTAATTACAGTTGTTAAATCACTCCTGATACCCATTGTTCCCTTACTGCATATTATGCATTTCCAGGAATCTGTGACTCCTGTCAGCCCTTGAGAGCAGGTACCCTCTGGGACTTGGTGGGCCAGCAACAGGAGTCAAAGATCTCCCATTTTTTGTTGAGGCTATTCTACTGCTGGAGTAGAGAGCAGGAAAGTGCCTTTTTCGTTTTTAGTTTAAAACTTGGAATGTGGCAAGGGAGTGTAATGTACTGCACTTCACATATATAAGTGGTTGAGGGGACTCATATTTTCATGAGTGAGAGACTACATTGACACTGTCTGTCTTACTCCTATTTCACAAATTAAAAGAATAGAATAGAAAACTCACATTTATTAATTGTGTAAGACTGCAAAACAGATACATGGAATGGTTTTTATTTTTCATTACACAGCTGAGTATTTGCACTGTTTCTCCTTCTACAGTAAACATCCTCACTCAGTAAAGTAACAATCCCTCATATGTTACCCAGTTAACACCTTGTTGAATTGTACATGTACAGTGGTCTTATCCTCCCCACTACTGCACTGTTTTTAAACCATCTGCTATGTCGTTACAAGCTGAATGACCACATGTATACAATTATCCTCCCAATCTCTTCTTCTAAGGAAAATGACTTTGAGCAATATACTTGTTGCCACTTGTTGGTTACCATATATAGTCTAATTAACTTCTAATAGGCTTGTGTCTTTTTGAGGGCAAAGAAAGTAGTATTTCTCATTTTGTGTTGTCTCAAACAGATGAATCAGAACAGCCATATCATCCTATGTGGACAGATTTCCCAGTATAATAAAGATGTACCTTATCCTCCCCCACTGCCTCCTGCAGTAGAAGAAATACAGAAAGCAAGGAATATCACAAGGTATATTTCTCCTTCCCAACCAGCTTCATGGTGCACTGAACACACAAATTCACATGTGTTGAATTTACATTATCAGTATATTTGATCTCAGGAGAGGGACTCTGGATCCACTGTAGGCATTTTTATGGTAACACTGGATTACTGAAACAGAGGGAAGGACTTGGTGATTCTGTGTTTCACAGCTGTTTGTATTATAAACATTTGGTGAGGAGGCCACTAAATGGGCAGAAGGGACACTGAGAATTGTGACTTCAAGTGGTACTAACAGCAGAATAGTACTAATAGCAGAATTAAAAGCATTTTAATTCCTGATATATGCCTTACCTGTGGTCACTTTCTTTATTCTTTGGCTGTCTGTCAGTCTTTTTGATATGGGGAAGGTTCTGTTACCAGATGTTTTGTAGCAAGTGTCTTGTATCTGAGTGTAGTTGTGTGTGAGGAGAGAAAATTAAGTAAAATCCTTCTTGGAAGGTATTGTGATCACTGCATCTTCCACTTTTTAAGTTACTCTTTTTAATATTAATTTTCTTTATTAGGGAAGAGGATATCAAATATGACACAATATATAGAGGAAAAAGATTCCTGAATGTAAATTAATGTGGGCTCTCAGTTAGGCTTACACTAAAATAAGACTGCAAAGACCAAACTCTACTAGTGCTCAAGGTCCCCTCTATACCCACCCCATAATCACAGGAAATTAATAGTGTTTGATATGCCTACCTGATCCTATAGGATGGTCCCTGCTAGGACAATCCAAAACAGATGACGAATGCATCAGGTCTAACGTTTTCAGTCTTTTGTTGACCACTTCCAATTCTTTAACGGATCACCTCCCATCTTATCCCACGAAATCTCCACATTCCTTGAAGCATTCTACACCTGAACAAGCTTCAGAAATACAGTGTATATATTGGTTTGAGATCCACTGCTCTCACCTTAAGCATTAATTACAGTTGTATACTGCACTGAAGTCAGTGCTTTAATGTGGCTGTGTAGTCGCAGCAGCAGCGCTGGGAGAAAGTTCTCCCAGCGCTATAAAAAAACCCACCTCCACAAGGGGAGTAGCTACCAGTGCTGGGAGCACGGCTCCTAGCGCTGGTGCACTGTCTACACTGCCACTTTACAGCGCTGAAACTTGCAGCGGTTGGGGGGGGTGTTTTTTCACACCCCTGAGTGAGAAAGTTGCAGCAATGTAAAGTGGCAGTGTAGACAAGGCCTAACAAACTTCAGAGTTAAAGGCAGTAGAGAATTGGGCCTTCAGGTAATCCTGTCGGTGTGTCACAGCCAGTCAGCACTGGTATCACTGCTGTTTCTTCTGATTACCACAGCAGCTATGACAAGAGATGCAAAATTGTGGGGGCCAGAAAGCTAATATGACCTCATCATCTAGCTTTTTTGTTTCCACTTGGGATGAGGGGGGAAAAAAAAGTGTAAAAAAAAATTACCTGCATTTTAGTGTCACATATTAAGCTGATCTCTCTAGTACAGAGGTGGGCAAACTTTTTGGCCCGAGGGTCAAGTCTGGATATGGAAATTGTATGGTTGGCCATGAATGCTCACGAAATTGGGGGTTGGGGTACGGGAGGAGGTGAGGGCTCCAGCTGGGGGGTGCAGACTCTGGAGTGGGGCCAGAAATGAGGAGTTCAGGGTGCATGAGGAGGCTCCAGGCTGGGGCAGAGAGTTGGGGTGCAGGGGCGTGGGGGTGAGGGCTTTGGCTGGAGATGCTGGCTCTGGGGTGGGGGTGGGTATAAGGGTGTGGGAGTGCAGGAGGGTGCTCCGGGCTGGGACTGAGGAGTTTGAAGGATGGGAGTGGGTCAGGGGTACAGGCTCTGGGGGGTGCTTACCTCAAGCAGCTCCTGGAAGCAGCAGCATGTCCCATCTCCAGCTCCTACGCAGAGGCACGGCCAGGTGGCTCTGCGCACTCCCACCATCTGCAGATGCCATCCCTGCAGCTCCCATTGGCCTCGGTTCCCAGCCAATGGGAGCTGCGGGGGTCGTGCTAAGGGCAGGGGCAGCATGCAGAATCCCCTGGCTGCTCCTACGTGTAGGAGCTGGAGGGGGGAAATGCCGCTGCTTCCAGGAGCCGCACAGAGCGACAGCACGCGCAGAGTGGGGCAAGCCCCTCACCCCGCTCCCTGGCTGGAGTGCTGGAATGGGGCAAGTCCTGGACCTTGCTCCCCGGCGGGAGCTCGGGGCCAGATTAAAATATCTGAAGGGCCGAATACAGCCCGTGGCCCACAGTTTGCCCACCCCTGCTCTAATAGCACTCCTTGGCTTCTAGTCCTCCTTTCAATACTGCTTGAAATACAGGCAGGATTATTTGTCTGAGACCACATTGTTTCATCTAAAGCTTTCATTGTACAGAATTGTATGAGCAAGCTTGCCCAGCAGCTGACTGAACTACATGTAACTATAGATGATGCTACTAAATCTTCTGTTACATTTGCCCATAAAACTGAAAAGATTTCAAAGGCTTTTGAAATATATTGAGCAGCCACTCTAGTTATTAAATCATCATCCATTCTTTTCTTTCACAGGGAGAGGTTTCTAGTATTGAACTATATGGACAAACAAGAAGCTAGTATTCTACAGCTCTGTCAGTGGATCAAAGAGGGGAAACTGAAGGTAGGAACTGAACCTTTATATTTTATTGATAGGCATGAGCCTTCTTTCAGGAAGACTAATTTCTTTGTCCATATCAAAATCACTTTGACTGCAGTGCCTCACTTTGGAGAGGGAAGTGATAACACACTTGAAGGTTTCAGAGGAGCAGCCGTGTTAGTCTGTATGTGCAAAAAGAAAAGGAGTACTTGTGGCACCTTAGAGACTAACAAATGTATTTGAGCATAAGCTTTCGTGAGCTACAGCTCACTTCATCGGATGCATGCAGTGGAAAATATAGTGGGGAGATTTTATATACACAGAGAACATGAAACAATGGGTGTTACCATACACACTGTAACGAGAGTGATCAGGTAAGGTGAGCTATTACCAGCAGGAGAGAAGGCTTTTTTTCATAGCAGCACTGTTTTAGAAAGGGCAATATAGCTACTGAGAATTTAGTTTTACAGCAATAGAACTGGGTCCTTTAGAAGCACACATAACTGATGCCTAGATTCTACCATTCTCAGAGAAAGCCAGATCCTAGTTTTTTGACATGAGGGTCCTAATCCAGACTTGAAAAATCACTCTATTACTTTATGGTGGGTAAGTACCCCCTGTCCAGATCTTTTCTCCTGAGGCCTACTCATGTTATGTGGTCCCCCAACTGATCTGCTCATCCTCCCTGAACTTCACATTCATGTACACCCAGAGGTGCAGTAATGTTCTATCTTTCATTTAAAGGATTTATTCGCCTACAGGTTTAAAATAATCTGCTTGAACAATATAGCTACTTTAATCGTGACCAAAGGGCAAGGTCCAAAAGGGAGCACCTTCCCCTGTGGAGTAAAAGGATGCCTTTAAAATCTTTGGTCAGTACTATGGCAATTTCATGGCCCCTTTCAGATAGACACTGATTTTGGAGGGAAAACTAACAAGACCTATTTTTATTAACAGGTCAAAGAGACTGTGGTAAAAGGCCTGGAAAACATTGGGGGTAAGATGTTGAATTATTTTCTAGCATAATCTTTGCTGAAATATAGTTACAATACAGCTTTCTCTCTCCTTTCCTTTTCCCCCAATTCAGATGTTTGTCTCTCTCCTAGAACATGGTTTTAAAATTATTTGCCTAAAAAAGGTCAAAATGTCACTTCAAGAGAGGTAAAATAGCCTGCAGCCAGTGGCTAAAAACCATAAGAAACAGGGGGAAAAAAAACCAAAAGGGGCTTTATATACCCAAGCTATAAAGCTAAAGAACGAGCTCATTCAAAACTTGTGGTTTGAAAACAAGCATTCTTACAGCAGGTAACAGCACAACTTAAGTAATGCTTTAGTCCCGCAGAGTCAGAGGAAAACTCCTGGGAACAAAATATTAGGTAAATCATAAAGGGTGGGTTTAATTTCGAACCATTAGCTTACTGTACTTCATGGATTTGTTTTAAAGGGAGTTGGCTAACTGGACAGCCATATTTAATATTCAGCTTTACTTTTTATGTAAAGTTTTCATGATTATTTCTGAAGCAATAAATATTTTAGAAGCTGCCTCTTCACCCCATGGTCAAAGCTTTAAATAAAAGCCTTTGCTGTAGGCTCGCCAGGTATATGCCCTCCTATTGTGTCTGCACTGCATGTTGTCTGCATGGCATATCCTAACAACAGTGCATACAATAATTAAAAATGAACCGTGATTGTTGTAAACAAAGATCTGATCAGGCATTTTAAATGTTAAAACTAATTTATTAAAGTCTTATTTAAATTGCCTTTGGCAACTTGTTGTGTTCTAACATTATGGTATCTTAACTTCCTGTGTTGTAGGGGAATCTATACGTTAAGTCCAAAATTTGATTTCTCTTTACGTTGTTATAATTCAGTAAGGGAGGCTCTCAGGATCTTATCTAATAGTTTTGCTTTAAAAAAAATTTACTACATGCATAAATGTTTAATTGGTATTATCCTAATAATATGTATTATTCTTATTCTCTTAAGGGGCTTTCCAGTCCATGATGACCGGAGGCAACACTGGAAAACAGATAGTGCTAATTTCTGAATAAAAATCTTTGCCTCTTCATGTGAGCGTGGCCCAAAAGATAAAATAAACTTGACTCTTTATCTTGAATGCTGAACAAGCATTATTTTATTTAAATTAATCTTCCCTTTTGTTACAGCAGGCACCAACAACTAAACCCCCCCCTAAACTTCGATAGCAGAGATTTTTAGAGGCAAGAGTACATTTGAAAAACTCTTCCACTGAGAAACTTAAATTTGTATCTGAAGCCAGGCTGTATAGTACCTGAAATACTTCCATTTCATAGCCTGAAACACTCTTCCACTGGTCCATTTAGTCCATTTCCTTAGATAGTGGCATTTTACATCATGCATACAAGTCAAGACAACAGAGCATTATTATATGAATCCTAATTTATTCACACAGAAAGTGCCGGCCTTCAGTTTGTACTCTGTGAGGGTTCCCTCCCCACTCTGAACTCTGGGGTACAGATGTGGGGACCTGCATGAAAGCCCCCTAAGCTTATTTCTACCAGCTTAGGTTAAAAACTTCTCAAGGCACAAATCCTTTGTCCTTGGACAGTATGCTGCCACCACCAAGTGATGGGACCACTTAGAGTTCCTATTCCCCCAAAATATCCCCCCCCAAGTCCTTACACCCCTTTTCCTGGGGAGGCTTGAGAATAATCCCAACCAACTGGTTACAGAGTGAGCACAGATCAACCCCCCTGGGTCTTAGGACACTGAAAAAATCAATCAGGTTCTTAAAAGAAGAAGAATATAAAGAAAAAAAGTAAAAGAATCACCTCTGTAAAATCAGGATGGAAGATAACTTTACAGGGTAACAAAAGATTCAAAAACACTGCAGAACTCCCTCTAGGCTTAGTTTCAAAGTTACAAAATACAGCAATAAACTTCCCTCTAGCAAAGGGAAAATTCACAAGCTAAAACAAAAGATGATCTAATGCACCTTGCCTTACTTACTTACTTTTTTTGCAATATTGAGATTCATTTTAAGATGGTTTATAGGAGAAGGAGTTTTCTGACCTGATGCTTCTCTGCTTCCCAAGAGAACGCACTCACAAAGCCTTCCTGCCCCCCCCCCTCCCCAGATTTGAAAGTATTTTCTTTTCCCGTTGGTCCTTTTGGTCAGGTGCCAAACAGGTTATTTGAGCTTCTCAACCCCTTACAGTTAAGGAGGAATTCTAGGCTACCCTTAGCTGTATGGTTATGACATACACCACTGTGAGTTTCATCAGGGATAAATGCAGCCTTAGATTTAACCTTATGCTTAATGTTCATTAACTCCTGTTTGTTTTTCAGGATTAAAAGAGGGAAAAAATAAAAGGCTTCTTATCAGAGTTCTGTATCTCATCATTCAATATGCAGATCAGCAAACTCTACCATTTAGCAATGCTGCCTGCTGTCATAGGGCTGCTTAGACCTAGGAGAAATAGTTAATCAAAGGAGAGGTTGCCTGGCAATGAACTCACCAAGTAGAGGTCTCTGTTCACCTGAGGAGGCTGATCAGGAGGTCATCTGATAGAGGTGCTGGAAGATTATAAAAAGCAGAAGCTGTTCTGTTTGATCTCTCTCTTAAGCCTTCTTCCATCAGTGTAAGTTGAGGGAAACTTCTGCAGGAGCCAGAAAAGGCAAGGAGAGAGGACTCTACCTGCTTGAACACAGATGGTCTCCCATGGAAAGGGTGAGCTAGAGAAAGGGGAAATGCATGTAGGATTTATTTATTTTTCATATAGATCTGTGTAATTCTTGTGATTAAAGAGCAATAATCTGTTAGAACTCTAAGTAAGGTGCCTCTATGTTATATGCTGCACCTACCAAATGCCTCTTGAGAGAGCTAAACTTTGACCCACAAGGCTTACACCTTTGGTGGGATTCTGGGGCCAGGTGTGTTTAAGCTTACTGGGGTATTTTGGAGGGATCAGGACTGGATCTGGATGCCTAGGCAAGTGTATTGAGGGGCTCTACTTCCATAAGAGGGTAACAAACCAAATGGGCGCCCAGGAAATAAGCCAGAGAGGCCAAAGGAGGAAACTGCTACAACCTGGTGAGTCCTAGGGAAGCTTAAAACACTCAGGGATCGATAGGCTTTGATCTCCTTTCACATCAGTCTGATGCATGGCTGGCAGGGGGAGCCCAACCGGATCTATAACATACTGTTATTAATCCTTAAATGTATGATCTGCTTTTTGCTGTACTAGTCACACTAAAGATAGCTGATGGGTTAGGTAGCAGTAGCTGACAATGAGTGATAGGCTTTTCTATGGTGTTCATCTCTATAGTATCTAACCACCTTCCAACCACTAACATACGTTTCCCTTATAACAATCCTGGCCTGAATAACAGGGATACAGATGAGCAATAGACGCTCAGAGATTCTGACTTACCCAAGATCACGTGGGAAGTTTGTGGTAGAGCTAGGAATAGAATGTAGATCTCCTGCATCCTAGTGCAGTGCCTGTACAACAAGGCTGTCCTTCCTTGGAATAGATGTGAGGAGCAGGTCATTGTGCCACCAGCATCACTCTAGATTCACACATGGAGGGGAACTTCTATATGTGCACCTACTCCTTTACCCTCTCCTCTCCCTGCATGGAACAAGTTCAGCTGCTCCCACAGCACCATTCCCCAGGATCCTACTGCAGTTTGGGGATCCATTCAGGGGAAAGGAGCAGCAGTGCGTGGAAAAAACACATACATATCCCTGCCAAGGTTCTCCAGGCTAGGTGGTATAATTGTAAGCACAACCCAAAAGTTGCTGGAGATCATCCTCCTCAGAGCTACTAGCCCCTGCTTCCTGGCAAATGAGATCCCAACTTGCATCGTAGGTTTGCAGTGAGGAGATGGGACCTTCTAAGAGGAAAGAAAAGTCTTATGGGCCAGGAATGTCTCATATTTTATCTGGTTGTAACATCATGGCCCCAGTGGGAAGACGTACAGATCCTAACCTACACTTTAGAAATAACTGCTAGCAATTTCATATTGTCAGTACTGCCCAGTCAAATCCATCTATTCTTCATTCTGCATCACAAAAATGAAGGATGGACTTGACCCTGGAACACTGACAATTTGAAATTTCTAATGGCACATCCTAAAGACCACTGTTCAAGGAATAGGCCTGTATAAGGTTTCCAAAACCTGGTACATTTATTCTAAATAGGCTTTAGAAGTCTCAGTTTAAAAAAAAATCTTTAGAATTCACTATAATATCCATTTGCCAGCCAAACCAGTTATTAGTGTTGCCAAAAACCCAACAACATAAGAATACCATTTTTAATTTGAAAGCCAGAGAGGAAGTGCAACACAATAACAATTTTGTAAACAGAGAATTACAGATAGAAATTGAAAATGAAAACATTTGGGTTGAGTGGGTAGACAGACCTAGAAGCCTTCTCCTACCTGAGGTTTAACAGTGCCACAGATCTTAAAAAAAAACAAGGCAGCAAAGCAGGTAACTTATGCAGTTCTTGAGTCTTGCAGATAGCCAGCTACATTTCCCACTGATACTGTAGCAACCTGCATGGATGGAGGAGATCAGAGTGCAGGAGGAAAGAGTTGGGAGGAGGGCAGGAGACACCAGGAGACCAGCCTGTGTGCACATAGTTGGAATGCTGGCTGCAGTTACAGCATCTCTGCAAATAGTTCTTGTAATAAAGGGCTAATTGAGTTTTAGAAACACAGAGAAACAAGATATTACCCTGCATGTGGTTAATGAAACGGACAGGAGTGAAACTTCCAAAAGAGCACAAATTGGCTTTAATGTACAATATATCTTGCTGAATGGGAATCCTGATTCTTATGGTCAGGACCCAAATCAAATGCCCTGTTCCTATATAAACAAACCCCAATGAATAAATGTGACAGCATGACACCTTAGTCATCAAGTCCTGACCACCAGTAAGAGAAATACCAGAATGTCCCTGCGGGGAAACTGATAGCAGCTGAGGCTAAATAGTAAATGGTCCTGAAAATTGCACCACTACTGCATTTTTGTGCAAGGGCTTTTAATAAATGCTACTAATTTTTGTTACTTTGTTAGTGAGTTAAAATACCCAGTATCAGTTTTTAAATGGAAGTGGAAGGCTGTCTTACATGGTCATTTCTATGTAAGAATTTAGTTTTAGATACATTACTGAGTGACTTCCACTTTTTTTTTTAAGCCATGGGCTTTTCCCATTTCTCCCCATTCTTAAGGATTTGCCTGTTTCTCCACAAATCTTCTAAGGTCCCATATATCAAGTAGACTGCCCTACAAATGAGAATTTTCATAGAATCATAGAATAGAATCATAGAATATCAGGGTTGGAAGGGACCTCAGGAGGTCATCTAGTCCAACCCCCTGCTCAAAGCAGGACCAATCCCCAATTAAATCATCCCAGCCAGGGCTTTGTCAAGCCTGACCTTAAAAACTTCTAAGGAAGGAGATTCTACCACCTCCCTAGGTAACGCATTCCAGTGTTTCACCACCCTCCTGGTGAAAAAGTTTTTCCTAATATCCAACCTAAACCTCCCCCACTGCAACTTGAGACCATTACTCCTTGTCCTGTCCTCTTCTACCACTGAGAATAGTCTAGAACCATCCTCTCTGGAACCACCTCTCAGGTAGTTGAAAGCAGCTATCACATCCCCCCTCATTCTTCTCTTCTGCAGACTAAACAATCCCAGTTCTCCTCATAAGTCATGTGTTCCAGACCCCTAATCATTTTTGTTGCCCTTCGCTGGACTCTCTCCAATTTATCCACATCCTTCTTGTAGTGTGGGGCCCAAAACTGGACACAGTACTCCAGATGAGGCCTCACCAATGCCGAATAGAGGGGGACGATCACGTCCCTCGATCTGCTTGCTATGCCCCTACTTATACATCCCAAAATGCCATTGGCCTTCTTGGCAACAAGGGCACACTGTTGACTCATATCCAGCTTCTCGTCCACTGTCACCCCTAGGTCCTTTTCCGCAGAACTGCTGCCTAGCCATTTGGTCCCTAGTCTGTAGCGGTGCATTGGGTTCCTCCGTCCTAAGTGCAGGATGCTGCACTTATCCTTATTGAACCTCATCAGATTTCTTTTGGCCCAATCCTCCAATTTGTCTAGGTCCCTCTGTATTCTTTCCCTGCCCTCCAGCGTATCTACCGCTCCTCCTAGTTTAGTATCATCCGCAAATTTGCTGAGAGTGCAATCCACACCATCCTCCAGATCATTTATGAAGATACTGAACAAAACCAATTTTACATCTCTCCCTTCAGACTCATTAGCATTGCCCCTAATTTAGCAACAGGCTTTGCTGCAAAGTCCTTCTTTCTCCTTAAGGCTGAAGATGGGCTGCTTTCACTGCATTCCCAAACTCTGCCAATATGGGATTGAGGAATTCCACACACATACACACACACCCCAGTAGCAAGCTGCCCTATCACCAGTCATCAGATACCCTAATTTATTCAAAATTCCTATTTTATTCAAAAAAGACTTCCACTAAGGAAACTGTCCTTTACATTTCTGTGGTGTAATTGTAGGAGAGAGACAACAATCACAATAAAAACCCAATTGAAATGCCATGAATGTCTTCATTCTGTTTTTCTGCTTCAGAAGTGGAAGGCAAAAATAAATTGTAGCAAAATTATCTCTTTTTCCTGGTTCCAGAGCTGGATTTGTTTGTCCAAAGTACAAGGCTTGTATTTATGAACTATGTTTGCCTTAAGGCTGTTTCCACAGAGTAAGCTGTTTATCTGGCACTGTGTGAGCTGACACATCTTATGGCAATAACATTCCTCTGAGAGTCATTTTTTCCTCACGTGAGATAAAATATAAAACAGAAAGTCCCCTGTACTATATACTTCACAGCAGCTGCTTAGTAATCTACCCAAGTCACCACCCTATCAATGGGTGATGAAGTGAGGGGTGACCCAATGTGAGATCATGCTGCACTACTGAACCTTTCCTTTCCAAAAAGAAGTTTGGATGCAGTAATATTTCTGCAGTCTGCTAACCTGTAAAGATGCTACTAGACACAAATGGCTAAAGAAGGAAAAACCAAAGAAATGGAAGACTGAAGGAAATCTCAACAGGGTACCACAGCTGTCTGTGGGAGCTTGATAAAGAAGCATGTATATATATATATGTATATATGAATCCTGGTTCTTTTAAACAGTACAAGGAAAAATTATTAAAAAAGTGTCCTACATTACAAGCTATTAATACAAATCCAGATGTCTTTATTTTAATTGCATATGACTTACTCTATGTGTTTGCAGTATTGTTGTAGCTGTGTTGGCCTACATCTTTTATTAGTCCAACTTTGGTTGGTGAAAGAGACAAGCTTGTAAGCTACACGGAGCTCTTCCTCAGGTCTTTAACTTACATTAACTATGTGATTCTTCAGCAGCCACTTATTTTTGCATAGTCCAATATGGGTCTCAGTTAATAAAGGATGAATTAGCACAGATATATAGGACAAATGCAGGACTCAGAGTTAATAATGGCAAAGGGCTGAGGATTTCTTCCATGTTGGTTTAACTTAGACTGTGGGTGGTGGTCTTTAAGCTCCCACTTAAGAGCAGAGGTATAAATTCAAAGTAGTCCTCTAGTCTGTCCACTACTTGTGAGGATATGTAAGTGATTAGGTTTGGGTTTGTTTGTTTGCGCACTCCTTTCCTCCTCCATGTTAGTTCCTTCCTCCTCAGCCCTATTGGTGGCTCTGTAGTGCCAGACAACGTGAGTTCATGACTGGCACAGGAAGCCTGCAGCCTACACAGAGAAACTGTTTCTGCAGCAGGGATTAGCATTTGCCACAAGAGCAAAGATGGTTTTCAAAGAGCTGACCAATACTTTATTCCATACTTAATATTTAAAGTAAGGGGAAGGGCAGATGCAGGATTACAAAGTCTTACCCATTCCTAAATTGCTCTCCTCCATCTCCACTGCCATACTTCTCACATTAGTCAGGTTGTTTTCAAGTTGGGAAGTGGTGCCTTATACAGTCCATAAACAGAAAAAGAACAGCAGCGGGGAAGAAACCTATAAAAATCTATTATTGTTTTACACACAGATAGCATCACACTGCCCAGAAGAAAGGTGACATGAGCCGGTGTAAATTCCATAACCAGGAACTATTTAGCTAAAGGCTACTAGAAAACCTTGCCCTAGCCCAGGTGTGGGCAAACTTTTTGGCCTGAGGGCCACATCGGGGAATAGAAATAGTATGGCGGGCCATGAATGCTCACAAAATTGGGGTTGGAGTGCAGGAGGGGGTGAGGGCTCTGGTTGGGGCTGGGGATGAGGAGTTTGGGGTATAGGAGCGTGCTCTGGGCTGGGACCAAGGGGATTGGAGGGCAGGAGGGGGATCAGGGCTGGGGTGCGGGAAAGGATGCAGATTCTGGCAGAGGGTGCGGGCTCTGGGGTGGGGCTGGGGATAAGAGGTTTGGGGTGCAGGAGGGTGCTCTGGGATGGGATCAAGGGGTTTGGAGAGCAGAAGGGGGATCAGGGCTGGGGCAGGGGCATGAGGAGAGGCTCAGGGGTGCAGGCTCGGAGCAGCACTTACCTCAAGTAGTTCCCCAAAGCAGTGGCATGTCCCTTCTCTGGCTCCTACGCGTGGAGCGGCCCCCGACCCTGCTAGAGCGCTGGAAAAGGGCCATGCGGCTGCTTCCGGGAGCTGCGTGGTGTGGCCCCTGACCCAGTGCACTGGCTGGAGCACCGGAGTGGGACCGAGCCGCATGGTGCAGCCTCCAACCTGGTGCTCTGGAGTGGGGCAAGCCCCAGACCCTGCTCCTCAGCAGGAGCTCGGGGGCTGGCTTAAAATGGCCCACGGGCCGTAGTTCACCCACCCCTGCCCTAGCCAGTTTAGGAAGGTCACAGCTGAGGGGGTTCCTCCTCTCCCATGAACTTGAGTACTGAGATGGGGAGGCCTCTTTGTGTTTCTACCAGTGAGTTTCCCTTCTGTGAACTGCACAAAGACAACAGCAGCTCTTCCTAAACCCTTAGCATCTTCCAAAGTCTGCAGTGACAGAGCAAGGGCTTCGCAGGAGCCCTTGGCTCAGCCTCAGCTTCTCTTACAAAGGGTTTGATTCTGCCACCTTCTCACAGGGGCTTTGATTGCGCTATTCAAGGCATATTAGGTGGCAGAATCAGGCGCATAGCAGCTTTCCCTTTTCATCCTACGTACAGAGCCCTTGTTTCACCGATGTCCTCCTTCCCTATGTTTTTTTAAATTTACCTCTAAGTTAACTGTACACATGGTGGAGATGGCCATTCTTCCCAAGCTTTTTGAGAGCATGCACCATTTCAAAGGCTCAGCCATGTAAAACTAAACTAAGTTTTCACTGGAATGCTAACAGGTGAATGCTTCTCAATGAAGGCTATTTCCATTTTGAATTTCAACTTTCACATCCCACACACACACCCCACACTTACTTCAGATGCAGACTTTCTGCCTTTTTTTTTTTTTTTAAATTACACACATTCTGAGCTGAACTACTTCTGCTCAAATTTTCAAAAGAAATCTCTTCTTTTTACTGAGACCAAGGAAAATTTCAGTCAGAAAAGTGAACATTCTGGAAATCTACCAGAAACTGAAAACAGACTATGTTAGAATGGAGACAGTACTGCAGCCTTAACTATAGCCCTAAATACACAAATACTGCTACAAGAGAGATTAGGAAATAAAGAACATGGAACATGTGTGACTGGGTTACATGATTGCCTCATGGATGGTTTTTTAACCAAATTTAACAGCTATAATATAATTCTTTACATAACTCGTATGGGTATCAGGCATCCGTTTTTTGACTGGAACGCCTGGTCGAAAATGAACCCTAGTAGCTCCACCTGGGCCGCTAAAAGTCCAGTTGGCAGTGCAACGGGTCTAAGCCAGGCTCCCTGCCTGCCCTGGCTCCACATGGCTCCCGGAAGTGGCTGGCATGTTCCTGCAGCCGCTAGGCACAGGGGCAGCTAGGGAGGCTTTGCGCTCTGTCCCTGTCCAAGTGCTGGCTCTGCAACTCCCATTGCCCGTGGTTCCTGGCCAATGGGAGCAGCACTTGTGGGCGTGGGCAGTGCGCAGAGCCCCCTGGTCCTTCCACCTAGGAGCCAGACATGCTGGCCACTTCCGGGAGCCGCCTGAGGTAAGTGCCACCTAGCCGGATCCTGCACCCGTGAACTCCCTCCCACACCCCAACCCCCTGCCCCAGGTTGGAACCCGCTCTTGCACTCCAAAACACCGTCATCCCCGGCCCCGCCCCAGAGGCCACACCCCCAGCCAGAGCCTGTACCCTCTCCAGCACCCCGCTTCCCTGCCCGAGCCCCAAGCCCCCTCCCGCACCCAAACTCCAAAGACAGGAAGTTTCAAAGCTGTATTAAATCAATGTTCAGCTGTAAACTTTTGAAAGAACAACCATAACATTTTGTTCAGAGCTATGAACATTTCAGAATTATGAACAATCTCCATTCCCAAGGTGTTCATCACTCTGAGGTTCTACTGTAATGCCATCTGATCTGCTATTTTTATGTGAAGGTTTGTTCACTGAAGAGAGTGGACACCACAGATGACAACTGGTGAAAATGAAAGAAAATTCTGCCCTGCCTTTGGCAGTTAGGCATTGTCTAAACACTAACGTTGTACTACCTGAACTACACCAGTACAGTTCGAGCTGTACAATCCATAGTGTGGATGCAATTATTTCAGTATAAAGATGCCCTGTACAGATATTCCGATAGAGGAAGGGGAATAAATTAAGCTAGTAGAAAGCCCTTTTCTATTGATAGAATGAGTCTACAGTAGGGGTTGTACCTATTTAACTATTACAGTGCAAAAAAGCACACGCACCCCACAGCCAAAATAGTTAAACGTGCATAGAAAATATGCATAGACCAAGCCTTATTCTTATGAAGGGGAGTTTATATTATATTAAAAGATACAGAGTCAAATTGAAAGACACTAACATCTGAAAACGTTGTATCACCTAAGATTACTGAGGCTACTTAGTGAGGAAAATTCTCCATTCGGAGTTTTTGTGCATTTGGCAGAACTTTATCTATAGTCCATTGACCAACAGAAAAGCCCCTTCATAAACAAATGGGAGCAGAAAAACCACCATACACACAGTTTTTAAAAGGCCTTTTAAAAAAAATTTCAGGCAATACTATTTAAAAGGTGCTCTCATAAAAAGGATTTTTTTTCAAAAAAAAAGGGTCACTTTGAATTAACATTTTAATCCACAGTTCCAAATGCAAATTAATGATTATAAAGGGCCACGTTACCACCATTCCTCCCTCAGTTATTGTATAAAAATCCACAGTTATTGTATAAAAATCATAGAATATTGCAATTGAAACATTCTCAGGGAAAAATGGGTTTGTCACAGCATGGTATTAACGCCTGCTGGGAATGTGTTAAGTCTTAACAGCATGATTCCATAGTCTGTCCTTTGCTTTGCTCTCTTCCAGTACTTCTGTCCCCTCCTAAAGAACAGCTTGGCAAGGATGTTCTTGACTTCAAAAGACTGTTGTATTCTCATGCCTGCCCCAAAACAGCCAAACAATATTATGTTGAAGGAAAAAAGAACTGTGTGTTACTGTGGCTGTCTATGACCCAACCCCGTCACACAAACAGGGGGTAGCGGACGGAAGTGCACTGCCTACGAATCCTCTCCCAGGCTTTCCAGATGACCAGGTCAGGATCTGAAGTTCAAAACACAGGTGATGGCCCCTAGGATTGGGACAGCAATAGAGCCGCCCTTGAGATGCGGGGCAGCGTGGCCTAGCAGCCCAAGTTCAATAGGGCCACCTTGGGCTTCTGGGCAGCGTGGCCGAGCAGCCAGAGTTCAATAGAGCCACCCTTGGGATGCAGGGCAACATGGCCTAGCAGCTGGAGTTCATTTGGGGGGGGAAGGGCGCCCACCAAGGGGTGTGGCGGCCCCAGTAGGGGAGCCCAGGCCCACCCAACTCCACCAGGCCCCAACCCAGGGCCCTAAGAGTCGCGGAGCAATTTGCCACTGACTCAGCATGGGGGCGGGGGTCTTACCAAAACACGCTGAGGTTTCCCAGGTGGGAGGTACCACTTGGTCACCCTCCCTAGGTCACTTCCTACCAGTGTCTGTGTGGCGGTCTCCCATGAGGCTTCAGATTCTCCATGGTCTGTTGTGACGGTCGCCTCCTGTGGCTCCTCCAGTCGCAGGGCTTCAAGCTGGTCTGGGGAGGCTCTAGTTCCCGGCATAGACAAGGGCGGTGGCTGGTCCTTTGCAGGAGCTTCCCAGATAGGTCCTTCCCCTGCAGCCTCCATCCCAGAATGAGCTGGGCTTCCTCTCTTTATACTGCTAGAGCATTTGAAGCATGCCCAGTCCCGCCTGGGAGGTGAGACTTCCGCTGTCAATAATATGGGCTTAACCCTGTCTGGGCTAGTTCGGGGTAAGCAGACCCCGTCACACACCATCCCCCTTAAGAAGGGCCTCCGAGTGTGGTCTGTCTCTTCTTCCTCCCCTTCCTGTCTAGAAAAAAAATCTGTGTTAACGTGGGTCTTACCCGGACGATGAAACACGCACAAGTCGTAGGGTTAGAGTGAGAGGTACCAGCACATAATCTGGGGGTTCATATCCTTCATGCTGTGCATCCACCTGAGGGGGGCATGGTCCCTGATTAATGTGAAGATGTTCCGCAGCAGGTAATAGCGTAGGGCATCAATAGCCCATTTCATGACCAGAGCCTCTTTCTCTATTGTTGAGTAGTGTTGTTCCTGAGGAAATAATTTGCGACTCAGGTACCGTACTGGGTGTTCTTCCCACTCCAGCTCTTTGGAGATTAAGGCCCCTAAGCCCACCTCTGAGGCGTCACTTTGGAGTATGAACTCCTTTGGAAAGTCAGGGTGTCACAAGACAGGTTCCTGTGTCAGTCGCTCTTTCAGAGTCTTGAAGGCCTCATCACACTGGTCAGACCATCGCACCTGTCGCAGCTGAGAGTTCTTCGTCAGGTCCTAAAGGGGGGCGGCTATGGTTGCAAAGTCTGATATGAAACGGCAATAGTACTCGGCCAGTCCCAAAAATTGGCATACGTATTTATTCGTCTTGGGCGTGGGTGTATCCATAAGGGCTTGTACCTTATTAATTAGGGGGTGCAATTTCCCTCCCCCTCCTACGTACCCAAGGTATGTCACCTCTTCCTGCCTGAGATGGCACTTCGTCTGGTTGGCAGCGAGGCCGACTTCTCTAAGGGCCTGGAACATCCCAGCGAGGTGTCGCAGGTGGTCCTCCCAATTACTACTTTAGACTATAATGTCATCTATATAGGCCACCGCATACTGATGGTGAGGCATCAAGATCTTATTCATCAGCCGTTAAAAATAGCTGCAGCTCCATGTAGCCCAAACAGCATGGTTACAAAGTGGAAGACACCGAATGGCATCAGAAAGGCCATTTTTTCCCCCGAGAGTTTGGTGTTAGGGAGATTTGCCAGTACCCTTTGGCTAATCTAGGGTTGACAAATACCTTGATCCCCTGAGTCATTCTATGAGTTCTTCTATATGGGGCATTGGGTACGCATCAAACCGGGAGATAGCGTTGACCTTCTGGAAATCAATACAGAAATGAGTGGTCCCATGAGGGACCAGAACGATTGGGCTTCGCCATTCATTCTTTGACCACCCCCATCTCAATCATTGTATCCACTTCCTGTCATACTGCAGCCCACATCTTCCTGGGTAGCAGTCTGTGGTTGTCCATCACTCTCTGACCAAGTGCTGTCGCGATGTGATGGCTCATAAGGTTGGTTCGTCCTGGGTGGGTTGATAGAACGTCAGGGAAGTCCCTTATGAGCTGCTGTATTTGCTCCTGCTGTGCAGGGGCGAGGCCTTCCCCAAGTGTAGCCAGCCTTGGATCCGGGGGTTCCCCCATTAGTGGTCCAAGTTCTGGGTCCGGGGTTGACGGGATGATGAACAATGCCTTCCTGGCCTTCCAGGCCTTCAGAAGATTCACATGATACGTACGGGTCTCCCTCCATTGTCCTGGCAGCCGGTCTTCATAATCTACTGGCCCAACCCGCCGGGTTACCTCGTAAGGCCCCTGCCATTTGGCCAGGAGCTTTGACTCTGTGGAGGGCAACAAGAACAACACGCAATCCCCCGGGTCAAAACTCCGCACCTTGGTTCCCCTGTTATAGAACCGTTCTTGTGTCTTTTGGGCCTGCATCAGGTTCTCTGGGCGAAAGCACCCAGGGCCTGGAGCCGCTGTTGGTGGAGTAGCACATACTGGGTGATCCCAAGTACTTGTGTCTCCTGTGCCTCCCAATCTTCTCTCAGGAGGTCAAGGATCCCGCTGGGTTGCCTGCCATACAGTTCAAAGGGGGAGAACCTGGTCAACACTTGGGGTACTTCCCTTATAGCGAACAGCAGGGCTGGCAATAGTGCATCCCAACGGCTGGGATGGGGTCCTCCTCCTTGAATTTCTGCAACATGGACTTCAGGGTACTGTTAAAGCGCTCCACTAGACTGTCCGTTTGTGGGTGGTAGACTGACATCCGGAGTGTCCATATATTCAGGAGGCGGCACAGCTTTGCTATCAGTTTAGAGGATACGTTACTGCCCTGGTCAGTCAGAATTTCTGTGGATATCCCGACCCTAGCGAAGACCATCACAAGCTCGGCATCAATCACCGGCACCATGGCTATTCGAAGGGGGACAGCTTTGGGATAACGTGTTGCATAGTCCACGATCACTAGAATAAATCGATTCCCTGTCTTATTTCTTTCCAGGGGGCCAACCAGGTCCATCCCGATGCATTCGAAGGGTATGCCAACAACTGACCAGGGCATCAGGGATGCCTGGGGTACAACTTTCAGTCCAGCCCGCTGGCATTCTGGGCAAGATGCACAGTAGTCTCAGACCTCTTGATGAATGACAGGCCAAACAAACCAGTGAGCCACCCTCTGGAGTGTCTTTTCCCGCCCCAGGTGTCCTGCCCAGGGATTTGCATGGGCTAACTGTAGGAGGCTTCGTTGCAACCTCCAGGGGACCAAAAGCTGACAGAGCAGCTCAAGTGTCTGTGGTTCCTGTACCCCACAACGTAGGCAATCCTGACAGATCTCAAATCGGGGCCCCTGCGGAGGTCTCGAAGGTGCACCCCCACAAGCCTGGGGCGGTGGCCTGCTCCCAGGCCCTACTCAGGGTTGGGTCCTCTCTCTGCTCCTGTATGAAATCTATATCTCATTCCAGCTCTGCCTGTGCATCGTCCACGGATGGATACATCGCAGCGCGGGAGTTGGCAGCCGCCTTCTTAACCATAGACGTTCCTTCCCTGGGGTCTGCCTCCAGTGTGTGTCCGAGTAGCCCCCTCCCTGGAGGCTAGCCCCTTCTGCTCACGGGACAGGCGGTTGATACTTCCGGAGGATATCCCTGAATTCTGGCCAGTCTCTCCCCAGCACTACGGGATAAGCCAATCTGGGGGCCACACCCACGTGGAGGACTTCTTCCTGGTGGCAAAACTCCATCCTCACCCAGGCTGTGGGATAAGGACAGATATCCCCATGGACACATTGTAAGTGCATCTGTTCACCAGAGAGTTTAAGGTCAGGGACCAGTCCCTCCCATATGAGGGTCTGGCTACATCCCAAATCCATGAAGGCATTCGTGGTGGTCCCTTTGACCCGTACAGGGACCAAGAACTTTCCCGGACCTCTTTTTCGAGCTTCTTGGCCGGTGACCCAGACTTGCACATAGTTGCAGTCCATGAATGGACATTCCTGCCGAAAACGCCCCTCTTGGCCACACTCCCAGCAGTGATCTCGGGCTTCTGTGGGCCCTTCTTTTGGTGGGCTTCGTCCCTCTTGTGGGTGCCAATCACTTTGAACCCAAGTTTGGGCGACCCGGTGTCTGGGTTTGGGGCTGGGGGGCTTAGTGAGCATGGGGTACGTGATGGATGGGGGGTTCCCAGGCCTCCACTTCCCGTGAGTTTCCCTTGCCTGGCCCGTCCCTTCTGCCCAGGCTTCCAGATCCCCAGGGTGGTGCGTTGGCCCCCTCAGCCGCCAGATAGTCCTCCATCAGGCTCATGGCTGTGAATAAGGTCACTGGTCGGTGGTGTTGCACCCATTCTCTCCCTCCTGCCGGGAGGATCTGGGTGAACTGCTCTAGTGCCACCATCTCTGCCACCTGGGGCTTGGTCAAGCCTTCCAGGTCCAACCATCTCCAACAGTGGATCTGTACCCGTAGAGCCCTGGAGTGGGTGGGGGGGGGTACTGTTCTTTGCGGAGGTGCCAGCAGTAAGTCTTCGGGCTAATGCCGGTATGGTCTAATATGGCTGCTTTCACGCGGGGATACTCCAAGGCCTCCCGGGGATCGAGATTATGGTAGGCAGTCTGTGCCTGTCCAGTCAAATACGGAGCTAGCAAGGTGGCCCAGTGCTCCGAGGGCCACTGGGCAGAAGTAGCGACCTGCTCAAATGTGACCAGAATCGCCTCGGGGTCCTCCCCAGACCCCACCTTAGTGAGACGTATCGGCAGTCCCACCAAAGTCTCTTCGGATCCTGCCCCTGTGGGGGCGGGGGCTGAGGCTCCCAGCTGGTGTAACAGAGTTGCCACCTGCTGGACCAGGCGTTCTTGTTGTACTTGTTGCTAGACAGCCAACTCATGAAGGAGTTGCTGCTGCTGTTCCTGATGCTGGGTCATCTGCAGCAGCTGCTGCTGGCTGGCCATCTGCTGCATAATCTGATCCTGTTGCCGTCACTGTTGGGCTGCCTGCTCTTGCTAACTCTCCAGCACCCACTTTATAAACTTCTCGGTATCCATATTAGATGGCTGTGGGGCTCCCATCACCTAGGTTCCTTCCCCTGGACCTTTCAGCATGTCCTGGTCCTTGCCCACATTCTCCACCATCTCCTGGGCCCACCCAACTCCATCGGGCCCCAACCCAGGGCCCTAACAGTGGCGGGGCAATTTGCCACTGACTCAGCGGGGGGGGTCCTACTGAAACACATTGAGGTTTCCTGGGCGGGAGGTACCACTCCGTCACCCACCCTGGGTCACTTCCTACCAGTATCTGTGTTGTGGTCTCCCAGGAGGCTTCAGATTCTCCATGGTCTGTGCTGGTCGCCTCCTGTGGCTCCTCCAGTTGCAGGGGTTCAAGTGGGCCTGGGAAGGTTCTGGTTCCCAGCACAGACAGGGGCTTTGGCTGGTCCTCCACAGACAGGTCCTTCCCCTGCAGCCTCCATCCCAGAATGAGCTGGGCTTCCTCCCTTTATACTGCTAGAGCATTTGGAGCATGCCCAGGCAGGACTTCCACTGTCAATAATAGGGGCGTAACCCTGTCTGGGCTAGCGCCGGGTAAGCAAACCCTGTCACAGTTACCAATAATGAATGCCAGAAAATTTTTCTTTTGCTCAAGAAAAAAACCCTTGTAATTCATGAACTGAAGAAAAATCTGTCTCATATGCCATGAGGACTGTGTGATCTTATATTGAGCCTGAAGAATGATCAAATGTATTATAGCAAAATGCCAGGTCCTCCACTCAAGAGAAATGTAGACTGGTAACAATGATCAAAAGAGCTTAACTCTGACATGAACTAATTCACATTGGCAACTTGGGAGTAGGAGGGGCCTGTTAACATTGGGACATCTCACTACAGTCCACTGTGGTTGATTTGCTCCTTTTTCTAGCTAAGATACTCTTCTTTGTAGGCTGGCTGACTTGTATAACACACTGTAGCCTTTGTATGGATGCCAGTGGGCACAGGTCCACCTACAAAGTTGGTGATATTCTCTAACAGAGGAACTGCATTAACATTAATATGCACATCATTTATTGTTTTGCTATGAAATATCACATTTCTTGTTATGTGTGTTGTTGTGGGACAGAGGGGGCTCCAGTCATGAATCATGGCCATGGATCATGGCTAGGCACTATATAAATACGTAAGAAAAATATGGTCCCTGTCTCAAATAGTTGATAGGCTAATAAGTACAGTGCAGTCTGTGATACTCTTCTGTCTGCATGGTAAACTATAGTGATTTTTTGACAGGTTTCAGAGTAACAGCCGTGTTAGTCTGTATTCGCGAAAAGAAAAGGAGTAAATAGCTCACGAAAGCTCATGCTCAAATAAATTGGTTAGTCTCTAAGGTGCCACAAGTACTCCTTTTCTTTTAGTGATTTTGTTTTATTAAACCAATCCTCCAGCTTTTGATTTAAGGCAAAATTTATTGTCTTCTGATTTTTATATTCTCTGGCATATTTTGCATCTTTAATATTCAGTAAACTATCAGTTACATTCTCCTTAATTTGTACTTCCAGTTGGCTTTTAATTTAGTTGTCAACTTTCTTATAGCTAAACTCATATTCAGTCTCCACTTCCAAGAACTTTTAGCCTCAAAAAATGGACTTTTAAGGAAACTTTTTTTCAAATTGAGCATTTTAAATTGAACCACTGTGTGAACTCTTGCAAGGGGAGTAAATATATTCCTAGTAAGATAGCAATGGACAAGGTGGCTGGGGTAGGAGAATAGCCATAAGCCAGATTTCCTGACAGTATCAAGTTTTACTTTTGCTGTCAGGCAATTAAAAAAAAAGACCCACATCATATCTACACAGGGGCAGGGTCCAGAGGTGTTTCCTATTCTGTGTCATGGTCCAGGTTTTTATAATGTGCTCATCACTATGGTATCAGGATAGTGGTACTCAGTAGAGCTCACGCCACTTTCCCTCACAATTGCTTATACCGCTACTCATGTAGGTATTTAATTCACCCTGTCAGCTGCTTTTCTCAGCATCTGATTCTTATCTGGGTGTCTTGAGCTTGGGATATCAGAGCTATGGAATTCACTGAGGAGTACATAATTCTTTATCACTCCACAGCACCCCTGCTGGAGTGGCACTAATCGGCTCGCAACAGAATTCCAACCAACCAATCCTCAGGAGCTGAAAAGTGAACCAGACACTGGGGTGTTGAATCCATAAAGGTTTTATTGAGTTGTAATGAACAGAAAAGCAGGGTCATATCAGATCAGGGTCTTGCCACAGGATATAGAGCAGAAATGTCATACCACCACTTCCTGTTCTCCATAATCTGATAATAAAAGTATCAGTTGTGTGGCTTCGCAGAATGAGTAAAAAGATCATTAGATTTTCATTACTCCTCATGGTAGCTAGGTTTTGTTTCTGGACTTGTAAACTTTCTTAATTTTGGTGGCTGATTTACATAGCAGCACTGGTGAGCTGTGGTACGCAGTGCAAAGTATGCTGTAAACTGTGTGTAAAACACCAGGGTTTCACATGTATAATTGATTCCTCAGATTTCTTTATATTACCTTCTCTCTCCCCTTGGTAGTGCCAGTCACTGAGAAAAATATTAAAAGAAAAGTGTCAAGTTTTAGAAATAACCATTCCATGTTTTTTTAAAAAGTGTTTTTTCCCCAAATTCTATTAATTATTTTTCTATACATTCTACTTCATTTACTCCTTTTTTGTTGTTGTTTGAATTAGGAGATTCTTCAGTGTACACCAGCAAAAAACCTCACAACACCTGTGTAGATGAGATCTGTACTCTTTCTAGTTAGCACTTATAGATCATTTCATGTTCAAGGTACTTAAATTTTGCATCTCACAACAGCCCTGTGAGGTAGGCAAGTATTCTCTCTACTTTAAAGACAGGGAAAAGTGACATGAAGAAGGACAGTGGCTGTCCAAAGACATAAACAAAAGGTTTGTCTACACTTCAAGCTGAGGATGTAATTCTAAGCTTGTGGAAACACACTGTGCTAGCTTCATGAGAGTTGGCACGCTTAAAACCAGAGAGGGTAACCCCTGCTACTGGTCACATCACTGCAGCTACGTTCTGTTTTTAGTGCGCTAGCTCTAGAATGGCTCCTTGAGCTGGGAATGACATCTCCAGGTGGAAGCATAGACACATATCCAAAGAGTCAGAGCTGGGATTAGCATTAGGGACTTCCCAATTCTAGTCCTGTACCTACACTATCCCTCTTTCTGATTCCAGGGGGGATGGAGGGGAGAAGGGATAGTTTATAAATATGAAACACTTCATGGTTTTTATCCATAAACCAGCTGGAGAAACTGAAGAGTAGAGAAGTTCAACGACTTACTCTAGATCACACAGCAGGTCACATAACCACAGTTTCCTGACTCCCACTCCTGTGCCCTAATCATTGGCCCACACTGCTCCACTTAGATCTTTCATCCCTGAAGAATCCTACCTCCGTTCTTCTCTGCTGTGATTCCCCACTCTGACCATCACAGAGCCAACCAACACAGCTCTTTCACTAGTCAGGTGTGGGTCACTGTTGGGAGAGAAAAGGCAAAGACAGAGCACACTGGCTCTCTTTAGCTCTGTCTGAAGAAGAAGAATAGAGCAGGACTTAGACACACATACACATTACAATTAGATTTGAGTTGCTGATATACATTACAGCATTATACACATCAAAAAGTGTGGTGAGCACAAACCACAGTGACACTTTGTGTGAAGGCCACTGTTGCAGACCTACGTTATGGTCAATACTGTCTTTAATGACATCCAATCACACTGAGTGGTTTTGTAGACCCATGTGTAAACACGGAAATAAATAAATAAATAAATAGCAGCACAGTTCCAATAACGCATTATAAAGATCCACTCCTGAATTTTTTCCAATGTTGTAGAATTAGGAATTTAATACATTAAAATATTTTTTCCATTCAGTAATCAGGAAACAATTCCATCTGTCAAACACAAAGGTCCACTCTGTACCACAGTAAACCCCATTATCACAAAGTTCTGAGGCAATTCAGGGACAGCTTCAGATCTTACCATTTAATTGCTTGCGCTGTACTGAAATGCAGCCATACAAACCTGAAGTTCACAGCTTCCCTCAAAAGAACTTTGAATACCTTCATCAGACATTAAGAGCTCTGACAGTTTTTCATCTCCACTACGTAAGTTCGCAGCTCAGAAGAGCTCAGTGTCCAGGTTTTATGGATAAGAGCTAGGGTCAGCACCACCAGCCAGGTCTTCATTGGGGAAAGGAAGAAAGCCAGAGTTCCATAGGTCCGTTGCAGGAAGTAACAGGAATAGACTTGCCAGGCCAGCAGGAGCAGCATGGTTAGATGGATTGGCACAGCCAGGAAGTGCCTGGCATGACAGAGATGAGAGCAGAAGCTATGCCCCTGGCATCGTAGTAACAGGCACCAGCACAGGTAAGCCATCAAAGGCAAGTTAAAAAATATCACCTGGAAAGGCAAGCAGAGAGAAAGGAGAATTTAAATGTGTCAGGAATGTTATATTGAACAAGTCAGACCATGGGAAGATACAGGAGGGCACAATAACTATCCCATAGACTGGTCTAGTAGCCAGCAATAGCATTCCAGAGGTATAATTCCTGGAGTTAGATTCTTCCACAGAAACTATTGCTGACTGGTAAAATTGGGAAGGCATTAAACTCAGACTGGTGAAAGTGGGAGCTCATATCTATTTAACACAGAAACCTACTGACCAATTTGAAGGGTTTGCAAAAAATCTTAACCACTCAGTCCTCCTTGGCTGGAGCATGGCTCAAGTGTGATGGATCGCAGCAAGAGGAAGTGGAAAATCATAGAATCATAGAATATCGGGGTTGGAAGGGACCCCAGAAGGTCATCTAGTCCAACCCCCTGCTCAAAGCAGGACCAAATTCCCAGTTAAATCATCGATTCCCAGTTAAATCATCAATTCCCAGTTAAATCATCCTTTGCTTCCAACTGGTGTACAGAAGAGTCAAAGGAAAATTAAACAGAGAGAAGGAAAAGAAAGAAAAGGTTGAGAGAGAGAAGCAACATTGCTTTTCCTTTCTGCTCCCTCCCTAAGGCAGAGAAGAGGTAGTGTGAATTAATGATTGCTAACAGAAAGCCAAGATTTACTGATGATATTTAAGAAGGAAAACAAAGGAGCATCAATAAGTCAAAACTTCACAAGGGAGTGGGCAAAAATTGATAGAACTCCCTAATGAATGTTCCCCCTTTTTACTATTTGGAGTTTTCTCTTGCCAGTTCTAAACCCTATTCCTTCCTCCACTTTATCTGGCATGGATGATTTGGATGTTTATGTGTGTCGAAATATCACCTCTATAATACATCTAACTACCACTAAGGCAGTGGCAGCTACTCTACTAGATACCAGTTAAAACTGCATTCTGCATCACATCCACTCTCCCTAGGACCCAGAAGTGTGCATACCCCCATGCAAATTTCAGCTGAAAATTTTAATCTGTTGTCTATGATTTCTGTTGTCCAACTACACTTTGAAACAGAGCAACAGGTCCATTGGTCTTCCAAATGGAACCAGAAGTCTGTTGAAGAATTCTGTTTTCTTCTGTGGATAAAAGAGGGCAAAGATGAGGAAGCTGAAGGGAAGAAAAAAGGACTGAAAATTAACCAATTGGTAAAGACTAAAAAAAAAAAATAGAATTTAAAAATTAAAAAGAAAGCAAATAAAGTAGAGTTTCTGGAAAAACACTTGGGTAGGTGTTCTGTTGAGTTTTGTAGAGGAAAACCCATTCATTTGCATACTATGCTGCCAAGCAGTTCTTTTCTATAGTGTTTTTAGTCCCTAAGAAGTGATGTTGTCAGAGGAGGGAACAGTGAGCTTTCAAATGCTCTTCTGGATCTTATAATGGCTAGTTGTATTCTGTGTCATGTGTGAGTTTCAGCACTGACACAGATTCAAAAAGAGATGCTAGAGTTTTAAGAGTCCCTTTTGGCAAATACTTGAGGGCAAGAGCAGGGGAGCAAAATTGGGGTTCTGGTGTGACAATTTCTAGGACTCTGATACTGCAAAGGGGAAGGGAGGAAGGAAAATACTTAAATTTAATGAAAGAAATCCTACCTCACACCTGAAGCATAGAAAAAAAATCTAATGATTAGGAAAGGAGAAATAGCACAGATATATTTAGCTAAACAAACAAACTAGTAAACAGGAACCTTGCTGGCAAAATAGAGGAAATAAGAGCACCAACACATTAAGGATGTTTTCCTAAAAGATATGCTCTAGGAATTATTTTGGGGAAGTTCTATGGCCTTTGTTAAAAAGCCTTCTATCTATCCTTAATCTAACATCCAGGTTACAATGCCATCTCTCCTGCAGTATCTCAAATGGCCTCCGTATTTGCCAGGCAGAAAGCTCCAGGGTTAGCTCACATTTCTTAACCCTTTGACTCCAGGACTACAGATTTCCTAACAGATATCACAGTCAATAAAGAAAAGCCCTATAAAACACCTATGTTGAATTGGCTATACAGACAAAGAGCAGAGACTACTAAATGCGCTCCATGTAACTTACCAAATTCCACTTAAACTGTGGTCTCAGTTTGAAAGATCAGAGTTTTGACCACCATATTGTCACTTCTCCCATCTGCCACAACCCTCCTCCTCCACCATTTCTAAAATTCAAAGAGCTTGAAAAAAATCTCACAGGCTAAAGCAGCTTGCCAATGTTCATATCTAAATTCTCACCTGTAAAATTCCAACCACGAATGTCAAGCTGCCTTGCAGGAAATGTCCACCAACAATTACCCCAAAGGAAAAACAGGTGCCCACCTGGCCATCTATCACCTCGCCAATAAACCAGGGTCCTGTAGGAGAGGAAATAAATTCAACAGCAATAGTAAATACAATACAGAGATGACTTACTCTGCCAGCCCAAAGCATGAGCTAGTATTAGGAAAACTACTTGTTTGTCTAGTGATCACTTTAGAATGAACACTATGTATTGAGCCTGATAAACATTCCTGGGTGAAACTAACAAAGCATAGTGCATCATCAACAGATGCCACCTAAAACCCTGCAATGAAAATATTCTTATATAAATCTAATCTCTAACAATTCTTATACCACACAGAACATTTTGCTGCAGGTAGAAATGGTGTATCCATAGAAACTATCCTTCTGAAACACAGATCTTTCACTAGGGTTACAGTGTGTTTATGCACTAGTCTTTCACATGTTGTTTTAAATCTGTCTTGGGTTACAAATGAAAGTGAGCTTGGCACACTCAGTTTTAGTGGATGTTTTACATAATTGGTACCATTTTCTTAGGGAAAGACCAGACTAAGTAAGCAAGGTGTTTTGATGTCAAAGCTGAGGTGTCGTCATAAGCTATAATGTGAAACAGACATACCATGTGCTCACACTTTGCCAAGCCATAGCCAGGCCTCAGTCTTTTATTTTAAAAAGAATAAGTGAGTCCTAAGTTAAACAAAGTGAATTTGTTTTAAATGTTCACAGAATAATTTAAGAATACAAAGTCATGACATTCTAAGTTTGGAATACTTAACAAATAAGCCTTCAGTTTTATTGTACAAGAATTTTTAAAGTCACAACTCAGCTTTGTAACCCAGCTAACTTTTTTATTTTGTATATAATCTAAAAGTTTTTATTGAGAAACCTCTGAACATCTCTGCACATTTTAAAAATACAATGTACATCCTCTAGTATTCTAAGCTACATACCCAGAGCTGTATACAAATTCAGTATCAGAACAGAGTAAAAGAAGATGTTTGTTTTGCTCAAGACGTGAAGTGAAAAGGAGGTCAGCATTACTAATCCTGGAGGTCCTGAACGAAGGAAGCAGTTCAGAAAAATTATTAATTCAGAGCATACAGGATACATATAAAATGTGTCTGTTTAAAACAAATCTACACACTGTTTAAACAGAATATATAAAATAAGAAAAATAAATTAACAGAATATTGAGTAAGTTTTGAGCACCAACACAAGAGAATAAACAGGTAGCTTCTCTAAGAACATCAGAATGATCATAGTGGATTGGACCAATGGTCCAGCTAGCCCAGTATCCTGTCTTCTGACAGTGGTCAGTGCCAGGTGCTTCAGAAGGAATGAACAGAACAGGGCAATTATGAGTGATCCATCTCCTGTCATCCAGTCCCAGCTTCTGGCAGTTGGAGGTTTAGAGACACCAGGAACGCATGGTTGTTGCCCCAACCATCCTGGCTAATAGCTATTGGTGGACCTATTCTTCATTAATTTATCTAATTCTTTTTTGAATCCAGTTATACTTTTGGTCTTCACAGTATCCCCTGGCAATTAGCTCCACAGGTTAACTATACATTGTGTGAAGAAGTACTTCCTTTTGTTTGTTTTTAACCTGCCACCTATTAATATCAACATGTAACCCTTAGTTCTTGTGTTATGTGAAGGTGTAAATAACACTTCCCTAATCACTTTCTCCATACAATCCATGATTTAATAGATCTCGATCATATCCCCCCTTCTGTCACCTCTTTTCCAAGCTGGACAATCCCACCCTTTTAAATCTCCTTCTATGGAAGCTGTTTCATACCCCAAATCATTTCTGTTTCCCTTCTCTGTACCTTTTCCAATTCCAGTATACTTTTTTTTAGATGGGGCAACCCAAACTGCATGTAGTATTCAAGGTGTGGGCATACCATGGATTTATATAGTGGCATTATGATATTTTCTGTTCTATTATCTATCCTTTTCCTAAAGGTTCCTAACATTCTGTTAGCTCTTTTGACTGCCCCTGCACACTTTGCAGATATTTTCAGAGAACTATCCACAATGATTCCAAGATCTCTTTCTTGAGTGATAACAGGTAATTTAGATCCCATCATTTTGTATGTATAGTTGGGATTATTTTTTCCAATGTGCATTACTTTTCACATATCAACACTGAATTTCATCTGCCATTTTGTTACGTAGTCACCGATTTTCTGAAATCCCTTTGTAACTTTTTGCAGTCTGCTTTGGACTTAACTATCTTGGGTACTTTTGTATCATCTGCAAATTTTGCCATCTCTCTGTTAACACACTTTTCCAAATAATTTATGAATATGTTGAACATCACATGCCCCAGTATACTTGCAGGACCCTGCTATTTATCACTCTCCATTATTAAAATGGACCATTTATTCATACCCTTTGTTTCCTATCTTTTAACCAGTTACTGATCCATGCCCTGGTCTACACTAGGACTTTAGGTTGAATTTAGCAGCATTAAATCGATGTAAACCTGCACCCGTCCACACGATGAAGCCCTTTATTTCGACTTAAAGGGTTCTTAAAATCGATTTCCTTACTCCACCCCTGACAAGTGGATTAGCGCTTAAATCGGCCTTGCCGGCTCGAATTTGGGGTACTGTGGACACAATTCGACGGTATTGGCCTCCGGGAGCTATCCCAGAGTGCTCCATTGTGACCGCTCTGGACAGCACTCTCAACTCAGATGCACTGGCCAGGTAGACAGGAAAAGAACCGCGAACTTTTGAATCTCATTTCCTGTTTGGCCAGCATAGCAAGCTGCAGGTGACCATGCAGAGCTCATCAGCAGAGGTGACCATGATGGAGTCCCAGAATTGCAAAAGAGCTCCAGCATGGACCGAACGGGAGGTACGGGATCTGATCGCTGTATGGGGAGAGGAATCCGTGCTATCAGAACTCCGTTCCAGTTTTCGAAATGCCAAAACCTTTGTCAAAATCTCCCAGGGCATGAAGGACAGAGGCCATAACAGGGACCCGAAGCAGTGCCCCGTGAAACTGAAGGAGCTGAGGCAAGCCTACCAGAAAACCAGAGAGGCGAACGGCCGCTCTGGGTTAGAGCCCCAAACATGCCGCTTCTATGATGAGCTGCATGCCATTTTAGGGGGTTCAGCCACCACTACCCCAGCCGTGTTGTTTGACTCCTTCAATGGAGATGGAGGCAATACGGAAGCAGGTTTTGGGGACGAAGAAGAAGAAGATGATGATGAGGTTGTAGATAGCTCACAGCAAGCAAGCGGAGAAACCGGTTTTCCGACAGTCGGGAACTGTTTCTCACCCTGGACCTGGAGCCAGTACCCCCCGAACCCACCCAAGGCTGCCGCCTGGACCCAGCAGGCGGAGAAGGGACCTCTGGTGAGTGTACCTTTTAAAATACTATACATGGTTTAAAAGCAAGCATGTGAAAGGATTACTTTGCCCTGGCATTCACGGTTCTCCTAGATGTACTCCCAAAGCCTTTGCAAAAGGTTTCTGGGGAGGGCAGCCTTATTGCGTCCTTCATGGTAGGACACTTTACCACTCCAGGCCAGTAACATGTACTCGGGAATCGTTGTAGAACAAAGCATTGCAGTGCATGTTTGCTGGCATTCAAACAACATCCATTCTTTATCTCTCTGTGTTATCCTCAGGAGAGTGAGATATAATTCATGGTCACCTGGTTGACACAGAGTGCTTTTCTTCAGGGGACACTCAGAGGAGCCCATTCCTACTGGGCTGTTTGCCTGTGGCTAAACAGAAATGTTCCCCACTGTTAGCCACAGGGAGGGGGGAAGGTTGAGGGGGTAGCCACGCGGTGGGGGGAGGCAAAATGCGACCTTGTAACGAAAGCACATGTGCTATCTATGTAACGAAAGCACATGTGCTATGTATGAGTCGAAAGAATAGTAAATATGGCAGGCGACCAGCTTGGCTTAATGGTGAAATCCTAGCGGATCTTAAACATAAAAAAGAAGCTTACAAGAAGTGGAAGCTTGGACATATGACCAGGGAAGAGTATAAAAATATTGCTCGGGCATGTAGGAATGATATCAGGAGGGCCAAATCGCACCTGGAGCTGCAGCTAGCAAGAGATGTCAAGAGTAACAAGAAGGGTTTCTTCAGGTATGTTGGCAACAAGAAGAAAGCCAAAGAAAGTGTGGGCCCCTTACTGAATGAGGGAGGCAACTTAGTGACAGAGGATGTGGAAAAAGCTAATGTACTCAATGCTTTTTTTGCCTCTGTTTTCACTAACAAGGTCAGCTCCCAGACTGCTGCACCGGGCATCACAAAATGGGGAAGAGATGGCCAGCCCTCTGTGGAGATAGAGGTGGTTAGGGACTATTTAGAAAAGCTGGACGTGCACAAGTCCATGGGGCCGGACGAGTTGCATCCGAGAGTGTTGAAGGAATTGGCGGCTGTGATTGCAGAGCCATTGGCCATTATCTTTGAAAACTCGTGGCGAACCAGGGAAGTCCCGGATGACTAGAAAAAGGCTAATGTAGTGCCAATCTTTAAAAAAGGGAAGAAGGAGGATCCTGGGAACTACAGGCCAGTCAGCCTCACCTCAGTCCCTGGAAAAATCATGGAGCAGGTCCTCAAAGAATCAATCCTGATGCACTTGCATGAGAGGAAAGTGATCAGGAACAGCCAGCATGGATTCACCAAGGGAAGGTCATGCCTGACTAATCTAATCGCCTTTTATGAGGAGATTACTGGTTCTGTGGATGAAGGGAAAGCAGTGGATGTATTGTTTCTTGACTTTAGCAAAGCTTTTGACACGGTCTCCCACAGTATTCTTGTCAGCAAGTTAAGGAAGTATGGGCTGGATGAATGCACTATAAGGTGGGTAGAAAGCTGGCTAGATTGTCGGGCTCAACGGGTAGTGATCAATGGCTCCATGTCTAGTTGGCAGCCGGTATCAAGTGGAGTGCCCCAAGGGTCGGTCCTGGGGCCGGTTTTGTTCAATATCTTCATAAATGATCTGGAGGATGGTGTGGATTGCACTCTCAGCAAATTTGCGGATGATACTAAACTGGGAGGAGTGGTAGATACGCTGGAGGGGAGGGATAGGATACAGAAGGACCTAGACAAATTGGAGGATTGGGCCAAAAGAAATCTGATGAGGTTCAATAAGGATAAGTGCAGGGTCCTGCACTTAGGATGGAAGAATCCAATGCACCGCTACAGACTAGGGACCGAATGGCTAGGCAGCAGTTCTGCGGAAAAGGACCTAGGGGTGACAGTGGACGAGAAGCTGGATATGAGTCAGCAGTGTGCCCTTGTTGCCAAGAAGGCCAATGGCATTTTGGGATGTATAAGTAGGGGCATAGCGAGCAGATCGAGGGACGTGATCGTTCCCCTCTATTCGACATTGGTGAGGCCTCATCTGGAGTACTGTGTCCAGTTTTGGGCCCCACACTACAAGAAGGATGTGGATAAATTGGAGAGAGTCCAGCGAAGGGCAACAAAAATGATTAGGGGTCTGGAACACATAACTTATGAGGAGAGGCTGAGGGAGCTGGGATTGTTTAGCCTGCAGAAGAGAAGAATGAGGGGGGATTTGATAGCTGCTTTCAACTACCTGAAAGGGGGTTCCAAAGAGGATGGCTCTAGACTGTTCTCAATGGTAGCAGATGACAGAACGAGGAGTAATGGTCTCAAGTTGCAGTGGGGGAGGTTTAGATTGGATATTAGGAAAAACTTTTTCACAAAGAGGGTGGTGAAATACTGGAATGCGTTACCTAGGGAGGTGGTAGAATCTCCTTCCTTAGAGGTTTTTAAGGTCATGCTTGACAAAGCCCTGGCTGGGATGATTTAACTGGGAATTGGTCCTGCTTCGAGCAGGGGGTTGGACTATATGACCTTCTGGGGTCCCTTCCAACCCTGATAGTCTATGATTCTAATGTTAACAGCAAGGTTTACCCTGAAAGAGTGTAGCCACTGTTTTATAAAATGTGTCTTTTTAAATACCGCTGTCCCTTTTTTTTTCTCCACCAGCTGCATGTGTTTCAATGATCACAGGATCTTCTCCTTCCCAGAGGCTAGTGAAGCTTAGAAAGAAAAAAAAACGCACTCGCGATGACATGTTCTCCAAGCTCATGCTGTCCTCCCACACTGACAGAGCACAGACGAATGCGTGGAGGCAAATAATGTCAGAGTGCAGGAAAGCACAAAATGACCGGGAGGAGAGGTGGCGGGCTGAAGAGAGTAAGTGGCGGGCTGAAGACAGGGCTGAAGCTCAAATGTGGCGGCAGCGTGATGAGAGGAGGCAGGATTCAATGCTGAGGCTGCTGGAGGACCAAACCAGTATGCTCCAGTGTATGGTTGAGCTGCAGCAAAGGCAGCTGGAGCACAGACTGCCACTACAGCCCCTGTGTAACCAACCGCCCTCCTCCCCAAGTTCCATAGCCTCCACACCCAGACGCCCAAGAACGCGGTGGGGGGGCCTCCGGCCAACCAGCCACTCCACCACAGAGGATTGCCCAAAAAAAAGAAGGCTGTCATTCAATAAATTTTAAAGTTGTAAACTTTTAAAGTGCTGTGCTTAAAGTGCTGTGTGGCATTTTTCTTCCCTCCTCCACCACCCCTCCTGTGCTACCTTGGTAGTCATCCCCCTATTTGTGTGATGAATGAATAAAGAATGCATGAATGTGAAGCAACAATGACTTTATTGCCTCTGCAAGCGGTGATTGAAGGGAGGAGGGGCGGGTGGTTAGCTTACAGGGAAGTAGAGTGAACCAAGGGGCGGGGGGTTTCATCAAGGAGAAACAAACAGAACTTTCACACCGTAGCCTGGCCAGTCATGAAACTGGTTTTCAAAGCTTCTCTGATACGTACCGCGCCCTCCTGTGCTCTTCTAACCGCCCTGGTGTCTGGCTGCGCGTAACCAGCAGCCAGGCGATTTGCCTCAACCTCCCACTCCGCCATAAACGTCTCCCCCTTACTCTCACAGATATTGTGGAGCACACAGCAAGCAGTAATAACAGTGGGAATATTGATTTCACTGAGGTCTAAGCGAGTCAGTAAACTGCGCCAGCGCACCTTTAAACGTCCAAATGCACATTCTGCCATCATTCTGCACTTGCTCAGCCTGTAGTTGAACAGCTCCTGACTACTGTCCAGGGTGCCTGTGTATGGCTTCATGAGCCATGGCATTAAGGGGTAGGCTGGGTCCCCAAGGATACATATAGGCATCCCCACCAGTTATTTTCTGGTCTGGGAATAAAGTCCCTTCCTGCAGCTTTTGAAACAGACCAGAGTTCTTGAAGATGCGAGCGTCATGTACCTTTCCCGGCCATCCCACGTTGATGTTGGTGAAACGTCCCTTGTGATCCACCGGAGCTTGCAGCACTATCGAAAAGTACCCCTTGTGGTTTATGTAGTCGGCGGCTTGGTGCTCCGGTGCCAAGATAGGGATATGGGTTCCGTCTATGGCCCCACCACAGTTAGGGAAGCCCATTGCAGCAAAGCCATCCACTATGACCTGCACATTTCCCAGGGTCACTACCCTTGATATCAGCAGATCTTTGATTGCGTGGGCTACTTGCATCACAGCAGCCCCAACAGTAGATTTGCCCACTCCAGATTGATTCCCAACTGACCGGTAGCTGTCTGGCGTTGCAAGCTTCCACAGGGCTATCGCCACTCGCTTCTCAACTGTGAGGGCTGCTCTCATCTTGGTATTCATGCGCCTCAGGGCAGGGGAAAGCAAGTCACAAAGTTCCATGAAAGTGCCCTTACGCATGCGAAAGTTTCGCAGCCACTGAGAATCGTCCCAGACCTGCAACACTATGCGGTCCCACCAGTCTGTGCTTGTTTCCCGAGCCCAGAATCGGCGTTCCACAGCATGAACCTGCCCCATTAGCACCATGATGCATGCATTGGCAGGGCCCATGCTTTCAGAGAAATCTGTGTCCATGTCGTGATCGCTCACGTGACCGCGCTGACGTCGCCTCCTCGCCCGGTATCGCTTTGCCAGGTTCTGGTGCTGCATATACTGCTGGATAATGCGTGTGGTGTTTAATGTGCTCCTAATTGCCAAAGTGAGCTGAGCAACCTCCATGCTTGCCTTGGTATGGCGTCCGCACAGAAAAAAGGCGCGGAATGATTGTCTGCTGTTGCTCTGACGGAGGGAGGGGCAACTGAGGACACGGCTTACAGGGTTGGCTTCAGGGAGCTAAAATAAACAAAGGGGGTGTCTTTACATCAAGGAGTATTTCAGGCAGGACTTCACGGAGGGTTCCAATAAGAAATGGTGCACCTAACTTATTGTTCTTATTGGAACAAGGAGGTTAGCCTGGCCTCTGATTGATACATGGCTAGATTTACCTCGCTGCACCTTCTCTGTGAGTGACTGCAGTGTGACCTAGAAGAATGAGTCCCCTAGACAGGGGAGGGGGGGGGGAAGCAAATGAATACAGAACAAATCTGGTCTATTTCTTGTTTTGATCCACTCCATCTATCTTTTACATCTTTGGCTGGCAGCAGACGGTGCAGAAGGACTGCATGCCATCCACATCTCATGGCTGCTCGGCAGAAGATGGTACAGTACGACTGCTAGCCATCCTCATCTCTTGCCTGCCTGGCAGAAGATGGTACAGTACGACTGCTAGCAATCCGTATCGCCTGCCTGCTCACCATAAGATGGTTCAATAGGACTGACTGCAGGACTAAAGAGAATGACCTGGTCAAGTCACTCCAAATTTAGTCCCTGCACCCATGTCTGTCCAGGCGCTCGCAGCCGACGTGGGCAGGAGCACCTCGGACATGACGATGATGGCTACCAGTCGTACTGTACCGTCTGCTGCCACAAGGTAATGGGTTGCTGCTACTGTGTAGCAATGCCGTACCGCGTCTGCCAGCACCCAGGAGACATAGGGTGACGGTTACCTGAGCGGGCTCCATGCTTGCCGTGGTATGGCGTCTGCACAGGTAACTCAGGAAAAAAGGCGCGAAATGATTGTCTGCCCTTGCTTTCACGGAGGGAGGGAGGGAACGGGGGCCTGATGATATGTACCCAGAACCACCTGCAACAAAGTTTTAGCCCCATCAGGCATTGGGATCTCAACCCAGAATTCCAATGGGCAGCGGAGACTGCGGGAACTGTGGGATAGCTATCCACAGTGCAATGCTCCGGAAGTCGACTCTAGCCTCGGTACTGTGGAAGCACTCCGCCAAGTTAATGCACTTAATGCACTTAGAGCATTTTCTGTGGGGACACACACACTCGAATATATAAAACCGATTTCTAAAAAACCGACTTCTATAAATTCAACCTTATTCCGTAGTGCAGACATACCCCATGAGAGGACTTTCCCTCTTAATCCCATTACTGCTTAGTTCGCTTAGGAGACGGTGGTGAGGGACCTTGCCAAAGGCTTTCTGAAAGTCCAAGTACTTTATATCAATTGGATCACCTTTGTTCATATGCTTGTTGACCCCCTCAAAGAATTCTAATAGATTGGTGAGGCACGATTTCCCTTTATAAAAACCATATTGACTCTTCCCCCAACATATTGTGTTCATCTGTGTATCTGATAATTCTGTTCTTTACTATAGTTTCAACCAATTTGCCTGGTCCTGAAGTTAGGTTCACTGGCCTGTAATTGCCAGAATTGCCTCTGAAGCCTATTTTAAAAAATTGACATTACATTAGCTATCCTCCAGTCACCTGTGCAGAGGCTGATTTAAGTGACAGACTACATACCAGGTAGTAGTTCTGCAATTTCACATATGAGTTCCTTCAGAACTCTTGGGTGAATACCATCTGATCCTGGACTTATTACTATTTAGTTTATCACTTTGTTCTAAAACAGGGGTGGGTAACCTACAGCCCGCAGGCTGGATCTGGCCTGCCAGCCATCTTAATCCCACCCTCGAGCTCCCGCTGGGGAGCAGGGTCTGGGGCTTGCCCCACTCTGGTATGCTAGCCGGGTAGCAGGATCTGGGGCCACTCTGCACAGATCCCAGAAGCAGCAGCATGTCCCCCCTCTATGCATAGGGGCAGTCAGCGGGCTCTGCTCCGCACGCTACCCCCACCCCAAGTGCCGCCCCTGCAGCTCCCATTGGCTGGGAACTGTGGCCAATGGGAGCTGCGGGGGCAGTGCTTGCGGACGGGGCAGCATGCAGAGCCGCCTGGCCACGCCTCCACATAAGAGCTGGAGGGGGGACATGCCGCTGCTTCTGGGAGCCGCTTGAGGTAAGCGCTGCCTAGAGCCTGCACCCCTGACCCACCCCGCCTGTGCTCCAACCCCTTGCCCCAGACCTGATCTCCCTCCTGCCCTCTGAACCCCTCAGCCCCAGATCGGAACACCCTCCTACACCCCAAACCCCTCAGCCCCAGCCCAGAGCCTGCACCACAAGCCAGAGCCCCCAAACTGCCCTCCGCACCTCAACCCCCTGCCTCATCCCAGAGCCCCCTCCCACACCCTGAACGGCACATTTCTGGTCCCACCCCAGAGCCCGCACCACCAGCCAGAGCCCTCAGCACCCCCTGCCCCAACCCCCTGTCCTAGCCCTGATCCCCCTCCCACCCTCCGAACCCCTCGGTCCCAACTGGAACATCCTCCTTAACCCCAAATCCCTCATCCCCCTGCCCCACCCCAGAGCCTGCACTTTCAGCCGTAGCCCTCATGCCCGCCCCCCCCACCCTGCCCCAGCCCGGAGCCCCCTCCCGTACCCTGAACTCCTCATTTCTGGCCCCACACTGGAGCCCACACCCCCAGCCAGACCCCAACCCAAATTTTGTGAGCATTCATGGCCTGCCATACAATTTCTATACAGGTAAGTCGCATCATACGCGCATTTAACTTAACGCGAATTCAACTATACGCATGCAGCAAAAAAAAAAAAAAGAAAAATAACACGATACCTGTAAATAGTGCAGGCAATTCCACCCACCATTCCACTCAAAGAGTGTATGCCCTGGAGTGAGCGTGAGATGGGAGACGTGAATCTGCTGTTCCCGCGTGCCTCTCAGAGTGTGAGCATCTCGCCGCGCTGAGTGTGATTCTAGTGTTTAAAGATACTCTACGTATTTTTCGTACAACATGGCCCCTAAACGCAAGCCAACTACTTCATCTGGTGCTCAGCTGAAGAAACAGCTATCTGTTCCAACGCTGGAGGAAAAACTGGCTGTGTTGGACTTATTGAGAGACGGTATGTCAGTCTCCAAAGTGGTGCATAAATATGGCCGCAACGAATCTAGCATCTGTGCCATCAAGATTCGAGAGAGAGAAATTCGTCAAGCTGTGGCATCAAGTGCTCCAATAACTGCTAAAGTGACGAGCCAGGTGCATGGTAAGACTTTAGTGAAGACTGAAAAGGCATTAAACTTATGGCTGGAAGACATGAACCGTAAACGTGTGCCTATCGATGCCAACACGTTGCGAGAAAAGGCACTTAGCCTCTATGCGCTGTTCAAACCTCCCGCCGAAGAGGGACAGCCTTCTGATGAGAAGGAATTCAAAGCCAGCCAAGGTTGGCTTAACAGTTTTAGGAACCACTTCCACCTCAAAAACGTGCAGACTACTGGTGAAGCTGCATCTGCCAATGAAGAGGCAGCAAAAGACTACCCCGAACAATTAAAGAAAATCATAAAAGAAAGGGGCTATCTCCCGGAACAAGTTTTTAATGCCGACGAGACTGGGCTCTTCTAGAACAAAAATGCCCAACCGCACTTACACTTCGAAATCAGAAAGACAGGCCCCTGGCTTCAAAGCAGCTGAAGACCGTGTGACCGTGTTGTTTTCTGGCAATGCGGCTGGGCATTTAATAAAGCTGGACTTGCTCTACAGGGCTGCAAATCCCTGTGCCCTAAAAGGCAAGAAAAAAATCTCCTGCCTGTGTTCTGGCAATCAAATAAAAAGGCTTGGCAGCATTATTTCTGGATTGTTTCCACAAGTGTTTCATTCTGGAGGTCAAGCGGTACCTCGAAGAGAAAGGAGTTGACTTTAAAGTGTTGCTGATCATAGACAATGCTCCTGGCCACCCTGCGGCACTCCGATTTGCGCAGAACGACATTGAAGTATTCTTTCTCTCCCCAATACCATCTCCATCCTCCAACCTCTCGACCAAGGCGTGATTCGCTGTTTCAAGGCCACGTACACGAGGCTTACGTTCTCACGGATATGTAGTGCTATGGATGCTGATCCCAATCTTAATGTGATGGAGTGTTGGAAGTCCCTCAACATTGCCAATTGCATCACTTATATTAAACAGGCAATAGATGCAGTCAAGCCTGAAACAGTCAATGCATGTTGGTGAAACCTATGGAAAGAATGCATGAATGATTTTAAGGGTTTCCTGACCATTGACAAAGAAGTGAAATGCATTGTTCAGGTGGCCAGGCAAGTGGGTGGTGATGGCTTCGTCGACATCCTTGAGGAAGAAACTGAAGAATTAATTGAGAGCCATAGAGAAGCACTGACTAACAGAGTTAGAGGAACTGATAAAATCGTCTACAGAAGACGAAGATGATGACAACGAACAGGAAGAGCCAGCAAGTTTGCTTAAGTGTTCCAAGTGTAAATTTGCTGAAGTGTTCCAAGCAGCAAAACACTTGAATGACTAAATTTCTGAATATGATCCCTCTATGGAACGAAGCCTCAAAATCACATGTAGTATTACGGACGATTTGAGACCGTATGAAGAAATGTTTGAGCAGCTCAAGAGACAACAGCGACAGTTGCTGATCACCATGTTTTTCAAGGAAAAACAACCAGCAGCAGATGAGCCTACGCAATCAACTTCTCAAGCTGAACCAGAGCCAACCATTTCGTCTACGACTCACTCTCCATCCCCCAAGCTCTCCATCACCTCCGTCTCCTGGACTGACATCAAGCCCTGGAGACCCCCTGTAATAAACCTCCTGTAATTACTCCCTGTAATTAAAAATATAGTACTGTAAAATTATATTTTGCATATGTACTCTATTATATACTGTACATTACTGTATACATTATACATATTACTGTACAGGGTTGTATACACAAAACCATGTACAGTATACTGTACTTTATGGGCAATTTAAGGGATTTTTAAGAGTAATTTTGACTATACGCGATTTTCGCCTTACATGCTGACTTTAGAACCTAACCCCCATGTAAGATGGACTCCACTGTACCCAGATATGACTCTCAGGCCAAAAAGTTTGTCCACCTCTGTTCTAAAATCTCCTCTATTGACACCCCAATCTGGGAGAGTTCCTCAGATTTGTCACCTAATGGGGTCGCCAGGGCTGGCTTAGACTTGCTGGGGCCAAGGGCTAAAGCCAAAGCCTGAGACCCACTCCCTGGGACCAAAGCCCAAACCCTGGGTGGTGGGGCTCAGGTTATAGGCCGTCTGCCTGGGGCTGAAGCCTTTTGGCTTCGGCTTTGCTCCCCCCTAAAGGGTATTGGGGCTTGAGTGGACTCAGGCTTTGGTCTCCTCTCTGCGGTCATATAGTAATTTTTATTGTCAGAAGGGGTCATGGTGCAATGAAGTTGGAGAACCCCTTGACTAGACCATATTTTATTTGACATTTCAGAGATTCTCTGAGCCCTTCTGGAAACAAAATGGCAGCTTCAAGGGACCGACTCAAGCTGAGAGGTGCTACATGCAACGCTTGCACAGTAAATAGTAGTATAATTATTATTAGGGTTTTTTTGCTGTCTTGATAGCACAGGATAAAATAGTGAATAGAGTGTGGAAAAAAATCAAAATCCTCTTAAAAAATACAGACAAAACACTGACTCTTACCTTTGAGCATTGGCTTTCTAAGGTACCTGAAAAGAAGAAGCAAGGTGATCTGAACCAGAACAGTCAGCCCAAACAGTACTCGAGCCTGAAAACAAGCACAATTATTCCAATAAATCAAAACTTTAAATGGTATCTATCTTCTTAGTACAGCTGTGTGAAAGTGAGAAAAATTAATGGTTTAATTAAAACAGGTATTTTGAGATTCCAGGTGCCATCACATTTAAAAGTAACAATGAGACTTCAGAAACAGGGGAACTTGAGAAAAGTCAATAAATTCAGGTTAGTTCTGGTTTCTATCAGAAATACTTTCACAGTGAAACAACACTGACTGCGGTAATACATTTATAATAATTTGCAAATTAGTACAACAGTTGTAAGAACTACCAATAATTAAGTTTCCATATCAAAGCAAAATGGAAGAGGAATTTTGCAGTTGGTTTCATTGGGTTTCCAAGCTATTGGGATCACACACATGCCTTGCTTTCTTCAATAAACACAAAAATAAAAAGTAAATTAAAATATATTTCACATAGGAAGACACTTATCACCATATACATTTTCAGATTGCTGTGCTAAGTAAAACTACAGTTTTCTTTTAAGTGACTCTGATGAACATCAGAGTTACAAATTTAGAGAACTAATATCAGAGTTTTCAGAAAGTCACAGGTACAACCTAAAGCTTTCTTTATATAATTCTATTAATACATATTAATTGTATGATTCCATCCTCCTGTTTATTCCAGTTCTGGTCCTTTGTAAGGGTGAAATCCTGTAACTGTTGAAGTCAATGGGATTTTCTACTTTAACAGGGCCAGGATTTCACTTTTCATGTTATCTAGTGTTTGTACCAAGCACACCTTGAGCAGATGATGTACAAATTCTTCCTATAATCCTGCTAGTCCACTTCTGTAGTAATCTTTTTTCACTACTCTTCTTTAAATTTAGTTTGGGCTTCACTTTACTCCAAGCCAGACTTGGTGGCTTCATTTTTGTATAACCACTCCTACAAAATACATACCTAATTCATGCACAAAACATGCATGTGTGCAAAATGGACAGCTGTGGATACAAATGTGAGGTTTTTTCCATGTATAATCAGTGCATGTTCGTCTCTGATTGGTGCAATTTGGGAACTGAAGTCTGAAAATATCTGCAAAGTTTCTTATATGACCCCATCACTGTAATATCTGAACAACTCAAACATTACATAATTTATTCTCAACATGAGGTAGAAAAATGGCTCTGACAGTCTCTAGGAGAAAGAAAGTAGGTATGACCGCTATTTTGGCTGAAAGCACCCACCAGGATGTAGTGGTCTGTAAGGAGAATGAGAGATGACAAGAAGCCAAATCTGAGAGAGAGGTTTTCGTTCACAGCAAATGTATGACCTTGAGTGCTGCTCTTCCCAATGGCATCCTGGTTGGGAATAAAACAGAGAAGTAATCAGATGTAAATTGTGCCAAACAAGCGTCTTTCAAACCACTTTCCAGAATAATTCAAAATTTCAGGTTAAGGCTCCTGGCTAGGATTGCTAACTTCTCTGGAAAGATCTCATTAGTATGTACACAGACTGGTAGATTGCTGTACTAAATACATATTATTGCACAGGTATATTCTTTTTAGGTGAATTATGACAATGTAGTTTTATGTTGCAAGCAAATGTTTAGCCCTGAGTTTATAATCAGGAAGTGTTGCATGGGAAAGGGACCCCTTCAGAGACTCAGCAACTTGCAGAAGGGGCTAACTTCAGCCATCAGTTTTTGTTTTTTGTACACAACTCCAGAGACCCTCACCTCTGAAACAAGTCTGGGGGCTGTGTTGTGTTCCATTTTTGATATTTTCTTTAACTAAATTGTAATTGCTGTGCTCTCACCTATAAGCCAGAGTATGGTAATACATTTTCTTCCCAGTACTGCTAGTATATTTATTCAACATAATTCCATGATTTTTATTTGTACATTTATAGCACTGAGAACCTGTCTCCCAGGACATAATAAATAGGATATTTATCAAATTGTCAGGAGTATATAGTACATGTTAAAATATAGGTATGATCACAAGGATTTAAACTTTGAACAGTCTCATAAAATTGTGAATATTAAATACTAGACAAATTAGAAAAAATTATGAGAATTCACATTTTCTCCAGCTAAATAATCAGAGTTAAAACCTGACCCCTCTGCTCCTCCACTGGGACATTAGCTTTTCAGAGCATTCAGTTACTGGATGCGTTAGTGATGTATGACTGGAGAGGACCAAAAGTTCATTTTTATACAGCCCCAAACTATTAAAATGGTGGTAAATGCATATATTCGCACACTGTACTACTGGTAGACAACCAGTCCCACTCAATCCTAGTTGCATGTTATCTAGTGTTTGTGCATGTGTGTAATGGGGCACACAGGTCCCACACTGGCAAGGAGGAGGGTTAATGAAGGCTTGTAGACCCACTGAGCCCTACCCAACTACACTTGCAACAGATATCAGCTGTGGAGGTGGGAGTTAAAAGGAGAAGGCCCAGCTCAGATCACAGCTGGCCAAGAAGAATAGAGTTTGGCTTGTCCCATGCTGAGGAAAGTTTGGTTTCAGCCAAGAGTCCGAGGCAGCTTGCTGCCTGGACGAGTCTCCTGGTGGATGAGACGACAAGGTCCAGGGAGACTGACCAAAAGGACAGAGTGCATGAAGACAAGCCCTGCATAGAAGGGTGAGGTCCTGCTGACGACTCATAGGGTGGTTTTGAGTTTGAAGCATTTCTTTATTTTTGGATGCAAGTATTGAGGAAAGGGTGAGGTTCAAGTGTGTTTGTCTTAGCTGGAGGGCTAAAGCACCATTGTAGTGGGCCTCATGAGAGATGGCAACCAACTGTTGGAGGTCCTGTGACAGAGTGAGTAGTGCCCTATAGAGCCACAAGGGGGCAATCTGGAAATGAGCCCTGTAACAATGGTGGCTTTCCCGCTTCATTTGAGAAGAATCAGTTCTGAAATTTTAATGCTTTCTTTAGGAAGAAAAAATAAAAGGTTAAGAACAAGCTAGGATGTCCAACATTAACAGTACAGCAAGTTGACTACAGAAAATCCTTACTGTCCTTATCTTGCTGTGTGACAAAGAGAGAAAGTTACATATATGGATGAGAACACTTACCCTAACCATTAAAATCTCAGAATCTGAAGTCTGACTCCCTTAAAGAAGAGAGTTTTCTGCCCTACAGAAATGCTGTCTGGCTAGGCAATGCATGGTCATAGTGAGACAGAAACTGACTTTCTCAATACTATTGATTTCTATGCATAAATGTATACAAAGATGGAAGAGTTTGCTCAGTTTCTATTAGAGCTTCTTAAAGGCACAGTACTAAACTACAGCTGCCAAAAGGAGAACTGTTCCTCACAATGTTATATTCAAACAACATAATGTCAGTAACAATTTGGTGTTCTGTGATATAAAAAACATGTTAGGTGTTAGCCTTTGACAAATTTTTAGATGAATTCCAAACAAACAAACAGTTTACTACAACTTCATCTCCAAGGCCCTTGAGATTTGGATCCTTGCCCTTACTAGGCAAGGATCTGCCTCTTTCTTAACTGTCTAAAAATTTGCTTGAAGAAACATCACATTAACATATTTATTGTCCAAGTTAGAGTGCCCCTCTTTTGAGGCAATCCTAAAATAGCACTTGTGATTTGAAAAACCTTGTTTACCAATGATCTGATCTCCCCTTGTATCTGACATCAATACATTTTCAGTTTGAAGTTTAAATCCTTTTGTACATACCCTTAAATAAAGTCTCAATATTAGGGATTCAGACTTTTTCATTGAATAACTCTGATTTCCATTTCTGCTGCCTGGCAGACAAAACTGGAACGTATGAATATTTATTTAAACTAAACTCATCCCTACTTACATGAGGCAGTACGTTGATAGTCTAGGACAGTGGTTCTTAACCTATGTATCACTGTGGGCTGCATATGCGGCCCACAAAGTGTTACCCGGGCCACAGGTTGAGAATCACAGTGCCCACCACCTAACCTCCTCCCACACAACCCCCTATGGCCAGCGCCCTCCGCCCAGAGACCCCAACATAGAGTGGGGCCGGGAGTGGAGAGCTGGGCATGGGGCGGGGACCCTGACCCCCGACCCTACTGCAACCCTAGACCTCACTGGGTGGGGCAGGGAGGCAGCCAGGATCTCAGACCTTGCTGGGTGGGGCCGGGCAGCACCCGGGAGCCAGGACCCTGCCATGTAGGGCCAGACAGCAGACAGCTCCCAGGACTCTGGATTCCACCGTGCGGGGCTGGGCAGCAGCCGGGACCCCGGACCTTGTATGGGGCCGCGCGGCAGCCCAGAGTCCAATGTGCTGGGCTGAGCAGCAGCCAGCAACCCAGACCCCTGACCCTGCTGCGCAGAGCCAGCAGCAGCAGGCAGCCCAGACCCAGGAGCCCACTGTGGGAGCTAGCGGGAGCCAGCCACCCGGAGCCCGCTGTGGGGCAGGGCAGCGGGGAACACACAGCCTTTAGCACACAACTGAGGTGGGCCACAGCTGTGTGCTAATTGGGTCACATGCAACCCGCAGGCTGAGAAATGCTGGTCAAGGCATTATAGGTTAAAGTAATAAATGCCAGTAGACAGCTCACCTGGACAGTCACATCTATGTGATGTAATCCTTCACTGTAGTTTTGAGGGTTCCACTTCAGTACGTAGAGAGGACCAGACTTATGATGAGCATCCCCCAAATGAACTCCATCAATACTGACCTTCACAGAGGTGATTAAAGAAGGAGAGAAGACCAGAATTCTAAGAAGTAAAAACAAACAGGTTCATCATGAGATTTGCAGGAAGGTTTGTCATTACCCCTTGGAGACAAGTCATTAGGTTATACTTCCTAATAGCTAAAAGTTCAAAGGATTAAAAAAGGGAAGAGCTGGAGTTATTGTGGGAAATCCTTGAGATGTTAGATCCTGGCTGTAATTTACAAAAGAGGGGGACACCCTCCCTAGCTATACCCCTAATCATCCTCGTCAACTTACTGGGAGCCAAGAGTGAAAAGGAATGTGGCAGCCCTCTTCTAAAAAAGTGGGAACAGTCTAGGAGAAGAAAATCTTAACAAAACCGTTAATACACAGGGTATATGTAGTTCTGCTGAATCTATATATGACATCAATTCCCATGATCTCCTCAAATATCTTTTTACTGAAATAAAAATTTAACCAAAGTCTGTATTGGTGATTTACTGGTAGCACAATGCCATGCAAGAGATTCAAGTACAATTCTCAGCCTGGATTTCTGACTCTCTATATTGGCATCCCCAAGGAGAGATGCTCTGGAAAGGAGGCTTTTTTTATTGTATTCAACTATGTCTACAATTTACCTTTGCCAAGGTCAGATGGTGCAAAACTGGACTGTAGAATTGATAAAGTTATAGGTATCCCTAGCACCCTAACTGGAACAGACTTAGCTAGACCAGATAAAAGCAAAGGGGATCCATTTATGTCAAATATTTCATACCACAATTGGCAGACATGGGTGAACACGCATACTCGTGCACACACATGCATAGAGATTTTGCTGACATTTGTCAGTCCTTTTTAAAAGTTCTTTTTATTTTTTTTCCCCAGCAGTAGAATAATTTGGTTTATATAGCTCAATTTTATGAGAAACATCAACACCCAAGTATCTTAAACAAGAGGACGCTATTTTAATGGTTTTCCCTTCAGTACTGTTGCCATTTCAATTACAGCATCGCAGTTTGCTTTTTCCCCCATGGTAATTTTGTACCCTAAAATCTTTCCAAGTTCTTTCATTTCTGGTAATGCAATAGGCAAAGTGGAGTAGGGCTCCCTCAAATGAAGTAGGCTATTATGCACATATGGTGAAATACAGCTGTGTTTTCCACCAGTTAATATACGAGGTACTGTTGGGATGATACTGAGTTAGTTGGATGAAAGGTTCTAACAGGATTGGAAAATTGGAGGGGGGCAGGAATGGACAGCTTTGTCTGGGCATTCCTTTCTAACTGAAGAGGGCAACACATTTCTGTATGTTCTAATTCTACCCATACATGATTTAAATAAAGAACCAAATTAAAATATTTTAGTGCTTTTAAGAGGAAACCCCACTCCACCCTATCAAAGATCCTAGAGTCTAAACTTCAGATAGCTCTTCCTGTTGACTGAATCCTCTGTTTTATTTAGCATATGAATACTGACTAAAATTACTTTCTGCTACAAAGCCTGCTTAAGTTCAATGTACAAGTTAATACTTCCTCAAGTGTTAAGACTACAATTTTCATGCAAATGTGAGAATCCTGATTCAACATGGAGATTGTATTACAAGATGCGCACCTCACTGGATCTCTAGTTTGTTTTTAAAATACAGATTGCAGACAAAGTTAACTGTTGAGAAGAGATTTCTTCCTCAATGATCTAGCTGAAAGTTTTCATAAGATTGTAGTGATTTTGGCAAGTAAGCTTTTGTAAACTTCTGTAAAACTATCTGCTTCAAGTGCTTTCACCAAATTAAGATGAAATACAGCTTTAGAAACTTCAGCAGGTGTAACACCTTTTCATAGTTCCTATTTCTTTTCCTTTGTAAGTTTACCTTTTGCATGTTATTTTATATCTGTTGTTGATTCACAAAATTCAGATGTGTAATAAGACTTGAAACATTATCATACACTACAGACTCGTTTTTTGGATCTGGTAATTCCCCAAATTCATCCAACAGCTCATTAGTTGTTTTTAGAGTTTCTTTCTTAAATTACTAAATGAGAAGCTTTCATGTTTTATTCCTTCAATCAAATTCTCTTGCTTTATTAAACTGTAATGATTTCTTCCTGCCATTTCAAAGTTAATTTTCCTATATTCTTGCCTAATATGAAGTTATAAACATTCCCATCTCTGCGTGTGCATGCACGTGCACGCCCCAAGAAACCCTTAATGCCACCTGGCAAGGGGGTTACAGGAATGTCCTGATTCTGGTTTGTACATTCTTGTTCACCAAATGATGTCATGTGAGGTGTCAAATGAAAGCCAAGGGTCTCAGTGGACATTAATATCATTGTGAAATGTATGTACAGATACTATGCAAAGAGTATGTTTTAAAGTCTGTGTTAAGGCAGAGTTGACAAACAGGTTTTCTGTCAGGCAAGAGTTGTTTATTCACTTCTCTCTCTGTTGAGATGTAAATTAAGCATTGTAAACTAACACAATGAATGTCTATTTACATATAAAGTCAAAAGGGAGATGTGAAATCAACAGGGAAGCAGCACATAGGAAAAATAATCCATGGATGGTTATTCTGACTCTGAGAACAGTAAATATAAGTAGAAGGCAAAAAGACACCTCTTTATCTTGCACTTAAGAAGTCAGTATTGATTACATTTATGAAAACAGGATCTCAACCAACTTGGTTGAAATGCTGCAGAGAACTCTGGGGGTGAGGTAAACTTCTGTAGACAGGAGGTTAGCTTGTTAAGTTTATACTCTAGAAAGCATGTTATAATTTTGTTTTATATGTAACCTTTGGTTTCCATTATCCTTACTCAATACCTCTTGAATCTTTTGTAATAAACTTATCCATGTTTTCACTATAGATATATCTTAGTGCTGTGATATTTAGCAAGGGGCTGATCCTGAGTTGATTCACACAAGCTGGTGTGTACACTGTTCCCTTGGGGACAGCAGATCTGGTATTCCTATGAGTGTTCAGTAGATAAGGGACTGGACACCGCAGAGGAACGCTTCAAAGGAGCTCAAGGACTGGGGTACATCTATTGTTAACCTGCAAGGCAGAATAAGGGTTGGCATAGCCCAGAGGAGAGTGCTTGGGTGGCTAACAGACTGGTGGTGTCAGAGAGTTGACACCAAGTTAAACACAAGCAAGTCTCCATTGTAAACAAGGTTTCAGAGTAGCAGCCGTGTTAGTCTGTATTCGCAAAAAGAAAAGGAGAACTTGTGGCACCTTAGAGACTAACAAATTTATTTGAGCATGAGCTTTCGTGAGGTACAGCTCACTTCATCGGATGCTCAAATAAATTTGTTAGTCTCTAAGGTGCCACAAGTACTCCTTTTCTTCTTGTAAACAAGGTGACTCTCAGTTCTGGGTACCCCAAGGTAGGGGTAGGTGTAGGTGTAGGTGTGTGTGTAGTAACTGGCAATTAGAGATTAAACCATTTATTTCCCCCTGCCTTTTTTTTTTTTTTTTTGCATCCCCAAGAGGAAGCAGCAACAGGGTATACCAGATCCGCATGAGAAGGTCTCATCACTGCCCTCCTTCTAATTTCTAAAAAGCCTTCTAGGGAAGTAGATACTGTGCCACATCCCCCTCATCATATGGGGTGAGCACACTCTCTCAGGGAACAGCTTATGAAGGTACTTACTCCCCTCAGAAGCCCCAGTTACATTATCATTTTATAACTATGGATGTTTTAAGAGAATTGTCTGTCTGTGGAGGAAGATGGAAAGGGCATGCCCAGGAGAACAGGAGTAATCAGGAAACAAACTGTATTATTCAGTATTCTTATAAAGCCAGCCATATTAACAATTTAAAAGTAAATAAAAATAGAAATAAAGTAGTAGAGTTTTAAAAATACATAAATATGGAAATAGGCAGAAGTAGAGGGTTTTTTTTATAAAAAAAAAAATTGAAAATAGGCAGATGCAGGCTAAAAAAACCTGATGAAAGCAGAGGCATAAACACACACAGAAACACTCAGATGAATATAAGCAAATATAAAAACTGAAATTGATAGATGCAGTGGTATACTGAGAGATTAACAACTATTATCAAGGACTGATTATGTGCCTAGTTCTGCCCGCTTTGATCACACAAACAGTTCCATCAGCTTCAGTGGAAACACTTGCATGAGTAAAGCAAATGTAACGTGGCTCTATATAGCCTGCTTTTATCATACAATAACCTTCTAGAGAATTGGATTTGGAGAGGAATGAACATATGTTAACTTATGATACATCCACACTGAAGAAAACAAACAACCCAAAACCAAAACATGGCAGCAAATCTCAGAGCCAAGGTCAACTGACTCAGGATCACGGGGCTTGCATTACAGGGCTAAAAATAGCAGCGTATATGTTCCTGCTCAGGCTGGAGCCCAGGCTCTGAGACTTCCCTCCCTTCACCAGGTTTCAGAACCTGAAAGGGAACATCCATACTGCTATTTTTAGCCTTGTAGCATGAGCCCAAGTCAAGTGACCTGAACTCTGAGGCTCGCAACGGGTTGGTTGGTTTTGTGCAGTGTAGACATACCCGTATAGACACATCTACATTGATTTAGTCACAGAGAAACACCCAACTGTAAAAGAACTTGTTGAAAGTTTCAAGAGACCCCAGGATACCTGATGTGGGTGGAGTGAAGAATTTTCACTAGTGGTTCATGAGTAGAGCTGCTATAAAGTAACGATTTGGGGTTGGTGATGAGAACAGCTGGCCATTCCTCAAAGTTCATATCTGCAAAGCTAAGGAGGTCATGATCAAATGCAAGGATCCGGTACCTGATGATAAGAAGTTAAAACAAGACAATTTTGTTAATGTGGGCTATTGCAAGGGCAGAGAATTCACAAATTGCTCCAAAGCTTTTAAATAAGACTGATGCATTTATTTTCCAATTTGTGTGTGTGTGTGTGGAATGAGTAGCAGGTGATACAGTTTTTAGACTGAGACTTTCAAATTCATTTTACTTATTGTGGAAGCGCCATGTGCAGTCCCATAGTTAAGACTGAGTTGAGTTTTGATCTTGTAGCAGGCATTCAACCATTTTGTTATGTATGAAGAATTATTCTTATTAATTATTTGTATTACCATAGTACTTAGAGCTCTAGTCATGGACAAGGACCCCACTGTGCTAGGTGCTGTACAACCACACTTATCCTCCCTAAAATCACAGCATTTACTTTTTGAGCACAGAATGAATTTTCTGATAATTTACAAATCAATGGGTTAGTTTAGGATTTAACAATTAAAATGGGTCCTTTTGAGATATTTACATCCCATATCACACAGTTTCTGTCTCACAAATTATCTTAATAATAGGCTAAGGTGGATGCTTCACACTTCCGTTATAGTTAAAACTCACTGAAATTTTGAGCATAGGCTACCTGTGAAGACTTAAAAAACCCCCACATGATTAAAGTTCATTCCTCCACCCTCCCCGACCTCCCATTCTTCATAATTGAAAGTTTCCTCTTCAGCAGGATCTGACAAACTATGTTCTACTACAGAAAATTCTATGTAAAACTGCCCACTTTTAAAACAATTGCCATTTCCTGTTGTTCTCAATGGGACTGAGGACATAACTTGCCCACAGTTAGACACCTTTCTGAAATGGCCACAGGCTGCTCATGAGGATGGCTGCTGGCTTCACTCTCACTGGGAACAATGGTAGGCAGTGGCCATTTTGAAAGAGGACACCTTTCATTGTAACAGTACAATGAGAGTAAGAACAAAAAAGAGAAAATCCAATGCATCTTTAAAAGTTAGCTTAAATCTAATCTGAGACCACAAATACTAACATGCTTTAATTATATTGTTATTGCATGGTGTCACTACTTGATAAAGTTAAGGTTGTTTGGGTACCTTAACTGTGTATTTCCACACCTCAACATTTTCAGATTTCATTTAAAATTAACCTGATCTCTGAATTGCCTCAGTTTTATAATGATTGGGTGTTGGGATAATTACAAAATCCCTGCATGACAGGGTGTGCATCCTACACCATCCCTGATGCAGGCCCTCATTAACCCTAAGGCCAATTAGGTTACCTGGCGTCACAAGCGAGAGGGAGGTCCAGGGTTAATTTAAGAGTCAAGCCCAGCTGGAGAAGGGCTGGAACAAGACTATAAAGCCAGGTGGCTGAAAGCAGAAAGGGGCTGCAGGGTAAAGAGCTCCAGTCACTCCCTGGGATGAGCAAGGTCATCAAGGTCAAGAAGAAAGTCCAGGGGGAGAGTAAACCCTGAGATCCTGTCCTGGCATAAGGAGTCTAGCAAGAGGCTAGGAGAGGGTGAAGTAGCCACGGGAAGTAGAGTAGACTCCTGTGGTAAACCCAGAACCAGGCAAGGGAAGTGAGACAAGATGGGTAGGAAGGAACCCAGGGAAACACCAACAGGGATGGGGATTGAGCAGACCTGGATTGTTGTGTACAGGGTCCCTGGGCGAGAACCCAATGTAGTAGGTGGGCCCAATTCCCATGTTAGCCACTGGTATAGTGGCAAAGTGCCCCAAGCAGGGGCTGAACACATCCAGAAAAGGCATTGGACAGTGGTCCTGTTGGACTTTGTAACCCTGGAAGGGGTGGACTGAATGGGGACCTGGCTGGAGGGCCATCATGTCTGCTGACCTCTCCACAAGGAATAAAAAGAAAGGGTCACCACTTCACCAGGTAGTGTCTGTGTATAACATTTGCTTTTTCACTGGAGGTTTACTTACTTCCTATTTTCCATCCAATCTCCCAGCTCCAGTTCCAGAGTGCCCTGAGGGTGCCGACTATGCAGGACTGGCATCAGTCCACCCAGTGTATGGAAGTGCCCACACAAATAGGCTGTGGCAGAGCTAGTCAAAAACAATATGATTATTATTTTACTGGGAAGAAAATGCCACCTCAGAATAGCTGATTGTTGAAGTGGGGTAATGCTGGAAATATGCAGAAAGAGAAGAGAAATCTTACCTCATTACCATTCGTACTCCTGGAGATGGGGAGATGATTGTTGAAGTGGGGTAATGGCCAAACCAGATGGTTTGGTTGCTATGATGACTTTCTGTGGCCAAGGAAGATAGCTCTTCCATTTGACTCTGAAATAGCGGACAAATTGAAAAGGCGTTTCATTAGCATTCAAGCTATTTGGATCCAAGAATCAAACAACACATACCAGAAATCACCTTTAAACTATAAAGAGTACTTTTTTTAATTCCTACAGAAGCATGCACATAAATGGAACTTTCAGAACTTCTGTCAATATCCCCCAATTCAAACAAAATAAAATGATCAGACATTGGAAAAAATAAAGTTACATAGCACTCAAAGTACTCCTTTCACTTAAGCAGTGGCAAAAGCAGCATAAAGATCTGCATTTGATTTGTTTTTCCCCAAGGAGGTTTTTGCCCATTTTTGCTTCAGCGTAAAGAAGGCATGCACGTTAAGAGAGGTGACAGAAGTCCAGAGGAATGTGCTAAAATGTTGAGAATCCTTCCTGGAGAGACAACCAAAAAGCAGTGAAGGGAAACTACACTTTCACCAATAGAACCCTCACTTGTGGAGTCCCATAAGGATCAATTCTCTCTCCAGTCCTTTTCAACATCTGCACACAGCCATTAAGTGAACAGACCCTAGTGTCAGCAGTATGTAGATGACATACAGCTCTGCCTATTCTCTACACACAACCATATTGCTACTGCCAAGATGGCCCATAATATAAATGGGATCAGCTCATGGATGAAGAGCAGCTGGCTGAATCTAAGAAAGACAGAAGTGATGCTAATGGGTAAAGGAAAGCATTTTGGAGAGTTTGCAGCTGCAGTGCTGCTTCTGTTGGTTGAAAGTACACACCCACAACTGACCAATTCACTCCATAGTTTAGGACTACACTTGATTCCTCACGGATGCTAAAGCTCTCACACAGCAGCATCCACAAGTAATGCCTTCTATCATCTCCAATTGGCTAGGAGACTCTGATCCATCCCAACAAATGGAGAGCTGGCTTTATTTATTCATATCTTTGACACCTCTCAGCTATACTACCACAATATGATATACCTAGGCACAAAACTTTCAATATTTAGGAAACTCCAACTAGTACAGAATGCTGCAGTGCATCTCCTTAGCAACACAGGCTACCATAATCACATCAAACCCATTCTCCACTCCATACACTAGCTTCCCATAGAATCTTGAATCAAATTAAAGGTCTTGTTCCTTATCTTCAAAGTTCTCCATAGTTTGGGCCCAGGATATCTAAAAGTTCGCCTAAAGCTCCAGGATGAAAACAGTGGTTGACAATTATACTCCTCTGGCACAGTTGAACTCTCTTCAGCAAAAGTAAAGCTTTTCTGTGTCGGGAAGTGTCTTGGGAATAGGTCTGAAAGTGTGGAATGAACTTCTCCAGAAACTAAGGACCATCACGAACCTCATCACTCACCCCTCCAAGATAAATACATCGCAACACATATTTATTAAAAAACCACCCAAGTCTCTATTTGGGGAGAGAACAAAGACATGACAGCTGTTAGTCACATCGCTTAACGCAGTACTGGAAAGTGCTCAAATACAAAGGTGATGCGTGTGGTATAAGAACCGATACAAAATAAAATAGAAGCTTTGGGTTTTGTTTTGTTTTTTAAATCTGCTTATTTTTTACCTTAGAAGTTTGAAGTCTGGTCATCTTTGGTACTGCCAGGGACCTACTGTAGGGATGAAAGGGCTCAGAGAATGTGCATTGTCAGCTCTAACGCCTTAATTGAAGGGGCATAGGTGCTGAATCTTTAACAAAGACATTCTTTCTCCAAAATGTTTGACATTAGAGTTAAAATATTCAACAAAAAGTTTTAAATAGTGACTAAAATTCCTTTCCCTCAGTTGTTCAGCTTTCAACCTCTTGACTCTTGTGATAAAATTTCACAAGTTCCCCAATTATCAGAGTTCAGAGAGACTTCCAGGATTGATAACACCTCAATTTCTAACATAAAAAGGTTAGAGAAAACAAAACAGGGCACAAGCCCATTGGTTTTCCCCCTTTGCAAGTGCCCTTTAACGGAGTCCAGGAGGACAGCCAACATATTTTTCTGCCTTCTCACCTGAAGGTAAATGTTGCAACATATAAGCAGAGAGGGGAGAATCTGAGTTATAATCATACAAAAATGGGATGAATTCTGGATGTCAAACTATGTTAGCATAACAATGCTTTAGTAGCTACAACTAATATTTCATTTGCCTTGAAGGATTTGTGTATTTTCTGCACCCATGTTAAAAACCCCAGGTGTACAATCAAGTCACTGATAAAATCATAGATACATAGCGACAGATGTCCACTGATCCTGAACTACCTATTTTTTCTCCATCCAACAGTTTTGTGCAAATGTTTGCAAATGACACTCTTCTTACTCCCATTTGCTTGCTCCTAAGTAAAAGCATGCTTGATTCACAGCAGTCAAGGACAAGAGATCAGACTCAGAAATAAACAGTCTCATCTTGAATTCTGCCTGCAAAGCTAGTGCATCCAGCATTAATTAGAACAAACAATAAGAACAATAATACTGTATTTTTGCACTGCTATAGCATCTTTCCTACAATTATCTCCAAGTGCTTTACAAACATTAACTTACTTAGGGTTTGTCTATACATGGAGTTATTCCAGAATAACTGAATAGTGTGTCCACTATTCTTGAATAGCTTTTTGGCTTTAAATTTAGATCCTAAATTATTCCAGAATAACTGGCATGTGTACATGAACCCTTAGCCTCAACACTCATTTGGGGGTAGGTAAAAGTTAGGGAACATTTTACTCATCACTCAACGCAGTCATCTCAGGGGCAGAAGAGGACATCTGTTTAACAGAACATAGCAACACTAAACAATATTTTAGGAGAATAAATGAAAAAGAATACCATATCGATCAGAAACTAGAGAGGGAATTTAGGGAACCAAAATGCAACTATTTGAACTGGAATTTGACCTAAACATCAGGATTAATATTCCTACTCTTTCAAATATTGCCATAGCATCTTTAATGATCACAAGAAACAGGACCTCAGTTTTACATCTTATTCAAATGGTCCAAATATCTATACCTAGGATACAGACCAGCTTTCACATAAGCTTCATGGACTGCAGTACCACATATTCTCAACATAATTGATGATGCTCATGCACAAATAAGAACATAAACAAAAAAGAAACAAACACACAAGGAACATGTTTAACAAATCAAAAAGGACAGAATCGGGAAGGAAAGCATTTTTATTTTAAAGCTTCTAAGGAGCTGATACCAACATTGATGTGTAACAAAAACAAAAAACATAGGAAGTTCTTGACAGTGTCCTTTAAAAAAAAAAAAAAAAGGCCTCTCAATCTTCGTTTTGGTATCAGAACGATACCAAATTATTTCTTGCAAAAGAGAGAGAGGGAAAAACATTTTCTCCTACTTTTAGAGTATGGTGTAAGAAACATTAATTTTCTTAAGGAAAAGACAAAACAATATTAACATACAAAGACTATCTTTTAGACGAATGGTAGAGTTTGAAGTGTTGTTGTAGCTATGTTTGACCCAGTATATAACAGAGAAAAGTAGGTGAGGTAATATCTTTTATAGGACCCACTTCTGTTGATGAAAGACACAAGTTTTCAAGGTACACAGAGGAAGAGCTCCATGAAGCCCAAAAACTTGGCTTGTCTCTTTCATCAACAGAAGTGGTTCCTATAAAAGATATTATCTCATCCATTTTGTCTTTCTCATCAGTTTGAGACATTTCTCTCTTTAAAAAACAACAAACAAATACCAAACCATATATTATTTAAGCTCAGTACCAATGTGGACACAAGAACAAATGGATATAAACTGGCCACCAGGAAGTTTAGACTTGAAATTAGACGAAGGTTTCTAACCATCAGAGGAGTGAAGTTTTGGAATACCCTTCCAAGGGAAGCAGTGGGGGCAAAAGATCTATCTGGCTTTAAGATTAAACTCGATAAGTTTATGGAGGAGATGGTATGATGGGACAACATGGTTTTGGTAATTAAATATTCATGGTAAATAGGCCTAATGGCCTGTGATGGGATGGGATCTCAGTTACCCAGGAAAGAATTTTCTGTAGTATCTGGCTGGTGAATCTTGCCCATATGCTCAGGGTTTAGCTGATCGCCATATTTGGGGTCGGGAAGGAATTTTCCTCCAGGGCAGATTGGAAGGGGCCCTGGAGGTTTTTTGCCTTCCTCTGTAGCATGGGGCACGGGTCACTTGCTGGAGGATTCTCTGCTTCTTGAAGCCTTTAAACCATGATTTGAGGACTTCAATAGCTCAGACATAGGTGAGAGGTTTTTTGCAGGAGTGGTGGGTGAAATTCTGTGGCCCGCATTGTGCAGGAGGTCAGACTAGATTATCATAATGGTCCCTTCTGACCTAAATATCTATGAATCTATTACAAGAAGTACCAGCAGCTTGTGAACTGGAATGCAAATTCTTCTACAGTACCATGTTTAAAATCCCAAAGAAATTGTATGGTCTCTTGGGGCCTGGGCTGAGGGTGGCATCCACACAGATGAATGAATAGTTTCCAAAAGGCGTCCTGTGCACATAATGGAAAGAGCCATCCTTATGCCAGGCAGAGTATCTCCTGGCAAAACAAGATGGAAATATTGCAGTCAGAAAAGTTTAGAGCAGTGGCAAAAGAGAAAGGATATAGAACAAATGTAAGATTTCCCATTTACCTCAACAGGAAGACGGAATTTAAGTCCACTCTAAAAATCTAACAGCATTGGAAGGTCTGTACTTCAAAGAGGACAAACATTCTGACCCATGTACCACATACTGGAGTTAAAACCAGGTTAGCACTCAAATGGTTAAAACAGGGGTCAGAGTAAGTAAGTTTTCCCTGTGCAAAATGGTGCTCTTTACAAATAAAGGACATGGACAAATGCAGGACAACACCAGGCAGCTCAGCTGAATGACAGGGTAGCAGAGCCACTCGCAACCCTAATTAAAGGAGACCTGCAGAGGATACAAGTTGAGTTTGTATCCTGTGTTTATTCTTGGTATACAGAGAAGGCCTGAAAGAATTTTCTTTTGGGGGGGGGTGTGAAATTGTGCTTACTTCCTTAGAAATACCAGGAATGTCAAGTCTTGTCTTCCCTATGTTACTGGAGTTCTTTCCTAGATCATTCTAATATGGACTATAAAAAAATTTAAGCCATTGCCTAAAAGGATTGGGTATTGGATTGTTAAGTTTCAGAGTAACAGCCGTGTTAGTCTGTATGCTCAAATAAATTTGTTAGTCTCTAAGGTGCCACAAGTACTCCTTTTCTTTTTTGGATTGTTAAGTGTTTTCCAAAACAAAACAAAAACAAAACAGAACACCACACAAAAACTTTTGAACAATGAATAAAAATAACTTCCCCTCTCACTCAAGTTTAACTTTCCTGGTTGCTGTGCTACCATAATCCCACCAGTTCTCCAGTCACTCACAGAGTCACAGGAAAAACAAGACTTGAATTTCTTATGTAAAATACAAGCAAATTTTTTTAAAAAAATTTCAGACCTTATGGGAAGCTTTCCTTTTCACATTACTTAATACAAGTGTTGGAATTAATTTATTTTAAAAAGAGGTTTTTAAAAATAGGGAGAGATGGAAATAAATTTTCCTGTTCAAGGCATTATACTAATTTGTCATAAAGAAATGAGGTATAGAATAAATGTTTCTTCCTGGTATACAGGTGTCCTTAACACTAGACATTGCTGAGTTCTAAATAAAGATCGATGAAAGTGTCATCTTCTTGAAAGATTTTAGTGCTTTGCTCCATTAGGACAAGAAGTCAATCTTCCAGCCAATGGCATTTATTAAGATGCTCAAATGAAAGTTGATAAATTCTATATGACATCTAAATTATAATTGTGCAAAATTCTACAATTAGCTGAGTTTTTTGTTTTTAATTCTGGCATTTTCTAAGTCCCATGGTAGGTACAGGGTAAAGTGTCCATCAATTTAAATAAGGAATATAATTTGTTCTGTTCAATTAATGCATCCAGAAAATGGAATTTGTAACCTCCACCAATTAAAGTAATTGTAAAAGGCCAGAAAGCTAGGGCTGAAGACAAGAAAAAAACAATACCTTAAAAATAAGTTTACTGAGCATGTATCAGCACTGCAATTGGAATGATCATCTTCTAATACAACATAAGACTATTTTACCAAACTTATTGTTAAGGACTGCCTTAACACAGCACCTCATGAATTGCAATAAGAAAAATCTGGGAGTTTGATATCGCCACCCTAAGAAGGCTCTGTTTTTACTCTCACTTAAAGTATGGTGAACAGATTTGAGTTTTACCCTCACTATGTTCATGAGGCAGAGAAATAATAGGCACTGCCGTTCTTGAGTTTAAAAAAAAAAATCACATCATTTTGCTAAATCTTTGCATTCTAAGTACAATTGCTGCCTTTTACAATTTTAATACTGAACACTTAACAGAAGCATGTAATGTTGAGAAAAAACATACTCCCCCACCTCTCCCCTATTTTTGTTTTTAACATCCTGCAAGCCATAGTACTATAAGGTGTGCAACAAAAACAATGTTTTTTTGGAAGTGTACAGAGGCAGGGGATTCATCTTCCTTTGACCCAGACAAAAGACCTATTGTTCTGAATCATTGCCTAGTCCTGTTTAAATAGGAAAATGCCTCCATAATTCTTCATTCTACTCTCCCATCTCCTTCTCCCTCATTCCCCACCCCTTAAGCCTAATATTATTTAATTTGGACACCCGATGAATGAGCCTCATCCTCCAATACACCAGCATGCCTTGTACTGATGCTTAACAGTGTTTAATGATTTCAGTGCAGTTTTTCAGTCCAATACAGGAGGAACCAGGAGTCTCATCTTTAGGACCCGCCATAACAGCAAGATAACTAAACATAGTTACAAAAATTTACTAAAACAAAAGTAATTTATATTTAAGGATGAAAAACTTTTCCTTCCCTCACTCCACCTCCAACACCGGAGTGTTCAGAAACTGACTATCTGGAATTATAATAGCACCTTTACATAATTTTCTAATGATGGATCCAAAGGAGTTTATAGTGTATGGGCCAAATTAGTCTTGGTGTATAGCAGGTGAGGTCGGAGACATGTATGCTTAAAACATATATGGGAATATCAATCTGCTGTTAAGTGGACTAAATGCAGTTGCTTAATAAGGAATTTACCCAGTGCCAAAATAATTCCATAAAAACAAGTCAGCTCAAAGTTAATGAGCAGAAGTCAACATCGTCTCTCCTCCTCTGTGCTTTTCCAATCTCCTTCAGTAAGGATATGTCTGTGACATTGCACTCCATATGATTTTATGAAAATATGCTAATAAGTGTGAATATAATGTAACTGGAATATGCTTCATGCAAAAGGTCTCTTGTAAGGTATCATTACAAAGCTTATAATCTACTGAGTGTGGTCATCCTCCTTTTATAAATGTATTATTCTTGTATCTGAAACTAGAAGTATGAAATATAACTCTGAGTCCTATTGTAATTAAGCAAAGTGTGGGCCATTAATGGTGGTTTGGAATCTTGATGGCTCCCATTAACCAGGACAATTAACTATAGATGACTTCTGTTTACTTGCAAGCCTTCCTGAGAGTCAGGCCGGGAAGAATGAAGGCTTTGGGGTCTCACAGGACATGTGACCATATCATCTGGTACTGAAATCCATCTTAAACCTGGTGCTTTTCCATTTAGAAGGTGGGGTGGGGACCCAGAGAGACAAAAGATTCCCGCCTTGTGCCAAAGCTATAAAAGGGGGTAAAACAGAACAAAGGGGGCTGCAGTCATGAGAAATCCCCTAGCTACCACCTGAGCTGGAACAAGGACTGTACCAAGTGAAAGGACTGGGCCCAGACTAGAAAGGAGTCTAGTCTGTGAATGAAGCTTGTTGGAACATCTCTGAGGCTGAGATTTACCTACATTTAGTTTCTTAAATGTATTGGGCTTAGACTTGCATGTTTTGTTTCATTTTGCTTGGTAACTTTGTTCTGTCTTTTATTACTTGGAACCACTTAAATCCTACTTTTTATATTTAATAAAATCACTTTTTGCTTATTAATTAACTCAGAGTAAGTAAGTAAGTCCTGGGGGAGCAAACAGCTGTGCATCTCTCTATCAGTGTTATAGAAGGTGGGCAATTTATGAGTTTACTCTGTATAAGCTTTATACAGAGTAAAATGGATTTATTTGGGGTTTGGATCCCATTGGGAACTGGGTATCTAGGTGCTAGAGACAGGAGCACTTCTTAAGCTCTTTTCAGTTAAGTCTGCAGCTTTTCAGGGATGTGGTCCAGACCTGGGTCTGTGTTTGCAGCAGGCTAGCGTGTCTGACTCAACAAGTCAGGGTTCTGAAGTCCCAAGCTGACAGGGAAAACGGTCTCAGAAGTAGTCTCAGCACATCAGGTGGCAGTCCCAAGGGGGTTTCTGTGACCCAACCCGTCACAATGTCTTTACAGCAGAGGTAGCCTGCATGTTCTGTTCCCAGTTCTGAGCAGCTGGCTTACCCCAGAGGTAAGGAGCAAGACTGCAAAGCCATACCAAAGCTACCAGGTCTCAATGGTGCTGTATCCTCTGTGTGTTTCACTAAGATTTATGAGGACATAGCCCATGTTTTTGTGCTACAGTAAGCTCAGCTGCTCTGATTCTTTCCCACTGAACTGTGGGAACACTCATCTGTCCTTCTGGCACATAGGAGGAATTGTGGGAAGGCCCTGGAGGACTATCTACACTCTAGTGATTTAGCCTGTGCTCTCACTGCAATGAAGGTGGGTTCCCAGCCCAAGTGAAATTAGAACCCGTGTTCTAACCTACATCCTCCAGCTGTTTCAGCTAGCCCAGTTGAAAGCATCACTAAATTCAGATGAGAGATTGGTGAGAGAGGAAGGACCTGGAGGCAACAGCCAGATAAGACCTCAGGCTAATTTTAGCAACAATGAAGACCCTACCTAGGAGGCTGACAGAATCAGAGTTTAAGCACTTATGTATCTTTCACACCTCTAGCCTACGAATGCATTGTTGTCGTCCTACTTACTAACAGAGAATGATTTTCTTCTGACTTTCATCAGTTGCTATTTATAGGGTGTACATTTCCTGAACCATCCCACTGAAAGTTTTATACTTGAATCTCTAATTTATTCCTTAGGGTTCTCTCTTTCTCTCACCTGTGTCTATACTCATTTTCTTAACTCCCTCAGAGCTGATGAACCAGCTCAGGTAGGGTCCCTCCTGTTGTGCAGATGTAAATATTCCTGGGGATGCAGAAGGGAACACTAGAAAATGAAAAGGATGATAAGGGAATCCTTCTAAAATGCCAATGGCACACAGGTTAGTCACTCAAGTGCTCTGGGAGAGAATGATTACATGATGTTCTGAGCACTTCCTAGTTAGGGCAAGAATTGTTACAGGCATTGCTACAGGCACAGCTACAAAACATACAGGAGGGAGATATTAAAAGGGTGGGCAAAAGATACTCTGGCTTTCTGTAGCAGCCCATTCAAATGTTAGTGGCTAATAGGGGCAGATTGGAAGACTAAAACCAAACAGAGCCCTATGCTGGTAAAAAATCAATTGGTCATGATGTGTATTTGGCAGAGGTGAGCTAAAAACAGACTATTCCCTGTCCACAACACAATTCACTTTACTCTTGAATGTATGGACTCAGTGAGGTATTTAAAAAAAAAAAGAGTACCTGTAGTAATTTTGGATGCTGTCCAAGTGTGGAATGTTGAAAGAATCTGTAGTGAAAGAGAAAGAAAAGAGACTATTCAAATGAAGCCAACTATTGCTCTGAGTCTTCTATTGCTCACTGTTGGACAGCAGTCTCAGCAGGCTTTGGCAGATTGTACTGACTGTAACTGTAACTTATCTCTATTCTCATTGAAATTCATGAAGTATTGTTCCTTGCCATGTGAAATCATCTGGATCCAGTAGCCTCCTTTAGCTCTTTGTATATATGCATCTGGAGATACAGATCATACCTTTGACAAGCTCAAACCACCAGTCTGGGTGATAGACTAGCATGTTAGCATTTCACCTCTGGAGACTGGTTAGGTCACCAGCAAATTTCCCTCTAAAGGCTTGTCTATACAAACACTTAGTTTATGACAATCTGGTGTGTAAATCTGTTCAGCACTAGTCTGCCATGCGCTAAGTGTCTGTGTGGAACTTGCTGCCACACACTAATAGTTTCCCAATGTGCTTTAATCTGTTCCCTTTACAAAGCGCGGTAGGTCAACGCACATTAGGTGCATGGCAAAACACACAAGCATGCATGGCAAGCACACAAAGTCATGGCAACAAGGTCCAAATGGACACTTAGTCTGCAACAGGCTAGATTTATACCCCAGTTTGCTGCAAACAACTCCTAAGCTACATGCATGCCCAGCTGCAGTGCCTGCCACAGAAAGAAGCTTTCTACGCTGAGGCATCTCCCTCTTTGCCAGTGGGAGCTCTAAATGCACTGGCAGTCATATAGCCATATAAGTTGGAAGACAGCCACAAATATAGCTACCTTGATGCCATATGGATACTGCTACAGGAGAAAGATGAATCTGAGCAGTTACTTCTATATGAAGTAACTGCTCCTGGAGCAGCTTCACACAGTGGAGCACCGCTTTTGAGCTTGGCCAACTATCACCAACTTGCGGGACAAGACAGTAATGCAGAACTAGGATGACCTGCAGTGGTGGCAGAAGTTCAGGATACAGAAGACTACTTTCTTAGAGATTTGTGTAGAGCTCACCGCAGAGCAGCAATGGTGGAACACCAACATCAGAGTTCTCATCAGCACAGAGAAATGCATGTCTAATAGCATCTAATGGCCCACCACCCCCAATTGCTACTGGTCAGTAGCTAACCAGTTTGGTATTGGTAGATCAATTTTCAGAATTGCTGTCATGTAGGTTTGTGCTGCTATTAAGAGGGTGTGCATGACCCACATCAATGCACAGAGGCAATGCACATGACGTTGATGGATTTGCATGACTGGGGCTATGAGTTGTATAGCGGCCACTAATGTGGGATGGTCTGAAAAGGTCTATAGTCTTTAGAACTCATTTCCACTTTATGCAATGAAAAAAATGGGACTTTTGCTCCAAAGACCATTATGGACATTAACAGTGTTGTGATCTCCTGTCATTCTGGGAGACACAGCTTACTGAAGTTATGAAGCCTTTTACTGGACACCTGAATAAGAGAAAGGAACTCCTGAGCAGCTGCAGAACAACAACAGAGTGCACATTTGGAAGAATGAAGGTAAGGAGTTGGTGTCGTATGACAAGGCTGGATCCTTTTGAGAAATATCTGCTTCATGTTATAGTTGCTTGCTGTGTTTTGAACAACATCTACGAGAGCAAGGGAAAGTGCCTCATCAAGTCAGGAGTGAAGAGACTTGTAGAATTTTATCATCATCCAGTGATGGTGCCTCTGCAAAATGCCCCAATTGGTCAAAGAGGAATTGTACTCCTACTTTGAGATCAGGATGTAGCAGAGGAAAATGTAATGTAACCAAAGAAATTAATACTCTTTGTGTGATGATATTATTTAGGAACGGAGGTTATTAAGCGGGAGTTCTACCTCAATGAAATTTTCAGCAGAGTTGTAAATAAAAAGCCTTTATTGATTTAAACAAACACAGAACAAAGTTAAAACCATTGGAAATAGGGCACACATGCTCCAAGTGCTGAGTTCACACATCTTTATGCAGATAGAGTCACAAAAATGTATAGGTGGGTTTGTAGCTGTTTTCCTTCTCTTGAGCGATGGAATAGCATGGGAAGGGACTTTCCCTTCTAATCGGAGCCTTGAAAAGGTGTTCCCAATATCCTGTATTCTCAACAGACTGCAGGCTACGGCTAGGCTGGAATATTGGGCATGAGTCAAGCAACACATTGTTTTCCAGTAGATTCGTCTGCTTCTGTGATCATGTCCAACATCTTTTCCTTGATGGTCCCTTTCTCGGTATATAATCCCTGTCCTCTTCTCTCTCGTTTTTTTTCTGGAGCATGAAAATTTCCCTCTAATCTTCTGTCTTTTTGGCGCTCTGTTGGGATGCTGTCACTAGGTCAGCAACTGTCTCCTCCCTTGTCCTCTTTCACTTCCCTCAGAGATTTGCCAGGCATTGAACAACTGATAGTGCTCTTTCTGCAAGGGCAATGGCACATTGGGTGCTTAATGCCTGGGTCTCAGGTGCCTGGGTCTCTGGCTCAGGTTGGGCGTATAAAGAGTTCTTGGCTGTCTTGGCGAATCTCCTTCTCGCAGGATTCTAGGATTGGTTTCCATACTGAAATAACTCATTCTGATATGAAGTTATGTCACTTCCTAAGTGGATTAATTAAAGTGGAATAAAAAGCCAGAAAAACTGTAAATATAACTTGTGTGTGTGGGCACAAGGCAGTTTATGCTGAAAAAAAACTAGTTTTACAGAAAAAACCTTTAAGTGTAGACAAATGCTAAGAGCTTCAGGAACAGCTGCATCCCATAAAGAGATGGCTGGTCAACAGTTGATTTTGGGAGGAGAAGGAAAAAAGAGGACAGAGATAAGATGAGGGAGAATGTGAATGAGGGAAAAGAGAATGAATGGGAAGATGGGAAAATGAGTAAATGAGAGGAAAACAGTGATAAAAGGAGGGAGTAGCGAACATAATGGAATTTAGGAGAGTGGGTAGGAATGGGAGAGATTGAACGAGAACAAGTGAGGAGAGTGAATAAACCAATAAATGTGAACATGGAGGGGGGAAGAGCAGGTGTTCCTAAGTATTTAATTTGCACTTACATTCATTCCTTACACAGAAAATAAATTAGTCACCAATTAAAATTAATCTGGGTGATCTCAGATTAATCCTTAGCAATGTTCTTGACAACTGAAGAAAAAGCACTGAAAGTTTTCTGAAAGATACATGTCCAGCCCCTCTCAGTGAAGGGAATTCACTATGACAAGGGACCTTCAGGGTGTGAGGACTGTGGAATAATGAGAAGAATGCACCATGCAGTCTCAGTACAGTCCTTTATCAGTGATCAGTATGTTTTTGAATTTCCCTTCACAAAGAATTTCTTGTCAGGAGAGTGATGAGTTGTTGAGACTCCACATTGTAGTTTTCAGGGATATAACCAATACCCTTCCCTAAGAGGAAAGCTACATCAGGTTTCATCTCTAAATTCATTAACTACATAAGACTCCTACCATGTGGAAACAAGGGAATGAGCTAATGTAGAAACTAATGAAATTGTGAGGCTACATAACCAAGTGGATGAGAGGAAAGGCAGAATTCATTCTCTCTCACCGAGCAACGACTCTCATACTGGGAACAGGTAAAGAGACACTCTGGTAACAACCAGACAGAAGATTCACTTCCGTGTAATTTGTTTTACTGGGGTTCAATGTTGTAAAACAGTTTTAGCCTCAGAATAAGAAACTTAAAGGAAACATTTACCAAACAAAAATCCCTGGTGCAATGAACTTTGTAAACTGACCAGAGAGCCTGTCAGTATTTGAAAGTTTAACCTTTTTATTTATTTATTTATATGCTTCCATTTTTGCTGCAGTTAACTTAGCATTGGAAATAATTTGACTGCTAATTTGGGTTTAAGATCAAAAAGAACAAAGTAGTCATAAACGAAATGTTTTACAAGTGGAGGTAGAGAAACTAAGGTAGTTTAGTTTTTTAATTGGTCAAAAAGGTATTATCTGTGAAAACTGCAGAAGTGTTTCAAAAACTCCTTCAGAAATCCCTTCTATGCGTCAGGAGCTAGACCTATCTATGTGATTGTTTATTTAAATGAGTTTCTTTAAAAATTTTACTCAGTTATGAGCCAGTCAGCAGCAAGAAGCAAGGGAAAGCCTTCCTCCTTGTTCTCTAAAGGCCCAATCCTACAATCCCTATAGACAAAAACACTTCTACCGACTTCAATGAATTGGGCCCTCAGTTGGCAAGCATATTTTAGGAGTTCAAAACATATATCAGTTTATTAATGAATATTAGCATCTTAAAATGGAAGGTTGCCTAGAACTTCCATTTGACTAGGTTAAGTTTCTTCTTTCCTGGGATTATTTGGCTGCTTCATTAAACTATTAGTTTTTTGGCTCTCTCTTACCATGATTCCCTTTGATGTCTATCCACTTGGTTTTCTCCATGACTCTTGATCTCTTCAGGATCAACTGGTAAGTTTGCCACTCCACCTCAATCTGCTCAGAGCCCAGTTTATCTTTTGTTTTGGCATCTGTCAAATCACCTGTAAGGGCACAAGGCCAAGACTGAACTACATGCTTCATTCTTCATAAATCACACAGAAGAGCTATATAATGCAAGCATTCAGTGCACATGCCTTACGCTCAACACAATGACAGACCTTCTGTGAACACATTCTAATGCCTACTGCCATTTGGTACTAGATTTATTATTGTAAGGTAAAGCCCTCTTAGCAAAGGCAGGCCACCTATAGTGTATCAGTTACATTCAAACTTGTGTTTAACATGTCATGGCAACACTCTTTAATGCCACATCCTTGCCTACAAGCAAGAAATATTTTACAAGAATGCATTACATTTTGAAAATACTAAGGCAGAATCCTCAATTACAAATAATGAAAACATCTTGTCACCAAGTTAACTGTTACATTTCCTGGTATAGAGGATCAGCCATTGCCCATTTTAGTACTGATTAAAATACGAGGTGTGTCTCCTGTCGCCTTTGTTCACATTTTCATTTTACTTTCCCTAGGAGTCTGTATTTTAAACCCTTCTTCCTTTACTTAAATGATGCACATTGTTTAACTATCTCTAAAAATAGATTAAAATGTTTCTGAACTGCTATAATTTATGCAAAAAGCTGTCTGGGAAGCAATTTTGCTCAACAAATGAGATATTCATTTACGGTACAAACTCTACTTAGTGACCCTGCTAGCACTTAGATTCTGGAGTCTTTCATACAGCTGTTACTGCAAAGTCTCCTCAGACCATTTAACAAATACTGATCCATATTGATAATTGTGGCAGAACAGTTAAATAAACAGTTTATGTCTCTTTTATTTGTCCTGATATGACATATGGTCAAAAGAACATGAGCAATGCAAATAAGTAAAAATGAGTTCTCACAATTACAAAAAAGTTATATAACTGAACAGAGGTTATTCTTTTTACCCTCAGAATACAGACATAGTAAGCTCCACCACCAAATCTGATGCTTGTTTTTTAGCCTGTGTATGAATGAGTTGATAGGATCTGTACTGAGACCTAGGACTGATGTGCATTGGCAGAACTGTAAGGAAAACTTCAGAATGCACCCAATATGTGCACCACCTAGTTACAGTCAGTGATGATGAGCACTAAAAATTCACTATTAACCTTCTGCTTGCACCTGTAGAATAAATTAAAACAATGCTAATTCTGCTGGGCATAGGAAAGTATCTTTTTGTGGTCTAACAACTGTTTTTTCACCTGCAATTTGATTTTCATTACTTAAGATGCCTTAAGCTTGGACATTTTACTTTGAGAAGCTAGACATTTTACTAACCTGAATGTATTACCAAGGAAGGGGCAATAGGTAGAGAAATATAATTTCTGAATTGCTTACCTGTCACTAGAACAAGCACTGGTTGAATTATATCAATTGTTTCAGAACAGAACTTTTCGAAGTCAGGAACTCGTTTGGGATCCCGAAACCTACTGATGTGAATGTCTGATACCTACAGAAAGAATATATTGGATAAAGGTATTGTATCACAGACGGAGAGACCAAAAAATATATTTAGGGAGAGATCATTGCCAGAAACAACTCTAAATGTTTTGCAAAGCAAGAGCCATCTAAACAGGACTTGAGAATAAATTAGTAGTTTCATACCAGGACCCAAATAATTTTTCCAGCAGCTTTACTCAAAGATTTCTAAAAATCACCCATGCAGAGATCAAGTGACAAGTCTTATCTCAAGAATGACAAAGACGGTTATTAAAACAACTAAACAGAAAGTGTACTGGATCAATTAGAAATGCCTTCATCAATGTGAGGGCTACCCAAAAGGGATTACTAGACCTTTTATATATTTTGAAGGCAGCTTTTCTTTTGAACCAAGACATTCAAATAATTCCACATTTGAAAATTATTAGGTTAGATAGGACTGACAAAAGACCAGACAGAACAAATTTGTTTGAATTATGGTTTACTTTTGTAAGCAGAGTCAGGATGAGCTCTACCCTGACATCTGTGGTGAGTTGTGGCGGGTTGTGGAAAAGAACTTCAGGGGCTGATCTCATCTGCATAGGCACACCCACCCCGCCTAGATGGTCACGTTGGCTGCTGTGGGATCCCCAGTTTCTCTGTTATTAAGGCAGGAAGAATAAAGTGTTATTATCCTGATTATGTGAATCAAGGACAGTGGAACTGTACTTGGCTTTTTGTTATGGTGGAGGGATTCGCCATCAACTAAGTAGCACTCGCCAGGCAAGGAACATGGGTTCCAAAACTCAGTGAAGGCTGGGGACAGGCATTTGTACATTGTGGTATGGGCCTCTTCTGAGAGCCCTAAATGCCAGCTGCATCGCCTCCTCTCTCTACTGTGTAATAGCAGAGCTAATTTTGATTCCACTAGGAACCTGGTTACAGATTGCAGAGCTAAATTCACTTTGGGCCAATGGTACACCAGCACTGGGGCTCCCCTATTATGAGCTGAAATCACTGAGTACAGTGTTAAGTAGTAGGGGGCCTGAAGATATATTGGTGAGTGGCTTGCAGGACAGCTACTGGAGAGGAGCAGCTGGAAGAGTGGCTTGCAGGATGGCTACTGGGAATGAGCAGCTGGCGGAGCAGCTCAATGGACGACTAGTGGAGAGGAGCAGCTGGAGGTGAAGGCTTCAGCAGAAACCCACGGAGAGGCGGGGCAGCCGTTTATTCTCTCTCTCAACCCCCCCATTTCCACACAGGCCGGGGTGGGGTAAAACTCTCCAGATGAACTTTTGAACTCTGGACTCACCAGAGACGGAGACTTTTGGGTTGCTGGACTCAAGAACCAAACGGAAAGGACACGGCCCAATTTGCTTGGGGTGGGTTTTTGCTCGGGGTGGGTTTTTGCTCATGGTTTGTGTTATGAATCCTGTTGGTGGTGTTTCCCCAACATAATACCACATTGTTTCTCTCGGTTATTAAAATGCTTTTGCTACACTCAGACTCTGTGCTTGCGAGAGGGGAAGTATTGCCTCTTAGAGGTGCCCGGGGGGTTGGTATATATTTGTCCCAGGTCACTGGGTGGGGGCTCGAGCCGGTTGTGCATTGTGTTATTGGAATGGAATCCCTAGATACTGAACCTGGCCCTTGTTGATGCCAACTCTGACAGGCAGAAGGGTTACATTTTGTCAGCAAAGACTTTCAATCACATTTCTTTAAGCTAGATATAATGGATTACTACACATTAGTCTTTCAGCTCAGGAGACCTGTGTTCAAATCCTGAATACCTCACAAATGAAAATTAGATTGTCCATTTCACAGCTCTTCATTTGTCCATAAGGCAGGTTAGGACTGAAGTGCGTTGTTTGGAAGATTACACAGTACTTGACAACAATAAACCGGGCTCTAATTTAAGTTATTAGTTCATTTTTATAAGAACCAAACTCACACAAACACTTATAGCTAATCTAAAAAGCAGCTGAGGTGCAAAACAACAAAAAATAGTCATAGGTTCCTCTCTACTTTTCAGCCATTTGAAGGAAGACTGCAATGATAAGAATTCTTATGTCTTGGGACCTGATTCTGCAGTCCTCATACAAGAAAATCTCCCACCAACCTCTATGGGAGCTCTCTCTATATCAGAACTCGACCTCAAGACAGATAAATGTATATTAAACAAATAATATGTGTTATATTTCATATCTATTTAAAATATTATGAACCTCACTAATTTGTACTAATGATGGGTATGCTGACTGCAAATGAATGAACTAGAGTGTAAAGAGATAGCACAATAAAAAAGTGAAGGTAATGAATACACCATAAGTATACCATATTCTTTATTTGACATGTTACATTTGATGCTAAATACTAATAAATATTTTGTGAAAATAATGAGGTCTTAGTAATATGAAACCTCACTACAACAGCTCAATTAGACCTTTGTTGAGAAGTGCTGCAAAACTGTCATCTTTGGTGTGCAAAGTAGTGAAGTTCTACTGAATCTGCAATTTGCTCATTTTTACACCTAAATAAAGTGATAACACTAATGAAAATATGTTGCAGTTTTCCTTTAAATCAGGGATCCAAAAAAGTCATACTGCAAAATGAGAGTTTAATTCAAAGTTCTCTCTCCATCTAGTCCTGTTGTCATCACATGTGAGATATAACTGATATTAGTAAAATGAAGACTCACTTTTTAGTCACTTATTTGCTGAAAAATTAAAGGTAGGTAATATTTTATTTTTTAAAAATATGCTGATGTAAGATTGACTTTTTGTGTATGTGTTCCTCACATTTATCACACACTGCATTACTGACCTATGGTAAGAAAAAAAAAAGTAGTTTTCCCTACTCAATGTATATATCGTAATGTCCCCTGGAATGCAAACAAGAACCACTCCCTGCTATCTCCTTGAAAATAATCATGAACATATAACAGGGCCTGGGAGCACTGTGCAGAAAGGAGTGGTTTTTTTACACAGCAGTGACATAACCAGGCACTGGAAGGAATCAGTTTCAGTCCTCCTTAGCTAAAAGAAAGTTGGCTGTAATGTGGAGTATGGAGGTTGTTGAAGTAGAAAGATTTGAAAGTTATGGAGAGCCTCAGGACTCCATGAGAATCACGGAAGATCCCAGGGATGGGAGAAGGAAAAATCTCAGCATGTGCCAAAATGACAGCTGAACTGGAGGAGTGACCATGTGGACGAGGGAGGTGATTCCATATATTCAAAATATCTATAACATAAGTGACAGTTTAGACTAGTGCACAACTAATATAGAAATGTCAGACATGTCACAGGAAACATTTACAGAACTGCAGGATAGCAGGAGAAAGCAAAGCAGGAAGTGTTCATGCAGATAAAGGAAGGGCTGTAAAAAAAGGCCAGAATACTGATCATGTGGATTTATATCTAGACACTGACCTGGAATTAGCCTTGTGGAATCACCAGGGAGCCAGGAGCATATTTCCCCCAAGATCAGAAGCTATTTTGGATTTAGCCTTTGGAAATTAATCAAAGCGGGTTAATGATAAAGCAGCTGTTAAAGATTTATACATGGTTGATAAGATTGCAGATTTAGTAAAGATATATTTGAAAGTCAGGAATATTTCAATATTATTGAAATTAAAGACAAAACTCTCTCTGCAGAGATAACTTCAGTGTAGGTAACTTGAGTTCACACCTCTTTAATTAGCCTAGATTGAGTGAGAGCAGGCAAGCTGCAAAATAATACTCTCAGAAACAAAGGGCTGGAAGGGACTCAAGAGGTTAATTCAGAGGTTCCCAAACTATGGGTACCCCAAATGAGGTCACGCCATCAGCAGATGGGATCATGGGTCCAAGAGGCCAGAGTTGCCTGAGAGACAATGCAATCTGCCTCTGAACCTGGCCAGACTTTCTCCACAATCACTATGCCAGGAGGCTACCATTTTTGTCTACAAAACTGTGGCCTCTTCATGGTGTTACCTCACATGTATGGTGTGTGCAAGGTCACACTGTGCAGAGGCCACTATTTTGTAGATCAAAATGGTGACCTCATGGGGTGGTATTTGTGGAGCAGTTCTGGACATGCTGGCTATGCAAACACCAGTTTGGACACTTGCACTGTCCAGCTATGCGAGCAGCCAGATGAGAGACTTCAATACAGAAGCTCCTTATCTGTGGGCAGCAGCCTTATCAACAGAGCATCCTCGCTGCTGGAGCAGGCAGGAGCCTTTGATAGCCTTTTCTGAGATGGGAATCTGCAGTGGCTTGTAAACTTCTTAAGGTGGAACCTATATCTTCTTTTATGTCACGCTGAGTACCCTGCTGGCACTTGATAAAGAATAACTGTAAGTCACTGTCTCTGTGCTGCCCTAGTATCACCATGCAGGGTCTTCCTAAGTCCTGGCCTCATTTGCTTAACAGTGAATTCCTCTTGCTCATTTGTGATAAGAGGCACAATGGACTCATTTTTACACAGAGTATCTGCTTAAACCTCTGGCAGTGAGTCTGGTGCAAAGAAACATGTTTGCAAATACGACAAGGCTTTCTTTGAGTATGGCTTCACCAGTGTTTTGGTCAAGAACGAAGAAATGCCAAAGTGCCTGCAATGTCACACAGTGTCATTTAGCAAAAACATGAAACCTAATAAACTTGAGTCACATTACAAAACTCCACACAAGGAGCACATTGGAAAACCAAAGGTCATTTTTCCAGCGATGGAAAGAATTCTTTCACAACAACAATCACAATTCTAGAGAGCCATGTCAGCCTCTGATCAGGCTCTAGGCTTCCTTTGAGGTGAGTTACTACATCACACATGCCTAGAAGCCTCACACAACTGGACTTTGATTTTGCCACCTGCAAATCAATATGGTGAACATGTGTGGGGAAACAGACGCAAACCAAACTCAAAGTCATACCAGCCTCCAACAACACAGTGAAGCAAAGGATTGAGGCAATAGCTGCAGATCAGGAAAACAAACTGGTGGAGCATCTGAAAAAATAGATTTGCTTTTGTTCTTCAAGTTGATGTGAGCACTCAGGGCCATGATGCACATTTCTTGGCTTATGTGAAATGAGAAGGTGCAATTCCCAAAGGCATTCTGTTCTCTCTCCCTCTTCCCAGACATGACACAGCACAAGGGATATTCAATGTGCTACATGCAAGACAAAAATATACCATGTTATCGTCTGATGGGCTTTTGCACAGATGGAGCTCCATCTATGACAGGCCACAAAGCAGGTCTGTGTGCCTTGGTAAAGAAATTTGATCCTTCTGCTGTGTGATTCACAGAGAACACCTAGCATCTAAAGCTCTGAGTCCAGAGTTAGGGGAGTTTTGCACCAGGTCATGTCTATTATGAACTACATCAAGATTCAGCCTCTTCGCAAGTGTCTGTTTGCAAAACTGTGTGAAGAAATGGGGTCCGATCATGACGTGTTGTTCCACACTGAAGTTCTTGAGAGGACATGCACTGGTATGATTTTTTGAACTAAAAGACAAGCTGCATGCACATACAATGGTCTGCAAAAAGAAAGAGTGAATTCACTGATTTTCTATGTGACCAAAGAAAGATGTGCCTTCTTGCCTATATCACAGACATATTTGGGAAACTGAATGAAATGAATACAAGTCTGCAAGGAAAGAACACCCACATCCTTCAGCTGAGCGATCAAATCACAGGATTCATGAAGAAAATTGTTTTCTGGAAGACTAATCTATTGAAGACAAACTATGAATCCTTCCCACAACTTTGCAGGTTCCTGACTCACAATGGAATTATTCAACGTCCCACACAGGTGATGACTGAGCTTCTCAGCCAGCAGGAAGAAGAGTTTGCATCCTTTTTCCCCCAACCTAGATGTGACAAAGTATTATTGGGTGCGAAATTCCTTTCAGTGCAAGTCTGATGCCATGGATTTGCCAGCTCATCTAAATTTCCTGCAATTGATTCTTGCGAGAAACATATGCCCAACTTTCTCTCCCAGAGTTCTGGTTCGCTGTCAAGAATGAATATCCTGCACTCTCAACATACACCTTCAAACTGATGATGCCATTCTCGAGCACATAGTTGTGTGAAGCTGGATTCAGTACACTTGTGTCCATCGAGTCTCGGTACTGATCTACCATTGATGTCATATCAGAGATTAGATGTTCAATTTCTACCACGCCACCGGATTTTGAGAGGCTGTGTCGCAACATGCAAACTCATGTCATATTACAGCATATTAATTAATGTACTTAATATGTAAATTCCTTGGATTCCTCCACAACTATGTTGCTTTGTTCCTGTCTGAGGTAATAGGAAACAGTAAGTCTGAAAGTGGGGTCACACAGGCAAAAAGTTTGGGAACCCCTGAGTTAGCTGTAGAGTGACTACTGAATAGAGTGACTGTGTTAGCAGCTGACAAGTTGTGCTAACCTGAGCTGTAGCGGATACCTCCTGGTAGGCCAATCACCTTGAGTTAAAAGCACCACCAACATTGACTCAAGGTTTTTGATATGTGGATGGGACTTGAGTTGGGCAGCACTTGATTTTAAACTGAGTTAACTCTACAATGATAACAAGCACTGCATGAGTTGAAGAAAAATAACTTAAAATAACTTATCTGGAAAACCCATAGAAGAGGAGTGGGAGGAAGAATAGGAGGACAAAGTTTGGGAACCGTGGTTATGCACAAGGAGCTCCAGTTGAAGTTAGTAAATTACTGAGCATATACAGGGGCAGATTTTTTCCCTAAACCTACCAGAATAAAAGTGAAGTGTCAAAGGTAGCATATAGCTCAAACAAAACAAAAACACATATCAACAATAAATAGGAAGCTATTACCACAGGAACCTATTAATAGATATGAAAGGTGGATGAATCATTACAAAACAGTCAAAGAAAAAATAATTACAAAGAAGAGTATAACTGAGCAGCAGGAACACAGGACATCTCAGCTGAATTTATTGTAAGTACATAAACAATTGGTGCACATTAAAACACTAAGTATCAATGGATCTAAACATTTATATAATCTTATGGATATGCACTGTATAACAGAGACTTGAGAAAAAATGAAGGCCAAGGAAAGGTTTCAGATATGACAACCCAGTTCAGATGCTATCAATGAGTTTTACACTAAAATCTTAAATTTGGTATTTTTAGAAAGTTTTATATAAAACCCAATATGAATTAAGAAGTGTTTTAACTTTTAATTATATTTAGAACTAATATTCATTTTTTATGCTAGAAAGGAATTTAACCATTTCCCTCAGTTATATAATTCCCAGAACAGCACCACCATTGAGGGCAGAACGCCTCTGATGTCTCACTAGAGCAGGGGTGGGCAAACTTCAGCTCGTGGTCTGGATCCAGCCCCTCTGGGCTTTGGATCTGGCCCGCGGATTTGCCACCCCCGTGGTGCTGTGGACCAGGTGCTGCTCCGGGAAGCGGCCAGCACCACATCCTTGTGGCCCCTGGAGGAGCGGGGGCAGAGGGCTCCGTGCACTGCTTTTGCCTGTGGATACCTCCCCTGATGCTCCCATTGGCTGGGAATGGGGAACCGCGGCCAATGGAAGCTTCAGGGGAGGTACCCACAGGCACGTGGAGTCCTCTGCGCCCCCTCCCCCAGGGGCCGCAGTGACATGGTGCCGGCTGCTTCCCAGAGCGGTGCGGGGCCAGGGCCAGGGCCAGGGTAGCCAGGCAGGGAGCCTGCCCTGGCCTCCGTGTGCGCCGCTGCCACCCCGGAGCCGCTCCAGGTAAGCAGTGCTGGGTCAGAGCCCTCATCCCGAACCCCTCCTGCACCCCACACTCCAAATCCCTGCCCTGAGCCCCCTGCCGCACTCTTCCTGTACCCCAACCCCCGGCCACACCCTGCACCCCAACCCCTTTCCTGAGCCTCCTGCCGCACCCTGCACCCCTCCTGCACTCCAAACCCCTGTCCTGAGCCCCCTCCAGCACTCCGCAACCCTCCCTGCACCACTGCCCTGAGCCCCCTCCCGCACTGTGCACCCCCTCCTGTACCCCAACCTCCTTCACTGAGCCCTCTCGTACACCCCACACTAGGGTGACCAGACAGCACGTGTGAAAAATCGGGATGGGGTGAGGGGGCTAATAGGAGCCTATATAAGAAAAAGACCCCAAAATCAGGACTGTCCCTATAAAATTGGGACATCTGGTCACCCTACCCCGCACCCCATCTGTGCCTCAACCCCTCGCCCTGAACTCCTTCCTGCACACCGCACTCCCTCCCACACCCCAACTCCCTGCCCCAGCCCTGCATTCATGGCCCTGCAAGCAATTTCCCCACCCCAATGTGGCCCTCGGGCCAAAAAGTTTGCCCTAGGGTATTAACCCTTGACTTAGCTGGATGAGTTCCCTTATCTTTCATATCTCCTTCAAACAAAGAGACATAGTCCTCCATCCAGTCTGGTAAACTGGTCAAGCCCCATCAGTTATAGTTAATTGTGAGAGAGACTGGGAACAGGAAAGTATTTTCCAGTTTACCAGGGGAAAGATGCCAGAATTTAGCCTAAGGAAGATCAACACTGTCAACTTGCCAGGAGTTTGAGAGCTGCAACAACTTGCATAAATAGGAGCAGCTTGCAGACACTCTCATCATTATATAGAGGAATAACCCACACCAGGTCCTGGCAAACACCTCTACACGTAACAGGAGGCCATGAGCCACATTTTGCTCACCCCAACACAGGGCTGGCACCTATCCTGATATTTTTGGTAACACGTCAACGCTGTAAAGAGATCTTGCATCCAGGAACCTGGCCTTGCAAGAGTATTAACGCTTCCAGGGCCTGCAAAACTTCAGCATGTTGCGCCATGATGACATTTCAATACAACGTTCCCCCAGTACAACATGAGTGACATGCGCATGGAACATCACACCGGAGGCCACTGCCATTTCACCATGATGGAGGCCATCGCCTCACAACTTCAGGGCAGAATCACCACTAGAACCGGTCAAAAGCGGACAGACATTTTGAGAGACTTTGAAAATGAAATACATTTCAACCAAACACGTCTAATCCCTCGCTCTCATGGCCGTGCATCACCATGGCTATGACATCCCCCGACATCACACCATTCGCTGCCACGCTGCTAGCACAGGCCACCGCCGCGCCACTCTACCGCAGGGGAACCCCTCTGCCGCCACGGGGAGGCCGCCAAGCCAAGCCAAGCGGCCCCGCTTCCCCGCCCCCAGACATCGCCATGGTAACGCTCAGGCTGCCCCTCCCTACAGGCCTGAGAGCAGCGGCCACCGAGAGGGCAGCGCACCCCGCTGCAACCGGCCGCCCCCGAACACGGAGCCCGGGATCCTGCCCCGCCCCCACTCACCTGCACCACCCAGAAGAGGTTGGAAGCCTCTGGCCCGGGGGCCGGCTCCCGAGCGAAAGGGCGGCGCTGGCCCAGGCGCTGAGGCCCCGCTGGGCCGTACCAGTCCAGCAGCAGCGCCACCAGGGCCGCCGCCAGCAGCCCCGCCGCCAGCCGCAGCATCCTCCCCGGCCCCACAACCATTCATCCACCCCGGGCAGCACCTGTCGCTGCGGCCGCCGCCTGCCCTTCTCCGGGCCACCCTGCTGGCTTCACCGCTTCCGCCCCGCATCGGCCCGGCCAGAGCGGGCCCTCGCGCCAGGGCTTGTCAGGCCGCCACTTCCTCCCATCTATGGTCTTCTTGGAGGACTCCTGTCTCTCCCTAGGCTAATCCTGTTCCCGTTGCAGTCAGTGCGGGAGGGGAGAGGTGCAAGTTAGTTGAATGGGATTTCAGCTCAACGCATTGAGTCTAGCAGGCCTTGCCAAGCGTCAGTGCTGTGGGGGAAGGAGGCCTCCTTCCTGCGGAGCCTGTGTTTATATAACGTATCATGTTTTAATTCATGTACTCCCCCATTGTCAGGCTGATGGATTTTGCTGCAGATGTTTTATCTTTCATTCAAATATCTCACCGATCGTTATGTGAAATTTCCCCCACAGGTGTTGGTCCCAGCTTTGTCCCCACTGGAGCCAAGGGTGAAAGTGGGCCGCTACGGCGTACTGGTAAAAAGTGGCCGCCGGTACTGGCCTGTGCGCAGCCAAAGTTAAAGCGCTGTTGCAGCAAAGGACCCTGCTGCACTTTAAAGTCATTGCTCCTTATGCCCCCCTGGGCCACTGACCGGGGGGGGGGGGCAGCAAAAGGGGCATCTGCCCTGGGGCCAGCTATTTAAAAGGGCCCAGGGCTCCCAGCCGCTGCCACCGTGACCACAACAAGAGCCGGAGCCCCTGGTGGCACAAGCTAGGCAGCACGGATGGGCTGGCTAGGGGAGGCTGACTCCCAGCCCTTCTACCCAAGGCCCCACCCCTTCCGCTTGAGGCTCTGACCCTTCTGAGGGTCCAGAGCCAGGCCCCCATACTGGTAAGAGCTTAATGTTATCTTCACCCCTGACTGTGCTGCTCATGTACTTGAAGGACATCAGTGTCAACTCTCCTGGTAGTTGGTGATTTTCTTAAAACCTTGTTGATTGTGTTAGCATATGTATTATGGCTCTAGAGCCTAGGGCTTGAAGAAGAAGAAGAAATCTCAGTTTACTGCTTTCAAAAAAAGTAGTAACTCTCTAACCCTCAAAAAACTTGAAAATTTGCACCCAACAGGCTCAAAAGACAAGAAAAATAAAAAGAACTCAAGATATATTAATTTAAAAATCTCAGTTTTTAAATTAATCTCATGAATTGGGGGGCAGAGGGAGAGACTCAATTTTTAATACTTGGAGTTGGCAATATTAGGACTCACCCCCTCTCACTTCTGTATTACTTTCTTGCAACAACCGTCCTTCAAAAAGGATGGCTGCATGGAGATTCCTTTAGAACTTATTGGCAACTTATTGGATACCCCTTTCTTGGCCCAGGGAAGGCCACCAACAAAGCAACATTTGTGGGGACTTCCTTTGCTTGAGTGGCAGATGTGTTGAAGTTGGAATGCTTTTTTAACTTGTCTCAAAAACAATAATATCAATTTAGGGATCTGAGGCATTTGCTGGACAAATGGCCAGATTAAATTCACTTACATCACTCTCCCCAGCATGGTAGTTGGAGTCACTGTGTATTCTGCACATTACTGCAGCTAAAACTTGAATTTTAACCCTTGCTGGATTGCCACCTTTAGAGGTGTCGTTTGTTCAGGGCAATTTTGTTGCATAAAATGTTGTCATTTATTTGTACAGTGATACTCTGAAAAAATGGTACATCAAAATGCAACTTCATTGCATGAAGTATGTCAAGGTTCCTTTCCCACTCTGAACTCTAGGGTACAGATGTGGGGACCTGCATGAAAAACCCCCTAAGCTTATTTTTACCAGCTTAGGTTAAAACTTCCCCAAGATACAAACTATTTTACCTTTTGCCCTTGGACTTTATTGCTGCCACCACCAACCGTCTCACAAATATATAACAGGGAAAGAGCCCACTTGGAAACGTCTTTCCCCACAAAATCTTCCCAAATGCTACACCCCCTTTCCTGGGGAAGGCTTGATAAAAATCTTCACCAATTTGCATAGGTGAACACAGACCCAAACCCTTGGATCTTAAGAACAATGAAAAATCAATCAGGTTCTTAAAAGAAGAATTTTAATTGAAGAAAAAGAATCACCTCTGTAAAATCAGGATGGTAAATACCTTACAGGGTAATCAGACTCAAAACATAGAGAATCCCTCTAGACAAAACCTTAAGTTACAAAAAGACTCAAAAACAGAAGTCTGCATTCCATTCAGCACAGCTTATTTTCTCAGCCATTTAAACAAAACAGAATCTAATGCATATCTAGCTAGATTACTTACTAAATTCTAAGACTCCATTCCTGTTCTGTTCCTAGCAAAATCATCACACAGACAAAGAGAGCCCTTTGTTTCTCTCCCCCGCCTTGAAAGTATCTTGTCTCCTCATTGGTCATTTTGGTCAGGTGCCAGCGAGGTTATCCTAGCTCCTTAACCCTTTACAGGTGAAAGGGTTTTTCCTCTGGCCAGGAGGGATTTTAAAGTGTTTACCTTTCCCTTTATATTTATGACAAAGTATCAAAACACAATTTATGGTGATACCATAAATTCCGTTTTAAAATAACCCCCCTTACTTCCAACAACCTTCAGCCTGTGTGGGCTTTGGCACACACAGAGCTAGGCTCCTCCTGGTCAGTGCCATGGGCTGGAGGCTCTTGGGCTTTCCTGGGGCGCCAGCCCAGCCAAGAGGCAGTGGGGGAAGGAAGGAGCCTGCTGGCAGGCTGCTAGTGAGCTAAGCACTCCAACCAGGGGCTGATTCTCCTCACAGTGCTGGGAGCAGGACATGCTCCGCCGGGGGGCGTGGAGAGAATATGGAGGAGCTGGGAGGCAAAGGGACAAAGCAGGTGGAGGACAGCAAGAGGGGGAACATGTAAAGGCTGGCGCCTGCCAGCACTCACCAGCTGCCGCAGCTCACAGCCAGCACTGGCCAGAAATGGAACAGGGGGTGGGGCCCTGCTGGCCAAGAGCCGGCACGCAGCGGGAGCTGCGCTGGCAGACCGGCAGTGGGAGTGGCCTGGCCCTGCACACTGCAGCTTCACCCTGCCACCAGCCTTGCATACCCACCCCCATCGCCAGCCACTGGACACCCCACCCTCCCACTTGTTGTTGGGGGGGGGGGTGTGTGGTGTGGTTGGCTAGCAGGGATCTCACCAGCAGCAGGACCCGCCAGTACTGATGCAGGGGAGGCAGAAAATATGGGACAATTTGCCTGTTTTTAAGAAATAGTCAGGACACCTGCAGGATGGCTTAAATATTGGACTGTCCCTTTAAAAACAGGACATCTGGTCACTCTAACTATGTATACATACAATAGATTTCCAAAGGGGTTCTGTATCTCCATTCATAATTTTTTAGGGGTCTGCAAATTAAAAAAGGTTGAGAATCACTGGACTTGATGACCCTTGTGCTCCCTTCTAATCCTATTGTTCTATGATTTCTACAGCAACAGCTCTGCCAAGCTGCTTCAACTAATCCTTCCACCATTCAATACAACTACACCCAGGTCTGAGAAAGAAGTTGGAGTGCATGCAGATAAGTATTGGAATTGAAATCTGTGGGGCCCACCACAGCCAATGGCGCATTCTCTTAGAACTTCCGCATCTCTCTTTATTAAGGCAAGGTTACATTAAATTCCATAAAACTTTCTTAACATTTAGAGTTAAAGTTGCCCAGTGATGACTGGTGGCTACCAGCATATGGAGAGAAATAGAAAGATAAGGTATACACCACCCTCACAATGCAGCTTCCAAATCACTACTGGGAATGAGTCCAAAGGGGGTTTGGACTCATTCCCAGTAGTGATTTGGAAGCTGCATTGTGAGGGTGGTGTATACCTTATCTTTCTATTTCTCTCCATATGCTGGTAGCCACCAGTCATCACTGGGCAACTTTAACTCTAAATGTTAAGAAAGTTTTATGGAATTTAATGTAGGTTGTCTAACACTTTTCATTATACAAAAGAGTCTTCTGACCTTTTGTGGAAAAGCTGTAACACCTCCATTGTTTGCAGCAGATCTTTGAAATTCAGTAGGTGGTAACACTTTGGGTTAGAGAAATTCCTTTCTTTATCCCATGACATTCCCTTCAGGTTTTGCCTTGGTATCGTCTATTTGAGAAATTTGCAACAGTTTAATTTAAGTCTGTTGAAAAGCAATAAAGCGTTTGTCTACACAGGAAAACTATACTTACAAGATGTGAATGCAAATGGCTGATGTTCTACCAGAATGACTGTGTGAACACTCTTATTCCAGAGTAAGGGCAGGTCTACATTTAAAATACTGACTAGGTGCAGCTGCACCGATGCAGTTTGCACCACTGTAGTGCTTAAGTGAAGATGCTCCTATGCCAATGGGAGAGCTTCTCCCACTGGCGTAGTTAATCAACCTCCATGAGAGTCAGTAGCTACCTCGACAGGAGTAGCTCTCCCACTGACATAGCATTGTCTACACTGGGGGTTAGGTTGGTGTAACTGTGGGTATGTTTACACTGTGAAGCTGTTGACAAAACTTTTTTGTCTCTCGAGGGTACTTAAAAAAGCCCCCTCCTCCTGCGAAAGACAACAATTTTGCCGACACAAGTGGTAGTGTGAATGCGGCTTTGTCGGCAGGAGCGCTCTCCTGCTGACAAAGCTAACGCCACTTGCGGGGCTGGAAGTATTTTGTCAGCAAAAGTGCCGACAAAGAGCATTTACACATGCTGACTTTTAACGACAAGGCTGTGTTGACACTGTGTTGACAAGGCTGTGTTGACATATAGGTATAGTTAAACTGATACAGTTATATAGCTCCTTGTTTGGACACATATTCTGGAATAAGGCCAGGACTACACTACAGACCTATGTTGGGATAAACGATGTTGCTCAGGGCTGTGAAAAATCCACACCCCCATGGGCTTGTCTACACCACGCAGCTTTTCGCGACAAGGCTGAAAAGCTGCATGGTGTAGACAAGCCCATGGGGGTGTGGATTTTTCACAGCCCTGAGCAACATCGTTTATCCCAACATAGGTCTGTAGTGTAGTCCTGGCCTTATTCCAGAATATGTGTCCAAACAAGGAGCTATATAACTGTATCAGTTTAACTATACCTATATGACTGGTAAGAGCAACTTCTTGTTAATCAACTTACTGTAAACCAAAATCCGAGTGGCCACACAGGGCTCTGCACTGGTTTATCATCACAGTGCAGCTTCCTCCTATGGACAAGCCCTGACGAGAAGAGCAGCCTTTAGCGCCACAGCCCCTCGGAAGGGGTGTTGAGCAGAGGCACCGTCCTTCTGCCGTCCACCCGCATTCTGGCCACCCGCGCTGGCTGCTTCCGTCGAAGTTCGCTTCCGCCACCACTAGGCGTCGGAAGCTCCGTCCCCCCTTCCCGCCCTTCCCCTTCCTCTGCCCAGGAAGCAGGAAACGGGATCGGCTCTGAGAGCAAGTAAGTGCAGCGGCTTCAGCGGCTGTGACTGAGCAGGCGCAGGTCGCTGGCGCATGGTCGGTGGCAGCCAGGTGCGCGCACTGTCGGCAGGCAGCTTGGGGCGCTGCAGCTTGGCCCGTCGGCCCCGGCAACTTGTTCCCGATCGGCTCGGTGGCGGAGAGGCGGGGCGGGACTTGCCTTGGCGGCGGTGTCAGTTGCCCTCAAAATGGCGGATGGAGGCGGTGGAGGAGCCGGATCAGGAGCGGCGGCGGGAGCGAGTGGTGGGATGCCCGTGCCGCCCCAGGAGCGGGCCATGGTGAGACTCCTGTCCTATGGGTCCTCCCGGGGGGTCGCCCGTGCCCGGCCCGTGGTGACTTGGTAACCTCCGCGCGGACAGGTTGGAGCCTCCAGCGGATGGGAGCCCGGCCCCTTGCCCGCTGCGGGAGTAGCGGAAGCCCTGATTGCCGCCCCTCAGGAGAGGTGAGGGCCCCCATCCGCTGGGGGTTCGCGCCCCGGGCTCAGTGTGGACGCACCTAGCCCCCATTGTCTGGCCTGCGGTCAATGGCTGTTTCCCAGTGGCACCGTCCCATGCGAGGGTGACACCCGTGCGCTGTGTAGTCTGCACAGCCTAAGCCTGAGTTAGGTGACCAGCGACCATCGATTGTCTTGTAGAGATGAGCGTCAGTGACAGGCGGAATAAAGTTTTCATTGTGCGAACTTGAGATAAGGGATGATGGCGATATTTTGCTTAAACGCAAGTTGCCCTGGGTTTGTATAGCAGAAAGACTGCTCGATATGCTTTAAGCAGCCACTCAGTGGCATGACAAGAATGGCCCTGATGCACCAGTAAAAGCAGTGTTGCAGCTGGGTACTCTCAGCAATATTTTGGAACAGGCTGTTAAAACAAGCAGTTGCCTAATAAAGGGTGATCTCTTGTATAGGTTTGGGTCACTAGTGAAAAGTAATATTTTCATAAGGTCAGTTGTTGAAAGTGATAAAATTAAATCATCCACCTCATCATTCTGATCTGAAGGTTGTCTTGAAGAATAATAATCTGTTGAAAGGCTCTGTGATTTTTCCATCTTCCTAGATTTGCACAGCTGAAGTCAGGGGAGGGGCCTTTTTGTCAGAGGTGATACATGTCATGAAGTTACATTTAGGTTTAAAATGGAGGACAAATATTCACTGAAGTTCTGGGTTGCTATATGGAATTTATTCTTTGGGACAGGTATGTTTAGGGGCCCTTTATTCTTTATTGTCACTTTATTATTGTTTGTATTAGTGTCTATATGCCCATAGAACTGGATCTTATTTTCTTTCATCAGCCCCTGGAAAGCTGATGACTTCAAATGAAAATAAAGGGAATGGTATTGAATCAAAAACTTTAACATAAAATCTTGCCTGAAAACTCTAGTCTGAGAACTCTTTTAAAAGCATAATAGTCTACTCTCCTATAACAGGACAATGTTAAGTGGGAGCTGCACATTTATCAAATAACTATTTTACCTATTTATCTTTTTCTTCTAAAGCAGACTTTAGAAATACCCAATAAGGCAGCAGTTCTTAACCAGGAGTGTGGGGCCCTGTAGGGGGCTGCAAGCAGGTTTCAGGGGGTCTGCTAAAATAGATCAGAGAGCAGGGCCGGTGTTAGACTTGCAGGGGCCCAAGGCAGAAAGCCTGAGCCCTGCTGCCCATGGTTGAAGCCCAAGCAACTTAGCTTTGCAGGGCCCCCTGTGGTGTGGGACCCCAGGCTTGCTACCCTCTAACGCTGGCCCTGGCTCTTAATCTACTGGATATGCAGAACAGTTGTGTGGTACACGTGGGCTGTGGAATTTTTATAGCATGTTGTGGGGGAAAGAAAAAGATTCAGAACACCTGCAATAAGGTAGTCAGTGTCCAATGCTGGGAGTCTTCTGAGCTATAGACTGGGCTTCAATGGTCACTGGCTTCTACTTTAACTAGCAAAACAACTGTTTTGTGCACTAAAGTAAAATTCAACCTTGTAAGAGTTTATTTTGAATGTGAGTTGGGAATTCCAGCTGCTTGACAGAATAGCAGGGAAAAGCAGAGTGTTAATGTGATTGGTAAAATGTAGTAGGATTGATACCATTCAACTCTCAGCCCCCAAATTCACAGAATAGGATAAGAAATAGAAAAATAATAGATATGGTGTCATTGGATTTGGATTAATTTAAATAACAACAAGCCTATTGCAAAGCCTAAATGAGAGGATTTCTTTATCATAGCACTCAGAAATCTCATTTGATACTTTGTGATCTACAGATGAAAATCATTTTATAAAAGTTTGTGTTCCATTTCCATACACACCTGTTCAGATAGCCACAAGTAGCTTATGGAGAGGTGACCGTCCTCTTCTTTGTGCATTATACCGTCTTAGTCTCCCTAAAGGGATGTTTCTGTATCCAGACAAGTGCAATTCTCTATCTCCCAACCCCTTCCAAGGTAATGATCATTTAAATGAGGTTTGGCAAAAACATCCACAATTCATTCCCTTCTATTTAGGGGAAAACTGCTCACCATACAATAGAGATTAACTTTTTGAAAGGTCTTAGTACATTTCCATGTGGAAAGACATTTGTCTGTTTTTACAGAAAAAGTGTCTGAATACAACATAAGATTCCTCTCCCAAGGATTCTTAGTGGTGTGTAATGCCATAAGACAACACTTCTGTAATCTTAAAAACCATATCCTTCTAAAGAGACACTAAAATGACTGGTAGAAGAGACCAAATGCCCTAAATAACTGTGGATTCTGCGTGAGCTCTTTTGACAAAAGTTGCAAAATGAGAAATTCCAAAGTTAGTCATTTGCAGCACATTGAGTTCAGGAGGAGTTGCCAAAATCCAAATCCAGATGCTGGAAGAGGAGGAAGTACCGAATGGGGAGGGAAAGAAAGAAAATGATGTTGTAGATGCAGCATTAACAAAGGCCAGGAAATATGGGAATAAATGCCATATAATAATCCTCCCCAGAGACCCCAGCTTCTTCTGTATGCTTAGCCACAGGTATCTAAATACAACTTGTGCTGCTTATGCTAGGTGCAAAGTTGTGTTTAAAACTGTGTTAAATTGTGGTGGCTTCTGCTCAAATAAATTTGTTAGTCTCTTAGGTGCCACAAGTACTTCTTTTCTTTTTGCGGATACAGACTAACACGGCTGCTACTCTGAAACCTGGGGTGGCTAATGCATTTTTAAAATAGATCATTTTTTGTAGTTTAGACATTCTCTGTGAACGATTAGAAGGCAAAAATAGTACCTTCACTTTATGCATTTGATAGTACTGTGTGCACAAACAGTTTCAGTTTCACTGCTTCCCTGTAGAATTGGTCCATTTCCCTGTTTGGGTTTTTCCCACAGCAACAGAGGAGAGAGAACATTTTTAAAATATAGGGAAACATGATTGTAAAGTGTAGGGAAACTCAGGGAGAGTGTAGTACCTGAAACTGCTGACATTTCTGATAATCTGTTACCACTTTTTTTGTTTTCTTGTTTGACTAGATTTCACATTCATGGTACCCACTAAAACAGTAAACTGTTCTGAAGTGATCCCCTGCCTTGGCAGGGATATGGTATTGAATTACTAATAGGTCTCTCTCTTTTCTAACTTTTATGACCCCTTACGGCTACTACTCTGATTTTCTTCATTTGCATTACTAAAATTCAGGAACTGGACATGCTAAGTTATGGAATTGGAATCTCTGACAAAGTACAGGGAGGCCAAGAGGATTTGTGCTCAGGAACAGGACTCCATGGGCTCTGAGAGAAGAGATGAGATCAACTGAAAGTCAACATTTGTACTACTATAGTCTGCTTTGCTTTCAGATTCAGTAACTGCAGCACTAGGAAGCTCACAGAATACCTGTTAAATTTAAAATAAAGCATTGATCTTATGACTGTGATTGTGTACAGTGAAAATTGAAGGGAAATCTCTCATAATTTAAACTCTGCTGTGAGAACAATGATGGCCAATGATTTGTTTTCTACCATGTCATCTAGCTGCAGGGTTAGACTATGAAATGGTAAAAACACTGGTGGTCAGTGTACAGTAGACCTTTCACTACTGCCAGCATTATTGGTGGGAGATCACCTAAAGTTCTCAGTGTGGACAAGGACGTAGATGTACTGATGTTGAGAAGATGAGGCACTTTATGGAAATTATGCAGTTTTTAATAGTCCGATGTTAATTATAGGTGGGTCTAATAGCATTGCCTATTATTAAGGTTGCTCAACCCTTCTCATGATAAGATCCTGTTCAGTTGCTTAGAACTTTGCTAGTTTTTACCATTTGGCTGAAAAATTCTAAACGGTGTCTGGTTCAAGTTGAATTTTTTAGAAAATTCTAATCAAAATAGTTCAGCTGTTTCCAAGAATGAGGGTAGGGAAAAATGTGTTGTTTATGTTACATTCTTGTCTTTGAAATGCTCTCATGGTTTGGAGCAGAGACTTGACATTTGCCTAGCGGTAGACTTTGTGTTGTGCCTTTTGCCATCCCTGTGAAAATTTGCCCAATTTTGGCCACATTACAAGCCTTTGAAAAAATTGTAGTTTGTACATGCATAAAGACTTGAGATTTTAGCTGTTGAGCTCTAGCAAGAGTCTGTCCTCACTGAGAATGCTCTAGCTCCTCACAGCTCTTAATACTGAGCAGACTGTACATGGTCCATCCCCACAAAGGGATTGAGCATGGTCTAGTTAAAGGCTATGGAGCTCAGGAAGGACTACATTGTAATAGCTGCTCCCAGCTGCTCAGGACCGGGTTGGGGATGAGCATGGGAATAGATAGCCTGTCTCTCCTGTTCTCTCAGTGAATCCCCGTGGGCACCCAGGTTGAGTGGAGAAGGAAGCAGTCTGATTTGAATGCAGAGGGGCCAAAAGCCAGACTGGGGGAGGTAAAGGAGTAAGTAGGGACAAGTAGCCAAGGTGAGACTGGGACTGTGTGGGGGTGTATAGGGGGAAGAGACCTGAAGATAGGGAATTGGAGACAAATCTGACAAGGAGCTTGGGTGTGATTGAGAGAACTGGGGGTGGCTAGGCAAAGAGACTGAGACAAGAAGCCAGGGCAGGGGCAGAAGTGGAGAAACTGAGATTGGATGAGGAGTCCAGGGAGAGAGCCTGGGACTGGAAACCAGTGAGGGATGGAGAGACACATTGGCTGAGGACTCAGGAGCCAGGGGTTGTACAACGAGTTTGGGGTGGAAGGATGAGACTGACTGGGCAAGGAGACTGGATCTGGGTGTGGGGAGAGACTGCGTGTCACGGAGATTGGGAAAAGGGACAGTGAGCTCAGAGCAGGAGACAAGTACTGGCTGGGCAAAGAGACTGACAAAAAGCTTGAGGAATGGACACTGGGAGTGGGTATGCAAGGAGAATGGGACTGGGACAAGGAGCCATGGATGGAATAGAGATATGACTTGGACGAGGACAAGTTGGAGGGGAGAGAGGCAGAAAGTATTAAGTTTGGGGAAAACAGACAAGTCTGTGCCCATCACAGCACATTCCTTTTCAAAGACTGAAATGGAGCCCAAGATTCCAGAGTCTCAACAATCAGCTGCTGTTGGCACGTATCTGTGAAATCCACTAGCAAAGTGTGGTACTTCCCCCCCCCCCCCTCTAATGCTGGCCTACCGAGAGGATGACAACCTACTGCTGCTACCAGTTATTCTGTTAACTCAAGTGGTAGAAGTCTGTGTGGTGAATCTAAATGTTCCAGCCCTGTTTATGAACCATGAAGGTGTCAATATGGTGCCCCATGATTTTTCTGATGTTTTTTTCAGTTGCTGGGAATAATTAAGAAAGGGATAGATAATAGGACAGAAAATACTGTGTTGCCTCTATATAAATCCATGGTACGCCCACATCTTGAATACTATGTGCAGATAGGGTTGCCCCATCTCAAAAACAATATATTGGAATTGGAAAAGGTTCAGAAAAGGGCAACAAAAATTATTAGGGATATGGAACGGCTTCCATATGAGGAGAGATTAATAAGAACACTGGGACTTTTCAGCTTGGAAAAGAGACGGCTAAGGGGAGATATGATTGAGGTCTATAAAATCATGACTGGTGTGGAGAAAGTAGATAAGCAAGTGTTATTTGCTTCTTCTCATAACACAAGAACTAGGGGTCACCAAATGAAATTAATAGGCAGCAGGTTTAAAACAAATAAAAGGAAGTATTTCTTCACACAACGCACAGTCAACCTGTGGAACTGCTTGCCAGAGGATGTTGTGAAGGCCAAGACCATAACAGGGTTAAAAAAAGAAACTAGATAAATTCATGGAGAATAGGTCCATCGATTGCTATTAGGTTTTATCTTTAAGTTAAATGTGAAGTTTTTTTGTCTTTCATGTGACAGATTTTCTTTAGTTGAGTCCACTAACAAGTTGAGCAGTCTATTCCTTCCATGTCAGACTCCCACCCTTTCCAAATTCCAATGGACTTGTACTTTTTGCTTGCTGGCTAGAGAAAATTTTATTGAGGGAGGATCATTTGTGAAAATAACTTGTATTTATGGGAAATATGCGTGTAGCTACCTTCTGACAGATGTATTTTTTTTGGCTTATGTTCACTAGAAATGCCTCCGACTTTAAAAAGAAATTAAAGAGTGGGAATACTATGAAAGAAGGCATGAAGTTCAGAACTGAAGAAAAGAAATCGAGCAGTTGGAAAGCACCTGTAGGAGTCTAAAGAGCTAGAATAGGAGCAAATAGCAGAGATGTGTCGTGGGGCAAAATATTAAGTCTCAAAGGTTCTAAAACTAAATATGAACTACTTTCTGTTGTTAATTTATCCTGTAAATGTGGATTTGTATTTTTCCTGGTGCACAGAACTTCAGATTGTTGAAATAGAAAATGCCCCTGGTTTTGTAGTAATCATTGTTTCTCCTTAGATATCCTCATTGCCTTAATTTTATTTCTCCACTGACGTATTACCCCAACTCTAATTTTCTTGCAGTGGTGGGATGAGAGAGTTGACTTTCAGGCTGCCTTTTTACAACAACTGGCAAAGTATGTTCCAGACATCTACTCTGCTGAAATGGACCCCTTGCTGGAGAAGCAGGAAGAAATGGCCCAGATAACCATATTTGACCCTCTGGAGTGGTACTTGTTTGGGGAAGACCCGGATGTCTGCCTGGAGAAACTGCGGCAGTGCGGAGCTTCTCAACTCTGCGGGAAGGTGTTCAAAGGTGGGGAGACTACATATTCTTGCAGGTAAGGCACTAGTCATCATGAATATTTCCTGTGAGGTCACTCAGCAATAATAGACTTTATAAAATTATTTTTGCTGCTAGATGGATCCCGCTAGGATCCTTGAGTAAGTGGCTATGATAATTGTTTTGCTATCACAATCTACTTTAAATTGAGCACAAATTATATTATATGTGAAAAGCAAAAGTTGAAGTTCTCTGGGTGTTTGCAAATCATATTAAGTTTCTTGACTTTAAATTGTCAATAGGTGTGTAGAAGACTTAGTCCCCAAAGCACAAGAAGTCTTTCAACTGCAGCATGGTTTGATCTACAGTCCTCCTATCCTATCATCTTCTTTTGTCATACTCCCACAATGCACTAGTCTGGGGAGATCCCCATCCCTTTTTATTTTAAAGGCACTGTGCAAGCTGAAATAATTGTAAAATTTAGCTATACTTGCTGATTTTTTTTAAAGAAGCTACATTTAATTTAGACTAATTAAGTATGTGGGATGAATCAAATTTAAGATAGAAAAGAGTGAAATATACTAGTTCCATTCAATGACTATTTCATTATATGAGCCGAATGTTATTCTAGGTGAGCTGGGAGCACTGCCTATTATAAGGTTTCCTGACATTTCCCTGAACATTTCATCTGCACTAAGCATGCTCCATCCATCACCTCACCACTCCTACATATGACCAGACCATCCCAACAGAGCAACTGAATGTGCCCCATCCTGGGATAGGGCAGGACTTTCCCTGCAGTTGTAGCTCTGGGCTGCTGCAAGTCAGGCTGGGGACTGTAATTGAGAGCAGGGAGTCTGTCTCTACTGTGATCTCAATAACTGCCCTGCTGGGCACAGACAGAGTGGAAGCAGAAGCTCCCTTATTCAAATGCAGAGGGGACAAGAGCTGGACTAAGGTGGGGGTCAGGGAATGTAGATTGGGACAGGGAGCCTGGAAGGAAGGTGACTGGAACTAGAGAATGGTGGCTGGGATTGGAAGCAGAGGGAAACTGGGAATTGGGGCAGGTAGAGGCTGGGAATGGGAGATTGTGGTGAAGGGGACTGCTAGCCATTGGAGAAGGGACAGAAATTGGATGAGGAACCAGGAGGGAGGGAATTGAGACTTGCTGTGGGGGGAGGGACTGGGAGTGTGCATGGGAGACTGCAATAGGGAGTCCAGAGATTTGAGGCTACCATTTGCTGGGCAAAGGGACTGGTACTGGGGTGAGAAACCTGTGGAGTAGAGACTGGAACTGCCTAGATGAGGAGAATGGGACTGGGCTCAAGAGCTAGGGATGGGGAACAGACAGGATAGGGTTAGGTTAGAGAGTACAGAGCAGAAAGGATCATGCTTTGGGGTAAAGGGCAGAAAAGTCAGTGCTCACCAGAGAACTCTCCCATTCAGAGCCTGGAATGGATCTCATGATTCCAGAGTGTCTCCATTCCTGTGCTGTTAGCAAGTATCTGTGAACCCAGTGGCAAATTGTGTCCCCTCTCGCTCCAATGCTGGTCCACATAGAGGATGACAACCGACTGTTGGTATCCATTACTCCTTTAACTTAAGTAGTAAAAGTCTGTATGGTGGATTTAAAGGTTCCAACCCTACTGATGACCCATATGGGTGTCATTATAATGCCAGATGATGGAATGTCAGTTGTTTTTGGTTTTTGTTTAATTTTTTTTCCAATTTGCTTGTTTAAAAACCTAGGAAATTGCACACACAAGGCTATGTTAAGATTGCAAAGTCCAGCACTCAAATATTAGGAAATGCCAGAATGAAAGTTGTCTATGCAACCTTAATTCCATTCCCTTGTGGGTATGTATTATGATATAGTTTGTTACATGATCACATACTATTTTCTCCACTGGACCCCTTCACTATTCAGTAAATGGGAAGTACAGTTGCATATCTTCCTTACTCAGTATGCAGGGTGAACATCTATTCAATCATTTGTTTTATCCTCTTTGTTTTAATGTGTGGCCCTAGGCCTTATTTACTGCACATTATTAAAATCCTGCTCCGAAGAGTCAATTATTAATTTCCTCATGGGCTTTTTCTGTGATGGTCATCACTATAGTATCTGAGTCCTTCACAAACATGAATTTATTTTCACAACACCCTTGTGAGGTAAGGGTTTGATATGTCCATTCTATGGATAAGGAGCTAAGGCACAGAGCTATTAAGGTCAAAAGTATCTACTAAGCTTGGGTGCCCAATTTGAGGCACCATGACCTGACTTTTCAGTGTATTTAGCAATATGAAGCACTTTGTATGTTCAAAACATAGCTCCCATTGACTTCAGTAGCACCAGTGAGTGCTCAGCATTTCTGTAAATTAGACCCAGGGTCTCAAGTCAAGCACCCAGAAAATGAGGAACACACCATTAATGATCACCTGTGAAAAGTTTGTTTTGAGTGACTTTCCCAGCAATAGAAACTCCGTGGCACTGGCAGAATCTAGTTCTTCAGGGCAGCGTTTATTTGTTTTTACCATGAGACCATATTTTCTCTTCCTGCAGTCCCCTGCCTCATTCCCTACACACCTTCCAAGCTCTGCATAAATGAGGCAGGGTCTTACAGATGACAGCCTTCTCTACACAACAACAATTCATTCCCAGCACAGGTCTGTCCAGTGCACTGAATGAGGCAGAGGTCCCGTGGAAAAAATATAGTATGAGCTCATGTAATTTAAGACTGTATCATAATGTATACACACTAGGGGGCTGAATTCAAGTTGAGCTGGAAACATTAATTTTGGCATTTCCGAACTTGAGAGCTTGACTTTGGAACATTAAAAACTACATTAAAAGAACATATTATGTGTAATTGTATTATAAAGGGACCCTTTCCGTATTATAAATTGTAACTGATGTAACACAGATGTAACATAGCTTTTACATCAACATCTTGCATTGTTAAGATGATTACAACTCTATTCAGAAACCACATTATAGACTACCCAAGAGTAGTCTCTAACATCTTGTTGTTCTTTAAGATCCCTGTCCATGCTAGGCAAGGGAACACTTGTACTAGCAACTATTGTTGGAAAATGGTAGTCAGGCTGGTTTTAATAGAACCCTGCTTATGGATGTTTAAACGGTAGCATTGCTAATATGGTTCAAACCAAATGTGGAAGGGTTGGAACATTCATTCTATATCAGTAGCATGACATAGCCATGCTTTGATGCCTGAAATTGAGTTTGGCACCAGCCGTAAAGGTGTAACTATGGCAGCAGTTCTAGTATATGAATATTTTATTTTAGAATGGTATCCAAGTTAGTATTTTTGTTGCAGAGACTGTGCAATTGATCCGACATGTGTACTCTGCATGGACTGCTTTCAGAATAGCATTCACAAGAACCATCGTTACAAGGTATGAAAATCTGTACTGTAAAGTTGTACATGTTGCTATGGAGAAGTTTTCTTGTGTGTAATAGCAATACACACAGATTATGAGAAACTTCAATTCCTACCCCCTGAAAATTACCAATTTGTTGAAATGAGTGCTGGAACAAAAAAGAGCATGTCTTTCATAGATCTAATTATTGTTATCCCTTTTGACCAGAGCAGTTAGACAAAAAAGTGTGGTCTAGTAGGTTGCTCCACTTAGGAGGGGAAATTGGTGCTAGTCAGATATTTGTTTGTTTGCAGTTTTGTTTATTTACAAGGCTGTACAAAGCCCTCTGTCTCTGAACAAGGAAGAAATCAAATAGCAGAAAACTGCTTCTTTTGCTCTCAGAACCCGAGAACACTTTTTTAGGCTGCATGTCTGACCCAGAAAACTCTTCCCTGGTTTCTTCCAGGATCAGACACTGTGCTTTCAGCTGCTCCTTCAGGCTGTCTCCCCGAGGGCTTGTCTCTCTGTGGGTTAATATGCACTAACATGTTTGTGCACTAGTTGGTCCGTGTAGACATTGCTGGTGCGCACTGCAGTGTACAGTGTCGTACTGCACTATGTTAAGTGCACTGTGAAACACCAGCAGCGTTTACATGGGCCGATTAATGCACAACATATTGGTGCACTTCAAAAGTCAGACCCCTATAAGTGCATTTATCCAACCGTGTATGTCTTTCCCTGTTTTTTGTCTGTTCTGTCTTACCTGTATAAAACAATACTCAGCAAAATCTCCTGGGTGGGTTCACATCCTCCTTTTGTTTTAGGTGAGGGTTTATCCTTACAGGTGTGAACTCACCCTTCAACAAACATAACTATCGGTCTCAATGAGGTTTTGACTCAACACATAAAAAGGCTTCATCCAGCGCATAACGCTATAATTGCATATTGGGAAAACTAGTTTTCGGGAAACTTTAGTTGCAAAGTTAAGCACTGAAAAGTAAGGTAATTGCAGAATTAAAATTGCAAGGACAACCTTAATGTGGCAACCTTATGTGTTGGCATTGTGATAGCTTTGCCCAAAATCATATACAGTAGACACCTGCAACTAGATACCCACAGGCCAGCCAACTCTGGCTCATGGGCTCCAGCTAGAGCCCGGAAGTCTACACAGCAATGAAACAGCCTCATAGCACATGCCCAAGTTGGCTCTCACAGGCCAGGTGCTGGTGTCTAGTTGCTGTGTGGACATACCTATAGTAAGTAAATGGCAGAGCTGTGCTCTCTTGTCCTGAATCCCAGTCCAGTGCTTTAAACAGAAGAGCATGTCATCTCCCTACAACTGTCTTACTCTGTCTATTTTGTGCGCAGAGCAAACAGTATGTGATCACATAGTTAGCCTTAGTTATCATATAGTCATTATGATTTGGTCATGGCAGTCATGGATTGTGTGACTTTACCAGATCTCTGTGACTTCTTCGGCTTCAGCCTCTGTGACTTCTTCGGCTGTGTGCCCCTGCCTTGTGGCGGGGGCTGTAGTTGGGGCCCTGCACCCCCCTCGTGGCTTCCGAGGGCCATGTGCATCTCCCTTCCCGCCAGTGGCCGGGGCTGTGCACCTGTGGTTGGAGGTGAGGCTGTGAGCCCCTGTCCCGCACTGTGGCCAACTCTGGAGCAGGGGCTGTGCGTGCCCCCGTTGCGGCTGGAGCCGGGGCTGTGGTGGCCCCCCCAGCCACCATGGCGAGGGGGCTCGGCCTGTCAGTCTCTGCCCCATGGGACTCCAGCTGTCATTCCTCCTGCCATACCTAGCTCAGCCACCCGGTTATTTTTAGTAAATTCACAGACAGGTCATAGGCTCTTGTGAATTTTTGTTTATTGCCTGTCCGTGACTTCTACTAAAAACAGTGACAAAATCTTAACTTTAATGATACACGCGCGCGCGCTGAACTAAGGTTGCACAGGCAATAGTAATAATCCTTGTAACTGGTAGATTATTCCAAAGAATTTAACAGACAGGTAGGTTGCCTATTAGATATAGAGGCCAGATTTAAATCTCAGAAATGCAGTGCACATGTTGCACATCTCAATTCCATCACTGTAGTTAGGGATGTGCAGGAGCAGGTTTTTTGGTTTTATTGTAGAGGTGTCAATTTCCATCTCCACATCGGAGATTTAAATCTGCCTTTGATTTAGTAGAGTACATTAAATATGCAAAATAATAAGTGGGCAGAGGCACTTTTTCCTCTCCTCTTCTTTAGCTCTTAGTGGAAAGAACAGAAAATACTGGAGCTCTCTAACCTCTCTCTTGTTTTGATATGATGTATAACTTTTTGGGGTGTTTATGGCTTTTTGGGAATGTGCAAAAGATATCTCAAACTCTTTCATTTTAATTGGTTTCGCTGTGCTAATCAAGCAACTTTTTAGCAAATCTGAAGAGGATAATTTAATTCATAGGACTGAGACACTTGTTATAACTTACAATTGTTAAAATCCATAAGAGATTACTTGTTCCTTTTGTTACTCTGATTGTTATTTACAATGCTGAAATTTCAGTTAAAAAGCGCATGTTTATCGAGCTTGGTAAAGTACTATAAATAGTACTTAAAAATGACATGTTTGCAAGCTGACCTTGATAAAGAGGTTTCCAAACCCATATTTGGTAACAAAATAAACATGTATGTATGCACAGGGACCAGTACAGTCTTTTCACCAGTCAGATCACTATTGCAGTCTACATACTGTTTTTGTCTATTTCTGCATTTGGATTTATGTAGTTTTTTTAAACTGCTTTGGGCTTGGGGCAGGGGGTATGGGTAGAGAAATTAACAAATGTTAAGTTTCAAATGCAGGAGATTGCTTTAGGCCTGGATTTTCTCTTCCTGATGGCCTTTTGATGGTCTCTGAGCCAAATCCATGTGACCAGTGAGAAATTCTAACTGCTGCTCCCTTATTTGGGGAAGGATCATTTGAAGTAACTCCTCAGGCTGCTCTCTTCCTGAACTGTCCTTTGCTGTCCCCTTTTCTGCCTGACTTCACTGGTGGTGGTTCCCTTTCAAAAGCCATTGCAACAAATGCTCAGTTTTGTGAACTGAGTGGAAGCATACAGGGATCATGAGCCTTTAAAGCTGATGTACCTCTGCAGAAAAGTTACACTAAAGAGCATCTAAACCACCATATATTCAACTTAATTGTAATCTTTCACAGTTTAAAAATGTACTAGGTTTTTAATGAGATTCATTACTTTGGCTGTTTAACTTGCATCCACCTCAGAGGCTCTTTCTACCTGCATCAAATGGCCATGACTGCCCTTTAAAGAGGAAGTGCTGGCTATGCGTGCACACATGTATTTAGTGAGTGCACCTTCACTGATAATCAAGTCAGGCATGCTAATCTAAGTGTATTATCCTGACCATAGGGTAGTCCAGACAAGGTGGGTGGTGAGAGAAACAAGCTTTCAAACTACACGGAGCTCTTCTTCAGTAGGGTAGCCTGGCAGTTTGGGAATAGGTTCAAAGAGCCTCCAAAATATTAGGGTATGTCTTCACTACCCTCTGGATCAGCAGGCAACGATCGATCCAGCGGAGATCGATTTATTGCGTCTAGTCTAGACGTGATAAATTGACCCCCGAGCGCTCACCTGTCGACTTCTGTACTCCAGCGCCGCAAGAGGCGCAGGCAGAGTCGACGGGGGAGCGGCAGCAGTTGACTCATCATGGTGAAGACATCACGATAAGTCGATCTAAGTACATTGACTTCAGCTACGTTATTCACATAGCTGAAGTTGCATAACTTAGATGGATTCTCCACTGCCCCCCACCCTGGTGTAGACCAGGGCCTAGGGAGTGGTAATGAGGAAGAAGGTGTGCTGAGAATAGTCAGATCAAGTACATTATTCTGCACTTCTGTGAAACTCTTCATCTGATGATCTTAAAGTGCATTACAAGTATTCTTTAAGCCTTATGCTATCCCTGTGAACTATATAAATAAAATATATGTAGCTTCCATATATTTTAGCTACATATATATGTTACATATGGATGAACTGACTCCCATAAAGGATACATTAAAAGGATAAATAGAAGCCAGGAGTTGAGTTTCCAGTCTTCTCTTCCTAGTCTCTTGGTAATTTAAGATGGCTTCTTTAAGGGCAAGTAACAGTAGTTGGAACATGAAGATAGCAGGTAAGTGGTTGTGATGTTTCCCCAGTTCGTAAATACATTCTAAACCTTTAAATTATGCTTTTTTTTTTTTTTTTTTGAAGGGGCATTTTTAATAGCAAATAACATTTTAAAAAGTATTTTGTGTGATAAGGCCACTTATTATTACTTCTAATAACTGTTTTATAAGTACTCTTGTAACTGGGATATCAGGGCAAATTATGTACAATTACTGGTCTTTCCTGCACTTCATCTTAACTTTATGCTGGACCACTAGCCAGTTCAGACTTCTCAGAAAGCATTGTGCAGACTCAAACTTGGGGCATTGCATTAAAACCCTGAACTTGGTTTTAATATCTCACAACACTGGTTCGAGAAAATGCTACACAGCTACTTAGTATACGAATTATATATATTAGTTTGCTAGAATAAGGATTTTAAACAGTACTTTGAAATACTTCTAAATGACTTGTAAATAAAGCTATTAGACAGCTTTGCTATCTGTAATCTTGTCTATAAAGACTTTCTATAGCAGTCTGTTTTTGCTACTTATGCAAAAGGTACCCCTGGAACAAATATGAATAATAACCTGCATCACAACTGTAAAGGCTGCAGGGCATTGGCATTCCTTTTTTTGATGTGTGTGCATGTGTACACACTCTCTTCCATTCAGAGTCTTTTCCAGAGATGAACTTGTGATTAACTGTGGGACCTAAGGTTTAATGCTTGTCAATGAGTTCTCAGACACTAAAATGAAAACGTAGTCGCTCCACAGTAAAAACAGTTATGCCTTTCCAGCATATAAAAGAAAACTCTAGTGCATGATATCCTTTCAGCAGCAGTTCAGTCTTGTGCTGATGGATGATTCTCTTGCCTCCCTTTCCCTATCTGATAGGAATTCTTGCTTGTAGCTGAAACATTACCTGTTTTGAAACACCACACACAAATTAATTCATTCCTTGGATTTCTGTAGCACACACACTCTGTAGGGTACTATCCTAAGCCACGCTTAGTCAAATAAGGAATCTACTAACCCTCATCTGTTGAGTTGTGCTCTTTTCTCTCACGTTGATCTAGAATCTCAATTTGAAACAATTTATCAGATAACTAAATGTGATTTCTATAGGCTTTAAGGATAATAAAAGCTCCTCTCACAGCTCTCCCTGTAGGCCCACACATCGTTTTTATTAAAGGTTTCCATGGTGGCTTAAGGCTGGCATAAACACTTACCTGTAGCTAAAATGTTACAGGCTTTCAGATCTGCCCTGACAGTAGTCACATTCCTGGCCTATCTTCCATCCTTGAGTCAAGTTTAATGGGAACTCTCATTAGCTGCTCTAGATATAATATTTCCCTTATCTGCCCACAAGCCCTCAATGGCTCTACCCCAGAGTCAAAGGCATGTTAAAATATGTAGAACTGCCTTAATGGTCACTTATATACTGGCTTCAAGCAGCTACTGGGAGCTTTCAGAAAATACTGCAGTGTCCCACTCTCCATTCTGCCCCTCTGGTCACCTGGGGTTCAATACATAGCCCCGCTAAAGGCAGTGCAGGTCCATGCAAATGCAGGGTTCTGCCTACATGGAACAATTTGCAAGGTTAAGACCCAGCTGTGTTCCCTACTCTGCTCTCTGCACATGTGTAGACACATAAATAATTTCAGCAAATCCCACCCTTCTACCCCACTGAAGTTCTCCCTTTCTTAATTAAAAAATAAAATAAAATGCTGCAATATGAAAGCATATGGGTTACACAATGACACTTCCTACAGGATAGCTATTTATCACTGTGTTAGAGGCACATAAAATGTGCATGTATTGGCGTAACAAATACATATTTTTCTTGTATTCTTGATTTTTTTTTACATGCGTATTTGTATGTCTGAAATGCCTCTTAATTTTTCAGATGCATACTTCCACTGGAGGAGGGTTTTGTGACTGTGGGGATACAGAGGCATGGAAGACTGGACCACTTTGTGCTAACCATGAGCCTGGAGCAGCAAGCACTACAAAAGCGGTAAAAATAATACATAAAGAAAATCAGAGATGAATATTGTCTGTAAAGCTTCAGGCTTTGCAACATGCTCCCTACCTGTCTAGAAGAGTTACCATTTGCTCTGCGAGGGGCAGGGTAGAGAGGAATGATGGCAGTATGTTTTTCTGCGTCTGTGAGGATGAAAAAATGTGCTCAGGATCAGGCTGCTGGCTTTTAAAAGGGTAGACTAAAATTTGAGTTTGCTGAATGATCTTTTCTAAATGTTAAAGGACAAGTTTCAATACACTACATTAAAGAAAAACACTCTAGACAATTTTTTGCATCTTGTCTGTTGCTAGTATTTACAACATAATATAAGGCATGCACATGTAAAATTCAGTATCCTTGGGTTGGGGTGAGGGGGGAACCAACCCAAACCCCTCAAAAACCAGAACTTGCAATCAAAAGGTGCTACACAAACTTTTAGACATCTAAGTCTGGGAAACGGAGCCCAGAAAAGCAGATGCTTCAAACCAAACAGTGGCTAAAGAGTGGTTGTTCTGCTCCTCCAGGCTTTCTCAGGGCGTTGACTGCTCATTGTTGCCTTCCAGCTCCAAATGCCCTGCAGAGCTCCCTGGTCCCTAGTATCCCCTGTCCCAGGCTCCCAAGGGTAGCTTGCATCCTACCTTCAAATGCATGTTGTAAATAGTAATAACATTTTTGAAAAGCTTTAAGATCGTTAAATTTGGGTATACATGTCTGTAACTTAAGGGTAAAAATCCTTTTCAGGAACATCATAGGGATTAAAAATACCTGACTACTAGCCAAGAAAATCAGTTAGTTTTTAAACTTAAAATCCAAACACACATTTTCGATACTTTCAAATATTTGCATTTCTTAAGTTTTAACCTAAACTTTGCTTTTTATGACTTTCTAACAGTTCTTCTGGGTGTTTTTTTTTTTTTTTTAATTTTTGCACTTTAAATTAATGTTAGGCACTCTGTACCTTAATTCCATCTTCATGCAGTTCTTGTAACTGAATACGATATAATATCATTTACTTATTGCTTTTCATCGTCAAGCTTTCCAACTGTCTCTGCTAACTGATACTTACTGTACAAATTGTTGCAGAGGTGAAATATAGCCACTTCTGAGGTGAAATGTAGCAGTTGTTTCATAAACATTGTGAAGTTAGCATAGGAAGTTAAGAATATTTTGTACAATTGATTACAGGATTGGACTCACAGGTATTTTTCAGGCTTATGCAGTTAATTCTTAATTATCCACAAGCTTTATGGTAACAAGAAAAGGAGTACTTGTGGCACCTTAGAGACTAACCAATTTATTTGAGCATAAGCTTTCGTGAGCTACAGCTCACTTCATCGGATGCATACCGTGGAAACCGCAGCAGACTTTATATATACACACAGAGAATATGAAACAATATCTCCTCCCACCCCACTGTCCTGCACAGTGGGGTGGGAGGAGATATTGTTTCATATTCTCTGTGTGTATATATAAAGTCTGCTGCGGTTTCCACGGTATGCATCCGATGAAGTGAGCTGTAGCTCACGAAAGCTTATGCTCAAATAAATTGGTTAGTCTCTAAGGTGCCACAAGTACTCCTTTTCTTTTTGCGAATACAGACTAACACGGCTGTTACTCTGAAACCTGTCTTTATGGTAACAGTTCTCACCATTTCCCTGAAAGAAAAGAGAGGAACCAAGCTGCCATTGCAGGGAGGGGGGAGAGAACAGGCCGAACACATCCTCCGTTTCATTCCCTGTAAGTTTGTAATGGGGAGAGAGGAAAAAGATCTTGTCCATTCTGGGTTTGGGTGTTTTCTTTTTTTGTCCCTTTTTAGGAGCCCAGAGAAACCATTAATTTACCAGGAGTTTTTTGGTATCTATTAAAGAGCGAGATATGGAGAGAGGTGCTCTATCTGCATACTTTCCTCACCTGAATGAGGGAGGGTGGAGGAAGACAGGGGGAAGTCTTTTCATTACAGGGTTGATTGCCTTTTGTTTGGAATATCCTTGTCTATAGCAGCCTGTTTTTATCCTTTACCAAAGGTCTGTGCTTGGTACGATTTACCCCTTCAGATGCCATACTGTAACTGAAATTTAGCTCAACACAACAGTGCTTCTATGAAGCCCAATTCACAAAGCTTCTGCCTGACACTTATCCTTTCTCCTCCAAATTTAAGAACATTAGTAGTATAGTTGGAGTAGGAAAAAAATTAAGCCCAGATATTTAAGACCTCTAATACCCAGGATCTGTAAGAACCTGACTTCAAATCATCACATGGGTGCAGAGAAAGATATTTATAAAATCTGTAGACATTTTAGTTGGCAGCCTTGACTTGGAATTCCTCTTCTAAAGCTCATCAGGACAGGAAAACTCTCTAGGAACTGTGGAAGCCATTGGTCATTTCACTTCATTACTTGTTTCATTTCTATTCCAGGTTTCCCACCACATGCACACTGTGTAGTTTTGATTTCTTTTTTTTATGCCACCTAGAAGCTTATGGGCTACGTGAAACTGCATGCTGCTTTAGGAAGTTTCCAAAGTCATGGTTCTTGACAATATCTAATTATATCACCAATATGTTATACCCACTTCTATCAAACCATATACTATTCCATGTGAATGGAATCTGGATTTGAGATCTTGGTTTTGGTAATTCTCTTTTCTCCCCATTTTCTTTCCCTTTCTCCCCATACAACATATATATTCTGAGATTTGCAAGCAGTTTAGTGCAACCGTAAAATTAATGGAAAATGCATCCAGATACGCTGGACTGCCTTGAAAATATCAACCGCTGTGTCTAGGTCACAAATCTCTGAAGTTTCTCCATTTACATCTCTAAACGTGGATACCAATATAAGAAGCCATTCCATATATTCAAAAGATGTAGTATTCCCTTATTATTAATGTCCCGCATATTCAATCCCTTCTTTTCACAGGGAAGGGTGACAGTGAAAGAGATCTGTGGCTGATGGCTGTATCTGTATGTTTGGTTACCTAGTGATTCATGAAAGGATGACTTACAGACATTTTGGGAGAATATGCAAACAGACTGAAAGGATGAGACATCAGGGACTGCAGTTCATAGATGACAAATCCAGGCCTGAACATCTTCATATGAGTCAGAAGCAATGTTGCCATCCTTTTTACTTTTGTAACCTAAGTTTCCTAACCCATTTAATGAAGCTTTTCACAGCCTGTGCTTAGATCAGAGAAGTTTACATGTTTTTCTGTATCTTATTTTCTTAACTAGTATCTTTAAAAATGCACCTATATCGTGTTTGATTTGGTGGATAAAACTGTTGTTGGATTATTTCTGAGAAATTTTGCAGGTAGTGATAGCAAGGAATTGAAAAGAGGTGTGTTTCACTTTTCCCCAATGTCACAAAGAGGCTTCAGTGGGGCTGTGTTCTTATACAAAAGATATCTTTCTGGTTGTGCAGTTCTCATTCATTCTCCTCAGCTTCATTAGTCTTGCTCCCTTTAGTGTAAAGTGAATATACCAGAGTGTATTGTAGGGCAATATATTTACCATTATGCCTGAGGTCAATATACCTTTCTAATGACACACACACAACTGTAATATGATTTCAGCTTTGCGTTGCATATAATCAAATTCAGTACTTTTATTGTTTCTTTAAATTATACTTATATGGCAAGGATTTTTTTCTGGAAAGGATATAATAATCAGCTGCTATATTACCAAGTTTTTTTCTCCGTTTTAGTATATCTATATTCCATATTGATATCTTGTCCTATCTTATAGAATTCTGAATGCCAGTTAAATGAAGAACTAATGGCACAAGCAAAGAAGATGTTCCCGTCGGTATTAAAATACATTGTAGATATGACTATCTGGGAAGAAGAGAAGGAGTTGCCTCCTGTGCTCATGACCAGGTGGGAGATATTGCCAATGATTTCTAAGTATTGGAACTGCCATTCAGGTTTTTTGCTACCCTATATAAACTTCGTAACACCCAGATCTCTAAATAGAACTATAACATTCCTGGACTATAATCTCTATAAAGGTACAACACTTCAGGGAACGTTTTGCATATAATAGTGTCCAATTAACCACAATAGAAATTGTTCAAAAATCCTCCTCCTCCTCCAAGATGAAAAGAGACCATTCATTTGATTGGTGACGAGAGCAGAATGGGATCCTTAAGTGCCAGGGGGAGAGGAGAAACAGCTACAGGATTAGCAGAGTACGTAAATACCTTGTTTCAGAGTAGCAGTCATGCTAGTCTGTATTTGCAAAAAGAAAAGGAGGACTTATGGCACCTTAGAGACTTAGAGAGCTGTAGCTCACGAAAGCTTATGCTCAAATAAATTGGTTAGTCTCTAAGGTGCCACAAGTCCGCCTTTTCTTTTTTCATAAATACCTGGTTGTACTTGAGCTGGTTTAGTGTCCTAAGTAGACAGCTTGGGTGAGGTAGGATGGGGGAGGGGAGGGCCTTTTTTGATTGGTTTTCATTACATGGTGCGAAAACCACTTGAGTCTTAGCCATATACTAACACTAGCACTTACACTGGTCTCAGCACCACAGTGTAGCTGCACAGTTTCTGGAAGCACTTACTAAACTTCCTAGGCCTATAGGAGAATGACAGTTTACCGTGCCCTTTAAATCTGTTGACAGTTCTCAAAACTTCACTGGACTGACCTCCAGTTTGAGCTAGGTGTGACAGTGAAGACCCAATTCCTAAATTCCTGAGTGGCATTAACATAAAAATATTGACCTTCTAGTTATCAACTGCAAGGAAAACTAGCATGTAAAAACTTTCATTTGGGGTGGAAGTGTAGTTAGTCTTAAATTTCCAAAACTTGTTAAAGTACTTTGTATCACCAAGAAGATCATGATGCTCCTCTTGTAATCAGTGGTCAGTGCATAGTTATCATGCTCTGTTCTTGTCTCAGTGAGAGGTGGAACTGCTTGCCTTTTTTCAGAATCTGAAGTTGATGAACTCAGTTTTCCCCTAGCATTTATTTGGATATATTTGTCACTTTCTCCCAGGAGTTTGCAAGTGATTTGTAGCCAATATCTGGATAGGAGATGGTTTTTATTTTCTCTTTGCTCATCTAATGAAATAACTGGCTTATCCCCAGTAGAGAGAAGACAGACCACTACTACTGTGTCCTTTTCAATGATGAACATCATTCTTATGACCATGTCATCTACAGTCTCCAGAGAGCGCTTGGTTGTGAGCTCGGGGAAGCCCAGTTGCACACTACTGCCATAGATAAAGAGGTCAGTGCAGTGCGTGTGAAATAGAAATTCTCTTTTTAAGGATTATACGCTGCTTCTCTATATTCTCTCTCATTCTCTGATCGTAGTAACTGTAGCTGTGATGTTGGAGCTTGGAAAGAGACAATGACAGATAATGCAACCTAATTGTTAATTGTAGTTGCATGGAATATGAATGCTATTAAAGAAGGTGATCTGGTTTTCATATCATGCTTATTTGTTGTTGAAGACACAAACCAGGGTCCAGAGGAGGGGAGAAGCAACTGATTTCTTAGCTGAGGTTGATCCACTTTCATCTATTGTCTAACACTGCCAACTTTCTCTAACTTTGTTATAAAGGTTAGTTTTATCTTATCTGATTTGCACTTCTTGGATGAGAAAACGACACATTTCAGACATACCACTAAAATAAAAATATATTGGTTTGCCTATTCAATAGTAGGTTACATTGTGCAAACACTTTTATAATTTTTCTGGTTCAGTTTCTGTCCTGTAATAATCTTTAAAGTTGTGATGCAAGTTATTAAAACCAGGGAAATTCCATGGTGAAGCTGATGTTGACCGTTCCACTTTTTGTTTCTCAGAACAACATTAAACATTCCTAATTATCTGTTCAAAAATTACTTGGGGGCATTCTGTATGCATCACAAAATTATGAAGTGTGCACATGTACGTATGCAAAGATTTTATACATATGGACGGACATATCCTTTATTAAAATTGGAAGAATTTTTAAAAACTTGCTTTTGACCATTAGTGCTGTTTACTTTCAATATTTGTCTTGGTTTGGACTATGAAAAAATTAGTTTATTTTTGTCTAGTCTCACTTTCAGCTTCTCATGTGCTCGGACAATGCTACATTGCTTGGGCTACATACACTACAGAAGGCTGTTTTCCAAAAATAGTTCCATAGTAACTTTAAAAAAAGGTAATATTTGTGTTTTTAGGGTGTATATAAATGGTTATTTCTAATAATAAAACCTAAATTTTAGGTCTAACTTGACTTGAGTATGCTTTTACAATGCAGTGGAAATTGTGATGTTCGCTACACAAAATGTACCACAAAATGTACTTTGCTTTAATGGCAGTATGTTTACAGGAAGCTATTGCTTTCTCTTCATCTCTTCTCAAATTCTGCAATGTGGAAGGGCCATGTTAAAGGCCACACTTGTATTTTCTTTTCTTTGGAATTTGGGACCAGACAGTTCTTGTCAACGTTGTTCCAGACTCCATTAAGCGTGCTGTTGCATGTTGCTCTGAACATTCCCACTATCTGATCCTCAGAACTAGGAAATCACTTGATAGGCAAAGGTTGAAAGAAAAGAGTTCAGGAAGAGTCCACTTTCTGCTAGGATGAAAACTGACACTGCTTCTGGATGGGAGTATTTTGCAGAAGTCCAGTTCTTCCATTTTGTCGCACCAATTTGTTCCTCTTACATGATGATGCGAATGTGTTTGTTTTTAACTTGCTGTTTTAATTTAATTCAAATTGGTAGGGTTATCCAGAGATTGTTTGTTTGTACCAAGTGGATTACTATCTCAGAATTCCTAGAGCACTATATTAAATGGACTCTAGGCACCACACAGAAGATGGGCCAAAAATCAGACCCTTTGTCCAAATTTATGCAATTTTAATATTCTTTTACTGAGAAGTTATAAGGTAATAAAGCAGTGACAAAGTTCACACTTGAATCCTGTATTCTTGTATTAAACCCTAACAAAGGCCTCATTTTTTAGGTCAAGTTACCATCAGTTGAATCCTGAGATGTTTTAATTGGTTTTATTACCCTTTTTCCTACATCATAAGGTAACTGACCTTTCTAACTATATGAATGTTGTTTTGTTACCTTCAAGAGGACTATATGGTTGTAAGGCCAGAAATAAACAAATGCCTCTTAGTGTCCCCACACATGCCAAACTGTTCCTTCTCCTGCTCTCTTCATTTAAATTTCTGTTTAACACTTTGAGTAAGCCTGCATTAAACTAAAACACTAACATCAGAAATGAGATGTGACACACCAAAAGGTCTTAAAATATAATTAATATCAAAATAGAGGTTTCAAGTCATCTCCTAGTAAGTGACACAGAAATCTACATAAACTATGCTACATTCAGTTTCTCTGTGTCAATGCAGGCAATGACTCCTGGCTAAAAGGATCAAGATTCCACTTAAAGAAGCTATAGCTGGCAAAGTGAGACCATAAACCTGAGTGTGTCTAAATACACATCTCAAATTGCTTTTGGAAATTTTATTACCTTTGAGCAAACTAAACAATGGTTCCAACACAACCATTAATGCACCTCTTAGCAATGTACAAAGGAATACATTAATTTAAGTAATCACCTCACAAAATACCCCAATTCAGAAGATTAAGAAAAGTAAACAATCGGTTTTTTAGCCATTTGGAGAACAATAGAATTTTAAGGCCAAATTTAATGACATCTCTATTAAAGCTAGAGGTGTTCAAACAAAGATTTTTTGTAATAGAGTAAAAAGAAAAGGAGTACTTGTGGCACCTTAGAGACTAACCAATTTATTTGAGCATGAGCTTTCGTGAGCTACAGCTCACTTCATCGGATGCATACCGTGGAAACTGCAGCAGACTTTATATACACACAGAGAATATGAAACAATACCTCCTCCCACCCCACTGTCCTGCTGGTAATAGCATCCGATGAAGTGAGCCGTAGCTCACGAAAGCTCATGCTCAAATAAATTTTAGTCTGCTGCAGTTTCCACGGTATGCATCCGATGAAGTGAGCTGTAGCTCACGAAAGCTCATGCTCAAATAAATTTTTACCAGCAGGACAGTGGGGTGGGAGGAGGTATTGTTTCATATTCTCTGTGTGTATATAAAGTCTGCTGCAGTTTCCACGGTATGCATCCGATGAAGTGAGCTGTAGCTCACGAAAGCTCATGCTCAAATAAATTGGTTAGTCTCTAAGGTGCCACAAGTACTCCTTTTCTTTTTGCGAATACAGACTAACACGTCTGTTACTCTGAAATTTGTAATAGAGTAGGTATTTCTGGAAATATATACTGTAGTTGGATAAATTCATATATATGAAGATATTTTTAATAACAAATTTTGGTGGATACAATCATAGTGTATGCTTATATTAGTAAATCTAGAAATGTATAAAGATTAAGTGTAGCAATTGTAAAATTGTATTTAGAAGATATTATTAGAAGTAGGACTCTTGTTGTTGTGTTGCAGTTGTTTTGAAGTATCTAAGACCATGCTTAAAATAGCTAGAGTATTGTAACCATTTGGAATTCAAATATTGATTTTATAAGAAGTCTGGAAGTTGTTTACAATAAAAATCAAATTGGGGAAAATTCTTCCTACCCTTAAGAGGAGATAAACTTAATTTTTAATTTTGAAGAGAGTTTAAGAAGAAAAGAATAAAGCTTCTAGAAGGTAATTACCAAGTTACAACGAACTATGAGAATTTTATTCTGTTAAATGTTTCAGGGATAGAGGTCTACTTGAGCCTAATTAGTAAACCAGACCTGAATCCATCCAACCTGACATGAGAAGTTCCAGTTGTTTTCCAACCCAACCCATCCTGAATCCAGCACCTGTAGTCAGGTTTCATTGGGTCTGGTCTTGTTGCAGGGCTCTATTCCAGAAGTCACAACAGAAATTGAGCCAAAAGACAGTTCGGTTAGTGTATGCTCTAATTAAACAATGCTAAACAAAGATAAAATTAGGGAATTTGAAGGAGAGGCTGGAAACCGTTGGAAAGGTGGACTTTTCTGAAGCTTGGATGCTATCTGCTGGATGGGAGGAAACATGTGATGTCACTGGATCTGTCAGGTCTTACTACTTGCAACCAGATCTGCATACATCCCAAAATCTTGGACTGCCCAATGGAAAGATGTCTGAAGCAATAAACTGCTCCCTTTTTGGAGTTGGGCTAGTCCCCCAAACAACAGAATGAAGAGAACTCATAAAAGTGTTGCAAAATCTCAGTTCGTTGTTCTCTCTCCACTTAAGAGATCCAGCTCTCTTCACCTTGGAGATCGTGTTCATTGCAAGTCCTGAGGTTTTGAATGCTGAGTGTCCAGATTCTGAACCAAGAAGAGCCCTCCTATTCATGTAAGCAGTGTTCAATGACTTTGCTCTCTAAAGAGAGAGTTTTTGTTAAAAGAAAGTCCTTTTTCCTGAGAAGAACCTGGGTTTTGGGACTTTTAAAGTCCCAAATATAAGGAGCCTTAGGGAAGAAAGCTGTCCTGAAGATGAAAGATATCAAGAAGAAATAATCAGCACACCAGAAGGCTCCCTGGATGACAGAAAGCATAGAAAGATTTAAGAATAAGTATTTACTGCTGAGATTCCATAGGGAATTTCTGGGCTTTGAAGGAAGCCAGAAATTGGCCTTGGAGAGCAAAAATACTACCTTTCTAGAATCCTGTACTTCCTTGTAGTTTAGATTCTGGTTCCATAAATCTGGACCATTGTTCTGGATCCTTGAATTGACATTCCAAAATAATAAACCCTGTTAAGATGTCCTTATTCCAAATAAATACCAAGAAAGATTATAGTAGAAGTAGGGAAGAAATAAAACTTTAAACTAGCCTTAACATTTGAAATCTTCTACAGTAATCATGGTTGGATGTAACTTAATGCCTTGTAACAACATGTGCCTAAATTCAGTTGTTTGCTCCTCACCTAGAGGACACTGTAATTGTGAGGAAATTATATTTGCACTTTTTATGTTAAGGGTGATCTAACTATTACCAGCTTATTAAAGTTATTTTGCTGTTGCTTAAAGAACTAGCCTTGAGCTTATAGCTGTTTTTACCGTGTATTTCAAGTATCTGGAATTGAACTGTAGATTGTTAGATCTGTGAAAATACATTGTTTTGTTATCTTATTTAAACTCAGTTCCTAATTGTAAGTGCTACTGAGAACTAGTAACATAGTTTAAAATACTGTTCTGCTCTGTGCTGTGTCTTACTCACTCACCCCCTCGTAGCTGTGCTGTGGTTGCGTGTGTGAATGAGTTATTTGCCAGTGAAAGAAGCATCCTCAGATTTCTCTCCCTTCTAACATTACATTGTGAGTAAGAGAAACTATCTTTCTAACTTCAAAAACTCACTTCAGGCCTCATTGCTATATGTTGTAAATTCAAGAATATTTTTATGCTGGCTTTAATTTTATGTTTCTAACCACAGAATTATCTGATGTGTTAATACCAGTGGTGAGCTGGAGCTGGTTTGCACCGGTTCACGTGAACTGGTTGTTAAATTTTGAAGCCGGTTTAGAACTGGTAGTTAAAGGGGTGGGCAAACTCTGGCCCATGGGCCACAGTCGGCCCGCAGGACCATCCTGTCTGGCCCGCCTGAGCTCTCGGCTGGGGAGGCTCCCTTGAGAATCCCTTTTTAATTTAACTCATCCGGCGGTACTCCGGGTCTCCGGTGGCACTTCGGCAGTGGGTCCTTCACTCGCTCTGGGTCTTCGGCGACGGGTCCTTCAGTGCCGCTGAAGACCCGGAGCGACTGAAGGACCTGCTGCTGAAATGCCACTGAAGACCCAGAGCGAGTGAAGGAACCGGTTCTTCAGCTTTTGGCAGCTCATCACTGGTTAATACCTTATACTTTTAAACTACTTTCATCTTTGTGTGTGGTAACTTAAATTGTTGCAGGTTTATCTTTGTTTATTCCAATTACTAGGAGCACTGCGCTCCTTAATTATTTTTTTTGTATATCAGTGTTGCTAGTGTTTATACTTAAGAACATAAGAATGGCCATACTGGGTCAGACCAGTGAACTGTCTAGCCCAGTATCCTGTCTTCTGACAATGGCCAGTGCCAGATGCTTCAGAAGGAATGAAAGAACAGGGGAATTATCAAGTTGTGACAAAGTTCCTGCTCTACCTTGGTGGGTCTTGTGCTTATTGGTGGATTTGCTTGCCTTGGAGTTTCACGGCAGCCCTCAGCTTGGCTGTTTTTCTGAACCCACAGTCCAGGTCGACTCCTCCTGTGTCTGACCAGGAGTTTGGGAGGATTTGGGGGGAAACCCAGGCCCGCCCTCTACTCCGGGTTCCAGCCCAGAGCCCTGTGGAATGCAGCTGTCTAGAGTGCCTTCTGGAACTGCTGTGTGACAGCTACAACACCCTGGGCTACTTCCCCATGGCCTCCTCCCAACACCTTGTTTATCCTCACAATAGGACCTTCCTCCTGGTGTCTGATAATGCTTGTACACCTTAGTCCTCCAACAGTCCGCATTCTCACTCTCAGCTCCTAGTGCCTCTTGCTCCCAGCTCGTCACACGCACACCATAAACTGAAGTGAGCTCCTTTTTAAAACCTAGGTGCCCTGATTAACCTGCCTTAATTGATTCTAGCAGCTTCTTGATTGGCTGCAGGTGTTCTAATCAGCCTGTCTGTCTTAGTTGTCTCCAGAAGGTTCCTGATTGTTCTGGAACCTTCCCTGTTACCTTACTGAGGGAAAAGGGACCTTCTTAACCTGGGGCTAATATATCTGCCTTCTATTACTCTCCTGTAGCCATCTGGCCCGACCCTGTCACAAAGTGTTCCATCCCCTGTTGTCCAGTCCCATCTTCTGGCAGTTAGAAGTTTAGGGACACTCAGAGCATGGGGCTGCATCTATTTCTTTTTTGAACCCAGTTATACTTTTGGCCTTCGCAGTATCACATGTAAACGAGTTCCACAACTTGACTGTGTGTTGTGTGAAGTAGTACTTCCTTATGTTTGTTTTATATCTGCTGCCTTTTAATTTCATTGGGTGACACCTAGTTCTTGTATTATGTGAAGGGGTAAATAACACTTTCTTATTCCCTTTCTCCACACCATTCAAGGTTTTATAGACTTCTATCATACTCTCCCTCAGTGGTCTCTTTTCCAAGATGAACAGTCCCAGTCTTAATCTCGACTCATATGGAAACTGTGCCATACCCCCCTAACCATTTTGGTTGCCCTTCTCTGTACTTTTTCCAGTTGTAATATATCTTTTTTTTTTTTTTTTTTGAGATGAGGCGACCAGAACTGCATGCAGTATTCAAGGTGTTGGCGTACCATTGATTTATATAGTGGCATTATGCTGTTTTCCGTCTTCTCTATCCCTTTCCTAATGGTCCCTAACATTTGTTAACTTTTTTGCCTGCCACTGCACCTTGAGCAGATGTTTTCAGAGAACTATCCATGATGATCCTAATCTTTCTTCAGTGGTAACAGCTAATTTATCCCATCATTTTGTATATCTAGTTGGGGTTCTATTTTCCAGTGTGCATTACTTTGCATGATCAACATTGAATTTCATCTGCCATTTTGTTGTCCCATCTCCCAGTTATGTGAGAACTCTTTGTAATTCTCCTCAGTCAGCTTTGGATTTAACTGTCTTGAGTGATTTTGTATTGTCCCCAAATTTTGCTACCTCACTGTTCACCCCTTTTTTCAGATCATTAATGAATATTGTGAATAGCACAAGTCATTGTACAGATCCTTGGGAGACACTGCATTTACCTCTTTCCATTATGGAAACTGTCCATTTGTTCCTACCCTTTATTTCCTTTTACTCTGTTGCTGGTCCATGAGAGGACCTTCCCTCTTATCTCATTGCTGTTTAGTTCGCTTAAGAGCCTTTGGTGAGAGACCTTGTCAAAGGCTTTCAGAAAGTCCAACTGCACTATATCTACTGGATCACTTGTCCATACACTAGTTGACTCCCTCAAAGAATTTGAATAGATTGGTGAGGCATGATTTCCCTTTACAAAAGCCAAGTTGATTCTTCCCCAACATAGTTGCTGAACCGACTAGTGGGGATGCCATTTTAGATTTGGTTTTGGTGAGTAGTGAGGATCTCATAGAAGAAATGGTTGTAGGGGATCATCTTGGTTCAAGTGATCATGAGTTAATTCAGTTCAAACTGAACGGAAGGATTAACAAAAATAAATCTGCAACTAGGGTTTTTGATTTCAAAAGGGCTGACTTTCAAAAATTAAGGAAATTAGTTAGGGAAGTAGATTGGACTGAAGAATTTATGGATCTAAAGGCAGAGGAGGCCTGGGATTACTTTAAATCAAAGCTGCAGAAGCTATTGGAAACCTGCATCCCGAGAAAGGGGAAAAAATTCATAGGCAGGAGTTGTAGACCAAGCTGGATGAGGAAGCATCTCAGAGAGGTGATTAAGAAAAAGCAGAAAGCATACAGGGAGTGGAAGATGGGAGGGATCAGCAAGGAAAGCTACTTTATTGAGGTCAGAGCATGTAGGGATAAAGTGAGACAGGCTAAAAGTCAAGTAGAGTTGGACCTTGCAAAGGGAATTAAAACCAATAGTAAAAGGTTCTATAGCCATATAAATAAGAAGAAAACAAAGAAAAAAGAAGTGGGACCACTAAACACTGAGGATGGAGTAGAGGTCAAGGCTAATCTAGGCATGGCCCAATATCTAAACAGATACTTTGCCTCAGTCTTTAATAAGGCTAAAGAGGATCTTAGGGATAATGGTAGCATGACAAATGGGAATGAGGATATGGAGGTAGATATTACCATACCTGAGGCAGAAGCAAAACTCAAACAGCTTAATGGGACTAAATTGGGGGGGGCCCAGATAATCTACATCCAAGAATATTAAAGGAATTGGCACCTGAAATTGGAAGCCCATTAGCAAGAATTTTTAATGAATGTGTAAACTCAGGGGTTGTACCATATGATTGGAGAATTGCTAACATAGTTCCTATTTTTAAGAAAGGAAAAAAGTGATCTGGGTAACTACAGGCCTGTTAGTTTGACATCTGTAGTATGCAAGGACTTGGAAAAAATTTTGAAGGAGAAAGTAGTTAAGGACATTGAAGTCAATGGTAAATGGGACAAAATACAACATGGTTTTACAAAAGGTAGATCGTGCCAAACCAACCTGTTCTCCTTCTTTGAGAAAGTAACAGATTTATTAGACAAAGGAAACGCAGTGGCTCTAATTTACCTAGATTTCAGTAAGGCCTTTGATACTGTGCCACATGGGGAATTATTAGTTAAGTTGGAAAAGATGGGGATCAATATGAAAATTGAAAGGTGGATAAGGAATTGGTTAACGGGGAGACTACAGCGGGTCCTACTGAAAGGTGAACTGTCAGGCTGGAGGGAGGTTACCAGTGGAGTTCCTCAAGGATCAGTTTTGGGACCAATCTTATTTAATCTTTTTATTAGTGACCTCGGCACAAAAAGTGGGAGTGTACTAATAAAGTTTGTGTACGATACAAAGCTGGGAGGTATTGCCAATTTAGAGAATGACCGGGATATCATACAGGAGGATCTGGATGACCTTGTAAACTGGAGTAATAGTAATAGGATGAAATTTAATAGTGAGAAGTATAAAGTTATGCATTTAGGGTTTAATAAAAAGAATTTTAGTTATAAGCTGGGGACGCATCAATTAGAAGTAACGGAGGAGGAGGAGGACCTTGGAGTATTGGTTGATCATAGGATGACTATGAGCCGCCAATGTGATATGGCCGTGAAAAAAACTAATGCAGTCTTGGGATGCATTAGGCGAGGTATTTCCAGTAGAGATAAGGAGGTGTTAGTATCGTTATACAAGGCACTGATGAGACCTCACCTGGAATATTGTGTGCAGTTCTGGTCTCCCATGTTTAAGAAGGATGAATTCAAAGTGGAAGAGGTACAGAGAAGGGCTACTAGGATGATCCAAGGAATGGAAAACTTGTCTTGTGAAAGGAGACTCAAGGAGCTTGGCTTGTTTAGCCTAACTAAAAGAAGGTTGAGGGGAGATATGATTGCTCTCTATAAATATATCAGAGGGATAAATACTGGAGAGGGAGAGGAATTATTTAAGCTCAGTACCAATGTGGACACACGAACAAATGGATATAAACTGGTCATCAGGAAGTTTAGTCTTGAAATTAGATAAAGGTTTTTAACCATCAGAGGAGTGAAGTTTTGGAATAGCCTTCCAAGGGAAGCAGTGAGGGCAAAAGATCTATCTGGCTTTAAGATTAAACTCGATAAGTATATGGAGGAGATGGTATGATGGGATAACACGATTTTGGCAATTAATTGATCTTTAAATATTCATGGTAAATAGGCCCAATGGCCTGTGATGGGTTGTTAGATGGGATGGGATCTGAGTTACTACAGAGAATTCTTTCCTGGGTATCTGGCTGGTGAATCTTGCCCATATGCTCAGGGTTTAGCTGATCGCCATATTTGGGGTCAGGAAGGAATTTTCCTCCAGGGCAGATTGGAAGAGGCCCTGGAGGTTTTTTGCCTTCCTTTGTAGCATGGGGCACGGGTCACTTGCTGGAGGATTCTCTGCTCCTTGCAGTCTTTAAACCACGATTTGTGGACTTCAGCACCTCAGACATAGGTGAGAGGTTTTTCGCAGGAGTGGGTGGGTGAGATTCTGTGGCCTGCGTTGTGCAGGAGGTCGGACTAGATGATCCTAATGGTCCCCTTCTGACCTTAGTATCTATGTATCTATATTGTGTTCATCTCTGTGTGTGATAATTCTGTTCTTTACTATAGTTTCAACCGGTTTGCTCCCTGACCCTGTAATTGCCAGAATTGCCTCTGAAGACTTTAAAAAAAAAAAAAAAATCGTCATCACATTAGCCATCCTCCAATCATCTGTGCAGAGGCTGATTTAACTGATAGGTTACATACCATTTAGTAGTTCCGCAATCTCGTATCTGATTTCCTTCAGAACTCTTGGATGAAAACCATCTGGTTCTGCTGATTTATTAGTTTAATTTATCAGTTTGTTCCAAAACCTCTGCTGCTGACACCTCAGTGTGAGACAGTTCCTCAAATGCATCACCTAAAAAGAATGGCTCAGATGTGGGAACCTTCCTCACGTACTCAGTGTAGTCTGATGCATAGGATTCACCTGGGCCTTGTCTTCCTGAAGTGTTCCTTTAGCATCTTGATTATCCAGTGCCCCCATTGATTGTTTAGAGGCTTCCTGCGTCTGACTGACTTAAAAAAAAATTGTTCTTAGTTTCTGTGCTTTTTTTCTAGTTATTCTTCAAATTCTTTTTTGACCTGCCTAATTATACTTAACGTTTGGCAAGTCCAGTGTAAACGTTACTCTCTATTTCCCATATTAGTATTTTACTTAGGATACCTTTTTGTCTCTAACCACCTCTTTTACTTTGTTGGTTAGCCATGGTGTGATTTTTTTTGGTCCTCTTATTATTTTTTTAAATTATGGATTCACATTTTTTTTCTTCCTCTGTTATGGTATTTTTAAATAGTTTCTGTGCAGCTCGCACGCATTTCACTCCTGTGGCTTTTCTTTTTAATTTCTTTTTACCTCACTTCCTCATTTTTGTGTATTTTCCCCTTTCTGAAGTTAAATGCTACTGTGGTGGGTTTCTTTAGTATTGTCCCCCTGCAAGGATGCTAAATTTAATTATATTATGGTTGCTAATACTGATGATTAAGCTATTCACCTCTTGTACCAGTTCCTGTGCTCCACTCAGGACGAAGTCAGGAATTGCCTCTCCCCTTGTGGATTCCAGGATTAGCTGCTCCAAAAAGCAGTCATTAATTGTGCCTAGAAAATGTATCTTTGCATCCTGTCCTGAGGTGACATGTTCCCAGTCAATATGGGGTTAATTGAAATCCCCCCCTTTATTATTGGGTTTTCTGTTTTTGGAGTCTCACGTCTAACTCAGCTTTTCTAAACTTTTTGCCTTGTGTAAAATTGAGACCGCCACCTTACACAATACTTGGTTAGACTCTGTTACTATCTTTCACCATTTCCGTTTAGCCTATTAATTCAACCAAAACAGAGAGAACCCTACCTGTTCCTTCCTTGGGTGATTTATATCCCAGCTTGCATAGAAATAACAATTTCTAGCTAGACAGCTGTGTCTGAACACTGATTAATGGTGAGCTGTAATTGTCATATGACCTTGAATTCATTTAGTTAAATCCTTTGTTTAGTCCTAGAATTCTGATTTCTTAAGATAGAGCTGAGGAGAATTATTTGTTGTTTTACTAGTCTCATTTAAGTTATTAAACTCAAGTACACTATCCTATTTATTTTTCCCAGTTTTATTCTTTTTCTTTAATCTAGGAGATTTTTTTAGATAGTTTTATAACCTAATTTACTTTAATTGAATTTACCTTGGTTACTTTACACTTAATGTGTTTACTGAAATGTTAATGATGTTTAATCATTAGCCTCTCTCAGTAGGAGACTAAGGGTATGTCTTCGATGCCAACGTTAAAGTGCTGCCACGTTAACATGGCTGTGTAGTTATGGCACTAGCACTGTGCTCAGGGGTGTGTTTTTCAGCGCTGTAAAGTGGCAGTGTAGACAAGGCCTTAGGGTTTATCTACAGGAACAACTAGACCACGGCAAGCCGGGGTGTGAACCTGCCCTGCAGTAGTTGATCATGGCCTTCGTTAACCGTTCATTGGAATGCAGCTCAAAACATTCTAACAAACTCAACAGATCAACAGAATGCATATGGACGTTGGACCACATTCACAGTAACGTCAGGGTAGATTCACACCCCAGCTTGCCATGGTTTAGTTGCTCATGTAGAGAAGTTCAAATACCCATTGATATATTTAGTGCCTTGAGTAGATGACTGAATATAGCATGGTTGTTGATTCTTATAGCTTTGAGTTTTATTCTTCTATGATAGAAATTTTGCCAATATTTAATCAATTTTTGTTGTGATTTTTCTCTTACATTTTAGAATTACATAAGTAATTACAAGTTAATTTAAGTATTAATACTTTAATACTCATTTACCTTTTATTTTATATGCTTATCTCATTTGCCTATTCATTGCTGATTGAGTTGTGTATTAATATTCTCTTGTCATTTTATATACTTATTGATTTATTTTGTGTATTGATTTTTCTCTTTATTTTAGTTATTTAAATATTTTCTTAATTTTGAAGAAAATAATTGTTGATTATGAGGCGTCACCTAGTGCATTAAAAGAACCCCTGCTACTAAAATAATAGTCTCCTGAATAGTCTGTATCGATAATTCCATCTTTTGATTTTGGTTTCCCTGAACTAATTTCATGAGAAACAATTATTTATTAATTCCATCTATTTAATTGTTGTTTCTCCCACTTATCAACCCTAATTGAATTATTTTTGTTTAGTAATTTTTAGATAAAATTAATTGGCAGTCAGATACCTGTTTCCTCACCACACCTGCCTTGTGCTGCCTGCTTATTTTGAATAATGTCACCTAGCAGGGACCTGGCCGAAGTGTCTTTTTTTAATTTAATTTAATTTAATTTATTCTTTTTTTTTTCAATATTTTATTTATTCATTTCTTATTTAATTCCTTGTTATTTAAACAGGGTCGTAGGGCTGTTAAAGAGGGAACTTATGTATCCTGTCAGGAAGCAAAGGAAGAAATCAAGGTAACTTCCTGAAATCTTTATTCCAGTCTTACAAATTTTGGTGTTCTTTGTATTTTTTTTATTACCTTTTTTTTGTTATTTGCAGTGATGATGTAGCCGTGTTGGTCCCAGGATATTAGAGAGAATCTGTGTAAACTCAAAAGCTTGTCTCTTTCACCAACAGAATTTGGTCCGATTAAAATATATTACCTCACTCAATTTGTCTGTCTATATTTTTGTTATGTAATCTTTATAACTTAATACATGCAGATTTTTTTATAATCTTTCTTTAAACCCCTTGAGATACAATTTATTCCACCATCTTTTGGTCAAGTTAGATACACGTGTTAAACACTGTCCTAAATCGGGAGTCAGCTGGTTTAGGTGTCTGAAGCAAAAATTTGCTTAAGTGAGAGGAGGGTTCGTGAACGGGTTAAGAAGATTAGAACTTCTGGGCCTTCTCTCCTTCAAACTTTATTTTCTTGTTTTTACCTGACTTGTAGAGGCACTCTGAGAATGTCTCCCAACGACCGCTTCATGTGGAGGTTCTGCATGCTGATGTTATGGCTCATCAGAAATTTGCTTTGCGTCTTGGTTCTTGGTTGAACAAACTTATGAGCTATTCAAGTAAGCATATAATTTACTTTGTTCCAGTAATGGGCTGCCAAAACTTTAGCAAGATGTACCCTCAAAAAATATCTCTTTAGGCAGCAATACATGTGATATTCCCTTGTTTAAAATACTCCCATTTTTCTCCCCTTAAAATAAATAATCTGTTTCTCTCTTCTCCCTTGCAATAATATATCTATCTTTTCATCACTTCACCCCTCAAACTGTTATGGTGTGTTCCCCTCCTTTCCCCGCCTCCAGAATCTCATGGAGACTCTTTAGGTGGCTTTCCTGTCTGTGTGCTGATTCTTTGGGAACGTTCCAAACCTAACTGACTAATTTTACATAAAGTGTGTGTGGAGAAGAGATTTTTAAAGTGTCTTGCTGCAGAAGCCAGCTGCTTGCTCCTTTCAGTCCTAATAATGTGTTTCTTTTCAAGATTCTTCAAAATGAAAATGGTTAGATTGTTTTTTGAAAACTTAGATTCTCCTCCCTGAGGCCCAAAGGCTGACTGTGTTAACAAGAGACTCTCAGGTCCACTCCAGACTCGTTATTTTTCCAAATTTAGAATGTTGCTTAGAAAATAAAACAAAAAATCCATTCATAGGCCCCTTTCTCTTCTCAGAGAAGTGGGTGCTAGGTTTAGTCCTTATTAAACTGAATCAAATCACCACTGTTTTTGCTTCTTGATTGCAAAATTGCATTGCACATAAGAAACCTCTAATATAAGGACTCATTTCCTAATTCTCTTTCACCAATGCTTTTGTCTTTAGAAAAGTGGCTATCATACATTCATCCTACTTCTGCAAATAATTTGTTTATCAATAACTTTAAAGAAATATAAGATGACATTTTGGAATCTTACACAAAGCCTATGTAATCCAACTTCGTAAGAGTACCCTGTGTAGGGGCTGGAAGAGATAAAGTCACATCCCAACCTGGCCTGCTCACCTGTGTTCAGATCAGGTGTAGAATTTTCTGTGCAAGGCTGTCTTGACCCCCTTCCTAGTGAAATGTCAGTCCTCCACAACTCCCTAAATTTCTCTCGTAAGTAGGTAACTCTACTCTGTGGAAATTAGGGAAGTTATTCTGCAGAGCAACAAGGTATGCTGAGATCACACTTGTGTAGAAATATTAAGGTTAGTCAGTGATCTGTGATTTTGGTTTTTAAGATCAGAATCCAGAAGTAATTTCTGTATGAAATTATCTCTTAAACAGACTTGTATTTTGTTGGGTGGACCCCTTGATTATTCAATGACATTACACAAACTAATGTATTTCTCTGTCTAGGTGACTTCCGCCAGATCTTCTGTCAAATATGCCTCAAAGAGGAAGCTGACTCTGAAAAGCCCTGCCTCATAAGCATGTTGATGCTTTGGGATGCAAAACTTCATAAAGGTGGGTGGGTGTATGTAAGTTACTCTGAACTGAAGTTGCAATCCACTTTAATATATTTGTTAAATATGCTAAGTAAATAAATGCCCTAAAATGGAAGCCATAGTAGTATAAGTTAAGTCTTCAATGTAGTTCTTAATTCTAGGGCAGCTGAAGTTTAAGAATATGATTGAGTTTTGTTAAGTGTTGGCCTCCTTATCCTTTCCTTTCAAATTTACATATTTTGGAGGATGTACTCTGGGAATGTAACTTGACGATGAAAACCTGCTCTCAGTTTTCAAATGTAAAATGTTACAAAATAGAAGGTATGAAAACATTTCAGCTACAGTGACATAAGTATAATTGTTTATATATGTATCTATAATGGCTAAGTAAAGGACAAAGGGAAGACGCACCTTCATTACTGAGAGTGGTAGGATATTCCATACAAAATAACCAGAGTAGAAAGTGTCTGAGAAGAGAATGATATGCCTGATTGGCATAAAAGATTTAAGAGCCCAGAAACTGTTCACAAATGGAGACGCAACCCTTCAGAACTAGAACATTCCTCCTGTTTCCAAACTAAGTAAAACCACAAAATGTCAAAGAGGATCTGTTACCCTTAAACAGCGAAGCTAAGAAAGCTTAACACGCATGACTTGGATGATTTAAAGAAACCTGTCTGCATACAATTCTTATACTGATTTAATTATCAGTTTAGAAACTAATATAGTTTGGTTGTAATCCTGTCATGTGGACGCAGTTACACAGGTATATTGGTGCTCGTAGCATGTTAGCTTATTTGTTTCTAAATTCTATATAGTGTAATTGCTACAAACATTGAATGTGGACTGGTCTTAGATCTTTGCTCATTGGCTTTCAAAGAAAGCTAAAAGGAAGTTGAGCTCACTGTGTCCCAAGCGGGTGGGGGGAAACAGAGCCATGTTGGACAAGTGGATTCCTGTATCTACCAGAGCTCTGAAGCAGTTACCTAATGAATGTTGTTAAAATGAATAATAGGCTACTTGCCAGTGGGTTGATTATATGTGTATATGCATAACTGTCTTAATACTTCTAATGATATGGAGTTTCCTTCTCTTTCCACCTGCTCTTTTCCTGCACAAAAAAAAAATAGTGTTTAGTGGAGTAAGAGTAAAACAAATTTTATTATCTTCACAGGGGCAAGGAAGATCCTTCATGAACTTATTTTCAGCAGTTTTTTCATGGAAATGGAGTACAAAAAACTTTTTGCTATTGAATTTGTCAAGGTAACTAGATGTTCATATTTTCTTACATATTGTGGTTATAAATTTTAAACAGGTGATGTCCTCAGAAAAAAACGGGAGAGTAAAAATTATGGATGAAATCTTAAACTGATTTTCATTTCCTAACTCTTCTTGTTTGTGCTTCCATGACCATGGAATTTTAAATTATAGTTAACAATATATTTTAATTTTTAAAATATATCGAGGAAGATATTTATGAGAGAGTGGAATGGTTACTCAGAGAATACATGGTATGTTTATGCCCTCTTTAAATGTACATTGACTTGATAACCCCATAAAACCGTCTGTTTATGGTGTTTTATAAATATTTTTCATGTTCACTAGCCTAATTTCAGAAAGTTTTTTTTTTTGTTTTTTCACATCCGTACTGATATCAGTTTTAAGGTAACTTGCAGTTTGTACAGAAATGCAGCATAGGTGCTGTCCATCTGTAATTCAGGATTCTCAATAAGGTTTTGTCAAGGATTATTTAGATACACGTGTAACTTATTCATTATCACATTGTAGCAATAAAGTTCTGTGGATACTTAGTCCAAAACAGTTCTTCATGCTCCAACCTTGAAAGAAGTTGCTGAAGTGTCTGAGAAGCAATACTGTATCCACTTAAGGATATAAATTAGTATACAACAAAAACCAAAACATATAAAAAACTTGTAAGCTGTATTCACTAGTTGAGATGGGTGCTAGGCAATTTGGCCCAGAGAACCAACAATCTTTCTCTAATCTAAAATGAGGTGCAAGTTCAGCCATAACCTAATGGAATGGACGATAAAAGCCATAGACTTGCCATTCTGGTATTAAGTTTAGAACTATGGAGAATTGTTTTGATTTTAAACTAATGAACTTCCAACATGGAGTGCGTTAGCAACCCTCCTAGCTCAGCCAAAAAAATATGAGACTTCAAGGTCCTTGCTTCAATCCCCGCTTTAGACATGTAGATGCTAATGTGCAACTGTGATGAGCACAGTGTATATATAGCTTTACTACATGCTGCTAGATTTCTGCTACCATTGAAGCAGTGGGTAAACTATCTGATCTTTTTTTTTCAAAAAGATAATGCAATATTTGAGAAATAAACATGAAGTAAGGGCTAGCAGAACATTTTTGTTATGAGAGACAATCCATTTATATTACGAGTGAAAAATGTGAGTGACATTGTTCCTCTTTGGAATGGAAATGTAAGGGAAAGAATTATGCTGAATCCTTAGAGCTTTTGGTGGCAGCTCTTCAACAGAACAGTCCATATTCTGTTTTGTGGAGGGGATAAAGACCTATTTTATGATTCTTGTAATTTCAAGAGCTAAGAGACTGACTGTGTGTGTGTGTGTGTGTTTTGTTTCCCTCATTGGAGAAGGATGGCAGTGTGGGAAATAAAGGAATTAGATTCCATCCGGCAAAGCACCTAAGCATGTGCTTAACTTTAAAGAAGAATCAGTGGTTCTACTCTTGTGTAAAGTTAACCACATTAAGTGCTCTTCTAGATATGGGGCTTTGTGCAGTTCATGTGTGTTGATCTGGAGCTGTTGGGGAGTGATAAAGACATCTGTTTTAACTGTAGTGTTTCTTCCAAGTGAAATTAAATTAAATGTTTTTTGGTTTTATTTAGCTTTAGCTGTTAATCATTTTCCCAATGTTCTCCTTTTCACAGTATTACAAGCTGTTGCAAAAAGAATACATCAGTGATGACCATGATAGAAGTATCTCAGTGACTGCACTCTCAGTTCAGATATTCACTGTACCCACTCTGGTACGTATAGCCAGCACCTCAGTAAATCTATCATGATCCTGGAGTGGTTTATCATGATACCATATCTATAGACTGCTGATTCAATTAGTAGGCAGTTTCCATACATTTGTAGCCAAAGCAAAAAGGGTATTTAGAGTTTGCTAAAATAAAAGGGTAAATTGTTTTGTCTGAAGTTTTTACGAAAATTCATCACAGAAATGAGAAGGGATGCAAGTAAATGGAGTTCTGCACAAGGTCATTCTATAAATCAGCTAAATTTCTTTTAGTCTGCAGCTCAAGATTACCTTTTTCCCTGCAGAGGGGAAAAAGTGTGTGTTTGTGTGTGTGTGTGTGTGGGGAGACCTGGGGGGAAAGAAAAGGATGAAGAAGTCCTAAAAGACAGGAGGCGGCATCTGTGTGTGTTTCGAAGGTAGAGTTCCTGCTTGGTTTTTACATGAGAAATTCAGATCTCTTCTACCTTGTCTTTCAAGGAAGTCTTTATAGATGACTGGGGAGCTAGTAGTTTGTCACTGCAGCTATTAAGGAAATACAGCGTGATCAGTTGAAATGAATGATTTTTGTTCAGCTTGTTAACAAATGTTTTGGACACCTGTGTAACTTGTACTCTTGCCAAACACTTAGACTCCCTGGCTGAAAAGAGTTGGCACCGGTCCCTCTTCAACAGAAGAATGAGAGCCATCCCACTCCAGTATTTTATTCCGCTAGTAAAATAAATAAATAAATAATAATAAAGGAAGACATGATTTGATGTTTGTAACATTTCTAAAGTAAAAATAATGAGGTTGTGTGTTCATACATCATAAAGAAACAAAGAACACAAACACATTTTCTTTCCTTTACAGTTTTGCCTTTCAAGTCAGGCACTAGATGAAAATACCAGCATACAGAAAATGAGCCAAATTCCACAGAGCTGATACAGAGAGGGATTACACCTGTGCAGAAGGAGGAATTCACCTTGGCATAGGGCAGTCAGTGTTGTGGTCACACCTTTTTCCTCAAGGTTTTCATGAGCTTTAACTCTCACCAGCTCTAACTTACCTACAGGAGATTCATTGGTAGGAGCCACTGAACCGGCACACATCCCTCCTCTCTGGCCACACACTCTGCCAGCCACAGCCATCCACTTTTCAGGTGATGGGACCATTAGAGCCCTACTGCCTGGCATTACTGCTATTACAGTAGCATAAAGCAGCCTCAGTCTTGTCCCTTGGCAAACTTTCTACCACAGGAGACTTGTTCTGTATCCCTTTGTCCCCAGATAAAAGGGAATCTCACTTCCCTGAAGAGAATGATATGGAAGTTGCTCAGAGGCTGAAGTTACTCTTTTTTTCACTTAGTGTCTCATAGTTCAGGTCCTGGCATTGCGTACTGTACTAGGGGGTCAAAACTGCGATATGGCACTATACGTTTTTAGACACCATCCTCTTTACTGCAAGTGTGGCTCAGCTGACACGCAGCACTAGAGAATGTTTGGCAAAGTATAAACCGCTTTGCCACAAGTGTCGAACATCCAAATTATGAATTAATAGGAGCAGAGAGTGTCTACCTATTCTTGCAGCCAGGCAGATTCCTATTGTTGAAACACCATTTCCCACACAGGCACGCCATCTTATTGAAGAGCAAACTGTAATAACCATCATCACAGAGACACTACTAGAAGTGCTGCCAGAGTACTTGGACAAGAATGAGAAGTTCAACTTCCAGGGTTACAGCCAGGACAAACTGGGTCGGGTGTATGCAGTCATATGTGACCTCAAGTAAGTGTACATTTGAGGAGGGAGTATGAAAAACTTCCACAAACAGATTGCCTTGTTGTCACCTTGCTTTAAAGTAGATCCCAACTAGTTTAAAGTATCAAAAGAAACTGCAAAAAATGCAGTACTACAACAAACCCAGTGGACACACATCTTTAATTTTGCCCTCATAAGATGGCTCCACTGGTATTTCATGGTGTCTGATAATGCCAGCATAGTCATGGGGGTAACGGTCATGCTAATTGTGAATTAGTGACACATAGTGGTGATGGATTAGTTTTACATTGTTAATGTATCTAATGCCACATTTCTGGCTATTGAATAGATGTTCAGTGTGTAGTTCAATAGTTGATAGAATTTTGTGACCGTTCTTTGACGTGTCATTCTTAACATAATTTGTTCTGAAAATTTTGGTTACAACAGTTATAAATGCATGCTTTAAGGTTCTGTTATGTATGTTTAGGTTATGCATCATGTACACTAAAAATAGTGTAATTGGGCAAGTAAGCAAAGAGATTTTAGTTATTTAAATCTCATTGGGTACTGTCTATATATTCGCACGCATGATCCCAATTGTAAATACCCATGACAGTGTATTGTGTTCAGAAATAGATTGATATCACCAGTTAGAATGATGAAAGTAAACCATGGAAAGATACAATTGGTGGATCATTACCAATGGAAAAAGCTGCTGTGAGACCATTTTTGCACATTTAAAGGGGGTCAGTTGCTTTGAATTTTTTTCATAAAACTATTAGAATGGCAAATATTTTTCTTCAATTTTATTTTAACCATAAAACCAAGAATATTAAAGTTTTAGAAGTTAGTGTTACAAAGGCAAGAAAAATGTGAACTTAAAATTGGTCAAGAAGTTCTCCAAAATCCTTTTCTTTTATGTAAAGCAATGAGAATCTCCAGGAAACACTGAGTTTATCAGGCTATCAACTATTCTAGCACACTCGTCATCCTTGGTTACATACATGGTGAGATATATACTAGAAATGAATAACAGAAATTACCTACTATGTTAAGCCCATGAATCTTGCACTGGCAAGGACTTCCCTACAGTATAACCTCCTTGCTAGCAAAAAAAATGACCTTTTTATTAAAAATGTTCCACTTACTGAGAACCTTGTTACACATCTCACTTCAAGGCCCGATCTAACTTGCCTTAAAATTAATGAGATTATTCTCATTGGGTGCACTGAGAGTTGGATCTTGTTTCTTTACTGGAGGTCTTCTGGTGACAGCAGAAGTGAAGTGAAGGCTTAAATCCAGTATGATTCTTAGTGTAAAAAACTTAATTCAGGACATAATCTAAAATAGCAGAATGAAGAGTGGCTATTATGCTAGTTTTTATACTGATACGGCTGCTTAATGAATGAGGTCAAAGTTCCCTAAACTCAGACAGTGGTGGTACTCCTAACATATCTTTCAGAGTAACAGCCGTGTTAGTCTGTATTCGCAAAAAGAAAAGGAGTACTTTTGGCACCTTAGAGACTGATCAATTTATTTGAGCATGAGCTTTTGTGAGCTACAGCTCACTTCATCGGACGCATACTGTGGAAACTGCAGAAGACATTATATACACAGAGACCATGAAACAATACCTCCTCCCACCCCACTCTCCTGCTGGTAATAGCTTATCTAAAGTGATCATCAAGTTGGGCCATTTCCAGCACAAATCCAGGTTTTCTCACCCTCCGCCCCCCCCCCCCCCACACACACACAAACTCACTCTCCTGCTGGTAATAGCCCATCCAAAGTGACCACTCTCTTTAAAATGTGTATGATAATCAAGGTGGGCCATTTCCAGCACAAATCCAGGTTCTCTCACCCCCCCACCTCCCCCCCACAAACTCACTCTCCTGCACCCCCCCACCTCCCCCCCACACCCTCCTGCTGCAGGAGAGTGAGTTTGTGGGGGGGAGGTGGGGGGGTGAGAGAACCTGGATTTGTGCTGGAAATGGCCCACCTTGATTATCATACACATTTTAAAGAGAGTGGTCACTTTGGATGGGCTATTACCAGCAGGAGAGTGAGTTTGTGGGGGGGGGGGCGGAGGGTGAGAAAACCTGGATTTGTGCTGGAAATGGCCCAACTTGATGATCACTTTAGATAAGCTATTACCAGCAGGAGAGTGGGGTGGGAGGAGGTATTGTTTCATGGTCTCTGTGTATATAATGTCTTCTGCAGTTTCCACAGTATGCGTCCGATGAAGTGAGCTGTAGCTCACAAAAGCTCATGCTCAAATAAATTGAGCAGTCTCTAAGGTGCCACAAGTACTCCTTTTCTTCTAACATATCTTGTAATGTTTTATTCTAGCTGCTTGGATGTGCAACCCCAAAAGCCTTCCTCCTAACTAGTTTTGTTTCTAGAAACTATTGCGCTAGGTCAAGCAAAGGGCATATTTTCAGTTGGTATTAGATGAAAATAAATATAAAAATATTGATGCTAAAAAAATGTATCTGATTAAATCACTTGTCACTGCCTTTGCTCAAAAAGACTTGGCAAAAGTACATTAACTGTGCAGATGACCGTGATGGATCCTGAGTTCACTAAAAAGTACAAAACTGCAAAATTTATTAAATTATACTTCCAGGCTCTGCCTTATCTCACTTCACTTTATATTTCAGTATAAAATATTCCCATAATGGAGGATGGGTAATAAGTATAGCTAAATAATATGTTCTTGCAAAAAGCTTTACAGCTACAAAGTGTTAAGTCTTAGAAGTCTTTTAGTTAGTGAAGACTATATGAAGAGAAATTTAGCACTAGTAAAGTATTATATGGACAAACATCTTTTCCTGTATTGACCCTGAAATAGGCTGGGTTGTTTCTATTCAGAAATCTGAAGTGGCACAGTGGATGACTAGAGCTGGTAAAAAAAATTGTGAAAGTTCACCAAAAATTGGAATATCTCATAGAAATATAAAGGTCTAAATGGAAAACAAATGTTGATGAAATTTTCCTGACAACTCCCCTTCCTTGTGCATTTTTAAAAAAATTAGCTCTATGGATAAGAAACATAGTAATACAAAAGTATACCCCCTGCAGTAAGGCGGTCTGGGAAATATGACTCTTTAATCCTTGCCATTCTAGTACACCTGGCAAAACTTCATAATACTCTACATTTGCATAGTACTTTGAATCCTGAGAGATTCCAAGTTACTTTTATGCACAGGATTAATAGTAATAATTTAAGAGTAAGATACCTATAGCCTGTAATACCTTTGCATTCAAATTACAGTAATTCCAAACACTGGAACCCTGTAGCTGATACCTCTGCTAGTTTGGGAAGTCCCTACCGAGCGTTTTTGAGATAAAGGATGGTGGTGTGACATGGTGATGATGCTAATGACTTTAATGAATTTGAAAACATTCTAGATATAAATATGGGCAAAAGAAAATCCTAAACTATGAGCAATACCATTTTTTGGGACAGATATATCTTAATCACTAAGCCTACAGTGTGGACAGACAGACTGAGGGTACGGTTTTTGGAAGGATTCCGGTCTTTCTTGAGAATTCTGACTTGTATGCAGGTACAGTGCATTTAATAATGTTTTTCTCATGTGCCATTGCAAAGATATTGGAATATTTGTCATCTGTTCACATAGTACTCTCTGTGGTAATGTTCTGCATGTTGCAGGCACAAAACTGAGATCACAGGTTCTTAAATCTGTATCTTGCGTGGGTGGAGGTAGATGTAACACCATTCCTATTTTAGCCATCTGTGAACAGCCTGCGTTTTTCCCTCTGTTTATGGGGTTTCCTGTTGCTTGAGCATTTGATCACTTACCTTGGTGAATATTCTACGGGGTTCTTTGTTGCAGGGGATGGAGGAGATACAGAGACAGATTGGTCAACATATCGAGGTGGACCCAGATTGGGAAGCAGCCATTGCCATCCAGATGCAGCTGAAGAACATTCTTTTGATGTTCCAAGAGTGGTGTGCCTGTGATGTAAGGAAATACTATTTGTGGTTCTTATGCATGTGGCTGTTTAGTGAACTAGAAGCTTTTCTGAAAAGCTGCACTATTGTACAATACAGAACCTTATAGTTCCCCTTCTTTAAAAACCAACCCATGAACAGATTAGTAAAAGAACTGCAGACAATTAAAAATAAATACATACAGCGTGGTTACCTGACTACTTGTTTGTTTGAAAGGAAATTTCAGGCCTGCAGAGACTTGGAGTTTCTGGGGGGGGGGGGGGGGGAAAAAAAAAAGGTCCCATTCCTCTTCTAGATAGTAATATAATCTGATACGAGAGGGTATGGTACAAGAACCTAGTTAAGGAACATAGTTGTATTTAGACACTAGTTTATAATCATCTGTATGTGTTTATAGGTGTACCTGATATAAAATACCACTGTAGCGAAGTCTGTTAAGCATTTCTATTGTAATCTCTTCTCTTCACAGGTTTATATCTCAACTGAAACTAAACTCGCTTCAGGTTGAAACATAACTTAGTAGGTCAGGAAAGAATTAGTTTCTCAAATAGTGGAGTTTGAAAATAGTCTACTGGAGTACATTGAAAGATGTAGTACATATGGGCCCTTCGCTATTTGTCTGATTTTTATTTAGCGGTGCAGGAAGGGAAGGGGATGAAAAATTAAAGAGAGAGGAAGGAATCTGAAAATGGGAAAGTCACAATGCATCTGTTTCCAAAAATCAAAACCAAATGAGATTTTTAAGTCAAAACAAAATGGACAATTTTTACTTTGAATTGTGGATTTGAAATGAAATTTTTCATTTCAGATTTGACAGTCAAATTCAAGATTTTTATAGAAATTCACATTTTTCCTTGTAAAATTTTGATATGTTTTTTGGGGGGGGGGAGTTATGCAGGTAAATAGTAATGATTAAAATATAGGTTTAACAAACGGGGGCAAAACTTTGTTTTCTGTAGCCTTCTACATGTACATTAATATATGGGCCTGTACTAAGGAATAAGGAAATAACTGTCATGGATTTTTAGTGACCTCATTAAACCATGAAAACAAATAGCAGGAGGATGAGAGGTGTATTTGTGTGTGGGTTTTGTTTAATGAACTGCATAAAAATCTTTTCAATTCTAGGAAGACCTGTTGCTGGAGGCTTACAAAGAGTGCCATACAGCTGTGATGAGGTGCAGCACAAGTAGCCGTTCACGGGAGAAGACGGTGCTTCAGTTATGTGGCCACACTCTGGAAAGCAAACGTTACAGAGTGTCAGTAGATCCTGTCAGCATACACCTGCCACTGTCCAGGACGCTTGCAGGTGAGAGTCAACATGCTTTACTTTTTGAATTGCTTTTTGTAATTGGAATTTCATCTTCCATCTCCACTTTGTCATTCTTCAGGTATGTTGTTCAATCTCTGGCATTGTCCAAAAATGTATTTATAGTTGAAATGTGGAAAAGTAGTATAAAATTTGTTAAAATAGCCATTGCTTTGTACTGGGTTTAAAAGTTAAATGTGGGGGTTTCTCTGGAAATTGTTACCCAAGTTAGTGTTTTTATAGCACCAGAGTAAGTATATTGAATAAATCATGTGACTATAGTATATTTTTAAGAGGGGGAAAACTCACTACAAAGGAAATGATTTTCAAATTTTACTGTATTTTAAAAACAGAGATTTGAACTTTTTCAGAGGCAATGCTCTGGTCCCCTCCACCCTGAGTTTGAAACTGCAGAGTGAGTAAGTGCAACTTGCTTATCGCCTGTGGGAAGGAGGAAGGGATGATAATTTCTTTCCCCCTGTTTTGCAGCACCCTGTTCTGTCAGGGAGCCTTTTTTCCTATAAGGTTGCTGTGACACTGAGTCTTTTGGGGAGAGAAAGAGGGTGGTTTTTGCTGGTTTGGATGGCAGTTTCAGTTTCCAAATATATTTGATATAGCCCTGTGTAGAGCATGCTTCAGTAGGCTGATCTTGAAGTGACAAAGATTACAGTAGCTATGTCCACACTTAAAATGGAGGAATGGCCAGGCGCTAATCTGGAGAGTGGTGTGGGGGAAGCTATCCTAGGTGCACATAATCATTTAAAAGCCACTGAAAATCTAAGACATCCATATTGCTTCCCCCAGTCTACTATTATCACCATGTGTCATAAATATAAAGGGAAGGGTAAACCCCTTTGAAATCCCTCCTGGCCAGGGGAAAGCTCCTCTCACCTGTAAAGGGTTAAGAAGCTAAAGGTAACCTCGCTGGCACCTGACCAAAATGACCAATGAGGAGACAAGATACTTTCAAAAGCTGGGAGGAGGGAGAGAAACAAAGGGTCTGGGTCTGTCTGTAGTCGTCTTGGCCGGGGACAGAACAGGAATGGAGTCTTAGAACTTTTAGTAAGTAATCTAGCTAGGTATGTGTTAGATTATGATTTCTTTAAATGGCTGAGAAAAGAATTGTGCTGAATAGAATAACTATTTCTGTCTGTGTATCTTTTTTGTAACTTAAGGTTTTGCCTAGAGGGGTTCTCTATGTTTTTGAATCTAATTACCCTGTAAGATATATACCATCCTGATTTTACAGGGGGAATTTCTTTATTTCTATTTACTTCTATTTTTTATTAAAAGTCTTCTTGTAAAACACTGAATGCTTTTTCATTGTTCTCAGATCCAAGGGTTTGGGTTTGTGGTCACCTATGCAAATTGGTGAGGCTTTTTATCCAACATTTCCCAGGAAAGGGGGGGTGCAAGTGTTGGGAGGATTGTTCATTGTTCTTAAGATCCAAGGGTCTGGGTCTGTAGTCACCTAGACAAATTGGTGAGGCTTTTTACCAAACCTTGTCCAGGAAGTGGGGTGCAAGGTTTTGGGAAGTATTTTGGGGGGAAGGACGTGTCCAAACAGCTCTTCCCCAGTAACCAGTATTAGTTTGGTGGTGGTAGCGGCCATTCCAAGGATAACGGGGGTAATATTTTGTACCTTGGGGAAGTTTTGACCTAAGCTGGTAAAGATAAGCTTAGGAGGTTTTTCATGCAGGTCCCCACATCTGTACCCTAGAGTTCAGAGTGGGGGAGGAACCTTGACACCATGGCATTCTCTGGTCTGAGCCTTGGCTAATGTACTTCTTTCTTTTCCCCATTTGCTGCTAAACACTGACGGAGATGCTTAATTGCATCCTCTGGGCCATATGAACTGGAGACGTAAAGCTGGGAATTTTAGGAGAATGGAACTCTCTGTTCATGAGAGCACTTCCTTAACTCCTGAGGGAAGATCCTCAGAACAGATCCCTCACTGTGCAGGGAAACTGCAGCCCTGACTTCAGACCGCATGAGACAGTAATTAGTCCATGGCATGTATAACATCCAATCCTGCAGTCTCTTATTCTAACCCAAACACCAGCTGGCCACGCACAATTGGTCTGCAGACTCTGCATGAGTTTGCACAGACAACTACCTGGGATACTCCCATTATGGTCATGGTAGTCATGAAGTTTTGGGCTAACTCTGAATAATCATAATCTATGTGGATTGTAAAATTCCGGGGCACTATTGGCCTTGATGATTTCAACTTCCCATAAGTCAAGAGGAACTTCATCAACTCATACAGGGATTTTGTGGGGCAGCAGGGCAATCTGTGCACCAACCATTTATACTGTCTTAACTTTATCACAGGATTTACAAGTCGAATAGGCTTACCCTGTCAGACTTAGTTTTGAGGCAAGATTCTTCCTACATTTAGGTTGCATGCAAACAGCAGAGTTACACATCCTTCTTGACCATCACCACCCTTTAGCCCTATGCTGCAGAGTGCCTAGCTGAAGAGAAGGAAAAAGAGTTCAGCAGTGTCAACCACTGCCCTATATCTTACTACCATCAACATATCTTCCCCAACACTGCCGCAAAAAAAAACAAAAAAAAAAACCAACCAACCCCCCAAAAACAAAAAGACCCACACCATTTTTCATGCCAGTCCAGATTTTCAGGTTGAACATGTAGGACCTATGCAGTGAGTGGCTACTGCTTTTCCTAAAGCCCAAATAAAACCAGATGCTGTTCCTAAACTGTGTTTTCTTGTCACTACACCGGCCACAAAGGCAACTTGTATCAGATCTTGTAATCTTTAGTGAGAATGCTCCCTTGGTTATGTAATATGTGACTACAGGTTGTAACTTAAGCAAGAAACCATAAGTTTGTAAATACTATTTAGCAAACACTGCTTATAGTTTCTCAGTTTTCCAACACTTTGGTCTAGCATTTATAATCTGATTGAAAAGCCAACTTGGTTGCCTTTGATTTTATCTTGAATTTTCTCCCCTTTGTTCTATAGGCCTACACGTACGATTAAGCAAGACTGAAGCAATCTCAAGACTGCAGGAGTTTGTGCCTTCCGTAAGTGTCTGCTTCAGATGGTAACTGAGCTTGGCTTTTATTGCTGAATTACTTTCTGGTGAGCATCTTAATAGTGAGGGAAGAGAAAAGATGGTTTAACACTATTTTTAATAGTTTGCTAGAACAAATTGCTGTGCAGAAAAAAGAAATGGTTGGTTTGGTTTCTTTTTAAATACGAGAGCGCTCCCGAGGAATCCTCTGCACTAAATCAACATTGTAGGAAGGGAAGGACATACAACCTTACTTTAGAGCAGGGGTCTCAAACACGTGGGGCGTTATTTGCTGTGGCCACCAAGCTCCCCTCACCCACATGCGCCCCGCGTACCGTGTCCCTGCTCCTCCAGGTGCTTCCCGGCGGTGCTTAGCACTTTCCAGGAGGGAGGGGGGAGAAGCGGGGAGCTGTGCACTCAGGGAAAGAGCCAGGGCAGAGGCGAGGATTTGGGTAAGGGGTTGGAATAGGGGTAGGGAGGGGGCGGAGTTGGGGTGGGGACTTTGGGGAAGGGGTTGGAAGAGGCAGGGGTGGGGCCTCCATGGAAGGGGTGGAGTGGGGGCAGGGGTGTCAATGATGCGGCCCTCGGGCCAATGTACTAGTCCTCATGTGGCTCTCGTAGTAATTTGAGTTTGAGATCCCTGCTTTAGAGGCATTACTAGTGTTCAAGAGAGAGTGCTAAAACCTCTGTGGTTAACTTGTTCCCTGAAAAATAGTAGAATCCCACCTGTCAACTGTTCTGTCTGTACCAACTTAAAATTCCCTAGATGACATCTGATCCCAGGTTTTCTGTATAGCATTACGATGTGCTGCTGTTGTGACTCGGAGTCCAAACTGTTCTCTTTCTCAAGAGAGATCTGTGATATGTTTTGAACAAGACTGCTTTTTCCCTCAGTGTTCTTATATTTGTACCCCTAGAATTGTCTGATTCAATGCCTAGTAAAATCCTTCCAATGTAGCAGGTCAATGGTATTACACTATTTTCTATTGTGCCAATTGCTGTAGTAACAAATTATTCTTCTTCAAGTATGTCCCTGGGGTGCTTACACTGCCTGAATCTTTAGAGAGTTTTGATAGTAGTCATGTATCCCATACATCTTTGTGCCCTGCACCAAGGCTATATAGGGCTGCATGGTCGAACTAACCCCAGTTCCTTCTCAACTGCTTCTGTCTGAGACAGAGCATTAGTGTGCCTTTCTGTTTGAAAATACACTATCTCCCACACCCACGCACCCACCCCTTTCTGGCCGAGCGCACACAGAAGTCAAACGTGGAGCTAAGCTGGGATTCACCCAGTTATGCCTTGTTAATGAAGTCCTCAAAATCAATAACACCATCCAGAGCCTTTGGCAAACGTTGAGGGATGCAGAGGACACCTTGCAGATGATGTCCACAGCAAATCTAACCTGGAGCGTGACCTGGCTGTCAAAGCCAACTCTCTGTGCATTGATCAGGAGAAACATATGAGAATGCATAAGACCTTCCCTGATACTCTTAGGCTGTTGAGGTGCACATGGGTCAATATATAGCCCTAAAGGGGGTTCTGCACTGATTAATGAAATCATTTGTGGGGGAGGTTACATTGGTTGCATACAGTGTTTTAATAATATGTGATTATATTTTCACTTATTAAAGGATGTACTAAATATGAATCAAATTCGGTCGGTCTCTCAGTCAGTCGGTCTCAGTCATTTCCCACCTTACAGGATGGGGAAAGGGTGGAGCTTTTTCCTCAGATCACTTTTGCACTCCAGGCTTCAAATGGTGCCTCACTTGCCTGGTCAGTGGTGGGCATTTCCAGTGTATCCACTGCCTGGGGGAGTTGCATATTCCTCAGAAGTGCTTTGTCTGTTCTGTTTTTAAGGGTAGGGTTGAAGAGGAATCCTGAGATAAGTCTCACACTCTTAATGATGGAGCATTCTCTCCACCCAGCTTCAGATCCAGGCCAGGACAAACCCCTTGGACATCGGCCTGGGAGTGAACACAGTGTCCCTTTGATTTCAGCATGTTCACCTGGATCTACTTGAGGTAAATCCTCGGAGAAGACCCATAAAAAGAGTGACCATCCTCCTCAGACGGAATCTACTTCAAAGAAGTCTTGGTGTCCTGGAACTAAAGAACTGGGTATTGTTGAGTCTCCAGGTACTATCAGTATTAACCTCATGTGCATGGCTCCAGGCTCTTCTAAGAACAGAGGCACCAAACATGCTTTCGTACCAAGACTTTCTATACTGCAGAAGCAGAGCACAGGAGTTTAAGCACTCCTTTTTCTAAGAAGGTGGTACCTATAACTCCTTCGGTAATGTCTGTACTTATGTCATTCTCCAGTTCATTCTCGGTACCAAGTAAATGCCGTGCTTCTCATACAATCTTGGTTCCTTCTAAGACATCCTTATTGGTACCGACTATATCTACCAGGAAAGACCTATTGGAACAGCTTATGTCTGCAGTGGTCATGCAGAAAGCATCTTGGCTTCAGCTTTAAGAATTTACAAAGGAGGTCCAAAACACTGTTGCTTATGGTGGAGATGCTTTGTCAAAGAAGAGAGACTTGCATTGTGCTCTGAAATTTTTAGATTCTGGATTAGTTTGATCTCCTGTGTTCGTTCATTCCACAGCTGAATTCCAACAACTGCAAATGTTTTACTTACAGCTCTTACAATCTTCTTGAATTTTATAAGATGCATTGTCTGTGAGGAGTGCACGTATCTTGGGGCAGATCACTGATGGAGACGTAATTGCTGATGTCTCTGGGTCGACTCGATGGCTTGGAAGGTGAAGATCGATGCTTAGAACCAGCGGTGGAAATGTACAGGAACCGTAGGAGGGATCAGAACACTGGGGAGCAGTAGCATAGCTAGACGGGGAGCGGGGCAGCAGCCGTTCTCCCACTGAACAGAAGCGGCGCCTTTTTAATTTTTACTCACATGGTGGCGCTCCAGGTCTTCGGTGGTGGGTCAGGCGGTGCTTTGGGTCTTCGGTGGCACTTCAGCATTGGGTCGTTCACTCACTCTGATCTTCGGCGGCATTTCGGGTGCAGGAGGGTCCTTCAGTGCAGCTGAAGACTGAAGCGAGTGAGGTACCCGATGCCGAAGTGCCGCTGAAGACCCGGAGCGCCGTTGGGTGAGTACTAGCGGGTGGCGCCTTTTTTAATCTCCGCTCCTCCTGTTTTTTCCACCTGGCTGCGCCACTGCTGGGGAGATAAGCTTATGGTGGCCCTTCCTATTGAGGAGTTTGGCAGATGCATTCTGTATAAGCTGGAGCCTCTGTCTTGCATCCAGATAGTGATTTACAGCATTTTGCTTTAGACATGAGGAAATTATCGATCGCTGTGACCAGATTCTTGTCCTGGAGGAAGGAGTGATGTTCCCTATCAAGGTGCAGGTAGAAGGCACTTTTCACCACTGATGCTGCCTGATGATTAGGAATGACCTTGAGGATTCACACCACTTCTTTTTATCAATGGGGAGTGTGGAGCAAATGCTTTACATGCAAGCGGAGACCAAAGTCCCAGCTGGCTCTTCAAAAGTTTTTTGTCCTTCCGACCAGTATCTCTTCACTCTTGGATTTAGTTTGAGCCAACTGTTCCCCATCCATGAACTGCTCTCTTGTACAGTCTTGCAATGATGCCAATTACATGTTGAAAGTGAGGTATGCAGCAGGGTGTCACCTGCATGTTGTTGGGACTGGAACATGTGATGGCTTACTACCTTTTAAAGTACTTCCATGTAGACTTTGAAGAAGGAAAGGATTGCTGTGGGATCTCTGTGTACCTTTTAGGTCCTCTTGGAGAAGAATGGTTGGAGCCACTGTACTGCTGAGATACCTACTCCAGACATGTAGTAGGCAGGTCAGTAGTGTGTTGTGATCAACTCTATGGAAAGCTGCAGAGAGGTCAAGCAGTATGAGCATTGAGATATGGCCTTTATCTATTGCCACAAGGAAGACCTCTTTTAGTGCTATGAGTGCTGCCTCTCTCTTATGCCTTGGTTTGAAGCCTAACAGTGTAGCATCCAGAATGTTGGAAGATGTCATATATTGTTGGAACTTGATTGTTACTACTATCTTGATTTTTATTTAGCCGCAAAGCTGGTCTGCGTTAGATGTTGACTTCCTGAGGATTGAGTAGACTGTTGCATTTTTCAGGAAGGTTGAAATGTTCACTTCTTGGAAGATAATGTTGAAAATTTCTGTTGAGTGGGCAATATTATTGTTTCCTGGGTCTCCCAGCCAGAAAGGGAATGGGTCTGCTTTGCAAGTGGTGGCTCAAATATTTCTATGGAAAAAGAAAAGGAGTACTTGTGGCACCTTAGAGACTAACCAATTTATTTGAGCATTTCTATGGGTTTCTTGAACTTTAGTGGGTGTGATGTGACCAAACTCAGGGGTAGGAGTGGGATTTGGTGTTTCCTGGAACAATTTTAAAAGGTCTGCCTCAGAGTTATTTTCCTATTTGGGTTATCTTTCCTATTAGTAAGAGAAGGATTCCTTACAGTGGCTGCTTTGGGGCTGATGTTTGGATTACACAGCTGAATTGATTAGTCAGTTCACTCTACAGAACAGCAATTGTCTCAACGTAACATGGGCACGGATACTGGAGAGAGATTGCAGATACCCTGCACCCATGTGAAGTCCATTTGAACTCACTGAGGTGCCACATAACCACCTACCTGGTTCAGTTTGTTTGATCAGGGCTATGGTGAGCACCAGAGTAGAAAATAAATTATGATGAGATCAGAAGGCTTTAAAAGGGGACACCAAAAGGAAAACTGAATTCAAAATATCCCACTGTGCTAAGAAGTACTATTTTCTTTTCTTTTTGTGTCCAGTTTAGGTCTTTTTTTGTATTGTCTTGTAATCATTGATTTTTATTTTTTTTATTCTTCAAGATTTGTACTATGTTAAATCTATTGACAGTTTTAACTAACTTGATTTTTTAGGAACAATTCCAAGTGGAGCTGCTAGTGGAATACCCTTTGCGCTGTCTAGTGTTGGTTGCTCAGGTTGCTGCAGAGATGTGGAGAAGGAATGGGCTCTCCCTAATAAGCCAGGTACTCTCTGTAGTATGTATTAGTGATTTTGTGTCCTGTTAGTTTTGTGCCAACATTTCCCATTGGTACTAAGGATGGCTGAGCCACCTGCTGTAGAAGAAGCTCGTGTGGTAAGCCTGCATAACATAAGTATAAATTACTCCTGGGGGAATTGTGTGCCACTGCGTGTACGCAGAATTCACGTCTCCCACAGATTTCTTTGCTTCCCTGCAGAAAAATGACCCTGACAGGGAAGCAAAGGGAAGCTGCAAGAGTAGTCATGCACCATTCCCTAGCTGTGCAGGTATGTCGTTTCAGGCACCCGGAGCAGCTGGCAGAGAGGTAAATCACCACAGGACTGGGGACCCCCCAGCCAGCGGCTCCTACCCTGAGCCGAGATCAGTTGCTAGTCCCAGCTGGGCTGGAGGCAGGAGCGGATGGGACGACTTCTTCCCCTGCAAGGAGTGGCTGAGGCTGTGTCAAACCCACCCCCAGAAACCTCTCCCAGCTGCAGGAAGCTCAGCATCCTCCCCAACTTCCTGCCCCCATTGCTCCTCCGCTGCAGGGGGAGGGGTCGCTGCAGGGGGAGCTGCTCACCTATCCGCCCAACCCCTGTGCATCCGGACCTTCCATACCCAGATACCCCCACCAAGCCTCACTCTGTACACCCAGAACCCCTCTAGCCCTCCATACCCAAACCCCACCCAATTGAACTTCAGCCCCTGCATCTGGAGTCTCCTGCACCCAGATGCCTTGCCTCTGGACCCCCACTCCTACCCTGATGAGCCCCACCACCCTGAGCCCCCACATCCAGACCCCCACACCACTGACCCCCCAACTAGCTGCATCCAGACCCCCACCCCACTAAGCCCCACTGCCTCAGCATCCAGATCCCACTGTTGAGAACCCCACACCAAGGCCCCCCCACTGAGTCCCAACCACTTTTACCTAGAACCCCCTGCAGAGTCCTGTTGTCACTGTACCTGGAACACCCGCAGTGAGCCTCTGTGCATCCAGATCCCTCCACACCCAGACCCCCCACTGAGCTGCCTGCACCCAGATTGTCCCACACAGAATCCTCTCACCCCACACCTGGATCCCCCACCTAGTGATCCCCCTCCATACTTGGATCCTGCCTGATTGAATCTGCCTGCCTCACACCTGGCGCAGAGGGGCAGGGCTTCAGGGTGTTTCTGTGGCAGGCCCAGGCCTTGTGTTGTGTCAGGGTAGGGTGCAGCCTCACCACTGAGTCCCAGGAGTGGAGAGGTTACAGGGTGATCTCCCACCTTTGTGCAGCCAGTGGCCTGTGGTCCCTGCTGCCATGCTGGAGACTGTATTTATTTATTTATTTATTGACAAATAAAACTTGATTTTTTTTGTCGCAGAATGCCCTTAGGAGTAATAAATGTAAATACCAGGTACTACTTAGCCTATAGTTATTATTGTGTGAAAAAATGTAACATGAAGGTCTGCAAGTCCCAAAGGATTCTTAACGGGGTACCTCTTAATTATCAATAACAAGCACTTCTGTACCGCATTGTATTTTGTAGATGCCATGGAAAACTAAAGGCAACATTCTGCCCTTTAGATACATGGATATAGTCTCCTTTTGCTTCAAAACTGTGGAGCATTCTTATTTCACACTGGAGAACCTGGGATGTTGTTTAACTGGTGAGGAGCAAGTAGTTAATAGCTGAAGATGTTACATTTACCTTATTTTCCCTATTTAGTGGGTGCATGTTAATCTAAGACTATGAATTGAAACGAGAGGTGCGGTATATGTGTCATCTAATGGATTGTACAAAGACTTGAAAGCTACAATATCCCAGTGTAGGCTCACTTTTTAACCTTCTGGGAACAAATGTTTGAAGCTTTTTTTGTGTGAAAATAGAAAGTGCAGGGAATATAAAGGAACTTCTTAGATGACTGTTGTTTCCCTAGTGAAACTTGTTTGTATTATTTGTTTACACAGGTGTTCTATTACCAGGATGTTAAATGTAGAGAAGAAATGTATGATAAAGACATCCTCATGCTGCAGGTAGAAACCTTTCAAATTACTGCCGACACAAAGTACTTCCCAACTTCTTGTCTCATTCATCAAATTTTGTGTGATTTTGCTTTTAATTTTAATTAGTGCTATGTTGCAACACAAATTATAATAAGCTTCCCTATATCTGGATAGTACCGATTGCACAAATGACCCAGCCATACATTACAAGTCATACGATGTAGAAATTTTTCTCTACTTTTTATTGTCATTATTTGTATGCTCTGTCCCACTTTTCCCATATCATGTTTGCCCCAAACACAGATCCTCTATCTTGCCTAGTAGTTGAAAATGATATATTTTGTAAGTTACTCATGAGATGGCCAGATAGGATATTTAGTTCTGTTTTTTTGTGTGGTTTTAAAGAACTGACTTAATGTCTGTTAACCCTTGAAAGGGAGCCAAGACTTCCAAAAATATCAAGAAGCCATGCATTGATTTTTCAACTGAAACACTTTTTAACATTAATTTGTGTATCTCATAACTTTGTGCTTTAAATCTTGAACTGCTTTTGCTGTGTCCTTGCTCTGAATTTGTTTCCTATTTAAAATGGATGTTGGAAGAGGGATATTTTTCATACTTTAATGAAGAAATTTGATGCTAACTAAAGCTCTTGGGATGTGGGGTATCTGGCAGATTGGTGCATCGCTTATGGATCCAAACCTTTTCCTGTTGCTGATACTACAGAGGTATGAACTTGTCAGTGCCTTCAAGAAGATCATGCCCACCAAAGACCAGGTAAACAGCAAGGAACTATTCATGAATTCTCTTCTTTCAAGGTTATAGAACATCAACAAGGAAACTAGCTGCAGCTGTTTCACTGCAATCATAAGACCATACCAAAAATAGTAACATAAGTTACAGGTGATCAAGTGGTTAGCTAAGTGATTTTTTTTTCTCTGTAATAGAAAGTTTCTTGTTCTTAGTGTAAAACAAATAGTTTTTGCTGTCTTCAATGTCTCTGTCCAAATTGCTTGCTAGTTACCATGCAATTCAAAGAATGTTAACGCTGGAATGGCATAGGATTGTATCAAGGAAAAGCAATGCGTCTTTCTCCTATAATTCTCTCCACATTCTGTGTTAACATCTTACTTCAGGATGTCTTTGGTTTACATCCTTTATCCTCTGTATGCATTAAGTAGGATTACTGGTTGTATACAGAGTGGGTGTCTCTACCAGTACTGTTATTTCCTAGGTTGCCTGATAAAAATCAGGAAGCTTTTTCCTCTCAACATGTCTTTGTCCTTCAAGGCCTGTTCACATATCTTTTTAGTCTGAATGCAATTTTCCTGGTTTCTCCTGTCAATTCTTCAGGGTGTGGGGAGTTTTCACCTACCTCTTCATTCAGGACACAATTTTCCCAGTTATATCCCTTCCTACTATGTTAATTTTGCATTTTATTCACAGAACAATCCCCACAGATGATAGTCTACACAGTGTCTCCAGACTGTAATGCTTCAGGTTGGAGGGTGTTTTTTCTATTAAAATAGTAAATTGTGAACATTTGGGCTGAGACCAATGTCATCTGTGGAAACCCTTAACTTCAAGCCTGGATTTCCCACTTAACTGCATCATTCCCTGACTCAGCAACCTTTTTTTTAACCCCTATAGGATTTGACCAAGCAATGTAATATATTAATAGAAGAAATGCTGCAGGTTCTCATCTATGTTGTGGGTAAGATACTCTGTTTACAGTATAAATGAGATCTGATTTTGTGTTTTGGAGTTTCTTTTGCTTTTTGGATTGGCTGTAATTTAGCTTCTTTCCTCTCTGCAGGGCAGTACTTAGATATTTGCTGCTGGAAGGCACAGACTTGATGGATGACCTTTTCTGTTAGACAATTCTCTGTATTTTAATTTAGAGGATTGGGGTTGGTATTGGATAACTCTTAAGTAGATGGTTCTGTGACATGCAAACATGACATCTGAAACCAGTGTGTCTTGTATACAGTTTAGCCTGTTAGATAATTCCACACTTTGTTATTCAGGTATAATAAGAGAAGAATCTATCCCTTAACTTTATGCCTGATACCCATTATCCTGATGTGAGATGTAATTAACTATAAAATATTTCTAATGTTGTATACATTGCTGTACCATGTATAGGTGACAGTACTTGAGAAAGCAAAGCAAATCCCTATACCTCACCAAAGAAACATTATTATAATAAAACAGTAATAACCCTGAATATTTGGGTTTGTGATGATCGGGAGATAGGGTTTCCCAATTTTGGTTGGATGTATTCCTGGAGGTTTCAGCACATGACTTAATCTTTAATTCCTGTAGACTCCAGGGCAATGCTGGAGGGATGGCAACCCTACCAGGAGAACCACATGGTGAATTGCCTGCTGGGCGCAAAGATTGGGGACCTCTCAAGACATCTAGACCGACTTATGTGTAGTGCTGGGGAGGATCTGGTGGTTGTGATACATGTAGGTATCAATACTTAGGGAAAGGTAGGAGAGAGGTTCTGAAGGCCAAATTTAGGCTGCTAGGCAAGAGATGAGAGTTCAGGACCTCCATGGTAGCATTCTCTGAAATGCTTCCAGTTCCACATGCAGGGCCAGTTAGACAGGCAGAACATTGAATGCATGGATGAGAGGATGGTGTTTGGGAGGAGGGATTTAGGTTTATTAGGAACGAGGAACCATTTGGGAGATTAGAGAGGCTACAAAAACAGATTTCAGAGTAACAGCCGTGTTAGTCTGTATTCGCAAAAAGAAAAGGAGTACTTGTAGCACCTTAGAGACTAACCAGTTTGAGCATAAGCTTTCGTGAGCTACAGCTCACTTCATCGGATGCTTACTGTGGAAACTGCAGAAGACATTATATACACGGAGACCATGAAACAATACCTCCTCCCACCCCACTCTCCTGCTGGTAATAGCTTATCTAAAGTGATCACTCTCCTTACAATGTGTATGATGATCAAGTTGGGCCATTTTCAGCACAAATCCAGGTTTTCTCCCTCCCCCCCCTTTTTTTTTTCCAAAAACCACACATACAAACTCTTGGATTTATGCTGGAAATGGCCCACCTTGATTATCATACACATTGTAAGGAGAGTGGTCAGTTTGGATGAGCTATTACCAGCAGAAGAGTGAGTTTGTGTGTGGGGGGGTTGGGGTGGGGGGTGGGGTTGAGAAGACCTGGCTTTGTGCTGGAAATGGCCCACCTTGATTATCGTGCACATTGTGGGGAGAGTGGTCGCTTTGGATGGGCTGTTACCAGCAGGAGAGTGAGTTTGTGTGTGTGGTTTTCGGAAAAAAAGTGGGGGGGTGAGAACCTGGATTTGTGCTGGAAATGGCCCAACTTGATTATCATACACATTGTAAGGAGAGTGATCACTTTAGATAAGCTATTACCAGCAGGGGAGTGGGGTGGGAGGAGGTATTGTTTCATGGTCTCTGTGTATATAATGTCTTCTGCAGTTTCCACAATATGCATCCGATGAAGTGAGCTGTAGCTCACGAAAGCTTATGCTCAAATAAATTGGTTAGTCTCTAAGGTGCCACAAGTACTCCTTTTCTTTTTACAAAAACAGAAAATCCAGTAATAATATGGGACTTCAACTATTGCCATACTAACTGGGTATATGTCTCCTCCAGATGGGATGCAGAGATAAAATGTAACACCATTTCAAAAAAAAGTCTCCAGAGGCAATCCTTAAAATTACAGGCTGGTAAGCCTAACTTCAGTACCAGGCAAATTGGTTGAAACTATAGGAAAGAACAGAATTATCAGAGACAGAGATGAACACGGTATGTTGGGGAAGAGTCAACATAGCTCTTGTAAAGGGAAATCATGCCTCACCAATCTATTAGAATGCTTTGAGGGAATCAACAAGCATATGAATAAGAGTGATCCAGTGGATATAGTGTACTTTCTGAAAGTCTTTGACAAGGTCTCTCACCAAAGGCTCTTTAGCAAACTAAGCAGTAATGGGATAAGAGGAAAAGTCCTCTCATGGATCAGTAACTGGATAAAAGATAGGAAACAAAGGGTAGGAATAAATGGTCAGTTTTCAGAATGGAAGGAGGTAAATGGCGTGACACCCAAGGTTCAGTATTGGGACCTGTGCTGTTCACAGTATTCATAAATGATCTGGAAAAAGGGGTGAACAGTGAGGCAGCAAGTTTGGACATGATACAAAAGACACTTAAGTCCAAAGCTGACTGAGGAGAGTTGCAAAGAGTTCTCACAAAACTGGGGAACGAAATGGCCGATGAAATTCAGTGTTGAGAAATGCAAAGTGTAATGTACATTGTATAGTTGAGATTATTTTTTCCAAAATGACGGTCTAAATTAGCTGTTACGGTTCAAGAAAGAGATCTTGGAGTCATTGTGGATAGTTCTCTCTCTTAATGATCAGCTGTGGTCAAAAAGGCTAACAGTATGTAACAAATTATTAGGAAAGGGATTGATAATAAGAAAAGATAAATCCATGGTGAGTCCACACCTGGAATACTGCTTACAGTTCTGATCTCCCTATCTCCAAAAATATATTAGAATGGAAAAAGCACAGAGAAGGGCAACAAAAAATGATTAGGTGTATGGAACAGCTTCCATATGGGGAGAGATTAAAAAGAGTGGGTCTGTTTATCTTAGAAAAGAGGTGACTGAAGGGGAATAGGACAGATTGATAAAATCATGAGTTGTGTGGAGAAAGTGAATAGGGAAGTGTTCACATAACACGAGAACCAGGGGTCACCCAATGAAATTAAAAGGCAGCAGGTATAAAACAAACAGAAGGAAGTACTTCTTCACACAACACAAAATCAACTTCTGGAACTTGTTGCCAGTAGAATGTTGTGAAGGCCAAAAGTATAACTGGGCTCAAAAAAGAACGAGATAAGTTCATGGAGGATAGGTTCCATCAGTGGCTCAATAATTGCCCTGTACTGTTCATTCCCTCTGAAGCCACTAACAGGCCACTGTTGAAAGACAAGATACTGGGCTAGAAGGACCACTGATCTGAACCAGTATGGGGTTCTTATGGGCAGCAAAAAAATTTAACAGTTTAAAAAAAAAAACAACAAAAAAGAAACTTCCTCCCTTTTGCCCTCAAATATCTTTTGGGAGATAGTTTCACAAATTTGTCCTATGAAATATCTGTACAGGAGTATGGTGGTTCTTTGACTGATTGCACATGTCCATTCTATTTCAAGTGTGCGCATGCCCAGCGCACTAGTGTCAGAAATTTTTCCCTCCGATGTACCCATCAGTATCTTTTCTCGTGTTGCTGTGCAACGGTATAAAAGGTGGAGCCAACCCATCTCTGTTCTTTTTATCGCCTGTGACGATTGTCGCAGTGTTTTACCTTGCTGTTGTAGGTGTTTCCCTTTTTCTTTGTGTTTTGTTGTTTTATAGTCTTAGTTTAATTTTCTACTATTAGTTTTCCTTTTTTAGTAGTTTACTTAGTATAACTGGTTCCCTCTGGATTGGGTTCTGATGCCCAGGGCTAGGGCACACTTCAGTCCCCAGGTTTCAAACTTTGCGATGCATGCAAGAAACCAGTGCCAGTCAGTGACCACACTGTGGGTGCCTGAAGTGCCTAGGAGAAGCTCATGTTAGGGAAAGGTACCAAATCTGCAGGGACTTTAAGCCAGAACTAAAAAAACCACGGAGGTCAAACTAAGCATCTTAGGGAGACAGCTTTGTTCCCACCCTTGGAGTCTTCCTACTCAGGGTAGGCACCAAGTGCCTCTGCTTTGGTCAGGAGCACTTCCACTGTGATGGGAGAGTCTCAGCGCCAATCTCCTTCTCCGGTACCTAAGAAGCAGCAGTGGAGGACTGCATCTGAAGACCTGTAATCCCAGGTGAGCAAGGTCCCCATCCAGTGATCAAACTGGGAAGAAGAGGAGAAAGGTATCTGCACCACAGAGTGCTTCAGCACCAAGTGCACTCTATCCTCAGCAGCAAGAGAGTCTCCCGATGCCGTCAACACCCAAGGTATATGCCATGGCACACAGTCTTCACTGAGCATCCAGCAGACATCTCAACCATTACCGATGGACAATATAACGGATTTGCTGGCTACTAGTGTTCCGTACCCAATATCAGGGGGTACCAGAGTGTCCACAGGGTACCCATCATATGCAGCCCATCTATAATTTCCCCAATGTTGTCCTCTAAGGACTCCTGGGACCACTCTCTGGCACCAAAGAGACACCTCTCTTCCCTAGCCAGATAAGTTAGAAGTGGGATCTTGCATGTCATGGCTGCATCACACAGGCCTTCAATCTCCTCTGAGAAGTTCTCACCTTTGGTATCCAGCAGAGCCTCCCTGTTGGCTGGCTAGTAGGGAGCAATGATTGGGAAGAAATTGGGCTCCAGAGCCATATCAGTGGCTGTATTGGAACTCGTGGGTTTTCTTGCTGTCTCCAAATCCTCTCCATACCCTCCCGCCTCTACATTCTCCGGTAGACATTGTGAACCTGCATGGCAAGAACTGCAGGAAGCCGCTCCCAGTGCTAAGCCCAGTACTGAACATGGGGAACCTGCCTAAGTGAGTCTCCATTTGGAGGGATTGGGCAAATCACCTCAATTAGTGTTGGATTCCTCCTCCTCATTGTCTGAGTAGTATCTGGTGTTTCCTCACTTGCCCCAGATAATTATTGGGCACACCAGGACCTCTTACAGAGGGTGGCTTCCTCACTAAATATTCAAGTGGAAATAGGTCAGGGGAGCTCATGCAGATTGATTGATATCTTGGGATCTGTGGACCTTCTTGAGCAGTGCTCCCAATAAATGAGGCTGTTCTGGAACCCACTGCAGTATATTATGGCAACCATCATCTTCCCTGCCTCCTAAAGCCCTAAGTGGACTGATTGGAGGTATCATGTCCCCTTGAAGGGGTTTAAACACGTGTGTTTGGTCCTGTCCCGTCCCCCCACCCTCCAGCCCCAAGGCAAACCCACAGCAAGACCAGGGCTGTTCTCTCAGCTGCCTAGACTCACCCCTCCAATAGAGCCTGCAGTGACTCATCACTAGGGCTGTGTCTACGCTACTGCGGTAAGTCCTATGCTACGCAACTCCAGCTATGTGAATAACATAGCTGGAGTCAACGTACCTTATGTTGAATTACCACGGGGGGTCGACGGGAAAAACTCTCCCATCAACTTACCTTGCTCTTCTTGTTGGGGGTAGAGTATGGGGTTGGTTAGAGAGCGATCTGCTGTCGATTTGGCGGGTCTTCACTAGACTCGCTAAATTGACTGCCGGTGGATCGATCTCAGAGCACTGATCCTGGCTGTAGTGTAGACCTGCCCCCAGGCATGCTGCAGCAGCTCAGCTTCACTGTCTCATCCCATAAGCAGAGCCTGCACTGACTCAGCCCTCATGTATGCTGAAGCAGTTTATTCCTGAGCAGAGCCCGAATGGCGCAGTCCCACAGTTTGGGGACCATTGGGGTAGAGAGTGGCTCCACCCTTTGGTACCGCTGTGTAACAGTAGGAGGCAGCAGAGGGGGCATGCGCTGACCTGATGGGTACAGCTGAGGGAAAAATCTCCAACACTAGTGCACTGGGCATGCGTGCATCTGAAGTAGAATGGACAAGTGCAGCATATTTTGAAGAAGAACAATTACAGAGCAGGTTAGTAACTGTTTTTCTGTATGAGTGAATCATAAGTGTTTTTTTAACCTTCATGTTTTCCTTTTTCCTCCTTTTATGGCTTCCTGGTAGGGGAAAGATACGTGCCTGGAGTGAGTAGTGTGACAAAAGAAGAAATTACCATGAGAGAAATTATTCATCTGCTCTGCATTGAACCAATGGCTCACAGTGCTATTGCCAAATCTTTGCCTGAGAATGTGAGTCTTTTTCTCTCCCTCCCTCCCCCGCTTTCTCCCCGCTTTCTTCCCTCTTCTTTCTCTTTTCTGCTCCCTGTTTCTTTAGATGAAAGTGTTTTTTGCTTTTTCTTTTGGTGGAAACCACAGATCTTGGATTTAGAGTTACAGTGAAATATGACTGCATTTCGGTAAGATGAGTATTTTCCCCCTTGTTAAAGGTAAATGCATGGTGCTCTTCAAGGGAAATTTAACAGTCCACAGTTACTCGTGTGTCTGTGTCCTTCAGACTGGCACCCTGCAACCAAGAACATCCTAGAACCAGCCATTGTCCTAGTACAATATACACATTCATAGTATGGTTCTAATCTGAAAAACTACTGTAGGAGGATTGCATTTTGGTACTCAGGGAGCAGAACTATTGAGTTTATTCTGAGTCATAGCTACTAACTTCTATGACAAATATCTTTTAAATGATTTCTTCTGTTGGACCTCCAGAGCTAGTGTAGCTGAAAGAGGGGGAGCCAAACTCTATTCCATCTTGTGCATCAACAGTATTTTTTATTAAATTCTAATTGGTTACCCTTGTGCAAATCCACTGAAAACAATTGCACAGGTGTAGTTGAAAGTATAGTTTTGTCCTTCTGATAAAGAACAAGATGGAAAGAATTCATTTTAATTGTCACAGCCCAGACTGATTTTATGGGGTTGGCAGTTAAAAGAAAAAACCATCATTTTTGCTTTCAAACTGAGTATATTATGAAAATTATTGTAAACCCTAAACATAGAATCCACAAATGACATTTTTAGAGACTAACCTTTCAGAATTAAAAACTGTGTGGCCTGCCCTCCCTTAATAGTAAGGTGAAAAATTGCTCTTTGGATGGGGCACATCTCTGATACAAGTAACGTCTGATGGTAGTTCAGTGAGCAAAGGAGTCTTGATGTTCTTTTGGACATCCTTTTACATTTCCCATTCCTGGGGTGGGCGTACTTAGTATTTTACTCATCACCAAATTTGTAATTTGAATATCTGAATTTTGGATGAATGTTGACAAAAAAACATTAGTCCATAGGTTAAATATGGAATTGATCTAGATGGCTCTTCATACTTTACCATGCAAACTGTCAGTGGGTTTTTGTTGCATTAATAATGGTGTGTTTCACAAGTGATCAATTTGAGGTGATTTTATTAGAGTAGATACAGGCTGGTATAGATTCTGATACTTATAGGTTAGTCTTGCATGTTCTGAACTGTCATATTTTAGTCCTAATATTCTAGATTGTAACCTAATACTGTAGTATATATGTGTATGTAAAAATATGCTCTGTGTTTAAATGTTTTAACAGGAAAACAATGAAACTGGCTTGGAGAAAGTAATAAACAAAGTGGCCATATTCAAGTAAGCTCTTAATACTACTTTATAGATGACATGCAGGTGAAGGGATGAGAGCTCCCAAGGGATGATATGTCTACACTGAAATAAAAAAAATCCACAGCACTGAGTCTCAGAACCTGGGTCAATTGACTTGGGCTTGTGAAGCTTATGCTGCGGGGCTACAATTTGCAGGGTAGACACTCGGGCTGGAGCCCAAGCTCTGAGACCTATCCCATTCGCAGGGTTTCAGAGCCTGGGCTCTGGCCCAAGCCCAAATGTCTACTCTGCAGTTTAGCCCCATGCGCCGGAGTCAGCTGACCTGAGCCAGCTGCGACCATGCTGCTTATCTTTTATTGCAGTGTAGACGTACCCTTAGACTGTTGGTCATGCTACACAAACTCCTCTCCTGTTTTGTAAGCTTGAAGTATATTTGCTTTCATTTTTGCATAGAAAAGTAAGTGTAAAATAGGGATATGGAAGTCCCACATACTAATGGAAGAGATTTTTCAAAACTCACTTTCTTTTGTAGTAGCTGTCCACCATACTGCTATCTGCCTTTTTTACCTTTTGAAAATCTCCTCAGTGTTTGGTTTAGACTGCTCTTTACTTGTTTACTTGCTTTTCTGTCAGAAAACTGTTGACTACCAGCTGTAGGTAGAAAAGATCCTTTTCATAGGTAACCAAGGAAACCATTGCTTTGGTACTTTGACATCTGAATTGGTTTTGATCAGTTATGATTCTGTCAAAAAAACAAAACAAAAAACACCACACAACAAAAACTTCCAATTCAATTGCTGTAGTCTCCCTTATTTTGAATTGCTTGTGGCTTGCTCCTTTTACATTTAACCAAAGGGAACCATAGATATAGCTAGGATTTTTGTTCTGAGGGTAGGATGGGGGTTAAAAGAAGAGACCATTCAGTGTACTTCACTGGGAAGCATATCATTATGTTTCTTAGATTAGTGCCTAGCTTGAAAAGGAACTGCAGATTATACAGTGAGGCACCATGCAGGCCAAATGCCTGAAACTCGAGGAGAAAGTCTTAATTAATTCATCTGTGAATAATCTCCTGGTACCATGTGTCAGAGAAGCTCCTGCAATGGGCAGGATCCATAGGAAAGTGTATTTCTGGTAGTGAAAAGCTGGTAACTGAATTTATCTGCAATTTGTAATGTAATGAAGTTGCCATCCTTGTTTAAATATGCAGAGCCAGGTCCCATTGTGTTCCATTTCACTCTTAACATTTCCTTAGGAAGTAATTGCATTACTTGCAACTTGTGCTATAAATAAACACTGAGGATTTGTTGTTAATCCATGTACTATAAATGTTTTTTTAGGAAACCAGGTGTGTCAGGCCATGGAGTTTATGAATTGAAGGATGAATGCATGAAAGAGTTCAATATGTTCTTTTATCACTATACCAAGACTCAGCACAGCAAGGTAGGCAATGTGAAGGGAAGAGGAGAGCACACACTTTTTCTCTGCCTAAACAAACCTGGTGTACTGAAGGTAGGGATATAATGGAGTCTCAAGATGGTAGAGTGCTTAATAATATATCTCTGATTTATTTCTTTTAATGTATTCTACTTAACCCTCAAACCATACTCATAAGGAAGCTAACTTTTGGTTTTTTGACAGAGGAGACAGCGAAGACGTTTTTCATGTGACAAAAACTGTTCTTCTGTAATTAAGCTGTAAAAAGCTACCACCAATCTTCCAGTAAAACATTATTCAGATTCACAAACACAACTCTACTAATACACAAAGAGAATCTTGATAATCCCAGCTTCTGTGCAGCACAAGAAAATACCAATGTCGGGGTTTTTGGTGTATGTGTAGCTTTTTTTTTTTGCTTTTTTTTAAAGAAAAATCAGTTCTAATGCATCCTGTGAGTTCAGAATATTTAGGCTGGGAATTTTGATAGGCGCCTAAAGCATTTAGGTGCCTGTCTCCCACTAAAATTCAGGGAGAGTTGAGTGCTTAACTCACTTGGATCCCTTTGAAAACTCCAGCCTAAATTTTCAGCCTTTTAACAACAGGTGACAAGCAATGTAGATTGCATACTGGAGACAGACTCCAACTAGGGAACATATTATAGAAAGTGTAGTGAAGACACAATGGGACAGCTCCTTTGCCAGTGTAAATCCATGGAGCTATGGTAACTTACACCAGCCAAGGATCTACCCCAAAGCATTTTAAGAGCAGTACCTGTGTGGTTTTCCCTTCCCCATCCCCACATTACAGTTATTTTTTCCCTCTGTTTCTGCTATGAAGTTTGAAATCTCCATTTACTCTCTTCATGTTTAAGTTCAGCTAAACCTTTAGTTGCACATTATAGCTTCCTTTTGTGTATGGCAGTAAAAGGAATTAGATCTCTTTGGGATGCCAGATGTCGCACAAGACTGTTAAGCTCTAGTAAAAAAATACCCATTTAAAAAAATAAGATGCCAGGTCAAAAAAAGACAAAATACTAGCTCACCCAAACAGGAGAAAAAGCATAATTTGGCCCTAAATAAATGTGCATAGTTCCACAGTGCATTTAAAAGATTTAAAAAAATTGTCTTGTTCTGTGCCAGTGGCCCTCAGAGTATGGGGCGTGCTTTGCTAGGTGGGTGTGGAGGACTGTCCGTGGGGTGTGGCGGAGAGGGAGCAAGCCAGCGCCACCCAGCCCCTCCCCCCCAGCTCTGCTCCAGTCCCGCTCCCGGCTCCACACAAGCCCCCAGCAGCCGCAGCTTTGTTCCTGGCTCGGGGCCAAGGCTGGGAGCAAGGCCAGGAGTGGAGCCACAACTGGCTGCAGGCCCAGCTGCCAGCCTCCACTTCAGCCTGGCTGCGGCTCTGCCCCAGCCTTGGTCCCGCTCTTAGCCCCACCCCAAGCTGCAGCCCGAACCTCAGCCCCCTTAACCCTGTCTACCCTCCCACCCCGAGCTGCGGCCCCACTCCTGGCCCTGGCTCCAGGGGTGGGGGAACATGGACAGAGGTAAGGGGGGGGCAGGGCGACCCTCAAAAGTTTGGGGACCGCTGGTCTGGGAAAAGTGAAGTAATTGCGTTGCTTATTTGTAGTATAATATGAGTCAAAGCAGATCTTTACAAATCATTTATCAATTTTTTTGTATCTTTTAGGCTTCCCTGGATGAGCAGTATTGTATCGAAGTTTTAAAAAAAAATCAAACTAATAAAAATTTGCAAAATATATTAGATATGGTTACCCATAAAGAGATCTTCAAATTTTTTTCCCCCTTCTTTGAGATATGCAGATCCGAAGAACTACTAATACATTTCTTACATTCTTGCAATAGGGGAAAGTTTAAATGCATAGGCTCTTTTTGAAAGAATTGACTTCCTCATAGATGTTCACAAGAGAATATGTTGAATTTGTATTTGTATTAATGGATAGGTACTATACCTAGAACTTCAAGGGAATAATTGTAGTTTTCCACACACTGTTACAAAATGTACTAAGAAAAATTAATCTTATCCCTACTATAGGTATACTGTCATGTTTGCACTGGCTTTATTATCCAGGCCCGCAACATGTTTTCATATGCTGATGTATTATACAGTGTGAGTGGAGTGTCAAAGTAAATCTCAGTGGATCTTCCAACGTTTATTAGTCTAGTGTCCCTGATGGTTTCACTAAAGAATCCTCCTTTGCTGTTGGTACAGTAACGTAGGCCAACTTTCTTACAGGCTGAACATACGCAGAAGAAGAGAAGAAAACAAGAAAACAGAGATGAAGGTAAAAAGTTGGACTGGATGATAGAGCAAGTGCTATGGTTTGGTGTACCAGTCTTTTTGTGCTTACAAAATAAAAATTTTGGTATGTGGCTCAGGGATTGACAATGGGATAGAAATTGTATTGAATCTAGGGTCACAGGTTGGAAATAGACTTAGGTCTTTAGTGACCAGAACTTGTTACCACCAGACATCTTTTTGGTGATTATTGTTGTTGTTTTTTTAACAATTGGGAGGGCTGTCAGTTTAGTTTTTTAGTGGACAGATGCCCACAAATTCAACCCACCGTCAAAACAGTCACACTTGTTGACAATCTAGAAAGACCAAGGGGACTAAAGTAATTTTTCTCCTTTTTATAGGTGGTTCTTCTGGGATAGGGTTGGTGGGGTAGTGTAGGGAAGATTGTACTGCTGCTGCCAGTGCTGTGCCTGTTCTATGGATGACTTCATTTTAAACTATCATAAATCTGATATCTTTCACAAACAATTTAAACTCACTTTAAAAGTCACAAACTCCATGTATCAGAAACTTAGAGATAAGACTATAATGTTTCAGTTGTAACAGAACTATTATCCCCTCTTTCCCTAACCTCCCTTTTTAATTCCACAATCACCATTCAAACCTCACTCACTCACTCACTTGGTAGCAGCGTACCTGTTGTCTCCACTTCCTGCTCACAATCTGGTAGGAAATATTAGGCAGTTATTAATATGCCTGCATGTGACTTCTTTTCTAGCACTGCCACCTCCTCCCCCTCCTGAATTCAACCCAGCATTCAGCAATGTGGTGAAAATTCTGAACTGTGATATCATGATGTATATCCTCAGAACTATCCTTCAAAGGGCAGTACAACTGGAGACCCACTTATGGACAGAAGCTATGATCCAGATGGTATGGATTGCATTAGTATTTTCCTCCTTAATTTGGGTTAACTATTGATGCTAAAACACACTCTTGTGCGTTTATATGTAAACACACAGCACACGACAGTAAACTGTAATCTTGCATATCTCTTGAACATTAGCATAACGTAGTAGATTTGATTTCAGAGTAGCAGCCGTGTTAGTCTGTATCCGCAAAAGGAAAAGGAGTACTTGTGGCACCTTAGAGACCAACAAATTTATTTGAGCATAAGCTTTCATGAGCTACAGCTCACTTCATCGGATGCATGCAGTGGAAAATACAGTGGGGAGATTTATATACACAGAGAAAAAGCACAAGAACAAATCCGCACAAACACACCCCTGGAACCCTGACCAGGGGTATTCTATCTGCTACCCAAGATCCATAAACCTGGAAATCCTGGACGCCCCATCATCTCAGGCATTGACACCCTGACAGCAGGCTTGTCTGGCTATGTAGACTCCCTCCTCAGGCCCTACGCCACCAGCACTCCCAGCTATTTTCGAGACACCACTGACTTCCTGAGGAAACTACAATCCATAGGTGATCTTCCTGAAAACATCATCCTAGCCACTATGGATGTAGAAGCCCTCTACACCAACATTCCACACAAAGATGGACTACAAGCCGTCAGGAACACTATCTCCGATAATGTCACTGCAAACCTGGTGGCTGAACTTTGTGACTTTGTCCTCACCCATAACTATTTCACATTTGTGGACAATGTATACCTTCAAATCAGCAGCACTGCTATGGGTACCCACATGGCCCCACAGTATGCCAACATTTTTATGGCTGACGTAGAACAACGCTTCCTCAGCTCTCGTCCCCTAATGTTCCTACTTTACTTGCGCTACATTGATGACATCTTCAGCATGTGGACCCATGGAAAAGAAGCCCTTGAGGAATTCCACCATGATTTCAACAATTTCCATCCCACCATCAACCTCAGCCTGGACCAGTCCACACAAGAGATCCACTTCCTGGACACTGTGGTGCTAATAAGCGATGGTCACATAAACACCATCCTATACCGGAAACCTACTGACCGCTATGCCTACCTGTATGCCTCCAGCTTTCATCCAGACCATACCACATGATCCATTGTCTACAGCCAAGCTCTACTATACAACCGCATTTGCTCCAACCCCTCAGACAGAGACAAACACCTACAAGATCTCTATCAAGCATTCTTACAACTACAATACCCACCTGCTGAAGTGAAGAAACAGATTGACAGAGCCAGAAGAGTACCCAGAAGTTACCTACTACAGGACAGGCCCAACAAAGAAAATAACAGAACGCCACTAGCTGTCACCTTCAGCCCCCAACTAAAACCTCTCCAACGCATCATCAAGGATCTACAACATATCCTGAAGGACAACCCATCACTCTCACAGATCTTAGGAGACAGGCCAGTCCTTGCCTACAGACAGCCCCCCAGCCTGAAGCAAATACTCACCAGCAACCACACACCAACAGAACCACTAACCCAGGAACCTATCCTTGCAACAAAGCCTGTTGCCAACTGTGTCCACATATCTATTCAGGGGACACCATCATAGGGCCTAATCACATCAGCCACACTATCAGAGGCTCATTCACCTGCACATCTACCAATGTGATATATGCCATCATGTGTCAGCAATGCCCCTCTGCCATGTACATTGGTCAAACTGGACAGTCTCTACGTAAAAGAATAAATGGATACAAATCAGACGTCAAGAATTATAACATTCAAAAACCAGTCGGTGAACACTTCAATCTCTTTGGTCACTCGATTACAGACATAAAAGTTGCAATTCTTCAACAAAAAAACTTCAAAACCAGACTCCAACGAGAGACTGCTGAATTGGAATTTAATTTGCAAACTGGATACAATTAACCTAGGCTTGAATAAAGACTGGGAGTGTATGTGTCATTACACAAAGTAAAACTATTTCCCAATGTTTATTCACCTCCCTCCCCCCAGTTCCTCAGACGTTCTTGTCAACTGCTGGAAATGGCCCACCTTGATTATCACTACAAAAGGTTCCCACCCCACCCCCGCTCTCCTGCTGGTAATAGCTCACCTTAACTGATCACTCTCTTGTTACAGTGTGTATGGTAACACCCATTGTTTCATGTTCTCTATGTATATAAATCTCCCCACTGTATTTTCCACTGCATGCATCCAATGAAGTGAGCTGTAGCTCACGAAAGCTTATGCTCAAATAAATTTGTTAGTCTCTAAGATGCCACAAGTACTCCCTTTTTTTTTTTTTTTTTTTTTTTTTGTAGACTTGATTTGAAAATCTTCCTACATTACACCTTAATTATATGGCACTGGATGACACTTTAAAGTTAGTTATTTGTAGTGTTTGGTAGATTAGCATAAGCTTGGTAAACAGAATCTTACTTTTTCTCTCTTATAGTAATACCATTTCCAGTACATTGTATAGCTTTATTTTAAAGGCACATTGTGTTAATATTTCCAAACTTATAAATGTGGTTAACCAATATTTTAATTGGAAGAAAGGGATCTCTTTGATCCAAAAGGCTGTTTTTATAAATTTTACTGATCTAGCAAAAGGTTTCCCATTATCTGCCTCCTCTATAAACTTTAAATGTAATTTACAGTAGTAATAAGCACTTCGCAAAAGTAAGTATTGCAGTTACATAACTTGAAGTGTCTAACAGTCTTGCCTTGTCTCATCACTGAAAGCTGTTTCAAGACAGTTGCGTTGTCTGGTTTTCTGACTTACAATGCTTTAACTTTCCTTTCTCTATGCTAACCTAAGGACTTCCTCTGTTGTGTTCAGTTGACTAATAAACCCTACTATTTTAACAGTGCCGTATGAGCATCACTGCAAATGCTTTGAGGCACATTAATTCATTAAGAGTGTACAAGTCATCAGCAAAAGTGCAAAACTTGTAGATGGCTGATGTGAAACATGTAAGGATCAACTAAGCTTAATGCAAGGAATAAGCAAGGGCCATGCCTCGTTAAGGACACTAGCATATTCTGTGTATGGTTATTGAATCTTCTGTGTGAGATCAATGCACTTTTGCACTGTGTGATATATTCCTTAAGGTCTTCTGTCAATATGTCCAGTTTTACAGCCAATTGGTAGCAATTGAGTTTTATCACTTCTGTCTTTCACAGGTACTTCACCTCCTTTCTCTGGGCTTACTGGAAGAGAAGCAGCAGCTAGAAAAGGCTCCAGAGGAAGAAGTGACCTTTGACTTTTATCACAAAGCATCAAGTACGTTTCACTTTTTCTGAAGCGGGGAGTGAATTATGCTAACTTCTTATTATAAGGACAAGATTAGACTCAAAAGAAGAGTTAAATCATTGTGTTCAGCAAGGATTTATCCTGTCTTTATTTTCATCGTAGCATTCAGAAACTAAGTGAGACTGCTAGAGTTCTGCTTTGCATCAGTAGAGAAGCCAAATCAGGAATTACATGTCTATGCTCTGGCTTGACAGGTGTAGTGAGGAGAGGATGTGCTGGTTTCCAAAGAAAGTGCTAAGAGTAATATTGAAGATAGTTGTGCCCATCTGTGAGGGTTACAGAAGAGGTGCCATATTGGGCCACACTGTTGTCCTGTATCCTATCTCAACAGTGGCCCATATTAGAGCTTCAAGGGGAGGGTACAGAAAATGGCAATTATGGAGTGATCCACCCCTGTTTTCCACTTCCGGCTGCTGGTTGTCAAAGGTTTAGGGTCACCTCAACCATGGGATTGCAACCCTGACCATACTGGCTAGTAGTCATTGATGGACCTGTCCTCCATAATCTTATCCAATTCTCTTTTGAACCCAGTTATACTTTTGGCCATCATGAAATCCCATGGCAATGAATTCCACAGGTTAGGTGTGCATCATGTGAAAAAGTGTACTTCCTCTTGTCTGTATTAAATCTGCTGCCTGTTAATTTCATCAGATGACCCTGGGTTTTGTTTTGTGGGAAAGGATAAATAACGCGCCTCTCTCTCTCTCCACTTTTTCCAGACCATTCATGATTTTATAGACCTATCATATCTCCACTTAATCTTCTCTTTCCTAAACTGAACAGCCCTAATGCTTTGTTTCTCCTCTTCTGGAAGTAATTTCATAGCCTTGATAGCCCTTCTCCAATTCCATTATATCCTTTTTGAGGTGGAGCAAGCAGAACTGGACACAGTATTCAATGTGTGGGTGAACCATGGATTTATAAAGTGGTATTACGATATTTTCTGTCGTATTTTTTTATCTCTTTCCTAATAGTTCCTAACATATTGTTAGCCTTTTTGATTGCTGCTGATCGTTGAGCAGAACTTTCAGAGAACTATCCACAGTGACTTCAAGATGTCTGTCTTAGATGGTAACAGCTAATTTAGAACCCATCACTATATGCGTGTAGATGGGATTATTTTTTCCAGTGTGCATTACTTTGCACTTATCAGCATTGAATTTCATTTACTATTTTCTTGCCCGGTCATCCAATTTTGTGAGATCCTTTTGTAACTTCTTGCAGTCTGATTTGAACTTAACTATCTTCAAACTTTGCAATCTCTCTGTTCACCCTCTTTTCCATCTTATTTTATTAATATTTTGAACACAACAGGTCCCAATAAAGTTCCTTGGGGGACCCTGCTGTTCATCTCTCTCCATTGTGAAAACTGATCATTTATTCTTAGCCTTTGTTTTCTATTTTTCAGCTCGTTACTGATCCATGAGACCTTCCCTCTTATCCTCTTAGTTTACTTAAGAGCCTTTGATGAGGGACCTTTGTCAAAGGCATTCTGAAAGTCCAAATACACTGTATCGTGTGGATCACCCTTTTCCACATGCTTGTTGACTCCCTCAAAGAATTCCAATAGATTAGTGAGGCATGATTTCCCTTTGCAAAAGCCATGTTGACTCTTCTGCAACAAATTGTGCTTATTTCTATGTCTAATAGTTCTATTCTTTACCATAGTTTCTACCAGTTTGCCTGTTACTGAAGTTAGGCTCTCCAGCCGGTAATAGCCAGGATTGCCTCTAGAACAGGGGTAGGCAACCTATGGCACGCGTGCTGAATGCGGCACACAAGCTGATTTTCAGTGTCACTCACACTGCCCGGGTCCTGGCCACCAGTCCGGGGGGCTCTGCATTTTAATTTAATTTTAAAAGAAGCTTCTTAAACATTTTAAAAACCTTATTTACTTTACATACAACAATAGTTTAGTTATATATTATAGACGTTAAAATGCATTACTGGCACACTCAACCTTAAATTAGAGTGAATAAATGAAGACTCGGCACACCACTTCTAAAAGGTTGCCCCTGCTCTACAACCCTTTTTAAAAATCAACAATACATTAGTTGCCTTCCAGGCATCTGGTACAGAGGCTGACTTCAGTAATAGGTTACATACTATAGTTAGAACTCTTGGGTGGATACCATCTGGTCCTGGTGACTTATTACTGTTTAGTTTATCAGTTTGTTTTAAAATTTACTCCACAGACACATCAGTGTAGGACAGTACTTCAGATTTGTCACCCAAAAAAATAACTCAGATGTGGGTCTCTCCCCCACATCCTCTGCAGTGAAGACTGATGCAAAGGATTAATTTAGCTTCTGTGCAATGGCCTTGTCTTCTTTGAGCACTCCTTTGTCATTTAATGGCCCCACTGGCTGTTTGGTAGGATTTCTGCTTCTGATGTATTTAAAAAAAAAAAAAATGCTGTTTGTAGCAAGTTGCTTCTCAAATTCCTTGTTGGCCCGCCTCATTGTACTTTTATATTTTACATGCCAGAGTTTGTGCTCCTTTCTATTTTCCTCATTAGGCTTTGACTTCCAAATTTTAAAGGATACCCCGCCCCCCCGCCTCGAGTGAAAGAGAGGCTTGCGTTTAACTGGGTGTCCGTTCCCTGACTTCACCAGCCTGTTAGCTACCCAGTCCCCTCTGGGCTATGCCAGCCCTTACTTTGCCTTGCAGAATTATAGGTGTACTCCAGTCTCCAAGGCCCTTTGAAGTGTTCCTTTGTAGTGTCCAGCCCCTTATCCACTGAATGTTCACAGAAATACCAGCTCTGCTTTCCCCAAGGGAACAGTGTACACACCAGCTTGAATGATTCAGCTCAGGATCAGCTCCTTGTATAACATCACATCACTGAGATATATTTATAGTGAAAACAATGATACATTTATTGTCAATGGTTTGAGATTCAAGAGATAGTGAATAAGGATAACAAAAACAAAAAGATTACATATCAAACTATTTCTAGCAACTAAATTTAATTTAGCAGGCTAACCACCTGTCTTAAAGAATTTTCTCACCCCAAATGTGTTTTGCAGTATTTCAACCCAGCCTGGTTTTGATCCTGTTTTCATGAATGAAATAAGTGTCTTCTTTCCTTCTACTTATGTTCCCCAAATTTCATTCTGTCCTCGGGACAGTAACTCCTCCCCCTCCCCTTGCTTGTTTTTACTGAGTCCTGCTTCTTCCCTGTTGACTTTGTATGTTAATAGGCCATCCATTATGTTGGCTTACAATGCTTAATTTAAATGCTGTCAGAGAGTAAAGTGAATAAACATCTTTTATCTGACAGCAAATCTGTTTGTCAATTCTGCCTTGATACAAACTTCAGGAACATATTTTCAGCATACATACATAACTCCTTTCATAGTATCTGTACGTACATTTCACAATGATATTAATTACCTGTGTGATCCTGGCTTTCATTTAAGATCTCCCATAATTTTCTTTGGTGAACCAGAATGTACATACCAGAATCCGGATATTCTGGTAAACTGTTTTGCCAGTTGGTATTGAGGGCATCCTGGGTCATAGTATCCTCCTTCCACTGCAGGACTATCGTGAAGGAGAAGAGGGAAATGTGAATAAGAATTCTTTGAGAAATGACAAATGCCTATGAATGAGCAATGTTTAAAAAATAAACTAACCACACATTTTGGTACCCTTTGACTTGGACAGATCTTAATTTGCCTCCAGATTAAGGGGGTTTTATTACACTAGCGACAACAGTGTAAAAAGGCGAGATTTCACTTATAAACTATATGCAGCATGGTCTTGTGCTCCTTTCCCTTGACTCTAAACCTTATCATTTTTATCTAGAAGATCCTTTGGCTTGCACTAAAATATGCTTAGGTTGAAGGTTGAGTCCAAATCATTTGCATATTTAATCTTCTATTCTTTTTATCTTGTGTAGAATTGCTGCTACATTGTGTAAGGATAAATAGAGAGAGTCCCTTTTGCAAGCTGAACATTATTAGCTCCTGTGATATGGATAAAAAATGAGAAATATGAATCCAAGCCACTGAAGTTGCTTTTATTTAAAGCTTTTGAAAGCACTGACCTTATGAATAAGGTAATCGTGGGTATTTTTAGTAAAAGTCATGGGCAGGTGTCAAGGCTGATTCCCCACTCTGGCACTTAGAGTGCAGAAGGTTGGGACCTGCAAGGATTCTAAAAATTAATACTAGCCACTCCAGGCTTCTATTAAACTCTGAAGGTTACAGCTTCTCTCTGAGCTTGGATGGGTAGATGCTGCCACCACCCAAATGCCAAAAACCCCCTTTTGAATGCAGGAAGGTGCACTTGGGAATTCCTCCCTATGGGGTACCCTCAAGCCCACCCCCTAGGAAGAGCTGAGAGAGAAAACAAAGGAAATCAGCTGTTGCCACCAGCTAATTAAACAACATATGCACAAGCCTCTTAGGACACAAAAACTCAATCCTGTTCTTAAAAAAGGGTAAAAGGTAAATTTTATTAAAAACAAAAAGAAAGAAAATACACATCTGGAACTTAGGCGTTTGCTAGATGTTAAAAGATTTTAAAATTAAGCCTCAAGAATGGTTTTCTTGAGGTCCAGCTTAATGGTTACAAACAAAGCAAAAGTCTTTGGGGGTTAGCACAGAAGAGTCCACAAACCATAAAGAGATAAACCTAATCGCGTCTTTCTAGACATTTCCTGGTCTGCTTATGTGTCTGGGGTTTCAAATGAGTCAGTTCTAGGTATGATTTAATGATTTTTCATACCTTGCTTAAAGCTTTTTACAGCATAGTTCCAGCCCTGTTTTTGCTCTGTCCCCTCTCTCCGGAGAACAACAGACAGACAAAAGGGGAGTCTTGTTTCAATTTTTAAAAGTTCTGTCTTTCCATTGGCTCTTTTGGTCAGGTGCCCACTCCCTTCCTTTTATCTATGGGCTTTTTTAACTCTCTATAGGTAAAGCAAGTAGAGAACAGCTACTAACAGGGATTTTGTAGCCAACTGGCTGGCTGGGTGTACATAAAAGGGAGCTACCTTCCCCCTTCATTTATCACAACAGGTCACAGGCAATAAAAAAAATTAATGGCTTGTTACCTGTCCATGACTTTTACTATAAATACCCATGACTAAATCTCTGCTCCTGCTGTGGAGGCTGACTGTCCCCAATTGCCTGCTGCTCCAAGGCCTCTGGGGACTACTCTTACTACAGCCTCCGAGGCCCCTGCTCCAGCCTCCCCGGGGCCACCGCTGGGACTGATGCTCGGGCACTCCCCAGGGCCACTTATCCAGCCATCCCGGGACCGCTGCAGCTCAGGCACTCCCTGGGGCCAGCCACACAGCTGGTGTGGCCCAAGCAGTTGCCATGGGTCTCCTGAGCAGCTGGCCCTAGGGTAAGCTGCACTGGCCGCTACAGCTGTGGAGTTACGAAGGTTGCGGAAAGTCACGGAATCTGTGACTTCAGTGACTTCCATGACAAAATCGCAGCCTTACTTATGAACAATATGCAGTAAAAGGGGATATTAGGGAGTCTGAAAAGTACAATCTCTTAATCCCCATTTTTTATCATTCATGTCTTTCTGTTTGTCAAGCAAATTAAAGAGACACAATCAAATTGAACATCCCACTTCTGTCTGGAAAATTTTATACCTACTGTAATTACAAATTCACCAAAGATTACTATTACTGGAAAAATGTCAGTGGACGAATTCCTTGTCAGTATATTTTTGTATATGACAGCATTTTTTGTATAGCGAATTCTGTTGTTTTCCCCTGCATGATCAATTAGGTTGTGATCCTACAAACTGCTCCAGCATCCACATTGAACACCATTAAAGGCAGTAGAGTTCAGTATGAATACAATAACAGGAAGAAGCACTAGAGCATAGATCTGAAAGTCAGGTCTGTGTTACCTATACTTCTACTTTTGGAAGGAACCTAAATGAAAGCTTTCAGAGTAGCAGCTGTGTTAGTCTGTATTCACAAAAAGAAAAGGAGGACTTATGTGTATTGCCAGTATTTTAAATCGTGTTTATAGCAGCAAAAATGTTAGCCAGTATTTCTGAAAACCTGCACATTTATACTTCCTTTCTTTGTAAAGGAATGGGAAGCTCAGCCTTGAATGCTCTGAACATACTAATGCTTCTGGAAAAATTAAAATCGGTTCCTCAGTTAGAAGCGCAGAAGGATATGATCAACTGGATACTGCAGGTAAACAAGGCAGAAGCCAAGTGTAATTTGGCTTTAATAATTCAGCATTTTAAAAGAAAAAAGTTTGACTGCTTTAGCTAATGCAGTAGACACTGTTCACACCTGCCGTGATCTCTTCAGTATCCTACTGTGTTGAAAAGCTTTTTTTTTTTTTTTTTTTTCAGTTGCTGAGATGAGGTGGGGGTTGGTTGGTTAGTTAGTTAGTTAGGACACCACGTGCTAATACAGAATCCAGTGCATGAAAGGGTTACTACTTAAAATTTTGTAAGTCAAAATTTTAGCTAAATAATATTTAGTCGTGACTTTAAAAAAAAAAAAAACTTTCCAATTGCCTTAAATAACTCAGTATTTATATTTCTATAACTTCATTATTCAAGATATTTTAAATAGTAGAGAAGTAAAAAGAAGCTTTGGTGACATCTGTTTGTATTAGTAAAATTGGAAAGTTTTTAAGGTCTGCTAAAATCTCTATATATTTTTGGAGAGGGTTAAACATTTTGTAGACTCAGTCTGCAAATTAAATGGCTAAAGTGGAAAAATTACTTTATAAAAAGCACAAAGTTTTAAATGGTATATAAATTAAATTTAAAATGTTAGAGGTTTTCAGGATTTCTGATAAAATAAGAAAATTGTTGGAACAACAAATCCAAACTTAAAGGCACAACCTTAACTTTCACAGTTTTTTTTTTTTTGTTTTTTTTAATGGGATGTTGGATCAATATATGGGGTTTTTGAGTTTAATTTTCTATATTTTTTTAGAAAAGAGGAAAATCTGAAGCTGCAGTTCAGAGGCAGTTTCGAACTATAGACTTTTTTGTTGATGCCTAGTTCACCTTCAGTCAAATGCCAGTCTCTGAAATTGTCAGACCAAAAGACTAATGTGTCCAAGTTAGGAATATGTGAAATTGAAGAGGATCCTGTCCCCCCCACCCCACCCCACCAAAAAAACCCCCAAAACAAAAAAAAAAAACCAAACAAACAAAAATACCCTACTATAAAAAGTCATTTAACATAACATTAACCTAACCTGACATTCCACAAAAAGGAAGCAGCTGGTATAAAACTTTTTATGAAACTGAGTACCAAGAAGAAATATACATCAACTTTCATAAAGGGAAAAGTGGTTTAATATTAAGGTGTGCTGAGGACATCTATCAAATTATCCTTTTTGATAGTGTTGATATTTAAAGTTGAGGCTAATTCTCTAAGAGTGAATAACTGAAATTACTATGCAAGATGAGGATTAGGAAGGAAGTTGTCTTAAGAAATTTGTCATGGGTTAGAGAGCCTTTCACCTCTGGGTTTGCTAATTTAAATAATGCACTGGACAGTAGTGACTGAATACTATTACCACATGATGTCCCTTTTTAGTAGCCTATATGAAATGATTTTGCATTGGTGATAATTTCTTAGTGAACAGAGATTCTTATGAAAGAACATCTCACTAATTTCTACTAATTAGCATCCTTAGTAGTAGTTTTAGCAATGGCTAAGGACTGAATAGACCAGAGAAAGTGAACTACCCTTTCACACCTAGGGGTGCTCCTTACAGTTGTGGGGTTGGGGACACATTGGTATTGTGGGAAACTTGCTCTGGCGCAGTAGAGGCTTTCCATACTTTGATAGCTCCAAGTACATTTTTACCAATATGAAATTCTCAAAAAATGTTTAACCTTTTAACAGCCCTTAGGTTCAGTAATACGGCATGCACAGTGCAGTCACGTTTTATATTCTCTTAACACCTAAATATCTATTCCCAGATGTTTGACACAGTGAAACGATTGAGAGAGAAATCAAGTTTGGCAACAGCAGCAACTACATCAGGATCAGAAACTACAAAAGGCAATGAGGTAATAACAACAGGGAAGGAACTGAAGAAATGTTCCACAGGGAGACATTTGTATTTGCAATCTTAAGGAACAATTTTCAAACACAAGTGCTTAAATTTAGGTTCCTAAATCCATATTTGAGCATCTAAATACCAGTTTTAGGCATTAAGTGATGATATAGTGCCTTAAACTGGTATTCTGGGGTGTATTAACAGGAGTGTTGTCAGTAAAATATGAGAGATAATTGTCCTGCTCTACTCAGCACTGGTGAGGCCTTAGCTGGAGTATTGTGCCCAGGTTTGGACGCCACACTTTAAGAAAGATGTGGACAAATGGGAGAAATCAAGAGAGATTAAAAAAAATGATTAAAGGTTTAGAAAACCTGACCTATGATGAATGGTTAAAAAAATGGATATATTTAGTCTTGAGAAAAGAAGACTGAGGGGGGACCTGATAAGTTTTCAAATTCATTATAAAGAGGAGAGTGATAATTTTTCTCTATGTCCACTGAAGGTAAGACAAAAAGTAATGGGCTTAATCTATAGCAGGGGAGATTTAAGTTAGATATTAGGAGAAACTTTCTAACTACAGTACAAGGACAGTTAAGTACTGAGAGAGGTTGTGAAATCTCCATCTTTGGAGGTTTTTAAGAAATGCCTGTCAGGGATGGCCTAGGTATACTCGGACCTGCCTCAGCCCTGTGGGCTGGACTAGATGACTCCTTGAGGTCCCTTCCAGTTCTATGACTCTGTGGTTTAAGTACTTAAATCCAAAGTTAGATATGCGAGTTTGAAAATTGGGTGCTTACTGTGCACTTGTTTCACCCTGATAATGATAGCTATGTGGTTTCCATAGAGAATTTGTTACAGTACAACAACTGCAAAAGAACAAGAAGAAATCTCTTTCCTCTTACCACTAACACTACTACATGCCAACATTTAGTTGGAATTTAGTAGATATTAAATGTGTGCTTCCTCAGATCATAGATGGCAGTATAAGGGTGCGTGGCTTGGGGGCATATGATTTTATGTAGTGTTGTTGTAGCCATATTGGTCCCAGGATATTAGAAAGACAAGGTGGGTGAGGTAGTATCTTTTTATTGGACCAACTTTTTTTGGTGAGAGAGAGAAGCTTTCAAGCTTACACAGAACTTTTCTTCGGGTCTGGAAAATGTTCTCAGAGTGGCACAGCTAAATACAAGGTGGAACAGATTACTTAGCATGATAGTTAACATATATTTCAAGAGATCATTCAAGATGAAGTGGCCTGCTGAAATCCCTCCCATCATAGGGAGGAAAAGAGGGGCAGGGGAAGCAGCTGGGGATTTGTTAGTGGGTTATAGATTGTTGTAATAAGCCATAAATCCAGCATCTCTCTTCAGTCCATAATTTTTAGTGTCTAGCAAGTTTATGAATTTAAGCTCCTAGGCTTGTCTTTTGAAAGTATTGTGAAGGTTTTCTTTGAGGATGAGGACTGATATCTCAGATATAGCATGATTACTTTATGAAAAATGTTCACCCACAGGTGATGTGATGGCTTTTGTCTTTTATCTCTTTTGTGTGTAAGTTCATTCAAGATCATAGTGCTTGTCTGTTTTCACCTACATAGTTGTAATTGGGGCATTTAGGGCAAAGCATGAGATAAACCACATGTTGTGATAGACATGTGCAGATCTCATGGATCTTGAATGGTGTGTTGTGGGAGGTAGTCTGCAGGTTTTGCATCTATTCTGGCAGTGTCTGCCTCTTTGAGTTGGTGTGTCCTGGTCTGTGGGGAGCTTGCTTCTAATGATGAGCTTGGAGAGGTTGTTCCACGATGCAATCTACTTCTCTGGTGGATTGGCCTTTGGTGAAGGTGGTTTTGAGGGTGTTAAGGTGTATATCCTGGACTTTCTGCTCAGAATGCCTAGCTGTAGATATCTGATTTCTTGGGGTGGTTACTGGACCTGTGAAGGTAGGAGTGGTGATGTATGGGTTTCTTGTATATATTTGTCTGTAGGGTTCTGTTATTGAAGCTGATTGTGGTATCCAGGAAGTTGATGCTCATGTGGAAGTGTTCAGCAGAGTGTTTAATGGATGGGTGATGGTTATTGAAATTTATGGTAGAAATTTGTGAGGGAACTTTAGTCATCTGTCCAGAGGATAAAAATATCATCAGTTTTCAGAGTAACAGCCGTGTTAGTCTGACTTTGCAAAAAGAAAAGGAGTACTTGTGGCACCTTAGAGACTAACCAATTTATTTGAGCATGAGCTTCCGTGAGCTACAGCTCACTTCATCGGATGCATACCGTGGAAACTGCAGTAGACATTATATACACACAGAGACCATGAAACAATACTCTCTCCCACCCCACTGTCCTGCTGGTAATAGCTTATCTAAAGTGATCATCAAGTTGGGCCATTTCCAGCACAAATCCAGGTTTTCTCACCCTCCGCCCCCACCACACACAAACTCACTCTCCTGCTGGTAATAGCCCATCCAAAGTGACCACTCTCTTCACAATGTGTATGATAATCAAGGTGGGTCATTTCCAGCATAAATCCAGGTTTTCTCACCCCCCCACCCCCATACACACACAAACTCACTCTCCTGCTGGCAATAACTCATCCAAACTGACCACTCTCCAAGTTTAAATCCAAGTTTAACCAGAACGTCGGAGGGGGGGGTAGGAAAAAGCAAGGGGAAATAGGCTACCTTGCATAATGACTTAGCCACTCCCAGTCTCTATTTAAGCCTAAATTAATAGTATCCAATTTGCAAATGAATTCCAATTCAGCAGTTTCTCGCTGGAGTCTGGATTTGAAGTTTTTTTGTTGTAAGATAGTGACCTTCATGTCTGTGATTGAGTGACCAGAGAGATTGAAGTGTTCTCCGACTGGTTTATGAATGTTATAATTCTTGACATCTGATTTGTGTCCATTTATTCTTTTACGTAGAGACTGTCCAGTTTGACCAATGTAAATGGCAGAGGGGCATTGCTGGCACATGATGGCATATATCACATTGGTGGATGTGCAGGTGAACGAGCCTCTGATAGTGTGGCTGATGTTATTAGGCCCTGTGATGGTGTCCCCTGAATAGGTATGTGGGCACAGTTGGCAACGGGCTTTGTTGCAAGGATAGGTTCCTGGGCTAGTGGTTCTGTCGTGTGGTATGTGGTTGTTGGTGAATATTTGCTTTAGGTTGCGGGGCTGTCTGTAGGCAAGGACTGGCCTGTCTCCCAAGATTTGTGAGAGTGTTGGGTCATCCTTAATGCGTTGGAGGGGTTTTAGTTGGGGGCTGAAGGTGACGGCTAGTGGCGTTCTGTTATTTTCTTTGTTAGGCCTGTCCTGTAGTAGGTGACTTCTGGGAACTCTTCTGGCTCTATCAATCTGTTTCTTCACTTCCACAGGTGGGTATTGTAGTTGTAAGAAAGCTTGATAGAGATCTTGTAGGTGTTTGTCTCTGTCTGAGGGGTTGGAGCAAATGCGGTTGTATCGCAGAGCTTGGCTGTAGACGATGGATCGTGTGGTGTGGTCAGGGTGAAAGCTGGAGGCATGTAGGTAGGAATAGCGGTCAGTAGGTTTCCGGTATAGGGTGGTGTTTATGTGACCATTGTTTATTAGCACTGTACTGTCCAGGAAGTGGATCTCTCAACCTCAGCCTGGTCCAGTCCACACAAGAGATCCAGACGTTCTGGTTAAACTTGGATTTAAACTTGGAGAGTGGTCAGTTTGGATGAGTTATTGCCAGCAGGAGAGTGAGTTTGTGTGTGTGTGTGTGTGTGTTCCCGGGGTGGGGGTGGGGTGTGAGAGAGCCTGGATCTGTGCTGGAAATGACCCACCTTGATTACCATGCACATTGTAGGGAGAGTGGTCACTTTGGATGAGCTATTACCAGCAGGAGAGTGAGTTTGTGTGTGTATGGGGGTGGGGGGGTGAGAAAACCTGGATTTATGCTGGAAATGGCCCAACTTGATGATCACTTTAGATAAGCTATTACCAGCAGGACAGTGGGGTGGGAGAGAGTATTGTTTCATGGTCTCTGTGTGTATATAATGTCTACTGCAGTTTCCACGGTATGCATCCGATGAAGTGAGCTGTAGCTCACGAAAGCTCATGCTCAAATAAATTGGTTAGTCTCTAAGGTGCCACAAGTACTCCTTTTCTTTTTGCAATATCATCAGTGTATCTCAGGTATATCATTGGTTTCGTGGTGTATTTGTCCAATGCTGAGAAATACAGGTCCGCTTAAAAACAACAGCTGTAAAATTTTTACACTAACCATCAGCAGGTCAATCTGCTTATCTATTTCAGACCATCAAAATGTAGCTCTGACTTGATAAACTGTAAGATCTACTCAACATTTGGCTAATGCTGGTAAAAGGGTGAACAAAGATTGGGCTGCTTTGATTACATTGTATAAGTCAGGTTATTTTGATTATTTTGCAGGGTATTGTATAACCTTGAATTTGGGTCTTAAGAAGTAAATAAAGGACAAATGGTGTTTCAGATGTTTTAATTATAACTTTCTGTATTTTTGAATTCATAAACATGCTCTACTAATGCCTTGAGAGCCTAATCAGCTTTTAAGATTTTTTTTTTTTTTACAACTTTTAGATTTTTGTTGTGTTTTGTTTTACAATCATGGGATGCCCAGTTCACTGGGGAATTTGATGGGAGAAATTAGAATTCTACTTTTTGAGAATACTTCTTTGTATTTTTTAGTTGTTGTTCTTAGTCTATAATTTTTACTACTCTTTCCTAATAAGACTCAGAGCACTCAAGACAAAGAGAAGGCTGAACGGAAGAGGAAGGCAGAAGCTGCCAGGCTGCATCGCCAGAAGATAATGGCCCAGATGTCTGCTTTACAGAGGAATTTCATTGAAACTCATAAACTCCTGTATGAAAACACACAAGAGACACAGGGAAGAGAGGACTCTGTTATGGAGGAGGAGAGGTGAGACGAGACAGATACCCAGAGTTCTGATGGAAAAATAAATTTCCTAAAAAGTGGTTTTAACTACATAAGGTTTAATAGTACAGTTGATAGGTAAAGTGCATCATCCCAATCAGTAGCCCTGTATCTCTTACTACTTATATTTTTCAATGTCCTGGATTAGAGAATCCTGTGTAAACTAGCAGCTAAATACTAATGTCAGAAGGCCAAATCAGTTTGGGGGACACCAGACCTGCTTGTTATATAAGATGAACTCTGGAAAAATATTCTTCAGGTAAAATATTCTTCATGTAACCTACCATTTCAGAAAACAATGACTTAATTATAAAACACCCCTAGTTGATATTACTATAGTTTAGGTAATAATGGGCTTTACTTTTTGAAGACCTAATTTGAGTGTTTAATTCAGCAGAATCTTAACATACAAGGTCCTGCCCAGAAGCTGGTATGTTTGAAAGTTAAGTTGCAAAAAAAAAAACTTACTGCGTTCATAACCCAAACTGTTTTTTTCAGAATGTGATTTTGTATATCATTAATCCCCCAAATTGTTTGATCTCTTTATAATTGTAGAAGGAAAAGAAATAGATTTGTTTAAAGTCATATTTTAAATAGCTGGATAATGTTATGATCAGCAATTACATGTAATTGCACATCCCAGGATAGAGTTACTCAAATCCTGTGCTGTAGTGCACAGACTGTTCACTATAAGGTTCAGGGGAAAAAAAGTTCTCTTATACAGCATTTATTTGCCTAGGTGCATTGTGGATTTATTTTGCCTTCCTTTGAAGCATCAGATACTGGCCACATTAGTGTCTTAACTTGATGGACTAATGGTCTGACCCAGTATGGCAAATCCTGCTTTCACTGCACAGGGCAGTAATCCTTTGTTCCACATTTTGTAGTATTCATAATGAAGACTTTGTACATACCCATCTCTTTTAGTCCCTATGTTCTCTTGGCTATCTGGCTATGTTATAGTCCATCTGCTAAATGTTAGTCATGTGAAGTGTGGGTTTTTTGTTTTATTGTTTTAAAGCTGGTCTAGTGGGAAGAAAATGTGCTCCAATTCAGGAGACTGAAATACAGATTCAGTCACAATAGGAAGTGTCTCTTGTCATTCATGAGTGGCTATGTCTAGTTGATGCTAGGAGTAGAATTGTCAGGCTTGAGTAAGAGCAATGGTGACTGTGCATGTGCAAGAGAGAGTGTGCTCCAAGTCTGCACTACAAAATTTGTCAGTCTAGGTTGTGAAGAGATGTGATTTATGTCTGATATATCTGTGCTGGGGAAAGTTCTTGCAGTAGATGCAATTAAACAGTCAAAACTATGTGTTAGCCAATGTAGCTTATTTTGCTTGGGGAAAATGGGCCTGGAATAAACTACGCAAGTGAAAATACAATTTTGCTACTATAAGCTGTGTCCAGATCAGGAGCACTTTTATAATATTACCAGAATAGCTATATTGACAAAACAGTCCTACTATAGACCAGGCCTAATATATGATTTGTGAAAAAGGGGGTGGATAATATCAAACGAAGAGAACAAGATAACAGATGAATGACTAAAAACCAATACAGGAATTTCTGCCTGCTTTGTCATTTAAGAATTCATGTTCTGTAAGACATCCTCAAACTTGTAAATGCGGGGAAGCACCCTCTTAACTATTTCTTATTGCATGTTGCCTGAAAAATGGAAGTAAACTTGTGGCATCATCAAACAATAAATGGAATAATGGAATTTATTTCAATATACCGTAATAGATAGTTGCCACATTCCGTCTTAAAGATGGTTGTATTTCAGTGGTGACTGAAGTGATTCTGTCATTTATGTAAGGGCTTTTGCAGTAAAGTTACTGTTAAATATAAGCAGTAAATTATAGTTTTAGATCTCTTCGAGAGGATCTTTATTTCTTTACAGGGAGTCTGGTAATTGTTTGTTGATCCTTGTCTTTTGATGTTCTTACAGCTTACCTTTGGCCATTGAGTCTTCGAGAGTTGCCTTGGGACCCAAACGAGGTCCATCTGTTACTGAGAAGGAAGTGCTGACCTGTATCCTATGTCAGGAGGAGCAGGAAGTGAGGCTGGAGAGTGCTGTGATGGTATTATCAGCTTGTGTCCAGAAATCCACTGCCTTAACTCAGCACAGGGGGAAAACTCTTGAACTCTCAGGTGGTAGGTGTACCTCTTCAGCTAAGAATATCAGCTGTTGCTGTTCTCTTCTTAGAACTCACTTCAGTTGTATTTAATTAACACTTTCAGCTAATCAGATTACTGAATGGTTACTTTTTTTAATGAAAGTTTAGTTAAGAATTTTAGTCATGTATTTTAGATGGTCTTAAAATCCTTGCCATAAAACTAAAAATCAGACATGGAGGAGAATTTACTGCCATTCTCCCTTGTAAAACAAAGATGAATTCCATGTGTACATGACTCCTACTTTGAGTAAATAAAACAGTACACAGTCCTTCCAAATTAATTTTCTGAAGCAATTGAGTTTTGTTCCTTAAACCGAAGAGTGTGTATTCTAGCACAGAAGATACAAAATGAGTGGCTGTTTCTCTCTGTTGCATATTGATCCAACTGTAGAAATTGATTTTTAATTAGCTGTTCCTGTCTTGTTATAAACCCCAACCAGGCATCTGTACAAATCCTGCTCATTCAAGTTTATTAACATAACATAAACAAGAACGGCCCAAACATTGGAGTGTGTAGAAAGATGAACCAAAAACATCCATTTTTCTATTGTTTTTTCTTTATTATTTGTAATATGCTAGTGCCTAGGGACCCTAGTCATAGATAAGGACCACATTTTGCCAGATGCTGTACAGACACATCTTGATACCAAAATTTAGGTTAAATCACAGATAAAGATGCCATTCATAGAATCATAGAATATCAGGGTTGGAAGGGACCTCAGGAGGTCATCTAGTCCAACCCCCTGCTCAAAGCAGGACCAATCCCCAATTAAATCATCCCAGCCAGGGCTCTAGTGTATCCAGTGAAGCTCATCTCTAGTAACTTTTCTCAAATCCTTCCTGTAACAGTATGCCAGGTTACCAAAGTAGCTGGGGAAAGAAGGAAACAAATCTTCTTCACTTGCCGAAGGCCACTTGCAGATAGATATTTTAACTCCCCTTTAGCAGCATATTCAGTTCTTCTGTAGCTCACCTAAAGGAACAGGTCTTTAAGTGATTCCCTTCTCCCCCCACTTGGAGAGCTGCATGAGTGGGGAAAGTGTATGTGCCTGTGTATATGTTGACACCAGTATAACAGTGGTCTGACGCCAGGGTGCATTATATTACATTCTTCACTTGACTTTTAGTACCTGTAAGGTATAATTTACTATTACATGCAAACAGAGGTCTTACTTTAAATTCTTTTCTACTTTCTTTGTGTTCATGTTATAATACAAGCATATTTGTTCGAACAGAAAGTTCTACCCAGCTTACATAAGGAGTTCTATTGCCATTCATTTCTGTACTATTCAAGGCCACCTTTTGTGAAAAATTAAATCCTGTCGACTGCATATTGCAACACAACAGAATCTGTTAAGTTTTCATAATGGTTGCCAGTGATTTCTTGTATGTTAAGAATTAGTCTTTGCTTTTGGATTTGGTACAGTAGTTCTTCAAATGCTTGCTCATATCAGTTCCAGTGTAGGTGTGTGCTCACCCCAAGCATCGCCACTGGAAAGTTTTTCCCTCAGAGGTATCCATCAGGTTGGCTCTGGTGCCCTCTGGAGTCGTGCCCTCATAGTTCTGGTATATAGGGCCCCACTGCCCCCTCAGTTCTTTCTTACTGTCCGTGACGGTCGCTGGAACTGCTGCTTGTCCTTACGTTTTTCCACACGTACCTCTCTCAGTGTATTTTGTTGATTATCTGTAAATAGCTGTTTATCTAGAGTTTAAGTTTCAGTTAGTTGCAGATTCTGCTTAGCAGGATTAGCCCTTCCCTGGCACTGGGGTATGCCTTCGTCCCCAATATTCAAGCGGTGTGTGTTGTGCCATAAGCCAATACTGGTTAGTGACCCACACTGCAGCTGTCTCAAGTGTTTGAGGGAGGCCCATGTGCAGGAGCGTTGCAGGATTTGCAAGAGCCTCAGACTTCGAATGAAGGAGGACAGGGACACTAAACTCAAATTCCTCCTTATGGAAGCAGCACTTCGTCCCCCTTTGGAACCAAATCACGTTACCTGGCACTGAGTACTTCGGCTTCAGTACGAAGCGTCCTGGCATCTCTAAGAGGGATGCAGCTCAGGGATCCCCCACTGTCGGCAGCAGCTGGTCGGCTGCAGGGCCCCCAGTGTCACAGAGATCATTGGATGTCACGGATTCCACAGATGTCACATAATCTTAGCCTTAGTGATACCCAATGACTGAAATGAGCGAGGGCATCCCACCAACAGTCTGGCTACTGGGGCAGTGGCAGATGCAGCTACAGTGACCATTCTGGAATTCCTGGGTTTTTCAGCCAGTCCAGGGTCCACACTCGAGGAGGTCCTACTCGGTTGCATTGGAGTCAAGAGCTCTCGCATCACCTACCTTGGAGCAGGGACCAGTCCTCAATCCTGAGCCCTGTACTGAAGTGCAAGACCCGGCATCACAGGACCTAGCTGGTGCAGAGGATGAGGAAGAAGGCTCCTTACTGGTAAAGGCATCCCCTTCCTCCTCTCCTGACAAGGCAGTGGTGGGAACAAGTATAGTACCTTCCCAGGATGACTACAAGGCACACTGGGAGCGCCTCAGGAGGGTAGCCCAGAACCTGGGTATCCATGCCTTGGTGGACATCTTAGTGGCTTCAGGGCCATTGTGGGTGGCTCTGCCTTTGAACTATGCCCTTTTGGACCCCATGAAGGCCTTTTGGCAGATGCGTGCATCCCTCCAACCTACTGCAAAGAGGATGAAGAAAAAGTATTCTGTTCCTCCTAAGGGGTATGAATTTATGTCCACTGATTTCTCTCTCCCGCCACCCCGGGCTCAGTTGTTTGAGCGGCAAATGAGCAGGAGCAGCAAGGGTTGGCTCCCAAGGCCTAAGATGCCAAAAAAATAGACCTTTTTGACAGGAAGGTGTAGTCAACTGGTAGTCTCCAGTTCAGGATAGCAAACCAGCAAATGCTCCTAAGCTGTTATGATTTCAACTCCTTTTGCAATGGCAAAATTCAAGGAGCTTTTGCCGCAGGAGTCCAGGGGTGAGTTCTCTGACTTAGCTGAAGAGGGGAGATTGGTGGCAAGAGCATCCCTTCAGGCAGCTTTGGACATGGCAGTTTCTGCAGCCTGATCCATGGCTTCAGCTGTGGTCATGTGGTCATGAGAGGACATATACTTCAGTCCTCGGGGTTACCCTATGGCTTGCAGCAGACTGTGCAGTACCTTCCATTTGAAGGCAAGTCGCTCTTTTCAGAGCAAATAGACTCAAAGCTGCATAATCTGAAAGACAAGAAGAACCACCCTGAAATCACATATACCGGCTCCCTCCCGGAAGCACTATAAGCTCCAACTGACAACCCGCTTCTACTCGCCACAGCGCAGACAAGACTATAGCAGGAGAAGGAGTAGAGGCTATAAGAGGAGGCTTCTGTCCCGGTGCCAGGCCTCCCCGCCAAGACACAGTGTGGTCTAACAGGCCTCTTGATGGGATGCTCAAGGGCGACATACCAGGACAAATGTGTGGATCCAGTTTCCCCTATATTTGTGGTCCAGTTATCCCACTTCTGTCGGGCATGGGCCCACATTGCCTCAGATCACTGGGTGCTATGCATGATAGAACTGGTATACACCCTTCAATTCAGTTGTTCTCCCCCTTCCCACTCTCCCTCCTTGTCCCTCTTCAGGGACCCTGCTCACGAGCAACTTCTGGTCCAGGTGGTGTGGTTGCTCCTCAGGGTTGGAACCATGGAAGAGGTTACATTGGAGCTAAGGGTCCAGGAGTTCTACTTCCTAATTTCAGTATCCAACAGGGATCTCAGACAGATCCTGGACCTGCAAAACCTCAACAGATTCATGAAGAAACTGAAGTTCCACATGGTCTCCTGGGCCCCCATTATCCCTTCTCTGGATCCAGGGGATTGATATGCTGCCCCAACTTGAAGGATGCGTATTTTCATATTGCGATCTTTCGGGGACACACAGTTCCTATGATTCGTTGTGAACCACATGCACTACCAATTTACTGTGCTCCCATTTGGCTGTCAGTGGCCACTCAGGTGTTCGTGAAGCACATGACAGTTGTTGCAGCCTTCTTGAGAAGACAAGGGGTTCAGGTCTGCACTTACGTCAACTACTGGCTGATCAAAGGTCAGTCCAAGGGCCAGGTGGAAGCAAATGTGTAGTTAATACAGTCAACTTTCCAGGATCTGGTGCTGTCAAGGTTCCTTCCCCACTCTGAACTTTAGGGTACAGATGTGGAGACCTTCATGAAAGACCCCCTAAGCTTATTCTTACCAGCTTAGGTTAAAAACTTCCCCAACGTACAAACTTTGCCTTGTCCTTGAACCATATGCTGCCACCACCAAGCTTTTTAAACAAAGAACAGGAAGAGCCCACTTGGAGACATCTTCCCCCAAAATGTCCCCCAAGCCCTACACCCCCTTTCCTGGGGAAGTCTTGATAAGAATCCTCACCAATATGTACAGGTGAACACAGACCCAAACCCTTGGATCTTAAGAACAATGTTAAAAGAAGAATTTTAATTAAAGAAAAGGTATAAGAATCACCTCTGTAAAATCAGGATGGTAAATACCTTACAGGATAATCAGGTTCAAAACATAGAGAATCCCTCTAGGCAAAGCCTTAAGTTAAAAAAAGACACAAAAACAGGAATATACATTCCATCCAGCACATCTTATTTTACCAGCCATTAAAAGGAAATCTAACTCATGTTCTAGCTAGATTATTTACTAATTTAACAGGAGTTGTAAGGCTGCATTCCTGATCTGTTCCTGGCAAAAGCATCACACAGACAGACGAACCCTTTGTGTCAAACCCCCGCCCCCCTTCCAGATTTGAAAGTATCTTGTCCCCTCATTGGTCATTTTGTGTCAGGTGCCAGCGAGGTTATCTTAGCTTCTTAACCCTTTACAGGTGAAAGGGTTTTGCCTCTGGCCAGGAGGGATTTTACAGCACTGTATGCAGAAAGGTGGTTACCCTTCCCTTTATTTTTATGACAGGGGCTATCAATAAACATGCAGAAATCCACCCTTCCCAGGTTCAAAGAATATAATTTGTTGGGGCGATCCTTAACTCAACCTAGGCCAGAGCTTTTCTTCCAGAAAACCAATTCAGAACTCTGGGGGGTCCTCAAAGAGAGCCTGAGGAATCACCCCATGACCACAGCAAGGAACTGCTTAAAGCTTCTGGGGCATATGGCATCACATAAGACTATGGCTCGGATCTCTCCAGGCTTGGTTAGCGTCTGTTTCAGCACCAAGCCGACACGATCTGGACAGGGTGGTCTCACTTCCCCCATGGGTGATTTTCATCTTCCTTTGGTGGCTAGACTCCTGGACAGTATGTGCAGGAGTCCCATTCTCGAGACCCCAACTGTCAATGTGTCTTGTTACAGATGCAGCAGTGATGGTAAAAGGGGCTCAATTGGGGATGCTCAGGGCCTCTGGTCCAGGGAAGAGCTGTTGTTACACATCAATATGAGGGAACTGAGGGCGTGCACCTAGCCTGCCAGGCATTCCAACCCCAATCGGAGGGCAACTGCATGTCGATCCTTACAGACGACACGACAGCAATGTTTTACATAAACAGACAGGGCAGAGCACACTCCTTTCCCCTGTGCCAGGAAGCTCTTTGGTTGTGGGAATTCTGCATAGCCCACTGAATCCACCTCAAAGCCTCCTACCTCCCAGTGTCTTAGAATGAGTTAGCGGATCATCTCAGCAGATCCTTTTCCAAGTGGTCCATTCATCGAGATGTTTTGAGCACCATTTTCCAGAAGTGGGGCACTCTCCAGGTAGACTTGTTGACAGTGGTGCACAACAAGAAGTGTCTTCAGTTCTGCTCCTTCCTAGGCCACAGCACGGGGTCACTAGTAAACACATTTCTCCTCCCTTGGACGGACCATCTCTTCTATGCATTCCCTCCCATCGTTCTTATACACAAGGCCCTGCAGAAGGTCAGAAGGGGCAGGATGTGCCTTATCCTGGTAGCCCTGGCCTGACCACGTCAGCACTGGTTCACCACCCTCCTCGATCTCTGTGGACACGCAATCAGTCTGCCCCCATTTCCAGACCTGATCTCTCAGGACCTTGACCATCTACGTCATCTGAGCCTTGAGTCTCCATCTCATGGCATGGAAGCTCATGGCTGAACCCCACACAACAGGCATGCTTTGGACCTGTTTGTAAGGTGCTTTTAGGGAGCAGGAAACAGTCCATTGGAGTAACTTACCTGGCAAAGTGGAAGAGATTCTCAATCTGGTCAGCACAAGTGTGTTTTGTGTACTCAGTCAACATTGCCTTTCATTCTGGATTACCTACTACACTTGAAACTGTCAGACTTAACAGTAAAAAGAAAAGGAGTACATGTGGCACCTTAGAGACTTGTGGCACCTGTTGTGTGGTGTGTGGTTGCTGGTGACTATTTGCTTCAGGTTGGGGGGGCTGTCTGTAAGCTATCAAGCATTCTTACAACTACAATACCCACCTGCTGAAGTGAAGAAACAGATTGACAGAGCCAGAAGAGTACTCGGAATTTCACCTACTACAGGACAGGCCCAACAAAGAAAATAACAGAATGCCACTAGCCATCACCTTCAGCCCCCAACTAAAACCTCTCCAACACATCATCAAGGATCTATAACCTATCCTGAAGGACGACCCATCACTCTCACAGATCTTGGGAGACAGGCCAGTCCTTGCTTACAGACAGCTCCCCAACCTGAAGCAAATAGTCACCAGCAACCACACACCACTCAACAGAACCACTAACCCAGGAACTTATCCTTGCAACAAAGCCTGTTGCCAACTGTGTCCACATATCTATTCGGGGACACCATCATAGGGCCTAATCACATCGGGGACACTATCAGAGGCTCGTTCACCTGCACACCCACCAATGTGATATATGCCATCATGTGCCTGCAATGCCCCTCTGCCATGTACATTGGTCAAACTGGACAGTCTCTACGTAAAAGAATAAATGGACACAAATCAGACGTCAAGAATTATAACATTCAAAAACCAGTTGGAAAACACTTCAATCTCTTTGGTCACTCGATTACAGATATAAAAGTTGCAATTCTTCAACAAAAAAACTTCAAAACCAGACTCCAACGAGAGGCTGCTGAATTGGAATTAATTTGCAAACTGGATACAATTAACTTAGGCTTGAATAGAGACTGGGAGTGGATGTGTCATTACACAAAGTAAAACTATTTCCCTATGTTTATTCCCCCCCTCCACACCCCACTGTTCCTCAGACGTTCTTGTCAACTGCTGGAAATGGCCCACCTTGATTATCACTACAAAAGGTTCCGCCCCGCCCTCTCCTGCTGGTAATAGCTCACCTTAAGTGATCATTCTCTTGTTACAGTGTGTATGGTAACACCCATTGTTTCATGTTCTCTATGTATATAAATCTCCCCACTGTATTTTCCACTGAATGCATCCAATGAAGTGAGCTGTAGCTCACGAAAGCTTATGCTCAAATAAATTTGTTAGTCTCTAAGGTGCCACAAGTACTCCTTTTCTTTTTTCGAATACAGACTTACACAGCTGCTACTCTGAAACCAGACTTAACAGTACCATGTATTAGGTTTTACCTAGCTGCAATCTTGGCCTTTCACCTGTGGGTGAATGGCTGGTTGATCTTCTTGAACCCAATCTGTGGTCGTTTTCTTAAGGGTTGAAACAGCTATACCCCCAGGTACACAACCCACTCCCTCCCTGGGACCTCAACTTGCTGCTGGCAAGGCTAACAGGTACCCCATTCAAACTGCTGGCAAGGTGCTCTTTGCTCTACCTGTCCTGGAAGGTGGCCTTCCTGGTCCATTAGTTCTTCCAGAAAGCCATCTGAGCTCTTACTTCAGAACTACCATACACTGTAGTCTTCAAGAACAAGATGCACACCCGACCTTCCTGCCAAAATTGATCTCACAATTCCATAGTAACCAGGATATCTTCCTACAAGTCTTCTACTCGAAACCACATGCTAACAGGGAGGAACAGAGACTCCAAGCATGTGCTAGCATTTTACACAGAAAAGACTAAACCCTTTCCGAAATCCACTCAGCTCTTCGTAGCCATTGCAGACAGAATGAAAGACTGTCCAGTCTTGGACCAGAAAATCTCATTGCAGATCACTTCCTGTATCCGCACATACTACGACCTTGGGAAGGTCACGGCTCCTCCCCTGACAGACTATTTTACAAGAGCTCAGGCATCATCGGAGGTGTTTGTGGTGCAAGTTCCCATTCAGGACATCTGTAGGGCAGCAACGTGGTAGTCAGTCCACACTTTTGCGTCCCATTACACCAGGGTTTTTCAACCTTTTTCTTTCTGAGGCCAACCTAACATGCTATAAAATCTCCACAGCCCACTTGTGCAACAATAACTGGTTTTCTGCATAAAGACCAGGGCTGGCATTGGGGGATAGCAAGCAGAGCAATTGTGTGAGGCCCCACGCCACAGGATGGCCCTGCAAAGCTACATTGCACAGGCTTTGGCTTTAGCCCTGGGTTGTGCGGCTCAGGGCCCTGGGTTTCAGCTTCATGCAGTGGGGCTCCGGCTGTCTGCCTTGGGCCCAACTGAGTCTAACAAAAGAATGGCCATACTGGGTCAGACCAAAGGTCCATCCAGCCCAGTATTCTGTCTACCGACAGTGGCCAATACCAGGTGCCCCAGAGGGAGTGAACCTAACAGGTAATGATCTAGTGATCTCTGTCTTGCCATCCGTCTCCACCCTCTGACAAACAGAGGCTAGGGATGCCATTCCTTACCCCTCCTGACTAATAGCCATTAATGGACTCAACCTCCATGAATTTATCCAGTTCTCTTTTAAACCCTGTTATGGTCCTAGCCTTCACAACCTCCTCAGGCAAGGAGTTCCACAGGTTGACTGTGCTGAGTGAAGAAAAACTTCCTTTTATTTGTTTTAAACCTGCTACCCATTAATTTCATTTGGTGGCCCCCAGTTCTTATATTATGGGAACAAGTAAATAACTTTTCCTTATTCACTTTCTCCACACCACTCATGATTTTATATACCTCTATCATATCCCCCCTTAGTCTCCTCTTTTCCAAGCTGAAAAGTCTTAGCCTCTTTAATCTCTCCTCATATGGAACCCGTTCCAAACCCCTAATCATTTTAGTTGCCCTTTTCTGAACCTTTTCTAATGCCAGTATATCTTTTTTGAGATGAGGGGACCACATCTGTACGCAGTATTCAAGATGTGGGTGTACCATGGATTTATATAAGGGCAATGAGGTATTCTCTGTCCTAGTCTCTATCCCTTTTTTAATGATCCCTAACATCCCATTTGCTTTTTTTACTGCCGCTGCACACTGCATAGACATCCTCAGAGAACGATGCACGATGACTCCAAGATCTTTCTCCTGATTAGTTGTAGCTAAGTTAGCCCCCATCATATTGTATGTATAATTGGGGTTATTTTTTCCAGTGTGTATTACTTTACATTTATCCACATTCAATTTCATTTGCCATTTTGTTGCTCAGTCACTTAGTTTTGTGAGATCTTTTTGAAGTTCTTCACAGTTTGCTTTTGTCTTAACTATCTTGAGCAGTTTAGTGTCGTCTGCAAACTTTGCCACCTCACTGTTTACCCCTTTCTCCGGATCATTTATGAATAGGTTGAATAGGATTGGTCCTAGGACTGACCCTTGGGGAAGACCACTAGTTACCCCTCTCCATTCTGAAAATTTACCATTTATTCCTACCCTTTGTTCCCCGTCTTTTAACCAGTTCTCGGTCCATGAAAGGATTTTCCCTCTTATCCCATGACGACTTAATTTACGTAAGAGCCTTTGGTGAGGGACCTTGTCAAAAGCTTTCTGGAAATCTAAGTACACTATGTCCACTGGATCCCCTTGTCCACATGTTTTGTTGACCCTCTCAAAGAACTCTAATAGATTAGTAAGACATGATCTCCCTTTACAGAAACCATGTTGACTTTTGAGCAACAATTTATGCTTTTCTATGTGTCTGACAATTTTATTCTTTACTATTGTTTCAGCTAATTTGCCTGGTACTGATGTTAGACTTACCGGTCTGTAATTACCACAATCACCTCTAGAGCCCTTCTTAAATATTGGCGTTACAATAGCTATCTTCCAGTCATGGGTACAGTAGCTGATTTAAAGGACAGGTTACAAACCATAGTTAATAACTCAATGTGAAACTGCAGAACTCTTTCAGAACTCCTGGGTGAGTGCCATCTGGTCCCGGTGACTTGTTACTGTTAAGTTGCTCAATTAATTCCAAAACCACCTCTAGTGTCACTTCAATCTGTGACAATTCCTCAGATTGTCACCTACAAAAGACGGTTCAGGTTTGGGAATCTCACTAACATCCTCAGCTGTGAAGACTGAAGCAAAGAATTCATTTAGTTTCTCTGCGATGACTTTATTATCTTTAAGTGCTCCTTTTGTATCTCGATTCACCAGGGGCTCCACTGGTTGCTTGTTTAGCAAGCTTCCTGCTTCTGATGTACTTAAAAAAACATTTTCTTATTACCTTTTGAGTTTTTGGCTAGCTGTTCTTCAAACTCCTTTTTGGCTTTTCTTATTACATTTTTACATTTAATTTGGCAGTGTTTATGCTCCTTTCTATTTACCTCACTAGGATTTGACTTCCACTTTTTAAAAGATGCCTTTTTATCTCACACGGCTTCTTTTACATGGTTGTTAGGGCACGGTGGCTCTTTTTTCAGTCTAATGCTGGCCCTGCTTGGCGGACCCCCTGAAACCTGCTCTAGGCCCCCTAGGGTGCCCTGGAACCCTGGTTGTAAACCACTGCATTACACCATCACCCAACAAGCCAGAGACAAATGCGGGTTTCGGCTGAGTGGTGCTGCAGTCAGCATGCCAATGAACTCTGAACCTTCCACTGGCCCAACTGCTTGGTAGTCACCTACTGTTGAAAGTGTAGGTGATCATTAGGAGAATCTTCTGTTGCTGACCTCAGTCAGCAAATCACCTCCATCACCAGATACTGGAGCAAAGAGAGTACAGCTGAAATCCCTGGCAGATAAAGTGATTGAACACACTGATGCCTTTTTCCAAAAGATAATTCAACAGAGAAGGATTTCATTTATTGACTGACCATTGATTTCAGATTTCTTTTTTTTTTTTCCTTTGGTAATTTCACATTAAGCTAGGACTGGATAGAACAAGGGGTGGAACTGTAGCAGCATAGTTATGCTTGTGCTCCCCTGTCAGGGCATTGTTGTGAAGAAGTTTGCAAAATCAGATTTCTAAATTGAATGTGCTTACTGTGGATAAATGAAAACTTAAAGGGGTTTTTGTCTGAATTGACCAAATGTGTACTAATATTCTTTTAATTTTTTTTGCCGCCCCCCCCCCCAATCTTTCCAGATACATTAGATCCTCTTTTCATGGATCCAGATTTGTCATGTGGAACCCATACAGGAAGCTGTGGTCATGTAATGCATGCAGCCTGCTGGCAGAAGTAAGAGGATATCTTTGCAATACTGTTTCATGTTTTATCTCAGATTGGTGTCTTAAGTATCTAAGAGTATACCAACAATCTCAGATTGGTGTCTTAAGTATCTAAGAGTATATCAACACAGCAATACAAAATATTGAAGTTCAAATAAGAAGTAAGCCAGTCCAAGTACTCAACCAGAGAAAAATCAAAGAAATCTGGTACAAGAGCCATATCAAAAATCAACAGAAGGCAGTACCAAAAGGAGCCAAGTCTCCATTGGCCTAAAGAATAGTCTAAGTGGGGTAAAACTGGTCAAGAGCAAGAAGCCACCTCTCATAGATGGGACCTGCATCATGCCCTTACGGTATGCAACAAGGGACACTGATAAACGTCCAGGAGAGAGTTACGCAGTGAATGATCTTCGACCATGTATGCATGTCACTAGACCAGGGCTGACTACACTTAAGGACCAAAGCAGGCCTTCCCCAACCAATCATAACTGTCAAGTGACTGCAATTGCCTCTGGACAGAAATACTTAAGGACTTGACTACGAAGGGCTTTTTGTCTACTAGTGCTTTTATATCACAATGAGTGACATGTTGGTTAGAAAGAGAGACAAATAAATATTGACAAAAAGCCTTAGATTGGTTTAAGCTGTGAAAAGTAAAGTTAGACATTTCTTCACAGTGAGATATCAGAAAGATATGAAGAGCAGGATCAACCTATTATAAGTTACTTTGTGATATCACATGATACAGACACTATCTTGGAGGCTTTTTGATTTTTATATTTGTATGTGTCAGTTGGCTATAGTCTAGTTATACTTTCAGTGCTTATTATCTATTTTTAACATATGTTTTTATGGTAAATATCAACATAAAACAAATAAGCACCCTAAAAATCATACAGAAAAATGTTTCTTGAGTATTCTACATGAATGACTTCTACTCTTGGTAGATCCTATCCACATACATCTAAATAGAACTACATTGAAACCCGGTTTCCATGCCCTTGTAAAGAAAAATCTAACTTACTCTGTGAGTAGATAGGATTAAAAGAAATGGACAGAAGACTCTCTTCTCTTATACTAGATTTTGCAGAAGGTTTGAGTATAATCTTTTGTTCATTACATAACTGATATGTTAATGTTTCAGTTTTACTCAAAAGAATGCCTGCCACTTACATTTTAAAGGAAAATATATACACACACAGCAGACAAAATACTGCAAAACATACTTTGTCTAACAGACTGTTTGGAATGAATGGAATACCTATGTAACTTCTATTTTACATTTATTGCAGCTCTTCTGCCTGTTATATTGTATAATTTGGAAATATAAAACGTGTTTTGATTTTTGTAGAGTTTCATAAACATTTTGTATGTGTAGACCATTTTTTCAGATATCTTTGTCATCTTTCTTTTGTTAGATTTGCTTGCCTTTTCCTTCATTGCTCTTAAAATATTATCATTTAATTAGAAGATTTTAGTTTAAATTTAGACCTAAAGTTAGACAGACAAATACGTATATAAGCTGCTTGTGTGTCTGGTTTTCACATATGTGCTGATTTTAGATGCTCAACTTTGAGCAAACAGATTTGAAAATTGGTTTTCTTCTCTACTAATGGAGGTATCCAGGCCATCGAGACCTTGGGTGAAATCTGCGTGCTTACTGCATGGATAGGGAAAATTAACAATGAAACCTGGAAAAGATCACTCTTATTACACCAACTCCTATTTTAATAGACTGTCTCAAAGTATTCCCATACATATTGAAAAGTAATCTGCTCCCACCTTTTATTGGGAAAACTATCTCAATTAAACTGATTTTCTTTCCTTTGACCACATATTTAATGTGGGTTTCATTGTGGTTTTTTGTTTTTAAATTTACTTATACCACAGTTCTATGTATCCAAGGTGAATTTTCTGTAAGGATGTCTTTGAAATGTAAATTATCCCCTTCCATTTTACTTCAGCAAAAACAAGGATATATTTTTATATCTGGTGGTGAGACTGGATCCTCACAACAGATTAGTCACTTATGGACATTCATCCATGAAATGCTATTAGCTGTTGTTAAAATAGCATTTATAGGATATTTATGTATTTACCTTTGCTGTGGCTTAACTTTAAATTTATAATCTAGGAATATAATGTGTGTATGCTTGAGGTGCTTTAGGATGTAACATTAGTTTAAAATGTTGGGGGCGGGTAGGTAGCAAATTTCAGTATTGCTTGAGTGTAAATATATTAAATAAAATACACACTTATATGGAGGTTAAAAGTAGGGAAATCTCTCTGCTGTTCTTGCCTGGAAAGTGCTCTGAAATTACCTGGTTCACATATCTGTTCAAAGATTTAATTTTGTTTTGGTGTCCAAGCATGTGCAACATCTATGTATTAGTTGTGTAGCAGAAGAGGAGTCTGGTTGTTGGCATAGAAAAGTACACACCAGATATACCATTTTGCCATTTGAATTCTTATTTCTGTGTTGCACAGAGGCCATTTTCCTTGCTAGATTTTTCTTTTCAATGTTGCAGGTACTTTGAAGCCATGCAACTGAATTCTCGACAGCGTCTTCATGTTGAACAGATTTTTGACTTGGAGAATGGAGAATACCTTTGCCCGCTCTGCAAGTCTCTGTGCAACACTGTGATTCCCATTATTCCTTTGCAGACTCAGAAGATAAACAGGTGAACTCCAGGGACAGTCTTATTTCATGATTCTAAGAATAAAAGCTGTCTAGTGCTTGTAGGGGAGTCAACCTCTGATGGAAAATTTTGAATAATCTTTCCAACTGCTATATAGGGCTATTTAAATCCTTATTGATCACCCACCCTGTTGTCTGTCCTGGAATCCAAAATCTATTCTTGGAAAAAATTTCTAATACCATGGACCACTTAGGTTTCTTACCAATGAGAAAGTATTTCTAGTACTTAATACAAATTCTAAAGTTTAGTTAATGTTTGCTTAGGGTACCTAAATACTTGTGTAAATGCTAACTGTGAACTTGTTCTTTTTCACAGAGATGTACTATATGTTTTTCAAAGATTAGGCTTCAGGTCATCAGGTCACTGTTTACCTATGTTTTAACATAAGCACTGCTTTTTATTTCTATTCTCAGTGAGGATGCAGAGGCAGTAGCTCAAGTTCTGTCCCTGGCTAGGTGGTTGGAGATTGTCATGGCCAGGATATTGGGGTACAGTCTGAAAAACACTAAAGGTTTGTTATCTTAGCTTTTGTACTTTACACGAAGATCATTTCCAGAAAAATACCCTTTGAATTTTTCATTATAGTAAGAAAATTCGAATCTTTTTATTTAGAACAGAAAGTATTCTGATTCTAGAACAATCAGCTGGTGTTTTACGTACAGAGTTCGCTGCGTGATTCTTCAGTCATGTAGTCTCACTATAAGGAAATACATAAGAAATTTAAAGTATTTGTATACTTTTCCTTTGTGAATGGAGGATTCAAACACATTGTACGCTCTCTTCTTGTCTCTGAAGGCCTCTGTTCCAAAAAATGGTGATCCAGGGAAAAATTTTCAAAAGTGCTTAAGTGATATAGGAGCCCAAGGGCTTGTCTACACTTGAAATGCTACAGCTGCACTGCCGCAGATGCCCTGCTATAGTGCTTCAGAGTAGACGTTACCTACACTGATAGGGGGAGTTCTCTCATGGGTGTAAGTAGTCCACCTCCCTGAGAGGTGGTAGGTAGTTAGATGGAATTCTGTGGTCAAACTAACGCTGTCTACATTGGAGATTACGTCAGTTTACCTACCTCTTTCAGAGGTGTGGATTTTTTGTATCCCTGAGCAACACAGTCAAGCCATTTTAATTTTCTGGTATAAACCAGGAATCTTACAGGGGATTTAGGTTCCTAAGTCATTTCATACTTTTGAGAACTTTACCCTTAAGCTTTAAAAATAGCTCTAAATAAATGAGCAACTACATTAAATCTTTGAACAAGTTTATTAAAGTGGCTGATTACTTTTTAAGGGAAAAATGTCATTATTCAGCCAAAAAAAACCCGATCATTTTCAGTTAATTTTCTAGGCGGTGCTAATCTGAACAACACTTCTGTCAGTCTTATTGTGCAACTGTCATGCATAAGTTGTCAGTAATATACAACAAACTGTTTTTAGATACATTCATTTCTTATGGGGGTACTTTTTCAAAGTACCCTTAAATCAGTGACCTTTTTTGACACAGCCATGTGTCCGCATTAGTTAACTGAAGCATAAGAAGAGAGCACCAATACTGTGCTATTAGCTGTAGTCATGGATGCCTGCTAGCTATCTCAAAAACATTCAAGGAGATGATGGTCTAGGTCTTTAAAAGCAGCACTCCAATGAAGGGCATCTTTGGGTTACTCTCTTGCAGTGTGAGGTACGTTTCCATTTATTTCCAGATATTTATGCTCATGACATTTCCAGGAATTTAATAACTCCTTTCCCTGACCCCTTGGAAGACCGTAAAACGTGCACTTGGCAGGATCAGCAGGAACACAGCCCAAAGACCCTATTAGGCTTTTTTGGATTAAAATATTTCATTGAGAATTATATAAAAATGAAGAAGGGAATTTTAAAATAAAAGGCCAAAAATAAATCTATCTATTAATATTGCAGGAAAGCATCAATATGCTTAGTTATAGAATATTGACACATTCCAGGGATTCATACTTAGCAGGAAAATTCTCTTTGGCTGTTTCTCTCACTGTCTGCTTACCAGCCAAGCACTGCTTTTGTGTCTCAAATTTCTGAGAACAGAAGAAAATGCTATTTAGGGAGGTGGATTAGAACACAGATTAGCTGGTGAGAAAGCAGTGGTCTGTTACAATTTCAAAAGCAATTTAAAAGAAAAAGGAAGTCTGTGTATGTTACCGCAGTTGTGTTTAATGTGATCTAATTTTTTTTTCTGGAAGGAGAGAAGCAAAATACTCCATCTTTAATCAGCAAAGGAATGGGAGACTTTACTTCAGAATTCCATTCCATCCTTAGTTTTGGAGTTCAGCCTTCGTAAGTGTTGCCAATAGTTTGTATTTGCTGGAGGAATCTGAAAGTTCTATGTTCTGTGTTTTTTAAAATGATTTAGATGTGTCTCAAGATTTTGGAACTTGCCTTCAATCTTTTTATTAAAAAAAGATGTGCGTTTGTTCTGAGCACAGAACTGGGAGCCAAGAACTTCCTGACTTGTAACTGCAGCTTTGCCGCTGACTCCATGTGCATTTAACCACTCTGTGCCTTAGTTTCCTCAGGCATCATGTTTCTCTGTTTTGTAAGAATTAATGTTTTTAAAGTACTTCATTGATAAAGTTGTTTGTTACAGATTTACTGTGGGGAATAAGATTGGGATGTCTAATATTGTACGGAAAAGAAAATTGCCCCTTGGGATAGAGAGATTGAATAGACAGATCCTTTGGCTTTGGATCTCTTTACAGTATGCCTTGGTCTTTTCCGTCTCCTCCAGATACTGCTCCAGCTAACCTGCCCACTGTACTTCTACTGCCCACAGCATGCTGAATAGGGTGGTAGTTCTTCACCCCTTGTGTTCTCTGCTATCCATGCTTAGTGTGGTTATACTCTGAAAAATGTAAAAAATTGCATCGGTAGCTCTTTACTTCTGTTATGTTGTTCCATATCAGAATTGCTTCAAGCACAAATAAAAGCTTTTTTCCCCAATTGCTGCTGCAGCAAATGTATTCTGGTCAAAAAGCTAAATTGGGTTCTTTGTCCGGCTCAGGCATCAGGAAGAAATATTCTGTTTGGAACTTAGTTAAACATTCTGATATTGATGTGTGAGCCAGAATAGAGTCCAGTTCATTGTGTCATAGCTGTGTTAGTTGAGCAGGAATTGGCACTTATACTTCGAACACACACAAAGCAGATCTGTTCTTTAAGAATGTGCTGGTTTTGCATAGTCACTTTTCTGATCAGAGTTGTCCCTTTTAAGGAATAAGCAGGTACGAACTTTAAGGAGCTCCTTTCTTTTAGCAAAACTGCAGAATTATTCAATTTAATTTTAGGTTTGAAATACTGTCTCCCATTGCTAGTCCTTTATGAGAGATGGATGAGAGGAGATATGTTTTCAGTGTGACAATTAAGTTTCTCTTTCCCCACAGTGTAAGTTCATTTCCCCAATTTATCACTTTTTGTAATAAAATAGTTGTTGGTGCTCTTTTCCTGAATATGGGGTATAGTATGCCATGCATACTGAGGCCTATATTTTCCCAAATTTGCCCCCAGCTTATTAGCTCTCACCCTTCTCAGTTCTCAAACATTTGCTTGTTGAGGTCACTAAACCAATGCACGTGTATACCAAGGAGAAAACCGAAGTGCAAGAATCTGTACCGGTTCTCCACGATGCATTAGGACTTGTTTTATGGATTTATGGATACAGTCGCTTCCTTGTTTCTCTTACTGCAGATAAATGGTCTTGGTGTTCAGGAGTTCTTTCACAGGGAACCGTTTGTCTTCTTATTAATGACCTTGTTAGCCACTGACCTTTAAGTTGCAAACACTATTACTAGTTCACCAGCTGAAGTTAACCTTGCCTTTCCTTCACAGAGCCAAATACTCAAACAGTATTAAGGAGATGCTGGTTTTCTTTGCCACCACTGTTTACAGAGTTGGATTAAAAATTGCTCCCAATGAGGCTGATCCTCGCATTCCTCTGATGACTTGGAGCACGTGTGCTTTTACTATCCAATGTATAGGTAAAGTAGATGTTTCCTCTTTCTCGTGACTCTGAACATTTCCTCTTATTACATTAATTTAAAATTGAGATGTTTTAGTTTGGATAAAGGTTTATTCAAATGTGAGAGCTGGAGTGCCAATCATGATAAACGTCTAAGGTGACCTGCCAGAGTACAGTCTCGCCCACAACTCTGTGTATGTACATTGGTGGCTAGCCTGTAGCATCCCCCATGCTGCTACAGCTACACTGCTATTTTTAGTAAGCCAGCTGAATCAAAGCTAGCTCAGATATTGCGTGCACATGCTACAGTTGTGCCTCCTGATTACTGTGTAGACCTGTGCTATGTGACAGCTGTCCAACAGGGTTCATTAAGCTGTATAGTCTCTCGTCGTCCTTAGCAAAATGTCTCAGAATTAAAAATGAGGTTGAGTGCTCTTCACCTCAATTTTGCCGAAAGGAAGAATTTCATGATGGTTGCCTTTATAATTTAAAGAAATTGTGGGGATGACAGAGATGCCTAATTGAATTGAAATGATGGGGAAATCCCGAGGACTCTTCATTGGACCAGTTTTTGAGTAAGGTTGCAAAAAATGCCCCTTAATTATCCCTGAATGAATTGTGTGGTATTTTTCATTACTTCCTCAGTGTTCGTCCCAATGGAACTTTCTCAGAATTGGTAGAAGCAGTGTGAACTTGACTTGACTTACCTTAAAACTGCTCTCTGGCAAAGATGCTAAGAGGGTGCCTTGTAGCGATTTAAAAAATGATTTCTAATTTCTCCCTGGAGGAAGATCTGTTTTTACAAAGATGAAATAATCTGTACCAATAAAAAGTATTGCATTGCTTAGCTAATGTATTTGTTGTTTAGCTTTCAACCTCACTTCATCTGTTAGCACTGTTTGCATAGCTATAATCCCACGTAAATGTATTTAGTTGGATGTGCCATTTTGCCTCAACATAGCTGGCAAGATGCAAATTCAGTTTTGTATAGATATATAGTGGAGCAACAGCATTTTGAATGTGAAGCACTGGGAGCCCCGCAACTGGGTTAGAATTAATGTGCCTTCTTAACTACTGTGCATGTTGCATTCAGCTGATCTCCAAAATAGGATTGTGGGCTGACACACTCCATATAGGAGGAAGCATGTTACTTGTCAACAGAGAAATAAAGTGCAGTGGTAGTTGTTCACAGGTGTTAGCAGTAGAACAGGCTATGGAGTAAAGTGAGAAAACCAGATGGATGATCAGGCAAAGCAGGTATAAATTTGTACAATCTTACTGAAAGCTCTCTCTCCTCCTTCTCATAAATCCCTGAAGATTACTGTGTGTGGGAACATCCAGTAGTAGACCACAGGGAAACTACTGCAGGCCTCCATGCAGTTGTAAAAAGAAAATTGTCTACTTGGTTTCTTGGGACATACGCTATTTTTAAACCTAGTCATAACATGCATTTTCAATGAGTGATTGCACACATGTATTCCACGCAGCTAAGTGCATGCTGGAGCCAGAGAATTTTCTGCAGATATTGTGTCAGCCTCATGTGTGCCTTGCACATACTTGTGGCCCCTCCGAAGGCTATATAAGAGTAGCCACCACCCTGAATCCCCTCAGTTCCTTCTCTTCACCAGTAACCAGAGCTAGAACTCCCCATATAGTTTTTAATTCTGCATAGTCAACAAGTTTAGCTCACTACTGTACCTGTAAATAGTTAATGAGCAGTTAGTGACCAGTAGTTAGGTTTCGTCTTTTATTTTATTTTATTTTATTTAGTTATTTTAATAGTTATCTTTTGGTGCAAGGCACTGGTGGCATCAGTGCTTGCTGGGTCTTTAAGCATTGCCCATAATGTGGAATGTCTATCTTGAATAGTGACCCCCCAAGACACACACACATACACACTGCATTTTGTGCCTCAATGAAGTAGAGGTGTAGTATCTGCTATTCTTTGATGAAAAGAATACAGATTTCCAGAGATTTGTGCCTCAAACCCCATCTTGTGCAGCAGGTGATGAGACCTGCTTTGGCCCCAGGGCCCTTGAGTGAATGTCCTACTGCACACATGCAGTCCATTACCGTGGCTGCAGTGGCCTCGGACAGACCCCTGGACTCAGACGCCTCTCTCCAGGGAAAGAGGAGTCAGTCTTCTCCATGACCTCCCCCAAAGAGGACCCATAAGACAGACCGGAGCCACTCAAAGTTTAAAAAAAAAAAAAAAAGGCTTCTCCTCTTCAGAAAAGGACTTGGAAGGTCATGAAGGGTCTTCAGGAACTCAGACTGGCTCATTAGCCCGCGCCTCAAGTACTGCGGCAGGAAGATATTGGTACCATCCTGACCACTCTGTTACCATGTGCTGGTGGATAGCCATTGAGTACAGTACCAGTGAGGACACAGTTTCAGCGCCAACATTATTGGTACCAATGGCCCCGCAAGTTTATGAAGCTGTAAAAGACTTGCTCTGCCTCTTCATCCTGGACTCTCCTATGGTGCAGGAGTCCACTGCACTGGCAGCACCTTATGCTGTCAGGACCATCTGGCTCTTCCGCTCCAGTGCAAGCAGAGCCAGTGTTAGTATTAGCTAAGAAATGTGGCAAAGTCTCTGCCCCGGTACCATCTTTAGCATTGGCACCAGTACAGTCTTTGACCTTGGTATCAGTTATGCTACCTGGCTTGGCGTCTGTGGCTTTATGCTTGAATGTTCAGCTGAGTTGATACCGACCATAGCCTGTGCTTCGGCCCTGATTATAAGATCTTTACCAGCACCAATTTATGGCACCTCAACACCTCAGAACGCTTTTGCAGTCCTATCTACCTTCCCTGCCTCAGTACTGAGGTTGGCCTCTTCACAATGGGCTACAGATAGTCACTACATGAGGCTTTGCACCTCCTGATGCCCACTGGATACTCTGGCTCCTCGAAGTCTGTTTCAGAATCCTCCAGTACTTTGCCAACCCCTATTAGGTGCACTTGGTCACCTCCCAGAGGAGAGCATCAGTGAAGTGAGCTGTAGCTCATGAAAGCTTATGCTCAAATAAATTGGTTAGTCTCTAAGGTGCCACAAGTACTCCCTTTTTCTTTTTGCGAATACAGACGAACACGGCTGCTACTCTGAAACCACCGAGAGTGGGACACATCGTTGTGGCCTGGTACCTACTGGATACCTATGACATGTGCTCTCCCTCAGTGACCTTTTTGGAATCGCTGGGGTATTTTGAAATCCCGCAGGTCTCAATCACTTGCCCAATTGCGAGGAAGGTTCCCAGAAAGTTTGACAGAGCAGCTTCCAGAACCACCTAAGTTGGAAGCATGCAGAGACACCATTCCCTCTGAGCAGCCAGTGGTGCAGGAGGAATCACCGGAGGAGCAGCCAGCTCTTCTACAAGAGGATCCATCCTATCTTTCTCATCATCTGATGACTCAGTGATCCCTGACTCCAGTTCCCAGGAATTTTTAAGCCTTATCAAGAACTGATGAGGAGAATGGCCATTGACTTTAGGCACTCAAGGTGAGCTTGTGCGAGAGAACATTCACAAGGTTTTTGGACATTCTCCAGGATAGTCCTCCCAAATTATGAAGCTCTCCTAAACCTTATGGCACACACCAGCCTCCTTAGCTAAATGAACTGGGATATGGTATCATTTATCCATGCAAGGCTTTGAGTACTTTTATTCCTATCCTGCCCCAAACTCCCTGGTAGTTACATCTGCCAATTGGAGATCATGTCAAGGGAGATGTAAATTAATTTCCCCCCAAAAAAGAGACCAAGAGAATTGATTTGTTTGGGAGAAACATTTATTTCACCACCTCTCTCCAGATGCTGATAGCGAAATACAACTTTCTAAACCAGGACATAATCTCCAAGTTTATTGACAGACTACCAGAAGATGCAAGGGAGGAATATAAGGCTTTCTAGGCAAAAGGTTGTATGGTGACCTAGACATTGATCCAGTCCACACTTGATGTGGTAGACGCTTCCAGAGCAGTGGTTTTCAACCTTTTTTCATTTGCGGATCCCTAAAAAATTTCAAATGGAGATGCAGACCCCTTTGTAAATCTTAGACGCAATCTGTGGACCCCCAGGGGTTGGTGGACCAGAGATTGAAAACCACTGTTCTAGAGTGATGGCCTCTGCAGTAACACTGAGGATAGCCTCATGGATCTAAAGGCAGAAGAGGCCTGGGATTACTTCAAGTCAAAGCTGCAGAAGCTATCGGAAGCCTGCATCCCAAGAAAGGGGAAAAAATTCATAGGCAGGAGTTGTAGACCAAGCTGGATGAGGAAGCATCTCAGAGAGGTGATTAAGAAAAAGCAGAAAGCATACAGGGAGCGGAAGATGGGAGGGATCAGCAAAGAAAGCTACCTTATTGAGGTCAGAACATGTAGGGACAAGTGAGAGAGGCTCAAAGTCAAGTAGAGTTGGACTTTGCAAAGGGAATTAAAACCAATAGTAAAAGGTTCTATAGCCGTATAAATAAGAAGAAAACAAAGAAAGAAGAAGTGGGACCGCTAAACACTGAGCATGGAGTGGAGGTCAAGGATAATCTAGGCATGGCCCAATATCTAAACAGATACTTTGCCTCAGTCTTTAATAAGGCTAATGAGGATCTTAGGGAGAATGGTAGCATGACAAATGGGAATGAGGATATGGAGGTAGATATTACCATATCTGAGGTAGAAGCGAAACTCAGCTTAATGGGACTAAATTGGGGGGCCCAGATAATCTTCATCCAAGAATATTAAAGGAATGGGCACATGAAATTGCAAGCCCATTAGCAAGAATTTTTAATGTATTTGTAAACTCAGGGGTTGTACCATATGATTGGAGAATTGCTAACATAGTTCCTATTTTTAAGAAAGGAAAAAAGTGATCTGGGTAACTACAGGCCTATTAGTTTGACATCTGTAGTATGCAAGGTCTTGGAAAAAATTTTGAAGGAGAAAGTAGTTAAGGACATTGAAGTCAACGGTAAATGGGACAAAATACAACATGGTTTTACAAAAGGTAGATCATGCCAAACCAACCTGATCTCCTTCTTTGAGAAAGTAACAGATTTTTTTAGACAAAGGAAACGCAGTGGCTCTAATTTACCTAGATTTCAGTAAGGCGTTGGATACTGTGCCACATGCGGAATTATTAGTTAAACTGGAAAAGATGGGGATCAATATGAAAATTGAAAGGTGGATAAGGAATTGGTTAACAGGGAGACTACAGCGGGTCCTACTGAAAGGTGAACTGTCAGGCTGGAGGCAGGTTACCAGTGGAGTTCCTCAGGGATCGGTTTTGGGACCATTCTTATTTAACCTTTTTATTAGTGACCTCGGCACAAAAAGTGGGAGTGTGCTAATAAAGTTTGCATACGATACAAAGCTGGGACGTATTGCCAATTTAGAGAGAGACTGGGATATCACACAAGATGATCTGGATGACCTTGTAAACTGGAGTAATAGTAATAGGATGAAATTTAATAGTGAGAAGTGTAAGGTCATGCATTTAGGGATTAATAACAAGAATTTTAGTTTTAAGCTGGGGACGCGTCAATTAGAAGTAACGGAGGAGGAGGAGGACCTTGGAGTACTGGTTGATCATAGGATGACTATGAGCCGCCAATGTGATATGGCTGTGGAAAAAAGCTAATGTGGTCTTGGGATTCATTAGGCAAGGTATTTCCAGTAGAGATAAGGAGGTTTTAGTACAGTTATACAAGGCACTGGTGAGACTTCACCTGGAATATTGTGTGCAGTTCTGGTCTCCCATGTTTCAGAAGGATGAATTCAAACTGGAACAGGTACAGAGAAGGGCTACTAGGATGATCCGAGGAATGGAAAACCTGTCTTATGAAAGGAGACTCAAGGAGCTTGGCTTGTTTAGCCTAACCGAAAGAAGGTTGAGGGGAAATATGATTGCTTTCTGTAAATATATCAGAGGGATAAATACTGGAGAGGGAGAGGAATTATTTAAGCTCAGTACCAATGTGCACACAAGAACAAATGGATATAAACTGGTCATTGGGAAGTTTAGACTTGAAATTAGACGAAGGTTTCTAACCATCAGAGGAGTGAAGTTTTCGAATAGTCTTCCAAGGGAGGTAGTGGGGGCAAAAGACCTATCTGGCTTTAAGATTAAACTTGATAAGTTTATGGAGGAGATGGTATGATGGGATAACACGATTTTGGCAATTAATTGATCTTTAAATATTTCATGGTAAATAGGCCCAATGGCCTGTGATGGGTTGTTAGATGGGATGGGATCTGAGTTACTACAGAGAATTCTTTCCTGGGTATCTGGCTGGTGAATCTTGCCCATATGCTCAGGGTTCAGCTGATCGCCATATTTGGGGTCAGGAAGGAATTTTCTTCCATATTTGGGGTTGGGAAGGAATTTTCCTGGAAGAGGCCCTGGAGGTTTTTCTCCTTCCTCTGTAGCATGGGGCACGGGTCACTTTCTGGAGGATTCTCTGCTCCTTGAAGTCTTTAAACCATGATTTGAGGACTTCAATAGCTCAGACATAGGTGAGAGGTTTATCGCAGGAGTGGGTGGGTGAGATTCGGTGGCCTGCATTGTGCAGGGGTTTGGACTAGATGATCGTAATGGTCCCTTCTGACCTTGATATCTGTGAATCTCTGGGTACAAAACTTGAGCATAGCCTCGGACAGTGTCCATTTATGTTGTTGGGTTTAGTGTGCAACTCCTGAGTGGTTTTGGTGACTGTGTTATATATGAGGTCAGACTAGATGATCTAGTGGTCTCTTCTGGCCATTGACTCTGACGTCCAGCAAACCGTAGACTAGTGCTTCTTAAACAGGGATACATGTACTCCTGGGGGTATGCAGAGATCTTCCTCTGGAGTATATCAACTCATCTAGCTAGTTGCCTCGTTTTACAACAGGCTACATAAAAGCACTAGCAAAGTTGATACAAACTAAAATGTCATACAGACAATGACTTGTGTATACTGCTCTATATACTATACACTGAAATGTAAGTACAATATTTATACTAAAATTCATTTTTAATTATATGGTAAAAATGAGAAAGTGGGCAATTTTTCAGTAATAGTGTGCTGTGACACTTCTGTGTTTTTTATCTCTGATTTTGTAAGCAAGTAGTTTTTAAATGAGGTGAAACTTGGGGATATGCAAGACAAATCAGACTCTTGAAAAGGGTACGGTAGTCTGGAAAGGTTGAGAACCACTGCCATAGAAGACCTCCCATTTGATATGTTCTTGTGTTCAGATAAAACTGATGAAACTTGACAGTCATTTAGACTCTTGTGCTACCCTTTGTTCTTGGAGGTTCTATACCGCAGCCTCCAAAAGGCATCCGTACAGACTCCTGCAACAATATCAGCATCAGTATTATAGGTAGCATTTATACGCACCAAGGCAGCATGATTTTTTTTAGAAGGAAGCATAAATCAGAGAGAAAGAGGCACTCCAACTCCAGCTTGTCCTCAGTCAGCTGTGGGGAAGCAGCCCATTTGACTGCTTCTTTGAGAACAGCAATACAGGTGTCAGTGATCTTCCTATTCTCTCCTTCCTCCCCTCAGATGGGGACATATTGTCCCATTTCTTCAGTGCTTGGGAAACCATAACAGTGGACAAATCTCTCCTAAGCACTGGGAAACTAAAATATTGTATCCAATTCTTCTCCACACCCCTTTTCCACCCTCCTACCCCGTCCCTTTTCAGTGACCCATCTCACAAGTCAGTGCTCTTTCAAGAAGTTCACACCTGCTCACTCTAAGGGCCATAGAAGTTCCCCTTCAGCACTAGGGAAAAGAGTGTTAGTCTCAATTCTTGCTGATCCCCAAGTCCAAGCGGGCTCTGAGACCCTTGAAATCTCAACAAGTACGTAAGATTTCGTATGATTTCCTTAGCATAAGTCATACCTTCCTTAGATTGCAATGACTGGGTTTTCTGCCCTTGATCTCCGGGGAACCTACTTGCATGTGGCAGTACTGCTAAGTCACTGAAAGTCTGAGGTTTGTAGTAGAGGGCCAACACTATTAATATACAGTACTTCCCTTTGGCCTGTTGTCAGCCGTGACTATGTTCACCAAGTGCAAGGTGATGATGATGGCCTACTGAGGAGAACGGGAATTCACATCTTCCCTTACCTAAGGATCAACTGAACAGATATTCCCTTGGACAAGTTGATCCAAATTCCTCCTGCAGTCCTAGGTTTCCTAGAGTGGTGGATGTATCAGAACAACTTATGCCCAGGTGTACCCTTTTCTTCCCACTTCCATCCAGGACAGTTATGCCACCAATACCTCTCTTGATAGGTTAGGATGCTCACTTAGAAGGGTTGTGAACACAAGCATTCTGAACAGAGCACAAATTGACTCTTCATATCCCTGTACCTGAGCTCCAGGCAGTTCACAAAGCTTTGCTGTGTTTTTCTTTCTCACATCAAGGACTTGTTGGTCCAGATACCAACAGTACAACTGCGGTGTACTACCTAAACAGATAGGGAGGAACATAATCCAATCATCTTTGTCAAGAAGCTATGAATCTGTAGGACATTCGCATCCAGGAAGCCATTACTCCCATTGCCACTTGCATAACTGCTTCCTAGAATCAGTTGGCCGATCACCTCAACAGGAGATTCTCCTAGAATCAGGAGTGGTCCCTCAAGAGCAGTGTATTCAGGACCATCTTCCAAGTTGGAGGTATTCCAGCAGGCATCGTATTTGCAACAAAAGACAACAAGAAATGCCATCAATTCTGCTCCCAAGTGGGTCACAATCCATGCTTACTGACCGGTATCTTTCTTCTGAGATGGGGATCGAGTCTGACTTATGCATTTCCCCTCATTCCACTTATCCCACAAGTTGTCCTCAAATTGAAACAAGATCAGTTCTCACTGCACCAGCATGTTCAAGATAGTGTTGGTTCTTGGATCTTCAGAGTCTCTCAATTCAGATTCTATACCTTGTGCCTCCTCTTCCAGGCCTGCTCTCCAAGCCGCTTTCAAATAGGGGTGAAGATTATCTGCATACATTGAACGTAAGGTGAGCATTGGCCTTCTATCTGAACAGGATCAAGTCTTTCAGGCTGTCTCCTCGGCTCATTGTTTCGTATGCTGAAAGAATGAGAGAGCAAGAAGTTTCACCACAGACAGTTTCCAGATGGATTATTTTCTGTATTATAACGGTGTATGGGGAGGCAAACAGCCCTTCTCCACAGACTATAGGCCAGCTCAACAAGAGCTCAAACTACTTTGGTAGCTTTTCTAAGCTAAGTCCCCATACTGGATAGTTATAGGGCTGCTACTTGGTCCTTCATGCATAACTTCACTCATTATTATATAATCATAACTACTTCAAGATCTGATGCAAACTTTAGGTAAGCAATATTGCAGTCACTGTTTAAATATACCCCAAGCCCCATCTCCTAATGGTACTGCTTGTGAGTCACCTGAAACGAAACATGTGTGCAACCACTTGAAAAAGAAAAAATATCTGAATTGTTAAGTTTGCAAGGTCTGAAAGATGTGTGGTATTTTGTGTTTATTTTTTTAACTAGTTTTACTTTTAAACTAAGCACATTTATGTGGAAATCATGGAGAGACAATAAACATGGAACCTCACAATAGCAATTTTACAGAGTTGCTTGTCAGAGTAATGCTGCCTTTTAACAGCAGCCCTGTAACTGGGAACAGGTTGATATTGGACTAGCATAAGTGGATGGAATATGTGAAGACCAGATATGCAGACTACTGTAGCTGCTTTAAGAGCCCATGACTTACCGCTTACTTTCTCTGTTTTAATTTTAAGAAAACCTTCTCGAAGATGAGGGCAAACCTTTATTTGGATCTCTGCAAAATAGGCAGGTATGGATAATCCAAGAAGCAATTAATGTTAATAAACACTGGACATTTGGAATTGCTGGCATCAAATACAGTAGTAATGTCTAAAGAAATTCTCTGTCATGATCTCTGGAGTTTTTAAATATTTGTGCTTTCCACATGGACTGATAACCAAAAAATGGGTCTTGATGTAGCATACATCCCTAACTCTTGCATAGAAGTTCATACTTGATTCATTTATACTTCTTCAGTTATACTGGACTTGAAGGGGGAGGTATTCTAGCACTATCATGATTCATTAATTATTTATTTCCCTTTCCCCTGTCCCACATTCTCTTCTTGTGCTCTAGCACAGTGGCCTTAAAGCATTAGTGCAGTTTGCAGTTGCTCAGAGGACTACATCACCGCAAAGCCTGATTCAGAAACATCTGATTCGTCTCCTAGCAGGTAACACATTCTTCTCCACCTCCTTCTAGCCAGTCCCTGCAGTGATTTTAAGTAATGTTTGTGTAAACTTTCCTTAGGAAATGGCAAACACCAATAATATAGCATAGAGAAGAAGGATGTTCTAGTGGTTACCGTTCTAATCTGGAACTCTGGAAACCTGAGTTCAATTCCCTGCTAGCCAGACTTCCTATCACCGAGTCTCTTGTGTGTCTCCTTTCCCCATCTGTAAACTGGAGATAATACCATTTCATCTCACAATTGTGACAATAAATTCATTAAAGTTTGAGGTGCTCAGATACTACACTTATGAAAGGTTGATAGTTACACAGTTCAGAAAATGTGCCCATATTGAGTGGGTATGAGGAGGTTTTTATTGCTTTTGTAGCTGACTAGTCAGAGCCCATTAGGATGGTAGAGGTTCTATAAAAAATGGCCTCTCAACCTGCCATTGTAATTCCAATGAAAAAAACAATTAACATTTTTAATCAAATGTGTAATGAACTTTTGTTCTTGTAGTTCTTCTGCCAAACTTAAAAATGGAAGACACGCCATCCATTCTAGATGTAGATATGTTTCACATTTTGGTAAGCATGTTCAGTTTGTTTTTGCAATTAAGTGTCTTGCCTCTGATGCATTATCTGTGAATACCACTTTAGATTGTGAATACCATTTTAGATTGTGATACAGCATGGCCAGAGGGCAGCAGGAGAGTGTTAGAAGGGAGCCTTATTCCCTGTAGAGGGAAGAAAGTTTTCTAAGATTAATTAAAGCACCTGAACCAGTCACCTGATAAAACCCCCCTGCTTCAATCAGACAAGGGGAGGAGTTGAAGCAGAGTGGATTGGTGTTGGAGCAGAAAGCAGTTTGGAGGAGTCGAAGCAGAGAGCACTTTGGAGGGAAGCAGAGGAGAGTTTGGAGAAGTGCTCCAGTGGGCTAAGAAGACCAAGACCCTAGGTAAATGGACACCTGGTTTGTGCAGAGGTAGGGCAGGAAGCCCCACAAGCTGAAGGGCAGAGGAGAGGGAAGTAGCCCAGGGGAAGAACCGCTAGTTGAAGCAGTTTACCGCTATCCCTAGGGCCCCTGGGCTCGGACTCGGAGTAGAGGGCGGGCCTGGGTCCCTCCCTCTCCACTCCCCTCCTCTAGGACACTAGTGGGGCAGTTAATACCCCAGTTCAGGGGCGAGAAATGGTGCCCTGAACCCTCCCCAAGAAGAGAAAGCGTGAGACCCATCAAAGTAGTGCCGGCAATTTGCCACAAGATCTACATGCAATTGCTGCTCTTTGTAATCAATTAATAGGTATTTTTGTGTCACCTCGTGAGTAGACTTTGTTTGTGACTTAGAGCTAAAAAGATCATCAAACTAATTTAACTGAAAACATGGTCTCAGATGTTACAGGTTAGTGCTAAATAACTATACCACCATTAGAGGATTAATGAATAAGCCTAGGTGATAACTTATTTTCTTGTTATCAGGTTTGTGGTGTTTGTTTACCCCTGAAACTACTACTACAGAGTCTGGTATTTCACCAGTACTTCTGGTTGTTTTGTCTTTTTCTACTCTAGGTAGGTGCTGTGTTATCATTCCCATCTTTATATTGGGAGGATACTGTAGACTTGCAACCTTCATCTGTTAGCTCTGCCTATAATCACCTCTACCTCTTCCATTTGATCACTATGGCACACATAACACAGATCCTTCTGACTTCTGCAACAGGTAAGGGTACTTCCACCTTTAGATTTTCCAGGGATTTTTATCCAGTTTTTGCAAAATGACTTTGTAAACATTTTAGTGGAAAACTGTTAACGCCTTCTAGTTGTAAGAGCTTCATCATAATAATAAACATTCAGTGTTAACTGTTTCCTTAAAAAACCAAAATGGGAGTCTTTTTTCACTTGCCTAGCTCTGTTTATGCATCACTTTTGTGCCATTTATATACCTGTAACTAACTGAGGCAGCCATACAAGACTAGTAGCTTTCCACATACTTTTGCTCTCTAGAAAAAACAAAGCATTGACAAAGTACAGACCACTCAGAGCTAAAGGTTTAGAAGGGACTTGGGGACTCTGGTTTTCTGGCACAGTGGCAGCCTGTGAATTTAGAGGTGAAATATGGTACTTGATAATCTGATTAGGATGGGAGTTACACTACTCACTGCTATGGAACAGTACTAACAAAAGCCTCACAGGATGCCTCTCGTTATGTTTCCCAAGAAACCCCACCCCCATTTAATGTCGTATCATAGAAGAAGAAGATATGTAGTTACTAATGTAAGGGAGTAATGTCAAAAAATAAAGGGGAGGAAGCAGTTCTGTAATGAGGATGAGCAATCCCCACATTTACATCATGCAGTTTTGTGGGGGGATAGTCTTGTTTGTTGGGTTGGGCACAAATAGGAAATGATCCAATAAAATGAAATGTTAATTTTTTTTGTAACTTGTCTATAAAAAGTTTAAAGTAATGGAGATTGATTCTATGTATATAGAAAAGAAATCTCCAAGTGCATTTACGACCAGGTTAATGTTTTTGTGCACAGAATCCCCCACTGCTCAATCACAAGATAATAGTGAGGAGACTCATACTGCTGAGTCTTTCTGTAGAGAAGTTTGCCAGTACACAAGTGGGTAAGTAACACTTCAGTTGTAACAATAAATGTTTTATAAGATGCATTGAAAAATACATGGAGATTCACCTGAGAAATACAAAAGAAAAAAGGTTAGACATACTTTATAGGGGGTTAGACCAGGAATCCATGTGCTGTGTCAGCAGTGTCTCCCACACTCCTAAAAATTGGAAAAGATCTAGATCTTCTGTCTGAATGTGAAGTGTGTTTTTCCCCAGAAAATATGGGTATTGTATACATTTAAAATGGATTGTGGTGTATCCAGACTAAATTTTGATAACCTACATTGCAAGAATGTTAGTAGTGCTGATTATAATCCATCTTTTCCATCACACATGATATCAGTAGCCTTTCCATTTTTGTCTCCATGTCTACTACAATTGTATTGTCAGTTGTGACTCCCTGTAATTGTTTAAGGTATTGATTTCTTCATACTTATTCCCAACTCTCTCTAAGAAAATTTGAGGGGTTTTTGACAGAATTTCAAAAAGTTAAGTGTCTGCATATGAAAGCCGATTCAATTTTGCAAAAAACAAACATCATTGGCTTTCTGTAAGAAAAGGAAAACTATATGATTTAATTGCTGTATATGACATGCTTTGGAGCTGCCAACATCCTCCTAGGTCCCAGAAAAACAAAGTGAGGAAACTAAATGAAACCATCTTGAGCCAGTTTAGAGATGGACATCTGCTTGTTCTTAATAAAACTGAAAACGCATTTGGAGAAACAATAGCAAGTACGTGAAGAATAACAAAGATGTTCTAAACAAATTTAACACTCATGAAATTAGAAACTAGGTCTTGGGGGCTGTGTCTGACTGAGGATTTCAGGCAATTTCCTATTGTTGCGCTAACGCTACTGCAGCTCCACCAGGGTTAACAGTTAAAATTTTACTGGTTAAAAGTTTAACCGTTAGGCTCTGCTGCAGCCCTAACTGCCCGGAGACTCTGCTCACCATGGGTCCTGGCTGTCAGCCCCCTGCCAGCGGGTCCAGCAGCTGGGACTTTGGGGGCGGGTCAGCACCAGAGTTCCACAGCCAGAGTTTAAATGTTAAACGGAATATCTTACTGATAAGACTGATGCTTATCGGTTAATCTGTTAACCGGTTAACATTTTACATCCCTAGTGGGAGCACTAGCCATAGAACAACATCCAGAACTGTTCAACATGGTGATTACCTTGTTTTGAAAATTGCCAAAAACGTTCAGTATAGTTATGACCCAGGAGGGTATGCGTGCTGAGCTTTTACAGATATTTCTGATGTGTGTGTTATAGCTGCTTTAGCCATGATGTTCCAGGCTGGCATCTGTGGAACTGTGTTAAGAAAGGGATCACACCTTACCTTCGTTGTGCTGCTTTGTTTTTCCATTTCATGCTGAAAGTGTCTCCACCTGAGGACCTGCTGTTAGGTAAGTAGAAGAAAGTAATAGTTTAGTTTTACTTATTTTCCTTGCTGAATAGTGGAGTGCTTAAATGTTCAAGGTACAAGGTATATATGTTTTTACAGTAGTTTTTAGCATGTTCAAAATAGAACCTTAATGGTATAACTAATGTTAAGAAATCATTATAGTATTGCTTTGAAAAGAACAAACAAAACAGTATATATGGAAGGGACAGAAGCAAGGAATTAGATCATCTGGGCATTGCCTATATGGAAAAGTTTTTCTTTTTAGTGTAAGCAAATCTGTGAATTTAAATTGGTATAGTTATACTAAAGAATTTCAGCTTGTCTCTCTTGGGAAGGAGTTTAAGGTATACTGAAAAAAGCCATCCTTATATCCAAAAAGTGTCCACATTTTGGATTTTGCTGGTAGATCTGTTTACTATAACCTGTAAGGCTTTCCCATGTAGACTATCCTCTAAGAGGTGTGTGGATAGAGCAGAATGAAATCCAATAAAAAGATATAATCTTAATTTCTAGCTTCTTTATTCCTTTTTGTTATAAAAGTGCTCACGCCCTCTCCCTCTCTCAAGGATCCAAAATCACTACACAAATGTAATATAGGGATTACATCATCCACCACTTAAACGTAGTGAAACATGGCAACAATCTTAAAAGCATGCAGTGGTGCCACACAGCATTTTGAAAAGAAGTGAGGAACGAAAGTGCTATAAACGATTGAAACTAAGTATAAAACCTTAAACGGATTTCCCTCTGTAATGATCCGAGTTTGAATTTGGCTAGGACACTGTGGTTAGCATGCTGCCCTATCAAATACTGATGCTTGTGAAAAACATTATATAATGCCTAGAATTCAGGATCTCAGCTTTATGGTACATTCCATTGCCTCATAACACCAGTCTGGAGCCCTGGTTCAGTAGAAAGGAGTGTCCCCTGGTGAATCATGAGCATCATTTTCTGGGGTCCCTGAGCATCACTGGGCACTTTTCTGTATTGCAAGAGAGTGCGCTCTACGGGGGCGTGATTTTTAAAGCGCACTAACATGTGCGTTAATTGGTCTGTGTAGACCCTGCTGGTATGTGTTGAAGGTTCTGTAGTGCACCTTAATGTAGTGCTGTTTGAAACAGTTAAAGCACACTAGGAAACCTTTTATGCACGCCAGCAGAGTCTACACCAACCAATTAAGGCGCAACATGTTAATGTGCTACAGAAATCTTATCTCCCCCCCCTCCCCCCCACAGTGTACATTACCCCACTGTGTAGACAAGCCCTAAGAAATCTCCCAATCAAGTACAGATCTGACACAGCCTCGTTTAACCTGTAAATTCTGACTGGATCATAAGAAAATTGAATATGATTGCAAGCCAAAAACATAATGAAATATGATGATTAGAAACACGTATAAAGTTCTTCTTTGAGTAGTGTCCCTATGGGTGCTCCACTGTAGGTGTGTCTGAATCCCTGTGCTGCTGATCAGAGAACTTTGGTAGCAGTGTCCATTGGGCCTGCGCATGCACTGTTTCTCCTCCTGCGTCACAAAGCTAGTCAGCGCGCATGGGCTAACCCTCCTCAGTTCCTTCTTAATTGCCCATGACTAGAGACAGAGCCATTAGCAATCCATTAAGACTAATTGTTCTTGTGTTCGCATTCGCACTTAGTTTTCCACAGTTCTCATTGTAGTTTTAGTTGTTGTTTTTGTTCTTTTCCCCGCCCTTCCAAAAAAAACAAACAAACACAACCCTTTCTGCCTTTCCCCACTGGGGACCCTTCCCCTGCATGGGGTATGCCCACCTTCCTGGGCTTCAAGAAGTGCCACACCTATAACGAGGCAATCCCAGTTGTGAATAAGCAGTTTCAGTGCATCCCCTGCCTTGTCAAGGACCACATATAGCAAAAGTGTACCCTCTCCCAGCAGCTCTGGCCAAGATCCCACAAGGACAGAGCCAAAAAATTGTCTTCATGGAGGCAGCTCTCTGACCTTAACCTCCTGACGGACGTGCGTCTTCCCCACGACCTTCAACTTCTAAGGCCAATGGGTCAAAGAAGCAGGCTGGTGACTCCTCTCACAAGTCTAAAGAGAGAGTGAAAGTTTTTAAAGATAGCAGAAAGCGATCACCATCTCGCTTGGTATCCTCTGCGCCGCCAGCACCAAGACCACACTCCGGCACCCATGCCTCACCATGACTATCAGTAACCGGTACTGCTGACAGGCCCACAGATCCTTCAGGCATGGGCACCAAATCTGTGGTACCAAGAGATAAGGGCAAGCACCCTAAGACGACACTCCTGGTACTCGAGTCGTCCTTGGTACTACCAACAGCAGCCTGTCCAGCACCGGAAATACCAGTGCAGACAAGATCTCCATCTCCCTTGGACCACCACCGGGACACTTGGCACTGGCAGAATTCCGCCAAACCAGAGCCTTCTGCATGACAGAAGCACCCGAGTCTCCGCCTCTCAGTACTGACATTGTGGCTCTGAGCCTTTACAGGGCACCGGATATCCCCGCAACCATGCCCCTCCGCTGTCTAGCGAGCGGTTGGACAGTGAGCCAGAGGAGGTGGTCTCACAGTTCACCTTCCAAGCTCCATATGAGACCAACTACAAACAGGGTTGAGAACGTACCCACAGATGGCTCCACCACCACTGCCATCTTGGTATAGCCGCCCCTGGGCGCCTCCACCGGGCCCTGTGCCACCACAATGGTCATATTGGGACTCTTGGGCGGCACACCAGCCGCCTGTCTCACGAGCTTCAAGCCTCCCCTGAGAACCCTCCCAGCACATTCCCTCAACTGTGGCATCTAGGGCCTCAGGAGATGGAGGATCAATAAGCTGGTACTGAGGAGGATGCTACACAAAAGGCCATCTCCTCCTCCTCCTCGGATGAAGCAGTCATCCCTTCCCCACCTTCTCTGGTAGATGATTTCCCTCTTTTTCAGGAGCTGGTAAAGTGTGGCGGACACTCTCCACATGACACTAGAGAAGGTCAAGGACACCCACCATCAGTTCCTTGATTTTTCCACTCTTTGTTGTCCTCAAAGATTGCCCTCCTAATTAGTGAAGCCATCTTAGCCCCGGCTAAAATGGTGTGGCAAACCTTGGAATTGGTATCTCCGATGTGTAACAGACAAAAAGTATGTTGTCCCCGTATAGGAATCGGAGTTCCTTTTTTCTCTCACTGCCATCCAGTTCTATTGTGGTGGACACTGACAATTCCCAGGACTGACCACACAAATCCAGGGCAATGCCGTACAACAAGGATTGGAAGCGCCTTCATCTCTTTGACAGAAAGTCATATTCCTCAGCCACCTTACAATTCCATATTGCCAACTATCTGATGCTCATGGCCAAATACGATTATATAAACTACAACAAATCTCCCCAACAACCACAACTCTTCCACACAACTTGGACTATGCTCAGACTCTTAAAAAGTCAGGATTATCCCTAAACTCTCTTAAGGTCCATCTAGCAGCTGTAACATTCACGAACCTGTAGAGGGATATTTGGTGCTGTCACACCCAACCACTAAAAGGTTCCTCAAGGTTATAATAAACCTCTTCCCTCAACGCAACTTCCTAACCCTATGTAGGACCTAAAGCATGCACTGAAAGGGCTGACTAGGCCTCCCTTTGAACCCATGGCCACCTGTTCACTGATGTACCTATCAATGAAAACGGCTTTCCTGATACCATTTACCTTGGCCAGATGAACAGGAGAGAGAGCAGCTCTGATGGTGCATCTCCCTTACACAGTATTCTTTTCAGACAAGGTTATGCTCAGGCCACATCCAAAATTTATTCCCAAGGTAACCTCTCCCTTTCACATGAATCAATTAATTAATTGCCAATCTTCCAACCCAAGATTCACCAAGACAACAGGAAGGCTATACTTCACACTCTAGATGTCAGGAGAGCCCTGGCCTTCTACCTTCATAGGACAAGAACCTTCAGGAAGTCCCCTAGACTTTTCCTATCCATTATGGAAAGATCTAAGGGCTCAGCAATATCAGCCCAAAGACTCTCTAAGGGATCTCAAATTACATCAGACAGTGACCAAATTCGCAACATGACCCCTCCAGATTTGATTCATACACAGTCCACAAGATAGATCTCCTCTGTTGCCTTCAAGAATGTCCCTATCTCCCAGAGATCTGTAGAGCAGCGACATGGGCGTCAGTCCACATTTTTGCAGAACATTATGCAATCTCTGGGGACACCACCTCAGAAGCCATCTTCAGCTTCACCGAGAGTGCGGTTATCTATAATTGACCTAACTCTGAAGCCCCAGCCTCCGGAAGGGATACTGCTTGGGAGTTACCTACAGTGGAGCACCCGTAGGGACACTACTCAAAGAACAGGTTTCAGAGTAGCTTATGCTCAAATAAATTTGTTAGTCTCTAAGGTGCCACAAGTACTCCTTTTCTTTTTTACTCAAAGAATAAGAAGTTACTTACCTTGTGCAGTAACAATAGTTCTTAGAGATGTGTCTCTCTATGGGTGCTCCACAACCTACCTTCCTCCCCTCTTCGGAGTTCTTGTCTATGTCTCTGTGGTAGAGAAGGAACTGAGGAGAGTTAACCTGTGTGCACTGACTAGCCTCGTGGCGCAATATAAGAAGAGAGCACATGTGTGGGCCCAGTGGACACTGCTATCAAAGTTTTTTCCAATCAGCAGCACAGGGAAGCAGACATACCTACAGTGGAGCACTCATAGGGGGGACAGCTCTCAAAGAGACATTGTTACTGTACAAGGTAAGTAACTTCTTCTTTTCATCAAACAGCATAATCCTGCTGCTGTAATGTATGTACAATAATCCTCAGCCAGATCCTTAACTAGTGTAAATTGCATAGCTCCATTTAAAGTCAGTGGCGCTACATCCAGTTACAGTAGCTGAAAAGTTGCCCTAAATCTTTAAAATAGTCATAAGAATAAGTTGTAAAAGGAATCAGAAGAATTCTGGTTTTCTGTTATGTCTGCTGCTGATTGTGTGCCCTGTTCAGAGAGACCTTTAGAGAATGGACTGGCTGAAACTGTTTGATGTATTCCTAATATTTCCTTCTTCTTTTGCAGTTTCCGAGGAAGGAGAATTCAAGGCCCTCTGTAGTTATTTATCTCTACCCACAAATCTGTTCCTGCTTTTTGAGGAATATTGGGGCACTGTAAGCCCCTTGCTCCAAAGGTACTTGTTGGAGATGGGGGAGCAGTGGAACCAACCTTCCATTTTGTGATGGCTGTAAGGGAATTTCAGATGAAATTAGTGAATAATTGGTTACACTCTGTCCAATACCATATTGCAGTTGCAAAAGAGTTGGCTTGATGAACAGAGTGTATACTGAACCACTTAAGGAGTTTGGAATTCGGGGGAGAGATGGGAGGTGTTCATATAATCTCCACACCTGATTCTAATATTGACTGGAAAGAAAATCAAGAAAGAGAGAATACAGCAGTGGGTATAAGAAAGTACCAGTACCAATGATGCTAACAGTCAGGTAGGCGATATTAGCAGTAGAAGGACTGTACCTAATTGGGTGAGGAATCTGGGCAAAGCTAAGCAGAAACAACTAAAGTGTTTGTACACCAATGCAAGAAGCCTCAGTAACAAAATAGAGGAACTAGAACTACTGGTGCAGGAAGGGAAACCAGATATTGTAGGGAGAAAATAGTCATGACTGAATTACAGATATTGAAGGGTATGTGCTGTTCAGGAAAGACCAAAATAAAAATAACGGTAGTGCAATAGCATTGTATATTAATGATGAGGTAGACCATAAAGAAATTAGAAGTGATCCAATGGATAACAGAGTCTAGTTGGGTCAAAATCACTTTGGGGGAAAAAAACTACCAGAGGCTTTTTGTATGTTACAGACCCCCGCCAGGATCCAATTTGGATATGAATAGAGACCTTTTTATATTTTAATGAAATAAATACTACTGGGAATTTGTGAGATTATGGAAAGGGCAAGTGCTACTAGTAATAGTAGGGCCCAGATTTTCCTGGATGTGGTAGCTGACAGATTCCTTCCCTAAAAAGTCACCAAATCTAAGAGAGGCGATGCCACTTTAGATTTGGTATTTATTGGTGAGTAGTGAGGATCTCATAGAAGAACTGGTTGTAGGGGACAACCTTGGTTTTAGTGATCATGAGTTAATTCAGTTTAAACTCAATAGAAGGATAAACAAAAATAGATCTGCATCTAGGGACCTTAATTTCAAAAGGGAAAACTTTAAAATATTAAGGGAATTGGTTAGGGAAGTGGATTGGACGGAAGAACTAAAGAATTTGAATGTGGAGAAGGCTTGGAATTAGTTTCTGCAAATTTGACTTTAAAATATCTGAAGCCTGTATCCCACACAAGGGGAAGAAATTTTTAGGGAAGGATTGCAGACTAAATTCAATGAGTAGGCATCTCAAACAGGTTCTTAAGAAAAAGCAGAAAGCCTACAAGGAAAGGAAGATGGGATGGATCAGCAAGGAAAGTTACCTCTTAGAGGTCAGGAAATGTAAGGAAAAAATGAGAACTGCCAAAAGCCAGGCAGAGTTGGATGTTGCAAAGGAAATTAAAACCAATAGTAAAAAGTTCTATAGTCCATCTAAATAAAAAGAAAACAGGGAAAAAAGAAGTGACCGCTAAACACTGAAGATGGGGTGGAGATTAAAGATAATCTAGGAATGGTCCAACACCTAAACGAATGCTTTGCCTCCATGCCCTTTACTTTGGGGTTCTGCCCCAGCAGGACCCCCATGCTCTGGGTCCACATTCTTGGTCTCCCCTTCCAGGGGACCCCCCAACCCTCTTAAACCCACCTTGTCTCAGTGGCTACTGCCAGTCGTCATCTAGTCCCCCGCTCACTGGGGCAGACTGCAATCTGTAATGGCCACTCATTATTGGCAAGGGGTTAGGACCTGCTGCCCTTGCCTATTCCCAGGCTGTATCTCTGCAGCCCCAGTACCTCTGTAGGCCTTCAACAAGGTCTGCAGGCTGGGGTTTTACCAGGCTGGAGCTCCCCAGCGCCCTTGCTCTATTCCCCAGCACTGCTCCAGTTCAGGTACCTTCCTCTCAGGCAGCTAGCCCTTCTCCCTCCAGGGCTGGAGAGAGACTCTTCTCGGCTCCTGGCCCACAGCCCTCTTATAAGGGTCAGCTGGGCCCTAATTGAGCTGGCCACAGCTGTGGCTGCTTCCCCAATCAGCCTAGCTTGGCTGCTTTTAACCCCTGTTCTCCAGGAGTGGGGCATCCGTGCCACTACAGGGGCCAATCTTCTTTTAACATTTGTATTAATGACCTTGACACAAAAAGTGGGAGTGTCCTAATAAAATTTGCAGATGACACAAAGTTTGGCTGTATAGCCAATACAGAAGAGGATCAAAATATTATACAAGAATATTTGGACAACCTTGAAAACTAGTGTAATAGAAATGGGATGAAATTGAATAGTGCAAAGTGCAAGGTCATGCACTTAGAGACAAACAACAAGAATTTTTGCTATAAAATGGGGACTTATCAGTTGGAAGCAACAGAGGAGGAGAAAGATCTGGGTGTATTGGTTGTTCACTGGATGGCTATAAGCTGCCAATATGATGCGACTGTGAAAAGGCTAATGCAGTCCTAGGATGCATCAGGAGAGGTATTTCCAGTAGGGGCAGGGGAGTATTAGTATCATTATACAGGGCACTGGTGAGACCTCATCTGGAATACTGTGTGCAATTCTTGTCTCCCATGTTTAAGACAGAGAAAACCTACCTTGTGAGAAGAGACTCAAAGAGCTTGGCTTGTTTAGTCTAATCCAAAAGAAGGCTGAGGGGAGATATGATTGCTCTCTATAAATACATCAGAGGGATAATTTGCAGGGAGGGAGAGGAGTTATTTAAGTTAAACCACAGTGTTGACACAAGAACAGATGGATATAAACAACTCATCAACAAGTTTAGACTTGAAATTAGATGAAGGTTTCTAACCATCAGAGGAGTGAAGTGCTTCCAAGGGGAGCAGTGGTGGCAAAAAGCTAACTAGCGTCAAGACTGAGCTTGATAAATTTATGGAGGGAGTGGTATGATGAAACTACCTACAATGGCATATAGCCGGTGTGTGACTGCTAGTAGCAAATAACCCCAACAGCCGGTGATGGGACTCTAGAGGGGAAGGCTGATTTACTACAGAGAATTCTTTCCCAGGTATCTGGCTGGTAGGTCTTGCCAAAATGCTCGTGGTCCAACTAATCGCCATATTTGGGGTCCCCTGGATCAGATTAGCAGAGACCCTGTGTGGGGGTTTGCCTTCCTCTGCAGCATGGGCACAGGTCACTTGCAGGTTTTAAACAAGTGTAAATGGTGGATTTTCTGTAACTTGAAGTCTTTAAATCATGATTTGAGGACTTCAGTAGCTCAGCCAGAGGTTATGGGTCTATTACAGGAGTGGGTGCGTGAAGTTCTGTGGCCTGCAATGTGTAGGAGGTCAGACTAGATGACTGTGATGGTCCCTTCTGACTAAGCAGTTTGAGTATCTTAGAATAATTTATCATGGTTGTATTAAACCAGAGTAAATGAGTCATTTGGAATTGGTGCATGTAGAGAGGATTACATTCATGAAGGAAGTTATTCTGGAGTGTTGCTTTTGTGTTATATGATTCCTTGGTCTGTCCTGTCTGCCCTATCTGCCCACAGGACAGGTAGCGACTATGATGATATCTGAAAGCAGGGTTCTTAGTATGGTATAAAGTATAACCTGCCATTTCTGTTTTTTGGGCTATACCTGCCTAATTTCCAAAGCAGAGTCTGATTAGGTGCTGTAGTTGACCCTACTAGTTAAAAGTAGGGTACTACCCCAACAATATGGATGTAGAAATCTATCTGTAAAGGAAGGATTGGTTAAAACTAAGAAAAACTACTTAAACTTCCACATCACTGTCTTGAAGAATGTCCACATTCAGCTGAGTCCATTGTGTGCAATATTAAAGTTAACATTTTGTTGTAGTAATTGGTTTTCTTGGTTCCTGGTGAAATTATCTGCTTCATCACCAGTTTTTCTCACTTGCCCTCTGTCATCATGAGGCATCTGTGTTGTCTAGCATACTTCAACCAAAGAGACATTTTGAGCCTGTTGACTCCAACCTTCTGTCTCAATGCTGTCTCAGATTATCCCCAGATGTACTAAATATAATTTGGTTCATTTTTATTTGAAGAACAACCTCCAGTAAGCAACTGGGTTTTTAAGTCCCTTAAATGATCGCTTATCAGAAAAAAAAAAAAAATATATATATATAGTGTGTGTGTGTTTTTAAGTAACACAAGACATTCCTTCCAGCTGAGGCTGAATACATTATCTCCACAATAGCGCTCCCAGCCCAAAGCATAGGGATTCCAAATGGGAGACCAGATCTTTTATGTAGTAATAATGCTATTGTGTGTGTTTTTATTTATAAAATCCGTTGTTTCTGAGAAATCCTGTTGATACAGATCAGTTAAAATGACCAGTTGCTGGAGGTCCCTCTTCTCTTCTGCTTTGTATAAGTAATATAAAATAACTGTATCAGCAAGAATACCAAAGCAGTCATTTCATTCCTGTGATTAGCAGCTTGGCAGTATAGTAGCTTACTACACTGTGGAGATGGATATGTTCTTCCATTATAAACATAAATACAGTAAACATTTTCAATGGTGCATTTTAAAAAAGTGTTTGAAAAGCAATCACTAGAAGCAATAAATACTACATTTAAAATGTAGGATATTTTAATGTACAACCTTCATCAATAGGTATTCCAAGGGAAACAGTGTGTGATAGTCCACATTCACATTCTGAGAAAGTCAGCATTTGCAGATGGTGCAAACATTTTTTACGTGTGTGTTTCATTCTAGTGAAATCTTTATAATTTGTGTTTTTAAAAATAGATTTCTCTCTTGCATAAACTTTCAAGATTTTTCACTACTTTTTGTATCTGTTTAGTTACGGTTATTAATTATATATAGTGTTCATACAATATAATCTGTCAATATTTGTCTGATACAGGTGGTGTGCTGACCCTGCTGTACTAAGTTTTCTTAAAGGGAAAAACATTTCAGTAAGGTTAGTTTCATTTTTTTTTCTGGGCTTTGTTTTTGATCTGTAACAGTTGAAAGAGCTGGGCTCTGAGTAGTTAAATGAGGGCAAGTCTTGCAGTTAGGGATTCCTTGCTTCCTTTTGCACCTTTGCCATAAACCCACCCGCCTCTTGAAATGACTTTACAGGATTCCTTTATCAAGACTAAACAATTACTATTCCCTCAGAACATCAAACATTTTACCACGCCAGTCAGACATCAGCGTTTTTCTGGGGTAGGCTAATGTAATGATTGGTAACATGAGAGAACCTTCATTGGGTTGTAAAATGTATGCCCATTCCATGCAAACTTAGTTTGCTTACCTTTTGTTGTACATTTACTGTGGAAACATTTCCTGTGTGGTTTGTCTTATATCCCTTATTGTAGCTGCTAGAGGTTGTGACATGATTCTGGGCCCTGAGAGTTTGAAAGAGAGGACAGGGAGTTTACCAACGTGGTAAATTATTGGCAGTGTATGTCCATTCTGTTTGTTGTGATCTTTGTGTGGCTTTATCCTTCATTAATATTTTTTACAGTATTTCTTCTTCTACTCATTTACTAGATATCCAAGGAAAAGAAATAATTTGATAGAGCTTCCAGAAGACTACAGTTGCCTCCTGAATCAAGCCTCTCAGTTTAGGTAAAAAGTAGCAGTTTGATCTGCCTTCTTGTCAAGTGTTTTTTCCTTTTCATATCCTTGCAATTAGTGTAACCCATGTGAAACGTGACAAAACTATTAACAGAAACAATTCTGGGATGGAAATCAGATGCTGCCACTTCACCAATCCAGGAAGAACCGTTGTCTGTGATGTTCAAGTCTGGGAAGGGTATTGCAAAATTTGTAGTGAACATACTGTTTTGTTCCCAACCATCAGTAACCAGCAGTCCATTTTAAGTATCATGCTACTTACTTTTCACATAATGACCATATATAAAACTATTACAGCTTAAAGCACTGACGCACTTCGGTAAACAAATGTAGGTTTGATATAGCTGACATTTGTTTTCACCATTGCCCACTTCAGGACCAGAGGTTTGGCATTGGCTTCGAGTAGGAATGCTGAACCTGGCCCACAGGTGAAGTGTTGGTAGCAGAGGGGACCGTGTGAAAATATATCGTTTCACTTCCTGTGGAAAAACATGGAATCATGGATATAGTCCAATGTGCTTTTTAATTCTTTCTAAAGAGAATTTTGCTCTTGGAAGTTTGTTTTGAATTTTAACAGTAGTGAACTTAATGCTCATGAATGAACCACTTGTTTGATCTGTGAATAGTGAGGAGGCAGGCACCGAGCAAGTTATGCTATGTCGCCCTGCCAGTGCTGCTCCTGACCTACATCACCTTACCCACTTTGGCATTCTAGTACTGTGCCTGTATGTCAGTTTTGTTATTTGTATAAATGGGCTAGAATAACATCACCAAATTTACTTCCACTTTTGACTTGACTCAGTTCCTAATGCTGCATTTCCTCAGTTTAGTTTTAATAAGGCACATTTCTCAAATTGGGTATCTGCATTAATGATTTACTGAAGAGAGGTACATTATTCATGGAGAGGAGGAGGTCTTCTCACTCCATTCGTGCTGGTTTAATATGCATTTTAGCAATCTTTGGGTCCTGTTGGAATCTATACACTGATGCAGCTTTCTCCTTTTGTTTGTTTCCATTAAATACAGCAGGAGTTTCTCAACGTGTATAGTGTGATCCACATCTTAGCAGAAAGATGGTTGCCGACCATTCCCTTCCATTCACCATTGCGTGGGTCACCTTATCTGCCATTTGCAATTGAATAAGATTGCAATGGCAACTAGAGCCATTGATTACATGGAAAATTAATAGGAAAATATTAAATGTAGTTTTAGTTGTGTTAGCAGTTAGGAAATGAAAAGGAGAATTACTATCATGTGAGCAGGCCTGGACTTGGAGCAATGCTTTGCAAGACTGGAGCTTGAGAACCTCTGGAACATCACTTGGTAGATGTAATGTTGGGAAGAATAATGTCCCATGTGATCACAAAATTGACAGTTACTTTAGAAAAGCTTTCACTGAATTTATACCAAATTTCTCCCCTCCCCAGCTGATCTATACTAGAGGGAAGCACCTCTTCCTTATGGGAAAAATTAGAACGAATTTTACCAGATAGTTTCAGAGGAGGCGTTGTGATCGACGGTGCCTCTTTTCTGAAAAAGGCCTTTGTGTCAAACCAGCATGACTGACTGTATTTTTTAAAATCTTTTCAATGTATTTGCAATAACTATTTTGGTTCCATATTGCACTTAATAATTACCACCTTTCTCTTTACAGGTGCCCACGGTCTTTTGACGATGAACGAAAGCACCCAATGTTGTGTTTGTTCTGTGGAACCATGCTGTGCTCCCAGAATACCTGCTGCCAGGAGTTGGTGAATGGGGAGGAGCTGGGAGCCTGTACCTCTCATGCTCTCCATTGTGGAGCTGGAGTGTGTATGTTCCTCAAGTAGGTAACTGATCAGTATGTAATTTTTTGCAGAGGAGAATAATTTAAGAAGGCCAGATGACACAGAAGGGCAAAAAACCTCATACTCTTTGGGATTGGGGAGAAAGAGCCAGCATGTTGACATACACTGTAGGCCAGTAGTTCTCAACCAGACTGCTGTATCCCTTTCAGGAGTCCCATTTGTCTTGCGTACCCCCAAGTTTCACCTCACCTTACTTAAAAACTACTTGCTTACAAAATCAGACAAAAAAAATACAAGTGTCACAGTGCACTATTACTGAAAAATTACTTACTTCCTCCTTTTTACTATACAATTATAAATGAGTTGGAATAGAAATATAAACTAATCATTGTCTGTATGAAACTTTAATTTGTACGGACTTTGCTAGTGCTTTTTATGTAGCCTGTTGTGAAATCAGGCAAATATCTAGATGAGCTGATGTGCCCCCTGGAAGACCTCTGCATACCACCAGGGGTATGTGTACCCCTGGATGAGAACCACTGCTCTAAGCCACCAAAAAGTTAAATCACCCTGCAGTAAAACTGCAATGTCGGTCAATGGGCAGTGCTATAGTCTGAAGGTGTCCAGTCAAACTGCACCCTTTGTCGTGTGTTTACAGAACACCACAAAGCCAATAAGTCTATATTAAGAGTAACTACTTTTCAGGTAAAATATCAAGTCTATGCTGCAGGATCCTGTACTTGGCTTGCATTTTCAAAGTATCATAAGGGAGTTAGGCACCCTACTCCTTTAGGTTCCTTAGAAAATCCTAGCCTTTTATGCATGTTTATTGTCAAGTTGTTAATGTATGTGATGGACAAATTACTTACACCTTTAAAATTACTTACAGCTTTTTCTGCATTGTTGAGTACTGTAAAGGGGCAAAATCTGATATTTGTCTTAATTTTGTTCTCTGTGGCTTAAAAATGGCTGAATTGACATTGGGGTGGGACCAACTTGTTCCGAGGGCTTGAGGCTTGGGATCGAGTGATTTTGGAGGGAGCAACATGCATACCTCCTCTGTATCTGAGAGGTTTGCTGTAGTGTGGAGCTCTTAAGGGGGAGAAATAACAGAAGTACAAGAGCATCTGGAGGAGGAAGAAATTATTTCCTGGAGGTTTCAAAACAGATTTAACTGTCATCTGAGCTTTTACCTCCTTGCACTGCCCATCAGGAGTGAGTTTGCACAGAAAAGGAAGGAGAGCGGTATTTATTTTTTTTAAGACTCCAATAATTAACTAAAGTATCTCAGTTTTAATAAACATTGCTAGCACGTAGCACATTCTCTGTATATGTGGTATCTTCCCGGTTAGTGAAGATTAGCATGGGGTCACTATGAAATGTTAAGAATGGTCTAGCTCAGAGGTTCTCAAAATAGGGGTCGGGACCGCTCCAGGAGTTGCAAGGTTATTACATGGGGGGTCACGAGTTGTCAGCCTCCACCCTAAACCCCGCTTTGCATCCAGCATTTATAATGGTGTTAAATATATTTAAAAAGTGTTTTTAATGTATAAGGGGGGTCGCACTCAGATGTTTGCTACGTGAAAGTGTTATACCAATAAAATAAAAACCAGTAGGATCTTATTAAAGGGGAAAAGGCAAAATGACACATTTATTGTGAATACAGAAAGAATCATAGTAAGCAGTTAGTTATAGCTATAACATTCCATTCCATTCAATTTCATATTTATTCACACATTCATTCATACACACACACACAAGTTCTGCAAGGTTGTTATCATAGTTACCAGCCTTAGAGTTGCTTATGCCAAGCCACTGGCTAGGTGGCTTGGACATGAGGAGGGAACAGGGCCTTTTCAGATGCTCATCTGACGCTCCTGGAAGTTGATTTGCAGAATCAGACCCCAAAGTTCTCAGTTTCTAGAGTCCATTTTTATAGGAATTTATTCCTATGCCAGTCTATGGGAATTGCTTCGTCATGCTGTTGCTGAATCAATCAGCAGACGGCACATTCCTGGTGGCTCCATGTTGTTCTTCGGTTCTCCCACCATTGAGGCTGTTGGGTGGATTCCGGTCTGCGGGCCAGGGGTCCTCTGGTTGTTTCCACTTGACGCCTTCTTCGGCCGATGGACACTGGATTCTTAGGCTGGCACCTCCCTGATCATTCAGTTATTATCCACACCAAGCATCCATCCACGTACATCCTCTATCTCTATTTTAATCACAATTGTTAACAAAGCAAGGTAAATACAACAAAAGGGCTGGGAGTCTCTGTGTGCTGTTTCTGTTGTTACAAAGTATTGCTTTGAGAACAGACTTTGTCTTAGGATGTACTAACACAATTAGCAGCTTGCAAGTTTCACACAGAGAGGGAGAGAAACAGTACCAAAAAACAAGATACCTCTTAATTAGTAATACCCTGGAATTTAAACTATGAGGAATCAAACTCATTTGTGATTTTAATACAGAACTTCTTTAATATAATCCAACAAAAGGGGTCACCAGTACAAAAGTTTGAGAACTACTGGTCTAGTAGCCAAGTGAAGAGGCAGTTGACTGACCATATCCAGATAACAGAATAGCGCAGTCCACAAAATAAAGAAATTTAATAGCTGATTATTCTTCAAGTAATTTCAATGTCGTTTCCACTCTTGGGTGTCCGTGTGCCCAGCATACAGCCGTCAGAAACTTATTCCATCAGTGGTACCCATTGGGCAGCTCAAGCTCAGCCTGCTGCTGCACACCATTGTGCAGAGGTGTAAAGGGCAGAGCTGCCCCTAGCCCCGCTCAGTTCCTTCTGACTGCCAGTCATTTGAACTCTACGCTACCAAAGCAGTTCTCTTTCTCGGCCTTCGTGAATATTTTGTGTGTGTATTGTTAGTCCAGTCTTCAGCATAGTTAGGATAGTTAGACTTCTTTTCAGACTTGTTTTCCTCATTTGTCCGGTTTTCTGTTCACAGTACCAGAGTATGTCCCGATTATTGGGCTTCAAGCTGTGCGCTTCTTGCTCAAGGCCTATGTCAGTGATCGATCTGCGTAATAGCTGCCTGAAGTGCTTGGGGAGGCATAAAGGACTTGCGAGGGGATTTCAAGCCTAGGACAAAGAAGGATAGGGAGGCTAGGCTGAAATTCTTGCTCATGGAGGCAGTGCTCAGGCCTCTTTCAGAGCCGTGCCAGTCTGCCTCAGTGCTGAGTGCTACAGCTTCATTGAGAAAAGCGCCTCCAGCTTTAGAGGAATCCTAGCATCATTCTACCTTGTTCACACTGAGGAAGAAATACAGACTTCCAGGAAAGCCGCAACCAGGGGAAGGTGTCCACCTTCTAAGTCTGGTGAGAGGGGCGAGAAGGAGTTGAGTAGAGTACACCTGAAACCTAAACACTCCTCCAGATTGGTGCCTAACTTGACTGAGTTGACTCCAGCAACACAAGGAGCATTGTCAAGCCTGCCACAAGAAGCGGCACTGTCAGCTTCTTGGGCACTGCAACAGGAGATCATTTCCATGCCAACTACCCCGGAAGCACTTGCAGCGGCAAGAAATCTGCTCTGCCTCTTGATGACTGTCTCCTTCCTTATAGGAGTCCAATTCCTCTGCATTGCTGCCCTGTCCACCAGTGATTTAATCTCCAGTACCCCAGTTGCCTGCTTTCTGGATAGGTGGGCCCTCGTTACCCTCCAAGGGGAAGCATGCAGTGATGGTGTTGCTTCACCCATCGCCAGATTCTTGGAACTGGTCAACAGCACTGACTGGATCAGCCCTGCCATTGTCAGAGGAAGGGGAATCGTTGTCGTTGGGTTTAGAGGTGGGATTTGATGTCTCACAACCCCAAAACAGGACCCTCTGGGCCCCTCAAAGATCCTCTCTTCTGACCTACCACCCTGACCCCTGAGTGGGACCTGCCATGAGAATGTGGCCAGGACAGTGGGGCCTTGTCCTGTATCAGTGCTTGTTTTGAAACACTTGGAGGTTTCTCCCAACTTTTAGATTTTACCCACACCGTGTGTACTTGAGATCCTCATCTAGAAGAGCAGAATCTGCACACACAGAGGCTCCGTCCCCAGAGTCCAATACCAGGCATAGTACGAAGAAGAGGTTCCAGAACCAGAGCAACAGCCATTAGAAGAGATTCTACCCCATCTGGTCTTGGCTTCCTCTCCAGATGAGGCTGTTTCATCTGGGATCACTTCTCTTCCTCCCGAGGATTTTAAAGTTTATCAGAAGTTGTTAAAGAAAGTGGCTGCAGATTTAAGTGTACAGGTCAAGGGGTTAGGGAGTCCTCACATCACCTGGTGGCCAATCAATGAGGCTATACTAGAGCCTATAAAGGCTTTATGGCAGACTCCATCCTCTGTGGCTCCCACCTCTAAAAGGGCTGAAAGAAAGTACTGTGTACCCTCCCAACGTTTTGAGTACCTTTATACTCCCCTTCCCCCCCCCCCCCCGGCTCATCAGTCATCACAGTGACTAATGAGAGGGCATGACAGGGGCACCAGGCTGCCATGCACAACTCAGAAGATGCTAAGAGGCAAGACTTATTCAGCAATAAGTGGTGGACACATCACCTTCATATTGGTGCACATAACAAAAATCATGTGGTGGGGGTGGGGCCGAGGGGTTCTTGTGGGAGGGGGCTCGGGCAAAGGGTTGGGGTGCAGGGGTCTGGGGTGCAGGAGGGTGCTCCGGGGCTACTGCAGGGAGAGAGGACTCCCCCCAGCACTTTCTCGCTGCAGCAGCACCTGGGCTTCGGGGGAGAAGTGCATGTCCCCGCTGCAGGAGGGCTGGGGCTGGGGCTGCAGGAGAGGTGCCCCTCCAGCAGGTCCAGGCCAGGGGAGGGCCATGCCTGGGGCTGGGCCGCTCTGGCTGCAGCAGGTCTGGGCTGTAGGGTGAGTTGGGGCCAGGGGAGGGACGCCCCTGCCCCGGCCGCAGCAGGTCCCCAAGCGGGTTCCCTAAGTGCCTGTGTGGTGCTAAATAGGCTGCTGTGCGGCTGTGCAGCTTACAGGGAATTTAGGTTTCCAGCTCTGGGCCCTTCAAGATAGCCTGGAAGTGCAGTCATTTTGATGGCCAGTTGAGACTGGTATGTCTGTCTCCATCTCTTCATACCCAAACTCCCTCACCTTTGCAAACTGTCTGTTCCTCTTTCACTATGCTTGGTCCTGAGTTACTTCAGACCATAGGGTCTTTAGCACTGTGGAAGTGGAATATACTCTCCAGTTTGTTTCTGCCCCTCCTCCCACCTTCTCTCCCCGTCCTTCAGGGACCACTCTCGCAAGAAACTCCTTATCGAGGAAGTACAATAGCTCCTTCGCTTTGGAGCCATAAAGGAGGTTCCATGTGGTCACAGAGGGAAGTGGGTTTATTCCAGATATTTCCTAACCCCAAAAGTGAAGGGGGATTTCAGATCAATCTTAAACCTGTGTCCACTCCACAAATTCTTAAAAAAGATAGTTTTGCACAGCCAATTTTCATGCTAACGACAGCTGCTTCTGCTCTGGGGTGGTGACCCCACCTGGATTCTCATTGGATAAGAGCTCACCTGGATAAACATTGCTAGCACTTACCACATACACAGAGAATGTGCTATCCTCCCGGTTAGTGAAGATTAGCATAGGGGTCACTATGAAATGTCAAGAATGGTCTAGTTCAGAGGTTCTCAAAATAGGGGTCGGGACCCCTCCGGGAGTTGCAAGGTTACTTAGACTTAGAGTCCGTGGTCCTCAGAAGACTCAGCTTTACACATCCGTGCCAAAGAACTGAAACCTGTCAGTCTGGCATGCCAGGTATTTCTGATGTAGATCAGCGGAAGCAGCTTGTTAGTCCTCACAGACAAACAATGGAAATGTTTTACCTGAACGAGCAATGGGGAGCCTGCTCTTCTCTGCTCTGTCCAGAAGCAACTTTACTCTGGGAGCTCTGCATTGCCAGCTTGATAGATCTAGAAGTATCTTACCTGCGAGGAATACAGAATGACCTAGCAGGCCACCTGAACAGATCATTTACAAGTCACCACAAGTGATGTCTTTGCCAGATGTGGCCAGTTACATCTTCCAGCAGTGGGGGCTTCCCCAGATAGACCTATTTGCAACAAAGTCGAACAGAAGTTGTCCACTAATTCTGCTCCCTATGGAGTCACAGCCCAGCTTCCATAACAGGTGATAGGCTTTTCTGTGCTTCTCCACCAATTCCATTAGTTGACAAGGTGTTACTAAAGATAAGACCGGACCAGGCCAGAATCACAAGTAGAGTCCCAGCAAGGACCCATATCAGCACAGGTTCTCCACTCTTCTGGCACTATCCGTGAAACTTCTAATTTCACTTCCACTAGACTTGGACCTAATCTCCCAGGATCACAGTTGCCTACTCCATCTGAGCCTACAGTTCCTTCACTTAACTGCAGGGATGCTCCATCGCTAGGCACTAGAGAGCAGGCCTACTTGAAAGACATCAAGAGATCCTGCTGAATAGCTGAAAGCCTTCTACAAGAGTAACTTGCCTCTGTCAATGGAAGTGGTTTTTCTATCTGTTCTTGCCAGTGTGGATTATTGCTGACAAGTTCTTCAGTTCACCAGATTCTAGACCTGAATTATTATACCTGAAACAGACAACCAGGGTTTGGGGGTCAGTTCCTTCAAGGTACATAAAACAACTATTTCAGTACTCCATCCTAAAGTGGACAGTCACTCTATTTTCTCCAGTGATATGTCAATAAAGTTTTGAAAAGGCTTAGTCAAATTAAACCCTTAGGTGCAAGACCAAGTTGTCCTGTGGGATCTAAACTTAGTATTGTCAAGATATATGGGTTCCCCATTAAAGCCACTAGCTACTTGTTTTCTGCTGCATCTGTCAATTAAGGTTGCATTTTTGGTGGCCATTACCTCTGCCAGAATAATACGGGAGCTGTGGGCATTAATGCATTCATATCTGATCTTTTTTAAGGACCTGCATTCTCTCTCAAAGGTGGTTTCTTCTTTCCACATAAACCAGCCAATTTATTTGCCTGTAGTTTACCCAAAGCCACACTTGAGCAAGGAAGAGGAGCATTTGCATACCTTGGACATGGGGAAAGCCTTAGCGTTTTACCTGGACAGAACCAGACACTTTCTTAAATCGTCCCAACTGTTCATAGCAGTGGCAGACAGAAAAGGAGGTCAGTCTCCATCCAGAGAATTTCTTCCTGGATTGCATCCTGTGCACATATGTGCTAGGGCTTGGCTAATGTCACTCTGCCTGACAGTGTCTCAGCTCATTCGGTGAGGTTGCAGTTGACCTCAGTAGCCTTTCTAGCACAAGTTCCATTTGTTGACATTTGTACAGCAGCAACCACCTCAGTCCACACGTTTGCCTCCCACCGTGCTGTGGATCAAGACTCCAGAAGGATGCTAGAGTTGGACAAGTTGTTCTCCAATCTTTATTGAAATAGACTCTGATCCCATCTCCTGTTCTTATGGCTTGTGAGTCACCAAGATTGGAATGCACGTGTACAATCACTCAAAGAAAAACCGGTTATTAACCCGTTTTGTAACGGTTGTTGCACATGTCTGTTCCATGACCCACCCTTTTGTCCCTCTACATTGAAGTTCCAGCAAGAAGGATCTGAGGGGGGGGAGCTAGGGGCAGCTCTGCTCTTTGTACCTGCATGCAGTGGTGCACTACAGCAGGGGAAACTCGAGCTGTCCACCAGGTACCACTGAGGAATATGTGTGAGATGGCTGTGCAATGGGCACACCAAATCTCAAAAGTGGAATTGACGTGTGCAGCGCATCTTGAAGAACAGCTACAGAACAGGTTAGTAACCATTTTATTCTTATTGATGATAAGGCCCCTTGTGTCACGGGTATCTAATACTATACAATCACTTACATATTTATTGCTTTTGTGAAAATCTGTAGGGGCTTGTCTGAACACAGAAATTTAACCAGTTTAGCTCAAATAGATTTTTAAAAGTTGTTTAGTTAAACTCTTGCAACCCCCTGAGTGGATGCTCCTTTATGTTGGTTTAGATCTGGATTATATCAGTTTAACTTTCAGATGATTTACAGATGTATGTGATATACTAAACCAATATAAGACAGGTTTAAATCAATATAGGAGTGTCCACACAGGGGGTTACACTAGTTTAGCTAAATCTGTTTAAAAGAACACTTCTAGTTAAGCCAGTGCAACTTTGTGTGTAGACCTGTCAAAGTTTAAGCTTTTTTTAAGGTTGCTTATAAATAGTACCTGCAAAATTATATGGTTAATAATATTTTAAATGTGACTATTTTTGCCTTAAGAATCAGGGAGTGCAAAGTAGTCCTGATAGAAGGTAAAACCAGAGGCTGCTTATATCCTGCTCCCTATCTTGATGAATATGGAGAAACAGACCCAGGCTTGAAGTAAGTGCATGTTTAACTTTTTATTTGCTAGGAGTCTTAATTTTGTTCCCTTTCTTTGTTGTTCCCCTTATACTGCGCGCAGTTCCTGCATAGTTCTGAGCAGCCCCATTTTTGATAGACTGGAAGTGTGATTGGTAACCATTTTTCACCATCATTCAGTATTTTCCATGGTTATACCATGGGTTGTTAATGTGGGACTGTTAATAGACACTTTGTCAAGTGCAAATAAGTCTAGGCATAGCCATAGACTCAATCAAGAAAGAGAGAAGAAAAGAAAACAAAAGGCCCAAAAATGGGGATATATAATGTTGTAACATGCCTAATGAATGTTCTCATTATTTCTTCCATGAAGAAGAGGCAACCCTCTGCATTTATGTCATGAACGTTACCGGAAACTCCATCTTCTATGGCAGCAACACTGCATCATAGAAGAGATTGCCAGGAGCCAGGAAACCAATCAAATCTTCTTTGGATTCAACTGGCAGCTGCTCTGAGTCCTAGCTTTTAATTAAATCCAGATGACTACAGATGATGTTTTGACAAAGGAAAAGGGGGTGGGGGGTATTACAGAGCCTTATCTAAGGGCTCAGACGTATGACTGATGCATTGAAACAAGAATAATTCTCATTTCATAGGATGTTTGTTTGTTTTGTTTTTGTTTTTTAAAGATAAACCCTATGTGGTGACTGTTGTAGAATATTCAGGGACAGAAATATCTTTTTCCAAAGGTTGTAGGCTCTACTAATTAGATGAGGGTAGCTTCCCACATTCACCTGCCTTCCATATGCACACACCAAAAATCCCAAACTGTCATTTATTGGCACTGGAAATACACCTGGAGGTGTGTTGCTAGGAAAGAACCAAGTAAGAGAAGCTGTTAATATTTCCAGTCATATGGTACAATAGGCATATCAGGGTTGATGTGATGTCTGAAATTGTTTGTCTTGAAATCTAGCTGGAATTTTGTACAACCCGTCCTCGTCCTTACTGTGTGTCTGGGTTCCTAGCCCTGGCTTAGAACTTAAAATGGCCAAGATCTGTGGCATATTTTCAGAGGGAGAAGTGATGCCAGGCCTCTACTAATCCATAGCAACAGGCTCAGCAAGCATTAAGTGTTGCAGCAGAAACTTGCACTGTGCCAGACCCTGGGATTTATTGGAGAGTGCTTTCAAAGGATAATGTTTCCACTAATCCAGTCTTTAAAAGAGGGGCAGAAGGAGTGAATTGTGTGGGGGCGTTTCCATCTTGCTTGGTACATGTAAAATTAAACAATGTGTGCTTATTGCATTGCCAGTACTGCACCTTATATAATGTAGCTTTAGGCTACTAATTCTGGAGACTACCCCAAGGAGTCCAGCACCACACTACTGTGGTAAGGCTGTGATCAGATTTACTATGTTTGTAATAGTACCCAGAAGTCTGTGCAGAGACAAACTCTAGACTGCTGATCTAGTGGTTCTGCACTCTATTTAGCCATCTGTCAGCTACAAAAAACATAAACTGCAGTAAAATGCATTAAAGTTGAATTAAAAAGCAAGACCCTCTAGAAAATAGCATGGCAAGATTATCTATTTAGAATCACTAAACACAGGCATAAATCAATACTTTGTATCTCCATGTTGGAGGGGCTTCCCACTCTTCATTCTTGTGTTATCTGTTTGGCGCCGTCCATAAACTATCTGTTTCTGGAGTCAAGCCAACCAGATGCTCGTTGTAACTTAAAGGAAAAAAATAGTTGTCTGTCTCTTTTTCAGAAACTAATGGCATTCTGTGACTGAACCATTTCTCATTAACTCATTGTTCTGTTTCCCAGATTTTAGCCATAATAATATACGTGAAGGGATCTTGTGATGTGACAGGTAAAAGTTCTAAATATACAAAGTCCCTATAACTATTACTTTTCCAGGCAGTGGCATTTCTGTCTGAAAGGCTGAACTATCCTGAGAATGCATTTTAGATCTGTGTGTTCTGCTTTCCCCTCTTGCTGTTTGTGTGTGTGTATTGTGTGTGGGGGGGTGTTTTGTTTTTTAATGCTTTCTTAAGGCTTAGAAAGGGAGGGCTATAAAGAATTTTGTGACCTGCTGTTTGAGAGCGTGTGTGTGTGTGTGTATATGCGCGCATATATATAAAATACACACACACACACACACACACACACACACACAAAATGTTTGCGTTCTTTTCTTAATGGTGCAGTGACATGCCATGTGGGAGGCAGAATCGCAAATCATGATTTCATGCTTAAGTATAATTTCCTCCTAGTTTCTTGAAGTTCTTAATGAACAGCAGTCGCTACTCCATTTAAAAGTGAAATTCAAATAGGTTGGAATATCAAATCATTATTTTCTAGCATTCAGATAGTCCTTAAAATTTTTGTTCATTTTTCATCTTATTTTCCCCAGACAGTGTAAATAGTTGTCTTCAGTATCTTTTCCTATCTTCCTCTCATTGCAATGAAGAATTCTCTCTTCATTTTGATATTTTCAGGTTTTTAAACTGAAGGTAAATCCCTCTGCAAAGAAACAATGGTTTTGTTCGTCTTGTTTAACCAGCTCCATGGAGATTTGCGTGCAGTGGCCAGTTCAAAGGTTACCAATAATACTGCTTACCAGCCAAAGCACTGTATTGAAATTAGCAAACATGCTTCACGGAGTTTAGCACTGACTTTATAGCTGTGTTCACTTACTGTTTCCCTGTAATTTATCTAGTCATGTATCGGATATTTTCAGTACTCCTGCGCTTTCAATGATGCAAGAAATTTGTACTCATGAAATTCAGCTAACAGACATGAAGCAAGATCACTTTATTTTGTGATGTTGGTAATGAGCAGTTCAAACTGTGCTATACAGAGACAGGAGCTGGTTTGAGCAGGCAAACTCTCTTGCTTAACATTCCCAAATGTCTTTCTGTAGTTGGGAGAGGTAGGAAAATGAGGGCAAAGGAAAAAATGTTGCATCGTTTTCTGTTTGTTTTCACTTTCTATTCTAGCAAATGGGCTCTCAGATCATCACTAATGAGTGTGGTCATTTCTCATTTCATAAATTACTATGCAGTTTGGTTCACTGTGAGTATTATCTGTATTTAGTGATTGCAAGATACCACTGATTTGAATTCCATCCAAGATAAACTGAAGAAGTTATTTGAATAATGCGTATATTGGTATCCTTAATTGCAAAAATGTAAATTTGAAACTTGTATAATGTTCTTGTGCTTTTGAAATAAAATATCTTATATATGTATATTTAAAAGAGGAAATAAAGTAACTTCTCATACATTGTTGGGCTTTTATGGGGAGGCAGTTTAGTATTTTACATTTCTCTTGCAGTGATGCCACCAGTATGGAAGGGGAAGAGGTGGCTAGTAAATAATTGGCAAACAGTACCAGTTACCACTATGGCTGATTAGTACTAGTTAACAGCTAGTTGTACTAACATCATAATTTTTGCTTCATGTTTAGAGAAATGCTTCATTCTGAAACTCTTCCTGTTTTTTAGCATCTAAGCTGCTAAGTCCTTTAGTACTTCTCTCAGTGCAGAGAAAAGGTCTTAATTATACAACTTAATTTTAAACCAGCTATTCATCTTAATGACACTGAGAAACTTGACAATCTAAATCAAAGAAAACCTACTATACTGTCTGCTGTGTATATATAGTAGCTGAATATCCTTAAAGTCATTGTCTTTTGTTTGGTTGGGTAATGTTCAGGTTCACATGAAAAGTGGAAATATTTAAAAAAATAAAAAATAAAAAAACCACCCAGACACAAACATAGCCAGAGAAATGGGAGAACTGGCATTCTGTTTCTTCCGGACTTGAATAGATGCAGCCTTCTGTAGCAATTTTCAGATTAAAGTAAAGCTCTCAAATTGTCTTTTTAACAATACGTGCTACCAGCAGCTAAGCATCACCCCACTCTCACTGCTTTTAATGTTTGCATCAGTCACCATTAAGAAACATAAGAAGATAATTTTGAATTTAACAATGGCCTATGTGATCTTTCCTGATTGGTTGAAAAATTACAAAATTTTTTAGATTCAAGCTGGGAGGTTGGAAGGGAGATGGGTCTGTAAGAATCTTCCTCAAAAATGGTCTGAAGTATATTAAAGGTGGAGAGCTGCTGGTTTAGAAAAAGCATGGCTGCATTTCTTACAGAATAAAAAATTCTTACATATTTCACGTATCTTGGGATACAGCTTGTAAAATTCCAGCTACAAGGGCTTAGCCAGCACACACTTTGATTTAGTGGTTGAAGTCTCTACTTTATACTCTGGACTTCAAGATTTCTGGACTTTATGGAGTATAATTATAACAGTCTCTTCTTTGAGGTATAGGATGAAAACCTAAATGAGTCATCCAACTCTCCTAACTGATTATTTGCCTAGTTCATATTTATAGTCTTCTTCAGAGAAAGTATTGGTCTTATTCTTCCATTCAGTCTCCTAATTGTGTTGCATGGTCGGTTTGATCTCTTTTAACTGTATTTTGCTGTTATACAAAATGTAATTTTTGAATACAGAAAATATAAATTACCCTCCAGGGCAGGCTGCTACACTCCTTTTCTGTGGTTAGCTATATCCCTTCGAAAGTCACGTTTTAGGGTGCCTGGGCTGGTAGAACAGTGAGGAAATACAACCCTGAGGAAGGGGGGTTAAGTTGGGAGTGCCTTGGTACATGATGTGATGAGGCAAGATGGAAAAGTGTTAAAAGAGGCGTGAATTAGGGCTGAGATTGGTATTTAGTTGCATTGATTTTGCATCTCTCAAGAGATTGGGGTGTCAAGGATTCAGAATTCAAGGTTTCAGTATGTGTTGTTTTATACCAGGTTGGTGATCAATATGGCTTCTACCAAGCTTAATTTGAGGAGGAGGCTTCAGACTTTGCACTTGGGTGGATGATACTGCATGGCATGCTGTGATGCAGCTGGTGCTGACTGGGCATTTGATGCAATATGAGCCATAATGGGATCAGCATTGAGGGGCTGTGTCAATGCTACAGAACAGGATGTCTCTGTCCTCTAAAATGCATAAAATATACTGTATTGATATTGTGTGAGTCCTGGGATAAGGTGAGAATGGGTCTAGTTTTCGTGAATAGTTCACCCCAATGCATTGTAGAATTGCTGCTTGAACTAATGTCTGAAGTAGGAGTCTTGCGAGTTCTTATCCCAGAGTTCTTTCTGCAAGTCATGTTTCTCATTGGTGGTGACAATGAAATTAAAATGTCTTAATCAGCTATCAAAATGACCTAGGCATATGTATTTCCCTAATTCAGTGCCATGTAGAAGCCATGGTTCTGCACTGATGGGTGTGTCTGCACAGGAATAAGAGTCCACCTGTGTGGATTGGAATAAAGGATTATCCATCTAAGTGATCCAGGGCCACCTTACAGCTGAAGACTCCACCTGTACTCAAGTACCCTTTACCTTTTATCTTCCATCACTGGATGAAAAATACCTTCATATGTGAAACTTAAAACATTGCCCTGGATGTATTTTTATATAAAGCAAATGTGTATTAGTAACAAGTTGCTGCAAGCTTTTGAACTTTGAATGTTTCATTTGTCTTGAGGCAATGTATTATAGTAAACAAAATTTTAAAATTTTAAAAAATTAAGAGATGTTGCTAGATCCTAAAGAACAAATTGGTTAAAAACTTTGTTCCTCATACCCTCTAATAAAGAACTACAACAAAAATGTCCTTTCCAACTAAATACATTGTATTTTATATCCAGGAGGTATATTCACATTTTTAAAAAAAATTGTTAATCATGTAAGTATTTTTCTTCCATTTCATTATGAACCCAGAGCAAGTTTGAAGATGGATTTTTATTACAGCATCCTCAGTGATGACCAGAAACCTTTAAATGGCTAAAGATCATCATCTTGCAGCTTATTAGGGAACTGCTGTAATTCTTTCATCAGAAGTTGAATATTAAATCACTGCTTTTGTTTTTAACTCTATTAAGAACGGCACAGATTGGGGTCTTTTTGAGGCAGAATTGAGTTCCTAACCCAAGAAGTTTCAAGTATTTAATGCAGAAATGTATTGTCCTTGTTAATTCTGATTGGATTAAGCATTGATGACAAATAGGATAAGTCCCCTGCAAATCGTATTTATTTTTGTACCTGAGCAGATGCCATGGTTTACAGACTTGGCTTGCTAATGCTTTGTGTCTTTGTAAATTAATGAGAATTAGGGAGAGGGTCTGTGCTGCTAATTTAGTTTGTTTTCCTTGGTACAGTAGTTATGATATTAAAAACTCTGGGAGAGCCAAAACTACTTTGCCAGCAGGTTGCAACACAGTAGGTTAGATCTGTGGGATATGACAGGTTCACTGTCTAGCAAATCTAATAAAGAGAAAACAAATAATACATCGTGAGGTTCATGAAATTAATCTTCAAAGTAATGAAAATGTTCATTAAAAAGGTATATCTTTGTCAATACGTGGTTGAGGTTTTCAAATTAGTGCTGGAGATTCATCGTAAAGTCTTCAGGGCAGGGTCCATCTTTTCATAATACATACGTACAGTGCCTAGCTATACATGTATCTTAATCCCTGACTGGGGGCTGTCAGTGTCACCGCTGTACAATAATGAATAATTTCTGCAGCCCAGCATCTCCCATAGTTCTGGACTCCTGGACTGCTCTTCTCTTTCTAGCTTCATGGAGGTGAATCAGTGTTTTGGCACTCCACGCTCTGGCCACACATCCTCTGTTCCTGCTTGCCACCAGATACTCTGCCTTTGCAGCAGCAGACAGTGGCAGTTTCTGTTGCTCCCACCCTGACTCTTCTACTTTTAGGGGGGGTTTTCTGCTCAGTTTTTGGGCAGTGGGGAGCAGCATTCTCTTTCTTCAACATTATTCCTCCTCCCTGGGTCAGTTAACTCCTCCAGAGAGATTAAGACACTGCTTTCATCTAGGATAGTATCAACATTAAAAGCATACTTTTTATCTAGTCCAGATTCTGGACGACCCCAATGCAAAACCTGGAATTCTGACCATTCTGGACATCCTCCACGAAGGCACAGACAGAGATTTTCAGCACAGTACAGTTGCATGTCAGCTATCTGCTCTTAGTAGTGTGCTATTTGCAAGATCCTGAGGCTCCTTGGAAGACAATCCACAGATAGCCAGATTCTGTCGAGCAGTTTGATTAGCGAGACCAGTGGTCAGACCACCGTTTCTGCTGATTTTGAAAACCTGACAGGCCATCCCTTTGAACCTTTGACTTCAGTGTCAGCCTTTTATTTATCCATTAAGACTTGTTTCTTAGTAGCTGTCATGTCTATTATGTGAGTGTTGGAGCTGGCAGCCTTCTCTAAGTAGGATCCTTACTTTGTGTTTCATGAAGACAAGGTGGTGCTAAGGACACCAGAATTCTTAGATTTTCAAAGCTCTTCTGTTATTTATCTCGAATACAGAAACCATTAGAAAATCAGCCTCTCTATTCGTGTCCTTCCACTCAAAATGGCAGGGACTTAGCGTTTCCAAGTCCCCCATATTTAGGTGGATTAGACTATGTATTGTGGAAGCCTACAAACCATCTGACGTTCCTGTCTCAGAAGGGATCAAGGTGAACTCCACAAGATCCTTAACCTCATGGGCGGAGCATGCAAGTGCATCCACTTTGGAAATCTGCAAAGTGGCCACTTGGCCTACAGCTAAGCCGTTCAATGTGGACTTTCTATCTTCTGCAGAATACTTCTTTGGCAGGAAGATGCTGCAGTCAGTGGCCCAGAAATAATATGGACTTTTTAAACAAATACATAAAAAAGCGGTGGTACTTTTGTACCAAACTCTTGTTTCATAATCCTCCCTACATATGATCATTGCTTGCTACTTTCCAGACATCCAGAACTGTTGGAGACACTGGGCTGCAGAACAGAAAACTTCTTACCGAAAATTTCCTTTTTGCAAGCAGCGTCTCCCACAATTCTACCCACCCTAAATGGCGGCTGAGCTACAGGTCAGATACAGTAGAACCTCGGAGTTATGAACATCAGAGTTACAAACTGACCAGTCCACCACACACCTCATTTGGAATCAGAAGTACATAGTCACGCAGCAGCAGAGACACCCCTTCTCCCCCCCCCCCCCCAAGTCAAATACAACACAGTACTGTTTGTTTATTTTTAAGTAGTTTACATTTAAAGGAAAGTTTGTTGTTGTTTTTTTTTTAAATTGACAAAGTAACAAAACTGTTTCTGTGTTTGTTTCATTTACATTAAGATGGTTAAAAGCAACGTTTTATTCTGCATAGTAAAATTTCAAAGCAGTATTAAGTCAATGTTCAGTTGTAAACTTTTGAAACAACAACCAAAATGTTTTGTTCAGTTAGAAACATTTCAGAGTTACAAATAAACTCCATTCCCAAGGTGTTCGTAACTCTGAGGTTCTACTGTATTCTTGGTCTAGTGTAGGTATTTCATTGTCTCTGGAATATTTGTTAATAATATGCATGTTTTACATCTTGGGAATAACTTGGATGATGGCAAGGAGAAGCAGAGGGGACGTGGCCAGAGAGTACAGTGCCAAAATGTGATCCACATTGGGAGAGCAGCCCAGATGCCCAGAATTGTGGGGTTAGACTGCTTGCATAAAATAAATGACCAGTAAGAAGTTTTCCAATCTTTACCAGTAGTGATCAAACGTATTGCCACGTGGCTGTTCATGAACGGATCTCTGTGAAATGTGTACTGATCCTCAATTCCATACCCAGGTGTTCACATCACAAAACCATTCTCACACCTGGTGCCATTGTTGGTGTCATAATCAAAGAGATGAAGGATTAAACCATGAAGTATTAACTAGACTTTCCTCCCAGAGCAGGTCCTGCTAGTGTAAGGCTAAACCACAGTGTCCTCACTGGAGGATGTTTGCACTATGCTCACACTATGCCTCTGTAGATAGAGGACAGAATAAAGTAAAAGTGTGGTGTGACTATGTAAAATGGTACCTTTATGCTAAACAATCTTCTCCTTACATGTAATGAGTCATATATTTGCTGGCTTTAGTAACCAAAATTTGATGATTCTTTACTCCTGCTAGCCTTGTAGAGCCAAAAACAGAGAGATATGTGGATGCAATTCCTCCTCCTGAATCAATAAAATTCTTTACTTTATTCCAATCTTTTGTGTAAACTCACTGAAGGCAGTGGAACTATACAGGTGTTACTGAAGACATAATTTGAAAACAATGGGGCTGAGCAAGTGATAGCATCCAAAGGTCTAGGTCCCCATTGTGCTCAGTGCTGTATAAAAACAGAAAAGAGACCATCCCTGCCTTGTGTTTTAGATTATTTCCCCCAGATTTAATATATTTTTTTAATATTTATATTTTCCCAAACTGAATCTTAATTTCTTTATCCTCAAGGGTATGCACTGTTTGTCCTAAGTTAGTAACAGTTAAGTAAGCCATTGCCCAGAAAGGCTAGACTAATATCTCTATTGTTAAAGCTGTTTTAATGAGGAAAAACTACAATTTTTTCACTGAACCAAATGGCAAATTTCACAGGGATCCATTTAAATTTCACAACACATTTTAATGGTCAGTGTACAATGATGCCTTTTATAAAGTGATAAATTGTTTCCGTACGCACCTAAAGAAAAAGAATATTTTCTATGCTTTTAGCTTGTTGGGTTTTACTTTGAAAAATTCCAGGAATCAAAAACTAGTTCAAGTATAATCTGTTTAAAACAAACTTTATTCAAATCAATTTAAACAAACATCCAGGAGTTTGTATTGTAATAAGGTTTTTGTTCAATTAAGATAATTTAGCTACAGCATGCTGTCTAGATGCAAATGATCTGGTTTTATGCCTCTACATTTCTCATTAAGCAATGCATTCTAATCAGAAAAGGAATTTTCAGCACTTGCACTGAGGATTGGCACACAGACAATCAACTGCAATGTTTGCCAGTTCTGGGAAACATTATGTGGTGGCCTACTAAAGGTGAATTATATTTTCACTCCAACGGAGCTGATTTCTTGAATTTCTCAAATGTAGATCCCAAGTAAGTAATTGTTACAGTAAATGAAAAACTGGCAGAGAATTTGAATGCCACCTTTTCTCCAGAGATTTTGTTTTTAACTGCAAATGCTCATTTTAATGTTTTTCATTATTTTATTTTCATAGTCATCACTCATTTAGTTTAGCACAAACTGTGGACATTGTAACTTGAATGTCATGTTTTCAGAAAGGATGCACTGATGTAAATTGCTATGAACAATTATTCTAGGGATCCTCAGATCTTTGGAGTCAAGGATTAATCATGGCTATGTATAGTTTCTCACTGATGAAGGAGAATGGTTTTAACTAAGGCCCCAATTCAGCAAAGTACATAAACCCATACCTATCCTTTAAAGCATTTGAGTAGTCCAATTTGAAATCTATAGACATGTGCCTAAGTATCTTGCTGTCTGAGAGCCTAAATTACCCATAAGATGCATCTTATCTACAGTACATCCTTGTTTAGTCTGTTATAGGAAACATTGAATAAGTTTGGATAATCAAGGGAATTGTTTCACTGTAACTATTGTACAATATAACAATGGGATGCATGGCTCTGTTTTGGCAGCAGGGAGATACAGAAAATTGTTTCTTTATTGTATTTGGTTATTTAAATGAAATGTATGAGGTGCCCAAAGACAAATTCCAACAAATAAGTTAACAAAAAAAGTATGAAGTAAAAATGTTTTATTTGGCCTGTTCTGTATCTTTAGCTACATATTAATCAGCTTAGTGTGTGATGTGTACAATATATTGTCATGCTATTGATGAACCTCACACCAACATTCAAAGGACTAGGCTGGTCGTCTAGGAAAGTGACAGAATGGGAAAGAGAGTGCCATTCTGTCTTCACTGGGCCTAAATAATCTCCAATATTTCACCTCCCGAATCTGTAGCAGTTATTTGGACAGAGTAGGGGATGTTTGGGGGGTTGGAGGCAGGAAGAAGGGATTATATCTTATTCTATAATACATCTGTTTATGAGAAGTGCTGTTTGCTTTCTGTTAGTGTGTTTTGTTTGTTGGTACAACTCTAATTTCAACATTTTAATATTCTTAGCATTAAGCTTCCAGTTTATTTCCTGTATAAAATTTCATCGAATGGGATTTCTTCTTGCAACTTCCATTGACTTTTGAAAGACTAAAGTGTGAGAAAGAACAGTCATAGTTGAAGACAGATTTCAGGGTTTTTAAAAAAAAGTTATGTAAAATTAACTTGCATTTTCTTACTCTACCATTTCAACTTGATTGCAGTTGGCTAATAAATTTCCTTTGAAGCTCAGTAATATGCTGGGAATTTGTCCAAATTTAGCAGGGTCACTTGGATTTTATTGTAGCAGCACTTTCATTTGATGATAGTTTGTCATTTCTTAAAGAACTTTATAATTCAAATGTAGAAAGACTGAAATAGTAGCTCCTTCATAGGTGTCCATTCTGACTCTCCTCTGCTATATAGTCTTCGCTCTGATTTTCATGTTTTTCAGACCACGTGAGGAATATGTGGGGCAGGGTATGCAGTGAGAGATGGGGAAAAACTCTATTAATCCATGCCATATCATTTTATGCAGTATTAAAAAGCAGGGCTTTCACAAGAGTGAGTAAAGAAGCCAGAAGGACAGGAACTCTGGCGTACAGAAGCTATATCCAGCCCAAGGAGTCTCAGCTTTTGGACTTGCCGCCACCACGCTGTGATTTGTCCAATTACCCAGTTAGTGTTCCCATTTTGTCCCCACCAGTGAAAAATCTGGTAACTTCAGGATTGCAGTTAAGGTATCAAACCATATTTACGTCTTCAGTAAAGCATCTGTCATGTCTAGCTAGCTTTGGGGATGGATTTTGATGGAACATTGTCTGGACCATAGTTTGCAGTTTGAACATCCATATTGGGATCATTCGTCTCTGAGACAGTAGAGATCTGATTGGCTTTGCCAAGGTTCTTAATGATGCTGAAGTTGTATTTGGCAGTTTCTACAAAGCTGTTCTCCAGTAACCAGCCATCTGACTCACACTCTGGATCACCCAATAGGAGAACATTCTTCATTGCCGTTTGCAGGTAACGGACCCCAATAAGTACAGAGATCTGTAAGAAAAGGATAATAGTTAACTATGGAGTGCATATTACAGCCTGAATTCCACTGGTGACAACTGGCTGTGTCCTTTAGACATTAGTGTGATTATTAGTATTGGGTAGAACTGCTTAGATCCAGTAACAGATCTAACAAGTCTCCTGAAAGTGTTAGAGAGAATACCACCATAGAGAGTTTTATTAAACCCCTGTACTTTAGTTAGAATTCTCACTACAGCAAAGGATAGGACAGAATTTCTTTTGAGTACTTCAGCCTGAAGTGCTACCATTACTTACTGGCACCATTAGGCATGAGGGGTGAAATCCTGGACCAAATGAAGTAAATGCAGTGAGTGGGGCGTGGGCAGTTAGACCTAGTGGTTGCGGCTGAGTCACGCCTAGTGGAAGGCAGGGGAGCAGGGACCTGGAATATAGCAGGAACTGGGAGTGAACAGGAGTCTGGGATAGGAAGACCGGAACCAGGAGCAGGTGGGGAAACAGGAACTGGGATCAGGCAGAAATGCAGGGCTCAGGAGTCAGGTAAGCAGGAGGGGTCCATAGTAGCAGCCAGCCAGGGATTCCTCTAGTTAAGTGGTTCTCAACCAATTTACCATTGTGGGCCTTAGGAGGAAGAGGTGGGGCCTCAGGTGTCTGGTTTCCAGCAATTAAAAAGGTGGTAATCCTAAGATTAGGCTGCAAACAGATTGCAGGTTGAGAACCACTCCTGACCACTTCCTGTTGTTACTTCCTGGTTTATATAGAGTCCCTCAGCCAGTTGGGGGGCTGGATACTCCCCCTCTCAGGAGCTTTGGGGGCAGGGCCCTCTATCAGCTAATGCTTCACTGGATCTTTCCGTAGTTACTCTTATGAGCCACTGGGAGGCAGTTGTGGACTGGACCATACCTGGAGACCCATGGGCCTGGGTTTGAGGCCTGTGATTCCTCTCAGTAAATGGGAATTTTGTCAGTCGCATCCATGGAGACCCAGTTTTATTCAATGAGCTTTCATCATTCAGGATTCAGTCATGTACCTACATTTCAATGCAGGAATTGAAAGGAGATAGCCTACAGCGTAGGCTAAAGTCTAATCTTAGGGGAAAAAGCTTCCCACCCCCATAGATCAATGACAACCTGGAGGGTAGTTTTCCTAGTGGATTCCAGAGACTGAATTTTTCAAAGTTTCCAAAGGTACATTGGAATGAGGTGGTGGCTGTTTAAAAGGCAAATGAGTGCTGGTTTGGCAGGAAGAGCAGTACTGATGATTTCTGGCACCTTTAAAATGCATAGTGAAATTTTCAGTGGCAGATCCTTCCCCAGAACATAAATACATATTGCATGAATGTATTTTAGTGAAGATGCAAGAATCTGTCTGATCTGAAAATTGTTTCTGTATAATGTTTTAAAACAAAATGTTTAATGCTTATAAAGTTACAATCAGAAATATCAAAGTACTGTTAAAGAGGGATGAAAACTGCTTTTTAATCTCTGCCATTGGGCTCCTTTGAATGTGGATCAAAGCTTCAGTCAGTTTTCTCTGCAGCCCACAACAGCATGAATGCATTTTTGCAGATGCAAACAGTTTGTCTACATGGCTATTTTGGTTGCAGATCTGGAGGCTGCAGCTGAACATGTGTTCCATAATGGTATTTTCTAGCTGTATGATAACCCCCAGCAGGGCACTGTGAGATACTGATATTAATCCAAAGTTTGATTCATAGATAAAATTAACAGTTTATTTTAGTCTCCCTCTCTTTCCTCAGATTCCTTCTTAAAATTCACTTTTTCAAGCCATTTTTTCTCTTTTTTTCCCATCTGTAATACTTACACCTTCCTCACCTAATCTGCTATCCAGTGTCTTGTCCTGTTTGTCTCAGATTGTAAACTCTTCAGGGCAAGGAATGTCTTAATCTGTTTATACATTTACAGCGCTATATACATGATTTCTTGTAGTTATAATTTTCAGGGAGATTTGCTTATCCTTTTATGGACTTTGAGAAAACTGCCTGTACTCAAGAAAGTGTTTCTGGAATTGTATTGGAGACATTAGCTGACCAAGTCACTGGATGATTGCAGATGTGCCTCTTGCACATTACACTCTAGTCATTCCCATTCCTATTTCCAGAGGTCAGGCAGCCTGGAAGTGTTCACCTCCCAGTTCCGATATAGGAATCTCTCACAAACCACCACCTCAATCCTTACCTCAAACAACCAGACGATGAGCACAGTAAGCCCAATTGACCTCATGATACCAGTGTAGTAATCCAGCAGGGCCTGCTTGCATCCCTTCATCCAGATATTGAGCTCCTCCATCAGAAAATCATAATTATAGTGAGCGGTGTTATTTGTAAGCTGGTATTGGATACAAGGCCGTGGTGAATTTGGATTGCAGCAGCTGAAGGGCACTCCATCCACCAAGAACTTCCCATCAACATTACTTTTCAGACGGCTGCAACAAGATGGAAAGTAAAGGTATTATAGAGCTGGTAGTAGCAGCAGTTGATACATTGGCAATTTCTGCTGCTGTTGTTTAGAAGCTACGTCCTAACTGTGGATAGCTGCAGACCTTTCAAAGGTGGAATAGGGAGAATGAGAATACATTTCCCCAATATGCCAGGCTGTTCAATGTGGAAAGGAAAAATTTCTGCTAAAGTGTTTCCTCAAATGTAGTATCAGTTCTATGTTAATTATGACCTCTGATGAGGGGCTGTGTCCTGCATTTGCAGGGAGTGGATTCAGTGATGATATGGAGAATCTTTCTAGACACCTGCACTGAGAATATTAAAAAAGCAAAAACTATAATTTGGTTTTCTTGGTGCAATTCTAGTGCAGGACAGAGCATTATAATGCTGTGTTTTGCTAGCATCTCTGCTTCTCTAGTGTTTTTTGTAACACAAAAATGTCTACAAAACGTCAGCCAATACAGGAACAAATGTGAGCCACAGTAACCATGAGAGATTGCTTATTGACTGTTGAACATTGTATCCATCTGACATGGCTGGAATGACATGTATTCCCTGACCATTTACTATACATGAACGTCCCCTCTCTTTATTTTGCTAGTGGTCCTGTTAGAAATACTGAATAAGGATTTCTAACAGGACCACTAGCAAAATAAAGAGAGGGGACGTTCATGTATACAGCTATAAAGTTACTTGTTTAACATCCTGTCAAAATTTTATCCCTCAGTGAGCTACCACCAAATCTCAGGGAGGTTACCTGCTTTATCAGCTACAGGAATAAGGTAAGCATGAACTCCTCTGTCTTGTAGAGTCTCTACCTTAATTTTGCTGCTCTGATTCTCTGAGCTATTCTACTCCTGCTAATGGCAGCAGAATGAATCGGAGATAAAAGAACCTCATCAGTCAAGTGCCTGAAAGTGCATAGAGTATAACTAGTGTAAGTGTCAGAACAACAAATTGTCAGGAGAACAGGAAGGTGAACCAAAGAGACACGGAACTGAGGCCAGGAAAGAAACTGTAGTGGAGGGGAAAGGAGAGGGTGGGCAGATCAAATGGGGAAGTAAAAAATTCCTACCTTGGCCTGTAGTTCCCCTTTACTCATGATCCATACTCCCAATGTCCCCCGCCCCAACTCTAAAATGACAGAATAATGGCCCCTGTATGTCAATGACATGACTCCATTAGCTACATGGTGATTGTTAAAACTCACTCATTTTCTGGGGCCCTAAGCATTCTTTTATTCCCAGCCATTTTTTTTTTCATTTCCTTGTTGCTCACTCCAAGTAGCTGTGGTGAGAAGGGTACTCTATTTCTAATATCTGTAACAGAAGGTTCAAAAATCTTATGGGTGTCTCCCCATTGCCATAGTATTTCCCTCAGTGATGGCAAATAGCAAATTCTGACAGTTAATGTTGGAATTTGCTACTGCTGTACCAGTGGCAGAAATGTTATGGGTAAGAAGACTGGGCAACGTGGGGAGATGCTCATTAGAATTTACTACCTTAATTTAGTGTAATCAAATTACAGGGGTTCTTGCAGCAGGCATTTTTATGGTGAACAAAAACAGGTAACCCTGTTTACTTTTACACTCCAAGGATGTGCTTGTAACTAACCAAAGCAATCACATGATCTTGTTGATAGCACCTTTGTCCCCCTTCTACAACTTCCAGCGTTTGTTACCATTTCTTATCCTAGTGTGGTTTAATGTAGATTGGAGGCTCTACAGAGCAGGGACATTGTTTCATTTATCTAAACGGTGCACCATGTGCATTAATGGTGCCGTATAAGCAAATATTTTCTTGATGAGATGTGACACAGAACAGCATTTTTTCTGCAGGACTGACAGGAATGAAAAAGCAATTCATTTTACTTTTATGTCCAAAGGTCAGCTGATATTGTTGGGAGCGCCTATGGAGAGCCAATCTGCTGAGTATAACAGTTATATCACTTTTCAAAGTAGAACCATGCTTTAAAACACCTCTTCAATCAATCTGCCCTCTCTTGTCAATACTTCCCCCACACTCCTTCTCCTACGCAGTTATCCTAAGCCTTATTTTATTTACATGGTAAACAGCTCTGGGCAGGAAAGATGTCTTATCTATGTGTAACACCGTGAGACCCTGGTCATCGGCGGGCAAAATCTAACCTAGGACCTCTGGAGCTTTGTGCATGAGCCTCGACTGTATGAGCTAAAAGCCATATGGCTTGTAGTTAAGGCTACAGAGCAGACTCATTAATCTCTCTCTAAGTCGTCTCGGTGCCACTAGATGGGACAGAATACCACACGCAGGTGTGTGCTTTACATATGCTCTCTGAAGACCTTGGTAAACCTCCAGCACTATGTAAATGCTTAGTAGTAATAACTGCAATTTCAATTTCCAAGCTTTATACAAACTGGATCTTTGGTTTCACATCACCTGGGTTCATGCCCACTGAATCTTGAGTTCAAACATAGCCAAAAACTCACTCCAATCCAATTGAAGTGTATTGTTTTCCTTAGCTTCATGTTGAAATGATCAAAAGTTGTGTGTTTTGAGTAGCTTTGACATCAACCCACCAATCAGTCCAGACTTGCTCAGATCTTGGGCTGAGGTTTTCCTGAAAGGTTTTCAAATCTTTTGACAAGCCTGGCCCACATTCTGAGCTTGATATGAAAGCTGAAATGAGGCAGGTTTCAATAACATTTGCACAGCCTTGGCTAACCTTTCTTAGCTCTTTCATCAGAGTCCTGCTCTCTCCCCACCAACCATGCGGGTATCTCACAACACATTTTTCTCTTCATGCTGCTTGTGTATTAAAGAAAAACTGCAAATAATGTTGATTTGCTTGATACAGTGAAAAGCATAACTTGTTTATTTCTTTGAAGAGTCATATATAAAATAATTAAATATACATAATAAAGCAGGAAGCAGCCAAAGTAACAGTTTGATGACTTGTAAGAAGACAGGAAGACGAGAAAAGCAGATTTTCCCCCCCGGGTTCTTATGCAGACTTTCTAGACTTCTGGAAAATGAAATGGGGAGGGGAAAAGATAAAACTTCCTGTGTCTAGCTGCAGCTCTGATCTTTCTGTCTTGATACATGTCTTCAAACTTCGTTTCCTGTTGGAATTATCATTAATGTGGTTAGCTCTCAGAGGTTACACCGCTACACAAATCTCCTTAGTGAAGATTTTTTAAAACCTTTTCAAGAATTATCACACACTACTTTGTCAGGTGCTTCTTTAACATTCTGATTGTTACTTTTTATGTTATCTAAGAAAGAATTACTGTGGTCTTCTTAGTGCACCACTTCACTCCATGATTTTCATGGGAAACTAGCACCAACACATACAACTTTTCTCCTGAGTTTCCCTCCGTCCCCCATCTTTTTATGTAATGTATATGGCGTGTGCAATGTCATTAACTCTCCAGAGTGGAAGCGCAATGAGCCTTGAACTTAGATTTGTGGAGTCGTGTATGTGAAGGAAGAGCTTTCAATTTTTTTAAAATGCAATTAAAGATGACCAGACAATGTGGTGGCAGCACAATCAATGGTTTTCCTTCACTTCCAGAAAACTCACGAGCAGACTGCTCCAGGTAGCTGACTTGCCACCTGACAGAGGGAGTGAACATTTCAGTGCATTGTGTAATATACCCCAAAGTTGTTTTTTTTTAAAGGCAACTTTTTAATCATCCACATAGTTAACACATTTTGTTGTTAGAATGATCATTCCAGATTTGACTCTACAGCTCTTATTCAAAGACAGACATCCAGGGGACTTGGGGCTTGTTTCTGCTCCCTTTATAAATCCATCAAAACTCTCAGTGAGCAAGATAGTGCCCTTAAGTGCTACCACACTAAGCTTATGTTCATCCTTGTTCTTAGGGTGACCATGTGGCCGAATCAAAGTGCTATTACTGTCATTGTCTACTTGGCTGATACCATCAGATGCATTACGCAGACTCTGCATGTGTTATGTTACATCTCTGTGCTGATCTGATCACAGAAGTACTTCATTTCCTTGAGATGGACACACCACCAGAATTGATCAATGTGATCTTTGGAAGAATTCTTCTTTCCCTCACTCCCAAAATGTCCTAACCCTAACTACTGGAGTTTGATCTTCAAATGCAGGTGCAACAACCAGCTTTGCCCTGCTTTCCCCACCCTTCAGTGCTTATCCTCGCATATTGCTTGTCTAATATGCCTCTACCTTTTGCTCAATGCAAATTCTTTTTGACTGGGGTTTTTGGGGGTGGGGGTAAGATTTGTTCCTTCTCTAACTTTCTATCATGACCAATGAATACTTACTTCAAAACCTCTTTGGAGGCCATATTCAGATAACGAACAGATATCCACTGAATTTCAAACCAGTCTCTGAAACCATTGTTTCCACAGCACTGGAAGCCAATTTGTAATAGGTCTATGGTTTTCTTTAAGAAGCACCGTCCAGGGATGTCTGTGTCCTTGTAGAATTTAATAGCATCTCTCAATCCCAGATAAAGAGACTCCTCCAACTCATTCCTCATGGTGTAGCACATGACAGCACCCACCAGGATGCAGAAGGTGAAGCAGAAGGTGCACACAATGTAAGGGAGCATGACTAGCCTCCATCGGGAGAACTTGTTGGTGTCCGAACAGTCATAGCAGATTTTGCCACCAAGGAAGTTGATGATGCAAGCTATGACCCCTACTGAGATGAGCATGTTGGGGACAGAGTTAATCTCCCCTTTTGCCATTACCTCACTGCGCTTCTTGATCTCTATTTTCAGAAAGAGACCCAAGCTGAAGAGAATGACACCAGTTGCTACAGAAACCCAGTTGAGGATCCACAGGATCTGAGCCAATTTGTCTCTCTTAGTTTTTGTGAATTTTACTTTTAGGACAGCCATGGTCAGATCAGCGTTGGAAAAAGAAGCGTAGGTTGGGGAAGCTCATAAGCAGATTAATAGCAAGTATCTAGAGTGACGAAGGCATGCTGTAGAACCCTGTGAAGGAAAGGAAGAAAGATTACTGTCTGTCATTTATTGTATATTTATATAATATGTGCAGGGAACTTCCTATACACTCTGAAGCTCTATTGGAGATCTGCCAGGAGCACCCCACCTCCTGCTTGAATTTCCTCCAGGAAGGTGGAATTTAGAAAGATATAATTCTAGGGAGAGATTGGAAACACTTAAAACAAAAATAAAAAAATAAAAAAGCACTCCAACCAAACAAAAAACACAGTATACCAACAAGGGTGGCTTTAAGATTTTCACTATGGGAGAGTGCTCCCTTAATGTAGTGAAAATATTATTTTGTATGCCCAGACCTGGAATACCGTGGTCAGTTCTGGTCACCCTGTCTAAATGAGGATAGAACAGAAACAGAAGGGGTTTAAAGACCAGCAACAAAGATGACTTCAGTGCAGTTACTCAAGGAATGAACTTGCTCTGTTTTGTTAAAATACCATTTACACTGCTGTTTTTCTATGACCAAACTTCTCCAACTTTTTTGAATATCTAAAAATACATTTTATTTGTATAGTGTGAAAAGCTGAATGAATTCCTCATGAAAGATAAACTCCCCTCCCCCACAATTTTTTTAGTAACTTGATCTGACATGAAAACTCTATTTCCACCAGCTGAAAAATACCTGTCACCCCAGAAAGAATAAACAAATTCTCACAAACTAAAAATGAAACCAAATCATCTAAGATGCTCTAGTCTTCTATATGTCTAACTGCCTTTTCTCTGCATTTCAAGGTAATTATTAAAACTGAGTGTTTGGAACAGTGCAGTATATTAGTTGTCTACCATGTCTTCTCACAACCACCATGCTATCCTTTCCCTAGACATTTTTTTAAATGAGTCCCCCTCCTTCCTGTCAAAGCCCTAAAAATCCATCCCAATTTTACTTAACACCCGTGCTATCTTCACAGCCCTTGAGAAGGGCTTCCATCTTTCCGGCAAAAGAAGACTGGAAAAGTCTGTCTTCAGAGGCCACCCATATCTTAGTCACAGAAGTTGCTGTTTTGATCAACGTAAGGAACTCACTAGCTACCTGATACCCTATATTTTGCCTGTACCACTTTCTTAGTTTTTGATATATTATTTCCCTTTCTTTATTAACCTTCATTATCTAATTTAAAGAGGACATACATTGAATTATCTTTTGGATGAAACCTAAAATGAAGGTCCTAATCACTTGTCATCAAATATTCTATTATACTTTCTCCAAGAGCAGCGTTTTTATAACCCCAGTGTCATGGCCAGATTTAAACTAAGGTAATTATGTTCCTCCTATCTCACCTGCCCCTGTAGATTCATTTAGATAAAGAATTAATTTCCCTTCCCAGGCTGTTGTTTAGTGGTGGTGTTAAAAAGTTGCAGTGCTCCAGGAGCAGGTTGACTGAAGTGGAGCCTGGATCCTTCATGGATTCAGCACCTCGACCCAAATTCTAGGATCTTTGCCTACTTCCCCCCAGCTCTTTCTTTCTCCTGCCTCCCAGTTCCCTACCTTGTGTAATAATTTTCCTTTTAGTTAGTCCCTTTTCCTCCTCCTCTTTCCTGTCCATCTTGCTGGTTTGCTACTCTTCTGAATGAACTCCTGGTAGTGTGGGAATTGCTTGGAGCTGGACAGGCCCACGGCTGATGGCAGCTTCCTATTCTCTGGCAGATGTGGGCCCTCTTCCACAGCTGCTGCCACCTGCTGGGGGTTCCTGGAGGAGTTTCCACACTGATTACAACTGCTACTACTGCTTCAATCTACGGGAGATCCCTTGATCTTCTCTGTCATGATGCCTCCAGAGCGTTTGAACTCAGTGCTACAAAGCATCAGTATCTAATCCAGTTTAAGGTCTTCCCCTTCAAAGCCCTCAATTTCTTAGGGCCAGAATGTATCTTCCTCTGCGCCTCTCTCATAATATTATTTTCAACAGCTATAACTAAGCTGTTGGTGCCCAGGGACAAAGGTTGCTGGAGAAGAAGACAACGATTGTGGCTTGGAGCTCTGCTGAAACAGGTTAAAATCAGCTCCTGTTTTACCTCCTTTAGAGCACAAGACTCAACTGTTTGCAATAGGCTTTCCTTTGCTTAGGTGATGACACTGAACTCTCTCTTTTCCTCCCCTCCTGCAAAACGGTCCCCCCCTGAGGCTTGGTCTACAAACAGTTTTTGAACTGATTTAACTAGGGGTGAGATTTTTATACTGATATGGTTAAATTGGTGCAACCCCAAATGTGGATGCTGTTATACAAGTATAAAGATGTTTATCCTAGAATTGATTAATCCCATAGATTTATAGGAATACGATATGCTGGTGCAAAAGCTTTTATGCAGATATAACTGCATCCACGTAAGGGGCTTGTATTGCTTTAATTATACCAGTTTGAAACCAATACAGTTACAGAAGTACAAAAAACACATGTAGGAAAGCCCTAAGAAACTGACAACCCACAGAACTAGAATGCCATAGAGTAGAGAATATAGATGTGTCCTGAAGCTTAAGACATGTATTTAGTACCTAGACACCATTGCGATTGATGCATTATAAATACTTATGTACCAGTTAAAAAAACATAATGAAACAAACTAATTGATGATACTCAGTTGACTTCAGTTGCACATGTGAGAAGAGAGCAGTTCTGTTTGCACATCCATGGAGTGGGTTGCTTTGTTTGTATTTGGATGTGGGTGGGTGTCCTTATGATCCTGAATACTAGCGTGATGCCCTAATGTGTGTGAGATCAAATTAATTCCTGGTGCAACTCTATTAAGTTACACTAGGGATGACTTTGGTCCCAGGATTACGCATCTCTGTAATTTTCCTAAAAAGTTAAGGGCTTGATTTTTCAAGGTGCTGAGACCTGCAACTCCCTTTGACTTCAAATGGAGTTGTACCTGCTCAGCGTCTCTGAAATTCAGGTCCTAATTTTAATACTCATGAAAGGTGGCAGATTTTCACAGGCCTGGAGATTAAAGCTGTTTGTCCACAAATCAGCTATCCAAGGAGCAGCAGAAGAGCATGCTTCCCTCACACCATTCTCCAACAATGTGCCTCAACACTGTTCTGACGGGATCATCTCTACAGGTGAATGGATAGTTTAGCTTCTGTATAAGCTGAGTACTGGGCCTGTCTGCTGAGCCTGATGACCGTATCTTTGACTGTTTCACCAATTAAGCTGTTCATGACCTGAACTTAAATAGCTGTATGCAGCTGTTGCAAATGGGTTTATCTCCCAGTGATACTCAGATCTTGCAAACACAACGTCAGAGGGAATCTGTTTTAAAATCTCTTCACTGCTCACCTGCAGTGCACATTCAGGGGCCAGGCTATTTTAATGCATTGCATTAGTTTCTATGAAATGTGAGGAGGCACTTGCATCAGCCCACACAGGCGCCTCTTTGCTGGCGGTATGTAGTGTATGTCTGCAGCACTGGATAGACAACTTAAAAAATTTTCTTTAACATCTGAGCAAAATGTGCAATCTAAACTTCAAAATTTGTATTCTACCTTTCCCTTCGCCTTCATCCACTTGAGTTGAGATGCATGGGTCAAGGTGAAATAATTGAACCAAAGTAAGTGTGTGTATTATACTTCACTAGCCATAGATGAACTCTGGCTGAAATTCACTGCGGTGCAGGACTACTACTAGAGGCCCTGTGTAATGGGGTGACTTTAATCTTATGTAGCTACTGACACATCACTTAATTTCCTGTTTTTTCATCCCTTGAGGTTGTTAATAATAATACAATGAAATTTGCATATTAAGGAGTGACTCCACTGAGCAATTCCCCTCCCACCCAAGTAACTGTCTCCCTATAAACTATCCCCAATGTTTCTGTTTGATTTTAGTTGAAGGGTTCAATTCACTGTATATTTCCACTTGCATCTGCCAGTGAAACCCATGCTGCAGACTCCCAGCAACAGAATGTCTGCCTGGACTGAGGGCTCCAGTGTGAGCTATACTACTCCGGGAAAGAAGGGGAAAGACCCCACGGAAGAGTGTGACTCTGTGTGTGACTGCCCCTCTTCTCCACAAGTGTTGTAAAATCTGTGGGGTTTCACCACAGATCTTGTGGCTATTCCTGGGTGTGTGGAGGCTCTGGCTTCACCTATTCTGGAATTGGGGGACAACCCTCCCATCCATACCTGATGGACTGATCTGCAGGAAACTTCAAACTGAAAGTCAGAGTTTCCTTGACCCTTTGTGGGTATTTCCCATATAGGAACAATTTGTTCCTACGCTAGTCATTTATTAAATTCCTGAGGGGATTAAACTTTTAAACCAGGTGATGCTTTCCTAGCATTCCTCTCCTCTGCAATAATTTGTGTAAAGATATATTTTATTTTATACCTCCACTAACAGTTCGATTAAGTGGTGTGTGCAGGCACCTAGCTCAGATTGGGATACAGCATTAATAGTGCCCCATGGCAGCCTTTTTTAATGCATCACAGTGAAAGACTCATTCTCCAGCATACACATTTAAGTGCAATTATGGTGTAAAAAATGAATGCAAAAATTATATTGTCTTACAATTCACCATCAGTTCCTATGCGTTTTCAAGTTACATATGCAAATTTTACTACTATAAATCCGCTTTTATTCCTTTTAGCTGTGCAGAGCCCACACAACTGTCTGTCTAGACGATGGAAATACACATCACTGCTGATTCCCTTCCAAAATTATAGATGTGTAGACAAAGATTTATTTTTCTCTCTGTTATGGGAGAGCATTCTGAGTTCTGTTAACTGAAAAAGAGTTCTCTTCCAACAGCTGAAACTCAATAAGCATGGAATCCCCATGAGACCATTGTCACACTTCCCCTATTTTGACTAAAACTGCCTTTAAAAATGGGGCCCTCTGCAGTGCATTACACCTTCATTTCAGGATGTCCACTATATACTACTTGTGCTATGTCAAACTACAGTTGCCTGTCACAGGACAGGCACTACTTGTTTAGTTTTAATTTATTTATGGAATGGAAATCAACATAGGAAACTTGCCTCAAAGTTATGTTACAAACTAGCTATGTCTTATCTCACAAGCTTCACTAAAACCTGCCTCTTTAGTCACACGTGTCGTCTTATTTATCGTTACAACTGTTGCAAAGGAAACCACTAACCTGTTTCAGACCATTGAAGACCATCTCAAAACTGGTACCTTCCTGATAAGGGTAACCAGTTATAGGGGGTCACTGGACCATGCATCCTGAGGAAGAGTCAGCCACCAATATCCAAGCATCTAAAATCTCTACACAGCACTTACCAAGGGAGAGGGGGAAAGACTTAAACTCTCCTGCCCATACTAATCCCTGTTGCATTCCTAATCATGGCTAAGAGATTTATTGCAGGGTTCTTATGCCACCAGGTTAAATCCTGCAAAACAGGCCACTTAACCAAACGTAATCTGAGACCTCTGTGACATACTGTACTTACGGCAGCTTCTTTTATCAGCGACCTATAGGCCTGGGGCAGGAAGCAATTAATATTGCCTCTTCACATAGAGTACCCTGATTCATTTACCATCTCATGAACCACTTCTACACACACATTCTCTCTCTCTCTCTCTCTCTCTCTCTTGAATATAAATATGCCCCAAAGCTAAAAGGCTAGAGTAATGAAAGTCTCAGCTCTTTCTAGAGTGGAAAGTCAGCTCAGGTCTTCCTCATTTATGTGAATTATAATGTTACTTACCCACAGTTCCACGTGTGGTATTTTGTTGCTTTAGTTGGAATTTGTCTGAGTATATAAAAATTGTTACTGTAACTGTAAACATGAAGGGCATAGGAATTGTACAGGACATACCCTGAGGTGAATGGGTCACGCTGACTGTACAAGTAATGGATTCTGGTTTGGGAATTGTATTCAGATTCAAGAGAAATATGATAAAGGGTTTTGTCCCAGAGACAGGGAGCAGCATACTAGATAGCAGGGACCCTGTCTAAGGATCCTGTTTTGTTCTGGGTTCTCCACGTGGATCTTTTGAACCCTGCATGGAGTGATTCAGTGAGATTGTACCAGATGCAACCATGGTGAGCTTTCAGCGCTGGTGGCAAAGAACTAACTTCACAGCAAGGCTTGACCAGATTGGTGGAGGTGACGCAGAGCTGACTTTACAGTGAAGCCTGACTGGACTAGAGGCAGTGAGAGCACCAGATCAGAGGTCACAGAAGTAGACCATAGCTGCATGTTAGAGTGGGACCTGCAGACTTCTCTGGGCTGGAATGAACCAGTAGAGAAGACAGATTCCCATGACTCCTCCTTGACTACCACCAAGTCTATTTGGACCCGTGGGCGGAGATTACTATTGTGGTAAAGAGTTCTGGAGTAACACAAGCCAGACAATTAATACTTGAAACTCTGGGGTTGATCACATATACTCCTGATATGCTGACTGCATTTCCCTCCTATTCTTATATGTAAGTATATATATGTGATTGTTTTTATTTTATTTTATTTTATTTTATTTTATTTTATTTTTTCCCCAAACAAGAGGTATTTATAGTTCCATATCCCTGAGGGCTTCAGTTGTGAATGGGGAAGAACCACCTAGAAAGGTGACCAGGGAGTTTACCCAGAGGCAGAAATAGGAGTTCAGCTGTGGGTTGGGACTTGAAGCCATTGTTTTATTTATTTTAGAAAAGGATCCCTGGGCAGTTAAACCTGGCCTTTGTTTCTCCCATTGACACTTGGCAAAAGGGTTACACAGATAATTTCCATACAAAACGTTTCTCTCACTTAAAGATAAGCTTGTTCAAATGTGTTTCTGCACAGAGCTAACATTAACAGCCAGGAACCATAAGTTAACACAAAAGTTACATCCAACACTATACAAATCTCCCAGCATTCACCTACTGCTATCATGGCATTCATCACACCAATGCACTAAGACCATCTGTAAAATATTCAATTCAAAAGTATTCTCACCCTCAGTGCATTCATCAAAGAACTGCAATGCACAACATGGAAACTGAAGTACAGAAAGGTTGAGGACAAAAATGTTAAATTATCCACTAATTTTGGGTGCTTGCCCCCTAGACCCCATCTTTTAAAGGTGCTGCGAATCTGCAGCTCCTATTTATTTTGATTTGCGTTGCAGGTGCTCAGCACGTCTGATAAATGAAGATGGCTTGATTAAGTGCATAAGTATGGAATTAGGTGCCTAACTTCAGGCACCTAGGCTTGAAAATTTTGTCCTTTGACTTTATAGCACCATGTGCATCTACATTATGTCCGTTTGTATTAGTAATATAGAATCATAGAATATCAGGGTTGGAAGGGACCTCAGGAGGTCATCTAGTCCAACCCCCTGCACAAAGCAGGACCAATCCCCAATTAAATCATCCCAGCCAGGGCTTTGTCAAGCCTGACCTTAAAAACCTCAAAGGAAGGAGATTCTACCACCTCCCTAGGTAACACGTTCCAGTGTTTCACCACCCTCTTAGTGAAAAAGTTTTTCCTAATATCCAACCTAAACCTCTCCCACTGCAATTTGAGACCATTACTCCTTGTCCTGTCATCTTCTACCACTGAGAATAGTCTAGATCCATCCTCTTTGGATCCACCTTTCAGGTAGTTAAAAGCAGCTATCAAATCTCCCCTCATTCTTCTCTTCCGTAGACTAAACAATCCCAGTTCCCTCAGCCTCTCCTCATAAGTCATGTGTTCCAGACCCCTAATCATTTTTGTTGCCCTTCGCTGGACTCTCTCCAATTTTTCCAGATCCTTCTTGTAGTGTGGGGCCCAAAACTGGACACAGTACTCCAGATGAGGCCTCACCAATGTCGAATAGAGGGGAACGATCACGTCCCTCGATCTGCTGGCTATGCCCCTACTTATACATCCCAAAATGCCATTGGCCTTCTTGGCAACAAGGGCACACTGTTGACTCATATCCAGCTTCTCGTCCATTGGATTCTTCCGTCCTAAGTGCGGGACCCTGCACTTATCCTTGTTGAACCTCATCAGATATCTTTTGGCCCAATCCTCCAATTTGCCTAGGTCCCTCTGTATCCTATCCCTACCTGCCACCATATCTACCGCTCCTCCTAGTTTAGTATCATCCGCAAATTTGCTGAGAGTGCAATCCACACTATCCTCCAGATCATTTATGAAGATATTGAACAAAACCGGCCCCAGGACCGACCCTTGGGGCACTCCACTTGATACCAGCTGCCATCTAGGCATGGAGCCATTGATCACTACCCGTTGAGCCAGACAATCTAGCCAACTTTCTACCCACTTTATAGTGCATTCATCCAGCCCAGATTTCTTTAACTTGCTGACAAGAATACTGTGCAAAAAGAAAAGGAGTACTTGTGGCACCTTAGAGACTAACCAATTTATTTGAGCATGAGCTTTCGTGAGCTACAGCTCACTTCATCGGATGCGAAGTGAGCTGTAGCTCACGAAAGCTCATGCTCAAATAAATTGGTTAGTCTCTAAGGTGCCACAAGTACTCCTTTTCTTTTTGCGAATACAGACTAACACGGCTGTTACTCTGAAACCTGTCAAAAAGAATACTGTGGGAGACCGTGTCAAAAGCTTTGCTAAAGTCAAGAAACAATACATCCACTGCTTTCCCTTCATCCACAGAACCAGTAATCTCATCATAGAAGGCAATTAGATTAGTCAGGCATGACCTTCCCTTGGTGAATTCATGCTGACTGTTCCTGATCACTTTCCTCTTGTGCAAGTGCTTCAGGATTGATTCCTTGAGGACCTTGAGGCTCCATGATTTTTCCGGGGACTGAGGTGAGGCTGACTGGCCTGTAGTTCCCAGGATCCTCCTCCTTCCCTTTTTTAAAGATGGGCACTACATTAGCCTTTTTCCAGTCATCTGGGACTTCCCCCGATTGCCATGAGTTTTCAAAGATAATGGCCAATGGCTCTGCAATCACATCCGCCAACTCCTTTAGCACTCTCGGATGCAACGCATCCGGCCCCATGGACTTGTGCATGTCCAGCTTTTCTAAATAGTCCCGAACCACTTCTTTCTCCACAGAGGGCTGGCCACCTACTCCCCATGCTGTGTTGCCCAGTGCAGCAGTCTGGGAGCTGACCTTGTTCGTGAAGACAGAGGCAAAAAAAGCATTGAGTACATTAGCTTTTTCCACATCCTCTGTCACTAGGTTGCCTCCCTCATTCATTAAGGGGCCCACACTTTCCTTGGCTTTCTTCTTGTTGCCAACATACCTGAAGAAACCCTTCTTGTTACTCTTAACATCTCTTGCTAGCTGCAGCTCCAGGTGCAATTTGGCCCTCCTGATTTCATTCCTGCATGCCCGAGCAACATTGTTATACTCTTCCTTGGTCATTTGTCCAATCTTCCACTTCTTGTAAGCTTCTTTTTTATGTTTAAGATCCGCAAGGATTTCACTGTTAAGCCAAGCTGGTCGCCTGCCATATTTACTATTCTTTCGACACATCGGGATGGTTTGTCCCTGAAACCTCAATAGGGATTCTTTGAAATACAGCCAGCTCTCCTGGACTCCTTTCCCCCTCATGTTATTCCCCCAGGGGATCCTACCCATCAGTTCCCTGAGGGAGTCGAAGTCTGCTTTCCTGAAGTCCAGGGTCCGTATTCTGCTGCTTACCTTTCTTCCCTGTATCAGGATCCTGAACTCGACCAACTCATGGTCACTGCCTCCCAGATTCCCATCCACTTTTGCTTCCCCTACTAATTCTTCCTGGTTTGTGAGCAGCAGTTCAAGAAAAGCTCTCCCCCTAGTTGGCTCCTCCAGCACTTGCACCAGGAAATTGTCCCCTACATTTTCCAAAAACTTCCTGGATTGTCTGTGCACCGCTGTAGTGCTCTCCCAGCAGATATCAGGATGATTAAAGTCGCCCATGAGAACCAGGGCGTGCGATCTAGTAGCTTCTGCGAGTTGCCAGAAGAAAGCCTCATCCCCCTGGTCCGGTGGTCTATAGCAGACTCCCACCACTACATCACTCTTGTTGCTCACACTTCTAAACTTAATCCAGAGACACTCAGGTTTTTCTGCAGAGTAGAGAGCTGAAGCCGAGGTTATCTGTAGTTAGAGCAAGGAATTGATCCTGGGTTCTATTATGGCTCTGCAACTGTCCAACTATGTGATGCTGGGCAAGTTACTTAGGCCCAAATTTTCAAAAATGGCCTCTAATTTTGGGATGCACCTATTTATACACCATGGGCCTGACTTTTATAAATACTGAGTACCCACAACTCCAGTTGCAGTTGATAAGAGCTGGAGATGTTCATCTTCTCTGAAAATCAGCCCCTATTTTCTCAGGGTAGACACTCAAAATTTGGAGCACACAAAATTGTGGAATTTAAATATACCTTTCCTGCACTTCTGTAAAATGATACATCCCTGTCCTACAAGGGGAAATCATGTTGTTCTAGCTCTCCCATCCTACTACTGCTGCCTTACTGCTCACTGTATCCAAAGTGTCTTAGACTGGAAAAGTTGTTCCCTGATTATTTCTTTTCTGGAACTTACCTCTTCCTAGCTAACCCCTACCCTATTAGGGTTGCCAGCCCTCCAGGATTGTCCTGGAGTCTCCAGGAATTAAAGATTAATCTTTAATTAAAGTTTATGAAATCTCCAAGAATTCGTCCAACCAAAGTTGGCAGCCCTATACCTTATGCCACTGAGTTAAGGTGATGTCCTCTGCAGTCAATTTATATAGTTAATGTGGTAGAGTAAGATATTGTTAAGAAGTTTGATAACTGTATTAATAAGAATGTAGGGTTTCCAGAATGCTTTGGAAGTGCTCATTTGAAGTAAGGAGCATGGCCAAGATCTAGAGCCTTTCAAACAAGTCTGAGATTAGTCTAGTGTTTGCTGGAAAGAGTCATAATCCAAATGTGTCAGAAAGGGAGAGCGGTCAGCCCCAGAAAGCAAATCATCAAATAATAAATTTTGTATCCGGTTAGGAGAGAGTCAAAGTTCTAAATTGTTATTGTTTTTAAAACATCCTTCACTTCCTAGGATCTCAATGTACTCTACAAACATTAATGAATTATGTTTCTCGTACCCCTGTGAGAAAGTTAAGTAGTTCTTCAGTTTTACAGATAGAGTAACTTGAGGCACAGGGAGGCTAACTGATTTGCCCTATGTCACATGGATAGAGCTTGGTATAGATCCTTAAAGTCCTGTCTCCCAGTTCCCTGCACTAGTCATTAGAGGTTTCCTCAGAGATGAGAGATCATTGTTAGGTTCTACTGTAATGTAAAAGAAACAGGCTTATCAGAATCAAGGCCTCATTGTACATAGTCACAGTGCCTGAAAAACTTGCATAAATAATGCTGTCAATGCCAGCATTAATTTACTCGGGAAAATATTCATGTTTCTTGGAGGATGATGCCAAAGAGAGAGATTCTTTTCCACTTTCATTCCTTCCCAGTACAGCCAAGATAATATTTTAACCAATTTTTATGCTAAAAATTTACACTATCCCCATCCAAAATATCTGCAGAGCCCAGCTACAATAGGAGTGGATTTTCCATGCCTTTCACTGTCTCCAGGGTGAATATCTAGGGATGATTATGGTCTCAAATGCCTTGTACTAACAGACCAAGGCATCTTCCCTGTTGCTTTGAAATGTAAACCTGGTGCTTGTCTGCACTGAAGGAGAGGGACCAGCCGGTGGCAGTGTTGGTGCATGTGGACTGTACTATAGGAAGACTGCATTTGCTAGTTACGGACAATAGAGTAGAATCCACCCAAGTGCATCCTCAAGGAAGCACTAATTCAAGAAATAACATAAATCCAACCTTGCTGCTGTTAGAGGCCAAGGATATTGTTTTTTTACTCCCTGGTTTCATAGCTAGTGAAGGGTTAAAGCTACAAAGTGAAGATCCAAAGCAGGGAGCATTCAGATCTAGGATTTGGGTTCAGGAGGAAACCTGATTATACCTAGGCTTGGCAGAATTTAATTTTTTAAAATATAACTTTGACAGATATTAATGTTTATTTTAAAGATATTTTGAATTTTTAATCAATTTAAATTTTCACAGTTGTGCAAAATTATGGGTTTAAGCATTTTTTCCCAATTTTTATCAATTTAAATTTTCACAGTTGTGGGAATTTATGGGGGAGGGTCAGATAGTGGAGGTCAGACAATAATTATTTAGTGACCGTAGGTGTTAAGATTAAAAAAGTTAAAGCTTCATAACCATTAAAACACAAATTGTCAACATTGCATGTTAAAATATACAAAGTAAATATTCTTAAATCAAACTCTAAGTTCTCAAGCACATATTTCTTACCTGACTGATCTGTAAATTTTGATTATGATCAATGGAAAACCTTGTTTTTTGTGTGTATGGTGAAATGGATATTTACCAATTAAAAAGCTAATCCTTCCAAGCCTAATTATACCTGTTGCAGTTTAGTGACATGCTTGCTGGGAGTATCTGTATGCCAAGTACATAATATGCTAGAATAGCACTTTGGGACCGAGCCGGAGTAGTTGTTTGTGTATGTCTACCATCTACTGCCTGGAGGCCTGGATAGAGGATAAGGGTAGAACTGCTACTGAATGCTAATAGCGATAGCTCTGCTGATAGAACAGTTGCTTTGGGATCTGAGTGAAAAATATTTTTCAACCAAGTTAACAAATATTTAATACCTTACTTAGCTGCTAAGCACTGATACAGACGTGTAGTGACAAGTGGGTTGTGTATGTATTCACCCCATTAGCTACATGCATGTGAAAATGGTTTATGCTGCAAAAATACACAATAAATCTGTTTCCAGAAGTGAGTATTTTACTATTACATTTTGATAGCTTTCTTTTTCTTTAATTTCATGTGAATTTTAGTGACTTGTGAAAGGTGCAAGAATGACTGACCTGGAGCCTGAAAGAGCAGGTAAAATACAAGTAGGTGCCATGCAATCTTTCTCCAACGTGCCTCAGCCTCATGGGAGAAGAATCTATAGGAAAAGATTCTTTTGCGTGGGGGGGAAGATGGGGAAGGAAAGTTAGGACTTCATGGTCCATTCATTCCTTGGCTTTTTTGCTTAGATTGTCAACAAAAGTGTGCGTGCTAATTATGGTGATGGTATTTTGATGAGGACACATGTCCACTAAGAACTATTCTTAGGCCATCAAACTTTGCTAAAGTTTTCCAAGGAAATGCAGAGAGAGAGAGAGGAAAACAGAGGTAATGTTAAAAATCAAATGTAAGGAGTGTAGGGATGGTGGAAATTTTAAAAGAGAACCTAATTTATGTGCTAGAATGCTGCAAGACAGATTGCAAACAAGATCAATTATAACTTATTTATATCACAGTAGTGCTGAGAGGCTCAAATCATGATCGAGGCCCCCCAAGTACTGTACAGATTGAGTAAGAGACAATCTTCCCCAAAGACCTTAAAGTCTAAACAGAGGAGACGGACAAAAGGAGGGAGAAAGGAAGTCATTATTGTCCCCAGTTTATAAATGGGGAATTGAAACATAGAACAAGCTTGCACTGGAAGTTTGTGTCAGAGCTGAGAATTGAAACCATATTTTAGATTTGTTAACAGGTTAAAACTTACAGGTCAGGTCTGGTTCTCTTCTATGGCAGTTGCCCGCTCCTGTGGCACTGGACCCAACCATGCCAAGTAATAGCCTTGCTCTTTGCCCTCATGTCTCATGTTCTACGGTCAAGAAAACATCACAGGCCAATAATCAAGAAGCCTGTTTTAAATGGAATTGTAACCTCATTCTCAGGGCTCTCAAGAAGCCTCCTTTTAAATAACCAAGGCAAGTTCCTTATGTTACTTTTCCTTTTAAGGTTACCTTCCTCAATGTTACACCTCAAAGGTTAGTCAGTTAGGAGCCCTATACTATCAAGGAACTGTTTTTCCCCTGACAAAGTTATCCTCAGAACCTCTCCTGAATTTCTTCTCAAGGTCAATTCACCCTTCCACATTAATCAAGACATTTTTCTTTGGTCGTTTTGTCACAAACCTTCTCCTAAGGTTGTACATCACTCCTTAAACATCATGTGAATCATAAAATATTACCCAGATAGGGCATCCTGTTTTAGAAAATCTGAGGCAGTCTTCTGTAGCTGTATCCTTCAAAAACAAAGTCACATGGTCCCAAGGAGAAGCCAAGTATCCATAAATTTCCTCTGAAAGAGATCTATGTGCCCTTGCCAGTTTAATGGCAACCTTAGGGGCAGAGAGAAATGTGTCATCTTATAAGGAGCTGTGACTTAGGCACCTCTCCATATTTCTGTTTAAACTACATAAAGCAGATACACTATATTCAGCTGGTGCTTCCTTTGATCACTGGATTTTGCAGGATGTCCATCCTGTAAAATTTTCTCTTCTGTTCCTCACTTAAAGCATACCTCCTGCCTCCTTACTTTTTTAAAATGACCTGCTACTTCCAACAAATTATAAGACTGGCAGATGTTCATTTGCTGGGTAGTGAGATTATTTTATCTTAATTCTAAATTTGTCTTCGCTTGGGAATTAACATGCATCAATCCTGTGCATCTCTGCCTTATTCCTGATAATTTCTCTTTTGTTTCTCCTTGCTTTACATTTTGTCTCTGAGGCTGTGCTTGCCTCTTACAGGGCCAGTGATTGAGCAGAAACATATTCAAATAAATTTGTCTTGTGATTTGCATATGGGGGTATATCTAAGCCCAGCAGTTACAAGATTGATAGATGATCTATCCAAAACCAAGAGATATTGGGACATAAGACACAATTATTTCACTCAAATAATTACTGCTGAGATATGGGTTCCCCTTTGAAACTATCCACCCACAGAGTCGTAAACAAACTTGAAGAACTTCTGAATCCTAATCAAATAAAAAATAGTAGCTAGCTTGGCAAAGATAAATTCCATTAAAACTACTTTCCCCTGCCCTGAAGCACATGAATACCATGATGAGAGCAGCCCTCACAGTTGAGAAGCGAGTGGCAATAGCCCTGTGGAAGCTTGCAACGCCAGACAGCTACCGGTCAGTTGGGAATCAATTTGGAGTGGGCAAATCTACTGTGGGGGCTGCTGTGATGCAAGTAGCCCACGCAATCAAAGATCTGCTGATATCAAGGGTAGTGACCCTGGGAAACGTGCAGGTCCTAGTGGATGGCTTTGCTGAAATGGGATTCCCTAACTGTGGTGGAGCCATAGATGGAACCCATATCCCTATCTTGGCACCGGAGCACCAAGCCGGCGAGTACATAAACCACAAGGGGTACTTTTCAATAGTGCTGCAAGCTCTGGTGGATCACAAGGGACGTTTCACCAACATCAATGTGGGATAGCCGGGAAAGGTACATGACGCTCGCATCTTCAGGAACTCTGGTCTGTTTCAAAAGCTGCAGGAAGGGACTTTATTCCCAGACCAGAAAATAACTGTTGGGGACGTTGAAATGCCTATATGTATCCTTGGGGACCCAGCCTACCCCTTAATGCCATGGCTCATGAAGCCGTACACAGGCACCCTGGACAGTAGTCAGGAGCTGTTCAACTATGGGCTGAGCAAGTGCAGAATGGTGGTAGAATGTGCATTTGGATGTTTAAAGGCGCGCTGGTGCAGTTTACTGACTCGCTTAGACCTCAGCGAAACCAATATTCCCACTGTTATTACTGTTTGCTGTGCACTCCACAATATCTGTGAGAGTAAGGGGGAGATGTTTATGGCAGGGTGGGAGGTTGAGGCAAATCACCTGGCTGCTGGTTACGCGCTGCCAGACACCAGGGCGGTTAGAAGAGCACAGGAGGGTGCGGTACGCATCAGAGAAGCTTTGAAAACCAGTTTAATGACTGGCCAGGCTACGGTGTGAAAGTTCTGTTTGTTTCTCCTTGATGAAACCCCCTGCCCCTTGGTTCACTCTACTTCCCTGTAAGCTAACCACCCTCCCCTCCTCCCTTCGATCACTGCTTGCAGAGGCAATAAAGTAATTGTTGCTTCACATTCATGCATTCTTTATTCATTCATCACACAAATAGGGGGATGACTACCAAGGTAGTCCAGGAGGGGTGGTGGAGGAGGGAAGGAAAATGCCACACAGCACTTTAAAAGTTTACAACTTTAAAATTTATTGAATGCCAGCCTTCTGTTTTTTTGGGCAATCCTCTGTGGTGGAGTGGCTGGTTGGCCGGAGGCCCCCCCACTGCGTTCTTGGGCGTCTGGGTGTGGAGGCTATGGAACTTGGGGAGGAGGGCGGTTGGTTATGCAGGGGCTGTAGTGGCAGTCTGTGCTCCAGCTGCCTTTGCTGCAGCTCAACCATACACTGGAGCATACTGGTTTGATCCTCCAGCAGCCTCAGCATTGAATCCTGCCTCCTCTCATCACGCTGCCACCACATTTGAGCTTCAGCCCTCTCTTCAGCCTGCCACCTCTCCTCCCGGTCATTTTGTGCTTTCCTGCACTCTGACATTATTTGCCTACACGCATTCGTCTGTGCTCTGTCAGTGTAGGAGGACAGCATGAGCTCAGAGAACATTTCATCACAAGTGCATTTTTTTTTCTTTCTAATCTTCACTAGCCTCTGCGAAGGAGAAGATCCTGTGATCATTGAAACACATGCAGCTGGTGGAGAAAAAAAAAGGGACAGCGGTATTTAAAAAGACACATTTTATAAAACAGTGGCTACACTCTTTCAGGGTAAACCTTGCTCTTAACATTACATACATAGTACATGTGCTTTCGTTACAAGGTCACATTTTGCCTCCCCCCACTGCGTGGCTACCCCCTCAACCCTCCCCCCTCCCCGTGGCTAACAGCAGGGAACATTTCTGTTCAGCCACAGGCAAACAGCCCAGCAGGAACGGGCACCTCTGAGTGTCCCCTGAAGAAAAGCAGTCTATTTCAACCAGGTGACCATGAATTATATCTCACTCTCCTGAGGATAACACAGAGAGATAAAGAACGGATGTTGTTTGAACGCCAGCAAACATACACTGCAATGCTTTGTTGTACAATGATTCCCGAGTACGTGTTACTGGCCTGGAGTGGTAAAGTGTCCTACCATGGAGGATGCAATAAGGCTGCCCTCCCCAGAAACCTTTTGCAAAGGCTTTGGGAGTACATCCAGGAGAGCCACGAATGCCAGGGCAAATTAATCCTTTCACATGCTTGCTTTTAAACCATGTATAGTATTTTAAAAGGTACACTCACCGGAGGTCCCTTCTCTGCCTGCCGGGTCCAGGAGGCAGCCTTGGGTGGGTTCAGGAGGTACTGGCTCCAGGTCCAGGGTGAGAAACAGTTCCTGGCTGTTGGGAAAACCAGTTTCTCCGCTTGCTTGCTGTGAGCTAGCTACAACCTCCTCCTCCTCCTCATCATCTTCTTTGTCCCCAAAACCTGCTTCCATGTTGCCTCCATCTCCATTGAAGGAGTCTAACAAGACGGCTGGGGTAGTGGTGGCTGAACCCCCTAAAATGGCATGCAGATCATCATAGAAGCGGCATGTTTGGGGCTCTGACCTGGAGCGGCTGTTCACCTCTCTGGTTTTCTGGTAGGCTTGCCTCAGCTCCTTAAGTTTCACAGGGCACTGCTTCGGGTCCCTGTTATGGCCTCTGTCCTTCATGCCCTGGGAGATTTTGACAAATGTTTTGGCATTTCGAAAACTGGAACAGAGTTCTGATAGCACGGATTCCTCTCCCCATACAGCGATCAGATCCCGTACCTCCCGTTCAGTCCATGCTGGAGCTCTTTTGCGATTCTGGGACTCCATCATGGTCACCTCTGCTGATGAGCTCTGCATGGTCACTTGCAGCTTGCCATGCTGGCCAAACAGGAAATGAGATTCAAAAGTTCGCGGTTCTTTTCCTATCTACCTGGCCAGTGCATCTGAGTTGAGAGCGCTGTCCAGAGCGGTCACAATGGAGCACTCTGGGATAGCTCCCGGAGGCCAATACCGTCTAATTGTGTCCACAGTACCCCAAATTCGACCCGGCAAGGCCGATTTAAGCGCTAATCCATTTGTCAGGGGTGGAGTAAGGAAATCGATTTTAAGAGCCCTTTAAGTCGAAATAAAGGGCTTCATCGTGTGGACGGGTGCAGGTTTACATCGATTTAACGCTGCTAAATTCGACCTAAAGTCCTAGTGTAGACCAGGGCTTAGAGGAGAGTCTATTGATAGAGATTCTCTAGGTTTTAGTCAGGAGGAGGGGATGGAAGAGGATAAAGTATGGGCCAGATCAGACAAGAAACATTCACATAAAGAATCTGACACATCAGAAAAGGGCAGACAAATAGGTAGTGACAAGTTTTTAAAGTGCTTGTACACAAATGCTAGAAGTCTAAATAATAAGATGGGTGAACTAGAGTGCCTCATGTTAAAGAAAGGATATTGATATAATAGGAATCACAGAAACCTGGTGGAGTGAGGACAATCAATGGGACACAATCATTTGGGTACAAAATATATCGGAAGGACAGAACAGGTTGTGTGGGGAGGAGTGGCACTATATGTGAAAGAAAATGTAGAATCAAATGAAATAAAAATCTTAAATGAATCCACATGTTCCATAGAATCTCTATGAATAGTAATTCCATGCTCTAATAAGAATATAACAGTAGGGATCTATGATTGACCAGGACAGTGATAGTGATGATGAAATGCTAAGGGAGATTAGAGAGGCTATCAAAATAAAAAACTCAATAATAGTGGGGGATTTCAATTATCCCCACACTGACTGGGTACATGTCACCTCAGGACAAAATGTAGAGACAAAATTTCTCGATACTTTAAATGACTGCTTCTTGGAGCAGCTGGTACAGGAACCCACAAGGGGAGAGGCAACTCTCGATCTAGTCCTGAGTGGAGTGCAGGATCTGGTCCAAGAGGTAACTATAACAGAACTGCTCGGAAATAATGACCATAATATAACAACATTTAACAGTCCTGTGGTGGGAAGAACACCTCAACAGCCCAACACGGTGGCATTTAATTTCAGAAAGGGGAACTATGCAAAAATGAGGAGGTTAGTTAAACAGAAATTAAAAGGTACAGTGACTGGAGTGAAATCCCTGCAAGCTGCATGGACACTTTTCAGAGACCATAATAGAGGCTCAACTTAAATGTATACCCCAAAATAAAAAACACAGTAAAAAAAAATGAAAAAAGAGCCACCATGGCTTAACCATGTAAAAGAAGCAGTGAGAGATAAAAAGGCATCTTTTAAAAAGTGGAAGTCAAATCCTATTGAGGTAAATAGAAAGGAGCATAAACATTGCCAAATTAAATGTAAAAATGTAATAGGAAAAGCCAAAAACTCAAAAGGTAATAAGAAAATGTTGTTTAAGTACATCAGAAGCAGGAAGACTACTAAACAAACAACCAGTGGGGCCCCTAGCGAATCGAGGTACAAAAGGAGCACTTAAAGATGATAAAGTCATCGCAGAGAAACTAAATGAATTCTTTGCTTCAGTCTTCATGGCTGAGGATGTTAGGGAGATTCCCAAACCTGAACCGTCTTTTTTAGGTGACAAATCTGAGGAATTGTCACAGATTGAAGTATCACTGGAGGAGGTTTTGGAATTAATTGAGCAACTTAACAGTAACAAGTCACCGGGACCAGATGGCACTCACCCAAGAGTTCTGAAAGAACTCAAATGTGAAATTGCGGAACTATTAACTATGGTTTGTAACCTGTCCTTTAAATCAGCTACTGTACCCATGACTGGAAGATAGCTAATGTAACGCCAATATTTAAGAAGGGCTCTAGAGGTGATTGTGGCAATTACAGACCGGTAAGTCTAACATCAGTTCCAGGTAAATTAGTTGAAACAATAGTAAAGAATAAAATTGTCAGACACATAGAAAAGCATAAATTGTTGTGCAAAAGTCAACATGGTTTCTGTAAAGGGAGATCATGTCTTACTAATCTATTAGAGTTCTTTGAGAGGGTCAACAAACATGTGGACAAGGGGGATCCAGTGGACGTAGTGTACTTAGATTTCCAGAAAGCCTTTGACAAGGTCCCTCACAAAAGGCTCTTACGTAAATTAAGTCATCATGGGATAAGAGGGAAGATCCTTTCATGGATTGAGAACTGGTTAAAAGACAGGGAACAAAGGGTAGGAATAAATGGTAAATTTTCAGAATGGAGAGGGGTAACTAGTGGTCTTCTCCAAGGGTCAGTCCTAGGACCAATCCTATTCAACCTATTCATAAATGATCCGGAGAAAGGGGTGAACAGTGAGGTGGCAAAGTTTGCGGACGATACTAAAGTGCTCAAGACAGTTAAGACCAAAGCAGATCGTGAGGAACTTTAAAAAGATCTCACAAAACTAAGTGATTGGGCAACAAAATGGCAAATGAAATTTAATGTGGATAAATGTAAAGTAATGCACATTGGAAAAAAATAACCCCAATTATACATACAATATGATGGGGGCTAACTTAGCTACAACTAATCAGGAGAAAGATCTTGGAGTCATCATGGATCGTTCTCTGAAGACGTCTATGCAGTGTGCAGTGGCAGTAAAAAAAGCAAACGGGATGTTAGGACTCATTAAAAAAGGGATAGAGAATAAGACGGAGAATATCTTATTGCCCTTATATAAATCCATGGTACATCCACATCTTGAATACTGCATACAGATGTGGTCCCCTCATCTCAAGAAAGATATACTGGCATTAGAAAAGGTTCAGAAAAGGGCAACTAAAATGATTAGGGGTTTGGAACGGATTCCATATGAGGAGAGATTAGAGACTAGGACTTTTCAGCTTGGAAAAGAGGAGACTAAGGGGGGATATGATAGAGGTATATAAAATCATGAGTGGTGTGGAGAAAGTGAATAAGGAAAAGTTATTTACTTGTTCCCATAATAGAAGAACTAGGGGCCACCAAATGAAATTAATGGGTAGCAGGTTTAAAACAAATAAAAGGAAGTTCTTCTTCACTCAGCGCACAGTCAACCTGTGGAACTCTTTGCCTGAGGAGGTTGTGAAGGCTAGGACTATAACAGGGTTTAAAAGAGACCTGGATAAATTCATGGAGGTTAAGTCCATTAATGGCTGTTAGTCAGGATGGATAAAGAATGGTGTCCCTAGCCTCTGTTTGTCAGAGGTGGAGATGGATGGCAGGAGAGAGATCACTAGGTCATTACCTGTTAGGTTCACTCCCTCTGGGGCACCTGGTATTGGCCACTATCGGTAGACAGGATACTGGGCTGGATGGACCTTTGGTCTGATTCAGTATGGCCGTTCTTATGTTCCTGTCCTGTAAAACGGGATTACTGCTACTTATATTTATAAAGCTTTTGGGGATCCTTGGATTGGAGACTTGTTATTAAATAAAATAAGTAATTTACAATTGAAGTGTAAGGACCTATTTGCAACGTTGTGCTTATTTCTCACAGTTGCACAAACTAGTAAATTATATTGCCTTCTCACACACTAGCCCTGCTAAACTTTTTATTCCTTCCGTTACTTATAACTTTGAATAGTAACATATGTTACAATGACGTTTTGACAGATGAACCTTTGGGCATTTGCTATAATTAATGGCATTTATCCTCTTGACTCTCCATCTGAAGCTCTGATCCTCAGCACTTGACTTCCCTCTCCTTTCAATTTGTAGCCAAGTGAGCTCTTGAATATAGCATTAAGACATGACAAGGCATGTTTTATTAGTCTGCTTCATGCCTTTGGCCACCAGAGACATTTATTAATCTTCAACACATATACAGATTTTCCATCTTCAAAGTGTTTTGCAAACGTTAACTAATAAAACATTCCCAGTTGTGCCGCAAGGTTGCTATTATAGGACTACCGCATCTTAGAACATTTAATAAAAAAAAAAAGTAAATAGAATCTCTTGTTTTTGAGTACACCTTTCCTAACAAAGAGGGAAATAAGGAAAAATAGCAGAGGTGGTGGTGGTGGTGGTGGGACTTGTTTGTTTTTGGCACTCAGTTTGCAAGTAAAAAGATGCTTTGTTTTGTTGCCAGCCCTGCCAGCTCCATTTTAGATTTGAAAGTCAAGCTAGATTCTCTCATTCCTAAGCATTATAGCAGGGAATAAAGATTAAGCAGATCAAATGTCCTCTGTTAAATCTGTGTAACTTGATTGTCTTCAGATTATACTCTTGGTGACCCCTGCACAATCTCAATACTGCCAATAGGTAATTGATTTGGTACTTAGTAATCAATTCTGTTGATCATGCACAAACAGGAACAGACTCCAGCTCTTTCTCTCTTAGCTGTGTTTATTGGCTTTGTAGGCCTAACAGGAGTAAAGAGCAGTTAAAAATTAATTTTGTCACTAAAGTTAGCAGATGTGATAGAAGGAGCTGATCTACTGAGTAAGAGGGTGTCTTTTTCAGAGAAGTGCACTTTACATTTTTGGACTTCTTTGTAAAATAGTTGTATTCCAGTCAGTACCTGAACATTTCTCTACATGTATTCCCCACTTGGGTCTCACCTTGAATTTGAAGAGCATTCCCTCCAAATGTCTTAAAGTCCATTAATTTAATTCCTTTCTATATTGCTATATCTAGATGTCATGCTGGTTTCTGATCTCTATCACTTTTGGCTGGAATTAGGATAGGAGTAATGACATGCTAGCAGAATACAAAGAAATATCTAAAGGGCTCAAAGGCAGGATTTCCTTGTGAGATGTTGCGGTATGTTTAAATCCTTTTAGATTATGTAGCAAGGATCGTTCTCTAAATGATAGTCTACTGATCTATCAACATCCATATGTTGGTAGCTCACAATTAAGTTTGTGGCCTACATATTTCTCTCGGGGAACAATGTGGGATACCAGTGTTAAGATCACCAGTATTGTTTCTGTTCATCATGTGTTTGCCTCTCCCCCTATCTTTCTTACTAGGGTTTGGCTCTTTTATCCAATCCTCCTTCATAATGAGTTTTATCTTTGCAGGTGGCTCTATCTGTAAAGTGCTTCTCTGCCTGAGCGCAATTTTGTTGTGGTGGTGGCTGCTAGTGGTTATTATGGAGAGAAAGTATGTCAGGAAGTCAAGCTACATTTGCTGAGCAAGTAACCCCACAAAGGCCTGCTCCTTGCGTTCATCATAGTAAACTACAGATGCTGAACCTAACAAAAACCCATGGCTTGAAATCAGTCCAAAAAGTTGGAAGTCCTGAGCTGATGACCACAGACACCCTGTCTAGACAGGTAAAAAGATGCTTTTTTTCAATGGCGCAAGCTTAACTTGATTGAAATTCCACTTAACACCGAGGTAGGCACATTTCAGTGCCTTTAGCTTGATTTTAGTGTGTCAACCTGTGGAGAGACTGCACCCACCTCTTGCCTCTTTACTGGCCGTGAAATGGAAACTCATTAGGCAGGAAGTTCTGAAGTAGGAGCTGATATGTGGGAAGGGAGTTTGTGGGGTTCCAAGCCTTCCTGATTGTAGATGGAGCTACACGGGCACCTGATGGAAGAAGAATGATCCAAGCTTCTATCTATCCTCTGTTTGCAGTACATTCCCCCTCTCTGCCAATGTGGCACAGAGAAAAAAGAGGGAGAGCATATCACATCCATCCACTAGTGCAATTCTAGGGGAAATGTAATGGCTCTACAAATTCTCTCTCACTTCTTGGAGCTTTCTAGCGAGGTTTGTGGGAGGGCAGGATGGTTGGGAGCACAAAAGTTGTTCTCTTAACTCTTTCATGTTCTGTATATGAGTACATACACACTTATTCTCTTAAATCTGGCTGGCTGTGGGTATGCTTCGGGACACGGACTCCTTTCAGATATGTTATTGCCTTGTCTCAGTTCTCTTCCCTAGGCCATATCCCACCACACAAGATAATGCAATGACACATCACAGGACATCAACACCCACAGTGACATACAACCATCAACACAGGTGAGCTCCACCTCCTCCTATTTTAATAGTCTTCATCCACTGGGTGATGTATTATGAAACCCCCAACAATTGTGATAGTTCCCCTCTCTGTTGGAAAACTAGGCCACATTCTCTCCTGGCTTAATCTCATTGACTTTTGAGGAGTTACACCAGCAAAGAATTGGGCCATTGTCTGTCCTTCTTCCCCAGGTGAAATTCTCCCCACCCAGCTTTAGGCCTTCGCTGAGAAAGAAGTGCAATTTGCCAAGCAGAGTGAACTTGGTTACTTTATACAAAAACATGACATTCTGGGAATAATTTAGAATTAAAAATGTAAACAAAACAATGCAGTGTTTTGGAACAACAAAAGTGATATGATGGTTATAGGAAGAAAAGAGACATTCCTAAACAGTTTACAAGCATAGGAGAGTAAATTACAAATGTGCACAGTAAAATCCACTATAGTTTGCATAAATGTTAATAGCAGTAATAGACTGAGACCCACAATACATCCGAAATTAGAATCTAGAAAGACAACTAGTATTTTTGACAGTTTCTTGCACAAATTAACAAATTGACAAGTTTCTATCTTGTTTTTCCCATTTCATAATCTCTGTGAATGTAAAATCAGTAGGTAGTAAAAGAAAGTTCAAATATGAATGAATAGCAGTAGTGGAAACTGGATCACCTTTTCTTTGCATGGACTAGTACTAGTTAAGGTTAGGTAAAGTGAGTTGATGAATTCACAGCCAAGTTAGCGTTAGCTAGAGTTCTCAAGCCACTGGTTAGCAAATTATCTGTGCTACTGACTCTGTCACTGCAGCTTAAGATCCCCCTTTTCCAGCTCCTTCAGAACCTTCTCCTAAGGTCTGGCTGCACTTTTCCCCACATCTTCTGATCTATGTACACCCTGTCCGTGGCTCCATAAAGTTGTGAGACCTCCTCATCAACCTCCTCCTGGCGCTGACCAAAATGGCCATCTAAAATACCAGGAGGAGGATGCTGGACAAGGGGGTGTTCTGCGACTCTGTTCCTCTCTGGGCTCATGTATCTGGGCAGAGTTCCTCTGGGCCACATCTGCTGGCTCCCTGGACTCCTTTTGAGGTGGGTGCTGTCCAAGGTTCTTTGCTCGGTGTCCCTTTCCTGATTCCTGATTTTTGTACCTGTGACACTCACATCATTGTTATTCATTAGTTGTCCCCTGTAATTATTTGAACTCTGGGTCCAGTAGCTTCTCCCTTCAGTCTGGGGGAGGGGCCTTCAGACACAGATTTCAATAGGTGCAGCTTAAGATCTGTTTAAACAACTCATCATTTCTGGCAGATAGATATAGAAGTGGAACTAACCTCAATTATCTTTGATTTTATTAATTTAAAAGGCTGCATGACAAACTTGCATATGCAGCATATAATAACTAGACTAGGGCAGTAATGCACATTGCTGTGACTAAACAACAGACTATGGCTATGTTTTCACTGGAAAAAGAGGTAAGTTTTTACATCAAGATAACTAAATCGAGTTACACTCTGCTATTCTAATCCTGGGCCTGCTACTTTCATAGCTTGGGCATCTCTTGAGCAATCCATTTATTGATTTCAGTGTCGATTTTTCTGGAGGACCAGTAGACCAACATACTCGCTCTTCTGTTTTAAACTTTAGAAAAATTTCAACCTTAAATTTCAAAACAGGTCCTTTTATCTTCCTTCTCTTTAAGGGAAGTAGGAGACCTAGGTTCTACTTTCAAGTCTCCTGCAGTCTGAAACACTGCTCAAGTCCCTTAAACCATCCAGTTTTCCCACCTGTACAATGGGGATCATACTGACCTAGCATTCAGGACGGTTGTGAGGCTAAATTAATGTATGTAAAGTGTTTTGAAATCCTTCCTATAGACCAGTGTGAAGTATTATTGTTAAGGACACAACTTATTTGACCACACAATTGCCAATTGTTGTATGAAGTAGTGAGTACTATCAGTTTCTGTGCTTCAGTAATGCCATGTAAATATAAATAAAAACACAAATGTGTAGAGAATTAAATGTACAAAAATTAAATATAAAAATAAATACACGCCCTACTCCAAGCAGAACTCTTTACTCTGCTATTATTGATTTTATCTGGAAGGTGCACAGGTACTGTAGTGATGGATGGCATTATAAAACCCTGAGATAGAAAGGTTAGAATCTCTAATTTGAGTAGCATATGTACACAATATAGTACAGATATGAATAATATGCATGGGGAAATAAGTGGGATTGATCCTGAAAATGAATGGAAGTAATTTTGCAAAGGCTACTACCTATATTTTTGGGAGGAATTTGGAGAGAAAGTGGTGGTTTGACACATGAGATGAGGAAGAAGCAGGTTACTCCGGCCTCCCTATACAGAGGGAGGGCACAATCTAAAGGGGAGGATACGTGACCCTTCCCCCCATGTGTCTCCTCTGACCACCACCACTACCCCATAGCGCCCACCTAGGGGCCGCCATCCTCTCTCTGCCCCACCAGAGTTACCTGTGGGGCTGTGTAGGGGGTGGGGTCTGTTCTTCCACTATGCTCCCTCCCTGCACATGTTCAGCTCCTGTCCCTGGCAGCCAAGCTTCAGTGGGAGCGGAACTGAGTCACTTCTCAAATGACTGAAGCTGGTTGCGCTGGGTCACTGCTCTGTGCAGTGTGGCGACTGCCTGCAAGAGCCAGGCTGGGAAGGTGGTGGCATCAGGAGCGGGCCACCCTTTCTGCTCTCTGCCCAGCCCTGGCTGCTGGGCACAGGAGCTGAGCAAGCCAGAAACGTGGGGGGAAAATGCCGGCTTGCTTGGTCTTGTCCCCGACTCAGTTGCCTCCTAGCCAGGCTCTCTGAAGCAGCTGCTGCGCTGCACAGAGCAGTGACCCAGAGCAGCCTGCGCGAAAAGGGCTGCTCCTGCCCTGTTCACTCTGCAGCTGGGCTTGCCTTCCCCGGAGAGCGGCATAGGGAGCTTGGGGGCAGACCCAGCAGAGGGACAGAGCCCTTCCCTGCCCCCCACTAAGCAGCAATCAGTAGGGGCACTTGACCCTGTATGTCCCTCCGTGCCTCACCTATGGAATGTTCTACGATAAGGTTAAGGGCTCATCGGTGCTGGAGAGATGGAGCCGCCTTTGAGGCTAGGCCAAAAATACAGAAAGAACTCCCCTAGGAGCCAAGAACCGTCACAAACCTCACCACAACGTTCAAGGTGCACTCTTGAGCCTTCCTTTACTATAAACACAGAGCAGCGTGTACCTAGATAAAACACCCCCCCACACACACACACGCCTCCCGGCAGACGCAGGTGGAGATGGAGAACAGACTAACTACATGTAACAGCTGAAAGTCATGTCTCTTAGAGCCTGGCTTCACTGCAGCGTTAGGGCGAAGCATCATTCGACAGTTGCACCTAACCGCCCTCCTGTGCGTCCACACGCACCTCTAGCCGACGTTAAGCGATGTTTTACACTCAGCTCGCCGGCTGCTCAGGGAGTGCAGGCTGGAGCTGGATGCTGCTGAGGGTGGAGCTAGCAATGCAGTGGGGACGCAGCGACTCCCCTGCTGCTCTCACGCGACCGAGGGGAACCAGAGCCCGGGCTGCAGAGGCGAGATGCGCCAATGCACCCACGGGAAGGCGCTTGCACGCTGCGGTGATAAGCGCGGTATGTGACCCTGCACGGAACAGAGAGCACTTCACTCCGCCTGGGTAAGTCACAGGAAATCAGGATTCCCGGCTCCTAACCCTGGGTTTTAACTAGCATCTCCCGCCTCCTTCAACAGCTCAGGAGAAGAAACGCCTCCCAGCCACGCGTCTCCCCTGCAGCGGCAGCCGGAAAACTACACTACCCAGAATGCATTTTTGCCGTGCGCATGCGTGCAGATCATTGTGACTCTGTTAACTGGTTACCGCTGCTCTCAAGCAAACCTGAAGACAGCGGTATTTCCAAGGTACGCCCTCCTTTCATCAGCATGATAATCCTGTCAGCCAATCGGCGGGCGAGAAGCTCGGCAGCCGTCAAATCAACGCCCGGCGTGACTGCAGCTGGGCGGTGCTCTCAGCGACGACAGGCTAGTTGGCGCTCGGAGAGAGGGGGGAGTTTATTGCGACGGTAGCGAGAGCAGTCGGGTCCGGCGGCGGCGGCTGCAGCAGGCATGGGAGAGGCGGAAGAGAAGAGGTTAACCCTGCTGGGGCGGGACACGGGCCCCGCAGCACCCCACTAGCACTCCTTGCCTCGCGGCACTGGTCACCCCTCCCGGCGGTCCCCCTCCCGGCACGGCAGTCGCCATAGAGACCGCACGCGATGGGCAGCGGGCTGAGCCGGGGCCCGCGGCGCTAGCCCTGACTGCAGCTGAGGGGCGTGAGGGGCGCTCTCGCCGCAGGCGTTAACCCTGCCCCCGCCGGCCGACTCGCCCCGTCGGGGAGGAGCCGCCGCAGCCGCCGCCGCCGGCTGGGCCACGTTCCAGGTGAGAGCCACCCGCGAGGCTCAGACGGTCTAGAGCTGCCCGCCGCTGGGCCCCGCCGCCTCACTGTGGTGGTGGTGGGGTTATTTATGGCTGGTTCTTTGTCTCCACGCAGGGCACTGCGGGGCGGGCGGGATGCCTGGGGAGCTGGAAATATCCCGGCATCATTCGCCGGCGCATCCCTAGGCTGCTGGCGACTGGGACCATTCGGGACGGGTCGCGCCGGAGCTAGGGGGGCAGTGTAATTTCTGCGTGTGCCCGCCAACGGGTAATAGCCGGTGACATAGGGGTGATGAGCGCTACGGGGCAGGGGAGGAACCTTCCGGGCTACAGCAAGATAAGATCCCGTTGCTAGATCATTTCCCGACTGCTTGCAGACTGACTACGAGTGACGGAAGGGTTTTTGCGGCATAAAAGCACTTTGGGTCGTTAGGATGAGAGGTGCTGTTATATACTGTAAAACGATTATTTACAGTATATATACAGTATATAACATAACAAATCTTAGTTATGGTGTAATGCTGATGGCATAAAAGGTGCACAGAAGCTTTGGAATGTTACAGGGCACTCTCTGAAAGATATTGCTATTACAGCACACTAGCACAGATTGTGTAGATTGGACAGGGAAGAATAGTTGCCCCTGTATTTGATATAAGGTCACCAGGTATGCTGGAATCCAGCAGCGTTACTCTCCACCTTGGCCTTTCTACTCTGAAGTTAAATTTATAGGCACATGATTATGCTCTTTACTTTCTCTTACTAGAGGAGGATACACATTATTAGCAGATACTTGTTACTTGATGTTGAAACAGCCAAGTTTATAATAGATTTTGTCTGTTTCCTTTTCTTGTACAAATATGCTATGGGTGTGTGTGTGTGTTTGTATACATATATTATATACATGTGTGGGCAAGGATGGCTGGAGAATCTGTCCGGTGTCTGTCATATTAAGCATTGGAGACATTAACAGCAGTTGCATCAATATATGAATACAAATATGAGATATGCCTCAGTAGGCCATAGTTGTAATAAACAAACAAAAATCTAATATGGGAGGGGCCTTTTAAAAATACTATTTTATCCACCACCGGTAGTATTTAATGATATAAGAAAATATATTATTTCTGAAAGTATAGATGAGGGTTGAAAGCTGTGTTACAGCATCCTTGCACTTCTGTTCTCACAAGAGAGCAAAAGCAGTGGGAGGACAAAGATTGGTATGGAATTACTAACCTTGAGGGTATATACTGTGGCAATAGGAAACACTCTTCAGTGTAGACAGGGATGGATTTAAAAATTCTGATCAACTATTGTATGTCAATTGGAAGAACAAAAGAAGTGGCATGTTTATAGCTTAACCTCTTCTATACAACGCATGGTATTTATGGTGAAGGTATTTATGTGAAATGTGTGAAACAGATTATAGTGAAGACATTTCTTATGCAGACAATGTACATGGACAAACATTATTTTAAATTAACAAGCTGCTTTTATTTTAATGAGAGAAATTTATTAAGTGCCTTGATAAATTTGTTGCTACATATATTTTTTAATATTAAGAAATGAGGTCCTGTAAAAACCTCAGAATGAGTGGAGATGCTGAAGTTGAGCAGTGAAGTTGCAGTATCAGAATAATTTAAAGACAGTAAGATATATTAATTATGGGGGGGGTACGTGCAAAGAACATTGTATTGATTATTTTTTAGTTTAATACCTCTTAAATATAGTTAGCATTGAAATGAATGAATGAATTCTATGTTGCAGATTTTCCAAAAGCTTAGTTTTTTTTTTTAATAAATCTTCTGTAGGCAATGCTGTGTCTTTGTTGTGGTGTATCTAGGTGTGTGTTAATTCATTTTTGCTACAGTACTTGAGACAACAAGAGGTTAAAGGTGATATGATCCTGCAAATTTTTTTGTGTCTGCAGTAGCATTGACTCTCAACAGTGAAATGTGGGACAAATATATTCAATATTCTATGTAGCTCAGTACAGAATCTTTTCATATCTTGATAATGACTTCTCAGGATTATACAGTGAAATGCCCTAGTAATGTATTTGAGTAAGCAAAGTACTAAGTCTTAAAGTTAGCGTTTTATTCTAGAGGTAGTCTTGTTAACATCTGTTCAATTTGTAAAGGATGAGCGAAGTGATTTGTAATGTGTATAAAAGAGTGACTATGTACTTATTGCTAATGCTTTTTATTTGGCTTTCACAAAGTTATTTTTGGCACAGTGTATCTAAATACTGTGTATATGATGGAAATGTGTTATTAGCTTTCTTCAGAAAACATTTCCATTTTTATTTTGATCTGCTTCAGATCTGCTACTGTGTACTTGGTAGCCACTGTGTCTTTAACCTCTTTGTGGTATTTTGGAAGCAATAGGGGGTTAGGCAGAGAAATTCAGACAGATGGAAAATGTGTGAGAATGGAAGCCCATGAGACATTAATCAGGTCTGATGGAGTCATATAGTATTGCATGTTACATTTTCTGTTAAATTGTAACACTGCAGTTTTCAGGCCACAGAGGGCTATATGTATACTAAAATAAAAGTTGGAATGTTTTTTCTAAAAGGAAAAGAGTTTTCCTTATCCATAACCATATTTTAACTTTTGTAGCAAAAAAAGTGTAGAGAGCCCTGATACAGCCAATTATTTTTGTATATACAATATTAAACATCCATTTGGAATGTATAAAGTACAATACAAGATAAAATGAATATTGTTGATTGCATCTCCTGTTAAACTAAGACTTGATCCTACTGTAAGAATATACTGACAATTCTAAAGCTGGTCTTCTATACAGTTTCTGTGTATTTCCATTTTCTGGATCATTATCACCTTCTCTTGCTCTCTTAAACCACTATTCAGAACTGTGTAGAATCTGGCTAAAGGGGCAGAGAGACAGCTGCAGATTCAATTTAAGACAATACTATTATTTGCAATCTCAGAGGGATGCCTGGTATATGAACCAGCCAGCCACTATTCCTCCTCCCCTTCCCAACTCTTGAGAAACACCCTCTCCTGCAGTGACAGAGAAACCAGCCCCTTCTATTTGCTGTCACAAATAAACCAGAAACCTAACAGACCATTAAAATTTATCATGTTTAATAGATAATTTACTAATCATACAAGAGTTAGTTTTCAGAATCCGTTTATTACAAATTGCACACTAAAAGATCCAAGAACTGTAGATTATGCTTTGGTTAAAAATGGCTTGCCATCAACCAGACAATGTATTGATTTCTTCTTGGCATTAGTGGTGAAAGAGATTTGTTCATCAGATTAATTCCTATGTTAATATTCTACCCAGTTAAGAGGTAAATATATATATTTCATTTTAAAGATCTGACTTATCTTTCATAATTTTTTTATCTATTGCATTTCACTCAGTTTAGAGATTGAAACTAGACAGGATAATTTAAATTCTTATGTGCCAGTCCTGTTCTTTATTGGTTGGACTGAAATGTTGTTCTGCAGCATACAAACAAAAGTTTTCACTGAAAATCTTGAACACCACATAATGTTAATAGTATTTTTTTAAACAAAATTTAGGCCTAAACATTTTTTACACCATTCTTGTGATGCCCCTACATATTCCTTCTCTCAAAACATCACCCAACCTTTTACTTGGTCTAAGTTTATAATCAAACCCTTCAGGATGCGTTTGTTTGTTTTTTAAATTGCCAGAATTCTCCGACTTTTGATAAATGTATACACTGTCTACTTGACAGCTTCTTCCACCCCGTTTATTAAAAAAATTGTGGTATGTGCTGAACCCTATTACACTTTTCATCCTGAGCTAGGTATGGAGTGTGGTATGCTCATAAGAGAACACAATACATACTGTTATAACTGAGCTGGATGAAACCTTGTTATGGGCTGAGTTAAAAAACCTTAGTGAGGTTGAAGGATTTGAATGCACACATCAGTTAGCATAACTGTAGGGAGAAGTTAATAACAAACCCCCAACTAAAAAGGAGTTTTAGGCTGGGTGGATCGAGGGGTTTTTGCTTGAGTATTGTTTTGGGGTAAAGTGTGTGGGAGAGGAAAGGTTTAAGAGGTTTGGGACTGTAAGCTAAGAAACTGTTCTTGTGTTCCTCCTGCATTTGGAGAAGTAAGACTTTGCACATTACTTGTAAATAAACAAGATTGCATCAAAGAAAATATGGGACTCTATTTTCAGTTTCTGCCCCCAGTTCGAACATTCCCGTGGCCTCAAACTTTGATGAGCTGTTCCAGTTCAAAAGGGACAACACTACTAATAATATTTGATGTTGGGATCTCCTATTCTCACATTATGTCTGATTCTGAATAATAAGAGCTGGAATCACAGAAAGGTGGATGCCAGAAAATGGTATAACTTACCCAGGGCAGTTGGATTGTTCTGGGTCTTAAATGAGGATATCATTACTATTTAAAAAACAAACAGACAAACTCCTCACAAAAGTCACCAATACTATTTAAAAAGTAGAAGGGGTTTGTTTATTTCTTATATTTAATATATGCTCTTAGATGTGAAACTGTTTTTGATATGATTGTCACCACAGAATCACATGACCTTGTTTGCCATGTGATAGTCTTCTCCTTAACATGTTCTCTCTGCAGTAGAAATTCAGTTAATGCCAGTTTTGGTATCCTCATTTCTACATAATGCTTTCAGAATGGTGAAAACTTTGTTAAAAGATTACTTGTGATTTTTACAATGGAGCACTCATTGCTATAGGTAACTTTAGAAATTATAAAATGCTATACTGCTATTAGGGTTGTGTCATTATTATGCGAATTTTTTTTTAAAGTGATTCACTATCCCATAAAATGCTACTTTAGTTGGTTTTTTTTTTTTTTTAAATTTACAAATGGAAAAAACTTGGTTCAGTCACTCTTTTTTAAGTCAACACCTTTATTGCTTTTAGCCTTTTTACTTGTCTAATTCAGATTACTTTGACTTTTAAAATCTATTGTTCTGTGATACATAAGGCCCTACCAAATTCACGACCATGGAAAACATGTCATGGACTGTGAAATCTTGTCTCCCCTCCGTGAAGTCTAGTCTTTTGTGTGCTTTTACCCTATACTATACAGATTTAATGGGGGAAATCAGCATTTCTCAAACTGGGGGTCCTGACCCAAAAGGGAGTTGGAGGGGGGTCACAAGATTATTTTATCAGGGTCCTGATATTGCCACCATTACTTCTGTGTTTCCTTCAGAGCTGGGCAGCAGGAGAGTGGCAGCTGTTGCCTGGGCACTGAGCTCTGAAGGCAGCACCCTGCCAGCAGCAGCACAGAAGTAAAGGTGGCAATACCATACCATGCCATCCTTACTTCTGCACTGCTCCTGGTGGCGGCACGATACAATAAACACTTTAAAATGTAAGATGAATATTTAATATTTTTATTGTTCATTTCCTAAATATGGATTGCATGAAAGGCTGTAATGACTTTGAGGAAACTCTTCTTGTCTGTTAGATTAATAATGGGAGTAGGTTTGTGTGTGTGTGGTTTTTTTGGCAGCTCAGCTGGTGGAAAAAGAGCATCTCCTCTTGGACCAGGACTTTTCTATTATATAAGAAATTGTGTGACATGACTTCTTTTGCATTTTGAACAGTATGTTTGCAATACACAAATTGAACTACAGAGAAGGTCACCAAAAGACTTGCATGTCATTTGGTCATCCAGCAGCTGGACTCTTAGGTATACCGTTGTGGTCTAGGAGCAGTGCTGTGACAAATTAAATTTACATGGAAAGATTATTATTTGATGACTAGTGCTACTTTGCAGTTAACTTTTGATGATGGATACAGACTCTTCACCCATCTCATCCTAAACACTTTCTCACTGTTCATTCATAATTTTTTTTTTTAAAGGCCAGAAAGGAGACCATTGTGATAATCTAATTAGAGCTGCATAATGCAAGTCATAGGACTTTTCTGAATTAATTCTTGCTTCAGGTCCAATAACTGTGGTTGCACTAGAATATATCTTTTTGAAAAAACATCTGATCTTGATTTTAAAAATTTCCAGTGATGGAGAATGCACCACAACCCTTGACAAGTTGTTCCAATTGTTAATTATCCTCACTGTTAAAATATTTGCATCTTGTTTGTAGTCTGACTTTGTCTATCTTCAGCTTCCAGGCATTGGATCTGGTTATACCTTATGTCTGCTATGTAAGGATCTGAAGGAGGCAGGCCTAGAATCTGGGGCTGTGAGGACTCTTGATCACTGACACTCCCTTGTCACCACCAGAAGAGACAGATGAAGCAGCACCTCACTAATCTTGAAAGGTCAGGTCATAGAGGAAGTCCTGTCAGTATATCCAAGGCCTAGAGTGCCTGATTGTCTTGCACTCATGACTTAAGCCAGGAAGTGACCTGGCTGGATTGTCCAAGCAACTGAGCAGACTTCCTGTTGCTGCCCCATTGGACCCTGCTCTTTGCTTGTCTCCTGTGATCTGCATCCAGTCCTGTTCTTGGTTCCTGATCTGCTTCTGTCCTATTCTTGGTTCCTCCTGCCTTGCTCCAGCACCCAATCCTGGTTCCTGCCTTACTGCTGCTCCTTGTCTCATATCTGGTTCCTACTGCTATGCCTCACTTTTGACCATTTACTCTGATGTCTGACTCTGACTCCAGCTGTGACCTCTTGATTTAACTTCTGATGCCGACTCTTGCTCTGACTATTAGACAAGATTGCCTGTGTCCTGGTTCCAGACATGTTAAATTGAAGAGCCCTCTGTCGTTAAATTTCTATTCCCTGTTTAAGAACCTACAGTCTGTAGTCAAGTCACGCCTTAATTTTCTCTTTAAACTAAATAGATTCAGCTCCTTGAATTTCTCAGTATAAGGCATGTTTTCAATTCTTTAAACATTCTCATGGCTCTTTTAAATCCTCTCCAATTTTTCAACATCCTTCTTGAAATGTGGACACCAGAACTAGACGTGGTATTCCAGCAGCGGTTGCACCGTGCCAAACAAGAAGTAATATAATGAGGTGGCCAAATTGCGGCTCATGTGCCTCATGCGGCTCTTTTACAGTTAAAGTGCTTCTTGTGGTGCCCCCACATACTCCTCTCATTCTCCGCCTACCAGACTAGGGAGGCAGGAGCTCAGGGTTTCTGCCCTGCGGTGGGGCTAGGAGCTTCTGGCAGAGATGACTGGTGCCTGTTGAGAGTGGGGGGATACAATTTAAAGGTTTGTCCTCCCCCCAACAGCTTGAGTCATGCCCCCCTCTTATCCTCAGTGGCCCCTCCCTGCAGTTCCCAAGTGCTAGCTCCATGGGGAGGCAGCCACAAACAGCTGGGAGCTGTGGGGAGGAGGCTGCTGCTTCAGCTCTGTGGGGAGAGGCAGTAGGAAAAGCAGAGGCTCTTCCTGGAAACTCCCAGCTGTTTGCCGCTGCCTCTCCCCACTGCGGCAGCTCCCAGCTTGCCTGCTCCAGCAGCTGCCATGCAGGGAGGGAGCCCTGTGGTACCATGTGATTGAGTGGGGCCAGCAAACCCTGTCAAAAATCTGTGGGGTATGTGACACCCCCCCCACACCCCATGCCTCACTTTTGCTTGGCAGAGAAAGGGGTCTTGAGACTTCAGCACCTTGGGACATGCCTGCCGAGACTTGGGGCTTCAGCCCCGTGGGGCATGCCTGCTGGGGCACAGAGTTCCAGAAGGAACAGAGCAGAAGTCCCAAGCCCCCGCAGGTGTCTCCCATGCGGCTGAAGCCCTGAGGACTGCCCCTGCAGGGCTGAATCCCTGACAGGCTGCCCCAGCTCTCAAGCTTCTGAAGGTTGTCATGTGCATCTCAGTGGGTCAGTAAGTTTAGCCACCCTGTAATATAACTTTCCCACTGTATATTCCTCTATTAATACATGGTAACAGGATGCTCTGCTCCTTTAAGGACCTGGGGCCAACTAGCACTGTTCAGTTATCAGACTCAGCTCGGAAGTGTTCAGGTTATGCCTGGGAAGGGCTGAGAGAGGGCACTGGCAAGGAAGCTGTAGGAGGCAGTTTGGCTTCTTTGACTGGCCCTGAAGCAGAGGGAGAGGCGTAGAGTGAAGTGACTCTTGGCCCCTTTAGATTCTGTTGGTCAAGGGTTTTTGTGCATTTTTTTTTTTAAATTAATAAACCAGGTCCTCATGGAACATCCTGAAACAGACTTTGACCTAGTATTAGTCTTTCCTGGAGTAGGGAGACAGGTCAGCAGCTTACATACATCCAAGGATCACACAAGGCCTTTTAGCCACACTATTACACTGGGAGCTCATGTGCAGTTGACTATCCTCTATTACTCCCAAGTCTTTTTCAGGATCGCTGCTTCCTAGGATAAAGTCCCCATCCTGCAAGTGTGGCCTATATTTTTGTTCCTGCGTGTATGCCCTTACATTTGGCAATATTGAAATGCCTATTCTTTGATTGCTTCCAGTTTACCAAGTGACCCAGATCACTCTGTATCAATGGCCTATCCTCTTCATTATTCACCTCTCCCCCAATCTTTGGAGATGACAGAAACTTAAGATATTAAGTAAAATATTAAATATCACAGGGCAAAGGACTGATCTGTATAGGGCCCCACTAGAAACAAACCTACTCGATGATTCCACATTTACAGTTACTTTTTGAGACCTATTGTTAGCCAGTTTTGAATTGGTTTAATATTCACCATGTTAATTTTGTATCACGATAATTTCTTATTCAAATGCCTTATGTAAAGTCTTAAGTATATTGCATCAACACTATACTTTTATCAGCCAAACTCGTAATCTCCTCAAGAAGATAACATGTTATGCTGATAAAATCTATTTTGCATAATCTTATGTTGATTGCATTAACTAAATTACCCTCTTTTAATTCTTTATTAATCAAGGCTGGTATCAGCTGTTCCATTATTTAGCCAGAAATTGTTGTCAGTCTGACAGACCTATAATTACTTTGTTCATCTCGTTTACACTTTAGAACTAGTAAGACAGCGTTAGCTTTCTTCCAGTCCTCTGGAATTTCTTCGGTGTTCCAAGACTTATTAAAACTCAGGCCAGCTCTTTTAAAACTCTTGGATGCAAATTATCTGGACTTGCTGATTTAAAAATATCTTATGATATGGTAGCTTTTTCACAAAAACAGACCAGAAATATTTATTGCACTCGTCTGCCTTTTCTGCGTTATTATTAACAGTTCTACCATTTCAATCTAATAATGGATCAATACTGTTGCTAGCATTCCTTTTTCCTGATATACATATGATTCCTTTTTATTGTCCTTAATTCTGCTGACCATAGATTTTTTTCTGTGCTGCTTTGATCAGTGTCCTATAATAGACCTCTAAAAGGCAGCCTTTTTCTTGCTTATCCTCTTTTAGCACAGTTATGTAGATATGATCTGCTATCTTGCATCTATTTTTTAAATGACTGTCTTGTTAATTTTTTTTACTATCAGTAGTTTGTTTAATGATCAACAAACCCATCCTTCAATGCAAATTATCTTGTCAACTATTGCAATATGTCTAAGCTTCGCTATCTGAGTTTGAATAAAGTTATTAAAGAGCTGATAAGCAAACTGACTTCAGCAGCACCTCTCTTCTGCTTTGGCTTGTATCTATCAGACTTCAGACCAGGTTATGATATGGGGATGGAATTGGAGGGTATCTCCTTATCCTCATGGACAGAGGACAAACTTAATTGTTGATACTAGATAAGTGGTTCCCAAACTTCTTCCGCCGCTTGTGCAGGGAAAGCCCCTGGAGGGCCGGGCTGGTTTGTTTACCTGCCGCGTCCGCAGGTTCGGCCGATTGCGGCTCCCAGTGGCCGTGGTTCGCTGCTCCAGGCCAATGGGAGCTGCTGGAAGCGGCGACCAGTAGCAGACCGCGGCCGCTGGAAGCGGCGACCAGTAGCAGACCGCGGCCGCTGGGAGCCGCGATCGGCTGAACCTGCGGACGCAGCAGGTAAACAAACCAGCCCGGCCCGCCAGAGGCTTTTCCCGCGCAAGTGGCGGAACAAGTCTGGGAACCACTGTACTAGATGTATGTGTCTTCAATATCATTAGTCACGTGTTGCTGTTGATTTGCCTTCAAGAGGCCTATCAGGAATGGGACGAGTTGCACAAAGCTGGCTTTGATTTCTTTTGAATAGGTAACCTAAAATCATGATGAGTACCTCTTTTTTTCTCCTCAAGATCTCTGACTTTTGATGTCACTCAGAGTTCAGGTCTCTCACATTCTCTATTCAGTATAGGTCTGAATAGCAAGGGAGATCATGAGAATGTGTGGACTTCAGTAAGTTGACACCCAGTTCTACATCTTGTCTTCATCAAACATAGCCAGCGCTAATACTTGAATGTTCCAGTAGCTGAATGAGAGAAGTGTAAGAATGAAAAATAGTTGGCTTAAGCTGAGAAGGATGGAAGTATTGCTGGATGAAAGGAACTAGCTTTGAGGGACTAGCAGGAGCTCTTGCCTCATCTTCTATAGAAGGTATTTAATCGCCTTCCTGTGGTCAAGGTGATCCGGAGACCTGGGTACTCATCTTAAATTCTTGGCATTCAAATAGAAGCTGTAGTCAGGAATGCATTTTACTTTTCAGCCTTTTTTGCATCTCGTTCTTTCGATCAAGATGTAGCCACAGCAATCCATGTCTTTATTGCCTCCAGGCTGAACTGCTGCAATAGGCCGCTTATGTTATCCACAGGCCATGCAACAATGGCAAATGATCCATCATGAAAAGGCTCATCTGTGCAATGTAAACTGATGAGCACCTCACATCTTTTTTATGTATACCAGCTCCCCATCCAGTTCCAGATATTCTTTGAGGTGTCCTTATATTACTCTGTTTTCAATCAGTTGTTGACAGGCTTTCTTAGAAATCATTTCTTGCTCCAGGGTTCGCTGTGACATCTTAGATGCTAGGTGTTCTCAGTTGAAGTCCGCATTTGTGGAATTCCTTACCAAAGAAGACCAGGTTGAGCCTGGAGTTTACCCCCTTGAGAATACAAAGCACGATGCATCTATTTGCTCCCTCAATAATGATGGCTACAGAATAGCTGATAGAAAAGGAGTACTTGTGGCACCTTAGAGACTAACCAATTTATTTGAGCATGAGCTTTCGTGAGCTACAGCTCACTTCATCGGATGCATACCGTGGAAACTGCAGAAGACGTTATATACACACAGAGACCATGAAACAATACCTCCTCCCGCCCCACTGTCCTGCTGGTAATAGCTTATCTAAAGTGATCATCAAGTTGGGCCATTTCCAGCACAAATCCAGGTTTTCTCACCCTCCGACCCCCCCACACAAACTCACTCTCCTGCTGGTAATAGCCCATCCAAAGTGACCACTCTCTTCACAATGTGTATGATAATCAAGGTGGGCCATTTCCTGCACAAATCCAGGTTCTCTCCCCTCCTCCAAAAACCACACACACAAACTCACTCTCCTGCTGGTAATAGCTTATCCAAAGTGACCACTCTCCCTACAACGTGCTTGATAATCAAGGTGGGCCATTTCCAGCACAAATCCAGGCTTTCTCACACACCCCCCCCCCCGGACACACACCCACTCACTCACTCACTCTCCTGCTGGTAATAGCTCATCCAAACTGACCACTCTTCAAGTTTAAATCCAAGTTTAACCAGAACGTCTGGGGAGGGGAGGTAGGAAAAAACAAGGGGAAATGGGCTACCTTGCATAATGACTTAGCCACTCTCAGTCTCTATTTAAGCCTAAATTAATAGTATCCAATTTGCAAATGAATTCCAATTCAGCAGTTTCTCGCTGGAGTCTGGATTTGAAGTTTTTTTGTTGTAAGATAGCTACCTTCATGTCTGTGATTGCGTGACCAGAGAGATTGAAGTGTTCTCCGACTGGTTTATGAATGTTATAATTCTTGACATCTGATTTGTGTCCATTTATTCTTTTACGTAGAGACTGTCCAGTTTGCCCAATGTACATGGCAGAGGGGCATTGCTGGCACATGATGGCATATATCACATTGGTGGATGTGCAGGTGAACGAGCCTCTGATAGTGTGGCTGATGTTATTAGGCCCTGTGATGGTGTCCCCTGAATAGATATGTGGGCACAATTGGCAACGGGCTTTGTTGCAAGGATAGGTTCCTGGGTTAGTGGTTCTGTTGTGTGGTATGTGGCTGTTGGTGAGTATTTGCTTCAGGTTGCGGGGCTGTCTGTAGGCAAGGACTGGCCTGTCTCCCAAGATTTGTGAGAGTGTTGGGTCATCCTTCAGGATAGGTTGTGGATCCTTAATAATGTGTTGGAGGGGTTTTAGTTGGGGGCTGAAGGTGACGGCTAGTGGCGTTGTTATTTTCTTTGTTAGGCCTGTTCTGTAGTAGGTGACTTCTGGGAACTCTTCTGGCTCTATCAATCCAGACTCCAGCGAGAAACTGCTGAATTGGAATTCATTTGCAAATTGGATACTATTAATTTAGGCTTAAATAGAGACTGGGAGTGGCTAAGTCATTATGCAAGGTAGCCTATTTCCCCTTGTTTTTTCCTACCCCCCCCCGCCCGACGTTCTGGTTAAACTTAGATTTAAACTTGGAGAGTGGTCAGTTTGGATGAGCTATTGCCAGCAGGGGAGTGAGTGTGTGTGTGTGTGTGTGTCCCCCGGGGGGGGGGGGGGGTGAGAGAGCCTGGATTTGTTCTGGAAATGGCCCACCTTGATTACCATGCACGTTGTAGGGAGAGTGGTCACTTTGGATGAGCTATTACCAGCAGGAGAGTGAGTTTGTGTGTGTGTGTGGGGGGGGGGAGGGTGAGAAAACCTGGATTTGTGCTGGAAATGGCCCAACTTGATGGTCACTTTAGATAAGCTATTACCAGCAGGACAGTGGGGCGGGAGGAGGTATTGTTTCATGGTCTCTGTGTGTATATAATGTCTTCTGCAGTTTCCACGGTATGTATCCAATGAAGTGAGCTGTAGCTCACGAAAGCTCATGCTCAAATAAATTGGTTAGTCTCTAAGGTGCCACAAGTACTCCTTTTCTTTTTGCGAATACAGACTAACACGGCTGTTACTCTGAAACCTGTCAGAATAGCTGATGTGGTCCGTCAAGGAGACCAAGCAAGAACATTTCACTGAAGAAAGTGGTATGAGTGACAGAGATTAGTTTTCTTTCGGATGACGGTGATACTTTAAAACTTGTGAATAGGACCTCTAAATGCTACTGAAGTGGGCTGCATTAAAAATGCCAACCATAGATACTGTCTTTAAGACTCAAGAAAAAAAAAAGTTTTGTATATCTTACTTTTGCATTCTCTTAGGGCTGCAGGTTAGGGATGGTATGGTGTTGGTTTATATTTGACCCTAATTAACCTGTCCAGTCTCTACCAGAGACCATTACGTATGCTTCCTTTATATCTGAATGCCATGGAGGAAAATTATTTTTTTCACAGTTTTAGGGTAGCAGTTATGCAGCAGCCCCTGCTCCCATTGACTGAACACTTACATGAATGTGATGAGTGACCTTCCATATTTTGATTGTTGTTGATAGCCCTTTGCTTGTTCTGGGTGGGTTTTTTTTAAGTTCACATAATGTGCCTTCAGTCACTTGTGTTTAAATGTATTTTCTTGAGTTCCTCAATCTGAGAGAATTTTTCCCTCTTTTGGACTATAATTTGATTTATTTTCAGATTCCTTTTTTATAAAAATACTTCCCCAATACTAAGGACCATTAAACTTCAAAAAGCTCAATCTTAATTCTTTTAACTCAAATTTTAGCTGCTTGTCCAATGTCTGTCTTCTGTTTTACCAAAAAGACTCTGTCCAATATTAACAAAAGGAATTAAAGCCTAAGTTCACTTTCGGTCACTGTCTGGAGTTCTCTTACTCCACCTTGAATCTCTGTGGAGCATCATGTTGAGATAACTTACTTGTTGCTTTGAGTGCCTTTGAAAGAAAATCTGATCTGAGTATTTTTAGCACAATCTTTTTATTATAAGGATTAAATGTATTTTTCACTTATGCAACAGTTTTATATTTCTTTTATAGAGTTTTATGCTCTGTGGCTTTTTAATATTTGTGACCATTCTTAACTCTCCTCAATTTTGTAATGGTTCTCTAATATGGTGAATTTGCAGCTCTTTTAACTGGCGAATGCCTCTAATAATTCTCTCCTGTAATAGATCTAGGACTGAGTCTCCCATTTCCTCTCATTCACTTTCTTTCCCCTCGTTTTAGGCTTTGTTTTTCTGTCCCTGGAGATATTTCAGTTGCATCACTGTAATCAATCTTCTTGCTTGGCGTAAAAAAAAAAAAAAAATTGTGGAAGGAAATCCTGAAGAAGCCACATTTTTGGTGTTTGAGTAGGCATCCAAAAATACAGGAAGCATGATGCAAACTTCTAGAAATCAGGGTTATAAATAGTATCCACAGCTTTTTCATTTTTTAAATCAAAAGGTCAAAGTCAGTGCAATCCAAGAAAAGATGAAAAATTCCTGTTGTAAGACTTGCTCATAAAAATTAGTCTACTGTTAGTAAATAAAGACCATTCTGCAACAAATAAATTGTCAATATCCATTGTGTTGCAATAAAGTTGCGGGAGGGCAATGATTGTAGATTAGCTCCTGAAAATATAATAAATACACAAATTTATAAAGCAGAAGTTGGGCTTTCTACTCATACAGCATATGACCTACAAAATCAAGGATATGAAAAGGTAAGTCACCTAATGGTAAATAACTCTTCAATCTACAAGCGCACACCTTACCATTACCACAATTTCTGTATACTGGAGGGGAGTCCAGGCAGTGCAACTTAACTCTCCCCCCCTCCCCCCCCTTTTCACCCTTCTGCATATACCACTGGACCAGATTATTTCCCCCCAACACTAGTAGTTGATTTTGTAGGGAGTGGATAATTTGATAAAGGGTTATTTTCGGATGAGTGGTGGAAGGCTGGCACTCCTAGAGAGGCAGAGTTAAAGTTTAGTAGTTGTGGTAGTAGTAATAGTAATTTGTGTGCTTGTAGGTGGAAGAGTTATTTACCATTACGTGGGTTAACTTTTTGTTTCCTTTGTGGATTTGTGTTGAGCATGTTGAGCAACCTTAAGTACTTCACAGGTAAATTTTTTTGCATATTAATTTCCTAGGTTTTTTAAATACTTGATGCAGGGATTGGAGAAGGTGGGAAGATGGTCCTGTTGGAGGTAAAAATGCAGATGCTGATGGAGAATTTTATCTGTCAGCAGCTGTGCATGAATCATTCTTTGTTGTAGGGTAAAATCTGACAGGAAAATAGTGATCCCAACAGAGAAGGTTTCAGGTGAGGCTTGTCCCCCCACACCAGTCTATTTTACATGGACCGGACCACTGTCAACTGATAGGATATGTATGTGCAACACATAAACTTTTTGGTTAGAATATGAATGGGAGTAAAAAACTAATATAAATCTAATATTTTTAATAAAACAATAACTATCTGATGCATCAGAACTAATCAGGATCCATTTCTTTACCAATTTGTGTAGGTAAAAAAATGTTTTTTAAGACAGATTGGTCAACATTCCTAACTGGAGTTGCTAACAAGTGTTACCATCATGTTCGAAATTCTTATTGCGGATGGCAGGGGCTAATGAGGAAAGAGACCAATGATATTTTCTGGCCAGGTGGCTGCAACTTTATTGACCCTGGATATCTCCTAAAAGCAGCACAGCAGAGGAATGGTAAAATGGAAGGGCATGGGAGCATCTACATGCCCTGATACCTAGCCCAAGTACTCTGCCGCCTGGTAATCATGGAAACAATCTCCAGTGGCTTACGATATCCTGCTACTATTTGTTTCCTGTGGTAAAGACTGATGGATCTCTGATCAGGGCTTGGGAAGAAGCATGGAAAACCTACTTATGGTTGGTTTCAGAGTAACAGCCGTGTTAGTCTGTATTCGCAAAAAGAAAAGGGAGTACTTGTGGCACCTTAGAGACTAACCAATTTATTTGAGCATAAGCTTTCGTGAGCTACAGCTCACTTCATCGGATCCGATGAAGTGAGCTGTAGCTCACGAAAGCTTATGCTCAAATAAATTGGTTAGTCTCTAAGGTGCCACAAGTACTCCCTTTTCTTTCTACTTATGGTTGTGAAATGTTCAGGGCCTCAGAGTGAGTTGCCGTTGCTAAACCTCTTGCAGACCAGGTCCATAGCTACTCCTTGTTGTAGTGACCAACCTCTTCTTCTGGAGCAACTACCAAAACCTTTTTTCACTGGCAACAGGAAAAGGAAAATTAGCAGTGTTGTTAGCAATGCTCATTACAATCATATCCCTAAGAGTAGTGGTTCTCAAACTTTTGTACTGGTGACCCCTTTCACATAGCAAGTCTGAATGCGACCCCCGCCCCTTATAAATTAAAAACATTTTTAATATATTTAACACCATTATAAATGCTGCAGGCAAAGTGTGGTTTGGGGTGGGGGCTGACAGCTCACAATCCCCCAGGGGTCCCGATCCCCAGTTTGAGAACCCCTGCCTAAGAGTATGCTGTTGTGGTCATCCTCTTACGAGGCAAGCCTCCAGTAACTGACCTTTAGAAAACTTCACTCTGTGCTACAATTTGAAACCAGACTGTCTCCTTGAGTGAGCACAGGCACTGTTTTTTCTAGCACTGTATGAGACTCTTGGAATGGGGGGTGCTCAAACACATCATAAATAATACCCCATTATTAAAGATGTGCCAGACCAATTGTTACAGCCCAGTACATTACAAACATTGTACCATTCAAGGATGCTCCTGAGCTTAAGTCTTCAGTGGATACTTAAGCCATTAGGACCATAACCTGCCAGGGAGCATGAGCTCAAGTCTACAGTTCCTATCCAAAGCATATAATAAGGGAGTGATGAATAATTACTGTGTGGGGTCATGGCACAAACCAGCACTAGTTTAATTACTTACTTTAAGCATTTATACAAATTCACACCAGTAATACATAACAAGGTTACATTTTGTTTAAAAATGATGTGTTGCAAAATACACAGAACAAGTTTTCCAGTTATGGAAGAAAGAAAGGGCCTATGTCGATAAAGTGGGGAGGCTGATATTGTAGGGAGTGAATACTGTTTCAGTCCTTAGTTTCATCTGTGTCAAAGTCCTTGCCTGAAGCACTGTCTTTGAAAGTATCAAGTAATCAGGTCACTGATGTCAAATCCCAGAATAATTCTCATTTCCCATCAAAAGTGGCCTTGAATTATGATAGAGAGAAAAGTGTTCTGATCTTTTCTTCACATTTTTTATTTCAGAATAGTGAAGTCCCTTCTTTGTCACTGGCCTGAGATTTCAAAAATATTAGTTTGGCCCCTTTCAATTCTGTTTCCTTTATACTGTGTGCAGCGAGCAGAATTTTGTTGGTTATCCTAATCATATAGTATGACTACAACAATGGTTCTTACATAGCAAATTTTTATGGCTCTTTCCTTATGGGAAAGTGATAAGCATTTTATAAGTAGATAGGATCTTCTTTCACATCCAGGTTCAGAACTTTGATACAAGAAAGTAGGTTTGAATAGACTTTCCCTCAAGGGAAACTTGCACTGCTCCATTTTTGGCTCTTCCTTGTCTCTCTTCCCCCCTCGTCTCCCCGCCAATGTTCTAGTTGACAATCTGTAGCCATAGTGTCCTTCATTAGTTTTGGAATCTGCCCTTGATTTCAGTTAATTTTATTATGCTGTCCGAGTTCTGCATCATTTATTTATTTATTTATTAAAATTCTGGCTTCTTATTTAGGAGAGATTCTCCAAATTTTATATTTCAAAGAGGAGATCTTGTGTTGCACTATTCTGCTCCAGTGTTCTTTGCCAGAAAAATGCTATAGTTGAATGTTGCTGAGTGAATCTGACAGTGTGGCACTTCCTCTCAGCTCCAAGTTCAGGTGGTAGCTCCAGTATCTTTTTTTTAATGCAGATTCTATTACTAACAATATTAATTCTCCCTTTGTTTTGGGGATACTACAATCTGATTTTAAAAGCGGTCTGTTGACACTTCACTTCAGACTTGCAGACCCGATGCTGCTTTTCAGTGGAAAAATCTAATTTAAAATACTAGAGCAATTCTTCTTTTAGGTTGGAAGGTAAAGATTAATGACCGCAGTAAGATTTCCAAGGAGCATATATTAACCTGTGCAAGGACTCAGAATCCCCTGGGAAATTGAGGGCTGTCCTCATGAATCTCAGGATGTGGGTACATACCAAAAGCATAGGGTTTTTTTGGGTCTTGTTTTTGTTCCCCCCTCCAACACGTCCACAAATTCACTTAAGTGCATGGATTGTAAAGTTGCTTAAACAACATGACAGACAACCCATGCTCCTCAGCATGTGTGTGTGGACATTTTTTTTTTTTTTTTAGTTTGTACTTTTTTGTTAGAGTGTATTTGAGGAATTGTTTAAAATGTAGAGTTACAATACTAAAAAAACCCCAAACCTTTCCCTGCATCATCTGCCATGTACACCCTGTCTTTGGGCTAATGTACATAGATAAGAAAGTGAAACTGACCAGTCTGGTTTCACTTCTAATTATAAGAAAATGCAAGAAGTAAACTCCATAAATACTGAAAAATGAAAATGATAGTATATTAAACTACTTTCATTTTTTATAATTTCATAAGTTATTAGTAGCACATATATTAATTTTTATTTAAAAATGTTCCCTTAAATGTTAGTTTGTATACTTCTGATGAAATGGAACATTTCTGAACTTTTGAAAACCCTTTTGCTATAATATAGTAAATTAAAGTATTTTGCATTTGACCTTTTTCCTGTAACAGTATGGAATAATTTATCATTAATATGTTACATCACACTACCCTCTATGAGGTTGAAAAACTGGTAATGTTACAGGGCGATATCAGATATTTACTTATGGCTATAAATACTGTAAGATGTTTTGGTGACACAATGAGTCAGTGCTTATGATGTCACCAAAACCTAAGGCACATTTAGTATCTTGTGAACAGTTTACCTCCTGCTATTTTTAAAATTATGTTATGGAGCTCGTGACTGCTTGACTATTCAAGCCATGTTTCCTTCCACTTCCCTTTATGTAAGGTGACGTTTTTAATACTAAAGAGATACATTAGTAGTAACAGATTTTTGAGTAGGATTGCAACTCTTAATTGTTTTTCTATCCAGCTGCTGCCCATTTTTCTGTGGCTATTTTCTCCACTGCCTGTTCTCTGCTGCTCTCCACATTTGGTACTCTTGTTCCTGTTTCAATTTCCTCAGCACCAGTTCAGCCAACTCCAACTGAACAGCTGGTTTGTTGAGGATTATGTCCCCCACTGTTCCTAGGGGAATTGTACCCCTGCATTCCCCACACCCTTATTTCTTTCTGAGGGGTATGACTGCTCTACATGTTGTTTACCTTGTGCCATGAGCATAATTCTCATCTCCTGTATGTGTCTTTTCTGCTGCAGTTAATCCGTGTTCTGTGCACAGATGCTCAAACTGCGCTTTGATCAGTTTGGCATATGTTTCTTGTTTGCTTATTTTGTGCTGCCTTTTGTTCTATTGACCTCTCTTGAAATAAACAAGCAGAAAACAACAAGCTTTTTTTCTTTCCTGTCCAACCTTATTACTTATGAATCTTTAGGAGATGTGTAATAGTATACTTCGTAAGTGCCTTGAGTGTGAACTTTGGTTAGCTCATAAATTGGGTGCAGATCCTGTTGACAATGCTACTGACACACATTTGAGGGTTAGCTAAGGTGTCCCAAATGAATTGCTGCCATCTGCTCACAGTGGGAGGGAGCCCTGTCTGTGCCCACCAGGTGAAACTCTCCCCAGCTACTGGCAATGCAGGCACTCTGCTCCAGGCTGCATGAGCCCTGCTCTTTCTCTTTGCAGGCTAGCAATTTACACATTCCACTCTGTTACACTGGAGTCCTCCATTCCCTATTGTCTTGACACCCCCAGTGCACTCCAGGTGTCTGCAGCCTCTGGGAACAGTGCACCCTAGTTCACTGGTTTGACTCTCCTTAGCACAAGGTGCTTTGACAGGTAAAACCAAATGGCAGTTTATTTAACAGAGCTTGAGATAAAGATTCAAATAAAAGAAAGGATAAGAGTTTGAAAATAAAAGGTTACAGGTAAAAGAAAAACATAAAACACATTCTATAGCTTATATTTATTAACAAGTTATTTTCCTATCTTATAAAATACTTGTCACTCAGTGGTTTGTTCTATCAGCACTTGTCCAGTTCTGAAAGCTGGGATCCACTTTTCATGAGTCACTCTTGCTTTCAGTATCTTTCCTTTGTAATGGATCACTGCCGTGGGCCATTTTTTCCTCTCTCATACAGTCACAAGCTATTGTTTCTTAGTCCCAGAGGGCCATCTCTTCTGAGAACTCTCCTGGGGTTTGTTTGTCTTTGAGTGTACTTAAGACTGTATCTTCCCCAAACAGTAAACATAAACTGGCTCAGTTGAAGAATATTCATTGTTCTCATGTTGATTGGATCTGCTCTCAGACTTCCCCTTCTCGGGTGATAGGTTTCACTCCCAACAGATTTGGAACATACATATCCTATATATTATGTAACTCTAAAATTGATTTCTATAAAAACATCTTGCAATAATCATGACAATCGGCTAGTTCTTAGCTTTTGTCAGAGACCGCACATTACCTTCTTCAGTGTAATATTGAGTAAATGGTTGGACATGATGTAGTACAGGGGTTCTCAGCCTTTTTCTCTGAGGCCCCCCTCAACATGCTATAAAAACTTCAGGGCCCAGCGAGGGTGGCGGAGCTTCGGGGCAGGGCCTTGGGCATAGGCATAGTTTGATTTTTCTTGGTGGGGAGGGCAGGGGCCAGCAGGGCTCGAGCCACCTCTGTATGGCGGGGTCCAGGGAGGGAATGCCACCTCCACCCCCGGACTCACCTCAGCAGGCCACCCAGCCTGTCTGGGCTGGAGAGGGGTGTGCAATCAAAAATTATAATTCAAAGGTGGGGGGCTTAGCTCAAAAAGTTTGAAAGCAGCTTTGGGTGCAGGGAGGGAGTCACTAGGGGTTGTGTGAGGGCAGGAGATAGCTCAACGTGGAGGTAGGGAGTCACTAGGGGCTGTGTGAGGGCAGGGGTGGAGGTAGGGAGTCACTAGGGGCTGTGTGAGGGCAGGGGATAGCTCAACGTGGAGGTAGGGAGTCTCTAGGGGCTCTGTGAGGGCAGAGGATAGTTCAGCTGGCAGGGAGGGGGTAGCTGGGGCTGTGTGCAGGCAGGGGAGTAGCACAGGGTGCAGGAGGAGGTACTAGGGGCTGTGTGTGGGGAGTGGGTAGCTCAGAGTGTAGGGAGAGGGTTATTAAGGGCAGTGTGCTGGGAGGACTCCCCTGTGGTCCCTATTCCTGGAGGGGTCTGCCAGCCACAGGGCTGGGTCTCCCCACCCAGGGGCTCTTACCGACTGCCTCTGTGGAAGCAAAGATATCTGGGAACTGAGGAGCAGCTTCAACCTGGGGCACCAGCAGGAGAGGAGGGAATGCTGCTGCTGCCTGCTCCATGGCACTAGCCAGAGCAGCAGCAGCTTCCCCGCACTGTCTGGCTCCATCTTCCTGCCTCCAATCTGGCCAGGGGGTGGGGAGAAGGAGGGGCAAGGTGTGGAGCTGCCCCTGGGACTGCAGTGGTCTTGTGCTGCGGTTGGGGGGGCGGGGCAGGGCAGTGCCCTCCATGTCTCCAACTCTGCCCATGTGCTCAGGGCTTCTGAACCCACAGGGAGCACCAGGGCTCGGGGCTCCAGGATTCAGACCCGTGTCTCCAGGCTTCAGCCCTGCGTGGACCCCTGGTTGAGAACCACTGATGTATTATACCTGCTAGGGCATGACTGGGCATATCTGTATCACAGATACATTGGTAGGCTCCTTTCTTTTTTAATTCTGTGTTGTGTACAGTTCAGGAACTGAAGCTTGTGGAAAAGACGTATGCTAGCTTTCATATGGATTATTTATGTAGAAACCTGAGATACTGTATACTGTGTGGAAATTTAAAAAATGCAATAGTTGTTAAGCCTTTCATTTTCTACATATTGCTCAGATATGTTATACACAGATTTACAGATGTCTAAAGTCTGTGAAATAGGCCACTTTGGAAAATTGCTTGTATGCATTTTCATCTTTTAATTAAAGAATTTATTCCTTGGTTCAAGTCACTGCAACCTTAGTTGTGGAGCTGCTAGGATGACTTCATAACACGTTATGCCAGTCTTGCAAAATTGTCACATGTATTTACTAGTTCAGGTAAAATCTACTAGGCTGTCTGAACGATGCCAATGACGGTGCACTCTGGCCCATCTGTCCTCGTTTGTGCACATCTGTGGGGAAGAAGAAAGGTAAAGACTGTGTGTATGTTTGTGGGATATTGTTCTGTGAGGGGAAAAAAGGTGTGGGGAAAGGGGATCCACTCTTGCTAGCTTCTTTGTCCTCTGCATCGCACAGTCTCCTGCATTCTCCCCTTTTGTTTAACACAGGATGGAGCAGTGCTCTATAAGGCATCCACGACACAGCTATAGAACACTATGAATTCTGAGCTGGTTCCAAAATATGCTACAGGTTGTGGTTTTGTGTTACGAGAATGAAAACCTTAGTCTTCTATTACCTGCCCCAGAATTTACTGGTCCAAAGTGAGCAGGTGAGTGGAAATTCGTAAGGCGAAGTATCGATTGTTAGTAATCTTTGCTCCTCCCCACCCTCCTCAAAACTACCACAGAATGGTTACCATGTTTCCATACCAGCTTTTCAGAGGTGGCTGAAGCGACTTCTGTAAAACACATTGGGATTTTTTGGTATGGGAAATGCTGTATAATATTTTATATAAAAAGTGGTTTGATTGCCAGGAAATTTGGAACACATATTAAGTTCTCATTTATATAATGGATTACATTTGGGAGAGTGGAGGTAGGGTTGATGTCTGTCTGTGCAGTTTAATCAAATATTTTTTGTTGCTTTATCAGCATTGCTAAAACTGTTCTTTGTTTTCTAAATTGTTGTAACAATTTTTTTTTCATGCTCTGAAATGAATCTAAATTTATTTCCAAGTTGAATCTTGCCTTGCTGGAAATATCTGATGTTGGAATAGAGCTGTGATAGTAGTCAATCTTCTTCTAATAGGAGTCTGCTGTAGCTACCGTCCCTTCACAGATTCTTGTTGGTGTACTTACTAGCAAGTTTGAAATGGAAGATAGTATGTGATATTAGGTGATTTCATAATACAGCTCCAGTGTAAGTTAGTGCTGCTTCCTTGTAGCTTTAATTTACATAGCCAGCACAGAACTCCTCTCCAATGGCAGAAAGCTTGTGGAGGCAATCTCTAGCTGGTTGAAAGCCACTTTGTGCCATTTCTGTCTTGAATGTCTGAACCCACAATATCTGGAAATCCTATTTGTTAGCATTGTTCCTAACTCTGAGGAGGTAAACAATAGACATGTCCTGCCTTGAATCAGGTAGTATTTCCTTGACAGGGTTATGTAATAATTTACAAATATTTGTGATTTTTCACAGCAGTAAAAATTTACTAGCCTGACTTGATCCTCCCTGAATATTTGTGGTGTTTGCTAAGTTGTTTAAAGAAAAATTGTTGTGTTTTGCCTACTGTCCTGTTAATGCAGGCATTGGTGTTTTATTTATTTATTTTTTTTAAATAAGCCTGAGGGGGGGCGGGGAGTTTCACCAGATATCTCTGAAAAATTATGACATCATAATCTCAGTCACCATACTGGTAATTTGGCTACAGCATGTTTCTATTCTCTTACCAAAAAAACAAAAACAAAAACAACAAAAAAATCCCATCTGCTACAAGAAGAGGGTTTTTTTTTTTTGTTTTTTTTCCTGTAGGGCAGATGATATGGAGAATGTTCTTTGCTGTCTCCTTAAAAGGAGTTGAGCATATATTAAGTTGGCAGTATGTTTATAAAACCTTTAATATATCTGAGTACTTCATTACTGATATCTGGATTAATAACTTCTTTCTCACACTTAGCTTGAAATATAACCTCTGCTGTATGTTTCTAATAGCTCTTGAGAAAAGAGAGTATAGGTCTTTTGGTTGTAGGGATCACACATGGCTATGTTACCTCAAATATGTGCTGAATTCTAGTCTTTATTACAATTTTGGACATCTACAGTAACAGTCACTGGGTATGTCTTCACTGGCAGAGTTACATCGCGCAGCGCTGCTCAGAGAGTGCTGAAGGGAAACCGCTGTTGTGTGAACACACTGTCAGCTGCCTGCACAATAACTTGTTCACACTTGCCGTGGTATTCGGAGGGGTGCACTCTGGGCAGCTATCCCACAGATCATCTCTTCCTCTTCTGGCACTAAGAGTTGTGGGAAGGCAGTGGGGGTCGCAGGGCATCTTGGGTCCTGTCCCAATGTCCGTGATGCATTGCTTCGCATCCCAGCAATCCCTGTGCTTCCGTCTGCATTTGGTGCCATCTTTCAACTGTTTGTGTACTTTGCCTCTTCAGTCTGCAGGAATGGATTCTGCACTGTTGACCAATATGCTGCTTTCTCTGACCAACATGTCACGAGTGGCAGTGGAGTTTTTCTTTAAACTACAAAGGAAAGAGGAGTTTGACATTGATCTTGCCATGCATAGTAGCTATGACACAAGATTGCTTGTGGCATTCACGGAGGTGCTGACTACAGTGGAACGCTGCTTTTGGGCTTGGGGAAACAAGTACAAAATCCTGAAAGGATCAAAAGACAGTCAAAATCTTGATAAACTACATTTCCAATTAGTCAAAATCCTGACGCTATACCCCGTTAATTATATTCCCCCTTTCAGTCATCCAGCCATCCCACTTTACTTTTCATATCCCTGCAATGAGGGATCTACCAGGCTTTTCTGACATCGCTCCAATAAATGATCTTTGGGGAAATAAATAGCTGTGAAGTGCTGTGTGTGAGCACACACAGCGTAGAGCAGTGATGCAGTGTTAGTGATTTTGAATGTCAGGATTTTGTGTGTCAGGATTTTGATCAAGTTCCAGTGTACTGGGTTTCTTAAATAATGCTCTACGTATTTGTCATGCACTGTGCATCAATAGTGCAGTTTTCATTTACCCTGCCTGACTCCAATTAGAATACACATAAAGAAGCTATTCTCTTGAGGCAGTGGCTCAATAAATCTGAGCCTGTCTGAGTGAGGTTTGTAGAATGTTGCTATACCCATTCTTTCTGGATTCCTTTGTCTTCCTCTCCCTTATAATCTTGTCAGATGTATACACTTAATGTGTGATTAGAAGGGTGGACATGTGGCTTCAGCAAAGGCGGATACTATCAGTCCATAACCAGATGCTTTCTAAGAGGTGCAAGTGACTGGTACAAACTTTATTTTTTCCAACCAAAGATAGAAAGCTGACCTAAGAAGCAAAGTCTTGAGGGTGTCTCTCACACCCCAGTGTAGTATATTAATAAATTAATTTGGTTGGCTATTCATTAAGCTGGATATTTTAAAATTTTTGCTTGAAATAAGTGTTACTTCACCATAATGAAGGACTTAATTTGTCATAAAATACCTTATATATGCCATAAGAATTTGAGAGAAGCTGTCAGGGTTGAATCCCTACTCTGGCACCTCGAGTGCAGGAAGCAGGAGCCCGCAAGGATTTAAAAAACTAATACTTGCCACTCCAGGCTTGTATTAAACTCCCAAGGTTACAGCTTTTCTCTGACCTTGGCTGTTAAACGCAAAAAAAACCCCTTTGGACCCAGGATGGAGCACTTGGTAATTCCTCCTTGTGGGGTACCTCCCCTTTCACCTCCCGTCCAGGGAAGAGCTGAGAGAAAACAAAGAAAATTAACTGGTGCCACCAGTTAATTCAACAGCATATGCACAAACCTCTTAGGGCACCAAAAATCCAATTCTGTTCTTAAAAAAGGTAAATTTTATTAACAACAAAAAGAAAGAAAATACATTTGGATCTTAGGTTTTTGCTAGATTTTAAAGGAGCAATTCCAAAAATTAAGCACCCAAAATAGCTTTCTTGGGGGTTCAGCTTAGAGGTTACAAGCTAACAAAAGCATTTGGGGTTAGCACAGAGGAGATGCACGAGCCAAAATAAAAAATAAACCTGATTGTGTCTGTCTAAACATTCCCTATCCAAATAATTTCTTCTAGGTATGGAAGATGAATTTTCATACCTAGTTCAAACCTTACACAGCATTCCTGCTATAGCATTGCTGCTTCGTGTCCCTCCAGACCAGAGAACAACAAAGGGAAAGTTTCTTTCCCAATTTTAAAAGTTCTAGTCTTCTCATTTGCTTTTTTGGTCAGGTGCCCACTCCTTTTCTTTTACCTGTGAGCTTGTTAACCCTTTACAGGTAAAGCAAGCAGAGAACAGACACCAAGACGGATTTTACAGCTAACTGGCTGGCTGGGTGTTCATAAAAGGGAGCTACCCCCCACTTCATTTATTGCAGAAGCTTATTTGACTGCAATCTTAATGAAAATTCCACTGTCTCTGAAGAGCAGGCTGACTCTCTTGTTGGTGCTAAAGAATATAATGATAAATCATCCCAGATTGTCCATTAACTCTCACAAATCTTGGGAGACAGGCCAGTCCTTGCCTACAGACAGCCCCGCAACCTGAAGCAAATACTCACCAACAACCACATACCACACAACAGAACCACTAACCCAGGAACTTATCCTTGCAACAAAGCCCGTTGCCAATTGTGCCCACATATCTATTCAGGGGACACCATCACAGGGCCTAATAACATCAGCCACACTATCAGAGGCTCGTTCACCTGCACATCCACCAATGTGATATATGCCATCATGTGCCAGCAATGCCCCTCTGCCATGTACATTGGTCAAACTGGACAGTCTCTACGTAAAAGAATAAATGGACACAAATCAGATGTCAAGAATTATAACATTCATAAACCAGTCGGAGAACACTTCAATCTCTCTGGTCACGCAATCACAGACATGAAGGTCGCTATCTTAAAACAAAAAAACTTCAAATCCAGACTCCAGCGAGAAACTGCTGAATTGGAATTCATTTGCAAATTGGATACTATTAATTTAGGCTTAAATAGAGACTGAGAGTGGCTAAGTCATTATGCAAGGTAGCCTGTTTCCTCTTGTTTTTTCCTACCCCCCCCCCCCCCCCCAGATGTTCTGGTTTAACTTGGATTTAAACTTGGAGAGTGGTCAGTTTGGATGAGCTATTACCAGCAGGAGAGTGAGTTTGTGTGTGTATGGGGGTGGGGGGGATGTGAGAGAACCTGGATTTGTGCAGGAAATAGCCCAACTTGATTGTCATGCACATTGTGTAAAGAGTTGTCACTTTGGATGGGCTATCACCAGCAGGAGAGTGAATTTGTGTGGGGAGGGGGAGGGTGAGAAAACCTGGATTTGTGCTGGAAATGGCCCACCTGATGATCACTTTAGATAAGCTATTACCAGCAGGACAGTGGGGTGGGAGGAGGTATTGGTTCATATTCTCTGTGTATAAATAAAGTCTGCTGCAGTTTCCACGGCATGCATCCGATAAAGTGAGCTGTAGCTCACGAAAGCTTATGCTCAAATAAATTGGTTAGTCTCTAAGGTGCCACAAGTACTCCTTTTCTTTTTGGATGTTTGTGGTGTTCTGTGACCTGTCAGCTGCCTAAAACATGCACCAATAACCTATAAATGGGTGTTCTGGTATGGTTTGATACTGTTAAAATATGGATTCTTTAGTGTTCACTTTAATGTTATCAAATTTGTTCTAGCTTTCTAAGGCCACTTTCCCCCCACCAGTGTATGAAACAGATCTGTGATAGAGTAAGTTATGTTTCTCCTTCAAGTGATTGTCCATAAGTACATTCCACTCATGATGCACATGTGCCCTGTGTGCTCAAATTCGGAGTCTTTTTGCCATCAGTGTCTGTATTACCGCATATGTGCCCTGAGTGTTCTCTGTGGCTTGTGTCAAGGACATGAAAAGGTGGAGTGCAACAGCCACCACTCGGTTCCTCTTACTATCTCTTGGCTTCAAGAGGGAACAGCTTGCAGTCTGTGGTTCATGAACTTCTAGCACCTTTTTCAAAAGTGACTGTAGCTAGGCTTGGAAAGATTAGTTTTTTATCAGTAAATGTCAATTTCACTGTACACACTCAGACTACTGAAAAATATTTCCATCAGTAATAACAGAAATGTGCAGATATGCAAAGTAAGAAAGATGCTGCTTAAGAATTTACTAGAGTTTGATATAAGGATATTTACTTTGTATATTTTGACACATGCTGTTCACAGTTTGTGTTTTAACAGTGCTGAAGCTTTGACTTTTTGAATCTCAACATCTACTGTCATTGAATAATTATCTGGCCTCCCTATTGTCTGGTCCCTCCACCTCCAATATTTTCTTGTAACTATGAACATTTAAATAGATTCAAATAAAAAGAAATGCTTAAAACCCATAATTTTGCACAACTGTGAAAATGTAAATTGTTAAAAATTGAAAAAATATTTTAAAATAAACCTAGATGTTATCCATTGAAATTATAAAAAATAAAAATTGAATTCTGCCAAGCCTATCCATAGAATCATTATGATTGTATAGTTTAGTTAGTTGCCTGTTGGTGCTTTATTTTTCCAAAATTAAAATTCTGCTGCCACTGGGATGGCCTCAGTCCAGTATCCTAGATTCAAATACTGCCCCTCCCTGTGAGGGTGCTGTGCCCATCATTAATGGGCCTAATATTAATTGGGCCTAATATCTGACTTTCCAGTTTTAGCTTGTCAGCTATAATTTTCAGCTTCAAATATTCTGTCTTTATCAAGCATAATTTTAATGCAGTCCTTGAATCACATCAACATGATCTTTGTTTTAGATTCAGGTATTTTAACTCCCTTTCATACCTTTTCCCATTAACATTTGTTGTTATAGATTATTGTAATGTCTTAAGAACTTCTACATACTTTTTGTAGTTTAGCTCATAATCTGGGTAAATTTGTAGGCCCAGTTGTCACAACAGACCCCAGGAATGCTTACAAACCCTTGCATCTCTTCTCTGATCCAAAATGATAGTGCCAGTTGCCTCGATCTAGGGGAGAAACATGCATGGGTGATCTACAGGCACAAGGCCTTTGGACCACACAATAACACGGATGCACATCCGTGTGCTAGAACTTGGGGCATTGCATAGAACTTGCGAGTCCTTTCTCCATCACATTTGAGGATAGTCTGTCCAAATAATAATGGATAATACAACCACTTTGTTCTACAACAACAAACAGGGTGAGGCAAGATCTTCCCCACTATGTTGAGATGTGGTTAGACTGTGGAACTCGTGCATCAGATGCCAAATCTCCCTCTCAACAGTATGTTTATGTGGTCTGCAGAACAGCATAGCAGATAATCTGAGTAAACATTTCTCATCCAGTTACAAGTGGGAGATCAAGGACTCTATCCTGCATAACATCTCTTTGAGTTATGGTTATCCGTGGATAGACATATTTGTGACACAAAACAAGAAGTGTCAGATTTTCTGCTGGGGGTAGGGGAACCCAGACTCCCTGCTTGATATCCTCTTAATCTCTTGGTCAGAAATCCTGATGTACATTTACCCACAGGTCCTGTTGGCTCCCAGAGTGCTCTGCAAGATCAGAGAGGACTCACCCAAGCTAATATCAATAGCTCTGTGTGTGACCAAGGCAGGTTTGGTTCCCAGATATTCTGTTGACCTGCCAGCCAAGGACCTTGTCTCTGCTTCTGGACCTGCTATCACAGAATGAAGGGAAGCGGAGATTATACATCCAGATCTGTAGTTCTTTTATCTAACATCTTGGCCACCGGATGCATATCAAAGGTAGAGCAATCATGCTCCTTGTCTGTCTGGAATATCTTAGTGAACAGTAGGAAAGATCCTTTAAGACAAACTTACCTAGTGAAATGGATGATGCCTTCCTGCTGGTGTCTCCAAAAGTCCCTGTCTCTGCAAGAAGCTTGTGTGTCTGAGATCTTAGAGTCAGACTATTGGCTTGACTTGAAACAGCATAACATGTCATTTAGCTCCATCAGGTTCTCCTTGTGGCTATTTCTGCTCATCCTCCAGTGGATAGACATACCATTTTTTTCATCTAGCTGTGATCAGATTTTTGAAAAGTCTTGCTAAGGTGTTCTCACCTATTAAAGAACAAATCCCACCATGGGACTGTAACTTGGTTTTCTTGGCACTGAGAAGCCTACTCTTCAAACTGACGGTGTTAAAAACATCATTCCTGGTTGCTATTGCCTCTCTGAATGTCAGAGAAATCAAAGCTTTAATGACTGGCTCTCCTTATATACCATCTTTTATCCAGACAAGATGTCTCTGAGGACACCTGCTAAGTTCTTGCCAAAGGCAATCACAGAGTTTCATCTGAACCAGCAAATTAACCTACCTACATTTTTTTTCCTAACCTTCACGCTACCAAAGTAGAGGCTACACTGCACTCTGTAAACGTCAGGCATGCCCTGACATTTTATCTGCAAGGAACAAACCCTTTTAGATCTTTGCCGGGATTTCTTTGTCGCCATCACAGAGAGGATGAAAGTCAAAACCATCTCATCTCAGAAACTATAGAGGTGGACTTTTGATAGTGTGAGAACTTATGAGGTGGGCAAAGTAAACCTTCCTACCACACTGAGTTCTCTCCCTTAGCAGCGTCATTGAAGAATATGTATATTCTGAATATTACATATAAAGCAGCCAGTTGGGGTTCTGGTCACATGTTTGACACATTAAGTTGTTACTGAAGCCTTACAATCAGATACTGCATTTGGCAAGGCTGTTTTACAGTTTTTGTTCTCTTAAGATTCTGAGCTCTCACCTCCATTGCAGTGATCCACGGCTTAGGAGTCAGCACTAGTGGAAAGTGCACATGGACAACGCAGCTCAAAGAACTCCAGTTACTGTACTTGTAAGTAATTTTCCTATGTGGAATGTGTGGTAGATGGCCATATCAAAAAGCCCCAGAGTTTCTGGTTAGGACTCTGAGCTGGGACCAGAACAGCTGGAGCACATTATCCTCCAAGGAAATCAGCCTGTAGCATACATCGAAGAGGAGATCAGGAGTTGACTGCTGGGTGTGGATGCAAAGCCAAATAGATACACCGAAGACTTGTCTAAAGGAACTGTTAGTGTGCTGCAAGCTGAGATGTAAATTTACCTCATACTAGCCTGCTCGCTAGCTGTCAGTATGGACCCTGCTGTTGCATGCTAAAATTTCCCTAGTGTGCTTTAATTCACCTCTTCTTTTTCAGGGACTTCCTGTAAACCTCCCACCTCTCCCCCGCCATTACAGGGGTGTGTGTTTCCCATGTCTCCTTCCCCTATACCAGGCTCTTCTATTCCAGGTTCTTTGATATATAAACAGTTACAGAGGTGGTTGAAGCTCCTGGGTGTGGTAACCAGATGCAGGGGACTCTGTGTATTCTCTGTTTCCCCACTCTGGTTTTCAGATTTTCATTAAAATCAATAGTATTCTGCCCACTGTTGCCTGGAAAGTTTCCTGAAAAATTGGAATAGATTGGATGTGGTGGTCAAAAATTATCATGTTATATCCAACAAACAGAAATGCTGCCAAGTTGAGTGTAGAACCTCACTTCACTGGGCCAACCAGTCCACAGCTGCAATCCTCTATCTGTGTACTATGAGGTCTTCACTGCCAAAGGTCACATGGAGCTGTGGAGAAATCTTCCAGATTAGTTGATTTTTTTCTTTTTTTTCCCCCCTTGAGAGAAACACAGATTACTTAAGAGGCTTGTCCAAGAGCTTATCATTTGTGGCTGTGTTGGATCAATGTATTTTCCCAAAAAGCTTAGCCATCAGCATTCCTTAACTGAAAAGGCTGGGAGAACATGTGTTCCCCTGCTTGGACAATTGACAGATAAAGTAATACAAATAAATAGTAGTACTAGTAAGGACAGTACGTGGTAGAGTATAAAAACATCAATCTCTTTGGAGTTCCAAGGGTTCATGATAAATGACTCAGTCTCTGACTTTTATCTCCAACAGAATTGACTCCTCCAATGTGTAAAATGGTTATGAATGTAAGAAATTTTATTCTGATTACATGGTCCCAGCTCTGAACCATTAGAAGTTGTTACATTTTCATTGGCTGATTGGCCCTTTTTCGATGACGCAACCATGCATCTTTGGACTCCTGGTGTTTACATCATGTTTTGATAACACTTAACCCTTCTCTTATGCTGCATGTTTTCGAAGAGCTCTACAAATATTAGTTATTGTAATACTGTTTATTTTAGGAACTGGTAAAATTGGCCTATGCTTCAAATGTTGGAAAGTGCATGCTCAGTGTAAACAAACAAAGAAGTGGTTTCTTTATAGTAAGCTTCCATGGGAGATAAGTTAGTTCAATTTTTATCATACAGTTTTTATTCTATCCTCTTCTAGCTTAGTTTAGGTTTGTAGATAACAATACACAGAATCATAGCTTCCTGGCCAGTAAGATTTATTGTTTTTTGGGCTGTCGATTAATTGCAATTAACTCATGTGATTAACTCAAAAAAATGAATCTTGATTAATCGCACTGTTAAACAATAGAATACCAATTGAAATTTATTAAATATTTTTGGATGTTCTTCTACATTTTCAAATATATTGATTTCTCTTACAACACACAATACAAAGTGTAAGTGCTCACTTTATATTATCTTTATTACAAATATTTGCACTGTAAAAATGATAAACAAAAGAAATAGTATTTTTCGGTTCACAAATACTGTAGTGCAATCTCTTTATCGTGAAAGTGCAATTTACAAACGCAGATTTTTTTTGTTACATAATTGCACTCAAAAACAAAACAATGTAAAACTTTAGAGCCTAAAAGTTCACTCAGTCCTACTTCTTGTTCAGCCAATCACTAAGACAAACAAGTTTGTTTACATTGATGAGAGGTGTTCCTGCCTGCTTCTTATTTCCAGTGTCACTGAAAGTGAGAACAGGCTTTTGTATGTCACTTTTCTAGCCGGCATTGCAAGATATTTACATGTCAGATACGCTAAACATTCGTATGTCCCTTCATGCTTGGGCCACCATTCCAGAGGACATACTTCGATGCTGATGATGCTCATTAAAAAAATAATGCATTAATTAAATTTGTGGCTGAACTCCTTGGGGGAGAATTGTATGCTGCCTCCTCTGTTTTACCCACATTCTATCATATATTTCATGTTATAGTAGTCTCAGATGATGACCCAGCACATGTTTGTTTTAAGAACACTTTCACAGCAGATTTGATAAAATGCAAAGAGGTACCAATGTGAGATTTCTAAAAATAGCTACAGCACTTGATCCAAGGTTTAAGGATCTGAAGTAAAATCTGAAAGGGATGAAGTGTGGCGCATGCTTTCAGAAGTCTTAAAAGAGCAACACTCTGATGCGGAAACTACAGAACCCGAACCACCAAAAAAGAAAATCAACCTTCTGCTGGTGGCATCTGACTCAGACGATGAAAATCAACATATCAGTCTGCTTTGGATTTTTATCAAGCAGAATTTGTCTTCAGCATGGACACATGTCCTCTGGAATGGTGGTTGAAGCATGAAGGGACATATGAATCTCTAACGCATCTGGCATGTAAATATCTTGCGATGCTGGCTACAAGCCTGTTCTCACTTTCAAGTGACATTGTAAACAAGAATCGGGCAGCATTATTTCCTGCAAATTGTAACCAAACTTGTTTGTCTGAGTGATTGGCTGAAGCAGGACTGAGTGGACTTGTAGGCTCTAAAGTTTTACATAATTTTATTTTTGAATGCAGTTATTTTTTGTACATAATTCTACATTTGTAAGTTCAGCTTTCATGATAAAGAGATTGCACTACAGTACTTGTATTAGGTGAATTGAAAAATACTATTTCTTGTTTACAGTGCAAATATTTGTAATAAAAAATAGGGCTGTCAATTAACTGCTGTTTAACGCCTGTGATTAACGCACTGCACAATTAATGCGTTAATTTTTTTTTAATGCGTGTTAATCGCAGACCTGTGGGCGGGAGGGCAGCATGAGCTGTTCCAAAAAACCTGGCTGGTCAGGCACAGTAACACAAGCCTCCACCAGAGGGCGGGAAGAAGAGGCTACAGAAAGTAAGGTAGTTCTCATGCCCTGGTTTTTAAAGTCTAAAAACAGGATGACCAGGGGCTTGCCAGAGCGGGCCACCCACCTTTGCAGATCTCATCCGAACTGCCCTCCCCATGCCACCTGCATCTGGGGCTGAACCCTCCCCCCGTGTCACCCAGATTGGGACTGACCACCATCCCAAGCTCAGGGGCATCATCCCAAACTTTATGCCTCCTCGGGCTGGGGCTGACCCCTCCCCCTCCCCCTCCCCCTCCCCCTCCCCCCCCCAGCCTGAGCCGTGTGCCGTCCAGAGCCTCGTGCCACCCAGAGGTGGGGCTGCCCCCCTGCCTGAGCCCCATGCCCTCCCCCCCCCCCCTCCCGTGCTGCCCAGGGCTGGGACTGAGCTCAGGGGCTGACCCCCCTGCCCGAGCCCTCTGCTGTCCGCAGCTGGGGCTGACTCCGCCTCCCCACTCTACACTTCCCAAGACTGGGGCTCAGTCTCTTCCCCTCCCCCCCCCGAGTCAAGTGCTGCCCACAGCTGAGGCTGATCCCCCTTTCCCCCTCCAGCTCCGCGCCTCCACCGGCTGAGGCTGATCATCTCCCCCACCCATCCCCAGCTCTGCACCTCTCAAGGGTCAGCTCTGAAGCCAGCACTGCCCACCAGCAGCAAATTTCTCCCCTTTCCTGCTGGCAGGCATTGCTGGCTTCAGCTGATTCCCAGGCAGTAGCCACCTCTGCTCTGCTCTGCGTCTTGCAGGTGGGACAAATGCCCAGTTTTGGCAAAGAAGTACGGACTGGCAGGACAGAGCTGAAAAAGGGGACTGTCCTGACCAAAACAGGAAGTATCTACACCCTAGCCAGCCCGTGCCCTATTGTTCCCGGCCGACCCCTCGTTCTCGGGACCAACCCCCATGCATCATGCTGCTCGCTCTGGGGGTACCCCATAGAGAACATGGCCTGGCGAGCTCAGTCACCCTGCACCAGCCTCTCCTCCCCTGCAGTATGATGAGTCCCTGATGTAAAATCCACCCTCCCTTGCAAACAAGGGCTCACTCAGCTGAAGGGAGCCCACCTAGCTCAGTAAAAGGAGGTGAGCCTGGTGAGCCCAGTACCAGAAACCACCGTTCCAGAAGCAGCAGCAAATCACCTTCGTCACCCTCCTCCTGCACAAGTCACTGCTTACTTCCCCGCTCCCCCCGTCCTCCCCCTACACTGAATGCTTGTTTGTCTGAGTGATTGGCTGAACAAGAAGTGGGACTCAGTGGACTCGTAGGCTCTAAAGTTTTACGTTTTATTGTTAAGTGCAGTTATTTTTTACATAATTCTACAGTTGTAAGCTCAACTTTCACAATAAAGAGATTGCACTACAGTACTTCAATGAGGTGAATTGAAGTTTTTTTGCAGTACAAATGTTTGTGATAAAAATAAATATAAAGTGATCACTGTATACTTTGTATTCTGTGTTGTAATTGAAATCAATATATTTGAAAATGTAGAAAATATCAAAAATATTTAAATAAATGGTATTCTATTGTTTAATTGCGATTAATTTTTTAATTGCTTGACAGCCCACATTTTTGTTCTGTTTTGTCCTTTAGGTGATTTTGGGGATCAATAAGTAATCATGTTAGTCTGTTTGATTTGGAAGTAACTCTTGGTTGTCAGTAAATCCAGATTCAGTTTTGTGTGTGTGTGTTTTTTGTATTTGAGCAAGCAGTTGACTCTGTGTCAAGCAGAACTCAGAACCTAAATTCTTTAGAACAGCAGTTTGCAACCTTGGGGAAGGGGTACATAAAAGTTTCTAAGAGATTGTAGCAAGCCTTCTCACTTGCTCAAAATTGGTCTGGCCACCACTCTGTCGTGAACAAGGGGAGAGGCCGAGCTAAATTTGAGTGAGTGGCATTGGTGCTTGGGGTCACAACACTATCTATCACTTTTTGATGCTGAAATTGAGAAATACTGCCCTGAAAACTTTTTGGATATTAAGGTGTGTGCTTTTAAATCCTAGCCTGTGCACAGTTAGACAGCAGGATCAAAGGACTAATTTATTTAAAGTAGAATCCTCTGTATTGGAATCAGTGTATTAATGGCCCCAGTTCAATCTAGATTACAGGGGAAGGTCCCGCTTTGTAAGGGGAAGAGAGGGACTCCAAGGTTGTTTTGTTTTTTTTTTAAAGGTTGGGGGGGCATGATTCTAAAAAGGGTTTGAGAACTCCTGCTTTAGAAGGATTCCTTCTGTGTTTTTTTGGAACATTCTGTTGCTGAATTCTATTTCAAACTGGAAATTGTGTGGCGGCTTCAAGTGTATATTGTGCTTTCTTGTGGTTTTTTGTCCTTTAAATTAATGCTGTTGATTTGATACTAAATTCAATGTATTTAGTATTGTCCTCAAACTGTGAAAGTGCTACAGACTCTTGTAGTGACAACATTAACTGTAATGCAGAAGTTGCCAAAAAGGGAAGCTGGAGGTTTTGGCAGCTGAATAGGAGACAGTTGGAGCTTTTTGCACCTGGGAATCTGTGGGTTGTGATCTGGGTTTTTGGCACCCATGAGCTTGAGGAAAGAAGACACAAGATTGCATTAACTATGTTTTGTTCTCATTTGGAAGGTTTTCTTCACAACCGTTAAGGTTTGTAATTCAGGGTTAAAATATAATACTAAAATCAGGACCACTATGATGATGATATAATAAAGATGTATATCCTACCTTTTGGAATGACTAATGCAGTTCTGGTTACAAAAGGTGGATGGAAATCTTGAGTTGTTATGCAAAGAGGTTATGCACATTGCATTTTTGTACAAATTCATGTATCCCAAGTTAAATTTATTATGCAGTCTAAATAGTGTGTTAGAGGAAAGTTGTTGTTCGTTGCATAGTCATATGTTGCATTGCATTTGGCTCATTCACTTACAAGATTTAGCAGGTCTTATTATAGTTCAATAGAATTTTAATACTGAAGAGTGTTATTGCTAGGGCCCTACCAAATTCACAGTCCATTTTGCTCAGTGGGCGTCTAATTTGAGAAGAAATTAATGGAGCGCTGTCCCTTTTATGACATTATGACAAGTTCTCTCTGCCCAGCCCTGACCTGTTTAATCCTTGTCTACATTATGGAGCTTTTTTTTTTTTTTAATATTAAAAGTCCATTGTTTGTAACACTGGTTAGCAACATTGGAGCCTTAGTACAAATGACTCTCTGGCTCTGTCATCCATTTTCAGCATAAAGAAAAGGAGTACTTGTGGCACCGTAGAGACTAACCAATTTATTTGAGCATAAGTTTTCGTGAGCTACAGCTCACTTCATCGGATGCATAAAGTGGAAAATACAGTGAGGAGATTTATATACACACAGACCATGAAAAAATGGGTGTTTATCATACACATTGTAAGGAGAGTGATCACTTAAGATGAGCTATTACTAGCAGGAGAGTGGGGAGGGGGGAGAAACTTCAAAAGGTTTTCCCCTCCCCACTCTCCTGCTGGTAATAGCTCATCTTAAGTGATCACTCTCCTTACAATGTATATGATAAACACCCATTTTTTCATGGTGTATATAAATCTCCTCACTGTATTTTCCACTTTATGCATCCGATGAAGTGAGCTGTAGCTCACGAAAGCTTATGCTCAAATAAATTGGTTAGTCTCTAAGGTGCCACAAGTACTCCTTTTCTTTTTGCAAATACAGACTAACACAGCTGCTACTCTGAAACCTGTCATTTTTCAGCATAGCTTCAGTATGACCTTTTCTAATAGGGGGGTAAAAAATTTACTGGTATTACTTTAAGGGTGTAATAATACAAGATTAAATCATTGTGTGGGGATACTTCCTAATTTTCCTGTGTAGGTGAAGCATTAGACTTGTTTAGAGTAGGTTTAACTGACAGTGCTGAAAGCAAAAACTCCATGCTAGGGTCTCAAGGTTGCTTGTACAAGTACAGTTGAAACCATGTTAGAAGTGGTAGAAAATTTTTGTAAAAGGTTCCTAATGTAGACAAGGCTACTGGGGCTGTTTGAAAAGATCAGTTGAATCAGGGAGATTGTGTGCATTTTTAAAAGTTTATTACACAATTACCTACCAAGAAAACCAGTCTCACAAATTGGGAAAGGATGAAATTATGGGTGTGGGTGGAAAAAACTTCCCATTGTATGATTTGAGGGTATATGTCTCCACAATTTTTTCAGAGTTGTGCAAATTCTTACTCCTGAGGGCATGTTGAGCCAAAAAATTAAACATTCTACGCACAATATTTTAAAATTTTGCAAGTTTTATTTGTCAATAAATAAATGCAGAGGCTCCAGCATGCCAGTGGGGAGCACATGCCACATGACTGTATGAAGGTGGGAGATCACATTGCAGCCTCCACACCCCCGAGACACGGACTCAGTGGTGAGGCTGCACTCAACTCCGACACAGCACAAGGCCTGGGCCTACCCCAGAAACACCCTGGGACCCTGCCCCTCTGCACTAGGTACACCAGGTGTGGGGCAGGCAGGATCCAACTGTGGAAGGGCTCAGGGTGGGAGGATTCTGTGTGGGACAGTCTGGATGCAGGCAGCTCAGTGGGGGGTGGGGTGGTGGTGGTCCTAGGTGTGGGAGGATCTGGATGCACAGAGGCTTGTTGGGGGGTTCCAGATGCAGGGGCAATGGGACTCTGCAGAGGCTTCCAGGTGCAAGTGGTTGGGGCTCAGCAGAGGGAGCTGGTTGTGGGGGTCTCTGCAGGGGGGTCCGGGAGCTGGGGGCATGGGGCTTGGTGGGGTAGGGGTCTGGGTGCAGCTACTTGGGAGTTGGTGGTATGAGGATCTGAGTGTAGGGGTGCAGGGGGGGTGGGGCTCTGGAGAAAGGGGGTCTGGGTGCAGGGGGGCTCCAGGTGCAGGGGTTGAGGTTCAGTGGGGTGGGATTCGGGTATGGAGGGCTAGGGGGGTTCTGGGTGTACGGAGTGAGGCTTGGTGGGCATGTCTGGGAGGTCTGAATGCATGGGGGTTGGGTGGATGGGTGAGCAGCTCCCCTGCACAATGACCCCTCCCCTTGCAGCTGAGGAGTGATGGGGCCGGAAGCAGGGGAGGATGCTGAGCTTTTCTGCAGCAGGGGGAGTTTCTGGGGGTGGATCTGACACAGGCCCAGGTACTCCTTACAGGGGAAGAGGAAGTCCCATCTTCTCCTGCCTCCAGCCCAGCCAGGACTAGCAGCTGATTCCGGCTCAGGGTAGAAGCCACTGGCTGGGGTATCCCTGCAGTGATTTACCTCTTCATGGATTACTCCAGGTGCCTGAAACAATGTACCTGTACAGCTAGGGAGTGGTGCATGACTGCTCTTGCAGCTTCCCTTTGCTTCCCTGTAAGAAAATCATTTTTTCTGCAGGGAAGCAAAGAAATCTCTGGGGGACATGAATTCTGCCCACGTGCAGTGGTGCAGAATTTCCCCGGGAGTAAAATTCTAAGCTGTAATGAACAGGGAAGGGGTTTAAAAAATTCCATCTTTTTTTCTGTAACCTTTGAAAAAATTCTCTTGCCAAACCATAGTAGCAGCAAATGTGGGAACTGGCCCTCACTTGCCCATTCATCTGAATGAGGCATTAACTTCAAAGCCTAATTGGGAACATTACCATTGTTCTATTAAGGACAAAGAAACAAAAAATCAAAACTTCAGACAAATACTAAGTTAAATGTGCACAACAACAACGTGTTAAAACAATCCTAAAATATATATAGGAGTGGCAAATTTAGACTAGGAAATAGGTTGTGCTTAAAAAATGTAAACATAATTTTGCACCTCAGGTAGACACAGGGGTTGTGTACAAAGGAAAGTAATACTGGTATAAGCTAAGGTGTGAATTTAAACCACAGAACTATATTGGTATAACTCCCCATGTTGACACAGTTATTCTGATTATAAGAGGGCCTTTTTGTTTTAGCTTATAGCTGATCTTTGGAAGAGTTTAAACTAAACAAAAAAATGTGATTCTTATTCTGAAATAAGTGTGCCCACTGCGGGAGTTAAGCTGGTATAGCTATACTATAATTGTGTAGACAAGCCCATAATTTATGAACTTTAAAAACATATTAGCTCATCATGGTTGATCAGATGGGAAACCATTGATTTCATTGGGAATTGGACTGGGCTCCAAGATACCACATTTATATCACTGTATAAAAATCTAAGATAGATAAGATCACCAAAAGTCAATAAATTCATAAATTAAACTGGCTGCCTTGTTCATGCTTAGAATTTTTTCATACTTGTATTTTTCTGGCTAACTGTGCAGTTTAATTTGTACTGTTAAATCATAATTTTATATACACAAACACACCATCAGGCATAATATACATGATGTCCAACAGTGTAGAACCGTAACTTCTTAATTTTAATTTTAGATTCTTTAATTTCCCCAATTCTTTTGTGTGCGACTTTTAATTGTGCAACTTTAAAGTTACATTTAAATGCAATTTGTTTGCATCTAATGGTGATTTATAGCCATTTCAAACTCCCAGTATATTCTGATTGCTAACAGAATATAACTTTTGTTTTCGGCTCTTGGCTCCCTTAAAATGGTTTCTGTCCATTAAATATCATTTTAGAGGTAGACTTAGGTTAGTTCCAGGTAGAGCTGGCTAAAATCCATTTGTAAAAAAAAAATAGGGATTTTTTTTTTAATCAAACTTCTGTTAATTGGAAGTTTTCTAAATTTAGTTTTTCTACATCAGAATGGCCTAGCTCAAGTCTGTTAGATTAGGAATGCTTTTGGGGCCCATGCATTAATTAATGACACCTGATGTGCTGCTATTTGTTTCTCTAGCCTCAGGTTAAATGGAATCCACCTCTGGGAGCTGGATGATTGGTACTGACAGAGACTCATCATAGCAGCTCCACCACATCTGGAGATTGCAATGAGTGGGGGAGGGGAGCAGCCAGACATCCTCAGTGTGGGAATCTTGGTCAAAGAAAGATGGAAAGTGGTGAGTATGTCTTGCTTTCATTTCTTCAATTAAAAAAAAAAAAAAGATCTTTGAGGTGGTTTTTGCTTAGTACCAAAATGTATATTTATCTGCCCGTACCAAATTCCTCATAAGTCTGATGCCCTTCCCTTTTATTGGACTTCTTCACTAATGCTTGCACTGCACTATCACAAAGCCCCAGCCTCTAATGGAAAATACACTAAAGTACCTGATCTCATTTTAAAATGAAGTTCAGTTTTGCATGGATTTAAGAGGTTTTCCCTGGTTATTAGGATCTGAAAAAGCTTGTTTAAACCCAACTGCAAAAACCATTTATGACCAAAGGGCCAGATTCTGATCTCAGTAAAAAAGGTTTAAATCCTGAGTGAACTCCGGTTACCTCTGTTGTTTTAATGGCGTTTAACTGTTACTGAACACAGAAAGTGGTAATAAATTCATAGTTACTTTAAAATCCATCATGGAAAAATATTTCCGACAGTCTGTGTCCAGTCCACACTGATTAGGAAAAGTACCTTAAATCTCAGTTAGGCTGATTCTGGTTTTATAACCAAGTTCTGTCTAACACAGATTGTTAACCCAGTATATGTAAATGGGGCCTAAGATACAGCCTTTGGAAAACAAATACATTTAACATTGTAAAGAAGCATTGTTAAGAAAGAGAGCAATTTAATGTATAGGATGTATCTAGCAGTAGTTTTAAATCGGAGCACATTCTATAAAAGAGTGTGGCCTGCCTCAATTCCCCCGTTGGTGAGGCAACAATGAGGTCACTTCAACTGTCTGGTCAAAGAGAAGACAAACACTGTACTTTACAGCAGTATATCTCCCTTTAATAAAACCTTCCGGAAGGAGTACTTGTATGGTGGTTTTATAGGCTCTTATTTTAAAGCGCAGACAAAACTTAATAGTCCCAAAACAAAAGTATCTGGGTTCTAGCAGCAGCTCCTTCTGCTGTAAGGCATCAGGCTTCTTTACTCCCTAGAGCAGTGGTTTTCAAACTTTATTTCTGGGGACCCAGTTGAAGAAAATATTTGATGCCCGCAACCCAGCAGAGCTGAGGATGAGGGGTTTGGGGTGTGGGAGGGGTTCAGGGCTGGGGCGAGGGTTGGGGTGCAGGGGTGAGGGCTGTGGTGTGGGTCTGGGAATGAGGGGTTCAGGGTATGGGAGGGGGCTCTGGGCTGGGGCAGGGGGTTCGGGGGTGGGGGTGTAGGCTCTGGGGTGGCACCAGGGATGAGGAGTTTGGGGTGCAGGAAGGGATTCCAGGTTTGGGAGGATGCAGGGCTGGGGCAGAGGATTGGGGTGCGGGGTTGGGGCGTGGACTTATATCTGGCGGCTCCCAGTCAGCGGTGCAGCTGGGGTGCAGAGGCATGCTTCCCGTCTGTCCTGGGACTGCGCCGTGCCCCAGAAGCGGCCAGGAGCAGGTCCAGCTTGTAGGTGGAGGCATGCAAGTGGCTTTGCATGACTCTCACCTGCAGGCAAACCCACCCCCGCCCCCCCCATCCCCAGTTCCCATTGGCCGGCCAATGATTTTTTTGGGGGGGGCAGGGGAGGAAGTGTCCCCAGTTCAATGCTCAGGGCGAGGGCAGCGCGCGGAGCCCCTTGGCCCCCACTGCAGGCCACTTCCAGGGTGCAGCGTGGTGTCGAAACAGGAAGGCACGAGCCTTCCTTAGCTGGGCAGCACCGCCAATGGGACTTTTAATATCCCGGTCTGTGGTGCTGACCAGAGTGACCCAGCGCCTGACATGTCGTGACCCAGTACTGGGTTGCCGCTCAAAGTTTGAAAAATGCTGTCCTGGAGAGTTTTTGCAGTATTACCCCTGCTTGTTTAGGGTCTTTCATAGGCCACCCTGCCTGGAGAGTTTTGTAATCAGCTCACTGTTCCTGCTTTAAGAGCACAGTTTCTGCCTGGCTTAATCTCCCTAGGAGCTCCTCTTCTCCAGAGCTTCCTTTCTCCAGAGGAGCCTTGTCTTTAGCTCAGGTCTCCCAAGCCTTTTATTAGGCCCAGGAGCTCGTTACTTAACTGCCTTCGAGCCACTTAGTTAATCCCCAGGTGGATCCTTTCCTTCAGCCTGCCACAGGTAGGCTGGGCATCTGACCCACCCCTTAAAGGCCAGTCCTGTGACACAGATATAATTATGAGATAGGGACTGCCTAAAGCTCTAAAGTTTCTTGTGGGCGGCAACTCCCTGTAGCTGCTAATGTTCATGTTTTGGGGTAGGAAATTCAGCTAATTTATTCTTTGCACTCAGGATTTCCCTGCAAAATGTGCCAGTGAAAAGGGCAGTGAGGGCAAATTTCAGAATTACCAAACTCCTTGTGATGTAGAATCCTTCACTTGACTACTAGGAACTGACTTTTTTTTGCTGTGCGAATGCAGTTTTTAATTTTTAAAAATTGTACTTCCATGAGGTGGAGGGAAGCCTGTTTTTTACATTTATAGTTGCAATATAAATGCTGTTCCTGATTTTTTGGGGGGGGAGGCCAGGGGAGGAAGTGTCCCCAGTTCAATGCTTTTCTTTCCCTTGGGAAAATCCCAGAATTTGTTGCCTGAAATAATTCATTGTGTGTCTCTAAACATGTAGAAAATGATACATCTGGGAGTTAGGTAAAAATCTGCAGTAGAAGTACATTTTATCAGAATTTTTGATGACTGTATTTTGCTCTTTTTAATCACATAGAGTAGTCACAAACATATGTGTAATCCAGCAGCAAAAACCTATGTTAATTCAGAGTTCAGGTTGCTTGTTAGTGTGTTGTCCACTTGCAAAAAGTTGAGTTGAGCAAACCCCGAATTTCTAAAAGCCAGGGCATGGCCAATCTTACCGCTGCATATCCTGGTTTTCAGACATTTTAATTCTGCTCAACTCAGCTTTCTGCAAGAGGATGACACCACCAAACAAACTTAACTCTGCATTAGTGTGGTTCTTTTCTGGTTCAAACATTTAGGAAATTAATGGCAAAGATATATTGTTGGTAGGAGTTAGTAATCTTATACGTATCGTGTCCTGCAATTTGCATAGTGAGCCGGCCAACCCCCTCTTCCTTCCCCCTCTCCCATCCCTCCCCCTAATCAGCTGGGCCACACCAGCCCTGTTTCGGCATATCTTTCCAGCCATGCCCCTTCCATTTCTCTTCATTCCCCCCTCCAACCTGGCCCCTTTCCCACTACTGTACCCACCCCCACCCCCTGCCTTAAGCTGGAAATGCATCTTCCTGAAGTCTTTACTCCCTGATATACAAGTTGTTTCTGTTGCAGTTATTCCCCCATCCCACTCACAATAACCCAACTCACACAGAGAGTCTGTTACAGCCTGTTACAGTGGAATGGTATTCCTGGTTGTGTTTCAGAATGGTTGGAAGGTGGAGTTTGTGTCAGAGCCAGCAAGAGAAATCGGACATGGTTTCTGTTCCAAAATACTGACAGTTTTATCTTTGACAGAAAGTTCCTCTGACACCTATCCAATAGATAGACTACATATGTGAAAAACAGCAAGGTGTCAGAGCTTATAATTTTTCTGTGACACACTACACATTTTTTGGTCAACCATGAACACTCCAAGTTCCCGATTTAATGTTCTTCCAACACTTATTAATGACTTTCACATTGACACTGTACAATCAGTTATGCAGACATTCAGCCATATCACAGTAAACAATAGCATTTCCTAAATACAAATCTGTGATGTGGTCCCAGTCTGCACTCATACACCGTGTGAGGTGTACAGCCAGATCATATCTGCCTAAGGGAATCACAGCAACATCTGGTAGATCACAATGTCTTAAGTCACTGGTTATGTGCTGCAGAGTGGGCAAAACATGATGCCAACACGAGCCACCTCTTTCTGCCCAAAGCAGGCCGTAGTCCATAATCTCCATGTTTTAGTGTACTCCTTGCTGTTCTGCAAACTTCTGCAATCTCGTGATCCAAGAATCATCCAGAATCCACATGTTGGCAACCTTGTCAGCACACACATTTCTTTTCCCTCAGAGAACAAGGGACCTGCACTGTCAGTTCCAAATCTACGTGTTATATGTCTTTGGAAACATCACATTAATCTGCCCTTTGATCAGGAAGTAGCCACTTGCCCTCCCCTTCTCCTCCCTCCAGGGCGAGTAAAATAATATTCTCAAACAACCAATTCAAATTCTGCCTACCAGCTGCCGTAATTTCCTGTCCCCTTTGTAGCTGCAACACCTCTTCTTGTCTCTCTCTCTCCCCCCAAGTCATCTATTTTCGGCTCTTGCCCATCCAATACAACAAAAATGTTGGTTAGATCACCTGCTGACTGTTGTGCTGTGTTCACAGTAAATCTCCCCATAAAATGAAAACAAGTTGTATTTTATCAGTGACAACTTGTAGCAAGCAACCATTCATTAAATCTTTATTGCATAGGTGTACAAAGGCTCGAACTAGAAACATCAATGGCAGGGATCAGTGGCACAGTGGCATTGGTACATTCTCTTGAACTACCCAGGCAAGCATAAAAGGGTGGAATCCTTCAAGAGTGCACATCTACATGAGGAAAGAAGTGAATGTGTTCTTAGTTTGGGTCCCCAAAGATTTAATGGGTACAATATACTACATTTGGTAAAACCCAATGGATTGAGACCAGTACTTCATCCCATCAGTAGTTAGATCTGTACCAAAAAACCTCCACCTAGAAACTTTTTGAAAAATGGTTATTTTTTTTAGGCTTATCTCCTCAACCCCTGGCTCAAGTGACCCCAACTTTGGTTTACTAATCCTACTCTGCACCCTCCACAGGCACACCACATTTCAAAGGAATCCGACTAAACATATCAATTTTAGAGGACTTAGAAAGGTCGACCTTTAAACAGAAGTTGTGATACAACCTTAACTAGAATGGTGCTGCTGCGCCATCATAATTATAAGGAATTTCAGAAGGTCACCAGATTTTAAAAAACTTGTTTAAATTCCATTTGCTTTGTTTTTAATCAATGAAGGCAAGGGAGAATATTTCTAAGTGTGACTATATTTTAAAAAGTGGCTATAAAATGATATGAGTGTTGTCTCAATCACATCTTATCTAATTGCCTGCTTTGAAAATGCAATATGAGATGTGAAGGTCAAGCTGGTTCTTGTGAAGGTCAAGCTGGTTCTTCTTTGCGTGATTGGACATGTGCAGCCCACGCGCAGTCACTGGAAATTTTCCTCTCAGTGATACCTGTAGGGGAGGCTTGAGCACACTCTGCTGTTTCACACTGTTGATATTGGTATAAAGGGTCCAGCCAACCCTGAGACTCCTCAGTTCCTTCTTCACACCCATGACAGTCACTGGAACTGGAACTCTTTTGGCTTTAGCAAGTATTCTTAGTGGACTGTGTTCTCTTGTATTTTACTGTCAGTAGGGTTGTTAAGGTTTTTAGTATTTAGTTAGGTTTTTACTCCGAGGATTTCGGTCAGTTCCCAGTGCCAAGGGATGCCTTGGTCACTGGGCTTCAAGCCCCGTGTTTTCTGCAGTAAGGCTGTGCCCATGAGCGTCTTGCACTCCAGTTGCTTGAAGTGCCTTGGGGAAGCTCATATTAGGAAGTCCTGCCAAATTTGCAGGGACTTTAAGCCTCGCATGAAGAAAGATCATGAAGCCAGGCTAAAGTTTCTACTCATGGAGATGGCTTTGAAGTTTCTACTCATGGAGATGACTTTGAGACTTCCATCTGAGCCAGCTTAGTCAGACTTGGCACCAAGTGGCTTGGTGTTGGTAAGGAGTGTGCCTCCTATTGTGCCTGAGTCCCAAGACAATTCACCATCCCCAATACCTAAAAAGAGGCGTAAGAAGCAGACTGTTGAAAGGGGGAGATACCCAGCATCAAAGTCTGCTAGGCATGAGGATACAGTTTTCTTCTCTGCTTTGGTACCACAGGAGATGGCACCACTGACTCTGCAGTTTTTGTCAAATCTGGAACCAGAAGGAGCATCTTCCACATCCATGGCGCAGCACCTATCTCAGTACCAACCACACTGGAGGCATTGGTGGCTGCCAGACACTTCCTGATTCTGTCATTGCTAGTAGTAGTACAAGGGTTGATGCTATTGGTGCTGGTGAACACAGGAGAACCCGCAGGTTTCCTACAGTGCTCAGTACCGTGCCAGTTTCATGTACCTTTGATGGCTTGCCCTTTGGTACTGTCAAAGAGAAAACCCGAGATGCTCACTTCTCTGTGGGCCTCTCCACCTTGGCACCCATTGCTGGCACAATCTGAAACAGCGCCTCCATAGTCAGTGGAAGGAGAGTTGTCATCTTCCAAATCTGAGGTTGGGTCCTACATTACTTGTCCTCAGAGAGCTCTTGCGATACCTTCTCCAGATGTTTCCACCCTTCCATGGATCCAGTCACAGGAGTAACATTGAGTGGTTGGCCAGGAGGTCACTGGGGGACTAAGCCTGTCCACTGGTCTTTGTGGAATCTGTGGGGCTTTGATAATAATCCAGGCACTCCTATTGAGTGACATTGGAAAGTCATGCGGCACCAACCCACAGGGCAGCACCCGTTCCTGATTCCGGTAATGAACTCTGTACTGGACATCAAGAGCTGGCTCAACAGGACCCGGCAGATCAAAAAATGGAGGAAAAGCATCTGCAGCCATTGCTGGCCGCGTTGTTGTCCTCCCCTGACTAGGCAGTCTCAGGACGGGGCATGTTGCCTCACCCAGATGGCTATAAAGCACACCAAGAATTGTTAAAGAAGGTTTACTTAAGTCTGGGCATACAGGTGAGGAAGAACAAGAATCCTCACACTGTCTGATCAGTATTTTAGCCACTGCAGGTCCTTGCAGAGTGGCCCTGCCTCTCAATGAGGCCATGATGGAACCAGTTTAAGGGGCTGTGGCAGTCCCCTGCATCCCTTCCTCCCTGCTTCAAAAAGGGCTGAATGCAAGTATTTTGTACCTGCTCAAGTTTGAATTCCTTTATACACACCCCCTCCACCCCCCCCGGTTCCCTACTAGAATCTGGTGCCAATGAGTGGGAAAGGCAAGCAGCATCAGGGCACAACTCCAAAATCAAAAGATACACCCCCTCTGCCAAAAAAAAAAAGACACGATTGGTAGGAAAGTTTATTTTACTGGGGAGGTTGTATCTCAGGACTGCAAACCAGCATGCATTTTTGGATAGGTATGACTTTAATGTATGGGACTCTATGCTAAAATGTAAAGACATGCTCCAGAAAATGGTAGGCAGGAGTTCTTCTCAGTAGTAGATGAGGGAAAATCAATGGCAAGGGCCTGGCTGCAAGCCGCTCTGGATGCGGCTGGCTCAGCTGCCATGTCCATGGGTTCGGCAGTTGACAAGCATAGGAGTTCCTGGTTGCAGTTCTCTGGGCTCCCACAGGAGGTTCAACAGACTGCAGGACCTGCCCTGCAGATGCGTTTTTTTCTGCCTTCTAATCTGCGGTAACCTCAGGGACAGAGATGATAGGGGGAGTGTACAAACATTCTACACTGTACGATTCTGGGGGGACTGCATGGTCATCTGCGCTGCTGAGTGCTGCTGAGTTCGCCATGCTGACCAAACAGGAAATTAAATTCAAAAGTTCCCAGGGCTTTTCCTGTGTACCTGGCTAGTGCATCGGAGTTCAAAGCGCTGTCCAGAGCGGTCACAATGGAACACTCTGGGATAGCTCCTGGAGGCCAATACCATCGATTTGCATCCACACTATCCCAAATTCGACCCAGCAAGGTTGATTTTAGCACTACTCCCCTCGTCGGGGAGGAGTGCACAAGTCAATTAAAGAGCCCGTTAGGTCAACGGAACAGGGTTGGTTGTGTGGACACATTCATTTTAAAATCGACCTAACTGCAGCTAAATTCGACCTAACCCCATAGTGTAGACCAGGCCTAAGGGGGGGCGGGGGTGTCACAATTTTTTTGGAAGTCCAAAGGGTGTTGCCAGCATAAAAAGGTTGAGAAACACTGGGTTAAAGGACTCAGGGGCAACTCTAAAGCCCCTTGGGTTGTACGCTCCAGCCCCTTCCAGGAAGCACTTCAGCCTCAGCAACCCCTCCAGTAGTCTGCTTTAGCTTTCCAACAGGAGCGGCAGAGAAAGGAGAGTAGAGGTGTTAGGCATAGATCACCTTCTCCTTATACCTCTGCATCAATGCCTGCCCCCTGAGACATCCAGCGGGTTCTAAGCAAGCATTTTGATGGGATGCTTGAGCATGCAGTACCAGTTCCCAGGATTTCAAACTCCTTTTTCCTTTGCTTGCAAACAGCCTTTCCCATTTTTTCAGTGGTTGGTCCAGTATTTCTGTGATCCATTGGATGTTGAGCACTGTAGAAGTGGAATACACTCTCTTCAGTTTATTTCTGCCCCACCTTTCCACCTTCCCTCCCTCCCGATCCCTCTTCCGAGATCCCCTTTCACGAAGAACTTCTGGTCCAGGAGCTTCAGTCTCTCGTTTACATCGAAGTCATAGAGGAGGTTCCTCAGAATTTAAGAAGGAAGTGTTTCTACTTTCATTTTTTCCTAATCCCAAAAGCCAAGGGAGGTCTCAGGTCTATTTTTTAGATCCATGTTAGCTCAACAACTGTCTCAAAAAGATAACAGTTCACATGGTCACCCTGGCATCCATTATTCCCTCTCAGTATCCTGGAGACTGGTTTGGCATCTTCAGTTCGAGACATCATCTTGGTGTTGATATACCAAGAGCACAGAAAGTTCCTCATATTTGTAGTGAAGCACTCACATTACCAATTCATAGTGCTTCTGTTTGGCCTGTCTGCAGCTTCTCAGGTGTTCACAAAATGCATGGCCATGGTAGCAGCATTCCTTGGCAGACTAGGAATGCAGGTCTGTCCTTACCAAGATGATTGACTAGTCAGGGGCTGGTCCAAAGCTCAGGTTATATCCAGCATTCAACTCATTTAATCAGCCTTCAAGGCCTTAGGCCTGCTGATCAATGCAGATAACTGTATCCTTTGCCCAGAATAGATAATAGAGTTTATAGGGTCTGTGTTGGACTCAATACAGGCCAGAGCGTTTCTCCCAGAATTGATATTTCAATCTGTTTGATTGTTTGAGACTGGATGAATCTTGAGATCTGTCACAACAGCCTGAAACTGTAAAAGACTCCTAGGACACGTGGCCTCATGCACATATGTAGTACAACATGTGAGGCTGCACCTCAGACTCTTCCAAACTTGGCTGGCCCCAGTGTACTTGCCAAGCTGTCTTCATCTAGACAGTGTGCTCCCGGTACCTTCATGGGTTCTAATTTTGCTGAACTGGTGGTTGTATCCTCTCAATGTTTGTTCGGGCATGCCTCCTTTAACCGTTGATGATTCTGGTCTTAGATGCGTCGGCTCTAGGGTGGGGAGCTCACCTGGGGCTCCTCTGAGCTCAAGGTCTTTGGTCCTCGAGGAAGCTCGCTCTTCGTATCAACGTCAGAGAGCTCATGGTGATTCGTCTTCCCTGTCAGGCTTTCCTTCCTCATATCAGGGGGAGAAACCTGTTTTGTTCTTACAGACCACACTACAGCAGCGTTTTACATCAACAGGCAGGGAGGAGCTTGCTTGTCCCTCCTTTGTCTGGAAGCAGTTCACCTTTGGGAATTTTGTATAGCCCATTCATTCAACCTTGATGTTTCTCACCTTCCAGGGGTGCAGAATGTGCTAGCAGACCACATGAGCAGGTCATTTTCCAGTTACCACAAGTGGTCTCTTTGCCTGGATGTAGCCAGGTGCATTTTTCCAACAGTGGGGGACTCCCCAAATAGACCTATTTACGAACAAGTACAAAAGAAAATGTCACCAGCCTTCTGCTACTCTGGGCAGAAAAGCTTTACTACGCTTTTCCCCCAATCCCGCTTCTGTGCAGGGCACTGCTAAAGATCCAGCAGGTCTACACCCAGGTTATTTTAATAGCCCCAGTGTGGCCCCACCAACACTGGTTCTCTACTCTACTGATCCAATCTCACTCCCGTTACACCCTGATTTGATCTCTCAGAACCACGGTTGGCTGCTCCACTCTAACCTGCAATCCAAGTAATTTAACGGCATGGGAAGGCTATGGTTAAATTCCAGAGTGCAGGCTTGCTTGGAGCAATTTCATCAGGTCTCACTAAGTAGCAGAAAGCCCTCCATCAGGGCTACTTTCCTGTCAGAATGGAAGAGATTCTTTGTCTAGGCTTGTCAAATTGGAGTCTTGCTGATGCATTCGGACATCCAACATATACTTGACTGTCTGCTGCACCTGAAACAGCAAGACTGAGCAGTTTCTTTTATCAGGGTTCACCTGGCAGCCATATCAGCTTTCCAACTTCACATGGATAACTGTTTTTTGTTTTTTCTAAATACATGACAATTAGATTGATTAAAGGCCTGGAAATATTATACCCTCAATTAAAGGGAGCCCATTCGCCCTTGGGACTTAAACTTGATTTTGTCTAAATTTGTGGGACTACCATTTGAGCCTTCAGCAATGTGCTCCTTACTACACCTTTTGTACAAGGTAGTTTTCCTAATTGCTATCATTTCTGCCAGAAGGGTCTCTGAACAGGGTCATCTGGTCCACCGTACACAGGCTTTTTTTAAAGATAAAGTGTACTTACGCCCTCATTGATATTTTCTCACTAAGATAGTTTCAGATTTTCATATCAATCAATTTACTTACCTGAATTTTGCTTAAAACCACATTCAAATAGGGATGAGCAATGTCTATACACATTAGATGTTAGACAAGCACTGGCGTTCTACGTAGACAGGATTAAACCATTTCAGCGGTCCACCCAACTGTTCGCGGCTGTAGCAGACAGAATGAAAAGTCTTCCTATCTCTTCACAGAGAATTTCATCTTGGATAACTTCTTGTATCCATGCTTGTTATGATCTGGAAAGTGTTTCACCACCAGGTAAGCTGACTGGGCACTCCACAAGATCCACAAGCATTTTCAACGGCCTTCCTAGGGCAGATCCCTATCCTGGACATTTGCAAAGCAGCAACCTCATAATTAGTGCGCACTATCACACAGTACTCTAGAGATTATGCCAAATTTGTTTGAGCTATACTACAGTCTGTGTGTACATGAATTCTGATTCCTCCACCTATTTAACTGCTTGGAATTTTCACCAGGAGTGGAATGCACATGTGCAATCACTTGAAGAAAAAATGGTTACTAATCTTTCATAACTGTTGTTCTTTGAGATGTGTTGCACATGTCCATTCCACGACCTGCCGCCCTGCTTCTCTATATAGGAGTTTCTGGAAAGAAGGAACTGAGAGGGCTTGGAATTGGCTAGGCCCTTTATATCTGTGTCAACACAGGGCACTCGAGCCACCCCAGCAGGAAAAATTTCTGGGGACTGTGCACAGGGTGCGCACACAGCAAGAGTGGAATGATCATGTGCAACACATCTTGAAGAATAACAGTTACAAAAGGTTAGTAACCATTTAATTTGATCTTCCTCATGCATAATTACTTCCATCCCAGAAGTCCTCTGTCCATAAGTGCCTCCCAGTGGTCTAACATCCCAAACCCCTCTTTTAGCACCATTGCCTGAGCCATCTGTTGATCATCCTAATCTTGTTTTGCCTTCGCTCTCCTCGTCTGGGGACAGGAAGAATCTCACTGAAGATCACCCGCGCCTGCATTTCTTTAAGCATCTTCCCCAGCCTGGCATAGTCTCCCTTGATGCGTTCCAGTGAGAATCTAGCTGTATCATTTGTTCCCATGTGAAGGACAATCAGTGGACCCTTTCCAGCTCCCATTAGGAATCTCTTCAGCCTCAGGTCAACATCCCATATCTTAGCTCTTGGCAGACAGCACACCCATAGACTCATAGATATTAAGGTCAGAAGGGACCATTATGATCATCTAGTCTGACCTCCTGCACAATGCAGGCCACCAAATCTCACCCACCCACTCCTACAATAAACCTCTCACCTATGTCTGAGCTATTGAAGTCCTCAAATCATGGTTTAAAGACTTCAAGGTGCAGAGACTCCTCCAGCAAGTGACCCATGCCCCATGCTGCAGAGGAAGGCGAAACCCCCCCAGGGCCTCTTCCAATCTGCCCTGGAGGAAAATTCCTTCCCGACCCCAAATATGGTGATCAACTGAACCCTGAGCATGTGGGCAAGATTCTCCAGCCAGATACCTAGGAAAGAATTCTCTGTAGTAACTCAGATTCCCACCCCATCTAACATTCCATCACAGGCCATTGGGCCTATTTACCATGAATAGTTAAAGATCAGTTAATTGCCAGAATCATGTTATTCCCATCGTACCATCTCCTTCATAAACTTATCGAGTTTAATCTTGAAGCCAGATAGGTCTTTTGCCCCTCTGTTCTCCGGATCAGCTCTGGTGACAGGCCTGTTGGTTCTTCTTAGTAGGGAGTCCCCAGTCACATAGACCTGCCTCTTCCTGGTGTTGGTGCGATTCTTCAGTCTTTCCTCTTCTGTTCTTTCTGGCTGCAAGTCCTCTTGTCTTTAGTTCTCACTTGCAATTTTCTGCAGTTTTCGATCATCCTGGGCCTCCGAACTTTGGCTATCTCCATTGACTCTTCCCCTCTTCTTGTAGGACTAGCTGCTCTTCTCTTCTTCCTTGCCCTTCTACCTTCGGTTACTGCTTGCTGTGCCCCTTCTTCATTTTCCATCTCAGCAAACCAGTTGCTCAGCTCTATTTCTACTTCACTAGTTGGTCTTTTCCTCTGCCTGGTTCTCATAGTCACATGCTTCCATTGGCCACTTTCCTTATTCAGCAGTCTGTCCTCACAGTTTTCCAGTCTAGCTTGCAACGGCGAGTCTTGAGTTTTTCCTTCTGCCTCCTCTTGCCTTCCCTCCATCATCTGCTTGAATCTTCTTCTTTTAGTTGGGGATTGGTCCTACTTTGAGCAGGGGGTTGGACTAGATGACCTCCTGAGGTCCCTTCCAACCCTAACCTTCTATGATTCTATGAACTCAGCTGTAGTCCTTGGACCTTCTCTTCCATCAGCTCTATCAGGAGGCACTTCTTACAAACAAACCACTTTTCAGGTACCTGCTCCAAGATAATGTACATGCTGCAGCTTCCATTTCCAGTCATCTTCACTGTCTCCTGTTCCTTGGGTCGCTACCACTGCTGCCTCTGTAGCTGTTATAACCTTTGCACCTAAGCTCCCTGACAAGGGGGGAAGAAAAAAACACGCACCACACACAATCCAAAAACTAAACACCACATACTCCCTCCCGCAAACTTCCCTTACAAACTCCCACTCAGACTCCCCTGTTTCCAGCTCTGTTTGCTGGCTCCTGTGCTGCTGGCTGGCTGCTTGGCTGCCTTTGTAGCCCAACAGGAAGCCCTGCACCCGAATCAGGGCTTTGCTGTGATCAAAGACTCTGCTTCTCTCACACCACCCCCCTCCAGTTCTGCAAACTAAAAAACCCCCCAAAAAAACCCAGCAAGCAAACAACCAAACTCTCACTCTCAAAAACCCACTCACTGCCCCTAAGGAACAGGGGCTTGCCTCACTTCTCTAACCCATCTCCCTCAAACTCCCCGGTTTCCAGCTCTGTTTGCTGGTTCCTGTGGTCACTGCTTCTGTTGCTGCCCCAACCCTGAGACCAAATCCCTGCCTCCTCACCTAGTTCCTACTCCTTGTCCCTGGTTCCTGCTGTTTCATCTTGCTTCCTATTCTTGCTACCACACCTTGTCCTTGCTGCTGTTACGACACCTTGTTCCTGGTTTCTCACCCTGACCCCTGTTGCTGGCTCCATCTTTGACTCTGTGTGATTTCTGACTCCAACTTTTTGGTTACTCCTGGAGTGTCTTTCAACTCTGACCCTGGTTCTGACCCTGAGTGTGGCTTTGGACTCTGGCTTGACACTTGACATAGTTTTGAACTCTGACTCTGTGTGACTTCCAATTGAGACCCCAACTCCATCCTGGCTCCAACCAGGCTCAGACTGATAGGTCAGACCACCTCTTTACAGGCCCTGACAGTCAGTGTACAGTAAAACTGTAAGAATATTTCATTACGGCACAAGTGCCCCTTCACAACATTTGTCAGTACCAGATGGCATAATTAAATTTCCATAGATGGATCTTGTTGCCTTTAGACCTTGCATTTCAGGCTGTGAATTGAACATGGGTTTCACCTTTTCCCGTAGGATATTGAAGAGCCCATCCATTGAACTGGTCTGTTTATAGGTTTTGATGGCGTGAAAACCACGTAGTGGAAGAATTCTCTTGTAGGCTATTGTAGACTATTATTTACTAATAGCAAGATGGTCTACTATCAAGTTTTGGATGCCCCACTATTCTTGCTGCTAGGATTCTGGTAGGAGCCAAGAAACGGAAGGAAACCAAATGGTAGTTGAGTAATATTGGAAAGATCTTATAAGAAGTGAAGTTTCCCCTGAAGCAAATAATAGTCCTGCTTTGAGATATTGTGCTTAAGCTATGAATATTGGTGGAATAATTTAAGCAGATGCTTATAATATAATGCTAATCATTACAGTCCTCATGCAATTCTCATTAGTTAATGGAAAGATCCATGTGACTGAGGGATAACTGTCCCATTTCAAAGGAGAAGCTTTAGAGCAAATAAACATTTATAACTTCCCATCAGAGATTTGTGTCTAATCACTGGCAAGTAAAGAGTTAATCCTGATAGTACAAGTTTAGTAAATGCTACTTTAAATGCAGGTATTGATCTAACCCAGGGATCTCAAACTCAAATCACCACGAGGGCCACATGAGGACTAGTACATTGGCCCGAGGGCTGCATCACTGACACCTTTTCATATAGAGATACAAAAGCTGCCCCCCAGGCCCTGCCCCCACTCCACCCCTTCCATGAGGCCCCGCCTCTTCCCACCCCTTCCCTGACCCTATTCCAACCCCTTCCCCAAATCCCCACCCCTGCCATGCCTCTTCTCCGCCTCCTCCCCTGAGCACATGGCTTCTCGCTCCTCCCCCCTTCCTCCTGGAAAGCGCTAAGCAAAAGTTGCTATCTGGAGGTAAGCAGAGGAGCAGGGACATGGCGCGCTGGAAGGGGGTTGGGGGGGCGGCAGCTGAGGGGAGCTTGGCGGCCGCAGGAAATAACTCCGGGGGGGTGGGGAGCTTGGTGGGAGAGTTTGTTTGAGACCCCTGATCTAACCTATGGAGGTGCTGCCATTTAAATGTAATAAGAACAAATAAAACTGGGTTCTTAATTCTTTTAAATTAGCTCACTGTTATAGACATTATGTAAATAGACAGTATAATGAAACTTAATTGCTTGCATGGAGGCCTTGAAAAGTTTGCCAAGCAGTACTACTAGAAGCCAATATGAAAGATGAGGAGAAGTTGTCCTTTGGAATCCAGGGGGTAGTGCCCTACAGAGAAGCCCAGGCTTCTTGGCTTCTGAGAAATCTCTTGGCTTCTGAGCAGCGGGGAACAGTTGTACATCATTAAATAGTTCGTGAATTGCACAGAATTAAGACCTGTTCTCCCATGTCTGCTGCCTCTTTGCTTCTGGTGACATTTGCTCCAACCATGGCCCTCTATCCATCCCCAATGTTTTCACTTCCCTGAGACTTCTCTGTCACCTCCTCTGTTTTTCTGGATACTGCTCCTCTAACCTCACTCCAGTTACCTTTCTCCCATTTTCCTCTGGAAAAGTGCCTGTGTGGTCTTTAAAATATCACTACCATCCATGACCTCTTCAGCTCTCATACCCTCTATCTCCTGGCACAGGAACTTAGATTCCCCTTTAAAATGTGTGTATCTTAACATAGTTTTAAATTTAATCTTATCTCAAATAACTCTTCATTTTATGGTTTTGTGTGGTTTTGGGGATAATTGCAACCTTCTTGTAATGTTTTCTCCCCTTAAATTACTGATCTGTATTCTCCACCGCAACTCCAGTTTAACATGGATTTTACCCAGGAATTATTTGTTTCTGGTGGCTTGCTTGATGTGTTCTGCCCTGTGCAAACATCAGTGGAATCAAGATTCCCTGCCTCAAAGAGCTTCCCGTCTAAGAGAAGTAGTGCAGTGAGGCTGAGTTAATAGTGCTGTGAGAACCATGACTCTTTATTTTTTTGACTCTTGTGCAATTAAATTCTCGGTTGTCTTAGGGCTTGTCTTCACTATGGAGGTAAATTAATCTAATCTTGCATTCAGGTAACAGCTGCCACCACCAGGGTTTGCACTTGGAAATTTTACCTCTTGTCATCCCTCAGTCGGGTCTTTTATTCAAAGGACACTGTCCTTACAAGTGGGGAGCTCGCTGATAAATATGGCAGATGTTCATCAAAGGCCACTGCAGGAAAACCCAGTCTCCACAGCTGCACCCCAGACTTGATTAACAATACCTTACTTCTTTCATTTCAAGTAAACCCAGGGATGAAATAATTTAGAGTCCCTTCCTGACACCTTCAGACAGTTCCCGGAACAACCTATCTCCCGCCAGCCCGCCTCAACTTTTCCTTCCAGCCATCCTCACCCAGTGGCTGGAATTCAAACAAACATTGCATGGTGGCTCCTAGCAACTGAAAGGGTCTTTACAGAGTCTTAAGATGTTACATCACTGTCTCAGGTCCAGTCACAGGTTTTACTTCCATTATACCACCATACATAAAATAATATTAACTGAACACATTTCCTAACATTCTCCACGCAGCCATCATATTTCAGTTGTGTAAGGAGGAGGCTGGTAGAGTGGGGTTTTCATGTCATTTGGCTGAATGTGGAGAGGGTTGTTGAGGCTGATTTTAATTGATAAAGAAAATGTACATATTGTGTGCCACAGTTTTGGGGGTAACTGCACAGTCTGACCCCTCCTTGATCTGCTTGAGGGATGCTCCTTTAGGTCTCAGGCCTCTAGCCATCTCCTCTCTATTGGGTGCAACTCACATCCCTCTCCTTCCAGACAAGGAGTTCAGGCTTTCAGTCCCCCTGAACATCACTTTATCTCAGCAGGTGTGACCTTAGCTCAGCATCTGCCATTTTGCATGCTCTCAAGGGCCATGACCATGTTGTACCGGTGACTAAACAGTTTTCACAAAGCACAGCACATTTATTTTTCTTTGGTTCTGCCTCTGCAGAGTGGCTGGACTAAATGACCTCTCGAGGTCCCTTCCAGCTCTACATTTCTATGTTTCTATGGAAAGCATTACCGCAAAAATGTAATAAAACAAAACAAAAAAAAGGTCTACATGCACACTAAGGCTTACCAGGTGTCCCGCATTTTCCACATGGGGACTCTGTTAGGTTCCAAACTCTTATAGCAGGGTTTGCCCTCCTGGCTACTATCTTCTGTCAGTTGTTGGGTCAAAATGAGGGGTGCTCAGCCAGTCTAGGCTGGCTCTTTATACCTTAAGCTCTTCCTTTGTCTCCCTTGCTTCTTGAATCCAGTATGTACCAACGGTACTTCTTTGAAATTTTTTACTTGTCCCACAGTCAGCAGTAATTAACCTCCATTGATTTTAGTGCCTGGAGCAAGCTTTGTAACTCTCCCCCATGTAGCCAGCCTACAGTCCCTGGCTCACAAATATACAGATAACATTCATAAAGTTGATGTGATAGTTTTAAAGATATTGCTTTTTTCATAATATCTCTTAAACTGTGCATCATTTTTATAACTTTATTTGTTACATCTCCTATGTTTAGTATTTATGAAAACTTCAAACTTATCTAAACAACTTCCATATTTGACAGCTAGCCACATGCCAGGTTTGAAGGTCTAAAGAGCAACCAATTTTAAGTTCTTAGAGCTTAAAAGAAAAGCCGAACAAACACGCACAACTAAGTGCTGTTTTTGTAATTATCTCTCTACTTCTTCTTTTTCAGTGATTGGCTTCCCTAGCTTCCTATGACTGGTATTGGCAAGTTGTCTCTTTATAACTTGGGAACTTTTCCAGGTGGGGAATCAGGTCAGGTTATAAAAAGAAGGGCATATAGGGCATGCCCAAAGCCCATTTCATAGAATCATAGAATATCAGGGTTGGAAGGGACCTCAAGAGGTCATCTAGTCCAACCCTCTGCTCAAAAGCAGGACCCATCCCCAATTAAATCATCCCAGCCAGGGCTTTGTCAAGCCTGACCTTAAAAACTTCTAAGGAAGGAGATTCCACCACCTCCCTAGGCAACGCATTCCAGTGTTTCACCACCCTCCTAGAGAAAAAGTTTTTCCTAATATCCAACCTAAACCTCCCCCACTGCAACTTAAGACCATTACTCCTTGTCCTGTCCTCTTCCACCACTGAGAATAGTTTAGAACCATCCTCTCTGGAACCACCTCTCAGGTAGTTGAAAGCAGCTATCAAATCCCCCCTCATTCTTCTCTTCTGCAGACTAAACAATCCCAGTTCCCTCAGCCTCTCCTCATAAGTCATGTGTTCCAGATCCCTAATCATTTTTGTTGCCCTTCGCTGGACTCTTTCCAATTTATCCACATCCTTCTTGTAGTGTGGGGCCCAAAACTGGACACAGTACTCCAGATGAGGCCTCACCAATGTCGAATAGAGGGGGACGGTCACGTCCCTCATTTCCATTGACTTCAGTGGACTTTGGATTTCAGGCCTACAGGCAGATATAGCTCCTAGTCAAACCTACACCCTTATGAAGCCATTGTTAGTTCCCCCTTGTCTATTTTCCCTGTTCATGTTTCATAGACTCCAAGACCAGAAGGGACAATTGTGATCATCCAGTCTGACCTTCTGTATAACATAGGCCATAGAACTTCCCCAAAATAATTCCTAGAGCAGATCTTTTAGAAAAACAACCAATCTTGATTTAAAAATTGTCAGTGATGGAGAATCTACCACGACCCTTGTTAAATTGTTCCAATGGTTAATTACCTTCACTGTCATAAATTTCTGCCTTACTAGTCTGAATTTGTCTAGCTTCAACTTTCAGCCATTGAATCATGTTGTATCTTTCTCGGCTAGATTGAAGAAACTGTTGTTAAATATTTGTTTCCCAGGTAGGTACTTATAGACTGTAATCAAAACACCAGGTAACCTTCTCTTTGTTAAGCTAAATAGATTGAGGTCTTTGAGACTATCACTATAAAGCATGTCTTCTAATCCTTTCATCATTCTCATGGCTCTTCTTTGAACCCTCTGCAATTTATCAACATCCTTCTTGAATTGTGGGCACCAGAACTGAAGACATTATTTCAGCAGTGGTTGCACAAGTGCCAAATACAGAGGTAAAATAACTTTTCTACTCCTACTTAAGATTCCCATGTTGATGCATCCCAGGATTGCAGTAGCTTTTTTTCACCATAGCATCAGATTGGGAGCTCATATTCATCTGATTATCCAGCATGACCCCCAAATCTTTTTCAGAGTCACTTTTTCCCAGAATAGAGTCCCCCATCCTGTAAGTATGGCCTACATTCATTGTTCCTAGATGTTCACATTTACATTTAGGTATATTAAAACACACAGTGTTTGCTTGCGCAATCACTGACCAGTGAACTGTCCTCTTAATTATTTACTACTCACCCACTTTTTGGATCACCTACAAACTTTGAGGATTATTTTGTTTTCTTCTGGTTCATTGATAAAAACATTAAATGGCGTATGACCAAGAACCAAAACCCTGTGGGACTGCACTGGAAACAGCCACTCAAACACAGTTCCTTGTTTATAATTAATTTTAAGCCCTTTCTGTTAGCCAGTTTTTAATCCATTCAATGTGTGCCATATTAATTTTATATTCTAGTTTTTTAATCAAAATATTGTGTGGTACCAAGTCAAATGCCTTACGAAGTCTAAATATATTATGTGAATGGTATTACCTTTATCAATCAAACTTGTAATCTCATAAAAAAATCAAGTTAGTTTGAAAGCATCTCTTTTCCATAAAGCCATGTTGATTTGCATTAACTATATTACCCTACTTTAATTCTTTATTAATCGAGTCTTGTCTTAGCTGCTCCATTATCTTTTCAGGATCAATGTCAGGCTTGTAATTACTCAGGTCATCCTGTTTATCCTTTTTAAAAATCGTCACATTAGTTTTCTTTCAGTCTTCTGGAACGTCCTCAGTGCTCCAGGACGGGTTGAAAATCAAAATTAACAGCCCAGCGAGCTCTTCGGCCAAGTCTTTTAAAACCCTTGGACCTGCTGATTTAAAAATGTCCAATCTTTAGTAGTTTCTTCTTAACATCTTTCCGAGATATTAGTGGAATGGATTGCATCATCTGTTTTGTTTCACAAATATAGGACAGAAATATTTATTGAATACTGTGATAGGTTCACACCCCGGAGTGTCACCTGGAACTGGGGTACCACTGAGCCCTCTTACCCACCATCCTGGCCTCCCTCTCACATTGTGCTGCTGTGACAAGCTGCAGACCTGCTCCCAGTCCTACACTTTCTCCAGCACATTCATATGGGTAGGGACACACCCAGATGCAATTACATGCAGGCTTTCTGACCAGCCACTGCATGAACCAACAATAGAGAGGTTACAGCCAAAATAATTACCAGCTTCCCAACCTAGAACGCCCCCTCCCTCCACTGGAGTATAAGCCCCAAATTATACCGTCTTGTGCTGCACAGGGAACTGTACAACATAAGCTCATAGAGTTCGCCCCTCTGTCAATGTGGAGAGGAAATGCAACGGTCTCCTGAGCTAAGATTCCCAAGCACTTCAATCCAAATTTTATGGTTTAGATTAAAACATAAAATAAGTTTATTAATTACAAAAAGATAGATTTTAAGGGATTATAAGTGATAGCAAAAAGATCAAAGCAGATCATCTGGTAAATAAACAACAAAGCAAACTAAGCCTAAGATACTAGAAAGATAGGATATGAATTAGCAAATTCTCACTGTGGCTAATGGTACAAGCAGGTTGCAGATTCTTAAGGCACAAGCTGCACTTGCTTTGCAGCTTGGGAATCCCCAGGTTTTCTTACACACACACACTAGAAATCCCTTTAGCCTGGGTCCAGCACTTTCCCCAGTTCAGACTTTGTTCCTCAGGTGTTTCCAGGAGTCTTCTTGTGTGGGGAGTGAAGAACAACAGATGATGTCACTCCCTGCCTTATATAGCTTTAGCATGTGGTGGGAACCCTTTTGTCCCAAACTCAGTTTGTGGAAAAACACTGACTTCCCAAGATGGAGTCCAGAGTCATGTGGCCTGGTTATATGCCCTTGCCTACCTTGCTGAGTCATAGCAGCCATTACTTACAGGCTGTCTGGAAAGTTCACAGAAGGTTAAGTTCTTCCAGGGTCTTCCATCAGCACTGTCTGGCTTCTTCATTGTTGTACCAAAAAGACTAGTTGTGGGTGCCACCCAGAGTAAGTATGATTGAAGTACAGATACATAGTCAATATTCCTAACTTTAGATACAAAAATGATGCATGTGTACAAATAGGATAATCATATTCAGCAAATCTTAACTTTTCCAGTGACCCCTCACATGACCCATCTTGTACAAAATGCATCATAAAAATGCCATAATCATATAATAATATCACTGTGGAGAATATGAGGTGCAATGTCACAAACACTTTTTCCTTTTCCGCATTATTATTGATAATTCTACTATTTCCATCTATAATTGACCAGTGCCATTGTCAGGATTCTTTTTGTTCCTAATATATTTCAAAAAGTCTTCCGTATTGTCCTTAACTCTGCTAGCCATAGATTTATCCTTGTGTCCCTTTTCTTGTCTTATCAACTGTCTACAATTCTTAACATCTGATTTATGTTCATCACTATCAACTTACCATTTCTTCTATTTGTTTATAATTTTCACTGCCTTCTCTTCCCCTCTAAACTAGGTTGGTTTTTTAACCACCACAACCTTCTTCCTCAATTGTAGGATTGTGATTTTTTTGGGCATCTAGTAAGGTGTTCTTAAATGATTCCCCATCATCAGTCACATTTTTCTGTTTAAATTCTTCCCTCCATCTAATTTGGTTCATAATTGTTTTCAGCTTTTTGAAATTGGTCCTACTAAAGCATCAGCTGACTCGGGCTTGTGGGACTCTGGAGGGGGCTATAAAATTCCAGTGTCGAAATTTGGGCTCAGGCTGGACCCTGGGCTCTGAGATCCTCTGAGAGGTCTAGTTAACCATTTATGCTAAACCATCTGTTCCATCTTGTATTCAGTTGTGACACTAGATTTCCCAGACCTGAGGAAGAGCTCTGTGTAAGCTTGAAAGCTTGTCTCTGTCACCAGCAGAAGTGGATCCAATAAGATATTATCTCAACCACCTTGTCTCTCTAGTCATTGTCTAAGGCAGTTTTCTCACCTACAGTCACTTCTGAGCATCACCAGTCCCACGTGGTTAGGGATCCACCATTCATGGAATGCAAAGAGCACTGACCTCTTTGTTGCCTCAGTGATGGATAACAAGATGTCCTTTTGCTGCTGCTTATTTTCCCCACAGTTCCTTGTCTGAAGAGTCAGAATGTCCCTCTGCAGTTCGGACTGTGGGATGTCCTCCAGTGTGTCGACACGATACAGTTTCCTAGTCATCCTGATTACTGGTGTTTACCTTAAATGCAAATGAAAAGCCCAGTGTCTCTGGCATCATGCTAAATTTACATTAGCGACACAGACAAACAGGCAAATCAACATTCCTTTGTCTAGGACAAACTTGTTATCAACTCTGCCCCCAAAACATATTTTGGGAACATATTTCCAGTACACATACATAATTCTCTACACACCATTTGTACATACATCACACAATGATATTTATGAACAGTGTTTCACCCGCTTTCATTTGATACTTCACACAACATTCTTTAAAGATCAGTACTATGACCGCAATGTGTTTAGGTGTAGTGAGTGGGTCAGGCCTGAACGGAGTTACAGTACAGTGGGCCCTCTGCCAGTTGACATTGAGGGGCTCTTAGGGTCTCACCATCTTGTGCTTTTTCTGTTTTAGGACATTGATCCATAAGCATTCAAGATCATTTTCTTCTGAGTTATCAGTGACTCTGAAACAAGTAATGCCATTTTTGATACAGAGTGCTGCTTCCTCCTCCCTTTCACCCACTCACTCTTTCCTAAATAGGTTATAACCATTGATTTCAACAGTCCAGTTGTGTGACTCATCCCACCAGGTTTCAGTAATACATACTAGAGTGATTTTATTCTCATGAGCAATTTCAAGTCCTCTGGTTTGTTATCCAGGCTCTAGCATTGGTGTATGCGCTGTTCAGTTTTTCTTCTCTGTGTCTTTTGGTCCCTTGATTAATTTTGTTTTCAACATCTGATTTTCTGCTGTGTGCTCATATCTTCCTTCTTTTTACCTTGCCCTTTTGTTATTAGTTTGATCTTTAGTCTCCATGATTTCTGTCTGAAAAGTGACCTGTAAAGGACTTTTTTTTTTTTTTAATTGGACTTGTCTTTTGGTTTCTGAAGAACTTTCTTTTTTCTTTTCTTTTTCTTTTCTTTTTTTTTCTTTTCGCCTTTTAAAGTACCAGGATTGGTCTTCTCTTTAGTCCTCCCTCTTCCCCCTCTCCCCACAAAGGCTCTTATGCATACACGTTTCATGTATGCACATACATGTTGTTCATATGAGTATACATTGTGTACACTAACATTTTAAATGAAAAAGAAAGAGGTGTTGAGTCATTAAAGGGACATGGAAATTTTTAAAAGATTCCCAATGTCTCAGAGCACCATTATGTCCTGATTTGTGTGTGTGTATAACTCCTTATATTTAAGGGTTTTTTTTGTTACTCTGATAATTATAAGGGGCCTTTCTGCAAGGGAGAACAAGTGAGAAGCTAATTGACTAAATACAAAGCACTGTCAAATGAATAAAACAAAGCAGGAAAACAGAAAATATTTGTTTGCTTTTGCGGGAGTTTCTTGTAATCATAGTAGGTACAGCATTTTCATGTGATGGTTGTTTTTTTTTTTTTTAATGTCAAGGTGACAGTGTCCCTTTAATAGACTGTTTTACCTAATGTTAACTTGTTAGTGAAGTTAAATAGGTGTTAAAATAGTTATGAGCAGACTGGCTAAAAATCCTTTCCCTTCCAAATTGCTCAGTTTTCAATATTTCATGCCACCTCTATTCATCTGAAAAATAGTCCAAACTCAGTTTTGTTGTGGTGTTTTTTTAAAACAAATCCGTTGCAGGTCGTATTGAAGCCAATGACTTAGCAATACCCTCCTTAATTACAAAAATGAACTGCAGCTTCTATTCAGTAAGCTATGGCATATTATAAATATATGCAAACTGGCCAGAGCACAGGCAGCCAGTAACACGTTTTACTCACAATGATATGCTCTTAGCAAAGACGAACATAAAGTATGTATTTGATAAAGATTCATGTGACTTATGAAGGTCCCTATCTTGAGATTTTTGGTGTACTTTATCCTTTATAGTAAAGGAAACAGTTGGTGTGGACTGCAAAAAAATGACCTAATAAACCTGTCTGTTGAAAGGTGCTGTGAAGTGAAACTCCCAGAAATTCCATATTGGCATTCCATGTCCTCCTTTTTTGATACTTGATACAGACAGATGTATTGGGGTGGGGTGCTACAGTACATGAGCTGAAAAATACAAGTAAAATTTATGAATAAATCATATTTTATGCATCATCAGATTCTTCCTTCTTGGTAGGAACTTACGTTATTTTAAAAAATTACTCTGCCGTTCTCCATCAGGTTAATCACATACAATAGATCTTGTTAGATCCATCTTCAAATCCTAAAGAGAGACTAATGTGCTGGCTGGATTTCTAGCTGGATGATTTCCACATTCTCAAAATACGTAGATGACATTCAGGATAATGTAGTCAGGTGACCCCAGCAAATACTGCTGAGAAAAAGATGGCAGCCCTTTTCAGAGCAAAAGTGGTAAAAATGCAATAGGGTATATTTCTTAATGTGACCCCTCCCGCCCCTGGCGCCCTTCTTCACTGCATTCCTACTTTAACAGCTTTGGAACTGTAGGGGTGGAAGGAGATAGTTGTACATAATCAATTAAATCACTGGCTGAAACAAATCTAACTTTTACGATACCAAAGAACAGACTGCCCATTGTGAACTCCAAAGCAGGGGCTGAAAGGCTACCCTCTAATATTGGCTCTGAGTGTATCACATGTCAGCTAAATATTCTGTGATGCTTCTTATTTTCTCCTAACACCGGTAAGACAGAAAATATCATAATGCTACTGTATAAACCCATACACCCATCCCTTGAGTACTTCATGCAGTTCTGATTGCCCCATCTCAAAAAAAGGTATATTAAAATAGGAAAAGCAACAGAGAAGGGCAACAAAAATGATTAGGGGTATGGAACAGCTTCCATATGAGGAGACACTTAAAAGACTGGACCTGTTCAGCTTGGAAAAGAGATGACTGCGGGGGAAGAAGGGGGGACATATGATAGAGGTCAATAAAATCCTGAATGATGTGGAGAAAGTAAATAAGGAAATATTCTTTATCTCTTCACATAACACAAGAACCAGGGGTCATCCAATGAAATTAATAGGCAGCAGATGTAAAAAAACATAAGGAAATACTTCTTCACACAACGAACAGTCAATATGTGGTACTCGTTGCCAGGGGATGTTGTGAAGGCCCAAAGTATATCTAGGTTCAAAAAAGAATTAGTTAAATTCCGGGAAGATGGGTCCATCGGTGAATAGTAGCCAAGATGATCAGGGATACAACTCAATGCTCCGGGTGTCCCTAAACCTCTGCCTGCTGGCTGGGACTGGATGATGGGATGGATCACTTGTTAAATTACTCTGTTCTGTTCACTCCCTCTGAAGCATCTGGCACCATTCACTGTTGGAAGACAGCATACTGGTCTAGATAGATTGGTCTGACCCAGTATGGCCATTCTTATGTTCTTTATGAGATTTTGTATTGTTATAGTGTATTATTGAAATTTTTGTAATATGCCTTATGTTAATATGAGTGGAATTAGGGGAGGAAAGAACTGTGAGCAGTAGTAAAAATCCAAATTTAAAGATGATCTTTTCTAAATTGCGGTGGTTTTATTTTTAATTATTATGCAAAGGTCATTGCACACAATAGAGAATGCTATACTGGTTCTGTTCAGAGACCCAAGGAACTTTATAAGTGTGTGTATACTCCAAGTATATATTCCTGAAGAAGAAAAAGAGGGCATATTTTTAAAAATTTCACTGTACATTGATATGATTTTGTTAGTTTGTTTTGGGGATTAGGTGCGATTTTATTATATGAGGTATGAATATGTTGGGTATACTGTGGAGTCCTTTCTTTGGCTATCTCTACAATAGGAAATTTTATTAAGTTACTAAAACATTTTAACTAACATGATGGTAAACACTATGTAAAACCTAGTGTAGATGGGGGACAAAGTGGTTTAGCTGATAGTCGTTAACCATAGGGTCCTCTTATGGTACCACAATGAGCTAACACATTTTTAAACATGACTCTTCTTGTCCACACTAAGGGTGAAATCATGTTTAATATCATGTTAGTTAAAAAGTGGTGGTAACATGTTATACTGGTAGTTTCCTACTATGAGAACAATGCATAGAAATATTAATGTATTTTGTTTCCTTTGTCTTTTTTGTCTCCTCTATATGCTTCTTTTTAATGCAGTTGAGGAAGATAGGAGGTGGGGGGTTTGGAGAAATTTATGATGCTCTGGACTTGCTCACGCGGGAAAATGTTGCACTAAAGGTCGAGTCAGCTCAGCAACCAAAGCAAGTCTTGAAAATGGAAGTGGCTGTGTTGAAGAAACTGCAAGGTAAGGTGGTTTCCTTGGTATACCAACAAGCGAGTGTATGGTAGGTGGCTAAGAGTCTCAACTGCATTCCCAGTCACTAGGGTCCATGTTCTGCCATCTTTTCCTTATTCTGTAAGTAGTACCATTGAACTCAATGGGGCTAATCAAAGTAAGGGTGAATCTGGCCCTTTGTGTATATTGATTTTCATCAATGGTGAGCAGAGGCTTCTAGTTCTTGGCATACTGGGCAGGAAAAGCATTCACTTCCAGTATGTGGAAGCTTATGATGGAGCTGCCCTTACGATCTGAATAGGATAAGAGAAAATTAGCAGAAAGTTTCAATTGTTTTAAAAATCAGAAGTTCTTAATCTCCAATTTTAGCTTCTTTCTGGATCCTGTCTCTTTGTTGACAGGTTTCAGAGTAGCAGCTGTGTGTGTTTGTATTCACAAAAAGAATGCATCCGATGAAGTGAGCTGTAGCTCACGAAAGTTTATGCTCAAATAAATTTGCTAGTCTCTAAGGTGCCACAAGTACTCCTTTTCTTTTTGTCTCTTTGTTGTTAGAGACTCTGCCCTGGGTGTGTGTGTGCGTCTGTGTGTGTGTTTTTTGTTTTGTTTTTCAAACTTTTGCTTAAGTCTTCCTCTTTGGTTGAGGGCCTCCAGCTGACATCTAGCACAGGAATACTTTCCCCAGTATTTTATAGTTTGTCTTCTCAAAGGGATGGTTTCTCAATGGATTCTGTGATACTAAAGTGGAAACAGCCATAAAGAATATAGATGTGCTCTAATCAGTAAGATACACAGAAGCAATGATATTTAGAATTCTGAAGCACTTTTGAATAGTCAGCAAGTTAGAGCTCAAGTGGTTGAGCATTCAGAACTAGTTTGACTGACTGGTGATTCTTGCATGTTCAATAATTAGGTCACCTCATTAGCTTAACATTCAAACTTTTTCAAGTCAAAAGCAGGTACTGGTACAGAGAGAAATGTAATAGCTTCTCTTTTTATTATTATTCAGAGCTGTGAAGTTTAAAACTTTACCTTATTTTTAAACAATACAATTTTCTTTAAGAAAACAGAGAAAACTGGAGACTGCTCCAATATTAACCTGTGCAGCTGCCAGTCTCTCTCTTGCTGTTTATAGTTTGTTTCTAGATTCATGGTTTGGACAAAACAAAAACTTCAAGACATATGGTGTTATCCAATCCGCTGACAAGGTCACATTGCAAGAGCAATAGCAGCCTCTGCTCCATATAGATTAGTACACCAAGCTCGCTTATGCAATTATACAAGTACTTTAACAGGCCATTTCATTCCAAGGGTGGAATTCACAAGGGGGATTCAGGCACTGCAATATTGAGTGTTGCCGTCCCTATCTTTTAGGCACCTATCCAGCTAGTAGAAACCTGAGTTAGGTGCCCAGGCTCTCGATACAATGGAACGGAGAATTAGGCACCTAAGAATGGGATCCACAAAAGCCAGCTGGCTGACTGGGGAGCCACCTAAGCAAGCCAGTAGGAAATAACTAGCAGAGGGGTTTGGCCTAAACCCTGCCATGCAGAGGAAGTTAAGCACCTGTCTCCACTCAGAATTCACAGTCACGAACCCTGTCCTGGAGTTAGGTGCCAAAGTCAGATCAGTACTTCTTTGAGAAACAGAGGGGAGAAGAAGGAGGTGCCCTTATAAATTTTAGCCCAGAAGTTAGAACATTATAATATTTTTTACTGTAGGGAATCCATAGTATGGATAGACATATAAATACATTACCATTTTTTGAATCCAGATTGATAGGATTACTTTTTGCATGACAGACAAGAAATTAGACAAATGCCAGAAAATATTTTTTCTGTCTAGCTCCTAGCAGCAAGAATCTCCACTCATTTTTCTATCTCACAGGTTTTCAGACTAAAGTTTTCAAATAGGAAAAAAAGTAAGTAAAATGGACAGAAAGTGGCTATTGGCAAAACAATGTTACAGCTATTTATTGCAGAATATTTTTGTCTGGTCTGCTATGTGTCATGTGCCCCTAGAAAATAGACTTGGGCTACTAATTGCAGGATTCTGATTTTGTTGTTGTTGAACATTGTCTGTTTGCTGCTGAATTAATACACAAAGGAAGACACAGTCATTGCCTCAACAATGATATTACCATACAGAATGCTCTGGAGGACAGCTCTTAAACGTTTTTTGTTTTTTAAAGATATATTTCATTGATAGATTAATTCTCAGGGGATTTGTGGAAGCTGTAAGCTTTAAGGAGTGCTTTGAAAGAACAGAAGGTGGCAGTTTGGCCTCAATCCAGCAAAACACATAAGCACACGTGTAACTTTAATCACACACATAGTCCAAATAATTTCAGTGAGACTACTCACATGCTTAAAATTACATTTGTTCAGAAGTGCTTTACTGGATCAGGGCCTTGTTGCACAAGAAGTGAGAAACTATTCCAAACACAGAACTTGGCATGGGAAAAAATGAAAATACATGAGAGAAGGTTTCAAAGGGAGTGGTGAGGGAGGAATAGAGAAGTGGGTGAGAAGGGGAATAAGAAGAAATGGAACAGGAATAAGAAGATATGCAGATCCTTGAAGATAGGTGCTAGAAGAGTGCAAAATCAGTATTTTTAATGTTTTATTCTTAGAATTTTTCGGTAATACAATGGGCATGTTTCATACACTACAATAATTAAGTGAAAGTAGTAGTATCATAGGTATAAAGTACCGTAAGTAATGGAGAGCTGCAAAGAAACTGTTTTATAGTCCTGATCTGGCAAAGCAGTTATGCACATGCTTAAATATGAGTAGTTCTTCAAGTGCTTGCTCATGTCGATTCCAAGTAGGTGTGCGCGTGCCACGTGCACAGTTGTTGGAAGGTTTTTCCCCTAGCGTTACTCGTCGGGTCAGCTGTGGAGCCCCGTGGAGTACACCTTCATGGTGGTGTATATAGGTCCTTGCTGACCCACTGCCTTTTCAGTTCCTTTTTACCACCAGTGACGGTTGTTGGAGCAGCTCCTCTCTTGCTATGGGAAGCAATCCCCTAGTGCAGAGGTGGGCAAACTAAGGCCCGCGGGCCACATCTGGCCCGTGGGACCATCCTGCCTGGCCCTTGAGCTCCCGGCCAGGGAGGCTAGTCCCCAGCCCCTCCCACACTGTCCCCCCCTCCTCCCCCGTAGCTTCAGCTCACTGTACCGCCCTTGTTCTGGCCCGCTGCTCCTGCTGGGTGGCAGGGCTGTGAGGTCCTGCTGCTCTGAGCGGCATGGTAAGGGGGCGGGGAGCGGGGGGTGATTTGGATAGGCATGGGAGTCCCGGGGGGCCTGGCAGGGGGTGGGGGTGTGGATAGGGATTGGGGCAGTCAGGGGACAGGGAGCGGGGGGGTTGGATGGGGCGGGGTCCCGGGGGTGGTTGGGGCGGGGGGCTCCGGGAGGGGGCAGTCAGGAGTTCTGAGGGGGGCAGTCGGGGTGGGAAGTGGGAGAGGGTGGATGTGGGGGCAGGTTGTTTGGGGAGGCAGAGCCTTCCCTACCTGGCTTTCCACAGAGTTTTGCGACCCCAATGTGGCCCTCGGGCCAAAATGCAACATTTGGCAAAGCAGCACTGCAGTCAGCCATTCCATGAACACTGACCCTGCCTCCTAGGTGAGGCTTGGGAATCACTCTACTTGGAATCTATATGAGCAAGCACTCGAAGAAGAAAAAATGGTTACCTACGTGTTGTAGCTGTTGTTCTATGAGATGTGTTGCTCATGTCCATTCCAAGACCCACCCGCCGCCCCTTCGTTGAAGTGTCCGGCAAGAAGGAACTGAAGAGGTGGCGGGTCGGCTGGGACTTAATATAAACCGCAATGAAGGTGCGATTTCAGGGGGCTTCACAGCCGACCCGACAGGTACTGCAAGGGGAAAAACCTTCTGAAGCAGGTGGCGCGCGCGCGCATCTACTTGGAGTGGACATGAGCAACACATCTCAAAGAACAGCAGTTACGAGATGTATGTAACTGTTTTTTCTATTTATGTCAGTGGGACTATACAAGCGCCTAAATTCTTTGCTGAGCCAGGGCCTTAAATGAGTATTTGAAAGGTTTACTGGAGAAAAATCTGTTTGTAGTATAGTTTGTTTTAATATCAAGTAATACATCTAAATTTAGAAACTGGTTCTGGGCTCCAGGACCTGGTTCACTAGATTTCACATATACACCGGACCCTCGCTAGAACACACATCTATATGTCGCGAATTTGCATAAAACGCGGTCGTGGCCATGGATCCCAAATTTAATTACTTTAATTGGAATTCATTTTAACGCGGTCCCCGCTATAACGCGATCCGCGCGTTAATGCGGCACCCACGCATGGATCCCAAATCCCGCATTCTAGCAAGGGTCCGGTGTACATTTATAAATAATGCTCCACAGGAAAGTCCTACCTAATCTCTAGAAAATATAAAAAACTGGAATTACTTATTAGATCCCTTAAGAGCAATAAGCCTGAAATGTTCACTTTAATAAACAAAGTTTTAATCCGCACCGTCATATTGTTTCATACTAAACAATGGAAAAACAGAACAAATGACTCAAGACTTCAGTCCTTTTTCCACTTGCCTATTGATTCAAATAGCATATTGTATACACAGTACAGAACACTTCTTAAATCAGATAGAAAAATACCCCAAATTATGGGGACACAGACTTGAGATACTGAGGCAGACTAATGAAGAAAAATGGGAAGAACATTATGATAATATGACTTCCAGTTTTAGTCACATAAAATTCAGAATGATTGTTTATAAATTACTTCAAACATATATTGTACCCCAAAACGTATTGCTTATAAAGGTGAAGAAAACTTTTTTGACTGATGCCAAGTCTCAAGAGGTTCATTAATATGTGTGTCTTGAAAATGCAAATAATACAAGCATTTTGGATAAAAATGAATGGTATGAACATGATAGTGTGACTGAACATCCTCATTGAACCTAAGGTTGGCCTGCCTCCTATGAATCTTCAGAATCCAAAAAGTAAATACAAGAGGACACATCTCTAGGCAAAACACTTCAACACTTTACAGGGAACCCTCAAAATGTCCTGGAATTCATCCTCAAAAATCTCTTTGGACAAACAGTATCAAAAATAGAATTTCCTTAGACATAGCCTACTAAATAGCTTGAGATGCTTAATTCAATTCACAGGAAGTGAGGCAATATTTCTTTATGCTCATGGAATACAAGTACTGGAATTCACATCCAAAAATCTCTAGACATGGTGGTTTATATATAACTGTGGTGTATATCAGTAGCTCATCTACAAGAGTCATAATAGTAACATATATGCATTCTTTTTATATTTTGGCTTGATGAGTTTGTCTGACCAGGATACTTGAGACTCAATGCAAAAGTATCGTGGGTTTGTTTTTTGTAAAATAGTAATATATAGATAGATAGATAGATGTCTGTCTTATATTATCCAGCATCTCTTCCCATTCTGTCAAGTGAGAAGAATGTAAGCTTAACAAATTTCTGGATAGCTGGTTTGTTTGTTTACAGAATGCTAAAGCAAGTTGTTGGTTAATTTATGCACAGTTCTCTACCTCTAGATTAGTATTAAAATCTATGTGAAAAATAAGCAGCAAAGAACATCTTACTTTGTTTGGGCTTCTGAATTTCAGTGAAACTGTTGTTGAAGCACATGATTACAGTGTTGCTAGCTTTCAATGGTATGTCATTTGACTGATGTTTTGTATTTGCTGTGTGCTAAAGGCCACTGGTGCAAAGTGGTCATGTCCATTTTTAGATCTAGTCTTCCATCATTCTCTCAGAATATAAACTGGAATCCTTTCACAATATTATGAAGTGGAAGTTGAGTGTATTAGATTTAACTAGAAGCATTTATGATGCTTGCAAATGATTAAGAACTTGTTTATTTTATTTCCTGTTTTGTGCATACTGCTTTAGAGATGGATGCTGGTCTGTAGCATCAATACATTCCCGAACATGCTAGCTGAGCTTCACGCTTGAAAGTAGTATAATATTTGCCATGCACACTGGAAGTATTCATTATTCAAGTGGCAAAGTAACTCTGCTCATTCAACTGGAATGGAAAAGAGATTTTTATGACCTAAAGTTTTAGAATACGGGTTGTCAGGGTTCCTTCCCCACTGTGAACTCTAGGGTACAGATGTGGGGACCGACATGAAAGACCCCCTAAGCTTATTCTTACCAGCTTAAGTTAAAAACTCCCACAGGTTACAAACTTTGCCTTGTCCTTGAACAGTATGCTGCCACCACCAAGCGTTTTAAACAAAGAACAGGGAAAGAGCCCACTTGGAGACGTCTTCCCACAAAATCATAGAATCATAGAATATCAGGGTTGGAAGGGACCTCAGGAGGTCATCTAGTCCAACCCCCTGCTCAAAGCAGGACCAATCCCCAATTTTTGCCCCGATCCCTAAATGGCCCCCTCAAGGATTGAACTCACAACCCTGGGTTTAGCAGGCCAATGCTCAAACCACTGAGCTATCCCTCCCCCGCAGCCCTACACACCCCCTTTCCTGGGGAGTCTTGAGAATAATATCCTAACCAATTTGTTACAAAATCATCGAAGACCCAAACCCCTGAATCTTGGAACAATGGAAAAATCAGTCAGGTTCTTAAAAGAAGGATTTTATAAAAAAAGAAAGGTAAAAATCATCTCTGTAAAAATCAGGATGGAAAATACTTCACAGGGTATTCAGATTCAAAACACAGAGGATCCCCTTCTGGGCAAAACCTTAAAGTTTTGAAAACAGGAAATAAACCTCCCTCTTAACACAGGGAAAATTCACATAAAACAAAAGATAAACTAATCCACCTTGCCTGTCTTACCGCAATATTGGAGACTTGGATTAGGGTGGGTTGGAGAAGATGGATTTCTGTCTGGCCTCTCTCTGTCCCAAGAGAGACCAACCACGTAAACAAAGAGCACAAAACAAAAGCTCCCCCCCCCAAGATTTGAAAGTATCTTGTCCCCTTCTTGGTCCTTTGGGTCAGGTGCCAACCAGGTTAGCTGAGCTTCTTAACCCTTTACATGTAACAGGATGTTGCCTCTGGCCAGGAGGGGTTTTATTGCACTATATACAGAAAGGTGGTTACCTTTCCCTTTATATTTATGACACAGCTGGATCAGGATAATATAGGCCTATCTGTCTTTCTGATTTCATTCCTTTTTTCTGATGTCTTTCTAGCTCATTGTCATTGTATCTGTATCCAAGAGATGTGTACAAAGGAAATATGTCCTGAGGTTACGGAACATATTTTCATGAGATGAGTGTGACCTGATCACTTACTGGTGGCTGGCGTAGAGATGAGTAGGTAATAGGAGCTGATAGGCTTGTCCATCTTTATATCTTTTTGTTGATTTTTTTTTTAAATATGTTGTCATTTCCGCTTGCTTTATTCTGCAGCAAAAGAGGGAAGGAGAGGGGAAATGGGAAGGGCACTGCAACCAAGTTTTGTATGGCTCATTATGTGACACTTTTTTACTCATGAGAGAAAGCCATTGATTTTCCCAACTTCCCCAAGGCTCCACCCTGCTCCACCTCTTCCTGTCCCTGCTCCTACCACTCCCTCCCAGCACCTCCTGCATGCTGCTGAACAGCTGTTCCTCAATGTGTAGGAGGCACTGGGAAGGAGGGGGACGAGTTGATCAGTGGGGCTGGTGGCCCCGGACGTGATTCCGCCCCCTCCCCTGAGCATGCCCTGTCCCTGCTCCTCCCTCTCCCTCCCTGTGCCTCCTGCACATCGGGGAACAGCTGTTCCACGGCATGCAGGATTGCTGGGAGGGAGATGGAGGAGTTGATCAGCGGGGCCAGCGGTCCCGAACAGGATTCTGCCCTCTCCCCGCATACGCCTCATCCCCGCTCCTTCCACTCCCTCCCAGTGCCTCCTGCACGCCACTGAACAGCTGTCCCCTGGCATGCAGGAGGTTCTGGGAAGTAGGGGGAGGAGTTAATCAGTGGGGTCTGCAGACCCCCTGGAGTACCCTTGTGGACCCCAGTTTGAGAAACGCTGCCCTAGTGGGAATTACTGCAGAGGGAAATGCCAGCTTCTTGTCTTCAGCCCAGCTGGAGGTTTGAGAACCTAGGAGGGCTGTGATGGAGAGCTGATGGTATGAATATCACACACAAAATGACACTTGGCAGTTCTGGAAAGGATGGGACATTTTGAGCTATCTAGAACTGCACATGATGCACTCAAATATGGTGTAAATGGGAGAATGTGACATACCTAGGAGCAATCCAGAACAGTGGGGGCCTCTGTCACCCCTGCCCTGCAAAATTGGGTGTCTTACAATACCTTGCTTAAGTAGCTCCCACCTGGGCTGCTCATGGACAGCCTTCCAGCATGCAGGTCACTCTGAGATGTGTTTGTGTAACTGTAGCCTAACAGTCGCACGCTGGGTCTCACCAGCCTTGGTTATACTGCAACGTGACCCCAACATATTCCCAGTTCGGGATTTTTCTCCGGAAATGTATGTCTTGTACTGCCTAGCCCTCTTCTGGATAGTTCAAATATATTATGTCCGTGATTCCTTTAAGGGAATAATACACAACAACTCGCCACCTTAAATGGAGTTATCCAGACACTTTAACTTAAACACAGTAATTAGATAAAACAAGAAAGCAGTTTATTAACTACAAAGAAAGAGATTTTAAGTGAGTACAAGCAATGAGGCATAAAAGTCAGAAATGGCTACAAGAAAATAAACATTTCTAGTGCCTAGCTTAACAAACTATGTTCGATTCAATGCAAAGTTTCTCACCACATGCTTCCAACAGCATTACTGACCAAACTTTCAGGTCAGGATCCCTTTCCCACAATCCAATGGCTATTTCCTTTGTCTTCTCACCTGCAGAGAATGAGATGTGCAAGGAGAGAGGTAGAGGGGTCTTCATCTGTTCATTCCTCCTTTTAAGAGTTTCAGTCCGTCTTTAAAAAGCATTTCTGGCTGAGAAACAAGAGAGGGGGTCTGATGGAGGAAGGAGACCTTATGCTGTTTCTTTGCTGAGATGCAAGATCTCTTTGTCCTTGCCTCCCTTTCTTGCCAACGAATGGCCACTTGATAGCTGATGGCCCATCAGCTTTGTTGGCACCTGGACGATATGTCATCTTGCCCTTAGTCTTTGAGAAACTGGTTGAGTCATGCCCCATACTTATCTGGGAAACACACTTCAGTCATGATTTCAGATTAAGTTCATAACTTTACACTGGGAGGGTTGGTGGGACTGCCAGGGGCTTCCTACCCGGCTCTGCGTCCCTGCAGCTCCTCAGCAGCGGAGACAGGTGCAAGGGCAGGGGCTCCGCTATTCCCACTGCAAATGCCGGCTGCCATAGTGCCCATTGGCCAGGAACTGCAGCCAATGGGAGCTGTGGGGGCGGGGCCTGCAGCCATGGCCAGTGCATGGCGTGGAGACCCCCCACACTCCTCTGCTGCCTAGGATCTGTAGAGGGGTCATGCCAGTGGGATCCGGTGAGCCCCCCACCCTGAGATAAGCACCCCTAGCCCTGAGCCCCCTCTCACACACCCAAACTGCTGCTGCTGGCCCTGGGACTGCTCGGGCAGCCCCTGAGCCAGCACCAGCCACTGCAGAAGTCCCGGAAAGTCATGGAATCTGTGACCTCCGTGATATACTCGCAGCCTTAGTTATGAGTTTTCAAATGATACTTCACAAGGTATACCTTGTACAAATATTATTATGATACTGTGTAAGGTATAAATACAGAGGAGCATTTCTTCACAGAGAAACTTGGAAGAATAATTTGGGGCTCATCAGGGGAGCATTCAGAAAAACATTTTAGAGTTAACAAGATTAATCTTATTTGTAATTCCATTGACTTGAGAAGTGTCACAGTAACAATAAAAAAGAAAAGGAGTACTTGTGGCACCTTAGAGACTAACCAATTTATTTGAGCATAAGCTTTTGTGAGCTATAGCTCACTTCATCGGAAGTAGCTCACGAAAGCTTATGCTCAAATAAATTGGTTAGTCTCTAAGGTGCCACAAGTACTCCTTTTCTTTTTGCGAATACAGACTAACATGGCTGTTACTCTGAAACCTGTCAGTAACAATAAATCTGACCTAGTTTCTTTAGATTATTATGAAGGGCTCCCTGAGCTAGCCAGTAGAGTGAAAAATCACTTTTAAGGTCATCTTCTGTAACCTGTCAATGTGCTTTATTTCTTATACTTAATTTGATTTATGTACAGTGTATTTGCTTTGTATGTTTCTACACATAACCAAAAAAAAAAAAGAAGCTATTAACAGCCAGTCCTTTCAAAGTACACCTGTACTCTTGAATGGTCCCAGTGAGTGTACTTAAGACAAGTATTTGTGAAGTTAATGGGATACTGTCAGCTTGAAAAATCACATTTGTCTGAAAATGTTTTAAGTATAGTAGGTACAAATAGCAGCTAAGATTACTGTAATTGTGTTTTGTCATGCATGGAAACAGTAGGGGTTAAATGGCCAATGAGAGTGAAGGGATCTGGTTTTGTTTTCATGATGTGAGTTTAAAAAAAAAATAAATAAAAGTAAAAGACCATTGCCAGTTTAATGGATATGTGCCAAAAGATTACTTTCAGATTTGTATACTGGGACTGCATCTTTAAAACTCTCTTCTAGAGTTTCCAGTGTTCCTCAAATTAGTGACATTTACAAAAGGTGGAATTTGTTTTTCTTCAAAAACAGAGATTTCTGCAGACTTTCCATTTCTCCAGCAGAAAGCCATAGTAGAACCCTGCAGAATTTCCCTTTTCCTTAACAAGCTTTCATTGATCATTCTCTCTGAAGGGGACTTATTTTTGTGGAATGTGTTTGCCCTGGCTAAAATAAGAAATGACACTAACATTCAATCTTATGGTGGTTGTTCCAGGATTATTAAGTGAGATGGAATTCAGAAAAGTCCCGGGGACATGGATAAACTCTCCTTTGTTGGCAGGCAGGTACCCACACTTAAAAAATAGTAGATCTGATAATACCCCTGGGTTTGTATAAAGTGGCTTTGTCAAGTGTGGCTTGCAGTAAAATGAAAAAATTGATATGATCTCTAATGGAAGAGTGGTACATTTATTTTAAAATGTGGTTCACTTTTTCTAATTTTGATAATAGGATCCTACTATGGGTGAAGGAGAGCGTGATGAAAAGGTGAACTTTCAGGCTAGCCTATTCTACTGTTGCGAATTAAGCTATATCGCATACACATTTTGTCCTGTTTGTGTGCTCTGTTACACTCTGTTTAAATATATTATTAAAAATTCATGTCCACATTGGGACCCTTCTAAAAACTTTGTACAGTAAAGCAAAATGAGGATGGAGTAACTGTTCCGATTTTTGCTTTTGCCATTTTATACTTTTCAGTCTATAAATACCAACACAGGGAGCTTTTCAATAGTAGTTAGCTCTTTAATCTAGCAAACAAAAGCATAACAAGATTGAATGGATGGAAATTGAAAATAAATTCAGATTGAAAATAAGGTGGAAATTTCTAACTGTAAGAGTAATTAACAATTGGAACAACTTACCAAGGGAGATGATAGATTCTCAATCATTTGAATTCTTTAATTCAAGATTGGATGCCACCTTACAAGACAGGCCTTAAGTAAGCCAAAATTATGGGCTTGATGCAGGAATTACTGGGGTGAAATACTGTGGCCTATATCATGCAAAAGGTCAGAATAGATTATCAGAATGGTCTCTTCTGGTCTTAATATCTATGAAACTGTTACATCTTCTTAATTTTAGATTTGCTGTTTGTATTTATTAGATTGTTTTTGTTAGTATGATTTAGTAGTTCAGCAAAATTCAAGGCCACTGCAAGAATTTATAAGGTCCAAGACAAGGTGTAAAGGTAGGCTCATGATAGACTTCGGCCTTGTCTATACAACATAGTTGATGTAAGTCACCTTGAATTGACCTATTTGTGCATGACTACGCTCAAATTTGTGTTTGGACGATATAAGAGCCCCATTGTAGCAATGCAGTAGAACCAGCCATGGTCGGCCTGCTTATGAGTATAGACACTGGATGGTCTAACAGTCCTCCAGCAGCTGTCCCACAATACCCCATTCCTGTGAGAGTGACTACTCTGGTCACAACTTTAAATTCCATTTCCCAGGGATCACAGAGATGGGAAACCAGCTTTCCCACCTTAAAAAAACCCATATGTTTTTGAAATACATCTTTCTTGATTGCCCACCTTGGTGAGGACACCTGGGAGCTTGCACTTGTGTACAACTGACCATGCCTGGAGTAGACAGGAGGTATTGGATCTTCTTGTCCTGTAGGGAGTAGAAGCTGCGCAAGCACACCTATAGATTAGCCATAGAAACGTGCGCCTCTATGAACAGATTTCATGGGAGTTGCAGGCAAAGGAATATGACAGGAACCAGCAGCAGTGCTGCATGAAAGTGAAGGAACTTTGCCAGGCATTTTACAAGTCCAGAGAAGCCAACAATAGATCTGGTACTGAGCCACACAACCAGCTGCATGCTAAACTTGGCAGAGACCTCATCGGCCACTGTGGATATCTCAGAGGAGTCTGAGGCAGAGTCCCTCATTCTGAACAGAGAAGAGGAGGAGTGGGGAGATGTGGCAGGTAGCTCCAGCCATGCTGTGAGTCAGATCCTGTTTGAGACTCCGTTACAGTCTAGCCAGTGCCACCAGGCGATCATGGATAAAGGGGAAGGGAGTTCCGGTAAGTGTTTGCATGCATCTTTCCCTACAGTGCTTAAATGTAAAGATGGGGCCCAGCCCATCATCAAGTTAACAAGCACAGATATCAACACTTCATTGTTTCTGCCTCTTCTCATATGAGTTAAATATAATAAACAGAGGTAGAGTTGGCATCTGCTTTTCATTCTCCTGTTGACTTAGGTGTGGGGGTGAAGGAGTGGGGCCATGCAGAGATATTTGTTTGGGAACCTAGGAGTATTCCTTTTATCCTCCTGAGAGATCTCAGTGAAACTTTTGTGGAGGTACTTTGCAATTCTCTACTTAAGGTTTCTAGGGATGGCTACTTTATTTCTTTTTTCGTGGTAAGATACTTTCCCATGCCACTCTGCAGTGAGTTCAGCGGGCACCATTGCAGTAAACAAGCTAGTGGCATATGGGCCAGGGCAGCTTCAGGACACCAGTAGCATCTGCGTTCTCTGTGCCCTTGTGACCCTCAGGAACAAGAGCTCACCTAAAACCTTCACCACTGTGGAAAATAGTGCCAAATATTCAGTGCCATTGCCCAACATTCATATCCATGGAATAGGGACCAAAATTTTATTACTTCATGCAACAGAAAATCTTTCCCCTCCCCTCACACCTGGTGGTCCATACTCACCATGATAGGGGCTGGAGAGCAGAATTATGCAAAGGCGTTCCCAAAGTTGAAGTGTTAATAAGTATTTCTTATGAAAAGTGTTTATGGTTCTAAAGGGAAGGGAGTTCTTAAAATTATTTTTCCCTTTCTGTTGTGACTGTAAATCCAGTAATATATTTGTCTGTTTTTAACAGAAGATTCTGCTGTGGTGGCCTGAAGGGGTACCCCCTCAACTCCCGCAGAAAGCTTGACCCTGATGAGGAGGAGAAAGAAGAGGACTGCGGAGGACATGTTCATTGAGATCCTGCAAGCCAGTCTTGCTTCAGACTGTGAATAGAGGGCCTAGAGGGTCAATATGATTCACAGTGTGGAGAACGACAGAGTACACAGCAGAAAGTCCCAGCAGGAAAAGGAGAGGGAGATGCACTTGGACATAATTGCAGAGCCATTGGCCATTATCTTTGAAGATTCATGGCGATCGGGGGAGATCCTGGATGATTGGAAAAAGGCAAATATAGTGCCCATATTTTAAAAAGGGAAGAAAGAGAACCCAGGGAACTACAGACTGGTCAGCCTCACTTCAGTCCCTGGGAAAATCATGGAGCAGGTCCTCAAGGAATCTATTTTGAAGCACTTGGAGGACAGGAAGGTGATCAGGAACAGTCAACATGGATTCACCAAGGGCAAGTCATGCCTGACCAACCTGATTGCCTTCTATGATGAGATACCTGGCTCTGTGGATATGGGGCAAGTGGTGGATGTGATATATCTTGCCTTTAGCAAAGCTTTTGATACGGTCTCCCACAGTATTCTTGCCGGCAAGTTACAGAAGTATGGATTGGATGAATGGACTATAGAGTGGATAGAAAGCTGGCTAGATTGTCAGGCTCAACAGGTAGTGATCAATGGCTCAATGTCTAGTTGGCAGCCGGTATCAAGTGGAGTGCCCCTGGGGTCGATCCTTGGGCCAGTTTTGTTCAACATCTTTATTAATGATCTAGATGATGGGATGAATTGCACCCTCAGCAAGTTCGCAGATGACACTAAGATGGGGGGAGAGGTAGATACACTGGAGGGTAGGGATAGGGTCCAGAGTGACCTAGACAAATTGGAGGATTGGGCTAAAATAAATCTGATGAGGTTCGACAAGGACAAGTTGAGAGTCCTGCACTTAAGAAGGAAGACTCCCAGGCACTGCTACTGGCTGGGGACCAACTGGCTAAGCAGCAGTTCTTCAGAAAAGGACCTGGGGATTACAGTGGACGAGAAGCTGGATATGAGTCAGCAGAGTGCCCTTGCTGCCAAGAAAGCCAACGGCATATTGGGCTGTATTAGTAGGAGCATTGGCAGCAGATCGAGGGAAGTGATTATTCCCCTCTATTTGGCACTGGTGAGGCCACACCTGGAGTATTGTGTCCAGTTTTGGTCCCCCCACTACAGAAGGGATGTGGACAAATTGGAGAGAGTCCAGTGGAGGGCAATGAAAATGATTAGGGGGCTGGGGCACATGACTTATGAGGAGAGACTGAGGTAACTGGGGTTATTTAGTCTGCAGAAGAGAAGAGTGAGGGGGGGTTTGGTAGCAGCCTTCAACTACCAGCAGCTAGGCTGTTCTCAGTGGTGGCAGATGACAGAACAAGAAGAAATGGTCTCAAGTTGCAGTGGGGGAGGTCTAGGTTGGATATTAGGAAACACTATTTCACTAGGAGGGTGGTGAAACACCAGAATGGGTTACCTAGGGAAGTGGTGGAATCTCCATTTTTAGGGGCTTTTAAGGCCAGGCTTGACAAAGCCCTGGCTGGGATGATTTAGTTGGTGTTGATCCTGCTTTGAGCAGGGGGTTGGACTAGAGGTCTCTTCCAACCCTAATATTCTATGATTCTATGATAATGGATCTTCTCAGGCAGCAAATCCAAATACTGCCTACCCTGATTGACCTATACATCAAAAAAATCCAGGTTCCCCACCTTTTGCAGTCCTTAGAGAACTCTATCATAGCTACTTCCTACAGCCAGTATACATGTGGCATCTCAGGCTACATCCTTATCCCTACCACGCTCTGCTGAGGGAACAGCAAGAAAAACTACAGCTTCACATACACTGACTTATGAGAACCATGACTGATGTATGTATAGCAATAATGTACTACATTTGTGCACTGAAATGAACAGAAATGTTTGCTATCTTTCCAGTTTCAAAGTTCTACTCCATTAATTTATGTTAAAAGCTTGTATTACATTGCCTGTGGTTTTTTGCACATTGTTTTTCTGCACTTTTTTTTGCCACTCAATAAATTTCTATTTTTGGAGAATAAAATGATCTTTATGAGTTCACAATATGTTGCAGAATGCATAGAGGTACTCAAAGCACACAATAGTTGTAAATGTATAGCAAGCACCACATAATTCATAGCTTCAGGAAAACACTCAATCATATTTATAAGTCTACAGCAAGCATTGCATAACTCCGCAGCACCCAAAGCTTCCAGCGTAAAGCTGGCTGACCATTAAAATACTCTTTCAAAGTCTCCCTCAACCGCATACCTCCATGTTGGGCTTTTACAGTGGCTCTTATGTCTGGCTGTTCAAAGTCAAAAGACAGCTTCTCCATCTCTGTTTTCCACCCCAGGAGAAGCATTTCACCCTTTGCCTCACAGATAGTATGTAGGATAAAAAAGGCAGCTATAATCATTGGGTTAGTTTACTCCCTGAGATCCAGTCTAGTGAGTGAAGCAATGCTGGTGGTGTTTAATCTACCGAAAGCACTTTCAACAGCCAATTCTGCACCTACTGAGGTGGTAGTTGAATCTTTTCTTGGTGTTGTCAAGGTGATCAGCATATGGCTTCACGAACCAGGGGAGCAAGGATTAGGCTGGGTCCATTGGAATCACTATTGGCATTTCAGTATTGCCAATGGTAGTCTGCTGGTTGGGAAAGAATATCCATACTTACAGCTTTCTGAACAGTCCTATGTTCTTAAATATGCAAGCATCATGCACCTTCCTTGATTAGCCTACACTGATATCAGTGAACCATCCCCAGTGATCCACCAGTACTTGCATAACCATAGAAAAGTAGCTCTTTCTGTTAATGTACTCTGTGGCAAGGTGGGCTGGTGCCAAAATAGGGATATGCGTGTCATCTGGTGCCCCACATCAGTTCAGGATGACATTATGGGATTGAGAAAGTTGAAATCTGGAAACTTGACCCACAAGTCCAAGAGATCTCTGAGGAAGTCATTTGTATCCCACAGCACATTGCAAAAATTTCCCTGCGCCCACGGCACTGTGTGTCACATGGGGATACCTACTTGTGGTACACTGCACTTTGCATCGACACAAGCACTCCCAGTGAGTATGTGCAGCACTATCACAAGCAGTCAAGTATGCATGCTCATGAGCAATATACAAACTTTGGCAGTTGTATCCTGATGTAACTTGTGTCGGCCAAAGTTAGTAGCACAGACATGTCCTTAATTTACTCAACAACTTCAGAGTCAGAGCCCCACTACTCTTCCATGAGATGAGTTCTTACTCAGTTGGCAAGAGAATATCTTCTGTTAGCACTCACCTGACTCTACTTAATTGTGCGCCTGATATGCCTAATCAGCAGCCTCATTTATGTAGCCAAGCTTGCACAGGTTTTACACTCAACTCAGTGACATTTCTGTATTTGTTTGTCTGTATGTATGTAACATAACTTTTGAACAATGCATCCAATCAATTAAAAAATGTAAGGAATGTTTTAGGCATTAGTGGCCAGAACCCTATTGAACTTGGGGAAAATCAGAAAACTGAAAGGGGGAAAATGGGAGAAAGATGGAGCCCCTGCCATTTGATTAGCACAGCCAGAACTTTTAGCACATCTTCAGTTGTCTAAAGATCAAATGATTGATGGGACCAGTTAATGCCTTCCTACATAACAATACCTGTGTTCATCCTCCTGATAGAGTTTAACATGTTGACATGCTAAATTATTTATTTCTAGACAGAAAGAAGAATAATGGTGGGAGGTGAGGAGGAGAAGGGGGGATGTGTACACAGCCCCGGGTGTGGGAGGGAGATTGGGGATGCCTGCTATGGAGGGATTGCAGAAGATGGGTAGCATAGAGAATCCTAGCACTGGGGGAGGAATGGAGGGCAGACAGAGCCCTGGCATGGAGGGGGAAGGAAGGAATGAAGTGAAAGCTCCCCTTTCACCTAGCCAGTCGGGAATTAGCAGGGATCCTTGCTCCGTCCTCTCTGCAAGGCTCTTGGCCCTAGAGCCTTAGAGATACAGTGACAGGATTTCATCCCAAACACCTGGGACCGTTTCCTCTCTATATCCCCCTTAAGTCCATATCCTGGACCTTTCAAACCCCTAAAGGGACATGCCAGGCAGTGGGGTGGGCTACACCAATCCCTTGGCAAGACAGGAGATCTGGGGTTCCTGGTATGGGAGGAGGGGGAATGGTAGGCATGGAAGGGAAGAGGGAAATGGGAGAGCACAGACAGCTGCTGCCATGGGGGAGGAGAATGAAGGAGCTCCAGAATATGGGGGATGAGGGAATGATGAGGCACACAGAACCCCTGGTGGGGGAAGTTGGGGGAACCTAGTATGGGAGGAAGGGGGTCACACAGAGCACCTGGCATGGGGGGAATGTGGAATAGAGGACATAGGGGGAAGTGAGAATGGGTTTGCACACAGCTGCCGATATGGGGAAAGAATGGAGGACCCCTGCCAGGGAGGAGATTGGGGGGACTTTTAAGGAATCCCTGAAATAGAGGGGAATGGGAGAGTGGCACACAGGGAACTTATGGAGGGAATGGAAGTATGCAAGAAACTGCTGGTGTGTGCAATAAGGTTGGCCTACACAAACTACAAAGTGTGTGACCCTTTAGTTATCAATTATATAAAGTTTGCGGATGATACCAAGCTGGGAGGGGTTACAAGTGCTTTGGAGGACAGGATTAAAATTCAAAATGATCTGGACAAACTGGAGAAATGGTCTGACGTAAATAGGATGAAATTCAATAAGGACAAATTCAAAGTTCTCCACTTAGGAAGGAACAATCCGTTGCACACATACAAAATGGGAAATGACTGCATAGCAAGGAGTACTGTGGAAAGGGTTCTGGGGGTCATAGTGATTCACAAGCTAAATCATAGAATATCAGGGTTGGAGGGGACCTCAGGAGGTCATCTAGTCCAACCCCTTGCTCAAAGCAGGACCAATCCCCAACTAAATCATCCCAGCTAGGGCTTTGTCAAGCCTGACCTTAAAAATATCTAAGGAAGGAGATTTCACCACCTCCCTAGGTAACGCATTCCAGTGTTTCACCACCCTCCTAGTGAAAAAGTTTTTCCTATTATCCAACCTAAACCTCCCCCACTGCAACTTGAGACCATTACTCCTTGTTCTGTCATCAGCTACCACTGAGAACAGTCTAGATCCATCCTCTTTGGAACCCCCTTTCAGGTAGTTGAAAGCAGCTATCAAATCCCCCCTCATTCTTCTCTTCCGCAGACTAAACAATCCCAGTTCCCTCAGCCTCTCCTCACCGACCCGTGGGGCACTCCACTTGATACCGGATGCCCACTAGACATGGAGCCATTGATCACTACCCGTTGAGCCAGACAATCTAGCCAGCTTTCTATCCACCTTATAGTCCATTCAGCCAGCCCATACTTCTTTAACTTGCTGGCAAGAATACTGTGGGAGACAGTGTCAAAAGCTTTGCTAAAGTCAAGGAACAACACGTCCACTGCTTTCCCTTCATCCACAGAACCAGTTATCTCGTCATAGAAGGCAATTAGATTAGTCAGGCATGACTTGCCCTTGGTGAATCCATGCTGACTGTTCCTGATCACTTTCCTCTCCTCTAAGTGCTTCAGAATTGATTCCTTGAGGACCTGCTCCATGATTTTTCCAGGGACTGAGGTGAGGCTGACTGGCCTGTAGTTCCCCGGATCCTCCTCCTTCCCTTTTTTAAAGATGGGCACTACATTAGCCTTTTTCCAATCGTCCGGGACTTCCCCCTATCACCATGAGTTTTCAAAGATAATGGCCAATAGCTCTGCAATCACATCCGCCAACTCCTTTAGCACTCTCGGATGCAACGCATCCGGCCCCATGGACTTGTGCGCGCCCAGCTTTTCTAAATAGTCCCGAACCACTTCTTTCTCCACAGAGGGCTGGTCACCTCCTCCCCATGCTGTGCTGCCCAGTGCAGTAGTCTGGGAGCTGATCTTGTTCGTGAAGACAGACGCAAAAATAGCATTGAGTACGTTAGCTTTTTCCACATCCTCTGTCACTAGGTTGCCTCCCTCATTCAGTAAAGGGCCCACACTTTCCTTGACTTTCTTCTTGTTGCTAACATACCTGAAGAAACCCTTCTTGTTACTCTTAACATCCCTCGGTAGCTGCAACTCCAGGTGTGATTTAGCCTTCCTGATTCCATTCCTACATGCCCGAGCAATATTTATATACTCCTCCCTGGTCATTTGTCCAATCTTCCACTTCTTGTAAGCCTCTTTTTTGTGTTTAAGATCCGCAAGGATTTCACTGTTAAGCCAAGCTGGTCACCTGCTATATTTACTATTCTTTGTACACATCGGGATGGTTTGTTCCTTTAACCTCAATAAGGATTCTTTAAAATACCGCCAGCTCTCCTGGACTCCTTTCCCCCCATGTTATTCTCCCAGGGGATCTTGTCCATCAGTTCCCAAATGGAGTCAAAGTCTGCTTTTCTGAAGTCCAGGGTCCGTATTCTGCTGCTTTCCTTTCTTCGTTGTGTCAGGATCCTGAACTCGACCATCTCATGGTCACTGCCTCCCAGGTTCCCATCCACTTTTGCTTTCCCATCTAATTCTTCCTGGTTTGTGAGCAGCAGGTCAAGAAGAACTCTGCCCCTAGTTGGTTCCTCCAGCACTTGCACCAGGAAATTGTTCCCTACACTTTTCAAAAACTTCCTGGATCGTTTGTGCACCGCTGCATTGCTCTCCCAGCAGATATCAAGGTGATTGAAGTCTCCCATGAGAACCAGGGCCTGCGATCTAGTAACTTCCGTTAGTTGCCGGAAGAAAGCCTCGTCCACCTCATCCCCCTGGTCCAGCGGTCTATAGCAGACTTCCACCACGACATCACCCTTGTTGCTCACACTTCTAAACTTAATCCAGAGACTCTCCGGTTTTTCTGCAGTTTCATACTTGAGCTCTGAGCAGTCATACTGCTCTCTTACATACAGTACTACTCCCCCACCTTTTCTGCCCTGCCTGTCCTTCCTGAACAGTTTATATCCATCCATGACAGTACTGAAGTTACGTGAGTTATCCCACCAAGTCTCTGTTATTCCAATCACATCAAAATTCCTTGACTGTGCCAGGACTGTTTGTTTCCCAGGCTTCTTGCATTTGTGTATAGGCACTTGAGATAACCCACTGATCACCCCTCTTTCTCAGTATGAGGCAGGAGCCGTCCCCTCTCATGCGCTCCTGCTCATGCTTCCTCCCAGTATCCCACTTTCCCACTTACCTCAGGGCTTTGGTCTCCTTCCTGCAGTGAACCTAGTTTAAAGCCGCCCTCACTAGGTTAGCCAGCCTGCTTGCGGAGATGCTCTTCCCTCTCTTCATTAGTGGAGCCCGTCTCTGCTTAGCACTCCTCCTTCTTGGAACACCATCCCATGGTCAAAGAATCCAAAGCCTTCTCTCCGACACCACCTGCGTAGCCATTAGTTGACTTCCAATATTCGACGGTCTCTACCCAGGCCTTTTCCTTCCACGGGGAGGATGGATGAGAAGACCACTTGTGCCTGAAACTCCTTTATCCTTCTTCCCAGAGCCGCGTAGTCTGCAGTGATCCGCTCAAGGTCATTCTTGGCAGTATCATTGGTGCCCACGTGGAGAAGCAGGAAGGGGTAGCGATCCGAGGGCTTGATGAGTCTTGGCAGTCTCTCCGTCACATCACGAATCTTAGCTCCTGGCAAGCAGCAGACTTCTTGGTTTTCCCGGTCGGGGCGACAGATAGATGACTCAGTCCCCCTGAGGAGAGAGTCCCCGGCCACCACTACCCGCCTCCTTCTCTTGGGAGCGGTGGTCATGGAACCCCCAACCCTAGGACAGTGCATCTCATGCCTTCCAATCGGCGGAGTCTCCTTCTGTTCTCTTCCCTCAGGTGTATCATCTAGTCCACTCTCCGCATTAGTACCTGTGGAGAGAACATGAAAACGGTTACTTACCTGTATCTGCGTTGCTGGTACATGGACGCTCCCCTTTCTTCTTCTGGAGGTCACATGCTGCCAAATTTCTTCACCATTCTCCTGTCCCCGCTGCGCAGCCTGCTCTGAATCTTCAGAACATTGTGCCCGTAGAAGCATATCCTGACGTCTGTCCAGGAAATCTTCAGTTTCTCTTATGCAATGCAGGGTCAATACCTGTTGCTCCAGACCTTGAACCTTCTCTTCCAATATGGAGACCAGCTTGCACTTTGTACAGACAAAGTCGCTTCTGTCCTGTGGAAGAAAGACAACCATGGCACATCCAGTGCAGGTCACAACAGCTGAACATCCCCCATCCATATTACCTTCCTTCTACAAGCTCACTCAGGAGTTGTAGTAACTGCTCAGATAAGCCAGCCAGATGTAAGCCTCAGCAGGCTCTCCTCAGGCGAACTCCCAGGCAAACTCCTTCTGTTAGCCGCTCTGCTGTTCGCTGCTCAGCTGGTTTGCTAAATATGCTAAATATGGGTCAACTGTTGCAAAAAAAGCAGACATCATTCTGGGATGTATTAGCAGGAGTACTGTAAGCAAGACTCGAGAAGTAATTCTTCCGCTCTACTCTGCATTGATTAGGCCTCAACTGGAGTATTGTGTCCAGTTCTGGGCGCCACTTTTCAGGAAAGATGTGAACAAATTGGAGAAAGTCCACCAGCGAAGAGCAACAAAAATGATTAAAGGTCTAGAAAACATGACCTATGAGGGCAGATTGAAAAAATTGGGTTTGTTTAGTCTGGAGAAGAGAAGACTGAGTCGGGATATGATAACAGTTTTCAAGTACATGAAAGATGGTTACAAGGAGGAGGGAGAAAAATTATTTTTCTTAACCTCTGAGGATAGGACAAGAAGCAATGGGATTAAATTTCAGCAAGGGCAGTTTAGGTTGGACATTAGGAAAAACTTCCTAACTGTCAGAGTGGTTAAGCACTGGAATAAAGTGCCTATGGAGGTTGTGGAATCTCCATCATTGGAGATTTTTAAGAGCAGTTGGACAAACACCTGTCAGGGATGGTCTGGAAAGATCATACTTAGTCTTGCCTTGAGTGTGGGGGACTGGACTAGATGACCTCTCGAGATCCCTTCCAGTTCTATGATTCTATATTTATCCAAAAGACAGTTGAGGAATACAAACTGGCATTAATGAGCTCAACTCTGTGGGGACAGTAGTTGTTCTTGTGTTGGTGGAAGGGGCAGAGAGGAAAGAAGACGTAGAAGAAAGTAGTTAGATGAGAGGCATTTCCATGGGACAAGGGTGTATTGTCTTAAATTTAAAAACAAATGACTTAAATCACAGGTTTCAATCACAAAATCAATGGTAAGAAATCTATTTAAATAATGAATATTTAATATTGCTTTTCTTAAAGAAAAGTGCAACCACGCCAGTCATTTTCTTTCATTAGGTGAATACTTCACCCTGTGAAGCTCCTGCCAAGTTTTTTTTCTGCCTCTGCAGCAGGAGGCAGGCATAACCAGGCCTCGTTGCTGTAGAGCTCTTTTAAGGAAAATTCCATAATTTTATTTAAATTGTTAGCCAAAAATTTGGCAATCTAAATTTCAGCTGGGACCTTATCTGCCTTTTGGGTAGTTTTTCTCCCTCATCTATTTCCATGTTGAGATGTTGTAATGTCTGTGTTCCTACAGCTGCCTAGGGAGAAAGCAAGGCTGAAAAAGCCAAACAAATGCAAAAGGAAAGGTCTGGGTCTTGACTGGGAGATTTGCTGTTTCTGTGGGCAGGAAGCAATTTCCTCCTCAGCAGCCCAGCAGGGGTAGGGGGTGCCTTTGGCCAGCTTCCAGGACACAAAAGTAAGGAGGCAGGATCAGAGAAGCGAGCTCCACTGGTAAGTGGCATCTTCTTTTTCCATGAGGTGCATGACTCCAGAAAGGTAATATGCTAGGGACAAGATTGTGCCTAAATCCCCAGAGCAGGGGCGGGCAAACTTTTTGGCCTGAGGGCCGCATCGGGTTTCTGAAGTTGTGTGGAGGGCCAGTTAGGGGAGGCTGTGCTTCCCCTGACCCTTATCTGACCCCCCGCTGCTTCTTGCCCCCTGACCACCCCTGGACCCCCTGCCCCATCCAACCTCCCCTCTCCTTCCTGACTACCCCCTGGGACCCCTGCCCCATCCAACCGCCCTTCTCCCTGACCGCCCCCGGACATCCCGCCCCTAACTGCCCCCCGCCGCCCCATCCTACCCCTCCTTTCCTTCCTGACTGCCCCCTGCCGCCGCCATTCAACCCCCCAGGACCCCGCCCTCTGACCGCCCTGCCTCCTATCCACACCCTGCCCGCTGACCACCACCCCAAACTCCCCGCCTTCTATCCAACCCCCTGGATGTGGCCCACGGGCCGTAGTTTGCCCACCTCTGCCCCAGAGCCTGCACCAGGAGCTACTACTCCTGACTATGGAGTTCAGTTATTTCCTCCTCCTCCTCTGCCTCCCTTAAGGCCTCAGTTGGAAGATTTCACACACAACATGAGATCTGTGGAAGCCACAGAGAGCAGTAAGGATATTACAGGCCCAGCCCCTTCCTTTCTGCTGTTGAGATGATTCCACCAGCTTCTGAAGGTACACAGCACACTCCATTTGGCACTACTTCCAACAGAGAAGGAAAATATGTTATACCTACTCCTCTTTGTATGGTTTCAGCCTTTCTTCTAAACTCTGTGGGGTTTACATTTTGAAATAATTTCCTCTAAAATGAACACATTCTTGGACTATCCAGAGCAAGTCTAATCCGAGATAAATTGTACTATACATACTGAAAATGTGCTTATATGGGAAATAGTTTATTTAAAAAAATATTTTTTGTATCAGATAGCCCCTGATCATTTTTTGTTTTGTTCTAGATTAATAAATTAATTCATAGATTTTAGGGGCAGAAGCAACCATTAGATCATCTAGTCTTACCTCCTGTATATCACAGGCCATTAAATTTCACCCAATCATCTAACCCTCTGTATTGAGCCCAATATCTTCTGTTTGGTTAAAGCATATCTTCTAGAAGGGCATTCAGTCTTAATCTGAAGACAACAAGAGATGGAGAATCCACCACTTCCCTTTATTGTTTGTTCCAGTGATTAATTACCCTCACTGTTTAAATAAATAAATTAAATAAATAAAAATTGTGCCTAATTTCCTATTTGAATTTGTCTGTCTTTAACTTCTAGCCATTGCTTCTTGTGAAGCCTTTCTCCATGAAATTAAAGAGCTCTTTAATACCTAGTATTTTCTCCCTTTGATGGTTGTTATACACTGTAATCAAGTCACCTCTCAGTCTTCTTTTTGATAATCTAAACCTATTGAGCTCTCTCACTGTAAGCCATTTTCTCCAGCCCTCAAATCGTTTTATGACTGTTTTCTGCACCCTGTCCAGTTTTTCAACTTCCTCTTTAAAATGTGCGCACCAGAGCGGTGTGCAGTATATCTGTCTCACCAATGCTATGTACAGAAGCAAAATCACCTCCATACTCCTACTCGCTATTCCCCTGTTTATATACCCAAGGATTGTATTAGCTCTTGTTGCGACAGCATTGTATTGGAGCTCATGTTGAGTTGCTTGTCCACTAAGACCCCTAAATCATTTTCAGAATCACTGCTTTCTAGGATACATTCGCCTATTCTGTAGGAATGGCCAAATTCTTTGTTCCTAGATGTATAATATTGCATTTGGTTATATTAAAGCACATTTTGTTTGAACAGGTCCAGCTTACCAAGTGATCCAGTTCACTATGTATGAATGCTGTATTCTCATAATTATTTACCACTCAGCCAATCTTTATGTTATCCGCAAATTTTATCAGCAGTGATTTTATATTTATTTCCAGATCATTAATGAAAATGTTAAATAGCATCAGGCCAAATACTGATCCCTGTGGAATACCACTAGAATAGGGGTGGGCAAACTTTTTGGCCTGAGAGCCACATGTGGGAATAGAAATTGTATGGCAGGCCATGAATGCTCAGAAAATTGGGGTTGGGGTGCGGGAGGGGGTAAGGGCTCTGGTTGGGGGTGTGGGCTCCAGGGTGGGGCTAGAAATGAGGAGTTCGGGGGGGGGCCTCCAGAGTGGAGTGCTGCGGGGGGGGTGAGGGCTCTGGCTGGGGGTGCAGGCTCTGGGGTGGGGCTGAGGAGTTGGGGTGTAGGAGGGTGCTCTGGGCTGGCATTGAGGGGTTTGGAGGGCTGGGGCAGTGGGTTGGGGCATGGGGAGAGGCTCAGGTGTGCAGGCTCCAGGTGGCGCTTACTTCAAGCGGCTCCCGGAAGCAGTGGCATGTCCCTTTTCTGGCCCCTATGCGGAGGCGCAGCCAGGCATCTCTGCATGCTACCCTGTCCGCAGGCACTGCCCTGTCCGCAGGCACCGCCCCTGCAGCTCCCATTGGAGTGCCAGAGGGGGGCCATGCCACAGCTTCCAGGAGCCATGTGGAGTGACCCCCGACCCTGTGCCCTAGCTGGAGTACCAGAGCAGGGCTGTGCAGCTGCTTCCAGGCCCCTGGCCCTGCTCCCGAGCTGGAGCACCAGAGTGCCGGAGTGGGGCAAGCCCCAGACTCCGCTCCCCAGCAAGAGTTTGAGGGCCAGCTCAAAACAGCTAGCGGGCCGGATCTGACCTGCAGGCTGTAGTTTGCCCACCCCGTGCTAGAAATATCCTCATTAGATGATGATTTGCCATTGACTTCTGTTTTTGAGAACTGACAGTTCTTAATCCATTTAATGTGTGCTTTATTGATACTATATAGTGCAAATTTTGTAATCAGAATGTTGTGTGAGCCTAAGTCAAATGCCGTACAAAAGGCTAAGTATATTACCCTTATGCATTTGCCTTTATCAGCCAAACCAGTAGGAGTGACTGCAACAGCAGCCAAAGCAAGGACTGCTGCACTGAAAGTATGTCTACACTACGAAATTAGGTTGAATTTATAGAAGTAGTTTTTTTAGAAATCGTTTTTATTTAGTTGATTGTGTATGTCCCCACACAAAATGCTCTAAGTACATTAACTCGGTGGAGTGCTTCCAGAGTACCGAGGCTAGCATTGACTTCCAGAGCGTTGCACTGTGGGTAGCTATTGCACAGTTCCCACAGTCTCTGCCGCCCATTGGAATTCTGGGTTGAGATCCCAATGCGTAATGGGGCAAAAACATTGTCGTGTGTAGTTCTGGGTACATGTCGTCAGGCCCTCCCTCCCTCTCTCCGTGAAAGCAACGGCAGACAATCGTTTCGCACCTTTTTCCTGAGTTACCTGTACAGACGCCATACCATGGCAAGCATGGAGCCCGCTCAGCTCACTGTCACCGTACGTTTCCTGGGTGCTGGCAGACTCGGTACTGCATTGCTACACAGCAGCAACCCATTGCCTCGTGGCAGCAGACTGTGCAATAGGCCTGATAGCCATTGTTGTCATGTCCGAGGTGCTCCTGGCCGTCTCGGTAAAGTTGGTCAGGAGCACCTGGGCAGACATGGGCGCAGGGACTAAAATAGGAGTGACTCGACCAGGTCATTCTCTTTAGTCCTGCCAGCAGTCCTATTGTACCGTCTTATGGCGAGCAGGCAGGAGATGAGGATGGCTAGCAGTCCTACTGCACCGTCGGCTGCCAGCCAAAGATGTAAAAGATAGATGGAGTGGATCAAAACAAGAAATACACCAGATTTGTTTTGTATTCATTTGCTCCCCCTCCCTCCCGCCGTGAAATCAATGGCTGACAATCGTTTTGGTGAGGTCTGTCAGGGGCACCTTGAAAAGTTTAATGGAGATTCAGTCCTGCCTGAAATACTGGGGGGAGGGATAGCTCAGTGGGTTGAGCATTGGCCTGCTAAACCCAGGATTTTGAGTTCAATCCTTGAGGGGGCCATTCTATGTGACAGTTGTTTTTGTTTCTCCTTGATGTAAAGCCACCCCCTTTGTTGATTTTAATTCCTGTAAGCCATGTTGTCAGTTGCCCCTCCGTCCGTCAGAGCAACGGCAGACAATCGTTCCGCGCCTTTTTTCTGTGCAGACGCCATACCACGGCAAGCATGGAGCCCGCTCAGATCACTTTGGCAATTAGGAGCACATTAAAAACTCTGAAACCTGTCATTAAAAACCACGCGCATTATCCAGCAGTATATGCAGCACCAGAACCTGGCAAAGCAAAACTGGGTGAGTAGGCAATGTCAGCGCGGTGACGAGTGTGATGAGGACATGGACACAAACTTCTCTCAAAGCACGGGCCCTGGCAATGTGGGCATCATGGTGCTAATGGGGCAGGTTCATGCGGTGGAACGCCGATTCTGGGCCCGGGAAACAAACACAGACTGGTGGGACCACATAGTGTTGCAGGTCTGGGACGATTCTCAGTGGCTGCAAAACTTTTGCATGCATAAAGACACTTTCATAGAACTTTGTGACTTGCTTTCCCCTGCCCTAAGGCGCAAGAATACCAAGATGAGAGCAGCCCTCACAGTTGAGAAGCGAGTGGCAATAATCCTGTGGAAGCTTGCAACACCAGACAGTTACCAGTCAGTTGGGAATCAATTTGGAGTGGGCAAATCTACTGTTGGGGCTGCTGTGATGCAAGTAGCCCACGCAATCAAAGATCTGCTGATATCAAGGGTAGTGACCCTGGGAAATGTGCAGATCATAGTGGATGGCTTCGCTGCAATGGGATTCCCTAACTGTGGTGGGGCCATAGACGGAACCCATATCCCTATCTTGGCACCGGAGCACCAAGCCGGCGAGTACATAAACCGCAAGGGGTACTTTTCAATAGTGCTGCAAGCACTGGTGGATCACAAGGGACGTTTCACCAACATCAACGTGAGATAGCCGGGAAAGGTACATGAAGCTCGCATCTTCAGGAACTCTGGTCTGTTTCAAAAGCTGCAGGAAGGGACTTTATTCCCAGACCAGAAAATAACTGTTGGGGATGTTGAAATGCCTATAGTTATCCTTGGGAACCCAGCCTACCCCTTAATGCCATGGCTCATGAAGCCGTACACAGGCAGCCTGGACAGTAGTCAGGAGCTGTTCAACTACAAGCTAAGCAAGTGCAGAATGGTGGTAGAATGTGCATTTGGACGTTTAAAAGCGCGCTGGCGCAGTTTACGGACTCAGTTAGACCTCAGCGAAACCAGTATTCCCACTGTTACTACTGCTTGTTATGCGCTCCACAATATCTTTGAGAGTAAGGGGGAGACGTTTATGGCGGGGTGGGAGGTTGAGGCAAATGGTCTGGCCACTGGTTACGCGCAGCCAGACACAAGGGTGGTTAGAAGAGCACAGGAGGGCGCGGTGCGCATCAGAGAAGCTTTGAAAACCAGTTTAATGACTGGCCAGGCTACGGTGTGAAAGTTCTGTTTGTTTCTCCTTGATGACCCCCACCCCACCAACTTGGTTCACTCTACTTCGCTGTAAGCTAACCACCCTCCCTTCCTCCCTTCGATCACTGCTTGCAGAGGCAATAAAGTCATGGTTGTTTCACATTCATGCATTCTTTATTAATTCATCACACAAATAGAAGGATAACTGCCAAGGTAGCCTGGGAGGGGTGGTGGAGGAGGGAAGGACAAGGCCATACAACACTTTAAAAGTTTAAAACTTTAAAACTTATTGAATGCCAGCCTTCTGTTGCTTGGGCAATCCTCTGGGGTGGAGTGGCTGGGTGGCTGGAGGCCCCCCCCACCGCGTTCTTGGGCGTCTGGGTGAGGAGGCTATGGAACTTGGGGAGGAGGGCGGTTGGTTACACTGGGGCTGTAGTGTCTGTGCTCCTGCTGCCTTTCCTGCAGCTCAACAATACGCTGGAGCGCATTAGTTTGATCCTCCAGCAGCCTCAGCATTGAATCCTGCCTCCTGTCATCACGCTGGCACCACCTTTCAGCTTCAGCCCTCAACTTACTCTCTTCAGCCTGCCACCTCTCCTTCCGGTCATTTTGTGCTTTCCTGCACTTTGACATTGTCTGCCTCCATGCATTGGTCTGTGCTCTGTCAGTGTGGGAGGACAGCATGAGCTCAGAGAACATTTAATCGTGAGTGCGTTTTTTTCGCCTTCTAATCTTCGCTAGCCTCTGGGAAGGAGAAGATCCTTGAAACACATGCAGCTGGTGGAGAAAAGAAAAGGGACAGTGGTATTTAAAAAGACACATTTTATAGAACAATGAATACATTCTTTCATGGTAAACCTTGCTGTTAACATTACATACATAACACGTGCTTTCGTTACAAGGTCACATTTTGCCTCTGCCCACCATGTGGCTAGTCCCTCCCCCCTCCCCGTGGCTAACAGCGGGGAACATTTCTGTTCAGCCACAGGCAAACAGCCCAGCAGGAATGGGCACCTCTGAATGTCCCCTTAAGAAAAGCACCCTATTCCAACCAGGTGACCATGAATGATATCACTGTCCTGAGGATAACACAGAGAGATAAAGAATGGATGTTGTTTGAACGCCAGCAAACATACACTGCAGTGCTTTGTTCTGCAATGATTCCCGACTACGTGCTACTGGCCTGGCGTGGTAAAGTGTCCTACCATGGTGGATGGAATAAGGCTGCCCTCCCCAGAAACCTTTTGCAAAGGTTTTGGGAGTACATTCAGGAGAGATTTATGGAGATGTCCCTGGAGGATTTCCGCTCCGTCCCCAGACACATTAACAGACTTTTCCAGTAGCTGTACTGGCCGTGAATGCCAGGGCAAATTAATCATTAAACACGCTTGCTTTTGAACCATGTATACTATTTAAAAAGGTACACTCACCAGAGGTCCCTTCTCCGCCTGGAGGGTTTGGGAGGCAGCCTTGGGTGGGTTTGGGGGGTACTGGCTCCAGGTCCAGGGTGAGAAACAGTTTCTGGCTGTCGGGAAAACCAGTTTCTCCACTTGCTTGCTGTGAGCTATCTACAACCTCATCATCATCACCATCTTCTTCGTCCCCAAAACCTGCTTTCTTGTTGCCTCCATCTCCATTGAAGGAGTCAAACAACACAGCTGGGGTAGTGGTGGCTGAACCCCCTAAAATGGCATGCAGCTCATCATAGAAGCAGCATGTTTTGGGCTCTGACCTGGAGCGGCCGTTTGCCTCTCTGGTTTTCTGGTTGGCTTTCCTCAGCTCCTTAAGTTTCACGCAGTACTGCTTCAGGTCCCTGTTATGGCCTCTGTCCTTCATGCCCTGGGAGATTTTGACAAATGTTTTGGCATTTCGAAAACTGGAACGGAGTACTGATAGCACGGATTACCTCTCCCCATACAGCGATCAGATCCCGTACCTCCCATTCGGTCCATGCTGGAGCTCTTTTGTGATTCTGGGACTCCATCATGGTCACCTCTGCTAATGAGCTCTGCACTTACCTGCAGCTTGCCACGCTGGCCAAACAGGAAATGAAATTCAAAAGTTTGCGGGCCTTTTCCTGTCTACCTGGCCAGTATGTTGAGTTGAGAGCGCTGTCCAGAGTGGTCACAATGGAGCACTCTGGGATAGCTCCCGGAGGCCAATACCGTCGAATTGCATCCACAGTACCACAAATTTGACCCGGCAAGGCCAATTTCAGAGCTAATCCCCTTTTCGGGGGAGTGGAGTAAGGAAATCGATTTTAAGAGCCCTTTAAGTTGAAAAAAAGGGCTTCGTCGTGTGGACAGGTGCAGGGTTAAATCGATTTAATGCTGCTAAATTTGACCTCAACTCCTAGTGTAGACCAGGGCTGAGGGGGAGAAGGTTAAAAATGGGATCCAACGGGTACCTCCAGCACATTCCTGGACCCAGAACTATACAAGGGAGACCCCCCACCCCCCATGGGGCATTAGGACCCATGTGATGCTTCCCTTCCTTTGTACCATGTGGCATTAGGGGGAAAACTCTGGGAGGACCCAGTCAGAGATTTCAGGTAAGAGCAGCTGCAGAAGCAGCCAAAGCAGTGACCTTCAGACATTCATAGAACTTTCTATGCTTTTGACTGGACTTTATCTGTCCTGTGCTGATTGGCTGCTTGTTCTAGTGCTCCCCCTATCCCTCCCTCACAGTCACTTCACCTCAGATTCACTTCACCCTGCTGCTCTTATTCTCCTCTGCCCTGCCCTGTTTGCCGTATCTCCCTTCTCTTCCATGTCCGCTCTCCCTTCAGTTTGCTTTCCATTTAACTTATTCCCTTTAACCCCCCACCCCAAAAAATCATGGGACTAACATGATGTTTGCTGCCATCACAAAGTTCACTCTGCTTGTGTTCTGTCCTTTTCCCCCACCCTGTGTCTGGTATGTCTATTTATATAGTAGCTGCCTTGAATAGCTTACAATCTGCTTCCTTTGTTTGTACTTTTGTTTGTATATTGCTTAGGAAAATGGGGCCCCATTCTTGCTTGGTCCTTAGGCACTACTGTAATAAACATTATTATTATTTAGGACTGTCAGCTAATCATAGTTAATGCCTGTGAATAACTGAAAGCAAAATTAATATGTTGATTTTTTTTAAGGCATTAATTGCCTACCTTTGGGTAGGGCGGGAGGTATTGGCTTCGGTGGGCTGAAGCCTCAGCCCTCAGTGCTGGAGGGGTGTGTGTGTGCTGAAGCAGCCCAGCTCTGGAGGTGGCGGAGGAGCTGGAGCAGCCCCAGCCCCAGCCCCAGCCTGCAGCTTCCCAGCAGGTGGCGGGGGTGGGGAAGAGGCTGGAGCCCCAAGCCCTATGCTGGGCTGAACCCCCATGCCAGGTTGGAGCCCGTATCCCCACACCTCTAGAGGGGCTGAAACCCTGAGCCACACACCCGGCAGAATTCCAGAGCCCGCAGCCCTAACCCTATATTTGAAAATATAGAAAACCCAAAAATATTTAAATTAATGGTATTCTAATATTGTTTAACAGTGCGATTCAAACTAAGATTAATTGCAATTAATTTTTTAATCACTTGACAGCCCTATTATTATTAATAATAATCTTATCAAAGAATGAAATCAGGTTTGTTTGTCAAGACCTATATTCTAATATATATTTACCCACAAAAGCTGGGTATCTAATATTCAGTGAAGTCGTGCTTTTTCTCTTTAATGACCGGTTCCCATGGATAGATTGTTATATTCCTTAAGCATCCTATCCTAGGCTCACTTGTGGTTTCTGCTATAATAAATAAGACATTTGGAGCTATGAAGGTGTCTTCCCTCCCTATGTATGGAGTGTAGTTGTAGCTGAGTCGGTCCCTTGATATTAGAGGGATGAAGTGGGTGAGGTAATATCTGTTATTCAACCAAGTGGCTTTAAAGCTTGTCTCTCTCACCAACAGAAGTTGGTCCAATAGAAGACATTATCTTAATCCAGTGGTTTTCAAACTTTTTTTTTGTCGACCCATTTGAAGAAAATTGTTGATGCCCGTGATCCAACGGAGCTGGGGATGAAGGGTTTGGGGTGCAGGGGGTGAGAGCTGCAGGGTGGGGCTGGGAATGAGGGGTTCAGGGTGTGGGAGGGGCTCTGAGGTGTGGGAGGGGGTCAGGGCTCTGGGCTGGGGGTGCAGACTCTGGGGTGGGGCTGGGGATGAAGGGTTTGGGTGCAGGAGGGGGCTCTGAGTTTGGGGGGAGCTCAGGGCAGGGGATTGGGGAGAAGGGTTGGGGTGCGGGTTTATCTTGGGTGGCTCCCCGTGAGTGGCACATCGGGGATGCTAAGGCAAGCTTCCTGCCTGTCCTGGCACCGCGGACTGCGCTGCTCCCCGGAAGCAGCCATCAGCAAGTCCGGTTCCTAGGTAGAGGCACACAAGTGGCTCTCGTCCACAGGCCAGTGGGAGTGTGGAGCTGGTGCTCGGGGTGGGGGCAGCATGCGGAGCCCTGTGGCTGCCCTGCATAGGAGCCGGACCTGCTGCTGGCTGCTTCTGGGGTGCAGCGCAATGTCAGAACAGGTAGGGACGAGCCTGCCTTAGCCAGGCAGCACCGCAGACGGGACTTTTAACAGTCCAGTCAGCGGTGCTGACCACAGCCGCCGTGACCCAGTGCCTTACATTCCACGACCCAGTACTGGGTCGTGACCCGCAGTTTGAAAACCTCTGCCTTAGTCCCGATGAACAGGCATTCTAAGTGACTGGATCTGTTTTTGATGAAAGGTTATTCCTTGGCTACTCTAGTTTTAAAAGGTTCTAATTATTGGGTAGTTATGGCCAGATATAACCTTTCACTTAAAACTAGTACATTCCTGAGGACAAAAAAAGGAGTTTCTGGAATTTTTCGGGGAAGACCAGAGGGCATCCAAACATTACCTTAGGGCTTCCTTTGATATTTCAGTCACAATGGCCTTGGATACATCTGTATCCCTTAAGAGATGTTCCTGGATCAGGAGTTGTAGTCTTACCGTCAAGGCCCAGGCTAAAACTGTGAATTTGTCTGACTCAGACCTAAGGGTCTATGCCTTCAGAAGACAAGTTTTGGGAAAAAATGAAATCCACAAAGTCCCTGCCCAGGTCTCTGAGCTCAAAACAATTTATTTCCAAACAAAATCTTATAGACTATCCAGGGGTCAGATATTACAGTCTTCCTTTGGAATTGGCCATCAGTCCAGCAAAGATCAAGATAATTTTGGAAGCACTTCTTTTCTTATCAGAAGAAACAAAGGTCTCTTAAATTTTGCTTGCAGAGTGCTATTTAACTCTTTAAACCTATCTCTGCTTTTTAAATGAAATCTGCTAAAGCAGATGGTCCTCCTTAACCTGGCTATAATACTGTCTTTCTCTTCATGTAGTTCTGATAAAAAAAGGCTTTAGAACCAGGTTCAACCACATCAAAGTGTAACAGTGGCTGTAAAACTCAGTTGTTTTAACTGTGTCAATAGGGCTTCTGTCTACACTGTACCATTTCCTCAAATTGTTATAGAAGTTAATTTCAGAAGCACTTGTCAAACTGGCTGCTAAGAATTAAAAAGTGGTTTCCCAGGGCAGTCAAGGTTTTGGACACCTGTATTGCACTTGGCAGAAAAAGCAAAATGCAGTAATACATCTCCAAATATGTTCCTCCAGAATGCCACAGCTTCTATAAAAAAGTTGTAAATATTTGAGCTGAGACCTCATTAGATGCAAACTGCAGCAGAGAAGATACACAGTTGTATTTTAGGAAGTTTGCTGCAAACCTTTTCTTATAAAGAGCTATTGTATACAAATACTGATTTTGGGACTTAATGAATAATGTTTTCAGCCATAACAAGATGACTAATACTTCTGGGTTGAGGTAGGGTACTTTATTTTTAAGCACCCCCTCATTACTACCTTTCCAGCTTCCCAGAAAATACTTTAATTGATCTCTTCCTTATTATTTTCTTCTATATATTTCTGATTTTTTACCAGTTTTTGAATTCAAATGGGGTTATCCAGAAAAGCTCCAGTCTACTGCCAAGGATCTTTGTTTTTCCACTCGATCCATCCAGTCTTTTATTCTAATATATGAAGGGGTATGATCAGACCAAGTTATAAATCCCAGATTATCTTTTTTGACCAAATTAGCCAAGGTGCAAGAACTAAAATCATATCAATCCTGGCATAAGATCCATGAGTAGCAGAATAGTAGTTTCGGATGTCCACATTCATCTGACGGACATCCTCCAGATCCTCATTTTCTACGACAAATTTGCTCTTGCTCCTCTTGAATGCCCTCTGTGTACATTCGATTGATCCAAAGTGGAATTAAGCACTTCATTAAAATCTCCCCCAGAAAAATATCCCCTTCCGTGAAACTTCCTAAATCCATAAAAAATTGATCAGAAAAAAAAGCTTGATCTTGGTTGGGAGCGCATACCTTGGCTAAGATGAGAAGGGCCCCTTAATTAAAATTAGGCTTGTCAGAATTCAATTTGTATTTGTTTTAATTTTGACAGATACTGATGGTTATTTTTAAGCATTTTTTCTGATTTTTATCTAATTAAATTTTTTTCAATTTTGCAAAATTATGGATTTTAGGGTTTTTTTTAGATTTTTACTGACTTACATTTTCAGAGTTACGGAAAATTATTCAGGGGGTATGAGACCATGTGGGAGTCAGACAATTATTTAATGACAGTAGATGTTGAGATTCAAAATGTTAAAGCTTTATAACCATTAAAACACAAATTATCAACATATGAAAAGTAAATATCCTTAAACCAAACTCTAATAAATTCTCAAGCAGCATTTTTCTTACTTTGCCTATCTGTACATTTTGATTATTCTTGATGGAAATATTTTTCCCTTGGTTTGTGTGGGTAAAATGAAATTGATGTTTACCAACATTGTACCAATAAAAATCTAATCCTTCCAAGCCTAATTAAAATATATCTGTCCTCCATATCTATGAGTTGTGCTGAAATAATAAAAGGGAAGTGTTTAGTAAAGAGAATTGCCACTGCTCTTCTACTAATTTCCCTGTAGAGACATATAATAGCTGTGTCCAAGAAGTATTTGGGTGTTTATCATCATATTTCTTCAAGTGTGTTTCCTATAAATAGACTTTACTAGGAAAATCCTTTTTTTCAGTGAGCAGTATACCTCTTTTCTTTTTGTTAGATTGTTCATCCCCTTCACATTAACAGTCATGAGATTAATAAACTCACTCATGAGTACCACATCTTCTGTTACCAAGTTTATTACTCTTTGTTAAAGGCAGTGAGACCCTCCAGCTAGATGCCAGGTCTCCGTTACATTTACTCCTCTTCTTTAAATAAGACATTTTAGATATAGTACCCATCATACACACAATAATTTTAACGCTACCACATATATTGTTTTTCCTTTCTTTAACACCTATATTGTTGTGCCCTGACCCTAAGTCTGATTTACTGTAAATTTTAAAATTCTGTGCCCAACATTTTATGTTAATATACTCTTTTATATTAAAACATGTAACAATATTTATCATCTGTTTCTGATTTCTTGTTTCCCTTCCTGTGCACTGCTCCATTGTCACTATGTCCCCTCTAACTGTGGAAGCCTGAGCTCATCTTACTTCCTTCATGGACATGTTAGTACCCTGTTGTGTTGGGGAGGTGTCTTTTTATATATTCTTAAGAACCAAGCTTTATCTAATCTTATTAAACATCTTTATAACATAGGGCATTATGAGATTATTATACCATCTCTGAGTTCTTATATTCTTAAAATTTTCCACCATAGGTGACCCTTCTCCAGTTTATATAAATTTTGGAATGTTTATGACAACTCTAAAATCAAACTTGCTTCACTTTAGGAGATCTGGGTCTCCTAATTTGTTACTAATTTTTTTCATAATATAAATCACAAATTCAATTAACTATAATATTTACCCAGTAAGTATACTGTATCCATGTAGAGTAAAATATCCTCCAAGCTACACAGCCCAGTTCCCATCTTATAATACCCCTTTATCATTATAAACTCATGGATATAATATCCATTATCTATTATAATGTTGTAGCCCATATACTAATCTTATTCTTTTGGATCAGGACTGTTTCTTCTATTCTCATGATTGTCCTGTTGTCTTAATGATGCATCTTTTTGAGGTGTTCTGGCTCTCTCTGATCTCACTGCTTCCCAGTGATTTCTTGGTGACCTGTAGGACTGATGCCCTTGATCCCATTCAGATTGTTCTTGAGCTGATTTGCGTATTCTCATGTTCAGAAGTACCTGTTTCCCTTCATTTGGATCTGAGATAGACATATATCTTTCCTTCCATTGAAAGGACAGTCTAACCTCTATTTGTATCTTATATTATTCTTTCTAAGAATTGTGGTGATGTTCTCTTTGCTTTTTAAGGGATGAGGTTTCCAGCTCTGGGAAAATTTGTATGGGGTGGGTAAGAATCATCATTATTAATGGTTCATCTCTCTCTTCATTGCCCTCAGTATTTTACCCTTGTCTTGATAGTAGTGTAGATAAATTATCACACTTCTTGGTCAGGAGCCAGCTGAGGCCCTAGGGAAAAGGGATCTGTCAGCTTGTTCAGTATGAATGGAATCTTTATTTCCCAGTTTTAGTATCTCATGGACAATATCATCCAGTACATTCAGCAGAGTTCTCCCTTCAGTTTCCTTTGTAATATCTTTAATCCTTATGTTATTCATGTGGTCTCTATTTTCCATATATTCCAGCTGTAATTCTATTTCTTTTTCTCCTTTTTCAATTATTTGGATTCTTTCATCTAGATTAATCATGCTGTCCGATGGCTCATTTTATCCTGTTTCCACATGTGATATTTTCCACATGTGATAATTAATCTCATTAATTTAATTTTTTTATCTTTAATGTAAGCCTGGAACCAGGGGGGATGGGCTGGATGGAACTCATTCTTCATCATCTTATTCATCTTTTCGATTTTTAACAGTAGATCTTTCAGGCCAGTCTTAGTGACTTGTGATTCTCCATCCACTAGTTTGTTTGCTGGAGGGGAAGTCGCTCTCTTTCATGGCCATGGGTCAAGGTTCCTTCCCCACTCTGAACTCTAGGGTACAGATGTGGGGACCTGCATGAAAACCTCCTAAGCTTACTTTTACCAGCTTAGGTTAAAACTTCCCCAAGGTACAAACTATTTTACCCTTTGCCCTTGGACTTTCGCTGCCACCACTAAACGTTTAACCGGTTACTGGGAAAGAGTTGTTTGGAAACGTCTCTCCCCCCAAAATCCTCCCAACCCTTGCATCGCACTTCCTGGGGAAGGTTTGGTAAAAATCCTCACCAGTTTGCATAGAAGACCACAGTCCCAAACCCTTGGATCTTAAGAACAATGAAAAAGCATTCAGTTTCTGAAAAGAAGAATTTTAATAGAAGTAAAAAGAATCACCTCTGTAAAATCAGGATAGTAAATACCTTACAGGGTAATTAGATTCAAAACATAGAGAATCTCTCTAGGCAAAACCTTAAGTTACAAAAAAGACACAAAGACCGGAATATCCATTCCTTTCAGCACAGCTTATTTCCTCAGCCATTTAAAGAAATCATAATCTAAGGCATCTCTAGCTAGATTACTTACTGAATTCTAATACTCCATTCCTGTTCTGTCACCGGCAAAAACATCACACAGACAGACCGAGACCCTTTGTTTCTCCCTTCCCCTAGCTTTTGAAAGTATCTTGTCTCCTCATTGGTCATTTTGGTCAGGTGCCAGTGAGGCTATCTTAGCTTCTTAACCCTTTACAGGTGAAAGGGTTTTTCCTCTGGCCAGGAGGGATTTTAAAGGTGTTTACCCTTCCCTTTATATTTATGACACCATGTCTTTGGGTTTTTGGGGGGGCAGGGAGGGAAGATGACTGATCTTTGTATTGGAAGATTTCTTTCCTTTCCCGAACATCCAGATCTTCTTGTCGTTCCTTTTTCTCTTGTTGAGTCCTTCTCAGGATGGCTGCTGCCACACCTGCCCTTTGTTTGTCTGACCTTTCCAAATGGCTGCTGCCATACTTACTCCCCCCAGCCACAATAGTACAATTTTAATAATTTTTTTAACTTCATTGCATTCACCCACCCTCTCTTTGCAGGATAATGAGGGTCCAGTTCAGCATCTCTAAGCTTGCAGAGTCATTTTTAATATGTTCTGCAGGCTGGTGGTACTGGATTCTGTTGCTGGACATTCTCCCGCTGAAGCTGCTCTCTGGGGCTGGGATCTGCAAGTTCTCTTCAGTCTTCTCTTTTTCTTTTCAAAGCTGGCTTCATGGGTTCATATTTATGTCACAGATCTGTGGATTCAGACTGGCTGCCTCTTTTTATCTTCTTAAATTGCTTTCATTTATTCCCCCTTTGTTGCAGAGAGCTGGATTAAACTTTGCTGGATTAAATTTTTCAATGGTTATGTAAGTGCTGGTGGATCACTGTGGATATTTCACTGACAATGTTGGTCAGGAAGATGTATGATGCTCACATCTTTAGGAATACAAGACTTTTTGAATGGATGGAAACAGGAACTTTCCCCTCAGATTGGCACATTCATATGTGTTTGATTACAATGCTAATAGTGATTCTTGGGGACCCAGCCTACCTTTCTGCTTCCCTGGCTCGTGAAGCTATACACAGGCCAACTGGACAGAAGCAAGGAAAAATTTAACTACCACCTAAGCAGGTGCAGGATAATTGGTGAATGTGCATTTGGTAAATTGAAAGGACACTGGAAATGTCTTGTGACTAGGCTAGCTCTCATTGAGACAAATATTCTTATTGTTATTTCTGCATATTGCATTTGACTATTTTACATAATATTTGTGAAGCAAAGGAGGAAATGTTGCCTGTAGAGTGGAAGGGGTAAGTGGAAAGACTGCTGACTTTGAACAGCCAGACACATGGGCAGTCACATGAGGACTTTGAGATGCTCTATGGCTGAGGAAGGCTTTGAGAGTGAACTTCGAATAGTGTGCCATAGCATGAAAGTGTGCTGCTGTGTGCTATTTTGTGTAGTTTTATGAAAAACTTTACTTGGCTTCTATATGAATTGTACGTGTACTGTTAAAACCCAGGATGGGAGAGATGCTTCTTTTGGGGATCAAAAATGATGTTTTCTAAGAGAAAGTAAATAAATATTATTTTCACAAAATGCAACTTTATTGAACAGTAATCAACAATTGAAATATTTATAAAAAATTTACAAAGTGCACAGTGCAGAATGTTCCTGTATGAATCACAGGTCATATCATTTTTCTTGTTTTCTGTTGGGGTTGAGTGGAAGGGTTTCTGTGTAGGCTATGGTGGGGCCTTGCCTGGGTTGTGTGTTTATGGCACATGGCCAGGGAACATAGAATTGTCTATACATTGCAATGGCTTTAGGGTGTCAATCTTTGGGCATTTTACTTCGTAATGATTTTCAGTATCTGAGTTTGTTTGAGGCACTGCATTATGTTTGGTGTGCTTCTCAATGCGTGTCTCATTTCTTTGGCCTTTCCTCGAGCATGCTCTTCCTCCAATCCATTGTCTCTTGCGAGCTGGCCTCAGAACTCCTGAGAAGATCTGAAAATGCCTCCCCTGTCCATTCTTCTTTTTCCTGATTATGGTCAGTCAGAATGGATGGAGGGGTGCCTGAAAATGGTACCCTGGCTTAGGCCACTGCTAAACATCAAGTGAGAAAGCTATTGTTATATTTAGAGGCTTACTGGGCAGAAAAAGAAAAGTCAGAAACTCCCTAAAAAGTTCCCGTAAAGATATTCATAAAAGCATGAACTGTGTCTGACTTGCTTCAGGGATGCTTGATTTAGGAAGTTCAGCAGCTCACATCATGGTGAGTATATGGGGCACTGTTCAAAGCCTGTAGCATGTGGGTTGGGGAGTGGACTTTCAGGTGTTCTGGTAATAAGAGTAGGCATAGTGCAGTAAATATTGCAGAACTCATAGTCATAAAATGTTGGTCTGGAAAAGGTCATCTAGTTCTTCCCCTGTACTGAGGCAGGAATAAATATACCTAGAACATTCCTCTCTACTAAGGGAGCTAATGTTTGTGGCAGAAGGGAGTTTTGTTTCACTGGAGGCAGAACTGGCACTGGGTTCACTGCTGTTTTAGTGTGAATGCCTTTTTAAAAGTTTGTTAAAGGCACCTAGAGTAACACATGGGCACATTTTTGCATATTTTACTAGACATGTAAATCAAGAAAGACAGAAATTAGTTGTTATTGGCTAACTTGTTTCTTTTTTTCCCCTCAGGGAAAGACCATGTCTGTAGATTCATTGGCTGTGGAAGGAATGACAGATTTAACTATGTGGTCATGCAGCTGCAGGTGAGTTGAACTAAATAGATTTTAGGGATTTATTTTTTCCCCAAGCATGTATATAGCAAAAAATAACTGTGAAATTTTAGAGTATGGTGGATAGTAGAAAACAGGCCATTGTTATGGTGGGGTGGTGAGCCAAAGTAAACTGAATATTTCATATTGTTACCATCATCTGCCAGAAAGAAGGAGAAATCTCATAGGTCTTCAGAACAGACTGATTATTTTAGTGAGAGAGGTGTGATGTTTTCTGAGATAGTTTACATCCTTCTGAAAACTTTATTTGAAATTGGAAGATAGCTTAAGATGTGCAGAACTGCTTCTGGGATAGATTAGTTTTTTCAATATATGTTTTTGATCACTTCTCTAATGAAAATACATTGATAAGAAACTTCCTGTGTAGGTTAAGACTCAATCCAGAGGATCAGAAGACCTATTCTGACTGATTGTATATGTCAATTATATTAGATGTATCATGCACCTGTGCCAGAGAATTTTCCCTAGCAGTGCCCATAGGGGTGGCCATGCCTGTGCCCTGAGCTCCTTGTGCTTCAAACCAAGGGTGCATCTGCCCTACCCACCTCTCTCTTCCTTCTTACCATCGGTGGTTAGAGCATGCTGCCAGTTGTTCCTTTGTGAACATGGTGTAAGTGTTTTGCTTCTGAATGGTACTCATTTTGGGGCTTTCTTTTCCTTTTCCTTTTCTCTCTCAACTCAGAGCTCTGCCCGATATCGGGGGAGCCTATGCTTAGGTTCCTTGGGTTTAGACTTTGTTCAGGGTGTTGCAAACTGACTGCGACCCTCGCTCTTGCTGCCTCGAGTTTTTTGGTGAGGGTCACATCAAGGACATGTGTCCAGTTTGCCAGGACTTCAAGAGCAGAATCAAGAAGTTAAGAGAAAAATGCCTCAAGTATATCCTTACTGAGGCCTCCGTTTTGCTGGCATTGGTACTGCCTTGATCAGATAGAAGGAGTTCCTCCCCATCCAGGAGCACTCCCCTGCCTTACCGGAAGGCAGGGAATGGAGGAGATCTCCTTCACCAGGACATTCCTTGAAGAGGCATAAGTGCTCAGAGCCCTCTCAGCATCTGAAGTCAAAGAAAGGAACAGTTTAAATGGTGTCAAAAGTCTTCAGTGCGGGATTCTTTAGCTGCAGATGTGACCCACTCCAGCACTGAAGATAGAGTGGACCCTCCAGCTTGCTGCCCTTGGTATTTCTTTCTAGTGGCTCGATCAGTGCAGAACCATTGATTCCAGTTCCCCAGCTGGGACCTTGAAGGCTGGGTATTTCTTCAGAGCAGGTGCAGGAAGAGGGTTGATCATCACTGAGCAAACGCTTATTTCAGTACTGACCACCCTGGAGGCCTGTGTGGCTGAGCCTTTCGGTACTGCCCTTTCCAGTTATTCAGACTAGTAGTGTCTTGCCAGCGCTATCGTACAGTGTACACATGTTGCTTCCCATGCTGGTGTCCAGTACCGTATCCTTTTACTGTGAAGCTGACTCTGAGACCATCAGCAACCACTCCACCTCAGTGCATAGACAGTAAGCCACTGAGTTTGTCACTGGTACTGCAGTCTAGTCAAAGATATTGGACCTGATTTCTGATGATGATGTTTGGTACTCTGCCTCCCTGGCTGGTAGAGTACTCATATTCCTCCTCAGACTCTGAAGTGGGCTCCAACGTCTCCCACAACAGGGAATCCAGGATGTTCTTCAGTCATTGTTACCCTCTCATATGAGTTGTCCTGACAAGAGCAGACCAATGCATTTGAGGGCCTGGTTTAGGCATGATTGTCCTCCAGTACTGCACAAGCCCTACCATTGCCCCTACTAGGTACAATGGTGGATGCCTCCAGAGTCTAGATAATCATCCCAGCTGCACTACAGAAATCAGTTCTTGAGAAGGTGAGCCTCTCCACCCAATATTGACAGACTGAAGGAAGTCGGTACAGAGCAGCTGCTACATTACAAAAATATATCCCTTAACAATGAAGTCTCCCCACGTGGTATCAGTGGGCCTCTTGATCCTGGTTCTGACCATCACTGATGAGGTGAGGATCAGAATGGCCTGTTGTTGGCTTTAGACAGGCCTTCTACATCTGCAGTTCTTGACCAGCGCCAGGAAGGTTGTAGCCTGCCTCCTTTGAATACATCCTCCACCTCCTCTCTGGAAGAAGCACTGGTACTGGAACCCTCTTCCTCAATACCAGATGATTTAAAGGCCTATGAAGAGCTCCTGAAAAGGATGTCTACATCCTGGGGATACAAATGGAGCTTGTGGAAGAAAATCCACACAAGCTCAAAGACATTTTACACCTGGCTACGTCAGGGAAAGTTGGTCTCCCTATAAATGAGAAAGTTATGCTGCCTAATAAAACTTTGTGTCAAACTCCATTATCTCTCATGCCAGTGGCAAAGTACCCAGAACCCAAGTAGCAGGTTCCATCTTGGGGATCTAAGCAGTCTTTTCATATTCCATAGCAGTGGCAGTTGTAAATGAAAAGCACTACCATGGTAGAGTAAAAGTGACTCCTAAGGACAAGGACACAAAAAATTTGACCTCTTTGTCAGAAGAATTTGAGAGAGGGGTGGGAGGCTATGCAGTTGAAAGGTCTGCTATACTAGCTTCCTTGGATGCAGCAAGACTCAGCTGCCAGAGTCATGACAATGGTGGTAACCATGCACTGTGTGGCTTGGCTCCAGGATTCCCACTGAAGTCCAGCAGACTATCAAAGACCTCTCCTTTTAGGGCTGTGGATTGTTTTGTTTGAAAAAAGATGATTAACTGTATACATTAAAAAAACTGTAGGGCAGTGTTCAAGTCCCTGGGTCTGTAATCACCAGTCCCCAAAAGACTGAAGTTTTGTTCTCAGCTTCCACCAAGTCAGCAGTACGGTTGGCGTAGACACCTGGATCAGTATAAGTGGACATACAGGCAGGAATGGAGGAGACTTCTCCATCATCCAGGCAGCCACACCTCTCTAAACAGCCCATTTGAATCTTCTGTTAAGGACAGCATACTGACAATATTAGATCTTGCAAGCTGTCTTCCTCCCTTTCGGAGCCGGTTGTCATATTTCTTAAGTGCATGGCAATCCATCATCTCCAAGAAGTAGGTGCTACAGCACAGTGGAATCGGGATATACCCTCCAATTCCTGTCCTCTCCCTCCTTTCCCACCTACCTTCCCTGTCCGTTTTCAGGAACTATCTAACAAATCCAGTTCTGAGACGAGAGGAGCAGACTCTATGTTCTTTGGAAGCCACAGAAGAAGTACTCCCTCAGTATCAGGGAAGAGGATTGTACTCACGATACTTCCCAATACCCAAAGCAAAAGAAGGCCCAGGCACATTCTAAACCTTCAAAACCTAAACAGATACATCAAAAAGTTGTGATTCCACATGGTCTCCCTCACAATTATTATCCCTTGTTAGATCTGGGAGATTTGTCTGCTGCCTTTCATTTGAAGAATGCATGTTCCCACATCTATATGACCATTCACCATGTCCACAGGAAATTTCTAAGGTTTGTAGTAGGAGGGGACCACTTTCAATTTACACTTCTACCCTTCGGCATTTCATCTGCTCTGAGAGTTTTCACTACGTTCATGGCTATGGTGGCTCTGCTGCTGGCATATCCAGGAATATCGTTACCGGATGACTGGCTGCTGTGAGGAGTTCCTGTCAGCAGGTATAGGAAAGTATTCATCAGACATTCCACCAGTTTTCATGCCTAGGCCTGGTAATCATAGACTTTAAGGTCAGAAGGGACCATTATGATCATCTAGTCTGACCTCCTGCACAACGCATGCCACAGAATCTCACCCATCCACTCCTGTAACAAACCCCGAACCTATGTCTGAGCTACTGAAGTCCTTTAATCGTGGTTTAAAGACCTCAATCTTGATCTCCTTTAGTAGGTAACTGGCCAGCAGCAATCACCGGATACCTCCTGCTCTGCGGAATTAACTCTAGTACCCCTCCAAAGGATAGAATTCATCAGAGCAGTCCTAGATTCAATTCTAGCCAGGACCTCTCTGCCGCTTTCAAGATTTCTAGCCACATGAGAACATCTGCCTATCCCTGAAGAGCCATCTTCATACATCAGTAAGGCTCCTGGGGCATATGGCAGCATGCACGTATGTGATCCCACATGCCAGGCTGGATCTCAGGGGGTTACAAACATACCACCCTCAGGTACATCACCTGGACAGTCTACTATGTATCCCTGGCAAAATCTTACCCTTGTTGGGTTGGAGGAGGAGCCAAGACAAGGTTTGCAGGAGAGTTCCTTTGTCCCTGCCTCTTTCTTCCATAACTGGTAACGGGCACTTCAGACATGGAGTGATGAGTGCATCTGGGAGCCATGCAGGTTCAAGGCTTGTGGTCCACTCCAAAGACAAGGCCTATCCATAAACATTCTCAAGCTAACAGCAATCTCCAGAGTGTATCGCCAGTTCTTACCACATATATGTGGCAAAACTGTCTAAGCAAGTGCTAACACCACCACAGTGGTGTTCTACATCAATAAGCAGGAGGCCTCCAGATCAAACAACCTGTGCCAGGAGGCAGTCAGGCTGCAGAACTTCTGTATACAAAATTACTTGATACTTGTAGCGTCACACCTGCCGGGGGTTCAGAATGGTGTAGTGGACAAACTAAGGAGGTCCTTCACCTTGGATCGTATGTGGTCCCTCACCAGGTCTATTCTAAGAACAGTGTCTCAAGTAGAGGGGGGAGAGACTGTTTTCGCTAATCCAGTAACTACTAGGTTCTTAAAAGTTCTAAATAGACTGTTCCCACATATTAGGGACCTTGTCCCAGAGTGGGATTGAATTTAGTGTTATCTGCCCTCATGGGTTCCCCTTTTGAACTGTAAGCCCCTTGCTCATGGTGGCATCTTTCAATTAAGGTGGCCTTTTTAGTAGCCATCATGTCTGCAAGGAGAATAGGAGAAGCTGCATGGCCTAGTAATGGATCCTCTATATACTGTTTTCTTCAAGGATGAGGTACAATTTAGGCCACATGGAAAGTTTATTTCCAAACTAGCGTTTGACTTTCATCTCAATCAGTATATGTATTTACCAGTTTTCTTTCCAAAGCCACAGGGTCATAGGGACAAACAAAAGCTCCACCTGCTGGATGTTCAAACAACTTTTGTGGCTTTTTATTTAGAAAGAACAAAGCCCTTTTGGTTCTCTTTCCAATTATATTTATTGTCTTTGCAGAATGAATGAGGGGCCATCCTGCAACAGTGCAGTGGCAGTCCAAATGGATCACTAGCTCTGTTGTCATGTGTTACAATGCCAAGGGTGTTAGTCCTCAAGAAAAGTTGTCTACACATTCAGTCAGAGCTCACTCAGCACCCACAGTGTTTGAGTAACATCCCATTGTGGACATTTGCAGAACAGCAATGCAGTCCAATCCACAACTTAGCTAGACATTGAGTGATTACTACTGCGCCAAGGGAAGATGCTAATGTAGGAAAGCAGTTTTGTAGTTCCTCTTCCAGTAAGACTCCTAGCCCCATCTCCATTGGAAATTGGGAGTCACCTAGTGTAATATACGTATGCAGTCACTCAAAGAAGAAAGAACGGTTACTCACCTTTTTCATAACTGTTATTCTTTGAGATGTGTTGCATATATCCATTACATGTCCCTCCCTCCTTCCCCAATGCATCAGTTGTTCATCTAAAAATCTGGTGTGAAGGAACTGAAGAGCAGGCAAGGTGGCTCCTCCCTTTATGCCTTCTTGCTTGGGCCATGAGCCCAGAGCACAGGTGTGGCCACCCCTTGGGGTACCATTTGGGAAAACTCTTCCGCACTGGTGCATGAGATGCTCACGCACCTAATGTAATGGACATATGCATTTCATCTCAAAGAACAACAGTTACGAAAGGGTGACTAACCTTTCTTTCCTGTAGAAAGGGATTGAAATGGGGATTAACACTCAAAGCTTATGCTCAAATAAATTGGTTAGTCTCTAAGGTGCCACAAGTACTCGTTTTCTTTTTGCGAATACAGACTAACACGGATGCTACTCAAAATCATGGGACTTTAGGGAAAAATGTCTTGACATTAAAAAGGACCTGAAAAAGCAGTAGGTTCTGATGCACATTGCTAGTCATCCAGCCACTTGGATATTCAAAAAGAAAGGAGCATAAAGATTTCTGTGAAAACTTATGTTATGTTTTTATTCTCTGTGGCTGCCAGACACTCAGAAGATAACAGATATAAGACTCTATCATAACTAGAGCTGGTTTGCTGACAATTAAAAAAAATCTCTTTTGTTTCAGGTTGAATTGAAAACAAAATTTTTAGCAAATTGAAAAGTTAAACAAACTTTGAGATGAGTTGAAACAAAATGCGTTTTGTTCTGACTCTATTTATCATTTCTATTTCAGTGAATTTGAAAAAGCTAAGGAAAACTAGTTTCACAAAATGGCAGGGAAAGGAGGTGTTCCACTTTCCTCATGACTGTTCACCCAGTGGTTAGGGCACTCACCTGAGATGTGAAAGGGCCATGTTCAATTCCACCCTCTCTCTGAAATGGAGAAGGGATTTGAACTTGGGTCTCCCACATTCCCTTAGCTATGTGGCTATGGAATATTCCGATGTGGGTCCTTCTCAATTTTTCCTGTTGAAGCTGTTCCAAAATTTATAAATAATTAAATAATCATTGGGGGATGGACTTGAACTTGTGTCTCCCATATCCTATGTGAGTGCCCTAACTACTAGACTATAGGGTCATTCTCACCTTCTTTCCCCTGGCCTCAAGGCTACCCATTTGAATTCATAGTGGCAAATTCATAGACTCACTCCAGAACATCACATAGCTCAGTGGGTAGTGCACTCCCCTGAAACGTGGGAGAGACACGTTCAAATCCGTACTTCACATCAGGAAGAGAGAGGAACTGAACTTGCATTTCCCACATGCCAGGTGAGTGCCTTAACAACTGGGCTAAAAGATATAAGGAGACCACCTCCTCATTCTCTACCTCCAGCCGCTTTTGAATCTAGTCCTCCTTTGATTTTGTCAAAATGTCCAAAATCTAAAATGGAAAATGTCGAGTTGGGTCAAAATGAAATGTTTTGTTTTGACATTTCCAAAACATTTTGATTTTTTGGTTTGGTCAAAATTATTCTGTGAACTCAGTGCAAATTTACGAATGGTTTTAGGTAGACTGAAACTACAATTTCTCCCCAAAAACGTTGTCCAGCTCTAATCATAACTGATAAATATGTCAAAATCACTTTTCTGCTAGATCCAAGTTGGTGTGATTCAGGTTATCTGGAATCAGAAACAGTGAGTCACATTTTCAAAAACAGCTTCTAAATTTAATGTCTGAAATATTTGGAGAATTTTGCATATAAATTTAGAACACCTTCTCCATCACTGAATTTTTAAATCAAGATTGGATGCTTTTCTAAAAGATATGCTCTAGAATTATTTTGGGGAAGTTCTGTGGCATGTGTTATACAGGAGCTCAGATTACATGATCATAATGGTCCCTTCTGGACTTGGAAATTATTCATCTATGAGATGTGGTGTCCTTGAAGAGTACAATGGGTGAGGGGCGAGTCCTTGGATGCGTTTCTTAAGACTTCCGTTGTGAACAGTTTAAGAAAAGCATCCAGTGTTGTAGCTGTGTTGGTCTGAGGATATTAGAGAAACAATATGGGTGAGGTAGTATCTTTTATTAGACAAATTTCTGTTGGTGAGAGAGGTGTAAGCTGGAAAACTTGTCTCTCTCACCATCAGAAGTTGGTCCAATATAAGATATTACCTCACTCACCGTGTCTCAGTTCAAGATAAGTAAAGAATTTGTTAACATTATCTGTGAATACTGTTTTTGGGACTGCTCCCAAAAATGTTCTTATGTTTTAATTAGGGTCGGAATTTGGCAGATCTGCGTCGGAGCCAGTCTCGAGGGACCTTCACCATCAGTACCACCCTGCGCCTGGGAAAGCAGATTCTTGAGTCCATTGAGAGCATTCACTCTGTGGGATTCCTGCACAGAGACATTAAACCAGTAAATTCTTTCTTAAGCCAAAACCAGAAATCAATATGTGGACTTTAGTTGACAGCATTAAGAAGAAAGGGCAGTGTATTAGATGTTAACTTGAAAAAGTCAGTAGGAGCAGAGAATTAGATGTGAATCTTTCAAGATGGATGTGCAAAATTTATTTAATTTATGCTAGATTGCAACTGGTATAAATGGCGGTCATCTTCCAAGTGATCTTCAATTAGCATTTTCATCTGTCGGCTACAGAGATGGTATATAGCAGTAACTCCCACCACAGAATAAAATATGATTAGTGACTTTTTTGGACTATAGAAGCAAACTCTTAATGTAAGAAATCAAAGGGAGTAAAATTTAACCATAGGAAATATTTGTAAGAGTTTTAATAGTAATTTCATAATGTTAAATCAGTGTAATTTAAGTTGTGGTATGGAATCTAATGTATGAATAACAGAGATACAAACCATCTCTGCATACGGAAGAAAACTGTTATGTGCAGGTGGCAGCCTGATATGCTAGGTTATCAAAGTCTGAGCTTTGGATAAAACCCACTAAAAACAGAAAGCTTTTGGTTGCTTTAGTAAAGTGTAGGTACAGAAATTTTATTTGGGAAAAGCAACATACAGTACATAATTCTGAAGGAATTCCTCAGCAGTTATTATGGTGTTCTGGTAATTGATTATTCAGTAATATTATGCTTGTTTTTGTTTGGAAGCCTTATTCACCAACAAAGACACTAAATTTTCAATTTCAAAAAGAATGCACAAATTTAAATAAAATATATTGAACAAGCAGGATATTTAGGACATGGTCGGATTTAATAGGGAAGACTAACTCCTGAAGGTCCCAATGCCTTTAAAATTAAATATTTGCCTGATTATGTTAATGAAAGTATTATTTTAAATACCATGTAAAAGTGTTCCAACCACAAAAAAAGATAGCTACAGTACTGCCCTTACATCACTTGCAAACTGGCAGTTGACTAATATAAAGTGATAAATAATAAGCTATACTTTACTTAAATAAGTTAATAGTTTATTATAGGTTGTATAGTATGGTTATAGCTTATAGGTTATTTTAATTTACAAATTTACATTTGTTTTTTTCTCAGTTACCTCTATTGAACTGTAGATTTTGCATTAACCATTATGAATATTCTTTGGTGGAGTTTTTTTAGACAGCACTCTAGTCTTGTTTATCTCTGACCATCTGTCCATTTATTACTCCTATGGTTTGTTATTAAATTCCTCTAAATTACAAAGTATATGTTTTCTTTAGAGAAGTATAAAAACTAGAGATGTCTATAAAGCTGTCATATTGCCTATATTTTAAGGTGAACAGCAAGTGTTTTTTTTAACAATTAACTAAATTAAGGTTAAATAGCAGGCATTTAGTATTGAATTCCAGCATATAATCATTTTAAACTTGCCTTTTTTCTTTGTAAAATTATAACCAGAGGACTGTATTATCCTTGCTATTTAGCGCATTCCATATATTTTCTAAATGTGGCCAGGAATGAGCTCTTTACGGTTCCTTCTAAAGCTTCTATGTCTCTTCTGTTCTCCACTGCTGAAGAAAATACTATTATCCTTCTCCCTGTCACACAGATTCACAACCCCTAAGTTATCTTTAACTCCTCCTCCTCCCCACACATGAAAAGGGTCACTAAATAGTGTTCTTGCTTCCTCGACAACTTACAGAAAATCCAACTCTTCCTCTCTTGTCTGAAAGTCAAAACACTTGTCCATACCCTAGCCACTTCTGTTTTAAGTAATGCATTCTTCTTCTCTTTGGAGTCCCTGATAACCACATCACTGACAAATTTTGTCAAAATGTAACAGGTTCTCTAGCTTGCCTGTTGCTCTGAACACATCTCTCCTCTATTTGAAACCTTTGGCTTGTTGCCCTTTGCTCACCTGATCCTTCCTTTCAAGGTCCTGCATGACTAAGATTCAGTCTATATTATCAAATCTAATTTCTTATTGTGTCCATCCTCTCCCTTTTCACAACTGTCAGTGATGTCAATTCCACTGCCCTCTTTTATTCCCTTCTTGCACTCCCACGTTTGTGTCTCTCCCATGCATAAGAGATAACATGGGAAAAAACCTCCAACTTCACCAGGCTCTTACATTCCACCTAATGACCCACTTGTTCCATAAAGCCTATGAACACTTTGCCACAATAAGCCCCATTCCCACTGCTACCTTACTGACAGGAAGGGATGGGATATTTAAAAAAAAATACAAAAAATTCCTGTGCCCGTCTTCTTTTGGTATTGCACTGTGGCTTGTCTTTTCTATTAATGTCAAAAATTGTAAGCTTCTTCATGCAGGGACTTTCTTCACATTTGTGCATTGTAGAGCAGTGAATGCATTGTTAACCTTTAATAAATAACAATAAATAGAGCTATCTTTTGAATGTATAGCGTGATAACCAATAAGAATTGCCCAATAAATTGTAGAGTGTTGTTTGATCATGCACTTAGTGAGAACCTGAATTATTTTTCTTTCATCTGTTTGTTAGTATCACACACTATACTTTTCTGCTGTGAAGTAGGTCTTATTTTTGGTATTTTATTTTTCTGGTTTCCTCTGAGATTATCACTGCATTTGTTACATGCATGCTATATATTGCTGTACACTAAAAATGTCATCAGATTCCACTGTGAACATGTACAATTGAATTCCATACATGCAAAGCTCTTCTATTTTTTGTCACCATTATTTTCATCTTCTGACTTAATGTTATCTGACAAAATACACTGAATTTCATGCCCTAATTATAATGCCCAGCTAACAGGATGGTGTGAGTTAAGAAATCTTCATTTTTATCCTTCATTCTTGCATTATATTTTTTTTTAAATGGTATGTCACCCAGGACTTCATTTGGGTGGTTCGTGGAGCCAGAGTCAGGAAGGAAATAGGTTGAGACAGAGATAAGTGGAGCATCGAACTTGAAAGGTGTGGAGACTGTGAAGTAGGCTAGAAGCGGAAGGTGATGATATGTGCATGATGGGAGGGCAAGGGATGGATGGAGGCAGCCTGGTAACTGTAGGGAGAAGAGTTTGGATGAAGCCAGTGGAGTTGAGGAAGTGTACAAACCACAGGGAGGTGGAAGATGTTGCTGGTGGGGGAAAGTGGTTGGGAACTTAAATATTGAGCCAGGACAGGAGCAGGAGCAACAGAGAGAACCACAAATTATATTAGAACTATTCCTTCCTTCTAAGAGAGGTGTTACATAACACAACAGCACATCTGGATGAAAGGGTTAAATCGCTTTCTAGGGATAAGATGGACTTTTGACTTGGAGTATTCTTTACCTACAGGTAAAAGTCCACATTATTTACTGGAGAAAAATGCCCTGAGCTCAGACCTTCAGCATTCCAGAAGCAGTAAGTCCAGTGGTGGTTACAGGCCTGTAGACATGAATGGGAGGGCTTTGAAACTCTCTCTGCATAAAGAGAATACTGCAGAACACACATATTTCTGCTCCTTTTTTATTTTTATTTTTTTCATCTACCCATTGGACCTGAAACTGCTGTATGTTTTTAATATTTTTAGTTTTTTCAAGTTTATTCAGCAGAAATGCTTTTTGTAGGTTTTAGAAAATTGATAGTTAAATTTGTCATTTAGGCTTTGTGTTTGTGTTTTTCCTGACAGAACTTATAGGCCTAAAAACTTGTTTCAAAATGGTTGGCTTTGAAATGGTTAAAAAAAATCAAGTTTTAAGCACTGTAAAAAGTGATGGGCCATATTCTTTGCTTGCTTCTCATGGCAAGCCAGAAACAAATGTCTAGTTCCCTGTAAATGCCTTGATGCCAAGACTTCCAATCTTAGCCTCACTTCAAAAGTCTTGATACTCAGGGAATCTATGTGTGCACTTGTGGATGAGCAATCTGACAAGGCACAGAAAAAGAGAAGAACAAAGTTATGAAATCTTAGTTATCTTGTCAAATGGATTTTATAAATGTCCATGCCCTCTCTGTACAGCTCTTACAATGCAAGTTTTTGGTACTGTCTTTGACACATCTCAAAGCCAAATTCTGCTGTGGAATTTCTGCTAGCATCCAAGTCTGATTTATCAAGACTATCCAAGTAATCTTCCTTGACCGTAGTATTCCTTATCTATTTTTTCCTCTGATCTCAATGGCAATCCTTTCTCGGTGCAGTCCTTTGGTGTACAAAAATAATGACAGTCTAAATTCACCATCGGGAAATGTATATGTTCCCAATTGTCCCTGTTTGTATCTGTCCTGCATGGAGGGAGACAGGTTGTAAGCATATCTCAGCCTTTCTAAGTTGGCCATGGCCCATGTGGATCTTCATTATAACATCTGTGGACTGTGGTTCCTTCTGTTTACAGAACCACTTAAGTTAATTCACATTAAAGAGTCTTTTCTGAAACACTGAATGGAGGGTATTCTTCTAAATTAATGTCACGCTTTTGTTCATTTCCAGAGTGATAGTATCTCAGATTCTCTGTCTAGATTTGAGTTGGAAGGTGAACTTGACAAGTCCTGCCATTCCTGAACAGCAAATTTTTGTTTCATCTGTTCATCTCCGATGGATGATGTAAAATCTTACAAGTGACAATTTGTCAGCTCTCAGATGCTTTAAATGATCCTCTTTCTTCATTCAGAAGAAGGCTTGCAACCAGTTAACAACTTTATATCTGACATAGACTAGAAGGCAGGTCTCCTATCGTTTTAAACTCTGTCGATATGTTACAGACTCACTTGGCAACAGTCCAATCTATGATTAAAATGCTTCCCTGTGCAGGTCTTTAATGTTCTTTTATTGACTCTTCCAAATTCTTTGGAAGTGAGACCAGGAAATGATAAATTTGGAATTCTAAGGACTTTCCACCTTGCTGCCCCTAATAAACAATATAGAATATTAGACTGCTTAATAGCTAAAAGGACACTTTTTTCCTTTGGCTTTTTTCACGAATGGCAAATTACTAGGTCTGGTAATTAGTTATGCCACCAGAACATTTGCCAGTGAATTATGACAACTTAGGCAGCTAACTTATAAGAGTCAGAGTTGTCTAATGACTCTATTATACTAACTTTCTCTGATCCATCTATAAACTTGTGCTCTGCCTCTGGCATTATTTGTTGTGGCTTGTTTCTCTTTCCAGAGATACAGGAGTTCAGTCTCTTTCTTTTAGAACTTCATCTGCTTTGCTCCAAGATGGATGATATCTTGGCCAAAGTTATAAAGACAAGGGCTACTGTTGGATTCATTGGTTTCATCCAAACTGGGTACGTGAAGTACCAGGCAGTAGAGAATAAGAAATCAACAATAGCTTTTCCACAGTCATCAGTGCCAAATTTCCAATATGGTGAATTCTCCCACTTGTACAGGGGTTTTACTTAGTGCACAGACTCTTGCTTCAGCTCTTTGGCCTAGCCCTGTTTTTCCCACTGATAATTTTTAAAGCTTGTTGAACAAATCTAGCTCACATGGTTAAAACAAAAGTGATAGGCAGACTGTTATATTAGAAATGTTGCTGACAGCAGAGGAGCTGAACCAGTGCAGTATTGAGAAATTTTAGGTAAAAAGGCTATGTAGACAAAACCCAAGAATTAGGATCTGTGGAGGCAGATGATGAACAAGAAAATGAAAATGAACTCTAACTGAAGTTTTCAGAATGTATTGCCTCCACAAATCCACACTCTCTCCCTCCAACCCATTTTTCTTTGAAGATTTTTTCTAGGCAGCCAGAAAAGAGGAGGGAGCATTCTGCATCCCTCTCTTGGCAAATACAGTGCTAGTATAATGTGTTTGTTTCTCCAAAGTTAATAGAACATGGGCAGAAGTGAAAATATAGACAGAAGGATAGAATAATGGAAAATGACATACATTAATATGTGTATATTAATGATGTATACTTTTTTGTTTCTTTTTCTAGTCAAACTTTGCTATGGGACGTTTCCCTAGCACGTGTAGGAAGTGTTACATGCTGGATTTTGGCTTGGCACGACAGTTTACAAACTCATGTGGGGATGTCAGACCGGTAAGAATTTTTTTCACAATTATTGTAAATGATTATTAATTTGTTGTGATACTATACCAAAATCTTTCTGGAGACTGAATTGATACAGTATCTAAATTTGGTTCACTCCATTCCAGAACAGAGATGCCATATGATCTAGTGGGAAGTGCAAAGGACAGGAAGCCAGGAAGAATCATGGGTTCTTTCTTTGGCCTAAGACATAGATTTATTGTGTGCCCTTGGGCAGTACTTGAATGTCTTGTATATCAATCAATCTATCCAGCTGGAAAATTAGGCAAAAAGCAGAACCTTGCTGAATAATGGATGTTACATCAAAGCTAAACTTTTCATAGTAAATAAATTACAGAAAATAATATAGAGGAGAAAAACTCAAACAGTACATTGAAAACATACAGTAGTTTGGAGAGGAAAGAATTGGGTAGAATGGTAGAATGAAACAATATAGCTAAGTTTAGTTTAATATTGCCATAAGAAATACAGTAATTTTCAAATATGAATTAGGAATTGGGGAATGACTATGAGTTAGAGAGGATCATAGATACAGGGATCTGAATAAGAACATTGCAATAAGTACAGTAGAGCCTCCCTAATTCACTGTTGATAGGGAGGGAGGCCATTGTGAATTCCTGAAGTTTGCAAATAGGGAAGTAAGTGAACACAATGTACGATGATACATCCTAAAATGTAGTTTATATGTTTAACTAGTTTTTTGTTTTAATGTTTATGGTAATATTGAATAATATAGTAGTCAATATTCTGTAGTATATTTTGTACATGTAATGAAGTTGAGTAATAGGAACATTCTCAATAGCATTTACAAATCAATCTTGGCTGAGAGGTGGGGCAAAATAGCTATTTTTGTGTGTGCAAATTCTGAGGTGTGTGGATTAGCAAAGTAAATTAGCGAGGTTCTGCTGTACTCTATTCCTTCAGTCATAATGCTGGACATTACAATGAAAACAAAGAGCAGGGGAGACCAACAGAGTGGCTGCAGCTGTTTTAAAGGTGAGCAAGTGGTTTTTAATTTTCATAAGCTTTTGTCTTTTTCTGTGTGTCTGGTGTTTACGGTTGTTTTTCTGACTTGTAAATTTGAAATGAAACAAATTCTTATGATTCTCTGAGTTCAAAAACATACATCCACCAATGGTAGTATTTTCAGGAAAATTAAGAGAAATACTATATTTTCTGTCGCAAGCAGTTCACACAAAATTGTTTCTCTTATGAAAACGCATTTGTTGCCTTCGTTTTTCATTGTAGTGCCCTGCAGTATAACTGAAGTAGTTCTTTAGTGAAATGTAGTCTATTTTCAGGCTTTTCTGATGGTATAATGCATACTGTAATGATGATACAGCATCAGCAAGGAAAATGCATATTAGTTTTTATTTGCACTAATCAATCACTTGTGTCTTTAGGTTAAATAGCAAGTAGTTCTTGTTGCACCTACAAAATGACTACTAATAAAACTGAGTTGCATTTTCTTTAAGCAGAATATCCTGTGTGTTGACATAGTCTCTTCACTGCCATATAGTGATTCTTATTCTGATCTTCACTAGATTTTTGTATAGGTTTTCTTAAATATATTTCACAAATAATCTGGAGATAGTAAAAAAAAATTCTCCAAAAATTTAGAGTTGTATTATTTTTTAAAATCTAATAAAATATGATAATAAAAGTCAACATATGTTATGGCATGGTGGTTGCTGCTCCATAGACATCCACGATATAATCATGCCATAATGTCCAGATATTGCATTCTGATTTTTTTTATGTGTGTGGTAAAATGTTGAGCTATGATGATGCAAGTTCATAATGCAAACATTGTCAACTCAAGTCAGGAAGTCAGGTCCTCAATATTTCATTCCTCCATTTGATAAAAAAGTTGGTTCTTCAAGGCTAAGTACTGCTGTATTCTAGTGAGTTTAAAGGTTTTTCTCTGCTATTGATAAGTGTTTTGTTTTGTAACTACTGGAAGTTCTTTGAACATATACATGTAAAACAAGAGCTAACTACTCAGTTAAAATAGAAAATCTGGGCCAGAAGCAGTGTCTTATTTAAAAGTTGTTTTCTAGGAATGTAACTAGTAAATTACATCTCTCTTTCAAAATTGTTCTGGAAGAAAACTTCCTTCTTGGCTTTTGTGATTTCCTATTTTACTGCCAATAATTAAGACTAAGATTTAGCCATGGGTATTTTTAGTAAAAGTCATGGACAGGTCAGGGGCAATAAAGAAAAATTCACGGCCCTGATCTGTCCATGACACGTAGAAAGAATGAACCCAATTGTGGCAGTACCACTTCATCACATATGTAGAAATAAGTAGGATATCTGTCTCATTCAGTGCCATAAATTCCATCATGTGGAACCATATTAACTTCCAGATGGTTCATCAACAGTATTAGCGAAACCTTTAGGTCCAAAGCACAGATTTTTGCCTCTTGAGCTAAAAGATTGATGATAGTAGAACATAAGAACGGCCATACTGGGTCAGACCAAAAGTCCATTTAGCCCAGCATCCTGTCTTCTGACAGTGGCCCATGCCAGGTGCCCCAGAGAAAATGAACAGAAAAGGTAATCATCAAGTGATCCATCTCCTGTCTCCCATTCCCAGCTTCTGGCTAACAGAGGCTAGGGACACCATCCGTGCCCATCCTGGCTAATAGCCACTGATGGACCTATACTCCATAAATGTATCTAGTTGTTTTTTGGAAGGCTGTCATCTTCTTTGTGGACAATCACTAAAAGGAGATAAGGCATGAATTTTGCCAGTAGTTTCACAGTATTTGCTGATAGCAGAGGAAGGGTGAGACTCGGGAATCCTGAGTTTATATTCTATGGGGGGAGTGAATTCTAGTGGTAATAGATCTTCTACACTTACCCTCTACTTTCCTTCCCCCCAGACCTGATCTTTTCGGCCCCAGCCTCTCCAGCCTATCCTTGTGACAGTTCAAGACAGTATCCTTGTCTCCCCTCCTAAATTCCTTGCCTAGGCCTAGCTCCTAATCCTTGGCATTCCAGTGAGGCTATCTTCTCTGTCTCCTCCTCTTTGCCTGAGTACCAACAGAGGGAATATTGTAAATCCAGGAGAGACAATCTCCTTTTTCTCAGTTCCTGTGCTCGGTACAACAGTGGCCTATGGCTGCCCAGAGGAGAAATTGCAGGAAAGGCCTGCTCAGCCCCGTAGCTCTAGGATGGAACATACTTAGTACAGATATAATCCTTGAAGAGATTAGCCACCAAACTCAATCAACTTTCTATTGGGTATATGTGAACTGAGATTTTCAGAATCTCATGCTTGTCCAAATTTGGGCAAATTATCGTGGAGACAGCAAAAGGCTCTGACACCATGGTGGCACCCCCTTCTTGAAAAATGTTAAGACCGTGCCCCAAAGCATGGAGCACTAGAGTTTCTTAATAAAATGTTGTAATAATTTTTTAACGTGAGTAAATTGACATAATTTCTTTTCACTTCGTTCTGAAAAATGTTTGAACTAATTTAGCTGAAGTTAATAAATATATCAGTCAGCCTGAAGTAGACATCTGGCATGGGAAGTGTCTGCCCAAACAATTAAAGTTTGGCAAAGTTATAAGGAATTGAAACAAGGGGAGGTGGGAAGTAATGGGAGGTGTCGGGCAACCCTACCGTTGGTGTCTCTACCTGCACTGCCTATAATGCATTGTCAATGAAGCTCTGAAGGTGGCAGCCAGGCAGAAAACCATTTCACAGCAAGCTCTACAGCAGTTAAGGGCAGGGAATTTTGGGCCAAGCTCAGGAAAACCTCCATTAGAAAGTGTTTATGTTGAAAAATGGAAATGGAGATTCATTCAGTCCAAAGGAATTGATTAGCTATCTTTTCCAGTAACAACTTACTATTGTTTAATGTTATTGTGGTAGCTCCCAAAGGCCCCAGTCATTGTGTTAGGTACCTTACAAAGAATGAAGACACAGTCACCTCCCTGATGTGAGTTTGGTTCCCCCTTCTGTTTCTATCTGTAAAAAGACAATGTCCTAAATGTCAACTTCTGCAGTTGCACTTGACATGCTCCAAATCCAGTTATTTGGAAATGATTCCCCTAACCATCCTATTAATTTAATCACAGAGTCTTAAGGGGAGATCATAGATTCTTTTTGTGCAAATTTTGCAGCAGCTTTGGACATTCTCTAGTTTATTGCAGTTTGGTTTTTTATATCATCTTCCTCTACCTTCCTGAAATGGTTGTAGAATTAAGTTAAAAGCAGCTGCAGCTTCTGTAACAAATTAAATTACTCTCTGTAGTAAGGAGATGTAATTAAGGGAAAAATTGCTCCCATGATATTTTAGAAACCTGCCTTACCACAGAAAGCATGAAACCTCTATTTAATACTGACTAAGTGGTGTAGCATGAGCATAAAATTTAAATGTTTCTATCTTTATGTAGTTTGTTTTTTTAATACTGATTTGATCTTCATCCATCGGAGAATGTATTTCTCCTGTTAAAATCGGTGATCTACATTGAACTGAATGAGCCCATGTTTTAATCTTTTATATTATGGTTTAAAATGAGATAAAATAAAGACAAAGGATAATGTGATTGTTGTATTCCCTTCTGCTCCCTAGCATAAGTAATGAGCATGACATAAATCATACTAAGAGTACACTTACCGTGGTTCAGTTTGCCTTGAAAATATAGTAAAGAGCAATATGATACAAGACTGAGATGATCATATTTGTCATGGAAAATATATGATTTCAGTCAAGAGAATGGATTTTTGCAAAGAAAAATGTCAGAATAAATGGATGATTCTATACTTCAGCAATAAAAGTAAAATAAAAAGCAAAAACTCAGTTTCTTATTGGAAGATGTTAGGATGCAGGAATTTGGCAAGCTACCAAGGACTCCCCCTGGGTGCAGTTGCTTCCAGGATTCTGGGATTTTGAGCTGGGGGACGCTCTGTGGACAAGATAATACAGCTCAAGCTTTTATTATCTTTTCTGATTATTCTTCATTGGATCAAGGTGGGGAGACTATATGCATCCTCAGCTTCCGCCAACCCGGTCTCCACCATCTTCCCCAGCACAAACCATGGACCATATTGCAAGGCCTCCTTGGGTCCAAGGGACATAGGTGATAGTCCTGCCGAGGCAGATGAACATATCAGTAAATACCTTTTAGGATTCTCCCATATTCTATGTTCAAGGATTTTGGTGCTTTCTGTCATCACAGCTTTCCCACTAGACTTTAATTCCATCAAATATATGTTTTTAAACATAGCTTTATTACTGCATTCTTTGAATCCATTCCATACCTTTCTGAACTCAGGGAGTTATGGTACTAAAATTTCCTGTTGTTTTCTGTCCTCCCCTATCTATAAGAAACAGGACTCTACCTCTGAATTCCCCACTGAAGAAGTAATTTCTCTTATAACTGGATTCTTTACTTTCTGGATCATACTGCTATCCTCTTTGTAAGGAAGGAACCTTTCCAAAACACCATGTGTGGCTTTATCTGTTACCCACCAGATATCCATATATGAGTCCCTGTGAGTACAATGCTTTGTGGTTTTATTTTTCTTGAGAGTTGGTCCAGAAACCAATCATTCTGGTATCATCCGTTCCTAGAACTCTGTAGCAGATACCCAATATAATTATTCATACTCTTATCAACGAGTAATAGTCAACTAGTCAGAAATACAATTAGCTAGATTCGGGGTGAATTGGTTTAAACCAAAGTGATTTTAATCACAGAATTATGTCAGCAAAGCAGGAAAGCACACACTATATCTATACACATTTATTTAAGCACTTATGTAACTTAACATACATTTATTCAGTCGTAATAGTTATATTTTTATTACATTTAAAAATGGTGAGTGATGCATCTTTTATTTACTAGACGAATACTTTTTAATTATGATTTTTATCAAGCTGTGTTTGGATGGGGATTGGAATTCAATTCAGTGCACAAAAACAGCATTTTAAAATTGTTTTTATTAGTTAAATAAAAGTATCTTAAAGGTGCTTGATCCATAAGGGGGAAAAAGTTAATTTATCAAAATAGGTTTTGTGTTTTGTGTTTAAAACTAATTTATTAAACAAAGGAAATAATTCTAGGTAATGAATTTAACTGATTTTCTGGTCACCATTTCCTTCAGGATTTTAGAATTAGCAGATCTCATCCTCTCACACATTGTTTTTATTCACAGATTGGAAGAGGAAAACAAGCTTTTCTGCTTTTTCAGCTCCCAATCTGTTTCTCAACTTCGTGAGAACTAGTCATTGAACTGAAGTAGTTGAATAAACTCAAAAGAAGAAAATATTCTCTTTGCACCTGCAGAAGAGGAAACTGCTGTCAAAAGTTGTTTTAGCACTTCAACAAACTTTGGTGTCAGGTGCTTAGCCAGTGATTTCCACTAGTTCTGTAGTTTGACTTTCTTTAATACTTCAACAAACATGTACTTTTGGAATTTTTTTAACTTATTAATAGATCAAAGTATGTTTAGGCCTTAATATTGGTGTTATAATTTCAAATAGGTTTATTTTTAAAAGGAAAAATTTATTAAAGCTATCCAAATATTTTTATTTTTTATTTTAAATCATGGATTTTTATGCAGTGTGGTGGATACCACTTGCTATACTAAGCACCATTTGGTTATAAATTATGAGACCAAATTCTGTTCTTGGATGTGCTTACAGGGGAGCTTCTGCTGAAGCTAATAGTGCATGCATGTGTATCTGAAGGTAGAATTTGGCTTGTATGATAAATGTCTCATTCACAGTCTGCATAGCAGAACTATGTTTTTATGAATAGATGAGATGCAAGAACTGTAAAGACTCCTTTACATTATTACATCATTAGAGTTAGTTAATATAAGCAATGAAAGAAACAAAAGAATATAATTCCAGATCAGAAATCAAATCTTTTATTTAACTTTGTTATGCCCCAGTCACCATACTATCCATATATATTATGGTTGTAAACTTTACTGCACACAGAAGACACCATAAACAGTCCCTTTCGGTACCAGCCCAACCAAAACTAATAAATAGTCCAGTGATGGATAACTAACCAATAAACGTTAGATCAGAATATTTCATACTCTGTGTTTTAAAAATCAATAAACTTGGGCTCTTGAATACTGTCAGTGGGAGGGAGTTCATCAGGTAGGGACTTCCTGCAAAAACATCCTATCTCCAGACAAAAGAAGCACACATCTAGGTACTGTCAGCAGAAATGTGTCTGGTGATTTCTGCCATCACAGTGGTCCATTAGGAGAGTAGCAGTCTAAAAGTATATCTTTATAAATGAATATAAAATATATTTGGTTTTATATATTTCATTCATATTATCACTACTCAGTTATGCATGTCATCCAGTGCTACTTCCTGAAACATGCTTAAGGTTTACTTAAATACAGAAACATTTCCATGCATTTTTCCTGTGGTATGTATTCACAAATCTTTCTCAGTTCCAGTCTAACGTAAATGTGTGACTACTCCCTGTTCACACTATATTTGGGGCACATTTTAAATCAGTTGCCATTTTAATGCCTTTACATTCAGGGAAAGGAGGGGTTGAGGTATTTAATACATTTAAATGCATTCATGTGCAACAGAGGGAATATTTTTTCGTTATCTCAGTACATATTTATTAGTTGGCCAGTCCTATGCAACTGGTAGCCCAGCATTAAAAGTGATGAATGGATTTGAGGAATCCTCCTTATTTTTTGAATTAGAATCTATTTATTATCACTTTTGCTGACATCTAAATGCATCACCATAATACGGAGGTTTAACATACAGGAACTTCTTTCTGCAAAGTAATTCTGAAAATAGTAAGAGATGTATCAATAAAGCTTTTCTGTAGTTTGACATTTGCAGGGCTTGTTGTGCTTTTCATTATATTCTTGGGATGTTTTATGTGGATAATCTTTTACAGGACTATTGAGCAAACAGTTGTCAGCCCATTTAGTTATCTTCCTCTCCAATGTGATTTGCTATTAGGAAACATGATATTTCACCTTTGGATTAGATTATCCTGAATGACCTCCATTCCATTTACAGCAGGCAAGAGCCAATATGAATGATTTTGGAGGCTACAAAAAGAGGACTCACAGGAGGATTTCTTAGTGGATAAACACTGACATTTGAGGGAATCCAAGAAATCACTTCTGTAATTATTAACTCTCTCTTCCCTTCTACATATTCCCTCATCCACAACTTTCCTTCCCACCACATGTCTATTTTTTCGTACAGTGCAAAACAATCCCAGGGATTAGCCCCCAGGAGTTAGCAGACACCAGTTCCTCACATAAACTGCTGATGCAGAATGCATTGATACGTAGTCATGTGCAGGGCCAGTGAATTAATGACATATCCATTTGTCATCCTGATAATTAGTTAGGCTTTCCAGACTCACTAACTCAGAGGTCTAGCTTCTTGTTTCCTCTTTGGATCATTCATTCCATCTGATTCAGACTTTCGGTACGAAGTCTGACATGACACTGAAATAGTTGAGTTTACCCATACTTGAAAATGGGAACGTATTGCCACATGCTCAGAAATCTTCACATACTTGTCTGTTTAAAAATCTAATACAAATTTTTTTGTCCTTATTCTTCACAATCCTCAAAACTTTCAATCATACCTCTCTCATCTCTGCTTATGACTCTTTAATTTGAGTAATAGATTCTTCTCCCACATTGTATCTAACATAGCCTTTGTGTGCCTGTTGCCCCAACTCTTCAGATCAATCTCTTTCTTCTTCTTATGACATCTAATCATTTATCATAAAACAATGAAATCCTATTTTCCTAATCAGTTTCCTGTTTCATTCCTCAAAACATTTTTCACTGCAGCCCTTCTTATTCTGCTCTTTATTAAATGAACAAATGCTTCCTGTAATCTTGTTTTTGTGTATTTGTGTGTATATTCAGTAATTTATTACAAAGTGTGATTTTGTTAAAAAGAAAAAAGACACCATTAAAAAATAAATGTGACAGCATTGAAGAGAAGAGTTCTTGTCTTCCATTGGACTCTCTGAATGTAACTTTAAATTTAACATATTCCTAGTGAGCAGGGAAAAGTAAAAGTTTTATAAAATTATGGAGAGGGTTGTTGGCTTGAATAGAAATGTTTTGCAACTCTCTTGTTACTCAGCCTAAAATTTATGTCTAAGAGTATGTCTACACTATGAAATTAGGTTGATTTTATAGAAGTCGATTTTTTAGAAGCTGTTTTATACAGTCGATTGAGTGCGTCCCCACTAAGTGCAGTAAGTTGGCAGAGTGCGTCCACAGTACCGTGGCTAGCGTCGACTTTCATAGCGGTGCACTGTGGGTAGCTATCCCACAGTTCCTGCAGTCTCCGCTGCCCATTGGAATTCTGGGTTGAGCTCCCAATGCCTGATGGGGAAAAAACATTGTCGCGGGTGGTTTTGGGTACATGTCGTCAGTTGCCCTTCCCTCCCTCCGTGAAAGCAACGGCAGATAATCGTTTCGCGTCTTTTTTTCCTGGGTTAACCGCACAGACGCCATAGCACTGCAAGCGAGAGCCTGCTCAGCTCACCATCACCGCTGCTGTTGCGGGCAAGTCTATTGTGTGGACTGCTGTGATCCAAGTAGCCAGTGCAATCATTGACGTTCTATTATCAAGGGTAGTGACTCTGGGAAATGTGCGGGCCTTTTTAGATTTTAGGTGCATCATATTCCTGTTCTTTGTCGCTGGTGAAGAAGTCTTGCAGCCGTACATTCCACATGTAACAGCTCCAGGGCTCTTGCTCTTTTGCCTTGGTCACACAGCAGGAGCTCCTGGGTGCCTTCGCATCAATGGTGAACGGCTCCACTGCTTCCGCTGCAACTCTGCTATCCTGATCTGCTGCAACTCTGCAGCAGACGGTGCAGTAGGACTGCTAGCTGTCCTCATCAATGGCGTTTTGCTCACTCCACTGCTTCCGCTGCAATTCTGCTATCCTGATCTCCTGCGAGCTGCAGGTGTCTGCTTCAGGCTGCTCTCCCAGCCGGCAGCACCACGCAGTCGCACCTACCCCAGCCTACCGCTTGCTCCCATGGCTCATGAAGCCTGGACAGTAATAAGGAGCAGTTCAACTATAGGCTGAGCAAGTGCAGAATGGTGGTAGAATGTGCCGTGCCTTTGGACATTTAAAAGCTCACTGGCGCTGTTGGTCAGACCTCAGCGCAACCAACATTCCCATTGTTATTGCTGCTTGCTGTGTGCTCCATAATATCTGTGAGAGTAAGGGGGAGATGTTTATGGCGGGATGGGAGGTTGAGGCAAATCACCTGGCGTCCGATTTTGAGCAGCCAGACACCGATTAGAAGAGCACAGCAAGGTGTGCTGCGCATCACCGAGACTTTGAAAACCAGTTTCATGACTGGCCAGGCTACGGTGTGACAGTTGTGTGTGTTTCTCCTTGCTGCAAACCCGCCCCCTTTGTTGATTTTAAATCCCTGTAAGCCAACCACCTTCCCCCCTTCGAAATAAAGTAACTATTGTTTTGAAACCTTGCATTCTTTCTTTATTAATTTTTTAAAAAATTGAGATAACGGACAAGGTAGCTACGGGTGATTTTGGGTACATGTCGTCAGTGACCATTCCCTCCCTTCCTCTGTGAAAGCAACGGCAAACAATCATTTCTCGCCCTATTTCCTGGATTGCCTGCGCATATGCCATAGGACTGCAAGCGGGAGCCCACTCCAATCACCACTGCAGTTGTGAGCATTGTAAATACCTTGCATTTGCCCTTGGAGATTTTGGCATATGTATTGGCATTACGTCTTTTGGAACGGAGTTCTGATAGCATGGATTTGTCTCCCCATACAGCGATCAGATCCAGTTCCTCCCATTTGGTCCATGCTGGAGTTCTTTTGTGATTCTGGGACTGCATTGTCACTTGTGCTGATGATCTCGCCACGCTGGCCAAACAGGAAATGAAATTCAAAAGCTCCCAGGGCTTTTCCTGTGTACCTGACTAGTGCATCTGAGTTGAAAGTGCTGTTCAGAGTGGTCACAATGGAGCTCTCTGGGATAGCTCCTGGAGGCCAATACCGTTGAATTGCATCCACATTACCCCAAATTCGACCCAGCAATGTCGATTTAAGTGCTAATCCCCTTGTCAGGGAGGAGTACAAAAATCGATTTTAAGAGTCCTTTAAGTCGACAAAAATGGCTTCGTCATGTGGACGGGTGCAAGGTTAAATCGACCTAACGCTGCTAAATTCGACCTAAACTCATAATGTAGACCAGAGCTAACGCTCAGTGTCTGAAATAGCAGTAAAAGGAAGTGCATCCCTTGTGCTCACCCTTGGGACTCAATATGCTTATATATTATTAGGTTATTAAATCAATGGAGACAATTTTTCATTTATTCCAAGGCCTCTGTTTACGTTTCAAATTTAAACAGTTTTGGTTGCAGTCTACTGATTATTGTAATATATCTCTACAATGTTCTGCCTCATCTGGTTAATTTTCAGTTTAAAAGAAAAAAGGTTAAAACTCTTTACAATAAAGAGCAGCTAAAGAATCCTATTTTGAACCCTGTTTTGCATGTTACAGATTAGAGTTGCTCTTGGACAGAAGATTTTATGGTAAAATGGAGCAAGTTAAAAAATCTTCAGCCCTGTTTCATAGTTATTAGAGTATGTTCATTGGGAGATGGGCAATTTTTAATAATCTCCTGGATTTTTGTGTGCAAGTTGATCTAGTTCTGAAGAGAAAAGTGTCTCCATAGCTTACTGAGTTTATAGAATATTGGTAAGGACTGTTAGCTTTTGAGTAATGAATCAATCTGATACATAGGACTTAACTCAGAGATCAACATACGTTGTATTTTTGTAGGGCTGTGAAAGAGGGAGGAGATGAAGGGAAGAGATGTTCTTAGATGTAATAGCTCTATTACTGGAATGCACTGAATCATCTGTACTTATACCTATAGCTGAGGACAGGCGTATGAATTGCTTACCTGGTTATATTTTATATTTTCCATTTCTATTTAATTTGGTTAACCTTGCTTTTTTTCCTAAATGGACTGGAAATCCTGCACCAGTGTATTAGGACAAATCATATCACTTTCAGTAGTTTTTATTTAGAATGCACATGTAAATATTATGCCATACAGAAGAGTTAGGTAGTATCACCATTTTCAACCTCACACTGTGTATGCAATATACCTGTTTGTGCCATATCGTGTATAGCTTGTGCTCAATTTAAGAATTATATATTTTTAAAAATAAGGCAACATCCCTGCAGATCCTTGAAAAAGTATCCCCCCTGTTAACATGTGGTTTATTATGGCATTTATATAGTATGGTTTTGGTCTTGTTTAATTTATTTCTATATATGAACATATACAAAGATCTAATAGAACATTATTGTAATGGAGCGCTGTCAATTTGTTTGAACACCAAACGCTATTATATGTTAAAGAGAATTTAAATACTTGAAGAATGATTTCTTCATTAAAGGTTTGCTTCAGTTGAGGATCCAGTATGTAATCTATTTTAAAAATTATATAAAGTGTATGTGTACACATGTAACTTTGTGGTAATTATATCCATGAGAAAGATAGCTGTATTTCAGCAACTATGTAATAAACTGTTTGTATTCTGCATCTTTTGAGCTTCTCACATTCCCTCTAATCACTCTGCTTCTGGAGTAGTGAAGCCATCCCCTGCCTGTTATTCAAGGCAGATTGTCATATCACAGCCTACTTCTTAAAGATCGCAAGTAAGAGTGTCTAGTAAGAAGTGTTAAATTTGAGTCAATGAGTAAATGAACCTTTTTGATGTTTGAAGCTAAAATGGATTTTAATTTTTTGCTTGTTCTCAGGGCAGTGACGTGGGAGCAGAGTTATGATTGTTTGGCTGAACTTAACTGAATATTTCCATACTTTCCACTGTTTGGAAACTTTTAACTTAAGTGTAACTTTAATTTTGGATCTCTGGCCTTTGGGGGTTCTTTTTAAAAACAAACATTTTTGTAATGTGTCGTCCAAGTAGGTTTGTGGTACTTTAACTACCAGATTTTTGACTGGGAATGTTATAAAATCTTTACAGGTGTGCACAGCTGGAACTCCTGCTTTTAGAACAACTTGGAAATATAGCATCATGTTTTGGAGGAATACTGACTCTAAGCATTGAGATGTTCAGATAAAATATCTAACAATGCCTGAATTTCACCTCTCAAACAATTGCAAATCCATTTAAATCCAGAGGAAACAAATTATCTAATAAATTTCTTATGGGCAGTCACTTGCAGAAGGCAAAATCCACTCTTGACTCTCTACTGATGCAACAGGGAATTGAAGATCCCCACAATAACAAAATTCTCAGCTCTGACACCTGCTTTCTTAGAATCTGTCAGCAAGTGCTGTAAATACTGATCCTTATGAAAAGGCTCATGAGAAGACATCTGTGAACATAAATGTTTCGATCTTTTTAATCACTATGGAAGCAATTAAACATCTGTTCACATGGGCTTTGTGAACATGTTCTTCTACTCAGGTGTTTGCATAAGAAACCAAATAAATGCCATTTACCTTTGTTCAGTGCTCACAGGGGATTTGAACTTTTGGAGTATCTCCAGCAAACGGACTTTTATCAACAATTTTCAACATATGTGCATCTGCATATACTACCCTAGAAATATACTAAGAAAAGCAAAAAGTGCCTGTATAGACCATGCACAGAAATGTGTTGATGCAACTTCAGACAGAACATTAAAACCACAGAGGTTTAGCCGAACTTTAAAAACTTAGAAATGGACTTGAGGAGATAAGTGGGAAATAAGAGTAATTAGAGGGCTGTTCCAGTTAAATATTTTTATGAATAGTGACTGAACAGGCCAGGGCATTCGTGCCGCAAATGAGGTTCAGTGAACTGCAGATCATTGCTCTAGTTCTAAAGGCACATCCTCTCACTATGGTTTGAAAGTGCCTCAGACTTCTAGTGCATATGGCGGCATGCACCTACGTGGTCCAGCACACTAAACTGCACTTCAGAGTGCTGCAGGATTGGCTAACCTCAGTATACTCTCCAGCTGACCATCACATGGATGGGGTAGTTCAGGTAACAGCTCAAGTCTTGTCCTCCCTGGGCTGGTGGACAGACCCATTGAATGTTTACACATGAGTTCCCTTTGTGCCTCCTCAGCAGATACTCACCTTAGTCATGGATGCATCTGATATAAGTTGAGGAGCTCACTTAGGTCGCCATCAGACTCAGGGGCTTTGGTCATCCCAGGACCTTGGTGTCCATATAACAAAGAACTTCAGGCCATTTATTTGGCTTGTATGTCATTCCTCCTGCATGTGAGGGCGCAGAGTTTGTTTGTACTCACAGGCAACACAACAGCCATGTTTTATGTAAACAGACAGGGAGGACCCCAGTTGACGAAGTTATGCATACAGCCCATCTTGCTTTGGAACTTTTGCATAGCCAGATCCATCAACCTGAAAGCAGCCTACTTTCCAGAGGTTCAAAACACCCTGGCAGATCACCTGAGCAGATTGTCTGCAGGCCACCATGAATGATCCCATCATCCGCATGTGTCCATCACCATTTTCCAGTTGTGGAGTATTCCCGAGGGGACCTGTTCTCAGTGAAAGAAAACAAGAAATGTTTGGTTTTTTTTGTGTTCCTTGGCGGGTCACAGCCCAGGGTCAGTGCCAGATGCTTTCCTCCTGAATTTTCCAAAAGGCCTGCTGTATGCTTTCCCTCAAGTTCTGTTTCTGCCCAAGGTCTTGTACAAGATCAAACAAGATGGGGATTACATCATACTAATAGCCACAGCATGGGCCTTACAAACATTGGCTTTCATTGCTTAGCAGGAAAAACTGCAGAGAATGCATTGCTCAAATGGGCCATACACTCCTCTTTCACTTTGCTTCTTGTGCCAATTTAAGTTTCTGGTCTTAATCTTTAAAGCCTTAATTGGGTTGAAGCCCAGCTACATTCAAAATCACCTCCTCCATTCATGAAATACTTAGAGAGTCGCTCCCTTGGGAGAATGTAACTGACAATGCCCAGTGTAAAGTTCTCAAAAGTTAGGAGTAAACTATTGTTCATCAAAAGAGTTTGACTGTAGTAGTTTATGGGACCAAATCAGACTGAGCTCAAGTGTGACAGTTTTCACAGAAAGATGAAGGACTCATCTCTTTGCAAAAGCTTTGTTACAATAACCGAAGGCAAGAAATTACAACAGCAGCAGCAATATAAAACAAAAACACAGTAAGTAAAGCTGCTAAACCTGGGTGAGATGAAGAGCAGAGCCCATTATCAAATATGCTAGGAATATCTCTGAGAAATTTTTATTGTAAATGATACTTGTATATTATGGTGCTAGATGCTCTAGAATTACAATCTAGATAGATACAAGCTGCAAAGTCCCAAGTGAAGAAGCAGCCATGCATTGATGAGGTCTCATAAAAGTCTCTCCTCTTATGGAAAGAGACACAGATGTAATCCATTTTAATGAAGATTTTCAGTGGAATTCACGGATATACCCAAATGTATGCATTCCCTTCTGTAATTACAAATGCACTCCAGAGAATTATTCATGTCAAAGAAGCTATAAACCCAGATGGTTCTCTTAATAGCTCTTGTAGGTCACCTTCTTTAATGGCTCCAGATAGACAGCCTTTCAAGCTTTCACTCTCAATGGGGGACATTAGGTTGTTTTCAGAAAGCTCAGCTGCTGCTGAAGGAGATTTCTTAGAGATTGAATCTGGTAGATAAAATTGTGGATCCTGCTTCTGGGAACCCAATCCTTTTTGGCACCCTGTAAGCATTCTGAAGTATTGTCTATGCCTTAATTTGGTAGTACCAGTTTTAAAAAAAATTAACTAGTCATTTTATCGTGGCTGCATAATAATCTATGTCCTTTACAGAAGGAGAATCCTGAGTTGCTGGTAGATGAGCCAATATTGAACGCATCCATTTTGGGGATCTATAAACAAAAAAGCTTCACAGTTGGTGGTAGAGGGGGTTTTGTTTGAAAGCTCCAGTAAAGTGGATAGTTTGAGAACTTATCTTTTATTACATGAAGCTTTTTGATATGCATCAAGAATTCTGATACAGCAGTTTCAGAAGCTTAGTAAAAGTCCAGAGGGCAGTAAATCCCATTTTGAACTGGCTCAGCTAACTACCTCCAAAACCATCAATAGTTTTGTGAGTGATGCAACTTAGAGTATAATTAAAATAGGTGTTTTAACGTTAAGCAGCTGGCATAGTGAGAAGTTACCTGCTTTATATGACCTGATAAAAAAGACTTTTGTCCTGGTGTAGATCTTAGATAGAACAGCCCAATGGATTCAATAGTCGGTGGAGAAGATTGCACTTTAAAATTTGCATCAAAACTCTAAAGGAACTGTTTTGTGTTCAGTCTCCTTGCCCGAAGTCAAACAAATGGGAAATGATTTGGTGTGTGCTAGTTATCTCGTGGAAATCAAGGTCATTACTCTAAGAAGATGGGTCCCTGTCCATTCCAGTCACCATGTTTATTTCATTGTCTTCATGAAAAGAGAAATATTTTACTTGGTAAAAGTAAATATGTTCCTGACCTCATTTAAGCTATGTCTACACTACATCTTACGTTGACATAACTTACGTTGCTTAGGGGGGTGAATAAGTCACCCCCGAGCGACATAAGTTACACTAACAAATTTATTTGAGCATAAGCTTTTGTGAGCTACAGCTCGCTTCATCGGATGCATGCAATCAATGCATCATCTGATGAAGTGAGCTGTAGCTCATGAAAGCTTATGCTCAAATAAATTTGTTAGTCTCTAAGGTGCCACAAGTACTCCTTTTCTTTTTGCGAATACAGACTAACATGGCTGCTACTCTGAAATAAGTTACACTGACATAAGCGCCAGTATGGACAGCGCTATGTCAGCAAGAGAGCTTGTCCCGCAGATGTGGGGGTTTGAGTAGTTAAACCAATGGGAGAGCTCTCTCCTGTCAGCTTAGAGCAGCTACATTAGAGAGCTTACAGCGGTGCAGCTGTGCTCTTAGGTTCTAACCAGAGTAGTGCATTGGATTTCATCTTCTGGGTTCCTGCGCTGTTGGGATTTATAGGTTGCATCTTTGCTCATACTAAGGACACTGATGTGTTGGCGTTTTAGGGCTATGATGTATAGCAACATCCTGCAAAAAAGTGCTACCATTCAGTCTATTTACATTCTTGTGGAAATTTACCTAAATTATAGCAGTCTTAGAAACAGCTGTAAGATAAGAAGGTCTCTTGGATGACTGATTCAGGACTGATTAGGACTGCTGGGCTAAAAACCCATCTTTTTAAAATGGGAGCTGAGATTCTCTTGAAATCTTACAGAAAGACCCTACCTAAATTTACACTATAGCATGGAATTTCTGCAGCATGAAATTCTGTGGCCCTCCTACTCAGGGTAAAATCTAAGCCCAATGACATACCAGCTCTCAGAGAGTTCTAGCTGGGTGTTAGATGAAGAAGAGTATGCATAACATGCAACCACTGGCATATCTGTTATAAAGACTTGATAGAAGGGGCTAAATCCTGATACCTCCTGTATGTGGTAGCAAGGGACATATAAGACTCAAACATAAGTAAGCTGTACTCTGGACTTCAGCAATCCTGAGGACCCACTGGCCTGATAGAGGGGATCCATATCAACTATGTGGAGTTGCTTGAAGGAAACCTCGTGTATGATCATAATTCATGACAATTTGCACTTACATAGTGCCTTTGATCCAAGGATATGCAGGAACTGATCCCACAGTTCTTGTGCAGACAGAACACCCTTTGAAGTTAATGGGATTCAATAGGTCAATGCTGGGACTACAGGATTTGGACCCACAAAGATTAGCTATACTCCACCACTTTTGTGAGAGGTTGTTAAAGATTATTATTCCCATTTGACAGAAAAGTTAAACCAAAGCACAGAGAAGTAAAGTGATTTGCCCAAGGTGATGCAGGGAATCAATGGAAGAGTCAGGCTAATAGTACCCTCCGTAATCACTGGACCACGCTTCCTTTCCCGGGGAGAGGGATAGCTCAGTGGTTTGAGCTTTGGCCTGCTAAACCCAGGGTTGCGAGTTCAATCCTTGAGGGGGCCATTTAGGGATATGGGGCAAATATTGGGGATTGGTCCTGCTTTGAGCAGGGGATTGGACTAGATGACCTCCTGAGGTCCCTTCCAACCCTGATATTCTATGATGATTCTAGGGGTTTTATACTTGTACCTTTGGTTAAACAGTTAAAGATTCATTATAAAAAACTATAAGATGGTTTACACTGTAAAGCTAATTAAGCTGAAATTTAAACTAAATTCTCTAGCAGACCTAATCACAAAATTACTTCCAAGTGTCATTTAAAGGCTGTTTGTGAGAGTGCAAAAAACCCAGTCTATTTACAGTAAACTCAAAGACCCTGTCTACACTTAAAAATTTTTGCAAAAGATTTCCCACCTTTACTAACCCTGGTTCAGCTCCACTATTGCTTAGATGGGCCACTGGCTACTGTTGGCATTTTTTTAAAAAAACGCTGATATGGAATCCTACTTGAGAGCAGATCTAATCAATGTGATGTTAAAAACAATGACAGCAGTTGCTGGCCTGCCGATATGAGGGCTCCCAATGTTGCTCACATTGGTGGACATGAACGAATGATAGCCACGTTGGGTAATCTGAAAAAAAAAATCTTTTCCTGATTACAATCATAATTTTATATTGTGGTGGTCTCCAAATGCGTATGAATAGAAACTTTTCATCATATTATTTTTGAAAAATCTAAAAACTTGCATGGGCCCCCAGGCAAGTAGAGTTCACCCTCACTCATTCTCAGATCAAGTGAGAACTGGTGTAGGTTATACAAGTCTCTTGCATTAATTTTTAGAGGAAACAAAAAGAAGAAATTACTTTTGAAAATCTTAAGTTCAGGAAAAAGGCAAAGACAGAAATAACATTTAGCAGTTCAGGCAGGGGTTTTTTTTGTGTCTATGTGAGGTGAGGTGAGTTGAGTGGCTAAAATGAGTAGGATGTCTATTTCTGACAATGTAATATAATACTTATTTTATTTTGTACCATAAACATGAAGATTAAAATATTACAAAATAAATATTTAATTACACTGCTCCTATAATGTTTTATTGGGAACAAGAGACTTCAGGAAGTCATTACTATTCTATAGGTATCTGTTCTGTGGCTCTAAAAGTTCAGTTTGATCTGTGAGAATGTGCTATCTTCTCAGCAGTGAGAAAGAAAGGCAGGTATTCACCAGCTAGAAGATGGAGAGAGAGATGCTGCCAGTTACAGTGCCAAGGGTGGCCACTTTAGGGCAACGGTTGCTTGGTTCTGCCAAGTTTAAAGGACCAGCATCAGAAAGGCACACTGGAAAAAGTTCCTATAAAAGTGTAGCCCTGTTCTGTGGAGAGTTAGTAGGGACCAGGAAGCTGCCAAAGAAGGTGCTTTTAGGGAAAGAGGTTGCTTTGGTATTGTGCTGACTGGCATTCTACAACATGGGATGCAGCAAATGCATTTCTTTCTTCAGCTATATTTTGCCTTTTGTTAGCCCAATGAGGTGCTCAGTACATGCTATTTATTTCTCAGCCCACAGCTTTGAGACTTTTATACGGGTTCTCCCTCTCTTGGAATTTCTCAAATCATTGACCTCTTGATCTGAAAAGTAATTGTGATGATAAAAATAATTTTAACAAATGCCTAATTGTCCCTAGCTGTTCTCTGATGTAAGATAGCTGAGACCTAGCAGTATCTTGAGATTTTTCAAAGATACTTGTACACTTCTGTTCCTTTCATAGTTTAAACTTCAGACTTCCTGAGATTTAGAACCAAGACTCAGTGGTGAAAGATATTAGTAAACCCACCATGCATCTTTCCTAAGAGGCCTCTCTTTGAGGATTTGACACTCTTTAAAACAAAAGCTAACCTAGGTAGAGGATAGCTTTTCCCTAGAGCTAACCCATGTGTGGATATGCTGCACACCATCTTGTCATGTCCATTTGAGCCCCCATTGAATCTCTTGCAGTAATATTGTACCAGCAATGTGGGAAACCGAAAGCAGACAGAAGATCTAAATGACATTTGCCGTTGCTCCATTCTCTGTGCTGTAGTAGGTTTTACATGTTGTTGTGTGTTATCAGGTGGTTTATCTTCTTTGGTACTGAAAAATCTTTGATTTTTGTGTCTACTTCTCTGATAGCCACGAGCTGTTGCGGGTTTTCGAGGAACAGTACGCTATGCATCAGTCAATGCTCACAGAAACAGAGTGAGTATCTGTGCTTACATCCCACCTGTCTGAGTTTTCTAGTAATTAAAAACACTGTCAATTGTGTATATAGTATAAATCTTGCTTCATTTTCTGTGTCCCTCTGTCATTATTATATAGAAAGATGTTAGACTGTGGGAAATATTTAGGAAAGAATAGGTCACTTTTACGTTACTGTAGATAACTGAATGTCTTATCTTCATAATGGTGTTCTGGTTGCAGAAATCATAATAGTTTTAATTATTACCATCACTGTTTTAATAATACCACAGAAGAATAGAACAGGGAAGATGAAATTATCAGGTGATAACATATTATATTTACAGTATATTCCACTGATCATCATGATCTCAGCATATTAGAGAATTTTGGACAAACTACTATTGCCAGTGTGATGATATTTCACTTCACAGTAAAATGATGTACATCCCTGTAATCATATTTTAACATGCTTCCTCTTCTATTTTTTTCTGTGCTTTTTATTCTTCCATCTGAAGAGATGAAAAAGGAGAGAGTGTTTTCCTACTTGCAGTATTATAGGGGTCTGTTTTGCAATTTTTCTTCTAATCAGTTTTATTGGGAATATACAATAGTTGAAGTCTCTAGAACAGGGGTGGGCAAACTTTTTGGCCCGAGGACCACATCTGGGTATGGAAATTGTATGGCGGGCCATGAATGCTTATGAAATTGGGGTTGGGGTGCAGGAGGGGATGAGAGCTGTGGCTGGGGGTGTGGGCTCCAGGGTAGGTCCAGACATGAGGAGTTCAGGGTGCAGGAAGGGGCTCCGGGATGGGGCAGGGGCAGGGGTGGGGTGAGGACTCTGGGGTGAGACTGGGGATGAGGGTTTGGGGTGTAGGAGGGGGATGAAGGCTGGGGCAGGGAGTGAGGAGTGGGGGGTGTCTCAGGGGTGCAGGCTCCGGGCGGCGCTTACCTCAAGTGGTTCCCGGAAGCAGTGGCATGTCCCCCCTCCAGCTTCTATGCGGAAGTGTGGCCAGGCGGCTCTGCTGCGCGCTGCCCCATCCACAGGCACCGCCCCTGCAGCTCCCATTGGCTGCAGTTCCCGGCCAATGAGATCTGCAGGGACAGCTCTTGGGGTGGGGGCAGCATGCGGAGCGGAGGCCCCTGACTGCCCCTATGCATAGGAACCAGAAGGGGGACATGCTGCTGCTTCTGGAAGCCACGTGGAGTGGCTCCCGACCCTGCTCCCCAGCTGGAGCCTGGAGTGGGGCAAGCCCCAGACCCAACTCCTCAGCAGGAGCTCAAGGTTCTAATTAAAACAGCTGGCGGGTCGGATGCAGCCTGCGGGCCGAAGTTTGCCCACTCCTGCTCTAGAGTAATACAGGATCCAGCAAAGCCCACTAGCTCTGATTGCATAGTAGTAAGGTAAAGTACAGCAGTTCTGAGGAGTAATAAAATTCCATCCCTCTTCTTTTTCACAGGAAATGGGAAGGCATGATGACCTCTGGTCCCTGTTTTACATGTTGGTAGAGTTTGTGGTCGGACAGCTGCCTTGGAGAAAAATAAAAGACAAGGTAAAATCTAGAAATAAGGATCTTAGATGGGCATTGCACATAAACGCCTTCATGAAAAATCTTCTCAAGAATCATTGGTTCATAAAATTCTAATGTTACATTTTGCAGCAGTTTCTAGTTATTTCCTCCCCCTCACGTCACAGTGCAAATGTCATGGCATAAAGTGTTGTGGAGTGTTACAAATAGTCTTAGTTTGCAAGGGAATTTAGACAGAGTTTACAGTTTTTACAGATTCATTATAGAGGGCAAATATAAATGTACATACATTAATTCATGGCCCTATTTTGAAACCAGTGCTTTTTGCCTTTACAAACCTTCTGTACAAAGTTTGACATTTCATCTTGGAAATAGACATTCAGTATTTGCTGTTAGACAAAGTTAGCCCAGTAGATCTGTGGTCATGCTGTTAGGCAGATGTCTTATGGGAGGTAAGCAAAGAAAAAGAAACCTCTGATGGCTTGTGTCCACTACTTGTGTCTCCCTATTTTGAATGTATAGCATAATCAAAAGCACTTTCTGATTAACTTAGCTATGTTGGTAGATGAAGATGGGCCATACAAAGGACTGCTCTTATTCTTCTGACTTTGGAAACCACAGATTAACTGATATTGGACTGAATAAAAATACTAAAAAAAGTCTACTCTGAGGAGTAATTGTGTATCAGAAGTGAACTGAAGTAGATGACGTAATAGAACTTTTTAATCCCTATCTATAATTCTAGTAGAGTTATAATGCCCAGTTATAATCAGTGGTGTCAAACAGCAAGAAAACACAGAGAGAGAGAGAGAGAGAGAGAATTAGACTAGCATTTAAGTATTGAGTAGGAGGTTTTAAAGGACGTTTTACATTGGTGCTAAGGACAGTGGCAGGATCTCTGGTCCTGCTATAACCTAAAGGATTAATCTCCTTTTCAAACACCCTTCAACTCTGACCAAAAATATTGCATTTAATGCCTGTGATGTATGGTGTGAATATTCTGCAGTTGGGAATGGTGGTATGCTAATGCTTTGTGTGCTAACTGTTCCTAGGAGCAAGTGGGCTCCATAAAAGAGAGATATGACCACAGGCTCATGTTGAAACATCTCCCCCAAGAATTCAACATCTTTCTAGATCACATCTCCAATTTAGATTACTGTACAAAACCTGATTACCAGGTAAGGCTTTTTACTTTTTTGTATTTCTCATTTTTAAATAATCTTGTTTTGCCTTATTTTATCAAAATTATCCTTCCTTTGATCTGATCCTGTATCCATAACGATAATGATTATGGACTGTCCCACTGTAGAGCTATTTTAATGGCCATAAGGTACTTTTGTGAAGTTTGGTAGTTTGATGCTAAGATAGTTTGAAGGCTACAGTGTTGATCTGCTGGATGACCTGCAATGGGCCACTGTATCAGTAATCTAGCTTTTGTGAAGGTGTGGTAGAGCCATGGTGCTGTGTTGAGAGCCATATTTTATCTACAACTGTGATGTGAGGGGTTCCCTGCAAACAGAGGTATGCAAACCATTTGTAATCTCTTTTGGCCAATTCTAGGTAGTGTGACAGTGTCGGGCCGGATGGCTACAGGAGAGTAATAGAAGGCAGATATATTAGCCCCAGGTTAAGTAGGTCCCTTTTCCCTCAGTAAGGTAACAGGGAAGGTTCCAGAACAATCAGGAACCTTCTGGGGACAATTAAGACAGACAGGCTGATTAGAACACCTGCAGCCAATCAAGAAGCTGCTAGAATCAATTAAGGCAGGCTAATCAGGGCACCTGGGTTTAAAAAGGAGCTCACTTCAGTTTGTGGTGCGCGTGTAAGGAGCTGGGAGCAAGAGGTGCTAGGAGCTGAGAGTGAGAATGCATACTGTTGGAGGACTGAGGAGTACAAGCATTATCAGACACCAGGAGGAAGGTCCTATGGTGAGGATAAAGAAGGTGTTGGGAGGAGGCCATGGGGAAGTAGCCCAGGGAGTTGTAGCTGTTGCACAGCTGTTTCAGAAGGTACTCTAGATAGTTGCATTCCACAGGGCCCTGGGCTGGAACCTGGAGTAGAGGGCGGGCCCAGGTTCCCCCCAAACCTCCCAACTCCTTGTCAGACACAGGAGGAGTCGACCTGGACTGTGGGTTCAGAAAAACGGCCAAGCTGAGGGCTGTCATGAAGCTCCAAGGCGAGCAAATCCGCCAATAAGCGCAAGACCCACCAAGGTAGAGGAGGAACTTTGTCATAGTGGGCTTTGAACTCCTCCTGGATGCAGTGCAGGTGTTCAGATACATTGGATGCTGCAAGTATGTGGGAGACTTGTGGCATGGACAGGTGGAGGAAACTGTAGTTGGTGTAGAAAGGACGCTGGTGGGTTGATCTGTGGTTGGAGTTATTGTACACTAATTTGGCAAGAGAGAGAAACGAAACCCAGTCATTCTGGTGGTAACTGATAAAGCAACAGAAGTATTGCTCAAGAATTTGGTTCACTCATTCCATCTGTCCATCAATCTTGGAGTGATAAGATGAGGAGACATGTAGATCCACATTCAGGAGTGTCATGGGGTGCACCACTCACTGCTGGACTGGCGCCTCCTTCTGGTACTCTGGGGATTAGCTTGAGGCCAATGCTCCCGTCCGCTATTTGCACACCATCACTCTGTCCACCTGCAGCTCCTCTCGCAGCCTCAGGAACCATAATGTCTTCTTCATGGCTCAGCCCTCTGGCTGTGTTATTATCCATGTTCCCCCCTTCTGGGGAAGATTAACCCCTCAGTAGTCATAGGCAGTACTCTTGCTCACTTCCTCTGTGCTACTTGCCCAGTGACTGGTAGGGGAACCCGGACCCGCCCTCTTCTCCAGGTCCCAGACCAGAGACTCTCAGCTCAGCAGCCTTGGCCTTCTCTCTCTGCCCTCACTGCTCTATCCTGGGGCTTCTTCCTACCACTGGTTGCCCTTTTCTTCCTGGACCTACGAGTTCCCAAAGCCTCCTCCCTCTTCCTGGGGAGTGACTGCAGTTCCAGCTCACTCCTCCCTTTCTCCTAGGAGTGTCTGCCTTTTCCCAGCCACCTCTTCTCCTTTCAGCCCCTTGGCTTCATAGGCCCTGCCTATTCCTGTCCAGCTGAGCCTGCTTAATCAGGCGCCTAATGGGTTAATTGGCTCATCTGGCCTGCATTAAAACTTGCAGGGTGTGTGTGTGTATTAGTCACCCCATCACAAGGAGCTTGAACAACTCTTGCCAGAAATACGAAATAACTGTGATCCTCAATGAGATGCGATGTTAGATAGTTGACCATGGAATTGGAAGACATAGTTAAAAAACAGTTGGGATATATGACGGAGTGAACCCCTGCATCCACACCCTACACACTATTTTAATAATCTTTGTACAAAATATCCCTTGTGAGGTATCATTTGAAAAATAATAACCCACTAGGATTGCTAGGTGTCCGGTTTTTTTACCAGAACGCCCGGTCAAAAAGGGACCCTGGCGGCACGGGTCAGGCTGTTAAAAATCCGGTCATCAGCGCAATGGAGCTAAGGCAAGCTCCCTGCTTGCTGTGGCTTGGTGCGGCTCCAGGAAGCAGTGGCATGTCCCTCCTCTGGCTCCTATGCATAGGGACAGCCAGGGGGCTCCGCACGCTGCTCCTGCCCCAAACTTCAGCTCTGCAGCTCCCATTGGCCAGGAACCATGGTCAATGGGAGCTGTGGGAGCGGCGCCTGCAGGTGGGACAGCACGCAAACCTGCCTGGCTGCTCCTCTGCATAGGAGCCGGAGGGGGGACATGCCACTGCTCTGGGAGCTGCTTGAGCTAAGCTCTGCTCAGAATCTGCACTCCTGACCCCCTCCCGAGCCCCAACCCCCTACCCCAGCCTTGATTGTCCTCCAACCCCCTCAATCCGAGCCCTGAGAACCATCCCTTATCCCAAACGGCTCATCCCCAGCCCAGAGTCTGCACCCCCAGCCAGAGCCCTCACCCCCCCACAGCCCAACCCCCTGCCCCAGCCCAGAGCCCCCTCCGAACCTCTCAGCTCCAGCCTGGCGTTCCCTCCTGCACCCCAAATCCCTCATTCCCGGCTCCACACCAGAGCCCACACTCCCAGCTGGAGCCCTCACTCCCCCCACACCCCAAACCCCTTCCCCAGCCCAGAACCCCCTCCTGAACCCTAAATCCCTCATTTCTGGCCCCACCCCGGAACCCGTACCCCCTCCCACACCCCAACTCCCTGCCTCAGACTGTAGCCCCTTCCCATACTCTGAACCCCTCAGCTCCACCCTCAGCCCGGAGCCCCCTCCTGCACTCCAAGCCTTTCATTCCTGGCCCCACCACAGCCAGAGCCTTCACCTCCTCCCGCACCGCAATCCCCTGAGCCAGCCTGGTGAAAATGAATGAATGAGTGAGGGTGGGGAGAGCGAGTGAGTGGGGTGGGTGGGTGGAATGAGCAGGGGGTGGGGCCTTGGAGAAGGGGCAGGGCAGGGGTGTTTGGTGTTGTGTGAGTAGAAAGTTGGCAACCCTGTAACCCACTGGTCAATAATTTCATGATGAAATATATATAGTAAAAATATATGTAAAGTTATAAACATATGCTGAAATTAGGTCTGAAATGTGTTTATCAGAAAAGTTTGGGTAAATCAGTTTCTCAGAGACTAAGGACAAGCTGACGCCTCTAGCCAGGTGTCAGTTGGAGGGCAATCACCTATCAAGTGGCCATTCTTTGTCAAGGAAAGGGGCTAGGAACAAACAGATCTGCATCTTAGCAAGCAACAGCATGAAACCTCTTTCACCGCAAGGCTCCTTGTCTCCGTCCTCACAGCAGGAATAAACATTATATAGGGATAACCCTCAAGAAAATGCATTTCAAAGGGGGACTGGACTGTAAAATTGAGGGGCAAAACCACCCCAAGGTATCTGTCCCTATCCATCTCTCATTCACCTAAGAAGACAAAAGAAGCAGCCTTTGGACTATGGGAGCAGATCCTGGCCTGAGAATTTGGTCAGCAATGTTATTGGAAATGTGGTAAGGGATTTCAACTTGAAAGTTTTATTAAGTTTTAGTACTAGGAAGCATTTCATCTTTATTTTGCTTGTAGCCATTTTTTTACTTATACTTGTACTCACTTAAAACCTATCTCTTTGTAGTTAAAGAAACTTGTTTTATTCTTTAATCAAAACAAATCCAGTGTTGTGCTTTAACTAAATTGTGTAGGTAACTCCATTTAAAGCAGGAAACTGTTGGATATTGGTCCTCTGAAAGGGGCAATGGACCTAAAATATCTGGACTGTCTAGAACAGGACTGGACAGTGTAGAACACCTGTTTTGGGGGGGAAATTTGGGACTGGGAGTGTGCTGGGGTCATCCTGCAAGTGATAACCAAGGTTAATGGAAACCGGAGTGTTCTGGCAGGCTGCAGTTATACACAGACATTTAGGACGTGACCTGAATGCTGTTTGGCTGTTTCTGAGGAGCCCAAATTGGGAGCTACAGCAGCAAAATATTGTGAGGCACCCCAGGTTTCAGGGCAAAGGTGAGAGAGCTCCTCACTGGTCTGGATTGCACACTGGAATGGCATAGGCTGTTACCTCCTCAGAGGGAATTCGAAGTCATGGCACGAAACGTGACATTTTTGTAAGTACGTCAACAACAACTAGCAGAGTTGTGTGGCCATTGGAATTGGGAAAGTCAGTGATAAAGTTCATGGAAATGGACAATCAGGGTTGAGACAGACCTGAGTAGGAGCAGGATTGAGTCCCTGGTTCCTTCACAGGTTTAAAGTGCAGGACAATAAGTGTGACTACAATAATTGTCCTCTGTTGTAAATTTCCATTTTTTGTTCCATGGCAATAGAAGAAACCGCCCCCTTCTTCCCGCCCCCTCCACACACTTTCTCCTCTCATAATCTAGAATGGGGGGAAAACTATCAAGATCTAATTAGGAGTCAGTAAATCCCTTCCTGCTGGCCTTTCAAATAGACTTGTTTGATTTGTAGATAATGATATTCTGCGTACTGGCTGAGTCGTAAACTGCAGAGAATGAATCTGAATGAGTGCATCATATTAACTAATTCTGGAATTACAGCTTCCAGAAGACTAGAGATAAGAATATTCATCATCACCATTAAATTACATTTGGGCATGTGAAACTAATTAGCTTTCCTCTGGAAAAATTTTCTTTCATACTGTTCCACATTCACACATCTGCGGTTCCAAAGTAGAGACTATTTATGTGTAACATCAACAAATTGTGCGTTGGTTTTCTTGTTTTCAGAGAGTATATTCAGACAAATCAAAGCCAACCTGAGTAGATGGCCGCTAATGTATCACTGTTTATACTAAGAAGGCAGAAAACAGCAGCAACTGAAGCTCTGTTATTGCATGTGTTTATCAATTTATCTGTTATATTTATCTTATACCTTTGCTGCGTCTGTCTCTAGGAGACCAATGCTGTTGGCATTTTTCATTAGGTTGATATCTGTGGAGTTTTGTCTGGGAAACATGTTTCTTTCTCACTGCAACTTTTTAGCTATTATTGGCAGTAAAACTGTTTCTTCTGCTGGAAACCAACTTCCTCTATCTACCATCGAGATTGCTGATCAGGCAACGTAGCAGAATGCCCGCTCCTTTTTTTAAAAAAAATTCGTATTGATTACTTGGCTTGCTAACATTAACAGATAAATCAAGATCGAGGATTTTAAATAAGAACTGGAAATATCAAGTGATATCAAGTTCCCCTTTTGCCAGTGCATTTCTTCCTTTCTTTCGGTGTAGGTCTGCTGTATGTACACCACCCTCACCTTTCTTTAAATGGCCCAACCTGTTGTAGACACAGAAACTCAATAAGAGATTAAAGTGATACATTTATAGATTTTACCTGTTCCAAGGTAAAGCCAAGACAGTTCTGTATACTGTCCTTTGATTATTCATAGAATTTTTACAGCTACAGTGCAAGCTTCCCTACACCACCCTGCCCATGTGCCATAACTATGAACTGGATGGCCCTACCTTTAGGGGTAAGAGTGTATTGTACTTTCCATGCCCATTCAACATCTTGATTATCTGAATTCATGTCAGTTGTAAAAGTACTTTTTGGGATGTGGATTTGTATCATAGTTCTTTGTTGTTATTTATTTATAGAATCACAGAAATGTAGAACTGGAAGGAATCTCGAGAGGTTACCTAGTCCATCCCCCCCATGCTGAGGCAGTAACAAGTATACCTAGAGCGTCCCTAACAGGTGTTTACCTAACTTGTTCTTAAAAATCTTTGATAGACATTCCACAAACTCTCTTGGTAACCTGTTCCAGTACTTAACTATCCTTATTGTTAGAAAGCTTTTCCTGATATCTAACCTAAATCTTCATTGCTGCAGATTAAGCTGATTGTTTCTTGTTTAGTGGACATGGAGGACAATTGATCACCATTCTCTTTATAACAGCTCTTAATATATTTGAAGATTGTTATCAGGTCCCCCTTCAGTCTTCTTTTCTCAAGACTAAACATACTGAGTTTTTTTAACCTTTCCTCAGAGGTCAGGATTTTTAAACGTTCGATCATTTATATTGCTCTCCTCTGGACTCGCTCCAGTTTATCCACATCTTTTTTAAAGGGTCATACCCAAAACTGTACACAGTATTTCAACTGAATCCTCATGGCTGCCGAGTACAGTGAAACAATTATCTCCAATTTCTTACATTTGACACTCCTGTTAATACACTCCAGAATTATATTAGACATTTTTGCAACTGCATTACATTGTTGACTCATATTCAATTTGTGATTCGCTATAACCCGCAGATCCTTTTCACCAGTCTACTGTCTAGTCATTTATTCCTCATGTTGTAGTTGTGCTTTTGATTTTTTTTTAAAGGATATTAACCCTGTTAGAGAAGGAAATTAGATTGGTTTGGCATGATTTGTTCTTGACAAATCCATATTGGCTATTACCGGTTATCCTTTAGGTGCTTACAAACAGATTGTATAATAATTTGTATTGAAGTGTGTCGGACTGATCTATAATTCCCTGGTGCAATTTTGTTCCCCATTTTAAAGATAGGTACTATATTTGCCCTTCTCCATTCCTGTAGGACCTTATTCTTCCTCCCTGAGTTCTCAAAGATAATTGCTAATTGTTCCAAGATTGATTCAGCTAGTTCCTTAACTATCCTAGCATGAACTTCATCAGATCTTGCCAGCTTGAATATATGTAACTTATCTAAATATTCTTTAATCTGTTCTTTCCCTATTCCGGTTTGTTGTTAATATTAATTGTGGAAGCATTTTGCCGCTGTTAACCTTTTTAGTGAAGACTGAAGCAAAAAAGGCATTAAACAGCTCAGCCTTCTTGGCGTCACCCATTATTAGCTGTCCTTCCCCATTAAGTGGACTTACATTTCCCTTGTCTTTTTCTTGCTTTTCGTGTATGTATATAACCTCTTTTTATTGCCTTTTTTGTCCCCTATTTAATGAAGGGCATAACGAGTGGGGTCCTGCAGGGATTGGTTCTGGGTCCAATTCTGTTCAATATCTTCATCAATGATTTAGATAATGGCATAGAGAGTACACTTATAAAGTTTGTGGATGATATCAAGCTGGGAGGGGTTGCAAGTGCTTTGGAAGTTAGGATTAAAATTCAAAATGATCTGGACAAACTGGAGAAATGGTCTGAAGTAAATAGCATGAAATTCAATAAGGACAAATGCAAAGTACTCCACTTCGGAAGGAACAATCAGTTGCACACATACAAAATGGGAAATGCCTGCCTAGGAAGGAGTACTGCGGAAAGAGATCTGGGGGGGTCATAGTGGATCATAAGCTAAATATGAGTCAGCAGTGTAATGCTGTTGCAAAAAAAGCAAATATCATTCTGGGATGTATTAGCAATATTGTAAGCAAGACACGAGAAGTAATTCTTCCACTCTACTCCGCGTTGATTAGGCTTCAACTGGGGTATTGTGTCCAGTTCTGGGCACCACATTTTAGGAAAGATGTGGACAAATTGGAGAAGGTCCACCAGAGAAGAGCAAAAAAATGATTAAAGGTCTAGAAAACATGATGTAGCGAAGGGACGACTCACTGGCGTGGCACCTCCTGCTGGTCATCTCAGGCATTAGCTCTTTCCAGCCTTTGGAGCGCCCTCTGCAGGCCTGTGTCTCTCCTGGACCCCGGTGCCCTTTACCCTGGGGTTCTGCCCCAGCAGTACCCCCATACTCTGGGTCTTCCCTCCCTGGGGAACCCGCTAAACCCACCTTGCCTCAGTGGCTACTGCCAGTCATCATCTTACCCCCGCTTACTGGGGCAGACTGTAGTGTAATGGCCACTCATCACTGGCAAGAGGTTAGGACCAGCTGCCTCTGCCTATTCCCAAGCTGCCCCTCTGCAGCCCCAGTACCTTTCTGGGCCTTTACCAAGGCCTGCAGCCTGGGGGTTTACCAGGCTGGAGCTTCCCAGCTCCCTTTGCCCTTCCCCAGAACTGCTCCGCTTCAGGTACCTTCTTCTCAGGCAGCTAGCCCTTCCCACTCCAGGGCTAGAGTGAGATTCCCCCAGCTTCTGGCCCACAGCCCTCTTATAAGGGCCAGAAGCTGGGGGAATCTCACTCTGGGCCCTAATTAAGACAGCCACACCTGTGGTCAGCTACATAGTCAGCTTCCCCCAGCTGTTCTTAATCCCTTTTCCCAGCTGCAACCCTCTCCAGGGCTGCTTTTACTATTGGCTCCCCCAGGTAGCCCTCTCCCAGGGCTGTTTTAACCCTTTCTGGGCCAGAGCAGGGTGACCACCCTGCTACACATGACCTATGAGGGAAGACTGAAAAAATTGGGTTTGTTTAATCTGGAGAAGAGAAGACTGAGAGGGGACATGATAACAGTTTTCAAGTACATAAAAGGTTGTTACAAGGATGACAGAGAAAAATTGTTCTCCTAAACCTCTGAGGATAGGACAGGACAAGAAGCAATGGGCGGTTTAGGTAGGAAGTGTCAAACCTAACGTCCAAACTCAGAGTGGTTAAGCACTGGAATAAATTGCCTAGGGAGGTTGTGGAATCTCCATCATTGGGGATTTTTAAGAGCAGGCTGGACAAACACCTGTCAGGGATGGTCTAAATAATACTTAGCTCTGCCTTGAGTGCAGAGGACTGGACGAGATGACCTCTTGAGGTCCCTTCCAATTCTATGAAGTTAGGATGGTACCTAGAGGTCCCAGTCAGGATTGGGTTTGTATTATTCAAGAGCGCTGAACAAGGATGTAAATTGACACAGTCCCTGCCTTGTCTAAAAATATCAACAACTTATGACAGGAATGGCAGAGGGACAGCATAAAATACATTCAATTTGTGCAGTTGTTTGTGTACACATATATGGATTTTTAAAACAATCAGAATAAATATCAGCTGTCTCTTAGTGTCTGTCAGTCTTCACCCATCATTATTTGGTTGATATTGTATAGGCACTGCAGTAGAAGTGAGTCTTGAGAAGGGCTTTCAAGGAGGAAAGAGAAATGACCTTATGGATTAGTTCAGAGAACATTTAATGTGTAGGGAGTAGCATGAAAGAAAGCAAGAAGCTGTTTGTGGCAGAAATGAGCAGTGGAGGCTGGCATTGCTAGCTGAGCAATGAAGCAGTGGACAATGCAATAGGACAGAGCTTCTTAAACTTTTTTTGTTGACTGACCCCTTTTCAAATGCAATATTAATTCTGGACCCCCAACTGAGAAACTGATTGACAGAGTATATGCGGTCATGTAAACACGTACTGTTAGTAATGCTTTGAAAAAAAGAACATACGAGTACTTACAGATACCAGTGAGATGAGTGCGCCTGCTTCTTACTGCACTCTATCTATCCTTGGTGTGATGGTTGACAAGCAAATTCATAAATCATTCTTCACTTCCAGTTGGGACCTGAACTTTGTCTTCATAGCTGTCATGGCAGACAATAATGCTTTACATAACATATTTTGTTGGGAGTAGTAGCAACACTTTCATTGCTTCTGTAACTAAAACTGGGTTCTACACAGCAACAGTTGGCCAAAACTGGCAAGATGTCAGTTCCTGAAACTTAATTTTCAGTGTGTGGGCTCCTTTTGAGCAGCTCCTGTTCTGTTTTTCCACTCAAATGGCAAGATCACATATTAAAAGTTGAGAATGCATCCTGAACCCAATCATATTCCTCCATGTTTACATTTTTAAAGTAAACACTGAAGTACTCTGCCAGAATTGAAAGATGAGCAACAGCCCTGTCTCTCACACAGTCAATTGTTATGCTGTTAGTATCCAGAAATTCTGTTAGTAGCGGAAATGTATCTAAGATTCCATGGCTCTGTCTGGTTTTCCAAATCTTGACTTTCTTCTGAAATGCTCCACTTGTCACTCACCTCAAGTATGGTTTTATCGCTCCCTTGTGTGGACAGGTTCAGCGCATTCAACAAGTTAAAAATGTCTGCAAGATATGCAAGCTTTGTGATCCATATTGGTTCAGAAAAATTTGAGACAATCTTGGGATTGTGCTAGAAAGAAAAAATAGCAGCTGTTTGCAAAGCTCAAAAACTCTTTCCAACACTCTGCTGTGAGATAGCCAACACAACTCCATATGAAACAATAATTTGTTATGTCCTGCACCCATTTCGAGACACAGATTTACAAAAAGGTGTGAATTCAAAGGCCAGGACTTCACAAAATTCACAACTGTCACAGCTGCATTTAGCACATCATTTAATTCAGGTTTCATTTTCTTTAATGCAAGGTCCTGGTGATGCAACATATCGTGTACTACAATTAACTGTAGGTTTATGACTCGTATTCTTGCTACACCGCCATTCCTATTGTTTGTCATAGTGGTAGCACTGTCCATGCCAATAGCACTGGCAATGCACTTCTCCCAATTCAGCAATTCAGCTTTATCCAATAATTTGACTATTTCCTGACCTGTTGTCCTTATGCTAACAGCTGACAAAAAGAAAATCCTCCAAAATTTCCCCCAGCCAGATAAAACGAACAAAAACTAATAATTGTGCTGTATTACCAGCATCAGTAGTCTCATCAAGCTGAATTACAAACTATTCACATGTACATAGCTTTTCAATTAGTTGGGATTTTACATAATTTGAAAACTCTTCAATTTTCCTTCTAACTGTGGTGTGGCCTTAAGTTTCTTCCTTGCATCTTCACTTACCATCACTTTGCACATTTCTACAGCAGCTGGAAGACTCAGTTGTTCTCCAGTGGTATGGGATTTTTTACTCTTTGCAGTCCGAAGCGCTGTTAAGAAAGATGCTTTCAAAGCGTTTTCTGGAACTGATGTTATGTTTGGCATTTGAGTTTTCTGTCTATTGTATTCTTCTTTCTTTCATTGAAGAAAGTTCTCTGGGTTTATCTTCATACTCCAGGTACCTTGTTGTGAGGTGTCATTTCAATTTTGCAAATTTCATTGCTTCATTTGATAGGATTCATAAGCATACAATGCAATACAGTCGTCCATCACTAAATTCCATAAAACTAAAATCGGTATAACTTTTGTCAAACTTTCTTTTCTTCATTTGTTTCTTACTACTTAATTCTGCATTGTCTATGACTTCAACACAGTTAGCAGTACTAGTATGAGGACTTTTTAAAAACTTATCCATTTACAGTGTAATTTGCTCACACACTGTAAAAATATATTCCACTTCAACCTGCCAAAGATGTCTCAGTTATCAAAAAAAACCCAGACATAATTTCTGATTTGCTGTCTCAAAGCAGTGAGATTTTTTACGTTGACGCTTATGCCATATGAGTATTACAGTGTTGTTCATGCACCATGGAATATGTTGTCTAAACAGAAATAGTAGCTCTGTCAATTTTAATCCTTAGGCAATGCAGATGTGCGGTGAAATTATTTTTTTATTTTTCTGCAGCCCCTTAGACATTCCTAGTATGCTCATGTGTCTCCCCATTCCCACAGAAGCCCATGGTTACTGAAACTCCCACACTCCTCTATAGAGACTCCTGATGACCACACTTCTTCACAGATACTGATGGCTTCCTATGCACTACCCATACAGGTCTCCCAATGTGCTCCTTTTCTTCTTTTTTCTGTAAGAAGCATAGCTTTTTTTCACAAACCACAAGACTGCATGTCTTGTCTTGAACTGAAGGAGAATGAAGAATGTAATACTTGATGAGAGTAATACAGTGGAGTCGCATCTTACGCGGGGGTTAGGTTCTAAAGTCAGCATGTAAGGCGAAAATCGCGTATAGTCAAAAAGAGAGAGATGGAAGAATGAACGAATAAAAAAGGGAGAAAGACAACTTCAAAGTCATTATGCGCAAACCGGAGTGCCTAAGGATGTCCAGGAGCATTGTCTATGATCAGCAACACTTTAAAGTCAAGTCGTTTCTCTTTGAGGTACCGCTTGACCTCCGGAATGAAACACTTGTGGAACCAATCCAGAAATAATGCTGCCGTCACCCAAGCCTTTTTATTTGATTGCCAGGCAGGAGATTTTTGTTCTTGCCTTTTAGGGCACGGGGCTTTGCAGCCCTGTAGAGCAAGCCCGGCTTTATTAAATGCCCAGCCGCATTGCCACAAAACAACACAGTCACACAGTCTTTAGCTGCTTTGAAGCCAGGGGCTTGTCTTTCTGATTTCAAAGTGTAAGTGTGGTTGGGCATTTTTTTTCTAGAAGAGCCCAGTCTCGTCAGCATTAAAAACTTGTTCTGGAAGATAGCCCTTTTCTTCTATGATTTTCTTTAATGGTTCGGGGTAGTCTTTTGCTGCCTCTTCATTGGCAGATGCAGCTTCCCCAGTAGTCTGCACGTTTTTGAGGTTGAAGCAGTTCCTAAACTATTAAGCCAACCTTGGCTGGCTTTGAATTTCTTCTCATCAGAAGGCTGTCCCTCTTCGGCAGAAGGTTTGAACAGCGCGTAGAGGTTAAGAGCCTTTTCTCGCAATGTGTTGCCATCGATAGGCACATGTTTATGGTTCATGTGTTCCAGCCATAAGTTTAATGCCTTTTCAGTCTTCACTAAAGTCTTATCACGCACCTGGCTCGTCACTTTAGCAGTTATTGGAGCACTTGATGCCACGGCTTGACGAATTTCTCTCTCTCGAATCTTGATGGCACAGATGCTAGATTTGATGTGGCCGTATTTACGCGCCACGTTGGAGGCTGACATACTGTTTCTTAAGCCCAACACAGCCAGTTTTTCCTTCAGCGTTGGAACAGATCACTGTTTATTTGGTTGAGCACCAGATGAAGTAGTTGGCTTGTGTTTAGGGGCCATGTTGTATGAAAAATACGTATCTTTAAACACTAGAATCACACTCAGCGCAGTGAGATGCTCACTGGATCGGCGGTCAGCGATCGAACCAGTGGGGGTCGATTTATCGCATATAGTCTAGATGCGATAAATCAACCCCCAACACTCTCCCATTGACTCCTGTACAGTACTCCACCGCTGTGAGTTATTGTTATTTTTCTTTTTTTTTGCCAAGCGCTTGTAGTTGAATTCGCGTAAGTTAAATGTGCGTATGATGCGACTCTACTGTATAAATAATGTAGTCCTAGTTTCTCTTTGCTTAATGAGTAATGTTAGAATGTTAGAAATTTTTTGTACTTCAATTCTTTTAGGATTATTATTTTTTTAAATAAATGGTGTGGCAAAATACCTTGTTCGCCTCAGCAGGCTCAGTCCTTTTTTAGCCTTGGAGACTCAGGTTTGGGGCAAGGTGAATCCTTATAGGTGGCACAGGGTCCTGCTACTCCTCTCCTCAGTCAGTCCCTTGTGCTTGTTTTCCTTCCCTTCTGGGGAGCGAGTGCAGCCTCCCTGCTGGGAAGGTCTGGTGTCTTGCTGCAAACAGCCTACTGGCAGCTTCCCTGCTCCTCTCACTCCCTCATTCTCCCCCTCCTACCACTCAGGGGAGTGTTTAAAAAGGTCCCAAGTAGTTGGAGTCAGCTAAACCTAATTGCTTCCTTAGCAACCCCTTTTCCAGCTGAACCTTATTGCCCAGTGGTTCTCTCCCCTCAGTGGATAGGGAGGGGCCTTTTAATCCCCTGGGACTAATTACTACCCCCCTTTTGTAGCTGTTTGTCCTGGGTTTACCACAGTGGTTAAAACATACCAACACAGAAAGCAGTTAAGTGGTAGCAATGCTTAAAGTGCTCTACCCAAGCATTACAAAAAGCTATTTCATAATTTTCAAAATAAATAGTGCACCATTCTGAGCCACAGATGGGGGCAGTGGTGATATGGCACTGTTGATAAACCTTACCTTTTTAACAATTAATTGTCAGATAAAGTCTTAAAGGAGAACCAGATGTTAGAAAAGTCTTGAGGGGAAACTGAGTCTGGAGTACTTTATCTTTCTCTTATTCAAAGAAAGAAGAATTAATTAACTCTTTTCTTTATTTTTAGCTTCTCATGTCTGTGTTTGACAACAGTATGAAAACTTCTGGAGTCATTGAAAGTGACCCTTTTGATTGGGAGAAGAGTGGAACTGATGGCTCTCTGACGACGACAACAACATCAACAACTCCTCAGTTACATACTCGCCTGACCCCAGCTGCAATTGGGTATGTTCAAGCATTTCCTATGTTTAACCTAAAAATCCAACCACTTAGCACCAAGGGAAAGTCATCTGTTACATCTGTTTCTCCAGGGTGTTAACTAATAGGGTATTGCAGGATACTAGGTCTCCCTTTGGTCACTATTGAGCCTCTCCTCAGGAAAAAAAAAAAGTGCTGCTGTCCTAAATATACAGCAGTTACGAATGTTGATACATGTCTGGGTTAGGAAATCACTTTATTAGATTCCCATTCTGCAGTCAACCTTTTGCTAAAGCCTATGTTAAGAACCTAAGGCCTGATCCCTAGCACATTGAACTCAATGAAAGACTTCCGTTGCCTTCTCTGGGCTTTAAATCATCACTTACGAGGACCACTTGCAAATAACTGCTTTATTTTTCACTTCTTCCTTTGTAGAATAGCCAATGCCACACCTATCCCAGGAGATTTGCTGCGAGAGAACACGGATGAGGTGTTTCCAGATGAGCAGCTCAGTGATGGGGAGAATGGTATTCCTGTTGGAGTCTCACCAGAGAAACTGCCTGGGTCCCCCGGGCATCAACGTCCTCAGGAAAAAGATGTCTGGGAGGAGATGGATGCCAACAGAAACAAAATAAAGCTGGGGATCTGTAAGGTATTTATAGAGCTGCAATGGGAAAAACCTCTGTCATAAATATAAAGGGAAGGGTAACCACCTTTCTGTATACAGTGCTATAAAATCCCTCCTGGCCAGAGGCAAAACCGTTTCACCTGTCAAGGGTTAAGAAGCTAAGGTAACCTCGCTGGCACCTGACCCAAAATAACCAATGAGGGGACAAGATACTTTCATATCTGGAGGTGTGGGGGGGAACAAAGGGTTCTGTCTGTGTGTGTGATGCTTTTGCCAGGAACAGATCAGGAATGCAGCCTTACAACTCTTGTTAAATTAGTAAGCTAGAACATGCGTAGGATTTCCTTTTGTTTAATGGCTGATAAAATAAGCTGTGCTGGATGGAATGTATATTCCTGTTTTTGGGTCTTTTTGTAACTTAAGGTTTTGCCTAGAGGGATTCTCTATCTTTTCAATCGGATTACCCTGTAAGGTATTTACCATCCTGATTTTACAGAGGTGATTCTTTTACCTTTTCTTTATTTAAAATTCTTCTTTTAAGAACCTGATTGCTTTTTCATTGTTCTTAAGATCCAAGGGTTTGGGTCTGTGTTCACCTGTACAAATTGGTGAGGATTCCTATCAAGCCTTCCCCAGGAAGGGGGTGTAGGGCTTGGGGGGATATTTTGGGAGAAGACGTCTCCAAGTGGGCTCTTTCTCTGTTCTTATTTAAAACGCTTGGTGGTGGCAGCATACGGTTCAAGGACAAGGCAAAGTTTGTACGTTGGGGAAGTTTTTAACCTAAGCTGGTAAGAATAAGCTTAGGGGGTCTTTCATGGAGGTCCCCACATCTGTACCCTAGAGTTCAGAGTGGGGAAGGAACCTTGACAATCTCTTTCAGCAATTTCCTGGCATCATCAGGAACATGATAATGTGGCATGATGAGTAATAGGAGAGCAAATGCTCACTTGGCACTTGAAATATTCTGCAGTTTGACCAGAGAGAATGGTTTTCCAAAGCAGAGAGCTACATGCTTCAATGGGTCAGTGCTCTTTTCACTTCTAAAGGCCATGATTCATATTGGGTTCAAAGATGATTTTGTTTCCTAGTCACTTTCCATGGTAGTAATTAAGAGTGAAGATATCAAAATAGATCAGAACTAACTCTCCAGTCAACAAAATAAATATGATTGGTATTCTCCATTTCGTCAATATTGCATGCTTGTCTTCATAATGTAACATATCCCTCAGTTTGTGTTGAGTAGAATCCCATTACTGGAAAAGTAGAATTACTAAGGGTCAACATTGAGGTAGATAGACTAATTCATGGAAGGGAAACTTGCTCAGTGCTTGTCTAGATTATAGCTGGCTCCTGACAGTGATCCTGGTCTCTCACTATCATTACTTCTATTATTCTCTCTCTCTCATAATCACTACAATTCATATTCAGACAATTGTAGCCAGTGCTCCTCTGATGTGAAAATGTCATCAGTAGCTGTAAGATGTTACTGAAGTGTTCTTTAAGCCGAAATACTATCTAGTGACAGAGCTGTGTATTTTTCAAGGTATATGTAAAATGGGTTGGGAGGAGCCCAGACTGCTGTGATACTTATGCTTGTACCTGGCTAATGTGTATTAGTTTTTTAAAATGGCAGAAGACAGATGGACTTTTTCTCTTTTGGGGCCAAATTCAGCTCAGGTATAAGCAGATACAAGTTTCATTGATATCAGTGGGTGTTACATCTGCTTACACCGGGGATCAGAGTGCTCCTTCAACACTGAATCATACCCAGTTGATCTACAAAGTGAGATGCAGTTGGAGATCTGATTTTAATTTCTAATAAACATTGCTCCACATCAAAAAGCTACCTTGTAGACTTTGCGAACAATGGTATTGCATGCCTCAGATATGCATAAGGATGAGTTAACATGATGATTAACCTTTCATCAATAAAAAAAAAAGTCTATGACTGTAAAGCGGTATGAAGAAGCTCCTAGGCTTCTGGATTCGACCTGCTATTGATGAGAATTCCAGAAATGGGAGTGGGGATCAGTATACATCTAAAGTCTGGGAAATGTATTGTTTTCTTCCATTTACTCCTTCCGTCCTGAGGCTTAATGAAAACCACAGTGTTGCTGGCAATTAATCCCTAATTTAAATTTATGCCTTAGGAAACTGGTAGCTGATGAGCACAAATAAACTACATGAAATATGGCATGAACTTCTGCTGAAGGAGCATCCTCAGTATGAATTTGTTTTGTTACAGGATAGAAGCATTGGGTTATATGCACTGCATACACTGTTGTGTCTTCCTCTGTTTCAGCACTCCTATAAATTACATTTTTATTTCTATTGTGCTTTATTTGCACAGGCTTCTACAGAGGAGGAAAACAGCCATGGACCAGTGAATGGACTGCTTAATGCACCAAGCCTGGGTTCTCCAGTTCGAGTCCGCTCAGAGACCACCCAGCCAGACAGGGATGTCCCACTGATGAGAAAGTTACGTTCAATCCACAGCTTTGAACTGGAGAAACGGTTGACCTTGGAATCAAAGCCAGACACTGATAAATTTCTTGAGACCTGGTAAAGAGAAAATTTCTATCTCACATTTATGCTTGGATCTTTTGGGGGCTTGTTGGCTTAGACTGTATTTTCTTTTCTCTAGTACTGTATCCATGGACAGTGGTCAGTGAAAACCAGAAATGGAGTTGCTGAGCTATGCTTATGCCAAGTATAGCTAGTAATGTCTACTGGATTTATAGTATTTGCTCTGAGGAACATCCCTGGCTTCTATCCCATTTTACATTTTTAAGTTAAATTTTTATTGAATTTTTATTACTGTTTACGCTAAGCCAAAGTTCATGGTGTATTATAGACAAATAAAGGCAAAGTCCTTACCTCAAGGAATTCTTAGTTTAAGGGCCCATTTCTATCACACTTCTGTCGATTAGCACTTCATGAACAGTCCTGTTGACTTCAGTAGGACATGGGAGTCAGTGACTTCATGGGAGTTAGTGCAACTTAACTTGGATAAGCATTACAGAATCAAGCACTAAATTAGATATAGGCATAGATTACCTCTGGTAAGGTGTAATGTGTACAAGGAGCAGGATTTATGTAAAATAAAATAATAAGTTTACTTGTTTGTGTAGTGCATGTGTCATTAGTTTCACTGTTGTTGTATATTTCTAAAGTTGTCAGGAAAGCTTGTTAGGATTTTGAGAGAGAATTTGAAGTTGGAGAAGGAGGTTGTGTGAGTACAGGATCAGGGAATTTAGTCCAACTGAAGGGAGTATTATGGAAGGATAACACACAGGGAGGCTAGAGGGAAGAGGTGTTGGCAGAGCAGAAAGCTAAATCAGGAAACAATAGAAGAGTGTTGAGATCTAGGCAGTGGTAGAGCTGCGCAGAGCCTTGAACATGAGAACAAGGAATTTGAATTTGATGCAGAGCTTACGTGAGTAGAGGAAGACATGATCAGAGTAGACAGAGAGGAAAAAGAATTTAGTAGTATTTTGGATAAACGAGAGAGGTTCAAAGAGTGAGTCATGTAAAAACAAAAACTGAGACATAGAGTTGTATGTCATACTTAATTAAGGACAAAGAAAGGCAACTATCTCACACCAGTAATAGAACTAAAGTTTCATCATTTCCTTAACACCCCCTCACTCACAGTGGACAACAAAGGCAGAGATTTACATTCCTGAATAATAAAAACTCATTAGTGTTCTTCAGTAAACCTCTTACAAAACAAGAGAACATCCCATGCTGCAGAGAGACGGGATGAATGTTCATGTTTCTCACAAAGCAAAAGTGCAGCAGTTAGAAAATCCTTGCAGGTAGATAGAAAGGGTATATTTAGGCTGGTTTATTATATAGTAATAACAAAGTTATGAAACAAAACAAGTTGATGTGGTACATGGTTATTCTCATGTCACCCTCGGTCTCCTAATCTCCTTTTTTCATTCGTACCAAAAGGGAAGTACTGAATCCAGGCTGAAATGTTTTGGCATTAATTCATGCTGAGGTGAGGAGTTGGTTTCCTTTCTTTAGTTCCAATGTTCCTCTGACTTTTATTAACTTTCTGCCTCCTTCCCCTTATTTTCAGTAAATTGCTGTTGAGCCCTTATTTGACAGGAGTTACGTGTTCACATGCAAAACATTTGGTTGCAGGCATCTCCATAATTGCTGCTTGAAAATTATGTTTCTTATGCTCATCCTTGGATTTGTAAGACACTGCAGTAGACTCTCAAGTGAATTTAACTTGGCTTCTATGGCACAATTCAGATTGTGTAGTTCATTCTTAATTAATTCATATGTAACTTCTTTCTCTCCTAAGCTTGCAGAAGATGCAGAAAGACTCAAATGCTGGGAAAGAAACTGCTGTTGCTGCTCCTCCTCTTCCTCAGAAAATATCTGTTCCTGCTGTGGCTGCCCGCACTGACCGTGTCTGGCATTATGATGAAGAATATCTCCCTGATGCTTCTAAGCTTGCTTCAGCCAGTTCTCCAGAACAAGTTGATGGCATTGTCAGTAATGGCTTTGTGGCTGTCAACTTAAGCTCCTGCCGGCAGGAGGTTGATTCCAAGGAATGGGTGATAGTAGATAAGGAACGGGACTTGCAGGATTTCAGGACCAATGGAGCTTTAGTACATAAAACAACTGGAAGTCCCTCAGATGAGGAGCCTGAGGTTCTACAAGTCCTAGAGGAATCCCCCCAAGAGAAACAGCTGAGACTGAGTATTTGGGCAGAAAACAACGTCCATGCCAAGAATGAAGCCTTAGGTGTGGGGTTAGATCTACCTGTTGATCATGCTACTGCTGCTTCTGAACAATTTACAGATAAATTAGAATTTATGGCTGGAGTTGCTGGCCAGCTTCTTGCAGCCACACCTTCAAGTCCAATGGAGGCCCAAGCAGAAGGAGCCCTTACTCTGGTAAGAAAACTCATAGTTATAATCATATCTTTACTCTCTTTTCAGTGCTATATGAGAATAAAGCAGTAAATGAAAAGGCAGTGGCTAAAGTGTAAACAGGGTTCTGGAATGTTTAGGTTATGGGATATGGGACTTGACTCTGCACCAGGGATTTCCCAGGATCTGCTAAATTTGTGTCTAAATTCTGCAAGAGGTTTGCTTTCGGTTCAGCAGTGAACAACCCTCAGAACTGGGCTTAATTAAAAAATATACATTAAAAAGAACCTTTTAACCAACGACATACACACATATGTATATTGTTATGAGTAAATAAACAGAGAGTATAACAAATGTGTAAAATACTATGCAATAGTATGTTATGTCCTGTAGAGAAAGTCTAAAAGGCAGAAGCTAGTATCGTACCAAAGAAACAAAGTTTCTTGCTCCCTGCGTCCTGTAATTAGTTTCTTTCTTCTGAATTTCCTCTGCTGCTTTCTGCCCCTGAAACAACTTGGCTTCCCTGTTTGACTGGCTATAATCTGTTTATTGATCATAGGGACTTCTAGTGCACTGACACTGTAATGTTTATGTTTCTGCAACCCCTGATATATTTTGCACCAGTTATAGTTCTTTGCCGGCTTCTCTAACTCCACTGCTACTTCCCACTTCTGAAATAGTTCTGTAATTGCTTGTCATTTGCCTCTCTTCTGCTGGACAGATTGCCCAACAGATTCCTCTGCTCCTTCTCCTGTTGGCATGTTTCTCTTTTCTGTCTCATACATGCCTCATCTGCACAGTTCCCAATAGTTTTCCTTCCCCTTCAGATGTCTCCATCACCAAATAATGCTCCCTCCGACTTTATTTCTCTCCTTCCTTTCTTAGAGAGGCAGTGTGGTTTAGTGGTTAAACCAGGGTATAGGGACTCAAGACTTGTGATTTCAGTTCTTGCCTCTTACACTTGCTGTGTCAATCTGGGACACATATGTCAGTATTCTCAAACTTGGGTGCCTAAAGTTAGGCATTGAAATCCATATTTAGGCACCTAAATTAAACCAGTGGCATCTGTAGGTATACAGTATCTCTGAATATCAGGCCACATTTATTTAAGTACCTAACCTTAAGTACCCATATTTGAAAGTATTTGTCTTAATCTCTCTACTCCTTATTTTTTCTATATTATGGTTAAGTGCAGCATATTGCTCAGAAGAGACTTCTTGTCAGTATTCTGTTTTCCAAAATAAATTCCAAAGTTAAAACCCAGATAGAAAAGGACTCTGGTTTCATAAATCCTAATAAACCTGGCTTCACTTCTCTCTTACTTTACACCACAGTTTTAAAAAGTTAAAGTTCTTTTTGCTAAAAGAGAGGCTGCAAAAATATATGTCCCTTGATGCTCCTGATCACTTACTAATTCAGGAATCTGAAATTTTATTACTTTAGGAAAATTCAGAGACACAATTAAACAGTTCTACTTAATCTCTTCTACACATATGCAAATATCCCCATGTTCTTGTGAAATATTAAAGACAGTAGAAATATTTATACATGGTTATTTATTTTTAGGCACCCATTCTTTGCAAACTGTGTAAGTTACAGAAAGATTAAATGTACAGAAAAGACCTTAAAATATGCAGCTGCTGCTAAGCTAAAGAGAACAAGAATTTTGAAACATACGTTAGTAATGTGGCCAACACAAAATACTGCAGTTTTACAGTTCGTTGAGAACCCCATAAAGATGTAGCGTTGATTTACAGCTCAACTGTTGCTTTTTAACTATAGCCATAGTAGACAATGTATAGTAACATTGTTGGTGCAAATTGCTAATTTTCAGTTCTCAGTTTGCAACTTTGCATGGACGTTCTTCACACAAATGTACTATGTTACGGGCAATGGTTTGCTTACTTAAACTCTGAGTATAGGTGGGATTGAAACTGACTTGATTCTAATGGAGCTGTCATTCACTGAAATAGTAGTGAACAATGTGAATTTCTGGAGAGGAAAGTGAAGGTGCATTGGGAAATGGAGATAGCTATAATCTAGGTTTTTGAATTGGACTATGTAGACGAAGAAACTTTTGTTGAAATGGTAAATGGGGTAGGATTATGGCCTGAACTGGAAAAAGAGAGAAGTACAGGTAAATTTAAACTGCATCAGGAATGGGAGACATTTCAGAGAAGGTGAGTGGAGGAAACTTGTCTGGCTTGACAATGAATAAACAGTATGAAATTGAAAATGGAAATTAAACTGGAAGTACAATAACTCCTCACTTAAAGTTGTCCCGGTTAACGTTGTTTCGTTGTTACCTTGCTGATCAGTTAGGGAACATGCTCGTTTAAAGTTGTGCAGTGCTCCATTATAATGTTTGGCAGCCGCCTGTTTTGTCCACTGCTTTCAGGAAGAGCATCCCGTTGCAGCTAGCTGGTGGGGGCTTGGAACTAGGGTGGACTGTCAGCCCCCTATCAGCTTCCCATTCCCCTAAGTTCCATGTGCAGCAGCCGCCCAGCAAGCTATCAGTTGCCAGCAGTTCAGCTGTCCCTCTCCCCACTGCCATGTGCTGCTCCTGCCCTCTACCTTGGAGCTGCTCTCCAGAGCCTCCTGCTTGCTGAGGTGGGGGGCCTAATGTCAGGGTGTCCCCCTCCCCCTTCCTCCTGCACCCCGCTTACCCCATCTCCATAGAGCAGGGGGGACACACGACAGGGCTCAGGACTGAGGGAGCTTCCTGGCAGCAGCTGCTGTGGTCTCAGCTTGCTGATTAACTTAACAAGGTAGTGTACTTAAGAGTGGTGTCAGCTACTTAAAGGGGAAATGCGCATCTCTCTCTCTCACACACAGGGTGTGTGTCTCTGTCTGTCATGCTGTTTCCCCTCCCTCCATTTGTGCTACCTTGTAGAGTGTGAGGCTACATTAACAACAATGAGTTAACCCTTGAGGGCTCAGCCAATTGCTAGTTCATCATTTAGCAGTAAGGCATCCCACCCTTTGACTCCACCACCTCAACCAAGCTTCACAGTCATCATCGCTGTGTACAGTATTAAATTGTTTGTTTAAAGCTTATATTGTGTGTGTATATGTGTGTGTGTGTGTATATATATATATATATAGTCTTTTGTCTGGCAAAAAAAAAAATTTCCCTGGAACCTAACCCCCCCATTTACATTAGTTCTTGTGTGGAAACTGGATTCGCTTAACATCATTTCGCTTAAAGTTGCATTTTTCAGGAACATAACTACCACATTAAATGAGGAGTTACTGTATGAGTGGAGGTGATTTGGGAAACTTAATGTAAATTTGAAAAGGATTATCAAACAGTGCCTTTCAAAGGGTCTGATCCAAAGACTACTGAAGAAAGTGATTGCTTCCTTCTATTTCAGTGGCCTTTGAATCAGGGTCAAAGTGAGGCTGCTCCACAAATACCTGGTAGGTAACATGGTGCTGGCTTCTCCTCCTTATTTCTAGCTGCTTTTACAGCTGGTAGGCTTTTTATTTCAAAGGAGACCTGGATTCCTGTTAAAGCAGTTGGAAACAAGCAAAAAGAGTTTACCTCCAGTAGGGTTCATAGCTACTTAAGAGAGGGGGAGGAAACACTGATTGATAATCATGGGGGTCACACACATACCTAGGGAGACAGAAATAGAACTAGTCTTCAGAGCCTGAAGTCATTGATAAACTGTCCAGGAGCAGAAAACCACTCTATTGGATAGTATGCCCGGGGACCAAGGAGAGAGGGAAATAAAGGGGTTGAGAAATATTATGGGGAAGAGGGAGGAATAGATAGGGAGAAGGAGATGACGAGATGAAAAGTAAATGGTTTGATTAACATTTTTCCAAAAGGGCAAAACACTTATCCCATTCAAAACAATGAGAAATGCATACACTCTTCCCTAATATAACTGTTCCATGTAAGCATTTGCTTCAGTTGACATACATACATATAGTGCAAATGGTAGATGACATGTCCACTAAAATATCTTTTTGTTAAGATTTGATCCAAGTTAGGAAAAAGTATGAGACACCCTAGCCTAGATATTATCTAAAGGAAGAAGGTAAACTGAGGAGAACTGGAGACAGTAACTTCTGTGCAGTGCTGAGAGAGATTAGAATTTGACTAGGATGGATCAAATGTGTGACTAGGGCCCCAGTTCTTTGCCACTGATGTGAATGGGACCATTGATAAGCATTTTGGATAAATTTTTAATGCATAAACTTTTTTTGTGGTTGAATTAATCTCATCTTAAGTAATATTAAGAATCCAATTTAAAGCAAAAAAAGGAAGAGAATTCATCGTTAAAGGTATAAAATTCATGATGCTGTAATTTCACTTCTTCATCCCACACAACTGTGCCATCCCTCCTTACTTTGGGCCCAACTTTCTGCAAAATAGTCAAATCTGATATTTTGACAGCCCACCAAAAATGTGCACTTATCATTATACATTACTCATCTCATCAGATGTCTCCTAGAGGTCTGAAATGCTAATCCTGGCACTGTAGCTGGAGGGCTTTATAACTTACTTACTGTCAGAAATAATAGGGAAAGCAGAATCAGATGAATTTCTAGCCACCTTCAGCTGAAGTATTAAAACTAATCACACATCTGGTGGAAAAGACAGCGAGGAATAAACTAACAAGGGAGAAGTTTGGATGAAGAACAGGAGACAGAAAAATGGGCACATAGTGACAGAGATATAAAATGAAATAAAAATGGTAATAAGAGACAGAATAGAGCGATGATGACAGACATGTAAATGTAAGGAGAATAAGAAAACAATTAACTGGAAGAAAGTAACTGAATTTAATGTGAGAGACAGAGAATTTTACTTTTATATAGCACCTTTTATACAATACATAAATAACTGCACCACTGAAATGCAGCTACTTCTGGGACAGAAGGTATTATCAAGGCACACAACAACCAGAACAAAAGGAGGGAGAGGAGAAGGAGAAACTTTCTGCTGGCTTGGATTGTGACCTCTTTTTGAATTCTGACTTATGTTGCCTATAAGAAATTCAGCAAATTCATCTGGAGAATAAACCTTTAATGAAAAAGAACTCTGCCTTAAAATAAGAGGTTTTTCTTGTTGGTCTCTAATAAGGGTTCTGGTTTATTATTATATTACAGTAAATTTCTACAGTTCTCTTACTTTTAAACTATTTCTCATCACTCAAATAGTCTAATCTGTCTTTGAGTGCTGTTAAACTCCATCTGGCAGCCATATCTGGGTATGTTTCTTTAGTACAAGAATCCTAAGTCTTGCACACTCTAGTGTAAAAAGGTTTTAATAAGGATGGTTGCATGTCTTCTCACCTATTTGTGACTCTTCACATTCTTTGGATTTGGCTCTTATGCCTACATAACTCATGAAACCATGGTTTGACCCCTTAGGAGAATGCGTCTTACTGCATTTATCCATAAAGATTGCAGTTTTTATTGGCTTAATCATTGGTTAGAATAGGCAGTGAAATCTGTCCTGATAACTGACCTTACTTTAATTTTAAAAAGAGCACTTTCAGGTCATCTCTAAACTGTCATTTTTAGGCCAATAGACTATAATATTTTGATATAAATCAACAAACTTACTTTCATACGAGATTGTTTGGTTTTTTTTGAAGTACAAGTAGGTTTATTGAATCCTTCTTGTGCTGTGCTATTCAGCAAACCTTAGGCATGTTCTGTAGTTGTCAATATTAGTGTCCACAGGCCCTGTTGTATGCCGTTTCTATTTCTAGGTGGAATATGATAAATATGTTGTCTCAGGGCACATTTATATAGTAACTGTAACTCTGGGACTCTAAAGGGTAGGCTCACTGTGTCTTTAAAGAACCCATTCCCAAAATAAAATGGCTTTAGTCAGTATCATCAGTCTCCACTGTTACATTCCTCCTTAACAAGATTCACTGAATGAGTGCATCTCATCCACATACAGTGATATCTGGGAATAAACAGAAAATGTATCCCATATGTATTGTAAAATGCTATCCTAAAACAGAAGAGTGGAGGAATGACTTTCATTCATAGTGGCTTCATATGAATCTCTTCCTTGGGACAGTTTCTCTTTCATACATCCTGTGTTGTGATTGTAGTTGAGGATTGTTCTGCTCCATAGTTAGGGAAACAAAGGAATGTTGCGGTATCACAGCCACAACACAGGAAGATAACTATAGAGGGCGAGGAAACAGTAAAGACAGGGAAAATAAGGACATCTCTGCATAATTAAGAAGTAGTGAGCAGCACTTTCATAGTTAAGGTTGCAACCAGTGTTCCATGTATAAAACTTATTGTAACCCTCCTTCTAACTTTTTAAGTCAAGGTGATAGTGATCTGAATTGTGTGTTTTCAGAAGTGTAGCATCAGAATTGGGTTAATGGCAAAGAGTAGAAAAAAATGACTTTCACAATGGAAAAAAAGAACCCCATGATACGTGAATGCTGGTTGGCTGAAAACGTTTGGAAACTCATTCTAATGTACTTTATAATGCACTGTAATGTATGCTGTGATTTCTTTTCACAGATTTCATCATTAAAAATTTTACTTTTTTAAGTTATTTGTGTTTCTACATCAGAGATACTATTGTATATTTGTTGACAAATGAGATTGTCATATCCAGATTTAGATTACACATCTTTTGGCCTTTAAAAGTCTAGATGAAAACGATATATAGGTGACTATAGTTTGGATTCTGCAGAGCCTGAAGATTAAAATAGTTGAATAGTGTATGGAAGGTGCTTAGGATACATAGTATCAATGGTTGTCTGTAGGTCATATAGTGTCTATCACTTAGTCTCTATCCCAGCTTTTGATAACATTCAAAAACATTGTAAAATACTTTACAAAAATAAGAAATTAAATAACAAAAACGTTATTATAGTTAAGGTTGCAGTGTGCAATTCAAGACGAGGCATACAATTAAACACATCCTTAAGAAAGCTCAAAACATTAAAAAATATGGAAATAGCAAGCTAAAGTTTAAAAAGTGATAAAAATCTTAATACCTACTGTGTTCCCACAGACTATTAAAGAGACAAATTATTAATCACTGCAAGTCAAAAAACTTGGATTCTGCCTCTGTAACAAAATATTCAGAATGACTAAAAAGTAGAAATTAACCTTTATCTGTTTATCTCATAACTTCCCTAAGAATTGTACCTCTAAACTTTAATACCATATCTTATTCATACAACCATAAGCAACTCACAAAATCAAAAATACTTTAGCAACTCAAGAACATATGAATACCAGATATATCATTTTAGGTTTCTCTGTCGCTGTAGTATGTAAGCACATCCAGATAGCATTCTTTCTTTACTAAGCAAAATAATTTAATGTACCTGTAATTAGACTAATATCATTAGAGACAACATCTGCTGTCTGAACATACAGTAAACATCACTGTTATGCCAGATGAAAAAACTATGTCTAGTACATTAAAATGGGAGCTATTTATGTCACAACTTGATACTCCAAAACAAATAGTACGCACCAGTATTCACTTATCCAACTGTATGATGTTTAAAATGTACATAAGGGACCTGTCAAATTCCCAATAAAGTCAAAGAAAAGACTAGCATTAACTTCAATGGATGTTAAATCAGGCCGTAAACTAGTAAAGCAAATCCAGGGGTAGAGCAAAGGTCATATGAATGCTGGTGATTTAGAAGTTTTGTGTGTGGATAAAATGAGTGATAAGGTTGGTATCAGAATTGTTTGTGTAATCATAGAAGCCTTAAATTAAACATACTGATATTTAGTTGTTTTTTAATTTAATTTAGATAGTGTGCCCATGTGAAAAAATACAAACAGGAAAAGGGGCAAATTTTGCTCTTGTTGATGCTGATTTCAGTTTTATATTGCACCTCTGGCTATGAACAAAATTTGCCTCCAAGAATACAATTTCAGTATAATACTACTGAACCAAATAAAGTGTCAGTAAAAACGGGGTAAAACGGATCTAGAAATATGAAATAGTGCTGTAGGGGGGAAAACGTTGGGTCTTGGTTATTTAATACAAGTTCTGAAACAACTCAGTTTCCTCCTTCCTCCAGATGATTCTGAACACTGCTCTGAGAACATTTCAACACGAGATGCTTTGGGGAATAAAGAAATCATTCTGTCTGTCCCCATATCTGTTTCATAGTAGAGACCATGTAGCAAAGTTGAAAGATCAGAAATTATTTGGAAAAAATTATGTAGCCTTTTTGTGTTGCTTTTCAAATAATAACAGTAATAATCCTGTGGAAAATTGTAGGAAGTGTCAGAATTGACAGCAGGTATGTGTTTTCTGCACTTGTGCTCCAGATTTCTGGCTCATTATTTCCATAGCATTGCTTTTTTTTTTTTCTGGTCATTGAAAATCCCCTTCTCATTGAACATCCTCAGGCTTCTGAGTTTGGTCCCTGTCTCTTGTGAAGAACTGATTGATTGAGGGTGATGAAACAGCTATGATTGTGGGAGGGAAGATGAGAGAGAGAGAGAGTATGTGTATATAGAAAATTGGCAGAGTAGGTAAGTGGAAGGAGAAACCTTTATATAAGAAAGAGAAGTGGGAAATGCACACACATGGAAAAAAAACCCAGAGCTGATTAGTAGTAACACATCACAAGATGTGGGGACAAAGAAAACTGCCAGGATAATTGCACACCTTTGGGCAGTAAGGGCATGAGACCAAGGTCCAAGTGTATTCAGCCACCCACACCAGAGGAGTCATACTATATAAGCTTATTTCTTGAAGTGCTTTTCATTTTTTTTTTGTAATCAAGTATTTTTAAATATAATGAGGACAAAGTCCCATATGTGAAGTTGTAATGGGTGTTGGTCAATTATAATCAGGTGTTGGTCAGATTTATTATTTTATAAATATTGTATCTATTTTTTAGATCTACAGAGAGAGAGAAAGCACCTGTTAATAAGTTACAACAAAAACTCCTGTTCAGCCAAAACAATGCTTGTATCGCCTCACAGTCTGTTTACCTGTTCTGGTATTGTTACTGTATTAGTATAAAATTTAAACAGGCTATACAATTTTACCTTTTCTTATCAGAGCATCTTTTTATTAATCAGTGAAGAACATGCTTACCCATGGAACGTTTGGTTACAAGTCAGTCCAGAATATTTTTTTTAAACTGCATGGCGTTTTTTCTGTTTATTGTTGACATGTTTTATAAATGTAATAACTCACTATGAGTTTGTTACAATAGTGGTTATAGTGTAATTGTATAATCAGGAAAGTAACTATGTAAAAATGCCACTTTCTTACTCAACTGGTCTTCCTGTGTGTTCAAGTCACATCTGTTGGATTTACTGAAAAAAAATTATTTATTCCTATTACTACTTCAGAAGCCATGCAGCTAAGAGAAAATGAACTAGGTTCTATTCTGCCTCAATCATCAACAAAACAGTCAATTGCATTCTGATTCCAGAGCCAATTTTTTTCTCTGTTACAACCTTACAATCACATTGACTTCAAATACGGTATTATTGATCCTGGAGATAACTGAGAGGGAAAAGAACACTTTATTTTTAGATCTCAGGGTGTTCTTGTGATGCTGACAATCAAATGATGTGCTTACTGACCTGACCTGTAAATTGAGCAAATTTGACTTGGAAATCATTGAGAGAGTGTACTGAAACTATAATTTTTACAGATTCACTTTTCTGCTTATAGGACTTATATACACTTCATCATGTAGTTAAAAAAGTGAATCTCTAAAATGACATTTTGTATGTTTCAGTATTTGGTCAGTCTCACAGATTTTGAAATTAAATATGTTCAGTATCAGTTGTCAGGACTGTCGGCCAATTTTTAGCTAATCTGGCTGATAACCCATGAAATTGTTTCTTATACATAGGCTTCCACTGGTCTGGATATCATGATCTAGACCTGCTCTTTCTAGCATGGAGGCAGTCTGAGTTTTGTTTCCTTCCTTCCTCCTTTGAATTCCAAGTAATGCTGTTGGATTGCTGCAATACCACTTTCTGACCCACGTTTACTCTGCCTCCCTCAGACAGAACAGCTTCAGGCTTGCTGCTCTTCACAGAAGAAAGCTTTAGTATGATAATTTTCTATCACAAACCATTGGGAATGTCAGACGAGTCACATATCAGTAGTTGCAACTTGTTATCTTTCATTTTAAGGCAGCCTGAGGATCCTGTATATTTGAATATACATGGTTTCCAACTCCCTCAGAGTATAAGTAATGCAGTGGAGCCTTGCCCTGCATTTTACTACACCTTCCACTGACTTCTCTCAGCAGTGCAGCAGAGGTGTCTAGCCTATGCCAGCAGATCAGCTCCCTCTGTGTGTGAGTGTGTCCCCTAGCTCAGCCTGCCATTATACTACACTTTTCACTGATTTCCTTCAGCAACTCAAAGTGGCCTATATCACCAACTTGCTAATGTCAGTAGGCCTGCATTTCTTCTGGCTCAGAGTATGTCATTGTGATTTAGCCCTGTCTGCCACTGGCATTCCTTAGGCACGCAGCAAAGTGGTCTACATGTACCGCTGGCCTACCTCAGACAGCAGAGCATCCAAATATGTGGAAGGTGTAGGAAAAAGTGTGCCTAATTTTTTTTTCTTCTCTCAAGCTCCTCAGTTTGTGTGCCAGGATATCCAAACCTAGGTTGCCACCTCATTGGTCCCACTGGCAGTTCTTCACAAGTCAAAGCAGTAGAGTGTGGTTTAGTAGCTCATAGTAGTGTACAATCTAAATATAATTCTGCAATGAAAAGGTTGACACAATGAGTTGCCAAAAGTGACATAGCTATAAAGTCACTACAGAAATCCTGTTACACGTTTTCACACACCAGTATTTATACCACTCTTGGTAGTCTCCCATTTCATACTTCACTTTGGTGGAGGATATTCCTCCATCCCTTCATGTTGGTCCTGAACTAACAAATAACAGTAGAAGCAGCAGAGTTTTCAAACCACCTTAAAGGTTTTTGAGCTCTGAGTTAATGAGAAGCTCCTTGAAACCAGATTCCAGGTCTTGAATTGGCCACAGTGGCCCTCAAGTGGAAAATTGTGGTATAATTTCAATACCTGAAGCCTAGATGGTCCCTCTGGAACATAAACACAACCCTTACGACAGAAGAGACCATTCTGTAGTTGGAACTCAATCATTTTGGGTACCCTCATAGTTCAGGATCTGGCAGATCTGGGTTGCATATGAGTCATTGGGGAGTAGAAGTGGATGGAGGACATCAGACAGCTGTCAGTTGTCCCATTGACATAGTTGGACATCTTGAGCATAGTAACAGAATATTCATCTTTGTGAGATAGGGTATCTGCCTTGCTGTTTCTTGTCCCATGTTGATAAGTTACAACAAAGTCGAAGTCAGTGAGGAAGAAAGAGCAGCAGATCTGGCATTGGTTAAGGCATCTTGCAGTCTGTATGTACTCCAGGTTCTTGTCATCCATTAGGACTTGAACCAGGAACTAGGATCCTTCTAGGAGGTAGCCCCACTCCTCAAAATCCACCTCGATAGCCCGTAGCTCCTTGTTCTAAACGTAATTTTTTTCTGCTGGGATTAGCTTCCAAGACTAATAGGCACAGGGTGGAGTTGGTTGCGGGGCCCCTCATATTGAGTTAGTATTGCACTTATGGCAAAATTTGAGGCATACAGCTGGCCTGCAGTAGGACGCCTGATTGGCTATACTGCCTGACTGGTTGGAAGTCATCAGACCATCTCTTTAATCCCAAAGGAGCAGTAGTTCAGCAACTGCTGAAAGCATTCATGCACGGCTGTGATAACCCCTACTCTGCTTGTTCCAAGTCGTGTTCCTGCTTTGTTTCATCCTTGTCCCAGCCCTGTTCCTGCCTCAGATTAAGCCCTGCTCCTACCTTGACCCCAACCTTGCCTTACTCCAGATAACCCGGCTCTGACCTTCAGCTCTGATTTCTGACTTCAGCTCTGAACTTTGGCTGTGGCATCTGGTCTGTTACTCCAGCTCTGATCCTGAGCTCCTATTCCTGGCTACCAACTGTTGCTCTAACCACAAGGCCTGACCACTGCTCCAACCACTGCCAGCCCCCTTACTATCTTTTTACTTGTTAAGTGGACGCCTCACCGTATTTGTCTGTCTCCTTTTGAGATACAACTACCTTGGATAACAGTAAGAAAGTTGGATCAGTCTATTTCTTTCCCAACTGTTATTAGACAAACATTTTTTGGATGTGAAATGGGTTTTAAAATCTCTCAGCCCTTGACCAAAGAGTGGAGAAAGTTAGATGCCTTATTTTATCTTCATGGGAGTATTGAAAAATTCTTCAAGGTCCCCATTATGTTAGCTCTCAAAAATCAGATTAAGTGTGCAAAGCATCCAGTAAGTCCCCTCCTGGGAGCATCAAAGTTTATTCTGTTAAGGGTGCCTCAGGGTATGTCTACACTGTAATCAGACACCCTGCCAGGTGACTCAGGGTTGCCGGGTCGGGCTGCGGGGCTGTTTAATTGCGGTGTAGACGATCAGGTTTGGGCTGCAGCTGGTAGGGTCTTAGAGCCAGGGCTTCAGTCCAGTCCCAAATGTTAAACAGCCCCTTCGTCTGAGCTGAGTCAGTTGGCATGGGCCAGCCACAGGTTTTTAATTGCAGTGTAGACATACCCTCAGATTCTTGGGATGAAAGGATTTACAGTGTGGCCACTTAAGATTTTTGGTTATTTCCCCAAGTTCTATCAAACTCACATTCTCTCCTCAACTTATGCAGCCCTTGCTCTTTTGGCTTACCTCAACCTAAACTAAAGAAGCAAATAATAAAGTTAATATTACAAAAAGTAAATGAATAAAATACATTATTTATTTTTGTTTTACCTGTAGGGATTTACATTGACTTGTATTTAATGTGTCTTCCCTTTTTAGGAATTGTCTTTTACTGCTTGCTACTTACCATAAGATCCATTGGCCTGGAGTGTAGCTCATGTATGAGAAAGAGAAAATTAATTTACTTAACCTGTCATTTTTATTTCTCATAATGGAAGGGAAGCACTGATCTGGGCAAACCCTCCTTTTACATTAAAAGGTTATTGATAAAATTGAGTTTGTAGATGTAGTTCCGTTAATTCTACTAATTGTGCCATCTACAGTGATGTTAATGTTTTCTGCCTAGTTTATATAGTTTCAGCATTAGAATTAATCTCCCTGGGTCAGAATGCAGGGCTATAGCAGCCCAATACATGAAATCTGAGCTCAAAGGAGGAAAGAAAACAGTCTAAGATGACTCTATTGGAGTGGAATGAACAGGTCTAGCCCATGAGTAATGTCTAGAGCTCTTGGTGCCTTCCAATATAAGAAATAAAAATTACAGATGAGGGAACTAATTTTCTTGTTCTTTCTTATTTCTGCTACTTGTATCCAAATGCAGTGAGACTTTATATGGTATCTGAACAAAGCTGTCTTCAAAATGTAGTATTTGTCAAGTAGATCTCTCAACAGTACAACTTTTTCATTCGTATTGAAAGAGGCTAATCTGTATCAGCTAATATCACTTTCATCTTTTAGATTAAATTAATCAATCAGATGTTTGTTCTTGTCACACTTGTTTAGCAATCCACTTTCAATATATATATGAACAATTATAAAACTGATTTGTCTGCATGCTTCTGTTGGTTTGTTATTATTTAGAAATGTCACTAAAATGATCATAAGTAGTAGCCTTTGAAATGCAAGGGGTACAGGAAGTAGGGCTTTGAAATGTTCTTTCCCTTATTTTAGAGTTCCTCCTCTTTTAATTTTAATGTATCTTCCTTCTTCACATGCTGCTTTTATGACACATTGGGCATAGTTTTTTTTTTAAGTGAATGATAACTGTGATTTAATTGGGGATTGGTCCTGCTTTGAGCAGGAGATTGGACTAGATGACCTCCTGAGGTCCCTTCCAACCCTGATATTCTATGATTCTACTTTATGGGTACTGAAGCTCTAGAAGTGATGCTGCTGTTAACACCTTCTCCTTGGAAACTGTGCAATACATCCACAGTATTATCAATATCCAATCATAATAGGAAGACAAATGGGATTCCCAAATACCAACGAAAATTAAAAGAGCAGCAGTAACAGAAGAAATCAAATCCAAGAAACTTTAAAGGAAATTTTTCCATATCTCTCCCCTTTTCTGATTTTGTCTAAAAGTAATTGCAAAAAAGGAGATAAATAATTATCTCATCTGATGATTTTTAGCAATAGATATTCAACAGTATTGCTTCAATGCTTATTAGGACTTGCAAAGATTTTAGTTGGCTTCAGAGTTGTGCATTCAAGGGCTATAGGTTTTATTGGAGCTTTGTCTACCCTAAATGAAAAGGTGTTCCAAAAGCTGAGAGGCTTTGTTCTTGCAGTTCCTGTATGTTGCCTATTCTACACACTACAGCCATCCAAGCTCTTTCCAAGGTTTGTTTTTTTCCTGTTGGTTGCAACATTTGGGATGAAATCTTTAGCTCAGTCCTGATCCAGACAATACAGGAATCCACAATTGTTATAGCTTCACCATTTCAGTTTGTTCCTCCAATTTCATCCCATAATTTGGAAATTTCCCAGAAGTCGCTGCTTTTAGCCTCAGTGCTTATCCTTATGAATTAGGTACTTCAGCAGTCCCATTGTGCTTTAGTTCCACCACAGTTGTAAAGCATGCTGTATATGGATCTGCAAAAATAGTCCGGTCAGAAAACAATGTTGCTGTGTTAAACAGTAGAAAAGACAAGTGCGGTGATCAACAATTTCATGCAGTCATTATCTTTGCAACAGTTTCTTTGCTTAGTGTTATACCTATCCTATACGTATGCTTGCTGAATAGATGAGTAAAGTTAGGGGACTAGATAGCCAAAGAGAAAAAGGATGCTCATTTCTTATTGTGATATTAATTTTTTTAATGGATGATAAATGTGGAGGCTTCTGAATTTATATCTCTCTTAAATTATCAGCTTTTAGCCTGAGAGAGAGAGATGTGATTCTGTCACTGTAAGAAAGCTACACAGGCAGTAGGTCAAAAATAAATTGTTAAAAAAAATATATGTGAAAAACTTACTTTTTTCCCCACCATGTTGTTCTCACAGCTCAACTCATCTCACATGCTGCATTTCTCCACTCCAAGAATTTCAAGTCCCATCCTCCGCACCCTGAGCCCTATTGCCCATCTGTCCTCCCACTTGGACCCTAAGAAAGAGGCTGGGTTACCCAGGAGTCAATCAGCAGAGAGCCATTCCTCCTCTTCCCGCTCAACTGGCCGTAGGCAGCTTCCTGTCATTCCCAGTGGCAACAAGTTTCCCCCTGTCATTCGCATCTCAAAAGCACAACTCCAACAGGTGAATAAGTCTTCGTCTTCATAAAAGCAACTGCACTGTATCAGTCATTTGCTAAGTTGTAAGGTTCATAGCTGCTTTGCAAAGTACAGTAATATGGAGGTGCTAATCGTGCTGCTATAAAATACCTCTTGTGAAAGCATATTGAGAAGATCTATTAAAGGAGCACTCAGTGTACTTCATCAAAGAACAGAGTCAGAAACATTTCCTGAGAAAGATAAGTTATTACCACCTAAAGAGGTAAAAATAGAGTGAGAAATACTTGCTAGTCTTTCAGAGGACAGGATAGTTAGAAACACCTAGTGGTTATTTCTTCTGGAGAGGATATAGGCAAGATCACTTAGGGATCTGTTGTTTGGGAAGTCATGATCAGGGGCTCCTGTAGATCTGCTGTTACTGGTGAGGATAGATTCAGGTTCCTCCAAGGGATTTTCAGTGGGAAAAGATGGGCGCATAAATCAAGAAGTGGATTCTTGGTTTAAAAAATAAAATCAGGAACTCTCCATTTGTGAAGATGGGGTCATTTGGGAACATCTGATGAATTGTGGGGGAGGAATATATAATTTGGCCCTCCTGGAAGGCTTTCAGTGGAGAAAAATAGGATCAGGAACCACCAGTGTGCTTTCTTTGGGTATCTGTAACACTTAATAATCTAAAAACGTTCTATTGCTTCCAATGGATAAAATAATGTTGGGAACAATCAATAAGACTTGCTAATGGCAAAGTTAATAGGGCAATTTGTGTCCTTGTTCTGTGCTATGTCCAATTTTTGGAGCTTCTTTCCAGTAAGAAAAAGATTAGCATTCAGATTATACTTTGTGTCTCATAATTTATGTTGTGGTTACAAAGATGGTATTTGAGATTTGCTGAGCAGCTTCAGCTTGCAATCACTATTAAAGCAGTGTGACATAACATTGATTACACATAGATCCAAACATCTCATCATTCACCATTACACCATAAATGTTTAATCTAGACTAAAAATAATTCCACATTGTCTTCTGTTTTCTGCATATGCATATGTATTATTATAAATATCATATATCTAATGTTTATTTTTTTCTATAAAGCATGCACAAATATATTGATTTGTTTTAATGGCTAGCTTCTCTCAGTAGTTTAATAGGATCGATGGCTGGTGATAACAAGACAAACAGTGCTGTAGGTATAATTATGTCAGAATTTTATCAGCTAATCCAATAATCAGTGTTTTCTCTCCAGCACCAAGCTTTTTTTCATCTCCATATAGAATGCTAGCCCCTCTTCCCATCTGGACCCCAGGTGCTTGGAAATGGGTAAATGTGCTGTCAGTTAGAAAGTGCCAGGTACCAGATACCTGGTATTGTGAAACTCATGGGATGCCAGAATATCCAGTTCTTCATGTTAGTTGAACTGTATTTACTAGGATATGAAAATGTTAGAGAAATAAACTCATTAAAAATTATGCTTTAATGCTATAATGTTACTTAGAGTTACTTTGTATCCCAGGATGCAGATTGGCCTAATTTTCTTAAATGTGTGTGCACAGTTTAGCTTCAGTTTTTTCCATCACAGATATAAAATATTGCAAGTACAGTTTGCAAATTGGACAGGCTGACTCTCAGGGATCTTCACTGGCTACCAGAGTATCCAGTAGGTGGTTCTGTATATTCCTTTTCCAACAGGAATGTTTGAAATTCCTGATTTAGTTGAGAGTTTAGCTTTATTCAGCTGCAGTGGGTACTACATATACACGGTGCCCTATTTTTTTTCCAATGAGCAGCGTACCATTTACTTCATGGCTTACTGGACCTAAATTCTTATGTAATGTCTTCTGATTTCTATGATGCAGTGGAGTTAGATTCTGTGGCAAGCTTGAAGTTCTGCAGCAGCATGAAAAACATAGAAACTCATTAAACATGAGAGGTTTTCCTTCAATTAAATATTAAAAACAAATATAAAAAGAATTTTATATAACTATTTGGTGTTAAATGTATTTCCATACATTTCCTGCTGTGTAATTTACATTATGCTGTAGGATTTATAACTGATGAATTGCAGAAATCATGGAACCATGCTGTAAAGTTTAGGTCCGGTGTGCTGCAGAATAAATAACGGTACAGCTGTTCCTTGAAATCAGGCAAAAGGATTTTCGTCCCTTGTTACTGATTGAGTGGGTGAGCGTTATAGGGCTGTAACCCACCCTCCATAATTTGATTGTTGTATTAGATGAAAGAGGTTGTTGCTAACCCCCCGCTCTACATATTGGTTGCTAGTGTGGTGGAAGGACTAGGCTTTCACATTCATCCACGTTTTGGATAGAGGTGCCCTCTCCCTGCCGTACATATGTGGTCATGCAGGATATGGAAGGGAATTAGATGCTTTCTGCCTTTCTGTTTTGTTCAGTTTGCAGCATAAGGAAGAGCCTGGAAGCATTAGAACTGTCAGAGGGAACAAGAGATTCCTTGACCTCTTCGTGAATCCAGGCAGTGGGATCAGGCTTCTGATTAGCACACTTTCCCTGTACTGCCTGGCCAAGTGAGGGATACTTAGAATAGGGACAGATTTCTATTCAGACCCTTGCCAGCAGCAAATGCTGCAGCTGTTTCCATAACTGTTGAATCATGGAAGGCATGGGGAAATGTTATTTTCTTTAGTCTGAAAAAGGACTGTTGTGTTCACATAGTGGGGAACATTTGGAATTTTCAAATATTAAAGGATGTTGTCAACATTTGAGTTACATTTATGTTTGTAATGTTAAAGTGGAAAATATCCAGTGGATATATACAGCTTTTTACATGCGTTTCCAAACCCCTTGGGTCTGGGTAGGGTCTAGTCACTTTTCTAGCTTACAGACTACAAGGCAAACTCCAAGACTCAGACCACTTTTCTGACATCCTTCCTTGGGATGTGGGATGCTGTCATCCAATTGCCCTAGACCCCAAAGCCAGTCTCTTACATATGCTCCCCAAGAGGTTGTGGACACCCTATGCTTCTGTTTTAACCTCATCAAGGAAAACATCACAGGAAAGCAAGGAACATTGGCTTAGCAAAGGAGTTTCTTAACCACAGTCAGTTTATTCTTTAAGCAGTCAAGAATTACAGATAGCTGAAAACACTAAGGGTATGTCTTCACTACCCGCCGGATCAGATCGGCGGGCAGCGATTGATCCAGCAGGGATCGATTTATTGCGTCTAGTCTAGACGTGATAAATCGACCCCTGAGTGCTCTCTTGTTGACTCCTGTGCTCCAGCACCACGAGAGGCGTAGGCAGAGTTGACGGGGGGGTTGACTCGCTGCGGTGAAGACACCACGGTAAGTTGATCTTAGTACATCGACTTCAGGTACGTTATTCATGTAGCTGAAGTTGCGTAACTTAGATCGATCTCCCCCCACCCCCTCACCAGTGTAGACCAGGGCTAAGAGTACTGAGACAGCCCCTCCCATGGTCTGATCTCACCCTTCTTGTGAGTCCAGTGTTTGTCAGCATTTCATATAGGGCAGAGTCCTGCCTGCCCTTGCACTCTTGTGAGTCTTTCCTATGTGTGGCAGTGGTTGGCTCCCCCAGCACAGAGCAGAACCTTGCTGTTAAGTAGGATCTCTGTGTCTCTGCATTGTGCTCCACTGGGAAGTACTAGCCCAGCTGTTCTCAACCTGTGGCCCACATGCGGCCCAATTAGCACACAGGTGCGACCCAGCTCAGCTATGTGCTAAAGGCTGGCCCGCTTGGCAGGGTCCAGGTTTCCAGCTGCCCAGCATGGTGGGGTCCGAGCTGCCTCTTCACCCAGTGTGGCCCACAATGATAAATAAGTTGAGAATCACTCCTCTAGCTCCCTCATGTCATGCTTGTCACTCCCTGCATACCTCTGTGCAGAAAACACATTGTTCCATGGAGGTGGGCCAGCAGTTTTAATGGCCTTAGATTAGTCTTAGCTATAGTCCTTCAATGAGGTGGCAATTGCCTTTCCTGGGTATGGCAAGTTTATCCTAGTATTCAACACCTACTGCAAAATAGAGTTCATAATTTGATACAGATGTATCTTGCTTTGTCACACCTCCATCTTTTGGATCCCAACTTGAGACATTATAAAGGGGTCTGATTTTCAAAGGAGTGCTGAGCACCTACTATTCCCATTCAAGTCAGTACAAGCTCTGACCAGTTTTTGACAACTTCTAAAACACTGAACATGGTGAGTGCCACTAGAGGGCTCAAAAACTACTTAGAGGGATACTACCCTTTCCTATACACTACAGTAGTCCTGATATTTGTATTACAGTAGGACCCAGAAGACCAAAACAGAATCAGAGCCCCTCTGTGGAAAATACAATATAAATATTTTTGAAGACATGGGCCTCTCCCTGAAGAGTTTACAATCTAAGAAAGTTGATAGTGTCCCTTTAAACATGGAGCTTTATATGTGTTAGTGACCACCTGTGTTGTAATATGACTTGATCTTGCCAGTGTGGTTGGGACCTAACCATGTTATAACTATGTCAAAAAGCTATGCTCTGCCCCTGGCCTTGTATCCACAGAGGCAAAGCCATGCTGCATTATAGTTGGGCCTTTAAAATGTTTAAGCGCTGTGCATATATACAGATTTTGTATTGCTGACTGGACCATATAGTATTTTACCATTGGGGTAGGAGGAACTGTGCTCTAATCACATCTCTAGAGGCTTGTGGATGGTGAGGAGAAGTTAAAAAAAACAACAACAAAAATACCTTCCCATTTTGGAATTGGTGGAAGCCCTAGTGTAGACAAGACTCCTGCCTTCTGATTCAACTTCTGAAAGGGACATTGACTGAACATGGTGGTAAAAATGCAAGAAGCAGCTGAAGCCTGGTCTTTATTAGAGCTCCCACTCCTGCTAACATTAGTTCAGCTTATTTAAAAAATACATAAACACAGAGAAGATAGATAAGAGAAAAAGTTACATCTTGAGAAAGGAAAAAAGAGTATGAGAAACCCGTCAATCTCAACAAGCTCCTAAAGATTGTGTCACTTCATCAGAGGATCACTTTCAAAGGAGCCTTGATCTAGATTCTTAATTTTCACCTATAGTTTTGTGTGTACAATAGTTTTAATGTTACAACACAGAATTTGTATGCAAACTGCATTTGCAAATATCCTGAGATCTGCTTAATTTATGCCTGCAAATGCTGTTTCTGTTCACAAATTCTCCTTTTTGAGGCACAAAGTAGTTGTGAGCAACAAGTGTAAACTTAATGCCAGTCCTACAACTGAATCCATGAGAGTGTATCACTTTGCAGAGCCCCATTTAATTTAATAGTGCTCAGTACAGATGAATGGACCTGCTGTCTGATTGCAGGATTTGGGGCCTTACATACCTTTTTTTTTTTGGTTAGGTTTTGGCCCTTAATGTTTTGCAGCTGAAGGTCCATATTTTACATTTTTATAGCACACACAGTTAAAACAAAAATAGATGTGTAGAGGAGCAATAACTTGGGAAGAGGGGGGCTAATGTCAGGGTGTTCCCCTCTCCCCTGCTCCTGCACCCTGCTTACCCCATCTCCATAGAGCAGGGGGGCACATTACAGGGCTCATGATAGAGGGAGCTTGCTAGTAACAGTTGCTGTTTCAACTTATTGATCTACTTAAAAAGGCAATGTACTTAGAGTGAGGTCAGTGTACTTAAAGGGGCAATGCACATCTCTCCTCCTCTCTCACACACAGGATGTTTGTCTCTGTCTGCCATGCTGTCTCCCCTCCCTCTATTTGTGCTGCCTTGTAGAGTGTGAGGCTACATTAACAACAATGTGTTAACCCTTGAGGGCTCAGCTGAGTGCTAGTTCATCATTTAGCGCTAAGGCATTCCCTGGGAAATATCCCACCCTCTTCCACCCTCTGACTCCACCACCTTAATCAAGCTTCACAATCATCATCGCTGTGTACACTATTAAATTGTTTAAAACTTATACTGTACATATATATATAATATAGTCTTTTGTCTGGTGAAAAAAATTTCCCTGGAACCTAACCCCCCCATTTACATTAATTCTTATGGGGAAATTGGATTCGCTTAACATCGTTTCACTTAAAGTCACATTTTTCAGGAATATAACTACAACATTAAGTGAGGAGTTACTGTAATGGGATCCCTCTCTGGGTTTAAAAAACAGAACAATTAATTTTTTTAATCTTCCAAAACAGATATCCAGTTTGGAAAAGTGCAGCTCTTTTAAATGAGCTATAGTATACCCTTGGAAAGGAAAATCAGAACTTTTCTAAATAGTGTTATCTTATGCTTTTAATGTTTTTGATAATTATACATTTCTCTGCTGGAGAAGGAACCAATAAATTGCTTAACTTCAGAGGTATATTTTGTATATAATGAAACCATCTTGGAATTAAGGAAAAAACTATATATAGATACATTCCACATTCACTGCAATTAGTACTCAACTTGTTTAAGATAAAAATTCGGCTATATAAGTAATATGTGTTTTAAGAAAACTAGCACCAATGATTTCTCATTTAAAGTAAAGCAAACCTTTTAATTTCAAATTGACAGTGTCTTCTATTTCAGCTATAAAGCCTCTGTGTGTGATTGAGTTAAAATATCTTATTTTATAATTTTCAGTGTCTTATTTTACTTGGGTTGCTTCTTAATTAGAAAGGCACAGTATGTAGGTAAGAGTTATGAAAAACCTTCCTTTGGGACCTAAGTAACATCTTACTGGAAGTTGTTAGCTATTCTGTAAAATCTAGATTTAGAAACACTGAATAAAATATGCTTCTAAAAGTGTGGTCTGCAGTTGCCTGTCGGTTGGCCTTGGAACAGAATCCAAAATCTTGTTTTATGAAGCCAGTAGATTCTAACTTTCTAGAAGGAAAAGCAATGACTTGGCCATCCTTCTGGCTATATTATAGTCTCCACCTCAGTCATTGTTACAGAAGGATGAAAGCAACCATGAGGAGAAAGGAGTTTGGTGACTATAGAGGTGAAAATGGAGAGTTGAAATTTTGAAGGTGAAAGAAGCTTAGGATACCATCTCTTCAGGCTTTTTGAAATTAGGGTCAAGTAAAACCCTAGTCTTGCATGTTTAGAGACATGTCCACTGCACTCAAGAAAAATATTACAATACCTGGGCTACTTTTACCATCATTCTATGACAGCAGGAGATCCTGTAATACTATTATTATAAATGCAACAGTTTTCCATTAACAGTAAATAAATGCTGTACCCATTCTATAATTTTTAATACATTTTCCAGAAAAAGATTCTAATTTTGTGAGTATCTCATGTAGTCACATTAACCGCTTGTTATAATGATGTGACAAACATTCTCTAAAAGCAGTTACTCATTTCATTTCATTTAAAGTGCATTTATGTTAGGTCGCACAACAAAAGCTTCCTTAACCTCAAGTTAAGATTGTACATTTGTATCAATAATTAAAGGAGGAAAGCACCTTAAAAGAACATTGCTGTTTTCAAACCACAACAACTGTAAACTCAGAAAATTTTACCTTCAGGTAAATCTATAAAAATACCCGTCCCCCCCGCAGCTTCTATCACCCAATATTTTGGAAAATATGGAAATACAGAGCTATCACAAACACTCTTTACTCTGACTTTATATCCTTCCCTCCTCTCACTCTGTGATCCCTCTATGTAAGATAGAGGTATACAGAAATAGGGTGTAACCTGGCAGAAGGGAGAAATCAGTTGCTTAGAATAGCATGTTCCTCTCTCCAAACAGATGTGACTGAGGCTAGATAAACCTACACTTTAAAGTTACTTCTGCTCTGAGTAACATTAACTTACGGAAAAAGAAAAGGAGTACTTGTGGCACCTTCGAGACTAACAAATTTATTTGCGCATAAGCTTTCGTGAGCTACAGCTCACTTCATCGGATGCATCCGATGAAGTGAGCTGTAGCTCACGAAAGCTTATGCTCAGATAAATTTGTTAGTCTCGAAGGTGCCACAAGTACTCCTTTTCTTTTTGCGAATACAGACTAACACGGCTGCTACTCTGAAACCTGTCATTAATTTACGGGACACAGCATTTGGAATCTCAACAGAGGAGTGACGTGCAGCTGGGATGGAGCAGCCAATTCCAGCATAGCTACTGTACCAGCAGTGTTGACAGTGCTATTTTCAATGGTGAAAAATACAGAGTTAAGGTTACCTGGTGACACCACATGCCTTTCCTTAACTCTGCCCCCCCGGAGTTGGCAAGAGCCATGGGAAATTGTCTGCATGCACTCCAGTTTCTTTCAGTGTTTTAAGTGTAGATGTTGAGAACAGTGGAGGCAATAGGTGGGACAGGTTGATAGAGGTGTGTTTATGGTACAAGGAGATCTGGGGATAGTTTGAGGAACTTCACAGAGCTGTGATTATGGCAGCGGTTCTCAAACTATGGGTTTCGACCCCATTTTAATTGGGTTGCCAGGGCTGGCTTAGACTTGCTGGGGCCCAGGGCCAAAGCCAAAGCCCGAGGGCTTCAGCCCTGGGTGGTGGGGCTAAGGTTTACAGGCCCCCTGTGTGGGGCTGAAGCTCTTGGGCTTTTGCTTCAGCCCCCCAGCCTGGGGCAGTGGGGCTTTGGCTTTGGAACCCCCACCACCTGGGGTGGCGGGGCTTCGGCGGGCTCAGGCCTAGGTCACCCCTCCTGGGGTCTTGTAGTAATTATTGTTGTCAGAAGCGGGTTGTGGTGCAATGAAGTTTGAGAACCTCTGGATTATGGTATGGGAAGATCTGGGTCTGAGTCCCACCATGTGTGTTGTCAAAAGAAAGATGTACATGTGTACCTTGAGGTTCCCAGTCTGCATCATTTCAGTACAGAATTGTGTACTTTGTGTCACTAGCAGAGCACCGGGGTCTTCTTGCTAAGGGTATTGTCAGAAGTAAGGTGGGACATGAGAGCAGTCAGTGGATTAAACGATGGGTAGGGGAAAGGATAGCCAGGTGGAATCCTGTGTGCAAGTGTGAAGAGGTTGTAAAGGGGTTTGAAGTGGTAAATTTTACAAGTATGGTGCTGGAGCTCCAGGCTTAGTGTTTGAGCTTAGGGCAAGCACAAGTAGCACCTGTCTATTAAAGTGAAAAGGCAAAGTGCAAATGTGTGTGTTATGGCTATTGTGTATTGCTCAGAGAGGGCAGCATTAAGGTTGTGTGGGCATTTATCTTAATTCTGAATTTCCTGGTTTTCAGAAGTTAAGCTGCTGAACTTCGATGTTGTGGAAGGGCATGAGCTATCATTGGGCAACCTTAACTCCATGTTAACAAAGTTTTTTGCCATTTAATTTCCTCGTTTTTTAAAACAGAGAAATATTTGTTGGTGGGAGTTAGTGATCTTTAGGCAGTTGTAGTTCTCACCTAGGCTTGCAGTTGATATGCTACTCTGACTAGATAATAATCAAAAGACCTAGGCTGCATCTACATTGTGGAGACTATACCACAGGGGTGGGAAAACGTTTTGGCCCGAGGGCCACATCTGGGTATGGAAATTGTATGGTGGGCCATGAATGCTCACAAAATTGGGGTTGGGGTACAGAAGGGGATGAGGGCTCTGGCTGGGGGTGCAGGCTCCGGGGTAGGGCCAGAAATGAGTTCAGGGTGCAGGATGGGGCTCTGGGCTAGGGCAGAGGGGATAGGGTGTGGGGAGGGGGGGTGAGGGCTCCAGCTGGGGGTGCAGGCTCTGGGGTGGGGCTGGGGATGAGGGGTTTGGGGTGTAGGAGGGTGCTCTGGGCTGGGACTGAGGGGTTCGGAGTTTGGGAGGGGGATGAGGGCTGGGGCAGGGGATGAGGCATGGGAGGGTGTCTCAGGGGTGCAGGCTACGGGCGGCGCTTACCTCAAGCAGCTCCCAGAAGCAGTGGTTTGTCCCCCCTCCAGCTCCTACATGGAAGTGCAGCCAGGCAGCTCTACTGTGCGCTGCCCCGTCCACAGGCACTTGGGGTGGGGGCAGCATGCAGAGCAGAGGCCCATGGCTGCCTCTATGCATAGGAGCCAGAAGGGTCATTCTGGGGACCCTGGTCCTAATACCCTTCCCGCAGAACAGGCTCAGTTTGTGAGAGAACCTTCACCTGCCTCTCCCCCTAAGGGATCCTTCTAGCAGGCACTGGGATCCACTGTTAGGGGAAGAACCCCTTAGTCTGGTCCTGGTGGTGCCTCCAGAACCATCGAGATTTCCCTCTTCATCTCCGGACATAGCGGTGACTGCAGCATCCCTCTCTCCTCTGGATGACTTCAGGTAATTTCAGGAACTGTTGCAGAGAGTTGCGGAGGAACTCCAATTCCCCTGGAAGAGATCCAGGATACCCAGCATAAGGTTCTGGATATCCTCCATACCTCATCACTGGCCAGATTTGCACTGCCAACAAATGACGCTGTTCTGGAGCCTGTCAGGACAGTATGACACACCTTTGCCACATGCACAGTGACCCCCAATGGGGCCAAACATTACTATGTTCCTGCCAAGGGGTCTGAGTTCCCATATGCACTGACTCCATGGATGCTCCAGCAATCCCCCACAATCAGCTCCTCTCCCTCTACCCCCCAGCGCCTCGTGCCCACCGGCAGCTCCATTGATCAGCGCCTCCTGCCCGCCCCAATCAGTTGTTCCCCGGCATGCAGGAGGCCCTGCCGGGGAGGAGCAAGGGCAGGGAGCACTCAGGGGAAGGGGCGGAGTGGGGGTGGGAAGAGGCGGAGTGGGGGTGGTCCCTTAGGGGAAGGGGTGGTGTCTGAGTGGTGTGCGGGGCGAAGGCAGGGGGAGCATCCTCCAGCACATTAGAAAATTAGTGCCTCTTTGCGTTCCTGTTTTTGTACCCTCCTCCAAACTCCCTGGTTGTCCAGGCAGCAACTGAACGAGCCAAACAGCAGCAGCCTCAATGGACACCAGCTGATAAGGTGAGCAAGTGTTTGGACCTTTTGGGATGCAAGGTATTTTCCTGGTCTAGCCTTCAATTCAGGATTGCGAACTATCAGGTATTATTAGCCCCATATAATTTCCTGAATTACAGTTATTTCGAGGACTTTACTGATTACTGCCACAACACGACCAAGCTCATTTTCAGGAGCTTATTGAGGAAGGGAAGCTGGTAGACAGGATGGTCCTCCAGTCAGCAGTGGATGCAGCAGATACTTCTTCCAGGGCCATAGCTATGGCCATAATTATGTGTAGGGAGTCTTGGCTCCATTCCTCTGGTTTCCTGAGGGAGGTGCAGAACATTATTGAAGACCTCCCTTTCAATGAATCCCATCTTTTTAACCAAAAGACGGATGAATAACTGCATACGCTCAAGGACTCCAGAGCCACCCTTCGTTCGCTGGGCACCTACACTTCTGTTCCAAAGTGCAAATTACACCGCTCACCATCCACTCAATGCTACAGGTCCCCTGATTTCTATCCTCAGAGACATTGTGAGCCCCTGAGGAAACACCAAAAGACTCAGATCTTGCTCTCTGGGGCCCCTTTCATAGGCTTTGATATCACAGATACAACCTCCAGCCAAGAAGTATTTCTGAGGCAAACCCAAGAGGCACCAACTGCTGCACCTACCCCCTGATGACCGTCCTATCCCATCTGGGGGTTGTTTAACACTCTTTTCCCACACTTGGAGTGTGATAACAAGGGACAAATGGGTGTTGAACGTCATCTGCCATGGCTACAGATTGAATTTGTCACAGTACCTCTTCCAAGACCCCCCCCCCTCCATGTGCCTCTTCAGGGAGCACTCTCATGACAGCATCCTCACTAAATAAGTGAACTCCTTATTACAATGAGGAGCAGTAGAACACGTTCTCCCAGAATACTAAGGAAGGGGGTTTTACTCAATTTACTTCCTGATGTCGAAGAAGAAAGGCGGGTGGAGACCAATCTCTGACATCTCAGTCCTTAAATCATAAGATCAAGTTTGGTATGGTCACACTGGCACTGATTATCCCATCCTTAGAAAAAGGACATGGTTTAAGGCTCTCAATATGAAGGACATTTATTTTCACATCAATATGCATCTGGCCCACAGTGGTTTCCTGATATGCACAGCGGGCATCCACCATTTCCAGTACAGGTGCTCAACTTTGGAATAGCCACTGCTCCCAAAGTCTTCATCAGAGATTTTCTGTTGTAGCGGCCTATGTCAGATGTTACGGAGTCCTTGTGTTTCCATATCTTGAGGATGGCTTCTAGCCGTATGGTCCAGGCAAGAAGCCCAAGCATCAACCTCCATGTTGCTCAACCTCTTTCACCCCTCGGAGTCAGCATCAACATTGAGAAATTGATCCTAGATCCCACACAGTCTCTGGACTTCATAGGGCCTACCATCAATTTGGTCACAGAATGGGCCTATTTAGCGAAAGACAAGTTCCAGGCGATTTCATCATGAACAATCTTCATGTACCAGCAAGGACTTGCTTTTGCCTCTGGGGCCACAGGACTTTGTGTACATACATGACCCCTTTTGCATGCCTCCATCTTTGCTGCCTTCAGACATGGCTCCAATCTGGTTACTCACCAAACCATCACTCCATGGATTTCATGCTGACAGTCCCTGCTAACATACTGTCATCCCTCCAGTGGTGTACAGATCCATGTCATGTAGGCATCGGGGTTTCCTTCCTTCCTTCCGAGACAAGAGGATCATCATCGATGCATCCCTTTATCACCTCAGACGCAGGCATGAGGCGAGCCAAGGTGCATGCGTGGACCAACGGACACTACTTTCAAATTCTCTATCTCTGGGTGTATGGTGTGCATGCGTAACCCTCACTAGAATACAGATAGGGACCACACATCTCGAAGAATCTCCAGTTACAGATAAGTAACCTCCTTGTACTAAGCAAGGAACCGAACATTATATAAGATGAAGCATCTATGAGATGGAGAGATATAGGGAAGTTATTCTAGATGGCAGAAGATAGAGACTTATAATAAAAGTGGCCAGATAGTGTGAGGAGCCAGAGGGTCAGTACTAGATGAGAAGAAGATGCAGGAAGGAGAGAGAGAGAAGATACATGAATTTTACTGTAGTGAATCCATGAAAGCGTTTAAAAACTTGGAGAGGACTTTTGAGTTGTAAACTAAACTGATGACGGAGCAAGATGAGATGTCCACAGAGAGGTATGTAATATGATGATGCTTCATACATGTGAGAAAGTGTTGACAGTGGTATCAGGAGCAGATTAACAACAGATCTGGGCACAATGTTCCTAAGGATATGTCTACACAGCAAAGAAAAATCTGCAGCTGGCCCATGCCAGCCAACTTGGGTTGTTGTTCCATTGGTGTGTAGATTTCTGGGCTTGGGCTGGAGCCCAAGTTCTGGAACCCTCCCACCCCAAAGGGCCCTAGAGCCCAGACTCCTGCCCAAGCCTGGAAGTCTACACAGCAATGAAACAGCCCTGCAGGCCGAGCCACACAAGTCTGAGTCAGCTGGCATGGGCCTAACACAGGTTTTTCTTTGCTGTGTTGACATACCCTAAGAATCCTGCTGTCCCAGGCAAAAGCAGACCTGCACTTTCAGTAGCAGCAGACACTGTGATCTCAGAGAAGAAGCTGTTGTTGAAAGGTCACAGATTTATCTTTTGGTGTATCAGTAGCTCTGTTGTTGTATAGCACAGTGCCAATTCTAGACAACCTTTCGGACTCAGACCAGCAGTTCCAGATCTAGTATCTTGACAACGAGGCCAAGGAACCACAGCCCCCAGCTTAGGTTCACCATGCAGATTTGATGAGAGGATTTCACCCCAAGGATATAAGATTTTATTTTAGCCTATCCAAGTTTTAAAAGGAGGAGAGTGGAGTTGGTAAGATTTCATAATGGATGTCTTCTGTCTACTCGGATTGTTTTTTCTTCAAGAAATGGGCAATATGGTGAATGAATGGAATGTTAGGAAGGAAAAATGAAAAACAGAACAAATAATCTCATTCCATATCTCAGTTGGAGAGAACTATATGCTATCTAGTATAAGTAAGAAATTGTGCTGTCGGAGGCTAAAGGATTTATGCCTAAAACAGAAACAAATTAATTTCTGACAATTCAATGAGGGGGGAAGAGAATATCTTATTTATCTCACCATTTGTTTGCTCAGCATTGCTTTCTGAGACATATTTAAACTTTTGCAATTGTAAGAGATGCTGATCAATGCCCCTGGACTTCTGAACTGAGACAGCAGTCTGCTGCATCATAGAGTTTGTAGAGAGAAGCCAGTAATGATAATAATTAGGTAGATAATATTTTCTAGTGATTAGCACAGTAGACTGGGAATCAGAACTCCTGGATTCTATTCTTAACTTTGCCACTGAGGCATGGTCCACACTTACAAAGTTTACAGGTATAGATATATTCAGTGGTGAGCTGGAGCTGGTTCGCTAGAACTGGTTGTTAAATTTAGAAGCCCTTTTAGAACCAGTTGTTCCGCAAGGCACGACCGGTTCTAAAAGGAGTCCCACTTCTAGTGAGTTTGCAGGTCAGCCTAACAAAGAGCATTAAACAGTCAAAGGCCTGGTTCTAAAAGGGCTTCTAAATTTAACCGGCCAAAAGTGGCGCCTTAGGTGCCGACTCCATGGGTGCTCCAGCCCTGGAGCACCCAAGGGGAAAATTTGGTGAGTGCAGAGCACCCACCGGCAGCTCCCCGCTCCACCCTCGGCCCCAGCTCACCTCCGCTCCGCCTCCTCCCCTGAACGCGCCGCCCCGCTCTGCTTCTCCGCCCCCCCAGGCTTCCTGTGAATCAGCTGTTTGCGCGGGAAGCTGGGGTGGGCTGAGAAGCAAGCGGCAGCTTCCCGCTCAGGCCCAGGGAGGCTGAGGTGAGCTGGGCTGGGGGGTGGCGCGAGAAGGGCCACCCGTGCCGCAGCAGGTAACTTGGGGGGGGGGCGCAGGGGAACCGCTCCCTGCCCCAGCTCACCTCCGCCACTCTCGGCCTGAGTGGGAAGCCACGGCCTGCTTCTCTGCCCTCCCTGGCTTCCCGCCGAATAGCTGATTCGCTGGAAGCCGGGGGTGGGGAGTGGGGCCGGAGAAGCAGAGCGGGGCGGTGGGTTCAGGGGAGGAGGCGGAGCAGAGGTAAGCTGGGGCTGGGCGGAGGGCAGACAGACCAATTTTTCCCCGTGGGTGCTTCAGTCCCGGAGCACCCAGGGAGTCTGCCCCTAAGGTGCCACTTTTGATGTGATCAGTGGGGGGAGTGGCCGCTCCCCCTGCTCCCCCCCCAGCTATGCTCCCCCGCCCCTAGGAGCCAGAGGGACCTGCCGGATGCTTCCTGGGAGCTGCCTCAGGTAAGCACAGCCAGGACTCCCCACCTTGCCTCCAGGCAGGTGCCTCTGGCTCTTAGGGGTGGGGTGAGCACCCACTATAGTGGCCCACGAGACCCTCCTGCCCGGTTCTGGGGGCAGACAGGGGAGTGGGGTGGATGGGGCAGGGGTCCTGGGGGGGGGGGGCGTCAAGAAATGCTGCGGGGTTGGATGGGGCAGGAGTCCCGGGGGGCAGGGGTGGGCAACGACCCCCTCGTGGGGTGAGGAGGGAACCCGTTGTTAAGATTTTGGCAGCTCATCACTGGATATATTGGTTAGATGTAGGGCAGGTTTTTAACTGGCATAGCTATACCAGTGTAGATGTAGCAGCTATATAGGTATAACTGTGCTTAGGCTGGTATAACGTATGCCTGTCAGTGGAACCGACCTAATTTATATTGGTAGAACCAATTTTATACCCATCTGCTGGTTGTCAGAGGTACTGCAGGATGAGGTAGTTTTTTGGGTTTGGGGTTTTTTTAACATCCTTTTCCTGAAAAGTGAGAGAGGCTTTTTCTGTTTGTTTGTTTTTCCAAGTTGTTGTTAACTTTAGAGACTTGATCCATGATTCCCTCTACCTAGCAGCTAACATTCTTATCTTGTCTTCAATAGCCTGCAGGGCCTTATGGATTAGACTATGGGGGAAGTTATAGCTTCCTAAATCAGGATGTGAGTCATTCTTTTTATTTCATAGGGGGTCTAGATTTTTAATGAGATTTCAGATGCCAATCTCGCTGAACTTTCAGATAATAAGGATTCTCTTTCAATCCTAGCTTCCCAGTGTAAGAAATCCTAAACCCTCTTTTGCAGGTAAGAGTCACTATTTTCCATCCAGAAATCAACCAGGAAGTATGGACCTAAGAAATCCATGTTGCCCTTTGTGATCTCAGTAAAGGACTTGTAATAAATGCTTCTGATAATCTGCTTTCATCAAACCTCAGGCACTGGGAATGGACAGTAAGGAGGAAGGATTTCCAATTGGTTGTCTTGTGAATTTCCTCACTGAGTTGTGTTCTGTCCATCGTGTCCCAGAGTTATATTCTCATATTCCTCCAGTTTCCTCCTCTCCCCAAGGGTAGTGGCATGTCATCTTCCTCTTTCTTCAGCCAATAAGGATGATTTTCTTCAGAGGTGACCCACTTCTTGGAGGTCAGAGCCATCATCTCAGTGTAAGGGAACAATAAGGGACTACTAGAGACCAAAGGGATATCCTGCATCTGTGATGTTAACAAATACTTCCCTCCACATCCTTATAGTCTCATCTGATCTAATAGGTCTAAGGTTTCCTCTGGATAATTGGCTTTTTAATTGGTTCTACAATGGGGTATTTAAGACCCACACTGGGACAGAAGGGGTTAGGGAGCAGGTCTTGGCCCAGATGACTCACCCCTGCCATACCAGCAGAGCTTGCTCTAGCTATAGGAGGACCTTAAAAGGGAGCCAGACAACTCAGAAAGAGGGGGAGGATGGTGGAGGAGGAGAGACCTATTTCATGAGCTCCTGAATAAGGATGAAGCTAGAGCCCTGGCTGTAGAGAGGTTCTGCCAGTGACAGCTACCCCAGACCCTATGAGGAAGGGCTTGGCTTTCCCTAAGACTAGGGAAACCTTTGCTCTAGCTTCTAGAGGATCATTGATAAGGCATTTGACCACACCATGAACCAAGGAAGCAAATGGTAGGAAGTGGCGTTGGGAGGCAGCCCCGAAATACTCTGGGGTGTTTTGCTATCACTGTCTCTCACAGGGCTCTAAGTCAGAGCCCAGTGGAGAGGAAGAGCCCAGGCTCGCCTACCAACCACCCTTTTCGTGGAGGGGGCATAAACTCCTTCCCATCCTTCCCCCTGCTCTTGGAGAGAAGGAGATGATAGAGACATTGTAAGCCCTGTGTCAAGGGCATGCCACCCACAGGGGTTTGGAGATGGGCTGTTGACCCTTTCTTTTGTGGGGAAGTTGAACTATATATATTTTTTTGGACTCTGGTACCTCGGAAGGGGGTGAACTCAACTGATGACCAGGTGGAATGGCTGAATCACTACCCTACCAAAAGTGGACCTCTACAGTGTTGGCGTGATTGCTGGTGAGGGATGCTGGAAATGGAGGAGAGGTGGAACCCAGGGACCAAATAACTATGCAGCACCACTGATAAGCCCAGTCCCCATTACAAGCTCCTTTGGATTTTATTAAATCTATGTCTGAAGTTGCAGCAGACCTGTTAAGTAAAGTCTTCTGCATGATCAGCTATTTAAATCACTTGCACATGTGGATAAAGTCTGAAGACCAAGCTCTGAGGAGAATCAGTGGGACAATGGGCATTTTTGACCTGGGTTCATGGGAGTGAATCACAAAAAGAGTGTTTCCTTTCCCTCTGAGCACTTGAGCCATGTGGGTTTGCTAATGAGCTCAAGGAATGATATTTCCATTCAAGGAGAGAATTGTGTAGCTATAAAACATTTAGCAGTTCTAACAGAGAGGGAATGGGAGAAAGAATTGTCTCATTATGTTGACCCTAATGTCGTTTGTTCCTTTTCCTTTACACCCTGAGTGCTTGCTAGGGTATTGTTGTTTAAAATGCAAGAACTGTGCAGTAGTGGACCCAGTCACGGAAAGGCAAATTTTATTCCCACTTCCCCTTTGCTTTTTGAGATTGGATCAGTACAGCACAAATCCCCCCTCTGACCTGAAAGATCCTGGATTTTTTCTTGAATCCTGGAGTAAAAAAACACTTCTCACTCAAAAACGGAGATAATGTTTCTTTCATATTAAAGACTAAAACTAAGATAAGAGAAGAAGTGAGTACTGTTCCCAAGAAGTGAGTACTGTTTCAACTTTGGGTTGATTGGTTGTCAACATTCCATTCTGATTCAGTCAACAAGAAAAACTCAGGACTGTGCATATTGATCCAGTCACTGAAAGCAAATTAGCAGGTAAATGAGAACAAAGTTTACCTCTTGCTGCAGAAGGACTCCAGGCATCTGAGTATGGGTTTTCCCTTGCTCCGTTGATCCTGGCAAATCCTCTGTAAGAACAGTAGATACAGCTTATTCAGTCCCCTTTGGGAATCCTTAGGGTGCCTTCCTTGCTGGGCTATTTCCTGCTTTCTCTCCCACTGCACACAGTGAAAACCCCATTTTTTCTGCCCTAAAAGTAACAGAAAAAATGGTTGACTCTCATGCTGTCTGTGGAACTACAAAGAACCTGCTTTGCAAATCACTGCTACTCTGAGACCAGCTACCCAGTGGTGTATAAAAACCACATTGTGAGCCAGACCTTGTATTTCTAGCTTGCCCAACCCAGCCTCAAGCCCAAATATGGAACAAAGACCCCAAAGTGAGGCACATTAGAAAATCAGTGTAATAAATCTCAGTATGATGTGGCAATAATTTCCTTAACATAAATAACATTAATTTCTGTAACTTCAGTATCATGATGCAGCATGGCTAATGTTTCATATTTTTCCTGTGAATAAATTTACAACATCAGTTGGATGTTTGTGTTTGATGAAGGTAAGTTTGACCCTATAATAATGGATGTTTGTTGCATGGGACTATTAAAAGGATGTACAAAAGGAGTGAGAGTCTCCATGCAGCTGTTGAATTCAGATTCCCCAACAGGGTACATGTCACTATCAAATCCCAGTTTGCTTGTTTTTATGGAAGTAGATTGAATACCACCAGTATTAACTGCAAAATGTGTTCCTGGGACCTAATGGGTGAGTTTGATTTTAACATCCAATGGTGTCACTATGCTAATTATGCTAAAAGTATGCCCTTTGAGCTCTCCAGCACTTTCAGACTATTTCTGCAGCAAGTGCCAGTGAGGTCTATGATATAAAATTGCAGATTCCATGGCAACTGTCATCAGCCTCATCTTCCAGCAGAGGGGAATCCAGGAGGCTTTTGTGGCCGGACTCACATTCCATAATCATTTCCACTGCTGATGAATATTACAAGCTCTGACTATAGGTCTATACACCATGGTGACTCAGTGGGAACTATCTGCTGCCTTGACCAAAAATCTAACTTCTTTAATCCTAGCCTATGAAATACTATTAATCATCTTCCATCCCTGACTGCAGGGTCTTGTAATTTTTATAGTATAGCTTATAAAGGATTACTTTTTACTATGAAATTCAATGTGTAAAACTTTTATAAAAATATGCAAAATTGTATAAAAATAACAAACAAAACTTAGTTTACTCCTTAGGCTGGCTCTGTTCTCCAGCAGGGTTCTTGGTGAATGTAACCTTTTCAGCAGAGATAATGCTTGTTTTCACATGCCATACATTCTGTCCCAGGATGGTAGAGTATTTTATTTTCTAGTTCTGTAAATCAAATGTCATTTATGAAATTAGCTGTTACTTTTCCAATATGACCATAATGATTGATGGGAAGAATAACACTTTGAACATACAGTATCAAGTCTGCATTTTAAAGAATATCATCTGTATAAGATGATATTCCTATCTTTTTTAATTTTTTCTTTAATTTTTCAATATAGATAACAATACCCAGACCATCAGTAGCATCCACCCAGTCTGCCTCTGAGAGCTTTCGTTGTGGCCACCAGCTAGAGAAGAGGGATAGAGACACTCATCCTATGGAACACACTGTGGAATTTTCCTCTCCGAAGGAGAATTTGCCTGGATTGGTAGTGACAGAGGATGCACTTCCCACTAGTACCAGCAGAACAGATCTGGTACTTCAGTTAAATCATATCAGCCATGAGGTGCTTGATAGGGAAGGGCACGTCAAAGAATGTGACAGACTCGTAGACTGTGGCCAAAAGGACCTATTTGAACAATGTAGCAGTAGGGAGGAAGAAAAAGAACCTGGAAATCTTGCTCTAGAAACTGAAGAAGGAAGGCTTCCAGTGGTTTCTGAGGATGCCATAAAAATGTCTCACAAAGGGCAGAGTTCTTCTCCACAAGGGAGCTCAAAATTTGTGGAAGGAAAACCTCCAGCTACTATTGAATCTGCAGATGAATCACAGCCAAGGACTTCCTGCCTGGTGCCAAATTCAGATGCAAACTATGAGGTACTGAAGTCAGCAGTAGCTGAGACATCAGAGGTTTCACCATCAAGAGTCATAGACCTTTTTGATGATAGACAGGAAAGTCAAATAGTAATAGTGCAGGAAAATGGTTTCCATGATAATGAAGAAATTGATCATAGTGAAGACTTGGAATGCCACCAGATGGACCTTACTTCATTTTTTCACCGGGAGGGCAAAAGAGAAAAAAGTGCCCCCAGAAATGGAGAGCTGTTCCATTGTATTTCCGAGAATGAGAGTTCTCATCAGTCTAAGAAAGACTTGGTTAAGTCACCTTTTGTAGTCAGACAAAGTCGCATACCAGTTTTAGCACAAGAAATAGACTTGACATCAGAGTCCACTTCTCCTGTTTCAGCAAAGGAAAAGCTTCTCCTAAAGAAGGCCCATCAGACAGATTTGGTCAGGCTACTCGTGGAAAAGAGACAGCTCAAGTCTTTCCTTGGTGATCTCTCCAGTGCCTCTGACAAGTCACTGGAGGAAAAAGTGGTTGCTGCTCCTGTACCGTTTTCAGAGGATGACGTCTTATCTGCCTTTTCCAAATTGACACTGGACTCTCATGTGGGCAAACAATCGGAGGATGGCTCTTTGTCACCAAATAGTTCTCAGTCCAGAAAGAGCAAGATTCCAAGGCCAGTATCCTGGGCTACAACTGATCAAGTCACCAGTTCAACCTCAGCTCAATTCTTTCCTCGTCCACCCCCAGGAAAACCACCAACTAGGCCTGGGGTAGAAGCCAGGTAATACAGACGAACTAGAAATACGTATTTTATTTTAAAATAGCTTTGAGCTAGCTTGCAAAGAGTATTGTGAGAATATGCATGGTGTGATTGTCCAAAACTTCTGTCATTTGTAAACCGATTTTTTTTTAAAAATCCTGGATTTGAGTGATCTGACCACAGAAAAACATTTGAGAAATATCTTAACTGTTTTTTAAAAAAAGCTTTAGCTTTAAAACATCAGTTAGATATTAATAATATCTTGAAGTGTTACAGAAGGATGTGACAGCCTTCCAGTGAACTCTCCAACAGATACAAAGAGCCAGAATTTTCAAACCTGGGTTCCTAAAGTTATAGCTATATTTAGATACTTAAATAAAAATTACCTGATTCTCAGAAGTGCTGAATACTCAACAAAACCCATTACCAAAGTACTCTTATTTAGAAGTCTAACAGTTTGAAAATTTTGATGAACAATATTAGACATAATTGGTTAGGATCAGATCATGACTGATTATGCACAGGAATGAAAAGGAGCACAGAGAGGCCTTCAAAAGCTCTACTTCACCCCTGGACATCTATGCATGGGCAGCCATAATCCAGTTCTGTGTATAAGTAGACTACAAGTATAAGGGGAGTGTAGGTGTCAACAGTGATTCAGTATTCTCTGAAGGAAGTTGTAGGGGGATGGCTTTGCCCTCTTCCACACTGACAGACTGCAGTCACAGTGGGTAGACAGGGAGTGTATGCTACCGCTCCAAAAAAGGAGCTAATAAGCACCGCCCTTCAGTATACTCCTTCCCGTATTATTAGAAAAATAAGTATGCTTGTATGCACTTTGACACCTCTGTCTAGTACTTATAAAGACATTTTTGTTATGTGTTGGGGGTTACACAAACATGGATACTGTATCCATTTGAACTGTACACAAACCAAAACCCTACATCCAGATGCCTCTGAATTTTAGGTAAGTTCAGATCCAGATGTGAACTCTGCAGCTAAGGCCCATCTCTAGTTTCCATTTACATTATGTTTGTGTATATTCATTGTAATGGATAAAGCACAATAAAATGGTGGAAATAATCTCTCTTCATTTCTTTTTAAGATTACGCAGGTACAGAGTTCTAGGGAGCAGCAACTCAGACTCAGACCTTATCTCTCGTCTGGCTCAAATCCTTCAGAATGGATCTCAAAAACCAAGGAGCTCCACCCAGTGTAAAAGTCCAGGATCACCACATAGCCCAAAAACGCCACCCAAAAGCCCTGTCATCCCTCGACGCAGCCCCAGTGCCTCCCCTAGGAGCTCTTCCTTACCCCGTACAGCCAGTTCTTCACCATCCCGGGCTGGACGGCCCCACCATGACCAGAAGAGTTCATCCCCACACCTTGGGAGGAGTAAATCGCCTCCTAGCCATTCAGGCTCCTCATCCTCTAGGAGGTCCTGCCAACAAGAGCACTTCTGCAGCAAACCAAGCAAGAACGGTCTGAAAGGATCCAACTGCTCCTGCCACCACTCCCCAAACACTAAAACCCCCACAGGAAAGAGCAAATCGGCTAGTAAACTTAGCAGATAGGAACTGAGCCTTGACAGGTGTAAAAGCCTTCTCGTAATTTGATGCATGTTGTGTCTGTGTATTGTCTATTTAAACAAAAAACAAAAAAACAAAAAAATCAGTGTTGAGTCCTTGCTTTCAAAAGAAAGTAAACATATGATAAATTATTTGACAATTCATAGTGTGTAAATGAGTGGCCAGGCATTGCCTAATGACAGGCAGCAAGCAGATCAGAGAGGGGGTAGAGGTCAGAGAAGGATAGTCAAAGATGTGTGGAACATTTGAAGTTAAAATTATCTCTGAAGTGAGTATTCTAATAGGGTTTTTTATTTATTTATTGTTTTTATGTTGTATACTTAGGAGATTTGGCCTAATTATTTAAGGCCTTTCTCAAAGAAATGTAATAGAACCTGAAACATCTGTTTTTATTTCCACAATGACACCACCACCTCTGAAATAGGTACGGCTCAGGCATTTATTTGTAGAATTTTAAATAAGCACATTATTTGGAAGATAATATTTTTAATTTGTGAGTCTTTTCAGTGTCAGGCTGTGCACATCTCTTTCTGAGTCATTCGGTGTCCATCTCTCCCCCCCTTCCCCCCTGCCCCAATGGTACAGATTCCCCTACTTAAAAAAAAATTACTCACTTTACCTGTTCTATATACTGATGACATTTTAAAAATAAGTTTTAACATTTTCTGAGTTTTTATAGTGATATTTTGCAGGGCATTTGTCTTTTGTTAGTATCCAAGAACCTTTAAACATCGGTCATGTTGCTTTTTTCCTTCTGGGTCCATGGTTCTCCTCTCCGGGCCTGTATTATGTATATTCTGGAGACAGTCATTCCAATCTGAGTTATGGGAGAAAGAAGGAAGAGTCTTCAGGCAGAGGGTTGTTGCAGACTTACCATATACTGCTGTGTGTATTTGGTCAGAAGTATGTAAACTGTTTGTCTGAAAGTCTGTCTGAGTGCAAAAGAGAGCCTTTGTTACAACTATCATTTTCCCATTGGTTATGGACCACTTAAATCCTTGTTGACCTTATTCACAATGTTGCTGTCTTGACATTAAATCCAAGATGGCAATGCTGAGAAGGAGTAGAGAGAACTACAAACTCAGATTCGTTTTTTACCTTGGAATTTAGCTTAAGTCTAGAAGATGAACTGTATGTGTATTCTCAGTGCTGAAAGGTGAGTGCAGAGCCTGTACACTTGCTAGGTTATAGACAAGAGGAATAAAGGCCTTCACTTCCATTTCCTACAGAATCTGAATGAGAATATTTGGCAATATAACCAGAAGGAAAACAAATCTCAGACAACTTCCCTGTTTGGATTTTTGTCTTCCCTTTTGCCCTAATGTCTCTTAGGGAAGCCAGACCCCTTCTCTGTGAATAAAGTCCATGGTGCCTATTTTCCCCAAACAGTTTCCTTTAGTACTCACTTAATATGCTGTAGAGAATCATTGTAGGACACTTTAGGGGTATGGCAGCCTTTACTATGTTCAGAAATGGAGAGTGGATCAGAATAGTTTAAAACACAGGAGTACAAGTCTGAAAGGGATACACTAGCATCCCTAATGCTACCTGTCCTAGCGGTGCTGGATGTGTGGAAGCACTGTCAGTTACTGATCTGCTTGCTGTAGTCATATGCCTTTCTAGCCAGCATCTGTGCTTTTTATTTAACCTCTGTTTGCTGCCAAACTAGTACCTTTGGATTGAAAAGGAAATATTTTCTCTCTGAGCTAACACATTTCTAATGCTGCATCACAGCTGCCCTGGAGCTGCACTGAATTTCACTTGTGCTGTCAGAGTGTGTTGGGATTTTCTTTTTCCTCCTGTGTATACTGTTTTCCATAAGTAATGTAGCACAGTGTGGAACCTTAGTTTCATTCAGGTTTCAAGCACTGCAGTGGAATGCAATAGGTAGCGCATACCTGCTGTTTCTGAAGAAACTATATTATTGGAAAGGCTTATTTCTTTGTATTATATTGTATAATAGGTACTATACTAATGATTGCATGTCCTCATGGTAAATTATATAATATAAATATTTATAAATATATATATATACATATGCTTATATAAATTCACTTACTCTTTCTCATTCTCCATTTGTAATTTATGGACCACAGACGATGCAGTTCTTTTTCTGTTGCGTATCTGAATACTCTTGGTGTTGCATCTCTCCTTTCCTGAAAATAGTTTCCTGGCATCCACAAAGTCAAATAGCCTTCATGCCTCAGTACAGGGCTGAAGGGTTGGTGATTTGTCAGCAAGCCAGTGTTTTGTGTCTCAGCCTTTTCCTTTTATTTATAGTTTTGTGTGTGTGTCTGTTTGTGTGTGAAACAGGAGCACAGACTCAGAAGTACTGTATCTTTGATTATAAGATAGGATTTTTAATAACTGTTTTTTCATTTCACAATGTGCATTTTTAAGCTGCAACATTGCTCATGATACAGGAGCAGTCACAGTTAATGAATACCTAATAGATGACTATGACAAAAAAAATAAAATAAAACCCCATCTTTTCCTTTTCAATTTCCTTACCTGTCACCTTGCAGTATACACTATCGAGAGTTGGATCCCATTGTAGACATCTCTCCTCAAGGCTCTGCTGATACTGTCTCTTAAGGCAGTGTGGCAGCTTATGATAATTTTTCATTCTCAATTTTCTGAGGAGCATTCTCTTTGGTCTTTGAGTTAAGTCCTATATCAGTGAGATCTGTGGGAGTTTTGGCATTAACTTTAATGGGGGCAGGTTTGGGCTCTGTGCCCTTCCCCTGAAATATTGAAAATAAGGTATTTACATTTTCTCCCTGATATAGCAGGATCCAGAAACAGGTAATCACTGTTATTGTAAGAATAGTTTGTTTTACAGGTGAGGGGAGACATAAAACTCAAGATATTTTCCTTCTCTCTGCCAGAGACTAAAATATATCCATATTGTGCAATATTACGTAATGGTGAATAAAACTGAGAATATTGATCTTGTAGAAATACATTACTATTTGCACTTCTTGCCAATATAAAGAGAGGAACTACATCAGAATGGGGGAAAGCTCAAAGCAGAGGATGGTGCTTTTGGCATTTTCAGTGCAATGCAGGGTAAAATAACTTTATGTCCCTGGTGGTGGCTGCGGATTTCGGTGACTCAAACAGATTTTGTATCTGGTTAGAAAACTACTGAGTTACTGATAGAAGCAGCTTTACATTTATGGATTGATCAAGATTATAGCCTCTCTTGTACTCTTCTTCCCACTTTACTTTGTTGGTTATATAATTCCTTCCCCGTGAAGGTAACAAAATTGAGTATTATGAACTAAACTATCAGCAAATGTAACTATATGGTAATCAAGCCCTGTGTAATTGTCATCCTTGTAATATTTCTAGAAGGGCCTCTATCATCATCAGTGACCCTATAAAGAATAAATCCCAACAATGTAAATATATAAATAATTATACATTTAATTCCAGTTGTTTAAAACACTAAAGGACAATGGCCTGTGTAAAGTCTAAGTAAATGGCTTTGTGCAGGGAACCTCTGCCGTGCTTAGAATAGGGAGAATCTTCCCCAGAGCAGCTGCAGCCATTCTGCACAGTTTGCAGTAGCGTCCCCTTAACACGAAGGTTAGTTCGTGGACCCACTGGCTATACCATCCTTCAATCCCAATCTCCATTTCTGTGGAGAGAACTGCCATGCAGCTAAGATCATACAGGGCTTTCAGATTCCTCCTGCACAGTTCCTCTTCAGTATCCTCCATGTATTCTGAAACTGTGGCAGTTCCACTGTTTTCAGGGGTCTTTTGTGGCCAGGTTGGAGAAGTTGGGGAAGGGACAGAATTTCCCCCGGCCTTTATGACTGCCAAGCCCTCCAGAGCATTTTTGCACAGCTGTCAGTACGGATCCCTAAATGTATTAAATGAAATAAAATCCAGCATTTAATATTTTACTTCTAAATAACAGATTTTTGTGGTGCTATTTTGCAAGGTACAGTGTGCTTAGTTTGTAGTTTTTAAAAATGTATCTTAATATTGGCAAAACCTTTTCATGGTGCACTGACAGCTTGTTTGATTAACTGTAGGCAAAATCCTGCCCCAGACTTAATGAGTTATGCGACATGCAGGAGCTAGCAGAGAGAAGGATGCTAAGCATACATCTGCCACTAGAGCAGGGCAGGGTGGCTCAGGGTGGGCATAGGTAATATGCTGCTAGGTGCACTGTGCTACTGCCCTAAAAAAGGAGCCATACTTAGCCCCAGCTACCTGTATATATATTAGCTGGCTGGGTGAGGGTGGTGGGGCGGGGCATTCCCTGTAGCCAGCAACCATATCCTCTCTGGGAACTACAAGGCAAAATCCTGTCTTGATGTTTGCACGGGTGAGAAACAAGCTCCCTACGCCCTCACCTCACAGAATACTCATGAAGCACAGGGCTGTATCTTGTCTTATATGTTTAAAAGTGGGCTGACGGACTTTTCATCTTTTAAGGCCTGAGTTCTGAGAGCTCCATTCCATGCATTGCTGGGGCATTTGTGATCATTAATTATAGCAAGGGAAACGCTGAAGCTGGTCTTTAAAAGTAGTTCCATTCACCTTCCATTTTTTTGGATAAAAGTGTGTGGGAACTACCTTAGCTATTGCCTCCTCTTGGTTAGAATTCAGCTGCAAGAACTAGCTGAGGCCTACTGTACTTTCATTTAGTTTGACCTCCTCCTTGAACTACCCGTACTTATCCCTGGCTAATTGCCGCACCGGCCCCCTTCCAAATCACGGGCATAATCCTACAGTCCTAATCTGGGCAAAATGCCCATGCTCCCTATAAGTGCAGTAGCATTTGTGGCAGTGGCTGAACTGTAATGTACTATAAACCACATTCTTCTCTCCCTCCCTAAAGTGGAACTTAGGCAATGTCTGTCTTACGCTACTGTCTCCCTGTCTGTCAGCAAGCGACCTTTTCCTCAGGACGCTAAAGGATATGAATTCTTGTAGCAACATCAACATGAGAATGAAGAGCTGCCAGAGGGTAATTATTTCAATTTCTTAAAAGTGAGTTAGTGGCAAAGAACTGGTGCATGCCTCCCAATACTGTTTGATGTGTATTTTTTTCTTTATGCACCTAAAATATTTTTGCACATTTCATTTTGGTGACAAAATGAACCTTCCAAAATGAATGGGAGGAATGAGTAGCAATCACAGTCCAATTGATTTCTAGTCACTCGGGTATAAAATAACAATTTGCTTTCTTATGGGCCTGATCCTGTGAAGTGCTGAATGCCCTCAACTCCTGTTGACTTCTATTAGAGTTGAGGGTGCTCAGCAACTTGCAGGATTAGGCTCATAAGTACACACTATCATTCCAAATGTCTTTTGGTTCAACTGTGCTTTCACTGTTACACAGTCAGAGGACCTGGTTACTATATTGACAAAAGCTGTAGTACTTAACCATGTCCCCTGTGTTTAACTGTTAAAAGCTATGGATGGCCCTTACTGTTACTGTAACTTTTAGTATAATGCCTAATCCTTTCATGTATCTCTTTGGTGCAAATGCAAGGAAACTAGACAGTGAACAAATGAATCTTAAGGTATACCTAAGTTACCACAATATACATAAACACTCAATCTGTACTTTTCTGGCCTCCCACCTGAACTCCCCTTCCCCTGAAACACAAACACACAAATCTCTTTGGGAAAAATAAATGAAATAAGGGGGAGATTGGATTGTGTAATGACTCGTACTACCTGGGTTTACTGTAGCATGCTGTCTAAAGCAGAGGAGTCTGTATAATCACAGTCACAGCAGGTTTTAAATCATCTGTCTTTATTTTAATATTGAGTCAGATCTTCCTTTAAGACAAAAATATATAGAAGTTTATTATCTCTAGGTACTGTATGTTAACTTAGTGGCTACTTCATTCAAGTTTTAATTTATATTTTGACTTTCATTCCATCCATTGTCACTAATAGCGTCTCTTCAGAGTAACAAATGACAAACCTCTAGTACTTGCAATCTTTCCTGTATAGTATATGCTGTTTCTGTTAGCTAGTCACTTTCCAAGATGCTCAGCACGCATGCCAGATAATCATGGGAATGACTTTCTCCCTTTGCAAAAGTTGTTCATTGAGGGGAAATTATATTCAGAAATTAATATGTGGCTGATGCATAAAGCTAGCACAAGAGATTGTTCTGAACTGCAAGGCTCAGATATTGAACTGAATGTTCTCAAAGATGCATGATATCTGGAGCCTCTGTTTTGGTTCAGGGTCCATCTCTCATTAGTGCTAGATACTGTGCAGTGCAAAACTTGAGCTTGAATATAACAAAGGCTTTAACTGAAATGCTGAAATAAAGAAACCCTGCTTATCTTCAAATGAGTATATATTGATTCCGATGTTTGCTTGTTAGGCCTTCAGCAATATCCTTATCCAGTGCAAATGTTGGCTTATATGATCTATAAGTTTTACTGTCTACTACTTCCATTCCTCCTGCATATGGGTAACTTAGATCTTGGGCTGGTCCAGCCATTTGCATGCAAGTGAAACTCTCTCATTGAAGTCAGTGGAGGTTTTGTCTGTGTATGGACTGAAGCAATGGGCCCACTGTGAGGATATTTACAGTTGCTGGTTATTTTATTTGGAAAATGAATGTGTTGTGGCCACCGTGCAGACCTATGCCCCATCCTCATTTATTATAGCAACTGCTGTGACCAGGGCTGCAGAGCCCATGGTCTCTAAAGAAATATCATAAACAGGCTGCCCATAAGAGGTGTTGACCACCCACAATTCTCAAAAGGAATTTAACTACCTCCAGTGGAAATTGCAGGTGTTAGCCTCCTTTCAGGATCAGTTCATCTGTGAACTGGCCAGTGTATAGGGTGCTCTAACAGCAGGACAGTTTGTATCTTCCCCAAAGATACAATGTTGATGGGTCTTGTCTTCCCGTGTATGGAGAATGGGAGTCCTTATAAACTCCTATCTACTGCACAGCAGAGCAAGGTCATGATAATTTGACACTGGGGAAGTTGGCCTTTTTAAAAAAAGCTATTTCACACCTGCCTGACAGAATCCCAGAAGTAGGTTGCTTGGAAACTCTTCCCTGTATTCATACTACCTTCCCTGGCCAGAGAGCAAGGTTCCAAAGTCTTCCTCTGACTTCTGATTTTCACCTTGAATTAGCCCATACACAAGCTGTTATGCTGGCGCTGGCAGCAACTGATTTTCAACTGCTTTCCTACAAGTATCCAGTCCAATAAATTAAGGAAATCACCAGCAATTCTTAGAGACAAGTAGTAAACTTTTCAATCTGTGAACAGTTGACTGCTAACCTAAAATCTTGGGGCAATACCACAAAGAAATGAAAATCTGTAAATCAACGAAAGATAGAATGTTCAGTGAATCCAATAAGAAGACATTTAACAACTCAAGATTAAAATCTATGGTATAATTCATTTACATTTTTCCCAGAGCTTATTAATTACCATTGTGAGTCCTCCAGACTCTCTTGCCCTGTACTTGTTTCCCTCTCCCTGCACAATGAAATCTTGTAAGCCATTTTTTTCTTTTTGCTCAGGCATCCAAGAACATAAGCTTTTGCAGAAGAACTAATGCCCTTGTAATGGTCATTTGTATATAAAGGTGTAATTATTTATTTTTTTTCCATTTGTACCATATCAAGGCTTTGTACAATGTTTTATGTTCTGTTTTCAAATTATTTTGTATTTTATTTTTATAAACTGGTTCTAAATAAAATATTCATTCAGCATGCAAAACTGCAATCCTTGACTGCCTATGAATGATGAGTTTACTGTTTATAAAGCTCCTAACCAATTATTTTTATAGCCTATTTCTTGACTGTTGTAATTCTGAACTTATAAATGGAGAGAAGCAGCACCAATTGTGTTATGACATACTGTACTTTTTTGTTACATAAAAAGTACACCGTGGAATTGTGTTGGCACCAGAGCAAGCAACAGTGAGATGTTCATGTTGCATACTGGAGTGGTTGAATCAAAGAGCTCCTACTGATTCAGCAGCCTCATACTCTGTATTACTGTAGAAAGGGTAGACACTTTAGCTTTGCTCTATTTCTTGCCCCACTCCTTCCCATCCAACCAAGCAATGATTCTGCTACAGGTCAAGTTCAGTGTAGTAAGAATCTGGCAGATTCCAAATCTTGTCATTCTGCGGCCTGGTCTACACTAGGAAGTTAGGTCAGTATAACTACGTCATTCAGAGGTGTGAAAAATCCACACCCCTGGACGACACAGTTAAACCGACCTAACCCCCAGTGTAGACGGTGCTAGGCTGATAGGAGAATTCTTCCATTGACCTAGCTACTGCCTCTCAGGGAGAGGGATTACCTATGCCACCAGAACTCCTCCCATCACTGTAGGTAGTGTCTTCATTGAAGCGCTACAGTAGTTTATGTGTAGACATACCCTGAGAAACCAACAGTCTCCTTGGGTACCTTCCCTCCAGTCAGAAAGGTCTCTGTAGTCAGTGTCTTCATAGAGTGATGGCGATTATTCTCCATAAGATGGTCCTGGCTGTTACTGGCCTTGCAGCCCCATCAGGAGATCAGCCTCATTTGTGAACAATATATCTGAGCTGCAGCAATTAGGGAAGTGTAAGAAGTAAGGCTGTTATAGAAACCAGACAATTTTCAGTAACAGTGTTACTAAGTCACTGGTTGGTCTGATCAATGTTACTTCTGTTATTCAGAGAAGATTTTCCCCCTTGCATATCTCTCTGATAAAACAACAGATATAGATAGGCTTAATCCCCTTCAGAGATTATATTTGCCAGGAACATACATGCATTTCTCATTCCCTATATGCTGTCAAAAATATTGTCTGGTCTGTTACATGGCAAAATGGAATATTTTTGGTGAAGTCCACAGCAGCAGGGAAAAAGTCCATCAACGCTATTACAGCTATAGCACCACCTACGTGTGCTATGCAAGTGCCATGCTAGGTAATGGTAACACAAATTAAGGGCCCAGTCCTGACCCCATTAAAGTCAATAGCAATACTCCACTGGCTTCCACAGTAGCTGGAACCAGGCCCTCACCTATTTTCTTTTATGTAGATAATTTCAAGTCACTTCACACAATAGGAAGCATAAATCCAGAACTCATTTACACAGTAATAATCCCAGAAAATGATGATGTCTTGGTTTAAAAGCAGGAAGGAATTCAGTGGCGTGCTTCAGGAGGGAGAGCTTTCATCTTGGATGTTCTGTGTCAGTAGATCAGTTGAGCACATAAAGGAATGACTGCTTAGGCATATGATGGTGGGGGTCAAAATAGCTATTCTATACACTCTGTACTGGAGCCAATGTATAGATCTTTCACTGCTCTAAACTTGGTTTAAAAGTGGATCATATCACAAGTGAAGGAGTTTTGTCTTAATCTGACTCCTGATTAATGTAAGTAAATGACACAACTACTATAGTGTCTCTCAGTATGCCTTGTTCACGATCACAGTGGAGGTACTTGTCCACCTACTGTTCCTAGAGTCTCAGGAGTTCCACAGCACTTGACCTACAAACATTAACTGCTTCTGAATTGAAAAATCCAATTGCTCTTAGCAGGGACTTAAACTTCAGTGTGATAGAGGCTCAAGCTAGGCCCTACCAAGCAATGTTGCCACAGGGCAAATGCAGCAATTCAACAATTGGAGAAATGGCCTTGAAAGAAGTGGCTGCTGTAGTCTGGACAAGTTGGCAGTCACTGCCCAGAATGATTAGGTGAGCGTTAGAGCACAACATTTCACTAAGCTAACTGGAATGTTACAGAAGCATTAATCACTACTTGTCCTACAAGAACAGAACAGAGGCGAAGGCTGCTTTTCAGTTAAAGGAAATACAACTAGATGAAGCCCACATCTCAATGAGTGGAATCTGAATATACGAACTCCCACCATGTTAATATGTGCACATCAGGCAAACAGGAATCCTATGCTATTCCCAAGCAATAGGAAGCTTTTAATATCACAGGACTCAGAAACTAGTTTTGGAGTGGGTCAGTTTAAGAAAACCTGGTAAATGATTAGTAAAATAGTTGTACCTATCACCTGCAGCAACTGCTTTTGTGAAGTAAAACTTCTCAGAAGCCAGACTATCACTTCAAAGAAGGTGCCTAGCCTGTATTAACCCGCACTGTCGATGTGCCGTATGCTTGGGTTGCAGTATAATCTTGCACACGGTACATGGACCAGGGCAGTGAGGAAGAACACACACCAGCAATATTACTACTGCAGGTTTACTTTTAATTAGCCAGCAGCTGCCAGATTAAAAAAAACTTATACAGGCACTGAAGTTAATATAAAGAATAAAAGGGAATCTTTTCATCAGAAGTAAAGGGAAACTAATGAGCTGGAGAAAGTTACGCAATAGTTTCCAAAGGTGATGAGAAAAGAACCCTACTTTTGCATTTGTGATCCTTGCATGTAACACTGATAGAACACACCTAAGCTCCGAAGTCTAAACTACTTCAACTCTGGCACCTAAGCTCCGAAGTCTAAACTACTTCAACTCTGGCACCAGCAGACAGGATATGTGTTTGTGCTGGTGCCAGGTAACAGGCCATCCTTGTCTCAACCTTTGGTTTCTTTCTTTCTGCTGTAGGAAGTGATGTAACTGCCAACAGTAACTATTGTGGGGGACAGAGGGTTAGCTAAGTTCCCCCCCATTGTGTATAATACTAGCTGGAAAAAATGTCTCTGGGAATTTTTAAATTTGACACTGTATGCTCTTGCCAATTTTTAATTTTTCAGATATTTTCTTTCAGTCGTCTGGATAATTTGTTTGAGATTCGTTCTTCAGCAATACCTGAGGAGCTGCCAGCTAGAATCACAGAGCTCTCAACATAGTCAGGCCCTTTTCTACACAGTCAGTCCCAAATGCTGGTTGTGGAGACTCTGTACAGGCTATGCGACTGAGATTTGCTCAACTTGCTCACCTTCAGGCAGCAGTTTCACAGGCTGTAATAAGGGGATGCTATTTTGGGGCCCTGAGAAAAAATCCTTGCACCACTCCCAACTGCTGAAAGCTGTTGATATCCCCTCAGTTTTATCACAGTTTGAAGCAAAGGGCTTCATCATCTCCTTAAAGTGCAGTACTGCTGTCACAACTGATGGTAAAAATGATGTCTTACTTAACAAAGCCACATGGTTTCTTAGCTAGGAGAGGGGGAGCTGGACTCTGTGGGTATCTGTACAGAGCAGGCATACATACAAGTCGCAATGCAAAAATCAGACTTTTGTTCTTTCTATCAGGAGAAGTAATGGTTCTCCTTGGCTCTTATTTTCTCCAGGGGTGGCATTTAGGAATTGTTTTCTCCTCAGACTCTCCTTGCTCCCATCCTCTCTTCCTTCAGGATGTAGTATGGAACTATCTTTTTCTTCCATGTTTGTAAAGTTCCCAGCACAATGTGGTCCTGATCCATGACTGGGGTTCCTAAGTGCTATGATATAAATCATGATAAGGAATGGAAGATCTTCTAACACTTCCACCCAAACAGAGGCCCAGCACATGAACTCTTTCAAGAGCCAGGAGAGAGAACTTGCTCTGCCCCAGGCTAAGCCAAACCCTAACTAGTATACTGAGTAGCAAGTCTGTCAGTTCTGGACAATATAGGACATGGGTTTCTCTTCTACCTCTTTCAAATGGTGTGACATTTGTCCCCAGAAAGCATGCTGGCTCTGTTGAAGACAGAACCTGGTGCTAAGCTATACCAGCAAAGATTGTTCCATATTGAGAGCCGGCATCATTCACCAGAAATGAATTTTTTTGCTATATTTCTCTTTTTAAAAAATTATGTGACAAATAACACCCTCCACTTTCATTGCAGTTAAGCAAAATGCTTCTGCATCTGAAGAGCTGGAAATAAACAGTGACCAGATGGATCAATGCTGGATGAAATCTGAGCAGCATATTCATGGATCAGCGGCTCTGTGGCCTAGTTCTATCCCATCCCCTGAGGAGGTAAAGTTGTCAAACTCTTGGGATACCTTGCACAGACCAGATTTTTTTTTTTAAAGTCTTTTTTAAAATACAATAAAAATAGCAGATACTAAATTTAAAGTAAGCTATTTTTACAGTTTGGTTTTAAAAAAATACACAACTTGTGTAACTAACAGATTCTGCTTCTGTTATTCAATAACTGTAACATTACCCTACTCCATCATACCTTTTATGTTCAAAAAGTCACATTAACCCAAAGAGGATACAGACAAGAGTCTTAGTCAAAATAAATTTGATTTTTTTTTTTTTGAAAGAAGACGGTGAAGAAAACAGAAGAGAGACATTAACCAACTGCAACAGTTAGTGTTAACAAATTGGAGATTGGTAGTTAGTGTCAAATGCCACCTAATGTGAAACTTTCCCCACTGGGGAAAAAAAAGCAGGAGGCAAGTCCAATTTGCTCCATTATAGTCAGAGGCTGGAGCAGAGCATACAACAGTACCGCTAACATCAGTCACTTTACATATATTCAAGTTTTACACATCTGCAAAACAGAAATAGTAGCAGCCATTTGGATGTTCTTTCTTAATGGTTCTCAGGGGTGGTCTAGGAAATTCCGAAGGGCCTGGTTCTTGAGACATAGAGCTGGAACTGCAGCTACTGCTTCTGCTGCTACTTCCAGCCACCTGTGCTCTGCCTCTGTCCTCAGCTGGGGAGATCTGGGGAGACCCAGGACTCAGGTACCCTGCTGTGGTCTGAGTAGAGGTGGTGGCATAGGTGGTTGGGCCAGTGTTGTTTTTCACATAAACATTTTTTATAGCCACCAATGTGTGTGCCATAATACTGAGGCTGTTGCTGAGATCTTGCATGCCTTGCTGCAGCAGCCGAAGGTTGTGGTTGACACTGTCAAAGCCAGACTGGATCACCTGCATCTGGTTCTGCTGGATCTGCATTAGGTCCTCTTCCGTAATTTCATTTTGGTCTGTCTGAGACCGGCCTTTTGTTTTGGCTTTTACTTTCCCAGACAAACCACTCCCAGCTGTTCCCAGAAAGGGCAGTTGCTCCTGGCTAGGTGGAACCACAGCCATGTCCTCAGAACTTTCTTCTGGCTCCACTACCTTCACTACTATTTCCTCTTTTAAGTTCATCTTCTCAAGACAGGGTTGGTGGGATGGACCAGGATCATCTGTAAACCCTAAAAGGGCAGAGAGGAGGGAAAAAAACAAAACAGAAACAGGAGTCAACAGACTTCATTATCTCGGTGGTCACTCAAACCTCTGCCTGCCCAGTGAGCACGATTGGCATTTACGTGGTAGTTAATACTTCTGCTGTCAAGACCCTATAATGATGACTTGTACTGTATTATCCCCTACACTTGTAGCATAGATATCTCCTTTAGTAGGAAAAAATATTGAAACATGCTCACTGTAAATGACATAACTGAGCGATGCAAATCTCAGATTAAAATCACTCACTCCCCAATAGACCAGCCAAAAGCATTTGCTACAGAAGAGATTAAGTTCATTCCAAGCTCTTATTTTCCTTTCTCCCAGCTCAGCACAAGAAACCAGTATCTGCAAGGCAGAAATAAGTGACATCCTATCTGAATTGCTCCTCCTTGCCTGAAGTAAGATTCATTGCACTAAAGCTCATACCTTGCAGACCCATGCACAACAGGGTGTACATCATCAAGAATGAACTGGGTCACTGCGGGGGGGCCTGGCAGGAAGCTGCATTTTACCAAAACTGCTGCTCCCCGCTGATGAGAGGAGCCCCCTTTCAGCGCCGAACGGGGGGAAAGACGCACAAGGCCGCCCCCGCCCGCCAGTACGGAGCCCTCCGGGCGCTGCACAGAGGCTGAGCTGGCCCCTCTGCGGGAGGGATGACCCGCTCTTCTGCTCCAGTGACCTGGCGGGGCTAATTCCCCGGCTCCATGGCAACGCCGACTCCCGCCGCGCCGGAGGCCCAGACCAGCGGGGAGGGGAAGCAGAAGCCGAGACCGGGCGCGGGGCGCACAGGGGCCCGCTCCCCCCTCACCAGCCCCGGAGCTCACCGAGGTCCACCACGGAGGCTCCGGGCAGATCCAGCGTGTCGATTCCGCCCACGATGGGCACGGCCTCGGCGGGGCCGAGCGCGGAGCCGTAGGCGCGCTGGTGGTCGGGCTGCGGGCCGGGCTGGGGCATCTCCTCCGTGCACAGCAGCAGGCCGAGCCCGCCGGAGTGGCCGGCGGGGCCGCAGCCCTGTGAGAGGCGGCAGAGCTTGCTGCGGTCGCGCCGCTTCAGATCCCTCCAGCGCTTCTTGAGATCCTCCACGTCGCGGGGGCAGGCGGCCACCGGGTTCACCTTGTGCCGGATCAGCTCCCAGACCCGCCGCTTCTGGCCCGGGGAGGCGCGGCCCGGCCCCGCTGCGAACAGCATCTGCTCGTGCTTCAGCACCTGCTCGATCAGCACCTCGGTCTCCGCCTCGTTGAAATTGGCTTTGCGCCGCTTGGGCGAGTCCTCGGCCATCATCCTCCCCGGCGGGCGGGGCCCGCGGGCCGCCCCGATCGCCGCGCGGCCGCCGCTAGGCCACAGCCCGGGCCCTGCTCGGCAGACCAACGCCGCGCACGAAAGCGAGGGACGCGCAAGCCCCCGGCGCAGGCGCCCCGCGCCCCGCTTGTTGACATGGGGAGAGGGCGGGAGCCGGTGTCCGGGCGGCCCCGCCCCGCGCAGGGGAGCCGGCGCGCGCCGCTCCCGAATGGGAATCCCAGCTGAGACTCGCGTCCGCCCGACTTGCTCCCGCCCACCACGGGCACTGAGCGTTCTAGCCCCGCCCCTTTCCGCCGTCACAACCACACCCCACGGCGCAAATCTGATCCCAGTCCTCCCCTAGCCGAGGCTCGGTAGGCGAGTAGCGGCGCTGTCCTCGCCCACGTGGTACAGCATTCTAGCCCCGCCCACAGTTGGTGTGACCCGCGCTTGGGGGACAGGCCGGGTCTGCCTCCCCCCCCCCGCCGCAGCCGCTCTTGTCCGCGCGCTGCGACGTGCGTTGTGCGCCTGCTCGGCGGGCGGGCGGCCGGGGATGGCGGCTGTTTTGGAGCTGGTGCTGCGGGAGGAGGTGGCGCCCGGCGCCGTGGTGCGGTGGCTCGACCACGGCCCCCGCCACCGCCCAGCCGAGGTAACGCGCAGCCCAGCACCGTTGTGTGGCGCTGCTCCGCCCTCAGCCCGGCAGCGGGGCGCCGGGGCCTGCTGCAGCCCGGACTCCCCGCCCCGGGCGGGCCAGCGTCTTGGGCTGCAGCCGGGCTGCCCCGCGGCGGCCTCTGGGCCGCACGCCCAGCCCGCCGCTCGCCGGGGCGCCGCTCGCCTGGGCACGGAGGGCTGGTCCCGGGGGCTGCAGGGCTCCCTCCCTCCCTCCGCACTCGGGCCCGAGCGCGCCGCCCTAAGCCCCGGCCTGCGTCCAGGCGTGCCGGGCGCAGCGTCACTAGAGGGCAGGAAACCTCGTGTCGTGCTCGGCACGGATCTGAGGGGAGCCCGGGCAGCCGGCGGGCCAAGGCCGAGGCTCTCCGCGGCGCAGGGCAGCCCGCGAAGTTGGCGCCCCGGTGCTGGGCCCTGGAGGTGGTCAGTGCTTACAGCGAGCTGGAGGAAAACAATGGGGGAGGAGCAGCAGCGGCGCTGGTAAAGAAGTGCTTGGGGCGTGTCCCTCCTCAGCGGCCCAGCCCCACGAATGCCGACACAAATAAAGTGCCAGGTGTGTGTGATCCTTTGCGGCCTCCCCATCCCCCCCGCTTTTAGCCCTGCCCGTAGTTTCCATGAGCCGTGCTCCTGTGTTAAGAGAAGAGTAGCTAAAGTTACGGTTTACGTTAATTAGGTACAGCTTTTTATTTTTTTTTTTCTGGCAGTTTGCAAGCCCTTGGTGTGACCCACAACACTGCTTGGTGGTTGTTTTGGTCTGTAGCCGCTGAGGAAGGCTTGGCCGGGTGAAAACTTAGCTGGGTGTCCAGATAAACTCAGCCTGAGCTACATATCCAAGTGTATTTACAGAACACTCGCCGAATTCTCTTGTAGTCCTGAAATGTGGCTATCGCTGTAGTTTGTGAGCTCCATCTGCTGGTTTTGCAGCAAGCTGTTATCAAACGCTATTTTAAAGAGACAGTCTATTAACACCCTCTCATCAACCTGATAAGTTAAGTGAGATTTAGCTTGATTATTACTTGAATAGGAGACTTCCAAAGAAATCCAGGATGCTGCAGGAAGAGAGTGGCAGTTTCATAGCAAAAAGAAAAGGAGTACTTGTGGCACCTTAGAGACTAACCAATTTATTTGAGCATCGGATGCCGATGAAGTGAGCTGTAGCTCATGAAAGCTTATGCTCAAATAAATTGGTTAGTCTCTAAGGTGCCACAAGTACTCCTTTTCTTTTTGTGAATACAGACTAACACGGCTGTTACTCTAAAAGTTTCATAGCACTGATCCTTCTGGGTTAGTCCTGAGTAATTGCTCCAGTGGAGTACTTGTGGGTACTGTGCTGTGGTCAGTGCTGTCTCATGCATGAGATTTAAAATGCTTCATTAAAATCTCTTGGCATTTTTCATAAGTTAGAGGTGGTAAACACTATTTTTACCAAAGGCCACCTCAGGTAATTACACTATTTCTCTTAGCTTCCTGTCTAAAACTGTATAGCATTTAGTTGTATAGCATTGCTGCTGAGCAGGTATCACTTTCTAATGCATCAGTTACTGTGAATCAAGGAGTAGCTGAATTTACGTTTGTGATGTGTTTGGAGTCTTTTTGGGAAGAAAAGTGCTGTATAAATCAGGGTGGATTTGATTTAAATCACTAGTCAGGAAGACACTATTTAATCATGGATTTCTACATAAAAGTGCATTCTTGGTTGTTAAAACCTTAATACATATTCTTCACAACTCAGAGATAGATGTTGGTTTCATTTTTAGAAGGTACACACTATACATTTTTAAAGTGATTTATTTTGAAAACTTTCCAGATTAGTTTTACAGCTATATCATTAATGAAATAACCAATCATTCATTTTATCAAAGATAATTGAAGCTGATATTTATGAAGTCCTTGGGAGGTGAACTATCTCCAATTCAACAGGTTAATCATTAATATTTGGAGGATTTTCCTGCCATGCTGTATTAAGAGGAGAACATCACCAAACAGACATTTAAATTGTTTTATTTAACTAAAACATCACATTATGTATTCTGGATTTTTTTTCTTCAACAACAAACATAATATTTTAACAAAACAAGCATTTGAATTTTTGAATTTAGTTAAACATTAAAGTTTTTTAAAATCAGGTTTGTTTTGTTAAAATTATTTTTATCTAAAATAGTTAAATTAAATTTAAAAAACAAAAATTCAGTAGACTATGTCAGCCAGGTCAACATGAGAAACTTAAAATATGGGCTTCTGCAGCTAACTCAGTCATCTTCATTTTCCTGTTTATTGATAATCTGGAAAAGAAAAACAAGCTTTCTTGCTTTTTCAGGTCCCAAATGATTTCTCAATTTGTAATGAATTAGTCCAAAGGAAGAAAATATTCTTTTAACAGCAGTAGCTGCTTCTGCTGGTGTAGAAAGTGAGATTATCGCTTCAACAGTCTCTGATTCAAAGTGCTTAAGTGACCTCCACCAGTTCACTGGTGTGACTTTCTTTAAAACATCAGCAAACATATATTTCTTGAATGGTTCTAATTCCCAAACTGGGTCTCTTTTACGGCCTGCTGCCATTATTTAAAAACATTTTTGCTGTTAACAAGCATGTTCTCTCTGGAGACACACATCCACAGTTTGAGAACTGCAGAACTAAGCATCTCTGATGTTTATCTTCTAGACTGAGCACTGAGTCCCATTGGATAGATAGAAAGATTAACCTAAATCTGACACCCCATAAAATTGGGTCCCTAATCCATGAACTATTGGAACTCATTTACAAAACTTTTTTTAAACATTACATGAATTTATAATCCCTATTCCATGATATATCTTTGAACTATAATGTATCTTAATTAAAACTATCTTTAGATAGGTTTTTTTCCTCAAAAAGCATTGTATCAAAAAATCCAATTTAAATCTGTTTTTGATTTAAAAAAAATCATTGATTTTTATCCACCCTGATATAAATGTAGTTTAATTATGTGATTGTAAATAAAAGGAGACACTATGGGAGAATAATCTATATCCTGTGGAAAAGAGGTCAAATCAAAAGATACTCACTGCAGTTTTGAAGAGGAGAAGAAGGGAAAAAAAAAAAAAAAGCAAAGGGAAAGAGATAAAATTGAGGTATATTGTGAAGTCATTGTCGGTGCAGCTTTGCCAGCTAGAAGAATATTGCTTAAAAGGGAGATTTGAGGTCTAGATGCACTGAACTAGGAATCAGGAGACCTGGATTCTGTCCCTGGCTCTCCCACTGCCTTGCTGTGTCATCTTGGGCAAATCATTTAATCTCTTGTCTTTTTCCTCGTACTTTTCTATTTGGGGCAGGAATGTCGTCTTGTATGTGTAGAGGGCCTAGTAGTGAGTCTTGGTTGTGGCCTCTTGGTTCTGTTGGAATACAAATAAATAAACGTTGGTTGTGAGCGATTGTGTTTTGGGGATTGTATTTGAAAACCGGCTTTGCACGTCATAGCATTTTCTGCTTAAGGACTTCAATGTGCTTTACAAATATTAACTAACCCTTACAGCTGTCTCACTCATTAGGACACTACCCCTATGAGGTAGACAAGTAATATTCGTATTTTCATAGATTTTTAAGGCCAGAAGAGAGGATTCAATCATTTCATCTGACCTCCTGTATATAACACAGACCTTAGAATTTCACCCAGTTACTCTTGCATTGTGAGTTCATTTTACAGGTGGGAAACCTGATCGTTTGACAGGGTAACTGTCTTGGTGAAATGTGAAGTCCTAGAATACATCAGGTGTGGTATTTCCAGTAGAGAGAGGGAAGTGTTAATATCCTTATAAGGTACTGGTGACACCTCATCTGAAATATTGTGTGCAGTTCTTGTCTCCCATGTTTAAGAAAGATGAATTCAAACTAGAACAGGTGCAGAGAAGGGCTCTAGGATGATCAGAGGAAGGGAAAACCTACCTTATGAGAAGAGACTTGAGGAGCTTGGCTTGTTTAGCCTAACCAAATGAAGGCTGAGAGGAGATATGATCTCTATACATACGTCAGGGATAAATACCAGGGAGGGTGAGGAGTTAAGTGCCAGTGTTGACCCAAGAACAAATGAGTATAAATTGGTCATCAACAAGTTTAGGCTTGAAATTAGATGAAGCACAGGCACGGACTTGGTGATTTCCCCGGGGAGAGCTCGACCTCCCCGCTCTGCCCCAGACCCCACTGAGCACCCACTTTTTTTTTTTTTTTGGTGGATGCTCTAGCCCAAGAGCTGGCACCTATGAGATGAAGTGAAGGAGGAGTGAAGTTCTGAAGCAGCCTTCCGGTGGAGAGGGTAGTAAACCTAACTGGTTTCAAGGCAGAGCGTAAGTTTATGGTGAAGGGGATGGTATGAGACTGCTTACAATGGCTCATGGCCCATCTGTGACTGCTAGTAACAAATATCCCCATTGTTCAGAGATGGGACTAACTAGATGGGGAGGACTCACAATTGCTACAGAGAATTCTTTCCCAGGTGTCTTGCTGATATGCTCATGGTTCAACTGATTGCCATATTTGGATTTGGGAAGGAATTTTCCCCTAGCTCAGATTGACAGAGACCCTGTTGGATTTTTGCCTTCCTCTGCAGCATGAGGCACAGGTCACTTGCTGGTTTGAATAGAGTAAATGGTGGATTCTGTGTAACTTGAAGTCTTTAAGTGATTACTTGAGGATATCAGTAACTAAGTCAGAGGTTATGGATCTATTACAGGAGTGGGTGGTGAGGTTCTGTGTCCTATGGTGTGTGGGAGGTCAGACTAGATGATCACAATGGATGCTTCTGGCCTTAATATCTGAGTCTAAGGGCATTTAGCAAGTCTGCATCAGAGCTGATAAAAATCTAGGTCTGTTGACTCAGTTTTGTGCTCTAACAAGTAGAGACACTTTTGGAAAACAATGAACAGTGGAAAAGCACAGAGAGACTTTACAGATTTTTCTTACTTGAGCTGGAAACTGAAATTCATTTGCATTCTCAGCCAAATCTCCTGGCATGTGCTCCTTGAAGGGCACATATATGAAGCAAAGGAAGATAGTAGTTCCATTGCCGTCTTTCTTAAGAAAAAGCTCCATAAAAATAAAGTACTTGCTGTCTTCTGCATTTCCTGCTTTCCATTTCACCAGGGTCTCACTTAGGGAAACAAAGCGTTTCCTCTTTGGATAAAGCCTAAGAGAGGAGAGCATAAGGCCTAAGAGAGGAGAGCACAAGTATGACAATGTGGTTGCCAGGTCTCAGTACAAAAAAGAATTAGTATCCAAGAGAGTTCTTCTGGCAGTCTGTCAAACTTTGCCTAGTTCTATTGTGAGGAAAATAGAAATGTGATGCACTGAAAGAGCAGTGCGACTTTTTTTTACACTGCATACAAGGTTTTACAGTATTATAATAATTTTAAAAAGCTGATGGTAGAATTCTCAGATAATTTACAGATCCTTTTAAGGATTATGTTCCCATGAAGATTTAAAATCTTATATATTATTGTCGCATTTTTATTTAGCTTTCTTGAATATTAGTTTTATGCATCATAAAAGTTGCCGCATAATATATTTGGAGCTCTGTGGTCTCACAAGTGAATAATATGACTTCATTAAAATGTAGTAAGAGCTTTTCTCTTCTGTTGTGTCTTGCACATGAGGATCTCAAAGCATTATATAAATAATCATTTATTTTTGGAGCACCTCCTGAGGAAGTAGATGGTATTAGTAGGTAACTGGAGCACAGAGAAGCTACAGGCTTAATAAATTGTCCACTAATTTTGTTTGCGTCAATTTTTGGTGCCCTACTTGAAACATTTTAAAGGGGCCTGCTTTTGAGGTGCTGATCACCCTCAGCTCTCAATGACTCTAGCACCTACCACTGCACCTAAGCATTTCTGTAAGACAGGCCCCAATGGTTTCCAGCTGGGAAGGCAAAATTAGTGGCTACTTTTGAAAAGTTGGGCCTGAGGAATAATTGTCAGACTAGGGAATTCTGTAGAACCAAGAACTCCTGAATCTGTTCCTTGCTGTAACTACTAGAGACACTCCCTCAACTTAAAAGTATTAGAATCCATGATGATGGTGAATTCGTGCCCAGTATTTGAGAGAGAGAGAAACAGATTGGAGTAAGTCTACGGGTATCTTTATTAATGTTTTGTTCTCTTTCCTTGCAGGAGAACCATGTCCATGACAAGCTGGTACCTCATAAGTTGCTTCAGAAAGACTTTGTGCCTTTCCTGTTGAATTTTTTAAGGGAACAGACTAGTCAGATCTTGACCAATGGGCCCTCTACCCCTGCTAAAACCCCAAATTCTAAGACCCTCAGGAGCTCAGCTAGCCATGGGAACCAAAAGTCAGGGTCAGAAAGGAGGATAGGCAACTCAGCAGGGTCATGCAGCAGCCGAATGCAGCTCTTTCCCCAGAGGACCCCTGCTAGCTCCTGTACCCCAGGTGCTAGTTTTCCCTCTTCTGCTGCATCAAGTGGCTCTTCTGCCTTTACTGGGTCAAGCTTGTCTGGCCCCGGCAGTGATTTCCCCAGCACCAGCCCAAGCTTTGGTTGCAGCCCTGTGTTCAACCACAGTGAGAAACGTTCATCTCAGAAGGCCAATTTGGGCAGCTTCCTTATGCCCGCACCAGATGTCCAGCCAGTGAGGCGAGGCAGAAGAAAAGGCAACAGTTCTGCCAATGCCACTGGCCGGCAAGTGGCTCGGGACCTAGGGCGAAGCCTCACTGAAGAGGAGGATGGGAAGGGTGACAGCACATCGTTGAGTGGCGGGAGGAGGAAACGGAGTGAGGTGGGTCCTACCTCAGCCAATTCCCCACCTGATCAGCTGAACCTCAACAACTTGGAGGAGTTCCCACCCATGAGTGCTGCTTCTGGCTTGACAAAGTAAGAGCAAGTCTTCCTTGTTGCACTCTTATTTTTCTGATCGTGCTGGCAGCATTGAGTACTGCAGGTTATTTCTTGGGAGCAGCTGACACTGTTATCTCACAGGTAATAATATATAGATGGTCTTATAACTGTCTCAGTTATGAATGTTTTGTAATAGATTGCAGGTTAGGGGGCTGTTGCTATGCTGTGCAGTCTGTGTTTTTCAACTCACCATGCTTCCTTCTCCCCAGTATCCTTCTGAGGCTCCTCTAGGGGCTCATTTTCATTGGGAAATCTTACCATTAAACAGAGTTGTGAAGAGTTGAGACAGTGGTGATATGATGCTGAGCACACCTTTGTCCTTGTTTGCCATGATCAGTGAGTCACAGTCAGTCAGCATTATCTTGACTCTACAGTTGTATTTAAACATGATAGGATTTTATACTGAGGGTAAGCCCTAAGTGTCTCCTCTACTTTGCTGCGGCTGTCTGGAACGGCTGCCAGGATGGCAAACAGGCATTCTGCGACCTCTGGTGGCAACAGCATTGGCAGGTGAGGCATCATGTCCTCTGGCTCTATGGTGCCAGTTAGAGGGAAATGGGTCTCCTGTGGTAATGGGCTGGGTAGATGGTTGACATGTGGGTTCTGTTTAGTTCTTGAAGTGCATGAGTTTCCCCTGGTTGCTTATGATTTTTTCTAGCTGGGCTGGCGAAGGGCGCAGCTCTTCCTCGTGGTACATGCTGTTGGTCTCTCTCTCTTTTTTAAATGAAACCTAAGATTCACTGCTAGGTCTCAATAAAGGAGAAATCAGGCCCCTTTAAGGTCTCATGTTTGCCACCTAAAATTACTTCTGAAAATTTAGGTCATGGCAATCTGCAGGAATCTGAAGGATGTGTGATTCTGAAAGTCCTCTTCAGATCAAGGCAGGGGCTTCTGCGGTTAGACTTAGCTGAATGTAATGTAGGTCTGGTCCACTAATCTTACCCACCTTAACTCTCCTTCCCTTTAGTAGACCTCAGAGTTCATAGGTTCAGAATTCCTAATAGATGCTACAGTAGCTGATGCACAGCTCTCCATAACACAAGGTAGGCTACCAGAGTTCTCTTCCTGTGAATCAGTGATCTTTCTACCTGCTCTCTGTCCAGGATGTATAGTTACGGTTGAATCTGTACTTAGCAATTCCTGTTAGGCCTGGTCTACACTGAGGTAATATTCATTTTCTCTTTCTCTCCTTCCTCCCACCCCCATTAACCACCTTTCAGGGAGAGTCAAGCTTCTGCTGCTTGGTCTGTGCAGTGGCACCAACCAGTTCTAAAGTGAGTTAATTGAAGTGATTTTAGAGCTGGTTAGAACTCTTGGTTCTCCTGAGAAATAGGGTCCCACATGGAGGGTGGGGATTTAAAGATGGGAAATCCTTATGATGCTCTGTGAGATGGCTTTGACCTGCAGGATATAATGCATTTCCATCACAAGCAGTAAGTTTCAAATTGCAGAGTATGTGACTGATGTGAAAAGTGTGAGGAGATGAGTCAAATATAAGACTGGAAGTAACAGTATAAGGTAAGGTCCCTAGCAGCTAACATGTAGCAGGCAGCAGATTCATTGGGAAAAGAGATGTCAGTTGTAGAACACTGATTTTATCATCATTTCTACATTTCGTTTAAAATGACATATTACTGTTCTATGGAGCCTTTTCCCCAAGAATCTTACAGCACTTTACAAATCTTATGCCTCATGTCACCCTTGTGAGGTGGGTAAGCAATATTATATGGATAGATAAACTGAGGCGCAGAGAGATTAGGATTTGTACAGGTTACAAAGCAGGTTGGTGGCAGAGGCAAGAATAGAAATCTGGGAGTCCTGACTTGTAGTGGCCAAAGAGGGTCACTGGGTCATGCTTTCATGAACATTTTGGGACTATATGATGAACTGATGAGCAGCCAGAACTTGGTATGTCCTAAGTTAGCAGTCTGACAATGTAGGACAGGTGGGGTAGATAAGTTGAGTAATATCCATGTTTTTCATCCATTTTCCCCCATAGTGATCATAGTTAATTTTAAGTCACAGCAGTGGAGTAGCAGGAAATACATTGTACTTCATCAGGATCGTTGAAGTCTATATTTGTAGGATGTACCCACTCTTTGTCTAGTGGCCCGGGGCAAAATCAGCTACCCTGCCAGATGCAATTACAGTTGCACTGTATCTTGATTCTCTCTTTCCTTATCAATTTTACATTGGCATCAAAATTCTCTGAAAGAGTTTGATGGATTTGACTGCTATTTTCTCTCTTGACGATCTGTTTATACTTCATTTAAGTGAAAGCCTCTCTTAAATTGTTTCAGCAAAAGCAAGCCATCAAGACGAATCAACCCAACTCCAGTGAGTGCTGAGCGCTCCCACTCAAAACCTAAGATGTGTTTCACTTCCACGCCAGTCAGCCAGTCTCCAGCTGCTCGGTTTCCGTCTGGGACCTGTCTTGAGACCTTTGCTGCCATCCAGGAAGGGAACGTTACCTCCATCAGAGGGAGCAGCCTTCAAGAGGAGAGGGAGATGCTGAAGAAAGAAAGGTACAGTATGAACAGGGATGGGGACACATCTGCAGGGGTTCATACTGCTCCCTTTATTAGGAAATTGCCAATAAGAAGCTGTAAATTAACAGAAAATATCCAGACAAGATAATAGTTGTTTGATTAAAAAAATTGACCTAAAAGCAGATGAGATGAAAATGAATGTAGTATCAGACTAACAAGTTTTCAAATTCAGCCTTCACTCTTCACTTAAAGATGTGCTTCTACTCTGCAAAGCGACTCTGGCATCATATTGGTCCTGAATTTATTGTATTTCAGTTACTCCTTATTGCATTAATGCAAAGTTCTGTGGGTCAGACTGTACTCTCAAGCATACTTATGTAATACCATTGTCTTCAGATGATGCTCTGTTTTACCTATGCAAACCTGCTGAAAGCTAGTAGGGTGCACACAGGTGTAATGTGATAACTATCACCCCCTTTTAGGAAATGGAAAGCTATAGGACAGAGAGGTTGAGTGACTTGCCTGAGGTCACACTCTGAGCCATGGCAGATTTAGAATTCGAACCCAGTTCTCTTGAATTCCAGTTCTGTGCCTTAACCACAAGACACTATTTTGTCATTAGGCAGAAAATGGATGAATTAAGTAATTTAACCCATCTCCTGTGTAGAAACTGCATTAGATTCTGTAAATGTTGTGATCAATTCTTGTAGGAATCCCAGAAAACCATACACCAAAGAAGAAAACTTCCTGTTTGAATGTGGTGTGTGTCATCTTCAGTTCCTCTGTAAGTCATTGACTTTGAATTTCAGATGCAAGTTGCTGCACCAAACATGTTCTCCTGCAGGCCTGTCTCTGGATCCCAGTACACCTACCAAGCCTAATTACAGTTGGAGTGGAAGCCTCGCTACTGATGGTCAACTAGTGACCTCTGCAGATCTCAGTAAAGTTTCCTGCAAGAAACAGCTGGAACAGCTGGCTCAGCTCTATTCATCTTGTATAGCAGGTAAAGAACTGGGAGTAGTGAGATGACTATGGTGTGGAATATCTTCTTTAAATACTTACTATTTCCAGAGTGCACCCATGACTTATAATACAAGTGAGTGCTGCCTGGAAAAATAAACAGAGACCTCCCTCCTACTCAAGAGTATATCCACCCCTAACTGGACAGAAGTCTAGAAAATGAGATGGGCCCTACACAATTCCCTGAACCCCTCAGCAGACTCAAACTGTATTGGCCCAACTGGAAAAGTGAATATTAGAGGCCAGGACTATTCCCTGACAATGCTCATTAGGTTGAAGTGGTTTATAAGATGTTTTAAGCTGTTACCCATGGTTTAACTTTTGGGGGAATGGAGGTAAAACACTTTCTATAATGCACCTACCCAAATGCGCATGGCTGCATATCAGCATTGTTGAGTCCTGTATGGATCAGCTGAGACTATAAGCTTGAGATTTGATTATCTTTGTTATCTTGATTTATTAACGTAGACTAATGCTGAGTGTTTAGCCATTTTATGTCACTTCCTCTTCCAGAAAACCTGGTTCCAAATATTTTCCTGGAGCTCTTCTTTGTCCTGCAGCTGCTAACATCCAAGGGAACAACTTCTTCGGAAGATGGTGAGAATGACATGGAATTCAATCAAGGATGTAAAGGTCAGCAATGCTCTTGAATGGAGACTAGGTTGTTCCCAGGCCTGGTAATGGGATACAGAGCATATCGTCTCTGATTCACGGGGTTCAAATCGAGCTTCAGGGAATTAGTGACCAAAAGTCATTACACTGAAGACTTCTGAGGCCTGCATGAAGTGAATTAGCATGTCTCAGTGAGTGGTGTAGAATATGGCATTCAGGTAGTGAACAAATAAAGAACCCTAAAAGCTTAGTTTACTACAAAAAGACGAGTGTCTACCCTTGATCTTATATAACCCTCCTTTTGATATCAGGGAATGTTCCACTATGGAGTGAAGGGGGTATTTAGCCTGAAGCCTATAGACCAGGCCGCCAAATTAGTTTGATATTTGGAATGAATAGGTGTTTTATAATCTAATAGGCTATTGAAAACCAGGTTATGGTAACTCACTGTTATTGTCTAAGAACTCCATATTTACCCACTAAAATGAATTTTCAGAGAGAAGAGTGATTCACCAGATTTCCTCCTCCCATCAGTTCCTTCAAACCCAGAAATACCGTTGAACCCATTGTAAGTTTAAGGTCTAATTCTGCCTAGGGAGACATGTGCAATTCCCATCAGTGGGAGTTGTACACAGGTTTATGGCAAATTTGGACCTTACACTAAGCTAGTCAGTAGCTTGATTTCTGGATAAGGTGTACAAGAGTGACTTCCAGCTGAGAATAGCTCCTGGTGTCTGTTAGAAAAACGCTCCATTTTTGGCTGCTGTTATTGTTCCGTGACCTACAGATCCGAAGAACCCCAGTTGGTCTTGACTTCGGTAGCACAGTGCACCCCAGCCGTTGGCTGGAGGAGTCTAATAATTGGTTGTATTTGCTCGACGTTTTGGCGCACAGTTAGCAGTCTGTGGACATAATGCTGCCAATGTGTTCATCCTGTTCCAAATCAGTTTCGACTGATTGTTTCATCAAGGAGGGGATGGGTAGAATCCCATTGATGCTGTCCCAGGAGTCCACATCTGTCTTGTAAGGGCTCACTCCTGCAAGCCCTGTACGTGTCTAACTCCCATTGACGTCAGCGGAAATTCCATTACTTCTAGGATTGACCCTTAAGAGAAAAGCAGCCTCTTGTCCAAGGCTGAGATTTAAGGAGTTAACATGAACTCTGATCTAGGTGATTGCCCACGGCTAACTAGGAAAGGTGGATAATTTTGTCAAACAAGAACACTGGTAGTTATACCGATTAAAATAAGAATGGCCAAACTGGATCAGACCATGGTCCATCTAGCCCAGTATCCTGTCTTCCAACAGTGGCTAATGCCAGGTGCTTCAGAGGGAATGAACAGAACAGGTAATTATCAAGTGATCCACCCTGTCACCCATTCCAAGCTTCTGGCAAACAGAGGCTTGGGATACCATCCCTGCCCATCCTGGCTAATAGCGAGTGATGGACCTATCCTCCATGAACTTATCTAGTTCTTTTTTGAACCCTGCTATAGTCTTGGCCTTCACAACATCTTCTGGCAAAGAATTCCACAGGTTGACTGTGTTATATGAAGAAATACTTCCTTTTGTTTGTTTTAAACCTGCTGCCTATTAATTTCATTTGGTGACCCCTAATTCTTGTGTTATGAGGAGGAGTACATAACACTTGCTTATTTACTTTCTCCACACCAGTCATGATTTTATAGACTTCTATCATATCCCCCCCTTAGTTTGTCTCTTTTCCAAGCTGAAAGGTTGCAGTTTTATTAATCTTTTCTCATGTGGAAGCTGTTTCAGAGCCCTAATCATTTTTGTTGCCTTTTTCTGTACCTTTTCCAATTCCAATTATCTTTTTTGAGATGGGGTGACCAGATCTGCACACAATAGTGGCAATCAAATATCAGGCTTCAGGGCAAGCTCCAGATAATTGCCACAGAGATCAGGAAGAAACCTTCCCTCTCATGCAACATTGCACAATTGGCCAACGATGTTAGAATGGGGTCTTTTTAAGGGGGTGTTTTGCCTTCATGTGACATGTCAGGTAATGGGCACTGATGGACCAATGATGTGACTGGGTTTGGTAATTCCTACATCCCTCTCAGTTAATTACTTTAGATTTTTCTATTTAGCTTCTGAATTTTCCACCAATTGTTGTTAAATGCTATTTGTTTTCAGATGCAGTGGAGCGGCAGCATTTTCGAAATGTACACAACTGTGTTTACTTTGCTGTGCAGGTCTTGGATTGTCAGTTTGAGTAAGTTGAACCTTTCTCTTTCTTTGGGTATAGGTGGGTTGTGTGAGTATGAGAGTGGGAGAGAGCGTGCATCTGAATTTCATTGAGGTCATTTTAGGGGCATGGTGTTGAGTAATTTACGCAATGTCACACACTGAGTTAATGACTCAGTTGAATTAGAAAGCCAGGACCTTTCTTTGTGGTGGTCTCTACACCATTATGTTTCAGTGTAAGTGTTCCCACAGGGAAATGGTGGGTTATGAGGTAACACATCCAAACTGCAGTTGGAATTTGGTGGGACTGATGTTTTGCTTCAGATGCCACCAGAACAGGAAAAACTCAGTGGACTTTTTCCTTCATGTCACCTCCGTGTGACTATGGCATTTGCAGTGTGTCCTGTTGATGCCAGTAGGATCCAGATTCCAGGTGGCTAGTGGTTAAACCTGTGTGATTTTTGTAAAATAAGTGTACACTTTATTTAGATTTGCTCCCTCAATGTTGTGTTCTGTGTGTGGTCTCTTTGCAGAATTATTTCTCATTTAGAGAAGGGGACACTGAAACTTTTGGCTGAGAATGAGCGGATTGCATCCTTTTCCCCTGGCTTGCATGAGAGGCTTATGAAAGCTTATGAGAGCAGCACAGCCAAGGTAAAAAATGAATAGTCCTTAGAAAGTTGAATGTATGAAATTCCAAGGGGTTCCCAGTAATATGCTTGCCTATCGCTCCCTTGCCACAGTCAGTTTGATGATTAATATCAAATCCTGTTCATCCTGCTCTGGGGCTTCATTTTTCAATTTCTTTGGAGACTATGTTAAAACCACCATTTCCTGTCCAGATTGAGCCTGTGCATTGCTAGGGCCAATGAGCTGTAGCTGGGAATTCCTTTTACTAACTTGTATTGCAGTTAGGATGAAATCCTGACTCCATTGAAGTCTGTGGCCAAACTCCCAGTGAATTCAGGGGGGCCAGGATTTCACTCTTACTCTTTTCCCTGTGGTGAGTCTGGAGGTACGAAGATAGTGGATATGGCACTGGACTGTGACTCCGGAGGCTTATGTTCATTTCACAGCTCTGCTACAAATTTCCTGTGTTGTTTTGGGCAAAACACTTAATCTACTCTGTGCCTCTGTCCCCAATCTATTTAAAAAAAAAAAAAATAGAATATGGGGTTGTACTTTCCTTCCTGAAAGCAGTGTTGTGGGGATAAAATCAACTGATGATTGTAAAGTGCTCATGTGATGAGGGCCATATAGATAGAGGTAGCAGCTGTGATGAAGCTGTTTTACTGATTTTAAGGGATTCTTTCTTTCAGAGGAGGGGAGGAGAGATGATGACATGGGAATCGCCAGCTGTCACTCTCACCTTCTCAGAATCCCTGTGTTGAGTTGACATGCATTAAATGATTGCACAGGACTCTTTCTCCAGGGCATGTGCCTGCTAGTTCTGTTCTGGTCTCAGAAAGTTCCTCAAAAGCGATAGGAGATGCCCCTTTACCATCCTACTGAGTGACTGTCTGTGTCTTTTCTGCACTAATGCTGACCAGCAGTTACTCATTAGTGGTTCGGAAATTGTTAGTGTCTGAACAGCATGACTGTGGTAATACCTAAGATAACGTTCAAAATCAGAGAATTTCATTATACTAATGGACTCTGTTATATGTTCAATAGGTGTCCCTCCTGCTGCCTTCGTCTGTCCAGTCCGTTTCTTTCCAGCCAGAAACGGACAATCGTTCTAACTTTCCAAGTGACAGGGCTTTTCATATATTTAAGAAACAAAGGTAAATGTCCTCCAGTTTGTGTGTGTGTGTATGGGGGGGATTATGTTCTATCCATGGATGTGAACAATTGGATGCCATAGCATCCAGTTATACTGCCTATATACAGCATAGTGGGGATGTTCTGCTCTAAGAACACAGGACTTTAGTATTTACAGGGATAAGGACTTTAAACAATGGAAGCCTAAATCCTGCAGAAGTTGTTGACGTGCCAGTACAGCACAGTTCAGTGCTGGTTCAGCTCAGGCTTTGGAGATACTCCCTTCTGTCCCTTCTGTCTCGTGGCGGGAGAGTAGGGGAGCACCTCCTGTCGACTTGTTCTCTTTTTCACGTAGAAGTAATTTCATATGGTTCCTATTCTCTTTGCTTCATTGAGGGATCCACCACACAGGTTCATCTGCTTATCTGACCCCTACTCTGTCTAATAATGGGATGGGTGTCTTGGTTATAATGCCTGAGTTCAGGCAGAGCACCTGTCAGTGGTGGGCTGCAGATTGAAACTAATAGGCTCAGTGGTGCTGGTCACTGCTGCAAAAGGTAAGATACATGGGGCTTTGGAGATGTGACTTTTATTCAATCTGGAGTATATTCCATGAGGGTGTAGCTTGTGAACTGTTGGCTGGGAATCTGTTGCTATTGGTTCAGAGACTGAAGGCCCAGGACTTGACATGTTTGCATCTTTTGTTCAATAGGGACATCTTTTATGAATTGCTGCGTGAGTGGGAGGATAACTGTGAAAAACCAGGCTGGGACTTTGAAAGAGTTTTGGGCAACAGGATCAGGTAGGAGACTGGTGCTGCAGCTCTGGTTTGCTAATGGGAAATCCAGATAAAAACTTACTTTTGTCCCTGAAGCCAGTAGATGCCCAGAGGGCACAGGGCCAATTATAAAGAAGATGTTGCATTACAGTCTCATGATTTGGAGCAGAATAGACTCTCAGACTTTAAGTTCAGAAGGGACCATTGTGATCAAGTCCAGTAGTTCTCAAACTTTTGTACTGGTGACCCCTTTCACATAGCAAGCCTCTGAGTGTGGGACCCCCCCCAAATTAAAAACACTTTTTAATATATTTAACACCATTATAAATGCTGGGTGCAAAGCAGGATTTGGGGTGGAGGCTGACAGCTTGTGATCCCACATGTAATAACCTCGCAACCCCCTGAGGGGTCCTGACCCCCAGTTTGAGAACCCCGATCTAGTCTTACTGACCTCCTGCACATGGCAGACGACAGGACTTCACCCACCCACTTCTGAAATAGACCCCTAACCTCTGCTGAGGTACTGAAGTCCTCAAATCATGGCTTAAAGACTTCAAGTTACAGAGAATTCACCATTTACACTAGTTTACACCTTCAAGTGACCCCTGCCCCATGCTGCAGAGGAAGGCAACTTGCGCTCCCCCTCTCCCCAGGCCTAGGGTCTCTGCCAATCTGACCTGGGGGAAAATTCCTTCCCAACCCCAAATATGGCCATCAGTTAGACCCTGAGCATGTAGGTCAGACCCACCAACCAGACACTTGAGAGAGAATTCTCTGTAATAACTCAGAGCCCTCCCCATCTAGTGTCCCATCTCCAGCCATTGGGGATTAAATCTTTGCCTAATTTCGAGCCTAAACTTGTTGTTGGCTAGTTTATATTCATTGTTCTTGTGTCCACATTGGCACTTAATTAAATAACTCCTCTCCCTCCCTGGTATTTATCCCGCTGACGGATTTATAGAGAGTAATCATATCTCCCCTCAGCTGCCTTTTTGTTAGGCTAAACAAGCCTACAGTCTTCTCTCAAAAGGTAGGTTTTCCTTTCCTCTGATCATCCTAGTAGCCCTTTTCTGTACCTCTTCCAGTTTGAATTCCTCTTTCTTAAACATGGGAGAACAGAACTGCACACACTACTCCAATGAGGTCTCGCAAGTTCCTTGTATAATGGTACTGACACTTCCCTGCCTCTACTAGAAATACCTCTCCTGATTCATCCTAGGTCTGCATTAGCCTTTTTCACGGCCACATCACATTGTCATAGTCATCCAGTGAGCAACTAATACACCCAGGTCTTTCTCCTCCTCTGTTGCTTCTAACTGATAAGTCCACATCTTATAGCAAAAATTCTTGTTAATCCCTAAATGCACAACTTTGCACTATTAAATTTCATTCCATTTCTATTACTCCATTTTACAAGGTCATCCAGATCTTCTGATATGATATTCTGATCCTCCTCCGTATTGGCAATACCTCCCAACTTTGTGTCATCTGCAAATTTTATTAGTGTGCACTCATTTTTTTGTGCCAACATCAGTAATAGAACTGTTAAATAAGATTGGTCCCAAGACTGATCCCTGAGGAACTCCACTAGTAACATCCCTCCAGCCTCACAGTTCACCTTTCAGTATGACACTTTGTAGTCTCCCCTTTAACCAGTTCCTTATCCACCTTTCAATTCTCATATTAAGCCCTATCATCTCCAATTTAACTAATAATTTCCCATCTGGAACTGTATCAGATGCTTTACTGAAATCCAAGTAGATTAGATCTGCTGCATTTCCTTTGTCTGAAAAAGTTATCTTTTCAAAGAAGGAGATCAGGTTGGTCTGGCACGATCCACCTTTTGTAAAAACATATTGTGTTTTATCCCAATTACTGTTCACCTCAATGTCCTTAATTACTTCCTCTTTTAGAATTTGTTCCAAGACCTTGCATACAGTTGAGGGCAAACTAAGAGGCCTGTAGTTTCCTGGGTCACTTCTTTCTCTTTCTTAAAAATAGGAACTATATTAGCAATTCTTCAGTCATAGGGTACGATCCTCGAGTTTACAGATTCATTAAACATTCTTGCTATTGGGGTTGCAATTTCATGTGCCACTTCTTGTAATATTCTTGGATAGAGATTATCTGGGACCCTTGGTTTAGTCCCATTAAATTGTTTGCGTTTAACTACCACCTCGGATGTGGTCATTTCTACCTTCATATCTTCGTTGCCATTAGTCACCCTGCCACTACCCCTAAACTCTTCATTAACCTCATTAAAAACAGGCAAATATTTGTTTAAGTGTTGGGCCATGTCTAGATAATCTTTAATCTCCACCCCATCCTCAGTGTTTAGCGGTCCCACTTCTTCTTTCCTTGTGTTCTTATTTATATGGCATTGGAAGGCATTGGTTTTTAAAGAAATCACCTTGTGCTTCTGCTATAGCTGTATATAGACTCTGTTTTGACTGGCTCTTTTTGGTTTTAGCGGTTTGTTTTGTTTCCCAGGGCTATGATGAATCACCTCACAGCAGCCTATAATCACAGCCACTTTGCCAGGCTCTTTCAGAAACAGCTTATCCAGGTAAATAACATTGTATTTTCCATAAACAGAGCAGTTTTGCTAAGCTATAGCAAAATGTAACCTAGTATTTATACATTTGTACATATACTTTTTGCTGTAATTGAACCTTTCCTGAGTGAATGGAATTATTTGAGGGGGTGGGGGGAATGGATATCTCAAAAGAATAATTTTATCAGTTCAAATCCAGCACAGATTGGTAGAAAACTACCATTATCTAATGACTTCTGAATGGGCTATGTAAAATAAGTTTGTTCCCAGTACAGTTCCCAATCAACATGTGTCCATACCAGAATGGACAGACATACCAGGGAATTAATGGATGATGGAGATTGGATTACTTAATCTTTTCTACTTTAGAGATGATTCTTGTCAGGTTTGTGGCATGCTAATAGGGCTGCGTATTGAGCTTTGACTACAGAGGGCTTTGGTCTCAACAGCTGTTCACCTGGGACATTTTACCAGCAATAAAAATTCACGCATTTGGAAATTAAAAAAAAAATGTTTAGACATTGATGTGTATCTGATTCAGACTTGCCTGGTTATGTTCGTTGTTTTTCTCAATGGAATGAATTATTGTTGCTGGATCCTGGTCTGGATATGATGGCCCTGATTTTGGTTTGTTTATGCTTGGAAGGAGACACGATGCTGTTTGAAGCATTATTGTTGTTCTGTCTATTTTTTTTTTGCCTACTATTGTTCCAAGTAATGTGTGAGATCATTGTCAGTGTGAGAAAGTAGAGAGAATTTTCTGCTTGTTTGCTTTGTGTGTAGTATTTCCATTTCTGATCCTGTATAGTTGGTCAGTTTCCCTTGTATGCGGGGGGGTGGGGGGGTGTCTCCTTTCATACAGCACTATAGAGAGAGAGATTTAAAAAAAATCTAAATCCACAAAAAATGGTCAGAGGCTTGGGCAGGTGTAGTACCTGAAACTACTTGCAATGCATATTTTGAAATCAATGTCCCTTTAGGCTGGGATTTTCAAAGGAGACTAAGGGAATTAGGTGCCCAGTTTGCAAATTGGGCGCACAACTCTCTTAGTCACCTTTGAAAATCCCACCTTTTAAGTGTATTTCTAATCTGAAAAGACTGTAAAAATGTCTTCATCTTATTCTGCAGATGTGCTCCCTGTGTGTCTCCACAATTGTCATCTGCTGACTTTAGTGAGCAAAATACGGTTTTACTGATCTTTACTTCTGTTAGCCTTGCAGAACCATCATAGCTAAGAGACTGGGATCATCAAAAAAGGTGTTAACTAAGTTCCAATTGCAAAGCCAGATTTCTCCCTCAGTTACATCTTTGCATTCCTATTGAACACTGTAGGGTTTCATAGGTGTAACTAAAGACTTAAGTTGAAAATGTTTTGTCTGCAATGAGGTATGGGTGTAACTGACCAGAACTTGCCCTGCTGGACCTGTGCGATTTGTGATATCCGAGCAGGAGCGAATCTAACTTGACTCTCAGAGCCCAGGGTGTATTTACAGGGTTAGCAGTTGTAAAAGGATTTTCCTTTGTAAACTTGAGCACGTTCAGTTTAGAATTATTGAGACGCAATAAGTGTTAACCTCACCCTATCGTATTTTAAGGAGTTTACTTCTCTGCATGGTGCCAGGATTTCAAGTTGCATCCTTGAGATGCCTCGGTACCTGATTAGTTCTGAGGGCTTGAAAACCTCTTCCTTTGAGTGCTGAGCCATAGCTCTCTGTGTGGATGAGCCACTGCAAATAATACTTAAAATCTGTGAAACACCGAGGAGCCCCACAGAATCTGGTCCAGGAACATGCAGTAGATGACAGTGAGAAGTAGCACAGTCTTAAATAGTCCTGATCCCTGAGCGGTGGACTAAACCATGGACGACTGAACTCTGATTCATGCAGGTTGTACAGTTATCCATGGTATTTATATTCTCTATGTAATAGGAAGCCAGGTTGGCCCAGCAGCCTAGGGTCCTAGTGTTAATGTGTGGCATCTGGATTCCATTCCTGAGACCACTAGGCCGGGAGGGTAGCATGTTGGCCTTGTATGCTTTTCCATGTGTTCTGCCCTCCCTTGACTGGCTGAAGGAGATAGCATTCATAGGCTTTATAGGGAGCCACATCCAGTTCCTTGCATTGGATAGAAAACTCCTCCATCAAAAGACTTTTTATGGGGCAGAGAGTGGGTGGGGCAAGATATCCAAGAGAAAAGAAAATCTTATAAATTTCCCATCTCCCTCCTTTTTCCCCCTCCTGAAGATGTGTAAAGGTCCTATTGGTGGTGGCACAAGTTGGGGAGATACCCCAGACCAGGATGTCCTTAATATGCTGGGTTCCGATAACCTGAGCCGGCTGAAGAGGCTACAGGAGAGATTTGTCGTTCCTCAGAGCATCAGAGGGCCCTGCCCGCCCCCTGCCTTCCCAGGGTGCCAGCAGTTCTTCAGGGACTTCATTCTCAGTGCAGGAAGGTTAGCTGCGTATCACTGCTTATGCCTCGGCTAAGTTTGGATGGTGGTTGGCTAATACCACTGGCTTGTGCTGCAGTTGGGGAGTCAACTCAGAAACTGGTCTTGGAACTCCAGCTCTTCGGGACAGTAGAGCCCAAATGGGGATGTTTTCAAACTCTGAAGAAGGTTGCGATTTGCACTGTCCATTAAGTACTCCTGACTGGCATAGTTACCAAGTTGCTCTTGTATCCACTGGCCCAATCTATCTTCCTCTCCTAAGAGCTACATCAGGCTAGTTCCTAGTTAGCTTACTACAGAATCAAACTGAATGTCTTGCCAGAGGGGGTCATTGTTTCCTAATACCACGAGGTGATGCAACAGCGAACAGCAGGAGCTCTGCACAGATGAATTGTTCCTTACAGGGTGGTGGTGGTCAGTGCCCTGCGGTGGAGTGTGAGGCTGCTCTATGGTTAGCCTTTCATGTTCCACAGCATAGATTCAGATCTCCCTTAGACTGCAAATGAAATGGGTTTGGGGACCTCAGTCTCATCTGTAAATGTTTAGCCACATCATTAGAACCAGCACGCTGTTGGAGAATAAGGGAAGTCTCTGTTCCAGAGAGGCCCAAGATTAGACTGGAAAAGGTCATTAGTCCATGTTGAGGTTGGTTAGTGCACCGACAGAGCTGGTGTGGCGAGACTTGCATGGAGTCTGCCCAGGCTCTGCCTGGCTGTTAGACAGTGCTATTCTTGGCCACACAATGCACTTGGAGCTCCTCCCTTAAATGAGTTGATGTTTTGTATCAGCCGTCCCCAACTTCAGTGATTAAGGCTTAAATGTTAATTGAGATTCCACTGCTATTTTCCGTCTGATTTTTCATCTTTTGCTGAAGCTACCAGTTCAACCAGCACCTGATGGATAGCCTGTGTCTAAAGATACTTGAGCTGGATGGCCTTACTTTGGTAGAGCACGAACCTAGTGATGGGGAGGCAGATATGGATGAACAGGTAAGTAATATGTTCCAGACATCTGCTAAGAACTTGTTCATCGGATCAGTCCGAGAGCTGGTTCATGATGAGTTTCCTAGTTGCTACAGTGATATAAAAAGACTTGTTTAAAATCCATTTATAGTTGTGATTGTGATCCTCTTTAAAAAAAAAATAAAAAAAAAATCTAAAATATTGTTTAAAGTTACATCAGTATGTTTGGAAGATAAAAAATTATCCACTAAGGTTCCAGTAGCCACTTTAACTTTGCCCCTGTGCTCAGTTTACATGTGCTCAGTTATGGTTACAGAAGTAACTATGCAAATAGCGCCTTTTGGTGATCAGCAACTCTTCAAATGTGGTTGTACTCTGAAAAGTGACAAGTTTTGTGTTTAAGACATCTTAGCGGGTCTGTTCACTGTGTGTTGAGTTTGATGGTCTGACTGGAGTACAAATAAAGTAACTTAACATTTAAAAAAAAAAAAATCATGTTAACCCTGTAGAGCTAACATACCTATGTTTGTAAGGCTAACCGTGCAATCCCATTGTTCTCAAATTTTGCCTAGTTATACTTATGCAATTCCACTAAAATCCTGAGGGTTGCACAGATGTAACAGAGGGCAGAATATGGCCATCAGGATCTTTGATGATCATGTTGCACAAGCCACAGAATTTTAGTCTCTGAGATGCCACAAGTACACCTTTTCTTTTTGCTAATACAGACTAACATGGCTGCTACTCTGAAACAGATAATTTAGTTTAGCTGAGATCCCAGGGTGTGTTTGTGGTGCTGGCAGCTTCTAAGATGAGCAAACAGTCTGGAGTCACTGAGACGGAACACATGTAGGACCCAAGGCTGCCATCTTCACCAAGTCACTTTTCAGAATGAAACTGCTCTCTAAATTCTCAGGGATATGCAGCTGCTACTCGGCTGATGTTGGCTACATGCTGATTGCTCTTGCTTCATTGCCAGAGATGGAGGAGTACAGGAATATCAAGTTAAGATTAGTAATATGGAAGTATGACTGTTTGAGCAGCTTCTTGTTTTCTTTATTTTTTTAAGAAAAAGATCTTGGATTCATTTGTTGCTTATGTCAATAGTGGGACTGTCCCCTCAGTAGCCAGTGCAACAGTGAAGACAGGAGCTGTGTACAGCCATTTATGTATGTAATTTAAATGTGCCCATCACAACAATATCTAGTTACATTTATACTGATTAAATATACTCCACTTGTCCCTCTGGAGGAGGAGCCAGGTCTCTACTTGCACTCACTTCTAAGCTGCTTTTGTAGGTCTAAGTGGCATGCCCCAGGAGCATGTCTCTGGGGCTGTATTGCAATGTGATTAAGGAAATGCTTGCTGGAAGAGGTGAGACTTTGAAGACTGGAAGAGGTGGGCTCAGGATCATCTCTTGTAGCAGCGAGCTTCACAGTTGAGGGTCCTCTGCTGAAAACGCTCTTAAACTGAAACTTGGACTCAAGTGGAAGCATTTTTGTGGAACCCAGCTGCCATGGAGAAAAGTAGAGAGACATGAGGTCACATACCTCAGCCTCTGTCCATGCAAGGCTTTGAAGAGAAGGGCCTGGTCCTGTAAACATCCCCCTTAGAACTCTTACTAGTGCACTTGATTGCTGAACTCCACTTTTGAAGGATGCTTGAATATTGCAGAGTGCCCTTCGCTGCAATAGGGGAAAGAGTTTTTCGGAGAGTGGTGGGGAGGATGAAGCTGTGAGGCATTTCCCATGCAGGAAGAGAAGAGCTCTGGTAGGTTACTGCTTCCCAGTTTGGTGCTGTGGTGTCCCTGACCAGTTTTCCTTCTCTCCATTTCAGGATGAAAAAAAGCATTTCACTGCAGCCCTGATGACTCTCAGACTCCTTGCAAAGTTTCTAGGATTTCTTGTTTTCCTGCCATACCAAACAGTGGAACCACCAAGCAGAGACTTGCAGGAGTCTGCAGTGGCATTAAGGAACCAAGTAAGTAACCTGCTAGAGAACCAGCCTGTGTTTTTGCTTGGCAAGTAAGTTTCCTTTGCCCCAGATGAGGCAGGTATTTCTCTGCTGCATCTGGCAGCACCATTTCATGAGGTGGAACAGACTCCAAAATGACATTCCATACTGAGCTGTGCCCTGTCAGGTGAAGAAAAGCATATGAGATCGGGAAGAGGGAGGTGTTAGTAAGTGGTGCATTGCTGAACTTCTTGATGATGTATCGAAGACCTGAATACACAGGAAATGCTTCCTTTGCATTGTGTAAGGTTCTACTGCTAGAAACACTTTTAGGAGTGTCTCAGGTCTCCGCTAAATACTCCCACTAATATGTCAAACCAGAGGCAGATTGGCTTTTATTGTCTGTAAGAATTGAACCCAGATCTCCTGGTACTGTGTCAGAGTTCTAGCCAGAAGACCATCTTCTCAAAGCTACAGTGGGATCTCCATTAACTATTACTAGCAGGATATTTAATTTATATAGATCTCCAGTGACTGGAAGTTACAGAGATATAAACACTAGCCATTTTGTTACTGCTTAATTGTACAAAGAGTTAAATCATGGAAAGAAAAACCATAAGGTAGATGTGGATTTTTCTTTTTAAAGTAAATGTGAAAAGTTAGCTTCAAACTAATTTAAGTTGACTTAATGTGTGTTGCCCATCAAGACTCTGCCTGTACTGGATATATTGAAGCTCCTGAGACGATCTATCTTGAACCGACGTACTATTCTTACCATTCCTTGGGTTATAGAGTTCCTCTCCCTTGTGGACCATTTTGCTCCATTCCTTGACTACTACGGGAGGGTATTTTCCCTCCTGCTGCAGCTGTACAGGTGAGAGACTGAGCAAGGATGCCTGCACCTGCTTGAGAACATTTCTTTGCAATGATAATCACATCCCACTCTTCTTCCAAAATGGTGGCTGTGAGGCTGCATGCTAGCCCTCAGGTGGGACCATTATAAAAAATCACTTCTGTCCCTGTTACAGCTGTAAATCACTTGTATTTTTTTTTAATTTTATACTGTATTAAGAGGAGTCCATCCCAAGCTCTGGGAACCTTTGACATTTGATTAAAATATAGAGTTTGACCAAATATATACAGCTTCCCATGTGTCTTCAAGCAGTTGCAGCTGCAAAATATAAACTTAAGTCCCTCTGCAAAGTTCCCCACTGCCCAAATATTCTCAATTCTTCTCCCCTCCATAAAAGAGTGCAAAGAGATGGGATTTGTAGCATGTCCTAAGTTCACCAAACTGTGGCTGCTGGAGACCAAATGTACAATGCACTTTATACAACCCCTCCATCACCACCGCGCACACTCATGCACAGGCTAAGACACCTTCTCTGTTCAAAAGAGGTTGAGATTTAAGGTAGACAAGGCAGGGAACAGGTTAAGGAAATGGAGAGCATGGAGACAAGTTATAGTGTAGCGAAAATATTTTTTTAATTAATGCAGCTGAAGTTTAATGGTCTCTTCTACTGCCCTTTCTCCATGGCAGGTGCCTGGTCCTTTCTGAAGATAAGGAGATGAGTTTCCTGAACAAGCTACTGATCCTTGCAGTGCTGGGCTGGCTTTTTCAGGTACAGTAGTTGGAAAAGTAAATGGCTGGAGGAAGAATGTGCTAGAAGTTAATTGAAAACAAATGAAAATGAGATAAAGTGAGATAAAATAAACGAGATCCTTTCTGTAGCAAGTTTAACACTCCTGTATAATTCCCTACTTTATTTCCATAGATCTCATCATCATTAAACTATATAGCACTTTTCCTCAGAAGCAAAGGGCTTCGTCTGTTACGAGTGCACACATTAGTTCCCACTGAAATTGGAAATTGTCTTGCACTGCAAAGGCAGTGTGCTGAATGCTGTAGGGAGGTGGCAGTGCTTTGCATTAATCAGAGAACTTGTCCAGCTTATTAAGAAATGGCATTGATGAGACTCCAAAGGTACTCCTGTTCTGTCCTCAGCTGGGAGAGTGGTGCCTGTTTTAATGGGAGTGAGAGAACCCCGAAGCTTGGTGAGCGATATGAAAGATCCCCGGTGGGAGGTTGGGATATGTGAAATGGAGGGTAATAAACTCTTGATTTATAGAAAGAAGCTATCTGTGGCGTGGTGGGTCTGGCAGAGTATGGAAGATTTAATGGCAGGATATATATTTTTAGAACATTGAAAGACTGTCCCACCCTTGTAGCTGGGACTGTATTTCACTCACTGACTGCCAGTGGATGGCAACTATTGTGGGTTTGTGTTCCAGGTCCCCTCGGTCCCAGAGGAGTTGTTCTTCACCAGTGAAGTCAGACAGGAGGGGTTGATGAGGGACACTATGACATCTGCTCAGGCTTTGGTAAGTCTGTGTAACAGTAGCTGCTTTAATATTTGCTGCTGATTGACTGAGGCCTGGGTGACCTGCAGGCCATGTGCAGCCTGTGGACTTCAACATCATGTGTAGTGGCTTATCTTCAGTGCAAATGTGTTGAATAAAGACGCATGCAATGCTTCGACTTGTCTGACTGGTCATATTGCATTTTATGCTGGGACCTATAGTCTCTGTGGGCTGGACTTCAATATTGAAAACACAGGCAGCTGCAATCTGCTTGTTTTATGCAAATTACCCCTCAGGGCTTTTGGTAAACTGCCAATATGACTCTAAACTGGAGAAAGCGTGGCTAGGATGAACTGAGGGGGTGCTTTGCCAAGGAGATGAGGGCACACAAGCATGTTTATTTACAGACTCTGATCTAATGTTGATAGAATATCCACAGTGCAGAGTGAGTGTGAGAGTTACAGCCTGTCCCAGGTGCTAGGAGTGATGACAGAACAAACTGGAAACAGGTGACTCAGATCTTTTTGTAAAGAAGTCTGCTGTATTGGAATTCTCTACAATCCACCTGGCCTGGCAAAGGGTAATTAGCACTTGAACAAAAACCACTTCAGAAAAAATAATTCAAGACAACAAATAAGGTAGTTTTCAGATCCCATCTCCCTTGCTGTCTGTGGGAGCCTCCAGCCTGTCTCACCACTATATGAGAGTATCTTGTTACAGTATGTCAGTCGCACCTCCAATGGCAGAAGGGAGATGCAGAACTCCATTGCAGCCTTTCCTAAATATGTACAATATATACTGTCCGCAATGATGGGATGCTAGGCCCTCTCTTGATCCCCATCCTGCTTGGCTATGCAAGGTGGTAATATGGCGGCGGGAGTGTGTGTGGTCTTGTAACTCCATGGGTCAGAGTCTAAAGTCAAATGGACTGATTCTGTGTGTCTGGATGGAATCAGTGGTGGAGCTTTAATTTTTAATAGTTGTGTGTTCTTTACCTTCCTCCTAGTTTGGGCTCTTCCCCCAGTCAGCAGCAGTCAGGGCAGCAGGCCTCCACTGGGATTCCTAATCCCTTTTTACAACCATCCACTCTCAGTGGGGTTTTGACAGTGACCAGGACTAAAGCTCAAGCAATGGCAGATCTTTCTGAAATGCAGCACTGTTCACTGCATATTGAGGGCAGGAATGAACTCTGTGTGTGTTCAAAGTTCATGTCTTCCTTCAGATGCACTTGATCTGAGTTGTGATTAGCTCCATTTTTTTGAGGGTAAGGTGCCCTGAGACATCTGCGTGATACGTAAGGGATTTCTAATCCTCTAAAGATGATACCCTTTTGCAGCTGTTCTGTCCTTCAACTTCCTTTTCTTCCTTTTACCAGGATTCTGTGCCTTTGGTGGATCAGCAGTTACTTTATACCTGCTGTCCCTTCCTTGGTGAGTATTGTATTGATGTTAGTGCCAGCATTCTTTGGTCCCATGAGTCAGGTCATCTTTCTTACCCCTCCCCACAACCTTAAAACTCATAATTCTGACCTTGATGAAAAGACCAAGTCACGGATACTCCAACAACAATTGATAGATGTACCTCTTGGGACAGGGAGGCTGCAGATTGACTGTTCAGACTGTGTAGAGTTAGTGATTCACAGGAGAGGGGGAACCTGGCACTCCATGTAAAGTCAGACTTGAATGGGGGAGTGCCAGGCTTCCCCATGCTGTGTTTAAATGGGAAGGGTTTGGATTGTGACAGTACCCTGGTCTCTAGGCTGACACTTACTGAAGGTAGAGGGGAGGGATCCCTTTGTACCTTGACATCATATGCTGTCAAGCTTGTGTTGTCAGGATTGGTAGTGACAGTGTTCCTCAGTCTTTGTTTCCTTGAGAGACTGCCTCTTGGTGGCTGTGCACTCATACAACAGAGGCACCCACCTGACCATTGGCTTTGAAGATGAAAAGGGGGAGGCTTTACCTCCTGGGGCTGCAGGGAAGGCTGTACAGTCAGTGCAATGATTCTTACATAGGAAATGCACATCACAATTTGAAGGGTTGAAATCCCCCTTACTGAGCTCACCTCCGGCATTCTCTCGGTAACCACACTGGAGTGCTGAGGGTCCTTGATTCTTCCACAACCCTGGTGGCCCTTGCAGAGCTGCCGCAGTCTGAGGAGGACTGGGCGGGATTGTCATGAAAACCTTGTCCAAGTCACTACTCCCTAATCCTTCTGAAGGGTTGCTGTTGAGTATTGGGAAGCAGTGTGCAGCCTTGCTGCACTCCTAGCAAGGAACAGGTTCTGGGGGTGCCTTGCCACCCTGCAAGGGTAGGGGCTTGCAGCCCGCTTTCCTCACCATCCTGGGTGTGTGGGGTGTTGGGATTGTGCTGGCCTCTCCTCAGATCCCAAACTTACTCTCTGCTTTCACAAAAGCTAAGGTATTGCAGAACCTGGTTCAGTGAATTTCTCTTGGCACATCTGGCTCTGTTACCCACTGTCAGGACTGTATATGTGGGGACTGCTCTTCACACCTGTTTTTTCTTTACAGGTGAGCTACGGAAGCTGCTGGCTTCCTTTGTGGCTGGCAGTGGAGCAAAGAATGGTGGCTTTATAAGGAAAATAACCCCAACTGCTGCAGAGTCCTTGGCACCTAAACCTTCTATCACACAGCAGAAATTGCAGGTAGAGAGAACCAGAGAGGAGCTGTGTACTGGCTCCTTGCACAAGTTAGGGATCCATTCTGTTTCCGCATAATGAAATAGCTCTGAGCATGGTGAAGTGGCTTTTCACAGCAGATATGCAAAGGGAAGGAGTGTTCACAAGAGGTTAGGCTGCACAGTGTTAGCCTAAAACTATATTGGGGGGGGGAACAACACAAGCATAGGCAGCAAGGAATCTCTTGCTTAACCGTTATAAGAGGAAGGGTGACTGATCCTACTATCTGCTTGTTAAATCTTCCAGCACTGATACTGGGTGGGCTTTAAATTCTAGAGAACCTGAATACACAAGCCTTTCCTGTCACACGCACAGCTGATGCTTTTATACCCAGTCTTTCTCCCTGTCTCTTCTTTTTGGTGCGTACCCCTGACTTTCTTTTTACACTGCTCTGATTCCTCTATAACCATGGTAGGACATATGAGGGTTCTGTGTGTGGTGCAGTGTTGTCCCCCTATAATTAAAGGGGATAAAGCAATACTTCCTGGGAACGGCTCATTGTCATACAGTGCTCCCAGTTGCAGCCTGCTGTGAAAAGGTGCTGCTCAGAATGGACAGAGCTATCCATGTTTTTCCTTCCTCTTTTTTACCACTTTATCAGTCAATTGTTTTGCAGTTTCCTCACAAGTCAAAAGGAATAAGCTTTGGGCTAAAAGGTGAGAGGAAGATTGGACATAAGCATTTTACAAGGTGTTCCGGGGTTGTGGTCATAAAATGCTCTAGCATAGACAAGTTTTATGCCTTTCATCTGGCTGATGAATCTTGCCCATATCCTCAGGGTTTAGCTGATCGCCATATTTGGGGTCGGGAAGGAATTTTCCTCCAGGGCAGATTGGAAGAGGCCCTGGAGGTTTTTCGCCTTCCCCTGTTGCATGGGTCACTTGCTGGAGGATTCTCTGCTCCTTGAAGTCTTTAAACTACGATTTGAGGACGTCAATAGCACAGACATAGGTGAGAGGTTTTTGCAGGAGTGGTGGGTGAAATTCTGTGGCCTGCGTTGTGCAGGAGGTCAGACTAGATGATCATAATGGTCCCTTCTGACCGAAATATCTATGAATCTTTACTGTGTACCGTACACAACAGAGCCAGTGTGCCCTGGGCCTGTTTGCTCCTGTAGTGCAGAGGGAAGGATTGATGTGGAGTGCCCTGGTCTGTTTGTAGCTCTTGCTCTTCCTCTTGAGCAGGTGGAGCTGGAGCAGGCCTTCTTCCACAACCAGCCTCCGTCCCTGCGGAGGACCGTGGAATTTGTGGCAGAGAGGGTGGGATCCAACTGTGTTAAGCACATCAAGTAAGTGCTGGGTTGGGCATCTCTGAAAATCCCTGCTTGCCTGTTGGGTTTCAATCTCTGAGGCAAACATTTGGGTGTCCTGTTGCGGAGGGAGTTGCTGCATTGGCCTCACTGCTGACAGTGGGCAGTCCGAACCTGACTGGTGCTAAAAAGCTGGGCTCACTTTGGACTAGTGTGGTGGGGACCACTCTGCATTTCCTCCATCTGGTGAAAATGTCACCCTCTCTTTAAGATGGAAGGGGATTGGTATAACAGAAGGGCCCACCTAGTAGACATCTGTGCAGATGCTGTCTGCCCACTTCCCTTGCCCCCCAGCCTCAACCCTCTGCCAATGACAGAAACACGCCCCCCCGCCCCACACACACACTGGATGCCTCTTACAGGTATTGTAAAACAAGTGGCAAGTCACCTAATCTTTGCCTCAATACCCTATCTGTGAAAACGAGGATGATGTTAACAATGGTAATACTTCCCTCCCTGATCGAGTTTTGGGGGCCTAACTCATAGTAAAGTCCTATGAGAGATCCTCAGGTGGATGGCACTATAAATGGGCAGTGTTATTTTTTTAAAATCACAGCTTAGTATTTCAGCTGGTGCAAAGGTTAGTTGCCACCCCCCCTTTGAGGGGAAGGTGGGGGGAATCTCTCCCTTGAAGTTGGAAGTGCTTTTCCTCGTCTTGGATTCCTTGACGACGCTGAGACCGGAATGGACTCCACTTGGGCACCCTCTGGCCCATGCAGAATAAGACACTCTGTCCCCTCCCAGCAGCACCCAGCTTCTACCTTAAAAGACTGATCTCATTTAGAAATATTTTTAAAAAACGTTTTGAAAAAATGTTTATCAGGTAAAATGCTTTGAGCCCCATTGACACCCTCCTTCTCTGAGACCGTGATCTCTCTGATTGGGGCTCACCAGTTTCCTGATTAATTCTTGGATGCTAAATCCCGCCCCCCCCCCCCCCCCCCCGCCAGCCAGCGATCCAATGGCAGACATTGGAGTGCAAGGGAGTGTTTCCTTTTTCTAATGAGCCCTCTGAGGGAGTCTTCTCATTCTCTGTGGTTTTTTGGATTTTTCTAAATTGTTTGTTAAATTGTGTGTGTGTGTGTGTGAGAGAGAGAGAGAGAGAACCTGAGTGCTAGTTGGAGGCTCTTGACTGACAGTCTCAGGGATTGAAGGCCTCTGTTCACAGAAGAAGTACAGTGCAGATAGAGCAAGCTTTCATGATATTGCACAGCTAGCATGTATTACTCTGGTCAGATGGGGATCCACTTTTAGGGGTGAGGAAGGGAGTTTGGTTCCTTGTCTTGTCCCATTTACCCTTGGCCTCTCTACTGAGGGGCCAAACAGTGGTGGCTTTATGACATAAGACATCTGTTCAGTAAGACTCGGCCAGAGATTACCAGTCCATAGATCGTGTAAGCAGACACTTTCCCTTGCTGACTGTAATGCTTTGTCTACATTTGGGTGATTGCTCTAAAATGTCCCTGTGTTACTACTCTCTGTTGAGATCAGTGCTGCCAGTTCCTGGTGGAAACTAATGCGAGTGCTAGTCTAGGTAGGGTGCTGGTGACTGCCTGCCTGAAGTCCTGTCTGCACTAGCGCTCCCAAAATAGCTTAGTGACCTAGGGTGTTTCTGTGAGCATCTTCAGGGGAAAGCTGTGTATCCCTTGTTACTTTGGATTATGTCTGTTTAGAGTGAACATGGAAACATAAAAATTGCCATGTTGGATCAGGCCTGTAGTCTTTCTGGCCTAGTGTTGTATCTCTAGTGGCTAGCACCAGATGCTTCAGAGGAAGATTTAAGACACGTCACAGTAGGCAGATGTGGGATAATCTGCCCCTCATGTTGGGTCTCATCCTAAACCCTAATAGTTAGAGATTGGTTTAGGCCTTGAGGCACAAGGTTTAATTTGTCTTCCAAAATTTGTTAGCAATCACTGGTAACTCTGCATATTCTTGTTAGCTATAGAAACCTACATTCCCTTTTTGAATCTCACTGTTTTTGGCCTCAACAACATCCTGTGGCAATGAATTCCAATGGGCTTGGGATGAGAAGATCTTATTGTGGAGGGGGGAGATGGAGTTTTTAATCTCAGTGTTTTGTTTCATTTGTGGTCTAAAGGAAAATGGTGCCCCTCTTGAAGCAGGATATAAGGGCTATATACTGATTTCCTGGCTTGTTCTCTCTGTTGTCCCGTTGGCTTGTAACAGGGCAACGCTGGTAGCAGAGCTGGTCAAAAGGGCAGAGGTCATGCTGCAGGATAAGGTAAAGGAAGAGGATGCTAATCATAGCAAACTGCTGGACGAGGTGTGTGCTCAGCTGTACGACGAAGGGGCGCAGGCTCTCCACAAAGGCAGAGAGTAAGCAGGAGAAGCTACTTAAATTAGTCATTTCTCTTCCTTTTCATTGCAGATTCCTTAATGATGTATAGACTCTGAGATTACACACATTTTTAAAACTCCCAACCTCTGCTTCAGATGCGCTGGTGTGTTTAGCTGCATCCCTGTAATCTGAGCTCAGTTTCCCTTCGAATGCCTTCTATTCCTAGGAAGGAATTGAGGAGGATACAGTCCTGTGTACTCTAGCTGCCTCCAGCTCCAAACTGACTTAAGCTTCAGTCATTGTATTTTCCCCTCTTTTGGAGAGGAAGGAAGGAATGAATCCTGGGTGTTACGGCTCAACTGCCTATAGCAGGAACCTGTTATTAAAACTTTGCTTACCTGGTTCTATCCTGCCTGGTTGTGGGACCCACTAAGATGTTCACATGGTAAAATGTAACAAAGCAGGTGGAAGTCCCTGCAGGGACATCTCTGACTGTCACCCTAGAGCAGCGGCTCCTGAACTGTGGGTCAGGACCTCAGTGTGGGTCACAACCCCATTTTAATGGGGTTGCTAGGGCTGGCTTAGACTTGCTGGGGCCTAGTGCCAAAGCCCAAGGGCTTCGGCCCTGGGTGGAGAAACTCAGGTTACAGGCCCCCGCCTGAGACTGAAGCCCTTGGGCTTCGGCTTTGGCCACCCAACCCAGGACAGCGGGGCTCAGGCTTCGGTCCCTCCTCCTGGGGTCATGTAATAATTTTTGTTGTCAGAAGGAGGTCTCTGTGCAATGAAGTTTGAGAACCCCTGCACTAGAGCTTTGGCTGACACAACAGTATATTTTCTTTGCCATTTTTTATTTGCAGATTTTGCAGGTTGAAAGGGCCTGAGGCTGTGAGAGTGCTGCTGTCAGAAGAGACATCAGCAGCAGTATGTACCATGTCTATTAAAGGCCTTGCCTTTAGTCCTGCTCGGTATTCCTGTATCGCCATTGCTGTCACTTTTAAACCCCTCCGTGATAGGAGGGTCGAATTTACTGACACACGAATATAAAATCACCCTGAATTAACTGGGCATTTCAGTCAAAATAATCCAGCAGCAAAATAGTTAACTGTTGTTTACATTACCATGTGACTTCACAGTTAACTCCCATTGCAATTAATGTAATTTGTTAATCATACTTAATTTATGTTACATTAATTATACATTAATGTAATACATCTTCCTTAGCACCAAATACTGCCTGAGTCAATGGGCTTCATGTAGAGAATGTGTGTAAAAGGACCCTTTTGATCATTTGAGAACCCAGTTTCCATGACAGCGGCCTTGTCCCATTTGCGTTTATCAGGAGCCGCATGTATTGACTCTGAACACAATGTATGTTGAAATGAAGACTCTTCCCTAGAGAATTTGTGCCTTTGTCTCTCCCTGCCCAGCAGGGCAGGGTTGTCCTGTGAATGGCAATAACTAACACTGCTGCTTTGTCCATTTCAAAGGTTTTGAGCAGTGCAGAAGACATTGTGGTGGGACTGGCTACTGAGAAGGCCTGCAGCTGGCTGGCAACCAACATCACAGGTAGGCCTCAGCTCTCTGCACTGTGGCTGCTCCTGACTTGAAGGCAGGGACTTTTGTAAGATGAGAGAGGTCTTTCCAGTGTAATGAAGTACATGCTCTCCCTGGTTTTCTTGTAGTCAGAGGTTTGTCCTGCCCATCCATACGTGTTTAGAAGCAGGGGAAGGGGTTGGTGTCCTCACCCATCTGGTTTCTAACCCTAAGTGCATGTTCCAAGGTTTTGAGTTCTCAAACTTTGGCCTTTAGGTCACTTCAGGATCTGAGGTCAGGAGTCTGTTTGGGGGGTGCTGCGTTCTACAAGATGGGAGGCTTCCCCTTAATCTGTCACTTGGGCTAAAGTCTTGTCTGCACTAGACATTTACAGCGCTAAGATCTGCTTGGTCCCTTCAGCGTGCTTGTAAAATACCTTGTGTCCACACCAATTACTACTTCTTAGGGCTTGCCTGCAGAATAGGTACTACTCACATTGGAATTGCTTTCAGCAGAACGCCAGTTTAATGAGAGCCATTTCAGATTGCACTGATTTACTGCTAGCATTGATGGTAGTGAAATGATTCATATAGTTCTCCAGCTTCTGTCCCATAGTGCATTGGTAGCATTTCAGAATCTCTCAGAAGTCATTGCTTCTGAGAGTTGTGCCAAGAACTACGGGATAGGTACCCCGTAGGCATTGCAGCAAAAACGGTTTAGAACAGCACTAGCGTGGATGTTGGGCTCAGAACATGAACTGATGTGATGGCTAGTGCGGGCATTCTAAAGCACTGATGTGTAAACTGGCACAACACACCAGTTCAGCTTTCTAGTGTAACACTACCTAATAGTGATGCTAGTTTATCTCCTGCTTAATTGATGTTCACAGGACACACTGAGATGGGCTAGATATTACCATTAACCTACACTTCTGAGAAGAGCTGTGGGTACAGCATTGGCTCTGCCCATGCCCAGGGTGGGAGGGGAGCCTATGATTATGAGAAGGAATAGGAGCTCAGAGGCTGGGATGTTGGAAACCTAACACATTCCTTATGCTGGTCCTGAGATACCACTCAGTGGAGAAAGATTTGAGGGAGCACCCCATGATGTGGTTTCTCGAAACCCTGTTCTCCATATCCCTTGTGAGAAAAATATGAATGTAATAAGCCCTGTTGTTTCTTTCTTACAGCACTGATCAAAAGAGAAGTGAGAACTACCTTTAATCGAATGTTGAGAGTCCAGGGGCCTTCCTTGCCCAGTGAAGATGCACAGGGGGAGAGGAAAGGTTGTCCCCCCGACTGCCAGCATCATGCTCCGTTCCCCTCTCAGATCATCAATGAGATCAAAGTACAGAACTTCCACTGTCTCCTTGGTTACATTGATATTTTTTTTTACTTTCCTCCCCTGGGTACAGTTAAGCTGTCACAGTTCAAAGGAACAAGCTCTGAGCCTGGATGGGGTGGGAGTGGAGGGGAGTGCGCCTATGTTGCTTCTCACTCCCTTCCAGGAGCTGCTTAGAGATCAGCATTCTGGTCTCCAGGGACCCTGTCAAATACAGTGTTCATGGTGACATGGCCGTGGGGGGAGAGGGGAGATGTCCATCTAACTTCACTTACCTCAGTCCAGAGTCCCTGTTTTGGGGATGTAAGAGCCATCCTGCCCTATTGAGAGTTCTGTGCAGTTCTTTCCTGAAGAATGACTATGTCAAAATGGTTCCTCCTTACACTGCAGATCTGCTCTCAGTGTGTTTTTTTTTTCCCCAGTGAGCTCTGCTGACTTCAGGGTCTAAAATAAGTATTTCCTGGTCTTTATCCTTATCAGCCCTGCAGAGCCAGCTGGATTCTGTTCCTCCTTATGCACCAACAGAATTGTTTTGCTGAGTTCCAGTCAGCTACATCAGTGCAAATCCATAGAAAGGGGTTTGCCTGCCTGCCTTCTCCTCTACACTCAACTGGATTTAGGGGGAATTGAAGTTACAGAGAAAGAAGGGAGTGGTGGGGTGGCTTGATTTTTCCAGATTGCCTTCCTACCTCTCCTGTCCCAGGCTTAAATGGATGCTGTTCTCTTAGAATTCATAATTAAAAAAAAACCCAAACAGTTATGTCACCATCACCTGAAATTAAGTGAAAGAATATTAATAATCTCATCTGCTTTTCACTATTTATTCTGCTTGTTTTTCTGAGTTTAATTTCTGTTTACATGGGTAGTGAAAGTAGAGTAGCAATAGTCAAATTCCTATCAGTTTCACATGTTCTAGGCCACTGCCTCCAATGTTTTGGCTGCAGCAGAATGTGTTTTGTTAAAAGTAACAAGCGTTTCCACTGGAATTGCAACAAAAAATCATGGAAAGTTATATGAAGATCTTTTTTTTTTTTTTAATTTTGCTTTTTGCAAAGCTTAAATTTGGAGTCACTATATCTGACATAATCCTTCTAATGTTCTAAAACATAGTTGTTTCCATGTCTTCTAATTGAAGTTCTGCCCTTTAGTTGTCATTCAAGGATACTAGTGCTGGTCGGTAAGTCACTGGTGATGCTAGGTGTTAACCACACACGGCATCAGGAAAAATATGATCCAAGGAACCAGACAGTTAATGCTACACATTTGTTTTGAGTGTGATATATAACACTCCTGTAATAATGGTGTTGAGCCTCCTAGAAAAGCAGAAGATGATGTCATGGTTGAGACACAAGATGGAGGATGGAGGCAGGGGTCAGAAGACCTGGGTTCTGTTACCAGCTGTACCACTGACTCTCTGTGACTTTTGGCAAATCACTTAGACCAGAACTTTGAAATTTGGGTGGCTAAATAAGTGATGTGATTTGCAAGGGTGGTGAGAGGCTGTTTCCCTTATTGACATCAGTGAGAGCTACAGGCAAAAGTGAGGGCACTTATTACATGCCTAAATATAGATTTGGGTGCCTGAGGTTAGGCACCCAAGTTTGAAAAAATTGGTGGCAATATTTCTGCTTCCATTTCCTAGTTTGTAAAGTGGGGATAATACTAGCCTCCTTCATGGGCTGTGAATGGGTTGTTTTGGGTTTTTTTGTGACAATTAAGGAATGGTTGTAAATTGCTTAATCTTCAGTCCAGTGATCTCTCTAGAAATGCAAAGGATGAGCTGTTGTTGCCTTTTCGTCTAGGACGTGCTCTGTATTGCTGTGGGACCCAGGGATGAAGATGAAGGAATTCCCTATGTCCAGCTGGAGTGTTTGCTGAAAAGACTGAGCCAAACACTTCAGTGCAGAAAGGTAGAAATAAAGAAGTATGCAGTGCTTTCTGAGCCATCTGTGTACATGTTAGTGTAATGAACCTGTCTCAGCTCATGGTAGGGGGGCACCTTTCATCTGAGATCAGACTTGGCAAAGATAAGTTTCATTCTCTGACCCTAGATATTTGCATGTCATATGTGGGTATGTGAAGACTGATTATTTTCATGGAGAATTTCCTACATCTTTCCAACCATGCCTTCTTTAATGACCCTGAGTCAGCAACTCTGTGGCTCTTGTTGTTGCTGCTTGTGCCTTTCCTAATTATTTTTAATGCAAAGCTCCTGTCTGATCAGTCTGAACCAGAGGCTGCAGGTTCTGGGATGATTCCCTGATGGTGACATGCCAATTTTATGTTTTCAGTTCATGTGTCCCACCTCTGAGCAGCAGCTGGCTAGGTGCACTGTAGAGTTGGCATCTCTCCTAGGTAAGCCAGTTGTGACGTCTGTGCATTGTTAATGCTGACTGCTTTCCCTTCACCTCTGAGTGCCCCTTAGGTCTCCCTGCTTTTAATTCAGAGTTTTGTTGGCTCTCTTGTAACAAAAGTGCCACTGGATCTGCAAAGACATTGCATTGCAAAACCCACAGGATGACTGGGAGATTGCTTTCTTAAAACCCCTCACAAACATCATTCTTTTGAGCTGACCTCCTTCAAATACATATTTACCTCATTCACCCTTTTTTCCCCTCCCAGTTCTTGGCCCCCTCATTCAGACACGCAGTGAGCTCTGAGATCCCTGTCTCTGGATTATTGGAATTGAACATTTTCCTAAACGTAATATTTGATTCCAGTTTTCATGCCTCTCTTGTGAGAGAAAGTCATTAGCTCATTTCATGTGGATCAGTGACCCCTCTGTGCAGGTTCAGCGAGTGCATTACTGCCTGGATCTCTTGGCAGCAGCCAACTACAGTGTGTGATTTCCCCTCTTGCTAAATGTGTCAGATTATGGCTTCTGATACCTGATATGCATCTACACCTCACACGCTTCTAGCTAATCATGTGGGTGCAGAGCTTTCCCCCTGGCCAGTCTCCATATCTCTGCTGTCTAGAGCCTTCAGAGGGAGTAGGGCTCCCCTTGAAATGTTCCCCTTTTAGAGAGCAGTTTCCTGTACCTTGGAAGGATGAAACACGCTAAACTCCTTTTTTTTTTTTTTTTTTTGGGGGGGGGGGGGCGGGGGCTGGAAATGCAGTTCTATCTTTCCATGAGATGACAAACTACAGGGAAGGTCTGAGTTTTTTAGGATTCATTGTTTAGCTGTATTTAGAAGTACTGTAATAAGAATAATTAAAAATGAATGTTGTCCTTAGAGAAAACAGTTCATCCACTATAAAGTCGTCCCCACGTAAATCTAGGATCTACTAATCTATCAGTAAAATTATTAATGCAAAGTGTACATTTTTTTTTATTTAAATGTTCTATTCAGTTAAAGTAACCACTGCCCTTTGTAGGAGTGACAACTACATCCCATTCTGTTAGACTAAAAACTAGTAGCTAGTTATATTGCTTTCTTCTCCCAGCTTTGTGGGCAATAGGCCAGTAGAGTCAACTTCAGAACAGACTTCTATTTCTTGTCTGCGGTGTTTTCTGTCTTGGGTGCAGAACCCAGAATTTTGCATGTTCCAAGATTCTGACCCTCCTCAGTAGAAACTGTGGCTCTGCACTGCCTCTTTGTGAATATTTTCACCTTGGTGTTTGTATTGGTGCTAACGAAGCCTGTCAGCTCACTAACAATGTGCTGCACGTACCAAGATGACTGTAAATGTAATAGTAATAAACTGTATTGGTCCCTGTCAGCTCACTAACAATGTGCTGCACGTACCAAGATGACTGTAAATGTAATAGTAATAAACTGTATTGGTCCATCCCCTCCATCCCATAGTTTCAGATCGTGTTCCTATCCAGGGCCTTAAGCCTCAGATCCAGAAGAAACCTGAAAGACAGCGAGGGAAGAATGCTGTCTATGGCCTTCTGAAATCGCTGCTGTCAGTTTGGAAGGAAGACTTTTGGACACCTGTTCCCGTTCAGCTGATGTTCAGCAGGAAGAATGTCGGTTACATCGCAGAAGTCAAGCAACGTGAGGTGGGACTTCCTTAGCTCTCCAGAACCATCTGCCCAATCCTGCTTGCTGTACTCACACTGGAGTTCTGTTGATTTCTGTGACTGACTATCATGTGAGTAAGGCCAGCAAGATTTGGCTCTCTGTTCAGCTGCCAATGAGTTTCTTCAGGGACAGCGGAAAAGTAAGAGCAGTGTATAGTTTTGTCAAGAAGGCAGACTGTGATATTTATGTTTGGGGAGATGCAAGTGACACTAGAATTTGTTCAGTTTAATGTCAGAACAAATGATAAAATTGATGATCAACCTGAGAGATTATAGCACTGTAAACGTAAATGGCCCCATGGTTAACTTTGGGTCTGAAGAATTTTTCTGTGTAGATCCAGACCAGGATATCCGCTTTTGTTGAAAATTAGACAGGCATTCCCAACCTGTCCTTGAGCTGGGCAGGAAACACTTACTCTATTTCCAGCTGGGAATCCAGAACTGAAAATAAACGTAAGAATGGCTGTACTGGATCAGACCAATGGTCCATCTAGCCCTGTATCCTGTCTTCAGACAGTGGCCAGAGCAAGGTGCTTCAGAGGGAGTGAACTGAACAGGGCAATTTATCAAGTGATCCATCCTCTGTCATCTAGTCCCAGCTTCTGGCAGTCTGAGGCTTAGGGACAATGGGAGCATGGGGTTGCATCCATGCCATCTTTTCTAATAGCCATAGATAGACCTATCATCCATGAACTTATGGAATCTTTTTTTAACCCAGTTATTGCCAGGGGATGTTGTGAAGGCCAGAAATAGGAGTTTGACTGGTTGACATTGTGTGAAGTACTTCCTCATATTTGTATTAAACCTTCTCCCTATTAATTTCTTTGGATGACCCCTGGTTCATGTGTTGTGAAGGGATAAATACTTCCTTATTCACTTTTTCCCCACCATTCATTATTTAATAAATCTTTATCATATCTTGCCGCAGTTGTCTCTTTTCGAAGCTGAACAGTCCCAGCTGCCTTAATGTCTTCATATGAAAGCTGTTCCATATCTCTGTATTTTTTCCAGTTCTAATAGATCTTTTTTTGAGATGGGGCAACCAGAACTGCACTCAGTATTTGAGATGTAGATTTATATAGTTGCATTATTATATTTTCTGTCTTTTTATCCCTTTCCTTATGGTTCCTAACATTCTTTGTGTTTTTGCACATTGAGCAGATGTTTTCATAAAATGCTTCACAATGACGCCAAGATCTTGAGTGGTAGTAGCTAATTTAGACCCCAACATTTTGTATGTATAATTTGGATTAAATTTCCAATGTGCATTACTTTGCATTTATCAACACTGAAATGGTGTGATTGTTTTATTGTAGAATAGAAAAACCAAGACTAGATGAGCTGCAAGGAAGCCCCAGAACCCAGGGCCATAGTTCACTTCCTCTTTTCACCTTTGTTTTTTCCCCATAATACAGATTGGAGTAAATTCAAAACATAACTTGTACAGAGTTCTTACAGAGCAGTAAATAGATGCAGGCCATAGCCCATCTTGAGGAATTTGACACTCCTTGTTTTTTCTGCAGTGGGATTTGTTCCTGTTTATGCTTCATGGTCTTGTTGGTCATGGTCTGATGGGAAATGCAGAGATAGAGAACTGCTTGCATAGCCTCCAAGAACTTCTCTGGTCCTCAGTAAGTATTTTTCATTTTGATATTCAGGCATGAATATGAGGATGCTGTGTCAGTTTGGCTTTTAGCTTTAATTTTTTTGTACCCCTCTCTCAAAGACCTAGGTCCAGATTCTTGTCTATGCAGAGTTTCTGCTTGGTGCAATATAAAGTGTGTGTGTAGGGGGGTTTTCTTAGGCTGGATCTGTGCCTGCCCTGCTCCAGTATAGATTAGAAAACCTGCCACTATACCAGCTGACAGTGGTCCCCAAGAAACCATAAACTAGCTGGGGATAGCTGAAGTGCAGCACACCTGGCCAGGCTCACAGGGGGCTGGGTATGTTGGATCTGCTCCAGCTCAGAACTTCTCTATGCCAGGGGAAATTCTCAGCTGGCAAGATCCAGCTGCTTTTCAGCCTCTTTGCCATCACCATAATGCACTAGAGAATCTAACCTGCTGGCTAGATGTTTGAAATGTGGGAGCTTCAAGTTAGTCCTCTGACTAAATGTGGTCTGATTTTTTGATGTGCTCAACACCCATAAATCCCACTGCAGTTAATGGAAACTGCAGGTGCTCAGCACCTTTAAGAATCAGGCAATGATTTTTAGGTGCTGATATCAGGTTAGTATATAAACTAAGATGGGCACAGGGATCAAAGGGAAGGCTTGGTATATCTTATCACTTCAGCAGCTGTGGTCTCTTCCACTGTGCTTTAACTGTTTTTACTGGTATAGTCTGTGTCATTATATTAACATCCCAACACAAAACTTTGATCCTGTTTTTGCTTATGAAATCTGAACTTTATATTATTCAAAAGAAGTTTGTATCCCTTGGCTCACACTTTTAAAAGATGGTCTCTGATTTGCATTGTTTGTTGCAGGATTTCTTGGAAGAATTGGAAACTATCTCTAGAATATTTATATCAGAGTATCATGTTGCAGAATCCAGGACTAGGCCTTGTGAATTGGTGAGACAACCAAGAGGTACTGTGGCAGCAGAAAGCTAGTGCAGACAATCTGAGGAGAACTCGACATGTGGAATTTGATGTTGCTGCTGAGTCCATGCAGTAAGCCTCTTGCTTGGATCACAATGCATTGAAGGGTCACTTGTGCAAAAACTGCATCAGACTTTCCCTTGAAGGAGTCACTAGGTGTGACAGGAACACACATCCCTCAAAGTGTTTGGAGGGGTTTACATCTGCAAATGGAAATGCTTCTAAGAGTTGCTCTCTAAGTTTGGAACTCTCTTTTAAGAACCTGACTGTGGTTCACAGCTGCTGATCCATACTTGTAGTGGAAACACATCTTGTACTCCTGCAGCAAGAGGCTCTGAACAGAGTCTGGAATCCATTCTAGTGCACAAAACCTGCTACATTGCTGGAGGGATTTCTGGTGGTTTCCCAAGGTGCCATCTCTTATCTTAACTTAGTGTGATTTCTTATGGACTCTTTTAGAAAATACACTGTGCTACCAGGAGAAGGAAGAAGTCAAACTATAGCCCAAGGAGATGGAGGGATATTTATTTTTCACCATGAGCTCAAGCTTGAAGGTTTGTTTTTTAAATTTTTTAAGACACATTTTAAAAGTAAAATCACAAAAAAATATTTTGGAGCATTGGATCAGATATTATTTTAAAGGACATTCATGCCTATGTGTCTCACTTAACAAAAGCAGCACTTCTATTTCATGGTTTTTATAGAATTGAGGGGGAGATCATCTGGTTATCTTTTTTACTAGGGAGAGCTGACAGTATTTTAAGAGGCATTGTTTTTGTAGTGTGAGCATAAATGCCATGTATCTGTTACTCACTGTCTTTAAAATCCTTATTGCCTTGAGTTTGGGGTTCTTTCATAGAAAGACTTGTGCGTGATAAGCACAGACTAGAGTAACTAGATTGGAAATGTAACAGAACTCCCATGAAATAGCATCACTAGGATGCTGGAAGGAAGCAGTCCTATTCATGGCATGCTGCTGAGTGCTGTCCATCCTCATGGATCCACCTTAAAAGGGAAACTGCCAACAAAGAGGGGCTGCTAATTTTCAGTATCTTAAATACAATGTTCCAAGGGTTTTTAATAAGATTAGTCACTCATCAGAGAGTTTGCATAGGATTTGCCTCCCTGTATAAGGAAGGATTTTTTTCTTTTCTTTTTGCCTAACAGGTCGATGGAGTGTCTTTTCCTCACTAAATACAGGTTATTCAAAAGCAAATATTGTGTTACATAAGCAGGACAGCTAGACAAGGTGAATCCTAGGCTGTTTGTATGGCCATTTCTATTGCTAATTAGCCTCTCTTTTGCTGGTATGGGTTGGAATTCCTGGGGTAGAAAATGAAATGTCAAGGAGTTAAATTGTTTAAAAATCAGACTGCATAAATCTGGCTACTATTAAAGTCTACTGGACACAGAGAAAATGAGGGAAACCAAAGAGGACAATGTGCATGTTGCAACTATTTTGGGTAGTTTTGTCACCTACTCAGACTGTTGGGTGCTGGATTGAAGGAGACTGCAGATGCCAGGTATCTGTCTTGTCAGTGTTTTTTGTTTCCTGTCATCATGCTGAGGTTGTTCAGTAATACCATATCATGTGAACAAAATGTGTGGACAGGAACAGCTGTCACAGTATGAACTGAAAGAACAGGTGTGCTTCTTCATGCTACACACACTTGCTCTTCAGGGCTCAGTATAACATGACCATTTCACTGTTGATATCTCAGTAAAGCTGTCAGATTTGCTGTAATAAAGAGATTATCAAAATGGAGGCCTGTTTTGTGTCTGAACTGCAAGTATATAAAACTAGAAGTGCACACAGTCACTCATTGAGTTTTTTTTTAAACTGGTGGAAACTAAAGCACACAAGGATACCCATCTCTAAGAAGCATAGCTGGGGAGCTGCACTCATCCTGTAAACACTCTGCAAGACTTTTGTTGTAATAGTGAAGTTGCTGGGTCTATTTCAGACAACTCAGGTGTAACACTGACTTTGCCAACATGTTGTCCCTGCGCTGGCTGGTGAGTTGTATGTTCATATTACTTGTAATCAGTTTTTTTTATTCTGATTATTTATTAGTCCAAGACTGTTGGGCTGCACCTCTCTTCCTGCGAATGCTGGAGGCTCTCCTCCAGGCTCCAGGGTTTGTCTGTGTCATGGCATTAGGCTGTCTGCCACTGATGGTGGAAACAGAGTGGTAGTTCAGGCCTTCTTCCTTGCCCTTTAGCCTCTTAATTTTTAAAGTTTCTTCCGGGGCAATAACAAGCAACATCTTTTTTTTCCCACCTCTCTCGTCTGTTTTATCAAGGCTCCTCCGGGGTAAGTCCACAAGTCATCTTATAGTCAGTATAACTGCAACAGAGCCTGCATTCATATGGAGATAAACATAAGGAGCTGCATGCTTCATTTCCCATTCAGATGGTTCCAATCAACTTTAGACAGGTGGAAATGAGTGTCATTGTAGTATGGATGCTCTCTGGAGTGCCAGGCTCCTCAACTTCCTTCATCCTCTCTCCAAACTCCAGGGATAAGAAAACGTTGTCATTCTGATGGAAATCTTACACCTGCTAGAGCTAATGGTGATAAAACCTGTCCCAGGAAAGAGGTTCAGGGCACTGCTCTACTTTCTTCATAGTGAGAAAAGGGTTAGGAAGAGACTGGGCCATCCTAGACTTCAAAAAGCATAGTCAGCAAAGATGATAAATAAAATGGACATTCTAACTTCGCCTCTCTCTGCAATCTCTCCAGGAGACCTTTTCCACTGTTAGACCAGGAAGAGGTTTATCTGCATAATCCCATCAGATGTTGTAATTGGCAGTTTCTCTGGTTTGCCTACAGCAATTGCTCCTGTCAATACAAAATGCTACGCTATCTGTTAATCCACTGACAAAGCTAGCAGCCTGGGTGAGGAGTCTAGGAATTTATTTATACCTGTTCTTAGACCCCATGCTAATCGGAGCATGATCTTTGGATACCTCATAAGAATGGCCCTACTGGGTCAGACCAAGGGTCCATCTAGCCCAGTATCCTGCCTTCTGACAGTGGCCAGTGCCAGGTGCACTAGAGGGAATGAACAGAACAGGTAATCATCAAATGAACCATCTCTTGTCGCTCATTCCCAACTTCTGGCAAACAAGACTACAAGATGTGTCAATACCTGGCATCAATCCATCTTTGTCTATTCCTTCTAGTTCTTCTTGTCCTGTGTGAGCCTGCACATGAGAGAGAACTTTGGAGGTTCCTCTGATAGGCTTTGGCCTTTTGAGGGATTCTCAACAAGAGATGGAAAGGAAAGGAAAGTTTACCATCCACTAATTCATTCCCTCAGTTGGTGGAAACAAGAACCCCATGTGATGAAAGGATGCTTCCTCCACATTCCTGAACACAGCTACACTAATGCCAGCCTTTCAAGGTGAGGAGCCCACTTGGGGCACCACAATACACAAGTGATGCTGAAGGCCAAAAAAGGCTCCAGCTTCCTAGAGATGAGTGGTCACATTGGCTCTGCTGGACATCTAGAACACAATGACCTTGGTATATATAAAGTGACAAAGGAACATAAGGAGGTGAAGTTTAAATATCCCTGCAGTCCAGGTGTTTTCCTGAGCACAAGGTCACATTGCCTCCATTGTGGCAATCCACCTAATGAAGCTGCTGAACATAACAGTATGCTAGATAAATTGTCAGCAGCTGTGGCCCCTGAACCTATAAATTCTCCAGCTGATATCCAGGGAGCTAGGCCACCTTAGATGGGATCTGTTCATGTTCAGTTGAAATGTCAAGGTGAAAATCTTACCTCATCAGGCAAAGACCAATAGGATTAGATGCTGTGGAGTTCACAGATGGCCATATCAGCTTCTCCATGCTTTTCTCTCCATTTCCACTACTGGGAAGAATTATGAAATGATGATAGAGGCAGCATTCCTGTCATTCCAGATTCTTAAGAAGCCATGAGATATTGGACCTGACCCAAAAGTCTCCACTCCATTTTCCCAGCAGGTAGGATTTTCTGGCCCAGATTACTGGAGTTTGACAAAATCTTTTGAGTTGCAAATCCTAAACAAGAAGGAATACCCTCTAAAGCGCTTCCCTTGCTTTGCACAGGCCTTCCACTACCTTGTCTATACAAGAGTATAGACACCATTCCTTTGATCCTTGTAGTTGGACACCATTAAAAACCCAGGAAACCAGGTCTTCTGGATAGCCTAGATGTTGGTGTAAGGCCTCCCACCATCTCATCTTGTGTTAGCACTAAAGAGGGTTACAACCTCAGGCTCCTTCAGTGGCACTGAGGTCCCTGGGGCAGCACTTCCGTTCAAACTAACAGTCAGGCCTAGGTTTTACCCACAGTACAATAGATTCTAATGGCTCAGTCTGATTTGTTTTTTCTGTTTGAAGACCTGCTTCCTACTGTGTCAGCAAGAAGGGTCGATGAAACTACAAGGACAAGTTAATTCTTCCCTCATTTTGCCCAAAACTACTTCATCTGAAAGCATCATAGTGCATGCTTGGTCTGAGAAAAGCACCTACTTGGGTGTTGCACACTTGTAGCTTGTGTAGATCATTTATTCCACACACCAGGAACGCCTTGCATCCCTGCAAGCACCCTGTGTGCCACACCTTATCCCCTTTTATTTCAGGGACTTCCTGCAACTGCTCTTGGGGCTTGTGTGCCCATGTGAGGGTCCCCCTTAACCCCAACAACCACCACTGCCACCATCAATGACTACTACTTATTTTAGGGATGGGGCAGATTTTTCTCTCCTGTCCTGCACCTTCCCCATCCCCCTCCCCAATTCATGTTCCAATGGCCTCTGCAAAATGTCCTTATTTCTTTTCTGGGACTGATTTCACCCTCCCAAGATACATTCTTTGGCTGTCTATACCATGGCATCCTGAGAGTCCAAGTATATAGCTATCATCCTTTACTTTTCAGGAATTTATGTAGCAAGGACTGTGTTCCTGTACAGCTTTAGGAGCTCTTATGAAGAGGGGCCAAGCCCTATGAAAAAGCTGAAGTGCATCTGGTGTTTGTAGGAATACAGGCACAGCCTAATTGTCTGTGATGGGCCTGGCTTAGAAAAGAAATCAGGTAACAGACTTTCCATTTTCAGTCTGCTCTCTAGTGGGGTACATATAGTTCTTCTGTAGTTTGAGTAAAGAAATTAGCAAATCACCCATAGTAGTTAGGATTGATACCCTACAGCACCTTGAGCATTATGTTGAAAGCTGGATCCTCATGTTAAGTGTTGTAAGAGAACCTCAAGACTGGAGGCTGTTCATAACTCTGAAATATTCTTTCAAAAGTTTACAACTGAACATTTACAGAAATAGTTCCTTTACCCTGTCAAATTTTTTAAAAAGGAAAGTTGTTTTCTTTAGTAGTTTACATTTAACAGTACTGCACTGCTGCTGCCTGATTGCATACTTCTAGTTCCTAATGAAGCATGGTTGACTGGTCAGTTCATAAATTGAACACACACTGAGTAGAACACCAGAGTTAAGTGAATCCCTCTGGAGTGAGGTACTATGGGGGGGGGGGGGAGAGGAGGAAGTATGCTTCTCTTGGGAAGAGGCCCTTCTGCCTCCTTTGAGTCTAGCTAAGCACAGGAATGACCTGCTCTCTCCCTCTCCACTTGTCTTTACACAAGCATTGCAGGCTCTGTGCCTGTTCTTTATTGGCTGCTGCTGATGGTGAGAGGTTAGGAGCACTCATCCCAGTAGCTTTCCCTCCCCTTCTGTAGAAAACAGTTGCCATCCAAAAAATGTGAAAATCTAGCTGACCACCTGGGGAGTGATACCCTACAGTGCATCTTGAGAAGTCTGAAGTAGACTCAGTGCTATACTCCTGATGTCACTACCTCCAAATTAACTGCTAGGCATTGAATTGTATGGAAAAAGCTGCTATAATGCTTTGAAGGAACTGCAGATGTCTTGTGCTGTTTGTATTTTTCATAGAGAATTAGATAAATTATAGACATTAATAGGTAATTTTGCCTTAGAGGGTGTTATGGAAGGCCTCATCTTTAATCATCAACGAACTAAGCCTTTCAGTTATTTCCTAAATCATTTTAATGACCATTAAATCACATTTTGTGAGGGGCTGAAAATGTCTTGCTGAGTAGACCTAGCATGTTGAGTCAAGACACTGAATGTCGCTTGGGGCATTTTCTCTCTATGTAGAAAATACCATTTATTGTTGATATGAAAATAGCAATCCTTGTTGAGAGCAAGATGGGATAAGAGATACAGTACAATTGGTTTGATTCACTATCATTCCAATTTACTACTATAATGATAGTAAAATACTGCCAGGAAGTTTTTGCCTAGTCTTGATAAAAGCTAGCTGATGTATTTGTTTTTCCCTACTTTTCTTCTAAACAAACCAATCCCACACATTAACAGTACCATAAATGTTGTTATATTTGCAAAAGAAAACATTTGTATAAATAGGGCTATTTAGTATCAATTGGTGACTGTATTTAAAAAAAAGCTTATATTAATTGGATACTAGTAAAAATAAAAATTAGCTTCAGCATATAAAAATAACTTAATTTGTAAACATAGAAAAAAACATATGCATTTATAAAAATAAACATCTGATGCACTGTACAATAAGACATTATCTTTCAACAGGCACTGTCATTGTTAACCTCCTTGAGTCCTTTTAGATGTTGTTCCTGAAAATATTGCTTTGTCATTAACAGAGTGCCATGTCCAAAATAATGGAAAATAAGCAAACCTTTCACTTAAACAGCAAATATTTGATGGGTCATATGAAGATTTCATACCTTTCCCAATTGCAATGTGCTGCAGCTACTGCTAAGTCTGAATCAAAGGGTTCTGGGGTACTTGGAGGAGGAGTTCTGCTTCCTGCACTTTACAAAGTCCACCCCCAAGTAACAAATCCATACACAATGGCTTTTTTTTATGGAAAGGGGTTGTTATCCCTTTAGAGTGCAGTGCAGGGGTTTGTCACTTGCTGAAAGCTATTTCTGTAATTTGTTTTCTCTGGCAGGTGAGTGTTTAATGAAGTAAACTCAACAGTGGTTGTCTGTAGTGAGTAGGTGCTAAGCTATCACTCATCCCTGTCACACCAGAACAAAGATTTGTGTCAAATGATTCAGAAAATTAAGTAAAATATTCAGATCAAATAGGTATCTAGTTCAAGGACTGAATTCTGCCCCATTAGGCATGTGCAACCTCAGTGAAGTAAGTGGGCTGCACTGAAGTCTGCCTTTGTGGGGGGAGACTCATGGCTGTTTTTCTTAACTTAGAAAACCAGCCTTTGGTATGCTATTGAAGATAGATGTTTGCGATAGATACCCATTCATCACATTTAAAGTGCAGTACTGCCTTGGACAGGGTGGACATTTACCCCTTTCAAGCATCTGCTCCCTAATGTATATTTTTAATGGTTCTCTGCTATAGTAAGGGTTTAGGTTTTGGGTAACTCTTTTAAAAGTATATGACAATTTTATAGAAAGAGGGTTTTCTGTATATAAAGCAGGAGCTTCAGACAAAATTCAGCTGGAGATATGAGCCCCTTTGGAACGCTTCAAGGGAACTATGAATGCTCTGTACCTTAGCAACTAGAGAATCTGGTTGGTTCAGGTGAGAAAAAGAATAGAACAGCCATCAGAACAAAACTAAACTTTTCACGTTTGCAGGATTTTAATTCTAGAAACAACTTGAATCATCAGTTCTACTCCCTAGTCTTGGTTTCTCCACTTCAAAGCACCTAATTCTGCATTACTATGATCATGTAGTAGCACATGAATAAACTGTCTCCTGAGGTATGTTTTTCTTGCCACTGTTGCTGAATAGTGACAATTTGATATACTGAATCTAGAGCTTCATTCAAGCAGGGGGTAGAATGATTAGTTGGTCATGCTGTTAACATTTTAACCCTGCCAAGATTAAGAACTCCTCCAGGTGGGCAAGCTGACTTTATCTACAATGTTTATTATGAAGCCTCCATCTGTAAGCATCATTCTTGTAGCATCTGACAACAGATTTGTTTCTCTAGGCAAGGGCTTTCTCTTGCATAGAGAAGGAAGGATTGCATTTTGAAATGGCTGTAACCTGCCTTTTGCACCCAGGCAGATTGCCTGCAAGGTGAGGGCTCGCTGTCTTTGCTGACAGATTTACGACAGGCAGCACTTCCCCCGCCACTACTGAACAGCAAGTGCTGGGAGGGACCTACCGCAGGTAAGGCCAGGCACCCTAAGAATGTTAACTCTTTGAACAGCGATTCCTGGAGCTGTTAATCTTCCAGGTGTTTGTTTCAGTAATAGCTTTGCACAGAGCGGGTTAGCCTGTGGCTTCTCATCTCCGGTTCTGAAGAGGGACATGATTGAAAATGTTTTCTAAGCCAAAATTTTACTTTTTCTGTGAGGAAGATAAAGACTTTCACATCTGTTCCCTGGTACTTTGCTGCTTTCTCCCACTGTAACAATGTGTCTTTTTTGCTAGTTAACAACAAAACCAATGTGCTAGTCTAGCAATCACCAGAGGCTGCCGCTTAGCAATGGAGCTCAGAAGCCGTGCAGGGATAGCTGGGGCACCAAGATCAACCTGCAGAAATTAAAATAGAAGGGTTTTTGTGAGTGCTTTGAGTCAAGACAGTTTTTCTAGTGTGGGTTTCTAATGGCTAAATGGTATAAGAGTACACAGTAAACACAAGTTATAGTCCTGTGCCAACAGGCCACAAATGATGATGAAGAAATACAAAGAAAAAGTGGTATCAGTGAAGTCTGAAGTTAAAATTAAGCCTGCCTCCTTCATACTGGTGTTGTATGAGAGAGACTATCAATTGCAGTGCTTGGGTATGATTTGAGCAAATGTAAAGTCACAAGCTATAAATCAAACCACAAATTAACTGCTTAATCAGTGAGCTCCAAATTCATGAGAACAAGCTGCTCTGACAAACTATGCAGTGTACACTATACACTGAAACTACTGTAAACAATAATGCTCTCCACATATTTAATATAAAATCATACAGTAGAACAGACCATTGAAAAATAGGGATGAGAAGTTCTTTAAGTAGAAAAAAATTAAGCTTCATTACATTTTAGCTCTCAGGGTATAACATTACTACTACACAGTACGGTTCTTCACTTTTAACATACAGGATTAGGCTGGATGTGAAGAGCATAACACAACTCCTGTATCATAGTTCATTGAAATGAGGGGGATCTGGTCTTCTCTTTTAAATACTCCCTAGTCTGTTTCTCACTCAACAGGGGAGGGAGTTTTACAATTCTTTGTTTCGTTGTAGATGGCACCATAATACTAATGATCCTGGGACAATGATAGACAACAAAGGTAAAAGTGAAATGGAAAATTACTGTCAGGTTCATTGATTGACCCCTTGTTCTTGTATTGTAAGAGCAAAGCCTAATTTTATTTTAACTCATTTGTAAACCTCCTTCTGTAACCCCTCTCAGAAGAGTGCTAATACTTTGTCTCTCCTATACTCACTTTCATCACCTGTCTCTTGTCCCCTTCTGCTTGAGATAGGGGCTCAAATGAACACCATACTCTCAATGAGGTCTTGCATAATGGCATTGTATTATTTTCAATCTCATTCTTTATACATTCTGGCATTTTGTTTATAATAGCTGCAAGAAAATACATAGACTGTTGTGGTGATTGTTTACTTTCAGTGGCAGAGCCACACAAATAAATACAATTTGCATATAAAGTCACCTTTACAGAAGGCTCTCAAAACTGTTAATTATCCTTCTGACACCTAGGAAAGTAGTATACCCATTTTACAGCTGGAGAAACTGAGACACACATTAGCAGAGTGGAACCTACAACCTTGGATCCTGGGACTTAAACACCATTACCTTTCTAACCCAAGACCAGTGGTTCCCAAACTTGTTCCGCCGTTTGTGCAGGGAAAGCCCCTGGTGGGCCAGGCTGGTTTGTTTACCTGCCACATCCGGCCGATCACCGCTCCCAGTGGCCACAGTTCACTGCTCCAGGCACAGGCTGAGGGACTTAGTGGCTGCAGCTTCCATGAGCCTGGAGCAGCGAACCATGGCCACTGGGAGCCACGATCAGCTGAACCTGTGGACATGGCAGGTAAACAAACCAACTCAGCCTGCCAGGGGCTTTCCCTGCACAAGCAGTAGAACAAGTCTGGGAACAACTGCTCTAGGCAGATGGCACTTATCGGAGCTCAACACATTGCAAGTATGTGCTGTATAGATTTTGCTCACTAAAAATCTAATAGTTAAGATATGGGACACATGACCCGACACCTTGTGTAAACCAGTCTTTAGATGCTGTAATATCAATAAAGGGGTCTGTCTACACTACATATGGAATCAGGTGCCCTGACATGATTCTCTCCATACTAGCTTAAACAAAGTTCCAGTCTACGTTACATATTGGAACACTAAGTCTCTCTTGTAATCAGGCAACCATTGTGTTCACAACAAAGTAGCAATCTCACTGAATTTAGTATGATTTAAAATCTGTCAACATAATACATTAGTATGAGCACTTTGCAAGTCTTGAGATGAACGTTAATTTTACTTGTATAATATTCTCACTGCAGAAATGGGTTAGGTGACATCAGAAAATGCTTAGACTCAACTGGATGTGTAACTGAATCAAAACATTTGCATGGAATCTCTCACCTGTGCCATGTAAACGATTCTGGTGACGTCTTTTCCATTTACTCTATCAGGTTCCAATATCCAAGCACTTGGCAGAATCTCCCCTCGTACCATTTCTTTACAAGGACGAGGCATGGACTCATCATAGATGGACTGAATAGCTAAAATCGACAAGTTTTCCTGCATATGATAGAGTGCCAAAAACAGTTATTTATTTAGAGCAGAGAAGACAAAAATTGCAAGCTTTTGGGGCACAGTGTAAGTTATACAGCTGAAATAGTTCAGACACAGTACACTGAGACAAATTCTGGTCCAAAGGGATGCAAATACCTATTAGTCCTGAGCAAAGGCAATGCCTCAACCAGCTCATGCCCATTCATTTAATGAACAAAAAATGCTCTGAGGTGCAGAGAATCTTACCTCCCTCTGGCTACAGGGAAGAAAAGTGACAATCTGTTTACAACATAAGGTACCAGTGGTTTGAATCACCTACAATAGTTAGCTAAATTCACTCACCTCCCAGTGCAGACAGCTCAATCTGTTAAGACACAGTCCTAACACAAGCAATATAAATTGTGCGATACATTTTAAAGGTAAAACACCACCACCCGCTGTGGTAGGAGAACAAGTTTATTTGAGGCAGTGATTCATACATAAATACTGTAGTACTTAAATGTTAGCTTAACCTAGTTTTTTATAGAATGTGAAAGCAGAAGGAGAAACCTGGACAAGAATGCCAACCTCTGATAAGACACTTATAATAACCAACTGGTGGATGCCACAATCTCCTGCAGCTGAAATACAGATTGGAACTGTTCAAATAAAGAAATAACTTTGAAGCTTCAAAATGAGCACTTTCTCGTTTTTTCAGTTTTGACAGAATGATTACAGATATTTTCCATTTACAAAAAACCAAGAGTTCAAGTCAGTGAAAAATTTTGAAAATACCAGTTTTAATCAAAATTGTTCATTTTAGAAATAGGCCATTTTTTATTTAAACTTTTCAACCAGCTCTAGCTGTGATAGTGGAAGAATGTGTTACTTTGCATTGAAGTTTCTACCCAACTCAAGAGCTCAGCTATTGCAAACTTTTAGAATGAGCTAGAGTATAAACTATACTAGTTCCACCAGAACAGATTTGTGGCTTTCTTTCATTCCACCCAAGTGACAACTGGGTGTTTTGGGGTTATTTTAAAATAAGGGCCTGATTGTGAAAACCTATAGATGACTTAAATGTGTAATTTCTATTTTGTATTTCTTCATTAAGCAGTTATACTTTAGATACCTAGAAGTAATTAAGACAACAAGTTAAGTCCACTGGGTTGGAAAATTCATTATAATAGATCAGTGTAGCACTACTTCTAACAGGAAACTGCATGCATGCATACAGAGGGCTTGTCTACCTGGAGTCTTAGTGCATAGCCAGCCAGGGTATGAATGTATACAGCTCTAGCCTTCCTCAGCAAAGTTGCCATAGGGTGTCTGCTACCACATAGAATCACAGAATATCAGGGTTGGAAGGGACCTCAGGAGGTCATCTAGTCCAACCCCCTGCTCAAAGCAGGACCGATCCCCAACTAAATCATCCCAGCCAGGGCTTTGTCAAGCCTGACCTTGAAAACCTCTAAGGAAGGAGACTCCACCACCTCCCTAGGTAACGCATTCCAGTGTTTCACCACTCTCCTAGTGAAAAAGTTTTTCCTAATATCCAACCTAAATCTCCCCCACTGCAACTTGAGACCATTTCTCCTTGTTCTGTCATCTGCTACCACTGAGAACAGTCTAGAGCCATCCTCTTTGGAACCCCCTTTCAGGTAGCTGAAAGCAGCTATTAAATCCCCGCTCATTCTCTTCTGTAGACTAAATATCCCCAGTTCCCTCAGTCTCTCCTCATAACTCGTGTTCCAGTCCCCTAATCATTTTTGTTGCCCTCCGCTAGACTCTTCCCAATTTTTCCACATCCTTCTTGTAGTGTGGGGCCCAAAACTGGACACAGTACTCCAGATGAGGCCTCACCAGTGTCGAATAGAGGGGAACGATCACGTCCCTCCGTCTGCTGGCAATGCCCCTACTTATACATCCCAAAATGCCACTGGCCTTCTTGGCAACAAGGGCACACTGTTGACTCATATCCAGCTTCTCGTCCACTGTAACCCCTAGGTCCTTTTCCGCAGAACTGCTGCCTAGCCATTTGGTCCCTAGTCTGTAGCAGTGCATTGGATTCTTCCGTCCTAAGTGCAGGACTCTGCACTTGTCCTTGTTGAACCTCATCAGATTTCTTTTGGCCCAATCCTCCAATTTGTCTAGGTCCCTCTGTATCCTATCCCTACCCTCCAGTGTATCTGCCTCTCCTCCCGGTTTAGTGTCATCTGCAAACTTGCTGAGGGTGCAATCCACACCATCCTCCAGATCATTTATGAAGATATTGAACAAAACTAGCCCCAAAACCAACCCTTGGGGCACTCCACTTGATACTGGCTGCCAATTAGACATGGAGCCATTGATGACTACCCGTTGAGCCCTACATATATCGAAGTATACTACTCAACTTTTGGTGTGCAGAAGCAAGGTCCACACAGCCAGTTAGTGCATGGCAAGCTAGTACTTGTTGCACACTAAGACTCCATGTAGATCCTTGAGAGCAGTTTAACCAAATTTTTAAATAATAAAGTGACAAAACTTGAAGTAGGTTAAGGTTAGAGGTTACAGTTTTCTACCTACTGGTGAATATGCAGAGAAACTAAAGCTAGTTTAAATCATTACTGTCTCAGTCCAGAAACTCACTAAGCACATGCTTAAAGTTTAGCATTTGAGTAGCCCAACTAAAGTTGATGGGACTGCTCATGTGCTTACATGTGGTGCAGTACTGAAGCCTAAGTGTATACTTGATATTAGTGTGTGAGTCTCTAAAGAGGAACCTTGGCTACGAATAATCTAGGAAGGCCATTTTGAACTGACATTTCCATTTTAAGTAATAACCTAAATTTAAATGGCATCCTAGCATTCAATTAACTTATTTTTATATACACTTGATTTACTAATTGATAAAAGGAACTGTATTAAGTTTCATTTATTTAAGTTTGTAAGCAGCATCATATAAACTTCTGTGTTTTTCAATTATATTTTGACTAACAAAGGTATCTTAAAGTTAAAGTCTATGCTTTAACTAAACAACCTGAAATTCAATAAATTATTGACACACGATATGGGCAGGTGATCACATAACCATTCTTACAATTATCCCTTCTGGCCTCGGAATCTATGAAATGTTACTAGATGTTTTTAGTTTACTTTTATAATAATTTATTTATTCTAATGGCCTCAGGGTCATTCTTCAGGCATTCCTCACTCCAAATGTGGTGAGAGATAAAATCTGCTGTATATCCAGGTATTATACACTGCTCTCTTTACTGATGCATTACTTTCAGTTGTGAATATTGAAGTTTTTTGAACTACAGTTCTTTAACAATCCTAATGGCAATACTTCTCCTTGCATCTTTGCTCTGGCATCCTCCCTATGCTGGGTTATTCCACAAACCATGTTCCCATATCAATAGAAGTATAAAATCTTTGTGCTGGGCCAACAAGCAGCACCTCCATGCTCTGCTCACTCCTTCCAGATGCATACCAGAACTGTTCGTTGCCAAAGCATTTTACATTGTGCATCTGGAAAATCTTCCTCCTTGTATTCTACAGACTTAACTTCCAAAGATACCAGCCACACGCTGTTCAGGATGCAACCTGCGTTATTTTATTATGTTCTGATAAATCTACCTTGCAATATAAGGAATCAGGTTAGAATTTGAGAGTCAGCATCTGAACTCTCAACCACAATAAGGATTCCAGGAGCACAAGCAAATCTCTCTTCCCACTTAATTCATAAAGGTGTACAACTGTGGACCCTCTTCCCCATATCCCATCTTTTTCTTGAACAGTAACCTGAAACAATTTAGATTAGGCTACATCTTGGAAAGCACTGATAAATTTACCTCTTTGGCCTCTACGGTGATGCAGCAGAAATCCCGTGGTTGCTTTAGGTAACACAATGAAGTATCACTCACCAAATATACTGTAAAAAATTGAGGAGGGGGGTGGGTGAAAACAATCACACTACAGCAACGATACACAGCTACCTGCTTTTGAATGTTTCCTCTTTAGAAGAAACGTCCTCATCTGTACAATTCTCCACTGCTTTCAAAGCTTATAAATAACTGTATATTAACTTGTCCGTGCTGAAAAGTAACAGAATAGTGCAAAAGACAGCCTATTGCACCCAATTTCTACAGTTTCTGTCACTGCTGACTGAGTTCAGAACTCTGTCCAACAGAAATGTTGAGACAAGTCTATGGATTAGAACTGAGGGGAAAGCCAGCTCCTTAAGAAGTCGATGACATGAAACTGTAATGAGTAAAACATCAGCTATTTAAAAAGCCCCTTGTTACAGATTTTCAAGCCCATGTCTTTATTTTTTCTGTCAAAAGCCATGCACACCAGTAGTACTATAGACAAATATTTAATAACAACAGTTCCACGGGTCTTCCAAGAGGTAATAATATGTATTTTTAAAAGTAGCATAAAATTTGTTTTCCAAACAGCTCAGTTTTTCTTTAGAAGCCAGTATATTACATTGGGTCAATAAAATATTGACTATTCTGGGCACACTGACAATAAGATGAATTTTTTAAAACACAAGTAACATTCTAAAGTAACACCTAAGTTCTGGCTTTGAAATTCCTCATTACGGATTGTCTGAGATAAGGGTCTCCTTTATTTACTGTTTAAGCTTCTATCGTCTCTAAGAGGTGGGTTCAAAAGATCCTGGGTCTCTGTGAATCAATGGTGCTACATGAAATTGACACCATCTGAGGATCTGGCCCTACAGGTACAGGGTCAGAGTGGGTATTTACCATAAGCATCTCACTTCATAGGTCTGTTGTTCTTTTTATGATGTGGATTTTCACTGAAGTAGGTTCCATTTATTCTTTATTTGCCTTTTCAGCCTCACCTCTTCTGATAAAATGGCTAGCAGTGGGAATTGATAATATTCTTCAGAGGACAGAGACAGCTATGAACCAATTGCCATAAAGTTCCCCTTACACACAGCAATCCCAATTGATAACTCACCCAGCTGAATCTGGCTCGTTATTTTCTTATGTACTCGAGCTGTGTTAATGGTTTTGTCATACAGATGCCTTTTGCCAGGGTCTTTCACCATGCACCACACGTTGGGAAGAGGTCTTTCAATCACTCCAGCTCCCAAAAACCCATGCTTAGTTGCTGATGGGAAGACTTTGTAATAAACCAGTACCTCTTTTTCTGTACACTGGTATCTAAAGAAAAAAGACACGCTTCAGGTATTTGCACTAAAGACAACATAGAAGTGTGTCCAAACACCCCAAAAAGGAAAACATCTGGCATACACTTACTTCCAACCAGCTGCTGCTTGGCAGTTGTAAAAGTTCCTCAGGTTATTTGAACATGCCGCCATAACCTTAAAAATTACAATTCAGAGATGTAATCAAGGGAGAGTTGCCTGATCTATAAATTGTGTGCACCTGTCTTGCAGTACCACAGTTTGTCTCAGCCAGGCTGAAGAGCAAGCCTTAACTGTTTATGTATGAATTAAGTGTATATATCCAGTCATTCGACAGTGGTAAGACCACACCTCCCCATTGCCTATTGTGGGAGAGTTGACAGGACAGTATAAAACTGCCTCTCTGCTTGGAGCACAGCTGATGTTCTCCCAGTGTGATTCCAAACAGAGGCATGTCAAGTTTGGCTCTCCCACCTTCTGCATACATACACAGACACGCATGTACGTACACACATTCAAGTCATGCTGGATACAGCCTGGTCAATAAGCCAGGCAGCATTAATCGGGCTGAAAGCAGAGTGCTTTCACAGAAGAGACCAAGATGGATAGACAGCTTAGAAATTCTTTGGACATAGTATACTGTATGTATCCTTTGCACAGTGTTAAAACTTAACTGAAATATGGGGAGAAAAGCTTTAGTTTAAAATCCCCATCCCAGTGATGTTGAAATGGTCAGCTATAGTGCTACAATGAAGGGTTAAGTCTGGTAAACTTGTACAATTGCCTGGAATGGTTGAGAACAAGCATGTTACAAAATCTGTAAGACTATACCGTATTGCTCTCGCCAAACTTTCGCCATTATGGTGCTCACCAATGTAGGCCATCTGGTGGTTGTTATTTTAAAATTCTAAATAATACACAACAGTCAGAACGCCACAGCTGCAACCTGGCTTACTTCACTTCTGCCATTTCAGTTTCTCTAAGCATCCTTATATACAATTGAGCAATAAAAAGGGCAGGCCACAGTGAGCTGTCATGGTCAAATTGGCTTTCTAGATAGCTGGACAAGGAGTGCAATAGATATTCCAGACAGTGTGTTGTTGGAAACCTGCCACACTGTTAGGAAATACAGAAATAAATAATGACCATGCTCATTTACTCACCTCAGTTGTAGCATTAGCCAAAACGTGTTTGGACAAATCCTGGTATTCTTTTGTAGGAGAGGAACTGACTGAAAGAGTTAGTCCATGAGTGACCCTATCACTGATGCTAGCAGATGGAAGTGATGACTGAACTCTGCTGCTCTCTGTGGAGGATGAAGAAGTTAGAGGAGAAGTCTTTGAAATGGAGAGAAAAAATATTCTATTCAGGGTACTATACCATCTCCATCACCGTGGTACCCAAGTACCTCACAGTAATACATTCAGCAATGTGACTATCGTGCAGCTTTCTCAAGAGGAAAATTGAATGTGGATATTTCAAAATAATGTGAGTGCTGTGCGATGTGTTTATAGTTTATATCAGCAAAGGCAAAGAAGTGCATCTTACTCTTGGAACAGAAAGTGATGGGGAAGGTGGTGGTTCTTCAGCATCTCACTTCCTATCGCAACAGAATGTATACTTCTGTACAAGTTACTAAGGGCACAAAAATGCTCATTTGAATTTTTCTTTCTTTTTTTTTTTTTTTTAAGAGACTGCAAAGGTAACTGGGCCTTAAAACTGACTATCTTGACATCTATCCAGTTCTGAAACATCTGTCACATGATTCACTCCACATATATATTCAGTGAAATTATTCTTAAATGGCCACTCTTAGAATCTTGGTCTGTATGTTGATCCACCTGCAGCTGTTAAAAGTAGATGTAAATTAGAGTAGCCCTCATGAAGATCTAGAACAGCACAGGGACTGTCATCATGCAGACACAACACCAGGACCTGGGCAGTGTCAAGGAGAAATTTAAGGCTCCTTTCCACACTACCCCGATTTGCACTCTGTGAATTTAGTCCAGACCTAAGGCTATGGCCTAATATGGCAGGATTTTCTGGGATGATCTCACCCTTTGGGAGAGGGTGTGCGTTATTTTGTGCTGGTTTCACTGTGTGTGCATAATGCACTCCTAATGCTGCTGAAAATATTTAAAGAAATAAGTAGCGGGCAGAGCTACTCATGAACTGGCAGATACACTCAAGCAGAATTCTACTACAAAAAGTTTAGCCCACATTAGACTTCACTTCTTTTAAAAATACTTGTTTCTGTCATGAAAGCTCAGTGGAAGTACTGTGTTGACATCTGCTAGGCCTACACAACTAAAGGAAAACACAGTTGCAGATTTTTTCATGCCTCAGTCGAATACTGGAAACTAACAAGGTAAGAAAGCATGCTAGGGAAAAAGATTTCGCTCCATGCAGCTTTTCAAAAAAGACAGGATTAAATCTAAATTGGATAATGTCAATCAAAATCAGTAACTGAAGATTAAAATCAAGAAGGGCTGATAGCTCAGAAATAACCAAAAGACTATTAATACTTTTCACTTAGATAGAGCTTCTTGTGATACAGGTGCGTATTATTAAGATAAGTATTATTAGGTCCATTGTACAAATGGGTAGATTGAAGCAGAAGAGGTAAATCAGTAACAGAGCTGAGAATAAAACCCATTTAACTTCTAATCCTCTAACCACTCAATCACATAAATGTAAGCAAGGCAAGATAGGAGGGACTGCAAGAACTAGTGACACACATCTTGTTTTTATAATCTCCACCTACTTATAATTAAGTTGCAGTATAGTTTAAAGGGTATCACTACATATATACTAGGAAACTAGCTGCGCACACAAGTCAATGTGTGTGTGTATAATGCAATTTGCAAGTCTACACTTGAAAATCTAGCCCCAGACTTCTTTGTTTCAAGGCATTTATACTCTGGTCCTCCTATCTGAATATGTTGCTTTGTTACCTATATCAAAGTACTAACATGGGAACTGGTTCATATGAACCTGTTTGTACAGTGCCTAGCAAAATGAGATTCTGGTTCATGACTGGGGCTCTTAACTTCTATGGAAATATAAATAAATAAATAAATCCTATTTTAGTTTTCAATAAATTCCACCTTAGACTTTGGACACTGGTAGCCAAGATTTTTCTGAAGATGCATAGTAGCAAGATATCTTCAAAACTCTAGAATCAAATAAGAATTGGATGACTGAATAGATAATAAATCCATACAGATTAATGATGTGGATCCCAATTTAAGCATAATTTTTTTTCACTTACCACATGCTGAATTCTTTTGTAGTTGCTCCAACACATAAAGTTGACTATTTCTAACAGCTGAGCGACCTCTTGCATCTCCTCTTGGGAGATCTGCACTTCCAGGATAAATCTGTTATTCAAAAGAGGGCAAAAATAGTTTGTAGTGAGGACTAGGGAAAGAAATATAATTACTTAATCAAACAAATACTATATTTATAGCCTGAAACCTTCTTTACAATACTGGTATATACATATTAGTTTAGGGAGACCCTTTCCTTTCACTTTGCTCTCAGAATCCTCTGGTTATCTAACTTTTAGCTAGTAGAATTGTTAGAGTTCTTAACAGTAATGCAGTGTCTTGAAATCGAAGTCATACAAAACTTGGTTCATATTAAAGAAGTGAAGACTATCATTTCAGCCATCTTCCTCTGTGGTTATAATGTGGTGACCCACATTTAACATCTTTGGAGCATGCCACACACCAGGACCTTGACAGGTTGGGAGCCCTGATTGACCATTAACCTTCCCCAATACAAAGCCTTCTGCTATTACATCCCTCCTCTCACCACCAAAAAATCAGAAAGGCATTACCCTCACTGACAACCTGTCAGCAATCTGCTCTTACCAGTGCTTCTTGTTTGCCGACTTTACTTGCAGCATAAGCAGCAGTGTTGCTGCTGTTATAACCAGATGTTGGGCCAGAGGAAAGACTTAGGCTGGAATCTGTACATAAAGTGCTTGTGCTTACAAGTGTCTTCAGCTTCGCTTCTTCCTGTGAAGGATGCCACAGTGTTATAAACATACTAGAAAGTAGGAGTCGTCTACCTTCACTCGCATCTAGCCAAATAAATGAGTGTACAGTACCTCTGCCAGATGAAATAGGAGTGATCTTATTTGGTGATTTAAAAACAAGTCTCTGTAAGTGGCTGTTCACATTACAAAAAAAAAAAATACCACCACTCCTAACACTAACAAGCACCCTGATTCTTAGAAGCATAGAAATGTACAGCTGGAAGGGACCTCAAGAGATCATCAAGACCAACCCCCTGCGCTGCAGATGTTTGTCTAGCCCAGTGGTGGGCAAACTGCGGCCCATCAGGGTAATCCACTGGTGGGCCGCGAGACAGTTTGTTTACTTTGGCCACCTGCAGTTCCCAGTAGCCGCAGTTTGCCATTCCCGGCCAATGGGAGCTGCAGGTGGCTGTGCTTGCAGACTGTCAGCGTAAACAAACTGTTTTGTGGCCCAGCCGCATGCGGCCCACAGGTTGCCCACCACTGGTCTAGCCTGTTCTCCAACTATAGGGATTCCACAACTTCCCTTGGAAGCCTATTCCAGTGTCACAGTCAAAGTTTCAGGCCAGAAGGGACCACCAGATCATCTAGTCCAACCTCCTGTGTATCACAGGCCACCAACACCAACCACATAGTAAATTCAACAACTGAAATGAGACCACAGTATTACAGCCCACTAGAGACTAGATGGTTATGTGCCACAGGCAGAGAATAGAAGGGAGGGGAGGTGCACCAATGTTTGAGACCCCTGCAATGGCAGTGCTTAACTATCCTTATAGTACAAAAGTTTTTCCTAATATCTACCTAAATCTCCCTTACTGCAGATTAAGCCCATTGCTTCTTGTTCTACCTGCATTGGACATGGAGAACAATTGATCACAGTCCTCTTAATAAACAGCCCTGAACCTATTTAAAGACTGTTATCAGGTCTCCCTGCTCCCCACTCCCTTTTAGTCAGTCTTCTCAAGACTATACATCCTAAGTTTTTTTTAACCTTTCCTCACAGGTCAGGTTTTCTAAATGTTTTATCATTTTTGTTGCTTTTATTTCAATTCTCTCCAATTTGCTCACATCTTTCTTAACGTGTGGAGCCCAGAATGGGACACAGTACTCCAGCCAAGCCTAACCAGTGCTGAGTTGAGCGGGACAATTACCTCCCGTGTCTTACATACAACACTCCTCTTAATACACCCCAGAACAATATTGGCCTTTTTCACAACTGCATTACATTGTTGACTCATTTTCAATTTGTGTTCCACTATAACACTCCCTCCCCACCACGATCCTTTTCAACAGTACTACCACCTAGCCAGTTATTCCGTTTTGAAGCTGTGAGTTTGACTTTTCCTGCCTAAGCGCAGTATTTTGCACTTGTCTTTACTGAATTTCATCTAGTTGATTTCAGACCAAGTCTCCAATTTGTCAAGGTCATTTTGATTCTAATCCTATTCCCCAAAGAGCTAGCAATCCCTCCCAGTTTGGTGTCATCCAGCAAATTTTATAAGCATACTCTCCACTTCATTATTCAAGTCATTAATGAAAATATTGATTAGTACTGGACTCACGATGAACCCATGCAGCACCCAGTTTCCCCAGTTTGACAGCAAACCATTGATAACTACTCTTTAAGTTGGCAAATTCTGCGGGAAGTTCAAGACTGTATAGACCAGGAAGACTGAATGACCATATAAACCATTCATGTGGCACTCCAGGTCAAGTGTGTGGCAAGCTGGGGAAACCCTGAATGGTCATGACCTGTGCTGCTTCTGTTTTTTAGATAAAGAATTTCAAGTTTCCAGGCTGTCAAACCAGCAACAGATTTGCTGCGGGGTGGGGGGGGTGGGGGAAACAATCTCCCTGAAATTCCAATTATTCCTCTTTGCATCTCTTCAAGTGAGTCCATGCCTTGACATAACTCAGTGGTAGGACTGAAGATTTTACTTTAGCTGTAACTACTCTATGTGAGCCTTAAAGTAACAAATAGAATTAATTGATGACAAGAAAATACTAAAAACCCTTGGATGGTTTTTTCACCAGAAAGGCAGTTGCAAGTTTAGTTTGCCAGCTCAGATGAAGAACTTTCACAGACTTCCATAATACAGAAGCTGAGATTGATTTGGCCGATGCACAGTTATCTACTGACCGCTTAGCATTTTAAACGAGGCAGAGGCAATGAAGTGACAGGCTACTGAATTACCTGTCACATATGAGAAGAGGGTGTGACAGTCTATACTATGGTCACCACTTTTACAAGACTATGATAAATTTTGTACACGGTATGCCTTGTGAGATACCATTTGAAAACTCAAAATCTGCTGAACATTACTGTCCTGGTAAAATATGTGTATCAACATTGTATGTAAACTTATACGTTTCTACTGTATAACACTGATTTAACATGTTCTATAGTTAGAAAGGCAGGGTCAAATCAGTTTTTCAGAGACAAGGACTCACTGGTATCCCAGCCAGGTTTTAAAGAGCTATCACCGGCTTAAGCAGCCATTCTCTAGCAACGGGAAGGCGTAAACAAGAAATTTACATTTCATCACAGGGATGATTCAAACCTCACGTCCACAGTGGACTGTGTGTCACCATGACTCAGCAAGGACGTGTCTAGCACAAGAAACTGAATTATAAAGGGGGAGAAAAACACTTGACTTCACCTCTCCTCCTCTCATCTCTCTGCCCATGACATCAATGACTCTCAAAGAACTAAACTAAGGGGGGAGTGGTTCCAGACTGAAACGAGACCCAGCCTATGAAATTTACAACAGTGTATGGTGACACAAAATCTTTGCTTTTAAGTTCACCTAGCTTGTTAAGTTAGGTATTAGCTTGACTATTACTCTTATTTTCTTTTAAAAAAAGAAAAGGAGTACTTGTGGCACCTTAGAGACTAACAAATTTATTTGAGCATAAGCTTTCGTGAGCTACAGCTCACTTCATCGGATGCATTCAGTGGAAAATACAGTGGGGAGATTTATATACACAGAGAACATGAAACAATGTGTGTTACCATACACACTGTAACGAGAGTGATCAGGTAAGGTGATCTATTATCAGCAGGAGAGCAGGGGGAAAAAAGCCTTTTGTAGAGATAATCAAAGGTGGGCCATTTCCAGCAGTTGACAAGAACGTCAGAGGAACAGCGGGGGGGGAGAACAAACATGGGGAAATAATTTTATTTTGTGTAATGACCCATCCACTCCCAGTCTCTATTCAAGCCTAAGTTAATTGTATCCAGTTTGCAAATTAATTCCAATTCAGCAGTCTCTCGTTGGAGTCTGTTTCTGAAGTTCTTTTGTTGAAGAATTGCCACTTTTAGGTCTGTAATCGAGTGACCAGAGAGACTGAAGTGTTCTCCGACTGGCTTTTGAATGTTATTTTCTTTTGTAACCAATCCTGTCTTTTATGCATCATCACTTGTAATCACTTAAAATCTATCTTTCTGTAGTTAATAAACTTATCTTATTGTTTTATCTTAACCACTGAGTTTGAATTCAAGTGTGTGGGAAACTCCACTTGGGATAACAAGGCTGGTGCACATATCATTTTACTTTGATGAAATGACAGACTTTCTATGAGCGTGCATTGTTCAGTAGTGTGCTGGACAGTACAGGATACACATTTCTGGGGGAACATGACTGGTATTAGAGAACTTGCGGGTGTTGTCCTGTATGTAATTCATGAGTGACTGGTCAGAGTGCTCATGTATTTAGTTGGGAGTGAATTTACATGTTGAAGGATGTGTGAGCAGGCCAGGGGTAACTGTTCTGACCCCAAAGTAGTGGAAAAGGCACCCCACGTTAGCGAGTTAAGGCAACACCACGGTTCAACGGTCCAGATTGTACCCTGGGGGATGTCTCAGAGGGTTACTACAGCTTCTGCTCATAAGAGGTGACAAAGCAGTTGCTATAGGAAAAGTATGGTCACAAATTAGGCAGAGTGACCTGAAGGTAATATAGTACCATTCCAAAGTCAGACAAAAAAACCCAACAAAATTCTCACATGTGCAGGAAGGGTGACAAAATACAAAACAAAGGGAAGAGGCAAACACACACACACCAGACTAAAGGGAAAGAGAGAGAAGCAGACTAAAAAGGATGGTGAAAGATTTTCTTTTCATCTTGTCATTTTAACGTACAGAATTCAACCGCATTAAGCCTATATCAGTAGAGTCGCTGCATGCATTAATATCCAGCACTTGTGGCTTAAAGATGTCCTCTCATACAGTGAGTGAAGCTTATGAGTCTTGGCATATTGTCAATAAAATGACACTATTGCACAAAGACAGTCCAGAAGCACCATCAGTAAATCAGTGTGGGGTTGTTTGTTTTTAAATACAAGTTAACAAGATTATTCCTTATTACCTTTGCCCCCTTAACAGGCAAAATTAAAGAAAAAGATCTGCCTTGGGCTTAATCACCATCACAGTTTCTTTTTTAAAAAAGAAAGAAATTGTATTAACATGAGTCATTCAAAACAGTTCAGTCACTACAGTAATTTAACGCTCACCTTCTGTAGATGAGAAAATATTTGCTCTCGTATACGTCTCTTTTCTTGCTCAGCTCTCTCCCGAAGTTTGTCCCTTGCTCTTGCAATTTCAGTCTTGGCCTCCTCTCGTGCTCTCTGATAGTCTCGGAGTAGCAGTTCAATCTCTGAAGGATACTGGATAACCCTCCTCTTTGGTTCTTGGACTCTAAAGATTGGGGGTGGGGAAAAGACACACTAAGAAACGTCTGATACAATGCCATGAGACAATGGTAAAGAATCACAGAAAGAGTTGCTTTCTTCCAACACTGAACAAGGAACTTCATAATAAGGAAAACAGGATTATTCCTAAAAAATACTGTCTCTCCCTGCTTCATGGAAGAGCTTCTGGATAGCTACCTAGCTTCTCTCCCCCCTCCTGAAGATTTAAAGAAAAATGCACACATGGTCACCTTGGGCTTTATTTAAATACAAAATCTTCAATATGTATGATTATGTGTGAAGAAGAATTATATCTGCAGCAGTAACAAAACTCAACAATGCATGTTCTACTGAAGTAACAGCCGCATCTCATCACCCCACTATGCCCCCTCTTGCTTCTTGGTTATCCCCTCATTCTCTCCCTCCCCCGCAAACACACGCCTCTAATTCTCTCTCAATGGGCAGCATGAAACTCCCACAATGAGTCAACTCAGTGATCACCTCTGAAACAAGCTTCTCACAGGCACATGGAAAGCCTTGGCACGAGTTGCATCACTTATCCTTTCCCACGTGCTGTCCCCAGTTCCCAGACTGTGCAATTACCACATCATTCACATCTCCTTTGCAGGCCTCACAACCGCTGAGCTTGAAAATTGGATTCAGGGTGCATGTCTAGTATTCATCACAGTGAGAATACTTACACTTCTGTGACATCCTATTAACATACAGGAGCAACTTAAGGTGCTGATTTTGATCTATTAAGCTCATTAAAACAAGGGTCCCAATTATCTATTAGACTGCCTCTCTCCCCATCTACCATCAGGACAGTAAAGTTCAGCTGGGGCAGTCTCTAAATTCAAACAACTTGGGGTTGGGATTCTCAGCAGAGAGCCCTTAGACTCTGGAATTCACTTCTCTCACTATTCTGACAGAGCCCAAGTTTGTTTATATTTAGAGCATAATGCAAAACCCATCTCTCTTCCTTGGCTTTTTGAGTGGAGAGTGAAAGGAGAGGTTGGTGAGTAATTCATAATAAGTGGGGTGGAATCTTGCTTTTGAGAAAGTCTTTTGCTAAACATTGTACATGTGCAAAAATAAGTCCATGGTTTACTGCTTTAGACTATCAATTCAAACTAGGTAGATATGAACTACATGGCATTTTCCTTTGCAGTGGGGAAAGGTTAGTTTTCCCTAAGTCATGAGAATCTTTTCTAGGTTAATAGTTTGAAAAGGGAAATCAAATTGACCAAAACTTGTATGGAAAGTTTTTGCCTTCTCTAGAAGAGAATAATAAACAACTCTCCTGCCCCAAAGTTCACCACTTCTACATCTGGCATTCCACAGGAGAATCTAAGTGCTCATTCTACCACAGACACATCACTGTTCACCTTAGTGAATAAAATGGGAGTTGTGCATGTACACCTGAGGGCAGCATGGGTTGCCAAAGCTGAAGTTTACATGACTCTACCTAGTATTTTCTACTACATTTCTTCTCAGTTGCTGCAGGTACTCTCGGCGTCTGCTGGGGAGATCCAGATCCCGCTGGTTTGTGTCCAACATCTGCAACAGGCTCAGATGCTTTTGTGGACTGAGACTGCGGGTTCTCCTATAGCTCTGCAGCCTTTCCTCCCTCTGCTTTCTCAGGGCTTCAATTGTCTTCATGTGCCTATTTAAGGGTACAAGGTCAGAGTTACAAGGTATGCACCAGGTAAAGTTACAAAGCTCACTTTTCCAGAGTGATATATTCCACTGCTAAAGACCCTGAAAACCAGGTAAAGTGAAAACATGAAATTCACAAGAATCTAACAAAGGACTCCTGCACAGCCCCCATCAGTCACATGATCACAGGAGTTGCAGAAATGCTAAACCATTAAAATAGTAGGAAATGTGTACAAAGAATTAGAACTCACTTTCATGTTTTTAATAACTATTGGGGGGTGAGGGGAATCAAGAGATACGCTCAATACTCATCTTAAGCTTTTAGGTTATAATGATAACTTCCTGATTTCCAATACAAATATTACCCTACAATAAGAATCTTATAAAAAGGGCTTAATTTTTCCTAGTTTCTCCACCATTGTCTTTTTATTTGTTTTTGCCACCTTCACATTCCCATAGCAGTATTTGCTAACAGAAACAAGAATGAAATATTGTTATAAAAAATACAGAGGCATCAAATTTTTTACATTGCAGTAGCTCATCAACAGAATCCTACTTTGATGGCTCACAGTGCAGAGATGTGTGTGTGATTCTCATAGCTGCTAATGATTTTGGTTAACTTTGTAGAAGGGGGACGTTGGACCTGAATACTCTGTAGCTTGTACTTCTTCCCATTTCCATGATTACAGTGAAAGCCTTGTTCTTCATTATTATTTATACTGCGGGTAAGAGAATCTTAATGTTACGCTTGTTCATACAAATGTTTCTGTTCTCCAGTTAAGATCCCTTAATAAACTGAATATTTAATACTTATGTTTATTTATTATTATTATTATTATTATTAGTGTATTTAAAATGCATGAGATTCCACACGAAACTATTTTAAGTAATTTACCTTTCATAAAGTTGCTGCTTTATGGGAACTGAAGTCAGATCCTCTCCTGTTCCATTCTGGAGAATTCTCAGCAGTGCATCTGTTTCTCCAATTCCATAATTCAGCTTTGCTTCAGTAAGCTCTACAGTAAGAGGCTGCTGCTTCATATCCAGATGTATGCCAGACATAATCTGGGCACGCTCTCTTTGAAGTCTCTCAATTTCTCTTGTTTTACTTTCCCAAGGCTGGGATTTCCCTTCTGTTTCAGTTGCTCGTTTGCTGATTGACTTCTTTTCCATTTGATTTTGTAAATCAGCAGCACTGCCAGTCAAGCTAATTACTGAGGATGGAGGACTGCCCTTCACTCCACACCAGTTGCTAAATTTATTGTGTATGGGCAAGTCACGAAGACTATAGCTTCGTGGCCTGTGGGTCTTCACTAAGGATGCATTCTCATTTAGTAGAATTTCAGTATTACATTCACTTGCAGAAGCCGATGCTGTATCGTCATCTTGAAGGGGTACATGCATATCACTCATTTTAGAAAGTGGAAAAGGGCAGTTATTTTGATTTTTCCAAAAGGAATGGTGGAACTGTGCAGAAGACGCTTCCATTTGATGTTCTGGAGATCCATCAGCATTTGTCTTGCTTGACCAACACGTACTAATTTCTTGATTAAAAAACAAGTCAGAATTTGGAGGCGAATGTCTACATTCCTCAACATAAGACGTCTGAGCGTGGTTTTTAATCAAAGAGGCATCAGAACTTCCAGTGGTTTTGTCGTATCTGATTCTTCCTGAAGAGCCTCTTCCTCTTCTGGTGACATACATACAACGTAGTGAATGTTCCACTGGAATGTGCTCTTTGAGATCATCAACTAAATACTCCCCATGACCAGAAACCTCTAAAGTGCTACTTGAATGATACAATCTTTTTGCACGAATTGTAGTGTGTGCGTCAACAGTGAATCTGTGCTTTTCCTTCGACTCTTTTGAAACACCTACTCCTAAGAACTCTTTAGCTGTGTTCTTATCTGAGAAACTTGCAGATTTCTTGCTCACTTCCTTGCTATCTCTAGAAGTGGCAGATTCATTGTCTGTTTCTGTTTGTGAAGAATTGTCTACATGAGGCTCCAAGGTGCCCAAGCCAGAACATGAACGTGATCCTTGCTTTCTTTGATTACTGAGAGAACTTGAAGTATCATTAGGATGTTCCACAGATCCCTTGATAGAACAAATGGACTTGCTACAGGTAACCTGGTTGCTTGGATTTGCACTAAGTGTTAGAATAGGGGAAGAGGCTCTGTCAACTAATAAGGTGTTTTTATAACGTAGTTTCCTTTCTGCTGCAATATCAGATTCATCAACAGTTCTCTTATCCTGAGTGTAATGTGCTGGAGATGGAGACGTACTAGAAGTAGACCTGCTAACTACCATGCATGAAGATTCATCTTGTCCTGAACTCAGTGAAGATGATACAACAGGAGAAACTGTGGGACTTCCAAAAGCAACATTCTGCTGTGCACTGAATGGTGTTTTTTGAAGATCTAAGATAGGAGTGGAGGCTCTGGCTAACGAAGGCAGATGCATAAAGGAATCTCCCAAAATATTAGCAGCAGAATCATTGAAGACAGGCATGCTCTGCATTCTCATTTCAATGCTTTCTGGAGTTCTCTCTTGAACAGCCAGACGTACATCTTTCTTTTCCTGAGACCTACATACGGCGTCTGAACCTACCACTTTCACAATCACATTCACTTCCTGAGCTTTCATCAATTCATTTTCAATTTTTGCCTGGAATAGGTTTTGCTTGTTTTTGCTTTGTGGGTGTTCTGAAATATCAGCTTGAATGCCTACATCTCCTGTAGTTTGCGTACAACTGTCTGACATAGTAGCCCTTACAATCTCTTCAGCAATTCCTCTTTGATTGATTTTGGCATTCTGCTCGTTATCTATAACATTCTGTTGGGAGAGGTTTCCCAGCAGCTCAGAAGTGTTATGAAGAAGTTGTGATAGGTGCATGGACAGATTCTGCATGCTCATCCAAGAAGAAGGTCGCTGAAATGAACTCCTATTTGTGTCTTGTTTTCTTGCAGAAACATCTGTATAACTTCTCCGGTGCCTTTTCTGTCTTTTATACCTTCCTGTAGCCATTGTTTGTGTTCCCTGCTCACAAGTAATGCCTTGTGGTTTTTTGGAGGCTGTTTCTGACTCAGAAGGGTAGAGGAGTACAATTTCATCAACTTGCATGGAACTGTTTCCAGGTTGTTCAGAAGGATTCTCAAATTTCGAAATTCTGTTTTTGGGATTCGTTTCAAGTATCTCACCTGATACATTTACATAATGCTTGCTGTTGTCACTTGAATATGGAGATTCAAAGCCCTGTCTCACATCATCCCATCCCTGGGGGTCTTCAATGCTGCTTAAAGTGCTTGATAGTACTTTTGCATTAGCATAAGAACTGAGATGAGAGTGAAAAGGGGAGTTTTGAGAGTTCAATCCATTATCCACACTGGAGCACCTCATAACCTTATGATTATCTAGACTTAGAGGAGGCTGACTGCAAGAGACATCACTTGCACTACCAAAAACATATTGCTTCCAACCAATCTTGCAGAGTCCATCTTGCTGCCATGGATGAATGTATGGATTGATATCACTTGAACTAAAATGCATTGCATCTTTATTGTCCTGTAAAAATAAATTCATTTCTTCTGGTTGATATCTCAATTCTTCAATTGTCTCTTCATTGCACTGTGGTAAAGTAGAAGTATTTGAATGTTTTTTTGCTTCTATATCCATGGAACGACCAGCTCTATGTGCCAAAGCAGTTGAATAGTGAACAGCAGAGGGCTCTAAGGAGTTGCTGCCTTGGCTTCTCTCCCCATAATTTTGTGAGCTTTTTGGATCATAATTAGCAGGTCTCTGAGTTTGTACCAATCTCTGCTGAAATCTGGGTTTGTATTTAGCCAGTATTAACTTATCTGACTCCAATTTAGAAAATCTTTCAATTCCATGAAGATCATCTTCAGTTGGAGATGGAGGCTCAACACTCATATTCAATTCTTGTAAAGATTTAGAGGCAGGATACAAAGAAAGATGTGCCTTAGATGAAACTTCTGAAGTGTATTCAAGATCAGAGATCGCAGAAATAGCTGGGGCTGACAATATGTGATTCTGTAAACAATGTCTTTGTTCATCTTGTTTGCAATGCTTTGTATTTAGTGCAGTAAAGTATGATTTTTCATTCCTAAGTAATACCAACTTGGGTTCCTGTGGAGGCAAACAACTGTTTTCTGGTAAAATTTTGAAGCACGTATTCTCATTTTTCACGAAAGAAAGATTTAGCCTTTCTGATTGTGAAGTCTTTCGCTTAATCTTCATTATATTATTTGCCATTATCTGATAATTGTCAGGACTATCAACACTTGAACATGCATTATTTTTGCAATGTTCCATATCTTTTCCACTTCTTACTTTTGCTCTATTTTGATCTTCTTCCTTTGCACGCCCATCCTGCCAATTGTCTTGTAAATCTATACATGAATTTATTTCAAAATCTGAGGTAGTGCGATATGTTTCTTTGGGATCCGCAGCATTATCATCTGTGGGACATACTCGCCCATTCAGATTATACATGTACCTGGAATCCACATTAATGTTTCCTGAACATGGGTTTTGCGATATTGTGATTTGTGGGGCCATGAACTCATTGGCAACAACTGATGGTGCTATGGTTTGATTTTCAACAGGATCTTTTCTTAAAAATGTTCTTCTCTGATTCCTGTCTGTTGCAGGAAGTGCTTTCTCCAAGTTTGAATGCAATTCCTTCTCATTTCTGCTAATTCTCGCTCTCATATTTTCCTGTTTATTAAGAGTTGCTCTTGCAGCATCCTCAAAAGCAAATGATGATGACATAGAAACATCATCATCTACTTTCCTTAGGTTTTCTAAAAATGCTTGTTGTAGTGAAACTTTATCAACTTCTGTTTCATTGTTGAGTTGTTCAGAGTTACTTTTATGTATTGATTTTCCATCTTCAGTAGGATATCCTTGAGAGGTAGATTTTGTATCATCTATTGGCAGATGTCTCTTTTCTTTTGTAAGAGAAAGTACAATATTTGTTGAAGCAGATGGCTGCTGGTCAAATATCACAGTATCATCAGATTGACTCTCTTGCATTTGTACTATAGCAAATGCAGAACAGTTTGAAGTAGCTGTATGTGAAACATCGTATCTGCTAGTTTCATTGTAACCAATGTCAGCAGTAAGAGGGTATTTTGAAAACATTTTTAATGATGGGTAAGAAACTTTTGGAACTTCTCGAGGAAACTCTCTCTCTTGTCTTTCTTGTAGAGAATGAGGGTTTGTAAAAGTAGATGACAACTGGTCAGTCAAAGAAATGTCTTGCAATGAGTCGTCAAGCTGCCTAAATTTCAGAGATTTTGAGTCTTCTGGCAAATTAGAGGTTTCAAAGGTACTAAGATTGTTGGAACTTTGAAATGTTGTATAAGCTGGAACATTCTCCACAGTGCATAAAGGAAGAGATTTTGTTTCCTTATTGCTATTTTGTTCAAGATTTTGATATGTAAGCAAGCTCTTCTCGGGTAGTTTCATGCCAGAACTACCAATATAGTCCTCTGAGTATAAACACAATACTTTTTCTTTTATACCATGGCAAATCTGGAAAGAATCTTGACTTTGTTCTTGCTTTTCATCTACTCCAACTACCTCTTTAGTGATTTCATCATGCTGTGTGTCTGTTCTCTCTCTCTCTCCAAATACAGAACAAATTTTGCTTTCATGATCTTTCTGATTTACAAACAGATCATCAGAAACAAGTATCGGTACATCCAAATCTACTGATTCACTTTCCAAGTATTTTGTTTTTCCAGAACAAACAGCATCAATTTTACATTTGTCTTCTCTGCTGTCTACCAAAACATTTGCAAGTGTAACGGGGCTATTCTTCAGCAGACCAGAAGAATATTTAGAAACACAAGAATTCATATTATATCTTGCAGAGTCTTCTTCATAATGAGCATTTCCCCACAAGGGTTGATTAATACTTTCCCCAAGGATCTCAGAAGCAACTGCAGAGTTGTCTGGATATCCCACACAGAGATCTCTAGAAGCCCTGTATGCCTGAATCTCACTGGGTTCAGTTTGATATCCAAATACATCAGGAATCCTTTCACTATTACTTTTACAGTCTGTTTTAATATAGTCTGCAGTTGAACATTTCTCTGTCTGATTGCATTGCGCTAATTCTTTCTGACTTATATTCATATTTTGAAAAACTTTCTGAGAACAGACCTCTGGTAGTGATTGCTCTATTTTCTTTCTCATATCATTATCTTTCAACATTGAAGAGGAAAGCAGATTTTTATTATCTGAAGTCAGTGGACCAGACACAGCCATTGACGCAGCCATACTTCCTTCTTGAACTATATCGTCAAAGGAATTAAAACAAACTTTTGATTCCCCCCGCACACTTAAGCCTGTGCTGTGCTCTGTCTCAGAATTGCTCACATTTTGAATTATATCTTCAGGAGAATCTAACCTTCCCAGGGAAACTGAATAATTTGTTGTGCCTTGACTGGGTGCAGCAATTATGGATTTGTGACACTCTGCAATATAGGAAGTTGAATTTATGTCATCCCTATCAGGAAATTGCCCAGATACAGCATAATTAGATGTGTTGTTTAATACAAAGTTTCCTTCCCTCTCCTTGTTCTGCATGATCATGGTTTGCAGAAAATCACTCTCTTTATTTTGCATTTTATGAGAAAATGATTCATCTCTTCTCTCTTCGTTAAGTGTACTGGGTGCTCTGACACACACATCATTCTCCATTAATGTTTCATAGTAAGGAAGAACTCCAGTACCAGCATTACTATTAAATGACTTTACATGTCCTCTTAACACAGTGGGATCATCCTGCACAACTTCTGTGCTGTTATTTATTCCAAAATATAAAGGATGATTTACAGACTGACATGGAAAGACTTTAAGCAAACACTGTTGAGTTTCTTCAGAAGACTTTATAGTTTCTGGTGTACGCTGTTGTTTATTAGGTACCGAGGAATCATTGGCATCATTTCCAGAATAACCTTTAGATACCCAATGACTTTCTTTTAAGATCTCATTTAATTTATTATTTGTCGGTTGGTGGCTGCCTTTGTTTTCAGGTGGAACTTCATTTTGATTTTGTGAAGCAGTCAGTTCTCGACTCTCAATGTTTTCTTTGAAAGCCTTCCTTTCTTTATTGGTTCTAAAAACAGACGCATTATATGTTTTCACACTTTCATTTCTTACATCTGCTTTAACCATTTGTACCAGATTTATCAGATGCGTTTTCTCCTTCTCTTGTGCTATGAAGCACATTGGATCAGATTCAAAATTATCAGGTCTGCTTCCAACAAAATTTACATCCAAATCTTCAGACACCCCATACTTGGGATAGTCGGTATAAGAACTCTTATCTGTATTGCTATTCTCTTTAATATGTCTTCCAGATTTTCCTCTGATTACGTTTTGCTCAATTACTGCACTATCATCAGCTGAATGGTCACAGTTATTAATGTCTTCCACCAATTTATTCATAATATCTGTTTTGCCCTTCTTTTCAATTGCATCATGGCTACCTCCTGTTAACCTTAAAGTATCAACTGACAAAACATCTTGTTCTTCTAGCTTAGAAGAAGCTGTAAAGTATCTTTCTGGGATCTCAGATTCAATTATAAATTTTTCACTGTTGTCTCCGTCACAATACATCTGATCGAGAGCTGGAGTCTCTTGTGTCAATGAAACATTTACATCTGTGTGCAGTTCACCTCTTCCTGTGCTAACCAACATCTCATCGTCTTTCATATTAGTTTGTTCCTCACTCCCAACCATTTTGGAGTTAGTTATGCTTCCATCAACTTTGTTTTCTTGATGAAAGTTCTTATGGGCCAAGCAGTCTGTTATACAAGTTTCACTTGTATTGCTAGAAACATTTTTTTGTCCCTTTTCACTGTTTTCTAAGGAGATCTCTTCACCACAACTAACTGTTATTGTTCTGGCTATGCTTTCAGTATTCAACACATTTTCTGTTATTCTGTTAGTCTGCTTCAATTCCTCATAAGAATCAAGGAAGCCTATAGTATTCTCAGAGAAATCTGATGAGCTGGAATGCACTGATGGAGTGCTTTTAGAAGCAGCTTCAGTCTCTGTTGAACAATAATTTATTTCTATGTTTGCTTTCCTTTTATTTTGATGAATGCTACTTGTCGGAATGAAGCTGTCAGAAATCTCCACTGTTTTTGATTCATCAGTGTCCCTTACACCACCAACACCAAACACACCTGATTCTTCTTTCTCTGCCTCTTCCTGCAGTACTGTTGTGTGCACCTTTTGGTAAAACTCATGGTGATCTTTGCAAGCCACAAGATCACTGGGATCTTTTGATCTCTGAACCAGACTATTGCTTTCCAAATTATTTCTGCTCCTTTCTGCAATATCACATTGGGCTTCAACTACAGAGAAGTTATGTAAGGTTTCAGTCTGCCTAGCTTTAATTTCCAAAATATTGTTTTCCAACTTGATGACACTGTTAACCAGTTTAGCAATTTCTTCAGTGGTGTTTATTTTTTTACTCTGATAGGGAACCAGAGTCTCTTCCAGGATAATTTCATCTTCAGTATCGGTTGCCTTCTTTGTGCATTCAGATTTTTTATTCACACTTGGACTCCCTTCTTGGAAAGCAGTGTCTGATACAGTTGTATTAGGTTCAAACACTTTTCCGGAGTCTGTTTTTACATAATTACTGGTTCCTCCAACAAACAAAACCTCTCCTGAGAAATCACTTTCACTAAGAACCACACAAGAAAAAGCAGTTTCATTCTCTTCTCTTGATTCAGGAAAGGATTTGTTCTTGGTCTGAGTATCAGAGAGAACGGCTGCATCATATCCCACAGGAACTTCAGCCTTTTTATGCATGTTGTTTTTCTGCTCTTCAGATTTTAAGCAACACATTGTGCAGAGGCAATTAGAATTTATTCCAGAACAGCAGCTTTTTTGGACATTGTTTTCTATACTGAAATTAGATCTGGTGTCACAAATTTCATTAACTGCTGTAAGATCCTGCAGTTGTGTATTATATTTCTGAGTTTCAGAAGTATGCAGAAAAAGATTAGTTTTTGCTGTGTCACAGTAAAATTCACTTGAGTTGGACTGTGAGGTGGATTCATCTCTAATTTCACAAGTAGTTGTAGTTGAGAGCTCAGTGTTTTTTCCATTTAAATTCACATTAAGGTATCTTAATTCATCTACCACCAAATTTCTATATTTGGATGATGACCTTTCCTGGCCTACAGGGTGAGAACTCAAATGATCTTTTTCTTTACTTTCACTGCTTTCTTTTCTTATAGTCTCAGGACATAATGCGGTGTTTCCCAAAATGTGTAGGGATAAGCAACTTTCAGGATTGTCAGCCTGTAAACTTTTAAGAAAATGATTCTTTAAAACAATTTTCCTTTGAAATTCACAATTATTTTGTGAACACAGATCTTCATCCTGTTCATATTCTTCAGGAACTCTGAATGAAGGGGCCTCCAAGGCAGTTTCAATAAATATATCTCTACTTGTTGTATTACAGACCAACTCTTTCTGAGAAGTGTCTATTGATATTGCAAATTGGTCATAACTAGCATCCTGGGGAAAGGTTGCAGGACCAGTGCGATAGGGTTTTCTTTCAAAAGAAAAATCTCTGTCTGTGGTTATTTCTCCTGCAAACAACTGTTGGTAATCCATCTTCTGCATAGATTCAAAATTATTCCCCCTGTAACTGAGTAGACCTACTTTACCAGCAGAATTTTCTCCTTGTTCAACAGAAGTCTGAAGTGTATAACTTTTCTTTATACCAGTGTTCCTGTTCTTGTTTGACAGGTCACGGAGAAAGAAACCCTCATCACAGGATGTTGATGTTCCCTCTTTTGCAAAGAGCTGACCATGTTTTTTATATATTCCATGTTTTACTGAAGATGTTCCTACTGTGGGTAGTGAAGCTGTATCAGGAGACAGCTCTTTAGACAATCCACTGGCAGCTGCATTGACAGATGCATCTCTTGTGTTTGACTCTATTGTTTTTGATTCTATTATCAAATTATCACAATCATTATCTGTGTCGTCTTTTTCAATAGTTCTAAAGAAGCTATCTTCTAAATCAGAATCTCCATGATCTTTTCTCTGCTGTAAAACATAGGTAGATGGTGCTGAAATGAATGATATTTTTTTAGAATCCTGATCCTTGGGCAGTTCAGGATAAATTTTGGGGAGAGAGCCCTCTTCTTTTCCAGACACTGAGAACAAACAATCTGTCATGGAGTTTTTTTTCAAACAGCTATACTGTTGTGTGTATTCAACAGTAGATCCATAAGTAGATAATACAGTAAGCTGTTTGTGTTTAGGATGAGCTGACTTGACATCTTCATAATAACCACGTTTTGCTGAAAATGTTGAAATGGGGACACATGAAGTGCTTGGTCCTATTGAACTGACAAACAATGACCTAACATCTGGAGATTCTAAGACAGAATTTTCATCAGAATTTGCATTTTCTTTGACCATCTTACTTAATAAAGATCCACTCTCAGGAACTTTGTTTGTATCTCTCTTAAAATGTGTTGTTTCTGGTAATGGTATTTCTGATCCATCAGAGGAGAAAGTTGCATTTATCTCATTTACGCCATGTGATAAATGAGAAATACTATGTAACTGCTTATAGCCAGAGACAAAAGATACTTCAGCAGCTGACTGCTTTAGGTCATCTTTCTTCATCCAACATTCCAGCTTGCTCAGATGAGCACCACAAAATTGTAAATTTTCACGAAAAGAAGGTACAGCTATTCTGGGGCTGCTGATTTCACTTTCTGAGTCATATGAAGACAAAGCATCAATGAGCGTCAAAGGGTTTCCACCTGTAGAATTAAGTCTTTGATCAAGAAACCCTTCTTGTTTTATAAAACAAACCTTCATCTCTTTCAACGGCTGTTTGCAATTGTTATTGCAAATGGACTGTGTTTGAGTACCCAGATAAAAAGAACTACTCTGCTTTAGATCATAATTTGTTCCTTTTACATCTTTGTCACAGACTCCAGGCTTCCGGCATTCCTCAGTCTGTATGGCTGGGGACCTAGGACTCTGCAGCCTCCAAAATATCTCTGCAGGCACTTCATCAGATGAATCAGATTTGGATTCTTCTATCAGATCTTCTGCTAACACCTCTTCTGCATCAGCTAAGCTATCCAGAGAAAAGCTTCTTTCAGTCTTTGCCAATCTACTGCATGATGTGGATGAGGTCACTAAGGGTGAGACATGGTGATCATATCTGCCTTTGTAAAACTTAACTGGCTCTTGGTGAACCAATAACTTGTGAAAACGTTTTTTACTTTGTTTTTTGGCTTTATTTTCTTTTTCTACCAGAGAGTCTTGAGACATCTGACTATCATCACTTTCAGAATCTTCTGGGTTGGTGATACATTTATTCCGGTCTGAATCTTCCTGTTTCAGTTGCTCGGTCAAGGCTTTTGCATAAGCACAGGAGAGAGAATCCACAGAGTAGGAACTATCAGTATCAGAAAAGTCATTTTCATCATCCTCTTGCCAGTTCCCTAGCAGATCTGTGGCTGCTTTTGAGATTCCGACATTCAACACCTCAGCACTGTGCCATTTTTTTTCAATGTAACGGAGTGGTGTCTGGATGTTTATCTTATTAAGGTTCCCTACTGAAGTAGCTGTCATCAGAAACTCCTGCTTTTCCACTGACTGCCTATCATGATTTGGCAAGGATGACTTTGGCTCTCTTTTCAAGTTCCTCGCTGTTTGACTTAGACAAACTGATGGAGGCTTTCCACGCACTATTGATTTTTTCACTTCCTTGGTAAAGCTTTCTGGAAGTGAATCTTGGCGTTCTCCTCTTAAATCCATTCTAGACTTTTCATGAGATGCCTGGGCTTCACTTTCTTCTAGCTGTCTCCCTGTAGGCTGACTTGAATCTCCTAATACCTTCGCTTTGGTCACTTGTGTCCCTGTAATAAAGGTTTCAAGTTCACCTTTCTTCTTAAGCTGATTGGGAGAGAGGCTCTTAGAGGTCTGGCTTTGAGGTTCAGTTTGTACTAATCTATCATCTAATTTTTCCATTTTTTTATTATCTGTGTTGATATGTAATATAACTGGACCATTACAGTCTTTTTCTGCTCTTTTTTTATTTCCAAACAGTGATGTCTTTTGTTTTTTAGTTAGCTGTCTCTGTGTCGGGAAGGAACTATACCTCTCATCATTAAGGTCATCTCTCCTGGAATTGTCTTTAATTGTTCTGGGTAGATATTCTAGAGACAATGTTTTCCATGGTGGATTGCCTTCATGGCATTTATAAGTATTTGGTGAGGTAGATAATTCAGAGGTGGTCTTCCTCTTCAGGAAAGAGCTGTGAAAATAATGCAAGAAAAAGAATCAGAGGCTTTTACATACTGCATGACTATATAAGTATATATTATGTCCTTGGCCCACAGAGACTCCATAGCTGTAATCACTATTAATCACACTATAGTTCTGAGTCACTGAAATCCACTTAACACAAGCCTAGTCATGCCCCTACCTTTACCCTGTGGTTTCCAAATTTAAGAGAGCTCTCTGGGGAGATTCCCAGCTAGTTTAGTAATGGCTACTCAGCTTCAAAGTCTGAGCCAGATACAGCATTTTAGTCAGTGATAGGCAAAAAGCAATGTTGTTACTATTATAAATGATTTCAGAATGCCCACAAGAGTGCTGGGTGCTTCATAGGAAAACAAACAGAAGACAAGTCCCTGAACTCTAGAGCGTACAGTCTAGTGAGAGACTTCTCAATCAAGTTATAATATCAAGGAATAGGGAATGATGCAGGGTTATATGTACAATCAGATTGCATCTGTATATATTAGGGCTGTCAAGTGATTAAAATAATTAATCGTGATTAATCACACTGTTAAATAATAATAGAATACCATTTATTTAAATATTTTGGATGTTTTCTACATTTTCAAATATATTGATTTCAATTACAACACAGAATACAAAGTGTACAGTGCTCACTATTTTTGATTACAAGTACTTGCACTGTAAAAAGAACAAAATAGTATTTTTCAATTCACCCAATACAAGTACTGTAGTGCAATCTCTTTATCATGAAAGTTGAACTTACAAATGTAGAATTATGTACAAAAAATAACTGCATTCAAAAATAAAACAATGTAAAGCTTTAGAGCCTTCAAGTCCACTCAGTCCTATTTCTTTTTCAGCCAATCGCTCAGACAAACAAGTTTGTTTACATTTGCAGGCGACACTGTGAACAAGAAGCAGGCAGCATTATCACCTGAAAATGAGAACAGGCGTTCTGATGGCACTGTTGTTGTTGTAGTTGCAAGGTATTTACGTGCCAGATGCGCTAAAGATTCATATGTCCCTTCATGCTTCAACCACCATTCCAGGAGATATGCATCTATGCTGATGACTGGTTCTGCTTGAGAACAATCCAAAGCAGTGCGGACCGACGCATGTTCATTTTCTTTATCTGAGTCGGATGCCACCCAGTAGAAGGTTGATTTTCTTTTTTGGTGGTTCGGATTCTGTAGTTTTCTCATCGGAGTGTTGCTCTTTTAAGACTTCTGAAAGCAAGCTCCACACCTCGTCCCTCTCAGATTTTGGAAGGCACTTCAGATTCTTAAACCTTGGGTCGAGTGCTGTAGCTATACCTAGAAATCTCACATTGGTACCTTCTTTGCGTTTTGTGAAATCGGCAGTGAAAGTGTTCTTAAAATGAACAACATGTGCTGGGTCACCATCTCAGATGGCTATAACATGAAATATATGGCAGAATGCCGGTAAAACAGAGCAGGAGACATACAATTCTTCCCCAAGGAGTTCAGTCACAAATTTAATTAACACATTTTTTTTTAACAAGCGTCCTCAGCATAGAAGCATGTCCCCTGGAATGGTGGCTGAAGAATGAAGGGGCATATGAATGTTTAGCATATCTGACACGTAAATACCTTGCAGTGCCGGCTACAAAAGTGCCATGAAAATACCTGTTCTCATTTCAGGCGACATTGTAAAGCAGGCAGCAATATCTCCCATCAATGTAAACAAACTTGTTTGTCTTAGCGATTGGCTGAACAAGAAGTAGGACTGAGTGGACTTGTAGGCTCTAAAGTTTTACATTGTTTTGTTTTTGAGTGCGGTCATGTAACCAAAAAAATCTACATTTGTAAGTTGCACTTTCCCAACAAAGAGACTGCACTACAGTACTTGTATGAGGTGAATTGAAAAATACTAATTCTTTTGTTTATCATTTTTACAGTGCAAATATTTGTAATAAAAAACATACACTTTGATTTCAACTACAACACAGAATATATATGAATATGTAGAAAAACATCCAAAATATTTAATAAAATTTCAGTTGGTATTCTATTGTTTAACAGTGCGATTAAAACTATGATTTATTTTTTTAACCACAATTAAATTTTTTGAGTTAATCGCGTTAGTTAATTGCGATTAATTGACAGCCCAAGTATATATACTTAAGCATATATACGTTTTGGTGGTCCAAATGTTGTGGGTGTGTTGGGGGTGGTTAAGGGTACCCCTGTTTATCTTTTAAAGTGACACTGCAGAAGTGAATTTTTAGGAGTGGTTTGATCAGGCAAAAATAAAGTCTTGACCAAGAGTCCAGGAAAGAGATTCCAAACCTAAAGTAAAAGGTGCAAAGACATGTGTGAGAGCCAGTGAAAGGGGTATCAAGGAGGCAGGGGCAATGTGAAAGGAGACTAGGTCAAAGATTTAGGGAGGGGTGCAGAGTCTTGAAAGCAAGGACAAACCGCTTAAAAATGTGTCATAAAATAAGACTGGAGACTTAAAGGGAAGTGAGAGTGGTGTAGCTGCTTTTATAAGATGGATCAGGGTTTTGACTTATACAAAGTTTGGGTTAATATACCCTTATAAAAATGTTTTTAGTACATTACCTGATCGTAGGGCAGCAAATATTTCTTAAACTTGGAACTAATATGGAAAATTCTATAAAAGTTTACTTACCTGTAAATGGGTACATGTGGTGGGTAAAGATTACAGAAAGAATGTCTTCTTGGTTGCAAGGAACTTGAACCAAATGACTTGCTTTTCCTTTGCAACTTGTGATCCCAGGAGGTAATTGTGGTGTTTTGGTTCAGGACTTGGGACTGTTTCAAGTTATCCTCACTGAGCCAGAAGCTGGCCTCTAGCTGCTCTAGGTTTCTCTTGGCTTCCAGTAATTTTTGCTTCTTGACAATCCTCTCCAACTGGAACTTGACCTTTTTCCGCCTTATGTTTCTTTCTGCTTTCTTTAAAGAGTATCTCCGCAAAAGCTCCAGCTGTACCAGCCTCTTCCTGTTCTGCACTACCAGGGAAGGACAGATCTCCAAATCCACAGTATTCTGCACTTCAGCTTCTGCATATGACTTAGACTCTGTCTGTACAGCAAACTCCCTCTGCTGCGGTTGAAGGGAAGCCAGTTGTTTCTTCTCGTTAATAAGCCACTGTTGGTCTATAAGCAAAATTATAAAAGAAAAATATTAGAAAATGTCTTCATTATTATCCTGTTCCTAATTTCAATCAGCAGCAAAGACCCACCTGAAGGGTGTAATCAATTATACATTAAGACTTTGTATGAATCATTTAAACCAGATCAGGATATTTAAAATGGCTGCTATCAGACATCTCTTCTGTTCTGCTTCAGTATATTGTTGGCCTACCCCCACTGCCTTTCTTAATTCTAAGATCCCTTCCTTCTCTAGCGTCTCAAGGGTACACAGACGGGACAGAAGCAGGAAGCCAGATTAAAGGCAGAAGCAGGCAGCCAGACAAAAGGGATTCTCTGATCTGTACTTGCTGGATACCAAAGGAACAAAACTTGTGATCCAACAAATCTAGAGAAAGTTGATATGTCACATCCCCTCTAGTGGCAGCATTGTGCTGTATTAGTAATGGAGAGACCTCCAACTGGGATAAGACTTGGAAAGCTGACTACAAGTATGCTGCATCAGTGGTGGAGTTGGTTTTAAAAGCTTATCCCATCAGCTTCATTAAGGGAGCTGATGGGATAAGCTTTCTCTAGCAAGAATTTGCAATGGCAAGTAACTTCTATAGGGATAAGCATCTACACATCTAATTCCTCAAAAATCATTCAAACTTTGACCTTAAAATGCAGTGGATACACTTAATGTTTCCTGCTGGTTTGAGAGGTGTTACCAAGTTCTATTGGTATTCCTCATTTAATGTGTGTGTCTCCAACAGTATTGACTTTCAAAATGGAAGAAACTTCCTATACTTCTACCTTAACATTTCTGAGATCAGATTATTGTTTGTATATGTGATTTTAAGGAACTGAAAATGTGCATTGTGGGTAGGTCTATGATGGAACTGAAAGGCAGTGGGTTGTGGAGCCAAGGTGCCCAAAGCATTTGGGTGTTACATTTGGCTAACAAGATATGGGAATTGAGTTTTGCCTACATGTTGACGTTGTCTTAACTAGTAATTTCCTGAATTTTTAGTGACTCCATTGAAAGTATATGCACTTAAACAACCTAACTCTCTAGCTCCTCTATCTATGGTCCATATCCCCATAGTATTTGAGTGCTTTGAAAGTATTTAAAAATAGAGATAACAATAGTTCTCTATATTCCCCTTTCTTCTTTCCCAGCCTGTTGAAGAAACAACTTAATTTATGTATTATATTTGTTGGTTTGGTTTTGCTCGTTTATGCTGATGTGTATGTTCATCTAAAGTGAGGGAAAGCTAAGTCAATAAAATGGAATTTGCATTTAGCTCTGAAAGTGGTTAGTTCCACGGTCATTCTTATCTCTTATGAGTTCCATAAACTAGTTCTAGATCTGAAAGTTCTGTTTCCTGTGCTCATAAGTCAACTGCTTCATTGTCCCTGCAGAACATAACTGTCACGAGACGTCCGCAGGGATCAGTTCTGGGTCTGGTTCTGTTCAATATCTTCATCAATGATTTAGATAATAGCACAGGGAGTACACTTATAAAGCTGGGAGGGGTTGCAAGTGCTTTTAGGATAGGATTAAAATTCAAAATGATCTGGACAAACTGGAGAAACGGTCTGTAATTTCCATTTGAATGTACAGACAGAGAAGAGACCATGATGTAATAGTAATGTTGCAGTTTTAACGTATAATTAATTAGACTCTGCTTCAACTACTGCAGGACACTTCTTGCTCAGTACTGACAAAGATATGAAAGCATTTGACTGGAAGGTGTCAATCACATTTAGAGAAGGTCAAAATTAATAGTTTTAGAGGCCAACAAAATGAATTATTGTACAGAGCTGCCATCAAGCAAATTTTTGAAACCTAGGTGAAATTCTGGTCCCACTGAAGTCAATGGCAAAACTCACTTTTACTTCAGCAGGGCCATGATTTTACCCCTAAACTTGAGTGTCCCTTGTAAATTTCATATTATATATTATGTGTTGACCTAGATTTTAAACAAATTGTCTCTTCCTTTTCACGTTTGTCCCTCTTGTAATTTTTGGTTCTCTCTGTATTTAATTGGTTTCATTATTTAGGTTTCACATGGAATCTGCAGAAGATTTCAATCCATGCCATGGGCCTGTGCACATACATTTTCCTATGAACATCAGTTTGAGAGTGAAATGGACTATGAGTGTGTGAATATGGTCTATGCCATTTTACAGGTGATACCTGTAAGGATATAACACCCACAGATCTTTACTGCAGTTGCAAGCATGAGTTGTTCCATCAGTGTGTGCTGGTGTGTATAACAGTTTGTCTTCAAAGAGCAACTCCCCACATGCCTTTCATCAGAAATTATCTCAGCCTTGAAAGGCCTTCTTGGGTTTCAACTTCCCAGGATAAATTCAAGAGATAACAGTTAGACATTTAAAAAAGGAAAAAACCCAGATAGCCAAGTCACTCCACACTGCCATAAGGGGCACTTGAGTTAAATACTTAAATAGAGCCACGCAATACAAGCAGCAACCGGGAGTATCAGGAGAGGCATTGAGCTCCATGCCATAAAACAAGTAGTACTACTCCTGGGGAAATTCTGTGCCAAAAAATTATAAAATCTGCAAACAATATTTTAAAGTTCTGCATATTATTGGCCCTCCGAGCCACATATGTCATCTTCAGAAGTTCGAGAGCTGGGGCACACCTGCTGGGAGCCAGGGGTTGGGGTTTCAGCCCCACTCCTGCTGAAGCCCCGAGCCCTGGCAGGTGCACCCCGTAGGGCTGAAGCTCTGACCCGCCCCACCCGCTGGGTAGAAGTCCCTACCCCACCACCCCGCTGGAAGGCAGAGGTCCTGAGCTATCCCCCAGTCTGATAGGTGGAGAATGGGGGAAGATGTGGGGGGCTACGCAAGCTGTACTTTAATGGTACAAGAGTCGCATGTAGCTTGAGAGTCACAGTTTGGCCACCCCTGCTATATAATCATGCCAGTTTCAATTATTTTTGTAATTTACTTCAAAATACCTTCCAGCAATACAGAACAACAACAAAAAAGTCCCCCATGAGCAGAGAGTTAAAGAAACCCCTATGACAACCAAGTTCCTGTTTCTCTGCCCGCCCCCCACCCCGAGCCCAGCTGCGGGGTCAGACACCCACATCCCCTCCCCTCAGAGCCCAGCCGTGGGGCACCCCATAGCCCAGACATTCTCATCCCCTACCCCCAGGGCCCAGCTGCGGGGTCAGACACCCACATCCCCTCCCCTCAGAGCCCAGCCGTGGGGCACCCCATAGCCCAGACATTCTCATCCCCTACCCCCAGGGCCCAGCTGTGGGCCAAACTGAGCTGTGGGACCCCCCGAACCTAGACACTCGCACCCCCTATCCCCCCCAGAGCCCAGCCGCCCCTCTCCCCAACCCAGACACTCACACCCTCAACTCCTCAGTGTCCAGCCGCCACCCCCCACACCAGTCCAGACACCCACACCTCCTATCCCCCGCCCCAGAGATCAAGAGGGAGAACAGCCTGATACTGCATCCTGGGCTTCTCTGGAGTTTCCTGCATGCTGCCTCCTTCCTTCAGGGCATGCTGGGAACTGCAGCTGCCTGGAGCCTTCCGGCTCCCTTCCCCTCCCCCAGGCAGTGTCTTCTACTGTATTTGCGAGCTGGACTCTGCATGATCCAGCAGCCCCTATTGGTGGCCAGCAGCTCTCCAGTTCATTTCTGTGGGGGAAAAGGAAATTCTGCGCAGAACATTAATTTCCGTGCAAATTCTGTATTGCACAGTGGCCCAGAATTCCCGCAGGAGTAGTAGTACTTCCACCACTCAGCAGTGAACCCCCAAGCTAATAAACCAGTGCTGCAGGCAAGGTGCTAATGAATTCCATTAGTCCTCTATCAGCAAAAGTTTGATAACTGTCCTCATAAGGAGGGCAATTATAGGAGAAAACTAGTTAACTGTCAAAGACTCCACCAACGGTCCAAAAATGTAAAAAGGGGAGAAAAATGAAAACAGCAATGAAGGAATGCAGTAAAAGAAGGGAAGTAGAGAGAGAGAGAAAGAGAGAGAAAGAGAGAGAGACACCCACTTTCTCTGATCTGCTGGTTGATTAGTGCCTGGTCATATTCTAGTTCATGCTCTGCTTTGATCTGTCCTGCCAGGATCTGCTGCTTTAAATCCTCAACGTAGAGCTGCTGCTGTTGAACGTGTTCCCTGTGGAAAGCTTCCTGATCTCTCAGCTTCTGCTTGTATTCTTCATGCACAAAATCTATCTCTCTGCTGTTAGAAATGTTAACAATGATTTTAAACCAAGAAACACAAACTTTTTTTGTTAAGACATTTCTTTATGTTAGACAGACCCTTAAATCAGACAAAATTCAAGCTATTGTGTGTACAATCAAACACATTTAAGGGGTAGAAAATTCTGCCAAGATCATATGGTGCTAAGGTAGTTGCATATGTGATGTCATACATAGTATGTCACAATCCCATATAAATCAGTAAAAGCTACCATACGAGGTTTCTCATGGTAAAACAGAAAATTCCATCATTAGAAAGTTAATAGCAAAGGTAACTTGTTAATATTGTTACTGATCATTTTTGTTTAAGGTCATCCTATAAGGAGATCCTTTTCTTTTAAATATGTAAAAATACCTTGCATGCTGTGCCTTTCATCTGAAGATTTCAAAGTACTTTGCAAAAGTGACAAGTCATTATTATTCTTTTGTTACAGACCAAAAAAACCTGAAGCCTAGTGAGGTTAAGCGAGTAACCCAAGGTTACACAGTCAGTCGCTAATACAGTCAACATAAGAGCCCAGATCTTGTCACCAAATTCTCTGCTCTAACCACTAGATAAGGCTGCTTCTTCTATATTTTAAGTGCAGTTATCGTCAGAAAGGTGACTATGTTAAAAAAAAAACACTTTAACAGTTCTTCTCCGAGTGAATTCCAAGATACGTACACATGTATTTCAATGACAAAATAATTTTTTACTAGCTTCTCTTACATTAGTAGTGTTAAGCCACTCATAGTTATGAAAAGAGGGAGCTGGATTCCATTCTGGTTTGTGCATCAACACCACAATTAATAATTAAGGTTCAACTGTAGAATATTTACAGGAATGATGCATGAACCACATTTGGATTTTTGCTTTTGAAAACCATTTTTTACTTGTAAACTTAGCAAATTAAATGTGTAAAACATTGAAAAAGAATAAACATAGAAAATGCCATTTTTACAGATTCATTTTAGGAACGAATAAAACTTTTATTTACAAAATTATAGCTAATTTAGCCATTTTAGACTCGATTCTGACCAACAGGGATGAACTGGCAGTGAATAGGAAGGTGGACAGCAATTTGGGTGAAAGTGATCATGAAATGATAGATAGATAGGAAAGAAGGAGCAAGAGTGGCAGCATAAGGACAATGGTGTTCAAAAAATCAGATTTTAAACAAACTCAGAGAACTGGTAGGTAAGGTCCCCTGGGAAGAAAATCTATGGGAAAAAGGTGTTCAGGAGAGCTGGCAGTTTCTAAAGGGGACAATATTAAAGGCACAACTGAAAACTATTCTGATGCGAAGGACGATAGGAAAAATAATAAGAGGCCAATATGGCTCCATCAGGAGCTCTTTAATGACCTGAAAACCAAAAAGGAATCCTACAAAAAGTGGAACCTGGGCAAAGTGCTAAGGAGGATTACAAAAGAACAGCACAAGCATGTAGGGACATAAATCAGAAAAACTAAGGCACAAAATGAGTTACACGTAGCAAGGGACATGAAACGGACTAAGATGGAATTGTTTAAATACATTAGGAACAAGAGAAATATGAACAAAAGTGTAGGTCCTCTACTTAATGGGGAAGGAGAGCTAATAACTGATGACATCAAGAAGGTTGAGGTGTTTAATGCCTATTTTGCTTCAGTCTTCACTAAAAAGCTTAATGGTGATCAGATACAATACAATTAATATTAGCAACAAGGGGGAAGGAACGCAAGTCAAAAGAGGGAAAGAACAGGTTAAAGAATATTTAGATTAGTTAGATGTATTCAGGTCTGCAGGGCCTCATAAAATACATCCTAGAGCACTTAAGGAACCAACTGAAGCAATCTTGGAACTGTTAGCAATTATCATTGAGGATGCAGGGAGGATATGAGGTCCGAGAACTGGAGAAACACAAACTAAGTACCTATTTTCAAATAGGGGTACAAAGGAGAAGCTGGGAATTATAGACCAGTCAGCCTAATTTTGATACCTGGAAAGATACAGGAACAAATTATTTAACAGTCAATTTGTAAGCACTTAGAGGACAACAGGATTATAAGGAATAGCCAACAGATATTTGTAAAGAACAAATCATGACAAACCACCCCTAATTTCCTTCTTTGACAGGGTTACTGGCCTAGTGGATTGGGGTAGGAAAACAGTAGATGATATATATCTTGATTTTAGTAAGACTTTTGAGACAGTCCCATGTGACATTCTTAAAAGCAAACTAGGGAAATGTGATGTAGATGAAATTACTATAAAGTGTGTGCAAAACTGATTGAAAGATCATACTCAGAGTAATTATCAACTGCTCACGGTCAAACTAGGAGGGTGTATCTAGGGGGGCTCCCTAGGGGTCAGGCCTGCATCTGGTACTATTCAGTATTTTCACTAATGACTCGGATAATGGAGTGGAGAGTATGCTTATAAAATTTGCAGATTACACCAAACTGGAAGGTGTTAGCACTTTGGAGGACACAATTAGAATTCAAAATTATCTTGACAAATTGGAGACTTGGTCTGAAATCAACAAGATGAAATTCCATAAAGACAAGTGAAAAGTGCTACACTTAGAAAGGAAAAATCAAATGCACAGCTACAAATGAGGAATAATTGGTTAATTGGTAGTAAAGCTAAAAAGGATCTGGAGGTTATAGTGTATCACAAATTGAAAATGAATCAACAATGTAATGTCGTTGTGAAACAGGTTAACATCATTCTGGAGTGTATTAACAGGAGTCTTGTATGTAAGACAGGAGGTAACTGTCCTGCTCTATTCAGCACAGATGAGGCCTCAGCTAGAGTGCTGTGTCCAATTCTGGGCACCACACTTCAGGAAAAATTTGAACAAATAAGAGACAGTCCAAAGGAGAGCAACAAAAATGATCAATGGTTTAGAAAACCTGACCAATGACAAAAGGTTAAAAAAACTGGGCATGTTTAGTTTTGAGAAAAAATGATGCGGGAGGGAAGAACTGATTACAGGTCTTCAAACATATTAAGGACTGTTATAAAAAGAACTGTGATCAATTGTTCTCCATGCCCACTGAATATAGGACAAGCATCAAAGGAGATTTAGGTTAGATATCAGGAAAAACTTTCTGACTATAAAGGGTGGTTAAGCCCTGGGACAGGCTTCCAAGGGAGGTTGTAGAATTCCCATCACAGAAGGTTTGTACAAACAGGTTGGACAAACAGCTGCCAGGGATTGTCTCGGTTTACTTGGTCCCACCTCAGCACAGGGGACTGAATTTGATGACTTCTCAAGGTTCCTGCCAACCTACGTTTCTGATTCTAGATTGACACTTTTGCTCTTTTTAAAGGAAACTGTAAAGCTTTAAAGAGCCTTTGTGCCCCCCAATGAAAACATTTTAAAAGTTTTACATAGCAATAATTCTGCTGTACCAGCAGCACTAGCATATCCACTCACATGAGAGTTTGTTTTTGCTGAATTGGCATGAAGCTAGTTAATCTCCCCAATGTTAAAATTTAGAGTTTGCACATTCAGCAGGACAATACTAGCCAAACCTACTTACACTATTGAAAGCTCCGTACTAGGAATACGTCCCTGAAAGACACAGTACACGGAAGTATACCCATACCCCACTGCAATCAGAAATGCTTTGCAACACTTAGAAAACACCATGACTACAATTATTATCATACTGTTATAATCCTATGTTTTCATTATGTGGACAAAGAGCTATGGCTCTTTACCTCTCTGAGGTAATTGATTCTGTAACAGAGGAAGGGAATATTGTCCTATTATTGCTAAAAGAGCAAGACGCACATGCTAGTTACAATTCTGTTGCTATATTGGTGTCTCTGCCTTCTCTCTCTGTTTTTAGTAGTATGAGATAAAAATCAGACATAGCAATGAAGAAAGGCCTGAGTACCCATGCACAGGCTAGGACGGACCACCAACCAGCCTTAATACATTTACTGCTTGACAACGGTTTCTCTGAGGAGGAGGAGAGAGATAATGAAAATTCACAGGCTGCTGCTTACATAATACAGGTATGGCAGAACATGGAGTGTTTTTCCACTGGCTGTGAGGCTAGTGATCTTGCGAATAATGTGATTTGCTTGGATTTGGGATTCAGATCTGTCACTCCACATTCAGTGATAAAAACAATTATATGAATCCAAAATGTTTCCCATTTACATTCTGAACGTTTTACAGTCACCCCAAATTATCCTTGCTGGTTTGTGAAAATGATAAAGTGAAGTTATAAATGAAGTGACAATAGCCAAACAAGAAAATAAAATGCTAACATATCTGGTAGCTGAATTTTCCAAACAGACAATTTAAAGTCCAATTAATATGTTCAAAATACATCTGAATTATTAACTAAAAATGAAGGTCATCTTATGTTACAAAAACAAATTAACATATTCCAAGGTAAGTACAGGTGGTTGTTTCATTGGTCCACTGAAACATACCCTGAACCGGACACACCAGTAAGATTTCATCTTGTTTCATATATTCCAAATCTATGTATTTCAAGCAGGGATCAGTTCCCTCTATTGCTTGCACCCCTTCTCTCCCAAATCCACATGCATACATAAACAGTTCATGTAGCACTATAAGGAAATAAAATAATTTAACATCAGGACAGGCATAGGGTAAGCCGTTTAAATTCTGCAGAGCTGAGCATCTATCTCCAAAACAGAAACCCAGATAGACAAGACCACCATTTAGTGGTGCACAGCATGTCAAAAAGCAAGCTCATAATAAAGGACAGCGGTTTGCCGCTGTAGAATTGTACACACACCCCAGATTTACCAAATACAATAGAAATATTAACAGTTCATCCTCCTCTAAGTAAACATTTAAAACTATTAAGTAGGCAGCCAAAAAAAAAAAAATACCAACCTTAACCTAATGGTAATAAATTACTGAGAAAATCTTCATATTGTAACAAAGCTGGATTGTTTTTCATCTCATCTTTCTATCCACAAAGTTTGCATTAGGCATGCTAAATGAACCTGCTGTAGATCCACATTTTCTCCAGCCTGTTTTGCTGTCAGCTTTCTGGAGTCCTATTGTGTAATTCCCCTCCCCTCTTCCCGAAACACTTCCAAGGCTGATGCAGAGGCTGGCAGCTTCTACAGCATAATGCAGTTTTCAGTAACTATGGCAGCGATAGCCCTGTAATGAAGCAGAGTGCTTCTTGCAATGTAACATTAAGGCTCAAAACAAGAAACTTAAGCAAAGTAGTATTACAAAAGAAAAAAAATACTGTCCCTTAACACCAGTTTTACTGATTTAAAGACAGAAAAACCATCACTCAAATCAGACAGTTTTCCCCCTTCTTACTGCCGATCCAGATTCCAGTTAAATTTTTCTTTATTATATAAACCAAAAAAAATCAGAGTAGATTTTTTTTCCCACTGTATATTTGCAAAGCAAGACAGGCTGGCAATAAAAGCAATTACAAGTCCGGGTTTCTAGCCCATCCACTGATTTGCATTTTTCTCTACTATATCCCCTCACCAGCACATTTGTCCAATCAGAAGGCTCCTTTCCCACACCACACCATAGCCTCAGAGTAACACACAGCAAGTAGAGGATTACAGCAACTGCACAGGACCACCCTAGGAAACTAGCTATACATATCTGCTCACATCACAGAATTTAAAGCTTATGAGCTCTTAAAGGGAAAAGCGATAAAATGGCTCTGAACATTTTGTGTTATCTCCTTCCCAAATCTCTTGACACTCTGCAGGTTACACAATTATATGCAGAAAGAAAATGAATTAAAAACGGTAGAAGAGCCATATGTGATCTTTGAAAACAAGCACACGAAGGGAAATCCCTAAAGGCTGGAGAAGGGACATCATCATCCTGCAAGACAGGCATTTAGTTCTTTGACAAGCTGGTGTGCTTAAAGAAAAAAAATGTCTGCTGACTAGTGTGATTGTTCAATTGTCTTATGTTCTCCTCTTAAGAGTATGACCAACTCCTTCTACTGCCTAAATATGCAGACATAACACCACCAGCCAGAAGTGACCTACCAACAACACATCTGAGCATCTCTGTAAGACAGTCCTATCCCTCTGGCCAGCAACGAGACACGCACACTGCCTCTGGAGAATAAATTTACAGTCCTTTCCCTAGTCCAGAATAAGACTCCTGTAAGTCAAGACACAACATATGCTCCATAGAGGACAATGGTGTCTCTGCAAAATTCTAGCTCAGTTGGAATTACACTCTATCTCAGCCTCCCCGTGATTTCAACTGAATATAGCATTCTTCAGTTCGTGTGCTGAAGTGCTATATAATGCCGCTGTGCACTGTTATTCAGCTGCTGTATCCCACCCCAGATGTGACAGTATTTCACAGGTGGGTGAAGTGATCCATTACGTACTTCAGAAATATAAAGCTCTGAGATCTCCAAATGAGAGCCATTATTAGAATTTCATATTATTATTATTATTATGAGAATATTAACAGGAAATTCTCCTTGTTCACCATATTGCAATGGATTAAGTATGTTAACATGAATTACAGTGTCTTCCAATATTTATAAATAAACCATTTGATTTTTTTATTCTTTTAAACTGGATGAAAAAACACCACCGTTGTAATTTAAAAAAAAGGAGGTGGGGGGCAGAGGAAGGGAAGAAAGAGAAAGAAGGAAGCTTGGATGTGTTATATAAAAGTGGATTATTTCTCCAAGAAACTAAAATGCATCTTCAGCTTATATTTCTGGGATGCTGCTTCTTTCGTTTTCTAGTTTTTTGTATTTTTTTGTTACATGGGCCTGATTTTGATCTTAAAACACTTGGGCTTCTTAAACAATTTATTCTATAATGCCATCCCTCATCATTAAAACAGAGCACAATTTATCAAGGAAATTTGGGATATATGGTGATTATTTGAATATCTGAGACCCCTAATGATGAAGCATAGGTTTTGTTTTAAATCCATTAATTCTGATATGCAGTATTTATGTAATGCATTATTCTGAAGCTAGTTTTTATTGGGATTTTAAAAACAGACTGACTTGTTTTCCAGTGGGCCCTTTCTTAGTAAAAAGTAACATTCTTTCTTTCTCTTTGAGTGAAATCCTGGCCCTACCGAAGTCAACAGTAAAACTCTCTGTGACTTCTGTGGCACTAGGATTTAACTTTTGTACCTATTGTATTGGTAGTTCAACCAGTATTCACCTAGTATGAGTAGATATTGTACCGGACCCTATACAGTTTGGAGATCCCTAGAACCACCAGACATAGGGCCCAATTCTACAAACATTAATCATATGATTAGTCCTCGCACATGCAAGTAGTCCCATACAAGTCAGTGGAACTACCTTTCGTGAGATTAGGAATACTTACAAGAATAAAGTTTGTTAAATTGGGCCTGGTACATAAAGGACAAACACATCTGGCATTACATTTCAATTACCTGCTTTTGTCAGACTGAGTTAGAGCCTTAATATTATTTCACTGTGAATGTTTGTAGTTATTCTATTCTTATCAAGGGAACAAAAAGTACAGGCTTGACCTGGTTACACATAAAAGTCTACAATGAATTTATGAGAATTTATGTCAATTACCAAATTGACACTCATAAAAATATTACAATTAAAAGTGAAAATGGCATGATGTTCTTTATGTTTATTCCAAATGGGTGAAATTCAGCCCTGGGTAGAGAGCCAGCTTACACATCACTGAGTTCTGCTTGAGTCATGTTTAAGCCCTACTTGGAAGGCGCAAGGGTGCTGACCCTTTGCATAGGTGTGAATTTCACCCATCCATTTTTGACACTACTCAGTCCTATGTCAGCTGGAATAATGTTGGGAGTTAGTCAACAATTACTCCACAGCTCCTTCCAACTGCAGCATTTGACTTATAGCACTCTATCCCCTCAAAACTAGCATTATCACGCTTACAGTATAACTGAAAAAAAGAACCCTGAGATGAGATGAAGAAGCTTTGCAGGGTCATTTGCAATCCATTTGTTAAATTGCACTTACAACACTAAAAAAAACCCACAACAATTGGTCAGTGCAGCTTTGAGGTTGAATCCATTAGAATGTTAGGTTTGTCTCACTTGGGACTTGAGTTTAATAGCTTGGCAAGCCACTAAAGCAAAAAAGCATCAAATGTGAAATAAGAATAGCATCATGGCAGCAAGCAATAGGGTCTCATCTGTACTTCGATTGCAAATTGCCGTTCTTACACCTCAGTGTGATGAAATCAAAATAAAAACCCAATGCACTTGGATTATCGTGGTCCAAACTGCCTCCTCCCACAGCAGCCAATCGGGAAAGGAAGGGCTAGAAAGGCCAGAAAATCAACATGGTTTTGACATGATCCTAATAATTCTAACTTGTGATAGTCATAACTAAGAAAGCCTAGAAAATTAAGCAATTAAACAATGCTATTGCTCTGAAAAATATGGTGTAATTCCCACATCTGAACAGGATGAGGCAAGAATGGAGATGAAGACCTAATGATTACAGAGGAAGGAGCTGACTGCATCTTTGCACCAGTATCAATTTCTCTGAGCCTCACATATCTGTAATTCTCAAAGTCTGCATGAGAATGGATACTCATTTGCAAAGATTGGAGACCTGTGCACAAAATCTCATGATGCAAGCTACTAACTTCAAGCTATTGTCTTACCTCATTTCAGCTGAATGTTTGCACTCCTCATGGCCTATATGCTTTTGACTGTGGGAAAATGAAGAAATATATTAGTCAGTACTGTATTTCAGATACACTTCTACTAGGTGACATTGATCTGCTCTGTAGAGAGGACCTCTGCAACATCTACAGACCACTTCAGACCCATTTTAGCCCTATATTATAGACCTTTGTGCTGATCCTCTTAGGGGGAAACATTTCAATCACATGAGCAAATCCACTTATCTGGAATAAGAGACACACTTATCACTTAGTGCATGGGAAGAAAAATTTAGTTTAACTTTGTGGAAAGACTGCAGGAAAGAAACAAAAAAAAAGATTGCTGGATTTCTTCAGGTAAAACACAGCTAAGAAAAACTACTCGCACATTATATCAGTAACAGTCATTAATAAAAATTCAAATAAGCAGGACACCAAAAAGTTTCATTTTCAGAGTAACGGTTTAAGATAATCATGGCAAAATGGAAAGCAACATTATACACTATAACATAGCATATTCCCATCCTAAAGGAATGTGCTTCTATACATAATCTGGAAATCAATCAGAAATAGCCCTCAATCCTATCTAGTTTATGAGGGCAACTCGAACACTCACTAAAAAAACAAAACAAAACAGTGATATACAATCCTAGATGTATACAATTTATACATATTATAAATGCTGTTGTATGATTCACAACATTCCATATTGGTTTTGTTTACTTAATTTGTTCTTTTCTATATGCAGTCACAACTGATTGTGGAGGGCTGGTAGTTTGGTTTCGTCCATCTTCTAACACTATAATACAATAGGACACAACAATGGAAACCTCTAACCCAGGGATTGGCAATCTTTGGCACATGGCCTGCAGGGAGGTCTGCTGGTGGGCCGGGACGGTTTGTTTGCCTGCAGCGTCCGCGGGTCCGGCCGGTAGCAGCTCCCGCGGGCCGTGGTTTGCTGTTCCAGGCCGGTGGGGGCTGCGGGAAATGGCGGCCTGCACATCTCTCGGCCCATACCACTTCCCGCAGCCCACATTGGCCTGGAGCTGCGAACCGCGGCCTGTGGGAGCTGTGGTCGGCCGGACCTGCGGACGCTGCGGGTGGACAGGCCGTCCCGGCCCGCCAGAGGATTTCCCTGATGGGCCATGTGCCAAAGGTTGCCAATTCCTGCTCTAGCCTGTGAGTCTTCAAGGGAATAGTCAGAAGCCTGTTGGAGGCAAATGGTTGTATTTCAAATGAAAATAATTATACTTGCATTTAACAAAGAGCAGGGTTTGGTCAAAGATTGTCGTGACCCCAGGCCTATGAATACTTTTGCACATGAAGTAAAATCTCATTTAAGTCAAAGGCAAAAGTCCCATTGCTTTCATTAAGTCAGGCTTTTCACCTATGGACTTCATGCTCTGCTTAGAACTCATTTTCTGCACCATAAGCATTCACACTAAACTAGCACTTCACTAGGAGTAGCAGTAGCAGGAATTATATCCTCTGTAAAGCAGCCCCAGTTTTATCTCACATCTCCTTGATATTTATTCTAGCATAGGGCAGTGGCCTAGCATAGGGCAGTGGTTTGGGGGGAGGGATAGCTCAGTGGTTTGAGCATTGGCCTGCTAAACCCAGGGTTGTGAGTTCAATCCTTGAGGGGGCCATTTGGGATCTGGGGCAAAAATTGGGGATTGGTCCTGCTTTGAGCAGGGGGTTGGACTAGATGACCTCCTGAGGTCCCTTCCAACCCTGATATTCTATGATTCTATGCCTTGAGATGTGTGCAAATATCTGATGCCCATCATTGAGAGCCTACAACAAAGTTTCTACCTCTTTTATATTCAAAACTGTGTAGTGAGTCTCTTGGCATCATGTAGATCATTAGCAAACGTCTTATTTGTAAATTTTTCCATTCTGGGGGGAAGGGAGGTTAAAGTGACATGACCTGGTACATTGTACAAAACAAATAAATACCAAATATTGTTTTGTAAAAAAAGGTATCTCTGTATTAAAATTAAAATAAATTAGCTTAGGAGGATCCTGAGAGAAGGAGAGCACACAGTACACACTTGGAGCCAGTAACACAGAAAGAATGCACAAATACTGTATAAGGATGAATGCTTCATGTTCATAAATATAAAAAGGCAAAACATTCCAAGAGAGTTTAAAGATGCTGAATTTTGCTATTCCACTAGAATAACTCTAGCAAAGAAATGGGTTGATGCTTGAGGAGAACTATGGAAGCAGTTATTGTTCTTTCCCCCACAATTAAATACAAATCACCACCTGATTGGCACTGAAGCATGACAGCTGTCTAAGAATAAGAAAATGGTTATATTCAGTTTTATAAATACACCAAATTGCATCCTCTTTATAACTTAAATTACACACCAAAACTAGCTTAAAGGAACATTAAGGTTGCAAAGTTAAGCACTCAAAAGTTAGGAAATGCCAGAATTAAGGTTGCCTGTGCAGCAGTAATTCAGCCCCCTTGTTTGTGAAATTAAAGACCATAATGCATTACAATCACATATTATATTTTCCACAGCTTTATTCAGTGCACATGATAGACCTGCTCTGGGGATGAATCAAGGTTGTGTAGTAAAGGAGGTTGCGGTCTGTAGAACCCCTTTGTTGCACAAGCTGGAAGGCATGTGAGGAAAAGAAAGGATGGTTTCATGGTTAAGGAAGTTGAATGCCCTGAGAATTGGATTCAATCCCTGCCTATGCCACAGCATTCCTATGTGATGCTGAACAAATCACTTAAACCAAACTCTTCCCTGGTTATCACTAATTGCGTGTTCCTCATTTTCTGGGTGCCTGAGTTGAGACCCTGCGGGGGTCTGATTCGCAGAAGTGCTGAGAACTCACAGCAGCAACTAAAGTCAATGGGAGCTGTGATTTGAACATGTAATGAGCTAATCTATGCTAAGTATTCTGAAAAATCTGATCCTAGTCATCTCAAATTGGACACCCAAAATCAGTGGGATCTTTTGACCTTAATCTCTTTGGGCTAGACCCACAAAGGAATTTAGGAGCTACTAAGATTTCTGCTCAGTTGCTACCTCTCCCTGGAGGTGCCTAAAATTCCCTAGAAGACTAAACTTCTGGTGAAAATATGCCTACATTTCTGGCTTTGGGCATGTGCAAAATCACTGAAGTCCTAACACTGCCAATCAGTTCAGCATCCTAGATCATGCCTAAACCCCTCAGGATTTTAGGACCTTGCCCACTTATCTCATCTGCAGGGCCCAATTCAGTAGCTGTTCTCAGAGCATGCATATCAGATTGGGCCTCATACAAAAGACTGTTGGGGGTGACCATACAGAGCATTTTTGGGGGACTGGCAGCATGTGTGTCCCAGGATACCCAATAGCCCATGCTTAGGGCACTCACCTGGAATGTAGGAGACCTGTTTTTAAATCCTTACTCTGCCTGATTTGAAGTAAGGATTTTAACTTGGGTCTTTTATAGCCCAAGTTAGTGCCCTGACCACCAGGGCATAGAATAATCAGGGGTGGTTCTCTCAATCTCTCCTGTTGGAGCTGTTCTACTCATCATTATAATTTAAATCTAAATAAGGAAATAAAATATGATGGGACCTAAGCATTCCACTTCTCTTTGAAATGAACCCAGGTTCCAGGGAAGTTACATTCCGGTGAATACTTCTTTTAAACTTACCTTTCTTTTTCAAGGGGAGAAAAGATATAGGGAGGGGAAGGAGTGAAATCTCCATCCAAGTCCAGCCATTCCAAAGATCTGCTGCTCAATATGGGGGAGGCTTCACTAATCTATTAAAAAACAAGGTGGGAGCAGGAGGAAGGAATATTAAAACAACCTAGTAGGTTTCAATTTATTATTGCTGCTGTTAATATGTGCTGCAGAATAGAGGTATGGTCCTTGTCCCAATGACCTTACAGATGTCTAAGTCTGTTTGGAAATCTGAATAAACTATCTCCTGAATAATATCCTGCAGCAGTGAGTTCCCTTTTTATACACCATATAAAAAGTATTTCCTTTTATCAATTTTTAATTTAAGTCTCTAACTCTGATGCATGTAACAACACCTGCATGGATAATAACACTGGGACACTCAATACATTAATTCTATAATTTCACCAGCTAAAATTGCTTTTAGTGTATTTAATGCTGAACAGTGAGCTAATAACATAAAGACGACAACTCAGAATACTATTGATCGTGGAAAGTTTTTAAATGGTCTTTCCACTTTAATGCCTTAAATTATATTGTTTCAACGCCAGCGAAGTCATGACTGGAAAACAAGGGCATGTTAAATGATTTAAGAGGATCTGCATTTTCTTTTGCTAAGCAACTCTGGAAATGGCACTGATGTCAAGCCACAATGGTTTAGTGTTACTACAGACCACTAGAAGGAGGAAATGGGGCAAGTAAATAAGTAGATATGAAGAAACATTATACATTTCATGTTTGCTTTTAAAATGAAATAACAAAGTTAGTCACCAATGAAGGAATTTAGGAAAGAAAAATATAAAGTCTCAAAACTTACCAATCTTCTTTGTCTTAAAATGGCAGCTTCTGCTGGGTGGTTGAACCTAAATTTATGAGCCTTGCCCAGGACAACAAGACCTCCTGTTTTTTTAAAAAAAAGAAAAAAGAAAAAAAAAGGAAACTATGGAGACAAAATTTATCAAACATCTGGAATTTGATGTGTATCCATGGTACATACTATTTAAACTGCTCCTAGTAACACTTTGCTCACTGTTACTGCCAGCATTACTGTGCTTTTTAAAAAATCTTAAACCCTGGAGGTCAGTGGCAAATCCACTACTGGAAATTTCTTTTTATTCTGACTCCTCTATCTCAATGACACAAGGAGCACATAAGAGAAAATTTTCAAGTCCCAGTGCTCAGTAATTAAGATACTCAAAAATCTTTAAAGTGAAAATGCTACAAAAAGTGAGAAAAAATCTAAAGTACCAATTACTAAGTAAAAGAAAAAAATTCAAAGAAGAATTTAGAAACGCCCCTACATAAAGCCATATTTTAATCCCACAGAATCATGATCTTGGAACTTTGAAGTAGAATTGAAAAAAAAGTGTCAATAATAAGATAGGTTTCAGAGTAGCAGCCGTGTTAGTCTGTATTCGCAAAAAGAAAAGGAGTACTTGTGGCACCTTAGAGACTAACCAATTTATTTGAGCATAAGCTGTCCATTTATTCTTTTATGTAGAGACTGTCCAGTTTGCTCAATGTTCATGGCAGAGGGGCACTGCTGGCACATGATGGCATATATCACATTGGTAGATGTACAGGTGAATGAGCCTCTGATAGTGTGGCTGATGTGATTAGGCCCTATGATGGTGTCCCCTGAATAGATATGTGGAGACAGTTGGCAATGGGCTTTGTTGCAAGGATAGGTTCCTGGGTTAGTGGTTCTGTTGTGTGGTTGCTGGGTGAGTATTTGCTTCAGGTTGGGGGGCTGTCTGTAGGCAAGGACTGGCCTGTCTCCCAAGATCTGTGAGAGTGATGGGTCATTCTTCAGGATAGGTTGTAGATCCTTGATAATGCGTTTAAGAGGTTTTAGTTGGGGGCTGAAGGTGACAGCTAGTGGCGTTTTGTATAAAGACTTGTCCAGTAAGCTGAATAAGACTGTCTGCTGGTGGTGTGAAAGAAGAAGCATCTCCTAACAGCAGGAGTTCTGGGCAGCCAAGAAAAGTGGTTTCCCAGTTTTCAGTGGTAGCCATGTTAGTCTGTATCAGCAAAAAAAAAACAAAAACAACGAGGAGTCCTTGTGGCACCTTAGAGACTAACAAATTTATTTGGGCATAAGCTTCCGTGGGCTAGAACCCACTTAGAATATCAGGGTTGGAAGGGACCTCAGGAGGTCACGTAGTCCAACCCCCTGCTCAAAGCAGGACCAATCCTCAACTAAATCATCCCAGCCAGGGCTTTGTCAAGCCTGATCTTAAAAACCTCAAAAGGAAGGAGATTCTACCACCTCCCTAGGTAACACATCCCAGTGCTTCACCACCCTCCTAGTGAAAAAGTTTTTCCTAATATCCAACCTAAATCTCCCCCACTGCAACTTGAGACCATTACTCCTTGTTCTGTCATCTGCTACCACTGAGAACAGTCTAGAGCCATCCTCTTTGGAACCCCCTTTCAGGTAGTTGAAAGCAGTTATAAAATCGCCCCTCATTCTTCTCTTCCGCAGACTAAACAATCCCAGTTCCCTCAGCCGCTCCTCATAAATCATGTGTTCCAGTTCCCTAATAATTTTTGTTGCCCTCCGCTGGATGCTTTCCAATTTTTTCACATCCTTCTTGCAGTGTGGGGCCCAAAACTGGACACACTACTCCAGATGAGGCCTCACCAATGTTGAACAGAGGAGAACAATCACATCCCTTGATCTGCTGGCAATGCCCCTACTTATACAGCCCAAAATGCCATTGGCCTTCTTGGCAACATCCAAGGTTGGATTGACTCATATCCAGCTTCTCATCCACTGTAACCCCTAGGTTCTTTTCTGCAGAACTGCTGCCTAGCCATTCGATCCCTAGTCTGTAGCGGTGCATGGGATTCTTCTGTCCTAAGTGAAGGACTCTGAACTTGTCCTTGTTGAACCTCATCAGATTTCTTTTGGCCCAATCCTCCAATTTGTCAAGGTCCCTCTGTATCCTATCCTTACCCTCCAGGGTATCTACCTCTCCTACCAGTTTAGTGTCACCTGAAAACTTGCTGAGGGTGCAATCCACGCCATCCTCCAGATCATTAATGAAGATATTGAACAAAACCGGCCCCAGGACCGACCCTTGGGGCACTCCACTTGATACCAGCTGCCAACTTGAAATGGAGCCATCCCGTTGAGCCCAAATATCTAGCCAGCTTTCTATCCACCTTATAGTCCATTCATCCAGCCCATACTTCTTTAATTTGCTGGCAAGAATACTGTGGGAGACTGTGTCAAAAGCTTTGCTAAAGTCAAGGAATAAACACGTCCACTGCTTTCCCCTCATCCACAGAGCCAGTTATCTCATCATAGAACGCAATTAGATTAGTCAGGCATGACTTGCCCTTGGTGAATCCATGCTGACTGTTCCTGATCACTTTTCTCTCCTCTAAGTGCTGCAGAATTAATTTCTTGAGGACCTGCTCCATGATTTTTCCAGGGACTGAGGTGAGGCTCACTGGCCTGTAGTTCCCCGGATCCTCCTCCTTCCTTTTTTTAAAGATGGGCACTACATTAGCCTTTTTTCAGTCGTCCGGGACCTCCCCCCGATAGCCATGAGTTTTCAAAGATAATGGCCAATGACTCTGCTAAAGGAGTTGGCGGATGTGATTGCACTCTCGGATGCAGCACATCCGGCCCCATGGACTTGTGCTCATCCAGCTTTTCTAAATAGTTGCAAACCACTTCTTTCTCCACAGAGGGCTGGTCATCTCCTCCCCATGCTGTGCTGCCCAGTGCAGTAGTCTGGAAGCTGACCTTGTTCGTGAAGACAGAGGCAAAAAAAGCATTGAGTACATTAGCTTTTTCCACATCCTCTGTCACTAGGTTGTCTCCCTCATTCAGTAAGGGACCCACACTTTCCTTGACTTTCTTCTTGTTGCTAACATACCTGAAGAAACCCTTCTTGTTACTCTTAACATCTCTTGCTAGCTGCAACTCCAGGTGTGATTTGGCCTTCCTCATTTCACTCCTGCATGCCCGAGCAATATTTTTATACTCCTCCCTGGTCATTTGTCCAGTCTTCCACTTCTTGTAAGCTTCTTTTTTGTGTTTAAGATCAGCAAGGATTTCACGGTTAAGCCAAGCTGGTCGCCTGCCATATTCACTATTCTTTCTACACATCAGGATGGCTTGTCCCTGTAACCTCAATAAGGATTCTTTAAAATACAGCCAGCTCTCCTGGACTCCTTTCCCCCTCATGTTATTCTCTCAGGGGATCCTGCCCATCAGTTCCCTGAGGGAGTCAAAGTCTGCTTTTCTGAAGCTTAGGGTCCGTATTCTGCTGCTCTCCTTTCTTCCTTGTGTCAGGATCCTGAACTCGACCATCTCATGGTCACTGCCTCCCAGGTTCCCATCCACTTTAGCTTCCCCATCTAATTCTTCCTGGTTTGTGAGCAGCAGGTCAAGAAGAGCTCTGCCTCTAGTTGGTTCCTCCAGCACTTGCACCAGGAAATTGTTCCCTACACTTTTCAAAAACTTCCTGGATCGTTCGTGCACCGCTGCATTGCTCTCCCAGCAGATATCAGGGTGATTGAAGTCTCCCATGAGAACCAGGGCCTGCGATCTAGTAACTTCCGTTAGTTGCCAGAAGAAAGCCTCGTCCACCTCATCGCCCTGGTCCGGCGGTCTATAGCAGACTTCCACCACGACATCACCCTTGTTGCTCACACTTCTAAACTTAATCCAGGGACTCTCCTGTTCTTCTGCAGTTTCATACTTGAGCTCTGAGCAGTCATACTGCTCTCTTACATACAGTGCTACTCCCCCACCTTTTCTGCCCTGCCTGTCCTTCCTGAACAGTTTATATCCATCCATGACAGTACTGAAGTCACATCGGAAGCCTGCATCCCAAGAAAGGGGAAAAAATTCATAGGCAGGAGTTGTAGACCAAGCTGGATGAGCAAGCATCTTAGAGAGGTAATTAAGAAAAAGCAGAAAGCATATAGGGAGTGGAAGAAGGGAGGGATCAGTAAGGAAAGCTACCTTATTGAGGTCAGAATATGTAGGGATAAAGTGAGACAGGCTAAAAGTCAAGTAGAGTTGGACCTTGCAAAGGGAATTAAAACCAATAGTAAAAGGTTCTATAGTCATATAAATAGGAAAAAAACAAAGAAAGAAGAAGTGGGACCGCTAAACACTGAGGATGGAGTGGAGGTCAAGGATAATCTAGGCATGGCCCAATATCTAAACAAATACTTTGCCTCAGTCTTTAATAAGACTAAAGAGGATCTTAGGGATAATGGTAGCATGATAAATGGGAATGAGGATATGGAGGTAGACATCACCATATCTGAGGTAGAAGCGAAACTCAAACAGCTTAATGGGGCTAAATCGGGGGGCCCAGATAATCTTCATCCAAGAATATTAAAAGAATTGGCACAAGAAATTGCAAGCCCATTAGCAAGAATTTTTAATGAATCTGTAAATTCAGGGGTTGTACCATATGATTGGAGAATTGCTAACATAGTTCCTATTTTTAAGAAAGGGAAAAAAAGTGATCCAAGTAATTATAGGCCTGTTAGTTTGACATCTGTAGTATGCAAGGTCTTGGAAAAAATTTTGAAGGAGAAGGTAGTTAAGGACATTGAAGTCAATGGTAAATGGGACAAAATACAACATGGTTTTACAAAAGGTAGATCGTGCCAAACCAACCTGATTTCCTTCTTTGAGAGAGTAACAGATTTTTTAGATAAAGGAAACGCAGTGGATCTAATTTATTTAGATTTTAGTAAGGCGTTTGATACTGTGCCACATGGGGAATTATTAGTTAAATTGGATAAGATGGGCATCAATAGGAAAATTGAAAGGTGGATAGGGAATTGGTTAAAGGGGAGACTACAACGGGTCCTACTGAAAGGTGAACTGTCAAGTTGGAGGGAGGTTACCAGTGGAGTTCCTCAAGGATCAGTTTTGGGACCAATCTTATTTAATCTTTTTATTACTGACCTGGGCACAAAAAGTGGGAGTGGGCTAATAAAGTTTGCAGATGATACAAAGCTGGGAGGTATTGCTAATTTAGAGAAGGACAGGGATACCCTACAGGAGGATCTGGATGACCTTGTAAACTGGAGTAATAGGAATAGGATGAAATTTAATAGTGAGAAGTGTAAGGTCATGCATTTAGGGATTAATAACAAGAATTTTAGTTATAAGCTAGGGACGCATCAACTAGAAGTAACGGAGGAGGAAAAGGACCTTGGAGTATTGGTTGATCATAGGTTGACTATGAGCTGCCAATGTGATATGGCTGTGAAAAAAGCTAATGTCGTCTTGGGATGCATCAGGAGAGGTATTTCCAGTAGGGATAAGGAGGTTTTAGTACCGTTATATAAGGCACTGGTGAGACCTCACCTGGAATACTGTGCGCAGTTCTGGTCTCCCATGTTTAAGAAGGATGAATTCAAACTGGAACAGGTACAGAGAAGGGCTACTAGGATGATCCGAGGAATGGAAAACTTGTCTTATGAAAGGAGACTCAGGGAGCTTGGCTTGTTTAGCCTAACTAAAAGAAGGTTGAGGGGAGATATGATTGCTCTCTATAAATATATCAGAGGGATAAATACCAGAGAGGGAGAGGAATTATTTAAACTCAATACCAATGTGGACACAAGAACAAATGGATATAAACTGGCCACTAGGAAATTTAGATTAGAAATTAGACGAAGGTTTCTAACCATCAGAGGAGTGAAGTTTTGGAATAGCCTTCCGAGGGAAGTAGTGGGGGCAAAAGATCTATCTTGCTTTAAGATTAAACTCGATAAGTTTATGGAGGAGATGGTATGATGGGATAACATGGTTTTGGTAATTAAATATTCATGGTAAATAGGCCCAATGGCCTGTGATGGGTTTTTAGATGGGGTAAGATCCAAGTTACCCGGGAAAGAATTTTCTGTAGTATCTGGCTGATGAATCTTGCCCATATGCTCAGGGTTTAGCTGATCGCCATATTTGGGGTCGGGAAGGAATTTTCCTCCAGGGCAGATTGGAAGGCCCTGGAGGTTTTTCGCCTTCCTCTGTAGCATGGGGCACGGGTCACTTGCTGGAGGATTCTCTGCTCCTTGAGGTCTTCAAACTACAATTTGAGGACTTCAATAGCACAGATATAGGTGTGAGGTCTTTTTTAGGAGTGGTGGGTGAAATTCTGTGGCCTGCATTGTGCAGGAGGTCAGACTAGATGATCATAATGGTCCCTTCTGACCTAAATATCTATGAATCTATGAATCTATGAATTATCCCACCAAGTCTCTGTTATTCCAATCATATCATAATTCCTTGACTGTGCCAGGACTTCCAGTTCTCCCTGCTTGTTTCCCAGATATATGAAGTAAACGATACAAGAGCAGGTACAAATACATGAAAGGATGTGGGTTGCTTTACCAAGTGTTAGGTCAGTCTAACAAGATAAATCAATTAACAGCAGGAAACCAAGGGAAGAGAAATAACTTTTGAAGTGGTAAGAGAGTGGCCCATTAGAGACAGTTGACAAGAAGGTGTAGTAACAGTAGGGAGAAATTAGTATTGGGGAAATTAAGTTTCAATTTTGTAATGACCCAACCACTCCCAGTCTTTATTCAGGCCTAATCTGATGGTATCTAGTTTGCAAATTAATTCCAGTTCTATAGCTTCACGTTGGAGTCTGTTTTTGAAGTTTTTTTTGTTGAAGAATTGCCACTTTGAGGTCTGTTATTGAGTGACCAGAGAGATTGAATGTTCTCCTACTGGTTTTTGAATGTTATGATTCCTGATGTCAGATTTGTGTCCATTTATTCTTTTGCATAGAGACTGTCCGGGTTGGCCAATGTATATGGCAGAGGGGCATTGCTGGCATATATCACATTGGTAGATGTGCAGGTGAACGAGCCCCGGATGGTGTGGCTGATGTGGTTAGGTCCTATGATGGTGTCCCCTGAATAGATATGTGAACAGAGTTGGCACCGGGGTTTGTAGCAGCGTTTGGTCCATGGGTTGGTGTTTTTGTTGTGTGCTGGGTAGTTGCTGGTGAGTATTTGCTTCAGGTTGAGGGGCTGTCTGTAAGCGAGGACTGGCCTGTCTTCCAAGGTCTGTGAGAGTGAGGGGTCGTCCTTCAGGATAGGTTGTAGATCCTTGATGATGCACTGGAGAGGTTTTAGTTGGGGGCTGTAGGTGATGGCTAGTGGCATTCTGTTACTTTCTTTGTTGGGCCTGTCTTGTAGTAGGTGACTTTTTGGTACCCTTCTGGCTCTGTCAGTCTGTTTCTTCACTTCACCAGGTTTCCCAGTGTTTGCTTTTGAAACCACAATAAGGGCCTATTCCACTGACATCAATAGAGTTTGTTAGGTGCTTTTGTAAATCCTGCCTTAATCTCTAACCCTAACTTTGAATTCAGAGACACTCCCCTGTATTCTGTACCTCAACATCTACAATTTTGACAAAAATCTGATTCCAATGAGAAATGAAGTCCAAGGTCAACCATTCTAGTACAGTCCACAGAAAGCCATGCCCTTATGCCATTTGCAGTGGACATGTTAGAGGGGTTCTACCTAACCTATTACCTTACTGGTCAGGAGCAATCCTGAATAAGCCTTCCGTTTTCAGAGAACTAAGAATTACTGCAGTTAAAATTAATCTCAATATTACCATAACAGTTTCATTTTAACATAAGACGTATGCCCATCCATTTAGTAGACGTGTATGACTTCAGTAGATCCTAGTTTCTGAACTCAGAGGGTTATTGGATCGTATTGTTCCATCCTAAGGAAGTGAAGGACTGCTGAACAATAGATTTACAGCATTTACTCTCAGTATTTTACTGTATTCACCTGCTGATATCTGTATCATTAGCATCAACACCACAAAAAGGAACTGCAAGACTCACCTTGTGACAGACGACAAGCACTAGTGACTTCCTGTCCATTTACAGTACAATATGCTCCCTGGACTGGCCGCAGCGTCACAATCCCACACTTGTTGTCTATGATACAATGGTTCCTCTCAATCCATTCACCCTGCAGAACTACAAAACTGTAGGTCCTTTTTATTTGATCATTTTAGGTTTATTTTACACTCTTTTCAACCTTTGCTTTAGAACAAAAGCTTCCAGTGCAGGTAAATAGACTAACTACACAGTAGTATGGTCAAAGAACAATCCTATGGCACCATATGGGAACCTAAATGTCTCCTCTCGGATTACTAGTTCAGGATCAGTTTTTGGAAAAGTTTACTGGTCTGAAAGTATTTGAACTGTTCTTCCAAAACGTGTCTATCCCTAGCAAGTTGTAAGCTATCAGGACCTGTAATCATGCTATATTTTCTATTTTAACTGTGACATTATTTTAATAGCTGATATTTCACTAACTACTAGAGCTAGAGCATGATGATTTAATCAAAGCTGGGATTCCAAGCTGTTTCCAATTTCAGTATTAAATGTCAGTTTCTACTAGCTTTGGTACTGGAAATTGTTGCTGCTAAAAATCACATCAGACAAGAAGCAGGGGGACCAGATTAAAACTAAGTAACTTTAAGATCGAACATCCATGACCCAACATAGCTGGAAAGAAATATATTGAACCACAGGAAAGCCAGTTTGCTAGTTTTTTTCTTTACAGCTTTTTTATTTGAGGGTGGGGGAGGCACTGATACAGGAATGAATACAGCAAGTTCTGGGCTTTGAACCACAATAATTTTCTATCCCTAATGTAAATTTACCCTACTTGGGAAAAACTTAAGTAGATTCTCAATTATTTTCATGGTGTTTCTTGACCCAATAAACAACAGCAAAAATTAACTCTAACACTTTATTATATAGCAAACCTACAAGCAGTTATTCTCTTCTCAACTTCTCACATGGAGACAGCTGGTAAAGAAAAATGACTATTAGAACGTTATGCTAGACAAGCAAAAGCACCTGGGTTGTCAGAACGCTATATAAAATCCTATGTAATCTCAGTCTCTTACCAATATCCTGCTCCTGGTCTGAATCACATCTTCCAATTTTGGTTGTTCCTTCCTAAAAGAGGGAAATAACTATTGTAAATTAGGTAAATTAAAAGTAATCTATTGAAAATGAAAAATGCATAAAAGTTCTCATGAATTCTGCCACAGTATCTTGGTAAATATTTCAGACAAGTTATCCCTGCCTGGGTTGATTAGAGCAGACTGTAGCTATTAGTTGTAATGTGTATGGAGTCTTAACCTTCAACTGCCCTCAGTTTTGTAATTGCTACGAATCACACTTAGTGCTTCGAAGCTCTGTTGTTACAGAGCTGCAGCTCTGCAGATGCTGCAACCAGCTGGATAATTTAAGTTGCTTGAGTTAGATGTTTTGCTTGCATGGCTGCTCTCAAGCACAATTACTGTATTTAAACACACACACTGGTATCTGAGTCTTTCAGACAGGGTACTCAGATGCCCAATGACCCAATCTGAGTGAGTAATTATGATAACTGTATGCACAAATAGCTGTGTGCACAAAATGAGAAGCCAATTTTGAAAACATAGCCCAGAATCTTCAAGGAGCAGCAGTTTACAGACAGACAGACAAGAACATAATCCCAACTCTTATACACACACTCTCTTAACAAGTTTATTTTAAAGAATATGTTACAACACAACCACATCTTGATAATCAGTGGTTTAGATTATATAAAAATTATTATTTGTACAGTATCTGAAGTTTTCTGTGGTCCAACCAGAACAAATGAAAATATGGTCCTTGCCCCAAATAGCATACAATTTAATTCTAAACAAGAAGCAATACGAGAGTGCAACAATCCATCAGGGCAGAAAAAGGAAGGAAGAGGTTTATAATAAGATGACAAGGTTACTTAGAGGGTAATAATGAATGACATATAATCATGAGCATGTCTTCTAGTTTCTAAGCATCTGACGAGGAGGGATGATTGTCACTCTCACCCCAGGGAGCTGGGGTAGGGTTGCCATCTGTCCAGTTTTTCTAGGAACTTCCCTTTTTTGCGGTAGCTGTCCCAGGAAATCTGTAAGGGAGCTCAGTACATACTGCTGGCTGTCCAATTTTATAGGCTCAGGATCATCTTGGTTGCCCGAGTTTTTATATCTCTGAGGTGACAACCCTAGCTTGGAGTCCCTGTACACATGGGTTGGGTAACAACTCCAAACTGACAACCCAGCACAACCTTCTGCTTGGGTGGCTGAGAGGGGGTGAAGCTCATACACAAAGGCCTCTGTTGAGAGGTTGAAGGCTCTCTCCTCAGGGAGAAAAGGGGTTTAAAAAGCAACCTCCTAAGCGATCAAAGGCACTAGTGAAGAGGAGTAGCGAACAGTAGTTTTGCGAGGGAGTTGAGAGAGGCATTCCTTCGCAGTCCAGCTCTCAAGCAGAGAAAGTCCCGCAACAAAATGAGACCACACAAGAGAAAGTAAGCTACCAAGGTAAGGAGAGTTTGGCTACAGTGAGAGTTCAGCAGCAGGGGGAGGAGACCGAGGGATTATAACCGAGCTATTAGAACAGTGGTTCAAACTGGGGTTCATGAACCCCTGGAGGTTGGCAGAACATTACAGGGGGTTCCCCAGAAAAATTTCACTAATGGAGGCCAAAGGACCCCAAACATTGGAGGCAGCAAACAGGACCTGGTTGCAGGTCAGACAGCCCAACCCCCAGGGAGAGCGGGGCCGAGCAGTTGGGGCTGGCAGCCCAAGCCCTGCCCCCATCAGCAGGGGAGCTGGCTGCCCGAACCCCAGCGCTCCACGCAGGGCTGACATCCCGAGCCCCAGGGAGAGCGGGGCCGGGCAGTTGGGGCTGGCAGCCCGAGCCCTGCCCCCGTGAGCGGGGCAGGCGGCAGCCCGAACCCCAGCGATCCACGCGGGGCTGGCAGCCCGAGCCCCAGGGAGAGCGGGGCCGAGCAGTTGGGGCTGGCAGCCCAAGCCCTGCCCCCATCAGCAGGGGAGCTGGCTGCCCGAACCCCAGCGCTCCACGCAGGGCTGACATCCCGAGCCCCAGGGAGAGCGGGGCCGGGCAGTTGGGGCTGGCAGCCCGAGCCCTGCCCCCGTGAGCGGGGCAGGCGGCAGCCCGAACCCCAGCACTCCACGCGGGGCTGGCAGCCCGAGCCCCAGGGAGAGCGGGGCTGGGCAGTTGAGGCTGGCAGCCCGAGCCCCAGTGGTCAGCGGGACCTGCAGCCCACGCTCAGTGGAGCTCAGTTGACCAGAGCGGTCAATGGGGTCCAGCAGCAGGAGCCCCACAGAGTGCGGAGGAAATTTAAACTTAAATCCCTGGAAATATTCCTTTTTAGGAGGGTGTTCATGAGATTTCACAATTTAGTGAAAGGGGTTCGTGGGCTGTTAAAGTTTGGGAACCACTGTATTGGAAGAATGTCAGAAAATCCCCCTAGAAAAGAAAAGGGGAATGAAGGGGAGAGAACCCAATACACCTAACAAACACACTCTAAACTTAGGCCAATAAACCAACCCCTCCCCACCAATCAAAAATAACCAACTTAAAAAAAAAGATGCAAGGGTAAAAATAGTGCAGGCAGAAATTCAGCTGCAGAGTGGGAACTATCCAGTTTATTACACTGAATGCAGCATGTGAGATTACCTGCCTCAGGGGCAGGTGGTGTATGTGTGCATATGGTGGAAGCAGCTCATGGCCATCAGAGAGAGAGTTTGGGCTCTTGAAGCCAGAGTAGCTGAAATGCAGGAGCTAAGGGAGACAGACAGTTATGCAGAGAAGACTTTCAGGGACACAACAGAGCAGTTCCACTCTCAGTCTGACAGCCCCTGTGCTGTTCAGAAGGATGAAAGTCTCGAGGAAGGAGAACATCAAGCTGGAGCAGAGACAAAAAAACTATTCAGTATTTGGGATCCTCCTTCCAGATGATGTCATGGTTTCCTCTTTTACTGAGGAGATCCCCTCCAGGGGGAGAGAACCCCAGTTACTAGGAAGAGCAAAGTAATAGTAACAGAGGATTTGATTATTAGAAATGTTGATAGCTGGGTTTGTGATGATCAGGAGAACCACATGGTAAATTGCCTGCTGGGTGCAAAGGTTGTGGCTCTCACAAGACATCTGCAGTGCTGGGGAGGAGCCAGTGGTTGTGGTGCATGTGGGTACCAATGATATAGGCAAAGGTAGGAGAGAGGTTATAGAGGCCAAATGTAGGCTGCCAATTAAGACACTAAAGTCCAGGACCTCCATAGTACCATTCTCTGAAAAGCTTCCAGTTCTGTGCACCAGGCCCGAAAGACTGGCAGAACTGCAGGGTCTCAGTGTGTGGAAAAACCGATGGTATAAGGAAGACTGTTTTAGGTTTATTAGGAACTAGAGAACCTTCTGGAAAAGAAAGAGCACATACAGGAAGGACAGGCTCCACTTAAACCAAAATGAAACCAGATTGCTGGCGTGTACAATTACAAAGTTGTAGAGGATTTTTTAAAAACTAAGAGACAGCGGAAAGCCAGCCAGGCAGAGATGTCCCTTAAGGATGAGTTTATTAAAGGGAGAACTGTATATCCTAGTGAAGATGATAGGAAAGAAGTTGTTAATGTACAGATAGGAGCTAGTGAGCAGTAAAAGAGCGTATACAAAAATGCTAAAAGTCTAATACTAAGATGGGTGAACTAGAATGCCTGGTATTAAATGAGGATATTGATATAATAGGAATCACAGAAACCTGGGGAAATGAGGATAATCAGCTGGACACGGTAATACAAGGGTACAAAATGCACAGGAATGACAGAGTAGGTTGCGCTGGTGGGGGTGACACACTATATGTGAAAGAAAGCATAGAATCAAATAAAGTAAAAATCTTAAATGAATCAAACTGTACCACAGAATCTCTATGGACAGAAATTCCATGCTTGAAGAACAAGAATACAGCAGTAGGAATATTCTACCAATCACCTGACCAGTATGGTGACAGTGCTTATGAAAAAAGAAAAGGAGTACTTGTGGCACCTTAGAGACTAACCAATTTATTTGAGCATAAACTTTCGTGAGCTACAGCTCACTTCATCGGATGCATACTGTGGAAAATACAGAAGATGTTTTTATACATACAGACCATGAAAAAATGGGTGTTTATCACTACAAAAGGTTTTCTCTCCCCCCACTCAGTGATATTGGACAGGCTACAAAGGCAAAAAACACAATAATCATAGTGGATTTCAACGATTCTCATATTGACCTCAGAAAGGGCTGCAGAAACAACATTTCTAGACACTATAAATGACTGCTTCTTGGAGCAGCTTGTCCCAGAACCCACAAGGGAAGAGGCAACTCTTAATTTAGTCGTAAGTGAAGCAAAGGACCTGGTCCAAGAGGTGAATACAGCTGATTACATTATGGTCGCTATTACCAAGCAATTAAATTTAACATCCTTGTATGGGTAAAAATGCCAAATAAACTCACCATAATAGCATTTAACTTCAAAAAAGGGAACTACACAAAATGAGGAAGCTAGTTAAATGGAAATTAAAAGGAACAGTAGCAAGGGTGAAATGCCTGCAAACTGCATGGAAACTATTTAAAAACACCATAATAAAGGCTCAAACTAAAAGTATACCGCAAATTTAAAAAAACAGTAATAGGACCAAAAAATGCCACTATGGCTATGTTATGGGGTGTTCATTCCACACCAGCCACTGAAAGGGTTAAGTTGGCTAATTGGACTAATTATCCACCTAGGCTGCAGTTTGAGGAGCAGCCAGGGAGCTATGACAACTAATTAAAGGATGAAGCTCACCTGGACAGGAACAGGCAGGGTTTGTATAAAGCCAAGTAGCTCAGGGCAGAAAGAGGCTGCTAAAGAGAGGCTGCAGTAACTCCCTGGGAGCAGGGAGGAGAGCAGAGAACCCAAGGGAGAATAAGCCCAAGAAGAAGGGTTAACCCAAGAGGAGTTATAGGGAAAGGAAGCCTGAGAGGGCAAGGTAGGAAGAAGTCCAGGGAAACAGCAGCAAGGGGTAGGACGGGGCAGACCCTGAGTGTTTGTTACAGGGTTCGTGGGCTGGAACCCAGTGTAGAGGGCATGCCCGAGTTCCCTTAACAGCCACTGGAAAGTGGCACAGGAGTGTGAGAGGTGCCAACCAGACAGCTGGTCTAGAGAGACTTGGCTACCCAGAAGGGGAGGACTATACAGTGATCTGACTGGAGGGCTGTGAGTGAGTGAGTGAGAGAGGTCACAGCTTGAGTAACTGATGGAAGAAAGCACCAGACCGGGTGAGACCCAGAGCAGCCACAAAGAGGTACTATTTGTGGTGAGTGAACCCCCTTCCCAGGCTAAACAGAGTAGAAGAGGTGGTTAGAGGCAAAAAGGCATCCTTCAAAAATCAAATCCTACAGAGGAAAATATAAAGGAACATAAACTGTGGTAAATCAAGTGTAAAAGCATAATGAGGCAGGCCAAGAAAGAATGCAAAGGGCAACTAGTTAAAGACCCAAACTAATAGCAAAAAATATTTTAAGTACATCTGAAGCAGGAAGCCTGCCAAATAGTCCAAGTGGGGCATTGGACAACCGAGGTGCTAAAGAAACATTCAAGGAAGACAAAGCCATCGTGGAAAAGCTAAATTAATTCTTTGCATCTGTCTTCACTGCAGTGGATGTGGGAGAAATCCCCAAACCTGAGCCATTTTTTTTAGGTGACAAATAACAGGAACTGTTCCAGGCTGTGGTGTTGGAAAAGGAGGGTGTGGAACAAAATGATAAACTAAATAGTAAGTCACCAAGACCAGATGGTATTCTCGCAAGAGTTCTGAAGGAACTCAAATATGAAATTGTAGAACTACTAATTCCGGTATGTAACCTATCAATTAAATCAGCATCTGCACCAGATGACTGAAGGATAGCTAATGTAGTACCAATTTAAAAAAAAAAAAAAGGGCTTCAGAATTGATGCTGGCAATTACAGGCAGTAAGCCTAACCAGGCAAACTGGTTGAAACTATAGTCAAGAACAGAATTATCAGATATCTAGATAAACACAATATGTTGGGACTGAGTCAACACGGCTTTTATAAAAGGAAATCATGCCTCACCAAACTATTAGAATTCTCTGAGGGGGTCAACAAATATGTGGACAAGGGTGATCCAGTGGACATAGTGTACTTGGACTTTCAGAAAACCTTTGACAAGGTCCCCCACCAAAGGCTCTTAACCAAAGTAAGCAGTCATGGGATAAGAAGGAAGGACCCCTCATGGATCAGTAACTGGTTAAAAGACAGGAAACAAAGGATAGGAATAAATGGTCAGTTTTCACAGTGGAGAGAGGCAGATAGCCAAGTCCCCCAAGGATCTGTTCAGGGATCCGTGCTATTCAAAATATTCATAAATGATCTGTAAAAGGGAGTGAACAGTAAGGTGGCAAAATTTATAGATGATACAATGTCCAAGACTGACATCTGAGATTTACAAAGGCACCTCATAAAACGGGGGGACCGGACAACAAAATGGCAGATGAAATTCAATGTTGGTAAATGCTGAGTAATGCACATTGGAAAAAATAATTCCAGCTATGCACATAAAATGATAGGGTCTAAATTACTTGTCACCACTCAAGAAAGAGATCTTGGAGTCACCCTGGATAGTTCTCTGAAAACATCTACTCAGTGTGCAGCAGCAGTCACAAAAGCTAACAGAATGATAGAACCATTAGGAAGGGGATAGATAATAAGACACAAAATATCATAATGGCACAATATACATCCATGGTATTTGAATACTGAGTGCAGTTGTGGTTGCTCCATCTCGAAAAGGATACATTAGAATTGGGAAAAGTCCAGAGAAGGGCAATGACAATGATTACGTGTTTAAACTTCATGGAAACTAATGGGATGTTACTTCCATTGTTTTCATTTATCTATATCCCATTATAATTTACATTGTATACACGCCTGTAACTAAATAACTCATCAAACGAGAAAGAAGCTGTGTGGAATGCAAATGAAGAACTTTAACAGAAAAGTGCTAATTTCAAAGCAAGTGATCATTGTGCGTGACAACTGGAGGTCAAAGACTCTAAATTCATTCCTCACTCTCCTTCATTAAAGGAAGAGCTCACTTGAGTAATGACCCTGTCAGCTTGTTTTCTGTGAGAAGAAGCTATAAGCAAGGCTGCGAGTCTGTCTCAGAAGTCACGGATTCCGTGACTTTCCGGGACCTCCACGACTTCCGCAGCCGTGCCAGCCGCTGCTGGGGCAGCCCCTGGTGCCAACCACCCAACCCTAAGTTCTCTGTAAGCTATAAGCAGGCTATCAAATGTCGCGCAGTTCAGGTGTCCTTCCGCCCACTGCCGTGTGTTGCTCCTGCCCTCTGCCTTGGAGCTGCTCCCAGGAGCCTCCTACTTGCTGTGCAGAGCAGGGAGGGGGGCTGATGTCAGGGTGATCCCCTCCCCCGTACCCCATCTCTATAGAGAGGGGGTGGCACAACAGGGCTCAGGATGGAGGGAGCTTGCTGGCAGATGCTCTTATGTCTGAACCTGCTGGTCTACTTAAAAGGGCAACTGATCTACTTAAAGTGGCGTCAGTGTACTTCAAGGGGCAACACACGCACCTGCAGCATGTGTCTCCATTGCACGCACACCCTGTCTTTCACACTCACCTCCCCATACATATTTGTATTGTTGTGGTGGTGGTTGTTGTTACTTCTTGATACTTCTTTCTAAGTGCGTTGTTTTAGTGTTTTGACTGGTCTATGCATTTCATAATTTTTATTTCTCTTACACTTAAACTTAATTCTTTGAATAGTGAGTTCTAAAATGCCTAACCTGTCCTGGCTGGAGTAATTATCCGTATGGTAACTTTTAAAAAATATTATATCTAGGTTTTTGGTTTCTACTGGTGGCGCACATCCGCACAAACCTCGATATGGTGCACATAACAAAATTCATTCCGCATATGGATGGAAAAAATTAGAGGGAACACTGCCTCAACCCCCTGCCCTGAGCCCCCCACCCCGCACTCAGAGCCCCTCATGGCTGTTCCTCCGCCTAGGAGCAGCAGGGACATGTTGACGCTTCTGGGGAGTCATGCGGAGCCAGGTAGGGAGCCTGCCGGCCCCGTGCCAACCACACGATAAACTGGACTTTGACTGAAGATCAGAAATGCCAGTTTATAGAGCTTTCCGGTTGGTAAAGTGCCGGATAACACAGCTTTTACTGTATTAGGGAAAATATTTTTGCACTTCAGTTTTGAAAACACATCTCTCAAAAGACTTTACTACACAAATGGACTAATCCTTTTTACACCAATACAAATAGATCCGACAGTTTAAACTTCAGACCCTAATGAGCTATTAAAATCAAAAGGAAAAAGATACTCTTCACAAAAGACAGCTAACAACATGTCGCTAAGCTGTTGTAAAATCTACTGTATATGAAGTAGGACACAAGAAGAGAAAAATGGAGAACACACTGCTTGCACAATATGATTCAAAGTTGGCTGCCTTTTCCTTCCCTGAAAAAAGTATAAAATGATGGTGCAGTGCTGTTGCACAAAAACATAAGGAACACTAAATTTTACCTTCTTGTTGTTCAGATGGAAGTAACAGACACCAGAGCCTAAAAGAGGCAAAGCACAAAGAAAAGAAAAGGCAGCATCTAGGAGCAAAGAAAGAGGGGACAAAGATGTTAGTGTAAGTGAAACAAACTTAATAAGAGGCCTTATATGAGTCCTATCGGTGAGCCTTCAGACTAGCTTTTCTCCATTAAAATGGAGATCTGTTAACCACTTTAGGTTTTGACAAAAGTAGCACATGGAATACTTTACTGTTTGCAAATCAGTACATTATAATATGGAAGGACTAGCTTTAAAAAAGTGTGCTTTAAGTAGTAGTGACTACTTTCTATATACAGTTGAGATTAATGTTGTCAAAATTCAATATGAATGTCTACTAACATTGACATTTACATCTGCATCACTAATACTTTCAATTATTTATTTTGAAATGGCTAACAAAAATAATTCCACAGACTACTTGTCAGTTACAATATCTATGTATTCTATGCCAATCAATGGAGGAGACCTTTAGATGCATTCACCTCACTGGTAATACACCTTCAAAGTAGTGGTAAAACTCTGCCTTTGGACTGCAGCACCAAAGTTGTAGGTATGCAATTTACAAGTTTATTTTATTTTATTTTTTTTACAATGGAAAGAAGGCTTACGCCTACGTATTTAGTTCAAATAAAAGCATTCAGCCAGAAAATCAGGCACTTCAGACCAAATATGAGAATGAATCACTGAAAAGATGAAAAGATGTAGCACAAATTCCAAATGCTACAATTTCCAAATAAGAAAAATGTCAAAGCAAATAGCAAGAACTCTTGAAAGATGCACCTTTGCAAGAAACAAATCACCCAGGCCAATTTTCAAATGGGCCTCTAAACCTACACCTGCAAATTGAATACAAAACCCTACGTAACTACCCGATTTGTATGTACGTGTTCAGTATTTGCAGGCTCACATATAGAGGGTAATTTAAAAAATTGGTCTTTGGTATCTGAATTTGTTCCACAAAGAACACTGTGCATGGAGTGCATGGCCATTAAATGCAGGACTCCTTGAACAACAACATACTGACCTAAACTGTCTTGCAACTACAATCATGGGCCAACTACAAAAAAGTTGGCAGAGAAAAGGGTAAGTTATATCTCCTTGCTCCAATTACACCCCTTTGTGCCTCATGGATAATTTATCCCTTTGGAGTGCAAGCAGTTGCCTTTGTAGGGTTTCTGCGTGGTGCAGCTTTAATTTCCATCACAGCTCCATCAATGCAAAGCTGATGGGAGGTGCAGAATCAGAGCACTCACTGGTTGCCCTGACCATGCTCCCTTTCTAGCCAGTACTGGCCACTTTTTGGGTTGTCCTATCCTCAGAGTAATTGAAGTTACCGTTGCTTTGAGCACTTGCAATCTGACCTAATACAAATTTTGAACCCCTCAGGAACTCCACCAGAGATGCGACCCAATGCCTTCTACAGCACTGATGTTAAAAGTAGGGCTGTAAAGCAATTAAGAAAATTAGTCGCGATTAATTGTTCTCCAGCCACAGCAGGCATGGGGAGGGCAGTTCGGGTGAGCCCTGCAAGGGAGGGGGCTGCTCTGGTGAGCCCCTGCCCTGGCTGTCCTGTTTTTATTTGAAAAATGCAGGAATGAGAACTACCTTACTTTCTGTAGCCTCCTTTTCCGGCCCTCTGGTGGCAGCTTGTATTACTGCGCTTGACCAGACAGGTTCTTTGGAGCAGCTCATGCTGCCCTCCCACCCAAAGGGTCTGCGATTAATGTGCATTAAAGAAATTAATTGTTTAAAGAAATTGTGTTTATTGTAGGCATTAACAGCAGTTAATTGTCAGCCCTAGTTAAAAGCTATACCATTTTTAAGTAAAAATCACATTTTAAACTAACAGTGCTTTTCTGTTTTCTGAAGCAGGTTTCATAGGCAACTAAAGCAGGTTTTTGCTCTGGTGGAGCAATATATTCTTCCTCCACGGCAATTAACACACACAGTAGAACAGCATAATTGCATTCTCAGTATGTTCTATGTGATGTAATTGTAACGGTTGGTCCTAGGATATCAGAGACACAAGGTGTGTGAGGTAAAATCTTTTATTGGACCAACTTCTGCTGGTAAGAGAGACAAGGTTTTGAGCCACACAGAGCTCTTCTTCAGAGCCTTCAGAAGAGCTGTGTGTGTGGCTCAAAAGCTTGTCTCTCTCACCAGCAGAAGTTGGTCCAATAAAAGATATTCCCTCACTCACCTTGCCTCGACAAAATGTTCTTGCCATTTGAAAAGGCCTGTTGCTTACAGGCTAGTTTAAGACAAGGAAGGAGTTAGTTTAGAAAAGGAAAAAGAAAAATACATTGCTCATAGGAATTGTTAATACAGATGTGGCACACCATTCCTGAACTGGATCCCAGCATACAGCACTCTTTTACAGGAGCTCTCAGAGACAGTTGCTGGACTTGACAACTGGATTAATACATGTAATAAGAAAAGAAATCATGTAATAATAAATAAGTGAGTGACAGTTCAAAGTGTCAGGTTTCAGAGTAACAGCTGTGTTAGTCTGTATTCGCAAAAAGAAAAGGAGTATTTGTGGCACCTTAGAGACTAACCAATTTATTTGAGCATGAGCTTTCGTGAGCTACAGCTCACTTCATCCGATGAAGTGAGCTGTAGCTCACGAAAGCTCATGCTCAAATAAATTGGTTAGTCTCTAAGGTGCCAAAAGTACTCCTTTTCTTTTAGTTCAAAGTGTACATCATTGTTTACCATAAAAACGATGGCAGTTACCATGATTCACTTTGCATTTCAGTTTTAGATTAGTTGAAAATCAAAGAGAGGAAGACATAAAACTATTGTTATGGAGCAAAATATTTAGACTACAGAGATAATATTAAAGGACAAGAAAGCTGGTAACAGTTCCCTCAAATACATTTTTGTTTGTGCTGGAAAACCAGGTTAACATATAACCTGACAGGTTTTTCGAAGGATGAATTATCCCAGACAGTATTCTCCACAACATCACACAAAGAAAAAAGCATTGCCCTAATCAATAGTTGTGATCATTGTGCTGACCTGATCTCCAAGTCATGTTTGCTGTCAGAAAAAAAGTTAGGATTCTAAAGAAGGAGGAGGGTTTGCAGCATTTTCTGTCAAAGATAAATGTCAGTGAAACAAATGCATGTTGCAAACCACCTTTTGTCTATAGCAGGCAAGCTAGATGTGCCATGTCACTGTTTGCCAGTACTAGCTTGTGGCATCAGTTAAAGTGGCATGCTGCAGCCAAAAAAACCAGGTGTCTAAAACACTGGATAAAATTTTCAGATGTGCCTAAGAATGAGATTTTGAGATATTTAAGCACCTAAAGATGCAGATAAGTGCTTAGTGGGATTTTCAAAAGCAGCCAGGTAGATAACTCTCATTGGTTTCAATGGGAAATCATAAAAATCAATGGCAGCTAAGTGCTAGGCACTTTGAAAGTCCCACCAGAAGCTTATCTGCCTGTTTAAGTGCCTGAATACTTTTCAGAATCAGACTCGAGTGACCTAGAAGCCTAAGTCCCATTTTAAAAAGTGGTTTCTACTGGGAGGACTTGCACTGAGACTTTGCTCCTAAGCAAAGTTCTGGGCTCCCTGGGTGACTCTTACCACAGGCTGGCTCTGGCTTCCAGTCTGGCCAGAGGGTAGGGCCTTGGGGAGAAGACAAGGTGCCGGTGGTGGGTCACAGTTCTGGCACTGATAGCCCCACCCCCCCACCTTCTACACAGGTTCTGGTGTTCCTGGCTACTACCATCACTCATTCCATGTGAAGGCTGTAATAACATGTTTATGTTATAACACCTGGCCAAATTTTAAGCTTCTGCATGCATACTTTGACACAAACAATTAATCCTGTGACAGATATGGTAATTTCCTGCAATGTTTCAGGGAAATCTTAGTGTATTAATCTTATGCATCATTGTGGGCCAGGGATTGTATGTAATACCATGGGGGAGTCTGACCACTGCCTTCCAGAAACTAAGCACAGTGGAGGGTGAATACGCAAATTCACTCCAGAGAAGTACCACCACCCGGACAGGCACATATAAAGTATTTCGAAGTTGATTCTACAGAGACCCAAAGACAAAGAGTAGACTTTTGGATAAATAGCCTGAGTTCAAACTGACTCGGGGCCTTTGTTCTGATCCAGCAAATGGACAGAACCTTCTATCCCAGGGGGTCCAATCCCTGGGAAAAACTGGAAGGACTTTGGCCTACTAAGGTCCCATAAAACTAATGGGTAACATCTGGAAAGCTTTTTTAGCATGCACACAAGAACTTTTATTCTTTTCTATATGTTTTCTCTGTAATGCTTTCACCTTAAGAATAAATGTGCTTCCTTATAAAGGGCTGTGTGGTAGCTTATAACTGCTGGCAATTATGCTAAAACACAGATGTTGGCTTGTTTAGGCAGTCTGACTTGCTGGGGATAACACAATGTAGGCAGGGAACTGTGCAGCCTGGAAAAAAACTGTTCAGGAGGGAGAGAGACATGGGTCTCTGCCCAAGAGAGGTGACAGCTTGAGGAGCCTGGAGCCTAGAATGGGTGCCCGTGCTGGACCATGGAGGGGGAATACAGGAGCAGTTGCCCTGAAATGCTACTGAGCCCACAAAAAGTGACATGCACCCATTCTGTGTGTGCAAACAGTTACTTGCATGCGTATCTGGGCAGCTGGGCACCTAGGTTGCTTTTGCATGTATGCACACGCACTTTTTCATAAGTTTTGCATATGCACTGATAAAGGTCATCTTAATATTCAGCTGAATGCATCTTGTTTTGTACAGATGGTGGAGAACAGATGGTTTCCCCTTTGTTTTTTACTGTTGTCCTGCTACCAATGTGACTGTCTTTTTGTAGAGTTTTTGGTGTGTGTCTTGCAATACAGCTTTTTGCAGTTTGATAATTGCCGTTGTAATGCCACCCAATCGAGTTCTCTATTCCCAAAGGAAAGACACCTATTGAAAGTCAAACAAAATGAAAGAAGTGATTATATTGTCTCACCCTGAGATGATAAAGCACAACTCCAGTACTGAGGATATCATCATTCACTGCCATTAAATGAGGTAAATTGGAATCTATTATCACTCCAGCTTTTTCTTTGTTGATGTCCACACTGTATTCTTCCATTATGGCTTTCCTGTCAGTCCACTTATCGCTCCAGTCTTTGGTCAGCTGTTCAATCTTAAGGAAGGTCAGAAAAGGAAGTTAACACTAAAGATTTTATTTACACAGCAAGTTAGGTATATCTCAAAATATCATTTTTTTTCCCAAAAGGACAGCTTCCCTTTTGCCAATGCAATTTATTCTTGCAAAATTTCCATCTTCCACTGAATTGTGCATGCAAACCTGGGTACTTCCAATTCTAGGTGAAAAGCACATCACTAGACACAAAATTAGAATTGTACCTGAAATCTATTTCATGTGCGCAAAAATGCCGGTGAATGTTGCACCAATCCAAGGGGAAATGGCGACTTAGCTCAGAGGTTCTTAAATGGTGGTCCGTGGACCACTCCACCAGTGGTCCACGAGCTCCATTCAGGTTGTCCACGGATAGTTCCCTTTAAGGTGCACGCCTGGGCAGGCGCACATGAGAGAATGAAGGGCCACCCACCTAATTAGTGGAGCCATGCACGCATGGCTCCACTAATTAGGTGCCTGGACCCTGGAGAAGATGCACATGTAAGGTGAGGTGGTGGCCTTGGGAGGAATAGGGTGTAGGTGGCAGTGGGGTGAGAAGAGCGGGTGGGGGGACATTTGGGATCTGCAGGGCTGTGGCGGCCAGAGAAAGAGGTGACTTTCCCCAGCTCCAGGGCTGCAGCTGCCAGGGAGAAAACCCCCTCCTTCCCAGCCGCAGCTCGGGGGCGGCCACGGCAGGAGAGAGAAAGAGAGACCCCCACTCCTTGCCAGTCCCAGCTCGGGAGCTGCCGCGGCAGGGAAGAGAGAAAGGTAAGACTACTGATATTAAAATATGAGTGGTGTGCTTTTGTTTGTAGAACAAAAAAAAAAAACACATTAATTTTTATTAAGGTTTTTTTATATAGCACTTATATCCAAAGCACTTTACAAAAGTTAGCTAATGGTACAAACAACATTTGGAAAGATCATTAAGTGGTCCGCCGAGACCCTCAGCAATTTTCAAGTGGTCCGTGGAAAAAAAAGTTTGAGAACCACCAACTTAGCTCATTCAAAACTTACTCCAAAATATCAAAGGATACATTCTCAAGGTGTTTTTCATAACTTTTAAAATAATCTTTGTTTGTGTTGTTATAACCCTCACTGAACTTTAAAATTAAGATCTTCAAATCCACTCCAGGTTAGTGGTGATTTCTTGTCCTTAATGTTATCTCTGTAGTCTAAATGTCATTAACCGTTTGATAATTGTACAGCAACTTTATGAAATACATTGGTGGTCTCAGTTCAGGTCTTAAAGGACAAGTGTCCATATCACAAAACTACAATCACATTTGTCACAGGTTTTGATGGTCTTAGCAGAGAGGTCAATGACAGACGAGACCATGATGACTTAAAGGGACACTGTCAACTTGAGTTTTTCAAAACTGACCAATTTTTGAAGACTTAAATTCTAGCAGAACATTCTTTAAATAGTGATTGTTATGAAATATTTTTCTAAAAACAAAAGTTGAGCGTTTTTCTGCACCCTTGCTGGTAATTAAGTTTTCTTTTGCTAGTCAGTTAGTGCTATACTCATGGACTGTACAGGGAAAACAGTGGAACAGTCAAAAGCACAATTTAAACAAACTTTAAAAAAGGAAAGTGCTTTTTGTTTTTTTGCTAAATTCTGTAAGTTACAGTAATCTTGGGTGCTACTTGTAACAAACAGTAGATACAAAAAAGTCATACAGATATTAGATTAAGTTGACAACTGTCCCCTTTATTACACCCCCAAGATGTGGTCTTTCAAGGTGAGGATTGACAGTGAACTGATGGGGCAGCGGGGGAAGCTTGCACTGCTGCTGACCAAGTCAGTTTGGTGAGAGGCAGAGCTTCAGCCCTATGCTCTTTAGGAGTTCTGCAAGACCAAAGCTCTTCTGTACTCAAATGGAGCCAGAAGTTAACCCCTCAGGAAGTACTTGCAGACAACAGAATTATCACTTTTCATTGTTTCGGTCTTCCTAACCACTTCAGGGAGAAGGGTAGAAAACTCCTCTCCTTGAAGTCCACTTGGTACTGCAACTCATACAACTAATTTATCTGAGAAGCACATTGTTTCTACAGTGATTGGTGCTACAGAAAACTCTAAAATGGCCAGGTTACATAGATATGAAAACTATACCATGTACTATTAAGGACATTTTAAATGCTTGTTGAGAATTGAATGCACTACACCTGCCATTCAGTAGAATGGAAGTTTTATGAAAGACTTGCTGAAAAATATGGATATTCCACCAGCAGGGATAAAAGCGTTAATATGGGAATATTTTCACTGTTTAAAAAAGATGTCACTGTCCCTATCAAAGTGTGTGCGAGGGAAGATTAATAAAATATACCCACCTTCATTTCATTCTGAAGAACCAATTCTGTCAGATTTCCATCTCTGTCATCACTCCAAGAAGGGCTAGAATTCCTCTGTACAAACAAATATTACAGAAATCTGTCTGTTTTCTTACTCACAACTCAGGCAGGCAAGTTCTGTCAAACACTCTGATTTCAGAGAAGTGAAGCAACAGAAGTAAAGATAATGTAGGCAGACATTTGATTTTACCCTCCAAATTTACTCAGGAAATACTTTCTAGTTACTTACTCCTTGTATGATACTGTGAAAGAATAGTTAAATACTGCTTTTGCACTACCCTGTCTCTGTGTGGGGAAGCTCAGAGTTAGTGTAGTCTTGACCTCTACCTGCAAGAGGAGTAGTGACACAAATGTGCTAAAGCTCACAACTGGTCCAAATGAAGCAGCAAACATGCAGGAAAACAACAAAGAATGCTAGCTGTATTTTATGTTTCAGAGTCGGTTCCCATCGTCTCTCAGGGAGCGCAGACTACGTTCTAACCCGGGGCAGGCAAACTTTTTGGCCTGAGGGCCACATCGGGTTTCCAAAATGGTATGGAGGGACGGTTAGGGGAGGCTGAGTCTCCCCAAAAAGCCAGGCTTGGCCTGGCCCCCGTCCCCTATCTGACCACCCCTCTACTTGCTCCCTGACAGCCCCCCCAGGGCTCCTGCCCATCTACCTGTTCCCTGTCCCCCGACTGTCCCCGGACTCCCCACCCCATCCAACCCTTCCTCTCATTCCTGACTGCCCCCCTGGGACCCCTGCCCCATCCAACCATCCCTTCTCCCTGTCCCGTGACTGCCCCCGGAACCCCTGCCCCTGACTGCCCCCTCTCCTTCCTGACTGCCCCCCACAATCAACCCCACTGTTCCCTGCCCTCTGACTGCCCCAACCCCTATCCACACCCCTGCTCCCTGACCACCACCCTGAACTCCCCTGCCCTCTAGCCAACCCACCCTGCTCCCTGCCCCCTTACTGCACTGCCTGGAGCAGTGGCGGCTGGTGACGCTACAGCCGCGCAGCCCGGAGCACCAGGACAGGCAGCCAATAGAGCCGGCCACGCCACCTGCGCAGCACAGAGCACTGGGTCAGGCCACAGCTCTGCAACTGCACTGCTGCCCAGACCATAGTGCTGGTGGCGCAGTGAGCTGAGGCTGCGGGAGAGGGGGAACAGCAGGTAAAGGGCTGGGGGGTAGCCCCCGGACCAGGAACTCAGGGGACGGGCAGGAGGGTTCCGCAGGCCGGATGTGGCCCGTGGGCCGTAGTTTGCCCACCTCTGTTCTAACCCTAAACTACCTATTAGTCACTTTCTTAGAAAAGGACTATGACAAGTGTGGTGGTGCTCTTTATTAATTATTAGTATTCTATCTGGTTTTGTTACTAGCCTGGTGCTCCTGTACTGTATAATGGAATGTATATTTCACTGTAGCGGTCGGCTTGGCTAGCCAGATCAGACTATCCATCCTAGAGATCGAGAGGAGGCCCTTTCTAATAATTGCTTAACAGCTTATGCTTAAGGGTCATTAAGAAACAATACCAGAGAGTGTAGCCAATCTGGCAGAGGTGCAGCTGCTGCAAAACCATGATAAAGACACTAAAAGAATTAATAGAGTCATTCCCTCCCAGTCCCATTCAACAAATGTAAAGAAAGTTGCAATACATAAAATTATGGTTATATAGCTTCCCAAAGCATTACTGAGGGTTCAGTTAAGATAAGAATTCATACATACCAGTTCAAAGCTCATCAGCATAGTTTTTAATCTATCTATTTCCTCTCGGAGTTCTCTAATCAGTTTTACATTTGCATCCTGAAACATTAAGAGATGATTATCAATTATATTTAAAAATAATAATCTAGTAAAAGAAGACAATGACTTCCCTTACAGATGGTTATTCCAAAACAACTCTGTTAAGAAAGGACGTTAAAATAAAATTCAGATTTTCTATTGGGGGGGGGGGGTGAATTTTAAATAAAAGCTGCCATTCCTTATGTTGTACCCCAATTATTGTAGAGCTCTTAGGATACCTCTGTCTCCCTGCTGTCAGAGCCTCTCTCTTCCATGGTGAAAGGTGCAAGCAGCTGGCAAGGCTCTGGCAGGGGAGAGGTAGCAGGGCAAGGCTCTGGCACCTCACTGCTGCCAGAACTTTCCCTGATACCAAAGCCTTTCTCCTCCCCACAGAGAGTCTGCTGGAGCCTTTCCCTGCTGCCTTCCCACTGCTGGAGCCTTTCACTGTGGCGTGTAGCTAGACACGTGTTTGCTTGTTCTCTACACACTCCTGTAAGTGTAGATGTAGCCTAAGTGACTTGCCCAAGGTCACACAGGAAGCCTATGATGGAGCAGGGAATTGAACCCAGGTCTCCCAAGGCTTAGAACTTGTCTGCACGCCGCAGTGCAGCTGAACTGTTGTAGCGGTTAGCGAAGACACTATCTATGTTGATGGGAGAGCATCTCTCAGCGGCGTAGGCACTCCACCAACCAGAGAGGCAGTAGCTATGTCAATGGGAGCCCTCCCATTGACATAGCACTGACTAGAACAGGAGTTAGATCGGATTAACTGTGTCGCTCAGGGGTGTCGATTTTCCATACCCCTGGGAAACGTAGTTATACCAACATAAGTTTGTACTGTAGACCAGGGCTTAGGCTAGTGCCCTAACCAATGAGCCATCCTCTCTCTCCAATAACACTGTACAAGGGAACAAAAAGGACATTTATTCTAGAATCTACTGTACTTCTGTAGACTCCCTCAGGAACCATATAATACAGAAGGCTTTTCAAAGGACTCAGTCTCCAAGAAGGAGAACACACATGTAGGAAGGAGATAACTACGGGCCCAATTCAACGCTCATTGAAGTTCAAGGACTCATACAAACAGTCACACAAGTAATGCCGTTTGAATGTAATGGGACTACTCCCATGTATAGGTACTGCTTATGAGTCCTCATAGAACTGATCCTGCAGCCCTCACTCCTGCACAGATTTCAAGGGTAATTTTGCCTGAATCCGGATTATAGAACCAAGGCAATGTAGTATTATGATTGGGGCTCTTAGCAACACCTATAATTAATGTTGCCTGACACTTCCCATTATAAGACCTTGTTTTCCGTTCTTAAAACTTTGCCAAATATTAACCATTTGGGCTCAAATTTTCCATGCCTCATCTTTCTGCTTCAGGATTAAAAAAAAAAAAAAAATATTTCAGCCAAAATGGTTCAACCATTTCCAAGAATAAGGCTAGAAAAAAAAAATACATTTTGCCCATGTTAAAAAAATAAAATAAAGAGCTTTCCTTTGAAAAGATCAAGTGCCCCCTATGTTTTGGGCTTGAAATCTGGCAAGGGGTTGGCTTTATGTCAGGAATGTGCCATTTGCCATCCTTGACAAATTCAGCCCAAATTGGGTCAAGTTATAAGCCTTTGAAAAATTGCGGTTCACACATGTTCAGAAGAGACTTCTTTGATTTTAGCAGCTAAAACCTCTGAAGATTCTGTCCTCACTGAACAGAGCTCTTTTGTGTGACATGCACCATCCCCACAGAGCAACTTAGAATGCACCAGCCCAGGGCTACAGGGGCAAAACTGAACTTTCCCTGAAATTACTGCTCCAGGGTAGGGTGGGGTCAGTCACTGGAACTGAGGGTATGTCTACACTACGAAATTAGGTCGAATTTATAGAAGTCGGTTTTTTAGAAATCGGTTTTATATATTCGAGTGTGTGTCCCCCCACAGAAAATGCTCTAAGTGCATTAAGTGCATTAACTCGGCGGAGCGCTTCCACAGTACCGAGGCAAGCGTCGAATTCCGGAGCATTGCACTGTGGGTAGCTATCCCACAGTTCCCGCAGTCTCCGCTGCCCATTGGAATTCTGGGTTGAGATCCCAATGCCTGATGGGGCTAAAACATTGTCGCGGGTGGTTCTGGGTACATATCGTCAGGCCCCCGTTCCCTCCCTCCCCCCGTGAAAGCAAGGGCAGACAATCATTTCGCGCCTTTTTTCCTGAGTTACCTGTGCCGACGCCATACCACTGCAAGCATGGAGCCTGCTCAGGTAACCGTCACCCTATGTCTCCTGGGTGCTGGCAGACGTGGTACGGCATTGCTACACAGTAGCAGCAACCCCTTGCCTTGTGGCAGCAGACGGTACAGTACGACTGGTAGCCATCATCGTCATGTCTGAGGTCCTCCTGGTCGCCTCTGTGAGGTCGATCAGGAGCGCCTGGGCAGACATGGGCGCAGGGACTAAATTTGGAGTGACTTGAGCAGGTCATTCTCTTTAGTCCTGCAGTCAGTCCTATTGAACCGTCTTATGGTGAGCGGGCAGGCGATACGGACTGCTAGCAGTCATACTGTACCATCTTCTGCCGAGCAGCCATGAGATGTGGATGGCATGCAGTCCTTCTGCACCGTCTGCTGCCAGCCAAAGATGTAAAAGATAGATGGAGTGGATCAAAACAAGAAATAGACCAGATTTGTTTTGTACTCATTTGCTTCCTCCCCTCCCCTGTCTAGGGGACTCATTCTTCTAGATCACACTGCAGTCACTTACAGAGAAGGTGCAGCGAGGTAAATCTAGCCATGTATCAATCAGAGGCCAGGCTAACCTTCTTGTTCCAATAAGGACAATAACTTAGGTGCACCATTTCTTATTGGAACCCTCCGTGAAGTCCTGCCTGAAATACTCCTTGATGTAAAGCCACCCCCTTTGTTGATTTTAGCTCCCTGAAGCCAACCCCGTAAGCGCCCCTCCCAGCGTCAGAGCAATGGCAAACAATCGGGCATCTGAGAGTGCTGTCCAGAGCACTCACAATGGAGCACTCTGATGGGGCTAAAACATTGTCGTGGGTGGTTCTGGGTACATGTCGTCAGGCCCCCGTTCCCTCCCTCCCTCCGTGAAAGCAAGGGCAGACAATCATTTCGCGCCTTTTTTCATGAGTTACCTGTGCAGACGCCATACCACGGCAAGCATGGAGCCAGCTCAGGTAACCGTCACCCTATGTCTCCTGGGTGCTGGCAGACGCGGTACGGCTTTGCTGCACAGTAGCAGCAACCCATTGCCTTCTGGCAGCAGACGGTGCAATACGATTGGTAGTCGTCCTCGGCGTGTCCGAGGTGCTCCTGGCCACGTCGGCTGGGAGCGCCTGGGCAGACATGGGCGCAGGGACTAAATTTGGAGTGACTTGACCAGGTCATTCTCTTTAGTCCTGCAGTCCTACTGAACCGTCTTATGGTGAGCAGGCAGGCGATACGGACTGCTAGCAGTCGTACTGTACCATCTTCTGCCAGGCAGGCAAGAGATGAGGATTGCTAGCAGTCGTATTGTACCATCTTATGCCAGGCAGGCAAGAGATGAAGATGGCTAGCAGTCGTACTGTACCATCTTCTGCCGAGCAGCCATGAGATGTGGATGGCATGCAGTCCTTCTGCACCGTCTGCTGCCAGCCAAAGATGTAAAAGATAGATGGAGTGGGTCAGAACAAGAAATAGACCAGATTTGTTTTGTACTCATTTGCCTCCTCCCCTGTCTAGATCACACTGCAGTCACTCACAGAGAAGGTGCAGCGAGGTAAATCTAGCCATGTATCAATCAGAGGCCAGGCTAACCTCCTTGTTCCAATAACAACGATAACTTAGGTGCACCATTTCTTATTGGAACCCTCCGTGCAGTCCTGCCTGAAATACTCCTTGATGTACAGGCACACCCTTTGTTGATTTTAGCTCCCTGAAGCCAACCCTGTAAGCCGTGTCGTCAGTCGCCCCTCCCTCCGTCAGAGCAACGGCAGACAATCGTTCCGCGCCTTTTTTCTGTGCGGACGCCATACCAAGGCAAGCATGGAGGCCGCTGAGCTCATTTTGGCAATTAGGAGCACATTAACCACCACACGCATTATCCAGCAGTATATGCAGCACCAGAACATGGCAACGCGATACCGGGCGAGGAGGCGACGTCAACGCGGTCCCGTGAGTGATCAGGACATGGACACAGATTTCTCTGAAAGCATGGGCCCTGCCAATGCATGCATCATGGTGCTAATGGGGCAGGTTCATGCTGTGGAACGCCGATTCTGGGCTCGGGAAACAAGCACAGACTGGTGGGACCGCATAGTGTTGCAGGTCTGGGACGATTACCAGTGGCTGCAAAACTTTCGCATGCATAAGGGCACTTTCATGGAACTTTGTGACTTGCTTTCCCCTGCCCTGAAGCGCATGAATACCAAGATGAGAGCAGCCCTCACAGTTGAGAAGTGAGTGGCGATAGCCCTGTGGAAGCTTGCAACGCCAGACAGCGACCGGTCAGTTGGGAATCAATTTGGAGTGGGCAAATCTACTGTGGGGGCTGCTGTGATGCAAGTAGCTCACGCAATCAAAGATCTGCTGATATCAAGGGTAGTGACCCTGGGAAATGTGCAGGTCCTAGTGGATGGCTTTGCTGAAATGGGATTCCCTAACTGTGGTGGGGCTATAGACGGAACCCATATCCCTATCTTGGCACCGGAGCACCAAGCCACCGAGTACATAAACCGCAAGGGGTACTTTTCGATAGTGCTGCAAGCTCTGGTGGATCACAAGGGACGTTTCACCAACATCAACGTGGGATGGCCGGGAAAGGTGCATGATGCTCGCATCTTCAGAAACTCTGGTCTGTTTCAAAAGCTGCAGGAAGGGACTTTATTCCCAGACCAGAAAATAACTCTTGGGGATGTTGAAATGCCTATATGTATCCTTGGGGACCCAGCCTACCCCTTAATGCCATGGCTCATGAAGCCGTACACAGGCAGCCTGGACAGTAGTCAGGAGCTGTTCAACTACAGGCTGAGCAAGTGCAGAATGGTGGTAGAATGTGCATTTGGATGTTTAAAGGCGCGCTGGCGCAGTTTACTGACTCGCTTAGACCTCAGCGAAACCAATATTCCCACTGTTATTACTGCTTGCTGTGTGCTCCACAATATCTGTGAGAGTAAGGGGGAGACGTTTATGGCGGGGTGGGAGGCTGAGGCAAATCGCCTAGCTGCTGGTTACGCGCAGCCAGACACCAGGGCGGTTAGAAGAGCACAGGAGGGCGCGGTACGCATCAGAGAAGCTTTGAAAACCAGTTTCATGACTGGCCAGGCTACGGTGCGAAAGTTCTGTTTGTTTCTCCTTGATGAAACCCCCCGCCCCTTGGTTCACTCTACTTCCCTGTAAGCTAACCACCCTCCCCTCCTCCCTTTAATCACCGCTTGCAGAGGCAATAAAGTCATTGCTGCTTCACAGTCATGCATTCGTTATTCATTCACCACACAAATAGGGAGATGACTACCAAGGTATCCCAGGAGGGGTGGTGGAGGAGGGAAGGAAAATGCCACACAGCACTTTAAGCACAGCACTTTAAAAGTTTACAACTTTAAAATTTATTGAATGACAGCCTTCTGTTTTTTGGGCAATCCTCTGTGGTGGAGTGGCTGGTTGGCCGGAGGCCCCCCCACTGCGTTCTTGGGCGTCTGGGTGTGGAGGCTATGGAACTTGGGGAGGAGGGCGGTTGGTTATGCAGGGGCTGTAGTGGCAGTCTGTGCTCCAGCAGCCTTTGCTGCAGCTCAACCATACACTGGAGCATACTGGTTTGATCCTCCAGCAGCCTCAGCATTGAATCCTGCCTCCTCTCATCACGCTGCCGCCACATTTGAGCTTCAGCCCTCTCTTCAGCCCGCCACTTACTCTCTTCAGCCCGCCACCTCTCCTCCCGGTCATTTTGTGCTTTCCTGCACTCTGACATTATTTGCCTACACGCATTCGTCTGTGCTCTGTCAGTGTGGGAGGACAGCATGAGCTCGGAGAACATTTCATCGCGAGTGCGTTTTTTTTTCTTTCTAAGCTTCACTAGCCTCTGGGAAGGAGAAGATCCTGTGATCATTGAAACACATGCAGCTGGTGGAGAGAAAAAAAAAGGGACAGCGGTATTTAAAAAGACACATTTTATAAAACAGTCGCTACACTCTTTCAGGGTAAACCTTGCTGTTAACATTACATACATAGCACATGTGCTTTCGTTACAAGGTCGCATTTTGCCTCCTCCCACCGCGTGACTACCCCCGCAACCTTCCCCCCTCCCTGTGGCTAACAGCGGGGAACATTTCTGTTTAGCCACAGGCAAACAGCCCAGCAGGAATGGACTCCTCTGAGTGTCCCCTGAAGAAAAGCACTCTATTTCAACCAGGTGACCATGAATTATCTCTCACTCTCCTGAGGATAACACAGAGAGATAAAGAACGGATTTTGGTTGAATGCCAGCAAACATACACTGCAATGCTTTGTTCTACAGTGATTCCCGAGTACGTGTTACTGGCCTGGAGTGGTAAAGTGTCCTACCATGAAGGACGAAATAAGGCTGCCCTCCCCAGAAACCTTTTGCAAAGACTTTAGGACTACATCTAGGAGAACCGCAAATGCCAGGGCAAAGTAATCCTTTCACATGCTTGCTTTTAAACCATGTATAGCATTTTAAAAGGTACACTCACCAGAGGTCCCTTCTCCGCCTGCTGGGTCCAGGAGGCAGCCTTGGGTGGGTTCGGGGGGTACTGGCTCCAGGTCTAGGGTGAGAAACAGTTCCTGGCTGTCGGGAAAACCGGTTTCTCCGCTTGCTTGCTGTGAGCTATCTACAACCTCCTCCTCCTCCTCATCTTCTTCGTCCCCAAAACCTACTTCCGTATTGCCTCCATCTCCATTGAAGGAGTCAAACAACACGGCTGGGGTAGTGGTGGCTGAACCCCCTAAAATGGCATGCAGCTCATCATAGAAGCGGCATGTTTGGGGCTCTGACCCAGAGCGGCTGTTCGCCTCTCTGGTTTTCTGGTAGGCTTGCCTCAGCTCCTTCAGTTTCACGTGGCACTGCTTCGGGTCCCTGTTATGGCCTCTGTCCTTCATGCCCTGGGAGATTTTGACAAAGGTTTTGGCATTTCGAAAACTGGAACGGAGTTCTGATAGTACGGATTCCTCTCCCCAAACAGCAATCAGATCCCGTACCTCCCGTTCGGTCCATGCTGGAGCTCTTTTGCGATTCTGGGACTCCATCATGGTCACCTGTGCTGATGAGCTCTGCATGGTCACCTGCAGCTTGCCACGCTGGCCAAACAGGAAATGAGATTCAAAAGTTCGCGGTTCTTTTCCTGTCTACCTGGCCAGTGCATCTGAGTTGAGAGTGCTGTCCAGAGCGGTCAGAATGGAGCACTCTGGGATAGCTCCCGGAGGCCAATACCATCGAATTGTGTCCACAGTACCCCAAATTCAAGCCGGCAATGTCGATTTAAGCGCTAATCCACTTGTCAGGGGTGGAGTAAGGAAATCGATTTTAAGAGCCCTTTAAGTCGAAATAAAGGGCTTCATTGTGTGGACGGGTGCAGGTTTAAATCGATTTAACGCTGCTAAATTCGACCTAAAGTCCTAGTGTAGACCAGGGCTGAGAGAAGGGAGTCTGTCTCTCCTGCTCTCAATGACCCCTCATGCTACCACCCATGCAGAGTGGAGGAGGAAGCTGTCTGACTTGAATGCAGAGGGGACAAAAGCTGGATGGAGTGCAGGGGGAAGGTTAGGAGCAAATCAGGCCAAGGAGTCTGGTTAGACTAGGACTGGAGGTGGGTGGGCAGAGAAATTGTGGCAACTGGAATTGGTGGGCAAGGAAACTGGGAGCCAAGAGGGAGGGGAGACTGGAAATGGTTGGGCAAGGAGACTAGGACTGGGAGCCAGTGACGGAAATGTGTGGGATGCAGACCCAGTGGACTGGGAGTTAGAGGACATCAAGATCAGAAAAGGAGATTGGGGGAAGCTGGGACTGGCTGACCAAGGAGGCAGGAACTAAGAAATTGGGGTCAGGAGAGGAACAGAGGGGATAAATCCAACCAAGACCCGGGATGCCAGGGAAGAATTAGAATTGGCAGAGCAATTCTATTGGCAGAGCAGTTGGGATAAGGAGCCAGGAAAAGGTGAGATTGAGGCAAGGAGCCAGGGAGGTGGTATGGGAAGACAGGCTGGATGAGGAGCCTGGTGAGGTTGACTTGGGAGGAAAGCAGGAGAGAGACTGGACAAGGAACTCGGAAAGGGGGTACTAGAACTATCTGAGTAAGGAAACTGGGACTGAGATGAGAATCTTGGGGAGTGGAGACTGGCTAAATGAGGAGAATGGGACTAGGACAAGGAGCCAGGGGTTGCAGGATTGCAACTGAGACAGGTTGGAGGGGACAGGGCATAAAGGGTCACATTTGGAGGAATGGGCAGAAGAATCTGTGCCTACTAGAGCACACTCTGAAACAGAACTAAAGCCTCCTGAATCTCACCATCTATCTGCTGTCAGATAATATCAGTGAAACCCACTGTCAAAGTGTGTCCCCCAGTCCCCTTTAGTACTGGTCCACATAAAGGACCATAAAGGTCCACTAATACGATCAGTTACTCAGTTCAGCTTGCAGAGGTCTGTGTGGTGAATCTAAAGGTTCTAACGCTGCTGATGACAAACCTGGGGGTCAATATGATGCCACACAATGAAATTTGTTTTTTCATTTTTCTTTTGTATAAGTCTAGGAAATTACACACACAAAGCTATGTTAAAAGGACATTAATAAGGTTGTAAAATCAAGAACTCAAAACTGAGAAAATGCCAGACCTTTGCAACCTTAATTCAGCCACCTAGTGTGTATGCATTATGATCAAGTCTTTAATGACATGAACACATGCTTTTTTCCTTGCACAAGAACCCATTCTCATTCAGTGACCAAGATAGATGGTGTTCATTTAATGAGCTGCTATCCAGTATTTTTGCTTTAGCATCACTGCTCAATGTATGGACCCAGGCCTTAATTCTTGCACACTATTCAAAACCCTGCTTTGAAGACAGAATTATTAATTTCCTCCTGAGCTTTTCTATGGTGTTCATCACTACAGGATCTGAGTGCTTCACAAACATTAACTGAATTATCTTCACAACACCCAGTGAGGTGAAGGGATGCTATGATCTCCATTTTACATATGGGGAGATGAGGCCCAGAGAGATTAAGGTCAAAAGGTTCCACCAACCAGAGATGCTTAGGACTTGATTTTCTCAGTACTTAGCATTATATAGCAACTTACATATTTAAAGCACAGCTCTCATTCACTTTTCGTTGCAGCTGTGAGTATTCAGCACTTCTGTAAATCAGACCCCAGGTCTCAAGTCAGTCACCCAGAAAATGAGGAACACACAGTTAGAGACCACCTGGGAAAAGTTTGGTTTAAGTGATTTATCCAGCATCTCACAGGAACTCCATGGCAGAGATAGGGATGGAATCCAGTTCTCCAGGGCAACATTTATCTTAACTATGAGACCATCCTCTCTCTTCCTCCAACTCTCTACCTTATTCACTATGCACCTTCAAATTACAGACAACAGCAACCTTTAATATACAACCCTGAGTCATCTCCAAAGCAGGTACAGCCTGTGCACTGAATAAAGCTGAAGTCCTGTGGAAAATATAGCATGTAATCATGTAATTCAATGCTGTATTATAAATGTGCTCTGCTTTGAAACAGGAGTAGACCATAGTGCACTGGGGAACTTTCAGTGCATGACAGCAAGGTACACATGGACATTGTGCACGGTAGACTAGCATGGGGTAGATTTACTCCTCAGCTTGTGGCAAACGAAGTGTTCCTATAGACAAGCCCATAGTAAACATATTTGAAATGAAAATTCACAAACAAGAGGGATGAATGCTGAAGGGATACAAAACAGGAATGTCTCACGAGTCAGAGGTACAAAATTATATAAACTGCACTCAATCAATTACAAACAATTCTTTTTTGACATATGATCCAGAGATGAGTCTATCTGACGCTGACATTGGTCAAAGCCCATTGCTGTAAGGTTATATTTGTGTCTTTCAATTACTTAAATGTGCTCAGACTGTGTTTGGTAGATATGCTAAATAAATTTAAAACATATATAAAAATTAAATAAAATCAGAAGTTGGTGTCTCACCTCATTCACCTGGGGCTTGTTAATAATGTTTTTGGCATTTGAGGCATATCTCAAAGTACTCATGGTCTCATTGTAGCTGGAGCTAGCAGGAGAGATGGCTTTAAATGAAGAACAAAACAGATTTAGAGAGATTACTGTTTTTATAAAAATCGTAAATTTATTAATAACTTAAAATGTCTTTAGGGATTTATCTCAAGTCCATAGAGAATGACTTATCAAAATCCCTTAATTTATAAACACATCCTATAATAGTGCTGATCAAAGCCCCAGTCTTAGAAAGACACATGTTCAATCTTAAATTTAGTTCCACTGACTTCCTTCAATGAGATTATCCCCTGTGCATGAAATTAAGCATAGGTGAAAAATCTTTGCAGGACAAGGCCCAAATGATGCAATGGACCTCACACCACAGTAGTGGTTTATTTTTCAGTATACCACACCACATATGAAGTGAACAGAAAGCTGAACTCACTGGCGATCATGATGGTTTTGGAGTTGCCCCCTAGACTGTCCTTCAGAAGCCAGGTGAGGATGGAATCACGGTACGGGATGTAAGCCTGACGCCTAGGCCTGGTGACGCTGCCCGGAGGGTGACTGCTCACATGGCTGTCCCCTTCACTAGTTATGCTGTTTATACTCTGGCAGCTGCTGAACAGCTGAGAGTTTTGTGCTGTAGGTAATACAATAAATATTTTCTGAGAGGGATTATCTTCAGTGGGCTCAGATAGCAATTTCTTGTCTTCTGCATTTAGTGTGTCTTTATTACTCTCAATTCTGCATCTTAATTGGCTGAGATGATAAAAATGTCATTAGTATTGTATTTTACAGTGTCCTGCTGGCTGTCCTCTGATATTAAAGTATTTAAACCATTATCAGTTGTTTATCTGAAAACGCTTTTTTAGAAATCAGTTTAAATATCACTACATTTTTTCTAATGATGGCTATTTTCATTCTATAACGTCAAACTAGTACATGAAGGGGCCACCGAGCTGTTCTCCTCAGCTCAGTATTCTAAATCCAATACACTTTTCAAATACAGCACACAACAAGGGGTCTCGTGGCTTTGTGCATAACTATCTTTCAAAATAAAAAAATATTCATTTTATTACACATACCTAAGGTGGAGATGACAATTCCCAGAGTAACCAATGACTTGTTAATGTTGGCACCTTCTGTAATTCGATCTTTGCAATAACTGGGATCAGCTCTTTCACTAAGACACATATCGGGGGACAAAATACAAACTGTGTGACTATACTTAATATTTAACACATGCCAGGGCAGGCCTGAACGAGAACATGTTCTTCTCAGGTACAAGAATGGAAGAATTCAAACCTCAGAAGTAAACAGTATATGCTTTGGGCATTTTACATAAAATACGTTCCTCTTATGCTACTTTTTAAAGGGCAGCAATTCAAGGTTACACTCTCACCACATCCACATGTGCCCTTTTTAAAGGCAGAGCTCAGCTGAGACAGAGACACAACAATGGCGCTGCAAATGGCTAGTGGAGGAGGAACATAGAACATACTTTCTTGTTCCCTCAGTGCATCATGCAACCCTGTTTAGCACTGAGTCACTGAGGGTAGCGACCTCGCTGGGGACCAGTTCTTTTTCCGAGTGTCCCTATGAGGGGAAGTGGTGGCTCGCTTCCTGGAAATTTTGGAAGACTGAGCACTCCCTTAGCAGAGGTTTTGCTTGGGGAACCATCTGCTGGTGTTGAGTTTGGTCCTTGAGGAGTAGGCTGAAGGGACTTTTCTATTAAAATCATCTTGAGGCAGAGATCTCTGTCATGCCGTGCCCTGGCTTTGAGGTTACTACAATGGGCACATTTTTGAGGGATATGAGTCTCCTCCAAACAACAGACACATGATGAATGGCCGTCAGAGACTGGCACTTCCTCACAGCAAGAGTTACAGCGTTTGAAGCCGGGAGAGCCAGACATTGCAGTTGATAAAAGTTTCCCAATGGGGAACAGGAGGTGGGGGGTGGGAGTGGCGATAACAAATAATTTTGGGGTTGGGAGGAAGAAACGGTATCTAAGAAAACAAGACTTACGAAACTACAACTAATCTAATTATTTCTATAGAGAAAAAAACGAAGAGGCAGCACGGCCACTGAGCTCCGTTTGCAGCCGAGGACGGTTGAGGCCATGCGTATGCTACATGAGGTGCCAACGGCACTGCGAGACGACTACTGCGCACGCACGCCCTGACCGAGCACGGCTACCAAAAACCTCCGATCTGCGGTGCAGGGACGCACCGACATCTGACGTGGAGCACCCACAGCGGGGGACACATCTTGAAGAACGCTTGTTACTGCACAAGGTGAGTAACTTCCTCTTTTGCTCCCTTCTGTGCAGTGTGATAGTGGGGAGAATACTGGTCTTTGTTCACAGTTATTGCATATGATTTTGTGAGTCCATTGCTTGTAATGGATATTGGTCCAATGAAACCCTATTACCAAAACAAAACAATACATGACAGAGTGACAACTTCAGCTCAATATCCTCCTTGGTTTCATATACAGAAGTCATACTTAGCTCTATTAAAATATTAACTGCTGTGTTCCATACAACTGATGATGATGATTTTAAAAATGGAAATTACGTTTTACAAAACTACATTAAAATAATGCTTTTTCCCTTCAGTTCATTATTACCTGCCTGCAAGGTCCACCAGGTTGATCCTGCTTGCAATTTCAGAGGGGAGATTGTTCTCCAGTATAGCCTGAAGGGAAAAATAAATCAAAATTTTTCAATTCAAATATATGAAAATACAAGAGGCTACGTGTTCTATTGAAGAGTTGTATTTCTGGCACTTCTACTTATTATGTGACCTTAGGCCATATAGTACAGTCAAAACATCAACCCAGTAGTTCTCTTAACTTACATGCAAAGCCCACTCTTATGATCATTTTCTCTTGAGCAAACTTCACTGCCTCGTGACTGTATGAAAAGATTTTCTTTTAGACCTGACAAAATCACTATTACTATATTCCAAGGTTCTTTTGTGAAACTGCTGAAAAATATCTTGAATGTTCTAAAATTAGAGGATGTTAGAAGAGCGAGATGGAAAATATCTATTAGATCACTGAGACCATCTTCCTGACCGTGTAGGATACAGTCCCCCAGAAAAAGGATGTATTGTATCAGATACAGCACACTAGGCACCAAGATGCTTAGGAGATGAATACGGAAATCCCAGAAAGTCAAAAAATTCAGGAGGAGGCATTAAAATGCTACTCTTTATATTAACATCCTAATCAGTAAGTAGTAGCTACAGAGTACAAAAGGTAGTGAAACTGCAAACACATTGCCACGTGAATTTTCACAACATTGTTGGGGTGGTATTGTAATATAAAGATCAGTTTTCAATTTAAATTTTTTTCCTTTCACAAGGAGTCTTTGGCTTCACTCCTAACCATAAGCAGGCACAAGGAAACAAGGTAACTTCAACAAATACAAAGCCTTCAAGTTGGTGTACGAAGCGTAACAAAATTTGCAGTATGATCCAAAGGAAATAAGTAGCATAATTTCTACCGAGGTTACTGTAAAGTAGAACAAACTCTGCACAGTATGCTAAACAATGTTCTTTGGGAGGAGAAAAAAAGGAGATTGGAATTTTTAGCTAACCTGAGTGTATTGAATGGTGAAGATGGCATGGGATCTGCTGCTGGCATCATGAACACGCGTAGCTGCTGTGATTCTACATAAAAAGTGCACACAAAAAAATTCAGTTGGGACAGTTCATGTTTCTGAAGTACAAATACAAGATTCATCTGATTAACGAAGGCTAAGACTAAAGAACTGTAGCTTTAAATACAGTGGCCAGATTCTTAGATCTGGCCAAACTGTGCCCAGTACAACATCTGAGAAGGTGGAGGGCAAAGGTGAATTAAAACCACCTTTGCATTTTGATCCAGGAGGCAGTCAAGAGACATACATTAGAACAGCCTTCAGGTACATATTTATGGTGTTAAATAAGACCTGAATACAGCTTGAAAGTATAAAGCAAGGTTACTCACCTGTACAGTAACTGGGGTTCTTCAAGAGGTGTGATCCCTATGTGTATTCCAGTGTGAGGTGTGCATGTACTCCAGGTGCTTGGGACTGGAAGATTCTTGCTAGCAGTATCCATTGGTCCACACCTGCACCCTGCTCCTCCTCCTGGGCACAAGGGAAGGTGCAGACCAATCGCCCCTCCAGTTACCTTTCTACTACAAATAGCCCTAATATAAGGCTCCGCAGCACAGGAGAAGGAGGCCAGATAGTGGAATACAGATAGGGACCACACATATCAAAGAGCTCCAGTTACCACACAAGGTAAATAATCTCACTCTCTTCTTTAAGCAATGGTCCCTATGCATATTTCACTGCGGGTGATTCACGAGCAATATTTGTTGAGAAGGAGGGTGTAAGGAACTGTGCTGGATCAATGATAGGAGGACTGCTCTGCCAAAGAATGCATCAGCTGTAGAAGCTTGAACCAGGGTATAAAGTCTTGCAAAAGTGTGAACAGAGCCCTATGTTGCTGCCTTACAGATTTCCAGGAGAGAATCTTGAAGTGAGACTACTGCCGCAGTCTGAGGTCTAGTTGAGTGGGCCCTGACACTTTGTGGGGGAGGGGTCACTGTTAACTCATAACAAAGCAACATACACGCTGAAATCCATTTGGAAAAGTCTCTGAGAAGAGATCTCTTCCCCTCTCATACATTCCACAAAGGATTCAAATAGTCTAGGTGATTTCCTAAAGGATTCTGTCCTAGGTGGAATGCCTGGGCATGACAGACATCCAGAGAGTGACGTTTCCTAATCTCAGCGGTGGCACAAATTTCAGGAAGAACACAGGTAAATTAAGTGAGTCGTCTGTGATGAAATTCCAAGATTACTCTGGGGGGTGAATTTTGGGTATAATCTCAGGGACACTTTGTATCTATTGAAGATAGTGTAAGGAGGCTCAGCCAAAAGGGCCTCCGGTTCACCTACTCTTCTTGCTGAAATGATGGCAACTAGAGAGGCAACCTTCATAGATAAGTGGGCTAAGGCAAATAATGCTAAGTGATCAAATAGAGCCTTCATTATAATATTACATTACTTAATTAATTATATATATTATTTTTGTAGCTTTTTTTAGCTGTTTTATTAATAAAAGGAGATGTTTTTGAGTATGTTGGGGTTTTTTATTAATTTATATTTAATATTTATAATTTAATTTTTTATCATGTTAAAAACTTTGTAAAAGCATTGCGACACTCAAAGGGTTAACAAAGAAAGTTAAGACTGACAAGATGGGGGAGGTAAAAATCTTTTATTGGACCAAATTTGTTGGAGAGAGAGAGAGAGAGACAAGTTTTTGAACCACTCAGAGCTCTTCTTCAGACCTTCAAAAGTCAGACATTCAGACTGTCAAAAGCTTGTCTCTATCATCCATTAAAAGATATTATTACCTCATTCACCTTGTCTCTCAAATGTCCTTGGGCCAACATGGCTACAACTACACTGCCTAAAGTTAAGACTGCCAGGAGATGATGGCTGCTGCCCAAAGAGTAGTTGTGTTAGCTTTGCAATTTTGAGTTGAAGGTTTAGATGGATTTTTAGTGGATTTTTTTTTAAAAGCTAATTTATTTTATCCATACATTTTCTTATTGTTTTTAATTTTGTGGGTTTTTAGGTTATGTTGTAAATTGTTTATTATGAGAGACTAAATAAATATTTTAAACTTGCTTGGCTTAGCTTTGCTTTCTGAGCTTTTGAATTTTTTTAATTGGTTTTATACTTTTGAAGGGTTTTTTTAAATTACAAGTTTTGAGCAACTGACATATTTAAGTTGCTCACATTTTAAAACTGCAATATTTATTTCTATATTAAAGCTTGAATAAGTGTTTTGTTTTTTGTTTTTTTTTTAAACAGGTGAGAATTTTTTGGGCCTGGGCTTTCATAATTGCTATATTTTAGCAATATTATGTTTTACTGCTGATTATTTTATAAATTACATTTTAAATATTTAAGACTTTAGTAAGCTTATTGTTACATTAATTTTGTTTGACAAGCAATTTTAGTTGTTTTATTTTTTAAATTTAGCACTATATTTTCTTTTTTGCATTCAGGTTAATTTTTTATGAGTACACTTAGAAGCAGCTAGGCTCTACTTTTTTTTTGTAATTTTGATTAGATTATTGATATTTGGATAATTCTGATTATTAAGGGTTTACTAGGCATGACTACACCAAGTGATACTGCTATAACTGGGTTTTATTATTAAATTAAGCATTTAATATTTAAATGTTTTTAATACTTCATTATTTAGGGTGTTTTGAGCTTTGCCGTGTTAATTAGTACAACAGTTTTTTTTAACTGCACGTTTCTATAATTACTTTAATTTTTATTGTTTTAGAAGACACTTAAAATGTTATTAGCTACTAAATACTGGGATTGTAATTTTCTTTATTTTATTTTTTATAGTAACACATTTTTAGCTTATTTTTTTGATGGCTTTAAGCTTATGTTTTGTTTTTGCCTTTATTTTTTAAACTTAGTACACTTTACGTGCACAGCTGTTCCCACTAAATACAGTCCTTGACGGATGGCTGCTTTTCACTTTGGATTTATACAAATAGGTAATATAGATTATTGGGCGGGGCAGGGGTGTGTGTGTGTGTGTGTGTTTATTTAACCTGTCAGAATTTTTTATTTATTTATTTTGTTTGGGTTTTTTATAACTACTTTTTATGCTTTTTGCATTTATCTCTCAAGGTGGCACATTTCACTAGTAAAGTTTTAGATACTAGAAATAATCCTTGTGAAACTGCTGCCTAGATTTAGGCTCTCTTTGCATTAGGGTAAAAAAACGCAACTAGATACTACTTTTTTCCACGGAGGCCAATGGTTCCTATTTTAAAAAAATTTTAGTTGCATTTAACAGACTTTTGATGTGCATTTATTTATGGCATTTAACAGACCTTTGCTGTGCTCTGTCAAGTGCTTTTTCTTTTTCTTTCTTTCTCTTTCTTTATTATTCTCCAAAGTTCCTTCTTTACCCTGGTCCCAAGCCTCACCCTAATACTTCTCTGAGTATTCCAACGGGTCCACCTTCAGATTTAACCCACTTCTCAAATGTGACACGAGCTTTTTCAATATTAAAACCTTTAAACTCTTTCAGAGTCATTTCCCTTAATGCTAGGTTGCGACCCTCACACTAAGGGGTGTATACATTGCTTGCTTTAGATGGGTGGCTCTGAATCATGGCACCACTATGTTGGGGTGGTTTCTGAGACCTTACCCACTCAGTACCTATGAGAGCAAGAACTCATTTGGACTATGAACCCATCACAGAGGTTTCTTCACAGGCATACAATCAAAGTACACTTGAGTTGATCAGGCTCAGGGTATAGGGCACACCACACATCCTAAGTTACAAAGAATACTTCTTCTTTTATATGCATTTCCACATTACATTGCATTACATGTTTTGGACTGGCTTGGTCACCAGTCCCTGTACAGCATGCTCTGTCCAGGAGGAGGGGGTTTGAGGGGGAGGGAGAGAACTACACAGTGTAACCAGTCTGTTGTTATAAGATACTAGGCCTGGGAAAAATGAGGTAGGTGGCCACCAAATTGATACCGGAGTCCTGAACAAGTAGATGTGGTAGAGGGACTAATGCTCTTGAAGGTCATGTCAAAAGTTTTTCCCAGTAGGAAGCTGCTGTGGGTGGAAAGAGGACAAGGAGGGATGTTATGTTTGCTACATTGCATCCTCTGACACTTCCTGCGTGGCCTGTAACCCTTTTGATGATAAAAGGGTTGAGGGGCTGGTCATTGTTTGTAGGACTGAGACTTGTGGTATTTCCTTCATGGAGCTGGAGTGTAGGTAACCAGGGAAAGGAGGGTTGCCCTTGAATCGTGTTAAGGAATGTAACAACTCATCTGCCTTTTCACTAAACAAACTGTTTCCCTCAAAGGGTAGATCCTCCACTGTGGATCAGACTTCATTGAGAAATCCAGAGGATTGGCGCCATGACACCTGACACGATTACAGAATTTGCCATTGACCAGGAGGCTGTATCTGTTACAGCAACTGAACGCAGGAAGGACAATCTGGTTAGCAATTCACCTTCTTCACTGAATGCCTGGAGCTGCAGCCTATGTCCTGTAGGAGTTTGTTAGTGAACTCCACAAACTTACTATAATTTAAAAAAAACAAACATATTTTGACCTCAAGGCTTGGTAGTTTGCTATGTGGAACTGTAAGCTCAAAGTAAGTATTTTTCTCCCAAAGAGGTGTAAGTGTTGAACTTCCTTATTGGAGGGAGGAGATCCAGGGTACTGTTGTCTGCTTCTTTCAGCGACAGTTAGTATGAACAACAAATTTGGAGTGGGGTGTGTAAATAAAACTTCTGCTAAAAACTGGCACAAAATATTTCTCTCTCTTTCATCTTGGAGTATGGCATAAATGGCCAGAGTGTGCCAGACTGTCTTGGCCAGATTTAAGAGGACTTCCTTAATAGGAAAAGGCCCCTTACTGGGATCAGTGCTCTAGAGAATGTCAGTAGTTGATGAGGGGTGTCCTGCATTGCCTCCACGGAGAGCTGGAACATGTCAATGATCTTCCTCAGTAGATTCTGAAATTGCCTGTAGTCATCAGGTGGTGATAAGGCCAGTGCAAATACCTTGTCTGTGGATAAAGATGACAACTCAATCGGAACTGGTGGTTCTGCCTGATCCAGCTCTACACTTAACTGCGCAAACTGTCTAAAAACTATTACTCAAAAGCTATTTACAGATAATCGCAGTTAGACACTGAAGAAGTTAGCTAATGCAGTGGACACTGAAGAGGTTCTGTCTCAGTCCACAGGCTGTAGAAAGAAACTGGAGAAGTGGTTGGTCCACACAGTCCCTTATGCCCTCTGTTCAGAGCACAAGAAGGAGAGAAGGAGAATGGACCAACGCATGCTGCTAGCAAGAATCCCTCAGCCTCAGGCACATGGACACCACACAACAGGATACGCATAAGGACCATTACTTAGGTGCCTGTTCGCGAACGCAAGAAGCCTGGGAGGAAGAATTGGAAGTCCTGGCACAGTCAAGGAACTATGATGTGATTGGAACAACAGAGACTTGATGGGGTAACTCACATGACTGGAGCACTGTCATGGATGGGTATAAACTGTTCAGGAAGGACAGGTAGGGGAGAAAAGGTGGAGTAGCAGCACTTTATGTAAGAGCAGTATGATTGCTCAGAGCTCTAGTATGAAACTGGAGAAAAGCCTGTTGAGAGTCTTTGGGTTAAGTTTAGAGGCGAGAGCAACAAGAGTGATGTTGTAGTTGGTGTCTGCTATAGACCGCCAGACCAGGAGAATGAGGTAGATGAGGCTTTCTTTGGACAACTAACAGAAGTTTCCAGATCACAAGCCCTGGTTCTCATGGGGGACTTCAATCACCCTGACATCTGCTGGGAGAGCAATATAGCAGTGCACAGACAATCCAGGAAGTTGTTGGGGACAACTTCCTGGTGCAAGTGCTGGAGAAACCAACTAGGGGCCCTGCTCCTCTTGATCTGCTGCTTCAACCAGGGAAGAATTGGAAGAGGAAGTAGAAGTGGGTGGCAATCTGAGCAGCAGCAACCATGAGATGGTCGAGTTCAGAATCCTGACAAAAGGAAGAAAGGAGAGCAGCAGAATACGGACCCTGGACTTCTGAAAAGCAGACTTTGACTCCCTCAGGAAACTGATGGACAGGATCCTGTGGGAGGCTAATATGAGGGGGAAAGGAGTTCAGGAGAGCTGGCTGAATTTTAAAGAAGCCTTATTGAGTGCGCAGTGTGCAGAAAAAATAGCAAATATGGCAGGTGACCAGCTGGCTTAACAGAGAAATCTTCGGTGAGCTTAAACACAAAAAGGAAGCTTATAAGAAGTGGAAACTTGGACAGATGACATGGGAGAGTATAAAAATATTGCTTGAGCATGCAGGGGTGTAATCACGAAGGCCAAAGCACAACTGGAGTTGCAGCTAGCAAGGGATGTGAAGGGTAACAATAAGGGTTTCTACAGGTATGTTAGCAACAAGGTGGTGGTCAGGGAAAGTGCGGAACCCTTACTGAATGGGGGAGGCAACCTAGTGACATATGTTGTGGAAAACGCTGAAGTACTCAATGCTTTTTTTGCCTCTGTCTCTACAGACAAGGTCAGCTCCCAGACTGCTGTACTGGGCAGCACAGTATGGGGAGGAGGTGAGCAGCCCTCAGTGGTGAAAGAACAGGTTAAGGACTACTTAGAAAAGCTGGACATGCACAGCACAAGTCCATGGGTCTGGATCTAATGCATCTGAGGGTGCGGAGGGAGTTTGCTGATTTGATTGCAGAGCTGCTGTCCATTATCTTTGAAAACTTGTGATGATCAGAGGTGGTCCTGGATGATTGGGAAAAGACAAATATAGTGCCCATCTTTAAAAAAGGGAAGAAGGAGAATCTGGAGAACTACAGACTGGTCAGCCTCACCTCAGTCCCTAAAAAAATCATGGAGCTGGTCCTCAAGGAATCCATTTTGAAGCACTTGGAGGAGAGGAAGGTGATCAGGAACTGTCAACATGCATTCGCTAAGGGCAAGTCATGCCTGACCAACCAGATTGCCTTCTATGAGGATACGGGGAAAGCGGTGGACATGATATATCCTGACTTTAGCAAAGTTTTTGATATGGTCTCCCACAGTATTCTTGCCAGCAAGTTAAAAAAGTATGGATTTGATGAATGGACTATAAGGTAGACAGAAAGCTGGCTAGATTGTTGGGCTCAACGGCTTCATGTCTAGTTGGCAGCCAGTATCAAGTGGAGTGCCCCAGGGGTCGGTCCTGGGGCTGGTTTTGTTCCCCATCTTCATTAATGATCTGGATGATGGGATGGATTCCACCCTCAGCAAGTTCGCGGATGACACTAAGCTGGGGAGAGAGGTAGAGATGCTTGAGGGTAGGGATAGGGTCCAAAGTGACCTAGACAAATTGAAGGATTAGGCCAAAAGAAATCTGATGAGGTTCAACAAGGACAAGTGCAGAGTCCTTCACTTAGGACAGAAGAATTCCATGCACTGCTACAGGCTGAAGACCGACTGGCTAAGCAGCAGTTCTGCAGATAAAGGACCTGGGGATTACAGTGGACGAGAAGCTGGATATAAGTCAACAGTGTGCCCTTGTAGCCAAGAAGGCTAACGGCATATTGGGCTGCATTTGTAGGAGCACTGCAATCAGATCGAGGGAAGTGATTATTTCCCTCTATTCGGCAATGGTGAGGCCACATCTGGAGTACTGCGTCCAGTTTTGGGGCCCCTACTATAGAAAGAATGTGGACAAATTGGAGGAGTCCAGCAGAGGGCAATGAAAATGATTAGGGAGCTGGGGCACATGACTTATGAGGAGAGGCTGAGGGAACTGGGCTTGTTTAATCTGCAGAAGAGAAGAGTGAGTGGGGATTTGATGGTGGCATTAAACTAAAGGTAGAGGAGGCCTGGGATTATTTTAAATCAAAGCTGTAGAAGCTATCGGAAGCCTGCATCCCAAGAAAGGGGAAAAAATACATAGGCAGCAGTTGTAGACCAAGCTGGATGAGCAAGCATCTCAGAGAGGTGATTAAGAAAAAGCAGAAAGCATACAGCGAGTGGAAGAAGGGAGGGATCAGCAAGGAAAGCTACCTTATCGAGGTCAGAACACGTAGGGATAAAGTGAGACAGGCTAAAAGTGAAGTAGAGTTGGACCTTGCAAAGGGAATTAAAACCAATAGTAAAAGGTTCTATAGTCATATAAATAGGAAAAAAACAAAGAAAGAAGTGGGACCGCTAAACACTGAGGATGGAGTGGAGGTCAAGGATAATCTAGGCATGGCCCAATATCTAAACAAATACTTTGCCTCAGTCTTTAATAAGACTAAAGAGGATCTTAGGGATAATGGTAGCAGGACAAATGGGAATGAGGATATGGAGGTAGACATTACCATATTTGAGGTAGAAGCGAAACTCAAATAGCTTAATGGGACTAAATCAGGGGGCCCAGATAATCTTCATCCAAGAATATTAAAAAGAATTGGCACATGAAATTGCAAGCCTATTAGCAAGAATTTTTAATGAATCTGTAAACTCAGGGGTTGTACCATATGATGGAGAATTGCTAACATAGTTCCTATTTTTAAGAAAGAGAAAAAAGGTGATCCGGGTAATTATAGGCCTGTTAGTTTGACATCTGTAGTATGCAAGGTCTTGGAAAAAATTTTGAAGGAGAAGGTAGTTAAGGACATTGAAGTCAATGGTAAATGGGACAAAATACAACATGGTTTTACAAAAGGTAGATCGTGCCAAACCAACCTGATCTCCTTCTTTGAGAAAGTAACAGATTTTTTAGACAAAGGAAACGTAGCGGATCTAATTTACCTAGATTTTAGTAAGGCGTTTTATACCGTGCCACATGGGGAATTATTAGTTAAATTGGATAAGATGGGGATCAATAGGAAAATTGAAAGGTGGATAAGGAATTGGTTAAAGAGGAGACTACAATGGCTCCTACTGAAAGGTGAACTGTCAGGCTGGAGGGAGGTTACCAGTGGAGTTCCTCAAGGATCGGTTTTGGGACCAATCTTATTTAATCTTTTTATTACTGACCTTGGCACAAAAAGTAGGAATGTGCTAATAAAATTTGCGGATGATACAAAGCTGGGAGGTATTGCCAATTTAGAGAAGGACAGGGATATCCTACAGGAGGATCTGGATGACCTTGTAAACTGGAGTTATACTAATAGGATGAAATTTAATAGTGAGAAGTGTAAGGTCATGCATTTAGGGATTAATAACAAGAATTTTAGTTATAAGCTAGGGACACATCAATTAGAAGTAACGGAGGAAGAAAAGGACCTTGGAGTATTGGTTGATCATAGAATGACTATGAGCTGCCAATGTGATATGGCCGTGAAAAAAGCTAATGCGGGCTTGGGATGCATCAGGAGAGGTATTTCCAGTAGGGATAAGGAGGTTTTAGTCCCATTATACAAGGCACTGGTGAGACCTCACCTGGAATACTGTGTGCAGCTCTGGTCTCCCATGTTTAAGAAGGATGAATTCAAACTGGAACAGGTACAGGGAAGGGATACTAGGATGATCCGAGGAATGGAAAACTTGTCTTATGAAAGGAGACTCAAGGAGCTTGGCTTGTTTAGCCGAACTAAAAGAAGGTTGAGGGGAGATACGATTGCTCTCTATAAATATATCAGAGGGATAAATACTGGAGAGGGAGAGGAATTATTTAAGCTCCGTACCAATGTGGACACAAGAACAAATGGATATAAACTGGCCACCAGGAAATTTAGGCTAGAAAATTAGATGAAGGTTTCTAACCATCAGAGGAGTGAAGTTTTGGAATACCCTTCCAAGGGAAGCAGTGGGGGCAAAAAACCTATCTGGCTTTAAGATTAAACTCGATAAGTTTATGGAGGAGATGGTATGATGGGATAACATGGTTTTGGTAATTAAATATTCACGGTAAATAGACCCAATGGCCTGTGATGGGATATTAGATGGGGTGGGATCCGAGTTACCCAGGAAAGAATTTTCTGTAGTATCTGGCTGATGAATCCTGCCTATATGCTCAGGGTTTAGCTGATCGCCATATTTGGGGTCGGGAAGGAATTTTCCTCCAGGGCAGATTGGAAGAGGCCCTGGAGGTTTTTCACCTTCCTCTGTAGCATGGGGCACGGGTCACTTGTTGGAGGACTTTAAACTACAATTTGAGGACTTCAATAGTGCAGATATAGGTGTGAGGTTTTTTGCAGGAGTGGTGGGTGAAATTCTGAGGCCTGCGTTGTGCAGGAGGTCAGACTAGATGATCATAATGGTCCCTTCTGACCTAAATATCTATGAATCTATGAACTACACATAGGGGGTTCCAAAGAGGATGGAGGTAGGCTGTTCTCAGTGGGAGCAGATGACAGAACAAGCAGCAATGGTCTCAAGTTGCAGTGGGGGAAGTCTAGGTTGGAGATTAGGAAATACTATTTTACTAGGAGGGTAGTGAAGAACTGGAATGGGTTACCTAGGGAGGTGGTGGAATCTCCATCCTTAGAGGTTTTTAAGGCCTGACTTCACAAAGCCCTGGCTGGAATGATTTAGTTGGGTTTGGTCCTGCTTTGAGCAGGGGGTTGAACTAGATGACCTCCTGAGGTCTCTTCCAACCCTAGTTTTCTATGGTTCTATGATTACTTGAAGAAGAAGGGAATAAATTATATTTTTCATCCCCATGTGCCTGGAATATACTGGGCCAGGGCCTTGGCCCTCACTCTGGCTCCTCTGCACATCCCCAGAAGAGCAAGCATGCCAGAAAGCTGCCCTAACAGCTGGCTGATGCCAGCTTCATGACATCCTCTGTCACAAAGGACCTGTTAGGGCACCTTTCTACCTCATTTTACACCACCAGAGCAGTGCAAGAGGCTGGAGCGAGGGCCAAGAATTTGGCTCACCATATTCAAGGGAGGTTGGGAACAGTGTAATAGAATTGAAAAATGGAATTCATTCAACAGGTGTAATTGAAGTGAGTGAACTCCCCACTCCTCCACCATGGGCAGACTGCATACCATACAGTTCAGTGTATCTACTTATTTTCTTTATCACAGTTGGCCCATGTCCAGACTTTGGGTCCAACAATTCATGACTAAACTACAATATCAAACTTAGCTGTGGTAAGGTAAAAAATTGCAAAGCAGCAGCTGGAAGTTGGTGCCCCACAGCCCAGCTCACAAGTTTTTCACCAAGCTGAATCTAATCCTCTCAGCCACTGCACTGTGAGGCTGGGTGCTAGCTACCAGCTGCCAGGACACTGAAGAGGGAAAAACTACACCCTCCCACTCTGTCTGGGTCCAACTGATAGTATCCTCCCACTCTTTTTATTGGTCAGCCATGTCAAAAGGAGGAGGACTTTGCTTAGGGTACCGGTCAGTTCCCAGATCCCTCTCTTGGTCACACTTAGGGCTTGACATTAATAGAAAAATTACCCATTGCTGACAATGGCTATCAGCTTCATGTGCAGTGTGGAGCACAGTTTAGCACGGGTTCAGCTGCATCTTTGGCTGATAACAGGATGTTTGAGTTGTCTAGAGTCTAGGCTATTCACAGCCCATGTGTGGATTTTTGTGGGTGGATGTTATAGTGGTTTTTCATGTTTTATTGCTTGTGGCATGTAGCATGTGCTTTATTATCTTTCAGTGGCCCTGCTGACATCATTTTGGTTTATTTACTTTATTTTTCAGGGTTGAGAAGCTGTATTTTTGTGTGCTGTGGTATTTTACTTTTCTTTTACGCATTTGAGACTGGGTCTGGCATGCTATACAGAAGAACCTCGCTAGTAACTATGAAATGCATAGGTGAGGTGAGGCGGGGGAGTGGGGCAGGGAGCTTGGCTGCTGGTGTGTGTAGAGCACCCACTAATTTTTCCCAGTGGGTGCTCCAGCCCCAGAGCACCCACAGAGCTGGCACCTATGGCTGTGGTCTCTGCACAGAGGTGAAATTCACCCTAAGATTATGGAAACATTTCAGCCAGAAATTGTGGGTGCATTTTTATACACCTAGGATTTTTGCAGACAATTCTTGCACCTACAGTTTTGCTTGCACATGTTGCTAGGACTATATTTTGTGCATGCAAAAATTCCAGTGTTTGCTCCCAAGTCAGGTAATTACACGTAGCTGCTTGATTGGTGTACAAACACTGCATCGTAATTTTAGAGGCTAGTTTAAGGACCCTTGAAAATGTGTCCCTTTATATTAAAGAAATTAACCCAACATAATTTTAAATTTCTGCTATTTTTATTAGATCTTTTCCATAGGAAAGGATGGTACAAATGGCTTCTGGCCTGTTTTTACAATAGTTCTACCCTGTGGTCAGCCTGAATCACATGATAAACATACATCAAACAGTTTGTAGTAAAGCACAAATGTGTTGTGATTTCAGTAGTCACAAACTAAACTACACTGAAACTGAATTGAAAACTATACCATTTGAAGAATGGAGTACGTGGAACATACAGATTTACTTGGTTAGAGCAAAACATCTCCCTATAGTTCACTTTTTATCCTGTATAAAAATTATATTATGTGTAAGTCAGCATACAACCAGTTTTGTCATAATATCTATGCAAATAATCTTGTAATGAGCCCTTGTAACAACTATTTAAGAGCTACGTGATGATATATAGTATTTTTTCAGAGAGTAATTTGGAAACCTGATGTCATCGCATAGATCAATCATTCTTCATTTCTGTTTAAAGTTAAATGGCAAGCGTGTAACATTGTCAGAAAAATCAGTAGTTGTGTCATCAAAACTGGGATGAAACAGGAGATACAGAAAAATGGTTTTGAGTAAAAAAAAAAAAAAAAAAAAAACAGAAATACCTGTTGGCTATTCCTTCTTCCAGAAGTTCTATGACTTGTTTGTAGTCGGTAACTAAATGCTGAGACAATCCTGTCAGAGGTTTAAAAAGTGAGAGACAGAGACAGAGAGAGACTGTTAAACAGGTTTTACTCTGGAAATATTGTTTCACTCTAAGTCTCTTGATTCAACTATGCAATAGGGTCACTACCATAACTGGGGAGTACAAAAATTCTGTCTGAGATTTAGACCTCGTCTACACACAATTTTTGTATCAGTATAACTATTTTGATTAGCTGTGGGGTTTGTTTTGTTTTGAAACCAAAATAGTTATACCGGTACAACCCCTAGTGTGGATGCAGTTATATTGGTATAAAAATGTCTTCTACCAGTCTAGTTTATTCCTCTTCCCATATAGGAATAAGTTAGAGTGGCATAAACATTTTATATGAATGTAACTGCATCCACATGAGGTTGATTTTTTTTAATCACTTTAACTACACACTCAGTTGAAGTGATAATTTTTGTGTGTGTAGACAATCCTACAGCCATTGCTTCTGCAGATGTAAAGTATAAGGTTCAGTCCAAATGAATCAGAGAATGAGAAAGTCCTCTTGTCTGGAGTCTTTGGTGCACACTTCATTAGCTAAATACCATACTGTGAACCTGTGACATTTATCTGTAAACTAACCCCTGGACAAAATTCTGTGTCCTACTCCGCACCAAAGTGCATCCTGATTATGATCCCAGAAAGAATCAAGCATTAATGTAGCTGCCCTGAGAAAACCAAAAATGGGGGTGAGGGAAGTCCATCAGCCAGGAATGAAACCCACTAGAGGGCAGTATGCTGCTATGGTGTAACTTTATTTAGCATCTTATACAATGTAAATTGTAGCAGACACACGAAGTTGGCTTCAATAGACTTACTCCTCGGATGAAACTGATCTCACATGTTTGCACTGTCTTATTTTTGGCAGCTGTAGAATCATGGGAATCCTAGGCCTCACCGTACAAGGCGCTATAGAAAATAATCTTTTCCCAAATTGTTTATCATGAGGTAGAGTGAAGTGCGCCTCATATTTTTTGTTGTATTTCATCAGTACAACAATCCAGGAAACATATTTTCTTTTTAATATGTGCCATAGAAGTGTGTATAAGGGGGAGGGGAGGAAATGGTATACTTTGTTACCATAAAATAATTTATGGTAAGAATATCATTTCTTAAGACTATTTTAAATGAGCTAGCAAATTTACATATACACACCCGTTGGCACCATGAAAAACAAATATATAGTTCTATTGGAACATCTTATCTGCAGGAAACAGACTTTCAGTGATAGGAATCAACACCTAATGCCACACCTTCTAAAGAGACCCCCTTCTAAAAGGTCTAATTTTTCTAATTAAAATGATTTTCCTATCAAGTCAAGATCAATTGCTTACCCTAGTCAATAATTTAAAAGCTAAGCAAGACTCAAATGGCTATTTTAGAGATCATAGAATCATAGAATATCAGGGTTGGAAGGGACCCCAGAAGGTCATCTAGTCCAACCCCCTGCTCAAAGCAGGACCAATTCCCAGTTAAATCATCCCAGCCAGGGCTTTGTCAAGCCTGACCTTAAAAACCTCTAAGGAAGGAGATTCTACCACCTCCCTAGGTAACGCATTCCAGTGTTTCACCACCCTCTTAGTGAAAAAGTTTTTCCTAATATCCAATCTAAACCTCCCCCACTGCAACTTGAGACCATTACTCCTCGTTCTGTCATCTGCTACCATTGAGAACAGTCTAGAGCCATCCTCTTTGGAACCCCCTTTCAGGTAGTTGAAAGCAGCTATCAAATCCCCCCTCATTCTTCTCTTCTGCAGGCTAAACAATCCCAGCTCCCTCAGCCTCTCCTCATAACTCATGTGTTCCAGTCCCCTAATCATTTTTGTTGCCCTTCGCTGGACTCTCTCCAATTTATCCACATCCTTCTTGAAGTGTGGGGCCCAAAACTGGACACAGTACTCCAGATGAGGCCTCACCAATGTCGAATAGAGGGGAACGATCACGTCCCTCGATCTGCTCGCTATTCCCCTACTTATACATCCCAAAATGCCATTGGCCTTCTTGGCAACAAGGGCACACTGCTGACTCATATCCAGCTTCTCGTCCACTGTCACCCCTAGGTCCTTTTCCGCAGAACTGCTGCCTAGCCATTCGGTCCCTAGTCTGTAGCTGTGCATTGGGTTCTTCCGTCCTAAGTGCAGGACCCTGCACTTATCCTTATTGAACCTCATCAGATTTCTTTTGGCCCAATCCTCCAATTTGTCTAGGTCTTTCTGTATCCTATCCCTCCCCTCCAGCGTATCTACCACTCCTCCCAGTTTAGTATCATCCGCAAATTTGCTGAGAGTGCAATCCACACCATCCTCCAGATCATTTATGAAGATATTGAACAAAACTGGCCCCAGGACCGACCCTTGGGGTACTCCACTTGATACCGGCTGCCAACTAGATATGGAGCCATTGATCACTACCCGTTGAGCCCGACAATCTAGCCAGCTTTCTACCCACCTTGATAGTGGGACAGAGTCTATCCTCAGATACTAATAGATAAATAGACTCTGAATGAGGTCAGAATTTGGCCCAAAGATTTGTTGTAGCCATTTAATACCTGACCCAAAGAAAACAAATTCTCACACCAGCATCACATTCACCCACAACTAAAGTAATCTCATCAATGGACTAAAAACATGCAAAATTACAAGATGGTTTACAAAGCAAAGCATTTATTCTACTGTTTGACATTGTATTAGCTATATGTTAACTCCAAAAGATGTAATGACATTTTCCTGTCTGAAAAACAATAGCCAATTACTGTTCAAACAGCACCAGCATCTGCAAATCTACAGAATATGGAAAAGTGCCTTATATTGTTTCTCTAACTCACTTTCAAGGGTTTGTAATCTTGTGAATAAAAAACTAGCTATGTGATGGGAAGGCACAGTTATATTTATTATAAAATTTCCACAGTTCTTACCCATTACATTTATGTTATTGTGGACACTATTGCCTCCAGTATAGAAATTAGTTGATCACAGCACACAAAGGTTTATTATAAAAAGGCAAAAGAAAAATTATTAATGTTGTTGGAGAAGGAATGCCATGAAGTGCTCTTTCTGCTACTTGGAAAAAGAAAGTCTGTTTTCAAGAATCACAGAAAGATGACAAAAAACTCTGTCTGGACTAGAAATCTCTCTCAAACTAAGACAGTATCTGCCTCAGAAATCTGTCTCAGAGTAACAATATAGATTGCATCATTTCCTGATTTAAAAGAGGCTGATTCCTTAACAGTGCAACCATCTGTAAGAGAGAATTTTGAAACCATTCCAATCTGAAGCACTGAAACAGTTTCAGCATTTTAAATGCTAGAAACGTGCAGCCCTTAATATATATATATATATTATATATATATAAAAATGATAGTCTGGAATCTATTCAAAATACTTAGTGCTGGGATTTCCTGACTGGACTAGCAAATGGAAAATGCATTACCTCTAATATGAAAGTAACTAGGCAACCCTAAAGGATTTTCTCTTTGGTTCCCTTCCTTGTCTGTTCTTCATCCAAGTATTGACTTCTATACACTAGAGACTACTGAAACAAACTATCTAAGTGACACCTGCAGTATATGAGGAAGCCCCTCCCCAACACTAAAATGTTTCTGTTACCCCTAAACTGGTGAGAGCTCATACGTAACACGTATAACGCAAGTACAGACGCAAGTCTTCATATACTGCAATGTACTGTGAGATAATGGGAAATCTTTGAACTTTGCCTGTGTTCATCAGTTTAACAATACTCATTTGTTCCATTCAGCAAATTGTCTGGTAGAGGGGTGCAAAGTAAACCATCCTCCTATGCAACTACAGGCTATAATTATATGGCTAATTCAGAAAATATATCCACCCAGCTATCAGTAACAGGATTCCTAGGGTGTGATCCTGAAGAGACTCCACATGCAAAACTTCTGTGGATTTCAAAGGGCAAGGGCTTACATAAAAAGACTACAGGATCATACTGTACATTACTGAACTCTCAGAATATTGCTGAAACCAATAATTGCTAAGCAGCCCTTAAGCCACAGAGGTGTAAACCACTTTATTTTCTGAGTTAGAAGTTCTTTAAAATCAAGCCACTTGTACTGATCTGCAGCATGAAAAATGTCTGAACGCTCTCACCCGTCGTCTGACATGTGAGCTAACAAGCACACTTCTGCAGGAATCCATGTGATCACCTTCTCTATCAATCTCCTACCAAAAAACAAAATAATGCCACCTCCCAAAAACAAACAAACCATACACACAAATGCAATACATATGGCATAAATGGTTATAGTTGTTAAACACACAACACACAGTAGTATACACATAAAGAACTATGTCATGTGACTACATACCCCAAGATACTGATTCATCAGTATCAATTCTATTTATGTGGTACAACAACAGCAATGTAATGCTACCACATGACACCTCAAACAAGAAGTTATTTCATTTTTAACTCATCCAGCCATTTCTTTCTAAAATTTTGAATCACGTTACTTATTATAAGCAGAGCTGCAAGTTCCTTGCAGAGATTTTTATTGGAATTTATGGGTTTGTCATGGGACAAAGATAGCAGGAGTAGGGCTAATAGAGTGCCCAATGTGGATTTTCTCATGTGACCTGAAATGGCACTTTCTGATTTTGTTAACGGGTTTATATTATACTTTTCTCATAGTATAAGGTAACAAAAATTCAGGGAAGGGAAAATTTTAAGGGAAACAACAGAACTGCAACATTATAAAGTCACTATCCTAGTTACAAGCAATATTCTAGGTAACATCTGGGTATTGAATTCTTATTTAAAGAACCAACAATAAATATAAAATATCAGAACTAGAAGACAAAGGATAGATTTATCTAATGAGGAACTATCTGGGAAACAACTGCATAACTTCCTACCACAGGGTTAGCTGGGACATTAAGAGATTCATTCATGTCCCAGATATGACCTGGTTTCCTCCCAGATCAAGAGAACTCTGGGATTTGTCACCTAGGAACCACTGGAGATGTATGCCTGACAGCAAAGCAAACAGGGAAAGAAACAGTCTAAAGCACTCTTCTCAATGTGGGCAACGATCAGGAAAAAGCAGCAGCTCCTGGTCGGGCTCTACAGTAACTAGGCTCTGGGTAAGATCTGTAATGAGGTTCCCAGTTGAGAGGGAGCCAGGGAAGGAACACAGAAAGGGCCACAGTGAAGGCCAAATGTGTACGCTTCTCCTAGATTTCCAAGGATTACAGGTTTGCCATACTGGATCAGACCATCAACTCATTTATTTTTCAATCCTGAATTTAGTAGGATGCTGGTGGTACAGAAAGTCATAGTTAAAATAACCAGAATGCTACCTGGCCAATCGTGTATAGGAGGTTTGTGTGTAAAATCTCCCTATTGGCTCTGCTGGTAATCAGTTTATTCTCTGAGACATGGAAACTGATAACAATGATCAGGTGATAAAAGCAATATTACAGGACATACTGATTATCAGGAAACTAGGCATCAGAATTTCATGTTTCTTTTACTTGGCTCTGTCACTGGATGAACCTGGGCAAGTCACTCAACCTCTTCTCTTCAGTTTCACTATCCGTAAATTGTGAATACCATTTATATATTTCACGGAGATGTTGAGAGACTTAACTTATGTTTGTGAAGCACTTTGAGATTCTTGGATGAAGAATGCTATGTACTATTATTATATCTTGCAAAGCCAAATTAAATTGACTACAAATGTTGTTAGTAGTTCTAAAATTATCCAGCTCTTTCAAAAATCCAGCCACGGAATTTATCTTGATTTTCCATTTCCCTTTCCCTCCCTCTCCTAAAGAAAAAACCCCCACCAACCTGCGTAAGTCAGGTGACACGATAACGGCAAACAGCAGGAGAAGGGGTAGAGGAGAACAAAGGAAACTTACAAAAGGAAAGGAGATGTTTTAAAAAGCAGTATTTGATCTGACATGACAGAACCAATACAATTCTGTCTTATGTGCATTTTACACATTAAAGGAATACTTCCTAGGCGTCAAACATATTACAATCCACTTGGCCAATAGCCAAGACTTGGCACGGTCAGTAATTCCAGAAGCAATTTGGAGTTCTGCCCACTGTGTAGACATCGTGTTTAGCAGCACATTAAAAGGGAAATGGGTGTATTTACTTTCCAGACAAACCCACCCATATTTATAATTTGCATCGGTTTCGAAAGGTCTCTTCTTCCATTCCTGACCATTAATATATTTTATACGGTTTTAAGATCACTTAGTTACTTCTACTGCCTATAGTGCGCTGATTCTGTAGAAACCACTTTCTGTCAATCACTGACCAAACGTGTTACTTTTCAGAGGGCAAACTCAGTATAATGCACTCTCAAACGATTTAAGCACCAACAGTTTACTTTAAAATATTACACTTCTGACAATAGGGCAGAGGCAAAAGGGAAGAGAAAGAAAAACCAGAAGAGGAAAAACCGGAAAAGCAAAAGAAGGTAAGAGAAAAGATAAAGACTGAAAAGAGGAAAACAGAACGGAAGAAACAATTTTACAAAAAGATGTAAGTTTGGAAACTTAATATAAAACTGCATTACAATGTCTTTATAACTACAGCAAACATGCATGTGAAAGTCAGCAGATTAGAAATCTGTAACCTAGTAATTCCAATGGAAACAAGTACATTGTTTCACAAAAAGTTTCTGACATGAATCTGAAGCTTCTGAGGATTTACAGGCAAACTGCTATCAACTAAACAACCATTTTAGTTTGAGGAAAGGGGTTACTCCCATTTTCTGCTATGCTTAGTAGGAAAGAGATTTCTTCCTAGTATTAGCAGTATGGTTTTACATTCTCATGAAACATTCATTGTAGCCACTGTTGGAGGCAGATTATCAGGCTACATAGATCAATGGCCTGAACCAATACAGCAAATCTTATACTCTATATTTTTATTTAACACATTCACTACACACACAAAATGAGTCCTTCCTCTAGAACAGGGATGGACAAACTACAGCCCAGGGCCGCATCCGGGCCTCCAGATGTTTTAATCTGGCACTCAACTTTCCACTAGGGAGTGGGGTCGGGAGCTTCCCCGCTCTACACAGCTCCCAGAAGCAGTGGCATGTCCCCCCTCTGGCACCCTCGTGGAGGTGTGGCCAGGCGACTCTGCACGCTTCCCTGTCCACAGGTGTCGCCCCTGCAGCTCCCATTGGCCATGGTTCTGGCCAATGGGAGCTGCAGGGGCGACATCTGTGGACAGGAAAGCGTGCAGAGTCGCCTGGCCACACCTCCACGAGGGTGCCAGAGGGGGGACATGCCACTGCTTCTGGGAAGTGCTTGAGGTAAGCAGCACCCAGAGCCTGCACCCCGACCCCCTCCTTCACGCCAACCCACTCCTGCCCTCCGAACCACTTGGTCCCACCCAGAGCACCCTCCTGCACCCCCAACCCCGTGCCCCAGCCCAGAGCCCTCTCCCGCACTCTGAACTCCTCATTTCTGGCCCCACCACATGCCCAGCCGGAGCCCTCACCCCTCCTGCACCCCAACCCCCAATTTCATGAGCATTCATGGCCCACTATACAATTTCCATACCTAGATGTGGCCCTCAGGCCAAAAAGTTGGCCCACCCCTGCTCTAGAATTTCAGTCTCTCCAAATATTAAGAATTAGATTCCATGTTCTGCTATATGTTTTTGCTGGGAGGATTTTGAGTTCCTCAAATTACATATTTCATGCCGGCTGTTTAATAACTGGAAAGAGTGGAAATAATAAAGATCAGGTTAGGAATGTAAGTGAACATTCATAGTAGGCACATAGGCATTCATCTATAACCCATGCAGAAACTCACTCTCACCTTGCACATATGGACCTGTCTCAGGGTGCTCTCGGACCCGAAGCGTATAAGGTTTCTTCTGGTTTGATTGCTTTAACAAATCTCGGACACGCTCATTATAGATTTCAAGGAAACTGAAGAAAAATAAATAAAATGTTGCGTTTCTGGCATCCACTATTCACAAAAAAAAAAAATGATAGTTGTTCCTTGGACAATAAAAATTTGCACCTGCAGCCTGGCACAGACATTCCACATCAGAAACTAAAGCATTCATCTTCATTACCTTTCACATTATGTCTTCTTACATGTTGTGCGTACAGACACTTGGAAAGGAGCTGAGAAGTAATCAATTGTCATGAAAAAAGAAAATAGCTGTCCCCTGCTGCTGGCTGGTTGGAAATAGTGCTGACACAATAAATCATCTGCATTGCCAACACAGTATATTGCCTGCACTTTTAATTAATGTTGTTTCCAACTCTTCAATTGTTCAGAGCACAAAACTCCACAAAGTTAATGGTGTTTATGAATAAGAACTGAATGCAATATAGGGTCCAAATTTTGAAGAGTTAAACAAGCAAGAAGTGGACTCTTAACCCACTATTATTTAGATGCATATTCTTTGGGATCTAACAGTGAACACACAGCATCCAAGGAACTATACTTGGATTGAAAACTGAATTGCAAGATTTTCCTACCCCAACAAAATGATTGACAGCACTAAGAAAGAGAAATAAAACTTATCAAATAACATTTGTATGCTTTGACTATGGAAATACACATTTGAAAGTATTTAGAAACATACGGCCAAAAATAATGAGACACTCCTACCTGACTTCTATTCTGCAAGATGCTGGCTGCTCTGAATAATCATACTCCCTTGAAAAAAGGCCCTGCACAAACCAAAAGTTTACATTTTTTTCTTAAGAAAATAAAAAGAAAAGAAAATGAAAAACAGTTTAAACAATTTCAAGTTCATAAAACAAATACCTCACATATACGAGGTGTCAACCCAATGGATGCCTTTAAATAAAACAAAAACAAAACAATTATATGATATGATCACAGTCCCAGTGTCTCTTGTCAGAAGTCATTTTAATAAATGTAAATATAAACAAAGCTATGGGGAATGCCCAACTATTCCAGCAGCAACTTCCCACTAAAACATGGAGAGATACACTGGTAGTGATTGTGGAGATCACAACACAATCTGCCCTGGAGCATTCTCAGTGCTAGATGTGTGACCACTCATAGCTTTCCAGTTGCAGCATCTCTAGAAATAATCACTTAGAACAGGGGTGACCCATCTGTGGCTCCGGAGCCACATGCGGCTCTTCTGTTAATATGCGGCTCCTTGTATAGGCACCGACTCTGGACCTGGAGCTACAGGTACCAACTTTCCAATGTTTCCGGAGGGTGCTCACTGCTCAACCCCTGGCTCTGCCCCCACTCCACCCCTTCCCCTGAGCCTGCTATGCCCTCGCTTCTCCCCCTCCGAGCCTCCTACATGCCATGAAACAGCTAATCGGGAGGTGCAGGGAGGCGCTGATTGGCGGGGCTGCTGGTGAGCGGGAGGCACTGGGAGCAGGGGGGAGCTGATGGGGGGGCTGCTGACGTATTACTGTGGCTCTTTGGCAATGTACATTGGTAAATTCTGGCTCCTTCTCAGGCTCAGGTTGGCCACCCCTGACTTAAAGGGACGATATACTCTGGTAGAATGGTGGCTGTACCTGAAATGGTCAATTTTATCCTCACTGGAAGTCATCTTAAGGCATTTTTAATAGGCAGTGGTTGCTGAAAAGTTTAAGGCTAAGATGACTCCACTTGCTACAGCACATGGCTTACGTAAAGACTTGGAGCTACCTTCAGGCTCAGCCCCTCCCACTAGGAATCTCTTTGCAGTAGGATGCTAAGATTTTTAAAAGGTATATTTGAAATAGAACAAATTACAGAAAACACAGCTTTCCCTAAATAAATGCATTTTTGTGGATGTGAAAGTTCTCTACAGACCAAGCATGCTGATTTTCTAGCTATTAACAAGGCTAATAGTGTTTTACAATAAATGCAAATTATTAAATATCAGATCGAAGTGGGATTCTTCCTGATGCACAAATCTTCACATGGAAGAGAATCAGGCCTTAGGTATCAGATGGGCAAATCTCCCTGCAGCTGCCTGTCAGGTGGTGCCTTTAGTAAGCTAATACGGTCATTCAGGAACAGCAGAACCAGTTCAGTAAAAATAAGAACCAAATAGAAACTGTATCCAAAATTCAGACCAACCCTGAACATTTTTATAGGTTCAAAGAATTTTATTTGAAGAGTGTGTCTCTCTCCCCTACCCTTTACCTGAAGCAGTGATCCTCTCAGGGAGTGGGAGGTACTGACCTGCTCTTGCTGTCCCCTTAAAACATGGTTCTCTCTTTTGCAGTGGTTCTCAACCTGCTGCCCATTCAGCACAGAGCTGTGGCCCACGTGACACCCTCAGGGCCATACAGGTAGTATTGGATGCAACCCACTTAACACATATGCAGCCCACAATGGTAAATAGGTTGAGAAACACCGCTTTAGAAACAATTTACTCCCCTTCAATTTATATAGGTTTTCAGAGAGATCAACTACCTTTCCCTCTGGATCAGCAAAGCCAGTAACCCTTCCACTGGACCCAATGGTTTGGGTGCTTTAACACATAAAGGCACACTAAGTGGGGCCCCATAACTCAAATATCTTAGAATTGAGTGGCTTTGAGGAGCATATGCTAATGTTTCACCCCCAAAGCTTCCTTCAAATTCATTTAGTAATTGGAAATGAAGCAAATATGGTCATCTCAGACTGTTCCCTAATGGACAGCAAAGTCTTCTCATAAAAATGCAGCAAAGATGGCACAAATAATTATTCCAAATATTAATTAGCAAAAGTAATTTAACTTCAACACGGTTGTCTGATTATCAAAGAAAGTGACATTAAAATATTTTGTAGATGCACAGGCTGGCTGCTACGAAGAACTGTAAGTGTTCATGGTAGAAAACTTGTTTTCTTTAGACTAAATGATAAACCACACACATGCAACAAACAAACAGCACAGTCTACGAAAGGAATTATATCATATTTTTATATATACCCCAACATACCACATAATATAATTATACCATATTTTTATGGTTTTAGCTTCTGCTACATTATTTAGCTTTGTACTTAAGCATGTGCTTAATTTTAAGCACAAGTAATTCCAAGTAAAACATGCTTAAACATTTTGCTTAATTGGGATCTTAATCATGAACTTCAATTTAATAAACAGATAAAAAAAAAAAAAGAGTGTAATGAAGACCATGACTCACTGGAGTTCCCATCATTGTGTACGTTTTTCCTGAACCCGTCTGTCCATATGCAAAAAGACAGATATTATACCCCTTAAAAGCACCAGATAGCACTGATGTGCCGAGGTCCTGGAAAACCTGGAATGGTCAAAAGAAAAAAATGCACTCAGTGAGTCATCCCCTCCTTGGAAACACTCACTGCCATTCAAACATCACTCAGTCTATTTTTCTCAAGTCTAAATGATAAGAAGTTCCATTCCATTTGCCTACTGACATATTTCATGGGACTAACAAACATGTGGAAATTGGACAAGATAAAAAAAGGTAGACTGTAACCAGGCCCCCCCTTAGTTTCCTTTTCTCAAGACTAAACATGCCCACTTATTTTTCCTTTTTCTTTTAGGTTTTCTAAATGTTTTCTAAACATTTTTGTTGCTCTCCTCTGGATTCTCTCCAATTTGCCCACATCTTTCTTAAAGTGTGGTGCCCAAAACTGGATACAATACTCCAGCCGAGGCCTCACCAGTGACAAGCAGAGCGGGACAATTACATCCCGTGTCCTACATATGACACTCCTGTTAATATACCCCAGAATATTAGCCTTTTTCGCAACTGTGTCACATTGACGCATTCAAATTGTGATCCACTATAACCTCAGATCCTTTTCTGCAGTATTACCACCAAAACAGTTTGGAACTGTGCATTTGATTCTTCCTTCCTAAGTGTAGTACTTTGCACTTGTCTTTACTGAATTTTGTCTCTCGTTTCAGACCAATTTGTCACGATCATTTTGAATTCTAATCCTGTCCTCCAAAGTGCTTGCAACAGCTCCTAGCTTGACGTCATCCGCAAATTTTACAATTACACTCTCCACTCCACTATCAAAGTCATTAGTAAAAATATGGAATAGTACCAGACCCAGGACAGATCCCTGCAGGACCCAACTAGTTACATCCTACCAGTGCGACAGTGAACCATTGTTAACTGCTCTTTGGGTAAGGTTGAATTTTCCTTGTTTCCCCAATCTGTCGTCTCTTGTTTTATACTTAGATTGCACACTTTTTGGGACAGGGACTGTCTTTTTGTGCTGTGTTTGTGAAGCACCTGACACAATGGTGTCCAGGATCATGACTAGGGCTCCAAAGCGCTACAGCAATACAAATAATAAATAATAAAAAAGAGTTGGGCATCACAATCCACAAGACCAAAAGCTGGCTACTGCTAGGCATGGCAGAAAGTAGCAGATGTTACCTCCTGCTCAGTTCCTGCTTTGTGCCCAAACCCACTGACCCCATCCCCAACATACCAAATCGCTACTCCACTGCAGTGTAAAGAGAGGTCATCTCCTCTGCTGGGTACACTGGGGTATGGAGTCCCCTCTGTGCTGGCTGCCAACTGCTAAGCCTTCCAGCACAGGATAAATGAACTCAGTACAGCTGAAGTCTTTCAAAGAAAATACTGTAAGTACAAAAATCTTTTCTATTCATGTAGAAAGTTAACCTGTATATATACACACAGTTACATACCATACTCGCTGAAAAGATTCAGCCAACTTTTGTTTCTTTCACAGACAGGTAAATGTATTAAACTTAACAATGGTGGATAAAGAAAACAAATATACTGTAGGCAAAACAAATTTACCCCAATAGCAAGAATAATAATCAGAGCTAACAAAAATAAACTCTTGAGCCTTAATTTGCAGGTCATATTACAGTTCAAACCACAGGTGCCAATTCTTAGCAGAAAATTCAATATAGTTCCAACTCCACTGAAGGCTGAGACTATTCACACATTTCAGTAATCAAGGATAACTTAGCTATTTGTGTTCTCTGATAATAAACCATCTGAGCCAGAAGTCAAATATCAGTTCATTGTTAGTGGATCAGTGGCAGCATGTCTAACAAAAGTATTCTGTGTCAGGAATGACAAATCCTGGAAGGTTCAAACATGGTACAATGTAAATAGGAAGACAGACCTGCCTCATAATATATAACACATTTATCAACATATACTGACCAACCACAGTGAAAACACAGGCAGACACTTTAATATGAATGACAAGAGAGCAATGCTGAACAGGTCGCCATCACCCAATAGGCTGAAACTGCATGTTTTTTTAATCATTGCCACATCAAATGCAAACTCCTCATCCTCACCTACAAGGCCCTCTGTAATCTCTGCCCTAATTTTTTTCTTCCTTCCTTTCTTGTTCAATATTCCATTCCCTTAGTCTCCTTTTCCAGTCTCTGCTCCATGTCTTCTTCATGCTTCGATGGTGAAATCCTGGCGCCACTGAAGTCAATGGACATTTTACCCAGCGTGACAAAGCTCAGACCTTGTCTCAGTGGGTCCTGCACTTCCTGGCAGATTATGCTAGCCTCAGAGGCTCACTGTGACCCGCCACGTAGTCCTTCTCTCTCTAGAGGCAAGGGTCACAGCCTACTGAGCCATTTTCATCATAAGCCAACAAGACCGAGGAGGAGAAGCTATCCTCCCTCGCAGAGTCTCTGTTGTCTCCCAGTCTCAGTGATTAGTCGGAGAGGGAAGGAGAGGGGAGAGCCCTGGCCCACCCTCTACTCCAGGCTCCAGCCCAGGGAACCTGATAGTAGCAGCTCTTGGTAGCTGACTTTTTGGAAACAGGACGAGTATGATTCCCTGGGCCACTTCCCCACAGCAGCCCCCACTTCCTCAATATCTACGTCACCCTTACCTCAGGGCCTCCTTTCTTGTGCCAGATAGGGTTTGTACTGTTCAGTTTCTCCAGCAGCATGGCTTCATCCTACAGCTCCTGACACATACCCCCCACCTGACTAACTGGGAGGCTTTTAACTAGTTTCAGCCAGCCCCTGATTGGCTTCAGGTGTCCCAATCAACCTGTCTCCACTGCTTTCTGGAAGGATCTTAATTGGCCCCAGGTGTCTTGATTAACCTGGAGCAACTGCCATTTGGTTACCATGGTAACAGAGATTTATTTAGCTTGGGGCTAACATACCTGTTTCTCACTACTTTCCTATAGCCATTTGGCCTTGCCCCATCACACCAGTGACTTGAGGCCAGGATTTCACCCACTCTTGTACTGCTGTCCTGTCTCCTATCTTGCACTTTTTTTATTATTAAATAAAGATTGTAAATTATTCAGGCATAGAATGTATTAGGTTGATGTCTTTAAAAACTCTGATGTATAAATGTTATTAATTATTATCCTTCCCTCTATTAAAAATATATTCTCTTTCTGCCCAGCAGAATGCAGTTACAAATTCATATTCTCTCAGGGCACTGGGAAACTATTCTCTTGTATCACTGTTCTCTCCTAAAAGTACTCAGACACCACGAGGCTTTTCAAAAATGTGCTCCTTGTAATCACATACAAATATGAAATATAAAATAAGATCATAGGCAGTATTTTGCCCATGAGGCCCTCTTTGAGCTGTGGGAAAATATAACGAGAGGGATTTAGTTTGGGGTTAGAGTATTCTTGGAAGTTGCTTTGTAGTAGTGTTTCAACATCTGTTTTTTATTTAACTCATTGGTTTCTATGGAAAAGGCAATGCTCTTTTAAAAATAATTGAATAAATATCAAACCAGAATATAGGCCTGATCCTGCAGTTCTTATCTAGCACAGTCAGTTCTATGGACTTTAAGGGGACTACTCAAGAGTAAGGAATACAGAACTGAGCCCTGTACGTGCTTCAGGGAACAAAAGTTTACTAATAGAAAAGTACTTCAAGTCTCCCAAAACTCTGACATAGCAATAGTTGCTGACTGGTGGTGCTGCTGTGCTTTGGCAACTGTGACATGTTTTTGTTTCTTTAACCACAGTGCTGTTGCACCTTAGAAAATGGTCAATCCGAAATGTATCCCTATTGTGTTCTAAACTAGTTCTGGATTTCACCAGAGTGTTTTCTGTACTGAGAATCACTGTATTTAGGTCTAATTGCTCAGCAACAGTTCCAACAGTGTTCGAATTAAAGAAGCACTTGGAAGTAACTGATCTGGGATCAAGGCAGGATAGAACGTTTGATTTACTATTAGCTACCTCTACTTTAGAGCACAGTGATCAATCTCAGGCAGGCTATTTATTAAACACACTGACTAAAAAAGTCTGTAAACCAAATTCTCCTCTAAGATGCTCTGTTGTAATCCCATTATTTCTGTGGAGCACTGAAGGAAGAATTTGGCCCTGTGTTTGTAGACTCATTACATCAGCACAATACAAATTAGGCCATTTTTTTCCCTAAAAAGTTACAATTATTTGGAAAAACATCTGAATATTCATAATCACAAGTCAAACCATTATATTTGTGATTCTTGGACTGAGTCATCATGGTAGAAAATTAATGAGGGCTCCTTGATGTGACAGGGCCTATAGATCAATCTCAAGGTCAAAATGTGTTTAACTCTTTGTACTAAAGTTATACACTGACCAAGGGTTAAAGTATTGGGGAAGCACACCCCATTTCCACTCTTGCCCATCACATTTAGCAATCCTCCATATCCTTGCTAATGGAAATATGGATCTGGTTTGTTTTTTTGTTGAGGGGTAAAAGAACAGAGATCTTGTGGGATTCCCCCACACACACACCTTTTTCGTCTTATGTATCTGCTCTTGCCCACCCCCATTTTGAGGTCGAGCTCAGGGGAAATTTGTCTTTCCAAACAAGGAATGGTGAACATGACCTGGGGAAGAGCTCACTCTACGCTGACCTCAAAGTGTTGGTCAAAAATGATATTCTCCTTCCTAGGGGTTGAATGTGCTGCTTCTACAGCAATGTCAAGGCCCTGTCAAAATCTGAAGATTGAAAGCTGAAGTAAGAGTTGTTGATGTTTTACTGACTGGCATAACAATTGATTATCTAAACATCTCAAAAGCCTCCATGCCCTATTCGAGTGTACAAAACAGGGTGAGCCTTTAAGTATTTGCATACCAGGTAAATCTTGTGATCCACACTATGAAAGCTTATGTCTGAAGTTGTACTGTTCCCAAGAAACAGGAAGTAAGACTGCAACAGGAGTTATGCAGCCCTTAAGAAAACACAAGGACAACCTAACGCGCACAAACTATATTACATACGAAGGCTTAAAGCAGGCACTAGTCTTCTTAACTGTTAACTTAGCATACAACCAGAAACAGAGCCACAGAGCTTCATTAACCACCTGCTGTGAGAGACAGTTATAAGTAATAGTCCTTGTCTATGCTGGAAAGCTATATCATTGTGGCTTAAATCTATTTAAACCTTGTTTAAGCACTATGAGGGTATGTCTACGCTATGAAATTAGGTCGAATTTATAGAAGTCGGTTTTTTAGAAATTGTTTTTATATATACGAGTGTGTGTGTCCCCACAGAAAATGCTCTAAGCGCATTAAGTGCATTAACTCGGCGGAGTGCTTCCACAGCACTGAGGCAAGCGTCAACTTCCGGAGTGTTGCACTGTGGGTAGCTAACCCACAGTTCCTGAAGTCTCCGCTGTCCATTGGAATTCTGGGTTGAGATTCCAATGCCTGGTGGGGCTAAAACATTGTTGCGGGTGGTTCTGGGTACATATAGTCAGGCCCCCCTTCCCTCCCTCCCTCCGTGAAAGCAGCAGCAGACAATCATTTCGCCCCTTTTTTTCTTGAGTTACCTGTGCAGACGCCATACCACGGCAAGCATGGAGCCTGCTCACGTAACCGTCTCCTGGGTGCTGGCAGACATGGTACTGCATTGCTACACAGCAGCAGCAACCCCTTGCCTTGTGGCAGCAGACGGTGCACTAGGACTGATAGCCGTCATCATCATGTCCGAGGTGCTCCTGGCCACGTCGGCCAGGAGCACCTGGGCAGACATGGGCGCAGGGACTACATTAGAAGTGACTTGACCAGGTCATTCTCTTTAGTCCTGCAGTAAGTCCAATTAAACCATCTTATGGTGAGCAGGCAGGCAATACGGATTGCTAGCAGTCCTACTGTATCATCTTCTGCCAGGCAGGCAAGAGATGAGGATGGCTAGCAGTCCTACTGCACCATCTTCTGCTGAGCAGCCATGAGATGTGGATGGCTTGCAGTCCTTCTGCACCGTCTACTGCCAGCCAAAGATGTAAAAGATAGATGGCGTGGATCAAAACAAGAAATAGACCAGATTTGTTTTGTACTCATTTGCTTCCTCCCCTCCCCCCTCTAGGGGACTCCTTCCTCTAGGTCACACTGCAGTAACTCACAGAGAAGGTGCAGCGAGGTAAATCTAGCCATGTATCAATCAGAGGCCAGACCAACCTGCTTGTTCCAATAAGAACAATTACTTAGGTGAACCATTTCTTATTGGAACCCTCCGTGAAGCCCTGCCTGAAATACTCATTGATGTAAAGCCATCCCCTTGTTGATTTTAATTCCCTGTAAGCCAACCCTGTAAGCCATGTCATCAGTCACCCCTCCCTCCATCAGAGCAATGGCAGACAATCGTTCCGCGCCTTTTTTCTGTGCGGATGCCATACCAAGGCAAGCATGGAGGCCGCTCAGCTCACTTTGGCAATTAGGAGCACATTAAACACCACACCCATTATCCAGCAGTATATGCAGCACCAGAACCTGGCAGAGTGATACCGGGCAAGGAGGCGACGTCAGCGCGGTCACGTGAGCGATCAAGACATGGACACAGATTTCTCTCAAAGCATGGGCCCTGCCAATGCATGCATCATGGTGCTAATGGGGCAGGTTCATGCTGTGGAACGCCGATTCTGGGCTCGGGAAACAAGCACAGACTGGTGGGACCGCATAGTGTTGTGGGTCTGGGATGAATCCCAGTGGCTGCGAAACTTTCGCTTGCGTAAGGGCACTTTTATGGAACTTTGTGACTTGCTTTCCCCTGCTCTGAAGCGCATGAATACCAAGATGAGAGCAACCCTCACAGTTGAGAAGCGAGTGGCGATAGCTCTGTGGAAGCTTGCAACGCCAGACAGCTACCGGTCAGTTGGGAATCAATTTGGAGTGGGCAAATCTACTGTGGGGGCTGCTGTGATGCAAGTAACCCACACAATCAAAGATCTGCTGATATCAAGGGTAGTGACCCTGGGAAATGTGCAGGTCATAGTGGATGGCTTTGCTGCAATGGGATTCCCTAACTGTGGTGGGGCCACAGACGGAATCCATATCCCTATCTTGGCACCAGAGCACCAAGCTGCCAAGTACATAAACCGCAAGGGGTACTTTTCAATAGTGCTGCAAGCTCTGGTGGATCACAAGGGACGTTTCACCAACATCAACGTGGGATGGCCGGGAAAGGTACATGACGCTCGCATCTTCAGGAACTCTGGTCTGTTTCAAAAGCTGCAGGAAGGGACTTTATTCCCAGCCCCCAACTGTTGGGGATGTTGAAATGCCTATAGTTATCCTTGGGGACCCAGCCTACCCCTTAATGCCATGGCTCATGAAGCGGTTCACAGGGAGCCTGGACAGTAGTCAGGAGCTGTTCAACTACAGGCTGAGCAAGTGCAGAATGGTGGTAGAATGTGTATTTGGATGTTTAAAGGTGCGCTGGCGCAGTTTACTGACTCGCTTAGACCTCAGCGAAACCAATATTCCCACTGTTATTACTGCTTGCTGTGCGCTCCACAATATCTGTGAGAGTAAGGGAGAGACGTTTATGGCGGGGTGGGAGGTTGAGGCAAATCACCTGGTTGCTGGTTACGCGCAGCCAGACACCAGGGCAGTTAGAAGAACACAGGAGGGCGCGGTACGCATCAGAGAAGCTTTGAAAACCAGTTTCATGACTGGACAGGCTATGGTGTGAAAGTTCTCTTTGTTTTTCCTTGATGAAACCCTCAGCCCCTTGGTTCACTCTACTTCCCTGTAAGCTAACCACCCTCCCCTCCTCCCTTCGATCACCGCTTGCAGAGGCAATAAAGTCATTGTTGCTTCACATTCATGCATTCTTTATTCATTCATCACACAAATAGGGGGATGACTACCAAGGTAGCCCAGGAGGGGTGGTGGAGGAGGGAAGGAAAATGCCACACAGCACTTTAAAAGTTTACAACTTTAAAATTTATTGAATGCCAGCCTTCTGTTTTTTGGGCAATCCTCTGTGGTGGAGTGGCTGGTTGGCCGGAGGCCCCCCCACCGCGTTCTTGGGCGTCTGGGTGAGGAGGCTATGGAACTTGGGGAGGAGGGCGGTTGGTTACACAGGGGCTGTAGTGGGAGTCTGTGCTCCAGCTGCCTTTTCTGCAGCTCAACCATACACTGGAGCATACTGGTTTGATCCTCCAGCAGCCTCAGCATTGAATCCTGCCTCCTCTCATCACGCTGCCGCCACATTTGAGCTTTAGCCCTGTCTTCAGCCCTCCACCTCTCCTCCTGGTCATTTTGTGCTTTCCTGCACTCTGACATTATTTGCCTCCACGCATTCGTCTGTGCTCTGTCAGTGTGGGAGGACAGCATGAGCTCAGAGAACATTTCATCACGAATGTTTTTTTTTTTCCTTTCTAATCTTCACTAGCCTCTGGGAAGGAAAAGATCCTGTGATCATTGAAACACATGCAGCTGGTGGAGAAAAAAAGGGTATTTAAAAAGACACATTTTATAAAACAGTGGCTACACTCTTTCAGGGTAAACCTTGCTGTTAACATTACATACATAGCACATGCGCTTTCGTTACAAGGTCGCATTTTGCCTCCCCCCACCGTGTGGCTACCCCCCCTCCCCGTGGCTAACAGAGGGGAACATTTCTGTTCAGCCACAGGCAAACAGCCCAGCAGGAACGGGCACCTCTGAGTGTCCCCTGAAGAAAAGCACCCTATTTCAACCAGGTGACCATGAATGATATCTCACTCTCCTGAGGATAACACAGAGAGATAAAGAACGGACGTTGTTTGAACACCAGCAAACATACACTGCAATGCTTTGTTGTACAATGATTCCCAAGTACGTGTTACTGGCCTGGAGTGGTAAAGTGTCCTACCATGAAGGATGCAATAAGGCTGCCCTCCCCAGAAACCTTTTGCAAAGGCTTTGGGAGTACATCCAGGAGAGTCGCAAATGCCAGGGCAAATTAATCCTCGCATGCTGGCTTTTAAACCATGTATAGTATTTTAAAAGGTACACTCACCGGAGGTCCCTTCTCCGCCTGCTGGGTCCAGGAGGCAGCCTTGGGTGGGTTCGGGGGGTACTGGCTCCAGGTCCAGGGTGAGAAACAGTTCCTGGCTGTCGGGAAAACTGGTTTCTCCGCTTACTTGCTGGGAGCTATCTTCTTCGTCCCCAAAACCTGCTTCCATGTTGCCTCCATCTCCATTGAAGGAGTCAAACAACACGGCTGGGGTAGTGGTGGCTGAACCCCCGTAAAATGGCATGCAGCTCATCATAGAAGAGGCATGTTTGGGGCTCTGACCCGGAGCGGCCGTTCGCCTCTCTGGTTGTCTGGTAGGCTTGCCTCAGCTCCTTCAGTTTCACACGGCACTGCTTCGGGTCCCTGTTATGGCCTCTGTCCTTCATGCCCAGGGAGATTTTCACAAAGGTTCTGGCATTTCGAAAACTGGAACGGAGTTCTGATAGCACGGATTCCTCTCCCATACAGCGATCAGATCCCGTATCTCCCGTTCGGTCCATGCTGGAGCTCTTTTGCGATTCTGGGACTCCATCATGGTCACCTCTGCTGATGAGCTCTGCATGGCCACCAGCAGCTTGCCAAGCTGGCCAAACAGGAAATGAGATTCAAAAGTTCGCAGTTCTTTTCCTGTCTACCTGGCCAGTGCATCTGAGTTGAGAGTGCTGTCCAGAGCGGTCACCATGGAGCACTCTGGGATAGCTCCCAGAGGCCAATACCGTCCAATTGTGTCCACAGTACCCCAAATTCGACCCCGCAAGGCCGATTTAAGCGCTAATCCACTTGTCAGGGGTGGAATAAAGAAATCGATTTTAAGAGCCCTTTTAGTCGAAAAAAAGGGCTTCATCGTGTGGACGGGTGCAGGTTTACATTGATTTAATGCTGCTAAATTCGACCTAAACTCCTAGTGTAGACCAGGGCTAAGTGTGTTTACATTAGGGATTTGCATCAGTTTAACTAATGGTTTGTTTATACTTACAACCGTGTAGCAGCACAGCTGCACCACTATAGCACTTCAGTGAAGATGCTACCTGCATCCACAGGAAAGCTTCCCCGTGGGTGTAGGTACTCTCTCCCCCCAAGAGTCTGTAGCTATGTTGATGGGAGAAGCCCTTCTGTTAGATCATATAGGAGTTAGGTCGGTATAACTATGTCACTCAAGAGTGTGGATTGAATTTTTAATTTGCACTGTTTCTCACAGCATTTAGAAAGAATAATCTTGTCTCTCTCTCCCCTCCTCCCTTCACAGCAAGACCCCTATTTCTCCACCCTTCATTGTTCTTTCCCTTTTCTGAACAAGTCCTCTCCCACCAACTTAACCTTTATACGACCTCCCACTGAACAACAGATCATGCCTCCCAAGCAGTCAGAAAGTGAACTAAGCTAAAGCACACAAAGATACTTTTAGTGCAGCATAAAAGTGTCCACATGGGTAGTTAGGGTCAAATAGCTATTGCGCTTTAAACTCACACTCAAGCTTATTCCGCACAAACCTCTGTGCTTGTATCTGTGCCTGGAGAATCTGCTGCCTTCACGTGGTTCCTTCCCAGTTTCAGATCCCAATACCTTCCCTCTGCTAGTTCCTGGTCTTGGAGGTTGGGTCATGTCAGGGCCACAAGTTGAGATGGAAGGAGAAATTGGTGCCAACTGGATGGGCCTAGTTCCTTCCAAGAGTCCCAAGCTAGCCCTACCTACCAGAAACCAGAACCTCTCTCTCTCCCCCTAGACCTGCAGACACGTGGGCCCTCAAGATGAGAGTGTTAACTGGGGTGATTCAGTACCCTAAGTGTCTAAGCCACTGTTCTTCTTACTTGCAAAAACTACATTTCTTTACAAACTATATGAATTATACTGTTAAGATGGTAGGTAAGTCAGCACAAGGACTGTGTCTTTGTTATGAAAAGCACCAAGCACGCTTATGGTACTATATAAAAACGTTAACTAATGTGTTGAAGCGTGGATCACTACAAAAATAGAGCCTTATTAGTCAACATTCTTTTTTTGCAGGGGAATATAAAATTTGTGTTTTGGGCAGCACTCACAGCTGACTGTTGGGGCAGAATCTAATTAATGCTTTGGATTTTCATCTTATACTGTACATCATAGGACAAGATGAATGAGGTAATATATTTTATTGGACAAACCTTCTGTTGGTGAGAGAGACAAGCTTTTGAGGTTACAGTAAGCTCAAACGCTTGTTTCTCTCACCAACAGAAGCTGGTCCAATAAAAGGTATTACCTCATCCACCTTCTCTCTCTCTAATATTCTGGGACCTGTATACTCTACGTCATGTCAGGCACCATGCATACCTTCCCAGTGTCCTACCCACAACCATCATTGCCCACTCTTATTCATTGTATTCCTTTCTGTCCTTCCATCTTTTCCCCCTTTTGGCTTATGTTCTGACCTCCTTTCCCACCAGCTTACCCCTCACTTTTACGCTTGCTCTGACTCATAATATTTATTTTTAAAAATTAAATTTAAAGTTTAAGAAATACCAGCCCATAAGCCTCTGGACACAATTCTTCTCATATTCCTCTATGTTTCTTTAGTCTGTAATGGTTGGTCTCTCCTTAGATTATAGACTCTGCGGCAGTGGTCATTTCCTTCCAATGTTGCATAAAAAATGACCAGCACCATTTAGCTACTGTATAAATTATATAAAAATAAATATTAGTAATTTCTCAAGTGAAATATAAACGCACCAGTGTTCTTTTCTATAAGTAACCTGTGTTTGTCACTATAAACAGCTAGTTTTTACCCATTACCCAAAAATTTTTTTAAAAAGGGGTCTTTTTTAATGTAGAAAACAAGTGTTCAATTAAGCGTGCCATGTGTCAGAGTTCCAATTTAGTGAATTATCCTTAGCTTGCGTAGACTATGAACACTTTGCATGTTAACTTTGAACGGACAAAAACTCACCTTCAGACAGTTACCACAGAAACGTATTAAAAAAACACCTCTCTTTAGTGTCACTTCTCTTCAGATACGTTGTTCCAATAAACTACCACTACAAGACCTAAGAATCTCTCCTAATTCTGTAGTATGAGAGGCAAGGTTCATCAGATAGCAACAATAGGTTCAAGTCAAGTGGTTCAGATGGTGTAAGTTTAGTGAGTGATAACAGCCCTGGCAAATACGTTTGTAACTGTGTTGCTAAATATTATTCAAAAGTGAAAGCATAAGTTAAATATCTTGTTTCTCTTTTCAAACAGATTTACAGTTCACAAGTGGATTTATTTCTTTATTGGCTATTAATTCACATCAAATATAGTCCAAATAAAATGGCTCTTTACAAACTTTAATCTTATGTTTTCATGGAAAAAAACCCCACAGGATTATATCCAGGATTATAAAATAACTATTTTGTGAAGAACATATTACAAATAATGACTATTTTTGAGGGGGGAACATTGCTGAATAGGAAACCTATCTTGTTTGTGTTAGAATTCCCTAAAATCAGTGGCTGATATTTGTTGAAACTTCTAACAAAAGAGGTTTGAACACATCACAACAGTTGTCATAACTGTACAATATTTTGGGGGAAACTTTGACCAGTAAAGATAACTTTTGCTTTTAACTCGATTTACGGAGTATATTCTCAACTCAACATACAAGGTTTAAAGACAAAGAAGTCCTTATTAATAGAACTTATGCAGCTGAAATCCAGCACTTTGTGTTCAGAATACAGGGCCAATTTCATAACTTGTAACTACTGAAGTAAGTAGTTACACCTGAGATGAATTTGCTCCCTTCTTAATTTATGTTGCCTCTTCCCCCTTGATTTGCATGCTAGCCTCTCTCCAACTTCTTAAACTGTTTTTTGCCCTTTTCTTATATTTCTGTTAAAATTTGTTTCTCTTTTCTTCTCATTCTCACACATGCTCACAAGATGTTCACCAAGCAAGTATAATAGTAGCTGCTGCTTGCAAGAACATTCCTTCCTGTTAAATTTATCTCACAGTTGAACTATCGCTCTCTACTGTTAAACACACTGGCATACGTGTTAAAAAAAAAAAAAAAAAAAAAAAAAAAGCAGCTCCCTAAGATAGAAGGGTAACTGGAAAATCAAGACACAAAGTAACTAATTCTACATTCAGTTACACCAGGGTATTCATAGATCCATTAATCTGAAGACCAGAAGGGACCATTGTGATCATCTAGTCTTGACTTCATGCACGGCACAGGCCACAGAATTTCACCAAGTAATTTCCTACATGAAACCCATAACTTCTGGTTGAGCTAGAGCATAGCTTGTAAAGACATCCATTCTTGAGTAAATTCATAGTAACTCCATTGGAACTGATGTTACTAAAAAGAACTTGGCCCAATGAATGTTACTTGAAACTGTCATCAACTGGACGATTTTTTCAATCAATCAGTTTTATCATCTATAACAGCGGTTCTCAAACTTTAGCAACCTGAGGACCCCCATTTTGATTTAAAAATTTTTGGGGACCCCCCAACACCCCCACTCAGCCCCTTCCCGCACCCCCGCTCAGCCCCTTCCTCCAAGGCCCCACCCTTCCCATCTCCCTCCATCACTCAGTCTCCCCCACCCTCACTCACTCTCAGCAGGTAGGGGGTTAGGGTGCAGGATGGGGTGAGGGCTCTGGGAGGGAGTTTGGGTGCTGATGCTGGGGCAGATGCGCAGGAGGGGGTGAGGGATATGGGCTCCAGCCAGGCAGCACTTACCTTGGGCGGCTCCCAAAAGTGACCGGCACATATCTCTGGCAGCGGCTCCTAGGCAGGGAGGCCAGGGTGCCTCAATGTGCTGCCCTTGCAGCTTCCATTGGCTGCAGTTCCTGGCCAATGGGAGCTGCAGAGTCAGCACTTGGGGTACAGGTAGCACACGCAGACCCCTGTCCCCCCAGAGCCGAAGGGATGTGCCAGCCACTTCCAGGAGCGGCGTGCAGCCCAGACAGGTAGGGAGCCTGCCTTAGCCCCGCTGCGCCACCAGACTTTTAGCCCCTAAAATCTCCCAGTTTGGCTCCAGTAGCCTCCGGGAGATAGAGGGAGGAGGACAAGTTGCGGGAGGGGGAGGACTTGGATCAGCGAGGCCCGCAGACCCCCTGGAGTACCCTCAGGGACCCCCAGGGGTCCACAGACCCCAGTTTGAAAAATGCCAATCCATAAACAGATCTAGAATATAATACTTTGCACATATTAAAAGCACATTTTTGAGGCAAAAATCTCCTTCCAGGGGCCATTTTCCCAAACATGAATGAGAGCAGATGCTGATGTCAGCCAATCATTAAAGCTAAATCAAATCCTATGTCATTGCTTATCTTGAATTCTGACTAGCTAATGTGCCTGGAAACTCCTATTCACATATATGCAGGAGAATCTTAGAGACATCTAAAAGGACATTTTTAACCTTTCTTACTTTCAGGCATACAGTAACTACCTCTTGGTCCAGTTAATCAAAATATTATCAGCAGACTTTTAAAGGAATTTTCTTGAAGACAGAAAAGTTACGCCCCAACTCCCCTCTGTGCCTTTTAAAATTGCCTCTTAATATGTTTGTCTCCCTTTTATACATAAGTAACCGGACACTAAGTCTCTTTTGTATTACTCAGTGTTATTGTAAAATACCTTAAATACATTGCCATACAAAGACTAGATTAATTATTTTGCCTGTGAAATGACTGCTTGATCATGTGGGTTTTGTGTATCTTGGATTTCTCTCCTAATTGCCTTGATTGCTTTGTTATTTGGCACTCACCCATGTGACAATTGGATCAGTCATTGTACTGATGTATCTGAGATAACAGTTTTAAACAGTACAATAGAGGGTACCCCCAAAACAAGATCAGGCAAAAGTGAACAACAGGCAGTGAAAAAAATAACAATTATATTTTTACCTTTTCTTTTAAAACTTTATTACACGATAAAGATGTATGAAAGCAAGGTACTTCATCACATGAGATTATCCTGATAAGCAACTTTTAAGAACTCAGCATTTATGCATGCAAAAGGCCTAATGTCATCATTGTAATTTTAAGCTGAATTGTGACTGCAGGAACTGACCCTAAAGATTTCATATGTACCTCCTCTTCCCTGATGCCTATTAATTTAGGTTATCATCTATTTTTTTCAGTTCTTCTTTGTAGTTTTTTTATCCCTGGGTTTCCTAGGGCTTTGTTTGTTTGGTTTTGGTGCATTATAAATACATTTTGCCCTGGCACATTTAATTCACCTGCCTAAATAATGAAGGGAAACCATGCAAGGAAGTTCACATGAACATTAGAGCTGTAAACATATTTTCACTGCTGAATGTAATTCATGTATATAATTCATATCCAAAGAACGGAGGATAAATCACCCCAAAACTATATAACTTTGTGTATAAACAATTAAAATTGGGCAAATACAGGCTTCTATTGCTGTTCTTTCTGCAAATTAATTAAAAAAAACACATGACTAATTCAATAAGGCCTAATGATACACTGCTGAGCTACTCCTCTTTAAAAGGAAAGGCTAAAAAATGAATTGTATTGTATACATAAAGACATCCTTCTGAATCTAAACATACTGCAAGTCTGTATGATGCTCCATTATAAAAAGGATGCCTAGATCTCTGCTGAGTCTGAAATGAAGGACTACAAAATTCAATGAAAACTTGGAACACAAACCAGAGTCTAAGCATAACTGATCTTCTCACATCAAACTGGTCTTGATGAAAGGATGTGGATTCGTTAACAGTACTACTGGAAAAGTAAAAATTAAATTGAAGAAACAGAACAAAAATTGAAGCAAGGTTTTGGGAACCTTTTCAAAGCAAAGGCAAGAGTTTTAGCCTTTTGACTTCCACTGAAATTAAAAGAATCAAAGCTTCACAAAATTTACCACACAAGTTGGACCTAAGTGAACAAATGGAATTTCTTGATTGCAAGTGCACTCTCGCATTGCTGCAGGACACAAAAGCACTGATACAGAACTTGGTATTCAGGACACTTTACTTATATTCAGTCCAACTGGCTAAAAAGAAGTAATTCTCAAGTGAATGCCAGCAGAAGCTTTTTCCATAGGCCAAGGATGGTTTTGGTGGAACCAGGGAATTAATTTGGCTTTATACATTTAGAACACTTACCTGACACAGATGTCACTTTTGAAAATCGGGATTACAAAATTGCCCAAATCATCTGAGGCTAAAATTAAAAGGGCACCTTTACTTATAGAAAATGGACAGTCAAAAAGGGGCACAAAACTCATCTATTGTCCTTTTTCCACTTTAGACACGAGAATTAAAAATCTTCCAAGGAGGCAAGGTCCCCAAAATTTCTTCCAGTGGATCTAAATCCAGATTTATAGTGACTCTTGTATGACTTTTGTGGTTTTTTTTTTTTTAAAAAGAGTTTTCAAGATACTAAGAAACACACTGGTGTTTGGCTTTGGAACACGGCCTTCTCTGTCATGCAAAACTTAAGTATTTATATGATGAACACATGTTTGTATTTTCTTCTGCAATGAGTATCAATACATTTTTGGAATGGTGCCTCGAAGACATGGAATCCAGGATGGAATGTGTCCAATCCGACATCAAAAACGTATAGACATTTAATGTGAAGAGTAAGGATTTGAGAGCAAGTGGGACACTTATTTTTTCCCACTGAGGCCTTTGCCTAGCCTTAAGATGTTTAGGCTGCTTTTTTTCCATTAAAATACCCACAAAATTTGAATGTTTACTTTAACTTTGTAAACATGTTTTGTAAACATTTGTTGGATAATTATATTTTCCCACTGTCTTGCCATATTATGAGGCATTGCTCTATCTTTACTGTGGTCTTGGTTACTAGTAAGCCAGCAGTGTATGAATAACTTCTGTAGTCTACATCCTCTCATTTTCCATTGTATTAACATGTATTGAAATAATTCTTGGCCAATTTAATAGGATGGTTGATACCACATGCATTGACTCTGTGGGTGCTCCGGGGCTGAACCTACTGGGAAAAACTGGTGGGTGCTCTGCACCCACTGGCAGCTCCCCACACAGCCCCAGCTCACCTCCACCTCCTCCCCGGAGCGCGCTGTCCCCACTTCTCCTCCCAGCGCTTGCCATCATGAAACAACTGTTTCGCGGCGTAACATGCTGTGGGAGGGAGGGGGGAGGAGCGGGAACACAGCGCGCTCAGGGAAGGAGGCAAGGAAGAGGTGGGGCGGGGATCTAGGGAAGGAGTCCAATAGGGGCAGGGAGGGGGCAGAGTTGGGGGAGAGACTTTGGGGAAGGGGCTGCAATGGGGCGGGGTAGGGGCAGAGTCGGGGCAAGGACGGGGTGGGCACGTGCACCCACCAGCACCAGCAGAAATGGTCGCCTTGGTTGATACTAAGTAGTGTATCCAGTCTCGGTAGTATGAGTTTTAAAAAACTATGAGATAGCTGATCTTTTCCTTCCTGATTCAATTACATCTTTAAAAGCAGATTATTGGAATTACAAAAGGGAAAAGAGCCAAGTGTTTTAACTACAATAGCTAGTCTCTTGGAAAAAACTGGGTGTGTGTGTCAGAATATCTCAAAGTATCATACCCAACTATAAGCCAAAAATCTCAGAACTTCATCATGGAAGAAAAATGTAGTAGATCTTTAAAGACAGTGTTGAAAACCAAGTTTGCAGATCCCAGGGAATCATGTGAGCAATCAGGATTTTTTTTAACTCCATGGTAAATAATACTTCTACTTTGCTTAAACTGTAACAAGTTGGCATTTTGCAGGGACCAGCCCTAATAGATTTTCAAGCACCTGATACAATGAGAATTTCAGGACATCTCACTGGTGCACTAAATTAACCTGCCTCACAAAAGGCAGACATTTCAAAGAAGCAATGAACTTATGTGCAACATACTCAGTGAGAGGTGAGAGTCAAAATTTTGATCAATTTTTAAAAAGTCACTGCTGGTCCGCTGATGTATTCGGTAAACAATAATAATGGTGAGAAACTTACTGAAAGCAAACTGCTTCTTCTGTAAAAATTTAGGCTGAAATTAGGGTAGCAATATGACCTTCTACAAGTTACAGTAACAGGAAAATGATGTCAGTAATAACCTCCACAAATAGAATACTTTTCAAAAACGTCTCAAGCAATTGTGTTTATTTTTATAAAGGGGAAAGATTGGATTTAAATGACTTATGGGATCGATAACTGGCTTTTTGCCATGTGACAGAGCAAACCAGCTCCATAAATCAAATGTTAAAAAATTCATAATTCCTCAAATTCCATTATAAATGTTCATGTTAATTTTCACAAAGTGAAGAAAGAAAAAAAAAAGGAAACATGCCTCACCATCAGCTAGAGACAAACCCATAGATCATAACTCAGGGAAGAGTTCCATGACCCTGTTGCAATTTTGATGGACTTTTTATATATTTTATTAATAAAAATAAGCAAGCATATATAAAACTAAATAAACATATGGTGTTTTATTTTTAGTTAGCTCAGTTATAATTAAATCACTGTGTGCTACTTTTGTTGGAAAAACTAATAAATTCCTTGACTTGGTTACAAAAAATGTACTAATCCAAACTGTTCAGATATTTTCAAAGGATAAATATCTGAACAATCTGTAATCCTCAAGCAACAGTGTGGCACCATTCAGCATATCATCAAACTAATAACTCCATTTTAGCTTTTTGTACTTCAGTTGTCAATGGTTATTTTTTTCTTACTCAGATGATGCAAGTTGGCACTCTAGCTACTAGGTTATCAGATCTAAAAGATCAGCACACTGGAAACCACCTCTTAACCCTATAAAATATACATAGTTACAAACTGGCTTCTCCCCTTCAAATGAGATCAGCTGGCACTGCTTTAAGAAACAAGATATGCAAGATGTAGAAAAAGGAGAGGAGAGGATACTAAAAAAAACCCCTGTCATGTAAACAAGTCTTAAAAAATAACAGTAAGGAAGTCCTATGAGACAGTGTTTCCATTTTTAAACTTAATTGTTGTAGCACAGTTTTTGTCTATTTGGAGTAGAAACAAATTCGCTCCAGCTCACACTGCTGGAAGGGAATTTCCTGTATTTGGCATTGTTTAGTCTGAATGGGCTTCTTGAGGGTGCTGCACATACTTGACAAGAACTCAAATGCACACATCAGGTTCTACTCTTTGGCATACCCACACTGTGCCAATAGAGTGAAGGAGCTATAGAAAGTAACTATTTTGATAAACAACACTCAGACAAAAATCAGAGTAAGTTAATTTTATTACTAGCTTTAGATTCCTATTTTTCCATATAATTTAAGAAAGAAGAGGGAAGCTGTCACACTACACGGTGATCAACAGTGGTCACACTTAAAACATTTACTCCAATGTAAAAAAGGCCAGATGGAGAAACATGCCCTATAAAGAAAATGGGAGAATGTCTTAAAAACTGAGCAAACTTCATGAATACAACCACTATAGTCTGCAGAACAAGCCTATAGATTAGGCTGCCCTAGACTACCCTTTGTAGTTTCCTGCCAATGCTCCAGTTCTGGCTTGACTATTACAAACCAAGATAAATTACCTCACCCTTACAGATGCAAACAACTGGAAATCTAGACACTTGATTTTTCTGGGTCATAGATGGAGTATTCACTTCCTTCAAATATGAGCTACTAAAAAATCTAACATCTTCTGCTTCCCTTCCCTAACCCCTCAGTACCAAGAGCAAATTCAAAAGCGTTTTTAAAATTAACACAATTGATTAAAATCTCAAATCATTAAACAGAATGAATATGGAGAATAGTGTCAGCCTAACCTAAACTTGGCCCAAAATGTAAAATAGCAAGCTAAAACAAACAGAAGCGTTCAATAAATTTTTTTTTAATTCCAGTAAAAAGTTGTTAATAAACATTCCTCTGCAGAGTGTAATAACCCAAACAGTGCAGAAAACCTGACTAAAGGTTAACCTGCCTGTAAGCCAAAATGAAACGGAACTTCATTGATTTCATTGTCTAAACTTAAAGAAATATACAAAATAAAAAAGTACTTTTCAATTTTAATAATTTAAGGTATTAACAACAGCAGATGTAAAAAACGTTTTTGTTTGCAGCATAATTTAAGTTGGTGACCCTTTTAAAAAGTTACAAATACTTATGTCATCAAGGTGAAATGAAAATCTTTTTATTTACCAAGTTTACGATTCAAGCTCGCGTGTTTTTCATGCAACAGTTGAAGACATCACTAGCAAGTCAGCAGAGCAGTGAGTTGTTTGCCATGTACTGCTTTCCACTTTGGTCATTCATCAGCTTTTTCAAGAGAAAGCCATATCCCTTGATTCAGGTCTTGACAGCTCAGTTAAAAGAAGGACTGGTTTTCAACTCTATTGTGCAACATACTTTCCTGTGATTTAAGTCTGGACATGTGTTCTGTTTATAATCTAGGATCTTAACAGTTCTGTATTTCTTTTTTTGTTAAAAAATCATTTCAAATCACCTGTAAGCAATTCCTTTTACTGTGTGATTATTACATGAACCTTTGAGGAGAGTTGCTGACAGTTGAAGATTAAGTATCTTTGTATAAAACTTATTGTCTAAAGTAGAGTTGCCAGGTGTCTGGTTTTTGACTGGAATGCGTGGTCGAAAAGGGACCCTGGCAGCTCTGGTCAGTACAGCTGACCAGGCCATTAAAAGTCCAGTTGGTCGCAGCATCTGACTCCCATAAGTGGCTGGCATATCCCTCTGGCTCCTATGCATAGGGCCAGCTGGGTGGGGGGCTCTGTGTGCTACCCCTGCCCATGGTGCAGGCACCGCCCTGAGCACCGTGCAGCTTCCATTCGCCAGGAACCACAGCCAATGGGAGTTGCAGGGATGGCGCCTGCAGATGGGATCAGGGTGTGGAGCCCCCCCCCCCACGGGCCACCCCTGCACCTAGGAGGCGGAGAGACATGTCACCGGATCACAGGAACAGCTGAGGTAAGCGCTGCCTGGAGCCCACACCCCAACCCCCCTCCTACACCCCAACTCCCTGCCCCAGCCCTGAGGCCCGCCCCCACCAAACTTCCTCCCAGATAGCCAGGTAGCTCCAAAAGAGTGATATGGAAGGTCAATTCTGTGGAAGGCCATTTGCCCTGAGCCTTGTGGTTGTGTAGGTGAGCTCCCCAGCCTGTTAGGGAGGCATCTGTCCCAGGGTGGTGAGTCTGTGTAGTGGGAGGAATGCTCTCGCTTGTACTGCATCAAGGTTGGTGCTAATAAACTCCCGTCGCTGTATTGGGGTTAGTGCATCATTACAATGAAGAGAACCTTGGAGAATACCCTGTGTGGAGCAGTCTGTACTGATAATGGTCCTGCCCCAACGGTAAACTGTAGGAAATCTCCTGTATGATGGTTGTACTGAGATACGAAAGTAGACATCTTCTAGGTCGACGGCTGGAAATCAATCTCCTTGCTCTAGAGCTGGAATAATGGCTGCTAGTGTGACCATCTTGCATGTCTGCGCCTTCCCGTATTTGTTTAATGGCCTTAGATCTAGAATGGAACTCCAGCCTCATTTTGCTCGGGGGGGGGGGGGGGAGGAATATCAAGAAATAATGAAAGAAACTCCTGAGTTGCACCAGGACTGGTTCAATGGCCCCAATGCAAAACAGTGGTATATTTTCTGATGAAGTTGGTTCTCATGAGAAGAGTTCCTGAAGGGGGATGGTGAAGGTGGGTTGGAATGGGGAGAGGGACATGAATTGATAAACAGCCTAGCCTGTCAGCTTTTTACCATTGGTCCACCCCCCCCGCCCCAACTCTTCCCCTGAGATCCCCCCACCTAGCCAGGCCAGAAGTTGGAGCCCTGGCCCAGGTAAGAGTGGCTAGGGGAGTCCAGGCAGCTGTGGGGAGCCGCAGACCCTCCACCTGCCTGGTGAAGGGGCCAGAGAGCAGCCCCCGGCACATGTCCCTGTCCTCCAGGGAAGGTAGAGGGTCCGTAGCTCCCCACAGCTGCCCACATGGCTCTTACCTTGACCTGGCTCCAGTTTCCAGACTGGCCTGGTAAGATCTGCCTGGGCAGCTGTGGGGAGCTGCTCACACACTCTTCCCCCTGGGTGGGAGGACCAGAGGGAAGGGACACGGGCCAAGGGCTGCTCTTGAGCCCCCCAGCCAGGCAGATGGCGGGGCCTGGGCTCCCTGGATAGGCATCCAGCTTGGCTGGGGGGGCAGGGCCTCTTCCCCCCCATACTTTTATGAAGAATCCGTGGCCCCGGTTCAAAGAGACATCCAACAACTACTCGATAGAAGCAGCAGCCAAGACGCTGAGCAGGATTTCTTTTGCAGTCTGGTTTAATACTTTAAGACTTTTGTTATACTACAATTTTGCAGTTCACTGTTGTTACTATGTAAAAAAGCAAACATTCCATAATATTTCCCACAAGCTTAATGAAAAATTGCTTTAAAGCTCTGTAGGCTCCTTGAGAATAAGGACCTTTTTAACGAATATGATTTCAGCAGTTTCTTGTAGAATCTGAATCAAAACAACAAGTAACTCGAAGTCACTTGTGAGTTCATGGAGAGAACTTTTGGGGTTTTTTTTTTACTCTCAGTAATTTAACGCACAACAAAGTTTGCCAGAACCAGTGTTTTAGTAAACTGCTAATCCAACCCTTTAGCCAGGTCAGCTGCTTTCTCGCATTCCCAACATGAAAGAATTGGGAACCTAACATATTAGCAGATGATTCTTACAGGCTGCAATTGTTAGTCACAGTGCAACTACTTAGGGGCCCTACAAATAAAAACAGAAGCTGCAATCATTGCTTATTTTCTCCAGTTTCTGTCCACAATGACAAAGACTATGTAGGCTGGACAGACAGCACGTGGCAGACTAGTATGGGGTAGATTTACACCCTAGTTTGCTGTAAATTCATTGTTCGTGTAGACAAGCCCTTAATTCCTGTGAGTCAGTGCCCCGGTGGGTGCAATGTTTGGACACACACTGCTGATAGAGATGCTGTTTTTTGGATGATATATAAAAAACAAGGCCTTGTTACTTTAAAAAACAAAAACAAAAAAAGGTGCTTTTCTGAGTAAGAGTTTTACCCCTGTGTCTAGGCCACATTTGAATTCAAACAGTTACACTCTAACAATCTAAATTCCTGCTGATATGTCCTTTGGGTATGCTATTCTTCTGCACTTCCTGTTCCTGAAGTATTATGTAGCATTGTACACTGCTGAACAGCAGCTGTATTCCACCCCACATTTGCATGAATTGCAGTGGTCAGCAAAATCAGGCCTAAAGACCTCTTAAGTACCTCCAAAGAGGCATTATGAGGCTTATTTTTAAAAATACTCTGAGATCAATGATGAGCTGTGCTACAGAACCACTATTATTTATTATTATTATATTATTACAATAAAAGAATCCTTCAGTTGAGAAAAGGAAACACCTATTAATTCCAAATTAATGAGCTGAGGGGTAAAGAAGGATCTTTTGACTTTTTTTGCTCCCTTTCTACCCCCTCCTTCCCCATGACATTCAATCGCAGAAAGCCTTTCAAATTCATAACCGATGGAATAGAAAAGATTACATTCCATATACTGTAATCAGGGAATAAATTTATGCAAATTATATACAGTAGGACTTGAAACAGTTACTGCATTGTGCTATGCTGAGCAAAAAAAAAAGTCAGAGACACAAATGCCAAGCTAAGAGTGAAGGAAGGCAATGGGAAGAACTGAAACAAGCCTACTTTTATAATCTGAAATCTTTATGCTGTTCAGTAAATGCAGCTCCATTTTTAGTAGTTCTTTTGAGTTACTATTGGATTGATAGACTAACTTAAAAATATAAAAGCCACTTAAGCACATGCCCTAATCACTCAAGTTTCTATTTCTATATTCCAAAGGATTTGAAAGAAATTTAGAAGGAAATTTATCATAGGAAATACCATATGTTGCTCAAATACAATATTACTTGAAGGCTCACTATCATTTTCTTGTTTTGTATGCTATATCTTTTATAGAAACACACTGATTAAAGGGGTAAAGACTGCTTAGAATTCATGGGCCAAACAAAAAAGTAAATTATCAGTTATTTCTACTCTACAGATTAAAAAGATTTCCTGATTACAGAAGTGACAGGTTTTTTGGCTTTAAAATTCCAGTGATCACTTTCATTTAATTTAAAAAAAAAAAAAAAAGATTGTCCTGCAGACCAGAGAGAAATCTGCTACTTATGTTCATATTCATTAGTACTCTGGATGAAAGACATCAGACTACCAGAGTTATTGTTCCAAAGTAGCTTTGCAAAAATATTCTTGGTTAAAAACCACCACTAGAACTTAAAGAAAAATAAGAAGGGTAAGAGAAAAAATGTTTGAAAATACTTAACCAATCAACTGGTTAGTGAATTCAAGTAACCGACTGCTCAGAAGTGGAACTGGTATGATATCAGAAAACAAAAAGACAGAACATGCAATAAAAATAAAACAAAAAACCCCCACACCATACAGGAGGAAGAATAAGTCACACACACACAAGTTACTATAGCTTTTATTCTTAATTGTTAAACACCAGCAGTGTATTCAGTGGTATAGACAGAGAGACAGACACAATTCTTGCCCAGATACCTCAGTCTTGCAAGAGTCTGTGCATGCAAAAGAAATGGCATGAGATGATGATGATTTTCCTCTTGCTCTTTGGCTTTTGGAGGTAAAGCTGTCAGCTAGGAAAGATCTCTCTTCCAGGGTGGAGGAAGAGAAGGACTTAATGTATGAAGCTTTTGTTCTTTTCATACTTTTGACTCACTGAAAAAAAAGGAAGTCTGTCAACTTATATTCCTGTCGGTAGTTGACCAACTCCATTTATTGCCAGCACCAACGATAACATGAGCCAAGAGAATACAAGAAAAGCCACCTGCTGTACCGCTTTCAAAGCAGTAATCTCTTTCCTGCATGTTTTCCAATGAGATGCAATCTGAATACATTGTAAAGGGTCCTCTGTTCAAGTTAACAGATCTGTCAGGAGCCTCAAGAAATCCATGATCTTGGAAGAGTTAAGCTACTAATCAAGAAGGCATTAAAAAAAACCATCCCCAAAAACCCAAAACATTGCAGTAACAGGTTGAACTCCTCTTCTTTTTAGTCATATTCCAAAAACAAAACATACAGCTAATAATTAAATGGTGAGGAAGAGTGGATAGCAGTTCTTTTCCAAATATGCATTTGAAATGAAAATGCAGTATATATAGTCTCCTGAAAGAATGAACCAGAATTGAGACTATCCTTGATTTTAGCCAGTTTTAGCTTGATTTTAACATCTTTAATCTTAACTGATGCTGGGCAATGCAAATGCTAAAACAACACTTAGGCAGAAACACAGTAAGGACATGCCTAAAAGGAATACAATTGGCATAAACATACAATTTACCTAATGGTGTCACCCAGTTACCCCACTGTTCAATCAATCAAATAAATAAAAGCACAGGTAAAAAGCAGGCCTAACTAAGGCAGACTGAGGTAAAGGTGGGAAAAAAGGGAAACCATACTGATTAATTAGCAGAAACCATGACTCCTCTTCCCCGCCCCCGCATCTAATGCCCTTTGATTAAAAAGTAACAGTTCTGGAGTCCTCCTTAACTTATCTCTATAACTAGATTTCCAGATAGCAGCACTGCCCAGGAATGTGTTCTTCCACTTGCTATTAAGGAAATTATGCCTCTTTTTGTGACAAAGGACTAATGCCCATTTATCAACAACAGACACTGTTGTTACCACCTCAGGGATAAATTATGACAATTGCCTTGAAAACAGGAACAATAGGGCAACATGAAAACTTCCATTGGTCCAATATAGAATTATAGAACTGTAGAGATGGAAGGGACCTTAAGAACATAAGAACAGCCGTACTGGGTCTTCCGACAGTGGCCAATGCCAGGTGCCCCAGAGGGAATGAACAGAACAGGTAATCATCAAGTGATCCATCCTGTTGCCCATTCCCAGCTTCTGCCGAACAGAGTCTAGGGACACCATTCCTGCCCATCCTGACTAATAACCATTGATGGACCTATCCTCCATGAATTTATCTAGTTCTTTTTTGAACCGTTATAGTCTTGGCCTTCACAACATCCTCTGGCAAGGAGTTCCACAGGTTGACTGTGTGTTGTGTCCATCTCCTTGTGCTGATAGGGTCCATATGTAAAAGTTCATCTCCTGACTGGAACAGATCAGCAACAGGACATCACACCAGTGCTCTGTACTGCATCCCCACACAATGCAAGATTCACTTTAAGTCCTGCAGCAGCATGTCACCCACCTCTCGTGAGCGCCCTCCTCTGGTGGGGCGTCTACAGTCTTTAAACTAGTCCCAGCTGATATCGGGTCGTACCCCCAGGGCTTCCTGCCTGGAGGCAATGGTTTCACCCTCTTAGTCTGTTCTCCAGCTGGGCCTCCCGACAGTTCAGTCTCCTTCTGGGAATTTACTGCTGTCCAATTAAGTTCCCTCTAAGCTGTGTGGCCTCATGGCCATGCAGCTGTCTATCAAGGGCTGCGCAGACAGGGAGAGGCACCTCTCCCATGGCCCCGGGCTGCTGCAGCAAGGAAGGGCTGAGGGGAGTCCTCTCTCCTCACCGCAGCCCTGGGGCAGCCTGTACCCAAAACCTCTCATCCCCAGCCCCACCCCAGAACCCACACTCCCAGCCAGATCCCTCCCCCCACCCTCTGCCCCACCCTTGAGTCCCCGCCCACACCCCAAACCCTGCACTCCCAGCCAGAGCCTTCACCCCTACACCCCAACCCTCTGCTCTCTCCCAAACACCAAACCTTTCAGACCCACCCCCGCCACACATCACCTCCACATTGGTGCACATAACAAAATTCATTCTGCACATGGATGTAAAAAATTAGAGGGAACATTGCTGTCCAATTGTAGGCCCTTCCCCAATTGCCTATGGTGGGGGGGACAACTACGACCATACCACACACAGTCCCACCCAGCCTTCTGGGTTCCAGCCCAGGGACCCTAAGAATAGCAGCCACACACTGCCATGTCCCTTTAGCAAAGGTGCCTTCAGTTCCCTGGGCCAATTCCCTGCAGCTCCAGCCTTCACCAATGTCTTACCCTTAGCTCAGGGTTCTTCTAAGCTCAGGCCCAGCAGCCAGCCAGGAACTCTTCCTTGCTCCCCCAGTCCCTACTGGCACTGTCTGTTGTGCTGCAGTTCCCTTTGGCCAGTCAATAGCCCAGACCTGCAGTCATCTAGCTCCAGCAAGGAACTGCCTGTCTCTGGCTCTGCAGCTCCTTATTACAGGGCCCCCCGGGCTCTCATTGGCTGCTTTCCCTGCACCCACTCTGGGCCACTTGGAGAACTTCTCTTCTGCTTCTCTCTGGGATGAATGTGGCAGGACACTGAGGCTTCCAGCAGCAGGCCTCTGGTCCGAGTCCATGCTGTCACAGAGCCCTAGTTTTCATTTTCAGGTCCCTCTAAAGGACTAGGACCTGGCTACCTCTGAGACTCTTCTCCACACAAAACCCACAAAGAGCACTATGAGCACACAGTGCTTCTGCTGATATAACCCAATTATGTTCTCAAAGTCTGGAAGAAAGACATTTTCATTGGAGAATCTTTGATCTCAGAACTCCCTTGGAACAGAGATTGCAATGAGTTCACGTCTCAGCTTTTAGACTACAAGGCAAGACATCTCTCTGCAGAGACCTTTTCTTAAGAAAGGAGGCTACAAAGTGGCCAGCAAGATTTTCCCTTTTCTTTGGTAGCTACCGTCCAGCATCTCAGAATTACAACCTAATCAACCAACCCATGATTATCAAGTAGATTCCTAAATAATATTGGTTCTTCTTAAATTATTGAACTGTATATAACAGATGTGTGAACCTCCAAAGAGACTCGACAACCCTAAGCAAAATAGTATAGTCTACATTTCAGAGTGGTGAATAGAGTGCATTACAGACTAAGACTTTTGCGAGAGTACTGTGTCCAGTTCTTGTGTACATAATTCAAAGATTTTGATTTGGAGGTTTCAGGGAAGAGTCAGGAGAATAATTAAAGGATTGGCAAACAAGCCACACAGTGAGACATTCAAGGAGCTCAATCTATTTGGCTTTATGAAGAGAAGGTTAAGGGTTGACTTGATCAGAGTGTGTAAGCACCTACTTGGGGAACAAATATTTGACAATGGGCTGATCAATCAGCAGGCAAGATCTCATGGCTGTTGTCGAAGTTAGACAAATTCAGACTGGAAATATGGTGCACATTTTTAACTGTAAGGGTAATTAACCATTGAAAAAATTTACCAAGGGTTATAGCACATTCTCCACCACTGGCAATGTTTAAATCAAGAGTGGATGTTTTTCTAAAAAAAGATATCCTATATTCAAACAAGAATCATTGCAGGGACATACTATGGCAGGAGTGGGCAAACTACGGCCCGAGGGCTGCGTCATGCCTATTAGACCTTTTAATCCAGCCCTTGAGCTCCTGTTGGGGAGTGGGGCTGGGGGCTTGCCCCACTTTGCACGGCTCCCAGAAGAAGTGGCATGTCCCCACTCTGGCTCCTATGTGTTTGGGCAGCCAAGGGCTCCACACGCTGCCCCTACCCCAAATGGCTCTGCAGCTCCCATTGGCTGGGAACCATGGCCAACGGGAGCTGCAGGGGTGGTGCCTGCGGACGGGACCAGTGCGCAGAGGTGCCTGGCCACACCTCCGCATAGGAGCCGGAGAGGAGAAATGTCGCAGCTTCTGGGAGCTGCTTGAGATAAGCACCGCCCAGAGCCTGCACCCCTGACATCCTCCTGCGCTCCAACACCCTGCCCCAGCCCTGATCCCCCTCCTGCCCTCCGAACCCCTCGGTCCCAGGCAAGAGCAGCCTCCTGAACCCCCAGCCAGAGCCCTCACCCCCCCCACGCCATCCAACCCCCTGCCCCAGTCCAAAGGCCCCACCCATACCCTGAACCCCTCATATCTGGCCCCACCCTGGAACCCACACCCCCAGCCCAGAGCCCATACCCCAGCCACCTGCCTCAGCTATACTCCGAAACTCTCTGCTCCATCCCCAGCTGCAGCCCCCTCCTGCACCCCACACCGTTCATCCCAAGCCCATCCCCAGAGCCCAAGGTTGAGGGGAGATATGATTGCTCTCTATAAATATATCAGAGGGATAAATACCAGAGAGGGAGAGGAATTATTTAAACTCAGTACCAATGTGGACACAAGAACAAATGGATATAAACTGGCCACTAGGAAATTTAGATTAGAAATTAGACGAAGGTTTCTAACCATCAGAGGAGTGAAGTTTTGGAATAGCCTTCCGAGGGAAGTAGTGGGGGCAAAAGATCTATCTTGCTTTAAGATTAAACTCGATAAGTTTATGGAGGAGATGGTATGATGGGATAACATGGTTTTGGTAATTAAATATTCAAGGTAAATAGGCCCAATGGCCTGTGATGGGTTTTTAGATGGGGTAAGATCCAAGTTACCCGGGAAAGAATTTTCTGTAGTATCTGGCTGATGAATCTTGCCCATATGCTCAGGGTTTAGCTGATCGCCATATTTGGGGTCGGGAAGGAATTTTCCTCCAGGGCAGATTGGAAGGCCCTGGAGGTTTTTCGCCTTCCTCTGTAGCATGGGGCATGGGTCACTTGCTGGAGGATTCTCTGCTCCTTGAGGTCTTCAAACTACAATTTGAGGACTTCAATAGCACAGATATAGGTGTGAGGTCTTTTTTAGGACTGGTGGGTGAAGTTCTGTGGCCTGCATTGTGCAGGAGGTCAGACTAGATGATCATAATGGTCCCTTCTGACCTAAATATCTATGAATCTATGAATCACCTCCAGCCGGAGTGCTCACCCCCTCCCGCATCCCAACGCCCTGCCCCAGCCCAGAGCCCTCTCCCACACCGTGAACTCCTCATTTCTAGCCTCACCCCAGCCAGAAACCTCACCCCCTCCAGCATCCCAACCCCCAATTTTGTGAGCATTCATGGCCCGCCATACAATTTCCATAGCCCGATGCAACCCTCAGGCCAAAAGGCTTGCCCACCCCTGTTCTATGGTCTAGGTTATGCAAGAGATCAAACTAGATGATCACTGTGGTGCTTGCTGGTCTTCGAATCTATTAACTTATTAACACAAATAATAAATTCCTCACTTTTCCAATATTAAACAGTGAGAGCTTTCCATAATACAAAGCAAATGTAGGAAAAAATCCCAACCATTTATTAGGAAATACTACATTCAAAATTTTGGAGTTATAAAACACTAGTGCACACAGTTAACTTCTCCAGTGTAACTGGACACTTAAAAGAATGACTTTTATCCATCTTTACTGCTCCTTTCTATGCTATTCAGAGGCATCACAAACTGAATCAATTTTCACAAAAAAGAGAGAGCGCGAAATAGAGAAATCAATTTTACTTTTCACCGATGAGCTATCCTGGGTAAACTTTTGTTGGATCAGAAACACCATGGACTCGTGTCACAATGTAGGGGGCCTCAAAGCCAAAGAAAGATGATTAACTCAGTCTCCAAGGCCACACACACATTTCAGTCAGAGACAAAACAATTTTAGTCAAAGATAAGGTGTGCAGGGAAATAGCTACTGGGGGGGAAAAAACACACTATAAAAGTGAGTTTTGGTTTTCTTTAAAATATATTCAAATATTTACTGTTTGTACCCTGACACTTTGAGAAGCAGTCTCACAAGATCTGCAGCACCGTCTGGGTTTTTACAGTTTTGATTATTCATTCAAGTCCAATCTCATGTCTGCAACATGCCAGAAACAGCACATTTTCAGAACTGAACAAAATGGCTGTGCCGAACAAGACTGCAGCTGTTACAATAAATGTATTCCATTATGCAATGTTAAGGTAGCCCTGTCCAACAGGACCTTTCATAAGCCAGCTGCCCAAAAAGGAAAGAAAAAAGATTGGCAGTTTACTTGTAAAATCCCATCAGTAGTGCATCCCCAAAAGGCTAGAAGGCTCATGCAATTAACTCTACATTCAAGCCAGTACTTTATACAGTACTTTTAAAATAATAACCATTAACTAGCATAGGCAGATATTTGTGGGGCTTAGTGATATAGCTGAAATTCAATGTGATTTTCTCAACAAAACTTACTCCCAGAAGAGAAGTCTAATGGTTCAGTTATCAGAGCCATATACCACGACGGGGTGGGGGAAAGAATGATTTGGGGTTAAACGTGACCTCAGGACAACTGCTTCTTGGCTGGGCAAGGATTTGGAAGCACTGTGGAGATGACTTTCCATCCTATGTGTATCCCTCCAGAAACACCCTGCAGAAGATCAAGAGTGAGTTATAGTTAAGTGAAGTAGAAGGAGAACATAGGTTTCAGAGTAGCAGCCATGTTAGTCTGTATTCGCAAAAAGAAAAGGAGTACTTGTGGCACCTTAGAGACTAACCAATTTATTTGAGCATGAGCTTTCGTGAACTACAGCATCCGATGAAGTGAGCTGTAGCTCACGAAAGCTTATGCTCAAATAAATTGGTTAGTCTCTAAGGTGCCACAAGTACTCCTTTTCTTTTTAAGGAGAACATAGGGGATTTAGGACTACTATGGGGAACACCATGCAGATTGAAAGGAATGAGAAACTGGAGGATCTTCTCATCCAAGACTAGTCAGTCCTACAAGCATCATTACCTTGGGGAGGCAAGAACCTCATTACCTGAGGAACATGGATGAAAGTAGTAAAATCCTACCTGTCTAGACAATGAAGTCCAAGCATGAAAGATCAGCCCAAGGAAGAGAGTGCAATCTATATCGTTGAGACAATCAAAAAGCAGAACAAAAAAACCCTGACTGCAAACTAACAAGGTCACCCTTTTAATTAGTTTTATGCTTCACAACAACTTCAGAAAGTGGGCCATTGAACAAGGAGGGTCACCAATGCAAAGTTTTCATTTTTACTTTCAAGACACTGCAATATTCATAGTCACTACAAAACATGTCCGATTGTAGATCACTCCTACATACAAAACAACTTGCAATAAAGAAATCCTACAATTCGCTCTCTAGTCTCTCTCATTTTATGTACCCACAGGCAGACAGAGAACCCTTCAGTAGTAGGCAGGTGATGTGCTTGGCTGAATATCCCAAAGCCATTTACAGTTTTACTATGTTGTGCCTTTTAGGGAGCAGGTTTCTCCAGTTTTTCCACTGACCTATTCAGACTGTAATTTGGTCAGGCTGCAGAAGTTCGTTTCAGTAGGCTTGTTCTATTTTGCATCTACCTGTTATGGACAGAGAAGATGATGTAGATTTCATTATACTGACGCCCCCCTTCTTCAGCTATTTCCACCTCTCTGTGCCTTCTCCTCACCTGATTTCCTTCTTAGATGCTCTTTTTCTGCTCTCTCTCTCTCTTCAGTCAGCTGAATACTGATACTTAGACTATAAGCTCTATGGGGCAAGAATCACGTTTTTGGTATATGCTTTTACACGCCATAGTACAACGTCGCCTCAACCCTCGTGTATTACAGCAACATAAACAACTACCACCCACACTTTTCAGAAAAAGGAGGTTGGTGACAAAAGCAACCCTCTCACATCTGTGGACAATATTGTAATGTACAGCTGCTAAAAAAAAAATTTACTAATATATAGCACTCATAGTGCTTCACTGGTTCAAAGTGTTCTGTGAATATTAACTAATTCATCTTCACAACACGCATGATATAAGTGTTTGTCAGTGTTTTCCAGATGAGAAACTGAGGCATAGGGAGGTAAGGTGATTTGCCTAGAACTGGAAGCAGAAGGAAAAACTCAATTATTGGCTTTTTCTCCTTTGCATAATCTATGCATCTGGCTTAATCTATGCAGCCAATAATCAATAGTCAGTGCCTGTAAATACTTGTGTCTGAGTGCAAATACTGCAGCATTAGACAATTTTTCTGAATATTCATATAACTGATGATGTGACAGTGATTCTCTGCTATTTGTTTCCCCTTTTATACTCCATACCCCCATTTCCCCTTTTTATACTTCATATTTTGAAATGCAAGCATTTTTCATTTATATTTGTAAGCAAACTTACACTGAAGTATGTGATTGTTTCCTCCTTTAATAGCTTCATAAACTAATTGTTTGCAACTAATGTTTTTCCATTTGTATTTCTGCCTCTTTTCATAACCCCTAAATATTGTCACCCGGATACTAAATTACAAAGGGTCTTTTTTTTGTCCTTCATAAAATCTTCTCTGAATTTCAAGATTATTCATTAAAATTCTCAGTTAAATTTTCTGGAGAGGAAAGACATCTTGATATAGCCAGAAGACTGACTTTATTCCTCTAAAATCCAAGCCATGTAAATGACTATTGAACGCAGCAGCTGTGTTGCTGGCAGAGAAGACACAACAGAATAAAATGCTCATGGTGATGATTTCCCTCCCTCCAATGCAATTCATTACATAGTGATCCAATTATTCCACAAAAAGCCTTTTTCTTATAGCATGCTCTCCTTTTCACTTCTGTTTGTTTCCCCCAACCAAAACTATGCCAAGGATAGAATGCTTTGCAAATATTTCATGAGAAAATGCCATTTACACCCACAGCCTGCTCTTTCCTCTCTCCCACTCCCCAAAACAGAAGGATTTGAAAGCTCTTCATTTCTAATACAATTTGTAGATTTAAAAGCACAAATCAAAGAGGAGATTTTACAACAACTACAAAGGTGCATTTCACACAGAATGAAGGGATGGATAAAAAACTCAACTTACTTAGAAATGAAAAATTTCTCAATGAGAGTTCCATAGAAGCAGGAGTGTGGTATCACGAAAAAAACTGGATTAATGACCTATCACTAAGGATGGAAAATAATATTAAACAAATTACAGTGTTTTCCAAATACTGTTTGTAACTTTCTAAATTTTTTTCAATATGAAAGTTATATCTAAACTGTATTGGTGTAAAATTAAGATCCTGCTGTATCAATGAAGGCCTTGTACACAGCTTCAAATAGGATGGTTTGTGAGGTAAACAGCATCTCTTCTGTTCAGGCTTCAATTATGCGTTGGAGGAAAGGGGGCAGAATTATCTTCCCTCTTGCTCCCACCACTTGCTGAGCTGGAATTAGGACACAAAACCAAGCTGTGCTTTTTGGGCACGTGAAGTTATGGTCAAAACTAGCACAATCATTTTAAAACAGAATGAGGAGCGTAAAACTCTCAGAAACTAACTTTCACAAATGTACGTGTGATTTCTTTGTTTTCATATATTATCTGTGTTAAGTCACTATGTGCCGGTCTTCAGTAATGACCATTTCTGTCCTTAGGGTGCAAAATGAAACAAATCCTCAATGGACAATTTAAAAACAAAAACCATCAATAATGTACTCCATTAGATAGATGGTTGTGTGTCAGCAGGTGCTTTCCCGCCCCCCATAACTTTGCACAGAAAAAGACAGATAGTATACACTGCCAAATGAAGTTTAGTGTCGCATTAAAAATTAAACATGGCTTCCTTCGCGCTTTTAACTGTAGTGTTTTCATTATTGTCCTAACATAAGACAAGTCACTACTGGGTGTTCAATGCGTATGTTTTTGCAAGTTGAAAGACAATATTAGAAACCAGAACATGAGGCAACATTTTATAACAGTAAATTTTACTAATGACAGCTAGTTAACAGGATTCTATCAGAACTGCTTTACAAGTATAGGACTATATTTTGGCACATGCTGTTTAGGGAGGCCCACCAGCAGTTGCAAGTGCACAGGGAGGAAGCTGATCTTCCAAACTCTGGCTCCCTCAAACCCAAAAAGAGACAACACCTCAAACACTCCCATACAGCTGCCACTGAGAGAGCAGGGGCTACCAATCAAATGACAAACTCCACATTTGTTAGTATATGTTACATGAGGACAAAGAACCCTATGCAGAAGCTCACAGATATTCCAGCTCCTATCAGGAATAATCTTGCTTCAGTTAGCCTCCGTACATATTATAGCTGCACATTAGCTCAGCTTTCGCAGTGTATAAGTACAGAGGTTTGGGGAGCGGTTATATCACAATGGCCTATAATTAAGGCTGCGTGTCGGTCACGGAAGCCATGGATTCCGCGACTTGCCGTGACCTCTGTGACTTCTGCAGCAGTTGGTGCTGGCTGCCCCCGGCTCCTACCAGCATGTCCCTACAGCTCCAAGGCGGAAGGACCAGGGTGCTCTGCGCACTGCCCGTGCACATCGCCCCCACAGCTCCCATTGGCTGTGGTTCCCTTGGGCCCTCCCCCCAGGAGCTGCAGGGACATGCTGATTGAAGCCGGGTAGGGAACCTGACAGCCCCACCAACCCCTCCCCAGCAACAGCAGGGGTCCCTGGTCCTACCCCCCAGCACCCATTGCTAAACAATACAAATTAAGCAGCAAGCCTGAACTTGCTTGTGTAAAGTATCTGACACAGAGGCAATACCAGCATTTGTCCATAATACTTGTCAGACTCCTTTACAAAGATATCAGAAAGTAAACATTAAGTTATTGCTACATAGGGTTGCATGTGTTTTCATTCGAAAATGGAAGATACAGTACATCATTTGTTCCTACTAAGTGAAAACCCTAATCATTACACAGCGACCAATGATAGCTGAATTTTTGGTGTTATCCACCACAGAAGAGCCTAAAAACCTCACCCCCTCCTTGTTCTTCCTTGTTTGGAATGGGCTGCAAGGATGAGAGTTTTCTGAGAACACCTTTTACCTCTCTCCAAAGAGTTCTCTATCAGTTAGCTAGTTTCCTCTCTCACTCCAGTAGTCAAAGCCTGAATGCAATGCACAACCTGTTTATTCAAGTTGCATGCTTGGGAGGTTCACAGAGGTTAACAAAGAATGGGCACTAGCTGCTCCATCTGTTACTTCCCCATATGCTGGGAGGGGCTTTGGCTGTTGGATCCACATATAGTCATGGATCACCATCCTAGGACTATCCCCAAAGAACTCCTTCACATGGGAGTGCAGGGAGACCTTGTGGAACTGTGCTTCTCTACCCAGGGGTACAGAGCATCTGCGCAGGCTCCTCCCATATGCAATCACACTAGGTCTGCAGTTATCAAGGCTTACTGAGCCCACAGAAAAGAGAACATGGTTTGCTCCAGGTGAGCAATATCAGATGTAGGTATAGAAGGAATGTGGTATACTGGTTAGAAAAGGGGTTCTCAAACTTTTTCCATGGTATAACCACATCTCAAAAGACACCTCCCACTTACAACTGCACAATATCCCTGTGGCAGCTACAGCAATTGTTTATAGGGAAATGTAAGATGAGCAAAGTATGCATGTCTTTTAGCTGTTTTTATTACATTTTTTGAAAAAGAAAAATGGGTTTCCCTTTATTCTTCATTTCACTTCATTTCTGGTCCTCCTCTCCCCCGGTACATGCTTCCCTGACCCTTAGAGTATATCTACACTGAATCTGGGAGCAAGCTGCTGAGCCCAGCCCCTGGATTTAAGAGCCTAACCTACAACCATAGTTGCAACATCGAAGCAGTAGCTACACAGCTATTTTTAGCACACGTGTGCAAGCCCCACTGAGTCTGTGGGTCTGGGCAGGGAGGCTCACTCACAGATACACCATTGACAGACTCTTCCCTGGGCATGCTGGCCAGACACCTGGTCCTCTTCTCCCGATACTCTCCAGCATATTGGGCATAGGGATGTCTCCTTTCCTGCCCCCCACTGATGACTCATCTCAGAGGATAGTTCTTGGGTCTTCTTCTCCTCTTACACAGGAACAGTCCCTAGAAGTAGTAGTTACCATTGCTCCTGCTTTTCCAGGCATTCTGACTCTTCTTTGCAACATCTAAGGTGGCAACAGGAATTGAACCTGTGCCTTAACACCTGTAAAAGCAGCTGGAAACCTTCAACTCAATCCAAAGTCAATGGTGGCTGCAGGTACCCAGCACCTCAGAAAAATCAGGCCTCAAATTGGCCACCCAAAAATGGAAGCAACCAAAATTGGAGACCACTTTTGATTGTTAAATCATCTGTAAAAGGAGCAAAATATGGATATACCTCAAAGGACTTTTGTGAAGCTTATTTTTTGTAAAGCACTTTGATATCCTCCAAAAGGAGGAGCGAGCTACAGAGTTCAAAATATTACTATCAAATCCACAAGTGAAGCCTAATTACTGAAGAAATTATAATTTAGTCTTTCCCCATTGTGACAGGTTCGGTCACAGAGACCCCCTTGGGACTGTTACCTGATGTGCTGAAACTACCTCTGAGCCTGTTTTCCCTGTCAGCTTGGGACTCCAGAACCCTGCCTTGTTGAGCCAGACATGCAAATCTGCTGCAACACAGACCCAGGTCTAGTCCAGGCCCCCAAAGCTGCAGACTTTAACCAAAAACTGCTCAGCAAGTCACCTATCTCCAGCACCCAGTTCCCAGTGGGATCCAAACCCCAAATAAATCAGTTTTACTCTGTATAAAGCTTATACAGGGTAAACTCATAAATTGTCCGCCCTCCGGCTTTCTTCCAGCAACTGGCAGAAGTTACTAGATCGCACGTCCTGGTTTTCATGGGGACTTCAATCACCCTGATATCTGCTGGGAGAGCAATACAGCGGGGCACAGACAATCCAGGAAGTTTTTGGAAAATATAGGGGACAATTTCCTGGTGCAAGTGCTGGAGGAACCAACTAGGGGCAGAGCTCTTCTTGACCTGCTGCTCCCAAACCAGGAAGAATTAGTAGGGGAAGCTAAAGTGGATGGGAACCTGGGAGGCAGTGACCATGAGATGGTCGAGTTCAGGATCCTGACACAACGAAGAAAGGAAAGCAGCAGAATACGGACCCTGGATTTCAGAAAAGCAGACTGACTCCCTCAGGGAACTGATGGACAAGATCCCCTGGGAGAATAACATGAAGGGGAAAGGAGTCCAGGGGAGCTGGCTGTATTTTAAAGAATCCTTATTGAGGTTACAGGGACAAGCCATCCCAATGCGTAGAAAGAATAGTAAATATGTCAGGCGACCAGCTTGGCTTAACAATGAAATCCTTGCTGATCTTGAACACAAAAAAGAAGCTTACAAGAAGTGGAAGATTGGACAAATGACCAAGGATGAGTATAAAAATATTGCTCGGGCATGCAGGAGTGAAATCAGGAAGGCCAAATCACACCTGGAGTTGCAGCTAGCAAGAGATGTTAAGAGTAACAAGAAGGGTTTCTTCAGGTATGTTAGCAACAAGAAGAAAGTCAAGGAAAGTGTGGGCCCCTTACTGAATGACGGCGGCAATCTAGTGACAGAGGATGTGGAAAAACCTAATGTACTCAATGCTTTTTTTTGCCTCTGTCTTCACGAACAAGGTCAGCTTCCAGACTACTGCACTGGGCAGCACAGCATGGGGAGGAGGTGACCAGCCCTCTGTGGAGAAAGAAGTGGTTCGGGACTATTTAGAAAAGCTGGACGTGCACAAGTCCATGGGGCCAGATGCGTTGCATCCGAGAGTGCTAAAGGAGTTGGCGGATGTGATTGCAGAGCCATTGGCCATTATCTTTGAAAACACATGGTGTTTGGGGGAGGTCCCAGATGACTGGAAAAAGGCTAATGTAGTGCCCATCTTTAAAAAAGGGAAGAAGGAGGATCCTGGGAACTACAGGCCAGTCAGCCTCACCTCAGTCCCTGGAAAAATCATGGAGCAGGTCCTCAAGGAATCAACTCTGAAGCACTTAGAGGAGAGCAAAGTGATCAGGAACAGTCAGCATGGATTCACCAAGGGCAAGTCATGCCTGACTAATCTTCTATGACGAGATAACTGGTTTTGTGGATGAAGGGAAAGCAGTGGATGTGTTGTTCCTTGACTTTAGCAAAGCTTTTGACACTGTCTCCCACAGTATTCTTGCCAGCAAGTTAAAGAAGTATGGGCTGGATGAATGGACTATAAGGTGGATAGAAAGTTGGCTAGATTGTCAGGCTCAACAGGTAGTGATGAATGGCTCCATGTCTAGTTGGCAGCCGGTATCAAGTGGAGTGCCCCAAGGGTCGGTCCTGGGGCTGGTTTTGTTCAATATCTTCATAAATGATCTGGAGGATGGTGTGGATTGCATCTTCAGCAAGTTTGCAGATGACACTAAACCGGGAGGAGAGGCAGATACGCTGGAGGGTAGGGATAGGATACAGAGGGACCTAGACAAATTGGAGGATTGGGCCAAAAGAAATCTGATGAGGTTCAACAAGGACAAGTGCAGAGTCCTGCACTTAGGACGGAAGAATCCAATGCACCGCTACAGACTAGGGACTGAATGGCTCGGCAGCAGTTCCGCAGAAAAGGACCTAGGGGTTACAGTGGACAAGAAGCTGGATATGAGTCAACAGTGTGCCCTTGTTGCCAAGAAGGCCAATGGCATTTTGGGATGTATAAGTAGGGGCATTGCCAGCAGATCGAGAGACGTGATCATCCCCCTCTATTTGACACTGGTGAGGCCTCATCTGGAGTACTGTGTCCAGTTTTGGGCCCCACACTACAAGAAGGATGTGGAAAAATTGGAAAGAGTCCAGCAGAGGGCAACAAAAATGATTAGGGGACTGGAACACATGACTTATGAGGAGAGGCTGAGGGAACTGGGGATGTTTAGTCTACGGAAGAGAAGAATGAGGGGGGATTTGATAGCTGCTTTCAACCACCTGAAAGGGGGTTCCAAAGAGGATGGCTCTAGACTGTTCTCAGTGGTAGCAGATGACAGAACAAGGAGTAATGGTCTCAAGTTGCAGTGGGGGAGATTAAGGTTGGATATTAGGAAAAACCTTTTCACTAGGAGGGTGGTGAAACACTGGAATGCGTTACCTTGGGAGGTGGTGGAATCTCCTTCCTTAGAAGTTTTTAAGGTCAGGCTTGACAAAGCCTTGGCTGGGATGATTTAATTGGGGATCGGTCCTGCTTTGAGCAGGGGGTTGGACTAGATGACCTCCTGAGGTCCCTTCCAACCCTGATATTCTATGATTCTATAACACAGAGAGAGAGATGCACAGCTGCTTACTCCCCCAGATATTAATCACTTACTCTGGGTTAATTAATAAACAAAAGTGATTTTATTAAGTATAAAAAGTAGGATTTAAGTGGTTTCAAGTAACAGACAGACAGAACAAAGTAAGTTACCAAGCAAAATAAAACAAAACACACAAGTCTAAGCCTAATACATTTAAGAAACTGGATACAGGTAAATCTCACCCTCAGAGGTGTTCCAATAAGCTTCTTTCACAGACTAGACTCCCTTTTAGTCTGGTCCCAATCCTTTCCCCGGTACAATCCTGGTTAGTTCCAGCTCAGGTGGTAACTAGGGGATTTCTCATTACTTGCAGCCCCCTTGTTCTGCTCCACCCCTTTTTATAGCTTTGGCCCATGGCAGGAATCCTTTGTTTCTCTGGGTTCCCACCCCTCCTTCTAAATGGAAAAGCACCAGGTTTAAAATGGATTCCAGTATCATGTGACATGATCCCATGTCCTGTAAGACCCCTAGTCTCCATTCTTCTGGGGCTGGTTGGCACACAGGAAGGCTTATAAGTAAACAGAGCCATTTACAACCCATTGTCCTAGTTAATGGGAGCCATCAAGATTCCAAGCCACAATTAATGGCCCACACTTCATATTTCTAGCTTCAGATACAAGAATGATACATTCATACAAATAGGATGAACACACTCAGATTATAAGCTTTGTAATGATACCTTACCTTTGCATAAAGCATATTCCAATTATACTTATAAGTGTAAATATAATGTATTTCCATAAACATATGGAGTGCAATGTCACTCCCATAAAAGGAGGTAAGGAAATTAAAACTGAACTCTGGTTCATATCTATTCCCTCAACTGCTGGACTAAAAGAACAGCTCATGAATTAAGTAGTCAGGATCACTTATAACTGAAACCAGCAACCCTCTCCTAACATTAGCCTCTGGTTCATCTCAGCTAAGACAATTACTCAGGAGAGCATGGTAGTAATAGGCTCTTCTTTCAATGGATAAAAGGTTAGTTCTTTTTTTAATTCAGAATGACAATGATGAGCAACCTTGCCATCTTTTGGAAAGGTAAGAGTTTATGGTCAGAGCACAAAAGTGCGACTCAGGAAAACTGGGTTCTATTCTCAGCTCTGAAAATAGTTACTGTTTGAACAGCACCTTGAAAAATAAAAATACAGAGCTGTATATTGAAAATAAAATTACATTTAAGAACCACACTTATTTTATGTTTTTAAAAGGCATAAGCACTTACTGATGTGATGTCATTTTTCTTTTTGTTAAATGAGTGCATAAAGTATGCTATGTGGTGTCAAGGTTCCTTCTCCACTCTAAACTCTAGGGTACAGATGTGGGGACCTGCATGAAAAACCTCCTAAGCTTATTTTTACCGGCTTAGGTTAAAACTTCCCCAAGGTACAAACTATTTTACCTTTTGTCCCTGGACTTTATTGCTGCCACCATCAAGCGTCTAACAAATATAACTGGGAAAGAGCCCACCTGGAAACATCTTTCCCCCGCAAAATCCCCCCAAGCCCTTCACCCCCTTTTCTGGGGAAGGCTTGATAAAAATCCTCACCAATTTGCATAGGTGAACACAGACCCAAACCCTTGGATCTTAAGAACAATGAAAAAGCAATCAGGTTCTTAAAAGAAGAATTTTAATTAAAGTAAAAGAATCACCTCTGTAAAATCAGGATGGTAAATACCTTACAGGTATTTGAGATTCAAAACATAGACAATCCCTCTAGGCTAAACCTTAAGTTACAAAAATATACATTCCATTCAGCACAACTTATTTTATCAGCCATTTAAACAAAACAGAATCTAACGCATATCTAACTCAATTGCTTATTGACTTTTTTGCTTCCGATGAAGTGAGCTGTAGCTCACAAAAGCTTATGCTCAAATAAATTGGTTAGTCTCTAAGGTGCCACAAGTACTCCTTTTCTTTTGACTTTTTACAGGAGTTCTGACCTGCATTCCTGCTCTGGTCCGGGCAAAAGCAACACAGACAGAGAACCCTTTGTTCCCCTCCTACCCCCTCCAGCTTTGAAACTATCCTGTCTCCTCATTGGTCATTTTGGTCAGGTGCCAGCAAGGTTGTCTTAGCTTCTTAACCCTTTACAGGTGAAAGGGTGTTTCCTCTGGCTAGGAGGGATTTAAAGGTGTTTACTCTTCCCTTTATATTTATGACATGTGGATATTGAGTGTTTTCTCCCTTGTGTCATTTAACATCTCTTCAGGTTTATGTATCATATTACAAACAGTAATAGCTTATACTATTCACCCCTCAACCAAGGAACAAAAAAACACCAAAACAAAATATACCATACTTTTCCCATCTCTTAAATTAAAAAAAGATGAAGGGAACATTAACACAAACTTATTAAGAGTAATCAATACTGTGGTTAAGATTCTACTGTGGATGGCAACTGTTCACAGTTTAACAAATGCAAGTCAGGAAAGGAACACAGCTGACAGTGTTTTTCAAATATCAAGATTACACTTTCTACCAACTGTCATCCAAGGTTTTGACAACACTTTACATAAGCATTATGTCTACACCTGGAGTTTGGGGGGGCAGTTCCTAGCTTGAGGAGACCTCCGAGCTAGCTTTCATCGAGCTAGCGCAGGAGCGGGCACACTTTTTGGCCTGAGGGCCACATCAGGGTATGGAAATTGTATGGCAGGCCATGAATGCTCATGAAATTGGTGGTGGGGGTGAGGGCTCTGCCTGGGAGAGCAGGCTCTGGGGAGGGGCCAGAAATGAGGAGTTCAGGGTGCGGGAGGGGGCTCTAGGCTGAGACAGGGATGTGTGAGAGGGCTCTGGCTGTGGGTGCGGGCTCTGGGGTGGGGCTGGGGATGGGGATGAGGGGTTTGGGGTGTAAGAGGGTGCTCCAGTCCAGGAACAAGGGGCTCAGAGGGCAGGAAGGGGATCAGGGATGGGGCAGGCTATTGGGTTACGGGGGGTGGGGTGGGTGAGGGCTCTACCTGGGGGTGCAGGCTCTGGGCTGGGATTGAGGGGACTGGGGGGGGGGAGATCAGTGCTGGGGCAGGGGATTGAGGCACAGGGGGGCTCAGGGATGCAGGCTCTGTGCGGTGCTTACCTCAAGCAGATCCTGGAAGCACGTCCACCCTCTGGGTCCTACACAGAGGTGCGACCAGGCGGATCTGCGTGCACTACCCCATCCACAGGTGCTGCCCACACAGCTCCTATTGTTCAGGAGCCATGGGGGCAGTGCCTGTGGATGGGGCAGTACACAGAGCCGCCTGGCTGCACCTCTGCATACTATGTAGAAACCGGGGGGGGGGTCATGCTGACTGCTCCCCTGGGGCCACGCAGAGTGGGGCAAACCCCCGACCCCACTCCTGGGCAGGAGCCGAGGGCCGGATTAAAAGGTCTGATGGGCCGGATGTGGCCTGTAATTTGCCCAACCCTGTGCTAGCATGCTAAAAATAGAATGTGGCAAAAGCAGGAGGAGGGGCTAGCCACCTTAAATTCATACTTAGCATCTCTGATGGGAATGCACTTGGGGCAGCTAGCCCCTTCTACAGATCATGCTACTGCAGCTGCATTCTATTTTTAGCATACTAGCTTCATGAAAGCGAGCGTGAGTAGGTCTCCTCACGCTAGGAATCACACACCCCAGATGGAAGCATAGACACACCTTAAGCCTCTCAAAACCACCTGTGAAGCAAGTAAGCGATACAGGAATATATAGTAATATTATGAAGTGTAGCCATCTCTGGAGCACAACACAGCAACTGTTTAATAAAACAGGACCTGAAATGAATACCACATACAAGGGTAACTGCAGGAGAAATTTATAGAGGCAGATTATAAATTGAAAGAGTTGGAATTTGGCCTAGATACATGGATGTATACCCCTACTCCTATCATTGCCATTGGATCTCTATAATGACTAGAAGCTGTTAGGAACTTGTTTTGACATCTCATCCGGAAGACAAGAAGGGACACAGCTTTTTAAGAGACAGTATTCTCAAGAAAGATGCCTGAAGGTAGAGTATTTTCATCATTCAGCTAATAAACCAAGCCCCTGCGATAACAGTTGGCACAACAAGACATCACTGTAAGGAAATACAGTGATTGCAGGCAAACTTTAGAAGAAAGCTTTATTGTATGTCAGTGTTATTTAATTCCTTTAGTAGCTGATAATATCACTAAAATAAGGAAGCTGCTAGGAAACTGAATCTGTATGTACTCAGTGATAGAGTATTGATTTTAAACATGGAATTAAATACAAGGAACTTCATTCAAACAATATTAGGAGTCTGAAACTCACAAAAGCAAGCACATTTCTCCAGCACCCCCTTAGGAACTACATATTACATGTGCTATAAAAATCCTAAAAAAGTGTTGGGGAAATTAGTGACAGAAAATCACTCACTGTCCCATGTCCTTCAGAGCACCAACCCATCTTTAAACCCTTTCATGTTGCATTCCCTTGCTTCTAAATACAGTGTTGTTCTTTTAAAAGTCAGACATTCCACTGGCTTGCAAATGACATAACAGGTATATGGAGCAGCACCCAACAACCTTTTAGCCCTGGGTATCAGGTGCATTCAGTGACTACACAAGGCCACTTTATGGTACATTTTAAACTTTTCTTTATTTGTAATATTGTTTTAGAAGAATGAAGAGTACTTTATTGCCCTAGCCAATGCTGAATTCATGTGGCACACTTTCATAAGTGGAGATAAAGAGGACATAGTGGGTTGTATTTATCAATGCTTATGCAAAGGCATCCTAGCTGGAAAGCCAACTACACTGATAACAGTTCTGCTAGAAAATGAACAAGAAAATGTTTCTTATTGTATTGTTATAAAGATGAGAGGAAACAGAAGTCTGTGTTTGCAGCAAGGCACACAGAAAAGAAGCTTCTTCCCGCCCAATTTAATTGTTGGAGAGGTCAATTTGAAGGGGGAAAACCAACGACACTGATGAATGAGACATATCTCATCAATTTTTAATCCTTAAAGTAGAAGCAAAGTTCACTTAACCATTTTAGAGAAAAGGGCAGATGCAGAAGACCTTTTGCTTTTACTGCCTCCACACTTCCTCGGCTGCCAAAAAGCCCTACTTTGAGTACAGATTTTCAGTAGTTACCTTTGATTGGGCTTTCTCCTCTTTAGGAGCAGAATGGTAGCTGCCTTCAACATCCAGACACTCAGGAGAAAGAGTAAGTGAATTCTTAATGCCTTAATTTCCCTATCTGTGGGAAGGCATGTTGGACTGACTCCATCTCCCATTCCATTTGCAAGTAAGGGCAAAGTTTCTTTGTTCAATGAGCCCACAGATAGACTCCCAACCCTAATTATATTAGGAACTAATATGAGAATATATTAAGAGCACCACAATAAAGCAGGTCTGCCAAGGATCAGATCTGGGGACTATAACCCAGATAACACCTTATCAGTTCTAAATTCCTTCATATTTAAATCCTTCCCTTAACAATAATTAAAGTGCACCTCTATTCTGAATAGGGACCTTGTAAAAAGGCATCCTGGATTCTTTGTTTACCGTTTATCTATATCATGTGCTCAATTGAAACAGAAAAAGATTAAGAGTCAGATTCTCTGATGCATTCCTGCCCCTCAAAACTGCTCTGATAGTGCGAAAACCCTGGAAAATAGTGGCATGTGGCCAGCTGACCCAGCTCTTGTTCCACCTCACCACTTAATCCCAATGATTTAGGTAAGGGCATAGAGAGTACACTTATAAAGTTCACGGACAATACCAGGAGCTTTGAAAGATAGGATTAATATTCAAAATGATCTGGACAAACTGGAGAAATGACCTGAAGTAAATAGGATGAAATTCAATTATGACATATGCAAAGTATCCCACTTAGGAAGAAACCTTCAGCTGCACACGTACAAAACGGGAAATGACTGCCTAGGAAGCAGTACTGCAGAAAGGGATTGGGGGCTCACAGTGAATCACAAGCTAAATATGAGTCAAGCGTGTAACACTGTTGCAAAAAAAGCAAACATCATTCTGGGATGTACTAGCAGGAGTGTTGTAAGCAAGACACAAGAAGTAATTCTTCCGCTTTACTCAGGCCTCAGCTGGAGTATTGTGTCCAGTTCTGGGCGCCACGTTTCAGGAAAGATGTGGACAAATGGGTGAAAGTCCAGAGAAGAGCAACAAAAATGATTAAAGGCCTAGAAAACATGACCTATGAGGGAATATTAAAAAAATAAGACCGAGAGGGGACATAACAGTTTTCAAGCACATAAAAGGTTGTTACAACGAGGAGGGAGATCAATTGTTTTCCTTAACTTCTGAGGACAAGACAAAATGGGCTTCAACTGCAGCAAGGACAGTTTGGTTGGACATTAGAAAAAGCTTCCTAACTGTCAGGATGATTAACTACTGGAATAAATTGCCTAGGGAGATTGTGGAATCTCTGTCATTGGAAATTTTTAAGAGCAGGTTAGACAAACACCTGTTAGGAATGGTCTAGATCGGGAGTTCTCAACCCTTATCTTTCTGAGCCCCCGCCCCCATGCTATATGAATTCCAGGGCCCCGGGGGGGGGGGGGGGGAGAGTGAGTGGGGGGGGGGAACCTTAGGGCTCATGGCTTCAGCCAAAGTGGGAGGGGGGCCTCAGAGCTCCGAACCTCAGCCACCGGGCAAGAGGTGATGGGGCTGTGGGGAGGAGCTGAGAGCTTCAGTCCCGTGGGGTGCTGGGGATGGAGGGGGATCTCAGGGCTCCAACCTCACAGGGTGACGGGGCTGGGGGGAGGTAAGGCTTCTGCCCTGCAGGGTGCTAGGACTCTGGGCTTTAGACTCACAGGGGCACCAGGGCTCTGGGCTTCAGCCCCATGGCTGTGCTCCCACCTTCAGCCCCACAGGGATGCCAGGGCTCAGGGCTTCAGCCCCACATTTCTGGCTTCAGACCCATGGGGGGTGCTGGGCTTGGAATGTTAGCTCTGGGGGCAGGGAGAGGCACTGAGGCTCAGGGTACCCTGTGGCTCCACTCCTGGTTTCAGCCCCATGGGGTGCCAGGGCTTGGAGTGCCGGGCTTCAGCCGTGGGGCCCTATGGCCCCCTGAAAGCAGCTCAGTTGAGAACCACTGGTCTAGATAATACTTAGTCCTCTCATGAGTTCAGGGGACTGGACTAGATGACCTCTCAAGGTCCCTTCCAGTCCTGCAATTCTATGATTGTAGCAGGCGGTCAGGGAGAATGTTAGAGGCATAGCGCTCTGGCTATCCTTAGCTGGATTACAGTTTTTTGGGGACCACTGCAAGCTGACAAAGGTTGGCACAATTGTCAGGATGCTCTAATTTGGGTTAGAGCTTCAGCCAGCACAGAGCCACCCAATGAATCAAGGAGCTGCAAAGAAATACCCAATAGCCTCCTCCCACCGTTGTGCTAGGTTTCTCCTTGGCAGATCCATAATTTTTGGAACTGCTACCTTGCAAATTCAGCATAGACTCAGAGTAAAGCTAGGTACTGTGCACATCATCACCAATAAAACAGGTTTTGCAGGGCTAATTTGGTCCTCGGTGACACCTGTGTGACTCCATTGTCTTCAACAGGCCTGCACAGGGATAATGATTGGAATTTAGTAAACAATTCAACTGATGGACAAGATCAAATAGATACAGCAACCTCTTAGATGTGTTGGCTCTTCCAAGTCTATCAGTAGCAAAAAGTAGTAAAAACATGTTTTAAATCACCACTATCAGCAGATAAAACACTGAATGCACACAGATAGGATATGTCTGGAGAAAGTAGGGGCTGTTTTCCCATAATTACTTGTCATTTTACAAGAACTTCTGGGTTACTGAAAAAAAAGAAAGTGAACCTCATCATTTTTGGGGTTTTTTTTAATACACATATCCCTATGACCTTTGAATTTAACCAAACAAACCTTGGACTATCAAACTAGGAAGAGTGCTGGTTGGTAAGGAGAGATTTCTGACTCTTTAATTAAAAACTCAGAGTTAATCTGGTATTGTTCAGGACAATATGGTGTTAACATTGAAGTTTAATGCTGCCATTTAAAATCTCACTTCATTGCTGATCATTTCAGAAGAAACATCAAGCTACTCTGATTCTGTGGACTAAGTTTGGGATTGTGGTCAGCACTTATATAGAGCACCATCATTTTCTCCCTCAAGAATCTGACTCCCAATTATTTTTCATTGCTTTAACTGGAGTCCCTCAGGCTTCTTGTCTTTTCAGGTCATGAGTGCTTATCAGAAAGCTGATGACACAGTCAAAATGATGTATATCAACTAGTAGAAAGAGTACTCCAGTATTTTTATTTTAAAATTGAAGGACTGTGATATTACCACACAGTACTGATACATCATCAACAGAATAAGAAAAAGACGGTCCCAGGAAAAATAAATCAAACACTAGAATCTCAAACTTGGTTACTGAGGGTTTATATCCTCCCCTCCTCACCAAACACAATAATAAAAGGACAAAACAGGACACACACGGAGAACTGAAAAATTACTCACCATTTCCTGAGATGCATATTTAGGATCTTCAGGATCAACTGACCAATAGCAGAAATCAAAGCCAAAAGCCACAATCTTCTCTCTTGTGTCCCACAGGCCCTCAAGCCTATTGTCTACCTGAATAGGGGGGAAGATAGAGAGAGCACTTGAATTTGAGGATTACCAAAGAGCATAATTTAAAAACTTTGTCCAGGATATACTTTTCCCCCTCTCACAACACAAATATTCATGGCTCCAAGTTCATGCTGTTTTCGTTTTCTTGCACAAAAGTCAAAGAAAAAATATGGATGGATCCATCACAAAGCTGCTAGTAAAACTTTCACTGAGCAGTTCATTCACCACTTCTCTCCTACTTCAAAAAAAGTACAATGCACTTAAGCGTTTTCCATTCAACGATTTCCAAGCATTTTACAAGCATTACTGAGTTAATCCTCACAACGTCCGTTTTAGGTGGGAAAGCATTATCCCCATTTTACAGATGGAGAAACCAAATCCCAGAGGTTAAATGACTATGTTTATGGTAGAGCCAGAAATACGAACCACACCTCCCAACTCCTAGTATTACGCTTTAATCACAAGCCTATCTACTCTCCTTCTTTACCTTGCTGTATTAACAGTTTATCAGTTCTCCTCCTTCAGTGTGTTATGGATTATGAAGTGCCCAGAGCAAATCCTGAGTTTTGATTAACCAGTAATCACAACCAAACCCTCCAGACATAGCATAGGCTGGAGCTACTACTTTTTGTTACTGAAGTATTTCATTTAGGATATATGTCTTCACTAAAAATGTAGCTTGGGTGACTGGCATTCAGGTCTAAGCACCTAGCCTAGCCCATGTTTGAGTAGCCACACTGCAAAGCCGTACCCGAATTACTACCACCTCACGAGTGCTACACTCATCTGTATGTGTCATTAGGATTTGGAGGGGCATATCCCATGGCTCTTTTGGGCTGCAGTAAGCTGAGCTTCTCTACAATTCTTTCATATTAAGTTGTAGAAGAACTTGTCTGCCCCTTCCAGGCACACATGGGGAATTCTGGGAAGGCAGTGGAGGGCTATCAACTTTTGAGTGGTTTAGCTTAGAGTCCTCACTACAAAGTTTTAATCTATACCCACAGACATGCCAATTAGCCCAGGTTGAAAGCACCACTAAATACAGGTGAGAAGTTTGTGTGTGGAGAGGAAGTGAGTTGGGGCAAGGCTAACCTGCAGTGAAGACATACCCAATATTGGTCTGTACAGTTTTAGTTTAAACAGCCATCAGTTAATCAGAATAAAATTTCCCTGTGCTACTTTATAATGTACATCATTTCTAAAAATATATAAATACATACTGTGGCAGAGCTCCAACCTTGTCCCCTTGGGTCCCGTGCTTCCAGGTGGTTTATGCTAGCTTCAGAGGCTCACTGCAACCCTCCACATAGCCCTTCTCTCTCTAGGGCCAGGGATACAGTCTACTGAGCCCTTTTCATCATAAGCCAGCAATGGAGGTTGGTGACAGAATTTCCACAGTTTCTGTTGCTCCTATGGCCTTATGCCAAAACAGTTTAGCCTCCTATCCTGACAGAAGCCTGTTTTCTCCTCCCAGGAGGTGTTTCTGTAGTGGTGGGTTGGGGGGGAACCCGGGTCCGCTCTCTATTCCGGCCCAGGGACCCTAATGGTAGCAGCTGTTGGCAGCCAACCTTTTACTGCCACAGTTGCTACATTTCCCTGGGACACTTCCCCACAGCCCTCCTGCTTCTCCCTTACCTTAGGGCTCCCTTACCAATGACTTGAGGGTGTCTTCATTAACCAGCCCTTCAGCCACACTTTCTCTCCTCTGGCTCCCTAACTCCTCTCTGCCTGACTGGAGTGAGCCCTTTTATATTATCAGAGGGGCCTTAATTAGAGTCAGGTGGTCACATTAGCTTAATGGCCTCACCTGACTCTTTGCAGGTTAATTGGAGTCAGGTGTTCTCATTAGCCTGGAGCAGCCCCTGCTCTGGTCAGTCAGGGAACAGAAAACTGTTAATCCAGTAGCCAGTATATCTGCCTTCTGTTACTCTTCTGTACCCAACTGGCCTGGGTCTATCACAATACATATTTTAACCTTGTTCATGGTTTCAGCTTTCATCTCTGATTGTAAGAAGTCTGATGCTATACATTAAATTAATCTGTGCAAAGAATGGAATAACCCCTACTGGAATTTTTAAATCTGTTTTTAAACACACTTCCCTCCCCTTGCGAGAGTTTGGAGGTGGGGTCAGTCTCTTGATATTAGAAAAAGCTGTTTAAAGGATTTCGTAAAGTTTCATTAAGAGTCAATGACACTACTCCTGTGAATGAGGACTGCAGAATCAGGTGTAATATTGATGACTGTAAACTCTTAAGGGCAGGAGCTTGTCTTTTTATTTGAGCTGTGAAGTGCCATGTATGCCTATGGCTTTGTAAAAATAATCATTTTCATAAAAGGTGACTCAAGAAGTTACCGAAATCAAACAGATCTTGCTACACAAGTCATTGTTTGATTCCAAACAAGATGTTTCTGTTTGCACCAAGCAAGTGCGCAAGGAACTTTCCAAAAACCCACACACTTCCTCTTCCCAAATCAAAGGAGGAAATCTTGAGTCACACATGAGCCAGAAATAGGTGGGTTCATATGTAACACTGACATTAGCAACAACAGAATTAGCAATCTTGACATCTGGCAATAGCATAAGTAGAAAAGAAAATAGTTAAATTCACTATTAATTGGAACACTAAATTTCCCATTAACAAGCCACTATTGCTGAAAAATGGTGATAACACTTAGCTACCTTTAAGATCTATGAATGAAAAGCACTGTAAATGCTAAGTATTTTCATAATTTATGGAGATTACTGGGGAAATTGTTATACAAGACCATCTAAAAGAGCCTCTTTGCTAACAGCAGTTTTGCTGCTGTGTGTGGCGGGGAAGAGACACCGTACATTTATCCTTAGATGAAAAAGGACATCAGGTATGGAGAAACCCACATGATTCTAAATTAGTCATGTTGAATTAACTCCAGCTGATGTTTCCTTTGGCTAGTGTTAAAATGTAAGCTAGTCTATTGATCAGTTAATTCAAAAGGATTATCTTCAATGAATGAGGTTTATTCAGAAGCCTTATAAGTGCTGTAACCCAAAAGAGAGCTCTCCACTGTTTTCTGCAGTGGCTGATTGTGGCTAACTAGGAGCCCTGACCGCCTATTGCAACAAGATAAAATGAATACTTTATCTCTGAAAATTCAGTTTTATAATCAAAGTGACAGGCTACCTATTAACATAAAGGTTTCAGCTACACAGTTTGTGCACTGGTATAAAACTATTTTCATTAGGGGTACATTGGGTTTTGGGGTTTTTTCAAATCTAAGTTATTATACTGGTACAACCCTAGTGTGGAAATGGTTATGCTGCTGTATAGGTGCCTTATATACCTATAGCTTATTCTCTTCTTGTACAAAAATAGCTTGCTGGCATATATAAAGCACTTTTATACTGATAACTGTATCCACATTGGGGGTTGTACCACTTTAACATACTGGTATATTTACAAGCAGTGAAACTTTGGTATGTAGACAAGGCAATGTCTCTCCCTTCATAAAACTTAGTCTGAAATACCAAACAAAATATAAGCAGGTCAGCTCTTATGGCTCCAGAATTCCCTGCCAGACTTCTGGTAAGGAAGACCCTCCATCCCTCTGTTCCTAAGCAAAGTACTTCTTTCATGGCTCTCTCTCAAAATCTCAGTCTAACTAGGTTCAGTTGCATATCTGAAGCCTACAGATTGCTTCTTCCTAGTTACTATCATTTCAGGGAGGGACTCCCAGATGGGCCTGATAAATCCGAGCAGTGAACCTAGACTTGGTTGATCCCCAGATCCCCACAACACTATCCTGATTGTCAGAGACTCCCCCAAGAAGGCAAAAGGGGCAGAAGGCATAATGGCTGGGGAGAAAAGGGACCATTGGAACAACCCACTACACAACTGAGGCAGGTGGTGAGGAAGCTCCCATTTTTCTTGCATGCTTCAGAAAGGGCTGAGCACCTGCACGCTGCACATCCGTCCTCTTTCAGTTGTTTCAAAGTTGGGCACACAAACACTCTAGTCACTTCTGGAAATCCTGGCCGACTAGCTTAACCTGACTGCTGTGATATTACCTGTCTGATCTGTAGCATATTTTCTGCCTTCAAAAGATATTCTTCTCAAATCACCAGATAATTCTGTATCAGAGAAGTTGTTTACATGGACTACTATGAGTGTACATGCTAAGCTTTAAGGCTATTTTTGCCTTTTCTCTGACACACAAAAATGCACACAACATATATACAGAAAACCTCTCTAAAATGACCTAATACTAAATATACTGATTGTTAACTATGCTGTAGCCTAGCTGAGCATTATAACCTGCTAAGTTTTTCGTCCATTTTATTATCTATCTGTGCTCTAGGCTTATTCCAGAGGAATCCTTTCACTAAGACTCTAAACTTGCAACACACACTTCAGGTCCTTCTTGAAGACAGAACTGTAAGGAGACTCTGGAATATGTTTGACGCATATAACCATCAGTAAAACAATTAAAATGGAAAAACTACCAAGAACACCTGGTTTCAGAGTAGCAGCCGTGTTAGTCTGTATTCGCAAAAAGAAAAGGAGGACTTGTGGCACCTTAGAGACTAACCAATTTATTAGAGCATAAGCTTTCGTGAGCTACAGCTCACTTCCTCAGATGCATATCGTGGAAACTGCAGCAGGCTTTATATATACACAGAGAATATGAAACAATACCTATTCCCACCCCACTGTCCTGCTGGTAATAGCTTATCTAAAGTGATTTCCAGCACAAATCCAGGTTTTCTCACCCTCCACCCCCCCACACAAATTCACTCTCCTGCTGGTGATAGCCCATCCAAAGTGACAACTCTTTACACAATGTGCATGACAATCAAGCTGGGCTATTTCCTGCATAAATCCAGGTTCTCACATCCCCCCCACCCCCATACACACACAAACTCACTCTCCTGCTGGTAATAGCTCATCCAAACTGACCACTCTTCAAGTTAAAATCCAAGTTAAACCAGAACATCTGGGGGGGGGGGGGTAAGAAAAAACAAGAGGAAACAGGCTACCTTGCATAATGACTTAGCCACTCCAAGTCTCTATGCAAAAAGAAAAGGAGGACTTGTGGCACCTTAGAGACTAACCAATTTATTAGACAAAAAGAAAAGGAGGACTTGTGGCACCTTAGAGACTAACCAATTTATTAGAGACTTGGAGTGGCTAAGTCATTATGCAAGGTAGCCTGTTTCCTCTTGTTTTTTCCTACCCCCCCACCCCAGATGTTCTGGTTTAACTTGGATTTTAACTTGAAGAGTGGTCAGTTTGGATGAGCTATTACCAGCAGGAGAGTGAGTTTGTGTGTGTATGGGGGTGGGGGGGATGTGAGAACCTGGATTTATGCAGGAAATAGCCCAGCTTGATTGTCATGCACATTGTGTAAAGAGTTGTCACTTTGGATGGGCTATCACCAGCAGGAGAGTGAATTTGTGTGGGGGGGTGGAGGGTGAGAAAACCTGGATTTGTGCTGGAAATCACTTTAGATAAGCTATTACCAGCAGGACAGTGGGGTGGGAATAGGTATTGTTTCATATTCTCTGTGTATATATAAAGCCTGCTGCAGTTTCCACGATATGCATCTGAGGAAGTGAGCTGTAGCTCACGAAAGCTTATGCTCTAATAAATTGGTTAGTCTCTAAGGTGCCACAAGTCCTCCTTTTCTTTTTTCAAGAACACCTGGTCTCTGCAAACTCCTCAACATTTGTGCCATCTTATTGTGACCTCCTATTTGCTCTGTCTGTACATTTACTTTAATTACCTTATGAAATTACCAGTATAATTTCTCACCTATTTTCAAATAGGCATGACGAAGGGAACCAAATCTTCATAAGGTACCAGAAACTCTATTGTTGAAACAAATGTTAGGCTACTGACATTAGCTCAATTTGCTTTAGTTCTAGGACCCTGTGTCCCTAGGTAAGTAGACCAGGAAATCTTAATTTGACTTTATTTTAGAGGGTAGAAGAGCAATGGTTATTCAAAGATTTAAATTAGAATTACAGTCCTACCGTCTTTTGCTATGTCAGTTTTAGGTGCAAAGCTTTAAAGTGCTGAAAAAGGAAATACTTCCATAGGTCCCTAGGCCCTAATCCTGCAAACTGTTCCACATGGGGAGAGCCCTGCACCTGCACAGAGCCAAACTGATTCAAGGTTGGCCCATATGGAGCAATTTACAGAATTGGGGCCATAATATTTATACATGATAAAGAAAGGAAATGTGCAGCAGGTGAGCAGTTACTTCCCCCTCTGGCATCTCTCGCATTGCTGAGCACTATCAATTGCTATCCTAACAGGATAGAGCCCAGATTAGCAGCCAGAACAAGAGGGTAAAAGGCGTAAGTCCATTCATCTCATCTGTGCCAAGCTTCCTCTTAAGAAATTTAAAATACTAATTCTCTTGAACAAGTCTTCTAATATAATTGGGCTGACAATGCAGATATAAACAAAAAAGCAAACAAGCAAGCAAGAAAACATGAGTCCTTTAGAATTCCCACAGTTATCTAGATTATTCTACATTTCATTCATTTGCCTTTTGAAGAGGAAAGAGCATGGAAACACAGACTTTGGTCCCATTTTACTAATTTACTGAGTAGCTTAGCAGCATTAAAAGCCTCAGTGTCTGAAACACAGCTCTGGTTCTCATGTCCCATGCAGGTAGCCTCCAAGAATCCCAAAAGGAAAGAAAGGAGGGTGCAGTAAATCAATTCTCAGTGTTCCTAGTCACCCATCAAAGCCTTAACTGTGGCTGAATACATTTTGTTCAATTTCACACATTAGTTGCAATCACATCTCACTGCAAATGGTGGGAGAAAAAAAGAGAAAAGGAAAGAGAAAGTTATCCAGACGTTTGGGATTTTGTGATTATCTTACTGTTACTAACAATTTACTGACAGGCTTGAACGATGGTATGCAGCCACAGTACTGAGGCTTTGATAGATACAGAAAACAGAAAGTAAGAGAAGCACAGCTAGATGTTCTTTATCTTACAAAAACACAGATGTTCATGGCAATTCTAAAACGCCATATCTGTGCCAATTAAAGATTCTTTCTTAATATTTCCTTCCTTTCCTGTAATATAATATTACAGCTATACATTCCTACAGAATTTCATAATTATTCTACAACCATCAGAGTTTAAGAAGCAGAAGAAAAAACAAACAAACTTACCTTTATGTTTCTGACTTTTGCCACTTTTTCATCAACTTCTACAACTATTCTTCCCCCTTCTGCATTCTCTCTGGAAACAGATAAAAAAATTCAGTTAAAATATGAAAAAGACTAAAGATTTGTATTAAATATTAGATTTATGGGCTTGCACTACTATAATTAAGAGCAACTTGTATGATTAATTCTAACACAGACAGACAATCCAGCTTATAAAAACTCCCTCATGGCAGCAAGAAATTATTGTAGCTTTGTAGTCTAGTGTCTTTACAGTCAGAAAAAGTAGCAAAGAGCACCAGACTCATGAAAAAGTTTCAGCACAAGTCTTAAAAACCACAACTAAGGAAATAAGTATTTTAAACTGTTTGGAATTTAGATCAGATGTTCTTATAAAAGCTGAGCCAACTGTACTTTGAGAGAGATATTGCGCTATGTTTTATTTTTACCGTACAATCCCAAATTGACGGCGATGTCCAAAAGGTCATTTACATTACATTTCAGGACTTTTTTTGTCTCACGGGTTAGAATGCTTCATCAGGGATAAACAGTTTAAATTGCTAGGGGTCAAACACGGCTGTTTGATACTCAAGGAAAACTCCCATTCACTTCAATGGGAGTTGTGTTCACGTACATCCAACTTCTGCCATCCTTAAGTTACTACTACCGTAGAATTGAAAAGGTTGGGGGGGTTAGAGCGAAATCACCATTTCTGTGCACCTAGTAGGATTTCTCATTGAAGCCAAGGAGGTTCTTCTCATGTTGGTTCACAGTTCAGAGGGAGGGTATTGGGGAGCCGTGGGTGGGGAGGAGAAATGGCCCACCTTGATTATCATACACATTGTAAGTAGAGTGATCACTTTAGATAAGCTATTACCAACAGGAGAGTGGGTTTGTTTGAAGGGGGGAGGGGAACCTGGATTTGTGCTGGAAATGGCCCACCTTGATTATCATACACATTGTAAGGAGAGTGATCACTTTCGATAAGCTATTACCAACGGGAGAGCGGGGTGGGGGGAGAGAAAACCTATTGTAGTGATAAACACCCATTTTTTCATGATTTGTGTGTATAAAAACAAACATCTTCTGTATTTTCCACAGTATGCATCCGATGAAGTGAGCTGTAGCTCACGAAAGCTTATGCTCAAATAAATTGGTTAGTCTCTAAGGTGCCACAAGTACTCCTTTTCTTTTTACCTCTACTCAAAAGATGTTCAGCCGTCTCCAGAGAACTATGCTAAGACTCAAGCCGTTTTACCCTATTAACCAGCTATTCACCTAAATAATATGCCACTTGGAAACAACATCCAATAACAGGCAATAATTTGAGAACTGTGGAAGGACACAGGAACAGAAAGGCTAAATGCTACTTATTTGTTCCCAGCTCTGTTTAAGATATGGTTGTTGGGTTTCTAGCAGTCTTAAGGACTATAAGAACAAAGTTTGTTTAATGAAGGCCAACGGACCTGGCAGACAAAAATTAAAAACAGACCCAGAAATGAGGGGGTGTGACAGGGACATTCAGTTCTCCTGCATTCTGCCTCTAAGGGCTGTGTGGGGCACTTCAATCTTATCCTCCTGGCACCCCCTGCAGGTTGTTGACTTCACTAGGCAGGTCTTTAGTGGCTCAGCCCTCCAGCCCAGTCACATAGTCAACTATTAACCCCTTCCAGGGTTAACGAAGGTTCAAAGAAGAGCAGAGCTCCAGTAAAAAAATGTCAACCCCCCTGGAGTTTTTAATAGATTGTTGAGGGCAGCATGGGGGCTCCGGGAGATTCTCTATGAGAATTTATGCCCTGACGAGGAGTAACGTGTGCCCTCGTTAGCGTCTTCAGCCCTGTCTCTGGGCCCTTTGAATCTAGACCGTCTCAGGCTTTTAAACAAGCTGCACCCCCTTTCTGGGGTGGGTTACAGTTCTCAGGTCCTCTCTCCCACAGCTGTAAGTGCAGCCTGTCACACACCGGTGGCCAGAGCAGAACCCCTACTTTGCCATCTAGCCTCAGTCACAAACTGAGCTGCTCGCAGGCCCTGCAGATCCTTTTATCTGAGCCTGTTAGGCTCTAATTGGCTGCTTCTAAGCAGCCTCTCTAGGCAGGCCTGGAGACCCCGCCTTTGCTGTTCCTTTCCTGGGGCAGGGTGTGGTAGGACCACAGGGCATCCACGAGGAGGCCCATGAAGGACCTGGTACGCCTCATCACAGTGAGGAGGACAGAAAAGCTACACAAACTATGCTTAGAGCAGGAGCCCCTCAGTTTCTTTCTGTGTGTTTATACTGTGCCCAGGACTACAGGACCCTAATCCTGACTGGGAACTGCTGCAATATAAATATGTAATCAAAATAATAAGTGAAATTCACTGTTCCCATTCCACATGGGTTGTATATAGCCCTAAGAACAGACAAATTCTCTAGTAAGCTGGAACCCATGACATACTCTCCCATACCAAAGCAACACTGTTTAGGTAAAGCAGAAGTGATAATTTTACTCTTTCCAAATAAAGATTCTTCAAACTACAGTAAAATATAAGAAAACAAAGAAAAAAGGACGAAGGAGAAAATTCAAAACGAAAGCAGACTGCATAAAGATTGCATACATAAAGTAGTGCCTTTCATTGGTGGGTAATTATCCCCTTTCCACAGATGAAGAAACTGAAGTACAAATGCGTTAAGCAATCTTGTCCAAAGTTACATGGCAAGTCATTTGCAATCAGGAACAGAACTCAAGTTCTTTTAACTCTAAATCCTCTTCTCTACCCACCACACAGTCTAATCCTATAAACATTTGCCAGATGATATGCTTCTATTTAGGCATAAGCTGAGGAACATTGGTAAAGGAAGCATGGCTTATAGCTGAAGTATGGGAGGAACAAGCAAGAGATCTGTGTCACAACCTTAGACAAATCATTTCACTTCTCTATGCCTCAGTTTTTTCTCTTATCTATAAACTGAGACATAACACACAAGGATATTGCAACTCAATGTTTGTAAAGACTTTTCTGATCGTTGGAGGAAAGGTACTACATGGAAGTACAAAATACTATTAATATAAGAGTTTCTAACAAATTTTTAAAACATTCTTTATATTTGCACATTAAGGGCCATAGTCTATCTATTCTCATGCAGGTTTCAGAGTAGCAGCCGTGTTAGTCTGTATTTGCAAAAAGAAAAGGAGTACTTGTGGCACCTTAGAGACTAACAAATCTATTTGAGCATAAGCTTTCATGAGATTTTCAATGAAGTGAGCTGTAGCTCACGAAAGCTTATGCTCAAATAGATTTGTTAGTCTCTAAGGTGCCACAGGTACTCCTATTCTTGTGCAGTAATTCAGGGAAGTGATAGTTGGGGGCACAGGGAACCTCCCACACTTTGCAAACCAAACATCAGAAACCTGCACCTTATGCTCTCTGAGCACAAGACAATGTGGGGGAGACAAGCATCACACAGCATCAGAGACACTAGAAATCCCAGCGAGGGAAGCAAGGGGCTCACATCACTTTCTTACCAACCATTCACTAGCCCAGTTCATCCTCTTTAAAAGGTGCAACAGTTGCAGTGACTGCACATGCTCCCCCAGCACTCTGTCGAAGGAAAGCCTCTGGGAACTGTTGCAGGGCCCTTCTAACACAGATATAGCCTATGAAAATCATCTTCCAGCACCAAGTGTAAGTATTGGGAGACAAACTGAAAAAGAACAGCTCTCTCTATATTTTAGTTTACAGTTGATTTTTTTTAAAATCAGCTTAATGGGCAAAAAGTATTGTAGTTAATTTGATGGAGGGAAATAACTTTAAAAATATTTACAGAAGATTGCACTACAAAACAAAGTAACCTGAGTAGTAAGTGTGTGCTTGAGATCAGCGCTTTCAGTATCAACACACCATGTCAAATAAAACCATACAACATGGATATATTAGTTACAGTAAGAACTGTTTACATAAAACTCTGTGATTCAAGTCTAATTGCCATCTGTCAGACTAGGGGTGGGCAAACTACAGCCTGCAGGCCACATCTGGCTCATCAGACCTTCTAATCCGGTCCTCAGCACCTGCTCATCGGGGGTTTGCCCTGCTCCTTGCAGCTCCCAGGAAGCAGCTGGCATGATCCCAGCCCCCGGCTCCTAAGTAGTATGCAGAGGCATGGCCAATGGGAGCTGTGGGGGTGGCACCTGCCAACAGGGCAGCGCTTCTGTGTAGGAGCCAGAGGGGGGACATGCTTCCAGGAGCTGCTTGAGGTAAACGCCACCCTGAGCCTGCACCTCTGAGCCCCCACCCAGGTACCCCAATCCTCTACCCCAACCCTGATCCCCCTCCTGCCCTCTGAACCCCTCGATCCCAGCCCAGAGCCCCCTCTTGTACCCCAAACCCCTCATCCCCGGCCCCACCCGAGAGCCCGCACCCCCAGGCAAAGCCCTCACCATTCCCCGTGCCCCAACAACCTGTCCAATCCCTAATCCCCCTCCCACCCTCCAGAGCTCCCTCCTGCACCCCAAACTCCTCATCCTCAGCCCGACCCGAGCCCGTACACCCAGCCAGAATCTTCACACACACCCCGTGCCCCAAGAGCCTGCCCCATCCCTGATCCCCCTCCTGCCCTCCAAACCCCTTTGTCCCAGCCCAGAGCACCCTCTTGCACCCCAAACCCATCACCCCCAGCCCAACCCCAGAGCCCACACCCCCAGCCGGAGCCCTCACCCCCCTCCCTCACCCCCCAACCTCCTGCCCCAGCCTGGAGCAACCCCCTGCACCCTGAACTCATTTCTGGCCCCACCCCATAGCCCACACCCCCAAACAAAGCCCTCACCCCCTCTCATACCCCTACCCCCAATTTTGTGAGCATTCATGGCCCGCCATATAATTTCCATACCCTGATGTGGCCTTCAGGCCAAAGAGTTTGCCCACCCCTGTGCCAGACCAAACACCTGAATTTATTGATGCTGATAAGATCATAAGGTAAACATTTGCTTAACAAATCAGTAGGTAGAGTTCTGATAAGAAGATTCGGTGGGGGGGGGGGGGGCAAACCAAGACACACAGGGTCAAATTCTGCAGTAGTGTAAATGATAGCGTAAGTTAGCTAGAAAATAGCATAGTACTGTAACTTGCACTAGTCTGACATCCAGCACATGTGGAAAAGGGTTTATTTTACATACTGAGGACACAGAAAAGGGTGGGAGCAAGGCTAGAATAAGACACAGAGACTATAGGCTCATGTCTAAGCCTCCAGCTCCTACAGTTATGTAATTACATCAGACCCTCAGTTTTCATTAAAAAAAAAAAAAAAGTATCTAGCCTCATGGTAATGGAAAAAAGCTTGAAAATGTGAACTGAGCATAACCAATGCAGTGATGTCTCCCTGTGCCTGTAGAGAGCATGATATCATAATTTTGAGGGGTGAGCTACCCCTTCCATCCACATGGGGTGTGAACTCCAAAATCCACTGCTTTAGCAGTCCCACCAAAACCACCTCAGCAGAAGACTCTGCCGCAGGAGAGACATGCAGCAGGCCTTACTCACCCAACTACCCCAGCAGCTGGGATATATACAAAGAGCTTGTCTAAACAAATGCTTAGTTTGCAGAAGCTGGGGCATAAATCTACCCCGTACCACCTTGCTGCACACGAAGCGTCCATGTGGATCCTCCTGCCGCGCACTAAAAGTTCCATAGTGCACTTTGCTTTAAAATGGGAGTAGATTAAAGAGCATGAGGGCATGTTTAGTGTGCAGCAGCAGTGTCCACCCAGACGTGAAAAATTTCACACCCTGTGCAACATAAGCAAGCTGACCTAGAGACCACTGTAGACACCGCTAGGCTGATGGAGGAATTCTTCTGTTGACCTAGCAACTACCTCATTGATTTACTAATCCCTTCTGTCACTGTAGTCAGTGTCTATACTATAGCCTGCAGCTGTGCCACTGTAGTGTTTCTAGTACAGACATACCGTTAGTAGATGGCCAGCTAGTACAGGGTAGGTTTACACCCCAGCTTTCCACAAATGCATGGGTCATCACCCTTGTGATGCCCTTGTGGCCACACTCTTAGGCACCAACTACAGTGGAGCTAGCATGTCTGTCTACCTGTACTGGGACTTGCACCTCCCAGCTGCTGTGTAGACAGACCTCAGGGGTGAAAGAGGGGATCCCTGATGCCACACTTGCTGCTCAGGAGGGAAGCAAGGGACCTGCTGCTACCCCTATGCAGCAGAAAGGAGCCCCCAGGCTGATGGGGAGGTATGTCTTCACTGAATAGTTTACCTGAGTCTGGGCACCCATGTAAGCCAAGCCCACCTGGAAGCATCCACATTGCAGAGCTACCTGTTCTTGACTCATACCTGTATAGGTGCATCCACATGGTGCTGCAGTAGATGCTGGGATTTCTGAGGTGTGTCCCAGGCTTCTTAGCACCTCACTAACTTGAGCTAATAGGAATGGTTTTGGAGTGTATAGTGGGAGTACTTGTCTGTTCTTCCCAAATACCTGGGTGGAAGAGTTCTTAGCCCACCGACACATTTAACTGAGGCACTTCTGGCTCTGCACGCTCCTTCCTTCTGTAGGTTCCAAAGACTGCCAAGACAACAACCCAGCACAGGTTCTGGAACTGTTCCTGCTTTTGTTTGCACTGTTATTGCACCAGGATGCAGAGACAGCATATGGGACACTATGGAGGGAATTTCAGCTGTAGTTTGTGACACTCAGAAGGCAGCAGTGGGTCTTGGTAAGGAGGAGATCATGCAGGCTGGATGCTGACATGGCAATGGGGAAGACAGGGGGATGCATGCTACAATTATTGCAGATTCCTTACATTCAAACTGGTGCTTCTGGTGCAGGACAACTAGCACAGCATGGTGGGACTCATCATACAGACCTGGGATGACCAGCAGTGGTTTCAGAACTTCCTGATGTGGAAGGGTTGGGGCTAGCTCCTCATACAGCATTCGTGGCCTTCCTCATGTGGACACACAAATGAGGGAGGCCATACCAGTCCAGAAGCTATTTGCTATTGCCATCTGGAAACTGGCGACACCAGATTGCTACAGGTCTGTAGCTACTCAGTTTGATGGTAGCAAGTTAACTGTCAGTACTGCAGTAGTAGTTGAGGTTTGTGAGGCAATGACTGCTTTGGTCTACCCCCAGGTGTTGAACATACCTACTATTGCCTGAAATAATAGTAGGATGACAGAGAATAGGGTTACCAAATTGCACTGGGACCACTGATGGCAGCCACTTGCCCATTGTTTGCCCACCATGAGGAGCACATGAATATGTCAATGGCAAAGGATACCACTCAAGCATTATGCAGGCCTTGGGTGACCATAAAGGCAAAGTTTACGATCACCAGCGTTGGATGCACCAGCAGGGTGCATGATATCGCGATGCTGAGACCATCTGGCATTTACTTATTTGGAGAGAATAAGGTCCCTTTCTGTTCAAACGACATGCTTATCAAAAGGATGTTTGTGCCCACTGTTATTTTAGGAAACCCAACTACTGCCCTGGTTCATGAAGCCCTAGTCTGGTATCAGAGAACCTGGCAGAAGGTTTAACCGCGCACTGAGCACTTGCAGGATGGTGACAGTGTGCACATTCGGCTGATGGCAAGACGGCATGGCCAACAAACCTGTTTGGATGCCAGTGTGCCCAGTGCCATTTGTATTATTGTGGTGTGCTGCACCCTGCACAACATCTGTGAGGCTAAAGGCGAGACCTTTCACCAGGATTCAATTCAAGACATTCCTGGTTTGCAGACTCAGTACAAGCAACCAGAAAGCATGCCTATCATCTCTGGAGTTGGGTCAAAATGAGCAGGAGAAATAAATATTATGGTATGAATTTCAGATTTAATTAATTAAAAAAATTAAGGGCACGTTTGGGGGGCTAAGATAATCAGACCAGGGGCCTGTTACCAGCATTGGTTTTAACACTACATCAGACCTGGGAAGCTTTGGAGGATGTTAATTGTTTGGAGATCTCTGATGAAAAACTTGTTCCCTCCAGTGACATAAGAACATAAGAATGGCCATACTGGGTCAGACCAAAGGTCCATGCAGCCCAGTATCCTGTCTACTGACAGTGGCCAACACCAGGTGCCCCAGAGGAAGTGAACCTAACAGGTAATGATCTAGTGATCTCTCTCCTGCCATCCATCTCCACCCTCTGACAAACCTGGTAGCTAATCAGCCTATCAATAGATGGAGAGAGCTGGTAAGCTACAGGAAACTCACCAACTGTCTTGAATATCTCATGTATGAAAAATTCTCAAGCATTTTGTATAGATGCAGATTTCAGATGCATCTTCCAAAATCATGTTTTTTGCTTTACTCATACCAGAAGGCATCCAGAACCCTGCCGTAATCCTCTGGCCAGCTAGCAGCATGCTAGGATGGCATCTTCTCTCACTGTGCAGCTGAGCTGCACCGAGCAGTGCAAAAGGGTCCAGGCCATGTGAAATGACGAGTTAAACACCAACCAGGTTTATATAAAGCAGTAGGAGGGTAGCTGTGACACAGGCCCATTGGTGCCAGCTGGCAAAGGGGTCACTGTTCCTCACAAGTAACTCCTGTCTTAGACCTGACAAAAACTCACTATACCTTATTAGTCACTAACACTTTAATGATATTTATCAATGAAAGGTAGCACATGATGTCTCTACTGAAAGCTTGTAATTTATAAATACTCATAATTATTGCGAGATGCATGTAAGGGTAATATTTAAGGAATAACAATTATATTGAAAGCTTTGCCTTATGGTCTTGGAATAAAAGTTAATTACCAAGGAATCAATGATGGTCCATTCAAGCAGGAAGGCATTGTCATCCCTACCTCTTTAACCAGAGATGTAATACAAGGTTCAATTGGATTATCCTGGCCCCATCCCAGAACAAGCAATAGGAAAATATACAGACAAATTAGAGTATTGGGCCAAAAGAAATCTGATGAGGTTCAACAAGGACAAGTGCAGAGTCCTGCACTTAGGACGGAAGAATCCCATGCACCGCTACAGACTAGGGACCGAATGGCTAGGCAACAGTTCTGCAGAAAAGGACCTAGGGGTTACAGTGGACAAGAAGCTGGATATGAGTCAACAGTGTGCCTTTGTTTTTTTGGGCTGTATAAGTAGGGGCATTGCCAGCAGATCAAGGGACATGATTGCTCCCCTCCACTGACATTGGTGAGGCCTCACCTGGAGTACTGTGTCCAGTTTTGGGCCCCACACTACAAGAAGGATGTGGAAAAATTGGAAAGAGTCCAGCAGAGGGCAACAAAAATGATTAGGGGACTGGAACACATGACTTACAAGGAGAGGCTGAGGGAACTGGGATTGTTTAGTCTGCAGAAGAGAAGAATGTTGGGGGATTTGATAGCTGCTTTCAACTACCTGAAAGGGGGTTCCAAAGAGGATGGCTCTAGACTGTTCTCAGTGGTAGCAGATGACAGAACAAGGAGTAATGGTCTCAAGTTGCAGTGGGGGAGGTTTAGGTTGGATATTAGGAAAAACTTTTTCACTAGGAGGGTGGTGAAGCACTGGGATGCGTCACCTAGGGAGGTGGTGGAATCTCCTTCCTTTGAGGTTTTTAAGATCAGGCTTGACAAAGCCCTGGCTGGGATGATTTAGTTGGGGAATTGGTCCTGCTTTGAGCAGGGGGTTGGACTAGATGACCTCCTGTGGTCCCTTCCAACCCTGATATTCTAAGATTCTATTAAACCATCAAAGAAAACAGCAACTAATCAAAACAACTTTAAAAAAAAAAAAAAAGGTAAAAAAGTAACATTGTAACAGACGGGGGATTGCCCTGTCCCCAAATAAATACAAAAGACTGATTCACTATATCACAGGGTGGAGAAAGACACTCCGCATCTATTCACTGGGGCAACACCTTCTAGAGTGAGGGTGTTTCATGAAAGATTGGATCCTAGTTACTGGGAAAGAAGCCAGCTCTATAACAGACTGAACTCTGACAGGTGAACCTACTTTATTAGACAGGAAAGGTAACTACCAATAAGTGTAGATCCCAGTTAACATTTTATAATTTTGTTTTGTATTGTAATAATTTTCATTACTCTCTCGTTTCTAGTGAAATCTTTATTCTTTCTTAAATAAGCCTTTTGTTTTATTGAAAATGCTCACAAGTGCAGTGGATTACACAGGAGTAGTGATTTAAGATAAAACTGGCAAACTGGAGTACGCTGCTCCTTTGGGAGCAGAGGATCTGGGATGTGTGCGAGTAGCCAGCGTCAGGGACTAGATATCACAGGGGAACAATTTAAGAGGACTGGGGTGCACTTTTTGTTAACTTGAAAGGCAAAGACAGGGCTGGCATAGTCTGGAGGAGAGTGCATGAGTGGATAACAGGCTGGTGGTGTTAGGGAGCTGACACCCAGCTACCACAGGCAAGACTTCCTGTCACTGGAAATAGGGGGTAACAAGGTGATTCACAGCCCTGGGTACAAGAGCCATCACAGTAGTTTCCAGTGCATAGGAGGTGAGTGGGAAGTAAGTAGAAGGACTCGAAAACACAGGCCCAGACAACTGTGGCGTGGCTTTGGAGGACTATGGAAATCTGAGCTCTGCAATCCAGGCTTCAGCTGCAGCCACAATACAAAGTAGGCAGGTGAGGGTAGGGCTCACATTACAGTGAAATCCAGGCTCTAAACTATACTCCAAGCTGGGCATGCTAAAAGTTGAGTTAAACCTGCAGTGAAGGCAGTCTCAGAGTTTCTTCAAACTATCACTACTACTATCACTCAAAGTTTGAGGGTAGGGCTTGAGGGTTGAGAGGTGATTCTGAGGCAGTCATGGGAGGCCTATGTTATGCTATGCCTAACATAGGTGTGGACTTTTACTTTTCCCCGGGGGGCGCTCCACCCCAAGGCCCCTTCCCCATTTCACCCCTCCCCCAAGGCCCTGTCCTCACTCCATCTCTTCCCACCCCCAATTCGCTTCCTCCCCAAGGCCCTGTCCTCGCTCGGCCCCTCCCCCAAGGCCCACCCCACTCTGCTCCATCCCTGAGGGATCCCTGCCCACCTGCTGCTTGCTGGTCTTCACCTTCCTCCAAGCCTCTCCACAAGCCGCACTCCTAATCAGCTGATCTGGGGCACCACCAAACAGCTGTAGCTGGTGGGTGCTGAGCACCCACTATTTTTTTTCCCCATAGGTGCTCCAACTCCAGAGCACCCATGATGGCCCCAAATTGTCCTCATCTAGTCCTACCTATAGCAGAAAAGCAGCTAACAGGAAAATAAATAAGGTACAAGGGCTTGCTTTAAACACCAATCATTGGCTGCTTTTCCTGCTACATATACATAAAGGGAGTTTTGCCAGTGACTTCAGTGGGACCAGAATTTCACCATGTGTGTTAACTACACTCATTTTGTATGTGCATTGAACACTAAATCAGCACAATTTACACTTTACCCTTTACACCAATTTTCTATTCAATTTGCACCCCAATATATCAAACACTACTGCAGAATTCAGCCAGAGTCTTCAACGGGAGATATACCCTCTTACACCCAGGTGTGGATTTTGCATGTAGTAGTTTTCTGAGAGGATGTGATTTTAAATGCTGACAGTGAGCTAATTTACCATCCAAACAAGCACTCAAGTTATCCAGCATGCTGTATGTAAACATGTAATAAAAACAAACTACAGGAAACTAACACAATACCCCTCCCACACAGTTCTTTTTTCTTTACAAAAATTACCTTGAGGAAACGAATGGTGCATCTTTTAGGGCTTGTGTACACTGGCACTTTACAGCACTGCAACTTTCTCACTCAGGGGTGTGGGGGAAAAAAACAAAAACAAACAAAAAACCACCCCTGAGCGCTGCAAGTTTCAGCACTGTAATGTGCCAGGATACACAGTGCACCAACGCTGGTAGCTGCGCCCCTCATGGAGGTGGTTTTCTTCCCAGCGCTATGCCGCGACTACATGAGCCATGCTAAAGCTCAACTCAAACTTTTGAAAACAGGATTTGAGGCACTTTTGAAAATTTTACCCAAAAATCTCTATGGGTACCTTTTCTCAGAATGATACACCTTCCTCTAAACAAATGTGTTCTGAAGCTGTGAGACAGGGAGTCTTGTCTCAAGGCATGAAAACTCTGAACTAGTCGATTTAGGTCCCAGAGGAGTTCACACCATTATTCCTGCATACAAACTTTTGTCGGATTGGGGTCTTTGTGAACAAAATGCAAAACACGTTTTATATGGCTACTGTCAATTAAATAAAATTTGTTGTGGTAACCGTATTGGTCCCAGGATATTAAAAGAGACAAGGTGGATGAGGCAATCTTTTATTGAACCAACTTCTACTGGTGAAAGGTGAAACATTTAAGTACACTCAGATATGACAGAATAAGCTCAGAGGAGGAAGTCAGTAATGCATACTTTAACATATTTAAAACCACCTTTACTGAACAAGAATACTCCACCAAAAAAGTACATTGTATCGTGGACATGGAAGGGCCACCCAAAATCCCCTGAGAGAACCTGCTTCGATATGGGAATAAAAAGCCCTCCGACTGCACACCCCTCATTGTCATCTACCATCCCACATTGGAACCAATATGGGGTATCATCAAAACAACTACAACCCATACTCAGTGGGGACCACACCTTGAGATATCTTTCCCAAACCCCCACTTCTAGCTTTCCAACAACCCCCCAGCCTCGCCAAGCTCATCATCAGACGCGAGCTCCTCTAAGACCAGGACTCACCAACTCAAAGTGGTACCAGAACCTGCCATAACAGATGCAAAACCTGTAAACATATCTTCACTGCAACGATGATCAGCACCCCCCAAAACATACCTTTCAAGATCCATTGATTCTACACATGCCAATCACAACATATTGTGTGCCTCATCCAGTGCACTGAATGCCCCAATAACAAATATGTGGGTGAAACCAGACAAGAACTACACTCTTGAATGAACTCACAGAAAAATGATAAAGAACAAAAGCATCACATCACCCATGGATGAACGCTTTTCACAAAACGATCACTCCATATCTGACCTCTCAGTTCTCATCATCAAAGGAAACCTGCACAGCACCTTCAAAAGACAAGACTGGGAGCTTAGATTCATAACTTTGCTGGACACGAAAAAAAAACCTGAATAGAGACACTGGATTTATGTCTTATTACAACTATTTATAAAAAGAAAAGGAGTACTAGTGGCACCTTAGAGACTAACAAATGTATTTGAGCATAAGCATTCATGAGCAACAGCTCACTTCATCGGATGCATGCAGTGGAAAATACAGTAGGGAGATTTTTATAATACACAGAGAACATTAAACAATGGGTGTTACCATATACACTGTAATGAGGGTGATCAGGTAAAGTGAGCTATTACCAGCAGGAGAGGGGAAAAAAAAAAAAAAAAAAAAAAAAACCTTTTGTAGTGATAATCTAGGTGGGCCATTTCCAGCAGTTGACAAGAACGTGTGAGGAACAGTAGAGGGGAAAATAAACATGGGGAAATAGTTTTACTTTGTGTAATGACTCATCTACTCCCAGTCTTTATTCAAGCCTAATTTAATGGTCTCCAGTATGCAAATTAATTCCAATTCAGTAGTCTCTCATTGGAGTCTGGTTTTGAAGTTTTTTTTGTTGAAGAATTGCCACTTTTAGGTCTGTAATTGAGTGATCAGAGGGACTGAAGTGTTCTCCGACTGGTTTTTGAATGTTACAATTCTTGACGTCTAATTGGTGTTCATTTATTCTTTTACATAGAGACTGTCCAGTTTGGCCAATGTACATGGCAGAAGGTCATTGCTGGCACATGATGGCATATATCACATTGGTAGATGTGCAGGTGAACGAGTCCCTGATAGCGTGGCTGATGTGATTAGGCCCTATGATGGCGTCCCCTGAATACATATGTGGGCACAGTTGGCAATGGGCTTTGTTGCAAGGATAGGTTCCTGGGTTAGTGTTTTTGTTGTGTGGTTGCTGGGGAGTATTTGCTTCAGGTTGGGGGGCTGTCTGTAAGCAAGGACTGGCCTGTCTCCCAAGATCTGTGAGAGTGATGGGTCGTCCTTCAGGATAGGTTGTAGATCCTTGATGATGCTACACCATCTGCTCAAGAAACTACCAGAAAAAGCACAAGAACAAATCCACACAGACAAACCCCTAGAACTCCGACCAGGGGTTTTCTATCTGCTAACCAAGATCCAGAAACCTGGAAATCCTGGACGCCCCATCATCTCAGGCATTGGCACCCTAACAGCAGGATTGTCTGGCTATGTTGACTCCTTCCTCAGGCCCTATGCTACCAGCATTCCCAGTATCTTCAAGGACACCACTGACTTCCTGAGGAAACTACAATCCATCGGTGATCTTCCTGAAAACACCATCCTGGCCACTGTGGATGTAGAAGCCCTCTACACCAACATTCCACACAAAGATGGACTACAAGCTGTCAGGAACAGTATCCCTAATAATGTCACGGAAAACCTGGTGGCTGAACTTTGTGACTTCGTCCTCACCCATAACCATTTCACATTTGGGGACAATGTACACCTTCAAATCAGCGGCACTGCTATGGGTACCCACGTGGCCCGACAGTACACCAACATTTTGTGGCGGATTTAGAACGCTTCCTCAGCTCTCGTCCCCTAATGCCCCTACTCTACTTGCGCTACATTGATGACATCTTCATCATCTGGACCCATGGAAACAATGGGTGTTACCATATACCTGCTGGAAATGGCCCACCTTGATTATCACTACAAAAGGTTGTGGTTTTTTTCCCTCTCCTGCTGGTAATAGCTCTCTTTACCCGATCACTCTTGTTACAGTGTGTATGGTATTGTTTCATGTTCTCTGTGTATATAAAATCTCCCCACTGTATTTTCCACTGCATGCATCCAATGAAGTAAGCTGTAGCTCACGAAAGCTTATGCTCAAATAAATTTGTTAGTCTCTAAGGTGCCACAAATACTCCTTTTCTTTTTGCAGACAGACTAACACAGCTGCTACTCTGAAAACAATCTATAACTTACTCACTGTCCCCCATCCCCACTTCCGCCCTCCTTTCACTTTCCCCTCTACAACTGGTGAAGTGCTAAAAGGACACTTCACCTTGAAAGGTCCCTTGAAATATGTGCTAACTACTTATGCTGAACAATCTGTTCCACCTTGTATATAGCTGTACCATTCTAAATATCCTTCCCAGACCTGAGCTCTGTGTGGCTCGAAAGTATGTGATTTTCACCAACAGAAGTTGCTCCAATAAAATATATCACCTCACTCACTTTTTCTCAATTAAACAAAAACTACATATATGTCTGAAAAAATTACCACCTACTATTGTTATAAATAACACCAAAGATTAACTACATTAATGCAACATTTGAGATTTCTCATGCATAAAAGTCAGAGAATGGTTTTGTTACTTAGCCTGCTAGAAGTTATCATTACTATGGACAACAACAACAGAAATACTGTTTCAATGCAAAGGTCCAAGTTTTGGTGGTTCTTTTGCATGTAGTACTCATTAGTGGCAGGCCCCAAAGTAGCAATGACTAGTGCTTACAAAACTATTCCAGAGGCCAACCACAACATCCTTTCTATTTACATATCACAGCACATAATTAAAAAGAATGAATGGGAAGGAACATAGCATTATGTTTAGTACACTCATTCATGAAATCATTTATTAAATGGTTTAAAAAAAGCAGCACCCAACAAAAAAGCCATACTACTAATTAAACAAACATTCACTCTGTAATGTATTTTTACATATTACTTTTTAAAAAGACATGATAATCAAGACATCATGGATCACACTGATCATGGTAATTTACACTACATTAAGCTATCTGCTACACTTTAATATGCTGGAAAAATTGCGGTCTCCCTACTGAACTATTCACTAAGGCCAAATTCTTTTCTCAGCACACTGCTTGAGTTGCCAGGCTACACACTGGGGGCTTGTCTACACTGGCAATTTACAGCGCTGCAACTTTCTGCCTCAGGGGTGTGAAAAAACACCCCACTGAGCACAGCAAGTCTCAGTGCTGTAAAGCACCATGTAGACAGTGCACCAGCGCTGGGAGCCGCACTGTGCAGCGCCATGACCACACAAGCCATGTTAAAGCACTGCCACAGCAGGGCTTTAGCATTGCCAGTGCAGACTAGCCCTTAGTTTCCAGGGATCATTAGAAGGAAGAATGATTCTCCACCACCCCTAGCTATAGAACAGTAGGAAAGTCGCTCTATAGTGTTGGGGTTGCTCACAACCAATCATCTGCCTAGTCATGAATTCAACAGCCCTCTCCTATCCTACATGCTGGATTGTCGGGGGACTCCTATAGAACTGTACTATGCAGCATATAGATTGTGAGGAAAAGTATAGACGCAGGCTGAAGCTGTGTCAGCAACCACTTGCGTGTGGTGGTACCATGGCTCAGCCTTGCCACATAGCATTGCCCAGAATCAGTCGGTGACTCCAGATTAAAGACTTTACACATAAGGTAGGGCTAGCTCAAGGTCTCAGAGGGATTGGAATAGAGGGTCTCACAAATTTGAAGGAGTGCAGAGTAGCAAAATGTGACAGGCTTTTGATGGGATGACTTCCAAACAGGTTCATCTGACAGAGGCTCCTTCAAGCGGTCTGCCTGTGGGGTTCATAGAGACGGGGAGAGGGACTTTCTTCTAAAGCGAAGAGCAGTGGACCTGAAAATAAGGACCTTAGTGCTCCTTTTCCAGTCTCACAAACAACTTCAGCAGCAAACACACCTTTATTTTCTTTTTATCTGAAGGGGCTAGAGTTAAATATATATATATTGCCGTAATGAGTAGTTTTATACTATAACTAAATTCTCCCACTTTTAATAGAGTCAGATAAATGAATGTTTGTTCCAAATTCAGTGTTTCCTTTATTAACACAATCCCTAATTTTTTTAGTGGGGGAGGAAGCCCCTTCAAGTCCCCAGTTTTCTATGCCCATGAGTTTAAGTGTGGATCATGTGGATTTTCTGTAGCAGCCAACCAGCATGAGCCCTACATTTTGCTGGGCCCTATACAAAGTAATATACAGTGGTCTTATCATCGATGTGTGCTAACAAGGGTCCCACAAAAATACTGGGTTTCTCACAGTGTGGCCCAGACGCTTTCAGGCAGAGTAATGAGTTCCCATAACAATTGAAGTGGTGGAAGCGCCAGAGGTACTATAGACACAGCTTTATTTAAGTTAGCATGGTATAAAAAATGAGCAATATGTTTTGCCTTCTAAAAAATAATAATCAAAAACACTAACTAGCACCCCCCACTTCCCCTAATAAAGAATCTAGGGCAAAAATTAGACAGTAAGTTAATAAACCTATACTGAAACAGAAGTACTTAGTTAAAAGAGTTAAGACTGAAAGTGTGTTTCAATGGTATCCAGCTAATAATAAATAAAATATTTCACTTTCTTTATAAAAGTTATATACCTCTTAAAAAAATAATAATAAAAAATCCCAACCTCAGAATGTCTGGAAATAAACTGAGATTTCACCAGTTCCTTCTGCCATATAACACTTCAACATTAGCTATCACCATTCCAATTAGCTATCACCATGCCTACCCAACTTGTCTGCCTCCTAATTTTGTTCTAAAAAGGGAAATACAGTGTTAGAGGTGTACTCAGGTATAATTGTTACAAACATTTTTTTATGTAGCTTATTACAAGGGTAATATTTTGAAAACAAAAACCTAATTCCAGGGCACATTAAGTTACGTCAGCATTCTTTAAGTTTTCTCCTAGGATAATGTTTTGGTGCAGAAGAATACATTCATGAACAGAATTAGAATGATTAATCCATTTGCTGTTCTAAAATGTGTTGATTATAAACTGGTTTAGGTTTATGCAAGGGCACGTAGAAATTTTAAAGTTAAATCTTTTTAACTATATTCATATTTAATTATTATTAGTATTGTGGTCGTGTTTAGGAGCCCCAAGGATCCCACTGAGCTAAGCACTGTACAAACATGACAAAAAGATGGTCCCTGGCCCAAAAAAGCTACTATTTAGCAACTAACATTTTTTTAAAAATAGTAACGTTAATATTATACTATATTTAAAATCAAAGTTTTGAATACCAAGCAGGATCTTATGATCTCCCAGTACCTTATTTTTTTAACTTCGCATATTTTGTGAATTTTAAGGTGCACAATTTCTGAACCAACTTCAATCTCCAATGGTTTTAAGGTGCAGCCTCATGTAGTGTGCATTGCAGTAGTCTAATCTGCTTGCAAACTCCTAACCAGACACAGATGGTAAAGAGCTGACTGGGTCACTGCTGTAATATGATTGTCAAACAGCAGCTGTGGGTCTAAAATCACCGTAAATTGCAAACACTATTAACTAATAGCAGATGTACTCATACAATCAAAGGAGACAATACTACCTCTGCCATCTCCTCCAGTTGCTTTTCCCAACTCACCATCACTACATCACTCTTATCTGAGTTGAGCTTCAGCTACCTCACTCTCATCTATACCCCAATCTCAACTAAACAGTGGCTGACATGCTGAACTGCATCATCCAAATCAGACATGATATAAATATATAGTTGGTTATACTCAACATGCTGACAACACTGCACCCCATGCCTCCTTACTAACCCTCCCACCGGCCCCATGTACAAGTTTATCAGGAGGGTGACAGAATGGCATCCTGCGGCACCGCACACTTGAGAGCTCTTTAGGAAGCTTTAGGATGCATTCAGTCCGATGAAGGGAGCAGTAGCTCACGAAAGCTTATGCTCAAATAAATTTGTTAGTCTCTAAGGTGCCACAAGTACTCCTTTTCTTTTTGCCAAATAGTTACCTAACTATTTGCTCGACAGCAATCGAATGTTAGGATCAGGATTCCTGGATTCTGTTCCACCGAAGCCCAAGGGTTTCAGTTCTGGGTGATGGGGCTCAGGTTAAAGGCCCCTTGCCCGGGGCTGAAGTCCCTGGGCTTGGGATCCCCTGTCCAGGGTGGTGGGGCTTGGGCTTTGGCCCACCCCACCCAGGGTGGAAGGAGCTCGGGTGGGCGGAGCTCAGGTGGGCTCAGGCTTCAGTCCCCCCTCCTGGGGTCGTGTAGTAATTTTTTGTGTCAGAACAGGGTCGCAGTGCAATGACCTTTAAGAACCCCCTGGTCTAGTGATTACAGATGGGGTAAATCAAGTACATAAATTTGGCATATTCAATCTGAAAGCAGTGTGGCTGAGATCTGGATTGGTCATACCAGAGTCCTGGGTTTCATTCTCATTTCTGCCACAAATGACTTCAGGCACTCTCTTACCTATTTGTAAAATGGAAGGGGGAAGGGGATGAAACTTGCCTTTCTCTGATGGTCTGGAGTATGAAGCCTTACTCAATAGTACAGGTTTTGAAATACATAGAAATATAAACAGTGGAAGGGGTGAATTTAGAATACATGGCTTCATGGCACCCTCCCCTCAGCCAAAGAGTATCTGGACAGTGAATCTCTGACTACCCCTGCCACCTGGGAACATCTCTTGGCTTCGTGATCCTGTGTAGGGCTAAATTTTATAATTGTACTATAAGAATTGATGTAAACCTTGATTTCATTCTGCCAGCCACCCTTTTTGAATAACAGAAAGGAATAACCATCTGAGACTGGGATCCTGTTTCCCATATGCATTACAATTAGGACCTGTTATAAAGTTTAGTTAGTAAAAGACAGGATTTTGTTTTGTGTCTATGATAAATAAATTAGAGAAATGTTGAGGGCCTGAAGCCCCAGTGTGAATTGTTTTAGTTATAAGATTTAGCAAGGCTTAATTTACAATCTATTCTGTATACCTTTGAAGGTTTCTGTGAGAGACTGTTTGTGTGAATGAGGAATGCATGCATCAGGAAAAGATAAGGTGTAAAAGCCATCACAAATGTCCAGATGGTCAAGAAAAAGTAAGAGACTTGGAAACAGCAGGAGACAATCAGAAAATATCCATTGTATCCATGCTAAACATGTTAGCAGCACTGATGACCTCAGAGGTGAGGTAGGCACCCCTGAAGGCGAGACAATAAATAAATAACAGCAGAAAACCCCAAGATTAACACCACTTAAGGACTAATGATTATAGGATGACATTGCAAAATGCATGAACTCAAATGCGAATTTACAACTATAAAGATGGGGTGTTTTGCCATGGAACTCTGGGTTCAGTCCTGCAAAGACTTGGAGCATGAGATCGCGACCAACAGAACCCTGCTCCTCTTCATTCGTGCTCAGCCTAACTGGCCATTAGATTGACTTGAGCTACAACAGACTGGTAACTATAAAGACCATCTGCAGAGATGTATGTGTGTGTGTGTGTGTGTGAAGCATATGCTAACTGTTGTATTTACAATAAACGTGGCATTTTGCCTTATCCCTCTTATAAGATCCTATTGATACTATTTTATTAGGGTAACATTAATTGGTGGAGACTGTACAACAAGAAGTCTGAGTCTTCTAAAGTTTGAAATGTACCACAAAATCCAAGACACTTCAGAAGTCTACATCCAGTCCACGTCCCTCCTGATGTCCTTATCACTACATTTTCCCCCTAATCACCTACCCTCTTCATGTACACCCCTATGCCTCTGGCTCAACCAACTGCTGCAGCAGCTCAGCCTGAAATCAGCAGCAGGCCAGATTAACTTTGTAAACTTTTTAAAATAATTGTACATGTTGCTCTGCATACATATTAAAAAAAAAAAAAAAGCTGTACAGGTATGGCCCACGCTGTAACCACAGGTAACAGGAAAGGGCAAAAAGAAACCCAAGTCACCTAACCCCCCAACGGGAAAAACAGAACAAAAACAAAAAATACTGTGTCCTGCCACTGTAGGACAAACATCTCTGATCAGATTATTTCTCTGCCATGGCATAATGTATGGAGAACTAGACTGGGAATTGCTGCAGTTTGAAACACCGCCATCGCCACCAGGCAAATGCAGACAAATGATTATTTGCTCCATACAGAAGAGAAGGGAGCAAGATGAGGGAGATCTCTCATCATTGTGGTTTCATATATTTACTTATTACTAACTTTCATTCTTTTAGTCACCTTGACCCTCAGTTTTTAGGGAAGATCAATCTTGGTCTTAAAAAAACAATAATTATTTTTACTAAGCTGGTTTTGGAAGTTCAGAGTCCTCCCCTAGATGACCGTCTCATTTTCCTTCTTGATTCCTCTATATCACCATAATGGATGAGCCAGCTCCTAGCAGCAGAGGCTGCTTAAAGAAAAATGAGGGATTCACCCTACTGCGGCTGCTTCAGAGACCTGAATTTCAGAGACTTGGAAAAGGAATCTACTCATTTCATATTAGGTCTCTCCAGATCTCACAAAATAATTCCTCCACATAGTTTATGATCTCACTGAAGTTTTCCAAAAGTGCCAGTAAAATGTTTTCTAAGTATAATGCAGCTTCTTTGCTTTCACTATATTATACTTAAAAGCATTAAAACTTTGAACACTGATATTTTAGAATTAGATGTTTGTGTGTGAATATGCTGCCATATACCGTACAAGCCAAACCTCATGAGGGCAATAATAAATTATTTCTCATACATTTGTTTGATTTGTGCATGCTACATAATCTCCTGCGTACAGAGTAGGACATCAGACACAAGGCTTCCACAGGATCTGCATTTATTCATTAAGGCCTGTCTACACTGGCAAGTTTCTGCACAGTAAAGCAGCTTTCTGCACTGTAATTCCCGAGGTGTACACACTGCCAAGCCACTTAGTGCGCAATTTCTGTGCAGTTGCAGCGCTCAAAAAAAAACCCCCACCCCAACAAGAGGCATAGAGCTTACTGTGCCGGGGCTAAAGCGTCATGGTGCCAGCGTAGACACTGTGGTCGATTACAGCACTGCAATTGGCCTCCTGGAGGTGTTCCACAATGCCTGTTCTTGCCTCTCTGGTCATCGGTTTGAACTCTACTGCTCTGCCCTCAGGTGACCAACTGTCATCCCCACCCCATAAATTCCTTTGGAATTTTGAAAGTCCCCTTCCTGTTTGCTTGGTGATGTGTGCAGTGGCCTCTGTGCATCTTTCCAAGTGGCCATGCCTGCTCCACGCACCAGGTGATCCCCCGTTTGGAGCAGTCTGGACTAGCCAGCTTCCGCAGTGCAATTGCCACACGCTTCTCCAACAGCAGGGCAGCTCTCATTCTCGTGTCCTTGCACCACAGGGCTGGGGCGAGCTCATCACACAGTTCCATGAATGTGGCTTTCCTCATCCAAAAGTTCTGCAGCCACTGCTCATCATCCCAGACGTGCATCCCGATGTGATCCTACCACTTACTGCTTGTTTCCCAAGCCCAAAAGTGGCGTTCCACTGTGGTCAGCACCTCCGTGAATGCCACAGCAATTTCGTGTCATAGTTACTATGTGTGGCGAGATCAATGTCGTACCCCTCTTGCCTTTGTAGTTTAAGGAATAACACCACTGCCACTCGTGATGTGTTGGTCAGAGCGAACGGCATACTGGTCAACAGTTCGGGATCCATTCCTGCAGCCCAAAGAGGCAGAGCGTGCAGTACACAATCCACTGAAAGATGGTGCCAAATGGGGACGGAAGCACAGAGATTGCTGGGATGCAAAGCAACGCATCACGGGGCATTAGGACAGGGGACCCATGACCCCCTCCATCTTCCCACAACTCTTAGCGGCGGAAGAGGAAGAAATGCTCTGTGGGACAGCTCCCCAGAGTGTACCGCTCCGAATACTGTTGAAAGTGCTGCAAATGTGAACACGCTATTGTGCAGGCAGCTGACAGTGTGAACAGATCTCCCAATGGAAGACATTACAATTATTTGATGAGAGAAATGATGGATGAACTAGTAAAAACCACAACTCAACTTGCATTAAGGAATACCTAAAAAAAAAAAAATCCTTGTACACTCTGATAGAATTCTTTTTCCTAAATGAAGGTAGGGTTTGGGAAAGATGCCAGATTAGGAGCACAACTGAATTAAATCCTCCACCCAGTAAGTCAGAAACAGCACAGACAAGGGAAGTGTGAGATTATTCAGGTTGCTACACCCCGGTAAGAGGGGAAGATCACAGCCCCTGCCCATCCATTCCAATGGTGCTAATTGTCACGAATATCCACAAGCGAGCTGGGATGACACCACCAAATCATAACAGAGGTTTGGCAGTCTTTTTGGAATGTTCATTATGCAAGATACAAATGTATGATATATCACACAATGAAGTACAATGACAGATATGGTCAGATGCAGAGTGAAAACAGTTTCCAAACAATCTGGTCGAGAATTAAACTAAAGTCTTAAGGACTGGAGCCTTTCAGTCATTACCAACTGCCTACTATTACTTAGCCCTTACTTTTCATTTTTGGAAAGTGTCTGAACACCAAAGAAATAGCAAATACAAAGAATCACAGTCAGTAACATTAAAACAATACTATATTCTTCAAAGTCATAATTGGCCTTCTCCTGCTACTGCAGTTTTCCCCACAGTATAATAGCATGAATTAATGTCAGGATTATAATGTTATTTGGACATATATTTTAATTTGATTTTAAACAGGAAGGATTTCACTTGACAGTTGCTTTTGAGATAAGGACAAAAATGCATCCAAAAAAACTCGTAGCCTTCTTCCCTCCTCCCTTGCACAGACTTACAACGTAAACAAAAACTGCAAAGCTTATTTTATTCAAATCTTATTTTTACCTACCTTTTCCCTCCCTCAAACATCCGTGATATAGAGAAAGGACTTTCTTTTGCATTAGCTGAAGCTGAGAGCAAGTTTTTAAATTAAGTTATAAAGTCAAACAACATTTGTCAAGGCCATGGCAACACTTCCATGAATTTAAGCGTGAAAGATGTGCTACTATATTGTTGGTATAATGAATGGATTAGTTCTCAGGATGGGAAACTCTTCCAGAAACATCTTGTCTACAACCTAAAAGGGTTATTTATTACAGGTCAGTGAAGCCAAGAGACAACATGACAGACTCAAGTTAAAAAAAAAAGGCATCATCAAAACAAAGACTCAGAGCGGGAGCTCATGGCACTTTTCCATTTTTCTGCTATGCTATATTGCTTTTCTCCCTCTTCCCCTAAAACAGATTAAGTTACTAGCCACCCATATTCACACAGCTTCAGTACTTTCTTGCTCTCTTTCCCCTCCTCCCAAAACGTCCACAGTACACATGGTTTTGATTATACAGTGTATTATACACAAAGGTCAAGTTAGAAATCTGTTCTAACTACAGCATCTTCACTTTTGTGGGAAATGAACTTGCAATCACAGTATTGAGTGAGGTTATAAGATTTCTTTTGGAAGCAAACAAGCCCTAGGGAATGAGTAACATTCTGAACATCCGGCTTCTGCCTACCAGGGGGGAAAAACAACAACAACGAAGTGGGGCGGGGGGAAGGAATGGAAGAGGGAGGCTTCTTACAGAGACTGACAATTGCCCCATTTCTGTTGGGAACAAGTAAAATAAACAGCACCACTTTTTGTTTGTTTGTTTAAGACGATCTTCCAGGGACCTGGTGATCTAAACAGGACTATTTCAGTCATCTTCCTTGTCGCCTTACACGAAAAGAAATTCGGTTTTGAAAAGTTTCTTCAGATACAAACAAATGAATCGTAATCGAATACTGCCCCTTCAGCCACTACCATACTGAATATAAAATACCAGCGATTTATCTGTTAACATCCTCAAAGTTGCTAAAACTAGAAAAGCTAACGAGCTGCCATGTCACAGGATAATTAGCAAACAGTGCAACGGAAAAGAAATACAGTACAGCACATATAAATAAGAGGGGCGGGACACGCATTTCATGAGTTGGACTGGCTAGCAGAGCTTTACAGACAGGAAAGAAGACAGCGCGGGGGGGGGGGGGGGGAATGGTCTCCACCTTCACCTTCCAACTGATCATCCCCCTTCCTACCAGCCTCAATTAGTATTATTTGGACATTCAGGCGCACAGAATATCTCTTAGACACTCTCATGCTTCCCCGTGGACCCTCATTCAATTCCTTCCTGACTTGTTGGATCTACATGATTGCTTCCCTCCGCTAGCTATACCGTACCGTATATAGATACGTACGGACACCATATACATCCACTCTTCGTAAGCACTTAAGCAGCACACACACATACACACACAGGCATAGCGTGCACACCTACACCGCTGAAGGGCCTCCTACAAATCTCTCCCCTTTGGAGCGGGGCCCCAGTCGGCCTCCGGTGCTAGGAGTACGGCCGAGGGTTACCCCGTTAGAGAACACAGAAGACACGCGGGCCACCCACGCAATGCCCCCGTAGGGCACACCTAGGGCGTGGGACAGGCACAATCCCGCGGCTCACGCGTGCAGCCCAGCCTAGCACCCCCTTGGGGCGCCCGCGCGGCACACGGACCCAGCCTCTCCACCCCGGGCGCTGCCCCGGCCTCGCCCCACAGCGCCCCCCGTACCGTTTGCTCAGAGGCCGAACCCGGAGGGCCACCTTGACGTTCGCCATGTCCCGCCGCAGCTACGCTGGGGAGACGCCGCGGCCAGCCGGCCACGCCGCACCCTCGCTGCTCCCCGGCTCTCGGGGCTCCCCGCTGGCCCCAGAGCCACAGGATTGGCAGGCGCGGTCCCGCCGCCCAGCGCAGCCCTCGGGGCTCGGGCGGGGCGGGGCGGCGCGGGGGGGAACCTCGCGCGTCCAGCCCCGGAGCTGGAGATGGGGCGGGGCGAGCTCGGCCTCCCCTGTGCTGAGGGGGACGAGGCTGGTGCGTTGCGGGTCCGCTGCTCAGAGCGACGGTAAAACAAGGGCTGCTGGGCTGGTCCGCTCCGCTCCGCCCCGCCACTGGCTAGCGCAGCCGCGCCCGTTGTTCTTGCCGAGGTCGGAGCGGGGATTCCCCGGGGCCCGCTGCACGGGACTGCCTGAACCGTGCGTGTGGGTACAAACCAGGCGCTGCGGCTGGACGGCGTGGGGGAGGCGGGCCAGGCCTCGCTGGCAGGAGCCTTTCCACCGCAGGAGCGACGGCTTTAGTTTTCAAGCAGGTCTTTTATCACCCTGCTGTTCTGGCTGGCGACCTGTACCTGCTGTGGCAGTGATCACGCTGCGTGTGAGGACAGGTCCGCCTTAGGTATTGTGAGGGGTGGGGTGAATTGTGGACAGGGCACCAAGACTGCCAGCATGTGAACATATTTCGGATGGCTGCAGACCTCCCTGCTACTACAAGCAATTGTATGCAGAGCAGGCACCAGGCATAAGCAGATTTAAGTAATTGCTTAGGCCCTGAGCAGCTCAAGGGCGCCCCCTATTAGCATGTGTTGGGGGTAAAACAGAATAGTCCTGGTTAAGGACCTCAATGGGTTAGCACTAGAACTAATTGTATGTCTGCCTCTCCCAGCACCTGTGGGGTAACAAAAAGGCAGCGACTGCTGCATAACAATTTGAAGTGGGGTGATCAGACAAGTGACACTAAGTGAGCTGTAGCTCACGAAAGCTCATGCTCAAATAAATTGGTTAGTCTCTAAGGTGCCACAAGTCCTCCTTTTCTTTTTGCGAATACAGACTAACACGGCTGTTACTCTGAAACCTATAACAATCTGGTGCATCTGAAGAAGTGGGTTTTTATCCATGAAAGCTTATGCCCAAATAAATCTGTTAGTCTTTAAGGTGCCACCAGACTCCTTATTGTTACTATACCTACAAGAACTAAAAAAACCTAATTTCCCCATGCTAATTTGCTCCTACTGTTACTCACACCTTCTTGTTACCTGTTTGAAATGAGCCACCCTGATTACCACGATAAAAGTAATTTTTCAGCCTGTTGATAATAGCCCAATTTAATTGATTTGTCTGACCCCTCTCTTCCCCCCCCCCCCACTGGGTAAGGCAATTCTCATCTTTTCATGCAGTGCTATATATATTTTCATACTGTATTTGCCACTCTATGCATCTGATAAAGTGGGTTTTAGCCCATGAAAGCTTATGCCCAAATAAATGTATTAATCTATCAGGTGCCACAAGTACTCCTCATTGTTTTTGCTGATACAGACTAACACGTAACCACTCTGAAAAATGGCAGCTGAGTATTCCATAATTATTCTCCTTTATTGACCTCCACATAACATTTGTTCCATATCCCACTAATAATCCTCTCCAACTGCTTCCCCCCCCACCCCCGAGTTTTCCACCTACAATTGGCAGGGTGTTAATGGGCCACTTCACTTTGAATGGTCCCTTGAAATATGTGTTAACTACTATGCTAAACAATCTGTTCCACCTAGTGTTTACATGTGATGCTCTGAGTATGTTTCCCAGACAGACCTGAAAGAAGAGCTCTGTAAGCTGCAAAGCTTTGTCTTCCACCAACAGATGTTGGTTCAATAAAAGATATTACCTCACCTACCTTTGTCTCTCTGTTGGTTCCATTCAGAAATCAAAAATACCAACCTAATCCTGTATCTGACTGTACATTTATAAGAGAAACACGTAATAATTTTAATGGACTAACTCAGGGGTTCTCAAATTGGGGGTCAGGACCCCTCAAGGGGTTGGGAAGTTATTACCTGGGGGGTTGCAAGCTATCAACCTCCACCCCAAGCCCCGCTTTGCCATCAACATTTATAAAGGTATTAAATATATTTTAAAATGTTTTTAATTTATTAGGGGGGTTGTACTCAGAGGCTTGCTATGTGAAAGGGGTCACCAGTACAAAAGTTTGAGAACCACTGGACTAACTGCTGTTGGTCAAGGGGCAGCTTTTGAATTTATACAGAGGTTATGTCTACACTGCGAAGTTGTTGACAAAACTTTTGTCTTTCGTACTTAAAAAAGCCCTCCCCCACAAAAGACAAAAGTTTTGCCAACACAAGTGGCAGTATGAATGTGGCTTTGTCGGCAGGAGCGCTCTCCTGCTGACAAAACTAATGCTGCTCGCGGGGCTGGAAGTATTTTGTCAGCAAAAGTGCCGACAAAGTACCGACAAAGAGCGTTTACACATGCTGACTTTTAGCGACAAGCCTTGTCGCTAAAAGCTGCATGGTGTAGACAAGCCCAGAGCTCTTCTTCAGGTCATCTATAAGGCTATTATAAGGGACTGTGAACAAGATGCCATTAGTTACATTAAAAAAAATCCTCAACACTGGGATTAAATACAGAAAGTCAGGAAGCCAAGTTATGGTCCTCAGAGCATTCATTGCATTTATTTAATTCTTTAGGATAGGATTCTTAAAGGAACTTAATGGAGTTAGGTATCCAACTCCTTTTATTTTTATTATTTGTATTACCATAGTAATGAGGTGTCCTAATCATGGCTCACGACCCCTGGTGCTAGTTACTGCACAAACACAAAACAAAAAGTCAGTCCCTGCCCCAAGTAGTTTACAATCTAAGCATACAAGAGACAACAGATGGATACAGACAGCATGATTGCCAGTGGCCTCAGCACACAAACGGTTGTCAAGTTTTTTTGTAGGTAGGACTGCAAGGGAGAGTGGGATTTATTTGGGGATCTAACTTCTTTAAAATCCCAGCCTTTATATATGCATCAATTATTGTGGGGAATATAACTTTGCAATTCTATGTGAGATTTCAGCCTCAACCAAAGTGTTCCATTAATGTAAATTTCTGCATTTTAGGTTTTCTTTTAACCCCAGCTGAAATCAGGAAGAAAATGCCCTAGGGCATCACAATTAGCTGCATTATTATGGGGATATAGGGCATATAGGGAGCATCTGTCATTGGTCACTTTTTAAGATAGGATTCAGGAGTAGCTAGATCATTAGTCTATTCTGGTATGGCAATTCCTCTTTATACAATCTGTCTATGTAGTCAGTAATTCTCTTACTGAATTTTTTCCCATTCAAAATTTTGCTCGAGGAGCATTGGGCTGAGATTCCAAGTTAATGTCATCTCTGCCTTTCCAATGACAGCCATCACTTACATACTTATTGCAGATTATAAGGATATTTTATTCAGTTTAACCATGTTATTTGTGCATTTTGTCATTTAACTAAATTACAGTCTTATTTATATTGTAAAAGGGGGAGTGTTCTCTCATTGAAGCTTCTGTCCCAGGCACACTGCCATAAGCTGCAAATAAAGCACCTCCTAAAAATGTGTTTAACATACTGAAAAAGTAAGATCATAATACAAACAATTGGCTTTGGAGGCTTATGGGTCTGTTACATAGGTTTAACAGGTGTTTCTGGTTTATCGTACAAACTAGAGTTGTAAAACTTGCTGTCCACAAATATTTGCTGCTACCTTTCTCTCCAATATCCTTGAGTTATCATTAATCAAAACAATGAATTAGTATGTCAATGCTGATGACAAATGGGACAATACAGCTATACTATTCAATAACTTATATTGTCCCATATCCGACAATAAACTGGGAAAAGTCAAAGAACTGATTTAACTGTTTGTTTGAGGCATGAAAGTAGACCATTTAATGGTTTTTTAATTGTTTAAAAATAAAATAATTATAATAAATGAAGGACAGCCCATGGCTGTTTTCAAGACTTCCAGAATAAGGATGAAGTACAGCAAATCAGTTTAGCCTGAACTTCTAGCTAAAGCATCTCTACAGAAAGCAACAGCAGAGGCAAAGGACAGTTCTGTGACTGAGGCACAGAAATTTGGATTCTGTTCCTGTATATGCCACAGTCTGTGTGTGTGACCGTAGGGAAAATCACGAATGTTATGAGTGAAATCCTGACCTCATTGAAGTCAATGAAGGTTTTTCCATTGACTTCAAGGGGGGCCAGGATTTCCCCACTTGTGCCTCTTTCCTCACCTATGAAATGGCTATGATGCTTACCTATCTCACAGGCACACTGGAGGGTTTAAGACTTCAATCATATAAGGAGATGTGGACATGTGGACCCCTGTGTCTACAGAAAATCACTGACTTCAATGGGGATTCTGCACAAGCAAAGAGGATCTCCACCTATGCTCATGTAATTGCAGGGAGGTAGTGTAAGCCAGCTGATAGGAGACAGGAGATCTAGCTTCTCTCCCACCTCCACAACTGACATTCTGCTCAACTTTAGGTAAGTCCCTTCTATCTATTCTACTTCACTTTCCTCAACTGTAAAATGGAAATAATTATCCACCCTTGTGAAGAAGGTATTTTTTTAGATGTAATGATAAAAATTGCTAAGTGCAAAAGATTACTGTTATTAAGCCTCCCAAATTGCTCTGAGATAGCATTAAGGGACAAAGAGCTCACATTACCCATCACCAAAATTCAGCTGAAGTGAGATGTAGTTATTGAACAGTGCAAAACACACACTACACAACAGTTTAGAACTGTAAATGAAAACTAAGAACACTGTATCTAGTTAAAATTGCTGTGGAAACTGTAACAGACAGACATGGAATTTGGCCATGATTGAGAAGTTATTACCCCCACCCTTGCAAGCAGTTCCATGGGCTCTTTAGCGGCCATAAGTTGTCAGGGGACCTTGGTTTTACATCTCCTTTGAAAGTAGTTAAGACAAAATACATACCTTCTCATGTTCTATGCTCAAATTATTATATCACAGCTAGAAGTAGTCGAGTACTGCAAAACTGTTTTCAAATTCCAAGGTGCTGTTTAATTCAGGCATGTTCAAACATTTGATTAATGCTGAGAATTGAGTATTCTTGGAGATGGCTAATATTAATACTCCTGTTCGTATGTGAACCAATGTATCATTGGCACTAATAAGAATATTTTGGAGCCAGCTGTTTGTCATTCTGTTTTAAATGTCTGCTATCTAGTCATGGACCAAAAAAATACCATGTAGCTGGGTGACAATTCACACCACATGAACAGGGAATAATTGAAATTAATACTTCATGAATAACCCAGAGGTTGAACACTGGTGAATATTTACAAGTAATGAATACATTAGCAGAAATTATCTTCTGTTTGCAACCAATTTGAAAATTTATTAACCAACAATTTGAACATTCTAATTATAACTGCTCTTCCTGCCAAAGTCACATACACAGTACACAGATACTATGTATGAACAACAGCTACATAGACACTTCAGGATTTTAACCATTTTATTCTGTGGTGGACCAGCTATGACAAGCAACTTCCTTAGATCTGGATCTGAACACATTCATTATTAAAAAGAAGAGGGGTACTTGTGGCACCTTAGAGACTAACCAATTTATTTGAGCATAAGCTTTCGTGTATCCGATGAAGTGAGCTGTAGCTCACGAAAACTTATGCTCAAATAAATTGGTTAGTCTCTAAGCCCTGGTCTACACTAGGACTTTAGGTCGAATTTAGCAACGTTAAATCGATTTAAACCTGCACCCGTCCACACAGTGAAGCCCTTTATTTCGACTTAAAGGGCTCTTAAAATCGATTTCCTTACTCCACCCCTGACAAGTGGATTAGCGCTTAAATCGATGTTCCCCGCTCGAATTTGGGGTACTGTGGACACAATTCGATGGTATTGGCCTCCGGGAGCTATCCCAGAGTGCTCCATTCTGACCGCTCTGGACAGCACTCTCAACTCAGATGCACTGGCCAGGTAGACAGGAAAAGAACCGCGAACTTTTGAATCTCATTTCCTGTTTGGCCAGCGTGGCAAGCTGCAGGTGACCATGCAGAGCTCATCAGCACAGGTGACCATGATGGAGTCCCAGAATCGCAAAAGAGCTCCAGCATGGACCGAACGGGAGGTACGGGATCTGATCGCTGTTTGGGGAGAGGAATCCGTGCTATCAGAACTCCGTTCCAGTTTTCGAAATGCCAAAACCTTTGTGAAAATCTCCCAGGGCATGAAGGACAGAGGCCATAACAGGGACCCGAAGCAGTGCCGCGTGAAACTGAAGGAGCTGAGGCAAGCCTACCAGAAAACCAGAGAGGCGAACAGCCACTCTGGGTCAGAGCCCCAAACATGCCACTTCTATGATGAGCTGCATGCCATTTTAGGGGGTTCAGCCACCACTACCCCAGCCGTGTTGTTTGACTCCTTCAATGGAGATGGAGGCAATACGGAAGCAGGTTTTGGGGACGAAGAAGATGATGAGGAGGAGGAGGTTGTAGATAGCTCACAGCAAGCAAGCAGAGAAACCGGTTTTCCCGACAGCCAGGAACTGTTTCTCACCCTAGACCTGGAGCCAGTACCCCCCGAACCCACCCAAGGCTGCCTCCTGGACCCAGCAGGCGGAGAAGGGACCTCTGGTGAGTGTACCTTTTAAAATGCTATACATGGTTTAAAAGCAAGCATGTGAAAGGATTACTTTGCCCTGGCATTTGCGGTTCTCCTAGATGTAGTCCTAAAGCCTTTGCAAAAGGTTTCTGGGGAGGGCAGCCTTATTTCGTCCTTCATGGTAGGACACTTTATCACTCCAGGCCAGTAACACATACTCGGGAATCACTGTAGAACAAAGCATTGCAGTGTATGTTTGCTGGCATTCAACCAAAATCCGTTCTTTCTCTCTCTGTGTTATCCTCAGGAGAGTGAGATATAATTCATGGTCACCTGGTTGAAATAGGGTGCTTTTCTTCAGGGACACTCAGTATAGCCCATTCCGGCTGGGCTGTTTGCCTGTGGCTGAACAGAAATGTTCCCCGCTGTTAGCCACAGGGAGGGGGGAAGGTTGAGGGGGTAGTCACGCGGTGGGAGGAGGCAAAATGCGACCTTGTAACGAAAGCACATGTGCTATGTATGTAATGTTAACAGCAAGGTTTACCCTGAAAGAGTGTAGCGACTGTTTTATAAAATGTGTCTTTTTAAATACCGCTGTCCCTTTTTTTTTCCTCCACCAGCTGCATGTGTTTCAATGATCACAGGATCTTCTCCTTCCCAGAGGCTAGTGAAGCTTAGAAAGAAAAAAAAACGCACTCGCGATGAAATGTTCTCCGAGCTCATGCTGTCCTCCCACACTGACAGAGCACAGACGAATGCGTGGAGGCAAATAATGTCAGAGTGCAGGAAAGCACAAAATGACCGGGAGGAGAGGTGGAGGGCTGAAGAGAGTAAGTGGCGGGCTGAAGAGAGTAAGTGGCGGGCTGAAGACAGGGCTGAAGCTCAAATGTGGCGGCAGCGTGATGAGAGGAGGCAGGATTCAATGCTGAGGCTGCTGCAGGACCAAACCAGAATGCTCCAGTGTATGGTTGAGCTGCAGCAAAGGCAGCTGGAGCACAGACTGCCACTGCTGCCCCTCTGTAACCAACCGCCCTCCTCCCCAAGTTCCATAGCCTCCACACCCAGACGCCCAAGAACGCGGTGGGGGGCCTCCGGCCAACCAGCCACTCCACAACAGAGGATTGACCAAAAAAAAGAAGGCTGTCATTCAATAAATTTTAAAGTTGTAAACTTTTGAAGTGCTGTGTTTAAAGTGCTGTGTGGCATTTTCCTTCCCTCCTCCACCACCCCTCCTGGGATACCTTGGTAGTCATCTCCCTATTTGTGTGATGAATGAATAACGAATGCATGACTGTGAAGCAGCAATGACTTTATTGCCTCTGCAAGCGGTGATTAAAGGGAGGAGGGGAGGGTGGTTAGCTTACAGGGAAGTAGAGTGAACCAAGGGGCGGGGGGTTTCATCAAGGAGAAACAAACAGAACTTTCACACTGTAGCCTGGCCAGTCATGAAACTGGTTTTCAAAGCTTCTCTGATGCGTACCGCGCCCTCCTGTGCTCTTCTAACCGCCCTGGTGTCTGGCTGCGCGTAACCAGCAGCTAGGCGATTTGCCTCAACCTCCCACCCCGCCATAAACGTCTCCCCCTTACTCTCACAGATATTGTGGAGCACACAGCAAGCAGTAATAACAGTGGGAATATTGGTTTCGCTGAGGTCTAAGCGAGTCAGTAAACTGCGCCAGCGCGCCTTTAAACGTCCAAATGCACATTCTACCACCATTCTGCACTTGCTCAGCCTGTAGTTGAACAGCTCCTGACCACTGTCCAGGCTGCCTGTGTACGGCTTCATGAGCCATGGCATTAAGGGGTAGGCTGGGTCCCCAAGGATACATATAGGCATTTCAACATCCCCAACAGTTATTTTCTGGTCTGGGAAGAAAGTCCCTTCCTGCAGCTTTTGAAACAGACCAGAGTTCCTGAAGATGCGAGCGTCATGCACCTTTCCCGGCCATCCCACGTTGATGTTGGTGAAATGTCCCTTGTGATCCACCAGAGCTTGCAGCACTATCGAAAAGTACCCCTTGCGGTTTATGTACTCGCCGGCTTGGTGCTCTGGTGCCAAGATAGGGATATGGGTTCCGTCTATAGCCCCACCACAGTTAGGGAATCCCATTGCAGCAAAGCCATCCACTATGACCTGCACATTTCCCAGGGTCACTACCCTTGATATCAGCAGATCTTTGATTGCGTGAGCTACTTGCATCACAGCAGCCCCCACAGTAGATTTGCCCACTCCAAATTGATTCCCAACTGACCGGTAGCTGTCTGGCGTTGCAAGCTTCCACAGGGCTATCGCCACTCGCTTCTCAACTGTGAGGGCTGCTCTCATCCTGGTATTCATGCGCTTCAGGGCAGGGGAAAGCAAGTCACAAAGTTCCATGAAAGTGCCCTTACACATGCGAAAGTTTTGCAGCCACTGGGAATCGTCCCAGACCTGCAACACTATGCGGTCCCACCAGTCTGTGCTTGTTTCCCGAGCCCAGAATCGGCGTTCCACAGCATGAACCTGCCCCATTAGCACCATGATGCATGCATTGTCAGGGCCCATGCTTTCAGAGAAATCTGTGTCCATGTCCTGATCACTCACGGGACCGCGCTGACGTCGCCTCCTCGCCCGGTATCGCGTTGCCATGTTCTGGTGCTGCATATACTGCTGGATAATGCGTGTGGTGGTTGATGTGCTCCTAATTGCCAAAATGAGCTCAGCGGCCTCCATGCTTGCCTTGGTATGGCGTCCGCACAGAAAAAAGGCACGGAACGATTGTCTGCCGTTGCTCTGACGGAGGGAGGGGCGATTGACGACACGGCTTACAGGGTTGGCTTCAGGGAGCTAAAATCAACAAAGGGTGTGCCTGTACACCAAGGAGTATTTCAGGCAGGACTGCACGGAGGGTTCCAATAAGAAATGGTGCACCAAAGTTATCGTTGTTATTGGAACAAGGAGGTTAGCCTGGCCTCTGATTGATACATGGCTAGATTAACCTCGCTGCGCCTTCTCTGTGACTGACTGCAGTGTGATCTAGACAGGGGAGGAGGAAAATGAGTACAAAACAAATCTGGTCTATTTCTTGTTCTGACCCACTCCATCTATCCTTTACATCTTTGGCTGGCAGCAGACAAAAAAGGCGTGAAATGATTGTCTGCCCTTGCTTTCACGGGGGGAGGGAGGGTGGGAACGGGGTCCTGACGATATGTACCCAGAACCACCCGCGACAATGTTTTAGCCCCATCAGGCATTGGGATATCAACCCAGAATTCCAATGGGCAGCGGAGACTGCGGGAACTGTGGGATAGCTACCCACAGTGCAACGCTCCGGAAGTCGACACTTGCCTCGGTACTGTGGAAGCGCTCCGCCAAGTTAATGCACTTAATGCACTTAGAGCATTTTCTGTGGGGACACACACACTCGAATATATAAAACCGATTTCAAAAAAACCGACTTCTATAAATTCGACCTAATTTCGTAGTGTAGACATACCCTAAGGTGCCACAAGTACTCCTCTTCTGTTTGCGAATACAGACTAACACGGCTGTTACTCTGAAACCTGACATTCATTATTGTTCACCTATGGACTACCTGACTTATCAATTTTTTCTGGTTTTATTTTTAAATTTTATAAATGTTTCCATGTAGTTTGTGTATTTCTGCAGGATGCAATATATTTACTGGCAGTTAACAGCTCTGGAAGAATGAAATATCTGTGGTATTGAGCCACCTAATGGCTGACTTACTCTGAATCCTTAATTTCTTGTAACAGCCGTGTTAGTCTGTATTCGCAAAAAGAAAAGGAGTACTTGTGGCACCTTAGAGACTAACCAATTTATTTGAGCATGAGCTTTCGTGAGCTACAGCTCACTTCATCGGATGCATCCGATGAAGTGAGCTGTAGCTCACGAAAGCTCATGCTCAATAAATTGGTTAGTCTCTAAGGTGCCACAAGTACTCCTTTTCTTTTTAAGAAATTAAGGAGTTTGATTTAATAATTCAAGCAGCTTGTTTAAAACAAAACAAAAACAAAACACGCAAGCTGGATAAAAGAAAGAATCTGATTTGCCATCAAGGATTCTGATCCTTGTGTGACAGGGTGGGATACGTCTGTATTTAATTATGAACTCCAGTTTGTACTATGTGTTGAACAGAAGCCCTCAGACAACCTATTGTACTGCATACCAGACAGCTCTGCTGCCCAAGAAACGTGCTTGACCTCACTGAAGGACTATCACTGAGATGCCATCAAGACTGCAATCTGGAGCCACCAACTTTGACTGCCTCTCAACCGCAGGCCTACCTCTGCCAAACAACAATTTTCTACACCAGGACCCCACAGATGGGGCAAACATGGCAATATTGGAAGAGGGGGTGTGGGGAGGCTGGAGCGTCTCACCTAAGCACATGACATGGAGGAGACACCCTATTTAAGAGCAGGGCTCTGCTTTATGCAGGGGTGTCTGACCATCACCAAATGAAGAAGGACTTGCAGGAGAAGGGGGGTCTCTGCCCAGGCTCAAATGGTGACAAACCTTAAACTCACAGAAGGGGTGAGATCAGGCACAGGGAGGATGCATCTCAGGACTTTTCTTGTTTTCAAAGAGCTGTGACTCTCAAGTGCTTTAAGAGTATTGTTCCTGTGATTATGACATTCCTTTGCTAAGGCACTAATCTTTGCCTTCTGGCATGTTGTCTCCGAAAAGGTTAAACTTGAAGCCCTGAGTGCCCACAGCCTAAAAATTGAGTTCAGGGGAAGCACCTGGGAAGGTCTCAGACATTGATTGTGGAGTCTAGTGTGACTAGTTGGCAGTACCCAACATCCTAAAGAGGAGTGTCATACAAGATGTTTGAGCCTGTGAATGTGCCCTACAGTTTCAGAGCTAGCAACAGTGACTAGACCAGACCCAAACCCAGTTGGCCTGAAAGCATCTGGAAGGGTCCCATATGCTTTCATGCCAGCTGGGTTTGGGTCTGGTCTAGTCACTGTTGCTCACTCTGAAACATTGGGGCACACTTGCAACAGACTGGTGACTGTACAGTGGAATACGGGGTCAGGTTGTAAACATGGAGATGTGTCATTGTGATTCAGGGGGATTAGGGCAGTTTTATTTCTCCTATTCTAATGTGACAATTTCTGGAACAAAAATCTACTATTACTGTAGTAGTGATCAATGTCTCAATGTCAAGTTGGCAGCCAGTATCAAGCGGAGTGCCCTAGGGGCCAGTCTTGGGGCCAGTTTTGTTCAACATCTTTATTAATGATCTGGATGATGGGATGAATTGCACCCTCAGCAAGTTCGCAGATGACACTAAACTGGGGGGAGAGGTAGACACACTGGAGGGAAGGGATAGGGTCCAGAGTGACCTAGACAAATTGGAGGATTGGGCCAAAAGAAATCTGATGAGGTTCAAGGACAAGTGCAGAGTCCTGCACTTAGGAAGAAGAATCCTATGCACCTCTACAGGCTGCGGACCAACTGGCTAAGCAGCAGTTCTGCAGAAAAGGACCTGGGGATTATAGTGGACAAGAAGCTGGATATGAATCAGCAGTGTGCTCTTGTTGCCAAGAAGGCCAATGGCATATTGGGCTGTATTAGTAGGAGCGTTGCCAGCAGATCGAGGGAGGTGATTATTCCCCTCCATTCGGCACTGGTGAGACCACACCTGGAGTATTGTGTCCAGTTTTGGTATCCCCACTACAGAAAGGATGTGGACAAATTGGAGAGAGTCGAGCAGAGAGCAACAAAAATGATTAGGGGGCTGGGGCACATGATTTACGAGGAGAGGCTGAGGTAACTGGGGTTATTTAGTCTGCATAGTTAGGCATCTCCCACTAGTGATATCCAGGGACAATGCTAACATAATCTCTATTTACACTAGTCATAAAACAGAGTCAAAAAGGATTTATTATTCTAATTGTAATGCAGCATGATAGTTATTTTGTAAAGGGAAACGTTCTATCTCCAAGTCATTTGTTCCTTATGGAATCTTAGTCAGCATGCTTTTTCCATCTCAGTTAATCCATGAACAGTCATTAAACTGAATGCATCCGATGAAGTGAACTCTAGCTCACAAAAGCTTATGCTCAAATAAATTTGTTAGTCTCTAAGGTGCTACAAGTACTCCTTTTCTTTTTGCGAATACCAACTAACACGGCTGCTACTCTGAAACCAGTCATTAAACTAGGATTACTTCTAATGGTTACTCTATGAGAAGAGGCTTAATACTTGGTGATACTGTCCTTTAAAAACTAATTTATTATATTGCAATTATACACCCCTCCTACTAATGTGCATCCCCAGTTTATTTCTCACTTATAGCCTATGTGAGGTAACACCACATGGAGCTTTACAAGTTCAGAGCACTTTACAAGCACAACCTAACAACAACATGGACAGAAGGTGTAGGATAAATATGAAATTAAATAATTAAGAGTTATCTTAGTTTGGTAAGGAAATATATATGTGTTGTAAACAAAGGTCCTGACTAGCAAGTAGACAGAAGGCCTTGAAAATTATAAATTACAAGGCCAGAAGGAATGAAGTAGGGAGGATGTCTTGTTCAAAGAATAATGAGGTAAGGGGAAGTTTCTACAAAGAAGACCTTTGACCAATAAGGGTGATTGCAGATGGTTTTAGATAAGACAAAAGGAATGTCTTAAAATGAGCCAATATGGCCCTTCCCAGTCCACACACTAGTGTTAAACCCTGTGTGAATCTAGGTGCAATGGAAAGCTATTGGGCAGCAAGAAGGAGGAAAGGACAGGCCTTGGGAAGAAAGGAGGTTATAAATTTTATCTGGATTAAGACTGGAAATAAGGGTGAACTGTCTCAAAATTGTTTTTTAGTGGAAGTCAGTAATTGGCAATGAGATCACTTGTTTGTTAAAGGATATAAAAAAGTAAACACTTAAACGGTTCCTGGAAACACCTCCATTTTGCCTCTTTCTTGCCCAAAGTGCTAGACTATACAAAAAAAAAAAATAGGGGTGGGGGGAGGGAGTGACAGGCAACAAATCTGTCGGAAAGGCAGTTAAGCATTGTGTAGCTGCAATTTGCCTTATCCCTGGTTTTGTCCTCACTAATAATAAAGAAATAGTGTAGTGGAAAAACAGATTTTTAGCCTTGTAGAGTGAAACCTCCTATTTATCTACAGAAACAGCACAATTAAAGCTAGCATCCTCTTCTCCACCTGCTCCTGGGGGAATTTTGTGCCACTGCACGTGTGCAGAATTATGTCCCCTGCAGATTTCTTTGCTTCCCTGCAGAAAAATGACTTTCTGACAGGGAAGCTGCAAGAGCAGTCACGCAGAACTTCCTAGCAGGGCAAGTATATAATTTCAGGCATCTGGAGCAGCCAGCAGAGAGGTAAATCTACATTTGAAAATATCATTTCCAACATTTAGATTTCACCTTCACATTTTGAAGGTGAAATCTAAATGTTGGAAATGATACTTTCAAATGCATTGCTCTAATCTTTCAAACAGAATTAAAAAAAGGGGGGGGGGAGGGAGTGGCTGGCAACAAATCAAATGGAATACCTAGACGTTCATCTGAGCTACAGGTGGTTAGGTTTTACATTCTGTTCAGAGGGTGAGCTCTACAGAAGAGCTGAAGACCTAGCAGTCACATACCTGCTGCAGAGCTCCACTGACAACACCATTAAAGAACTGGAGGGAAGAGTGGCATACATACTGGAAAGTCTAAGTTACCGGAAGCACAAATGTGTTTGTAACTTCACAAGAATCAAAGATTGTAAGATCTTCCTTAGTTTGTAAGTTCTTTGAGAGGTTTTTTTTTTGTTCTGGGGATCCTAGGTGCTATAGCATGTCTTGCTGTAGAAGAGGTGTAATTCATAAAGTCAAAATGGCTGAGAAATTAAAAACTGGATGGCAACAGGCAGCAAATCCCAGTTATTATTCAAATCTGGAGATATTCTGAACATAACAAGCCCTCAACCACACTTCTAGGTGCTTCAATTGCTTTACACTGACAAAGTAAAATTTTAGGCTTCAGAGTGAAATTCTTGGACTCTTATTATATAGACGAATAATTAAATAATCAGTAAAGAACAACTTGTTATGGATTAACTGAGTATTTTGTGGGAGGCACTGGGAACAGTCTCCTTCAAGAGAAAGCTGGATCTCATAGGTACCTTCCTTCACTTTCAAAGCATTTGACAGAAGATACTTTAAAAATGAGTGAGCATTGAACTACTCCTCCAGATTGTGCTACTGTAGTTTTGGCTACTTTGTAATAAAAATTGTGCACAGAAGCTTAAGTCTCCCATTTTATAGTCTACTATACATTTTTTAAAATTGTTATACTTACAAAGAAAATATAGCATATGATCTCAAAATGCTTGCAGAAACAAGCTTAGTCATTACATCATGTGCTTTAGCCATACTGAAACAGACCTTTTGCATTCTACCTTTAAATGTATGTATGACAGTTCCATTGGCTTGCTTCAAGGAGGTATGTGTGAACATATCAGGAAACTCCAAAGAGGAATTACACCTAAACAATAAGTTCTGTCATTTACAGATCATTGTCCAATTTTAATAATCACTTGTGACCAACTAAAATATCCCTTCTAGAACAGGGAGATATCCAACCATAAAGTCTCTAGTTAGACTAAGGTACAAATATACTGCTGCTATCACACAGGACTGGTAAAAAACAGAGCTTTCAACTGGTCATCTTTTCTTCTGCACAAATAAGATGTTTTATGGTGAAACTAAGCTTCTGAAGCTAGGATCTGATTCATTAGTGATCTGGGAGTTGTCATAATGGATTCCTTTTTGCATGTCTCTCCACGTCAGTATCTGCTCTGCCAGCTCTTCAGTCTCTGTCACAAGCAAGTTAATTTTTGCCAGAGCATTGTCCTGGAATACAAGATGGGAGTTTCGGGAGTTAGGAGATACTAAAAGGTGGGTTAAGTAATCAAACAATGTAGCATTTTGAGGGAAAGAGCATTACAGGAGATGGGAAAAGGAACCACCTCCACTACTCACCATGTTTTTCATGGTCAGGGGTATCTGAGGGATGCTCCTTATTGTCTGCAAGTGGCTTTCCAGTTTCTCAATGAAGGCCACTGCCAATGTCAATAACTCTGCTACATACCTTTAATTGGGGAAGAAATCCAAAAACAGGTTGTTCAAAATGATGCACAGTTTAATCTTAAGCCTCTCATTCCTGTCTCTCCTTGATTTTTTTCCTCTAACCCCCTTCCACAACAATTGTGGGAATTCCTGACCTCCTGCCTGGAGAGAAAATCTCAGCAGAAACTATACAACTGAATCAGCAATAAAGGCACAGGCTGCAGGAGCATCATCATCTTTGCTTGTCAGCAAATGCTCTCTTTGGTGGCACTCAGTAAATTAAATACATGCCAGTGAAAGACATGGCTAGTTATGAAGAATATGTACCATATATCTATGGGCTTATCCATGTGTGGATGGTGAACAAGCTGCACAGAAGAAAGGAGACTTGGTACTACACTAGAATGTTATTTGGTTTTGGAGACTTGTTCTGAGCATACAACTTAAGCGTTATATGAACCCAGAATTTAAACACATCTGTTTGAAAGATACAAGATCATTTTGATCTTTGTCCAGATCATTTTGAATTTTAATCCCATTCTCCAAAGCACTTGCAACCCCTCCCAGCTTGAGATCATCTGCAAACTTTATAAGTGTACTCTATGCCATTATCTAAATCATTGATGAAGATATTGAACAGAACCAGACGCAGAACCAATCCCTGCGGTTCCCCACTCATTATGCCCTTCCAGCGCGACTGAGAACCAATGAAAACTACACTCTAGGAACTATTTTCCAACCAGTTATGCACATGGTGATTATCCAATTTGTATGCATGTATCATTTCTGTATCTAAAGTTAAGAATATTGACTATGTAACAATTACAACTGAGTGTGGACTTGGGAAACACCCACCAGACAACAGGCCATCAGCCTTGATGGGCCATTAGGAAGAAACAATAAGACTTGGAATATACTAATCTTTCTCCTTCCTGAGAGGCGTTGCTGGGACACTAGTAGGCCATGTGCTCATGTCACCTGGTACTAAACACCATCTTGGACTTCTAGTAAATTTCCTCTAAAAGGAGGGGAGGTCAAGACTGGGAAACAAAAGATTCCCGCCTTATGTAAATCTTAAATAAGGCTGGAGAGTAAGTTGATCTTGGTTCACTCTTTGCTGAATCCAGAATGACTGCTGGAAACACCTAAGGAACAAGGACAAAGGGAAAGGGGGAGGAGTACTGAACCCAGGCTGAAAAAGGGATCTGGTCTGTGACTGAGACACCTGAAGATTTAAGCTGCAAGCAGGGTAGCTAACCTTCAAGAATTTCTGCAACCTGCCCAAAATCAACATTTAGGGTGAGAAATTACTTCTTGAAACCAGTATAATACCTTAAGCTTAGTATGCAGGTTTTGTTTTATTTGCTTAGTAATCCGCTTTATTCTGTTTGCTATCCCTTATAATCACTTAAAATTTACCTTTTATAGTTAATAAACTTATTTCTTGTTTATAATATAACCCAGTTTGTGCAATTCATATCGGGGGGGTGGGGGGGAAGAAGCTGTGCATATCTCTCTCCTCATTGATAGAGAGGGCAAATTTTTATGAGCTTGCGCTGTGCAGACTTTTCTACACACACAAGACAATATTATTTTGGGTTTACGCCCCAAAGGGGGGGTGTGCACTTGAGTGCTGGGCTGGTGCATCCCTACCTGTGCATGTGTGCTGCCAGAGGCCGGAAAGCCTAAATCAGCAAAACAGGGAGAGGGAGCCCAGGCTAGTGGAGAAGGCAGGCTCAGTGAAACCCCAGTACATCAGGTGGCAACAGGTGGGTGCAACCCATCACATTGACTAGCAGCATGAGTTTACTTTAGCAACTTTTTGATACAACAGTTGTGCTCCTCCTACCAGGGGTGATTGTCAGGCAAAAGTAGCTTATTTGGACATGAATACAGGTGCAGGCTACATGCTAACAGCTATTTTCTAAGAACTCACCTGTGGAATACAGCTTCAATAGGCAAGTTCTCTTGACACAAGGGCTTCATTAACCTCTGCCGGAGAGTCCTCTTCTCTTTCAGCACTGCTTCCAAGTGTTTATTCATAACTTGCAGAGCTTGGCATTTCTGAGCTACATAACAGAGGTAAATATCAAAGGGATACTGATTGGAAATTTGACAGGTTTCAGAGGAACAGCCGTGTTAGTCTGTATTCGCAAAAAGAAAAGGAGTACTTGTGGCACCTTAGAGACTAACCAATTTATTTGAGCATGAGCTTTCGTGAGCTACAGCTCACTTCATCAGATGAAGTGAGCTGTAGCTCACGAAAGCTCATGCTCAAATAAATTGGTTAGTCTCTAAGGTGCCACAAGTACTCCTTTTCTGATTGGAAATTGTTTGACCAGTGGAGCAAGAGCAGAAACTCATTCTGCATTGAGTTGACTCAGGTTTTCCAGCAATTTTTCCACTGTGCAAGTGACAGGCTCAGGCTCTGGGAGGATAGCAGTAACCAGACTAGTCCCTGTTGAATGATTTAGGAAGTAGTACTAGGATATGTTCCAAAGAGGCTCAGGACATCTAGTCCTTAAAAAGGTATCACTTTAGTAACAAGCATGGTTTTAAGCAATCTGGTAGCTCCATCTAAAAATCCCTATATGACCTGCACCCTATAGTATTTTAGTAATAAGAATTTCCTTCAGGGTTGTGTCATGGTGGACAAGAAGAAAAGATCCATAAAGACAAAGCAAAGAGGTGATCTTGCCCGAAACTACCAAAATAAAATCCCAAAAGTTCTTCTGAGTGACATTACATATGAATAAAGTATATATATCTGTTGAGTAATTGGGAAGGCAGCAGGTTTATGTGCAGCACTGCTGGGGCACAATGGTTTATGAATGCTCCCAGAACTTCTGCCCCCTGGGGCCTAAGATATTAAGTGGAATACCACAAAGGACACACACATGGTCACTAGTGACATGGAAGGTTCTAGTTGCATTGCTGTGCGAACACCCTTTATTGACTGACCACCCATCATAGCCTCAGGGGCCACTACACACCAGTGGATGACAAGGGCAATGGTGGTGATGAGAAACAGGGAACTCAATGGAGGTGAAACACATTTGATGACATCCAGGTCAAAGAGCCTACAACTAATAATTATTCCCCTGAACACAGCCACTTACTCAGGAAGTATGGGTGAGCAATATCTGCAGTTTCCTTTTCCAGTCCCAGGATTTCAGTTTCCAGGCTCTTCTACAAAAGGCATAAAAAATAGCTATACTTGATTTTCATATGGTTTACTTTGTGTTTACCTATATACCTGTAGATATCCCCCCACCTCCTGAGCATGTATGTATTCAAAATAAGAATACCAAATTCATCCTTCCATGCCTGTAAGAAAATTTTTTTTTAAAACAGATTAGTTTGTATGGTTGTGTTGAGTATCTGTGCACGAAGAGCTGAGTTTTGCATTTAATTCTTAATGCAGTGAAGCTTCTGATCATTTTTATTTCTTCTGGGAATGAGTTCCATTGTCTAAGTCCAGTTCCTGCAAAAGTAAGCTTTCACACTCACAAATCTCTCCCGAGTACCAAACAGTTCCTTGGCTCCAGGGGAACACAGCTGCTTTCATAGGGGTGATCTTGGACAGACCTCTAATTTGATTTATTCAATGGGAAGCCAGTCCAGAATGTGGTTAATGTCTTCACATGCCCCGTGTTGCTAAACAGATGGACTGCTATATATTGTACCAGGTGGAACTTTTTCAGGTTTAATTCCTAGATATTAATTGCAGTATGTGAGCCAGGCAGTCACAAGTGTAAATAGGTTGAGAACCACTGGTCTAACCTCTTCTTCAGCTAAGCCAATGGGCATTTGGCTGTCTGCAGTGCTGTTTGATGGCATGACTTTCCCACTGTTAATGTATGCACTGGATAATTCAGTAGTTAAGCATTACCACCAGACAATAGCAACAACAGAGAAATTCAGAATACATCTCATAAAACTTAAATCTAACAGCCAGTTTAGACAGTAGTGGGAGTCTAAGGAATGGAACTGTAAGAAAGGTACCATTAGGGGATGTATACACATGAAAATTAATCCAGAATAAGCTAGGTTGTGAATTTAAAGAAGATTATTTTAAGATTAACTCTGTGTGGATAGGGAGTCTTATTCTGAATTATTTTAAACCACTTCCAAAAAGGACTAAAGTAATTCAGAATAAGGCACTCTTATTAATTAGAGTATAAAGAGAATTAGAGAATAAGAGTATCCACACATGGAGCTAACCAAGAATAGCTCCCTGTGTAGAGACGCCCTTATTTTGTTAAAGTGGAAGTGGTCCAGTTGCCTATAAATACAACAGCGCACGAAAAAACAGTTGTTGTTTGCTGATCTGAGGAGAACAGATGTTCAGATCTGTTTCCCCAGTTTCTTCAAGAAGATTTAGAGAAAGTTTGTTCACCAGATACAACGGGTTGCATCTTTGCAATTATTATGAAAGAAAGGAATTTTATATGGGTCTCTCTTTCCTTTGTGGTAATTCATTAAATTGTGACAAAGCTACCAACTGTTAAAAACTAAATTACTAACAACACCTGCCATTATATTTTACATATTATTTCTCTTCTCCAGCCTGCTTTATGCTTTCTACTATATAATGGTAAAAACACAGCATAAAAATGTGCTTTCTACATGGAGGGGGCAGTACAAAGGTAAAGAACAGTTAGCATGTTGTCTTTCCCATCATATAGAAATATGCACCCCTGATACCGATGGATTTACCTGGTTTATTTCAGCTCGGATGTCTGCAATTTTCTCTACCTCAGTGAGGTGCACAAAGCATGGGGCTTGTTTAGCAGATAAATCCAACATCTCCTATTAAGGAACAACAAGAGAGGGTGGTACCAGGTCAGTAGCAATAAGAAGTCACAGCAATTAGAACATTTTCAAGGTTATCAAGAATATTAGTGCAACTAGCAGGGTCTTTCTATGTGTTGCATTAAGTTTCTCCTAACAATGATTTGGGAAACATAAATCTTGCATAGGCAGCTGAGGAAACATTTCAGAAGGACAAAAATGGACTTACAAAAATAAAAATTCTACAAAGTCCTTATAAAAGAGTTTGGGAGCATCCTCCTTAAAGATTTGTTGTTTAAATCTATGGCATTGGAATGCACCTAAAGACAGAAGTTTACACTTTAGAAGTATAAACAAGAGGAAGGGATACAGTCATCCCTGGCATGGACAGTCAACATTCAAAATTGAATGAAATTCATCAAACACAGCCGGGAGGGATTTCTCTCTTCTCTCCCCTTTCAATTTTAACATTGTTTCTATCAGCATAAACATGGATTTATTATAACTGGCATCTTATTTGAAGACACACATTGTACTTTAAGGGGGAAAAAAATAACTAAACCCTCCAAACCAATGTACTAGGAAGTAGCATGGCTAGTGGAGAAGGCACTGAATCAGAAGACCAGAGTTCAATTCCCAGCTATGCCACTGATGTGCTGTATCACCTTAGGCAAAGCACTTTACCGCTCTATATCTCAGTTTTCCCTTCCTCCTTTTGTCTATTTAGATTCTATTCTATATAATTTCTTATACCATGCTCATCACCATAGCACTTGAGCGACTTCCAGTAGTGTATTAAATAATGTGACTAACATGCCACAGGTTTGTTCTTTCATTTTCTCTCCTAGGGGAAGAAGTGTATGCAGTGTTCCTTTTGGAATTTATATACTGTATTCACATTCACACACACCTCTGTGTTTATATTAGAGATGGCAAGGTCAGAGCAATGCTTCTTGCAAGGTGTGAAAGGTGGTAAGGTTTGGGATGGTCCTTAGTTACAGTGAAGTTCATTCCACAATCTTGGGTCAAGCACCAAGAACACTCAGTCCGATTGTGAGAGCCTGTCTACACTTACAGTGCTGCAGCAGCATAGCAGCACCAGTGCAGCTCTACCGCTGTGGTGCTTAGTGAAGACACTACTATGCTGACAGGAGACCTTCTCCTGTCAGCACAGGAACTCCAGCTCTCCGAGAAGCAGAGGAGAGGAAAGCCCTTCCATCAACAGAGTGCTGTCTACATCAAGGGTTACGTTGGTATAACTCTGTCACTCAGGGGTGTGGATTTTCCACATTCCTAAGCAACAGTTATACCAACCTAAGTTTGTAGTATAGACAAGGGCTAAGCTCTTTAGGGATGGTCTCTTACTATCTGTTTCCATGGCTCTTAGTACAGTAGGGCCCCCAACTTTGTTGGAGTTTCCAGGTGCTACTATAATTCAAATAATAAAAATAATTCAATAAAGTGATTGTGAAAGGACTTATGCAACAAGCAAGATTATGCTACAAACAAGGTCCTTTGTTTTTTGTTTAAAATTTCCCAAAAACGTGTCAGTGTTTATTACAAAAAAAAAAAACCAACAACAAAAAAAACAGGTGAAAAACTGTGCAAAATTAACTTCACAGTTTTCTAGGAAAATATCAGGGTTAATATTGGGGGAAGGGAGAACAGAAAAAAGGCACAAAGAGAAAAGTAAGAGTATTTTAAGTAAGGACAGTTTAATGCTGTGGTTTATTTCATGAACAGTACATTAACAGTATGTACACATGTACGTGTATCTTCCGCTACATTGTCTTACTTTAAGAGACAGCCTAACATTTACACTTAGACTAATTTATTATTAACAAACCTAGCTACCTAATTAATATACTGAAATTTCTTAACACTCAATATTTCCATGTAATTGAGTGGTCCAAAATTCAGGTGAAAATTGGAAAAACATGCATAATAGCTTTTGTAAAAGCCAGGAATTTTTTGTTAAAAACTGAAAACAAAGGGCCTTAGCTACAAATAGGTTTCAGAGTAACAGCCGTGTTAGTCTGTATTCGCAAAAAGAAAAGGAGTACTTGTGGCACCTTAGCGACTAACCAATTTATTTGAGCATGAGCTTTTGTGAGCTACAGCTCACTTCATCGGATGCCAATGCAATCCGATGAAGTGAGCTGTAGCTCACGAAAGCTCATGCTCAAATAAATTGGTTAGTCTCTAAGGTGCCACAAGTACTCCTTTTCTTTTAGCTACAAATAGTAACCCTGAACATGAACCTCTGTGCAGGCATCTGTCCACATGGCTCTCTGCACAGGATTGATAGGGAGATTAAATTTAACAGGAGTACTTGAAAGTGGAGGCATAGATCTATTAGACTATTTTGACAGTACAGATACAGGAATAAATGGAACCATTACACTTTATCCCTACGTTCCAAGTTCCAAAAGCAGAATCAATGCTGCCCATTTAGATCTAGCACCTTCTGTTGACATTCATATTGTGCAAATGAAACCCTAGTAGCAGAAAGCCATCCAGAAGCAAATACCTGGGGGCACAGCAGACAACCACAGTGAGCAAATGTGTTCTAACTCAGCCTCTGAACATTTTTTATTTTTATGTTCAAAAAAGATCTAAGGAGCTAAAGAAGATCAAGAACTACAGAACAAAGCCTAAAAAAAGTTAGCTCTCCTAAAGCCTGTAATAGCAATCTGTTTTTTAGAGCAGACGTCTACGTTTGCCACAGGCAATCCAGAGTGTAATCAGTGCTTAATGTAGGTTTCAGAGCACCAGCCGTGTTAGTCTGTATCCGCAAAAAGAAAAGGAGTACTTGTGGCACCTTAGAGACTAACAAATTTATTTGAGCATAAGCTTTCGTGAGCTACAGCTCACTTCATCGGATGCATTCAGTGGAAAATACAGAGGGGAGATTTTATATACACAGAGAACATGAAACCATGGGTGTTACCATACACGCTGTAACGAGAGTGATCACTTAACGTGAGCAATTATCAGCAGGAGAGAAAAAAACAAAATAAAACAAAAAAAACCTTTTGTAGTGATAATCAAGGTGGGCCATTTCCAGCAATTCACATTTGGGGACAATGTATACCTTCAAATCAGCCGCACTGCTATGGGTACCCACATTAGCCCCATAGTATGCCAACATTTTTACGGCAGACTTAGAACAACGCTTCCTCAGCTCTCATCCCCTAATGCCCCTACTCTACTTGCACTACATTGATTACATCTTCATCATCTGGACCCATGGAAAAGAAGCCCTTGAGGAATTCCACCATCATTTCAACAATTTCCATCCCACCATCAACCTCAGCCTGGACCAGTCCACACAAGAGATCCACTTCCTGGACACTACAGTGCTAATAAGCGATGGTCACATTACCATCACCCTACACCGGAAACCTACTGATGCTATACTTACCTACATGCCCCCAGCTTTCATCCAGACCACACCACACGATCCATTGTCTACAGCCAAGCTCTACGATACAACCGCATTTTCTCCAACCCCTCAGACAGAGACAAACACCTACAAGATCTCTATCAAGCATTCTTACAACTACAATACCCACCTGCTGAAGTGAAGAAACAGACTGACAGAGCCAGAAGAGTACCCAGAAGTCACCTACTACAGGACAGGCCCAACAAAGAAAATAACAGAACACCACTAGCCATCACCTTCAGTCCCCAACTAAAGCCTCTCCAGCGCATCATCAAGGATCTACAACCTATCCTGAAGGACGACCCATCACTCTCACAGATCTTGGGAGACAGGCCAGTCCTTGCTTACAGACAGCCCCCCAACCTGAAGCAAATAGTCACCAGCAACCACACACCACACAAGAGAACCACTAACCCAGGAACCTATCCTTGTAACAAAGCCCGTTGCCAACTGTGCCCACATATCTATTCGGGGACACCATCACAGGGCCTAATCACATCAGCCACACTATCAGAGGCTCGTTCACCTGCACATCTACCAATGTGATATATGCCATCATGTGCCAGCAATGCCCCTCTGCCATGTACATTGGCCAAACCGGACAGTCTCTATGTAAAAGAATAAATGGACACAAATCAGATGTCAAGAATTATAACATTCAAAAACCAGTTGGAGAACACTTCAATCTCTCTGATCACTTGATTACAGACCTAAAAGTGGCAATTCTTCCACAAAAAAAATTTCAAAACCAGACTCCAACGAGAGACTGTTGAATTGGAATTAATTTGCAAACTGGACACCATTAAATTAGGCTTGAATAAAGACTGGGAGTGGATGTGTCATTACACAAAGTAAAACTATTTCCCCATGTTTATTCCCCCTCCCTCCCCCCACTGTTCCTCAGACGTTCTTGTCAACTGCTGGAAATGGCCCACCTTCATCATCATTACAAAAGGTCTGGGCGCACCCCCACCCCCGGGGCTCTCCTGCTGGTAATAGCTCACCTTACCTGACCACTCTCGTTACAGCGTGTATGGTAACCAACCCATTGTTTCATGTTCTCTGTGTATATAAATCTCACCTCTGTATTTTCCACTGAATGCATCCGACGAAGTGAGCTGTAGCTCACGAAAACTTATGCTCAAATAAATTTTTTAGTTTCTAAGGTGCCATAAGTCCGCCTTTTCTTAGTGCTTAATTTGTAACGCAAGAGGTGCGGGAGCTCGAGGAATTTTTTTACATTCATAACTAGTACAACAAGCCCAGAGGTGCTGGGGCTATGACCTGCCAAGCCTAGAGGACTCTCAGTCCTGCCACAAATTAAGCACTGCCTGTAACGCTCTTTAGGGGATGGGGGACAAGTAGCCGCTCACACCACGCCAGACGGGGGCCTGCTCCAGCCTGGAGAGTGCCGGTGTCATCCACCCGGCCGGGCCAGGGCAGAGCCTGCTACGCTGCCCGCTGTGGAGATGGCCCCTACTCGGGGCGCTGACGGTGGGGGCCGGACACCCACAGCTGGAAACCGGGGCGGCGGCGCAGCCGCTGCTCTCCCGGGGGCGAAGGTCCCCCACGGGCGCGTTCGCGGAAGGGCCGCGCGGTTCCCCGGGAGAGGGGCCATGGCCCAGCCCCACCGCTCCTTACCTGGGTCACCACACCCGCCGCCAGGCACTTGGCCAGCACCAGCCCCGCGGCTGTGGGCTGAGCCGCGTCCCAAGGGTTCGAACAGGCCATCGCCGCCTTCGCGTCCAAACCTGCCGCGCGCGCCCGCCCTCGCGCCGGAAGCTCCGCCCCCGCGCCGCTCAGGCTGGGGGCGAAGCCACGCCCCCTTCGCCATGCTGTGTGTGGCATGTCTGGAGCGGCGCTGGCGGCTGTGTTGCCGCCATGTTGGATGTGTCCTGTCGAGGGGCGCTGGCCTGGTTTCCGGTTCCGGGGCTCGCGGCGGGTGGGTGACTTCTCACGCCCAGCCGGACCCGGTCCGTGGGTGGGTGGAGACGCGCGATGGGGAGTTAGAGCCGCGGCTGGGAGAGAGGGCGGCGGCGGTAGGTGGGGAAGGTCTTCGGCCTGGCAGTCGCTGGGGCCGCAGCCGGGGAGGGTGTGTGAGGTGCCCCGGAGACACCGGCTGCATGGGCCTGTGGCGCCCCCTGCCCCGAGCGGCGGCTCCGCTGGCCGGGCGAGACGGGGGCAGCGCCGCCGGCGGCCGATGGGCTCTGACGGGGGGCGGCGGCGTGAGGCGTCTCTGACTCTGTTACGCAGCCCGAAGCGGAGCCGCCTTTGGGCCTCCTCCCAGAAGGACTGGCCCGTGCCGGGAGCTCGGACTGGCTGGAGCTGCTCGAGCTCCTGGCGGTGGGTGACTAGCTTAATCAGTCACCCTCCTTCCCCCTTGATACCGTAGAACCCAGGGGCGGCTGTTCCGTGGGTTTTAACTGGACACTGTCCCTATCAGGTGCTGAACTGTACGAATTCCTACAGTTATGTAACCAGATTATCTGAATCCTCTACGAGACTGAGGGATCGAAGACCATGTCTTCGCTATGGGCGCTACTGTGGCATAGCCATAGCGCCCTAGTTGTGCTGCTGTAGCCAGACTACAGGGACAGGAGTGGTTTTTCCATCACTGTAGGAACTCCACCTCCCTGAGCTACTGGTAGCTAGATTGATGGGAGCATTCTTCCATTGACCTTTAAACCGGGGTTTAGGTTGGCCTAGCTGTAGCACATAGATGTGGATTTTTCACACCCCTGAGTGCTGTAGCCATGTCCACCTAAGTTTTAAATGCAGACCAAGCCTAACATATTGAATTCATGAAGCACTAATGCAATCAGACAAGTGTGCATGCGTATGAGTGATATAGTAACTGCTGTGGCATTACCCCACTATAATTTATCTTGACTAAAGTTTGTAGTGTACACATGGCTTAGTCTGACACTTAGATCTTGTCTTGCACTATTGCATGCTTCCCAACTTCCATGCCATTAATTTAGCATTCAGACAACTCTAAATGAAGGCATCTTAGTATGACAAATCGGGTTAATCTTATTAAGACCTATATTTTGTTAACTAGGGATAAGAAATACAGCTTGATACGTTAAGCATACCATTCAACATGTCCAGGTGAGCCATCATGGAAGAAAACTCTTATGCACAAAATGACTTTGTAAATTTGCTTTTTAACAGGAAAATTGGGTTCATGTAATCCAGTGCAGCGTGATTGAGAGAGACTGGACTGGGTTTGTGCCTTAAACAAAATCTGTATACTTGACACAAGACCAGCAAGATGGGAAATAGTGCCTTAAAAGCTCACTTGGAGACAGCCCAGAAAACAGGCGTGTTCCAGCTAACTGGAAAGGGTCTGTCTGAGGTAGTAGAACTCTTTGGCTACACATGTACATGACTAATTGTCATAAGCAGGGACTCTATCTTCCTGTTTGGTAAAGTGCCATGAGCATTAATTGTGCTGTATAAATAATGCTTCAGGCACCTCACTGTTGCATGGATCTTTGCTTTAGCAATCAGTGATGCTCTGCTTACCTGGAAACTTGTATGTCTTTATAATGTCTGGTTTTATATTTAAAACAAATATATTAAATCCAGGACTCTTAAAAGTTTATGCAACCAAAAAGGTGGCTTTCAGTAGAAAATCGTCACTTGAGAGCACAAGATAAGTTTTATAACTGTGTATATTTATGCAAGATACTTTGAAATTTGTGAAATACTTTTAAGGTCCCAATCCTGCACACACTTATTCACATGCTTAACCTTAGTCATGTGAATGGTCCCTTTGATTGGAACTGCTCAGGTGACAAAAGTAAAGCATGTCCGTAAGTGCGTACGGTTTTAACACATTATCTGAGATTGACTTGATTTTGTTTGACCAATTCCCAGAAAAATCCAAATCAGAGTTAAACAATTGCTGTTGAGTCTAGCTGCCGTATGTATGATGTCCAAGATAGCATGGCACCAGGCTACTTTTTGTGGATAGGGGGAGTAAAATACCTCTCTGATATATTTAATCTTCCTTTTCACTCCTGCCTTTCTTGCAATGGTGGGGGAGGGAATATGATAAATTGCTGTTATAATTTGCAGGGAAAAGCTAAAACATGAGCCCGCCCTGAAGGACTAGACCAGGTCCGAATTTCTGGGTCAAGATCCAGACTCCATAGAAAATAATAAAAAAAAACAATAATAATAATAAGTAAATTTTGGGATCCGTTCAAAAGCATCTGGTGGTCTGGATTTGGCCTGCGGTCTGCCCCTGGACTAGGAGATATTTGCAGATATTTGGTGCTGTTGCTGACTGTGAGAGTAGATGACTTTAAAAAAAAAAAAATCCACCAGTGAATGATGTAACAATGTCACATGTGCTTTATGATGGCAAAGTATGTGAGTAAGAAAGGAGGCAAGTTCCAAAGAGCAGACAAGTGTTACGGTAAGATGGAAGGAAATGTTTTTTATAATCTATATAAAATAAAACAGAGAACTGAAGGAAGAAGGGGCTTTATTTAGCTTCCATCATGCTTCAAAAGGGGGGAAATAATCAAATAGCATAGGTTATTAATAGGCATTAAAGAGAACATAGAAATGAAAAGTTTTGTAAATGGTGTTGTGCTATATTTCTATCCTCGCCCTTTTTTTCTTTATTTTTGTCCTGTTTATTTAGACTGAACTCTGGACTAAGAATTAGTTTTCCTAGGAGTCTGTAAAATGTCGCTTGCATTTTTTTTATTTTTTATTTTTTTTGTGCCATCGAAAAAAATTAACTTCATATATTATTTTTGCTCGAATTCTGTAAATCTCACTTTTGGTGATGGTGAGACACTGTGCATCATGTGGACTAATGTAAACTTGAACTGCAGTGTAAATACTGAAAGACTGATAACATGAAATTATATTGTCTATTATTAAGTTAAACCAGCTTTTTTAATGCTGTATATACTTTCCTCCCCCTCCCCGCCCCCCCAGTTTCCTGAAGACCTGCAGAAGCTAGCTAGCAACTTAAGGACAATAGACTTGTCAAACAACAAAATTGAGATCCTGCCACCACTGATGGGAAAGTTTTCTGTTCTTAAGAGTCTTGCTTTAAACAACAACAAACTGGGTATGAGTTTTTAATATTGTCACAGATTTCTAAAAAGAACTAGATTTCTTTGTTGTTGGTCTGACATTAAATGTGATAACCTGACTCTTACAAAATGCAAAGGGAAACACTGGTTGCTTAGACTAAAATCTCTTGGAATTCATGATCAGGAGAAAATTAGATTTGTTCAAAACTAGTTAGCAATTTTGTTATATTTTCACTCTTGCACTAACGTGTAAGTACTTAAAACCACATAAGTGTGTGCTGTGAACCTGTCTGATCTAAAAGCTGAGGAAAGTCAAGATAGTTTAGTACTTGCATGGAAAACCTCTGAAGATGGTGTCCTGCAGAAAACAGTGCTTTTGATTCAGTGGATGTCACTCCTGTTGGGCCAGTGTCCTGAAGACCAGCAAAGCTAGCAACCAGAATTAGGGGGTGCTGTGCTACTAGAGGTGTTGTCTTTTGGGTGAGTGATAAAACTAAATTCTTGACCACCTGTAGTCATTAGCAATGCCATAGCATCCTTTATGGAAGTAAAGTGTTATGCCTCACGTCTTGGCCAAATTTCAACTCTATTTATATTCTGTTTACCTAAAATGAATGGGATGAACAAATTTAAACTAGTACTTCACTCCTAAACTTACTTCAAATGTTTCAAAATGCGTTTAGCGTAGTGGTTTGGGAGAGAGGAATTTTGTCTTGCAAAATCCTATCAGAATAGTGTTGTATATTCCACACAGGAGCAGACTCGGCTTTTAATGGATATGAAAACTCGCAGATTCCTCTGAATAGATTAGGTAATTTCTTTGTTCATAATTTTATTGTTAGCTGCTCTACCTGAGGAGTTGTGTAAGCTGAAAAAACTCGAGACCTTGCATGTGAATGGCAACCATCTGACGCAGCTGCCTGCCACCTTTGGACAACTCTTGGCTCTCAAGACCCTGAGCCTTTCTGGAAACAAGCTTCGAACTGTGCCCACCCAACTCTGCAGTCTTCATCACCTAGATGTAGTGGATCTTTCAAGAAACCAGATCCAGAGCGTGCCAGACACAGTGGGGGACCTGCAGGCCATTGAACTCAATTTGAATCAGAACCAGGTCTGGAAACTGAGGCTTTAGAGGCATGTGGACTTAAGGCATGATTGAGTCTTAAAGAATTAGTTCTCTGTGTGCCACAGAAGTCAGGACAGGCAGGTACCACTTCAGTGTGAGAGGAATGCCTTTTGGGTATGACAGTGGTGGAGGATCCATATAAATACCTAGCTAGTTTTCATCTACTGTGATATCTTCTATTGCCTGATGTGACTTACTGGGATAGCCTTTATAGGGTCAGGCTCACTTTGTTAAACAATAACTTTCCTGTTGTGAGATTAATGCCTCAGACATACCCACTCTATTCTGTTCTTCCACTCTACCAAATGCATTGTAGTACTAAGCCCTGTATTCAAGTTCCCAGGTGGGCCCTGTTTTGAGGAGAGGTATCCAGATGCCAGTTGTCTGTGGTTGTGAAAATTGCATGGTGAATGAATCTTAGAATAAAAGGATTAAACTGTTTATTGGCTCTGCACAGCTTTTCAATCTCTTGCTATTTTAATTTGATTAATGTCAAATGGCTTTGAACTCATGTCACCACTGCACGTCATGTGTGTACGGTATTAGAATTAAGGACAGCTTCACTTCCAGGGTCTCATTTTAGAAATAGTCAAACTCTTTATGTGGTTAAAGTCAGGAGGTATGATATTTCTTCAGAATTAAAATTATATAAAGTTGCTAGATGCTAGTCATGCTAGGAAAATAAGTAGTTCTCGTTTCCTGTCATTAACCCAGTTAATCTACAAGCAACAATGTTGTTAAAGTGGCCAAGTAAACTGAAGTCAGATTCTGTAGCAGTTGTGAAACACAGATCAGTGTACTTACAAATAACAAATTATCAGTAAAAATGTACTGTGTTCAAGCTTTTTTTCCACTTTCTTCTTTTGGACCATGTCAGATTTCCCAGATCTCAGTGCAGATCTCTCACTGTCCACGCCTCAAAGTCCTGCGTTTGGAAGAGAACTGTCTAGACCTCAGCATGCTTCCTCAGAGCATACTCAGTGATTCCCAGATCTCATTGCTTGCAGTGGAGGGTAATCTCTTTGAAATCAAGAAACTCAGAGAACTGGAGGGCTATGACAAGGTTTGTAGAAAAATGTCGCCAGTGAATGTTTTTTGCTTTCCTGCTCATGAATGCATCTCGGACTACTGGGGGATCAGAGTTCTGCTGGTGGATGAGACTTGCAACAGTCTACAAGTATCTTTGCCGCCATTGGCAGTAGATGACCTTCCAAGGATGATCTTATGCCTTGCCCATTAGATAACAACAAAGGACCTGTCTGTGGTTCAGAAACCTTTTCTGTTAATAGTGGGGAGAATGGCAAGGAATTTAAGTTGGTTTGATACAAAATAAATAGGGAAACTCTAATAGCGTTTTAGTGACATAGATGATAGGCCTGGGTCCTCCCCTATATGTGTGTAGAATATAGCTAGGATTTTAATGTTTTCAGGAAAAATCAGTTGTACTTAAAAGTAAGTATTTGCCATTATTTTTAACTCAATTGTTTTATCACAATAGACTAGACCAGCATCTATCCCTGCTTCTCCCCCACCCCAAATTATTCTGAGGAAGCTTTACAAAAATGCTTCAATGAGAAGTGTATTCTTGTGGATGTTGATCTTGTCTATTTAGGGTGACAAGTGAGAGTGGAAGACAGCTGGTGCTAAGATGGTGGTGCATCACTTGATCATCATAAGGCACCAAAGCACCTCCATTGAATGAGATAGGGTAGAGGCTAGGCATAATAGAAGGGGAATTGTCTACAGTATTTGCTTTTTAATTCACACAGCATCGTCTAAACCTGATAAGGGGTGCTTGGTCTCTGAGACAAATTACTGTATTGGCTTGGAGACTGTAGGTAGTACCTATTTATGTAAATCTACAAATTCATTCAACAGATGTTCATGACTCTAAAACTTCCTTGCTGCATGAATGGGATGCTGCTGTAGTTCACCAGTAATAAAACCTCCACATGACTTCTTTTCTGTGTGAGGTTAGGAATGGCCAGTTTCAGTATGGCTTTTGTATCACCGACTTTCCAATTTCAGAACAACAAACTTTCTCTTTGCTCTCTGCTTTTTAGTACATGGAGCGGTTCACAGCCACCAAGAAGAAGTTTACATGATGGACTGCTGTTCTGAGTCTGTATCATTGGACATAAAAGATGGTGACCAAAGCAGCATAATCAGCAGCACAGTCTGCTTGGAATGACAACTTAAACCAAGATTGAAAGTTTTGGGCTTGATGGTGGCAATGAGGAAACTGACAATATTCATTTCATAAGTCTATGTTGCTGCCACTACCACTTCAAATAAAAATCTGACATTGGGAAATTGCAGCCTAGGCATTGAACTGTTAAATTTAGCTAGAAGCTGGTTATACTTCTGGCTTTCTCCCTTTTCAGGATGACTTATGTGGAGAAAGGAGTATATAGTTGATGAGGTAGAGTACATAAGCTTTTTTCACAACAGTTGCTACTGCATCCTTACAGAGGGGAGTTAGCTATTGTTTAAAGTGGGATACTTGCATCTAACATGTGTTTACCTGGTAGTGTACTACAGTTCTGCTACCACCATAATTCCAAAATATTAAATTATACTACAATACTTGCTGTAAATGTCCTCTAGCCTGGAGGTTAACTTTCACATATCTGTTGTAATACTAAAAATTGTGTACACTTCATGAAGCACAAACAGTTAAATGAGCTCACATGGTGAATTTATCTTGTCTATTTTATATTAACTGCTTTAGTAATCAAATCTTGTTTCTATCATCTTTTTCTCTTACCAGTTATATCAATTCACAGTGCACTTTACAGGATGTCTAACTTATGGAGAAATGCACTATTCCCTTCTGCTTGAACATACTGCTATTTAATGGACTACTTAACAGGTTTTCTCTGTGTCTTCAGTAAAATGTAGTTTCTGGAAAAACTGTTATCCTTGCACTGATGAGCCCTCACATCTGCAGAGCCATGTCTAAAACTTTTTCACCTTATTACAGCTGCCTTACTACCTAAAGCACCCAGCAAGAGCTAAAAGTGTATGCAATTATGTAACAGGTACTAAAATAGATTTAACTTGTGTATTTATTTTAGTAAAACACTTAAACTGTAGTTTAAATGTCTCAATTCTCACCATATTTCTGCCACTTCAATGTGATTACATTATTAAGCTTACCTGAAGGGTTTATTTTACCAATCTATACTAGATTTTTTTGTATAAAACTACTTGTGACAATCTAAAAATAAAGACACTCCTTTTGAAAAGAGAAAATGGCTGGAAGACAATAAGCCTTTGAGGGACAAGTTAGTTAAATGCTATTACCTGTTCAAAAATGATTATGTAGAAATTCTACTAGAAAAACTTGCACAGTAAAAGACCAGTCCTCTGGGATTTCTAATAAGAGCAGTTCCTAAGGCATCATTTGTAAACTGCTCAAATGCTTAGTCAGTTCCATGGGTGGATGTACAAAAGATGTAAATATGGAGTAAGATGTAAAACCTTTCAATGCTGTTGGGAAAGGTAGATCAGGGAGAGGAAGGGCTTATACAGAAGGTTCAATAAGAGTCAGATATAACAGTTGAAGTTGCAGAGTCAAGAGAAATGTTGAGCAGACTGTCATTTAACTTACACACACACCCCTCTACCATTCTTGTGTGTGTGTGTGTGTGTACACATACACACACAAAAAGTAACTGCTCCCACATGCTGGGATTTAAAATTCACCACACTACTCAATGTAGAGTATGTACAGAGCTTTTCAAGCTATGGGTGTTATTGTGAATTCAGCTAGATAGTTCCTTGCCATGCCTGACATTGCTTTAGGGGTGTGTGTGTGTGTGTGTATATATATATATATACACACACACACACTACAAGAATGGTAGAGGGGGGTGTGTGTGTGTGTGTATATATATATATACACACACACACACACACACCTCTACCATTCTTGTAGTGTGTGTGTATGTGTGTATATACACACACACCTAAAGCAATGTCAGACATGGCAAGGAACTATCTAGCTGAACTCACAATAACACCCATAGCTTGAAAAGCTCTGTACATACTCTACATTGAGTAGGGGGGTGAATTTTAAATCCCAGCATGTGGGAGCAGTTACTTTTTGAAGAACAACTTCCTCCATGTTGGACTTGATTTGGTTTCTAGTCTTCACTAAAATCCACCACCTCTATGTGGGTGGTGGCTCTAGGGACAGAGCAGTACCATCATTAGCACAGGTAAAAGTGCTAGTCATCCTTAAACATGAGCTTAATTCATTCAAGAAACAGTCAAGAAGTTTGAAAGTACATAGATAATGTATTAATTTCCCATCCTTAGAGTACTAATTTTACCTATATCTCAAGTAGCTAAACACTAAGTACATCTACAGTTACTGGGGATTGATGCTGCAGCAATTGATCCTCCAGGGGTCAATTTAGCAGATCTAGTGCAGGCCTGCTAAGTTGACTGCAAATCACTCTCCCATTGACTCCAGTACTCTACGGGAATGAGAAGTGTAAGGTAAGTTGATGGGAAAAGTTATTAACGTAGCTGGAGTTACATAACTTAGGTTGACTTAGCCCCATAGCATGTGTGGTGTGTGAACCCCAAGCTGGGGGAGGCTAGTCATTCTGTACCCCTGCACTGGAGCCCAGAGCGTGTCTCTCCCCACCCCCAGTTCATGCCTCAAGCCCGAGAGTGCCCCCTAACCCTGGAGCAACAGGAGGGTGGGCAGCACAGCTGCAGCCTCCCCAGCACCAGGAGGGTGAGTGGCACAGCCCAAGCTGAGGCCATCCACAGGGAGACTGAAGCTGGGCTGAGCAGGAAGAAGGGGGGTGGCAATGCCTGGGCACAGAGCATGGGCAGGGCTACACCTGGCTGTTTGGGGAGGCACAACCTCCCCCAGCTGATGATACCTGCTGCCCATACCTTGTAGTGTAGGCCAGGCTTAACACCCACTTTCTGTAAAGCACAAGTAGATAAATATTATATACATAAGTGACTGTGCCTTCCACTGGAAATTTATCTAGTTCTAAACTACTGCACTGTCTTGTATCTTTAAAAAAAGAGTTCACCTTCATCATGCTGCTTAACGGGAGTAGAACAAACATAAATTCTCCCATGTGGAAAGTAGGTTAGTACAGGAGTTCAGCACTTGAAAGAGTAGGTAGTTTAAATGTGCATGTTGTTTGAGCCTTCTGTATGTACTACTAGACTGAAGCTTGTCTAGGGGCAGCACCCTCTTTCAAACAAGAGCCTTGAAGGCAACACAGTACCTGCAAGAATATTTCAGATGCTGGCAGCCAGAAGCTAGACCATGTAATGTGGCCAGTGAACTAAGTACTACCTTTTAAAACCTGGCTTAGAGGAACAAAACATGCTCTCGCCTTCTCTAACTTGAAAAAAATTGATAGGTTGTTTAAGTAACAGCTGAGGAACAGCAGAAGCACCAATGAATGGTCTATGCTACCTTATACTTCAGGTAGTGCAGACCACCACTCCTATGAAGCTGTTCACTAGCTACTGATGTACTGAACACAGACACACAATCTTCCACTTTCTCCTATACAAGTAGTCCATATTAAAGCAGTAACATTCCTTGCTTGTTGATGGCTTGCACACAGGCAAGCTTCTTACATTCTTGGTGGTGTACTTATTTGGTACTCTAAGTTGTGGGTGGCCCTACTAGATGAGCAGTGGAAAAAAGGGGGTAGGTTCCTTTCTTCCTTTTCCCTCAGCAATAGCAAAGTCCACAGGCTACTCCCACTTCTATTGGTTTGTGACATTCTTTCCTGAATAGGTTTCAGAGTAACAGCCGTGTTAGTCTGTATTCGCAAAAAGAAAGGGAGTACTTATGGCACCTTAGAGACTAACCAATTTATTTGAGCATAAGCTTTCGAAAGCTTATGCTCAAATAAATTGGTTAGTCTCTAAGGTGCCACAAGTACTCCCTTTCTTTCCTGAATAGTGCTTTTCTCTGGCATACATGGCAGGAAAGTGTTTTGTTGCTCTTAAACCGGAACGCTGCCTGCTTTCTCTCGTGGAAAGTGTGATCTCCTTCAATAGATGAATGGCGGCTGATAGCCAGAAAGTGTTTTTGGGGAATCTTTTTCAGAAATTAGAAAAACCTCAGCCTTTGCAGTGGACAATTTGACTCTTGCCTTCCAGCCTGTATTAGCACTTCTGGTGTAACTTTCCCTTTGCAGTGAGTCACTGTCACATACCAGCTAGACAGAATGACAACAGCTTTATAAAGCACATTAAAGGAAAATAGCATGCAAGGGATCATCAGGCAAATAAAACAGTGAAAAGGTCTTTGAACAGATCCCACATCCTCAGGGTCACCATTAATTCTGATCAAGAGGGGAGTAGCTCCTTTAGATGACACTGATACAGCCTTCTTTTATCTCCTACAGGACAACCAACCACTTGTCAGACCAAAGGCAAAACAGGGGGGAAAGGCATATAAATCAGAGGAGCTATTTCACCTCTGTCACTTAGAACTGGTCAGCAGCTCTAGCCTTTTGGATGGATAGGTAACTTCTCAAACAATAGCTACATAAATCTAGCATTGTTCTATAATGTATATCCTTGTATTAATGTACATTGCTTCTACTAACGCAAGATGTCTTACGTATTTCTGTACACAATAGATTACATTTTAGTGTAGTCAAATGTAATCTGTTTATGCCTCAGAAGTCACCTTATATTTTCCTTATACGCTCCTCCCACTCACCCCTTTCAGCCACAGTTCATTTGTCCTTTTCTCTGTATTCCTGTCTGTATGATGCCTCACAGTCCCTTCCAATTCTTTTGCACCTGTTTCCCCCTCAGCTGTACCCACATATGCAACATTTAACCACCAGGCTGCTTCTTCAAATTCAGCCTAAATTAGTATTGACTGTAACTAATTGTATACGTAAAATGAGGCTGGCAGCTTCAAAGTATAGTACCTACTGGCCACCTGTCCACAGCAGAAGCCACAATTGGCATTTACTGGTAGTGTCAGAAGACAAAAGATGGAATGATGAAACAACTGCAGTCCTTTTATGGACAAGTAGGGAGACTACATTAGTATAGCGTATTACTCTTCTAGAGGAGTAATGTACACACTTCAAAAATTATTTTTATCTACCCTTGCTGTCTTCCTCCCATCTCAATGCTGTTGCAATCTTATCTACAATTATCCACCACCTTTTGTCTCCTTTATCTAGCCTTTTAATTTCTCACCCCAGCTGTATTTGCATAGTATTTTAGGATACGATTTACAAAAAAGGCACTTCACAAACTAGAATTTTGTCGTGGCAGGTCAGGAACAAAAACTGGAGTACTTCTGGTAGCACTACAAGTCAGGCTATGCAGACAGCTCACAGGTCAGGCTTTGTAGAATATAGCGGTGTTTAAAGGTGATGTAGTATAGGAAAAAGGGGAAATCCCTAGAGTTCATTTAGACTGGATTGAGGAGGAGTTGGTGGACATTTTTCATCACCAGAACTTTCATTTGGCAAAATTTTCCAAAAAACAAACAAACAAATAAAAAAAACAACCACCACACCATTCAGTGCTCCTTCCGCTTTGGCATCCTAGGACAGGGAAAGCCAGATCTTTCAAAATCAGCTTTGAGACGATGGAAAGAAAGATGGAGACACTTCCCATAAGCAACTGCTTGCTAGTAATTACAACTTTATACAACACTTTAGGTAAGGGTATGCCATATGCCAGGGTATGAATGGAGAATTATTTTAAAAAGGAACAATTTCTGAACCTGCTCCCACCACTTGGGTTCTCCACTTTTCAGTACCAGGACATCCAAGTAAAGATGAAAGGTTAAAATTGCAGGAAGTGAAAACTTAGTGGTAACTACTTCGTTCTCTCAAATTGTCCAAAGGCAGGAGATTGGGCTGTTTATAGGTTAAAACAATATTAAATTAATGGCAAGTACTTAATAGTAAACAAACTAATTGAGTTCTATATTTTTTCATACACAATACACAACAGTTTAACAATTAGCAACTGAAATAATCATTTTAATGCCATTAAGAATCAGATATGCTGTGAGAAAAATGATGCATATAAATTGTTTATTCTGTCCAGCAAGTATGATGAACAAGGAAGTATGATGTGTAATAAGATAAATGCTTCTAACAGGCAATGCCAAAAGACAGTATTGCTGTGCAGTTTGCTCTGGAACATTAAGGCACTAACTCCCTCAAGGACCCAGATCTGTGTCCGTTACAAAACAAATGTTAATATTCAGCTAAAAACCAAGCTATATCCCAGTGCTATATCACATGGGCACACAAGAGAGTTGTAGGTGAATCCCAGATAAGCTACATAAACATGAATAGTATCATGCAAGGCACAATTTTAAGCTGGGATATTAATCTTCCATGTACCCGACACAACATCCTCTTAGCCAATGTACCTAGTATCTGTTGTAATAGCTTGGGGAATGAGACATGAGGTAAGATGTTGTAATAATGAAAGGGAAGGGGAAAAAAGTGTTCCAAGGAATTACAGCAGAGGAGTTCTGCAATGTTATACGTGGAACAACAGTTTAAGTCTTCCATTCCCAGCAGTATATTGCTACTTTTAAGTTAAAAAAAGAAGCAAAAGGCATGCTCTGTACAAAGGTTCTTTCAAGTAAGCCTCTTAAGTTGGTATATGGCAGTGTTACTGGGTACTGGAATCCCTTAAGCTTTCACATGCTGGGGGTTTTATTGTACCAGTAGGTAATGGCACCACAAATGCCTCTTTGCTACTCATGTTTTGTGTATATATATCCTTAGCTACTTCTAGGATTAATGTACAGTTAATTTTATTGAAAATCCATTTTCCTTCCAGCTGTTTTGGAAGCCACAGAGGACAACATGCAACCCCAGAGAAATTTCCATCACCCACAAAAGGTTGTGTCTCTTAAGCCTTATTCAGACTAGATTTTCCATAAAATTTGACCTGGCTTTCTGCTTATTGTATATAGCAGTCCTCCCTTTTCTTTGTCATAGTCAGAATTCTTTTATAGTAGCCCCTGCAGTAAACTGATAGCTGGGATGCATAGTTGTGTTGCACTCCCATCATTTAAGGGGTTACCAAATTACTCAACTAAATCTTTGCAGGTTAAAGTCCCATCTCTCTGCCCTGGGATTTTCTACAAAAAAAAAAATATATAAAAAGAATGATGGACAACTACTCTGCAAAGAATAAATAAGCTTGAATGTGATTAATTTGGTCATTCCTTAACTAAATCAGTAGAGGGGGAAAAAAATTCCCAACAAACATTCAAATATCACAGCTTACATTATTTGAAATCATCGATTTCCCTTTCAGCCTACACAAGACTCATAACTACTTCACTCCACCTCTCAAATCGGAACCATTAGAATCTTGAGAATAAGATTGTCTAGGTTTATTGGAAGACAAAACATGAATCCACATCTAATTTCCCTGTGAACAACTTTGTTTTTTGACTCTAGCCGATTGAGGTATTCTCCATTATTAGAAGGAACCTCAATTACCACCACAGACAACTTGGATTTGGAATATTTTACATTACAGATTCTGAAGTCCAATCCATAAACTGATTTATTATAGTAAAGATAGAGCAAGCATCTTATTCCTAGAACAGGTTAAGAAAGGAGGAACAGAAGTAGTTCCTTCATAGGAAGCATTCATTATAGCAAGGTAGTATTTTAAATGTTCTGCTTATTGCGACATGTTGCCAAGCAAAAGTTTAACTTCATGAAACATAACTTTTTGAATAAGTGGACAGCAGCTATCAATTACATAACTTAATTTAAATTAAGATTAGGTGGGAAAGTAGCACATGCATAGTTCAGAACTATCATGCAGAATAGAGGGTGAATTATGTATACATGGGTTAAAAACTAAAAGACTAAGAAAAACTGTACTTAAATGTGTGAAGAAATTCCCTCATTCGTTATTTAATGTACATTCAGAGGTTTAAAAAGCTACCCCTAACACACTGTGGGAGAACAGAACTTGGTGAGATTTGTGGTACTGCAGTGGAGAAAGGTACAACCCAAATTCCAGGGAGAACTGATAGAGGTAAATTTGATATGGAATCCAGATGGGAAATTTGCATGCTTACTATAGGAGGTCAGATTCAGAGTTTGTCTGATGTTTTCCTAGAGACTTAAGTTTTCAATTAATCCTAAATTTTGATCTAAAGCTTTGTTGAGCCTACTTTTAAAGGAAATATTTAGAAGCTCGATACAAAATCTTTTCCATTGCATAAATATGTAAACAGAGTTATTTTTCTGTTCAACAGTAAAATAGGTGCATGGTGTTTAAAACCAATAATATACACAATACAAGTATTACCAGAAAATGCAGCATAATTTTTAACCACGGTCTCTACATCATCACTTTGCATTCAAAGAATGAAAATGCATGTGTTCCCCTCCCATTTCCTTCAAATTACAGTGTGTGTGTTTTAAAGCCCTCAACCCACAAGTAGCCAGAGGGCCAGAATGTCTTAAATTTGGTAGTTTATATATGGATTGGAAATTAAACTAAGTGTCCGTAAAACTATGGTTATCCTACTAAACTAAGAAATACACGTAATAAGCATGACCAAGTTTCTATTTGAGTGAGAATGCACAACTCTAAGTAATTAAAAAAAACCCAAACTTGTAAAGTCTCTTCTCCAACCTTTCCACAACTATGAATCCAAAATTATACCACCCTCTTTATTCCATTTTAATAGAATACTTTGTGTTGTGAGGGAGGAAAAGAGAAAGTTTTACAGCTTTGAGAATGTTCTAAGCCATGAGCAGGTTTAAGGTCTAGGGCAGATGATTAGGAGCTATGTTGCTGCTCTGATGGAGTCAAAGCAAAATCTGCACACAAGGATAAGAAAAGAAAGTACTATAAAAAGCAACCTGCTTCACTCGCTTCCTGACTCCACTACCCCTGTTGTTCTGAAATACAGAAAATTTCACAGATATGAAAATGGTGTCTTGCAACTGGAGATAGACACTGGACAATGGCAGAAAGCTTATTAATTGATGAGTTTCTTGGCTCTGGCATTGGCTTGCTCAATACGATCTTTGTTGGTATCCGCCTGAAAAAGGAAAAGCATGTGTAAGAATTGCAGGTAACTGAAGAGTAGATACTAAGAAAGTCTTAAACATTTTTAGTCTAATGTTAAAATTGATTTAATACATAGCTTAAGGAAAGAGTTTTTATACATCTGGGTATAATGCTTAAATTGTCCAAAAGTACAAAGGTTGGGTTAAAAAAGGTCAAAAACTAAGTCAAAATTTCTTTATGGGCTTGACCACAGAAGTGCAAGATGCTCCCATTCGGATAGGTAGGAGGAAGACAAGAGCTCTCACCGATTGGCTCAGCAGGGGTTGGTAGTTTTGCAAAGGCAGAATGATCAGAGGGAAGAAATCCAATCTCTCTAGCAAGCCCCTCAAGGCAACTCAATAAATAAAACGACTGGCTTCAGTGAATTGGAGGAATTAAGGGAAGAGAGTTGAGGGTGTGGAACAGAATCCACCACCAAAACAAAAATAGAATTTTTCCTCCCTAATACTTAATGTTTTCCATAGAAAATAGTAATCCTCAGAGCTCCTGTGGCACAACTTCTCAACATTAAAAAATATACCACAGTACTCAGCCCTTAGAATATAGGAGAAATTAAGCCATTCCCCATTTATGCAAAATGACCAAAAGGATGCACTGCCAACTGAAAATGATTAATCTAAAACACTAAGGAAAGACAATTGGTAAGGTATTTTGTGTAAAACAGACTCCCATGAGTCTTTTGAATGTACTGTTGTCATAACACTATGTCCTTGGCAAAAAATTTATGGTAAGATCACAAACACCTATAATTAAACTAAAGCATCCAAGAATCAGCCAATTCCATTAGACAATTGGCAGTGTTCTTACATCTCAAGAAAAGATCCAAGCTCCATAGATTTTGAGACAAGAATGGACCATTATGCATGTCAGACTAGATGATCATAACACAGGCCACAGAACCTGACCCAGTCATTTCAGCATTAAGCCCATAGTGTCTGGTTGAGCCAAAGCATCTTTTAGACAGACATCCAATCTTGGTTTAAAAAAAACATCACACTCTGGAGACTGCACTACATCCTTAGATAAGTAATTCCAATGGTTAATTTCCCTCACTATTAAAAATGTGTACTTTATTTCTAGTCTGATTTTATCTAGGCTGAGTTTCCAGCCATTTAACCTTATGTCTTTGTCCGCTAGATTAAAAAAGAATTTTACTGTCAGAATGTTGCCCTCCTGTAGATACTTACAGACTGGTCAAGTCACCTGTTAACCTCCTCTCTGCTAAACTAATAATAGGTTGAGTTTCTTTAGGCTGGTAAGGCAGGCCTCGAATCATTCTTGTAGTTCGTTTCTGCACATTTTCCAATTTGTCTACAATCTTTTTAAAGTGTGGGTATAAGAATTGGACAGTCTAAATAAAGCCATATACATTGGCAACACCACCATTCTTCTGTATATTCAATAGCAAAAACCCTATATTAATGCATAGGTAAGGTTGCTTGGTGTTCTGGAACAGGATAACATACCACTGAGTTGAGCGAAACTCAAACGTCTGAAAACCAGGAAATGCAGAGTCAAGATTGCCATGCAACCTTTTCTCTGTTCTCTTTCAGCAATGCTCCAATATGTCCTGTTATCACACATCTTTACTCTACCAACCCCACAGCTGCTGAAATGTAGAAGCTCTTCACCTCCTTTTACAACCCATTCACTCTCACCCAGAAGATCCCATCTAGCACTATTAAAAAGGACAAAAGGAAAACAGTTATCCACGTCACCTTCCCTCTGTTTCCATCAAGCTAGCAATAGCCAATGGGAATTATTTGCATACTCTCCAAATGCAGTCAGCGTGTCAGATGTACCTACTCTAAATGGTGGAGGCAATAGTTGGGCCTGCTTGGTAGAAGTGTGTTTGTGATACGAGGTTTACTTTGAGGTGTGTAGCAGAGCCTTGATTATAAGAGGAGATCTGTTTTGCACCCTCTGACATGTGTGAGTAAAGGGAAGAGCTGCATGTATACCTTCAGGATCCAGCATGCATCATTTCAATGCGGAATAGTTTACATTATAATTAGCAGGGTACAGGAGTTTTATTACAAAGTGTGTTAGCAGTGAGTCTGGACATGAAAGCAGTTTAAGTATTTACTATCTACATGCACTCTAGGTAAAATGAGTGTGGTCAGTGTCAGGCATAGCTGTACTGAATTGTGGAGGCAGTAGTTAGCTCTGCTTCATAGAGATGTGTTTGCAAGATCTGTGGAATACTCTGAGGTACGTGTCAGTCACAGCTCTGTCAAGAGATCTATGTTTTGTACCCTCATGTGTGAGGACAGGGAAGAGGTGCATGTTCAGGACGCAATATGCTTCATCGTTTCTATGCAGAATTGTGCAGGTTGTCAATAGCAGAGCATAGGGCTTTTATTATGAAGGATATCATCAGCAGTGAGGTGGAATCTGAAACGATTCTAATGCTTTAATGATTGTTAAATGAAAATGAGATGGTATCCTGTGAGTAAGCGTAAGGGAGTTGTAAAAGCCTGTGAAGTGGTTTCAGCTTTGGGAAATTGGCCCTTTTAAAAAAAAAAAAAAAAAACACAAACACCAAATATAGATATTACTGGTCAGGACTATATTCAGTTGGCAAATAAATGTAATTAGTTCATCACCACTTCTAGTAGGCAACTACTAATTTTTAATTAGGTGATCTTTATCTGTCAGAATGAGGTCTAATATAAAAGTACTGTTAGTAGGGTGTAATACTTTGTTAGAGATCTATAGGTAAGTTTTAGCAACTCAAAGAAGTTTTTCTAGTCATAAAGTACCAACATAAAGACCTCCTTCATACATCCCCCAGATAGAACTCCCCTACGTAACAGTTACCCTTCCCCCCCCATACACACACATTGTAGATAGAGGTTGAAAGAGCCATCCTGCAGTCTGATTTAGTGGTCTATAACAGACTCCCATCAGTACCCAATCTTGTGATTTGTCAGTTACAACACTAATCCATAAGCATTCCAGGTCCTGTACTTCTGAATTGTGTAGACAGAGAATACCAAGGACATGCAATGATTTGAACACGTAAGATACTGAATATGTTCAGGAACTGGTAGTAAAAGTTTAGTATGGTATGATTGCATACGCCTGATGCACTTGATCACTGCAAATGTTCATAAAGGCAGCATAGTGAACCCATTAATTTAAATTTAAACGGCTGCTACTCTGAAACCTGCCATTAATTTAAGAGTATTCCATAATTCTTCTCTTGTGTCACTATATCCAAGATGGAGATGGCAAGAACAGGATTATTTGGTTCTTACCTTCTCATTTATCCGGTCTATTTGCTTGTTTTGTGAATCAATCTCATTGCCCATATCCAAGGCCAGGTTTTTCAAGTTCCCCAGGATATTTCCCACCTGAGTGAGATTTTCATCCATCTCCTCCTCTCTGGCATCGTTTGTTATCCTATTGAAAAATATCAGGAGACCCCTGTGTTCAGGAACCAGAAAGTGGCTTCCCCACTGCCAAAATGTTGTTCAATAAACTCCCACTAAAACATTTCTCATCACAATCCACATTTTCAGAGCAGGGGCTATTAAGCCAGAGAAGGGGGGCTGCTTCACTTTAATACCATCTATTCAAGCATGCAGCCTGCTACTATTTCTCCTTAAATTAATTTTGCTGAAAGAAATTGGACAAAGCAGTTTCGTTAAAATGGCCTCAAAATTCAAAACAAAGAGCCATTGGCAGATTATGCTCTACTGTATTAGAGAGGGATTCAAATTCTGTGTCAGGTGCCCTTTCATTATGTGACAGAGCAAATCCAAATGTAACATTCACCACAATAATTGGAGCACCAAGCTCATATGCATCCAGGGGCTAATTAAGTATAGTAATTATTCCCACCACAGCATGCTAGGAGCAGTGAAACTGCAGCTATAAATCCCCAAGTGAAAGCAATTCACCAAAGGGCTTCCTTCCCAATTGACAGTAAGGATTTAATGTACAGCCACTCTAGTTGAATGCATTCTGGGAGGAAGAAACTGACTTAAAAGGTATCTAATGGCATACATGTTTGGGGGGGAAGATAGACAAACGTACCGTGTAATATATCCCCCACTTGCTCCTCCAGTGGTCTGTGGCTGATTATTTGTTACACGTCCTGGCTGGCTGGATACAACATGGGCTGTTGAGTTCTCCACACCATCACCCCAGGTTGACTTGTATGACTTACCAGACTCAAAGTTCTTTGTTCTACCAAAAAGAGATCAACCCAAATATATGCTAGATCAACAGAGGGAAGAGAGGACACCAGATTTTTTCCCCCCAGGTGGCAAGGGAAGGAGAGAATTCTTTCTTTCAGGGTGGGATTTTCAAAGGCACCCAAGTGATTTCATAGAAGTATAGGACTGGAAGGGATCTTAATAGGACATCTAGTCCAGTCTCCAGGACTCAAGGCAGGTCTAAGGAATAACTAGACCATTCCTGACAGGTGTGTGTCTAACTTCTTCTTAAAAACCTCCAATGATTGAGATTCCACAACCTCCCTAGGCAATTTGTTGCAGTGCTCATCTATCCCAACAGCTGAGAAGTTTTTCCTAAGGTCCAACCTAAACCTCCCTTGCTGCAATTTAAGCCCATTGCTTCTTGACTGGTCATCAGAGGTTAAGGAGAACAATTTTTCACCCTCCTCCATGTAATAACCTTTTATGTACTTGAAGACTTATGTCCCCCCCTCAGTCTTCTTCAGAAGAAACAAACCCAGTTTTTCAGACTTCCCTCACAGAACATATTTTCTAGACCATTTTTGTTTCTGCTCTTTGGACACTCTCCAATTTGTCCACATCTTTACTGAAATGTGGTGCCCAGAACTGGACACAATACTCCAGATTGAGGTCTTATCAGCATGGAAGAATTACTTCTCGTGTCTGGCTTGCAATGCTCCTGCTAATACATCCCAGAATGATGTTCAGGTTTATTTTTGCAATAGTATCACATTATTGACTCCTGTTTAATTTTCAGAGAAGCAGCCGTGTTAGTCTGCATCTGCAAAAAGAAAAGGAGGACTTGTGGCACCTCAGAGACTAACACATTTATTTGAGCATAAGCTTTCATGAGCTACAGCTCACTTCATCCGATGCATTCAGTGGAAAATACAGTGGGGAGATTTATATACACACAGAACATGAAACAATGGGTGTTACCATACACACTGTATGGAGAGTGATCAGGTAAGGTGAGCTATTACCAGCAAGAGAGCCGGCGGGCGGGGAGGAGCAGACCTTTTGTAGTGATAATCAAGGTGGGCCATTTCCAGCAGTTGACAAGAACATCTGAGGAACAGCGTGGGCAGGAATAAACATGGGGAAATACTTTTACTTTGTGTGATGACCCTTACACTCCCAGTCTTTATTCAAGCCTAAGTTAATTGTATCCAGTTTGCAAATTAATTCCAATTCAGCAATCTCTCGTTGGAGTCTGTTTTTGAAGTTTTTTTTGTTGAAGAATTGCCACTTTTAGGTCTGTAATCGAGTGACCAGAGAGATTGGAGTGTTCTCCGACTGGTTTTTGAAAGTTATAATTCCTGACATCTGATTTGTGTCCATTTATTCTTTTACGTAGAGACTGTCCAGTTTGGCCAATGTACATGGCAGAGGGGCATTGCTGGCACATATCACATTGGTAGATGTGCAGGTGAACGAGCCTCTGATAGTGTGGCTGATGTGATTAGGCCCTATGATGGTGTTCCCTGAATAGATATGTGGGCACAGTTGACAGGCTTTGTTGCAAGGATAGGTTCCTGGGTTAGTGGTTCTGTTGTGTGGTTGCTGGTGAGTATTTGCTTCAGGTTGGGGGGCTGTCTGTAAGCAAGGACTGGCCTGTCTCCCAAGATCTGTGGGAGTGATGGGTCGTCCTTCAGGATAGGTTGTAGATCCTTGATAATGTGTTGGAGAGGTTTTAGTTGGGGGCTGAAGGTGATGGCTAGTGGTGTTCTGTTATTATCTTTGTTGGGCCTGTCCTGTAGTAGGTAACTTCTGGGTACTCGTCTGGCTCTGTCAATCTGTTTCTTCACCTCACTATTTAGTTTGTGATCCACTATAACATCCAGATCTTTTTCTACAGTTGTCCTTCCTAAGCAGTTATTTTCCATTTTGTATGTGTACAACGTTGTTTGTTCCTTCCCAAGTGAAGTACTCTGCTTTTGTCCTTATTGAATTTCATTCTTTTTACTTCAGGCCATTTCTCCAGTTTGTCCAGATCATTTTGAATTTTAATCCTATCTTGCAAAGCACTTGCAACCCCTCCCATCTTGGTATCATCTAAAAACTTTTAAGTGTACTCTTTATGCCATTATCTAAATCATTTATGAAGATATTGAACAGAACCAGACCCAGGACTGATCCCTGCCTGCAGGACCCCATTGAAAATGCAATGGGCTTAAATTGCAGCAAGGGAGGTTTAGGTTGGACATTAGGAAAAAAAACTTCTCAGCTGTCAGGATGGATGAGCATTGCAACAAATGCTCGAGAATGACTGATAACTACTCTGGGAATGGTTTGCCAACCAGTTCTGCACCCACCTTATAATAGCTCCAGCTAGGCTATATTTGTTTAGTTTGTTTACAAGGTGGCCATGCAGGACAGTATCAAAGGCCTTACTTAAGTCAAGATATAACATGTTTACTGCTTCCCCCCATCCAGGAAGCTTGCTACCCTGATAAAGAAAGCTATTAGGTTGGTTTGTCATGATTTGTTCTAAACAAAGCTATGTTGACTATTACTTATCACCTTATCTTTTAGGTGTTTGCATACTGTTTGCTTATTTGTTCCCTTATCTTTCTGGGTACTGAGGCTGACTGGTCTATAATTCCCTGTCCTTATTCCCCTTTTTATAGATTGGCACTCTTTGCCCTCTGGAATCTCTGCTGTCTTCCATGAGTTTTTGAAGTCATTGCTAATGACTCATATCTCTTCAGTCAGCTCCTTGAGTATTCTAGGATGTATTTCATCAGGCCCTGCCAATTTGAAGACATCTAACTTGTCTAATTAATTTTAAAATTTGTTCTTTCCCTATTTTAGTCTCAGATCCTATCCAATTTTCATTGGCATTCACTATATTAAACATCTGATCGCTACTAACCTTTTTGGTTAAAACAAGAAAGGCATTTTAGCATTTCCACCATTTCCACATTATCTGCTATTGTCTCCCCCCCCCCCCACCAACAATTGCATAATGGGCATATCCTCCTCTTCTTGAGTAGAAGTCCTACTGAAAGTAAAAACACCAGTGACTTTCAATAGCAGTTGTGCTGCAAAGTCATTAAGGCCTTGGCTATACTGCAGAGTTTTGTCACCCAAAGGCAGCTTTTGGCAGCGAAACAGTGGAGGTGTACACACTGCAATGCCACTTTTGGCAACAAAATAAATGCCTGCCAGGACCTTTCTGCTCACTGTTTTGAACTGGCTCCCCTGCATTCCTGCTACACAAGCACGTGCTCCTCCCTTGTTAAAGCTCCATGAAGATCTGACAGCTAAGGATACCACTCAGCTCCCGCAACAAAAAGCAAATCATTAATGTGGAATGCTGCTCTCTCCCACAATATGAACACAGAGGCAGGCAGAGGTGTAGGTAGGGTGTGTGTGCGCGTGTGTGTGTGCGCGAGAGAGAGAGAGGGGCAGGTGGGAGTTTCCCCCCACTCCCTGCCTCAGGACTGGTTGCTTCTGGTGGCTGTCTGAACTTTGAGACCGCATGCTGACACTCAACTCTCCCACAAACACACACACACACTCTCACATACACACTGCCCCCCCCCCAAACTTTCTCCCAGTGGCATTGCTGTGTGTACACCCCACTTCTCTCCCTATGCACTTCAGTTGAAAAGCAGCTGGCAATCTAGTAGGGTGCCCATGGAACGATGGGATTGAGAAACCTGCATTATGTGACACTGTACCTGCCCTACGAGGCATTGCAAACCCTTCCCAAAGCACCCTGCGGCCAGTTGCACAGTGGGATACCTACCACAGTGCACTGCTCTCTCTGTCAATTAAAGAGCTATACTATACTGGTATAGTTAAAGCAGTACAAAATGCTACAACTATCCTAATGTGGACACAGTTATATCAGTATAGTATATTCTCCTTTTAGTATGGAAATAAGTTATACCAGTGTAAAGCACCTTTGTAGCAATATAACTTCATTCACAGTAGAAGCTGTACCACTATAAATATTTAGAGAGGAAAAGTTATCCCCTAACCAAAAGGGTTATGCTGGTACAAAAGCTGTATTTAGACCAGGCCTTAAGACACTAAATTAAAATCTGTGGGTTTTTTGGGTTTTTTTTTTTTTTTGGTCATTTTCTGCAACATCTTAAATACAAGACTACAGATGAACAGAGAAGCATAATTATTTTGATTTGGACACAATCCTCAACAGGGGATGAGCAAGAGGTACCTTGAGGTTGAAGCAACCTTGGGAAACATTTATGCACTTGACTAGCATTTCAAATGTATGCAAGGGATGATTTCCTGATGCCATCGCTCCTGGATTCTTCAAGGGTAGTTTTCCAGCAATAGATTGATGTGTTAAACACAGGATAACTTAAGTCATACTTACCATTATGATTTTAGTGCATGATCCAAAAAAAAGCAAAGATGGCCTGATATGGCAAAAGCCCTATTATAATCAAGTATCTTATAGCAGCAGTGGCAAGGAGCTATGAAATATGAGTTAAAAAGACAAGTAGTTCTATAGCCAAGTTAGAGAGATTATTAAAAATTTTTAAAAATTACACCCGTGTAAAATTTCAGAGAAAAGGTTTTGTAACCACCCCATACAAACTAAGTTTGTTTGTTGGTAGTCTCACAAGTGAGACCAAGGATTAAACTGGCCATTAAGCCTGAACTACCCTCTTCCTTCTATTTCTTCATTGGGCCAAAACATTTGCAGGGCAGTATGGGGAAGCTTTCACTAGCACTGTACCTATGCTGTAACTACAGGACTTCTGTCAGTGTGGCACCTTTCAAGAACATTAAGTTAAAGTTTAAAATTTTGCAGCACCTATTCAAAAAGTTTGTGATATAAAAAAAAAATGTCCTGAGAAGAAAAAATGATAATAGTATCAAATGAAAACTGATGCTCTCATTAGAATCTCTGCCCAAGTTTTAGCTGCCAAAATTCAGGCAACTTCACATTTGTTTACTGGGAATGAGGAAAAGGGCAGACAACTCTAGCTTAGAAGAATGCCTTAGTCTTTCGTCAGAGCCCATGTAATACCACCCTCAGCAGAGCTCTACAAATACCAGTGTAAACTGATGCATTCAGTCACATTTCTGGTATGGAGCTTGGTCAGATCAGATCGGATCCCTTTTGTTTATTCACCCAAAGGAACTTGCTTTAGTAAGAAAAATTCATTTCTACTACTTTTTACTTGTTAGAACCAAAGCAACACAATTATGGGAGAGCATGCTGATTCTATTTTGGTTTGTGCAGGATTAATAGAGATTGCAATTCTTCAACGGGGTGGCACAGTTGTAAGTAAAAGTAGAATTTGCCATACAGAATGATGCCCAAGTCTGAACATGCAACTTCACTTTTACACCCCAGGTGGAGTTTTATGGTGCTGGACAATGAGAAAGATCAGCTTTTTATTTCTACAAGTTTGAGTGACTCACTGAAATACAAACATGACTGCCATGTTGCTATGTTTAAAGTAATTTTCCAAACTATTACTCCATGTGGGTCAAACTGGGGGAAGTTTGACACCTTCCTGAAAAGGAAGCCAATATGTTTAAGATCCTGAAGATCAACTGGTACAGCCCTGGTATTTGATCCAGCCCCTTGAGGGGCGGCTGTAGAGTTACTAGGCTTCCCATGCCTAATCCATTCTATAAAGTGCTCTCTATAGACATGAATGTTACACTGGAACACCACAAAACCACAGACAGTCACAACATGTCTTGCATGCAAACAGCATGCCCATGCAAACACGTACCCATTTAGAACATCACCTTAGACAGATGGTTAACAGTACAGGCTGTGTCACAAGATTGACCTTGTCCTAAAGTCCGCTTTCACCAGTTAATTGAATCCAGCTTCTAGTGTTTAGTCTTCATTTTTATTAAGTAAGTGGAAGGTGGGTATGTTAGGAGAATGGAAAAAAGAACAGTAAAAACCATCAAACATGCAAGCAAGTGGTTAGTGACAGTTTTTTTTCAGCTGAAGTCCTTTGCTTTCAAAACAAAGTAGCTTTAAATAATCTGAATGAAGTAGGGGGAAGAAAAAAGACTAAAACATTTAGTTGTGGGCACTCTGGTGTTTAAATTCAGCCTGTGTGTGGAAGACTGGCTATCCTAATGCTGAACATTTATTTAAGACACCACTCATAAGTGGGACATTGGGGTGAGAGGACCGTCAGCATTTCTCAGATCCACTCAGTACAGTTTCCTGCTCTTGACCTCATCACTGCTTCCCTAATATACCTCAGCACACTCCAAACTTCACAAGGCACCTCACCGTGAAAGTCACCTGCCGGAATTAACATACTTGGAAGTGCCACAAACTCCAACACAAATACAGAGTGGTCTTGATAGATGATCTGCTCAGATTCAAATGGCATGAGATATCAGGTTTTTTGCCCAAGATGAATCACTTACTGGAAGTGGCCAATGTGACAAATTCAGAAACCTGGACATGATTATAATTGGAGATACTGACAGGATGCAAGTTATGTTAAGAAGAATGAAATTGCACATTGGTACAACAACTTTGTGTTGAGCTACAGGCCAGATCCGAGCTATTTACTTGTCAAACTGTTGAAACAGAAGTCTGAACTTTTAGTCCTGAAAACATCATGCTCATTTTAATTTAGGATGATCACATAGCATTATGTTGTTCTGAATGAGACCCTCATGTAAAGGACTTGAATGTACTGTTTCACTACCTTGCTTCCACTTCAAGCATTGAAGAGATCTAGGTTCTCCTTTAGGCCCACTGATAGGGCCCACAATAAAAATTTGCAAACAACTCACTTTGGCAAGTATACATACGAAGAGTCCCCTTTTTTTCCCCTAGCACCCTAAGGGGGGTGGGGGAAAGGGGGGCCCGTTTAGCCATTTTTTTGTAAGATTCCCACAAATTCATTTAATACTTTAGAGCAGCTTAGAGATAACAACTAGTGGTAGCTCAATGGTAAAACTGCCTAGAGAGAGTACAAGACATCCCTCTCTGCTCTATTTGCTTTTGCTACAAATGTTTGAAACTACACCAGAAATGCCATCCAGCACGATCTAAAACCCTTTTAACTGACATTTTCTGAGAGGCCAGTGATGACACTGATTACAATTAAGGCACTATGACAAAAGCTTGCAAAATAAAAAAAAATAAAAATAGAGAATGTAATAAGTAATGTGAGATTTTTAAAGCTGGTAAGACCAAGGCCTATTCTCATTTTCCTTTTCCCCCCCACTCTGACCCCCACATATACTCATCTGTAAAGTCTACTCAATGCTAGATCTTATTTGTCCTCTGCAAAAATAAATGCCATAATATGTTCACCTTCCTCTCACCCCATGCCAAGAAAAACAACAGAGTAGCCCAGCACATATTACCAGTCTTAATAATCCAGTGTCCCAGCAACAGAGAAATACATTTGGGAAGAAGATTTCAAATTCCAATGGATCTTTATTACAAAGAGGGAGAAGAAAAAGTTGAAAACTGAAGTTATTTTTAAACACTAATATTGCTTTACTGCATAAGCTTCAGGTAGATTGGGATCCCATTATTTACAAATCTAAAAGGCGGTTACTGTGGGTGTGTTTTAGCTACTAATCCCTATCTAATGGTACACTCCTCAGCAAGCTGCAGTTATCAATTTCCCTAAAAAGCACTTAGGGAAAGTTGACTATTATCAGTGTAGTTTTTACTCCAACAGCAAGTAGAAAGCTTCTCTTCAGTTATTTCATCTCTGAATGTTCCCCAATGGGGTACTCTTTTTGTGGGATCCCAGAAATTCAGACCTGGGTCTGGATTTGTTAACTGACCTGTTGCAAGGACAGACACAGAGGCCACAACACTTGTTGAGCTCTGTCAAGGTCTTTTCAGCTTCTCTCATGTCCTTGTTTATTTGGTCCATGCCTTCTTCTATCCGGCTTAGTTGTTCTAAAAAAAGTAGTTACAAAACATACAAAAGTTTGAGAGATTAGACCTTATTAGAGGGGAAGCTTTTATCCAAAGTGTTTTAACATCTAAGCTACAAATTAGATCTGTATATTCAAGCCACTCGTCCCCTAAAGGGACTTTTTGTAGCAAAAGCAAACAGTGGCATATGCGGCAATAGAATTTTTGATTATACGTTTCCAGCAATCCTAAATTAAAAGTCCCCCCAGTGTAATAGTGATGTTGTCTGGATGTTTTAGATGTTATTAGCTGCTTTTAAAGTAAAGAAACATTATTTTGTCAGGGGGATGGGACGGGAGGTTCAATAGCACAGTTAATTGCACAGCTTGCAAACTCTGGTGACATGAACCAGACCTAAACCTTAAATACTGTAATTGCACAAACATAGGAACATCTGACGAGTGAAGTAACCTCATTTCTATACCAAAATGAGTTACTGAGGCCAAAGACTGATAAATTAGGACACCAAACATAAGCACAGATATTACTGCAGACCATTAAGACTTAATATTCACAACTCTGCTTTGCACACAGGTAGAATTCACCTCCTTGTTCATCCAGCCTGGTGATAGTCTTGATTCCTGCATCCTGGGACTGTAAAGAGAAAAGGAGGTTTGCAGAAATAACACTGCTTTCAGTATACCAGCACACAGTCAAAGGCCCTAGTGCTAACTAGAGTAACACCTGCCCTGAACTACAATATTGGAATAATGGAAGCTTGCCATGCAGACCACCACTAAGGGCAAGTCTACACTACTGCATTGTAGCGCGTCTGGTGAAGATGCGCTATGTCGATGGGAGAGCGCTCTCCCATCGGCATAATTACTCCACTTCCCTGAGAGGCGGAAGCGATGTTGGCGGGAGAGCGTCTCCGACTCACATAAAACGGTGTCCACACTGGCGCTAAGTCGATGTAACTTACATCACCCAGGGGGTGTCGTTTTCACACCCCTGAGCAATGAAAGTTACATCAACTTAAGTGGTAGTGCAGACCAGCCCTTAGTGTCACATGATAGGATAGTGTAAAAAAAGTGACTACATAGTGACAATACTGCAGTTCTGGTTGAAATGGCACTTCTATTAATATCCTTTTTAGAAATGTACAGTGTTCTGAGAGTCTTTTTTGGACTGACAATTTTGCTTAGTCTCAGTGCAGAAGCAATTAAAGGTAGGTAGAAATCCCTTTTATCTAAACAGGGAAAGGTATTTCAAGTGATTTGCTGTACTCAGATATTCAAACGGATCAAACTTGGCATGGACAAATCAATGAGAAATCAATTCCCAACCTCACCACCTACGTCACTGCCCAGTAGATAAGACCTTCACATAGGATGGCCAGAGTAGGCAGCGAAAGTGGTAGGACTTCCTCCTGGAGGAAGCCTTATGAGCCCAGTCTCTGGACCCTACACCAGATCAGCCACTTGCCCTTTGAAGTAACAAAGTAGCCTACATTCAATTTTAGGCCAGTCAAAGTCAACAGCAGCTCTGGCACTGGGGAAATCAATCCCAAAGCTCAGTCAGGGCTGAAGTGTTCAGGTTTTCAAATGGGCACTGAGGCCACATCAGTAGAGAGACCCCTGAGTCAGACTATTGAGCCTACAAAGGCAAAACTTTCTGGTCCAATGCAGATTTTCTCTAAGGATCCTTTAAAGTGTGGGGAGTTTAAAGGCGCTTGCAATTTCTCAAGTACTGAAGAAACCAGAATTAAGTATGTCACTACCACAGATTCCAGTATTGAAGAGCTTTGTTAAATTAGAATTAGCTGATGTGATACCCCATTAGTGCCAGGATCTTTCACAGTTCCTAAAATAGCATGTGCCACAGCACAAGGCAGTCAAACATACCCTCAATCAAATCTTCATTTTGAGGATGCATCTTTGCAATCTTCAGCTGTCCTTAACTCTAAGAGCCAGTAAAAGCTCAAGTCTTCAGTGTTATTAAGTCTTGGCATATTTCTCAGAAGAGAAAGAAATTTTACTATGAATCCAAGAAGAATGCACACGAGATGCCTCCCATGACAGCCTTTGCCAAGGATGCCTCTCGGTTTGCTGGTAATGCCAGTCCCCATCTAACTCCTGGCTCACTGACAGCAGTCAATGAGGATGAGAAGTCCCAAGGCAGCTCAGACCTTCCCTTTGGGCATGGAAACAAAGAAAAAGATATACATCTCACACCCGCCCCCCTACTCTTCAGGTAGTGTGGTTGGCTCCTGGTTACCAAGCAGTCATGGCTGGATACAAGTTTCAACTTTGGGAACTGATGTTCAGTTTCCTTGCGGCTTCAGATGGAATTACTATGGATTGCCAGATATTAGACTGTGAAACGTTATCCAGTTCCACTCTGTGTTGCTTCTATATGGTCTTGTATCCCAATAGTTACTTTGCCTTTTAACACTGGTCACAAGACACCAACTATTTCTGACCTGTCAGACAACATGGAAGTGCAGGAGATTCAGCTGCAACCTGGAAAGCTGTCTACACAACTGTGGCTCTCAGAAGAGGAAGAGTTTCTCTTTAGATAACCAATAATTTTTCTCCATATTCTGTATCCCTATAACTGGGTTATTTTTTAAAGCCCTAGTCTCCTCCATCTCTCAAGGTACACTTGTCTGCTATTTCACCTTATCTTCTGCCAGTAGACAGTTCTAGTGTTGCCAGTTATGACAGCATCAAAAAAACTGTCTGAACTTCTTTTTCAATTACTTTTGTTACAAATTACTATAACTGAAAGGTCAGAGAAAAATATTTCTATTTTTTTCCAGTTTGTTTACTTTGTACATTTGATAAAGTATAGTCAATTTATTCTGAGATTCTTTGACATCACTGCTTCACCAAGTTGGTGCATTTCCAAAGATTTAGCAAGCGCTCTCTTACCTCAATAGCCAGGCCAAGAATCCTCCTTGTGCTTTCCAAAGACTAGAAACAGAAGATTTAACATATTGATTCTCTTACAACAACATGTGCTTCACTAAGACCAGAAGTGGGCAAACTATGGCCTGCAGAGCCGTCCTGCCTGGCCCCTGAGCCCCTCCCCCGCTGTCCCCTCACCCCCACAGCTATGCCACCATGCGGCCAACACGGCTTGCACCCGCCCACCTCCAATAAGCCTGTCCTGCTGCTTTGAGTGGCATGGTAAGGGGGCAGTCGGTCTCAGGGGGCAGTCAGATGGCGCAGAGGTCAGGAGACAGGGGGGGTTGGATAGGGGGTGGGGTCCTGGGAGCTGGCGGACAGGGGGGGTTGGAGTCCCAGTGGGGTGGTTAGGGGCAAGGGGTCCTGGCAGTTTGCAGAGGCACAGCCTTCCCTATCTGGCCCTCCATATTGTTTTGCAACCCACATGTGGCCATCGGGCCAAAAAGTTTGCCCACCGCTGAATAAGACTCTCAAACACTAAGCGTTCAATATAATAAAATACCTAGTGCACAAAGTTTTAGTATCCTGGAAATAAGGGATAAGCAACTATCCACACATATATATCACAGAGCTACAATGATCTAGGATTCTTCTCCATTAGCCATTATTCATACACACTAAGGTCAACAAAATAAACTTGACACTTCAAGTGCTCCTCAGACACTAGGAAAAACTGCTCTGTGATATCTCAGGGACAATTACTATAGCTCAGCAAAGATCATAAAAAATACGAGCCTAACTTCAAGATCCTAAAATGTGTGTTTAAGCACCTCCCTGATTTTAAGAGGGTAAGCACCCCACAGATTTCATTGGTCTCTATGGAAGTTGTAGGTGCTCAGCACTTTCAAAAAAGTCAGGCAAGTGGCACTTTAGGAGTGAAATTTCAGGCTCCTATTTAAAAAAAAAACAAAACAAAACAAAAAATACTTGGCCCCAGCAGCTACAAGTTGAAAGCCAAGTGAAGATACAGAAGTTCGGGATATTCAACTTTGCCCTTGCAATCTTCTTCCTCAGCTCCCCATACCTTCCTATTCTCCACAAGTTTACACTGTGTTAGGATAACCTATATATTAGGATCCTGAATGAGCCTTGGAAAAAAGTTTACCTCATCAGTGACTTGGTGGGCCCTCAATTGAATTTCTTCAGGTGACAGTTCAGTCATGATGAGATGTTGCTTTAAAAGGAGTTGATCAAAAGGAAGTAAGGTCTAGTCTCCTGTAAAAATCGAAACAGAACATTAACCCATAATAAAAAGTTCTGGAGATGGTTTGCATTGGTCTGTAGAGACTGCTACAAATGACACTTCAACTGAAAAGATGATTGGAAGGCAACACACTGAGCTCAAAGAGTATAAAAGCATGCCTACTTCCTTCTGCAGAGTACAATGCTTGTATAATACTAGGGGTTATTTAACAGAGCTATTCACCTATGTGTTACAAAACTGAGGTACGAGTGAAAAAACTCATGAACTAACCAGTAAATAAAGTATTTTAAGTTGGTTCTCTTTCTGCTATTGTTAAATCCCTGTCCTAGAAAGGATATTTACATTTCATGGGAAATTCTAGCTACTGGTCATTTCCTGAGTTCTTCCTAGACCGGAAAGTCTTAAAGTAAAAAAACCTCACAAACAAGAACAGAAATCCAACTGATGATTTTGGAGTCAGGGAAAATGCTAACCATTGTGCCCAGTAGTCTGAAAGTACAAATTGCAGGTATCACTTTTCAGCATGAGGTGTGTAATGTACTTGAAAATAATGTTTAGTTATATACACAGCATCCAAGTATACACTGTTTCTATTCTGAGATAGCATTTCCTGGAGTCAACTGAAAACTCAACTCCTTTCAGTTACAATAGGTGTTAGAAACTAACCCGGTATAAGCTTTCTTGAGACACTGTCTGCACAGCACCAGATTGGTTTTTAATCTAAGATTTGCACCACTCACATGACCATTCTGGTAGCTGAATTTGCAATGGTCTGAGCTGACCATTTAATCACTGCATTTTATACTTTTGTACACTGGCTCTCTCAACAATCTCTTCATCAAAAGTTTAGTAAAGCTCTGTTCTGGTTCTGAATTTGGACTGCTTTTCAAGATGGTCAATTTGAACTTATGTAATGGCAGAAAAAAATGGAAGAGAAGCTGCAGAATATTTTTCTTCATAAGAGATTAGTCAAAAGAAAAGGCTATTTGTCCAACAAGATTGTCCTTTTGTAAGTTAATATTAGTTCCATTTGACTCCATTTTCATCCTGCCTCTATAGCAGGGATGGGCAAACTGTGGCTCAGGGGCCACATCTGGCCCTTCAGATATTTTAATCCCGTCCTCAAGCTCCAGCCAGGGAGCAGGGTCTGGGGCTCTCCCCGCTCCAGCTGGGGATTGGGGGCTTGCATGGCTCCTAGAAGCAGCGGCATGCCTCCCTCCAGCTCCTAAGCTAAGGCACAGCCAGACAGTTCTGCACGCTGCCCTGTCCGTAAGCACCGCCCCCGCAGCTCCCATTGGCCAGGAACTACGGCCAATGGCAGTTGCAGGGGCGGTGCCTGCGGATGGGGCATCATCCGGAGCTGCCTGACTGTGCCTCCACATAGGAGCTGGGGGGAAGGGGGGGGGCGTGCCACTGTTTCTGGGAGCTGCTTGAGGAAAGCACCACCTGGAGACTGCACCCCCCAACTTGCTGCCCAGCCCCTATCCCCCCCTCCTTCCCTCCAAATCCTTTGGGCCCAGACTGGAGCACCCTCCTGCACCCCAAACCCTCATCCCCACCCTCACCCCAGAGTCCACAATCTCAGCTGGAGCTCTCACCCCCCCGAACCCTACCCCCTGCCCCAGCCCGGACCCCCCTCCCACACACTCAATTCTTGATTTCTGGCCCCACCACAGAGCCTGCACCCCCAGCCAGAGCTCTTACCCCCTCACACAACCCAAACCCCAGTTTTATGAGCATTCATGGCCTGCCATACAATTTCAGTACCCAGATGTGGCTAAAATGTTGGGCTAAAATGTTTGCCCACCCCTGCTCTCTAGCATTGATTTTAATTGAGTAACAGGAAGAGCTTTATAGTCCAGATTGCTGTAACTGTAGGGCAGTGGCTCTCAACCTTTCCAGACTACTGTACCCCTTTCAGGAGTCTGATTTGTCTTATGTACCCCCAAATTTCACCTCATTTAAAAAGTACTTACTTACAAAGTCAGACATAAAAAAAAGAAGTGTCACAGCACACGGACTGAAAAATTGCTTAAATTTCTCATTTTTGCCATACAATTATAAATCAATTGGAATATAAATATTGTATTTACATTTCAGTGCATAGTATATAGAGCAGTATGAACAAGTCATTGTCTGTATGAAATTTTAGTTTGTACAGACTTCACTAGTGCTTTTTATGTAGTGTGTTGTAAAATTAGGTAAATATCTACATGATTTGATGTACCCCCTGGAAGACCTTTGCATACTCCCAGAGGTATGCATACCACTTTTAGAGAACCACAGCTGTTGGGTAATGGCCAACGTTAATTACTGTGAATAACTTCCAAGATTTCTGCTTGTGAACTAAATGTACTACAATGAGCAATATTCTCTACAGTTTGCATGAATTAGATTTACTTTATGAAGAATATTAATTGCCTCATGCTAAGAAGGATCTTGAGCATTTGGAAAGCTTTGCTTATGAAAAGGGCCTGGTACCACCTCCCTCACCACAAAGCCCTCAGCATCTAGACTCAATGAAGCTGGTCTAGCTGGAGAAAGTCAGTGTTTTTGATAAATCCAAGGCACTTCATTTTTAAGAACCTGATCATACTGCCACTAAAGCACTTCTACCTCCAGCCTAAGGAGAGGTCTTTTATACATGATCGATAGATCAGAAAGCAACGGGTTAAGGAAAAGGAGAGAAGGGAAGGAAGAGTGGGCACAACAACCTTAGCACTTCAATATATCAAATAAAATGGCTCTTTAAGGACACACGTTATATAAAAGGTTAAGAGTAAATTAAAAGTTGTTCCATGGATCCATAAAAATAAAGGCTTGAGCTGAGGTTGCTAAATCATCCTAACCTCATGCTTTTGTGCCTTGGTGTTGCAGTATGTGATACACGACAATACCATTTGGAGACTGAAAAGCAATCCCTTATATGGATTTAAAGATGTGGCAACCCCCAGTCAGAACTTCATTGAAGGTTCTGGTCAGACTAGTAACCTGAAAGTTATTCCTCTCCATCCACTGCTCTATTTATCATGCTTAAGAAACTGGTTTCAGTTTATAAAATTGTGAAATAGTCATAATGTATCAATACCAGAAAAAGCCAAGAAGAACATTGGATACTAGACAATGGTTTGAAAGTATCAGCCTTCTAGCACCTTTTTGACAATCTTTGTTTCCTCTTTCAGCCAGAACAATTGAGAAATGACTTTGTTTACAGCTTTCCTCGGTGCTGTCTTGACACTGAAGCACCAAGTTCCTCAATATTAACCTACAGTATCTACATGCAGTATTTTTAGACAGAATGCAAAAATGCATGTATGTGCACTGGCTAACTAATATTCCACAGTAAAAACAAAGAATTTAAAACTGAGCCAGCATAAATCTGAAACCAAGAACACCCAATTTGAAGTCATCTGCAGAAGATACTGTTTTTCTACTCTGTAAAGGAAACATCCATGACCTCTGAAAAAGAATTAAACATTGTACTAAAACTGGGGGAATTTTTCTTTTCCATCAATAGTAAATTTGCTAGCAATGCATTTTTTCAAGGCACCACAACTACACACAAATTTGGGTCGAATTCTGTTAAGTTTTAGCAAAACAAATTTGAAAAAAATTAAGATATTCTATTTCAACCATTTTGAAACAAACTGTTTCAGCATTTCATTTTGAAATGGTGTTTCATTTAGAAATTTAGCTAAATTTGAAAACAGAAACGGTGAATACTTGAAAAGTACCCAAACAAAAAATGAAAAAAGTTTCAATTAAATGAGACATTTTTGTTTTACCAAAAATGGAAGGGGGGGGGGGGGAGACGGGAGTGCATTTTCCTTTTTGGCAAGAAAAGCTGAAGAGAGTCAGTTTTAGTTCAAACTGACACTTTTTCCCCCACGGGATTTTTTGGTTCGGTCCCTGAACTGAAAAAAATCAAAATTATTCACTCAGCTTTTATACCCTTACCAGCCAAGTTGCTTCCAGAATTCCTTAGAATCTGAGGTGTTCTTATGTTGAGTATTATCTCATGTAATTATTCAGAGAGAATTCCCACAGCAAGGTTGTTTTAGCCCAAGAAAAACTAATCCCACATAGCAATTTTTTCACATTATGACTAATGGACTTTTTTTGTTAAGAAGTCTTCTACAGTGCACAGATATTGGAGTTTCACTTAAAGCATAAGAAAGTCACAAGGTTACAATGCCTCGTTTTCACGTCAATTTTCACCCACACAACTCCAGGCACGTCATTTTTACCATAAGAGAGAACCCCAAAAGGCACGTACTAACTGGTGAGAGGAAGTAGTACTGCTGGCTGCAGGTCCTTTCCAGTCACGGCTAAATGAAACAGTAAACAAAATTAAGGATCTTTACACCTTTGTTTTTCTAAGGCTGAAAGGCATTTCCCCCCCTCCTTTCCTCTTGAAGCCAACCTAGCCATGTGCTAGTTCCTAAACATTACCATTACAGTGAACTAGAACAGGAGTACACAAACGTTAGTTCCTTAGACAGCCTTATAATGAAGTACATTTTAAGGGAAGCTTCACAAGAAGCTAGTCTATGAATTCAATCAGTTTAGATTATGTTCATCGTCTCTTTAAAGCTATCATCGTTTTACTTGGTGTACAAGATCATCCCTGACAAATTCCATCACAGATGGATGTGGGGAATAAGACTATGTCCCAACAGTAACACTGGAGAGAATACAGTTTTGACAGATACTGAAAACAGAAGAGAAAGAGTATTACCCAGAAAGCTATATAGGAAGAGTTTCCTCATCATACATCACATTTTGTGGAATTCATGTTTCTACTCCCAATCTCTTCCTTCCCCGACCTTCCCCCACCAAAAAAAAAAAAAAAAAAAGAATAGGAGACTATACAGAATCTCAACTGATTTATTTTTAAAGTGTTAAATGCTCATTTTGTCAACCACAAATCTCATCAGGGCAGGCAATATGTAGCTGGTACTTTCCTTATTGTTTAAGGACCCCATATCTTGGTTGGCACAAGGTAGACCACCACTCCAAGGGGGCAAGTTTGGCTCTCTTACAATAAGGGACAAACTGAAATGCATTAACAGAACACTAACTTATACGTGAGAGGTTTCAGAGTAACAGCCGTGTTAGTCTGTATTCGCAAAAAGAAAAGGAGGACTTGTGGCACCTTAGAGACTAACAAATTTATTAGAGCATAAGCTTTCGTGAGCTACAGCTCACTTCCTCAGATGCATATCGTGGAAACTGCAGCAGGCTTTATATATACACAGAGAATATGAAACAATACCTATTCCCACCCCACTGTCCCGCTGGTAATAGCTTATCTAAAGTGATTTCCAGCACAAATCCAGGTTTTCTCACCCTCCACCCCCCCACACAAATTCACTCTCCTTTCATATTCTCTGTGTATATATAAAGCCTGCTGCAGTTTCCACGATATGCATCTGAGGAAGTGAGCTGTAGCTCACGAAAGCTTATGCTCTAATAAATTGGTTAGTCTCTAAGGTGCCACAAGTCCTCCTTTTCTTTATACGTGAGAGTTTGCTTTTACTTAACTTCTGTTACACAGTCCTAGTAAGGCTCCCTCTGCTAGGGCCGATCAGGCTGCTGTGTTGTGTCCTATCACACTGGGCCCCACATTCTCTTAAGCTTCTGTTGGTCTGAGTAAGCTGTAGCATAGTCTTTCCTTGGCATCTCTGGCAAACTTCTGGTCACAGGTTCTGCCTGTTCTCTCCTCACAGAAATGGTTCTTGTGACCCACCTGCCTTAGACCACCCTAGGACCAATGCTAACCCAGAGTCCCCAGCAGCCTAAACACACCCTTTCCCAGAGCTCCAGCCTTGTAGGTGCTCAGAGTTTACAGTCCACCTCTTCAGGGACACCTGACAATGAAAGCAAACAGACAGTTTATGCCAGTTTACTTAATTTGTTTGGTTAGCCAAGCAGTTAACTGATCTTGCTGATGTCCAATATTAATGTATTTTCTGAGCCGCTTATCTTACAGTTCCCACACACAACGTAATCATTGCAAAAAGGGAAGCAGAAACACTAGACATCCCTTTGTTGCACAGTATCTCACTGCCAACCCAAACCCACTGTTTCTCAGAAAACAATGAAAATTAGAATTATTAATCCTTATGAAATCAGGCAAGTTTCCCTATACCCATACGCAGATCAGGTGGAAACATTTAAGCAAAAAGTAAGATTTTCCTAGGAATTCATTTAACGCCATCGTAAAAGGTAAGTAGTAAAGCTTTTTACTTACAGGATAAATAGATCAATTAAGTCTGGTACTGGTAACTGTTGAAGCCATCACTAAGGGTACCTCGACACTGCACACTCCTTACGGCATCAAGCAGAGTGCATACACTGCATGCCCCCAGCATTGGTATAAATAGAGTAGACAGCGAGGTACTGCTTAGGTGACTAAGACATGCCTGAACCCAGTGCCTATGGACCCTACATGGCTCCCGACACACCCAAGTAGTGCCTTCCAGTCTACACTGCTATTTTTAGCAGTGTAGTGCCCAGCTGCTCGAGCCTTTCCCCTCCACAGGGAAAGGCTCCTGCAGTGGGAGGCAGCAGGCAAAGGCTCTGACAGCTCCCTGCTTCCAGAGCATTTCCTAGCCACAGGGAGCTGCTAGAACAGGGGTGGGCAAACTTTTGGCCCAAGGGCCACATCTGGGTGGGGAAATTGTATGCAGGGCCATGAATGTTGGGCTGGGGTAAGGGGTTGGAGTGTGGAAAAAAGAGTGTGGGAGGGGGTTCTGTGTGCAGGAAGGGGCTAAGGGCAAGGGGGGCATGGTACGGGGCTCAAGGCAGGGTGGCAGGAAGGATTAGGGGTGCAGGCTCCGGCCCGGCACCGCTTACCTCAAGTGGCTCCAGGGTGGCAGCGGCACACAGCTAGGGCTAAGGCAGGCTCCCTCCCCGCCCTGGCCTCGCGCCGCTCCTGGAAGTGCCCAGGATGTCCGGCAGTGGCTCCTGGGGGTGGGGTAGGGCAGGGCAGGCGGCTCCACTGCGTGCTGCCCTCGCCTGTGGCTATCACCCCAGAAGCTCCCATTGGCCATGGTTCCCTGCCAATAGGAGCTGCGGGGGGGGGGGGGGGGGAGGGGGGAGGAGGAGGGCAGTGCCTGCTGGCAAGGACAGCGCATGAAGCGCTCTGCAGCCCCAGGGACGTGGTGCCGGCCGCAGGGAACCTGCCTTAGACCCGCTGTGCCACCAGGCTGGCAATCCCGTGGGCTGGACTGAAAGCCCTGACAGGCTGGATCCAGCCTGCAGGCCATAGTTTACCCTCCCTTGTGCAAGAACCTTTCCATGCTGCTTCCCTCTGCTGGAGCCTTTCACTGAGATGTGTAGCACGCAGCTTGCTTTTGACTGCTGTGCATAGCTACATATACCCTACATGCTGCCACCAGTGAGGTGCAGCACAGATGTAGCTGGAGGGGCCGGGGGGGGCGGGAGTTGCAGGACACTGCTTTAAATATTAGCAATGGCATCAATTGAAGGAGTAATGTCAGGACTTGGTATCAACTTTACTGCTACCCTGCAAAGAAGATGGCTCCCTTGTAAAGGGTCAGTGCCAAGTTGATGGGAGACACCATCATCACATGGCCTGCAAATCATAATGGCCACACCCTCTCCCTGGACATAGTAAAACAAGTTCTATTTACAGTATGAAGGTTCCAAATTTGATCACAAGTTTTATTCAACAGTTGTCTTTGGCGTACAGTAGAACCTCAGAGTAACAGACACCTCGGGAATGGAGCTTATTCGTAACTCTAACAGAGACAAACACCTACAAGATCTCTGTCAAGCTTTCTTACAACTACAATACCCACCTGCAGAAGTAAAGAAACAGATTGATAGAGCCAGAAGAGTTCCCAGAAGTTACCTACTACAGGACAGGCCTAAGAAAGAAAATAACAGAACGCCGCTAGCCGTCACCTTCAGCCCCCAATTAAATCCCCTCCAACGCATTATTAAGGATCTACAACCTATCCTAAAGGATGACCCAACACTCTCACAAATCTTGGGAGACAGGCCAGTCCTTGCCTACAGACAGCCCCGCAACCTGAAGCAAATACTCACCAACAACCACATACCACACAACAGAACCACTAACCCAGGAACTTATCCTTGCAACAAAGCCCGTTGCCAATTGTGCCCACATATCTACTCAGGGGACACCATCACAGGGCCTAATAACATCAGCCACACTATCAGAGGCTCGTTCACCTGCACATCCACCAATGTGATATATGCCATCATGTGCCAGCAATGCCCCTCTGCCATGTACATTGGTCAAACTGGACGGTCTCTACGTAAAAGAATAAATGGACACAAATCAGATGTCAAGAATTATAACATTCATAAACCAGTCGGAGAACACTTCAATCTCTCTGGTCACGCAATCACAGACATGAAGGTCGCTATCTTAAAACAAAAAAACTTCAAATCCAGACTCCAGCGAGAAACTGCTGAATTGGAATTCATTTGCAAATTGGATACTATTAATTTAGGCTTAAATAGAGACTGGGAGTGGCTAAGTCATTATGCAAGGTAGCCTGTTTCCTCTTGTTTTTTCCTACCCCCCCCCCCAGATGTTCTGGTTTAACTTGGATTTAAACTTGAAGAGTGGTCAGTTTGGATGAGCTATTACCAGCAGGAGAGTGAGTTTGTGTGTGTATGGGGGTGGGGGGGATGTGAGAAAACCTGGATTTGTGCAGGAAATAGCCCAACTTGATTGTCATGCACATTGTGTAAAGAGTTGTCACTTTGGATGGGCTATCACCAGCAGGAGAGTGAATTTGTGTGGGGGGGTGGAGGGTGAGAAAACCTGGATTTGTGCTGGAAATGGCCCACCTGATGATCACTTTAGATAAGCTATTACCAGCAGGACAGTGGGGTGGGAGGAGGTATTGTTTCATATTCTCTGTGTATATATAAAGCCTGCTGCAGTTTCCACGATATGCATCTGAGGAAGTGAGCTGTAGCTCACGAAAGCTTATGCTCAAATAAATTGGTTAGTCTCTAAGGTGCCACAAGTACTCCTTTTCTTTTTTCTGAAATGTTTGTAACTCTCAACAAGATGTTATGAGATGCTCCCCAGGGCGGACTGCTCAGAGTGGGAGCTCACAGCTATGCCCGTGAACATCAGTATCTTCACCACCTACCTGTAAGTGGTTGCCCAGCAAATGGGAGTGTGCACAGGCAGCTGGTTCCAGCCCCTGGCTACAAGCGTGATGAATAAGACACCCTGGGACACTGTAGAGTCAGTGGTACATGGTGCAGGCTGTGGCCCTTTAAAACTGAGCTGCTCCTCCAGAGTGCAGCGTGCAGGCAGGAGCTTGGGCTCCAGCAGCAAACACTCCAGGCCAGGTTCCAGCAGGAACTCGGGAAGTTTCTTTCCTGGAGGGGGCAGGAAAGAAACTGTGCTTGTAGCTTACAGGAAAGCTGCAGATCCCAGCACTGCTCCTGCTCTGCCTTCTTGGGGGCTCATAGCTATGCCAGTGAAACTCAGCAACTTCACCCCCTACCTGTAAGTGGTGCTTCCCACATGGCAAATAGGTGGTGGGGTGGGATCAGGCAGCCCCGATGTGCCTACCTTTAAGATGCAGTACAGGCACAGTATAGTAGGTTGTTTTTTGGTCTCTGCTGCTGCCTGATTGCTTACTTCCAGTTCCACATGGTGTCTGGTTGACCAGTCAGTCCATAACTCTGGTGTTCATATCTTTGAGGTTCTACTGTAGTACCAGTTTCATACTTGTCAAATAGGTGACCTTCACCAGCAAAATGACAGGAGTTAATATATAGCACCATATTTCCATGTAGCTATTCAGAGGTCACATGGCTGTAAGCCAAAGCACAAGAAGCCAAGAAGAACTTAAGGTCTGTAAGTCAAATAAAATAGAACTTAGGTAAGTAACAGCTTCTAGGCCTCCGACAACCCTGTTTAAAACAACTGGGTAAAACCAATACCTCTATGAAAGCTAGATACTGCATCTAGTCTGAGCTTTTTATTATATAAAGTTTGCTTTAAAAAGTGGACATCTAAGCAGTGATGTTGAAAAAAAGTTTGGCTTTCCACAAACTTGTCAAAAATAAAATCTGAAACAAATTTGGAACAAAAGTATATTGCTTTGAGTAAAGACAAGCTTATGAATTTTAGAAAGGCATCCACACTTTTGCCATGATTTAGAACACTAGTGTCTAGCAACTTTTGACTTCTACTGTTAGTGAAAACAAATTGAGTTTTCTTCTATGCACCCATTCCAAAGGAAATTGACTGATGTGAATTAACTAAATATTACAGCCATCTTGGGATCACTGCTCATGGTAACCATACAAAGATGCAGAAACCCTGTCTGATGTAGAAGTTTTTAATTTACATTAAACCTGCAATACATGGCTGTGCATCTTGCCAAGGCCACTCATGTCTGAACCATGCACTCAAGCCAGTCTGAAGGAGGAAACAGGAGGTGTATGAAAAGCATTCCCTGGGGTCCACCAGTCTTAGTGGCAGACCAGCAAGGGAAAAAGGGTGGGGAGAGAAACAGGGCCTTCAATCCTGCATTCCCAGTTGGGATGGTCTAGAAGACTCAGTCTATCTTTGAGCTTTCTGACACAGAAGCTCCTAACCCTGGTCAGTAGGAGAGGCATGTGGACTTGTTCCACCTTCAGCAACTTCATGGATTCACTTAATTCAGGGGTCCTTCAGGTAAGGTGAGAGGTTAATGGCTCGATCCAGCCCTTAGAGAAGTAGCTTAATTTTAGGGAAATTGGAGGGAAGATATAACTTTTTTGATATCTTTTTTATATCAATCCAAACTGTGAAAAAAATTTAGGCTCAGATCCACAGTCCATGCACCAATTCCGACACTGTCCAATACTGGAGAATTGTTACATGTATCTGTGTCATTTTAAATGTGGGGTTTATTTGCTTTTTTCTGAGGTTCTCTTGAATTTCAAGGGGCAGTGTCCAAGGGCTAACAATAGAGCGTCCATTAAACCTTGATGGTCTTCTTTTCAAATAGACCACTAAGAAACATACCCAACTGTATGATGCAGTTTCAACATAAGGGGATTATGGATTGAACTCCAAGCCCTAGCATAGACTCGGACTCTAAGGTCAGAAGGGACTATCATGATAATCTAATCTGACCTCCAGCACATTGCAGGCCACAGAACTACATCCACCCACTCCTGTAATGGACCCCCTAACCTCTGACTGAGTTACTGAAGTCCTCAACTCTTGATTTAAAGACTTCAAGTTACAAAGAATCCACCATTTACACTAGTTTACACCTTCAAGTGATCCCTACTTAAATGCAGCAGAGGAAGACAAAAAACTCCCAAGGTATCTGCCAATATGACCTGGGAGAAAATTCCTTCCTAACCCCAAATATGGTGATCAGTTAGACCCTGAGCATATGGGCAAGACCCACCAGCCGAACACCTGGGAAATAAGTCTCTATAGTAACTCAGAGCTCTCCCCATCCAGTGTCCCATCACCAGCCACTGGAGATATTTGCTGCTAGCAGTTGCAGATCAGCTACATGCCATTATAGGCAGTCTCATCATAAACTTATCAAGCTCAGTCTTGAAGCCAGTTAGGTTTTTTTGCCCTCACTGCTCCACTCCCCTTGGAAAGCTGTTTTGGAACCTCACTCCTTTAATGGTTAGAAACCTTCATCTAATTCAAGCCTAAACTTGTTGATGGCCAGTTTATATCCATTTGTTCTTGTGTCCACACTGGTGCTTAACTTAAATTCCTCTCCCTCCCTGCTATTTATTCCTCTGATGTATTTAGAGAGAGCAATAATATCTCCCCATAGCCTTCTTTCAGTTAAGCTAAACAATCCAAGCTCTTTGAGTCTCCTCTTATTCCTTGGCTCATCCTAGTAGCCCTTCTCTGCACATTTTTTATACAAAGAAAGGTATTTCTACCAAAAACAAAACAAAACAACCTATTTATTCCTCCATAAAGAAAGAGATTTCAGCTGTCCTCACTCGAAAATATTAGCCACAGATACTTTAACATAGCAGTTTAAATTAGAAAAAAAAGTCAATATTTGAAGAGTAACTCCCTGAAAACAAAATCCAACTCTCCACAGGGCAAACAGAACATGAATGGAAAGTAATGTATTACCATCAGCAGCTATGGTAAATTTTATGACCTACAAAAAATGTAAAAAAAGACTGAATTCTAGTGTCAAGATATTCAAAAAACAAGAAGTTCTAAACATGTAACTAAACAGAAAACACTGTTCACTCATTTCAGCAACAGTTCTCACTTTCTAACAGACATTATCTTGTAGACACATCCCCCTCAAACTCTTGTCACAAGCCTTCCCTGAAGCAAATGGTGTTTGCTGAGACAACAAGTAATCTTAAACCAGTGAAGCCAAGAAAGATGAGAAATTTCCTTGACTGCAATAAATATGGTACTTTAGTTATTATTCTGTCTCCCATGTGTAGATCTTTACATTAATAGATCTTCCATCATTGCCTGTAACTTCCACTACTCTAAGTTATCCAGGTCACTGGCATTTGGTGCTTATCTCCTGTATATTTCCAACCACTTCAATATTTGTGTCAACTGTAAATTTTATCATAGTTAAATTTATCCAGGGATACATCTAACAATGATCACTCGAGCCTCTAACATAAGCAACTCTGATCACCTACAGGTATTCCGTAGTGGATTTCAAGCTGTGGTCTGCAACAGGGAGTTTGTATAGTCCTCCTGAATTACATAATGAATCTAGAACAACTAAAAACAACCTCACAATTAAAGATTTCCATACTTAAGAAAAAATGTTGCTAAGGGTAGGTGCGTTAAGATTTAAATTGGACTGTCAAAGATGACAGTTCAATCAACTTATGAGTCCCCTTCATCCTCTAGCCAAGTCCCTTCTCTCCCCAGACATGCCTCTCACACTATCCCCTCCCTCCCAGAAATGTCCCCCTCCACCATACCATTTGCCCTCCCTCCAGTTCTGCTATTGCTCAGCTAATACAGCTTCACAAATTCTTCCTTCCTCACCAGTATCAGAGAACAAGCTATGCCTTGATGCTTGTTCCCCAAATCAGATAAAGGGCTTTTCATGGCAGATAAGAGTTCCCCCTTTTTTCTTGAGTGTAACCAATAAAGGGGTGAGGGAAAAGAAAATGAAGTTATCTGTCAGCCAAGGAGGATAGTTACTGCTGGAGTACAGAGAATGATGACAAAGCCAGGGTCTTACTACATCTTATGATTCTAACATTGCATGTTTGCCTTGTACAATAACTGTCCTTTTGGGGAGAGGCGAGAGGAAAAATTGATATCCAATTTGTGAACGAAACTGGAAGAATCTCAGACTGATTCAGCAGTAAGAAACTCCACACCCAACATCTGGCTATGGAATACTTTCATCTCTAATTTTCCCACTTCAGACTTCCAGGTTATTAGTAATCAGAAGTTGTTAGCCTCTAATGTCTGTTCAGTGGTCTGTGCTGGTGATTGTCACATTCCTAGGGAAAAAGAAAAAAAGTATATTTGGCACTGTAAGAAAAAAGACTAAACAAACATGAAGACTCACCTCAAGAGCTAATTTGCACTGCTTACATTTGAAGAACATTGGCAGGGCAGCATGAGGAAAACACTGCACACTAATTTTTATACTTTCTGCAACTCACATGGTTACTTTGGTTTTATTTTGCTTTTAAAATAGACTATGCAACACTGATCTGATGAGCCCCACCTGGGGCATCCTCCTGCAGCAGACCATAGCACAATCGTCAGGCCTGTCTCAGTTTCTCCATGAAATCCACCTGCACAAAGGAATATTATATTTCGGTGCAAATTCAAACCCTATATTCATATGGAGTGTCTCAGTTCACTTATCACTCATAGTAAAAACAGCTCCTCTCAAATCCCCACAGACAGACAAGATTACAACACAGTAGCTCTTCAAACCCTTTCAAAGGTCACCATTCACAGGTCACCCACCCGTCAAAGTTCTTTTAGCCCCTTTCCAGGGCCCTACTCTCCAGGCTGCCTGAGAGCTCCAAGAGTCACTCCTCTCCTGAAGTCTTCTCTCATTGCCCCAAGTCAAGTTCCCTGCCACAGAACTCTCCACAGTATTGCACTCAAGTCAGGCCTCCAGACCCGAGTGCTCCTGCTGCTCAGGGAACATCCCTCCAGACTCGCCCCTTGTTCTGGGCTCAGCTTCCTGCAGCAAGGGGACTTCCCATAGTGTTCCATTCACCAAGGTGTCCCTGCCTGCAAGTCCTACATCTACCCTTGAGCATCAACCCTCTTGTTTTGGAATCAGCTTCTCCTACCTAGGCTGGTTCTTCCCCTCCTTCCTGGGGGCCTCTAAACAAGCTCTCCTCTAACACAGCAAGGGTTCCCCAGCTCTGGCCAGTACCCACTATCGACTTTTTGCTCTTCCCAATGCTCTCTGTACCAGCTCTCTCCCCTCTGCTCTTTCTCCTCCTTAGGCAGCTGTGGCCACAACCAATGCTATGGAGATTTAAAAAAAATATATATTTTAAATAAAGTAGTTTTAATTCCTCTAATGTTAGGAAATCTAAGATTATTTCTCTTAGACAGTTTTGTACTTCCTCCACTCCATTTTTGGCAGGTACTTATTTTGAGCCCTGTGGATCTCTCTACACTACAATAAGACACGCTGCGAGGGTTCCAGAGCCAGGCTCCAGCTCAAGCCCAGACATCTACACTGCAATTTTATAGCCCTGCAGCAGCCGGAGCCAAAGACAGGTGACATGGGCCAGCCATGGATGTTTTATTGCAGTGTACACATATCCTGTATTTTCTAAAAGCACGAGAGTATTTCCTTGTTTGTGTACTTCTGTAGTTATCAGCAGGACCCATCTCAGCTCTAGGAAGCACTCTTGTTGTTCTCCATCTATTTTTAGTATCATATTGAATGCGATTCAGGTGCTAAGAACACTAGTACCCCAATGATCAGGAAGAGATCCCAACACAAACTCTTAAAGTTCTCTCCACTTCCTTCTACTTTACAGGCACTCACAAAAATCATTTTGACTTTAATAGATACCAAATGTTGTACTCGCTCTAATCTTATTCTTTAATCCAACAGGATTGCTGGAGATATTTGCTTTGTAACATCCAACCAGTTTCCTTACTTTTTCAACTGCAGGTAGAGTCCCAAGAACCGCAAGGCCATTTAGCACTACCTGTTCCCTCAGGTTAACAACCTAGTGTGTTAGAAAGTCAAGTAGCTTTAAATGCATTAGCCACATAACATAGCAAATTTTAATAGAAGTCATTCATTTGCACAATTTATAGTTTAAGAGTGATGTGCATTTAATAAGCATCACATCCAGTTAGAATGATTGGGGGGGGGGGGGGGAGAAGATGTGTGGAATCAAATTTAATTTCTGAAATAACAAGGAAATAAAATATTTCTGATCAAGACTGACCGACCAACAATACAAAGCAAATAGCTCATCACTATTAACAAATCATGGTGCAAGTTTTCAGATCTTTAATGTCTCAACCTGGTAAATTACCTCATAACTCAGCTCATTATCTAGATTAAAAAAATTACAACACAATTCATTTTAAGTCTACAGGCAGTTCCTTTTTCCAGTAATTGTCCCCAGTCTAGCACTTGCTTTTTCCTCCTAAATATTACATTTGTTAAAGCGTCTCATTCACTAAGTTAGTAGGATTTCCTCTCTTTTGTATGTTGTACTCTCATGCCTTCCACAAAAGGGGCAGGGGGAAGACTACATTCCATATAATATGGAAAGGATTTAGACTATACCTGTGTTTCTCAGCTGGTGTGTTGTGACCCTCCACCCCTTCTCCAGAAAGGGGACAGGGGAGATCACAAAAGACAGTCAGAGGGTTGTGAGGCATTGAAATTTTTATTACAGTTCTCAAGCAGTGAAAACAAGATTTCCAGAATAATTTCAGGGCAGTGAACCAAAATCTTCTGTGTTTGTGAGGTCAAATGCAGTGACAGTTGTATTATATAGGCTTATTGTTACTTAGGGTTTTTTTTTTTTTTTTTTTTTTTTTTTTTTTTTTACACACTACACACTTTTATAATGGGGGGGTAAAGTGCCAATAAAAAAAAGGCACGAGCTTGAGAAGTACTGGACTATACAAAAGTCTAATGTAGTACAATAGTTGATATCTTTGATCACTGAATACTCCTGTCTCTCCACAAGAAGCTGGTGGGATGAATAAAAATATACTGAAATAGTTTATATCTTTCCTCTCAGAGCAGACCCAGAGGGCAACTATTCCTCCACTGACAAACCCTCATCTGCAGAGTCCTACAAGGGTGAGTCCTGCCCCGCATACCATTCAACATATCTAAGAAGCTGCTGGGAGGCCTGATGAAGCAACCCAGGTTGAAGTGCCAGCACCACATGGATGTAGAGCTGGTCATCATCTAACAATCACCACCACTACACAGCTACTGCCATGTTTTGCCAAAACCAACATTCGGATGGAGAACAGTTGGCTAAAGCTTTACCCTAAGACGACAGAGAATGCTGTTATGAAGTGAGAAATGCTTCACAGAACTTGCTTCTTCTATAACATCCCCCCATTATAATGGGCATCTGTACAGATATTAATAAGTCAGTCTGTGACAAATATCCACTTCTATCTGCAAGTGATCACCCAATTATTTCAGAAGAGTCACCAAAGAGCCATTATTGTTAGTGAAAAGCTCCTGTGCACCAGAAATACTGGGACATCAAGTAGGGGAATCACAAGTAAAAGTAGAGACATAGTATTCCAGCAATAGTCTCTCTGTTGCCCTAAACAGAGATAATACCATGTCCAGTTTTCAAGATGTGAAATTGAAAAGGGTTCAGCAGAGAGCCAGAAGAATATTCAAGGTTTGGAAAATGTGCTTTACAGCAAAAGATTAAAGAAGCTTAGTTTATTTAGTCTATCCAAGAGAAGATAAATAAAGATAAGACTTGGTCATGGTTTGTAAATACCTGCATAGGAAGTTTTTTCTGAGAAGCGCTCTTTGAATTTAGTATACAAAGGCATAACAAGATACAAGGCTGGAAGTTAAAGATAGACAAATTTAGACTAGAAATAAATCAGAACTTTAAGACAATGAGGGTAATTAACGATCAGAACAGATTACTTAAGTATTTAGTTCTCCATCACTGGGAGTCTTTACATTAAAAGTGGATCTGTACTTAAAAAATATGCTTAGTTTAAACCAGACATCATGGATTTGACTCAAGGATCACTGGGTGAAGTTCTACTACCTATGTCCTTCTGATCATAATAGACCCTTCTGGCCTTAAAGTCTATAAATCCAGTCAATGTTTTCTATGGGATCTTTCCATTAGATTAATGGCAGATGTTACTTATGACAATACAAGGTAAGAAATTCTTAGTGGGATAATACTATTGACTGTGTCCCTTTGGGCATTAATTTTACGTCTAGCCAGAGAAAAATTCTATGGAGCACAAAACTGCCGAACTATGGTAATGATACCAAATAGGCATATGTGGCCCTGTCCCTTAATCAAGGGAATTAAAAGTTTTCCCAGAGTATAGGTTTAAGGATATCATGTGTTGCAGAATAAAATGTTTGTGTTGAATTATTGCATTAAACCTTGTCAAGTGACTATACAAATAACTAACCTGATTTATCCTTTGTTTAATCTGGTGTGTTTACCAGTAAAAGTGAATAAGATTTACAAAACTCTCCTCAAAAGAAACTCCTTCACTAGCTCATTGATTTCTTGTGAAATTCTGTGCAAGCACCAGTGAAGAACGCAAGTAGAGTACACACAATCACACTTGACTAAAAACAGGGTAACACCAAACCGTAGGTTGCTGACAGGAGCATCTACAGGTATGAGATATTTCCAAAGAAAGAAAGGCAGGAAATAAGAGACAAACATGATTGTTTCAGCAACAAAGTGGGACTCCTGAGCTGTAATCTCAGCTCTGACAGTGACTTTCTGTGTGGCCTCACTCATGTCATAACTATTCTGTGCCTCAGTTATCACAACTGAAAGAGAGACAATGGCTATCCCCAAAGGAATGCAGGGATTTAATATACTGATGTTTGCACAGAGATTTGAGATAAAAAGTGATGAGCAGTACTATCATAAATTTGAAATTAGGTGATTTAGAAGACAAAAACAGCTGGCTTAGGACTACTACATCTTTTACATGAAAGAATGCATGGAAAAAACGCATGTGCTTTTTAAAATCCCTTTATTAGTTGAAAGGAGAAGAAGCCTACTTATGTTATAGGCACAGCAGATTCCTGCTGCTGGACACTATAAAGTGTCAGCACCAGAACCTCCTCCCTCCCCCTCCCATATTCCCCTCCCCTCAAAGTCTGTCTCATATCCAAACAAGTAAAGCAACTGTGGGGGGAGAGGGGGAGAACAAAAACAAAAAAACAAAGATACCATTCTGCACCCTTCCTGGCTTCTCTTATCAACTTCCTGAACACATTGTAAAGATGAGATGGCATTACCAGTGCCTGTTCTTCCAGCCGTCTCTTCTTGTAGTATGTTCAGCTTTTCATTTGTCCAAGCAGAGCCAGCTTGTTGCCTCTGGGAAAACCCCATGACCAGTGTATAAGAGCCCTCCCACGATTGGCTGGAAGACCATCTATTATACACAAATTTAACACCTTACTGTACAGTTGGTTGCTGTCCCAAATGTGCCTAGACTTACAGAAGAGTGAGGTACTCAAAGGGATGAATTTCCAGATCAGTACTAGGCCTCTCTCAGAATCCACTTGCCAGACACTGATAAGCCAAAGAGCCCCCTCATCAGCACTGGGGACAGCCCACTTCTTTGTCCCCTGAAGAGCCTTCCTAGAGCAGCCACTCTAACCCCTGAAAGAAAAGGAGTACTTGTGGCACCTTAGCGACTAACCAATTTATAATACAGACTAACACGGCTGTTACTCTGAACTCTAACCCCTGAAGTGTTGTGAGGAGCAGAATAGATGTACAACATGTTTCTTCCAGCTGAATACTGAACTAATATCCCAATAGGATTATCAGTGGGCATCATATTGCTGAAGGCATGATATTATGTGTAATCTGCAAAATTAAGGAATATGCTCACTCAGATTCATGAGGTAGACAATGTCACTTTTCATGACAGAAGGGGTGTTAAACCCTGGTGTACTCGACTTACCCAGCCCCATGTAAATACATTACACCTTCCTAAATTTCCCTTGCAAATTCTACTTGATAGATTATTCGTTTGGCTATACTTCTGCTGTCTGTTATTAAACAGTAATTGTGTTCCATCCCAGATGAGGCTACAGCAGATGGGTGAAGTGATCCAGTATTCTTTATGTACCTCTCAGACAATCCTACATGGCTCAGATAACTAAAAGTTTATAAAGCACCTCAAGACATTTGGATAAGAACTAGGGAAGAGTTGTTAAATATCTATGAAGCTTACAGGGGGTTGCTGCCTTGTCAGTTTGCTGACAGGGAAGCAGGACCTACCAGTTTTATGTTCTAAACCACTAAAAATAGAAATTTTATTTCTTTTAAAAACTACCTGATAGCGTTTCTTAGGTACTGTGAGTTCATACAGAAAGCAAACAGGATCCCTCCCTTATAAAGGCCAGGGAGAAAGAATATCAAATTAGATGTTTAAAATCTAACATAGTAGAAGATTCATGCCATTTATCATATGCTCCAGATCTGCACAAAGGTTTGATAAACCAATAATATAAGCATGGTTTGCATGTGCCGCAAAGGCAATGAGTAGCATAAGGGTTCTACATCCCTAAGAACCTTTCTTTCAGCCATCACCTAGTATAAAGACTTTCCCAAACTCTTTCTGCAGAGATGAGGAGGCTCTATAAGGATAAAGAAACAAATTGCTCTTCTAAAAGCATCTTGAAGAGGGCAGCTGACATTCTTCAGTGCGAAGTGCCAATGGTTAGGAACCATTACGAAAGGGATAAATAACACAGAAAATACCACAATGCCTCTATATAAATCCATGGTATGCCCACATCTTGAATACTGCATGCAGATCTCATCACCCCATCTCAAAAAAGATATAGTAGAACTGGAAAAGGTACAGAGATGGGCAACAAAATGATTAGAGGGATGGAACAGCTTCCACATGAGGCTAGATTAAAAAGACTTAGAAAAGAGATGACAAAGGGGGATAATGATAGCAGTCTATAAAATCTTGACTGGTGTGGACAACAGGGATAAGGAAATGTATTTACTCCTCCACATAACACAAGAACTAAGGGAAACCCAATGAAATTAATAGGCAGCAGGTTTTCAATGAACAAAAGGAAGTACTTCCTCACACAACACACAGTTAACGTGTGGCACCCTCTTGCCAAGGGATGTTGTGAAGGCCAAAACCGTATTAAAAACAAAACAAAACCTATAAGTTCAAGCAGGATAGGTCCATCAATGGCTGTTAGCCAGGATCGTCGGGGATGTAATAACATGCTCCAAGCATCCCTAGTCTCTGTTTACCAGAAGGTGGGAGTGGACGACAGGGTATGGATCACTTGACGATTACCTCTTCTGTTCATTCCCTCTGAAGCACAGGGCATTGGTCACTGTTGGAAGACAGGATACTGAGCCAGATGGACCACTGGTCTGACCCAGTATCGCCGTTCTTATGTTGCGGGCCATTCTTATTTCTAATGCTTAAACACTTATATTTTCTTCTCTATCTAGGTATGTATCTGCCACCCAGCATCAATTCCTGGAGCTCAGCAGTTCTCTCTTACACATGCTAAACAGCACTCCCTGAATGCATTATAAAGGACACATTTTAAACCAATGTATCAGGAGATAATAAGCACATGACCACTGTTCCCTCTAAGCTGTGCACACGCACACAGATCCTAAACCATGGGCACCCAGCAAAACACCGCATGCACAAAAGTTTGCACAGAAGCACAACAATTTGCACAGAAGAAATTTTTTGCACACACGGCCCATCAAAGATTAGAGGGAACATTGTACATGAGAACACACACACACAGCTAAGTCACCACGGTGACTAGAACCGGAGATGTCGCCAATTCCCCACTACCTTTGTTGCTAGTAACTGGTGAAGCCTTTTAGCACAGCTGGCGCCTCCCCAGGAGAGGGCAGCACTCTCACAGCTCCGCCGGACGGGGAGAGCCTCCACGCCCGATCACTGGGCAGGAGCTCAGGACTCTGAAATCCATTCCCGGGAACTCACCGCCCCATCCCCGGCTCCCGTTCCGGCCTCACGCCTGGGGCCCGCACTAAGGCCAGGCTCATGGGCAGAGGGAGCCAGCCCATGCCTCGGGGAGCGAGCCCCTGCGTGGGGCAGCCCAGAGCGCTCTCCAGCCCAGCCCAGCCCAACCCAGCCCAGCCCAGCCCAGCGCACCAGACCAGACCCGGACTCCGCCCTGCTCCCACCCCACCTCGAGCTAGGCAACACGGGGCGCCACACCCAGAGATTTCCGCCTCCTCCCACCTGCAGGCGCCGCCACCGCGCTCGAGTCCAGACTGTGAGCGGAGCCGTCGCTTTAATACCCCATCCCGAGTCTCCCCGCACCACAGACACCTGCCCGGCAAGCAGAGCCACCAACCCCACCGGAAGCGGAAACCAGCGCCGCCCACCTGACAACACAGCGGGGGAGAGTCACTTTCAACATGGCGGAGAGAAAGGCACCTCGCCGGCCACACCCAGCATGGCGGCTGGCCCCATTCTCGCGAATCACCACCCAGCAGCGCGGAGAGAGAGCGAGAGATTGGCTAGAGCCGCGCGGTAACGAAATCGCCATTTCCCAGAATGCAAGGCGTTTGCTGTGCTCGCTGATTGGCTGCGGGAACGCACGCTCCTCTTGTTCTGCGCCGCGGTTCCCGCTCGTGTCGCGAGCGCGACTCGTCGTCGCTGTTTTCCTGTGGGAGCCGCGGCGGGCCGCGGGTAGGTGGGGGGGCCTGCTCGGTCCGAGCCGCGTGATGGGCGGCGGGGCTGCTGCGCTGTTGTGGAACCAGGAGGACGCGGCCTGTGAGTACGGGGCTCTGTCGGCCTCCTCGCGGCTGTGTGGCGGGCAGGGGCTCGGCGGCTGCAGGTGCTGCTCCGTCGGAGGGGCTGGGATCATTAATGGCTCAGGAATGTGGCGGCGGGTTATGGAGATCCGGGAGGCTGCTGGGAACGTCGGGGGAGACAGGTATAGGAGGTGGCAGTGGGCTCCGTGGCGGTGGGAAGGCGGGCGGGACGGCTCTTGCACCGTAGAGAGAGAGCGCGAGTGCGTGTTCTTCCTAACGCCGAGCCTCTTGATCTTTTCCCATTGGGTTGAGTAGAATTTCTCTTGTTTTAAAGCAAACGCCCATTTATAGAGCTTTAACTCCTCACTGAGAGCCACGCTGGGTGCTAAACTCTGCCCGTAGGAGCCGCCCCGCTTTGTGCCCATCCTCGCTCACTCCGTCACTCAGGTATGAGAAAACCTGGATTTGTGCTGGAAATGGCCCACCTGATGATCACTTTAGATAAGCTATTACCAGCAGGACAGTGGGGTGGGAGGAGGTATTGTTTCATATTCTCTGTGTATATATAAAGTCTGCTGCAGTTTCCACGATATGCATCTGATGAAGTGAGCTGTAGCTCACGAAAGCTTATGCTCTAATAAATTGGTTAGTCTCTAAGGTGCCACAAGTCCTCCTTTTCTTTTTGCGAATACAGACTAACACGGCTGTTACTCTGAAACCAGGTATATTAAGTTAAAGTAGGCACACGTCTGAAAACAGGTGTGAACTTGCATCTAAATATGTCCAGTGGGTGAGCTCATTAGTGTGCAAATGTTAATTTGTTCTTGTAACATGCCAAAATATCATCAGGATGCATTTTGGAAGATGATGCATTTTAAAGTAAGCACTTATGCTTAAGAGCATGTTAACCCACAAAAATTTCCTTTTTTTTTTTTTACATGTTACATGAACTCTTCTCTTCCGATTTCTGTTATGAACCCTTCAGCATATTTCTGAATTTCAGCTTCACACTTTTACCCACAGTTCATATGTTTTTGATCAGTCTTTTAAGTGTAGTTTTGAAAGAAATGATAACTGACTTCATTTATTCTCTAGCTAACTGGCTCCTTTTGTTCCTTGAATTTTTTTATTTTACATGAGATACTGTTTCTTTCAGAGGAGGTCTAGGATTTGTGGTCTTCATGGACCAGATATGTTCTGAGGAATGGCTTGAAGGAGAAGGGGATTGAGGTGTGATGCATGATGTTCAGAAGTGGATTCTGGGCCCTTGTTTTTGGACCTTCCTGATAATGTCTATCATTCCTCCATTCGCTGCTCGGTTGAGTCCCTCCTCTAAATATCAACACAGATTAAATTCTTAGGGTATGCCTGTACTGCAAAAAGAAAATAAATAAATCCCAAACCCTGTGGCAGTGAGTCTCAGAGCCTGGGTCAACTGACTCAGGTGAGCTCTATGCATCTAAGACAGGGGTGGGCAAACTACGGCCCATGGACTGGATCCAGCCCCCCAGCCATTTTAATCCAGTCCTCAAACTCCAGCTGGGGAGCGGAGTCTGGGGCTTACTCTGCTCTGGTGCTCCAGCTGGGGAGCAGGATCAGGGGCTGCTCCCCACGGCTTCCGGAAACAGCGACATGGCCCCTTTCTGGCTCCTACGCTTAGGGGCAGCTAGGGAGCGCCGATCTGCACGCTGCCCCTGCCCCAAGTGCTGGCCCCACAGCTCCCACTGGTCAGGAACTGCAGCCAGTGGGAGCTGCAGGGGCGGTGCCTGAAGATGGGGCAGCATGCGGAGCTGCCTGGCCGTGCCTCCACATAGGAGCCAGAGAAGGGACGTGCCACTGCTTCTGGGAGCTGCTTGAGGTAAGCGCAGCCCAGAGCTTGCACCCCTGAGCCTCTCCCTGCACCCCAACCCCATGCCCCAGCCCTGATCGTCGTCCTGCACCCTGAACAAACTTCTCATTTCTGGCCCCACCCCGGAGCTCACACCCCCAACCAGAGCCCTCGCCCCCTCCCACATCCCAACCCCAATTTTGTGAGTATTCATGGCATGACATACAGTTTCTATTCCCAGATGTGGCCCTTGGGCCAAAAAGTTTGCCCACTCCTGGTCTAAGGCCTCATCTACACTCCAATGTTTTGTTAGCAAAAGTTATGCTGCTTTAATTAAATCCACTGTTACATATCCACAGTAGCTCCTTGTGTCAGCAGAGTGCATCCACACGAACAGCTCTTGCATTGACAGAGCAGTGCACTGTGGTAGCTATCCCACTGTGCAACTGGCTGCAGGGTGCTTTGAGAAGGGTTTGCAATGCCTCATGGGGCAGGTTTCTCAATCCTACCTTCCAGGGGCATTTTAGTAGATTGTCAGCGCTTTTTCAGCTGAAGGGTAGGGTGGGGGTAAGGAGAGGAGAACAGTGTGTCTGGGGTGGGGGATTCAGCAGGCTGGCAGACCTATCCTGAGGCATGGGGAGGGGGACCCCCTCCCCCCCGCCACGTCAGCCCCTGACTGCTCAGCACAGCAGTCTCTTCTGAAGCAACCCACTCTGCCTGCCTGTCTGGTTCTGTGATTCCCACAGTCTCCTCAGCTGCCAGGATTAGCATCCTGAGCAGCTCTGAGTTCTCCACGCTGAGGAATGTCAAAGCAGTACAGCAGTCCCTCTCCCCTTCCTTCCTGACACTGTGTTCCTAGTGCAGGTAAGAACAGGAGTATTCTACTTTAATGATTTGCTCTTTGATCCCCAAACAGAAGCAGCATACTCAGCTGTCAGATACTTCCTAGAGCTTTGAAAGGCAAGGCGCACATACCTGCAGAGCATGCAGAGATCAAAACAGTGAGCAGAGCAGTCACAGGAGGCATTGTGGGATATTGGTGGAAGCCAGTTATGTCAACGAAACAGAGTCCACACTGAGGCTTTGTCACTTTGCCATAAAAAGTTGCCTCTTGTTAGATGGTTTTATTTTGTCTGCAAAACAGCAGAGTTTTGCTACCAGAAGTAGCTTTGTAGTGCGTAGACCTCCCCTGTTTTGTTGGCATAAGGCAGCTTTTGCTGACAAAATTTTGTAGTGTAGACAAGACCTAAAAGTAGCAGTGTTGACTTTCTTGCTTGCACTGGAGTGTGGGCTTTGGGCTTTAGCCCCAGCAGGAACCCCTGCACAGCTAAGTTTAGCTCCATAATGCAAGCCCAAGTCAATTGACCTGGGCTCTGAGACTTGCTGATTTGGGATATTTTTTTTAATTTATTTATTATTTTTTTTGCAATGTAGGTGTACCCTTAGATCCCTGTCCTGTAAACACTGAGTTGATCACAATATTGTATTTATATATTTACAATTTTTAAGCAAGTTTGAAGCCTACCAGTGCCATCAATCATTACTACAAAATAAAATTAACAGAATGATCCAGTCACAGTGCATTGTTTCTTTACTGTTGTTGATGGTCCTGCTGTTTCAGCCTCTGCTTTGCATTGTTTGTTTAGCGTGTTTCATGTGTTATACAATTGTCTGATTTTGAATGTAATCTACAGACTTGCTGCATACAGTACAAAACAGCACACTACCATCAGCGTGCACTTTGTCCTTGCCAAACTCAGTCTTTAGGGGTGATTTTTCAGGTTTTCAGCATCTTTTCATAACTTGCATTACTCGTGTCTGTAGGCTGAAGTGAAATTTGAGATGCATTAAAATATGAACCCCTATATGCCATTGAGTAACCAGAAGCAATTTATTGGCGTATGGTTAGCTGTGTAAATTTAAAGCACATTCAAAAATCGACACCAGGAGTTGGAGGTTGTGTACATTGAATAAGCGAAACTTGTACTTTCAGTAAACTTTAGTTAATGTTTTTATTTTTCCACAATTAAAAATTTTTTTTTTTAAACAGAGAAATGCAAATTCCTCTTTTTTTCCCATGGCAAATGGATTTCTAGGTTGCCTGCACATCACAAATGTGCCTCAACTTTGAACTGGAAGGATTATGAGAGGGTAACTCAGTTTCCATGGCCACTCTGCTGAAACTGCTAACAAGGGTGAAAGACAACTACTTTAAGCATTGGCATATGTGTCCCTCCGCCCCCTTCAATATAGACTAATGTCACATGTTTGATTTCATTAATAAGAGGTGTTCCAGTCTCATACTTCCAGTTCAGAGGCCAAGAATGAATCAAACCAGTGGCTGGCTGTAAACTAATGGTATCTTAATATCTGAATCACTGTGAGCAAAATATATTTCACTTTATAGTCAATATTTCTCTTATGAGGCCACCAGACTATCTTAATTTATATGACTCCCATATCCATCACTGAGAATAACACTTAGCACTTATGTATTGCTTTTCATATTCAAAGTGCTATACAAATGTTGATCTTAATTTATCTGCTCTGTAGGAATGTTGTAATCTTCATTTAACAGATTGGTAAAGTGAGTCAATTTATCTTGGTCTTACGTTTTATTAAAGTTTGTCTTTGCAAAATCGAATATTTGGGACAAATTTAAATTCATAAAAGTCTCTTTTAGCATCAAGTAGTTGGAAGCTTCTATGATTAATTCTGCCACCAGGTGGTGATACAGGGTTTTTCTTTCTTTTTTTTTATAATCAGTTTTAGCAGGGCAACAGGAAAATTATAGAAGAAAATATTGTATGTTGCAAGGAATTTCTCAATTTTGTAGAAGTTTTCCCCCCTTGTATGTTGTAACTGATTTTTCCATTAAATTTTACTAATTTTTTCTTCCAAATTCAAGATCCCTCTTCAATAAACAGCTATTGCTAGGAAGAGATCAGAAGAAATCCTGTTTAAAGGTTTTCTTGAAAACTGGTGTTGAAAGATGGTTTAACTTCTCGCATAGATGAGAAACATTTTTCAGATGTAGTGGAAAGTGTGATAGACATGAGATGTCTATCATATTGCACCAAGCTTCTGTCACACTTTCTTGCTTTTGTTTTCTTTTGATGTTGGAAAATGTCTGTCCCATCCACTTCAGTTGTTAAGATGTTCTCAGTTTTAGTTGAGGGAAAGTCATAGGGACCCATTGCCAGTAACTAATGGCTGTTAACTTTTGTGTTGCAACTTCTGGGATCTTGAAGTATATCTGTACTAAATAAGGGAAACCCTTGCACAAGCACCCATAGCATGAAATGGTTACCTGGCTCTTTTCCTTGCAGTGGAATAGTGTATCTAAACCCCAGTTCAACAAGGTACTTAAGCATGTGTTTAACTCTAACTTGAGTGCCTGGAAAAGCTGGTGTGGATGGATGCGTATTACACCATTTTGCCCACTATAATGCAGCCTTCATGTGTGACTGAAGGGCTAACTGAAATCCTCATAATAAGGACTGGCAGACCTCTTTCCAGAAGCATCAAACTCCCCAATATTAGTTTTCACAGATGGTCACATATTGAAAAACACATTATCAAATGCCAACATATGCCAGCATGCACTCAACTTGCTATAATCAGTCTAACTTATAGGTGAATATCAGTTATCTTATAAAACAATAGTTACCCAAAACAATTTGAGCATCTTGGTTTTTGGTGCTCATTGTTTCATGAGTTATACAGTTGTGATATGTGCAAAGAAATTAAAATGTTACGTGTGTGTGTGTATATATACTAGAGGAAGGATGGGATGCTAGTAATTAGTTGGCTAGCCTAGAACTCGGAATGCCTAGAACTCAGGATACCTGGATTTATTTCCCTGCTCCACAATAGGCTTCCTTTGTGACTTTGGGCAAATCACTTAATCTGTGTGCCTCAGTTCTTAAGTAGTAAAATGGGTATAATAGTTCCTCCCTACAAGGGGTTTTGTAAGGATAAATATATTACAAAAAAAAATTAAGGCTTGGATGGTAAGGGTGAAACGTCTTAACACTTTAACACTGAAGTTATTAAACTTTTACATCCACCTCTGACAGAAATATATTCACTTTTCTTTTGTCCGTTACTTTTGAATCAGGGCTTCAAAAAATCTAAATTTGTACTCTGGTTCCACAGCAACCTGGGCAAAAGTGTATATTTAGAGGACGCTTCTTTAAGGTTCAGTGAAAAAATGGATGCATAGCTTTTGTTGTCCAGTTGCAGGTTTCAGATTTTGAGTCCCTAGGAATTAATTTTTTTATTTTTTTTTTTCTGAAAGAGAGCTTTGCTGTATAAGGAAAAACTGCTCTATGCAGAGTTTCAGAGCTGAATTGGTGAAGAGCACAATCTACAATACTTAAATAATTGGTATTATTAAACAGACATATTGGTTAAAATATTGTTAGATAAGCAAGACAATTTATGCTAGTAACAGTTTAGATGACAAACCGAAAACTTTGAAACTCTCATTTACATTCTGTTATGCTATCTGTTTTCGTTTTGCATTTCAGAGGGCTTGGAGAATGAAAATAAAATGATCAGTTTCAATTTTGTATAGCTGTTTTAACTTTTTGGTTCTCATTTGTTTTGTTTAGCACTTTGAATAAGCAGACTGTGTAGTTCAGTGTTGATGCTGCATATCCTGCAGGGGAATATTTAAATACAAACAGCCATCTTCCTTAAGTTAAAACAAAAAAAAAAGCCTACCTCTATTAATATTAAGCATCATAAATTCTTAATTATAGGGACCTGAATTTTGGGCCTAAGGTGCTCAGCAATGTCCCTTTTGCCATATTATTTTAGGTGGAAGTGTAAAGGCTTTGAAGGCTGAGTATTACTTCACAGAATCTTCTATATGACTATGAGCAGATGGGCAGAGTGACCTGAAATCGGATGATCAGCAATCTTGAAACTAAATATGGTGCAGCTGAGCAGTGGTTCTTTGCAGTGCTTTATTAGAACTCAGCCCTTTTCACAGTCTCTTGCTCAAATAGGCTGAGAGTACTGCTGAAGTCAGCAGTGACCTCCCCCCATCTTTCCCTCCCTAAGCCAACTAATACTTTTACCAAAGCCCTTTGTTGTGGATTACCTCTTTGTAATCCTGTCCCTTCCCCTTTCTTGTGGTCCTGCAAATGCTACAGTTGCCTTAAAGATGGGAAGGCAGTGGGACTCTCATTGGACTACAGAACTTGTGTGATCAGTTGCGGGGGCAGAGTGGGGTCACTAATTTAGCAAAAAGAAAAGGAGTACTTGTGGCACCTTAGAGACTAACCAATTTATTTGAGCATAAGCTTTCGTGAGCTACATCTCGCTTCATCGGATGCATCCAGTGAAGTGAGCTGTAGCTCATGAAAGCTTATGCTCAAATAAATTGGTTAGTCTCTAAGGTGCCACAAGTACTCCTTTTCTTCTTGCAAATACAGACTAACACGGCTGTTAATCTGAAACCTGTCATTAATTTAGCAAAAGCACTCTGCACCTTCCTACCATAGGCTGAGAACAGCACCAAGGCAGTCTGCATTGCAGAGATGAACTTCTAGGTCTCCCAGGTTTTTCAAGCAATAGAACATATGTTCTATCTGCTAGGACTGTCTAAAAGATGAATGTCCTTATGTGGGAGCTTGAACTAAAGATCTCTTTGAGAAGTCCTGAGGATTTCCAAGCAGCTGGTATGTTAGGCAGTCCTCACACTCCACTTCAGCTGTGGCTTTATATAGTCAGAATATTCAGCCATTGATCTGTAGCAAATTTAGCTTTGACATACATTTTTAACGTATGCTATTTGCCAAGGTTGTACATCTGAGCAGTAGTTATAGGCTAATGAATATTATGACAGGAAGTAGTTTAATGCCTTATATTTTCTATTTAGACCATTTTTGGTTGCCAGAAATGTTTTCCAGTCTCTTCATGTAAGAGATTTATTCCCTATGATTTGCTCTAGTTGATTCAATAAGTTTGTATTACTCATACACACTCTCACTTTTTAAACTTGCAAGCCACAGACACATCAGAATCAATTTATCACAGTTAAGATGGCCCCAGATGATGGTAAAATGCATATTTTTCCTCTTTAAACCACAGTTTGGGAACATTATTTCCCTAAAATCCAAGTGTATGGAGCAAAGGAGCACTACCTCCTGATATTGAAACATCCTGCCTTCCCAGGTAGTACTCACAAAAATGTGTCTCAAATTTCTTTTTGGTCATGGTTGATCCAGACTTTTATTTATATTATCATCACACATTTTCCACTCTTATAATCATATATCTGAAACTATTCAGTAGATTGTAGGTGTCCAAGGCAAAAATGATTGACTCTGGCTAAGCCTGGAGGTTATCTAGTATTGAAAATGTATCAGTTATCTTTTTCCCTTTTAAAAACAAATAGCATACTTATGTAGAAAGTTCTGCTTGTGCTGGAGTATTGAGCACCTGATTCTTTGTTTTAACTGCTTTATAGCTGGGCTGACTTGGGTACAAAGAAGGTCAACTGTCTTGACTGAAGTTACACATGGAGTAAATGGCTCAGCTAAGATTTGTATCCAAGATCTCCCTGGCTCTCAACACTGTTATGTAATCAGTAAGGCCAAGTTTGCACTATGCCACAGATGCATAGATATGGTGCCACCATAGTGTAAGCATGTCCTATGATGATGGAACGGATTTTTCCCATCACTGTAGAACTCTACTTCCTCAAGCGATGATAGCGAAGTCGATGGAAGCATTTTTTCATTGACCCAGCTGTATCTATGCTATGGTGCTCAGGCATATGGGTTTGTCACATCCATGCATGCCATAGCTATGTCACACTAAGTAGACCAAGCCTAAGGAAACTATTGTAGATAATACTTTAACTTATTGTACTTTTTGCACAACGTCAAAGCACTCTAGAAAGGTGAGTCTTGCAAAGGTTCCTTTGGAGGAGATGGGAGAAAATTAAGCAAGAGAAAGATAGTGACTTTCCCCAGTTTGTACAGTGAATCAGTGGCTGAGCTGGAAATAAAGGTTGGGTCTCCTGTCTCCTAGTCACCTACAATGTCTCCTAGACCCTGGAGCCTCTCTGAATGCTCCAGCTCCAAGAGTCTGTCTCTCTCTGCAGAGACACAACTGTTTGTGCTTTCATAGCAACAGCCAATAGTAATTGAATTCAGTTAGTATTTTTAGTACTCTGTAATAAGCAATGCCCAGTTGATTGGCCAGTTAGAGGGAGCCTTAAACTCTTCCTGTAATCGTGTATAGTTACCATGATATGTTTTAATTAGCCAAAGCAGGTGCTATTTTAGCTCTACTTGTTAAGTCATTTTAATGTTACACACTTACCTGGGGCCAATAGCCACACATACCCTGCTGACCTCTTTGTCCCTATTGTGTCCCATGTCACCTTTTTGCACTAATGTCTGACAAATTCCGTACATGCTCAGCTAATTTGAAGCAATATCCTAAACACATGTGGGCGTTATTCCATTAAACTACAACGTAGCACTGGTAAAGAATATTGGGAAAGCAGAAAAGATTCTTACACAGAAGGAAGCCATCTGTAATCAGTACAAGGATTAGCACCTCTGTTTTTCAATAATATCCTTATATTAATCACATTAAAATAAGTTTCTTGCATTTTAAAGAGATGTTTGTACTTTCGTCACTTGGATCTTACACTGAATAATGCCTCATCTGTAGTAGAAAGTGTGCTGATCCGTTCTGAGCTCCTGTTCTCACATGCTTATTAACATGCCATAAAATTATGCTTAAGTGCAAAATTTTTCATAATTGTTCTCGGCCCAAATTTGAATTTCTTTTGAGAAGCATGGAAACATTTTGTTTAGCTGTTTTACGTACTTACAAAATGTGAACAGTTTTTTAGAAGTGTCTTTGAATAACCCCAAATACTTGGTTCTAAAAGTTCACTTTGACCTCTAATGAAGGCAAGTGTATTTGGCATGCAAACATCTAATAGTCATATTCAGTTTATGACTTTCCACTATACTTTGCCATACGGAGATGCTAAACTCGAGACCTGATCATGCTTTAGTACCTATTTCAAAACAAAGTATCCCAGATATAAATGTCTTTCAGTCATTAAACATTCAAATAAAGTGGTTATGTACCTGATAGTGTTTTCATGTGTATGTTAATTTTCCTTGTGAAGCAAATGTACATTTCAGTAAATGCAAGAGTGGCACACCAGTAATGCACGCTGAGTAACTGGTATACTTGGTGGTCTTCATGATTGAGTCTTACATGTTTAAATGCATGCATGCATTTATTTCAGTATGATCAGGCCAAGTTTTGGTTTTGTTTTGTTTTTAGAGGGAATGTCATTTACATTATGATTACTGAGGATTGAAATGACCGATGGGGAGACCATTCTGAGTTTTGGTTTCACTCAACAGCTGTTAGTGACATTTATAGTTATCTACTGCAAAATACTAAATTGGGAAGAATGAAGGACTTGAAGGAACCATATTTTGAATTTCCGGTCATTTCATGAAATGCTGAATTAGAATGCAATTATTGCTCAGAGCTGGTTCAGGCATATATGGGCTCCACCTGCAAAGCCATTTGATTGGCCCCACAACTGCAAGAGTCAATATTCATTGTGCATCCTATCCCTACCCAGCTATGTGCCTGAAACTTCTAAGCTATGCCAGATACTGAGGGTTTAATGTTGTCCTAGGGTAAGATTAAATAATAATTTCTGAACTATTGTCTATTCGACATTGGTGAGGCCTCATCTGGAGTACTGTGTCCAGTTTTGGGCCCCACACTTCAAGAAGGATGTGGATAAATTGGAGAGAGTCCAGCGAAGGGCAACGAAAATGATTAGGGGACTGGAACACATGACTTATGAGGAGAGGCTGAGGGAGCTGGGATTGTTTAGCCTGCAGAAGAGAAGAATGAGGGGGGATTTGATAGCTGCTTTCAACTACCTGAAAGGGGGTTCCAAAGAGGATGGCTCTAGACTGTTCTCAATGGTAGCAGATGACAGAACGAGGAGTAATGGTCTCAAGTTGCAGTGGGGGAGGTTTAGATTGGATATTAGGAAAAACTTTTTCACTAAGAGGGTGGTGAAACACTGGAATGAGTTACCTAGGGAGGTGGTAGAATCTCCTTCCTTAGAGGTTTTTAAGGTCAGGCTTGACAAAGCCCTGGCTGGGATGATTTAACTGGGAATTGGTCCTGCTTTGAGCAGGGGGTTGGACTAGATGACCTTCTGGGGTCCCTTCCAACCCTGATATTCTATGATTCTATGAACTGCACTGTGTATTTGTCAAGAGAGTTTGGGGAATAGTGGTTGGAGATTCCCTGTTAAATTGGGGTCACTTATGACTATAAATTTTGCAGCCTTGGCTAAACTAGCCCTTATAGAAATGCTTATCTGTAAAATAGCAACACTTCGAAGATGGCTAAATAATGTCTTGTTCACAAGATTTATGTATGTCTGACAGCATTAGCACAGCACTGCATGATATTTTTTTCTTTCCCCTGTCTGTTTCTCCTCACTTTAAGATGAGGGATACTTTTTGCCAGTCATTGATCTAGAAATGGGCAATATTTGTAGGGGATTGTCTATTTTTTTTTCTGTTGCTTAGTGTTACTTAATGACTTGTGAGAATAAGAAGAGAACAATATTTTATCCTATTACATAAATAAATCTATCGCCATGTGTTATAACCTAGATTGTTATGAGCATGTCTGATTGAATTAGTTATTAAAGACCATTTTCTTTTATCATGGAAATTCATTTAATATATTTAAAAACACAAATTTTAGCAAGTAGCATTTTTCTTCAATCTGTAGTTGCCTTTGTTTATCTACATTTAGCTCTTTAGGATAATTCCTTAAGTATTTCTTTTGTGACCATCCAGACTATGATAGGTTTCAGAGTAGCAGCCGTGTTAGTCTGTATTCGCAAAAAGAAAAGGAGTACTTGTGGCACCTTAGAGACTAACCAATTTATTTGAGCATGAGCTTTCGTGAGCTACAGCTCACTTCATTGGATGCATTCAGTGGAAAATACAGTGGGGAGATTTATATACACAGAGAACATGAAACAATGGGTGTTACCATACACACTGTAACCAGAGTGATCACTTAAGATGAGCTGTTACCTGCAGGAGAGCCAGGGGGAGGGGAGAGGGTGGGTGGGTGGGTGTGTGTGTGTAAACCTTTTGTAGTGATAATCAAGGTGGGCCATTTCCAGCAGTTGACAGGAACGTCTGGGGGTGGGGGTGGAGGAAATAAACATGGGGAAATAGTTTTACTTTGTGTAATGACCCATACACTCCCAGTCTCTATTCAAGCCTAAGTTAATTGTATCCAGTTTGCAAATTAATTCCAATTCAGCAGTCTCTCGTTGGAGTTTGTTTTTGAAGTTTTTTGTTGAAGATTTGCAACTTTTATGTCTGTAATCGAGTGACCAAAGAGATTGAAGTGTTCTCCGACTGGTTTTTGAATGTTATAATTCTTGACGTCTGATTTGTGTCCATTTATTCTTTCACATAGAGACTGTCCAGTTTGGCCAATGTACATGGCAGAGGGGCATTGCTGGCACATGATGGCATATATCACATTGGTAGATGTGCAGGTGAACGAGCCTCTGATAGTGTGGCTGATGTGATTAGGCCCTATGATGGTGTCCCCTGAATAGATATGTGGACACAGTTGGCAATGGGCTTTGTTGCAAGAATAGGTTCCTGGGTTAGTGGTTCTGTTGTGTGGTTGCTGGTGAGTATTTGCTTCAGGCTGGGGGGCTGTCTGTAAGCAAGGACTGGCCTGTCTCCCAAGATCTGTGGGAGTGATGGGTCGTCCTTCAGGATAGGTTGTAGATCCTTGATGATGCGTTGGAGAGGTTTTAGTTGGGGGCTGAAGGTGATGGCTAGTGGCGTTCTGTTATTTTCTTTGTTGGCCCTGTCCTGTAGTAGGTGACTTCTGGGTACTCTTCTAGCTCTGTCAGTCTGTTTCTTCACTTCAGCAGGTGGTTATTGTAGTTGTAAGAATGCTTGATAGATATCTTGTAGGTGTTTGCATTTGCTCCAACCCCTCAGACAGAGGCAGTTGTATCTTAGAGCTTGGCTGTAGACGATGGATCGTGTGGTGTGGTCTGGGTGAAAGGTGGAGGCATGTAGGTAGGAATAGCGGTCAGTAGGTTTCCAGTATAGGGTGGTGTTTATGTGACCATCGCTTATTAGCACCATAGTGTCCAGGAAGTGGATCCCTTGTGTGGACTGGTCCAGGCTGATATATGCCATCATGTGCCAGCAATGCCCCTTTGCCCCTCTCGTTACAGTGTGAATGGTAACACCCATTGTTTCATGTTCTCTATGTATATAAATCTCCCCACTGTATTTTCCACTGAATGCATCCGATGAAGTGAGCTTTAGCTCACGAAAGCTTATGCTCAAATAAATTTGTTGTGGCACCTTAGAGACTAAGTACTCCTTTTCTTCAGACTATGATAGACTTTCTTCCTTGCCAAGCTAATTGCATGACTGCTTTCAGTGCTTCGAACCCCGCTTGCTTGTGGAACAAGAATCTGATCTCTCAGTACTTTTTTTTTTTTTTTGGCTATGTAGTTTTTAGATGACTACTTAAAATAAATTATGTGCCAGTTGAAAATGTAAGCCATACATAGGTGTGAGAGGTGCTTTTTAAAGGGTGGGAGGAGACACAGAGACATTTCAGTATGGTCCTCTTGTGAGAAGGAGCTCTTATTTTTAATATCTTCAAGACAACTGGACTGATAGGAAACAGTATCCAGGATCTCTTTTTCTATTTTCAGGTTTGGGGTAAAAGCTGTCCAATGTAGTCATGGCTCGAGAACGAAAATGCATACTGTGTCACATCGTGTACAGCTCAAAAAAGGTAAAAAATTAAAATGAATTTGCAAGGCTAGTATCTTTGTATGTGGAGATCTGGCTATATGCAGCATGGGAGAAACATTTCCTTTTTTTAAAAAAGAAACTGTAAAGATAACTTTTTGTATGAGAAACTGATAGAGATCTTCAGGTCTATTGAATGAAATAGAATTGTTTCAGTACTTCCTCATAGCCTCTTCCTCAGTTAGACCATGTACTGGATATACAGTCTCATTAAGTATTAAAAATATTCATGGCTTTCAAGTTTTAATGTCATCTTTTTTATGATTATATTAAAAACTGTATGAAAGTCGTAAGTCAAGCCCTCAGAAACCCCCTCAGCCTTAATTCTGTTCCCTTGTGCATTCAGAGTGTGTCTTATGACATAATCATATTTTGGTCTTTGTGATGGGTCCCTACACCTTTCAATATGTCAGAAGGACGTTTATCAATTGAGGCAGCTCATTTTCTCATCATCATCGTTTGGTATATGCCTGTGGCTTGTTTACGGTATGTCTGCCAAACCCTGCACTGTAGATGGAATTTTTTTTTCCTTAGACTTTCCTGTAATGCTTATCAATGCAGTATCAGAGTGTCTCACAAACAGTAATTACTTTTATTTTCATAACACTTTAATAGGGACAAAGGGCTATTCCCATTTTATTAATGAGGATCTGAGAGGCAGAGAGAGAGAAGGATGGCCATTTTTCCAAGTGTCTGTGTTCTACGCAGGAAAAGAAAATGGATCTTCTGGGTCTCATTCCTGTTTCTTAACATGAGTGTTCTTCCTCTTCTAGCAGACATCTGCCTCATTTGCAGCACGTTATACAATGACTGCAGTGAATGAGTCAGTTGTTTTAAATCCAAAACCAATTCACTGTGCATGTCTGAGTTGCGTCTAGAATGCTCACCGAATGAAACAGGTCCTGCAGAGCAAAGCAGTGTGTGTTGATATATAGTAACAGTGTATCATAGTGCATATACACACACAAGGGCAGAATTAAGCAACCCTAATGTTGAAAATATTCTGACTTTTTGGGGGGGTGTTTAAAACAAAAAAGAGCCAAACTAAGATTATTTATGTAATGGAATTTTTTTTTTAAAGGAATAATTGTTGTACAGTTATTTTTCTGGAAAGGAGTGGAACACATTGAAGTCAGAGCCCTTGCCTCATTCCATGTACGCTTTTCTATATCTACCTTCTGGAGCTCTGCCTCCTTCTATATGAATCACAAAGATCAATCCTATGGAAGGAAACTTAGTGGGTAATTCCTCAGGGTGACACCACCATCAAAAGAGATAGAGAGGACCTATTAGAGCAGAATATATCCTCGTGCAGAGTAGAATGAATCATGAGTTATGCTTTTTTCTTTCTTTTGTAGGAGATGGATGAACACATGAGAAGCATGCTTCATCACAGAGAACTTGAAAATCTGAAAGGAAGGTATGAGAATGATCATGAAAACTGCCGTTCAGTTCAGGTTACATGTCACGCTTTTGGGGAACTAAATAGCCTTATTTCCCACGCAAGCTAAATTGAATTTAAAGAGAGAAGATAGATTAAGAATTAACTGTTTCTATAAAGCTCATTTCTTTGTGCCTTTCTAATAGATACTAAAGATCTTAATAGCCGTGAGGACATGTCCCTGTTAGGAGCATGGGATTTCTCCCTAAATCTATACAACTTGCTTCAACTGTTAGCTTGGGCTGTAGTTTGGTAGTTTTCTACTTTCTTACAATATATCTGTTCCTATAGTTAGTTTAAATTCAAATGCCTAATATGCTGGTGGGCTAAATCACCTGGAAAATCCAAATCATGGGGATCATAAATAAAATCTTATTTTTATTTAAAAAAAGAAAAGGAAAAAAAGTTGTTGTGCAGGATGATTAAGACTCTGCAAGTTTAGAGTTAGACATTCCAATTTGTACTCAACCCCACGTTTAATCTGAAATTCAGACATTTAGTACATAGAGGCTCCAACTCAGAACAGTGCCCCATTGTGATGGAAGCTGTACAAGCACATAGTAAGAGACATTCCTTACCTGAAGAGTTGACAATCTGATTAAATTAGAATGATGAAGGACAGGAGGGGAAATGGGCACAGCGAGTTGAAATGACTTGCTCAAGGTTGCACAGCAGGTTAATAGCAGAGCTGGGAGTAGAACCTAGTTCTTCTGAGTCCCAGGCAGTGTCCTGTTTTACTGTACCGTACAGCCTCTGACCTTCAAATCAAGTATTTATACCATATGCATTTTTTAAAAAGTTTATGGTGGGATTCCCCTTGAGACTTTTTCCACTCAGCTTATCCAGAACACCTTGTCCCGTTCTGGGGGAATGCTTCATCGAATTCCCTGGGATCCAACACACTGTTTGACTCTGGATTTCGTCACTCACATTCCTTTATTTGACATATAGCAAAGCTATCCTGAGTTGATCACAGAGGGTACAGGCTGTACCACACATCCAGAGTTACACAGACAGCCTCTTCCTTTATATGCATTTACACAATATGATGCATTTGCTATACATGAAATGACACTTTTTGGATTGGCTTCGTTACTTTGCAGGAACCAATCTGTGTAAATCGTTCTCTGTCCATATGCTGTTCACATGGAAACTGATCTTTACATTCCAGGTTTATCTTGTCCATAGTCTCCATCAAGGTATTGTTGCTTATCTTAGTTAGCACAGACCTCCTGTCAAGCCCTTATTTACAATTTAACATTCCATTCACCTTCCCAATTATGCTCACTAAGAAATTAGGCAAGTTACTTGTGTCAAGCCAGGCCTACTGTATATTTAAAAAATAACCCCCTAAAATCCAAATGATCCTTCACTCTCAAAGGCTAATGGTGTTCTAGATAAGCTGAGTGGAAAAGGGGGAATTCTGCGCCACTGCACATGCACAGAATGTATGTCTCCCACAGATTTCTTTGCTTCCCTGCAGAAAAATGACCTTCCCCTGCAGTATGTTTCGGGTGCCCAGGGCAGCCAGCAGAGAGGTAAACACTGTGGGGCAAAAGGCAGGACTGGGCAAGACATGTCTGGTGGCTCCTTCCCTGTGCTGGGCTCAGCTGCTAGTCCCAGCTGGGCTGGGGAGGACGAGACTTCCTCTTCCCTTGCACAGCATCCAGGGCCAGGTCAAACCCACCCCAGATTTCTTCCCCAGCTGCAGGAAGCTCTGCAAATGCCCCTCTCCCCCTGCTTCCTGCACCCATTGCTCCTCAGCTGCATGGTGAGGGATTCCTGTACAGGGAGCTGCTCCCCCATATGCCCAACTCCTATGCATGCAGACCCCCTCATACCCAGACTCTCTCACCATTCCCTCTTCTTTTTTTGTCCTTCTCTATCTTCCCTGTTCACTCCTCTGTTCATTCTTTTTTTTTCTAATCTCTCTGTTCTGTTACCCTTCTGAATCACCAGTGATGCTTTTTTTAAAAAGCACTTCCTCACTCTGTTGTCTTTCCCCATTCTGCCCTATGCCTCTTTGGGAATAGGAAAGGCGTGAAATTGTGCCTGGAATCAAAAGCACCTTATTTCTGCCTCTCATCTGTTCTGATTCTCAGCAGTAGAGGACATGTGTTCTGTTGGTGAACAGCTGAGAAGTGGTTGCTCAGATACCCCTGTGTCATCAACATTAACTTTAGCGGTTTGTCTCAAGCTTCTATGTTCTGGCTAATTTTTAAAGTATTCCCTTTAGTGGATTTTTTCTTTCAGCATGTGATAATGATTCTGAATACTTTAGCAATTGCTGAGGCTGGGGTAGATTCAAGAGCTAAACATGGTGCAGATGGCAGCTTAAATAAGTCTTAGTCTTCCATTTTGTGTTTGAATTTCTAGGGCACAGTTTCCCCCCAGCTGATAGCTCCTCTCTCAGCTACTGTTGAACTTTAAAGTCCTGCCACATTTCAGCTAACACTAGCTATCAGTTTAATTCTTTAAAAATTATATATAATGTACACATACACACACTTGACCTAGAAGTGCTTCAAAATGGATCATCCACATTGTGTAATAAACTTCCCCCTCATCAAATGGATTTATGCCAACATTCTTCAGGTTGGGCCCGGGGGAGGAGGTGAATCTGGTCGGGGGGGGGGTTGTTCCCACCCCCTGGTTTTTGGGGGTTTTTTTTATTTAACTGCATGCCTTTCATCACTTTTACTATCCGGAGATTAGGTCATCTATTGAATTCTGTATTTAACTCTGTATTGTCATCCTGTTGTATTCTTTGTGAAATCTTGGTTTTAGATGAGAAGGAAAATTTCAGATTTCCATTGTATCTGATATTGTGAAATTTCAAAAGGTTTAGTAACTTTGTAGTTTTCCATTTTCTTAGCATCAGAGATGAAAGAGCTTGATTTTAATGTCAGTCTTTCATTCTGCCTTCGAAGTGTTTCCATTACTTTTATTCGGATCTCTTCCTACAAGAAAGGAATCTGTGCTCTGGCAGACTTAGTTCTTATACTTGAGAATCAAAATGGATAGTAAATTGTTTAGTTTACAACCTTTCTTTCTCTTTCTCAATTTGGACTTCTAGAAAGCTACATGGAATTTCACAATTTATGTAAAAGACATGGGGTAGCCTCCAGGACGGAGACTTGAAGTAGCTCAGTACGTGGACTAGTTAATAGAGGGGACAAAGAGCTACACTGTTAGCATAGGTTACATTAACATTTATATTATCTGTAGGCTTCAGGGTTAACACCCCATTGGCATGAGTCAGTTCACACTTTTGAGTTTGTCTGCAGAGGAAGACATAACTGCGTTGGTTTAAACTTTAGTTTGAGAACCACTGATCAGGTGGTTCAAGAGCCACTGTTTCGGGACTGCTGATTTGGAAGTTGGACAGAGTGAAGAAGTGGAGAATCAGTCCCCAGCCCTGCTACTTAACCTTGCCCAAAGTAACTCTCATTCTGCTTCAATCTACCAATCAGTAAAAGGGAATAATATTTACCTTACAGAGGAATTGAAATCTGTATTTGTGAAGGACTTTGAGATTTTCTAGAAATGTCAAGTATTATAATAGGTACCATTAGGTTTTTCTTTTATTTTTTTCTTTAATATTTTTTATGTCCAGTTAACAGGTCCTTACGTTTAAAGTGTAGCTCTACTATGATGAATAAGTTTGTAAAAATGACATCTGTTTAGACACCTGCTCCCTGTTTGGTCTCTTTTGACAATTTTAGCAAAAAGTAAGCTTTACTATATTTTATTCCTATTCTAGCAATTATTCCTAGCAATTCATAGCTAACGCAGTTAAGAGAGTGAGCTGTATTCTGTACCTGCCTGTGCATTAGCAAAATTGTTAACCAACTTTCAGTTGGTTAAACTTGTGCTAAGCCACTGAAGATGAGGTAATACAGATGTCATACAGCATAATGTGACTTCAGAATCTTTATTACTGTTGGTAGTGTGTGCAAAATAAAGAACCCAGTCTGGTGCACGAATCCCAGGTTGAATTTGTAGGGCTGACAGGAAGAAAAATATGTATTTTACTTACAACTGCACACTTGTTCTGCAAATTATTTGAAACTGAGACTCTCAATTTAAGTGTATAAAGTGGTGGTTGTATTAAACTTCCTCAACATATGGCCTGTTCGAGTGATCTGTTTAAATACCTTTACTGTGTTACTATAGATCACATTTTTACTAGTAGGAAAAAAATAGAAAAATGTCTTTTTTAAATCACTTATTCATTTCAAAGCCCTTTTGAAAGGCACAGACCTTTATTTAACAGCCAGCTGTTGACACTTTAAGTATGGCTCAGATAAGGATGCTGGCTTAAAATCTTGTCAGTGGTACTTTTTTTTTTCTTCCCCCCCCCCCCCCTTTCTGGATTTCTTTCATACTTTTAGAAACTGCAGAGGTGGAGGCCAGATTCTTGAGCCTCTGGTTCCTCTGATGGAAACATTTAACTGAATAATGAAGATGTTTCCAATCCATGAGATGGGGATTTTTCATCACTTCAGTAAGGGCAATTAGCATATGAAGTGGAAAAAAGCTTTAATACAAAGCAAGTTTTTAAATTTCATTTGGTATTAACCTTTTGATGCACAAGTTGAGTTTTCTAAATATATTAGATGTGAGCTAATGAACTGAGCTCCAGTCACTTATATTTCTGTTTTGGGAAAAGGCAGGAGAATTCATCTGTCCCAATGACTAGTCTAAATGTGGCTTTTAGTTTTGCTTTTAATCTTTACATGGACCCCCGGTTCCTCACCACTTCCCACTTTATTTCCATTCATATGTTTGGGCATTATAGTACATGATCTTTATATTTGAGACATAGGAGCATTCAGTGCTGCTTCTATAAACAAGACGGTGGGGTGCAAGAAAGCATTAGTGAGGCAGGCAGTGGGCACTATGTTAGTCCCACCACCCTATTTGCTTGGCTCAGAACACATGCTTTTTTTTCTGATCAATTTTATTTAACTTACCAATGGACCTATTTTATCTTTTACTTTTTTAACCATTAGACTAACTACAGGATTGGTCATGCACTGTATGGTAGGCTTTTTAATAAACATTAAATACTGATTTGATTCTTTTTAATAGCAGTTTTACTGACACTTTAGCAGTTTCACTGACACTTTAGTAAAACTATTTGTCTGACACAGCTGTCAACTTCCTGCAACTGAAATAATTTCTTATTTTTTAAGATAAGCCTTCTAAAGTAGAAAGCAGACCTCATGCATCATTTGAACCAAATAAAGTACAGTGAACTGAAGACCCCTCCCATCACTTGCTGTGCTATGGAGTCTTTAAATTCCAAGCAGAGGTCTCAGCTGTCCCAGTTTAGGTTACACTGTATTAGGATTGGCTGTAGCAGTATACCCCCTCCTCCCTCTTCTAGCTTTCACTGGGGGAAAGCATGAGGCAGAGATTAAATGTAGAAACTGTCACCAGGCTTCTCCAGTGCAGCTGGCACCATGGATGTGCTTCAGAGCAGCTCCTGCTAGCTCTGTAAGCCCTCCACTCTGCCTCCTCCCACTATGTTTCCTCTGATAAGATTTTGAGTACAACAATCCAAGAAGAATTCCCTGACCCCCACCAATTTATACTGCTCTATTCCTAAGTTTTTTACCTCTTGATTGTTGGAACAAAATCTCTAAAAATTGACCACAAAAAGCCCCAGAAGTTGGGGAAAATTGCTATAGAAAAAAAGAAAAGCCAGAAAATTCAAATAGTTTTAGTGTATTGAGCAAAATTATAGTGCCTAGTGCACAAGCAATTGGTTAAGAAAATTGGCATATTCAGAGGAAACCGAGTAAGATCTGAGTTGTCTACCATGCCTGAGGGAAGGATTGAATGTCCATCCTCTCTCTCTTTCCCCAGGGACAGCAACCACAAGTGCCAGGTGTGCAGGGTGACAGTGGTTGGCTTGTCAGCATATGCCAAGCACATCTCCAGCCAGCTGCACAAAGACAATATCGATGTTCACGACAGAGAGGAAGACGAAGGGAAAGAAGAGGCTGATGAAGAGTACTTTGACAAGGAACTAATTCAATTAATCAAACAAAGGAAGGAACAGAACCGGTTAGTATTCTTCTTCTTCTCTTAAGTTACACGGTAAAATTCCTTTAAAGCTGTTGTGGGTATGGAGAAATGCTGCCAAGATAGACGTATGTTTGAAGTGCAGTCTGCATGCAACCAGTCTGCTGATCATAAGAGCAGTTTACAGTAACTACCTGTAGGATGCAGCTTGTGTGTCTAAACACAAACATTTCATTTATTATTTTCAGTTCTGATAGTTATGAGGTTTACTGCAGTGCTTGGAAAATGAGGCTTAGCCTAGTCCACAGCAGAGGTGAAACAGTTTCACTTGTAGTGTCACAGGGCCTTGAAGTGGAATTCCTTGTGTGCTTATTAAGGATTCAAGATTATTCAACATCTCTGTGCAAATATTTTATATTCTCATAAGTATACAGTTGAATAAAATGTTGCAATAATTCTAGCAGCAGTACTAGTATCCCTTCTTTGCCCTACAAAATTAGCCTATCACAAACTGTTGTTGGGTATAACTTGATGCTTGTATTTTACAGTTCTGATTTATGATCTCTGAAACGAATTAGAATCTCTTATTTTGGGTAACAATGTAAATGTCATCCTGAAATGCACTGAAGTCTTAAATGAAAAGCTTTTTCTTTTTGTTTAGCACATAGTATACATAGTGCTACATAGTATATAAGATTTCTGTTTCAGCATTTATGCTGCATGTGACACTTTTGTGAGTGTGCATTGCTAGTGCCATGTAATTGTATAATATACAGTTTAAAGAGTAAGAACATATTACTGTAACACTGTAAGGGGGGCATCGTTTTTTTCTTTTTTAATATTATGTTATGTCTGGGTACCCCTACCACAGTGTAAAATAATTTTGAGCTCTCTTTTGACCTGACCAAGAGCGCACAAACATTAGGTCATTGCCTGCCCAGTCTAGACCCTTTGGATATCAGCCAGGACTATGAAGGTTTTTAGGCTTTTCCCCTGTCCCTTCATTCTAATCAATAATTGTGCTGCATGGTACCCAGTTTTGTGCTATGATGCTCAACATTGTTTTAGAGCTATTCCATTCCTTGGCTACTGTCAAGGTTCCTCCCCCACTCTGAACGCTAGGGTACAGATGTGGGGACCTGCATGAAAACCTCCTAAGCTTATCTTTACCAGCTTAGGTCAAAACTTCCCCAAGGTACAAGATATTCCACCCTTTGTCCTTGGATTGGCCGCTACCACCACCAAACAAATACTGGTTACTGGGGAAGAGCTGTTTGGAAACGTCTTTCCCCCCCAAATACTTCCCAAAACCTTGCACTCCACTTCCTGGACAAGGTTTGGTAAAAAGCCTCACCAATTTGCCTAGGTGACTACAGACCCAGACCCTTGGATCTTAAGAACAATGAACAATCCTCCCAACACTTGCACACCCCCTTTCCTGGGAAATGTTGGATAAAGAGCCTCACCAATTTGCATAGGTGACCACAGACCCAAACCCTTGGATCTGAGAACAATGAAAAAGCATTCAGTTTTCTTACAAGAAGACTTTTAATAGAAATAGGAGTAAATAGAAGTAAAGAAATCCCCTCTGTAAAATCAGGATGGTAGATACCTTACAAGGTAATTAGATTCAAAACATAGAGAATCCCTCTAGGCAATACCTTAAGTTACAAAAAAGATTCACAGACAGAAATAGTTATTCTATTCAGCACAATTCTTTTCTCAGCCATTTAAAGAAATCATAATCTAACGCATACCTAGCTAGATTACTTACTAAAAGTTCTAAGACTCCATTCCTGGTCTATCCCTGGCAAAAACAGCATATAGACAGACACAGACCCTTCGTTTCTCTCCCTCCTCCCAGCTTTTGAAAGTATCTTGTCTCCTCATTGGTCATTTTGGTCAGGTGCCAGCGAGGTTACCTTTAGCTTCTTAACCCTTTACAGGTGAGAGGAGTTTTCCTCTGGCCAGGAGGGATTTTAAAGGGGTTTACCCTTCCCTTTATATTTATGACAGCTACACTGGCCAGATGGGGTCTTCTGCATTTAGTGTTCTTTGCTCACTTTAAATCTTTTAAAATCTCCCTGTTTGAAGTGTCTCGGAGGTGAGGGGAGCGTTGGGTAGGTGGGAGTGTTCAGTTAATGATGTCCACAACAAAATTATTTCCCTCCAAACAGAATGTAGTTATCAGCTATTTGACTCAAAGATGCTATTATTTAGACACCATTTCTGTCCTGGCTTCTTATATTAGAGCTCACTTTCGCTTCTGCAGTAATCCATATGACAACTTCACATCCATTTCACAGGAGGCAGAAGTCACTTTAATGCATGCTGAAAGCTTAAAAAAGGGAGATGGAATGTGAAGTTCTCAATTTATCCACAACCAAGGTCAAAGGGTTGTGGAGGCAAATGTTGTGGTATGAAACTTCCCCGTCTTGCCCTTCCTGTGACCTACAAGGATCCATTCTCTCTTAGGCCAGTTAACAAGGATCTTTAACTTAAATTCCATTTTTGCAGGATAAATAGTCCTAGTGTTCAGATTGCTGACCTTGAGAACTGCACCACCAGCATTAAGGCAGCATTTATCTTTGAGTGCATGTGTTTTATAGATCCACTTTGGGTTTGGCAGGATATCAAGAACAAATATAATCTTCGTTTATATCTGCCTGCTAGCAGACTACCAAAGGGCAATAGCTGTGTGCTCAAGGGAAGATCTTTCTAGGCCTCTTATTGCACATTTCAAGGACGGGCTGAGGCCTCGTTTCAAAACTAGACAAAATGTTTTTCTCATGTCTGAAACCAAGCTTGCTTAGGTCTTTAATACCTAGCTGTCGTACAGGAACTCTAGAAATCAAGAGTCTCATTGCTGTTTTCTCCAGCAATTCGAATAACTGTTTTCCTCAGCCCAACTTTCCTTCTAATCTTTACCAGTTCATCCTAACAGTAATACCTTGCACTTACAGGATATATAATCTTCAAGATCTTTTTAATGATTGCCAGGTAGGGAGAATTTACCAATGAATGAATGAATTTACCAATATTTTGCTCAAATCAGTTGCTTAGTCACACTTTGAGAGACATGGGTTGGGGAAAGAGCTTGTATAATAGGGAATATCTTGCCTTGTGCTCTTAACTTTTTGTTATAGTCCAATCACTGGCAAATTGAAAGAAGTATTGTCTCATTCTCACTTTGCAGTCTTCCCTTAATTAAAGTGAAAGTCGTTGCTTAGATGTCTCTTCTGGAATGGAGTAAAAACATCCCGCTTGCCAGGAACAAGTAACTCCTCTTCTTCTTCTTCTCCTCCTCCTCCCCCCCTCCCCCAAGCAATTTGAAGTAATTTTGGGATGGAATGTTAAGTGTGGGGAGAGGATCTTGCACTTAACCTGACAAATGTTCATGACAGTTTTACGAAGATAAATTTAAAAATATCAGCTTTCCTTTCATGGGAGTGGAAAAGCAAATATGTATTTTACCAACCTGGAAGCTGAGTTTTGAATAAGAGAAGATTATGCAGCCTTCCACAGCATATTTGTTCTACAAGCTTGGAGAGAGCCAGTAGGGAGAGAAATGGAACCTAGCAACTAAATTAATCATTTCCATTTGATGTATTTAGAGTAGCTTTTTCATTGCAAGTAAAATAATATGCTAGGGTGCTATTTGATGCCAGTTTAAGAGAATTAGGAATCAGACTGGTGCAGCTCATGGATGTTAAATAAGCTAGTACTTTAAGCTTTAACTAGAAAATTAAGTCTGTAGCTCTTAGCTTTCAAAATACGAGCAGTGTTTCTTTGTAACCTTAAGTGATAAAAACATCATGAAACAATAATACTGACACACGTCAGTTGGTCCCATTTATTTCAGAGGTGTTTGGACCACGAAGTCTGATGATGATGATGATGATTTAAATCTCCACCTTATAAAATAGGTCACTGCTGATCAGAGTACATAAGAGAGAGGTATAATCGTGTTTATGATCTGGGCAATCTGAGTGCTGTCTTGTTTTTGGTACCACCGAAGGGTGAAGGTTTGGAGAGGGCCACCTCCTTTTTCCCCAATCCGATCCCAAAAGATGATAAATCCAATTAATTACAGATTAAATAGCACGGTATAGGTTGAGAATGCCATGTGATGGGACTTGAAAGGAAGAAGTTTTCTATCTTACGTCATCTTTTCTGCAAGCAACTTGGTTAAGTATTGGTAGCTATTTTTGTAACCTACCAAAGTAGTCTTACAGCTTTTTCTGCCTATTAATAAATTGTGACTCTTGAAATGCCAGGGAAAGTGTCCCATTTGACCTCCCATCAATGCCTTTGCACCTTTCTTTCTTCCTGTTGACTCATCACTTCCTGCATTTCCTCCTGAACCCATATTTACACCACAATACATCAAATTTGTGTGCATTTACAAATGGGAAAAATACACTCCCGCAGTCCTGTCTCCGCCCCCCCCCCCCCAAATGAAACTAACCTGAAACTTGCTAACCATTGCATGCCTTGTATTTTGTATTTATATTACAGTAGCTCCTAAAGGCCCAAACCAAAATCAGAGGCCATGCTGCATCTTTTTTTTCCCTTCTTCCTCTGTCCCTTCCCTGAAGTGCTTAAAATCTTTCTTGTTTATACTGTGCTTAGCACAATGTGACCTCAATCTTGGTTGAAGCATGTAGGTGATGATGTAATACAAATAAGTAAATGATCCACATGACAGCATAACTGACTGTTTGGAGGGGCCTTATGTGAATGAAACTTTTTTTTTTTAATAACTTGATGACACTTACAATACTGATTTATTTTGCCATTTTTCATATGTGGTCTTAATGTAAAATTGTTTGTTTAAAGATTTTTTTTTTTGGCTTGTTTGTTTTGTTTTTTAACTGTACCCAATAGATGTGCAAGGGCTTTTTGGAGAAGTATTGTCAGTGTTTTCACTCTATGCAGGCTTTGTGGAAAAAACAAAAGAAGTTGGCTGTCTTAAGCAGACATCATTGCTAGAATGGATTAGACAAGCAGTAAGAATTATATATTTTGTGCCCCAGAGGCAAAGTGCATAGCCACTTCCAGATATTAGTAGTTTGGGAAACCAGTGTCCTGCCAAACGACCTGAAGTTGCTAGTCTGTGGCGGTATTGTTACCTACCAGCCTGCTTTACATCTAAGGCTTAATGTGTGTAGATTTATTCTGGCAGATTTTTAGATCATTTTGAATAGTTTGAGGCTTGTTACCTCTTTTACAAAGCTGGGATAGTTTGGGATATACTCTTCAGTCACTGAACAGACATATTTCCTTATGTCTTCTAGGCAAGTTGAAGCTTGCTGTCGAAACCAAGAAAAAGAACCCAATAATAGGAGACCACAGAGAAGGCGAGAAGAAAGAGCTGCTTATAAAGACAGAGAAACTTATGATTCATCCTTGTGGCACCATCAAGGCCCATCTCAGAAGGACTGGAAATGGGAAAACAATGGCTTTATGAATCCTAGGCAAGGCAAATTCGCACATTCTGTAAAGAACCCTAATGCAGACAGGCACCTCAGTGGTCCCAGGGGATGCTCGGGATGGCATCAGAATGGTTCTGCAGGCCTTTCAGGTCAACATGATAACCATGGGAATTCTGGAGGTGTTTGGCATCCGAAAGGAGGAGGAGAAGTGTCAAACTGGTATCAAGATGTCAAAGGAAGAAATTCCAACTGGCGTTCTGAAGGAACAGGTGACTTTTCTATTTGGCATTCTAAAAACTCTGTAAGAAACTGGAAATCCAATCCTCAGGGTGCAAATGGCTGGAATTTTGGTGGCACAGGGGACACATATCCACTGGGAAAAAATAGGACTGCAAATCCTAGTTCCCACACAGAAGATGGGAGTGTTGCATGGAAAAAAAAACCCATTAAATATAACCAGGAAAGGTATACACGGCAGTGGCAGGCGAATGACCAATTGGATTTTACTAGTGATAAACTCCCTTCAGTGGGGGCACTGGATTTCGGTATTTCTGAACAACCAGAGAGTAAAATGTCCAAGATGAATGGAAAGAGTGGCAGCACTTCCAAAGATAAAATTCATCGATGGACTCCTTACCCGTCTCAGAAAGCCACAGACCAGCATGCATGGTCTGAAGAGAATGTTCCTAAAACTTCAGAGAGAAAAAATTCTGTATCTCTACCTTTTCTCGAGACATCCATGAAAGGAATGGATCTTGAAATAGATACTACAAGCCTCCCAAAACTCATAACGTGGGAAGAGACCCTTTTAAACCACCCCTGTAACAAGGCCACTGCTGACCACCTTGAATTTTGCAAGGTGAAGGCAGACTGCCCCAGTGGAGGAAGACCTGACCAAGAGGAGGGCAGAAGTAACAGGATGCCATCACTGAAATCCCCACTCCTGGTTATTCCAGACATGAAGTTATCTTCCCAAAAGCAAGACCCAAAGAATCTCTTGAAAAATGTCAAGCTTCTATTATCTTCCTGCCCTGGAGAACTCCAGAACCATTCGAATGCACTAAACTTAGAAACTAATCGTTCCTCTTCTTATGTATCCAGGTTGCGCAGTGCTTGTAGCTTAAGAGACAGCAGAGATGTGCTTGACAGAAATCAGAGACAGCCTATTGATAGCCTAAGTGAAGAACTGAGAAAAGCCAAAGAAGAGTTGCAATCCAATCTTTCTCTGCAAAATCCTTACTTAAGTTCATACAGAGATGCAGAGAGTAATCTAAGTGGTGGTCGGAATATAGAGGAACACAGGAAAGGTTCTTCAAAGACTAATGAGCCTAGAGTTGATACATTGGAGGATGTAAGTGAAGAGTGTGAAAAGGCTGAAGCAAGGGTTGAAAAGCTAAGTCCTTTCATCAATACTTGTTCACCATGTGACCCTCAGGAGTGTGAACATGCTAGCACCAGAAAGGAAGGTGACACAGAAGCATCAGGCAAACCTCCCAATTCAAGTATTATAACTGATGAGCAAAAAGATTCTGAATCTCAAATGGAGTCAGTGAGCCCATCAGGCCTTCAACACAGTTTAAGTGATGAGCTGAAAACCTCTCAGGAAGGGAAAGGTGAAGATCCAATCAAATCAAATCATCATTTTGATATGGAAGGCTTTGAAAACAGTTTAGATCATGAACTGCAAAAAGGAGGTGGTGGCCAACCTTCAGGCCCTCTTCTTCCTGAATTAAGTAAACTTGGCCTCCCTGCTTCCCTTCAAAGAGATCTGACACGACATATCAGTTTGAAGAGTAAAGTTGGGGCACATCTTCCTGAGCCCAACCTCAACAATGCACGGCGTATTCGAAATGTTAGTGGTCATCGAAAGAATGAGACTGAGAAGGAGTCTGGACTTAAACCAACCCTGAGGCAGATTCTTAGTGCATCCCGAAGAAACATAAACTGGGAACAAGTTATCCAGCAAGTAACAAAGAAGAAACAGGAACTTGGCAAGGGTTTACCAAGGTTTGTAACCTTTTAACTTTCAAACCTGGATCTTAGTATATTTGAGTCACAAGACTCTAAAGACTGACTTCTGAAGAACTGCAGAGATGAATTCTACCATACCATATTTGTCTGTCTATAAAGACACACATACATACACACACACACACACACACACACACACACACGAAATTGATTCTGATCATAGTTTGTGACTAACAATTCAATGCATATGACACTGGGAGCATTAGGTTTTATTTTAAAGTTCTGTTAACTACAAAAATGTATAGGTATAATATGAACAATACTTTAAATATATTGCAAGACCATTACTTGATTTTTTTGCATGAGATCAAATACTGAGAAGTACTTAAATTGTCACAGGCAAGTTGAATGCATCCCTTGCTGTAGTAATTTACTTTTTTTTAATTATTAGCAATTTGTACATTTTAAAAAAATATCCAGATAGTTATTCTCAGTATCTTATACATTGAAACTGTCTTTAAGCTTAATGTGGAGACAAGTATTTTCAGTCTGTCTTGTAAACACAACATCTTATTGTCTCATCAGTCGTAGAAGCAGGTAATTCTGTAATGACTGTCTGAAAACTATAGTAGGTTTACTTCTGTGTTTTAAAATTCTGTTTCAGATCTACCCTGTGTAAGAGGGTAGTGTGCTTCATTACAACTCTGACAAGAACTTCTGTACAGGTTTCTGACTTCAAACTAAGAGGGCCAAATTGACCTTCACTTTACCCTAGAGCTGATGAAAATCCTGCATTTGTGTTTAAAAATAATAGCATGGCTAAGCACTATCTCAATAGTGAAGTTATGCAGCTGAGGGTCCTTCCTTTTTAGGTTACACAAAAGGCAGCACAACACTAGTGTTATCTTTTAGTCCATTCGTGTATACCTAGCTATATATTTAAGACAGATTTCCCCCCCCCCCCCCCCTTGCCTGTCTTCTGCTGTTATACATTTACAGTGTTTTTTGTTTGTTTTTAGGTTTGGCATAGAGATGGTACCCCTTGTTCAGAACGAACAGGAAGGTCTTGATTTGGGTGAAGAACCTGAGCTGTCTGGCCTAGAAGGGTTCCAGTGGGAAGGGATTTCCATGGCAGCATCTGGATCAGCTAGGAAACGCAGCCTCTCTGAAAGCAGTGTTGTTGTGGACAGGACTACTTCTGTTTATGGCTTCTTCAGTGACCAAGCCATAACAAAGGAAAGTGAGCAAAAGCAAATCATTCCAGTCTGCCATTCACATTTTATAGCACCTGTATATAAAACAAATGCTAATAATGTGGCTGACTTCAAACAAGAGACATCCTCTCTCCCCTCATCACCATTCATGTCTGAAAGAACTGAAACTACCATCAATGGAAGGAGACACAGCCTACATACTCCCTCTGATGTTACAAGCTTCACAGTATTTACCACAAAACAAGATCAGGAGAGCCCAGAATGTAGAATATCACTTCTTGAAAACAAAAATGCATTAGAGCTCATAGGGGAAGGAAACATTTTGGCTTCAAATGGCGCTTCAGTGCTTGCAGGATCAAACTCTGTAGATGCTGCTACAGACAGCAGCTGTACATCTGGTACTGAGCAGAATGACAACCAGGGAATTGGAAAGAAAAGAAGAGCAACTGGAGTAAGTGTAGTTCTGCATATCTTCAGGATATTAGCAATAGAAAAGTTTCTCTTGTTGGTTGTCATTAAGTTTGGGATTTAATCATTGGTATTTTTAATAAGTCATGGTCAGGTCACAGGCAAGAAACAAAAAATTATGGCTCATGATCTGTCAATGACTTATACCATAACTACCCCTGATTGAATCTTAAGAGCAGGTGCTGCTGCCGGGGTGGGAGGGAGCCTTGGGGGGCCCATAGCCACTCTAGCCACTGCTGGGGCGGGAGGGAGCACTGGGGGGCCCGTGGTTCCTCTGGCCACTCTGGGACCGCTGCCAAGATTGGGGTCAGGGCATGTGGGCTTACCCCACTCCACCTGCCTGGCATTCCAGCTGGGGAGCAGGCAAGCCCACTACCCAACAGGAGCACCAGCAGGGGTAAGCCCCCATGCCCTGACCCCGCTCTCCGACAGGAGCACTGGGCGGAGCAGGGCAACCCCCCCCCCCCCAATTTACATTAATTCTTATGGGGAAATTGGATTTGCTTAACATCATTTCAGTTAAAGTAGCATTTTTCAGGAACATAACTATAATGTTAGGTGAGGAGTTACTGTATATTTATAGGCAAACTCTAATATTGGCCAGGACAAACACACTGATTCTTGGCATATCTTGTTTCCCTCTGTACAGTATCTGTACTGAAAGGATTGTGTTCACAGGACCTTTGTGGTGGTTTGACCCAGGATAGATATCCAGTACTACATAATTGCAAATATTTTTTGTCGTCTTAGATTCAGAGTGTGTTTTAACTGACTTAAAAAAAATAAATAAATTAGACAAGGTGGAATGGAAGATGCCTTCATGATACTTCTAGCTCTTTTTAAGATTTCTTGTGGTTTAAAGACTAGAAAACTGCCACTGCCCAGAAAACTGCCACTGCCCAGAATGTCTAGACTTGGCCTCCTGCCTCTGGAAATGAGTGTCTTCAATAGAATGCTTATCATGTTTCAGGACCTACTAGGAATGTTAAGCAACCATGGAACAATCGGTTTTCTGGTAATGCCTGGTTTTATGGTTGAACATTTAAAAAGAGAAATGCACTTTTGTAGTAAGGGTTATCTTTAAAATTATACCACAGAGGAAAAAAAATAGCTGAAAAACTTTTTTTTTTTTAACACCATGTGCTTCAGTAATCTTGTCTGTCTTGGACCTAATGACTCTCTTTCTGTGTATGTCCCTCTTTCATTTTGAAACTTTATTTAGCATGGTATTTATCCCTTTCTAGATTATAACTAGTCTTATTTCCTCATTCATGATCTTATCACAGCAAACGACATTAGACAGACATGAAGGAGCACATCTTGGCCAAGTCTACTTGTTCGACTTGGCAACTGAGTACCCAGAGCGCTGTCTGCTGTAGTATTTCATTGTCTCCGGGGGAAGCAGGAAACTTATTTTTATTCTTGAGAGAAGAGGCAACAAAGTATGAGTGAATGGTGTTATAACAAAATTCATCTGCATATGTTCTCTCCTCTGGCTATAATCTAGACTTGCCTGGGAAAGACACAGTAGATATTTAAATTCTTATTGTAGCCCTAGACTTTTGTAGAATGTAGACTTAAGTTTTAATTATATTGTTCTAACTTTAATGAATGAACTTTTCTATTTATAACTTTTAGGAGGGATCGTCTCCTGAAATCCCAAGTCTAGAAACAAAGAATAAAAGAAGGAAAATTAAAGGCAAAAAAGGTGAGTGATACCAGGTGTGTGTGGGAGGACACAGCATGAAGAGGTTATGAGTATATGCCAAAGCTGCCTTGATAACATTTGGTTGTTAACAAAAGTTGGTTTGAGGCTTCTCTCCTCTTCACGGTGATTTTTGGTTTGCGCTTCCCCCTCCTCCACCTCCCCCAGTTCCATGGCTGAACACTGAAAAGCCTGTGACACTCTACTTATCCTGAACACTGCAGTTCTGTGCCTGTGGCTGACTTGGGACATTGTGCTCACTAAAGGCATACAAAAGAGTGCCTGTGAAGAGGTCAGCCAAGCTGTAACTGGATATTGACAGGTAGGCAATGTCGGGAGCAGAGCAAGAAAGTGAGAGTATTCTTGTTCTACTCCACCTCATTGTGTAAGATGGCTTCCTTAGTCTCTTCTTGCTCTCACACATTCTTAAGTGTGACCTATGATCTACTTTTGAAGCTTTTCAAATATTTCTTTTGTATATAATGTGTAATGAAGTAAAAGTGTTACTGGGCTGAGTGCTAGGAAAAGATAAATTAAGAAATATTTTGTAAAACGTTTTGCTGCTCCTTTGGAATCTTGTTCCAACACCTGAATGACATTTTCCATCTCACAGAGAGGAAGGATGGCTTTGTTAGGGCATATGACTTGGAGTCAAGATATAAGAGTTCTATTCCTGGTCCTGTGTGATTTTTGGGGCATATCACTTAATTTTTCTTTGCCACAATTTTCTCAACTGTAAGAAGCAGATGAGACTTTCCTCGCATGAATGTTGAGACCAAATCGATTGTAAAGAATATTGATTTCATCAAATGGATGATGATGATGGCAGCCTACCAACAAGAAATTTTGTTCTTCTCACCGACCGCATTCCTCAAAAGATAAAGTCAGTTTCCATGAGATGCAAGATATGGCTGCAGCCGAGATGGCTAAATGGGTGCGCTTTTTTTTTTTTTTTTGGTTATGTCAGGGAGATGGTAGCCAATTCTGCTTACAGGATTTTGGGATTCAGATAATCATCATCATCCCCATCCTGATATATAGTCAGACTTCCCCCACTTTGTCTGTCTTGCTAAGAAGCAGATGCAGCTGATGCCTGTCTAGTGAAGCATCTGCTTTGTTCCCTGTTGCAGAGGCCTTTAGAGGACAAATAAGACTTCCTCTCAGAAAAGCTCCAGGGAAGTAGGGCCAAAAATACCTCGCCTGTGGCATTCTCCTTTAGCCTTTTGACAGTCTTTCTGTTCTTCCAATCCTGCTTCCCCTCCTGTTGGAGTACTGACTGACACTTCCAACTCATCATATGAGATTTAATGAGTTCATTGCTTGATGCTGTGATACAAAAAAGTCTACTAAGATGTCTCTACAAAAGTGACCTGTTAAAATGAATTGTAAAACATGAGCTGCACTCTAAGTTGTGCTTATTTCTCTTACAGAGCGCTCTCAGGTAGACCAGTTGTTGTCTATTTCTCTGAGAGAAGAAGAGTTGAACAAGTCACTGCACTGTGTGGATGACCGCCTCTTGCAGGCTCGGGCTGCTCTGCAGGCAGCCTATGTTGAAGTTCAACGATTCCTTGTATTGAAACAGCAGGTAACTGCAGGCTTTTTGAGCTGGCTGAACTAGAACAGCTTTCAGTTGTGCTTGATAGGGCTGGTTAAATCACTTTTTCTCCTCCCTTTTCCCTCCCCCCCCAGATAACAATGGAGATGAGCACATTGAGGAGTCAGAGAATTCAGATCCTGCAGGGGCTACAAGGTACTGAGATGTAACGAAATTGCAGCACTGGCATTCTGACCTCTATTCTTTAAGCTTAAGCTTCTGTGCTGATCTTGTATTCAGTTTAACTTCGAATTTGCTCATGAAAGTTCAGGATAGGTTGGTACAACTTAGTAAGTTGCCCATATCCAGTTCTGTTAAGCCATTCCTGTGTTGCACAGTAAAGCTTTCTACTAATTCAGACTGATCCAGGCATTTCAAGAGTGTCATGTAGTAGGCCCAGCAAACTCTTAATTGCAAGCTTTTCCTTCTTGTCTCCATTTATTTCCTCTTGAACTGTTAACTGTTTGGGGAAGTTTGGTTTTAACATATGGGCATTTGCTCCTTCTTTCTCTAGAAACCTATGAACCTCCTGAGAGGTCAGAACAGCTCACCTGCAGCATCTCAGATGAAAGAAGAATTAGCAGATCCATGTCAACAGCTGATCTAGCTCTTCCTCCTTCAGGTCAATTCTTCCCCCTTCTGGAGACTTCCTCATGTCTCTCTTCCCATACATCCCCTTCTGGTACTCCCTTGGGAGCCTCTCTCCGAGTGAGCTCCCCACCTGTGTTCCAGACCCCTGGTACTATCACAGCCAGCTCTGTTCCTGATTCATCCATGCAAATTAAACAAGAACCTATGTCTCCAGAGCATGGAGGAGAAAGTGTGAATACTGTGCTCCATGGCTCTGTGTGCGCTCCACAAGCAGAACTGCAGCAGAAGGATGGTATGTTTGTTTATCTTCTTTTTAAAAGACTAGTTTTATGAGAATGAGGAAAACCACTTAGTTGAAAGAGTAAAAGTTATTTAGGCTTCAAACCTGTAAGCTACTCTGCATGGGTGAACCCCCACTGACTTCAGCCATGGTAATTATCTTGCAGAATTGGGGCCTTTATTTGTAACAGACTTAAGTTACGTTGTTTTTTTTTTTAATTTGTTTTATTGATTTGGTTTAAATGTATATTACAGCTTTAAAACTAAAGGCTTATACTTCTGCTTCAAAACAAAAAAAATAAAAGGCCAGAACTTGCATGCAATCATCTCTTTAAAATGGTGTGTGTATATATAATATAGTATTATGGTGGCTAGTGAGATTGTATTTGCTTCTAGTCCATATTGTAACTGGAAGCAATACAGCACTGGCAGCCACCTACACAGTGCAAAAACTGCTTAAGCAAGAGATCTAAACACACTTTTGGCCAAACTAAATTAAGGATCTTCTTAACGGGGTTAAAAAAAAAAAAATTCCTCCATTACTCTTGAGTTGTAAGTGGGATTTAATAACTAGATTCAGAGGTTGCATAGTTAATATTACTCTCTTTTCATTGCTTGAAATCTGAATTACTGTGAGTGGTATTAAATTCTTTTCATTATTCTCTGTATGGCCTTGATCCTGCCAACATATATGCTTAATTTTACTTGCATGAGTGGTCTTATTGAAATGAATGGGACTGCTAACATGAGTAAAGTTAAGCATGTGTTTAAGTGCTAGCAGGATAAAGGTCATGTTTGTAAAATTGAGATCTTGAGTTGTATCTAGAATTACTGTGATAAATTGTTTATAACATTTTTAAAACAGAGGAGCGACACAAAAGTTCCTGAGCTCCAGCTTACTTTTAAAGGGATTTGAGCCCAAGGAACCTAAATCCCACTCATTTTTCCCCCAATGAAATGCAGGCACTTTTCTACAAATCTTACCCTCGGTATCTACCTGGGCTAGACCGGGGTGAAACACACACCTAACCAGTGTTTGACCTTTCTTCTCCCAGCTTAGGGAAATCTCAGGGAAAGAAAGGTAGAAAAAAACCACAAGTTTTTTTGTTAAATTAAACATACTATATGTTGTACTTCATAAGCATATTTATTTCTCAAACATAAACCATACATTGTCCAAAGTAAAGCTTACAGTTTTGTATATAAAACAGAAGAGTCCATGGTCTAATGCAGTTTCAGATTATTTTTTCCTAGTGTGGATTCTTGTAGCTATTACATTTATGTTCACCTATGTTGCATTAATCTGGATATATTTAAATTCATTATATTTTCCTTCACTTTTTCACTTCTAGCATTTAGTAGAGGACCTGTATGTCTAAAGATGTATAGAAAAAATATATCCAAGGCAAAGTATTGCAGTTGTTAGTTTAAATTGCTTACATTGTTTTACACTGAAGGTGGTGTTCAGTCTAAAACAAGGGTGCCAACTGCCTTATCAAGTTAAGTATTTGCCTTTCCATTTTTAATGGCTTAAGCAGTTCATGATTTTGGCATTTTGCGGGGCATCAAAGATGAACAGAGGACTGCTCCTGCATGAAGCTGATGTTGAGGAGCTGCTGGAGGGTATGGGACAGAGACTTAAGTGATTGCTGTAGCTGCAATGTCATGATGTCTCTCTTGCAGAATTGTCAAACTCCGTGCTTCTATTATGAGTTCAATGGCTTGTTTAGTGGCACAGTTGAAGTTAAAGAATTGGATTAAACTAATTTTTCTACCTTTTTGAGATGAGCATGAATCTTGCTACTTAACTCTTTGCAATGCTTACATTTAACTTTAGAAGAATTGTTTTCATAACTTCCGTCCATTCAGTTGTATGCTTCCTACTACTTTCTTTTTTGATACGTTTAGTCTAAACTGTAGGTTGGTATTTGATAGTCAAATTAATTTCTGTTTGCAGAACTGATCAGTTTTCATATCACACACGCATAAAATGAGCAACGGCCGCCTTGTGAATTCAACACTAGAAAAAATACAATGAGCTAACCCATTTTACAGAGATTCACCAGTGGATGTCTTGCCCCCTTTCTGTAGATTTATATCTAGCATTCCAAATTCCCCCAAAATTCAACTCTACATCCTTGTCTCTTTAACATGCAGATGAGTTGATTCCACTCAGCTATGCGCCTCTCTCCAACCTCCCTTCACCTCCTATTTAGGAAGTTTTGTAACACCTGTAGTTTCCTAATAGGGATAGCAAGCACCTTGATTTCATCAAGTCCCATTTTAAAATAGCTACAGTTTTTTGTTCACAGTGTAAATTAGAAAACTGCTTTTGTTTAATAATAATTAATTAATCATTAATTTTAAAAAGCCTTTCAATTATGTTAAATATGTAGTGACAGAAGTTTAAAAAACACTGGGAATCAGAACACTGATAAAACCAGTTGAGGTCTTTTTCCCCGCTGGGGTGGTTGAATGGGAGTAGGCACCTTGGTTTCTACCAGTTATATCTAGGATGTGAATTTAACAGTTTGCGTGCATCCCTTCCACCCCAATGTTCTCGTTTGATATGGTCACAACTGTTTAAACCTTGCTTAAATATTTGTTCTGCCTAGATGTGGATCTAAGAGCATGCATGTGTATATCAGCAGTGGTCAAAAATAACTTAAATTGCTCAGAAAAATAACTTTTCATTAATTGGATAATTATGCTCTCTTCTCAGCAATTGCCTGAAGGGAAGCCTTAATTATAAAATTAGAAAGCCTGGGGTGGCCAATTGGAGCACATTTAAAGTAGAATAATTTAAAGGGTCATCCCAGAGAATCAGATGTGTACCATCTTGTCTCTGACTGAAAACTGTCAACTTTTCAGGAAGGTTGCAGAAGATTTAACTTACCTTTTTCCCAAGAGATTTCTAAAGAGAAATATTTTTGTAATGCTATTAGCTTCTCCTTTCTGGCGAGAGCCTGTCCCATGTGTCATGAATAGGGATTGTTGGAATTAATAGTATTTGACATTATTAATATGGGAGACCAGCAGACTCTGATTTAACCATAAATTCCTTTATTAAATCCAAAGGTCAAATGGTATTTTATACAGTTGCTCTAAACATGCCTAACTGTCTAAAAATAAGCAGTCACTACACACAGTACAATAAGCAAGTATTCATGAGCGTATGATCAGTATACTTACAAATAGGCCAGACCTAGGGAAAAGTGTCTCATCCTGGTGTGCTCTAGCATGATCAAGTAGGGTCTGACAAAGAGCCATGCATTTGAAAGTTCTCTCTACTGTTCAGCTAACTTGTTAGCTTTAGCAAAAACCCAGTTTGAAGCAGTTTATCCTTGTTGTTTTCCTTCCTCATTTCCTCCCCCTCTTTGCTTACCAACAGAACAGTGGGAAGGTTTTTTTTTCTTAAGACAGTTTGTCTTGTTACTGCAGCTGTTCATTTAATCAGTTACTTTTTGAACCATACATTTTTCCAACACTAAGTAATATTACTTATTCTCGTAGCCTTCTTTTACTTGCTGATTGTGACCATCTCTGTACCAGTCACAAACCAAATATGTATTATTTTCTTAACCATACCTATGCTAATTAAATTTTCATAATTATCCCTACATGTGTCCAGAAAGTCCTTTCAACAGTTCTTAACCATATTTCACCAAATTCCAGTGGGCACAATCCATTAGATAACTGCAGTATGTGCAGTAACACTGGCACATAAATAAATTGAACATCATTGTACAACACTTCTTTGAGGAGTCTTAATACTACTAAATTACTGGGGTCTGCCTCCACCCTAGAGCATTCTGGCTTTTCCTTCTCTATGTATGGTATTTGTAGCACCCTTATTCCCACCCTCCTTGATTTCCAAAAAGGTACATATTGATATGCTCCCTTTCTTGTAAAATTTAATCAAACACAAAATGTATAATGCCCCTCATGTCTAGCCTATATATATTCCTTAAATAGGGATTCACAATCACCATGTTTTCATCTGTTGTCAGGCCACTTGAGAATTGTATGTGATAACCAGTGACATTGTTTCTTCAGGTAGATGCAGACATGTATTCCACTTAGGTGCGTGTATGCCCAGCGCACTGGAGTCAGATATTTTGCCTAGCAGTACCCATAGAGGGGCAGCACTCATGGCTCTGGCCCCTCCCCTGTTGATATGAGGCAGCACTTCCCCAACTCTCCTCAGTGTCTTCTCACCACCCATGGGTGGAGCTGGAGCTCTGTGTAGTTCAGTCTTAGCCTAGTTTTTTATCGTATGTAGTTTGTGTTAGTAGTTTAATGTTCATGTTAGTTAGTTTTAGTAGCTTTTCCTCTGGTGATGCCCTCACTGGGGTTCAAACACTGTCTTTTGTGTGGGGGAGCGACCCCGAGCAGCAATCACCACATGCAGTGCTCACTTTGTCTTGGCAAGGCCCATCTCAAAGAGCATAGTTCGATCTGCAGATCATTCAAGAAAAGGACGCGGGTGGCCCAGGACCTTCACTTCAAGAAGCACCTGCTTGAACAGGCCATGTGGCCTGATCTGGTACCAATGTCCTCATGCAGCCAACGATCACCCTCTTTTTCTGAGTGCGGCCACTTCACTTTTGGGAACAGGCACACCTCCAAAGAGGTTGAGGAGACATTCCTCATCAACTGCACCAAGGAAAAGGTCACATAAGACCAACTGAGATTGCTCCAGGTCTCGGGGTGACTCTTCTGCCTCCCCCATAAAGAGTGTGGACCAGTACAGGGCCAGCATTGGCAGGCAGCTCCAACCCTTCTCTGGTTCCGAGTGGGAAGGGCAGAAACTTTGTACCATCTACTCTGGTTCCAGCCTCTGCTGTCAGTTGAGTCTGGTACTGATGAGGGAGATGCTGGTACTGACTGTGTCCATGTCATCAGCATACCAGGCAGCCACAGACCTCCTCTGCCTTTTGTTGTTTCAAGATTTTTCCAGGGTTGCACCATCTTAGCCCCTCCAATGGAGCAAGGTGCTGAACCCTCGTTTGTGAGCACCATATCCCACTGCTACCCTTCCAGAAGTAGAGGTAGAGCCAGTATCAGAATCTGTATGGGGAACCCTGGTACTGGGAATCTCGGCATTGTCAAATGTGCTTCCGTGGCAGCTTTCACCAGCCTCTGCCACTATTCAAGTCTGGACAGACACTGTCTTCGGCACTGACATGTTCAGTACCAATGATACTGCCTCCATCAGAAGCACCACTTCCTACCTCGTTCTGGGCAAGGGATTAACGGATCACCTATTTGCTCCCTCTGTCTTGCTCTTCACTTGTCGCTGGGATCCCAAGAGTCCTACATCCAAGTTGAGGTCTTCATCCTCCCGCTCTGCATCATGCAGTGAACACCAAGGATCACTAATGGACCGTTTATAGTCCCCAAGATTGTCCTCCACCACTTGGTTGGGATGGAGGTCCTTGGCCAGGTGCCTACTGTCTACCAGTGCCCTGTCCATATCAGTGGCCCCTTGCAGTCAGTGGGTTGCCCCTCATTCTCAGAGGTCCTGCTCTTCACCTCGTTCATAGGCAAAATCACTTGTTAGATCTGCATTGGTATCTGCAGACATCAGCCATCATTCTCCCTGTGGAGCCTCTAGAATATTCTTGTCTGGATGCATCATCCCTGCGACACGATCTGGCCTTGGCTCAATTAAGAGCCTCTGCTTTTTTGTCTCCAGATGAGACTGCACTACTGAGTTCATCCTTCCCTTTGATACTGGAGGACTTTAAGGCATATCAAGACCTGCTGCGCCATGTGGCTGCACCCTTGGGCATCCAGGTGGAGTTGCTGCATGAGACCCCCACACTGTGGTGGACATTTTGCAGTCATCTGCCCCTTGTAGAGTTGCTATCCCAATCAATGTGCTTCTCAGATTGGCTGAAGCCCTTTGGAGTACACCAGCCGTGATACCGCCAGCAGATAAGCACATGGAAAAGTGTTGTTTTGTTCCAGTTGAAGGAACTGAGGGGTTCTATTCACATCTGGCCCTCAGTTCCCTAGTGGTGACCGTGGTATACAACAGGGCATAGAAGGGCAGATTCGGATCTACTCCTAAGGACAGAGACTCTACACGATGGGATCTTAAGGGCAGGAAAGTCTACATATCCTTGTCTCTACAGATGTGAATCTTTAACCAACTTGTTGTCCACATATGATTCCTTAATTGGACAGCTATGTCTGGGTTCACAGACCAGCTGCCCAAGGTCTCACAGGAGGAGTTTGGGGCTTTTGTCAATAAAAGCTCCTTGGTGACCAAAATATTCTTGAGGTCTGCCCTTAACATTGCAGATGCTTCAGCCAGGGTGATATCCTCTGTGGTCACTGTGAGGAGGGCTTCCTGGCTGCTAAATTCTGGCATTGCACCTGATGTTCAACAGACTATTGAGGAGTTGCATTTCGACAGCCGAAACCTGTTCTCTGACAAGACCGATGACATGCTTCACTCCTTCAAGGATTCTAGGGCTACCTTGAGATCCATCGGGGAAGTGCGCCACCTGCACTGAGGCAAAACTGTGGTGCTCAGCACCAGCTGCAGCAGTATCGTCCACAGTGTACCTTTGCGCAGCCCTTTTCCCTGGAGCAGTAGGACTACCCTAAAAAGCAGGATAGATCCCACAAGAGAAAGTGGTTGGGCTCAAAGTTTGGCCAGCCTACACACCCTCCCTTGGCTTCTAAATGCCTGTTTTGACTCCTTGTTCCAGTCCATTGCTCCTTCCTCCTCATCATCCTGTTCCTTTGGGGACAGACTGGCCCCTTTCTTACAGTGCTGGGGTCTCTGTTACTTCCAACAACTGGGTCCTGCACATGGTCAGAACCCTCCTCCATCTTCTCCTCCGTCTCTTTTCAGGGATCCTGTCATGACATTGCTCCCTGCTGGCATTGGGAGTGGTGGAGGAAGTTCTGCTGGAACGGCTTCTAATCCCAGTACTTCCTGATACAGTAGACGCTCATTAGTAGCAACATATCAGTGCCCTTTTGCTATGTTGCTCCTAAGCACCTGTTGCTGTTATGGGGAGTGTTGTCTGACTAAAGGCACTCTGCTTTTTCTGATCCATAAAACAGCTACAGTACACACTAAAAATCTATAATGTAACAGAATATCTCTTATTGCTACAGTATTACATTAGTTTACATACTGTACATTTTAAATGTGCATTTGTAGCCTACCACCATATTATATCAAGAAAGCGGTATTAATTGAGTTAATCTTAGAAAAGTATCCAGTTTTATTTGTGCTTAAAAAAAGTCAAACATCAACTATGACAACAAACACAACCTTTTGCTCTTACTTATAAACATTTTTTGTACTCCTACTTAACTGTAATGCTTTGTACGTGTTGTAAGTTGTCCTGATTAAGAGCATCTACTAAGCAAGTAAATAATACTTTTAATTTAGGTTATTACAGTATGCAAGTAAGTGGAGCATGTGATGTCACATCACAAACGTTGCTCTTATGTGGTGGCTATGTTGCTGTTACCGAGTGGACTATTCACGGTAGAGAAACGGTGACCACGGGAAACGTTGCTAATAAGCAGCGGTTGCTCTCACAAGGTTTTGCTTCAAACAAGCGTCTGTTGTACCCAAATTCAGGGGAAGGATGAGACCCATCCTCTACCTTTGCAGCCTCAACAAACATCACATATAAGATTCCAAATGTGTTGTGGTTTTTTTTTTTTTTTTTTTTTTTGACTATCCTCCCCATATTATCTCAGAATGACTGGTTCGCTGCTCTGGACCTCCAGGATGCTTACTTCCATGTGGCAAGTCTGCTGAACCACAGGAAGTTCCTGCACATTGTTGAAAGAGAGTGCCATTTTCAATACATGGTCATGCTATTCAGCCTCTTCTGCTTCCTGAGTTTTCACCAAGTGCCTGGTCGTGTTTACTGCATATTTCAGGAGAAAGGGAATCCACCTCTTCCTGGTCAGTGATGACTGGTTGCTATGGGGCAGATCCAGAGAGGAAGTTCTTGCTCACATCAGGACCACATTGTGCTTGCTTGACCATATTGGCCTCATTCTAAATGCCAGAAAGTCAATCTACTCCCACTCACCCAAAAAAAAAAAAAAAAAGCGTACCTGTTAGATTCCACAAGATCTAGGGCTTACCAGCCGACCACTTTAAGGCAATTCCATGTCTTCCTCAGTCTGCAGTCTCAGCCTTCTACAGCCGTCCGGATGTGTCTGAGCATGTAGGGCCACTTGTACACAGGTGATTCAGTTTGCAAGGCTATGCCGCCATCCCTTCAAATGTGGCTCAAGATGGTCTACCACCCCAACTGTCATTCACTGGACAGGCTGGTTTGTCTCCCTCCACTGGTCCTAAACTCCTTACAGTGGTAGACGTGCCCACAGAATGTTTTGTGTGTACAACTTTTCATGAGTAGTGTTTCTGAGTATTCAGATTCTAATGTCTAAACTGTACACCTAAATTTGCGTTGTTGCTGATTTTATACTCGATGTATCATATGACTTTTAAAAAACTAACTTTGTACCTGTGGATAATCTAAGCACTATACCCAGATGTACAGACACACTTTCCCCAACCTATATATTATATAATTTTTTAACATTAGCTTTAATAACATTTTTACACCTGTACTGCACAGGTTCAGCCTGAATGGGGAGAGCCCAAACAGCAAATCCTGTGACTACAGTCCCTTTTTGGTGATAGGACAACCCCATAACATATATTGTCCTATTCTCAGCATACAGCCTTTCAGAATTTAAATTACACCTCTACCCCGACATAACGCGACCCGATAACACAAATTTGGCTACAACGCGGTAAAGCAGCGTTTTCGGGGGTGGGGTTGCGTGCTCCAGCGGATTAACGCGTCAGCATGTCTGGCTCCGACACGTTGCTCTGAGTGGTGTGTTAAGGGTGCCAGGCCGGGGCCGAGGGGTTGGATAAGGGGCAGAGGGTCTGGGGGGGGCAGTCAGGGGATGGCGGGGGTTGGATGGTTCAGATGTTCTGGGGGTGGGGAGGTCAGGGGATGGGGAATGGAGGTGTTGGATAGGGCGTGGGAGTCCTGGGGGGGGGGGCCTGTCAGGGAGTGGGGGTGTGGATAGGTGTCGGGGCAGTCAGGGGAAAGGGGGTGGCGTCCTGGGGGTGATTAGGGATGGGGGGGGGGTCTCTGGCTGGGATGATTTAGTTGGATTGGCCCTGCTTTGAGCAGGGGGTTGGACTAGATGACCTCCTGAGGTCCCTTCCAATCCTGATATTCTGTGATTCTGAAGGGGGTGGTCAGGGGACAAGGAGCAGGGGAGCTTAGATAGGTGGTGGGGTCTTGGGAGGGGTGGTTGGGGCGGGTGGTCTCTGGAAGGGGTAGTCAGGGGACAAGGGGGGGGGGGGTTCTGAGGGATCAGTTGGGGCAGGAAGTGACTATTCATAACAGAAATGCTCGAGGCCAAAGCAAGTTTGATATAACGCAGTAAGATTATTTTGGCTCCCGAGGACCACGTTATATCAGGGTAGAGGTGTACGTACTGCACATGGCATAAAGGGTTAGGGCTCCCTTTTTAGAGAAAATTTCTCCAGGACACTCTAGTGGAGTACCACAATTAACATTCCTGTTGGTAAGGGTGAAGCGGTGTTTGAGCAGACAGACTTCAGTTTGGTGGTCTTCCAGCAGCAAGGGCCACTAGTCTAGGTCTAGACACTGTACCATTTTTGATTTTACCAGACAAAAGATACTTTAAGGGAGTATGAGCAAGGTACAGTTTTATGCATCCCTACCTCACCAGGTATCTAAAAATGTTAGAGCCCACCAAATAGCCAATAAGTATTTTTTTTCCCACACGGAGTTTACTGCTTTTCAACTTCATTAAATACCTTGGAAGTATAAGAAATCCTTTCTTCTTTGTCATGATATCCTGAGTTAACAAAGGTGAAATAGTTGTGTCCCTGGTTGCTACAAACAATCCAAAAGGTTTTGTGTAATGTAGGGTATCCGATGAAGTGAGCTGTAGCTCACGAAAGCTCATGCTCAAATAAATTGGTTAGTCTCTAAGGTGCCACTAGTACTCCTTTTCTTTTTGCAAATACAGACTAACACGGCTGCTACTCTGAAACCTGTAGGGTACTAGGAACTGGAGCTTATGCTAAAGCCTCTTTAATTTATACGTTGCCGGGTATGCTGGGAGCATCCATTCCCACTCTACCTTTTTCTGTAGGAGCTGGTAGAGTGGGTGCGGGGATGGCTGCATGATCAGGGATTAAAGCCTGACAAAAGCTGTAATGCCCAGCAGCTATTGCAGTGCTGTTTCAGAAATAGGGCCGCTCTAAAATCCCTTGCACCTATTTATCTGGAGCCCGCAGCTGGGTTGTATGGTTAGTCCCAGGAAAGAAGCCTCTTGCTTTACTAGCTGGGAATTTGTTGCTAGGGAAAACTATCTCATCCTAGTGTGCGTCAGCATGATCTGGTAGAGTCTGTTAAAGAACCATCAGATTCATGGCTTTCTTTATAAACTTCAGTGAACTTGCTAGCTTTAGTAAAAACCCAATTTTGAAGCAACTTATCCTTGCTGCTTTCCTTCTTATCTCCTCCCCACCTCCTTGCTTACCAGCAGAACAGTGGAAAGGTTTATGCTTCTTTCTTTTAAGACTGTTTCTTTGTCTTGTTACTGCTGCTTTTCACTTAATCAGTTATTTTGAACCATGCATCTTTCCCACACTGTAAGTAATAAATAATATTACTTATTCTCATGACCTTTTACTAGCTGACTGTGGCCTCTTCTGTACTAACACAAACCATAAAGCACATATATTATCTCCTTAAGCTAACTTTAAGTCTTTTAATTTCATAACTGTCCTTGCAGGGATCCAAAATAAAATGTCCAAATAGCTGTTGCAATAGCTGTGCACTTTGCTTCCAAATAAGTTTGTTCTTAAGGTGAATTCCACTTGACGTGCTAATGACACTTTTTAAAAAAGTGTTAATAGCTGATTGGCCTTACTTTGAAATAAGAAACTGACAAGGCTTGCATAATGAACACAAGAAGTATGTGCACTTCTTTCAGTATTCAGAAAACATTCTACTTTTAAACATATAGCTATGTTATGGATGTAAATTTTCAAATAGATTGTAATAATTCGTGCAGCTTATTAATAATAAACCAAGGGGGGTTTTATGCATAAATATGAATTACTGCAGAGTGAACACATTGTTCATCTCTTTTCTTCAGTAGATATCGGCCAGAAAACTTCTGTGTACCCAGTTATCTCTGCAATCATGTCCCTCTCAGAGCTGACTACTTGTTTCCAACAGACTAATCAAGATGTTCACAAGGCTGCCTCAGATAAGGGCCGGACCATACTATCACCATCTACTCTCAACAAACAAAAAGGGGTGATTGAAACCCTGACTGAAATCACCTTACCAGAACAGTGTAGCAGCTCTGTTGCAAATCAGTCTCTCTCTTTAGAAACACCTTTGGACAAAGATCCAACACTACCAGCAGAACAGTCTGAGCATCTGGCAGAATCCACTCTGGTCTCTGCAGAGAACAAAGGAAAAAAGAGAAGGAAAAAGCTAAGGAAGAAGAAAACATTGCGAGCAGCCCATGTACCTGAGAACAGTGACACAGAACAGGATGTTATTGACTCTAAACCTATTAGGAAAGTCAAGAGCGGGAAGGTGCCCACAGCGGGAAAGGTTACTACATCCACCTTTCCAAGACAGGAGGATGGGGGTACTACTCATGAAGTAGAGAGGAACAGAGATGATAATGAGAGTGATGCCTCTCTGGAATTAGTAGAAACTGCAAACCCCCAGTTTGAGGTGGTGGCCATCAACTCATCAGAGTCAGGAGATGAGAAACCAGACAGCCCATCTAAGAGGGACACCATGAGATCCTCAGAACAAGCTTCAGTGGAGGCATCTCGCTCTGGTTATGATGAAGTGAGCTCCACCAGTGAGATTGGCACAAATTATAGGGATGGCATCAGTAGAAGGTGAGGTGGAAAGTGGGATTATACTAGATCAGGACAGATTTCTCACATAAAAAAGGTCTTCCAAAATTTTAATTCAAGGGCCATTTTTTCCATGTGTGAAAAGCTTAAAACACGGTGAAGTGGGAGCAAATCTCATTCCTCAATGCTTCCATCACTGAAATGAGAAAAGATGAATATTTATGCCTGTACATGCTGGTAGTTTAACTATCTGAATCTCTTCTCCATGTGCATACAAAAACAATGTTCATGCACTGTTCCTTACTAACTTCTGCAGTAAGTAAAGTAAGGCCCCCTTCAGAGAGGAGTACTTTTTTCCTTCAAAAAAAAAAAAAAAAATTGCATAGGGCTGTTAGCAGTGAGTACTTTCATAGCCCATGGAGGACTCCTATACTTTCCTTACAATACTTCTGATAAAATATCCTATTTTGGAGTATCACTGAAGTTCTCTAAGTACATTTTGCTACCTTTCCTGAATACCAACAAGCAGAGTCTAATCTCTCTACTCTTTATTTTACAGTGTTGCTGAGACTCTCCCTTCCACATCACCAATGAGATGCTCAAAGAACTCCTCAGGTATATTATTGGTGTGCTTTGCTATGTTAAATGGGCATAGGATATCTGAAAATTTGAGTTACAGTCCAAATGTGCTTGCAAAATACTACTGTTCTTTTTGCTCTTCAGAACTTAAACTCAAAATAAGAGTGGAAGACACTGCATAACGATAGTCAACATGGATCACTTATCCTATTCCTCATTCGGTGCACTGTGCCTGTTTACCTTCTGATCCACAGTACCTTTTGGGTGGTGGGGTGAATTTTAGTAACTGGCGTAATGTAACTGTTTGGCTATGTAGAAAGTCCCTCTTCTGGGGATAAACTAGTACAAATGCTAAAATACAGACAAGGCCCTCCTTCCTCCCAGGATTCAAACAGCTGCCTCAGTGGTCATAAGAGTTAATCAGTTCTTGTTCCTGATTGCTGGGGTAGATACCAGATTTTTCCCCTCCCCTGAGCTTAATAATCTTCGCAGCTTCTCCTTAGGCTCCATTCGTCCTTTTGGCGCACGTGTGTTGCTCACTCACCTGCGCCTTCCCTGAGCTACAGCCACAGTCCTTAAATTGCGGAGAGTGGCCAGCTCTAAGCCCAAGACTGCTCTGCTCCACTACTTTCCAGGGTCTCTCTGGAAATGTCTGTGTAGGCCTTTTCCGTGGTCTCTCTTTAAACAGCCCTCTGCCAATCCCTATCTAGGCTCCTTTTCCTGTTCCCACAAGGAGCTATTGCCTGTCTCTCTTCTGATGAGCTTCCCCAGCAAGCTGTTCTATGCCCTGGATTTCTCTGCTGCTAGCCTTTCCAGGTCAAGCCCTGTTACCAGCTTCATTTCCAGATTTCTTCTTTGGGCTATTTTGGAGACATTTCTCAGCACATCTTGTGCCTTCTGGGCATCACCTCATAGTGAGAGAAGGCTGTCTGCTTTTATAGCTCATTAGGCTGTCACATGACCCCTTGGTGATTCATGTGCTCCACCTGAGAACTACAACTCTTAGTCCCTGACTTTAAAGGGACTGAGGCCCCATAACTGGCATCCTGACCACCCCTGCTCTTAAAGGGCTAGAGGTCTATTACATTTTTTTTGGTTGGTTGTTTTACTTGCGGACCTTTTTGCAAAATGTGATGATAGTCAATAGTACGGATAGTCTTATTACTTATGCAAAGTTTGTGTGAATAAAACATTCTGATCGTTAAAGCACAAGCTTTGTTAACTCTCCATTCTGCAGAAGTATCTTCAGAGCCAGGTGAGGATGAAGAACCTACAGAGGGGAGTTTTGAGGGACACCAAGCTGCAGTGAATGCTATTCAGATATTTGGGAGTGTGCTTTACACCTGCTCAGCAGACAAAACTGTCCGTGCCTACAATCTGGTTGTAAGTAGGGTCATCATGGAGAGAACGTATTTTGCAGTCTTCAGATTTTTTGTAAAGCCCTTTTTTGTGCTTAGAAGAAATCTTCTTAAGGAATCATTTATAGTGGGTTTTTTGTTTTGGTTTGGTTTTTTTATCATCTATAAAGTTCCCAAACTTTCTGTAATAGTAATGGCCAGTCCAGACTGACCCCATTAGGGCTTTTGCATGCTTGCTTCCAGCATGAGAAATATGGCTTGGTGAAAGATTTTATGTAGAAAATGTTCTTGAAGAGAAATTTGTATATATTTTTCTCTTTAAAGAGAAGCTTGGTTTTCACTGCCTTTTTAAGGATGTCAGTTAGTTAGCAAGTACCATTCTAGACGAGAGGAAGTTTAGTCACTCCCTGTTGCCCATTGGGGTTGGAGAAGGTATGTTAGTCAAATGAGAATTGGTCTATAATCCTTTCGCAGAGGCCTGAGTTTGTGACCACCACCACAAAACTAACAAACCTTAAACAAAAAGCCTTCTTTCATTTCTTGTAGGATATATTTTTATTAGGAAGATCTACTGAAATACTGGCTGACCATAGCTTAATAAATTCTTACAAATGATAAGCAATCAGAGTTCAAGAAAACTGCCAAAGATACAAACCTATATAGGTAGTGCATTCAGACACATAAAAAGGCATAACATCTTAAAGTAAAATCACACCACCAAGGATCTTCAGATCTTGTTCTTTAATCCAGTGAATTAATAATACTACTTGATAATAGGGTTTTTTTTTTCATCCATAGATCTCCAAAGTGCTTTACAAGAATGGGACTAGACCAGTGGTCTCCAACCTTTTTACACCTAAGATCACTTTTTGAATTTAAGGGCAACCCAGGATCTACCCTGCCCCACTCCGTCACTTCCTCTCCCCCACCCTCACTCACTTTCACCAGGCTGGAGGAGGGGGTTGGGGTTTGGGAGGGGGTGTGGGCTCTGGGCTGAGGGGTTCGCAGTGTGGGGGTAGGGGGAATAGGGGAGGGGGCTCTGGGCTGGGGCAGTGTTGGGGTAAAGGAGGGAGTACAAGGTGCTGGCTCTGAGAGAGGGGTCAGGGCTGGGGTAGGGGGTTGGGGTCAGTGGTGTAGCCAGGTGGAGAAACAGGGGGAGCAGAGATTTTAAAAAAGGCGCCACTCGCTAGTACTCACCCAGCAGCGCTCCGGGTCTTTGGCGGCGGGTCAGGCGGCACTCTGGGTCTTCAGTAGCACTTGATTCGCTCCAGTCTTCGGCAGCACTGAAGGCTTCCTCCACCGCCACCGCAATGCCACTGAAGACCGGAGCGAGTGAAGGTCCCAATGCCGAAATGCTGCTGAAGACCCGAAGCGCCGCCTGACCTGCCGCCAAAAACCCGGAGCACCGTCGGGAGAGTAAAAAATTTGGAAGGCGCCAAAGAATTAATAAGGCATCACTTCCGCTCGGTGAGGGAGCGGCCGCTGCCCCGTTCCCCCCCCTAGCTATGCTTCTGGTTGGGGTGTGGGGGGAGTACTGGGTGCTGGCTCTGGGAGAGGGCTCAGGGCTGGGGCTTGGAGTGCAGGAGGGCGTTCAGGTGCTTGCTCCGGGATGGGGCTCAGGGCTGGGGGTTGCGGTGCGGCCTCCCACTGGGCAGCATTTACCTCCAGTGGCTCCTGGTCGGTGGCACAGTGTGGATGCCACTAAGGCAGACTCCCTGCTTACCTCGGCCCCACACCACTCCTGGAAAGGGCCAATACACCTCTGCAGCCCTTGGGAGGGGAAACTGGGGGCGGGCGGCACATGGCTCTGCACGCTGCCCCTCTCTGCAGACACCGCTGCCACAGCTCCCCATTCACAGCCAGTGAGAGCTGCAGGGGTGGAGCTTATAGGCAGGAGCAGCATTCGGAGGGAGACCCCTGCCGTGCCCTTGGGGCCGTGCTGGCTGCTTCCGGGAGCTGCATGGGGCTGGGGCGGGCAGGGAGTCTGTCTTAGCAGCAGCCCCACTGCGCAGCCGGAGATAGCAATCAATGGGGAGATCCTCCAGGATTGACCAGTCGATTGTGATCGACCGGTTGGTGACCACTGGACTAGACCTTTGGTTTCCTGATTCCTGGTTCTCTACCTTTCCCAACTACTATACCCCTTTCAGGAGTCTGAAGTCTGAGCCCTGCTGCCTAGGGCCCAAGCATGTAATTTAGCTTTATGGGGCCCCAGGTAATTGCTCTGCTTGCTACCTTCTAACACTGGCCCTGCATTTGCAACCCCTCCTATATCCATTCTACAACCCCCCTGCGGGTTGTGACCTCTAGGTTAAGAAACACTGATCTAGATGAGTTGTTGCACCCCCTGGAAGACCTCTCTGTTCCCCCAGGGGTATGCATACCCCTGGTTGAGAATCACTGCTCTGAACTATGCTGCTTTTCTAGACTCCTTTTATCCTGACAGTACTTACACAGTATAGATTGTGCAAGTGTGCTGGGATTTCTTTGGGACTAAAATTATAACAGTGTATTGTTCATTATGAAATTTGGATAAAAATCTAGTGTCCCTCATTACATCTGTCTTTTGCTGAAGTAAACACCACTGTAGCAGGAAATGTATGTGTGTGTGGGAGGGTGGGGGGTTGTGAGGCTCCCTGGGGTACCAAGGTTGTGAGGCAGCTTGCTATCACCTGCCTTGAGCATGAGGAAACCTTGTGGTTTCCTGTCAGGGTCAGCTCCCCAACTCTGCCAGCCACAGACAGCACAAGGATTCTCCTCTCAGCTGAGGCAGGCTCTGCCATCCCTTTGCAGGTTAGCAATAGATATACTCCAACCCCTAGGTGTCTCCCTGGAGTCCTCAGCCCCTTAACCACTGGACAGTCATATAATTCCCAGATCCTCTGCTCCCAAAGGAATAGTACACCCCAGTTTACCAGTTGCAACCTGGATCACAGTTCCACTAAACACCTTGCACTTAGATTTGTTTATAGTGAAAACAAGGATTAAGTTTATTTAACAAAGAATGGGAATTTGAGAAGAAGGAAGTAGGGTTTATGGACCTAAAGGGTTACATATAAAATAAAATCAGAACACTTATTCTAGAGCTTAAACATATTTAACAAGAGGGCATCTTGTTAAATAAGGTACTGTTTATCCAAAGTCGTTGTCACCACATTTTTCAACTAGGATGGCTGAGACCCTCCTTTTATAAGACCAAACCCACTGGCAGCTTGTCTTCCCAGATGAAGGATGCCAGGGCATCTTTCTGCACACATAGCTATATTAGACCAGTCCTTTTTGTTTTTTTTACCTGCAAACAGGTTTCCCTTCCTCGCTGTTTACCTCTTCCTGTTAATTTCTTCTCTTGAAGTCCCTGCACTCTCTTCATGAGCATTTGATTCAGTATCCAAATATACTTCCAGTATAAGACACTTATATCCTTGACTGAGCATTGTTAATTGTGTATCTGCTACCTCCTTTCTGGCGGAATCTGTCTTAAGGTATGCCATCTCTGGGTGACCTGCCTTTATCTCCAGGCTTTAAGAACATAACTTCCAGTATATATAGGTATCTCCTTACATATTATCTGCACATACATTTTGCAAAGATTATGATGATCAGTGTGATACAGGCTTTCAGTAGGGATCTCACATGATATTCTTTGATGAACTACCACACCCAGGGAATCTGTGTAACCCTTACGCATCTCTGTGCCCCCTGCCAGCTAGCATCAAGAGTTCCTTGGGTCACAGAATTCTGTTGCTTTGCTGGGATCTGAGAGTATGTGTAGATTTGTGTAAACATTAGGTAGAGGGAGAAAATTAACCTATATTATAGTCTGCACGTTAACAGACTTTGTGCTCTACTTTTAGAACAGAAAATGTATGGGTGTCTTTGAAGGACACACTTCCAAAGTGAACTGTCTCCTGGTTACTCAAACAAATGGGAAGAATGCAGCCCTCTACACTGGCTCTAGTGACCACACAATCAACTGTTACAATATCAAGGTATTCATAAACATGGTATTAAACGTTGCACCTTTGTGTGAGAATCTCAAGGGTCTTTTCAAGCATAAATGAACCAAATCTTTCAAATCCCCATGAGCTAGATATTAGCCCCATTCTACACATGATGAAACAAAGTGACCTACCCAAAGTCACAGATCAAGTCAACGGCAGAAACGGAAATATAACAAAGTTTTTCTTCGGACTCCCAGTTCTGTGTTTTAAACAGTGTATGTGTTGTGATACAAAGATTTGGACAGTATGAGTTGGTATGGTTATTCAAATTATCCCAGACAAGTGCCAATAAAAACGTATTACCACATTATCATATTTTGTGTGCTACGTATTTTATAGAAACTACTTTAGAAATGTTTGAGTTTAAAAACAGGTACTTTTTTTGGTATTCTTTTAGCTTTTAAAGTCAAGTTCTCTGATTCAGTGAGTCTTCAGTATACAGGCTTTTGAAGTGGAAACCATCATGAATTTTACAAACCTCTTAAAAACAAACTAGTAGATATTCCATATATAAATGTCAGTAGTTAGATCAGTATCTTATGTTGTGGAAGGGGTGTATACTATTTGACGTCAGGTTTATTGCCCTAATGAATTGTGAGATGTCAGGTGGTCCAGGACAAAATATTAACTTTTGTGGGCTTCTGGCTAATGTAATTGAAGGAAAAGTTGCACATTCCCTGGTGGACATTCTAAATGTTTGGAATATTAATAGTCCTGACCAAAGATGAATTAGTGGGCTAGGTGCAGGTGAGCTAGTCAAAAGGGATAAATTGTATTTATCATGCACTTGGATAAATTCTGGTATATTAAGTTTCTATGACTGACCCAGTATTCGTCAAAGTTTCTGTATCTGTTTACAGTAATTTAATAATGGCTGGTTTCTGAACAATATCACTGTGCTGCCCCATTCTACTGGCCAGTTTTTTAATTCAGTAGGCTCTTTGCTCAGGCATAGAGGGTAATGGCAAGTTAAATGAGGTAAGCAGAGGTAATTGAGGTGGAAGACAGCCACTTGGAAGTGCACATCTCCGTTAACTTGTATTTTTTTCTGACTTCCTCAGTAGTCTATGAAAAGTGCATTTCACTTGGGAGTATAGGCAATACAGCTCTCATGGGAGTCAGTAGTGTTCTGAGAGGATGAAGCTGAGCTTCTCATACCAGAGGCAAAGGAGCAAGTTGGAAGAGAGCTGCTTAATCTGGCCTCTGTCAGGGATCAATGAAAGGAAGGTCTGTCTCCTGAAATTGAGAGTGAAAGTGGTCCTTGACCTTGAAGGATTGTGGAGTAGATGTCTGCTTCCTATGGACAAATTGTTTTAGGTCACTGATCTGTGGAAAGATAATATCAGCTGACTATCATTTATGCCACTTCCCCTATGGAGAAGTTACTAAGGAAGTTGAGTTGGGGTGGGAGTGAGCTCTTGGAACAAGAGCTTCACACAGACAGAAGAACTTCTCCATTACTGGAGAGAAGCAACACAATTCATAGGCAAGACTAATGGCTCATTTCAGTTTTTCCCAGTTATCTCAAAATAGTCTCCCAATTTTTCCACTAATGACAAAAGCTGAAACTATTTGTTTCTTGTCAGACCAAGGAGTGCATGGAGCAATTTAAATTGGAAGACCGGGTGCTCTGTCTGCATAGTAGATGGCGAATCCTGTATGCAGGCCTTGCAAATGGCAATGTGGTCACTTTCACCATAAAGGTCAGTGTATTTATTTGAAAACTGGTGTGTCAACCCATATTGAAACAGTTTTAGCAGGTGGTATTCTCTTTTCTTCCCACTCTCATTTCCAATTTCATTTTGTCTCTTGAATAGCAAGAACATTCATAACTATTGCATATCAAGATAGCAGCTAAGTCATTTCTGTTTCAGTATTTACATGTCCCTGGATGAACCTTCTCCCCTTCACCTTCTTCCAGCTACCCCCTGTGTCCTCAGAAGAATTCCCCTGCCTACCGCCAGGTTCCCTGGAGCTGAACTTTTGTGGGTGATAAAGGCTTAATGGCACTTGTTTCTCTGTGTGCTATGACTCCTCACTAAGACTTGAATGGGGTCTCTGCAGAGTGTACGAGATACAAACCTAGGAGAGAGATATCCAAACAGACCTCTTGTTTGGCAGAAAACTAACCATGAGGCCACAGAATGTTTTAAATAGAAACACAAACATATCTCATTATTTGCTTAGATTGACTCCAGGCTCATTGCTCAAAACTAACCTAGCAAAATAAGCTCATATTTTAAGGAGATCTAAAAAGAGGGCTTGTTCTGAGAGCTCAAGAGCAGAAGTATCATGCCAGTGAACCTCAAATTATCTTCACAGAATTTTCACACTAAACGTGAACAAACACACTTCATAATCGTGTGGTACTTAAAGAATAATGAAATATCTAAGTTCACATGCCTCATCTAGTAATTCTGTTCTTCTACCACTGAAGAATGACTGTTTCTTACTACTGGTCAAATTGTAAGCACAGCTCACCGGAAAGAAGCTAAATGAATTTGTAATGCAAAACAAACTGTTACGATAAATTAGGAATACTTGTTTAAAGGATATCGGAGGGAACAAAGAATTAGCTTTAGATTTTTAGGTTATATTTTTAATCTTAAACAGTATTCCATCAGTAGTGGTGGTTGCACCTTTTTGTCTTTTTAGGTATGTACAAGAGTAATATCAGATACGCCTTCAGTCTGAGGAATCGTATCCTTGAAGAGGGAAGGACTCAGTGGTCTACATTCCATTCAATCTTTTGACTTCTTTATTTTGCAGAACAACAAGCAAATCGATACCTTTGAATGCCATGGCCCTAGAGCAGTCAGCTGTCTAGCCACGGCTCAGGAAGGAGCACGCAAGTTGTTGGTAGTGGGGTCCTATGACTGTACCATCAGTGTGCGGGATGCTCGAAATGGACTGCTTCTACGAACTCTTGAAGGTCATAGCAAAACTATACTCTGTATGAAGGCAAGTACCTTGGGAAGTAACAGTTTTTGACAAATGATGTAGTCACTATATGTTAAGGGGACTATTTACTTCCATCTGATATTTGAGAGACTTTAACGTTTTGATATTCCCATAGATCAGGGGTTCTCAACCTTTTTCTTTCTGAGGCCCCCACAACAGGTGATAAAAATTCCACACCTCATGTGTGCCACAACAACTGTTTTTCTGCATATCCGGTACATTAAAACCAGGGCCTGCGTTAGGGGGCAGCAAGCAGGGCTATTGTCTGAGGCGCCATGCAACAGGGGGCCCCGCAAAGCTAAGTTTCTTGGGCTTCAGCCTCAGGTGGTGGGGTTTGGGCTTGGGCTTGGGCTTCAGCCCCGGGCAGCAGGGCTCAGGCTTTCTGCCTTGGACCCCAGCAAGTCTAGTGGCGGCCGTGCTCTCTGAATTATTTTGGCAGACCCCCTGAAACCTGCTTGCGGCCCCAGACCCCTGGTTGAGAACTGGTGCCCATAGGAAATTTTATCTGTATTTTGACAAAAAATAAAAATCCCTTCATTTGTGAAAAGTTTCCCCAACTTTGAGCTCCTTCTGGTGGCCTTGCTACCACAATTGGTGCGTTTCCTAGTGCTGCTGCTATTGCGCTTCATAGTACTAGTGTACACAAGACGGATGTTGATTTCAGAAGCGCAAGGGGGCGGTGGAACAATCATCTTGCCAGAAGGAAGAAAGGAAACTCACCTATTTTGCCTGTAATTCACTCTGGAAATTTTGAAAAAATTTTCTCCATTGAGAAAATACTCACAATGTCCCTTTAGACATGTCCCCTTCTTCTCCCCCCCCCCCCCCCAAAAAAAAACCCTTTTCTATATGCAGAAATGTGATTTTTCTGATGGAAATAGTTGTTCTGATTCAATCCCACTCGTAGTGTGGACGCTGATATACCAGTGGAAAGCTGCCTTAGACTGGTGTATAGGAATAGCTCTACTGGTATAACTGCATCCACCCTAGGAGGGCTGTATCACTTTAAGTATATAGATAAAGTGGCACAACTTCTTTTGTGTAGACATACCTTTAATGGTCGATAGTAATGTGCCCACTCTAATATAAAGCATGGTACATGTGTGTTCTACATTACTGGCCAGCTCTGTCCCTGACCTGCTCTTTTTTTCACATTAACTTGCTCCTGCCATCTACACGCATATTGGAGCACATTTATGTCGTCTTCAAACTTTTTTGCTTAGTTCTGTGTGCTTAAAAAGCACCAGGGTGTTGATCCCTTATGTCCACAGAGCAGAGTTGCAGGTGCAAAGCACAATTTTCCCCACAGAGCCTCACTGTCTTAATCCTGTGATGAAGTGAATCCTTTTTTTTTAATGGGCAAAATCTGGTTCAATCTTTCTGCCCATTCAGTCCTGCGATTCTGAGATTACCGGTCAGCTTGTATGTGTGATTGTTTTTGTATTAAGAAAAGGAGTACTTGTGGCACCTTAGAGACTAACCAATTTATTTGAGCATGAGCTTTCGTGAGCTACAGCTCACTTCATCAGATGTTTACCGTGGAAACTGCAGCAGACTTTATATACACACAGAAATCATGAAACAATACCTCCTCCCACCCCACTGTCCTGCTGGTAATAGCTTATCTAAAGTGATCAACAGGTGGGCCATTTCCAGCACAAATCCAGGTTTTCTCACCCTCCACCCCCCCACACAAATTCACTCTCCTGCTGGTGCTAGCCCATCCAAAGTGACAACTCTTTACATAATCAAGTCGGGCTATTTCCTGCATAGATCAAGGTTTTCTCACATCCCCCCCACCCCCATACACACACAAACTCACTCTCCTGCTGACAGGTTTCAGAGGAACAGCCGTGTTAGTCTGTATTCGCAAAAAGAAAAGGAGTACTTGTGGCACCTTAGAGACTAACCAATTTATTTGAGCATGAGCTTTCGTGAGCTACAGCTCACTTCATCAGATGTTTCACGGTAAACATCTGATGAAGTGAGCTGTAGCTCACGAAAGCTCATGCTCAAATAAATTGGTTAGTCTCTAAGGTGCCACAAGTACTCTCCTGCTGGTAATAGCTCATCTAAACTGACCATTCTCCAGGTTTAAATCCAAGTTAAACCAGAACATCTGGGGGGGGGGGGGTAGGAAAAAGCAAGAGGAAACAGGCTACCTTGCATAATGACTTAGCCACTCCCAGTCTCTATTTAAGCCTAAATTAATAGTATCCAATTTGCAAATGAATTCCAATTCAGCAGTTTCTCGCTGGAGTCTGGATTTGAAGTTTTTTTGTTTTAAGATAGCGACCTTCATGTCTGTGATTGCGTGACCAGAGAGATTGAAGTGTTCTCCGACTGGTTTATGAATGTTATAATTCTTGACATCTGATTTGTGTCCATTTATTCTTTTACGTAGAGACTGTCCAGTTTGACCAATGTACATGGCAGAGGGGCATTGCTGGCACATGATGGCATAGATCACATTGGTGGATGTGCAGGTGAACGAGCCTCTGATAGTGTGGCTGATGTTATTAGGCCCTGTGATGGTGTCCCCTGAATAGATATGTGGGCACAATTGGCAACGGGCTTTGTTGCAAGGATAAGTTCCTGGGTTAGTGGTTCTGTTGTGTGGTATGTGGTTGTTGGTGAGTATTTGCTTCAGGTTGCGGGGCTGTCTGTAGGCAAGGACTGGCCTGTCTCCCAAGACTTGTGAGAGTGTTGGGTCATCCTTTAGGATAGGTTGTAGATCCTTAATAATGCGTTGGAGGGGTTTTAGGTGGGGGCTGAAGGTGACGGCTAGTGGCGTTCTGTTATTTTCTTTGTTAGGCCTGTCCTGTAGTAGGTAACTTCTGGGAACTCTTCTGGCTCTATCAATCTGTTTCTTCACTTCCGCAGGTGGGTATTGTAGTTGTAAGAAAGCTTGACAGAGATCTTGTAGGTGTTTGTCTCTGTCTGAGGGGTTGGAGCAAATGCGGTTGTATCGCAGAGCTTGGCTGTAGACGATGGATCGTGTGGTGTGGTCAGGGTGAAAGCTGGAGGCATGCAGGTAGGAATAGCGGTCAGTAGGTTTACGGTATAGGGTGGTGTTTATGTGGCCATTGTTTATGAGCACTGTAGTGTCCAGGAAGTGGATCTCTTGTGTGGACTGGACCAGGCTGAGGTTGGTGGTGGGATGGAAATTGTTGAAATCATGGTGGAATTCCTCAAGGGCTTCTTTTCCATGGGTCCAGATGATGAAGATGTCATCAATATAGCGCAAGTAGAGTAGGGGCTTTAGGGGACGAGAGCTGAGGAAGCGTTGTTCTAAATCAGCCATAAAAATGTTGGCATACTGTGGGGCCATGCGGGTACCCATAGCAGTGCCGCTGATCTGAAGGTATACATTGTCCCCAAATGTGAAATAGTTATGGGTAAGGACAAAGTCACAAAGTTCAGCCACCAGGTTAGCCGTGACATTATCGGGGATAGTGTTCTTGACGGCTTGTAGTCCATCTTTGTGTGGAATGTTGGTGTAGAGGGCTTCTACATCCATAGTAGCCAGGATGGTGTTATCAGGAAGATCACCGATGGATTGAAGTTTCCTCAGGAAGTCAGTGGTGTCTCGAAGGTAGCTGGGAGTGCTGGTAGCGTAGGGCCTGAGGAGGGAGTCTACATAGACTCCAAACTGCTGAATTGGAATTCATTTGCAAATTGGATACTATTAATTTAGGCTTAAATAGAGACTGGGAGTGGCTAAGTCATTATGCAAGGTAGCCTGTTTCCTCTTGCTTTTTCCTACCCCCCCCCCCCCCCCAGATGTTCTGGTTTAACTTGGATTTAAACCTGGAGAATGGTCAGTTTAGATGAGCTATTACCAGCAGGAGAGTGAGTTTGTGTGTGTATGGGGGTGGGGGGGATGTGAGAAAACCTTGATCTATGCAGGAAATAGCCCGACTTGATTATGTAAAGAGTTGTCACTTTGGATGGGCTAGCACCAGCAGGAGAGTGAATTTGTGTGGGGGGGTGGAGGGTGAGAAAACCTGGATTTGTGCTGGAAATGGCCCACCTGTTGATCACTTTAGATAAGCTATTACCAGCAGGACAGTGGGGTGGGAGGAGGTATTGTTTCATGATTTCTGTGTGTATATAAAGTCTGCTGCAGTTTCCACGGTAAACATCTGATGAAGTGAGCTGTAGCTCACGAAAGCTCATGCTCAAATAAATTGGTTAGTCTCTAAGGTGCCACAAGTACTCCTTTTCTTTTTGCGAATACAGACTAACACGGCTGTTCCTCTGAAACCTGTTTTTGTATTGTGAACTCTGAGATCTGTTTGCTAGGAACTGAACTGAGATTACTAACTCATTTCACATAAATTCCTAGTCAGCCATTTGCTGCTAGCTGGAGCTGGATTTTAACTAGTTATTGAGGGGTGAAAGCCTGGATGGTTCTGGGATTGGTAGTCTGGTATGAAGGTGTGACATTACCCAGGGTACTGTCTCGACTGTTGAACAGCTGTGTCCCCTCAAATCTCCAACCTGGAGCGCCTGTTACACTGCTTTGCTGTAAGAGCAACCACTCCTGGTCTGCTTACACACAGCCTCCAGCATGTAAACTACTCCCAGTTATATTGTACAAGTGCTATAGCCAGCTACTCCTGAACTGCACTGCAGAGTAACACCAGCAAATTCGCAGTCCCAGACTTTCCCCCAAAAATGTGCGTCTTATACTGCCCAGCACTCTTGTGGAAAATGCAAGTTTATATATATATATACAAATCCTGTTATCTCAAATGGTGTTTCCAAAACACTTCAGTCCAAGCACACTGGTTTAGATAAAACAATAAAACAAGTTTATTAACTACAGAAAGATGGATTTTAAGTGATTTACAAGTAATGAGGCATAAAAGTAAGATTTGGTCACAAGAACATAAGTTAGATATTAGTTTCATTTTACTTTTTAACAAGCTAAATGAATTTAAAGCAAAGGTCTCTCTTGCCACGTTCTTCAGCGGTCTTTCTGGCTGGATTCCTTTTGGCCAGGACCCCTCTCCCAATTCAGTGTTACTTTCCTTGTTGTTCAGGTGGTGGTGATGCCCTGGGCAGGCAGACAGGGAGGAGTCCCTTAGGGTGTGTTCCCCTTATAGTTTTCTTTTTCTTTGAAAATCCTCTCTAGCTGAGGTTAAGGAGACAGAAAGTCTATGGAGACTCAGCTGTTTCTTTGCCAAGATGTAAATTTCTTGCTCTCACCCTTTTTCCTGCCAAAGAATGGCCTTGACCAGATGATAGTCCATTTGATGTTGCTGACGCTTGGCTGAGGCGTGGGTTTCCTTTTTCTTTCTGAGGAACTGTCCCTTTGTGGCTTTTTTTTTTGTTGCAGGCTTGGATTGTCTCAATAATATCATACAGTAGATTTATAACATTACACACAGTATACCCATTTTACCAGGACAATAATGATCAGCACATTGAGTTTTCAAATGATACACCTCACAAGGCATATTTTGCACAAAACTTACAAGTATTGTAAGGGATGAACATAAGGGTACAGATTGTCGTAGAAGCCTATCTACTACTTAAACAATCTGATGCTTTAAAGTAATTGTACTGGGTGAGTTTCATTGTCCTGTTCAGAACAGATTTTGCTGGTCCCCTAGCTTTTAAAGAAAACAATGGATTTTACAATAAAGCTGATAAATAAGCAGTTTATTTGACCCAAACACACACAATTATATTTTTGCCTGGGATGTGGGATGAATCTTTTAAAATAAAAATCGCATTTGTTGGATATATGTGTATATATATGTACATATTAGGGCTGTCAAGCGATCAAAAAAATTAATTGCTGTTGAACAACAATAGAATACCATTTATTTTACGTGTTTTTGGATGATCACTACATTTTCAAATTAATTTCAGTTACAATACAGAATACAAAGTGTACAGGGCACACTTTATATTTTTGGTTACAAATATTTGCACTGTAAAAAACAAAAAGAAATTGTGTTTTTCAATTCACCTCATAAAAGTACTGTAGTGCAATCTCTCTTTATCATGAAAGTTGAACTTACAAATATAGACTGATGTACAAGAAAACCTATGTTCAAAAATAAAACAATGTAAAATTTTAGAGCCTACAAGTCCGTTCAGTCCTACTCCTTGGTCAGCCAATCATTCAGACAAACAAGGTTGGTTACAATTTACAGGAGATAATACTGCCTGCTTCTTGTTAACAATGTCACCGGAAAGTGAGAACAGGCATTCACATGGCACTGTTGTAGCTGGTGTTGCCAGATGCCCTAAACTTTCGTATGTCCCTTCGTGCTTCCGTGCTGATGATGGATTCTGCTTGATAATGATCCAAAGCAGTGCAGAGTGATGCATATTCATTTTCATCATCCGAGTCAGATGCCACCAGCAAAAGGTGGTGGTGGGTTTTTTTTGTGGCTTGGGTTCTGTAGTTTCTGCATCAGAATGTTGCTCTTTTAAGACTTCTAAAAGCATTCTCTACACTTCGTCCCTTTCAGATTTTGGACAGCACTTCAGATTCTTAAACCTTGGGTCAAGTGCTGTAGCTATTTTTAGAAATCTCACATCCGTACCTTCTTTGCGTTTTGTCAAATCTGCTCTGAAAGTGTTCTTAAAACGAACATGTGCTGGGTCATCATCCGAGACTGCTATAATAATGAAATATATGCAGAATGCAGGTAAAACAGAGCAGGAGACATACAGTTCTCCCCCCAAGGAGTACAGTCACAAATTTAATTTAACACTTTATTTTTTTTAACAAGCATCATCAGCATGGAAGCACGTCCTCTAGAATGATGGCCGAAGCATGGAATGGGGCATATGTTTAGCATACCTGGTATGTAAATACCTTGCAACGCCAGCTACAAAAGTGCCATCCAAACGCCTGTTCTCACTTTCAGGAGACATTGTAAATAAGAAGCAGGCAGCAGTATCTCCGATCAATGTAAACAAACTTGTTAGTCTTAGTGATTGGCAGACTAAGATGTAGGACTGAGTGGGCTTGTAGGCGCTAAAGTTTTACACTGTTTTGTTTTTTTGAGTGCAATTATGTAACCAAAAAAAAATCTGCATTTGTAAGTTACGCTTTCACGATAAAGAGATTGCACTACAGTACTTCTATGAGGTGAATTGAAAAAATACTATTTCTTTTGTTTATCATTCTTACAGTGCATATATTTGTAATAAAAAATAATATAAAGTGAGCACTGTGCACTTGGTATTCTGTGTTGGAATTGAAATCGATATTGAAAATGTAGAAAAACATCCAAAAATATTTAATAAATTTCAATTGGTATTCTATTGTTATAAGTGCGATTAATTGCGATTAATTTTTTTGAGTTAATTGCGTGAGTTAATTACAATTAATTAGCTGTGTGTGTGTAATGTATAGTGTATAAATGGCTCTGATTACCATTTGGGCAGCTTAATGTGTTTCCTAATGTTGTAGCTATACACTGAAGAATTAATTTTTAAGGGGTTCTTCACACTATATTAAAAGATTGGAAGGGGTAGAGGATACAGGAGGAAGTATTTGTGAAGTCAATACGCCTTGGTGAAATATATTGCTACACCTCTACCCCGATATAACGCGATAAAGCAGCACTCCAGGGAGCGGGGCTGCTTTACCTCATTGTATCTGAATTCGTGTTACCACAAGAGGTTCCTCTGCGCCCCACCACTTACTTGCTGTGCCCCACCTCACCTCACCTCCGCCTCCTCCCACAAGTGCACTGCGCCGCTTTGCTTTTTCCCCCTCCCTCCCTCCCAGGCTTGCCGCACCAAACAGCTGATTCGCGGTAAGCCTGAGAGGGAGGGGGGAGAAGCGGAGTAGCAGTGGCATGCTCAGGGGAGGAGGCGGAACGGAGGTGAGCTGGGACGGGGAGCGGTTCCTCTCCCTGCCCCGATATAACGCAGTCTCACCTATAAGATGGTAAGATTTTTTTTGGTTCCCGAGGACCGTGTTATATCGGGGTAGAGGTGTACTTTAAAGTAAGCAAATCCTTACTCAAGTAGTGTGTATGTTTTGTTTCACTCATATATTAAAAATGATCCAGAAGTCAAAACTATTTTGTTGTCCTCTTTAAAAGGTTGTGAACGATCTGGTGTTCAGTGGCTCCAGTGACCAATCTGTCCACGCCCACAATATACATGTAAGTCATTCAGATACTTGAAACGCTAAATAGCTTTTACTGTTGAGTTGATAAAAGCAATGAGAATTTCTTTGGACGCCCATATGCTTAAGAAGATATGGTGACTCTTACGCTACTTTGTATAGCACCTTTTCTATTTGAGGAACGCAAAGCACTTTGTAAACATTATCCTTCATTCCTAGGATATTGAAAAATTGGGGAGGGTTCAGAAAAGAGCAACAAGAATGATCAAAGGATTTGAAAACTTGCCTTTTAATGAGAGATTCAAGGAGTTCAATATATTTAACTTATCAAAGAGAGGGTTAAGGGGTGATTTGCTCACAGCCTGTAAGTATAGAATCATAGAATATCAGGGTTGGAAGGGACCTCAGGAGGTCATCTAGTCCAACCCCCTGCTCAAAAGCAGGACCCATACCCAATTAAATCATCCCAGCCAGGGCTTTGTCAAGCCTGACCTTAAAAACTTCTAAGGAAGGAGATTCCACCACCTCCCTAGGCAACGCATTCCAGTGTTTCACCACCCTCCTAGTGAAAAAGTTTTTCCTAATATCCAACCTAAACCTCCCCCACTGCAACTTGAGACCATTACTCCTTGTCCTGTCCTCTTCCACCACTGAGAATAGTCTAGAACCATCCTCTCTGGAACTACCTCTCAGGTAGTTGAAAGCAGCTATCAAATCCCCCCTCATTCTTCTCTTCTGCAGACTAAACAATCCCAGTTCCCTCAGCCTCTCCTCATAAGTCGTGTGTTCCAGACCCCTAATCATTTTTGTTGCCCTTCGCTGGACTCTCTCCAATTTATCCACATCCTTCTTGTAGTGTGGGGCCCAAAACTGGCCACAGTACTCCAGATGAGGCCTCACCAATGTCGAATCGAGGGGGGCGATCACGTCCCTCAATCTGCTCGCTATGCCCCTACTTATACATCCCAAAATGCCATTGGCCTTCTTGGCAACAAGGGCACACTGCTGACTCATATCCAGCTTCTCGTCCACTGTCACCCCTAGGTCCTTTTCCGCAGAACTGCTGCCTAGCCATTCGGTCCCTAGTCTGTAGCTGTGCATTGGGTTCTTCCGTCCTAAGTGCAGGACCCTGCACTTATCCTTATTGAACCTTATCAGATTTCTTTTGGCCCAATCCTCCAATTTGTCTAGGTCCCTCTGTATCCTATCCCTCCCCTCCAGCGTATCTACCACTCCTCCCAGTTTAGTATCATCCGCAAATTTGCTGAGAGTGCAATCCACACCATCCTCCAGATCATTTATGAAGATACTGAACAAAACCGGCCCCAGGACCGACCCCTGGGGCACTCCACTTGATACCGGCTGCCAACTAGACATGGAGCCATTGATCACTACCCGTTGAGCCCGACAATCTAGCCAGCTTTCTACCCACCTTATAGTGCATTCATCCAGCCCATACTTCCTTAACTTGCTGACAAGAATACTGTGCGAGACCGTGTCAAAAGCTTTGCTAAAGTCAAGATACAATACATCCACTGCTTTCCCTTCATCCACAGAACCAGTAATCTCATCATAGAAGGCGATTAGATTAGTCAGGCATGACCTTCCCTTGGTGAATCCATGCTGACTGTTCCTGATCACTTTCCTCTCATGTAAGTGCTTCAGGATTGATTCTTTGAGGACCTGCTCCATGATTTTTCCGGGGACTGAAGCGAGGCTTACTGGCCTGTAGTTCCCAGGATCCTCCTTCTTCCCTTTTTTAAAGATGGGCACTACATTAGCCTTTTTCCAGTCATCCGGGACTTCCCCCGTTCGCCACGAGTTTTCAAAGATTCCTACATATGGAACAGAAGGCTCTTCAGTTTAGCAAACAATTGTATTACAAGATCCAGTGGCTAAAAGTTGAAGCTAGACTAATTTAATCTAAAAAATAAGGCATGCATTTTCAACAATGAGTAATTAACTATTAGAACAACTTACCAAGGGTTGTAGTAGGTTTTCTATCACTAGAAATTCTTTAATCAAGATAGGATGTTTTTCTAAAAGATATGCTCTAGTTCAAACAGGAACTAATTCAGGAAAGTCTGATGTCCTGTGTTATTCAGGAGGTCTGACTAGATGTCAGTGGGTCAACTGCAGAGCTAGAAGTAGAAATCAGAAATCCTGACTTCCAATCCCCAACTCGCACCAATAGGATTACTCCCTTCTCTCTTTTGAAAATGCTGCCTTTGTTTTGAAACAGTATCACAGATTAATTGAAAATGCCAAAAGCCATGATGCAAAGTGGTGGACACAGAATAATTAGTCTGGTGATGTATTTCGTGCAAATGGTAATGTGGTTAATTCTGTTTAGCAACTGCTGATTCTTCCTCTTAAACTTCGGGGGGTGGGGGAGGAGCACGTACCAGTTCCTAGTGGCTGTGGTAATATGGTTGCAAGTGTACTTTGTTAGAAATTATGCTTTACCAAATGGGGCAGAAAGTTGGAAATGAGGAAACTAAAGGATGTCTAGGAAACTGCTGCTGGTAACTTCAGGTCACGTTTTGGTTTGACTTTAGGTTTCTATAAGCTAGGTAAAAGGTACTGCAATTACTTTTTAAGTGAGATACATACATGAGAAATATATAATGTTCAGGTTGGCATGAGTAAGCATTTAAAACTTGGAAAAGGAGTTAGCCCAAGACTAAAGCTAGCACAGCGGTTGCAAAGGCAGTTTAAATAGGTACTGCTGGGAGGGACAGGAGAAAGATGGAGACTATCCCTTCCTTCAGAATCCCTTGGACCCAGAGCAGAGAAGGAGAGACCCTCATTTGGGGGCAGTAGGACCCATATGGCTGCCTACTCGGGGAATTCTGCACCTAACAATTCTACGCACAGTATTTTAAAATTCTGCATATTTTATTTGTCAAAATAACACAATATAATCACTCCAGTTTCAATTATTTTGGTAACTTATTTCAAAATACCTGTCAACAAGTATGTCAACAATACAGACAACGACAACATGTGGCTGTGGGAAAAGAAACTGCAGGGAGGAGTTGGCCTGAGACTGAAGCCAGCAGAGCAGTTGTAGAAGCAGTTTGACCAGGGAGTGTCAGATGCTGCTAAGGTCATCACACTGCTTTCTGCAGTTTCCACACTGAACGTTCTTTCTCCTATGGTGAATGGCTGTTCATCATGTCTCCCCTGCCCTTCTTTTGTTTTTCCTTTTGGCAAATTCCCTCCATTGTAAAAAAACAAATAACCAAAGTAACAAGTAACAAAGTAACAACCGATAAATAAAAATAATCATGGCACTAACATGATGTTGAACACTATTACTCTGCTTGTATGTTGTATCCGTTTTCCTGCCTTATCTATTTAGATTGTAAGCTCTTTGGGATAGGGTATTTGTCTTATGATATGTTTGTATGGTGCTATATACAATGGGGCCTTGTTCTTTGTTAGCCCCTAGGCAGTTCTGTAACATAATGAATAATAAAACTATTATTTCAATGAGAAACCTGCAGACTTGCTGTTTGCATCTGTTTTCATGATTTAATGGGTGTTCTTTCTTGTCTTGACACAGACAGGAGAGCTGGTACGAATCTATAAAGGCCATAATCATGCAGTAACTGTTGTGAACATCCTAGGGAAGGTGATGGTGACTGCTTGCTTGGATAAATTTGTCCGTGTTTATGAGCTACAGGTAAGAAAATAAATGATGTCCAGGAATAGAACTTATCTATTCTATTTTTTTGTACATTTCAGAAGCTCCAGAGCAAAATACCATATTAATAATCTTTACTTCCTAGTTTCCAGCCCCTCCCTCTTCTACCACTTAAAATTCTCAACCTTCTCCTTGACCAATTTGCTGTGGGGTTTTAAAATAATTCAACAGATAATCACTTGCATGAGCCAGACTGGTTCTCTGGTTGCACTCATTTTAATTGTAGAAGAAACTGACGTGTTTTTTTCAAATGATTCTGGACAATTAGTTTTCTGTTCTTTGAAAGGCTGAGTGGCATGTAGTCTGTCCCTGTAAACTGAATCACCTTAATGGCCACTCCCTAGTAGTCAGTACTCTCATGCAGAAAACAGTGGGTGGATTCTCATAGTTTCTTGCATGTTGACTTGGGAGGACCAGTGAGGCAATATTCTCAGCCCCTGAAGAACAAATGCTTTTTATTGCTGAAGAATCCCTCCAGCTGATTAGTGGTGTTGACAGGCTCTGAAGGGAGTAAAAAAAAATAATAGGCCTGAAAGAATAGACTGAGGGGAAAATGGTGGGATCCTTGCCATTAATTAAGAAATTAATAGCACACAGTACAACGTGGCACCCACGAGGACTTTAAAAATGTAGTCTCGTGTAATAGTCAGTGCTCCTAACTCTTAAAAAGTCACTGTTGATTATGCAAGCCAATAAAAAATGCCTGCAAAATGTCATACTATTAAATGCCTGATGTTTCATTTTCTTTTCTTCCCAAGTCTCATGACCGTTTGCAAGTCTATGGAGGACACACAGATATGATCATGTGTATGACTATTCATAAGAGCATGGTAACTCTCCTCCTTTCATTGATCTAAAATAGAAAGTCTTGTTTGTTAGCTGATGATAGTGTTGATTTCAGATTTTATTGATATCACTGGTAGATGATTTAATTATTTTAACTTCCCTTATTCTGCTAGAGAGAGGACCATTTAAAATGGTAGTCAAAAGAATAATAATAATTAATGAATAATAAAGAAAAGCTGTTTATATACCAGCTAAATACAGTAATGTAGCAATTCTGGAAAGTCGTTCATATGCTATATTGTGTTGGCAAAATTGAGCTGTTGGATTGCTAATATTGTAACATAATTTCATGACTATAGCTCTCTATCAGCCAGACATAAGGCATTAATTTCATCTTCATAGTGTGCATCGTTACTATAATCAGAACAGTTCAAGAATTACTGAGGGTTTTAATACTTTAAGTGTGTCTGTCCTGTTTCCGGCATTTTCTCTAGCAGCTATATGACTAGACTTGGTTTGACTGAGTGAAGTCCTACTATTTCCAATTTTCAGGACCATACTTTCAAATTAACACATGTGAAGTGCATGAACATTTTTTAACTGACTTAGGTATACAAATACCATGATGCACATGCAGGTTAGGGTTTATAGTATACACAAAGATCTGAGTACTTGCCTGCTTAAGCTGGACACCTTTAAAAACTCTTGTGAATGTGCAGTTGAAAACTTGTTCCTGAACTTTGATAAAATGAGAGTTAAAATGGGAAGTGCTTAATATTTCTGATTTTCAAATTTGTAATAAAAGAGTGAAGTGTAGGAAAACTGGGAACCAGTGCACTATGGGAAATGCATTTTTTTTTCTGAGCCCCGCTTCTCATGGGGCTGAAGTTGAGATTTAACTGTGCCCAAGCTGTGTGATTGTAGTCCAAGATTTATGCTGTACCATATTTCTGAGGTGCTTTAGGCATCTAGACACAAGTGAAGCTTCAGATCAGCAGTCAGTGAAGTGTACTATACAATGGACATTCTCTCACTCTTCTGTATCTGTTTGAACACTAGGGTATAGTCCCTTCCCTGCAGCAGATAGATAATTGGTATCTTCTGATAGTGGAAATAAACTGGCGCGTTATTTCTTATCAGCTATCTGTTAGCTTTGTATTTCTCCAACACTACAAATTGAACCATTAGACATCAGTTTACTGTTGTTTATTAGAGCTCAGGAACCGCATACTTCTAGATGGTCTGTAAACCAGTTAGATACAGACCATTTACAGACCAAGTCCTGGAAATGTCTTTAAGGGACTCCGTCAGGTTGAAGAATAATTTTTTAATTTACCTGTTAATAAGACTACTAAAATTGAAAGGGTTTTTACAATCTAATTTACACTACAAACAGCAAAAAAAAAAAAAAAAATGTTTTGCATTTAGTTTGTATATGGAAATAGGAGAGTTAATTTCTCATTCTGGTTCTCTACGTGTTTCAGGGGTGCAGCAGAGTTTCTGAATCAAAACTCTTTCAATGACTGTTCAAATAACTATTTTTAAATCTTAAATTTTGGATCTAAGAAGTGTTTCAAAATTGGAAGCCTTAAGTGCATAGGCTTTCCACTTCATATGTTTCATACTTGATCTTTTTGCCTGTTATTTCTTTAAAAACACATCTTTATTATTTTTTTCTCTTTCATAATTTTTTCTTCACAGATCTACACTGGGTGCTACGATGGCAGCGTCCAAGCTGTGCGGCTTAACCTGATGCAGAATTACCGTTGCTGGGTAAGGAACAAAGCATTTCTAGTTTTCAGTTCTTTATCCTTCTTTATTATAGTTTCTAGACCAATCTCCTGTGTCTGGACAGAAATCAAGGGATGGAACAGATTCATTTTCATGATTTTTTTTAGAGCATCCTTTCCGTTTAGCCAGTCACACATCTTTTAAGCTCCACTGTGAAAATAGTTTAACCTCTGGGAGCAGCTGCCTTGCCAGGAACCCTGTAGTAGATGGCAGGTGCTCTGTTTTGAGGTAGATAAGTGATTGATTGTTTTTAAAAATCTTTCTCTTATATTGCCTGTTTCAAGCTGAGTGTGTGGCACGTGCCAACTTCTGAAACAAAAAGCTTTTACTGCACCCACTGTACACAGAAACAGTTGCACTAATATTAGTCTTGCATCAAAATCTTTTTTTTTCTTTAAAAACAAAAACCTCTTACCTCCTGTTTTTCTGGCTCACTAGATATTTCCAGCTGCACAATGACGTTGTTTCCGATGAATTTTCGTGCTGGAAAGTTTAATGGCTGTAAAGCTCCATTGAGAGCCCATTTGTTCTAGACTTAGCTTAACTAGAAAAGACAACACAGGGCCTTATGCTACTGTTGCACCAAATTTCACTCCTCCCTAAAACTGGTGCTGATGGAATCATAGAATCATAATGTTCGAAGGGACAGCAAGAGTCATCTCATCTAAACCCCTGCCAAGATGTTGTTGCGGCTAAACCATTCACCCTCCTTTTGAAAACCTCCAGTTAAGAAGCTTCCACAACCTCCCGAAGCAGTTTGGAGACATGGGCTCAGTAGTTTGATATGAGGAAGGATGAAGTGTGGAGGCAGTGTGTGAGAGAAACTCTTTTTGGTGGAATATTATTGGGCAGCAGGGATGAAAGCATTATCTCACTTCTTTCTCTTCCCCTCCTCCCTCACCTCGCCCCCACGGCTTATTACGATACACTCTCCCACCAGTGGCATGGATGTTCACTGATATTTGGAGTTGTGGACCACCTGAAACAACACTTGCTGACAGATCACACCAATCCACATTTTCAGACCCTAAAATGTCGCTGGAAGAACTGCGATGCCTTCTTCACTTCCAGGAAAGGTTCCAAGCAGGTATGTGATGAAGAAATTGGATTTGCATGGTGGTCTGGTGAAAAGCGGAGTAAGAAAGTATACAGGATGATAGAATCTTCAATATAAAGTACAGACTATGTTACCATAATTTGGACTTCTTTATTTTCCATGTAGAACCCTACTAATGGTCAAATCCTGCTAGCCTCAGTCATGCAGATAGTTTAATTGAATTCAGTAAAAATATTTATTTAAGTAAGTTCAGCAGGACTTGACCCTCAATATACAATTCCCAGTGCAGCCTTAGTCTATTCTGAGACACCTGGTCATTTTGAAACAGTGTAAAATAAGACACACAATTTGTTGTCAATAGTGCCTACAATGTGATTGGCATTTTCCAAACATTAAAGAAGCCACTGTGCTTGTGCTGAGGAATGGAAATTGGCTTTGTAAAGAAAAACTTAACTGTTGCCTTTTTAACTGAGTTTTTATTCCATGATTTGCATCTTTTAAGTAGAAAATAATATTTTTTTCCTGGATGTTGTTTTTTCTCAACTTTTGGGAAGCATTCCTTCTTTGAACAGACCTAAAACGAACGTGGCTGGTTTTGTTGAACAAATTAAATATAGATGATGCAAAGAGATTTCTGAGTTGGTGTTAGCACAGCTGGGAGAACTGTGGTTTTCATTGGACAGAATGAGAAAAAGGGAGTATGAGAGCCTGATGTTACCTGGATTAAAGTATAAAGGAAGATCTGCCATGCTTAGCAATAAAACTATTTTGATTCTAGGCACTTTAAGCTGTTAGAGTCTGCTGCCTGTTTGTTGAATGCTATAAAAAGTAACAATGAAGAGAGGTTTGTTTGAGGACTGAAAAGCAGAACTGAAGTCTCTCATTGATCTTCTAAAATCTATATACAGTAAAAACAGCCCACCAGGAGCAAATCTCAAAAATTCTAGATTAAACTGTAGTTTGAAGATGAGAAGGAATATATAATCATAGGGCCAGACTTTACCACCTTCCTCACTTCTTTTTTTTTAGGATGGGGTTATTCACTGAACTGCATACCATTCAACATAAGCAGGGGTGGCAGAATGTAACGCAAATTAGTTGTATGAAAACTGATAATAGCTGGACGTCCTTTGAGATTACTGATGTACTTTTTATATTTTATACTTCAGAAAAGGGAAGGGAATTGGCCTCTAAAAGTATTCATGGTAAGGCTATGTTTTAGTCATGGGTATTTTTAGTAAAAGTCATGGACAGGTAACACGCAGTTAACAAAAATTTACGGCCTGTGATCTGTCCATGACTTTTACTATATACCCCTGACTAAAATGGGGCGAGGGGGGGGCCGCACGCTGCGGGTGCTGGGGAATGGGACAGGGATGCTGTGGATGCTTGGGGGGCAGGGGGGGTGACGCGCTGTGCGGGGGGAGGAGGCGGGGGGTGGTGGGACTGGGACAGCTTCCCTAGCGGGCTCCTGGGAAGCAGCGGGCTCCAGCTCCTAACTCCACCTGCTGCTTTTGCTCTGCCCTAAACCCTAGTTCTGCATCTTCCATTGGCTGGGAACCGCAGCCAATGGGAGCTGCGGGGGCAGCACAAAGAGCTAGGAGCTGACAGAGGGGAGTTCCTGTCCCCCTTCCGGGGAGCCTTGAGCCCCCACACACACCTAAACTCCTGCTGCTGGGGGTCGAAGGGCCCAAGACTGCCCCAGCAATGGCCAGTGCAACTGGCAGCTCCTAGGCCAACCTCACAGGCCACTGCAGAAGTCACAGAATCCATGACCTCCGTGACAAACGCCTAGCCTTATTCATGGCTATCAAGTTGTGCATGTAACTAGTATTTGTAATCATGTGATCTTACCAATTACCCTCATTCTCCTTCCACTGTTCTTCTTCCCCCATTCCCACCTACTGTTTATGTCCCCTTGTTGCATTTTTAATTCTACTATAAGCTCTTTGGGGCTGGAATCATGTCTCCTACATATTTTTACTCCTGGGGGGATTCTGCGCCAAAAAATAAAAATTCTGTGAAATTCTGCATACTTTATATGTCAAAATAATGCAATATAATCACACCAGTTTCAATTGTTTTGGTAATTTATTTAAACTACAATACAGAAAAATCACAATAACTATTCAGCATTTCCTAAACACATGAAAGTTAAGTTACAGACACTTGGTAACTAATACCCTGCATTCCAGTTATAATCCTGGATTTTCATTTAAATTACATTACAGAACGCCAAACAGCAACAAAAAAAAGTAGAATGTCATTTTAAATTGCTCAGACTTCCACACATGAAAGTCATACAGTTTTTCTAGTCATTGTCTTGGACTTGGCTGGGTACTTTGGGAAGTGCTTCGTTCTGATTGTCCTGACCTTTTATTGACTGTTAGGTAAATGTTTTATTTGCCCTCAGTCCTTTTTTTTTTTTTTTTTTTTTTTTAAATGGATAAGTAAAACAAATCCTGAGCTGTAAATCTAACCCCATTGTGCCACTTTGGCACAGGAAAAAAGTGAAAAAGCACATAGATCTTCTTAGCAGGTTCCCTTTACTGTCATTTATAATAAGGCTCCTTTACATCACTCTGGCTATGTAAAAAGAAAAGGAGGACTTGTGGCACCTTAGAGACTAACAAATTTATCTGAGCATAAGCTTTCGTGAGCTACAGTTTGTGAGCTGTAGCTTACGAAAGCTTATGCTCAGATAAATTTGTTAGTCTCTAAGGTGCCACAAGTCCTCCTTTTCTTTTTTGCGGATACAGACTAACACAGCTGCTACTCTGAAATCTGGCTATGTAGGGAACCTAAAACTTTCACAGGTTTTATGCTCCTAGGGGAAATGACTGAGAATGGGAACAGTTAACTAATAATAGCAACATTAACAACATATAACCTTAACAGTCAGACTGCTACATTTCTGCCTCAGAGAATGAGATCAATTAACCATCCACAGCAACTTTAACAATGTTACTAAGTACACAGTCAGGCAGCTAGTGCATCAAAGAATGAATCCGTTAACTCAGGCAGGACTGCTACATTTGTGCCTCTAGCCTGCCTCATGCATAATAAAAAGACTTACCCTTCCACACCAGTGAGCTGCAGTAGCAAGGGAGAGAGACAGTGTGTGTCTCTCTCTCTCTCATTGACATGCATGTATGCCCAGCCCCACCTCCGATGCTGATCATGCAGGCATGCACACCCAGTCCCCCGCCCCGGTCTCTGAGGCTGCTCCAGGCACACTGGAACAGACATGCTGCTGGGGAAGAGGCGCGCGTCGCCTGGCAGATTTTTTTTGCATTTTTCTGCACAGGGAGCACAGAAAAATGTGAGCCATATGAATTCTGCATCCCCGCAGGGGCGCAGAATCCCCCCCGAGTTATATTTATACAGTGCCTAGCAAGTGACCTTCTCCCTCAATATAGAATCCCAGGGAAGATGATAAATAAGACAAAGCTGATCCCTACAGTATATAACTAGACACTTCCATTCCCGCTGGTGACTGTAGTCAGAATTGTGATAGTTACAATTAAGTTTAAATTAGCAGTTGCTCGCAGCATTCTATTAATTTCCCCCTAAATAGTATGGACAGGGATTATCTGAGAACCTTACTCGTTAAGTTTTCTATAAACACCCCCTGGATTTTATAATGCTGTTCTACCATAGTTCTCTTGATCAGGGTTTTTTGATCCAGTGTGAACAGAGGAAGCGATTGAAGCCAATTAGCAACAACTATGTTTAAAGTTGTCAAGGTTCCTCCCCCACTCTGAACTCTAGGGTACAGATGTGGGGACCTGCATGAAAACCTCCTAAGCTTACTTTTACCAGCTTAGGTTAAAACTTCCCCAAGGTACAGATGAATTTTATCCTTTGTCCTTGGAATAACCACTGCCACCACCAAACTCTAACTGGGTTTACTGGGAAACTTAGTTTGGACACGTCTTTCCCCCCAAAACCTTCCCAACCCTTGCACCCCACTTCCTGGGAAAGGTTTGGTAAAAATCCTCACCAATTTGCATAGGTGACCACAGACCCAAACCCTTGGATCTGAGAACAATGAAAAAGCATTCAGTTTTCTTACAAGAAGACTTTTAATAGAAATAGAAGTAAATAGGAGTAAAGGAATCACCCCTGTAAAATCAGGATGGTAGGTACCTTACAGGGTAATTAGATTCAAAACATAGAGAATCCCTCTAGGCAAAACCTTAAGTTACAAAAAAGACACACAGACAGAAATAGTCATTCTATTCAGCACAATTCTTTTCTCAGCCATTTAAAGAAATCCTCATCTAACGCATACCTAGCTAGATTACTTACTAAAAGTTCTAAGACTTCATTCCTGTTCTATCCCCAGCAAAGCAGCATACCAACAGACAGACCCTTTGTTTCTCTCCCTCCTCTCAGCTTTTGAAAGTATCTTGTCTCTTCATTGGTCCGTTTGGTCTGGTGCCAGCGAGGTTACCTTTAGCTTCTTAACCCTTTACAGGTGAGAGGATTTTTCCTCTGGCCAGGAGGGATTTTAAAGGGGTTTACCCTTCCCTTTATATTTATGACAAAAGTGCAGTTGCCTTTCCTTTTTCCCTTGCCCTTTCTTGGTTTATAAAATAAGTTATAGCTGCAAATGGTCCTGTTTGGTTTATTTAAAAAAAAAAAAAAAGAGGGGTGAGGAGGACTTTAGGATCAGTTTCTGAGACCTGCTGTTATCATGAGAGAGCTCTTATGAGTTGCCATTCATAAGAGAGAGACTCCTGAAGATCCAGGGAAACTGGCCTGCAGTGGCAAATTGAATCCCAGTTATAGCATTGGGTGTTGCACAGATTTAAGAAAACTCTATTCAAACTGAGAAATGAGGCTGTACCTCTTCAGTGCTATAAATGGTATCCTAAAGCACTGACTCTGGCGATCTTAGAAGAAATGCATCCTTTCTGGGATGGGAGCTTGTGTTGTTTTTTTTTCTTGATTTGAATTGTGTTGGAGATGGGATGCTTTATATTGTACATATTCATGTCTTGCTTGCTAGGCACCTTGATATGGATTATAGGGTGTTAATGTCTTCTGCAAGCCAGTGATTTCTTAATGTGTTCAGAATGCTGTGCACTGGGGCTTCTAGAACCCTTTGCACTAGTTCTTTTAATGACTTGTTCTCTGTTCCTCTCCCTCCAGGATGCTGCAGGACACATTGAAAGACATGCCAAGGATGACAGCAGAATCGACTCATGAAGCTTTTCACCTCCCATATTGGGAAGTAATTTTATACATCAGAACTATTCCATACATCATTCTCCTCTTGCCCTGTCCTCTTTCCTCCTCCTTTTCCTCCTCGGAGTGGAAAAAGGGAGTGGGGCCTAACTCTCTTTTACAGAGACTGCATGTGCCATGCAACTCTGTAGAAATGGGAGCGGCCCATTAACACTCAGACCAAACTGTGTCCAGTTTTTTGTCCAGTTTTTATTCATCAGAAGACACTATGAGCATCCCCTCTTGTCTGCCCATTTGAAGAAGTGCATTCTGTGCATCTAAGATTGGGCATTCAGAGGGATACTCTGACTGAGATAAAACTGGGTGCCAGCGTTCATTAACTCACCTTCAAATGTGCAGGGTTTTAACCAAGGCGAGTAGTGTTCAACTGTTTCATGTTGTATGCAAATCCCACACATACTTTCATTTTTTAGCCAATTTTAATAAAATATTTCTAACAACAAGGACACAAGTTCCACAGAGAGTTATCACTGAATTTCCATTGCAAATTTTGGCTGTCCTCAGAAAACTTTATAGTATTTTAATGGGAAACTAGAATGAAGTGGTTCTTTTTTTAATGTTAACTGCAATTTATGCTTTGACGTTTTGAATATTCTTTGTGTAAAGGTTGCTCTGATCGGTAAAATGCACAGTGACTTCACAGGATTTCACTGTCCTGCACACTACAGTCTCGAAGGAGATTTGTGATGAGGGCAGATGCTTTTTTGAGAGGTGTTCCAGCCGCAAAGCAGCCTGACTTCTTCCTTCATACACGCACTTCGTGATCTCTAACAAATTAAAAGACTAGAGACCTTAGTGCAAGATGGTACAGAGAATAATGCCAGCTTTGTATTTTGCATTTTGACAACCACTACTGTCTTGATACAACACCAGAGCTGGATTCCTGATTTTTGGTAATTTATTTTGGCAGATTTCATAACTTACTTCAGTTGAGATCTTGCATAGAATTTTGTTGACTGGCACTGCAATCCTGTCTTTTCATGGAAAGTCAGTTTACTGAGCAGACGCACAGGCGCCACGCGTCTGAACGCCGCCATTTTGGTGTTGCTCTGTTGCAAGTGTAAACTGACTTTATTTGCATCAGCTTTGCAATCACTGGAGTTTATCATGGAAGCGTGCAACAAAGAGAGCTGCTGGGTGTGGAGCAGGATTTTAGAGTCCAAGGATCTCAAGCAGAAGCTGAGGGTACCAAGTGCGTATCATCTGTAGAAGACTTCATTCTACGAATGCTTTTAAGATACTGCAAACTGCCATAGAGGGAAGGCCATGCTTGTTGTTTCTAGTGGTCTGATTTGCTCCTTACTTATTCCTGAGGAGGACTGAAATCTCATTTGTCCAGCAGGAACTGCAAAATAGAAAAGGCTGTTTGTGGGATTGGTCTCTCCCTGCCCCCTCCTCCCCCTCCCACCCCAATACCTTCTAGGTCATGAGACTAAGTGAAGGTAGCAAAGGGTGATCTTCCCTCCCTTTTAATAATACCAGCTCATTACAGGAAAGTAAGAGTTCTCACTAGATGTGCAAAGAAGGCAAAAAGAAACCTAGTGGCAGAAACTGCTTTTTTCATAGGCAAGTCCAGAACCTGAGCATATTCAAAGAGGTTGAATATGCTCAGAGTTTCATCTGGTGTCTCTTCAGTTACTGAGGTCAAGGCTTAAATATTCCTAATGCAGATTAATGTAATGTTATAGCCTTGCTTTTTGGTGACGGAGAAACCTTTTTTGTCCACCGAATTGATTGAGGAAAGCCCGCCACATACTCTGTCCTGCTACTAAATCAAAGACTTCACTTCATTGAATCTCTGAAGATCATCCTTTTATGTTGTCTGACAGAGGGGTGAAAAATCTCTGTAGTTACACAAAATCAATATTTTTCTTGTCTCTTTAACTTTAGCAATGGAATAAAGTGCTCACTTTATTTCCTGAGCTGTAGGAGTCCTCATGGTTCAAAGACTTGTAAAGAAATAGGTTCTTAATGTATTGATAAGTTTTTCCTTTGTGAAAAGACTTCTCCAAAGAAAAGCAGAGAATTGCACTGGGGGCCTTGATGTTTTTGCTGTGGCCTATGGATGGAGTACTTTAAGTGCCAGTCTAATTCAAGGAGCTCTCTGAGCAGTGTAATTTTTGTGTGCGTGCAGTGGGATTTTTTGGCAACTCCTTTCACAGTGAAAGCAGTTCAGACTGGTGAAAATCTTAAAACACAAGGGTGTGGAAGGCTTACAAAGCACCTCCTAAATCACTGACTTTCACACAATAGGAAGGGGGCATGCAAAGGTGTGGAAGAAACTGAATTTTTTAGGATATTCGTAGCAGAATGTGATTTGAAGTGAAGGTACAGAGCCATGTGTATTAAGGACAGGCTTGTGGAGTGCAGTGTTTGTACCATTCTGAGGACTGGTGTGTGCATGCATTTTGTTACTTTTCCATGTGGTACTTTGCATTTTTTCCCAATTTCTTTAATATGTTGGGAGACTGTCGATGACTGTTCACAAGAATGTGTGAATGTTTTTTCACTATATTAAGTGTTGCAAGGCATGCAGTTCTCACACTTTTCATTTGTGTTCCTGACTACTTATAAGGGTGTGTGTGCGGGGGGAGGGGGGTTCTTTTTTTTAAATTTTAGTTGGATGAGAGTGAACAAAGCTTTCCAACTCTTTTTTTTTTTTTTTTTTTTTTCATTTCAAGACACCTTAAATCTTTTCTTTGGTTAACCTTTTTAAACTATCCTCCCAATGTAATTGGAATTGATGAAATGTAGCCTTCTATTATGCCAGAAAGAGAGAACTAACTGTGGTTCCCATCTGGGTGCCTATGTTTGGTAGCTTACAAAGAAACAGATGTCGATTTAAATATTAGAATTAGTGGTGGTCAGGGGAAATTATATAGGTGGATAAGCTTTAAAAAAGTTTTAGCAGCATATTCATAAATTGTCTGTATGGGGTTCAGAGAAAAAGGTTACACCATTTTGCTGCATCACAGCAAATTTCCATGAGAGAGCCCTAAGCCACAAAGCTATCATGAAGATCTGAACTTTCCCAAAGTTGAGGGGTATTTGGATATGGGGTTCAGTTTTGGGTCCATCTGTATTATCTACTTTCCTACCTGTTCAACTGGAAATCTGGGCGGATTGAATGTAATGACCACTTCGTTCTTCTAGGCACTAAGAAAATTGCAGGGACAGTAGTTGATAGATTAATTTTTCATTAGGGCTTTAAATTTAAAATCTGAGTTTATTAGGCAAATTTGGTCTGTCCCCCCCCAACCCACACAGGAGTCTGACATCTGGCATCCCTCCACTCAAAGGAAGGAGTAGATCTCTCTAGGAAAGCAACACTACACATCTGAAGCAGCAAGACTGTTTTTATTTGGCTTTTCTTGAAAGGAAAGAGTTAAAAAATAAAGTAACTAGAGGAAAGTGGGGCTTTATTTTTATTTTTTCATATATATTGGCTAAGGGCTGTGTATGGTGTATAACTAAAATATGATGGTCTTGCTGGAGTGCATAGTACCATTTCCCTTCTCTCAACACCCCTCTTCCCTCCCTCCCCCCGCCCAACAATACTGATATTTTGCTTATGCCATGACCATGTTTAGTGGGTGTAAGTGCTCAGAACATGATCATGTTGTGGTAACATCGGAAATATCTTATGTATCACAGAAGATAATCTTTCAGGAAATCTTTCCATTGTATATCTCTTTTAAAAAAAATTAAATAAAAAAAAAGACGAATCTGGGAATTCCACATTTGCCTATTCCACCTCCAATCACAAGAAGGAGGGAATAAATGGAGTAGCTCTAAAAAGTGTTATGTTCTAGCTATATCCCAGATTACAACTTCTTTGTTCTCAGAAAACAGCAGTTGAGTTGGTTGGTAGATTATCAATGTTATTGCTTTTCAGTCATCTTTTCCCCTCCCAATCGCAGGGCTTTAATGGAAGAAATGGTAGCTAGTTGATGGTTTAGTGTTTCTCACCTCCACCCCCCAAGATGCCTTAATTACTGAGCTGTGGTCAGCAAGGGCCATTTTGGAGGTAATGGGGGATTTTTCCACCCATGGCAAAATAAAATCTTTTCAATTCATCGATAGAAAAATGCATTAAATACCCCAGCTTCTGTTTGCTTTCTTGTGACGAGTGTTTAGAATGCAGACTTCAAAAATGCGTGGTCAAAATATAAGATGATAAATGGAATTCTTTGTCAAAGCCTGTTGTTAAACACCACAAGTTTGGCTGCAAGGTTTTCTGTGCATATTTGCAGACCTTCACACTGCAACACTACTGGATCAAAATAAACAAAGAACAACAACGAAACATAAATGCAAATCAAGTTCTAGCAAACACTGGATTCCTGTGGATAAATATGTGGTCATGACAGGATGACTTCCCTTTTGTAACTAAACACAAATACAAGATGAAATTTCAGATGTTTTCAGGTACGTATGGTACTATTACCTGGAGATTCTCTAGATAGTCCCAAATTGTAGAATATGCAAGAAAGATTATTGAAATTGTTATTGTTTGTAAAATATTTATTAGTAAAAATAAAGAGCAAACTGTGTAGGTAAAGTGGTTTTTTTAATATGTGCCTGCCAGCTTCTCCAACTTCATTTTGTTACAAATGTTAAACCTAATCTTTGGAAGAATGAAAGTGGGATAAACCAATGTGGCTTTTAAGTATTTCATAAGTAAAGCTGTGTGGATCATGTGCACAGAATGACTTGGCCTTTCCTCTTTCATTTTGGTGCAAAGCTGTGAACATATTAATGGAACTTTATAAGCAAAACCAAAAGAAAAAAATAAAAGTTCTTTATACTAAGATGTTCTGTCTGTCAGCTTAATTCTTCATTCTGAATGGAATTTAATTCCTTCATTGGATAATTTAGAATGATTTAATCTATCCACTGTGATAACTCTCATATGGAATGAGCAGAAAGTGTAACATTCATGTCTGCTTCCAATTGGGAATTAAAGGCTGTGGACTGACCACTGGACTGGAATCCAGATACCCTTGTGTTCTGGCCTGCCTTGCTAGAGTTGCCATGTCACCTTAGGCAAGTTACTTAACCTTTCTCTAATATTGAAGTACCTCATGTGGATGGTGAGGATTCGTAAATGTTCTTACAGCAGTTTGAACATAAAGGCCAACATTTTCAAACCTGGGTGCCTAAAGTTAGGTTTGTAACTAGATAGGCACCGACATATTTTTTTCCAGTGGCGCTGAATGGTAAAATTCAGACCCTGAGAAGCAATCATTTGTCATTTAGAAGCATGAAAAACAAACTTAAATGAGACTAACTGCATTGCGTGGAAACTGCATCAAAAAGACCCAAACAAACCAGTCTTTGAATGCCATGGTAGAGGTGTATTTGGCTGAATGATGTGGAGAAATCATTCATGCCCATAAAAATCAGACTGATCTCCAGAAGCCCCTAAATTGGAAGTTGGACTAACACACATTCCTCCAACATGCACCTCTTTCTGCTCTTGCATATTGTGGCACTATTATTTTGAGAATCCTGCTATATCAAGGCAGCATGTGGTGCAATAAGGAGTGTGACTGCCTGAAACATGCCTGGCTTAATATCTAGTTATTTAGAGTCTCTAATTTCTTCTTAGGAGTAATTCTAAGGGAGTAAATTGCTTGCATGGCACATCTCAGTATTATTTTCATAACTTAAAATATTTTTCAGTGTCTGAGAATATCAGAAGCTTAACATTCTTCTCCCCCCCTGCCCCCCCCCCCCCGGAACCTCTGCCATGGTTGAATGCACACCACATTTTTGGGCTAATTCTATTAAAATGTTCTGGTGGCTCTGTTCTGCTGTATCCAAGAGTTCATGATTTGTTCATGAATACTGATACCACATCACATAAACGGACACTGTAATCATGACAAAGCCTAATGTCTTGTTTTTTCTCTGTTTTGCTCCATCTATGTGTTCTGGAGACTTTATATGTTGACTTTAAAGGGTTAATTTACAGATGCCTTTAAGTCAGAGGGAAATCAATATAAAAACCCAACATGTTTGTCATATAAGTAGCCTCAAGGCATCCTGTGTACAGCATAATTAAGCACTTTCCAGTCTTTCATTTTGCCTCTTCATTCCTGCAAAAAAGACAACGAATCAAACCACAAGCACAAGTATTTATTAGAGTGCATAAGTTAGAACTCTTTTAGAACTGAACTGCACCAAATTCTTTTTTTCCCAAAATAGTCACATTTAATGAAGACACCTAGGAACCTCTTAGTTTATAAATGGACTTGGAGTACCTTCCAAGATCAACAAACGGTAAAAGTGGGTTTTAGGGTTGCAAAGAAGTAGTTTCTCTTTTTAAATCTCCATCTTGGGCATACTGTCAATCACAGAAGCCTCCCACTTAGCTGATTCCAGTAGTAGCTATGCACATAGCTAATCCTAATGTTTCTGGCCTTTCATCTCTTTGGAGAAAGGAGTTTGAGGTTTCTGATAAGCTTGCTTTTTCTCTCTGTTTAACTTAAACCCACAAGCCAATGCAAATGGGAGGCGGTGGGGGACACACCTCAAGACAACAGAGTAAGTTGATGCTAAGTAATTGACAAATTGCCCTTTTTAAAAGAGCTTCAAATCATGGAAGCTCCTTTCCATCTGACAACTCAGTGCTAAGACTAAGGCTGCTTTATAAACTGTAGTACAGATCCAAAGCTAACGCTCTAGGCCGGTATGAGGAACAAACAGTTGATACTGTAGAGTTCTAGATTAATACTAGTATGTCAGATAAAACTTACATTCACAGACTGACTTTTGTAAAAACAACGTTGAGACTGTAAAAGACCAGAAGTTGCTTGAATTAAAGTGCAGTTTTGTAAGCTTAAAAGCTGAAGGGTGCAGTTTCCATGTGAGATGGGAGCTAGGCAAACTTGCAATTAGTTGCTGGACTCAGTTCCACTGATAGCGTTATCTCAGGCTGTTGAGGAAGGGTTTAAAATAATACAATGGTACACAATGGGGCAATGTATAAAATAACAGGAAGTACTCCCTTGTTTGTGGAGTAGAAGGGTGTGTCTGTTCTAGAGAGTCGTAAGGCATCTTAGTCATAAATCACAAGGTATTTACAGGTGAGATTTTCAGAAGAGATTAAGGGAGTTAGTCACTCAGTTCCCATTGAAAATGGAGGGGAGTTAAACTCATATTTTGTTGGTGCCTCATTTAATTGTCTTGTTTTCACACAAGGTACATCTACGCTTCCAAAAAAAAAGGGGGGGGGGCAGGGAGACTGTGGTGTTAACCTAGATTATCTACATGGGTTAAAATAGCAGTGAAGACACAGCAATGCACCTTTTAACTCAGGTGAACAGCTGGAGTTGAGCCCCAGGCTACCCCACTGCCTTGAATTTGAGCTGCTAACTCAAGTTAAAAGCCACACGGCAGTGTCTTCACTGCTGTTTTAATCCATGTAGATCGTCCATGTTAAGAAAACATTTATTTATTCACATTCTATTGCATTGTAGACATATCCATAATGTCTTCATTACTTATGTTCTTGTACAACATCAACACTGGCCCACTGAGACATGATATGAAAAATACTAGATGGTTCAGCACATGGAAAAACCAGGATGAGTGTGATTTATGGTTGGGTACACTGTTGTAAAGAAGCAGCCCTAGCAATGCTGAAACCAGAATTAGAACAGAGGAACTGAAGAGTGAGAAGATGGCAGTGGTGCCTATGAGTCACAGTTTAGCTACAGCTGTCGTCCTGCATAAGGACTAACTGTTGATTTGGAATTATAGCTATGGAGAGGTAGGGAAAATATTTTCCCTATGCCAGTGTAGTATTGGAAAGGCATGTGCATTGTGTGGGGAGTGACTGAGGGTAACCTTACCATGCCATTGATGACCAAAGGTCAGCATTTTTAAGTTAAACCTTTGTTGCAAAACTAAAATACCAGGGGGGCATTAATATATTAGTTTTTAGGTAGTGAGCTCCAGTCACTTTGCTAAAGGGTATGGCCACCTATTTTTATATTGTGCCTTCTTCGAGTTTAGCATTGGAACGTGCAAGTTGCCTTAGGTAACCATTGTTCTTTGCTCTTTGGCTCCTAGCAGGGGAGGCAGCTGTGTTGGGAAGTCCTTCATATTCTGAGGTAAACGTGGCTGGTTGCTTCCAACAGAAGTCCTGAGCGTTGTGGACAGCGTTCATGCACAAGGAAAGGGAGGCCAGGTTGATTTAAGCATACATGGTGAGCTGCAGCCACTGAAAGAAGAGTGAAAGTTAAGTAGCAACAGAAGTGATTTCAACGTGACTGGAGAACAGTAGACCATTGCCATTCTCATCAGTCACGCAACAAAACTCAGAACTGATGATACTTCAGTTACTGCCAGGTCTTGTTTCTATGAACTGTAACATGAAACTGCTCAGAGATACCCCCACATTTTAAAATAAGAAGTTCGATGATTATGACTTTGGCATGGTCTGCAGAATCTCTCTTGTGGTTGGTGGTGATTATAGCCTAGTTCCTCTCCACACCAAGATTCGCTCTCAGCAATTGCCCTTTCATGGGTATGGCCCTCTCCTGACTCTGCCCCACTAGCCAGCCATCTAATAATGTTCAGATAGTTCATCATTACACATAGTTGAAGTAGCCCCCGTCCTTTCACTTTTTATCCACATATCTGCTGTTCCTTTGGGACTGGCTGCTTTTCCCCCATGTGGTGTTCCCAAGGCCAGCTGCTTATATGGAACTGCAACAAGAATTTCGTGATGTAAATGCACAGATGGGAAGGCAAAGGAGTTAACTGGTTTTCTGGCTCCCTGACAACAGCTGAATTTCTAGCAGTGTGGACAGGGATTTGGTAACTCACACCACCACCACCACCACCCCCTCCCAAAAATGCCAATTTGAGGTGAGGAGAGCATTCTTTGGAGCCTGACTCCTTCCCCTAAACATGCCCTGTGATAGCAACCACTTCTAGAAGGGCTCATAAATACATGAATTCCAAATAATAGTGGGACTAGATTTAGGCCCATGCCCTAGAGAATCATGCTTATATCTGGCCCATTTGGCTGGACCCTCATTACATAGCAGTTTCTGATCCCCACTAGGCCCATCTGTCTCCCCAGGAACCCAAAAGAGAGGAAGACAAATGCATTTTAGATGGTTCTATGGTGATATCAAGACTGGGAATGAGAGATTACAGTTGCACACAGTATGCTGGTGACTTCCAAAACCAAGAGTAGAGTGCATCCCCCACCTCCTTCCCCTCACAATTTAAATCAAAAACAGGGTTATAAAATGAAGTAGTGTAAATGGGATATATTTATAGGTAGGTAGCAGCTTTCAACCCCAAAATAATTCATAAAAGGTATAGAAGACGGCTGGAGCCACTGAAATGCAGCCATTCCTGGAGCTGGAGGATAGCCGCCTGCTAACACTCACTACATCACCATGGAGAGGACGTTGGCTAAGGAGGTTCTTTCCGACTGTGGGGCCTATTTCCAGTCCTCCCTCCGTTCATGCGTCCGGGCGGAGTTCCTCTGGGCAGCATCCGCTGGCTCCCTTGACACCTTCAAGGAGCAGTGGGCGCTGTCCAGGGTTCTCCGCTCGGTGTCCCCCTTCGATTCCCTTTGTTTGACCCTTTGACCTTCACACTTGCCCGGTTACATTTTTGGTTGTCCCCCATAATTACTTGAGTTCCTAGACCTTGTGGATCCTCCCCTAAGGCAGGAGAAGCGTCTTTTAGCAATGGGCAGACTTGTGCCCTCCTGGTTCCCGGTACCCAATAGGAACGCTCACTATGTTATGCAGCATTGTGGGCAGTGGCAATGGTCTGAATTTTGTCCCATGCTACTTGCTCACACACCCCTCTTAAGGCAAAGTCTCAGTGGATCCCTATTTTTTTTTTTTTTAATCTTACCCAAATGCCTTGCATGGAGTAAGAACGCATGGACCTCACTTTACATACCATTAAAGGATGAAGGGCTAAATTCACCCTGCCACCATCTGAGACAGTAATTATTGGGAGTCTATGTGTTTCAAGCCAGAAGCTTAAACTGAAACCATGCTGTCAGGCAGGCTCTTAAAAGTCCTTAGAGTAACTGCACTATAACTTTTTTTGACCTACTCTACATAAAGGTGTAACAGTTAACTGTCCTGGGATAAAATAAAACTTAAGGCTGTTTAAATGTATACACTTAGATGAAGAAGAGCTGTCATAGGCAAAGTTTCTCTGCCACATTTTTTTCTTCTGTATCTAGTTAAATCCTTGATAGGGTCTAACCTTTCATTTTGCCTCCACTCCAGGGTATACACTGTAAAAAGATATATCAGAGCTTTGTAACCATAGTACAATAAGCCTCACCTGAGATGTAAGGTGATAAACATTGCAGGTTTAGCCACCTTTCTCACCCTTCCTTGTTCCTTGGATATATTTCCATTTTCTCTCCAAGTCATTTAAGACAGCGGACACATATTAAACTATGGAACACCGAGCCTGTCAGCTGAACTTTTTAAAAGTACATATGCCATAAAGGTGAGGGCTTATTTGAGAACTAGGGAGAGGCACTACCTTAGGGTAGGAGTAGGAGATTATTGTCCAAAATATTTTAAATGGTGTTTTTAGTTTTAAATTGTTTCATAAATTTCTAAAGTTCTTGGATGCACTTTAAATGACAAATTGTAAGAGATTTGGGTTGCAATCTGATTGTCTAATTTAGCTTATCCATCAAATGGTTTTATATTGCCATACGTCACTGTGTATCTGAGCATCTTCCAAATAAAATTGATAGCAGTAGCAAACTCTCGAGCAGACGTTATGGAGTCTCTTATCTTACCATTTAGACAGTAATGTTAGCTTAACTCTGACAAGACTCCCTTAAGCGTAAGGGTGACAAAGAGTAAGAACAAAATTGATCAACCTGACCGTAACCCAAGAAAAATACCTGAGTAAAATTATTTACCTCCAAGACGTTGAGTTTAATGATACCATCTCCATCTTTATCAAAGGCGTGGAATGCCCCTAAGGAAAGATAAATCAATACAAAGTACATACAATTATTATGGACAAAGTGAAGACCATCCTGTGTATAACAAACCAACTACAGTCCCAATCTGTTGTATAGAATTGTGCTGATAGTTATTCAGCTACTGGGCTTGTTAAGTGTCCCTGCTTTGTTGTTCCTCAGCTGTAGTCAACAAGGCACAGTTACTTATTTTCTTTTAGAGCACAAGCTTTCGTGAGCTACAGCTCACTTCATCGGGTGCATTCAGTGGAAAATACAGTTGGCAGATTTATATACATAGAGAACATAAAACAATGGGTGTTACCATACACACTGTAACCAGAGTGATCATTTAAGGTGACAGGTTTCAGAGTAGCAGACGTGTTAATCTGTATTCACAAAAAGAAAAGGAGTACTTGTGGCACCTTAGAGACTAACCAATTTATTTGAGCATAAGCTTTCATGAGCTAATGCATTGGACGAAGTGAGCTGTAGCTCACGAAAGCTTATGCTCAAATAAATTGGTTAGTCTCTAAGGTGCCACAAGTCCTCCTTTTCTTTTTGCGAATACAGACTAACAAGGCTGCTACTCTGAAACCTGTCATTATGTAAGGCACTGAATTTAGCCGTATGGAGTGGAAATCTATCAACTTCATGAAAAAACTCATACAGATACAGACAGACATCATCTTCCTTTCCAAATGCAAACAGATGGCCATCGTACCAAAAGGACTGAAGGTAAAAAATCCATTACAACCTACATACCACACAGACTATGCTGACAGCTTGTGCCACACGCTCTCAAAGAAACTGCGGAATCACCTGATCAACATCCTCTACAGCAAACAGGGAAAGATTAAGAATGAGCTCTCAAAAATGGATACTCTCATAAAAAACCAACCTTCCACACAAACTTCCTCGTGGCTGGACTTTACAAAAACTAGACAAGCCATTTACAACACACACTTTCCTTTTTCTTTTGTAGAGAAGCACACTAAACTATCTAAACTACTACATGTCACAAGGGGCCACAACAATGGTTCCCTTAACCCACCCAGCAATATTGTTAATCTATCCAACTATACTCTTAGCCCAGCAGAAGAATCTGTCCTATTTCGGAGCCTCTCCTTCTGCCCCTCCACCCCCACGAACATGATACAGTTCTGTGGTGACCTAGAATCCTATTTTCGACGTCTCCGACTCAAGGAATATTTCCAACACACCTCTGAACAGCATACTAACCCACAGAGACCTTCCTACCAAGACTACAAAAAGAAGGATTCTGGGTGGACTCCTCCTGAAGGTCGAAACAACAGACTGGACTTCTACATAGAGTGCTTCCACCGACGTGCATGGGCTGAAATTGTGGAAAAGCAGCATAGCTTGCCCCATAACCTCAGCCGTACAGAACACAATGCCATCCACAGCCTCAGAAACAACTCTGACATCATAATCAAAAAGGCTGACAAAGAAGGTGCTGTCATCATCATGAATAGGTCGGAATATGAACAAGAGGCTTCTGGGCAACTCTCCAACACCACTTTCTACAAGCCATAACCCTCCGATCCCACTGAGGGTTACCAAAAGAAACTACAGCATTTGCTCAAGAAACTCCCTGAAAAAGCACAAGAACAAATCCACACAGACACACCGCTGGAACCCCGACCTGAGGTATTCTATCTGCTACCCAAGATCCATGAACCTGGAAATCCTGGACGCCCCATCATCTCAGGCATTGACCCTGACAGCAGGATTGTCTGGCTATGTAGACTCCCTCCTCAGGCCCTACGCTACCAGCACTCCCAGCTATCTTCGAGACACTACTGACTTCCTATGGAAACTACAATCCATTGGTGATCTTTCTGAAAACACCATCCTGGCCACTATGGATGTAGAAGCCCTCTACACCAACATTCCACACAAAGATGGACTACAAGCCGTCAGGAACAGTATCCCCAGTAATGTCACGACAAACCTGGTGGCTGAACTTTTGTGACTTTGTCCTCACCCATAACTATTTCACATTTGGGGACAATGTATACCTTCAAATCAGCAGCACTGCTATGGGTACCTGCATGGCCCCACAGTATGCCAACATTTTTATGGCTGACTTAGAACAATACTTCCTCAGCTCTCGTCCCCTAATGCCCCTACTCTACTTGCGCTACATTGATGACATCATCATCATCTGGACCCATGGAAAAGAATCCCTTGAGGAATTCCACCATGATTTCAACAATTTCCATCCCACCATCAACCTCAGCCTGGACCAGTCCACACAAGAGATCCACTTCCTGGACACTACGGTGCTAATAAGCGATGGTCACATAAACACCGCCCTATACCGGAAACCTACTGACCCCTATTCCTACCTACATGCCTCCAGCTTTCACCCAGACCACACCACATGATCCATTTTCTACAACCAAACTCTACGATACAACTGCATTTGCTCCAACCCCTCAGCCCTGGTCTACACTAGGACTTTAGGTCGAATTTAGCAGCATTAAATCAATGTAAACCTGCACCCGTCCACACGATGAAGCCCTTTATTTCGACTTAAAGGGCTCTTAAAATCGATTTCCTTACTCCACCCCTGACAAGTGGATTAGCGCTTAAATCGGCCTTGCCGCCTCGAATTTGGGGTACTGTGGATACAATTCAATGGTATTGGCCTCCGGGAGCTATCCCAGAGTGCTCCATTGTGACCGCTCTGGACAGCACTCTCAACTCAGATGCACTGGCCAGGTAGACAGGAAAAGAACCGCGAACTTTTGAATCTCATTTCCTGTTTGGCCAGCGTGGCAAGCTGCAGGTGACCATGCAGAGCTCATCAGCAGAGGTGACCATGATGGAGTCCCAGAATCGCAAACGAGCTCCAGCATGGACCGAACGGGAGGTACGGGATCTGATCACTGTATGGGGAGAGGAATCCGTGCTATCGGAACTCCGTTCCAGTTTTCGAAATGCCAAAACCTTTGTCAAAATCTCCCTGGGCATGAAGGACAGAGGCCATAACAGGGACCCGAAGCAGTGCCGCGTGAAACTGAAGGAGCTGAGGCAAGCCTACCAGAAAACCAGAGAGGCGAACGGCCACTCCGGGTCAGAGCCCCAAACGTGCCACTTCTATGATGAGCTGCATGCCATTTTAGGGGGTTCAGCCACCACTACCCCAGCCGTGTTGTTTGACTCCTTCAATGGAGATGGAGGCAATACGGAAGCAGGTTTTGGGGACGAAGAAGATGAGGAGGAGGAGGAGGAGGAGAAGGTTGTAGATAGCTCACAGCAAGCAAGCGGAGAAACTGGTTTTCCCGACACCCAGGAACTGTTTCTCACCCTGGACCTGGAGCCAGTACCCCCCGAACCCACCCAAGGCTGCCTCCTGGACCCAGCAGGCGGAGAAGGGACCTCTGGTGAGTGTACCTTTTAAAATACTATACATGGTTTAAAAGCAAGCATGTGAAAGGATTACTTTGCCCTGGCATTCGCGGCTCTCCTGGATGTACTCCCAAAGCCTTTGCAAAAGGTTTCTGGGGAGGGCAGCCTTATTGCGTCCTTCATGGTAGGACACTTTACCACTCCAGGCCAGTAACATGTACTCGGGAATCATTGTACAACAAAGCATTTCAGTGTATGTTTGCTGGCATTTAAACAACATCCGTTCTTTATCTCTCTGTGTTATCCTCAGGAGAGTGAGATATAATTCATGGTCACCTGGTTGAAATAGACTGCTTTTCTTCAGGGGACACTCAGAGGAACCCATTCCTGCTGGGCTGTTTGCCTGTGGCTAAACAGAAATGTTTCCCGCTGTTAGCCACAGGGAGGGGGGAGGGTTGAGGGGGTAGCCATGCAGTGGGGGGAGGCAAAATGCGACCTTGTAACGAAAGCACATGTGCTATGTATGTAATGTTAACAGCAAGTTTACCCTGAAAGAGTGTAGCCACTGTTTTATAAAATGTCTTTTTAAATACCGCTGTCCCTTTTTTTTCTCCACCAGCTGCATGTGTTTCAATGATCACAGGATCTTCTCCTTCCCAGAGGCTAGTGAAGATTAGAAAGAAAAAAAAATGCACTCGTGATGAAATGTTCTCCAAGCTCATGCTGTCCTCCCACACTGACAGAGCACAGACGAATGCGTGGAGGCAAATAATGTCAGAGTGCAGGAAAGCACAAAATGACCGGGAGGAGAGGTGGCGGGCTGAAGACAGGGCTGAAGCTCAAATGTGGCGGCAGCGTGATGAGAGGAGGCAGGATTCAATGCTCAGGCTGCTGGAGGACCAAATCAGTATGCTCCAGTGTATGGTTGAGCTGCAGCAAAGGCAGCTGGAGCACAGACTCCCACTACAGCCCCTGTGTAACCAACCGCCCTCCTCCCCAAGTTCCATAGCCTCCTCACCCAGACGCCCAAGAACGTGGTGGGGGGGCCACTGGCCAACCAGCCACTCCGCCACAGAGGATTGCCCCCCAAAAAAAGAAGGCTGGCATTCAATAAATTTTAAAGTTGTAAACTTTTAAAGTGCTGTGTGGCATTTTCCTTCCCTCCTCCACCACCCCTCCTGGGCTACCTTGGTAGTCATCCCCCTATTTGTGTGATGAATGAATAAAGAATGCATGAATGTGAAGCAACAATGACTTTATTGCCTCTGCAAGCAGTGATCGGAGGGAGGAGGGGATGGTGGTTAGCTTACAGGGAAGTAGAATGAACCAAGGGGCGGGGGGTTTCATCAAGGAGAAACAAACAGAACTTTCACACCGTAGCCTGGCCAGTCATGAAACTGGTTTTCAAAGCTTCTCTGATGCGTACCACGCCCTCCTGTGCTCTTCTAACTGCCCTGGTGTCTGGCTGCGCGTAACCAGCAACCAGGTGATTTGCCTCAACCTCCCACCCCGCCATAAACGTCTCTCCCTTACTCTCACAGATATTGTGGAGCACACAGTAATAACAGTGGGAATATTGGTTTCGCTGAGGTCTAAGCGAGTCAGTAAACTGCGCCAGCGCGCCTTTAAACGTCCAAATGCACATTCTATCACCATTCTGCACTTGCTCAGCCTGTAGTTGAACAGCTCCTGACTACTGTCCAGGCTGCCTGTGTACGGCTTCATGAGCCATGGCATTAAGGGGTAGGCTGGGTCCTCAAGGATACATATAGGCATTTCAACATCCCCAACAGTTATTTTCTGGTCTGGGAATAAAGTCCCTTCCTGCAGCTTTTGAAACAGACCAGAGTTCCTGAAGATGCGAGCGTCATGTACCTTTCCCGGCCATCCCACGTTGATGTTGGTGAAACGTCCCTTGTGATCCACCAGAGCTTGCAGCACTATCGAAAAGTACCCCTTGCGGTTTATGTACTCGGCAGCTTGGTGCTCCGGTGCCAAGATAGGGATACGGGTTCCGTCTATGGCCCCACCACAGTTAGGGAAGCCCATTGCAGCAAAGCCATCCACTATGACCTGCACATTTCCCAGGGTCACTACCCTTGATATCAGCAGATCTTTGATTGCGTGGGCTACTTGCATCACAGCAGCCCCAACAGTAGATTTGCCCACTCCAAATTGATTCCCAACTGACCGGTAGCTGTCTGGCGTTGCAAGTTTCCACAGGGCGATCGCCACTCACTTCTCAACTGTGAGGGCTGCTCTCATCTTGGTATTCATGCGCCTCAGGGCAGGGGAAAGCAAGTCACAAAGTTCCATGAAAGTGTCCTTACGCATGCGAAAGTTTCGCAGCCACTGGGAATCGTCTCAGACCTGCAACGCTATGCGGTCCCACCAGTCTGTGCTTGTTTCCCGAGCCCAGAATCGGCGTTCCACAGCATGAACCTGCCCCATTAGCACCATGATGCATGCATTGGCAGGGCCCATGCTTTCAGAGAAATCTGTGTCCATGTCCTGATCACTCACGTGACCGCGCTGACGTCGCCTCCTCGCCCGGTATCGCTTTGCCAGGTTCTGGTGCTGCATATACTGCTGGATAATGCGTGTGGTGTTTAATGTGCTCCTAATTGCCAAAGTGAGCTGAGCGGCCTCCATGCTTGCCTTGGTATGGCGTCCGCACAGAAAAAAGGCGCGGAACGATTGTCTGCCATTGCTCTGAATGAGGGAGGAGCGACTGACGACACGGCTTATAGGGTTGGCTTCAGGGAGCTAAAATCAACAAAGGGGATGGCTTTACATCAAGGAGTATTTCAGGCAGGACTTCACGGAGGGTTCCAATAAGAAATGGTGCACCTAAATTATTGTTCTTATTGGAACAAGGAGGTTAGCCTGGCCTCTGATTGATACATGGCTAGATTTACCTCGCTGCACCTTCTCTGTGAGTGACTGCAGTGTGACCTAGAGGAATGAGTCCCCTAGACAGGGGAGGGGGGAAGCAAATGAGTACAAAACAAATCTGGTCTATTTCTTGTTTTGATCCACTCCATCTATCTTTTACATCTTTGGCTGGCAGCAGACGGTGCAGAAGGACTGCATGTCATCCACATCTCATGGCTGCTCGGCAGAAGATGGTACAGTAGGACTGCTAGCCATCCTCATCTCTTGCCTGCCCGGCAGAAGATGGTACAATATGACTGCTAGCAATCCGTATCGCCTGCCTGCTCACCATAAGACGGTTCAATAGGACTGACTGCAGGACTAAAGAGAATGACCTGGTCAAGTCACTCCAAATTTAGTCCCTGCGCCCATGTCTGTCCAGGCGCTCCCAGCCGACGTGGCCAGGAGCACCTCGGACACGACGAGGATGGCTACCAGTCGTACTGCACCGTCTGCTGCCACAAGGCAATGGGTTGCTGCTACTGTGTAGCAATGCCGTACCGCGTCTGCCAGCACCCAGGAGACATACGGTGACAGTTACCTGAGCGGGCTCCATGATATGCCGTGGTATATCTGCCGTGGTATGGTGTCTGAACAGGAAACTCAGGAAAAAAGGCGCAAAACGATTGTCTGCCCTTGCTTTCACGGAGGGAGGGAGGGAAGGGGGGCCTGATGATATGTACCCAGAACCACCCACGACAATGTTTTAGCCCCATCAGGCATTGGGATCTCAACCCAGAATTCCAATGGGCAGCGGAGACTGCGGGAACTGTGGGATAGTTATCCACAGTGCAACGCTCCGGAAGTCGACTCTAGCCTCGGTACTGTGGAAGCGCTCCGCCGAGTTAATGCACTTAATGCACTTACAGCATTTTCTGTGGGGGGACACACACTCGAATATATAAAACCGATTTCTAAAAAACCAACTTCTATAAATTCGACCTTATTCGGTAGTGTAGACATACCCTCAGACAGAGACAAACACCTACAAGATCTCTATCAAACATTCTTACAACTACAATATCCACCTGCTGAAGTGAAGAAACAGATTGACAGAGCCAGAAGAGTACCCAAAAGTTACCTACTACAGGACAGGCCCAACAAAGAAAATAACAGAACGCCACTAGTCATCACCTTCAGCCCCCAACTAAAACCTCTCCAACGCATCATCAAGGATCTACAACCTATCCTGAAGGACGACCCATCACTCTCACAGATCTTGGGAGACAGGCCAGTCCTTGCTTACAGACAGCCCCCCAACCTGAAGCAAATACTCACCCAGCAACCACACAACAGAACCACTAACCCAGGAACCTATCCTTGCAACAAAGCCCATTGCCAACTGTCTCCACATATCTATTCAGGGGACACCATCATAGGGCCTAATCACATCAGCCACACTATCAGAGCTCATTCACCTGCACATCTACCAATGTGATATATGCCGTCATGTGCCAGCAATGCCCCTCTGCCACATACATTGGTCAAACTGGACAGTCTCTATGTAAAAGAATAAATGGACACAAATCAGACGTCAAGAATTATAACATTCAAAAACCAGTCGGAGAACACTTCAATCTCTTTGGTCACTCGATTACAGACGTAAAAGTTGCAATTCTTCAACAAAAAAACTTCAAAAACAGACTCCAACAAGAGACTGCTGAATTGGAATTAATTTGCAACTGGATACAATTAACTTAGGCTTGAATAGAGACTGGGAGTGGATGGGTCATTACAAAAAGTAAACTATTTCCCCATGTTTATTCCCCCCCTCCATCCCCCACTGTTCCTGAGATGTTCTTGTCAACTGCTGGAAATGGCCCACCTTGATTATCACTACAAAAGGTCCCCGCCCCCCGCTCTCCGGCTGGTAATAGCTCACCTTAAGTGATCACTCTGGCTACAGTGTGTATGGTAACACCCATTGCTTCATGTTCTCTATGTATATAAATCTCCCCACTGTATTTTCCACTGAATACATCCGATGATGTGAGCTGTAGCTCACGAAAGCTTATGCTCAAATAAATTTGTTAGACTCTAAGGTGCCACAAGTACTCCTTTTCTTTTTGCGAATACAGACTAATACGGCTGCTCCTCTGAAACCTGTTATTTTCTTTTGGGTTTATAAACTGTGCCTGTCATGTCATATAGTCCTTGAGCCCATATGTGAAATTATTAAAACAACACGCTGACCTACCTCACATATAACCCCATAATCACATCCTCAAGTGAAACACTGAGATAATATATCAGTCTCACACGGCATACAACGGATTGAAATGGTCAGAGCAGTGAGGGAAGCAAAATGCATAGTTGAGGGCCCTTCTGCCTTTAGTAGCTGGATTTATACAGGGCCAGTTCGTTATAAGCAAGAATGACCATGCTACTGTGGCACACAGGAGTGAGAGGAAATACCCAATAATAACGTACTCAAATAATATATGCAGCTGGAAAGAAAGAGAAGTGAAGATGCTGAAAAACTCTGCTCCCTATGGCTAATGATATTAAGCAGCTGCATTTCACTCCAGTTGTAGCTACCAAATAGCCTTCAATAGTAGCTTTATTTATGGGAATCTTACATTGCTGGAGCACTAATGAATAGGGTGACCATATTTCCCTATGCTGAATATGGGACACCTGGTAAAATTACTTGTATTCAAGTAAGTTCATGACAATGAGTCAGAACTATGCAGTATAAATGTTCAAATTAACATCAAGGTGACGGAACCCCAATTAAAAAGAAATACTGTATAGCTGAATTCTTCTTCTTTACCTTTTTATCTTTAAGGCTTTAGTGTTCACTGGGAAAGAGGTGACACACACACCCCTACTCTCCCCCCCCCCCAACACACACATACCCTTCTCTCGCACAGGGGCAGGGGGGTGGGGGTGACCAACCAACCTGACCCTCCCTGTCTGGTGCTCTCCACCCTCCATGCCCGGCTGGGGTCCTGGGACGGACCCGCCTCTCCCAGTACCTGGTGCTGTGTCTTCCTGAGGCAACATGTGGAGGGGGAGCAGGTGGGGTCACATGCTTCCCCCCAATTTCTGCCAGGGTTCACACCAGAATATGGCCAGCAGCAGCCTTTTGGCATTGTGTGGGATGGAAGGGACAGGAGCTGCTTCCAGCCGCAGGGGAGGAGAGGAGGAAGGGATGACCTGGCCTGTGTCTTTGCAGAGCTCATCTCTTCCTCTCCCCTTTCCCCCTGCCCCGCACAGTGCAGTTTGCCCCTTCCTGCCCGCACAGTGTCGAAAGGCAGCTAATACCTCCAGGCTGCTGCTGGCCACCGACATAACCCAGCTGCCTCCTGTCCCCCAGCTACAGGCAGGCACAAAGGGGTTAAGGATGCATTGTGCACCAGGGCCCAGGGAACCTGACTGCAGGGGCGAACCAGCCAGGGAGGTGGCTCAGCAGGGGAGGGTGCCTAGGGGGCGGAGCAGCTTGGGCTTTCCTGGGGCACCACCCAAGCCAGAGGCACTGTGGGGAGGAAGGAGCCTGCTGGCCAGGCTATTGATGAGCTGAGCACTCTGACCAGGGGCTGGTTCTCCTCACAGCACTGGGAGTGGGATGTGCCCTGCTGGGGTGGGAGGGATACAGAGGAGCAGTGGGGCTAGGAGGTGAAGGGGCAAAGCAGGGAGAGGACAGCGAGAGGAGGCATACGTAAAAGGCCGATGGGTGGGCAGCAGAGGCGACATGTAACCAGCTGCACCCTGGTGCCTGCCAGTACTTATCAGCTGCCGCGGCATGCAGCCAGCATTGGCTGGAAACGGGGCCCTGCTAGCCATGAGCTGGCATGCAGGGGGGGCTGCGCTGATGGACCACCAGGGGAAGCAGCCGACCCCATGCACTGCAGCTTCGCCCCGCCACCAGCCTTGCACACCCACCCCCCATCATCAGCCACTGAACCTCCCCCTGGGTGGCTGGTGAGCAGGGATCTGGCCAGCAGCAGGACCCACTGGTACTGATGGGTGGAGGCAGAAAATGCAGGACAATTTGCCTGTTTTTAAGAAAAAGTCAGGACACCTGCAGGAAGGCTTAAATAAGGGACTGTCCCTTTAAAAATGGGACATCTGGTCACCCTACTAATGAATATAAAACAGTTGCTGCTGTGAAGGAGCTTACAGAGCCTGAGACTCATAGCTTACAACACGAGAGAAGCACTGCAGAATAGAGGATGTTCATCACTGAAATCAACTAATTTTCATAATGGTCACTGATATTAAGCTTTCAGTGCTTTAGAGCACTTTTTGCCAGGGACGACCCATGTGCTCCTGTGTGAGAGAGGGATAGCACACGAAGAAGTACAGTAAAAATTAGACAGGCACTTACTGAACATTCCTTCCAGTCGCACAAAGCAGCAGATAAAACTGTCAAAGTCAATGTTCATGTTTCTGTCAGCATAGCGCATTGTAATGATGTCGTAGAGCTGCTTGTTGAGGCAGAATCCTGAGAAGGAAGAAAAACAGAAAAAACAAAAACAGCTGTCCTTCAGCTCTTGGCACAGTTCTGGTACCAGACTGACACTGAGGAAAAGCTTTGTATGTAGTCATCAGTTCCTGGGCCTAAGCATATACCAAAGGTCCAAGCTGAGTGACCCAAGAAAAATAAAAATGCAGGAAGCTTTATTGTGTCAGGTTACTATCTTAAAAGGAAACAACATTTTGAAATGACTGTTTTCAAGTGGCCAAAAGCGTGCTCATTACCTCCCATTATCACTGTGAAGAGAAGGTCCTTGCCACAAAGAGTTTAAAATCTAATTTAGATCTGATGAAATAAGGGGCTGGAGTAACAAAAACTCAGATAGGGATCAGTGAGGAAAGTAGGTGTTACAACAATAAACCTGTACAGTGGCAAAAAATAAATGACTAAAACATACAAACTCCAGCCTCAATATTACCCATCTACATACTGTATAGGAATGTGCAGTTAGTCAACCAGTGCAGCAGATTGGCTTATCAGAGGCATTTATATGAATCTGGGCATTGCTTGGGGCTGGTTACATGCATAGTCACACAGAATATGTGGGCTTTCAATATTAAGCATGGGTTTAGAGTTTATTTTACATTTTTATTCCTCTCCTAGTTTAGGAGAATTATTTAAAGAACAAAGAATATTATTTTAGGCTAAGAATTTTACTAGCAAGAATGAGAAACCTGTAAAATGTACCGTATTCCTGCAGCATGTAAATCAAAACCCAGGTGTAGTTTGTTTTTATTTGTCCTTGGAAAACCAAAATTTGATGATTGAGGTTTTGCCAAAACCGAAATATAGCTGCCTGAGCAATGCACAAAATGTTGATGTAGAGACTTTACCAATGTCTTCACATTAAGGTTCATAAGAAAGCTCATGAGTTTCTGAATAATGAAATACTCTCCCTCCCTTAGCAGCAGTCACTGGTAATGGAATTTGTCAGGGCCAGTATAGTCTCTCTAGAAGCCGGTATGCTAATAAGTCTGGGAGAGATGAAGCAGCCACCTGGTCTGCAGGGTGAATGCTATTTAATTATGTTGCATGCTTGGGGGTGGGCAGAGACAGTACAGTTTTTTGAAGGGTACTTTCTTAGTGATGGGCAGGTGAAAATTGAAAGGTCCCCCATTATAAAGAAGAGACTAAAATAGACCCCCACCTCCCACCAAACTGGAACAGAGGCTTTGTGACTAAGGCACAGGAGTGGGGGTCAAGAGATTTGGCTCAACTGTAGATTCTCTGTGTGACCTTGGGCCGATAACTGAACTGCTCTGTGACTCAGTTTCCACGTCTGTAAAGTGGGGATAATACTGTGCAGGTGGAAAAACATTTAGTGTGCTTTAACTGTATTTGCACAAAGAAAAGGAGTACTTGTGGCACCTTAGAGACTAACCAATTTATTTGAGCATGAGCTTTCGTGAGCTACAGCTCACTTCATCGGATGCATACCGTGGAAACTGCAGCAGACTTTATATACACACAGAGAATATGAAACAATACCTCCTCCCACCCCACTGTCCTGCTGGTAATAGCTTATCTAAAGTGATCATCAAGTTGGGCCATTTCCAGCACAAATCCAGGTTTTCTCACCCTCCACCCCCACACACAAATTCACTCTCCTGCCGGTGATAGCCCATCCAAAGTGACAACTCTCTACACAATGTGCATGATAATCAAGTTGGGCCATTTCCTGCACAAATCCAGATTCTCTCACCCCCTCACCCCCCTCCCAAAAACCACACACACAAACTCACTATCCTGCTGGTAATAGCTCATCCAAAGTGACCACTCTCCCTACAATGTGCATGATAATCAAGGTGGGCCATTTCCAGCACAAATCCAGGTTTTCTCACCCCCCCACCCCCATACACACACAAACTCACTGTCCTGCTGGTAATAGCTCATCCAAACTGACCACTCTCCAAGTTTAAATCCAAGTTAAACCAGAACATCTGGGGGGGGGGGGTAGGAAAAAACAAGGGGAAATAGGCTACCTTGCATAATGACTTAGCCACTCCCAGTCTCTATTTAAGCCTAAATTAATAGTATCCAATTTGCAAATGAATTCCAATTCAGCAGTTTCTCGCTGGAGTCTGGATTTGAAGTTTTTTTGTTTTAAGATAGCGACCTTCATGTCTGTGATTGCGTGACCAGAGAGATTGAAGTGTTCTCCGACTGGTTTATGAATGTTATAATTCTTGACATCTGATTTGTGTCCATTTATTCTTTTACGTAGAGACTGTCCAGTTTGACCAATGTATATGGCAGAGGGGCATTGCTGGCACATGATGGCATATATCACATTGGTGGATGTGCAGGTGAACGAGCCTCTGATAGTGTGGCTGATGTTATTAGGCCCTGTTGTACAGATACAGACAGACATCATCTTCCTTTCCAAATGCAAACAGATGGACATCATACCAAAAGGACTGAAGGTAAAAAATCCATTACAACCTACATACCACACAGACTATGCTGACAGCTTGTGCCACACGCTCTCAAAGAAACTGCGGAATCACCTGATCAACATCCTCTACAGCAAACAGGGAAAGATTAAGAATGAGCTCTCAAAAATGGATACTCTCATAAAAAACCAACCTTCCACACAAACTTCCTCGTGGCTGGACTTTACTAAAACTAGACAAGCCATTTACAATGCACACTTTGCTTCTCTACAAAAGAAAAAGGACACTAAACTTTCTAAACTACTACATGCTACAAGGGGCCACAGCAATGGTTCCCTCAACCCACCTAGCAATATTGTTAACCTATCCAACTATACTCTCAGCCCAGCAGAAGCAGCTGTTCTATCTCGGGGCCTCTCCTTCTGCCCCTCCACCCCCACGAACATGATAAGGTTCTGTGGTGACCTAGAATCCTATTTTCGACGTCTCCAACTCAAGGAATATTTCCAAAATACCTCTGAACAACATACTAATCCACAGAGGTCTCCCTACCAACACTACAGAAAGAGGGATTCTAGGTGGACTCCTCCTGAAGGTCGAAACAGCAGACTGGACTTCTACATAGAGTGCTTCCGCCGACGTGCACGGGCTGAAATTGTGGAAAAGCAGCATCACTTGCCCCATAACCTCAGCCATGCGGAACGCAATGCCATCCACAGCCTCAGAAACAACTCTGACATCATAATCAAAAAGGCTGACAAAGGAGGTGCTGTTGTCATCATGAATAGGTCGGAATATGAACAAGAGGCTGCTCGGCAGCTCTCCAACACCACTTTCTACAAGCCATTACCCTATGATCCCACTGAGAGTTACCAAAAGCAACTACAGCATTTGCTCAAGAAACTTCCTGAAAAAGCACAAGATCAAATCCGCACAGACACACCCCTGGAACCCCGACCTGGGATATTCTATCTACTACCCAAGATCCATAAACCTGGAAATCCTGGGCGCCCCATCATCTCAGGCATTGGCACCCGGACAGCAGGATTGTCTGGCTATGTAGACTCCCTCCTCAGGCCCTACGCTACCAGCACTCCCAGCTACCTTTGAGACACCACTGACTTCCTGAGGAAACTTCAATCCATCGGTGATCTTCCTGATAACACCATCCTGGCCACTATGCATGTAGAAGCCCTCTACACCAACATTCCACACAAAGATGGACTACAAGCCGTCAAGAACACTATCCCCGATAATGTCACGGCTAACCTGGTGGCTGAACTTTGTGACTTTGTCCTTACCCATAACTATTTTACATTTGGGGACAATGTATACCTTCAGATCAGCGACACTGCTATGGGTACCCGCATGGCCCGACATTATGCCAACATTTTTATGGCTGATTTAGAACAACGCTTCCTCAGCTCTCGTCCCCTAAAGCCCCTACTCTACTTGCGCTATATTGATGACATCTTCATCATCTGGACCCATGGAAAAGAAGCCCTTGAGGAATTCCACCATGATTTCAACAATTTCCATCCCACCATCAACCTCAGCCTGGTCCAGTCCACACAAGAGATCCACTTCCTGGACACTACAGTGCTCATAAACAATGGTCACATAATCACCACCCTATACCGGAAACCTACTGACCGCTATTCCTACCTGCATGCCTCCAGCTTTCACCCTGACCACACCACACGATCCATCGTCTACAGCCAAGCTCTGCGATACAACCGCATTTGCTCCAACCCCTCAGACAGAGACAAACACGTACAAGATCTCTGTCAAGCTTTCTTACAACTACAATACCCACCTGCGGAAGTGAAGAAACAGATTGATAGAGCCAGAAGAGTTCCCAGAAGTTACCTACTACAGGACAGGCCTAACAAAGAAAATAACAGAACGCCACTAGCCGTCACCTTCAGCCCCCAACTAAAACCCCTCCAACGCATTATTAAGGATCTACAACCTATCCTAAAGGATGACCCAACACTCTCACAAATCTTGGGAGACAGGCCAGTCCTTGCCTACAGACAGCCCCGCAACCTGAAGCAAATACTCACCAACAACCACATACCACACAACAGAACCACTAACCCAGGAACTTATCCTTGCAACAAAGCCCGTTGCCAACTGTGCCCACATATCTATTCAGGGGACACCATCACAGGGCCTAATAACATCAGCCACACTATCAGAGGCTCGTTCACCTGCACATCCACCAATGTGATATATGCCATCATGTGCCAGCAATGCCCCTCTGTCATTTACATTGGTCAAACTGGACAGTCTCTACGTAAAAGAATAAATGGACACAAATCAGATGTCAAGAATTATAACATTCATAAACCAGTCGGAGAACACTTCAATCTCTCTGGTCACGCAATCACAGACATGAAGGTCGCTATCTTAAAACAAAAAAACTTCAAATCCAGACTCCAGCGAGAAACTGCTGAATTGGAATTCATTTGCAAATTGGATACTATTAATTTAGGCTTAAATAGAGACTGGGAGTGGCTAAGTCATTATGCAAGGTAGCCTATTTCCCCTTGTTTTTTCCTACCCCCCCCCCCCCCCAGATGTTCTGGTTTAACTTGGATTTAAACTTGGAGAGTGGTCAGTTTGGATGAGCTATTACCAGCAGGACAGTGAGTTTGTGTGTGTATGGGGGTGGGGGGGTGAGAAAACCTGGATTTGTGCTGGAAATGGCCCACCTTGATTATCATGCACATTGTAGGGAGAGTGGTCACTTTGGATGAGCTATTACCAGCAGGATAGTGAGTTTGTGTGTGTGGTTTTTGGGAGGGGGGTGAGGGGGTGAGAGAACCTGGATTTGTGCAGGAAATGGCCCAACTTGATTATCATGCACATTGTGTAGAGAGTTGTCACTTTGGATGGGCTATCACCAGCAGGAGAGTGAATTTGTGTGTGGGGGTGGAGGGTGAGAAAACCTGGATTTGTGCTGGAAATGGCCCAACTTGATGATCACTTTAGATAAGCTATTACCAGCAGGACAGTGGGGTGGGAGGAGGTATTGTTTCATATTCTCTGTGTGTATATAAAGTCTGCTGCAGTTTCCACGGTATGCATCCGATGAAGTGAGCTGTAGCTCACGAAAGCTCATGCTCAAATAAATTGGTTAGTCTCTAAGGTGCCACAAGTACTCCTTTTCTTTTTGCGAATACAGACTAACACGGCTGTTACTCTGAAACCTGTATTTGCACAATTTAAAAAATCCACAACAAATTCTATGAGGGTGAACCTTTACAGCCTGGCTGGAGAGTGGTGCCCTCTGCTAAGCAGCAGAAGCCCCACTTGCACTGGCTCCTGAGTCAGTTGGTATTCAGCACACCACAGGATGTGCGGCCTGAGGTTGCCACCTTCTCTTTCCCCTGCCCGTATACTCATACCCAGCGGAGGAGTTCTGCTGTTTGAGATAAGTGCAACACTGCACTCCTGGGTGGTTTGTCAGAGCAGGGATAGAACCTGGGGCCTCAGCTTCTAAAAAGCATAGTCCTCCACTGTCTGAGCTAAAGGAGCCAGCTCCTAGCTGTGCCTGCAACCACTGCTCCCTCTAAGGTTTTACATCCATCTGTGGAATGAATTTTATTATGTGCACCAATATGGAGGTGATGTGTGGCGGGGGTGGGGCCAAGGGGTTCAGAGTGGGCTCAGGCACAGGGTTGGGGGCTCCAGCTGGGGGTGTGGGCTCTGGGGTGGGGCTGGGGATGAGGAGTTTAGGGTGCAGGCTGCCCCAGGTCTGCGGCAGGGAGAGAGGACTGCCCCCAACCCTCTCTTGCCATGGCAGCCCTGGGGCTGGAGCTGGGGCCAGGGGAGAGGCGCCTCTCCCTGCCACAGCCCTGCACACCCCCTACCTCTCTCCTCTCCAGTCCAGGCACCTGCACGGCCCTTGATAGCCTGCTGTGAAGTCACACAGCTTAAAGGGAACTTAGCCTGCAACCAGTTCATCAAGCTTTATATGATCCAGCCCCCACTGAGATGGACAGAATACCACACTGAGTGGATGAGGGTTATGGAAGTGGCCAGGCTTCATTTACTAAGGCTGGACAGCACTGATATAAGCAGTGAAAGGCTAAAGAGCAAATCATCTCCTCCCCTGATATAAAGCAGGTGGGAGATGCTGAGTTCCCCAATAACACTTCCCTACCTCACAGGGGCAGGGCTATCAAGTGTCATGCATCTTGCCACCCTGTCCCACCTAGGGTTGCCAACCCTCCAGGATTGTCCTGTAGTCACCAGGAATTAAAGATTGATCTTTAATTAAAGATTATGTCACTTGATGAAACCTCCAGGAATATATCCAATTAAAATTAGCAACCCTAGTCCCACCTGCCTGCAGCTCAGCAGGCATCCCCTGTAATCAGCTGGGCTGTGAGCAAGCTGTAGGCAAAGAGCTACTATCGTTCCTCCTGGTCACCAGGGGCCACTGTGGCTAGAAGCAGCCAGGTAACTTCTCTTATCTGTCAGTATCTGGCCAGCCAGGAGGGAACCTCAGGCCCAGACTCAGAGAAGGGGCAAGGGACTGTGGCAGCAATATCAGCAGGAGCAGGTAGGCAAGGGAAGGGAAGGGGGATAAGAGGGGACAGAATGTGAGGGAAGGGGGTGAAGTGGACTAAATGGGGCAAGAACGGGGAGGGCTGAATAAGGGAGGCTGCTCCAGATTCCACCTACAACAACCCTCCCAGGCTACTCCAGGCTTGCTGTGTCAATGGCCCAGGAACGTCCACTGCTGCTCCTTGCCTCCTCCCCGCCCCTGCTTGTGAGGTGTGTTGGGAACAGGTCCCTGCCTCCCTCACACCAGTTGCCACTAGTTGGCAGGAACCCTGGGGGAAATAGGTGACTTCCCGCTCTTGAGAAATGTCAAACATGGAGGTGCAAAAAGCTTGGTAGCTGTGCCAGGCAATTAATTAATGTTTGTAAAGCTCCCTGAGATCCTTGATGGAGGGTGCACAGGGAAGGCAAAATATAGTTTACCACTGAAAGGTAGAACTGGCTGAACAGAAGATTCAGTCTTCAAAACACAAAGTGTTTTCCTTGCATCTTGGACATGTGAAAATTTGTCCCGGGCAACAGCTCAGTATCCAGGTTTTTCTAGGGCATATTCCTTTAAAAGGCTGCACTGTACTTCTCATTTTTGCTATATCGGTACAGGAAGGGTAGGAACAAGGGGAGAGCAAGAGAGCATGGATTTAGATGACTCCCTATCCAAAAATACAGGGCATTGAGTACTGTGCAATACCTGCATCTTTGACTGCATTACGCATCTCGTAACTGTTAATGGTGCCAGAATGATCTGTGTCATAATGTTTGAAAATTTTCTGGAAAAGAAAAAAATAAATATCAGGAATAAAGTTTGGTCATTTTGTAGAAAAACAAAGCTGATTGGGCCACTGAGTAGGCCACTGAGTAGGGCTATAATTTTCACTCTAGTATCTAGGCTTCAAAGGCTAGACGAATTCCATACAGAGTAGAGTGGCGGGTCATTGAAGAATAATGATTGTCTGTGAAAGTTGTGTGTTCCATCCCACACACGTTGAGGCAAGTGCATATAAAGAATGGTGACACGGCAGTGCAGTTGTAAGGGGTGCTGCATTATTGTAGGGCTATCGCTCAAATGAGATGTTGTACCAAGGCCCTTCTTTCTTATGTCTGTTGGCTGCCCAGTTAGAAATTGAAGATCCAGGGCCCTTTACAGAAAAAAGTTGGGAATAATCCCAGTGCCCTGGCTAATAGACCCTTTTGCTATATAAATCAGGTTTCAATTCCCAAGTCTCTGGGTGAGCCATTACAGAGTACATAATGATAATACAGTGATCATATAAGCAAATGTAACTATCATCTAACTCAGTGGTTTTTCAACCCTAGGGGTCTGCAGACTATGTCTAAAATTTCCAAAGGGGTCCGCTCGTCCATTCAAAAAAATGTAGGGGTCCGCAAATGAAAAGAGGTTGAAAACTACTGATCTAATTCACTGCTTTGCAAACACTTTGGAATATCTAGCACATGAGAGGTGCTGAAAAAACTAACAAACCTATTTTGCTCAGTGCTGCATAACTCCAATTCCTCTGTAAACTGCATTGGCTGCCAGTAAACAATTCAGCACCTTAATTTTGATATATAGAAGCTATTTATAATCTAGACTTTAAACAGTTGATGAGTTGCCTTTTGCTCTATATTCACATCTTGTCAGGGACGGGTTGCCAGGTGGGTCTGCTCTCAGTCCCTGAATACTAGCAAGGAGGAGGATGCTGTGAGCTGTGTATTCCAATCAATTTATTTTATAATTATATGGTAAAAATGGGAAACTGAGCAATTTTTCAGTAAGTGTGCCGTGACACTTTTATATTTTTATGTCTGATTTTGTAAGCAAATAGTTTTTTAAATGAGGTGAAACTTGGGGCACGCAAGAGAAATCAGACTCCTGAAAGGGGTACAATAGACTGGAAAGGTTGAGAACCACTGTATTATATTGTGAGTAGATGTTTTGTGGGATTCAGAAAGAGAACTGTTTTGATAGAATAGTTATGTGAACATTGCCTCTATGGAAGAAGTACAGAATAAGAAAAACACAAGAAGTTCTCAACAATACCTGCCAGCTTTTCAGCTTATCCCAGAGGTGTCGAAACTCCTCGAAGTTTATTTTCCCTGAACCATCTGTCTGTGTTATGAGAGTTCAGGTAAAAAACAAATGTTTTAAGGGAAAGTTATCAAAACTCAGGTCAGAGTCCACTTCAAGAGAATATAAAATCTTATTTAGGATTTCCCTTATTATTAGAGGTGGGTGAATAGTACTGAAAAGTACTTTATGAACCCTTTTGTTAATTCTGAATTGCATTTAATTCCATGCTCATAAAATGTTGTCACTAGGTACAGAGCTCCTGCATTTGGTAGGAGAGGGGGTCCCTCCTGGAGATCTTTTAAAGTGTGTAGGATTGAGGTGTTCCAGTGCAGTGCTACTCAAAGTGGTGGTCCATGGGCCGAGCCATCGGCTGCCGGTCTGCGCACACATTGGAAAAAAAAATTGCCAGTCCCCCACACCAGATAGCTTGAGAAGCACTGTTCTAGTGGTATCTTTTCAAATAGTTTCAAATGTGGAAATTTACACATGAAGTTGCCAATTTAACTTGCCAATTTAAGTTTCATCCTGAAGAATAAAGCTCCTTCTGTTTTATATTTTCCATCTCTCTTAAAAAATCCACCAAAACAACCTAAGAAATCCTATACAACATTCTATTAAGGCTGCATAATTATGCACTCAAGTTGTATTTGCAAATTTCACTCTGTCCTTCTATGTATGTGCATAACAATCTTCTTTAATTACTTGATCACACATTATATATTGTGACAGGGTCGGACCAGATGGCTATAGGAGAGTAATAGAAGGCAGATATATGAACTTTGTCACAATATCAAATACAACATATTATACAGTTTTTCTACCAAAATGAATATGTACCATCTTGTAGTACTGTATATTATAGTGCATGCTCTGAGATTATCAAAATACTTTTATATAAAAAGTACACAGTAAGATGTACTTAACATATTACAAATTAAGGATAACAGAGAAATAGTGAAATTTTGTTGCATAAACTATAGCTACATTAGATATGATTTTTAAAGAAAAGATCTAATCTTTATGCTTCAGGACAAAAAGGTAACTAACGGCCAGGTTAGGAAGAAACTTCTGCAATGAGCTGGTTGTTGCATAATTGTCCACTCTGGAGTTTCTTCTGCTTTCAACTGAAGCCTGTGGTACTGGCCACTGTCGGGAAATAGGAATGTACAGAATATAAAGTATTGTTCTGCTTCCCTGTTATGTTATCTGATAAAACATGACCATGTAGATCACTGTTGCTACCACTGTTATATAATTGCAACAAATCTTGTACAAAGGTTGCCAAGTAAGGTGTCTATGGAAAGGTTATCATTTGCTGAATATAATTATGTTATTTGTGTGCATGTATCATTTTTGTATTTGAAGTTATGAGCATTGGCTCTATACTGTAATTCAAGTATGTTTGCTCCTGGGGTAACGCCCACAAGGTATTTAGCCTGCACATCTTGAAGGGACTATTCAAATTAAGTGGCTCATCAAGGAGCACTTAACTCACAACGGACCATGGAAGACACCTATCTACAGATAATGGACTTTCCTGCTATGAATAAGCGAAATTATGCAGGGACATGTGATTTGCCCATGTGACTCCAAACTCCATCTTGCTACCTGTAATTTTCCACCAGCTGTGCTGAGGGCTTTGTTTGAAACAATGAATTTCTCTTCACATGGCAGAAGCTATAAAAAGCTCTGGAAACTGCTTTGCCTCTTTCCTGCTCAAGCCTCTGGACCATGGACTTATACTGATGGGAGCATTAAAACCAAGGGACTGAGGACCTTCCAATGAGTTGGAAGCAACCAGGGACATGACTTAAGACAGCAGTTTATTCCATCACTGCTACGAGCCTGAACCAAGAACTTTGCAATTATTGTATGTATTTGATTCCTTTAACCATTTTTATCTCTCACCTTTCTTTCTTTTTCTTTTTCTTTTTCTTTTTCATAAATAAACCTTTAGACTTTAGATACAAAAGGATTGGCAACAGTGTGATTTTTGGGTCAGATATGAGTTATATATTGACCTGACTATGTGGCTGGTCCTTTGGGATCAGAAGAACTCTTTTATTTGATTAAATTGGTTTTAAAGAACAACTCATCTTTAAGTCTAGTGTTTTCAGTGGTGATATAAGGATTGAAATGCCTAAGGAAACTGCTTTTCTGACTTCTTGTTAGCCAGTGTGGTGAAACAGAAGTTTAGTTTTGTTGCTGATTTGGTATATCGTAAGGGAGAATAACCTCCAGTTTGGGGGTGTATCTGCCCTATTTCTGCAGCAGTTTGTCCCGAATTTGGTATTCTTAGTTGTGACCCACAGAGGCACGGTTATATTCCCGAATTTACAAAGCTGTATTTCAGGTAGTTCTGCAGCAAGTAGTGCAAGAAACTTAATATATCAAATAATCATCTATGATTTGAGAAGGATACGTCCATTAAGGCAATCATGCTGCGGCAGGACTCCAGCGCAAACCCTTTTGTCTTCAGGTCTTTGTCTGAAAGAAATAATCCCAAATGAAGAAACTGTACAAATCAGCAAGTATATCCTCCTATCTGATGTGACTCCATTCAAAGTACAAACCCTAAATCTACCTCTGACACCTTCCAAAAAATGTGTGACAGAGAAACTGACAGGTACTCAGGGCTATTACTGTTCCAAATTCTGGCTGAACTTTCTTCACCTCATATAGGCTAGATTAGCCCACACAGTGCTTTGAGTGAATCTCACTTTCTTTAGTCCTTGAACGAACACAGCCATGAGGTGAGAACTCAGTCCTAGACTAAATGGAAAGGACGCTACTGTGAGCAAATTCAGTCTGCTGGAGTCCCAACTGGGAATCCCACTACAGTGATAGTAGGAAGTTCTTAAACCATAACTGACATCAAGAGGCCACCAGTGTGAAGATGACACTGCAGGCAATGTCACAACTAGAGAGTTCCTTGGTCAATAATATTCAAAGACTGATGAGGAGGTAGAAAAAAGCTCAAACTCACGTTTTTTTAAAACGTTATTCAGAACACTTCTAAGTTCGTCAGCACTGATCTCCATGTCCTGGACAGAAAGGTGGAGAGAATGCCACAAATTATAACATTCAGTATGGAGCAGAAAGGGGTGCAGAGCATGGATTTCTTAATAATGCTAAGTTTTTTTCTCGGTGATTTTAGGTGCTGCAATATGCAGCAGAGAAAGAAGTCCAAGTTCATACACAGTACAGATACTGGCCCAAATCTTTGGCTGGACTGTTGACCATATCACTGGTAAAATGATAATAATAATTAATAAAAAGCTGGTGTAGCTGGCCATAGGAAGATTAAAAGATTAAAGGGCAACTTAAAGGATCCCCCCTGCACTGGAGATGACCTGCCTTATCAGCTGCTGTGCCACCCTGCACATCCACCTGTTGGCATGGGAGCACAGCTATCCAGGCTTGCTTGCACCCTGGGGATCCAAGTTAAAGCATTTCTGTCTTAAGTAGGGGACTGGATCAGCCCCACAGCTGTCCCAAGATCAGGGGATCGTCCAAGTTGTGCAATGTGTTTCTTAGTTTAGTGGACTTTTAGGATCTGAGTTATTCATAGAGAGTTAAAGTGAGAGGAAAACAACTTATTGAGCCTGATTGTCTCTTTACTTTTTCAAGTCTAAAATCAGAAGTAACTCCATGGAAGTCAGTGAAGTTACATTGGTGTAAATCAGTGCACAAAAGAACCATCAGGGCCATTAGCACTGTTTACACTGGCTAGGGAAACTGCTGACATCCTTCCAACAAGAACTATTAAATGTGGTTTGCTGGAAGGATGCTTTGCCAGCTAGTTTAGATGGGGTCATGTTAATGGTCTAGACCCACTCTATCCTTAAGTCATACTGAGTTCAAACCTTGTAAAACCCACGGGACATGCCTTAATGCTGGGATAGGTTGTGGGTATGTGTGTGTGCATGTACACAATTGTAGGTATTCTCTTTCTTGTTTTTTGGTCTTGTCTCTAACTCTCCTTCTTTTGCTCCTACATTCCTGCTTGTCATTCTTTAACTGTTTAAAAAACAGTACTAGAGGAATAAGTGTGAAACTTCTAGTGAAAAAAAAAAATTATTTAAAATTACTCAGGCCACAGCTTCCCCTGCAAGTTCTAGAACTTGTGGCTTCCCAGTGTTAGTTTTCTGTCAGGCAGAAATATATCATTTCATTTTTCTGAACTTTTAAAGTCAGTTTCATTCCGGTTCTGTACAAAGACTGATTCTCTAGCTAGAGAGATATAGATTCTCTAGAGAACAGATATAGATTCTCTAGAGAACAGATATAGAATCAGAAGTGGCAATGAAAGTTTCTTTTCCACAGCCCCACTCTGGAGAGATCTGCCTATAGGGGTGAAAGAGGGTGCAGTTTATTCTGTGCCCATTCAAACTGTCACCTCGCTGCTGAGACACGGAACCAGGTGACAAACAGTGCTAATTAAGTGATCCCCTATCCTCTGGGAATCACCAGCTCATTTCATACAGGCTATTGAACAGTCATTAGATGAACAGCCAGTAAATTCATGTCAAGAACACCTTGGGTCACACCTGACTCAATGAGCTAAAGGTAAAAGGTTTTCTATCCTATTACCAGGCCACCAAGCACTGCAGTTGTTGATCTGTTTCCATGTTTAATTTCCACAATTAAGCACCCACTGAGGAATATTTTATTTTTATTTATACATGTTAAGTGAAGTTGGTCAAGAAACTCCACATACTAGCAATGAAGCACAAAGCCAGCTTTAAATAAAGCTCCCTCTTATTTGCAAAAAGACTAAACAATGACAAGATATGGTTCCAAAACTACATTTAGGTCTCAGGCCTTCAGTGTATTACTGTACTGTGATTTGCTTGGTTTGAGACCTTGCCGGAGATCAGAGAGAGTTTCAAGTGTGTTTCGAATCTGCATAGAATCATAGAAGATTAAGGTTGGAAGAGACTTCCAGAGGTCATCTAGTCCAACCTCCTGCTCAAAGCAGGACCAACTCTAACTAAATCACCCCAGCCATGGCTTTGTCAAGCCGGGCCTTAAAAACCTCTAAGGATGGAGATTCCACCACCTCCCTAGGTAACGCATTCCAGTGCTTCACCATTCTTCTAGTGAAATAGTGTTTCCTAATATCCAGCCTAAACCTCCCCCACTGCAACTTGAGACCATTGCTCCTTGTTCTGCCATCAGCCACCACTAGCTCCATCCTCTTTGGAATGGCTGTTGATTTAACTGCTCTCAAGGTTAGTCTGTTACGAAAGATAGAGACTTCGACTGTGTACTCACATCTCCAGCAATCTGCTGGAATATATTCCTGAACTGCTTCTCTTCTTCGCTGTCCTTGTCAGCATTTGTTGGAGTGGGCTGCAAAGACACAAATATAATGTTGATGGGCTGGTGTGAGGGCCTTTGGGAGAGAGAAGGGGATCTCTGGGGCTGGATCAATCACTCACTTGTGACTGTCTGAAAATCCTTCATGAATTTGGAATAACATTTCAACTCCCTTTTCCCTCCCCAACAGAGTAGAACTTTTCCTATTTCAGGATCATTCCTTTGGGAACTGCTCTGGAGAGCAGAATGCCCTACAGCAAGGAACTGTAATAGTGCTTGTTACATTTTCCTGGTAGCCTTTGCAGAGCGGACTGGATGTACCACCTTTCTGTAAGACCTTCTGAAGAAAGTTGTGCTAATATCACATACGTTACAGATAAAAAAAAAATCTACCAGCCATTCAATCCATTCACCAGGAGCAAGTAGTTTGTTTCTTCAACACATTTTGTAGTGCTTTGTCCAGGCTAGTTTGAAGCAAGTCAAGTGACAGGCCTTCCTCTCAGGAAACTATTCCACAGTTTAAGAGGGCTGTTAGAAATTTTTCTAATGCCTAGTAGATTTCAAAATGTTTAAAAATGTTCCCCAATAACCATCATGTAGGTTTACTTGCTTAACTTCATCCCATTGCTCTTGTTTATCCCTTTAAACAATTACTCTCACTCTTTGCTGTTTCTGTTTAAATATTTGATTTCATTTCCTATAAAGGAAATATTTGGAGCAGAGGCAACATGCATGCCTCCCCCACCTTTGCTGCATGGATTGTACTGAGCATGCTCAGTAACATCTGCTGAAGCCTGCTGCCCACACTTCTCTCCCCACCCCCTCAGTTGGCAGGCATGGAGCACGCATGTTGTGGGGAGATCTGCTCTTGGGTCAAGTGCACTTTACTTTGACAAGTTCTAGTAATGAAAATACCCCTTTACCTATCTACTGAATAGAAGAATTTCAGTGAGGGTTCAGAGGCATAGATTATATATTGCCTGCAGCAGCCTTTTCCCCCAAGGCAGAATAGCCCATAGGGCAGCCTCTCTCTGTGACAGCCTCCCTCTTTTTCTTGCACATGCACACAAATCTGAGCATTACTAAGGGACAATTACTCACATGTCTTTAAAAAGGAAGCTTCACATTTTAGTTTTAATTTTGCATGCTGTTGAGTAACACTAATTACATATTAAATGCGAGTTTCCTCGTTGTAGTTAAAAACAAAAGACAGATTCAGGCATTCCCTGAAAATCCCACAGCAAAATAGCCCCATTTTCCATGCAGAGAAACCAACACCCAGACTCTGAACAACGCCGACTTTGGTTCAGTGCCTGAGCATTGTTGCTTAGGTGCTTCTCTAATGCTTTATAGAGACTGAAATTAGAGCAAAAAGAAAAGGAGTACTTGTGGCATCTTAAAGACTAACAAATTTATTTGAGCATAAGCTTTCGTGAGCTACAGCTCACTTCATCGGATGCATCCACTGAAAGCTTATGCTCAAATAAATTTGTTAGTCTCTAAGGTGCCACAAGTACTCCTTTTCTTTTTGCTAATATAGACTAACACAGCTGCTACTCTGAAACCTGAAATTAGAGTAATTCTCTAGGGGTAAACTCTGAATTCTCCAAGGTTTCTTTCTCTAACAGCCAGAGAAAGGAAAAAGAAATACATGTATAACTGGTTCCACTCAATCTTTTCCCACCTGTCCCCAGGACAGCCTGGGTGGGATTCACTTTTTCAGTACACAAAATCCTATTGTAGAATCCAGATTCTTCATCTGCCCAGTGGATAGTTTATAAGATCAATCCAAGTCTTCTCTCTCTTGAACCTTTCTGTATTTTCTGGTTATTTGTTTGATAAGCCTAGAAGACTATAAACAAGACTTTCTTCCTCTGATTATGAAACTAAATCACAGCAGAGCCTATTGTGTTAGGAAGTAATGATACTACAAAGGAGAACAGTTGACAAGAGTTTCCTATTTATGCCACTAATACATTAGGGCTGGAAAGGGAAAATAAGTCAGAGGGAAAAAAATATAGATTTTATTATAACATTTCTCTGATCTTTTAAATAAATATTTATACTGGAGTTATTTTTAGAAACAGCCCAATTTAGAACCCAACCATGCTGTAAAAACAGCTTTGGGTGACCTGATTGCAACTTGGTAACCTCCCAACTTAGCTAACAGATGGTGTAGTCCTGCGGTATAGCTAGAACTAAACTGTGTTGTATTATGTTCCTGAACTATACTGGAACCCTGTCAAGTCCAAGGCTGTAGGATGATTTGAAGATACAGTTTAAAACAGTGTTTTCACTTCTACAATGCAACTTAATATATGTCAGAAAACAACTGTATTGTAATTGGGTCCCCACTATCATAGTAATTGTTACAGCATAGACAGGACCTAGAGCTTATGATTGACATTCTCCTTGCAACAACTGTTTAAATATGGTTATTAATAGCAGTGTCTAGCATGTTTTTTCCTGACCATTGTGAAGAGCATTTTAAACTATTATGTAACCATGCTAGAGAATCAAGGGTACAGGCTACTCAGACGGATGCTAGAGAATAGTTTGGCTAGCACAGTTTTCAGGAAAACAATCCTTGAACGGAAGGGGCAGGAAAACTACACTCAGACCTTGCTAGCAGCAATTCTGTTCAGACTGTGCTAGCACCAACTACATATAAACCATGCTGGAGCAAGGTCAGGTCTTTACAGGGCTATACCATGATTATAACACAATTTGATGCCCTCTGCACAATTTATAACGGTGTTAGAGCACTACTGCATTGTAAAATACAATGCTGATACAATCACAGTAGAAATTGTACTGTAGACAAGCCTTGGTAATCAACAGGAGCCTCTTGAAGTCCACATGAGTTTATTTTCTACACACTGCCTGTACAACAGGTGCTGTTACAGGGAGATTGATCAGCAACTGATTGAATTACTTCTCTAATTGTAAAGGTGTCATCTTGCACAGTCTAGATCCGGGTAGTCAATAGACAAACCGTGGGCCAAATCCAGACCACCAGACACTTTTGAATGGACCATGAAATCTTTTTATTTATTTATTATCATTGTTATTGTTATTGCAGTGTGAAAAATGTTTCTCTGGAGTCTGGACCTTGACTATACCTTGACCAAGAAATTTGGACCTTGACAAAAAAATAGACTACCCCAGTCTAGATCATCACAAAAGATCAACATGTTTCCTATGAAACGAACCACTCTCTCCAACATAGGCATAAAATCATTGCAGGGACGATCTCTTCTGTCTCAATTTCAATATATCCACCGACTTGACTGAAAGGTCTAATGCAGTGTAGTTGTAGCTGTGTCAGTCCCACTATAGTAGAGACACCAGGTGGATAAGGTAATATCTTTTATTGGACTAACTGTCTCTCGAAGCAGAAGGCCCAACAAAAGATATTACCTCACCCACCTTGTCTCTCTGAAATTTCTAAATCAGCCAAAATTATGTCTGGATAAACCGTTATCAGTTTTAAAAGGGTTTTCCTTCTCTCATAATTCTCAGTTTCCTGGCCCCCACCCCGCCACTTCCCCATGCTAGCCAGACCAAGCTCCATTTTCTTCATGCCAACTCGTACAGAAACCTCATCGTTTTTCTTTTTCTCATCTCTGCTCGTTTTTTTCTTCTCCTTGTCAGATGCTTCATCAACTCTCAACTCCTTATTGCTGTTTGCTCTGTCAGAAACAAAGATGATTGGCTAGAGAGAGGAGGAAGAGAGCAAAGAGAAGAGAAGTGGAAGTTACATAATAGAGGAGGGCAAAGTGTTTGAGAAAATCCATTCTGTGACCATGCTCATGCTGCAACAGCTCCCATCACAGAAAGGGTACCAAGTGTGGTAACAGCTGAGACTGCGCCAAAGGTGGCTCTGAAGTTACTGTTCTCATCATGCTAAAAAGTGATACTCATGCTGTTAATACTCCTTGTGCAAAAATAGGAATTAGTTCTCCTTGTACAGGAAAGCCATTTATGCAGTAAACACTCCCTGGTTTTAGGAGCAAAAAAAGAGGCCAGCCACATTCTTTGTTGTACTTTAATTAGTGTGACCAGATGCCCCGATTTTATAAGGACAGTCCTGATATTTGGGGCTTTGTCTTATATAGGCGCCTATTAACCCCCACCCCCTGTCCTGATTTTTCGCACTTGCTGTCTGGTCACTCTAACTTTAACAGCCCTCACACAGAAAGGGTGGCAACACTGCAGTAGCAATAAAGGCCACCTGCACTACAATAACTCCCATGCAGAAAATGAGCTAAGTTGTTAGTATGGAAATGTTTTATCTTTGTACAGTGCATGTGTTTGATTCCTTCCCAGTACTGACTTGTGAGGCATTCAGGCGCAAAGCGCAATTGCTTTCTTTGCTTTTCTTTAATGTTTTCAAAGACAGAAACGATTGCTCTGCTCTTGCCGGACATGCTGTGTATTTTTTATGTGCTCACCTGATTTTGGATGTTTTATGGACTAGGACGTAAATGGTAATTTGCAAATAACAGTCCAAACAGGAGTTTACCGAATTAATCCTTATAACTTGTTTCAATGGGGTTTATTTTTGCATCCCCCAAATGGAAAAATAGCATAATTCTCACATCACTACCTACTTTCAAGGTAGAGAATACTTTGTAGCTGAGTGTGTTGTAAGGGATGGGTGGGAGAAACCCATAGCTTACTAGAGAAGGGGGATGGCAGCTGGGTTAGACAGCTGGTGGGAGTTTGGGGAGCAGGACTTTGTGGCAGGAAAAGTGGCAGCATTTGACAGTAGAAGGTGGATACTAGGACATTTGTCTGGAGCAGGGTTGTGTTGTGCTGGAAAGGGAGATACCGGGAGAAGGGTCTGGAGCTGGGAGTGAAGGAGAGGGTTTATGGCGTGTTGGGGTAACAGGTCAGAAACAAGACCCAATTCCATGAGCTGCTGGACACCTTCAGCTGCCACTGAAAACAATGGGAGTCCTGGGTGATCAGCATCTGGATCAGGCCTATAGGGATGGAAAGTTTCAGAGGTGCTATCTTCTCTGTGCGAGCTGAGTACACTATCCTGCAAAGCTCTTATTAGCTATACAATAGGAAGACAAAGCCATCACTGCCTATGGTAGAGTATAATTGCAGAAAGCTGCAGGAAACTAGCTCTAACACCAATCAAGTTCCCATATGCAGATAACTCACTCTGACATTGGCAAAAAGTTCAAGCTTCTGTGATATCATTAGGCATTTAACAAGAGTGCAGCACCACTTTAATATAACCTCATGCTTGTTACCCTACTCAAGCCCAGCACTTTTCAGGTCTATTGAAGCAGAGACCCACCTTGCCTTTTTTCTTTTTCTGAACCAAAAAAAAAAGTGATATTAGTAAACACAGTTGTAGATTTAATATAAATTGTACAAAGTTATACTGTACAATGTCATTCTTGCTCTCTCTTGTTTATTTTTGCCATTTAGCTACATTCATACATCTTTCACATCTGAGCTCCATGGAGTGACATATAGAAAGGTAGGAATTGCCATACCAGATCAGATCAGTGGGTTCATCTCATCCACTGTCCTGCCCAAACTGAGAAACCTCCACCTCAGCTCTAAGTGTTCCCCTCTTTACAGGAAGCAGGGTACTGGAGATTGATACAACCGTGTCCACAAACCAATATCAAGATGGTGGGGCTATTTTAAGCCTACCAGTCTTGAAAGTGTTCATTTAACATTACAGAAAATGAAAGGGTGACTTAGTGGTAGGCAAGGGTCAATTAAATTATGTCCTGCCTGAGTTGAACTGAGTACCCATCATTCCTTCCATTTTATTATATCAGTCCTTGTCTTCCCCCTTCTGAATATGTTGCAGCTAGCTCAAATAAAAGAGTTAACAGTTTGTAGGGATAACTGATATTAATTAAAATCACTGCTACCGTTTGGAGACATTTGTAGAATACTGGTACTTATCATCACACGCTTTTTCAAAAGGAGCCACAAAGAAACATTGTTCTGACTTTATCAGATGAGAAGTCACTTTCACACTGAATACTCTACAGCACAATCTAGACTTTCTACAGTAAACTAGCATTCTCAATTTACAGATGAAGAGGTTCTCTACAAGGCCTTTATTGTACGTTCAGTTACAGTGCAAAATGAAGTTGGTGAGGACACATGTGATAGTGAAATGTCCAGATCTGGTTAGTGCCTAAAGCACTAGCCTTCCATTACTGAAAGTAGGCTTCAGGTCTGGCATGAAGTCTTACGTCATATGATGTGGTCTCTCCATACATAAAACATAAGAATGGCCATACTGGGTCAGACCAATGGTCCATCTAACCCAGTATCCTGTCTCTGACACCAGCCAGTGCCAGATGCTTCATAGGGAATGAACAAAAACAGAGCAGTTATTGAATGATCCATCCTCTGTCATCCAGTCCTAGCTTCTGGCAGCCAGAGGTTTAGGAGCACTCAAGCATGATGTTATGTCCCTGAACATCTTGGCTAATGATGGATGGATCTATCCTCCATCAACTTATCTAGTTGTTTTTTTTTAACCCAGTTGTACTTTTGGCCTTCACAGCATCCTGTGGCAATGAGTTCCATCGGTTGACTGTAGGGCTAAATGATAAGATAGCTGCTCAATTAGAGTTAATGGGAATTGATGTTAATGGGACCATGAGGTGCCTGCCCTTGGCCTCTTGTTACTTATTTTCTTAGATGTGACACTCTTTCCTACTTTCACACACAGAAGGGACCGGGGTAGTGACCCAGTATACTGTTTGTATGACATCAGACAGTAAAACATTGCATGTAATAAACTGAAAGCAAAATATACTCACAGAAGGACGTTCTGCTTCTATCTTGTTTTCAACTTCCCTAGAGAGAGGAAAAATTGTTTTGAAAGAAGAAAAGGGCCACCCTCCTACACTGTTTCTGTAACTGGTTTGGAGAGAGCCACTTGAACTTTCAAATGAGAACTTGAGTTATGATTCAAATCGGCTTCTCTTTCTATAGTGACAAAGTCTAGACATGGCTCTCTGTTCACAAACTGAGCTGTGTATCCAAATACTGTCTATGACAGTGTGCCACAGCTTGGCATGCATCCTGTAAAATCTGAGGTTGGCAGTGCCAGTGAGTTTTGTCAGCTGGGGAAAACAAAACAAGCTAATTAGCTCTGAGCAAAGTGAAACCAGCTACCAAGTTTACTCATCTTTGGAGGAAGACAGGACCACCCAGGGAGTGTAACCTATCGGGGGAGTGAGGGATGAACACTAGAAAAGAAATAATTGCTTAATTCCATGATGTTTCCCTGATGGCCGAAGTTAGATCCAGCTCACAAATTCAGGCAGGCAAAAAGTATCCTTCTTCCAAGGCATAAGAAACTGCTTCTTTTTCATAAGAGACCTAGAAACCTAAATAAAGAAGAACTCTGTGTGTGTGTGCGCATGGATGTAAGCGCGCACACGCAAGAAGTATGTGTGTTTGGGGGGGAATAGGGGGGCCATGTGGTTCATCCGCTTCTTTAGAGTCAAATAACTGGCCCTTGAACTTACTCTGAAAGGCTTCTTTTTTCTGAGAAGACCCTCAGGATGAACTCTCCCTCCTGGTGAGATTCATATGTCGATGGGATGATGACATACTCGTTGGGAGGCAGCCGGAAGCGTTCAGAGATTTCTCGCATGTTTATATATGACTTACTTCTAGCTTTGGAGGCATTGTAAAGGAAAAAATCCTTTTGTAAGTGCTGCTTGTTACCATGCATCTGTAAACAAAAGAATCAAACATCCCATCTTCAGCGTGATCTTACATAGCTCCCAGGCAGATCCCACACAGACAGCACATGACCTTGGCAGAAAATGCCTGTGCAATTAAAACTTTTTCTTTGAAATACAAGGTACAGGAGGCTGGTAATAGATATAGACCCTTTTATCTTAAGTCACCAACTAGGTCCCCTCTAACTGGAAGTTGTTAGCATTTGATGGCTGCTGTGTGGCCTACCTGAAATGTGTTGGTGGTCTCATTTGTGTTGCTAAAATGATGGTATCCACATCACAAAGCCACAGGCACAAATGGCACTAACTGTTAACTTCTTGGCAGCACAGAGGCCAGGACTGAATGAGCCTGGAGAAAAAACTACCTTCTTAACCTCTACAGCAGAAGTGAGCAAGCTTTTTAGCCCGAGGGCCATATCTGGGTATGGAAATTGTATGGTAGGCCATGAATGCTCATGAAATTGGGGGTTGGGGTGCGGGAGGGGGTGAGCGCTCTGGCTGGGGGTGCGGGCTCTTGGGTGGGGCTGGGGCTGCAGGAGGGTGCTCCGGGCTGGGACCGAGGGGTTCGGAGGGCAGGAGAGGGATCAGGACTGGGGCAGGAGGTTGGGGCATAGGGGGGCTCAGGGGTGCAGGCTCCAGGCAGCACTTATCTCAAGCAGCTCCCAGAAGCAGCAGTGTGTCCCTCCTCTAGCTCCTACATGGAGGCATGGCCAGGCGGCTCTGCACACTGCCTCATCCGCAGGTGCTGCCCCTGCAGCTCCCATTGGCCTTGGTTCCTGGCCAATGGGAGCTGCGGGGGCGGCGCTTGGGGCACAGACAGCATGCAGAGCCCCCTGGCTGCCCCTACACTTAAGAGCCGGAGGAGGGATATACTGCTTCTTCTGGGAGCCGTGCAGGGAGGGATAGCTCAGTGGTTTGAGCATTGGCCTGCTAAACCCATGGTTGTGAGTTCAGTCCTTGAGGGGGCCATTTAGGGATCTGGGGCAAAAATTGTGGATTGGTCCTGCTTTGAGCAGGGTGTTGGACTAGATGACCTCCTGAGGTCCCTTCCAACCCTGATATTCTATGATAAACCCCGGATCCCATTCCCTGGTGAGAGCTCAAAGGGCCAGATTAAAACATCTGAAGGGCTGGATGTGGCCCCTGGGCTGTAGTTTGCCCACCCCTGCTCTACAGATTGTCCCTCCAGAAAGGGTTGAAGCATGTTGATAAGGGTCATTGGTGCACTGCCACTGCCATATATGTTCTCTGGATAAACTGAAGATTTCATTGTCCAGGGCTGTCAGTTGGGCATCTTTTACCAGCACTAAATTCAATTTAAAATCTAATTTGAATTAAAAAAGAATTCTCAAATTCTTTTTGAGAATAAAATTTCTAATAACTTTTGCTAAATTCTACCCACAACTAGCTTAATTTTGCAATACTATTGTGCTGATAAAGAGATCAGATCCAAAAGAGTCTGGCTGTTTTACAGGATCAGTGTTTGTCCCCTGCTGTTTTCAGGCTCCAAGTGAGAGATCCGTTTCTCTTTATTAATGCTGCTTGCAAAGAGTCTACTTCCAGGGTTGTGGGCACTGTAACAATGCTCTGTTACTTCCAGGATCCCTGCAACGCTGCAGGCTAATATAGCGTGTATTTTGAGCCGAACAGCAGGGAAACCTACTGCTGGATGACTCTTCCCTCATCAGCAAGTGTCAGGATGGCAAAATAAGAAGACAAGGTTTAACAGCCCAGTTAACAAGAGAAATATATAAAGATATATTTGTAATAAACTAGGCTGATTATGTTACACATAATATAAAATTAAGACACTGCCCTTTGGTGCTGGGCATGATGGAAGATGCAAAACCACCTAACTTCTATAGCAGCCTGGTGGGCAAAATGAAAATTCTGCACCAGATAAATAAAAACTTCAATTTGTAATTAACTATGAAAATAATGCAATTAGTATAAATGGTGGATTCTCTGTAATATGAAGTCTTTAAATCATTATTTGAGGACTTCAGTAACTGAGCCTGAGGTTAGGGATCTATTACAGGAGTGGGCCGAAGAGGTTCTGTGGCCTGCAGTGTGCAGGAGGTCAGACTAGATGATGGTTCTTTCTGGCCTTAAAGTCTGACTCTATAAGTACAGTATGATTACATTAAATACTCTGATTTTATGTCCAGTTTACCTTTCTCTCTGTAGATTCTCCGTGTGCTACAGATTTTTTGTTATTGGCAAGACATAACTGCATCATAATTGATGGGGGAAAGCTGCAGGTTTTGGCAGCTTAGTAGGGACGGTAGGGCTTTTGGGAAGAGATTGAGAGATGGTTTGGGATTCTGAGCTAAGCACATTCGCTAGCTGTTTTCTGCTGAAATGATCAGCTGTAAAATAATCAGCAATGACAATATTCAAAATATGATCCTGAAATTTCACAGTTAACACACCATTGAGATGGACAGTTCATACCTCCCTTGGTGCTATTGTTCCAGACTATCTGAAGGCTCAGGTTTATTTGGAATCATAAGGGCTGGGAACATACATTTTTTTAAATGACAGCTTTAGGCTTTGGCTACACTAGCACTTTTGTCTGCAAAACTTTTGTCAGTCAGGGTGTGAAAAAAACACACCCCAACTAACATAATTGTCACTGACAAAAGCGCTGGTGTGGACAGCTCTATGTCTGTGGGAGAGTGTCTGTGGGGGTGATTTAATTATGCTGGCGGGAGAGTTCTCTCTGTGAGGTCTGTAGTGTAGACAAAGCCCTAATTTCCAGAAGATAATTCTGCAGCAAGGAGTGAATTCTGCAACTATATAGCAAGCTCCATGCTGCAGAAGACACAGGAACCTGGCATATCTTTAGGAGGTAAAGAAAGCAGTCTGCAGGTTTTATAGGGTTTAGCTGCATGGAACACAACAGCCAGATGATGGTTATCATTGGTCCATGGTTTCAGACTGTAAAAGACATGAGTGGGATCCATACTTAATAGATGAATATTGAGGAAAGGGAAAAGGAAAGAAAATATAAAATGAGAAATAAGAAGAGAAGATGTGAACTCACAATGTAGCTAATTGATACTCAAAGCAGAAAGGGTAAGATTGTCACTTGTGCTAAAACACTGAAAACAAGCCCAGCCAGCTTACACAGACAGGCACAAAAGTTACGTTATCTGAGAACTTTACACCATGATGTCAATTCTTCTTCCATTCAGCTCATACCTCTTTTGGCACCTGAGAGAGAAACAAAGCAGGGAAACTGTTAGGGATGCAGGGGGAGTGCACTTATTTATTTTATCTAGCTTTGTAAGAACACATAAAGTGTTTGTCCTAGTTTCTAGGCATGCTGCCATCAATTTTAAGTTCCTCAAATCACATAAACATTCTAACCAACCTCACTCCTTTACGTAAAAAAAACCAACCTCCCTTCAAACTCTCTTGGCTCCCCTGCAAAGTAAATCAAGATTAACAGTAAAACATAGGTTTGGAAAGTGCTGAACAACACCATTTCCCATTGAAGTCAACAGGAAGTGAAATTGCTCAATACCTTTGAAAATCAGGTCATGTACTTCTGTCTATCTCACCTCACACTTTCAGTGATTGTCATCACCATTACAGGGTACTGCCAGTGGCGATGCAGTCTTTGATTCTGATAGGCGTAAATCCCCTGACCAGAGAGAAGTTCGGGATGCTACTGAGGAGCAATGTGGGGAAGTCGGGAATGGGGATTGGAAAGGGATCTTTCTAGGTAAAGTGACACAAGGCAAATTCCTATCTGTAAATTAATATGGACTAAATGAATACAGAGACCTGAATTTCCCTACTCTCTTAGTTTCATCCACTCTAGAAGAGTTTCTTTCAGGTACCACGTTCTCTCTCCAGCCACTGAATAGTAAAAGCTGCCACTCCTCATTCTTTCAGTATTGTTATGAGACTGCTTAGTCCCATTTACTGATAGGCATTACTGATACAATTTCTGGTTTGGTTTTAGACCAATCTTTACCATGAAAGGCCTGCCATAACAGACCTACTAGTAAATATTAGATAATATTTTATTCCCATTTTCTTGCATCTTCTCTGGAAGATGGATACACATGCTTGCCACAGGGATAATTTTTTAAAAGTAGTAGAAATCAACTTCTTGCTGGAATCCTTGAAAATCTTTGTGTTTAAAGGCAAAATCTACAGTTAATGTAAACTAGGCTACATTATAAAATTAGCTACAGTCCATGGAGGATTTGTACTGTTGGGCTGCAATTTGGGATCAGCTGAACTGTGTGGCACTGGCGAAATGAACAGCATCCTGGTAGTAATGGTACCTCATATATGGCAAAGCCAATAGTGAGGAGGTTGGCTCCAAGTTTGCGCTCTTTTCTTCTGTTTTTCTGCATCAGTGCAACCAGGAAGCTGCAGACAACCTCATTATCTTCAGGATCATCATCCTCCTCCAGGAGCTCCAAGCGATACTGAGGATTGGTCCAAAATGTATCTGCAAAACCCCAGACACCGCCCCCCACAAAATTAATATAAAACTTCAGTTCTTTAAGATGATACTCATTGGCTAAGACTTCTATCTTCTATTTATCTCCTATATTCACTCCTGGTTTTCAGTTCTTGGTAGACAGGTCAAAAACTGAGTTAATCTCCTTTTTTACACATTCCTTGGGCAGAAGTTGATTTCTGCAAGCAAAGATGGAAGCTGGCCTATACAACAAGTGACTCTTCACCATATGACTCCTTTATGGGGCTATATGCGTATTTTGCATACTCACTGATATTAGCGCTGTTACTGATGGTAGACAGTTTGGTTTACCTTGTGTAGTAGCCATTCTACTGTATTCCATACAGCAGGGCTTCCCAACCTGTTTGAAAGAAGGCTCCTGTTTCCAGTAAGAAGTATTACTGACACCCCAGTCATCAAGTCTTATTTGTCTTAGTACATTATAGCTTTACATTAGACATTTTTTTTGGAATACAATGCCAAAACCTAATTGCTACGACTCCTCACCTCTCCAATATGTGTCTTGCTTAACTTGTGGTGGGGAAGCCTAGACTTGCAGTAAGATGAGCTAACAAAAGAATAATCTGGTGTACTTTTCCTGTTTTTTCTCCAGTTCCATGCAAAGAGGAACTTCTGCAAGATAAGCCAAAGCATCCATTCTACTCCCTGTTGTTACCTTTGCTGGTTCAGAAAATAATTGATTTAATGGTTCGTTTCACATTCTAGTGAAGATAGGATTTTATCAGATTGACACTGCCCTATTTCAGAACATCCACCCCTTCCCAACAAACAATCTGCGAGGCAAACAAGAGTATCTTGCATTTATAGTATTTAGAGAATTTTGCATCTTTAAGCCCTTGATGATTTACAAGCTACGCACTGTAAAACTGAAACCACCACTAACTTAGAAACCCTACCACATGTCTATAATTTCAGCCAACACTGAAATGCTGCTATCCCTATGTGAAATGCTGCAGTTGTTTTATGGCAACATTGCAAATGTGTACAACAACCGAGGACAGAAAGTGAAGACTATATATCTCACTGAAACTCCTGAGGAAACTGAAATTGGGAGAATGTAAATATCTACAATGAAATTAGGCAAGCACACAGAAGTTAACATCTGTTCTCTCACAACAGGTGCCACAGAATATTTGAACAACAAATAGTTAGGGCCTTTTGGGTTTACATCTCTTTTGGTAAAATGATACGTCCAGGAATACAGTGTTCCTTCATGCCATACTGTGCTGTTACCTCAGGACTCAGGAATGTGCCAACTACCAAATCAACAACTCAATTTTTGCAGAATCTGAATTTTTTCCTAGATCAAGTGCTGATTAGGCTGCTGCATGATTCTGCATAGCCTGTGAAATCTGACACGACCACAGGCCAAGGGAGTTTGGTTCTACTAGAAGAGATTTTATTCACCTGGATAATTGCGACAACCTCCTGCGGAACAGCCTCTCACCCAACGCCCCTCATTGACTGAAACTGTCCAAGTTTGGAGCTTATCAGCCTCCAGAGTATCAGGTGTGAGGTTACACATCTCCAGCTTTGTGAAGTACCTCATGAAATCGTCAAATGACATCCTAGAGAAGCAGGGAGGGGGAAAGGAGAAAATAATGGGTAACCAAAGAATAGGGGTGGACAGATAAGAAAACTTGGATTCTGGGTTCATATTGAAAATGGATCCCATAAAACCAATTTCCCCACCCCAAAATCTCAATTACACAAAACGGCGTGTAGGAAATTAAGTTTATAAAGATTAAGGATCATGTCAATTTCTGTGCCCACCTCCTTGTGCACCACTTTGAAATAGTCCATATAATAGACGCTCTGTCATTCCTATTAATATGGAAACTTGGCAGTCCTTTTTCTTCCTGGTTCCACCCTGGTTGCTGTTTGACAAGGGCAGACTAATTAGATTCGTGGTGCCCTAAAATGCTGTGTGTATGGAAAATCCAACTGAATTTCCTCACCCTCTTGTCTCACTGCTGGAAGAGCACGACCAGGATGGCTTGGACATTGACAGTATGACTGTGTAGGAATCAAAAGCATGAGTTCAAGTAGTCAATAATGGGTATGCACGAAAGCTCATGCTCTAATAAATTTGTTAGTCTCTAAGGTGCCACAAGTACTCCTGTTCTTTTTGCGGATACAGACTAACAAGGCTGCTACTCCACAACTTTAGGATGTTTGAAATCTAGATTCAGATCTGCTTCTGAATTTTGTGGCTTGACATTACCTCCCATTTATTTATTTATTTGGATTTATTTAAAAATATCCAACACAAATTAAATAATTTATTTTTGTCTTCTAAAGATACAGTAGGTTTGTGCTACCCAGTTTTTCCTCTCATAACATTCTCTTTGAATATGCCTCCTCTGTGTCACCTACAAGCTCCATCTACACTTGGAACTGGGGGTACGATTCCCAGCTTGAGTAGACATACTCATGCTATCTCTCATTGAGCTAATGCTCTACAAACAATAGTGTAGCTGCAGTAGCATGGGCAGCAGTGACTGGCGGCACAGGCTAGCTGCCCTGAGTACATCCCTTCCCCTCCGGACCTTATCGGTACATACTCAGGGCAGCTTGCCCATGCTGCCGCTTGCTGCTGCCTGAGCTATCGTGGCTATTCTTCTATTTTTAGCATGCTAGCTTGATGAGAGCTCGTGCAAATATGTCTACTCAAACTGTGAATCACATCTCCTGCTCCAGGTGTAGATGTAGCCTTCTAGTGAATGCCTCCTGGAGGTGCAGAAGACACAGAGATATTGGTTGCCCTAGAGATTTTATACTGATTATTTCAGTATCTTTTAACTCTGCCAATAATCTGGAAGTACAGAGAATAATCCCTCTGAAATTAAGTTTATTATTGTAGGGGACAGCATATACTGTCTTCTGGGGCAGAACATACTAGGTTCATATCGGGAAGCACATGCTCATCAGATCACCGGTAGTAAGAATGTCCGTGCAACCTTAACTTATGGAGTTATGGTTCTTTTTGGCGTCTCTAGGAACTCTCATGTGTACCCAGTCAAGCACAGACATGGAAGCACTTCTGGGAAAACACAAGTTCTGAGATGGAAGAAGGTGTATCCTCACCAGAACTCCCCATCCTCTGCTATTCTGTACTGTAGTCGGATTTTCTCTGCTTTGTCAATTAAGTTCCACTCGTCTGAACTGCAAAAGAAGAAACAGGAATCTCTTGCACTTTGCAATACACAGTTATTGAAGAAATTGTTAATACTTTATTGTAAGCCCTATTGTGTTCAAAGCCAACAGCTGGCACAAAAATGTCCAAATTCTTAATCATGTTACAGCCATGAATGGCAGGTTTTTTGTTACTATATCTGCAACTATCCTAGTCAGTTTCCCTCTTCCTGCTCCTTTTAATGCTGATATGACAGACAAGTTTGATTCACTGTTCTTATTTTGTGCTATCAACTTTACCATAATCACTACTTTACCACTTCCCCACAGGCAGGCAAGTGTGCACACACTTCAGGTTTTAGTTCTATTTCATGCTTATGGCACTCAGCAATTTGCGGTACTGTCATTATTCTGTTTGGGTCAGAGATGGAAAGTGTTGCAAACTCCAGTCCTATTTTAAGAGTGATAGAGGGTCCTATTTGCAAAACTCAGTGAGGAATCTCTTTCCTTCTTTCACACACACTGTCTCTCTCTCTCTCTCTCTCTCTCTCTCTCAGATCCCTGTTCCTCCTGCTATTCAGTGCACTCATGGGCGGCACATGAACTGCCCCTGCGGGGAGGCTAGCCCCCACCTGGGCCCCTTGTGCCCGAGGCCCGTCCCCTACCCCCGCCAGAGCCCCAAGACCCACACTGTGGCTGCTGGCCCCTGAGCCCCAGGCCACCCCAGCCTGCCCTCCCGGGTGCCCCCAGCCCCAGAGCGCTGGGCGGGTGGCCCCAGCACTGGGCAGCCCAAGCACCGGTCCCGGCTGCCCCAAGTCCTAGGCCACTGGCCGGCCCACTCTAGCCCCAGCCACAGCCCGCTTCGGGGACAAGGAGCAGCCTGGGCTGGGGTCATGGGGGAAGAGCGGCAAGCAGAAGGCGGTCATGGGGATGGAGCATGGGCAGGGCCACGCCTGGCTGTTTGGGGAGGCTTAGCCTATCCTCACCTGGGATGCCCGTTGCCCATGAGTACATTAGAAGATTACCTCCCATTCCAGGTCACAGTCTTGTCTATGTCTGCAACAGAACTCAATAGGCAGGAAAAGCTCTTGGCTGAACTATTAAGCCATGCTCTTTCCTCTCTCCCTGTCATCAAGATTCCCCTTCCCAAGTAGATTTCGTATTTTCTTAAAATCCTGTCTTGCCTAAAGTAGTCCCTCAGCTAAGCACTCAGTGCAGCCTCCAGAAAAATAGATACTTTCATATTCCAAGTACAGGTGTCAGTACAAGAGCACAGACACTGCATACACCTCATTTTCATCTTAGGATGCAATCACAGAACAAGCACAATGTGTTTAAAGTGGAATGACTTTTTTAACCACACCCTATAGATTCCTAGGTTTGCTTTTCACCTACTTGTCACTCCAGGCTCCTTTCCATTCCACTTGTCCCCAGGGGTTCCTTAGCCGCACTAGCTTTATTTTTCCAGCTTTAAATGATGTCTTGTTGAAAAAGAAAATACGATTGAATAAATTAATTAGTCTTGCATGGGCTCAGAAGGAAATGTACTACATGTTGAATCACTCATGCCCACTTCCTGCAGCACTTATGTATTCCTTAGAGGTCTCCTACCCCTCCAGTGATCTGACACTCTCCAAGCACAAGGCAGCATGAATGCGGGCATATTGGAGTTCTCTTTGCACCAGTATCCCTTGGTTTAACTTGCTGTGCATTATCCACACTTCCCTCCCCCCCAACCAAGATTCTGATGGGTTTCTAACTCTTCCTTTTCAAGAAAACTTGTATTATTTTAATGTTTATTTTGTTTACAAAAACTCATAACTCTTATTTTCTCCCCGTTTTGACATATTGCTTGTCTGTCCTAAACAACAGCTTCTTCCTAGCTGTAGGAAAGAATAAATCCATACATACCTCTTCCACTGCAGTAACTGAATAGGCATGTCCTTTGACTAGCCCACAAATCATGCGTGTCTCAAACTGCATTGGGACTATAGTCTGTGGAACATGGAATAAAAACAGTAAGAAGCGCATAACAGACCCATTCCCATACTTAAGGAAGCCATGTTCTCCCTCTGCACCACACTAGGACTCCAAATATGTCACTTGGAAATTGGGACAATAACCATTTGCTTCTATTTCATAGGATCATAGATGTTAGAGTGGGAGAAGACTCATCAGTCATAGAGTTAATCTAACTGCAAGGTTAGGTTATAGTCTATCCCTAAGAGAGGATATGCCAGATACAGACCAACGTACCAAAGGACATGGTGGATTATCCATCACCTGAGGTCTTCAAATCAAGAATGGATGTCTTTCTTAAAAAAAAGTTGTAACTCCATCATAAAATATGAGCTTGATGGAGGAATTACTGGGTAAAATTCTTTGACCTGTGCCATACAGGAGGTCAGACTAGTGATCCCTTCTGCAGTCAAAAGTCAATGAAATTATGAAACAGAATAAACTGATTTAAATTATTTTTTATCATAGCTAATGTTAAAATGATCTAATACACAGGTTAAAGAGTTTCTATATATCTGGGTATAATGCTTAAATTATCCAAAAGTACAAAGCTTGCTTTTAAAAGTTGTAAAATACATATAGTACATAATCTTCCCAAATTAAGGTTAATAAATGTATACTAATAATTTCCACAGTCCAGTGTGTGATCGGCCAGCGTGCGCACATCTAGAAGCTCCTCTCTCCCATTTCTGAAGATGACTGAATATGCATTTTAATGCATATTCATGCAGGGAGTCTTGTTCATTACCACTATATATGAATTAATGAGGGATCTAAAAGAAAATTCCAGATCTAACCACATCGCAAACTTTGGTAAAGCTCATATTCTGATCTGAACTTTGTGGCTCAGGGCCATCACTAGTCTGAATACACATTTGTAGTGTCAAAAGGTAGCACTGTCACTCTGGATCTGGAGATTGAGCACATATGTCCTGCCAAGCAATGCCAGGAGACCTGATTGTGCTCAGCCACTTCCTGGGCCGAAGAGTTACCTCACTAATTTGCATTGGTAACTGCAAGACTCACTGTGAATTTTGCCATCTAGTAAGTGAATGAAAACAATAGAGACCATTAATAATTAAATCACAAAATGTACTTTGCTCATTTATTTTTAGTTTAGTTTACTGGTTTATGGGAACACCTCATAATGCACTAGTATATTTCCTACAGTATATTTACTCAAAATAATTAAATCTAATCAATATGAAGTTTCTCTACAATTTCTGCTATTCAGCCTTTGCTGAGAGGTGACAAAGTGGCAATTTTTTTATTGGATTAGCAGGTTTCTACTGCATATCCTTTAGTAACATCAGAACCATTAGAAACACCAGAGTCAATAGTCTACATATTAGAATTCTCTTAACTTTATATCGTCCTATGCTCTTATACTGACGGTATTAAAATGTCTTATGTTATGCTCTGTTCCTACTTACTTATATTAACATGTATTCTCTTTTTCTTTGTAGATGCACATTATATTTCCAAATGATTTATAACAGCCATGCTTTAAAAAAAGTCTGACCAATTGAGTTTCAAGAGTGATGTGCTCAGGGGTTGAGTCTCAACCTACAGATGCTCAGGACTCCTGAGAGATACTTTGAGGCATTAACCAGCAATTCAGGTACCTGACATGTTTTTATTTCCTAAGCTGAGGATATCCATGTATTGGAAAGAGAGAGAACTGAAGAGAGGGTTATAGTGGATATAAGCAACAAAAAGAAAGCCCAAGTGATCAAATTCATACGTATGAAATGAAATATGAAACTTTCCTCTCCTCCTCCACTATTTTTGTCACTGGAAAGGAACCTGAAATCACAGTAGTATAACAATATACAATGTGTAAGAATTGCATGCACATGCCAAAAGCCATTCCATGAATTTCCGACGATAAATAAGACATAGAGGGGTAGAAATGGAGAATTCGTAGAGTCAGGTACCACGATAATGAGTCTGATCCAAACAACAAGATAGAATAGAATGAACCTGGCTGTCAAAATTATTTTCCATTATTTCCCTTCTGTGTCCATTTCCTCTTTCCTTCTTCCCTTTTTTAAACTTTAATATTCTTCCCATCTAACTTCCTCTCCAGTGCTCCTCTTTTCATTTCTCTATCCCCTTAATTTTTTTTGTTTTCCTCCCCTCTGCAATCCCCACCTTTTACAGTTTTTAAATTCTCATGTTGCCCCTGCCAAAAGTCCACTGGTCCCCATCTCTGCTAAATTGACTCTTTAGGAGACAGCCAGTGACTTCCCAGTATCACGGCTTTGGATGGGTGGCTCAACTGTGTAGCCCCCAGCCAAATAATATAGCAACAGGAATGGCAACTGCAGGAATAATTTTTGTGAACTTCTACTAGTGTGTGGTACCAGAGGAGGAACTCTGGTACAGTGCCAGACGAATAGGCGCAGTTTCAACACCCTGTGCTTGGAAATAAGGAGGGTCATTTGTGCATGAGTCAAGAATACTTGCAAGAAATTACATAATTTGTATACATTTGTGTACTTCCCCAAGGAATTACATCATTTTGCAAGACTAAAAACTGATGTCAAACAGGAAAAGTTCTATTTCTCCTTCTGTCCTTCTTCTATTAACTTCTAAATTAATCTGTCTCTTTTGCACACTTCCTGACACTTTTTGTTGTTGCTTCTCTCTTGGGAGCAAGTTGTTCACACAAGTTCTAAGCTGTGATCTTAACTGACAGCTGCCTCTCTGGATGCTAAGAAAGTCTTTTGGGAGAATTATACCTGTCACTGCATCTTGAGAGGATTGAAATAATTTCGAACCTAAGAACACTCAGACATCCAATGATTTTTAGAACAATTTTTTAGTTATCTTCAGCTGATATTTTATAACTCAGTGCAATGTGTAAAGAATTTGAAAACACAGTTGCTGTGCTTTTCTAACTGGTGTCATAAATATAAAGGGAAGGGTAACCACCTTTCTGTATACAGTGCTATGAAATCCCTCCTGGCCAGAGGCAACATCCTGTTACCTGTAAAGGGTTAAGAAGCTCAGCTAACCTGGCTGGCACCTGACTCAAAATGACCAATGAGGGAACAAGATACTTTCACATCTGGAGGGGGGGAAAAAGGCTTTTGTCTGGCTGTGTGATACCTTTGCCGGGAACAGATCAAGGATGCAAGCCCTCCAACTCCTGTAAAGTTAGTAAGTAATCTACCTAGAAAATGCGTTAGGTTTTCTTTGTTTTGGCTTGCGAAATTCGCTGCGCTGAAGGAAATGTGTATTCCTGTTTTTGTGTCTTTTTGTAACGTAAGGTTTTGCCTAGAGGGATTCTCTGTGTTTTGAATCTGACTGCCTGTAAGATTATCTTCCATTCTGATCTTACAGAGTTGTTCTCTTATCTTTTTTTGTTCTTCTAATAAAGTTCTGTTTTTTAAGAATCTGATTGGGTTTTTTGGGTCTTAAAAATCCAAGGCTGGTTTGTGCTCATCTTGTTTATTCTCAAGCCTCCCCAGGAAAGCGGATGTAAGGGCTTGGGGGGATATTTTGGGGAAATAGGAACTCCAAGTGGTCCTTTCCCTGATTGTTTGTTAAATCACTTGGTGGTGGCAGCATTTTACCTAATCCCAGGGCAAAGACTTTTAACCTAAGCTGGTAGAAATAAGCTTAGGGGGTCTTTCATGTGGGTCCCCACATCTGTACCCTAGAGTTCAGAGTGGGGAAGGAACCCTGACATATGGTTACAGGGCGAAGAGTTAGGAGGCAGGGGACAGTGATTGCTGGAGGCATACAAACCCAGGCTGGCCTTTCATCTGTGCCTTGGAAGTCTAGAGTTGAGTCAGTCCTCAGCATGCTATTCACATTCTTCACCATTCGGGCAATTAGTTCCCCAAGATCACTTTGAGGCGCAGTCCTGTACGAGAAGCCCATATTGTCCTGGTACAGAAAATGGGAGAAAGAAGTGGTACATGGGAAGTGAATTAGCGAAGAAAGAGAGGAGGAGAAAAGGGAAAATGAAAGACAAATGAGAAGGAGCTGGAAGAAGATAAGCTTAATTAGAGAACTTCCATTCTCCTTCATTACATACCAGAGCTTCTGCTCTTTTATCTGTAGGGCCCGATGATGCCAGAGCTCTAGTGTTACTACGGTAGCGCCATAGTCCTGAACTCGTACTGAAATGAGCTGTGCCTCTCACTACTAGGATAGACTCGGTTCCGCACAAAGGTCAAAGAGAAATGAGAGACTTGTAATGAGAGGGCACATCACCCTACTTACTGCACAAAAGCCATATGTTGCTGCTCTACTCCTGTTCCACCTCCTTCCAAAAAGACATGGCAGCGCCCCAGCTGCTTACCTTCGTTTGTGTGGGTGATACTATGTCACCATGCAATTATGGCATATGAAGCAGTGAAGTCATGGCCACAAATGACAACATGAGACAAGATGGCAGTGTGGTGCCACAAAAGGTTAAAGTCCCAAGAAGCTGCCCCAGAAGATGCTTCAGAACCCAAGCCCACCGAAATGTGTACGTTTCCCTCTTTTTTTCCATTTTAACCTCTGCAACTAATGGTTCTGGAAAATCAGAACTTCATGAGATAGTCGGGAACCTTGCAGAAAAAGTCAAGTGGACTTATATAAAGGAATTAATTTGACTCCTCTTTCTTTCTCTGCCCCCTCCACTTGTATGTACTTAGCTTGCAATTGCAATTCTTTAACTTACAAGTTTTGTTTATTTTTGTTCTTGTTTCAGCATCACTTTTCTGGAAGATTAATCAATATCAGTGGCAGTGCATTAATATGTCTCTCCCCCTCCCCGCCCCCCATTGGATGTATTTCCTCTGGCATCAGGGGCAGGATATGGATTTGATCTTTTTAGGCTTTAAGAAAATTAAAGCCTCAGAAATACTGTGCTGATTAATATTGCTTTAAACTTCTATATCTAGCTAGCGCTCTCTCTCTCTCTCTCTCACAAGCAGTGTACAAAGGCAGTGTATTCTAGAGGATAGACATGACTCAGGAGTCTCAGATTCTATTTCCAACTATGCCACTGGCCTACTGGGTGACCCTGGGCAAGTCACTCCCCCCCCCCGTGCCTTGGTTTCCCATCTGTAAAATGGGGATGATGATACTGACCTCTTTTGTAAAGCACTTTGAGATCTACGGATGTGATATGCTATATAAGAGCTAGGTGTTAGTATTACTAACATTAATAAGTTTATCCTCACAACACCCCCACCACATAAATATTCTTACATCTGTTTTACAGATGGGCAAACTGAGGCACAGGGGGTTAAGTGACTTGCCCCAAGTCACATAGCTGGGGCCTCTCCTGCAAGCTGTTGTGCACAGCAGACTCTTCTGCTGCTGTTAAACCCACTGAAGTCAGTGGGGTTCTGTGTGGGTGTAGGAGTCCACTGGTGCAGAGCAACTCGCAGGATCAGGGCCTGAAGTCACAGAGTTGGGAACAGAGTCGATGTCTCCTAGCTCACAGCCCATTGCTCAGACCACAAAACAGGGCTTCTTTCCTTACTCCTTGTGGGACAAATCTTGAGGCCTTAATTTAGTCCATATTTAAGGCAACTTCCAGTGACTACAGTGGGAGTTGGTCTGCATATGGACTGAATGAAAACTGAGTAAAAACCTCAGGATTTAGGTCCCTATTCTTTATAAGCTATAATAAAGCTAAAAATTTCCAGTATAACATTTTAGTTTTTTTGTGAAGCCTGAAGCAAAGGGGACCTCTTTTGAACATCCCATGTTCTTCTTTGGGTGTGGACACTTTTTGTCAACTTTCCCAAGAGCCAGTTGTCAATAACGTACAGGAAGTTCCCACCCTTCCTGGTGGAGTTTCTAAGTCAGACCTAACAGAGATACTCTGGTCCTAGAAATAGACTGGCGCTATGCCAGTTTAGCAAAGCACTTACAAAGACATCTGTGATTGTCTCCTGATTTAGAGACCCCACTCCTTTGCAATCCAGTATGCCTTATCCGCAATGTTCACATGGACTTACATCAATGGAGCAGGCCATGAGCGATCCTCTGTCCTTGGCATGTTTCATGATCTTGTATATATCTTTGGGTGCATCTTTTATCTCATAGAACTCTGTCACTCCTCCTGTGAAATCCTCCATGGCCTCTGTAGTATTGCCTCCTTTCAAAGCCTCATAGGACCCGTGGAGTCTTGGAAAGGAGAAAAAAAAGTTATGCTATAAACAATCCTGGTTCTACTTCATCAGTTTGGTAAAAGTCATGTTGAAAATTTTTAATAATTGTAATAATAATTTTAATGTGGGTCATTCACATATACCTACAAAAGTAAGTTGTTTGTTTTTTTAGAACTAATTGCTGACATCTGGTTAAATGGTAGGCCAAACTCTGGAAACTACTCTACAGTTTATTACATCCTGCCCCAAGTCTAAGCCACTAAAGTTAACTACATGAACACCACGGGGAAATATTGTTTACATGTATAGATTTTCAAAGAGGGGCTTCTTCAAGAGAAATCCAAGAAAATTTCTTCGTTATGGCTTGTCTCCACATCTACTTGGAAGATAATTATGTTAACTGTGGTATAGAGACATATCATCACCTCCCCACACACAGCATATAACATAAGGCTATTGGAGGTGTATTGCAATTCTAAAGCATTCCTTTACTTTGCATAGGCCTTTTCCAGCAGAGCACTCCAGAATTCATTGCGCTGGGAAGATTTGGTGAAGACCAGCTGGTTGTTATATGTTGGTAAACAATCATCAATGACAACGTCCACCCAGTTTCCATAGCGCCAGAACTGAATAAAAGTAGACAGAAAAATGTATTAGTGAGTATGGTGGGAGGGAAATCTGGCTTAAGAGTTAGAAAAGCCATGAGGCCAGGGAATTCCAGTAGCTAAGTACTGTGATGAGTTTGGTCCATTTCCTAAACATTTTTGGAGATCTCTGCTAGGCATTTGAGGCCTGATTTCCAGAAGTGCTGAGTACCTACAACCCTAATTTATGTCAGTGGGAGCTCAACCTTGGTGTTAAAAGACTAAGAGACATAATATTTAGATGGTCATGAAGCACAAATTCAAAGTGAGGATCTCCTTCCTGCACCATGCCCCTTTGGTCGTCCACCCAAAATGTCCATCTTAATCCACACCACCTTCTCTTTACCCTTCCTACGCTAATTTCTGAAGAGTCTACCTCCTCCTCTCCTTGGAGCCTCATTCTTCCTGAATAGTAGCAATGGCTTCTGTGTGGCCCTGTAACTTGCAGACCCCCAAACACTGCCAGGATTACTGGGTTGGGTTTTCGGCCATGTGGAGCAGCATGGAGGACCTTGTGCTGCACTGGCCTTGTGTTGTGATAGAATAAAGAACTTCAGTTTCCTGTAATCCCACACACTTTCACAGTAATCACCCATCCAGCCAGATTGCAAACAGGAAGGTGTGGGGAGAGGTTGAGAAAAGACATTGTAAAACTGCAATGAAAGCTGCAAGTGTGGTAGCTGGACTGAGTTCGCTCATGCAACATACACAGCACTACATAGAGTCTTTTCAGACGTAGGATCACAGGTAATGTAGAAAACAATCAATCAATCGGTGAATGATCAATTCTTTTACAATAGGTCTTCAACACAGACCAGCTATTTGAGAGACTAAAAATAGGCCCCCTTTCCAGTTAACAGTTTATCTATAGTCCATGTAGTGGGCAGCATGGGACAGCTGAGCAATGAGAGGGAACACCTGTTGCTCTCTCTTACTCATGGGGCATATTAATTTGCAAATGTTTCAATGGTGATTTAATGCTCCTCAATTACTGTGGCAGATTGCTTGTTCTGTGATTCTCCTAGAATAATCTGGCATGGCGGAATTTATTTCCTACATCTCCCCCGCCCTTGTCACTTGCACTGTCATCAGATAGATGAGACAAAGGGAACAATTTTTTCCTGGACTGTCAGAGCAACAAGTGTTCCATTTAACTCCCTGGATAATACCATCACTACTCTACATGCTGCTTTTGGAAAGGACTCACCTGGAAGTGAAAGATCCCAGCATAGTTTTTTATGAAGGTCTGATCGTGAGGTATGACCCGGCAGAGTAGCTTTTCATTCAGTGTCAGGCAAGCAATGGCAGCTAGGAACCAGCAGTCACCTGTAAACAAGCAGAAGCAGCAGACAAAATGAAGGGTCAAAGGCATTAGGGCAAAGTCCTATGGGACAAGTGGTCCATCTCCTCCAGCCACTAGAGTGTTTTGTGTGTATTATGATGTATTTTAGTACATGCATAGCACATTAATATTGTATTAGGGAAGTGCCCATTAGCACAAATCAGGATTGGAGCTCCACTTGCTAAACACTCTACAAACATAGAGGGGGTATGATCCCTGCCCCAAAGGACTGAGAGGAGTCTGAGTTGGTATAATTTACACTTTCCTCTGGCTTGCTCAGAATTTGTTACACAAATTCACAAATCCTTAGCGTCTAGTACTTCTTTATTCTGTGAGGTTGCTTTAGCCTACACTGGCTGCAATGTCTGAACTCAGAACTGCCAGACCACAAAGTGCTCCAGCCATACCCTGTGGCACCTAGAATGCCTGCTGGGCCAGGCTTGGGGGCAGGAGTAGGTGGAATACAGCTGGCTATGTTGGCTTTACAACTGGGAAGTCACCGATCCAAATTGAATTCCCAGCTGACTGTTAAAGACAGCCTTCCATGCTAAGACAGACCAGGGAGGAGGATCTGTGCCTCAATCTGGCTTTGGTGTATTTCTGGCTACGTTTTACGCTTTGATTTTCCATTCTCAGGGCAACATTCCAGTTTTGCTTATTCTATTATTGTGAGGTTTATTTGCTGCTTTATCATGCTGAAAAAACTCTTCTAATTTCAAGCCTGTGTCCATGTTTGCACAATTATATTCTTATGGTTTTTTAAAAGTTACATTTTAAAATAATAAACGTTATGCTAAGGTTTACTACCTCAATGGTGAGCTCCAGGGGGCAGCGACTATTTTCAAACTACTTGTGTGTACAGCCCCTAGCACAGTGGACCCTAATCTTTGATTAAAACCCTTAGGCACTACTGTAATATAAACTACAATGCCAGGTAAATTTGCCTGCACAATCTCTCTCTTTAGAATCATAGAATATCAGGGTTGGAAGGGACCTCAGGAGGTCATCTAGTCCAACCCCCTGCTCAAAGCAGGACCAATCCCCAACTAAATCATCCCAGCCAGGGCTTTGTCAAGCCTGACCTTAAAAATATCTAAGGAAGGAGATTCCACCACCTCTCTAGGTAACACATTCCAGTGTTTCACCACCCTCCTAGTGAAAAGTTTTTCCTAATATCCAACCTAAACCTCCCCCACTGCAACTTGAGACCATTACTCCTTGTCCTGCCATCTTCTACCACTGAGGACAGTCTAGATCCATCCTCTTTGGAACCCCCTTTCAGGTAGTTGAAAGCAGCTATCAAATCCCCCCTCATTCTTCTCTTCCGCAGACTAAACAATCCCAGTTCCCTCAGCCTCTCCTCATAAGTCATGTGTTCCAGTCCCCTCCTCATTTTTGTTGCCCTCCGCTGGACATTTTCCAATTTTTCCACATCCTTCTTGTAGTGTGGGGCCCAAAACTGGACACTGGACACTTTCATGATGCCCGTACTCCTTTAACAAACTCTCTGTCCCAGGGCACCAGGCTCTCACTTCCTTTCTTTTTCCTCCTCAAAACTTACTCTTCCCTCAAGCCCCAAAACTCTAACCCATCTAACATTAAAGAAAACACACACAGCTGGAACCATCCTGTAACCCGCTATACATATTGTGTTGTCTGTGTAAATCGTAAGGCCTTGAGGGCAGGGACTTGATTTTTTTTTAAATTGATCCTGTTCAGGACTGAGCATACTGTCAGCATGTAAAAATAACAAACAGCTTGTCTGTTATTGTAGAAAACATAGGACTAAAACATGCATTAGGTTCATTTCATCCTCTCTGCAGCAATTGTCCCTGAAGTCCTGCAGAACAATAGGGGATTATTTAATATAGCGGGCTGGTGGGTTATTACATCAGCAACAATTTAAAACAAGCAAACAATGGGCATGGCTACACTTGCAGATGTAGAGCGATTTGAGTTAAACCAGCCTTTGTAGAGGGCAGTAGGGAAAGTGCTGCTATCTGTCCACACTGACAGGTTCAAGAGCACTGGTGTGGCCACATTTGTGGCACTTGCAGCGGCATCGGGAGCAGTGCATTGTGGGCAGCTATCCCAGCATGCAAGTGGCTGCAACGTGCTTTTCAAATGGGGGGTGGGGTGGGGTGGAGTGTGACAGGAAGTGTGTTGTGTGTATGTGGTGGGAGAGAGAGTGGGTTTTGGGGGGGCTGAGAGCATGTCAGCATGCTGTCTTGTAAATTCAGACAGCTGCAGACCTCCCTCCCCCTCCCCGCCTCTCTCTCTCACATACAGCATTCCACAGTAATGGTTGCTTTGTCTCGGAGCAGATAAGCAGCCGGCTGTCAGAAACGGAGCTTTCAAAGGGCATATCCGCATTCCTGCAGCAATTCAAAAACAATGACAAGAGTGGCCACTTGACTCAAGGGGATTAAGGGATATTTCCGGAGGCTGATCAGGGCGCAGTAAAGCTACACCTCGTTCACACTGGCGCTGCAGCGCTCCAGCAGGGGCGCAGCAAACGTTATTCCACTCGCCGAGGTGGAGTACCCGCAGCACTGTAGCCGCGGAGTCAGAGTGCTCCACGTGCCTTGCCAGTGTGGATGGGTAGTGAGCTAGTGCGCCCGGGTTTCCTTTATTATGCTGTAACTCGCAAGTGCAGCCAAGCCCAAAGTTGCTCTTACAAATTTATCAAAACTGTGGAGTCACAGCCGATGTTGTCCGGGCTGTGGGAAACTCACAGTGCATTGGCTTCTGATTTTGCTGAATTGAGTCTGTGAGCTTGTGAAAGGAAAACAAGGAGCCTTTGGAACAATATCTGTTGGGAGCCATGTGGAGGGTAGAAGTAGGATAACTTGGCCTAACCTTTGTCTGTGATGTGTGAAGTGATGAAGGGGTGAGGCAGAAACTGAAGCATTTCAAAGAGAAATGCTGCCTGAAACGTCCTACTTCTTATACTTCCTCTTTCACCTGAATGGTGATTTCCAGTGTGGGTATGGGTATTTGAGGACTTTCCCCGCCTCTTCATCAACAAAAAGGGAAAGAGAGTTGATGGCTATTCTGTACTGAATTGTGGTAGGCCAGGTCTATGCCATAAACTTACATCAGTATAGCTGCATTGCTCAGGGGAGTGAAAAATCCACACCCCTGGGTGATGCAGTTATACTGACCCAACCTTGGTGTAGACAGTGCTATGTCAATGGGAGTGCTTCTCCCGTTGCCATACCTACTGCCTCTCACGGAGGTACTGGGAGAAGCTCTCCCATCAGCGAAGTAGCATCTTCACTGAAGCGGCACAGCTACACTGCTGCAGTGTTTTAAGTGTAGACTTGCCTGTAGTGTGGAAGTAGGTTTGTGTTTAAAAGCCACTAAAAATTACCTTCACAGGTTGATGCTTGTCTGTTTGTGCCACTCTGTGGTAGCTGCACATAGACCTTTGGGCAAGCCCTGTGGTTTGAAGTACAGCCAACTCAGAGCCTTAGTAGCACCTTTTTAGAAAAAGTTTAAATAGTTTGTTTTCATTTTCAGTTTTAACAAATGTTGCTTACATTGTGGTGTTTGGAGCTTTAAGCACTGTGGCGACTGTGTGTGGTCACTGCACCTTTAAGGTTGCGTGGTCTGGCAGAGATCACAGCTGGCAGCAGTTGCAGCTAAAGCTGGAACCCCGGAATGAAGTGGAGTTGCATGTTGCTTGTAAATAAGGACTCAATCATTGGGCTAACTTGATCCATTATTGTTACAGTCACTGTAGTTAGCTCACTTGTTTACATTTGAAGAGTTAACATACATGGTTTGAAAACATAATGTAGATGGGCTTTACTGTCTTATACAATGGTTAAAAGTGGCGCAGAGATAAAGCGCTAACTCTGAGTGCTCTGGGTTTGTTTGATATTTGCAAAGACTGGCTTTTCAATAGTGCAGAGAAATGTGCTTAGTAACATACACAAACATCTAGTCCAAAATGAACTGACCACTAATGGGTAGGGGAAAAGTGAGTGCACCAGAGGGACAGGGTATCATCAGATCAGAATAGCTTATGTGCAGTCCTGAGCATGTAAATGTGCACAGTTGCCATTTTCATTGTTTCTGTATACTCCTGCTGTAGGCTTTCTGTATATCTAGTATAACAGGCATAACTAGCTTTCTTTCTTTCAAAATGGACCCATCCTTTGCTCTGGGTATATTATTACTGCCTCTGAGTGATTATGATCCATGCACACAGCAAGTCTATGCTAAAATTTCCTGTTGCTGTTGCCTTATCTTCCCTTGCCCCATCCCTGCTTGTTCCTTTTAATCCACTTGTGCTACCTCTTGTCTTTCAGACTATAAATTCTTTGGAGCAGAGACTGTCCTTTAGTATACATCTGCATGGTATGTAGCTCAATGGAGCTGTGACATGCATGAGGTGTCTAGGAGCCGTTATAATGTAAATAATAAAATCGATTAAAAATCTGACAGAATAAACTGATTTTAGATTAGACTCTTCCTCATCCATTCAGCCTCTTACTACAAATAGTTGCCTCCCCTTTAGCTCACTCTGTCTCCTTAAGTCACTCTGTTCTTGAAAGCCTGGGAGAAAAGAGGCCTTGCAAAACGCTGCCCTGCAATAAACTTCACAATATGAATAACAAAGTCCATGCACGCTGAGCAGCTTCTCTCTCACAGTCCTCATCTACAACCCTGCTGGACAGGGAGGCTTGGTTGAGAAGAGCTATGGCAAGGAAACATAGATGTTTTAAACTCCTATCTAGCAAGTAAAAGCTAAAGATAAACTCTGATGCAAATATCTGGGACTAAATAAGAAATCCAAAGCACAATACAGAAGACAAAATGTCATACCTAATTCTCCTTGACAAATATCAGTTCGGTTGGCTCCACCAATTATAAATCGTGGATTCTCACAGATTTCCTGTAAGATACAAACAAACATATGAGCAGGAAAAATGTGCTTTGTGCTGTCTGTTTAGTAACCCGGGCCCCAGCACCTGCTGTAGTTTCGACTATAAGAAGGGTAATGTCAGGGCCTGCAACTGTGACGCAGCAGCATAGAATGCTGTCCTGGGGTGAGAGACAGCCCCGGAGAGGGCAGCTCCAGCTGGGGAGGGGGCTCGAAATCCAGTGGAGAGGAGGCAGCTGGAAACTGGTGAGAGACGAAGGAGGTGAAAAGAGGCGGCGCTGAGGTAAAAGGGTATTTGCCAGAGGAAGCTGGATCGTGAAGGGCCGTGTGCGAGCAGCCCAGCTGCGAGGGTACAGAGCGTGTGACTGGTGAGTTTGACCATTGTGACGCTGACAGGGAATGCAGTTTGGGTGTGTGGGGAATGGGTGTGGCTCTCCAGGTGAGGAGCTGTCATTCCTGGGCAAACCTGTTGGAAAGAGGGGCAGTCATTGCAGCAGCCAGTCAAAGGAGCATCACAAGCCGGAGAGACGCCTAGGCGGGACAGCAGGGGTGAAGCTTGACTTCAGCCAGGGAGAGGAGGAATCCCTCTAGGGATGACAGAGCATGTTGCTGACAAATTTATTTGACTGTGATGGCAATTTACATTTAATCATTTTCCGAAGCGGGTATTTGATGTTACTTCATGTTATTTATGTTCTTGCCAAATTTCTGGGTTTTCCTTTATAAAGTTTAAAATTGAAGGTTATCTCCATTGTACTGGTTTGCCTCTTCCAAGCCACACAGGAGGCATAGCCTATCTGAAGTCTGGGTCACTGCATCTATTTTCTATAGAAATGAAATAGGAGTTATGTCAATGTGATGGCCACAGAACCTACAGAAAAACCATCTGCTGCAGGGATTTGATTGCAGTTTCCTTTCAGAGGTGCTTTTTGGGGCCCTGTGAGGTCAGATGTGCAGAACTTCAGATAAAGTATAGTCTCCATCCAGAAGGGTTTGGTAACTGGAATTGGAGAGACCTCTTCTGTGCCAGCTGCATGGGTCATAGTTGCAAATACATTAACATTTTGAGGGGGGGATCAGATAGAAGAATTTTGTTCAAAGTGTGGGGTGGGGGCAGTTAAAATTGGGGTGGGATGAGGAAAGGCAGGATGGCAAGCCAGGGCTGGGAAACCAGTGCAGTTCAGAAAAATTTAGGGCTACAGACAAAGGCGGAGAAGAACTCTCCCAGAAAACTGGAAACATCACTGGGGTAGGTCACTTGTAGGGGATAAGGCTCACATTTTCAAAAGTGGCCACAGGTTTTGAGTGCTTAAGTTTGTAGGTGCCCAACTTGACACAACTAGGTGAAGATGAGCTGCCAGTGTGGAGAGAGCACTGATGCCATTTTGGGAAGAAAGGATCCCTGTAATGATCCCTCTTTAACTCCCCCTCCCCACTAATCTGCTCTTTGAGTCCTTGCTTTATAAGTTGTGCTTTCCTTCATTTTTGTTAAAGATTTTCTACTTTTTTCCCTAGTTGCAATATTGAATTGCCAAAATTTCACTTGAAAAAGGTAATGCTGCTACAATCTGCCCCTTCAGGGCATGATTCTCCTCTGGCCTGCCCCTAGCATAGTCATTTACACCTGTGCAAAGTGAGTGTAATGTGCTCCCAGATCAGAACATTAATATTTTACACCCACTCTGCACAGGTGTAAATTACTAATGATTTGTCTACATTAGAGAAGCTAAACCAATTGGTGCCTCTTCAGTTGATTGAAAAGCAGCTTGCATCTATCTTTAAAAATGCTTCAATAAATGGTTGCAGAGGCAGAAATCAGCTTAACTTACCTCAGAATTGAACCTAGATTGTAACGCAATTCAGGTAGAAACATTTTCATATGAGGTAACTGTTTGTTCCCTAAGCTGGACAACGAACCATGCAACCCAGGCTGCAGGAGGAGGGAAGAGACGACAGACAGCCCCATGTTGGAAGAGACTCCCCTATGTCTTAGCAGCCTTCATACATGAACTTCATAGCTCAGGTTAGGGGGGAAAGGGACATATGCCAGCCGTGGGAATCCATATGCAAGGTTGGAAGAAAAAGAAAGACCCCCAAGCAGAGCCCATCTCCCAGGCAAAGAGATGGTGGCAGGGAAGGAACTTCCAACCAGGTACCCAAACTCCTGAGATGGGGATAAAGAGAGAGATCTACTTAATAACTCCCATCTCCTGTGCTGGGGTGTGTGTGTGATAAACTACATTTGAGGATCCCATTTCCTGGGAAGTAGCAAGAGTGGGGAGAGAAGAGGAGCTCCTCCCAGGAACCCCATTTTCTGGGTGCAGGGGAGAAGAGAGACCAGCAACTGTGGGTACAGCTACATAGGAAGTCAGGAGTACTAGAGACAGGTCTTAGGTACCGTAGCTGCAGCCTGAAGCTTTTTCAGTATGAACAGCACAGTGATGGGCTTTCTGAAACTCATATTTCAAGTCTAACTGTTTCTTTGGTGTGAGAACATTTCTTCTCCTCCCCAGTAGTTAGCTCAGGGATGCATTAATTTTGATGTAACTATCTGGATTATCCCCCTCGCAGAATTGAGACAAATGTCCAATAACAACAAATTTCTGGCCCTCCACAAGTCATCTCATTCTGCCGACTGCTGGGAAAGGAGAAAGTGGCCTTTATTTTCGTGCCTTAGTCAGCTGGCTGGGAGATTAAATTCTGTAAAGTCAGCTGTTTGAGATATCTTATAACTTCTCTCCATCCACTTGATTTGTTGGAAACATTCTTCTTGACACTGCTGTCATGCTTGTCTCGAAAATTGGCATAGTGTCCTGTGGGAAGTTTCAGATTATAGGAGTATATTTTCTAACCCAGCCAATGTACTTCAGCCTGCTGAAACTATCATTGACTTCAGTAAGAACGAAACTAGACTCAGGATACGGACTTCAGAGTTTGGCACATTGTATTTTAGTTAAATGTAGCTGGATATTTAAATACTTCCAAAGCTGCCAGTTAAAAAAGAAACATAAAGACACCACTGTGACGTTTCCCTCTGGTGTTATCTGGACGGGTGATCTGCTAGGTCACTCCAATCCTTGACTCGGGGAGCCAGCCTTACCCTGCTCTGCTGTGAGAACCCCCACTCCTGGGCTGTTCATGCACAGCCTCTGGCATGTAAGCTGCTCCCAGTTACTTGCAACTGAATGACACTAGCCAATATCTCTGGTCCCAGAAACAACCCTAGGAATCTCCGTCTTGCAGTGTCCAGTTATGCCTGCTGGATGCTGCAAGCTTATATGAGTTCGTCTATTTAACAAAGAAATTGATATGTAGCAGGCTTATTATCCCAAGGGGAGTCTCTGACATGCTTCAAACCAAACGCACTGCTTCAGGTAGAATAAACAAACAGATTTAGTAACTATAAAGATAGATTTTAAGTGATTATAAGTCAAAACATAAGTCAGATTTGGTCAAATGAAATAAAAGCAAAATGCATTCTAAGCTGATCTTAACACTTTCAATGCCCTTACAAACTTAGATGCTTCTCAACACAGGTTGGCTGGCTGCTCTTCAGCCTTTGATCAGCACTTCAGTCCCTTGATGTGGTGTCTGTAGGTGTAGGTGGAAGAGAGAGCAAGCATGGCAAATGTCTCTCCCTTTTATCATGTCCTTTCTTCCCTTTTGGCTTTGCCCCTCCCCCCTTCAGAGTCAGGTGAGCCTTACCTCATCGCAGTTCCAAACTGACCAAAGGAAGGGGGGTGACTCCCTCAAGAGTCTAATGCAGGGGTCGGCAACCTATGGCACGCATGCCAAAGACGGCACGCAAGCCAATTTTTAATGGCACGCTGCTGTCTGCCGCGGACAGCAGCGTGCAATTAAAAATCCTGCCCAGCCCTGCCCACTCTTCTCTGCCCCCACCCACCACTCTCTCCTTAAGGGGCAGACAAGCTTCCCCCTTCCCCTGCCTCTTCCCACAGCGTGCAGGGTTCCTGCCCCTCCTTCTCTCCCTCCCTGCGGCCGATCAGCTGACGGCCCTTGCTATGGAGGGGGAGGGGGAAAAGCAGAACCGCAGCGGGCTCTCTGCTCCGGGGACCTTGGCGAAGGGGGTGGAATTGGCATATCCCCTCCAGCCTCCTGCCGTGAGCCGCTCAGGGCAGGGGGCTGGGAGCATCCCCACGACCCCAGCCCACACTCCCAGCCCTCCGCCCTGACCCCTGCACCCCCTCACACATCTCCAGCCCTCTGCCCTGACCCTGAACCCCCCACACCCCCATCCCTCTGCCCTGACCCCTGCACCTCCCTCACACACCCCCAGGCCTCTGCCCTGACCCATGAACCCTCCTCACACACACCCAGCCCTCTGCCCTCACCCCTGCACCACCACCACACCCCAGCCCTCTGCCCTGACCTCTGCACCTCCCTCATACACTCCCAGCCCTCTGCCCTGACCCTGAAACCCCCACACCCCCGAGCCCTGTGGCCCTGACCCCTGCACCCCACCTCACACCCCCCCAGCCCTCTGCCCTGACCCATGAACCCTCCTCTCACACACCTCAGCCCTCTGCCCTGACCTCTGCACCCCCCACAACCCTAGCCCTGACTCTGGCACCCCCCACACATACCCAGCCCCCTGCCCTGACTCCTGCACCCCCCACACATACCCAGACCCCCCACGCCCTGACTCTTGCACCCCCCACATCCCCATCCCCACCCTCGCCCCCACCCTGAGCACCAAACTGGAGCTCCTGCACACCCCCCCCCACATTCCCACCTGCACCCCTCGCACCAAATGGGAGCTGCCCAGGTAAGTGCTCCACACCCAAACCTCCTGCCCCAACCCTGAGCCCCTTCTCTCATTCTAGCTCCTGGCCAGACTCTGCACCCCAACCCCCAGCCTGCTCCTTCACCCCCAGCCCTGTTCTCAGTGCACTCCCACCCTCATCTCAGTGCAGAGAGAGGATGAGAATGGGCCAGAACCAGGGAGAAAGTAGTTACCTACTCTATGTGGACAGGGCCGGGACCCCAGACCAGCAGCGGGCTGAGCGGGGCCGGCAGCCAGGACCCTGGCTGGCAGGAGCCGGCGGACAGAACCGCAAACCGGCAGCGGGCTGAGCCGCTCAGCCCACTGTTGGTCTGGGGTCCTGGCCGCCGGCCCCGCTCAGCCCACTGCCAGTCTAGGGTTCTGGCTGCCGGCCCCTTGCCAGCCGGGGTACTGGCCGCAGGCCCCGCTCAGCCTGCTGCCGGCCTAGGTGAACGGAACCCCAGGCCGGCAGTGGGCTGAGCAGGCCAGGGTGTAAGATCAGCATTTTAATTTAATTTTAAATGAAGCTTCTTAAATAGTTTGAAAACCTTGTTTACATAGGACAATAGTTTAGTTCTATAATATAGAGACTTATAGAGAGAGACCTTCTAAAAAACGTTAAAATGTAGTATTGGCACGCAAAACCTTAAAGTGAATAAATGAAGACTCGGAACACCACTTCTGAAAGGTTGCTGACCCCTGGTCTAATGGATTCTTTTGTTGCTGCCTAGGCCAGCGTCTTTTGTTCCTGTGAGGCTGGACTGGGTTTGTCCCATATAGGGTGACCAGATGTCCCGATTTTGGGGTATTTTTCTTATGTAGGCTCCTATTACCCCCAACCCCCTGTCCCGATTTTTCACACTTGCTGTCTGGTCACCTTAGTCCCATACCGGTCCTGATGAGGTGTGAACTGCCTCTCTGCTCTTGGAGAGTTTTTGCCTGGGTTTGCTTTAAGCCATGAGAATACATTTTCAACCTCGTAACTATATACATGAAATTATAACCCATAAATATAACTATAACATCACTATAACAACAATGCTCAGTACATCGTGAGTCTTCCAAAGATACCCGTCATGACAGACTTTGCATTGGATACCACACAATCATTTTACAAGGATGAACATGGGGGTGCTGGGTGTTCCCCCGAGGTAAAGAGCGTCACAATCACCCACTGTGTAATTTCACATGGCATCATATTCAACTACAAATTGTACACAAAACAAAAGACAGAAATCATACAGTGGTCATGTGGACAGATACAGGTGTAACAGAAATATATTTCTGAGCTGAAGACAAAAGCAATATTCTGCAAACCATCTCATTTTCCTTACTACTCTCAGACGCCTCCCATTCCCCATAGGGAAATTTTGTAAAATTGCATATCATTGCTTGTTCCAGTTCAACTCCTATTGTGGTAGTAATGCTGCCATCCCTAGTGCAGACCAGTTGCTGGTGTTTTAAGTATCATGCCATCTAAAAGAATGGGGCAGAATGGGGCGGGGTGGGGGTGGAAAGAGGTGGGCAGGGATGGAGGCTTTGTGGTATGATAAATGGGTATGTAAAAGTACAGTACTGCAAGGGAGTCTTCCTATTAATATGTCAGTGTTAATGTATCAAAACAGGATTGCAGCAGGCCCCCTTTTCAATCTTTAATGTATCTTTGATGTAATGAAGTCCATTTCTCATGTCTGAATGCTATTGTAATATCTTTAGTAATTTCACATTGTTGTGTAATTTAATTTAAAGGGGAGCGTTTAGTAACCTCATTCTGCAATCAGATGTACCCCCACCCTCCACCATGGCACATTGCAATGTACCATCAAGAGACTTCAGCAAAGTCCCCACAGTGTTCTCACCAGGTGATGTATCATAATGTAGACATCATAGCAGCATCATCATGTGAGGTATTGTAATGCAATCCCTTTAGCATCCTCCTTGTATGATGGATTGTAGTGTAATTCCCTTTGCACACTTGTGGCACAGTGAATAGCAATATAATCCCATTAGTGCCTATTTTACTGGGTATGCTGTGCCTTCAAGGCACATCCCTCGGTATACTGATGGCATAATGTATTGCAATGGGATCTTCTCTGCATCTCGATGATATAGTTAGATAACCTATGCTCCCTTGTGGTGCAATTATTATTTATTATGTGTACTGCAGTAGTGCCTAGAGGCCCCAGTTCCACTGTGTACAAGACGGCAGGCACTTTACAAGCCTGTAACAAAGAGATGATCTCTGCCTTGCAGAGCTTACAGTCTAAGTAATATATCTGTAAGAAGGTGGCTATTCTGTAGTTCTTCACAGGAATGCATGGCTCTTCTGTTGAAACCCCTGTTGCCAGATGCTTGAACAGTGCATAGAGATGCAGATGTATTTTTGCTGAGTCACTTCAAGTTTAGATAGGCAGCATGGTTTAGCAAGCTGAGCTGAAAAAATCAGGAATTCCTGACCTCTAATCCCAGCTCTGTCACTAGCTTGTTGTATAGCTTTGGGAAAGTCACTTAACCACATTGTGCCTCAGTTTTCCCATCTGTAAAATAGGGATAATACTTACCTACCTTACAAGTGTGTTATGAGAATTAATTAGTTAACGATCATAAAGACTCCAAAAATAAGTAAGGATACACCCACCTCCCCAAGAAGTACATTAACTGGACCATTGTTCTAATGTAAGTATTCACAAGGTAATGTAAGTATTCACTTCAGAGCACTCTCTCCTGTAAAGTTTATTTTCTGCAGATAGGTCGCAGGTTTCTTTGGGTTTTTTTGTATAGTCTCTTCAAGATCTTGGGTCAGATTTTCAGCCCCAGTTCTGTTCTCTTTGTGGCACCTGAGAAGAGCAAAGGGGATTTTATGTGGCTGCAACTGGCCAGTTGAGAATCTGCCAGCAGAAGGGAATACTCAGTTGGTGAAAAGTCACTGGAGCCAGTTCCTCTATTAGTCTTCCCCAGCCACTGGGGGTGGGGGGACCGGGAGGGGGAAGTATGGAGGTGTGATGGGGTGCAGATGGGATGGAGCAGAGCTCTCCAATTCTCAGCCAGCATATGGTCACTTAGGAAGCAGTGATAGATGTTTTAAGTTAGAACAACTCCTAAATGTTCTAATTTGCATTAGGACCAGGACAGCTTGAGAATCAGAGAGCTAAAAGCAGCTCCCTAATGATCTTGATCCAGTCCTGTGCTGAGTAGAAGAGAGAGGTGCAGTAGAGAATCTGGCCCTTGAGTTTATCTTGTCTTACACTCTCAATTAGATGATTTGATCTTATGCAGTAACTGTGAGGTATTAATTACATACTATTCATGTAAACCAGTTTAAAGTATAGTTTGAACATAAACACTGTGTGGGATCCTGCAATCCTTACTCTGGTAAAACTTTCATAGATGTCAACTGAAGTTTTGCCTGAGTAAAGCCTGTGTGTATTCAGATCATGTTAAGGCAGTCACTAGCTGACTAGAATTACATGCTTCTGTTCCCCTGTCCCTCTGACAAAGTTCACTGCTGCTGTATATGGCAGTCTGTCCTTCTGACAGTAACCCAAAGAGCAGTCCCCATGTCTTCACAGCACAGGCCAATTATTTAAGAGATCAGGTGGGGGATCAGATTTCTTTATGTTGTTAGTGGTTCCTGAGATAAGTGGCTTCAGGGCCAGATATCAGAGTGGTTGGTTCCTAGGCTGTGAACCCCCTGTCTCAGTTACAATAACTATTTCATTGCAACATTAATGCAGTGAGAATGTCACGGAGAAACGCTTCCTCAAATTGCAGTTCTATATTCCCAGCCTAAGTGGAGAGTTACCAAAATTCTGAGCATCCTGCACATGCAATATAGGCCTATATTCATGTAGTGAATTGAACTCAGGGCTGGAAGTCAGGAAGCCTAGATTCTATTCCTGTTTCTATCACTGACACTGTGGGTCCTTGGGTCAATCACTTAATCTCTAAACCTCAGATTACCCATTTGAAGAACAGGGCTAATAATAAAGCACTTTGATATCTACAACTGAGAAGTGCTAATTAGGTGTAGAGCAGTGATTCTCAACCAGGGGTACACGTACCCATGTAAGTATGCAGAGGTCTTCCAGGGGGTACATCAACTCATCTAGCCAGTTACCTCGTTTTACAACAGGCTACATAAAAAGCACTAGCAAAGTCAGCACAAACTAAAATTTCATGACAGACAATGACTTGTTTATACTGCTCTATAGACTATACACTGAAATGTAAGTACAATATTTATATTCCAGTTGATTTATAATTATATAGTAAAATGAGAAAGTGAGCAATTTTTCAGTCATAGTGTGCTGTGACACTTGTATTTTTATGTCTGATTTTGTAAGCAAGTAGTTTTTAAGTGAGGTGAAACTTGGGGGTACGCAAGACAAATCAGACTCCTGAAAGGGATACAGTAGTCTGGAAAGGTTGAGAGCCAATGGTGGAGAGCACTATTATTATTTATGATTAATACAAGAGATGCAATAACGTTTGCATGCTGCACAGCACCCGCTGCTATCATATTAATTTTTTTAATTCCTTCACTGTTGCCAGATAATAATACTTGACACTTATATAGCATTAGGCATATAGCATTCTTCCGTTCAAGAATCTCAAAGGGCTTAGCATAATAATTAGTAGAATAAATAACATACGTGTAAGTATTATTTCCCATCCTATAGAGGGGGAAACCGAGGCACAAAAAGGTTACATGACTTGCATCAGGTAACTCAGCAAGTCACTGGCAGTGAGGAATAGAACCCATATCTCCCAGTCTTGTACTTTAATCTATAGACCTTGCTCCATTTAAAATGTACATTTATTCTTTCTGGGAGAACACCACATATATAACATACATATGGTAGTCAGGGAAAGGCAGCAGAGTTAAAGGTGGTATTAGAATGGTCTCTCAGTACTTCCAAACTGTCTGACATTTTTTGTTTTGTTTTAAACTACAGCTTTTGAATTACCTGATTCTCAAACTATTTTTAAAATAACTACAATGTTCTAAGAATACCGTTGTAAATTTATCTATTTACAATCTTAACTCTATTTTAACAAAGCTTTCCCCCCTCCCCAGAATTTAAGTAAGAATGGAAGATGTCAGTGTCTTTATGGAATGGATATGTACTTCTGTAGTTTAGCCTTGAACTTCTGGTGGTTTGATGTATGCTTTAATCCTTTAGCAAAATACCCTTGACGGCAGTATTACTGATCATATTAATTTGTCTGTATGGCATCCTATTATTAACATATTACTGCTATTCCTGTCTGTAACATTATCAGACAAGTTCTTCTCCTAGCAGGGAAGAAGCACATTTGAGCTGTGGTTCTAAATACCAGTGAAGCAAAGTCTTGGTTCAGTCTGCAGACTGCAGCAACAAATACAAGAAACTCTAGCTTCAGTTTATGGAAGGAGGAGGACTGGATTATAAGAGAAGCTGCTGATGTATCTGCTTCTGAAAGTTCACATGGAGAGAAAGGATCCTCTCACTATAATATGCTACAATATTTTGCATTTATATGCACTTTTCAAGATCTCAAAGCACATTACAATAGTGGGTGTTCTACCTTTTACACCTATGGAAACAGGCATAGAGAGGGTAAGGCATAATTTTTCAAAAAGTGTGAACTAATTTAAAGTTCCTTATCGTTAGGTGTCTAATCTGAGACAGTGATGACCTGATTTTCAGAGGTGCTCAGCACCCACATGTGCATATTTACAGCTGAGTCTGCTCAACAGCTGCAGTGAGTCTCCAGTTGGTCCATCCAAACACTGTCACTCCAAATTAGTGGACATATTTGAGAATTTGGACCTTACTGACTAGCCCAGCATCACACAGCACAGTGCCAGAGCCAGGGTTAGAATCCAGATCTCCTGACTTCTAGTGCCTTGCTCTAACCTCTCAACTATGCTGTCTCCTTTATATCAATGAAAATTAGCATTGAAACAGTGTGGAAAATAATTTAGGATCTGATATTTAGATTTTTAAGTTGCATTTCTGTGTATTGTACAGCCCTGTGCACACTGTTGGCACATAATAATTATTATACAGCTCTCAAATTGCAGCAAAGATGATTCTATAAGGGTGGAGTAAAGATCACTGGGATGGGGTCCTAGAAACCAAAGGCTTAATCCTCCACCTTGTGCAGTCATTTATACCTGTGCAACATGGGTGTTAAATGTTACCCTTTTCAGTTTAACACTTTTATTTAGCCACATACCTTTATTCAGTTCTCCTCTGATATCCACTGACTATGCCACTACACGCTGCTGTATCACTTTACCTCCTGTAGAGGTATGAGAAAGCATCTCCCTTGCCAGTCAATTCAATTGCTGCTCCACTTAACGGATAACCAGATATTTCTAGGGAAACCCTGGGGCAGCAGATAGGCTAAAGGGAAATGTTTTTAACTCACTCCAACATAAATTCTCCTTCTAGTTTTGATTGAACTGTCCTGCATTTTAAAGATTGGTTCTGCCTCATGCTCTGTCAATACATAGAGAGACGAACTTCAGTGATGTTGCATGAGATGTAAATCAATGCAGCTCTTATCCCAGACTGTATGGATTACTCCTGCATAAGATATCATTACAGGCTGGGACTAAATATCTCCCTGCCCTTCATTTTCTCACTATGTGGAGAAATAACTGTAATGGACCTTTACAGTCATCTTCTGGTTCTATAAAACCCACATTCCAAGGCCACTGGCCTTCTAGCTTTATGCTATCATCAGCTCAATCCATGATGTTTCATTATGGCACAAAAGTATGGGATAATGCTGCACATATGTAAAAGGAAGCCCATAACAATCAGGGATGGATACAAGCAAAATCCTCAGCATTTGGCCTTCACCCAGGTGAAGCAGTGAAACAGTAACAGGCAGCAACACCATGTACAGCTGGTTGGCTGCCTGTTGGATGAGCTGGGAGGCCTCACTTGGAAGGAAATATTAGGAGTGAGAGGAAAAACAAGAGTCCATCTAGGGTTGGGATTCAGGACCTTGGAGGGAGAATTCACTCTGAGGAGAAAGCTGGATAGGGAGAAGTCTGTCAGGAAGGGCAGAAATATTGGTGAATTTGGGACCCAGTAGACATTAATCCAACTTGGTAATTATTATAACCCCCCAATTCATGGCAGACAGATAATGGGATAACCAGCTTTGCCTTTAGGAACAAGTGATACTTGGAATCAATGATGAGATAATAAAATAAAAGAAAGTGGTCCAGATTCTGCTCTGTTACATCCATGCAACTTTTTTGACTTAACTGGACATGGGTATAATTCAGAGCGTTCTTCCAAAGGTACTTCTGAAAATGAAAAGATGGGCCCAAGGGGCTATTTGTAGTGAAATAAAATGAAGAAACCCACCAGTAAAATAAAGTAGTGTTGAAAAAATAAATCTACTCAGGCCCCAGTGTGTGTGTTGGAGAAAGAGGAGAGGGTTTAAAATTTGTTTCGTTTGGTGTCTTCAGATGAGAAAATTCCAAACAAACCAGAGCAAGTAAAAGCCAATTAAAATACATTTCAAAAAATTAAAAGTTCCAAGTAATCAATCCAATCAATCAATCCTATTGATTTTCAGGTGATTATTTATATTCTCTCTACACTTACCTATCCCCACAGATCCTAGACAGTAATTTCCCAGTCCTAGAAAACAACTACAGAAATATGTTTCCAGTGTATAGTTTCCCCCGAAGGCAATGTGCTCAGTACAGATAACTGCATTGATATATTTATAAATAGAAAAAGGCATTCAATGTTTTAATTAGACAGACCAGTTACTCACTGTGGGTCTTTTCCACTCAAATGTGATGGGTAGTTTCTGGCTGTAGAAGAGGGAGCTCTCATTAGGTGGGAAATCAGGATCCACATAAAGAATCTTCTTTTCCAGGCATTTCTTGTGGAGTTCTTCAAAGGTCTTTTCCCGCACTCCAATAATGGGCTGGTTGCGACTGATGATAGCCGAGTAGATACCCCCTGAACCTCCTCCTGTTTCAGCTGTTGTGCTAATGCTGGTGCTGGGAACTGATCCAGCCTCTGTCTGTTGAGCCAGCACAGCATTTATGGCCGACGGCATGGAAATCAGATTTGAACAAAATTAAAAAAGAAAGGAAAATAAAAAGGAAGCTCTTGCAACCTGGACAGAAACTACAGAAAAGAGGAAGTCACCGAAAAAAACCAACCGTTGAACGGCTCTCTCTTTTGACTGCAAGTGCCCAAGTCACATTAAAAGTGATAAAATGTCATAGGATAGAGCAATTTGTACGTCTTCCTGAGCTTCTTGCTATGGTAATTTTATCAGCAATCAAAATTTGGTCCTTGACAGGAAACAAGAGAAATTGTTAAGTAACTTTTCTGTCTGGGGTTGGTGTGTCTACAGCATGTGTGTGAGAGTGTGTCTGTACCCTGGAGAGATTTCAACAAGGAAAACTAAAAATAAACATGGGGGGTGGGGTGAGTGAGAGAGAGAGAGAGTCAATTTGACGTGTAGTTTCTTCCTATTCAGGGCTTGTTCTCAGAGAAGGATTGACATGGGTAGGCTGATTCCCAATGCCACATAGGTTTTTTTTTTTTCAATTCCAAAAAAAGGTGAAACTGCAAGTTACATTTACATTTTGGTTTTAAGCAGCATTTTATAGCATGTTCCTTATTGTTATGATGGGTCCTGATGTTACAAAGATTTATGTACCTGTTTAACTTTACTCATTGGCAGAGTCTTCTTTGCAAAAAAAAACGGTGTGCCTTTACACTGAGAGAGCCATCTTGACTTAAAGTCCTAATGGGGACAAGGCACAGGTAATTTTTACCATGATGTAGCTAGTTGAGGTCAACCTTATACTCTCCCCACCCCAGCTGTCAGGCTTAACTTGACTAGGTATGTCAAGCTATGGTGCCTTGTTTCCACTTAGATTTTACATTGAGATAGCTAACTTGACATAAAACACACCTCTTTTTATTTTATTTTATTTTTTTTTGCTGTGAAGGCACAGGCATTGGCTTCAATAGGATTATTTACAGTATGTAGAGTTAAGCACATATGTAAATATTTGCAGGATCAGAGGCTAAAATTATAGGAGAATAAGCTGCAGGATTTTAATACTTCACTCTTGGGTACCTACTTGAGACATCGGTATATTTAGAAAATTATCATGGCACAGCTGTCATACTGTGTGTCTAGCCAAAGTCCTTATGGCAAAGCAACCCTTTGAATGGACACCTTACATTGCTCTTGAAGTTCTGATATTGTAGGTAGCGTTCAAGTTTGACAATTCAATGTCTTAGATAAAATCGGAGAAGTCATAAGTCAAATCTAAGACTATACTCTAAATCTAGGAAAAAAACATATTCCTAGTGACATACATTAAATATAGCAGGACTTTGAATTCCTTTATAGGAATGAGTGTTCAACCATTAATGCATTCTGCACAGCCAGATAGATCAGATTCCCCAAATTATATAATTAGATTAATTGGCAATGAAAGATGATACGGCATTTTTTCTACTTAAGCATATTTTATATGATTGATTTTAATTTTAAAAGTCCACACTTCAACTTTTCCAGTGAATGAGTGGAAAATGGGTTTCCCTTTGCAGACACATGTGGAAATTGGAACAGCTTACTTGATGACAAACACAAATGTTCACATGAAAGTTGTGCTGTAAGATGTCAGCTTTCAAGATAAACTTTTGTATTAAAACAAAAAGTCAAGCTATGTTTTTGGCAGGCAGTGTGATCTAATGGATAGGCCACTGGATTGAGAATGAGCAGACTTGGGTTCCCAGGTTTACCATTGAATTTGATCAAGTCATTTCACTTCTGTGCCTCCATTTCCCCATATGGAAAATGATACTCGCCCTTCTCTTTGAAAATGCTTTGGGATCTGTGGATGAAAAGTGCTCTATTATTGTTTTAAAATCATGTTTATTTCTAGTCTTTGTCTCTGTCCAAAATTTCCAGTTAATACTTTGTGTGTGTATAAAGAGAAATCACTCACACATCTTTCTTGGCACACTCCATTGCTGGCATTAAGTGAAATGAGAACTAGACTCTTTATCTTTAAACACATATTGCTGGCTGTTTTCTATAGCTCTAGCTGTTTAAATGGCAACCTGTACATCTGCAGGTGGATAAGCCCTATACCCATCAAAATTTTCTGTCACCAAGAAGTCTTAAATCATATGACAGCATATGTTTTATTTATGGCCAGTGACACTAGGGGCTGGACTCCAGCTCATTTATATGTCCTCAACCCATGTGTACTAAAGCTTGTTTGCCAAGACAGTGGTTTTTCAGGTATGGTTCTTAGTTCACTTGGATTACTTGCATCAAGTCATGTTGATGCAAATGATCTTTGAAGCTCAATGGACAGCTCTTGTAGATCCACTAAGGCTGCATGATCTATAACTAATGCAGTCTGTAAGTCTGAATAACCTCTTAATAGAATCATAGGAGATTAGGGTTGGAAGAGACCTCAGGAGGTCATCTAGTCCAACCCCCTGCTCAAAGCAGGACAAACCCAACTAAATCATCCCAGCCAGGGCTTCATCAAGCTGGGCCTTAAAATCCTCTAAGGATGGAGATTCCACCACCTCCCTAGGTAACCCCTTCCAGTGCTTCACCCTTCTTCTAGTGAAATAGTGTTTCCTAATATCCAGCCTAAACCTCCCTCACTGCAACTTGAGACCATTACTCCTTGTTCTGTCATCTGCCCCCACTGAGAACAGCCAAGCTCCATCCTCTTTGGAACCCCCCTTCAGATAGTCAAAGGCTGCTATCAAATCCCCCCTCACTCTTCTCTTCTGCAGACTAAACAAGACCAGATCCCTCAGCCTCTCCTCATAAGTCATGTTCCCCAGCCCCCTGATCGTTTTCGTTGCCCTCTGCTGGACTCTCCAATTTGTCCACATCCTGTGGTGGGGGGCCCAAAACTGGACACAATACTCCAGATGTGGCCTCACCAGTGCCAAATGGAGGGGAATAATCACTTCCTTTGATCTGCTGGTAATGCTCGTACTAATACAGCCCAATATGCCGTAAGCCTTCTTGGCAACAAGGGCACACTGCTGACTCATATCCAGCTTCTCATCCACTGTAATCCCCAGGTCCTTTTCTGCAGAACTGCTGCTTAGCCAGTCGGTCCCCAGCCTGTATCGGTGCATGGAATTCTTCCGTCCTAAGTGCAGGACTCTGCACTTGTCCTTGTTGAACTTCATCAGATTTCTTTTGGCCCAATCCTTCAATTTGTCTAGGTCACTCTGGACCCTATTCCTACCCTCCAGCATATCTACCTCTTCCACCAGTTAAGTGTCATCTGCGAACTTCCTGGGGTGCAATCCATCCCATCATCCAGATCATTAAGTATTAATCCCCAAGTTACTAACAGTAGGTGTATGGACACGTGATTCCTTTCCCCCCAGTTAAGAAGCACTTAAGATGCGTTCACAAAATAGAGAGGGGAATCTGAAAACATCAGTTGCCTTTGGAAATCTCCTGAAAGCAGCTGTCTCAAGATGGGCTGTCCATCTGCAGCATTGGTCATTTCCTCCTTATATTTGGTCATGAGTCTTGTAGGTCTCATATCGAACATGGCTTTGCAGGAGAGCCTGGCAGAAGATGTCTCTCTCTCTCTTTCCAGGATATTTTCAAGAGTGATCCAAAATAGTCAGATTGCAGACACCTCTTATTGCTTTGAAACACTCACTTTTCTGTGGGTATGTTTGTGTTCAGGTTGTGTTTTCCTTTAATACAAAAATTCGCTATCATCACAAACACAGTGCCATGTCCTGTGGAAATGCAAATGGAAATACTGGAAGCAGTGTCTGATACTTGATGAGCTCATTGCTATGCCAAGATTGCTGCTCTTTCATAGTGGTGCTGGTGTCACCGTTCTGGAACCAATGAAAGTTTTGTTTGTCCTTCTCTGAATGCTGATTTCTATGTATGCTAATACAAATATTCAGAAAAGATTCTGGTATTTGAAATGTTTGGGGGGAATTTTGAGCATTAATATGAATTAGCATCAAACTAAAAGTTCATTGTTTGGCAGGGGAGGCATAAATACTACCTTTTAAAAAATCAATATAGAAAGCTGATATGAAATTTGAATTAATCCCAAATTCATGGGCTGAATGCCTCCATTAACCAAGCTATAGGGGCATACAACACAAAAATACATGTTAAATATTTTTTTTTTAATAAAAGCCCCCCTCACTGAAATTCTCTAGGACAATCTCACGGCAACATTACAAAACTAATGGTAGCTCTGATGCCACAAAACGAGACTTTCCAGGAGACCTTAAATAAAATGGAAAATGACAGAATTTCACAGGTTAATTACAGTTTACATCCGTGCAGACTGCACCGAGAGGCTGACTGATGTGCTGAATTTCCCCACCAATTGGGGTTTAACTACGTTTTTTCACTTTAAATTCTTGGGGTGACCAGTGGGCCATTGGCTAAATCAAAATCAGGTCCACTGCACATGTAGTTAGTGGTAAGTGGACAGATTCTTCTTTCTTTTAACCTCATCCTGTTTTTCATAGATTAGCTGAAGTGTTTCCTGTTAAACTTGTTCAGAAAATAATTTCCCCCTGTGCTGTTTCTCAATAGGCAGTTACTTTTGTGGAGTTGGTCTTAAAGCATTTCCAAGGACAAGCAAGAATGGCCTGTAGAGGGGGGACCAGCTTTCTTAGTAAAAGAACAAGTAATGTATGTATTACAAAAACTGAGAGGTTTGGCATGACTACATATAACATAGACCTAAATAAAACTGGGCTCATTTGGACCCAAGGAAGCTTTTGCAACAGGTTTTCTTTGCAAACAGAAATACCATAATATCTAACCTTGGTTAAAATATAGATGTTGGATATATATACATACACAAAGTCAGGCGGAATAAAATAAATTTACTGCTCAAGCAAAGAACCAACTAAATCAGATACACCTGTAATAATGTTTCTATTTAATTTTCATTACATTTGATCTCCAATTTGTTTTGTTTTAATATATTATTTGAATTATTTATCAGTCTTCAGTTGCTAACAGCATGAGTCAACATGTAAAAATGTTCATTATTTGCCTTGCCCGCACTATTATATTAATATACAGAAAACAAGTAATAGCTGTTATAAAAACATAATGTGAATGTTGCTCCTGGAACCATAGCTGAGCTAAGTCCTCAGACCTAAAGGTTTTGCTACTTGTAAATTTAGCAAATAAATTATTTGCTCGGTGCTCAGATATCACAGTGACGGGCACAGTCTAACTAGCAGTAGAGCGCTATAGCCTCCAGTTTGTACTAAAATGGTGCATTTAAGGATGCTTATTTGTGGATCTCCATGGTGGGAAGAAGGATGGAAGAAATAAGGCATAAGACTCATTTCATGATGAAAACAATCTTTGTTCATTTATTACATCTTCCTTCACACTTCATAAGATCAAGATAAAATGTCTGTAGCATTCTAATGGAATGTTAACCACACCAGCAACAGCAATCAAGTCATGTTCAGAAGCAGGAAGCAATAATGAACTCTGTTAGAGATAGATTTTATGTAAAACTCACACACTGGTAGAAAGCTAGGGCCCAATTCTCCTCTCACTTATACTGGTGTAGGAGTGAATCCACTGAAGTCAGTGGAGTTACACCATGTAAAATCAATGTGAGAGCAGAGTCAGGCCCCTTGTGTCCTTGAAGAGGAGAACCAGTACTTTTTACCTAATTTTTGAGGTAGGAAGATAATTTTCTTAGCATGGACCAAATGTTGCCCTCTCTTAAAGGTTACACTGGCATAACTAAGGCCAGAATTTGGCCCTGTTTTTGTCATTTCTGTCCCTTGGAAAGCTCAGATCAGTGAAATCCTCTTGTTTTCAAACTGGACTCAAGGCTCAAGGAGACAAAGGATTCAACTCCGGTCACCCAACATGGATTGGCTCAACTGTGATTCAAACAGAAATCTTCAGGTCCCCAACATTTAGTGCTTGGATCAAAGTCTCATGGATCACATCTGCTTGAAGGGAGCATATAATTTTAAAGGGGGAGGAAAGTAAAGACAGTTCCTCAGAATAAAGGACAGGGAGATCCTCAGGGTCCCTTGTGGAATGGGCTTGTTTGAATAAGTTGCAGTCAGTCATTTAGAATATAATGGTAACAGTTAATGCTGTGTGTTGAAACTTGGCACTCCCAGAAATCCCCTACAGAGAATAACTGCAGCACGTGGAACTGATTGACTAAGCACTGCGTAGGTTCAGTGGGAAAAGCTGGCACATGTACAAGCTTGTCGGTATTTGCTGGTCAGTGTGGAGTTAGAGATCCTCTCTCTATTCCCCACCACCCACATGCATGCAACAAGAGAATATCTGAAGAGGCAAGCAAACTATTTACTATCCTCTTCATTTTGCTAAAAGAATGGCGTGAATTCTGCTTGCTTACATCCATATAACCAATTGACTTCATTCACAGGTTTGCATCAGAGCTGACTTTGGCTTGTTTTTTTAAATAACATATGACTTATAACAAAATGGATATTATTAAGTAGGGCTGGGCAAACAGTTTAAACTAACCATTGACCAGTGACAGTGGGCTGGGAGAGGCAAAGACTTGGGGGTACAGTGGCATGGAGCTGTGTAACCTGGTCTTGGAAGAGGGGACTCTGGAAGGCAGGAGCAAAGGGTGCAGAAGGGGTGGGAGCAGGAGACTATGATGGCAATAGGAGGAGGTGTAGGGAATTGGGGAGGGAGCATGGGAGAGGACCGGTAAAAGCAGAGTCTTTTAAACATGTTAAAACTTTAAAATGTTTAACATTTTTATATTATAAAAATGAAAACTTTAAGCATTTTAAAGTTTTCAGTATGGAACAGCATCCTCCATTCCCATCTTCCAACCTCAGCTCACTAAGGTAAAAGCACCTTGTCATAGAATCTCAGAGTTGAAAGGGGCCTCAGGAGGTCATCTAGTCCAACCCCCTGCCCAAAGCAGGACCAATCCCCAATTTTTGCCCCAGATCCCAAATGGCCCCCTCAAGGATTGAACTCACAACCCTGGGTTTAGCAGGCCAAAGCTCAAACCACTGAGCTATCCCTCCCCCCCTACTGCATGCATTGTCCCTACTGCATGCATTCAGGCATGTGTGAGCACCTCCCCCGCCGCCCCCCTGCCCAAGGACTGGCTAAAGCAGGAGGGGTGGGCAAACTTTTTGGCCCGAGGGCCACATCTGGGTATGGAAATTGTATGGTGGGACATGAATGCTCACAAAATTGGGGTTGGGGTACAGGAGGGGGTGAGGGCTCCGGATGGGGGTGCAGGCTCTGGGGTGGGGCCAAAAATGAGGAGTTCAGGGTGCAGCGGGGCTCCAGGCTGAGGCAGGGAGTTGGGGTGCGGGGGGGGGAGGGCTCTGGCTGGGGCTTGGGGCATGGGAGGAGTTCAGGGGTGCAGGCTCTGGGCGGTGCTTACCTCAAGCAGCTCCTGGAAGCAGCGGCATGTCCCCCCTCCGGCTCCTACGCAGAGATGCGGCCAGGCAGCCAGGTGTCCCATCCACAGGCCCCGCCCCTGCAGCTCCCGTCAGCTACAGTTCTCAGCCAAAGGGAGCTGCGGTTGGGGCGGGCAGTGCGCGGAGCCCTCAGGCTGCCCCTAAACGTAGGAGCTGGAGGTGGGGACTAGCTGCTGCTTCCGGGAGCCTTGGCATGCGTGCGCAGAGCGGCCTCTGACCCCGCTCCCTGGCTGGAGCGTGGGAGCAGGGCAAACCCCAGACCCCGCTCCCCAGCGGGGAACTCGAGGGCCGGATTAAACCAGCTGGAGGTCCGTATGTGGCTTGCGGGCCACACTTTGCCCACCTCTGGGCTAAAGTCTGCAGGAAGAGAGCCCTGCAGTAACATGTCTTATAAGATCTGTAAGAGCAAAGCATCTCTTGTGCAGGCCTTCTATTTAAACAGTTGGTACTAATTCAAATAAAACCTTGGGCAATCCCCCCAACCAAAACACATTGGGAGTGGGAAAAAGTGTTGTGATAGAAAGTGTTTATGGGAGTCCAGTTAATACTCAAACCCAATATTATCCTTTATAAAAATTGGGCACCTTTTAAAAATCTAAATGTTATAAAGTCTAGAAATAAATATTTAATGGGATTTCCCCATTCCCATATTATCCTTTAATCACTCACATCACCTGGTACATACTGTCCTCCCAAACCTTAACTTTGGGCTGAGTTCAGATTCAACTGCTGAACTGTTCACCCAGCTCTGTTATTTACTTTCCTAATTTCGTAGTGTAGACATACCCTAGGGCTGTTCCTTGTCTTGTGGACTAGGTGCTGTGGGGACAGAAGGGGAATGCTTGTAACAGAAGTAATCACCCTCATTCAAGTTGGTTCTGCCCAAGGTAGTTTGCACACAGTGTCCTAGACATAAATTTTAGTCCTTTTCATTTCATAGATTCATCAATGCTGTTTGATCGAGCTGATTCAGGGCTCCTCCCCTCCTCCCTCTCCGAAATTCCCTATTCGCTGAACAGTCAAGATAGCAGTGATTTGCAGACACTTAGAAAACTGCCTGAAATTTAAAAACTAGAAATTCTTGGGTTTAAGACCTTGAAAACCAGGCCCAGTATCTTCCACAGCCTAATGGAGGACTTTATTGCATGGGTGCAAGGGAGGGCAGAATTCAGCCCACTGCCTGCAGAATCCTGTTTGCCAAAAACAAACCAGCCTTGGCAGGACAGCCATGAGCCTTTTCCAGTGACACGATCTCATTACTATTACTTTTGCCAGGTACTGACCAGGGAAGAGCTTTTCAAATCTAAATTAAATCAATCTTTTAAAAGAAAATGTTAAGAAAGATTAGCCTGGAGCTGCTATAGTTCTGCCTTCATTATTTCAAACTAGTCAGATGCAAGAGAGCAATTTAAGTCCTTCAAAACCATTTCCTTTCAACTTTCCATCCAGTTCTCTGAAGACGCAGTTTCTTCTCTCACTTGATGTGAATTTCCCAGTCAGCACCAACATTTAATAATAGTTTTTCCAGTGTCAACGTGGAGGTCTTGGCATCATATGTGAAAACCACTTCTTTGTCTTTCCCATCTGAATTGCAATAGGACAAGAGAGAGCTTATGATGCACTCTAAGAAAACCTCTTCTGAACAAAGTTATACATGACTGCCTTGTTTCTCTCACTCTCATTGGGTCAGATTATCTCCTCTGTTAGGCATGGAGGTGATAAAAGGAGAGCAATTACTGGCCAGATCTCCAGTATGCTCATAAGGGTGCATCAGAGTCTATGGTATCATTTCTTCCTTTACTACAACTCTGCAAACGTGCTTGGGGCTCCATGGGTTTTTTGGGGGAAGTTATCATTCTGAACCCTTATCCTCTGACATATCCAAGGATTTTCCTGCAGAAATTCCAGCAGAAGCGAATGCTTGTTTCTGCATTAAGTGTCACTTTTTGTGCCTTAACAGGGGTAGAGACAGGTGCAGGCAGGAACAATGACATTATGATTCCCAAAGGGGAAAGGAAGGTGCCTGGAGGGACAGGTCCTCTGTGCAAATTTCACTAGTTTTCCCTAGGCAGGTCCTTGTATAGTTCAATGGGTTCTGCATTGTCAGAATCTGTGAACCCTCCTGCGTGAACGAGAGAACAGAAACTCTTATTCTTGCCTGAAAATTTCCTTTCTTGGATCAGTCTGATCCACCCTATTTGAGGGTCTAAGAGTGTTATTATTAAATTGTATCTCCAGCTGCATGCTCTGTAAAATAAGGTTATCAAAATTTGTTAATCCTGAAGTATGGCAATTGTCACTGTTGACCAAAGTGTGTTTTGGCTCTGTAAGTTATCACACTGGTGGGCCCTTCAGTGGGAGCAGCCAACAACCTTGTCCCTGATCTCCAAAAGCAGTAAGGTATCTTCCTATGGAGACACTGGCGCCCAAGTTTCAGTGCAGTTCCCTAGTGGGCAGGTGTAATGAAAAATGATCACTCCCTCTACATCACAGGCACTACCTGGTCCTCACAGCAAAAGGAGTTAACCCCAGCCTCCATTTCACTTTGCCTTGCACAGATGCTCCGTGGAAGAGGAGCAGGCAGAAGGAGAGGCAGAAGGGGGAGAACACCTGGGGCAAGGCAGGGCTCCTTCTCTGGGCTCGGAGAGCTAGGCTGATCCCCAGGCTGAGGCAGTTTTGTTACCTTGTTTTGCTTTGTCTTTATCGAGACTTTCTCCTAATGAATGAACCTTACAGCTGTTTGCTGTGGTTTCTGCCCAGTCAAGCCACCAGTTTACACACGAGTTGCAACAACTGGTGCTTTAGTTGACACTTTCAGTAGAGGGGCCAAGGATTAACTAGGCTTGCAAACTGAACTACCCTCTTATCCACAGTGACGGTCCCTCAAGAACAGGGGTGGGATAAACTGGAGGGACAGCACTGGGAAGCCTGTACTATTGCTCCCCATGCTTATAGTTGTCTTTTCAGTATTGTCATCTGCCACCTGTAATTAGTGCTACCATTACAGTAACATTTTAAAAAATTGAAGTGAAGTATAAAATACTTGCCTCTCTTACTCTGGAGACTGGCTGTCACAGATGTGGGTTGCTTCTGAACTCCCAGAATTAGTACCCGTTCAACTATGCATTTCGTGTGGTACTGCCCAATTTCATCAGCACAGCTGAAAAAGTAAACAGTCTCAGACACAGTAATTTCTACCTGTGGTTGGAGAGCCAACCCAGGCATAAAACTTCGACAGACAAACCACTACTAGTCTCTTACTTCAGGATCCAAAACATAGTTTATTTTCCCTAACATACTTTTTCTTGAGGCAGGTGTGATATTTTTTTCCCCTCCACCACCAACTGCCTAATGGGTGCATAAGTAGGTTTCACAAGCTCCTGGTTACCTGGATGGCATCCGACAATGATTTAAATAGATACAATGGTGAAGGGCCTGTCTACGTAATTCAGTTGTGCCTGCACTGAGAGGACTAATCTGTGTTTTAGTCATAAACAACGAGGAGTCCTTGTGGCACCTTAGAGACTAACAAATTTATTTGGGCATAAGCTTTTGTGGGCTAAAACCCACTTCATCAGATGCATCAGATGCAGAATGGGTTTTAGCCCATGAAAGCTTATGCCCAAATAAATTTGTTAGTCTCTAAGGTGCCACAAGGACTCCTCATTGTTTTTGCTGATACAGACTAACACGGATACCACTCTGAAACCTGTTTTAGTCCTGTTACCCACGCCATTCTATGATCCTGCTTTATGGTAAGTTTTGTAGAACAGATGATCTCTAACTCACACCTGAGGTCTGAAGGAGCAAGAAAAATCCCTGTAGGTTAATGATGGTGCTACACTCACAGAGCTGCACTCACAGTCCAGGTGAACAGTGTGAACCAGATGCTCTACATAGTCCAGGTCTGACTGTGTAGAGCAACACTTACCTCTCCAGTTTTGCATGTGAAACTCTCCGTCCCTGGGGGTTCTTGAGCAGTGGACAAGAATAACACACAGTTGTTGCTAAGTAAAGTGAATTATAAAAGGGATTTCCTTTTATGGGGATTTTACCTGCAACAGCTGCCATTACCTGGAAGAGAAAACATTCTTGTGGAAAGTGAATTTCCTGTGCAGGAATTGCTTCTTATGGAGGTACTGAAATGAATGTCCATCATCTAGATAGAGCTCACCTACTGCAAAGTCCTATGGAACACATCAGATGTAGAACAAAGTTAACAGAAGCCTGAGTGGGGACAATGAAACTGTAAATAAGCATCACTATATGCTGAAGTAAACAGTTACAAGCCACTAGAACCGTTATGATCTCTGGTAGGTTAAAATATTCCCGTGAAGAACAATCCAGCATTACTAAAAGAGCATTCTGGATGTTATGGTTTTGTAAATTCATCGTGGTGTCTGTGCAGTACTTTCTGCTATTGGGTTGTATTTAAAAGGACAGTTGCTGAATTTCTTCTTTCTGGTTCTGAAGAGGAAGTTTATGGCCTGAAGCAATCCACCACTCTTTTTCCTCCAAGCTGCTGGAGGGAAGGTGGCTGACAAGGAGAGGAAGGGCAAGGGGAAGGTCAGGAAATGCTCTACTTGTACAGAAATCCTAGTCTTCTGCTGAACGAACAGTTTGTGTGCTCTGGCATGAAGCCCAGCACAAAGAGTGGAGCCTAGACAAGTGAGAAGAGGGCCAAGTTTCTCCACAGCAATCTGGAGGAGACTGGCTCTTCTTCTAGCTGGTGTGTAGGCAAGGACCGAACTGTGCTGGTTGAACTGGCAGAAGGAGACCTCCTGTTCCCTATAAAGCAGGTCCTACTGCTAGAGAAAGAGGCTGCAGAGAGCAAAGAGGAGCACAGATCTGATGAGACCAAAAGAGACAGGAAGAAGGGATAAAAAGACAGGTGTATAAACTAAATGTAATCCCAGAGTACCTTGTAATCCAGAGCAACACGGAGTTCATAAGAAATATCTGTCATCCATTCAGTGGATCTTCCTACTGTGGTCTTAAGGGGCACCACACTCCCACCTCGCTGGAACACTGGAATCTATCAATAACAAAGCCAGGGTAGAAGAATTCAAGTGTAGAAATCTTAGTGCTATTCTCTGATCATTTAATTTTAGCCTTTTGGGGGGAAAACTGCAGCTGTTTTTTATTACCTATAGAGAACTGCAGCAGACAGCACGTTGATGAATAAACTCTATTCTGCTTACAAGTCATCTTCCCATGTGTTTTTCCTGTCTCAAAATCATCCCAACAACATTTACTGAGAGTGCCCACCCTGTACGGTGTCTGTCTTCTCAAACAGCAACATATATTGGGGGCCATGGTGTAACTGGGTCCATCTGAATGAAGGACACGGGATACTGACAAAGACAGTCCATTGCCCTCCTCTGGTACAACAATTGTTATAACTTACATGGATAATGGGCACTGAGAGTCCAGTGCTGACTTTCATGTAGTGGTTGAATAGTAGGAAGCCCCACCTAGAAATGTGAGGCTGTCCAAGTGACCCCCTCCTTTGCTACGAACACTGTTGAAATACTTTCTGCACTTTCAGCATTTCTACTAAATACTCCCTCTAAGTGGGAGGTGATTTGGAGGTGAAAGGGGGTTCACTGTGGAGTTCTCTTCTGCTGTAATTAGCCCCTTCTTTGTCTCTCTGAGCCTGCAGTGCTCATAGGATCACTTTGTTGTTTCTTATTTTGAACCTTGTTGCCTTGAGTTAAGACAGCAGCTTTTTTTTCCTGCACAGAAGCGATTTTAATTCTCCTTGCAGGACTGCAGCCTAATGTCACTATTCTGATTTATGAGTGTTTGAGAGAAAATCTATTTTGACCTGTCAACACAATAAAAGCAATGTTACAAAATAAAAACGTACACTCTCCAGTGTTACTGGGATCTTCAGAGTCCCTGGATAGTCTAGTCGTCTAAATCTTCTGAGGTCATACCAAACCTACATCGGGGAAAAGGCAGAAGAAACAAACATAAGATATATATTATGGAAAGATCTGATAACTCCGCAGGGGCATTTTGCTTTGTGAATTCATCTCTGGCTGTCAGTGTCTTTTACAGTATTCTTGTGATGCAAGGAATAGCATTTAGTGTGCTGAGTCCAAAGATCTTTCCGAGACACTTAGTAAGTGTGCGATACGCAAAATGGAGAATGACCTTTTCTAGAAGTTGCATTTGCTCTAATAGGTTTCAAAGTTGCTGCAGGTGCTAAGCAACAGTGTCATTCACAAAATGATTTTAAAATTAAATATTTTAAAATTAAATTATTTTAAAAAATACTTTATGAGAAACAAATCCAGTGTAAGCACATTTGTACCTTAAAATAATCTAAGTTTTCTACAGGCCTCCAACTTGTGTCCTGAGGTATGTGCTACGGACCAAACCTCTTTAGTACCCATTGCTAGATTGTTTTGGCTTTAGGGCCTTTGGAATGAGTATGAGAGACAACAGGAACACATTGTCTATTTCTCATGAATTTTCAGTCTTTTTATGTTAAGTAAAAGGGCTTTTCAGTTCAGTGTTTAGTACATGTGAAGGGTTAAATTTAGGCTGGTCTGACAACTGAAACCTTCTCATGCACCAAAAGCCAAATGCGTTTTTAGGCACCCACAACAGCATGTGATTTTCACATTGTCCTTGAGAGATCATGCCCCCAGTGTAAGGTTATTCAGTTTTTGATGTTGTCTGAGTAAATGCTGTAAACCGTATAAAGCAGGTCAATGTGGACTTTTCTCTATTATCTGGGAACTAAAATAAGGCAAACAAAATAACTACAACCTAGACGTCAGACTTGGGACTGAATTTATTGGGATATTCCAAAGCATGCTGCAAGAGCAGGTCATTAAAAATGACCATACAAAGTACCCTGTGCCTCTGCAACCTAGTCCCTGACCAGATTAGCTGTTACAGCCATGGTAGGCAGTGAATTCCTATACAAATCTTAACTAAAAATAAGTGTTTGTCAAAGCTTCCTGAGAGAGACCCTAAGCAATCTCTCCCATATTTCTATACTCTGCCTTATCTCAAGCAAAGAGATCAAAGAACTCCTAGTTCCTGAGACATATTGGGGAGAGCCACAGGCTTTTACTTGACTTTTCAAGGCTATTCCCTCCTCTCCTTTTCTCCCTGTTCATCTGCCTCCAAAATTAAATCTCAAGCTCCTACTCAGTGCAATGAGTTGCATTTGTCAGAGCTGATTCCTGTGATGTGGGAAATCTAGTTACTTGAGCTGCTGAGAAAATTTTAGTCAACACTTAGCCATGGAAGCTGAAGAAATCTCTTCCCAAGGTACCACCCTCACAGTCTCTGATTCTGAAACCGGCCTGGTCTACAGTACGCGGTTAGTTCGGAATTAGCTGAGTTACTTTGAAATAAAACTGATTCCGTCCACATGACCAAACCAGTTTTTTCGATTTAAAGGACTCTTTAATCCGATTTCTGTACTCCACCTCGGCAAGTGGAGTACTGCTAAAATCGAGATCGCAGTTTCGGGTTACAGGTACTGTGGACGCAATTCGATGTTATTGGCCTCTGGGAGCTATCCCAGAATGCTCCCTTGTGACCACTCTGGACTACACTCTCAACTCTGATGCACTAGCCAGGTAGGCAGTAAAAACCCTGGGAACTTTTGAATTTCCTGTTTGGTCACCTTCAGCACAGGTGACTATCAGCACAGTCCACCATCACAGGCGACCATGCAGAGTCCACCATCACAGGAGACCATGCAGTCCCGGATTCGCAGACAAGCTCCAGCATGGTCCGAACGGGAGGTACTGGATCTCATCGCATGTTGGGGAGACAAATCTGTTATGGCAGAACTACGTTCCAAAAAAAGAAACACAAATACGTACGCTAAAGTCTCCAGGGCCATGACGGAAAGAGGCTACTCCAGGGACACAGAGCAGTGTCGTACAAAAATCAAGGAGCTCAGGCAAGTGTACCAAGAAGCCAGGGGGGCGAACGGGTGCTCTGGGTCACAGCCCCATACGTGCTGCTTCTACCGTGAGCTGCATGCAATCATGGGGGGGTGACGCCACCACTACCCCACCACTGTCCGTGGACACTTACCAGGGGGGAGTAGCACGGAGCAAGGAGGATGAGTTTTTGGAGGATGAAGAGGAGGAGGACAGCGCACAGGTGGCAAGTGGGGAATCCGTTTTCCCCCCCTAGCCAGGAACTATTCTTAACGCTGGAGCCAATAGCCTCCCCCCACTCCCAAGGCATGCTCCCAGACCATGACTCTGGAGAAGGCACTTCTGGTGAGTGACAGCTTGATTGGAGCCACGCAGTGCGGGGTGGGTGAAAACCCAGTCACGCTGGGCTGTTCGCATTTAGTTTAAAGGGCTCTTCCCTGCTCAGAGCCTCATCAGAGCCATGCGGTGTGGGGGAGGAGGGGAGGTGTTGTGTGAAGCGATCATCCCAGAGAGCCCGCAGGCCCTCCTTTTATATGGCAAACCCACCAGGCATTGCTTGCTATGGGAAAGGGGGCTCGGCAGTTTGCAAGCATTGAAATGAATGCGGAAGAAGCAGAACCCCACGTGCCCCTAGGGCTTACCATGGCTGCCTGCAAGCTGAATTCTGTTGCCCAGCTGCACGTGATGGCTTACTCACACTGAAGTGGCAGGCACTTCAGTATAAGAGGCAAAATGCAACCTTGTACAGGAAGAACATGTGCTGTGTACTATGAATTGCCTGTTTCACTGAGAAAGTGTGTCCCCTTTGTTCTCTAAAATGTATCTTTTAAAATACTACCCTCCCTTTTTCTCCTCCCGCAGCAGGTGCAAATGTTTCAACACGGCCCCTATCTACTCCGTCCCAGAGGCTGGTCCAGATTAGAAGGCGGAAAAAACGAATTTGGGACGACATGTTCGCTGAGCTCATGCAGTCCTCCCTCACTGATAGGGCCCAGCTGAATGCATGGAGGCAAACAATTGTGGAGTCGCGTAAAGCATTACATGAATACGAAGAGAGGAGGAATTTGCGCAATGAGAGCAGGCAGGATGCTACGGTCAAGCTCACTGGGGAGCAAACTGACATGACATTAGATCCACATGTATGGTGGATCTAATGCGGGAAAGGCAGCAAGACCACAGACTGCCGCTGCAGCCCCTGTATAACCGCCCTCCCTCTTCCCCAAGTTCCACAGCCTCCTCACCCAGACGCCCAAGAACATGGGGACAGTGGGGGAAGGCTACGGGGATGCACACAGTCAACCCCAGAGGATTGCACAAGCAGCAGAAATCTGGCATATCCTAAATTTTGATTTGGTTTCTGGACTTATCCTTGCCTCCTCCTCCACCCCCCTAACCCAATACTGCCCCCTCCCCAGTCTAGCTTCTGATTTCTTTCAATGTTTTGTGCAACAAATAATAAAGAACGTTTTTTAAACAATTGTGACTTTATTTCCTTTCATATATATACTGGGCAGGTAACTTCAAGAGAAACAAACGCAACTGTCACACCGTACTCTGGCCAGTCATGAAACTGGCTTTCAAAGCTTCTCTGATGCGCAGTGCGCCCTGCTGTGCTCTTCTAATCGCCCTGTTGTCTGGCTGTGCGAAACTGGCCACCAGGCGAGTTGCCTCAACCTCCCACCCCACCATAAATGTCTCCCCGTTACTCTCACAGATATTGTGGAGCACACAACAAGCAGCAATTGCAATTGGAATATTGCTTGTGCTGAGACCTAACCAAGTCAGTAAACTGTGCCAGTGTGCTTTGAAACGTCCAAAAGTACATGCTACTACCATTCTGCACTTGCTCCTTACTAGTGTCCAGGGTGCCTGTGTACGGCTTCATGAGCCAGGGCATTAAGGGGTAGGCTGGGTCCCTGCGGATAACTATAGGCATTTCAACATCCCCAACAGTAATTTTCTGGTCTGGGAAGTAAGTCCCTTCCTGCAGCTGTTCGAACAGACCAGAGTTCTTGAAGATGCGAGCATCATGTACCTTTCCCGGCCATCCCACGTTGATGTTGGTGAAATGTCCCTTGTGATCCACCAGTGCTTGCAGCACCACTGAAAAGTACCCCTTGTGGTTTACGTACTGGCTGCCAAGGTGGTCCGGTCCCAAGATAGGGATATGGGTTCCGTCTATCGCTTCCCCCAGCCCCCACAGTTAGGGAATCCCATTGCAGCAAAGTCATCCGCTATGACCTGCGCATTTCCCAGAGTCACTAACCTTGATAGCAGCTGGTCAATGATTGCATTGGTTACTTGCAGCACAGCAGCCCCCACAGTAGTTTTGCCCACTCCAAATTGATTCCCTGCTGACTGGTAGGTGTCTGGCATTGCAGGCTTCCAGAAGGCTATCGCCACTCACTTCTCAGCTGTGAGGGCTGCTCTCATCTTGGTATTCTTGCGCTTCAGGGCAGGGGAAAGCAAGTCACAAAGTTCCATGAAAGTGCCCTTACGCACGTGAAAGTTTCGCAGCCACTGGGAATTGTCTCAGACCTGCAACACTATGCAGTCCCGCCAGTCTGTGCTTGTTTCCTGGGCCCAGAATCGGTGTTCCATGGCATGAGCCTGCCCCATTGCCACCAGGATGTCCAAATTGCCAGGGCCCGTACTTTGAGAGAAGTCTGTGTCCATGTCCTCATCACTCTTGTCACCGCGCTGCTGTCACCTCCTCGCCTGCTTTTGTAGGTTCTGGTTCTGCACATTCTGCAGGATAATAGGCAAGGTGTTTACAATGCTCATAACTGCCGCGGTGATCTGAGCGGGCTCCATGCTTGCCATGGTATGGCGTCTGCAGGAGAGCAGAGTTGCAGCAGAAGCAGTGGCTGACGACGGATGCCATGAAAATAGATATTTATAGAAAACAACGAGAGGACCTGCGAGGTGGATTCATGAGAGCAGGAGAGCAGAGCTGCAGCAGAAGTGGTAGATGACGACGGTTAGCAGTCCTACTGCACCGTCTGCTGAAAGCAGGATGGAGTCCGCATGGAAAAAAGGCACGAAACGACTGTCTGCCGTTGCTTTCACAGAGGGAGGGAAGACTGACGACATGTTCCCAAAGCCACCCATCAGGTGTTTTTGACCCATCAGGAATTGGGAGCTTAACCCAGAATTCCAATAGGTGGCAGAGACTGTGGGAACTGTAGGATAGCTACCCACAGTGCACCACTCCGTAAGTTGATGCTAGCCACGGTAGTGAGGACGCACTCCGCCGACTTACTGCGCTTAGTGTGAACATACGCAATCAACTGTATAAAATCAATTTCTAAAAATCGACTTCTATAATATCGACCTGATTTCATAGTGTAAACATACCCTAAGGGTATGTCTATACTACCCGCCGGATTGGCGGGCAGCAATCGATTGATCACATCTAGTCTAGACACGATAAATTGACACCCGAGTGTGCTCTCCCATCGACTCCTGTTCTCCACCGCCGCGAGAGGCGCAGGAAGAGTCGACGGGGAGCAGCAGCAGTTGACTCACCGCAGTGAAGACACCGTGGTGAGTAGGTCTTAGTACGTCTAATTCAGCTACATTATTCACGTAGCTGAAGTTGCGTAACTTAGATCGATTCCCCCCCTCAGTGTAGATCAGGCCTAGTGGCCAAAATGTGTTAGTTGATGAAATGACAATACCTGCTCTGAAGAATGCAGTCTTGGGTAAAAAGAATATAACGTACAAGGAAAGTGATCACAGTGACAAGAACACAGCAAGATTATAAGAAAAAATTGTTTAAGTTCCTCTCCTTGCATCCTTCCTCTACCATCCATCCCCTATGTCTTTTCCCCCAGGTTCAACTCAAATGTCTTTCCTATCCTCCGTCCCAACATTTGACCCCTTCTTGCCACATAAATGAGAAATTAACCCTAGGAAAAGGAAATTAAATAAATAAGGAGATAACTTAAGTCAGCTAATGTGTTGCAGAGGTGTAGGATAAGTATAAAATTAAAGAACTAAATTTAGCTTAAGTTTGGTTAAGGAAATACATATTTGTTGTAAAGAAAGGCCCAGAGTAGCAAGTAGAAGGAAGGCCTTGAAAATAATAGTAATAAGGCAAGAAGGAATGAAGTAGGGAGGATGTCTGGTTCAAAGAATAACTAATGAGATAAGTTCTAAAAAGAAGGCCTCTGACCGAAGGGGATGACTGCAGATGGTTTTAAATAAAATAAAGAGAATCTGTCTTAAAATGGGCCAACATGGCCCTTCCCCAACTCACAGACCAGTGTTAAAGCCTGTGTAAACCTAGGTGCAATGGGGAAATTGTTGGACAGCTAGAGGAAAGGGAGGAAAGGCCTTGGGAAGAAAGGAGGTGCTAAATCTTTTCTAGATTAAGACTGGAAATAAGGGTGAACTGTGTCAAATTATTTTTTAGCTGAAGTCAGCAATTGGCAATGACATCGCTTGTTTGTAAAAAGGGCATAAAAAGTAAACTCTTAAAAGGATTCATTGCTAATACCTGCCTGACCATGTTGGAGCCAGCCAATATGGATCTAAATACCCCTGAGTTTAGCCCATTTGTAAGTATCTTGATCAAATACTTATAAATATTTTGTTACTGTTTGGATATAGTAAATTGCTTATTAGTTAGGCTTTGTAGGCATGTTTAGAGCAATTGTATAAGTATCATTTGGCCTTTGGATTTAAAAAAGGAATTTATGATTAAATTTGTGTTTGGTGGGTTCCCATATTAATATTAATAATTCCAACAAGGTGTCACAGAAGGAGCGGGGCTTGAGGAGGGATTTAAATTAGACGAGAGTAATGGCTCTGTGTGCTGGCCCAGGGCGGGTTGTCTATGTGTAGAAAGTACAAAGACTGCTGTGCAAGACACCTACAAATGGGAAAAGGAGGCCTTGAGAAGGGGACTTGGGTTGCCACTAGTTGCACTATCACTTATTGGTTATCCTGGGATAGAAGAGAATGGAGTTAATGCACTTTCTTTGATTCAAACATCGGAGTGGGTTCTTAGTTACCCTCACCTCATCTGACCCAGGCAGTAAAACGTTCACTGTAGTGGCCTCTTGTTCAATGACTGGATGCACCAGTAAAGCGTTTCCTGGAATAAGAGATACAAAAAGAAATGAGAACACGCAGCATAGCCTGTGTATAGGGCATTGGACTGAAACTCAAGGAGACCTGGGCTCTATTTGTGGCTCTGCTACTGGTCTGCTGGGTGACCTTGGGCAAGTCACTTTGCCTCTCTCTGTGCCTCAGTTACCCCATCTGTAAAAAGGGGATAGTGATACTGACCTCCTTTGTAAAGAGAGCACTGTGAGATATACTAATGAAAAGTGCTGTATAAGTTAATAATAATATCTAGCTCTTGTATAATTGTTTTGCCTTTACCTAAAGATTCCATTGTGGGGCTAATATTTAAGGTTGAAGACTACAGAATTATTGGATAAGATTTTCAAAAGCACCTAAGGGAATCAGATGTTCAAATCTCTTTGAAATGCAATGGGAGTTAGGCAGGTGCCTAATTCATTTAGGTGCTTTTGAAAGTCGTACTCAATGTCTATAAGAGTTATCACCATGCAATGTTAAATACCAGTACAGAATCCAAAACTATGGTGTATAACCAGTATGTTAACAATGGACTCCCACAAAAATGTTCCCCCTTCACAGGTAATAAAATCCAGGGTCCTATGGGTTAATGTGCTTGCACACAGGACTGGTGAGGGACTGGGGAATCTATTAATATATTTTTGTATTTTAACAAAAAACACTTTCTTACAACCAGAAGCAAGAAAGAAGGCAACCCCATTTGGCAAACAAACTCCTTTTCAATGCTCTTCATTGGAAATGTTTACACTTTTTTCTGAAAAATATATTGAGTAGGTTGATTGCATAGTGCACTGTTCAAAGATGTGTAACTGACAAGGGTGTGTGGGAGAAAAGTTTCTGAAGTTCTAACATTTGGAACATTCAAAAATGCTAAAAATTTGCTCTTCAAGATGTATTTTCTAGTCCTAGAGGTAACTCAACCCTGGCAGGGGTGATTTATTAGAATCCACAGAGAAGGTGAATTCCATCAGAGGCACTGAAATCACTCCAACCTCTCCATCAGCTCTCGATAATTAGTTATTAGATGTTGTCACACCTGATGCAGGTTGTGGTTTTAGATGCTGGAACTAAGTTCCATCTCTGCCATATGGAAATGGGGGCCAAGATTTTCAAAAGCAACTAATGATGAGTGCCTCAATTTTTTCACCTCAACCTCTTTACAATATCTCAGGCTGGGCACCCAATATCACTCACTTTTAAAAATCTTGCCCAGGGTTTTCATACTTTTTGCTACTGTAATATGCAGAAGTGCACATCTGTGAGGGGAGGGCTCCTACCTCAAACAGAGAATGAGGGGCGATCAGCAGATTATCTCAAGTGCCTATATACAAATGCACAAAGCCTTGGAAACAAGCAGGGTGAACTGGAGGTCCTAGTGATGTCAAGGAATTATGACGTGATTGGAATAACAGAGACTTGGTGGGATAACTCACATGACTGGAGTACTGTCATGGATGGTTATAAACTGTTCAGGAAGGACAAAAACTGTTCAGGAAGAACAAGGCAGGGCAGAAAAGGTGGGGGAGTAGCACTGTATGTAAGGGAGCAGTATGACTGCTCAGAGCTCCGGTATGAAACTGCAGAAAAACCTGAGTGTCTCTGGATTAAGTTTAGAAGTGTGAGCAACAAGAGTGATGTAGTGGTGGGAGTCTGCTATAGACCACCGGACCAGGGGGATGAGGTGGATGAGGCTTTCTTCCTGCAACTCGCAGAAGCTACTAGATCGCACGCCCTGGTTCTCATGGGCGACTTTAATCACCCTGATATCTGCTGGGAGAGCACTACAGTGGTGCACAGACAATCCAGGAAGTTTTTGGAAAGTGTAGGGGACAATTTCCTGGTGCAAGTGCTGGAGGAGCCAACTAGCGGGGGAGCTTTTCTTGACCTGCTGCTCACAAACCGGGAAGAATTAGTAGGGGAAGCAAAAGCGGATGGGAATCTGGGAGGCAGTGACCATGAGTTGGTCGAGTTCAGGATCCTGATACAGGGAAGAAAGGTAAGTAGCAGAATACGGACCCTGGACTTCAGGAAAGCAGACTTCGACTCCCTCAGGGAACTGATGGGCAGGATCCCCTGAGAGAATAACATGAGGGGGAAAGGAGTCCAGGAGAGCTGGCTGTATTTCAAGGAATCCCTATTGAGGTTACAGGGACAAACCATCCCGATGTGTCGAAAGAATAGTAAATATGGCAGGAGACCAGCTTGGCTTAACGGTGAAATCCTTGCAGATCTTAAACATAAAAAAGAAGCTTACAAGAAATGGAAGATTGGACAGATGACCAGGGAAGAGTACAAAAATATTGCTCGGGCATGTAGGAATGAAATCAGGAGGGCCAAATCACACCTGGAGCTGCAGCTAGCAAGAGATGTTAAGAGTAACAAGAAGGGTTTCTTCAGGTATGTTGGCAACAAGAAGAAAGCCAAGGAAAGTGTGGGCCCCTTACTGAATGAGGGAGGCAACCTAGTGACAGAGGATGTGGAAAAAGCTAATGTACTCAATGCTTTCTTTGCCTCTGTCTTCACGAACAAGGTCAGCTCCGAGACTGCTGCGCTAGGCAACACAGCATGGGGAGTAGGTGGCCAGCCCTCTGTGGAGAAAGAGGTAGTTAGGGACTATTTAGAAAAGCTGGAAGTGCACAAGTCCATGGGGCCGGACGTGTTGCATCCGAGAGTGCTAAAGGAATTGGTGGCTGTGATTGCAGAGCCATTGGCCATTATCTTTGAAAACTCATGGCGAATGGGGGAAGTCCCGGATGACTGGAAAAAGGCTAATGTAGTGCCAATCTTTAAAAAAGGGAAGAAGGAGGATCCTGGGAACTACAGGCCAGTCAGCCTCACCTCAGTTCCCGGAAAAATCATGGAGCAGGTCCTCAAGGAATCTATCCTGAAGCACTTACACGAGAGGAAAGTGATCAGGAACAGTCAGCATGGATTCACCAAGGGAAGGTCATGCCTGACTAATCTAATCACCTTCTATGATGAGATTAGTGGTTCTGTGGATGAAGAGAAAGCAGTGGATGTATTGTTTCTTGACTTTAGCAAAGCTTTCGACACGGTCTCCCACAGTATTCTTGTCAGCAAGTTAAGGAAGTATGGGCTGGATGAATGCACTATAAGGTGGGTAGAAAGTTGGCTAGATTGTCGGGCTCAACGGGTAGTGATCAATGGCTCCATGTCTAGTTGGCAGCCGGTATCAAGTGGAGTGCCCCAAGGGTCGGTCCTGGGGCTGGTTTTGTTCAATATCTTCATAAATGATCTAGAGGATGGTGTGGATTGCACTCTCAGCAAATTTGTGGATGATACTAAACTGGGAGGAGAGGTAGATACGCTGGAGGGTAGGGATAGGATACAGAGGGACCTAGACAAATTGGAGGATTGGGCCAAAAGAAATCTGATGAGGTTCAACGAGGATAAGTGCAGGGTCCTGCACTTAGGACGGAAGAATCCAATGCACCGCTACAGACTAGGGACCGAATGACTAGGCAGCAGTTCTGCGGAAAAGGACCTAGGGGTGACAGTGGACAAGAAGCTGGATATGAGTCAACAGTGTGCCCTTGTTGCCAAGAAGGCCAATGGCATTTTGGGATGTATAAGTAGGGGCATAGCCAGCAGATCGAGGGATGTGATCGTTCCCCTCTATTTGACATTGGTGAGGCCTCATCTGGAGTACTGTGGCCAGTTTTGGGCCCCACACTACGAGAAGGATGTGGATAAATTGGAGAGAGTCCAGCGAAGGGCAAAAAAATGATTAGGGGTCTGGAACACATGACTTATGAGGAGAGGCTGAGGGAACTGGGATTGTTTAGACTGCAGAAGAGAAGAATGAGGGGGGATTTGATAGCTGCTTTCAACTACGTGAGAGGTGGTTCCAAAGAGGATGGTTCTAGACTATTCTCAGTGGTAGAAGATGACAGGACAAGGAGTAATGGTCTCAAGTTGCAGTGGGGGAGGTTTAGGTTGGATATTAGGAAAAACTTTTTCACTAGGAGGGTGGTGAAACACTGGAATGCGTTACCTAGGGAGGTGGTAGAATCTCCTTCCTTAGAAGTTTTTAAGGTCAGGCTTGACAAAATTCTGGCTGGGATGATTTAATTGGGGATTGGTCCTGCTTTGAGCAGGGGGTTGGACTAGATGACCTCCTGAGGTCCCTTCCAACCCTGATATTCTATGATTCTATGCTTTATTTTGAAATTTAAACACCAGCTGATGTCTGGATTTAGGAAATGATTTACTTACCCAGCATGTATTCGTCTTCCACACCAAAAGTTTCTTGTTCATTGGGGAACTCTACCCAGAGAGGCCTGTAGAAAGCAAAGTGGAGTCTTGTCAGTTTCTTCTTTCCCATTGGCTGGAGTCTGCAGGCTCCCAACCATTTTCTACGTTTCTGCTCTCCTACAAGGCCCATTTTGTGACTACCGCCATGCAGCCAAGGAAGACTGGACACATGTCTCATCTGTCCCTTTAAATGCCACTTCTTATACAAGCATTATGTTTCCCAGCTGAACAAGAGATAAGGCACTTACCAGTGTATCTACTGCAAGCAAAAAGCTGGTCTAACTCAGCCTTCTCTGCAGGCTCTTGCAAGCCAGATCACAGAATCACAGAATATCAGGGTTGGAAGGGACCTCAGCAGATCAGTATTTGGGCTTCTCAATGTGTGTGCTCATTCTAACTACTGTTTGTTTTTCTTTTTGCTCTGGTTTTGGCATGTGTGTCTGTTTTGCCCTTGGCAGCCCTGGGAATCCCCCCTTTCCTCATGAACCCATATAGCATTCATCTTTCTTCTAGCAGAGGAGAGATGGACGGGACTTTTCTTCAGAGTCCATCAGCATTGCTCCTACACTGGCTAGTTTCTTGCGGGGACAGTCTCTTTTCTTCTCAGCAGCTGACTGTGCTGTTTCTACAGCAATCCTGTTGGTCAGGGATTGAGAACCCTGACTCAGAAGATGAAGTGCATAGTAATGTGGTACACTAATCACATGGTCACTGCACAGGCCTTCTTTTGCTTATTTATAATTCCAAATGTTATGATAACAATAGCTCTTTCTAGTTAGAGACAAGAACTGGAGCAATTCTGTGGATTCACTCACAAACAATGCCTGCCTGATCTGCTTACTAATAGGCATCCTGTTGAATGCTGCAACACCACTGTTTATTGGCTTGCTAAAGAGGCAGATTTGACATTCTGCTTGCCTTCATAAACCAGTGAAGAAAATACCACACTTCCTTTTTAGTTTCTGAATTTGCCACAATAGCTAACTATAACCCTGGCAGCATTTTATTATCGTATATAGTCAACATGGGTCTGATTTTTAGAAAGGTAGAAGCTCAGGGCATGATTAGGTGCTGGACATTGTATACAAATGGGACATTTGTATATGCAAAGGGCCAGACAGATACCCTCACTGACTGGCTCTTGTAGTGCCTGCATGCACAAATCAGGTTCACAACTGAGTGCATCCCAGAGCTTCTGCACTATTAAAAGTTAGGCCTTATCTTGAAATACTTTTGCATTACAACTAGTGAAGAGAAATTTTAAAAAAGGACAGCAATTCCAGTGCCATTTATAAGAGACAAAAATACAAGAGAGATTAGTAATATTTATCTTCTACTGATGTGACCGTTGCTCACAGTTCCACTGAGACCTCTCATTATAGATTGGAAAGGAGCACAATGGAAGCTAGTTTACTAATTTAACGTCTATATTACATTACTAAAAGAAAAATGATTATAGGAAATGTGGCATAGCATATACCTCATACTTGAATTATCTATATGAAATGAACTCTGGAAAGGTAACCCAGTTGGCCCAGTTTCTTCAAATGAACCAAAAGCATTTACCAGAGAGAGAGAAAAGGCAGACTTTGAAACTTTTAGGTCAGCTTAGGGATCCACCGGTAGTATTCAGATATGGATAAGAATAGTGATAACATTCTTCTTGGGGTCTACTGTATTTTATAAATTTATCTAAGACTGTATGTGGTAATTGTTTAATTAAGTGATGTGCTCAATTACTCTCTTTTAGAAAATGAATGTATATATTATTTGCTTTTAAAAATTCAAATTGAAAGTCACAAAAGTAAGAGAGAGTAATTTAATTTCCCCCTCTGAAACATCCATCTTGACACAATTATTAAATTTCCTGGCTCATAAGAAGGGCCTTTATATAAAGAGCAATACAAGTAGTTTTAATTATCAAGGGGTAGCTGTGTTAGTCTGTATCCACAAAAACAACTTCTCTTCATGTGTCAGTATATAATGCCTGCATCTGTGATTTTCACTCCATGCATCTGAAGAAGTGGGTTTTTTTTACCCACGAAAGCTTATGCCCAAATAAATCTCTTAGTCTTTAAGGTGCCACCGGACTTCCTGTTGTTTAAATAGTTTTAATGTAGCCCCTTATGATCTTACCTCATGACTGGTTCCGCAGTGGTGTGTGCCCGGTAGAACAGTGAATACAAGTAGGGCAGAAGGGTGTAGCGCTCTCTAATGGCTTCCCTGATGATCTGTGTGTTCTCATCCCCAAATAGCCATGGTTCACGCCGTTTGCTTTCGATATTTGCATGGCCTCTGAAGAATGGTTGGTATGCACCAGCCTGATACCAGCGAACAAGTAGCTCTGGTTCTGGGTCCCCAATAAACCCGCCCACATCAGCTAAAATTTAAAGAGACATGCTAATTGGTTTTTGAAAGTGTTCTGAAAAAACATGAATTTCTCTTATTACAAACATTACAAATCTATAAATACATGAATATAATATGGTACCTCCTACCCTGCTGAAAGACAGCTGCTTGGCCATACAAAGTGAAAAAAATTATCGGACTCTCATTTGATGATGAAATGGGTTGATAGCTTTTAGAGACACAGTGAGTGGTTTTCCTTGTCACAGGGGAAAATTATACTGATGCTCGTGGAAGACAACTCCAAGCTGTCAGTTCAAGGGACTCACATGCTACCGAAGATAAATATGCCAAAGGAAGGAGAGAAGAATGCTACTGGGAGCTGTAAATGGACTAAATATAGGAAACTGTTTTGAAACAGATTGGAGTGTAGGAAAGAAGTGGGTTGTTCTGCTGGTTGTGTGTTTAAATCTATCTTGAGACACAAGATCAGTAAATCTGGTGGCCTACATTTAGTGAAGAATCCAGTTAAACTCCTTACCTCCACAGAATGAAATTCCTGCAATGCTGATTGTGAGCAACATTGGAATGGAGATTTTTAAGTAACTCCACTCTGCTACGTTGTCTCCTGTCCATACTGCACCTGGAAACACCAGAAGCATAGTTTCAAGTTTACATACTGAATTCAGGCCCCAACATTAATTTATACTTGCAATTAGGGGGAAAGAAAGAAGAAAGTGGCAAGCTAATAAATTTGCTTCAAGTACTCTGCTGAATTTAAATTGGTATTCTATTATTGTTTAACAGTGTGATTAAAACTGCAATTAATCAATCACAACTTTTTTTAATCTTGTGATTCATTGCAATTATTTTTTAATTGTATGACAGCCCTAGTACCAAGTACCAGGCCTAGCATGCATAAATAAATAAATAAAGCCTTACAGAAAAACAGCACTGTTCTGTGATTTCATGAAGCTTGTCTATGCTTACCATACTTCTGTGATCCAGCAAAGAAAGATCGCGTGAGGACAAATGGCCTGTTCTGTCCCCCAGAGCGTTTGATAAGTCCTTCTGCAGTTGCCATTTGCTGCAAAGCATAAGAATAACTGACAAGGAGATAACCTAATTACAAACCGTATATACCACACTCCTGTTGTAGCCAATTAAAGGCAGGAACAATATGAAATATATGTCCAGAAATAATAGTAATTATTATTAGTTAAGTACCAACAGTTTGCTGGAAGACACTAGAACAGGGGAAAATACAGAAATACTAACATTGCATATGTAATAGATTGCTGTCATTACACCGTTGCAGTAGAAAGATATGCAGGAGTGCTATCACTGTTACGGGTCTGATTTATCATGGAGAAGCTGATTCCAACATACGGGCACCTAGTACAACAGGGCCAAATCTTGATGGGACCATCTGGGCGCTACCGCGGTACATATTATAATAGCCATAATCATCCATGACAGAGTATCTCTGGCAGTTGATTTTTGTCTTTAGTTGCCCTACCTGGTAAAAGCCATAGAGATTGTGAACCTCCCGGTGCTCCCAGTTGCCATGGTGGACCGCATCTCTCTGCATGGTTAGTTCTGCCCCTTTGAAGACTGAAGGCTCATTCATATCATTCCATACAAACAGGATGTCAGTAGAGCCCTGTTATACAAAGTAGCATTTAGGGTACATTTAAGTCATTAGGTTAATCCAGTGTTACCCAAACGGTAGTGGTAGGGTATGCACAGCAAGAGAAGCAACAGAACAGTGGCGCTGCAAATATGCTCTCATGGCTCCAGGTAAAGCTGAGGGCAACTTCTTGAAAGCTATCTGTCTTCTCCGACAGCCTGTAATTCATCTGGCCACAGGAGCAGCTTATGTATACAGGGTTGCAGTCCACAAGCGTAACTGAGCTTTTCAGCTCTCCTAGCACTCAGTTGAAATGGCTCTGTGGGCCGAGTCCACATGTGCAACCAATAGATGCCTCAAGCCTCACAGCAAGCAGAATGTTGCCTTTTCGTGAGTGATTGTGGGAAGGAGGCAGGGGAGCATAAAAGTTCATAAGAGAATTTTAAAATATTAAAAAGCCCAGAGGAAAACTGCAGAAAAGGACAGGAAAAAGAAACCAGGGAGACAAAGTTGCCTTGGGACATGAAGTGAGGGGCCATAAGTAGCGCAAGTTTACCTGCCCCTTGCAAAGTGGGGCCCCAACAAAAAAATGATTGGGAGCTGGGCAGTGTTTCAGTGACACACATGTCTAATATTGGGTACAGCCTGGAAGGGGCTAGGAGTGATGTGACTCTAGGCTATGAACAGCCAGTACTTCCACACTATTCTCCTCACTTAAAAGGACTCATTGTGGGGGAGAATGACATGAGAACAACTGTGAGCTCCTCAGAGGCAGCACTCTCACATCGTTCCCTGTGTGGACTCCTATTGAGAGAAGCTGGGAATGGGGCAGCTGCATTAGATGACATGGTGGTAAAATGCCTGTTCCCTGTCCACACCAAAGTCTCCACTGTTGCTATCGCTGGGGAAATTGCATCAGTGATGAATTAGGCTCCTATTTTTCTTAGTGTTGACAAGGCCATGGTGAGGCTCCTTCTGCAGTCTATATGGTTATCACGATATTCAGGATATTTGCCTCTACAGTCTAATGACCATCTACAAATACAAAGCCCCACTACCTTACTTATCTAGTAGTTTATTTCCTCTGACTATCTCTTCCCAATTTCCAGGTTTTTGATGTGCTCTGTAGGATCCAAAGAGAAGAAACACAAACCTTATATGATTTGAAGGAAAACTGATCTGCATACCATTCTCGGACTTCAGGATTGGTAAAATCCAGGTAAGAAGAGGAACCTGCAGGTGTGGACCATCACATTGATTATGTTAACTTTTATAGCATCCATTGCCTTGGCATTCAAGCATTGTGACATGTCGACATAACAATCTCCACAATGAGTCGCACCGAGACTTCTGCCCTTGCTGTAACCTTAATACATAACCCAAAATGCCAGGAACAAAAACCTGAGCAAAGTGTAACCAAGTGCTAAACTAAACAAGTACACCTTTCACTGTGATCTGAAGAGCACTATTCTTGGGCTCTGGTGGGCTAAGTTTCACATCATTTAAAGATGGTGACCAGCATTTTGAATGGCACCTAGAAGCAATCTGGAAGCCAGGGAAGGAATCAAAGCCTTGATGTTACGGGGTAGTGTCACTCAGGAGGTGGGCAACTGTGTTCTGACGTACACAAGTGGTCTGCAATGGTTGTGCTATGTTCATTATATAGTATAGACTGAGCCACAGTGATTAAACATTGCACACAGACAGCTGATTTGCTGTCAGTTGATGTCCCTTCTGGAACCCCACTGATCCTCATATATTTCCTTGTTTACAGAGATATCTACTCTCCATGCGCCAATAGTGCACTATTCACCAACAGCGTAGTGGCAGGGCACTCGCAAGTATAGTCAGGAATGAAACAAAATTCATCTATATACTTATTTCAGAGCCTCACCCATGTCATGACTCCCTGGTTTATTTGTTGCTAGGTTGTCCAGCTTGAAGATAGAATTTTAAGACTGGCAACTCCTTCAAAACTCATGTTTTCTGGAATTAGATGGATATTTTAAAATATAAAATTGGGGCTTGCCAACCTTAATGGCGTCCAAATCCTATAAACTCTTATCTCACTTTCCCTTTTCCCTTCTCAGACTTTTCCTCTGCCATCTGATCTAACCCTTTTCCGATTTTGCTGTTCCCACCTTTGCTGAAAAGGATCTTTCTGGTACTGTTTCATTCTCACAGTGCCATGGCCACTGTCTCTCCCTGCATGGTCCCACAAACTTCAAGTGGAAAGGATTCCTCTAGCCACACACTATACAGTGAAGAATGCAAGCCACACTCCATGAAGTTTGAAGTGTTTTCAAAGGGGTGTTTCAGGACCCACTAGGGAGAACGTGTTAATGAAACCCTTGTTCATTCTTACAGCATTAAACAGTGAAGCGTGGTCTTGGGTTTTATGTTATCACTGGTTTACTCCCATTGTAACAACCACCATTAAAAATACAAGAAGGAATAGCAATCTCATCTCATTAAAATTAACACAGTTCAGTGATTTTAACTATGAACAATTCCTCCTATTTGTAGAATCTTTCAGCTCGTTGTTATACCAACCAGTGACTTCAGCAGGAATCTTGAAGACCTCTTATTACAGTTCTTTTAACAATCTAGTTTGTACCAGTCTATTTGACTCAACTTTTGCTTACTTTTATAAACAATTTCATGTAACAGGCTGAGTAGGATTTACGTAACATTGGACAACTTAGAGTACTGATCTTTACACAAGTTCAGTAACTTTATGGTGCCATGCATCTAGATTATATGCAGACAGAGGCATTGTCTTCCTAAATTGCCGGGGGGTGCTTAACCCCCGCTCCGCCCCAGGCCCTGCCCCCACTCCACTGCTTCCCCCAAGATCCCACCCAGCTCTGCCTCTTCCCACCCCCCTCCACCTTTGCCCTGCCCCATTCTGCACCCTCCCCTGAGTGTGCCCCACCCTAGCTCCTCCTCCTTTCCCCCAGTGCCTCCTGCATGCTGCTGAACAGCTGATCCATGGCAGGCAGGAGGCACTGGGAGGGAGCGGAAGGAGCTGATCAGTGTGGCCGCTGGTGGGCAGAAGGTGCTGGGGGGAGGGGGTGGAGCTGATTGGGGGGCTGCCAGTGGGTGCTGAGCACCCACTATTTGTGGAGCACCCACAGAGTTCGCGCCCATGTGTACAGCGATAATAGACCTAGTGGTGGAGGAATTAGAGCTGAGAAGACTAGGAGATGCATTAGAACTGTCAAAAGAACTATTAAAGGCTTGGAATCATGAATATCCAAGAATTACACCAACATTTTTTCCCTTTAGACCATCCACTTTTGACTCATGCTATTCTGCTACACATTACAAAATAAGCAAATTGTAATGTATAAACTATAAGCAGTGGGTTTTCTTACCTGGCCAACAGATGCCCTCAAAGTCTTGGCCTTTCCTATCCTTCACAAAATACCCCTTCTTTTTGGCCTCAGAGTATAGGGTGTACATGGGATCAACCTTAATGTGAGGATCTATAATGACGACAAGCTGCCACCGAAAGAGATGAGAAGACACCATTAGCATCAACTGTTCAGCATGTTACAGAAAGAGCTCAGTCCTGAGTCAGGTTAAGGCCCGGGCAGTCACATTTTTTAAAAAGGAGTTACTGGCCCTTCTGCATACTTACTATACATATGTAAACTAGCTGATTTCACAAGACAAGTAGCAGTGCATGCTGGTCTACCTGAAATAAGGGTCAGTACTATACCACATGCTTCAGAAGATAGTAACCTCCCCACCCCTAAAAACAATATAATACAACATTACACATTTGATGAGGTGGGAAAATAAATTTCTCCCTGATCGTTTTGGTGACTAGTTTCTTCCCTAAACCATAACATTTAATTACTGTGACAAAGTCAGGCTGGACTGTTGTAATTGGAGTGATGGAAGGCAGGGATATTAGGCCTAGAATGAAAAAGGCCCTTTTTCGTGCAAGCTGAAAAGAAATTATCTCCGGTCAACTAAGGACACCTGGGACCTGCCTGGGACATTTAAAAACCCCTCTCCTGGTGGGAGAGTGGGAGGAGAGACAAGCTGCTGCAGGATTAGTGGTAGCAGGGAAAAAGGCTTCTCCAGGGTGAGAGGGTGCTCTTCTCCCTCCAGGGGAAACCACCAAACAGACTGCCTATTTAGGAGAAGGATGGACACCCTGGCGGCCAATAACAAGGCAACACCACCCCCGTCAAGAAGGGGTAGGAAAAGGTATTCCCCCATACTTTGTATTATGCATTTGTTTCTTTTGTTTGGTAGAGGAGTACTCCTTGGGCCTGCCTTGAAAATATTGATAAATAAACCCAGAATGGGAAGCCCAACACTACCCAGAATGGGGCTGATTTACTTCAGGCCCCACCATCATCAGAGGGGGAAGCACTAAGCGTGGTGAGATGGAAGAAGTGCCCTGCCACATTACACATTGTGACAGCATATGCTATTATGGTCACCACTTATTATGATAAATCTTGTATAAAGTGTGCCTTGTGAGGTATCATTGGGAAAAGTTATAGTCTGCTGAATATTATTGCCCTGTTAAAATGTGTGTATCAACACTGAATACGGAGTTATGAGATTTTGCTGTATGTTTGCTACTGAAACACGTTGTGAGTCTGAGGAATGCCCACAGACTAGCTCTTTAGAAATAACAAAAGACCTATAAACAAAGGGCTGGCATGTCATCCCCAGAGACACCTCAAGCTGCATGCACACAGTAGGTGCAAGCAAGAATTTGCAATTCATATGGAAATCTGAGTGCAGAGCACATAGGCAATGGAGTTGCCTGACCTCATGACACAGCAAGAACTTTTCCAGTGAAAAGGGTCAAGATACATGTGAAACTGACAGAGTGGTCAAGTTGGGTATGATCCATAACTTAACAAGAGACCATAGAGGACTCCTGCCTCCCCATACTCGGGAGGATATGTGACCTAAGTTCCCTCCAAGGTGCGCGCCTGCATGGCCACGCAGGAGGCTACCAAGAGGCACGCACTTAACTCCCCCAGCCCTGGAGCTGCTGCGGCAGGGAGAGGAGCCTCGGCCCCAGCCGCGGAACTGTTGTGGTGGGGAGAGGACTGTGGGGAGTCCTCTCTCCCCGCCGCAGCCCAGGGCATCCTGCACCTCAAACCCCTCATCCCCGGCCCCACCCCACAGCCTGCACCCCCAGCCAGAGCCCTCACCCTCTCCCGCATCCCAATTTCCTGCTCTAGCCCTCAGTCTCCTCCGCACCCAGAACCCCTCATCACTGGCCCCACCCCAGAGCCCGCACGCCCAGCCAGAGCCCTCAGCCCCTGCACCCCAACCCTCTGCCTCAGTCTTGAGCCTCCTCCCACATGCCAAACCCCTCGGCCCCCCCCACCACACATCATCTCAATATTGGTGTACATAACGAAATTCATTCTGCACATGAATGGGAAAAATTAGAGGGAACATTGCATATGACCGCCCCACATGTCTCCTCTGCCCAGTGACCCCCCTGCCCTCCGCCCAGTCTTGGGCTGCGGCGCTCTCCCTGCCCCACATTACCTGCGGGGAGGAGGAGTGGCAGAGAGGGGCTCTGTCCTTCTCTCCCTGTGTCTCCTCTCTGCATATTCAGCAGCTCTCCCCAGCAGCTGGGAAGGGAGCATGATGCAGCGGCTTCCGCCTGAGAGAGCCTGACTGGAAGGCAGCAGCAGCCTGCTTCCTACTGAGGTCTGGCTGCCTGGGACAAGGCTGAGCATGCCAGGGGTAGGGAGGGGGAGATGGCTTGTTTGGCCCCTGTCCCCAGCAACAAGACCTGGGCGGGGGGCAGCCCACTGCCAGCCCAGCTGCTGGGGTCGGGGCCAAGCAACCTGGAGCCCCCTTCCCGCCCGGTATGATTCTGGCTTGCTCAGTCTCTGTCCCTGGCAGCTGAGCCCAGGCCCTGGGGTCACTGCTGACTCCCAGCCAGGCTCTCTCAGGCTTCTTGGTACTCAGTGTGATATTGCAGAAGCTGTTTTGTTACTGGCTTGGTGAATCTAATAATAGAATAAACCACTAGTCTGCGAGATTGTCTGCCCTATTCCTTGCGGTCTGCCCTGAATATAGCATTCTCAGTGTAGCCCATCCAGGCACCTGGTCACAATATAAAAAGAGGGAACAAAGGCCCCTGGCCACCTCTCTTCTCTCTCATCTTTACTAAAACAAGATTGATTGTAAGACTTGGAACTGGGGAAGATTGATCCCCAGGCTGGGAAAGGCAACCAGCCGGTGTACTAAGAATTGAACTGCCTGCAACAGCCAGAGGGATGAGAAAAACTGGTTGCTTCAAATTTAGCCTTGGTAAAGTTTAAGAAACAGCTTGTAGTTTATATCTTTTATTTATTTTTGTAACCAATTCTGATCTTCAATTCCTACTCCACTAGTAATCACTTAAAATCTATCTTTCTGTAGTTAATAAACTTATTTTAATGTTTTATCTAAACCCAGGTGTTTTTGGCTGAAGAGTTTGGGGAATCTATGCAAATTAGCAAGGGCCAGTGCATATTAATTTTGTTTGATAAAATGACAAATTTAAGAGCTTGCACTGACTAAGCGGGTCTTGAGCAGTGTAAGACGCACATTTCTGGGGTGCAAGGCTGGGACCAGGGATAAACGGTTGTCATTCTATATGTAATTCAAGAGTGGCTGGGCATAAAACTCTGGTAGCTAGTTGTCTGGGGGTGAAATACATATTAGAGACTGGGTGAGTGGGCAGAGTGGCAACTCATACAGCAAAGCAGCGCACACTGTATGCCAGACTGGAGAATTAAGGGGGCACAGCTATTCTATGAGCTGGATTGTACTTTGGGGGGTGTCATACCCATATCTTAACATGCATAACAAATATCAATTATAAAATTTTCCTGACTTTTAAAAAAAATGTGACCATTTTATTTTGCTTAGGTGCCTTCTGCAGCCATTAAATCCATGGATGGAAGAGGTGCTACTATGTAACTTACTATGACTTCACTACTTTAACACTGCTCCAACAATCATTGGCTTTTGGCTGAGATCAACTATTGTATGAGTTCATTAGTTGGTTACATATCCTCTAGATCCTGCACTTGTATATTTAATACACTTATAAGTCCTTACATCTAAGGACTATACAGTAAAAGCAGAAATCAAGATTAACCAACCTGAACAGACTGCCAACCACAGCCAAAGGATCTGACACAAGGGCAAACTCAGTAGCTCTTAGGCAACCAATCCCACCAAACAAGAAGGAACAATTCCCAGTTAACATAAATAGGGGAGAAAAAGGATTGTCAATATGAAAAAGAAAGCAAAAACAGAGAAAGGGGCTTAACAATGGTTCCAGGTTGCCCGTTGAAATAAACAGACCTTCCTTTATGACCTAAACACGGCCAAAAGGACGGCAGTGAAACCTCCTGTAAGATGAGTTTCACATAGTGCAGCCTAGACCAAGAAAGCTTTGTTCTCCGCCTTATGCTAACTAAGCAAAACACTAGTAAGAACTGACCCACCACAGCCAATAGTAACTGCTGGTGGGGACATGGAATGAGATACGTTTGCTCAAGTATTTAGGGCCTCCCTTGATTATGCTGTATTATGACATTTTTCTTCTTCCCTCTGTACAGTGTACCTTGCGTTTTTTCCTCTTGAGCAGTTCCTGCATCCTTTCGGGGTGTTGGAATTTTTTCTTGTCCCACGTGAAGTACATCTTGCCCTCTGTGTGCTCTATGTCCAGCCATATAACATCATAAGGGATGTCATGCTCATCAAAGCCAGCGTCTACTGCCTTTATATCCTGCTCATCCTCATAGTTCCAGCGGCACTGGTGGTAGCCCAAGGAAAAGAGTGGAGGCAGGGCTTGAGTGCCTAGGAACAGATATGAAATTAGAAACTAAGCCAATAAGCATAATAATGGTATTTCCTTTCAGGGTTACCTTGAATCTTTGGAAAAGTCAATGGGATTGGCATGGCTGAAATCACATGCAACTGTTTGAAACTGAAGCATACGGTTCAGTCCAGAGCATAATTTTCACATTTTGAGTTTGTAACACCAGAAACTAAGATCATAACAAAAATTATGGACAGGCTTAACTTTAGCAGAAGCTGCTGTAATTATTTATATCATATCGGTGAGAAAACATACTGTTACAGGGTGCCATAACAATGCAGTGTTATTCTATTATTATTCGCCATGCTAAAATTTTTGTTGAAGTTTTAAAACTATTGTGGGTGAATTTAATTCTCATTAACATGAATGACTAACAAGATCAGGCTTAGTGGAGAAAGCCATTGTAATCTTCCTACCAGTACACCTCAAGAATGATTTGTAATTCCCTTATTCTGGCACTTGAGCAGAAACTAATATTTGTTTAGTAATAGAAAATCAAACAGGTTCTTTAGGTGCAACAATACCAGAGGGTCACATTTTTTTGAAACATTTTCATTTTGTGGACCTCAGCTTTGAGAGACAGTCTTGTGAACTATCTGCCCTCCCATTCATGACCAAATGGACCACTTCTCCTCCTATTCATGATCAAATAATATCCCAGTGGCAATTGCTTATGTGGAAAAGTAACATTAGGAAAGTTTGTGTGCTCTTAACTGTCTTAAATGTAGTAAGACAAAGTGGGTGAGGTTATAACTTTTATTGGACCAACTTCTGTTGTCTCTTTCACCAAGCTTTTGAGCTTACCTCATGGAGCTCTTCTTCAACCAACTGAAGTTGGTCCAATAAAACATATTACCTCACTCATCTTGTCTCTCTAATATCCAGGGACCAATATGGCTACAACAACACTGCCAATAATGTAGTAAGTAATTTTTCCTTTATAAAAAGTTAGTCACACTGTCTCCACTTTTGCTCTTCTGTCTCCCCTTGGCCATGACCCTTTGTCACCTGGCCTCTTTCGTCTCCTATTCCCTGCACTTGCTTTTCTGTCACTTTGCTACCTCCTCGCATGGACACACTGGCCAGCTACCATCTCCTCCTCCTGCTCCCTTAGAGGTACTATCCAGTTGCTTTCTCCCACTGGTGCTTGGTAGCGCCACTTGCTAGGATTTTCTCCTGTTTCCTCTCTTCCCTCATGGAAGAGCAGCCTCAAGTAGTAACAAATAGATTGGCTTAACGTTTCCAGATATGTTTAGAGGCCAAGCCTGGACACCTGTAGATGCTGTTGAAAACAAGGATGAAAGCCATCTTTTCACAGAACACCAATAAGTGCTCTGTGAACCACATTTTGGGAACGGCTGTCCTACTTCATTCAATGAGATAAGTAAACATTAGTGCACTTTTTGTTACAACATGTCCAGCAGGTAATTGTTCCACATTATTTAGGTGATGACAGGGAACCTCAGTAATGAAAGTACAATACTGTTTCTTCACTGATGCAAGATAATACCTGTCAATTGTGCATACTGCTTGAAGATATCAAAAGGGGTGGGTCCCATTAGGAGGAAAACATCAATTATTCCACTTTCTGACATCCAGTGCACATCAGTTTGAGGCACCACTCTCCGCTTAGTTATGTCTGGAGGGGATCTGGATGGTACATGCTTTGAAAGAAACAAAAAGTAGAATCTGAAGCCCTCTCTCTACCAAAGATTAATTTTACAATCTCTCCATTGATTGTCCAGACCTCAATATTTCTCTCTGATTTTTATATAATTAAATCTAAATCGTGTATTTTTGACCATGATAATGCAATATCTTATTTTACTGTCTCATTTTAATAAGTAAAACTAATGTTGGATGTGAAATCACAACTATATCCTTGTTCCCTGAATATCAACAATGTAGTCACATGAAGTATTGGGGGGTGGGGGGTGCGAAATACCAAGAATTTCTAAATTCCATGGTTTGATAAATGCTAGCTAAAAAACGTTCAATATGTTTTCTGCACTTGATTGTGTCGGATATTTATTTTTATGGATTTCTCTTGCAGGATTTGAAGTACTTCAACATTTTCTTTTCTTATATGGAATTTATTATGTGATTCCTGCATCTTGTCTTCTGAAAAATGCATCCTTGTGATCATGTCTAAAGTTCATTAAAATAAATGGGGAAGGAGAGAAAACAGAGTTACAATTCCTGATTCACTGAGGCAAAAGGTGAACATGAAATTACACTATCAGATTGCCCTGTACAGGAGTATTTTAATTTCTTATTGAACTCCTGGGCAAAATACCATGCATCTCTCACCTCCATTACAGCTTTTGTATTAATCTCCACTACAGTTTCTGAGGAATTCAGCCAGAAGATCCCAGAAGTTCTGTCAGGTTTATGTGCTAACAGAAAGGGCACTGAACCATAAATGCCCATTTTGTCATAGATCTTGTGCCCATAGACATCCAAGTTAAAAAGCCGGTAGGCATCATCATCACTGGAATGAACAAACAAACGTTACTTGTAATCATTACTCACTGGGCCAAGTTAAACTCTGCTGTAAATCTACTGAACTCAAAGGCATTACAGCATGGATTAATATGGTGTATTCTTTATTATTGTCTATCATTTATCAGCAAGATACAACATGTGGCATGGATGACCATTTCTTTCGCTTTGCTCAAAGCTAGCTGTATCAAATTATATCTCTTGCTGTCATTGACACTGCTTCTGATGTGGTCTTATCCTTACCCTATTAACACCCACCTTCCCCATTTTTCTGCTTAAATCCCATAGAGCCGTCTGGAGCTGCTCTTTTATGTATTTTAGTAAAGTATATTCTTTTTAAACCTGAGAAATACCCATGCAGAATTGGCTGCACAGAAACATAATAGAAAACAGGAAGAGGCAGCGGCAGCACTGTGGAGTTGGAAGCAGAGCAGCCTACACCTTGGGGACAGATGCCATCATTTTATGTGTTGCTACCATTAGAACAAAATACAAAATGTACTGTATACTGTACTGTGTGACAGGGTCAGACCAGATGGCTACAGGAGAGTAACAGAAGGCAGATATATTAGCCCCAGGTTAAGTAGGTCCCTTTTCCCTGGGTAAGGTAACAGGGAAGGTTCCAGAACAATCAGGAACCTTCTGGAGACAATTAAGACAGACAGGCCAATTAGCCTGTCAATCAAGAAGCCAGTCAAGAAGCTGCTTTTAAGGCAGGGTAATCAGCGCACCTGGGTTTAAAAAGGAGCTCACTTCAGTTTGTGGTGCGCATGTAAGGAGCTGGGAGCAAGAGGCGCTAGGAGGTGAGAGTGAGAATGCATACTGTTGGAGTACAGAAGAGTATAAACATTATCAGATACCAGGAGGAAGGTCCTATGGTGAGAATAAAGAAGGTGTTGGGAGGAGGCCATGGGGAAGTAGCCCAGGGAGTTGTAGCTGTCACACAGCTCTTCCAGGAGGCACTCTAGACAGCTGCATTCCACAGGGCCCTGGGCTGGAACCCGGAGTAGAGGGCAGGCCCGGGTTCCCTCCAAACCTCCCAACTCCTGGTCAGACACAGGAGGAGTTGGCCTGGTCTGTGGGTTCACGAAAACGGCCAAACTGAGGGCTGCCGTGAAGCTCCTAGGCGAGCAAATCCGCCAATAAGCGCAAGACCCACCAAGGTAGAGGAGGAACTTTGTCACAACTGGTATATGTCATACACATCTCAAGCTTTGTTTGAATTAAATCATCTGGAAAACTTTATGGCTTCTCCATTACAGAACTTATAAAGTTTTCTTTAGTTATTCACCAATCCACCTAACACCTAAACTGCAGTAACCACTCTAATTTGGGGAAAAAGGATCCCACTCCTTGTGGTCATTCAGTCTTGGATTTCCTCACATCACACCACTGATATGTCTGTTATGACTCGCAATGGCCCTCCAAACAACAATCCGGTGTGCTCAGTTAAACTGTTGTGCAAATCTAAATGTTCAAAGGTGACATCAGGACAAAGATCATCGGCATTTGTTCCCATTGGATATTCAAGTTTCAGATGTGCTACCCCTCCTAATTATTCCCAAAATCAGAATTATAGCCTTCTTTAGAAGCAAATCAGTTAGTCTTTTACCTGGTGTTTTTGAGGAGAAGTGTTTCTGCATGCTCTGGTATTCCATAGACATGTTCACATCCATGCAAAGAAAAATCCAAGCCTATGGAAGTGGGACCTGTAGGAACAGTATTAAAATACAACATCCCTGAGTTGTGCTCTCATCATGGCCTAACTTTAAGAAATAGATCAAAACATACTAATTATAAAAATGTTCTGTTTACTAATTGCTTCAAACTTGATTTGAGGGTCACCTCCATTATTATATACTTACTATATAGGAAAGTTTTCTAGGGGTACTTGTTTGTAAATTTGTTGTTTATAAATTTTTATCTAATCATGAAGGGCAAAAGGAATTAATTTATAGTAAAAAATGTCAAAACTTGCAGGTTACTTTATTTTTATCAAACTAGTCTCTATTATGCAATAAAACTGTTTACAATTTCTATTTCAATTCCTGCAAGCTCTGCCCTGCGGCAGAAGCAGTGCAACAAGGTGAAGTAAGAAAGTCAGTGCTCCCTCTTTTCCAGCACTGCTTTCCTGTTTTAGCCTCAGGAGAGGCAGCAGCAGAGCACACACATGTCTTAAACAAGTCACATCAACTCTGTCAGCTAAATGATTTTATTTTATCTGTGTAAATCCAGAGCAACCCCAACAAAGTAAATGGGGTTACTTCAGAGTGACGCACACAAAAATCTGACCGTATGGACTTTATTCCCCAGGGAATCCATGACTTCAGTGGCAGCTGTTACAAAAATGCAGCCTTACGTATTTTATACCAGTTCATGCAACATTCTTTAGATCGCAAGTTTTATATTTCACCAAGGATAAGATATGGGACTTTACTCACTTCTTAGACGAGCTTTAGCCAAACAAACAAAATCATTGTATATTGATCTTCGTGCCTTTGAAAGATTTTGGGTTGCAAGTCCTGGAGACTGAAATTCTCTTTCTTTCCACAGAGCAGGTACAGCACAGGCAACAGGAGTCAGAGCTTCCCCATACTGTGCCACCTGTGTGCCTCCTCAGCCATGACCTAGACAACCTCTAGAGAAGGGAGGTTGCAGCAATTTGGTTTCCATGGCCCAGATCCACAAAAGGACTTAGACATTGTGATGCTGAGCATCGTGGCTCCTAACTTTTAGGGGCCTGGCAAATCTCAGGAACAACACTGCAATCCACAAAGCATGAGTTAGGAGCCTGGGCTCCTATACAGTGAATGAGAGATAGGCACCTTAGACTGCAGTCCACAAAGCCAGTGTGGTAGGTGGGGAGCTGCCTAACCTAGCCAGTGGGAGAAAGTCCTAAGTCCTGCCCCTCTCATGGAGAAAGGCACCTAAGTCTGGGCTGCAGGGAGGTGCCTTGCCCTGTTAGTAATCCACAAACCAGGGAAGATAGGTATTCATCCCCGTAAATCGTGTGTGGGGCCCACAACAAAACAGCTGGGTGTAGGATCTCCCCTTCAACCTTTAGCCTAGTAGATAGAGTGCTCACTCAGGATGTAAAAGATCCCTGGTTTGAGTTCCCTCTCCTCCTAAGCAAGAGAAGGAATTTGACCAGGGATTGTCCACTTTCAGGTGAGTGCTCTAACCACTAGGCCATACAGTCATTCTAACTCTTTCTCTGGCCCAATTTATATATAATTGTTCAATTAAAGTGGAACAAATTAAATAGGTGAGACTGAAGGAGCCCTACATCAGAATATTCTATTGCCTAGGGCCCTCCCCACAGTGGGGGCTAATCCCAGTTCAAATTCCTTCTCCCCCACAGGAAGAAGGGGAGCTTGAACCAGAGGTTAGCCATAGCCTGGGTGAGTACCCGGGCCACCAGGCTAACAGTTATAAGGGAGCTACCTTCCTCTTCCTTTTCTTCCCCTCCCTCCCAGGCTGTTTTATGTGAACTCAGCTGAGGAGCCCAATCCTGCAGCCTTTGAGCATGCCTACGGGATCTGGGCTCCTGTACGGGACTTAGACAGCTGAATGTCTCTCTTTCCCAGTTTGTGAATTGCTCTGGGGCTGACACAGGAGACAGACATCTGGACGCCTACCATGAGGCGGCAGTGCACATGCTCAGGCAGGAGATAGGCACCTGGGCACCCTAGCGTGAGGCTGCAGTCTGCATGCCCAGAGGCAAAAACTTAGCCATCTACAGGGTTAGGTGGCAGCTGCGTGGGAGTTCTGTGGATCACAGTGGTACCTAAAAATAGGACTTAGGCACCTAAGTACCTTTGTGGATTGCACCGCAGGCCCAATCAATCGTTGGCCTCTCTACTGGGTCTGCTAACTTAGTGCCCACTGTGATAAAGGCTTATGTGATAATGTTTTATGTCATGCAGAGCCTGGCCCATTAGGAAATGGATTGAGTTAACCCATTCATTTCATGTAGAACACAACAGGTTATTATGAATTTGTTCATTACTAATTTAGGCTGGAATTGAACCAGTGACCTAGAGAGGTCTATAATCCATTAATAATATTATTAATGTATCCCTTGAGCCTTCCAGTAGGAAAAAAAGAGTGAGATGGATAACCATTAAGTAGTTAAACAAAAAGGCAGATAGAAATATGAGCACATTCTTATGCAAACCGGTAAAGTTGTTTTCAGTTCTAGGCTTAATTTTACCGTTAGCTTTGATGTCTAAAAAACTGCCAAATTCCTCTTGCCAGAGACCCAGATCCTCTTGATTTTCCTACATGTATAAAAATAAGCAATTAACTTAGCCAACTGCGCTTGTTTACAGAACATTTTATTTATGAGTGATACACATGTATTCTCTTGAGGTGTTTCAGAGTAACAGCCGTGTTAGTCTGTATTCGCAAAAAGAAAAGGAGTACTTGTGGCACCTTAGAGACTAACCAATTTATTTGAGCATGAGCTTTCGTGAGCTACAGCTCACTTCATCGGATGCATACCGTGGCAGGCCAGTCCTTGCCTACAGACAGCCCTGCAACCTGAAGCAAATACTCACCAACAACCACATACCACACAACAGAACCACTAACCCAGGAACTTATCCTTGCAACAAAGCCCGTTGCCAACTGTGCCCACATATCTATTCAGGGGACACCATCACAGGGCCTAATAACATCAGCCACACTATCAGAGGCTCGTTCACCTGCACATCCACCAATGTGATATATGCCATCATGTGCCAGCAATGCCCCTCTGCCATTTACATTTGTCAAACTGGACAGTCTCTACGTAAAAGAATAAATGGACATAAATCAGATGTCAAGAATTATAACATTCATAAACCAGTCGGAGAACACTTCAATCTCTCTGGTCACGCAATCACAGACATGAAGGTCGCTATCTTAAAACAAAAAAACTTCAAATCCAGACTCCAGCGAGAAACTGCTGAATTGGAATTCATTTGCAAATTGGATACTATTAATTTAGGCTTAAATAGAGACTGGGAGTGGCTAAGTCATTATGCAAGGTAGCCTATTTCCCCTTGTTTTTTCCTACCCCCCCCCAGACGTTCTGGTTAAACTTGGATTTAAACTTGGAAAGTGGTCAGTTTGGATGAGCTATTACCAGCAGGAGAGTGAGTTTGTGTGTGTGTGTGTGTGTGTCCCCGGGAAAGGGGTGGGGGGGGGTGAGAAAGCCTGGATTTGTGCTGGAAATGGCCCACGTTGATTACCATGCACATTGTAGGGAGAGTGGTCACTTTGGATGAGCTATTACCAGCAGGAGAGTGAGTTTGTGTGTGTATGGGGGTGGGGGGGTGAGAAAACCTGGATTTTTGCTGGAAATGGCCCACCTTGATTATCATGTACATCGTAGGGAGAGTGGTCACTTTGGATAAGCTATTGCCAGCAGGAGAGTGAGTTTGTGTGTGTGGTTTTTGGAGGGGGGTGAGGGGGTGAGAGAACCTGGATTTGTGCAGGAAATGGCCCACCTTGATTATCATACACATTGTGAAGAGAGTTGTCACTTTGGATGGGCTATTATCAGCAGGAGAGTGAGTTTGTGTGTGGGAGGGCGGAGGGTGAGAAAACCTGGATTTGTGCTGGAAATGGCCCAACTTGATGATCACTTTAGATAAGCTATTACCAGCAGGACAGTGGGGTGGGAGGAGGTATTGTTTCATGATCTCTCTGTGTATATAATGTCTGCTGCAGTTTCCACGGTATGCATCCGATGAAGTGAGCTGTAGCTCACGAAAGCTCATGCTCAAATAAATTGGTTAGTCTCTAAGGTGCCACAAGTACTCCTTTTCTCTTGAGATGGTTATTTACTTGATATGTTGTTGAATGTAGGTGGAATATGGGCCAAAAAACACTTCAGGTTTGGGCGAGGCCTGTGAACCCTGAAGAACTGATGTTCTGGTGGAACACTACTGTTCTCTGCTGCAGTACAAAAGAGCAGCATAGATTCCAAGGCCAGAAGGGACAACTGTAATCATCTAGTCTGAGCTCCTGATATAACACAGGCCACAGAACTTACCTGAAATAATGCCTTGAGCATAGCTTTAAAAAACATACATCCACTAAAATCCTCGGTAAATTGTTCCAATGGTTAATTACTCTCATTGTTAAAAATGTCTATCTTGTTTCCTGTCTGAATTTGTCTAGCTTCATCTTCCAGCCATTGGATCGTGTTATACCTTTCTCTGCTAGATTGGAAAACCTGTTAAATATTTGTTCCCTGTGTAGATTCTAACAAACTATCTATCACTGTAAGACATGTTTTCTAATCCTTTAATTATTCTTGTGCCTCCTCTCTGAATCTTCTCCTGTTTATTCATCTTGAATTATGGATACCAGAACTGGACACAATATTCCAGTAGTAGTCGCACCAGTGCCAAACATAGGGGTAAAATAACCTCTGGGCTCCTATGCAAGATCCCCCTGTTTATGCATCTGCAGGATTGCATTAGCATCTTGGGCCACACCATCACATGGGGAGCTCATGTTCAGCTGATTATCCACATGGCCCCACCCCAAATCTTTTTCAGAGTCACTGCTTCCCAGGATGGAGTCCCCCATCCTCTAAACATAGCCTATGTTCTTTGTTCCTAGATGCATACATTTAGCGGTATTAAAAACACTTAGTTTGCATGTGCCCTGTTTACCAAGTGATCCAGATTGCTCTGATCCAGTGATCTGCCCTTTTCATTATTTACCATTTCCTCAATTTGTGCATCATGTGAAAACTTTATTGGTGATGACCTGAGGTTTTCTTCCAGGTCACTGAAGGTCAGGTCATTAAATAATGTAGAGCCAAGAACCTAGCCTTGCGGGAACCCACTGGAAACACAGCCACTTGATCATAACTCCCTATTTACAGTTACATTTTGAGACCTATCAGTTAGCCAGCTTTTAATCCATTTAATGTGCCAAGTTAATTTTATGTTCTAGTTTTTTCATCAAAATGTGAGGTACCAAGTCAACTGCCTTACAGAAGGACAACACTTGACTTGGTACTGCACAAAAAGATCTTAAAAACTCACAAAGCAATACAGATACTATTTCAACATATTTGATCCTGAGCTCCCAGGACAAGCCAGGCAATGGATAAGCCTCCTAGAGTCTGCAGCCCTTATAGGAGTCTTGAGCTTGTTAATGGCCTCCCTCAATTCTTGAGCCCTGTGCCCTACTATTCAATCTCCTTGAATTTAATCTTTGTAATATTCTTTCTGGTTTTCTTTTTCACACTCACTTCAGCATAAAATGAGCTTGCCCTCTGTGACAGTCTGTTCCCTTATGTTCACCCCTTTTACAAGACTAGGATAAATTTTGTACAAAGCATACTTTGTAAGGTATCATTTGAAAACTCAGGCTTTGTTGATTATTGTCTTGGTAAAATATGTGTGGCAACATTGTATATACAGTTGTAAGATTCTACTGTATGATATTAAGACAGGTTCTAACATGTTCTGGAGGGCAGCCACAAACCAGTTCCCCAGAGACAAAAGGCTAGCCAACGCCTCAGCCAGGTGTCAATGAGATTAAGTGGACCATCACCTGAGTGGCCACTCCTTGGCAGGAGAGGGGATGTGGGCTAAAAACCCTACATTTTGACAAAGAAGCAACCTGAGGTTCCTGCCCCCACAGACTTTCTGTCTACTGAATCTCAGCTGGAGATGACTGTTGCACAAGAGAAAAGGCTATAAGGGGAGATCATCTCTTCCAAATCATCTCTCCCTTGCTCTCTACCCAGGGCATCATCAACACCTGAAGAACAAAGGAAGCATCATTGGACTGGGGAAGAGATCCTGACTGAAAGAGGTTCAGCCAGTAAGGCTGCTGGAACTTGTGGTGAGAGACTTTTGCTTTGTATTCACTTAGCTTGTTAAGTTAGGTGTTAGTTGCATTTTACCTTTTATTTCCTTGTAATAATTTCTGACTTTTATTCCTTATTACTTGTAATCACCTAAAATCTATCTTTCTGTAGTTAATAAATTTGTTTTATTGTTTTACCTAAACCAGTGTGTTTGGGAAACTCCATTTGGGGTAATAAGATTTGGGCATAGCATTTTCTATTAATAAAGGACAGACTTCATATGAGCTTGTATTGTCCAGGAGAATACTAGGCAGTACAAGACGCACATTTCTGGGGTAGGTCTGGGACTGAAAATTTGCTAGTGTTGCTCCGCAGTTTGATTCAAGAGTGGCTGATCATAGCACTCATACAATGTAGGTCGGAGTGGTTTACATCCTGGAGGCTGTGTGTGAGCTGATCAAGAGTGGTTGCTGTCACAGCAAAGCAGTGTAAAAGACACCTCAAGTTGGAGAATTGAGGGGACACAGCTGTTTATCAGTCCAGATTTGTACTCTGGGTAATGTCACACCCTCCTGCACCAATTCTGACCTCCTATGACCTCCTAGGAGCACTCTCATTGGTCCACATCTAAGGTTAACCTGGAATGGGTTCCAAGGTAGGATATAGGTGGAACCTCCTATAGCCTCTCCTCTTGTCAATTATAACAACATGGTGGAGCAAACAGCCATCTGCACACACTGTACTAACACAGCCTACTCAGAAACAGATGTGTGTCTTTATCCACTGCCAGGATCAGGACTCTCTTCAAAGAGAATCCTGCAACAGTACCAGGGATGTATTTGGATGAGAATATGCCTCTGGCCTATTTAACACAATTTTATACAGGTAAAACGTGGGCCTCAGGCTCCTGGCAAGTTGCCGGTGTGGCCTCAGTTTGGCTGTTTGGAAACCCCTGCCATAACACCAGCCCATGCCATAGAAACATATAGTTTGTATTCATGACAACTGATCCATCCTTCCCACGGGGTACTAATGCCAGAATCAAACCAAGCTTGGGTTACCTGCGAGGAGTCAATTGATGTGTCCTCTTTCTTTTGTGCTGTAGTTTTGCTAATGAAAACAAATGAGCAGAAATAACCTGTTAATTGAGAGGATTTCAGATAGAAAACTTTAAAAACTGCAACACCTCCTACAATATCTGGAACTTTTAGCTTTTGACTTTTCTGAAAAGGAATCATGTGTGTTGAGATCTGTAGTTGACAAGTGATTTTAGTATTTAATTTCTTACAGTGATCTTCTTTCCAAACCAGAGCTAGTTTGGGTTATTCTGTTGAACTGGTCCCTGAGGTTTCTACAGTTACTTCTAATAATGTCAGCATTTTCCCCTTTTTATCCCCGCATAGAAGATTTTCAGACTAGATATTTTTGTGTGTTCTGTCATGCAGAGGGCTCTTTGTCAATTACAAGAATTTTTTGGAAGTAATTATTTTCCCTAGGGTAGAGGTAGAGTTATCTACCATGTTGCTTTCTCAGCTCTGCAGACTAGCCCCACATTACCATTTCCCCTGCTTTATGACCCCTCATTCTTCCAGTATCTTGCGACGGGCTGGAGTGCTAAATATTGCAGCTATATGATGAATGATGCCTTCATAAGGAGCTGGTTCAGCTATAATGAGGATGAGTAGATAAAATTAAGAACCTGATCAAATGAGATACTGGGCCCCCTCAACTCCCCAGTAAAGTCAAGGGGAATTAAGGATGCTCAGCATCTTATAGAATTGGCCCAGAAATAGGATAAAGAGGCAGAATGAATGGGTTCAAACAGCTTTAAGTTAAACTGGTCCAGAATCCCTTCATCAAAGATTCAAGGAGATGAGAGCCCCTTTGGCAAATGCTCTAGCTGAGTGGCTCTCAACCTTTCCAGACTACTGTACCCCTTTCAGGAATCTGATTAGTCTTGCGTACCTCCAGGTTACACCTCACTTAAAAACTACTTGCTTACAAAATTAGACATAAAAATACAAAAGTGTCACAGCACACTATTACTGAAAAATTGCTTACTTTCTCATTTTTACCATATAATTATAAAATAAATCAATTGGAATATAAATATTGTACTGACATTTCAGTGTATAGTATGTAGCAGGGATGGCCAAACTTACTAACCTTCTGAGCCGAATACGACAATCTTCAAAAGACTGAGAGCAGGGATGTGCCTGCTGGGGCTCAGGACTTCAGACCTGTGGCGTAGTGGTTGGGCTAGGGGCTTCTGCCCTGCGGGATTGGGGGGTCTCAGGGCCTGTAGGGTGTGCCTGCCAGGGTCCCCAGCAGGTGCCTCCTGTGGGGCTGAAGCCCCGAGATCCTCCCCCCTTCTAGGCAGAAGTCCCTAGTCCCACCATCCCGTCACAGGTCAGAAGATCCAAGCTCCGCTCAAACAGTCTGGTTGGTGGAGAATGGGGTGGGGGGGGAGATTGTGGGGGGGCTCCGAGAGCAGTACTTTTACTGTGAAAGGGCTGCAGTTTAGTCACTCCTGGTATATAGAACAGTATAAACAAGTCATTGTCTATATGAAATTTTAGTTTGTACTGCCTTCACTAGTGCTTTTCATGTAGTCTGTAATAAAACTAGGCAAATATCTAGATCAGCTGATGTACCCCCTAGAAGACCTCTACGTACCCCCATGGGTACATGTACCCCTGGTTGAGAACCACTGCTCTAGTTGAGCAGGTTTCAATGTTTGGGGTGCCCTCAATCAGGGAGAGGATGGATGTGGCCTCACAGGATCAAATTCTGTCCTGACTTCAGTGGGATCTCACAGGGAGTAAGTCAGAAGAGAGTCTGTCCTTAGTTGCTGTGCTGGTACTTTTCTGAATGTCAGAGCCAAGAGCACTGCACATTGACAGTAGCATTACAAATGGTGGCACGGCAGTATTTCTGCTGATCTGAATTCTTGTTGGTTTATTTTCAGCAGCATCACAAACACTGCACACTGTGGAATATAGAGATATCACACCTGTTTTGGGGTGGCGGTTGTAGATGCTCGAAGTACAACAGGCCACTGGTGTTCACACTCAGTATAGTCTCACCCTTGGACTCTAGTTCTATCTGGAATGGATTTGCTGTGATATGAAGTTTGCGGTCCTCCCCGACACATGTCAGTACCAGAATACCTGCCTCCTTCTGGGCTATAGAGAGCCTGGCAAATTAAAAAAAAAAAAAAAAAAAGGATAGGTAATGGATTTCCATAGGTTTTAGATAATTGTAGATAAACAACAAATTAGACAAAAGATAATTTAAGAATAATTGTGTAACATAAGGCCAAATCTTGAAACTGCTATTGAAGCAAAACTCCAGTCTCTTAAATAACTGTGGGTTTTGAGTAAGCACTAAGGACTCCTGGATCTGGCCCACAGACTGAATGGTGCAATAGCTGGCTACAAAGATTCCTTCAACATTCTCAACAGTTTTTATTTTCTCAATACAAATAGACAACACATTAGGTCAAAATGATGCATACTAAGGTCTAGCCCACTTTCTGGCTGGCTCATATAGTTACAGGTTTCACATATGAGGCTATATCATCTTCCTCAATGTGTAACATTTATCCTCAGGCACAAATTCGCCTTCATAAGCCAATTGCTTTTTTTCTATTCCTATAAATTCCTGATATTCATCAGAGGGATCAGCACACGCTGTTGAGGGGGAAGGGGTATAAGCAATTAATAGACTATATCACCTTCCAGAGCTTACCTCTGAGTGGTAGGTTCTTTTATGAGAACATCAGGGACTTCATACCGTGATTTGAGAGGAGCTACCTCATTAATTTTAAGCCTGAAAATGTTGCCTTCTATTGCATAGATTTCCACTAGGAGAGGAACCTGGAAACAAACAAACAGGTAGAGTAGCAGCTAGTGCTACACTGTGATAAAGGCATCGATTTATATTTTAATTCAGAAATTCTGGATCTCATATCACCAGACTTTTATTTTCTGAAAAAAATCTGTCTGCCTTCTGATCCAGTACAGTTTAGTAGGCACAAAACTGCACACAAACAGTCACTATGCATTTGAATTTGTACCAGATAGGTCTATTTCACTGTTTTTAAGAAACAAATATTCTTAGTTTGTAAGTGAAACTGGACTGAATTTTTTACAAAAAGCCAAGCTGGAGGCTTTGTTTAGCTTTTTTCAGGAAATTGCCACCATTGTCTTGGTGCAACTCCACCAATACCAACAACCGCGAGAGCACTAGTGTAGACAAGGCTTGAGGCTCAGGCATTTTATTGCCGTGCTGTTGAGAACTGCTGTGAGCCAGGTTAGGTGGCACTGTGTTAAAAATGTCAATGCCCTATCTACAGTAGTACTCCCAATGGTGCTTACACCGGTGGCGCTGCACAGTGGGAAATTAAAAAAAAAAAAGGTTGTAGGTATTACCTACCTAGTAGGTCTATAATTGATCTTTGTAATCTTGGTAATTCAGAGGTATGTGAAGTGGAGTGGAAGCCACATAACTCTCTCTCACCCCAAATAACTCCTTATCCCCCCCCCCCCATGTGTAGTGTCTGCTACATGCAGGGACCTTGAAGATTTTCACAATGTCGTTGTCCCCCGCCCCGTTTTCCCCCCCTCTCTTCTAGGATGACACCTGGAATGTTGGCCATCAATCTGTTGTACCTGAGGAGGAATGTCATTGTCATTCCTTCGATCAGGCTGTAGGGATTCCTGTAAGGCTGTTCCTCACCCTAAGAGCTTAATATGCTCACTTCATAGACTAGACCCTTTATGCTCCTGTTAGTGTGAGAGGCTGAATTTGTCTGATCCTGGATCTTTTGTATAGGAAATCACTAGGACCACGAGATAGCGAATGTCTTTGCTCATTTATCTTCCTTTTTTGTGAAATTTTGGGAAGGAAAACTTTCAAGACAAAATGTTATAGGATGCAAAATTCTTTTTTTGAAAACAACAGGAGTTATCATTTTTGCTAAAGTTTTTCAGTTGGCATGCAATACAACACACAAAGGAAATCACCTTGCTCTCACTCAGACTTGAATTTGTTATTTTGGAATGGGGGAGAAAGCCCTAAATCTAAAAAACCTTTTTCAAGTAAAAAGATGTCTGTTTAGGTTTTTTGTATTGTCACCAAAATGAAAAAAAATATTTAATTTCTTTAAATAAGCCTCTCTTTATATTCATATAAATTATCTGTAAAAACAAGGACATCTTTGTGATGATAATATTTTGCATTATATCACAGAACTACCTGCATCGAAGGATCTCAAATGACTTTACAAATGTGGGCAAATATTATCAGTCTCATTTTAAAGAGAGCCAGTAGAGAAAGGACCCAGTTTTCCAATTTACAGTCTCTTCTTTTACCATTACCTCCCTTATTGTGTGAGATCTCACCTTATTCTCCTCATTAATTATTTGGAGTTTGACACTATCATTGCATAAAGTAACCGAATCCAACAATGCTTGATACAAGGACTTCCCAGAATGCAAAAGTTTCTGACGCCTGCAAAGACAGACAATTATTGTTGGCCTCTATAAATGTCATGGTTTACATGATGTTAGGGAATACTATATTAAATAGGAATTGTTTACTGAGGATAACTCTCTTGCATTTTTCATATACGTATTATGCAGTTCTCGGAGATGAAGGAATTCAAAGAATGCCATTACTTTTAATTGCATCTTTCCTTCACAAACTCTTAGTTGGCATCCTTCAGAAATCCAGTTATATTCACTACTTGCTATTTTTTCATTATGTTAAGACATTATTATTAATTATGTATAACACCTGGAAGCCCTGACCGGGACTAGGTTTCTGCTGTATCAGGTGCTGTACAAAGATAGAAAAAGACATGGTTCCTGTCCTGAAAAGTTTATAATATATCATGTGTATGAGTTACAAAAGAGAGTTTTTGAGTTCACAATCACTAAAAATATCAGTACAATTGTTTTTGCAATAATAGGGTTAACCCAAGTGCCCTGGCCAAATTCCAAGTTTGGCAATCATATTCTGCCTCCTTAACTTCCCCCTGCAGACAGTTTCAGATGGATAAAGTTTACTTCACTTCCTGTCACATTCCTGGTTTCAGATGTCATGGTAAATAGCTGCTGCATTTCATTGGTGGGTGAACCAATTCCCTTGTGTGTATGTAAGATTTATATGTATTTTGTATAGATTAGAATACGGTGGAGAAATATAGACTCATTTAAAAATGGTGTCTTTAAAAGCATGACCAAGAGGGGAACTAACATAAAAACTACAAATCAAGAAAAGCTATCCTGCTGTGCATAACTGGGCCTTTAGGATGGAATTCACTGCAGAAGAGAAACAAACATGTAAGGTTACAACCTTAGTCAGATGTATAATTGGCTAATTAGTACAACTAGAGGCAGTTACTTCTTTTCTCCACATAAAATCAGATAATAGTTGGAAAATGGATTCCAGGTAGATGCGGGAGAAGGGAAGGTTTATATTTGGAGTAATTTAATCAGAATAATAGGGCATGGAGTTCAGGTTTGATGTTAAACTAGGGCTATCGTTCAGGTTCAGCACCACTGAAATCCTCTGAGTTAGTCTTATAAAACTTTGGCCCCAAAGGGCAGAAATCTCAGGAGAACAACTGATCTCTGTGAGATTTCTGCCATTTTGGGACACAGAAGAACAATATCCAGAAAACAAGCCCCCTACAAGCTTATCCAAAGGTAAATAGCATAGGTGCTTGTTAAGATATAGAGATTCAAATTCAGACTTTTCTGGAATTTTGGGGGAGGATGAGATGATCCTGCATTTGAGATTTCAGTTTGACCCCATTTCTATTTAGAATATACTAATTATTTCCAAAAATGGTATTGCTCTTGAGTGGAAAGCTCTCCTTGAAAGTCGTATTCATTCTCAAACTTTGTGTATTCCTTGGTTGCTTTAAACTAAGGTAAGATTATGAACTGTAATTCATTTTTTGTTTTAACTTCAGTATTGTTGGCTTTAAAAAAACACCTCCCTTATTTAGAATCCTCGTTATAGATGTCCATGTAATATAATGAAATAAATCAATCGTGCCGAGTGTGAAAAATACACGTAGGTTGGAACCCACATCCTTACCTGTAGAAAGCAATGTGGTTGCAGTTCTTAAAGTTGCTTTTGTCCACAGCCTCATCTTGAACACTAAATAAAACGGAACATTTAAGAAGTCTGTTTTCTAAACACCTGTTAAATGATCAAATAATGACAGCACAAGAGCAGGGGGGATTAAAGAAAATGCTTACAGTTTACATAGCATTGAAATGCAAAGAGTATTGGAACTGAACCATTTTGAGCTTTCGTACTGAAATACATGAATTATTCTTATGGTTTTGAGTACTAAATGATTTCCATTTAAAACCTTGATATTTAGACACAAATCATTAAATCAGTGACTAAAAGAGCTGACTATTAGCACAAATAACTACTTGGGATCCTGCAGTTTGAGATGAGTTGTCCAACAGCAGTCTCAGTAACTCAGTTCATGGTCCACTTCTAGAGGTGGGAATAGAGAGGGAGAAACTCAGGAATGCCTTCTCTTGCCTCCCCAATAGCTGGCAGGGTGAGGACAGTGCTGGCTATGCCTGTTGAAGAGATGTAATAAATTCTACTGCTCAGCCATTGTGTTCTACCCCATTATCTCTCGAAGTAATTATTCTTCCCAAAGGCATAGTGGGTCTGATCCTAGTAGGTACTGAGCACATGCAACTCTCATCCACAGATGATCAAGCCTTTCAAGAACAGGCTGAAAGTTTCCAGACAGCACAACTTGGGTTGTGTGAGTCAGCCCTCTGAAGTATCATAGCTGAGCCCAAAGAATTCAGAAAAATAGATGCTAGTAATTAAGTACTGTGCTTTAATTAATGGCTAATTAATAACTAAATACCTACGTTATCCAAGAGAAAATAAGGCCAGAAGTTCTTACGATTCTAAAAACAGAAGTGTCTTACATCTTCCAACAGATTTTGATCTCACTTTTTGTCAATATCTAATAACTGTATAAAACATACATCCAACAAATTCAGATAGTTTTCTGAAAAATGTCAGCTCAATGCATAGCAGTGGTCAAAAAGACGAACAGAATCCTAGGAAATATTAGGAAAGGGATAGAAAATAAGACAGAAAATATCATAATGACAGTATATGAATACATGGTATGCCCACACCTTGAATATTGTGTCCAGTTTGGTTGCCTCATCTCATAAAGGATATAGTGGAACAGGAAAAGATTCAGAAAGGGCAACAAAGATGATCAAGGGTATGGAAAGGCTTCCACACAAGGAGAAACTAAAAGATTAGGGTTACTTAGCTCAAAAAAGAGACAGTTAAGGGGGAATATGGCAGTGGTCTATGAATAGATTGGAAAAAAGTAGAGAGTTATTTTCCTTCTCCACAGTATAAAAATCAGGGGTCACCTGACAAAAAGAGTAGGCAGTAGGTTTAATACAAATAAGAGGAAGTATTTTTTCATGCAATGCACAATTAACCTGTGGAACTCATTGCCATATGATGTTGTGATGGCCAAAAGTATAACTGGGTTCAAAAAAGAATTAGATTAATTCAAGGAGGATAGCTCCATAAATGGCTATTAACCAAGATGGCCAGGGATGTAACCACATACTTGAGATGAGCCTAAACCTCTGACTGCTAGAAGCTGGGAGGGGAAAACAGGGATGAATCACTTCAGCTGCCCTGTTCTGTACACTCCCATGGAAACTCGAATACTAGCCACTGCTAGAGACAGGATACTGGGCTAAATGGGCCATTGTCTGACTCAGGATGGCTGTGCTTATACATGCAACATACAAAATTGCAGATAAATGCAATCTATGCAACTATGGCCTGATTACAAAGAATATTATAGTCAATTCATGGATTCATACATTGTAAATCAGAGGGGACCATTATGATCAAGTCTGACCTACTACATAATATAGGCCAGAGAACTACACATGATTCCTGAATCAAGACCTAACTGCTGGTTGAAATAAACAAATACAATGGCAAATGTATTAATTAATCTGTATCATTACAGAGAGAGTTGGCAGTGACCCTTGTATTTAGGCTGCTTAAAATTTTTCATTATAAAACATTCTTTTGACCTTTTTTTGAGAAGTCTGAACACTTCCATTTTTTTGCAGTAGTCTTTGGATTTCCACAGGGAGAGAAACCTCAGGGTGGAGAAGTGCTTTTTCTTTGTCTCATTATGATGGGGTATACCAACCCCCTACTGGCCCAGCAGGAGTTAACCACTCACTGGGGGCTCAGAGGCCATGCCTCCTCACCCTTGCTGAGCATGCTCCAGCTGGAAGCAGGGTATAAAAGAAACCAGCTCAGCTCCGTATGGGCTGACTGAGCAGGAGAGTGGATGCAGGCTGTGAGCGCCTGCCAGGGCCCCAGACTGCAGAGGCTGAGTCCACTGCAGGACCCCAATCAATGGGAGACAGAGGGAGACAGGTGACTGCTGCCCCTGGGGAAACTGTTGGAGCTGGATTCAAGGGTAGGAAGTGGCCCAAGCAATGTGTTTGTTGAGGGAATCTGAAATCAGGACTACTGGTTCTACAAGGCCCTGGATCAAGACCTGGCAGAGTAGGGTGGGCCTGGGTCCCAAGTCCATTGGGAGGCAGAGCACTTAGGAACTGGAACATCTAAGTCCCCTTTGATAGTCTAGCCCTTAGTTCTTTAGCTCAAGTGGTGGAAGTCTATACTGATTTGTTCTGGTTCAAACCCTGATGGCAATGCATGAGGGAAAGATTCTTCCAGCTTGTAAGGGTTCCTCCATCTTGGGTCTGGGTACTCCCTTCCAGCAGTGTGTGGGGGAGTCAGTAGGTCAGCTGCATGTTGTCGGGAGGCCTGACTTGTGGTCCCAGCACTGCCCACTCTGTATTTCCAATCTCCAATGGAGGACCCAGCACTCAGCCTGTCAGCTGGTAGCCCGGGCCCCTGGATGGAATACTCACCAAAAGTCTAGCACTCCGGCCTCCTGAGTGCAGGCTGAGTATGGCCCATGATCTATGGCCCACAGCCTCCGCTGGGGCAAGCACCAAGATGTTTGCTTGCTCAAGCCCAGAATCTATAATCCTCTGCCTCCTGGTGGAGGAAATCAACAACAGGGGCAGGACTCCTGAGGTGAGGATGCAGCAAGCCTCCTGTGGGGGCCAGCAATGGGGGGTAGGGAGACTTTGTGCATCCTGATCTGCCAGGTCCCAGCCCAGTGTCCTAGCTGTGGCAGGTGATCCTATTATGATGTCAGCAAGGGAACATAAAATCGCTGCCCCATGTCCTGACAACACAACTGTACCCAGGTCTGGTTTCCCTGAGCTACTTCCTACACATTTCTGCTGACGCTGCTCTGTCGCCGCCAGACTCTGGCTCACAGCCCTTCCTCTGGTATCTCCCCAGTGTCTTCCATCTCCTGGGACTGTAGGGTGCCAGTCTACTGTGTGGCTGGTCCTGGACCTTACTGAGGGTTCAGCACTCTAGTAAGGACATCTGCCTGCAACTGAGCTGCAGGGCCCTACATTTCTATTCTTCCTGCCTCGCCGCTGCACTTCTTGTAAGAGAGGTGGGGTTGGGTTAGCTGTGCCCACCAGGGAGAATGTAAGGCAGTGGTTCTCAAACTTTTGTATTGGTGACCCCTTTCACATAGCAAGCCTCTGAGTATGACTCCCCCACATATAAATTAAATACACGATTTTTTATATTAAACACTATTATAAATGCTGGCGGCATTGGGAGTGGAGGATGATAGCTTGTGACCCCCCATGGAATAACCTCGTGACCCCCTGAGGGTCAAGACCCCCACTTTGAGAACCCCTGATGTAAGGGTTCCTCCCTTTCGGGACTAGAGGGAGGCCAGTCTGTCTCACTGCACAGCTGCACATCACAAAATCTGTTTTTACCTTTTTCCTATTAAAAAAAAAACAACCTAGGAAATTACATATAAAATACCTATGTTAAAAGAACGTTATTTAGGTTGCAAAGTCGTCAAGCACTCAAAAGTTTGGACAACAACCCAACTCTTAAAATTAACCACCTAGTGATGCACATGCCTAAACCCAGTAACTGCACAACCCTATTGCTGTCACCCTTGACCTTTTCCACCCCATCCACTTCTCATTCTTTGTAATGTGACGAAATGTGGTATCATATAAAATTAGATTGTAAACTACTGGGGCAAGGGCTGTACCATTCTATGTGTCAATTCCATGGAAGTGGACCATTTTGGTTAACAAACCTACTTGATACATATTCAATATATTTAGACATCAACATGGAAAAATGTAGGCTTTTACAAATCTGAGTGTCAAGTTCTTTCTCATTGCATTGTTTTCTAATAATGTTTGCCTGCTATTTTCAGTGCCTTCTCAATATTATTCTGTAAATATTTGACCCATAATGTTTCTTATTGTATGTTAAAGAAACAATGTCCTCAAATGATGACAGCTGTTAAGTTTGCAAAGTAAAATTGAAGATGAGGAAGGGCTATGCCTGAAGAAAAAGTGCCTTTCTCTCCCCTTCCTCCCAGCCAAGCACTCTCCTGTCAGCTCAGATCTGTACGTAGCAACTGCACAATTATTTGTGTTTTACCTGCTTTCTTCTTCCTTAGCTGGTTCCATTAAACTCAGTATTTTGTGAACTACAGTGCTCTGACCTGATCTACGTCTGCCGGTAAACGTCTCCTCACCTTCACTACTGATCCTGCAGTACCAATGACAGAGGGAAGCCTTCAGCCAATGACAGCCTTTGACTGCACCTTCTCTGAAAGGATTCTGGGAAATTGAGTTCTTCTTTAGTCAGTAGTTCGTCTGAATGTCAATTTGCGTGTAAAGAATAACTGCAAATGACAATATGGCGTGACATGTTTATTAGTGTGGTGCCCAAAGAATTGGTATCAAGGTGGGGATGGAGAAGGTATTTAAAAAACAAACAGCTGGCAAACATCTACAAGCCTGCATTTTTTTTAAAGTGCTGGCAGCATCACCAGACTTGCAGCTGACAATCCTATGGGCAAACCCACAATTTATTTATAGAGCAATTACACTAGAGGCAAACTTTTCCTGCCTGCCCTAGAGGCCCCTCCTTTACAGTCAGATGGGAATTCAGTTCACACGATCATCCAGTTGTTAGTATCTCTGCTGTGATTACCAGTGAGTTCTATATTTGGGGTAGTTCTTATGATGTGGTCACTTGTTCACTAGGAAATGGACTGTGTCCCTACCAACAACTCATTTCACATAAGCCACCAAACCTCTTTCAGAGTGTAACAAGTTTGGTCATTACTGACCTGGGTTGGATTCAGTTCTCTGTATCAGGTTTATACTTTAAAAAAGAAAATGTGGTGGTGATTGGCAAATTTCTCCCACGTTTTAATGGTTTGACTGACTCTTGTGACAGTTTCTGATGTAGTCAAAAGCCTCATAATGGGATCTAAAGTTAGACTTCATCTCCTCACTCTAAGATAACTAAAACGGCAATTCTTACCCTTCTGGAGACCATTTTCTGTAAACGGACCTGCATATGGAGATTTCATATTTTAGCTTATTATTAAGCTTTGTTCTTTATAAAGTAGGAAACCAGGCCCTGTTTAGTGAAATCTAATAAAAGTAAATAAATATGCAACACAATGGTGTGTCAATGCTGTGCCCCAGTACAATCTGAAAAAGGCTTCAAAGGCTGGAAAAGTATGCTGATAAAATCTGCCCATGCCCTCAGATAGCATTGTACTCACCTATTTTTAGTTTGTGTACTTGGACTAACTTTTCCATTGCCTCATCATGGGACACAGCTAGATGACAGTGACAGTCTACCGCATGACGTTCACCCTTTTTATGATAAATTTTGTACAAGATATGCACTGTGAGGTATCAGTTGAAAATTCACAATCTGCTGTGCATTATTGTTCTGATAAAATATGTGTATCAGCATTGTATGCAGAATTATAAGATTCTTACTCCTAGGGGAATTCTGTGCCTAAAAATTCTACACCCATTATTTTAAAATTCTGCATGTTTTATTTGTCAAAATAACACTATATAATCATGCCAGTTTCAATTACTGTGATAATTTATTTCAAAATACCTGTCAGCAAGTATGTCTGTAACAATACAGACACCTGCTGTGATATAGTAACTCTACCAGGGTGGGACAAAACCACTCCAAATCGATGAAGTTTTGGTGGAAGGCCAGCACTGTGACCGCCTCATGTCACAATACAAGGAGGTGAAGTTGGGTCACGACACCGCCAGGATGAGGCGACACTGCGTGTGCGCCTCTACCCCTGGTGGGGGCGCAACAAGACGATGCCACTCAGCACATCAACAGAACCTGCCCCAAGAGGGACGTCATATCTCTGCGTCATAAGGTTGTGATGACGCATGAATACTACGTGAGAGACGCTCCTCCCCCGTTCCCATCCCCGACGCTGGCGGCAGTGACACAGCGCAGCGGGCACGCCCTGCCGCCCAGGCCCGGAAGGGGCGAGGCCCGCTCAGCGCTCGCTCGCTCGCTCGCTGCGGCAGGATGGCTGCTCCGCGGCGCTGGTGGCGGAGGCTCCGCTTAGTGCCGGTGGCGGCCCTGCTGCTGCTGCTGCTGCTGCTCCCGGGCCCGGTCGGCGCCGCCCAGCTCTCCAAGTGGCGGCTGCCGGTGCCTCTGGTGAGTGCGGGCCGGGGGGGCCGCTCCCCGCTCCATCCCGGATCCCGGGGGTGGGGCAGATCCGGGACGCGGAGCCGGGGGGGCGATGTTGCCCCGCCCTATCCCCAGGCGGGAGGGGGCTGCGGTGCGGCGGGCCCCGGCGCGGGGAGAGGCGGAGGTGTCGCTGGGGGCGCCCCGGCGACGGGCCGCCAGGGTGGCAGTGGTCTGGCAGGGCGGCGTGTGCGCAGGGCTGTCTGCTCCTTTGCTCCCTGCACTGTTGGGATTTTCCTGGGGCATGAGACTCTTGCCATCGTCTTTGCTCAGTAACATGGTCCTAGAGTTTTTAAGGTGACCTTCGAAAGGGAACAAAGTTGGGCTTGTTGGGCCCCTTTTTCATTCGATTTGTGTAGAAGGGCTGGAAACTTTTATTGTAATTTTTTGACTCATGTTTTGCATTTGTATAGCCCAGAAGACACTCTGATGCCTTTAGTGCTAGTGAACTAACCTCAAAAGAGTACAGAAAATGAAAACTGCATTTGAGAAGAGGAAGGCTTTCTTATCAGACTGCTAAACTGTGTTTTATAGCTGTTTAACGTTAGTGATTAAAACCTTTTGGTGAAAGGACATCTGTTAAAGAATCAGTTTCTCTCCACTGTCAGCCAAGTTGTGAAAACTAACAGCTCACATCCTCTGAGAAATCCTTGAGGTCTTCCAGCAAAATTAGAGAGGATCACAGCTCCTGTTACTTTTAGGGGTAAAACTCCTTTTAAAAAACAAAACCTAGACCCTTTTTATATACCACAAAGAAACAAAGTCTGATTTAAATAAAACACCTTTGCAAGATCTCCTTTGTAGGTTTGGCTGGATATGCTAGAATCGGAGGTGGAAGAATCACAAATACTAAATCAGTTAGGCGAGCTCTTGCTTAAGAGTTTGGGTTCTTTTGACTATTGTGCTTGAAATTCTGGGTGAAAGAAAGCAGTGTTTACTTATTTAAATGATCTAATGTTATCCAATTGTCTTCCTCATCTCTTTACTTTTTTTTGTCTTTGCAGGGGAAGAAATTTTTTCATTTTGGAAAGGTTCTCTTCAGCAACACCACAATTTTCCTGAAGTGTAAGTGCTCTTGGTGGATGAGTCTGTTATGCTAGTCTCTACTCAATCTAGTAGTCCTCACAATGTAGTAATACTTGGATGAAAGTGCTCGTAAAACTGTGACTTCTCCAATGATATCAAACTGGTTACATGGGTAGATGATCTGCTAGCTATGGATTAAAATCATGTGCCCATACTGATACTGTTAGATCTGTTAGCAGCCTTTGACACCTTTGATTAAGAGGTGGTGTTCACTTACTGCACATTGTAGTAGGAGTGAATGGTGCTACTCTTGGGTGGCTTCGTTCGTTCTTGGCTAAATATTTCCGGAAAGTGATATGGTAAAGTTGCTTCTCTTTTCTTTGGGTACCATAATATGGACTTCTGCAAGGATTTGTCTTGTCTCCTCTCCTGTTCAATGTGTGGGGCTGTTGGGAGGGTTAGTCAGAAGATAGGGGCTGCTGTGTTTTCAGTATGCTGATGACCTTCAGCTCTGTCACTGTCTCCAGTTATAGCCATGCTGTTGAAAGTCTAGGCCAGTGTCAGAGGAAGACTGGGGCAGTGGTGGAAGCCAGCTGGCTGATGCTCAATCTAGATAAGACAGGTACAGTTGGTGAGTTGGGGGAAGCAATTGGATAATGTGGTGAAGATGGTCCCTCGCCTTTTGACTGAGGGTATGTTCTCACCATTTGTTTACTCGCCTTCATTGGGAATCGTATGGAGTCTCCAGCTGCTGTTAGATGATCATATAGCAACAGTGTCCAGGAGAGCTTTTTACCATCTGTGTGTGGCCAGGAGACTGTGACCAATTTTTTTTTTTCCCAAATGCAAATATTCTTGCAGTGATCCTTGTCTTTGTCACTTCAAAACTGGATTGTTCCAGTTGACTCTGCAAGGGCATATAGTTGAGGTCAATCTGGAAATGTAAGGTTGTGCAGAGTGCAGTAACCTGCCTATTAACTGGTGGTACTTGGTGGCAGCACATGTTACTGGTGCTTCATGATGTGCCCTGGCTACCTACTGGTTTCCAGTGGAAGATGCTGGTTTTGATATATAAAGTCTTAATTAGGACTTGATACTCTGCTACTTGAGAAGACCTCCTCTCCTTGTGCCATACTGCTACATTTGCAATCAATGGCGGCATTTGATTCGTAGATTCCAAGCCCAGAAGGGACCATCATCATCATCTGGTCTACCATAGAACTTCCCCAAACTAATTCACAGAGCATATCTTTTTGAAAAACATCCAGTCTTGATTTAAAAATGGTCATTGATGGAGGCTCCATCACAACCCATGGTAAATTGTTCCAATGGTTAAATTATTCTCACAGTTAAAAAATTATGCTTTTATCTGACTCCACTTTGATTTAAACAAGGTGGCTGATGATAGTGTTCTTTGAGGGGCCATCAGCTCAGGAATAGGTTTTCCCCACTCATTCAAAATAGCACGAAGTTCTATTGAACTTTACAGCACCCTGCAAGATGGCTGTTTATGGAAAGAAAGAGCCTTGGAAAGAAATCAGCTATGTTGGTGAGAGGGATGGCTGGTGTTTTAGAAATTTAAGGCACGGGCGTCTAGAGCCTGAATACTTGACCCTCTTTATTTTTGTATAAATCTTATTATAATTATGAATTATGTGCATTACAGTAGTGTGTAGAAATTGGGGCTGTAAGTAAGGGTTGTAAGATTGTGAAGCATTTGCAGCTGAAATAAATGAGCAGACAAAGGGCAGGAGGGGAAACAGAGGCACATAGAAATGAAATTTTGTACATGGTCGCACAACAGGTCAGTGGCAGAGCTGTCAGTAGAACCCAAGACACATCTCCTCACTCCAAATCCAATGCCCTGTCCACTGGACTGTGCTGTATCTTTTCAAACACAAATTAAAGCCTCACAATTCCCCAGTGAGGACTCTTGTCTTTGTCTTACAGATGGGTAAACTGAGGGAGAGAGCTTACCCTGAGCTACACTGTCTGTACCTAAGGGTTAAATTATCTTGTGTATTTTGAGTTTGTAGTCTTTGTGAGGGGTTAGTACTGCTGCCATTTAGTTTGGTGCTTGCTGCTTTACAAGAATTGTCATTTGCTTTAGCACCCTGCTTCACTGTGTTAAAGAATAATTTCAAACATCTTCAGACACCCCCAAGTGGAAACTTGTAACATCAGAATGAATGGAATTCTAGTCTCCACATGGGTCACTTTGTGTTCTTTTGAACAATAGTGACTGTCTCAGAAGAACATACTTTCTGCTCTTCTGTTGCTGGTCCCTTCTTTGAATAAGCATATTATTCATTGTTTGTTGTAGTTGGGCAGGGGAGTAACATTATATATGGTACTAGTCCATTAATAGCTAGGGGAAAACCTGGCATATGAGGACTTGTTACGTTTTTTTTCTGTCTTGTTTTCCTTGTAGTTGAAGGAGATGAGAAGGCTTGTGATCCCTTGCAAGGTTATAATGTTACCTGGTACTTTAGACATTCTGATTGCTACGATGAAGTCTCCAACTTTGGGGTAAGAATCATCCGAAACTGCATGGTGGTGTGTTTTTTTTTTTTTTTTAAGTCATGGTGGCTTAGTGGATTTGAGCTTGGATACTTCATTTATATCTCATTCCTGTCTGTCTGCTGTTCTGAGGAGGGCCTCTGTACTCTGGTGGTAACTGGGAAATGCAGAGGGCATGATCCAAAGTTTATTGAATGCAAGGGGAGTCTTTCTATTGACTTCAGTGGATTTTGGATCAGGCCATTAGCTCTTGAGCTTTTACACTAATTTTCTTCATCTAGATGCAGAGGATAAAAAAGCAACGAGAAAAACCCAAACAAACCGATCAACTCTGATTAAAAATTCAAACACTTAATATTCAGTACAAAAAATTATTAGAGAATTTGGCACTCAAAGCTCAGCAAATACCTAAACTGAGGTTGTATTCAACCTTAATTCAAACCCCTATTGTATATGCTACTTACAAGTCTGTACATTGTATAAATGCATACTGTTTATCAAATACAGTAGAACATACAACTTTTCTACAACTTCAGATACTTCTGTGTAGCAGTTTGTGATAGTTTACTTAATTTTCATTCTCAGGTTCATAAAATGTACTGAATATAACGTCTTATATTAAACTCTTCTGTCCAAGGTATTTTTAATAATTTAGGCTTCCGTGTTGCTGATTTATGCTTCTCCCCTAAATTTAAGCATATAAGTAATCCCACTGATTTCATCCCAACAACATGTACTTAAAATTAACCACAGGTGTAAATATTTGCAGGATTGAGGCCTTTACAGACATGTTGACTTTTTTTTTAAACCAGTGGTACAACCTTATTTCAGGTGCAGTTGACTATTAAGCAAGTTAGCTCTGAACTGAGGTTCCTTTTATATGGTAACAAATGTTCACTATTAGTATTGTATAATATATGCCGTATATTTATAGCTTACAGTGCAACTTTCATGAAAATAACTTTGTGGACTGACTGGCGTTCAGTTATGTACGTATATAATTGTCTAAGATTATGTTTAAAAATCATGGAAGAGCTAGTTGCCACTCTCTGGTTAGAGAACAGGGAGTTCAATTATAAGATGTGTTTTGATCCCCATTCTAAATTTACATGGAAGGGGTTTTTATCATGAACATCTTTGTGATTAATCTGGGTAGATTCATTTTGTATGGACAGGATGGGAAATACTTCTTTTGTTTTAGATGTCTTATTCTCTTCATGGATGTTTGTACATTAAGGGAAGTCGTGTTGCTTTCCATTTTTTCTAGCTGCTGAAAAAAATCACTTGATATATCAAATGCCACACAAAAGTTCTATTATGTATCTGACAGGATGATCAAGCCATGTCTTATTTTGGAGCTACTTCTGAAGCACGTACGGGTTGGTCAGGATCTTATGCCATGGCTTCGCTCTTCTTCCCCAACTGTTCTGAGCTCTTCAAACCACAGGTATGATGTTGGTGAAGGCTTTGTAATCCCACCATGTTCTCTCATACCACGTACAGAGGAAAGGATTGGGATGATTCCTACTGGAACAGTTGGGCTTGTTGCAACTACGGGTGCTGCCTTAGCTGATGAGTACATAACCCCTACCTTAAAGAGGAGAAAATGTATCTTTATATGTGTGTAACAAATAACAGAAACAAAACAAATTATAACCATGATTTCTTTGTTTTGGTTTATTTAATGTTTACTGTTCAAAATCTGGCCCCAAAAAGCAGACTTAAATGGTGGAGTTTTCCATATTGGCAACATTGTGTCTACTTCATATTGGGGAATGGCATAGAGCTCTCTGCTGGGAAGCTTGTGGGTGTGTCCATACACAGAGTGGGCACTGCTTTTGGGGGGCTGTGGGAAGTACACAGCAAACTGGGCTTTACATTCCCTGCTGAATAATGCCCTCAACTTTTTTGCCAGGTGAGTGTTCAAGACTAACATTTAAATGAACATAAATTTAAAGACTAGGTGGATAGGTAGATTATATAACACACTGTCAATAAATTAGAAACTTCAAGCAACTGAAGTCCACATAGTGAAAGGGCAAAAGAGTACTTAAAGCATAAGACCAAACAAGAGGGGAAAGAGGAGGGCCAAAGTGGGCAGTTACACGTGGAGGTATGTGCTTTGTGGAAAGGAATCAAGGGGGAGTGTACAAATACACGCCCTACACCAGTTGTATCTTGCCACAGGAATCTGCACAACTCTGTTAATACCAAATGTCAGTAAACGTACTGTTTGTTTAACAGTTTGTACATAGAGAATTCAAGGAGAAATGTACAGCTTGGCATCTGTATTAGGCTGTTACTAGCTGAAACAAAGGACATTGGGTTGTGAACACCAGGAAACTTCTCTTAACTCCTGAATCTGGCGTACTAAGTAAGCAATGAGGCATAGTTAAAGATGACTGGAAAAGGATTTTTTAAAAATCATGTTTGTGCTCCTTTTTAACTACTTTGATGTATAAAGATGGCTTGAAACACATTTTAAAATACGTTGCCTGCTTTTACGTTTAGAAATATTAGAAATGTCAACTGTTTTCTCTGCTTTTACTGGAAGAGCTCTTGTGCATCTCAGCTGTGTATTAGGAGGCCATATATTAATAGAATTGCCAAGGTGGTAAGGGTGGGATTTTCAGAAGACCCTAAGGGTATGTCTACACTGCAGTAAAACACTTTATTGCTGGCCCATGTCAGCTGACTCAGGCTGCAGGGCGTATAAAATTGCAGTGTAGATCCTCAGGCTTGGGTGGGAGGCTGAGCTGGAATATCTACGTTTCAGTTTTGTAGCCCTGCAGCCCAATCACAAGTTGGCTGACACAACTGGCTGTGGCTGTAGTCTTGCAGTGTAGACATATACCCTATGTGACTTTTCCTTGGGCGCCTTTGAAATCACAACCGAAATCTTGAACGAAGACATCCTTTCTCCAAATGTGTATCAGCTAATAAACTATTATAAACAGTCTGGCAAAGACTCTTTCCCACTCAGTTGCTTAGCTTTCAGAATCTTCTGAAGTAGTAGTTTCATTAGTTCTCCAGTCACTGTACTGTCTTTCTGGGTAGTTAAGATCTGAATTTCTTATGTAAAAAACAAGCAGGAAAAAAGTCTGCAAATAGAACCCAACTAAACCCACCCTTTCAGGACTATTTTATGCATAAAGAAATAAAACAGCTTGGGTCCAACTTTTTTTCTTTGTGAGTTACCTCTAATAGGGAGGTGCTTAGAACTCTCTAAGTGGTGCACACTTTATTATGGAAATTAACTTCTTTACTCCTCAAATTAAATCTGTGGGTCCAATTCTATGAAAATGAAACTTGTTGTATTTAGTAATTCTGTCTCCGCTGTGGAGAGAGTTTGGGTTAGGGAAATGAGAGAGGGGCTTCTCCCTGTAAATTAACTCTCTGTTGCTATGTTTCAGAATGTGCTTTCTTGTAATTTAATTTTAATAGCAGAAGGAGTGCTGATATAACTTGTCTTTAAACACTTCCTTAGAAATAAATGTTCATATTTTTTTATCCTAAAGATTTTCTATAAAGAGTATATTCCCCTAGAACGCCTCTCAGATGAAAAACAAGAGGTAATTACTTTTCTTTGGTGTACATGATTTTTAAATGGGGGTGATGGTGGTGTGTGGTGGGGAAGCTTTTGGAATCTTGATTGATTTGCTGCTTTTTATGTCTTTAAGAGTTTAAAAGATAAGGCGAATGCAACAAACCACACAATGGTGGCAGAGAAAACTGTAAGTATCTGAGGATTTTAGGCATAAGGGTGGTGTGGAATATAGCAGCTCTAAATAAAAATTATTTTATATTTGCACAAATTCTTTTTAGTATGTATTAATGGTAGTGCTATTATTTTTGCTACACTGAATCTTATGGAAGCTAGATATGTTTCAGCCTTGTCATAGTGTAATAATTATGTGGAACATAAGTAATTTGGCAATAGTTCTAGATGTTCCACAATCTTTGTATGAAACATTTAGTTTTTAAGTCCATGTTCTCTCTGGATTCCATTAAAGGTCAGACTGGTGTTATCAGAAATGAAATTAAATACAATAGTTAGGTTTAAACGTTCAACACACAAATATTGGTGTGTGTGATTGATATATATCAACAGATTTTATATATATATATTAACAGATTTTATCATTGATAATTTTGTCTTATTAAATATCTGATTTATTGGCAGATCTGAGTTGTAAGCATGAGGGATGTCCCACAGGCAACAGTAATTTCTACAGCAAATGATCAATATGGAAGATTCTTACTCCATCTCAATAACCTTTGGTGTTTCATGTTATACAATTTGAATGGCTGCTATCAAAGCCAAAGAACTCTGTATAGTTCTGTTGTTGCTGTTGCTTTCAGAGAGTAAGAAGCAAAATAGTCTTGGTGAATGTGTGTTCGTTGAACTGAATCCAGGAAAGTCTTTTTCCTGACATCACTGTAGTTTTTGTGGTTGTCTGTCTGATTAGCTTTACTTTTAGTGCATTGTATATAAACCACAATTTTTAGGAGCCTGGCCCTAGTGTGTTACAACTGTGAGAACAGGTTGGAGATTAAATGAAAAGTATTAATACAGGTCCACTAGGTGGACAGCTCCCACTGTGTTATACATTCATATTGTTCATATATTTCCCAGCATAAGGGCTTTGGGGGAGAACATCGTGGTTATAGCCTCATCTGTGAATACTGTGCCTGCTTAAAATCTTTTCAGGAGTCTTATCAGAAGACGTTAGTTTTGCATTAATCTGATTTGCTCTGTGTTGGTCTGTACGTACATCTGGAAACTTCCTTTTCAGGCAAGGAATGCTGTGATCCAAACCCAGAAAGATGGGCCATATATCTTCATTGTGCAAATTGGGATTTCAGCCTTGAACATGAAAAGGAGGGAGATAATGGCACCGTCCTCTGATCCAAAAGAGAGTCTCTTTACAAGTAAGCTGTATATAGCCATCTTTCATTCTCATTTATTTTTGACTTATTGAATGTTCTTATCAGACATTCTTTATGTGCTTTTATGTAATATACACTGTGCAGCCCAGTGTCAGTTTAAAGACTTCCATCTTCTATCTCACACACCATAATATTCCCAATTACAGCTCCCCTCAGCCTAAGGCAATAGATGAGCCATGCGTGGTATCAGGAGGATAACAGCTTTGGGCTTTGTCAAACTAATGGTAGAAACTATCAAGTCCTCAGTAATTCAGTTCTGAGTATTGTCCCTCCACGTAAGGATGTTGCAAGAACACCCAACTAATATAGTTGTTTATAGTAACACTCTAAGTAACCAGGCCTCAAGTGGTGTAGAGCATTGCAAGATCAAAATTAACACCTTGCAGTTGCTACTAGCAGTGCCTTGGAACCATGTGCACATCTTTGAGGGAAATACTAAACTCTTTAGCATATCTTAAATTAAAATGTTTATTGGCATGACATTTGTTTTCAAAGTGGCTACAGTGCATAGGCAATTAAGAAAAAGAAGGAAATTCAAAATTAAGACTTAAATGTAGTCTTGAACTTGCCCTAGTCTGCACAGGCTCTTCATAGCACAAATTAATATAATTTACTTTTCACTAAAGAAGAATGCTATGTATAACGGGGCATGTCATTTTTGAATACAAGCATGTAATTCATTGTTTTATATAAGGCTTAATCTTTTATTGTGATTGAAGTACAAATTACATTTAAGAGGTGCTGCACTATGTAAAGATTTGGAATATCTCTGTTATCGTGTTGATGTCAGAATTAGGTGGTTATTCCAGTTCCCTGCATTGTTTCCTGTTCAAACCAGTTGGATTGTGTTTTGACAGTGACTGTGGAACTGAAGGGTCCATATGAGTACCTCTCTCTTGCAGACTATCCTCTCATGATTGTAAGTAAAACTGGCTTTCTTTAGTTTGCCTACGAAGTTGACATAAATCCCAGTAAAATCTTTTCTTGAGCAGTGTAGTCAACCACAGTGAGTTAGTGGCTCAGCATGAATAAAGAACATTGTTTTTCATGTATTTTTCCCTACTCTGCAAAGTTCAGGAATTAGCATGTTCCAGTATTAATTTTTTTTTTCTTGTCTGAGTGCTATAACATAGCTGCTGTAGACTAGTCATGCCAGAGGGCAACAGTATCATTAGTATAGTTATCCACTCATGAATTGCAACTTTCAGTACATACTCTCCTGTCTTAGCTCATCTGAGGAAACTCACTATTCTTTATTTTTGCTTAATGTTACCATTTTGAGTGTCCTTGCTTTCTCTGCTCTTTTGTGGTAGCCACCCCCTACTGTTCTTCGCTGCCATCAGACAGTGATAGAATAACTCAGCTTCTAGCTGACTCAGTTCTTAGTTGTTTCTTTCCAGGAGGTGAAGTGCTTTCCTAATGGCTGAAGAAGTAAAGAGACTTAAACAAAATGTTCATTCCCTTTATAGAGACCTTGGGAAAAGACTGACAAAAAGTAATATCTTTAATGCAATGGTCTCTGCTACTGGGCGGGAGTAAGCAGTAGTCTCTGGTTGTGATTGAGATGCTGCACACTTCACTTTTTGCAGAAGTAGGAAGCATGCAGCAGAATTTTCTAAGGCTCATTTATTCTGTGTGAGTGACCCAATGTGAGCGATCCAGGAAAAGGGCCTTTAAGTCTGGAGGGCACCTTTGATGGAGGGTGAAGCTGCTGTGGCTAGGTCCTTCTATTTGAATTGTATGAGTAACCTGGACACAGAGGTGTATAGGGAAGAAAATCCTATCCTGATCAGGAAGTGAGTTGAGATTCTGCAGTTAAGTCTCTCAGTGGCCTAGTTTAAAAACCAGTTCACTGCAGGGAGAGACTGCAGTTGTCCCCATGCTGTCCCACGTCTTCGTTCTGGCTGTGTAGCTGATCCATATTGAGTGGCCATTTGTTTTATGTGCTTTACGGTCTTCATCCTCCTCTTTCTTGCACATTAAGCCTCAATGATCTATTGGAAGTTCACCATGATCTGGTGTGGTGTTCTGATGTTTCTAATCCATCAAATAACTTACAAAATCTGTTTTTCAACATGTCAAGTTTGCTTCTATGCAATGCATGTCTGAAAGATCTTGACGACTTTACTTAAGTCTCTTAAACAAGTCACTTTGGACCTAAAACATAGCAGAATGTTAGTTTGAACATCCTTTTGTGATAAATTTCTGAGGCTTTTTCTAGGTCCTGTGTCTTACTCGCCTCTTTTGAATGATCTCAGATTTGGTCAAAAACTGTTTTGTTTGCTGGCCACATGTGTCTGAAGGTGATTTTGGGACTGGGGGAAATGACCAAACAGATCTGTAATGAAAAGCAAGTCTCTTTCCTACCTGGGAGGGGAGGGTTCCAATTATCACCCCGTAACTTGTGCTTTACAGAATGGTATGAGAGATAAGCCTGCCTCTTACATTAAATCTTTCCACGATAGATTCAGGGAAGCTTCTGAAATGTCCCTTAAGGGTGGCAGAGAAGTTTGGAACTACAAGAACAAACCGGTGCAAGGAGGGTAATGTTTCTTGGTGTTTGGGGGATGATTTGTACAAGTGCAGATTCTGATTGGAGTTTTTTGAGGCTAGTGATATTTGCTTTACTCCTTTGGAAGAGTCTGCCGAGAATAAGCTGGGAAGTGCCTCTAACATAAGAATGGAATCACTCAAACTCAATTTAATTGATTCCATCTGCTGGCAGTGAGAAATTTATACCATGCCTCCAGACTGTTACAGAACCTGAGGAAAGAAATGTGAAGTCAACCTTTTTTTATTTTCCAGCGTAGTTGGATATAGACATTTCAAAAGCTGCTGTGCTTTACCAAGAAAATGTAGCTGTATTTATAATCCATGCACTGTCCTTCTATGGAAATGGTATTGGGTCTAACCATTCTATTAATCCCTTCCTTGTTTCCCTCCTGATATGGTAGTTTTTCATGGTGATGTGTATCGTGTATGTGTTCTTTGGAGTTCTGTGGCTTGCGTGGTCAGCCTGTTATTGGCGGGACCTCCTGAGGATCCAGTTCTGGATTGGTGCGGTTATCTTCCTGGGAATGCTGGAGAAAGCAGTCTTCTATGCAGAATTCCAGAATATCCGCTACACGGGAGAATCTGGTATGTACCAAGAACAACTTTCAGTTATGGGTATATCTACGCTACAGTCAGAAGTGTGACTCGGCACATGTCAACATCCTAAGGTAGCTTTGATTTAGCCACTTGAATAATTCTAGCTGTGTAGCTGCGGCACTAGGAGCTGTACAGGCTCTTCCGGGGCCCTACATACGTATTTGATCAACTAGTATGTGCTGCTGTGGCCTCACTGTTATTGTTTGAGCTAGCTAGATCAAAACTAGCTCTACATATTCTGTAGTCACCTCTCTGATTGTAGTGTAGTCATACCCATTGTCCTGGGCAGGGTAAGGTAGTAATGACTTACTCGAATATATAACTAATTAGGTAATGTATATGCAATAACTCTTTGATTAGTAGGGCACCTCAGAACAAGGAATAAGTAGTCAACATTTTTGGGTTCTGTTTCCAATTATGCCACAGGCTCTCTGGATGACCTCTGCAAAGTTAGTAAACTGAAGTCTTCAGTCTTCATTGTCCCATCTGTAAAAAGAGTAATACCTACTTCATAGGGATAATTGAATCTTGTTTCTAAAGTGCTTTGACGTTCTCTGAGACTTAACCTACATAGCACATTGAATTTGTCTGTATAGGAAAATCTTGCTAACAATAAAGATAGTGAAGCACTGGAGCAGGTTGCCTAGGGAGGTTGTGGGATTCTTGTCATTGGAGGTTTTTAAAAACAGATTAGACAGATAACCATCACGGACAGTCTAGGTAGACTACTTCCTGCCCCAGTGTGGAGGGAAGGACTAGGTAACTTTGAGGTTCCTTCCAGCCCTACATTTTTATGAATCTATAATGTTGTGTTCTAGAAAATGCTTCAAAAACATTTTAGGATCTGACTTAAACTAATTTAAAGCTGATACTTGTGCTGTTTTGCTCACCCTTACATTCTTATGTGTTAGAGAAGTTTGTGCTATAGTACATCAGGAAGCCTTAAAACACAAGGTAATAGATCACAAATGCCAAAGCTAGATGCAACAAGTTGAGTTATAGACAGAGCTGGGTTGTGAATTAATGGGTTGTGTGACTTGCTTTGGGATATGTGACATTTCACCTATCTAGATCACTAATTATAATCTGGCTCACGCTGGTAGGAACCAAAATTAATTACTGTACCAACTCACTGTCGGATTGCAGTTGAAACTGATCGGAGCGTGTTGGGTTCTAGGTGGGATGCACTAGCACAGGGCTTCCCACCAAGATCTTAAAGAAGGATCTAAGTGAGTGAAACTACAGCATGATCTAACAGAATTTTTACATGCAGCCGTCCTGATCCACAACGTAGAGGATCTTGTTGGTTGGCTACTTGGGATGCTATTAATGCCCAGGAGATGCTTAAGGGCTACATTCAAAGTATTTGCAAGAAGGAATGGGGAAGGGCATTACTATATTTTGGTTTCTGCATGAGTTAAGATCATTCGGTATTCAATCTGATTTAATTATTTGTATATACCTTGTGGTGAGGTATGAGACTGAAATAACATTCTTCAGTTCATCTCTCGGCTAGAAGATACTTAAAGGTAGGTTTTGTCTAATCTACTTTATGTAGACCATATGCATACAGACATTTTCTGAGAAAAAAGGTTTCTCATTAACTCCTTTGGTGCTGAATGAAGTATTCAGCTCTTCCTGGAAGCTTGCTCCAACAGTAGATCATAAAAAGATTGATGCATTTTACTGTGCCTGCATTTCTTGGAATAGTCTTGACCACTGTAGTGTTGCTATTACCTGCAGCACTTATTCAGAACCCGAATTACACATTTAGTAACCAAGTTTCTTGTGCTTTGTTCTTGGTAGTCCAAGGTGCACTGATACTTGCAGAGCTGCTTTCTGCAGTGAAACGTTCACTGGCTCGAACTCTGGTAATCATCGTCAGCCTGGGATACGGGATAGTCAGGTAAATAACAACCTCATCTCATGTTACAGGCTCAACACGTTTCTTTAAAGTGGTTAAACGACATTTGAATGTTATTAGCAAACTTGGAAAATGGATGCTGCAGTGGGACAAAATGAAGTCAAATGTTAAATAAAAAAATTATTGTAACCAAAAATGGAAAGAGCATTTTAAAGAGAGAGAAGACAAAAATCTTTCTGTGGTTCAATACTCTTCTCAGATTGGAGACCCTGTCAGTGAGGAAGCTGACCTATCTACCGAAAAATGACATTTCGTAATGCATATGAGCTTAAATAAATGTTTCTTGAGAGTGTTAAAAATTAACCCAAAGTTTAAAAAAAACATAGCTGCTGACAGCCCTAAGTAATGGATTCTGTTAACACAGTCGCTCTCCATCATGTAGTCAGGTGCGTGTGAAGGCTGTGTGCATGCATGATCAGATACTACTGTGCAGTGAATATAATTGAGTACAAAGTGCTCAGTGTCCAGGAGAGGAAAATATCAGCAAGTGGGTGAGTTATGGGGAATGGTAGAAGTGTGATCGATCATTCAAAATATTTTCTTTAAACCCTTTAAATGTGGATAGTAACGGGACTAAAACAGGTAGAGAGAACTGTTCTTAAGTGCATTTGCTGAATCTTCTTGATATGGGAGGGAGTATGGAGATGAGTGGGTGGGGACGACTTTAGATACCCACTTCAGGGAATATGCAGTTCTGGTTCTGATCTTTTTAAAGAAAGATATGGAAAAACTAGAGAGGATGCAACAAATGCAAAAGGATTAAAGGATAAGACCTATGAGGAAGGACCAAATGCACTAAAATGTGTGTAATCTAGAGGGGACAGAACATGGGGGACAAAGTTTGGCATAGAGATCAGAATAACTCTAATAAATGAAGAAAAGTATTTCAGAAGACAATAGAACCAAGATTAAAGGAAGCCAAGAAAGGAAAATGTTAAACTAGATTTTGGGGATGTTATGGTTCTTAGGCTAGACTGAGATTAATCCATTATCTCTCACAATGAAAGTCTAAAACTTTTTTGAATGTTCAAAAAGCGGTTAGAGAAGACCACTTCTGTATGTATATTATAAATTCCCATGAAGCGTGAGACAAACTTTTTCTGTGTCTGAAATTAAGTCTGGGTCTTGAAGTGGTTTTTATCTTACACATAGTGTGTGAAACTTTCATTGTACTGTACTCTTAAAATCACACCTTTTTAAATTCAAGCCTGGACAAAGCCTAATGTGACACCATGAGCCTAGAGCACCAAAACAAAATAACTTCCTAGATTTGTAACTTGTGATGAGAAACCTTGAATCATGTGCCTTTTGCTGAGGTGTGGTTTTTTTTTTAGCTTTTTTCACTTTTTTTTAATATTTCCCTGCAGGCCTCGTCTTGGAGTCACTCTTCACAAAGTAGTTACGGCTGGAGTGCTCTATTTATTATTTTCTGGCATGGAAGGTGTCCTTAGAGTCACAGGGGTCAGTAGACGCTTACCTATGTTTTCATGTGTGCCACGGATGTAGCAATTGTTGGTCTTATGTGTGATTACGTATACTGTAATGTAGTGAAGGATCCTTGGGCTATGCTACAATAGGGAAATTTGGAGAATGAAAATTCCCAGTGCCTTAGGGAGGAGAGAAGACAGTTGTGAAGTGTTGTGGAGAAGGCTTTATTTTTCCAGCTATTTTACCAATTTCTTGCCATGTCTCCTCCCCAAAATGTAATTCTCTGCAATGGAAAATAATTTTGGTGCTTTGAAATAGGAATACTTGAAAATAAGTGGAGTTTTTGGGTCCAGAATTGACAAGGTTTTGAATTTGTGCCTAGTAGTCAAGGGAGGTTTCACTGGGCCTTGTGCAGGGGGAAAAACATGCTGGCAAATAGAAATGGATGCTCCTTGCAAATTTTTGAAGCTGCATATTTTAATAGCCCGGTGAAGACTATTTTAATTCTTAAAAGCTTTTATTGTAGTCATTTTTGAGGTCGATGGGGTTTGGCTTCACAAGGACAATATTTGATCCTTTAATTTGGTTTTGCACCTGACTTGATAGAATTCTTGGGATAGCTTATTTTGACTTTGTCTCTTATTTGGTACCCTTTCAGTTTTTCTATGGCGCTATGGCTCTGATAGCAAACTTGGGTCTATCAGTGATTGATGCCTGTATTATTTTGTGGATATCCTTTCAGAAGTTGCACAATATGGCTAATTTTTCTAGGAAATGTTCAGTGCCTGGTGCGGAGACCAGTACAAGTGAATTTCTTAACAAAATAACATCCTAAATGAATTTTTGTGTATGTGCGAGAGGACTGTTGATCACATCTTGTATGTTGTCTCCTAGTGGGTTCCATCAACTTGTGCCATTTTGTTTAAATTTAGTGCTCAAAAGTGGAACATGTAGTCTTTGGCACCAACACAGTAAAAGGCTTACCTGCAAAGATCTATAACAAACTTTCTGTAAGAAGTGTTATTGCAGCGCAGCACCATCAAGGCTGTCTGCTCATTAGGGGTGTCTGCTCAATGAGTTACTTACCTACTCTAAAAACTTACTTCTTGCCATATCAGTTGCTTGTGGGGATCAGAACTGTGTGGCGTTTTCTGCTTTTAATAAAATACTCTGTCCCTTGTGTTGAACACTTAATTCAAACCCTCTGCTTCAACAGCAAGGCATAGGGGCTTAATAGCTTTCCAGTTCTGTATTTATGTTCTCTGATGGTAAAATGATAACCTGGGACTGAATGCTTGATGATTTTTGGTGTGTGCTTTGCTTTCCCATTCATCTTGTTCTCACTGGGTCTTTCTCTTTATCTCTAGGCACAGAATGATCTTGCCTCCTTGGCTTTTATTCCCCTGGCTTTCCTAGATACTGCCCTCTGCTGGTGGATATCCTTCTTCACTGTTTAATTTGGTGCAGTGTTTTTTCTTTGGAGTTTGGTCTTCAGGGAATCTTTCCGCAGCAAACATTTTTTGCCATATTGAATGACATACCATCTTTTTGTCGAACAGCTACCATAGGCCCTGTGGCCTAAGGGTTCAGGTAAGCTCTATTTCCATAACTCATGTAACAAATTTTAAATTGCCAACAGAGGTTTGTGAATGGGTTTTGGAACAGGTCCTAGCCCTTACCATAGTGAACATGTAGTTTTTGTGTTGTGGTGGTCTCTGCTTATTGATGTGAGTGTACTCTAAAGTTGTATTGAAGCAGTATTCAGAACAGCAGCTTTTGGACTATGGTCCGTCCTGACCTTACTGAGAGTATTTTTGTTTGGGAGTGGTTTGTTTTTTTTGGCGGGGAGGGGTGGTTTTGAGTTTTTTGGTTTTGTTTTAGACTGGTAGAAAACTCTTTATTTTAACACTAGTGCTAAAATTTCTTCTCAGAACTTACAGGTCTCATAAAGTAGTTTGGGGACAAGAAAGAGTTAACTTTTTAAGCAGTTTTCTCAGTCATTTGTTTAAATCTCTTCCCAGCCTCCTCTTCCACATTTACTGTTTGTCTTCTGCTGCGCTGAGACCCTTTGAGTTTAGGACTTGACTAGGTTTAGTATAAGCAAAGATCGAGATTTAGTATAAGCTCTTGAAACTACCAAACCTGAAAAATTAGGATATGCCAAAAAGTTCACCTTTCCCTTTCCAGGCCAGGGCAACCCCCTTATTCCTCTTACAATGATGTCAGTCTTTTGTCTTAAACACATGTTTGATTATTGTACAATTAAAATTGCAGGAAAGTAGGTAAAGACAAACATGGATGTGCTGTCCATTTATATTAAAAACATGACCAGGTTTTAAACCTATTTTTCTCTTCTCAAAATGCATGTTAAGTTTTCCTGCAGGTATGAACTACTGTAGTGTAGTTGTGAAATTTTGCATCAGGCTAGCTTACTGATGTGGTGATATCAGAGTACTAGGCCTGGATGGAGTGGGGTGACATAAAAGGATGGGTATGGAAAACCAGTTGTAATAAACCACTGTTCAGGAGCACTGCCGCTGGATGACCTTCTGCAGTGCAGGAGGGCTGGGTCACCGTGGCTGTGCTGTGGTTAGGGAGGGTTGCAGGGGCGCTATGTCTGTATGGCCTGACAGTGTTGCTTGAGATGTGTACAAAAGCTGTATCCTACTTGTTATCAAGAACTTGATTCTTAAGCTTGCTTTCCTTGACTTGCCATACATATTCATCAGCCTGACTCAAACGATGAAGCTGCTAAAACTGCGGAGGAACATTGTGAAACTCTCTCTTTACCGGCATTTCACCAACACTCTTATCTTGGCAGTAGCAGGTGAGCTGTGGGTTCCCTTCCTCACTAAATAGTGCACTTTCCAGGTATTATGGGGCTGGTTTAGTTTACTAAAGCTCTGCTTTGGGTCAGTTTATTGGCCTTTGGCATTTCAGTGTTTGCTCTTGAACACTCAGACTTGCATAGTGGTGGGCTTCTGCCAGATTTTTTCTGACTATCCATAAACAGTAGCTTCAAATTAGCATTTATCTGAATAAGCTTAATAGTTTTTTGAAGTTTCTTTTATTATGGTCCCCTTTCCTCTCCCACCTCCTCTCCCCAGACATCCTCATGCTTCACTAGCAGCAGCATCCCATGCTGAAATCTCCTGCTCAGATGGGTAGTGGCTTCCTCCAAGACTTCAGTACCACTTTGTACTGGTTAATGGGGGCTTTTAAAATGTGTTATGGCTCCACCATGCTGACAGCTTAATCTTTGAGCAGAGTGGCTTTGTGAAAAAGAACATCTGCTCATTTTAGAAAAGAGAGGGCAGGCTATTTTTGGACGGGAAATTAGAATTTAAAGTTTGTACCTATTTGCATCAAATAAAATCCAGCTAACATCAAGGACATACCTAATAATACTACCAGACTCCATTTTTCTTACCCACCCAAAAACCCTATCCAGGCAGTGAGCAGATTGCTATTAACTCAACTCCCATAAGGGACTGAGATGTTTGAAACTTGTTTTAGAAAATGCGCCCATTAAATAGGTGGGTTTGGTTGACATTCTTGGCAGCATCTGAAACTAAGCTGCTCCAAAATACAACCAGTATTAAAAAAAACTCCATCCTTTAAAGCCCACTATGGGGAACGCTTAGCTTCTGCATTAAAACTTGCTTTTGGCCCAGGGTAATAAGATCTAAATTCCAGGAATGGTAGGTGGGAGGCTTGGTTACTTCATGATCAGATTACAAGTACAAAATATTTTAAAGAGGCCTGATGTCTTTGAATGCCAATATCCTAATCTGTCTCTCTAAAAGAAGGAAAGTAAGATGAGCATGGGAAATGCAGGTTTGAGGTTTAGCTCAGACCTTTTTACTTGAAGAGATAGAGTATAGTATTTGAAGCCTCTGATCTGAAATATCTTGACTTCTTGTCAGAACCAGTCGGAAATTGACCTTAACTTAACTTTTATTTTTTTCCAAAGGCTGATAAATTGAGTTACATGCAGTTCACTCTGAAGGTCTTTGGAATGAAACCTTGTACAGTATCAGCAGAACCTTGTTTTTAAAATCATTAGATTCCTTGGCATTTTTCATAAGATCAATGGGTTTTCTTTGTGTAAGTCACCAATCTGCCATGCAATGTATTGTGTGCCAATTGATTGCAAGTATGCTTGCTTGAGGTAACTATTCTTCACTATTGCTGTGGATGTAGCTTGTAAAGAACTATAGATTTCATAAATGTTAAACTGTTACATTGTCTAGAATGCTGCTAGAATTAAGTTATGTAATTCTTTAAAAAATAGTCCCATGGAGAAGAAGGAAGTAGTGGGGGATCATTCCCTGCCATGTCTTGGACAAGCATGCTTTGGGGGAAACAACAACATTGAATTCAGCTCTCAATTTCAGTGGCTGAATTAACTGATGTGAGATGACTTCCGCAGAATCATCGTCCCTTTGTGATTGGAAGAAAAGGATGTAACAGGAAAAGTTTAAACCATCAACAATTTACTGTAAAAGGCTTTTGCCTTTGAAGTCCCGGGGCATGATTACTTAGTTCTTAGATACTCTAGTGGTAGAAAAACTCTGACTTACTGGTTTTATCAAGTTTTTTTTTTTTTTTTTTGCCTTCAGCATCTATTGTATTTATCATCTGGACCACCATGAAGTTCAGGCTGGTGGATTGTCAGTTGGTGAGTTTGCATCTTATACCTAAGTGGTTTCCATGATTACGACTTCCTTCCTTAAAAATCTGGATTTGGAGGTAGAGGAAGTAAGGTTGGGGAAGCTGGCAGATGCTCTTCCTGTAGGGTCCACTGTATGCTCCTCCACATGAAGGGAAGTCTTAATCCATGGAAACTTATAGCCTTTGGGGAGCCGTTTAGAACAGAACTGCAACTTTACTCCTTGTCACAGGTGTTTCTAGTTCACCAGTGTATTTTAAAAAAAAAAAAGACTGAGGGCATGGATTCTCTATTTTCTTGACAGGACTGGCAGGAGCTGTGGGTGGATGATGCCATCTGGCGACTGTTGTTCTCAATGATCCTTTTTGTCATCATGGTTCTATGGAGGCCGTCTGCCAACAACCAAAGGTTTAACGCATTTTACCTTAAAGTAATCTTGACTTCTTAAAGTCAAGTCTATCCAAAGAGCATTTCCAGCAGTCCTGGTGTACTGCATGGTCACTTGCTAAACTTTTCTGCAGGCTCTGAGAGCTGTGTGCATGCGTGCGTGTGTGTATAGGGATTGAGAAGGAAGTATAGTTCATGTTGTATATCCTGACCACAGAAAGTGGAAGTAGCATTTGTAGATTTATAGGCTCTCCTTAGTAACATTTATTTAAAAAAGGGAAATGGTATGAGTACTTAAATTATCTCAGCTTGTGGTTGATCAAAAATCTAACTTAGTTAGAGGGAGCTGTCCAGAATAGTGAAATAATAAAAATGGCAAGATAATCAATCTCTTCAAAATGACATTTATGTAAGATATTTTGACTTTGTGCATCTGTCTCATGGTGTCTTCATTCTTTCCTCTTCTCAAAAGGTTTGCTTTCTCACCATTGTCTGAGGAAGATGAGGATGAACAGAAAGAGCCCATGTTAAAGGAAAGCTTTGGTAATGTTGGAATTATTAATATTAATATGGGAGACTGCCAGACACACTCTTAACCATACATTCTTTAAATCCAAAGGCCAAATGGTGTTTTATACAATTGCTCTAAACATACCTAACAGCCTAAAAATAAGCCAGGGGCAGACAAACTTTTTGGCTTGAGGGCCCCATTGGGTTTCCGAAATTGTATGGAGGGCTGGTTAGGAGGGGCAGTGCCTCCCCAAACAGCCAGACATGGCCTGGCCTCCGCCCCGTCCAACCTCCCCTGCTTCTCGCCCCCTGGCGGCCCCCCCGGGACTCCTGCCACATCCGATTCCCCCCTGCCCCATGACTGCCCCTGGAACCTCTGCCCCTGACTGCCCCCCAGGACTCCTGCCCATTCCAATCCCCCGTGTCCCCTGACTGCCCCCCTGGGACCTCTGCCCCCACTCAACAACCCTGTTCCCCGCCCTCTGACCACGCCGACCCCTATCCACACCCCCACCCCCTGACCACCACCCCGAACTTCCCTGCCCTCTATCCAACCCTCCTGCTCCTTGCCCCCTTACTGTGCTGTCTGGAATGCTGGTGGCGCTGCAGCTGCGCTGCCCAGAGCACCAGGGCAGGCAGCCGTGCTGCCCAGCTGGAGCTGGCCACGCCATCGTGCAGCACCGAGCACTGGGTCAGGCCACCCAGAGCATTGCGCTGGTGGCACAGTGAGCTGAGCCTGCCTAGGAAAGGGAACAGTAGGGGAGGGGCCAGGGACTAGCTTCTCGGGCCAGGAGCTCAGGGGCCAGGCAGGAGGGTCCCGCAGGCTGGATGTAGTTTGCCCATCTCTGAAATAAGCAGTCACTACACCCAATACAGTACTAAAGTATTTGTAAGCCTGTGATCAGTATACTTACAAATAGGCCAGACCTAGAGAAAACCATCTTATCCTGGTGTGCTCCAGCATGATCATGTAGGGGTCTGACAAAGAAGCTTCAGATTCATGGCTTTTTTTATACCTTTCACTAGCTTTAGCAAAAGTCCAGTTTGAAGGAGTTTCTCCTTGCTTCTTTCCTTCCTCCAAGGCCTTCCTTTATCTCCTCCTCTCCCCCTCCCCCAACCGCTCAGCAGCAGAAGTGTGGGAAGGTTTGTGTTTGTTTCTCTTAAGACCATTTTTTCTTTGTCTTGTTACTGCAGCTCTTTATTTTATTAGTTAGTTTTTTGAACCATACGTCCTTTCCACACTACAAGTGATACTATTTATTATTCTCATGGCCTTCCTTTACTTGCTGATTAGAGCCCCTTCCTTACTGGCCACAAACCAGAAAGCAAATATATTATTTTCTCAACCAAACTTAAGCTAACTTTTTAATTCTTTTAATTTCATAACTAAGCCTAAAGACAGGAACAGAATCTTTCTGATTTTCCTTTCTTTGGGGGTGGGAAAGGAATCTTAGTGCTGAATTAATCAAGGACAGGTATAGCAGCACTGTCACCAGCAGCGTAAACTCCTCCACGCTGCCGCTAGACTTAACCCTAGCCTTAGAGGAACACCACCACTAAATGTTCAGTCTCTGCGTGGCCTGTTCAGTCTCTGACTTCTCAGATGAAACTGCCAATGGGGGCACTCGTGTGTAATCTTGTCCACTAGGAACTGGTCTGAGATCTTCAACTTTGTAGGCAACTAGCCTTCAGATAGTGGGGACTTTCAGATGCTACTGCTGGACAGCAAATTAAGATGGATTAGACATGATGATTGAAAGGCTCACAGAAAAGGTGGGGGAGCTGGTTCTTACAGGAACAGTGAAATGGATCATGCATAAAAGTACACTGAAGAAAGATCCTTTTCCTCTTAGAGTTATAGTTATCATAGGTGTTCACTGAGCTTCACTTTGGACTTGCCTAGACTGTGCAGCAATGCACACTGGGGGGGAGTGATTTCTAAAGTGTGTGAATGTGGTGTGCACTAAAAGTTTCCTGTAGCACTTCAACATAGTGCTGTTTCCACACACCCCTAGGGTGCATTGTTGCACCATGCACACCAACCCTTAGTATTGTTTGTTAAAAATGTATATGAATTTTTCTGAGAAATTACTTTTGCTACCTGGAAAGGGGACTCTGCTTTTAAATAGGTAGCATGCCCTTTCCCCTAAATAATGACCTTTGGCTTCAGTAGAGTATTCCTAATAGATATGCCATCTACAGTTTACATTCTGACATAGTTTAATATCCCGTGTCTGTCGTGTCTCCCCTTTGCAGAGGGAATGAAAATGAGAAGTACAAAACAAGAACCAAATGGAAATGTGAAAGCAAACAAAGCTGTGAGTATGCCCTTCCCACCTTGGCCCTATCACTAGGTAAAAGTAATGCCAGATCACTCAGTTGGCTGCCACTTAAATAGGAGCTCTGTAACAGGAGCAAACCAAGTATCTGTGTTTGTCCTTTCCAAGAAGTGAGTGATTTGGGTCAAAACATGATGATCGTGGTGCTTGTGAACAGATTTTGTGTTTTTAGCTTTCTGGTAAATCAGAATTCAGTGTGTGCTTTGAGAACTTGCACATAATGCATTAGAGACAGAACTGTTTCATATTACACGAAGTGTAATAATTTAGCCTTTGTGTAGCTAGTCTCTCAGGTTCTAAGATTGCTTCAAAACAGAAAAATACATGGAAGTTGAACTGGATTCAGAGGGCATTTACACTGCTTACCCTATGTTTCCAAATCCTGTATGCTTTTCAGTCAGATGCACAACCACCTGAGGTACATGTGTATCTTTTGTGAGTGCATTTAAGACGTCTGCATTTTCCACATGTGACCCTGTAAAACTCAGGATTTATTCACGAGTAGGTAGAAAATGCATTCCAAAGTTGTTTCTCTAAAGCCTTCAGGGTCGAGCTCATTTTTGTCTAAAGCATGCATAAACTGTAGAACCCTGTTGCTCCCTGAAATCTCTGTTCTGCTTTGGCAGTAGCAAGGAGTTCCTCAAACTCTTGAGTCAGCAGCAAGGACATTCAAATAAAGATGACTTCTAATTCACAGATATCCTTAATATAAAGATAAAACTGCCCATTGTTTTCTGTTCAGCAAAAAAGCAGAGTAGAAATATGTTCAGTGCTCAAAAATCCTGCGTAATATTATGTATCGCAAATCAAAATGTCAGTTCATACAAATCAACAGTCCTCCTAGTGCTATGAAAGTGCTGAGAGTCTCAACAAAAATTAGGAAGGTTACATTAACATAGGGTGTACTCTTTAATCTTTTGAATGCCACATTCTGAATCCTATTTTTGTGTTTTAATACCATGTTTTATACATTATTGTAGCATTTTAAGTTCATTCTTGGCTGAGTAGGCACTGGCTTAAAATGGCTGAAAAATGTTTTAAACATTTATTTTGACTTCCCTGCTCCTCTGAATTCGATTCCTTTATCCAGAAATAACAATTTGTATTTCTTGTGTGGGCATCCACTATAGTTAATGCTGAACTTTTCAGGTAGGCTAGAGGAAATGTATTCATTTGCAAACCCCTTCAGAGTCTTGTCATTTTTTATTTTAATGTTGGTTTCTGTGCTTCTAGCAGGAAGATGATCTGAAGTGGGTAGAAGAGAATGTTCCTTCTTCAGTGACTGATGTGTGAGTATCTGTGCTGTGACAAGCAGCAGCAGCAGCTGCACTGGAGTCAGAAGCGCTGGAAGTATAGTTAGAATGCCAGCAGTTGTGGTGCTGGCTCTGCTGGGCAAGTGCTGAACCCTTTCTGGAGTTGGCCTCTGACTTTAAGAGTACGTCTGTGCAGCATGCTAAGTGTAAATATATAGCCATATGTAGTAGTTGATAGGGTTTATTAAGTGGTTTTTAAAAAAAAATCTAGAACTGCACCTTCTTTAAATCTTGGTGTTTGTCCTTCTCTTGCTGCTGTGGTGAAATTATCCTTAAACGTAATGCATCTGCTGAAATGTAGACTGGGAATTTCTTAAATAGTCACTACAGTTGGTAGTGGTAGGTGCAAATGGTCCCTTATGAGGATTTGACCTCAAGTTGAAAATCAGCAGTACTACAAGTGAGGCTACTGGGAATAAGTAAGTCTCTGGTTCAATATTTTGGTGACATGTTTGGTTTTAAGCGTTCAACATTTGTGTAGTTAGAGGTATCACACAAGGTAAAGTCCTAGTCCTTTTAGTTAAAGGACCAAGACATTTAAAAGATACAGGACAGAGCTGACACATTCTTGTGCTCTGTGGATGGAGAAATCAGTGTGATTCTGACCATGAGTAGTGATATTTGTATGAAAGAAACTTTTTCCTGTTGTGGCTTCTGTATATCATCTCATGACTATGAATAATGAGCTGAAGTCAGTGTTAGCCACCTGTGTTTTGAATCTCATGTCCAATGACTTGCTTTTTTTTTTGTGGAGTTAAAATCAGATTAGCTTCCCTCAGTAGTGTGCTCTGGATGTACATTTGAGTGTTTTTCCTAATATAATATAAATTGTGAATAATTTTTATTAAGTTGGGTAGTTAAGACAGAATGTCTGGGCCTTCTGTTTAGTGGCTGTTTAGTTTAGTTCAATACTTGACATTGGTAGTGTGGAAGCCCACTGTACACAACCGGTATCACTTCTGCCTTAATAGTGATTTTTACAGTTTAAACTTTGGTGTTCTGTGCCTAAATTTCTTTTTTTAAATCATATGTAAACCATGATGGATACTGGCTTATAGTTCTGATACTGGCATTCCAGCAGAAAACTCAGATCCTGGATTTAAATACACAACTCTGTTTAACAAAAATACAATTCAGTTTATACATGATAGGATACTAAGTACAGTTTCAGAATACTACACTGAGGAAAACCGGTGTATCTTGTGAAAATTTGTCTTCATTTGCCTGGGGTTTGTCTTTAATTAGAGGGTACCGAAAGCTAGTAAAAGGCAAGATACTCCTCTCCACCACATAAAGTAAATAAGAGGTTATAAAAGACACTGTCATTTTACTTGAGAGTTTTTGAAAGTTGATATCTTCTGGCTGATTTCAAGTGATGGGAATTTGAGAGCTGGACAATTAAAGCAGAACTTAGGAACTGATTTTGTTATTGGTATTTGATAATACTACATAGGTCCTATCTCACTCTGTTAATGTCTTTCTCTGTCTTCCTCCAGTTCTCTAATTTTAGCAAAGGGTTGGTGGTCTTCTCCATTATAACCTATTCCTGTCAAAAAGCTGGAGGTGTTAAAACTGACATTGATGTTTTCAGTCATTTAGTGCTTGGGTCTGTGTACCAATCTTTGTTTGTTTTTTACTGCAGTGCTCTCCCAGCCCTTCTGGATTCAGATGAGGTCAGTAAACAAGCCTTCAGCACAAATTGAAGTCTTATGACATGCCAAGGGAGTCATGAGTCTTTCATTAAAGAGGTTGACTTGGCCTGTTAGAACTGAGCTTTATGTTCCTATAAATGCGGCAGGAAAGGGGAGGGGAGGAAGTACCGATGTTCTAATTGGATGAAATACAATAATTTGCCCTAAATATGAACAGTGTAAACTAGTGTTCAGCCGAAAGACTTTCAAGAATGGTAGAACCTGTGCAGCAGATTGCAATTTATCATGAAACAATTATTTTAAATCCAAATGATTTAAAATACTAGATGCTCCCTTCATGTAGTAGTGCCATGCATGTTTACTCAAAGTAAAGCTGCATTTCCCTGTCTCCTTCCACGTTTGTGTGAATTCCAGTAACTTATGTTGTAGCAAAACAGTGCTGTTTCTGGCTCTCTGGCTCTGCAGATGCTGGTGCATAAATTAGAAGCTGTTTCTAGAACAGTGGTCCCCAAATTGGTGGGGGGGGGACGGGACATTTTGTGGGCAGGGGTGCAGTGGGATGTCAGCCAGCCCTGGTTGGGAGGGAGCACTGTGCTTCTAGTCCCACTCTGCCCCCAGCTTCACTTCTTTTCCAAACTCATTCAGCCCCAGTCCTGCTCTGCCTCCAGGCCTGGGCCAGCCCCCATGGGAGGCAGGGAGGGAGTGCTACATTTCCAGCTCCGCTCTGCTGTGATTCCCTCTTTGCCCCCAGCCAAGCTCTGCCTCTAGCCCCAGCTCCTCCCCCATCCGCAGTGCCGCCCCCAGCTTTGCCTTCAGCCCAAGCTGGGGAAGCCTTGGCGGTGCTGTAATGGAGGGAGGTGCAGACAGATTCCATTAATGGTAAGTGGGGGTGCGACTGGAAAAGTTTGTGCACCACTGTTCTAGAAGTTGAGTTTTGGTTAATACCATCATTTGCATGTTGCTTTTGGGCCAAATAAAGGGTTAATATGTGAAATCTGTGCCTCATGTTGAATTACAATAAAATCAGTCACCTAAATAATGCTGACGGGTTTCAGAGTGGTAGCCGTATTACTTTGTATCAGCAAAAAGAATGAGGACTACTTGTGGCATCTTAAACTGCCCAAATAAATTTGTTATAAGCTTTTGTGGGTTAAAACCCACTTCATTAGATGCATGGAGTTGAAAATACAGTAGGAAGACACACACACACACGATGGGCGTGGCTATATCAGCTCTAATGAGACAAATCAGTTAAGGTGGAGCTATTATCAGCAGGAGAAAAAATACTTTTGTAGTGATAATCAGGATGGCCCATTTCAAACAGCTGACAAGGTGTGAGTAACAGCAGGGGGAAAAGTTAGTATGGGAAAATAGTTTTTAGTTTGTGTAATGACCCATCCACTCCCAGTCTTTATTCAAGCCTAATTTGATGATGTCCAATGCTATGAATGTTGATGAGTTGATTAAATTCTTGACAAAGTGTGCTCTCTACTGTATCTGGAACCACTAGGCAAAAATTGTTCTTGCTGAAGAGAATTTAATGAGAGAGACGATGGATTATTATAGCATTCTGCAAATTATTTAGTGAATAGTTTTTTCCTTGATTTTAGCACATATTTTTCTTTCTGCTTTTTGTAGTATTAGATGAGTTCCAAACTTTAAGGTTTGATTAAGAGTTCCCTTTTCACCTATTTGGGAGTGACAAAACGCAAACCTCCTGCTAGTTAGGGAGAAACGCATTATGTCAGTATTTGAGTGTGCTTCTCTCTAACCAGCATACGAAATTCTGTAATGTGTACATGATATGTATCTTCACACATTCAGAGTTAACATGTAATGATCTGACCTAAACAGAGAGAGAGTAGCAGTGTATACTCAGAAAGGTAACTTTTCCCCAATATGTGCTGTTAGATTTCTGACTGGACAAATTAATATCTTGTCAAAATTTGAGCACTCTCTTTATATATCTCTTATTCCGTGTATAACCACTGTTCTGCAATGCATGTGCGTTATCTATAAACATGTGACGAGTGGGCTCTTAGTACTGAGTGATGTAAACACAGAGACAAAAATTACGAACTTCAATGACCTTTTTTGAATTTTGCAGGAAAGAATGATTACACACTTTGAAAGATCCAAAATGGAGTGAAGAAGCAGCTTCTTGAAAGTTCTGTTTCCCGTAGGCTGCCCAGTGGATCAGGCGCATCCTACTTCTCTCTCTCGATCTTCACCGTTGGAACTGGACCCTGTATTTGAGCGAGGGCATCTTACACAGTTCACTGTGGAAGAGGTTCACGAGGACATTGATAAACCTTTGAAAAATGTTTGAATTTACAGTGAATTTACAAGTTTGGATTTTTAAGTGATTTAAATGTGTGTTCCAGCACCTTCTGTAACTTTCTTCAGATATTTAATCTGTCAAACTAAAAGTCCTAACATCTGACTGAGGGACTATGAATTCAATGTTACAATTAACTTCCACAGGTCAACTACCTGTTTTTGGTGGAGGGTAGAAGAAGGTGGTGAAGAGTTACTTTAGAAACAACCTTCCCATTTTATTGAAAATAATGGCTAATAGATGGAGACTGCGCAGCTGGCTTAGAAGGAGAGGAGGTTTTTGAGTAAGAAGCCCCAGTAATTGAAGGAAATCAATTGAGATACCAAAAAGGAAATATTTTGAAAAAGTTACAATGATATTGATGTTTTTAACAAAACCAAGTGCAATTTTATTAACAACACTGTGTATAGGAAAGATTTTCTATTTTAAATGTCATTGACCTAGGAGCAACAGTTGCATAACTTCAGCATTTGTTGTTGTGGCACATCTCATTGCCGGCAATGTGATGGATGCCTAAAAATGACTTACCCATACCTTCAAAGTGTTGCGTGGCCTAATAAAAACTTCCTACAACACTTTGCTAATGTTTGTCTATGAAGTTAAGCAAATATTAACTAGATATTTCAGTAGAACTCTACTCTGTGCAAGTGACCTGTCTGCCTCGAGGTCCGTACTTACCCATGAGATGATGGCACCACCTCCCAGAGGGAGCAGGTTCTTCTTTTCCCTGCAGGCAAAAGCTTTGCTGGTTTTGATCCTAATATGTTCTGCTGGGATACTTCGGCTCCTGGGGAAAGTTAAGCGCGGGGGGGGGGGCAATGGGGAGTTTAAAAAGTCACCTGTTATGTAAGTGGTTTAGTGATCGATTTTTTTCCTGTCTAGTCCATCCCTGGGGCCAACAAGTGCTTTCTGTTCATTTGATCAATGTCAGAGTTGCAGATTTCTATTCTGTACAGAATGGTCGTCTCATTTTTTAAAAGAGTGGAAAAAAGTCTTTGCTTTTGGTTTTTTAATAATTTTTCATACTTTCTAGCCTGGAAGTTTCACTTGGCAATAATTTACATGTGCATGCCCATTGTAGGCCACAGGTTTGCATGTGTAAGTTGCACGGGTGTGAGTGAGGCTATAATTGGCCTGCAGAGTCTTTACTACTGATAATGACACAGGAGGCAACAGCTTGACTGTTACATACCATGTGGAGTTTGCAGTACCACTAGTTAAGCAGGTTTTTACTTGTAAATTGAGCATATTTATTTCAGAAATTGATGAGATAACATGTAACACTCAAAGTGCCCTTGATAGAGCTGCTTTTGTGCAGGAGAACTGCACTAAAATCTCAGGTTTCAGAGTAGCAGTCATGTTAGTCTGTATCCGCAAAAAGAACAGGAGTACTTGTGGCACCTTAGAGACTAACAAATTTAGTCTCTAAGGTGCCACAAGTACTCCTGTTGGTTTTTACTAAAATCTCAGACTCAAACTTTAGATGAGCACAGTGGTCCCTTCTGGCCTTAGTCTGACCTTTTGCATGTTGCAGGCCACAGAACCTTGCCCACCCACTCCTGTAATAGACCCATAACTTGCAGCTGAGTTATTGAAGTCCTCAAATAATGATTTAAAGACTTCAAGTTACAGGGTATCAGCCATTTACTCTAGTTTAAATCAGCAAGTAAACCATGCCTAATAGTGCAGATGAAGGCAAAAAACCTACAGGGTCTTTGCCAATCTGACCAAGAGGAAGATTCCTTCCTGACCCCAAATATGGCAATCATTTGGACACGAGTATGTCAGCAAGATCCACCCGCCAGACATCCGGGAAGGAATTCTCTGTAGTAACTCGGAGCCCTCTCCATCTAGTGCTCCCGTCCCTGGATATTGCTACTAGCAGTCGCAGATGGGCCACATGTCATTGTAGCAGTCTCATCATACTATCCCCTCCATAAACTTACCAAACTCAGTCTTTCAAGCCAATGAGGTTTTTTGCCCCCATTGCTCCCCTTGGAAGGCTGTTCCAGAACTTCATTCCTCTGAGGGTTAGAAACCATCATCTAATTTCAAGCCTAAACTTGTTGATGGCCAGTTTATATCCATTTGTTCTTGTGTCAACATTGGTGCTTAACTTTAAATAACTCCCCTCCCTCCCAGGTATTTATCACTCTGATGTATTTATAGACAGCAATCATATCTCCCTTCAGCCTTTGGTTAGGCTAAATAAGCCAAGCTCTTTGAGTCTTTTCTCATATGGTAGGTTTTCCCTTCCTCTGATCATCCTGGTAGCTCTTCTCTGTACCTGTTCTGGTCTGAATTTATCTTAAAAATGGGAGACAAGAATTGCACATAGTATTCCTGATGAGGTCTCACCAGTGCCTTGTATAATGGCAGTAACACTTTCCTGTCCCTATTGGAAATGCCTCACCTGATGCATCCTAGGTTTGATTTAGCCTTTTTCATGGCCACATTGCATTGGTAGCTCATAGTCATCCTGTGATCAATTCTTACAACCAGGCCTTTTTCTCTTCTTTCACCTCCAACTGATAAATGCTCAGCAGAAATTCTTGTTGTTAGTCCCCAAGTGCAATGCCTTGCACTCTGCACTATTAAATTTCATCCTATTTCTATTATTTCAGTTTTCAAGGTTGTCCAGATCTTCTTGTATGATATTCCGGTTCTCCTTCCAACTTTGTCATGTGCAAATTTTATTAAAGCACTCCCACTTTTTATGCCAAGGTCATGAATGAAAATGTTAAATAAAATTTGGTCCCAAGATGGATCCCTCAAGAACTCCACAAGTAACCTCCCTCCAGCCTGACAGTTCCCCTTTCAGTATGAACCATTGTAGTCTCCCCTTTAACCAGTTCATTCTCCACCTTTTAGTTCTCATATTAATCCCAGTCTTCTCCAATTTAACTTATTATTTCCCATGTGGAACTGTACCAGATGCCTTACTGAAATCCAGGTAGATTCGATCTACTGCATTTCCTTTGTCTAGAAAATGGATTATCTTAGAGATCAAACCATGTTCATGTTTTTTGTAACACCACAGTCACATGCTTCCATAGGCCACTTTCCGCATCCAGCAGTCTACCCTCACAGTTCTTTAGTCCAGCTTCCATCTGAGAGTCCTGAATTTTCCCTTCTGCCTCCCCTCGTCTTCCCTCCATCATCAGCTTGAATACCCTTTGAAACTCAAGCATGCTTTCCACCTGCATCTCCAAACCTCGGATCTTCTCTTTCATTAGCTCTATCAGGCGCCACTTCATTCAAATGAAGTTTTTGGGCTCTTTGGGTACCTGTTCCAGGATAACGTACATCCCGTAGCATCCATGTCTAGTCATCTTCACTGTTTCTTCCATTCCTTGGATCACTACCACTGCTGCCTTTGTGTCTGTCATAGCATTCCTGCCTAAGCTCCTGTCAAGGGGGAAAAACCCTGCAAGTTCAGAACACCACACTCCCTATTCAAGACTCCATTTTCTGCTCTGCTTGCTGTCTCCTGTGCCCTTGTTGCTGGCTGGCTGCTTGGCTGCCTTTATAGGCCCCCTAATCAGGGCTCTGCCATGATCAAAGGCTCTGCTTCTCTCACAGTACTCTGCCCCACCAGCCTCTGAAAACTGAAAAACAGAAAGCAAAACAGCAAGCAAACAGACTCCCAAGAACTTACTCTCTGCCCTTAAGAAAGAGGGGCTTGCCTCCCTTCTCCAACAGCTCTACACTCAAACTCCCCTGTTTTCTGGCTCTGTTTGCTAGCAGTTGTTGCTGCTGCTAACTGGCTCTTCTGTGCTATTTTCTTTAACTCCTGTTTGATATTAGAGGTGAATAGAACAAAGAACCATCACCTGCCTTGGAACTGCAATGTGGAGATGGTTATGTGTGTGTTTTTAATAAAACCTAGGTCAGGCACAGGAAGGACCTAACTCAGCTGGATTCCTTCTGCTGAGCAGCTCTGCTTTGTGATGGGGAACGGACAGAAAATAATCTTTGTTCTTCAAAAGAGTTGCAAGGAACTTGGCTTCTTTAAACAATAATCAAGCTCTAGTTTACTATTTCCCTTTTAACCCTCAGATGCCTGCTATCTTACTTACCTCCTCTCTGATTCCGTTCTAATAGTTGTCTTATTCCCTGTTATAAATTAAGCTCAGCAATAATCGTTACTTGCTTGATGTCACTTGCTGGTTGAAAAGCTCTTGAGATGGTTGTCCAGGACCTATATTTGAATTTTGAATCTACGCTTAAGAGGTATTTCAAACAACTTTCAAAATTTTGGTAAAATTGGCTAGGTAAAACTTGCTAGGTGTGCAAGAGGTTTGAGAGGAGAATAAACATAGCAGAGATCACATACTATCAGCCACCAGCTATGCTGGGCTCTTGATCCATGCTGTTACTTGACTTTTCTCAAGCAGTAGATTGATTCAGTATTGAAGCTGTCTCTCCATCCTGTGGACGGATACTATACCTAATCAACAAAATGCACACTGTTTCAGTATGTATTCTACACAATTTCTGGCTCTCAGCTACTTTCCCTTTTTTTGTTTTGACATGGGTTTCCTATATTTTTCAGTGGCAAGAGTCTATTTCCTCTCATGAAATAGTTTAATGCTATGGGCTCAGCTGTACCATCACTCTGGATAACTTATATTTGAGAGGTTTCAGAGTAACAGCCATGTTAGTCTATATTCGCAAAAAGAAAAGGAGTACTTGTGGCACCTTAGAGCCTAACCAATTTATTTGAGCGTGAGCTACAGCTCACTTCATTGGATGCATACTGTGGAAACTGCAGAAGACATTATATACACAGAGACCATGAAACAATACCTCCTCCCACCCCACTGTCCTGCTGGTAATAGCTTATCTAAAGTCCTCATCAAGTTGGGCCATTTCCAGCACTAATCCAGATTTTCTCACCCTCTTCCCCCCCCCCCCCCAAACTCACTCTCCTGCTGGTAATAGCTTATCCAAAGCGACCACTCTCCTCACAATGTGTATGAAAATCAAGGTGGGCCATTTCCAGCAGAAATACAGGTTTTCTCCCCCCCCCCCCCTTTTTTTTTTTTTTTTCCAAAAAAACACACACAACCTCACTCTCCCGCTGGTAACAGCTTATCCAAAGCGACCACTCTCCCTACAATGTGCATGATAATCAAGGTGGGCCATTTCCAATTTGCAAATGAATTCCAATTCAGCAGTTTCTCGCTGGAGTCTGGATTTGAAGTTTTTTGTTGTAAGATAGCGACCTTCATGTCTGTGATTGCGTGACCAGAGAGATTGAAGTGTTCTTCGACTGGTTTATGAATGTTATAATTCTTGACATCTGATTTGTGTCCATTTATTCTTTTACGTAGAGACTGTCCAGTTTGACCAATGTACATGGCAGAGGGGCACTGCTGGCACATGATGGCATATATCACATTGGTGGATGTGTAGGTGAACGAGCCTCTGATAGTGTGGCTGATGTTATTAGGCCCTTTGATGGTGTCCCCTGAATAGATATGTGGGCACAGTTGGCAACGGGCTTTGTTGCAACAAATATCTATCTATTATATATCTATTATCTATTCATATCTATATCATATCCCCACATATCTATTCAGGGGACACTATCAAATCCAGATTCCAGCAAGAAACTGCTGAATTGGAATTCATTTGCAAATTGGATACTATTAATTTAGGCTTAAATAGAGACTGGGAGTGGCTAAGTCATTATGCAAGGTAGCCTATTTCCTCTTGTTCCCCCCCCCCCCCGCCCCCGAGGTTCTGGTTAAACTTGGATTTATGCTGGAAATGGCCCACCTTGATTATCATGCACATTGTAAGGAGAGTGGTCAGTTTGGATGAGCTATTGCCAGCAGGAGCGTGAGTTTGTGTGTGGGGGTGGGGGGGTGAGAAAACCTGGATTTGTGCTGGAAAGGGCCCACCTTGATTTTCATACACATTGTGAGGAGAATGGTCACTTTGGATGGGCTATTACCAGCAGGAGAGTGAGTTTGTGTGTGGGGGGGGCGGAGGGTGAGAAAACCTGGATTTGTGCTGGAAATGGCCCAACTTGATGATCACTTTAGATAAGCTATTACCAGCAGTGGGGTGGGAGGAGGTATTGTTTCATGGTCTCTGTGTATATAATGTCTTCTGCAGTTTCCACAGTATGCATCCGATGAAGTGAGCTGTAGCTCACGAAAGCTCACGCTGAAATAAATTGGTTAGTCTCTAAGGTGCCACAAGTACTCCTTTTCTTTTTATATTTGAGAGTAGTCTTATGAGCAGTAGGGTACTTAACAGTGCAGGTGGTTACTCCTGAGGGCATTCTGTGCCAAAAACATAAAAATTCTGCATGCTATTTTAAAGTTATGCAAATTTTATTTGTTAAAGGTGGAGGCTCCAGCATGGCATTGGGAGCACAGGTGGGAGATCCCTGTGAAGCTCCCCCAGGACCCAGACTTGGGGGTGAGGCTACCCTTACCCTGCAGATAGACTGTCTAGCAGCTTGGGGTGAAGGGTGGGGCGGCCCCTGGACTCCTCCCCATGAGGAGTCAGGATCTGATGAGGGTGGTAGAAGCTTGGTAGACTTAGATGAGGGAGAGACTAGGGTCACGTGATGAAGGGAAGACTCATCAGCCTTGATGGAAAGAGAATGAATAAGGCTCACATGCAGTTGCTGAAGAGGGTGATGACGGCGTTTGGCTTCACCCCATGAAGTAATGGGTACAATTCTATCATAAATACTGTACATGCATAAAACAATGTTAATAGATCCTTGCTGATAGTACAGAAGTCAAAGAGCAATATGTTTGTTTTAGTACAGTACCACCACTACTCTTCTCACTTTAACTGTGAGCGGCAGTAAAAAGTAGGCTGACAAATGGTTGCAAAGGCATGACATAACTATCTTATCAAAATGTAAGCTTCATTTTATTGAGCCTCATAATCTTAAGCTTTATTCATTTTCATTTTCTACTGTAAACTGTCAAGGAAAGGAGACAGGCTCCTAGGCTAGATGCCCAATTGGTCTTAGCAAGTGTAACGGTTCCTTTGATAAGTGGTGGTTTTGGTGCATACGCCCTGGGTGTTTTAGCCCTAAGGAAGCAGATGAAGCTGAGGTCAGGAACGCCCACGTCTGCGAGTGCTGGAACGAAACTGCCCTTTTCAATTTTAGTTTGGTCCTAGTCACCGTGAGATGGGTCATGCTTACACAGCTGACTCTAATAGCTACTGTTACAGGGTGATACGCACTCCTTTCCCCCCCTTCTCCGGGCAGGCTCTTGGTACCTTAAATGTTGGGGGAACGGCCGGAAGTGAACAGCAGCTTCAACTCCCTGGGCCAGCGCTCGTGTTTTAACTGGATGCCCTCCTGCGTGCGCCAGTGTTTACCGCTCCATGGCCCCCGGCTGCAAGCATGGGGGCTGGATGATTCTGCCAAGCTGAGCGGCCGTGAAGTAGCGACTATTGTACCTATTTAAGGAGGCAGCAGCCTTCGCTGTTTCTACCCTCCCACCCACCTACCTATGAAGAGGGACGGGACGTTCACAGCTCTCGGGGCCTGGGGGCCTGCTTCAGAGAGCAGGTGTCACATTACTCCTGGTGCACAGCGCGTTTGCTGCAGGGCCATGCCGCTCAGAAGCGGCAGAGTCACGGCGCGCAGGCGAGCTCTGAGCTACAGGTCTGGGGGCGAGCGGGCCCCACGCGCATGGGCCGGGCCGGGGAAGGGCGAGGGGCAGGGCAGGGAGGCCGGGCTGGCAGTAGCGGGGACTCGCCGAGGGGGCGGGGCCTAGGGCGGAGCTTGCCCTGCGGAGGGGGCGGAGCTTGTGGGCGGGCTCCAGCGGGGAAGCGGAACGGGCTGGGCGCGGGGGCTGCTGGGAAGGGTTGGGGATCAGCTGGGCCTGTACTTGGGGCCGCGGGGGCTCCGCGTTGGGGAGGCGCAGGATTCTCCAGCCTGGCCGGCCCGGGGGTGCGGGTGAGGTGGCGCTACCGGCCCGGGGCGAGCGCGGGGAGCTGCCGCCATGCACGACGCCTTCGAGCCGGTGCCGATCCTGGAGAAGCTGCCGCTGCAGATAGACTGTCTGGCGGCTTGGGGTGAGCGGCGGGGCTGCCCCCGGACTCCCCCCACGGGCCTTGGCCCCTCCCCCGGGGGCCCCGCGAAGGAGTCCCGGGGACCCCGCGGCGGTGGGGCGGCGGTTGCTCCGCCTGCCCCGGGACCAGCTCCGAGGCCGCGGCCCGCTTGTGGCCCCGCGCCCTGGTGTCCGCGGCTGAGCCCGCTGCCCCTGAGCCCAGTGTCTCCAGGCACCCCTGTGACACAGCGCTGCCCTCAGCCTCCCGGCGCGCTGCGGCTGTTCCCGTCGCGGGGTGGGTTCCTCGCGGGAAGGGCTCGAAGCTCTTTCTAAAAACACACGCTCCAGACTTCGAATGTTGGGGTCTCTACAAGCCGCGTGTGTGACCCATCTTGAGCGTAGCCCGGGCAGCGGCTAGCGGGGATTGAGCCCCCGTTTCAGGGAATAGAGTGGGGACTGGAATTGGGCTGAAGTGTGATTTGTAGCCTCCATTCATTAAAAAGATGCAGTTTTGAAGGGTAGTGGAAGTGACCCACTTTGGTCTGTGTATGGGTCTGTTTTTTAAACATTTGGGTGATCTGTCTGATCTGGTTGCGCTCAGTTTGTAGGCTTGAATAAAGACTGGTAGTGGATGTGTCATTACACAAAGTAAAAAGAAAAGGAGGACTAGTGGCACCTTAGAGACTAACCAATTTATTAGAGCATAAGCTTTCATGAGCTACAGCTCACTTCATCGGATGCATTCAGTGGAAAATACAGTGGGGAGATTTATATACACACAGAACATGAAAAAATGGGTGTTATCATTGTAAACCCCCCCCCCTCCTGCTGGTAATAGCTCACCTTACCTGATCACTCTTGTTATGGTGTGTATGGTAACACCCATTGTAACACCCATTGTACCTCACGAAAGCTTATACTCAAATTTGTTCGCCTCTAAGGTGCCATAAGTACTCTTTTTCTTTTTGCGGATACAGACTAATGCGGCTGCTACTCTGAAACCTTGAATAGGTTTGTTTGTTGTGGGATGAAATTTTTTGTTCTGGTCTTATGTATCCTATGTGTTTTTCTTTCCCATTGTGTGTTAAGTGTGAGTCTGAATGGTAGAGAGGGAGAAAATGTGTTCCTGTGTAGCATAAGAAGTGATACTTTGCCTTTCCCTACCTGGTGTGTTTTATTTGTGAATAAACCCATACTTCGTGTCTTAAATACAAAACAGTCTGACCTGGTGGGTTAGAACTGTTATCCAAGGCTGTGTGTATACTCTGGGACTACAGGCATAGCTACAGCACCATAGCTATGCTGATGCAGTCTGTGCTGGCAGAAGGGGATTTTCTATCAGTGTAGGTAAACACCCCCCACCCCTGAGGATAGAATCATTTTTCCATTGAACTAGCAGCATCTACCATGGGAGTTAGCTATGTCTCTCAGGGCTATGCCAACCTATGTCGACTCAAATTTTAAGTGTAGATCAGGCCTAAGTGACAATTCTAGTAACTGTTATTACTGTAGATGGAGCAGTGATTACTTACAGTAGTATAAAATGTTTCAATATTTATAAATATGGGTTAGCTAGTTTCTCCCTGTAACTTTCTTTCTTGTAGATTGCTTGTTAATATAGTAAAGCTGTGATATTAACAAATCAAGTTTAGCAAGTAGATGGTTCATAGCAAATTTGTGTTAGTGATACCTAGGTGAATAGGTTTTATTTATCATGCACCTTTGACTGCCTCATCTATGCTCTAATCAGTTTTCTTTGGGACTCTTTTTAATACTAAACCATTGGAGCAGTTTCAAATAAATGTTATGTTATGGAACAAAAACTTTCATGTAAAAGAGTAACTTTGTCAGAAACTTGGCTTGTTTTTAATTAAGCCTTAAAAACAAAACACTGTGACTTAAATTCTGTAGCTAAATTGAATATATTCCTTACAGTAGCACTAATACAGTGGAGAAAACGTTGAAACTGAGAAACTTCATTGCAAAACAAATTTATTTGTTTCATTGAAGTCATAATCCTGTGGGTTTTTTGAGCACAGCAGTCTCATGGAAGAGAGGAGATGTACTTCCAGTTTTATGACTTAATTTCTAATTAAATAGGAAAAAAGGAGGCTCAGGGGAAGCAAGATCTTGTTAAATCACAAGTAGCTTTGAGAAATATGGTGTGAAAAAGGGAAAGGTAAATTTCATATGTTTAGTAAAGTTTTCCCTGTTATGAAGCTAAAGATTAATGGAAATTTAATGAACAAAGATTTTTGTGGATGAGTTGCACAGTAATACTTAGATTCAAAGCCTTCTAATATGCAATGTATGAAAGTGTGTGTGTGTGGAAAAACAGTGGATTTCTCAAGTATTCTACTTTGTAAATCCAAAATGACTGACTTTTACGTGTCACAGCAACTCAAATACCATTTTTTTTTTGTAACTAATGTAATCATTTCAGACATAACTGAATAATTCCTGGGGACAACTGTGGCTTCTAAATGTTCGACTACTGTGTTCAAAGTCAGAACTCACAAATGGTAGTATCTAAATTTGTCTTGCTCCCTCCAATTTTTCACTGTGTAGACCAATAAGTTGGGAGGAACACGAGGCATCTATATGCAGCAGCCAATGCTTGAAAAGTAGTTTATGTATATTTATGAAGAATGCAGAGCTCTCTCCCTTTTACTTTTACTTCATTATGAGTAGGGCCCTACCTAATTCACAGTCCATTTTGGTCAATTTCACGATCATAGGATTTTAAAAATCATAAATTTCATGATTTCACCTATTTAAATGTGAAATCTCATGGTGTTGTAATTGTAGGGGTCCTGACATGAAAAGGAGTTGTGGGGGATTGCAAGGTTATTGTAGGGGGGTTGCAGTACTGCTACCCTTACTTCTGCGCTGCTGCTGGTGGCAGCACCACCTTCAGGGTTGGGCAGCTGGAGAGTGGCAGCTGCTAGCTGGGGTCCGAGCTCTGAAGGCAGAGCCTCCTCAAACAGCAGCACAGAAGTAAAGACAACATGTTACGGTATTGCCACCCTTACTTCTTTGCTGTTGCCTGCAGATCTGGGCGCTCAGTTAACAGCTGCCACTCTCCAGCCACCCAGCTCTGAAGGCAGTGCAGAAGTTAAGGGTGACAATACCATGACCTCCCTAAAATAACCTTGCAACACTCTCCCCCCTCCCCCGTGCCTGCAATTGGCTTTTGGATCAGGACCTCCAATTTGAGAAACATTGGTCTCCCCTGTGAAATCTGTATAGTATGGGATAAACGCGCACACAAGACCAGATTTCATGGTCCATGACACGTTTTTCATGGCCACCAATTTGGTAGGGCCCTAATTATGAGCAAGTAGGCGCCTGTATCGGGGCCATGTTTTCATACTTCTTTCCTGATCCCTGGAAATGTTTGTTTCCCAAAACAAAGGTTACTCTATATGGAAGCACTTCCTCTAGGGCAGACTTGGGCAAACTACAGTCTGGGGGCTGCATCCAGCCCTTCAGACCTTTTATTCCAGCCCTCAAGCTCCTGCTGGGGAGCAGGGTTGGAGGCTTGCTCTGTGCGGCTTCCTCCAGCTCCTAAGCATATGGGTAGCCAGTGGGCTTTGCACACTGCCACTGCCCCCGCAGCTCCCATTGGCCAGAAAACAGGGCCAATAGGAGCTGCAGGGGTGGCACCTGCAGATGGGGCAACACGCAGAGCTGCCTGGCCGTGTCTCTGCATGGGAGCTGGGGGGGACATGAAGCTGCTTCTGTGACCTGTTTGAGGTAAGCGCAGCCCAGAGTCTGCACCCCGACCCCTTGCCCCAGCCCATATCCCACTCCTACCCTCCGAACCCATTGATCCCACCCTCCCACACCCCAGAGCCTGCACCCCGAGCCCTCACCCCCGTACCCTTGCCCCAGCTTGGAGCCTCCTCCCACACCCTGAACTCATTTCTGGCCCTACCCCAGAGCCTGCACCCCCAACCGGAGCCCTCACCCCAACCCCCAATTTCGTGAGCATTCATGGCCCACCATACAATTTCCATACCCAGATGTGGCCCTTGGGCCAAAAAGTGTGCATACCCCTGCTCTAGGGAAACAGTGCAAGAGCCATGCACGTTCCCCAGCCGAAATTTGCCATAATATGTTTTGGACCATTCAACAGTGGGCTTCAGTTTAAGAAGATGAAGAATTTTCAGATTACTTTTAGCTGAGAGGGGTATTCTTATTGGTACTGATAAGAATTCTCTTATCTTACAGAGGAATGGCTGCTTGTTGGCACCAAACAAGGGCATCTCCTCCTTTACAGGATCAGGAAGGATATAGGTGAGCTTGTACAAAAAACCCCAAGCTTTTGTGCAATATTATGACAATGTATCTTTCTCCACTCTTCAGTGACTCTAATAATACTGGTACCCTGGTACATTTAGTATACTGAACAGCAGCTTTTATCACCTGTAGCTTACGAAAATGTTTATACAGGGCCACTGCAATATATATAGATCTTACCTTTTCTTTCCTTCTACTCTGTTATCTGTCTTCTAGAGTTTACCATCTGCTTTAAAAATTACCCTTTCTCACAAGATTCCACCAAAGTTAAGAATTGTATTAAGATGATAAAAAGAAAATGGTACAGAGTTTAAGCATAGAAGTTTCTGGTTATCTATCTGAACTATAATGGTTTCCACATGTGTATTTACAGTAAATTAGTGTAATCTGCATGAATACAATACCCACCATGCATAAACTCTAACAGAACCTAGCGAATAGATCAGATTGGTGGTTCAGTAAAAAGGCAACTTAATTGAAAGGTGAGACCCACCATCTTGATCAATATACATAATAAAATTAAACCTGGTTCAGAATCCGAACATTCTAATCTAGACCAAAAAATACTCCCCTCTCTGTCTTTTGAGGAAGCGGTCACAAGTGGCCTCAGTGCATTCTGGTGATGCCACAAAGAGCGCCTATTATATTTAGAATCATATATAAAATTACTCATGTTAAGCAGATCTATATCTCTGGTATCTACCAGTTATAATGTGCAGAAAACAATACTATTAAATGTACTTTAATTTAATAGCTCATTGGATTGCAAAGGAAAAAGTTAAAAGGTGTGGCACATCTGCCCCCAATTGCACCTGGTCTCAGAAGGATTCTCTTTCTATTGTAGACACTTGGATTCCTAAACCCTAATTCCAGCTCTTTCCCAGCCTCCATAGGTAGTCTGTTTCAATAGATCATGCTGACTTGAGTTGCTAGTGTCTTTTGTCTCACTTGGTAAATTTCTCCCCCTTTTTGCATCAATACCAGGAGAGGTTACATCATCAGAAAGTGGCTGTAAGTTTGTATCCGTAAAACTCCTTTTAAACCCTTGTAGTGAAGTGTTTTTTTCTTTCTCCATCTTGCAGTGATGTGCTTCCTGGAGATTTGAGTTGCTGGTATTTGATTGGCTGGGAAAAAAGGTGCTTTAGGGCTGTCTTCATAGCTTGGGTTTTTTTAAATATTTAATTAAATTATATTAGGATCTGAGATTCCAAGGCAAGGATTTAGCTAAAGATGAGACCTTCTGATTTGCTGACTTCATGAAGTTAAACCATGTTTTTGGAATCCCCAGCTAGATATGTATGACAACCTCAGATCCCCCAAACTGGTTTAAGAAAAAGGAAGCACACACTTCTTACAAGACATGCAGTCTTCTGTCATTAGATACTTAATTCAATTTCTGCTATAATTTATGGGACTTACAGTAAGGGTTTATGCAGTAATAAATCTGAAGGCAACTGTGATTTTATGTCACTCTTTAATCTCTGCTTGGTAGGTTGCAACAGATTTGAAGTGACACTAGAGAAATCCAACAAGAACTTCTCAAAAAAGATTCAGCAGGTAGGAAATGGCAGTTGCTGACATTGGGGAAAATTGCTGGTGATTCCACTAAGAGGGTGCAATGTGAAATACATTTATCTGGAATCCCCAGAAGGCTGCTTTTTTTTTTTTTTTTTTGGTTAAACAGTAAACTTTGTTGGGAGTGGCACAGACTAGACTGTGAGTTTGTCCACAGTCCCTTCCTACAGTAGGAAGGAACTTGGCTTGGTGGTTACAGTAGATGACTTGGTGTTAGGACTCACTTACTGAATCGCTGTGACCTCCAGCAAATCATACATGTTTGTATGATGGAGATAATACATTGCTGTCTGACATGGTACTTGATATCCTTTGATGAAACATGCTATTAAAGTGCAAATATTGTTTTGGCTATTAGAGGCTGGAATCTAGAATAGCTGTGTACTGACTTGCTGTCAGTTTTATTATCATTTTAATTTTGATAGATGTTAGCACACTGAATGTATCACTGCAGTAAGTAGAGCACCTTGCCTTTTTGTTGGAGAACAGTAGTTTTTAAGGAATCATTTACATCCTTTTATTGGTGAAGCACCAGAACATGGTTAAATCTTGTTAAAGGGATCTACATTGTTAAGCTTTCTCACTCGGAAAGGATATAAACAATATAAGCTAGCTTTATCAGACACTTCATGAGTATAGGTATGGGATTGTACAGTAGCTGGAGGAATGTTGCATAGAAAGTAACAGTAGCTCCATCTTCATTGCCTTGTGTGGGTAAATAAAACTATTTGCATAGACTAATTAAATCTCTGTCCATGTCTGGGTGTGGGGGCAGGGAATAGTGTTTGGCTTGTAGAGATGTTGCTTTAATACAATTCTCTTTTCAGATTCATGTTGTTTCCCAATTTAAAATTCTGGTCAGTTTGTTAGGTAAGTGAAGAATATGTTTCAGTATTTAGTTCTTTTTTTTTTTTTTTTTGGTGCAGTTACTTGGCTGAGCATGACATCTCTTTTTCCCCACCCCCATATAGACTGTCTGTTTGTTGTACCAAGGAAAGTGAATAATTCATACCCTCACCTACTCTAAGGCTTATTCTTAAAACAGTTTGCCACCATCTTGATTTGGGGTGGTCCTTCACACTGCATGGCAGTCTAGTTGTTGAAAAGTCACTGAGTCTAGAATTCTGCCCTCTAATTTGCAGGGAAGTGTTGTGCAGTATAGGTTAAGAAGCAGCTGGGCTACCCTTAAGCCAGTAAAGACATTTGGGGAACAGACCACTAATATTCAAATAACTTATGCAAGAATTTTGAGTACTGTATGTTGGGTGAACTTATTCTTGAATTATGATCTTCCTTGTCTCTTTTTACTTATGGTACAACTCCTTCCTTTTTGACCTCCAAGTCCCAGCTCTCCCGACTCCAGCATGTGTAGAATGCTGCTGCCTGCGTTCTCGTGCGTACAAAAACTTGACCACACCAGCTCCAACTTTCAACTCTGTTCACCACCCACAAATTTCAGGAGCCAGTTCAAAATGGTCTTTTTTTAATGAGAGCTTCCATCATGAACTTGCTGTCGCCTGCTTTCTCTTCTGTCTGTCTTCCACTTTGCTTGCTTGTTTAGCACCCGTTCTTGGTTCCTTCATACAGTCTTACCACAGTTGGTGTGAAAGTCTTCTGCAACCCAGAAACCTTTTTGTCTCTGCCTCACTGATTGTTTTCAAATTGTGAAGGGGGGAAAAAACCCCGTCTCCTTCCTATCCTGAAACTTTAAATTTCTCTCACTAGTTTGGATCTGCTTTGTAAAGTGTCTTGTGATAGTTTCTGTAAATTAAAAATGAGTTGCATGTTTTTTAAATTATTGAACAATAATTAGGAATTTTGTCTAAAACAGAAAATAACATTTATGTCCACGACCTGTTGACATTTCAACAAATCACCACAGTCTCTAAGGCAAAAGGTGCATCTCTGTTCACGTGTGACTTACAGGTAAGTGGAGGCAGGTTAATGTTGTAAGTGTTCTGACAAAGTCTCATAACAAAGACTAACTTTCAAATTGCTCAGAGGGTTTTGTATGTTACAAAGTTATTTTCATTTTAAATTTATTATGTGAGAAATTGGGAGATGTTGTGGTTCAGCACTTCTGAAAATCAGGCTGCTTATTTGCGTGTTTAACAGTGGACTTAGGAAGTTCACTCCAGGCACCAAGTTTTAAAAATGTTGGTCTTGGTTTCTTCCTCCACTTTGTAAGAGTACACTTGGTTGTAATTTTGGCCTTTCACCCATTGATTCAAGACTCAACTGAATTTTCATCCTCAGTGATGAGATTTTTAAAGGGTAGTTCTTCCAGTGCTTTTTTCATTTTGGAAGCCATCCCCATCTTGGGACTTACAATGGGGCTTACAAAGGTAATGGAACCACCATTAGAGTGGTTCTTCGAATTTTCACTTCACCATCTTTCTCTGAAAATTGTTTCTGGTAACAGTTACGTTAACCTAGAGTGTCTTGGAGACACTAATGGCTGATTCAATCTATATAATGTTCCATAAGGATAAGGTGGTCCTTCATCCGGGTCCTACGGTCTTATAAAAATGGTCTCTTACTTACACACAAATCAGTTAATCAATTTACCTGTACTTTGGTCCCCAGACCTTGCTTATAGCTAGAGGAGACTTAAGTTAATGGTGTACCTCTAGTGCTTTGATTTACTCTTGAAAGGGAGCTTGGTCTTTGTAATTAGGCAAGCTGAAACTTTTGCCCAGTGGTAAACATTTTCTCATAGTTATTTAGTCTTGGGCTTCTAGTGTTAACATAGCTAATGCTAAATCATATGAAACATGCAAATCCAAGCATTACAAAATGTCTTGTTATAATTGGGTGTACTTTTTGTGTGTGGGTGTCTGACTTAGCGTATACTTGCAGTGGTGCCTCTTGTCAATAAACTGTTCTAATTAATTAGAATACAAAACATAGACCCTTAGATCATATTAGTTCATTAATATGATCATATCCCCCTTTCTTTGAATCCCTTGTTCCCCACTCCTTCAGCACATAAGTGTCAAGCTTTTCATCTTTACATTCAAGGTCCTGACTAATGCCAATTTTTAATGCTTCTCTGTCCTTGTCTTTTTCATATTGCCACAGTCCTTTCCACTTCACCAGTAGTAATAGTTTCCACCTGCTGTCTTTTTCTCCCACACTGCTTGACTACATGTGGAACCCCTCTTGGAGCTGATATGTAAAGCACTGCCCTCTCCATAGTCACATTCCTACCATGACGCTGTCAAGAAATTAATTAACTAATGATGAGGTGGAAGGGCACCTGGGGACAGCAAAGCACCACTGACCACTTAGAGTAGGAGAAAAAGGTACAAACAACTTCTCTTGTTGACTGAAAGGTCTTGGGGAAAGACTGCCTTTCTTCGTTTGTACAGCACCTAGCACACTGTGAGAGCTACAGGAAAAATAGTGGGAGTAGGTGGCTCAATAATGGGCAATGGGAATTGGTGGCTTTCACCTCTTCAGGTCTAGCTCAGGCTAGTAGTGACTGAGCCATTACCATCTTGAAGGCTGGCTGGATGACTACATGAAAGGGTTTGGTGCATCTTGTCTACAGGGAAATGGAACAGGTGTCCTCATTGCATAAACCACCATCCCAATGTTTGGTCTCTGCAGAAAGGTCAGTCTATGCCTGTTCATTGAGGCTTTGGCCTATCTTTTTCTGTATAGAGGTGGTCTCACCAAAATAAGGTTGAGGTACAGTGACAAATGTGAGTAAGCTTATACTGCTGCTACACAATTCATTTCTGTCATGTACACACAACTTCAGTCTCCAGGGCTGTGCCTGGTAACTTTCATTAACAAGTCCTATTGTGGCCTAGATTTATCTTACATTAATTATTTCAGAAAACATCTTGAATCTTTCTTCTGGCCACATGCACATCTGAACTCATGTTCAGCACCTTGATTGACATCCACTTTGGGTTTGGCCCAGTGAAGAAAATAGTCCATGGTGACCCGATGGGAGCATGAAAATTTACTCAGCTTTTCCATTGACCAGTTGTGCTATAGGTTTAGGATTATTTATGGCCCGATATTATTGTCCCTATTTACCTTCTAATCCTAACGCATGTGAGGCTGTCTGTTTTCACAGCACTCTGATACAGGGGAGGAGGTGCTGAGGATGTGCGTGGCAGTGCGGAAGAAGCTACAGCTGTATTTCTGGAAGGACAGGGAGTTCTATGAGCTACAGGTGAGAGAGTGCTGTGGGAACCACTAGACCGTACGAGAGCCCTTGCCAGAGTATCAAATTGTTTTTAATACCCCAGTTTAATCAGCAGTATAATTCAGAATTAGTGTTAGATTCTGCTTCCAGGGTGCACTTGATAGTGTTGGTGCTGCATGGTTTAACAAAGAAGCAGCAATTGAAAGCAAAGTGTTGATACCATCAAAATAATGCATTGGGAGCTAGTTATGGGTGAAAATCACCAGGAACCAGAAGACTGACTCCTCTCTTGAAGACTATGGGTAGTGATAGAAAGGTACAATTTGTATACAATCCTAATTGACCTCTGCATTCTAGCTCTGGTCCACTTTGAGGCCCAATTAAATAACCGTTCAGGAAGGTCACACGGTCTAGTTACAGAAAAATGCTGCTGTGCAGAATATGGAGTTGGGACATTCTAGCTGAATGCTATCGTTCCCTGGCCAGGAAGGGTTGGGAGTGATTCTAAAGTAGACTCCACTTCTTAAACAGATGTAGTCTGCCCTTTCCTGCAGCAAGCATGATGTTAGTAAGAATTATTCAATGAGCAGATCAATATTTTGCAGTAATGTCTAATGTTTGCAGTTCTGTAGCTAGTAGGGTGCTCAGTCTTAAAAGAAACCTTTCCTACTGTGTAAGAGTGAAGAAAGGGTAATGTGCTCAGTGTTACGGTACTGCCTCCCCACAATTAAATATGAAACAAGCTTTCCAGACCACAGGTTAAAAGGAGCCCAGGGAAGGCATAGTTAGCTCCTAAAGCAGCCAATGTGACTTACTTTCCTTTCATTCTTCAGGGGGACTTCAGTGTGCCGGATGTGCCCAAGTCTATGGCATGGTGTGAAAATTCTATCTGTGTAGGTTTCAAGAGGGACTATTATCTGATAAGGGTAAGAACAGGACTTTGAACTGAGTATGTAAGGGGATGTTAATCCTTTTAAGGAGAAGATATAGACTGCTCCCAGGGAGGGAGGATTCAGAGTGTGAGATAGACACTGTTTATTATAAAAATGTGCCATTTTTGACATGCTGTCTTTCAGCTTACTCCTCCTTCCGCAAAAGCATGCATGTTCCTTTAATTTGCTTGTCTTTCTGAAAAACAGACTATCTAGTTGTTGCAAGTAATGCCTAAGATTAGTGTAACTGAATTAAATTAAGAAAACATTTTTTCAGCTGGGCAGCACTTTAACTCTGTTTCATAGTTTCCCTTTTGTTTGATGTATTTACACCTCAACATAAGAGGGGAAAATATTTTAAAAATAACCTATTCAATAGGAAAGGAGTACTTGTGGCACCTTAGAGACTAACAAATTTATTTGATCATAAGCTTTCTAGAGCTACAACTCACTTTATGCTCAGATAAATTTGTTAGTCTCTAAGGTGCCACAAGTACTCCTTTTCTTTTTGCGGATACAAACTAACATTGCTGCTACTCTGAAACCTATTCAATAGGGTTTTTTTAAAAGTGAGATTATTCGAGGGGCAGAGTAACTTCACCAAAATTATTTTAGTGCTTCAGCTGAAATTAAACAGTTTCAATTTGACAACATCCCTTTAAATATCTAAATTCATCACTGTTAATTATTTCAGATTTACTGCAGGACTGAAATGAAATAGTGCCTTCTATTGGTTAATTTGACAGCAACATTAACAATAGTCATAATTATTACCATTACTATAGTTTTCCATCTTTATCATTTTATGTTGATATTTTAGGAAAATGAAATACATTCCTATGGTACTGTCACTTAAATAAGGCCCATATATGAATGAGAAGGGAGTCCAAGGAAAATCTATGGACTACGGCACACTTTTACTGACATCAGTATTATCGTGCTACACAGACTGTACGCCTTAGTGGCTAAATAACAAGATCATCCAGTTACAGTAGTCTATTAGCAATAGGAACAGGCTTCCTCAAATTAAGAGAAAAATACAAATTTATTTTTAAATTGCAATGCTAACAAGTAATATTTTGATACATACATACAAAAGATGACCTACAAATAGCCTTCAAAACTACCTTCATGTGTTAGTGGATATTTTGAGACTCATGTATCACTTTCAAAAAAATATGCTATAAAGTCTGTCTTTTCATCAAGTAGTCTTCTACAGTTTTGAGATGACAACTCCACAGTGAAAACTGAATGACCTTTCCCCTCCCACCTGCCCCCTTCCTCTCACAGGTGGATGGAAAAGGGTCCATCAAAGAACTGTTCCCCACAGGGAAGCAGCTTGAACCATTGGTGGCTCCCTTAGCAGATGGAAAAGTTGCAGTTGGTCAAGATGATCTAACGGTAGTACTTAACGAAGAAGGGATCTGTACTCAGAAAGGTGCCTTGAATTGGACAGACATTCCCATAGCTATGGGTGAGGACTAGAAGTAGTTTTTCCTTGCTGTAATCCAACCAGGATTTGTCAGCTTTTTGTTTCTTATGAGTGGAGCAGATTTAAGTTCACTAGCTTAATGTATGAGTCTTTGATTGTGTCACACTGATTTTATTACAATCATCTGAGTGCTAGCTAGCATGACCTAGTGATTCAAGCAGAGAGGCATGGGTTATATTTCTCTCTACTTCCTTGCTCTCAACTTCTGTGCCCTCAGTTTCTTTTTCAGTATGGTGGGGATAACTCCATCTTTATAAAGTGATTTGAGATCTGCAAATAAAAGACACTACATATGTGCCACTTGTTTTTGTAATTTAAAACCTGATTTTGGCTTTTGTGAGAAGTTGAGTACTGCAGAATTTGCGTGTGGTGAGAGAGAAGTGGCAAGGAAAACTGAGGGGGAAAAAATGATAGTAATCAGTGAATTGCTGTTAATTTCTAGCATTAAGCTCATTGATGGATTTGGGGGATGGGTGAGAAGGGCGTAACATACTGAACATTTCTGGAGGGAAGTTATGGTGTGAGTCATGGCCCTTTCCAGGGTATACTGGAGAAATCTGTCTGATGCATGCTTGTTCCATCTCCCAAACAGAACATCAGCCTCCATACATCATTGCGGTGCTACCAAGGTATGTGGAGATTCGCACTTTTGAACCCCGGCTGCTGGTGCAGAGTATTGAGCTGCAAAGACCACGCTTCATCACCTCTGGAGGGTACAAGAGCACTTCCTTTTTCATCTCTCCCTATACCTAGTCTTTCTTCTTCGACAGTTTCTGTGTATTGTGCCCTTCCATACAATCTGAAATATAACTATGGTTAACTAGCACCATGAGTTCCATCATCATGTTGTTTCTTCTCTGACCTGTGGAGTCAGAAGTTGTAAACAGCTCATAGCCAGAACCTTAATAATCTGCCCCTCTTGTTGCTACACTATGCTGTGTTGACCTTAAGGTTACTGGATAAGGGACACTGTTCTCTTGTGTTCTGCTGCTTTCTTGGAACTAAATTCCTCTGTACCTCTCACAGCCCTCCTCATTCTGCAGTGGCTAGTATAGACAGGATACTTGTATCCTGATTGCTTAGTTATGTAACCTGTTTTGATTTAAACTAACCTGGTGATTTGGGGGTATAACTGCCCTTTTTTCTGTGTGGGTGTGTTTTTTTTTTTTTTTTTTTTTTTTGTAGAAGGCAGCTAGAAGCACTGACAAGTTTGCACAAAACTTTCCCTGGGATTTTAAAAAAAAAAAAGGCTTAAGATTAACAAAATGTGTCTGATTGTGGGGCAGGGACTGGGGAGGCTCATGTTCTGAGCACAACACAGGGAGCTAGAAAATCCTTAATTCTGTTCCAACTCCCTCTGACCTTGACTAAGCCACTTAAACATTCTTTCTCAGTTTCTCCCTCTTTAAAGTAAAAGGTAATACTTACCTACCTCACGTGGGTGTTGAGGATTGATTGGGTGTTTAAGTCGCTCTGAATATGAAAAGTAGATGTTATTCAGGGCAGCATCACTTGACCTTGATGACGGTAAATATGTATAAACTGATCTCTCATGGCTTTTAAGGGCATAGTGGGGGGTTCCCTTGCTCTCTAGTAGAACCTTTGATTCCTGTTTCAAGTTTTGATTATTGGGGTGGCTGCAGTAGTGCCTTCATGACAAGCTTCTTGTGGAAATGGAATACTGTGACTCTTCACGAGGGTACCCAGGATTGTGGGGCACCTCACTGCTGCCTGCCCTTACTGAGAAGTAGTCTTGTCTGTGTATTCTGTGATCAGCTCCCTGAAACCACCACCAGCCTCTGAGAGCATAAGCACGGCCTGCTAGGCCTCTGTAGACCTCACTTTCTCTGTAGGGGTAGCAACAGGCACACCACAACTTGCAAATACTCGGCATCTTCCCTGCAGCGTCCAGCCTCTATCCATTGAATACTCAGACTCACCGGCCCTGCTATTCCCAAACACCAGCTTCTAAGATTTAACTCAAGATGAGCACATTGCTTAACACTAGTACACTTAAACTTGCTTTCATTGTAAATATGAATATATACAGTATTATCAATGACTAGAAATTTAAGTAATAATGAGTAAGAATATTGGAAACAAATGGTTACGTATAAAACAAAATTGTAACATACTTTCAAGAAACTAATCTTAACTAAAAAATTACTCTCTTGTCCAAAGAAATTTCTCACTCAAAGTTCTCTTCGGTGTTTTCAGCTAAGCATAGTTGAGACTCCTTTTGCATGAAGCAAAAGCGCGGTCCTTTTACTTCCTCACTGAAGGGTGCCTGTGTCCCTTTGTACCCCCAAATATATATTAGCAAGCCTTTGATATGCACCTCAAGATAAGGTTCTCTTCCCTCGCTATGCTTCTCTTCCTTTTAATTCCTTTCTGAAGTTCTTTCCTGCAATCCAGCCGCAGGTATCTAATTGCAGTGTAGACATACCCCAAGTGTCCTCAGGAATTCACAGTGGTGGTTTAATCGCTTTCTGTTTTGCCTTCACCGCTATGTTGAGCAGGGAAAGGAGAACTTGAGTAACCTCACCACTTTAGTATATCTGGTTAAGCCATACATGTGTTAACCAGGATAGACTCTTCTCACAAGATGTGGGCTAGAGTTCCTGCCTCACTATTATATCTTGGTAACTGGCCTTTTCTCTTCCAATTGTAGTACGAATATTGTGTATGTGGCCAGCAATCATTTTGTTTGGCGTCTCCTTCCAGTCTCCATAGCAACCCAGATCCAGCAGCTTCTCCAAGACAAGCAGTTTGAATTGGCTCTGCAGTTGGCGGTAAGTTGTCATCTTTAGTGGTGTGGGTGGAATACACTATTTGTATTGCTGGGTATAGAATCATGGGCCAGTCTCTGTAGTCTGTTTGGTAACTGCTGCCACTAAGCACTGTTGAAAGCCCTGAGGTCTTAACCTCCTTGATGTCCACTTCACACACACTCTCTAGTTTCTCTTGACTAACCCCTTAGCCATTTAATAACTTCCTGTCTCCTGGCTCTACTCTGCTATCCAGTGCTGCCCATCCTTGACAAACTGTCTGGTTTTAGAAGTTTAGGCGCTTTTGGTCACCTGTTCAATCCTGGGTTTTCCCATTCTTTTCAATGGATTTCAAGCTCAACACTGTCAGTTTTTCTTCTCTGTTCTCTTTATATTTAAGCACAAGAATTCTTATTATTATTCCTGGGTTTGTATTTGTGTAGGAAATGAAAGATGATTCAGATAGTGAAAAGCAACAACAGATTCATCACATTAAGAACCTCTATGCCTTTAACCTCTTCTGCCAGAAGCGCTTCGATGAATCCATGCAGGTTTTTGCCAAGCTCGGTACAGGTAACTTGGTATAGCCTGGGGTTGAAGAATGTGAGTGAGGGGAGACTACAGTAAATCTCACCAGAAATTGATGCTGGTGCTGAACTTGATTTAGTCTGAGAACAAGTAGTGTCATCTTGTGCAGCCCAAAGATTAGTTTGTTGGTTAGACCCTGAAACCCTCCCCACTACTCTACAAAAAGTGTCACAAGTTGGAATAGAAGTAGAAGGGGCACCTGTACAAAGTTCCTTCACTCTGAGTTTTATGAGCACCAGCCACTGCTAAAAGTCAGTGAGCCGCTACTTGTTTTTCTGCTTGATGAACATTTCATGGAATGGAATAAGAAGGAAGTGAGTGAATGTCAGAAGTTCCCTGAATAGTCAACTTTCAGCTTCAGGCATGACTTTCAGTGAGTCTTAGGCACCTAAGTCACTTTTGGGAATTAGGACTTTTTGAAAACTTTACTCCTGGGACCTGAGGAACAGATCAGGAGCTAGGATTTTAATCTAAGTAGTGAACTTTAGAGTTTGTAAACTGCATGAAACTGATGTTCATTAGTAATGGGAACTGCTGGTCAGGTCTGTCCATGTAATCTGTTCTGAAGCTCATTGGATTTATTACAATGGTGTTATGTTCTTAGAAGCCTTTTGCAACCAGCAGTATTAATTCACAGTCCTGCCATTGAACCTCATTATTAGTGCTGGGACTCTGCACTAAGCTCTAGCAACAGAATGAATATTGTGGGTCGGGGAAGGCATGAACTTAAAAATTCTGCTCCAGCTTTGTCTCCCCCTTGCCTCACTTAACTTCTGCTTCCATTTCCTCATGTGTAAAATGGGGATACTTGATTAGCAATTTAATAGTGTAGAGACAATTATTTGTAAAGCACCAGGAAGATGAAACTACTAAGTGCTGGGGGCTTGTCTATGATAAACTGCACTAATTACCAGAAAGCTATATAATACTGGTATTTTGAAAAACAAGATGGTATGAAACTTACAAATACTGGTTGTTTTTTGCTTAGATCCCACTCATGTGATGGGTCTGTATCCTGACTTACTGCCCACTGATTACAGGAAACAGTTGCAGTATCCTAATCCTCTGCCGGTGCTCTCTGGGGCTGAGCTGGAGAAAGCACACTTAGCACTCATAGACTATCTAACTCAGGTAAATGCTGTTAATATGTACCTCTAGGGAATTTGGCTTCTGATGCCCAGCCCTGACCTGGTGACTTCAGTAAGGGGGCACTGCATAGCAGGGAGATGTCAGAAGAATACAGTGCTGGATTTGGAGCATACCCCAAATGTGTCTGGTTAGCTATGCTTTCCCTCTCACTGGTTCCCATGGACTACTATACTGTTCTCTCCCTTGATAGCTAAAAAGCCTAACTACATAGTGATTAATAGGGCCAAGATAAAGATAAAAGACCAGAACTTGAGCTAGTGTGGAATCAATGGAGCTGTATCAGCTGAGAATTTGGCTGGCTTCTATAAGGTACTTACAATACTGACAAACTTTGATAGTTTACTTTCCTAGACTTAAATAATTAAAAGTAGTAACTAAATATTACTTTTTCTATTTATAGATTTATTCTCCCTAGTTTGTGACATGTTGGCCTATTAGGGATAGATAGTGAAAGACACCACCAAAAGGAGTTGGACATTTGTGCTTTTTTCTTAAACAAATGTCAAATCTTAAATTTTCATAAAACGTGGTTAATGTAGATTAATAGTAGGCTTGTCAAATTGGGGTGTAAAATTAGTATACATTGGGGAGTACTCCTATCATGGTGTGATATCATGGAAGGTGAAATTAGTTGAGGCCCTAGAGCTAAATGCACCCAGAGTTATGGATGAATACATCTTATATCTAAATTGAGACATTTGCAGAGGGATAGTTGATGGGTGTGTGTAATGGATTATAATTAAGAGGGTTTAGGTTGGCCTATGTTTTCCTTTGGAACGGTATTTGTGGGATGGTGGAATAAAATACATACTTTTAAAATCTCATTCTGTTGTCTGCAGAAAAGAAGTCAGCTGGTAAAGAAGTTAAATGACTCCGACCACCAGTCCAGCACCTCACCCCTCATGGAAGGAACACCCACCATCAAATCCAAAAAGAAGTTGCTCCAAATCATTGACACCACCTTGCTCAAGTGTTACCTACATGTGAGTTCCCTGCCTAACCCAGCGAGCCTATAAAAATCTATAAAAAGTAAACTCCATTGGGAGTTTGGGGTGTGGAAAATTGGAAGACAGGATAAGGAATAGTTTCATTTGAGGTTATTCAAGTGAACATCTGTCCTTCATGGACTAAAGTGCGTTGTGGAACTTAATTTCATCTCATCTTATTTCTTCATTAGCAACAGACAACTTCACTGAACTTGGCAAGCATATCTGTTTACTTCCTTGGATTTGCAAGGTTGCTTTTCCTCAAAGAGAAATGCTCTGTTTTGAAGTATAGAGAAATACCTACATATTTGTAAGCATGCTTCTCTCTCATTGCTGTGCTTAAGTAGATGGAGAGAGTTGTCGGAGACCATTACTCCTGAAGTTAATGTTTCTCAACAGCTGGCCTCCACCATAGTGAGTAAAGAAGTGCTGGTATATGGGCCATTGGCTATCTGCTTGCTCACTGAACACCAAAGTTAAACTGCATGTAAAATTGACAAGAGTAGAGGATTCCCTTTCAAATGTTAAAATCCCACTTCTTGTGCCCTAATGGATATTTTCTCTTTTCTGGATCTCCTCCCCTTCCTGTGTTCTTGATTATAGTGTTGGACACTGAGCCTGAGTGCACAGTTCATGAATCTGAAACCTCTGAATGCCCTTCCCTTGCTTACAGACAAATGTAGCTCTGGTAGCACCGTTGCTACGACTGGAGAATAATCACTGCCACATAGAAGAGAGTGAGCATGTACTGAAGAAGGCACACAAGTACAGTGAGCTGATAATACTGTATGAGAAGAAAGGGCTGCATGAAAAAGGTAAGTGAGGAAGGAAGAGGGGTGAATGGAGTGCACACCTCTGCTATACATCGTAACCCATCCCTTGCTGACAAGAGTCTGTTTGTTCATTCTTAAACTAACAGTATTTCAGAATGGCCTCCCATTGTAGCAGTCTCTTGATTAAATAATTATTTGACTTAAGTATTTATCCCTGTTGTTTGCCTGGGGTATGTCCTTGCCAAGAGCTTCTTGTGTAGCAAAAAGTTGACATGTAAAAATAATTTTTCCTGTTCTGCTGCAGTGGGAGGAGCATGCTTTGTCATCCTGCTCTCCCAGGAGCATGAGTTCTCAGTGAATGCAGGAATCTGCTTTCTAAATTTAAGTATAATCCCCATGGAATTGACCTCTTTCTTCTACTAAAAGCTCTGCAGGTACTAGTGGATCAATCAAAGAAAGCCAACTCTCCTCTGAAGGGTCATGAAAGGACAGTGCAGTATCTACAGCATTTGGGTGAGTGCAGATCAGGGGTAAGTGGGAATCTCCCTTTTAAAGGGACGCCTCTAACCCTCATTACCTAGACTTGGCATGCCACTTAACTTTTTTTTTTGTGAATTTTCATGAATTGCAGAGATGCCAACCATCCATATTTTCTGTAATCCTCCCAATTTGTACATGTTACAAAATCACTAATTCTGTCTTAAATCTATCTATTTTGTAAGCACACACATTTTTATATGTATAACATAGAAAGAATGTGTGTGCGTCAGTCACCCACCACCGCTTGGTTCAGACGAACACTGCAAGTAATGCCATGGCTGCAAGGGGCTTTCTGCTCCAGTGCCGCTGTGGTGCAGTGAGGGCCTCATAGAAAGCAAACAGTGGTGATTTTGAATGGGTTAGGGTGCTGTTATGGCAATGTGCTCTAGAATGCACCAGGGGATTTCACATAGGGCAGTTAGAGTGCAATATGCAACATGAGGCTTGGGCAATGAATCAGCTCCGCAAATCCCCTGACAATGGCTTGTTTTCTGGCTGACCCTTACTGCACAGTTGTGGGAGAGAAGTCAGAGGGGCAGAAGAGGGAAGAGGAAGAGAGGGTACATGACAGGAGGATCATCCTGGGAAGGAGGTCCAGGCCTGGGCTGGCCAAGGTAATGAAGGGTGGTGTAAGAGGGCAGCTTTCTTAGGGCCAGTATTCCCCTTCTGCCTGTTCTGATGGAAGGAGACAACCGGTGGGGGCAGCTCTTGACCATAGATGGAGGTTGGGGGAGAGGTTTCTAATTCTGGTTGCTCCCCTGATGGAGGGGATATTGCCATGCGAGGAAGCGGGCATGATTGGTGTGTGGTTTTGTTTGTTTGTTTGCTATGCTGCAGTGACTTGCCCCAAAGTTCACCAGCCACCACTGTTAACCAGAATGATTGGTGTGGGTGATTAAAAATGAGTGAGGATATCCCCAAAATCATGGTCTGACCTGGTCATGGCTATTGATGTTTATTGTTATTAAATGTCACTTCATCTTGAAACACTGTTATTACTCTGATATGCACAGAAGTGCTTCTAATATCGATTAGACGTTTTTAAGCGCTACTCCAGACTCCCGTCTTCATTTGGCTTCCCAACTTTGGCAGTTGGCACAGGTCCAAGCAACTTCCCTGTTTCTCCCTAACTTTTTTCATAAACATTCCTAAGACTCAGAGCAAGGTTGGCATCTCTGAAATTATAAGGTCAGAAGCGTTATGACCATCTAGTCTGATATAGCACAGGCCTTAGGACTTCCATGAAATAATTCCTGTTTAAAGTAGAGAATATTTTTTTTAGAAAAATACCCAATCTTGATTTAAAAATTTCCAGTGATGAAGAATCCACCACAACCCATGGCAAGTTGTTCCAATAGTTAATTACTCTGGTTTTTTTAAGAGCATCTTATTGATCTAAATTTTGTTGTTTCAGTTTCCAGCCATTGGATCTTGTTTTTCTTGTGATTGTTTAAGTCTAATGGTACCATATAGAATCATAGAATATCAGAGTTGGAAGGGACCTCAGGAGGTCATCTAGTCCAACCCCCTGCTCAAAGCAGGACCAATCCCCAATTTTTGCCCCAGATCCCAAAATGGCCCCCTCAAGGATTGAAATCACAACCCTGGGTTTAGCAGGCCAATGCTCAAACCACTGAGCTATTCCCACCAAAGTATTTGGCTGACTTGATTTGCAAGTGGGAGCTAGCTGAATGGGGCCTTAGTACAGAATTTGCTCTCTCTAATTTAAGCTTTATTTTTTTTCTTAAATCAAACTTCTAGCACCTCAAGTTGTGAAAATACTTCACTATGCAAATCACTGCATGTGCAGGAACCAGTAATTCAGATTGTGGTGAGTGTTTATTACTTTGGTTCTTGTTCCAGGCACAGAAAACTTGCACTTGGTGTTCCTATATTCCACATGGGTGCTCAGAGACTTTCCTGATGATGGATTGAAGGTAAGAGTTGCTACATTAGATGTATCTTTCATCTGGCTATTGATGCCATTAGTATAGCAGCAGTTGTTTGTCCTTGTCCTCAGAAGCCTTGTCCTCAGAGATCAGAGTCCCGTTATTACTATTGAACTCCAGTGCAATGTTTAGTTTTTCACTTACATTCAGTGCAGAAATTAAAGAACCTTACCTGTCTGGTAATGGAAGGAGGTAGAGCATGCCTACGTGTTTCCTTATATAGCCTTCTACTTGAAGATGAGCATGTGGGAATAATTTCACGACAACTAAAGCTTCTCATCCACGCAGTTCCCCCCTGTACACGGGGCTTTTGCTGTAACCAGCAGTAAGGGCCCTGTGTAATGTTACTATTGATGATGTGTATTGTGGTTGCACACAGTTTCATATGGTATATTGAAATACCAGCTAAAACTTGCTCTCTTCGTTTTTCATTCCTTCTCTGCTGCAGCTTCTGGTGGTAGAACACAAGTTTAAGTGCACTTTTTAGTAGGTAATGTATGTGATAATAGGGTAGCAATGGAGAACATTGCTGCTCATTCCAGATACAAGGCAGCGCCAAGTGGGTGAATCTGCTGCTTTCATTCGTCAGACAGCTCCCACATTTGATTTGAGGGCTTGTGTGTTGCAATACCTCTGACTCCTATGCTTCAGAAAAACGAGACTACACTCACATGTAAAAATCAGTCCCTGAATAGAAATTTTGTTTGGCAGATATTTACAGAAGACCTTCCTGAAGTAGAATCCCTGCCTCGAGACAAAGTACTCAACTTCTTGATAGAAAGCTTTAAAAGCCTGGCTATCCCTTACCTGGTAAGAACTTACATTGAAAACAGTGCTGCTAATTTAACATATGTATTTATTAAGCCTCTGCTCTTGAGTGTTAGAATCTGAAATTTTGTAAAGAATACTAAGTTCAGCATGAGGTGAAATAAACAAAATATACAGTTGTTAGGAGGTGGAAGCGAGTCAGACTCGGGAGCCATTTTTGGCATTCCTAAGTGGTGGTCAGTGGAGAGAAGTGTGGAACTGTTGCTAGACTGCATGGACTCACTTTCTGAAGGAAGAAGAAGCTTTTTTTTTTCTCTTTGATGAGCTCTTGAACTGTGTGTTTATTCACAGGAACACATCATCCATGTTTGGGAGGAGACAGGTTCAGAATTCCACAATTGTCTGATCCAGCTGTACTGTGAGAAGGTGCAAGGATTAATGAAGGAATATCTCTGCTCCTTCCCTGCAGGTACTTCTAACCATGATCTGCCTTGCCTTGCAACAGGCAGTGATACAGGAAGGGGAGATTGCAGAGCACACTGGCTAGATGTTGTCTTAGAAGTCTCTTGGAAATGTAGGTGTGAAATGGACCTCAACCCGTCCTCTGGTCCATCCTCTTTGCTGAGGCAGGATCATGTATACCTAGATCATTCCGGACAGGTGTTTGTCTACCTGTTTTTAAAAACCTGCAAAGACAGGGATTCCACAGCCTTTTTTTTTTTTTTTTTTTTTTTTGAAACCCTGTTTCAGTGCTTAACTATTCTTACAGCTAAAAGCATTCCTAATTAAGCCTGTTACTTCTTGTCCTGCCTTCAGTGGACATGGGGAACAGTTATCATCATCTTCTTTTTATAACAGACCTTAACATACCTGATGACTGTTTTCAGGCTCTGTCTGCTTTTCTCAAGACTCAACACGCCCAGGTTTTTAAGCTTTCCTCACAGGTCAGGTTTTCTAAGCCTTTTATCATTTTTGTTGCTCTCCTCTGGGCTCTCTCTCATTTATCCACATCATTCTTAAAGTGTGGGACCAATTCTACAATTTATCCAGGTCCTTTTGAATTCCAGTCCTGTCCTCCAAAATGCTTGCAACCCCTCCCATGTTGGCGTTATCCACAGATTTTATAAATAAATTGTCCACTCCATTATCCATGTCATCAATTATTTAAATTGTAGGTTCTCTTTGCTAGTGCACTTACTAGAGAAAAGAGCACAGCATGCTTCTAATGTAGGATGAAGGGAGTACAATAGTGGTGAACTTATATAGAGCTTATAGTTTCATGTGTTAAAGGAAATTCTAGGGTAGCAACAAGAAACTTTTTTTTGTCATGGTTATGTGGAGTTGAGACTAGGCTTCCTGAATTCTGTGGTTTGGGAAAGAGAGGTTTTCAATTTCATTACTAGTCTTATCTAGAGTTAGTCTTATCTGCTTCATTATCAAGGAGCCTAAAAAAGGAGACCATCGTCTTCAACTCCTTAAGAGTTATTCATGCATCTTTTATTGCACATGGTCCGCAGTGCATGGGGTATTGTAAACAACATTTGACTTCTTGCAAAATAGTTTGGTAAAAATGTTCCGTCTCCCTGTTCCCTTTGTTACTGTGGGAGAACCCACATGATACTAACTCTGACAGCTTTCTCCCCCTCACAGATAAAATTCCAGTGCCTGCTGGAGAGGAGGAAGGGGAGCTGGGGGAGTATCGGAGAAAGCTGCTCTGTTTTCTTGAGATTTCTAGCTGCTATGAACCTAGTAGGCTCATCAGTGATTTCCCCTTTGATGGTGAGTGCTAGTCATGCTCTAGCTTCCTTCAGTTTGAGACCTATTTAGTTTCATGTTGCACAGCAACATCTTTCTGTGCTCTCCTTCCTGTTTATAAAATTATAGTAACTAGAAATGGAAAAGAACTATTAGGTCAGTTGTTGCCAATCGTTGTATACACCAGTGCTGGCTGTTTGGGCTTTGTGACTGGTACAGTGAAATTCCCCTCTGGGTCTGTGGTGGGATAAGATGAGCTGCTGACTGACTTCTCTTTTAAATTTATACTGTAACCTGTAGATGAACTTCAGTTGCTGCAGACCAACAATGGCCCTTGAAGCATCCTACGTGCATCCCAAGCATGTTCAGTAAAAAAAGGTGGTGGGGGCACTGGCAAAAATAGTTCAGGATCCAGTAAAGTGATAGTGTTTTGATGTGGTTAGACGCCACCGATGGGTCATCGTGTTAGTCATGTCTGATCTTCTGTTCATGCCGCAATTTATACTTTTCTCCTGCTTTTCACTCCTGTTCCCATCTCTTCCAGTTCCTTGGTCTGTTGTAGTGGAGCTTGAATTTTCCCTTTTCTGTGGCAGGCACTGATTATTACTTTTATGATGATCCCCTCTAGGTCTCCTAGAAGAACGTGCCTTGCTGTTGGGTCGTATGGGGAAGCATGAACAAGCCCTCATTATTTATGTCCACATTCTGAAGGATACCAAAATGGCTGAAATGTAAGCCTCTTCTCCCTCCATGTCCATTTTTTTTCAAGGTTGTTTTTTAAAATAGCTTCTCTCCAACCATTGATGCTTCATGTCTCGGTGGGTGGGGTGGGGTTGTTAAATGTTATATGTGCACTTAGAACATGATAGGTATTGTAGACTTTTTGATCTCTCATACCTGCCACGCTTGTTGGTTGGGATTCTCCCTGTGTGCATGATGCATGAATAACTCTTCTGATCACAGCTAGCATCTCCACATTTCTTGGGGCTTGGCCTTCCCATGCTGTTGCATTTGTCAGTGCCTCAAGCCTGTTTCTTTACTTGGGCTCCAATTAGTCTTAAATAGCAGAGCAGTCACTGACTGGCTTTTTTAGTTTTTCACCCTGTAATATAAGCATTTCCTGTTGTCTCTTAGCTTGTGCCCTATTATTACATATTAATCTTCTACTGCAATATTCTTCCTTAATTAGAAGGAACTGTGTTAGCAAGGAGATTCTTTTCCATTAGAAGTTGGTGGTAGTTAAACAACATGTTTGTTATGATGGAGCCTAAGAAACAAATGAGAGTTAGGCCCCATTGTGCTAGCACTTCACAAAGACAGAACAGCGAACAGTCCTTGCTCTGATCTTACAATCTAAATAGACAAGACAGAGGCTAGGGGAAAGTGTACAACACAAGCAGAGGAAGCACTGCTATAATAGTTCTGTTTTTTTGGCAGCAGGCAGGAGAGGGGTTAGTCGGGAGGGGCGGATAAGTTGCATAAAAAGAAAAGGGAAGGTGGTGAGGGGAACATGGCAGGGGACGAGAGGGTAAGAAGTGAAACTGAGACTGGGAAGTGGGAGGCAATCAGCACATGGCAGAGAAATTTCAGTCAAAACTGTGGAAAGGTCTCTGAATGACTGAAGGTCCCTGCCTTGGCTGCTTTTGCAGTTGCTCCTGTGGGCTGGAGTTCCTTGCAGTTCCTCTGCAGTTTTTCCCTGGGGTCTCCTGATGACGAGGAGGTCCCCATTTGAGTCCAGATGGTGCTATGGAAGGGATGGCCCAGCTAGGGCCACATTTTACCGTCTCCCTCACCCCCGTGCAGTAGTCCCTGCTTTGTCTGCTTCTGCAGCTGCTCCTACTAGGTGGAGTCTATGGCTGATTCCTCCCTGTATTTTTTAACAAATTCAAAGCATTTGGGTGAAAGTACAACTAACCAGCACCTAGATATTGGCAGGTGTGCTTCCAAGGGTTTCTTTGTAGCTAGACATGGGGGCTGTTAAACCCTAACTTTGTGCATACCTCTTCAGGTAACGCCTATTGGGAGGCATTCACCCTGCTGTGTGCTGATCGGGCACCTCTTTCTTATATTTTAAAGTCTGTTACTATTCATTGGCCTGTTACCCCAGGATTTATCCATTTATTTCTTTGGCTGCATTGATAGTCAACCTAAGATAAGTTTCTCAGATTTTTTTGTTTGTTTTTGTTTACACCCCAGAACTCAATGCTATTTCAAATTTAAATATCTTGGATTGAGACAGGTATTTTTAAAAATACCATTTAAAAACTCCCCTTTTCACCAGTATCACATAGTTGAGAATGAAAAGTGTCCCTTGTAAATGCTCTGCTCTACTTTTAGTACATATTCTGTATTGCTGAGGCTGTCCAAACTTAATACTTATTGCTTGTGTGGATTTATTGATTTACAAGACTGTCAAGGTTCCTCCTCCACTCTGAACTCTAGGGTACAGATGTGGGGACCTGCATGAAAACCTCCTTAGCTTACTTTTACCAGCTTAGGTTAAAACTTCCCCAAGGTACAAATTAATTTTATCCTTTGTCCTTGGAATATCCACTGCCACCACCAAACTCTAACTGGGTTTACTGGGAAACATAGTTTGGACATGTCTTTCCCTCCAAAATCTACCCAACCCTTGCACCCCACTTCCTGGGAAAGGTTTGGTAAAAATCCTCACCGATTTGCATAGGTGACCACAGACCCAAACCCTTGGATCTGAGAACAATGAAAAAGCATTCAGTTTTCTTACAAGAAGACTTTTAATAGAAATAGAAGTAAAGGAATCACCACTGTAAAATCAGGATGGTAGATACCTTACAGGGTAATTTAGATTCAAAACATAGAGAATCCCTCTAGGCAAACCTTAAGTTACAAAAAAGACACACAGACAGAAATAGTCATTCTATTCAGCACAATTCTTTTCTCAGCCATTTAAAGAAATCATAATCTAACGCATACCTAGCTAGATTACTTACTAAAAGTTCTAAGACTCCATTCCTGTTCTATCCCCGGCAAAAGCAGCATACCAACAGACACACAGACCCTTTGTTTTTCTCCCTCCTCCCAGCTTTTGAAAGTATCTTGTCTCCTCATTGGTCATTTTGGTCAGGTGCTAGCGAGGTCACCTTTAGCTTCTTAAACCTTTACAGGTGAGAGGATTTTTCTTCTGGCCAGGAGGGATTTTAAAGGGGTTTACCCTTCCCTTTATATTTATGACAAAGACAATCTCACATTTCATTCATTTCACGTCTGTTGTAGGTACTGCCATAAACACTATGACAGAAGCAAAGATGGCAACAAAGATGTGAGTAGCTTTATGTCCATATTCTTGTTGCTCATGTGAGTGATGCATGAATTAAACTATTGTCTCCATATATAGCAAATTTAAAGGAGACCTATGGTTGCTCAGAACTTCTCAGGGGGCAGGGTCCTCTGTATCATCTTCTACTATTGAGGAACTTGTCGTACATTTTTTACAACTTCTCTCCTGTTTGGAATGTTGCTGGGTTGTAGGAAATGACTGAACTTTTTCGTTGGCCAACAGTTCTGTTTTACAAGTAGGAATAGAATCCAGCTGTGTCCCTCTGGGCTGTATTGTTGCTGCTAACCAGAATAAAAAGTAGTAAAACTTGCTACTTAAGACAACAGATGAGTCTGAATACATGTAGCAGTGCTGTAGAGAAAGGAGGTGCAAATTTTAATATCTAAAATTTGTTCCTTGCTGAAGGCTTGAAAATTAATCAATGCACAAACTTGTTCAGGAGACAAGCTGCTTAAGGCTAATAGATTTTAAGTCTATATCAAAATCCCTACTTGTCAGTGCCATGGTGTATTGCAGAGTTAGCCCTGTAGCGGTTAGAGTTCAGTGGTGTCTGTTTTTGTTATGCTTCAGTCTTTATTGTGTTTGTGTGAAACAGGTGTATCTGTCTCTACTCCGGATGTATCTATCCCCACCTAGTGTACATTGCCTGGGGCCAATCAAGATGGAGCTGTTGGAGCCTCAAGCCAATCTCCAGGCTGCCCTGCAGGTTTTAGAATTGCACCACAGCAAATTAGATACTACTAAGGTAAGGAATCCTTACCTTATGGATATGGATAGTTGCTATATCTTGAATTACAGTGAAAAACACTGGAGTTAAGGGTAGGCTCTGGGAGCAGATCCTAAAAGTATCTGGACAAAAATGAACGAGGAGTACTTGTGGCAGCTTAGAGACTAACACATTTATTTAAGCATAAGCTTTCATGGGCTAAAACCCACTTCATCGGATGCATGCAGTGGAAAATACAGAAGGAAGATGGATATACACATACATACACAGGGAGAGGGAGAACATGAAAAAATGAGTATTGCCATACCCACTATAACGAGAGTGATCAGTTAAGGTGAGCTATTATCAGCAGGAGGAAAAAAAACCTTTTATAGTGATAATGAGGATGGCCCATTTCCAACCGTGCACAAGAAGGTGTGAGTAACAGTAACAAAACATTCAAAAACCAGTCAGAAAACACTTCAGTCTCCCTGGTCACTCAATTACAGGCTTCAAAGTGGCAATTCTTCAACAAAAAAACTTCAAAAACAGACTCCAATGAGAAACAGTCGAATTGGAATTAATTTGCAAACTGGACACCATTAAATTAGGCTTGAATAAAGACTGGGAGTGGAAGGGTCATTACACAAAGTAAAACTATTTCCCCATGCTTATTTTTTCCCCCTACTGTTGTTCACACCTTCTTGTCAACTGTTGGAAATGGGCCATCCTGATTATCACTACAAAAGGTTTTTTTCTTCTGCTGATAATAGCTCACCTTAACTGATCACTCTCGTTATAGTGGGTATGGCAATACTCATTTTTTCATGTTCTCCCTCTCCCTGTGTATATATGTGTATATCTATCTATCTTCCTTCTGTATTTTCCACTGCATGCATCCGATGAAGTGGGTTTTAGCCCACGAAAGCTTATGCTCAGATAAATTTGTTAGTCTCTAAGGTGCCACAAGTACTCCTCGTTCTTTTTGCTGACACAGACTAACATGGCTACCGCTCTGAAACCGGACGAAAATGAATGTCTCAATCCCATTGCTTTTTGTTTTCCTTCCATACCCCTTCGTCTTTCTTACAACTTGTCCTTGTCGCTTCTAGGCTATAAACCTGCTCCCAGCAAATACTCAAATTAGTGAGATTCGAATCTTCCTAGAAAAAGTCCTTGAAGAAAATGCCCAGAAGAAGCGATTCAACCAAGTACTAAAAAATCTTCTTCATGCAGAATTCCTGAGGGTTTGTATCCACCTCTTTTATCCTCGTTTATCAGAGTGGATTTTCAAAAGTTCTGTTAAATGGAAAGACTGTAAAAATTTGAGCTCTTCATTACCAGTACAGGAAACTTGTCCTCTAGATGGTATTGTAGCATAGCCAAGATTACTAAATGCGCACTAATCAGCGAATCATAACTCTTGCATTTCAGGATAGTGGGAAACTAAAGGTAATTAAAAATACTATTCTTCTGTTTGTTCAGACTAGAAAGATGGCTGAGGTGTAGCATTGCACTGCTTACCATGTTTCCATTCTCCTACAGGTTCAGGAGGAGAGAATTTTGCATCAGCAGGTGAAGTGTATCATCACAGAGGAAAAAGTGTGCACTGTGTGTAAAAAGAAGATAGGAAATAGGTGAGTAATACAGAGCATTCTTCCTAAAGAGGCTTGTGGTACAAAAACAAATTAGTCTGGCTTATTCTTGCAGAGAAGTAAGGATATGTAAATCCAGGAGCAGACAACTGAGGGAGAACTTTCAGAAGTGTACAATGAATTGGAAACTGTAATCTTAGCAGAGTGGCTAACCTCTTGATGCCTATAACCAAAAAAAAAAAATGAACTGCAAAAATAACTTCTCTTGGCTTTTCAAGCCTCCAGCACAGACACAATAAAACAATTTCAAGTTTCATGGAGCTTTTCTTCCAAGATTGATGGAGCAAGTAGTTGATATGCTGATATCACCTAAGATGTTGACTGCAGAGCTCAGAACTCTGTACAGAGTCGATGATGATCACTATAAAAAGTAGTTTTGCATCCTGGAATCGGAAAGCTCTTTGTAAACACAGTACAGTTTGGTCCATGTGGAGTGGCCCTCGTTAGGATTGCACATGGCTTCTTTATATACATTTTTATAGGTGGTCTCTCAGTTTTGAAAGTATAATGTATATAATATATAAAGGCTTTGTAAATCTGAAGCCTTAAGTGTGGTGAAGGCTACCTTGTGCTCCCAAATCAACGTGCACCTTATGTGCCAATCACAATGCATCTGAGCAGCAGCAATGGTTTGGTGTCAAAACTTCCAATAATTATTCTCCTCTCACCATTTTCATCCCTGGCGTTTTCAGGAAGAAATCAGTCTGATGTGAAGCAGAGATTTTGACGTTCCCTTCCCTCACCCCTTTCAGTGCATCAGCTCCAAACTAAATCTTATATCACCTAACAACTTTTAGCTGCTGTTACTGGTGGTGGGATTAATCCCCTCTTAAGACATGACTGATACTCAGAATCTAGTGGGGAATAGATCTCTCTCTGCTTGCTGCTTTAATGAATACAGTCAGCTGTCTCTTAGAGCACTGAATTATTGGTGTGCATTGATCCAGTTTTCCCTGTTAAGTATGATCTTGAAGTACTGGGTGAAAGTAGGGTTAGTATATACTGTGTACTTCATTTTTGAGTCACGATGCTGCAAAGTCCAGCTGAGTTCTTTGCTTGGGGCATCTCCAATAAAACTGATGCTAGAATTGAAACTCAGTCAGGAATTCTCTTCATTAAGAAAGTAGCAGTCTTATGTAGTCACTTTTCTGTCTGTAACAAAAATCAAGCTTGTATAGTGAACAGGGAAAACTGGGTATTGATTATACTGACATTTGATCTTGTATGCTATTCTGTTTCTTCACAGTGCATTTGCCCGATACCCGAATGCAGTAGTTGTGCACTACTTCTGCTCCAAAGAAGTCAGTACGGCAGATACCTGAAACATGGTGCCATATATTAGACGGACTGCACTAGCCACAACACTCACATGAAATACAGAAGTGAAGACTTGTTTAGGAAAAGTTGATGATCTGAAGTTTTGAGGCATGTTGCTAGGAACATGTTATAAATAGCTTGTACCCAGCATGTCTCTGGACTGACTCTACCTGCAACTTGGCAGTACTGACTTATTTGAAAATTGACACTTTTAACTGTTCAATTGCTGGCAACTATATATACCTCTTAACACACCAAGATGAGGAAGAATGGAAATTGAGCAGCAATGAGCTAGTATTGTGCTCCAAACCTTGCAGGCTAGTTTCTGAACACTTCTGTGGTGTTTACCAATGAGGGCATGTTTTAAAGTAAATATTTTCTATTAAGGTAAAAACTTCCTGATCTGACCTTGTTTGTGGCTCACTCTAATATTCCTCAAAAGGTAAAATCCTTGAAAAGTCACTGCAACTGTATTAACATTGTATTGAAATCTACTTTTATCCGCCAAGTTGTGTGCGTGAGGGGGCAGGGGAGGGAGAGCAAGCAAGAGGATGAGGCTCTTGTGCTTAATACTTGAACAATTGTCTGACTTCACCTTTCTCCCAATGTTGGGAATAACTAGATGTTGAACAAAGGAACTTTTATCTTTGATGCCTAGAGTGCTTATCAACTCATCTTCTGATATACAGAAGTTCCACAGGAGTTAGCCATACACAGTAGGCTTCAGTGGTAAGCATTTATTTTTCCCTTTTTGACTTTAGAGGTATGTAAATATGAATTAGCTCACACACTGTTTGCACTGTGTACAGTCACTTCCAACATGAGTGGATGCTTTTGAGAAGCAGCAATGACTATCTGAAGAAGGGAAGTTATCACTTGCACTTGTACCAAAAAGAGCACCCCCTAAAAGTAACATTTTTGACAGGGACTGAAATGTATCTCTTGCTTGAGCTTCTAGAGAACATTTGAGATCCCTATGCATGTAAATAGCTCTTCAGTCTATAGTTCTCTCTCCAGCATTAAAGTAAAATATAGACTGCATTTCGATGTCTCTGAGGGTATTAGATCAACTCCCTTCTGCCCAAGTTGGTGGTTTTTTGTTTTGTTTTTTTTTTAAATTTTTACTTTGGCGTGAGGATTCAAAATACACAAAACTGGATGCAGTATACTTCATAGTCTGTAATATTTTTCTTATTTTTCCATGAACTTTACTCTATAGCAAAGTTGATATAAGGGTACTTGCATGTTCACTTACTGTACAAAGAATCTGAGCAGCAGTGAACAAAGTCAGCAGTAGCACATGGTTCAGCGTAATTGAATGTGGGTAATAACATCCCGGTTTAGCCATACTTCTAAAATTAAGTATTAAATGATATGGAGCATGGCACACAATTATCATACACATTTTCCTTTAAAATCTATTCTACTCCCCAAACAAGGAGTTGAGAAAATAAATTTTAAAAACCAAAACCCATCTGCCCACAATGTCATTGAATTCCACTGTTTACATGTTTATTTAAGTCCCTTTTTTAAAAACACTTTTAGCAACAGGTCTTCTGTAGGATATAACTGATCCTATCTCACCTTCAAACTCTGCAAATACCATACTGTGGTCATATAGCCTACTCCTTCTGCCATCTGTTTTTTGTTTCAAGGCCATGGTTGCCACTAACCTTGGATGTCTTGGGTAATACTGCTGGTGGTGCCTTTCTGTAGAGGTTAGGGGAGTTGGACTTACTTTTTTAACCTTCTGTTTGAACAAGAGAACCTAATTCGTGCTTGTGTTCAATTTGCACATATTCTGTATCGTGTTTATGTACTAGTTCAGGTACAAGAGAAAGATGTTTAGGAGCTGACAGTGAAAGAAGGGTATCTATCAAGGCCCTACAGTTTTTGCATACAGAAGACGAGACCTTTCTGGTATTGGTAAGGAGGATGGGTAAATCAGACTATCTGCTGCCTGTAAATCTGCACTCCCACAGTTGGGGTCTGTAGTTTACTCTTCTATCATGGTGACGCTTACGTGCCTTTGTTCGGCTTTTTTGCATACATTTGCAGAGGTGTGGTTTGCGCTGCAGTTCTGCTGTCCTCATACTATGGTTTGGATTTACTAACCATATGGAAGTTTTGTTTAAAGCAATATATTGTAATAATAAATATTGTGAACCAGTCTGTTCATTTTATTGTGTGGATGATAGTAGCTAGCTGAGCTGCTCTGGATTTACATATTTCTTTCCTTTGGTCTTCTAAGGGTCAGTAACACAAGGTTGAGATCCCAGTATTATTCCTATTTACCTGTTAGTCTTCAGAAGTCATTTCATGTTACTGAAAATAATGCAGGTGGCACTATCCTGTTTTTAAAAACCTGGGCTAAGGCCCTTCTTGCGTATTGGTTCCTGAAACTTGAGCACTATCTAGAGAGCTATGAGGGTCTACTATTCACTTTAATGTTTTAAAGCTCCATATTTCCTATCCTTTGTTTTTTTTAATTATGCTTTGAAAGTTGCTCCCATTCAAGTGGCATTTACTAATGTCAGACATTCATAACTTAATTCCTGACGTGATTTTCTTTGAGCAAGACTTTGTTTTTAGCTCTTGCTAAGGTCTACGAAACAGTTTGGGAACATAGGTTTAAAGCTGATATTTTTCAGGGTCCCACAAGAAATTTCTGGGAGAGCCAGAAATAGATAGGACCCCAGTCTACGGACTTCCCCATTCCAGTGCCCTAGCTCCAAGACTATTCTTCCCCTCTCTACCTTAACATTGTTTGTATGATGCTATTTTTTTTACATGAAATAGACAATATTTCTGTGGCATAATGTTTTTACAGGTGAACATATGTAAAGGCATTGGGAGAGAAAAATACATCTAAGTCCTGTCAGCAAATGTAAAAGAAATGTGTTCTGAGAAATTTTTCTCTCTCTCCATGTTTTGTGTAAAGTTGAGCATGCTGGTACTTAAACTTGCCAGCGTCCCTTGTAATCTTACTACTTCACATGCCTGTCCACATAGATTTCACTCTTGGTTTGCATGTGCCTCAGGCACATGAGATTGGATTCTTTTGGCCAGCTGTGTCTGTAGCCAACCTGCACCCTAAATGCCCTCATACACCACCACGTAAAGGCAGAATGGGTCCGAATGTGCCTCATTTGCCTCTACTGGTTCCGTCTTAGTGCCGGAATCAGTAAAAGTGTCTACTTTGCATACTGCCAATTTACTTACCCTTGTATAATGTAGTTAGTATACTTGGCGGCAGTGTAGTTAATGCAGTTCTTTTTTGTGCCTGGCAAATGTTTATATATATTTCATATACTGTACATAAGTTTTTTAGTTAACCTAGACCCCTTCTGTACAGGTATTCTAGAATCATGGCAGACACTAAGTAGCTAGGAGTTAAGACCTGCCTCTTCTATATGCTTTGATGCCCATCTGTGGCAAAGCCAGAAATATAGACACAAAGCCGCTTGCTTTGTCTCCGAGAATGTTCCGGAAAGATGTTCCATCTTGCATTTTCTTCAGGCATACCAGAGAGCAAGGGACTTGAGGCTGAAACTTTTCCTCCTAGAGAAGCAGATGCAAACTTTCTCAGACTCAGAGGAGAGCTACAACCAGGACTCAGTCATCGGGTCCGTCTCTTAGAGAGCTGTGATTCCACTCCAAGCTCCCATTCTGTATCCACTCAGGTCCTATTTATCCACCATTATATTGGTGTCTGTCTGACCAGTGGAAAAGAGCACCAAGCCAAAGATTAGCCCAGATGCAAGCAAGAGACAGAAGGGTTGTCACCTGCGTAACTTGTCTCAGGCTCATACATCTAAGGGCTATAAGCCTGAAAAGTTCCAGGACTGACAGCCAAGGCAGTTTACGTGGTACTTTCTAAATTTGCTGATCACACTGCCCTTGGTACTGACTCCTTTGCACTGTGTGTGTGTATTGTGGTCCAAGTATTGACTGCTCTGTGGTATCTTCTGCCTTCATATTATCTTGGCACTGAAACCTTATCCTGTGGTGAAGGACTTTTTGATAGGCCTGATACTGGAGTCACCTCTAAGGGAAAACAGAGTTGATTTTCAAAGCACCAGCCTTGGAGTCACCAGCACGCCAGGCTAGAGAGGTGTCCCTGTACCAAGCTCCCCAATACAAAAACAGAGTATCGCTGATAGGGCTGCCCCTCCCTTGGGGGATGTGTACTCTTTTTCGTCCTCTTCTGCTGAACACAGCAGAGAAACTTCTATGTGTCCACCAACCCCGTGCTGGGAGTCAGGGAGTGTTTCTAGGAGAGAGTTCATGTGGGATAAGAGGCCTGGATTTCATAGGGACCACCATATGCTCCCACCCCACTACTTTGGCCCATTCATGCTGTGGTATTACTGGACCTCCTGGGATGTATAACCGTACTCCAGGTGTAGAACTGATCAATGAAATTGTTTTTAATTGTTCACTTTATTAATATAACTTCATAAGTAAAGTTTTATGAATGAAACTACATTCGTTCATAAAACCAGGTACCCCAATAACTGGCTAATTGAGTTTCACTTGCAATCCAATTGCTGCTTAAATCGCGGAAACTTACACTGTTTCAACATTGTAACTTCTGGTCACTGTTTGTCATTCATTATACTTGTCTATATTGGAACTTCTGTTCACTGTTTGCCATTCCTTACACTTGTCCATATTGTAACTCAAACTCCATTTTAACTTGTCCCAAACTCCATTTTGTAAAAGCTTGCTGCAACCTTCATTTTTGCAAAACCCTGCTGTAATCTTATTAGTTTAGTTTAGATGTGTGAATGAGGTATGTATGGATGATGGAATCAACCTCCAGCACCAGCCTGTCCTGATGAAATAAAATGTAAACACCTACGGCTGAAGGTGCAGACAACAGCCCTGACAAAGCAAGAAGAGTCCACCCTAAAAAGAGAAGAACAAAAGTACAATTGAAGAAACATCAAAGCCAGGTCCTAGGCTGAAAGTCATGTCTGCAATTGACCGGTGATCAATCACAGCAAACCCAGAGGCAGCGTGACGCAGCAAGACCTATAGACTCTGGATTCAAACTAAAGCCTACAAAAAGGATGGGTGAAATGGAAGACTTTGGAGGGTAACATTCTGCTGCCAACATGGAAGGGCATTGGTGCATGCCCAACAGAGACCCAGCTCTTCCTTGTGCCCAGCTTTCCTGGCTAGTTAGCCGCCACAAGCTATGAACCCAAGCCACGAACTCAAGCTACATTCAGGACTGGTAACTATACAGCAGATGCAGAACCTCTGTGTGTGTGTATGAACGAACGTGTGAATGAATATGAAACTGAATGAAATGTTATAGCTATAACTGACTGCCTACTATGATTCTTTTTGTATTCACAGTAAATGTGACATTTTGTCTTATCCCCTTTTAATAAGATCCTGCTGGTTTTTATTTTATTGGTATAACACAGGAAGTCTGCTTCTACTGTTTCCATGGCTAGGTCAGTTCCTCAAAACAAAGTCAAGCCACTTCAGACAAGTGTGTTGGTCTAGTCACAAATACTTCAGAGGCAGGAGAAGTGAAGAGAAACAGCTACCAGGAGAAGAGTAGCCAAACCCTGTTGGAATAGCTGTCTCCTCCCTTGTGAGACTGTGAAGCCATCTACCATTGGCCTCAGCTGATGAGTTTAAGGTATTCCAGGACCTGAATCTGATTAAATGGATGGTGGAAATATTTTGCACCACTTTCAGAGGTATGTCTGAGAAGTGGCATAAATTTGCTCACTTAGAGCTGCAGTGGGAGGGGGTGAAATATGATTGGGATGGTATTCCTGCAGATGTTTTGATTAGAAATTATATCACATCTGTGCCTAAACTTAGTGATGTGGTAACCTGCAGTGGGAAAGTGTGCACCCCAGAATCTCCTTTGCCTACCCCAGATGAGGAAGAGAGAGAGGGAACAGGGAAGGATGCTTTGCCTGCATTGCAGGGAATGGAGCCTCCAGATAGGCCAGAGACAAGTAGTGTTGGTTAAAGATCAGGACACAGACCCTTCCCTAGGGAGTGCATTAGGAAACCAGTTCACAGCAGTGCCACTACAAAGGAGAATAGGGGTGGGTATTTTATGGAAGTGAGTAGGATATATAGGGAAGCCCCAGTGATTAAGAACAGGGACGCTGTGTTTACTGCACACCAAACAGTTCTTGGTGAGTGGTAAATACAGGGCAGCATTATTGTGTTTAGCCCATGATTGCCCATTTCAGGGGTGGCCAACCTGAGCCTGAGAGAGAGCCAGAATTTACCAATGTACGTTGCCAAAGAGCCACAGTAATACGTCAGCAGCCCCCCATTAACTTCCGCCCCCCGCCCCAGCTCCCAGCGCTTTCCGCCCACCGGCAGCCCTGCTGATCAGTGCCTCCCTCTCCCTCCCCACACCTGCTGATCAGCTGTTTCATGGTGTGCAGGAGGCTCAGGGTGGGGGGAAGAGTGAGGGCATGGCAGGCTCAGGGGAGGGGGCGGGAAGGGGTGGAGTGGGGGCAGGGCTTGTGGCAGAGTTAGGGGTTGAGCAGTGAGCCCCCCCGGCACATTGGAAAGTTGGCGCCTGTAGCTCCAGCCCCGCAGTCGGTGCCTATTCAAGGAGCCGCATATTAACTTCTGAAGAGCCGCATGTGGCTCCGGAGCCACAGGTTGGCCACCCCTGGTCCATTTGCTGGACATCCAGGAGTATAGAGGACATTTGAAAGGCTTCCGAAAATGTTGTTTTTTGGCATGGTATAAATCTAGAAATAAAGGGATACTCTGACCATGGTGCCCAACCGTATTACACAGAAGAGCCTCATAAACCTAAGCACAAGCGTGTGTGGGCCAAACATATTCTACATATTGTAATAAGATTTAAAGTCACCTGTATTAGTTTATATTCTAAATTCAACTTGTTTTGTATGTATTTAGATAGAAACAACCTATGTATAGTATTGTCTGTTTACGCACTTGTGTAAACTAAAATGATGTAAACATGACTGCTAATGAATCGGCAGTTAATATTTTTGTTGAACAGGCTGTGGGCTTCTGCGCTGCTCTGGTGCGGTCTGTGTGGCCCACAGGCCCTAAGTTGTGCAACCTTGCTCTAAGACCTGTCGTGTGCCAAAAGCGGAAAAAGGCTACAGGTCTTTATAAAGCCTCATGGCAACTGTTACCTGTAACTGGAGAAGCATTCCATAGGCTTGCAATGGCCATTACTGGTCCAGTCCCTAAGCCATCCAAAAACAGGAAAAATATATATTGCCGGTAGTTAACTTTGCTACCGGATACCCAGAGGCAGCAGCCCTAGCTAATATAGAAGCAGAAACAGTGGCAACTGTGCAAGTCCTTTACATATTTACTAGGCTGGTTTTCCAAAAGAAATTTGACCCACAATCTGACAGTATTTCATGTCCCACATATACTCTCAATTGTGGAAAAGGGGTGGGGTAAATCCATTAAAGCCTGTCTCATATCATCCAGAAACAAATGACCTAGTTGAAACCCACTTTGTCTGTGCTAATAATGTATACAGGAAGGCAAGGGACTGGGATGTGCTACTGCTCTACCTATTGTTTGCTTGCAAAAAAGTACCCTAAGAATTGACAGGGTTTGCCCCATTTGACCTCTTATATAGAAGGAAGGTGAGAAGCCCCCTAGATCTGGTCAGAGATTTGTGGGAAGGTAACATTGACACAGATGGGGAACCAGTGACTGAATTTATATCTAAGTTCAGGGCAGAGATATTGAACAGCATCACCTTGGAGAAAGTCTGTACAAAAAGCTTAGTGAGAGAGTCTTTGATGTAGGTGATGTGGTTCTGGTATGAACCCCTGTAAAAAAGCATTAAAATGTAGAACTCATGGGAGGGTCTCTTTGAGGTGATAGGTGAAATGAAGTCACTTACAAAGTACAGAAACGCTACGGTCAAGACCCACCCCAAAGGGTATGTATTAACAGATTGAAAGCTTACCATAACAGGGAGGCTGTGGTGAACATGATATGCTGTGCAGGTGAGGACCACAACGTATCACCTCTCCTAGACTTAATTTCTGAGAATAGGGGGGACGCCTCTTTAGAGAGGATTAATGTAAGTGAAGAGTTAACCCCACTAATAAGGAAGTCATGGCTGTGTTACAAAGCCAAAAAAGGATGTTTACTAACAAATTCACTTGAGAGAGCATCACATTGATACCAATAAGGTACACCCAGTAACTAACAGGGTTTACAGAACACCAAGGACAATGAGGGAATGGATCAAGGGGGAGGTGCAAAGAAAGCATGCTAGACATAGAATTGTAGCAGTCATACAGCACCTGGGTTTCCCCAGTTGTCCTAGTCCCCAAGGAAGACCGTACCCGCTGTTCCCTCTAAGCTGTGCGCGTGTATGTTCGCACACAGATCCTAAACCTCGGGCACCTGGCAAAACACTGCGTGCACAAAAATTTGCACAGAAGCACAATTTGCACAGAAGAAATTTTTTGCACACACGGCCTGTCAAAAATTTGCACAGAAGAAATTTTTTGCGCACATGGCCTATCAAAAATTAGAGGGAACATTGACCGTACCATAAGTTTGTGTGTGTGGATTATAGAAAACTTAATGCTCTTATAGTTCAGTTACTTACCCTATGCCTTGTGTGGAGGTATATTAAATGTTTAGCTCTGCTAAGCATATCTAACTACTGTGGATTTAACCAAGGGATACTAGAAAATTCCTTTGGACACTGAGTCACGGAAGAAGTCTGCATTCATTACTGATTTTAGACTTTTTGAATTAAAGGTACGCATGATTCTTGGGAGTTCAACCCAGACCAGTAAGAGGTTGAACCTGCCCTGTAACTGTGGGTGCTCTAAATGCTATACCACTGTGACTCATTACACTGACACCAGCAGCCAGCCTACAAGCATGCAGGTCACACCCTGGCTTTCACCACCCAGTTAGTTTTTGCACAGTGACTCCAGCAGGCACAACCACATTCTTTGCCTAGGATAGGGTACCTTATATCCTGCTTGTCCCACATTTTAGGAAAATAATTTCAGAATGTTTGTAATTTTGAACGTTACCTGTACATATACCATGCAATAATATTAATGATGGGTGAGTTGTTAGTTTTCCGGGGATATACTTTACATGCCACCTGTTGAGTATATATCATTACAGCATGTTAGTTGTAGGGAGTGCATCAGGCCTGACAAGAGTTGCTGACACAGGGTAGTGAACCACCAATGGGCCTCTGTGCCACAGTGCTATTCTTTGAATTAATTAATACAGGTGCTGCATTCCAGAGCCTGGTTAATCGGGTATTACATGGGTTCCATGACTTTGCTTTCAGCTACATAGATGATATTGCTGTGTTCCTGGGAGGAACACTAAACACATGTGAGGAAGGTTTTGTAGGGAGGCAGCCCTCACTATGTGCATCTGCACTGCAAAGTACATAAATTTGATGCCAGCGAGTCCGAGTCCAGGTCAATTGACGCATAGTGCTCATGCTACAGGACTAAAACTAGCAGTATAGACATTGCTACTCGGGCTGCAACCCAGCCTCTGAGACCCACCCTTCTCACCAGGTTTCAGAGCCCGGGCTCTAGCCTGAGTGGAAACATCTCTACTGCTATTTTTAACCCCAAAGCGCGAGCCTGAGTCAGTTCACTTGGGGTCTGGGACTTGCTGCTGCATTTTTTGTTTTGTTTGCTGTGTAGACATGCCCACAGTAAACGTGTCAGCCTACTGTGGGGATAGCAAGGTTTCCTTACCTGGGGGCCAAATCCACCTATATCCCTTGAAAGTGGATATATTGTGCATTGACCTGTTCCTACAACTAAAAAAATAAGTCCACTCTTTTACAGGTCTGGCTAACTATTATTGAAAATGTTGTGGGAGGTTTCAGTGATATTGTTGCTATCAATAGTCTGTGCCAGAAAAAGTGCTCTGGTCAGACACCTGTCTAAAGAGTTTGATACAATGAAACAAGTTTTATCAAAGAAATCCATTTTGACCAGTTCAGATTTTAGGAAAATGTTTAAATTCTGCACTGGTGCATCCACCATGGGTCTCAGAGCCATACTGATGCAAACTAGAGGACAACAGGAAATATCCCATGCCGTTTCTGATCAACTGTCTCTCACTGAACAGAATTACTCTGTCACAGAAAAAGTGTGTTATGCTATTGTGTGGACTGTAAAACAACCCAGATGCTACCTATTCAATAACTAATTCATGGTGTTAACAGACCATTTACCATTCGTATGGCTCCATAGAACAAAAGGAACCAACTCCAGATTGCTATGCTGAAGCATAGCTTTGCCGGAGTATGATACAGAGATTAAACATATTGTGGCAGGAGAACAAGGTATCTGACATCTTACCTAGAAAGGAGGGGCAAAGGTGAAGCTTATGTTATGGCCAGTGGCCAAAACTCCAGCACCAAACTCATAAGAGGGGTGTGACACCCCATGGGAAGAGCAGGTTTAAACCCCCAAAATGAGAAGTTAACCCAGCTGATTGCATATGGTGGTACTGTATTATAAAAGTGTATTGAGTAAGGTCTTCTATGAAAATTTGTAATGTTCTGAACTTGATGGTATGGCTTCCAAGGGGAGTTGTGGGGGCAAAAACCCTAACTTGTTTCAAGACTCAGCTTGACAAGTTTATGGAGGGGATGGTATGATATTACCTACAATGGTGTGTGGCCCATCTGTGACTGCTATTAGCAAATATCTCCAATGACTGGAGATAGAATACTAGAGAGGGAGGGGTCTGAGTTCCTACAGAGAATTCTTTCCCAGCTATCTGGCTGGTGGGTCTCTCTCACATGCTCAGAGTCCAACTAATCACCATATTTAGCATCAGGAAGGAGTTTTCCACCAGGTCAGATTGGCAGACACCCTGAGGGGGGTTTCGCTTTCCTCTGCAGTACAGGGCACATGGGTAACTTGCTGGTTTGAACTAGAGTAAATGGTGGATTTTGTTTACCTTTTAAGTCTTTAAATCAAGATTTGAGAACTTCAGTAACTCAGCCAGAGGATATGGGCCTATTGCCAGAGTGGCCTGTAACATGCCGGAAGTCAGACTAGATGATCATGATGGTCCCTTCTGGCCTTGAAGTCTGAGTAATGAGATATGGATACAGACTGTGGTTATGAATCTGTATATTTGTGTTGTAGAAAACTGTGTTCATAATCTATACAAGAACTTCAACTACACCTCACAGCAGGGCTGTGAGGAGTCAAGTGGAGAGGGGAACCTCCCAAGCCAGGTGTTTACACAAAACTGGCTTCAAATAACTACCTATTGTCCAGCCAAGGAAAAGACAAGGATGGATCATTAGATTAATGGAAAGACAATTTCCCCACTCTGAATAACCATGAGTCACCATGGACTGAGGCGGGGGGGGGGGGGGATGAACAGAAAAGAAAAAAGTCTTTTAAAGCAGACTGGGGACTTAAGTCTCTTATCTAGAGCTTGGGGGACAACAGAAGGCTGTCCATGAACACTGCCATCCCTCCTATAGTTCGGGTGTTCGCTGAGAAATTGTTGAAAGGCAATTGATAACTAGTATTAGAAAAGAGATTTTATCTAATGCGAAAGAATAAAACTGGAGGTTGCATTTTTGTTTTCTGTGTCACTTTTCTGTTTGCTTTCCCTTACTATTTCATCTTTTCAATCTGTGGTTTTTCTATCACATAAACTTTGTGTTTATTTTTTCCCCAAGCTGGTCTCTGCTGTGCAAACTAGGTGGTCTCCTGAGGTCCCTTCCAACCCTGGTATTCTGTGAAACTCTATAGATGGTCCCAGTGACAATCGGGTCCATATGCTACAAGAGAAGAAAAGGTTCAGACTTCTCCCCCGCCCTCCCAAATGAGCTGTTAAACCAACTGTGTACTGTATTACTGTAGTTTAAAATGTGTAGAGTAAGGTCTTTTGTGAAAGATGGTAATGTTCTGAACTTGATAGTCATTATGAGCTATGTCTACAGACTATGATTATGAATGCGTGGGTGGCTATGTATAGAAAATTGTAACTGTGGTGCAACTTTAGCATCATCACCCAGCTGGGCGGGGAAGCAGTCAGGCAGAGCTACCTCCCAAGCCAGTTGTTTACACAAAACTAGCTTCAAGTACCCACATATTGTACAGACCAGAAAAGACACTGATGGACCATTGGAGTTAATTGAAAGACATTGAAACAATTTGAAACTGAAAAAAACCAAAACCATTTTGGAAAAGTAATGACCCATCTATACTACAGAGTTAGATTATCTCCGGTGTAGACAAGCTTATGTCCACCCAACTGTGAGTATCTAGTGATGCTCCCACCAATGTAAGGGCATGTCCACACTGGCAGAGTTACAGCACCGCTCAGAGAGCGCTGAGGGGAAACCACTGTTGTGTATTCACACTGTCAGCTGCCTGCGCAATAGCGTGTTCACAGTTGCGGCACTTGCAATGGTATTCAGAGCGGTGCACTCTGGGCAGCTATCCCTCAGAGCACCTGTTTCTCTTCTGCTGCTAAGACTTGTGGGAAGGCAGAGGGGGTTGTGGGGCATCCTGGGTCCTGTTCCAATGACCCGTGATGCATTGCTTTGCATCCCAGCAATCCATGTGCTTCCGTCCACATTTGGCGCCGTCTTTCAACGGTTTGTTTACTGTGTGCCCTGCCTCTTTGGTCTGCAGGAATGGATTCTGAACTGTTGACCAGTACGCTGCTCACTCTGACCAACACGTCACGAGTGTCAGTGGAGTTATTCCTTAAACTACAAAGGCAAGAGGAGTGTTAGGATATAGATATTCAGGCCTGTCTGTAAAGGCCTATACTCTAAGAATTTAGGTGTATTCTTATCACTTGGCTAATTATAGAGGTATAAAAGAAAGAATCAAAATCACTGTCTGCTGGTGTAAGGGCCTTCTCTTACTGTGACAGTCTGAGGCCCTGTTCTTAGGCTAAGGCCTTTGGCTAAGCAGCAGAGGCAGCCATAAGCTGGGAAGCAAACAGTCACATCCTCACATTCCAAACTAGTCATATTGAAATAAGGTGCTATTGGGCTGTTACGCACTATCAGGACAGGATTGTATTCCTATCACCTTCAGAGAAAGGGAAGTGCCTAGAAAATGTAAAAGGAAACTCAGTTTGATAGCATCCTGTCTGGCAAGAACTCGCTTATCAATAGCTGGGATGTGAAATCCTCACTTCTGTATTGTCTTGTCATTATAGTTCCCACTTTGCTATTGTTTGTATAATCTCTGTCTGGTTCTGTGATTGTTCCTGTCTGCTGTAAAATTAATTTTGCTGGGTGTAAACTAATTAAGGTGGTGGGATATAATTGGGTACATAATTATGTTACAATATGTTAGGATTGGTTAGTTAAATTTCAGGAAAATGATTGGTTAAGGTATAGGAAAGCAGAACTCAAGTTTTACTATATAGTCTGCAGTCAATCAGGAAGTAGGTGGGCATGGGCATGTGGGTGTGTGAGATGGGAATGGGGGTAAGAAAATTGGAATCATGTTTTGCTAAAGGGGGAAATGGGAACAGGGAATGGGAGTAAGGAAGTTGGAATCATGTTTGGCTAAGGATAGGAATGGGAACAGGGACACAGGTGTAAGGCTCTGTGGTGTCAGAGCTGGGAAGGAGGATACTAAGGAAGGAAACTAGAATCATGCTTGCTGGAAGTTCACCCCAATAAACATCGAATTGTTTGCACCTTTGGGCTTCGGGTATTGTTGCTCTCTGTTCATGCGAGAAGGACCAGGGAAGTAAGTGGGTGAAGGAATAAGCCCCCTAACAAGGAGTGCGACATTGATCTCGCCATGTGCAGTAGTTATGACACGAGATTGCTTGTGGCATTCACGGAGGTGCTGACCACAGTGGAACGCTGCTTTTGGGCTCGGAAAACAGGCACTCAGTGGTGGGATCACGTCATGATGGACATCTGGGATAACGAGCAATGGCTGCAGAACTTTTGGATGAGGAAAGCCACGTTCATGGCACTGTGTGATGAGCTTGCCCCAGCCCTGTGGTGCAAGGACACGAGAATGAGAGCTGCCCTGCTACTGGAGAAGCACGTGGCGATTGCATTGTGGAAGCTGGCTACTCCAGACTGCTGCCGATTGGTCGCTAATTAGTTTGAAGTGGGAAAGTCTACCGTTGGACTTATGTTGACGGAAGTGCGCAGGGCCCATTAATCGCATCCTGCTCCAACAGACCGTGACTCTGGGCAACGTGCATGACATAAATGACTTTGCACAAATAGGCTTCCCTAACTGGGGAGTAACTGGACATTCCTGATAGATGGGATGCATATTTCAATTCTGTCACCAGACCACCTAGTCACTGAGTACATTAATCGCAAGGGGTATTTCTCAATGGTTCTCCAGGTACTTGTGGATCACCATGGACATTTCACAGACATTAACACAGGCTGATCCGGAAAGGCGCATGACGCACACATCTTTTGGAAAACTGGCCTGTTCAGGAAGCTGCAAGCAGGGACTTTTTTTCCCAGACCAGAAAATCACCATAGGGGAAGTTGAAATGCCCATTGTGATCCTGGGAGACCCTGCCTACCCCTTAATGCCGTGGCTTATGAATCCATACATGGGGCAACTTGACAGCAGCAAGGAGCAGTTCAACAACAGGCTGAGCAAGTGCAGAATGACTGTTGAGTGTGCTTTTGGCAGTTTAAAAGCCCACTGGTGCTGCCTCTATGGGAAGCTGGACCTGGCTCATGACAATATTCCTATGCTTATAGCTGTGTGCTGTACACTCCATAATATTTGTGAAAGGAAGGGTGAAAGCTTGACTCAGGGCTGGACCGCAGAGGCTCAGCGCCTGGATCCTGAGTTCAAACAGCCAGAGACCAGGGCTATTAGAGGGGCACAGCACAGGGATGAAGGATGCCTTGAGGAAGCAATTTGAAGCTGAAAGCCACTAATATTTGTTGCTACGTCAGGATTGCAGTGCTTGTATTGTTAGGAGGTGATTGGTGCACATAATGCAATAAGGGGGTTTAACATAATTTGTATGTTGCTTCGCAGGGCTCTTAGCTTTCAGTTAATAGAATAAAGATTGCTTTCAAACCAACACAATTCTTTTAATTAAAGACAACCGGAGGAAAGAGTCAAACAAAAACAAAAAAAACCTAGTAGCAGCAAGGGCGATGGGGGAAGGGAAGGTCTCAGCAGGAGGAGGAGGGGTCCCGGGACGGCTAAAGATTTGTGTATGTCCAGGGATCATATCCAACCTTTTCCTTTGGACTACAATGCAGTGGGTACTGTACTTCAACGAGGCCAAACTGCAGAGGGATGGGTGTTGAGTGCAGTGGGTAGTTGGAGTCCGCAGTGCAGGGAGGAGTGGAATGTCACAGGTACAGACTGAAGCCAGGAGGTGAATAAGAGTGTGTTGGTGGTGTCTGGGGGGCGAATGGGAAAGAGTTTTGTGACTGCAGTTGCAGGGGAGGGTGGGCGCGTGTGGAGCTGCTCAGTTTGCAGTGCTAATATCGCCTCGACCTGTCGTCTTGGTGCTCCATATCCTTTAAGACCTGCTCCATGGCTTCTTTCTGGAGAGCCCCATTCTCCTTTCTGTCCCTCTTCTCACTGTCCTGCCACTCCTTCAATTCTTGTTTCTTGGAGGCAAAGTGCGTCATAACATCACGCAGAAAGTCCTCCTTAGTTCTTCTTGGCCACTTTCTAATTCTGCCTCGCCATTCAGCCACCTGTAACAAAGAGGGAGGCTAGGCTCCCAAGGTCATCTCTGTGAAGTTTTTAAATGCAACATTTTACAGAAGCAGTATTGTTTGCAACACACACAACACTGATTCAGTGACTTAAAACTCAGCCAGTATTCACACACCTGTCACTAACTGGCTGACCCCAGACAAGCACCCATGAGCCACAAGACCCCCAAAATGGTGAGTAGCCACAGGGTAAGTCACTCTTCCTGGACCCTGCTATACACTGGGCATGTGGCTCTTGGGGAGAGCAAGCACTGTGGGGGGGGGGAGCTGATAATCATTCCTGTCCCCACACTTTCCACAGGATGTGACCATTATGGAAGATATCTTGCTATTGCCGCCTCCTGGTCAGGGATTGCCTCTCCTTTCCCCCCCTCCCCCCCGCTCCCCACACACAGTGAGAGGCAGCCAGGTGTTCCCCCGCTCAGTCCTTCACTGGGAGGTGGCGCTGGGCCTTCAGGCTGCCAGCCCTGGGGTGGGGAGGCTCCAGCTGTCAGTGCCGCACAGTGCCCCCCTTCAGTCAGTGGAAGCGCTCCTGGCGAGGATGCACTCCAACAGAAGGTGCTAGTGTGGACATGAAAAATTGCAGTAATTACTTAATTTTGTGGTATAGACAAGGCCTGAGACAGTGGTTCTCAACCAGGAGGTACATGTACCCCTGCAGTAAAGCAGAGATCGTCAAGGGGATACATCTTAAGGCAACGTATCGGGGGGTATGCAAGGTCAAATGTGCCCCTGAGAAGCTGGTCTGGGGTTGGGGAGCAGAAGGGTGGGGCCAGAGCTTCTTTGAGCTGCTGGGATGCTGCCTAGTACAGCACAGCAGCTGCCTGGAAGAGCGCCTGGTGGTGGCGGCGGCGGCAGGCTGCCCCCGACCATGCTCAGCTTCTGGGGACAAAGGTTGAGCGAGCTGCCCCCTCAGTACGTTTGGTTCTTGTCCCCAGAAGTCGAGCCCAGGCAGGGAGCAGGCGGCTGCCGCCGTTCCTCCCCAACCAGGCTCTCTCCCAGGTAGTTGGCCACACTGCACAGAGCAGCAACCAGGATTAGCTCCGTTCCTCTCCCTGCCCGGGCTTCGCTACCAGGGAGAGCAGCTGAATGTGCTGAGGGGGAGCTGGCGCAGCAGGAGGACAGAGCCCCCCCCAGCAGGTAATGGGGGGCGGGGAGAGCACTGGGGCCCTGGGCTGGGGGTGGGGCAGGGAGGAGATGTGAGGAAGTCATGTGTCCTCCCCTTTAGCTGGTGCTCTCCAAGTATGGGGAGGCACCAGTCATCGCATCTAGATATTTGCCTAGTTTTACAACAAGCTACATGAAAAGCCCTAGCGAAGTCAGTTCAAACTAAAATTTCATATGGAGAATGACTTGTTTATACTGCTTCCATATATGATACACTGAAATGTAAGTACAACATTTATATTCCAATTGATTTATTTTATAATTATATGGTAAAAATGAGGAAGTGAGCAATTTTTCAGTCATAATGTGCTGTGACACTTTGCATTTTTAGGGCTGATTTTTGTAAGCAAGTAGTTTTTAAGTGAGGTGAAACTTGTGGGTATGCAAGACAAATCAAACTACTAAAAGGGGTACAGTAGTCTGGAAAGGTTGAGAGCCACTGGCCTAAGAAAGGAGGGAGTTTACCCCACGTTGAGTATCTATAGTGACTTAACAACTCCCCCTGCTCCCCCCCCCCCACCTCAAATGCTTTTACATGGTTAAGGTTTTGAACTGAAGAGCATCCAGAAACTAAGGGCTGGTCTACACTAGGAAATTAAGTCGACCCCTACAGCGCAGGGTTGACGGAAGAATTCTTCCATCCACCTAGCTACCTCCTCTTGGTAGCTGTGCTGAGGGGAGAACCCTTCTCCCCCCACCTCCTCCGCCCATCGGTCTAGGTAATGTCTACACTGAAGCAGCATTAAGTGTAGACAAGTTCTGAGGGACAGCCATCCATGAAATGCTGGATCCCCCCTGCAGCTAGGTGGTATGCTGGGAAAATGTCTAAAGACAATAGATAACTAGTATGAGATTTGGGATTTTATCTAATATAGAAGTGTAAAGCCTGAGGTTACATCTGTATATTTGTTTTTTGTGTAACTTTTCTGTTTGCTTTTTCTTTATATTTCATCTTTGAATATGTGTTTTCTATTAAATAAACTTTGTCTATTTTTACCCTGTGCAGGACTCTGGTGTGCAAACTGTCTGGAGTGTGGGGGCCAAAGTAAACTGATGAGTAGGGGTTAGCTTCCCTCCTTTGGGATGAGGAACCAGAGTGGAAAAGTCAGTGTCTGGTAGCTAAGTATTTAGTGAGGACAGATTTGGGGAGACTTTGGATTGGGAGGGCTGTTGGTGTCACCCTGCAATGAACAAGTAGGCTTCTGAGAGCCAGGGTGAGTCCTATCCTTGTGGGCAGGCTACTGGTGTCAGGGCTCTGAGCCAGTGGTGCTGGAATGGGGGGGCCCAGGACCCTCCCACTTTTTGAAAATGGACAGGCCTGGCCCATCACCTTTTCGCCGGGGTGGACCCCACTCCCTTCCCCACCTCTTTTCCCCTATGGCTCCACCCCCTGGCCAGGCAGCCAGGGCAGTTGTGGGAGCCGCACGTCCCCCAGCCCATGTCCCAGCCCCCCGGGCTCCTGGTCTACAGCAGGTGGAGGTGGATGGTCCGTGACTCCGCACCAGCTCCCCACAGCTGCCCTCATGGCTTGCGCTGACCCGGCTCCGGTGCCTCGGAGCAGCAGCCCAGCCATGGTAAGAGCCATGTGGGCTGCTGTGTGGAGCTGCAGACCATCCACCTGCCCTGGGCAGGGGGTCTGGGGGCTGCGCTCCTTGGGCCCCCTGCACTGTGGGCAGGTGGAGGGATCGCTGCAGCTCCCCATAGCTGCCCAGCCCTGCACAGCTCTTCTGGCCGGGCTGCAGCTCCGAGACCTTGCCCCTGGCCAGAGCCAGGTCGGGGAGAGCCACGTGGGGAGCGGGTCCCTCCATCTGCCCTGGGCAGGGAGGCTGGGGGTGGGGACGCGGGCACGGGGCTGCTTTTGGCCCCCATCTCACTCTGGTTGGGGGAAGGGGCAGACTCCCTGGCCCTGTTATGGCTTCCGGCTTGGCCAGGGTCCGGGTCTTGGTGGGAAGAGGAGGGGCAGAGCTTTGGGGTGGGGGCCTCAGTCCCCACCCACTTTTGGGAATGTTCCAATGCCCTTGCTCTGAGCCATAGATGCACAGCACAAAGGTACCCCAAGGTTATGGGACAGGCTGTGACGGCTCTGGGTATTCCCCCAGATGTTAGTCCCTCAGTGATCCCTCTGCACATGTTCAATTTTCTATAGCCTGTTGGGATCTTTCTGAGTGAAAGGGGCTATGGAAATATAAAAGCACTTTAATAAAATTCCTGGAGAGGAGAGGTGGAGGGGTCACAGAATGTAAGGAAAAAGCAAACTTTGTCATTTAAACAAAAATAGATGCCCTTGCAATAAAATACCAGTTGTAAGTGCAGGTCGTGATGATCAACTGGGAAAGAATTCAGAGTAACAGCCGTGTTAGTCTGTATTTGCAAAAAGAAAAGGAGTACTTGTGGCACCTTAGAGACTAACCAATTTATTTGAGCATAAGCTTTCGTGAGCTACAGCTCACTTCATCGGATGCGATGAAGTGAGCTGTAGCTCACGAAAGCTTATGCTCAAATAAATTGGTTAGTCTCTAAGGTGCCACAAGTACTCATTTTCTTTCTGGGAAAGAATGCCTCTTTCCTGTCCCTTTGTTGGCTTGGTGCCTGAGAGACTCAGCTTACCATGTCAAGCTAAGTCAGTTTCAACACCATTTCAGCTGGTTTAAACGTGTCTATATTGGGGTGTAATTAGGTTGATTTTTCATTTTCTAGTTAGCAAGTTTTCTGTCCTAGACAAGGCCTAAAATGACGGTTTCATTCTTTGCTAGGGCCCTACCAAATTCCCAGCCATGAAAAATGCGTCATGGACCGTGAATCTGGTCTTCCCCCTGTGAAATCTGGTCTTCTGTGTGCTTTTACCCTATACTATACAGATTTCATGGGGGAGACCAGCATTTTTCAAACTGGGGGGTTTGACTCAAATGGGAGTTGCAGGGGGAATCGCGCTATTGCCACCTTTACTTTTGTACTGTCTTCAGAGCTGGGTGGCCAGAGAGGGGTGGCTGGGCACCCAGCGCTGAAGGTAGCGCCCCGACAGCAGCAGCGCAGAAATAAGGGTAGGATGGTATGGTATTGCCATCCTTACTTCTGCACTGCTGCCTTCAGAGCTGGGCGGCCAGAGAGTGGTGACTGCCGATCAAGGGCTCGGCTCTGAAGGCAGCAGTGCAGAAGTAAGAGTGGCAATACCAGACCATGCCATCCTTCTGTGCTGGTGGCGGCGGCTCTGCCTTCGGAGCTGGGCTTTTGGCCAGCAGCTGCTGATCTCCAGCAGCCCAGCTCTGATGGTAGCATCGCCACCAGCAGCGGCACAGAAGTAAGGGTAGCAGTACCACAACCCCTGGGATAATCTTGTGACACCCCCCGCACCACAACTCCTTTTTTGGTCAGGGCCCCTAAAATTACAACACCATGAAATTTCAGATTTTAATAGCTGAAATCATGAATTATATGATTTTTTTAAAGCCCTGTGACTGTGAAATTGACCAAAATGGACCGTGAATTTGGTAGGTCATTGCCAGTACTGTGGTATTTAAGGATATAGAGGAATCAGAATAGTGAATTTTCAGCCCAGTGCAGGGATTTCAGTATAAGTAGTGTGTGTGGGGCTAGTCTAAACTCCAAGTTCTTGTGAGTAGCCTGAAAAACATTTCTGGAAACTCATTCCCCTTCCCCATTGTATCAAATTTCTGTTCACAATAGAATATTTTGAATCTTAGAGTAAAATGTGATCACCACCAAAGATGATGGAAAAATTGGTAAGCCAATAGATGCATTACAATCAATATCCACAGTTCCTGTGTAATATCTATTCTTATACTATGATATAAAAGGGCAGAACAGATTTTGCCATAAATATATATTATCTAAAATAAGAGAGAAGCAAGAGATAATCCATCTTTTTTGTAGTTTATTCGCTTCTATGGGAATATTTAGTATGAGTAAGGGTTACAGGATAGGGTTCTGTTAATTTAAAGATGAAACAATGTCTAAGAGTAAAAATGTCATAAGTTGAAACAAAGTGGGAAACTCTACTATCTGTGGAAGTTGCATAAATTTTAAACCTCACAGACCGATTCAGTGGCTTTGCCTGCTGTTGCAGGAGCCTATTGCTGAAAGCAGGTGTCAGCTATAGGATTCTATAGGGCAGGGAGAGTCGATAGGTGGATCATGGGCCAAATCGGGACAGGCAGATGCTTTTGAATGGATCATGAAAACTTTTTATTTACTTATTGATTAATAATTTATTTTATTGTATTATAATTGTTTTTATTATTTGGTCTGGAGTCTGGACCTTGACTGTACCTTGACCAAGAAATTTGGACCTTGACAAAAATAATTAACTACCCCTACTATAGGGCGTTGTGTGGCATTTCAATAATACAACACAATTACTCTTCTTACATTCTTATGTCTTTCTAATTTATATATTTGTTTTCAGTATTAGGTCTGATCATGCACAATCTCTGATGCAGTGGTTGTGCAGGATTGGCCTTTTTATAGGAATCACCACTCTTGGACTTATTTTGGCTGTTGCATAGTAAAATATTGGGTAGAGCCCTTTTTAGACAACTATGTTGGGAGGGGTGGTTGAATATTTATCTAGCAAAGCAGTTTCACACCAGTTTCTCCTCCTCTCACTCAAGTATTTCACCTCCACGAAATATCTTATCTGGTCCCACCCACCCAAGAATTCCAATGTTCCAGGCATGCCAGCATTCCTTGAAACACAATAGCTCCAGTGATAACTTGTTGCAATGTTACGCAAATCTTTTCATGTCTAATTGCGTAATTGGATCAAAATAAATTATGATTTGGCAGGATTTGTTCCTTTCATTTGTTCCTTACAAACATCTAGAAGATAAGGTGATAAGTAACAGCATGGATTTATCAAGAACAAGTAGCGTCAGACCAACCCCGTAGCTTTCTTTGACAGCATAACAAGCCTTGTGGATAGGGGGGAAGTGGTAGACGTGGTATATCTTGACTTTAGTAAAGCTACTATAAAGCGGGTGCAAAACTGGTTGGAAAACTGTTCCCAGAAAGTCGTTATCAGTGGTTCAGTCAATGATTTAGATAATGGCATAGAGAGTGCACTTATAAAGTTTGCAGACGATACCAAGCTGGGAGGGGTTGCAAGTGCTTTGGAGGTTAGGATTAAAATTCAAAATGATCTGGGCAAACTGGAGAAATGGTCTGAAGTAAATAGGATGCAGTACAATGAGGACAAATGCGAAGTATTCCACTTAAGAAGGAACAATCAGTTGCACACATACAAAATGTGAAATGACTGCCTAGGAAGGAGTACTGCGGAAAGGGATCTGGGGGTCATAGTGGACTACAAGCTAAATATGAATCAACAGTGTAACACTTTTGCTAAAAAAGCGAACATCATTCTAGTATGTATTAGCAGGAGTGTTGTAAGCAAGACATGAGAAGTAATTCTTCTGCTCTAGTCTGCACTGATTAGACCTCAGTTGGAGTATTGTGTCCAGTTCTGGGTGCCATGTTGCAGGAAAGCTCTGGACTTTCTCCAATTTGTCCACATAAGAGCAACAAAAATGAGTAAAGGTCTAGAAAACATGACCTATGAGGGAATATTGAAAAAAATTGGGTTTGTTTCGTCTGGAAAAGAGAAGACTGAGAGGGAACATAACCATTTTCAAGTACATAAAAGGTTGTTACAAGGAGGAGGGAGAAGAATTGTTGTTCTTAACCTCTGAGGATAAGGCAAGACGCAATGGGCTTAAATTGTGGCAAGGGAGGTTTATGTTGGACATTAGGAAAAACTTCCTAACTGTCAAGGTGGTTAAGCACTGAAATAAATTGCCTAGGGAGGTTGTGGAATCTCCATCATTAGAGATTTTTAAGAGCAGGTTAGACAAACACCTGTCAGGGATGGTCTAGATAATATATAGACTGTGTCTACACTGCCACTTTCAGCGTTAAAACTTTTGTCTTTCAGGGGTGTGAAAAAACACCCCCCTGAGCGACAAAGTTTTAGCGATAAAGCATGTCTACACTGCCCATGTCACAGCACTGCTGTGGCTGTGCTGTAATGTGGATAGTGTAGACATACCCTTAGTCCTGCCATGAGTGCAGGTGACTGGACTAGATGACCTTTCAAGGTCCCTTCCAGTCCTACGATTCAAAGCCATGGTGCTAATTGCTCAAGCTTCCGTTATCTTTTAGGCACTTTCAGATGTGTGTGGCTCAGTTTGCTCTATTATTTTACTAGGGAATTAAGTTAGATTCAGGACAAATAGCCAGGTGGCTTGAAGTTTGGCATTACAATGTCTGAGATTCTCCAGTTATCTCTACCTTTTCTAAATTAATTGCCAGTTATTCAGGAAATTCATTAACAAATACCCGTAAAGCCCTGGGATAAAATCTGAAACTATTGATTGTTTATATTTTTTCCAAAGTATTCTAGTACCTATTTTTAATAATTTTTTTACAGGGTCAAATCCAGTGTTTATTGAAGTCAATGGCAATGGGTGTTGGATTGGGTCCATACTAAGAAGGGACCAAATTGTGCTTGCATTGCCCACCAAAGTAATCTCATGAAGTCAGAGTTTTACTTACATGAGAAAAGTGAGCAGGATTTGGCCCAAGGTCTCAATCCCATTCTAATTGTCCAAACCCCTCTCTTGAGTTTTATTTGCAGTACATTTGGTTGTTTTTTTTTTAAATCCCAAACTTCAGTGTCTCAGCTATTAACAACTGTCATTTTAAACTAAAACAACAAGGAGTCCGGTGGCACCTTAAAGACTAACAGATTTATTTGAGCATAAGCTTTCGTGGGTAAAAACCCCACTTCTTCAGAGTTTATTTCGCATGTGATTCTGGCAAGCAATACAACCAATGAAGTTTTTGGCCTTCGCCTACAGATTTAACCAACTTGGATTAAAAAACCAAAGGGCTGTGAAGCTGGTGAATGAACTTCTTCAAGAACTAAGATTTACAGATTAGTTTTGTATTGTTGTCCAGATCAACCCAGTGACTAGACCAGCTGATCAATCTTTTCTATGGTAAAGTGTGAAAAGGAACTCAGTTTTTTAAATTTATATTTCCCTTTCCCCATATATGAAAATAAAGTGCTTCATTTAACAGCTCTTCCCATACCCCTAACTCCATTTATTGCAGAGGATGCCACCAGCAACTTCCCATTGGTTGGGCAGCCCACTCTCATGTAGCCAGAAATTGACAATACCTTTTAAACATGCAGCATATTAGAAGACATGCTGGCAAAGGGGAGGAGTGATTGCTTGAGTGGAAACAACCTGATCATTGACTAGCAAGGTGCTCACAAATAGGGGCCAACAACAGAAAGGGGAATTGTGCAAATTTCCTCCTTGCTGTTTTGTTTTTGTTTGTTGAATCAAAACATGCCACAGACATCAGCAACTGCAGGAGCAAAGGGCAATTTTTTTGCTCAGACCCATGCTCTGATCTGATCAAGTTATGCTTGTATAAGGTGTATGCTGCTATGCTATCTAGGCACGATTACTTCCTTACGCTGCAGTTCTGAGTGGAATGGTGCCTTCAGGACTGAGGCCACAGTCAGAGTAACTCAGATATAAAATTGACTGTATTAAGAACTAATAAAAGGCTCTAGATTACTGCAGGGCAAAAAGCTTCTAGTATATTCAGATTTCCTTAACTCTTCATCCAACACCTAATTTCCAGGTGTGTAACTGCTGGAAACGGGGACAGATGGCATTGGGTGGGATGCAGCGGGGGACAGTCAGTCACCTGGGGAGCAGTGGGGCAGGGTAAGGGCACTTGTGGGAGAGGTTAGCATCAATGGAGGAGGAGGTACAGATGTGTAGTGTCTATTGGCTTAGTTTAAGTTAGACAGTACTAGGTACTTGGAGGTTTGGGGGCTGGGAGGAAGAGAAGCTGGTGGCAGATCTGGTGAGCAGCTGGGCTCTAGGCACCTGGATGCATCTGAAGAAGTGGGGTTTTTACCCACGAAAGCTTATGCTCAAATAAATCTGTTAGTCTTTAAGGTGCCACCGGACTCCTTGTTGTTTTTTTTTGGATACAGACTAACACGGCTACCCCCTGATACTTTTAACTAATTTCCTCTGCTTCCTCCCTCATTATTCCCCCCCCCATAATAAATATTATGTAAATATCTTCCTTATCCTCTTAATTCTTTGGATTCTTAACTTTGATTGTTATCTAGTCTTTCTTTTTTGCCTGCCATCAGAGGATCTCAATGCACTTTGCAGACACTAATGAACTGTGACACAGGGATTTCTCTGTATTTCAACAGACCGGGAAATTCAAGCCCAGAGAAGTTGCAACTTGCCCAGAGTCACAGAACAAGTTTGTGTCAGAGTCTGGAAGAAAACATAGTGCTTCTTGTCAGACCCTCTTTCCGCTCCCTTGATCTAATTTATTTATCACCCTTATGTTTTACTGCTAGTGTTTGGAAAAACCTGCCAGCGAGGCTGTAAACTGGATTGTTATGTAACTCCAAGCCACACCCCCCCCCACCCCCTCCAGTGGTTGCTTCTCCCTGTTAGAGCAGAGCTCTGTGTGTAACTTAGGACAAAGCTACAGCAGTTCAGAGGAGTGAGGAGAAGCAGCCGGTCAAATTCCAGTGACTTGGTGTTTTCACTCCTGTTTCTTTACCTCAGGGTTTGGGAAGGTCTCCCATGTTCCGTGCTGTGCTGCTTAGCAGGGTGTCACCCCGAATGTTCCCACTTCTGGCTGCTGTGCTATTCCAGAGGAAAGAGAGGAAGGATACCGGGCTCTATCACCGGCGGGTAATGTAAACTTTTGCCCTTCCTTTGTGCTAAGTGTCATCACCCCCATGAGAGAGAAGCGACTAAAAGTTATGACACATGCATAAAAGCAGCCCTAAAACAGGGTGAACACAGCCTTTGTCATGTGTAGGAGAAGCTACCTAAAGCAGAGTTTGGATAGCAAAGGTGGTGATAGCGACTGGGCTTAGCCGCTCATTCCTAGACTGTGGGCTTCATAGGTCGGAGTCTGTTTGGCAATGTATGGTGAAATTTTAAAAAGTGCTCTCTGTGGCCTTAAGTCAGCTCCCACTGAAGTCAGGAGTGGTGAAACTCCCATTGACTTCAGTGGGAGCAAAGTTAAGGAAATGTTTTTGCAGATTTCATCCATAGTCTATTTTGACTATAAAGAAGCAGAGCAATTCTGTGCACTTCCCTTTTAGTCGCTCCCCAGGCTAACGGGAATTTACACTCTGAATCCTACCAAGTATGGCAAGGATTAGCCCAGAGTAAGCCCCTGTCTAAACTACCAATACAACTATGTCTGGTAACTTGGTAATTAGTTATTCCTTACCTTGCAAGAGTTCCAATATGTAGTGCAGAGTGGCTGTTAACCTTGTTTTACAGCCAGGCTAAAGCTGCTGTTAAGATAGACTCTGGACTACATATTCGAATCATACTTGCTTTGTAACCAAGGTAGGGGGTAGCCCACTTTTAACCAGGTTCCTTCATGTGGTTATATTTGTATTGTAGGTGAGGCTTTATGGGGGAGGCAAATAGCAAATGTTACAGAAAAAAATCATGAGAGGTTTGCTGTGTGCCTGTCGTTGGTTCTTGTTTGATTTATGTAAAACTGTGGCTTTGTTCATTTTAAATGGTTTTTTAATTTGTTATATTTAATACAGGGTTTGGAAGAGCAAAGTTAGGCAAGAGGGCAGAATTGTTACTGAACACCAGTGCTTTGCAGTCTAACCAGGGATTCATCAGGAGTGTGAAGCTGTCATTTTTGGAGACTTGCTAGTTTGAAATTTTAGCCAGTACCTGCCACATTAACTATTTACAAGTGAAATGTTGCTGTTGAGAATTAGAGGTGCACAGATGCTGTCCCTTTGGTTTATTCAGATTCAAACCCACTTAGTTTCACTTAGAGGTTTCAGGCTCATCCAAACTCAGATAGCAAACCTGGCAATTTTCTGTGCTTGTTATGCTTATCAATTCACTCAGCCCAGAAGAATTCCATCCTGGGCAATGTGAAGTCCCCTACACAAAAAGGTCACTTATTCAGGGAAGTAAATTTCACCTAGGGTGCAATATGCTATTCTGGAGAAAGGGCACCTGGGCCATAAACTCAATTCCAAGAGCTGTCTCACACTTGAATCTGTTTCACAAACATTGATTACTCATATAGAACAGCTGCTCTGCTAGGAATCAGCTACTCTTCTGGCCCTGCCTGCCTTGCCCCTGGGACTCAGGTAGTGCGAACTTGGTCATGTCACATTTAATTTCTGAGTTTACTGTGCATGCTTATCTTGTAATGTAATATGACACCACCGTGCCTCTTATGAAATAAAACTGCATTAGACTAAGAAAGGTGCCAGTTTACTTAAAAACATGGGACTTGGAACAGACCTAGCTCTCATAGTTGGCAGAGATCTTTGCTATGCTCCTGAGTCTTTAATTTATGTTGTGGAAGTTCCTCTGTTTGGGGAATGTTGATTCAGCTGAGTGGCTGTTGTTGACAAACATCTTTTCTCAGAGGCTCTTGGAGAGGATCATTATCATTGGGATTGCAACACATGGATGTACACTGACATCCTTCAGAGTGAAGTGAGGGAGTGGGATGTGTGCTGATGTTGTGTGATCTCCCAGATGCCAATATTATAGAACCTTGTGTGTCAAGTCAGGAGAGTTCCGTCACACATGATGGCAGACATTTTTGCAACCACATCCTTACTGTATTTAACAGCCTACAGGGCAGTAGCAATTTTCCACCAGGGAGTAAGGGAAAATAATCTTACATACAGCCCTGTATCTCCTTCCTGAAACTTGTAGACCAAGTATTGGGAAGGTAGAGAGGCGGGTGGCTTAGGTAGAGAGGTTAGTTTAGGGATATTGAAAGAAGAAAAACCTATTAAGAAAAGAGTCAAAAACAAAATGTGTTTAACCTGGGGAGGAGGGAATGGAGGGGGGGGGGGGGAAGAGAAGATCTAATTATGGCTCTGATGTATATTACACTCAAAAAACATTACAAGAATGTTGAGGTTACAAAGACAAACGCTCAAAACTTAGGAAATGTCACTAATAAGGTTCACAAAAAGAAAAGGAGTACTTGTGGCACCTTAGAGACTAACCAATTTATTTGAGCATGAGCTTTCGTGAGCTACAGCTCACTTCATCGGATGCATACTGTGGAAACTGCAGAAGACATTATATACACAGAGACCATGAAACATTACCTCCTCCCACCCCACTCTCCTGCTGGTAATAGCTTATCTAAAGTGATCATCAAGTTGGGCCATTTCCAGCACAAATCCAGGTTTTCTCACCCCCCCCCCCCCACAAACTCACTCACCTGCTGGTAATAGCCCATCCAAAGTGACCACTCTCTTTAAATTTAAATTTTAAAGAGAGTGGTCACTTTGGATGGGCTATTACCAGCAGGAGAGTGAGTTTGTGGGGGGGAGGGCGGAGGGTGAGAGAACCTGGATTTGTGCTGGAAATGGCCCAACTTGATGATCACTTTAGATAAGCTATTACCAGCAGGAGAGTGGGGTGGGAGGAGGTATTGTTTCATGGTCTCTGTGTATATAATGTCTTCTGCAGTTTCCACAGTATGCATCCGATGAAGTGAGCTGTAGCTCACGAAAGCTCATGCTCAAATAAATTGGTTAGTCTCTAAGGTAACACAAGTACTCCTTTTCTTTTTGCGAATACAGACTAACACGGCTGTTACTCTGAAACCACTACTAAGGTTGTCTATGGAACCTTAGTTTGCTCCCCTTGTGTGCATGCATTGCAATAGTCTTTAATTACATGATCACTTAATATATTGGACCCCTGCCTCATTCAGTGCACAGAATTTTTTGTTTTATCTTCATAGTTCAGTGTTTGCCCCATTCAAACCCTGCTTTGAAGACAGAATTATTAATTTCCTGATAGGCTTTTCTGTGGTGCTCATCACTATAGTATCTGAGTGCTTCACAAACAACTTATTTTCACAACACTGTTGTGAGGTAAGCTGGGGGAGGAATCTTATCCTTAGTACCCATCTGTAAAATGGGGATATGTCTCGACTACAAAAAAGAAAAAAAGACCCATGGCAGTGAGTCTCAGAACCCAGGCCAACTGACTTGTGCTCGATATAGCAATATAGCTCAAGTGTTCTGTACAAATGAATGGGACACACTAAGCTAGGAGGAAGGATTTAAAAATTAAGTTAATATCTAATTTATAGCTCAGCAGTAATAGGGTTAATTAAGCTATTTGAAACTGAGCTGTAACAACAGTGAGCCCTAAAGAGTTTTTTTCTTCTATGACTGTCAGTTTGACTATCTAAAAAAAGATCACTTTTACCTGTGGTGAGATGGGAATTCATTTAATTCTCAGCCTCCCTTCACTGTGGTGCTCTGCCTCTGTCCTTCGCCCACCTTCTTCAGAGATACCACCTTATGTCTTCACTTTCTCAATTTCAAATAGTTCTTATATTTCAAAACTAAGATTTACTTATAGTGGACTCTGTGCGGGTTGTTCCACTTCATTCCCTTATCCTGATATTTGCATGTTTTTGGAAGGTGTGCTGAAGCTGACATTAACAGAGAACCTGCTTGTCTTTACAGCGTGAGAAGCATCCTTATTACAACCTCACAGTAAAAGTCCTCAGAGCCAGAAACATCAAGGGTACAGATCTATGTAAGTACTTGACCAATGTTGTGCAGACTCATGTTTTACACAATGCACAACTGTAACATAGCCAGGATTTCCTCTGGTTGATGTAACACTGCATCCCCACAGCTTGCTTGTTTTTTCTAAAATATCTGCTCTAGGAATTGCTTGGGGGAAGTTCTCTGGCCTGTGTTACACAGGAGGTCAGACGAGATGATGATGGTCCCTTCTGACCTTGGAATCTATGAATCAGTCATTTTCAGTATATATTGTGACAGGGTCGGGCCAGATGGCTACAGGAGAGTAATAGAAGGCAGATATATTAGCCCCAGTTAAGTAGGTCCCTTTTCCGTGGGTAAGGTAACAGGGAGGGTTCCAGAAAAATCAGGAACCTTCTGGAGACAATTAAGACAGACAGGCTGATTAGAACACCTGCACCCACTCAAGAAGCTGCTAGAATCAATTAAGGCAGGCTAATCAGGGCACCTGGGTTTAAAAAGGAGCTCACTTCAGTTTGTGGTGTGCATGTAAGGAGCTGGGAGCAAGAGGCGCTAGGAGCTGAGAGTGAGAATGCATAATGTTGGAGGACGGAAGAATAAAACCATTATCAGACACCAGGAGGAAGGTCCTATGGTGAGGATAAAGCAGGTGTTGGGAGGAGCCATGGGGGAGTAGCCCAGGGAGTTGTAGCTGTCGCACAGCTGTTCCAGAAGGCACTCTAGACAGCTGCATTCCACAGGGCCCTGGGCTGGAACCTGGAGTAGAGGGCAGGCCCGGGTTCCCCCCAAACCTCCCAACTCCTGGTCAGACACAAGAAGAGTTGACCTGGACTGTGGGTTCATGAAGATGGCCAAACTAAGGGCTGCTGTGAAGCTCCAAGGTGAGCAAATCCTCCAATAAGCGCAAGACCCACCAAGAGGAGAAACTGTGTCACAACTGGTTTCAGAAGGGGGATCTGGTGTGAACAGCGCGGCGGAAGAAGGAGGGTGTTTGGAGAAAGAAGGGGAAAAAAAAAAGGGAGAGGGTTTATTTTTTTTTTTTTCTCCACAATGGAGGAAGTAGTGTGGGCACTGATACAAGCCACAGCTGCCTAGCAGGAGGCTACCTCTGTCCAGGCAGTGGCCCAACAGGAGGCAGTGAGCTGCATCAAGAGACTAATCACCTGCTGATGGACCAGACTATGTTGCAGGAACTGGTAAACCCGGTAAAGGTCCTTACAGAGCTGAACCGCGGCCATGATGGGATGCAGATCATACGGGCCAGCAATTGGCCGCAGAAAATGATGCGGGCGGATGATGTAGAGGCATACCGCCTGGCCTTTGAGAGGACAGCCCTGCAGGAGGCTTGGCCCTGAGGACAGTGGTTTGGCATCCTCGCACCATTCCTGTGTGGGGAGGCCCAGAAGGCCTACTATGATTTGCCTGAAAAGGCTGCGGCAGACTACCCCCAGCTGAAAGCAGAGATCCTGGCCAGATTTGGGGTAATAACTGCAGTGCAGGCCCAGTGATAACATGAGTGGAGGTACCAGGAAAACAAAACCCTGCGCTCCTATTTATATGACCTCATCCATCTTGCATGAAAGTGGTTATGAACTGATTCCCGGAGTCCGGAGGAGATACTAGAGGTTCTTGTCATCGACCGGTACATGAGAGGACTACCTCCAGAACTTCACGCCTGGGTAAGCCAGAACTGACCTTCCACCTACAACGAGGTTGTCGTGCTGGTAGAAAGGCGAAGGACGGCAAGTGAGCTGACCCGACCAGTTAAGGAAGAAGCACCCTGGGTTAAACTAGCAGCACCAAGCCTGAGAGCTCGGGTGACTGGCCAACCAGGAGAGCCCAGGTGGAAAAAGAGCGGGGCTGAAGGCCCACCAGAAGCTACAAAGAGTCGGAGCACTGAGGGGAAAGAGGGTCGTGATGTTAGACTGCCCAAACCAAGAAACCGGGGAACGCGTAGGGCTCCATTCAGATGTTACGCCTGTGGGGAGTGGGGACACATAGATGTACAGTGTCCCAATGCCGAGGAGCCTATGCAATGTAACCTGGGGAACTGGGCAGACCCATGCTCCCTAATCCATCTTGTGGGGGTCTCACTAACCCCACATATGTACACCAGACCAGTGAAACTAAATGGGGTAGAGACCACAGCACTGATTGATTCGGGGAGTGCTATCACGCTTGTCTCGGGGAAGCTCGTGAAGTGTAGTCAGCTGTTGTGGGCTAAGCATATGGGGATAACATGCGTCCATGGGACAGTTGGTTATTACCCCACCATCCCAGTAAAAATCAAGATTCAGGGGAACACTACTGAGGTAGCAGCAGGTGTAGTCCCTAAACTCCGATACCCGGTGCTCGTAGGGAGGGACTTCCCAGGGTTTGGAGACTTACTCCCGATAGGCGAATTGGAGAAAGGGGGAAGCCCTGAAAGTAGTGAGGCATCCACAGTAGACTATCAACCCCCAACCTTCTCTGAAATATCCCCAGATTTGTTCTCCACTCCCAGACGGCGTAGAAAGACGAAAAGGGAAAGAAGGGCAGCTAAGGCCTTGGGAACCCGAATGCTGGCCCAAAGCCAGAGAGTCGCTCTCATAGGTAGGCGGACCTGAGCAGCTGAAAAGGAGGCTACCCAGGAGGGAGAAGCACCCGAGTCTGACCCACACCCTAACGCCTAACCCACCAAGGTAGAGGAGGAAATTTGTCACAATATTTACATAAAACTTTTTCCTACTAAAATGTATTTATATATTTTCAAGGACTGAAATAGAGCCAGGATTCAAATTAGTACCTCTTATGTCTCTGCTCCCTGTGCACATCCAGCCAGGGCCTTCACTGTGTTTTTTAAACACAGTTTCACCAATGTGGCTGAGAGAGCCTTCTACCATGCAACTCTTGCCTTCCTGCATCTATCTGCATAAACTTTCTGTCTTACTTCGAGCCCCTATACATCTGTCTTCTCCCTGGACTACAGCCCCCCTTTTCTTTTCCCCTTTGTTGTTATGCTTATTGTTTAACTCCCTAATGTGCATGAATGATGCTAAAAGTAAAGCTGTTCTGTGCCCTCCAATCCATTTTTGTTTCTAATATTTTGATTAATTTTTCCTTCCCCTTTTTTAATATTTGCTTTTACAGCCCCATGACTTTTAAAATCCTGTTGGCCATTTTGGGTTTACAGTGTTTTCTTAATTAGTATGGATTTTGAGATTGAGTCTGTTTTTAGATTTAGCTATAACATCCAATACTAAATTTATTTAAATATTGAGTATCTATACAGCTAAGGCTACAATAATGCTGAAGTTCTGGATTCTGCAACAATATGTTGGTAGTCGATGGCTGATGATGATGACGACATTGTTGCAATTCTCTCATATGGCTATGCATATGACTCCGCAGTCTGAATCCTGATGCACAGAGTCGGCTGCACTGAGGGCATGGGAAGTCTGTATCTATGATGTTTGATGATGCAGCTCTGTGGCGCCTTTCACATGCAGCCTGGAGATAATTTAATCAATCCCGCTCAAACTTGTCACGTGCTGATCTTGTCAGATACCTCCAGTGAATCCTGTTCTAAGCCATTTGCTCAAGTTCTTTGGGATTGATGTCAGCCCACTGGAGACTGCTCTTCAGATTATCTTTGAAGCACTTATACAGATGTCCCTTCTTTCTTTTGCCCATACAAGATCTGCTTTGGGAGACTGTGGTCTTCCATTCGGATGACATGCCTGGTCCACCTAAGTTGTGCTTTCAATAACATTTCTTCAATGCTGGTTATGTTTGCTCTCTCAAGGACTTCAATATTGGTCACTCTGTCCTGCCAGCGAATGCTCATTATTGAGCGGAGGGAGTGCATGCGAAATTGCTCAAGCTGTTTAATGTGACGTCTATGAAGAGTCCACATCTCAGATCCATACAGGAGAGATGTTAAAATCACTGCACTGTAGATCTTCAATTTGGTGGAGAGACAGATGTTGTGTTGGTTAACAACTTTTGTTTGAAGTCGGCCAAGGGCCTGACTGGCTTTACTAATTCTGGAGGAAATTTTCTTATCAAGGGAACAGACAATTGAGATGGTTCTGAAGGAACAAAATATGGACACCGTGTAGAATCAAGCACTTGGGTTTATTACGAACAGCGCTGGCGGGGTGTCACCTTGCTTATTAGGCTCAGAGACGCTGCCAAACAATTGATTACAATGGATTATATGGATTTTTCCATGGGTGGAGGGAAATGGCTGGGTAGGCAGTCCCAAATCCCTGGATAGGTCTAGCAGCAAGACAAGATAAGCACAGTAGTCAATAGTCAAAGATTATATAATGTCTCCACCCATGGTTTCAGGTTAACTCATGACACAATTAGTACACAGGTGTTTTCCTTTAAACAATGTATAGTGTGTTAGTATAAAAAATATATGTTGAATTCTGATTTGGGGTCCATAGGAATGAAGTAGCTCCTCTGATTGTCCAACAGGTACATACTAGGGGTTAAAGCAAAGAGACAAATGAAAAGTACATGGCAATAAAGATTGCTTTTTAGTTGTTCATTTGTGTTTCTAAGGCAAGCACTGGCAATGGCTTGGAGGACGGGTGTACATCTGTGAGAGGGAGGATATATCTCATACTGACATGTTTGAACCTCTTCCATAAACTCAAGGCTGGTATGTAGGAAGGCACCTCTTCTACAGAAGGAACAGGGCCCCTTTCATTCCTTAGATCTGTTTGCAGCTTTGAGATAAAGCCCCCAATTATAATTTCCACCTGGCTTCTTGCTGACCATTATTATATTATATATTATATTATAACCAGCTTATTTTAGCAAAAAGCAAGGTTGTCCTTTATTTGTTCTGCTTCTTAGCTAATATTGTTCACTATTTGCTAGGCCTCTGTCGTCTTGACCAAACTCTGGACTTTGGGCCTCTAAAAAGAGCTGACACGGTCTATATATCAGGTTGTAACATAAACAGCATATGGATTTTAGCCCTTCAGTACTGCCCAGATACTTGAACTGATCCACATTTTTCAACTGTGTCCCTTGGATGAATATGGCTGGCACTAGGGCATCGGAATGAGGTGCTGATTGGAACAAGATCTCTGACTTCCTAAGACTGATGGTGAGGCCAAAGAGCTGGGATAATTCAGAAAAATCTATCAATGTTGACCTGATGTCTGAGCCATCAAGGCGCAGTCTTCTGCAAAAAGTGCCTTGACGAGAAGCCTCTCTAGTGTCTTGGTCTTAGCAGTAAGATCAAAGAGGGATGAATATCCCCCAATCCAAGTCCTTTGTTGCATGGTTGAGAACACAAGCAAAGAACAAGTTGAACAGCTCTGGAGCAAATACGCAGCCTTGTTTCACCCCATTTGAGATTTCATATGCTTCGGGAAAGTCACCACTGGTGAGTACTTGCACTGTCACGTGGTCATGGAACAGACATGATTTGTATGAACCTTCTTGGGCAGCCCAGTTTATGTAGAATAGCCCATAGACCCTCTGTGTTGACCGTATCAAAAACTTTGGTCACATCAATTGAAAACTGCATACAGTTACAAACTGCAAGGTCCATATTCTGCTCTAAACATTTTTCCTGGACCTGCCTTACAACAAAGATCATGTCCATAGTGCTACAACCTGGTCTAAAACCACACTGTGCTTCTGGCAGATTCTCCTCAGATATATTTGCAATGAGTCTGTTCATTAGAATGCGAGCTAGTATTTTGCCTGCTGTACAGAGGAGAGCAATGGCTCCGTAATTTCCGCAGTCAGCTTTGATGCCTTTGTTTTTCAACAGTGATATGATAATAGCATCTTTGAAGTCTTGTGGCATTTCTTCTTCCTTCCAAATGCTACTCAGGATGTCGTGAAGCTCCTTAATAGCCTTTGAGCCTGCTCCTTTATACAGTTCTGCTGGGATACTATCCTTTCCAGATACTTTGCCAGAGTTCAGTTGTTTGATGGCTTTTATAACTTCCTCAACTGGTGGAGGGAGATGGAGATCCTCTTTGATGGGTTTCTCAGGTAAATGGTCGAGGACACGTCAATCGACTGTGGATGGTCTGTTGAGTAGACTACTGAAGTGTTCAGCCTATCTCTATATGATTCCCTTTTTGTCTTTGACAAGTCCTTATTATGATTGTTGAAGTGGATTGAATGAGCCATCCAAAATGATTTGACTTCACTGGGGAAGGGATGGAACCTGGCTGGAGGGTATTCTGGCTGGAGGACTAGAACTGTTCCCTTTTGGGGATGGGAAAAGGGGAAGTCCCACGTCCCTAACCAGTCTCTATGGAAACATGAAGCTATCTGGGAGTGCCTTGCTGTGGAGGAAAAAGCACAGGATGAAGGCAGATGGCAGTTGTGTAGATTTGGTGAGGCAGTTTAATATAATTTGTATTTCATTGAAGCTCCATTGTTTGACTTTATACCTTGCCTAGTTGCACAGACCTGAAAGTGAAACCATTACAGTGAACCCAGTGAACCAATCCTCTTAACAAAAAGCATTTCAGATGAAAGCCATGTTTCCTGGGCAAGCTGCAGGGTTTAATAGGCCAAGATATGACTCATGTAAAACCGGCCCAAACAGAATTTTACTGCAGGCTGAATCATGTGGGAATTTAAAGAAAATTTATTGCCTGAACAAGTTTCTTTCTATGCTGCATTCTGCATCCTGTTTTCAGGGATACCTGGAAAAATCTATAGGTCCTCATGGCTTCATCTATGTTAAGAGGACATTTAAAACAGTTGTGAGGATATCTAATCTAGATTATGATCCACTGAGTTCTATCACATGAGCTTTCCAGCTCTTAGTAGTGTGTGTCTCTGCCAGAATTCACAAACCTATGAAATCCTGATTGTGAATGGGAATAGGACTAGATCACATGCTTGGATCTAAGTGTCAGAATTTCCTGTGGTGTAGGTACTTTATGGAAGAGATTTCCGAATGTTTTGATGGTTTCTCTGGAAGAGATTTCCTGATGTTTCCCAGTTAAAAGAAACACACAGGGCCTAACTTGTTTGGAATATCCTCTTAACTCAGCACTGGTTTGTCTTTATGCAATCTTTATGGTCTGTGTTCGGAAGAACAGAAAACCAATGCATGTTACACAGCCTGAGTGTTGCACTTTACCTTAGTACTCTAGAATTAGATTGATTCTAGTGCCTGTATTGTGATACTCCTGTTGCACTCAAAAACATGGTTTGATTTTTGGCATTAGGTGTCTAGGGCATGGATTCCGCTGCACATGAAAGCAAGGTGTTCTGATCATGGTATAAGCTAATATAACTTAAAGAATGGCACAGTGAGATCTTTTCCTCCACTGTCCAAATAACAGTAAAATAATTTCAGAAGAAGAAACCTCTTTGGAGCACTAGCCCTTTTCCCAACAGTGTCCCTTTGAAGGTGGTATTTAACACTGGCACCTACCTGAAAAATGAACTATTTATGTGAAAAGAAATTCAATTTGCTGCTGTTGAAAATATTTGTGTCTTAATGAGGGTACTCTCCCAGCCGGTCCAGCTGTTTTTTTCTGATTAATTCTGCACAATCCTGTGACATGATAGAATATAGAAAGCAATGACGCATACCTGATTAGAATATTTCTGATACCATTCTTCTGTCCTTTTCATTCCAGTGTCTAAGGCAGACTGCTACGTGCAATTGCGTCTACCAACTGCATCTCCAATCACTTATCGAACTCAGGTTGTTGACAACTCCAGTAATCCAGAGTGGAATGAAACCTTCCAGTACAGAATCCACAATGCTGTCAAGGTGAGGGGGAGCCTTTTGATATGGAGCAGATCAGATTATCTGGTGCTCCTTGGGTGGCAGGATCTTGAATTTAAAAAACCCAAAGGATCTTTATTACAAAAAAAAGTCATTTCATGTAAGATGTCTCACACGAGCCATTAGATGCAGGTGCCCTTTGCTCGCAACACTCAAACATGTTCCCCAAGTCCCTGCATAGCCACCAAAAGAGCTGATTCATAACTGCTCACACTCTTGAAAATCACAGCTAAGGAGAGAGAAGGATTTTTTTTCTCTAGTACTGTCTGATGCATCTGGGGGAAAGAGAGCATTATGAATATTCTATTTGTATATTTGCAGTGTCTAGGAGCCCCGGTCATGGACCAGGACCCCATTGTGCTAGGCACTGTACAACCACAGAATAAAAAGAGTTCCTTCCCCAAAGAGCTTACACTCAAAACATAAAGTGAGGGGCAATAGATGGATACAGACAGACCAGGGAGTATAAGGAAACCATGAGACAATATTGGTCACCATCATAGACAGTGATCAAGCAATCTGATACTGGCCCCATAAAGTTTCAGGAAATTCCTTGATAATGCAGGTAAACTTTCCTGGGTTATTTATTCTCCCAGCCTGGGGCTATTGTCTTCTCATGGTTGTATTTGCCCTAATGTCTGTCATTAGGGTAATATCACTGTGTGGGCAAGAATGCTGGGATCAACTAAATTCAAATAAGTTTGTGATATACAAGTTGACTGTGAGTTTGTTTTACTGGCTCTGTAATATTTGAATTATTGCAAATACAGAATTAAAAGTCATGAGCGGAGAGAGAGTAAATTGTCGTCTATTGCTGAAGCTTGACTGTAGTGTAACATGAATGATGAAAATGTCTCAAATTCTGTCTGTGTCAGTGCTCTACGTTGACACTAGTGATAGATAAATAAGGATATTCTTTTTTAAAAGATGATGGCATCTCTTAAAAAAACAAAAAAAAAAACCCCAAAACCCTCTCTGCAGAAATTAGTTAAGATTCCCAGCTGGACCAGGCCTGTGTCATGGTGGTTTGTGGCTGCTGGGAGCGTGAGTTGGGTTGATAAATGACTCTGACAAGTTGGCAGAAAGTTACAAACAAGTAGGAGTTAGATTACTAAAATAAAAGCGATAAAATAACAAAGATCTTTATATTCCCTCTAATTCATGAGGACGCTTAAGTTCTGGCTGCTACTGCTAAGGCTAACCTGGAGCATTTCTGTAGTTTAACAGTCTCCTTGAAGCATAATGCTACTGCACAGGCCATTTATAGGCAACTGTACTTTGTGTCTTACAATTACCCACTAGTGCACCTTTCTGTTAATCCCAGCTGGGCTTGCCTCTGCCCAGTAGCAGTGATGATCAGGAAGTTATTTGCTTCTGAATCACCCTGAAAGAGAGGAAACTGCTGTCCTTTCTTCAGGCAAACCAGGGCTGAGTTAAGAGGAAATTCCAAACAAGTTGGGTCCTGTGTATTCCTTTTAACTGGAAAACATTAGGAAATCTCTTCCAGAGAAACTATCCAAAGTATGGGCTAACCAGCCCACATCCTCCACTGTGTCATGAGCTCTTTGGAACAGGGCAAATTCTACAAATGGGGAAAGATAAAATTGTTGCAGAAGGACTCTTAATTTTTCAGGCTTCTAAAAGGGTGTATTATAAACAGTAGAGAGTAAAACAAATAGCAATACTAAGTAATTTATATCACTTTCATCCATCAACTTGCTTTTGTTAACATGAATATGGCCCTTTGTTTATCAGCCATGTACAAAGAGAGAGGGTACCAAGTGTGTTTATCTTCCCCCCTCCAACCCATCCCTTGAGTGCTGTTTTGTTCTGTTTTGTTTTAGAACATTCTGGAGTTGACTCTCTTCGACGAAGATGTTCTGATAAATGATGAACTTACTTCCATTGTCTTTGATGTGGGGGGTATAAAGCCAGGCCAGCCTTTAAAGCGCACTTTCAAGTTAAACCCAGAGGTTGGTACCATTCACCCTGTGCCCAAGTACCTTTACAAGTCTGTTCAATACAGCAACACAGAGGCTCACACTGAGAGAAACCTCTCCTCATTGCAGAAATTGTGGAGTGCTTTTGATAATGCTCTTACAGTTATAGGGGTTTTGGTTTCTCTTGGCAGCCTTTTTGGTGACAGTTGACATTATTTGGAACACTGATATTAGATGCTTCCCAGTACGTTTTAAACAAAGGGACCACTTCTCTTTTACGCACTTCCCCTTGCCTTTCTGGCTGGTATCCTGAATGTTTTATCACTGGCCATGCACACTTCGTTCTTCGGGCTTTACAGTCTCTCCGGTCAAGCAACTGTAGAGGGGGACACAGTCGCATATGTTTGAGAAGGTCTGATATTTATTCACTAAGCACCAGTAGTACACATCCACAATACTTACTCTTCTCTCTTCCACCAATTGACTAAAACGCGTCCTGTGGAATCCAGTGTAACCAGGAGTTCAGATTCTAGAGCAGGTTGTGGACGAGTTATCCCACATCTGTGTGGACTTCTGTATAGATAGAAATAGGGACCTATTGGTCCAAAACCACAAGTCAGTACTACTTAAGATAAAAGGGGAGACTCTCTTGGGTGTAGAAGGATCTGTATCCTCTGTGGGCCAAGACAAGCAGTACAGCATGTAGGCACTATCTATTATGTTACAAGAGCTGCTATCATCTTGGCTCAGAACTGCCATTTTATAAAAAAGTACCTTTTTCTTAATTTCCTAGGCAAAGATGCATTCTGATTGACCCAGCGTATTGAAGCAATTATAAAATGTTGGAGAAAATCTAGTTTACAGGCAAAGACAGCCCCCCTACATTTTCAAAAGTCACTAGTGATTTTGGGGTTTCTCAGTTTTTTTGGATGCCCAACTAGAGACCCTAGGGGCCTCTGTATTTCAAAAAGTGCTGAGCACCCACCTTCTGAAAACTAGGTCCCCTTAAAGTGTCTCAAATTGGATTCCCAAAAATGTATTCACCCAAAATCACTAGTCACTGATGAAAATGTAAGCTAGCATATCTAAACTGATATTATTAGTTTGCAAGGATCAAATATTCTTTGCTGCAAAGGGTACCTCTCAATTTTAATAAGTTCAAAACTTAAGAATAACCACCATCCCCATGTTAAAATCCTGAACTACTACATTCAGTCAAATTCGCAGACTTTGCATGTGCTGGAGATGTAAGCACTCTTCAACTACTATTGGTCCAGTTGCTTTAGTTCCAATCTTACTGTTTTGCAACAAGATATCCCATCCATGGTCATTACCTCAGCTAAATTATGCCCAATAGGCTTGGGTGAAGACAAACCAACTTCAGCCTTCTTTAAGAAATGTGTGCTAACTTCTTTAGTGCTATTCAAATGGATCCTACTTAGAAGCTGGAGTGGCTGAGTTCAGAAGCAAACTTACCTGTGTACGCTATTGGTGAGGAGTAATGATCCCTCATCTAGGCAACCTAGATGTGTAGTAGTCTATGCTCTGTCTACATAGAAGCTCAGATCACACAATCCTGGAGAGCTTTTTGTTACACCTCTACCCCTCCTTTCCCAGAGCCTGATTAGTGTGGTCTTGGCCACTAATTGTGATCCTGAAAAACTGATTAGTGGATCTGGAACTGAAAATTAGTGCCCTAGGGAGAAGTGTCCAATACAGTTGAGTTAGGATCTACATGTATTTCCTGATTAGTTATGTTGTTTGTAATCTGTTACTGAATGCTTGCTGGGCTCTGTGAATGGGAGATGGGCCAAAGTCTGCTGAAGGCTGTTAAAGACAGCAATGAGCTCTGAGTGCAAATCGCTGAAGAAATGAAACTAAACATAGGTAGCCGATATGTAGCTATAACCAGTCATGCTGCCATATGGGTATGGGGGTTCAAAAGGGCTTCATTGAATAAAGTAGGGACAGATTTGAGAGCAAAGTTCACTTTGTTCCCCTGTAACCTGTGTATGTATATAGTACTTAGCAGGTTCAAGTTCAAAGCACTGTTCAGCACTAAATATTAGCAAGGTGCTTGTGTAGACAAACTATTAGTTTGCAGCAAGCCGTAGTGTAAAACTACCTTGGACTAGCCTATGGTGCACCAACTGTCCACGTGCATACTACCCGTACACTATAAGTTCCCTAGTGCACTTTCACCTACTCCAAATTCACTGGGGAACTTTTAGCACGTAATAGCAGGGTCCACAAAGACAATTAGTGCAAGGTAGATTTACACCCCAGCTTGCCACGCACTAACTGTTCATCTATACGAGTCTTAAATAATCCTAATGTCCCACCTGTGAGATGAGTTAGTCAGTAATATCCCTATTTGCCATATCGGGAAATAAGCACAGCAAGGCTAAGGCAAACATTTTCAAAAATTGCTTCTGATTCTAGGTTTTTCTATTCTGGGGTGCCCAGCTTGAGACATGTAAGGCCTGATTTTCAGAAGTGCTGAGCACCCAGACAAAGTTGAGGGAGTGTGGGTGCTCATCACCTCTGAAAGTCAGACTCTGGATGTCAAGTTGAGTGCCTAGATATTGAGGTAACTAAAATTAGCAGCTACTTTTGAAAATATTGATCTAAGTGACATACCCATGGACACAACAATCAAGATTAGGATTCAGGAGTTCCCAACTCCTAGTCCTGTGATCAGTTGGTGAGACAATGTCACCTCTCCTAAACCATTAAAAAAAAATAAAAAAATCCTTGAACAGTCCCACTGCTTTGACTACAGTTTCACTCTCACCCTCTCTGATTTAAATGAGGTTGAGGCTTAGTAAGCTTATTTGAAAATGTGTGCTGTTATGACTGTAGATTAATTTTTATAATGAGTTAAATTATAAATGTTTTTTTTTTTCTAAAATGCCACTATTGGTAGAGTGTCCTAGTTGAAGTCTGCAGAACTGCTATAGTCAAAGATCAGTATATTGAAAATTAAAGCCTTGATGTTGGTAATGCTTAAGCAGTTATGGAGCGTTATTTGTATAAATTGACTTCAATGGGACTAGTCATGCTTTTGGGGATGGTGTGGTGGGTAAGTTTGCTTTGGCACTCAATCTTTCCAGCTCCTAAGTAGATTTGTTTGAATAGCATTAAAGTTCACTTTACTTCTTTCATAGTGGAAAATAGCACAGCATAACAGTTTCAATCCAATATTGCTGTAGAAAGTTATTTTCTGATACTAACCTCCTGCCTCTAATGAAGAGAAGTGGAGACCTTTATTTTTCAAGAAATCTCAGTAACAACATTGCATTAATATATTTTTTTTGGCATGCAAATTTGGTTATACTTGGAAAAGTGGCTGTAAAAAATCACTGAGGGGCTCTGTATATTCTTTGAACTATTTCCAGATTTATTAAGTTTACAAAACCAAACCTGACTCTTCTAATTGTCATTGCTGCAAATTGCCTTTACAATCTAAAAATCGCAATACATTTTCTGCCTCTTGCATCATCACCCATTATACACGGAGATGGTCACATGCCACGCAATTATAAAGATGGGGTTTGTTTGCAAAAATAAGTATTTAGAATTTTTGAGCAGCTGAACCTGTGTTTGGCTCTGAGTTTTGGTTTCAGCTACTTTGTAGTGAGAAAGTAATAACATTTCTAAGTTTGATCTTGCTTGGTAATTCTGTTGATCCATAATAGAATAGTGCATGCTTTTTTGATGGCTGTTATCTTGGCTTGATGCACAGAGGATTGAACTGGGAACTTCCAGAGCTAAAAGCATAAATTCCTACAGTTTGACCTAAATCTTTCTAATTGGGGGCCTAACAGTCTCTCATCCTCTGCAGATTGAATAGAGAGTGGGAACTGTAACACACTCACTCACTAGTCTGTTACACTCTCTCATAGCTGTGTTAGCTGAAAATGCTTATGTACAACAAATAAAAATTGCCTGTCAGAGAAGTAAGCAGACATGATTCTGCCCAAAGGGTGCAGATTAGCTGAGTCATATGCCATTTTTTATTGGTGTTTTGAAATGCTGTTGTAGCCATTGCAGGATACTAGAGAGAGACGGTGGATGACGTAATATCTTTTAGTGGATCAACTTCTGTCAGTGAGAGTCAAGCTTTTGAGCTGAAGAGGTCCATATAGCTCCAAAACTTGTCTTTCACCTGCAGAAGTTGGTCCAATAAAAGTTCTCACTTACCTTCTCTTTCATTTTTTCTTGCTCACATTTCTGAATATAATTACACTTTAAAAAAAGCAAACAATCTCTCGAGTATATAACCTAATATGAAGATTGCCTTATAGGCAAAGCTTCTGGGTGAACCTGGACCTGCTTCATATTCTTTCTAATGGTCAGAGATTATCTTGTTCTGTGTCTGATTTTTTTATTTTTTATTTTTTTTAAAGGCTCAGGAGGAGCTGGATGTAGAGTTCTACTTAGAAAAATGGTCAGTCTGATCTTCTAAATACACTGCTCAATGTAAATGTGCATTGTTAATATACTGTTTTAGAATATAGTGATGGTCTCCCACCTCTTACAATTCTTTGCATTATTTCTGAGCTTAGGTATAAATGCCTTCAAGGCTATGATATCCTCAGCCTTAGGGCACCGGCACAGTGCTCAGAAATATCACTTTGCTGGAATCTTGTTGCTGCGGCGTCGCAATAAGGGAAATCACTGTATTGGAGTCTATCTGCCATTGCTGTGGTGAAGCTTGTGTTGATGAAGTCTTAGCTTGCAATGGAAGGTTACTGCAATAATTCCTGTAATACAATTAACAGTACACCTGCCTATCCAGAATACCTTTTTAAAATTTGGTCTCCTTCCATTTGAGACCAGCCTCCCTTCTGGAAACTGAGGCGGGAATCGGTGTGTGCGCGTGACAGCTGCACAAAGCCAGGAAGCAGTTTCTCCTTTAATAGTGAAATTTTTTTCCATTGCCCTACGAAGGAAATGTTTACTGAGCTGTCATTCTCAGTGTCCGATTACAGATCATAAGCACACAGGGTGCCTCCAAGCACTCAGTATAGAAAGGGAGGTGTGAGGGGCATCAAAATGAGGGACCAATGGCAAATTAAAATCAAAACTAATTCATATTTACCCTTTACCTTCACAGCTCAGATGTCCCTACTGAGATCCTCACCAATGGTGTCCTTGTGGTGAGTGAGTGGGGATAATGGTTATGCATTAGAGAATTGTTACTTAATGCAGCTTTCAGTGGTTAAACAGGGGATGAGCATTTCAAAATTAGAGGGTTCTCAAAATCTATGCACCTCGTTTCCTCTACTTCACGTGTCCCTTCTTGCATTTGCTTTTATAAAAATATTAACCTGGATTTCTGGAAATTAGGCTACTGTCCTGTGATGGGGGGTTATTCTTTCCAGTAGGGCAGATGGCTTCATAGCCAAGAAAGGACGCTGTTTTAAAACCATGCCTTTGGAGCGTCGGTGGATATTTTGCTGACCCCTCTATCTTCCAGTACTTGACACTTACCTGCTCCCCCCTTTCCTGTACTCCTTTGAACTTTTGTAATAAGCAAGTTCAGCATACATTTTTGTCCAGTCATTTCTTATTAGTAATAGTAAATAGGATAAATCACTGGAGCGTTGGCTGCTGAATCTGAACTTTGAAGCCACAGGGCATGATCTCAGGCAATCTCTCTAAGTCTCCAGAGAAAATGGTAGTATGAAAATGGTATCTTTATATAGTGAAGAATCCCAATCACACATGAAGGGTGGAGGGAAGGACTGGCTAGCTAAGAAAATTAACAGGATAGGAGGATATGGAGTGGAGATGATCCAAAAAGCTTAGGCTGAAGCATTTTCTATTGGAGAATGAAGTGCCATTGAAATTGAATGCGGTGTGAAATCATGCTGGTTTCACTGAAATTTCATCTTGAAGAAAAATTGGGTGTCAAGGTGTGGGGGGGGGGAAGAAATATTTTGATCAATCAGAAATGAAATATTTTTAAGAATTTTCTTTCATGGAGAATTGTGAAATTTTTGGGTTTTGTTCTGATTTAGAATGAAGCCAATCTCCGAAATCTCAAAATCCTCCCCACAATGGAATTTCCATTCTCTACACAACTCTAATATGGAGCATTTTGCTTCTAGGTCACTGACTGTAATTCAGCCTAGGTAAATCGTGACTGAAAATAACTTGAGGCTGCCTAATAGCCTGTACGTGAACTGAATGGGTGGGGATCAATTAATTTCCTAATGCAGTCATTCTCAAATCTTTTCATTCTATAGGCCGATTCATAAGAGCATGGACCTACACTTCCCAGCATGTCAGTCTTCCGTTTAAGCAACTGCTTGGTTCAATGTGTTAAGGAAGTGTGATTCCCAACTCACGTAGACGTACCTGCACTCGATGTGCTCAAGCTAGCATGCTAACAATGGCAGTGTAGCCTGGGTAGCATGAGTGGTGGCTTGGCCTAGCCATTTCAGTCTGTACCCAGGTGGTCTGGGCTGGTATGTATTCACCTGTGCTACCCTGGCTATGCTGCTGTTCCTAGTGTTGTTTTGAGCAGAACTAGAGTGGATACTTCTGCATGAGCTGGGAATCACACCTTTCAGCTCAAAGGTAGACATGTATCCTCTCTGTGGAGACCAGTAGAGTTGTGGAGGAATGTAGATGATTTAATAAAATTTAATGAGCACAGTTAACTTCAGTGTAGTCCCTTGTCTGCAGTCTCATCAGAGAAGCCAAGGACTGAATGGAGTGGGAAACTGACTTCCTTTCTCTCCAAATGGTCACTCGAAGGCAGAGTTTTGAGATTTACAGTGTAAGAGGTGTTTGCATAGGCAGAGATGGTGCAGTTTCTGTGAATTGTGGGATGAGTGGCAAGCTATTTTTCCCTTCTGTGCAAAGCTGGCTGTTTGCTCAGCTTGTATTTGAGTTCCATTCTGATTTGGATCTAAATACAAATCAAGCCAGCTTTTAGTTTCCCCAAATTTTGGGGAGGAAAGAGATTGAAGTGTAATATATACACACACACACACACACACACACACACACACACACACACACAAATGTATCCATTTGTGTTCATATCCGTGTGTGTGTGTATATATATATGTATATATGGATCTGAACACAAAGCACATTCTTAGTAAGTTTAAATAAAAAAATAGAAAAATGGAGGTGTATCCTGACAGTCTGTAGCTGTGTAGAATAGGTTGTGAGGAAGTTATGGTGTAGGGAAGTGATTTTCAGTTAAAAAACAGCAATCCTTGCCCTACAAACCCTGTCCATTTGAAGGAACAAATCTATCCCTTCTTGTTTTGCTACAGGATCAATACTCTAAACCACTTCCTATTGTCACTGGATTATGCTTCAGTGGGGAAATGAAGCAAACCTCATAACCAGAGCTGTGTTTTTCCAAGTAGGCTCATCCCTGCCTGTGTCTCCAAGGTGTAATCAACCAAGATGAGAAGTCAAAGCAGAGTGAAAAGGGTAGGTCTGCTTGTGTATTTCAAGGAAGAGCTACTCTCTGTTGCTTGCTCATTAGCACATCCATTCTATCCTGGAGGAAGTTTGGATCCTCACCTGAATTTTGCCTCTTGCCATCCAATTCTAAGGAGCTTTGCTTCACTGTCCATGTAACATATTGTTGTCTACTACTTTCTTTCAAGAAGTGGCTTTTTAATAAATCTGTTAAAAAAATAAAAATTTAATGATATTGCATCTTTTCCATCAAGTGCCATATGAAAGAGAACTTGGGGACTTCAGTTTTTGTCTCTGTGGTCTGGCTGTTACTTCTAATAGCATTCTCTAGTTTTCGATGTGTGTTTCAGTGACTCTTCTGACCTAAACCTCTCATTCCTACTGTCAGGGAGCTGTCAGATCAAGCTATCAATGCTGGGGGCCTATGAGAAACAGCTGTGCATTCCCTGCAGGCTGGACAATGATCAAGATTTTGGGACCCCATTTGTCTTCCATGTAGACAAAGAAATATGTCCAGACCTGGAAGTGGAACTGGAGCAAACAATAACTGTCTTGCAGGTGAGCATATGCGTTGACATCTACGTAGCCTACCAACCGCTTTTGGAACAAATCCATTCCGAAACAAGGTGTGTCCTGGTCCATGAAATAGACTGAGGAGTAATTTGCACTGACTTATGGTTATGATAATCATGCCAGTAATTTCTTTGGCAAACCAAAAATTGGTTTCTTCTATTGTACAGCAGTCAAATAGATACTGGTGTTGAAAGCAATTTTCTCATGGAGTACTGGCAGTTACAGATGGTGATGGTAGTGCTACCTATTATGAAGATTCCCTGACACTTCCCATTATAAGATCCTCTTTTCAGTGGCCTATAACTTTGTCAGACTTTAATTGTTCAGTCTGAAATTTTCCATGTTGGGTATCAGCCTTAGGCTGGATTCTTTTAGAAAATTTCAGACTAAGCAGTTCAGCTGTTTCTGAGATCAAGGTAAGGGAAAAACATGTTTTTGACCACGTTAAAAAAAAAAAAAAAAATCTGGAGACCTTTTCTTTGAACAGCTGTAGTGCTCCCGTGCTTTTCACAAGGGACATTAAATTCGGCACTGAATGGTCTTTGTCTCAGGATGTGCCTTTTGCCATCCCTGTGAAAATCCGCCTAAATTTGGCCAAGTTATAGAAATCACAGTTTGCACATGCTCGGAGACTTTTTTGATATTAAGCTGCTAAAATCTCCAGAGATTCCATCCTCACTGAGCATTGTTGAGCCTCTCACAGCTACTAGTGCTGACCAGACTACACATGCATCATCCCTACCGTGTGACTGAGCATACTCCCTACAGCCCAGGACTACAGGGGCAAAAATGGACTTATCCGGTGTGTAATGGCTGCCTTCAGTGAGGCTGGGCACTGAAACTGAGAGCAAGGAAGCCTCTCTCCCTTATGCTCTCAGTGACTCCTTCCCTGCTGGCACCCTGGCAATGTGGAGGAGGAAGCCATCTGATCTGAATGCAGAGAGGATAAAAGTTGGAGCAGTGTAGAAGTGGGGTGGGAAAGGACTAGACTGGAACAACGAGTCCGGTGAGACTGGGCCTGGAATTGTGAAGAAAAGAGTGGGTGTGAATGAGACAGAGGTGGAATGGGAAAAAAAAAACCAGTATGTGACTGTGTAATTATTAAAGACTGCGTCACAGGCAGAAGGGGGCTGAATTAAACTTGTATGGATGTCCTTAACTTTTAAGTGCTTGAATTTCCAACCTTAATAAAGTTCTTGTCACACTGTGCCGTGCGTACGCACCCCCAACCCCACCCACCCACACGAGTGTGGTATAGAAAAAAAGCTTTATCAGCATGAATTTAGTTGTGCAAATAAATAAAGATCAAACCTTTATGCTATGCTAGCATATATTGGGTGTGAGATGCATGCTACAGAAAAACTATTTTTACAATTTTTAAACATAAATATTTTTCTATTGGGATTGGTTTTTTGCATCCCTCCCTTGTACAAGGTGCTTCAGTTAGCATGAATCAAATTCTGTAGGAATTGAAAGAGCTTTGCTTTACTGGCTATGTAAAAAATGAATCTCCCAAAAAGAAGTAAAATAGCTTTTCTAGACAAAATGTCATGACTCTAGAATCTGATATCAATGGACCTTCCAGGGCTAGAATGAAGTGCTGTTTGAAACAGGTCACAATATACTGGTCTTTAAAGCTGTTAGGAATACAGCACTGCATATTGCCCATCACTGGCTTCAGACCAGGGCAACTCTTTTGGAGGAAAACTCCCCATTTGGGGGTGAGAGAAACATTTTTGTGGCAGGTTGATTTTGAAAAGAGAGCAGTTAGATTTTTGAAGTTATTTAGAGGTTTGGAATGATGGAAATAACCCCAAGAAAGAAGGCTTGGTGGACAGAGAGCCTGTAAGGTGGTCAAAAATACATGATATCATAAGACCTTCTGAAGAGTTGTAGTGAGTTGCAGTATGTGAATAACTCCACTTTGTGACAGTTCTGGTTCTATATTTTCACAGGTGAAATTACTATTTTAATGAAAACTATTTTTCCATGACTGTAGAATTACTCCTTTTTTTTTTTTTTTTTTTGTTACTAGGATGAAATAAGCTCTGATCTGGAAAAGCACACCACACTTCTGGGACAGGGGACTATACCAGTTAAATCACTTCCTGTTGGACAGAAAGTAGACAAGGCTATTCCTTTAGGAGAGGTAATCCACTAATATTTTTGTGTGTATTTTAATACTCTTGAGATAAAGGTTCCAACATTTAGAAGTAAGCATTTTTGAAGTTTGGGACTAAAAGCCTGTGTTGCCATAACTGAAGACTTAATTAACTCTTGACAGCTACCAAGGTTTGCTGTCATTTTTAAAATTAACATCTCAAGAAGACAGCATTTCTTGGAATTATGTCAGAGTTAATCACTGCAGACTGTTCAACACAGTCTTTCTCAGAAGTGCTATTTTCAGGGCTGATTCCTGCAAAATAAGCGTCAAAGCCCATCAGCTTGCAGAAGGAAGGGAAAAATTAAATAGATTGTGAAAGAGAGGAAGGAAAAGCCAAAAGTTCACAAGAGGAATAATGCTTGCAATCTTCCCCTGTCCTCCAGCTTTATATTACTCTAGTGTAACAGCTTTTAAGAAAAGTCTATTTGCACTAAAACAGTCACAGGGAAAAAATCAGGTGTGCTGTGTATTTGCTTTTGTTGGTGGAAGTGCTTATCTTGCATAATATTTGATGATAATGGTGAAGGCATTCTCCATGCCCTGTTAGTAGGCTCACCTGTGAAACTACCTTTTGGTTCAGGGATTTATTGTGTTTTTCCAGGGACAACGTTTGGATCTGAGTGTAAAGGCTGAAAAGAGGTGAGTTAGAGCCTTGTATGTTTGTTGCAGATCCTATGATGAGGAAATATTTTACATTCATGGTAAATGATCTGGGTGACTGTGTTAACTGCTCCTGAAGTACATTCATTTTACTAGAGACTTTCTTGGGTTGAATGAAAAAATGAAATCTTGTTGGATATTTTTCTTCTGCTAACCAAATTCTATTTTGATTTTCACTGTGAAATTATTCTTTGTTGCACTGGTCTCAGGATAAGGCCTGAAATCTGAACAAATTTTTCATAAATTCCTTGAGATTAGGTCTCAGAAATGAGCAGCTAAATGTGCAAACATAAAGTGGCTGTTTTGTATTTTAACTACTGCTAATGTACCCAAAATGTGCTGGGAGCTGTATAGACAAAGAGGAAGAGACAGCCCCTGGCACAAAGAGCTTTACAATCTTAAAATAAAAAAAAAAAAGTTGAGGAAAGGATTAGTGCATAGAATCAAAACAGATCAGGATAAGGGTTAGTTATATTCATGTTTTGTTAGTTCTATTATATTTTTTTTAAATTATAAGTTATCCCTAATTGCCTCTTAACATAACCTTATTTGTTTCTGATCCAGCCCTCATCTACAAACCCACAGTAAGATGTTTTCTTCTCTTAAACCAACTAAAATCCTATTAAAACTATCATCTGAATCCTGACACCTTCCTTCACTGTACTTCTCACAGTGAACCCAGCCTTTCAACCTGCATCCTCCCTCTGAGACTCTACCCCTCTGCTAAAGACATAGATTCATAGATATTTAGGTCAGAAGGGATCATTATGATCATCTAGTCTGACCTCCTGCACAACGCAGGCCACAGAATTTCACCCACCACTCCTGCAAAAAACCTCACACCTATATCTGTGCTATTGAAGTCCTCAAATTGTAGTTTAAAGACTTCAAGGAGCAGAGAATCCTCCAGCAAGTGACCCGTGCCCCATGCAACAGAGGAAGGCGACATCCCCAACCCCTGCCCAGTTATCTGTTTCTTTAAACCAATCATAACTTTAATTTTATTTGTATGAAACTATTAAATCCTGGTCTTTGGACACTGTAGGATTGAATTTACTACAAACCAAAATAGTAAGGATGAGTGAAGTTCACTTTTAACCAAAAAATGCTCTTCTGTTTTTTTTAACTGAATAATGGTTGTCATGTTTCGTGTTTGATACAGTGATTTGACTGTGAGCCTAGAATATTTGCTTAAAGAAGATTATCACGCACCCTTTTTCAAGGGGTTTCAACCCTTTAGATTTATGAAAACTCCTAATTTCTTTTTAACCCATTTCTGTAATCAGCACTTGGGATCTTGATGTACGCCTTGGTTTTGACCTCTGTGAAGAAGAGAGAGAATTTTTGGACAAGAGGAAGAAAATAGTTTCTCAGGCACTAGTGAAGACACTTAAGTTAAGAGAAGCCCCTGGGAAAGATGAGGTATGAAGCACAGTGTTTAGAGATGGCTGTAGAGCCACTATGACTGGTAATCATTTAAACATTTAGGGCTCTTTGCAGGTAAACAACAGGACTTCCCTCCATTCACGGAACATTCACAGCATAGCCCATGGTGAGTTTCTCTTTAGAAACCTAGAATTTTGAGTGCTAGATTTTGGTATCTTTTTCAGACTTTTTTGGTTTTTTGTAGGTGTTCCTTTTATGGAACAAAAAGTAATTTTAACAAAAACCCAACAATTTTTCCAAGAAGGTTGATGAAAATTTCTGGGGTTTGAGGTTCCAGAATTTCTTTGGATTCTCTCCTCTAGAGCTACTGCATCATGTGCTGTCAGGATAGTTCTGAGATGTTAAAAGAAAGCCAGCCTTTGGACCCAGCAAAGCTCATGGTTGTAACCTGACCCCCATTTTGAGAGACTTCGGACTGTAGGAAAGGGCAGAAGGAATGTCAGTGTGACCAGTGCCTGGTACAATAGTCCTGATCTCTGCTTGGGGTCTTAGGTACTAGTGCTACAGAAATGTTTGATGTATTTTTTGCTTATAACAGTGTCGGTTTCATGTGCTATCGCAAGGCGTGTGATTAAATGACTAGCATTTGGGAAACATAATATACATCACACCTCTTTTCAGCAAATGGACGACTCTCTAGACAATATAACGATCTTTATAATACATGATCTATATCACTAAAATATCAGGCGTGATTAACTTTATACTGGAATTTAATCAGCATATTAACAGGAATATAACTATTCCTGTGTTTTAGGGGTCTCATCCTTACATAGTAGAGAGTAAATAAATATAAAATTAAACAGCAGATCAAAAATTAACTAGGAATGTGTCCTTCCCTGGTTTCTCGCCTCTCTGCAGGTCCCAGTGGTTGCAGTTTTGGGATCTGGTGGTGGGACTAGAGCACTGACGTCATTCTATGGCAGCCTGTCAGGGCTTCAGCAGCTCAGCCTTTTGGACAGCACAACGTATCTGTGTGGAATTTCAGGTTCTACTTGGTGCGTAATATGCAATGATGGTCCCTGAAACTTCTAGCTGGATAGGGTTTGTGTAGCTCCAAGGGAGATGCTAGATTTAATGCACATAATCTTTAAAAAATAGTAGATCCAGTATATTGTGATAGTCTATCGGACGTTGACAGTCCTTATGTTCTGGGTGGTTAAAAAGAGAGTTTCATTACTATTTTTAATACCTACAGCAGTGGGTCTTGTAGAAGCTATATAATTGCATTACAGAAAGATAACACTTTGGGGGAGATTTTCAAAAGCACAAAGAGGAAGTAGATGCTCCCATTGAGGTTTTGTGAGGGTTGGATGCTTAACTCCCATCTGTAGCTTTAAAATTCACCCCCTTTGTGGAAAAGTTATGGAAAATAACTTAATGTAAATAAATATGTACTGCTCCTCATCTAAAACTCTAGCTTATACTTTGCGTAGTGGGGTTTGCAAAGCCAGATTCTCTGCTGTGCAGAGGAGGAAGCCAGTTACCCTGGTTCTGTTTGGAACCCCATACCTAGCTCTCAGGGCTGTTGTGAGGATGAGTTAGCTCATGTTTGTAAACTAATCAGCATTAGCTAATCTGCTCTCCAGAACAACCCTGAGTGGTAGGTGAGCTGAGAGAGTGATAACAATGCGGTTGGTCTCAGGTTCCCCAGCGTATTTTAGAACTTAAAACTCCATCTCATAATGCTTGTTATCTTTAGTATTTAATCTTCTAGGTTGTCAGAGTTCTACAGTTCTCAGTTCAACACTGCAATAGTAACAATACTTAGCTGGAATCTGATGTTTAATATCATTCACTGATCTTGATCTAAATGTTTTTCAGGTGTTTGTCTGAACTGTATCAAGACACAGACTGGTCCTGTAAGGACCTCCAAGGTGCAATCAGCAATGCCAGGGATAATGTATCTAGTAGCAAAGCAGGGGCATTTTCCTCAGAACGACTGAAATATTACTTCCAGCAGCTGAACTCAATGGAGAATGATGGACGGAAAGTCTCTTTCACAGATTTGTGGGGCCTTATTATAGAGTATTTTCTACATCGGAAGGTAAAGAATTCTAGACTCTGAAGTGTATTGCTGTTTGCCTTCAAATTAGGAGCTCAACATATCCACCTTTTTGTGCTCTGGAAAATGATTTCTCTTTGTGTATGCTTAAATTGTATAGAATTGTTCTGGGGATTAGAGGAGTCTTGGGAGAAACATGGGAGTTTTTTGCCTGAGTTTTCCTATCTATAAAATGGGGATAATGATATTTACCTAATGTATAAAGCACTTTGAGATCTATAGATGAAAAATGCTATGTAAGAGCTAGGTTGAGGGGAGATATGATTGCTCTTTATAAATATATCAGAGGGATAAATACTGGAGAGGGAGAGGAATTATTTAAGCTCAGTACCAATGTGGACACAAGAACAAATGGATATAAACTGGCCACCAGGAAATTTAGGCTAGAAATTAGACGAAGGTTTCTAACCATCAGAGGAGTGAAGTTTTGGAATACCCTTCCAAGGGAAGCAGTGGGGGCAAAAGATCTATCTGGCTTTAAGATTAAACTCGATAAGTATATGGAGGAGATGGTATGATGGGATAACATGGTTTTGGTAATTAAATATTCATGGTAAATAGGCCCAATGGCCTGTGATGGGATATTAGATGGGGCGGGATCCGAGTTACCCAGGAAAGAATTTTCTGTAGTATCTGGCTGATGAATCTTGCCCATATGCTCAGGGTTTAGCTGATCGCCATATTTGGGGTCGGGAAGGAATTTTCCTCCACGGCAGATTGGAAGAGGCCCTGGAGGTTTTTTGCCTTCCTCTGTTGCATGGGGCACGGGTCACTTGCTGGAAGATTCTCTGCTCCTTGAAGTCTTAAAACTATGATTTGAGGACTTCAATAGCACAGATATAGGTGTGAGGTTTTTTGCAGGAGTGGTGAGTGAAATTCTGTGGCCTGCGTTGTGCAGGAGGTCAGACTAGATGATCATAATGATCCCTTCTGACCTAAATATCTATGGATCTATTAATCTATTTATTTGAAATTACTTTAAAAGCCATTCATTTGACAGCCATTTGGAATGATAAGGCTCAGAAAATATGGTGACATATGTCTAGCAATATGGTTTTTCAAAAACAGAATGTAAAGTGATACAGTTAGGTGAAATCACAAATTGGAATCTGATTAAAACAGCAATTAACTAGTCAAGAATGCCTGTAAAATTCAAAATATCTAGGCCATATAACTATTCTAGTAAAATGAGCCCTACACTGGGGAGAGAGGAGCTTCAGAGCCTGTGATACGGTTATAGTTGAGATTGGAAAGTGAGAGAGCTCCAGAATACTGGAGTGTGGGGTTAGATGGATCTAGCATAGCACCAAAAATGTTAAGCTTTTTTTTCTTTCCCTGTTATAACCAGGAAGACTTGTCTAAGCTGTCTGACCAGCAGGAAGCAGTGAAGAGGGCACAGAACCCCTATCCCATCTATGCAGCAATCAATGTGAGGCCCAATATTAGCGATGATGACTTTGCAGGTATAAATGAGACAGGTTTATTTTTCTATTTTAAAATCTGTAAATACCCCCCCTCCCCGCCCCGAGACTTAATTCCCTTTGCATCTCCACCTTTCCCCATTGGATAATGAGCATGAGACATGAGGTGCTGATTAGCCAGTATTTGGGAGCCCAAAGCTAATATGTCAAATTGGACACTGCTTGGCAAAGTTCACCTTCACCTATGTTCTCCTCATAGCTATATCACTGAAGATCTACTGAGGAAATTCGGCACCAAAAAAAAAAAAATTATGTGCACAATATTTTAAAATTCTGCAAATTTTATTTGTCAAATAAATGTGGCTCCAGCATGGCAGTGGGGAGTTCAGGCCACTGGCTGCATTGAGGTGGGAGATCATCCTGAAGACCCCAGGTCCCCAGTACAGGGACTCAGCAATGAGGCTGCACCTGACCCTGACACAGTGCAAGAGCTGGGCCTGCCCCAGAAACACCCCGGGGCCCTGCCCCTCTGTGCCCACCAGGTCTGGGTAGGCAGGCTCAGCCCAGCAGGATCCAAGTGTGGAGGGGCTTAGTGTGGGGGGATCCAGGTATGGGGTGAGAGGTTTCTCTATGGGGCAGTCTGGGCGTGGGCAACTCAGTGGGAGATCTGGATGCACAGGGGCTCGTTGGGGGGTTCCGGGTGCAGGGGCAATGGGACTTGGCAGGGGATCCAGGTGGTGATGGTTAGGCTCAGCAGGGGGAGGGGGGCTCTGGATGTGGGGGTATGGGGGCTCAGTGGGGGGGTTCGGGTGCTGGGGGACTGGGGCTTGACGGGGTGGGTGTCCAGGTGCAGCTGGTTGGGGCTCAGTCGGGTAGGGGTCTGGGTGTAGGGGGCTTGTCAGAGGGGTCCAGGTGTAGGAGGTAGGCCTTGTCAGGGTGAGGGTTTGATCAGCCTGCTTAATGGGGGAGCCCCAGCTGCTGCCGAGGGGATGCGGCATGTCGGGCTACAGCTTCCCCCCCATGATTCCCCTATCCCCTTTTCTTCTCCATCCCCCCTCCCCTCACTCCCACATTCCCTTCCGCCTGCCCTATTCCATCCCCTTCCTTCCCCACTGCCCCTTCTCTCATTTCCCCCACCCCCTTACCCAGCCCCACCGCGAGCACTCATTGTTGCACAGAAAACAGGAAGGCTCCCAGCACACAGAAGGGGAGCACGACTGGTACTCGGACCCAGGAGGCTGCGTACAGCTGCGGAGTCAGTGGCGCCTGAGCGCAGCCTCCGAGCTGAGCAGCTTTGCATTTGCAGAAATGAGGGGGAGGCACTGGCACGACCCTGTGTGCTTCCCTCCTCCCAACCGCCATGCCTCTAGGGCCGGCTCTAGGCACCAGCAAAGTAAGCACGTGCTTGGGGGTGGCACAATTCCAGGGGTGGCATTCCAGCCACCCTTTCATTATTTTTTTTCTTCGGGTGGCACAAAAACCTAGAGCCGGCCCTGCATACCTTGCCTCTGTTTGGGGGGGCAGCATGGGATAAAGCACAAAAGTGCTTGTTCGAAACTTGAACACGTGGGCTATGAAGGCTGGTATTGGCTGAGTGGGGAGGCAGGCATCATCTTGATACTGTATGAGAGTTGACAGGAAGTAGGCAGGTATGTTGAGAAGGGCCTTGAGTTCGAAGATGAGTCGTTTATGTGAATGGGGTTGAGAGATGCAAAGAGAGGAGTGACATGGTCAAAGCAATGGGCTAGGGAAATGATCTTTGCAGCAGCATTCTGAATTGACATGAATGGAGCAAGATGGGATTTGTGAAGGCCAGAGGAAAGGATGATGTGGTATTTGAGATGTAGGGTGATGAGCACCTGGAGGAGAGTTTTAGTTGACGGTGGATAGGAAAGGCTGTGTTGTAGAGATGTTATGCAGAAAGAATTGACAAGAGTTAAACACAGTCTAGCCGTGGGAATCTAGAGAGAGCAATATTTCTGCAATGAGCAATACTCATTGCACTGTTCTGAGCTATCTTGACAAGATTGCTCCTGTAAACTTACTTGTTTTACTTGGGAAATAATGTGGCCAAGTGGATGTCTTGACTGGGACTCAAGAAACCTGGGCTCTTTTCCCATGTCCACCACTAGCTTGCTGGGTGACTTTGGGCAGGCACCTCACCTCTTTATGCTTTGGTTTCCTCAGATGTAAACAACAAGCTCTACTGATGACAGGTGTTGAAGAGCCAGGTATATTTGTTAATGTTAATAATGGGTTAAATGAAGGATTTTAGTGATGAAATAGCAATGAGGGTTGGGTAACTGGCCCAAATAGATCTCAGAAGGGGTAAGCTTTGGAAATATAAATGTGTATTTATGGTTTGAACTCTGTCATAGGTGTCATTTTCAATAATATTTTAGGCAGATACCACTGTTAAGTTCCGGTATGGCTTAATAACGCTCCGTGCTATTGTTTTTAAATGGCCATATATTATTTCACAACTTAATGACACCAAAAAGAAATATTTAAAAATTGCTGCTCAGAAAAATGAATCTCAAAAATATGGAATTGCTGGTGAGCTTCAACTAATGTTTTCATCGTTGAACAATGTAACACAGTGGGAGTAGCATATCGCTGGCTCACCATGTTGTAAGGTTTCTGTCATGGACCAAATTGGGAGATAATTGATTGGGACTGGGTGGTTAACCAGTTAACAAGGGGATTCAGAATGTTAGCTGGGAACTGTTAAATGGGAGACAGGAGGGGAAGGCTGGAAGGATGGGCAAAGAAGCTCAGGATCTGAGAGGTGAGACTTCTTCCCCCTTCACTTTCATTTCCTGTGCCACAGGGGTGCTTTGAAGCTGTCCCTTATGGTGATGGGACATGAAGCTGTCTAAGATGTTGTAAATAAAGTACACTGTGGTGAACTTACGTAAGTGTGTGTGAGGGCTGCTTGCAAAGAGAAATCCAGGGTGAGGGAGCCCATTCTGTGACAAACATCTAGACAGTCAAGTTGCTCTCATTGTCATAATTGTGAGAGAGAGTGAGAAATTCTCAGTTGTGGTATAGCTAAGGAGCTCTCATCCGAGAGGGTTACCTCTCCCCAGTTCTAGATGTTAAATCCTTTTTCTCTTCCCCTCCATACCCAAATGCGTGCGAAACCTGAATAGCTGAGCTTGGTGCAGGGACGATTCTTGGAGGAAGTGGAGGTGCTCTTTGGTGGCTACTGCAGTCCTGAGACAGCAATTGTTCCTGCTGCTTTTGTGTCCCTACTCTGCAAGGGACAATGGCTGGTGGATCTGTATGCTAGTGGTTTAATTAGTCTCCAAACCTTGCTGCACAGGGAGTTCCTACAGAGCCTGTCTGGAAGATCCAACTATCTGTTCCCCCAAGACAGCCACACTAGTTCTACTATATATGGGGTTTTACGGGGGAAGGAATTGCTGATAGGTGATGCTGGAAGAAGCAGAGACTCTTCTTTAACCACTCCTATAAGAACAGGCTAATGAGACTGTACACTTCAGAGTATTCCTGAGATAACTGTTGATCTGCTGTCTTTCTCTCAGAGTGGTGTGAGTTCACTCCCTATGAGGTTGGATTTCGCAAGTATGGAGCCTTTGTCCGAACAGAAGACTTTGACAGTGAGTTCTTCATGGGGCGGCTGATCCGGAAACGTCCTGAGCCCAGGATCTGCTATCTGCAGGGTATATGCTAATGCTGCTGGTTTTGAAGGGGAAATAGGAAAGCTTCATCTAGTGTCAGAACCTGCTCATGCCTCAGTTTCCTCCTTGCTCAGTTAAACAAACCACCATAACTGGTGCTCTTAAGTACTCACCCCTTCTTGGGATCTGACTTATTTATATAAAATAACAGTTTAACTCAAAAGTAGAATCTCTCAGCCTTTTCCTCAAGGCTTAGTAGTCCATTATGCCCCAAGGGGTTCCCAATACTCTTGTTGGGATATTGCTCGTGATAAGGGTTGCAAACTTTCTAATTGCACAAAACTCAACACCCCTGCCCTGCCCCCACTCGCTCCATCCCTTTCCCTCCGTTGTTTGCTCCCCCCTACTCTCTCTCTCACTCTCACCAGACTGGGGTTGGGTGTTGGGGTATGGGAGGGGGGTATGCGCTGAAGGTTGCAAATGGATGCAACATCAGAGACAGAATTTGCATTTTGCATCTCTGCTATTCTTTTCTCTCCCCTTTTATGTGTGTTTGTCTTGTTTTGTTTTTAGCATACAGGACTGAACTTCAGTAACAGCTCCAGCCTATCTCAATTAACAACTTCTCTTTTCCCCAAAAGGGACAGTTATTACTATGTTTGACAGTCTTTTAAGATATTAAGAAAGGGGTTTCCTTATAAAATCTCTCTATACCTAAAGGAAAAGGGGATAAGAGTGATGGTTAAAATAAAAGCTTTAGTTAATACTTTACATTTCAAATGCTTTACCTGTTTTTCCTTCTTTTCTATATCTTTAATAAAAGGTTGAAAGGCTGTTTCATGGTGTGTTTTCCATGGTGCTAAGCAGGCTGAGGTCTCTCTATACCAGACTCTGAACCTTGTTTAAAACTCTTTATTGTTGGACAGTTTCAGGGATATGTTAACACCTTTGACTCTTTGGGCCCATACATTCCATCAAAATTAACACAATATATCGCAGATCTCTCTTCTGGGAGTACCCCAGACTGGGCCTGTCTGTAGAGATGTCTCCTTTAGGTCTTCCCTAGTCTTCCTCTCTCTGACAGAGTAGGCTCCCTCGTACAGGATGCCCTGGCCCTGGGCTACCATTACCTGATGCCTGCTCACATGACCCAACCACTGCCTGAAGCCCAAACCCATCACTTGGGAAAGGGATTATTAGGCATAGGGCTCAACTCCTCTTACAGGGCCAGCCCACTTGGTAACAGGCAGTGACCTGATGGTAGAGCCTCTATTGACTGCACTGGGTTTAAGAAGCCTACGAGGGTGTTAAATCCTTCTTTTATTTCTGTTTCCACTACCCCTTCCTCTGCCTATAGGAATGTGGGGAAGTGCCTTTGCCGCAAGTCTGGATGATGTCTGTCTGAAGGTGGTTGGTTCAGGACTGGGCTTTCTAGATTCTCTGAAAGATGTAATCAGAGTCATAGGTAAGAGTGTTCCGTACCCTGTAAAATAGTCAGTTTTTGTTTAAAAACTGGGTTTTCTAGAGGTTTCTTTTCAGAACGATCACACAACACATTAATGGAAGTCCAAAATTTAAGAAGTCCTGTGGAATTTCCAAGCACAGACAAGGCTCAGCTGGGCTGGATAGTTAACAGTTTCTCTAAAGCTGTATTCCACTCCCCTCTGTCATGTAGTTTCTCTCAACAATATGGCCTATATTTACACAGTAAATTAAATAATAATGGTCACCATTAACTTGTCCCTCTCACCTCCCATCCCCCACCATTCCTGGTTCCCATGACTACGATATTTTGCAACATCCCTGGGCGGTAGGAAAGTGTTGTTACTCCTGTTTTACAGATAGGGAACTGTGGCACAGAAGTGCAGAGAGGTTAAGTGACTTGTCCAAGGTCATATAGGAAGCTGATGGAAGATCTGGGAATTGAACCCATGTCTCTTGAGTCCCAGTCCTGTGTCCAAACTACAAAGAAGGAAGATCCAGTGGTTAGTGTGTTAACTGGGGACTTGAGACCTGAGTTCAATTCCCTTCTTGGCTGTAGATTTTCTCTGTAATGTTGGGCAGGTCACTCTGGGCTTCAGTTCTACATCTATGTAAGGGAGATAATAGCTCTTCCCAACCTCAAAGGGGTGCTGTGAGGATAAATACATTAAAGACTCTGAAGAGCGTAGGTATTATGGTGATGGAGAGAGGTCTATAAGTACCTTCAATAGGTAGGTAGAAAGACCATCCTTCCTCTCGGTCGGCATTTGTCATACCACAGTGTTAGGTTTCACTACACTATTTCCCATTTGTAACTATAAGAAATACTGTAGTGAATGTTCAGGATTTCTACTAACTGTTGTCCACGTATGAGAGCATATCCATGATGTCATATGGTGACAGTTTTCATTGGCAACAGTTTGGAATGGTTACATGACTCATGAGTGAGATTTGAAAGACACCCTAAATGGTGAAACTTCAGTATAGACTCAGTTAATTTGGACCTCAATCTAATACATTTTACAGTGCCCACATATGTGGGGGAAAAAAAACAGTCGTATGACAATAGATTGAACTTTCATTTGTGAATAGATTAGTATCTTGAAATGCTAGGCTTGAATGAGCATGCTTTTAAATATATTCTGATCTTTATCATGGCTTCTGTTATAGATGATTGCCAAAGATTCCATTTTCGGGACCCCACTCGATTAAAGACTCGTCTGGTTATACCAGGGGGACCCTTATTACAAATTTGCCAGGATTTCTTCAAGTCCCGTGTCACCTCTGGGGAAACCTTCAACTTCATGCAAGGCTTGTACCTTCACAGGGATTATGTCCACAACAGGAATTTTTTAGCCTGGAAAGGTAGCCATTTTGAAATCACTCTGTTTCGGATATTCTGTTAATATTTTAAAATTATGTATAACGTTAGCATTTTGGGCCAAATTCTTTGCTAGCGTAAGTTTGGAACAGCTCCATTGAAATCAGTGGAGTGCTGCCAATTTACACCAGCAGCAGAGAATTTGATACAATTGGAGAACTTGTTGGCTATGAAATAATATCACCCAGCTGGTGGTACAGACCTGTTTTCTACTTTGCTTCTGGAATATCCAGAGTGGAGGTCTGATTTTGGTGTGGGAGTATAGAACATGTAATAGAGGTTTCTCCTTTAAGTCTCAGTGGTTGCTTCATTTCCAAAGTTTTCCCCATCTTTTTGGCAACTAAGGTGATTTTTGTGTGTGTGTGTGGGGTGTCTGTTAGGTACACACCTGGATGCCTTTCCCAACCAGCTGACTCCCATGGAAGACAGCCTGTACTTGGTGGATGGTGGTTTTTCTATCAACTCTCCCTTTCCCTTGGTGCTCCAGCCAGAGAGAGATGTAGATGTCATCCTGTCATTTAACTATTCTTGGGATGCTCCATTTGAGGTGAGCAGCATTAGACTGGGAAAGAAGCATGGAAACATACATTTTTCATGATAACATGGATCAGTCCAAGATGTTTGAACAGAGAGTCTCCTGAAGTAGGACACATTGTAATAAATCTAAGGCCACTCAAGACTTCAGTTGTCAGACCATGCAATTCACTGTTAACTTCATGTCACAACATGAACTTCATACGTGGAACTTCATGGGACAGTGGTGGTAAAATGCCAGTCTTTCTGCTTAAAAAGCATAGGCCCCTATCACTTTACCTAAAGGTGAATCTCTGTTAGCAGTCTAAGACTTGTGGCACACCATTGCACATTCTTATTCCATCTAGCAGAAGGCATTGTTAGGTGGGAAGATGAAGGTGGCAGTGATTTTTTTTTGTGCTAAGTGTGCTATTTGTGCTGTATACAAATGTATGTTCACAAAATATTACATGCAGATAGTCAAATTCAATATGTATAATCTTGAAAGTATTCGATTTTAATTTGTAGTGTATTTTAAGGGATATAATTTATTTCCAAGTATTTTTATTTTTATTGATTTTAATATTTTCTGTAGCACCATCAAGTCTAGTTGCTGTTCAAAATATGTCTACAGAAACAGATCCATCAGATTCAGTAATAAAATCCTAATATTAGACAAACCTTATTATATAGTCAACACCTCCTTATTTTATTGCCAGAAAAAGGTGACAGCAACACAGTGTATTACTTGTCTATGAGACCATCATAGGATATACTGTTAACGTTTCTTCGTTGTAATTGTTGATTTTTAATTATGAAAACATTTTATTTGTTTTTAGCAAAGTGAGAAATCTGAGTCCAATTTTTCCAAGCTTAACTATAGGTTTGGCTATGTAAAATGATAGTGACTGACTAATTTTTCTGTTTGAAATATATTACAAAAGTAGTTTTTTAAAAATTTGCTGAACGTAATAATATTTAGGTTGTCTACACATTTACAGCAGTTTAAAAATATTTTCTGATTTTTCACAATACCCCTGTGAGGTAAAAAGAAAAGGAGCACTTGTGGCACCTTAGAGACTAACCAATTTATTTGAGCATAAGCTTTCGTGAGCTACAGCTCGCTTCATCGGATGCATACTGTGGAAACTGCAGAAGACATTATATACACAGAGACCATGAAACAATACCTCCTCCCACCCCGCTCTCTTGCTGGTAATAGCTTATCTAAAGTGATCACTCTCCTTACAATGTGTATGGTAATCAAGGTGGGCCATTTCCAGCACAAATCCAGGTTTTCTTTCCCTCCGCCCCCCCCCCCCCCCCCACAAACTCTCTCTCCTGCTGGTAATAGCTTATCCAAAGTGACCACTCTCCTTACAATGTGCACGATAATCAAGGTGGGCCATTTCCAGCACAAATCCAGGTCTTCTACCCCCCTCCCCCTCCCCACACACAAACTATACTCTCAGCCCAGCAGAAGCAGCTGTCCTCTCTCGGGGCCTCTCCTTCTGCCCCTCCACCCCCATGAACATGATACAGTTCTGTGGTGACCTAGAATCCTATTTTTGACGTCTCTGACTCAAGGAATATTTCCAAAATACCTCTGAACAACATATTAATCCACAGAGGCCTCCCTACCAACATTACAAAAAGAAGGATTCTAGGTGGACTCCTCCTGAAGGTCGAAACAGCAGACTGGACTTCTACATAGAGTGCTTCCGCCGACGTGCACGGGCTGAAATTGTGGAAAAGCAGCATCACTTGCCCCATAACCTCAGCCGTGCAGAACACAATGCCATCCACAGCCTCAGAAACAACTCTGACATCATAATCAAAAAGGCTGACAAAGGAGGTGCTGTTGTCATCATGAATAGGTTGGAATATGAACAAGAGGCTGCTCGGCAGCTCTCCAACACCACTTTCTACAAGCCATTACCCTATGATCCCACTGAGAGTTACCAAAAGCAACTATAGCATTTGCTCAAGAAACTTCCTGAAAAAGCACAAGATCAAATCCGCACAGACACACCCCTGGAACCCCGACCTGGGATATTCTATCTACTACCCAAGATCCATAAACCTGGAAATCCTGGGCACCCATCATCTCAGGCATTGGCACCCTGACAGCAGGATTGTCTGGCTATGTAGACTCCCTCCTCAGGCCCTACGCTACCAGCACTCCCAGCTACCTTCGAGACACCACTGACTTCCTGAGGAAACTTCAATCCATCGGTGATCTTCCTGATAACACCATGCTGGCCACTATGGATGTAGAAGCCCTCTACACCAACATTCCACACAAAGATGGACTACAAGCCATCAAGAACACTATCCCCGATAATGTCACGGCTAACCTGGTGGCTGAACTTTGTGACTTTGTCCTTACCCATAACTATTTTACATTTGGGGACAATGTATACCTTCAGATCAGCGGCACTGCTATGGGTACCCGCATGGCCCCACAGTATGCCAACATTTTTATGGCTGATTTAGAACAACGCTTCCTCGGCTCTCGTCCCCTAACGCCCCTACTCTACTTGCGCTGTATTGATGACATCTTTATCATCTGGACCCCTGGAAAAGAATCCCTTGAGGAATTCCACCATGATTTCAACAATTTCCATCCCACCATCAACCTCAGCCTGGTCCAGTCCACACAAGAGATCCACTTCCTGGACACTACAGTGCTCATAAACAATGGTCACATAAACACCACCCTATACCGGAAACTTACTGACTGCTGTTCCTACCTACATGCCTCCAAGTCTCACCCTGACCACACCACACGATCCATCGTCTACAGCCAAGCTCTGCGATACAACCGTATTTGCTCCAACCCCTCAGACAGAGACAAACACCTACAAGATCTCTATCAAGCATTCTTACAACTACAATACCCACCTGCGGAAGTGAAGAAACAGATTGATAGAGCCAGAAGAGTTCCCAGAAGTCACCTACTACAGGACAGGCCTAACAAAGAAAATAACAGAACGCCACTAGCCGTCACCTTCAGCCCCCAACTAAAACCCCTCCAACGCATTATTAAGGATCTACAACCTATCCTGAAGGATGACCCAACACTCCACAGATCTTGGGAGACAGGCCAGTCCTTGCCTACAGACAGCCCCCCAACCTGAAGCAAATACTCACCAACAACCACATACCACACAACAGAACCACTAACCCAGGAACCTATCCTTGCAACAAAGCCCGTTGCCAACTGTGCCCACATATCTATTCAGGGGACACCATCACAGGGCCTAATAACATCAGCCACACTATCAGAGCCTCGTTCACCTGCACATCCACCAATGTGATATATGCCATTCTGTGCCAGCGATGCCCCTCTGCCATGTACATTGGGCAAACTGGCCGGTCTCTACATAAAAGAATAAATGGACACAAATCAGATGTCAAGAATTATAACATTCATAAATCAGTCGGAGAACACTTCAGTCTCTCTGGTCATGCAATTACAGACATGAAGGTCGCTATCTTACAACAAAAAAAACTTCAAATCCAGACTCCAGCGAGAAACTGCTGAATTGGAGTTCATTTGCAAATTGGATACTATTAATTTAGGCTTAAATAGAGACTGGGAGTGGCTAAGTCATTATGCAAGGTAGCCTATTTCCCCTTGTTTTTTCCTACCCCCCCACCCCCCCAGACGTTCTGGTTAAACTTGGATTTATGCTGGAAATGGTCCACCTTGATTATCATACACATTGTAAGGAGACTGGTCAGTTTGGATGAGCTATTACCAGCAAGAGAGTGAGTTTGTGTGTATGTGGGGGGTGGGGGGGGGTGAGAAGACCTGGATTTGTGCTGGAAATGGCCCACCTTGATTATCGTGCACATTGTGGGGAGAGTGGTCGCTTTAGATAAGCTATTACCAGCAGGAGAGTGGGGTGGGAGGAGGTATTGTTTCATGGTCTCTGTGTATATAATGTCTTCTGCAGTTTCCACAGTATGCATCCGATGAAGTGAGCTGTAGCTCACGAAAGCTTATGCTCAAATAAATTGGTTAGTCTCTAAGGTGCCACAAGTACTCCTTTTCTTTTTGCGAATACAGACTAACACGGCTGTTACTCTGAAACCTGTGAGGTAACTTATCCCCATTTTACAGATGAGGAAACCGAGGCAGAGAGGTTAAATGACTTGCTCAAGGTCAGAGAGGAAGCTAATGGAAAAGTTCCCAGACTTGTGATTTAGAACATGCTGCCTTTACTTTATAAAATATTTGCTACATAACATACATTAATTATGAACATTGAATAGTTTATAGTAGTGCCATAAATGTAATCGTTAAAAGGAAAATATTCTCTATTTTTCTGTTTTCACTGGGTAAAACAGGACCGAACGTTTGACTTTTGTTCTGTGACCACAGGTTTTACAGTTGACTCAGAAATACTGTGAAGAACAGGAAATCCCCTTTCCACAAATCATCTTGAGTGAGGAAGATGAGAAGAAGCCAAAAGAATGTTACATGTTTGTGGATGATGAGAACCCAAAAGCTCCCATCGTGCTTCACTTCCCACTGGTGAATGATACGTTCCGAAAATACAAAGCACCAGGTAAGGGAATGTGCGTTAAGATCCTATGATTAAGGTATTCAGGTCTGATTAGCCAGATAGAATGCGGGACTGGCTGAACTTTCCTAACCATAAAATGTATGCAGTTATAGCTGTGCTGATCCTAGGATATGAGAGAAACAAGGTGGGTGAGGTAATATCTTTTATTGGACCCATTTCTGTTGGTGAGAGGCAAGCTTTTGAGTTTATCACAGAGCTCTTCCTCAGGTCTGGGACCTGACCTGAAGAATAAAGGATAAAAAATATGACCAATAAGAGATACTACCTCACCCACCTTGTTTCTCTAACCATAAAATATCACAGCTTTCCCTCACCTAGTTTCCCTGTAAGCTATTGAGCTCTATTACTTTTTTTACAGAAAGCGCAACAGAAGTGTTTCATTTTGGTGAGGGCAGTAACAGGGCTGTCCCAAAAGCTATTTAAAGTGTAGGGGAATCTAAATCGACAATTGATTTGCTCCTTTATGAACCCCTTCCTTACCAAGTAGTTCTGCCATATATAATGGCTAGATGTAGATGTGAACTAATATTTCTGAGGGTTTATCCTGAGGATGTGATGGTCACTGTATTTGCATTATAAAGAGGTCTGAAATCAGTCAGTCAGCATTGCCTCAAGTGTTATGATTTATGAATTCCCAACCATTTTTCCACCTCAGAACCTGAAACACCTTTTTACTCATAGAACCCCATTTTAAAATCAAGTTTAGTTACAATAGAAGGTGTGGGGGCCTTTTCTATATTATGGTAACATGTTAAAGCCCAAGTGGCCCTGTCTACATTAGGATGTTAAAAACACATTTTAAAAACACACCTGTTATCCTAATGTGGGCGGCCCCTTCCAGGAAGAATTAACTTTGTTACCTTGGAGTCAGGTTAGTATTTCTCACCTCAGAATTATAGCTTAATCCTGTAGTGTGCCATGCTGTGATCTATTGCAACGAAACAATTTTTTTCTCTTTAATCTGTGTTTTTGGAGGGTGGTGGAAGTATGAAGTGGAGACGGTATTTTGGCTCAAAGTTTGAAAGCTAAAGTATTGTGACCCTGCTCTGTGGTGCTGAAATCTCTTCTCATGCAATTTCTGACCAGGAGAGTGACCAAAAGTCAACAACACCTGCTTAGTTGATCTGTGACCTTCATTGATGATTCAATTAAAGGATTCTAGTAAGACTTTCACAGTTTATTTTTCTCTGGTTGTAGGAGTAGAACGTGAGTCAGAAGACGAGAAATCCTTTGGTGACTTTGTCATTGATGGAAAAGACTCTCCTTACCGCACGCTAAATTTCAGCTTTGAGCCCTATGACTTTGATAGGCTGGTGGAAGTGAACTGCTACAATGTTCTGAACAACAAGGACATACTCCTAAAGGCCCTAAATTTGGCTCTGAGCAGGAGGAAGCTGAAGAAGGGCAATGGGCAATGAGAACCTTCTTGGCATAGGACATGGATGGACTGCAATGCACCAAAGGCATATGGTTCAAGTAGTACTCCTGGGGGAATTCTGTACCACTGTGCATGCATAATTAATAAGCCACACATTTTTAATTTTTTTGCCCAGAAAAAAGCTTCTGCCAGAAAGTTGCTGCAGTTCTGCCTTTTGCTCACCAAGAGTGCTGTGGTGATAGGACACAGCAGCAGCTCCCGGTCACCTAGGAAAGAGAGAGCGCCTGCAGAACCTTCTTCACAGCACCTGTTGGGCCAGGTCAGGAAACAGGGCTATGGGGAGATAGACAGCGTGGGGCTGCTAGGGGTCAGACAGGGGCTTGTAAGGGCTAGTGGGGAAGGACAGACTGGGGCAGAGGGTGAATGGGCGTACAGGCGCAGGGCCACAGTGGGGAGGGAGGTGGCTCAGTTTGGGGGTACAGACACACTTGGGAATGGGGGAAGGGTTGCCAGAGTTCCTTTTAAAATCTGCTACTGTAATACTTCAAGTGTTGATTTTGACCAATAAAACCCTAGATGGCTTAGTCCTAGCAACTTCAAGATGGTCTCTCTCCTTGTGTGATACCAGACCAAGAGCTCTAACTCCTTTCTAATGTAATTGGGAAGGCACTGGGAGTTCTCAGGAAAGGATCTTTGACTATGGAAATTACTTCCTTCTGCTGCTGCAACTTGGCTCACCAGAGGCTGGAATTGGTGATCTTCAGATACTGCAAGAACTCATCTGTTTGTTTTCCTCAGACTTTTCCTGGGGAGGAGGAAGGGAGGCTATTTTTCTATGAATGTGGGTAGATTTAGGGAGGTCTATTTTGTTTTAAGATATTTGGGTCAAGGCCTTGTTTAGGGTTTTATTTTGTTAGTGTGTGCATTAGAGGAATAGTGTAATGCAGCTAGTGCTTGAGATAGGTGCAACGACTAAATGTGAACAAATAAAATGAATGTGAAGTGGTGCTGTTATATTGTGGGGTGGAATTACCTCACTTTACAGAGAGGGTTTTTAAGAATAGGAAACTAATCTTCAGGGCACATCCAATCAAAACTAAGTTTTTGGGGAATAACAACTATTCACATGTATGGTATTTACTTTGAACTGAATGTATTGATTGTGTATTTGAACTGTCATGACAGAAGTTTGATGTCCCCGTTCAAAGCAGACCCTAGCGTAGTAGTAAATTTTCAAGAATGGTTTGCTACTTCATTTCTATAAAGAAAAGGATATTTTCCATATTTCCTTTTTAATTAAACAAAAAGAATTTTGCTAACATGCTGCTTTTTAGGCCACAAGGCTAAAGTGGAGGGTTTTTCCTTTATTGATTGATGCTTGTTCAACTTAAGGATAGTTCGTTCTCCTCCAGTTTAAGTGCCTTCTGGTCAAAGGTAAGTAGTAACAGTAAATAGAATAAGACCTAGCTCTTTTCGTCCGTAGATCTCAAAGCCCTTTACGAAGAAGGGTCGTATCATTATCCCCATTTTACAGATAGGGAAATGGAGGCACAAAGGAGAAGTGACTTGCCCAAAATCATCCAGAAGGCCAGTAACAGAATGAAGAGTAGAAGCCGGGTCTTCTGAGTCTCAGTCCAGTGCTCTATCCACTAGGGAATGCTGCTCAAATATAATATAATTATAAAAATATAATCAATCTTCACTCCTGGGGTCTTGCTTTTTATAATTCAGTGAACTAAATAATTGCAGTTCTGAGCTGTTAAACTTCCTTCGTACCAGGCTACATCCTCGCCTCAGCTGGAGAAAAGGACATAAGAGTTATGATGAGAATCACCAATTCAGTGCTACCTGTTTTCATTATTTTCAATGCAGACTGGCTGTTTTCTTTGCAGGATTGGGAAGTCTGTCACCTTTTTTATCACCAGTAACTTCAGAAGATTAATTTTATTATTGTTTTCTACATACGTTTATAAATATTCTTGACTGGGCTCTGAGACAGCCTTACATCCAGGTTAGGCCTTGTGATGTTTGGCACAGGGGAGGCAGGATACTTCCCTCTCCAAACTGGACTTTTCTTCTTTTGTGAATGTTAAATAAACCAGTGTCTGTTTCTTGCAGTTTTCCCTTTCTCCCAGCAGGTGCTCAGGTACCATGGTGAGGGGGATATATATATAACCCTAGACTGATGTAAATGGGAATGCAACGAGTACTCTCCTCAAAGCTAGGTCTCCCCAGGCTTCCTAAAACTTCACACACCCACTTTCTGCTCCTTAAGCTCTCCCAGAGCAGCAGGGCTTCATGTCTGAAGTAAGGGTCCTTTATGCTCCCGTTGATCAGTAAATTAGCGCACAAGCACTTCATGGAGGACTCCACTTCATCACATTTTTGTAGGAAGATAAATTCCTTCTCTGCAGACCCACAATGCAACATACACTGATATGCTGTCTTGTCTCTTTAAAAGGCTTTCTATTCTACAGGAAGAGCGACCCTGGAACTTGGTTATTCAGTAGAATTCACTCTGCAGGGCAGGAGAGATTTTAAAGGGCTAGCTGTACTGTATACAATTTTCGATCTTTGTAGGTTGTCTCTGGGGGACGAGAAATCAGTGATGCAGTGTCTGGGTATGTTCTAAGTGTAACTTTTACTTACACCAGCATCTCAGTTCCAGCAGGTGAAATCAGTCACAAAGAGCATTCAAGCAATCTCTTCTCTCAGGAATCCCAGCTCAGTTCCCAGAGAGCAATTATGCTAGAAGAATTGACTATACAGAAAGGAAGAGAGCGAACGCTGCTGCTCACACGGCTCCCTCTACCCAGAACCTTGCATAACCCAGACTAAATGTACAGCCAATACCAAATATTTGCTCACATGCTAAGTAAGAGAACCTGAAAGACTCTAATAGTGTCACCTGATGACACCCCCCCCCATAACCATAACAAACCTGCAGTCCTTGATGGTTCTCACTATCCCTAAAAGATTACTTTATTTTAGTAAGGCTTCTGATGTAGTCCCACATGACATCCTTGTAAGAAAAACTAGGAAAATGTGGTTTAGATGAAATTACTATAATGTGGGTGCACAACTGGTTGAAAGAGTATACTTAAAGAGTAGCTATCAATGGTTTGCTCTCAAACTGGGAGGGTGTATCTAGAAGGGTCCCGCGGGGTCAGTCCTGGGTCCATCACTAATAAATATTTTCATTAATGACTTGAATAATGGAGTGGAGAGTATGCTTATAAAATTTGCAGATGACACCAAGCCAGAAGAGGTAGCAAGCACTTTGGAGGGGACAGCATTAGAAGTCGTCAGGACCATGGCAATTTGGAGAATTGGTCTGAATTCAACATGCTGAAATTCAATGGAGCCAAGTGCAAATTACTATACTTAGGAAGGAAAAAGCAAATGAACAGCTACAAAGTGGGGAATAACTGGCTAGGTAATAGCATTGCTGAAAAGGATCTGGGTGTTATAGTGGATCACAAATTTGAATGTGAGTCAACAATGTGATGCAGCTGCAAAAAAGGCTAATATCATTCTTGGGTGTGTTAACAGGAGTATTGTATAGGAGATATTGAAGATAATCATCCTGCTATACTCAGAACTGGTGAGGCCTCAGCTGGAGTACAGTGTCTGATTCTGGGCTCCACACTTTAGGAAAGATGGGGACAAATTAGAGACACTCAAGAGGAGAGCACCAAAAATGATGAAAGGGTTAAAAAACCTGGGCCTGTTTAGTCTTGAGAAAAGAAGACGGGGGGGACCTGATAAATCTTAAATATGTGACGGGCTGTTATAAAGAGGACAGGGATCAATTGTTCTCCATGCCCACTGAAGGTAGGACAAGAAGCAATGGCTTAATCTGCAGCAAGAGAGATTTCGGGTAGATATTAAGCAAAACTTTTTAACTGGAAGGGTAGTTAAGCTCTGGAACAGGCTTCCAATGGAGGTTGTGAAATCCACATCACTGGTGATATTTAAAAACAAGTTGGACAAACACCTGTCAGGGATGGTCTGGGTCTGGGTCCCTTCCTGCTCTGCATTTCTATGATTCTGTAAAGGCCAATACGCTGCAGTTATCTTATGTCTGCGTCTGTATGTTACAAACAGCTAGTTTGGGCATCCTGATTTGCCTTTCCTTATATTGCTCCCAGGAATTTGAGGAAGGGATGTTATAAAACACTGCTGTTCAATGTTAGATACTGGCAAAATGCCGATAGCACTCAGGCTGCCTTAGGAAGTAGAAATTGCAGTACTAGATCTGTATCCTGGTAAATCCCATAGGCAGAGATCTGTTTACTCTATGATCCTAAAGCTGCAGAACTTGCTGTGGAATCTCCACGTGACAGTTTGGATATCAGCATTGTTACCTCTCTCCCCTCATTCATTCTGGAGACTAATTCAGCTACTGTGCTTATTGCATGATCGCCCATTCCTCGATGAAAACAAGACCTCAGAAAAAGCAGCACTGGTTGGCATTCATAAGGCAGGGGAACTGTCACCCCATATTAATATTCTCACTTATGCATATAGGAAGTGACACAGAGGTGGAAAATCCCATTTTTTTTAACTGTCTGGGAATGGCTTTGAGCTAGCAACACTATCTCTTTCCCTTTCTGTATGCACTTTACCTTCTTTACAGCAGTGGAAGATAAACAGCTTTGGTAGATCTAGGGACCAAGGTAGGAAATCAGACTGTAGGAAGCAGGGTATGGAAAGCCATTTTATTTGGGCACTCATTTGTTGATGGGCCCTTAATCTGTCACTACTGGTCCTTGCTAATTAGAACAAAGCTGTTGGGATGGGATCCTTTGCGTGTTTGTTTCATCAAACTCACAGCAACAACTGTTTTAATATATTGTATTAATTTTTTGATTATTTCAGACTATTTGTGTATATGTATACACACATACACAATAGAGGAGTGAAGTTTTGGAATACCCTTCCAAGGGAAGCAGTGAGGGCAAAAGACCTATCTGGCTTTAAGATCAGACTCATAAGTTTATGGAGGAGATGGTATGATGGGATAAGATGATTTTGGCAATTAATTGATCTTTAAATATTCATGGTAAATAGGCCCAATGGCCTGTGATGGGATGTTGGATGGGGTGGGATCTGAGTTACCCAGAAAAGAATTTTCTGTAGTATCTAGCTGGTGAATCTTGCCCATATGCTCAGGGTTTAGCTGATCGCCATATTTGGGGTCGGGAAGGAATTTTCCTCCAGCGCAGATTGGAAGCGGCCCTGGAGGTTTTTTGCCTTCCTCTGTAGCATGGGGCACGGGTCACTTGCTGGATGGTTCTCTGCTCCTTGAAGTCTTTAAACCACAATTTGAAGACTTCAATAGTTCAGACATAGGTGAGGTTTTTCACAGGAGTGGGTGGGTGAGATTCTGTGGCCTGCGTTGTGCAGGAGGTCAGACTAGATGATCATAATGGTGCCTTCTGACCTTAATATCTATGAATAAGTTAAAGGAATACTAAGGTTGTAAAGACAAGCGCTCAAAAGTTAAGAAATGACTGAATTAAGGTTGCCTGTGAAATCTTAATTTGGCCCCCTTGTAGGTATGCATTATAATAGTCTTTAATTACATGATCTCATTCCATTTTTTTCTCACAGGACCCCTGCTTCATTCAGTGCATTGGATGGATGGTGCTCATTTAATGAGCTGCTATTCAATATTTTCTTTTCTCGTTATTCAATGAGTGACATCCGATCTTATTTACTGCACAATATTCAAACCCTGTTGTGAAGACAATGAATTTCCTCATGGGCTTTTTTTTATGGTGGTTGTCACTGAAGTATCAGAGTGCTTCAAAAACATTATTTGATTTATCTTCATAACACCTCTGTCAGGTGAAGGCTACTGTTATCCTCATTTTACAGGTGGGGAGCTGAGGCACAGAGATTAAAATCAAAAGTGTCCACTAAATTGGGTGCCTCATTTGAGATGCCTAGGGACCTGATTTTTTAGAGAACTTAGCACTATATATACCTATCTATATCTATCTATCTATCTAATGTTCAAAGGACAGCCCCTATTGACTACAGTTGCGGCTGTGAGTGTTCAGCACTTCTGCAAATCAGACCCTGGGGTTTCAAGTCAGGCATCCAGGAGAGGAGAGAAACAATTTGTGACCACCTGTGCATAGTTCGGTTGAAGTGACTTGCCCAGCATCAGAATTCTGTGACTGAAGCAGGGATAGAATCCAATGATCTAAGCCAGCATTGAACTAAGCAACAGGGTGGGCCCTGCGGCTCTCGGTCAGTGCATAGGGCTGCCCACCTTGCATGTCCCCTGTAGTGTGCTCCAGGAGGTGAGGGCAGCCTTGCCTCTTGCCTTCTTTGAGCAGGTCCTGTGAGTGGCTGCTCCCTGCCCACGATTCTAGAACTCACCATTGGGCCTCTGCCCTGCCAGCCTCTCTGGCCACCCTCAACAGGCCACTTAAGCCAGCTGCCCAACATCCAGCTGGTCTGCCTTTGAACTGTGATCTTGCTTCATACCATCCACTTCCTTGCCGTTGTTGTTAGGGGGCTTTTCCTTCACCCTCTCCCCTGGTTCTTGTCACACAGACAGAAAGCAGAAGACCAGAGGTCCGAAGTGTAGGCAATTCCATGTTTGACGTTAGTTCCAAGCAAACGTATCCATAGCTCTACACACCGGCAGAGGCTGTTTCTCAGTGTTCTGTTCCCAGCTCTGACACCACAAAGCCTTTATTCCATGTCCCCCTTCCCACCTCCCATTCCCAATTCCCCATTCCCTGTTTCCCCCCTCCTCCTCCTTAGCAGGCCCAAATACACCTTCAGTGCACGCCCCTAGTCACACCCCTTACAATTTATGGTCCTGTTCCATTTTGGAGGGTCGTGAGCTGGGGACTTCGTCCCACCCATTTTGTACCCCATGGGAGGGATAAGGAGTGAGGTTGTGCTCTGGCCAAGGCCAGGCCTTTCTTCAGCTTTTAGTGTTTCTTATGCCTCCCTCTCCTCCCCCCAGCAACTCCCCTTGCCCCTCCTAACTGGTTGCTTGACCTTGCCTTGAGATAAGGAGTTGAGGCAGTCTTTAAATGTGTGCTCATATATTACATTCCCACCATGCCCAGTAACACTTTAACTGCTCTTCTCTATTTCCATTATGCTAACAAACCCATCTGGTTTAGGCAAAAGCAACATTTACAGTGTCTTTGTCTTTAGTAAGAATCCCTTTGTCCACACATATTAGTATAAGATATAAGAGTATCAAAAAGTCAAACCCAAAATTCTATCCCAGGCTAACAAACAGGCTTTATGCTAAAACTTGTATCCCATCCTGACACCATGTGGTGGGACCTGCTGCCACCTGAGGAAGGTGAGGGACTCTGGTGCGCCAGTCTACCCTGCTCTGGTCCCAGGGCCCACCGGGGATATTAGTTGGCAGTTCCTCCATGTGACCAAGAGCACAGGCATATACTTGGTGCGGTTCATGAATTCCCCTGACACCTGTCCCTTTTGTGGCAAGAGGGAGATGCTAGCATACGTGTATGTAGGATGTGTCAGGTTGAAGCCCCTCTTCTGGTTCCTCCAGAACCTCTTACTGAGATTCTAGCTGCACTTTTCCCTGCACCTCCTGATTTAGGCACATTCAGTCCATGGCCTCACAAAGCTGTGGGACCTCCTCCTGGCACTTGTGTAAGCAGTGTCAGGATGAGCTCCACCCTGACATCTGGTGGTGAGGTGTGGCAAGTTGTGGAAAAGAACTTCAGGGGCTGATCTCATTTGCATAGGCACACCCACCCCGCCTAGAATGAGGCCATAGCTGCCCAAATGGTCACTTTGGCTGCTGTGGGATCCCTAGTGTCTCTGTTATTGGGGCAGAAAGAATAAATTGTTATTACCCTGCTTATGGGAACTGTGCTTGGAACTGTACGTGGCCTTTTGTTATGATGGAGGGACTCACCATCAACTAAGTAGCACTTGCTAGGAAAGGGTCATGGGTTCAAAAACTCTGTGAATTGAGAGAGGCTGGGGACAAGTATTAATACTTGGTGGTATGGGCCCCTTGGTGAGGGCCTTACATGCTAATTGCACTTCCTCCTCTCTCCACTGTGGAATATCAGAGCTAATTTTGATTTCATTAGAAGTCTAGTTACAGGCTGCTGAGCTCACTTTGGGCTAACAGTGCACCAGCACTGGGGCTCCCCTACTACAAGCTGAATTCACCAAAGAGCTGAACTGACTAAGAGCTGAAATCACTGAGCGTTGTGTTAAGTAGTGGGGGAGCCTGAAGATATATTGTGGAGCAGTTTGCGGGACGGCTGGAGTGCCTTGTGGACTGTCTGGTGGAACAGTTCGTGGGACGGTGGGAGCTGCTTGTGGGCCGTGGAGCGGGGCCGAGTGAAGGAGTTCGTGGGGCGGCTGGCGGAGCGGAGCGAAGGCCTATGGAGCTGTGGGGCAGTCAGCTTCGGATCATGTAAGGTGCCTCTTACCCCTGCCCCCATCTCCACCCAGGTAGGGAGGTAAAGCTCTGCAGATAAACTTTTGAACTCTGGGGCTGCCCTGACCAGGGACAGAGACTTTTGGGTCATTGGACTTTTGGGACTTTGGGTGATTTGGGGTTGCTGGACTCAAGAACCAAAGGGAAAGGGGCATGCCCCAATTTGCTCGGGGTGGATTTTTTTGCTCATGGGTTGTGTTATGAATCCTGGTGGTGGTGTTTCCCCAACATAATGCCACATTGTTTCTCTCTGTTATTAAAAGGCTTTTTGCTACACTCAGACTATGTGCTTGGGAGAGGGGAAGTATTGCCTCTTGGAGGCGCCCAGCAAGGGTGGTATATATTTGTCCCAGATCACTGGGTGGGGGCTCGAGCCGGTTTGCATTGTGTTATTGGAATGGATCCCCTAGATATTGAACCTGTCCCTTGTTGCTGCCAACTCCGACGGGCAGAAGGGTTACACTTGCTAAGATGGCTGTCCATCACACCAGGAGGAGGAAGCATGATGTGGAGATGCTTTGTGAGTGTGGGATCTGTTTTCATTCCCTGGTTCAATCAAGTTTCCTGGCAGAGTTCCTCTGGGCAGCGTCCACTGACTCCTAAGACACCTTTGAAGGGCAGTGGATGCTGTCCAGGGTCCTCTGATTTTTCAACCTTTGACCTCACTCCTGTTCCTGTTTTTTCATTTGTTGTCCCATGTTCTCACTTGTGGCCTGGGCTTAGTGGTTCCTCCCTCTTAGCTAAGGGGGCAAACCTTTAGTTTTGGATGGCCTTAGACTTGCCTGTCCCAGATCAGCAAATTGTACACATGGTCCTACTTCTGCAACAAATGAGGCAGGGGTCCTGGGGGAAATAGCATCCTTTATTGCAGGGGTTCTCAAACTTTTTCTTTCGGAGGCCCCTCCAACATGCTATAAAAATTCCACAGCTCATCTGTGCCACAACAACTGTTTTACTGCATGTAGAAGCCAGGGCCAGCATAAGGGGGTAGCAAGCTGGGCAATTGCCCGAGGCCCCACGCCACAGGTGGCCCTGTGAAGCTAAGTTGCTCAGGCTTCAGCTCCAGGAGGTGGGGTTTTGGCTTTCTGCCCTGGGCCCCAGCAAGTCTAATGCTGGCCCTGCTTTGTGGACCCCCTGAAACCTGCTCATGGCCCCCACAGTGGGCCCTGGAGCCCTGGTTGAGAACCACTGCTTTACTGTACAACCTTGATTTATCCCCAGAGCACTGTCCAGCCTGTACACTGAATGAGACAGACGTCTGTAGAAAAAATAGTATGTGATGATGTAGTTAAAGAACGTGCATAATGCATATGCGCAAGGGGTGTGAATTAAGATAGCACAGTCTGGACATTCTGGTATTTCCTAACTTCTGAGTGATTGGCTTTGCAACTGGAATGTTATTTCAATGTAGATGTTTGTGTGTAATTTCCTAGGTTTTAAAACCAAACTGCAAAATGTGTAGATTGTCCTCCAGCATGGGTCATCAGCAGGGCTGAAACCTTCACATCACAAGTAACTGATAGCAATAGTAGATAGTCATCCTCTGTGTGGAGACCAGCATTAGAGGGGGAAGAGACACACACTTTGCCAGTGGGTTTCACAGATACTTGCTGACAGCAGGCAAATGGTGAAAGTCAGGAATTTTGGGTTATAGTCCAAGTTCTGTGGGGAGTGTATCTAAGGTCATAGACCCTCCTGCCCCATTCATTCCAGCCTGTGTCTGTCACTTTCCATGCCCAATGTTGGCTCATCCCAATCTCTTCACGTAGATGGTTCCAGTCTCCCGCCCCAAGCCCCTCATCCTGGTCTCCCTTGACCAGCCAGTCCTAATATCCCATTCAGGGCTCTCTATTGGAGTCCCAGTCTTCTCTCCACCCTGGCTCTTTATCCCAGATTCCCTCCCTGGGTTTCTTGTCCAGCCAGCTACCTCCAACCTCCCTAGGCTTCTCATCGAATCCATCTTCCATCCCCACTCTCCTTGTTCCGGTCTCACTTGTGGATTCCTCATCTGACCTCGATCTCCCACCCCCACTTCAAGTTCCAGTCTCTCTTCTAGGCCCCTTGATGCTCTGTGAAGTAAACTTTTGCACTATTCCCAGCAAAAGGAAACAATTTAGCATACATTTTGATATCCGAATTCCTGGTTGAAGGAGAGCTAAAACACTTGTCTGTGCTTAAATGATCTCTGTTGACAAAGCTTGTGCTGCTGTAGTTGGTAGAGGTGAGCCTCAGTCACAAAATTCAGCTATGGAAGTGGGTCCAAAATTGGGGGATTCCTGTCTGGTATTCTCATTTGGGTCCATTTTTTCCTCCTTTGAGTTTGTAAATCTGCATCTACTAATTTTCCCAAGCATTATCCTTCTTCCTTTTGCTAGATTTGTGTGGAAAAATTTCTCTTGTAGTCCATCAATGCATCACATTTATACTGACAGATATACCATCCTTCTTTAAATAACACCAAATTACAACTTGTTGCAAGGGTGTTGCTTTGGAACATGTCCTTCTGAATTTGGGAGGTGGTGATAAGCTATGATGAAAGAAAAATGCTCCTCTTCACATCTAACCTGCAACACTTGCTCGTGTAGATGGACGCAGAGTGCCAGTAATGTCTGATGTGCTGAACTGTGATGGTTTTATCCTATGTACAAATGGGCACTACATGGAAACCACATGAACCTTTTACTTAGGATGAGCAGGTGTAAAATGTGTAGGACAAGTGTGTCAACCCTGGTGTGCCATGCAGTATTCTCCCTTATGATTCTGCCCTGCTTGCAGAATTTACTATAAGGTGGTTTTAGTCCTAGTGTAAAGATCAGTTCTTAAAGTATCAAAAGTTGTGCACAAGGTCTGCTTAGAGCAGTGGAAAACAATGGGGAACAAAAACAGTGTCCTGCCCCTTCTCTAGCATTTTCAGTCCAATGATCTCAAAGTCCTTTAAAGTCATAAACAAACTTTTCCTCAAAACACCCCGAAGAAGTAAATAGGTATTATTGTTCTCATTTTATTGATGGTTTAACTGTGAGTGCAGCTTATTGTACCACACAGATGACTGGAGCTGCCTCTTCTCCCCTCCACCCTCCAGACATGTTTCTGGTTCACTTGGGCCCTGTCTCCAGAAGCTGGGGTAGTAGTGGGATGCCCCCCACTCAGGCCCTGCTGCTGAGGACAGGGGCGGAGCGATCTGGAGCCCCCTGTCTCCCCTTAGCATGCTGCTCAGCCCTTGTCCCTGGCAGCCAAACCCAGGCAGGGAACAGGCCACTGCTGCCTCCCAGCCAGGCGTGCTCAGGCAGAAGTAGCTCTGTCTCTCTCCCCACCTGGCTGCTAGGGAGGGGGGTGAACGTGTCAGCGGGGAGGTGCAGGGAGAGAAGTACAGAGCCCCTCTCTTCCCCTGCCTCCGCAGGCCAATCTGGGAGGGCACTTGACCCGCCATACCACCTCTGTGTTGCCTCTGTTGTACCAAATGTGATACTTTGACGGTTACTGTGTCCGACTTAATCCTAGGGTTGTCTCATCATGGATTTCTGTTATGAGCTTTGGGGACAGGGACTGTCTTTTTATAATGTTCTCTGTACAGCACCTAGCATAATGAGGCCCTGACCTATGATTGGTGCCTGTAGGCACTGCTGCATCACAAATAACATGATACTAATAATTTATTAACTGACTTGCCTGACATTACAAAGTGAGTCTCTGGCAGAGCTGGGAATGGAATCCAGGTCACTAGACTGCCTACCCTGGGCCTTATCTTCAAAAGCATCCTTATTCCAGAAGCAATAAGGTCCACTTCTCGTACTTCTGTTTTCCTTTTAATGTGCAATCCGAAAACATTTATGCCTAACACAGTTTGGAAGAAAAATCCTAAACACCCATTCATTGTGCTTGAAATTATTTTAATGAGTCTGTGCTGGCAATCACATCAAACTTCTAATATAATTTGGGGATTCAGTATGAATGATCATATTCAAACTCTTCCGGGACTCTCAACTGTTGATGAATGTGCTGAATGTCATTCACACTGCAGTTTTTCTTGCACATAACTGGTGATGTCACATTTGACCTCAGACAATTAGAATCTAATCTCTAGTGGAAATTCCAGTAGGCACATTAGAATCCATCAACTGGTCTCTGGCTTCAGTTGGAGGAACAGGAACCCCAGGTACCAGTAGCCCAAAAAGTCCAGTGTAGCGTTTCAGAATCTAGTTGACTAGCTAGAGCCACTATTGTATCTTTAGGTGTCATCACAATGGGAAATATTGAGATCCCATTCAGGGATTGGGGACCTGTCATTTTAGGCATTATATCAAAAAGAGGTCTCTGCCCCAGAGAGCTTAGGCTTTAAGTATATGACAAAATGCCAATGGGTGGATGCTACAAATGGGGGAGCACAAAGTAGTAATGAGATGATTATGATGATTGTAAAGCAGCAGTCACCAATTGCCTGGTAGAAACCAGCTGAAGATTTTCAAGGGATCCTAGTATGTTAAAGCTGAAAGTTGTGCCTTAACTACAAAGATACTTTTTCATGGATTTCCAATAGGACTTTGTATTTCTTCTGTGACTTCAATTTCAGGGTCTTTTGCGGATTCTTTTTGCAGGACAGGCACTTCCATTACTTTCATATGCGTTTTTAAAATGAGTGTGTTGTAATACATATTCATCTTTTCTGAAGCCTTTATGGCCTACTGTATGCACAATGAGCCTTTAAATACTGTATCTCTAGAATGAGTATTTTTATACACCAGCAAAGCTCTGTTTGCATATGGGAGAGGAGAATGTCTTTTTAGATTCTTTTCAGTGTCTCAGGCAAAATACATTTTTGTAATTTCCATGAATTGATTTATTTTTAAAGCATGGAAAAAGAATGAGGAAATTAATGTAAAAATACACATCAATAACATTGAGATGACAATAACGCTCACATCAGGAAATTCATAGTTAAAGTTAATGCCCCTCCCATTCTTACCTATCGCTTACTATTTCTGTAGAAAAATGTGTGGCGTGCTTCATAGGGAGACAAGACATGGTCCCTATCCCCTGGGATGAACTTTGAAACAAAGGGTGGGAGAAGGGGTGGAGGGAAGATAAGTGATGCAACTGTAAAAGGTCATGAGATGAGCAGATACTCACATCTTGTGAGTTCCTTCTTTATATTTCTTAACTTTTGGTATATCTTATCAATTGCCCTCGTATCTGAGCACTTCCCAGTCTTCATTATATTTGTCCTCACCTCACCCCTGTGAGGAGAAAAATATTATCCACATTTTACAGATGGAGAATTGACTTGCCCCAGGTCACATATGAAGTCTGTGGTGGAACAAGAGCCCAGGTTTCCCATCTTGTAGACTAGAGCCCTAACCACTGGACCATCGTTTCTCTGTCATGTACAGCTATTATGAAGTCTAGGTACATATAACTGTTTGAAGGAGCAAATTCAGTCTCAAGAGCAAGAGTGGGGGAATGCATGTAAGCAACTGAAAAGTAAGAGGAAAAAATATGTCTGGAGACATTTGAAGGGAGAGTATGAAGTTGTATGGCACAGTGTATTAAGGAATTAGGCTTTTGGTGTAATAATGGTGAGATACCCAGGAAGCTGGAAGAGACTATTAGTTGGCCCCTGTCATATGCTATTGGTCCGGCTTATATGGCAGGCATTGATATCCTGGCTCCTGTTACATCCGGCTGTCTGTCTGAGGCCCTTAATTTAATACCTGCTCCCCTGGACTAGGGATCTTTCCCCACATTTGATGTAACTATTTCTTTAATGCAAAGAAGCTAACCAAACATGCAGCGAAGAACTCAGAGAAATGTGCAGGGATGTTTTTTAAAATGGGCACTGGCCATTTAGGAATATACAAATGAAGTTCCTGTGCTCTGACTTCTTCAAAATGTCTCCAGTCACTGCCTCAGATAATTAGTTTAAAAAGGTAGGTTTGAAATAACATTAAAGAAATATGGCTGGAGGGAGCAGCGCTGTGTGAGTCCTTTCAAGGAAAGGATATTAGAATAACAGCTGTATAGAGGGGAGAACAGAACCAGCTAGTGAACTCGGAGCAGCCCAGTAGTTTTAAACACCGTTCATTCTCTGTTACATTTACCTCAGGCTTGGGAAGTGCCTGGACCGAGTCTCTCATGTTCCGTGCTGTGCTGCTTAGCCGGGTGTCAACCCGAATGCTGCCACTTCTGGCTGCTGTGCTATTTAAGGAGAAAGATACTGAGTTCTCTGACAGGCAGGTAATGTAAACTCTAGCAATTCTTTTGCTATATGATTTTGCAACTACTGAATGAAGAAACTGCCAACTGTTGCACTAGATGTGTAAAACTACAGGCCTGAGCATAGTGCTTATTGGTTTGCGTGGTCCCACTGATGTCAGTAGAAGGTTTAACAATAGTAAGTCCTGCATTTTCCAGTGTATGTTTTCAGGGTCAGGTCCTAACTCTGACCTTTTCAGCATATAGAGTGAGGCCTGGTCTACATCTAAAACTTAGGCTGACCTTGCTACATTGCTCAATGGTGTGAAAAATTCACACCCTGGAGAGATGTAGTTAAGATGACCTAAACCCCGATGTAGACACCACTAGGTCAATGGAGGAATTCTTCCCTCGACTTAGCTACAGCCTCTCGAGGGGGTGGATTTACTACAGCGACGGAAAACCCCTGCTGTTGTCAGTGTCTGCACTACAGAGGCATAACTGCAGTGCTGCAGCTTGTAGTGTAGACATATCCTGAGAGAAATATTCATAATCTCTGGGAGAAAAATGGAAGAGATTTATTTAAATATTTGCGTAACAAAGTTAGAAATACATCATTATTAACCATAAACTGTAGTTGGACTTTGCCCATTCTTCTTCCCAAAACCTCTTGTTCCAGGTGGCAGTCAGAGAGGGGGTGGGGGAAGAATAATTAACTTTGAGGAGACTGAGTAACACTTATTTACCTCTTTTCTTATCGCTTCATTATTCAAGTATAGAGCAGGCTTAATTGACACTTAAGTTTACATACCTATAAACAAAAAGAAGGAGGAGTACTTGTGGCACCTTAGAGACTAACAAATTTTTTTGAGCATAAGCTTTTGTGGGCTAAAACCCACTTCATCGGATGCATGCAGTGGAAAATACAGTAGGAAGATATATACACACACAGAGAACATGAAGAAACGGATGTTGTAATACCCACTATAACGAGTATGTGGGTATGGCAACACCCATTTTTTCATGTTCTGTGTGTGTGTGTGTAATCTTCCTACTGTATTTTCCACTGCATGCATCTGATGAAGTGGGTTTTAGCCCACAAAAGCTTATGCTCAAATAAATTTGTTAGTCTCTAAGGTGCCACAAATACTCCTGTGTTTTTTGCTGATACAGACTAACACGGCTACCACTCTGAAACCTGATACCTGTAAACAGTGATGCAAAATACTTAAGGCTACTGAGCCAGATTACTGCGTTTGGTTATGTGCTGGATATGGGTTCCTCACACAGGTGGTAAAATCATGAATGAACAAAATTCTCTCTACCAGAACAATTCCCCATTTACGTTAATAAGATTCAAGCTAATGATCTAATAAATAATACAGGCACTGTGGCTTTGGTCAAAGGTTTTGTTCAGGTTCTCAAATTTTTAGGTGTGACCACAGAAGGAAAAAAGTTATGTTCTTACCTTGTGTTAGGTAACACATGCTAGCTAACAGGAGGTAAAATTCTAGTGAAGACAAGGCAGTTTGCTGTTTCCACACATGGTAGTGCGCTGCCAGCATTTATTTTGACCTGTTACCATGTGTTAATGCTCCAACTAGCTTGCCTTCACAGGGATTTTATCTTGTTAGCTATGACATGTTAATTAACACGAGATTAGAACACACCTTTTTTTCCCTCTAGTGAAAATAAGGCCTCTAAACATTTCAAATCAGTAAAGTCAAGCAACACTTGTAAAGGTTAGAATAAAAAAGTGTGTACACTTCATTTCTTGTTTTATATCTCTGAGATATGTCTGTGCAATAATTTGTGTTATTTATTAGCAAATGAATGTTTTGAAGTTATTTTTCTAAAATGAGCGCATGGCAGCTCAACACTCATGGATAGCATATAAAGAACATTTTCATAGAATGTTTCTCTGAGACATCATAAAGTCTTCAATCTCAGGTTATATAGCAATATTCTGACCACCATAAACTACTTCCTGTCCCTTTGCAGGGACTTTCTCATGGTTCATAGTCCTCAGTTTAATGGAAACAACTGACATCTGAAGATGAGTAGGCAAATCTGAGATATAAAGGCAGATTACTGAAGTAGGTAAAGGAAAGGTAGGCCAATTCTACTCTGCTTAGCCTGATGAGCTTCCACTTCCTCAGTTTGAAGTGGTTCTTAGTTTTCTTAGGCTAAGCAACCCGTGGGCTGGCTGGTCCCCTGTTTTTGTTTGATATTAGCAGTTTTCTTAAGGTGAGTTGTTGCTGAGTTTAACATTCAGGTTGATTGTCTTTTCAGCATGACAAGCACCTGTACTACAATCTCACGGTGAAAGTCCTCAGAGCTAGAAACATTCACGGCACAGACCTGTGTAAGTCCTTGACCAAAATTATCCAAACTAATGTTCTTCTGTGAACAGAATACTTCAGATTCCATAGCACTTGTCTGGCCTCTGTCACAAACACTAAATTAACTTTTACAAATTTTTAGTCTTAATTTTTTTTAACTGAGGCTGATGAGAGAAAATAGTGAAATAGCCATGGTAGTTTCCAGGTAAATTGGTAACATGGAGGAACTGGTAAATTGAAAATGACAAAATTGGTAGGGCAAAAAATGTAGCTCTTGATTTTTTTTTTCTCTGACGCTGGTGTAAATGAAGAATAACTCCAGCAAAGTAAACAGTCACTAGTGTAAAAAGTAGGGTGAGTGCAAAGTGAATCTGGCCCTTTTTACTTTTAACCCTTCTATACTGTGTTAATCCTCTCCTGACCTTTTTAAAAAATAAACTAAACAAAATTAGGTGACAATGTTCAATTCCTTTAGTCAACTCCCTTTGAAAACTTTGCTTTTATTTTCAAATTAAAGTTATTCTTAACTAGAGTTTGTCTTTAGCCTGATTTTCAAATATGGTTGCCTTTATAAAAATGAGCACATTTGCTGCGCCTGGAAAACCATTTATGCATATAAACAGCCATTTGTGCATGCGAATTAGGTAACTGGGTACCTGGCTACCCCTTTGCATGTTTACTGAATCTCCATGCAGAAATGGCTGTTTATATGCACATGCGTGCGCACACACAGGTTTCTGCAGACAGAAAAGGTGATTATTTTTTGTGGGTGCACCTGTAGGAATTGTAGGCTGTGTGTGGGGAAAGATATGGGGATAACACAGCCTTTCTTCCAGTTCATCTAACTGTACCTGTATCTCAGTGCACTGTTGTCAAGGTTCCTCCCCCACTCTGAACTCTAGGGTACAGATGTGGGGACCTGCATGAAAACCTCCTAACCTTACTTTTACCAGCTTAGGTTAAAACTTCCCCAAGGTACAAATTAATTTTATCCTTTGTCCTTGGAATATCCACCGCCACCACCAAACTCTAACTGGGTTTACTGGGAAACGTAGTTTGGACACATCTTTCCCCCCAAAATCCTCCCCACCCCTGCACCCCACTTCCTGGGCAAGGTTTGGTAAAAATCCTCACCAATTTGCATAGGTGACCACAGACCCAAACCCTTGGATCTGAGAACAATGAAAAAGCATTCAGTTTTCTTACAAGAAGACTTTTAATAGAAATAGAAATAGAAGTAAATCGAAGTAAAGAAATCACCTCTGTAAAATCAGGATGGTAGATACCTTACAGGGTAATTAGATTCAAAACATAGAGAATCCCTCTAGGCAATACCTTAAGTTACAAAAAAGACACACAGACAGAAATAGTCATTCTATTCAGCACAGTTCTTTTCTCAGCCATTTAAAGAAATCATAATCTAACACATACCTAGCTAGATTACTTACTAAAAGTTCTAAGACTTCATTCCTGTTCTATCCCCAGCAAAAGCAGCATATAGACAGACACAGACCCTTCGTTTCTCTCCCTCCTCCCAGCTTTTGAAAGTATCTTGTCTCCTCATTGGTCATTTTGGTCAGGTGCCAGCGAGGTTACCTTTAGCTTCTTAACCCTTTACAGGTGAAAGGATTTTTCCTGTGGCCAGGTGGGATTTTAAAGTGGTTTACCCTTCCCTTTGTATTTATGACAACTGTGCTTAGAGGTGGGGATTATATAATTAACTTTGATAAGCTGATCCTACTGCAAAAAGAACCTGAGAGTTCTTCTCGGAGTGCAGTTTTCCTGTATCTTGACGGTTGGCTCCAAGTAGGTTGCACCAGCCAAGAGGTCACGTTGGTGGCTTTGTTCCTGCTCCATCTTCTTGTAGTGATGGGTGTCTGTATAAATAAAGAAAAGTCCGGTTGAACACCCACACTGGTGATAAACTTTATCAGAGTGACACTGGACTCCATTTCAACAAGAGCTATACTCACCACAGAAATATTCCAGTTAATAAGCAATCTGATAGCACAGATTACTTATTGACCAAAGATAACAGTCAAACTGTGCCTTTCCCTTCTAGGTCACATGGCCTCATGTATTTGTAACACCATTTGCCAGACTTCATCTATGCTACCTACAGGCCTGGGTCTGGTCAGTCTATGCACCAGACAAGGATCACATCAACACGAGAGTGACCATTCCCTTTCTTATTTGGTGGTCAAACCTGGATGGAATGACAGTTGGCACCCCCTTCATCACTCCCACTTTTAGTACCATCATCATCATAGATGCATCCCTTATGGGTTGTGGTGCTCACCTGAACAACCACACCATACTAGGTATTTGGATCCTTCACGAGGCCAGACTGCACATCAGTCTACTAGAACTGAGGGCAGACTGTGTGGCATGCAGACTTCTCTCCAGCTCATTTATTCTCTCCATGTCCAAGTAATATTGGGCAACATCACCATGGTCTTTTACATAAATGACAAGGGCAGAGCAAAATCTCTTCCCCTTTGCCTAGAAGCAGCCAGACTTTGGAACGGGTGCACCAGAAATGGCATCACTATCCAATCCATGTACCTTCCAAGGGTTCAATACTCTTTACCAGACAACCTGAACAGACGCTTCTCTGCAGACTGTGAGGGGGAGATACACAGCTCCATCCTGAATGAGAGATTCATTCAGTGGGGACCACCTTAATGGGATCTCTTCATGTCCCAAACAAACAGGAAGCTTCCCTTATAGTGCTCCAGAGGAGCTACGGATCATGGCTCCCAGGGCAATGCTCTCCTGTTGTCATGGACGGACGAACTTAAATATGCCTTTCCGCCTGTTCTCCCATTACCATGGGTCTTGAGAAAGATCCATCATGAAAGGGCCAGAGTCATTCTCCTCACACCCACTGGCCCAGACAGTTTTGGTTCCCGGAACTCCTGAGAATGTCAGTTCATCCTCCTCTCAGGATCTGCTCCATCCTGGATCTCCTTACTCAGGAAGGGGGCAGAATCAGACACTCCCATCCAGACCCACTCCACCTCATGGCCTGGTGTTTGGATGGGCATCAGAACTAGAGTGTCTTTGCTTGGCACCCATCCAAGATATTCTTATTCAAAGTAGGAAAGACTCAACTAGGACCTGCTACCTAGCTAAATGGAGATACTTCTCTCTACTTGGGCTTAGCATAGGCAGCCTTCTCCAAGTTCTGAGATATCCCAGTTGTTTTAGTTTACCTGCTGTTTCTAAAGATCTCAGATCTTTCCATTAGCTAACTGCAGGTCCATTTTGTAGGGATCAGTGCTTGCCTTCTTCCAGTAAAGAGAGTTCCCATCTTTACTCACCCTACAATAGTGAGATTCATGGAAGGCTTAATTAGAACTTTTCTGCCAGTCGTCAAACCTGCATCTCAATGGGACCTTTATCTCGTCCCATCAGCACTCACCAGGCTGCCATTTGAACCCTTGACAACATGCTCCATGTCCCACCTATCCATGAAAGTTGCATTTTTAGTTGCTGTTACCTCAGCCAGATGCGAGATGGGAACCCTCCTGGCAGGCCCACCATATGCTATTTTTCACACACAAAAGGTCTCCCTTCTGTTCCATCCTAAATTCCTTCCCTAAGTTATTTCTGAATTCCATGTCTACCAAATTTTCTTCCTGAAACCCTGTGTCTCTGTGGAGGAGAGGAGACTTCATTCCCTGGATGTCAGACATGCCTAGTCATTCTACCTGCAGAGGACCAAGTCTGCCAGAAAATCACCTAGGCTATTTCTTTCTATAGCAGAGAGGTCACAAGGACAAAGTATATCCTGTCAAAGAATCTCTAAATGGATTTCTGGGTGCATCATCATGTGCTACCAATTAGCACTTGTCCCTCTGCCTGATGGGATAAGGACACACTTCACAAAAGCACAAGCTGTCTCTACAGCATCCCTGCAGGAAGCACTGATAGTGGATATATGCAGAGTAGCTACCTGGAGCTCCATTCACACTAGTTCAGGCCTCTGCTGAGGGTGCAGTAGTGGGAGCTGCAGTACTTCAAGCATCTTTGCAGCTGGCATCCTCGCACTCTCCTCCAGGATGAATACTGCCTGCCAGTTACCCGTGTGTGGAATATACATAGGGATCAGCACTTGAAGAAGAAATGGAGGTTACTTACATGTAACTGAATGTTCTCAGATGTGTGGTCCATATGTGTATTCCAGTACCTGCTCTCCGTGCCCTCTGCTGCTGTCTTCATGGTACGAAGAGGCACTAGAGAGGCCCACACCACCTTTTATACCCTCGGTCTGGAGCATGAGGTGAGCTCCTGTGCATCTGCAGGCCAGTGGACTCTGCTTGTTAGAATTTCTGGACCTGTGTGGAATACAGACAGGGCCACACGTCTCAAAGAACTTCCAGTTACAGGTCAGTACTCTCAATTTTTGGTGCTTTTGCTGCGTTTTGCATCTTAAGTGGAATTGACTCCATAGGAACATGTTTGTTTTGACAGCCATTTTGAACGCTAGGTTATTGATATTCAGTAGCCCGAACTAAACGCTGAAAAGAAAGTGGATAATGAGACATGATGGGTTGTCTTTCAAAGAAAGCTATGAGTAGGGCCCGACCAAATTCATGGCCATGAAAATCGCATCACGGATCATGAAATCTACTCTTGTGTGTGCTTTTACCCTATACTATACAGATTTCACAGGGGAGACCAGCATTTCTCAGATTGGGTGTCCTGACCCAAAAGTGAGTTGTGGGGTGTGTGTGTGTATCACAAGTTTATTTTAGGTGGCTTGTGGTATTGCCACCCTGATTTCTACACTGCTTTCAGATCTGGGTGGCTGGAGAGTGGCAGCTGTTAGTTGGGCACCCAGCTCTGAAGGCAATGCCCTGCCAGCAGCAGCGCCGAAATAAGGGTGGCAATACCATACCATGCCACCCTTACTTCTGCCTTGCTGACTTCAGAACTGGGCAGCCAGAGAGTGGTGGCTGCTGACTGAGGGCCCAGCTCTGCAGGCAGCAGCGCAGAAGTAAGGGTGGAAATATCATAACATGTCATCCTTACTTGTATGCTGCTGCGGGCAGTGGCTCTGCCTTCAAAGCTGGGCTCCCAGCCAGTAGCTGCAGCTTTCCAGCTGCCCGGCTCTGAAGGCAGTGCCACCATCAGCAACAGCACAGAAGGAAGGGTAGCAATATTGCAATCCCCCTACAATAACCTTGCAATCAACCCCCCCCCCCAAATCCTTTATGAGTCGGGACTCCAACAATTACAACACTGGGATATTTCAGATTTAAAAAGCTGAAATCATGAAATTTATGATTTTTAAAATCCTATGACTGTGAAATTGACCAAAATGGACAGTGAATTTCGTAGGGCCCTAGCTGTGAGCTGAGGAGAGAAGTTGCCTGTTGAGGGTTTTCCTGATGCCAGTCTTCTGTCCTCCCTTTCAGTGTCCAAGGCAGACTGCTATGTGGCATTGAATCTTCCAACTGCATCTCCAGTCACATCTCGAACACAGGTTGTTTATAATTCCAGTGATCCAGAGTGGAATGAAACCTTTGAATACAGGATCCACAGTGCTGTGAAGGTGAGGTGGGTTTCTTTGACATGGAGCTGGCTAGATTACCCTACTCCATCCGCAGTGGAAGGGTCTTAGCATTCAAAAAACAAAGGGTCATTATTCTAAGACACACACATACTGAAATAAAATTTAGAGATTCAAGATCTGCCTCTATCAAGCTCTTCACTTCCCAGTGAAGTGATTTCTGATGACAAATGTAGGAGGTAAATTTCAGTGAAGACTTCTTTTTTATTTAAAACAAGGCTCTGGAAAAATAGTGGTGCAGGGAAAAGTAGGAGCTGTGACTTTTAAGGACTCTTGAGATGGAGGCAGGGTAGATGAAGAAATTATGCTTTTTGCAGTTTTCTCAAAGGAAAGTGTTTGCAAGTGGAATATCATTGTTTATATAGAACTGTACATCTGAAAGTGCTGTGCGAACTAATCCTCTCAAGATTTCAGTGTGGTTAGGTAAGCAAATTCCTGTTGGATACATGAGAAAACTGAGGCCCAAAAGTGTTGTGGTTTCCCCCAAACTACACTGGAAGTCTGACAAAGCCAGGGTTAAAAGTCAGGTTTCCAATCCAAAGCTCAAATCATTAGACACCACTGCCTCATTAAAAAAGAACCATAAGGCATAACTGGAGATGGGGTATCAAATTCAGCATTCCCATACAGGAGTTTAAGGAAGGGGGGCAAGGTAGGAATGCTGTTGCTCACCAGGATGTCATGTGGGATTGGCTGATTGAGTTCTCACTTGGTCTGCCTTGTGGAAAGGCTTTGGCTACGGGGCTGGTGTGTAGAAGTTTTGAGACAGGTGTTGTAGAGATGTACCAACATAATCTGTGACAAGAAGTCAATAGACTATCCAAAAAGTTAATCAATTTCCTATTGATAGCCAAATAGTGACAGCACAGTAATATCTGTAATACTTTTCTCTGTAGGAAGCCACTCTGCAGGAAGCCTGAAATTCTGCCTGTTCTTTCAAACTTGCTAGGGCAGCAGCCATTAGTTAGGTTGAAAAACTTATGTACCCCTGAGCCTTCCTAAATAATACCACTTGTTTAAGACACAACGTATCACTTGATTACTGAATTGCATGGCATTCAAAACTGCTCACAAAGCACAGGAGGCCAAGACCTCTGAGAAAAGTTTTCATAATCAAATGCAGGGGATGCTGGCTTATATTGGTTGATAGCTAACTGGTTCTTGTCTAATGTGTTTGCCTAACTGTCTGACATTCTCTCCCCGACCAATAAGCTCATTGTGTCCAGGGCTGGCCTTACCATGAGGCGAACTGAGGCGGCCACCTCAGGTGCCAGACTTGCGGGGAGAGGAGTGCCACTAGGACCCAGAGTGTAGAAAATTGTCTGCTGCTGGTGCATATGTATTCTCTCTGCTCCAGATGCACAGAGATGGTGGAGTGCTGTGCTGGAGGAAGGAGGGCACAAGAGACATAACAGGCAGGCAGGAGAAAAGGTGAGAGGGAATAACAGAAAGCAGCAGGAGCTGCAGGGACAGAGAGGAGGAAGAGCCTCTTATGTACCTCTCTAGCACCCCCAGGAGCCTGGACTGATTAACACCAGCTTCTCAGGGAGCTTCCTGTTTCCTGCTGCTTTCCTGAACCCACTTGAGGAGAACAGGCAGTCAACTGAAGTAGTAGGAGCCAGTTGAGCCCTTAAAGCGCTGATATCATCCCTCACTCAGACCCTGCTACCAGCCTGCTTATGTGTCCCCTTCAACTGAGTGTTGAGAGCCACTATAGCTGACACAGAACAGCAGTCATGAATGAAAGAAGAAAACACTCCTCTGGGGCAGCATTCAGAAAAAGAAAGAAAGCAAAGGAAACTTTTCTATCTAAGCAGGAAGGACACAAATGTTCACAGTGAGCCTTCTGGCCTCAGTGAGGATGTGAGTGGTGAGGAGATGCCTGATCTTCCAGTTAGTCAGAGTGCAGGTGACCTGGCATCTACTGCAGCATCCATATCTCCATCTCAAATGGATGTAACCATGCACATTCCTGAAGAAAAGTGTAGATCAGACAAGAGTGTGGTGGAGGCGCAAGAAACAGCTGCTGCTGCTGAGTTTAGTTCCTTAAGTCTAGATGATCCAGGACTGTGGACCCACTTGAACAGTAGCCTGAGGGACTTCCTTGTACTGCATGGGCCACAGCAAGTGAAAAACTTCATATTCCCCAAAGACAATGAAAATAGAAGTTTCCATCCAACACATTACTGGCGTGAAATCCCCAATGGTGACAAAGTGGAGAGGCCATGGCTTATGTACTCAAACCCCCAGAATGCTGCATACTGTTTCTGTTGCAAACTCTTCCAGTCCAATGTTCCAGCTGCATTGGGTTCTACAGGAACAAAGGACTGGAAAAATCTGGCTAGAAATCTGGCATGCCATGAGAAGGCAGCAAATCACCGGAGAGCATTCCATAGATGGAAAGAGCTTGAGATGAGACTAAGGTTAAAGGCCACCATAGATGATCAGCATCAAGAGAAGATTGCATCAGAGTCTCTTTACTGGCAAAATGTTCTGAAAAGGTTCATTGCCATTGTGAGAGTGCTTGCTACCCAAAACCTAGCACTGCGTGGCACTTAAGATCAGCTGTGTGTGCCAAACAATGGAAAATTCCTTAAAATTGTGGAGCTGATGGCTGAGTTTGATGCTGTACTCCAGAAGCATGTAAGAAGAGTCACCACCCAAGAAATGTACGCACACCACTACCTTGGAAAAAGAATTCAAAATGAGATCATACAGTTGCTGGCAACAAAAGTCAAACAGAAGATTGTGGCAGATCTGAAGTCAGCAAGTTATTACTCTGTTATTCTGCACTGCACACCTGACATCAGCCGTACGGAACAAATGGCTTTAATGGTGAGTTTTGTAACAACAGCAGAACCTAGTGAAAATGTCCCTGCAATGGTGACTGTCAGAGAGCATTTTCTAGAATTTATTCACATTGATGATACTACAGGAGCTGGTACGACAAATGTGCTTCTTAAAAAGTCAAAAGATACGGGAATTGCGATAGCTGACATGAGAGGTCAGGGCTACGATAATGGTGCCAACATGAGAGGAAAGAACAGAGGAGTGTAGACACGGATCTGAGAGTTAAACCCTCGAGCTTTTTTTGTTCCATGCAGTTCTCATTCATTGAACTTGGTGGTCAGTGATGCAGCATCAGCTTCTAGTGAGGGTGCTGAATTTTTTAATGTAATTCAAAGCATCTGTATATTTTTCTCTGCATCAACTCATTGATGGCAAATTTTGAAGCAACATCTGGGAACATCCTCTCTCACACTGAAACCACTGAGTGCCACACGATAGGAAAGTCAAGTGGAGGCGTTAAAGCCTATCAAACACCAAATTGGGAAGATAGATGATGCCATAGTTGCCATATGGAGGATAATGCTATGACAGGAAGTGTTCGTGGGAGAACAGTGGCAGAGGGAAATGGCATCACCAGAAACATACCTAACTTCAAATTTCTGTGTGGCTTAGTGTTGTGGCATGACATACTGTTTGAAATAAATGTTCTAAGCAAGAGACTCCAAGGTGTTGACCTTGACATATCTGGAGCAATGGAACAGCTGGACAAAGCAAAGTCACACCTACAGTCTTATCAGTCAGATGAGGGATTTCAAAACATTCTGAAGAGTGCACAGAAGTTGGCAGAGGAACTTCACACTGAAGCTATTTTCCCACCCATTCAAGAACACAGGAGTCACTGAAAAAGACATTTTGATTGCAAAGCACAGGATAATCCCATAAGAGACCCCAAACAACAATTCAAAGTTGTATTCTTTAACCAGGTGCTAGATTGTGTAATACAGTCAGTTGAATGTTTCATGCAGCTCAAGGAACACAGCAGTATATTTGGGATGTTGTATGATATTCCAAAACTCCTCACTATACCTGAAGAAAGACCTACACCAGCAATGCAGGGCACTGGAGACAGTGTTGACACATGATGACATGCACGATATTGATGCAAGTGCTTAGGTGATGAACTGAAAGTCCTTTCAAGATATATTTGAGCAGTATCAACTCCAAAGGTTGTCCTGGAATATATGTGCACAAATAAGATGACCACCTTCTTTCCAAATGCTTTTGTTGCTCTGCACATACGTCTAACGCTTCCTGTAACAGTTGCGAGTGGAGAACGCAGCTTCTCCAGGCTGAAGTTAATAAAAACACATCTACGCTCCACAACGGCACAGGAGAGGCTGGTTGGCCTTGCAACCATCTCAACAGAGCACGAGTTGGCTCAGACGATGGACCTTCAGCAGGAAGCAGTTCAAATCTTTGAAACCAAGAAGGCATGGAAAGCACCACTTTGATTATTCAAACAGATAAAAATGCCAGTGTTTACTATGCTGACAAGAGAAGTTACATTTGCTGTTTAGGCATTTGAAAGTTAAGTGTTACTTAAAACTTCAAACAAAGTCTTTTAAGTTGTTAGTTCTCCTTTATTGGGGTAGGTAGCAGAGCAGTACCATGAGAGGAGTAGAACAGGAAGAAGGCAGAATTGAGACCTTTCAAAGTTTTGACCCAAGTGAGCTCCCCGCCACAGGTGCCAAAATGTTTTGGGCTGGCCCTGATTGTGTCCTACCCCAGAGCATTACTGTTGGCCATTAGCAGGAATGTACTGCAGTATTTAAATGCTTGTCTAGCTTAGAATTTTTTCTCCCAACTTAATATATTGAGTAGAACTAAATGGGGTCTCTGCTGTCTATGCTTGTGCTTCTGCCATCACATGGCTATGCTAGTTGCTTGCCTTCTGTTCAAGTCTTCTCCCCTTCTCTACTTTTCCTCTCGTTCTGCCTCTTCCTCTTGCTCTGTTCCTTCACTCCTTCCAGACCCCAAGTCTGTTACTGGGGAGAATATGTTGTGTATCTGGTTGCACCAGTCCCTACCACCACTCTCTTTGTCACACAGATGCCTGCTGTGTCTATCGATTACCTCACCTCTTCAGGTGTCATATGTTCAGCGAGAGTGTTATGCATACAGACCCTAGGTGCATTGGCTGTCCCACATTCTCCAGTCTGGAGCACATGCTAGCAGAAGTAGCATCCATGTGGAGGTTTGTCACAAAACACAAACTTAGGAGGGGAAATGTTTTAGTTGCTTGAAAATAAAAGGGTAGAAGACTTCAAGTCCCCAGGGCCTGATGAAACGCATCCTAGAATACTCAAGGATCTGACTGAAGAGATATCTGAGCCATTAGTGATTATCTTTGAAAAGGTATGGAAGACGCGAGAGATTCCAGAAGACTGGAAAAGGGCAAATATAGTGCCAATCTATAAAAAGAGAAATAAGGACAACCTGTGGAATTACAGACTGGTCAGCTTAACTTCTGTACCTGGCAAGATAATGGAGCAAATAATAAGCAATCAATTTGCAAACATCTAGAAGATAATAAAGTGATAAGTAACAGTCAGCATGGATTTGTCAAGAACAAATAGTGTCAAACCAACCTGATGGCTTTCTTTGACAAGGTAGTGAATGCGGGGGGAAGCAGTAGATGTGGTATATCTTGACTTTAGTGAAGCTTTTGATACAGTCTCGCATGACCTTCTCATAAACAAACTAGATAAATGCAACCTAGATGGAGATACTATAAGGTGGGTGCAAAACTGGTTGGGAAAACCGTTCCAAGAGAGTGGTTCAGAGTCATGCTGGAAGGGTAAAATGAGCGGGGTCCTGCAGGGATCACTTCTGTTCAGTCTCTTAATCAGTGATTTAGATAATGGCATAGAGCATACACTTATAAAGTTTGTGGATGATACCAAGCTGGGAGGGGTTGCAAGTGCTTTGGAGGATAGGATTAAAATTCAAAATGGCCTGGACAAATTGTACAAACTAGAGAAATATTTGACGTAAATAGGATGAAATTCAGTAAGGACAAATGCAAAGTACTCCATTTAGGAAGGAACAATCAGTTGCGCCACATACAAAATGGGAAATGCCTGCCTAGGAAGGAGTACTGCAGAAAGGGATCTGGGGGTCAGAGTGGATTGTAAGCTAAATATGAGTCAATAGTGTAACACTGTTGCAAAAAAGCGAACATCATTCTGGGATGTATTAGCAGGAGTGTTGTAAGACACAAGAAGTAATTCTTCCACTTTACTCCATGCTGATTAGGCCTCAACTGGAGTATTGTGTCCAGTTCTGGGCGCCACATTTCAAGAAAGATGTGGACAAATTAGAGAAAGTCCAGAGAAGAACAAAAATGATTAAAGGTCTTGAAAACATGACCTCTGAGGGAAGATTTAAAAAATTGGGTTTGTTTAGTCTGGAAAAGAGAAGACTGAGTGGGGACATAAGTTTTCAAGTACATAAAAGGTTGTTACAAGGAGGAGGGACAAAAATTGTTGTTCTTAACCTCTGAGGATAGACCAAGAAGCAGTGGACTTAAATTGCAGCAAGGGAGGTCTAGGTTGGACATTCGGAAAAACTTCCTAACTGTCAGGATGGTTAAGCACTGGAATAAATTGCTTAGGGAGGTTGTGGAATCTCCATCATTGGGGATTTTTAAGAGCAGATTAGACAAACACCTGTCAGGAATTGTCTAGATAATACTTAGTCCTGCCATGAGTGCATGGGACTGGACTAAATGACCTCTTGAGGTCCCTTCCAGTCCTATGATTGTATGATAAGACAAAGGACAGAATAACAAATGAATTGAGAATGTCCCTTTATTCCACATTAGGCTGATAGATTTTATTTGACTGTGGAAGATAAGATGTTTAGATAAGATTTCTCGCTTCTCTCATTGCAGAATATTGTGGAGTTCACCTTCTATGACAAAGGCATTGTGCTGAGGAGTCATGCTGCCTCCATTCATTTTGATGTGGGGAATATTACCCCAGGGCAGACTTTGAATCACACATTTGTGCTAAATCCCCAGGTGAGACTTTTCTACCCAACTTTCCAGTGGGGAAAAGACTAGTGCAGGTAGGATGTGTAATTGACATGTGATGAAGAGGCTGGTAGTTGTACCAGGATTACTTCCCACATTAGGTATGTAGCAAGTGTTGATTTAATAAATATTCCTTTTCAAAATGGAGTATAATGTGGCTAATGAATCTCAACCTATGCAGTTGTCCTGGATCACATTTCAGAGATAACACTAAATAATTACGTTCTACTTTTTATCCAGAATTCCTTTGAAGCATTAGCTCTTAAAGCTTCCACCATAGCCCCGTGTTCAAACTACCCTGTTGTTTGGCTTCCAGGGCTCACAATGTGACACAAACCCTTAGAAATTATTGGTGATGTTTGATATTGAGTCACTGGTGAAAATTCCTCAGGGAAATATTCAGATTTAAAGTCCATATTGCCTCCACGTCCCTTGCCACATTTCTGCATGAAATAGAAGGCAATTGCCAAAGTAGGTTGTATGGGAGATTTCTTGGGGTGTTTTTAAAAAAAACACTATACTGTCCTTTTTGGGAAACATCATGGATTTATGCCTTGTAGGCTGTCAATGCTTCAGAGGAGGTAGTGCACGCAAAAGGTGAATGTATCGGCTGATATCTAAACTAGAGGCCTGTGAACTGATTAACAATGAAGTTGTACAAAACTCTGCAGTTCTGTTTTGCAGGGGTTCCTGTAAATCTCCTTTCAGTTTTGCTCTGTGTGGGATCAGAGTCCTTGAGTTCCAGGTTAGAATGAAACTCACCTGAAAGCAGTGAATTCTTTGTGGTTTCTATATGAAATCATACATTGGCCCAGCAGGTTTCACAAACCCAGCATGAGGTTTGGATTTGTAATCAGGGCTCAGTTTGGTGGAAGAAGAATGGTGGTACTCTCCCAACCTCCATTTATAATCAAATCTTTGCCCATTTGAGAGACCAGTCTGATTTTCCTGAGGGAGTAATTGCGAGAGGAATTCAGGGAGACAGAATGCAATTATTCAAGCAGAATTTTCCTAGAAGGGTGAAACAAACACATCTACTCTTGCAAAAAACATGCACTTTAAGTAGAACAACCACCACCGCTCGACTATACTGGACTCTTACTGACCCAGAGGGAAATATGACTTCATTGTCATCACCACATCCTGCAGTATATAGATTTTTCTTTGAGGTCTTCCATCTAAGCACTGATTAGACTTTAATCATATTTTAGCTGGGGAGATCTGAGGTGGCAGGAGTGCAGGCCATAGAGGGAAGCCAAGGCATGACTATTGGCACAGAAGACCTATGGTTAGAAATGGCCGTTAAGGTACATATGAGCTCATTACCTTGATGAAACTGGGTATAATTTTACTTTTTGGAAGGGTCTCCACTATAAGATGCTGCATTTGTCTTGGAATCCAGATTATATAAATCAGTTTGTGTTTTGTTTGCTCTTCATATCCTCCATCACGTTATATCTGAGCTCCTCTGCTATATGGTGAGAACAAGCACAAACCCCCACCACAGCTGTTGCTGCAACCTCAGCTGACTGAGTGCTGTCAGGGCACTGCTGTGATTAAAGACTATCTGGGAGCTTATGATAAAGTGTAACCTACACACCTCCTGGGTGTGGTGTTCTGTCCCATCTAGTGGCATCGAGACCACTTAGAGAGAGAGAGAGATTAATGAGTCTGCTCTACAGCCTTAGCCAGAGCCAACTGGCGCTTAGCTCATGCAGTAGAGGCTCATGCACTAAAAGCTCCAGAGCCCCCACTTGTGACACCGACAGATCCTGGTCATCAGGATCAAACCTGGGGCCTCGGAAGCTTAGTGCATGAGCCTCTACTGCATGAGCTAAAAGGCAACTGCTTTTTAGCTAAGGCTGTAGAGCAGACTCAATAATCTCTCTGTCTCTCTAAGTCAGGGGTGGGCAAACTTTTTGGCCCGAGGGCCACATCGGGGTTGCAAAACTGTATGGAGGGCCAGGTAGGGAAGGCGGTGCCTCCCCAAACAGCCTGGCCCCCACCCCCATTATCACCCTCCTACTTCACGCCCCCTGACTGCCCCCCTTAGAACTCCCAACTCATCCAACCCCCCCTGCTCCTTGTCCACTGACTGCCCCCTCCCGGGACCCCACGCCCTATCCAACCTCCCCTGCTCCTTGTCCCCTGACTGCCCCAACCCCTATCCACACCCTGCCCCATGATAGGCACCCCGGGACCACTGACCCATCCAATCCCCCCACACTCCTTGTCCCCTGACTGTCCCCTCCTGGGAACCCCATCCCTAACTGCCCCCCCAGGACCCTACCCCCTATCCACCCCCCCTGCTCCCTGTCTCCTGATCACCCTCCCCCACCCCAAACCTCCGCCCCATCCAATCACCCCCCTCCCCTCACTGCCCCCTTACCATGCCGCTCAGAGGGCAGGACAGGCTTATTGGAAAGCCTGGGAGGTGAGCGGGTGCAAACTGCGCAAACCACGCGGCCAGCTGAGGCTGCGGGGGAGGGACTGGGGGCTGGCCTCCCTGGCCGGGAGCTCAAGGGCTGGGTAGGATGGTCCCGTGGACCAGATGTGGCCCGTGGGCCATAGTTTGCTCACCTCTGCTCTAAGTGGTCTCGGTGCCACTAGATGGGCCAGAACAACACACCAGAAGGTGTGTGGGTTAAAAAATCACTTGTTTTTTTAGTAGGGAAGTACTTGCTTCTTGCTTTTGCCTCCACTTTACTCCCATTTAAGATTATTAACCACAATGTTTCTCTGTATATTTAGCACTTAACTATCTTGAGCAATTTTGTATTGTCTGCAAACTTTGCCATCTTAGTGTTTTACCCCTTTTTCCAGATCATTGATGAATATGTTGAATAGCAGTACAGTTGGTCTCAGTACAGATCCTTGGGGGACCCAGCTATTTACCTCTCTCCACTGTGAAACTGACCATTTATTCCTACGCTTTGTCTTTTAACCCATTACTGATCCATGGGATGACCTTCCCTCTTATCCCATGACTGCTTATGGTGCTTAAGACCCTTTGGTGAGGGACCTTGTCAAAGGCTTTCTCAAAGTCCAAATACACTATATCCACTGGATCACCTTTGTCCATATGTTTGTTGACCCTCTCAATGAATTCTGATAGATTGGTGAGACAGGATTTCCCTTTACAAAATCCGTTGGCTCTTCCTCAACATATTGTGTTCATCTCTGTATCTAATAATTCTCTTCTTTACTATAGTTTCAACCAATTGGCCTGGTACTGAAGTTAGGCTTACTGGCCTATAATTACCTGGGTTACCTCTGGAGCCTTTTTAAAAAAATCTGTGTTACATTAGCTATTCTCCAGTCATTTGGTACAGAGGCTGATTTAAGCAATAGGTTACATACCACAGTTCTGCAGTTTCATATTTGAATTCCTGCAGAACTCTTGGGTGAATATCATCTGGTCCTGGCGACGTATTACTGTTTACAATTTGTTCCAAAACCACCTCTTTTGACACCTCAATCTGGAAGAGTTTCTTAGATTTATCACTTAAAAAGAATGGCTCAGGTGTGGGAATCTCCATCACATCCTGGGAAATGAAGACTGGCACAAAGAATTCATTTAGCTTTTCTGCAACAGCTTTGTCTTCCTTGAGTGCTCCTTTAGCACCTCAATCATCCAGTGGCCCCACTGATTTTTTGGCAGACTTCCTGCTTCTAATGTATTTAATTTCTTTTCCCCACAGTTTTTGTGTGTCATACTAGTTGCGCTTCAAATTCTTTTTTGGCTTGCCTAATTATACTTTTAAATTTGACTTGCCAGAGTATGTGCACATTTCTATTTTCCTCAGTAGGATTTGACTTCCAATTTTTAAAGGATGTCTTTTTGTCTCTAACTATCTCTTTTACGCTGTTGTTTGGCCATGGTGGCATTTTTTGATTCTCTTACTGTTTTTTTTTTTATTTGGGGTAAACATTTAGTTTAAACCTGTATTATGGTGTTTTAAAAAAGCTTCCATGCAGCTTGCAGGCATTTTCCTCATGTGACTGTTCCTTTTAATTTTCATGTAAATAGCTTCCTCATTTTTGTATAGTTCCCCTTTTTTGAAGTTAAATGCTACTGTGAAGGTTTTCTTTGGCATTCTTCCCCCTTCCCTCAGTCACCATCCTGGTCAGGTGGTTGGTAGTATATTCCTACTACTATACTCTTATTATACAAGCATTGAATTTCTATCCAGAGATTGGGGTGGGTCTGGAGCTATGAAATGTACTCTCCAATATTCAGGTGACCCACTGTGTGTCTGGTCTCTTTCAAGGAAAAGGAGGGGAAAGAAGAGTTGGATGTGGAATTTTCTTTGGAAGAAAGGTGAGGTTCCCCCCAGGTGCTGCTAACTGTACATCTAGTTTTGAATTAACCCTTTACAATCCACTGTAGTACATCTCAGTGTACTCACTATGTGAGGGGATGCGATTATACGTGCCAACAAGGCTGCTGCTTCCTCAGTTTGAAGGGGTTCTTGAAGCACTGCTCCGAGGAAGTCACAGTCTTGGTATCCTAGATGTGTCTAGGGCAGGTTAATTCAGCTGGATATTTCACAGTATATATTCCAGTGTTTCATTGCAATATGTCTGGGATGGCTGGTATCCTGTTCAAATCCTTGCTCCTTGGGTTCTGGCTATCCTGTGACAAGGTGGGAGAATCCAAAGCAGCTGTGTAAAACCAAGATACTATTTTTTCTCCGACAGTGGAAAACTTTTGTCTGACATAAAGGAAGCATTTGCTTCAGTGTCAGATTATAGATTATAAAAAGCCTATCATAGTTTAGACCCCAATGCAGAGAGTTGGGAGAGGGAGGTAAGGGGGATTGTAGCTAAGGAACCAAAACTCATTCATATTATCCCTTCATTTCCACAGCACAGCTCCCCACGCTGAGTCCATCACCAATGGAGTTCTAGTGGTGAGCAGAAGATGTGTTTTTACTTACATGCTGGGGGACTGTTATTTAGTGTGGGTTGTGCTGTTGGTGGTGCACTGCTTTCCGAAATCCCCTTTCATTCTCTCAAATCAGAGAGACGCTCTCTTTGGCTGTGATTGTAGTGATGTCTCCCACTTCCCCACAGGGTGTCAGCTGGGCATGTACCTGGGACTTTAAGTACCACAGAAGAGACCTCAACCACATGAGCTAAAGAATAACCCCATTAGCTGGTTGCAGTAGTAGGCTGTGATACTCTAGTGGACTTACCACTAAAGGGTGACCTGATCCACTTTTTCCATATGTTACACTGTCACCTGGAAGCATTTCTTGAAATTGCTTTGTCTGGCAGCGGGGTGATCGTTTTCATTGCAGCGCATCTGCTGTGGGGCAGATTTTGAAAAGCTGTGTTTCTGGAGAACGTATGTGTGGTGGGGAGAGTATTTTGGACCTCTCCCGGTGCTGAGGTACACATAACTTTCCACAGAAGATGGTAGTGGTACACCTGCCTCTTCACATCCCTGCACTCCCATTCCTGTGCCCCTTAGTAACAAACGAGCTTAGGAGCCAATCTCTCCAGGCCAGTTTTATTTGGCACTAGTTTAGGTTGGAAGCAACCAGGAATAAAAGTTGGAGGAAGGTGCTCAAGCCATAGAGTCACCCTGAGCACTGCGAGGAGAGTCTTGCTTAGGGGAAATGCTCTTCTGGATGCAGGAACATATCTGTCCTGAGTTTTTGTCCTTGGATTATTCTAGTAACTTCTCATCATAGAGACTAGCATTAGCGTCCGTGAGGAAATGAACACAATTTCCTAGTCAGAGTTAAGTTCTCATGGCCCATTCTTTTTACATAGGCTCATCCCTGCCTGTGTGTTCAAGGCTCCATCAATAAAAGTGAGAAGACCAAATGGATAATACAGGGTAGGTCTTGTAAGAGATATGGCAATTTCCTGCAATAGCCTTGAAAAACCTTACTGAATTAAGTTAAGAATCTTTGGAGTCCATTGTGTTAAATGCAAATGTTATGTATTATTGTGGGCCTTTGTCTGCTGATCACCTTTTCCATGAGGCCAGGATCAAAGGTCCAAGCTGTGTAAAGGAAAAACTGAGCTGTTCATGGCTGTTATGAACTTGTGGTCACAGAAAAACCCCTTTGTGGGGTTTGAAGGACTGACTAGTAACAGAGCTCTTGCTCGAGGTTGAGGGGTGATCTCAGGCAAGTCTATTAGCATGCATGTAGTTTCCTTTATGGTTTTTAATGTGTTTTCTCTGTAATGCTTTCACCTTAAGAATAAATGTGCTTGCTTACAAAGGCCCATGTGATAACCTATAACTGCTGGCAATTACAGCTATTCATACCCTTCAAAGAGAAAGCAAAGTGCAGATGCTAGCCTGTTCATGGAGTCTGGCTTCCTGGGGATATCACAATGTAGGCAGGGAATTACTGTGCAGCCTAGAAACACTCTGATCCGGAGGGAGAGAAATGTGGTCTCTGCCCAAGAGAGGACAGTTGAGGAGCTGGGAGCCTAGCATGGGTGCACTTGAGGGACTGTGAGGGGGGAATACAGGTGCAGTTGCCCTGAACTGTGATGGCTATGTCCTTTCTTTGACATATCCATCAAATTCAGGGGTTGAATGGCAGAGGATATGGTGAGGAACTGCACTTCCCTTTGTTATGGTGTAGTATAAAAAACATTGATATGGGCTTTACAGGACCTTCAGGAGGTCTGTCTGGTTCATTTCTAGCAGTCCTTTTGTTCACCTGGCTGGCAAAGGGCAGATACTGACATCCCTACAAAAGGGGATTGTGAGGAGGACAGCTGGGGCAAACAAGGATAATTCTGTAGGTATTCTGTAAAATAACACTCCCCCCTCCCTGCCAAAATCCATCCAAGCAAAATTCCCACCTTTCACTTAATGCAGTCCCTCAATGCTGTCTGCAGTGCTGGGGGCACAGCTCACACACCTGCACTGTCACCATATCCGTATTGGGTCGGGTGAGCAGGACCCACTATTGGAAACCAGGAAACCCATCTTAATGTTACATGGTTTCTTATATAGGTTTGACAGCTGGAGGTGATCAGTGGTGAAGCATTGCAGGCAGGGTTTTGGGGAATCAATGTGGAACTTGTTCTGGAGGATGTGAGAAGTTCTGGCATCTGGGAGGGGATTCTTGTTGAGGCATTAGTCACTTGAGGAGAGTTGATTGCAATCTAGAGTAGTATATTAGGGATTTCCTCTTCTGTCTTTATGCTCTTAATTGTGTGGGCTGACTCTCTCATTTCCTTATTCAGAGAACTGTCAGGTCAAGTTGTCCGTGCCAGGGGCCTTTGAGAATCGGTCATCCACTTTCTGTAGTGCTGACTCAGAAGAGAGAAGGAAGATCCCGTTTCTCTTCCATGTAGACAGAGAAATCAGCCCAGAGCTTCACTTGGAGCTGCTGCAAACAACAACTGTCCTAGAGGTGAGAAACAGCATTTGCCGGAGGCTTAATCCATTAGCCAGGCAAATCCATTGTGAAGCCAGGTCCTCGACTCCTGAAAATGACACTTAGGTCCTGACTTATATTCCATTCATAATAATTCCATGTACTACCCCGGTTGGACAAGTAGTGTTAGAGGCAAAGTTGACATAGGTCTTAAACCTGTTGATGAAAATAAGTCCATTATGTTAAAATAGGAACTATTTATATTAACTATTAGATGTGAGAATACACAACGAATAATTATAGGGTGGGGCTGGTAGGGCCGACTATTGTTATAATGGCCCAGCACTTCCCATTTATAAGATGCTGTTTATTTGCTTATAACTTTACCAAACTTTAACCATTTGGGCTGAAATTTTACTGCCAGATATCTGCCTCAAGCTGAATTATTTTGGAAAATTTCAGCCAAAATGATTGGGCTGTTTCTGAGAATGTGTCTAGGGAAAAATACGTTGTTTTGCCCATGTTAAAAAAGACAACAACCAGGGTGACCTTTTCTTTGAGAAGCTCTAGCACCCCCGTGCCTTGGAGCAGGGACTTGAAATTTGGCAGGAGCATGGTATTTGTGTCAGGCATATTTCTTTCACCATCCCTATGAAAATCTGCCCAAATTTGGCCAATTTAGTAGCCCTTAAAAATTGCAGTTTGTATGTGGTCAGTAGAGAAATGCTAAACTTTGTAGCTGAATTACCTGAGGATTCCATCCACATTGGGCATGCCCCACCTTGGAGCTAAGATGAACTTCTCTGCAATTGTGGACTGTGCTGGGGCCAGGCACTGGAAGTGGGAGCAAAGGAGCCAGTCTCTCCTGTGCTCTCAATGGCCCTCCTGCTGATGCCTAGCGAGTGTGGAGGAGGAAGCTACCTTACTCAAATGTAGAGGGGACAAGAGCTAAACTTTGGGGTGAGGGGTAGGCAGGATAGTGGACTGGAACAAGGAGCCTAGGGGATGAACTGGGACTGGAGGCTGGCAGGGAGGGAAACTGTGAGTGGGATGGAGTGGGACTGGCTGGGCAAGTAGACTGGGAGCTAGGGAGGGAAATGGATGGGACTGAGAGCCAGTGGTTGGGCTGGGGAAACTGAGATTGGATGAGGAGTTGGGGGGAGATTTGGACTAGAACAGATCTGAAAAGGAGCCAGAATAGGGGAGAACTGGGACTGTCTGGGCAAAGAGATTGGTGCATGGAGCCAGGGTGGGTGGGTGCTGAGATTGGACAAGGAGCCTGGGGAGGAAGACTGAGACTGGAGGCTTGGGAGTGTCAAGCACCAGATTGGAAGAGGAGGGGGAAACTAGGACTGCTTGGGCCAGGAGACTGGAGACAAGGGGTAGGATGGTGGGGAACTGGGAATGGATGGGCAAGAGGACTCGGACTCGGAGTGAGGGAGGTGACTGGGATGGAATGTCTGGAAGGGTTGAGACTAGGTCTTCCTGGGCAAGGAGACTGGTACTGGAGTGAGAAACCTGGGGTATGGAGACTGGGACTAGCTAGGTGAGAAGAATAGACTCGGGTGAGGAGCCAGGGGTGGGGAAGAAACAGGACTGGTTCAGGGACAGGTTGGAGGAGACAGGGCGGAAGGGGTCAGCCTTGGTGGGAAATGGTTAGAAGTGTCTGTGCCCACTAGAGCAAACTCCCTTCCAGAGCCTGGAATGCAACCCAAGATTCCTGAGTTTCACCATTCCTCTGCTGTCAGCAAATATCTGTGAAACCCACCGGCAAAGTGTCCCCTTCTGGGCTGTAGAAATGGTGACAACCTACTACTGCTATCAATTACTCCATTACCTCAAGTGGCAGAGGTCTGTGCAATGGATCTAAAGGTTCCAACCTGCTGATGAGCTACATAGGTTTATTAAAGGTTAAAAAGGGCATAGTCAATTTCCTATTAACGTCAAAGGAAAGAGGACATTGATTTCAGTGGAAATAGGATTGGGCCTTCATATACTACTATGTGTCCGGGTTCAAAGGACAAGTTTATGTAGTTGCTGGTCTTTGGGAATGTTTCTGTATAATGGTCCACTGGTGTGAATTGGGTAGGTCAGAATTGTTTATGTAACTTTAGCTTGTAATTTTTAATGTTTCAAAGTTAGTGAGATTTTTAAGGAGATCTTATCGTTACATCTTTTCCTGAATTGCATGGCTCAACCTGAACTGAGACATAATAAAGTTTTTGTTATTGGGTAATAAAACCACCAGCCATTTTTACTCATTTGAACAGTGAACATATGGTTTTGTATTAGTCAGTAGCACACAGCTGAGTGATATGTTTTTATAACAAGTGTACAGCACCTTGAGTGATGGAAGGATGCTTCTATAAATGTATACAAATAGTTACATTTCTCTGTATGTAAACCAAGCATTTTAATTCCTAGGAGGGATGGAGTGAGGATCTGAAAATGCACACTGCACGCTTAGGGACGGGAGCAATCCCCCTTGCAACACTTCCTCTTGGACAGGAAGTTGAAATTAGCGTTCCACTAGGAAAGGTAATAGTCTCTCTTTCTATGCACAGGTTTTTTAGGGGCATGGAAATGGTGGACTAAGTTAAGCTTTGTGCATTTAAGTTCTATGTTGTCTTTCTGTTCTGTTAGTGTTGGTTTTTTAAAGCCAGAAGAATTTGGGGGTATAAACTGTTTTTTACAATGTGTTTATACACCACCCTAGTATAGTGATGCCTGGATCTGACTGGAGCTGCTATGTGCTACAGTAAGAGGGAAGAGAAAGGGATGCATGAGTCAGAGATAGGGAATGGAGGAAGGGGAATGTTGAGGGAGGAGAGGTTTTTGGTTGAGAATAAAGGGACATAAGAAGAAAGTTGGTTGTTAGAGCAAATAAGAAATTTAAAGGGGATAATCAGAGGGGGACAATATTATAATGGAAGTGAAGGGTAGGAGTGAATGAGGGGACTGATAGGGATAAGCCTACCACTATCTCTCCCTTTGTGCCTTTCATTTTCCCTTTACTAATTACTCCTGTCCTCTCACACTTACTTGACCTTCGGTTTGGAATGCGGTTTGGCTCAGAAGTCCTATCCACTTTGGCCTGCCTGACAGGTTGCTAGAGAGCAGACGTGCTCTGGTAAATGTTCTGGATTCAACTGTGGAAGCCCATGGTATCTAACCCCTTATATACTGTCTGTCTCTCCTAATGAGCAGTCACTCGCATGTTATTGCTTCCTCACAGTAAAGTTGGAGCGGTCATCTCTGAAATGTGGGAAATAGGAGGAAGGAGTGAAATCTCATCTACAATTCATGGGTTAATTTAAAGCATCAAATAAAACAGAGCAAAACTATGTATAAATTCATTGAACCCTGTTTTTTTCCTATTCAGTTCACCATTTTCTCTGTCTGGTCTTGCTGGTCAAGGACCTCTTTATGGAGATGGGAAGAAATGAGATGTTCATGTTGACTTGAGATGAGCAATCACAAGAAGTATTTTGCATGCCCATGGACTCTGGAAGAGAGATCTGGTGTTGCACTTGCCTAGCCCTGTTCCTCTCTTAAGAGGAGGAGACAGAGGCTAGTGTTGGTTGAGCACAGATCTGGTAGCTCAGCAACTAAACCTCCCTCTGTCGATCTGGCTGTGGCTTGTCTCGTGTTTACATTCTCTTACTCACTCCCTCCTCCGGGCCCTTGGCTCTCTGCAAGAGCAATGTGCTGCATCTGCGTAGGCAATCAAGTCAAGCATATTAGTCTAAATGTCTTAACCATTCAATAGCTGAGGGAAGGGCATTGTACAAGTCCATGCAGGAACCAGGCAGCCCTTGCTGATGGGTGTACCCTGCAGCTTTGTTGCCTATATCTTCTCACTGGCTGCAGTGGCAAAGTGGGGAGTCACAAAGGCCCCATTTAGAGTCATTAGCAGCATATTTTAACACTCCACATCTGAAGAGATTGAGCTTTACCCAAAGATGGTGTGCAAGGTCAAACACATGGGTTTATTGGATCTGTCACAAGATATATACTGACTATATTTTTGTGCTTATAATCTCTATGGTTACATTGATGGTTTTTCTCATCACACAGTGTTGTCATCTTCAGTGAACTGTTAGGAGGAGCCTCCAGCATCTTCTGTCACATGAGCTGTGATGTCCGAAAACCTCTGTTATATAAACTTTCATGTTCAAAACCTTTTGCCATGTTGACTCACATGCTGAAGATGGGATTATGTGAATGAACTAAATTAGCTCTTTTTGTTAAAATTTGTCAAAATCCATGTATTTATTGCCTTAACCAGCATTCCAGTTACCAACTCCGCTCCTGCCCTGCCCCCATTCTAACCCCTTCCCCAAAGTCCCCGCCCCAACTCCACCTCCCCCTTCCCCATTGGACTCCTTTCTCAAATCCCCGCCCTGGCCCCGCCTCTTCCCGGCCTCCTCCCCTGAGTGTGCCTTGTTCCTGCTTCTCCTCCCTCCCTCCCTCCTGGAGCTTGTTACGCCACGAAACAGCTGTTTCACGGCAGCAAGTGCTGCGAGGAGAAGCAGGGACGCAGCATGCTCAGGGGAGGAGGTGGAGGTGAGGTGAGTTGGGGCGGATCGGGGAGCTTGGCTGCCAGTGGGTGCAGAGCACCCACCAATTTTTCTCCGTGGGTGCTCCAGCCCCGGAGCATCCACAGAGTTGGTGCCTATGCTGACTATACAAACCCCAAAGGGCCAGCCACATTGCCAGGTCAATATTAGGTTGTATCTTACCCAAAATACTGCACTGCCTGCCAGCCAATCCTTTAGTGTCTAAAACTAAAGTTTTATTTTAAAGAAAAAGGAAAGTACAAGAAGAGACTTGTTAAAAGATAAAGCACTTAGATACACCCAGAGACTTTAAAGTCCAGATATCAAGTTCTTAGCAGTATTGGTGAGTTTTCTGGCTTGAAAATCCCACTGGAACACATCCACAGCTTGGATGGGTCATTCAGTCCTTTGTTCAGAGCTTCAGTTTGTGGAAAAGTTACTCCAGAGGTAAGAAGCAGGATTGAAGACAAAAAGCAGACTATGCAGCTGCCCTTTATATTCCTTTTGCCATGTGGCTTGTACTTTGTGTCTTCACAGCCCATGGGCACGGAAAAGCCTTAAAGCCTCTGTCCATAGGTATGCCCCTAGAAGTCCTGCTGACTCACAGGGTGTATTCCCTGGCTCCTTTCAGTGGATTCATTGTACAACTGATGACCCTTGATGGGCCATCGAACAGCTAAGTAGTGCTGATGCCAATCTGTCTGGGGGTGTCACCCAAAAACAAAGCACAAGTTTGGAAATACAGATATACCCTACATATCTATAACACATAATAACAGGTGATACAAACATAAACAAAATTATCATACTTGGCAAATGGTAACATTTTGGCAGATACCTCACAGGACGTATCTGGTCAGATTCCTTGCAATTTTATAATATTGGTATCAACAATATCATAGTGTCCCACATATTCTATACATTATATACAAGGAACCGCTGTGTTCCTTTATGGTGACTTTATTGCTAGCTTTTCATGTTTTCTTAATCTACAATAAGGACCTAACCACATCAGCCACACTATCGGGCTTATTTCACCTGCAAATCTACCAATGTGATATATGCCATCATGTGCCAGCAATGCCCCTCTGCCATGTACATTGGCCAAACCGGACAGTCTCTATGCAAAAGAATAGATGGAAACAAATCAGACATCAAGAATTGTAACATTCAAAAACCAGTAGGAGAGCACTTCAATCTCCCTGGGCACTCAATAACAGACTTAAAAGTGGAAATTCTTCAGCAAAAAAACTTCAAAACCAGACTTCAATGAGAAACTGCAGAACTGAAATTAATTCGCAAACTGGACACCATCAAATTAGGCCTGAATAAAGACTGGGAGTGGACTGGTCACTACAAAAAATAATTTTCCCTCTGCTGATACTCTTACCTTCTTGTCAACTGTTGGACATGGGCGACGTCCACCTTGATTGCATTGGCCTCGTTAGCACTAGAAAAGTAATTTTCCCTCTCTTGATATTCACTTTCTTGTCAACTGTTGAGAATAGGCCACTTCCACCTTAATTGAATTGGCCTCATTAACACTGACCCCCCCACTTGGTAAGGCAACACCCATCTTTTCATGTGCTGTAATATTTATACTGCGTACTGTATTTTTCACTCCATGCATCTGATGAAGTGGGTTTTAGCCCACGAAAGCTTATGCCCAAATAAGTTTGTTAGTCTCTAAGGTGCCACAAGGACTCCTCATTGTTTTTGCTGATACAGACTAACACAGCTACCACTCTGAAATAAAGGTCACTCTGACTAAAGCATACATTTGTTCTTTGTGTATGGTGAAAACATAACATGGCCTGTCTTCGAGTTGGCTTTACTTCTGGATAGATTTTGTATAATATTTTTATGATAAGCTGTGGGAATTCTTTATGCTTCACAGGTGAGACTGTCTGTAAAACTTTCCTTTTTGGTTCAGGATTGTTCCTTCTTTTCCAGGGGCAAGGTGTGGATCTGACTGTGAAGGTTGAAGAGAGGTGCGTCAGATACCCAGAAATTCCTAAAAGAACATATGATAAGCAAATACTGTTCTCATTTATAAACTATCTTGGTAACTGTTTTACCTGTCTCAGTCACACTTACAGTTCATTTTACCTGACTGTCTCAAGTGAAAAAAGGTTCCTAGTGTTGAGGGGTTTTTTCTTGTGTTGTATCAGTTCACTGTAACTTTACTGTAGAATCAGTTTTCCTTGTATTTGAAACGTATTTTATCTGTGGGCTCAGAAAAAGAACTGAAGTTATAACCAACTTGGGGCTGAGTGCTGAAGAGTTGCTTACGGAAGTCAAATCTGAAAAAGTTGCTTCAAATGATAATATGCGGATTTGTCCACAAACTAACGCATGTATGGGCTCATGGGCAGGAGAGCTGGCACTCAGCTCCAAACAGTACAATGCGTGTGTCGTCGTTGGTAGGTTATATTTTTTCAATGTAGAGCTGATTCCTGTTTTAGGCATGGTCTGAAGATAGTATAAACCACACATCATGTCATTAAGACACATTTAATATACCTGTTGAACGTTTGACTTTCCTCTAACCAGAGTTTACATCTGCCTTTTTCAGAGAGGTTGTTACAATTCTTTTAGACCTATTAATACCTCTATTGAGATCCATGAGCGTTCAGCAAATATGAAAGGAGTCAGCCCTGTTTCAAAGAGCTTATGGTGTAAAAAGGCAAAATGCAAAGCAGGGCTGTGGAAGGGATACAGCTTAAAAGTGAAGTGACTGCATAATCTTGTAAGTGGAAGAACATCAGAACTAACTTTAGTTGTTTTGCTGATGCCTTGCTTCTATCTGTTCCCTGATTTGTAATACATTTATCTAAAGAGTGTATATTCTGCTTTTTTGGCTGTATAAAAGTTTTTATCCTCATGTATCATCTGAGAAATGGTATAGGTGATTGAACAGACTTGTCAGGTACAATTTTTTAAATATTGTATTTTGTTTTTAATGTTTAATTATCTGATGGAAGAGAGCAAGGTTGGAAGTTTCATTTTTGTGAGGCTATCCTCATGATGTGAGGCCTTTCAGATGGTCTTGAAGGAAGGGTGAAGTTTGGTTTGGAATGCTGAAGTGAGAAAACTGTTCCAGAGATGGGACAAACTGTGCTTTTTTTTTATGGCTCTTATCACTTGGACAGCTTGGTTCTTTAAAAACAGATACTAGTAAAACATAAACAAGAATGCAACACAGGTATGAATGAAAACCAAGGAAAAATAAATGCATTTAATTTTTTCTCAGCTGGTCTTAACTGGTGAGGCAGGGTACAAAATCAGAGAGGTGGTCTCAAGTAATAAGGGCTTTCTGAAAGTTCATCTCTCTCTTTTGCCATTCTTGTTCTCCCTCACTCTCCTCTTGCTTGTGGGAGTAGCTCTCAGGATCTTGATGTACGCATCAGTTTTGACCTCTGTAAAGGAGAGAGAGAATTTTTGGACATGAGGAAGAAAATAGTTTCTGATGCCCTAAAGAAGACACTTGGTTTGCCAGAGGAGCCCAAGAAAGATGAGGTATGAAATTCCCATTTTAGAGAACTCTGTCCTTTGTGACTAGTTTTAGGGGGAGATAACTGTGCTGTCAGTGAACCTCAGCTTTATGGAAAATAGATTGTAAGCACACAGATTTTGAAAAAGCAGTTCAGAATGCAAGACACAGTCACTGCTTGGATTTACAGTAGTAGAACAGGGACAAACAACCCAGAAAAAAACAGGAGAAAGCTATCTGAGCTGCTAATAGTCCCTGTTTTCTGTCCAAAATGGCTGCTCAGACTCCCAGATCAAATTACAGAGGCTAAATCAGCAGAAGATTTGGACATAGTGGGCTCAGATTTTTAATGTCAACAGAGCCCTTTCATAGGAATACTTATCTGTCTAACTACCTCCCATATTTTATTTTTGTTTATAATGAGAAAATCCATGAAATGAAACCTAAAACCAAATGACCGTGTGTGTGTGTGTGTGTGCGCGTGTAATTTAATACATATGCATGCAATGTAGTATATTCAATTGCATATGTTTTTCATAGCCTTTCATTCTTCTATTCTGGTAGATCCCTGTAGTGGCAGTAGTGGGATCAGGAGGTGGGATGAGAGCCATGACTGCTTTCTATGGCAATCTATCAGGACTCCAGCAGCTTGGTCTCTTGGATATCCTGATGTATATGTCTGGAGTCTCAGGATCTACCTGGTATGTAACTGGAACTTTTTCCCCATAGTCCTTCGACCTGAGAACTCAAGTCAGGATAGTCTGGGGAATGATACTCTATTGACACAGTTTACTTTTACCAACATGGATGATTCAGTGATAAGCTCATATATTTCCATAGTCTCTGTTGTTCACCTGATACCTTATTTAATTATCCTTCAAATTTCTGAAGTTTGTCTATAGATGCCCATTCAAGTTCTGGGTGCCTCTCCCATAAATTAAAAATCACAGAATAAATATAACCAGAGGACTGCCCATAAATAAACCCACCTTGGTCCACCCCCTCTCAACCACCTTAACTAAGGGAGGAAAAAGGTGAGCTTTGCAGCATGCCCAGTAGGTTAAGAAATCTGGGCTCTGGTAGATCATGTGGGGACAAATTCCAGAATCAAGGGCCCCACACAGGGGATGCCCTATCAGAAGCACCTTGTTGTTCATATTGAGGGAGCTCCAGCTTAAGCACCCCTTATGATCTCCATTGTGACAGTAGATCACAGGGAGAGATGGGATCTGAGTAGCCTCCCTCCTTCCCCCAAATCAGTGACAAAAAGGAGAAGCAGGAAAGTAAGTTATAATATCTTTGCCCCGCCTTTTTTTAAAGTGAGCATTTTTCTTCAATCCATACAATATTTTCATTAACATAATTCTTATCAAAAGGTTTCAAACTACTTGCAGTTTGATTGAGCCAGATCCATCTCTCTGGGGCCCTAATCCCTTTGCCACTGAAAGTCATCTTTCTAAGAAACGAGGTTTTAGTGATATCAGGTTTGTAGCAGAAAAATCAAGGGACAAGCCCATGTAGCATTAAAATATATCGGTTTGTAGAAAGGTATGTAAAGTATGGCTAGGTATTAATTAAAAATAATGTGAATTAAGTTAGAGGGAAGGTGCTGTAAAGGGGGTGTGTTTCTGCCTAAAGTAGTCTGAGATACTGAGGTAAAGAAAAGAGGGCACACAGGAAACCCAAGACATTAGATGACCATGGTAATCGATGCTTTAGGAAAGTTTCTTCATACTAATAATTAATTAGGTTGTTACTGAAAGTCTGCGGGTGTGCACAGAGATATGATATTAAGACTTTAAGAGAATGCAGTTTTGAGGCCCAAGCTGTGACCTATCATAAAATTGTTTAATAGGAAAGATTCCAAGGTGTGCTATAGACTATACATTTAATATGTTCTTAAATAAAAACAGAGATGTTACTTTCAGTTCTGTTCAAATCACAATGTGGGGAGGGCAGTCATCTTTCTCCAGACATTTGGCATATTGTGTAATAATTTGTTGTTGACTGAAAACCTTGGTGGACATTTTACTAGGTGTTTGTCTAAACTCTACAAAGACCCTCACTGGTCCCACAAAGACCTCAAGGATGCAATTAGCGTTGCTCGGAAACTCGTGACCAGCAGCAAAGTGGGGGCGTTTTCTGCTGAACGACTGGTGTATTATTTCCAGCAGCTGATCTTGTTGGAGAAAGAAGGACGGAAGGTCACACTCACGGATTTGTGGGGCCTTATCATAGAATATTTCTTACAACAGAAGGTAATGAGAGTCCTGGATGTGAATGGTTTGTCTTCAGAATAGGAGTTTAACAAACCTGTTTGAAGCCTCCGGCAACTTATCTCTTCAGACTTGTGGGACACTTTTTAAACTTCTCCTAGACATAAACAGAATTTTACAGGAGAAATGAAAACTTTAAATAATATCCAACACTGAGTAAAGCCCCACGTGATTATCCTATGTTAATCATAAACCTATTCCATGCTAATATTATAGTAATTATCCTATGATGATCATAAATACATAGCATTTTGTATTTTCAAAATGCTCTACAACCATTAGCTGACTCATCTTCATAACACCTCTGAGATAGATAAGCATTGCCTCTTTTTGCGGATGGCGTAGCTCTGACACAGATTGGTTATATTACTTGTCTAAGGCCACATGATGAATAAGGGACAGATAGGATTAGAACTCCAGAATCCCTGGCCCACAGTATTTTCCTCAGTAGGTATGTGCGTCTAGTACTTTGTATTTGCTTTTATGTTTTTCATTCTCTCTCTCCTGATGCCTAAAGGAGCCATTTATGAGGACTAAACACTGTGAGATTTAGTTTTTTCTCATATTATTTCAATTTCTGGATTGTGGAAATATTGAAAGATGAGCTCATGTCATGAGTTCGACAAATTACTCCATGAGGTTTTAAAAAAGCCCATGAAAAACTAAAAAGAATTTGCTTGAGAATTTCCTCTGAGTTCACTATTCATGCTGTGTGATTGGTCACATCTGTCACATGGCATTGCGAGGGCAAGAGGAACCTTCTATTTAAAGGCAAAACTGAACACCAAAGTGATATGACTTTTCCTTGCCATATCCAGCAGGATCCATCGAAGCTGTCTGACCAGCAGTCAGCAGTCAGGTGGGGACAGAACCCCTTCCCCATCTATGCAGCTGTCAATGTGAAGCCCAATGTCGGTAGCCATGAATTTACAGGTATAAAATAAAGTGGGTTTTTCCCCCCTCTAAAATCTGTAAATAGCATTTTCCCCCCAGTTTTAATTATTTATGTCCTTGTTCCCAGTCTCAAATCTTGTCGCAGCATAGTAATGATTGTGGGTAGCAACATAAATTCTCCTTCATATCCTTGCTACTGTGAATTTACTGGGTGAAATCCTGTTCCCATTAAACTCTCAATGGGAGATTTGCCATTGACTCCACTGGGGCTAGGGTTTCACCCATTATGTATACCTAACTTTTCATGCCTTTTCAATATTTGTAATGATGTGTTCAATCGCACATCTTCTCTTGAATTGTACTTGGCAATCCTAATTATAATGCTAAGATATTGGTTTGTTTTTGGATGTATCTCTCCGTGGGCATGTGCACATCTTTATTTGATGTTTGTTTGGTTTTTGTCTCCAACACACTTTTGAATGATGATATGATGGATTGACATTTTGTTTGGCTGATTTGAAAATCCCATTACTTAATTATTTCTGTTAGTAGCAGGATAATACTTCTTTAAATTCATTCTTCATCCCTTTTGCCGCCATTAAAAAATATCAACTTGTGATGCTGGTGAAAAGTCTTAATAGTGAATTCCCATGAATCTGTTAAATAAATCTCCTGTCAATCATATTGCTGTCATGCCATAAGTAAGATGTATGTGGTAGAATCTCCCCTCAGGGCATTAAAGCATTGTTATCTGGGAGGGTTAACCTTTACCAGCATAGGCATTATTGGTATGGATTAAGAAACTGAATTATTCTCTCTTAGCCATTCTCATGGGAATGAGGAGGGGATGAATATGTTTATCCAAGTGCATTTGTGAGATAATTATCTCGGTTAACCCTTTCACAGAGTGGTGTGAGTTCACACCCTATGAGTTTGGTAGCCACAAGTATGGAGCCTTTATCTGCATAGAAGACTTTGGCAGTGAATTCTTCAATGGGCTGCTGCTTGGGAAGTGTCTGGAGCCCAGAATTTGTTTTCTGCAGGGTAAGATCTGATGCTGCTAGAAACACTCCTATTGTGCTTTATAGCAACTGTAATTTGATGCACATTGATGAGAGGGTTAAGAATAATCAGATATTTAATTGTTAGTGACTTATATCAACAGCTGTACAGTTGCATAAGATGTTGCCCCTGGAGACTGTTAGGCATTTAACCACACTCTGTGTTCTTAACTGAACAAGACTTTTATTAAAGATAATCTGTCCTATCCCAATTTTGTCCTGCATATGATGCATATCTGATATGGTGAAATTGAAATTGGTCATGCTGTTCAGTGCCTGAGACGTCTAGGGAACCTAAATTAATACTTTCCTTGTTCCTTTTCAGGAATATGGGCCAGTGCCTTTGCTGCCAATCTAGATGAAATCTGGGAAGAAGTGATTTCTTCAAAAGTTGGCTTTCTAGAATCTCTGAAAGATGCCATCAAAGCTATAGGTAAACAGTAGACAGAGATTGGGCTTTCCTTAGTCGTATGAAAGGGCCTTGAAAATAACTCCTCCATTCAAGGAAGTAACCTCTTCTCACAACATAAAAGAAGATAATTTAGGAGGGCCTTAACAGCACTGTCTACTGGTAGCCCATTTAGTTTAGATTATAGGAACATTATGTGTGGGATTGACAGTGGAGATGATAAAGGATAATACAGTTTCTAATACAAGAGATAATATAAGTTCTCCTTACCAGTATAATGAAGAAAAAGAGAAAATGGGCAGCACCACAACTTTCTGAAACTTCACAACAGCATCAGATTCTGGACATATTTACACTACAACTATTATGGAGTCAGAGGATTTGGCAATATCACAATTGTCCCCTGCAGCACTTGCAATATGTCTGATGTTTGTAGTTTAGATAAGTACTTATCTATGTCCCCTTCACCAGATGAAAACCATGCAGTGTTCAAAGTGGGGACATGGGTGGGCCCCACTTATACTAGAGATTTTAACTCTAGTATAAAGGTTGGAGCCAATTGTGTCTTGTTTTCTCAACATTCTATTGTAGGCAGGGGTGAAAGTAACTTAAAGGACTTACTGATACGCTTGAGTCCTGAGCAGGGGGCATGGCTTTGACCGGAAGGGGCAGGGCCTCAACCGGAAGAGGTGTGGCCTTTAGAGCCCCAGGATTTAAAGGGCCCAGTGCTCCAGATGTGGTAGTGGTGGCTGGGAGCCTTGGGCCCTTTAAATCACTGCGGGAGCTACCACCTGCAGAGGCGACTGGGAGCCCGAGGGCTCGGGGGCCCTTTAAATCACTGCCCGAGCCCCACTGCCAGAGCTCTGGGGTAGCAGTGGCGGCTAAGGGCTCTGGTGGTGATTTAAAGGGCCAGGTGCTCCCAGCCACCACTACCCGCAGCGGAGCCCCAGGCCCTTTAAATTGCTGAAGGAGTCCTGGTGGCTCCCGGCTGCTGCTGCTACCCCTGGCAGCGGGGTTTGGGCAGCGATTTAAAGGGCCTGCGGCTCTGCTGCGGTAGCCCCAGGCCCTTTAAATCATCTCCGGGGGAAGCTGGTCCAGTCCGGCGCACTAACTCTTACCAGTATGCTATACTGGACCATAACGGCTTTAAATTGCCTTTAAATTGCTGAAGCCCCTGGGGTCGCAGCGGTGGCCAGGGTCTCCGATGGTGATTTAAAGGGCCTGGGGCTCCCAGCTGCCACTATCGGCCGCCTCTGCTACCTGGGGGCTCTGGCAGCAGGGCTCTGGTGGCAATTTAAAGCCCCTGCTCCAGCTGCTGCCAGGAGCCCCAGACCCTTTAAATCACCGCCTAGGAAAGCTGGTCTGGTACAGCGCACTGGCTCTTGCCTGTATGCCGTACTGGACCATACCGACTTACTTTCACCTCTGATTGTCGGTGGAGGCTTAATAATACCAGTCATTTTTTAAAAATATTGCTTAAGGTGTTAGCTACATGAGCCCTGCTGAAGACAGTAGCAGTTGTGTTTAAAATCCCAGCTGTTGTAAGGGGAAATGTCAGTATAAAATGGCTGGCATCTTGAACTCGGGGTAAAATGGTCAGGGAATTGTGAAATTTGAGCTTGGATACAGAGATCTGAATTCTGATTTGTTTGTTTCTTTCTGCAGATGAGGCTCAAGGACGCCAGCCTCTGGACCCCTCACAATTAGAAAAGCGAATGGTCATGCCAGGTGGAGCCTTCTCACATTTATTTCAAGATGTATTTAAGTCCCGCTTCTCTGCTGGGGAAAACATTAACTTCATGCGTGGACTGTACCTTCACAGGGACTACGTCAATGCCAAGGAGTTTGTGGCCTGGAAAGGTGGGTAACAAGATTCTGTGTGAGAGAAACCAGGCTGTATGTCAGAGGAATTGGGGACAGTTAGGAAGAGAAAGATGACGAGTCAGTGACAATGCAAGTATGTGTTATCCAAGTACATACTGCTGTAAAGCTTATAAAATGGGCAAGATGCTGCTCGGAGCAAACCATTCAGTTGGCAGTATAGAAGGCTGCTCAAAATGCAGTTGTTGTCTAAAACAAGTTAAAAACATATTTTGTCTGCTGCCACTGGGGTTTGTGTAACCAGATCTCCATGAGTAAAATCACCAACACCACCAATGGAAACGCTGTTGGCCAAATGCAGTCTTCCTTTACAAACAGGCAACCACAATGACAGGGTTGTACTTGTGTATATGACAGCAGACTTGGGCTTATATACTTCAGAGCAAAACCATCCCAAATCCCTTTTGACTGTATTGGAAATTGCCATATAGGAAAGTTATCTCTCCCAGTAGGAAGGATGGGCTTGTGCTTACGGCACTGGATCAGGACTAAAGAGATCTGGGTTCTGTTTTGAGCTCTGCTACTGACGCTCTATGGGCAAGTCACTTAATCTCTCTTTCATACCTTAAAGGGGTGTTGTGATGATAGAATAGTTAATGCACGTGAGATGTTTGGTTCCTGTGGTGGTGGTTGCTTATAAGCTTTTCTGTGGTGCTCAGATATAGGTCTTTTTTTATTTGTCTTGTTTTGCTGAGTGTCCAGGGTGGAGGCAACTTAGTTTGATTTGGTGGTGGGTGGGTGTTGGGGTGTGGGAGTACAGTTAATGTAATTCCAGGGTATTTAAACATTTCTCCTTAGGGTCTCACATGGTTTTCACCTTTTCTCTGAAATTAGACTGACGTGTTTTGTGTACTTCAGTGACCAGTATGATTTTGGGGTCTTTCAGGCACTCACCAGGATGCCTTTCCCAACCAGCTAACTCCAATGGAACACAATCTGTACTTGGTAGATGGGGTTTTTTCTATCAATTCTCCATTTCCTTTGGTGCTTCAGCCAGAGAGAGATGTAGATGTCATCTTTTCATTCAACTACTCTTGGGAAGCTCCATTTGAGGTGAGAGACAAAACGGAGCAGAATTAGGCAAAGACATGTGTCTACTGCCTAGGACATAATGGATGAAATCAGAATGGTCAAATGCCCTATTTAGACATATCTCAATGACTGAGAGAATTATTACTGGGTATAATGCATTATACAACCTTTTGTCAAGTTTTGGGGCTTGCTGCAGAAATTACTGGGTGAAATTTTGTGGCCTGTTATGCAGGAGACCAGATTAGACCATGCAGGAGACCAGATTAGATTATCAGATTAGATCATATAGATAATCATATTAGATTATCATATTTATCCCTCTGGCTTTAAAATCTATGAATCTGTAGATAATTGGTTTGAATCCAAGATCAATTCAGTAGATTTCCAACTGTTGGCTGTTTGGTGATTTATCTGAAATAAATTGATGATCTCAGTCCAGTTCCTGATGGACAAATATCAGTCTAAAAATAACCATTTCCATATGAGATGAACCATTTTTTTCTATACTTACAATGCCATGTTAAATGAACATATGTACATTTAGAAATTTTACATGACCCTGCACATTCTGGGCTCTGAGGGCCTGGCCCTGTGACATAGATTTAAAAACACAAGGAAGAGAAGTTTCAAAGCAAATTTCTCATCCCTCAAACTGCCAGTGTGTGACACCAACAATCAAAATGTGTGACAAATGACCAAAATGTGGGACACAATAATACACAGATTAAATATATTATTAGATTGAATATATATATATAATATAAAAAGCATGTTTGAAGGATGTTTTCTCACTGTGTTACTTAAATAAAAAAAAAAAAAAAGAAAAATGGAAAAAATTAATTCTATTGCTTGCCATAAAAAAATCCTCTGGCATATGGATCATAAGCAGAGTTTGAACTCTGGATTTTCACATTCCCAGCACAAGCCTTTACTTGAGTTACAGGAATAATTGCTCTTCTCTGTGTGGAGCAGCCAGTACAGGGGGATGCGACATGACACACATTTTGCCAGTGGGTTGCCCAGCTGTTGGCTAGACAGCAATAGAATATTGGAGACTGGAATCCTGGGTTCTGTCCCTGGCTTTGGGAGGGGGCTATTTTTTAGTGGTTAGAGATAGGAATAGCCAAATCAAACAGCTACATTGTTATCATTGATGATAACATTTATATTACAATAGTACCTGGAGGCTGAGGTTGAAGTCCCACTGTGTTAAGCCCTATGTAGACATATACTCTTTTGAGCTCTTCTGTAAATCTGGCCATGAGGTCAGAATGGGAACTTTGGAGTGCTGTGCACTTGAAAAATCTCATCTTTATTTAGATGCCTAAATGGGAGCTGAGCACTTTTGAATATCTGGCACCACCTGATTTTTAGATCTTATCCAGTAAAGAAAATAACTTTACTTTTGTCTTCTGAGTTCAGGTGCTGCATCAGGCTCAGAAGTATTGTGAAGAACGGGAAATCCCCTTTCCACACATTGTTGTGAGTGAGACAGATAAGCAGAAGCCCAAGGAGTGTTATATGTTCATGGATCCTCAGAATCCAAAAGTTCCCATAGTGCTTCACTTTCCATTGGTGAACAACACATTCCAGAAATACAAGGCACCAGGTAAGGAAGTATGTAGGAGAGGTTCAATTATACAAGGTGCTGAGAATTTTTCGCCCCATAGTCGGGAGTTGCTTAGGGCTCAATCCTGTAAGGTGCTAAGAACCTAAGGCTTACTTACCTAAGGTTTACTTCTTGCATACCTAAGGCTTGCATACTGCATATGTACTGCAGCATAACTACATCACTGAGGGGTGTGAAAAATCCACCCCCGTGGGTGATATAGTTATACCGACCTTAACCCCCATGTGGACTGTGCTATGTGGGTGGAAGAGCTTCTCCCACTGACATAGCTTATAGAGGTGGGAGAGCTCTCTCCTGTCAGCTTAGAACATCTTCCCCAGACATGCTTCAGCAATGCAGCTGCAAATTTGTAGTGTAAACCTGCCCTACAAGAAGAATCATTGGGAGCAGTAACTATATATTGGACATTGGCCACCAAAATATCCATCTTCAATATCTCAAGAAAATATGATACATATGCTACTTAAAGTGATTAAATATTTATATTATTAAATGCACAAATATGAAGGTTGTGCGTTCCCTACTCTAGCTGGTGGAACAGACCATCTGTTTAAAACTGTTTTAATGTATTCAAATATTCCAAAGTAGTTTTTGTTATATAGAGTGTATTTGTTCAGGTGTACTGTTAGTCCAGTTTTCAGTAGCCCTCTTTACTCCATTACCAGAGTGTCTCGGTTGCTTGGGGTTGGAGCTTCTGTCATAGCTTTGGCCTCATTTTTAAAATGTTGTAGTCTGTTTAAGCTGAAATTTTGTATTAGGATAATGACTGTGGGCCCTGAGGTGTTTGGTTTTATGAACAGTAACAACATTGGCATATGGAATTGTATTGTCCAAAGGTTTGAATGCAAAGCTGAAGAGTACTGGGGATAAGGGACTCTGGGTTCCCCTCTGTAGCTGAAAAAGTTATGAATTAAAATCATTCACACTGCCTGTGAGATAGGAACCAAGTATAGGGCTTGAAAATCACACTTGGTTAAAGTGCTTCAAACACACCTATTTCACCTTGTCAGGAACCTTACCTGCACCCAGTGGCAGGACAAAAGAGCCATCTGCAGAGTCGATGGAGCCGACGATCGGTCGGTCGATCGGTCAGTCGATCGATCGGTCGGTCGGTCGAACATCAACTTGTGGGTAGGTTTATGATAAACCATGATGGTAGCACCTCCTTCTGCTCCTGCACAAACATGGGAGTATCTTTTTAAGGGGATCTGTGAAGACTGTTATTGGCTGATTTTCTGTCTGCAGGAGTTGAGCGTGAGACGGAAGATGAGAAATCCTTTGGCAACTTTCCTGTTGAAGGAGAAAAATCTCCTTATCATTCTATGAACTTCACATATCAACCCAATGAATTTGATAGGCTGCTGGAATTAAGCTGCTACAATATTATGAACAACAAGGACGCTATTTTAAAAGCCCTTGATTTGGGCATGAAAAGAAGGGTACTCAAGAATGCCAAAAGGAAATAAGATGCAGCCTTGTATTTAGGATATTGACTGGTTGCAGGGCATTGAATACACGAAAGCTTCAGACAGGAACACCAAAGGACTAAGATATCTGCAAATGACCAACACAGCTGATAACTTAACTATGTTTCATAGCTTCTCCAAATATAGTATGTATCAGCTGGACTTCACTTCTGGGTGAAGTGTATGAATGGAGCTTTAATAATAGCATTAAAATATTTGTGTATGAGCATGTCTGTATGTTCTTACTGAGCTCTTGTGTTCCTGTGCAATGTGTGAACCAATGGGATTAAGCCAGTGATGCTTTTCCATTGATAAATATGTAATGCTGGTAAACTAATCTCCAGAATCCCTATCCTTCAGGGGAAAGAGGGTTTTGCTCCATATTCAGTACCTGTCAGTATGGCATCAAGAAGTGCAGACAGTTGATAGTAAGGGTGTGAGCTTTCTTCAGAGCTCTGCATTGTTTAGCTTTAGAGTTTTTTCCTTTGAAAACATGTTTTAGTGGGTGGTAAAAAATGTACTTACTTCACCTGCTTTTCCTATCTCCAGAAACCATAAATATAGATTAGTGTTCTGAATTGGAGATGCGGCAGATTCAGAAAATATCTGAGCTTTGGGTAAATTCTGGATCCATACTCCACAGTTCTGGCCCCTCTTTAATCTGAATTCATTTAATCTCATCTAATTATTTTGAGATCACTAAACCTAGTAATTTGTACAACTGATTATCCCCGGAGTGTTCTGAATATAAAGGCAAACAGAGAGCGTTGGTTAACAATAGCAGTCCAGCTGTGGTTAAGTTTGAAATAGCCATTCCATTCTAAGAGCAGATCTAGCTTGCCTCTTTCTCAAAAATGTTCCTTGTGGGATAAAATTTGGCTTATTTGTCTTCAGGCTGAAGGTGATTGTTGTTGTTGTGGAAATCTTAAGTAAATCTGAGCTGTTTTTGTATTGTCTCAATGCTGACAGACAAAGATACCAGCTGCTTTTGCAGTTGGGTACTTGTAGCTTAAAACCATTTTTTTGTGTTAAAATGTAAAAATTTGCATCTCTATTGCTTCTACTGAGAAATGTGGCTTAATAAAATAAAATATTTAATTAAAAGTAATTAAGTTCTAATTGATTAAAACTATATATTTGCATACAGTGTACTTTAATTTTCCTCAATGAAATAAATATGTAAGGGATGTGGCCATCTGAGATCCACGTGCACAAATTGCATGTATCAAAATAATACGTAGAATTTACTTTGAGGCTGGTCTTATAGATGATCCATGTGCACTAGTGAGTTGGGGCTTGGCTACACTTGCAGATGTAGAGCGCTGGGACTTAAACCAGCCTTCGGAGACCGCGGCAGGGTGGATAGCAGCAGTCTGCTCTAATATCACAGCAGGTGCCTCTCGGCATCAGCAATTATTGTCCTTGCTTCCTAAAAAGTGAGAGAACACAAATGTAACTTGGTTGTGATGTAGAGGTGAAAATAAGCTGGTACGGTATTGTATGGTGTACCGGCAAGAGCTGGTACTCTGTGCTGGACCAGACCGGCTTCCCCAGGCTGGCTATTTAAAGGGTCTGGGGCTCTTGGCAGCGGCCAGAGCTCCTGGCCCTTTAAATCACCACTGGAGCCCAGTTGCTGGAGCCCTGGGGTAGTGACGGCAGCCCAGGGCTCTGGCGGTGATTTAAAGGGCCAGTGGATGTAAAGCCCCCGGGGCTCCTGGGTGCTGCCGCTACCCTGGGGCTCGGGGCTCTGGTGGAGATTTAAAGGGCCTGGGGTAGCAGCGGGAGCTCCTGGGGCTCTGTTGGCAATTTAAAGGGCCTGAGGCTGTAAAGGCTACGCCTCTTCTGGTTGAGGCCCTGCCCCCTGCTCAGGACTCCGGCGTACCAGTAAGTCCTTTAAGTTACTTTTACCCACGTTGTGATGTAGCCTTAGAAGTAATACAGTGACAGGGGAATGTAGTTCAGTGATATAAAGCATATTAGCCATCTGAAAACCAGGGATCCTTGTCTAGCACAAGATGACATTTGTGTCAGCCAACCAGAGTGCCCAGTGTCAGTGTCACTCAAACCCTTTCTCTTGTGTGACTTGCATCCTAACTTACAATACATGTATTCACATAATTATATTGCAATTCCCTAGCTGAACTCAGGTGGCCCTGCCTTAAAAGGATGCTGTCAACTATAATTTTTTAAAGTATTTAAAAAAAAATCCAGTTTCTAATAGGGCACCTTTTAAATAGGATGTCTTGCTTTTGCTTAAAAAATTGAATACGTTACAAAGGGTTTCTTTCTGTTTCTTTGACATTTAAAAAGGTTTTTTTCAGCCAGGGAGAAATTGACTATGCAGGAGAAAGAGTGAAACTGACTGTATGTATGCACAGCTCCCACAACACATCTTTCAAGATCCATGGGTCCTACAGATGCTTATCACAACATTTAGTGTACCTCATCCAGTGCACTAAATGCCCCAGTAACAAGAAACCAGACAAGCACTATGCTCTCGAGTGAACTCGCACAGGAAAATGATACAAGACAAAAACAGCATATCACCTGTGGGTGATCACTTTGTATAGCTGAGATATCAGTCCTCATCCTCAAAGGAAACCTGCACAGCACTTTCAAAAGATGAGCCTAAAACACTAAAAATCGTGGTTTTAATAAAGACACTGGATTTATGTCTCCTTACAACAGCATTGTAACCCTCTAACTCCACTTTTTGTCCTATGACTACTGAATGTGATAAAACTTTGCACTGAATGATTCCTTAGAATATGTGCTAACTACTTATGCTAAACTATCTGTTCAATCTTGTATTTAGCTGTACCTTTCCTAGACCCGAGGAAGAGCTCTGTGTCGCTTGAAAGCTTGTGTCTCCACCAGAAGTTGGTCCAATAAAAGATATTACCTCCCCCACCTTGTCTCTCTAAAATCCTGGGACTGACACTGCTATAATAGCAGTGCATGTACATAGCGTGCTGTCACACAGTACACTAAAAATCAGAGAAATATTTTCTTCACTAACTTCCTTTTTTTTTACTACCTTTGGGTGTTACTGGTAACTACTGTAGGTATATATTATTTTGAGGCAGAAATATGACTTTTCAAGTTGATGGGGTATCTAATTAAATTTTGTTTCCTTCCCATTCAAATACATAACTAAGATTAAAGAAGCAAATAACCAACCATACACTCTGTATATTGAATTAAACAAATATTCACATAGTATTTGCCTAGAATGAAGCAGGTCTCCCATCTGATTCTGGTGAGGTAGATGATAGTGGGTGTATCAATGTGTGGGAAGCAGTGTCACCTTATTGTATACAGAGTACTATACGGACAAAGCGTAGCATACCTTCTGGCTTCTTCAAACTGACACCTCTTTATAATTCATGATACTTTACTCTGGCTTAAGACATAAGAATGTGATAAACACAGACTAGATGTCATTCACTCCAATAATATGCACAGTATGTCTCTTCTCTTACATTCTTGGCTACAATAGGACCTCCTTAATATTTGGCCTATAATTATATGTTAGCCCTGGTCTACACTACGAGTTTAGGCCGGATTTAGCAGCGTTAGATTGGTTTAGCCCTGCAACCGTCCACACTATGAAGCCATTTTTTCCAACTTTAAGGGCTATTAAAACCAGTTTCTATACTCCTCCCCGACGAGTGGATGAGCACTGAAATCAACCTTGCTGGGTCCAATTTGGGGTAGCGTGGACGCAATTCAATGGTATTGTGCTCCGGGAGCTATCCCAGAGTGCTCCATTGTGACTGCTCTGGACAGCACTCAACTGAGGTGCACTGGCCAGGTAGACAGAAAAAGCCCAATGGACTTTTGAATTTCATTTCCTGTTTGGCCAGCGTGGTGAGCTGATCAACACAGGTGACCATTCAGAGCTCATCAGCAGAGGTGACCATGCAGTCCCAGAATCTCAAAAGAGCTCCAGCATGGACTGAACGGGAGGTACTGGATCTGATCGCTGTTTGGGGAGACGAATCCATGCTATCAAACTCCATTCGAAAAGATGAAATGCCAAAATATTTGAAAAAATCTCCAAGGGCATGAAGGACAGAGGCTACAACAGGGACCCGCAGCAGTGCCATGTGAAACTTAAGGAGCTCAGGCAAGCCTACCAGAGAGGCAAATGGCCGCTCCAGGTCAGAGCCCCAGACATGCTGCTTCTGTGATGAGCTGCATGCCATTCTAGGGGGTGCCCCTAGAACTACCCCAACCCTGTGCATGGACTCCATCAATGGACTCTCATGCAACAGGGATGCAGATTCTGGGGACGAGGAAGAGGAGGAGGAGGAGGTTGAAGCACAGCAAGCAAGCGGAGAAACCATTTTCCCTGACAGCCAGTAACTGTTGTTCACCCTGGATGTAGTACCCTCCCAACCCACTGAAGGCAGGCTCCCGGACCTAGAAGGCGGAGAAGGGACCTCTGGTGAGTGTATCTTTGTAAATATAATACACGGTTTAAAAGCAAGCATGTTTAATGATTAATTTTCCCTCAAGACTTGGGATGCATTTGCGGCCAGTACAGCTACTGGAAAAGTCTGTTAATGTGTCTGAGGACAGAGTGGAAATCCTCCAGGGACATCTCAGTGAAGCTCTCCTGGATGTACTCCCAAAGCCTTTGCAAAAGGTTTCTGGGGAGGGCAGCCTTATTCCGTCCTCCATGGTAGGACACTTTACCATGGCAGGCCAGCAGCACGTAATCTGGAATCATTGCATAACAAAGCATGGCAGCGTATGGTCCTGGTGTTTGCTGGCATTCAAGCAACATCTGTTCTTTATCTCTCTGTGTTTATCCTCAGGAGAGTGATATCATTCATGGTCACCTGGTAGAAATAGGGGAATGTTATTAAGGGGATATTCAGAGGTGGCCATTCCTGCTGGGCTGTTTGCCTGTGGCTGAACAGAAATCATCCCCGCTGTTAGCCACGCGGTTGGGGGACGGGTGAAGTGATCATGCCAGAGAATTAATTGTGTGTGTGTGTGTGTGTGTGTGGTTAGTTGGGTTTGTGCTGCACGTTAACCCGAAAACCACAGCCCATCCTTTTAAATGGCCAACCCATTTTAAAGGACCAACCCAATGGGTGCTTGGTATGTGAAATGAGGGTCCTGCTGTTTGAAGCCATTCCCACATGTTAGGAAGGTTCTCTAAAATGTCTCTCTTTAAATACTACTCTCCCTTTTTTTCCCTACCACAGCTGCAAATTTTTTATCGCTCCGTGTATCATCTCCATCCCAGAGACTATCAAAGATTAGAAGCCAGAAAAATTGCACTCGCAATGAAATGTTCTCTGAGCTCATGCAGGCCTCCCATGCTGAAAGAGCCCAGCACAGTGTGTTGAGGGAGACAATGTCAGAGTCCAGGAAAGCACAGGACGAGCACGAGGACAGGAGGCAGGATGCAATGCTGAGGCTACTGGAGGATCAAACTGATATGCTCTGGCGTACGGTTGAGGTGTAGGAAAGGCGGCAGGAGCACAGTCCGCTGCTGCAGCCCCTGTGTAACCAACTGCCCTCCTCCCCAAATTCCATAGTCTCCTCATCCAGATGCCCAAGAACACAGTGGGGGGCCTCTGGGAACCCAACCACTCCACCCCAGAAGACTGCCCAAGCAACAGAAAGCTGGCATTCAATAAGTTTTGAAGTGCAGTGTGGCCTTGTCCTTCCATCCACCCCTCCTCCACCATCCCACCCGGTGTTTCCCTTCTCCCCCACCCCTCCTAGGTTACCTTGGCAGTTATTCCCACATTTGTGTGACGAATTAATAAAGAATGCATGAATTTGAAACAACAATGACTTTATTGCCTCTGCAAGCGGTGATCAAAGTGGGGAGGGGAGGTCACTTGGCTTACAGGGAAGTAGAGTGAAACAAGAGGGGGAGGGTTTTAATCAAGGAGAAACAAACAGAACTGTGACACCGTAGCCTGGCCAGTCATGAAACTGGTTTTCAAAGCTGCTCTGATGCGCAGCAACCCCTGCTGTGCTCTTCTAACCGCCCTGGTGTCTGGCTGCATGTAATCAGCAGCCAGGCAATTTGCCTCAACCTCCCACCCCGCCATAAACGTCTCCCCCTTACTCTCACAGAGATTGTGGAGTGCACAGCAAGCGGTAATAATGATGGGAATATTGGTTTTGCTGAGGTCTAACCGAATCAGTAAACTGCGCCAGCGCGCTTTTAAATGTCCAAATGCACATTCTACCACCATTCTGCACTTGCTCAGCCTATAGTTGAACAGCTCCTGACTACTGTCCAGGGTGCCTGTGTATGGCTTCATGATCCACGGCATTAAGGGGTAGGCTGGGTTCCCAAGGATAACTATAAGCATTTCAACATCCCCAATGGTTATTTTCTGGTCTAAGTCCCTTGCTGCAGCCGTTCCCATGGACCAGAGTTCCTAAAAATGTGAGCGTCATGTACCTTTCCCGGCCATCCCACGTTGATGTTGGTGAAACGTCCCTTGTGATCCATTGAAAAATACCCCTTGTGGTTTATGTACTGGCTGCCTTGGTGGTCCGGTCCCAAGATAGGGATATGCATTCCGTCTATCACCCCACCACAGTTAGGGAATCCCATTGCAGTAAAGCCATCCACTATGACCTGCACATTTCCCAGAGTCACTACCTTTGATATCAGCAGCTCAGTGATAGCATTGCCTACTTGGATCACAGCAGCCCCCACAGTAGATTTGCCCACTCCAAATTGATTCCCTACTGACTGGTAGGTGTCTGGCGTTGCAAGCTTCCAGAGGGCTATCGCCACTCACTTCTCAAGTGTGAGGGCTGCTCTCATCTTGGTATTCTTGTGCTTCAGGGCAGGGGAAAGCAAGTCATAAAGTTCCATGAAAGTGCCCTTATGCATGCAAAAGTTTCACCGCCATTGCAACACTATGCAGTTCTACCAGTCTGTGTTTGTTTCCCGGCGCCCAGAATCGGTCATTCTATGGCATGAGCCTGCCCCCTTGCCACCAGGATGACCAAATTGCTGGGCCCTGTAGTTTGAGAGAAGTTTGTGTCCATGTCCTCATCACTCTCCTCACCGCGCTGCCTTCGCCTACTCACCTGCTTTTGCAGGTTCTGGTTCTGCATATACTGCTGGATAATGTGCTTGGTGTTTAGAATGGTCATAACTGCCATGTTGATCCAACGTCAGCAGGAGAGCAGAGTGGCAGTGGAAGCGGCGGGTGGTTGACAATGCTGACCGCAATATGGCACCCGCATGGAAAAAAGCGCAAAACAATTGTCGGCCGTTGCTTTCATGGAGGGAGGAGCAAAGGGTAGGCTGGCAGAAGACAGTGCAGTACAACTGTTAGCTGTCATCATCTCCTGGGTGCTTGCCAGCAGACAGTGCAGTACGACTGCCAGCTGTCATCGTCTCCTGGGTGCTCACAGTGCTGTTGGCTGGGAGAGCAGCCTGAGGCTGAATGGCCTCCTCAAGGATTGAACTCACAACCCTGGGTTTAGCAGGCCAACGCTCAAACCACTGAGCTATCCCTCTGCCATTATTCCAGGTAGGACTGAATCTCCATTAGACAAAACTTAAAGAAGAGAATGACCTGAGTCACTCCCATTTATGTTCAGACGCCCCTGACAGATCTCACCAAGGTCTGCCAGGAGCACCCATGTCTTCCCAGGCGCCCTGACCGACCTCACCGAGGCCGGCCAAGAGCACCCAAGAGATGATGAGGATGGCTACCAGTCGTGGATGGTCTGCTGCCACAAGGCCATGAGCTGCTGCTGTGTAGCAACGCAGTCCCATGTCTGCCAGCACCCAGGACACCAACGGTGATGGTGAGCTGAATGGGCTCCATGCTTGCTGTGGTATGGCGTCTGCCTGGGTAACCCAGGAAAAAAGGCGCAAAACGATTGTCTGCCATTGCTTTCACGGAGGGAGGGAGGGGAGGGGGCCTGACGACGTACCCAGAACCACCCGTGACAATGTTTTTTGCCCCATCAGGCATTGGGATTTCAACCCAGAATTCCAATGGGCGGCGGAGACTGCGGGAACCGTGGGATAGCTACCCACAGTGCAACGGTCCAGAAGTTGACGCTAGCCTCAGTACTGTGGACGCACTCCACCAACTTAATGGTCTTAAGTGGGGACACACACAATCGACTGTATAAAATCGCTTTCTAAAAAATCGACTTCTATAAATTTGACCTAATTTCATAGTGTAGACATACCCTTAATGTGCTCAACCGAAAATTATCTAATCTGCAATTCATGTTCTCAGAGGGTGGTAACTATATTTTGTCTATAGGGGTTAAGTGAGGGGAGAGAAATATTTTTATAACCTAAATCCTTTTTGATGTTAGGCACCGTCATTTAAGATAGCATGTCAGTTAATTAAATTAACAAATACGTTATTTAGTATCTTCAAAACAATAATCCTAATTCTACAGAAGCAATACACTCTCCCAGATGCATGTTACTTGCGTTCACTCTCCTGTCTCTGCGTTCCTGGGGTGATACATCTTAGCTAGCAGGTTCTGCCTGTGAAGTAGGAGTACTTACTATGAAACTGTAAATACATTTCTCCCGAAAATAAGAATAACAGATCCCTACTCTTCAATGTGCATTCCCATGATGGAACTTAAAATTCTGAGCCCTTAAACTGCTTTGCTAGTGCACCTACCCCCTGGTGAGTAAGGATCAATTGTTATCCTTTGCCTCAACTATCAGCTGCTTCATTTCCAGCAAAGAATCAACAGAAAACAAATCATCTCTGCTTCTGTGGAGCAAGAGAGTTCCTTCCAGATATGTAGGCCCAGATTTTCAAAAGTGACCAGAGATTTTGGGTGCCCAATTTGAGACACTTTAAAGGGCCCTGATTGATGTCAACAGGACAGACAGATTTACTGAAGTGCTTTTCTGGGTAGGGATTGTTAAGCGTGTGGCTCAAGTGTTTTCCTGAATCAGGACCAAAATGCTGAGCACGCATCCTCTGAAAATAGGGTTGCCAGGTGTCTGGTTTTTAACTGGAAAGTTTGGTTGAAAGAGGACCTGTACAGTGTCCGGTCAGAAGTATTGACTGGACACACAAAGTCTGGTTACTGCCTGCAGGAGCCCCAGAATGGGGGGACCCAAAGCAGTGCCCACTTCAGCATGTGTGACCGCAGCGGAGCACTTGCAGAGAGCTGGGGGAGCATGGCTGTGAGCCAGGAAGGTGCCAATCCACGCCGCTGGATTGTGTTTGGATTGCATCCTATTTTCCACCCTTGTCTCTGCTCCTCAGCTCTGCCCTCTGCCCCCATCCGCTGCAGAATCAGTGCGGGGAGGAAAGGGCATTTCTTCCAGTCTGCCCTGGTTCAGACAGACAGACTGACAACCCCTCCCGCCCTCCCCATGATGGCTGACTGCAAACACCACCACCAGCCTGGTTCAACTCATGCCAGCCCCTTCTCAGTCAAGGCCGACTCCTACCTGCATCTCGTAGGCAGCCTCCACTTCAGCTCCCAGCCCAGCTCTGCAGGTGGCAGGTGAATCCTGGGGGAAAGGAGGAGCGAGCGAGTAGTGGGGCTGGGGGCTGGACTGTCTGATTTTAAGAAATTGGAAAGTTGGGAACCCTGTCTGAAAATTAGGTCCTTAGTTATTTCAAGTTAGGCACCTAGAATCACTATTTACTTCTGAAAACATAGGCTATAATTCTTTCCTCCACAGGTAAATATGGTAGGAAATTCAAGGCCATCTGGGACTTCAGCGTGTGACATTTTGTACCCACTCAGAACTTTATGGTGACAATGGTGACAGAATTCGTGTGCCTTCTGCTCTAGAAGTACAGCGTTAACTATACGAGGTAAGGGCGATGCTGTTCGCAGTAAAGGACCTGTAAGACACAACTGAGTAGTTTTGATTCTGGCCAGTGGTAGTATTCTAGATCTGTACCTGGGAGAGGGTAGCAGTCTAGGAATGATTCTGAGAAAAACCCTCCTAAACTTAGATTTGCTCAGAATTGGAACCAGAATCTTTTAAGTAGTTTCCCAGCCCTGACAAATCTTTCTGTAATTCTAGCCTGAATTTTGCGTTTGTAATATAGTGTGAAACCAGGCAAATTTTGCATTGTTTTGGGTTTCACTGAGAGCATTTCAACAGGCTTAGTTACAAATACGTACTAGAAATAATAATTGAGAAGTGTCTGAAGTGTTGTTGTAGCCATGTTGGTCCCAGGATAGTAAAGAGACAAGGTGGGTGAGGGAATATCTTTTATTGGACCAAGCTTGTCTGTCTCACCAACAGAAGTTGGTCCACTAAAAGGCATTACCTCATCTACCTTGTCTCTCCAATAAGTGAGAAAAACAGTCATAGGCTGCAGCAAGCACAATGGATTATTATATGTATTAATTATTGGGCAAAGCAGTGTGAAGTAGTAGTCCATTATTATAGCTGTATTTTTAGAACATTTCAAGATGTGTGCAGAGCAAAAGAGGTACTCCTTTTTGTTGAATGAGTGCATTAAAGAAATGAACAATAAAATATGTAACCGTAACTAGGAAAACTTTTTTTTTAAAGTAGAGAGGGGACAGCAGGGCTCAATTGCAGATTTTGGGAGCCTTCAATCTAGTTAATCTTTATTTTGTCTCTCTCCTCGTCCCCCTACACATTTCTTTCACACAGCAGCAGATCACTTGGTTCTATCTTAGTATTAGGTTTCTGGCAAATTGGGACTCCATCTCCTTAGTTGTGGGTTTCAAAAGCCAAATATGGGGCTCAGATACCCCTCAAACAATTCAGAAAACTAACTAAAAGGACCTCAAGAAGGACAGAGGAACTTAAACCTAGGGACTGGAATAATTTGGCTAAGCTCAACCTGGAGATTGGCTCTGTAACAGACATAATTTGGATTCATGCTATGATGCAAGAGTTCTTGATAAAAGAATATGCTAAATTTCATGAATACAAGTCAATATGACACTTGTGGATCTGATGCTGACTGAAAGCATCTTAACATTTGCTTCTCTTATTAATTCTGGGGAGCTAAAAAATCATTGTAGTTGGATAGGTTTCAGAGTAGCAGCCGTGTTAGTCTGTATCCGTAAAAAGAAAAGGAGTACTTGTGGCACCTTAGAGACTAACCAATTTATTAGAGCATAAGCTTTCATGAGCTACAGCTCACCTCATCGGATGGATAGTTATTTTCACATAGATGGCTTGGAGACAGCTTGATCCTAACCTATCAGCATCAAATGAAAGAACAAGTTAAATGGATGTCTCAAAGGTGTGTGTTAGCACATTTTAGGCAAACATCAACAGACCTTTTAACTTATTAATTTTAGGAGAACGGCTTTGCTTGGCTTGGGTTCGAGAATATGGGTGGAAATATGAACTGATTATGATGATGATTGACTGGTTAAGGTCACTTTCTGACACCGCCTGTGCAAGGAATTATGGCTGGCCTGAAGCAATATGTCCCTCAGATGTGATCTCATAAGGTAGAACGACCAAGACTGGTTGGTGTATGGATGGGAGATTTCCAAGCAAAACACAGCTGCTGCAAGATGGTGGAGTTTGGTGATTCTAAAGTTAGCATGGCTGCTGTATACTCTGTACGTGTGGTATTGACACTATCCCAAAAGGCAAGCTAATGAAATGGTAGTGTTGCTCTGATGTATAGTATATCCTATGACTGAGATGCCCTCTACCCCTACAGGGTATAATTCTTGTGAGTGTTTGTAAGGTTCAGAGTGGATGATGATGATAGTACGTAGCACTTACAAAACGATTTCCAGTTGTAGTTCTCAAGATTTTTTTTAAAGGTGGGTAAGCATTATTATCCCCATTTTATAAATGAGCTAGCCAGTCTCTTTTTCTACAAACGTAGATTTACTCTAAGAAAACATTTTGATTCTAGTCTTTGGGACTTTGTATTGTATACAACTTTCCTACAAATTACATCCCAAAGTTAACTAATGCAGTTAGAAAAGGATTACTTGTGGCACCTTAGAGACTAACCAATTTATTTGAGCATGAGCTTTCGTGAGCTACAGCTCACTTCATCAGATGTTTACCGTGGAAACTGCAGCAGACTTTATATACACACAGAAATCATGAAACAATACCTCCTCCCACCCCACTGTCCTGCTGGTAATAGCTTATCTAAAGTGATCAACAGGTGGGCCATTTCCAGCACAAATCCAGACTCCAGCGAGAAACTGCTGAATTGGAATTCATTTGCAAATTGGATACTATTAATTTAGGCTTAAATAGAGACTGGGAGTGGCTAAGTCATTATGCAAGGTAGCCTGTTTCCTCTTGTTTTTTCCTACCCCCCCCCCCAGATGTTCTGGTTTAACTTGGATTTAAACCTGGAGAATGGTCAGTTTAGATGAGCTATTACCAGCAGGAGAGTGAGTTTGTGTGTGTATGGGGGTGGGGGGGATGTGAGAAAACCTTGATACCTGGATTTGTGCTGGAAATGGCCCACCTGTTGATCACTTTAGATAAGCTATTACCAGCAGGACAGTGGGGTGGGAGGAGGTATTGTTTCATGATTTCTGTGTGTATATAAAGTCTGCTGCAGTTTCCACGGTAAACATCTGATGAAGTGAGCTGTAGCTCACGAAAGCTCATGCTCAAATAAATTGGTTAGTCTCTAAGGTGCCACAAGTAATCCTTTTCTTTTTGCGAATACAGACTAACACGGCTGTTCCTCTGAAACCTGTCATAATGCAGTTAGTTTCTTCCTGTGCTGCTATTTTTTAACTCAGAGGCATAGGACACACACAATGTCATCTGAAAGCAGATGTTTCAAAGAGCTGTGAGTCAGAAAGAGAGGAAGGCATGCTGATATAGATGGCACGAGCTACTGAGCAGATATTTGCATCAAGTGACTTACAAGGTAAACTGTACAAGCATGAAACTTTGTTAGGGTAAACTTTTCCAGGTCTGTCAACTCCTGCAAATCCTGGACTCCAGCACCTAAAACTTTAGGGCCAAAGTTTTCAAAAATAGGACCCTAAAGTCAGACTTCCAAATCTGTATTTAGGCACCAGCATGGGTTTTCGTGTGTGTGTGTGTGTACACGCACATACTCAGCATGTATATATTCAGCAGTGCTGCACAAATGTTAACTAATGAAATAATTCCTCACTGCAATCTGTGTGAAGTAGGCAAGTAGCATTATCCCCATTTTACAGTGGTTAAGTGATGAGCCCAAGATGTCATCCTGTAGAGAGTCAGAGTCAGGGTGAGAACTTGAGGATTACTGTCCCCTCACATCTTGCACAGTTTGTTGGGCCACAACATTACCAGCAAGTTAAAGTATGGATTGGATGAATGGACTATAAGGAGGATAGAAAGCTGGCTAGATTGTCAGACTCAACAGGTAGTGATCAACGGCTTGATGTCTAGTTGGCAGCCATATCAAGTGGAGTGCCCCAGGGGTCAGTCTGGGGCCGGTTTTGTTCATCATCTTTATTAATGATCTGGACGATGGGATAGATTGCACTATCAGCAAGTTCATGGATGACACTAAGCTGGGGGGAAGAGATAGATACGGTGGAGGGTAGTGATAGGGTCCAGAGTGACCTAGACAAATTGGAGGATCGGGCCAAAAGAAATCTGATGAGGTTGAGGAAGGACAAGTGCAGAGTCCTGTACATAGGACGGAAGAATCCCATGCACTGCTACAGGCTGGGGGCCGACTGGCTAAGCAGCAGTTCTGCAGAAAAGGACCTGGGGATTACAGTGGATGAGAAGCTGGATATGAGTCAGCAGTGTGCCCTTGATGCCAAGAAGGCTAACTGCATACTTGGGGGCTATGAAGGGGCTTGGAAGAGGGATGGGGATGGATGTCTACCTGAAGTGGTGGTTTGAAATGGTGGGGAGACTGGAATGACTGGGGAGGAGGGAGGAGCACCTGCGTTTAGCGAATAGGCATTTTTGCTATGACCTGTGCTCACACTTGTAGCAGAGTAACCTGGTGCCTGATTTTCCAGCATATAAGCATCATAAAACTTATGAAGGCCAGTAGGAGTTGTTCATCTGTGGTGCCTGAAGAATCAGGCCGTTTGCCTATGACCAAGTCAGTCTGCTGTAAGAAAGATCCTTTCTTCTGCATCTCTTTCTAAGCTGGTTGCCTTCGATAGCTGATATTTTGTGAAATAATGCAAACTTCAATCTCTGTTATTGAGCAGAACAGGGAGTGGCATTAGGAAGGCCAGGGCTAACCTGATAGATTTGTATCCCTAAAATGGCAAGGCTCCCAAATTACACTTACCATCTTTCATGAGCACATAACTCATTATGGAATGATTTTTATGTTGACATTTAAAAAAGTTATTGAAATGGAAAACGTCTCTTTACACTAAAAAGCAAAATAAGAATGATGCATATGTTTGTATTACATTGAACTAGTTGTGAAAAGTGCTTTTCCCCCCCTCAGCTTGGACCAACCGGAAAATCTCATCATGAATGGTGTCCTAGTGGTGGTAATTACATTTCTGATTGATTTCTCAGCTACTCTCATTCTCTCTAAAATGTAGTTTAAAATTTTTACCCAGAGGGAAGGTGCGAATGGCAAAGATGGGAGCATGGAGTTAACCAAAGAGAAACTGTATTATTTTTGCATGGACTGAAATGCTCCCATGGAAGAATAGCGGCAGGTCCTACCCTGCTTCCAGGAATGTAGCGCAAGTAGAGTAGGGGCATTAGAGGACGAGAGCTGAGGAAACGTTGTTCTAAGTCTGCCATAAAAATGTTGGCATACTGTGGGGCTTAATTTGCAAACTGGATACAATTAACTTAGGTTTGAATAGAGACTGGGAATGGATGGGTTATTACACAAAGTAAAACTATTTCCCCGTGTTTAATTCCCCCCACCCCCACTGTTCCTCAGATGTTCTTGTCAACTGCTGGAAATGGCCCATCTTGATTATCACTACAAAAGGTCGTCCCCCCCGCTCCGCTGGTAATAGCTCACCTTAAGTGATCACTCTGGTTACAGTGTGTATGGTAACACCCATTGTTTCATGTTCTCTATGTATATAAATCTCCCCACTGTATTTTCCACTGAATGCATCCGATGAAGTGAGCTGCAGCTCATGAAAGCTTATGCTCAAATAAATTTGTTAGTCTCTAAGGTGCCACAAGTACTCCGTTTCTTAGTGTGATTATATTGCAACAAAGGCAAATGTCACTCTTGGATGTATTAACAAGAATGTAATATGTAAGACCTAGGAAGTAATTGTTCCTCCCGACTTGGCATTGGTGAGGCCTCAGATGGAGTATTGTGTCCAATTTTGGCCACCATGTCATTAGGAAGATGTGAACAAATTGGAGGGAGTGCAGAGGAGACCAACAAAAATGATAAGAGGTTTAGAAAACATTATCTATGAGGAAAGGTTGAAAGAATTGGGCATGTTTATTTCTACAGAAGCGAAGGCTGAGGTGGGACATAAATCTTGAAGTATGTAAAAAGTTCTGATAAAGGTTGGTGATCAATTGTTTTCCAGGCCCACCACATAGGATAAGAAGTAATTGGCTTAGTTTGTAGCAAGGGAGATTCAGGCTGGATATTAGGAAAAGATATTAGGAAATTAGAAAATATATTCTAATTATAAGGATAGTTAAGCACTTGAACAGGTTTTCCTAGGGGGACTGTGGAATCCTGTCACTGGAAGTTTTTAAGAACAGATTAAACAAACACCTTTTAGGGTTAGTCTAGGTATACCTAATCCTGCATGAGCACTGGAGGATGGACTAGATGACCTCTTAGGTTTCTTTCAGCCTTACATTTCTATGACTCTATTTGATTTTATGGTTCTATTTATCTGTTTTCTGACCAACTAACATTCAATCCCATGTGTAATTTAAACTGTCATTTACACTACCACTGAATTTGACTTACCAAGAAGTTGCTTCCCATGTAACTAGTGCACTTGGCCCTCATGCTTGCCTCTGGACCAGGAGTTCATGACAAGTCCAACACCAGACGTTAGGCTCACACCAAATGTGACATAACAGTGCAGTACTAAGAGTGGGTGGGTTATGTATTATTAGAAATGTGCTGTCCTTGGAAGGAGACATTTGTGTTTAATGGTAATTTTTCAGAAGAAGTGAGGAAATCTGGCATTCTTGTCCACATTTCCTTTGTCAATAATACAAATTCTAATATCTAAGTTTGTGTATAAACTATTATTAATCATGTAATAGCAACTCCTCTTACCTAATTATTTTGAAAAGTGCTTTGAAATATTTTGAAGAAGAAAGATGGCACATAAACTTCTTTGGTGCTGACGAGCATCTGTTTGTCCAGCAAGATACTTGTTGATCACTGTTGGATCTGTATGTATTTGGAATGTCTCTTTCATTTGAATAGATATGGAACTGAACTGATAGAAGAGCATAGAATCATAGAAATGTAGGGTTGGAAGGGACCTTGAGAGGTCAAGTCCAGCTCCCTGCACTGATGCAGGACCACAGGCATGATCTGTGAGCAACAAAGGAATTATGGGATTTGTTTGATTTATGGGAATAGCTTATCCATTTGCAGGTTAATTACAAGTGCTAAAAATTGATCCAGTCCTCACTGAATAGTACATTGGTCTCTGTCCATACATGTCCCTTTCTTTGTTTCAGCCAGGAAGACCTAGACATGCTCTTGGGGTCTGACCTGTGCGCAGAGGAGCAGGATTTCCTGCAGAAGCGGAAGAAGGTGGTTGCTGCTACCCTGAAAAAGGTTCTCCAGTTGGAAGAGGACCTGCTAGACCATGAAGTTTGTTAGATAGAATTCTGTGGCTGGAGCAGGGAGGAAGGGAATATATGTTTCAGAATATGGATACCCTGGATTTATACATTTGCCTCCAACCATTCACCTTCACTCCTGATGGCATGATACAGGCAAGTCCACTAGTCTCAATGGTGCTGTGACAGAAATACGTTGTTTGCTTAAAGCACTGCATGGCATAATATAGAGCTGGATGAGCATTGGACTTTAAGGGGACTTTTGCAGGACTGCTCCTTGCTCTGCTACCCAGTTTTTTAACTGTCACTCCCTCCTCCATTACACCAAATGCCCGATATCATAACTGATTATTCTTCTGGGGCTAAAGAGGCCCCCCTGGAAGCTGATTGCTCCTGCTGAGTAGGCCAAAAGAATTGTTACAGTGCAACATGAAATGCCTCTTTTTCCCAAAGGCATGACTGGGCATACCGCCTCTACATCGCTCCCAGCCCCTGCTGATCCACAACCAATGGGCTCAAATAATTGAATTCATTGCTCAAACTTCTTTCAGTTATTGCTCCTATCAGTGCTCCATGTCAGGATGTCCGTACATATGTGCATTCTTGATAGGATGTTTTGTCAGCAGTGTCTGCAGGTCCATGCCTGCGCCCTAGACATCCTTGCGCTTTGGTGTGAGGGTATATAGGGAGCACAAAGATGTCTAGGGCGCAGGCATGGACCTGCAGATACTGCTGACAAAATCTGTGATCAAGAGTGCCATGGCACCACTTCGCTGCCTTGGAGAGATTCACATCCCCTTCAAGTGCAAGGTCTGCTTCAGATTCAAAAGCAGATCTAGAAAGCGGAGGGAGGACAGACTGAAATTACTGCTTATGGAGAGTTTTTTGAGGCCTGGGGAATCCAAGTCCCCCTTTTCCAGATCATATGCTGCACCAACTCCTGACCACCCTGTTGTATTAATTTAGATGGAATATATGAGCCCAAAGAGTCAAAGCTGTTAAGATGACTCTGAAACTGTCCAACATTAAACAGTGTTAAATAAGGTTTGGGGTTTGCTATAGAGCCCACAGCCTCCTTAGCACCAGGGCAAACACATCATTAAAAATCCTTTGACTCAGAGGCTTTAAGGCCAGAAGGGACCATACATAACCATCTAGTCTGACCTCCTGCACATTGCAGGCCACAGAATCTCACTCACCCATTCCTGTAACCTTTTATTAAAGATACAGAAATGAGGGAAAAGCAATTAAAGCATTGGAAAAGTAAAGCAAACAAGGCTTTTATTTTAACAACATCCCTTATTCCCTTTTCCTTTAGCTGGAGGGAGTTTTGGGAAGGAAAAAAAACCCTTGTTTGACCGTCTTTTTGATGGAATCAAAGATGGTAGTAACTGTCCCTTTGGGGAAAAGAGCAGTAAGATGAGATGGGCTGGAGGAGTTGTTGTCGAAGTTCAATCTGTTTCCTAACAAGACAAACATACACAAGGGGAGAGTAAAGAATAGCAAAAATAGTCAACACCAGAGGCAGAAGCGGAATTTTCTATCACTTGCAACCTCTCCTCTGGAAAAACACATGCATGGTACAGGGTCTTATCTGCCACGCTGAGATCTGGCAAACTTGTACCAGCATTGGGCTGTTTAACTTTTAACTGCTTCTTTCTGCTCACAGGATTATAGACACTTATTAGACAGAAGAAAAAGGGAGAAAGAAGGTAGGGTAGGAAAAGGGAGAAAGAAGGTAGGGTAGGAAAAGGACACATTTGAGGTGGGGGCAGGAGACAGTCCCACATCTCAGGTGGTGGTTGGGATTCAGCCAGAGCTGGTGGAGATGGCAATGTCATCTGGCGCTCGCTCTCTCTCTCTCTTACCTGGTCTTGTCATCATCTCAGGATTGGATGATGAACGCCCAGGGTCCCAGGAGATGATGAAGGTTGAATCCATGATGGTGAAGCTAGCTCCAGTCGTCAATTTTTCTCCTGGAAATGTCTTTTTTTTAAGGACAGCAAATGGCAGTGATGGATGGAATAGCCCATCCTCTCATTATTTTGTCCACCAGTTAGGCCTAGTTTCCAACACACCAATTTTGGTTCACTGATTTGTGGTTCCATGCTTTTCTTGTTTATCAACACAGCCCTTGAGTTATAGCAGTAGACCTTTTTGTTGGGACTAATTCAATATTTCTGTCTTGCTTTTACATCTTTTCCCATCAACATCTGTTGCTGTAGGTTATTGTGACATTTTATGAATTTATGCTCACGTTTTACAGTTGAGCTTTCAATGAAGGTATATTTGTAGGCCCAGTTATCACAACAACCTCATGGACACTGCCTCTCCCTATCTTCCTAGGAGCTCCTCAGCTGGGACAGATGGAGCCTAAAGGTAGTCTGACAGGCTATTTTATGCAATTCAGCTCTATCCCTCCCTATCTCCCATCCCCGTCCCCATCCCTTTTCAGGGACCCTTCTTTCAGAGGTCTCTTAAGACAGAAAGTACAATCCCTCCTGCTCTTAGGGATGATTGAATGCATTCCATCACTATTTGTGGAAAAAGGTTTTTACTCTAGATACTTCCTGGCTCTCAAGAAAAGAGGATGGTGGAGACTGATTCTGAATCTCAGGACTTTAAACAACTTCCTCCTCTGTCAACGGTTCAGGGTGGTAACCCTGGCAGTGATCATTCCATATTTGGATCCGGGGGTCTGGTTCATTTCCCTGGACCTCTGGGACGCATACCTTCATTTAGCTATGCGCTTTGCTCAACGACATTTCCTATGATTTGTCATGGACAAGGAGCACTATCAATACCTTATTGCATCCTTCGGTCTTTTGACCACCCCAAGGGTTTTTAAAGATCCTCTCAGCCACTGCGGTGAATCTTCATCAGATGGGAATAATTATCTTCCCTTAGCCGGATGACTGGCTCCTGAAGATGGGTCCTTTCTCGAGGTGCATTCATTAACCATCAAGGCACCATCCCTCTTCTGCTGCTTGGGCCTCTGTCTCCATGTGGAGAAGTCTATGCTCATACATATGGAACAAAGAGACTTCATTGGGGCCACTCCCTTTTCCACCAACTTCAACGCGTAGCTGCCCATAGACAGGTTTGCTACAATGTCCAGCCTCATTTTCACACTGCAGCTGAGCCCACAAACTACAGCAAGGACTTGTCTTCAACTCCCAAGGGAGGGATAGCTCAGTGGTTTGAGCATTGGCCTGCTAAACCGAGGGTTGTGAGTTCAATCCTTGAGGGGGCCATTTAGGGATCTGGTGCAAAAATTGGGGATTGGTCCTGCTTCAAGCAGGGAGTTGGACTAGATGACCTCCTGAGGTCCCTTCCAACACTAACCTTCTATGATTCTTGGGCCACAGGGAAGCCTGTACATTTGTAGCTCCCCTGGCAAGACTACACTTCTGATGTCTTCAAGCCTGGCTTGGGTCTGTCTACACACCCAAAAAATACAATCTGTCCAAGCAGGTGTGGATACCTCAGGGGGTCCTTGACTCCCTCAATTGTGGATTGATCCCCAAAAGGTCTCTGTGGGAGTTCCATTTTCAAGTTCTCTCCCTACAAACTTCATCATCGCAGATGTTTCCCTTTTAGGCTGGCATGCCCATTCTGAGGTCTTCTCAGCCCAAGGCAATTGGACCCCCCCCAGGAGATGTCTCTCCATAGCAACATTCTTGAAGTCAAAGTAGTCTGATACACTTGCTATCACTTCCTATGCAACATCAGGGGCCACTCTGTCAGAGTAATGCTGGACAACAGGTACTGAAATATATTATATGTATTGCCAAGGAGGAACAAGTTCCCAGATCTTATGTGGAGAATCCATAAAACTATGGAACTGGTGCATATCCCGCCGCAAAATGATCTCAGTAGTTTATGTACCAGGGATACAGAGAATGCAGCTTGAGCTAAATTTTAGAAGCTGTTAGATTCTCAACACACTGGTAGTTTGAGTTAATTCCCAGGGGACTGTAAGTGACTTCAGCAAATTTTTTCAAATTATGCTTTTTGTCTGAAGTCAGAATTGTTCCATATATATTCTTGTCTGCTTCCATGATCAGGTAAAATATTTCATTTTTGTGTTTCTAGAATGGTGTGAATTTTCCCCTTATAAGGTTGGATTCCTGAAATACGCCGCTTTCATTCGCTCAGAAGATTTTGGAAGTGAATTTTTCATGGGGCGACTAATGACGAAGAACCCAGAGTCCTGGATCTGTTACATAGAAGGTGATTATCCTTAAAAAAAAATAAAAATAAAAAATCAGTCTACAGGAATGATATAAGATCACAAAAACCCAGATATCCATTGTCAATAATGGGATCACCAGCCAGGTGGGCTGTATGTTAGTGGGTTGTTCCATAGAACAAAGTAGGTAGGAAAGCCAGCACAAAAACTAGAAGGGGCTTTGAACTGGTTAGCAAATTCTTGCATATTAAACAGGTGCTTCTATGTAACAGTGCAGATAAAACTGCACAATTGGCTACTGAAAGTTTTAGTCTGGCTACTAAATGAACTATGCAAATAGCTTTGGAGTATGTAAAAGAATTGTGAATTCATGAGAGTCTCTGGGCTTATTCTATTTCTAGCTTTATTAAGCCATATCTCTAGTGAAGATAAAAACATGAATTAACAGCTTTCTGCTTTCCTTTTTTCATGCTAACTTAGTTATTTTAGTGGGATCTCTGCCACCACTGTAAGTGCTTAGAACTTTGTAGATAGTTTTGCTCTCTTTTTATAATCACAGTGGCCCTCTTTGTCCCTTTTGTCGCACTCTTTTGAGCAATAAGAAAACAGGCTTATCTGTATGTGTGATCTTTCCTTGAAATAGTTACTTTCTACAACACACTCCTTTCTCTGTCTCCCTTGTAGAGGCTAGAACTCTCTGCTCTCAACAAGGGCACCTTTCAAATACAGGTGTCTCTCCATATAGGAAATGTAACTGTGGTAACCCCCTAAATTTGTATAAATAGCTGCTTTCTTGTCCCTTCCCCCACAAGAATGTTAAAATAATATCTTTCAGGTATGTTCTAATATGCTTTCAGTGAGCAAGTTTTGGCCTTTTGGCTGGTGCTGGAGAATGACATTTCATTAGCAAATTTAAAAAAATATTTGTAAAAGTACACCAGGCATACTTAAGATCAGATTCCCATAAGTTTAGTACAAAGATGTGTAAAACAGGCAGGAAAGGTTAATTCTCATAATGCATTATAGAGAGCTAAAAGAAAAGGAGTACTTGTGGCACCTTAGAGACTAACCAATTTATCTGAGCATGAGCTTTCGTGAGCTACAGCTCACAGAGAGCTAGTTACCAATCAGCCCCCAAGGGAAAATTAAACCCTCAATGTTTCTTGTGGGAATCTCTTTTCATAGGATACATGATATTTTCAGAAAACCATCATGGATTTTGCACAGTTCCCCATTTTTGTAGGGGAGGATTGGGGGGAGTGGCAAGATTTCCCCAAGAAAAGGATGGCTTCAATCTCAGTTGTTTTGTCGCTGGCATACCAGTGTGGGGAACTAAAAGGTTAAAACACTGATCAAAATCTTCCTTTACTTTTAAGGGATTCTTTCAGGATGGAGGGTTAAGATGCTGTGAGGGTCCAGCATCTCAAGGGTAATCAGATATGGAATCTGAAAACTTGTTTCTGTTATCCTTTCCTTCCACTAGAGAAGAAAATCATAGGCACTGTCTCTAAATGGTGTACTAATACTAGAAATATCTGCCTTTCAGACTGTCAACTGGACTTGTTCCCTAATCAACTGACCACATCAGAAGATGACCTGTGTCTGGCTGATGCTGCCTATTTCATCAATACCAGTTGTCCACCACTCTTGAGGAAGGAGAGGAATGTGGATATCATCCTGTCATTTGATTACTCCTTGAGCACAGCATTTGAGGTTATTCAATTTGATTTATCTTTCTGCTCGACTGGCTGTTTTCAAACCTTCCATCTCTAGTGGCCACCAATATCTGAGGTGCTGCCAAGATTGACATGCCAAATGTGCCCCTATGCTTAAATCTGCCATTTTATATCATAGGTATCCCTTGTAAAAACGAAGCCTGCTATTGCCTTACCATTTAAGTTCTGAGGGTACCCAACACACCCCAGGTGTTCTGAGTTTCCTGCATCATGATGCTCCCTCTATTTTTCCTCTGTAGTCAGAGAAGTAATTGCCATTGTTACATATGTGAAACTGCCAGTGAAATTTTTATTTCACTGGGTTTGTAGTCTTTTCAGTATTGGGGTAAAAATAATCCTTTTATTACAGAAGGATGGTAAGAGTAAGTTTGCATTTGTAACAGTGATCTGACCAAGATGGCTCACAGACTGTTATCTAATACTGACAGACCTACAGCACCAATTATGTAAACTCCCATAAAAATCAAAAACAAAATAGTGCACCAGACAGATATATAACACATATATGTAGCCACCAAAAATGCATCAATTCTATGACAAAAAAGTCAGAGCTGTAAATGTTTTTAGCTTTAAATTCTTTTTGCAATCTGTTACATTTCTTGGCTGCTGGACAGTCAACAGTCCACCTACTGTGTCATAAATATAAAGGGAAGGGTAACCACCTTTCTGTATACAGAACTATAAAATCCCTCCTGGCCAGAGGCAAAACCCTTTCACTTGTAAAGGGTTAAGAAGCTAAGATAACCTCGCTGGCACTTGACCAAAATGACCAATGAGGAGACAAGGTATTTACCATCCTGATTTTACAGAGGTGATTCTTTTACTTTTTCTTTAATTAAAATTCTTCTTTTAAGATCCTGATTGCTTTTTCATTGTTCTTAAGATCCCAGGGTTTGGGTCTGTGTTCACCTATGCAAATTGGTAAGGATTTTTTATCAAGCCTTCCCCAGGAAAGGGGGTGTAAGGCTTGGGGGGATATTTTGGGGGGAAGATGTCTCCAAGTGGGCTCTTTCCCTGTTCTTTGTTTAACACACTTGGTGGTGGCAGCATAGGGTTCAAGGACAAGGCAAAGTTTGTACGTTGGGGAAGTTTTTAACCTAAACTGGTAAGAATAAGCTTAGGGGGTCTTTCATACAGGTCCCCACATCTGTACCCTAGAGTTCAGAGTGGGGAAGGAACCTTGACATACTGAAAGTAGACTAAATTTAGAGAATGAATGAGGGTAATAAGATATTAGCTTTTAAATGATATATTGTCAAGGAGAACAGAGGTAAGTTCTGAAGACAAGCTAGTACTTGGTGCAAGTGATGTCTTATAGATGACTAAGTACAAGATCTCAGACGTTTGTTTTTCAGAGGGCTAGTTGAATAGGGACTGTGGTGGCAAATCGGATTGCTGAATAGTTGGTGGCCAACCTCTTCAGTACTTTGATGCCAGTCTCTAAGTGAAGCCTGTTGCTGTTGGAGTGTGTGGTCATGTTTGGTACTTGTCAAATGTGACTCTGTCCTTTAAACTTGCAGAGAAAATTTTGGAAAGTTGCTCCCAAGAGGAAAAGCATTTGAAGTCTTCAGTAAAAAGTCACTTTCAGACCATTTGAGATTGTGATGTGTGTTCCAGTTTAACAGTTAGATGCAATATTTCTTTAGGCCTGATTCCATAAACTTCATGGATGCAAGATTCTTATTGACTGGAGCAGAGTTTTATCTGCATAAGGAGTACAGGATAGGCCCCTATTATTGAGATAACAATCAAGTCTGTCCATATTATTATTTTGTCAAATGATGTGTCTCAAACTGTTTTCTAATTATCTGTTTTCTAATTATTACCTAATATTTCTATTCTAATTATCTAATGTTTTCTAATGATCTGTTTTCTAATTATTATCAAGGGATTGAATAAAATTACTAACATTACTCCTGAATATAACTGGTAGAAAATGTGTCAAATAATTTGAAGAATTTCGCAATATTTTCCAGTTAAATTAATTTAACAATTATTCCAATATTTCCTTAGCTTACAGAGCTGGTCCAATGTACCTGGATTTTGTAAAACAAAAATAAGTAAAATATTTAAGAATATATTCACTATTCACTGAGCTCTAATCCTGATAATATTTTAAAAAACCCAACATTAATGTTACCTTGGTCCTTTGAATGCCCAAGTTTGACATGATATAACTTAAGTCTGTACTTGAAATTAGAATACTAGCAAATAATATGAAGGCATGTGAAATTATAGAATATGGGAGTCGTGATTTTTCATCATGTCACATAAAACACAGGGACATAATTTCTTTTAGCTTAGGCCAGGTTTCTCAATGTCTTAGTTCTGTCAGTGCCAGGAGCAGTTATTTTACCTGTTTGTATGTTTCTACTAGCAGTCTTTACCTCTTCTTGTTTTCTAACTATGGCTGAGTTATACTTGTTTTGAAAAATCTTCTCAGTATTTATTAACCTGATGTTTTAAAGGGTATATATGTTGTTTGTTTATTTCTCATTTTATATATCTATTCTCATCTTGTACTTTACATTTATTCCTACCGTTATTCCAGTGCAATGTGGCATTTTTCTACATTCCAGGAGGGCTGCGTTGGCCTTAATTTTGTTGTTTGTTCTAATATTGTCCACTTCTGTGCTGATGTAGTCTATGGAACAAACTGGGAAATACTGTTCAAAGTGAGCAAGACCTTTTCCAAAAATTATGCTGAGCGAAGAAGATAAGAAGAATCCAAAGGAGTGCTACATATTTCTGAATGAAGAGAATCTGAAGGCTCCCATAGTAATTCACTTCCCATTGGTGAATGATACTTTCAGGAAGTTCAGAGTACCTGGTAGGTAGTTGAATATCAACTCAAAGAGCCAATTTTATAACTATTTGGCTCTGGATAGTGTGTACTGTACATCACAGTTCTCTAATGGCTGTCACTTTATTGCTTCTGACAACTACATAGATATTCCTCTTAGGTGCTGGCTTGTGTGTGTTGATACTGAAGTTCACAGTGTCCACCCAATGTGCAGCATGTGTGAAGTATGGCTAGCAGCTGTCATGTCTGTTACAATTTTACTACAGTCCACATGACCAACTTTTCCCCACTGTGTTGTGGTACGTTTCCCGTTGCAGCATAACCAAATTCTTAACTGATTAGTTCATTGTTTCTCATAGTACTGTAACAATCCTATCCATTGTAGAACTGGGTGAAGTTTCCAATTTTACAGAAATTGAGGTTAAAAATCCATAAATTTTATTTACTTAAATAAAGTTACTCAGATCAAGGCAGCTCTAGGACTTGCTGGAATTTGTGATCAACTCCATCCCAGGTGGATTACGAGCCAGATAGAGGCTACAGAGCACTGAAAATATTGGGGCTTCCAAAAGAGAATCTAAACATTCTGGGTTTATTTGCAAATTTGAGATGCCAATGCCAGATTTTTTGCTGCTTCTCTTTGCCTCTGATGTTTCCAATACTGAATGGACAGGGCCAATGGAAATCTCTGCTGCTGCAAATGCACAGAATTCTGCAAAATATGTTGTTGTTCATGAAAATCATCAGTGTGCCCCTTCATTCAGATAGGATATTCCTATAGGAAACAATGTATGGTATGTCTGTGAGGAAATTTTACTCTGGTTAGGTTGGTACCTTCATGGATTTTGGGATCAATAAATAATGAATGTCACCCTGGTTTCCTAATCACTGTGGTTTTTGGTCTTCTGCAGGGGTTGAACGCAGTCCTTGGGAGATGGCAGAGGGAACGGTACCTCTTGCTGGTTGCTGCTCACCATATAATCTCTTGAATGTGGCCTACTGTAAGGATGACTTTGACAAACTGCTGAAGCTGAGTAATTTCAATGTCCAGAATCACATAGACATGATTCTGCAGGCTTTCCACACAACCATAGCATGGAAGAAATGCTCTAGGAACTGAAATTGATGTCTCAGGGCTTGAATTCTCCTACATCCTATTTTATTTATCATGACCATAAGGAGGAATCCCAGAGTTCTCTTATCAGGGTGATGTGACTTGATGCAGCATTTCAGTAAATGTGCAAGAACCCGCTCCCCACCTGTCTCAGATTTAAAACTGTTTTGATTACACAGAATGTGTTATTGGACATCAAGCTTAAATATTCATACACAGGTATTAAAAAGTGGCAGGTCTTTTAACTACTAGGCCTTGTTTACATGATCATTTAGTTCCCAGCAAGCTGCACTAGCCTGCTATGTATTAAGTGCCCTGTGTGGACCCTGCTACCACATGCTAAAAGTTCTGTAGTGCCCTTTAATCTACTACCATTTCAAAGTGGGGCAGATCAAAGTGCATTAGGGAACTGTTAATGCATGGTAGCAGGGGCCGCATGGACGCTTGGCTGGCAGGCTAAAGAGGGGTAAAGTTACACTCCAGCTTGCCATGAACTTAAGTGTTCATGTAGACAAGCCCTTACATGGCCAGGATGAATCTGACCCAGGTCAGTAATGGCTAAATATCATTACTATCTAATGGTGGTCTCTAGGAATGAGTTGGTGGTCTGTCCATTTAACAGTGTTCAGGCATCTCCATCACAAAACCACAAAGGACACTCTTGTTGGTAGTCTCTGCAGAGTGACTAAGGACTGAATAGTGGTCTCCAAAGTGGGGTGCGCGGCAGGAAGCGTGCCACCCAAGGAGCGCCACTGGCATGGCAGCAGCATCACTCCTGGACCTTTGATTCTTCAGCGGCACGCCGGCGGGAGCCCGGCTCTCCCCACTCTGTCTTTGGCGGCATGCCAGCAGCAGCCCGGCTCTCCCCAATCCATCTTCGGCGGCATGCCAGCAGCAGCCCGGCTCTCCCCAATCCATCTTCGGCGGCACGCTGGCAGCAGCTCCTCTTCTTCTTTTTTTCTTTTTTTCCTTCCCCAGAGCTGGCCCTGGGGGTGCGCGATTCTAAAAGTTTGGAGACCCCTGGAGACTGAGCGACACACTGACACCTAGAACTGGGCACAACACATGTGAGATACTAATGGGCAACACGGGCTAGTCTTTACTATTATTCCCCTTCTGTATCTGATCTTTTGATAAAAGGAGAACTTTAATTTTCAGCGCTGTCAAGTCAGCACCTTTCACAAGCACTAAAATGCACTTTAAGGAGAGAAGCAGGCCTGGAATAGGATGCTATCTATCAAATACCAAATTCAGGTATGTTATCTCGTCCTTCAGTGTTCTTCTGTCTCTTGACAGAGCTTAGTATAACTTCTCAGAGGGGCTATTAATTGAACATCCCTAAACAGCGACACATTGTAAACAGGTGCAATTCCAGTCCTGTTTTGAACTGAAATCTACATATATTGTATTTAATCCAAATGTATCCTTTTCCTGGCTTTGCCTTCATTGGCATCTTAGAACCTCAGGCTAACTTTCTTCCTAAATTTAGTAATTCCTAGGATTTCCCTGTAGTTTGTCTCAGATCTTAGTTCCCCCTGCTCCATGAGCCCCTCTCACCTGCCTTATACCCAGGATGGAATTAATGAGTCACACCTGCCAGAATGTCCCTGCAGGGCTCAAACGCCTGCTAAGAGGGCCAGTCAACAAAAGAACCCAACCACCCTGCTATACCCGTGCATCAAAGAAATCATTAAAAATACTTATTTTTGTAATAATTTATATCAAGAACTGCAATGTGCATTTTTTCCTGTAAAATTTTATTGAATATAAATAGCTAATAGCCATTTCCTGTTAGCACTAAAAGAATCTACTATTAAAGGCATTGGAAGTCAGTGGAGGAAAGCAGAGGAGTTGTTGCATTTGTTGAGTGACGGGCACAATATTAACCACACCTAAGGCACATGTGATTGTCTCAGAAGTTCTAGTTTTGCCTTATTCCTCAAATATTGCCACGCATGGAGTTTATACCAATACACTTTTGCTAGAAAAAACTTTTTTGTTTTTGTGATACAGCATGGCCAGAGGGCAGCAGGAGAGTGTTAGAAGGGAGCCTTATTCCCTGTAGATTAATTAGAGCACCTGAAGCCAATTAGAGCACCTGAAGCCAGTCACCTGATAAAACCCCCCTGCTTCAGTCAGACTAGAGGAGGAGTTGAAGCAGAGTGGTTTCGTGTTGGAGCAGAGAGCATTTTGGAGGGAAGCAGAGGAGAGTTTGGAGAAGTGCTGTGGTGGGCTAAGAAGACCAAGACCCTAACTAAAGGGACACCTGGTTTGTGCAGAGGGAGGGCAGGAAGCCCCACAAGCTGAAGGGCAGGAGAGGGAAGTAGCCCAAAGGAAGGAACTGTTAGTTCAAGCGGTTTACCGCTATCCCTAGGGCCCCTGGGCTGGGACTCGGAGTAGAGGGCGTGCCTGGGTCCCTCCCTCTCCTCTCCACTCCCCTCCTCTAGGACACTAGTGGGGCAATTAATACCCCCATTCAGGGGCAAGAAAAGGTGCCCTGAACCCCCCCCACCACAAGAAGAGAGAGTGCGAGACCCATCATAGTAGTGCTGGCAATTTGCCACAATACCTCTAACTTGTGCTTGTCAAGAAGCATAATCTACTGGGTAACTTTCCCCATCAGCAAAATGGGGTTAATAATATTTATCCGCTTCTATAAAGTGCTTTGAGATTGTCAAATGAAAGATGCTATATAAGTTCATAGTATTAGTCAGCTCCATTCATTTCTAAATCCTTCTGTTCATTTAGGTTATCTATAATTTGCTGCTGTGTTCTGCTACTACCATTTTCTCTCATATGATCTGACTGCCTGACGTTCCCAAAGCTACAGAATGGATCCAAGTGGTTTAAGCAAATTAAGGGTAACATCTAGGATTTTTCATCCCACAATTAGTAGGTGAGGGTGTGATGAAACGGGGATTTTCCCTTGGTATGTTGCATGTGAGTCTTACTGTTGAGCCTATGTGAGTGTTACTGTTTTGCATAAATACTGGGTGCCTCAGTTTCCCTGTGTGCTGCACCAATACCTCGGTGGTGGGAATAGGGGTGTGTGACTTTGGCTGAGACCTCTGAGGCAGGTGAGGCTGCTCCATCTGCCTGCACCTATGCTATGACCGGTGCCCTTCAGAACCTGAGACCGAGGAGGGAGATGCGACCAGGTGACTCTTTGCCCGGGAAGTGAGACAAAGACTAGGAGGAGGAGCAACAGGGGTGTCTGAGATCAGGTTGCTGGAAGCTGGCAGTCTGCTTGCGGGGACTGGAAGAGGGGGAGTTCAGGGCTTCTGGCCCAGGACTCCCCAAGATGGACTTGGCTGAAAGTCACTGATTTCTGTGCTAACAAGTTCTGGTCTACGCTGTGTTCCTGTTGAATAATAAACCTTCTGTTTTACTGGCTGGCTGAGAGTCACATGTGACTACGGAGCTGGGGTGCAGGGCCCTTTGGCTTCCCCAGGAGCCCCGCCAGGGCAGACACATTGTGGGAAGTGCACGGTGTGGAAGGGCATGCTGAATGCTCTGAGGTCAGATCCAAGAAGGTCGAAGCTGTGTAAGCTTCTTGCCCTGGTGACAGTATGCTCAGAGAGAGGAGGCATGCTACACCAGAATCCTGACTGGTCTCATATTGAGTAGTTGCAGAGCAAGGCTGGCCTTACCATGAGGCAAACTCAGGCGGTCGCCTCAGGTGCCAGACTGGGGGAGGGAGAAGGGGTGCCACTAGGACCCAGAGTGTAGAAAATTGTGTCTGCTTCTGGTGCATATGTATTCTCTCTGCTCTAGATGCACAGAGATGGTGGAGTGCTGTGCTGGAGGAATGAGGGCACAAGAGACATAACAGGCAGGCAGGAGAAAAGGTGAGAGGGAATAACAGAAAGCAGCAGGAGCTGCAGGGAGAGAGAGAGGACGAGGAGCCTCTTATGTACCTCTCTAGCAATCCCAGGAGCCTGGACTGATTAACACCAGCTTCTCAGGGAGCTTCCTGTTTCCTGCTGCTTCCCTGAGCCCACTTGAGGAGAACAGGCAGTCAACTGAAATAGTAGGAGTCAGTTAGGCCCTGAAGATGCTGATATCTTCCCTCACTCAGGCCCTGCTACCAGCCTGCTTATGTGTCCCCTTCAACTGAGTGTTGAGAGCCACTATAGCTGGCACAGAACAGCAGTCATGAATGAAAGAAGAAAATCCCCTCTGGGGCAGCATTCAGAAGAAAGAAAGAAAGCAAAGGAAGCTTTTCTATCTAAGCAGGAAGGATCTCTCCTGAGCTATATAGACACAAATGTTCACAGTGAGCCTTCTGCCCCAGTGAGGATGTGAGTGGTGAGGAGATGCCTGATCTTCCAGTTAGTCAGAGTGCAGGTGACCTGGCATCTACTGCAGCATCCATATCTCCATCTCAAATGGATGTAACCATGCACATTCCTGAAGAAAAGTGTAGATCAGACAAGAGTGTGGTGGAGGCGCAAGAAACAGCTGCTGCTGCTGAGTTTAGTTCCTTAAGTCTAGATGATCCAGGACTGTGGACCCACTTGAGCAGTAGTCTGAGGGACTTCCTTGTACTGCATGGACCACAGCAAGTGAAAAACTTCATATTCCCCAAAGACAATGGAAATAGAAGTTTCCATCCAACACATTACTGGCGTGAAATCCCCAATGGTGACAAAGTGGAGAGGCCATGGCTTATGTACTCAAAAACTCAGAATGCTGCTTTTGTTACAAACTCTTTCAGTCTAATGTTCCAGCCACATTGGGTTCTACAGGAACAAAGGACTGGAAAAATCTGGCTAGAAATCTGGCATGCCATGAGAAGGCAGCAAATCACCGGAGAGCATTCCATAGGTGGAAAGAGCTTGAGATGAGACTAAGGTTAAAGGCCACCATAGATGATCAGCATCAAGAGAAGATTGCATCAGAGTCTCTTTACTGGCAAAATGTTCTGAAAAGGTTCATTGCCATTGTGAGAATGCTTGCTACCCAAAACCTAGCACTGCATGGCACTTAAGATCAGCTGTATGTGCCAAACAATGGAAAATTCCTTAAAACTGTGGAGCTGATGGCTGAGTTTGATGCTGTACTCCAGGAGCATGTAAGAAGAGTCACCACCCAAGAAATGTATGCACACCACTACCTTGGAAAAAGAATTCAAAATGAGATCATACAGTTGCTGGCAACAAAAGTCAAACAGAAGATTGTGGCAGATCTGAAGTCAGCAAGTTATTACTCTGTTATTCTGCACTGCACACCTGACATCAGCCATACGGAACAAATGGCTTTAATGGTGAGTTTTGTAACAACAGCAGAACCTAGTGAAAATGTCCTTGCAGTGGTGACTGTCAGAGAGCATTTTCTAGAATTTATTCACATTGATGATACTACAGGAGCTGGTACGACAAATGTGCTTCTTAAAAAGTCAAAAGATAAGGGAATTGCGATAGCTGACATGAGAGGTCAGGGCTACGATAATGGTGCCAACATGAGAGGAAAGAACAGAGGAGTGTAGACACGGATCTGAGAGTTAAACCCTCGAGCTTTTTTTGTCCCATGCAGTTCTCATTCATTGAACTTGGTGGTCAGTGATGCAGCATCAGCTTCTAGTGAGGGTGCTGAATTTTTTAATGTAATTCAAAGCATCTGTGTATTTTTCTCTGCATCAACTCATTGATGGCAAATTTTGAAGCAACATCTGGGAACATCCTCTCTCACACTGAAACCACTGAGTGCCACACGATGGGAAAGTCGAGTGGAGGCGTTAAAGCCTATCAAACACCAAATTGGGAAGATAGATGATGCCATAGTTGCCATATGGAGGATAATGCTATGACAGGAAGTGTTCGTGGGAGAACAGTGGCAGAGGGAAATGGCATCACCAGAAACATACCTAACTTCAAATTTCTGTGTGGCTTAGTGTTGTGGCATGACATACTGTTTGAAATAAATGTTCTAAGCAAGAGACTCCAAGGTGTTGACCTTGAAATATCTGGAGCAATGGAACAGCTGGACAAAGCAAAGTCATACCTACAGTCTTATCGGTCAGATGAGGGATTTCAAAACGTTCTGAAGAGTGCACAGAAGTTGGCAGAGGAACTTCACACTGAAGCTATTTTCCCACCCATTCAAGAATACAAGAGTCACTGACAATGTCAGTGTCAAGAGACATTTTGATTGCAAAGCACAGGATAATCCCTTAAGAGACCCCAAACAACAATTCAAAGTTGAATTCTTTAACTAGGTGCTAGATTGTGCAATACAGTCAATTTAAGAACGTTTCATGCAGCTCAAGGAACACAGCAGTATATTTGGGATGTTGTATGATATTCCAAAACTCCTCACTATACCTGAAGAAGTCCTACACCAGCAATGCAGGGCACTGGAGACAGTGTTGACACATGATGACAAAATGGGGAAGAGATGGCCAGCCCTCTGTGGAGACAGAGGTGGTTAGGGACTATTTAGAAAAGCTGGACGTGCACAAGTCCATGGGGCCGGACGAGTTGCATCCGAGAGTGCTGAAGGAATTGGCGGCTGTGATTGCAGAGCCATTGGCCATTATCTTTGAAAACTCGTGGCGAACCGGGGAAGTCCCGGATGACTGGAAAAAGGCTAATGTAGTGCCAATCTTTAAAAAAGGGAAGAAGGAGGATCCTGGGAACTACAGGCCAGTCAGCCTCACTTCAGTCCCTGGAAAAATCATGGAGCAGGTCCTCAAAGAATCAATCCTGAAGCACTTGCATGAGAGGAAAGTGATCAGGAACAGCCAGCATGGATTCACCAAGGGAAGGTCATGCCTGACTAATCTAATTGCCTTTTATGATGAGATTACTGGTTCTGTGGATGAAGGGAAAGCAGTGGATGTATTGTTTCTTGACTTTAGCAAAGCTTTTGACACGGTCTCCCACAGTATTCTTGTCAGCAAGTTAAGGAAGTATGGGCTGGATGAATGCACTACAAGGTGGGTAGAAAGCTGGCTAGATTGTCGGGCTCAACGGGTAGTGATCAATGGCTCCATATCTAGTTGGCAGCCGGTATCAAGTGGAGTGCCCCAAGGGTCGGTCCTGGGGCCGGTTTTGTTCAATATCTTCATAAATGATCTGGAGGATGGTGTGGATTGCACTCTCAGCAAATTTGCGGATGATACTAAACTGGGAGGAGTGGTAGATACGCTGGAGGGGAGGGATAGGATACAGAAAGACCTAGACAAATTGGAGGATTGGGCCAAAAGAAATCTGATGAGGTTCAATAAGGATAAGTGCAGGGTCCTGCACTTAGGACGGAAGAACCCAATGCACAGCTACAGACTAGGGACCGAATGGCTAGGCAGCAGTTCTGCGGAAAAGGACCTAGGGGTGACAGTGGATGAGAAGCTGGATATGAGTCAGCAGTGTGCCCTTGTTGCCAAGAAGGCCAATGGCATTTTGGGATGTATAACTGGGGGCATAGCGAGCAGATCAAGGGATGTGATCGTTCCCCTCTATTCGACATTGGTGAGGCCTCATCTGGAGTACTGTGTCCAGTTTTGGGCCCCACACTTCAAGAAGGATGTGGATAAATTGGAGAGAGTCCAGCGAAGGGCAACAAAAATGATTAGGGGTCTGGAACACATGAGTTATGAGGAGAGGCTGAGGGAGCTGGGATTGTTTAGCCTGCAGAAGAGAAGAATGAGGGGGGATTTGATAGCTGCTTTCAACTACCTGAAAGGGGGTTCCAAAGAGGATGGCTCTAGACTGTTCTCAATGGTAGCAGATGACAGAACGAGGAGTAATGGTCTCAAGTTGCAGTGGGGAAGGTTTAGATTGGATATTCGGAAAAACTTTTTCACTAAGAGGGTGGTGAAACACTGGAATGCGTTACCTAGGGAGGTGGTAGAATCTCCTTCCTTAGAGGTTTTTAAGGTCAGGCTTGACAAAGCCCTGGCTGGGATGATTTAACTGGGAATTGGTCCTGCTTTGAGCAGGGGGTTGGACTAGATGACCTTCTGGGGTCCCTTCCAACCCTGATATTCTATGATTCTATGATGACATGCGCGATATTGATGCGAGTGACTTAGGTGGTGAACTGAAACCCTTTTCAAGATATATTTCAGCAGGATCAATTCCAAAGGCTGTCCTGGAATATATGTGCACAAATAAGATGACCATCCTCTTTCCAAACACTTTTGTTGCTCTGCGAATACTTCTAACACTTCCTGTAACAGTTGCCAGTGGAGAACGCAGCTTCTGCAAGCTGAAGTTAATAAAAACACATCTATGCTCCACAATGACACAAGAGAGGCTGGTCGGCCTTGCAAACATCTCAATAGAGCATGAGCTGGCCCAGACGGTGGACCTTCAGTAGGAATCAGTTCAAATCTTTGCAACCAAGAAGACACGGAAAGCACCACTTTGATTATTTAAACAGATAAAAATGCCAGTATTTACTATGCAGACAAGGAACGTTACATTTGCTGTTCAGGCATTTGAAAGTTGTGTTGTTTAAAATTTTTGAACAAGGCCTTTTAAGTTGTTCTCCTTTATTGGGGTAGGTAGCAGAACAGTACCATGTGAGGAGTAAAACAGGAAGAGGGCAGAATTGAGACCTTTCAAAGTTTTGGCCCAAGTGAGGGGGCATGGGGGCGTCATTTGAGCTCCCCTCAGGTGCCAAAATGTTGTGGGCCGGCCCTGTTCCAGAGCATCGCCCAGGGACTCCGTGACAGAGGGTACCACTGTGATAGCTTCCCCTTAGGCCAGCAACACTTCATCTATAAAATCTCCCACTTTTGGCTCGTGGCCATTAAAGGCAATACAGTCTGTGAAGCCAACTTCTTGCATAAATGAGGGTCGCTCGTGCTACAACATCAAGCTTGGTTGTTTCTGCTTTAATTTTATTTCTATCATCAGATTTCAAAGAGAGGTGTTCATGGCCTTTAATATTTGTTTCAACGAAAAGTTCGTTCGATACCTGGTCTATTTTAATTCCCCAGGGGACGTTTATAAAATCATTTGATCTTCTCAGGGGAATATATAAACACACACTGTGTGATAGCTGAAGTACAAATACTAGACACCTATGCATAAGCTTATTAAAAATTTCAGTATTTTAAACTGTTATTTAAACTCACTTATTTTTTTACTGAGTTCCGTGCACTCAAGCTTAACTAATGGGGTTAGCTGGTGGATAGTGAAACTCTGGAGTGTTCTCTGCTTGTGGTGCTGGAGAACTGGAGAGAGAGAAGTTGCCTCAAACTTCCCTGAAGATCTTTTTGGGATGGGAAAGTGGGGAAGGAACCACACCTGGAGGTCTTTGGAAGATGAAGGAAAGGAAGAAATGTTAGGATTACAAAATAGGTTGTAGATCATAAATAAGTCTACATTTTAATCACTGGTATTTTTAGAAAAAGTCATGGACAGGTCACAGGCAGTAAACGAAAATTCACGGTCCATGACCTGTCCAAGACTTTTACTATATACCCCTAAGTAAAACTTGGGCAGGGGGCTGTGGGTGCTCTGGGGGGGGTGGTGGTCTGGGAGGCGCTGCGGGTGCTAGGGGAGGTGCTCCAGGACCCTGCTGGTGCTGGGGGGGAGGTGGGCGGTGGGCAGCCCGGGACCCCCGCTGGTGCTGGCGGGCAGTGGCATGTGGCCCGGGAACGCTGCTGGTGCTGGGTTGGGGGAGGATTGGTGGGGCTGGCAGGCTCCATACCTGCATGTCCCTGCAGTTCCTAGGTGGCATAGGGGCCAGGTGCTGCTCCCGCCACAAGCACCGCCTGCGCAGCTCCCATTGGCCAGGAACCACAGCCAATGGGTGCTGCGGGGTCAGAGCCCCCTGGCCCCTCCACCTAGGAACTGAACTTCCATGCCAGTGGGAGCGAGGGAGCCCCCCACCCTGAGGTAAGCACCGCCCCGCACCCCTACTTCCCTGACCCTAGCCCTGAGCCCCCTCCCACACACCCAAACTGCTGCTGCTGGCTGCTGCAGAAGTCACAGAGGTCACGAAAAGTCACGGAATCTGTGACTTCCATGACTTCCGTGAGAGACTCAAAGTGTTAATCATAAAGCAAACTCTCCATTGATGACCTAAGAAGTGGGAGAGGTCTTTGGAGGAAGATGCTCAGGAAGGCATTGTCAAGGTTCCTCCCCCACTCTGAACTCTAGGGTACAGATGTGGGGACCTGCATGAAAAAACCTCCTAAGCTTATCTTTACCAGCTTAGGTCAAAACTTCCCCAAGGTACAAAATATTCCCCCCCGTTGTTCTTGGACTGGCCGCTACCACCACCAAACTAATACTGGTTACTGGGGAAGAGCTGTTTGGACGCGTCCTTCCCCCCAAAATACTTCCCAAAACCTTGCACCCCACTTCCTGGACAAGGTTTGGTAAAAAGCCTCACCAATTTGCCTAGGTGACTACAGACCCAGACCCTTGGATCTTAAGAACAATGAACAATCCTCCCAACACTTGCACCCCCCCTTTCCTGGGAAATGTTGGATAAAAAGCCTCACCAATTTGCATAGGTGACCACAGACCCAAACCCTTGGATCTGAGAACAATGAAAAAGCATTCAGTTTTTTACAAGAAGACTTTTAATAAAAAATAGAAGTAAATAAAAATAAAGAAATCCCCCCTGTAAAATCAGGATGGTAGATATCTTACAGGGTAATTAGATTCAAAAACATAGAGAACCCCTCTAGGCAAAACCTTAAGTTATAAAAAAGATACACAGATAGAAATAGTTATTCTATTCAGCACAATTCTTTTCTCAGCCATTTAAAGAAATCATAATCTAACACATACCTAGCTAGATTACTTACTAAAAGTTCTAAGACTCCATTCCTGTTCTGTCCCTGGCAAGAGCAGCATACCGACAGACACAGACCCTTTGTTTCTCTCCCTCCTCCCAGCTTTTGAAAGTATCTTGTCTCCTCATTGGTCATTTTGGTCAGGTGCCAGCGAGGTTACCTTTAGCTTCTTAACCCTTTACAGGTGAGAGGAGCTTTCTCCTGGCCAGGAGGGATTTCAAAGGGGTTTACCCTTCCCTTTATATTTATGACAGGCATAATAGCAGAGTGTTTAGATGTAGGGGTCTGAATATCACCACAATATCAGGACATCCAAATCTGCATATCACATTATTAATCCTTTACTACAGACTTTAACAATTGAAATCACTTACCTAGCTATTTTGCTGACATGAGCTGAGTGCACTTTGTATATTGTTTTTATAATTTTGCCAGTAGCACCTTTACTATTCTTAATTGCAGCCCAGTCATTCAGTTAAACTATTAGCATGTGGTTTTGAAAAATAAATTGTATGTTTCTCTCTTTTTGTAAGTGCAAGTAGAGTGTGCTGCAATAATCCACCAGAAGTGGAATTTTGCCTCTACTTTGTCTCCACTCCTATTAACAAAGGAGAATGGTCTCAGTCATCCAATCATTGAGCCTTTTGCATGGTGCTCGGAGGATATGGAGATCTTTAGGTCAACAGCAAAGCCTCTAATTTCTCTGAGAGACCAACACTTAGCTTTTCCCTTTGCCTGACTGGTGTGGAGTGTGTACGTGTGTCCACACTCAGTCACATATATATCTGTTCTGGCCTGAACTTCTCTACCAAACTGAATAGGCAAAGCACATGACCATGGAATGGTGTTTAATGAATCTTGTTCTTCCCCCATATGTTCTATAAAAACAATCTGCAAGTTGCAGCATGCCTGTGACAGCGAGCCAGCCATCAGTAGACAGGAAAAATTGACAGTGCATATGCATGCACACCCATAGGGGGTGGCAGAAGAAGATGTGCTGAATCTCACAGTGAAGGAGAGAAAAATAATGGTTGCACAGAGCACTGAGAGGAAGCAGCTATTTTATACATATAGTTCATCAGCTTAGAATGTGCATACTTGCCATTTACCTGTTTTGATTGGGACTATCCCAGGATTTAAAATCCAATCCCATGTATAGAGAGGCACTTCAGCCGCAGTCCCAGTTAGCAGACTGAATAGCTGTGGGTTTTTTTGTTTTATTTTTTTTAAAAATTAGCCTCCTACCAGCAGAGGATATAGCGCTGAGCATATATGTGAGCAGCAGCCTGTGGCTGTTCTTACACTGAGGCATGGAGTGTATGTGCCCTCAGACACCAACAGGAAAAGCAAGGGAGCATGGAACAGTTCCTTGCCTGCTACCCCCTCTCTAGAGCCTCAAGAGAGAACCAGAGGAGTTTTACGCTGATTGTCAATTATAAAGCTGCAATGACAGGTTTCAGAGTAGCAGCCGTGTTAGTCTGTATTCGCAAAAAGAAAAGGAGTACTAGTGGCACCTTAGAGACTAACCAATTTATTTGAGCATAAACTTTCGTGAGCTACAGCTCACTTCATCGGATGCATTCAGTGGAAAATACAGTGAGGAGATTTATATACACACAGAACATGAAAAAATGGAAATTGCACCATAGTGTCCAGGAAGTGGATCTCTTGTGTGGACTGGTCCAGGCTGAGGTTGATGGTGGGATGGAAATTGTTGAAATCATGGTGGAATTCCCTCCTCAGGCCCTATGCTACCAGCACTCCCAGCTATCTTCGAGACACCAGTGACTTCCTGAGGAAACTACAGTCCATCGGTGATCTTCCTGAAAACACCATCCTGGCCACTATGGATGTAGAAGCCCTCTACACCAACATTCCACATAAAGATGGACTACAAGCCGTCAGGAATAGTATCCCCGATAATGTCACGGCAAACCTGGTGGCTGAACTTTGTGACTTTGTCCTCACCCATACCTATTTCACATTTGGGGACAATGTATACCTTCATATCAGCAGCACTGCTATGGGTACCCGCATGGCCCCACAGTATGCCAACATTTTTATGGCTGACGTAGAACAACGCTTCCTCAGCTCTCATCCCCTAATGCCCCTACTGTACTTACGCTATATTGATGACATCTTCATCATCTGGACCCATGGAAAAGAAGCCCTAGAGGAATTCCACCATGATTTCAACAATTTCCATCCCACCATCAGCCTCAGCCTGGACCAGTCCACACAAGAGATCCACTTCCTGGACACTATGGTGCTAATAAGCGATGGTCACATAAACACCACCCTATACCGGAAACCTACTGACCGCTATTCCTACCTACATGCCTCCAGCTTTCACCCAGACCACACCACACGATCCATTGTCTACAGCCAAGCTCTACGATACAACCGCATTTGCTCCAACCCCTCAGACAGAGACAAACACCTACAAGATCTCTATCAAGCATTCTTACAACTACAATACCCACCTGCTGAAGTGAAGAAACAAATTGACAGAGCCAGAAGAGTACCCAGAAGTCACCTACAACAGGACAGGCCCAACAAAGATAATAACAGAACGCCGCTAGCCATCACCTTCAGCCCCCAACTAAAACCTCTCCAACGCAGCATCAAGGATCTACAACCTATCCTGAAGGATGACCCATCACTCTCACAAGTCTTGGGAGACAGGCCAGTCCTTGCCTACAGACAAACCCCCAACCTGAAGCAAATACTCACCAGCAACCACACACCACACAACAGAACCACTAACCCAGGAACCTATCCTTGCAACAAAGCCCATTGCCAACAGTCTCCACATATCTATTCAGGGGACACCATCATAGGGCCTAATCACATCAGCCACATTATCAGAGGCTCATTCACCTGCACATCTACCAATGTGATATATGCCATCATGTGCCAGCAATGCCCCTCTGCCATGTACATTGGTCAAACTGGACAGTCTCTACGTAAAAGAATAAATGGACACAAATCAGACGTCAAGAATTATAACATTCATAAACCAGTCGGAGAACACTTCAATCTCTCTGGTCACTCGATTACAGACCTAAAAGTTGCAATTCTTCAACAAAAAAACTTCAGAAACAGACTCCGAGAGACTGCTGAATTGGAATTAATTTGCAAACTGGATACAATTAACTTAGGCTTGAATAGAGACTGGGAGTGGATGTGTCATTACACAAAGTAAAACTATTTCCCCATGTTTATTTCCGTCCCCAACCCCCCACTGCTCCTCAGATGTTCCTGTTAACTGCTGGCAATGGCCCACCTTGATTATCACTACGAAAGGTTTTCTCCCCCCGCCTCCCCCGCTCTTCTGCTGGTAATAGCTCATCTTAAGTGATCACTCTCCTTACAATGTGTATGATAACACCCATTTTTTCATGTTCTGTGTGTATATAAATCTCCTCACTGTATTTTCCACTGAATGCATCCGATGAAGTGAGCTGTAGCTCACGAAAGCTTATGCTCAAATAAATTGGTTAGTCTCTAAGGTGCCACTAGTACTCCTTTTCTTGTAGCTGCAATGTGAATCAAACACCAAAGATCTTTACTCACAACAGGAGAAGGGTACAGTTGTTCTTGTGCTTTTGATGTAGATGCTGGCAAGTGTAAACAATACAGGAGGGTTGAAGAATAATGATCAGTAAAGTGTATATTTTATAATACCAGTAAGACGTTATGGGGAATGTTGTGCTGATATAACGCCACTTCCTGGGTGCAACACTTGGCACTGGGCCTTGTATTTTGCCCACTCAAGGTGTGGTGTTATTTGTATTTGGCAATTTCCATGAATAATTAGGATGAGCTAGAACAATGTGGCAGAGGAATCCACTTTAAGAGTGTTGGACCTGTTAGGCTAGCAGTCGAGACATTTCTTCACTGCCAGAAGTATCTAAATTAGCATGCCCATGTCTTCTCTTCCTCTTCAAGGAATGCCAGAAGGAAACACTGTAGAGGGTGAGCATGGAATTGATACCATGGAACCAACACCAGGTGTGAGACTGAAGTACTCCTCCATCTTATCAGGTTCAGAGCTTGCTGTCTTGGCTGTTCTGTGCATTCTTGATAATGAATTTGCATTTGAGTTCTTGTCTGGGAAGGAAGAGGCTTTTTCTTTTGCTGTCTGTCTCTCTGTGGGTTGCTGCTGCTATTTATTTATTTGTACTACTGTAGTGCTGAAGACCCCAACTGACGTGACAAATACAGAATAAGAGGCATTCACTACCTCTAAAGGCACACAATCTAATTAGACAAAAGAAACAAAAGATGGGAGGAAGTATTATGGCCACCATTTTAAAGATGGGGAATTGACAGAGTTAAAGGGTAGGATTTTCAAATGCACCCAGTGCTGGCCTAACTCTGCTCCCATTGAAGTAAAGTTAGGCCGATGCTGAGTGCCTTTGAAAATCCTACCTGGAGGGACCTGCCCAACGTCTCACAAACTAGCCTTTACTGGAAATTAAGATGATTGGCCATGAAACTGAGGAATCTATAAGGGGACTGTAATTGGAATGTAATCAGAGACATGCCTTTCAGACTGATTGAGATCATAGAATCATAGAATATCAGGGTTGGAAGGGACCCCTGAAGGTCATCTAGTCCAACCCCCTGCTCGAAGCAGGACCAATTCCCAGTTAAATCATCCCAGCCAGGGCTTTGTCAAGCCTGACCTTAAAAACCTCTAAGGAAGGAGATTCTACCACCTCCCTAGGTAACGCATTCCAGTGTTTCACCACCCTCTTAGTGAAAAAGTTTTTCCTAATATCCAATCTAAGGTCATCTAGTCCAACCCCCTGCTCGAAGCAGGACCAATTCCCAGTTAAATCATCCCAGCCAGGGCTTTGTCAAGCCTGACCTTAAAAACCTCTAAGGAAGGAGATTCTACCACCTCCCTAGGTAACGCATTCCAGTGTTTCACCACCCTCTTAGTGAAAAAGTTTTTCCGAATATCCAATCTAAACCTCCCCCACTGCAACTTGAGACCATTACTCCTCGTTCTGTCATCTGCTACCATTGAGAACAGTCTAGAGCCATCCTCTTTGGAACCCCCTTTCAGGTAGTTGAAAGCAGCTATCAAATCCCCCCTCATTCTTCTCTTCTGCAGGCTAAACAATCCCAGCTCCCTCAGCCTCTCCTCATAACTCATGTATTCTAGACCCCTAATCATTTTTGTTGCCCTTCGCTGGACTCTCTCCAATTTATCCACATCCTTCTTGTAGTGTGGGGCCCAAAACTGGACACAGTACTCCAGATGAGGCCTCACCAATGTCGAATAGAGGGGAACGATCACGTCCCTCGATCTGCTCGCTATGCCCCTACTTATACATCCCAAAATGCCATTGGCCTTCTTGGCAACAAGGGCACACTGCTGACTCATATCCAGCTTCTCGTCCACTGTCACCCCTAGGTCCTTTTCTGCAGGAAAGGAATGAGGAATCTTCCTAGTTTATGGCTGCCAGTGTTAACTATGGGGATTAATCTTTGATTGTCTGGTATTTTTTGTGAACTGATTCAGCCACATCAGAGGAATTAGTATGATGCTGCTGAAATCTGCCTAGGACCATAGGGTGTTGCTGGTGGTGTCTCTCTTCTGAGGATTGAGATGGGAAGACAGAAAGAGCTGTATGAAGTACCTTTCACTGACTAACGAGAGAACCCAGAAAATTAAGGTGACCTTGGACCATTCATCCAGAGAGAGAGAGAGAGAGAGAACCTCAGAATTCCATGGAGTGGGGACAGCCAGAAATGATGGCAGCTAGCCTTCCCCAGTCCAGGCCAAAGTTTGGGTCTAGAATTGCATTTGCGAAGGGATGAAGCTTGTATTACAGGTATTTGGAGCTGGTGGGCCAGGTGATTTTCAGATGAGAAAAATACATCATGTTCCTTCTTGAGGAGAGTAGAAGGACTGAGGTCTATATCCTTCTTATCAACTGAAAACTATTCAAGTGCCCATGCACCTCTTTTAACTGAGGTTAGTCAACAGCTCCTCTGAAGGTGAAAATCTGTTACCACTCTAAAGTATTCTCTAATTAGGCTAGTACTTAAAAATAAATCATTCAATGCAACTGAATTCTCAAAACTGTTACTCAGTACCTTGCCTTTCTTCCTACAAATCCTAGTTCAGCAGCTCATCAGCAAGGGTCTCTCCCCACTCCACTCAGATACTGCTAATAGCCTGGACCTCATTTAGTTGAGTAAAGGGCCTGCCCTGTTGTTGGTCTTCCTCTTGTGTCTAATGTCTTTGTTGAATGTTTTCTTGTTACCCTTTGTGTTTCTAGCTAGTCTGATCTCATTTTGTGCCTTGGCCTTTCTAATTTTCTCCCTACATACTTGTGTTTGTTTATATTCATCCTTTGTAATTTAACCTATTTTCCACTTTTTGTAGGACTCTTTTTTTTGATTTTTAGATCCATTGAAGATCTCCTAGTTAAGTTAAATGTCTCTAGTGTCAAAAGCTCTCCATAGTTACTAATCACAAGCTTTTGGTGGCAATCTGAGGTCTCAAGTCAGCCATATCTACATTGATTGCATTAGGGATGCAGTGGTAGGCATAGCTCTTTCTTGCTTGCAGTTACAATATTGAATACCAGAAATCAACAGACATTGATAATGCCAGTGGTTTATCAAGGTAACCACATGAAGTTCAGGAGAGTTCTGCTGAGGAAGGGGAAGCTTCCATTTGTTCTGATACTAATGGAAAATCTCTGGCCTCTAAAGGTAGTGTTGTGCAGACTTAATAGGGTGGGAGTACAGAGTGAATTTCAGGAGGGTCCATGGGGCAGTAGCTCTCTGTAAGCACTGACCATGTGGTTCTGTTGGAGCTGCACTGCCATGGAATAGGGTTGCAGGGTGGGTGGAAGGACTTCTGTGCAGACGTCCCTAGCCCCCTGTTAATCTCCTGAGATCCGTGGGTTTTGTAGACATGCCTTGAAGCTTGTTCCCAGCTCCCTTCTCCCCCAAAGGAATAATTCAGGAGCAATTTCACCCCCCTTTAGCTCTATCTTGTACGCATCTCTGTGGGATGGGGTGATCAGGCCTGGTAGCACTTTTGATTGTATGTATATCTCTCTGTATAGATTGCCATTGTATATAATACATTTGATTTCTTGGCTGTCTTTCCCACTTTACTTTGACTGGAAAAGCATAAACTGCATGTAAGGTTTGGAGATCAGATCATACCCTCTTGATATCGTGCGGTAAGTACCCTGATCACTTCATATTACATTTATTATTTCTGGCAATATCATGGTTCTAATTTTGGAACCTAAGTGGGGTTTTATAACACTTGTATATATTTGGATATTTGACTACCTTCTGGTTATGTTTAAGCACAGAGGTGCTGCACTTGTTCCCTGCCCTAATACCATTGTTTGGAATCCCCATTAGTCATACATTTACATAGCCCTGGATGATCACAAAGTGGCATTGCCAAAACCTTGTAGTATCTCAAGTGCTATGTGCTGTAATTGTAGGATGACTTGAACATGTGAGGCATTATTGCAACCAGTTTGGTACTTATATATACTGCTGAGGTCATACACTTTTACACTCAACTGAAATATACTGATGAAAAGCACTATATAAGAGAGGCATTATTGTTATTACAAATACCACATTAATTTATTGCCTCAAATGCAGCTGCATGTAGATAAATATAGACACATACAAATGTAACAACCCACATACGAAAACAAAAATATGTAAATGCTCATCAGAGAAATATGAAATTTTCCTTACTGCTCTTCAGGTCATAGAGGTAAATTAGGGCTGTTGAACAATTAAAAAAATTAATACCCACCATTTTTTCCCCATGGGTGCTCCAGCCCCGGAGGATCCACAGAGTTGGCGCCTATGCAAAATCCCACATGTGTACACTATACCATAGTTTGGTTTTATCTTACATACTTGAAAAATTTGAATATGAGCAGATCATAGTCCTGATTTATGGATCCTCAAATGTTAGGGAAATCAGCTCATGGATTTACTAAGTGTACCCCTGAGAATTGGTTTGGAAAGTCCTGGTGAACTGAGGAGGTCTTGTACAAGAAGACTTGAGAAAAACAAATGGAACATTTACACTTGAAAAACGAGGGCATCCTATAAGTTATATCCCTAGAGACATAATGGAACAAACATAACAAAGTCACAAACCATTTGCAACTAGATGATACAACCATCACTGACATCAGTGAACACCTGTTCACAGAGTAAGTGTTCATCGTCAACATCAGAAAGGATTGCACAATTTAGTCCTTAGAAACAGTAAGTAGCATGGGACCATGAGCTAAAAGTAGCATATGCCTTAATAAAGAAAAATGTTACCAGACAAACATGAGTGCTTATATATAGAACTATATTAGCAGATGAAGGGAAAGCTGCTTATGTCATATTTTTGGATTTTCACAATTTGATACAGTATCTCCTGAAATCTTCCTCTCGGTTAATTTTAATTGACCTGGATAGGAACACTGTCATGTGTATTGAACATGGGCTTGAAAGACCATTCAAAGTTTAACAGCTTTGGGTTAGGTGTCTAGCGGGGTACTACATGTTGGTGTTAGATCTGGTTTTAGTTATCATTTTCAATAGTGATTTGGAAATAAACAGTGTATTCGTGCAAGTTACAGGTGATGCCTGATTGGAAGGAGTTGTGAACACCATTTAGGACAGAAAGAACATGAAAAGATCTAGAGAAATTAAATATATGGGAAGAAAATTTCAAAATGAAAACAGAGTTTGGGAAAAACCCAAGTCTGGGAAATGTAATTTGGAAACACAGATATTCAATATATGGGAGAAACCTGGGAGCAGTAATACTGGAAGACACCTAGGAGCTAGAAGAGGACACCAAAGCAGGCACTAGTTTGCAATGCAATATGGCACCAAAATATGGCTAGACTAAATCTGGAGTGCATTGACTTGGACATCGCATCATGGGGTTGGTGAGAATAGTCTTATTTCTCTTTCTCTCCATGGATCTAATATGACCTGTGCCTGAGCATTGCTTTTGGTTGTGGCCCACTTCACCAGACATTATTGATAAATTAGAGGGTATTGAGAGAAGAACTACTAATAAGAACAGGAGTTTGGAGGACTTGATTTTGTGATGGAAAAAGCTATATATATGTATAGCATGGGTAAGCAATGATTAATGGGGGTACATAGGTCTACAATTAAAACACTGTAGCACTTCAGTGAAGATGCGAGTAGGCTGATGGGGGGGCTTTTCCCATTGGCATAGGTACTCCGCCTCCGCGAGAAGCCCGTCAACATAGCGCTGTCTATGCTGTGGGTTAGGTTGGTTTACCTGCATTGCTCAGAGTGTGGATTTTTTTACATCCGAGTGACATAGTTATCCTGATGTAATTTCCTAGCACAGACCTGGCCATAGTCGACAAATATTTGAAAAGAGTTATCACAAAGAGGTGACATTATTAGTTAGGAATGAGTAAAGGTTGCATGAGTAATGGGCTTGAATTAAGAAAGTTTTCTTGACATTCAGCCTAAATTTTCCCTTTCTGAGAGTAAAATGGATGAGGTTGCTGAATAATCTCCCAGGAAAATGGTCAATGTAGCATCTCATGGATCTTTAGAACTAGACTGAACAAAGTGCAGGAAAATGTAATGGAGGAAACTTTCCTGCATTGGCAGGGAAATAGATGAGAAGACATAAATGTTCATAGACTATCATGGTTGGAAGGGACCTCAGGAGGCCATCTAGTCCAACCCCCTGCTTGAAGCAGGACCAATCCCCAATTTTTGCCCCAGATCCCTAAATTATCCCCTCAAGGATTGAACTCACAACCCCGGGTTTAGCAGGCCAATGCTCAAACCACTGAGCTATCCCTCCCTCTGTTCTGTACCATCTCTGTTCTGAGTGTCAGAATGGAATAAATATGTTCTGTCTGTGCCATGGGCAGAAGGCTCATATCCCCTTTGGTCCAGGATAAATGGTTTGTCCAATGAGTCTGTTGGCATTTTTACTACCAACAGACTACCAGTGAAAGATCTGATGGTGACTTGAATTTCCTTTAGAGAAATATTCCTCATCCAAAGGCTAGAAAAACCAGTTTTACAAGATGCACAAGGAAAATGCACCTCAATTGCGGGTACTCCACCCAAATTTATTCATAATCATTTAACATAGATTTGTTTAAGGGAGGTGTTGTGAAACAGGGATAAGGGGAGGTTTTGGTTCTCTTTGGGATGCAGATGCTCAGTGTCCTTTTAAAATACATTTCTAAGGAGTCCTTCAGAGGCTGAACATTCAGATTTTCATCCAGAGCTTTTATACTTCAAATTGGGTCTGCACCAGATTGTAGCTGTCTGTGTAGTGTATGACTGTGGAGTCAGGGACATTACTCTATTAGTAAGTACTCTGTGTGTGTATGTTTGGGATGAGGTCTTATGAATAAGGCTAAGATTTTGTGATAGTTATTGTTAGTAAAAGTCACTGACAGGTCACAGGCAATAAACAAAAATTCATGGAAGCTCCATTGTTTCCCCTGCCACCTTGGTGGCTGGGAGCTATGGGATTTCCCCTCTGCCTGCGGCAGCTGGAAACTGCAGGGTGACGATATTGCCCAAAGAGGAAAATAGGAGAGCCCCAGCTGCTTGCCCGAGGTGTCCCCCTCCCCCCGCGTTAGGCTGTCACCGTCACTGGAACCCTGAGGAAGGCCCCCTCAGGAGTCTGTCACCTATTTCTGGAACCTCACGGGGGCCCCCTGTTGCTGCTGTCACCAGAACCCTGCCAGGGCCCCGCTGGCTGCCAGTTCTGGAGTCCCGCAGCCGCTGGAGGAGAAGCAGAGAATGTCACAGAGGTCTCTGGAAGTCACGGATTCTGTGACTTCCATGACCTCCATGACATAAACGTAGCCTTATTTATGAACTGGGATCATGTGTGCACTACATAGATGCTAAAAATACACCAACGACTTTGGTAAGAGTAGGGGTGGTCCTTGGACAAAATTGCCACTCCTAATCCCTTCCCAAGTGCTGTGCTGTTGGTTGCTAGCCTCCAGCCTACAGATGACTGCATTTTAGTGGTGGTGTATATAGTTTATGAAGTGATTTTCTCTGATGCCCTCAAGAAGTGAGTGAACAATAACAGTCAGCTTGAGCTAGATTGTGACTTGGACTAACTATATGCCCCTGCAGGGAACTATAACTTACTTGTATGGGCTTCCAAAATCCTGGAGCAGGTGGGGAGGGAAGGGTGAACTAGGCAGAGTAGGGACATGAACCTGCATCTCCTATGTTGTAGGCAAGCATCCTAATGACTAGGCTGTTGCGGATGGGGAGTGGGTGCTCCATTTGTCTTTGGTTTTGACCAGCAATTTCATCCTGGATCTGAGAAACCTTCCCTGACAAAAGCTCTGTTGAAACTGGCACATTACCATGGAAAGTTTAGGTTTAGACAAATTGGCATTTTCCGACTGAAAAACCATTTTGTTGAAAAATTCCTGAGTAGCTTTAGTTATTACACTTTGATGCATGGAGGACGTAGGGAAGCCATCGTCCCTCAGAGGGTGTCTCTCAGGTGTAGTGCTGGCAGGGACTATTCCTGGGCTGGATTATATTTAAATATATTAATTCCTTTGAACGGAACCAACAAGATCAGCAAATTCCTACTGTGAAGCTGTAGGTTCTTATTGCTGTAACCCTTTTCCTTCCTCACCCTGTCCCCTCCCTACTGTTTATCATCTCCACTGGTCATATCTTAACATAGATTGTAAGTTTCAGGGCAGGGACTTTATAGTTGTACTGTAAAGTGTCCAGTATGCTTTTCAGTGCTGTAAAATTAATTGGCCGTGTGTGCTGATATCCTTTGGGGATTACAGGTTCTGTATAACTGTACTGCATTGTTCGTTATTATTTGCTAGAAAGCTGTACTTGAGAGGATGAGGCCCCACTGATCTCAGTGTCCTCAGTAAGGTAAATCAAGGCAGCTGCAAAATCAATATTCCCATCTTCCATTAACTCAGTAGACTTGCCTTAATAGGCTGAGGAAAAGATGAAGAGATTGCTTAATTTTTGGAAATGATAGAGGGGTGGGGCTCTGAGTCAGTTAATAAAACACCTGCTTGTTCACTTCTGCCAGTGTAAAGACTGTACAGGAATCACTGCTGGCTGTGCGGGACATAGTACTCAAGTGCCCTCGTTATCAGCTGACTTGTATGCAACAGGGACCGTGATGGGATCAAATTCAAGTTCCAATCAGGTAAGGAAAACCCCACCAAAGCTCAACAAAATTGTTTGAGGTTCCAAATCAGATGTTTCACATGAGAAGAAGTGGCGAGAGTTCTGCTTGAACTGTGGGGAGGATCTGGGAAGAGCAAGTCTGCTGTTCCTCAGGTATCCTCAGTTGCAAGGGTTGTCCTCCTACTGCATGTTGTTGTAGTAACTAAACTGTATGCCTAACAACATTACTAAAACAAGTTTATGCAGAATAACCTGCTGTTCAGTGCAGTGGGGAACTATCATGGTCTCGGAGGGCTTATTGAGTATCTTTAAATTTGGTTTTAACGTGGGATTGTAAATATGAAATTATAATAAAAGCAGAAATGGAAGATTTTTTTAAAATGTAACCATTTCTGCTCTCGATTTTTCAGGGCCTAAGCAGCATCCCAGGACAAAAAATGAAAGAGGTGGGTACTAAACAGGTGGAATGTCACTAAATGCTGTCCAGTGCTGATTATAAGAAAATGTTAGGAACAAAATCTGTTTGAGATCCGGTTTGGGGCGGGAAGAGTAGTGACATATTTGCTAAGCACCATTCAATTTAACTTTAGGGGTGAAATATCTGTATGTATAACAGTTGGATCTAACCAGTCTAATCTATCTGTCTATGATATTTCTAATGTGTGCCTATCATTGTCATATTGCATCTAGGCACGAGTTCATCTATTCTGTGTTCATTTTAAAATGTCTTGCTCTCTCTGTGTTTTGATTTTGGTGCAGGAACATGCATGCTTTGTGTCTCCAACACTTCAGAGACAGGATTTGTTTAAGGGGAGCCTCTCATTTATTAATTTCAATTTATTTGACTTGCTTTTTGGAGTTGCAGTGCTATGGCATAGCACTTTAAGTGCACTACACAATACAACTTTTTAAAGCATACCCTACAAGGAACATGTCAGAAATGTGTTTATTGGTGTTAGGTGTACCTAACCTTTGTTCCCCCCCTTGGAGAATTTAGAGGCTAATGATAGGACAGGGAACGCTGAGAGAAAAAAATGCTTAAAATGAAAGAAGGCTCACAGAGGGATGGGGGCAGTGACGAGCTGCCACAATCTTAACAACCGGTTCCCTCACCATCCCATGAGGAGGTCATGGCCTGCCCCCCGGGACCCCTGCCCCATCCACCCCCCTCTCCTGTCTCCTGACTGCCCCTGGAACCGGGCAGGAGGGTCTCATGGGCCACTGTTGTGGGTGCCCGCCCTGGCCCACCCCTAAGAGCCAGAGGGACCTGCCGGGGGGTGAGGTGGGGAGTCCCGGCGGTGCTTACCTAGGGTGGCTCCTGGGAAGCATCTGGCAGGTCCCTCTGGCTCCTATGGGCGGGGTAGCATAGCTGGGGGGGCAGGGGGAGCAACTGCTCCCCCTCACTGATCACATCAAAAGTGGGGCCTTAGGTGCCGACCCCATGGGTGCTCCGGGGCTGGAGCACCCACGGGGAAAATTTAAAAAAAAAAAAAAAAAAGTAGCTCCATGCCCTGCCTCAGTTCACCTCAGCTCTGCCTCCGCCCCTGAACACGCCGCCCCGCTCTGCTTCTCCGCCCCCCCAGTTTCCTGCGAATCAGCTGTTTGTGCGGGAAGCCTGGGAGGGCAGAAAAGCAAACGGCGGCTTCATGCTCATGCACAGGGAGGTGGAGTTGAGCTGGGGTGGGGAGTGGTTTCCCTGCGCCCCTGGGTTACCCGCTGCAGCGCGGGTGGCCCTCCTTGCGCGCCCCACCCCCAGCAAACAGCTGATTCCCGGGAAGCCGGGGGGGGGGGAGGAGAAGCAGAGCAGGACGGAGTGTAACACACGGGTGGAGGCGGAGTGGAGGTGAGCTGGGGCTGGGAGCAGGGAGGGGAGCTGCCGGTGGGTGCTCTGCACCCACCAAATTTTCCCTGTGGGTGCTCCAGCCCCAGAGCACCCATGCCACTTTTGGCTGGTTGTTAAATTTAGAAGCCCTTTTAGAACCCACATTTTCTTTCCTGTGTTCCAAATAGCACCTCAGTTTTTTAAAATGGAAAGAATGGAAACAGGTTTACTGTTTGTTGTTTATATTTGATGTCTGTACTTTTGATGTTTTTTCCTCATTGTGAATAACAAAAATAGATCAGTCAGTTACTCTTTAGCTTCTAGTCAGTTTCCCTCTGATGCATTAGCCACATGCTATAACAATTGGGTTACAAACACTACAGAAAATATTTTTATTTAAAAAAAAATTTAAATTAATTACCATTGGTGGTTTTAAAAGAATCCTAGAAGAATTTCTATTGGTTTAAACTTTAGCAAAAGTTATTTTTCACAAAATCTAAACTTGGGGCTCAGTTTGACCTGACAGTTTACCATGAAATTGGGGTGGGAATTTGGAATTGGTGTCTGCCATAAGTGTTTAACTCTGCACATCCATTCATTTGGTAATAGAGAAAGGAGGAAGTTTTTTGGCTAACAGCATATATGTGGAAGAAAAGTCTCACAAATAAATGTTTCACTGGTCTTCTTGGAAAGAGGCTGGAGGACTGGAGTCAATGGGGTGAGGAGGATGGAGAAGTAGAGGAGATGACAGAAGGGCCAGCTTTTGGGCAGACGTGATCAGTGATGATGAGAAAGGGAGGAAGTGTGAGGAGGATGCTGGGCAGCTGGGAGAGAAGCATGTGTGGCAGCAAGGGGGAAAGTTTACAGTAAAGAATACGGTTGCCAAATAGGGTGGGATGGTGAAATTTGAAAACTGAATGGGAGAAGCAAAAGGCAAGACAAGGGAGGAGATCTGGGGTCAGAAGTCAGGAGATGAGTGAGAGAAGCATGGTAATGAAAAGAAATGAGAATGGGATCAGAAAGAGGTTAGCCAATTACTGAGGATGGTAAATGATCCAAAAGAGTGGGCAGGCAACATATCTATTAACAATGAGAAGACAATTAAAGAAATGAACAGACAAAAAGGCTTCCAAGTAGTTTCAGTGAGAGATTGGTGTACTGGAAACTATGCAGATGAGTAAAGTTGTGGCACAAGTTACAAGGAACTGAGGATATGATGGCAGTGATATTGTTGAGGGAATATGTGAGTGCATTCCTTCTGGATGCACTGCTTCTGGCAGCTGTGATAACTCTGTGGGGACTACGTGTTAGATGTCTTTAGAAGAAGAGTTTTGTTCCTTACTGCATGGAGTGGTCACTCCGGTCATCGGTGATGGCAGACTCAGTCTGGTCTTCTAGAGCCTGTTTCTGTGGGGTTGCAGTGTGAGAGTCCCTGGAGACTATTTATAGCTCACCTGAGTAAGTGGAGATTTGGTCCTTGTCTCATGGAGAAGTGACTCCCGTTGCTAGTGGCAACATCTGCAATCTGGAATCATTTTGTGCTTTACTTCTTGGGTTTGAAGTATATATACAAGAGTGCAGTGAGGATTTAAACTGCAGAGTTCTCTCAAAAGTGACTCAAATAAATTGGTTAGTCTCTAAGGTGCCACAAGTACTCCTTTTCTTTTTGCGAATACAGACTAACACGGCTGCTACTCTGAAACCTGTCTTTAAAAATGGTACAGTGGGGTTCCTTGTTTATTATCTATCAAGTGATCCCAACCAGGAGTGCTCAGTGTACAAGTAAAAAAACATATTTATTTTAACTACCAGCCTGGGCTCTCAGTGTCAAGCTGGGTTCCATGCACTTCATCACCTTATTAATGGATCTGTAGTCCAAATATTTCCTCTCATGACACCCCTACAATCCCATTGTCTTTAAATTATGACTTCTGTCTTCTAGGGACTTGCACAGGTATAACTGATTTGAACTTAGTATTAACGTTTCTGTTGATGATGCACAAGATGGACTAGGATCCAGCTCCTTTTCTCTCCGGTGTGCTGGCTGTTCAGGAATAAAAAGCAGTTCAAATCTTATTTTCGTCACTGAAGTTGGCAGATGTGACTGTGGATACACAAAATAGATCTGTTACATAAGAAGGTGCCATTTTTACACAGTTACCTTTTCAGAGAAGTGCCATGCTTTAAAACTTGATTGTGAGGGCAACCTGCAGTTTTGCTTAGTACAGATGATACTTAAATCAGATCAGGTGGCTGACATAAAACATATTTATTTGATGGAAAGTTGTTGGTTGTGACCCAAAATAACATGGCACTCATGCTGAAAGGCAAAATAATTAATAATTATCCAGCTACTTAAGGCACTGCACCCTGTCAAAAGAATGTGAAGCATGCAGATTAGCACTGTATTGTCACATAGTCATCTGAATCATGGCAATGACTAGGTCAGTTTCTCTTTGCATTTTGAACCCATCAGAGTGAGAAACTTGGAGCATGGGCCTATGCAGATCAGAGGTGAAGAAAAGTTTCACAAGAACTCTTGCAATCTGAAACCAGTGTAGTCTGCATAGCCTTACAAAAGACAGGTCCTGATACATCACTGTGTTACTCCAATTTCATACTGGTGTAACTCAATTGAATTTCTGTTTAATGCAGTAGCGAATCAAACCCCATTAGGGGACGCTCCGAGGGGAGAGAAATAAGTATGTTACAGCAGCAAATGGGGGGGCGGGGTGTGTGCTTTAAGTGCAGTTGAACTTACCTGACAGACAGACAGCTGAGCCTGCGGTCTGCACTTGAAGGGCTCCAGATTTCACAGAATCAACATTTTATGTATTTTACTCTTCTATTTTAATCATATTTTAAATAAGAAGCACACATCCTAGCACGCTCGCTCTCTCTCTCTCTCTCTCTCTCTCTCTCTCTTGTTTTTAAAAGATCTTGAAATATAGAAGAGAAGAATAATACTTTTCTGTCATAAGTATTGTGTTTGGCAGGCTATTTTACTTTGGTATTTACCCTTTTCTCTTGATATAGCAGAAATGTTTCCCACGTTTCATTTTATTTTTCACATAAGACACTCTCCATATTTTCATAAGTGGTGACTTATTGGGATCTGTGTATGGAATATCTGACAGTACCAAGCAGTCAGGGTATGTTGACTAAATGTCATTAGGATAAGGACAATCATAATGGTAGTTGTCAGTGTAGGATAATATCCCAGAATTTCTGGGTTCATGAGGGACTCCAAAATACATGGGCCTGAGCCTGGAGTCATCAGTTAACAAAACACTCCTAGGACCTACTTGTGCAACTCTTACATGAGCACTTATGCATGTGAGTAGTCCCATTGACTTTGGTGAAAATAAATGTGTAAGTAAGCATTGCACAATTAGGTTCATAGACATTAATGGGACTTTTGCGTGAGGTACAACTGCATGAAGTATGACTGTATGATCAGGCCCTGCGTTTGTAACCTCATTTTTTCGCAATTCTGGCAGTAGTAATTATCGTGATTACTCCATGCTTCCTGTTTATGAGATAGTAAGCCATGTCCAAAATAAATACAGAGACTGAAAGCTGACGTGTTTGTAACCAATGAACTCAGAGGCTTTTGGAGTCCAAATTTATTAGCCTATGATAGGGTTATTGTTGAGTTAACGGAAGACTGAAAAGTTGTTGGTTATTGATAAAGAGAAGAACGATTGTTTGTGGTTAGAGCATTAGTCTTGGACTTTAGAGACCTGCATTCAATAAACTGCTCCACCATAGACTTCCTATGTGTCCACGGGCAAGTCACTTAGCAACTCTATGCCTCAGTTCCCTATCTGTAAAAAGTACTAGTCAGTAAATACTTCCTGAGTAACTAGTACTTCCTTACCTCAAGTAATTTAGTTGAAAAATGTGGCAAAATTATTAACCCTGTACATTTTTTGCCCAATATTATTTGACCAGCTCACCTCAACTTTCTTATCCATCAACAAATCAGTGCCAATATTGAACAATGATGATGACAGAACACAGCCGTGCCAAACTCCTGTGGCGATAGAAAACCATGTCGTGTGTCTACCATTGACTCGAACGCAGCTTTCCATTCTATCTACCTTCCAGGGATGCTGAGTCACCTCATCAGATCCCATGAACTTGCATGATGCTCTGAATCAAAGGCCTGATGGAAATCTGAAAAGTGCTGCATGGGGTTTATTAAACTCATCCATCTTCTCAGAAGCTGTCTCAAGGTACAGATCTGGTTAACAGTGGAACAACCTGGTCTAAAGCCGCCCTGAGTATCCCAGCCTTTGCTACCATGTGCAATATTGGCATTGAATGGCTGATGGATAAGCTTGAGGAAGGAGCTAACAGTGGCATCATGGGCTGAATGTTGTTCTGCTTTGAGATCTCAAATATGCCAATGATGTTGTCTTGTAGGCTCAGTTTGGTGAATCGCTGCAGATGATGGCTGAATTAGTTAGGCAAAGAGCAGCGCGCATTGGTCTGGTTAATAAGCTGGATAAAAAGAAGTCACTGGTCATTACCATCAAGCAGCCTCCAGTTCTAGATTACAACCAGTTCAGTATTAACTTGTCCAGGCATGACACTGCACAGGTGGCAATTGTCAAATATTTAAGCAATGTCACAATCAGTGCTTGGAGGATGCTCGAAAATGTGGCTACTTGAATAGCAGAAGCTGCTGCCATCTTTCAGCCCCTTTAGAGGTCTCTGTGGGGATGCCATGTCATTAAACTTGCCAGCGAGCTGTGGATTTATAGAACCACAGTTATACTAACTGCAGTGTATGGCAGTGAAACATGGGCACTGAAGAAGGCTGGAGAACAATGGATTCATGTTTTTGATTCTTGTTATCTTCATCAACTGCTCCATATCAAGTGGAAGGACAAGACTGGAAATGAGGATATTTGAAGCCTAACCCAGCAATTGCCTCCAACAGCAATGAATCAGTTTTGTTGGCTTTCTTGGTATAGAAATATTATTTGAATGGAAGACCAAAAAATACAGAAGCATATGTACCAAGGAATGCTGCTACATGGCAAATGATCACATAGATGTCAAAACTTCCATGGCACCACAAGATCGCCAGTGAAGGACATAAATAGAATATACAGCCAGACACCACCTACAGCACTTTGCCAGAGATGGATCTGGGAGGTGCTCAGTTTGCACAGAGGCCATTTGATCTTTGTTGAGCTCTGCAAGCAGAAAGTGATCTTGCCTTACCCCTTTTCATTTGCAGTTGTGAAAAAGGTGGTGTTTTGTCAAACAAGTCTGACTTTTTAAATTGTTTTCTGGCTCCAGTTATCCCTAACTATGAGTAGCTCGTTTCCCTTTACTATCTCACAGATGTATATGCTTATGTGAGTATTTCCTTGTATGCCTTTTTTTCAGAGTATTTTCCTCCATGTTTTCCACGTATGCATTAGAATAAGTATCATGTAAATCATAACATGAGTAAATAAATAGTGTCCTGAATGTTTGGTATTAGTAATACATTGTTCAGTGTTTCCCTAAGGCATTCATGTTTGTTGATGCACTAAATACTTTAATTTTTGGGATATACGATAAGCTATATGGTGTACTTTTAAATTTGGCAGTTTGAACCCTGCATTGCATAGACCACTATGTCATTTGAATAATTTTAATTTGAGTTTGTAATTTTGCTACAAAAAGACTGAAAGTGTTCTTTCTGTGGCCATGAAGGACCTTGGATATATATATATTTTTTCAGTTCAATTTTGCTGCACTGGAGTATGGATGGTAGGGTTTCTGGACCCCATGAAGGGTGTCTGTCTCCAGGCTGCCACAGAATCTTGCTCTCTATGGATAAATGTGCAGTGGAGTGGAGTTTGGGCACGCTGAGGAAATGTAGAGCTGATTCACCTGCTGGGGCAAAGGGATTGCTCTAAATTATGCATGTTTCCTAGCAACTGCTCTGCTGCCAGAGAATTGCTAGGGTGCATTGTGCTTCAACTCCGCCTCTTCATGCCTTCTTCCACATTCTGTGCGCAGGAGAGGGGTGGGTGGACTATGCTGCCTTTACATACCTATGCTATGGGTAGTCCAAGCTGTGTTCATATGACAACTGTCCTTCTTTGAAACGTCAGAGCGGCTCAAAGAGGAGAAACTGAGGCTAGGGTCTGTTTCATTACTTATATTGTGTTGATGTCCAAAGCTTATGAGGTTGGATCCCCATTGTGCTAGGCCCTGTACAAACAGGTAAGATTTGTTTCACAGATGTAGAGAGGGTATACAATTTAACATTTTTAGCTCGAGTAGATTTAAAAAAAAAATCTGTTAAATATACTGAGAAAATGATGGTAAAATACACAGGTTTTATTAGCACTTATTTTGGATGACCTAAGTATCAATAACTCACTTATGCCTTTTCTGCTCCTGAGTAATGTGGTTATTGAAAACTTAGGCCAATAAAGCCTTTGTACCATGCCATACCATCATGTGTCTCATTTCTCTATATTAGATGCGTGTCTATTGATGAATACACATCTTAATATATGTTTGTCTTGTTAATCATTCTTGTGCAGAGAGAAGTAACTTCTATCAACTTTCTCCATGTAAAAATAATAAGAATGAGAAATCTCCGGAAGGCTGACTTGTGTGAGTATTTCTACTGTTCCTAGCTGTTTTTCATAGCTCTTGAAAGCAACGAGAGTATATAATAAAAGTATAATTGTCATTGGGATGTACTCAGGCAACAAGAGCTCCCATAGCACACTGTTTACTGTCAGAGTACAAGTACCCATAAGGGTGTCCAAGTATAACTAGGATTTTAAAAAGCATAAGGTACCTGACACACTACAGTCTACATGGACTACCATACTTATAAACTGTAATGTCAGATTTCAATCCTAGATCCAGTTACCATCGTCCGTATTTATTTTATGTGCTAGAAAACAGTACCTTGTGCTACAGGATACCCACAGAAACATCAGACTCCAGCATCTGAGAGCTAACTGGAGTCAAAAAGAGACAATCTTAGGGTAAATAATTCTAACATACAATAATTTTTCTAGGGTGAAAGGAAAAGGAATAATGTTTATTTTATGTCTGTGCTAGCGTATTTTGTTGCTGCAAACTTGCAAGAATTATTTTTTTGTGATGTTAAAATATATTTTATTCTTGTTAGTCTTATGGATTTATATTTGCAACAAGGAGGACAATAGATTACCCAAAACGGGTTAAAAGGGTGAAATGATTCAGTGGTTTTTAGGATTAAAAAAATCTCACTATGCCAGATTTTCTTTCAAAAAATATCAGGCCTCAATCCCAATCAGAAAGATGTGTATGAAAGAGTAAAGAACTGATTGACATACTTTTCATTTAGAAACCTGAGTAAACTCTAAACAATCTCAAAGGGGGGAACCAGATAATACAAATTTTAATGCAATTTCCTTTAACATCAAAGCTCAAAAATAAACGCAAAGAAAAACACACCCGAGTTCTTCATATAGAACATTTTCGAGACCAGTAACAAAAAAGAGAAAGCTACGTGCAGAAGATGTGGTAAAATGCAACATGCATGGAAAAGGTTCACCACCCACAAAGCTGAATAATATAAGAGTCAGGAAAAAGAACACTATATGCCACTGTGTGGACCTTAAAAATAGGTGGAAGTGATGCACAGTGAAGAAGAATCAGAGAAAGGAAGATGTCCACAGCAGAGGTAATTAAAGAACAGTGACTATTTGATCACAGCACTAGAGATAATAGCATAGAGGAAACCTTCACAATAGAAGTGAAAAGAAAAGGAGTACTTGTGGCACCTTAAAGACTAACCAATTTATTTGAGCATGAGCTTTCGTGAGCTACAGCTCACTTCATCGGATGCATACCGTGGAAACTGCAGTAGACATTATATACACACAGAGACCATGAAACAATACCTCCTCCCACCCCACTGTCCTGCTGGTAATAGCTTATCTAAAGTGATCATCAAGTTGGGCCATTTCCAGCACGCAAAGTGGTGGGATTAACCTGAAATCAATTTGAGATCGAGTTGAGATTTTTTGAACTAGAAATACAGATTTTAAAAAGGAAATTTTTTTTCCTTTGGAGCTGCTGGAAAAGCAGCTTGTTTTCTCTCTGCTTTGGAGCCAGAGCTGAGACAAAAGGGGAGTATCTTTGTGAATTGCAGGTTTTCTTTGCCTGGAGGCAGGGTACTTAACTCCTGCAGGGAAATTCACAGTCTTCCAACCCAGAGGTTTTTTTTTTTTTCCCCTAAAAGTAAATAGGGAGGGGGTGTTCTACCCATTTGCCTCGAGACAAAAGTGGCAGGGGGTTTTTTTTTAGGATTTTGATTTTTTTGTTTTACAAGGAGCACAGGTTTGAAAAGGAATTTTTTTTTCCCGTTGGGCTGCTGGTAAGCAGGTTTCCAAGTAGTTGGAGGTTTTTTGCTTTGATTTGGGCCCAGAGCAGAGACAAGGGAATTGTCTTTTTCTGTAGGCTGACAATCACTATCAGAGAATAGGTATTCTATTCCAGCACAGCAAAATTTTACAGCCAAGTTTTGTTTATTTCTAAACCTTGGGTGTAAAGTTAGTTAAAACAGAGAGGTTAGAATGACAAAATCCACGGCTCGACACAAGCTCTGGAAATGGCCCAACTTGATGATCACTTTAGATAAGCTATTACCAGCAGGACAGTGGGGTGGGAGGGGGTATTGTTTCATGGTCTCTGTGTGTATATAATGTCTACTGCAGTTTCCATGGTATGCATCCAATGAAGTGAGCTGTAGCTCATGAAAGCTCATGCTCAAATAAATTGGTTAGTCTCTAAGGTGCCACAAGTACTCCTTTTCTTTTTGCAAAGACAGACTAACATGGCTGTTACTCTGAAACCTGTCACAATAGAAGTGGTAACGGAGTTCTACCTTTGTCTGATCATGGCAGTCCTGGGATTGGGAATGCAGATCCATCTTCTCCTCTAATACATCTTAGTGAGAAGTAGCTTTCTGAAGATTGTGATAATAGATCAGTGATGGATTTAGATGCAAATTAAAGACTGATAGCCTTAGAAAGCAGGGAACTTGTAGTAAGTGGAAAATAAAGTTAGCTCACTGTGTGGATACTAATTTGACTCTCCCAGCAAAGAATTTGGTCCCCCTCTGGGTTTAAAAATATCCTGCTAATGGGAGAGCTTGCAGATGGCTGATGCTCAAGTCAGGAGGTGTGAGCTGCTTTTCCTCAGAGCAGGTTTTGTATGGCCCAAGTCCCAGGCTGCAATGAAACCTATTGAAATGCCATTGGTAAATGTGACAATGCAAAAGATAATGATCTGTGTGGTCACTTTGTTCCTGAATTTCTGAGTAGTGCATCAGGTTCTTCAGAGAATCCTGAGCTACAGAATGTGGAAAGGTAGAGAAAGAAAGAAGTAAAATAAAGAAAAGAAGAAAAAGGAAAATGCCAGATATAAAAACAAAGGGAAGAAAAAGGGAGAGCCCAAAATCAAAGAGAGAGAAAGCGAGAAAAAAAAACATTGTTAGAGAGCCTGCTGAATATGACTCAGAATAATCTTGTTGGTAGACTGGGAGGTTCAGGTCGTTTACCATGTTCTCCTGTTAAAATTTATATTCAGCCTTATTGATATTAATATGTGTTATAAATTAAGATTATAAACAAGTCTAAATAATCCTGGTTTGGGAAGAATGTTTTTGGATCTGGCATGTGCTAGAAGGCACTCAGTTAATTCGAGCGTAATTAATACACCCAGAAGTAGGGCTGACTAGCTTGGTCACTTCCTGATTATTGCTAACCTTTGCTGCAATCACATGTGACTGTGCTTTCTGCTCCTACCTGACCCACAGTATGACACTGGTAAAGTAGTATGCAGGGTGTTGTAGCTGTGTGGGGCCCAGCATGTTACAGAGACAAGGTTGGTGAGGTCATATCTTTTATTGCAGGGGTTCTGAACCTTTTTCTTTCTGAGGCCCGCCCAACATGCTATAAAAACTCCACCGCCCAGCTGTGCCACAACAATTGATTTTCTGCATATAAAACCCAGGGCTGGCATTAGTGGGCAGCAAGCAGGGCAATTGCCCAGGGGCCCCCGTGAAGCTAAGATCCAAAGGATCCTGACGCAGGGAAGAAAGGTAAGCAGCAGGATACGGACCCTGGACTTCAGGAAAGCAGACTTCGACTCCCTCAGGGAACGGATGGCCAGGATCCTCTGGGGGACTAACTTGAAGGGGAAAGGAGTCCAGGAGAGCTGGCTGTATTTCAAGGAATCCCTGTTGAGGTTACAGGGACAAACCATCCCGATGAGTCGAAAGAATAGTAAATATGGCAGGCGACCAGCTTGGCTTAATGGTGAAATCCTAGCGGATCTTAAACATAAAAAAGAAGCTTACAAGAAGTGGAAGGTTGGACATATGACCAGGGAAGAGTATAAAAATATTGCTCGGGCATGTAGGAATGATATCAGGAGGGCCAAATCGCACCTGGAGCTGCAGCTAGCCAGAGATGTCAAGAGTAACAAGAAGGGTTTCTTCAGGTATGTTGGCAACAAGAAGAAAGCCAAGGAATGTGTGGGCCCCTTACTGAATGAGGGAGGCAACCTAGTGACAGAGGATGTGGAAAAAGCTAATGTACTCAATGCTTTTCTTGCCTCTGTTTTCACTAACAAGGTCAGCTCCCAGACTGCTGCGCTGGGCATCACAAAATGGGGAAGAGATGGCCAGCCGTCTGTGGAGATAGAGGTGGTTAGGGACTATTTAGAAAAGCTGGACGTGCACAAGTCCATGGGGCTGGACGAGTTGCATCCGAGAGTGCTGAAGGAATTGGTGACTGTGATTGCAGAGCCATTGGCCATTATCTTTGAAAACTCGTGGCGAACCGGGGAAGTCCCGGATGACTGGAAAAAGGCTAATGTAGTGCCAATCTTTAAAAAAGGGAAGGAGGAGGATCCTGGGAACTACAGGCCAGTCAGCCTCACCTCAGTCCCTGGAAAAATCATGGAGCAGGTCCTCAAAGAATCAATCCTGAAGCACTTGCATGAGAGGAAAGTGATCAGGAACAGCCAGCATGGATTCACCAAGGGAAGGTCATGCCTGACTAATCTAATCGCCTTTTATGATGAGATTACTGGTTCTGTGGATGAAGGGAAAGCAGTGGATGTATTGTTTCTTGACTTTAGCAAAGCTTTTGACACGGTCTCCCACAGTATTCTTGTCAGCAAGTTAAGGAAGTATGGGCTGGATGAATGCACTATAAGGTGGGTAGAAAGCTGGCTAGATTGTCGGGCTCAACGGGTAGTGATCAATGGCTCCATGTCTAGTTGGCAGCCGGTATCAAGTGGAGTGCCCCAAGGGTCGGTCCTGGGGCCGGTTTTGTTCAATATCTTCATAAATGATCTGGAGGATGGTGTGGATTGCACTCTCAGCAAATTTGCAGATGATACTAAACTGGGAGGAGTGGTAGATACGCTGGAGGGGAGGGATAGGATACAGAAGGACCTAGACAAATTGGAGGATTGGGCCAAAAGAAATCTGATGAGGTTCAATAAGGATAAGTGCAGCGTCCTGCACTTAGGACGGAAGAACCCAATGCACAGCTACAGACTAGGGACTGAATGGCTAGGCAGCAGTTCTGCGGAAAAGGACCTAGGGGTGACAGTGGACGAGAAGCTGGATATGAGTCAGCAGTGTGCCCTTGTTGCCAAGAAGGCCAATGGCATTTTGGGATGTATAAGTAGGGGCATAGCGAGCAGATCGAGGGACGTGATCGTTCCCCTCTATTCGACATTGGTGAGGCCTCATCTGGAGTACTGTGTCCAGTTTTGGGCCCCACACTTCAAGAAGGATGTGGATAAATTGGAGAGAGTCCAGCGAAGGGCAACAAAAATGATTAGGGGTCTGGAACACATGAGTTATGAGGAGAGGCTGAGGGAGCTGGGATTGTTTAGCCTGCAGAAGAGAAGAATGAGGGGGGATTTGATAGCTGCTTTCAACTACCTGAAAGGGGGTTCCAAAGAGGATGGCTCTAGACTGTTCTCAATGGTAGCAGATGACAGAACGAGGAGTAATGGTCTCAAGTTGCAGTGGGGGAGGTTTAGATGGGATATTAGGAAAAACTTTTTCACTAAGAGGGTGGTGAAACACTGGAATGCGTTACCTAGGGAGGTGGTAGAATCTCCTTCCTTAGAGGTTTTTAAGGTCAGGCTTGACAAAGCCCTGGCTGGGATGATTTAACTGGGAATTGGTCCTGCTTCGAGCAGGGGGTTGGACTAGATGACCTTCTGGGGTCCCTTCCAACCCTGATATTCTATGATTCTATGATTCATCCCTGAGTGGCAGGGCTCAGGGACCTGGGCTTCAGCCCCATGTGGCAAGGCTTCAGATTTCTGCCCTGGTCCCCAGCGAGTCTAACGCTGGCCCTATTTGGCAGCCCCCCTGAAACCTGCTCGTGGCCCCCAGGTTGAGAACCACTGTTTCACTGGACCAATTTTTGTTGGTAAAAGACAAGTTTTCAAAATTACACAGAGCTCTTTTTCAGGTCTGGAAAATATACTGAGAATGTTGCAGCTAAATACAAGGTGGAACAGATTGTTTAGCAAGAGTAGTTAAAACAACCACTCGACACTAAAAAGTCATGGACTTAAGCCATAAATCCAGTGTCTCTGTTGTAATGATCTACAAAACCACTATGACTGCAGAGGTGTTAATTAGCCACTTCACATTGAATGGTCCCTTGAAATATGTGTTAACTACTTATGCTAAACAATCTGTTTCATCTTTTATTTAGCTGTGTACATTTCTCAGACCTGAAGAAGAGCTCAGTGTAATCTCAAAAGCTTGTCTCTTTCACTCACAGTTGGTCCAATAAAAGATATCACCTTATCCACCTTGCCTCATTTAGGGTGACCAGATGTCCCGATTTTATAGGGACAGTCCCAATTTTGGGGGCTTTTTCTTGTATAGCAGGGGTGGGCAAACTTTTTGACCTGAGGGCCATATCTGGGTGGGGAAGTTGTATGCAGGGCCATGAATGTAGGGCTGGGGCAGGGGTGTGGGAGGGAGTGCGGCATGTGATGTGCAGGAAGGGGCTCAGGTCAAGGAGTTGGGGCAGAGGAGGGATGTGGGGTGTACAAGGGGGCTCAGGGAAGGGGGTTGGGGTGCAGGAGGGGGTGCAGAGTGTGGGAGGGGGCTCAGGGCAGTGGTGCAGGGAGGGGTGCAGAGTGTGGGGGGGGCTCAGGGCAGGGGGTTGGGGTGCAGCAGAGGACTCAAGGCAGAGGGTTGGGGTGCAGGAGCGAGTGGGGGGTGTGGCGGGGGTTGGGGTGCAGGCAGGGGGCTCGGCAGGGAGTTGGGGAGCGGGGTGCAGGAGGTGTTTGGGTTCTGGCCCGGCGCCACTTACCTGGAGCATCTCTGGGGTGGCAGCAGCGCACGCTAGGGTCAGGGCAGGCTCCCTGCCTGCCGGCACCGCTCTGGGAAGCGGCCGGCACCACATCCCTGCAGCCCCTAGGGGTGGGGGCAGAGGGCTCCGCGCTCTGCACTTGCCTGTGGGTACCTCCCCCAAAGCTCCCCCTGTCCGCGGATCCCCATTCCTGGGGAATGGGAGCTTTGGGGGAGGTACTCACAGGCAAGAGCAGCGCGGAGCACTCTGCCCCCCCTTCCCAGGGGCCTCAGGGACGTGGTACTGGCCGCTTCCTGGAGCGGGGCCCACTGCGCCATGGGGGTGGCAATCCTGTGGCCAGTTCCAAAGCCCTGAGGGGCCGGGGCCGGATCCCTGTTTCTAGGTAGCTATTACCCCCCCACCCCTGTCCTGATTTTTCACACTTGCCCTCTGGTCACCCTAGCCTCATTGGTAATGTAACTGTCAAACCACTGTCAGGCACGTCTTATTCTCAGGTTTTAAAGGTGGAATAATCTAAAGTTTTAGCATCTTGTAAAGGACAAAGAAGGGAAATACCCTGAGCTTGGGCACAAAAAGAATTATATGTAATACCAGCAACAAAGTGTTACAAGATGAGAGCATGATGCAGGGGTTAACCCTGTGTTCACTAGCTTGGCCTCTTCTGACTTGTGTGGTCTTGTGCGGAGATCAAGATGAGTGATTATTAAGTGTTGTTAAGGTGAGAGAGTGATAACAGTGGTGCTGGAACACTTTTAATAGTGGGGGGTGAGCCCCCTTGCCCCTGTCTGCCTCCCCCCTGACCCCGAGCTGGGGCCAGGAGCAGGCCGTGTCTCCCAGAGGGGGCGACTCAGACAGGTGTAAGGGGGCTGAGGCGGGGCCAAGAGCAGAGTTCCAGGTGCAGGACTGGCAGCTGGGACCCCGTGTGTGTGTGTATACATGGCAGCGGGGACCCTGCATAAAATCTGGGGGTGCTGCAGTACTCCCTGCACCCTTAGTTCCCACACCTGAGTGATAATTACGTTATATGTTACTCTAGAGGATTCATAGATTATAAGGCCAAAAGGGACCACTGTGATGGTATCTTTACAGATTGGTTAATTATTGACCTTTAGTTTCTATTCGCTGAAGATACCTTGCAGGATTCTCCCACACCCCTCCTAGAGTTTAAACGAGTTTTCATTGCAGGTGATTCTGTTCAGATCTGTGCAGAAGTGATGGTAGGAGGGAAGTGTGGTTTGCATATAGTGGTTTTGGTGGTGAGTACAGCTGGTCAGGAAATGCATTTTATTTCCCACAAAACTTTTTGAAAAATAGTTCCATTTTTGTCAAAATTTATCACTCAATTTTGTTTTTGCTGCAAAATTGACAATTTTCTTGTTTTTTAACAAATGAAAACCAAGCATTTTTGGTTTTAGTTTGTTGAAAATTTCCATTTTTTATCTAAAACAATTTTTGGTGAAAAATTTTCAGTCAGGTCTGGTGCTGAGTTTGGGGAAGGGAGTGCGGGAAGGCTCGCATCCCCACTAGTGCAGAGTTAGCCATGTGATATGTGTTGTCAGTGGTATATGATGGTTGTTCCAGTGGTGGAGTCTGTCTGTCTGTCTCTCTCTCTGGGAGGAGGAGGAGTAGAAAATATATACTGTTAGATCCCTTCACTTTTCATTCCCTTGCTTTTATAGTTTTGTGTAAGGTATGTTATGTGCAAAGCAACTTTAACACACACACAGTTTAGTGGTTTGCGTAAATATGAATGTATGTGTATGTGGAGGTGTTTGCACATAATTATTTTTCTGATTAAAAATGTTTTAAAAAAAAAGCTAGTTAGATATATAGAAGCAGGAAAAGGGCCTAGAGGTGTGTTTAGTGGATTGTAAAACGGTTGGGGGACCTATCTTATAGCACCTGCCTCTTACCAGACCAGACTTTGCTCTTGTTGAGTCAGCTCACTCCCTGGGTTAACTCTGTCTGAGCTCTCTGAAGGAATCTAGGGAAGCAGTTTCCAGCAGGGTTAGCTATTTTATTTAAGCCTACTTAACAAAGAAATCAAAACCTTGCAGACTCTTCCCTCAAAATTCTGTGCAGGCCGAGTAGTCCCTCCCTCAATTCTCCCTCTCATGCCAGCAACTTCAGTAACCAATATTTCCTGGCTCTTACCTCAGAGCCTCAGCAATGAAGGCCACACACTCCCTTCTGTCCATTTGATTTCTGGAGCAATACCTCTCTGTAGTGCATATCTCGAGTAGCAGTCCATTGGGAGATGGCTCCTGGTCTCTCAGCTTTCTGGAAGGTGTTGCAGTCCACCCTCTATTTCTTGCTGTCCTCTTTTATAAGGGTCAGCTAATTAAGTTCCAGATCTTTTTCAGGTGCAGTAGGTGGGCCTAATCAGCCAGCCAGCTGCAGGCCGCTGACCCCAGAGGAATGGTATCCCTTATGCCTTCACAAGGATGTTTCTCTTTTTTGGGGATATACTGCTTTATTGTGCTATCTGTTCCTCTTTCTGGGCTGCATGTCTCAGAAAGACTTGGGAAGAAATCAACTACTATACTCTCTCTCTTTACACGTCAACAAAGTTTTAAATGAGTCTGATGCACTAATTCCTTCAGTGATACTGCACATGGGGTAGACTCTTCACTTATAATTTACCTCCTTTTATACAGTAAGCCAGTCTGATTGCTATGTGGAACTGTGGCTGCCGACTGCCTCAACTCAAAGGGTCCGGACCAAAACAATCAAAAACTGTAAAAATCCAATCTGGAATGAAACCTTCTCCTACAGGATTGACAGTCGTGTTAAGGTATGATCCACGAGAGTTCCCCATTCCTGTCAGGGATCTGAACCTCTCCAAATAGGTCCTGCAGATCTAAACTGAGCCAGAATTTCTTTAGACTTCACCCTACAATTAATACCCACTCATTTACTAGAACTCTTTGAAGGACCCTTAACGGGATGTGTGCATATCTCACCTGTCCTGTGCCCATTAATTCATCTCCCCAAGGACATATTCTAACATTCCCAACTCCTGGACAGTTTCAAGGTGCAGCCATTTTATTTTCCAGTCAACCTATCTGAAAAATGCTTCCTCCTCCTTCCCCCAGAAAACTACCTGCATCTGAGGTCTAGGACAGGCAAAATTCAATCCTGGGCCAGTGACTGCTTTCCTAGCCATAACATTGTTATGAATATGTAAAGTCCTATATCTTTGAATTCTGCAGGATTAAATGTGAACATCCTACACCATTGGAAGGGAAAGTTTCTAAGTCTCCTACTGGGGCCCATAACTAACTTCTAGTCCTACAAGGTACCAAGATAATAGACTTAAAAACAGAGACATTTTAAAGCATGGAAATACTATTTTAGGTCATTTTTCAATGTTTTATTCTCACTCAGAACCCTATAGTTACATAGGCCCAGAATCAGACTCTAGAGAAATATACATATGGCCTGAGGGTACAATCCCTCCCCCCTTATTACTCAGTTTATTTCTTTAAAGCAGAATAAGCGTAACATGTCATCACCCATTCTGTCTTACTCTCTCATTTCTCCCAGTCCTTCTTTTACTACTTGCGCTATCTGCACAGCCTAAACATGCATAGCCTCAAGGATTTCCTACTAACAGGGTTCTTTGAAATTATATAATTTATAAAATCCTTTACTTCTGTTCCCAGAACATTCTGGAGCTGAAAGTCTGTGATGAAGACAGATTCAGCAAAGATGATGAACTCTGCACAGTTCTTTTTGACATAGCTAAACTTCAAGTTGGCTATAAAGTTCGTGTGAAGTTTGTGTTGAATCCCCAGGTGAGCAATGAAATCATAGAGAGAACTGAAGGAAGAGACACTTGTGTGGTTTTCCTTCTAAATATCTTCTTGTACTGTGTTTTATTGGTCCTTCCTGTGGATTGGATTGCCCCCCTCCATCTATCAATCTTTCTTAGATTGTTACAGGAAAAATCTGCTTGAAAATTTATTCCGCCATGATTATAATGAAGAGTTTGGACAGAATTTCAACATTCTTGACCAGTGGAAGTTGAGGGTGGTTTGATACAGTTGGTCAGGTTTGTTTTTTTCTAGGAAAAAATCTCTCCACTGACTTGCAAAGGTTGAACTTTGCAGAGATTATGAGCACCTGAAAGCACTATTCAGAATTACTCTGTTGTAACTTGTTTGCCATGAATTAGTTTGCTCAGACTTTCCAGACAATTTGGATTAAACTGGTATAAAAAACAGCTGATCATTTTTACGTGGGTAGTTCAGTGTTTAAACATGAGCAGCCTAAGTAGAATAGCCAAATACCACCTCTGGATGTTCACATTGGCACCAAGGCACCTACATGTTGATTCAAGCAATCCAGGGCATGATTTCAGCATACAGATTAGGTGCTTTGTTTTGGAAATTGGGCCCAGTATTTCAAAGAATTTTCCTATCTGATAATTTACAAAGTATATATAGCTGGGGAAAGACTATTCTGAAGAGCTGTACAACGTACTGAACACAGGTGATGAAATAGTGCTGGGGAAGCTTCCCGGCACTAATGAGGGAGAGCAGATGCCAGAATTCTTAGAAGAAGAAAAAAAGATTTTGATAGAAAGCTGAAAACAAAAAGGTGCCAGGGAGTGACAATATAATTGTAGAGCTGCTGCAAGTAGGTGAGGAACACATAGTAAAGATGATGCACCAACTATTCAACAAGATTCACAGACAAGACTGTGCTGGGAAAAGCATTCACCAAGATTTGCAGAAGAGAATGAAGAGCTATGTGGAATTGATGCTTGCAGGTGAACAGGTTGTGGATTTAGACTGGGACAGAGTACAATAAATCATCTCTTTGTAATAAGACAGGTATTGAAGAAATAGAATATTCTATGGGAACCAAACCTGTTACAACAACTTTATAAACTTCAAACTTGCATTTGCCAGAAAGGGTTATGGCAAGTCTTGGGAATGTCTGGCATCTCTGAAAAGTTGATCAAGGTGATAGAAAATGTCTGCAGCAGGGGTAGTCAATTATTTTTTGGCAAGGTCCAAATTTCTTGGTCAAGGTATAGTCAAGATCCAGACTCCAGAGAAAATAATAATTAAAAAAGATAATAAGTAAATACAAAGATTTTGGGGGCCCATTCAAAAGTGTCTAACAGTCAGGATTTGGCCTGTGGTCCTCCTATTGATTACCCTGGTCTACAGTATGTAGATGAGTGCAGTGAGAGTAGACAAGAAGCTGATAGAATGATTCAAGATGGCCATAGGAGTGAGACTTGTTATCACCAGATTTGTTCAACTTGATATGGAAGTAACAATGGCTGTACAACTGAGAGATGAAATGGGAGAAGTCATGTTATATCGGAGGACAGTGAATAATCTTAGAATCCCAGGTGATATTGACCTCATAGCATTGATCAAGGAGGATTTACAGAGAATAACTGACAAGGTAGATCAGGAAAGCAGAAAATTTGGACTGAAGAGCAGCACAGAGAAGATAAATGTTATGGCAACTGGAAGACAAGAGGAAAAGATCAAAGTCAAAGACAAAGAATTAGAACAATTGAAAAAAGGTGTGTACATTGGAAGACTAATATCAAAGGATGGGACTTGTGAAGATGACAGAAGAAGCAGCATCAGTCTAACTGCTCCTGCATTTGGAAAGCGCTAAGATCTGGAAAGCTAAACACATTTCCACAAAAACGAAAATCAGCATATATGAGAGAATTGTGCCATTACTGCTGCCTGGGTCAGAATGCTGGCGTATGAGGAAAGCCGATGAACGAAAGTCATTGACTGAAGATATGAACTGGCTGAAGCTGAATGGCATACCAAGAATTTCAAGACCACAGAAAATAAAAAGTGGAGTGATAAGAAAATGGCAAGGGCAAAAAATAATGCTACTACAGAAAATTCAAGAAAGATGACTGTGATGGCTTGAACACATATCAAGAATGGACTTGGAAAGGATACCATACATGGTGATACATACCAAAGTGCAAGGAACTAGACTAGAAGATGTGTTGACTAGACATGGAACAAAAAGGTTTAAAGGTGAAGAAAGCCATGAAGTTGGTACAAGACAGAAAGTGGTGGAAAGTCTTCATTTGGCTTAATCATTGTGGTTTAGCTGATGGATGGGAATCAGAGAAGAAGAAGAATATAGTGGGGGTGGTGGGTGTTTGGCAGGAAATAGATCTGCCCAATGTCTTATGTCCAATTAACAATGATGGCATTTGTGGTAAGGTGCTAGATATGTTAGCTAGGAGAGTTAAGAATGTGTCTTCCTCATTCAGTGATGTTCCTTTCCACTGGAGCGCAAGGATCTTTTTCAAAGTAACCTTTGCTAATTTTTTCCTGCCGATACAGTCTCCTTGTACACCTGTGGATCCAGGCTCATACAATCCACAAAGTTACCCTTATGGGGAAGGGTTATTGCATATTGACTTCATTCACTTCTTTTTGATTTTCAGGAACAGGAGGAGCTGGAGGTGGAGTTCATATTGCAGAACATGTGAGTAAAACCTTGAATGTTATAGACTCTCTAACTGGTAGAAAAAAAAACAATTTGGAAAGTAATAACTTGGCAATGGGGAATGTGCTCCATGTGTCTGCTGCCTCCTAAGGAATACTCAGACCCAACAGAATTTTCTTTCCAAATTCTAATGGATTCTTGAGTGGAACGATGTACAAAACTTATTTTCATACTGGAGTATGGTAGCTTGTCATGTAATGTAAGTATCATCAAGATTAAGTTTTTGTCCCAGATATTTTTAGTAAAAGTCAGGGACAGGTCACGGGCAATAAATAAAAATTCACAGAAGCCCATGACCTGTCCCTGACTTTCACTAAAAATATCCCTGACAAAAGGGGTAGGCGGGTTCAGCACCCACTGCTGCTCTAGGGCTCCCCGTTGCTCCACTGCTGCGGTGCTAGGGAGCTGTGGAGTCCCCCAGCTGCTGGCCCTGGCTGCTGCTGCTGGACAGTTGCGGGGTGTGCTGGCTGGCCGCCGGAGCTCAGCAGCTGTGGGGAGTCCCCCCGCCGTCTGTCGTAGGGTCCATGTCTGGGCAGCTTTGGGGTCCCCCCACCAGGGTGGGAGCTGGGAGCTATGGGGGCAGAACTGGCTGGGAGCTCCAGCCCCTGGGCAGAAAACGTCACGGAGGTCAATGGAAGTCATGGATTCCGTGACCTCCGGGACATAATCGTAGCCTTAATCATCGTTCATGTAAAGAAATTTTGCCTGATGTGATTATTGACTGTTGTCTCCCCAGCTTAAATCAAGGTCTTGTTGATTCCTATTAAGAAAAGCTTACTTGTATGGGTCTGTTACTTTCTTACCAAGATCTTCTAATAATAACTTTATTTAGAAAGTGTAATCACAGGCCCAGAAAGGTGGTTGCAGCACATTACAGTGATCCTTTAACATTTTCCTTTGTTGATTTCACGAGTCTGGCCTGCTGTGTGACATCAGTGGGAAAGATATGCCTTTTGACTTCTAAAAAAATGTTTATTTGACTTTTCCATACTATTTCATCACCAGACAGCAACATGAAAATCATTTTATGCACTCATTCCAATTAACTTTGATTTAAAGGGAAGAAAAGATTTTGGTTGTTTGGTTTCTGTTACTATGATGAAAACCCTCGCTAGCCTTCTGCCTCCACTCCTTACACCACTACCTGCAGAGCCCCACTTTTTAGTATCAATACCAATAGTACGGTCCAAGAACCAGATACTTTGGTTCTGACCAGCCCAAGTAGCTGTGCATGTGCCTACCTGCAGACTGCCTTTGCACCAACAGCTGAGCCAAGCCATGGCAGATACATTGCCCAACTGCCTATGGGCCCATAGCCCAGGCCTGTGTGTGGGTGACAACTGCTTGCCCCTGGGTAGCAGTGACTGAGGAGGTAAGTCATTTTTATTTAGGTGGTTCTTTTGTGTTGATTTTTGTTGTGTATTAAACTTTGTGTTTAATCAATACTCATGTTTCCTTTCTCTTTCATGTTTCCACTGGTAGGATCCAGAAACAGGGCAACCCTGTGCGAGGTGCTGAAGGGATAGGATCCAGGCTGGCTGGGTGGCTTCGGTTGGCCAATATTCCCTTTCTCCGTGATCTAATATAGCCTAGGCCCTGATACCAGGGGGCAGGCAAGGACTTGTGGCAGATCCTGGCAAACCAAAAGGTACTGTCAGTGTATAAAGAGGTTGTAGGGACCTCGAGGGCCCAATGGGTTGTTGCCTCTGACATTTTTCTTCCTTCTGTCTGTCTTTCAGATATCCCAACTTGAGGAGGTGCTTCTGCTGCAGTTCCTAGAAGACTGAAGGCCTTTCAGCCCCCCTCCAAAGGCTTTCATGTCACACACACCACCTCCCTTGTTTGGAAATGTGAAGGAAAATATTTTTTAAAAAACATGTAAAATAGAAGAAATAAATGTAAATAGATGTACAAAAAGTTGTGTAAAATGTGAATGTTAAAAGATAATTATCGCAAAAGGTGAAAGCATGTTTTTTGCAGTTTTTAGTAAATAAACAGTCCTTAGTTGCTTTAACTCTGGTATATTATTTCTAGACGTTTCCCCTATGGTGCTAAGAGCAGCTGATTACATTAGTTAGCTGTTTTGGGTCCTGCAGAAGGAAATCAGAGCATCAGGCACAGGGGATGGTGGCTTCTGAAGCTTTATGCATATTGTTTCTTTAAATCTGAAGCAGGAAGTCAGGCATGATGTGGGACTGAGCAAGGTTCTGGGTAGAGTGAAAGTGAAGGAGAGGGACAGACAAAGTAGCTTTGGGACTCATAATTGTTTCTTTATTCCAATAAAGTGTTAGAAAGGATGCTTTACCATGTTCACAGGACAGTGGAATTTTCAGGAGATGAGGCAGGTGACATGAAAACCCAGACTTGTAGCCTGATCCTGAGCTCACCCAGGTTTTATACCATTGTAACTTCATGGTCTTCAGTACATGTACTCCAGATTTGTAGTAGCATATCTGAGAACAGAATCAGGTCCAGAGTAGGCTCATGAATCAAGAGGCCACTGAGCTGTGTGTGGCAGCTATTGAAAAATGGGAAGGCCAGGTCTTCCTATGAAAGAGTTCAAAAAGTACATATTTATCTAGCTAGGAATCCATCTTATCTTGTATTTATTAAACACAACATAATTCCTCACCCCTGCCAGAAACAAGGACTGTAATGACAGTATCTGTCTAACTACAACTTTAACTACTAACACAGGAACCAAATATCAGGAGCTTTGGTGTCCATTTCCTGGAATAGGCTTTGTGTAACTGTGAATGTGTAGGGCGCAGGTTGTGGCATTTCCACACACCCTCCAGAATAACATACCATCCATCTCTGATTTTATCTGCTCATGTTCCCTATATATCTCCATATAACAGTTAGCCTGATAAAGGAAAGAATATTGGGTAACATATTTAAAACTTAACGGCCAGATTCTCAACTGGTGGAAGTCATTTAAATCAATAGAGCAACAATGTACATGAACTTGAGGATCTGACTCTAAATTATTATGACTATGTTCCACACGTCACTAATAACATGAGTTACATGGCTGAAATGTGAGTTTGCAACTGTAATATCAAAGAATGATGCATTATATGATATCTTGAATAGATCAGGAATTGCCTTATTTATCAGAGAGGGGGAAATTTTTACTTTCTCTCTCTCTCTCTCTCTCTCTCTCTGGCATTATTTTGAGTTTCATTTCCATTTTGCTGTTCACCTTTAAAACGAGTATAGAAAATTTTCCCCCCATTGTGCTAGTATGGAATCTTAGATTAATGCATCAGGTTTTCATCTATGGAGGCCTGGGTTTGAACCATTCAGACCGATTTAATGATCTCAAACTCTTCAGAGGTTTAGTATGGAGTATGTAAGAAACCGCTGCATGCTCTGACACAGCGCACAGCATCTGCTTGGCACAGTTCCAGGGCTGGAATATCAGGGGCTTTAAAGGTCAACTTCTCTTTTCCACTGTTAAAGAAGTGTGTGGAAACTTGCATAATACCCATATGGTAGAACTGGCTTCTAGTGCTATTCCCTCTTCTGGGACATCTATAAGTTAAAATAAATAAATAAATGTAAATGAGCAATATAAATGTTGAGGGGGAAAGTCTGTGTCTGATACTCTTAGAGTCATTTAAATAATACTAATCATGACATTTGTATTTTTAATTTTGTTTTGTAGTCTGGACTGTCCTGAAAACATCATTACTAATGGAGTACTAGTGGTAATCCTTTTATTTCCTGTGATCTTTCCTGTCCCACACAACTGCTAGCACTGGGAAAACGTGTTGTCCGGTGCTCGAAGCACACGCTCCTATGGAGAGACAGCCTGGAACTGGGATAGCTGGGATCTCTCTGCTATTCTAGCAGAGTCACCTTCTGCCAAAGACTGAAAGTGGTGCAGCTGTGAGCACCCAGTATTCCCACCTCCTAATGCAGGCGTGAGAATTTTGCTAGTCACTACTCCTATGCTGTTCCCTAAAGTAGTTAATGCTTAATTATTAAAAGTGATAAAACACACACAAACAGCTTCTCTCAAGCTATTCTCCCTAAAAAAACAAACCCCTATCTGAATAGCTTTCCATTCCATTATTCCCCCTCCCTTGAGGAGTTACATTACTTTTCTGTTCATACTTGTAAGATGCTCCTATTTTCTCCTCCTTTATACTCCCCAACATGGAAACGATATGTCACTGTCACCGTCCCTGCATCTAAGGACTAGATATGATTCCCTTTGTTGTCACTGCTTAATCACCCAGAGGAGTTAATGGAGAACACGGTGACTCACTTAGAACCCCATCTGTGTCACTCTTTGTCATTTATTTGGTCATCTCTGTTACAGTCACGTGAAGTTTCCTGTTTGGAAGTTAATGGGCAGGCAAAGAAGCTAAAGCAACAATCCACAAGTGAGGTTATTTCTTCATTAACTGGCTATTTATATGTTATGATTCTGTAGTTATAATCAAAGTTAGAAAATGAATAATCCATTATTAAGGGCTGTTATAAAGAGGACTGTGTTCATTTGTTCTCCCTGTTCACTGACAGTAGGACAAGAAATAATGGGCTTAATCTGCACCTTGGGAGATTTAGATTACATATTAGGAGCCACTTGCCAGCTATAAGGGTAGTTAAACACTGGACTAGGCTTCCAAGGGAGGTTGTGGAATCCCCATCATTGGAGGTTGTTAAGAACAGATTGGACAAACACCTGTCAGGGATGGTCCTGCCTCAATGCAGGGCGCTGGACTTAATGACCGCTTGAGGTCCCTTCCAATCCTACATTTACATTTCTATGATTATGTAGGTGATACTGACTGTCATATGATACTTTAAAGGCCCAAAAACCCCTCTCACTAAAATAGCATTACATTTGAGACTCAAACAACAGTCAGAAAATTTAAAATTTTGGCTCTCACAACCACCTTTTCTTTATTCAAAGAATACTGTTTATGCTGAAATTTTAACAAAACATTGTGGAAAAATTTCTGTTGTTTTTAGGTTTTGTGAACCTTTTATGTACGAAATGTAAATTTGGGGCTAGACTTGACCTGACATTGACCTTTTAAATATTATTTCATAACTAAATTTCTGCAAATAAGGCCTAATCTGTAGACTTCATTTAGGCCTGTGCACATACCAATTCAAAGGTTTTTAAAGGTTTTTTTTTTTAGTTGTTTGAGCAAAAATAAAGTGTCTCAAGGATTTAAATATGAGATTACACATGGATGTGGGGATCCACACAAACAGATCTTATTGCAGGAATGGGGCCCATGTTTATAAAATCAGTCTTGTTTAATGTAGCAGGGATCTCTGATACTCCTTGCGTACACATTTCAATAGGTGGGTTCTTTCCCAAGATTTACACATTGAACAATTTTTGAAAAATCATTACCTGTTAGACAGTTCATGAATAGGAGCAGGGGGGTGGGGGAGGAAAGCCAAATGCTTTGATTAGCTATTGCTGAGCCCTGGAATCGGAAATTTGTGTCTGAAAGGTAATTTCTGGGGAAAACTACAAGTGACAAGAAATATAGAGGCTTAGGTCTTGATCCTATAGGAGAACAGTGACAGCATCTCCGTGGGGATGCAAGCGTCTGTGCAAGGTTTTGCTCTTGCTCAAAATTCCATAGGCTGTGAAGTGGGGGAGGCCATGGCTCAAGCATTTTTAAGCAGTGGTCCTGTACTAAATCAGAAGGGCTGCTGTGAAGCAATCAGGATCACTGCTGTAGCTGCAACGCCACTGAAATTTGACCCGGCCACCCCTCTATAGACATAGAGGGGTTGCCAGGACAAATTTCAGTGAGTGATGTTGTGACCTGTCACATGGGTTCGTAATGCTGCTTAAATTTCACCTGCCTGCTCCTCGATGCAGATTGAGGAGCAGACAGGCCAAAGGGTGTTGCGATCTGGTGTGTGGGAAGTCTGTTTCTGTACTGTGAAGTGCAGGGGAGTCCGCAGAGAAGTTGACTTCTGGCAGCACTGGCTCATGAGCTGTGTGGATAAGAAACAGGGTACTTTCTGGCTGAGGAGACCTAGGGTCTCTGTGAGAGTGGGAACCAGAATGGGATCCCTGCCAGGGGAGGAAGGAGTGGAATTTGCCCCCACCTCATCTCCAAGAAGTATCTGAATTGGCACCACTGAATGGAAGGATCATTTCAGCTATAACACCACCATTGCTGCTGTTTCTTCCTGTATGTGTAACATGCCTCAGGTGGCACGTGACCAGGATTCATCACTGAATTTGGTCCGCTGGATGGATCATTAGCTTCCCTGGGCTGGGCCAGGTATTGTCAGGGAGTGCGACATGAATGCTGATCCCTGTCCCCCACCATTGCTACTGAGCTGTTATCACAGAAAGACACTGATAAATCACTCTATTTGATTTGCAATTAGGACCTTTGGCTTTTATAAGGAGTATGACATTCCTTCTAATCTAAATTCTAATCTAAATCTTGGTTAGAGTCCTCCAATTAAAGCACTTACTCAGTGACTCACTGAATTATTTGAATCCTCATTTACCTGAATATTTGTTATGGGATTTTAGAATCTTTTGGGGGCAGTCTCTAGATTTACTAAGCAACCACTATTATGAGGACGATGCAAAGAACTTCTCAGTGAATGCAGTGTATAAGTCATGCAAAGTTTGTTTCTGGGCACCTACAGTTAAGGTTCTCCTTGTTCACTGTCTTTTGTCTTCAGAGGAAGAGCTCACACTTACAGTCAAAGGATCCTATGAAGAAACCCAGAAGATTTCATTGGACGCTGACTCCAGTCTCAGGAATAGAGATTCCGTGTTTTTCCACTATGTCAAGAATAAACAAACACAACTGGATGTTACACTGCCAAAGAAGATGCATTACTGTGTTGTATGTTATCATTAGCCTTAACGAAAATATCATTTGGAGTAGAATGTAAACAACATCATCCATCTAATTCATGTGTTTTGGGGAGGGTTAGCCCTTTTCTCTTTGTGATAAATCACCACCATCTCCACTTTTCTTTTAATTGAGCAGACCTCAGATAAAGAAGAATCCCTGCCTCTGCCTCTAAATTCACTCCCTTTGCAAAAGAAAATAACAATAGTAAGGGTGAGTGCTGCAAACCTCTTGGAATAAATATTTTAACTATGTTTAAGTTTTTACTAATACGGGAAAGTTATTAACATGATAATTGTAGTGCAAAGTGTAGCTGATTATGTAGGTTTATAAAAATTGCTCAAAAAATCATCATACTACTTATTAAAGTACCAAATAGCAACAATCAATTTTTTTGTCCTGATAACCATTTGAAACCTGAAACCTTAAGATTCTATACTTAAATGATCTATAAGACTACAAATCCCTCTGTCACACATGTATCAGAATGCATTTATAAAAAATGGGGGTAATGGCTTTTCATTATTGTAGGTGATAAAATGAAATTTCAGGATACATTCTTTAATTACAGTTCCTTCGGTGTTGATTTTCTTCATTATATTGAAGACAATCATAATTTATTGATAGAATATAAAGGGAGAAGTAATACCTAACACATGCTATTTTATTAAACTAACAATTAATATTGCATTCTATTACTAACATCCTGCCACAATAAACCTCCAAATAGAATGAGACTATTCCACTTATTACCGTATCCATTGTACATTTGCATTTTTCCATTATCTGCAAATACATTTGCAGTTATTTGAGCATATGCTATAATTAGACATTTCAGACATTGCTAATTGGAGAGCAGGCAAAACTCACTCTAAGAGAAAGGAAGGTTTAAAAATATGATGGTAATTTATCTACTTTCTTAATTTTCAGGACAAAACATTTGACTTGCATGTGAAGGCAAAAGACTGGTAAGATATCTTATCTTGGTTCTTAGGCATTATCTACACTGGCAAGTGAAAGACGAAACTTCTGTCCTTCAGAGGTGTTAAAAAACATACACCTCTGAAAGATAAAAGTTTTGTGGATGACAAGCGCTGGTGTGAACAGTGCTTTGTCTCCGGCCAACAACGCTAATGCCGCTCATTGGGAATGGAAGTTTTTGTCGGCAGTGTTGCTAAAAGCTGCATAGTATAGGCGTAACCTTAGAGTGCTAATGACTGTCAGCTTAACTCTCTGCCCTCTTCTTCTGTGTGTGTGTTTTATTTTGTTTTTTGTTTTGGGAAAAATATACTTACAGTATGTCAAGAGCTTCTGCAAACATTTAAAGTACGATTCGGTGTTGAAAGTGACTGTGTACAATTGGCACATTTTTGTCAGGTCTGTTCCCTGTTTGTTGTCAGTCAGATCTGCTGACCTTTGAGACTAAAGTAATGTGTACTCCTCTTTGGTTTTGCTAACTTGACAGAATCAATTATGCATTGTATTGTATTATCGCAGTGTCTAGGAGCCTTAGTCATGGTCAAGTACCCCACTGAGCTAGGTGCTGTACAAACTTAGGACAAAGACAATCCCTGCCCCAAGGAGTTTACAATCTCAGTCTAAGAGATGACAGATGGATACAGACAGATGGGAGAGCACAAGGAAACAATGAGAAATATTGTCTGAATAGACAAGACAGAGACAGAGTGCGTGAAGGGTATCACACACAAGCGGAGTGAACAATGTGGTGGCAGCAAACATCATGTCAGTTCCATGATTTTTTTAATGGGTTTTCTTAGGAGGGGATCAGCTCAATGGAAATAAAAAGGAATGGGAAGGGCATGAGGAGGAGAGACAGACTAGGAGAGGGTCAGGTGGGAGTGACACTCATGTGAAGAGTTCGCAAGGAGGGAGGTGGAGCAAGAGCAAACAGCCAGTGAAAGTTTTGACTGGAATGTGTAGTGTTTCAAAGCTGACAGCTTCTGTGCCTACCAGCTGGAGTCTCTGGCTGGCAGCTGTCTGCAGTTGTCCCCTGAGGTTGCCTGGTTGGGGTTGGAAAGGGAGGCACTGCCTGTGTCCTAGCACTCCCAGAGTATGGGTGATCTTTCCTACACCATTTTTGGTCCAGGGGGACACTGGAGGGGAGGGGCACCACTTTACCCCCAGAATAGTCAAGAGAGAGTGAGACAGGTTCCACTGCTTCTCATGCATCATCAAAGGAAATGTTAACTGAGAGTCAACCAGTTGTGTCTGCACAGGCATCACTGAAAGCATAATGTGAAGATAATGAGGTTGCACTGATGTAACTGAGGCACAATTTGGCTGACAGAACCTTTATTACTGGGTCTGATGCACAAGAAAAAAAGAACGCAGTTTGACTTTCGGGAGGCATTTGTAGGGCCAGAAGCCAGGGAAAAAACTTTTTACTTGTAAACTTAGCACATTTGATATGGAATCACTGAAACAGTAAACATGGAATCCCATGCTGCCATAGCTGCAGTTGCTTTTCGGAGAATAACTGCATTTTAAAAACCAACCAAACATAAAAGAGCACACGTTGTTTGTATTATAACACACAATTGGCCAGATTCTGGAGTCCAGGTGAAGGTCTTCCAGCACAAGGTGTGGGCAAGGTGGAAAGGTGACTGTCACCTATGTGGTCTCCCAATGCTGGTGCTGCTCTAAGCTAGGTCAGACCCAGGTGTCAATGGCCTGAAGGAGCTGTTGTGGCGGCTGGGAATCACTGGGATGCAAGGATTCTTGGTGATCCCCCATTTCCCCTTTCCATGCCCTCTGCTCTAGACAAGGGGAGAGAGTGGCTTAGGCACTGCCAGGATGGCTCTACACCACTGGAGAAGCCTCCTATCTTGGAGAAATCTTTCTGTGGCTGGCTAAGCAAAGATTCCCTCTGCATGAGCAAGTCTGGGCCAGTATGGTCATTATTTTCATGGGGCTCATAAAACAGAGGTTAGCCAGCAATCTGAAATTTAAACACACGCTGACTGATGCTTCCCTTCTCCTCAGATGAACTGATAATCTTGCTAGGTAAAACTAATATTATATGTAATATTGGAATTAGAGCTGGTTGGGAATTTTTTACGAAACATTGTTTCACTGGAAAATGTCAATTAATTGAAATGGACCCTTTCTCATGAAAAGTTTCTGTTTCAGCAAACTTCTTGACTTGAAATTTTTTTTTAAAAAGGTTTGAAATTATTGAAATGTTTCATTTCAACATTTTCTTAATGAAAAATTCGTTTTCCAGGCTGAAATGTCTTTTTGTTTAAAAATTCAAGCTAATTATAGTACTGTTAAAAATGTTTTTGAAAAGGTCAAAAATCTAAACAAAATGTTTCAGAATTATCAAAACAAAGTGCCTCAACTGAAATTTTTTCAGATTTTGTTTTTTGAAAATTTTTGAGATTCTGACTCTTCATCCTGATTCAAGATGGGAAAAAATTTCAAAATCTTGAATTTTTTTGCAGGATGGAAAAGAGTTTCCTATCTGGCTATAACTGAAATATCTCATAGACTATTATTCAGTCAGACTTGATCAGAGGAGACATGGTAAAGCATATGTCACTGCAGTCTTAAAAATGTTTTTCAGGTCTTGACAGTACTGTAGTTCGCAAAGAAAAAGGACCACATGAATTATACTTTTCCGCTTTCTAGAAAGGAGGAAGAGCTGTGTGCTTAATCTCAACCCAGAAGTGAACTTTATTAGAAAGTCAGAAGAAAATAGATACAGCTGTTTGGGACTTTTTGGGGGTCTGAGGGTTTTTTCCCGACCATTCTGAAAACATTCAGACACATTTTTACATTCAGAAAATCATTTAAATGACTTCGTTTTTAAAGATTAAACTTGGTAAGTGAATGATGTGTGCTTTGCAAAAGTGGCTGGGAATGGAAAATTATAGTAGTCGCCCATGAAACATCCATGCTCATGAACTATCATTTCAGCTAATATCCTGTGTAGTTTGCACCCACCAGAGGGCAATGTGACCAAAGCCTTTTGGGAAATTCTGACATTCTATCCTGAAGCAATTTTTGAAGACAAACACACAGATATGAATCACCATCTGTGTTTTTGTCTTTTAACTCCCAATTCTGCAAACACTTAAGCACATGCTTAATTTTACTCATGTGAGGAAATTCATTGGAATTGTCCATGTGCTTAAGTGTTTGCAAGGACAGACACTTATATTAGCCCGAATGGCCATGGAGGTCTACTTGGGAGGGGAGGTCTTGCAGGATCTGTGCCTTAGATTGCAAGCTCTCCATGCATATATTGAGGCAACACCTACCGCATTTTGGGTGATAATGTAATATAAACAAATTACAATAGAACATTGACCTTGCATAGCATACTCGTTCATTACCAATGTAGGAAGTGCACACAGAGTGGGGTTATCCAGCTGTTTTCTACTAGAAGTAGATTATACACAGTACTACACCTCTACAACTGCACACAAGTCAGTGGGGTTTCATGAGTTAACTGAGGGCAGAATTTGACCATGTGGTGCAGTGGTAGCTGTATCAGTTAAGGTTGTGTTGCAGAATTCAGTTTAACAGGAACACTAAACCTTTATTTTGTAAACAACCTCATTGCAAGGGCAAAAAACACAAGATGAAACTGCAAACTCGGAGTGCTATTTGAATTTTTCAGGGTGGTTTGATGAGAAATAGATTGACACAGAAAAAATACTAAGAGTTTAAAAATGACCCTGCAAATGAAAAATGCCCCAATTGTCTCAATTTTCTTTGTGACTTTTGCAAGAAACCTGAAACATGCTGGGACCTATCCTTTGTCCACATTGTTGCTCCTCATGTGCCGGTAATAGAAATATCACCCTCTTTCTTACATTGCTCAGTCTTTATACAGGTATGGAAATAGCCTGTCGTGTAAGTCTGATGATGGAGTTTATTGATTGTCTGCTCTATATAGGTCCTAAGTGATAATATATGTGCATACACTTTTTGGCGTTGCTGAGTTGATGGATGGGAATCAAAGACGACGACGTTTGCTGTAGTTTGTGTTTCAGGCCAAAAGACATGGACGTGCGCTTTGGGTTTGACTTGTGCACAGAAGAGCAGGTTTTCCTGTGTAAAAGGAAGAAGTATGTTGCTGCTACTGTGAAGAAGGTGCTCCAGCTAGAGGAGGACCTGCAGGACCATGAAGTATGTGTGGAACTGAATTGTGGGTGTCCCCCTCTTTCCAATGGTAGTGCTGCGCTCAGCTGGTTCTTCCGAGTAGTCAGGAAGCCTTAGAAGCAAGCAATGGATTATTTGCTTTCAAGGAGTGCAGTGAGTGGCTCCAGGATTAATCAGTTATATTAGGCTGCATTTATTGGTAGCTTTGAACAGAGACGATACTCCCTGGATAGGTGCTGACCACTGGCGGGAGAAATGAGTCTAGGAGTTGTACAGCTTGCCAGTACCTTCTCCCTCCCACACATCCCCAGGCAAAAGTTTGAGGATATCCAGGGTACTGGGTCTCAGCCACCCACCTCCACCCCCAGCACCATGCAGGGCAGGTGTCCTCTCCCTCCTGTTACCTGCCAAGGGCAGGTCCAGATCTCTGGAAGGAGAGACTGGGAGCATAGGAACTGTCGTAGCAGTATGGTGAGTGAGGTGGGGCAGAGCAGGCCAGGTGACGTAAGCCTTTACAGCCCTAGTAGTCTCTCTACAGTTCCCTGATGTCATGAGTTACAGGTTCCTTTTGTACACTGCTCATTTGTATCAAGGAAATGCTTGTCAGGCAGGAGGTTTGCAGTAAACACTAGAGGAGTGTCTGTGGTTGCTGAGTGGAGGTAGTTTGTATGATGGAGGCAGGGTGGGAATATGTCTGTTGTAAGGGGGATATTTGGCTGACTTCATTTTTTAGTTCAAAATGACTTTTCATTTTGAACTTTTAGGCAAGTTACACTAAAAAAAATTAACGATTTTTTTGCAAAGGTCAAAATCAAAACAAAACCGACATTGTTGAAACAAAATATTTCTATTGATGTAATCTGATTTTTGGGTGGGAGGGTGGGGTACTGATTTGCAAAAAATTTTGCCCTCTCAAAAATTATTGGGGGACGGGAAAACTGTTTCCCAGCCAGCTCTACTCATTTACTCTTTTCCATGACAAAAGAATAGCAGAGCACATGATGAAATTAAAGGGTAACAAATTTAAATAGGCAGATGAACATACCTTTCTACGCAACATATAATTAGCCATGCAACTCACTGTCACAGGATGTTATGGAAGTAAATGGCTTAGTAAATTAAGGAGGACATCAAGTAATGATCAGGTTGGGGTCAGGAAGCACCTCCATGATATTGTACTGCACAATTCCAATTATTATAAGGTGTTGTGCATTTTTCTGAAGCACTGACCAGTGTCAGAGACAGAATCATGGATTAATTAACTGTTCTGGTAGGGCAATGGCTATATTTTTATGCTGACTTCCAGGTGATGCTCGTTAGGAGAATTCTAATATAGTGAGTTGGTCAACAATTGTATAATAAAAAGAAACAAATCTGAAGCAACAGAATATGAGCTTTCAGTTAGGAGATAGGAATGGAAGTAGTTAACATGAATTATGTAATTGCTCACAAACTGACATTTTTTATTGGTATTATCCATGCCTTTACCATTTCCATCCTTCATACAAATCATTTCTTATTTCTGACGTTCAGTTGTTTTTCACCTGTCTTCTCTGTGTGTTGAGCAGGTGCCAGTGGTGGCAATCACGACAACAGGGGGTGGGACAAGATCATTAACAGCAATGTATGGCAGCCTGTTGGGTCTTCAGAAATTGAATATCTTGGACAGTATTTCTTACATCACTGGTTTATCGGGCACTACATGGTAAGCTGGACATGAGCAACAATTGTATTTGATCTTTCTGCATGCCACTATTTATTTATTTATTATTTATATAACACTGTTTGTTTGCGTGACACTTTATAGATAAAAAATAAACCCACATATTTCCCTATGTATACACTGAGAACAAAAATACTATAAGCTAAGTGGTGGGCAGTCACACTGACCAACTGCCTGTGCCACCTAGTGGATACTGTATATGTCTTAGATCTCAGAAGTAGAGTTCAAATAATTGTTAAGAATGTATATTTATTTAAACATCTATTACCTTTCTGTATTATGTCAATTATACTCTTGATCCATCATACTGAATCTTGTCTTTCAGCTAGGATTGGAGATAGGAAGATGAAGGGGTGGGATTTTACATCCTGGCCATACACACTGACCATTCCTTCCTACGGTGGAGTTGGAGGTGTAATTTCCAGTTTGGGTAGACATACCTGCGCTAGGTTTAGCATAGTAAAATTACCAGCGTAGCCATGGCTGCACAGACAGCAGGATGGGCTAGCCACCATGAGAACAATCCCATCTGAAACCTTAGGTGTGTACTCAGGGCAGCTATCCCATCCCACTGTCCATGCAGCCTCAGCTACACTACTGTTTTTAGCAGGCTGTCTCACTAAGAGTTTGTGGTAGTATGTCTGCCCAAGCTGGAAATTGTATCTCCATTTCCAGTGTAGGCCTACCCTTATTGTTTAACATCCTATCTCCCTTCCTCAGGACTATGGCAAACTTGTACGAAGATGCTAACTGGTCACAGAAGTATCTGGAGGAAGCGATCAATAAAGCTCGGAAGCATGTGACCAAATGCAAGATTAAAGGTTTTACCTTGGACCGTCTGAAGTACTATTACAATGAGCTAAAAGAGCGGTGCCAACAAGGATACAACACGTCATTTATAGACTTGTGGGGGCTCATGGTTGAATTCATACTACATGATGAGGTATTGACTACACCATTCTTTTCAGAGCCCTGATGAACTTCTATCTCTAAGAATGCGCAGAAAATAAACTTGGAAAGGGAGGCCCATCCAACAATACTGTAGGGTTACTGATGCAAAGAATTTGTTAGGATCTTTTGTTGTAGATAGATACAACTATATATTCAAATACAAACACTGTTCTCACTTTAAAAATGTGGCAGACCTATGGGTACCATGGAACCTTAAACTGCTCGAGCCAAGAAATTCCAACATGCCAGCCTTAGGTTGACACTTTTTGTTTTTAAAAATCTGAATCCGTGGGATTCATTTTGTAATTCAGATGCCTATTTGGACATTGCATATCTTCAAACATTCATTGTTGGTTGAAAACTAAATTAACACTGTAAAATTGGCTTCAAGAAGGTGACATAAATCCTAGTTACATCACAGACCACTTGTTTCGTATGTGTTTGTAATACTGTCTTATTTATATTCTTTCAGTGTTGTTTTTAGAGCTAGTTGAATTGCAGAAAAGAATATTCCTTGAATGTATTGTTGTATGGATTTCACTTGTACTCACTGAGGAATGTATTTGCCAAATGGTATTTGATCAGCTATGCAGCTAGTTGAATCTGTTTTTAAAAAAGTATTTGGCAAATGCATTTTTTTGGATGGAAAATGGTGTAATTTGTCAAACATATTCACCAAATATTGGCCAGGTCTTATTGTTTTATATGCATTGCTAAAGAATTTTAGAACAGTTAAGGAAGTAAAGCATGGATTTATTAAATCATTTGGGGCTGGAATAACTCCAAAATGTTTTAAAAATTTAAGGCAATGTCACCTTAGGATGAGTGCCATTAACAAGGTTGAAAAAATTTTGTTTAGAAATAACAGTATTTGAAAACTGACTAAAATAGGTTATTTCCTAGTAATTTCTTTTCACAAGCAAAGACATTTAATGCATCAGATCCACTATAATGCCATACCTGAGCACATATATATCTGGAATATTACAGCATAACCTGCCTAAGATGATCATAACTTAGACAGCTCCAGTCCCTGCTGCACTCTAGTCACCTGTCTCTTCCCATGAATTTCCCTCTCTGTGCTTGTTTGAATCCACAATCAAACTGATCACATTTCTTAATAACATGTAAGCATCAAAGAATAGCTGCTGTTCCTGGGACTTTGGGCAAGTTTGGAATAGCCTAGACAAACATTTGTATACATCCCAATAAGTTGAGAGCATAAAAGAAAACCTGGCTGAAGTTCAGACGTTACATTGTAAAAGTTCAAATGCAGATCCATTTTTTCCTATTAATTATTTTTCTTCAAAAACAGAAAGATAACCATAAACTCTCGGATCAGCAACAGGCAATGAGTGAGGGCCAGAATCCGCTGCCCATTTACATGGCTATCAACCTCAAAAACAGCTACAGTGCTCAAGATTTTAGAGGTAATGGTGATATTTTAGAGTATGTGATTTATATTTTAAGAAATCTTCATTCATTTTGTGTGATAAACCAGTTCCACTAACATTATAACCCTTTGTTCCTAGCCCCAAACTAACCTTTTTTTTTAACCTTTTTTTTTAACCTTCAAAAAACTGTGGATACAGTTTTAAAAAATGTTAAATGCTTTTGTTTGATGCCTTTAGTCTTTTGAGTTCTGACTTGGACCGGAAATGAAAGTTCATTTGTAGCACAGGATATGTCAAGTTCAGAGTTCATCCTCACTACAAAAAGTACCAGAAATCTTTTGACAGAGAGATTTCTAGACACATTTAGTAGAATCAGGAAGTCCCGGGATTCATCAGATAAACCTGTAAACCTTTGAATATAATGTCAATCAAATATACATCTCATTTATCATTGATTTTAACTATGCTTGCTTAGTATGAATAGTCAAGAGGAGAGAAAGCAAATAGAAGTACTGGGCTTCTTATCAGTGGAGGAAATAACTGTTACCTCAGCTATAATGTATGTCTGTTGTATCTGACGATGACATCACAGCATCACGTGCGTTGTCACATGGCTGTATAGTTCTGATCTGTGAGGAGCATGAACAGGTCTCACACAGGAATGCACAGGTTCCCACTAAGACTTGATATGATGCTTGGTCCTTTAAAAATTCTTTTGTTTCATCTGTCTTCCTTAAAGTATTTACAACCTTTACTGATAGTTGCTGTCCAATGGGAAGATGAGCTATATAAAACTTTATAGATGAACAACTATATCTGAGTACTTATGGCTTTGTTCGCTCCAAGGCTCTTCCCACCCCCAAATTGCTGTATTAATGGACCTCAGTCCGTAAATGGAGGGACCATCCCCTGCTGATATGAGGAAAATTGCTTTCTAGCTCATCGGCGTTGCAACCAGTATTGATTAGAAATATAGCTAGTAACAAAATTGTATGGTTTTTAAACTATAATTATACACCAAGAAATTGATGCTGGAAGGTGTATTCCACTTGATCTTTTTCTAGTCATCTGATATGTATATCTTTTCCCACAGTCTGGGCACTGCAGTAAAAGCCTTTTTTGTTGCTCTCTCTATAGAATGGTTGGAGTTCACGCCCTACGAGGTGGGATTCTGGAAATATGGAGCATTTATTCGCTCACAAGATTTTGGAAGTGAATTTTTCATGGGAAGACTGATGAAGAAGTTCCCAGAAAGCCGGATTTGCTGCATGGAAGGTGATGATTATCTAGAGCAAATGTTAACCTCATAAGAATACAGCAGGGTATATAACTAGGCATTGGTGAGCAAATGATCTCTCACCGGTGAAACTGGTGTGGAATCACCTTCCAGAAATCTATGTATGGTATCACCTATGTCACTAGCAGATAATGATTTTCCATGTGAATTTAAATTGTCCTAGTGTAACTTAACCTGTTGTATGTTTGGTTTAACTGTGCTATGAAACCAGGCAACTCACGAACATAGGGCAGCTGCTAGATTCTATGTAACTTTACTTGAGTTCATTTGTCCAACATTGGCATTTGCTACCTTTTATATCTCAGTTACCTGGAATTCAGCCCTTTTCAGTTTTAAAGCCTGACTTGAAACTGAACAGACTACAACAAGTTTGAACCTGACCCAAGCTTGAGATTGTTGCGTTGTTTTCATACCTGACCTGAACCCAACTTTTGTAGTTAGGTCCTGTTGGATTTGGGTCGGGTTGCAAGGGTCTCGTGTGTAATGGGGGTGGAGAGGGTGTGGGAGAGAATGGGAGGGGGCAAGTGAGGCCATTGCCTGCAGAGCCAACAGCTTGTGCACCCCTTGTGGCTGTGCCCAGGGGGAGGATGGTGGTAGTAGCTGGAGCTGCAGGGGTGCACTGCAGCACAGGCTGGGTGTGTCAGTAGCTGAGCAACAGTCAGATGGGCAGGGTGCGGGGGAGGTGGCTGCTGCTCTCGCTTGCCCTGTTGGCTCCTTTGTTCACACCAAGCACACATGGTCTTGTAGGGCTGGCCCTGGTCACTCAACAGGATCTCCAGATCCTCCAGCTGGTAGGTGGGGGGGTGGTCAGGTGGCACCGGGGAGCAGTGGCTGGCAGGGCTGGGCTTGGCTTTGCAGTCCCTGCTGCCTCGCAATCACTGGCACTTTTTGCCCCCCCACTTCAGCTTTTATGGAGCTGAGCATCTCCACTGGGGCCCAGGATCTCTCAGTGCATGTGGGGGATACTGTGTCCACTGGGGGACCTTGAAAGTTTCTCTGTCTGGAGCAGACATGGCTTCTCCCCCTTCGGCATTAGTTCCAGCTGCCCTGAGCCTGGTCCAGTTCCTATTTGTCTCTTAGTGGCTGCCAGGCTCCCTGGCATTATGCCCCATCTGTGACGGCTCCACGCTCTGGCTTCCCTGCTTCCTGCACCACCTCCTGCGGGTGCCGCCACACAGACAATGGGGAGCCTGTGCAGGTGAGCCAAGTGTGGGACTGCCTACAGGGCGGAAGGCAAGAGTTTCGCTTCCTGAAGCTGCTGCACAATCCCGGGAGGGAAGGATGAAAGGAGACACAGTGGCAGCAGGGTTGGGTTCAGGAGGCGTGGCATGGTAATGTGAAGCGGGATCTCTTCTCATTACAGCGTTGTCCTCTACAGACTCAGGTCTACTCGGGCCTAATTTTAAAGCCTAATCCGAACATGACCTGAGCCTGAGAGTTTTGACTTGTTTTCGTATTGGACCTGACCCACACCCGACACTTGTAGTCAGGTTCAGGTGGGGCTGCCAGGGTGTACTTTGCAGCATAGTCCAATTGCTAACTTTTAACTATAGCTTGTGAGAAAATGTTCATCAAAACAAGATTTTGACCAAAAATTAAACAGAATCTTTTGACTTATTCTATTCTTTTCCACTTGGCTCTTATTTGAATCCTGATGAATATAGCAACATAGCATTGAAACATAGCCTAATAAACATCAGCATAATTAAACAGAACAGTAATGTTCTGAAACAGTAGAATACAAAGCAGCTTTTTAATGCAATCTTCAGAGAACTAATATTGTTATTCAATTAAATAATAGCAAAGGGAGAGAGAAACTGAGGTATTAAAAAAGGAACAAAATCGTATGTTTTTCTGGTGAAATATGAAGAAGTTGCAAAGCTGAGATGGGAAGATAAGTTGAAAACTGCGACCTTATGGAGTTAGTTTAACAATTTAACATTTTCTGTGTCTGACTTTACTTGGAACTAGTTAGCATTTAAAGTTCCTACAGCTGAAGTAGTTATAACAGTTGCTCAGATAGGCCCCAGTCTTGCAAACACTTGATTTCAATGGGAATACTCATGCAAATAAGGTTAAGCATATGTGTAAGTGTTTGAAGTATTGGAACTATGCCCACAAAGATGTCTATAAAATTTGGAAGGAAATGTTCAAGGGGTAGGACAAAAGGCAGTTTTCAGTTAGAAGGCTTCCAAGACTTCATCAAATTAGTTTCAGTTGCATCTCTTCCACTTTACAGGCATGTGGAGTGGTATATTTTCCTTCGACGTGATGTATTTCTGGAATTTGGCCTTTGATTCAGAGGACTTCTGGTACAGATGGACTCGAGACCGAGTAAATGACATTGGTGGGTGGCTTATCTTTTTTATCGCATTCACCTGTTTTTGTTTTTCCATACATGGTCAGAGGGGGGAAGGGCAGGGAAGGTATTAACAGGATCTTCTATTGTTCTCCTGTTCTAAAGCAATCTCTTTGCTTGATTAAGGATCTGCTTTGCCTCGAGCAAGGGAGATACAAAGCACGTAGGAAAAATATTCAAGGGTAATTGCCAAGTTACCTCCTCAAAAGTTCAGGGAGCAGTGATGTCTTCACAGAGGGCCCTTGACTCTGCATGCTATTCCCTGCACCATACACCAAATCACACGTGCCAACTCCATAGGGACTGCGGGGCTGGAGCACCCACAGGAAAAAAAATAGTGGGTGCTCAGCACTCACCGATGGGCCCTGCTGATCAGTTCTTCCCCCTGCCCCCCAGTGCCTCCCACCCGCTGGCAGGTCCTGCTGATCTGCTCCTCCCCCTACTCCCCAGTGCCTCCTGAACGTGGATCAGCTGTTCAGCAGTGGGCAGAAGGTGCTGGGAGCGGGGGCAGGAAGAGGCGGAGCAAGAGTGGGAAATGCTCCGTGGAGGGGGTGGAACGGGGTGGGAAAAGGTGGGGAGGGGTGGGGCCTTGGGGAAAGGGGTGGAGAGGGGACGGGGTCTGGGGCAGAGCTGGGGTTGAGCACCCCCTGAGAAATCAGAAATTCGGCACCTCTGCACCAAATTACAAATGGGGCACCATTCTAGTTAGGTTTAAAATATTTGGTTTTAATTGTAGACTTAATGTTATATTTGTGGGTAGTAGTTCATTTAATTTACTGGGTTTTTGTGGGGTTTCTTTATCATTCTGCTCCCACTCTGGTTTTATTTGGACTCGAGGCCTTAGCTTATTGCAGCTCTCCTTTTTATGGATTTGCCAGAAATTCAATTTATGAATGATCGCATTATTATTATTTATTTTATTGCTGCAGAGAACCCTCTCCCTCAAATTAATCTAGGCAAACTAAGAATTTTAGATTTTTTTTTCTCCTTTCTGCAGAGGAAGATCCTGTTCTACACATAAGGCCTCATGAGACAGCGACTCGCCTGTCGACTCCTGCAGGCGCCCTTTCTACTGCTTTCCGAGATGTCTTAACAGGGCGCCCAACAATTGCAGAATTCCCCAATTTCCTAAGGGGCTTCCAGTTTCACAATGAGTACCTGGAGAATGAGCATTTTTCTACATGGAAAGGCACAGTAATAAAGCATGATTTGCAGTGGTATATTTTGAGATGGTTTGGAATGCAGCAAGGAGAGCTGCATGCTGTGGAGAATATGTAGATTTCATGTTTAAATTCCACCTCCCCTTCCTTAAGCTCTGAAGTTTGAACTAAAGTTCAGTCTGTTGGCTTGTGCAGGGCTGAATGTTCATAATGAAATTGCTTTGGTGGGTCTTAGTTAATTTTTTGTTGGGTTGCATGTCACCAGGCACAGTGACTGCAAAGTTAGGGGGAAGGGCAAAATAGATAGACAAAAAGGCTGAAAACAATGTGAGGAGTCTAAGAAGGGAATGAACAACAAGAGACTTGTTCCTCTAAGTCAAGGCTGAACTGCTGTGGTACAACAATGTGTCAACACCCAAAGAAAGCAATGGGGTAGGGGCAGAATTTCTTCTCTTTGACCCATTTCTTTGATCTCCTTTCTTCTCTTTGACCCATTTATTATCATCATCAGGAAAGCAGCTCATCTATTCTTATGGTAGTTATAACCGGACATGTTTGTATTTCAGACACGGTGATAGACACTTGCCCTAACAAACTAATTGAAACAGCACAGCACCCTCTATCCCTGGCAGATACTGGATTTTTTATCAATACCAGTTACCCACCACTCTTGGTACCTCAGAGGAAAGTGGACGTCATCCTGCATTTAAATTACAGTGGAGGATCACAGACGTTGGTGAGAAGAGTCAAATTATCCTTTGGTTTTTCCATTATGGCCATTTGCCTCAAAGCTTTTAGCTTTTAGTAGCCAAAATCATAGGCACCTACTCTGTGGGTGCTCCAGGGCAGAAGTACCCATGAAGAAAAATTAGCTGGTGCTTAGCACCCAGTGGCAGCCAAGCTCCCCCTTCCCTCCCACTCCCACCTGTCGATGGCCCCCGCCAATCAGCTCCTCCCCTCCCTCCCAGCACCTCCTGCACATGGCGGAACAGCGGTTCTGTGACGTGTAGGAGGCTCTGGGAGGGAGGAGAAGGAGCAGGTATGGGGCGTGCTCAGAGGAGGGGGTGGAAAGAGGTGGGGAAGAGGCACGGTGGGGGTGGAGCGGGGGAGGGAAGAGATGGGGTGGGGCCTTGAGGGAAGGGTTGCAGTGGGCCCCATCATCACCTGGGGCTGAGCATGGGTTGAGCACCCCTAGGAAAAATTAGAAGCCGGCACCTGTGGCCAAAATTACTAACTTTCCAATAGTAGAAGAGGAAATTGATTCCAGAAGAATGAAACTTCATTTAGTTTACACTACTAGTTCGACAATGGCACACCTCCTTGTTTCAGACATTGTGGCCTAAATTCTCTATTTAATTGAATCTATCTGTGCTTCTAATTCTCTGTTTTAATTCCTAAGTCTATTAATGGCTGATCTGATAGGGAGAACTCTATGGCCTTCAGAATTAAGGACAATAAGGAGGAGTTTTTAAAAGTATATTGGAAAGACAAGGAATCCTAACAAACGCATTGGTCCATTACTAGTTCAAAATCGTAGAATTGTTAATAATAATGCTGAACAATAGAGGTGTTTGGGAAATATTTCTATTCTGTGTATTGTATTTTTGAAGCAGGACTTAATTCAGGGAAGTCCTACAGCCTGTGTTATGCAGGAGGTCAGATAATAGTTTATGACAATTGTCCTTGAAATCTATGAAGCTATCCTATTCCAACAAATTCACGGAAGATAATTTATGCAGATATTCTCAGTGTTCCTCAGTAATTTTCTAGGAAAACTAGGAAAAGAAGTTGGCAGGTGCACACAATAAGAAAAAGTAGTTATTAAGGCTGATGAAAATTTCTTGTGAAGAAAATATACCTACCAAAAAGTGCAGTTTTGTTGAAACTGAATTTTTTGTGGGGGGAAATGTCAATTCCAACAAAAATTAGATTTTGCTACATGAAATCTCTGATGACAAATCAACATTTTGAAATGAAACTCATTTTTTCATTTTATTTCAACTTACACAGTTGTGTCATTTCAACTTTTTGATTGATAAAAAACCATAACAAAACAACATTTTATTTCAAAATGGTGACTTGAAATGACAGTTTTAATTTTGGACTTAAAATGTTTCATTTTGGGTTTCTGAAACTCAAAAACTTGAAACAAAATAACATTTTAAGTTCTATTCTATATAGGTTTTCATACTGTGCTCATCACCATAGTATCTGAGTGCGTTCCAGTATTGCATTAAGCAATGTGACTACACATCTGTCACATGCTGTTTGTTCTCTCATTTTATCCCCAGAGGGAGAAGTGCATGGTGTGTCTTGTTTGGTAGGTGGTGGTTGTTAAAGAAATGTACCTGTTGATTTGTATTCATATTAGAGAAGGCAAGATCAAAGAAATTCTTCTTGCACTTGGAGCAGAAAGTGGTGAGGTTTCCATACTGTTTGTGGAGGGTCCTCTGTTTGTGGGGGAGTTCATTTCACTGTCTCGGATCACCCCGGAGAAGGTTGTATCTCCTGCACAGACAAGCTTTGCTCTTATTGTGGAGAGTTCCATTGTCACATAGGAGTGAAGTTGTCTAAATGAAATGAAAAATATTGTTTCATTTTGAAATGTTGATTTGAAACAAAAAAAAACACTTTTAATCAGTTCAAACATTTCTATATAGAAAACAGAATTTTTTTTTTTACTAAAACATTTCAGATGAAGATTTTTTTTTTGTCATTCAAAATTGCTTACAGGAAAAATTTCTGTTTTCTGACTAGTTCTAATAGCGAGAGTGTTCATCACAAAATTACATGTAATTATATGGCTATTACTTCCTTTTTGATTAGATGATTTGAGGTTTTCTGGCAGCTGACTCTGTGGTAGATGGGACAATTCAATACCTTTGGACTCAAATTTCTACAAGGTCTTTCAGTAACTAATTTTTCATGTTATAAATTATCCTGATGAAGGATGGACTGGTAGTTGGAGCACTAGCCCAGGCTTTGGGAAGTCCAGGTTCAATTCCCTGCTTCCCCACAGACTTTGTGATACATTGGGCAGGTCACTTAGCTTTTCTGTGCTTCATCCTCTGATCTGTGAAGATGGGAATAATTGCACTTCCCTACCTCAGAGGGGTGATGTGACGCTAAATACATTAAAACTTGTGAGGTGCTCAGATACTTTGGTGATGGGGCCCATATTAGTATCTTAGAAAGATACATACACTCTTTCTGCTTTTCTCTCTGATGTTCCATTTCAAAATCTATTTATGGAATCCTCTTACTCAGCAGTAGATTTAAATTAATACTTTAGTTTTCAGCTGCCTGTGGAATCTATACTACTGTAACTGCTTTCTCATTTTGTTTAAAGTGCTACAGGGAGCAAAATAAACTGCAACATCAGTATTCTATGATGTAGTCTTTCTCCATCCTCATGTGTTCCCATAGGAATTCCTGTGTAACCCCTTAGATATTGAAAGGCAGTTTAACATTAGTTACTGTGTTTCAGGAAATCCTGGTCTTTGTCCCTTCTTTGAGTTCTAAAATCTTTGTTCTGTGATGATTCAGCCTCTGGACCTAATTGAGAAGTACTGCTCGGAGCAGGGAATCCCATTCCCCAGAATCGAGATGAGTGAGGAAGACAGGAAAAATCCAAAGGAGTGCTATCTGTTTGAAGATGCTGAGAGTCCAAGAGCTCCTTTAGTGCTTTTTTTCCCATTAGTAAATGACACCTTCAGAAAATACAAAGCTCCTGGTAAGTTATCAGCAGACAGTAACGTTATCTCCTTGATCAGCCTGTCCTGCACATTTCATATCTGATGAGACTCTGCTGGCTGTATCCTCCTTTCTCATTTCAATACGATCAACCTTTCCACAGACAAGAAATACCATTTTCACTCTGAGTTAATGCCACTCAACCATCCATCATTATAAGGCACAGTGCTCATTTTGGCCACACAATTATTTTGATCTCTCACACACAGTGTTGTCTTGCTGTGTATAAATGTAAATTAACTGAATCAAAAATGCAGATCCTTAAAATGGAGGCTATGAGAAACACTATATTGTTGAAGCAAAGCCCAGCCACCACTACATGCTTCATTGACATCAACGGGGGGTTTTTTACACACATTTAAAGGCCTGTGTCACACACTTGGGTCTTGAGGGGTTGAGAACTTTTCTTTCAGCATTGTTGATAAATTGTATAGTCAGTTGCTTGACCACTCTCTGGTTTGTTATGAAATATACTCAAGAGACGAAATAACCAATGTCAGTCAGGTTTATTGCTATAACTCAATAATAATAATAATAATAATAATAATAATATAGTACAGGAAATAGGTTCTATGTGATACCACTCTCAGAGAAGCCATCTTGTGCAATAGTGTTACATTCACCTTATGCAGAAGGTGTGCTCCCAAAGTTACACCCCATGAGCCGTATTTTTATACCCTGACGGTTTACAAGTAAAAGATACTGTGTACATCATCTAGAACTAGATTTAACCAATCAGCTTTCTACCTTGTTTTTCTGGTACTATGATGTACCCCTTTCTCTTTGTTCTGAACACCTGCATTTCAGGCATGAAGGCATCTCCTAGGTTTGTATTAGGGTAGACAAATCATATGTCTTCTCTTTCCTTTGGGACATTCCAGTACAGGCCTGTGAGACTAACTCCCTTTCTGTTGCTATGGTAAAGCACTCCTCTGTCCTGATCTTGACAGCTTTCTTAATTGCTCAAGCCAAAACTTACTTCAGGGGATGCAATGTATTATGAGACATTCTTAGCATAAGTGACCAGCGTTATATAAAAATCATAGGCCAATTTAGGCCATATAACTGCTATAATATTTGTGCTTAATGCTATTTGTGCTTAATGCTATTTGTGCTGAATACTTACTAATACCTATTATTAATAGATGTATATATGCTAGCCAGCATACATTAGTCAACAGTATCAACAATCTTCTCACTGAATGGGTCATCATTTTTCCTTCAGTATGGCCAGCCAGTGTTGGCTGGGTCATCATTGATTCACGGATTATAATTCATTTTTGAGTGGCCATCTGTCTTTTACATTCTCTCCTGCTCTCAGTATTCCATTTTGTTTTTGCTCACTACCATTGAGACATCTTCCTTTCTAGATTGGGGAAGCAGATATGCAGGTCATGTAGGTCTCCTGTAAATGATACTCATAGGGCTGACCTGTAGTAAGTGTTGTTACAATGGGTTCTTCCCTATCCTGACCCTATCAGCAATATGGTTTTTGTCAGTTCTGGAGAGTGGTAATGTAGAGATTGAAAAACTTGATTTTGCTAGAGAAACTTGCACATCCCTATGGCAATTAACTTTGCAAACTATCTCGCTAGAGAGAAATCTCCCTCCCTGGCCAATTATCACCTTGTTAATTGATATAAGCTCCAAACTGCAATAATGTTTCACTGGTAAAACTTGCAACATTTTTTTCTTAGGTGTGGAACGCAGCCCCACAGAGATGGAGGAGGGGAAAGTTGATGTCTCTAGTCCCCTTTCCCCATATACTACAAGGGAGCTCTCATTCAGTGAAGAGAATTTTGACAATCTGGTGAAAATGACTGACTATAATATCCTGAATAATGAGAACTTGATTGTTCAGGCCTTGCGCACAGCAGTGGAACGGAGGAAACAGCAAGCTCCCAAATACTACAAGGGAGCTCTCATTCAGCAAAGAGAATTTTGACATTCTGGTGAAAATGATTGACTACAATATCCTGAATAATGAAAACTTGATTATTCGGGCCTTGCGCACAGTAGTGGACTGGAGGAAACTGCAAATAAAATAGTCACTATCCAATAGACTTAATCTCCTGGGATTATATTTCTTGTGTCTTCTACTATGTAGAGAGACCAAAGCCTTCTGATGGCTTGCTAATGTTATATATCTAGTAGTAGCCTCATTGTGATGCCTCAGTGGACTCCAGTTCATTCCATTTAAGTGACAGTTCAAATAAACAGAGTTTGCTAAATAATGTCATGACCAAGACTTTACAGCTGGTTCAGTTGCAACCAAATTTCACACTATCAAGGTTAAATTTTAGGTTTTCTTACCTTATCAGTTTATCCACAGAGATACATTCATTTAAAGTTGAAGAAGTGCACTTCACCATGTTAATAAAATACATAACCCATTAAAAAGTATTTTAACATGCTCACACAAAAATACAACAGTATCTAAATCATCCTTTTAAAAAGTCAGTAATTCTGCTTTGTTTTCTGTCAGAAATGCTGCTTTGTGAATTGGAGTCTTTATAGCACATAGCGAATCCATTTTTCTGGCACTATTTCATTGTCGTGGACACACAGGAGAAGAGTCTGTCATCATTGATCTGATTATTTGTCTCTTGTCTGTTTTTTTCGGTTGGCTCTCTCTGCTGCACTTAGCACTTCAGTTTGAATACTCTTTGGCGTTCTTTAAATAAAATCTGTAAAATCGTCACTGTCCATAAACAACACCACTGGGTTCAGTAATTTTTGTTTCAACTCATTTTCACTGCCACACACATTATTAAATAACACATTATTAAAGAAAAGGAGTACTTGTGGTGCTTTAGAGACTAACAAATTTATTTGAGCATAAGCTTTCATGAGCTACAGCTCACTTCATCGGATGCCTCCATCTGTTTGCATTTGGAAAGGAAGATGTCTGTCTGTATCTGTACAAGTTTTTTCATGAAGTTGATAGATTTCCACTCCATACTGCTAAATTCCGTGCCTTGCATAATGACAGGTTTCAGAGTAGCAGCCATGTTAGTCTGTATTCACAAAAAGAAAAGGAGTACTTGTGGCACCTTAGATGAAGTGAGCTGTAGCTCACGAAAGCTTATGCTCAAATAAATGTGTTAGTCTCTAAGGTGCCGCAAATACGCCTTTTCTTTTTGCGAATACAGACTGACACGGCTGCTACTCTGAAATCTGACATTATTAAAGGAGTACTTCAAGGTGTATCTTTTCAAAGGGTGCCATGCATAAGGCAGCATGCAGATTGTTAGGAAAGTCCAACTTTGATAGTGATTTTCAAGATATGTTGTTTGTGTGACCAAACGTTGACTAGAAATATATGGGTCCCAAGTGTTCAACTTGCCCAGCCGTCAGGTAGAAACACCTTTATTCCCCTTCCCCAAGTGGCCTAAAATACCCCTCCCCACCAGTCTAACCTCTTTTGGAGCTGGATGGCCCCGCAACTTCTTCCTGATATTCAGGAGGTGGTAAGTAGCCACAACCCTTGATATAAATGGTCTTCTAGGGGGCTGCTCTGGGTGGTTCCTCTCCCTCACCTATCCTAGAAACATTTTGTGGGTTGACAGTTGCTTGTGACGACCTTTCCACAATCCTGCAGCGGCTAGATCATGAATTATTCCTGCAGCCAGTGCTAGCACTAGACAACAGGACTGAGGTGCCCATAAGGCCTTGTCAGAGCCTCTAAGGAAACCAGAGGCATTTTCTAGCTGCAGCTTACGGGCTCATACTCTTGCTATATATTTCCAACCCAGAGCCAGTGTGTCAGAACTGACAGTGAGAATGGGAGTGTTTGCTCATGCTCAGGCAGGATGGACAGGTTACTTCTAGCTCACCCAGAAGACTTTTCTGGGTACGGCAAAAAACAAGTCTGTTCGCTCAGAGAAACAGTGGGGGGCAGTCAATTGGAACTACTTGAATATTGGATGAGAAGTGGGCCATAATATTTACATATTGTAGTGGTTATGCAGTAGGTATGGATTTGAAAGGGTATGATGTAATCCTGTTTTTTTTGTGTTCTGCGCCTTTAAAAGTAGGGGAGTCTCCCTGCCTGCGACAGGGATGGTTGTGAGACAGCCATAATTGTGTGTTTCAGGACAGACTCGGTACGTAACAGAGTCAGCAACAGTTGCTCACTCTCTCATGGAAATCTGTATATGTACTTTTGTTGTTTGTTTCTTAATTGGAAATAAAACACATTCAGACTGAAGGTACATGTTTTACTCTTTGCATATGGGGGAATACAGACTGCAGAAAGATTCAGGTTGAAGTTATTTCAATGGCATAGGCAGAATGCTCTTCATTTATTATTATATAATTTTGCCAGCTACCTTTCAATACTTAGTTACATCTATGAATAGAGATTTGAAAGATTAGCACCGTTTCTAATTTAGGGAGCAGATGAATAAGAGAACACATCATAGAGGAATATAAATTAATAAATGGTACAATATAGAGATCAGTTGGATGCTCCTATTTATCCTTTTCATAACACCAGAGCAAGGGGAACCTTGCAAAACTCACAAATAACCTGTGGTGCCCATTCCCACAGATGTTGTTGAGACAAAATGCTTATTATGAGTTAGAAAGGGACTGGACATTTATGTGAATACTATGAATGTCATCCATTGTTATACTAGATAGGATAAACATATGCGGATAGCAATCCTCATGCTTCAGGGCACAAGCCAATATCTCACTGCCTGGAATTAGGAAGGATCTTTTCCCACAAGCGTACTATTGCAAAATTGTACTATATGGGGGTTTTACACGGGGAAAATTTTTCTACAATATTTTTTGTCTGAATTTGTTGATTCAGCAAAATTGAATCATTTTGTGGAGAAGGTTCAATCTGGCTGAATTTCTGATGGGTCTATTGGAAACCTGACCGTTTTCCTAGATGCTTACCTGTCAAGCTCCCTGGGAGCTTGGACCACCAGGGTCCATGACTTTGTGGCAGCTCAGCTCTCCATCCAGACTGCCTCGGGGTCATGAATCCCAGTGCTTGCAGGGTCTATGGCCCTAGGATAGTCCACCAGGAGACTGCCACAGACAGGGCAACCTTAGTGCTTCCAGTGTGACTCTGGGGCAGCCCCACAGGAGGACAGCCCTGGGGCTGTATTCTCTTTTGTGGAGAATGATTAAGTTTTTGGTTTTCATTCAGAATGAATCCAAATTTTGAAATATCAAACTCTTCCACAAAACAGAACCTCTTTCCTCATCCAGTTCAATTTTACAATGCCCCCATAAACTTCAGGTACTGGCCACTGTTGAAAATAGAATCCAGTGTGCCATTTCCTATAGTGCTGTGTTCCCTTGTGAAAGGGTGAAGATTTCACTTCTGGAAGAAAGAATCTCGGTACCATTCAGTCCCTGCTGCCTCTGAGGGGACTCCGTCAAGACAAAGTTGCTGTTGGGGAATGTTGTATCCGCCACAGCTTTCAGAATTCATCCTTGTACCAGCGTGAGGGCAAGCACATGGACACAGGAGCTATTCAGGAGCTGCTGAGGGCTAGCTTCAGGACTGCTTCAGTTTGGACCCTGGTTCCAATAGCCACTATGGTGGCAAACAATTGTAGTTCATGTGCAGAGGGCAGGGGGACTACCATTTCCTTCCCTTTGGCAGTGAGGGCACTGCTGCTGAGGCAGAGAGCAGTGATTCCAGATGGAGTGCATGGGAGGGTGAAGCTGTCAGGAGCAAAACTCAAAGGAAGAGCTCTGGTGGCTGGCGGCCTACAAGGTTGGCAGGTGGGAATGAAGGTGGGAACAATTATGATTTTTTCAGAAAATTCACTGAGATAAACTTAAAGGCAAAGGGAGACAAAAATCAAAGAAGAGCTTGTAACATTCACCAGACCTCTTGTGGAAGTTCTAATACATTTAGAGACCCCCCTCTAATAAGATTATACTAAATTGGTGTGCAAAAAGTTAAGTCTTGTCTGCTAGCCTTGATGAAGTTTAGTATGTAGAATAAGTCTGACATTTTTGGATTTATTTAATTTTGAGTTATGAGTGGACCATCCCTCCTCCCAGAACAAAAGATAACACAACCCCAACCAGTCCAATTTTCCAGAAGTGCTTAATAAATGTGGTAATTTTCTGATTAGGAATTTTTTGAGTTGCTGCTTAGAGTGGCTTTTTGTGTTTATATCCTTATGCTACATGGTGTCAGGAATGAGTGAATCCCTTTTTCTAAAGGAATAAAGGAAAGAAAAGAGACCCCTCCATCCAGACTAACAGAGTGGTGAGTGAGTGGGGAAAGCAGAAAATAATAATAATAATAATATGTAATACAAGGACAAACGACTCCTGTACTAGGGTTGCCAGCAATACAAGGACTATACCAAGCAGAGAAACTGGAAAGCATTAATGGCAAAAAACAAAAGAAACAAAAAACAACCCTGTCATAAATATAAAGGGAAGGGTAATCACCTTTAAAATCCCTCCTGGCCAGAGGAAAAATCCTTTCACCTGTAAAGGGTTAAGAAGCTAAAGGTAACCTCGCTGGCACCAGTACAATGACCAATGAGGAGACAAAATACTTTCAAAAGCTGGGAGGAGGGAGAAAAACAGAGGGTCTGTGTCTGTCGGTGTGATGCTTTGGCCGGGGACAGAACAGGAATGGAGTCTTAGAACTTAGTAAGTAATCTAGCTCGGTATGTGTTAGATTATGATTTCTTTAAATGGCTGAGAAAATAGCTGTGCTGAATAGAATGAATATTCCTGTCTGTGTGTCTTTTTTGTAACTTAAAGTTTTTGCCTAGAGGGATTCTCTATGTTTTGAATCTAATTACCCTGTAAGGTATTTACTATCTTGATTTTACAGAGGTGATTCTTTTTTACTTCTCTTAAAAGTCTTCTTGTAAGAAAACTGAATGCTTTTTCATTGTTCTAAGATTCAAGGGTTTGGGTCTGTGGTCACCTATGCAAATTGATGAGGATTTTTACCAAACCTTCCCCAGGAAGTGGGGTGCAAGGGTTGGGAGGATTTTGGGGGGAAAGACGTTTCCAAACTATGTTTTTTCAGGAACCCAGATAAAGTTTGTTGGTGGCAGTGGAAGTCCAAGGGCAAAGGGTAAAATAGTTTGTACCTTGGGGAAGTTTTAACCTAAGCTGGTAAAAGTAAGCTTAGGAGGTTTTCATGCAGGTCCCCACATCTGTACCCTAGAGTTCAGAGTGGGGAAGAAACCTTGACAAACCCAAAACCCACATCCAACAACAACCACAACAACACAAGTTGTACTGAAGTTGTAGCCACACGTTTTCACAGGCCTAGGAAAGCCGCCAGGAGAGTACAAAATAAAACTGGTTCCATCATTGACTCCCTTTGCTCTCACAGCCCATGTCATATCCCTATATCTTTGCTAGGGAAAGTCAAAGAAAAATTAAAGAGAATGGAAGATATGGGGATTATTTCCCAGATAGGAGACTGGTGTGCAGGGATGGTTGTAATACGAAAGCACAATGGCAAAATGCAAATGTGGATCTTGCACAACTTAATAAAAGCATGTTGACAAATTGGAGGATTGGGCCAAAAGAAATCTGATGAGGTTCAATAAGGATAAGTGTAGGGTCCTGCACTTAGGACGGAAGAACCCAATGCACAGCTACCGACTAGGGACCGAATGGCTAGGCAGCAGTTCTGCGGAAAAGGACCTAGGGGTGACAGTGGACGAGAAGCTGGATATGAGTCAGCAGTGTGCCCTTGTTGCCAAGAAGGCCAATGGCATTTTGGGATGTATAAGTAGGGGCATAGCGAGCAGATCGAGGGACGTGATCGTCCCCCTCTATTCGGCATTGGTGAGGCCTCATCTGGAGTACTGTGTCCAGTTTTGGGCCCCACACTACAAGAAGGATGTGGATAAATTGGAGAGAGTCCAGCGAAGGGCAACAAAAATGATTAGGGGTCTGGAACACATGACTTATGAGGAGAGGCTGAGGGAACTGGGATTGTTTAGACTGCAGAAGAGAAGAATGAGGGGGGATTTGATAGCTGCTTTCAACTACCTGAGAGGTGGTTCCAGAGAGGATGGTTCTAGACTATTCTCAGTGGTAGAAGAGGACAGGACAAGGAGTAATGGTCTCAAGTTGCAGTGGGGGAGGTTTAGGTTGGATATTAGGAAAAACTTTTTCACTAGGAGGGTGGTGAAACACTGGAATGCGTTACCTAGGGAGGTGGTAGAATCTCCTTCCTTAGAAGTTTTTAAGGTCAGGCTTGACAAAGCCCTGGCTTGAGGTCCCTTCCAACCCTGATATTCTATGATTCTATGTACAGAGAAAGACATGCTTCCTACAGTTGACCAGACATTAACTCAGTTATCAGAAGCCAAAATCTTCTCAAAGTTAGATGCTATAGCATGCTTCTGGCAAATTCCCCAGGCAAAAGAATCAATACCATTAACTACATTCATCACCCCGTTTGGAAGGTACTGTTTTAATCATCTTCCATTTGGCATGTCTTCAGCACCAGAACATTTCCAAAAGAGAATCACTCAGATCATATCAGGTTTGCCTGGCATCCTTTGCTATGTAGATGATGTGTTGGTATATAGGAGAGAGAAAAATGATTACATGCAGTTTTGACATGCGTCCAACAAGCTGGCCTCACTCTGAATGAGAAATGTGAATTTGGAAAGGAGCAGATAAAATTTGTCAGACACATAATTAGCAAACAGGTACTTCAGCCGGATTCAGGCATACTGAACCCAAAAATGTTTCTAGGCATGACAAATCATTTTGCAAGATTCTTTCCAAGAAATCTTAAGATATTTCTTTAACGGTCACAATATGTGGATCTGGGCTAGCCCACAACAAAACACATTTAATAACATAAAAGAACTACTGACATCTCCATCTATTTTGGGACAATATTTGGTAAACTATTCAACAATGATAGCAGTGGACGTATTTTTACATGGTTCAGGAGCAGTACTCACACAAAAGCAGGCCTGTTGCGTTCATATCGAGAAGCCTCACAGAAACCAGGCAGCTATATTCTTGAGTGGAAAAGAAAGTTGTAGCAGTCACTTGCACCTATGAATGGTTCACTGCATGTCTGTCTGACTGGAATTTTAATATAGGAACAAGCCCTTAGTGGCATTATTGGATTCAAAAGCTGGATGATCTTCCACCTAGGATTCAAAGATTTCAGCTGCATCTGATGAAATGTCCTTCAACACTGAGTGTACTAGGGAGAGCACTCAAAGCAGCAGACACTCTATCTAGACCCCCAATAGTTCAGCTACGAATGGAAGAAGAAAAGGCTTTAGAGAAAGATGTCCATCTATGTTTACTTTGTTGTTGCAGCAATTCCAGCATGAATTGACAGCTGACTTCAGCAAATTAGAAATGAGCAACTAAAGGATGACACTTGCCAGAAACTGACTCAACTCTGCCAAAGAGGGTGGGGTTGAAGGAGTCAACTTCCAAGAAACCTATTGGTAGGACCAAAATGACATTCAAATGAGTGATGGCTTGCTTCTGAAAGGACCGCACATTCTTGGTAGTGTAAAACCACAGATTTGTTTTTCTAGAAAGGACACACATACATTATGTAGTTAGTTACTGCTCCAGATGTATTGAATTGGCTCTACTTACACAGACTTAATCAGCACAAGTCATACAGAAACTAAATAAAATATTTGCAAGACATGGAGTTCCTGTAGTTATATCTGATAATGAACCTCAATTTACCTCTGAAATATTCCTAGCATTTTCATAGGACTTTGATTTTGAACATTGTACTAGTAGACCACATTACCTACAGAGCAACAGGGAGGCAGAGAGAGCAGTGAAAACTTTAAAAAGACTTCTACAAAAATCAGTGGACCCCGATAAAGTACCCCTGGCATATCCGTCAATTCAGCTTGTGTCCAGACCATGTCCAGCAGAATTCTGACAGGAAGATGACTAAGGACACTTTGATATGTGGGGCCAATACAGCGTAAACCTAAATGGCCTGATCTGAAGGAATTTTGAAAACAGGATGCTGAAATAAAAATCCTGCCACAACAAAACTTTAGTGTTCCACACAGAAACAAAAGCACTACCTGAACTGAGACCAGGGAACAAAGTTTGGCTCAAGAGTGCCCAGACATTTGGAACTGTTCAGAAGTTGGTGGAAACTCCCAGATCCTACCTAGTGGAGATTCCAAGAGGATTTCTTTGGAGGAATTGGGTTCATCTTCAATATTTTCCAAACACAATGAAGAGAGGATCTGGGACCTGCAGGTACTCTATCAGGAAGCGAGCCCCCTCTGTGGGGAACTCCATGCACAAACTCAAGAGAAGTGATAACGTGGTGTGGAAGACAGATCAGATTCCCCTCAAAGACTTTGTCTTTAGAATGCTGTTCAAGACTATTTAAATGCAACTGATGAAGGGACATAGTAGTGTAAATAATGTTAAAGAATTTGAAGTTTATTTTGAATTGTTGTGTGTATATCCATTGGTGTACAATTAAGCTTTAATCTTTTAATATAAAGAAAGGGAGGTGTGGAGTGGTTATAGAGTTCCTAGTCCTTCGCAATTACCAGAGAAGAGACAGATGTGTTGCAGTGAGGAGCTTAATAAAAATAGGAACGTCTTAGTTAGGAAGTGCCCTAGTTCCTGCTTACAGCATGGGTTTTTGTGTTTCTGTCCTCGCACTACATACTGGACCCAGGACAGACCCCTGTAGAACCCTGCCAGATAAGCCCTCCCAGTTTGACAGAGAACCATTGATAGCTACTCTTTGAGATAGTCTTCCAACCTGTTTTATACTCACCTTATAGTTATTTCACCTTGACCATATTTCCCTATTTTGGTTATGAGAATATCACATGGGACTGTGTCAAAAGCCTTACTAAAATCAAGATACATCATGTCTGCAACTTCCTCCCTATCCATTAGCCCAGTAATCTTATCAAAGAAGGAAATTAGATAGGTTTGCCATGATTTGTTCTTGATAAATCCATGGGGACTATTCTTTATAACCCTATTAAGCTCTAGATGCTTACAAATTAATTTTTTAATAATTTGTTCCAATATCTTTCTAGATCTGGAAGTGAGATCGACTGGCCTATAGTTCCCTGGTTCCTTTTTGTTCCCTATTTTAGAGGTAGGTACTATGTTTTGCCTTCTCCAGTTCTCTGGGACCTCACCCATAAGTCCCCAAAGATAATCACTAGCTGTTCTGAGATTGCTTCAGCTAGTTCCTTTTGTACCCTAGAGTGAATTTCATCAGGTCCTGCTGACTTGCCTACATCTGACTTATATAAATATTCTTTAACCTGTTCTTTCTCTATTTTGGCTTGTATTCTTTCTCCCTTGTTGCTGTTAATAATTGTGTTAAGTATCTGGTCACAATTTACTTTTTTAGGGAAGACTGAAGCAAAATAGGCATTAAATACAGCAGCCTTCTTAATGTCATCCGTTATTAGCTCTCCTTTCCCTCTAAGTAGAGGACCTACATTTTTCTTTGAATAGAACTTCTCCTTATTTCCTTTCATGTCCCTTGTCCGGTGTAACTCCTTTTGTGCCTTAGCCTTTCTGATTTTGTCCCTATATGCTTGTTATATTCTTTTGTACTCTTCCTTAGCATTTTGTCTATGTTTCTACTTTATGTGGGATAGTTTGCTGTTGTACCTTTAATATTGTCTCCTTGAGAAGCTGCCAGCAATTCTGAACTCCTTTATCCCATAGATTTTCTTCTCATTGGACCTTACCTACCAGTTCTCTAAGTTTCTGCTTTTTTGAAGTCCATTGTCTTTGTTCTGGTGCTTTCTCTCCTTCTTTTCTTTAGGATCAAGAATTTTATCATTTCATGATTACTTTCACCCAAATTGCCTTCAACCTTCAGATTCTCAGTGCATTCCTTTCTATTAAGCGTAAAATGGCAGTCCTTCTGGTTACCTCCTGCACCTTCTGAAACCAGAAGTTGTTCCCAGTACATTATCAAAACTTATTGGGCATTTTGTGTTTTGCCATATTATTTTTCCTACAGATACCTGTGTAGTTTGAGTCCCCCATTACTACCAGGTATTGTGTTTTGGTTATTTTTGTTTTCTCTTCTAGAAATGCCTCATCCTCCATCCCCTCTTGTTTTGGTGGTCTACAGTAGTCTACTACCATGACATTGCACCTCCCCCCCCACTTTTTACTTTGAAAAGCACTCTGGCATCATTTATAATCAAAGGGGTTGTATAAATATAAAATCTTATTCATTATTTATATGCTATGCACCCATAATTGGAAGGATAGGGCCCTTTTTTGCTGTATTGTCCCTTCCCCGCCAATCACTAAACCTACAAAGGAAATCTTTCCAGTTCCCACACCTAATGAGAGAAAGGAGATGGGACTTACTTAATTTTTGGAAGTCATGGAAGGGTGGGGCTCTGAGTCAGTTTATAAAACACCTGCTCATTCACTTCTACCTGTTTAAAGAGTATAAACCTGCTTTGGGAGTCACTGTCAGCTCTGCGACCTATGCTCAAGGGCCACCTTTAGCCTCTGACTTGAATGCATCAAAGATCACAATGGGGTCATCTACCAGTTCGTACCAGGTAAGAAAGAACAAAATAAGAGTATTTGAGATTCAGATGTGCACGCAGCTGCTGCAGTTTGTGCTGCTTTCAGAGTTTTGCTTTAACTACAGAAGCAATCGATGGTAGGCAGACCTACTATTCTCTAGCTACAGCTGTGAGAAACCTTTGTCCTACCATGCCATCTTTCATAGCAACGAAGGCACTTGGATGGGTTTTGTGTTTGCTCTATACCTCCAGCTTGATCAATTAATACAGTAGCTCTATGTCAAATAGATAGTCAGATGACGTGGTGATGGGAACAGTTTAAGAAATTATGTAATCAAAAATGACCCTGTTTTTCATGCATTTCATTTTCATGTTTTTCATTATCATGTGGTGATATACAGGGGGAACTGTGGGAAAGGTTAAAACACTTAAGGGGTTAATAAATGCCTCTAAATTTGGGGGTCCACATGTGACCCTGCAATAATGATTTATACCAACAACTGAAACTGAAAAGATGTTTCCTTTTAAATGTTGCCACTGTCTCCTCTTGCTTCCTTTAAAAAGGAAGCAAGCAAAGAAATCCATTGTGAAAGGTAAATAGAAATCAGATGAATCAGTGCACAAGTACGGTGCAAAAAATTGATCTTATGCAAAAAGTACCAGGAGAACAAACCAGGTTAGGTTTCTGTGTGTTTTTAGTGGGGGTGGAGGGTGGGATTGAATTTGCTCATCACCAAAAAGTTGAACAACTAATTAGTGATAGCAGCATTCCCTGCTTCATAGGTGAAATGTCCTTTTGTTTCTGCTTTGAATCCCTTCCTCTATCCTTTATTCACTGTGAAGTTCCTTTGTGTGTGTGTGTGTGGATTGGAGCATGGAACTTTTATTATTTTCTATCGTAATTCCTTTAAAAGTAAATTCATTTACGGAACACCCTACCCTCCACCCCCCCATGCTTGTGGACAGGTGCCATGTTTCTCTGATCCCTACCCAAGATAAGAGTTTTCCCAAGTCAGCCTTATGTCTCACATTCCTGACAGGATTGTTAAGTGCCATTCAGTTTTCCAGTGATTTCCCTGTGTTTCCAGGATAAATATTCTTTCTGGCTTCTTCTTTGAAGAAAAAGTTGCCCAACCAAGGATACTGAGGGAGAGAATTCTAGAGATGTCAGTTTCACTTCCTGTGTTCTACAGGGGTCTGAGTCTTTGAGACCCATTTTAGTTAATATTCTGGGCCAGATCCTCAGAGGGTGTAAGTTGGCATAGCTTTATTGAAATCAATGGAGTTATGGTGATTTGAATCAGCTGAGGTTCTGGTGCAGAATGTCAACAGTATTGATGTTAGCATTTTTGGTCCTGCTACATTAGCTCCTGTTGACTGTACAATATGCAAATAGTTGCATCATGTCAGAATGTGATGGTTTCTGTGGAGATTCTCTACTTGGGTGTAGCCCACTGTTTAGTGTGTGTTACAGTTCCCCCTTCTGTGCCAATCCACAGAGAATGAGTTTTTACAGCCACTAGCATCAGAGCTTTAGATTAAAATGCTTTCAGCTTTGGAGGTCCCTGGAATTGCTGCACCTAGGTATGAACTGCCAGACATTGCAGACTCTGAAAGATATGCAATATGCTTCTTAGGAGAAGCTCAACTAAAAGAGAGGCAGCAGATTTTTCAAATAGTTGAAGTTTCCATGTGGTTTTCAGTTGTAGCTCCATATAGAGTATATTTAAAATATCACTTAAGATTTAATAAGGAATAGACATATTGTTCATTCCTATACAGACTATGCTTCTTCTGCATGGAATCCACCAGATTAGCTGTGAATGATTACATAAAACCCAAAACAAAAGGAATGCTGTTCAGTGAGTTAGTAATAGAGTCTGCTGGAATTTAATTTGTTGTTAAAGTTATGGTGGATGTGAAATGACTTCCTTTGAATTTGCACAGATCAGTGGAACTGATATCTTTATTTTATATATATTAACTGGTATTGATAAAACAAAATAAATTTATGAGCCATCATATGTCTCCATGTCATTGGATCATAAGATGTTACGTCACACCTGTCATATTGATTGGTTAATACAATTTTCTCCCCAGCTCTTTTTATTGACAATTAGTGAGTGGAATAAGTTATAATAAATAACCTCACACCTCTAAAGTGGAGCCTCCCCTAGCTCTAACAGAATAAAAAAGGGAAGAATCTGCACAGCACAGATCTACATGGCCCTAAACCTGCACAGAGAAAGAAGCTGAATATGTCACAAGGAAGAATTTCATCCAGAAACTCTTTGGTGATTAGTATTGAAATATTTAAGATGACACAATAGCAGACTCAGCTTACTCTGGATTTCATTTCTCTCTCTGTGTATGTTCATTCCATGTCTTTTGTTTGTCATTGTTCAACAGATGGAGCCCTCTCCTTGCAACTTGCTCAGCGTAAAAGTTATCAGAATGAAAAATCTGCGGAAGGCTGACCTGCGTGAGTATCTCTCCCGTTCCCAGAGCTTCTTCATAGATGTGAAAATACTGGGTGTATAACTAAGCAACATAAACACCATACAGATTACAAAAAAGAAAAGATGAATCCCTATGCTGTACCTAGATCCCAGGTGTACACTTGGAGGACATTGTATATTATAAGAGCCTTTGTCAGTGAAATTCTAAAATCCAGTTACCATATTGTACAGAAGAAGCTTTGGCAGAATGTCTTGTCCCACCGAAACCATATAGCACTGTCAGATTCAAAAGTACCTTGGAACACACCAGAGAACCAAAGTCCATACTCTGCCCTTAGGATCCATGCATGACAGGAACTTCTGTGTGTGGCTCTCCCCAGGCAGATGGTTGAAGGGTCAAGCACCCTCACAGTGCTGTCCCTCTCCACCCCCTACCCCCATTCCTCTGAAGAGCACAGAGTGGTGTCTGCAGGTCCAGGGATTCATGAGTAGAGAGGGGGGATGTTCATCTCCTGTGTACTGTGAAATACAATACAGCCAAAGGCACTATTTCCCTTTCTGTGACAAGCTCTTTGGATTGAGGAACCCCTTTTAAGGAAGATGGGGGTCAGAAGGAGAGGCACCAGCTTCAGGGTCCCTTGCTTTCTGGCTTCCAAGGAGAGACAATGTCAGGAAGCCTCGGTAGAGCTTCAGGGAGTCCAAAGCCAATGCAGAGGCACAAGGCCTTCATGTGAATAGACATGTGTCCACAGTAGATCCTAGAGGACTTATGGGTCAGACCTCCAGTATCTTCCTCAGGGGGGCAAAACCCAGCCTTTGACAAAATAATGCAGAGGAAAATAATGAGGGGAACCTTGCAAAGCTTTCTGGTTCCTTTCTGTTTCTGCCCAGAGGCGTTTCCTCCCTCTGAGATAACCTTAGTTTAAAGAGAATAGATGATACTTTGCCAGAGGAGAAGGAAAAGGAATCTAATTCACTTTTCTCTTCTCTTATGTGATTTTCTTACTGCAAATGTGTAGGAATAATTTACTCATGGCTTTAATAAAAACAGCATCTTGTGCTTTACCTTCCTATTATGGAAGCTGCTCAGAATAGGTTGTTCAAAATAGGTTAAGACAGATTACATGACTAAATGAAAAATGCTAAGATTTAATTTCACATTTCTTCCAGTATCGTGTGTTGTGTGTTTTCTCAAAGAGTCCAGCAGTTGGTATAAATTTGTTTATACGTTTCTTGTTTGTGTACTGAGAGGACAGTTTCTGTTGTTGTCAAGGTTCCTTCCCCACTCTGAACTCTAGGGTACAGATGTGGGGACCTGCATGAAAGACCCCCTAAGCTTATTCTTACCAGCTTAGGTTAAAAACTTCCTCAAGGTTCAAACTTTGCCTTGTTCTTGAACCCTATGCTGCCACCACCAAGCATTTTAAACAAAGAACAGGGAAAGAGCCCACTTGGAGATATCTTCCCCCAAAATATCCCCCCAAGCCCTACACCCCCTTTCCTGGGGAAGGGTTGATAAGAATCCTCACCAATTTGTACAGGTGAATACAGACCCAAAGTCTTGGATCTTAAGAACAATGAAAAATCAATCAGGTTCTTAAAAGAAGAATTGTAATTAAAGAAAAGGTAAAAGAATCACCTTTGTAAAATCAGGATGGTAAATACCTTACAGGGTAATCAGATTCAAAACATAGAGAATCCCTCTCGGCAAAACCTTAAGTTACAAAAAGACACAAAACCAGGAATATACATTCCATCCACCACAGCTTATTTTACCAACCATTAAACAAAAGGAAATCTAACGCATTTCTAGCTAGATTACTTACTAACTTAACAGGAGTTGTAAGGCTCCATTCCTGATCTGTTCCCGGCAAAAGCATCACCCAGACAGACAAACCCTTTGTTCCCCACCCTCCAGATTTGAAAGTATCTTGTCCTCTCATTGGTCATTTTGGTCAGGTACCAGCGAGGTTATCTTAGCTTCTTAACCCTTTACAGGTGAAAGGGTTTTGCCTCTGGCCAGGAGGGATTTTATAGCACTGTATACAGCAAGGTGGTTACCCTTCCCTTTATATTTATGAGAGTTGTCCATAATGACAATCTCCAGGACTTTCTGGTCACCCTCAGTGAAAAGGCACCATTCTCTTTAGGAGACACACTACCTCCCGCAGTTCCCACTGGGCAGTGTGGCACTGCCCTTCCCCCAGTGTGGTCTGTGCCTTCAAGGCATAATTGAGCCCTCACTTGGCTAATTGTTTTTATTCCCAGTTACTCTCCTAGAAGCCCCAGAAGGTTATAACTATGCAAATTAGTACTTTAGTCATATTCTTGAAGAATACATACGATTCATAGTACAATAGAAAGTGCTGTGAACAATGATGATTTCTCTTCTTCAGAAAACAGTAGGGGGTGATTTGTCTTGTATTGGTAAATCTATTTTAAATAGAGAGGCTAAAATCAAAATGCCTTTACATGAACCAGCCCGAACTACCTTGGTTCAGATAAAATGATGCAGGATTGCAACCATCCAGAAGTTTTAGTTTCCCAATACTGGTGTTTTGTTTGAGTCCCCATAGGCTTCCCCACTGACAAATGGATGTGAAGAAGAGCCTTCTGATTCCCCTCTCATTGTGGAAGGAGAGTGAAGTAATCAGGAACATGAAATTTTACCTGAAGACCCTTTTCCTGTTGCTCAGTGTAAGGAGGAGGACTCCTATGTGAGTTCCCAGGCCCCTTCTCCCAATGGCCCAGTGCAGGAGTCTGAATAGAAGCCTTCAGGACCTCTCTCAGAGCAGAAAAGGATCTTCCTCCCCCATCTCAATCCTGTTTGAGGAGATTGAAATGGCCTATGGGCCTGAAGACTATCTCACCCTGTCAAGCTAATTCTGGGTCCTTATCTCCACACAATTCCCCTCTAATGGGCACTGGCCACTTGCCTGAAATTGACTTTACCATACCCCTTCACCAGCTCTTTTCTTTTCCTTTCCGTAAATGTCTTCAGGGAGGGAAGCCAATGCTTTTTATCCCTTCCTCACATCTGATTTTCTTTTTTGTGGGAGTTGCCTAAAGTTGGATTACTGCCCTTCCTAGTTCAAGAAGATCTTTGGATAAAGGACTCGGCAGTGGAAGAGCCAGGATTAGAAGTCAGGAGTTCCAGGTTCCCAGTCCTATACTTATTGTACTAGATCATGCTGCCTGTTAAAGTCATTGCTTGAATATAAAAGGCATATTCACACAATAACAGAATGCAATCTGGAGTCTGGAACCAAAACAGTATTGGACACAAGGTGTGTTTACCATGCTGCAGCCTTTCTACCTTACTCTGTGAAACATAGACAAGTTATTGCCTGCAAATAAATGCTGAAAGCATTTAATCAACAACACCTCTAAGCTATTATTCACACAAAGTGGCAAGATGAAATCATGAATAATGAGAAGTTGCACAAACAACACTGAAATGATGCTTGTGAAAGGAGAGCTTTGGTGGACTGGGTACATCCTTCAAATGGGGAACACCGGGCTCCCAGCGAAAAATTTCCAAGGTGCAAAAGATCAAGAAGGAAAAGAAACAAAGTTTTGAAAACAAAAAGCATCACCTCTTCTGAGGCAGATATTAATATGCAGGAAGCTACTGCTGTAAACAAATTGGTTTGGCATCCTTTGGTATCTGATTCAGGATGTTTTGAGATGTATTGAGAGCATTTTGCAAGTAGGAGTTGCAGATAATCTGTGTTTACTGATGAGTGAGTAAAACTGACTAATCCACAGGGTTGAAATGTGGACAGTAAAAATGGTGGCACTTGTGATTCTGACTTCCATGCCCACATTCACAGAACTCCCCACTCACCATCCCTAGTACTCAATACTACAGACATTGCCCTGAAAAAATCCTCTGTGAAGTATTTCTGTATTGAGCCCCAATCTTGCAACTAGAACGATGAGGACAGACCCTGTGCAGAGCCTTGTTGAAGTTCTCAGGGCTCCTACTAAATCCATGGGTTCACCTGCATGGATCTAGCTGAAGAATCAGGGCCTAAATGACTGCTATTTAATTTCAGTAATATTTGCTTTCTGTAATTCACTGCATCTAATTTGTATGTACTAATGGGATCTCTTATGACAAAAATACAACTGCCCCTATGAAATGCATAAAAATTGGTAGACTATTATAATTAAACAGGTTTTCACTAAAATATGTCTGTCTTTTAAAAAAAATGTTTAAACCCTTTGGGCCAAATTCAGAGGTGACAAAGGGTGATGTAAATTACATGTTGGCAGCTGGGTGTAACTTATGCTGTGAAGAAACAAAAGGGGAGGGTGTAGCAGGATAAGTAAATTAATAGGAAGATGTAAAATAACACAAGCCTCACAAGTTTTCATAGAATCATAGAAAGATGGAAGACTTCATTAGATCACCAAGTCATCTGCCTACAGTACATTTTCCTAGTGTTTTGTTTGGTCTAGTTTTGACATTCTGGAAGGATAAGGCTCCACCACTGTCCGTGATTTCTCCGCAGTGTCAATGTGGAGATTTCTCCACAGTGTCAGTTTCCTAATATTGAGATTACATTTTCTTCTCTTAGGTTCATCTCATTCATCCAAGTTAAACCCTGGTGTATGACCATAAGTAATTCTCTCTCCTATGGATACTTGCAGATAAAACATCTATCTTACTTATTGCTGAACCAACCTGTATGTATTTAGCTTTTAAAATCATTCTTCATAAATCAGTCCTTGCCCCCTTTTGCCATTTTTGTTCCTCTTCTCGGAACACCCTTCAGTTTGTCGGTGTCTTTTGGGAAATGTGGTGTCCAGAAGTGAACAGACTGTTCCAGAGGTCATTGCACAAGAGCCAGATAGTGAGGGACTGCTACTTCTCCTGTTCAGTCCATTTTCACTTGCAGGTGGCTTTATTCATCAGAGCTTTCCAGCCTATTTTCTCCCACTGAATATCTGTATTTAAGGTTATTTTTTCCCAGGTATTTTACTCTGCATTTTTCCATGATGAATCTCATTTTGTTATTTTCAGCTCAGGTTTCTAATCTCTTCGTATCATTTATCTGTCTCAGCTGGTGTTTAGAACTCCTCCCAATAGAATAGCATCTGATTACTCTTTCTTCCAGATTCTTAATGAAGATGTTAAATAAGGCCTTTCCTACCACCTGTCCCTCAATAGCTCACTAGCACTCCCACCAAGTAGATACATTGCAGTTATAATCACTATTTGTTTATGGTTGTTTTAATGAGTATTCATTCCGCATAGAAGAGCTTTTGTCCAAGACAATTTGAAGTCTTTATTTAGACTTTTTGTCTTGCATCTTCATGCCCTCTCCTGCTACACCCTCCACTGTCCCATTGGTATGTAAGCTACACCTATTTATACCAATTTGCAACTGTTTACCAATATATAACTGACAACACCATTGACCATCTGTGAATTTGGCCCATTGTCTGTGCCCTAGATACTCTCTGCCCCCACATTACAGCCATATAACTTGTTTTAGACCATGTCTGGGGCTTGGTTGCTTATAACTAGATATTAATGCAGATTATTTTAATCCTTATGGGATTCACTGGCCCTCCAGACCTCACTATAAACATTGCCCAGAAAATATCACAAAAATACCACTGCTGTTATTGCCAGTGGTGTGAGTATTTAGGAAAATCAGAGACCCAGTTGCTGGCAGTATAATAAACAAAACATAGGTATACTGGCATCTTAGTACCAATCTTTTAAAAGTGGAACAAAAAGGAACCAGGGAATTATAGACAAGTCAGCCCAACTTTGATACTGAAAAGATACTTGAACCAATTTTTGATCAATCAATTTGTAAGTACCTAGAGGACAACAGGTTTATAAGGAATCACCAGCATGGATTTGTCAAGAACTAATCATGCCAAACTAACCTAATTTTCTTCTTTGACAAGGTTACTGGCCAGTGGATGGAGGGTGGGGGGCAGCAGTAGACATGAGATATCTTGATTTTAGTAAGGCTTTTGACAGAGTCCGAGATGACATTCTCATAAGCAAACTAGGGATATATGGTTTAGAAAAATTATTATAAGGTGGGTGCACAACTGCTTGAAGGACCATACTCAAAGAATAGTTATCAGTGGTTTGCTGTCAAACTGCCACGGCCTATCTACTGGGGGCCTGCAGAGGTCTGCCCTGGGACTAGCATTAGTCAATATTTTTATTAATGACTTGTATAATGGAATGGAGAGTGTGCTTATAAAATCTGTAGATGACACCAAGCCGGGTGGGATTGCTAGCACTTTGGAGAGCAGAATTAGAATTTAAAAGGACCTTGACAAATTGGAGAATTGGTCTAAATTCAACAAGATGAAACTCAGTAAAGACTGAGTGAAAAGTACTTCAGTTAGGAAGGAGAAATGAGGGGCACAGCTACAACATGGGGAACAACTGACGAGGCGGTGCGACTGCTGGAAAAGGATCCGGGATTTATAGTGGATCACAAATTGAATGTGAGACAACAGTGTGATGCAGTTACAAAAAAAGAAAAAAAAAAGCGCTAGCATTATTTTGGAGGGTATCAAAAGAAGAGTCCTATGGAAGACATGGAAAGTATTCTAACTGGCAGTGATGAGACCTTAACTGGAGTACCGTGTCCAGTACATTAAGAAAGATGTGGACAAATTGGAGAAAGTCCAGAGGAGAATAACAAAAATGACAAAAAGTTTAGAAAACCTGACCTATGAGGAAAGGTTAAAAAAACTGGCCATGTTTAGTCCTGAAAAAAGACCTGAAAACAGGCTTCAAATATGTTAAGGGCTCTTATAAAGAGGACGGTGATCAGTTGTTCTCCATGTCCCCTGAAGGTAGGACAAAAAATAATGGGCTTAATCTGCAGCAAGGGAGATTTAGGTTAGATATTAGGAAAAACTTTCTAAGGGTAGTTATGCTCTGGAATGGGCTTCCAAGGGAGGTTGTGGAATGCCCGTCATGGGAGATTTTGAAGAACAGACTAGACAAACACCTGTCAGGGATGGTTTCGGTTTACTTGGTCCTGACTCAGCACTGGGGGCTGGACTTGAGGAATTTCTCCAAGTCCCTTCCAGACCAACATTTCTATGATTCCGTACTAATGGCATACACTGGTACACATTATTGCTCCTCGAACGGTTCCCCACTATATTAGCTATAGGATTAACATTCAGCTCTTACGCACAGCACACAAAGTTGTGTAGTGCAAAGATGCAGCTGTCTGTCATGCTGTTTGAATCATCCTAGGGCAGTGAACTTTGGACACTGGGTGTGTGCAGCCACAAGCAGTAAGCACATCACTTATACAGCAAGTCACTGACATTTCAATATTTCTCTGTCAGCTCATTGATCACATGGGATTAGGAGCAGGAAGAGGGCGAGAGTGGGGTTATCTGGGCACAACAAAACTGATCTGGTTTTAAAGCAAGGGGTTGTACAATGGCACATGGTCTTGATTAGGGGCTGGGTGCACCAGTCCCTTTGGGCCTGATGGGTTGACTTTGGGGTGTTTAGGCACATTCACTATTTGCTTATTTATAGCATCCATGCAAATGAGCACTATGGAAGATTAAATGGAAATATATATACATACTTTATAATTACACTTGATCCATGCCATACTGGGGGAATGTCCTGCTGTCCACCATTATGTACTGGTTCATACAGTGTGCAGTACATTATTGCCTAAGGTCATCAATAATAATAATTTGTTGCCATGCTGTTTGTCTTAGATCAGCAGCTGAATCACCTCCAATTTAAAATTACAGAGTGACTGGAAATCTTTGAAGAAATATGGCCTCCAATGTTTGATTTTTTTTTTTTTTTTAGTTTACATGCTGGTCTTGTACACTGTTGTAGTGTTCTAAAAACATAAGATTCCAGAGTGGTAGGCATTGTTTCCTGTGGTGCAAGCTGTGCTTGAGGTGTTGTGACATTGCACAGATATCTACTTGCAGAGGTATACAAAAGCATGGAAGCCTGTTTTCTATTCATGACTCTGCCTCGGGTTCCCCATCTGTAAAAAGGGGGTTTGTTGACCTATCATGTCAAGTGCTTTGAGATCCTTGAATGAAAGATATAAAAGTGCCAAGTACTATTATTTATCATTACTTGTTTGATGAGGTGTGTTTCTGTGTGATACCTATTATGGGGACATCAGACTTGGTTCCTTGCTCCAGTATTGGTATTATTGGCTTGAGCAATATGTGTTGATGTGATATTTTCAGACTTGGATCATGTTGCTGTAATGATCTCTGATGGTACCGTGCAATTAAGACCCAGCCCTGCTTCTATACCAAAAGATAATTAGTAACTTGTTTAATAGCCTAATAAAGTATATTGCCCAACACTGATCCTAGGGCTGACACATCACGCACACTTTTAGGGACTGGATATACCATGATTAGAGCTGAGTGAATAACTGATTTTTCCTTTTGGTGAGTTCCTGGATCTAGCATGGTAGAATACAAAAGAAAGCTATGCAGAAAATGTAATAACAGCAATTCTTGGCATGTCTATAGTGCCTTCCACCTGAGGATCTCAAAGTACCTCACAAGCACGAATGCATTAAGCCTCATGACACTCCTGGGAAGTAGGAAAGTATTATGAGATATATTTTACAGATGGGAAATGAAATACAAAGAGGTTTAGTGACCTGTCTAAAGTCACCCAGAGGGACTGTGGTAGAGCTAAGAATAGAACCTAGATCTCCTGACCCTCGTCTATTACATGTAATTACTATTGTTTATCATGAATATAAAGCTGCAGATATGCACAACACTGTACAGTAGCCTGTAAAGACCACACAGATAACAGAACTCTGCCCCTAAATATTTTTGGGTGGGCCTGTGAAACAATATATTGCTCTCCACAAACTCCAAGCATGATCACACCACTATAGACAAGGCTGGACTGAGAATTTTGGGGAGGGTCAATGAAGTAATCCTTTGGGTTACTGAAAAATGAAATGTCTCCTTTTACATTAAAAAGGGGGCAAGGACAGCTTCCCCTTGCCCCTTCCAGGTCTCCTGCCGCAGGGTATAAGGAGCTTAGCTACTTGTGCTGGAACCTCTGTGCTGTTTCCAATATTTAATTTTTTTTCTTGGTCTAGTTCCCCAAATAAGCTCAGGTATGGGAGCTACTGGGACCATTGGAGGAGGTGTTGGGATGTGTGAGACTTTACAAGCACTGACATATTCATCATCACAACCTCCTTCATCCCCTATGAGGAAGAGAGATAAATATTATTCTTCCCATTTTACAGACGGGGAACTGAGGCAGAGAGGTTACATGACTTGACTAAGAACCACAGAAGGAATCAGAATCAGAGCAGGGTTTAGAATGCAAGAGCCTTACACAGAAATGCTAAACCATAGCAATGGGTTTACACTTTCCTGTCTATCTGTATGAGGGAAAGGGCAGCAAACAAAAACCAAAAAACCAAACAGACCCAAGATAGCTTTGTCACTTCCAAGTTCCAAATACTGAGGAAAGGAAGAGTAAAACCATTGACCTTGTGATTCCCAAAGGTCAGGGCTACCCATAGAATATACAGTTTAAAGGCACAAGCAAAACCAAATAAGACAAGACACAGCTTATCCAGATTTGGGTGTGTCCATTGTACTGTAGCTTGAATACTTGAGTGGGTGTATATTTCAAATGGAAAAGTTTTCCAAATAGCTTCATAAACAATATATAGTGATTTGTACTTATGACCAGTTTCCTCCATGCCACTTGCAGCAGTCTCCTCTGGCTAGTCATCCATTAGTAATAGACCTTCTTTCTTTAGGGTACACTTCATACAGTTTTAGGGGTGGGGCACAATGGACAGTGTAACCCTATGATTCACATTTAACCTTTGTGTCCTATTGTCTGAAACAAAATGCATTCACACTTGGGTATAATTTTGCCACAGGATTATTCTTATCCATATACAACTTCCCTTAGACTGTGTCAAGCATACAGCTGCTTTAACATGGCCTTTTTTAGGAAAAGACCTGGGATGGTCATGATGGTGAAAAGGGCCAAAGTCATATTTGTAAAGCACTGTGCATATAAACCCAATCAAAAAAAGAATTTTGATTCTTTTACCAGGTAGAGAGGACCTCATCGCTCCGGAAGGAGCTAAAGTGCTCGGGAATGATCGGGATATAGCAGAGTAGTGCTAGAAATCATCCCATACTGAAATCTTGGATCTGAACATCCCTCAGCTATAAAGGAGCTCAGTTCTGAAGCCAAATTTCATAGCTGGCCTATAATTCTATAACCGACTGAAGCAAAACCCCACACCAAATACCCCTGAATTTTGGGCAAATTCAAATCCAGATGTGAAGGTTGTGGCATCAGCCCATCTCTAATTAAAACAACCAGATTGAAACCAACACAATGCCATGCAAAAGAGCACCCTCGTCTTACTCTGCTGCTTTGAAACTTGGGCACATTTTCAGTCACATAGCAGAGTTTTACAGATTTCATCCAGCTACACTTTTGGACTCATATGGAAATCAGGTGACAATATAAAATTGCAAACAATGAAATTACGCAAACCGTAATAAAACTAGGTTTATAAAAGTGTACTTTTGCTGACTTAGACTCATCCCTAGGATGGCAGGTTCCCAAGGCAAATGTTACATAGTCAAACTGTTCAAGAATGTTAAAAATGTCAATGACTTTGGTGGGGTTTTTTGATTGCTGTTTTATTCACCAGCTTATGGAGTGGTAATTTTTTTCCCAAAAAATTCAAAACATGGGCAAAATATGTTGATCGGGTCTATTCTATAGTATTTTTAAAATTTTTTGCAAAAATCAAGAGCCGGCAGGGATAAAGATTCAAAGCTGAGACTTCTCCATTCTGACAGACCCTGCAGAAGCAAATCCATCAGTTTGGTGAGTTCCCGTTGCAGAAAGTTGTGAAGCCAGATGTATTAGTAAGAAAAAAGGATACTCAGTAAGCAAAAGGAGCAGGAATCGGTCACAATTACCATACCAAGCACTAACACATTTCCTTGCCAACCTGTGGAAAGCTTCTATCAATCTAGAATTGGATTCTTTGTCTTGCTAAATCAGTCATCCTGTACTCTTACAACAAAAAGCTGTCAAGAAGCATTAAGTGTTTAATGCCTGTTTTGCTTCAGTCTACGCTAAAAAAGTTAATTGTGAACCAGATACCTAACACACAATATTAACAACCAGGGGGAAAGAATGCAAACCAAAATAGGGAAAGACTAGGTTAAAGAATATTTAGATAAATTAAATGTATTCAAGTCACCAGGGCCTGATGAAGTTCAGCTTAGTGTACGTAAGGAATGAAGTGAGCTGTAGCTCACAAAAGCTCATGCTCAAATAAATTGGTTAGTCTCTAAGGTGCCACAAGTACTCCTTTTCTTTTTGCGAATCTCGGAGCTGTTAGCTATGACTTTTGAGAACTCATGGAGAATTGGTATGGTCCCGGAGGACTGGAGAAGGGCATAGTTCCTATCTTTGAAAAGTGGAAGAAAGAGGAACCAGGGAGCAACAGACCAGTCAGTCTAATTTCCAAATCTGGAAAGATACTGGAACAAATCATTAAACAATTTGTAAGCACCTAGCGGATAATAGGGTTACAAATAATAGCCAGCATGGATTTGTCAAGAACAAATCATGCCAAACAAACCTAATTTCCTCCTTTGACAGTATTACTGGCCTCGTAGAGGGTAGGGGAAAGCTGTAGACATGATATATCTTGGTTTTAGTAAGGGTTTTGATAGAGGCCCCCATGACATTCTCATATGCAAACTAAGGAGATGTGGTTTAGAGGAAATTACCATAAAGCGTGTGCAAAACTGGTTGAAAAACTGTATTCAAAGAGTAGTTATCAGGGATTTGCTGTCAAACTAGGAGAAAGAGTCGAGTGGGTTCCCCCAGGCATCTGTCCTGGATCAGATACTAGTAAATATTTTCATTAATGACTTGGACAATGGAATGAAGAGAAATCTTATACAATTTGCAGATGACACCAACCTGGGAGTGGTTGTAAACCCTTTGGAGGATAGGATTAGAATTCAAAAGGACCTTGACAAATTAGAGAATTGGTCTGAAATCAACAAGATGAAGATTAATAAAGCCACTTGCAAAGTACAACAAAAGGTTATGTATCAAATAAAATCATAATATGATATCTAGAGACTAAACTTAACAGGTTAGCCTCCTATCTAAAGAAGTTTATCTCACCCCAAATGACCTTTGCAGCATTTCAACCAGGGCAGCTTGTGATCCCATTTGTAAGTGTACTGCCTGATTACTTCCTAGGTGCAGGATAAAGTGGTGTCTTCCTGCCTTCTGCTCATTTCCCCCAGAGTTCATTGTTTGTACCCAGAATCAAATAACCCCCTGCAGCCTATTCTCTGGTGTACTGCCTCCCTGTTGATTTCACATCCCCCTGTTGACTTTGAATGTAAACTGAGCTTCCATTGTGTTGGCTTACAACACTTAATTTAAATGTCAACAGAGACAAGTGAATACGCATCTTTTGGCAGGAAACCTGTTTGTCAGCTATGCCCTGAAACAGACTTTAGGAACATATTTTCCCTATAGATACATAACTCCTTACCTTTTACAACAATATTAATGACCAGTGTGACCCTGGCTTTCATTTAAGATTTCTCGTGATATATGTTGGTGAACTAGAATGTACATACCAGGACCAGGATAGTTTTTGTAATCCCCTTGCCAGTTGGCATTGGGAGATTCTTAGTCACAATCCTGCCCTGATCTTAGGGGAATGGTGATAGTGGTGCTGATCATGCATCCTATGGTTGCAGAGGGGGCTAGTGAAGTGCACTGCCAAGTGTACATGCTGCTACTTTGATTAGGAGCAGCACACACTGCTGACAGCAGAAAATATGCTAGCTGGCTGACCAGACGAGCACCCGCTTAGAGAGCAAAGCACATTGGGAGCGGGGCATGGTGCATAGATGACCATGCTGCCCATGCATTTCCTCCCAATTCTGGCAAGCACTCGGGGAGAAATCCTCTCGTGTGGCTGGTGAAAGAAAAGAGGATCCTTACACCTTCCTTTCTCCTTCAGAGTGAGAGCCAAACATGAGATGATTCCTAGACCAGTTCAGGGCAGAGCTTTTCTGATACACAATGATTTGTAGACTATTAACCCTTTCTGAAGCCCCAGATAATGCAAAGCATACAAACTTGATTCTCTATCTCCTTGGTAGAGAGTACAATATAGCTATGCATTTTGAACAGGTTTAAGTTCATTCATTATTTTTCCAATAATTAAAAATGCTAATAGTTTTGCAAAAAGAGAAAATTGGTTGGGGCAAATGGCGCCATATTGGACAGGCATGATGGAACATCAGCTACCTTAGTGTACTGAATTATCTAGATCGCCATGTATACATAGAGTAAATTCAATAAATAAATTAGCCCTAGATATAGTATATTACTTCATTTCCATTTAATCTGTTCCTTTCTTACACAGTAACCCAGTCTGATTGCTATGTGAGCCTATGGCTACCGACTGCTTCAGTCAAAAAGGCCCGGACCAAAACTGTCAAGAACTCCAAAAACCCAGTGTGGAATGAAACCTTCCACTTCAGGATTCAGAGTCAGGTCAAGGTAAGACACCGTGAACTCCTTGTTGTCAGGGGCTGGTAGATCTCTAGTCCTGCCAACCAAACTCCTCAAATGACCCTTGCACCCTGACCATTTCTGAAATAGTAAAACGAGACTTTTCACAGCAATAAAAGTGCTGCTTTGTATCCCAGCTATGTGCCGCAGCCTCAAACTAGGAAACCCCTCAGCCCAACCTGGATGCTGAGTTGCAAGGCCTAGGCTGTTGAACTGTGCACACTAGAACTCACATAGCACATGAACACCAAACAAAGTAATGTGGAAAGGCTGGTTATACTGGAAAAGATGCGTGGCCACACTTGAGCAGCAACTAGTATTGCACAAGATGTCACATTTCTACTCAGCTACTTTGCTGCCTCTAGAGAGTTTTTTATACCTTTGTGTACAAGATGTGAGGACACGTATCTCCACCTAGCTACCATTGCTCGCTGATGGCAAATTGAATTACACTTCCGAACTGGTTAGCAAGCCTCATATTGTTTTGCAGAAAGGGAGAATATTTAGGGTAACTATTTTCCCCTCTGCACAGCCCCATCACACATTTTTGTGCAGTTTTGCTTCCCTCTTCATCTCACAGCAGGCAGGAGCACAAGGCATATATAATTATGCAGTAATTATACTAGTTCGTTTTATATTATAAGCTATTACATTTATTGGGTATAAAAATAATCACCAGCTGACCTGCAGTGTTGATTACTGGAAATAAATAAATATGGATTGATCCTGTAATCACCAGGAGCTTAACAGTAATTTCCCTGCCCCACTATAGTACTTGGGGTGGATATACCTGGCAATAACCATATAATGGTTACCATAATATGTATACTATGTAACATTACATCTTCCATTTCTTTCTCACAGAGGGGATAAGAATAGTTTTTTGGATAGCAGGGATTACTGTAGATAAATCTTTGAGCCAACTCAGTAGAGGTTGCATGTCTTAATTCATGTAAAGGTAGCTGAGTATTATTTGACCACACTTCTAGCCTTTGACACTAAAAGTGGGCAGGCAACAAAGCAATATTTTATTTAGACTTTAAATATACTTATTCACAGCTGGGTCACTGCCAAACATCCCCTTTCCTGTTTTCTCTGTCTCATTTTATCACTCACCTTTTAATTCTTCTCAGAGAGGTGACCAAGAAAAAGCAGAAAGCCTACCAGGAGTGGAAGATGGGAGGGATTAGCAAGGAAAGCTACTTTATTGAGGTCAGAACTTGTAGGGATAAAGTGAGAAAGGCCAAAAGCCATGTAGAGTTTGGACCTTGCAAAGGCAATTAAAACCAATAGTAAAAGGTTCTATAGTCATATAAATAAGAAGAAAACAAAGAAAGAAGAAGTGGGACCGCTAAACACTGAGGATGGAGTGGAGGTTAAGGATAAACTAGGCATGGCCTAATATCTAAACAAATACTTTGCCTCAGTCTTTAATGAGGCTAATGAGGAAGTTAGGGATAATGCTAGGTTGACAAATGGGAGTGAGGATATGGAGGTAGATATTACCACATCCGAGGTAGAAGCCAAACTCGAACAGTTTAATGGGACTAAATCGGGGGGCCCAGTTAATCTTCATCCAAGTATATTAAAGGAACTGGCACACGAAATTGCAAGCCCATTAGCAAGATTTTTTTAATGTAAACTCAGGGGTTGTACCGTATGATTGGAGAATTGCTAACATAGTTCCTATTTTTAAGAAAGGGAAAAAAGGTGTTCCAGATAACTACAGGCCTGTTAGTTTGACATCTGTAATATGCAAGGTCTTGGAAAAAAATTTGAAGGAGGAAGTAGTTAAGTACATTGAGGTCAATGGTAATTGGGACAAAATACAACATGGTTTTACAAAAGGTATTTCGTGCCAGACCAACCCGATCTCCTTCTTTGAGAAGGTAACAGATTTTTTAGACAAAGGAAATGCAGTGGATCTAATTTACCTTGATTTCAGTAAGGCATTTGATATGGTTTCACATGGGGAATTATTAATTAAATTGGAAAAGATGGGAATCAACATGAAAACTGAAAGGTGGCTAAGGAACTGGTTAAAGGGGAGACTACGACGGGTCACACTGAAAGGTGAACTGTCAGGCTGGAAGGAGGTTACTAGTGGAGTTCCTCAGGGATTGGTTTTGGGACCATTCTTATTTAATCTTTTTTTTTTACTGACCTTGGCACAAAAAGTGGGAATGTGCTAATAAAGTTTGCCAATGACACAAAGCTGGGAGGTATTGCCAATACAGAGAAGGATGGGGATATCATACAGGAACATCTGGATGACCTTGTAAACTGGAGTAATAGTAATAGAATGAAATTTAATAGTGATAAGTGCAAGGTCATGCATTTAGGGATTAATAACAAAACGTTTTATTATAAGTTGGGGACGCATCACTTGGAAGTAACAGAGGAGGAGAAGAACCTCGGAGTATTGGTCGATCACAGGATGACTATGAGCCGCCAATGTGATACGGCTGTGAAAAAAGCTAATGTGGTCTTGGGATGCATCAGGCGAGGTATTTCCAGTAGAGATAAGGAGGTGTTAGTACCATTATACAAGGCACTCATCTGGAATACTGTGTGCAGTTCTGGTCTCCCGTGTTTAAGAAGGATGAATTCAAACTGAAACAGGTACAGAGAAGGGCTATTAGGATGATCCAAGGAATGGAAAACCTGTCTTATGAAAGGAGACTCAAAGAGCTTGGCTTGTTTAGCCTAACTAAAAGAAGGTAGAGGGGAGATATGATTGCTCTCTATAAATATATCAGAGGGATAAATACCAGGGAGGGAGAGGAATTATTTAAGCTCAGTACCAATGTGGACACAAGAACAAATGGATATAAACTGGCCACCAGCAAGTTTAGACTTGAAATTAGACAAAGGTTTTTAACCATCAGAGGAGTGAAGTTCTGGAACAGCCTTCCAAGGGGAGTAGTGGGGGCAAAAGACCTATCTGGCTTCAAGACTAAGCTTGATGAGTTTATGGAGGAAATGGAATGATGGGATAGCCTAATTTTGGCAATTAATTGATCGTTGACTATTAGCGGTATATATGCCCAATAGCCTGTGATGGGATGTTAGCTGGGGTGGGATCTGAGTTACAACAGAGAATTCTTTCCTGGGTATCTGGCTGGTGAGTCTTGCCCACATGCTCAGAGTTTAGCTGATTGCCATATTTGGCGTCGGGAAGGAATTTTCCTCCAGGGCATATTGGCAGAGGCCTTGGGGGGTTTTTGCCTTCCTCTGCAGCATGGGGCACGGGTCACTTGCTGGAGGATTCTCTGCACCTTGAAGACTTTAAACCACGGTTTGAGGACTTCAGTAGCTCAGACATAGGTTAGGGGTTTGTTACAGGAGTGGGTGGGTGAAATTCTGTGGTCTGTGTTGTGCAGGAGGTCAGACTAGATGATCAAAATGGTCCCTTCTGACCTTAAGGTCTATGATTCTATGAATTCTGCAGTTCATTTCCCCACTTGTGAGGGCTGGAACTTCTGTTTCCTACACTTTTAAGATTTATCTTACTTTTGTTTCTAGAATATCCTGGAGCTGAAAGTCTGTGATGAAGATGAACACACTCCAGATGACCATCTCCTCACTGTTTTTTTTGATGTATCTAAAATCCAACTTGGAGAAACAGTTCGGCTGAACTTTCTGGTGAATCCACAGGTGAGGACTGAAATCAAAGGCAGAACTTGATAAGAAGGATACACTTATCTCAGTTTTCCCCGTAAATGTTCAAACTTATTTTTTCCTTGCTGTGTACTTACAGTATTAGCCATCTCCCCATATCAACTTCTCAGCTTGCCTCATTGTAAGACACCACAACATTGTTTCTGTATTTAAAATAAAAGTGTGGACAAGCACCTTCACACAGTTGTTTAAAGGATGTTGGTGAGAATCTGACACTGTTGACCAAGTCTGTCTTATTGCTGATCTTCATAGCAAGGCTGAACCAGCCAAAGACTGTAGTTTCACCCCTAATGGCATTAGAGGCTCTTTTGCAGTTGGAGCTAGTGGTTCTGATCTGTGGATCTATTATGCACTGACACAGAAACAACTGATGCAGCAGTTATGTACTGTGAGCCCAATGTTCAAACATGAATGTCTAAATAGGACTTAAATCCACATCTTTGTGGTAAATACAAACTGATTCTATGCTGGGGTGCTCTGAGAAATATTAATGCCAATTTTATAATTTAAGTCTCCAAATTCAGATTTGGGTACATATATCAGAAAATTGGGCCCCGTATTTCATGTTTTCTTAAGTGACAAATTATTGTCAGTAGAATGTAAGGTCAGTTGAAAGGAAAGTTTAATGTCTGATGACTTATGTGGTGTATTGTGACCAAGCAGGTTAGGTACTGTTGCTGCTAAGGTAAGGAAAGTTTTCAAAGACAGGTGAAGCTGTCTATTGCTCATTCAGAAATATTTCTCTCTCTTCATCATTCCCCAAAGAGGGAAAAGAGAGTGACAGGTGTGACTTATTTCAAAAGCCTCTCCTGGTAATGGGAAAATCAGCTACTGGAAAGCAGAATAATATAATGGATATAATATAAATTAGATTGAAACTGAAGAAAATGAAGCACATTGCATTTGCACCAAGACGAGGGAAAAGTTACTTTGCGGAAGTTCTATGCATATCAAGGGGTCAGATTTATACAGTATCTTTATGGAGAAGAGTAATCATGTAATGACTTAATTCATTTCCATTTTTAGGGAAAGGAAGAGCTAGAGGTTGAATTCACAATGGAGAGCAGGTGAGAAAAATCCAAGTGTTGTCAAATAACATAATTGATAGAGGCATCAGATCAATTAACAACAAGGAACATGATTTGTACACTTGCTTTCACCTAAAGCCACGTGGCCAGACCCATGTGGATGTAGTTGATAGTGTATGTTCAGCCTTACTGGACAAGTACATTAGCTGGATGTTTCTGAATGGCATTGAGTAGTGAAATAGTTGGCAATGTTGTTTTAATGAGGTCACACTTAGGCATCCAGGTGAATTTTAAAGCTAAAATGAAAATTGAGGGAAGTGCAGGAATGTCTGCTGATTTCCCCCACCAGTTGGTCTGTATTTGGCATTTAAAACAGATTTAAGTACTAAAAAGGCTTCTAACCCATTTCTGTGAAATAATAAGATGGGCATGTATATCTCAGTTTTAAATTTAGTTTTGCTATTGATGTTCAGAGTGAATGGGGAAAAATTGTCTCCTTATGCTTATTATGACATGTTGGACTAATTCATTAGCCTTTCAGCTCTGGTCCTCCAGAGTCAAGTGTGGATATTTTTGGCCAATGGAGTATATTCAGTGGTTTCTACCTGTCAGCAAATTCAGCTTGATGTACATTTGAAAACTACCCTCTTTTCGCACAATCAGCAGTCTCTGCTCAGCACAGCTCTAGTACTGGAATAGCAGGAGCTTTAAAAAGCCAGATCTCTTTAGAGTTTCACAGGAATATGAGGAAAACTGGAACACACATTGAGAATTACTCCTGTTGCTAGCCTGTGCTGTCAGACCCAACACTTCCAAGAGTGACATAAAAATTAAAATAAGCAAAATACAAATAAAGAACAAAAATGGCAATTCATGTCCTTAAATTATTATTTAAATACTAGTTATGAACTGAATATATTTATTTCTTTCTTTTTAGTCCAGATCTTCCTGAAAACATTGCTACCAATGGTGTATTAGTGGTAATTTTTATTTTCTATTATCTTTCCTCTACTGTATAGTAATGCACATCATACTGCTTTGAACAGAGAACGAGTTGCCCCACAGTTATCCTTCCAACACAAAATCTCTTCTGAGAAATAGGCTGGCATTGGATCCCAGTGACCATGACAAAAAGAAAAGGAGGACTTGTGGCACTTTAGAGACTAACCAATTTATTTGAGCATAAGCTTTCGTGAGCTACAGCTCACTTCATCGGATGCATCGGATGAAGTGAGCTGTAGCTCACGAAAGCTTATGCTCAAATAAATTGATTAGTCTCTAAGGTGCCACAAGTCCTCCTTTTCTTTTTGCAAATACAGACTAACACGGCTGTTACTCTAAAATCAGTGAACATGACAGTCCGCTCTCCCGCACATCTCCCATGTTAGGAGAAACTGGAAGAGCTGTGAACTGCCCCAAGCCGCGCTCCTCCACAGTCCCACAGAGTGTCACCGAATGGCAAAGACTAGAAGTGGTACAGCTGTGAGCATCCTCACAGCCAGTGTTCCTGCTCCATTATCTAGAGTGACTCCTGTTGGGAGAAGCTAAAATTGGACTAGCTGTGAGATTTCCCATACACCATTACCGATAGTGTGGCTGGTATGAGGTAGCAATATATCTATATAACTGTAAAGCTTCTTCTGTGGCTGGTCCTTTCAATTACAGCTGTTATTTCAGTAGCTTTCTCTCTTTTTTTTTCCTGGGGAATCTATTGCCTCCTTGGTGCAGGCCTGAGGATACTTCTGTTTTCTCCATCCATATACACCCATCCTAGAAGTCATATAGTAAGTCTCAACCCACCATCCCTTCAGCTGAGGACTAGACACGAGTCTCTCCAGAGACTTTCATTGGAAGCTGTTGCAAAGCATCATGGAGTAATTAGTCCTCCCAGGGGCTGATCTTGCAGTCTGCACAACACCCCCACCTCCTTCCCATCTGGATAGCAAGAGACTAGCAGGGGAATCAGATTTAGTTTTGTTTGTGTCATTTTATCTATCTTTTATTCGTTGTCTCTGGTACAGTCTCGTGAAGTTTCCTGTTTGGAAGTTCAGGTGGATGAGGGGAGGATAAAGAAGGAATCCACAGGTTAGTACCTCCTTAACTGGTAGAGTTGGATGAAACTGGTTAAAATTTTATAGCAAAATTTCAACAGAACAGTATCTACCATTTCTGGGGTGATTTGTTGATATGCATTACAGTAAGGGCATTTGGTGTTTTAAAGGAAAGGAGAAATTCCCATCGAGTCCTATGGGCTTTGGATCAGGTTCTAAATGATCAGACAACCTATAGGGAGTATTACAGCATTCACAATTGAACACCAACTGTAGTTAATTAAACAGAATAGTTTCCATCACAGCATCCTGTTGCCGGATGCTCATGGTTTTCTGAAACATTCATATATGGAGAGGAAATTTTCCATGCCTGATCTATTCCAAGAGTTGGAGCGAAATGCCTCCAGGTGTTTGAGTTCAGAGAAGATGGGAGTAAGTGGGGTGAGAAACAAAGCTCTTTTCTCAATTTAAAAATTTCTAATTGCCCTTTTCAGACAAAAATACCAGCAGTTTGAGACCTGAAATATACTCTATATTACCTGAGATACTCATTGCACATCTTCGGCTGTGCATAGCCATTTTGTTTCCTCTATATCCATAGCCTTATGGATTTGTAATGCAACTTTTAAAATATCATGTGTTGGTCCCTGATCCAACAAAACATGTAAGCATGTGGATCTTCACACTGAAGTCAGGGACACTTGCTCTCATGCTAGATCAGAGCCAAGTTCCTTGACTGAGAAAATTCTTTTAGGGATTCCATGGTTGGCCTATATAGTCTTAAATATGTGGATTGATGTGGTACTTTTCCTGTTGTTCATAGAGAATGGAGAGGTTTGGCCCAAACCAAACCTATCTACTGTAAATACCAATTTTTAAGTTTATACAGACAAACTTTTGAATTCTCTGAGTGCCAAAAGTGTCTAAAACATTGCATAAGAGCTAAAAATGTTTTAACACTCCCTAGCTAACTGAAGAATAATCAAGTAGATGAAGGGTTGGATTCTCTTTGATTTCACTGTGAACTGAGGTATGCCAGCACTGAGCTGGTTTGAAAATCCCACCCTTCCAGAAACAGGAATTTCCAGATAAAGTTATAATCAACTGAAACCAGGGGTTTTGAATGTCTGGTATCTCACCAGCAGTGAAAGAACTGCTACTGCAATGCTCTAACACTCCAAGCAAGAATTATAGTGCAGATCGTTAGAATATAACGAGATTGTTTCATAAAGGAACTAAAACTGAAGTCAAGATGCACAGATAAATCAGTATAATTGTTTATGTCACCTAAACCACTGGCTGTCAAAATGAGTGTAGTGTATAGTAGAAGAGCTTTTCTGTATTGGAGTGTAATATGACTCTCTTATAGGGCAATCCTCCCAGTTACATGAATCCCTTTTATATGGAACTCCCTTGTACTCTACAGTGTAAATGCCTTATGGCCTGATTGTGAGAGATGCCAAGTCCCCTCATTGATTTCACTGGGAGTTGATGGTGCTCATAGGACTGGGCCCCTAGACAATGTTTATTATGGCTATAAAACATTATGGATACATGGTTTATATGGTGTCTTGGAACATTGTTGGCTTATTAAGCAGCATCCACATTATGAACTTAATGTAGAGAACTCTGAAATGTTGTTTTAAATTAGTTAAAGATGTGATAATCATGGGTTCAATGTTTGTTTTGTCACCTGTTTAGAAAGAAAATTCGCATTTACAATGGAAGGATCCTATGAAGGAACCCAGAACCTTTCACTGAGCTCCTACCTTTGTCCTGCTTCTCCTGCCAGATTTCACTATATCAAGTATAATCACTCAGAGCTGGGCATTGCACTACCAAAGATGAGACAGCTCTCTGTGGTACGTTATCATTACAGACCTTTATGAACACAGCTCATTGGTTTATCTTTTCTGGGGACTTGGAAGTATGGGGGCAAAATGTTTAACCATTTCCTCCTTGTTGTATTACAATTAACCTCCCCTACCATTTTCTTTTTAGTCTTCCTCAAGTCAAGATGAAAGTGAGTCCCTGACTCTAGCTCTGAATTCACTTCCCATTCAAGATAAAGTAACAATAGGAGAGGTGAGTGTTGACCCACCAATCTTTATAGAATAAATACCAAACCAGGATGCTTTCAACTTACAGGGAAATAACTTTGCATTGTCATTAAACTCCAGTCAGTTTACATGTTGTTGCTTACACACAGACACATTCACTTGTTAAAAGAACATGAAGGTTGCAAAGTCAAGCACTGGAAAGTTAAGAGATACCAGAATTAAGATTGCCTGTATAACTTCAGTTCAGTTCCGTTGAGCAGATGCATTATAATACCATTTTTAATTATATGACTACATGCTATTTTTTCCCACAGGACCTTTGCCTCATTCAGCTCACAGGATGGATGGTGCTCATTTAATAAGCAGTTGTTCAATATTTTGATCTCTCCTCTTTAAATTTGTGGCCTCATCTACTCCCCACTATTCAAACCCTGCTCCAAAGACACAATTATTAATTTCCTCATGGGATTTTGTATGGTGCTCATCACTAAGACTGCAAGTTTGTCAAGGAGGTCATGGACTTTCTGTGACCTCCGTGCCTTCTGCAGCAGCTGGTGCGGATGGCTCCGGAGCTGTCTGAGCAGCTCAGGCAGCCTCTGGGCCAGTTGCACCGGCCGTTGCTGGGGCAACCTTGGGCCACGCCACGCCACGCCCCGCCCACCCTAGCAGCAGCAGGAGAAGTTTTGGTGGGGGGGCTCAGGGCTGGGGGTTGGGGGCGTGGAAGGGGGTGAGGGCTCTGTGCGGTGCTTACTTTGAGAGGGCTCCCCGCAAGTGGCAACATCCCCTTTGCATGTCCTAGCTCAGCATGCTGCCTCTGCATACAGGCACCGTCCCCGCAGCTCCCATTGGCTGCAGTTCTAGGAGCATAGAGAGGCATATATTGCCACTTCCAAGAAGCCGGGTAGGGAGCCTGCAAGCCCCGCCAACCACACCCCCGCCCCAGCACCAGTGGGGGTCCCGGGCTGCTCCCACCTGAGCAACCGTGGTGCCCCTGGACCTCCCCCCAGCACTCGCGATGCTCCCTAGACTGCCCCCCGAGCACCTGTGGCCCCCCTCACCCTCTGGGACGCCCACCCATAGCACTCCCAAGATTTAGTCAGGGGTATAGTACAAGTCATGGGCCATGAATTTTTGTTTACTGCCCATGATCTGTCCATGACTTTTACTAAAAATATCCGCGTCTAAAACGTAGCCTTACTCATCATAATAGTATCTGAGTGTTTCAGAAACACTGATTAATTTATCCTCCCAACCATATGCGCTGACTTCTGATCATGCCGGTGGGTGCTTGACCCCGCTCTGTCCCCAGCCCCAGCCCAACTCCACCTCTGCCCCACCCCTCCCACCCCTGCCCTGCCCCCATTCCAACTCCTTCCCCAAATCCCTGCCCCAGCCCCGCCTCCTCCCCGAAGTGTGCCACATTCCTGTTCCTCCCCATCCCTCCCAGAGCTTGCTAGTTTGCCGGCGGCAAGTGCTGGGAGGTAGGCGGAGGACCGGGAACATGGTGCGCTCAGGGGAGGAGGTGGAGCGGAGGTGAGGTGAGGTGGGGCGGGCGGGGGGAGCGAGAACATGGTGCGCTCAGGGGAGGAGGTGGAGCGGAGGTGAGGTGAGGTGGGGCGGGCGGGGGGAGCGAGCTTGGCTGCCGGTGGGTGCAGAGCACCCATTAATTTTTCCCCATGGGTGCTCCAGCCCCAGAGCACCCATGGAGTCGGCGCCTATGTTCCCAACAGCCCTGCAAGAGGAACAGCTATTATTATCCCCATTTTACAGATGGAGAACTGAGATAGAGTGGAGTTGAAGTCCAAAGTGTCCCCACTTCTGCAAATCAGATCACAAGGTCTTAAGGTGGACCTCAATTCATGACCACCTGTGAAAAATCTGGTTTAAATTAATTGCTCAGCAACACATAGGAATTCTGTAGAACAGGCAGGGATTAGAATCCAGTTCTTCAGGACAGCATTCAACTGCCTTAACCATGAGACTATCCTTTCTCATCTTCTAATCTTCTGTACACCATTCACTACACTTCCAGCTTCTGCAACAAATGAGACAGGGGTCCCACAGAGGGGTTGTCTTTAGTTTACTACCCAGATGCATCCCCAGAGCAGATCCATTCTGAGCACTGAATGAACCAGGGGTCCTGTGGGGAAAAATAGTTTAATCAAAAATTAAAGACTGTATCATAATGTGGATGCACAAAAGGCCAAATTAAGGTTGCACAGGTAACCTTAATTGTGGCATTTCCTAACTTGTGAATGGTTGACAGTGAAAACTTAATATTCTTTTACTGATTTTTTTGTAATTGTAATTTCCAATGTTTTAAAAATGGCAAACTGAAAAATAATGGTTGTCATCCTCTATATGGAACAGCACTAGAAGGGGATGTGACACATGCCCTTTGCTAGTGGGTTTCACAGATATTTACTGAGAGCAGAGGAATTTAGAGATTCAGGAATGCTGGGTTCCATTCCAAGCTCTGCAGGTTAGCATGTCTAGTGGTCACAGATCCTTCTGTCCATTCCCCAAGATTGATCCCTTCTCCTCCATCTCTTTCCACCTGTCCATGGCCTAGTCCCCTCTTTTCCACACCCTGTCTTCACATTTCAATCCCAATCTCCTTGCCTAGCCAGTCCCAATCTTCACCCCAACTCTCAGTCCCATTCTCCACCCACTCAGAGCCTCAAAACCAATCTTCCTGCAATCAGTCAGTTTGAGTGTCCCACTGCCTCCCAGTCTCCCCTGGCCCACCTTCCAGTCCCAGTATCCTTGCCCAGTCAGTTCTAGTCTCACCCCCCACCCCCATAAATCCCACTTTTGTCTTTCTTCTTGGTCTGGCTTTTGTTTCACAGAATTAGAATTTAGTCAAATTTGGGTGCATTTTCATGGGAATAACAAATGGCACATCCTTGACAGAAAAGCCAAATTTCAAGTCCCTGCTCCAAAGCATGGGGGCACTGCAACTTCCAATGAAAATATTATAAGAATTTTTCTAACATGAACAAAAAAAATAATTTTTCCTTAAACTCATTCCTGGAAATGGCTGAACCGCACTGTCTGAAGCTTTCCAAAAATATTCATCCTGAGGCAGAAACCCAGCATGGAAAATTTTTAGCTCAAACATTAAAACCTGGCAAAGTTACAAACAACTGAAAACACAGGGTCTATAATGGGAAGTTTGGGCAACCTTAATAGAAGGTGGTGCTACCAGACTTTCCTGTAACAGGAGAATTTCTTTGTGCTCTGTGCATCAGCTTAACTCTACCTGCTTCGGGGAGGGATTTACTTCCTTCTTCCACTCCCTCCTTTTTCATCAGTGAAGACAAGAGAAATGGAGTTCAAATTAAAACCACAAACCAGAGTGAAATCCACACACACACACACACACACACACACACACACACACACACACACACACACACACACACACACACACACACACACACACACACACACACACACACACACACACACACAATAAATGAATGTAAAAAATCAGTTTGCACCTAGAGGGTTGGAATCTCAGATGGCCTAAATTAGCATAGTCTCATTGACCTCAATGGAACTACGCTGATTTATAATAGCTGAAGCTCTGGCCCATTATTAACCCATGTCCATGGCTAATTAGTCTGGTATTTAGAGCATACATTGATATGCGTAGTTTAATTAAAGGTGGCAATTACTGGCTGAGGCCTTATGTCTTTTAAACTGGTACAGGTGCCTGAAAACATTGGAAAGATTGAGTTAAAATAGTAGACTGAGGATTAACTAGTGGTGTTGAGTAGAACTGTGTGAAATTTTTCAGATGAAACTTTTTTTATGAAAAATACAGATTTGAGTCGATGAAGACTTTTCACAAATTTGTGTTGAATATGCTGTGTTGTTTCAGTTGAAATCCTCCCCCGCAATAAATTAAAAAAAAAATGAAAAATACATTTTTGAAATGAAAGGCTTTTGATTTTTTCAATTCAAAATAACTTTTTGTTTCCAAATTTGCCCCAATTTTAGTTGTGAAAAAAGATTTAAAAACTTGGAAGTGAAACGTATTATTTTGGATTGACTGTAACATTTAATTCAATCCAAAACAATTTTTAAAAACTTTTCAGTTAGCCAAAAAACTGGAAAAAAATTCATTTCGGGTCTATTTGAAACAATTCCCCTCCCCCCCTCCATTTTTTGTTTTGCATTGTCCAGTAAACTGAAAAATCAGTTATTCGCACAGCTCTAGTTTTGAGTCTGTCTATAACTGTATTTCTCGAATTATTGATGGTCAGGCTCTGTGGCTTCAGTGCTAATTGTGGTGCAGGTAAAACTCATCCCAAGGCTGAGAGGACACACAAGCCTAAAAATATGATGACTCTTATAATTTTTGCTTTCTTGGTTTTCAGACCAGAACGTTTGATTTGCATGTGAAGACAAAAGAATGGTAAGAGAGTCCCAATCTTGCTTTTGGATCTGTGTGGATAGATCCCCACAGGGCCCAACTGAAATCAGTAGAGCTCCATACAGGCATGGGGATCTGTCAATTGCAAGAGAAGGGCACTTATTCTTTGGAAGTGGATAATGTCAGCAGAGCTTTTCCCTTTCCTTGCTGGGGAATAATGTCTTGCTGCAATCATTTAACAAAACAGAATAACCTGTAGTTGATTTCAACAGCAGATGAGAATATGTCATGAAACGCAGCACATTGCGAATAGGCTAATCATTTTAATGCAACTCTTTCATTAGATGCCATAGAAGCACCAGTCAAACTAGCAATTAGAAATCTGTACACACACTGGCTGGTCTGGCGTCATCTCCCTTCCCACAGCCTTGTTCTTATATGGTACACAGATTAGGGCTCTACCCAGCAAGGTGCTGAGCTTTTTGGCCCCGATCCAGCAAAGCACATAAACCCATGCTTAACTTTAAACATGCTTCTAGTCCCATTGATCACTTATTGAATTAAATTTAAGCACATATTGCTTTCTCTATCTCATTTCTTACATTAGTCTGTCTATACAGAGGTGTTGGAATGTCTTTTCTGTAAACATATCCAAGGTTATATATATATATATAGAGAGAGAGAGAGAGAGAGACTTGAAATTGACTACAACAGATAATAATTTGTGGGTTTTCCTTGGCTTCAGGACTCAGGGCCTGTTTAACAGCTCAAGAAAACTAGATGTACGTTTGGGATTTGACCTGTGCACAGAGGAACAGAATTTTCTGAAGAATCGGAAGAAACTGGTTGCTGCTGCTCTGAAGAAGGTTCTTCGGCTAGAGGAGGATCTGAAGGACCATGAGGTAGTTGAGGCAGAAGAATCTTGTGTCCTGTATTGCCCCAGATGAATGCTGAGTCCTGTTGGGTACCAAAAGCCTGGTCCAAAGCCCACTGAAATCAATGGGGAGTCTTTCATGGTCTTTCAGTGGGAGTCACTGTTGGTGCTGGTTACAATGAGTGATGTGCTGTTGGAGGGGGACTGAGAAAGTAGTGTGTGTCCTGTGTAGAAAGGCAATACCTAGGGGATCCTTCTCTCTCCTTTCCCCAGGCCAGGACAATAGGCACATGAGTGTTCTACCCCCTTCAGTCCCCCATTCAGCCCAGGAGAAGGGCATTCCATGAGGAAGTCTTCTCTCCAGGTCCTGTTCAGGCCAAGGAGGTCTCAAATTTGACAGACCAGTGTTCTAGTCTGGACTGGCAAATCCTATATTCCTATGTTGGCCTCCGGGTGAATACCCTGTTTAGGAGAATCCCAGATCTGTGAGTTTGACCCCAATTACCATACATATTTTTAAAAAAACAACCCACTTTGACAATGGAAGAATCTGAACTTCACTGTATTCAGCAGCAAGGAGAGTATCAAACAATTTAGAATGAAGCATATGCAGGGCCGCCCTTCTTGTATTATTTTGCTGTGCCACAATTTATGGGAATGCTGTAACCACTCACAGATCAGATTTATTTTTTGCTCACCTTTTGTTTATCTTTCTCCTTTTTAACCATTAATGCTCCTCAGTGTTGTTTGTCACCAACTTTCTGCCATTGTGTGTTGAACAGGTGCCAGTTGTGGCTGTGACAACAACAGGAGGTGGGATAAGAGCTTTGACAGCCATGTATGGCAGCATTTTGGGTCTTCAGAAACTGAATGTTCTCGACTGTGTTTCATACATCACTGGCTCATCTGGGACAACATGGTAAGGAGCTCATTTTATAAGATTTTATTTGATCCTTCTATAAGCTTCTGGGGGAGAGAGAAGTGCTCAAGGAATAGGTTATCTTGATTGGAAATACACTACAGCGTTATGCCAGCATAGCTACAGCATCCTAGCTATTCAGCTACAGTTCCTGTAGACACGGCCTAAGGGTAAAATTTTCAAAGTTGCCTAAGTCCCATTTTAAAAAATGATTTAGGCACTTGGGACCTTAAGTCTCATTGAAAATCAATGAGATTTAGGCTCCCATGTCACCTTTGAAAATGAGACTTAGGCTCCTATAGATACTTCAGAACATTTTCACCTAAATTTTTCTTATTTTCTAGCTAATAGTTCTTTTCCTGGCACTTAGATTTCAGCTAGCAAAAATAATGATCGTTTTAGGTAATCTAACCCCATTCATGAATATCAGTGGGGAGTCACTGGATAGCCTACCATACAGTATATATTCTGAATGGAGTGGAGTAAAAATTACCAGATGAAACAAGGAGAGTTTACCAGAGATTTGTGAACATTTCCTCAATCCTGGGTAAAGTTTCAAGCAAACCTGTGTTGAGTTTTGACAGTGAACCTCAACTGAATTTTTTTTGCATTGGGTGGAAACCATGTTGAAACTTGGAAATCATGTGGCTTTGCACATCTTTGACCCAAAACCCAGTGTTGTCAGATGAGTTTCCCTCTGGGCTTTGGAATTTGTTCATCTCTGAAACTCTAAACAAAACATCAATGGTGTGAGTTAGCTTAAGTGAAGTGAATCTGAAAAAAGGTTGCATGAAGCTCTGCCACATAGATCCTTTGAGTTTCACAGTCTCCTAATTCTAATTCGCTGTTGTCTTTAACATGGTATTTCCTGTTCCCAGGACCATGACAAACTTGTATGAAGATGATGATTGGTCACAGAAGGATCTAGGGGAGCTAATCATTGAAGCTCGGAAGCAAGCATCCAAATCCAAAATGAGTGCTTTTTCCTTGGAAAGTCTGAAGAATTATCATAGGGAGCTGAGTCAGCGCACCCAAGCAGGATACAAGACATCTTTTATAGATCTCTGGGGGCTCATGATTGAATCCATGTTGAATGATGAGGTACTGTATACATCCCTCTTTTCAGTAAGGATTATGTTCTCTTTCTAAAAATTAGGAGAAAATTAAACCCTAGGAAGAGAGAGCCATTCAATATCTTTATAGTTATTCACTCAAAGAAATTCCACTGGATTGATGGCAAATCAATACCTCATGCACAGAATAGGACTTTACGATCACATGCTAATGACAGAGAGATACAGAGTGAGTTACTAAATTTTGTGACTTAGTGAATAAATGAACAAACAGAAGAATAACAAATCAAGGGCAATGAAACACGTACTGCATTTTCATGTATTTTCTCAACTGTGGTTTCAGGTTAATTATTTAGGACAGGGATTCACAACCTGAAGGGTTGCAACCCTCTTGCCCTTCTCACGCAGCGAAATGGCAGAGGGCAACCTGGCTAGATCCTGACTAAATTAAAGGGGAATTCAGATGTGGGTGGGTAAGTTTTTGTTGTGGAAAAGGAGTATCAGTATAGAGAAGATTGAGAACCACTGATAGGCTAATAATCCAGAGTATATTCGTAAATTAAAGAGATAAGGTGGCTGAGGTAATATTTTTTATTGGACCAACTTCTGTTAGTGAGACAGTTAGCCAGAGCTCACCTCACCCACCTTGTCTCTCAAATATCCTGGGATCGACACAGCCACAACAACACTGCATATACTAGTAAATGTTCTGTAACATATTTTGTAAAAAAAACCCAAAAAACAAATTTTAGTGCCCTGAAGTTCCCCTACAGCATCGGCTATTAAATCTTTGCTGAGAACTGGAGCAAGACTGTCAATTTTTGTGGGGGTTATAAGGGGTGTGATTTAGCAAGGTGTGTGTTAGTGAGGTTCAACTGTATTAAAATACATTGTATGTTCAATACAGTCATTAAAAAAATATAGTGGATCTATTGCTCTGTCAGACCTTAAACTTACAGGACCTTTAAAATTGCTGTTCGTCAGCTTGTGGCAGTGGTTTTGGATTTTATCTCAAGCAGGTGTTTCTGTGGCTAACTTTGAAAGTTATCATAAGATGTGCACAAGCAAAGCTTGAAAAATCTCAGTGGTATTGCCACACTAATGGTGAAAGAAGCCCTTTCAAACTAAATGGGCAAAACCAAGCCCCTTTTTCATGTGACATTTTTCATTCTTCTTCTCGGGCCAGAAGTTATTTTATAAAATTTGATAAAAATCTGTTTCGCTGTTTTGAGAGATCATTTCAAAAATATACTTCATTTCAGATCTTTTTTTTTCACTATAGGTACAGTAGAACCCCAGAGTTACGAACACCTTGGGAACAGAGGTTGTTCATAACTCTGAAATGTTTGTAACTCTGAACAAAACTTTATGGTGGTTCTTTCAAAAGTTTACAACTAAACATTAACTTAATACAGCTTTGAAACTTTACTATGCAGAAGAAAAGGTCTGCTATCCCTTTATTTCTTAGTTTAACACAATATTGTACTGTATTTGCTTTTTTATTTTTGTCTCTGGTGCTGTCTGATTGTGTACTTCCGGTTCCCAATGAGGTGTTTGGTTGACTAGTTCATAACTAGTCAACCATAACATAATTCATAACTCTGGTGTTCGTAACTCTGAGGTTCTACTGTAACTCAATATTGGCTTTTTCTAAAAAAACCCAAACTTTGGAATTAATTTAGGCAGAGTGTCATTGACATGGTGGCTTGACAAAATCATATTTTAAAAAGATGACATTAAAATATAGGAGAACAGTAGAAATAGCATTGTCTCTCCTATTTTTTGCACAATACATGAAAATGCCATGCTACAGATATACTGTGTAGTCTTCAAATTCTAGTATCACACATTGAAATAGAGTGTAGGCTGGTTAGTAGGATCCACCTTCACCAAGACCATTGAGAGGCCCCTGACTTCTTCCCAAATCTCTCTTCCTGTGAGTGAAGTACATAGAGGAGAACCTAGGAGGGAATTCAGACATTTCAGTGACTTCTGAACTAAGATGTTATAGTTGTGCAATGATTAGTGTAGGCAGCACCTCCACCAGTACATGGAGCTATAGCCTTATCTTAGTGTTAAGTTGTTGTCTTGTGTGTTATGTTGTTGATCTGACCTGAGGGAGGAGTGGGGGTTGGCAGAAAGTTCAGTCCTGTCAGTGTGTGCCGGAGTCGGTACCTGCAGTATCCCAATAGAGCTTTGTGATTCTGTAAGTGAGTATTACAGTAGGTTCCTGTGTCATTTTTGTTGTTTCTCAGTTAACCATTTTTTCTTCAAAAACAGAAAGAGGAGCATAAACTCTCAGATCAGCAACAGGCAGTGAATTGGGGTCAGAACCCACTGCCCATCTACCTGGCTCTCAATGTCAAGGACAACATTACCACTAAAGATTTTAGAGGTAATGACTATATTCCAGAATTACAGCTGAGTTTAAATCTAAGAAGGTCCTACTTAGGCTTGGACAAACCAATTAGATAACACAGGAACCTTCCAAACTTTCACCCTGTGACTGAAACAATCCTATTAGGAGGGTTAACAAAGTTTGCATACTTTAACGTACATATATTATTGTGTTTCCTTTTGTGTGTGCACGTCTACACTAGGATCTAGCCAGGACCTGAAGTTAAATGTGCAGGATTATGATGAAATAAGATGTTCTCCCAGTATTTCTCCCTCAGCCTAATTGGAAGCAGGGAGTGCTGAAATATTGTAAGAGCCCATTCTCATGAGATTTCCAGACACAACTTGCAGACCTCAGAGGTCTGGATATTCAGTTACGTATCTAAACTTATAGGCCCTTAAAGAAACTAATTCTCTGAACCTTTTGGAGATCACTTATCACTAGTTCAGTGCTTCTTTTGCATGACAAATCAAAAGGAATAGAAGCCAAATTACATCCTGGTCTCCCTTTCATTGGAGGAACAAACCCTTTCCTTGGTGAAAAGGAAGTTGAATCTATGTTCTCTTTCAGATCCAGTATTGCTCCATCAATTAATCTGAAATGGACAGGAAGTGGAAAATAAAGTGGTGTTACGCTATTCTCGGTCTTCATTTGATACATTCATAATTCTGATTTAGAGGCTGTACATGGGATTGAAGTGATGCATAGACCTCTTGCTGGCCCTTGTATGGGGACAAATATCACCCTATATGTATCTCTCTCATTTACTTGGTACATGAGTGTTTGTTCTGACCATTGCCAGATTAATTGTAAATATACCTTTTACCCATTAGAAATAAAATGTTTATATCCACAGAGCACTAATCCCATTCCACTGACAGTTCCCATCCATTCTCTTTGCAAGGGTGGCTATGCCCCAGGAGATGCTCCCCAGTGTTTGCAATGCTGCCCACCTTCAGGTCCTGTCAGGGGAGAGCTACTTCAATTGTCAGTTGGAGCTGCATAGGAGCCCTGTCACTATAGGCTGCCATGGGGACATGCTGACTCATTACTCCTCCCCATTGCTCCTAGCCATGCTTCTCTTCTGCTACTTTGGGTGACTGACTGCAGGCTCCCCCGTGGAGGGGTTTGGGGTTCCTTGAACTGCCAACCCCCAAACTGGGTGGACCTTGTGCCTTCAGTGACAAAGCTCATGTAAATTGAAAATGAATTAAGGCCACTGTGTGGTCCATTTTGAGGACAGAGCTACCCCCTCCATTTGTTAAGTCCCAAGTCACTCTCCATGTCCTTCAGTGGCACTCATAGTAAATAAAAATGGCTAGTCACAAACAGTGGTGGTTCCTATAACATAATTCACCTTGAAAAGCTGAAGCTCAGAAGGTTTATTCTACTTTTAACTCTCTTTACCTGCTAGCTAACACCACGACTAGTTACCCACTGCAGTTAAATAGGTTTTTGTGACTCTGTTTGCAGAGTGGGTGGAGTTCACTCCCTATGAGGTGGGATTCCTGAAATATGGAGCCTTTATTCGTGCAGAGGATTTTGGAAGTGAGTTCTTCATGGGCCGGCTGATGAAGAAGCTCCCAGAATCTCGGATCTGCTTCATGCAAGGTGTCTTATTCACTTGGGAAAGTGTTTACCTAATAAGAATACTAATAGCTATGGAAATCAGTGCCTGGCAAGCCACTGTTCTGTGACTGGCAGCAGTGGTGCAGTATCAACTGAAGAAAATGTTTTTATATCTTAATGAGCAGCAGATAAAGTTAAATGTGATTCTAAATTTTCCTAATAGTTCTAAACAGTTGCACTTGGTTTCATTTTCTTGTGATTCCAAATGATAGATTCAGAGTAGATGTGAGATTTTATACATCTTTAACACCTGAGTTTGCAGAAAACATCACACACTTTTATATTCCAAATCTCTGAGGTTCAGCCCTTTAGGGCATAGTTCTATTGTTAATTTATAACCCTGAGGAATACAGCACAATAATATTGAAAATTTAGCCCAATAACTAGCAGCATATCTAAACCCAGTAGTAATGTCTTTTACGCAAACTGTATGCCAACAGCTCTTCAAGAATTTAAAGAATAGTTACATGAATAAACAACATATAGTAGCAAAGGGGGGTTATGAAAGAAGTTGGAGAAGCAAGGTATAAAAGAAAACTATATATCCACAGAAATTTGAAAAAAGAGAATAAATAGAGATATAGAAAGTCTGCCATTTTCTGGCAGTTAGAGAGATAAGAACAAGAGCACCTCAGAATTTTTTTGACAAATTGCTTTCATTGAATAATACTGATTTGTCCAAACTGAAACTGTGAAAAAGGGTCAGTTTTGACAACTTTCCTGACTCAAGGGGGGGGGGGGGGAAGGTGGAAATTGTCAAAATGGGAAAGCGTTTTGTCATTTTTTTTAAACAAAACATGCTGGTTCTCTGCTTCAGAATGATTTTTGTTTTGAAATGTAATCTAATTCGGTGGGGGGGAAATAAAAGAAAGTTTAATAATAGAAAAAAGTTGAAATCAAAATGAAAAATTTCAAAATTATGAAAACAAAATGTTTCGATTGACCTAAAGTGGGGGAAAATTTGAAATTTTGGTTTGTAAATATTTTTTAGATCTTTGACGTTCAGAAATGGGAAAAAAAATGTGAACTTTCAAAAATATTTGTTGGATGGGAAAACTATGTCCCACCGAGCTCTAATGACAACCTCTGTGGCTGATTCCATGAATTAGTGCTGATTAGAGAGAGTTTTTATTTGAATTTTTTTTTATTAAAATGCCTTTCTATTAAAATAAAGACTTTTGAAAAAAGGTGATTTTAAATTTTCTGGGTTTTTATCAAACTAAATATTTTGAACTATGTTCCCTCCCACTTTTCCACCCTCCCATTTCTGTTTGCTACTGAATTCAGTAGAATGACTGATATCTAGGGTCTTCCCTCACCCCACACACTTTTTTTACTTTTCTATGTTTCCTTTGGCCACACTGTAACTTTTCAAGACTTTTTCCACTTTGGAAAAGTTACAGAATGGCAAAAGGAAAAAAAACAAAATAAGTTGGGAATGGGAGACCCTGACTTTGAAGATTTTTTATTCTATTGCATTCAGTGACAAAAAGGGAGAAAAAGAAGAGAAAGGGGACAAATTAAAATTCAAAGTTTGTCAAAGATATATTTCAGGGAAAAAGAAAAGCAATTGTTCCAGGTCAAACCCTATGAAGTGGAAACAACTTTGAAATATCCTGTGTAGTTTTTACCAATTTTGAACCATCTCTCTCATTGAAATACAGAGTTCCAACAGCTGAGGAGCAAAAGCTGGATTGAGGAATGTGCCAATATTTGGATCTAGGGGATAGTCCAATTTCAGAGGTGTCTTATTTTGATAATTTGCAGTGATTATAAATATGGGTGCAAATCAGCTTTGCAAATTTCACTCATACAAGATCTGCAGACTTTGTACCCTCAGGAAAGACTTGCTTTACATTCTTCTTTTCCTGCTCCAGGAATCTAGTTGTAGAAGCCTGGGCTATATGTTAAAATTAGAAAGAAATGAGAAAGCAAATTAGAACAGATTTGTGGGGAGGGACAAAAGGTCGTGTTCACTACAAATGCTTCAGTCTTCACTTGGACTCATAAGTTGCTATTAAATCTCTTCCCCTTGATAGGAATGTGGAGTAGTGTATTTTCCAAGAATCTCTTGGATGCATGGCATGCAGCTGACAATTCAGAGGACTTCTGGCACAGATGGACCCAAGACAGAGTGACTGAAATAGGTACATCTGGTTTTTCCTTCCATTTTGTTTTGATTGGTCCTGCATGCTCATCTGATGTGAGCACTATACCCACATTGGCAGTGTGCTCAGTCTCAGGGCCAGGGCAGGACCGGGAAGGGTAAGCTGTGCCTGGTGTTGCGGAGCAGCACTCTCTTTGGTTGATCTTGAAGCAGCAATAATAAGATACTCTTTAGGTGAAGGAGAGTTGCCATAGTGTAGGGCCTAATGAAAATGAGGCAGTCTCGAAGGACTGGGAAGAAGAATTTCCTCTACTGGACTTAGTGTTCGTGCAGGAAAGCACTTAGTGGTGCTTCCCACATAAAGCATATTTTGCCTCTGTTCTGGAATCTCTGCTAGCCCCCCAAGTTTGTTTCCGGATACAATTCAAAATGTTGGTTTTTACTCTAAACATTTTCCCAGGACTACCTTGGACACTACCTTATTCCTTGTGTGAAACAGCAGCAACTAAGGTCAGCTGGACTGCACAAGCTAACACCTTTGGGTGTAAATGGGTGGGGCTGATAGCAGGGCATTTTCAATGAGGGGTCTTTGATGCTACAATTTGCCTCCCCTTTTCTCTGCATTTGCTGGCTTTGAGATCATGTTACAAAGTCAGTCTATTTCCCCAGTTTTCCTAAGCCAGGTTTTACGCTAGGGAATTGTCATTATAACTATGTTGTTCATGAGCATATGAAATCCACCCCCAAGCTATCCAATTAAACTGACATAACCCCCGGTGAAGACAGCGCTATGTTGATGGCAGGGCTTCTCCTGTTGACATAGTTACTACCTCTTGTGAAGGTGGAGGTGAAGTACCTATGCCACTAGGAGACCCTTTCCCGTTGGTGTCAGCAGTGCCTTCACTGAAGTGCTACAGCTGTGATGGTCCAGCTTTTTAAGTGTAGACTTGCCCTTAGTGTTGGGGTTCTGTGGGAGTAAGTAGAGCAGGTGAGGGAAATGTTAGTTTTACTGGGTCCAGGAAACTATTAATATGGGCATTAGGCCTACTGGATTTGAATGTTGTTGTTTTATTTTTTGTAATGTATAGATATCTATTTTATTTGGACCTTTACAGATGAGCCCTTCTACAGTTTTGTGTGCATGTATGTTAAAGAGAACAATAATCCCAGACATAAACCAAAAACAAATTTTGAACATTCCTTACTCAACAGTCTAATAGTAATAATAATGATTCCACCCCTATTAAACCAACCTTCAATCTCCCCAGCATTCTCCCTTCTAAAAAGCTTGGACACAGACAGGTTTTGCAGTGTTCACCAGCTTTACTAGACCAAGGGAGGAAGCAAGTTCCAAAGTTAAAGGCCCTTTACCGATCATGCTTTGCCTGCAGCTCCTTCATGGTTAAACTCAAGGGTCTCCACTGATCTCACTGCAGAATTATCTTATTAAGAAACTGGCAATCTCTCTGGTAAACACAGCCATTTGGGGCCAGATTTTGAAATGAGAGTTAGACACCGAGATACTTTTTAAAATCTAGTCTTTATAGGGTTAAAATCAACACATTAAATTGAAACAGAAGATAAATTGGTAATCTATGCAGAGCACAGGAGTAATGTACCCCTGTCGGAAAGACTGCTAAGCTCAAGGTTGCCAAATTCTGTACTAAACACATTTTATGAATCAATTTGAAATGTAGTCCCATGTAGATACATTACAATAATCCAGTACTGAGCTGACAAAATGGGTACCAATAGAGAGCTCCAGATCCAAAAGAAAAGTCATATCCTTAGAGCCAAGTGTAGACGGGAAAAAGTATTCTTGGCTGCTGCTGCTACCTGAGCACCCAGAAGCTGTCTGAGGATCCAGTATACGCCACAGGCAGTGAAACTGTGTCACGAAGGGTCCTCGGAAAACCCAGATCAAGGGAGATGAAATAATCGGGGCCAGTTCTTTCAATTGCTTCCCCCAAGGAAAAGAATATCATGACAATGTTGTCTAATTTGAATCTCGGCCCTTATTCTGAAGGTGCATGAAGAGCCTGATCTAAATCCCATTGTTGAAAGACTCCCATTGACTTCAGCAGGCTTTGAATCCAGACCTTAGGTGCATATTTAGAAAACTATATAAATAATAAATTATTATTATTACTACTATTGCAGAAGACTATTCCACATCTCCCCGTTCACCTGCCCTGAAAACATGAATAATTTATGATATTTCTACCACCTTTCTTCAGAGGAAGAGCCTGATCTACCTGAGAGGCCACATGAGATGGCTACTTGCATGTACACTCCTGCAGGAGGCATTTCCAATGCACTTCGAGATATTTTAACGGATCGCCCAGCGGTATCAAAGTACCACAGTTTCTTAAGGGGTTTCCAGATGCACAATGAGTACACACAGCATGAGCAGTTTTCTAAATGGAAAGGTATAGTCCTGCCACTCAATTTTGAGAGGCTTCCTTTGAGATAATTTGGGGGTCTGAAATTTAGTGAGGGAAACCTGTTTGTCTTGGAGGGAACTGAATGGGCTTTATGTTTAATTCACGCATTATTTTTTCCTGAATAGGACAGGGAGAATTAATTAGCTTCATTTTTTTAATCCCTTCACCCCAAATCGCAAAACTTGAAGCTAATTTTTAACAGAACTATTCAATTCATCTATTGAATTGTTTGGGGCTGAAAGTGCTTAGTGGAATTGGTGTGGTGGGACCCCACTCATTTTGTTGTAGGTCACATGGAAAAGCTCTCTCAGGTTTGGCATGATTCATCGATTTTGATGACCAGACAGAAGAGACTGAATGGACAGTCAGAAGGAATGCCTTCTCAACCTAGGAGAGGCTGGCTACTAGAGTGAAGTAATAGGAGGATGCCAGAAATGGAATGACCATCTATGTCAGAGAGGACCCATGTCAAGGCATGGATCCTCAGTCTGAGGGTCATGGCCCTTTGGGAGAGTGGGAAAGGGAGTTCCATAGCTCCAGGTAGATTTTAACAGCTTTTCTTTTCTTTATGCCTAGATAAAAATGGGTCCCGAAATTATAGGAGGTGGGGTCCTGAAACTCTCCCCTCTTGTAACATGGGGTCAAAGTGCAAAAAATGTTGAGAACTACGGACAAGCTATAGTGGTATAGCTGTCACAAGCAAAAGAAATTGTGCATTTCTTGGGAGGGAAGGAAGCTGTATTTCTCTTTTCTCTCTGACCCTTGAAATTCAAGAGGTAGCAGATCTGCTCCTGCAGTGGTTCATTTATAAGAAATACTTACCTTTCAGACACTATGCTAGACTCTTTGCCTAATCAACTGAGACACACTGCAGAGCATCTGGAGCTGGTAGATACTGCATTCTTCTTTGATACCAGTTACCCACCACTTATGAGACCAGAGAGGAAAGTGGACGTCATTCTGCATTTAAACTACAGTGGAGGATCACAGACAATGGTAAGAGCGGTCAGCTTCTCCTTTGTTTTCTTCAGTAATGGCCATTTGTCTGTAAGTCTTTATTAGCCAATGTTAGTAATTTCCTACTTTTAAACATTAGAAGAGAAAGGTGATTCCAGGAGGAAAAATCTTGATCTAATTTGAACTACTTTGTAGATAGTGGCATGCATCCCTGTTTTGGGAACAATGGTCTATGCGCCACATTTAATTAAGGCATTGTGTGGCATGACACTAAGGGGTAGTGATGGTTGAGATGACAGAAACCTGTCCTGTATTTTAAGGAATAAATTCACCTCTCTGACAGCCATTAGGGTTTGAATGTTCATTTTCAGTCCACATGTGGTTGATAAAACTTTATTTGGTCTTTTTTATTTATTTACTTCCTGAGTTATCCAAGGGTGATTTAATGAATGGAGAAATTCTTCACATGCTTGTTTGTGTTCCCATTTAAATGTCAGACTTGTTTTATGAGAACAGCTCACTAGATTTCAGTGCATTAGAATCAGATTCTGACTGAGAGTCCTACTTCTGATTTGTCCTCAAACACAAACTCTGAAACGGAGTCTAAACCAGATCTGCAGGCCACCTCCCTGACCCATCTATAATTGAACGCAGACATTATCTTTGGTAACACCATTCTTTCCTTTGAATTCTTGCTGTGTTGTTCCCAGTCAAATTCCTGTTTTACAACTCTCTTGGCCACTAGTGTCTTTAAATGAATAGTATAATTTTGAACGGTCTTTACAATCTATACTAAACGTTTCCTGTTTTGTGCAGTAAGATTATTTTTGGACAGCCCTCCAAGGAACAAAGTAAAATGTATTGTCAGCAACCCGTTTAATGTAACCCATGTGTCTCCAGTCACTTGCATTCCTATTGGCAGACCAGTACAATCCTGTCCTGACTTTTGTCTTGTTGTTGGTTCTAATGTATGTTCTGTTCTGCGGTGATCTAGCCTCTGGACCGGGCCTCTACGTACTTCTCAGAGCAAGGTATCCCATTTCCTAAGCCTGTGTTGAATGAGGAAGAAAGGAAGAATCTAAAGGAGTGTTATATGTTTGAAGATGCAGAGAACCCAGGTGCTCCCATACTGCTTTATTTCCCCCTCGTGAATGACAGCTTCCAAAGATACATAGCACCTGGTAAGTAAACAGCAGTCAGTCACTGCATTACAGTGAGCATGAGCAGCCTGCTCACTCTCTAGAACTTTGTGTTTTATTTCATACTAATAAACATGTCTCTTGGCTGGGTCCCTTTTTCTACTTTCAACATCACTACTTCTAAATGATCACTTTCAGCCAGTAATATCACTCATTTATAGAGTTTGGGCAAAAATTTTCAGAATTCTGGCAATTCCACAGAAAGCAAAAATAAAAATTGGTTTTGGATTCAACCAAAACCAATTTTTTTCAAAATTTGTGACAAATTGAAAAGTTTTTTTTTTTTTTAAAAAAAGCAAGCTGAATGAAATGTTTCATCTGAAATGAAATGTTTTGTTTCAATTTCAAGCTTTTTTATTTTAAAATTTTAAAAAATGAAAATAAAGGACATTTAAAATAAAAATGGTTTTGAATCAAAATGTTTCCGTTCAAAAATATCAAAACTTCCCCCCCCATATGAACAATTCAGCAAATTTGATGCGAATTCATGACATGTTTCTGTGTTATAGTCTGAATTTTTCACTGAAAAAAAGGTTCTTTGCAAAATTTCACCCAGCTCTCCTCATTTGTCCCATATAACCACCCTTATTTTAGTCTCACATTTACCTCAGTCTGACTCAAACTTGGTGTTATCTCACCAAGTATTAGTGTAAATAAATCAAGACCACAAAAGTTTACCATTAAGGTTAACGAAAACATTCAGTTTAATATAAGTTCAGGCACCTCTACAATATTTTTTAATTCCATGACTTGTTTTTTAGGCCTTTGTTGAACAAGTTGGAATGCCAGCACAAGTTATTTAAGTCTTGGATGGCTGAGAGCTAGGCTTTCAGTATAAACCATGTGTTCAACATGTAAGTTACTTGAGGCAGCTGTGGGAAAAGGTGAGGCAGTTGAGGTTGTATTCTCTCCATGTGTTGGTGTTACTCAGCTTTACGTAACTTTTTTCATCAGATTTGGGTACTGCAGTTTTCTTGTTTTTCCAGGGTTTACCTCCGACAGGGATCTGGATAAGAAGGAGGTGAAACTGATTAGCAGAGTTTGCAATAGATCCAAGGAATTGATGAAGTGGGTGTTAGCCCACGAAAGCTTATGCCCAAATAAATTTGTTAGTCTCTAAGGTGCCACAAGTACTCCTCGTTGTTTTTGCTGATATCGACTAACATGGCTACCACTCGGAAACCAGAGCAAATTCAGAATCATTAGACTTGATTAAGCATTTGAAAATTTTTTTTTTTGTTCACCTTGCTGTATAACTGGTATAAAGTGTCAAGTGATGACATAGAAAACAATTGTATGCCTTCACAATTTTTCCCCTTAAACAAAATTTGGTTCCTATACTAATCTCCACGGCTCCTTCTATTGGCCACAACAATTCACAGTTTTAGGATACTTTTGGACTGTCATCTACTCATGGATTATGAGGGAGTAGTGGTAACTGTGTCATGTTGAAAAAGGATATGTTAATCATATGAATGTGGGTATGTACCACTATTTTTTGTGTCTGTAGTTAGCTAAGATGACGTGGCCTTTCTCTGACCATCATCCATGACTTTGTCATTTCCTGCTCAGTCTAATGCACTGTGCTGTGCTCAGGGATACTTTTGCAGACCACTCAAAAACTTCAGCAAGTACAAAATGTAGTGGGCCATCTGCTTGGTGGAGTGAGCTCACGTGAGCACATTATACCTGTGGTCTGTGAATTGTACTCACTTCCTGTGCACTGTGGGAGAAATTTAAGGTGTAGGGTTTCATTTATAAAACCTTGAGGACTTTAGGATCTGGCTGTGGGTTCTACACACACAACTGAGGTCTGGAGAAAAAGTGCTCCTTGTTGACATCTTCCAAAGTCCAAGTTTAACAGCCTTCAGAGTGCAGTGCAAAGCATATCTTTTAAATTGATTTCAGATGATTGTTGGGAAGGTTTTTCTTATGGGGTGAAGCAGACATGGGAGGAGGCTGTTTGTCCTTTATACTGTGGGCTGTTTGAGGAGGTGGTTGTTTGTGTTGCAAAACTACTGGATGAATCACAATTTTTCTTTTTGTGATAATTTCTGGAGATACCAGTTTTCTACTTCTTCCTGCTCTCAACGTCCCGTTTTATTTTTTCCTCACTGTCATTGAAACCTCTTCCTCTCCAGATGGGGTGGTGGACATGCAGTCCCCTGTAAGGCCCCTATAAATGACTTTCCATGGACAGTAGGAGGTGCTGACAGCAATGCAGTCACCTTCATTCTCTCACTCATCACATTAGGTTTCAGATTTGAGACTGATGTTCCAGAGATCAAAGTACTGGATTGGCAATTAAATCTGTCAGCACCCTCTGGGCTGTTCTTGACACAGTGTATTAAATGGATCTATACCATAGGGTATAACAGGGCCTCAGTAGTGAAACCCATTGTTTTTGTTTTTTTCATTCCCCAGGTGTGGAACGCAGTGCATCAGAAATAGAACTGGGCAAAGTTGATGTCTCCAGTTTCTATTCCCCATATTCGACAAGGGAGGTCTCACTGAAGGCACAAGATTTCAACAAGCTGCTGAAACTGACTAATTACAACATCCAGAACAATGAAAACTTGATTCTTCAGGCCTTGCATGCAGCGGTGAGGAGGAGAAAACAATCTCAGACCCAGTCCCCATCCCAAGCACAGTCATCCTCCTGAAAGACATCTTTCCTGAAACCCCTTTTCTGGCTTTCAAACAACCCCCCAATCTCTCCAAGATCATCATCCTCATGGACCAGGACACACTAACTCAAAGCAGCACCAGACCCTGCCAGAACAACAGATGAAAAACCTGCAGACATATCTCCACTGCTACAATGATCAACACCCCCTCAACACTTCTTTCAAGATCCATGGGTTCTACACATACCTGTCACAATATGTGATGTACCTTATCCAGTGCACTAAATGCCCCAATAACAACTTTGTGGGTGAAACCAGACAATCACTATACTTTTGAATGAGCTCACACAGAAAAATTATAAAGACAAAAATACCCGATCACCTGTGGTGAACACTTTTCACAAAGTGATCATTCCATATCTGATCTCTCAGCCCTCATCCTCAAAGGAAACCTGCACAATTCCTTTGAAAGATGAGCCTGGGAGCTTAAATTCATAACTTTGCTAGACAGTAAATGTCAAGGACTGAATACTGGATTTATGGCTTATTACAACAATCTATAACTCACTATCCTTCTCCCCTCCAGCTTCCCCCCGCTGCCACTTTCCCCCCTCTGACTGGTAAGGTGCTAACAGGTTACTTTACCTTGAATGATCCCTTGAAATATGTGTCAACTACCGATGCTAAACAATATGTTCCGCCTTGTGTTTACTGTGATACTGAGTACATTTCCCTGACCTGAAGAAGAGCGCTGTGTAAGCTTGAAAACTTCTCTCTCACCAACAGAAGTTGGTCCAGTAAAAAAATATTACCTCACCCACCTTGTTGCTCTAATCCTCCTGAATGCTCTATCTTCTGCAACTTGGGAGTGACTAAAGCTTTCTAAAGTTTGGCCAGACCAATAGATGTTTAACTTGGGATGCTTTGGTGGATTCTGATTCATTCCAATTAAGTAGCCATCCCTGGAAATAGAGTCAATTGAGTCATGACCTAGGTATTTGTTTTAAGTAAAGGACAGTTCATGGTATTTTATGAAATACTATACATAATATACACATTTAAAAGCCATAATAAAAATGACAGCACAGTAAACGAGCATTTAAATAATCTTTTAAAACCTCAGTAATTCTGGTTTAAGTCAGGAATGTCTGCTCTGTGAATTGACTCTCTGTCAAATAGTTTTACCCACACACTGACTAGTCTACTTTTCTGGCTCCATTTCACTGTTATGGAGAAAATGCAAAGATACTGCTGTGTGCATAGGGCAATCAGTGTAACTCCTCCTCATCTATCTGTCTATTTTCAGCAACTGTTCTCTTTAGAGTGCCTAGTACCTTGTCAGCTATAAAATCTCCTGTTGTTTCACTGGCATCCATGTTAACAAAATCCATAAAATCCTCGCCATTCATAAGAGGATCATATGACATTATTGATTAAATTCATTTGTTTCAGTTTTGTTCTCCCTATCACATGAATTAAATAATATCCAGCCTTTTAAAAACAGCTCTGTCAAGTGTATTCTTTCATGAATTGCTATACTCAATGTAGCATAGAGCATCAAGGAGATTCACTTTCCTCACAGTTTCATCAGCACGCTGCCCTTCACCTGTTGTTTTTATGAATGTTTTGTTTGATGGTGGCCTTTAAGTTTATAATTACGCCCATGCTTATTAGTCAGACCAGTCTTGTGATGTTTGAAGAAGACCATCAGCCTCCGACAGCGTCTCTCTTTTCCTGTTCATGTGGGTGTGTGCTGAAGGTATCCGCCCAAAGTGAAATTTGATCAACCTCATCTTAGCTCTTGTTCAGCACAGTGAGAGAAGCAGGAATCTTATGGCAACAACTAGTATGTGTTCATTTTACTTCAAGATCATATCTTAATGCATATACACAAGAGGGGAAAGGAGTAAAATACCAGTAAGCTGTGGACTGCACCAGGAGGGTTAGCTGCTATACAATCATGTAATATCAAATGCAGCTACTAAGTGTACTGGTATATAATTAAATGACAGCTTGATAATTATACTGTCCTATATGTCATTGACTAGCTGCTGATCCAGTAGACTGACACAGAGCATGTGCAATGAAACAGCTGAGGAGACTTCTGTAAAATAAAAGCAGGGACAATTAATTTTCATAACACTGTCAAAACAATGTGTTTTAAACCGTGATCACAACTAAACTGCATTTAGCGAAGAACAGTTGAGTCAATACCCTGCCTGTGAGTACATTAAATGATGTGTGCGTAAGCATGAAATAGGAGATGGAGCACACTTGAAAAATCAAAAAGCAGCTATAATGATACACATGAATCTGAGTTTTCTACACAAGATCATTTATCTACCTCTGTAAACACTCATGTATTATTCACAAGCAACAAAAGTGCTTGAAGAAAAGAAGGTAGTAATAATCAAACATCACATACTGATGCATGCATCTAGTGTACAATGAACTCTGATTAAAAGATAATTGTAACCAAAATATGAATGTGATGGACATTAAATTGCATGCCACATACCATGAGGCTGCAGCCTCCACCAAGATGGCAACAATCCAACAGACAATGCATAAACTCATACATTTTTCTGCAGTTCCACATTATGCTTTTCCTGGCCTTTGCTGACTAGCCCCTCCTCTTCAGATGACAGGCTAATTTATCCAATCCTAACTCCAGCCCCCTCTTCCCCAGACTGGGTCCTTGCTACCTGTCTCCATCTTTCTACTCACAGCACAAGGTTCCTGACCTATTTCACTGGTAAAGCTTTCTGACAGGCCGTGATGAAGATTGTCCCACTTACCCTGGTGAAAGTGAAGTGGTGAAAGACATCAGAGTCATACAAGTGAGGTGTGGTGAGAGACGCTGGGGGCCTATATGAACATCTAAATGGAGTGAGAGATGCCAGAGCCATATATGTGTGTTGATGGACTGTTGGGACTTGGAAGATGGAGGGTGCTAGGGAATTCTGGATTATGATTGTGAGACTTTTATAATTTATATAAATAGCCCTTGAGGGGTTAATTTACCTGGAAAGCTTGCTAGGAGTTACTGGGGACTCCGGAAGAGAGACCTTGAAGCAGAGCCATCCTGAGGACATGAGGGGGCACCTGAGAAATGGCCACCTTATGACAGGACTAAACATGGGCGGTATCAGAATCTGGCTCTTAGCATTTTTGCTATTTTTGGTGTTGTGGTCACCTGTCATGTGAAATTGTTTCTGCTTCCTGACTGTCTCAGGTTTTTATATGGCTCCCACTACTGTAGTATCTGAGCACCCCCCAATTTTCAGTGTAGTTGTTCTCAGAACACCCTTGAGAGGTAGGGAAGTGCTCTTATTCCCATTTATAAAATGGAAACTGAGGCACAGAAAGGCTATGTGACTTGCCAAGGCCACACAGGAAGTCTGTGGAGCAGAGAACAGAACTCCCGTATCCTAGACTATTGCCCTAACCATGGGACCATCCTTTCTCTCTACACTGAAAGCCTGAACATTTTTAAAACAGCCTGAACAGAAAAGGAATAACCAATTTTCTGCTGAAGCTATTTGGCAATGGAATATTGGGATTGCAATTGTCACATTGTCCACAGAAAATATCTACTTTTCATGGAAAATTTTGCCTTTTAATCAAAAACTGAAAACTTTTTTTTTTTTTTTTTTTTTTGCTGACAACTTTTAAATTTGGGAGTTTTCATGCATGCACAAACATGCTTTGCCTATTTATTTCTTCAGTTGAAGTTACTGAAGTCTTCAGTTTAATTAAAAATAAAACCAGTGACCAAAAGCAGAAATATTTGATTCAAAACAACTTTGTAACTTTAATTTTTTATTCTGCGGCCTTCCCAGGCGTACGTTAATTTTTCTCACCGTCTCTGCCTCTTCGCTTTCAATACACATACGCAAATACAGATTCAGATTTTCAAAGCAGTGCAGGGGATTCAGCCACACATCTTCTATTAGTTTTACTGTGCTGCTTTGAAAACCGCAGCCAGTACATATATAGACACCATAGTCACAAATGCATATGCACGTGTGTATATTATTATCAGTATGCACACTTCAGCATTCATTCTGGCATTTTTTGTCATTGTGCTACAGACAGAAGAATTCCCTTGCAGCTTGGTCTCTGTAAAAATAATTAGAATAAGAAATCTGCAAAAGGTGGAGCAGTGTATCTCAGTTGTTCCTTAAAGGTTCCTTGTAGCTCCAAAAGTAATGAGTATAACTGAATGCCGTGTGTGTGTGTACATGCACTGCAGATTATCTGAACTACACTAGCGTCAAACTATATATGCAGCATTTTGCTCCTCAGTGGCTAGTCTCCAACTCTGACCCAATGCTCCAGGATCCATGAAAGAGGAATTGCTGATGCTGGGTGGATGCCAGTAGCTCTACAAGGTAACCCAGGAGTACACTATGTTGCTTCTTTCCTCTGTATGCATCTGCATAACCCTTTTTACTTACAAGTGATGCACCTACAGTCCTCTTTGTGCAGGAGAACACAGACTGCAATGTGGCCCATTGAGAAACAGCTTTTTTTTCTGTAAAATATTTACTAGAATTTGTTTTGAAAAATTAACTGGATTTTCCAGGCAAAATAAATAAAGGAAAGTATTTCTGAAGGGTTGTGAGAATAGCTGGAAGCAGGAGCGAGGTGGGAATTGCTCAGTGGCTACATGGTGTAGGGGAGAGGGATAACCCACAAGAGCTGCATGTGTTTGGAGGATGGGACTGGCCAACTCAAGAAAAGAATCTGGCACAGAGAGGAAGGACAAGGCTGAGCTGTACAGGGAAGGGAGGTCATTTTCAAACAGCACTCGAAGAAGTTTCTGTGTGTGTGTGTAATTCAAATAAAAGTATCTACATTTAGAAAATACATATATTTCAATATAGATTATTATTCAAAAGTTTCCCTTTAATCTATTGAGTCTAATACAGAGCGTGTTGCGTGAGCTACAGGATTCCACAACAGGTCTCAAGAGGGCATTGCAAAGTTGGCTTTATACCACCTTTACATGCTTCCACTATGAAAAGTACAGAGAAGGGCTATTAGAATGATCAGGGGAATGGAAAACCTACCTTATAGAGGAGATGCAAAGAGCTTGGCTTGTTTAGCCTAACAAAACGAAGGCTCAGGGGAAATACAATTGCTCTCTATACATACATCAGGCGGATATATACCAGGGAGGGAGAAGAATTATTTAAGTTAAACACGAGTGTGGACACAAGAACACATGTATATAAACCAGCCCTCAACAAATTTAGGCTTGAAATTAGATGATGGCTTCTAACCATCTGAGGGGTGAAGTTCTGGAACAGCCTTCCAAGGGAAGCAGTGGGACAAAAAACCTAAATTGTTTCAAGACTGAGCTTGTTAAGTTTTTTGGAGGAGATGGTATGATGGGACTGCCTACGATGGCATGTAGCCGATCTGTGACTGCGACACTAACGGGCGGAGATGGGACACTGTACTTTGCTCTGAGATAATTGCCACCTTAAATGTTCTGTAGATCTTACAGACTGGTTCATTGACACTTGTACAATTGCCATCAGCTACTTTTGATTTACAAGGCACAGCTCTGTGACAGTGCCAAGACATTCATAAGCATATGTGCTGTTCCTACAAAAACTGCCTGGGGTACGACAGTTTCTTTTCAAAACTACTTGATCTGATGTGGACCCCATGTTAAAATAAATTATTGGAGTTTGGAGATTCAAACTTAGTTTGCACTCATGATACTTTGCCAGCCAGTATACTCCTCTGAGCTTCCTTTGCTTTCAGTGACATTTCATCTTGTGAAACCTGAATTTCACACAATTTCCCCCATTCAGAGAGATTTAAAATAACAGAAAAGGCCTGTCAAAGCTGTTTGATAAGGAGCCATATGCCAGCTCAGGTTCAGTGGAGTGGAGAATAGCCCCTCCCTCTCCTCAGACTCCTTTATACTGAAAGATATTAGTGTAGGAGTGCTTGGCACCAGTTAAGAATTCTCCTCCACTAAGGGAATTCTCTGTTGGCCAGTTACAGAGAGATTTCAGCTCCCTTGTGCTACCTGAGTGGCACAAAGGGGCTGATCAGAAAGAAGAATGTGGTCCACAGTTTCTGATGATTACAAGCTTGTTTCCTGTGGGTTAATGTTTTAGGTAGTTTTCGTTCAGAATCCCAACGCAGACCTCCCCACACATGAGAATTTAACTGGGGTATGGGAAGACTGTCTTTTTGCAATAAGGCATGATTACTCCCGGGGAGTTTGCATGGTGTACATGTAATTTTATTTTCATTTGCATTCAAATGCAGCAAAGTCATTCAGCTAACGAGGGTGGGATGTTCTCCTTTAAGCTAATTTCATTTTGGTTGTTTCTGAATGAGGCATGGAGTTACTGGAGGCAACAGCTATACTTCTGCTAGTACTGGGAACTTCAGCTGGGACTTCTCACCCAATCGCTGTCTTAGTTCATGGAGGCAAACCTTCACCTGACGATGATCCTTTTGAAAAGCTACCAATGAAACATACGAGCAGTCTCGTTCACATAATCTTTTATGTATTTAGCAATCCTTTTTCCTGAGAAAAAGATTTTCATTTTAGGAGTCAAAGATGACTTTTAAAAAGAAATCACACTTGCCTCTGTGTTACCTTTGCTAATGCCTGAGCTCTTATAGACTTCTTCTTAGTCCAATCCTGAGGGTTTTTTTAATGTGACAGGCTTAATTTATAATAAGCTTTTTTATTAACTAACGTTAACTTTGCTCCTATTGAAGTCCATACCAAAACTCCCAATAGCAGTACTGCCATTGGCTTCAGTAAGAACAAGACATGGTGGCTGAGTTTTAACAAGCTCTTACACCAGCCAAATCCTGAGTTTTATTATTACACACCTTGTTTTTAATATGCTTTAAAAATGTCAGCCTCTACCTCTCTACCACAATAGCAAATTCTTCTCACCACCCTGTGGCCAGAGGTAACTCTGCTATGAAGGAAGGGAAATGGTGAAGTAAGACGTGCATGTGAAAAAGCCCCCAGTGCATCTTGGTCCATTCTGGTTACTGTCCCTGATCTGCAATAGCACTATCCTAATAGTGGGAAGCAGCATTACAAGGCACTGTGGTGACACTAATAGAGAAGAGCCAATGTTGGCTAGATGCCAGCATTGCCCGTAGACAAAAATGAAATCTTGGTCCCATTAGAGCGAATGGAATATTTGCCATTAACTTGAAGTGGGACAGGAGTTCACCCTGAGCATTCCACAGCCTGTCTCATGGTCAAGAAGGAGGAAAGAAAAGGGCACAAGCCTTTGAAACCGAACTTTGTTGGTTTGCTAACTTGCAATGCATCTCATGTGTGTTATCCCAAACCAGTGACTGCTTAGATATGCTGAGGTTGAGCTGGTAGAAGGAAATCCTAAAGGAAACGTCCAAGGAACACTCAGACATAAGAGTCTGAGGTGGGGGTGGTGGCGGGGAGGGGAGAAATAGATATGTGGGTCGTTAGAAGGCCTCAAATAGGCCTGTTAACAATTGTCTCCTATGTATTTTAGAAGCCATTTTGTAACCTGTGACTGGAACCAGGTGGCATAATGGAGCACTTTCCCTTCACCTGGCCATTCCTCCCTCATGATGGAGGGGTGGCCTCGCCAAATTTGTGTGGCATAGTGACCCCATGCACCAGCTTGCATTGCCACTTACTCAAATTTAGCCTGGCTGTTTTGCCCACCATAAAGGGCTGGCTGGGCCAATCTCCCCCCTCTTGCAGTCCTTCCAGCACCTCTGGCTGCTCTCAACATCTTGGTGGATGCAGTAGGTCCAAAATTTGATGCGTTAGCTCTGGATACCAAAAAACATCTTGAAAATACATCCAAATAAATATATTTCAATCCGAATGAACAGCTCTAATAATCCACTAAATTCTGTGCTTTTAGCCCAGAGTGAATGAACTCTGGGTATCGCCAATTAAACTGATGGGCTAATTAACCAAGGTCCAAATTGTGACCTGACTAGGTGTGGTATGGGGTGTAAGTGCAAATTTTGGCTCATTGCATGATTAGCACCTACTGACTTTGGGTTGACTTCTCAGGCACACTAAGGTCACTTTATGCTGTCATAATGGTGGAAAGGGCGTTGGTGTCAATGAAAATCAGTCCCAATACATTTCCAAGCTTCTCTGATCACATCACCAGATTGGCATCCATGAGTGATGTGACTGTTACCTCCAGATCACTCAGCACTAGCTACCGTGTGGTGCTGCCTCCAGTGATGACAATGGAAGCCTGATTATAGTCTGCTACTATTTAATTATATGCTTCAGTAATGATGTGACCTCTCCTGTCTTCCCATTTCCTCCTAAATAGTTCTTCCAAGGCTCACTGAGAGAAACAAAGTGCATTTGCTTCCAGCTATATTTGGGTTTGTAGGTTTTTGAGGGTTTAAAATCCATTTTCAACTCCTGTGGACCATCAGAGCTGATTAGTTCATGCACGAGATCTTTGGATAAATTCAGCCCAACTCAACACGTTAGTTAATTAATTAATTTAATCTTATGGAGGAGGAAGCCTCACCAAACCTGGAGGTCTTAGAGCTCTCACTGCCAGTCAGCTGGTTTGGTTTATATCAGTGCTGATGAGCTTCTGTTCTTTGGTAGCCCCAAATTTCACTTGGAAGTGGAGCTGGTCAGAAGATGGCTTTTTTGTCCCCACCGAATATTTTGACTTTTTGGCACAAACTCGGAAGCTGAAAACTTTTGGCTTAAAACTGAAAATTTCAACTGAGAAATGCCACTGCAGTGCCTCATGCCTCCATTCTACTCTATTGGCCAGGCTTCCTGCCAGGCTACAGCTCCCATGCGGCACTATGGTTTACCCTCCTACTGAGCTGCTGTGGTGCATCATGGGAGATGCAGTCTGGCTGAGGAACCTGGCCCGTAAAGGAGAATGGGGCCATGAGACACCTGAACTACAACCTCTGGGAGCCAATCACTCTTTCACTATTTATCCACAGCGATTCAGGGAGCCCCTCCACCCCCAAATCAGAATATCCCACAGCCCAGCCATTAGAGCACTGCTGTGGGGCTGGAGCGTCCACGGGGGAAAGAACGGTGGGTGCTCAGCACTCCCTGGCAGTCCCCCTTTCAGAACCCCTCCCTCCCACCAGCACCTCTTGCCTGCCCACGGGCCCCGCCAATCGGAACCTTCCCCATCCTCCCTGAGCATCTCCCCCCACTGCAATCAGCTATTTTGTGGTGTGCAGGAGGATCTGGGGGGGGAGGGGGAGGAGCGAGGACACACTGCGCTTGGGGGAGGAGGTGGAACGGGGTGAGAAGTGGTGGAGTGGGGGTGGGAAGATGCAGGGGTGGGAAGAGGCGGGGTGAGGGTGGAGCAGGAAGAGGCATGGTGGGGGTGGGACCTTAGGGGAAGGGGTGGAGTGGGGGTGGGGCCTGGGGCAGAGCTGGGGGTCAAGCACCCCCCCAGCACTCTTGTGAATTCCTTTCTCCCCAACAAGCTGAGGAGGGAATTGAACCAAGGTCTTATCCCAGGCGAGTGCTCTAGACACTGAACTAAACGTTACAAGATGAACATTGGCACCACCACCACTTTGTGTGGCATGAGGCATGTGCCGCTCTCATTTTCACAAGGAATGGCTTAGGCACCTTAGAGTGTGATCCACAAAACTCAGCACACTAGTAGGGGAGCCACCTAAACAAGTCAGTGAGAGACACCAGTGAGAGGGCTGTGTCCTAAGCTGAGCCCCTCTTGCGGAGATAGGCGCCTAAGTCCAAGCTGTTTGGGGACACTTAGCTTTGCTTGTGTCTCACAAGTGGAAACCTCTCTTTGATAATAAGGTGGCTTAGGTGCCTAAGTTCTAGGCCCAAATACTGTGACTATTCCTTTCCACTGGTCATCTCTTTGTCTTCTGTGGAGTCCATGTACTTGTTGGTGATGTTAGCATGGTAATTCCAGGTTGACATACTAGCAAGGGTATGTGTTTGTGTGTGTGTGTAATAGGCACTGAATAGGCACACATTTATGCACCGGTTGCTGACACAGGCCTCCTGTGCTAATGGTCTATCATCCTGTAGAACTCTCTGCTAAGTGGCATGTTTTGTGAGTGCCTCGCTGCATGGCAAGAATGTACCCTGCTGTTATGTTAGTGAGAAAGTTGTAGGAACATTAGACAATTGGTTTCGGACCAGTCCCTTGCTGGGTGACAACTGCCCTTTCATAGAACTGCCTCCTGACTTTTGTGCCTGGTGACTGTACTTGCTTATTGCCTCCTATTTGCAGATCTGATTGTGTAAGCGGTAATATAGCTCCATGACAAAGCCTGTCTCCCATACATATACTTAGTGTTGTATACTTGGGAACTGGTTCAACAGTTAGCAGAAGCTGAGCTAAATATATTAACTATCCAGTCAGTCTTGCTGCAGTGTAGCTTGCCTGTACATCTCTGATTTGCTGTTTTTCAAACAGTCAGCTTGTGTATGGAGCTGCATGCTGAGATTCAGGGCTTCAGCTATTCAGATTTGTGGTAGATATTAATGTGTATTCTCTCTCATCTGATCTGCTTCTTGAGCATTTTCAGAAGGATGTAACTATGTAAATTCATATTTTATTTTAACTTTGTATAATTGATGTCAGACAAAATGTAATAGGGAGTACTGTGGACAGAGAGGCAATGACTTTACCTCTGGTGCTCAAAAATTGATGTGCCTCATAACCAGGGAATATAAGTGCCTCATTGGTCAAGGTACATTTATATAAGACCTGTTTTTAGAGCTTGTCAGAAACTTTCCAATGGAACATTTTTTTCATCTGAAAATGCTGATTCATTGAAATCAAAATCTTTTGCAGGAATGTGCAGATTTCAATGACTCTTTCAATGGAACACAGGCAGGTTTTGAAACCCTCCTGATTTCCTGCCAGCTCATCTGCCTGGCTCCTCGGCAGCCTGCCAGGTAGACTGCCTTTGATTTGGGACCTCAGGGCTTCCAGGGTCCATGACAAGTGGCCATGTGGTCTATCCCAGGGTCAGAGGCTCCAGGAGTTCCAGGGCTTCCAGCCTTATATCATGATGATGATGATAACACTCTTTCCGTTCCATTAGTACATTGGGAGGATGTTAAACAGCAGCTACTAAAGTTAGACGCTTTAAAATCAGCAGGCCCAGATAACTTGAAGCCAAGAATTTTAGAAGAGGTGGCTGAGGAGCTCACTGCACTGTAAATGTTGATTTTTCAATAAGCCTTGGGACACTGGAAAAGTTCCAGAATACTGGAAGAAGCTCATGTTGTGCTAATATTTAAACACAGTAAATGAGATGACCTGGGTAATCATAGGCATGACAGTCTGACATTGATCCTGGGGAAGATAATGGAAAAGCTGATACAGGACTCGATTAATCAAGAATTAAAAAGGATAATGTAATGAATGCCAATCAATATAGGTTTATGCATAACAGACTAACTTAATATTCTTTTTGATGAGATTACAGTTTGCCTGATGAAGGCAGTAATGTTGATGTAATATACTTAGACTTCTGGAAGGCATTTGAATGGGTACTGCATGACATTTTGATTTAAAAAAAAAGATATAAAATTAACATGCCACACATTAAATGGATTAACAGTTGGCTAACTGATGCATCTTAAAATGTAATTGTAAAGGGAATTGTCATTGGATGGGTGTGTTTCTAGTGGGTTCCTGCAGGGATCTGTTCTTGGCCCTACTCGATTTGACATTTTTATTAATGACCTGAAAGAAAACATGAAACCATCACTGATAACGTTTGCAAATGACACGAAAATTGGGGGAGTGGTAAACAATGAAGCAGACAAGTCACTGCTACAGAGCATCTGGATTGCTTGGTAAGCCAGTCACAAGCAAACAATACACTTTTTAAATGACTAAATGTATACATCTTGGAAGAAAGAATGTAGGCCATATTTACAGAATGGGGGACTCCACCTTGGGAGTCGTGGTGGATAATCAGCTGAACATAAGCTCTGAGTGTGATGCTGTGGCTAAAAAGACTAATGTGATCCTTGGATGCCTAAACAAGTGAATTTCGAGTGGGAGTAGAGAAGTTATTTGACTTCTGTATTTGGCATTGGTGTGACCACTTCTGGAATATTGTGTTCTGGTGCCCACAATTCAAAGGCGATGTTGAAAAAAACTGGAGAGGGTTCAGAGAAGAGCTACAAGAATGATTAAAGGATTAGAAAACATGCCTTGTAGTGATAGACTCAAAGAGCTAAATCTATTTAGCTTAACAAAGAGAAGGTTAAAGAGTGACTTGATTAGTCTAGACTCTAGAAGTACCTGAATGGGGATAATTAACCACTGGAACAATTCACCAAGGGTTGTGATGGATTTGCCATCACTGGCCATTTTTAAATCAAGATTGGATTTTTTCTAAAAGATGTGCTCTAAGAATTATTTTGGGGAAGTTCTATTCAGGAAGTTCTATCAATGGTCATAGTGGTCCCTGCTGGTCTTGGAATGTCGAGTTGGGAATGTGGAAGCCCTGGGAGCCACTGCTGAGCCAGGAACCTTGGAGCTTGGGCTCTCAGAGGGAATTTCCTTTTGATTATTTCAAAATGATTTTTTTTTTAAATTTCCTGCCACAGGAAATTTCAAAACTTTTCCTTTTTGTTCTAAAACAGAATTTTCCCCCCAAAATTTTGGAATTTCTCATGACCTATTTTTCATTCTGAAAATTGTACCATCTGGGTTAGACACAGCAGAATATCACTCAAAACATTACCAAGGTCTATGTTTGTCATACTATAGTTATTCTTGCCTTTCTTTACAAAATACAGGCAAGTTAGCACCTGCACATTGAAGAACTGGAAAATATTTCACAAATGGCTGCTTCAAGCTGTTACGCACATAAAATGGCAAGATAAAATCACGCACAAAGAGATTGCTCAAACAATTTGAAGCAGTCTCTACGGAAGCACATCTGCACCTTCCCATGGATAATAGGTTCCCAAAGAAAGCATGGAATGGGAAAAGACCAAGAGGCAAACTGAGGAAGAGACACAAAGATTCTTGATAAAGAACTTCTCCTCCTGTGAAATTAATATTAACGTGGGAAGCTACAGCAGAAATCAGTTTAGCAATCAGCAAATAATATCTGCTGTGGAAAGATCTGAAATGAAGTGAGAGAAGAAGTATTTGGCAAATAGTAGTTACAGACCCAACAAGAAATACCCTCTTCTCTTGTATTTCCTTTCTTGGCCTGCAGATATACCTGTGAAACAATAATTAAACTTTCTAGCCATTTGTAGACTTATTAGAGCACTTGCTAGATCTGTGACAAGTAAAACATTTGCCTGCGCTGTATATTGATAACTAGAGAGGTGGCTCTTAACAACTTGCCGATTCTACCTATTACCTTTCATTTAGGAATTTAACTGTACATATTTTTTTTAAAGTGTGAAAAAACCCCAAAACAAAATGAGAAACTGAAAAAAAATTATTTGGATCAAAAACCACCATGAAAACTAAAGAAAATGAAAGAGGAGATAAAATGTAGTTTCATTTTGGGTTTTTTTTTGTTTTGTTTTGTATTTGTGTAGTGTATTTTTTGTTTCTATCCAAAACAAAAAATTTCTGTTTCTTGCTGTGGCAAGTAAACAAACAAAAAAACAAAAACAAAACAAAAAAACAACAAAAACAATCAGACTGTTTTCCTAGGGGTTTCCCCCCCAAATTTGGCAACTGAACTGAAAACCCAATGATTTGCTCAACTCCTAATGTGTGACTCTCATAATCTGGAATAAGAGTGTCTACACGTGAAGTTAATCAGGAACAACTATATGTGTAGACGAGCCCTGAGTCTTCAGACAGCCTGAAATGATAGCTCTGAGAAGTGTGAACTGCTCTGGTCATCTCAAGTAGGTGATGAGGTGCTAACTCTGAAATATATAGATGACTTTTAAATATAATTATTATTAATATTAACAATAGTAATACTAATGATAGCATTGTTAATATTGACCATGTTAAGCAGAAACATCAAACTAAAGAGTTTATTTCACAGTTCCAAACTGCCTAGCACACCTTCTCACTTTCCAACAGCTCCATCCCACGCCTCCGCACCTGCTGAAACCTAGTTTTTCCAGTGACCATTTCTCTGAGGCAGTTATGCTTTGTCAATACAGAACTCTGCAATACATAACAAACTGAAAATGTGGGTGCTCACACACAAAGTTGACAAGTTTTAACTAAAATGGTTTAACATCACATCTTTAGTTAAACCAGTGCAACTTTGTGTGTACACCAGATTTAAGTCAACACTACTATGAGAAGTTTGATATTTTTCATTTCCTGACTTGAATCTTTAACAAAGGAATCTGAAAGCTATATTAAAATCCTTCTTGTCTGTTTACTGATGGTAAGTGGATGTGCGTGAGTAGAGGGTGATGTAGCCTGTTTCCCTGCTGTCAATCAGCTCTGGCAATTGTACAGGGAAGGGACTGTAGCCCTGCATGGAGGGCGTGCAAGGCAGTCCTGCCCACTGATTCCTGTTCAAGAGGCAAGGTGTCTTCACTAGTACTAATTTATAGAGCTGCTCAAAAATGATCAATATGTAGATTAAATATTGTTGCCAAAAGTTTTCATGAAAACTGTATGCAGTTTTTTTAAAAGCAGCATAAACTTAAAAAAAATCAAACATTTGAAATGTCATTAAAGTTTTTCAAATAGTGGTTAAGGCTGTGCTAAATGGTGAAAAATATTGAAATTACATTTCAGACAGTTTTCACTCATCATTTCAGGCAATTCTGATCTATGAAGTTTGTTTCTCCCCTTCCTCCAAACACCCCCCCACCCCCAGCTTAATGTATTTTCACATCTGAAACATAATCAGTCAAATTTGGAACCTTGAATTTCAAAGTCAAGCTTAACTCAGAATGGGCCTACTGTATTTTAAAGCAAAAAATCATTGAAATTGTTACAAAATATGGAAATTTTGAGTAGTTTCATCATTTATCGAAAATATTTTGCATAGTCTTATCATGATTCATTTGCATTTTTAATCTTGCTACTGTGATGAAATCAGTTGTGTTTTGGCATCTGGTAAAGCACGCAACTGCCAGTAAAAGATGAAAGGCAGCTGCTGGGTTTTAATGCAGCTCTGCTTGATTTGATATTGCATAATGCCGGAGTTGCCACCACACCCGTTCATATCCCAGGTCTCTGGATTTAAGATGCTTACTTACATTATAGCCCTCCTACTGCCCATTTCTAACCCTGAGTAGTAGCTATTTAGCATTAAAGGGCAGGTGAATACACATCAGCATGATTAAGCACAACAGTAATGGTCTTTAAAAATGCAACTGATGTTCATACGTACTGCATCCAAAACTCTTACAGAAATGAATGGCAAATAGGACAGAGAAATTAAGAGGAGTAGGAAAGGGATTGGGGTGGGAGAGATTTCCAAATCAGATCTGGAGAGAGATTTAGAGTAGATGAGGCAGAGACAGGGGACAGGTGCCACCTTATGACAGTTCAGGGTTATAACACTAAGGTGTCTCCTTATATTACAGGTAAAATGTAACAAGGCTACACCAGTGAAAGCAGGCATTAGGGAAGTGTGAATATCTTAATATTCAAATGTTGATCAGGTCTCTGGGAATGTCATTATTAGGAAGATATTCAGGAATCTTAGGAGAAACTTAAATCTGGAACTAAAAAGGCTAAAAGCTGAGGGGTGATGGGCAGGGGAGTGAGAAGACACAAGAAAAGGCAAAGTGCAAGAGAAGTGAGCATTGTTCTATTTTTATAAATTACAAGTGTCTCCTTCATGAGAATAGTGGCAAAGATGCAGGGGGTACCCAGATTAAGGAAGGCACAACAGTGACAGAAGTATGTGACTGGAAGTGGCTAGAAGATGGGCAGCAGGCAGCACAGCATTGGCAGTCTGGCAAAAGAAATTCAGCACATACATACCTCATGAGTGGGATGAGCTAAAAGATATGTAACTCGCCCAGCTTCACAAGTGCAGACAGAAAGGAGAGAAGAAGTCATCCAGTCCTGAGATTTTATTCATATACTTACAATATTTCATGATAAGTGTGGGACTGTCTTCTTTTGCACTGTGCCCCTTCATGAATGCAAAGGCTGAAATATCAGCAGATAGACATATGCAGTCTTGAGTGGGCATTGGGCACAGCACAACTTAGGCTAGGAATGACACTTAAAGAACTCATAAAAGCCCAAAGTTGATATTTAAAAGCCAAAAGAGGGAGGTGGACCTTGAGAAATAGTAGAGGCTCATAGTCCAATATGGGAGGATGCCACATTCCCCTCTGTGCTAACTATCCTCTGTGGGAGAACAGTTGTAGGTAACTGGATGGTAAGAGAAGCGTTAGAATAGTGTGCTAATGTAAGCGAGGATTGTGACTTTTGACTTCTGTGAGGCAGAGAACTCTCATATGGGGATGAGAGTTCTCCACCTCACAGGTATGCCTTCCATACATGCTCAGCAGAAAGCAGATGTCAGTAAATAGAGAAATACTGAGCTCTGGCCAATCACTCTTGTGGCTGGTGCTTTCTAAGCTGACAGACATAACAGTTTAGTTTCCTGTGAATTGTAATTCTTTGGTCTAATTTGGGTTGTTGGGTTTAATATGTGGGTGCTGGGTGGATTTGGTGGTTTGTGATATGCAGGAGATCAGACTAGATGGTTTGGTGGTTCCTTCTAGCGTTAAACACTGACTTTGTCATGTGCACTAGATTCCATGCTACCACTGGGTATATTGCCAAGGTCACGGGTGTCCCACCCATCGCCAGTAAGGCCTCAGGTTGACTCACTGAATTCTCTCTCTGCTACCTCCCTGCCCCTTCCAATTTGTTCCCATATTTGCTGGCACACTTGATAATAAAACTGTTCAACACTTTCAGTTTTCTGTACAAAATTCAGTAATGCAAAGACCGTGATTAACTGGCTGGGTATCTTTGCCCTTACAAGATTTGCAAGCTCTGTAGCTCCATCCTTGGATCCTCATTTCCCAGCTCCAGGAATCTAGGTGATGGAAGTCTGGCTCCGTGAATGACAGGGCTGAGTTAGCTGAGTGAGGATGCTCTTTCTCTTGGCTCAAGTGTGCTGCATCACACGGTTTTGGTCCCCTCACTACTGCCTCCATTCAGAGCCAATGGAGGTGGCCTGGTATTTCTTCTGTAGTCTATGTCTAAGGACCTTTGTTTTAAGATCTTACTGTTTTTATTTATTTATTTATTTATTTACTGAAAATGTCCTGGGTTTTGCACAAGCTATTATTTGGTTGTTACCAGTTTTTCACCTGAAAGTGCTGGAACTCCCTGAACCCTGATCCCAACTCTAGAAGGAAAGATGGTGCCTTGGTAACCTGGCAGACCCTAGGGGGATCCCCCTGGACCTGACTCCCTGCTCTGGAAGGAAAGATAGTGGCTCCAGGAAGCAGAAGTGATGGAGAAGGAAGCATGATGAGATGAAGCCCTGGACTCCTCCACCTGTTCTGCTTCCAGGCCTCCTCTGGAAGAAGAGATGGGCTGTCCAGGTTACTGAGCTGCCATGTCAGAAGTACTTGAATGCTGTTCTGTCCTCCAGTTCCCCTAATACTAAGCCCGATATTTACCCAGAAAACTGTGACATTAATTGTTTACATTGATTTTCACTTTTAAAATTTTTGTAATAAGCACAGATGAATTCCTGGGAAACTTTAAACAAACTAAAAACTGAAAAGAAAGGGCCAAGCCTATGTGGTAGACAGCTGATCAAGGGCAGCACACTTTTTTGTTCAGTGAACTTGTGTAACATGTACAACTGGAAGTTCGGGCACATGTTCACAGCCTGACTTGGGCAGCTCCTGGCAGTGACAGCGTGAGATTTATGGGCAAGAATGGCACTGCTGCTGCTACTAGTCCCCAAGAAAGAGAGACATAAGGATAGCACTATCAGAAACAGGGAAATAGCATGACAAGGAAGAGGAGGTGAAGTGGGAAAGGGGTAGAGACAGTGCTATCTGGCTAGTTGTCAACATCACTACAGCTTCCCTCAGCCAGGGCAGGCAGTTCTGAATACATTGTACTGTCACTGGACATAGTGAGTGGGGCACACAGCTCAGGACCAGTTGCTTTCCTCCTTATTGTCTAAAAAAGCTTTCAGTAAAAGGAAGAGGATTTTGACAAGCTGGTGATTGACCAGCTACAACATGCAGAATAACAGATGGCTAACTCTTCAGGCATTCGCAAAAAGAGAAGGAGGACTTGTGGCACCTTAGAGACTAACCAATTTATTTGAGCATAAGCTTTCATGAGCTACAGCTCACTTCATCAGATGCATCATGAAAGCTCATGTAGCTCATGAAAGCTCATGCTCAAATAAATTGGTTAGTCTCTAAGGTGCCACAAGTACTCCTTTTCTTTTTGCAGATACAGACTAACATGGCTGCTACTTTGAAACCTGTCTTCAGGCATTGCGTACAACAATCAAACAGAAAAGACAACAGGAAAAACAGATGCCATTCCAAGTGCCTTAATATTTTTTGAAAGATATTTGTATAACTTTTACCATAAGGAGGGGCCAAAGTGTTCTGTCGAATGACCAATTCAGATGCACAGACTACTTGGATTTTCCTTAGATTGCAGTTCATCTCAGCTAAGTGGTCATCCCAGATCCCAGCAAAGTTAACAAAAGTATGACCAATATCATGGACACCTTGACTGAGCTTCACTGAACCAATGCGAACTTTTAGAATATTTTTGTATTACTGAATCAATTTAGAAATAGATTTAAATTTATTTTAAGAAAATAAATAGCATTTCGTGATGTTTAGAAAATATAGTACACATTAATATATCTTTAAAATCAGCAGATCAAACTGTTTCAAAATTAATTACACACATTTATAAAGTACAGATGTCAAGTGAAGATAAATGCACTACGAATATTCAATCTACTTTAACATTGGATATGTGCAATAAATATGGAACACTGAAAACTATTATTAAAGAATACATTTAGTATACTGTAAACTTGTTTAAAAATGAGACATTACAAGGCAACTAACATATTCAACTGTACAACAAAGCTGTATTAAGGATGAGCTTACACTAGAAAACTGATGGGGATGGGCAAATGTGTGGGTGAGAGCTCCTGCACCAGGGACCAAAATCACCTCACCCAATAAATGTGGGAGAATGGGCACCACTAATTGCCACACACACACTGGGGATCAGAAGGGGCAGCTCAAAAATCAAAAGGCAGACAAAAAATAGTGGGCCCAAAATCATAAGGTTTTTTTAATCTCATGGTTTTTGAGGGTCTGACTCATGATTTTTGATCTCTTATGATTGATAGTACTGTTCCCGATAAAATTGTATTGTGTTAGAACATGATCTTGAAGAGTCAGGCTCACCAACACTATGCTGACAATGACTTCATCCCTGCCCTGATCACAAGTCATGGTTAGTAAAATATCAGCTAGTCATAAAGTCCACTGATAGCAACTTCAACCACAATTAGCTGACACAGTGCTGAATGTGACTGGCCTTTGTCTGCCTTCTGTGCGAGGCAGTGGTCAGCAGCGTGTTAACATGACTCCTTAAAGTCATGTTCTAATACAATATCATTTGTACTTAAGACAAATCCCCATGGAGCCTGAGGGGGCTCCTGAGAGTCAAGCTGAGGGTAGAATGAAGTATCAAGAAATGTGACCAACAATAAGGAACAGATACCAACCATCTGCCTGCCTTCCGAGAGCTGCAGTGATTGATGAGGCAGGGGCTTGGCCAAATGACAGGAAGAGCATGGTAATGGCTAGCGAGGTCTCAGTGCAGAGGCACGCATTCAGGGTTGACAAGTGTCATGCATCTTGCGCCTGTGCCCCAGCTGCAATTTCAGGCATCTGGCAGGCCTACAAATGTAGTTCTTCCTCCCATCTCTCAGGGACCATTGTGGCACCAAATCTGAAATCGCCTGTCTGCCTCCATTATCGCTGTTCCTTCTGGTGCCCAGACACTGGAGAAGAGAAGGCCGTCAATGAATGTTGCTACCAGGGAGATGGTGGTGTGGGAACTTGGGAGGTGAGGGACAGAGTAGGGGGCACTAAAAGGGGAAAGAGAACGGAGGTGCTGGGGCAAAAGGGGAGACAGAATGGGGAATGGACCGTGGAAGCTAGTTGGGAGATGGGACTAAACGGAGGCTGCTCCAGGTTCCCACTCAGCCGCCCTCCAGACTCCTCCTGCCACTGATACCATCCCCGGGCTTTCTCCCCTGCCCTCCCTGGCTGTGCCAAGCTCCCTCACATAGATGGCGGGTAACATAGGCAGGGGAAGGCTGTGCCTCCCCAAATAGCCTGGTGTGGGCCCACCCATGCTCTGTCCCCAGGCCCCCTCCTGCCTGCTTCCAGTTCCCTTCCCGTTTTTCTGTGGCCAAGAGGATAGGGCAGGCAGGCTGGGGCCACTGCTTGCAGGCCTGGGGCTGGGGCTGGGGCTGGGGCTGGAGCCACGCCATTCCGCCTGTCTGTCCACCTGGTGCTGGGGGCACTGGGACCATGCCACCCACCCAGCATTCTGGGGCTTTGGGTGCTCTGGGACTGGGGGCGCTCCGGCCGTGGTGCCCACTCAGTGCGCTAGGGCTGGGGTGTGTGGCTATGGGGTGGGAGTATGTGTGCTCTAGGTTCGGGTGGGGGAAGCGGGGGCAGAAGTGGAGGAGGGACCTTGGGCAGAGGGGGAGGGGATGGGGGGCGAGCCTCCCCCACTTGCACGTTCACTCATCACCCATGCTCCCTCATCCCTCTAATCACCTTCCAGGCTCTCTCATGCAGGATCTCAGGGCGGGAGGTGGGGGTGGCGTGACCATTGGGATTTGTTTCTTAGTTTGTGAGAGATCCCAGAGGATAGCTCTGGGTAACTGTTCATCTGTCATGGATTAGGACGAAAATAAAGAAATTTACAAGCGACATGTACTACAGTTATGTCCACACTGGTCCATAGTATCATTTTGCTTCCATCCTTCTTGTTATATACTGAAAAGAGTGATGATGCAAAGGCTATTAACAGTAAGAGTGAGGTGGGCCATAAGTTTCTCAGCACCCAGCTCTGAGCCTGTCTGTGGTGTCATTTGGAATTTGTGACACCTGTACAGATGCCATTGGAAACAATACGTTATGTTTTCACACAAAAACTTTTAAAAATGTAAAACCATCTGCCTGCATATAATACCCCAACGTGCAACCTGAGAGAGAATGAGCAATGGGAGGGCACGAGTGCCTCCCTTTCAGCCAGAAACAGCTTCCCCATTCTCAACTTCTGGTAGGTGGATTAACAGGTAACATCTTCTCGCACATCCTGATCTTCCTCACACCATTTATCATCCTTCCCCTATTATTCATCCTTAATTTCTCTCTATCATGTGGCTTCTTTTCCTCTCCTCAAACATTCCATACTCTTTCCTATCTTTAGAAAACCCTCTCTAACTACCACCCAATCTCTCTCCTCTTTGACCAAATTCTTTGAAGTGTCTTGTTACCTCAGATTTCTCACCTTCAACTTGCTTTCCAACACCTAATTCTCTTCCTTTTTACTGATGTCCCACAGGGTTCTGTCCAGGGCTTTTTTCTTTCCTTCCACCATATCTTATCTTTGAATGATCTCATCCACTCTGGTGACTTCATCTGGCACCTCTGTGCATGACTCCAAATCTACCGTTTGACCATTGGCCTCTCTCACATTGTTCAGACTTGCACATTCTGGGTTTCTCACTGCTTTGGAGAAGCAAGGGGAAAAAGAGAGGGAGAGAGACTTGGAAGACCCAAGGGAGAAAATTATATGGAGGGGAGAATGGCAGGAGACCTGAAAGAGGGGGAAAGGATAAGCAATACCTGAAGAAAATTGAAAAAGAGAGTTATGGAGGGGACTTGGCAATGGAGGGAAATAATAAGGGGTTGAGGTGGGCTGGGGAGGAAAATAGTTATGAGAGAGAGCCTAGAGCCAGAGGTGGAAAACTAAGGTCTTTTGGAAAAGGAGATAATGGAAAGGAGAGACAGAGAAGACCTGGTAAGTACTGAAAAAACAGAGGACAAAGTGGGAGAGACAGATGAAGAGGTGATGAATTAAATGGGAGAAAAAAAACAGATAATCTGAAAGAAAATGGAAAAGAGAAAAAATGAAAGTGAGAGATGGAAGTAGAGATACAGACAAATTGTTAAAGCAGATATAAGGTTGTCTCCCTCTTCTGCATCCTTCAAAACAATCTTAACAGGCTGGTCCAGTTTAAAAAAGCAAAATGAACCAGTAAACACAATAATTTTGGGAAATCCTACAGTTCAGATTCTAACCATAACTCTGCCCCTGTATCCCTGTCCATCCGGCACATAGAGGCTACTGTTATATGCATTGTGAGTGCCTGATAACTTCTGACTGTCTCCAATATAGGGTCACCCAGCTTGCCTTTCTGGTAATTAGCCCTATACATCTGGAAGAGAAAAGCCCTTGCTTCCCTAAAGTGGGCGTTTTGCAGTTGGTTGTTGCTTGCTGTATCTCCCTCTCTCCCAGCTAATAAACATTCTTAGCTTCTCTTGCTTTTCCCTGTGATTTTTCCCTTTCTTATTGTAAGGAAATGGCGCATCCTCATAGGGTCTTTCATTATACAAATAGGAAACTGACATGTTTGTACATACAATAGCGTGTTGTTTTAACTCAAGGTAAAGCGTTGTTTGTTTCTTCAAAATCACAATTCCTATTGTTCATTTGGCTAAAGTCCAGCACATCTCCCACCAATCTTGGAACTGTCTAATCCAAGCTGTGACCTCTTCCCTAGTCTATATTTCTTCTATTTTGTTTGGCTACTTTGCAACTGTAAAACATGGTTTATTCATGTGTGTTGTAGTGTGCAGTTACATCGTAAACAACTCAAGCTTCTGCTAGAGACAGTATGAGCAAGTAGGCCCCAAAACATTTTCTGGGTATCTTCACAGATCCATGCATTTTGGTCACGCATGCATCAAAAGCTACAGCCTCTTATGTTCTTGAAGCCCCTCCTCCAAATTCACAACACAACGAAGATATTTATAGAGCATACTAACAATAGCAGCTGATGAACCTATCAGTTAACACCACCCTATAATGAAAACCCACTGACCGCTCTGCCTGCCTTCATGCCTCCAGCTTCCATCCCAGACACACCTCACGCTCCATTGTCTACAGCCAAGCGCTGAGGTACAGCTGCATTTGCTGCAACCCCTCCGACAGAGACCAACACCCACAAGATCTTCACCAAGCATTCTCAAAACTACGATACCCACACGAGGAAATAAGGAAACAGATCAACAGAGCTAGATGCGTACCCAGAAGCCTCCAGCTGCGAGACAAGCCCAAGAAAGAAATCAACAGAACTCCACTAGCCTTCCCATACAGTCCTCAGCTAAAACCTCTCCAACGCGTTATCAGTGATCTATAACCCATCCTGGACAACAATCTCTCACTTTCACAGGCCTTGGGAGGCAGGCCAGTCTTCGCCCACAGACATCCCACCAACCTGAAGCATATTCTTACCAGCAACTACACACTGCACCATAGTAACTCTAACTCAGGAACCAATCCATGCAACAAACCTCGATGCCTATTCTGCCCACATATCTACACCAGCGACACCATCACAGGACCTAACCAAATCAGCCACACCATCACAGGTTCATTCACCTGCATGTTCACCAATATAATATACGCCATCATGTGCCAACAATGCCCCTCTGCTATGTACATCGGCCAACCTGGACAGTCCCTACATAAAAGTCCCTTCTTGACCTGCTGCTCATAAACCGGAAAGAATTAGTAGGGGAAGCTAAAGTGGATGGGAACCTGGGAGGCAGTGACCATGAGATGGTCGAGTTCAGGATCCTGACACAGGAAAGAAAGGAGAGCAGCAGAATACGGACCCTAAACTTCAGAAAAGCAGACTTTGACTCCCTCAGGGAACTGATGGGCAGGATCCCCGGGAGAATAACATGAGGGGGAAAGGAGTCCAGGAGAGCTGGCTGTATTTTAAAGAATCCTTATTGAGGTTACAGGGACAAAGCATCCCAATGTGTAGAAAGAATAGTAAATATGGCAGGCGACCAGCTTGGCTTAATAGTGAAATCCTTGCTGATCTTGAACACAAAAAAGAAGCTTACAAGAAGTGGAAGATTGGACAAATGACCAGGGAAGAATATAAAAATATTGCTCGGGGATGCAGGAGTGAAATCAGGAAGGCCAAATCACACCTGGAGTTGCAGCTAGCAAGAGATGTTAAGAGTAACAAGAAGGGTTTCTTCAGGTATGTTAGCAACAAGAAGAAAGTCAAGGAAAGTGTGGGCCCTTACTGAATGATGGAGGCAACCTAGTGACAGAGGATGTGGAAAAAGCTAATGTACTCAATGCTTTTTTTGCCTCTGTCTTCACGAACAAGGTCAGCTCCCAGACTACTGCACTGGGCAGCACAGCGTGGGGAGGAGGTGACCAGCCCTCTGTGGAGAAAGAAGTGGTTTGGGACTATTTAGAAAAGTTGGACGAGCACAAGTCCATGGGGCCGGATGCGCTGCATCTGAGAGTGCTAAAGGAGTTGGCGGATGTGATTGCAGAGCCATTGGCCATTATCTTGGAAAACTCATGGTGATCGGGGGAAGTCCCGGATGACTGGAAAAAGGCTAATGTAGTGCCCATCTTTAAAAAAGGGAAGAAGGAAGATTCTGGGAACTACAGGCCAGTCAGCCTCACCTCAGTCCCTGGAAAAACCATGGAGCAGGTCCTCAAGGAATCAATTCTGAAGCACTTAGAGGAGAGGAAAGTGATCAGGAACAGTCAGCATGGATTCACCAAGGGCAAGTCATGTCTGACTAATCTAATTGCCTTCTATGATGAGATAACAGGCTCTGTGGATGAGGGGAAAGCGGTGGACGTGTTGTTCCTTGACTTTAGCAAAGCTTTTGACATGGTCTCCCACAGTATTCTTGCCAGCAAGTTAAAGAAGTATGGGCTGGATGAATGGACTATAAGGTGGATAGAAAGTTGGCTAGATTGTCGGACTCAATGGGTAGTGATCGATGGCTCCATGTCTAGTTGGCAGCTGGTATCAAGTGGAGTGCCCCAAGGGTCGGTCCTGGGGCCGCTTTTGTTCAATATCTTCATAAATGATCTGGAGGATGGTGTGGATTGCACCCTCAGCAAGTTTGCAGATGACACTAAACTGGGAGGAGAGGTTGATATGCTGGAGGGTAGGGATAGGATACAGAGGGCCCTAGATAAATTAGAGGATTGGGCCAAAAGAAATCTGATGAGGTTCAACAAGGACAAGTGCAGAGTCCTGCACTTAGGATGGAAGAATCCCATGCACCGCTACAGACTAGGGACCAAATGGCTCGGCAGCAGTTCTGCAGAAAAGGATCTAGGGGTTACAGTGGACGAGAAGCTGGATATGAGTCAACAGTGTGCCCTTGTTGCCAAGAAGGCCAATGGCATTTTGGGATGTATAAGTAGGGGCATTGCCAGCAGATCGAGGGACGTGATCATTCCCCTCTATTCAACATTGGTGAGGCCTCATCTGGAGTACTGTGTCCAGTTTTGGGCCCCACACTACAAGAAGGATGTGGAAAAATTGGAAAGAGTCCAACTGAGGGCAACAAAAATGATTAGGGGACTGGAACACATGACTTATGAGGAGAGGCTGAGGGAACTGGGATTGTTTAGTCTGCAGAAGAGAAGAATGAGGGGGGATTTGATAGCTGCTTTCAACTACCTGAAAGGGGGTTCCAAAGAGGATGGATCTAGACTGTTCTCAGTGGTAGCTGAGGATAGAACAAGGAGAAATGGTCTCAAGTTGCAGTGGGGGAGGTGTAGGTTGGATATTAGGAAAAACTTTTTCACTAGGAGGGTGGTGAAACACTGGAATGCGTTACCTAGGGAGGTGGTGGAATCTCCTTCCTTAGATATTTTTAAGGTCAGGCTTGACAAAGCCCTGGCTGGGATGATTTAGTTGGGGATTGGTCCTGCTTTGAGCGGGGGTTGGACTAGATGACCCCCTGAGGTCCCTTCCAACCCTGATATTCTATGATTCTATGAAAAGGAGAAATGGACACAAAGCAGATATTAGGAATGGCAATATACAAAAACTTGTAGGGGAACACTTCAACCTCCCTGGACACACAATTGCAGATTTAAAGGTAGCCATCCTGCCGCAAAAAAAACTTCAGGAGCAGACTTCAAAGAGAAACTGCTGAGCTTCAGTTCATTTGCAAATTTGACACCATCAGCTCAGGATTAAACAAAGACTGTGAATGGCTAGCCAGCTACAAAAGCAGTTTCTCCCTTGGTGTTCACACCTCAACTGCTAGAAGAGGGTCTCATCCTCCCTGATTGAACTAACCTTGTTATCCCTAGCCTGATTCGTGCTTGCATATTTATACCTGCGTCTGGAAATTTCCACTACATGCATCTGACGAAGTGGGCATTCACCCATGAAAGCTTATGCTCCGATACGTCTGTTAGTTTATAAGGTGCCACAGGACTCTTTGCCGCTATCAGCATATGACTCACAAGAATGACCCGTACACTGATAATGTAGAGAAACAAAATATGAGAAATACAAGATACGGAATAGATCACAGTTTGGATTAGACTGCCCCAAAATTTATTTGAGAAGTGTTCTGCTTTAGTCAATGTACTGCAGTAATTGTAACATGAATGAAACAAAAACAAGCACGAATAGCCTTGAGATATAGCAACATAATACATCGTTAATTGTGTCAGTCTCTTATTTGTTTACTGAATAAATAACACTTGTGAATATAACAATTGTACACCAAATATTCATGTACCTAATGTACACAAAACTGCATGAGTCGTGCTTATTTATTATTATAAATATGGAGGTGAATATACAAGTAGATGTACAGGTTTTAGGAGTGATAATTATATACAAGGAAGATTACAAGTATTTGGTGCAGCAGTGGTGTTGCATCAAATATTTGTATACTTCCTGGCTGGTATCAGTCATACATAAAAAATACCCACGTATTTGCTGTGGATACACATTGATCTCTGTATTTATCGGTAAACATATATACTTTAAAAACAACAAGATTCAGTACAACAGAGGCCAATGAAGAAAGTGAAAAGAGTTCTGTAATAGTGTTAATAATTTCAGGGATTTTTAATTGAGATTCTATCTGCATTAGAAATAACGGGAGAGGTCATTTTAGAAGTGTCAAAAATACTTCAGCAGCATTTTATAAGTTGACATCAATGATATTAACAGATTCCAAGGCAAAGGTATGATACTGGTTTATAATGTCTTTTTCAGGCTTCCTGAAAGGGCTAGAAAAGGCAGTTTTACAAGATATAGACAAGAATCCAAAGAAATTGCATAAACTCAGTGCTGTGGATATGCTGTGCCTCTTTGTTTATAATTATTCAATATTCATGTGTTTGAGGAGGCACTGAGAAGACTATTAAACCTCCAATCTGGCAAAGCATTTAAACAACAGGACTTGAATTTAAAGTTAAGATGTACTTAAGTACTTTGCTAGATTGGGCCTGCACTCTTGGTTGGATGCTGAGGGATAGTCATTAAGGGCCTGATCCAAAGCTAATTGTAGTCAGTGAAAAGATTTGAATTTGCTTCAGTAAGCTTTGGATCAGGCCGGATTTTCAAAGGTGTTGAGTTTCCACAACACCCATTAAAGTCAACAGGAGCTGCTGATGCTCAGCATCTCTGGGGAGCAAACAGAAATATGTCCATATATCTTTTAAAACAAATTGCTACTGTTCTTCAGAGTTACAGATGATAAATGGTAATGATACAAGACATGGAGAGGAAACTGAAATATATTAGAGATGAGGGAACTATTTGTGGCAAACTAATATTTAGAGAATTTCATCTTTTTCTTTTCAGGCAGCGTTCGTGAACAGACTTGGATTTTTACCAGTGTGTTCATTACTGAAGAGTGTTCAAGGCCTGTTTCATTCAAATGTATTTCAGCCTATTTGTTTCTTGCAAAATTCACTCATAGCCGGCACTTGCTCTTTGTTCCTACCATTGTCACGAGGCTGCCTTCTGAGGGCCAGCTTCTAAGTACTGTCACGGGAAGCATCGTGAGTGTGGGGCTGGGTGCTGGAGGAGCATGTCACGGGCACAGCGGCGATATTTTAGGCAGCTGCAGACAGCCTGCCATATCTTAGACGGGCCTCCAGAGTTATCTAAATTACGCCAGAGGCCGCAGCGGAGCCCAGTGCAGGATCAGGAAGGTGCCAAGGTGGCTTAAAGTCACCCTAGCCCCCACTCTCTCTCAGGCTGCATCTACACTGGGAGCTAGGGGTGTGATTCCCAGCTCGAGTACCAACACTAGCTCTAGCGTATAGTAGGGTCGCTGTGGTGGCACGGGCAGGGGTATGGGCTAGCCACCCTGCATACACATCCACTGGGGCTGGGTGGGTTTACACTCAGAGCGGGTAGCCCTTGCTTTAGCTTGCCACTGCCTGTGAGCCCATGGGTACACTTCTGGTTTTAGCATGCTTGAAAACTAGCATGAGGGTGTTTACTCAAGCTGGGAACCCCCGTCTCCAAGTGTAGACATAGCCTCAGAGGCATAGCGCGAGCCACCAGAGTCTTTAATTCTCCCAGGGAGAGAGTAGAAGCATCTTGTGCAATTAGGACACACTGGATCACTAGGATTTGGGAATGTTTTGGACGTTTAAAACCCATTCTTTTACCAAATCTCTAGTCAGGCTTCGCCTCAGAAATAACTGCTAGAAATTGTATATTGTAAATTAAAAGCTGGGGGAAGATTTAAAATTAACTTTTCTCTTCTCATATTTACACATAGTACTTGCATGTGATATGTGAGTGTGCTGGCCTAACTATGAAGGACATGGCCATACCCTTGTCTGGTCTATTTAATTGCCCCTGTGCTAGGGCTGCAACCAGGGATTTTGTGTGATCTTAGCTGTGATGGATGTGGCACTCAACCTGTATGCTTCATTTACTTATGTCAGGGCCAGGGCTGTAGAGCCAGGTTTTTAAAGGTATCTAGGCACCTAAAGATGCAGGTGGGCACCTACTGGGATTTTCAAAAGCTCCTATACACCCAGCTCCCACTGATTTTAACACAGTGGACAGGCTAGCCAGCTCATCAGGGTTTCAGTGCATATGTTGCTATGTGCACTAACATTCTACCGGACTGACCAACCTGGGGATACCTGGTCAACTGCCTATAATCGGAGCACAGGTCTTTGTTTCCCCCTGGAGGGTGCTCTACAATCACGGGGCACTCTGTCTTTGTAGTGCTCCTATAGGGAAGCCCCACAAAGTCAGATTATGGCCTGGCTGTTTATGAGTTCAGTTCCAGCAGGAGTTCTTACAGGTTCTGCTGGGAGCGTCCACGAGCTGAGGCAATCAGGTGCCGCTGAACCTAGAGTGCTGAGAAGCTTAAACAGGGGGATGGCTTGGCTACTTTTATACTGGATAGCGAGATCTATGTATGTAGGTATGCATGCCTGCCTAAATGCCAGGGCAAGGAACTCTAGAAGCAGAAGAACGTACTGGGTTAATAGAGAGTTCTGTCTGTGAAGTTGGCTTTTTTTTTTTTTTTAATTTAAATTGCATATGCCCAGAGATTGTGGTGGATCTTTTTGTTTGTGTTCTTTTGGTTGAACAAGAACCTTCTAATAAACCTGAAATTGCATATAGCTTAATTTTTTTATTGAATTTACTTTAGCTAACAGGCCTCCTGCAAAATAAAATAATAATAATTAATTCCTGCTTCGTAAAATCTGATCCTACTACATTGCCTTTCTGTGGAGACCTTAAAAACTGAGCTTCTGTCTGCTTCAATGTTATTCATTTACCTGCCCTTTCGGTCTAGCAGAGATTTGACCAAACGTACTCAGCCTAAATTTCCCCTCCTCTATTGTGAGTACTGGGGCGGTGGGGGGTTGTTTAATTCGCTCCACAACAAAGATAGCTGCATTTCGTTCTACAGACAAATGCAGACACCGAGAGAAGGTTTTTCGGATCTTGTTAGATTAAAAGTGCTTTACAAAGAATGGGGGACCCTTTTGGTCTGGTCTCCCATGCCTGCTAGAGCTGCTTGGAGCCTGGAATTCCCGTTTTGTGGGAAATTTGAAAATGTTGGAGAAATTTTCTTTCCACATCAGAATGAAAACTTAAAATTTCAATATTCCCTGTGGAATAGGGGGTTCTGAAATTGGGTTTGGAAAAAAAGCAAACAATCCCTTTTGTATTGAGCTTTGTGAAATGTTTCCCAGGCTCCCAAGCTGCCCAGGGCTCCAGATGCCCACCTTGTGGGATGCTGAGAAGCCAGGAGCCTGCAAGTCCAAAGAACAGGGCTTCAAGGGTATGTCTACACAGCAAGTGGCAGCCTGCAGCAATAAGTCTCAGTGCTTTGGTCCATAGACTTGGGCTTGCACTATGATGCAAAAAATAGTTGCACAGACTCATGCTTGGGCTGGAGCTCAGAAGCCCAGCACCTCGCTAGGCTTCAGAACCTGAGCTCCAGCCCGAGCTGCTGCGTTTGTACTGCTATTTTTAAGAGCCTGAGCCCGAGCCTGAGTCTTTCAACCCAGACTCTGGGACTTGCTGCTGCAGGCTGCCACTTGCTGTACTAGATGTATCCCCCCAGGGTCCTAGTTCCACTGGCAGCCCACCACATGGGCTGCAGAGGAGACAGCTCAGATTTCAGGAAACTAGGCAGATTTCCCTCAGAAACCTGCATGATTTCTGTCCAAATTTTGCTGAAAACAAGATGGTTCTGCAGACCATTTCCATTTTGACAAATCAGCATTTTACAGTCGAAAAAAATTCCATTGGAAAATTTCCTACTGGCTCTATTGCCCAATATAGCTGCAAAATAAATCTTCCCAGTTTACAGTCATCCAGTGCATTCAATCACACTCTATAGTAGTGGGAGGAGGCTGGGAGGGGCCATCTTTCCTTGCAGAGATGAGATGGGTGGAGCTGTAAGTCAATTTATAAAACAACTTCTCACTGACTCCTACCACTGTAAAGACTGCAAACATGTTTCAGGAGCCACTGCCGGCTCATGTGCCAGTAGTAACATATGACTTGCTTGCAACAGAGATCAAAAAGGCAGCATGTGCCAGTTCATCTCAGGTAAGAAAGCCCTATCGCCAAATTTGTTTAAGGTTTGAATTCAGATGTGTAGAGCACAAAGCAGGTAGTACGAGTCCTGCCTTATTATAGTATTTATGTACCAGCTGCTGTGCAGGATTCTTTCCAGACAGGAAGCAAGACAATATGTCCCAGCCTGAAGAGCGAAATCCTGGCTTCACTGAAATCAAGGGCAAAATTTACATTGACTTCAATGCAGCTAAGATGTCATCCTTGATGTCTAAACGAGACATGGTACCAGGCGATGGGGAAAGTAAAGGAAGGGAAACAAAAGAAGAGAGAGTGATTAGGAATTCAGCTCATCTGTGTTGTTTTGTTTTGCATTTTTCATCATTTTTATTTTTATTTTAAATATAAGTAGAGGAAGTAGGAAGCACAGAACTGAGATTTGAGATAAAAAGCAAAACTTTATTGCAGGGTTAGTCTACAGGAAGCAGGTTTGTGGTTGCTTTGATGTCCCACAGCTGAGAGGAGTCTTCCTCCATTGTTTCATAGAAAAGGGTGGCACTTACATGGGGTTTGCACCCCACTTATGCCAATTAAAGCATGTTTGTGCAAAATGACCAGGTGGTAGGGACACCATTGTGAGTACTGAAACATAGTGGGTCATAATGAACAGCCATTCCAATTTGGGGGTTCAGCAACTATGAACTCATGATAAAGCTTGACAATGTTTTTATTTTTTCCCCTTCTCTTTTCAGGATCTAAACATTAAAACAAATCCTTTGGGAAATGTCAAAACTAAGCATGGGCGTCACTGTGCAGCGCAGGAGAATACTGAATTTAAGGTACTGTAAATTCGAGGATTTCAAAACCAAGCTCGTTTAGCTGGAGGGAGGAAAGGTTGGGACATAATCGCATATCAATTTAAATTGACAACTCATGACAACAATTCAAGTTTCGTGGGTGAAACTTCCTTGGGTTTAGCATTTGAAACATCTTATTTCATTTTGGGAATTTCAAAATTGCTCTCTGTATTTCTCTTTGCATTTGATTTGATGCATGGAAAATGTCCCCTCTCTCGCTACCTTCATTCCTCATAAAAGGTGGAATTTCTTCTCAAAAATATTTCTTGTTACTGACTCTGAGTCACATTCAGCAGTGGTGTAAGTAGATGCCACCCCATCAGCTTCAATAGAGTCATCTCTGATCACGTGTATTACTTTCATGACATGGTGCTTAAATGACTTTTGGGTGCTTAAACCTCGATTTCCAGGATATTTGGTGAATCACAAGTTGCTCATTTGGTGGATGGTCAGCTGATATTAATGAAAATATTTATGAATTCTGTAAATTTCACAAATGATTATCTGAAAAGTCATGCTGGAATTTTGTTATTCTACTGTTTAAAAAGTTTGAGACATCCAGTTGTGGAGCAGAAATAATGCCATTTGACTTTGATAACGAATCATGCAACACAACTAATGAATACTCAGAGAAAATTGGTAATTTCACTGAACAATTTTAGCCTATATGTATATGTCTAAATAATGAATACACACACACATCTGGATTTGTTTGCATAGAACTCAACAAAAACACTAACCCAGGAACCTATCCTTGCAACAAAGCCCGATGCCAACTCTGTCCACATATTTATTCAAGTGACACCATCATAGGACCTAATCACATTAGCCACGCCATAAGGGGCTCGTTCATCTGCACATCTACCAATGTGATATATGCCACCATGTGCCAGCAATGCCCCTCTGCCATGTACATTGGCCAAACTGGACAGCCTCTACACAAAAGAATAAATGGACACTAATCTGACATCAGAAATCATAACATTCAAAAACCGATAGGAGAACACTTCAACCTCTCTGGCCACTCAGTAAAAGACTTAAGGGTGGCAATTTTGCAACAGAAAAGCTTCAAAAACAGACTGCAATGAGAAACTGCTAAGCTTGAATTAATATGCAAACTAGATTCCATTAACTTGGGTTCGAATAGAGACTTGGAGTGGCTGGGTCATTACACATATTGAATCTATTTCCCCATGTTAAGTATCCTCACACCTTATTGTCAACTGTCTAAATGGACCATCTTGATTATCACTACAGAAGTTTTTTTCTCCTGCTGATAATAGCTCATCTTAATTAATTAGCCTCTTACAGTTTGTATGGCAACTTCCACCTTCTCTGTATGTGTGTGTATATATCTTCTTACTATATGTTCCATTCTATGCATCCGATGAAGTGGGCTGTAGCCCACGAAAGCTTATGCTCTAATAAATTTGTTAGTCTCTAAGGTGCCACAAGTACTCCTGTTCTTTTTGCGGATACAGACTAATACGGCTGCTACTCTGAAACCTGATTCAAAAAAGGGTACTGAATTCATCACAAATAGTTTGACCAGCTGTAATAACCATTCAGTTTGTTCAAAATAACATCAATCAATTACAACAATGAAAGTATGCTTAAGGGGCAAATTTTTACTGGGGTATTTGCAGGTGTAATGCAAAGGATAAATATAAGGGTAATTAACCGCTGGAACAAATTACCGAGGGTGTGGTAGATTTGTCATCACTTGAAATCTTTAAATCAAGATTGAATGTCTTTCTAAAAGATATCTATAGTTCAGCGTCAAGTTATTGGGCATGATTGGGAACCACAAAGTAAAATTCTATAGACTGCAATGAAGAAGGTCAAACTAGACCTTCTCCATAGCAGATCTAAACTAGATTAAAAGAATTTAGAATTAAATTGCTGATACCCCCAAAATTTCAAAGCATGACTGTGGTGGTTACCCAGAGCCTCTGGCAACATAAGCATGGCCTTCCAGGCCTCCCCAGGCCCTGCTTGCTCTTAACAGGTTAACAGTAGGCACACTTTGGTGCTCAGAGTGTCTCCCTGGAGTGCCCAGCCCCAGATCCACTGGACACTCACAGAATTCCCAGATCCTCTGTTCCCAAAGGAATAGTACACTGCAGCTTACCGTTCGCTGGAGAACACAGCTCTGCATAACGCCTGACACCTAGATTTGTTCATAAAGAAATCAAATATAAGTTTATTTAACAAAGACAAATAGTCAAATGATAGCAAATAAAATATTAGAAACAAAGGGTTACATATAAAATAAAATCACGAGGTGCATATCCAAACCTGAACTTAACTAATGAGACATCGTCCTGTAATATAGAGCCAAAGCGCACCCAAAATCCGGTCTGGTGTATTACAGTCAGCTGTGACCTTCCATTCATGAGACCCCATGCTGTCCTCTCGACTCCTCAGTGGAAAGATTCAGAGTTTTATCTCTGTCTCTACAGTGATAGTCCAAAAAGCCATCGTCTTGCTTGCAAACAGGATAACCACCCACTGCTTGTGTTTTCCTGTCTAGGATCTCCCCTGCTGACTTTGAAATCACTTGATTAGCATTTGGCGCAGGCTGTACTTAGGCATTCGTTGTGAGTATACAATACTCAGTTCACATGTAGGCAGACTGATAGATAAACATCTTCTGGCTGAAAGAAACCTGTTCTCACTGTTTGGTGGCCAGCCCCAAGTCACAGACCTTAAGAATATAATTTTCAGTATGTATACATAACGCCATACACACATACCAGAACCAGGTGCCCCTTGTAACGCTTATGCATCCTGTGTCCTCTGCCAGTTGGCACCAACAGATTGCTGGGTCACATGGACATCCGCAGTTAGGGTATCGAAAATATCCTAACTCTGTCCTCCTAGAGATCCCTTCTACTATCTTCCCTTCTTTGCATCTGGAGTATTATAAATGTGCACTACAAAACATAGTTTTATGATTAGTTTTGTGAATTAGTTTCTCTGGGTATGTCTACACTATGAAGTAGGGATGTGATTCCCAGCTCATGTAGACATACTTGTGCTAGCTCTCATCTGAGTTGTTGTGCTCAAAATAGTACTGTGGCCACATAGCCCATGCAGTGGTATGGGCTAATTGCCCCGAATATGTACCACAGGCTTTAGGTGGGTTTGTACTTGGGGCAGCTAGCTTGTGCCACTAATGCCGGTGCCAATGCTACTGCGGCCAATCTACTATTTTTAGTGCGCTAGTTGAGATGAGATGAGAGCTTGCTCAGGTGTGTGTAGGTGAGCTGGGAATCTCACACCTACATTATAGTGCAGACACAGCCTCTTATACACAAGCCCGCATACATGAGAAGGGTGAATTGGTTCAACCTAAACAGATATAACAATATCCACATAGCCTTTTGCACCAGTTTAAGTTAAGCCTTAACTTAAACTGATGCCACTTTCTCATGTAGACAAGCTTTAAACATGATGCTTTGTCACTATACTAAACTTTCTGTGTAAATGCTGTAATCTCATAATCTGAATTTAGGTGGTTTGTATGTGTTCGCTCTGTGTTTTATGTCACTTGGATAATTGACTTTTGTAGTGGTAATCACACATATTGAATCTATTTCCACATGTTAAGTATCCTCACACCTTCTTGTCAACTGTCTAAATGGGCCATCTTGATTATCACTACAAGTTTTTTTTCTCCTGCTGATAATAGCTTCTTTTAATTAATTAGCCTCTTACTCCACCTTTTCATGTTCTCTGTATGTGTATATAAATATCTTCTTACTATATGTTCCATTCTACGCATCCAATGAAGTGGGCTGTAGCCCACAAAAGCTTATGCTCAAATAAATTTGTTAGTCTCTAAGGTGCCACAAGTCCTCCTGTTCTTTTTGCGGATACAGACTAACATGGCTGCCACTCTGAAACCTTTAAAAAAGCCAGCGAACCCTCTGTTTTTAGGGTGCCATCATCAGAAGACTATTTCTACCAAATTGGATGCAAACTAAACAAAAGTCATCTGTTCTCTGATGACATGTCTGGAGTTTCTTCTTGCAGAGCCAGACCTTGTCACAGTAATCTGTCTTTGTGACTTCTAGACTGGGACAGTGCAGTGTGTTGTATGTGGTGCTACTTGAAGAACACATATATTCTTTGCCTGTTTAATCTTCTGTCTTCTCTTTTCCTTTCTCTCATCTATGAGCTTTTATCTGGTGCTCCTCACTGAAGTATATGAGTACTTTCAACCGAATGCAGCTGCTTGCCTGTTACACAGAATCAGTTATATGGAACCATATTATATCACATTCCTGGACCAGCACAGGCTTCTTATTTGCTTCTGGGCAAAATTCAAGGTGCTGACTTTGATCTTTAATGAAGATGTATGTTATCTGGGTCCTGACTGTTCCTTTCCCTATATGCTACAATAGCAATTAATGTCAGCAGTGGTATTCAGGCTAACAGTCCCTAGATTTAAACAGTTGAAGACTTGTGCAGGGCCGGCTCCAGGCAGCAGCAAAGGAAGCAGGTGCCTGGGGCGGCCAATAGAAAAGGGCGGCACTCCGTCCGTCATCGGGGTCGCACATCCGGGTCTTTGGTGGCGGGCCCTGCAGTCCCTCTCTTCCTCTTCAGCGACACTTCGGCAGCAGCTCAACCAGGCTTGGTGTTTTGTTTTGTTTTTCCCTTCGCTGCTTGGGGCGGCAAAAAAGCTGGAGCCAGCCCTGGACTTGTGGCAGGACTTTCATAGTGGAGCATCCTTTACTAAGGAGTTTCCTTCCGCATTTGTACAACAAAACTCTAGTTTGTTGACATTTAGCACATTGTGCAAAGCCCTTCTTTTCACTCAGTTATTTTGCTTAGGGAAGAGGGTTTTTGTTTTCATTTGTGGGACTGTCCTATTCTTTTTGCTAAAAATAATAGATTAAAAATAGTTTTCATTAGATTTTGTGCATAGTGCATTTAATAGCCCACATTTTCAAATAGACTTGTACCCAGTTAGATTGCATAGTGTTTGCATACAAATTCTAAGATGTGCATGTGTGTACTTAGCTGTCAGATTGGCTTAGTACATGCAATGTTTCTTGCATCTACGTTATGCAGGGTCTTGTGCTTGTGCATGCTATTTTGCAGGCATTCAAATGAAGATGGTTTGACAATTAGTAGTAAATCACTCAAAGAATAAATGTTTCTGTTTTATCTCAAGTGCAACTTGAATTTGATGGCAAGATAATTAAAGTATTGTACATCACTCCCTTGTTCATTCCACTTTAGAATTCTGTTTGGGACCCTCCAAATTTTGACTCCATTATTAAAGCCTATCTTTAAAAGAAAAGGAGTACTTGTGGCACCTTAGAGACTAAATTTATTTATTTATTTATTTATTTATTTATTTCGTGAGCTACGGCTCACTGAATGCATCCGATGAAGTGAGCTGTAGCTCACGAAAGCTTATGCTCAAATAAATGTGTTAGTCTCTAAGTCCTCCTTTTCTTTTTGCAGATACAGACTAACACGGCTGCTACTCTGAAACCTATCTATAAAAGAAAGCTTTTCTATTTGTTACCAATAAGTGAAGCATGATATAATTGTAGTGTTAATGGTCTGTTATGCAGATTAGATGGACCTGAAATTGCTTTTCTTTGAGTTTACATACGCAGAGTAGCACAATTCAAATACTTTATCATATATATGTATAACTGATATTAATATTCATTATAATATTTATGAACCATCTTATATTTTTATGAAACTAGATCAAAGATATTGCGTTACAAGTGTCATACTGATTGTTTAAGCAATTTTCCCCTTCTGTTGACTAATTTAAGGGAATAAGTTAAAATAAAAATAACATTTTACACTTCTGTGTGCAAGGAGGAGTGGCAGGATTTAGAACACACATGAAAAAAGAGCAGATTTGATGTAACAAAGAGTCTATTTGTCGTCTTAACTCACTAGTGGGATAATTTTTTTAACGCAAAATTTGGCAATCATGTGGATTCATGACATTATTTACTGCATTTAAACTGTATTGAAGAGCATTCATATATTCTGGAAAACAAACCGAATCAAGGTTTATAAACTGGAATATTTGAGTGAAAACACGATACTTAACTATTATTTTTTAATCTGTGGAGTTCCTGAGCTCATGCGATGCAGACAGTTGTCCTTCCAAGTACACTGTAAGGCTCATCTATTTATTTGTCCAAGTATGCATTTGGTGTGGACTTAAGTTGGGAGGTCTGCAAGTGATGGGGTATGGAGGGACAAAAGGATGACTGCCTATTATTGTTGCTAGTCATAGTCATAGTATTTTTATTTAAATTAAGGTGCCCACAGGCTGTCACATTGTGAACATAATACATTTCTACATAAATAAAATGTAAAGGCTTTAAATGGCCTAGTCATTAGTGTCAATTTGAAATAAAAATATCACATTTGTGGGGTATAGCCAGAGTATCAGTTTGATGCATTAGCAGACTGTTTTGAGAAAATTTGACTTCACTCTTTCAATTAATGCACACATTGAGTGAAGTTCTTCTAGCCTTTCTTCATCTGAAAATGTCTCGACATCTACTCTGCCTGTATATTTGCCAACATTCTAGGTAGTCTGTGAAATGTTGTAGGAGACACAGGCTGCTTCTGTCTGAGCTGAAATCAGCTCATAAAAATAATTATGGTCTAGGACAGAGGGTGACGGTGCCCCCCATAAGGCTTTATGGAAATATGCTTATGAATGTATGTATATGACATAACTGGAATACGTTTTATGCTACATATGCCATGTAACATCTCTGTAGAAGTTATGATTTACTGAATCTATTAATCCTATTTGTATGCATGTATCATTTTTGTATTCGAAGTTATGAATATTGGCTGTATACTTGTCCGATTCTAAGTAGGTTTTAGTGAAGCAGTTGGTCAGCTTCCTGAGAAAAGACTATTCTCAGTAAGTGCCCAATCAAGAAACCCTTAAGCCAACAATGAACTTGGAGATGCCAATCCACATCTGAGCTTTCCCAGGAATGTGGCTTGTCTGGTAAGGAACTCAGTCATGCTTGGACATGTGACTTACCCAGGTGACTCCAAAACTCCATTTTGTAGCTGGACTTTGCATAGGAGAGAGGAGGGGGTCTCCACCCACAAGAGAAAGTCTATTTAAACCCCTGGGAGACCCCTCCATTTTGTCTTCAGCTGGCTAAAGAGAGAGCCTCTCCACCCCCAAAGATACCTGAAAGAAACTGGAACAAAAGATAGTAACTACAGGGGTTGTGAGTGATTGCTGGACCCAGACTAGAAGGAGATTAGTCTGTAAAAGAAAGCTTACTGGAACTGGTGAGGTTTTTATCTGTATTCAGTTTTATTACTGTACTAGACATAGACTTGTGTGTTTTATTTTATTTTGCTTGGTAATTCACTTTTTTCTGTCTGTTACTACTTGGAACCACTTAAATCCTACATTCTGTATCTAATAAAATCACTTTTTACTTATTAATTAACCCAGAGTATGTATTAATACGGGGTGGAGGGAGGGAAACAGCTGTGCACCTCTCTCTATCAGTGTTATAGAGGGTGAACAATTTATGAGTTTACCCTGTATAACCTTTATACAGGGTAAAACAGATTTATTTAGGGTTTGGACACAATTGGGAGTTGGGCATCTGAGTGTTAAAGACAGGCACACTTCTGTAAGCTGCTTTCATAGACTCGTAGATATTAAGGTCAGAAGGGACCATTATGATCATCTAGTCTGACCTCCTGCACAATGCAGGCCACAGAATCTCACCCACCCACTCCTGCAATAAACCTCTCACCTATGTGTGAGCTATTGAAGTCCTCAAATCATGGTTTAAAGACTTCAAGGTACAGAGAATCTTCCAGCAAGTGACCCATGCCCCATGCTACAGAGGAAGGCAACCCCCGCCCCTCCAGGGCCTCTTCCAATCTGCCCTGGAGGAAAATTTCTTCCTGACCCCAAATATGGTGATCAGCTGAAACCCTGAGCATGTGGGCAAGATTCACCAGCCAGATACCCAGGAAAGAATTCTCTATCGTAACTCAGATCCCACCCCATCTAACATCCTATCGCAGGCCATTGGGCCTATTTACCATGAATAGTTAAAGATCAATTAATTGCCAAAATCATGTTATCCCATCATACCATCTTCTCCATAAACTTATCGAGTTTAATCTTGAAGCCAGATAGATCTTTTGCCCCCACTGCTTCCCTTGGAAGGCTATTCCACAACTTCACTCCTCTGATGGTTAGAAACCTTCATATAATTTCAAGTCTAAACGTCCCGATGGCCAGTTTATATCCATTTGTTCTTGTGTCCACATTGGTACTGAGCCTAAATAATTCCTCTCCCTCTCCGGTATTTATCCTCTGATATATTTATAGAGAGCAATCATATCTCCCCGCAACCTTCTTTTGGTTAGGCTAAACAAGCCAAGCTCTTTGAGTCTCCTCTCATAAGACAGGTTTTCCATTCCTCGGATCATCCTAGTAGCCCTTCTCTGGACCTATTCCAGTTTGAATTCATCCTTCTTAAACATGGGAGACCAGAACTGCACACAGTATTCCAGATGAGGTCTCACCAGTGCCTTGTATAACAATACCAACACCTCCTTATCTCTACTGGAAATACCTCACCTGATGCATCCTAAGACCGCATTAGCTTTTTTCACGGCCATATCACATTGGCGGCTCATAGTCATCCTGTGGTGAACCAATACGCCAATGTCTTCCTCCTCCTCTGTTACTTCTAATTGATGCGTCCCCAGTTTATAACTAAAATTCTTGTTATTAATCCCTAAATGCATGACCTTACACTTCTCACTATTAAATTTCATCCTATTACTATTACTCCAGTTTACAAGGTCATCCAGATCCTCCTGTATGATATCCCGGTCCTTCTCTAAATTGGCAATACCTCCCAGGTTTGTATCAGCTGCAAACTTTATTAGCACACTCCCACATTTTGTGCCGAGGTCAGTAATAAAAAGATTAAATAAGATTGGTCCCAAAAACAATCCCTGAGGAACTCCACTGGTAACCTCCCTCCAGTCTGACAGTGCACCTTTCAGTATGGCCCACTGTAGTCTCCCTTATAACCAATTCCTTATCCACTTTTCAATTTTCATATTGATCCCCATCTTTTCCAATTTAACTAATAATTCCCCATTTGGCACCGTATGAAACGCCTTACTGAAATCTAGGTAAATTAGATCCACTGCGTTTCCTTTGTCTAATAAATCTGTTACTTTCTCAAAGAAGGAAATCAGGTTGGTTTGGCATGATCTACCTTTTGTAAAGCCATGTTGTATTTTGTCCCATTTACCATTGACCTCAAAGTCCTTAACTACTTTCTCCTTCAAAATTTTTTCCAAGACCTTGCATACTACAGATGTCAAACTAACAGGCCTGTAGTTACCTTGATCACTTTTTTTCCCTTTCTTAAAATAGGAACTATGTTAGCAATTCTCCAGTCATACGGTACAACCCCTGAGTTTACAGATTCATTAAAAATTCTTGCTAATGGGCTTGCAATTTCATGTGCCAATTCCTTTAATGTTCTTGGATGAAGATTATCCGGGCCCCCCGATTTAGTCCCATTAAGCTGTTCGAGTTTGGCTTCTACCTCAGATATGGTAATAGCTACCTCCATATCCTCATTCCCATTTGTCATCCTACCATTATCCCTAACCTGCTCATTAGCTTTATTAAAGACTGAGGCAAAGTATTTGTTTAGATATTAGGCCATGCCTAGATTATCCTTAACCTCCACTCCATCCTCAGTGTTTAGCGGTCCCACTTCTTCTTTCTTAGTTTTCTTCTTATTTATATGGCTATAGAACCTTTTACTATTGGTTTTAATTCCCTTTGCAAGGTCCAACTCTACTTGACTTTTAGCCTTTCTCACTTTATCCCTACATGTTCGGCCTCAGTAAGGTAGCTTTCTTTGCTGATCCCTCCCATCTTCCACTCCCTGTATGCTTTCTGCTGTTTCTTAATCACCTCTCTGAGATGCTTGCTCATCCAGCTTGGTCTACAACTCCTGCCTATGAATTTTTTCCCCTTTCTTGGGATGCAGGCTTCCGATAGCTTCTGCAGCTTTGACTTGAAGTAATCCCAGGCCTCCTCTGCCTTTAGATCCATAAATTCTTCAGTCCAATCCACTTCCCTAACTAATTTCCTTAATTTTTGAAAGTCAGCCCTTTTGAAATCAAAAACCCTAGTCGCAGATTTATTTTTGTTTATTCTTCCGTTCAGTTTGAACTGAATTAGCTCATGATCACTTGAAACAAGGTTGTCCCCTACAACCATTTCTTCTATGAGGTCCTCACTACTCACCAAAACCAAATCTAAAATGGCATCCCCTCTAGTCGGTTCAGCAACTACTTGATGAAGGAATCCATCAGCTAACGCATCTAGGAAAATCTGAGCCCTATTATTATTACTAGCACTCATCCTCCAGTCTATATCTGGGAAGTTAAAGTCTCCCTTGATCACACAATTTCCATCAGTATTTACTTCATTATAAACATTAAAGAGGGCTCTATCCAAATCCAAATTAGATCCCGGTGGTCTATAGCTCACCCCGAGCACTATCACAGGGGAGGCTCTAGTAGTTTTCTTCCCCAGTGTGATTTTTGCCCAGACGGACTCTGTCTTATCCATTCCATCGCTTCTTATTTCTTTACATTCTACCTCATCCTTGATATACAGTGCTACTCCACCATCTTTACCTTTAGTTCTGTCTTTCCTAAACAGCACGTACCCCTCAATAGCTGTAGTCCAGTCATGTCTACTATTCCACCATGTTTCTCTTATCCCTATAATATCTGGTTTCACTTCCTGCACCAGTAGCTCTAGTTCCTCCATTTTGTTACCGAGGCTCCTCGCATTGGTGTACAAACATCTTAATTTTTGCTGTTTGGCCTCGCTCACATTCTTTACCCGATTAGGCACGGACATTCTACAGCCAGTATGACCTATTAGACTGGTATCCACAGTGTCCTTCTTCCTTATATACATTCTCCTATCCACGGCTGTATCCTTTCTCACTTTGTTTTCTTCCCTCTCAATGCTAAAATCCGGCGTGGAGATTACCTGGACATCTCCCAACCATCTCCCCCAAATTCCTAGTTTAAAGCTCTCTTAATCAGTAGTGCCAGCCTCCATCCTAGAAGTCTATTTCCTTCCCTACTCAGATGAAGTTCATCCCGAGAGAACTGTCCTCTGTCCATGAAATGCCTACCAGTGGCCATACATCCCAAAGCCCTCCTTATAACACCACTGCCTGAGTTATCTGTTGATAGTCATAATCTTGTCACACCTTTGTTGCCCTTCTCTAGGAACAGGCAGAATCCCACTGAAGATCACCTGAGCCTCCATTTCCTTAAGCGTCTTCCCCAGCCTGGCATAGTCTCCCTTGGTACGTTCCAGTGAGAATTTACTGGTATCATTTGTTCCCACATGAAGGACAATCAGTGGATTCTTTTCCGCTCCCTTTAGGATCCTTTTCAACCTCAGGTCCACATCCCGTATCTTAGCACCTGGAAGACAGCACACACTTCTATTCTCTGGATCAGCTCTGGTTACAGGCCTGTCTATTGTTCTCAGTAAGGAGTCCCCGATCACGTAGACCTGACTTTTCGTGGTGACGGTGCAATTCTCCAGTCTATCCCCTGTTCCCTCTGGCTGCAAGTTCTTTCCATTCCTATTCTTCCTTGTAATCCTCTTCAATCCATCCTGTATCCTCCTGGGGCTCATATTTGGTGTAGTCTCCACTGACTCTTCCCCTTTTCCTATAGGACTAGCTGCTCTTCTCTTCTTCCTTGCCCTTCCACCTTCAGTGACCACCTGCTGAGCCCCTTCTTCATTTTCCAACTCTGCAAACCTGTTCTTGAGCTCTATTTCTCCTTCACTAGTCCATCTTTTCCTCTGCCTGATTCTCTTAGTCTCATGCTTCCACTGTCCATTTTCTTCACCCAGCAGTCTTCCCTCAGAATTCCTCAGTCCTGCTTCCATCTGCAAGTCTGAGCTTTTCCCTTCAGTTGCCTCATGTCTTTGCTCCATAATCTGCTCAAACCCCCTTCTAAACTCAACCAGACTTTTCAGCTACATCTCCAATCCTAAAATCTTCTCTTCCATCAGCTTGATCAGACGGCACTTCATGCAGACCAAACTCTTTCCAAGTACCCCCTCCAGGATCACGTATATACTGCAGCTTCCACATCCAGTCATCTTCATTGCGTCTTCCACTACATGGGTCACTCCCACTGCTGCCTCTGTATCTGTCATAGCTGTCCCACCTAAATCCTGTTAATCTGTGAAACACAAACCACACCAAAACACCACCACCCACAGCAAAAACAAACCCCAAACAAGCACCACAAGACAAACTCCCCTTTCAAACTCCCACTCAAACTCTCCTGTTTACAGCTCTGTTTGCTGGCTCCTGGGCCGCTGCCTGACTGGCTGGCTACCTTTATAGGACCCTTAGTCAGAGAAGCCCCGGCCCCTAATCAGGGCTCAGCTTCTCTCCCAGCACAAAGCCGCAACAAGCCTCTACACATACAAATACAAAACCAAATACAAATACCTTCTCCTCCAACAGAACTCCCACGGAAACTCCCCTGTTTACAGCTCTGTTTGCTGGCTCCTGTGCTGTCTCAGTTAAGCCCACAGCTATTAGGAGATGTGGTTCAGACCTGGGTCAGGGTTTGCAGCAGGCTAGCGGGTCTGGCTCAAACCAGGCAGGGCACTGAAGTCCTAAGATGACAGGGCAGGAAAGCAGGAGCAGAAGTAGTCTTGACACATCAGGTGGCAGCTCCCAAGGGGTTTCTCTGATCCAACCTGTCACACAGAGGTTCTCAAACTTTAGCAACCCAACGACCCCCATGTTGATTTAAATATTTTGCGGACCCCCAAACCCTACCACTCAGCCCCCCACTCCACCCCTTCCCCCAAGTCACCACCCCTTCCCCACCTCTTTCCGCCCCCTCTCCACCCATACCTCTCCTCTTCCGTGCCTCTTTCCACCCCCCCGGAGCACGCTCCATCCGCACTCCTTCCCCTCCTTTCCAATGCCTCCTGCACGCTGCTGAACAGCTGTTCCCTGGCGTGCAGGAGGCAGTGGGAGGGAGAAGAGGGAATTGATCAGTGGGGTCCGCGGGCCACAGTTTGAGAAATGCTGGTCTAGGATTTGGATGTATTTGCTCACTGTGGGAAGAAGGGTTCCTAGGAATATGAGGAAACAGCAGCATCTGGGCCTTATCACCAAGTGTCTTGGTCACAGGAAATACTGAATTGTTTTGGGGCTCTGTCAGAGTCGCATTTTGCCAGGATGACTTGACTCTATGCAGCATATTCAAATACACCATCAGGAAACACCTTATTTTAGAAAAAAGGAAATCATATCATCCTGTCTTCATGTAGGTTTGTCAGTAGCTGCAAAGTATTGGAGACTGCCTTGATAAAAGACTATGGCTAGGATTTTCAAAGGAGCTTAAGGGAGTTGGGCACCATAACCCCACTCATTTTCAATAGGATTGATGCGCCTAACTCCTCTAGCCATAAAGTCTTCTGTAGATACTCCTCAAGTGGATTTCTGAGTCTTAGTCTTCGGTGGAATTAGGCATTTGGGGTATATGGTGACTACAAAAAGAAGGATAAGAAACAAAGGGAAACTCTGAGGTTTTGAAGACCAGGAATAGTTCCCAACAAAAGAAAACTCTCAATTAGCTTTTTAGGAGTTTGGTATTTACCTGTTAGTGGTAGTGCGTTGGAAGAAGACTTCAAATCACAAAGGGATGCTGCAAACACCCTATTAAGCTAGAAGAACTTTTTATGGTGAGGGTTTCAGAGCACCGAAGGCCATATTATGAGCAACGTTGTTATCTTCCTTCTTATTTTCTTATTGTTTCTTGTCCTTTTAATGATTAAAGCCTGAAAATGGAGTGCCTGGCCAACTGGGTTTCCTGCTGTAGTGCACCTCGTGGAGCCTATGGCCCAGATTCTCAGGGTATGTCTACCGCCAAGTCGGAGATGTAATTTCCAGCTCGTGTAGACTTACCCATGTTAGCTCTGATAGAGATAGCATGCTAAAAATGGAAGTGTAACCATGGCAGCTCAAGCAGTGGGATGAGCTAGCCACTCCAAGTACGTACCTAGGATTTCAGAGGGGATTGTCCTCTGGCGGCTACCCCACCCCTCAGTTTGCGCCACGATAGTTAACACACTTCAGTTTTTACTGTGGTAGTTTGATGAGAGCTAGTTCTGCTTGAGCTAGAACTTACATCTCTGTGTTGGCATAATTGTTATGTTAAACAGGGATAAACTTGCTGATTTTATTTGAGTTTCATTTTGATATTCTGGCTTTGTTTGAATGTAAAATTCACACAGAAACTCAAGCAATACAAACCCATGTGACTCAAAACTGAAGGAAAGATTCTCATGAACTTCTGTACACTCATCACTGAGTTTAGCTCAAGTCTACAATGCAGTTACAACAAATTACTTCAAAGCAATAAATGCACCGTGGTGGGTATCACGAGGGAGGTATCAAAGTACCTAATTTGAGGTTAGAAGCAACCTGGGGACCAGGGAGTAAGTTTTGCCGTCTAGAAGGCTACAACACACTAAAAAGAGCTTTGCTAAGAATACCTGCCACTTTCCTGACTCCTGTATCTGAGAAGACCAAACCCTGTGTACTGCAACTGTTGGCAGCTGGTTCCGTAGAATTAAAATTGTACTATTTGTAAAAAGAAAAAAACAACTGCAATTTTTCCTTCTTTCCCCTAAAAACTCTGTGGAAAAAACCTAAACTCACAAGTGTGCCCTGAATTTTTCAGAAAAACACAGTTGCGTTGTTGTTAACAATAAATAAATAAAGGAATCAATTCACGATTTGTTTTGATGATCCCTGATTTTGTGAATCTCTATATATTGTTTCAGATATCAGTCTAGAAAATGATTGATTAACATGTTTTTGCTGAACATTTTATTGTCATACAGTACTTGATTAGGTTCTTCATTTGTTAGGTATCGCGCCTTTAAATTTAACCTTTGTCTTTCATATATCATTCTTTTACAGATGGAATTATCTCCTTGTTACTTGCTTACTGTAAGAATAATACGAATGAGAAATCTCCGTCGGGCAGATACACGTGAGTGTCTCTACTCTTCCGAGAAATTGGTCCTAGTTCTGGAAGTAATCAGTGCACAACTGAACACTGCAAACACCCTGAGTCAGAAAAGAAAGTAATTGATGTTACTAGGGTATACATAAACAGCTATAGTATCACAGTATAGTTGATCATCAGAGTATTACCTGAGAACTAGTAGTTATGTTATTGTGCAAGTATAACGAGTCAAATGACCTTCCATGTGTAGCAAGAAAGACAATTTATTGTTCAAAACAAATTAAGAAGTGTCACAAGGTGTATTGTTTCCCAGGAATGAAAAAGTACTAGTTTTTCTTTTACATATATATCAATATCATAAACCATGTGTTTATGAAATAATCCAGCATCTCATATAAATAAAACATGATGGGCCAAATGCATCTTTGTTATTATGTCTTTGAAATAAATGGAGCTACATCCAGGCTGAGATTGCTCTGATTGGTTTTAAAGACAAATGTTTCTGTACTGTCTGGAGTTTCTGGAGTGCATTGAGATAGGAGTTCACGCATTTTGGACAATCTTGATTTTAAAAAAGCAGCATTTTCATGCCCATCTGGCAACCTATTTTTCTCCAGCACACTTAAGAGAATCATCTTGACCTGTGAGTTTAGATGCACTTCATAAAGTTTGCTAAGATGCTTATTTACTTTGGGATCTAATAAGACAGCTCTTTCCTTTTATTTTAGACATTTAAAAAAAATGCATTTGACTCTTAGGTCAAAATAAAGCAGCCATATAAAACATAAAGGGTCACGTACAATGTCTATTAAAATCAATGGGAGCCTTCCCATTCACTCCATTTGGGCATTGGATCAGGCCCAAAGTTTGTTTTAGCAACAGTTTATTACAGCTGACCACCTCAAGCTTGTGATATCAATAACTTGCTATTACTATTCCTCCATGCATATATGAAATAGCAGGCCAAATCCTCAGCTGCCCCAAGCACAGGAGAAGGTGGTTCGAAGCCACCTGGCTATCTCCCCTGCTTCTGGGCTGCCCAAAGGTATCTAAGGTGATGACGACACTAGAGACCTTACTATGTGGCCACTCTGTGCCGACAGGAGAGAGCTCTCCTGTTGACATAATTAGACCACCCCTAACACGTGGCAGTAGCTATGCTGGTGGAGAAGCTCTCCCACCAACATAGCGCTGTGCACACTGCTACTTATGCCAGCAAAGCGTATATTGCTCAGCAGGGTGTTTTTTTCACACCCCTGAGCGACACAAGTTTTGCTGACATAAGTGGTAGTGTCGACATGGAGCAAGTTAAGCTGGCGTCAGTGGTCATATAAGATCAATTAGACCAGCTCAGGTTTCAACAGAGCACTCTGGCCCTCACCCTCCCATCCTGACCATGCCCCTTACCTGCCCCTGTGTCCCTGATGTGCCTCTTCTAAAGAGTGGTGAGGGAGCAGGTGGTGGAGTGCTGCCTACTCTGGGTCTATGCCGAGAGCCCTTCTCTGTCCCTTTGGGGAAGCTTTCAGATCACTTTGTATTGAGCAGACCCGGAGTTGAAAATTGAGCCCAGTATGCCTATGCAGTCTCTTTCTTCCAAAGGTCTATACTTTTTAATCACGTTTTCTATCTTGGCTTCATGCCTACGTGTGGTTTGTGCTCGGAACCTGAACACTCCCATATACTTTACCCTTCTTGGGTGTGCTTAGCTCTCTGGTTCTTCAAACTAAACCTTGCAGTATCTATCTGCAGTGTCTCTGACACTGTACATGGGCGCAGGGTTGAATTCAGAGGCGAATCTGAGGGAGTCCAGTGGGAATCGAAATTGGTGTAATTTTCACTTTTTTCCAGGACCCTCAATATGCATGTTACAGCAGTGTGAGTTCTCGTAGACTAAGTAGTTCTTGTTTACTTAGACGGTCTCATCATCACCCACTTACCTGTTTGTAACTTGTGCTCCTGCCCTGCCACATTTCTTTTGAATTTGGCCCACTGAGTCAAAGTAGAAATTGAATAACTCTCACACAGGTGGGGCTAGAAGAGAGGCGTACAGCAAAAAATGCAACTAATACAAGAGCATGAGTGCAAGCAGATCACCTCTGATTTAACTGGCACCTTGCACCTTCCTCCATTTCCTTGACATTTCACTTACATCAGTTTAAATCCCCCTGTGCTCTCTTATGCATTGGTAAGTGGGCGAAGTAGTTACAAGAGACTCACAGTTTCAAAAATAGGCACTGAGTTTGGTGCCTAGCTTGAGACATTTTTGGCCTGATTTTCAGAGGGGCTGAGCACCTGCCGTTCCAGAGATAAGGGTGCTTCAGCAGCTCTGAAAATCAGGCGCAAGGTGGACATTAAAAAATGGAAATACCCCAAATCAATGGCCACTTTTGAAAATTTAGGCTCTGGGAGTCTGTAAGTGTCAGGCAGTCTAGCTTAATCATAGAACCATAGAATCATAGAATATCAGGGTTGGAAGGAACCCCAGAAGGTCATCTAGTCCAACCCCCTGCTCGAAGCAGGACCAATTCCCAGTTAAATCATCCCAGCCAGGGCTTTGTCAAGCCTGACCTTAAAAACCTCTAAGGAAGGAGATTCTACCACCTCCCTAGGTAACGCATTCCAGTGTTTCACCACCCTCATAGTGAAAAAGTTTTTCCTAATATCCAGTCTAAACCTCCCCCCCTGCAACTTGAGACCATTACTCCTCGTTCTGTCATCTGCTTCCATTGAGAACAGTCTAGAGCCATCCTCTTTGGAACCCCCTTTCAGGTAGTTGAAAGCAGCTATCAAATCCCCCCTCATTCTTCTCTTCTGCAGACTAAACAATCCCAGCTCCCTCAGCCTCTCCTCATAAGTCATGTGTTCTAGACCCCTAATCATTTTTGTTGCCCTTCGCTGGACTCTCTCCAATTTATCCACATCCTTCTTGTAGTGTGGGGCCCAAAACTGGACACAGTACTCCAGATGAGGCCTCACCAATGTCGAATAGAGGGGAACGATCACGTCCCTCGATCTGCTCGCTATACCCCTACTTATACATCCCAAAATGCCATTGGCCTTCTTGGCAACAAGGGCACACTGCTGACTCATATCCAGCTTCTCATCCACTGTCACCCCTAGGTCCTTTTCCACAGAACTGCTGCCTAGCCATTCAGCCCCTAGTCTGTAGCGGTGCATTGGATTCTTCCGTCCTAAGTGCAGGACCCTGCACTTATCCTTATTGAACCTCATCAGATTTCTTTTGGCCCAATCCTCCAATTTGTCTAGGTCCTTCTGTATCCTATCCCTCCCCTCCAGTGTATCTACCACTCCTCCCAGTTTAGTATCATCCGCAAATTTGCTGAGAGTGCAATCCACACCATCCTCCAGATCATTTATGAAAATATTGAACAAAACCGGCCCCAGGACCGACCCCTGGGGCACTCCACTTGACACCGGCTGCCAACTAGACATGGAGCCATTGATCACTACCCGTTGAGCCCGACAATCTAGCCAGCTTTCTACCCACCTTATAGTGCATTCATCCAGCCCATACTTCCTTAACTTGCTGACAAGAATACTGTGGGAGACCGTGTCAAAAGCTTTGCTAAAGTCAAGAAACAATACATCCACTGCTTTCCCTTCATCCACAGAACCAGTAATCTCATCATAAAAGGCGATTAGATTAGCTTGTATCACTTTCCACATCACCTTTCCTCTTTGGATCTGTACTTGCAGTATGTTGTTTTACTTGAGGACAGCAGAAAGCAGCTCTATTTTTGCCTCAGTTTTTATCTCTCTGATCTTGATTCTCATCCACTTACATTAAATGAATAACAGAGTCCTTTCTAAAACTATTACCCCAAAGCTAATGTTAATATTATTATTGGATAGCAGTGGCTGCTGACCCAATGGTGAATTCTCTTTACTTTCAAATGCTTATCAAGCAATCTCATAACGGGACAGCTATATATTATTCTGTACATGGCATCTTTTAAAAATTCATGTGGAACAGAGAGCGATGGAATGGATTTTATGAAACAGGGAGGCGAAAAGACCTTGCCACTTGCAGGCAGGAAATGAGGTCTACATTTGTCTCTTATCTATATCTGGGAAACTATTTTAAAATACAGATAGCCTGTAACCAGAAATTTCTCTTTGAACCAGTGCAGCTATGCTAGCATGGATAAAAGGATGTAGGACATGACCCTGTTTACAGTGTTTTGATTACAGTATGGAAGCAAAATGGCTTGGTCTTGGGACCCAGTTTGGCTCCCCAACTTCCTCAGGAACTGAAATATTACAGTATATTGTGTAGCACAGAAACTACCAGCCTACACATACGTACAGTAGAAAAGAATAAAGACAGCATTGCCTGCCAGGCCACACTGAGGAAAAAAATACATGAGCCAGGGTGAAAGTAACACAATGGCAGGGCAGATAATTGTATATTTCAGAGGACTCTACAGTACATACCCAACCAATTTAATAAGGCCAATATAACCAGTCTGAAGGAATACATAGTACCAAGCTGCATCTCTACAAAGATAGGTAAATCCTAACATGATATGCATGTAGCCAAAACCACCCTGGGCAATGTGTCTCACTTTCTATAGAAGACTTTTGTCAAACACTGGTCATATTGACCAAGAATTGAATTATTACCCAGATTAAAAAGACGAGCTTTGCACGTAGAAGATTGCAACATGGAATCTGGAGACAGCATGGAGTCACCCAAAAGACCAAATTTTATTTTTCCCACACTGTAGTATCCTGCGCTTACTCTGGGACTATGAAACAGCAATGCTGGCACATTAAATCAGAAGTGTTTCATCAAGGGCTCTTTTAAACTCTTATGCATATCAACTGGCATAAGATAATAAGGTTATGGGAAGAGGCTGCAAAATAGTATCAAAGTGAAAGTTTTAAATACACAGCTTTGCTAGTTAGCTCAAATCTATTGTCTGTATTTATGTCCCTTCATTTCTGGTTTTTATTGTTTTTAAATTTCCTGGGAATTTATCAATGTTTAATTCAAAAAATGGGTGAAAATCAGGGCAAAAATTAATGTCACCATTTTCTGGGTAAATGTCAGGGTTAATACTGGGGGATAGGAGGACAGGAAAAAAGCAACACAGAGAAAAGTAAGAGTTTATTGTTTATAAAACCATTATCTTTAATCCACATTACAAAAATTAAACTTCTTTTTAAACAAAAACAGTTTATTATATTTTGACTTGAAGAGTTGCCCTTGATGTAAGGGGCTTCAGTGAGAATTCCTGGGTAATGTAGGCTCACAGCGGCTTTTCCAAAGTGTTTTTTTCCCAAGGCTTTTTCCACTGTCTCAGAAAAGGCTCTTTCCTGCAGCCCAAAATGGTTGCTATTACCTGAAGGACACCAGAGTCAATAGTAATTGTACAGAACCCCCATCCCCAAGTTGTCATCTCTCCTGTCACAGAGGTGGGACACAGGGGCTGGAAGCCAGAAGAGAGCCGAACCCAATCACTGAGACACGGAGCCATCAGCAACAGGTCCTGTTTCCTTTTACCGGCCCTGGGGCAGGAAGGGCTCTGTCTGGGGGGTGAAGCAGATGGGGCTCTGTGCCCTGGTGTTCATCTCCAGATGGCGACATGTCTCTAGGCCCAGATACTCACAAGGCAAAAGAGCCAGGGAGTGCCCAGTGCATTGGGGGGAGCAGGGTGGGGGGACTTCCTGACACTCATGGGGGGAGCCCACAGGAGTGAGAGCCAGTGGGGGGAAAGGCTTGTCTCATAGTCACTTGCTTCCCTGCTGCGCAGCTACAGCAGCCATCCCCTGGCACTTACCCTTCTGTGCAGAGGCACACTGTGCTATCTGCCGGGCAGTCTCCAAGCAGGGAGCCCAGGTCCTGGTAGTTCAAGCGGGGACAAAATTTGGGTCAAAAGGAGCTGTCTATAAATTACATAATATATTAGAGGTGAGTGGGGCCTTAACTTTCTGTACTTGTTTCAGTGTTACTAAGTGTTACAAGGCAGTGGGTCGGACTTGAAAATTACTCAAAAATATGTTATGTAGTTTATGGCCACCCTCAAAGCAGAAAAATCCAAAATCTGGGAATTTTTGGAGGTTTTTGGTTAAAACAGAAAACAAAGGGCCCTAAATATATGTTATTGGTAGCTTGATGGTAGCTTTAGAAAGCTACAATTTAAATACAGCTGTGAGTCAGCATTGTATTTGTGGCAAAGAGAATCATGATAACAGTCTTCAAGTATATTGCAGCGAAGGAGATTTTAGGTCTGGTCTACGCTACAGGCCTACAACTACGTCTCTCAGGGGTGTGAAAAATCCACATGCCCCAAGGGACGTAGTTATACCAGCCTAACCATCCGTGTGGACAGTGCTCTCCTGCTGACATAGCTACCGCTGGAGGTGGATTAACTAAGCCGATGGGAGAGAGCTCTCTCCCATCAGTTTAGAGTGTCTTCATGACCGCGCTACAGCAGTGCAGCTGTGTAGATGTGCCCTTTGACATTAGGAGAAACTTCTTAACTATATGAGAGACAAGGTGGGTGAGGTAATAGCTTTCATTGGACGAACTTCTGTTGGTGAGAGAGACAAGGCTTTGATCCGTACACAGCTTTTCTTCAGGTCTGGGAAAGTTACTCCCAGCGTCACTGCAAAATGCAAGGTGGAACAGATTGTTTAGCATAAGTAGTTAGTGCAAGTTGTAAGGGACCATTCAAGATAGAGTGGCCTGTTAATACCTCTGCAGTTGTAGGACAAAAAGAGGGGGCTAGTGGGTTATTATTATTGACTAAGCCATAAATCCAGTGTCTCTGTTCAGTCCATGATTCGTAGTGTCTCGCAGAATAATGAATTTAAGCCCCCAGGCTTGTCTTTTGAAAGCATTGTGCAGGTTTCCTTTGAGGATGAGGACTGAGAGGTCAGAGCAATCGCTTTGTGAAAAGTGTTAATCCATAGGTGATAGGGTGTTTTTGTCTTTTATCATTTTCCTGTGAGGTAACGGGCCGTTCTACCTTGTTGCAACTGAAGTCAATGAAAGCTGTGCTCTGGACATATGAAGTGCTATATAATTCTAAGTACTATGAAAAACCAGCTCCTGGGCATTTCAAATTGGGCACCCAATTGGGATACTTTTACTTCAATCGCTGTGTGTCTCAGTTCCCCATCTGTAAAATAGGGGTAATAGCATCCCTTAATCACACAGAGGTGATGTTAAAAATAAATTAATTCAATTTTGTGAAGCACTCAAACAATACAGTGGTGGCAGGGGTTCTGTGGGAAAATAGGTTTCAGAGGAGCAGCTGTGTTAGTCTGTATTCGCAAAAAGAAAAGGAGTACTTGTGGCAACTCTAGCTCACAAAATCTTATGCTCAAATAAATTTGTTAGTCTCTAAGGTGCCACAAGTACTCCTGTTCTTTTTGTGGGAAAATAGTGTGTGATCATGAAATTAAAGACTGCATCACAATGCATATGCACATGAGAACTGAATTAAGCACAGGCCCATTGCTGAGAAGTGCTATATATAAATTACCCTAATCTCTGTCTTTAAATAAATACAATTTAATTTTAGTGCAGTGCACTAATTTCTTCAGTGCCGCTTAAGATGGGGAGTATTGATACATTAACAGTTATGCTGTACCTGTTTTTATACAGTAAGCCATTCTGACTGCTACATCAGCCTGCAGTTGCCAACAGCTACATGTGAAAAGATCCAGACCAAAACCGTCAACGACTGCAAAAACCCAGTGTGGAACGAAACATTTTACTTCAGGATCCAGAGTCAGATCAAGGTAAGAAACTGAGAATTCCCCTCTTTCAGCAGCCTGGAGATTTGTTACCACTTAAGCAGAAGTAGGATTTTCAAGTCTTCTACAACCTACAGTTTAACACCCCAGATGATTAAAATACCCCCAGTAAAACTCTTTTGAGGTCACTTTCTCATTTTTGATAGCCATTGGTTTGGATAATTCATATTTTAAGTATCCGGGGTGAATTAAGATAGCTAAAATTAATTCTTAATAAAGAAATTGTTATTTTTCTGAGTTAATAAAAACTACACTAGTAAACAGGAGCTACAAAATTCAGGCTTATTCTAAAACTCCATTACCACGCAACCCCCTACAGGCACTGAATGACAACATGCTCTGTGTAACATGGAGGGAAACAGTGTATCATCATAACAAATTCAGTTATCCTAGGAATTGTTACCTAACAATAAGTGCTGGTAAATATTCAGAATTTTGACCCCATAGGAGATTCTCATATTCTGACATTTCTTTTAATTCCAAATAAAGGGGGGGGGATATCAAAATATTGACTTTTTTTGGTGGCATGGAAAGTTCCAAGGAAATGTGGTTCGGAAACGCTGAAATGAAACATTTGCACATTTCCACAGCAAAATGTTTCATTTCAGTTTGTTGAATGAAATCAAAACATGTTGCTTCAGCCTGGCTCAACATTAGTCTGTGTCCCCCTGAGCTACTGCAGTGCCTTATGGGAGTAGTAATTTTGGTGTCTCATGCCCCCATTCTCCTAAAAGGGCCAAAACCCCCAGCAGGACGGCATCTCCCCATATGCATCATGCTTGTTCAACCAGGGTGGGTCTTCAGAGCATCATGGGAGAAGGAGTCTAACCAGGAAGTCCAGTCCATAGAGGAGAATGGAGGTGCAAGGCACCCAAACTACAAATCCTATGAGGCATTGCAGCAGTTCAAGCAAATACAGATTAATGTTGAATTAAACATTTCATTTAGATTTTTCCTAAAAGAAAATACAAAACTCCAGAAAAATCTAAATTTTCCCACAAAAGTTTTGATTTTGTGGAAACCACATTTTTCATAAAAACAAAAAACAACCAAAAAATAAACAACCCCCCAAAACATTTTGATGAAGAATTTCCAACCAGGTCTATTAACTACTACTGAATTGACTGATTCTTTAGTGGATGTTATATACACCAATGTTTTATCTACTCAATACCTGACAAATTTTGAACCATTAAAGCATTGAGATTCCTCAGAGATTTTTACTTTGCTGTTCTATCTGCCATCAGAGCGATTCAGTCTCAGAACAGAATGCACTCCATTCAGCTGTGAAGCTGAGCCGGGAGGCCTGAATTGGTGAATTATGTGCATTACAACTAAACTGACAAATATGTAAGCCAGAAAAAGGGTAATGTGGAAAGCTGGTTGTATTGGGATAGAGAGGCCAGTGACTAGTATCACATAAGGAACCTAATTTTCTACAATGAATGTAAGTTCCCATATACATTTTGCTCTCAACAGAGGGTGGTGTTCTTTTATCCATAGAATACTCTTGCTGGAGAAGCCAGCACCACTGGTAAGTTCTTTCAGCTGAACTGCAGTGATTCAATTCAATTTACGATTGCCAAATACTATGCTATATGTTGTCTCATGTACTCATTTTTATACCATATCTATAATCTTAACAAAATTACTCTGTCAGAAGAAAATAACAATCTACAATTTATTTATTTTTTGCATATTGGTGTTTTTAAATGTTTATTAAATGACCAAAGGGATTCCAAGACCCAAATCTTTAAAAAACCAGCTAAGGTAGTAATGACACTTCAATTAACTGATGGTGAAACTACATTGTTAGAATAGTAACAATAACACTTAAAAGTTACATGCCACTTCTTATGTTCAAAGTGCTTTATAAATATTAACTAGTTAAATATTATATTAACCAACTGTTGGGACATTTAGTTATTAAGAAATAAATATATGAAAACCTGGGAAATTTAAAGTTAACGTTAAAGATCAAGTTAAAAATATCAAACATTTACAAGTCAAAAATGTTATAGTGTAGGTTAAAAAGCCTTTGTTAGCAGCTTGGTATCAAGCTAAAGTGCTGGGTAAACAGCAGGATATTTGGAATATTTCTTTAGTAAAAGGTATTTAATTTTACAGCACACAAATGTCGTGTAAATATAATTTCCTTATATGTGACAACAAAAGATGTACTTGGTATTGCTGTGCAATTAGGCATAATAATATAAAATCCCCACATACAGCATTAGAATTACATTTAGTAGGTACTTTACAATAGTAATTACTATGTCATCTGCATGCTGATGTCTAGAAAATAAACCACATATTCTTATTGCAGATTACATGGCATTTGCTTTGGATCACTCTACCACTCAATGTAATTTGACATTAAATGAATTCTTACGGTAATCACTGCTACACAATTCATAGGCAGTGTTCACCTGCCTGCTCAGTGAGACTGTATCAGTTCAACCAAGTATGTGGCCCTGAGCTTTGTGCTAGAGGACAGGTTTTGCTCTTTAGTTACAGGCTACCCATAGCGGTCCTTCCCCTGATCACACTGAAGTCAATAGCATCATTTGCATTGATGTCAATGGGAGCAAAATGGAGCCCAATATATGTGGCCTGTAACTTAGAGGCAAATCCTTCTCCCTCTTCCACAAAATGAAAAGTCCCATATGCAATGAAACTGGTGTGTTCATACTGCACAGGAGCGGGATTTGTGGGGGCATGGGGCCTTATACAGTCCCATGCAGTGGAGGCTGGGCATGTGGCCAGCGCACCCACCATCATGCAGATCCACCAATCATTTCCCCCTGTCCAGCATGGAATGCAGGAGCAGCTGGGATTTGGCTTCTAATGAATTTTCTAGATTCCTTCAGGTTTTCAATTGTCTCTCTCATGATATCTTTCCTATGCAGGGGGTGACAATTAGGTTCCTGGCTGTCATGAAGTGCTAATATCTGACAATTCATTGGAGGGGCCTGACTTCTTACCTATGCTGTGGAAACAGAATGAATTCACTCACATATCTAACTTATAGCATTTAAACTGAACTGGGGAGGAAACTGTATTACTTAGATTTTGAATAGGAGTACTTGTGGCACCTTAGAGACTAAGAAATTTATTTGAGCATAAGCTTTCGTGAGCTACAGCTCACTTCATCTATTTCGTAGCTCACGAAAGCTTATGCTCAAATAAATTTCTTAGTCTCTAAGGTGCCACAAGTATTCCTTTTCTTTTTGCGAATACAGACTAACACGGCTGCTACTCTGAAACCTTAGATTTTGAATAGATTTCTTCAAAGTTGGATATTTGGAAAATTTCTGTATCCCTTCAATTTTCTTCCTCTCCTCGCACAAGGTAAAAATAGACTATCCCCAGGAGTCCCTGCTTCCTGGGCTCTGTGAAAGCAAGAATGCAGGATTTCTAAACTCCCTCATCTCCCTTCCCAGAACGTGCTGGAACTGAGTGTCTACGATGAGGATGCCGTTACCCAGGATGATCACCTCTTCACTGTGTACTTTGATGTGGCTAAACTTCCACTTGGAGAAAGAGTTCTCATGTACTTTAAGACTGACCCAAAGGTGAGGTCTGAAATAACAGGCAGGGCTGGGTGAGAAAAAGACCCTTGCCTGGGTTTCCTGCCAGCTACTCATAGAATATAGAATATCAAGATTGGAAGGGACCTCAGGAGGTCATCTAGTCCCACCCCCTGCTCAAAGCAGGACCAATCTCCCATTTTTGTCCCAGATCCCTAAATGGCCCCCTCAAGGATTGAACTCACAACCCTGGGTTTAGCAGGCCAATGCTCAAACCACTATTACTATTTTTCCTTCCTATGTAAAGGATTGGCCAGCTATTCCTCCAGTATGTCTCAGCTACCGCACAGTAAAACTGTTTCACCATTAGACAGAGCAGTTTGGCCTCAGCGTACTTGGCCAGTGGAGCATGGCAAACATATGATGCTCTTGGCAAAGACCCTTTCTCCTGGTCTTGCCACCAAGAATGAACCTCCCAGAGACTGTCAACCCCAATGGCTGTAATCAGAGATCCATTGTCTGAGCTTTCCATTGACCCAGCAACTGTGTCATCTAGATCTGGTGCTAGTCTAAATTCAGCTAAAAATTATATACTCGGACACAATTTTCAAATACTGGCATCTGAATAAGATTTCTAAATCCCACATTTGGTCACTTAAATTGGCATTTAATAACATGAATTCCCATTTAAAAGGTAAATACAAGATCTAAATATATTTAAGTATCCATATTTGGAAGACTGGGCTCTGTAGTTCACAAAAATTTTCTAAATGATTACATTACGATATCACGTACAGCTGAAATGGAGAGTCATACAGCAGGAAAGCTTAGCATCTAGACATCTGGCCATTGTCTTTATGTTTAAACAAATATCGCTGTCATATTGGCGCTGTTGCTGCAAATATAAGGAACATTGGGCAGGAGAGTTAACAATGTCCCTGAATCATTCAGTAATAGCAGTTGTTTTTAAACGTTCCTCAGAGAGGTCAAAGATATGAGGTAACAGGACATATAATCCTGTTAACCTTCCCATATTAATAGCAAGAGCAGCTACTGGGTAGTAGAATAATGTCAAGAACATAAAAAAATTAAGACCCTAGAAGATGAAGCAAACTGTAAAGTGACTGATTTTACACCAAAAAACAAAAGTGCAGAAGCTTCATAGAGTTTTAGGCCAGAAGGGACCATTAGAACATCTCATCTGACCCTCTATATTTCACAGGCCATTAAATTTCACCCACTTCCCCCTCTGTTGCATACCAGAGGACTAACCCTGTAGGGAGAAAATAGCATATAGTGACATCACTCTTTTCTATTTTTTCTTTTTAGGCACAGGAGGAACTAGAAGTAGAATTTACGTTGGAGAACATGTAAGTGAAATACAAATTAATTAGAAGATGCAAAAATTCAGAGAGTAACAAACCAGCAATTGGAAACCTGCTTCATATAATTGTTGCCTCCAAAGGAAATTGCCAGACCCACTGGATCCAGACCTCAGTAAATTCCCCACTGGAATCATGTATACAGTTTATCTGTATCAGCAGAATCTGTCAGTTTGTTCTATAGTCTGATCACCTTTAATGTGAAGAAATTATTTCTGGCATTGGTGAGTCTCAACACAACATCAATTTGTGGCCTAGGTATACTCTTCAGAAGACTTGTTTGTATCGATCTTTTCATGTATGCTCAAGCTCAGATGTGGTGGAAAATCTCTTGACTCGTATTTGTAAATCGAATAGTTTGGTTAATTTTTCATCCTAATTCTTACTCACAAAGCTGAGAATCATAGAATCATAGAATCATAGAATATCAGGGTTGGAAGGGACCCCAGAAGGTCATCTAGTCCAACCCCCTGCTCGAAGCAGGGCCAATTCCCAGTTAAATCATCCCAGCCAGGGCTTTGTCAAGCCTGACCTTAAAAACCTCTAAGGAAGGAGATTCTACCACCTCCCTAGGTAACGCATTCCAGTGTTTCACCACCCTCTTAGTGAAAAAGTTTTTCCTAATATCCAATCTAAACCTCCCCCACTGCAACTTGAGACCATTACTCCTCGTTCTGTCATCTGCTACCATTGAGAACAGACTAGAGCCATCCTCTTTGGAACCCCCTTTCAGGTAGTTGAAAGCAGCTATCAAATCCCCCCTCATTCTTCTCTTCTGCAGGCTAAACAATCCCAGCTCCCTCAGCCTCTCCTCATAACTCATGTGTTCTAGACCCCTAATCATTTTTGTTGCCCTTTGCTGGACTCTCTCCAATTTATCCACATCCTTCTTGTAGTGTGGGGCCCAAAACTGGACACAGTACTCCAGATGAGGCCTCACCAATGTCGAATAGAGGGGAACGATCACATCCCTCTATCTGCTTGCTATGCCCCTACTTATACATCCCAAAATGCCATTGGCCTTCTTGGCAACAAGGGCACACTGCTGACTCATATCCAGCTTCTCATCCACTGTCACCCCTAGGTCCTTTTCCACAGAACTGCTGCCTAGCCATTCAGCCCCTAGTCTGTAGCGGTGCATTGGATTCTTCCATCCTTTGATTGCTCCCCACAGCACTGCTTCAGTCCTAGAAATTTTCTCCCCTATATACTAAATTGAATAATAATAAAAATTAATAATGATAAATAAATAATACAACATAGCTTTTTTCATCCATAGATCTCCATATGACAGGTGGGACACGTTGAGGTCACTCTCCTGCTTTAAATAGCTTTGCATACAGTGGGAACCCTTTGTTTCCAAACTTAGTTCCCATGCCAGTCAGTGGAAAAACATTGGTATTCCAGAATGGATTCTAGTACCAGGTGACTTGATCACAGGACCTTGCAGCCATAACTCAAAGGCTAGTTTGTAACATCCTCAGGAAGCCTTCCCAGGAAAAAGGGAGATTAGCATCTTCAAAGGCCTATTGTTCTGTCTAATAACTCCTCCTCACAGCAAGCCATCTAGAGCAGTGGTTTTCAAACTGCGGGTCACAACCCAGTACTGGGCCACGGACTGTAAGGCACTGGGTTGCAGCAGCTCTGGTCAACACCACTAACCAGGCCATTAAAAGTCCCGTTGGTGGTGCTGCCCAGCTAAGGCAGGCTAGTCCCTACCTGTTCTGACATTGTGCTGCCCCCTGGAAGTGGCCAGCAGCAGGTCTGGCTCCTAGGTGGGGGGGCTGCGGGGCTCCGTGTGCTGCCCCTGCCCCGAGCACTGGCTCCCCACTCCCATTGGCCGGTTCCCTGCTAATGGGAGCTGGGGGGTGGTGCCTGTGACTAGAAGCTGGACCTGCTGCTGGCCACTTTTGGGGCGCAGAGTGGTCTGCAGTGCTAGGACAGGCAGGAAGCCTGCCTTAGCACCCCCGCTGCGGCACTGACTGGGAGCCACCCGAGGTAAGCCTGTGTCCCAACCCCGCACCCCAACCCTCAGCCCTGAGCCCCCTAAACCCAGACCCCCTTCCTGTACCCCAAACCCCTCATCCCTGGCCCCACCCCAGAACATGCACCCCAGCCCAGATCCCAGACCATCTGCCGCACCCCAACCCCCTGCCCCACCCCTGAGCGCCCCCCAAACCCAGAGCCCCCTCCTGTACCCCAAACCTCTTATCCCCAGCCCCACCCAAGGGCCTGCATCCCCAGCCAAGAGCCCTGACCCCCTGCCACACGCCCAGAGCCAGGACAGGCAGGAAGCCTGCCTTAGCACCCCCGCTGCGCCACTGACTGGGAGCCGCCCGAGGTAAGCCTGTGCCCCAACCCCACACCCCAACCCCCAGCCCAGAGCCCCCTCCCACACCCTGAACCCCTCATTCCTGGCCCCACCCTGCAGCCCTCAGCCCTTCACCCCAACCCTCTGCCCTAGCCCTGAGCCTCTCCCAAACCCCTCATCCCCAGCTCCGTTGAGTCACGGGCATCAACAGTTTTCTTCAGCTGGGTAGCCAGAAAAAAACGTTTGAAAACCACTGATCTAGACTGATTGTATTCTGACTGGTGGGTGTTCCCCAGGTGTAAATCCACTTGTAATTGGTACATAGTCAATATTCCTAACTTCAGATACAGAAATGATACATGTATACAAATAGGATAATCATATTCAGTAAATCATAACCTTTCCAGTGATATCTCACATGCCTTATCTTGCCCAAAATACATCTTAGTTATGCCATAACCACATCATAACAATATCTCTATGAAGAATATGGGGGTGTAGTGTCACACTTGGAATCAAGACACTTCCCAGCATGTATATCCTGATGGACTAGCATAATGTTGGTAGATTAAATGTATTTAACAACATGGACTGTCCTGAGAGGTGGAATTTAACTAAGATTCTAATTTACATGGTTACAGGACTGTGATAGCACTGTGAAAAACTACTTAGCCCCAAGCATGGTTGAAATTGTTTTTAAAGTGTGATTACTTCATATCAGTCAGTTTTAGCACAATGGTCAGGCTCTGCTTAGAAGACCCCCCAGAACAAGAATAACAGGAGCTGTAGCAGCTGTGCACAGTCAAAGCAAGCATTGTGAGGAACTTTGCATCACATGGCTGCCACCTTTACCCTTGTTGCCTGGTCTTCGCTATCACTCCCAACACTTCCATATGAGTGACAAGCAAGATAAACATCCGGGGGGGAAACGAGTGGTCATTTGATTTAACCTAGCAGTGAAATATGTGAAAAATGAAATATTTTTCATTTTCTTTCCTAGTTCAGGCCCTCCTGAAGCCATCATAACCAATGGAGCACTAGTGGTAACTTTTTGTTCTGTGATCTTTCCTGTCCTATAGCAATACTTGTAATATAGGTGGGACTAGAGAAGCTGTGAGCAGCTCCACAGTCAGCAGGCCAACACCCTCTCTTTTCTGATGAGATAGGGTGGGAATGAAGTAACTATGATTTCTCTGCTATTGTGGTTTCACAGTATTTCTTAGAGAGTATATCCTAGAGTGTCCCATGATAGAAGAGGCTCTGACTGGAGTAGCTGTGAGTTACCTCAAGCCAGTACACCTCCAGAAATGTACAGAGTAACTCCTACTTGCAAAAACTGGAAGTGGTATGACTGGGAACCCCCTCACAGCCAGTTCACCCACTCCAGTCCCTACAGTGGGAGCTGCTGAGATAGGTGTAGCTATCAGCTCCCCTCAGACATCAATCTACCATAATTTCTTACAGTGACATAGGAACTACTGCCACTAAAACATTCATAACAATATTTTAGACAAGGGCTGTTTCCACCAATGACTCCTGTGCTCTCAGTAGATTTCTCTCATTAAGTTTTTGCCTTGTTTGGTCTTTTGTATCCCCATTAGGACCCTAAAAGTGGTGCCATTTTGCGTCCTGACACACTTAACTCTAGACACCATTTAGTTTGTCATCAACCCTCACTGATGGCTAGATATGACTCCCCCAGAGCCTTTCACTTTCACTCATCCTTGACTAGAGGGCTTACTACTGAGCAGTGCCAGGCAATTAAGCTCTTCCAGGGACTGAGAGTGCTGCCTGCACAGTGTTCAATCCCCATAGCCAGCTCAGATAGTAATAGATTAGGATAGTTAATGTAATCTCAAACTGAGACATTCTCTGTGATGAGTTGTTTTATTGTTCTTCTCTGTTACAGTCTCGTGCAATTTGCTGTTTGGAAGTTCAGGTAGATGAGAAGAAGCGGCATAAATCAAGTAAGGTTATTGCTTTATTAACTGGCTGTTAAGAACCAGATACTTACCCTGCTATAGCGATATGTGTTCTATAGATCATTACAAAAAATGCATGGAATAAAATAATATTTTCAAATGATACAAACTTTTTAACAACTACTGAAAGATACATGATCTCTGTTCTGGCTTGCTTTGACTCCATTACATACATCTATGTGGCTGTATGCAAAGAGACTACATTAAAACAACACTAAAGAGGAGATTTTAGTCACACAAGTGTCAGGACATTCAGAGTTATGTTTCTATGATAGTAGCCTTAATTTTGGTCCCTTGCATTAGCTGATGTATATTACAACACGGTTTTCATTAGCAAACACAAAATAATTCAGAGCCCTAAATTTTTGCATCTTTAATTACAGAAAGGAGCTCAGGGTCTTTGTATTGTATTATTTTAACCAGTATTATGAGATCATACAATAAACAAATCCATTCTAGAGCATACATGCCATGGTGTGGAACTGGGGCAAGACCAAACACACAAACAAACAAAACCCATAAAGTTAGGCTCCTAAATCCAGATTTAGTGCAAGAACAATTTTCAGACGTGCTGAGCAGGCAGCATTAAGATGCTATAATAACCCATGCAAGAACTATAGGGAAGATTATTATAATACCAACTTATTGTATGTGAAGGAACTAAATATAAAGCAAATGGACCCAAAGAAATTAGTCTATGAGTCATTTAACTAGAACTCTTGGTTAGTGTGTATGATATAAAATGCTATAGTAGAAATTTGCTTCACTGGACTATAGTGCACAAAAATTTCCATTAAAACCCCATGTGCATGAACCCCTTCAATACAAATCTCCTTCTTATCCTAATTTCAGCTACATCCCACCAACGTATATCATTTGTCAAAAATCTTGCTTGATTATTTTAATCCCTTTGATTCAAATATTTTTGATGTCTCCATGACATATTGAATACATTGCTCTGTATTATATGGCCTACATTTTAAAAAGTGATGGTGATGTTAATGTTAAACTGAAGACATCTGAAAAGGACCTGATTTTCAGTGGGCATGTGTTCAGTACTTCCTAAAAGTCAGGCCCCCTCAAGGTGTCTCAAATTGGGTACCCAGAATCAGGCAGCACTTTTGAAAATGTAAGCCTATGTGTTTTGAGAGAGAAAAGAGCTTATTTCATACATTACAATCATGGAACAAGGACAATAAAATACAGCGTGCTGCGGAAAAGATTTGAAGAAATTGTTTAGTGTATCATACAGACACTTATTACTACACACAGAAGTTGACTATTTTATGCAGATCACATTTAGTATTAAGAGTTTAGTAGATGAGCTACAGCTGTGAACTGGAATTAACTACGTCTAGTTTTTTTAGTATGAAAAAGCATGGTCGTTATTTTCCATGAGCATTAGTTCTGTCATACTTGTATACATTAGGTTTCCTGTTGTTTATCTGAGTACTAGGTTTCTTTCTAGTGGGATTATGTTTTTCTTGGTTTATTAAATAGACTCTTTGAATGCAATATAGAGAACTCCTAAGTGTTTTCTTAAATTTGATCACGTAAGCATAATTTTGCAGTCAGATAATATTAAGGTTCTCTGTGTGCTTTGTCTTTTTCCTTCAGGGAAAGACCTCTCCCTTACAGTGAAAGGTTCCCACGAAGGAACACAGTATCTTACACTGGGCCCTGATGCCATCATTAGCCCTTTGTTTCCTACCAAGTTCCACTATGTCAAGTATATGGAGCCAACACTGAATGTTATGCTACCGAAGAAGAAGCGTTACAATGCTGTATGTTATAACTGTCCTTTATAAACATAATAGTAACATGTAGATAACATGATCTATTTTGATGGGGGATCAGGGTAACCTTTTCCTTTTTGCGCAAATAAACTTTTTTTCCCCCCAGTGTACCTGTACCTACATTATAAACACAGGCTCCCCAGTCATGATGCTGAATTCGCTCCCCTTGGGAGAGAGAGTAACAGTAGCAGAGGTGAGTTCTGGCTGCCAACCTTTAGGAATTAACAGTGACCCATTAAAAAATTATAATGTAAGAATAAAGGGCTAGATTATCCCTTCCTGCAGAAAAAACCTGCAGGAGGGTACTAAGAGGGTGAAAAACTCTATGAATTTCTCCTCAGACCTTGGAGAAAGGAACTGGTTCCTTCTGCATGGAGCTGGGATCTGTGCTGCAGGGATGACTACTGCTTCTCAGGTTTCAGAGTGGTACCCATGTTAGCAAAAACAACGAGGAGTCCTTGTGGCACTTTAGAGACTAACATGTTTATTTGAGCATAAGCTTTTGTGGGCTAAAACCCACTTCATCAGATGTATGGAGTGGAAAATACAAGTAGGCAGGTATAAATACACAGCACATGAAAAGATGGGAGTTGCCTTACCAAGTGAGGGGTCAGTGCTAACGAGACAATTCAATTAAGGTGGAAGTGGCCTATTCTCAACAGTTGACAAGAAGGGGTGAATACCAAGGGAGGGAAAAATCACTTTCGTAGTGATTTTGAGGCCAATGCAATCAAGGTGGTCCATTTCAAACAGTTGACAAGTTCTCACACCTTCTTGCTCCATCTCCACCTCCCATATACAGTTTGCTCAGCCCCTTCTGCACTGAGCAAGCATCCGTAAAGGGACATTTTGTGGGGCCAGTGAAGAGGGATGGTGCCACAGCAGTGTCTTTTCAGTGTCCAGATCTCCAAGAGACAATCTGGGCTGATGGTATTAAAAAAATACTGGTGCTGTGCAAATGTGTCTTGAACTGTCCTTTAAAAAGAGGAGAGGCAGGCTGGCCAGCAGGGAGTCCCAGTTCCCTAGCCTGTATGCATTCCACCCCCTTAATTCCCCAGCCGCACTCCCTCCCCATCCCCAACTCTGCCACTCAGAACAGCTCCTCATCTGTACAGTAAGCTGGCCAGTCTGCCTTCATAGATTTAGAGGCAAGTGTTGTCCTTTTGCTTTAGAAGGTGACCTATGATGGAGATGAGTTTCTTGGTGCAGTTTATAATATCTGTCTTGCCGTCACTGCTATCCATCTAGCTCTCTCTGTCTCAGAAGGGTGTATTGATGTCAACCATATGTACGGCACATTGCACTAAACAAACAAAAAATACAGACACACAAAGAAATATTATAAGGACTGTAACAACCAGATTTTTAAACAATAGAGGCTAAGATTCACATGCAACAGGCTTGCATATATTTGTGCAAGGAAATCTGTCTACTGCAAGTACTGGTAGAAAATGTATATGCAAATACCAATTAGCATGGTTAGCATGTGCAGTTAATTGCTTTGCCTGTATAAATGTGGGCACAAGCACTTACATTTTTCCCAAAAATATTACATCTAAGAAAAAATGAAATGTTTCTCAGTCTGGCAAACCTTTTCGAAACAACCTGGCATCCAATATGCTTCCTAACCACAGAAACAAGCTCCAGCACTGGTACTTCAGGCTTTTGAGACTCGTACGCTAGATTTCCATTCCCTGCCTTAATCATGAGCCTTTCTGCTGGGCCCTGGTATATCTTATTTTCATTTGTGCACTGTCTAATACACAATAGATCTTTGACTGGTTCTAGTCAAAATCTTGCAGTTATGAGACTGAATTTGGGAGCTCCAAGATTGCATTCTTCGTTGCGTTTGATGGTTTGCATAATTGAATGGGCACTGGAGGGAACTGGCTGGTGCCAGTTAGGTCACAGTCAGGTAAATTGGTACAGTTGTCTGAAACCTTTGGGAAATACTGAGCTGCTCAGAATAAATTCTACTACAAATAAATTAGTGGTTTTGAAGCTATATACATCTCTTGGATTAGTGGGGGGACTCAATTTTGTGGCTGCTGTGTCTTGTTGGGGAGGAAATAAATCTCACTCTCAAGGCTGAAGGGAAGGAAGGAAAGCTTAAAACTATGATTGTACCTTCATAGTGACATTCTTGTTTTTCAGGAGAAAAGATTTGATCTGCATGTGAAGGCAGAAGACTGGTAAGAGCTCTTCTCCTGTTTCTTTGAGTGCTAGTGACATTGTCAGCCAAGCTTTGCCACTTTCTGCATTTGTAAAAAAAACAAACCTCTTTGGATTGAAAACTAGAATGTATTTTTTTAAAAGAATGCACAACACATACCCAGTATATGACACTGGACATTAGATAAAAGCTACATTAGACAGGGTAGCTAGCAATTTATGCACACACTGACTGATCTGTTGCCCACTTCCTTAGTGTTATTCATAACCTTATATAAATATATAGCTTTGGCAGATTAAGATCCCAATTCAAGAAAGCATCCCTATTCGGGAGAGTACTAAAGTACCTACTTAAATACATTCTTAAATCCTTTCCTGAATAGGGAGAGGCTTAAACATGTGCTTAAATGCCTTACTGAAGCAGGGTCTTAATCAATCACAATACAGCAAAGTTCATTCTTTTTCAGCATTTGAAAAAGGCTTTTTTAGTTCTGTGTACAGCAGTCACTGCAGAATAGCACTCACAGGGGAGTCCCTTACCACCACTGCCTTCTTGATCAACTGGTCTGACAGTAAGGACCAGTTTCTGCTGCTCAGTTTATGAAAATACCTCTGGGCTGCCAAACAATAAACTTATCTATAACTTTTAGAATGTGAAACTAATTTCAAAGCAGTCAAAAATTATACACCCACTATACTAAGCAGTTCCTTTTAGCGTTACATCTGCTTATTAATGTATTTATCTTCCAGCCACAACAACAATAACAGCCCTGCATTACTGAGTTCACTAAATATAATCACTAAGGGGCAAACCCTTCCCAACTGCACTGAGCCCAACTAGCTGGGTTCTGCAAGTGGGAAAAAGGAATTATCCCTCTGCTCCAGACCCTGGTTCAGCAGTGTAAAGTAGCTACTCCGTGTTTACCAGCATACTTCTAAGGCTGTCATAGCTCATGCTGTTGTAACCCACACACCTTCTGGATGTGGTGTTCCATCCCATCTGGTGTCACCGAGATAGGGTGACCAGATAGCAAGTGTGAAAAATCAGAACAGGGGGTGAGGGGTAATATAAGAAAAAGCCCCCAAAATCAGGACTGTCCCTATAAAATTGGGACATCTGGTCACTCTACACCAAGACCACTTAGAGAGAGATTAATGAGTCTCCTTCAGCCTTCATAAGGGCCATATGGCTTTTAGCTCATGCAGTAGAGGCTCATGCACTAAGCTCCAGAGGTCCCAGGTTTGATCCCGACAATGACCGGGGTCTGCCAGTTTTACACTGTTCTCTCTCTCTCCCCGCCCCCGCTTCTGTCATGAATGTTCTGGTGGATCTGAATAGTGATGGGTCCGTTGCGTCCAGCCTAGCCCTGTCCTGCCCCCATTCTTTGCTCTGTGAGCCAGTCCTTAGGATGCACAGCAGCTCAGATTCCCTGTATAGAGTCCATAGATCTTATCCTCTCCATGCAGCAGAACCTTACAAGTAGCATTGTACCAATGGCCCTCTGCCGCCACTGAGCTAGGGACAGGATTGTCCCTTAATATAGTGGGTGCAGCTAGATATGGGGATCTGTATCTGATGAGGAAAGGATAATCCTACCAATCACCATCAAAAACTATGTTAATATAAAATGAAAAATGGTGTCGTGCTGCATGACTTCTGATCTGCATGGCGCACCAGCACTGGACTCTGCTGCAAATTGTCTCTTAGATTCAGAACGAGTTTGTATTGCATTAAATATTTAAATGAATATTACAATCAGTGCAGTGAACTTCTAAAATTGTTTATTGCAACAGAAACCTTTTTATTCATTTCATAATGCAGCAGAAATTGCAGCTCCGATGCAGAATTTAGCACAGAAATAAGAAAGTTGTGTTGAATAATTTAGGTCCAGACTGTGGCAGACTACACAGGATTCTGCTTGTAACTAATATTTTGTTGTTAAATTTTTCAAGCCGTTAGTCCAAAAGTTAATTTCATTTGAAATGCTGAAGAAAATCCACTTATCTGTTTCTGAGTTATTCTTGGTGAAGGAAAAAAATGTTTTCTATACCCCTTTTCATCTTTGCACTTGGATAACTTTAAAACCAGTTTTGTTTTTAAAATTTAAATTTGACATGCCCATAATCTTCCTCCGTAAGATTGTGCTTTGCAATTTTTGACTAAAACTAGACATGAAAGAAATCCACTAGTGCTTAGCTATGAAAAGCCATGCTTGAGTAGGAGGGTTAGAGTTTCTAGAGTGAAATCCTGGCCCCATTGAAATCAATGACAATACTCCCATTGACTTCAATAGGGCTAGGATTTAAACTGGGGGTCTCAAACACGCGGCCCGCGGGGTTATTTTCTGTGGCCCACCAAGCTCCCGCCCCCTTCCCCACCCGCCTAACTCCAGGCACTTCCCGCCGCCAAACAGCTGTTGCCAGCACTTAGAGCTTTCCAGGAGAGAGTGGGGAGGAGCAGGGAGCCGTCCACTCAGGGGAGGAGGCGGAGAAGAGGTGGGGCAGGGGCGGGGATTTGGGGAAGGGGTGGGAAGAGGCGGGGAAGGGGCGGGGCCTCATGGATGGGGTGGAGTGGGGGCAGGGGTAGCGAGGGGAGGGTATCAGCGATGCGGCCCTCGGGCCAATGCAGTAGTCCTCATGTGGCCCTCATGGTCATTTGTGTTTGAGATCCCTGATTTAAACCCTGTATCCTGTATGGACTGCTGCCAGTAGAGGGCGCCATGATTACATATTAAAAACGTAAATGTGATTCTGTGGTAGTATTTAGCCACAAGAGGGTGATGACACTCCACCAATTTTGCAGTCATCATTCAGGAGGCTCCTTTGAAAATTTGGCCTGTTAGGTTTTTAACCTTAGAGGTGAAGCAGAATTTCCACTTCAATAAATTGCAACAATATATAACTTTAGCTAATTTTAGAAAATAAAATTAAAATATCTGCTAATACTGACATCATCCTCTTCTCTGCTTATTATATTACATCAACCTGATTATACCGGGGTGTGGAAAAGCTTTGTCTGTACATATGTGTAGGATTTTCTGTAGTGTAAGTCCTGAAATTGACTAGGAATATTAATATGTAATAAAAAGCATGTGTTTGTCCTAGTCCTTGTTCCTGCCCACAAGACCTAGATGTGCGCTTAGGTTATGACCTGTGTGCAGAGGAGAAGGATTTCCTGTGTAAAAGAAAGAAGTATGTTGCTGCTGCCCTGAAAAATGTTCTCCAGCTAGAAGAGGACCTGCAGGACCACGAGGTATGTGCAGTGGAATCCTGGGTGTCCGCTCCCTCCTTCCCTCGTGTGAGTGCTCAGCAAACTGGACAGCAAATGTGGCTAATATACAAATAATAGCTGGAGCACATGCAACCCCTATAGCTAAGTGTTTCTGTTCCAAAAGACTCTTAAGTTATGTTTTTGTAAGTATAAAAATTATTGTTGTTGACACTTTATCCTCTCAGTCGTTTGGGAGGTAAACTTGAAAGCTGGGTTAGATAGTTGCCTGGTGTCTGGTGAAGGTTTCCTCGATTTCCATATGGCTATGATGACAACGCTGTGTACAGCTCCCAAACTGTATTGGTTCACATACCACCTTCTTAAAACACTGCTGTGAAGTGACTGGATGGAACATTAAGCTTACATGATGCCTGCGGGGGGTGGGGGGAAGGTCCCTGTCAGGATGATTAAACAACATTCCCTGAGCTGTATGAATTTTCTCACAGGTTGATAAGGGGATTTAAAAAAAGAAAGGGGGAATAGAATAGAATGGAGCAATGAGGAAATGAGATGGCTGGGGGTGAATACTACATTTCTTGCATGAATAAAAGCACCTGAACTTACTATGATTCCTGCCCTTCTCTATAGAGGCGTGGTTGACCCACTGTATTTGGATCCATATGTGATTCCAAACTTACCCCGAGGAAAGATGTATTTGGATTTGCTGTTCCAGTTCTGATCCAATAAACAGAGAAAAAACTATGAAATGTTGGAACTGAACTGGGTCCAGTGTTCCATTTCCAGTCCATTTCCAGTTCTGAGTAATCATGTGTGCTTGGTTTGCACTATCTTTCTGTCTTTGTGTTGAACAGATTCCAGTGGTGGCCATCATGACAACAGGTGGTGGAATGAGATCATTTACAACAACATATGGCAGTCTATTGGGTCTCAAGAAATTAAATGTCTTAGACTGTGCAACATACCTGAGTGGTTTGTCTGGCACGACATGGTAAGCAGGACTCAATCAGGGTTTTTATTTAATCTTTCTGTAAGATGTTGATACAAAGAGCTCTGGTAAAAAATATCATGGAGATGTTAATAGCAGCTCTCCATCATAAAGATTGTAATCCTATTTTTATTATGGAGAGCTAGTAGCCTCTCCATAAGTAAAGGTGCAACCAGCTTCTATTATAAAACCTTATTTTAGCCCTTCCCCATAAGTTGTCTTGACATTTTGGTTTGGTCTGAAAATTGCCAGAATGGCTGTGAAGATTCTGCAAAGTCTGAAGAAAATCTAACAAACTGCTTTTCAGTTACAGGTCATTAAAAATTACCTTGATTTGAAAGTTTGACTTTGTCTAACATTTCTTTACCTGCCTCTTGCTCCAAATGATTTATTACATCTTCCAACTTTCCATCTACTGCAGTTAAAATCCTTTAATAAGTTGCACCAGCTCTATCTAAAGAAAATGGGTAGTGTTAAGCACTGGTGTTAGGGATTTGTTGTTGTTTATAGCTTTGAGTCCAAACCTGTTTCCATGGTTGTCCGTTGCTGGTTGGGGCTACCACTACTACGAGGTGGGGCTGGTTGGCTGTACAGAGGAAGCATGGCAGTGCAGCGTGCATATTTGTCCTGTACACCGTACATTTGGGATGGGATCAACTATCTCTCCCAGAGTTCCCTGGGGCAGTGCAGTGCCATTTCACCCTAAACATTGGTCTGTCTGTCTGGCACCCTTTGGCCCAGTCTGCGCTGTAATAAGATAAATGATGGCCTTAAAGTGGGGTGATAGCACCACTGTAGTTAAGATTGAGACTAGCTGAGGTGTGGCCTGCACTAGAAAGTTTAATCAGTATGGTTTAACAGCTGATTTTTCTAAGTGCTCTAAAATTCACATGCTTATTCTAATTGTCTAATATTTCCTTTTGTTTGTTTTAAACCTGCTGCCTGTTAATTTCATTTGGTGACACCTGGGTTCTTGTGTAATGAGAAGGAGTAAATAACACTTCCTTATTTACTTTCTCCACACCAGTCATGATTTTATGACATATCACCGCTTAGTCATTTCTTTCCCAAGATGAAAAGTCCCAATCTTTATTAATCTCTCCTCATATGGGAGTTGTTCCATACCCCTAATAATTTTTGTTGACTTTTTCTGAACCTTTTTCAATTCCAGTATATCTTTTTCGAGATGGGGTGACCACATCTGCACACAGTATTCAAGATGTGAGCATACCATGGGTTTATATAGAGGCAATATGATATTTTCTGTCTTATTATCTATCCCTTTCTTAATTATTCCCAATATTTTGCTAGCTTTTTTGACTGCTGCTGCACATTGAATGGATATTTTCAGAGAACTATATATGACTCCAAGATCTCTTTCTTGAGTGGTAACAGCTAATTCAGACCCTATCATTTTATATATATAGTTGGTATTGTGTTTTCTGATGTGCATTATTTCCATTTGTCAACATAGAATTTCATCTGCCATTTTGTTGCCCAGTTACCCAATTTTGTGAGATCCCTTTGTAGCCCTTTGCAGCCTGCTTTGGACTTAACTATCTTGAATAGTTTTGTATCATCTGCAAATTTTGCCACATCACCATTTACCCCTTTTTTCAGATCATTAATGAATATATTGACTAGTAGTGATACCAGTACAGACCCCTGGGAGGACGCCACTATTTGTTTCTCTCCATTCTGGAAACTGACCATTTATTCCTACCCTTTGCTTCCTATCTTTTAACCAGTTACCGATCCATGAGAGGACCTTCCCTCTTATCCCATGATAGTTTACTTTGCTTATAAGCCTTTGGTGTGGGACCTTGTTTTCTGAAAATCTAAGTGTTCTGTATTCCCTTGTACACATACTTGTTGACCACCTCAAAGAATTCTAGTAGATTGGTGAAGTGTTATTTCCCTTTACAAAAACCATGTTGACTCTTCCTCAACAAATTATTTTCATCGAGTTGTCTGACAATTCTGTTCTTTACTATAGTTTCATCCAGTTGCCAGGTACTGAAGTCAGACTTACTGGCCTGTAATTGTCGGGGTCACCTCTGGAGCCCTTTTTAAAAATTGGCATCACGTTTGGTATCCTCCAGTCATTTGGTACAGAAATGACTTGCCCATCGTCACACAGAAACCCTGTAGTAAAGCCAGGATTTGAACCCATGTTGCTTATGGCCTAGGTCACTACGTTAACCACAAGACTACATTTTATCTCTCGTTTTCCTCTCACAAGGCCAGCAAGATCAAATGGGTTGCTAAGCATTAAGAAATGCATCCAGAACTGAGAGCCATATACTAAGGAGCGCCATAAAATTGATGCTGACTATAATGTGATGCCAGGATACTGTCATCAGTCAAAACTAACTTATATTTATCGTGAAAAATAAACATAGAAAATAAAATTTCAACTCTTTACAATAAATTATCCAATCATGCAAACTAAAGATTCACTCCTATTAATTTTACTCTTTAAAATGCGGCAGTCGTTGGAAAAAGGAAATATCAAACACTAGAAAAAATGTACTCACATGAGCCTTTTATAGAACAGTCATAGACACCTCAAATGATATTTTCCCCCACAAACTGCTATAAAAAAATCGAGTAGTGCACAAACTACAAGAAACACTTAAAACTGACACTCTAACAAAAGGACAGATTTTTTGTAGATTATTTTTTGTTAATGTTTTTTTTTTATATATTACCCTTCCCCAGGACCATGTCATGCTTGTATAAAGATGCTTATTGGTCACAGAAGGATCTAGATGAGAAAATCCGTGAAGCCCAGAAATGTGTGACCAAATGCAAGATGAGTTGTTTCTCTATGGATCGCATGAAATATTTTAACCAGCAGCTGTGTCAGCGTAAACGAGAGGGATACAGGACATCATTTATAGATCTGTGGGGGCTGATCATTGAGTATATGCTGCATGATGGGGTACAGTATCTATTTATTTTCTCAGAGAGCTGCAGATGTTTTCTCTATAAGAATTAGGAGCAATAAATCTGTGAGGAGAGATTGCATGCCCTGTGGTGCTGTAGAGTTATCTGCATCAGGAAATTCTATTGGAATCAAATTTATTTTGGAATGGTTAGGTATAAATGCATACCATATATCGGGCTGGCCAAACTTACTGACCCTCCGAGCCGCATATGACACTGTTCAGAAATTCGAGAGCCATGGTGCGCCAGCTGGAGTGGGGCTTCAGGCCCATGGGGCCCACCTGACGGGGGCTTCAGCCCCACTCCTGGTGAAGCCCAGAGCCCTGGAAGGCACTCCACACCAGGCTGAAGACCCGAGACCCCCTTCTTTACAGGGCAGAAACCCCAAGCTCCCCCTCAGTCTGGTAGGTGGAGAATGGGATGCACATGGGGGCTTCGCGAGCTGCACATTAACTGTAAAAAAGCCTCATGCAGCTCATGAACCAGTTTGGTCACCCCTGCCACACATTAAATAAATTGTATTTTGGCTGCAGGAACATGGAAAGTGCAATAGATCCCCACTCCACCCTGGGGAGCAAATTGCTTGAAAGGGGTTGGGGAGATGACAGCGTTGTGGCCCTTCCCTTCCTTGCACCAGCTCACAAAGCAAAGCTGAAACATCAGGAAGTGCAGACTGTGTACACCTGTGTGCATTGAGTAGCCCGGGGGGATTGTATCTGCCTGAGGAACAATCACTGCCAGTGTTTCTCCTGGGGTGGCATGGTTCTGTGCCACCCTGCGTACAGGGCTGGGGCATAAATGCTGCAATCTAATTCACAGTAGAGAGGTTCCTGTGTCATTTCATGCATTCTCAGGTAACTGTTTTTCTTCAAAAAACAGAAGGAGAACCATAAACTCTCAGACCAGCAGGAAGCGGTGAATGAGGGTCAGAACCCGTTGCCCATCTATGTGGCAGTCAATGTCCGGGACAAGTATAGCACTCTAGATTTCAAAGGTAACTTTGATGTTCAAGTGATGTGTTTGATTATAAATTTACCAAGGTTTGGGTTTAGTCGTAGGCATACCTGTTCAGTTGTTGTTTGTTCTTTGCACTCTGGAAACGCTTATAGACCGCAGCCCTATTTCTGCTGTACAGACATTTGCAGAGGGTATGTCTCTACTGCAATCAGGACAGCACATGTAGGCATACCCAACTAGCCATAATGGAGCTAGTTTGCTAAAAAATAGCAGGGTAGCCGCGGCAGCATAGGCAGCATAGCATGGGCTAGCCACCTGAGTACGTACCTAGGGCCCTGGGCAGGACTGTACTTGGGTGGCTAGTCCATGCCACCACCTGCGTCGTCAGACCCACACTGCTATTTTTAGTGACCTAGCATGATCAAAGCTAGTTTGGGTATAAATGCATGTGCTGCATTTGTGCCTCATGGTTGTTGTGTGGACATACCCAAAGAGGCAGCCCATGCCCTCCAAAGCTTACAGTTTTGGTACAAGAGGAGAGTTTCGGGGATTCCAAATTTCAGGATTAGAAGTAGAAGTGTAGAAATATCATAAGACAGGCTGTTCTCAGAATATGATCTGGCATGATTAGAAGAAGAAACCATTGGAAATATTTTGAGAAATTAATGCTGTTTTCATGACCCAAGAGGACTTCACTGAATCTTGCTCATCAATACTTCAGTATTTTTCTCTTCAGCCAAGAAGAGAGAAAAGCAAATCAAATACTGGGCTTCCTTTCACTGCTGAGTTGGAAGTACTACACCCCCTTGGATGAAAAGGAAATTAATTCCCCATGTTCTTTCAGTCCTGGGCTTTCTTTACACTGCCATTAAAAGACCTTTACCCTGGATTTGAAGAGAACATCCCTGCTAGTGAAAGAGAAAATATCTGCCTTCATGATCATCAGTGTCACATATATGGAATCAAATCATTTACTTTGAACCAGATTTTCTAGGTAAACACAGAGAGTTGCACATATACATTTGTGTACACCTAATTTATGCACACAATAGGCCTGATTCTGCTAACTCCACCGATGTCAGGGGAGTTATCCTGGTGTAAAACCAGTGAAAGTGAAAGCAGAATTAGGCCTAGCGTGCACACACAAAACAATGACAGGTTTCAGAGTAGCAGCCGTGTTAGTCTGTATTCGCAAAAAGAAAAGGAGGACTTGTGGCACCTTAGAGACTAACCAATTTATTTGACCATAAGCTTTCATGAGCTACAGCTCACTTCATCGGCTGCATCACGAAAGCTTATGCTCAAATAAATTGGTTAGTCTCTAAGGTGCCACAAGTCCACAAAACCATGTATTTATGTGTGCACATGCCAAGCTAGTTGCCTAACTTGCACATAAGGTAACTGCACATGTAAAAGAGGCACACACAAATTCATGAACTCAGCTTCGTGCATCTGACTTTGAAAATCTGGCCTAGAAGATGGTGGTTTGTAAATTATACTTTGCAAAGATCAGATAGAAAACAGAAGGCTTAGTCCATCTCAAACTCTTTGCTTAATTTAGTAGCAGTATCTCTCTTTCAAGTCATTTGGGAGACATTTCTGAATGTCTTTTTTTGTGGCTCTGTTTGCAGAATGGGTTGAGTTCACTCCCTATGAGATGGGATTCCTGAAATATGGAGCATTTGTTCGCACGGAGGATTTGGGAAGCGAGTTCTTTATGGGACGTCTGTTAAAGAGGCTCCCTGAAACCCGGATCTGTTACCTTCTTGGTGATGTATTGTCCTGCGAAATGTCAACCTACTGTACTAACACAAAACCATAACCAGAAAGTGGATATTTGTTGGTCTGTAACATTCAGTACTAGTATAGTGCCCGCCAAGAGATGCGTGTGCGTTCATATGTGTATCTATCTATCTATCATTACATCCAAATAAGTATGCTAAAGGAATGTTAAGATTGCAAAATAAAGTAATCAAAAGTTAGGAAATGCTACAATTAAAGTTGTCTGTGCAACTATAATTTGGCCTCCTTGTTCATATGCAATATGAACAAGTTTGAGTATGAACAAGTATGAACAAGTATGAGTTGTACAACAAGTTTCGGTTCAGTGGCTAAACAGAAAAATCAAAACCAAACCAAATATTTTCCACATTTTTTGGTGAAACAAAAAAGTCAAAACAATTTGTTTCAGGTACCAGGAAACGTTTTACTTTACCCAAAATGAAACATTTCATTTTGATTTTGGTTATTTTTTAAAAAATGTAAATTAAATTCAAAGTAAGTCATTTTGAATAGAAAAATTGTAACTTTTCATTTTAAAAATGTCAAAACAATAGATATAGATCTTTTTCAGTATTTTGTTTTTTTACAGAAACAATTCAGCAAATTTGACTGTGAAATGTTTCAGTTGACTAGAATCTGCATATTTTGGTGAAAAAAGTTTAAACTGAAAAATTTCATCCCGCTCTAATTATGATAGAGTCTTCAATGACATGTTTGCATACTATTTTTCCACAGGACCCCTTTCTCCAACAGTCCATAAGGTGGATGGTGCTCACTCAATGCGCAACTATTCAATATTTTGTTTTCTCCTCATTTTTCAGTGTCTGGCCCTAGGCCTTATTTGCTGCACACCATTCAAACACTGCTCTGGATACAGAATTATTAATGAACTCATGGGCTTTTCTATGGTGCTTATCTCTGAAGTATTTGAGTGCTTCAAAACCATCATTTGAATTAGTTCACAATATCCCATGTGAGGTGAGAAGATGGTATTATTCCCAGTTATTCCCAGACGGGGAATAGAAGCACAAAGAGATTAAGGTGAAAAGCATCCACTGATTTTGGGTGCCCAATTTGAGATGCCTAAGGCCTGATTTTTCAGAGTAGTTAGCATTAGATAGCACTTCATGTGGTCAAAGCAATTTCTAGTGATTTCAGATGCAGCTGTGGGTGCTCAGTGCTTCTGCAAATCAGATGCAAGAGTCTCAAGTCGGGCACCCAGAAAGTGAGGCACACACAAATAGTGACAACGTGTGAGTAGTTTGGTTTACGTAACTTGCCCAACATCATACAGGAACTTTGTGGCAGAGGCAGAGATAGAAAAAAATTCTCCAGAGCAGCATTCAATTGCCTTATACAGGAGACCATCCTTTCTCATTCTGCAATACTCTGCCTCATTCACTACTCACCTTTCAATTTCTGCACCAGACAAGACATGGATTCCTTCACTACATAACCCTGATTCATCCTCAGAGCAAGTCCATCCTGTACATGAGGCAAGGTTCTGTGGAAAAAATATTATGTCATCATGTAATTGAGGATTCTATCATAATACATATGCACAACAGGGCAAATTAATGTTCCTTTAACATAGTGTTTTTGTATATAATTTCCCGAGTATTTAAAAAAAGCCAAATTAAAAACAGTAAATCCATCAGAGGATGTCATATTGACTACCACTTGGGTCATCAGCAGTGCTGGAAACTTTAGGACCACCACACAAGCCTCTGTCACTTGACCTAAGGGAATAATTGGTAGCAGTAGTAGGTTGTCATCCTTTATGTGAACCAGCCACTCAAGGAGGATGAGACACATACTTTGCAAGATGGTTTTCATAGATATTTGCTCATGGCAGAGGGTGATAAGACTCAGGAACATTGGGTTCTGTTCCTGGTCTGGATGGGAATGTTCTCTATTGGTCACACATACCTGTCTGTCCTGTCCCTGTCTCAGTCCTGTCGCTTCTTCCCTACCTCATTCCTGAATCTTTGTTCCAGGCTCTGCACCTGGCCGGTCTCAGCCTTCACTCCCTCGGGATCCTCATCCCAGTCTCCCCTTCCAGGATCTTCATCTGTTGTCAGCCCTCACTACATCAGAGTTGCCTTCCCCAGTTTCCTCATTCCAGTATCCTCCAGCTCCTCATTAGAATGGAGCGATTTGAAAAAAAAAGTCTGAAGTTCAGGACATTTTGAGTTCTCGGTCCACAGCCAAGTTTAGCTTGACGCCGTGTCTCTAGCCAGCATGCAGCTAATGGAGATACGGATTTATCACCAGTATTAAAAATGAGACTGTAATACATTCTGTGTACATGCTGACTCCCATCTTCTCTTCCTTGAGAAGCTGTAAGGGCTCAGCCTACATATCCTAAAAGCATGTTTAAAAGGAAGTCAAACAGAGTGTTTTGCTCAAAGATAATGTTAAAATGGTAGATGTGGTTCCAGATGGGACTGTTTGAGAGAGCTGTTCAGAGCAGCCCCCATCTGAGATGCCCAAAGTGCGAGTCTGAGACATATGAGAGAGGGTGTGGGCAGAAAAGTTGATCTTAGAAGGAAAAAAACAGTGGGTGGAATGCAGGGGGATGAGGAGGGTTTGGGGAGATGACAGAACCCTTTAACACGCCAGGGGGACTTTCCCTGTTGATAGGGTAAACTGTGGGACAACCAGAGAATCCCCATTCAAAGGGGATTCAGGGCAACTCAAGGCTGGGATGACCTTTGTAGAGACAGGAGAGCCCTGCTCAGTGTAGTTAGGGAACCACCAGGAAAGATAAGTGCATAGGATGATCTCAGGCTTATTGCAATAAAGCTCTATTCAGCTTCCTGAGAGAGTATTTCTACACCTGGGTTTCTCTCCCATCACTTCCTTGGTTTCGAGTGCAACGTTACCTGTGGTAAGTTAGAGATCTAACACTCCCTGTAGTTGATGTCTTCAATTAGAGTTAAAGTCAGCACCTTTGAAGTGTCAAATACATTAAAACTTGAAGGTTTAGGAATCTTTGAATTGTGCTCCTCAGGCTCCCACAAAAATTAAGTGGAAGAAAATTGAACAAGTTGATGGAGAAAGCAAAAGGCAGTTTTCAATTAGATGCTTCCAAATGTTCACTAAATTAGTTTCCATAAAATCTCTTTCCCTTCACAGGCATGTGGAGCAGTGTATTTTCCCTGAACCTGTTATACATCTGGAGTTTGTCCAACAGTTCAGAAGACTTCTGGCACAGGTGGACTCGAGACAGAGTAGTTGATATTGGTGAGACCTTTTTATACCTCAACTTCGCCTTTCATTCATGTTTAAATTGGAGATTCTTGCCTATCTGACATATGAAGCCTGTCACATAGTGTGAACATATTCTCTCCAGGAAGGTTTTTTAAATTCTGCAGAAGCCACAGATAGACCCAGGGGAATGCCTTATGCTGCTCTGCTAAGTTCTTTTGGCTGGGCTAGGAGCAGCACTGATGGGACCCTCCTCAGCTGAAAGAGAATTACCATGATGCATGGACTTAAAAGAGGAGGATGCAAATCAGGGGAAAATATTGCCGCAATTATGATAACTACCAAAACTACAGAGTGTGTTAAAAAAGGGTTAAGCTTCAGCAGGCAGTTGAAAGTTGCCACACATCCTGCAGATGAAAAGGATGCAGTATCACATTTGCTGTTGAATCTCACAGACCAGCACACACACAGACCAGAACCAGTTTCAGAGACCAACACAGAGAATAAAACTGGGCAATATTACAGCAACAACGGTACCATGGTTACTTTAAAAGTTATTGTTTGTTGTTGGTTAAATAAATCATCCTAAAACCTGCCTCAACCATCACTTAAATACAAGGACAACACCCCAAAAAGGTTATATGAAACCAAAGCTTTTCTCTCCTTGTCTCCCCTTGTACAGAGGAAGAGCCTATGCTGCCTACGAGGCCACATGAGGTGAATACTCACATGCTCACTCCTGAAGGCCCTTTTTCCACTGCTCTTCGAGATGCTTTAACAGATCGCCTGTCAGTTGCTCAATATCACAATTTTCTCAAAGGCTTCCAGGTCCATAATGACTATCTGGGGAATGAGAAGTTTTGTAGATGGAAAGGTAATAGCACTGGTTTTTAACTGTGTCTTTTGAGGTGGTTTTGAGTGTGGAATTTAGTGAGGCGACCTGGGCTTGGAGGAGAGTGAATGAGCATCCATTTCTAACCCACCATAAGTAGCAAAATTTGAATCTAATTTAGAAAACAATTGTTTGACCAATCACCTGAATTGTGCAAGGCTGAAAATCTGTATTGATATCAGTTTGGTAGGGCTTAACTTCCATCTCCTTGGGGTACAGTCACTGAGTTTAACTAATAGACGTTTGACAAAGTTCATAGTTTTCTATGAGCAGAAAGAAAGGACTAAGGCCCCAATCCAGCAAAGTATGCAAGTATGTGTTTAAAGATAAGCATGTGCTTATGGGCTTTGCGGGACTCTGGCCCTATAGGCAGGCAGAAGGAGAGAGTTGGGTGCCCCCTGCAGGTCAAGAATGGGGTGGAACTGTTTAAGAGAGCCAGGAATAGAACAACACAGAGAACCCTAAATCAGAGAAGGTTATTCCTTTAGGATAAAGCTGAGCTATAGTGGTATAGCAATGGGATGAGCCCTTTCATTTTCAACTCTGTTTTCTTCAAAGAAGTTGCAGATTTGCTCATACACTGTTTTTCTTATGACAAAAAAAATTTTCCTTTTAGATACTGTGTTAGACATGTCTCCCAACCAGCTGAGTGAGCAACCAGATCTCCTTGGCATGGTAGATGCTGGATTTTTCATCAATACCAGCTGCCCACCACTTTTAAGGTCAGAGAGGAAAGTGGATGTCATCCTGCATTTAAGTTACAGTGCAGGATCGCAGACTTTGGTGAGAGGAGTCAATTTATCATTTGTTTTCTCCAGTGATAGCCCTTTGCCTGTAACCTTCCAATACTTAATAGCTAGAAATATTATGTTATTTCAATTATTTCAACTAATTTATTAAATCAATTACATTTTAATCCTTCTATTTCCATTTCCAAGCATTAGAAGAGGAAGGTGATTCCAGGAGAGAGAAAATTCAGCTGCCAGTGTCAGTGGTATGAATCCTTGTTTCAGACCATTGATCTACTCATTGCAGTTTATTAAAACGTCTCACTTCCATCTTCATGTGATCTCATCATCACAGACCTCTAGGGCTTAGAAACTGTAAAAAAATGGATACGGTTGTAGAATTCTTTTAGCAGCAGGGATTTGTGAGATGCATTTCACCTGCAGTGAGTCTTTCAGTGTAGCAGTTAATGAAATTGTTCCAATTCCCTCCTATTATGCTGGGAATGTCTGATGTTGATTTATGAAATTATTGAATCTTCCGAAAGACATCAGTCTGTTTTCCACCAGAGTTGTAAAAGAGACCTGTCATGATATACGCTGAATTGATTAGGACTTCATCTCAGACAAGATGGCTAATATTGTGGAAAACTCAAAGATGCTGCATCGGAATGCAGGGATCTTCTGTTGAGTCACATTAAACTCAGATTCTAGAAGTATGAATAAAGATGAAGAATAATTTCTGCTCCCTCCAACTAGATATATATGTGTGTGTGTGTGTATATATATATATATATATATATAGCCTTTCTGGAGCAGAAGAATTATATAGGCTGGGAATGAGGGATACTACAGGGAAAGCCCTGGAAGCTATCTTTGGGGGAGAATTTAGGCAGAATCTTAGGTTTTGTGGTTATGTTAATTAAGTTACCTATAAAGCCTTAGCCCAGGGAAAGAGTACATTTGGATCTTTATATTAAGTGTATTTACTTTGTTAGGGGCTGCGTGGGAATGCCACGTGCTTACATTGACCATCTTTGTAACATTGGGCTATTGATATATTTGAATAGACTTTTTTTTCGTGAGTGACGATAGCTATGGCCCTACTTTTCAAGTTATATGATACACAGTATGTATGCCTAACAAAGCATCATTTAATCTTTAAACATCCACTGGGATAAAATGAGTTTCATGCAGGAAGTATGCTGAGATTTTTAGCATGTTGATACAAACTATTTTCTATTTGTTTAGCATATATAGAGTAGTATATAGTACTACAAGATGCTAGACATATGCATTTCAGGTTGTGAATCAAGTAAGATATATTATATTACTTGAGACAGAACATTGTAGCTAATGAAAATGTAATCTAATTTAAAATGGTATCATGATACTTATACGCAAGGGTATGTGATTGCATGCGCAAACCAAACTGTATTGTTTCCTGACTTTTGAGCACTTAACCATGAAACCAAAACATTTTCTTAATGTAAAAAGAAAAGGAGTACTTGTGGCACCTTAGAGACTAACCAATTTATTTGAGCATGAGCTTTCGTGAGCTACAGCTCACTTCATCGGATGCATACTTCCACAGTATGCATCCAATGAAGTAAGCTGTAGCTCACGAAAGCTCATGCTCAAATAAATTGGTTAGTCTCTAAGGTGCCACAAGTACTCCTTTTCTTTTTACGAATACAGACTAACACGGTTGTTATTCTGAAACCTTTCTTAATGTAGTTATTCGTCTAGCTTTAAAACTCTATTTACAGTTTGTAACAGTTACTGAGTTCTGTTTGTATCATATGATGATTTTGTGTTGAGTACTCTGTGGTGGGCGGCGGCGGGGGGACAGTACATAGTAGATGTCATTAACATAGTCCATGGGTCTCAAACTACATGTAGCCTCACAGGTGTGCCAGGAGTATCTTATAGGTATCCTATAATCTTAACCTCTTTGGGATCTAATACTGTTCACTTCTGTAATGCTCTAGCCTCTGGACCAGGCCTGTAAGTACTATGCAGAGCAGAAAATCCCATTCCCAAAAGTTTTCCTGAGTGAGGAAGATAGGAAAAATCTAAAGGAGTGTTACCTGTTTCAAGATTCAGAAACCCCAGGAAGCCCCATTGTGGTTTTTTTCCCACTTGTGAATGACACCTTCCAATATTATAAAGCACCTGGTAAGTTAACAACAGCTGCAAAGCATTTAACTAAGGGTCAGCGTGGCCAGTCTACCCATTGACTGGATCCCCATTTCTCATTTGATGACTCTTTCTACTGGCTGGGTCCCCACTGGTCATTTCAATTCTATGAACCTCTCCACTGGTTAAAGTTACCATTTTCATTGTTACTCCTATCATCAACTGTCCCTTGCTGTGAGATGCTCAGCCCTTGTTTCAGTCTCATGTCTCTGTCTCTCACAAATCTGTTTGTTATTAGTGTAAAATGTTGTCATCAAACTGCCATAAACCCAATACCACAGCAATGTCCTGTTGAATCTTTTTCCTAGGTGTGATGCGCTGCTGCTCAGAGACGGAGGGGGGCAAAGTTGATGTTACTAGCTGCTCTTCCCCATACGATACATTCTCAGTCAGATACACTGATGAGAATTACCGCTGGCTGGTAAATCTAAGTGAATACAACATCCTGAATAATGCACACCTGATTCTGCAAGCCTTGCGTATGGCGGTGGAACGGAAAAGGCAACATAAGAAGTAGATACCATCCCAAATGGCTATATCTTCGGGGTTGAGATTTTTGTACTTCCCAGCACAGGGAAGGACCAAACCTTGCTGATGATTGGCCATTACATGCCATAGAAGCTGCTTAGCTTGGATACCTCAGTGGATTCTCTTTCATCTCTGTGAAGTTGGAGGGGAGGGATAGCTCAGTGGTTTGAGCATTGGCCTGCTAAACCCAGGGTTGTGAGTTCAATCCTTGAGGGGGCCATTTAGGGATCTGGGGCAAAAATTGGGGATTGGTCCTGCTTTGAGCAGGGGGTTGGACTAGATGACCTCCTGAGGTCCCTTCCAACCCTGATAGTCTATGATTTCTATGAAGTGGCTGACTTAGAAAACCAAAATTCACCATCTGTGAAGACTTTATACATACTTTGTTCCCTAATTAATTTAATTATAACAAAGCTGTTTGCAGAATGCTTTAAGATTATTCTAGAAAGCTAATAATGAAGTTTAAGTAATGCTAAGCTAATACAGTGTAATTTATGGCATATAGGAAATATACTTTAAATCCTTTTAAAATGTAAAAGTAAACCAGGACCACACAGTGCAATTGTAACACCCACAGACCCTGGTCGTCAATGGGCGGGATTGAGCCTGGGACCTCTGGAGCTTAGTGCATGAGCCTCTACTGCATGAGCTAAAAGCCAACTTGCTGTTAGTTAAGGCTATAGAGCAGACTCATTAATTGCTTTCTCTTTAAGTGGTCTCAGTGCCACTAGATGGGACAGAACACCATGCCCATAAGGTGTGTGGGTTACACAATCACGGGGGGAATGGGATGGGTTGAATGAGTGGTTTCTGCCCTACAACTTTCCTTTCTCTACTGTAGTTCACAGCAAGCTCTCTTGTGCCAATGAGGAAAACAGGAGATGTTCCTTCTCTTCCTTCCCTCCCACTGCTGCTAGTCTCTGTAATAGCCCCCGATTAAACCATTCCTTCACCGTCCCTGCTGTAGCTCCAGGGGTTGGTCTGGACATACCGATTCAGCTTCTTGCATAACCTGCAGCAGAGATAGAAGTGTTAGCTGCTGCAGGGCTTATTCCTCCTGCCTTCAGGGGGTGATGTAGGAAGCCTGTATAAAGATACCCCTTCTTTCCCACCAGTTATGTTCCCAGTTCTGAGGTAACACTGAACCCAGGAGGGGGCACCAGACAGCACTTAAGCAGGAGCCATGCATTCAGAAGTGGTGCATATACTGCATAAAGCAAAGTATCCACACCATGCTGGTGGCATTTGATCCCCGAAACTACTTTCAGTTTAGCAATTATCTTGAAGGTCTGTGTCAAAGTGTCTGGAAACGCAATAAGGAGAAATGCCCCACACAGTCATAAAAACAGAGCAGTGAATGGCTTCTAGTTGTGTAATGAGCCCTCTTAGATTGGGTGAATCAGACACATAGGTAGAGTAGGATACTGGAGAGTCAAACGCTGTACCTGCAAGCTCCACCCCACCGGTAGCTTGGGGTGGATAGCACCTGTAAAAAGAGTGGTGTTAGCAGACCTATATGTGGGATCAAAGACTGACAGGGCTTGCCATGGGGTTACATTAAAAAAAATACATATTTTTTTAAGGAAAGTGTCTTTCCACTACTGTGAGAGCACCTGGTGTTAGCTGTAAAATGACATACATACTGTAGCAGGCTTTGCATTTCACAAACAAGATATGTTGACAGTAATTCCCACTTTACTAATAAACTTAATGTCCTGATGCTGCAAAGCTACAGCTCAGGGCCCAGATATCAGTTTTTAAGAACTCAGAGTTGTGAATAAATCTGTGTTTTTGTTCCTTTTTTGCAACACCTTCTACAGTAAACTCACTAGCTTTAATCTCTGTACGCCACATCAGCAACATAAGAAATATCACCCATTTGAACCTCCAATCCCTGCTGTGAAGGAAACGATTGGTTGTTTTCAGCCATAGCACTTGCACAAGTTGGGATAAAATGTTAGTTATAAGCAAATATTTCATGTTTTTGTTATGTTGCACAATAAAGGCTTGCTTGCAAAAGGTAAAATCAGCCTCTGCTCATATATTCAACTGATGCACTTCAGAGACAAATTTCATGACCACATCATGTTCTTTGTCACAATAATACAGCCATTATTGGGACAAAGAGCATAACAAACAAAGCTTCATTATGAATATAGTGAATAAAAGAACAAATTATCCACAGTTACCCGATTTCAGCTGTCTTTTTGAAAAGCCTGATATGTGAGTTGATCTGGGGGCATTTGATTCCCCTTAACTGCATTTAGTATGGTTTACAAATGTTATCCATGGTAAGTCAAATCTGAATTATGATTTCCTGCAGCCTATAACTTGTGCAGAAGGATGTATACCATTGTTAACTCCCCTCTGCACAAGGAGCATATATTATACTTTGTATTCCCTGTGGGATTTTCTTGCACTTCATCATCATATGTTCATACAATGTTATGATATCTAAAAAGGACAAGCTGTGTTCTCAGTTGAGTGTCTGTTTATGGGGCCAACTCTTCAGGTAGTATAAATAGTGTAGCTTCATTGACTTAAATGGAGCTATGCTGATTTAGAGCAGCTGAGGATCCAGCTCTAAATATCACAGTTAGTATTTTCATTATAGTATGGGGACCACTGCTGTACATAACACAGCTATGCATTGCACTCTGGAACTGCAGTGCCCTTGCTTTTCCTCATCCACTATTACTAGAATAGGGCGATTTCATTACTAAATGTATTTCAGTTTACCAAGAGCCACCACTGCTAGAGAGCTCTATAAAGCGCCATTACTAACTTGATGGAGCCATGTGTTGCAGTAAAATATGCAATCAGCTCACACTGATTAATGAAAAGCAAGGCTGTGCTATTGAGTGCTGATCTCAGAAATCCAAGCCAACCACTGACACCTGTGGTTGATTTAGTTAGACTACTCTGTGGAAACTAGTTAAGTGTTGCTTTGGGCTAGCAAATTATAGCAGATCCAACTTGTCACCAAGGATATGTGTATGCTTTCTGACTGTCTGAGTTGTGCTCAGCACCATATAATAATGGATAAGAAATGTGATTGAGTACTTTCCCTGATGAGATAATATACTGTGTACTGTCTCCTAGTGTGACTAGTACTCCCACGTGCTGTTCAAATATATACTTGCCCATTGCATATTTAAATTAAAGATTGTAATGAATTCAGATTATTTGATATACATATTTACCCAGCCCGACTCCATGGGAAGAAGAGAATTTCCATAGGGATTAGCCAGAGGAGATTCTGCAGCATCATGTCTTCACCTCAGGAGTTCCCTAGGATCTGCGCAGCCAATGTTCCTGAACCTTTCTTCATACTGAATGGGGCTGGACATTTGTCTGGTTGGAGATATGGACAGTAAGATGGAGGTAGGGCAAGAGGTTGCTTGTTGGAGGGATAGGGAAGGAAAGGGTTAATATCACAGTTTGGAACAAATTTAATTATCTTCCCGGTTCTGATCCACTAAGCCTCTACATTCTGTTTGTTCTATCTATTCCCTCTGAAAGACTCACTTTTTCCATGGTATCCTCAAAAAGTCAGTTAATAATTACTACTTATTGTTACTGGGGGGCATGACTTGAACGAAGATGTGCATATGCCTTAATGGAGTAGCTGGGTGATTTTTATTGCTTTAACACTTCCTCACTCATCCCTCCCTACTGTTTGTTTCCCTACTCTTTGCACCCTCTCCAACACTGGATTGTAAGCTCATTGAGTCAAAGTCCATGTCTGTTTCTTGCTTCTGTTAAAGTATTTGTAGAGACATGGGTTTCTGAAGCAGTGTCCGTTTGGTCTGCATTGGGCCTGGAGACTATAAGCAGAAGCTGCTCCTTTCAAGCACACCCAGTTCTTTGCAGTATTTTTTGAATTTCACTTGCTTTGATGTCAGTACTCATCCTCATACCATGTAATCTTTTAGGGCCTGATTTACAAAGGTACCTAAAGATGCAGATAGGCAGCTAGTAGAATTTCCAAAACTGCCTAAGGGAGTTGGGTGCCTAACTTGCTTATGTACTTTTGTAGATCCCACTGGGGTATAGCTACATATTTAGGCACCTAAATATTTTTATAATCTGGCCCTTAATATTTAAGAGTTGAATTTACAAATTCTTCAGAGATTGAGCAGCTCTTTACTGGAACTGTGCCAGGAATGAACTGCTGTCTTGACTCTGAATAAGCTTAACCCAGAAACCAGAATTTATTTCCTGTTTCATGCCAAACCCTCCACTATCTTCTTTGCTTTCATCTAGCTACACATTTAGGCCTTGTCTAGACTAGAAAAAGGTGCTTTTTTCAATTAAGTTTTAGCAGATCAACTTATAGCCTAGGGTTGTGCCTTAGCTATAACTGACATGTTTGAATCAAGCTAAAGGTGTTAAATTCTACCTACATTTGTGTTAAATGATATTTCCAATTGAGTTAATCTAGCTTGACTAAGATAAATAGACTGAATAAAATACCTTTTTCTTTCTTCTAGACAAGCCTCAGAGATTAGCATTTGTGGTCCTGTTTCAACTCAAATTGTTGACCACTGCCAGTTTGAAATGTGGCAGGAAGTTCTGGTTCAGCCACCTTCCTTCAATCAAGAAGGGTTCCAGATCGCAGTCCATTGGCTCAAGTCTGGGAAGGCACCAGCAGTTTGTAACATCACCCTTGAGTTGCTAAAGACAAATGAGAGTATTGTTGTGATGGGGCTGCATAGAGTCTTCCAGCCAGTCTGGTGCATTAATATCCTCCTCCAATAACTAGAAGAAGAGTATTATTTTGCCTCTGTTCAAAACGGGTGATAAATGTAGCAATTATAGAGGCAAAGGGAAGTCTTTGCTTCTGTGTTAATGTTTGGAATCAGCGATGTACTTTGCGGCAAAGGCCTGGACGTTCAGTGTGTCATTCCACTCTTGATCAGATCTTCACTTTGAGATAACATTTTGAGAAGATGGTTGAATTTAATAAGCTCTGTGCAGCACTTCTGATAGACTTCCATCAGGCCTTTGATTCAGTGCCTTGAGCAAGCTTGTGGCATCTGATAAGGCAACTTAGTGCCCCTAGGCTGATAGAGTCATTCATAGAAGAGATCTGTAATGGAACAGAAAATTGTGTTTTAATTCATGGTAGATACGTGACATGATTTCCTATTTCCAGGGGCGTTTGGCAAGGCTGCATCTGAAACCAGGTTGCAGCCAAACCAGCTTGAAGAACTATTTAAATATTGTCACAGGTGGTGCTTTCTCTCAAGGAAGGTTATGTCCCTTTGGGATTTGCCTGGATTGTGATATAACTCCAGTTAATTGATTGCCAGTTAACTCAAATTCACTAACACATTTATAAATGCTAGTCCAGATTCTCCACAAACATTTGTATACTAGCCTAAACCACAAATGTTTGTGTCTTAGAGCAAATGTATGTAGATTATCAAGACTCGCTTTTGCAGATGTGCTAATTTATTCAGCAATCAATTAACTCTCATTAAAACAGGGCCACAAATTTTAGTCTAGACATCGCCTAAGGGCCTGTTTTTCTATTTCCCTGCACATTAAAGAGTCAACTTTATCATTGCCAAGTGGATGTAGAATGCTGCCAACTCAAAATGGTACTGATTTACACTAATTTTGCCCTTATATAATGACTGCATAAGATGCAGAACAACAGAGAATCAGGCCCTAACTGTACATTCTGAGGTCACCAACGTCCATGATTAAACAAGGTAAAATTTAAGGATAACGATATTAAGCAAATACAACACATTACCTAACACTAGAAATTGGATTTTATTCTGGACTTTTTTGCAACTGTAGTTGATGCTTTCTAGGGAAAATAAGTTAAGGCACTCTTCCCATTCTGCAGCAATTCCCCACAACAATAGACGTCCCATGAAATCCTCCCCTAAAGCATAAAATATCCTTAAATATAATTAAGATATGTTTAAAAAGAAAAGGAGTACTCGTAGCACATTTTTTTCCCCACTACATGCATCCGATGAAGTGAGCTGTAGCCCACAAAAGCTTATGCTCAAATAAATTGGTTAGTCTCTAAGGTGTCACAAGTCCTCCTGTTCTTTTTGCGGATACAGACTAACACAGCTGCTACTCTGAAACCTAAGGTATATTTGCGTCAGAGGGATGCTGCTGATGGTTGCTGTTTTGCACCGAATTCGGAATGGCAAGGTGTACACATGTTATACTTAGTAGTAGAGCTGCTCAGGAATTCGTCAAGATATGCCAGTTCATCAGAACCAAAACTGTTGTGAAACAGACTTGGGTTCAACAAATTTCCCAATTTGAAAAAAATGCTGAGAAAAAAAGTTTCCGAATTGTTGAGACATTTTGCTTCAACATTTTCTCAATTTCAGTTTTCTGGTTCAAGACTTTTCATTTCCAAATGTAAGCTAATTAGACTGAAAAGGGTTTCAAAAAGGGTCAAAATCAAAAACATTTCAAAATTATTGAAATCAACTATTTGATTGACCCAAAATTAAAAAAAATTGTTTTTCCATCTGCGTATATTTTTGAGATTTCAAGGTTTCATCCTGATTTGAGGTGGGAAAATGTTTCCAACTTTTGAAAATATTAATGGAACAGGAAAACTGTTTCCCGTTCGCTCTACTTATCAGCAAGAGCGATGACAGAATGAGACCTAAATAAAAAGTGCATTTCACAATGCTATATTATTATAGCCTGCATACAGAGAAATTGCACAATGCATGCAGGTGTTATACTTTGCAGTGTTTTGAAATAATGTAGCCCATGGCAAGAATTACAATATTGTGCTGACTATGCCAATTGCCAAATGATTTGGCATGGCAGTCAGGGAAAGACTGTCTCTAATTTATGTAACCGATTTGTGATGTAATTATTGGTAATACTAGCTGCACCTATGTTTTAATATATTTGGAAATATACAAGCAGTTTCACATGCCTGGAAATTCTTCATTCAACTGCTCCACCCCAGACAAACCAGAAAGGCAACACAAGAATCACAGTTGTAGCTGATGCTGGCAACTGGCCCATAGTTCTGTTCTTTTACAGAGCAGCAAACCCTGGTGAATTTCAGATCTCTGCATAAGTGATGGCATTGTCTTCAAGTTCTGAGCAGGCACTGAAAGAGATGATAACCCACCCTTATTATAGGAAGCCTCACATAATCGTCTGGAGTGGTCACAAGTCATTCCCCAGCATTCAGCTCCTCCCTGATGCCAAGTGAACAAACAGGCCCAAGAGAAAAAGCTCCCAACTGTGGTGGCAGGGCATATACTGAAGAAGTTGGCCTCTGAATTAGATTCTAAGTCCTTGTTCCCAGATACTACATTTGTAGCCGTTAGAAGATCTGGTCTTTGAGGTTGCTGAGCTATGTAATTCAGACATCAGCTTGAACTTGTCCCTTGAACTCCTGATCACTCCTTCAGTGATTCAAGCACTAATGACAGACGCAGAGGCTAATGAGCACCAAACACGCAAACACAGTGGAGAGGAATCCCTTAACAGCAATGTAGGTCAGGGATCTTGGGGACACTCGAAGCAGTTTTAAGCAGTTCAACTCAAGAGGCCAGCAGTTTCTTGTTCCTGGCCAATGCTATAACTATTATTCACATCCAGCTGATTTGACCTCTCATGAAGATACAGAAGACCAGTGTCTTTGATAGCTCCTTGTCTTCAAGTTCATGTGGGGTTTGGGCCCTACCATGCTGTCTGCTAATTGGTTACCGCTGTCTACAATCAGAGGTACTTACGTTTCAGTGGTGCTCTAAGTGCATAGTTTGCACAGGTCTTTTTTGGATTCCTTTGAGAGGAAAAGTGCAGTATAAAGGGGAAAAAATAAATTTTGTTATTTATTACTATTTCCTAAAATCCCCATCACTGGGAAGAATAGGGCACTGTGGCTTCAGCATCTCCGGTCCTCCAACCACTGTATCTGCAAAGGAAATCTTCCCCCTTGCAGTCACCCAAAAGACTCACCTTCCTAGGGTGAGGAAACGGGGGAAGATTCTTTTCGTTTGCGAAGTCAGAGAGGGGTGAGGCTCTGAGTCAGTTTATAAAATAGCTGGTCAGCTGCTTCTGCTGGTTTAAAAACTATAAATATGGTTCAAGAGTCACTACCCTTGAATACTGGATGTGGTATCCAAGTGCCGTTGATCGCATTGGACTTGCGTGTAACAGATATCGCAATGGAATCATGTGCCAGTTTACCTCAGGTAAGAATGCTTGAAATTCCAGTCCATTGAGGTGTGTACAGCACAAAGCAGGTGCTGTTCATCCTGCTTGGTCGTTAATTATTGTGTGTCGCTCTTTCCAGACAGGGGAGAAGGTCCTTGTCTCAGGGAACTTACAATCTCAATGAGAAATGACAACAGGCTGGGAAGAGAGGGGAAACCTCTTTGGAGAGAGAGAATTCACTTACAAAGATATCAGATGGCCTGGGGCTTTTTGTGTGTTTCATGTTTTTCTTGTTTTGATACGTTAGTTTAAACTGTGATATGATTAGCCCCTAGGGAGGGAGTAGGCAGCTGAGATTCAGGTGGAAAGCAAGGCGGGTGAGTCTACAGGGGGCAGGTTTACTGTTCCTTTTATAGAGACAGGTGAGAGGAGCCTTCATCCTCTGCTGTTTCGTACAAACAGCCTACATTCATACCAATTAAAGTAACTAGGGTGTGCAAAATGACAGTATTTGGTGCATCAGACGAGCATTGCCACATTCTGGGGCTCTGTGATCCACAGCTCTGAATCTGGCCTTTTCAGCCTTTGTTATAGCGGTTATGCATTTATAATAGTGAATGATACTGGATGGTGAGAAGTTTCTTTTCAGTGTTACCATTTTTCTCTCTTGCTTCAGGACCTGAACACTAAGACTAATCCATTGGGAATGAGAGAAGCCAAGGAGAGGGATCTGTACACAGTGCAGCGGACTGCTGACAATAAGGTACTATACAAGAGAATTTCAGAGTCAAACCATGTTAGGGTTGTTTCTGCCGGTTGAGGGAAGGGGAGGACAAATTTATTCACTGATAATTTGAATAGCTCCTTAATGGCTAAGCAATCCCAGCTTCGTGGGTGAAACATGCTGATGTTTAACATTTGAATCATTCTTTGTTCATATTAAAGTTCTGTAGCTTTGGTGCATGGAAAATTTTAGTATCTCCGTTACTTGAAAAGGGACTGGTTTAATGGACTTTCTACTGTAAAATATGTGTTACTACAGACGAGGACAAATTTACTGCTGGTGTGAGGGGTAACTGACATCAATGAAGTGGGGCTATTTGCATCTTCAATGAATCTGGCGCAGTGTCTCATTGGTTTTTCAAATGGTGTAAACCCAGTTTCATGGGTCAACATTACTTCTGGCCTCTGCTGGAGGGAAAGTCATCATAACACAGAGCTTCAGGGGGAATTAATACACATTATATTAAATCCTCCAACGGGAAGTCAGGGTACCAGCTTTACTCAAGAAGACACCTCTTCACGCTGGCAAACTCTCCAGTTTTCACCCTGTCTCTAACCTTCCCTTCTGTTGGTGAAGTGTATTGAGATGGTGACGCTAGTGTCATCCAGAATCCTTGCATTTCACTTGGTCCCTGGCTTTAGACCTGGGCATGGTACAAAGACCACACTGGTCTCAATAGTTGGTGATCTCTTCTGAGGAATATATTATGTTCATGTGTCTGTGCTGTTTATCCCTTTTGCCTTAGGTGCAAATTGGAATGGTTCACCGGTGTGTACAAGAGTTTGCACCTGCAAAATGTGCTTTTGTTTACCCAAGTGGAGGTTGATGACTAAAAATCAGGCCCTATAAACCAATCTGTCAAACACAACTCTGATGTATTTGAAGTGCCACTTAACCGTAGAATCATAGAAGTGTAGGGCTGGAAGGGACTTGGAGAGGTCATCTAGTCCAGCCCTCTGTACAGGCGCAGGACAAACCAAACCTGGATATTTATATTTTATGTATGTTAATATTTGATAAGACCTAATCCTGCATCACTGAAGTGAATGGGAGTTTTGCCACTGACTGCAATGGGTGCTGGATTAAGTCCATAGTGCATAAGAGAGTTAAAAAATGGTCCTATTGCTCCCTGTCCATCCACTGTAGAATACACTTCTATTACGGAGCCTCTGAATGTGGCATGGCTGAATAGATTAAAAACTATATATGTAAATGACAGACTTTGTGTTTGTTAGCAATAAAGGGAATATGCTAACACTGAATAATAATTCTCAGATCATGAAGGATTTGAATGGTTTTCTCTCGAATCTCCATGAGAAAATTAGCAGAATTAGAATCAGAGAATCATAGAATAGCAGGGTTGGAAGGGACCTCAGGAGGTCATCTAGTCCAATCCCTGCTCAAAGCAGGACCAATCCCCAATTTTTGCCCCACATCCCTAAATGGCTCCCGTAAGGATTGAACTCACAACCCTGGGTTCAGCAGGCCAATTAAGAGAATCTAGCTCTCTAATGTCATGGCATTTATTAAACTATTTAGGAAACACCACCTATTTTTGTCAGGTGGGATCACAAAATATTGAGTTACAAACATCATACTGATTGTTTAAGAAATTTCCCCCTTCTGTTCATTAATTAGATGTAACACATTAATAGAAAAATAATGCTGCACTTCCCTAGAGTCTTTCATCCACAGTTTAAAAATTGCTTTACAAAGTTTGAACCAAATCCTTCAAGCCTTCTTTAGGCAAAACTGCCATGGATTTAAATGGGAGATTTGCATTAGTAAAGACTGTGTGATTTGGTCCACTAATTATTTAAGCCCTCACAATAGCCTCTGAGATCTCTTGAGTATATAACTTGCACTATGTACAGTGTGTTAAGTTGGAATGTTTTGAGTAATGATTTACTTCAATTAATGTTGTGTCCTATTTTGTTTTTTTCCCTTTCTGGAACCTTTAAAATGGAGGGTTCATCGTAAGTAAAGTGTGAACTGAATGAAAAATATAAATAAAATGGGGGAAATGAAGATGACCCCAAGAAAGGATCAGGGGAGCAATGTGAGAGGTTGGGGGAGAAATGTTAAATCTCACCCCAGGAGACACAGTCTGGTTAAAAGTAATTAAACAGCTGGGTAGAGGAGATGAGGGATTTTTATGTGAAACAGGGTTAAACATGGTAGTTTCACCTGAGTTTCACTTCACATTTCTGGTGCAAACTCCAAGGGTCCAAACCCAGGTAATTCAAAATTAAAGGAAAGATTCTCACAAATCTCTGGTTTCAGAGTAGCAGCCGTAGAGCTTAGCTCAGTGCTCTCATGCAGTTACAAGAAATCACTTCAAAGGAATCCATATTCCATGGTGGGTAGCATGAGGGAGGTATCAAAGTAGAGAGAACTGAAATTGAGACTAGAAGTAACCTGGGGACCCTGGAGTAAATATTGCCCGCTGGAGGCTTCAACACACTAAGAAGAGCTCTGCTGAGAATAGCAGCCATTTCCCCTGACTCCCAAACCATGTGTGCTGCACCAGTGGCAGCTGGATCTCAAAGAACTAAAATTGTACCGTTTATAAAAACCTCTACAATTTTTCCTTTTCTCACCTAAAAACTTCATGAAAAATCCAGCTCCCAACTAGGCCCTGAATTATACATACTAACACAACTGGACTTTAGTTAGAAACCAAACCAAGCTCCCCTAAGGGGGCCATTTGGGGATCTGGGGCAAAAATTGGGGATTGGTCCTGCTTTGAGCAGGGGCTTGGACTAGATGACCTCCTGAGGCCCCTTCCAACCCTGATAGTCTATGAAATTGTATGAATCTGTGTCTCATATTGTTTTAATCACAGAATCTGGCTTAGATGGTTAGTAGTAAAATATCCGGGGGTAGCCGTGTTAGTCTGTATCCAGAAAAACAACAATGAGTCCGGTGGCACCTTAAAGACTACTGTGCAGAGAAAAGCGGGTGACGGCGGACAGAGGGCTCCGCTCTCTCTTCTTGTCCCGTGTCACCTTCCTCCTCCACAAAGCTCCTTTGCATGCCCCCTGCTGTCCCCTTCCTTTCCTCTCTGGGCTCTGCCCCGCTGGGCAGCGCCTAGCGCGATGGGCCACTGCACCTTGTCTGGGTACCCCAGTGACCTGCTGTGGATGTGCCTTTCTCCCCTTAGCCCCCTTCCTTCCCCGTCGGCATGTCCCTGGCGCTCCACAGCCATGTTGCTCAGACATCAGCAGGGCCTCTCCCTGTCCCCCCCGGCAAGTTAAATGCAGGGACCCTTCCCAGTGCCCTTGGCTGTGAGGTTGTTGGCCCTGTGAACCCAGTCCAGCTTAGCCCCCAGTTATCCTTCCCCAAATAGATTTGTTGACCATTTTATTATCATACAGAAGCTGCCTGAGCAGGTTGCTTATTTGTTAGGTATTTCTCCCTCCCTCATGACCATTTCTATCTACTAGATCTACCCCACATTTTAATGTTCACCCTGGCCTTTTGTATGTTTATTCTGCAGACAGAATCATCTCCTTGTTACTTACTCACTGTAAGAGTCATAAGGGCAAGGAATCTCCATCAGACAGATACCTGTGAGTAACTTTCCTGATCTAGAGGTTCCACATAGTTCTGCACTGGGAATGGTGCTGAGCTGTTCTGCTCCAGGGGGACCTGTACTCCTCCAGGGAAGAAGAAGGCTTCCTAGACTTCCTCAGTGCCCAGAAGGAGCCCACCCACTGCTACACCCTTTTAAGAGATGCAGCATATTTACTTTTGTGTGCTGATCCAGGGTGAAGTGCCAGAGTGGAGGGGGAGCAGACAGGGCAATTGCCTGCACCTATTGCACACCTCTCCTCATGCTCAGAGGGAAATTGAGGAAGCAGTTCCTGCTCTCCACTGAAAGCAAGGACTGCAACTGTGTCTGACCCTTATGTAGGTTGTGCAAAGGTGGGGGAGGTTCCTTGGGCTCTCCCCCATACTGTGCCCTTACGTTAGGGCCAGGCATAGATTGGTGCAGTATAGCTATGTTTTTTCTCACAGGCTATATAAAATATTCATGCTTTTTTCCAAGAAAAATAATAGAAAGCTTAATAAGAAAATAACTGCTTCAATGTATAAAATGGAAAAGCTTCTTTTAAAAAAAATGTGTTTATTGCTGCAGTTATATAAAGAAGGATCAAATTCCTCCTCTTCTCCATCCCTATTATCTGGACTGGGCTGGATATGTTGGACAGAAAAGAAAGCTTTCATTTTGTTCAGTGTGTTCATTCCCCCTGGTGCCAATTAGCACTGCATAAATTGCTGTGTTGTCATTTAGCAAGGTTGTTTTTGTTTTAATATGCAGTAAGCCAGTCTGATTGCTATGTGACCCTGTGGCTGCCGACAGCTTCGGCTGAAAAGTTCTGGACTAAAACCATCAACAACTGCAAAGACCCAGTCTGGAATGAAACTTTCTACTACAGGATCCAGAGCCAGGTCAAGGTAAGGCCTTGAGAACTCTCTCTTATCTGTGCTCTAGAGAGTTCTCTCCTGCAGAAAGGATGATGGTAATGTTCCTGGCTGGCAGAAGATGTGAAAATGACACATCTCAACTCAAAAGTTTGCCATCTTGCCCCAGGCAGTGGAAGCCAAATGTATCAGTCAGCCACATGCCTAGCTTTGGGCTGGGGAAAACCCGCATTACTTAGAGTTAGAAGATGTCTTTTCAAAGGTAGATGTTTCCGTCATTTCCTCATTCCTCCTCTCTCCCACCATACACTCTCTTTCTCTCTCCCCCCATCTTTGTGCAATATTTTCCCCAGGAGTCCCTGCTTCCTGGGCTCTGTGAAAGCCAGAATGCAGAATTTCTAAACTCCCTCATCTCCCTTTCCAGAATGTGCTGGAGCTGGGTGTCTACGATGAGGATGATGTTACCCAGGACGATCACCTCTTCACTGTGCGCTTTGATGTGGCTAAACTTCCACTTGGAGAAAGAGTTCTCATGTACTTCAAGTCTGACCCACAGGTGAAGTATGAAATAACAGGGAGGGCTGGGTGAAAGGGACGCACTCTCCTGGGTTTTCTGCCTACACTACTATTTGTAATGTATTACTGTTTTCCTTCCTGCATGTTGGATTACCCACCCTAGTAGTCTGTCATTCTAACCCTCTGGAAAGGCCTCTTTGCTGGCGCTTCCTCCATTACAATGAAGGCTTTTGCCTTCATGCTCTTGGGCAATGGAGGCTGGCGGAAGTGGGATGCTCTTTGCAAAGCAGTCTCTTCAATGAGTTTGCCGCCAAAGATGACCCTAGTGGAGATTATTCTTCCCTCCAACGGGTATCACTTGAAGTTCTCTGTCACAACTTGTTGGCACCAACCCAGCAATTATGAGGTAGTAGTTCTGAGATCTGGAACTGATACTAGACTGTATCTAGTACTAGTTTATGCATAGCTTATAATTATACACCGTGACACTAATTTTGGCACATGGCTACCTAAACAAGATGTCTAAATTGCACAGCTGATTACTTAAATTGACAAATAGCTGTATAAAGTCCTATTTAAAGTCACATCTGGAAAATTGTTACTTTTTTTAACAAGTTTCCTAAATGATCAATTGCAGTGTAATATACAGCTGGTGTGAAGGGGCAATTAACAGGAAAGCTTGGTATCAAGAGATCTATCAGGTATCTTATGTCCAAGCCACCTCACTGGCATTGGTACTATCCATGCTAAGGTAAAGAGTATTGGCTAGGTAGGAGAGAGGAGAATATCCTTTGGGTGTTCATGTGGAGAATCTCTGTGTACTTTCACAAGGTCAAAGCAACAGGGGCATAGGACTATAGTATTTATATAAAGTATCCCCACATGGACACAAACAGTGAGAACAGCTCCTGTGTTGCAAAATAATGTCAGGTACGGTGTTTTTTGTTTTTTTTTAAGACTTGAAAAGATGAAATAAGCTGCATCTGCTGCAAAAAATTGAAGGTGACTTTGCAACAGCACTTTCTATACTGGGGTCAGGTTTATACACGCAACAGGGATTTTCTGAACAGGAAGCATTATCATGTTCAGGGGTTCTTAACGCTTTTCATATCATGGACCAAATCTATTGGAGGGATTGTCACATTTGCCTCCCAACATCTCAGTCATCATCCCATTTGCGATCCCAAAACACTCCTGAGAGAGCTACAATAATTGCTTATATGCAAAAGTAATAGTTGGAAAGAATGTGGGTATGTTTTTAGCTGTCTTTAATGTGATAAGTGTATTGTCCTTTTTAAAAGACTATATTAATCACACAGAATCCTTTCACTCTTCAGTTATCCATCTCCTCTCTTCCCATCTGATCCTCCCACTCCTTTGGACATGGTTTCCTGCCAGTTGATCCCCTTCTTCTCCAGGCCCCATCCATGCTGCCCTAATTCCAGATTTCCTTCTACTCTGCTGCCCTGGGCATATTGCCAAGTGACCTTGTCCTCCTCTTCCACTGTTCCCCTGCATGTTTCTAAGGGATGTCTACACTTCAAGTTGGGGGTGTCATTCCCAGCTCTGTTTGAGGTAGTACACTAAAGAGAGTGTACCTGCAGCAGCACGAGCAATGGGAAATATCTCATTGTGCAACGAGTGTAGCTGAATGCAGGTTAAGTTGAACAAGCCTTTATTAAACACTTTGGACTGCTCTGTCCATGTGACTGAGTTGCTTTCAGCCTAATTCTTAGCATGACCGCCTTTCCTTTTGTCCTCTCAAGAACAGTCCCTTCAGGGAACATGGCCATCTGACTCCACTCCATTGGGATATAAGATGGGGTGGGATCTGAGTTACCCAGGAAAGAATTTTCTGTAGTCTCTGGCTGGTGAATCTTGCCCATATGCTCAGGGTTTAGCTGATCGCCATATTTGGGGTTGGGAAGGAATTTTCCTCCAGGGCAGATTGGAAGAGACCCTGGAGGTTTTTCGCCTTCCTCTGTAGCATGGGGCATGGGTCACTTGCTGGAGGATTCTCTGCTCCTTGAAGTCTTTAAACCACGATTTGAGGACTTCAATAGCTCAGACATAGGTGAGAGGTTTTTTGCAGGAGTGGTGGGTGAAATTCTGTGGCCTGCGTTGTGCAGGAGGTCAGACTAGATGATCATAATGGTTCCTTCTGACCGAAATATCTATGAATCATCACACATGAGGGGCTAACTGCTCTGAATATGTACGTAGTGTCTTGGCCAGGCCAAAGCGACACACTATTTTTAGCCCACTAGCTCAATCGGAGCTAGTGAGAGTACGTCTCCTCGAGCTGGGAATCACATCCCCCTTCCCCCTGTTTGAAGTGTAGACACACACCCCCTCAATCTCCTCTCCTACTAGCAGTCTGTCTACACTGCAGCTGGGCGGTGTGATTCCCACTGCGGGAAGACAGGCTCATGCTCGCTCAGCTGAAGCTAGCATGCTAAATATAGCCTTGTGGAAGCTGCAGCATTGGCAGCAGTTTAAGCTACAGACCTAGGGGGTCAGGGAGGCTTGTAGCCCAGTCTGCGACATCCACACTGCTATGTTTAGCAGGCTAGCTCAGCTCAAGCTAGTGCAAGTCTGTCTACCCACGCTGGAAATCACACCTCCTAGCTGCAGGGTAGACATATACTAGAAGACTTCCTTATATTGACAGCCTCTAGCTCCTCTCCCACTGATGGGTTGCAACTCCAGTCCTACTGGTGGCAGTGATCCCAGACAGCATCTCATTCCCCCCACCCCTATTAGGTAACAGCAGCTCCTGGTCGAGGAAGGCACGCTAACACCTCTTCTTTGTTCACAGCTGCTTTTACAGACATCCAGGCCCTTCTTAGCAATGAAGAGCCTTAGTGCTTGTGTAAAAGCAGCTAGAAGCAAGGAGGAGAAGCCAGCACCAAGTGAACTGACAGGTATCCATGGAGTGCTCCACAGATCACTAGTAGTGCATGGGTCACAGTTTGAGAACCTATGTTATAATAATCCCGTTAACTTTCTTTTTTCAGAGAAAGGAGGAGCTGGAGGTGGAATTCAGACTGGAGAATATGTAAGTAAAAGCCAAATGCTATAGAATCTGTAAGGGAGAGAAGCAACAATTGAGAGACTAATGAATGAATCCATTTCATTGGCCCAGAATGCATCATTCTTTGACACTACCACTAATAAGCACAGTTTACAATGAGATTTATGGTATCTGTAATATCAAAGAATGGCGCATTCTGGGAGAATCATCAGTGAATCACGACAGGCAGGAGAATTTCACAGAGGGGGAAGAATGATTAAAAAGCTAGTTAAGTTTTTTTCTGTGCTGAATACCCATTAAGGCGTGATTAGTGGGACAGTCTTCACCTGTATCTGGTATTAACTCAAATTTCACTTTAGCTTCATAGTTTGACTTTGAGATAAATGGGGCAATATTGTTCTCTTAATGGTATCTGTTTTGTCTGGAATACTTCTTTTACATTTGGAATCTTGATCCAATGAAGCCAACTGTAATCTCACTTTAGTGAATGTCAGAAAACAGTCACATGGTGTGGCCCAGTAGGAAATATTTGTTAGCTTGATGACTAGAATGGCATGAGCTTTAGTGGTTTTGCCATGGCAAAGCACTATAGGGGGACTTGCACCATGAGATTTCTAGAATGATCCTTTGTTCAGACACAACGATTCCAAAATTTAGCACAAAACTAAGATAAGCCAGATAACAGTTGGGAGAAAGGTGTCTCATTAAATTATATTGCACCCATTACTAAATATGCACTTTTCATTTTGTTTCTAGTTCGGATCCCTCTGAAACCATCGTGACTAATGGAGTTCTAGTGGTAACTTTTATGTTCTGTTATCATCCCTGTCCTGTAGCAGTACTCATAATGCAGGTGAGATGAGGGTTGCCAATTTTGATTGGACGTATTCCTGGAGGTTTCATCACATGACATCTTTAATTAAAGATTAATCTTTAATTGCTGGAGGCTCCAGGACAATCCTGGAGGATTGGTAACCCTCAGTGGGACTAGAGAAACTGTGCTGCTTCGCAGTCAGCAGGGCAAGGCACGCTCCTGCAGAGAGAGGCTGAGACTGAAAATAGATGTGATTTCCTTCTTAGTCATCTGACTCACACCCATCTCCTCCCGTGTATCATGTTTGGAGAGCTATGACTGGAGCAGCTGCGAGATCCACCAAGCCAGCACTCCTACAATAATGCAGAGTGATTCCTTCTGGCAAAAATTGGGAGTGGTATAGTGGTGAGTTGCCTCAAAGCCAGCATTCTCACCTTATTGCCTGCAGTGGGAGGCACTGATCTCTGTAAAGCTATGAGCTCCCCCACAGACTTTATTATTCAGTCCCATCCTCTGACACTGTATGAAATGGTGGAGGAACAATCTGCTTCCCCATAGTCTCTGTTCCTATACCATTCCCCCCAAATTACTGGCACTTAATAACAATAACACTTCCCACAAGGGCTTTGCTTGCCAGTGATACTGGTTCTTAGTAGCTTTTTCTCATTATTATTTTTTCTCCTGAATTAGTCCTCTGTGCCCCTTTCTGTATCCTGAGAATGCTGTTAGTTTGGCCTGCCTCACACTCTTCAGAGAAGCTGTGTTGTAAGTCACAACCACCCATCCTTTCTTACAGCTGATGACTACATATGACTCCCTACAGTTATTCAGTTTCATTCATAATCAGATAGCAAGGTCACTGTAGAACATTTGGTTTTCCTAGGGGCTGAGCATGTTGCCTACGAAGCATTCAATTTGTCCATCAACAGTAATACACTAGGATGGGAAGTAGAACCTCAGATCATAATATTCTCCATCATGAGTTATTTTATTGTTCTTCTCGGTTACAGTCTCGCAAAGTCTGCTGTTTGGAAGTCCAGGTGGATGAGAAGAAGAGGGAAAAGAAAAGGAAGCCTTCATCACGTGAGATTGTTGCTTCATTAACTGGCTATAAGTAACCAGATATTGATTCTACTATGGTGACTGGCCATTCTATGAATCATTAAAATAAATAAATGTAATAAAATAATATTTCCACATGATACAACTTTCTTAACACCAATTTTAAAATGAATAATCCGTTATCGGTTACATGGACTGCATCCCATACATCTGCATAGTGAACTCCTTTAAAGTAACACTAAAGCTGAGATTTTAATCACAGAAGGGTTAGAGTTATGATTCTGACAGCAACCTTAATTTTGTTCACTTGTGTGAGCTGATGTCCATTACAAAAGGCTTTTCATTAAATGATTACACAGCTTAAGGGAAATAACTCGAAATACAACATAGAGAAAAGAGTACAATTTCTTTGCTTTACATTGTGTTGAACTGTTTTCCAAATATTGAATCATATTGTCCAGTGTGGTATTAATTTAATGAGAGAGAAATCTATCTCGGGCAAATATTCAAGTGTGTAGAATTAATATTGATTTTATAACTAGAATTGTCTGACCTTTCTGTGATTAAAATCTCAAGCATGGTGTTATGTAATATTGTTTTTACATATTCTTTCCTTTGTTTGTTTATTTAAAAAACATATTACAAATTCAGTGAAAACTTCCAGTATATTACCTCATAATGTCTCCTTTAGAGGCCTTTTTTACAGATTTAGTCTAAAATGTATTGTTCATTTTTATATTGTATTAGCACTGGGGTGCCCCATTGTGCTAGGCATTAAACAAACATACCTGTCTAAACTAGGGAAAAAGGCTTGTTTAAAATCACTTGTTAGTTAAGACATTTTAATCAACATTATTTCTAAAGCCCATTAAGCACTTAGGCTCACATGCTCAAAGGTATTCAGGCCCCTAACTCCCTTTGAAATCAAGCACCTAAATACCTTTGGCCCTGGGGCTGATCATGACCATTTTTAAAGGTGTGAAATCCTGCCTATACTTAGTTTTAAGTAGTGTTTAAAAATGTGGTATTTTAGCTAATAGGTTGGGTTTTTTAAAAACACAACCACCTCTTCCCCCCCTACTCTATATAAGACTATAGTAAGAGATAGCCTGCAGTGAAGAGTTTACAGTCACAATGGACAGAACAAAGGAAGGATTGTGATTCCCATTTTACAGCTCAGGAAATGAGGCACAGAGAGATTAAGTGACTTACCCAAGGTCACACAAGAATTCTGTGGCACAGCTCAGAACTGAACTGAGATTTACTGAGTACCTTAACTACAAGGTCACCTCAGTCAAACAGTTGTGTTGCTGTGGAAATAACAGCCCTTAAAGAATTATAAGGCAAAGTGTAGTAATACAAACCTTTTATTTATAAAGGAACTAAAGCTACAACAGACATACCTAGATAAATTGCTCCATTCATTCATGGAATCAGACCTTTTTTAGTACTATTAGTGATTATCACATATGGTTAAGGCTGCAATTCTTTCACAGAGGTCACAGAAGTCACAGATTCTGTGACTTTCCGCAACCTCCATGACTTCCTCACAAGCTGGTGTGGCTGACTTCAGGGCCGCCTGGCCAGCTGGCCCAGGGCCTGCTGCTCTGGCACTCCACAGCCAGCCGTACTGGCCGCTGCTGGAGTGACCTGGGCCAAGCTGCTCCAGCAGTCCCTGGGGTCAGCTGCACAGGCCCCTGCTTGGGAGGCCCTGGGCAGCTGGCTCCAGGGACCCGCCTGAGCAGCCCCTGGTGCGGCTGGTCCTGCGGACTGCCCGAGCAGCTGTCCTGGGGGCATCCCCAGGGAGCGTCTGAATAGTGGTCCTGTGGGCTGCCCCATGGCTGGCCGCACCAGCTGCTGCTGGAGGGACCCAGGGCCAGCAGCACCGGCCGCTGCTCAGGCGGTGGCTCCAAGGACCACTGGAACAGCGGTCGGTCTGGCTGGCTTTGGAAAGAACCTGAGCAGCAATCCTGGGGGTTCCTTGGGAACCCCTGAGCAGCAGCATTCCTGGGGTGGCTGAAGCAGCCCCAGAAGCCATCCAAAGAGCGGTCCCCAGGAGCAGCGGCTGGGGGACAGTCAACCCCCAGCACTGGAGCAGGTCCTCCCAGCAGGGGCCCCCGAAGCAGCAGGGCCCCAGAAGTAGAGATTTAGTCAGGGGTATTTTTGGTAAAAGTCATGGACAGGTCACAGGCCGTTAGGGTTTTCTTTATTTATTGCCCCTGACCTGTCCATGACTTTTACCAAAAATACCCCTGACTAAATCTTAGCCTTACATATGGTACATTAGTATAGATTTGCTCTATTGGAATAAAATAAAAGCAAATAAATGGTTCCCATATCTCATGAAACCCCACGTATCTGAGCCCCTTCTCGTGCAACTTGATTTTATCCTAATTTCTATCAATATCTCTAGGGTAAATTACCTACCCCAAAATTTCCTTGATTACCCAACCCCTATTTATCTAAATATTATAATATAATAATATTGCTCAATATGTGGTCTCTCTTAGCTCAGTGTAAAGAACTTCTAATCAATTTAATGAAGGTGGGGTTTTTTTAACACCCCTATTATGCTATGTTTCCAGTCCAATAACAGTAACTTCTGTGTGTGCTTTGCCTCATTCCTTTAGGGAAAGACATCTCCCTCACAGTGAAAGGATCCCATGAAGACACTCAAGACCTTACATTGGCCTCTGATCCCATCATTAGATCCTCATGTCCCCCGAAGTTTCACTATGTCAAGTATAAGCAGTCAGCATTGGATGTTATTCTACCAAAGCAGAAACCATATTACTCCTTTGTAAGTTATCATTGGCTTTAATATACTTAGTAGTAACTTTAAAGAAACACATGCATTAGATAGCAAAATTAATCTATCTTCACTTTACTCCTTGTGATATAAACTTCTATGTATTTCTTCAGTGTAGCTGTTCCTATAATACAAAGGCGGACTCGCCAAATGTGGCTCTCAATTCACTTCCCACAGGAGAGAAAGTAACAATAGCAGAGGTGAGTGCCTATTGTTAACTCTTAGGAATAAACACTGATCCGTATCTGGATTATTACCAGTGTAACAATAATGGCCTAGGTTGCCTCCTTCCTTGGAAACAATGTCGGAAAGGGGATAAGAGGAGGAGGAGAATGAGGATAATCCCCTCAATGAGTTTTTCTGGCATTATCCCTATGGTGAAAGAGGTTAGGGAAATTTGATTTCAAAGGCAGGGCCCCTTCCCACCTCCATGAATCTTGGGAGCCAGATCTCTGTCTGTCCCACAGGGGTCAATTGACTCTCCACGTGTTCTGTTGTCTCTGACAGTGGAGCTCCAGCTGTAGCCATGCAACCATAGTGCTCCAGAATGCAATCATTGCAGCCGTTGCTCCGGAATGCAATCTTGTATTTATGCACCTGGGATGGGGAGTTCCAAGATTCCAAACTCATTACCATGGGCCTAAGTGAATGGAAGGTGGAGGACAATGGCTGATATAGCAGAGATCTCAGCCCAGTACACGGGTGCAGTTGCCTGAAAAGGCTGGGAAGTTGGGAACTCCTGATTTATTCTATGATTCTGAAATTTTATGGTGATTAACAATAGGCTTTATGATTGTGTAAACCCATGTTAAAGGGCCACAGTTACATGATGTTGCTAAGAGCCAAAATTTAGCTTTTGAAAAGAAAACACACTACTACTCACAAAAACCCTGGATTCTACAAAAACTAATAGCTATAATGAGATTTTCATGATTAGCCAAGCGAGTCACCTTGAACTGTCATTTATTCCACCAGTTCTCAACCAGTACTTGCCTCTTCAGGCTTTTGTGAGTGACACTCTAAACACTCCATCCTGATCTTAATGATAAATCACTGTGCTAGGTCTTGGGGCACTGCTGCTCATCTCTTCCTGTCCGGGAGGAGGGCATTCTAACTAGCCATGAAACTACATCACACACAGGCGCATGGGAGGAGACAAACACTGGCTAGGAACCCCAAGGTGTTCATCTGTTTAGAATGGCACAGTCACTGGAAAATGCTGAGCAGCTTTACAGAGAATGAATGAGTGGTGTTGAATCCATATACATAGCATCTCAGGTTGGTGTCTGCATTGCTGAAAAGGGACAAGATAAAACTCACTCAAAAGCTGAAGGGAGGGGAAACCTTAACAATGTGATGGCACTTAATGTATTTGTATTCTTGGTTTTCAGGATAAAAAATTTAATTTGTATGTGAAGGCTACAGACTGGTAAGAGATCTATCGTCTTTGGATGTTAATGATTTTATCAGTTGAATTCTGCTCTCTCCCTGTCTGTTTATAGAAAGAGTTTGCTTACTGTATGTCAACAATTTGTGCAAACAAATTAAAAGCACACAACCTTTAATTAATTTATATAGAAAGCTGGAACTTTATATATAAAAAGAACATGGCATATTCTGTACCCAATATTTTCATCAGTTTAATGAGACTCATGTATAAGATAGAAGTAGTGGCAGAGTTAGCAATTTGATATCTGTATTTGCCCTGTTGTGTTGGTATCCTGTTCAGCACAATCCATAATCTGTCATGATGCTGTTTAGATATAAAGTTGATCAGTTACAGTCAGCAAAGCTTATTCTACTACAGCTCTCAAAAAGGCATTGGGCTTTAAATACAGCCACCAGCTTATATCTAAAATATAGCAGGATCCTTCAGAAATTACTTATAGGAATTAATTCCCCCCCCCTTTTTTTTCTTGCTTCTCTCTCTCTCTCTCTCTCTCATGCTCATGTTAAATCAGTTTGTCTATATAGGACTGTGGGAAAGAGTTTTCTGTCAGATTGACTCTCTTTGGAAATGGTTGATTGTCTGCACTGTAAGTTCTAAAATTGGCTATCAGTAACAACATGCAATATGTGTGCCTGTGTTTTTTTTCCTGGTCTGTGCTCCAGCTCAGAAGACCTAGACGTGCGCTTAGGGTTTGACTTGTGCACAGAGGAGCAGGATTTTCTGTGTAAAAGGAAGAAATATGTTGCTGCTGCTCTGAAAAAGGTTCTCCAGCTAGAGGAGGATCTGCAGGATGATGAGGTACGTGCAACAGAATCCCAGATGTTCCCCCTCAGCTCAAATGAGCACTCAGCAACTGGACACCTAATGTGATACATTTACTATTATCAAAACTTCTGAATGGTCAGGAGGCCCTCGATTCAAGCAGTGGCCCTCTGATACCAGTATTCTCATCCATCACATCAATAGACTTAGTTGTCTTATCCCTCCCCTCCTCTGTCTCCAACACGCTTGACTCCTTTGCCACACAGAGTCCATCCCAATAAACCTCAGCCATGGCTCATTCCAAAAATCTGCTTCCTCATTTCCTTTCCCGTGTCACCAAAAGCCTGTGAATGAAGTATCATGACCCCACTGTCTTACTCCAATCACATTTGTTCTCTCTTTTTTAGTTCTGTCACAGTCCTGGTCAAACAATACTACTTTTGTCTCATTGACACCCATGCCCACAATTCCTGTTATTCATTTGTTACCTTTGGCTTCCCTAAAATCTTCCCCCATTCTGCACCCTTCTTTCTTTCCATGAAAGATCCTGTCAATTTCACCAAACAGAAAATTGACACAGTCCTCCATGATCTCTGTCCTCCTTCTTCTTACTTGCCCCATCACCTTCTACTACCCTCTTCTTCCTTTCCTGACTACTCTCTCTACCAATCTCAGCAACTCCATCTCCTCCCCACTCCAACCCTTCCTTACTATCACCCCTCCTATACTTCTTCCTTAACCTATCACTGTGCTCTAGCTACTTTCCGTCACAATATAAGTATGTTCTAGTCTTTATCCATCATAAGCATCTGTACTTCTCACCACCTGCCTCTCTAATGACTGCCCGACCTCCTTTCCTCTTTCACCTCACAACTGACAGAATGCACCATTTACATTTGTTGCCCTGAATTAAATTTCCTTCTGCTTCATCTTGCATCCCATCCCAGCTAGTTATCAATTTCTCCCTCCAGCAAAATTGCTCGCACTCAAAGATTTTAATAACGTCAAAACCTCAGGCTCTACTCCATCCTCATCCTCCTTCTTCTCTCCAATGCTTTGGACACTATTCATAATCATCTCCTTCTTGACATTTTCCCTCCCTGAGCTTTTGTGATACTATCCTCATTTGGTTCTCTTCCTGCCTTACTATTTGATTCACTGTACCTCTTTCTGTATGTCTGTTTTGTCCCCAGGGAAAGAACCGTTCCTCTTTTTGTGTTCATACCAAACAGTACATTTTAGGTACACTGGAAACAAATAACAATAATACTTGAACAAAAGCAACTTCTCCTTCTTCTTTGCCTTCACCTGGAGGCTCTTGTTCTTTATCTCCAAGCATTCCTATCGAGTGCGTCTTCCAACGTGTCCTCTTTACTAATATAGAACTACCTTTCTCTTGGTCTTCCTCATGGTCTTTGATCCATGACAACCAGATCTTATACTCTCTCACCAGCATACCCCATGTCTCATCATTTCATGTAACCCAGAAATCTAGGTCAAAACTCCCTCAACTTTTCTATGATAGGGCTACCCACTTCATGGCTCATACGATTTCATTGTGTAGCCTATCAGCTCTTGTCTTACCCAGCATCCACCTGAGCATTCTTATTTCAGCTGTGTAACATCGTTGTTCTTCTGTCTTCCTACTTAGAGTATAGCAGTAAGAATATATTACTGACCACCTGAACAGGGTGGTGATGGTGGTTGTGAAATGCTCAGGGAGATTATAAACACAGAAAACCTAATAATAATGGGGAATTTCAATATCCGTTAATTTGACTGGCTACATGTCACCTCAGGACAGGATGAAGAGATAAAATGTTTAGACACCATTAATGAGTACTTCTTGGACCAGCTAGTCCTGGAACCCTCAAGGGGAGAGGCAATTCTTGATTTAGTCCTAAGTGTAGCACAGGATCTGGTCCAAGAGGTGAATAAGCTGAACCACTAGGTAATAGCAACCACATTGTTATTAAATTTAACATTCTTGTTGGGGGGAAAATACCAAAGAAACCCACCACAGTAGCATTTAACTTCAAAAAGGGGAAACGACACAAAAATGAGAGAGCTAGTTAAATGGACATTAAAAGGAACAGTCACAAGATGGAAATGCCGGCAAGCTGCATGGAAACTATTTTAAAACACCATGTAGACTCCAAAACTAAATGTATAAACCAAATTTAAAAAAAACAGTCAGAGGATAAAAAATGCCACAATGTCTAAACAACAGAGTAAAAGAGTCAGTTAAAGGCAAAAAGACTTCATTTAAAAACTGGAAGTTAAATCCTACAGAGGAAAATAGAAAGGAGCATAAACTCTGGCAAGTCAAGTGTAAAAGTATAATTAGAAGGCCAAAAAAAGAATTTGAAGAGCAACTAACAAAAGACACAGAAACTAACTGCAAACATTTTTTAAGGACATCAGAAGCAGAAAGCCTGCCAAATAATCAGTGGGACCACTTGATGATCAAAGTACTAAAAAGCACTCAGGGAAGACAAAGCCATTGTGGAGAAGCTAAATACATTTTTTGCATCAGTCCTCACTGCAGAGGATGTGAGGGTGGCTCCCACACCTAAGCCATCCTTTTTAGGTGACAAATCTGAGAAACTCTCCAAAATTGAGGTGTTGATAGAGGAGGTATTGGAACAAATTGATAAACAGTAATAAGTCACCAAAACCAGATGTTTTCACTCAAGAGTTCTGAAGGAACTCAAATATGAAAATACAGAACTACTAACTGTGGTATGTAAGCTGTCGCTTAAATCAGACTCTGTACCAGGAGATGAGATGATAGCTAATGTAATGCTGATTTTTTTTAAATGTCTTCATAGGCAATCTCAGTCTGGTAAACCTAACTTCAGTACCAGGCAAATTGGTTGAAACTATTGTGAAGAAGAGAATTATCAGCCACATAGATGAACATGATACGCTTTTGTAAAGGGGAGTCATGCCTCACCAATCTATTAGAATTTTTTGAGCGTATCAACAAGCATGTGGAGAACGGTGAGCCAGGGGATATAGTATACTAAGACTTTCAGAAAGCCTTTGATAAGGTCCGGCAACACAGGCTTTTAAGCAAACTGTGCAGTCCTGGGATAAGAAGGAAGGTCCTCTCATAGATCAGTAACTGGTTAAGAGGTAGGAAACAAAAAATAGGAACGAAATGGTCAATTTTCACAGTGGTAAGAGGTAAATAGCAAGGTCACCCAAAGATTTGTACTGGGACTATTGCTGTTCAACATAGTCATGAGTGGTCTGGCAAATGGGTAAACAGTGAGGTGACAATGTTTGCAGATGATACAAAATAGTTAAGTCCACAGCAGACTGTGAAGAGTTACAAAGGGATCTCACAAAACTTGGTGACTGGGCAACAAAATGGCAGATGAAATTGAATGTTGAAAAATGCAAAATAATACACATTGGAAAACATGATCCCAACTATACATACAAAATGATGGGGTCTAAATTAGCTACTACCACTGAAGGAAGATCCTGGAGTCATTGTGGATAGTTCTCTGAAAACATCCACTCAATATGCAGCGGCAGACAAAAAAGCTAACAGAATGTTTGGAATCATTAGGAAAAGGATAGATAATGAGTCGGAAAATATCATAATGCCATTATATAAATCCATGGTACACCCAAGCATTGAATACTCCATACACTTCTGGTCACCCCATCTTGAAAAGATATGTTAGAATTGGAAAAAATAAAATAATTAGAATTGCCGGAGAAGGGCAACAACAATATGGAACAACTTCCATATGAGGAGAGATTAAAAAGATGGGGACTGTTCATCTTACAAAAGAAACAACTAATAGGTAAGGCTATCATTTTGTCATAGAGGTCGCAGAAGTCACGGAATCCGTGACTTCAGCCCACAGCAGCTGGGAGCTGCAGGGTCTCCCTGCCATCTCTGGCGGTCAGGAGCTGTGGGGTACTGCGGGGGCCCCAGGAGCTGTGAGCCGCTGTGGCTAGGGTGTCCAGGTGTCCAGTTTTCGACTGGAATATCTGGTTGAAAAGGGATCCTGCGCCAGTCCAGAGCACCCTCCTACACCCCAAACCTGTCATCACCAGCTGGAGCCCTCACTCTCCCCCATAGCCCAATCCCTTGCCCCATCCCTGATCCCCCCCATGCCCTCCAAACCCCTCAGTCCCAGCCCCACCCCAGAGTCTGCACCCCCAGCCAGAGCCCTTAGACCCCCTGCATCCCAACTCCCTGCCCCAGCCCAGAGCTCCCTCCTGCACTCCAAACCCCTCAGCCCCTGTCTGGAGCCCTCTCCTGCACCCCAAATCCCTCATCCCTGGCACATCAGAACCCACACCACCAGCCGGAGCCCTAACCCCCCCTCCCACACCCCAACTCCCTGCCTCAGCCTGGAGCCCCCTCCCATACTCCAAACCCCTCAGTCCCAGCCTTCTACACCCCTAATCCCTCATCCTCTGCCCCACATCAGAGCCCTCCCCCTCCCCTCCCTGCACCCTAACACTCTGCCCCAGCCTGGAGCCCCCTCCCACATTCTGAACCCCTCATTTCTTGCCCCACCCCAGAACATGCACCCCCAGCCAAAGCCCTCACCCCTTCCACACCCCCGCCCCCTGAGCCAGCCCAGTGAAAATGAGTGAGTGAGGGTGGGAAGAGCAAGTGACAGAGGGAGGGGGATGGAGTGAGTGGGGGTGGGTCCTCGGAGAAGGAGCAGGGAATGAGCGGGGCCTCAGAGAAGGGGAGGGGCAGGGGTGGGGCAAGGGTGTTCTGCTTTGTGTGAGTAGAAAGTGGGCAACCCTAGCTGCAGGCGGTGTGGGAATCCATAGCTCCTGGCTGCCACGGGCAGAAGAGGGCTCTGAGCTGAGCACCTCACGGCCACTGTGGGTGGCAGGGGCTCCCTGGAGCTCCGAGTGACCACGGGCGGTGGGGCTACCCCGCAGCTCTGAACTGTGGGCGATGGGGGACTCAGAGCTCTGAGCCAGGGCCCCCACAGCTACCCAGCCGCTGTGGGCAGTGTGGGGACTCCACAGCTCCCCATTTTGTCATGGATATTTTTAAGTCACAGTCAGGTCATGGGCTTCTGTGAATTTTTCTTTATTGCCCGTGACCTGTCCGTGATTTTTACTAAAAATATCTGTGACAAAATCTTAGCCTTACTAATAGGAATTATGATAGAGGTCTATAAAATCATGAATGATGTGGAGAAAGTGAATAGGGAAATGTTATTTACCCCTTCTCATAACAACAGAAGCAGGGGTCTCCCAATGAAATTAATGGACAGCAAGTTTAAAATAAACATAAGGAAGTATTTCTGCATATAATACACAGTCAACCTGTGGAACTTGTTGCCAGGGGATGGTGTGAAGGTCAAAAGTATAACTGGGTTCCAAAAAAGAATTAGATACGTTCATGCAGGATAGGTCCATCAGTAGCTATTAGCCAAGATAGTCAGGGACACAACCCAATGCTCTCGGTGTCCCTAAAACGCTGACTGCTGGAAGCTGGGACTGGATGACAGGTGATGGATCACTTGATAATAGCCCTGTTGTGCTCATTCTCTCTGAAGCATCTGGCACCTGTCACTATCAGAAGACAGGATATTGGGCTAGATGGACTATTGGTCTGACCTAGTATGGATATTCTTTTGTTCTTTATTGGCCAGCATTCTTCATTGGCCAGCCATACATCACAACAGACCTAATCATGTCTTATACACCTTGCACTTTAGTTTACTTAGCATACTCTTACTGCAAAATAAGCCAACTGCCTCCACTTGCACCAAGCACTCTCCACGTGATTCCTAACATCTGCATCAACATTCCCATCATGGCTCAGCACTGAACTATGGTATCTGAATTGTTGCACACACTTTAACTCTATACCAACTAGTTGTACTGGCTTCTCATTGTCCCTCTTAATAAAGCATCACATGGATTCCATCTTTTGTTAGTTAAACTATTTTCTTCTACTGCTGCCCTCCATTCTTCTAGATCTCTTTCCAGTTTGTATTTATCTTCATGGCACAATATAATGGCATTGGTGAAAAGTATGCTCCATACAGCCTCTCCCCAAGCCCCTTGTGTGAAGGAGTCAATTACAATTGGGAATAGAAATAGATTTAGGACTGATCCTTGATGGAGACCTACCTTCACAGTGAATGGCTCACTGTCGTCACAACTGTTTCTTGCTGCTGTTGTGCTACCCTTGCAAATGTCCATAATAGTCTGAACGTATGTCTCCAGCAGATGGTGCAAATGCAGACACCACCATATCACTCGGGTCTCTGTGAACTCTGTAAGAAGCCTTCTCTAAGTCCACAAACTAAATGAAATTTCTTGTATTTCTCCCTCTACTTCTCCTGCAATGTGTGGGCTGCAAACATTGCATCCAGCGTTGACCCTTCTGGCATAAACTTGACTTGGTTGTCACTTATTGATGCTCCAGTTGCTTGAAGTGTCTTTTCTCACTAATTCTTTCCAGCCATTCATCACATGACTCATTAACTTGAGGGGTCAGTGTGATGGGGTGTACCAGGCCCCCTGCTGGACGCCGCACGGTCCTATTGCACCTTGCCCCAGGAAAGCAGTGGCAAAGGTCGGTCCTCTAGGCCCGCCTAAAGAGGCTTCATAGAAGCAGACAATCACAGCCCAGCAGGCTCAGATAAAAGGAGTTGCAGGGCCTTAGCAGCTTAGTGCCTGGCTGGGACCAGAGGGCCAAGGAAGGGTCTTCTCTGGCCACAGGAGCCTGAGGAATAGCCAGTTTGTTCTGGCTGCATTTTGCTTAGCTGGGTTTGCAGGAAGAGAGAGGCCCCAAGAACCTTAACCCTGAAGTAAGGGTGAAGAAAAAAGGGGCTAGATAGGAAGAGGCCCAGGGAAGAATCAGCAATGAATTGAGATTGAGCAGTGCATAGCTGCTGTTTTTAGGGTGCCTAGATTGGAACCTGGGTTGTCAGGAGACCGGAGACTAGGCAGTCAGGCCTAGTGGTTGGAGTCTGACGGCAGGACCGGTTGAGACAGGTCCAGAACCAGGAAGCAGGGCTAAAGGTCAGAACTGGAGTCAGAGTCCGAATGCCACAGCCCAGGGTCAAGACAAAGTGGGTGTTGGGAATCAGAACCGAGGGTTGGAACTGGATTACCGGGAGTCAGAGAAGCCAGGAGCCAGGCTGGGACAGGATAGGAACAAGGCTGGGTACAGGGCAGGATCTGGGCTGGAGCAGTGGAAGACCAGAGCAGGAGCAGGGCTTTGCAAGAGATGGGCACAGGGAGGCAGAGGGTCTGTTGGCACGTGCTTTGAGCAGCCAGCAAGCTATTCATGCTGAGGTTCCTCAGCCAATCAGGCATGGCAGTCCATCAGGCAGCCTAGCTGGCTCATTAGGGTGTCAGGAGTACTGAGCAGTGTCACCTGCAGGGTCTTACTCCTGCCACTGGAGTAGTGGGCAGGTCTGGGTTCCCCTATCGGCTAAAAGCAAAGCAGTGTAAACCACACAAAAGGGCCAGGGCTGAGCTAGGAACCCAAACAAAGGGCTGCGTTTAAAGGAGACCAGAGCCAGGACTGAAGATTCTTCTAAGCACAAATAGACTGTTCCTTTATCAGACAGTTTAATACCCCTAAGGGATTCATTTGGGCTTTGTGACTCGGTCGGAGGGCCAAGCCACGGAAGACTTGCCAAGTGAGGTCAACAAAGCTACAGGAGGTGATAGCAGTGGAAAAAGCTTGCAGTACTGCAGCAGCAGCTGCAGGATGTGCGCAAGAAGCAAGTGCCCTTCCCCATTACAGTTAGTAATTACTATGTTCTTCCACATCCCCTTTATGCTTGAAGATAGAGACCATATGCTCTTCCCCCATTAGCTGGGTATTTTTTCCATTCTGGAGGATTAATTTAAAGAAGTTGATCATCACCACCACCACTGCCTCATGGCCCAGTGATTTAAATACCTCAGTTGCTACACCATCTGGTCCCTCTACCTTCCCATGTGTCATCTTTGGTGCTGTCTGACTCACTAACACAGTGATAGCTCTTGTGAGGTGGTTGTTTGCACATACTTAGCTCAATGATTTCCTCAAATTCTCTCCATTGAGCAATTTCTCATAAAACCACTGACGTCTCCTCATGATTTTGCTACCTTCCACCAGTACTCTTCCATTTTTGTTTTTGATACACTCCACAATTCCCAAATCCCTAGTGCTTCTTTGTCTGATCCTCGTGAACCTCTATATTCCATTTTGCCCTTCCTTCCTCGATAATCCTACATATAAAGCTTTAAGTGCCTGACCCTTAGCTTCTGCAACCATTATTTTCACCTTTTTCTTTACCAGCCTATATTCCTCATAACTGTCCACTGTTCTTACTTTCTGCCATCACTTAAACCTTCCTTCCTTTTTTTATTTTCTGTTTCCTGCACATCATTAGACCACTACCATATCTTCTTTCATTTGTCCACACACAGCTTGTGAGCTTTCTGTATTATATGTGGATATTTTTCTCCAAACCTCATTGGTATCATCGTGGCTGGTTTGGTCATTGTCTTACCTCTATAGAACCTCATCCTTAAATCTCAGACTAACTTCCCTATCTGCAGGCCTCCACCACTTTATCCTTTGTTCCACAGCTCATCTTTTAGTGTCCCCTCCCCCACTCCAATTGTCTTTTTCACCTAGAAGTCTGTTACATGCAACCTATGTTGCTCTGCAATCTGATCCTGGGATCACTTTAAAGTCTCACATTTTTTTAGATCTTTTCTCCTTGTCAGGAAGTAATCTGTCTGGGACCTGTTGGCACTGCTCCTGTATATAACTAAAAAGAAAAGGAGTACTTGTGGCACCTTAGAGACTAACCAATTTATTTGAGCATAAGCTTTCGTGAGTTACAGCTCACTTCATCAGATGCATATCGTGGAAACTGCAGCAGACTTTATATATACACAGAGAATATGAAACAAAACCTCCTCCCACCCTACTGTCCTGCTGGTAATAGCTTATCTAAAGTGATCATTAGGTGGGCCATTTCCAGCACAAATCCAGGTTTTCTCACCCTCCACCCCCCCACACAAATTCACTCTCCTGCTGGTGATAGCCCATCCAAAGTGACAACTCTTTACACAATGTACATGACAATCAAGTTGGGCTATTTCCTGCACAAATCCAGGTTTTCTCACATCCCCCCCACCCCCATACACACACAAACTCACTCTCCTTCATCCGATGAAGTGAGCTGTAGCTCACGAAAGCTTATGCTCAAATAAATTGGTTAGTCTCTAAGGTGCCACAAGTACTCCTTTTCTTTTTGCGAATACAGACTAACACGGCTCTTACTCTGAAACCCTTATATAACTAAGTGCTTCTCCCTCTTTGTGAAATGTATATTGGCAACAATCAGGCCATGGGCTCCGGCTAACTCTAAGATATCCTCACCAGCTTCATTTCTGGTACCAAAGCTTCATCCTCTGGCAGTCATTCTAGCTCTCACTGTGTTCTCTCATATCTATTGAGATCTGCTATGATAATCAGGTACTCAGAGTGTGGTACTTCACTTATCACTTGGCCCATGCTATGTGGAACTCCACCTTCTCTCTCATACAGCCAACCTGTGGCACATATCAGCATATAACATACAATTTTTGGTCTCTGTCAGTGCTATTCTAACTTTCATCAGCTGGTCACTCTTTCTTTGGATGTCCACTATCATATCCTGTAATATTTCTGCTACTATTATTCCTACGCTATTCCTCTTCGCTGCTGAGCATCATCTTGTAGCCTCCTTGATGTACGTGGATTTAAATCCCTTCCATTTTGTCTCTCGTATACAGGCAGTGTGCACTCTCCTTCCCTTCATCATCTCAGCTACTACTTTTTATTTCCTTTTCATTGTTCCCGCATTCAGGGAAACCAGACATTACTCTTAGGCTTGCTATTTTTAGCCATATGTACCACAATGTGGTAACTTGACCATTTTCCACAGTCGTCAGACAAAGAGGTTGTGTGTCACTTCTGGGTAGGGTGACCATATTTCCCTATGCTGAATACAGGACACCTGGTAAAATTACTCATATTCAAGTGAGTTCAATAGCAATCAATAGGAACTATGCAGTACAAACGTTCAAATTAACATCAAGTTGACTGAGACCCTGTTAAAAAGAAATACTGAGTAGTTCGATTCTTTTTATTTACCTTCTTATCTTTAAGGCTTTAGGGTTCATATGGGGAGGGGTGACATCCCCCCCCCATCCACACTTCTGTACACCTCTCTCACACAGAGGGAGTGACCGACCTACCCCACCCTCCCTGCCTGGCGCTCTCTGCCCTCCATGCCTGGCTGGGCCCCTGGGATGGACCCGCCTCTTCTGGCATGGGAGGGATGGGAACGCAGCATCACATACCCCCTGCCCCAGATTTGTGCCAGGGTTCACACCAGAATGTGACCAGCCGCAGCCTTTCCGCACTGTACGGGAGGGAAGGGACAGGAGCTGCTTCCAGCCACAGGGGAGGAGTGGGGGGGGAAAGGAATGACCTGACAAAGGTCTTTGCAGAGCTCATTTCTTCTCTCCCCTTGTCCTTTCCTCCTCGCACAGTGTCAAAAGACAGCTAACAGCTCCAGGCTGCTATTGGCCACCAACATAATCCAACTGCCTCCGGCTACAGCGTGGGCTGGAAGGGGTTAAGCCCTAAGGATGCATTGTGCACCAGGGCCCAGGGAACCTGACTGCAGGGGCTTCATGGAACCTAGCCAGGGAAGTTGCTCAGCAGAGGAGGGTGTCTAGGGGGCGGAGCAGCCCCGCGCTCTCTGGGGACAGGACCCCGGGCGAGGGGGGTTAGGAGAAGAGGGCGCTAAGCTCCTGCTCTGGGGCGGGAACAGGCTGGAAATCACTCCCTGCCCCCACTCCAGAGCTTAGCTGAAGGGCGGATAGGCTTCCCCATACCAGCGCTGTGCGGGGCATTGGCACATACAGGGCTTGGCTCCTCCTGACCAGTGCCCTGGGCCGGAGGGTCTTGGGCTTTCCCGGGGCACCAGCCCAGCCAGAGGCAGTGGGGGAAGGAAGGAGCCTGCTGGCCAGGCTATTGATGAGCTGAGCACTCTGACCAGGGGCTGGTTCTCCTCACAGCGCTGGGAGCGGGATGCACCCTGCAGGTGAGATATGGAGGAGCAGCGGGGCTGGGAGGGGGGCAAGGGACAAAGCAGGGAGAGGACAGCAAGAGGGGGAGCGTGTAAAGGGCCAATGGGTGGGCAGCAGAGGCAACATGTAACTGGCTGCCGCCTGGTGCCTGCCGCACTCACCAGCCACCGCAGAGCACAGCCAGCACCGGCCGGAAATGGGGGGGGGGGCGGAGCCCTGGTGACCGAGAGCCAGCACGCGGGGGGGCTGCACTGACAGACTAGCAGGGGGAGCAGCTGGCCCCACGTGCTGCATCTTTGCCTCGTCACCAGCCTTGCACACCTACCGCCATCATCGGCCACTGGGCCCCCACCCACTCACTGCTGGTGGGCAGGTGGTTGGCTGGCAGGAATCCAGCCAGCAGCAGGACCCGCCAGTACTGATGTGGGGGAGACAGAAAATATGGGACAATTTGCCCATTTTTAAGAAAAAGTTGGGACACCTGCAGGAGGGCTTAAATATGGGACTGTCCCTTTAAAAATGGGACATCTGGTCACCCTACTTCTGGGGGACACCTTACCCTTTGTATTGATATACTTATTGAAGATGAAGACCTGTGGAACATGTGTGAATGACACAACTTTTACAAACTGGTTAGCCACGCTTGACATTCTTGGTTTGAAATTGGAGTTTTTCCTTCTCCTAGGTGGACTGCCTGCATGGTTAGAGAGCCCCCATCTGCCTGGGGCAAGCTGCTTATAATGCGCCAGACCCCCATCCCCCCCCCCCACACACACACACACACTTCCAGTTAAAAACACCTCTGCCATGAGAAGGCAAGTGGTAGGAGTTTGGCTGTTAGAAGCTATGTATTGAGCCAGCCATATGAGGCATTTTCTAGGGCAGTGGTGGGCAACCTGTGGCCCACGGGCCACGCACGGCCCGTCAGGGTAATCCAGTGGCAGGCTGTGAGACAGTTTGTTTACACTGACCATCCGCAGGCACGGCCGCCCGCAGCTCCCAGTGACTGCGGTTCACCATTCCCAGCCAACGGGAGCTGCAGGAAACAGTGGCCAGCACATCCTTGCAGCCCGCATCGCTTCCCGCAGCTCCCTGTGGCCAGGAATGGTGACCTGTGGACACTGGGAACTGTCGGTGGCCGTGCCAGCAGGTGGCCAACGTAAACAAACTGTCGTGTGGCCCGCCAGTGGATTACCCTGACGGGCCGCGTGCAGCCCATGGGCTGCAGGTTGCCCACCACTGTTCTAGGGGGAGCCCATCCTTCAACCCATCTCGGCTTCAAAAACTCTTTAGGAGGAACAAAAGCAACTGAACTTATAATAAGTCCTTCCCTTCTCTATTCCAAATCTATTCCAAATAGAGAAGGCCTGAGCTACAGAGGTTGGGTCCAAATCAGATTCTAAACTTCTCCAGTGTCCAGGAGTCTGTGTATGTATTTCAATTTTGACATTGTCAGAAGAAAGACTATAGTTGTGATTTGGAACTGGATTGGGTCTAGTGTTCCATTTCAGGTTCATCTAAATGTTCATATGTCATTTGCTTTGCAGTAACGTGCTCTCTTTGTATTGAACAGATTCCTGTGGTGGCCATCATGACAACAGGTGGTGGAATGAGATCACTGACAACGTCATATGGCAGTCTATTGGGTCTCCAGAAGTTAAATGTCATAGACTGTGCTATGTACCTAACTGGTTTGTCTGGCACGACATGGTAAGGAAGACGTGAGCAGAGTTTCTCTATGCTCCTGATACAAAGATCTATGCTAAAGAAATATTATGGAGCTGCCAGTAGCAGCTCCCCCATAGCCAGCGTTGTGACCCAAGCCCTATTTTTGATCCATTTTGCCAGAAAAATCTCTTTTCTGGACTGGGGAATTTTTATAGTTAGTGTCAGCACAGAAGTATATGTTTAAAAAAATATTTTAGGGAAATTGGCCGGTAATTTTAAATTTACCAGGCAGGGGAAATGTAATGTTTGTGATTTTAAAAAAATGTAATGTTTTTTGGGGAACCTAGAACTCAAAGGCAGCATAGATTTAGGACATTAAACCTTTGGTGAAGTTTACATTAACCCTTCAAACTGAAAACGTTAAGTTTAGCACCTTCTCTAATAAACGCCTCAGTTTGTTTTTGTTTTTTCCCCTTCAATATATTTCCCAGGACTATGGCAAATTTGTACAGAGATGCTGATTGGTCACAGAAGGATCTGTCTGGGAAAATCCATGAAGCTCGAAAACATGTGACCAAATGCAAGATGGGTTCTTTTTCCATGGAGCGTATCAAGTATTATAACAAGCAGCTGTGTCAGCGGAAACAAGAAGGACACAGGACATCTTCTATAGATCTGTGGGGGCTCATTGTTGAATATTTGTTACATGATGGGGTACAGTATTTCAAAGCATGGTTTTATTAAATCATTATGGTGATTAATATTGCACTAATAATCTTATCCTTATGGCTGAGGAAACACTTCCCTTAAAAGCCACTCAGTTTTCAGAGGCTTATAACTTTCTGAAACTGACCCATTTGGGACAATATTTTTTCATGCTTGTTCTGAATGCAGGGTGGGGGGAGGGACCATTTTCACTAGTAGGTTTTTGGATGCTTTTTGTTGGAAAAATCACATTTTGAAAACGTAATAGTTAAGTGCTGTAGGCATATTTTGAAGATGATTTATTTAGAAATAATTAAATTATAAGTGTTTTAGAACAGCAAACAGTAGGCTATTATCCACTCATTTTTCACAGCACATGCAATTGCAGTACTCCTGATACAAGCATGCCCAGTCCTGTGTACAGCTGCAGTATTGTACATTAAACTAGGATGTCAGCTGGTTAGGAGACTCATTTTTAACTGAGACCACTCCAGAGTCTCTACGCTGTAGGCATCTCTTTCTCCTTTTTAGACATTCCCTATCATGTTGTCTGAAAGTGCCATCAAATCATGTACCATGTAATTATCAAGAACTTGCAGCCACCATGGTTGTCAGCTGTTCATGAGAATTTTGGAGAGTATGGAAGATCCCAGACATATTAACCCCTGCATACAATGCAGTCATACAATGGGGAACGTGGCTGAAATGCAGGCATTTTACTGTATTCTAAGTACAGACATAGTGAGTAGATTCCTGTGTCAGTTCCTTCTCCCCACCCGCCCTCAGTTTAGATACTTTTCTTGTAAAAACAGAAAGACAACCATAAACTCTCGGATCAGCGACAGGCAGTGCATCAGGGTCAGAACCCACTGCCCATCTACGTGGCAATCAATGTCAAGGACAACTATAGCACTTTGGATTTCAAAGGTAAAGATATTCCAGAGCTGTACTTGATCTTAAGTCTAGGAGGCGGCTCAGTTTTGTGTGTAAGACCTCATATAGATTACATAAAACCCCCTCTAAATTAAAGACCAGATCATGGCCTGGTAAAAATTGGCATAGTTCCACTGAAGTCAATGGAGCTACATCAGCTTACACCAGCTGGCATTTTGTAATCACTAGTTTTAATTTTTGTGATGTTTCTATATTTCTGGTGTTTGTGCCGGATCAGAAATGTTTGGAATAAACTTTCAGTGGTTCAACCTTTTTTTAACGCCTTGTATCCATTTGATAACAGCATAACTCTTTATCCTCAGCCCGGTATCTGCTCTAAAAGATTTGTTGGGGTTTTGTTTTTGTCTTTTTGTTTGTGGCTCTGTTTGCAGAATGGCTGGAATTCACCCCATATGAAGTTGGATTCATGAAATATGGAGCCTTCATTCGCTCTGAGGACTTTGGAAGCGAGTTTTTCATGGGTCGGCTGATGAAGAGGCTCCCAGAATCCCGGATCTCCTACTTGGAAGGTGATTTATTGTTCTGGAAAACTATATAAACCAGGCACTGGTGAATCACTGGTATGTGATTGGCAGCAATGGTACAGTATCACCTGCCAGAATATGTGCCAGTACCTTATATGAATTAACATTTAATAAAGTGGTTTCCTTTGCATTGTTAAAGCAGGAAACTTAAAATAACAGGTGAATGGCAACCACTAGACTTTAAACATTTTCTATCTGAAATTTTCTAATTGATTTTGCATAACAATACAGTTTACCACCAGTCCAAGAATGAAATCCTGGCCCCCTGTGAAGTCAATAGGAATTTTCCATTTATTTCAACTGGACCAGGATTTCATCCAGAGGCCGTATCTACACTGTACAATAGGGGTGTGATTCTCAGCTCGCACACACATATGCTAGCTCTTATCTGAGTTAGCGTGCTAAAAATAGTGTAGCCATGGTGCCACGGGATTAGCCATGGATTAGCCACCCTGAATATGTACCTGTGTGTGTGTGTAGTTCGTCGGTTCGACAATGATGTTTTCATTCTATCTCTTTTTGTGGATTCTGCAGTGACTCTGAAGTCCCAAATGTGACGCGCATGCTCGTGACCATATAGGGCAGACAGTCATTGGGCAGCATCTTGGTAGCTATAGCGGTAGTATGACGCTTTTCCCTGGCAGCTAACAATTGATTATTTCTGTCCTCTTCAAAGGCTTGGAAAGCTCTGAGTGTTGTGTGCTGCCCTGCTGATCTATTTAACTCAGCCTTCTCAAGATCTTTCGGTTTTATTGCACCAAAGTGTATGCTGTTCTTGATGCTGTCCTTGTAGTGCTTTCTGGGGCGGCCTTGATTCCGGTGTCCTTGTGCCAATTCTCCATAGAAAATTTTTCTAGGGAGTCAATATTCAGACATCCTAATGATGTGTCCAACCCAGTGTAGTTGGACTTTTATCCGCATGGCCTCAATACTTGTGGCATTTGGCTTTTGGAGAACCTCCAGCTTGGTTATTTTGTCTTGCCAGCGGATCCCCATAATGGCATGCAGAGACCGCATATGGAAAGCCTCTAGCTGTTGGATATGCCATATGTATGGTGTCCAGCTCTCACAGCTGTAGAGGAGAGATGTGAGCACAAAAGCATTATAAAGTTTTATTTTTGTTGAGAGGGTTATGTTGTGGGATTTCAGGACTTTGTTATGTAGCTTTCCTAATGACTAAGAAGCTTTCTGTATCCTGTTCGTGATCTGTTTACCGAGAGACTCTTCATTTGAGATATTGCTGCCGTGATGGGTAAAATTGTCAACTTGCTTTAGTTGGATTCCATTACTGGAGGTGCTGGGGGATATGGCAGAGAGCAGTGAAGATAATTGATGCAACACCACAGTTTTCTCAAGGCTGATTGTGAGGCCAAACAATTCTGATGCTTCAGTGAAGCGATCTACAATGAACTGCAGATCTCCCTCTGGGTGTGGTAGGAGGACATTAGCATCTGCAAAGAGTGCTTCTCTTAGTAGTAGTTCTGTTGCTTTCCTTTTTGCTTTAAGCCTCATAAGATTGAAGACTGAGCCGTTGTGTCTGTATCTGATGTATATGCCTCGGTTGAGCCCATCTGTAGCATGGTTGAGAACTTGGGTGAAGAAGAGGCTGAACAGTGCAGGGGGCAAGGAAACAGCCTGGTCTGAGTCCATTTGAAATGGGAAAGGAGCCAGTGAGATCTCCATCTCTGTAACAGTGTAACAAAAGGTGACTAAATCTCACAAGTTCAGTGAAACAGGAATGCTCTGCAACACAAACACACCAGTGACATTTAGAAAATAATATAATAAAACTTGACCCTTCTGAGAATCTGACATACCAGTGCTGCCCGTATTTCAAAATTCTGCAGCGTTAATACACTCCTTGACGGGGGGAGAGAAATTAAGAGCTGTAAGCAACAGAGAAAAGAAAGATGCTGTGGGAAGGACAAGAATGGGTGATCTGGAGAGATACAAGAAGGCTTCCATCTTATGCGGGATTTGACCTGTAACCTTCACTGTGACAGATGATATGAATTAGAGCTAGGCAAAATTGTACTATTCAGGCAGAGACCTGTAAAGAACTGCACTGCCTGAGAAATTACTCGGGCGGGCTGGCGGGGTGGGGGTGGAGGTGCGGCATTGTGCCCCAGGAGTCATAAATTCCTTTTCAAGCTCTCAGCTGTGCATGATTATGCAAGCTGCACCATGCTTTGAAGTGGTTAAAATTGTTCCCTTGGTGCACCAGGCCTGGTCTACAGAGAGAGCAGCATACATGAAAAGAGAGCATCCCTGCATTTCCCAGAGCACAGGCACTGTCATGGCCCCTTTCAAGGCATAGGCAAGAGAGGAAAAGTCCTTGCATCCCGCCTGCACACCCGCACAAAGCCAGACGCAATCTGGTCCTTAGAATCTAAAGACCCCCAAGTCAGATATTAAAAGCAGAAGTTTGGAACTGTGCAGACAGATGCCTGCAAAAAATAGAAGGTAATGGAACAACTTCAGATGGAAGGATAAAAAGGCAATTTTCAATTAAATGCTCCCAAGACTAGAGCATAAAGGTCTCCATAAAATCTCTAGCATGGCCCACTCTCATAATTTTATCACAAATCTTGAGTTATTTGGTGTTTTTTTTTCTTGAAGTCTACAGTCATGGGAGTACATGAGAATTGCAACTTTCATTTAAAAAAATATTTCTTAGCCCTCATGGCTTTAGAGCAAACCTTGAAAATGTTCACAAAGAGTGCCCTAAAGATTTAAAAAAGCAGAAAACAAATATAAAGAACTCAACATTTATTATTTAAAAACAAATCTCATGATTTTTAATCCAATCTTTTATGACTTTGGAGGGCCTGATTTAGGATTTTTTAATGTTTAGGGTTGGCAATACTGATATCGCTCTCCTTTCACAGGCATGTGGAGTAGTTTATTTTCCCTGAATCTGTTATATATCTGGAATTTGTCACACACTTCAGAGGACTTTTGGCACAGGTGGACCCGAGACAGAGTAAATGATATTGGTAGGTTACTTTATACCATTGCCTTATCATTTATTTATCATTATGCTTCACAACCATCTGTTGTGTAAACCATGCACTTGCTTTCTGGAGTTTTATTTTTAAAAATCTGCAGATGCATCATATCTTGCCTGGAAGGAACTAGTTTCAAGAGACTAATATTGACTACCATCATGGGATCATTTCTGAATAACCCATAGACTGCCCTTTGATCATGAGCAATAATCACTGAATATGTAAGAGAGTAAATATATTCAGGAATAATGATCCTGGTTTGCAGATAATTAGTGACACAAAAAACACCACATGAATATTTGCTGAATTTTTAATTTGACAAATACAGTTCAACTTGGCTTATTTTTCAGGATTATGATTTGTAGGTGGTGTGGCATTGAATGGCTTATTGGATGCTGGGGCTTTGTTTTTAATCCAGCCCTGGGGTATCTTAAGAAATTTTGTCTTAATAGAGCAAAAAAATGTTTATCTACCTTTTGTTAAGGTGCTCGTGAGACCTTTCATCATGGACACCATAGACTAATAGTGTAGAGATTGTTATTCCTATTTTGGGGGCTCCTCAGAAACATTTATTTAAGCAAACAAACCCGTTAATTACTTCTTTTGCAGAGGAAGAGTCCGTCCTATCTATGAGGCCACATGAACAGAAGACTCAAGTATTCACCACGGCAAGCCCCCTTTCCCGTGCTCTTCGTAGTGCCATTACAGAGCGCACATCAGTTGCCCAGTACCACAGTTTCCTGAAAGGCCTCCAGCTGCATAATGACTACCTAGAGAATGACAAATTTTGTAAATGGAAAGGTAATAGCACTTACCTTTCAGCAGCATCCTTTGAAGGAATTTGGGGTCTGCAATATAGTGAGGAGATCTGCATGACTTGGGAGAGAATGAACGGATTTTATTTAACAACAAAACAAAACAGACAATGCCCACTTCCCCCTCGAAAACCCCCCTGCTTCCCTTCATATCAAAGTTTGAATCTACTTTTAAACAGAATTGTTTGATCAATCAATTGAACAATACAGGGCTGAAAATCTTTAGTGACATGGATTTGATGGGGTTCAAGCTCATTTCTCTTTGGGCTGTAGCCGGTTGATTAAATCTCCATAGTTTGGCTCAGTGTGTTGGCAGCATTCATAGTCTTTATGAACAGAGACGAGACGTTAAGGCCCAGAGTCTCAAAGGTATTTAGGCACCTAACTCCAATGGGAGTTTGAGCGTCTGTGCCTTAATGGGTAGACAGAAGAAATCCTTGATCACTAGAAGAGGGTGCCCCTGCAGGTCAAAAGGACCAAATGCCGGCTTCCTAGAGACCCCCGTTCTGCTTATTTAATGCTCCAGTAAAGGATCTGCATTTTAAACAGAACGACAAATTAATTTATTTTTTACTGTTAGCAGCTAAATTCTGTGGGTATGTCTACGCTGCAATTAGACACCCGTGGCTGGCTCATGGGGCTCGCGCTGCAGGGCTGTTTAATTGCAGTGAAGACTTCCAGGCTCTGGGACTCTCACAGGGTACCAGAGCCTGGCCTCCAACCCAAGCCCAGTAGTCTTCACTGCAATTAAACAGACCCACAGCCTGAGCCCTGTGAGCCTGCCAGCTGGCACAGGCTAGCTGCAGGTTTTTAATTGCAGTGTAAACATACACTGTATTGCACATTATTGGGAAAATGTGACCCGTCCTATGGCACTGTGGTAAAATAAAATATAGACTGATCTTGTAATGGAAAAGCTTTCAAAGCCAATACGTCCATGAGAGAAATACCAAAAGGTATTTAGGAATTTGGTCACCCTTTCTAGTGTACTCATAGGAGAAGGGCTCCCAAGCCAGCAAGCCAGAATCTTTAGCCAAGTTCTTTGAATATTAATCTGATCCTGAACATGTAACGTGCAATGTAGTGTGTTAATGTTTTCTTGTAACTTTGCCTTAATAAAAAAAAAATCAAATAAATGCATCCAAAAGAAAAACAAGTGGGAGGGAGGATGGGTGGGCTAGCACAATTTGAATGAGCCAGGTATAGAATGAACATGGAGAGTCTGACTTCAGAAAAAATAGTTGTTCTAATTTAAGGCTGAGCAACAGTGATGTAAATAGTTTGTCAAATGTCTAATGAAATTAGAGATGTGGAATGGGGCTGCAGACCCTTTTTTCTCGAACACTGTGTTCATCAGAGCATCAGCAAACCGCTCTTCTGTGATTTCCCTTATGGCAAGAAATATATTCCTTTTAGATACTGTGCTGGACACATCACCCAACCAGCTGACTGAAACAGCAGAGTACTTGTCCCTGGTAGATACTGGATTCTTCATCAATACCAGCTGCCCTCCACTTCTGAGGCCAGAGAGGAAAGTGGACGTCATTCTGCATTTAAATTATAGTGCAGGATCACAGATACTGGTGAGAGAAATCAGTGTATTCTGTTTTCTCCATTGATAGTCATTTGTCTGTACGTTTTTAGCGATATTGTTCCTATTAAAAGCCCTGTGTTAAGTATTCTGAACCACAGTATTTTAGCTTAATGCTGTAGCTTAAAGTTGTATTCACACCCTGTAACCTAACCATTTTCTTTTGTGGTACTGAGTGTTTGTTGTTGAGTACTCCAGGAAAAATTTAAAAACCTGTCCATGTGTTTTCATATAATGCATGTTTCTCAAACCACATTCTTTCCAACAGGAAAGCCAGTGCTATCCCAGAGGTAGCCTAGTACAATTTAGTCTTAGTTGCTATGCTTTTAAGAAATCCTGATCTCAGCCTAGTCTCTGGTTTCTCATATTGTTCTCTTCCTTGATCCAGCCTCTGGATCAGTCCTGTAAGTACTACTCAGAACAAGGAATTCCATTCCCCAAAGTTGTGCTGAGCGAAGAAGAGAGGAAAAAGCTAAAGGAGTGCTACCTCTTTGATGATGCCGAGACTCCAGGAGCTCCCATATTGCTATTTTTCCCATTAGTGAATGACACCTACCAAAGTTACAAAGCACCTGGTAAGTTATCAACAGTAGCCAAGCATTCAACGAAGGTCATCCTGGCTAGCTTATCAACTGATTGAATTTCACTCTTTAATTCATTCCTCTCCACTTGTTCATTTCCCTACAACAAACCTCTCCATTGCCTAACTTACCATTTTTACTTAGATCTACTACATATTTCTTATTAAGAAGAATAGGACCCTGTTTTATTTCCATATTCACTTTCATCTGTTATACACCCCTAGTTATCTTGCTGTATATTAGTGTAAATTGTTGTAATAAAAATGCAAAATCTTTAAGGTCAAAGGAAATGTACATTTAAGGAGAAAACCCAAAATAATTACAAGCTTTCTTCTCTTTTAGCAGACTTTTCTTTCCTTCTTTTGGTGTCTCTAATATTGGGTCTCTGTCCCAAGTACTAAAAGGCCTGTGTCACAACTCTGAGCCTTGATGGGTATGAGAGCTTTGCTTTCCTTGTAAATAACCTGTTCACTGACTGAATCGCTATTCCTCTTTTCAGTAGGAATAGCCTTTCCATTGAACGGGACACTGTTTCACCTATTAAATACCTTTTGAGGCTTCTACTCTTCTTTCGGTTCCATTCCCCTTCCCCAAATCCTGCCATTTGCCATGTCAGTATTTCCCTTTCCTGCTTGAGTCACAGATGTGAAGACGTCTCTAAGACTGTTATGAGCAGACAACAGGAGACACTCATAGGGATAGTCACCTATACCCCTCCCTTCAGCACATCAGGCAACTGACATTCCCCTGATCCAGGGATCAAATTACTGGATTGCAACAGAAACACTTGTAAAACATGCCCAGAGCATTTAAATGGGTGAGCGCTCTTAGTGCAGAGAAATCTCCCTCTCTGGGCTGTTACTGGTGGTACATGACAGAGATAAACCCAATACTACAGCAATTTCCTGTTGAATTTTTCCCTAGGTGTGAAGCGCTCCAGCTCAGAGATGGAGGAGGGCAAAGTTGATCTCACCAGTTGCTTTTCCCCCTATTCTACATATTCAGTCACATACAAGGAGCAAGATTATGATCAGCTGATTAAACTGACTGAGTACAACATCCTGAATAACAAACACCTGATTCTTCAAGCCTTGCGTAAAGCAGTGGAACGGAAAAGGCAACATAAAAAATAGTCACCATGCCAGGTGCCTTTATCCCTGGGAGGATGTTTATGTATCCTCTGGCATATGGATAACCACAGCTTTTCTGAAGATTTCAATGGATTCCAGTTTGACCCTATTAACTGGCTGTCCCTGATGAGCAAAGGTCACCAAATAAGGAGAGACCTTCCTTATTCCCCAAAGAATTTCATTGCTACAAAATTAATTTAGGAGAATAAAGTGCAATTTGCAGCATGTTGGAAATACAGTACATGGGTAGCCATACACAAAGAGCTGCTGTGGTGGTGGCATGGTCTAAATGCCAAGAGAGTGAGTTTAAAAATATATAAGTCCAAACTACAGTGTACACACTGGATTCAATTAATCTTTAAATAATACTAGTTCTGCCTTGTTTTAGTGGCTGTTCTGTGAACTATTGTCCATGTGCCAGAATGTGACTTGTTGCGCGAAGGTGCACTGTAGGGAAGAGGACTAGGAATCTTGCCAGTCAACCCATTCAAGGCTCAAGGACAGCTACCACCCCTTTGCTGAGGGGGAACACAAGGACTGCTCTCTCTTAGATACTTACAGGTGGTCTTTAAGGTATAGTCTTGTTTTTGTTCCGAGATTGCTGCAGACCTCCCCCTCGGTGCCTACAGGGTTAGGCAGCAGCCAAGTGGATTGCAGTGGAGCCTAAAACTGGGATTTAGGTTTGTCTGAGGTTTAAGTTCCTAAGTACCTTTTGGATCTGGTCCCCAGTTCTTGGAACACACACTGCTTAAGTTTATCTTGAACTGCCACTTCACATTGGTTTTTCAACATATAAACTGAAACTTCTAGTCTTTAAAGTAACATAGGTGCCCTTGTCATTATTATCTGTTTTTAATCAACAGTTCTAATTTAAAATAAACATATATCCTGACTTGACCATTGTCTGGGACTTGATGGTATTTAAGGGTGATTTTAAAGGCAAACTGACCTAGAGTGCACTTTCCTTTTCTTCTTCACTCCATACCTGTGTAAAGCAGCCTAGCAGGTCGTCATATATAACCACATGATCGGACAATTCTTTTTTATCACTACTCTTCTGTGTGGAGTCAGAGCATTAGAACCATGTGAATACTAGTTGGCGTAGCCTGTTCAATCTGGCATCAATATGTTTAACAGCAGCTTCAAGTGTGTAGCTCCTATTTTTCTGCAGCTCTGGTGATGGAGACTCAGAAGTATTGACTCCTTCAAATTCGTCTCCCCTCAGCATGCATTTCCTCTTTGGAGAGTCCTGATTGACTTTCATTTCTGAGTTTTAGTATGGAACTTTCAAGCTTTTGTAAATCCTCAGACAAGAGATCGACTCCTTGAAAAATAAGAGACTTCAGTCACAATTTTGATTAAAACCAGCATGAAATAAGATGTGCCTACATATTTATCTATCTTGATCTCCTTGAAAGGTTTTATTTTATATGCATTTCTGAGAGATTTCCCTAGGAGATTTTACAATTGCTTTGGTAAAGTCTTTCATTGTCTGGTTACTAATACAATTTAATCCTTTCAGTCAGCCCTATTTTGAGGACCAAAGTGGTGCATTGATCTTGTCCTGGACTTCAGCATAGGGGTAAATTTCCCCCTGTGAGGGTTTATGGTATGATGACTAGATCCATCTACCTGCCTATTCCCAACTCCTATGCTCATGTTAAAAGCAGACTGCAGTGTTTTGGCACACTCAGAGGAATTGCTTTTTATTGATAGTATCTGTGAAGAATCAGGCATTTTGCTTCAGTAAGTGTACAATGTATGCACAATTGACTGTACTTGTGATATGGACACAATATGGCATGGTAATGCGGGGTAATTCTTAGCAGAACCTGTGCTTGCTAGCCATCGCCTGCATGATGTGCTGTGTACAGCTCTGCATATTGCACAATGGGTCACAATGTAGTAAGTCATCATAGCATTGGAAGGGCTTCAATATAGGGTGAGATTCCAGATGTAAGAGCTGCTACTGTGTAAGTATCATTCCCATACAAGAACCAGGCAGCATCAGTGACTGGGAATGTTAACATCTTGAAATAGACATGGGTGAACACGTCATTCAGCCCTATGTTTCAACATCTTAACCAGCCCATACGTGACACCATATCGAAACAATGTCCAAAATGTGTAGAACACCTTTGTCTCTTCCTCTCCCAAGTCACACTGTCACCACTACTGCTTCTTGTATTCTGTTCCATCCACAGCCTGTGCTTCCTCACTCTCTCCCCAGGACTATAACAGAGGAAGCTATCAGCCTTGCAGCAGAACTCTGGAGCACTGCCAGTAGGAGGAGAAGCAGGCAGTACGTACTAGTGCAGTAAAACTGGCTGGCTCTGTCTAGCTCTCTCTGATTAGCAGCAATCACTTGATCCTCCTGCTGTATTGCATCAGTGACAGGGAGGTTCTAATCTGGGAACCACTCCCGAAACCACAGAAAAAACTCAAACTATTGCATTTTCACTGAAAGTCAATAGGCCTCCCTTCAGCATTGCCATGTGTTTGATGTTGTCAGGCTTCTGATGGCTGCAGCTATGTTATGGGAATGAATAGAAACATTACTGAAGAACCCGCACAGGCTCCTTTCAGAGGAAGCATAGGGAATGCTGGTTGGTCAAGGGAAATGCTTTGAAGAACAGGCAGAGCCTGCAGCTATAAGGCGTACACAAAAGGGAGTGCACAATGGTTGAACATTTTGGACAATACCCAACTGTGTTCCCCAAAGGTGGTAATTTTTAGTCACTCCTTACTGGTTGGGGTGCTGTGGTATGGGTGCAGTCGCTTTGTTTTGGAGCGCTGTTTTTCCACAGACCCCTAGGTCTCTGCTCTGTGTTACGGGGGTGTGCTGTATGGTTGTGATGATAGAGTGTTTCCAAAGGACAGAATCTGCGTTTTGAAGCATGTTACATTTGGTCAGCCAGTCATGAGGGGGTGTTAGCTGCTGGTCCCTGGAGTTAAAAACCAACTCTTCCATAGAGCAGAACTTAGAAGACAATACAACTAGCAGCTGCAGTTGGGAGTTGTTAGCCGACGGCCAAGGATGTTTGGTGAGGTGCCAGCTATGCCCGTTTATACCATCCGTGACTTTAACCGCTAGGATGCACTGTCCCTTCGCGGCGGGCAGCCCGGGCTAGGCTGACGGATGCCCCAAGGTCCTAACCACCCGTGACTTTAACTGCTAGAGCTCAGAGCTCCTTCGCAGCGGGCAGTCAATACTGACTGACAGGTGCCCCAATGGCAGCACTAAGAGCCTCTCCACACCCGTGACTTTAACTGCTAGAGCTCAGAGCTCCTTCGCAGCGGGCAGCCAGGATTGACTGACAGGTGCCCCAAGAGTTTGCCCCGTGGAGGCGGCACAACTCAACGCTAGGCTCTTAGTACTCTCACCTAATGGCCAGGTTTTAGAGCCAAAACGGCTGAGGTTCTTTAATTGTGTTGGCTGCTTTACAGTAAACCAGAAAAAACAAGTCAGGCTTATGCATAAATGGTTACCAAAATTTATTAAGCTAGATTCTAATCATGTGGTTACAAAATTGCTAGTGCCTACTTATTTAAATGTAGAGATGTTACACACACAAACAAGTTACAAAACTGAAGCCACAATCCCAAAGAAAGAAAACAAAGTATAGAGCTCTATTTCAAAATATGTGTACACTAAAGATAGGAGATCAGGTGTGGGTGCTTCTTACCCTCCTTGCATCTCTCGATTCCAGCGGTGCCAAGCCAGGATCGGTCACTCAATTCCGTGGAAAGACGAATAAGGGACAAGGCGTAGGGACCCTCTTAGCTGCAGAAGCCTTGGGAGGCTGTCACTTATCTGACCAGCAGATAGATAGTGAAAAGCACTCAAAAATCATGGTGCTGTAGGTCCCCTACTTATACCTCTGTACTCCTTTATTCTCTTTCTCCTTTCTTATGCCAAATTGAGGCTGGTCTGTCGGGGTGACGCCAGCTTTCGCAAGAGTAGTTTACACTTGCAAGGGAGAGAAACAATAAGTTTCGACTACTGGACATTTCTTTTATCAGGGTAAATATTTTCCCACCTAGGATGTTGGTGTGTGTGCATCACGCTATTTAGTAGGGGCTAAGAGCCATGTCTGTCACAGGGCCTCTGCCTGCTGTGAGCTTAATCCTTGTATCTGCTCCCAGAGGCACATTGTAGCAGCACACCTGTGCTTTCACAGCTTCAAAGGCTGTGCTGGAATATATGTTAAGTGCCCTGTTCCTGCTTCCTCCTGTGTTTCCAGCAATGCTGGTCTGGGGGGGGGGGGGGGGGCTGGCTGTCTGGCTACAGGAGTGTATCTGTATGGGAGATACTGAGCACAGGAAACAAAGATAAGAACATGACTAAGACTGGCCAGACAGGCTTCATCAAGCCCAGTATTCAGTCTTCTGACAGTGACCAGTGCCAGATGCTTCAGAGGGAATGAACAGAACGGGGCAATTATTGAATGATCCACCCCTGGCATCCAGCCCCAACTGCTGGCAGTCAGAGGTTTAGGGATGGGGTTGCGTCCCTGACCATCTTGGCCAACAGCCGTTGATGGACCTATCTTCCATGAATTTATCTAATTCTTTTTTGAACCCAGTTATAGTTTTGGCCTTCACAGCATCCCCTGACAAAGAGTTCCACAGGCTGACCGTGTATTATGTGAAGAAATACTTTCTTATGTTCACTTTAAATCTGCTGCCCATTAATTTTATTGGGTGACCCTGAATCTTGTGTTATGTGAATAATGCATCCTTCTTCACTTTCTCCACCCAGTTCCTGATTGTATAGGCCTCCATCATACTCCCCATTAGCTGTCTCTTTTCTAAGCTGAACGGTTCCAGTCTGTTTAATCTCTCCTCTTGCAGAAGCTGTTCCATATCCCTGATAATTTTTGTTGACCTTCTCTGTACCTTTTCCAATTCTAATTTTTTTTTTGAGATACAGTGACCAGAACTGCACTTAGTATTCAAGATGTGGGCGTACCATAGATTTATATAATGTCTAGGGCTGTCAAGCGATTAAAAAAATTAATCATGATTAATCACCTGATTAAAAAAATTCATTGCAATTAATCATGCGATTAATCACACCGTTAAACAATAGAATACCAATTGAAATTTATTAAATATTTTTGGATGTTTTCTACATTTTCAAATATATTGATTTCAATTACAACACAGAACACAACATGTACAGAGCTCACCTTATTTTTTATTACAAATATTTGCACTGTAAAAAACAAAAGAAATAGTATTTTTCAGTTCACCCAATACAAGTACTGTAGTGCAACCTCTTTATCATGAAAGTTAAACTTACAAATGTAGAATTATGTACAAAAATTAACTGCATTCAAAAATAAAAACAATGTAAAACTTTAGAGCCTACAAGTCCACTCAGTCCTACTTCTTGTTCAGCCAGTCACTCAGACAAACAAGTTTGTTTACATTTGCGGGAGATAATGCTCCCCACTTCTTGTTTACAATGTCACCTGAAAGTGAGAACACACGTTCACATGGCATTGTTGTAGCCAGCATTAAAAGGTATTTACATGCCAGATGCGCTAAAGATTCATATGTCCCTTCATGCTTCAAGCACCATTCCAGAGGATATGCATCCATGCTGATGACAGGTTCTACTCGATAATGATCCAAAGGAGTGCGGACCAACATGGTTATTTTCATCATCTGAGTCAGATGCCACCAGCAGAAGGTTGATTTTCTTTTTTGGTTGTTTGGGTTCTGTAGTTTCCACATTGGAGTGTGGCTCTTTTAAGATTTCTGAAAGCATGCTCCACACCTCATCCCTCTCAGATTTTGGATGGTGCTTCAGATTCTTAAACCTTGGGTCAAGTGCTGTAGCTATCTTTAGAAATCTCACATTGGTACCTTCTTTGCGTTTTGTCAAATCTGCAGTGAAAGTGTTCTTAAAATGAACAAAATGTGCTGGGGCATCATCCGAGACTGCTACAACATGAAATATATGGCAGAATGTGGGAAAAACAGAGCAAGAGACATACTATTCTCCCCCAAGGAGTTCAGTCAAAAATGTAATTAACGTATTATTTTTTAACAAGCGTCATCAGTATGGAAGCATGTCCTCTGGAATGGTGGCCGAAGCATGAAGGGGCATATGAATGTTTAGCATATCTGGTACGTAAATACCTTGCAATGCCGGCTATAAAAGTGCCATGCGAAAGCCTGTTTTCACTTTCAGGTGACATTGTAAATAAGAAGACATCAGTATTATTTCCCATAAATGTAAATAAACTTGTTTGTCTTAGCGATTGGCTGAACAAGAAGTAGGACTGAGCGGACTTGTAGGCTCTAAAGTTTTACATTGTTCTGTTTTTGAGTGCAGTTATGTAACAAAAAAAAATTTCATTTGTAAGTTTCACTTTCACGATAAAGAGATTGCACTACAGTGCTTGTATGAGGTGAATTGAAAAATACTATTTCTTTTATCATTTTTACAGTGTAAATATTTGTAATAAAAATAATATAAAGTGAACAATGTACACTTTGTATTCTGTGATGTAACTGAAATCAATATATTTGAAAATGTAGAAAAACATCCAAAATATTTAATAAATTTCAATTGGTATTCTATTGTTTAACGGTGCGATCAACAGCAATTAATTTTTTGTAGTTAATCACATGAGTTAACTGCCATTAATCGACAGCCCTAATAATGGCATTATGATATTTGGGTCCTAACAGTCTGTTAGCTTTTTCAACTGCTGCTACACATGGAGCAGAGGTTTTCAGAGAACTATCCACAATGACTCCAAGATCTCTTTCTTGAGTGTGTAGCCTTTTATTTTATTTAATGTTAATTATGCTACTGTGGGTTCAGCTCTGGCAGCTACAGTTTCAAGTTCAACAGAATCATTTGTTTGTTCTGGATCTAGAGCCCATAGGAACACCTGAAACCATAGGCAAGTAACACATACAATCACAAGAACAAGGTCCACTATCTCTTAGCAGTTTTATTAAAGTTACCAACAAAGATATAAATGTCACAGCACATACAATTCCTAAATATATCCATGTACCAGTTATAACTACAGACATACTCACATCCTCCTAAATGATAGGAGAGTCTGGTGGCTCTCTGATGGATTGATCATCAATACGGGGGTGATTCCTGCTGTAGGTTCTCCTAGGAAGCTCAGTTTTCCTGCTCTGGGCACCCTTTTTTATAATGTAATTTCTGTGCATGTACATGAAAGTGTCAACCCTCTCTTTCTTATTATCTGTGTCCCCTAGAAACACAAAGGACCCCAAATTCTACAGGATGTGTAGGTTGACATTAACATTGATGTACCACCTTTATCCTGTGATTAAGACACATATTGGAGACAATATTTGCTGTTACAGCAACTGCAAATTTAATCTTCAGGCTAGACTTTTGAAATATTACCAGTTAGTACCTCTTTTCCTATAATCTTAGAGCATTGGGTTATTTCTTCATCATTGACTTATGTTAGCATTTCTTGTCTCCAAGGCCTAAAATAGCTAAGCTAAAATCTTGCAGGCGTCAGCCTACAGGTTCTTGAGTTTCAGCTTGTCTTACTTATGTCTAATACACGATTCTGCTAAATACTGATCAATCTTATATTTTTATAATCCTACAAATTAACTCTAATTAACATTCATTGAATATATATGATAACATGTTGATTAATCATAACATCACACAATAAATGAATAATAAACTAAAATAATTAGCTACAGCTCCTCCCCTTGTCAGGGTGACTGTTTTCTCATTATCAAGTGATAATTAGACAATAAGAGCCCCGTCACATACACATGATAGTATACAGCAATGATTAATACAATACAATTGATATATTGCTCAAATCTTATGTGTAACTTAAATCTATGCTTAAGGCTATATGTAACTTAACTCTATCTGCACACCATTATTCTATACTATTAGAGATTGGTTTTTACTCTAGGGATCCTTTCAAGTGGTAGATCAATTACTCCTCTGCATTGTGGTACATAATTATAATCATATGGAGCTTCTGGAACATGATGTGGATTTATGTTTCTCAATTCTTCGTAAGTATCAACATCCTCATATACCTCCCTCATATTAGATCTGGCTGCTTCTGGTGATGTGACGGTTTGCTTCTGGTGATGTGACGGTTGACAACAAGGGAAAGGAAACAGGCTGAATCGTGTGTGGCAGGAAGTTAACCCTTCTTGTACATATGGTTCTAAGTTTTCCTCCCATGTAACATAGGGAAAAGATGGTGCACATCATAAGGATACTATGGCCAATAATCCATCCCTTCCATCCAATTCCTATTCCTTCAGGTGTACTGTCTTGTGAACTGACACTATCTAAAATTTTAACTATTTCTTGATTTGCTTTATCCATGTCATTACTAATTTTAATTAAATGTGAATCTTTTCTTTCTAATAATTGTTTTAGCTGTAAGGTTAGTGGTGGTATATATGCGTGAAACACTGGAGTACTTTGATCAAATCCTGATAATCAGGGTTACTCAGAATAGTGGTTTCATTTTCAAAAGTGGGTATTGGAGATATTGTTGTGTGACCAATCATTTTAGGCACTTGTAGTTTAAAACAAAAATTTGCATTTATGACCATATATCTGCATTGACCATGATAGAATTCTGTATGGTCAGTTACTACGCAATACTGTCTTCGTCCTGCATAGGCTATTCGTTCCATAGGAGATATCCATTTGCTTAGTTATACTGGACATGATATCTGTGTTGCATTCACTGCCAGTAAATCTCGTTGGCACCTTTCCAGCTGACCAAATAGTGGAGTTACTACCTCAAAGACATCACACCTACAGATCCATTGATGTCCCTTTTGAGAGCAACAAGCCATCTTCAAGACTCTCCATGTTTGGGTATTGTGAGGATACACTACAGCAGAGTACTTGCATCTGTTCCTTGTAAATGTCATCTTCTAGGTGGCCTATAGACTGGACAGTAGCCAATTGATCAAATGCATCTTTATCCGGATTGAACACAGGTAGCGATAGCGTGAACGAAGCATATAAGGATTGTTTCATGTCACAGGGTTTTCTTAAATAACCTGTCGTGATTTGGATGTGGTGTCACAGATTCTAGGTTTCTAATTGCCCCAAATTCTATTTTTTTACATTCCATTTGGCATTCAACTTTCTCTCCTCCACACTTTTGAACACGTTGTGGACTACACCAATTCAAAATTTGCTGGTCTCTAATCAATTCTGGTACCTTTTTCAGTTCCAAGAATTGTAAGGTATTCTCAACGGTGTTGATTACATATTCTCCATATGCTGAAAAAATAATTTCTTTCCCAAGATAAGGGTTTCTGTCCTGATCATTATTATAGTTTACCAATTGATTTATTTTCTTTTGGGTTTCATAAAATGGTCTAGCTAAAAATGGAGATCACCGCTATCCAAGTAGTTCTGAGAGCACCCCATTATGACAGAAGGAAGGAGACCATGCTAATTTATCCCAAAGAGAGCACCTCAGAGGTGGGGCTCTCCCCCCTGCTAGAAGGAGAATGAAGGCAATACTTGCAACCACTGATTTCAGTGTGGAAATGAAGAGCGCAATCAGTCTGGATGTTGTCTCATCAGGAAGCCAAAAGGAGTGGACCGGAAGGGAAACGATCCCCAGTCACTCCAAAGGGACCTTAAGTGACCAACTAGCCCCAAAGGTCCCACTGAGAGACAGTTGCCAGAAATAAATAAGAAATTGAGAAACCCCTGGGACTAATAAGGTGAGACATGTTAAAATCTGGTATAGATGTACTTGGACAGAGAACCAGTAACCATGAGTTTAATTGTAATATTTAAAGGATAGAAGGGAATTGTTCATTGACACCAAAGCAGCATGCTAAGCTAACTAACACAGTGGGAAAAAAATGTCTGGTTTGGTGTATCTTGAATGGGTTTAAGTAGCATCTTTGTGGGACACTGATGCACAGGTATGCATAGTGCCATGCCAGTGTGTGAAGGAGAGCCTTCCTAATGTACTAGCCAGGGAGCTCAGAAAGTTGCTTGAGAGAGATCAAAGCCTGAGGCTCACAGATGCTAATGGTACCCCTCTTCCCTAAGATGGGTGGATTGCAACACAGTGTCAGCTGCTAAATGGTGGGAAAGTACTTATAGCTCCCATGCTGGTCACAACTCAGGAGATGCAGAGTCCTATAACTGGATATAATGTGACTGAAGAGGACGTTAAACAGTATTGTCATGAATGGCCAGAAGACACAGTACCCCCAGCCCTCTATAGTCATTTGTCAACTGCCTTTTCCCAATTCAGCAGAAAAAAATGAATGTGTTAGTACACCTTTGAAAGGCCACAACGTCTGCGGACATTGGTATGGCATGCATAGGTAAATGTGGGATCAAAATTTTAAAAGGGGACATGATACACTTGAGAGGTTGGACTTCTATAAATTGCCTTTCTGCTGGGGTACCAAGCATTTTGGAGCCAGGGATTTGGGGTTATTGGCTAGAAAGGTTAGCGATTAAGGAGACCCTACTCAGAATTCCACAGGGGTCATGGCAGAAAGCCAGTATTCCCATCAGTAATTCAATCCAACATGGATATTACATTCCACCAGCACACAGTGCTGGGATGGTAACAGATGATTCAGACAGTAATTCCACTGCCAGTATTAGACCTAGCTCTGAACCAGGCCAAGTTCAAAGAGAGCTGGGTGTGACACTGTTCCTAGTGGTAATAACACCAGGTCAAATCAGCCAGCTGGGAATTCATGCCCTTGTAACACCTTAGGCTACCACTAGTTAACCTTGATCACTTTAGTAAGGAACAGCAGGAGGCCATCTAATGCATGTTATGAGAGGTGTCAAGAGCTTTTGCAATGATCAGGACATAAACCAGGTTGAGAGTTTAAAGATGCACATAAAGCTCCATGAAGCCCAACCCATAAAGAGGGATTATCTAGCAGTCCCCTGCCCCCTCTACTAGGAATTAAAGAATTATCTGCAAGATTTATTGAACTGTGGATGGGTCATGAGGTCCAGCTCTTCCTACTCTTCATTGGTTGTCTGTGTGCAGAAAAAGGAGGGTAGTTTATGGCTCTGTATTGACTACTGAGAACTGAATCAAAAGACAGTGCCAGATTGTCCACCCCTTCCCCATATATGAGATGAGTTAGATGGCATGGGTGGGAAGTCATGGATTTTTGTTCTAGTCCAGGGCAAGGCCTACCAGAGTGCTGAGATCTTACCCCCTCACAGCCTTTATTACACCCTGTGGGTTGTCTGAATGGATTCACATTCCATTTGGGATTATGGATGCTCCTACCACCTTCCAGAGGTGTATGGAAGACTGTCCTGATGGTCTGAGAGATCAGAGTTGTGTCCCATATTTAGATGATGCCCTAGTCCCCAGTAGAACTTTTGAGGAACACCTTAAGCATGTTTGGGAAGTCTTTCAGCAATATCAAAAATATGGGATAAAACTAAAGACTGAAAAGTGTGACTTTTATTTAGAAGGGAGGTCCAATATCTGAGTATGATTGTAACAGCTGAGGGATATAAAATGGACCCATCTGACAACTTTGCAGTAGCAGCATTGGAAGAGAAGAAAACATTGCAATGTGAGCAAGTTGTGGAAGGTATTAGGCTTACTAAATCATTATCACTAGTACATTAAGGACTTTTCCAAAGTGGCAAGGCTTTTGTATGACCTGTTGTCTTTTCCACCTCATAATAAGGTCACTAGTAAAAGCATCCGTGGGGAAAAGTGCCTTGCAGAAAGAAAAAAAAGAATAGGGAAGTCAAGTGCCTCCTAGCCAACCAATCACCTAGACTGAGGAACATCAGAAAGTATTAGAAAAGTTGCTTGACATTCTGATACAACCCCTAGTAATAGCCTATTCAGATTTTCCCCTGCCATTCATTTCACATACAGATGCATCTTCTGATGGGTGGGGAGCTGTGGGGTACCAGTGACAGGAGGGCAAATTCCAAGTGATATGCTGTGGCTCTAGGACCCTTTCTCCTGTAGAAAAAAAGATATAATTTGCATTCTGGGAAACTGGAGATTCTGGCTTGAATTGGGCAATTACACCATGATTTGGGAATTATTTATATTATGTGTCATCCTTTCCTGTTTACCCAGATAACCCATTGATGACATATTTACTTATGTCAACTAACCTGAATGCCGCTGGACAGCAATCACTGGATAGTTGGTTGACTTTAATTTCTATACCAGATACTGGCCTGGAAAATCTTACATTGATGCTGATATTTTGTCCTGCATGCCATTTGATATAAGTCAGTTCATGGAAGAGTGTACTGAGGAAACCTCTATTGCAGTTGTAAACGCTGTACTAAAATTAGTACAGGCCCAGGAGGAAGGGCTCATATCCTGTATAACTGCTATCACTATGGATGGGAGGAGATAAACTAACAAGTGCATCTTCAACAACAAGGCACATCTCTTGGGAAGAACTATGTAAAGCACCAGAAGCCGACCTGACAATAAAAGTAAAATCCAAAGGATCCAGGCCACCAGTATGGAAAAGCTGAAGACCTTTTCTCCTTTTGTATGGGAGAGCCCCTCATTTGCCAATTAACTTTATATTTTGTTTAATGGGGAATCAGGAATTAGTGGAGAACTGTGGTGATTACTTGCAAAAGTAAAAAGCATAGATGAGAGAAGCTTTTGACTTAGGCAACAAAAACTCCAGAAAATTGGCGGCAAGGAACAAGAATTATTATTATTGCACAGCAAACATAAAAGGGAGTGCACAGTGACACAAATAGGGTTGCCAATTTTGGTTGGACGTATTCCTGCTCTGTGTTATAGGGATGTGCTGTGTGTTTGTACTTAGTGAGATCATAAGGAATCCTGTGCTCTCGAAGGACAGAATCCATGTTTTGAAGTGAGTTACATGGAACCCTCTCAGTTAAAGAAAGCTGTCAAGGAATGCACAACCTTTGGACTCTCAAATAACAATGGTGGCTAGAAATGCCTTTCTCTGCTTATAGCTGGCAAGGAAAGTGCATATTTTCTTGCCTGATGAGGACTTGGCTAAGCTGAGCTACCACTTTGTCATCTCCAGGGTAGATGCTTTTAATGGGATCTGCCTATCTGAGGCTGACCATAAAGAGCAGCTGAGGTTAAAGGTGATACAATATACAATGGTCCACCTGCTGAGCAAGATGGAGAATCAAGAACATATCCTACAAGAACTTGGTGCTTTACATTGGCTCTGCAGTGCATAGGAAGCCAATGTCAAGATCCCAGTCATTTAGAAAGACTTAAAAGGGCTGGAAATTGGCTATCTCAGTGACTACCTCTTATTCTGCAGCCTAAAATGACATCTTCATGCATGCATCTGGGATTCTCACACTATTGTAGTCCAGGATATGTCATACAGGTTGTAGGGGTAAAGCTCTAGTTAGTACAGCAGCCATGGCTATGAAACTAGAGATGAAATTGACTGGGAATCTTGTCAGCTCTAAGAGATTCAGGTGTTTTCTGATGTAAGCAGGGCCTGAATCAGCTCATCCCTGACATCTAGTGACGAGCTCAGGAAGAAGATTTCAGGAACTGACCTTGTTTGCATAGACACACGCACTCTGCCTAGGTGCATAGCATGATGGATCTGCTTTGCCCAAATGATCACTTTTGGTGGATGTTGGATTGTAAGTCACTTTGTTATTGGGTATAGGGGTGATAAAGTGTTATCCTTGTTCTGTGAATCAAGGGGACCAGAGTTGTGCTTGTCATGCTCTTATTGAGGGGTTCACCCTCAACTGAACTGTGCTTGCTAAGGAGCAGGTAGGGGTGCCAAAGGCCAGTGGAGATGAGAGAATGCAGGGATACATGTTTGTACTTAGTGGCATGGGCTCTGCCTAGGGGTCCTGGACATCATTTGACCCTCCTTCCCTCCACTGTGTAACGAAAGAGCTGACTAAGACTCAGTTGAGAATCTTTAGTTACAGATCAATAGAACTGTAATCACTGAGAGCCAGGTCTAAGCATTAGACCTGCTATGGGGTAAAAGAGACTGCCTAGTCTGCACTAGTAGTGAGGTTCCCCCACGAACAGCTGAAATCAGGAAGAGCTGAAAGCCAGGTTAAGAGGTAGGACCTCAAGACATCCCAGGGGTTGCAGTGAAGCAAGTGGCTGGTGGAGTGAATGAGCAGCAGAGCAGCCAACGGCAGAGTGAGCAGCTGGCGGAACAAGCAGCTGACCAGCAGAGCAAGCAAGGTGCCTCCCTGTCAACCCCAGAGTGGGAGATGAACTCAAATGTGAACTCTGGGTCTTCACTGGCCAAGGACAGCAGCAGTGAGTGGGGTGTGATGGAGAGAGAGGAGCGGAGAGGGGCACATTGAAGGAACTTTTGTTTGTTGGACTTTCTCACCACAAGATGAGAACCTGAGGTAAAGGACACTGCCCAATTTACTCTGGGGTGGGTGTTTTGCTCATGGTCATATTCTTCTAAATCATGCTTGACGTGTTTTCTGAAATTAATGCTGGGTTATTTTCCCCTTTTTATTAAAAGTTTCTTTTCTACACACAGACTCGGAGCTTGCAAGAGGGGAAGTATTGCCTCTCAGAGGCATCCAAGAGTGATGTGTATTTTCCCAGGTTACTGGGAGGGAGCTCAAGCCGGTTCTGTGTTGTCTTGTTAAAAAGAATCCCTAGATATTCAACCCGGCCCTTATCACTGTCACCTCCACCTGGCACCTCCACCTGGTTAGACTTAACAAATGGATGGGGTTGCTTAGCTCCACATGGAGTCTAATAAGAAGCTATGAAGGAAGATAAAAGGTAGGAGAGTTATGATCCTGTTTGAGACATGCCTTGTAAAGGACAAGGTTTATGCCAGAACTTTAGAAATTAGTATAGTTGTAGCAGTGCACTCCACCTGTGCCTATTGCACAGGTATGCTACTGTGTAAAGTAGTAAATATGCCAGACTTACAATAGCTATTATCTTCCTTACTTATGCTTAAAATCATACCTTTTAGGTTGCAGGAATTTACATACTATATTCAGTGGCAAGATTGGTCCAGGATGCTAAGCACGTCCTGAACTGTCTGTTCAATGGCATGTGCAACAGGGCTTTCTCTGGGTTTTAAAAATGTCAGCACTGAAGCATTTCATTCACGAGAACAGGCAATAACAAATTTCTCCACTATGAAGCCAGTACTGGAGAGAACGATCTGAAGCTCTCACAGGAGCCAGAAGAGTACCCTGGTGACTGCAAATCCTCCTCTTCTCCCTTTTCCCTATATGGGCCAGATGAGGCACAAGGGCACCTTCACTCTACAGTTCCTTACTCTTCACAGGAGCGGGGAACACTGATGGGTTCTGTCACTGTGCTTCAGTGGGTCGCAGCCGAGAATACCAAATTCAGGACAAACTGCTAAGAAATAGGTCAGAAGACACACCCCAAAACTGGTGGTGGTTCTCCCATAAGATATACCAGACCAGCAACAAAATTAAACTTCTGTTTCTCCATACTGGCTAACAACAAGTCAGAAAAACAGTCTCCTTAGGCATTCCAGTCCTCATATCACCACCAAAAGCACTAGACTTAATGGTGAATGGTTATTTAAAACCAATTTCATCAACCAAAGGGGTCTTCTGATCCCAAAGGACCAGCCACATACTCAGGTCAATATATAACTCAGATCTTACCCAATAATCACGCTTTTGCCAGTCCTTTAGTATCTAATATCTAAAGGGTTATTTATAAAAAGAAAGAAAGATGAGAGTTAAAATTGGTTAAAGGAATCAAATACATACAATAATTGCAACATTCTTGGATCAGGCTTGTAGAAGTGATGGAATAGACTGCTGGCTTGTTAAGTCTCTGGTTGTTTCCAAATCATTGAAAGGTCCACAGTCCTTTCGTTAGAACGCTCCCATTAGTATAAGTTCATAGTTCAGGAAAGGGGCATAATGGGGATGTTTTCAGGGCCTTTTATATCTTCTGTCATGTTGAGAGAAACCTATTATTCTAGTTTGTGGGAAATAGCAGGTAACAAAATAGAGTTTGGAGTCATATGGGCAAGTCACATGTCCTTGCATTCTTCTCTTAGTCATAGCAGAGGTCATTACCCATACTCTAGTTAGAACATTCATAGGAAAGTCCATTAAGTGTAGATAGGTTTCAGAGTAACAGCCATGTTAGTCTGTATTCGCAAAAAGAAAAGGAGTACTTGTGGCACCTTAGAGACTAACCAATTTATTTGAGCATGAGCTTTTGTGAGCTCATGCTCAAATAAATTGGTTAGTCTCTAAGGTGCCACAAGTACTCCTTTTCTTTAAGTGTAGATAGGCATCTTCTGGGGTCCATTGTGAGTTAAGTGTTCTTTGATGGGCCATTCAACTTGAATAGTTCCTTCACAATGTGCTGGCTAAACACCTTGTTGGTGTTACCACAGGAGCAAGCATTTGAAATACAGGTACATAGTTAATATTTATAACTTCTGATACAGAAATGATGCATGCATACAAATAGCATAATCAGACTCAGAAAATCATAACTTTTCCATAGACATCTTACATGACAGACTTTGTACATGATCTGTTCCAATTATATAACAGTGATAGCAACAATTCTCTACATGATCATATTTTAAACATATAACATCATGCCCACCCCAAACTAGTGGTTATTCTTCCATAAGATATACCAAGCCAGTAACAAAAGTAAACTTCTGTCTCACCACACTGGTTAACAAGAAGTTAAAACTTCAGTCTCCTTAGGCATCCCAGATCTAGTTTCACCACCCTGACACTAGACTTTATGCTGAGTGATTATTTAAAACCAATGTAATCAAACAAAGTGTTCTTCTAATCCAAAAAGATCAGCCACATCGCCAGGTCAATATATAATACAGATCTTACCCAATAATCACACTGTTGCCAATCCTTTAGTATCTAATATCTAAAGGTTTGTTTATAAGGGAAAAGAAAGAGGGGAGAGTTATAATGGTCAAGGAAAACAATTACACACACGCATGACCAAGTTCTTGTATCAGGTTTGAAGCAGTGATGGAATGCTACTGGCTTGTAAAGTCTTTGGTAACTTCGAAAAGATTGGAAGGTCCTCAGTCTATTGGTTGGAATGCTCCTTTCAGTGTAAGTTCATAGTCCAGAGATCAGAGTAGGAAAGAGGGAAAATGGAGATACTTCTAGGTTTTTTTTTTATACTTTCTCCCATGTGGAGGGATTGCTCTCTGTCTTAGTTTGTGGAAAATGACAGGCACAAGATGGAGTCCGGGGTCACATGAGCAAGTCACATGCCCTTGCATGCTTTGATGAATCATAGGAGCAGCCATTACCCATATTCTGGCTAAAATGTCCACAGGAAGGCCCATTGAGCAGGGACAGGCTTCTTCCATCCTCTGTTGTGTGAGCTAAGTGTCCTTTAATGGGCCATCAACTTGAATAGTCCTTTCACATGTGCTGGATGTAAATTACCATGTAGGTGTTAACCCAGGAGCAAACACATTTGAAATATTGGTACATAGTCAATATTCATAACTTCAGATGAAAAATGATACATGCATCTAAACAGGATAATCATGTTTAGCAAATCATAACTTTTCCATTGACACATGACATACTTTGTATAATGTTTGTAACAGTGGCAATATTAATGATATAAATGGTCATGTTTTAATCATACAGTGTCACAGGTGCTGAGAAATCTTTTCCCCTTCTCTACTCGTACAGCAGCTAGAACCATCCAGCTGCTGCACCCCGTGTATTTAGTGTTTGTTATTATGTAGTAATAACAAACACCAAATACATGGTTTCCATCAGCAGTAGCCCCACTATAACAATTGTTCCGGCACCCCTTCTCTTCTCTCTTCACTGGGGAAAAAGGGGCTCCTATGAGAAGGGGCTGAGAACTAAGTGTAGGAAGGATAGTTTAGTGGATCGAGCACTAGACTGGGTTTCAAGAGACCTAGATTCAGTTCCTGGCTTAGTCACCGACTTCCTGTGTAACCTTTGATAAGTTATGAGGATAATATCTATTAATCCTCAAATACTATAGTGATGAGGTCTAAATAGTCTTTTCTACCTCTGTACATTTATAAGATATACTGTAGGAAACATAACTTTGCCCTCTAGTATGCGTGCAGGTTTGGATCAACATATATTTATGAACATCTATGTGTCATTTTTCATTATGAATTTTGTTAAAAACAAACATTGTTCCAGTGTCCCCAATTCTCACTTCAGTGACTTATTTCAGTGTCAACAAAGCTGAACTCAAGTACTGATGACATGATGGACAAAAAGGACATTTAGAAACCCCCAGTAGACTGCTGTCAAGACACCCAAATAATGGTCAGTTTTTTCTATGTTAAGAACATAAGAATGGCCGTCTAGCCCAGTATCCTGTCTTCCAACAGTTGGCAATGCCAGGTGCCCCAGAGGGAATGAACAGAGCACATAATCATTGAGCGATCCATCCCCTGTTGCCCATTCCTACTTCTGGCAAACAGATGCTAGGGACACCATCCCTGCCCATCCTGGCTAATAGCCATTGATGATCCTATCCTCCATGAATTCATTTAGTTCTTTTTTGAACCCTATTATAGTCTTGGCCTTCACAAAACATCCCCTGGCAAATAGTTCCACAGGTTGACTGTGTGTTGTGTGAAGAAATACTTTCTTTTGTTTGGTTTAAAACTGATGCCTTTTGATTTTATTTGGTGATCCCTAGTTCTTCCCTAGTTCTTGTGTTATGTGTAGGAGTAAACAACACTTCCTTATTTACTTTCTCCACACCAGTCATGAATTTATAGACCTCTATCATATCCCACCTTAGTCATCTCTTTTCCAAGATGAAAAGTCCCAATCTTATTAATCTCTCCACATACAGAAGCTGTTCCATACCCTTAATAATTTTTGTTGCCCTTTTCCAATGCCAATATATCTTTTTTGAGATGGGAAGACCACATCTGCACACAGTATTCAAGATGTGGACAAACCATGGATTTAGATAGAGGCAATATGATATTTTCTATCTTATTATCTATCCCTTTCTTAATGATTTCCAATATTCTTTTAGATTTTTTGACTGCCATTGCACATTGAGTGGATATTTTCAGAGAACTATCTACAGTGACTCCAAGATCTCTTTATTGAGTGATAACAGCTAATTTAAACCCCATCATTTTATATGTATAGTTGGGATTATGTTTTCCAATGTGCATTACTTTGCATTTATCAACATTTAATTTCATCTGCCATTTTGTTGCCCAGTCACCCAGTTTTGTGAGATCCCTTCGTAGCTTGCTTTGGACTTAAGTATGTTGAATAGTTTTGTATCATCTGCAAATTTTGCCACCTCACTGTTTACCCCTTTTTCCAGATCATTTATGGATATGTTGACGAGTACTGATACCAGTACAGACCCCTGGGGGACACACCACTATTTACCTCTTTCCATTCTGAAAACTGACCATTTATAGACATTTACCAACTCTACAGTCCTTCCAAGCCTAGTTATAGATGACTTCACTATTTTTGATCCTATCTGGCCTTAAGTCTATGAGAACATTTCCCAGTGAGGGCAAACGATCTCCAAGAATGGTAGTAAATAACATAGAAGGGTTTAGACACTTAGGCCCTGATCCTGCAAACACTTATGCATGTGCTTAACTTTACTACCATGAGTAACCCCATTGATTTCAAGTACTAGTCATAGTAGTAAAATTAAGTACATGTGTAACTGGTTAGCAGGAAGTTGACCCTAAGGCCATGTCTACATTACCCGCCTGATCGGCAGGTAGTGATTGATCCCTGATCGCTCTGCCGTCGACTCCGGAACTCCACCACGGCGAGAGGCAGAAGCGGAGTTGATGGGGGAGTGGCGGCCATTGATCCTGCACCGCGAGGACGCGAAGTAAGTGATTCTAAGTCGATCTAAGATATGTCGACTTCAGCTACACTATTCTCATAGCTGAAGTTGCACATCTTAGATCAATTCCCCACCCCAGTGTAGACCAGGCCTTAGATTGGGTGTTTCAAAATAAAGATGGTTAAAAGGATTAAGGTCCTGAGTCTGCAAAGCATTTAAGCTTTTGCTTAACTTTAAGTATGTAAGTTGTCCCATTGAACTTCAAAGTAATTATTTGTGTGCTTAAAAGGGTCATATGCTTAAATGCTTTGCTGTACAGGGATGGGATTAGTCATGTGTTTACAATTAATCACATATTTAAGAACTTTGCTGAACTAGGGGCCTAAAACAGTTACAATTTTGTAAACAATAAAGATACAAAAAGATGAAGATGGCAGAATGTTGTGGGAAACCATCAAAGTGATTGTAAGAGGAGAATGCATAAATGTTGCTGTTAATAAAACAGAAGATATTCAAATTGGCAGTGTGCTCTTTCTCAGGTGTTGCAATTTAGACCTAAGGTGAGGATAAGAAAGATAATGAAGTCATTTACAGGAATCTTGCCTTTTACGCCCATTGATGATTATCTTTGGACTAAGGTGAATTGTAAACAGAAGCTTATTAGAGTCCTGCATAATAATAATAATAATATATTCACAGCTGTATATTAGTAAGGTGTTCAGATCTTTACAGAATTACTTCCCTCCCCACTTTTTCCTACATTTTGCAACTGAAAAAAGTGGGGAACTTAGGGGACAAAAGAAGAGAAAGGAAAGGAAAAAATCAAAAACCTGAAAAATGTTTGGTTTTCTGTTTTGGTTTTTCATCAAAAATCCAATTTTTTGTTTAATTTTCAGAAAAAACAAATTGGGATTTCTCAACCATACCTTGTTATATTCCTGACTCTGCCAAAGATTTCTTGTCTGACCTTGGAGAAATCATTTAACCTCTCTCTGCTTCAGTTTCTTCATATGAAAAATAGGGATAAAATACTTATCTACCTCCCCACAGTATAGTATGAGACTAAAATAATTAATGGAATTGTATTAAACGTGTTTCACACAGGAGTGGTGGGAAGCATGTGTTTCAGTTCCTGGTTTCAGTAACCTGACCCCTCAGGCAGAGTTGCTAACTTTCATGATTTTATCACATCTTGTGACATTTGGCATGGTTTTTGTTTTTGGTCTTTCTTTGCTTTTGTTTGTTCATTTAAGATTTTTATGATCTCTTGATTTCTGGAATGAAACTTGTGAAAGTTTGCTTTTATTCAAAATGGCTACCATATACTATTACTTCTAATATGAATGAAACTGCTTGTTTTCCTGCTTGTTTTCCACTAGTTTTCTGCTTCCTTTGCAGGTCAAAGAGTGACTGGTCCTAGTAAACATGGCCATCATCTCCCAATGTTTCCAGTAACACTGAAGCCAAACTGCTGTCACGCAAGATGGCTGCTCCCTTTCTTCTGAGGTTAGGAGAGTGGACAAGAAACGATGAGAGGACAAGGGTATGTGCTAGAGCAGGAGGGAGGCTATGGAGTTTGTCATAGAATATGGTGCAAGATAAGACTGAAGGGGGAGGTAAAGAAATGTGGGGTACAAGAGGGAGCTGAGAGAGTACAGTGGAATGTGGAGCTCAGGAGGAGATTGAAGGGGATGCATGCAAATTGTGAAGGGAAAGGAAGGCAATTGAAGGGAGTTGCAGGGGAGTATGGTGCAGAGAAAAGCATGTAACCTGCCACTGATCTTTTACTTTATCCTTAGCTGTCACTGCTACAAACCTAGACATGACCAACTCTCTCATCTAGTCACAGATATTTTAGATTATAACATCAAAATTAATTTAGTTCACTCATTGGCTGTAGCCTTGGAGAGAGAGAAAGAGAGAGAGAGAGAAAAAACAGGCTTGTAGAAAAAGGATAATAATAGGCTTCCCTCCAATCTCAACAAAATGTCTTGGCCCCAGACTTTCCCAGGTTCCATTTGGGAGGGAGGATAGCTATGGGAATTCTGAGAGACTTGATAAAAAATTAACATTGCCTGCAATTGCTGTTAAGTGAACATTTAACTCACTTAGACAGCCAGAACCATTCAAAGTTTGGGGAACTTCGTAAGCAGAAGCATCAGGTCCATGAAAGAGTGCATAAGAGATGGCACTTTATTTAGAAACCATGCATAACTGTAATAGCACACAGTGCCTTGGAGTGAGATTAAGGTACAGGAAAGCAAAATAAAGAAGTAAATAGATTTGCTATTAGCTTTATTACCAGAGGCTGTCGTGCTCCTTACTTTTGCCGCAGCACCTGTAGGGTCAGGCTCAGATCCCCAGGAGGAGTCAGAGAAAAATAAGCATCTTTACACCCCAGCTATGCCTAGCTACCAGAATGATCCTAAGGGTCCAATGACAGCCAATGCAAACTGTAGCAACTTTAAGGCTGCTCTATCTTATGCCAGGGAGTGAAAAGCTGCCCCCAAGATGGCACTGGAGTAAAGGCATAAAAGTGGCTCAACACTATTTTTCTCCTCCACCTTCCTCCCCTTAACATCATAAAGCACATCGCCAGGACCTTAGACTGACTGAAAAGGAAATTTGACAGTTTAATTTCTACCTTATATATACAACGAGGAGACCAGTGGCACCTTAAAGACTTAATAGATTTATTTGAGCATAAGCTTTCATGGGTAAAAAACTCACTTCTTCAGATGCATGGAGTGAAAATTGTTGTATTTGTGGATACAGGCTAACAAGGCTACTCCTCTGATACTTGATACCTTATACATATTTCCAAAGTCACTGTTCTGAACAAAGTTGATGTACTGGCACTTACAATATTAAATTTTGTATCCTCTACTAACCTTTACAGCAAGAACTGTGCTATTCATTACCCAAATGCATGATCAATGTAAGCTTTTCATTTGCATATTAATCAAGCTCTGCCTATGGAGTTTTGACACAGTTCTTGCAATACAAAACAACCACCGGTTAACAAAATGCCCAAGTTCCTGATTGTTCTGTGTTTTCAGTATCGGTGAAACTTTGGAAACAAATAATTGAAGAAGATGCATTTTAAAGATTACTCAATGTGTATGTTGTAACAGGAAAAAGACAATTGTAATTTTTGTGTAACTGTGAATGGGAACACGCTTTGCAAAGAAAACCTAATATTGAACTCTGACATCACTCCAAGTAGCTAGTTAATTGTGTCATCTTTGAATCAAAGGAAAACTTGCTTGCATCTGCTTTGGGGCTTTGGCAACAGAGATTAGCTGTTAGACAGCAAGCAGCTCTTAGGGCTTGGCTACACTTGCAAGTTAGAGTGCATTAAATCAGCCCCGGGCTCCCTAACTCCTGAGGTGTCCACACTGGCAAGGCACGTAGAGTGCCTGGACTCTGTGGCTGGTGTGCCCCTGGTAATCCACCTCCACGAGAAGCATAGAGCTTGCTGCGCCCCAGCTGAAGCACCACGGTGCCAGCGTGGAGGCCCTGGTCTATTAATGCGCTCTGATTGGCCTCCAAGAAGTGTCCCACAATGCCTGTTCTAGTCATTCTGGTCATCACCTTGAAGTCTACTGCCCTGCCCTCAGGTGACCAACAGTCAGACCCGCCATTTAAATTCTTTGGGAATTTTGAAATTCCCCATCGTGGAGTGCTCTCAGCACATCTTTCCAGGTGACCATGCCTCCATGCGCCAGGCGATCCCTGGTATTGTCTCTCTATCCTTCCTGTTTAGAAGATGATGTTTCTAATGCCACATCTACACTACTTTTGTCAGTATGACTTAAGTCACTCAGGGGTGTGAAAAAACACCCCCCTGAACGACGTAAGTTACACCAACAGAAGCACCGGTGTGGACAATGCTATGTTGGAGGGAGAGTTTCTCCCGCCCGTCACGTGTGGAGGTGGTTTAATTATGTCGACTGAAGAGCTCTCTCCCGCTGACATGGAGCGGCTATATGAACGATCTTACAGCAGTGCAACTGCATCAGTACAGCTGGGCCACTGTAAGCACACTAGTGTAGACATGATCTAAGTGCTCTAAAATCCCCATGCTTGCACAAATTTTCATGGCATTTGCTATGCCTGGTGGGAGTGCACAGTGGAATTAGTGACTCACATTTGGGGGTCTGTTGAGCCAGGGGTTCAGGACATATAAGTCCTGAAAAAACAGCTCTTTTCCCACCAGTTTCTAGGTGTTAGGTTTTTTTGTTTGTTTTGTGCAAAGCTAGAGATCAAGCTGTTGATGTGATGCAGGTCAAAATGGTCTCAATCAGTCCATTTTTACCCAAGATACTACATGGCGCCCACTAAGTCTTTGGGGAACCAAACCATGAGCAGTATTTAAATAGGGTGACCGTGAGCCCTGCCTGCCCCACTTTCTCCCCCCCGCCCCCCACATGGCTGGCTGTTGCTGTTTGTCGGAACCCTGTCTGCCCCCTCACAGATGTTGCTGTTCACCTGAACCCTGCCTCCCCACTGTGAGGCTCTCGTCGCTACTCACTGGAGCCCTGTTCCCACCCTACACTGACAGGGCTGGCGTCACCGCTCGGCTCCTCGCACGTTCCTCTGTGCTCCATCAGTTGGCAAGAGCAAATGGGACAAATGCCCACTTTTGCCAAAAAAGTCAGGATGGCCGGGACAAGGCTTAAAAAAGGGACTGTCCCAGCCAAAAAGGGACATACTGTATGGTCACCCTGTATTTAAGAACATGTTCACTTCTTCACTTTCATAGATGTGCACTCTGGAAGGATTACACTGTGCATGCACTAATAAAGAAAACACCATGAGAGGGTTTCTATGCAACCTCTTTTTGACTGGCCTGGGTATTTTGAGGGAATGTGTCAACACAGTTGCCCCTTTCAACACCCCGCCACTGTGTTTTCTTGTCCAAATCTTAGTACACATCTGCAATAAAGATTTAATAACTCATGTAGCTTGCTACAAGTTGTCTCTGTTATAATAAAATGTGCTTTTATTTTATGGGGAGGTTTACTGTGAACTCAGAAGAATAGTCAGCAGATGGTCTAACCAAAATGATTGTTGTATTGGGGGAAGAGCCGAAACTAGAAGTCTTTGTGTGTATGTGATGGAGAGACTGGGAGAGGGGTTGCAGCTACAGAGGGGTTAGGCAATGGGGATGGGAAAGCCTTGGATTGTTTGTTTGAGAAAATCTTGGGACAGATTAATATGGTGTTTCCAAAGACCAGTGCAGAAGTGTGGAACTGACTGTGCAGGTTCCTTGATCACTGAGGGAAAAGAAATATGTGCGCTCCCAGAGTGGCTAGTGTGTGGACTCTGGCTGATTCCTGGATCACAAGGTTGCAGAAGTTTGTGGGAGAGCAAAGTGGGAGAGCATGACATGGAGATTGCTCTGCAGGTTGATTTGCCTCTGTGTGCAAATTGTGAAATACGATGTGTACAACCAACTAAATGACTACTAACTCCTGCCAATAATGTATCTTTTCCTGTTAAAAAGACTAGGTAATTCAGTGGCAAAACTGACGTTAGTACAGAGTTAAGCTTGGTAGGTGGTATGTTGACCCCTTGCAGAATGTTGAGTAGAGCAGCACTCAAATTTCAGAAAACTAGGAAATGCTGAATTAAGATTGTCCATGCAACCTTAACTCTGCCCTCTTCAGCAATGCCACGATATGCCCATTAACACACATCCCTTTACTCTACTAACCCCACAGTTGCTGAAATATACAAACTCTTCCCCTCCTTGTACTATTCATTCACTCACCCACCCACAGGATTCCATGTAACACTGTTAAAGGACAAAAAGTTTTTTAAAATGTTGCCCTGGCACCTTCCCTCTGTTCCCCTCAAACTAGCAGTAGCCAAAGGGAATTATTTGCATACTCTCCAGGTGCAGTCAGTGTGTTAGTTGCACCTACATTAAATGGTGGAAGAAGGGCGTATTGGGATGTAAGGACACAGGTGGCTTCATTTGAGGTGTGTGACAGAGCTGTGATTATGAGATGAGGAAATCTGTTTTGCACCCTCCAATGTGTGTGAGGAAAACGAAGAGGTGCATGTATATCTTCAGGATGCAGTATGCATGGGTGGCAGGTATTGTTGGCCAGGGGAGGTTGAGCCTCCTCAAACAGCCAGGTGTGGCCCTGCCCGTGCTCTGCCCCAAGGGTGCATCCTGCTCTTTCCCCGGGGCCCAGGCTGGGGCTGGGGTTAGGGTGGGCCAGCCTCAGCTGCCTGTCCAGCGCTTTGGGCTGGGGGTGCTGGGGCTGCACTGCCCGGTACTCTGGGGAATGGGGGCTCTCAGGCTGGGGGTGCCTCCCTGGTGCTCCAGACCTGGGGGCACTCAGGCAGCAGAGGGGGTGTGGCCAGAGGACGCAGTAGGGGGATCAGGATTTTGGCGGGGCGGAGAAGTGGGGCTGGGGTCTAGCCTCCCCAAATGGGTGGTTCACACGCCACCCATGGCAGTATGCATCATTTCTATGCAGAAGTGTATAGGTTACGTCAGTAGCAGGGCATAGGGCTTTTATGACAAAGGCTATTGTCAGCAGAGAGGTGGAATGCAAGAAGATTCTAATGCTTTAATGATGGTGTCATAAATATAAAGGGAAGGGTAACCACCTTTCTGTATATAGTGCAATAAAACCCCTCCTGGCCAGAGGCAACATCCTGTTACCTGTAAAGGGTTAAGAAGCTCCGCTAACCTGGCTGGCACCTGACCCAAAGGACCAAGAAGGGGACAAGATAGTTTCAAATCTTGGGGGGGGAAAGGCATTTGTTTGTGCTCTATGTTTTACGTGGTTGTTCTCTCTTGGGTCTGAGAGAGGCCAGACAGAAATCCATCTTCTCCAACCCATCCTAATCCAAGTCTCCAATATTGCAGCCAGTATAGGTAAGCCAGGCAAGGCGGATTAGTTTATCGTTTGTTTTATGTGAATTTTCCTGGTGTTAAGAGAGAGGTTTATTCCTCTTTTCTGTAACTTTAACTTTCTGTAACTTTTGCCCAGAGGGGGATCCTCTGTGTTTTGAATCTGAATACCCTGTAAAGTATTTTCCATCCTGATTTTACGGAGATGATTTTTGCCTTTCTTTTTTTAAAATAAAATCCTTCTTTTAAGAACCTGACTGATTTTTCCATTGTTCCAAGATCCAGGGGGTTGGGTCTTTGATGATTTTGTAACAAATTGGTTAGGATATTATTCTCAAGTCTCCCCAGGAAAGGGGGTGTGTGGAACTTGGGGGGATATTTTGGGGGAAGACGTCTCCAAGTGGGCTCTTTCCCTGTTCTTTGTTTAAAATGCTTGGTGGTGGCAGCATACGGTTCAAGGATAAGGCAAAGTTTGTACCTTGGGGAAGTTTTTAACCTAAGCTGGTAAGAATAAGCTTAGGGGGTCTTTCAGGCGGGTCCCCACATCTGTACCCTAGAGTTCAGAGTGGGGAAGGAACCCTGACAGATGGTTAAGTGAAAGTGTAGGTGAGATGGTATCCTGTAAGTGTAAGGGAGCCGTAAAAGGCTGTGAAGTGGTTCTTAAACTGTGAATGTGTAGTATTCTTTCTCCAGAGCTGGCTAAGGATCTGGAACTTCCTGAATCTTATAGTGCCAAGGGCCAGTGTGGCTATGTGCATGCAGAGGCATTGTTCAAAGAGTGTAGAGGGAAGGTGGCATGGGGAACCTTCTCATTCCATTTTTATCCCTTTTTTGTTCTGTAAAAGTGCTAGATGGAATCCTGTGGGTGAGGGTGAATCGGTTATGAAAGCTGGTGAAGAGCATGTACATTTCAGCAACTGTGCAGTTGGCAGAATAAAGGTATGTGTGTTAATGGGCATATTTTGCTCAGTTCAGTGTTCTGCAAGGCAATGACATACCACCAAGCAACTTTAGCTCCGCAATAACATAGTTTTTTGCCATTGAATGCATTTACATTTAGCACTATATGAACATATTGTTTGCTTGCACCCAGTTTACCAAGTAGTCCAGATAATACTATATAAGTAACCTATCCTCTTCATTATTTACTGCTCTTCCAATTATCGTTTCATCTGCGAACTTTATCAGTGATGATTTTATGTTTTCTTCCAGGTCATTGATAAAAATGTTAAATAGCTCAGGGCCAAGAACCAATCCCTGCAGGACCCCACTAGAAACACACCTCCTTGATGGAATTCCCTATTTACAATTACATTTGAGACCTATTGTTTAGCTAGTTTTTAATTAATGTGGGACATATTAATTTTATATCAGTCCAGTTTTTTAATCAAAATGGTGTGCAATACCAAGTCGAATGCCTTGCAGAAGTCTAAGTATATTAGATCAACACGATTATCTTTATCAACCAAACTTGATATCTACCTAGATGTATTAGATATGTTTTTAATGACACTTACATTATTGTTCAGAACATATAATCATTCAGCCCACTCCTTTGAGGTGCTGAGAGATCCTTCCAATTTACTAGCCCCAGCCCAGTAAATTCTACTGGTCTTAATAGTAATGCCATATTACCGTGTTACTTGAGTAGAGCTGGGCAAAACTTGGAATCTCTGTTCCAGGTGAAATGCCGACATTTCAAAATTTGTTTTTGTTCTAATTCGGAACAAAAATAAAAATTTAGAAATTTCCCACAAAATAAAATTCTAAAGAAAAAATTAATTTCAGGTTGAACAAAATGTTTTGTTTTGACAAACTAGAAATAGTTTGTTCTACTTTAGAATGTTTAAAAAATATTTTATTATATAATATTTTTAAAATTGAAACAGAAAGTCATTTCAATATGTAAAGTCGAAACGTTGCATTCTGAAAATGGAATACTGACCAAAATGCTTTTCCAATTTTTTTTCTTAATGAATTTTGTCAAAATCAGCACATTTCCATAAAAGATTTTGACTGTGAAAGAAATGGCATTTTCCAAAGGAAAAATGTTCCACTGGAAAAATCTCAACCAAGTCTAGAGTTGAGTGCTTTTGTAGACCTCTGCCTGGAGACACCACTTGGTATGTGAATTGGTACCTACCCTGCAAAGCCATCAGATGTCTGGGGTATATGCCAGGCTGGTTACTCCTGAGGGCATTCTGTGGCAAAAAATTAAAAATACTGTGCACAATATTTTAAAATTCTGCAAGTTTTATTTGTCAATAAATAAATGCAGAGGCTCCAGCATGGCAGTGGGGAGCACAGACGACTGGCTGCATAAAGGTGGGAGATCACCACACACCACACACCCCACAGCCCCCCTCCCTTCCCCCACCCTTAGGACATAGACTCAGCGGTGAGGCTGCACCCAACCCTGACACAGCACAAGGCCTGGGCCTGCCCCAGAAACACCCAGGGGCCCTGTCCCTCTGCAGCAGGCACACCAGGTGTAGGGCAGGCAGGCTCAACCAGGCAGAATCCAAGTGTGGAGGGGCTGCTTGTGGGGAGATCAATATGTAAAGTCGAAACGTTGCATTCTGAAAATGGAATACTGACCAAAATGCTTTTCCAATTTTTTTTCTTAATGAATTTTGTCAAAATCAGCACATTTCCATAAAAGATTTTGACTGTGAAAGAAATGGCATTTTCCAAAGGAAAAATGTTCCACTGGAAAAATCTCAACCAAGTCTAGAGTTGAGTGCTTTTGTAGACCTCTGCCTGGAGACACCACTTGGTATGTGAATTGGTACCTACCCTGCAAAGCCATCAGATGTCTGGGGTATATGCCAGGCTGGTTACTCCTGAGGGCATTCTGTGGCAAAAAATTAAAAATACTGTGCACAATATTTTAAAATTCTGCAAGTTTTATTTGTCAATAAATAAATGCAGAGGCTCCAGCATGGCAGTGGGGAGCACAGACGACTGGCTGCATAAAGGTGGGAGATCACCACACACCACACACCCCACAGCCCCCCTCCCTTCCCCCACCCTTAGGACATAGACTCAGCGGTGAGGCTGCACCCAACCCTGACACAGCACAAGGCCTGGGCCTGCCCCAGAAACACCCAGGGGCCCTGTCCCTCTGCAGCAGGCACACCAGGTGTAGGGCAGGCAGGCTCAACCAGGCAGAATCCAAGTGTGGAGGGGCTGCTTGTGGGGAGATCCAGGTGTGGGGTGAGAGGATTCTGTGTGAGACAATCTGGGTACAGAAAGCTCAGTGGGGGGGTCTAGGTGTTGTGAGATCTGGATGCACAGAGGCTTGTTGAGGTGGGTTCCAGGTGCAGGGGCAATGGGACTCTGCAGGGGCTTCCAGGTGAAGGTGGTTGGGGCTCAGCTGATGAGTCTGGGTGTGCGGGTCTCAGCAGGGGGGTCTGGGTGCTGGGGGAGTGGGACTTGGTGGGGTGAAGGTCTGGGTGCAGCTGGTTGGGGGTCAGTGGCATGGGAGTCTGGATGTGGGGGCTCAAGGTGGTGCAGGGGGTGGAGCTCCCCAGGGTGGGGGTTTGAGTGCACAGTGCTCAGTGGGGGGTGGTCTGGGTGCAGGGGTTGAGGTTCAGTGGGGTAGGGTTTGGGTATGGAGGGCTCCGGGGGTTCTGGGTGTACAGGATGAGGCTTGAAAGAGGTGTCTGGGTATGGGAGGTATGGATGCATGGGGGTTGGGCAGATGGGGGAGCAGCTCCCCATACAGTGACCTCTCCCTGGGCAGCTAAGGAACGATGGGAGCAGGAAGCCGGGGAGGATGCCGAGCTTCCTACAGCTGGGAGAGGTTTCTGGAGCTGGGTATGACACAGCCCCAGCCACTCCTTGACGCTCCTCCTCTCCTGCCTCCAGCCCAGCTGGGACTAGCAGCTGATCCCGGCTCAGGGTAGGAGCCACTGACTGGGGGGTCCCCCATCCCCCTGGTGATTTACCTCTCTGCCAGCTGCTCCAAGTGCCTGAAATGTTGTACCTGCACAGCTAAGGAGTGGTGTGTGACTGCTCTTGTAGCATCCCTTTGCTTCCCTGTCAGAAAGTCATTTTTCTGTGGGAAAGCAAAGAAATCTCTGGGGGACATTAATTCTGCGCATGCGCAGTGGCGCAGAATTCCCCCAGGAGTAGCTGGTGTGTCACGTTACACTGAGTGCAAAAATATATACATAGTCCTGGGCCTCACAGCATGGACACCTGAATTCCACTGGACCAGGGCTGGCACTATATTTTGCCGCCTCCAAAAGTTGTTCAGGGGAGTACTCAGCCAGAGTAGTGTTCGTAGTGAAGCCGATACAAGGGAGCTGCCCTTTAAAGGCTGAAACCTGAGGCTCTATAGTGGCCAGCCATGCAGGAGCTGTACTGGAGTGATAGCTCCAGCTTTTGGTTATTGGTGTACGCAAATGTGTGAGTGCATAGGGTGCCCTTAAAGACACAGAACTCTGTGCCCCTGAAAATCACACAGCTGCAGCTCACAGCTCGTGAGGGGTTGTGTGACTAAATCACAATCACAGGTGCCCATAAAATTTGGTGTCCTAGAAGGACACCTGTGTGGCATATTCCTAATGCTGCACCAACCCCTGCCCAGCAGCAGCTCCTCCTTCCCTCGCCATTAAAGAAGTTCGGGAATTGAAGATAGGGAAACTAGGGAAGGACTTGGGCTGTGGGGTGACCTTCAGGGTTGAAGCAGAGGTGGAATCCAGACTCAAAGGGAATCTTGGGGACAACCACAGCTAAGGGGGGACCTTGTAATGAAACAGCCTCAGAGGAGACATATTCATAGGGAGGGTCTTGGGAGGACAAGCTTTTGGGGGACCTTGGAGGGGACACAAACTCAGAGAAGGGCCTTAAAGGGAGACTTGGAGAGGGAAATTCAGGGGGACATAGGGTTGGAAGGAGCCTTGGAGAGATGGAGGTATTTTTGGAGGGAGAGGAAAGAGAAATTGGAAATTTGGAAGGCGTGAGGGAGGGGGAATGTTTGAGGAGAGAGAAGTGTGTTCAGGCTTATTGATGGTGGAATTGTAGGAGGTAAATTATAATGGCAGGAGGCAAGGGGATGTCTGTGGTACTATGAAGGAGGTCTGTGTCTCCCTCAGCTTTGGTGACAGTTATTCCACTGTGCTCCTTGACCCCCAGCAGGTGATCTGGGAGGGGGTGGAGCCAAGCTGGCTGGACATTGGGCAGGGGACAAGTATCAGGCCTTCTCTTAATGGCTGTAGCAACTTGCTCCCACTCTCTGTCCTCATTGCAACAGGAGAGCAAAAGTGGGATTTGAATCTCAAAGGAGTGGCACACTGCTTCCCACTGCTCCCTGTATGGGCAGTGCCTAAAAACACAAAGTATGTGCCCCTTTGGCCTCTGCATATCCTGTTCCTCCATCACTTCAGTTGCAAAAGAATATCCCGCTCTTGCAACAGACTTGCTCTTATTGTGAGGAAAGTGGGCGGGGATTCTTTCTGTTAAGAGAATCACAGATGGGTAGGGCTCTGTGTCAATATGTATACAGCACCTACTCAGCAACCCCGGCTGTTTTCAAGTCTGCACATATGTTTCAGGAGTCACTGCCAGCTGTGGAACCTAGTACTCAAGTACCATTGATAGTGCCTGACTTGAATGTAGCAGAGACCACAATGGAATCACCTGCTGGCTTCCATGAGGTAAGAAAAAATAAATAAAACCAAATAAGATTTGCTGAGACCCTGATTCAGAACTGCACAACCGAGTGCATGGAGTTTCAGTCCTGCCTTATCAGGCAGGGTTGCTGTTCCTCTGACATCTGCAATTGTGAGGAGTTAGCACTCTTACCATATTTTATAGAAATGGTTGACACTTCCGTATTTTTTTTTCACTTTTTTTCCCACTTTTACTCACAGCCTTGTCAATAAAAACAAAAAGGAAGTACAGACTAACCTGTGCCATACTGGGAGTGAATAAGCAGCAGCTCCACACTTTGAAGTCAAAATATGATGCTACAATTATGAATTTATATTGTGAAATTGGAAAAATGTTTTCAAATATTACCACTTGCCCATTCTTGCTTCTTTTCCCCCTCTCAGGACTTAAACAGCAAAACAGACCCACTGGGAAATGTAGGAACTAAATGGATGAAGCAGCAAGCAGTACAGTGGGATGCTGACTATAAGGTACCATAAAATAGACAACATTTTGGGGAGAATAAATAAGTTTATGGATCTTTTTGAGGGCGAGTGGGGGCAGGAGTTTTGGGATGAATTTACTAATTATCAAAGTGTTGAATATTTAGTGATATTAGGTTCCAGGTTGAAATTTCCTTATGTTAATCATCTGAATCCAGAGCTTAATTTGTGCCAGGGCTTACCAGGGCTGAGTCCTGGCACCTCTAGTCTTGGCAATTCATCACCCTGACACATCTGGGCTTGCTGAACCAGTTATGAATGTAAAAAAATTGTTTGAGCCCTGGCACCTAATTGCTTGAGCTCCAGCATCTCTTTCATTATAAATTAACACTATCTGAATCCAATCATTCTTTTGTGCTATATTTCTCTCTGTATGGTTTGTAACAGGCAACATATATTAATTTCATAGCTTCATTACTCCTGAGGGCATTCTGTGACAAAAAAATTAAAATTCTGCACCAAAATATTTAAAATTCTGCAATATTTTGTAAATTTTATTTGTCAAATAAATGTGGAGGCTCCAACATCGCATTGGGGAGCACAGGCCACTGGCTGCACAGAGGTGGGAGATCACTCTGCAGCTCCCCACCGGGACATGGACTCAGTGGTGAGATTGCACCCAACTCTGACACAGTGGAAGGACTGGTCCGGCCCCAGAAACACCCCAGGGCCCTGCCCCTCCATGTCAGGTGCACCAGGTGTGGGCAGCAGGTTCAACCCAGCAAGATCCAAGTGTGGAAGGGCTTAGTGTGGGGGGATCCAGATATGGGCTGAGAGGGTTCTGTGTGGCACAACCTGGGTGTTGGTGGCTCAGTGGGGGATCCATGTGGTGGGGGGGATCTGGATGCAGAGGGGCTTGTTGGGGGGTTCTGGGTGCAATGATAATGGGACTCTGCAGGGGGGATCCAGGTGAAAGTGGTTGGGGCTCATCGGGGGAAGGGTCTGGGTGAGGGGGGGGATAGAGCTCAGCATGGGGGTCTGGGTGTGGGGGGTTCAGTGGAGGGGTCCAGATGCTGGGAGAGTGTGGGGTGGAGCTCAATGGAGTGGAGATCTGGGTGTGGGTGGCTCATCGGGGTGGTCCAGGTGCAGGAGGAGTGGGGCTTGGCAGGGGGAGTTCTGGGTATGGGGAGTGAGGCTCAGTGGGAGGATCTGGTTTTGAAGGGGTCTGGATGCATGGGGGTTAATCAGATGGGGAGCAGCTCCCTGAGCAGTTGAGGAGTGATGGGTGCAGGAAGTGGGGGAGGGGGTAGTTAGTACAGCTTCCTGCAGCCTGGGGAGAAATGTGGGGATGAGTCTGACCCAGCCCTGGATGCCGTGCAGGGGAAGAGGAAGTCCTGTCTTTCCCAGCCCAGCCGGGACTAGCAGCTGAGCCCGGCGCAGGGTAGGAGCCACCAGCTAGGTCTTCCCCAGTCCCATCCCCTGCCCCAAAGTGATTTACCTCTCTGCCAGCATCCCTGGGAAGGGAAAACATACTGCTGGGGAGGGTCGTATGACCACTCTTGTGGCTTCCCTTTGCTTCCCTGTCAGAAAGCCATTTTTCTGTGGTGAAGCAAAGAAATCTGCAGGGGACTTGAATTCTGCACATACGCAGTGGCACAGAATTCCCCCAGGAGTAACTATCATAGCAGTGGGTCTGATTCTTGGTTCACTTGTATCATTTTTACACCAGCATATCTGCACTAACTTTAATCGAGTAACTCCTCATTTATACCAAAGTGAAAGGAGAATGTGGCCCAGTATCTCACATTCATAACATTATTGTTTGAAGTCCTTTGTATTTTTAACGATAAACCCCAACTTCCAAAACAAATGTTCCTTCAAGCTCTGCTGGAAGAAAGTCATCACAATAAAAGGCTTCTGAGGGAAGAAAGTGGTGATGCCTGCAGGATTGCTTGGAAATCAGTTATAGATGTAATTTGTGTTTATTACACATTAGGAATATCAATGCAAATATTTCTGTCCATTGCTGGATTGCTTACTGCTGGCTATGCATTATATACAGCTGTTGCCTCAAAGCAAAACTGGATGGATTTAAATGAAAAGCTATCTCAAGTTCACTAATGGTGTCTATAATAGAATGTGACTCAGGAATATGACTTATGGGAAATGTGGGGAAATTGGCCTCTTTTCTGTACAAGAAAAGTTTAAGTTCCACAGAAATCCATAGGGTATAAAATATTTGTTCATATAATTTCAAAAATTGTCCAAAACTATGTAAATCACTATCAGTAGAGGTACTCTGGCAACTTCAATGGAGGGAACTTCTCATTTTAAAAGTCTAACTGAAAGCAGACAAATGGTGACAAGTTACCTGTTGGGTCTGCAAGTTGATGTAAGTGGGAACATAACATAATTTGCACTGATCTGGCATTCAGTGGGTGTGTATCTTGCATGCTGGCTCTTAAAAAGGGGATGTAATATAGCTGGAAGAGCAACTAACAAGGAATGTAAAACCTGGTCTTACAACAGTTTTTGTACTGCTTTAACTGTATCTGTTTTGAAATGTCCTTTTGTTTTGCAACAGACACAATTAAAGTGGTACAACCCCCTAGTGTGGATGCGGATTCAGGGATACAAAGATGCTTAGAATAGTATAGCTTAAGCTTCTGAACAGATACAGTTAAACCAGTAGGAAAACTGTGTGTATTCAGTACAAGGCTCCTCCCCATCACTTCAACTCTCTGCTCTTCTTCTCACAGCCTCATCTAAATGTAGCAACTTAAGTAATGCTCAGAATTGCCACCCCCAAGCATTTAGCAATCATGAGATTTTTTTTTAAAGTAATACCCTCCCCCCCACCCCCCAAATGTATTTGCCTCTGGCTTTTGAACCGTTTGAATTCACATTTTCAAGTTTTTTCTGCCACCATAAGAGCTAGAAACTTTTTTTTTAAATGAAAGCAGCGAGTCTTATATAGTCACATAACTCCAGAAGCTGAGGCTTTAGGATAAACACCAAATATGGTGAGGCTTGAGGTAAAATTGCAGGAGTTGGCAGCACTGAATTCTTGAATTGAAATTCTGAAGTCCCAGTGTTAACACTGGTATGAAACAAGGTCAAACATGTTCAATTTTCCATAGTAAACTATGAAGGACGATTGGTTAAGGCACAGGCTTGTGAGATGGGAGATCTGGATTCTATTCCCTGTCTCTGCCTCAGACTTCCTGTGTGACCTTGGGCAAGTCATTTTATGTCTGTGTGACTCAGCTGTCCATCTGTAATATGATGAAAATGCTTACCTGACAGAGGTATAGGGAAGCTTCCTGTGTTAATAACAATATTTAGCCCAAGGCATAAGCCAAGTAAAATGGTGCAAAGCTCATCTAACTGCAGAGCATAATACAATGAAAGGCTTATCTATATGCACAAATGTTTGCCTGATTTCTGGGTATGGTTGAGGTGGTCAATTACTGCCTGTTGTAGCACGATAGTGATTGTATTCATTTTAGGAAAGCATGCCCAGGTCTGTGGCATTGGATATATAGGAAGTGTGACCATTTACAGAAGAAATCCCACTTGTCTTTTCTGTCTAATACATTATCAGAAAGTTTTAGCCCTGATCTACACTAGGACTTTAGGTCAAATTTAGCAGTGTTAAATCGATGTAAACCTGCACCCGTCCACACGATGAAGCCCTTTATTTCGACTTAAAGGGCTCTTAAAATCGATTTCCTTACTCCACCCCTGACACGTGGATTAGCGCTTAAATCAGCCTTGCTGGGTCAAATTTGGGGTACTGTGGACGCAATTCGACGGTATTGGCCTCCGGGAGCTATCCCAGAGTGCTCCATTGTGACTGCTCTGGACAGCACTCTCAACTCAGATGCACGATTGTTTGCCGTTGCTCTGACGCAGGGAGGGGCGACTGACGACACTGCTTACAGGGTTGGCTTACAGGGAGTTAAAATCAACAAAGGGGGTGGCTTTACATCAAGGAGTATTTCAGGCAGGACTTCACGGAGGGTTCCAATAAGAAATGGTGCACCTAAGTTATTGTTCTTATTGGAACAAGGAGGTTAGTCTGGCCTCTGATTGATACATGGCTAGATTTACCTCGCTGCACCTTCTCTGTGAGTGACTGCAGTGTGACCTAGAGGAATGAGTCCCCTAGACGGGGAGCGGGGCAGGGGGGTGGTTTGCAAATGAGTACAAAACAAATCTGGTCTATTTCTTGTTTTGACCCACTCCATCTATCTTTTACATCTTTGGCTGGCAGCAGACGCTGCAGAAGGACTGCATGCCATCTACATCTCATGGCTGCTTGGCAGAAGATGGTACAATAGGACTGCTAGCCATCCTCATCTCTTGCCTGCCTGGCAGAAGATGATGCAATAGGACTGCTAGCAATCCGTATCACCTGCCTGCTCACCATAAGGTGGTTCAATAGGACTGACTGCAGGACTAAAGAGAATGGCCTGATCAAGTCACTCCAAATTTAGTCACTGCGCCCATGTCTGCCCAGGCGCTCCTGATCGACCTCACAGAGATGACCAGGAGCACCTCGGACATGACGATGACGGCTACCAGTCCTATTGCACCGTCTGCTGCCACAAGGCAATGGGTTGCTGCTGCTGTGTAGCAATGCAATACCGCGTCTGCCAGCACCCAGGAGACATACGGTGACAGTGAGCTGAGCGGGCTCCATGCTTGCCGTGGTATGGCGTCTGCACAGGTAACTCAGGAAAAAAGGCGCGAAACGATTGTCTGCCCTTGCTTTCACGGAGGGAGGGAGGGAACGGGGGCCTGACGATATGTACCCAGAACCACCCGCAACAATGTTTTAGCCCCATCAGGCATTGGGATCTCAACCCAGAATTCCAATGGGCAGCGGAGACTGCGGGAACTGTGGGATAGCTACCCACAGTGCAACACTCCGGAAGTCGACGCTAGCCTCGGTACTGTGGAAGCACTCCGCCAAGTTAATGCACTTAATGCACTTAGAGCATTTTCTGTGGGGGGGGGACACACTCAAATATATAAAACCGATTTCTAAAAAACCGACTTCTATAAATTCGACCTAATTTTGTAGTGTAGACATACCCTTATTGAGTCATGTGAAATCCCATTAGGGCTGTGAAATGGGCATTAACTGAGGTTCTCTTTGTCTTTCTTTAGAACTCTTGAGTAGCTATTTTTGCCTTCTTGTATGTTTGCCACTAACACTAGGAAACACACTGAAGCAGTTGAAAATGGTTGTTTCTATCTAAGCTGAGGCCAGCTCATAATTATTACAAAGGGCTCCTTCCATTTGGGGGGTGGGGGTTAGTGGGGGTTTTTTGTGGGGGGGGGTTATTTGTTTGTTTAAGGCTTTATTTAAAGGGAATGTTAACCTCCAGTGGGGTAAAAGTCCTAGGAGCATGAAGGAACTGCTATTTCCATTAATAGTGCAAATGGCTAGGGTTCCTGGTTTCAGGAGATGCTATTTTGTTCATGGCCTTTGCTAGGGTAACTTTAATGTCAGCCATTTTGCTGGTAGGACTGGACCATATGCAGCATTTTGGAATGAAAGAGCAAGATCTCTCTGAATTGCCCTCCCCTATAAAGAGTAAATCTCATTTTCTCTTGTCTTGGAGACTGGCTTGTTAAAGGACTACCAGCCCCCTTCAAAGTGATTCCTATATCTTGGAGTAGGATGAATAGGGAAGATCACTGCGTATCTCTCCCTCCTTTGAAGAAGTACAAGGAGGGAGATGGAGAGGCTTCCTCGGGGGGAGGGATAGCTCAGGGGGGGAGGGATAGCTCTGTGGTTTGAGCATTGGCCTGCTAAACCCAGGGTTGTGAGTTCAATCCTTGAGGGAGCCATTTAGGGATCTGGGGCAAAAATTGGGGATTGGTCCTGCTTTGAGCAGGGGGTTGGACTAGATGAACTCCTGAGGTCCCTTCCAACCCTGATATTCTATGATTCTATGACTTGGGCTCGTGCTATGGTGCTAAAAACAGCTATGTAGACATTCAGGCTCCGGCTGGAGCTCAGGCTCTGAAGCCTAGGGAGAGGGATGAGCTTCAGAGCCTGAGCTCCGACTGAGAGGCAACATCTACACAGGTGTTTTCAGTGCCATAGAGCAAGCCCATGAGCCTGTATCTGTTGACCTTGGCTCTGAGACTCAGTGCTGTGGGCTGTGTAGACTGCAAGGCTTTGGCTTTGAGATTTTCCCTTTCTGATGGGTTATTGGCAGAAAGCAGGAGAGGTTGAGGTTCCAGACTGAATCTGGGTGCTGTGGAAACACAAGCCAGGAAGACTTTTTAGAACGACATTTTTCGGACTTACTCAAGGCCCCACACAGTCATAGAGAAAGCCCAGACCACACAGAGGGAAAAGCACCATCATCCAGTCTACACTAGGACTTCCACAAGTGCTAGGGTGAAGAATTCCTTACCATGCTGAGAGTAAAGGAGGCCTAAGTGGCAGGCCTACACTACAAAGAGATTTGCTATGATTAGTTGCCACTCACCTAATACAGGAGAGAAACTAACCATGTGGTCTGTATTGGTGGCCACTAGTTCTTACAAAATTAAAATTCTACCTTTTGAAATAAACAAACCAAAGTTTCTCTAATTTTTTCTCCTTTCATCAAAAAACTGCATAAAAAGTAGAAGCCTCTAAATGGGCCTTGAATTTGATTCTAAAACACCACAGGATTTTTTTAAACCATCACACAAAACCAAAGAGAATATTCCTGATTTTGTTTAATCGCGATCTCATGCTGGGATGTTTTAGGTACGAGAGACAATTTCAATCCAGAAACTGTCTTAGATTATTAATATATGAAAATTGTATTGTTCGCTAATTAAGGTTCCTCATCTGTTGGTTATTTCTTTCCTATGCCTTTCTTCTCTGCTCTACATCTTGCCTGGGCAGCTGAAGAGTTTGGGGTCCAATAGGAGTGATTTTTGTGAAATGGGGGATGGAGTTTCGGTAGGGAAAGTTCCATCTATTACTGAGTTATGTTAAGGGTGGAGTTTTCTGGGATTTTTTTTTTTTTGTTGAGTGGGTCTTATTTTTGACCAATTTGTTATTTTAAATAGGCTCCATGAGTAGCCGTCGGGCTCCTTTTAATGCATTGTTATAAATTACAATAAATAAAAACATTCCATATGATGTTCACACATGTATTTTATGTATCATTTTTCTACCAAGGAAGCATCGCTTTGCTACTTGCTCACCGTAAGAATCATACGAATGAGAAATCTTCCTCAGGAAGACTTTTGTGAGTACCTTTACTGTTCCTTTGGGGCTCCTCATAGTTCTAGAATTACTGAGAATACAGATGAGCAACAAGGGCAATTCATTCGTGAGGTAACTTAATTCCAAAGATGAATCTGACTTCAATTAAATCAGCAGAATGAGTAAAGCAGCAATGAATTTGGCCATATGTGTGTTGTGAAATGGACCCATGCACCCAAATTATTTCCAGAGAATATTATCTAGGGTCCAGTTCCATGAGGACAAATAACTGTATTGTTATCCAAATACAGTAGAAGTGCAGTTTATCACAGATACTTGGAGTAGTGAAGAGTGTCTGGGCTATCATGAGTGTTCAGAATATTGTCAAACTATAATCAGACAATCAAATTATTATCATTATTAATTATTATTATTATTATTATTATTTATTTGTATTGTAGTAGCGGCTGTCATGGAGCCAGGATCCCATTGTGCTATAGCTGTGGGACTGTGGCTTTTTGGGCTTCTAGTAAAGTGTTATTAAACAATTCCCAATTATCATTCACATTTTCCTCATTAACTTCCTCCTCACAGCTGATCTGGCTCATAATTGTTCTCAGATTTGTGGAAATTGGCCCTTTGAAAACCCCAAGTATATATATAATTGGTCTGGACTTTATTCCTTTTCCACATTATAAATGTGATCAAGTCATGATCACTTGTACCTAAGCTTCCATTAATTTTTATTTCTGTGATCAATTCCTATTTATCTGTCAAGATGAGGTCTAATATAAAATTCCCCTGTCTCAGATGCAACACTTTTTGAGTTAGGAAAATGTCATCTATATAATATTTAGAAATTCCTAGGATGTTTTAGTACTGGCAGCATGAGAGATCTCCAGCATGTGTCTCTCAGATTGAAGTCCCCCATGATCATGCAGCTTTTTTCCCTACACATTATAAATAGATGTATAAGTAGTCAGTCATCCTGTTCCCTAGTGTGATTTGGTGACAGGTCTGTAGCAGACCCCAACTAATACCCTATCTTCTGCTTGTTATGTGTTAGAACATTGATCCATAAACACTCAAGATACTTTTTTCTGAGTTATCAGTTATTTGGAAACAGGTAGTGCCATTTTGACAGAGTGCATTCTCGCTCCCCTTTTGCCCACTTGATCTTTCCTGAATAGGTTATAACCATTGATTTTAACATTCCAGTAGTGTGACTCATCCCACCAGGTTTCAGTAATACCAACTAGACTGAATTTATGCTCATAAATCAGCAATTCCAATTCCTCTTGTTTGTTAGCCGGCTCCTAATATTGCTGTTTAGGCAATTAAAGAATTTCTTCTCTTCTGTCCTTAGGTTCCTTGATTAATTTTGTTCTAAATCAGTGCTCATATCTTCCCTTTTTTACCCTCCCCTATTATTATTATTAGTTTAACGCCCTCCTGATATTCTAGCCAGTCTGTCCTTGAGGAGATAGGTTTCCCTTCTACTAAGGTGGACACCATCCAAACTATACAACCTCCCGTAGAAGGTGTACCAATGTTCCACAAAAACAAACCCCTCCACCATACATCACTTAGTCAGCAATTTACTTCCAGAATCTTCTGCCTTCTGTCTTCCTTTACTTGTGAGACAGGAATGATTTCGGAGAAGATTGCTTGGAATCAACTGCCTAGGAGCCAGGAACCACTTCAATCATTCACTCATAATAATCAAGAGTTCTCTTGGAACTTTTGTCCCAGATAGTTCTATATACCACAGAACTGATTCTCCTGAGAGGGTTTACATACAAACCAGTTCCTTGGAAAGTATATAAGACCTAGCAAGTCAACTGATGTCTCGATGCCTCAGTTCCTCCTCTGTAAATTGTGGATAATAATACTTCCTTTTTCATGTCTATTTAGAATGTAAGCTCTTACATGTGTTTGTACAGTGCCAGGCCTAAGGGGGCCTTGATATCAATTAGGGTCTCTAGATGCTACTGTAAGACAGTTTCTAATAATCACAAGATATGGCCAGAGGAAGTGACACAAATATGTGCTGAAAAAGAACCTTGCCCTTGTGACTGAGCTGTCCACAAGCAGGAACCTACAGCAGCAAGCAGATTAGTTTGGTGATTGCCCAAGTAATACCTGGTTCAAAAGGATTTTTAATGAGACCAGTTAGACAAGAATTAAAAATGAGGCCGAATGACTTAGTGGTGTGAATAATTGATTGTAATCAAGGACACATCTGAGGTCTAGTCCCAGCTTAACTGCTGACTCACTCTGTAGCCAAGGGCTACATCTATCTCTGTTTCAGATTCTATCTGAAAAATTAGAATAATATTTAAATACATACTTCTTAGAGGTGCTGAGGATTAATTTGTTTATGCTGTACAAAGATTGAAATATGTTCAGTGTGGTGTAAATGTTAACTATTTTAATTATTTTGAGAAGAGTTTTTTACATGCAGATAAAGTACAAATAACAGGCATTATCAGCAAATGCTACTGTGTTTCCATACTGACATTTGGAACACCATGTTCCATGACTAGGAGCCCTAGTCATGGTCCAGGATCCCATTGTGCCAGGAGCTGTACAAACACAGAGCTCACAATCTAAGTATAAGACAAGAGACAACAGATGGATACAGACAGCCAGGGAAGCACAAGAAAGCAATAAGAAAATATTAATCAGCATAATCGGCAGTGATCTCTGCACACCAGCTGCCCAACCATTGTTAAGTTTTTGTAGGCATCAATGTAAGGAGAGTTTTGAGGAGTGATTTGAAAGTTGATAATGAGGTTGCCTTGAAGATGTTTACAGGGAGCACCTCCCAAGTGTTAGGGGCTACTTGGGAGAAAGCATAAAGGTGCTTGTTTGAAAATTTAACAAGTTGGCAATGGAAGCTGGCATCATGGGTTGATGGGAGGTGAGCATTGACAACATGAGTAGATGAGAGGTGGGATGGGGATTGACAATGAAGGGCCTTGAAAGTGAAGACAAAGCAACTTTTACTTTTGATACGACAGAGAAGGTGGATCCAGTGAAGGGATTCAAAAAGCGGAATGACACGGTCAAAGCATCGGGCTAAGAAAATTACTTTGGAGTGGCATTCTGAACGGATATGAGTGGGACAAGACTGCATTTGTCAAGGCCAGAGAGAAAGGCATAGCACTAGAGTGGAAGGACTGGAACCTGGGTTTCTGACATCTCTGTTGGAATAACAGAGACTTGGTGGGATAACTCACATGACTGGAGTACTGTCATGGATGGATATAAACTGTTCAGGAAGGACAGGTAGGGCAGAAAAGGTGGGGGAGTTGCATTGTATGTAAGAGAGCGGTATGACTGCTCAGAGCTCTGGTATGAAACTGCAGAAAAACCTGAGAGTCTCTGGATTAAGTTTAATAGTGAGAGCAACAAGGGTGATGTCGTGGTGGGAGTCTGCTATAGACCACCGGACCAGAGGGATGAGGTGGACGAGGCTTTCTTCCGGCAACTAACTGAAGTTACTAGATCGCAGGCCCTGGTTCTCATGGGAGACTTCAATCACCCTAATATCTGCTGGGAGAGCAATACAGTGGTGCACAGACAATCCAGGAAGTTTTTGGAAAGTGTAGGGGACAATTTCCTGGTGCAAGTGCTGGAGGAACCAACTAGGGGCAGAGCTCTTCTTGACCTGCTGCTCACAAACCGGGAAGAATTAGTAGGGGAAGCAAAAGTGGATGGGAACCTGGGAGGCAGTGACCATGAGATGGTCGAGTTCAGGATCCTGACACAAGGAAGAAAGGAGAGCAGCAGAATACGGACCCTGGACTTCAGAAAAGCAGACTTTGACAACCTCAGGAAACTGATGGGCAGGATCCCCTGGGAGAATAACATGAGGGGGAAAGGAGTCCAGGAGAGCTGGCTGTATTTTAAAGAATCCTTATTGAGGTTACAGGTACAAAGCATCCCGATGTGTAGAAAGAACAGTAAATATGGCAGGCGACCAGCTTGGCTTAACAGTGAAATCCTTGCTGATCTTAAACACAAAAAAGAAGCTTACAAGAAGTGGAAGATTGGACAAATGACCAGGGAAGAGTATAAAAATATTGCTTGGGCATACAGGAGTGAAATCAGGAAGGCCAAATCACACCTGGAGTTGCAGCTAGCAAGAGATGTTAAGAGTAACAAGAAGGATTTCTTCAGGTATGTTAGCACCAAGAAGAAAGTCAAGGAAAGTGTGGGCCCTTACTGAACGAGGGAGGCAACCTAGTGACAGAGGATGTGGAAAAAGCTAATGTACTCAGTGCTTTTTTTGCCTCTGTCTTCACGAACAAGGTCAGCTCCCAGGCTACTACACTGGGCAGCACAGCATGGGGAGGAGGTGACCAGCCCTCTGTGGAGAAAGAAGTGGTTCAGAACTATTTAGAAAAGCTGGACGAGCACAAGTCCATGGGGCCGGATGCGCTGTATCCGAGAGTGCTAAAGGAGTTGGCGGATGTGATTGCAGAGCCATTGGCCATTATCTTTGAAAACTCATGGCGGTTGGGGGAGGTCCTGGATGACTGGAAAAAGGCTAATGTAGTGCCCATCTTTAAAAAAGGGAAGAAGGAGGATCCTGGGAACTATAGGCCAGTCAGCCTCACCTCAGTCCCTGGAAAAAACATGGAGCAGGTCCTCAAGGAATCAATTCTGAAGCACTTAGAGGAGAGGAAAGTGATCAGGAACAGTCAGCATGGATTCACCAAGGGCAAGTCATGTCTGGCTAATCTAATTGCCTTCTATGATGAGATAACAGACTCTGTGGATGAGGGGAAAGTGGTGGATGTGTTGTTCCTTGACTTTAGCAAAGCTTTTGACACGGTCTCCCACGGTATTCTTGCCAGTAAGTTAAAGAAGTATGGGCTGGATGAATGGACTATAAGGTGGATAGAAAGCTGGCCAGATAGTTGGGCTCAACGGGTAGTGATCAATGGCTCCATGTCTAGTGGGCAGCCGGTATCAAGTGGAGTGCCCCAAGGGTCGGTCCTGGGGCCGGTTTTGTTCAATATCTTCATTAAGAATATGGAGGATGGTGTGGATTGCACCCTCAGCAAGTTTGCTGATGACACTAAACTGGGAGGAGAGGTAGATATGCTGGAGGGTAGGGATAGGATACAGAGGGCCCTAGACAAATTAGAGGATTGGGCCAAAAGAAATCTGATGAGGTTCAACAAGGACAAGTGCAGAGTCCTGCACTTAGGATGGAAGAATCCCATGCACCGCTACAGACTAGGGACCAAATGGCTTGGCAGCAGTTCTGCAGAAAAGGACCTAGAGGTTACAGTGGACGAGAAGCTGGATATGAGTCAACAGTATGTCCTTGTTGCCAAGAAGACCAATGTCCTTTTGGGATGTATAAATAGGGGCATTGCCAGCAGATCGAGGGACGTGATCGTTCCCCCTCTATTCGACATTGGTGAGGCCTCATCTGGAGTACTGTGTCCAGTTTTGGGCCCCACACTACAAGAAGGATGTGGAAAAATTGGAAAGAGTCCCGTGGAGGGCAACAAAAATGATTAGGGGACTGGAACACATGATTTATGAGGAGAGGCTGAGGGAACTGGGATTGTTTAGTCTGCGGAAGAGAAGAATGAGGGGGGATTTGATAGCTGCTTTCAACTACCTGAAAGGGGGTTCCAAAGAGGATGGATCTAAGCTGTTCTCAGTGGTAGCAGATGACAGACCAAGAAGTAATGGTCTCAAGTTGCAATGGGGGAGGTTTAGGTTGGATATTAGGAAAAACTTTTTCACTAGGAGGGTGGTGAAACACTGGAATGCGTTACCTAGGGAGGTGGTGGAATCTCCTTTCTTAGAAGTTTTTAAGGTCAGGCTTGACAAAGCCCTGGCTGGGATGATTTAGTTGGGGATTGGTCCTGCTTTGAGCAGGGGGTTGGACTAGATGACCTCCTGAGGTCCCTTCCAACCCTGATATTCTATGATTCTGTGATCCCAGTGCCTAACCACTGGGCTATAGAGTCATTCTCACTATTTTGCTGGCCCAGCACATATTTAATGATTTATACAGAGTAGAACAGCTTCAACAGGAGACATTGAAACCAACCTAGCCTAGAATACCCCTTACCCCAGTGGGTAGAGCAATGTGCAGGGATGGGGAGACCAAGCTCAAACTCCTTCTCATCAGGCAGAGATGGGAATGAATTTGGGTCTCTCAGATCCTGGGTGGGTGTCCTAGCCACTTAACTAAAAGTTATAAAGGGACTTGTCACAGCGGCATGTGAATTTAGGAGTGGTTAGTGAGCGCCATCAATGTGGGCTTTGCAGGTGAGGGAACATCTCATTTGAGGATTCCACTGGGACTTAGGCATCCAGGCATCTAGACTGAGCACATGCCTGCTGGCAGAAATTTCAGTGCCTAAAGAGTTAGGCAGCCGTTGGGTGGGGGGGTTTGAGGATCTTGGTTGTCCCTAAATATTGGACTTGTGCTCCTAAGTCTTTTTACGGATCTAGCCCAAATATTCTCTACTCATGGTCTTAGAGATTCTTATGGGAATAAGGGGAAGGAAGTCAGAGGCAGATTTATAATAATAATAATAATAATAACAACAATAACGCTAAGTACAGTACTCTGAACAATCAGGCTGTAAGTATCTTAAATTGGGTATCCAAATTAGTAGACACTTTTAACCTTAATTTTTCTGTACCTCAGTTCCCCACCAGTAAAATGTGGAGAACCCCACCCCCATCTCACAGGAGAGTTGTGAAGCTAAATTAGTTAATGTACATGAAGCTCTCAGATATGATAATGATGAGAATTCTGGAAAAGCCCATGAGAAAATTAATCATTCTGTATTCCAAGCAGGGTTTGAATAAAGCACTGAGCCATGCATTGAGGATAAAACAAAAAACTGAACAGCTACTTGTTCAGTGAGCCCAATCCATCCTCTGTGCTGAGTGTGGCAGGTGTCCTATGAAAACAACAGTATGTGATCAAGTGACTGAAGACTATCAAAATACATATATGCAAGGAGGCCAAATAGAGGTTGCATAGGTAACCTTAATTCTGGAAGTTCCTCATTTTTGACTGCTTGACTTTTCAACCTTAGCAAAATAAAAAAATACACCTTACCATATTTTTTGTGTGTAATATCATGTGCCTCTATGGAAAAGTTGGTAAATAGCTACATAACCATTGTGTTTTAATTAGAACTTAATATAGACAATACTTTCTACAGTGCCTTAATCACCATCCACTACTTCAGCATATCTCAGTGCTATGACTTACCTTTTTCCTTGGATAGTGAGCCTTAGCAGCTAATGTGAGTGTGCCTACAGGTTGGAGTGCCAATAGAAGACTGCCAATTTTTGGATAACTTTTATAATTTTTAATCTGCTTTGTGTTCAATATAGGAGCTAGTCGCCTTCCCCGTCAAGTGTATTTGCTTCTGCTGTTTTCTTTTTGATCAATATTCAGCCTTCCTGGACTGCCAATTTTGTAGTGTTACCAGTCCATTAACTGTTCTCTCCATTTCCACTTGGACAAAATTTTCCCTTCTAATCGTGAACCTCCATTAGCTCATGCAGGTGTGATCACCATTGTTGGTTTGATCAGGAGCTTTTACACTTTCTTGATCTACATACTGATCACCAAAAATCCTGACTTGGGGATTTTGGCCCTGTGACAGGTCACGGCCCTCCGCTTCTGTCTTCTCACACAAATAGCCCTAACACCTCTGGTTTGTAAACACTGATGTGTAGTTTATCTCACCCACCACCTCTTTACGGTCCTCCCACAGCAACTCTGTTTACAGTGACATACAAACATTATCCCCTTTTGCCAGAGTCAAGACATCTCTCCATGCAGAGATCACCCTCTACCCCGGTCCTGCTAGCCTCTCCTTCTCATTCGTTCCCCCTTTGCATTTTCTTCCTGTGTGCCTTTCTGCTTTTTCAGATAATGGTTTAACTAGCTTGTTAGCTCTCCCAGCTCAGACTGACTAATAATTAGCCCCAGCTTCCCTCAGTCAGCCCCTTCTATGGGAAAACGAATTGGGCTTACAGGGTACTGGTTCAGCTGCTGGTTCTCAGCACTGTCACAGACCCCACTCCATGATGTGGCTCCCATCCAATATGAAGTCATCTCTGAACAATGTTTAATTACTTAGGTTACACCTCTCTGGGAATTTCAAGTTGGATGTTTTGTGAGAGTGTGTAGGTTTGCATGCTCATGCCGAAATCTAATGCTGTAGTTTGCTAGCAGAGAGCACCTGTCAGCAGCTTGGCAGTGATTGCATCTGTTAGTGCATAAGTGAGGGTGAAGAGACATTCTCTGCAGGCTGATAGAGGAGCGTTACATAAGTCCCTGGTCTTGCCACGGGCACTTAACTGAAACCCTGTGATAGGGCCACTGACAGTGATACTTCTGCTTCCTGCCTATTGTACTGCTCTTGCTGTCATCACCATGGGTGTCACGGCCAGATTCTCATTGCTCCTATTTGTCCCACTGCTGTGGGAGTCCTAGCAAGCAATACATTCAGGTGGGGACTTTAGGACTTTTGGGTATGTCTTCACTGCTGAATTAGCCCAGGCTCTTACCTGGGTGTTGCCCTAGCTCCCTTCTGATTCACATACAAAACCCTCTCACCTGAGTGCAGTGGTGCTTTCAACCAGGGCTAGTGGGAATTGTCTGGGGCTGTAAACTAAAGCCTGAGTGAGGCTTTCACTTATGTGACTCCCTTTGCAGTGAGACCAGGCTAAATCACTTGGGTCCTGACAGTCCTCCAATGCCTTCCCACAATTCCCTCATTACCTTAGAAGGATAGACAATTCACTGGTTTCATTGCTGACATTCCCAGCAGAAACCCAAATTGGTTGACACTTACTTGATGCTCCAGTTCCTCACGAGGACTTTTCTCAATAGTTCACTTCACCATGTGACTCAGTAACTTGATGAGTTGGTAATTACTACATTCTTTCACACCCCCTGTGCCCTTGAAGATAGAGACGAATATGATCCTCTTCCATTCGTCAGGCATTTTTCCAGTTTGGAGGATTAATTTAAAGACATTTGTCATCATCACCACTCCCTCATCGCTTAGTGCTTTAAATGCCTCGGTTAATACACCATCTGGTCCCACATTTAATCCTTTTTAGCAGTATCTGAATCCCCACCCTGGTGTTAAGTCTTGTGAGGTTGTTGTTTGCTCATATTTCCCTATTTCCTCAGATTCTCTTCAGTAAGCAGTTTCTCATAAAACAACTGCCCTCTCCTAACAATTCCACCATCTGCCAGCATTTTTGCTTTGACATGTTTCACAATTCCCAGGTCCTCCATGCTGCTTTGCCTGATACTGGCTAATGTGTATATTCCTTTTCCCACTTTCTTCATAAGTAGACCCACATATAAGTCTTTCAGTATTTGGCCCTTGGCTTCTGCAACTGCTCTTTTCACATTTTTTTTTACCAGCTTGTATTCCTCATAACTTTGCCCCATTCTTACTTTCTGCCATCACTTAAACCTTTCCTCCTTCTGTACGGCCTCCAGTACATCACTACATCTCCTGTCATTTGTACACACACAGCTGTGCACTTTCCGTAGTATGTTTGGATATTTTCCCCTGAACCTCATTGGAGTCATCATGGTTGTTCGGTCATTGTCCAACCTTCATCTCATCCTTAAATCTCTGATTAACTTGCCTACACATGGGCCTCCATCATTTTATCCTTTGTTGTACAACTTGGCTTTTATCCCCACATAGAATTTTCATGAGAAGTCTGTTAAAGCAATTTGTTGCTCTGCATTCTGATCTCCTGGAATCACTTTACAATCTCCTAGGGTTTTTAAATCTCTCCTTCTAATCAGGAAGTAGTCAGCCTGGGACCTGTTGACACCACTCTTGTACTTAATTAAGTGACCCTCCCTCTTTGCAAAGTATGTATTAGCAATAGTTAGGCCATGGGCTCTGGCTAACTCTAAGACCTCCTCACCAGCTTCATTTATGCGTCGTCCTCTGTGACCGTCATCATAGCCCTGGCTGTGTTCTTGCACAGAGCCATTGAGATCTGCTCTGATGATCAGGAACTCAGCTTGTGTCACTTCAATTATGACTTGGTTCAGCACTATCTGAAATTCCTCCTTCTCCTCTGTTGAACAGCCAATGTGTGGCATATATAACGTGAAATATTTGGTCTTTGCTCAGTGCTATTCTAACTTTCATCAGGCAGTCACTCTTCCTTTGCATTATCATTATCGTTACTCTGTAATATTTATATTGTTTTAGCCCTTCAAGATCCCAGCCAGTGCTGGGCACTGTACAAACACTTAATAAAGGGCAGTCTCTGCCCCCAAAGAGTTTACAGTCTAAAAAACATGAGAAGCTGCACCATTTGGGAGTGAGCAAGAACTTAATGTCAGAACTAGTGTAAGTAGCCTTGTCTCGGGTCTTTAGACAGTGCCAGGGGTAAAAGCATGGAGTGAAGTGATGCTCCCCCATTGGCTTGCAGGGACCATGATGCCACCAGAACTGGCCCTCCCCATGAGAACACCTCACTGATACCTGACTGCGTGAACAGCACAACTGGAAAGCTACTTTCAGTATGTGCTTGTGGTTTACCACTGCATGAATTAGCAAAGCTTTTCTATACTCTGCAAGAAGTTTCTCCTTCACCTTGAACATGTAATTAAAGTGGGCTTTGTAAAAAATTGCTGTCTGAAAGAGTAGAGCTTGGCATGGATGCCGACTGATGGACTGTCATGGGTTATTGTATAGGTGGTGAATGCTGCTGGCATCCATTGTATAACTCAGGGGTGGCCAAACTTACTCACCCTGCAAACCGCATACAACAATCTTCAGAAGTTTGAGATCCAGGAGGCGCCTGCTGGGGCTCAGGGCTTCAGCCCTGCGGGGAAGAGGGTCCTGGGACCTCAGCCCTGTGGAAGGCGCCTGCCCGGGCTCAGGGCTTCAGCCCCACTCCTGCTGAAGCATTGAGCTCCAGCAGGTGTGCCCTCTGGGTCTGAAGCCCCAAGATCCCCCTCCCCGCTGGGCACATGGTGCTGCCAGGCCCCCTCCCTGCATGGCAGCTGCTGGAGCCGGCAAGCTGGGAGCTGCAGCAATGGGGAGAGGCAGTAGCCAAGCTGCAGGGAGAGCCACTACTTTTGCTGCTGCCTCTCCCCATGGAGCTAAAGCAGTGGCTCCTCCCTGCAGCTCCCAGTTGTTTGCCACTGCCTCTCCACGCAGAGCTAACACCTGGGAGCTGCAGGGAGAGGCCACTGAGGGTAAGAGCGGGGTGTACCTGGGAGGGCATGACTCAAGCTGGTTCGGAGGGGCAAACCTTTAAATTGTGTCTCCCCCCCGCAAACACCAGCCCTCTGTGGAGAAAGAAGTGGTTCGGGACTATTTAGAAAAGCTGGACGAGCACAAGTCCATGGGGCCAGATGCGTTGCATACAAGAGTGCTAAAGGAGTTGGCAGATGTGATTGCAAAGCCATTGGCCATTATCTTTGAAAACTCATGGTGATTGGAGGAAGTCCCAGACGACTGGAAAAAGGCTAATGTAGTGCCCATCTTTAAAAAAGGGAAGAAGGAGGATCCTGGGAATTACAGGCCAGTCAGCCTCACCTCAGTCCCTGGAAAAATCATGGAGCAGGTCCTCAAGGAATCAATTCTGAAGCACTTAGAGGAGAGGAAAGTGATCAGGAACAGTCAGCATGGATTCACCAAGGGCAAGTCATGCCTGACTAATCTAATTGCCTTCTATGATGAGATAACTGGCTCTGTGGATGCGGGGAAAGCGGTGGACATGTTGTTCTTTGACTTTAGCAAAGCTTTTAACACGGTCTCCCACAGTATTCTTGCCAGTAAGTTAAAGAAGTTTGGGCTGGATGAATGGACTATAAGGTGGATAGAAAGCTGGATAGATTGTTGGGCTCAACGGGTAGTGATCAATGGCTCCGTGTCTAGTGGGCAGTTGGTATCAAGTGGAATGCCCCAAGGGTCGGTCCTGGGGCCGGTTTTGTTCAATATCTTCATTAAGGATATGGAGGATGGTGTGGATTGCACCCTCAGCAAGTCTGCAGATGACACTAAACTGGGAAGAGAGGTAGATATGTTGGAGGGTAGGGATAGGATACAGAGGGCCCTAGACAAATTAGAGGATTGGGCCAAAAGAAATCTGATGAGGTTCAACAAGGACAAGTGCAGAGTCCTGCACTTAGGATGGAAGAATCCCATGCACCGCTACAGACTAGGGACCAAATGGCTTGGCAGCAGTTCTGCAGAAAAGGACCTAGAGGTTACAGTGGACGAGAAGCTGGATATGAGTCAACAGTATGTCCTTGTTGCCAAGAAGACCAATGTCCTTTTGGGATGTATAAATAGGGGCATTGCCAGCAGATCGAGGGACGTGATCGTTCCCCCTCTATTCGACATTGGTGAGGCCTCATCTGGAGTACTGTGTCCAGTTTTGGGCCCCACACTACAAGAAGGATGTGGAAAAATTGGAAAGAGTCCCGTGGAGGGCAACAAAAATGATTAGGGGACTGGAACACATGATTTATGAGGAGAGGCTGAGGGAACTGGGATTGTTTAGTCTGCGGAAGAGAAGAATGAGGGGGGATTTGATAGCTGCTTTCAACTACCTGAAAGGGGGTTCCAAAGAGGATAGATCTAGACTGTTCTCAGTGGTAGCAGATGACAGACCAAGGAGTAATGGTCTCAAGTTGCAATGGGGGAGGTTTAGGTGGATATTAGGTTGGATATTAGGACAAAAATTTTCACTAGGAGGGTGGTGAAACACTGGAATGCGTTACCTAGGGAGGTGGTGGAATCTCCTTTCTTAGAAGTTTTTAAGGTCAGGCTTGACAAAGCCCTGGCTGGGATGATTTAGTTGGGGATTGGTCCTGCTTTGAGCAGGGGGTTGGACTAGATGACCTCCTGAGGTCCCTTCCAACCCTGATATTCTATGATTCTATGAAAAGAGCCACATGTTGCTCAGAAGCCACAGTTTGGTCACCCCGGTATAGTTCATGAACTTAGTATAGTGAGAGAGATGACACATCATCTCTGATTCTACAGTGACATACTTAGCATGACAGAAGATGAATGTTTCCAACAATTTACCTGGATTGCAGAGCTATGTGACGTAGCTATAGTTGAGCTATGTGACCTACTGAGCCATGATTGTTGAATCAGTCTGCAAACAATGCTAAGTTTTGCCTTGCTTGCTGAGGATAGCAGCTGCTTTTCCTGGGATAGGCACACTTCTTCTAAGACAGGGGTGGGCAAACTATGGCTTCGGGGCCGCATCAGGCCCTTCAGACGTTTTAATCCGGCCCTCGAGCTCCTGCCAGGTAGCAGGGTCTGGGGCTTGCCCCGCACTGGTGCTCCAGCCAAGGAGTGGGGTCTGGGGTTTGTCCTGCTCTGCGCGTACTGTGACTCTATGCGGCTCCTGGAAGCAGCGGCTATGTCTACACTAGAGAGATTACAGCGATGCAGCTCTAAGATCTTTCATGTAGCTGTTCTGTGCTGATGAGAGAGAGTGCTCCCATTGACATATTTAAACCACCCCCAGTGAGTGGCGATAGCATGTCAGCAGGAGAAGCTCTCCCGCCGACATAGCACTGTCCACACTGGTGTTTATGCCAGCGTCACTTATGTCGCTCAGGGGGCTGGAACATTAACACCCCAAGCGACATCACTTTTGCCAACGTAAGTGATAGCATAGACATAGCCTCACACGAATGTGAGAGGAGAATCTACCTATTATCTCCAGGAGTCACAGAGAGCACAAACCACTGTGCTACCCTTGAAGAGTTTCAGTGTGTACTCCTTCCCACCCTAAGTAGGATCAGCTCCACTGATTGGCATGGAGGGAGGATAGTACCATGGCGCTCCCTATGTGACAAGTCAAAAATTTGAGTGCTTATCTAAATCTTGAGGTTTCACCCATATCTATTTCTAATTTACAGATATGTAAATAAGATTCCAAGAAGAGAGATTTTCTTTTTTTATGTTTCATCAACAAGCTTAGGGTAGAATTTTTTTCTCTAGATCCTTCTGAAGCACTAAGAAATGTGTGACATGCAAGCTGATATACCATCTCATGTAGAGAACCTTGTAACTATGGATTTTCTTATTGGTTATAATATATATATACACACACATACATATATAGCGTGTATGTGTTTGTGTGCATATATATAGTTATAAATTGCTACATTGACAATTATTCTGTACTTTTCTCCAATAGTAAGCCAGTCTGATTGCTACGTGAGCCTGTGGTTGCCAACTGCTTCAGCTGAAAAAGTCCGGACCAAAACTATCAAGAACTGCAGGGATCCAGTGTGGAATGAAACCTTCTATTTCAGGATCCAGAGTCAGGTCAAGGTGCAGAAAAAATGCCAAGTACTCTCTCTTGTGTCTCATCTGTAGCCAGATCCTTCTGGTATAGAAAAAGCCAGGACAAGATTTTCTGCATCCTGTGTATAATATCCCTTCAATTACTAGGTGCTAAAAGTACCCTTAAAATTCCTCTGTGAATCATGTAAGTAACTCCAGTAACACATGTTTGGAGTTTGAGTTTAGTGTTTGGAATAAGACTCCAGAGGCAAGTTAGAAACATAATTTATTTTCTGGTTGTGAACTAATTCAACTGAGTTTATTGAAAATTACACAAACAAGCTGGAGAGCTAGAAAATTCTGACTTAGTTCGGATTTCACTCACCCAATTCCCCTGAAGGATATTTATTTATTATGTGTATAACATCAACATCTGATAGATACTCTGACAACAGAGAGATACAATGCAGAGTGATAACAAATGAAATAAAAATTAGAATCATTACACAATCAGAACAAATTCTCATTGAGTAGTAGCTTTGTTGTACTTAAAGTACTGTACAGGATCTTTTCAAGGGGGTTAAGGCAAAGCGCCACATTTATTGGTAACACATGTATCAATCAACACTGTATCATATGCATATGATATATATTACACTCATGCACTCACATACACAAACACAAGCACACTCCATCTTGTTGTTACCAACTAGTTGCTCCCCTTAACTTCACTGGGCAAGTGAGTTAGATGGGGGAGGGGTGGAGCCGGGTTTCTGTCGATCTGGATCGATCCTCTGATGTTGACAAGACGAGACCCGAGGTCCTCTGAAAGACACCTCACATTTATAGCAGCTTCCCTTTCATGCAAGCCTACACCAGATTCAAAATCTGTGTCTGTTGGTCATCTGTGGCGCCTCCTTCTGGGTGTTGTCTTAATGCTGCCACATTTACTTTCAAAGAAGGTGTTTTTCAAAAGAAGGTGCTCGCTTCTAACTCCCAAGGCCGTCATTGTGTCTGATTTTCTTTAATGAGCCCACTTGACAAGTTTTAATGTTCTTGAGTCTGTCTTCCATCCCCTCTCCAATGGTTGCAGCTGTCTGAAGGTGCTTGCCTTCCACACCTTGCTCATTCACACCTCATTCATTCAACAGGGCAATTGATTAAAAAAGGGGGAGATCTTATTCTACTCTTAGCAAAAAGACATTTTTCTTCTATCTTATTCTATCCTTAGGGGCTATAACATTATACCAAGGTTCAATACAAAATTTCTATATAAGGATTTGATACAAAGTTCCCATATACCAAGGCTCAATACAAAGTTTTTACAAAAACAGAGGTCACACGTGGCTAGACCTAATACAAAGTTATATGAAGAGACATAATACAAAGTCATATGAAAGTTATGCGAAGATGCTTAATACAGAGATTTATCTACAGCTTGAGATAATGAACAACAGCGTACAGAACTGAGACCCAGAAACTCCTATTTCTAGTAGCAGCTCTGTCACAATATGACACATAAAGTGTTAAGCAATTGATTCAGGTAGGTCTTGCTAAGGACATTATACTCAAACATTCCCTGAACACAGCTGGTTCTGTGATGAATTTGAAGGAATATGGATCAGTAAAGCCAACAGAGAACTTTAAAAAATGAATCCTTGGAAAAATTTCCAGGAGCCATAACTGCTTCCCTGTTGAATGGAAAAATTTATTCTTTCATGAGTTGATAAATTACAACAGATTTTTTTAAAATAAGATTATCTACATTTAAAATTAAATTGTATGTTCATCGAGATGGAGAATTTTTCAGAAAGTTATCTGCAAATGGAAACAGAGTCAAAATAGAATTCCTGATACAACCTTCATTGATCAGATTTGAATATATTTCCCGTAAAGATGAGTGATTATTCACTTACTCATCATCTCTCTCTTCTTCTGTCTTTGTGCCAATCTCTCCCCCACTTCTTTCCTTCTTTATCTTCCTGTACTATATGCAAACACTAAATATGGAATATTCACAAAGAACCTTGTTTCCTAGATGCTATCTAACAAAGAATATATTCTTAATTTATATTCCCAGAATGTCCTGGAACTGGCAATCTTTGATGAAGACGTTGTCCAAGATGATGGCCACCTCATTGTTCTCTTTGATATAGCTAAAATCCCACTTGGAGAAACAATTTTTATGAAGTTCCAGTTGAATCCACAGGTGAGAACTGATCTCACAAGCAGAGTGAGGAGGAAAGCATACATTTCTCTGGAATTTCCTCATAAAGTTAGTTTGTATTTGTCATAAATATAAAGGGAAGGGAAACCACTTTTCTGTATACAGTGCTATAAAATCCCTCCTGGCCAGAGGCAAAACCCTTTCACCTGTAAAGGGTTAAGAAGCTAAGGTAACGTAGCTGGCACCTGACCCAAAATGACCAATGAGAGGACAAGAGTCTTTCAAATCTGGAAGGGGGACAAAGGGTCTGTCTGTCTGTGTGATGCTTTTGCCAGGAACAGATCAGGAATGTAGCCTTACAACTCCTGTAAAGTTAATAAGTAATCTAGCTAGAAATGCGTTAGATTTCCTTTTGTTTAATGGCTGGTAAAATAAGCTGTGCTGGATGGAATGTATATTCCTGTTTTTGTGTCTTTTTGTAACTTAAGGTTTAGCCTAGAGGGATTCTCTATGTTTTGAATCCGATTACCCTGTAAGGTATTTGCCATCCTGATTTTACAGAGGTGATTCTTTTACCTTTTCTTTTTCCTTTGCCTCCATTTCTCTCTTGTGGGCAGCCTCCATTTCTTTTGCCTCCATTTCCATCTTTCTGAATTCTACCCGTCTTTCATGTTCCTTTTGTTTTTCCCCAGCCTCAAATCTGACTAATTCCAACTTCTGTTGAACAGTGCAGTCTGTCATCCTAACCTCTTTGTTTTTAACTAATTTTACACCTGAGAGCTGGAAAGAAAAGAAAAGAAAACAAAAAACTGGCTTGTAAAATTTTGCTGTGCTGTAACCTGATACCCTTTTTTTTCTGATAGCTGTTCTCAGCCTACAGAAAAATCCTTTTGTTATGCCTGCTGCTTTGTCCCCCAGGCAGAGAGACAGAATCTACAGCTGCAATCACCTTTTAAAATCCTGCTGTGCTTTCTGGTTCAAAATGGTCTCAAAATGATCCCACCACTCTGCCACCATGTCAAGATTCCTTCCCCACTCTGAACTCTAGGGTACAGATGTGGGGACCTGCATGAAAGACCCCCTAAGCTTATTCTTACCAGCTTAGGTTAAAAACTTCCTCAAGGTACAAACTTTGCCTTGTCCTTAAACCCTATGCTGCCACCACCAAGCATTTTAAACAAAGAACAGGGAAAGAGCCCACTTGGAGACCTCTTCCCACAAAATATCTCCCCAAACCCTACACTCCCTTTCCTAGGGAAGGGTTGATAAGAATCCTCACCAATTTGTACAGGTGAACACAGACCCAAATCCTTGGATCTTAAGAACAATGAAAAATCAATCAGGTTCTTAAAAGAAGAATTTTAATTAAAGAAAAGGTAAAAGAATCACCTCTGTAAAATCAGGATGGCAAATACCTTACAGGGTAATCAGATTCAAAACATAGAGAATCCCTCTAGGCAACAGCTTAAGTTACAAAAGCCACAAAAACAGGAATATACATTCCATCCAGCACAGCTTATTTTACCAGTCATTAAATAAAAGGATATCTAACGCATTTCTAGCTTGATTACTTACTAACTTAACATGAGTTGTAAGGCTGCATTCCTGATCTGTTCCTGGCAAAAGCATCACACAGACAGACAGACAGACAGACCCTTTGTCCCCCCTCCAGATTTGAAAGAATCTTGTCCTCATTTTTAAAAAAGGGAAGAAGGAGGATCCTGGGAACTATAGGCCAGTCAGCCTCACCTCAGTTCCTGGAAAAATCATGGAGCAGGTCCTCAAGGAATCAATTCTGAAGCACTTAGAGGAGAGGAAAGTGATCAGGAACAGTCAGCATTGATTCACCAAGGGCAAGTCATGCCTGACTAATCTAATTGCCTTTTATGACGAGATAACAGGCTCTGTGGATGAGGGGAAAGCGGTGGATGTGTTGTTCCTTGACTTTAGCAAAGCTTTTGACACGGTCTCCTACAGTATTCTTGCCAGCAAGTTAAAGAAGTATGGGCTGGATGAATGGACTATAAGGTGGATAGAAGGTTGGCTAGATTGTCGGGCTCAACGGGTAGTGATCAATGGCTCCATGTCTAGTTGGCAGCCAGTATCAAGTGGAGTGCCCCAAGGGTCGGTCCTGGGGCTGGTTTTGTTCAATATCTTCATAAATGATCTGGAGGATGGTGTGGATTGCACCCTCAGCAAGTTTGCTGATGACACTAAACTGGGAGGAGAGGTAGATATGCTGGAGGGTAGGGATAGGATACAGAGGGCCCTAGACAAATTAGAGGATTGGGCCAAAAGAAATCTGATGAGGTTCAACAAGGACAAGTGCAGAGTCCTGCACTTAGGATGGAAGAATCCCATGCACTGCTACAGACTAGGGACCGAATGGCTAGGCAGCAGTTCTGCAGAAAAGGACCTAGGGGTTACAGTGGACGAGAAGCTGGATATGAGTCAACAGTGTGCTCTTGTTGCCAAGAAGACCAATGGCATTCTGGGATGTATATGTAGGGGCATTGCCAGCAGATCGAGGGACGTGATCGTTCCCCCTCTATTCGACATTGGTGAGGCCTCATCTGGAGTACTGTGTCCAGTTTTGGGCCCCACACTACAAGAAGGATGTGGAAAAATTGGAAAGAGTCCTGTGGAGGGCAACAAAAATGATTAGGGGACTGGAACACATGACTTATGAGGAGAGGCTGAGGGAACTGGGATTGTTTAGTCTGCGGAAGAGGAGAATGAGGGGGGATTTGATAGCTGCTTTCAACTACCTGAGAGGTAGTTCCAGAGAGGATGGTTCTAGACTATTCTCAGTGGTAGAAGGGGACAGACCAAGGAGTAATGGTCTCAAGTTGCAGTGGGGGAGGTTTAGGTTGGATATTAGGACAAAAATTTTCACTAGGAGGGTGGTGAAACACTGGAATGCGTTACCTAGGGAGGTGGTGGAATCTCCTTCCTTAGAAGTTTTTAAGGTCAGGCTTGAGAAAGCCCTGGCTGGGATGATTTAGTTGAGGACTGGTCCTGCTTTGAGCAGGGGGTTGGACTAGATGACCTCCTGAGGTCCCTTCCAACCCTGATATTCTATGATTCTATCATTGATCATTTTGGGTCAGGTACCAGCTAGATTACTTTAGCTTCTTAACCCTTTACAGGTGAAAGGGTTTTGCCTCTGGCCAGGAGGGATTTCATAGCACTGTATACAGAAAAGTGGTTACTCTTCCCTTTATATTTATGACCGTATTATAATTCTTTTTTACCTTAATGACTGTTAGTGTCTCTCCATCCATCCATATATCTAGCCATATTTATTTCTTTCAACCTATCTATGAGCAAAGCTTCTCTAAAATTGCTTTGACATTGTACTGAATAATTTGGCTAGAACTGCAACCGTACTTTGTCAGAGGAGCTTATCAAAAGTTTGATGATATTGTTGACTGAACCACCAGTATTGAACTTCTGGAGATGAACATCTCCAGTTACATCACTGAGCAGCTCTGAAGAAGGGAAGTTGCTCTTGTCTTTAAAATACAGAACTGGGAGAGAGGAGGACCTGGGCTCTACCCCAGGCTCTGTTGTAGTCTGGCCATGTGACCGTGGACAAATCAATCTCTCTCTACCTGTTTCCTCACATGTAAACTCGTATCAGGACACTGGCTCTCCAAAAGGAACAGACATGTTATGAAGATTAAATAATTAATTTGGGTCAAGAATTTTTAGATCTTCTGATGGAAGGAGCTATACAAGCAGTAAAATATTATTCTGTGTCATAACTTGTTGCCATTGACCTAGCAACTTTGGAGCACAATAGTGATTTTGACTCTTGAAACTGGTATTGGTCTGTACTGGTAAAAAAACCAAGAATCTGATAATTAAGCTGCATGAGTTCAATATTTAAATATTGGCACCAAATCCCATATTTGGCAAATAGGCAAGTAGGCACACTTTACACACTTAAACATCCTTGATTTGGATGCTCAAAGCCTTATTTAGATCTTCACAATATTTTTCGAAGTGATACATTTTTAGCCTCTGCCTGAAGTGGAGGGACAGGAAAGAAAGAGATCTATTTAATATCTTATGTCCAAGCAAGTAATAAGGAGAATTGAGAATGTCCTCAGTTCATTCAGTAATATCAACATCTTTTTGATCCTGGAGAGGTCAAAGCAATGAGCTTCTCTCCCCTAATGACAGGTTTCAGAGTAGCATTCGTGTTAGTCTGTATCCGCAAAAAGAAAAGGAGTACTTGTGGCACCTTAGAGACTAACAAATTTATTTGAGCATAAGCTTTCGTGAGCTACAGCTCACTTCATCGGATGTTCCGATGAAGTGAGCTGTAGCTCACGAAAGCTTATGCTCAAATAAATTTGTTAGTCTATAAGGTGCCACAAGTATTCCTTTTCTCCCCTTGTGGTGGGAACAGCTACTGGGAAGCAGAATATTGTTAGGGACCAAAAAGTGAAGTTAACTGACTATACTTGCAACACAAAATTTAAGGCTACTTTGCAGAAGATCCTTGAATACTAGGGCAGGGGTGGGTAGGAAGGGGAAGTAGAGTTTACACAATCAATGGGGCTGCCCTTATTGGGGAAGGTTTTTGCATGCTTCATTCATTTCTCTCTCTAATTTTCAGAGAAGGGAGGAGCTGGAGGCTGAGTTCACACTGGAGAACCTGTGAGTAAACCTCAAATATTATGAAATCAGAAATTAATGGACTCAGCAATTCCAAGAGTAATCAATCAATAGGGAAAATGTTTCATATCCTTGCTGTTTCTTCAATAGCCAGACCCCATCCCCAGATTCCTTCCTTTTCCAAAACAGAGCACACTTAAACAAATCTTTTAAAAAAAATATAAAAGAGGGAGAAGAAAAGAGACAGAGTGGGGGAAAGACCACAACAAATATCCATATCACTTTCTAGTAATAATTTGTGTCACTGTAATTTTTCCTAACGATGATGTGTTATTTAGGTCCCCCATAGGAGTCCAAGGCTGGCTTCTTGGGACCAGTGAAATGCATGTCAGTGGTGTGGGCACCCCTGGCCAATTCATGGCACTGGGGGCAACGTGACCCACACAGTCATTAATGATATTAAAACTGTCACAAACCTCTCCCAGAGGTTTGACTCTAGTTGAATCATCTCTGTCTCTGAGTAGTCAGTGTGGCCTCTAAAAGAGGCACACTTTTATGAACAACCAAAAATTAAAAAGATCAAGATAAAAATGCTTAAAGTTGTATTTAGACGATACTGGTTGTGAAATGTGTACTTTTCATTTTGTTTTCTAGTCTGGATCTTCCTGAAACCATCATCACCAATGGAGTAGTAGTGGTACATTTTGTTTTCTTTTCTCTTGCCTCTACCTCATAGCAATACTTATAATACTGTGCAGAAACTAGAGAATCAGTAAAATGACCCAGAGCTGATACTCCTATACACTTCCTCATGCTGAGGCAAAGGCTGAGCTTGGATAGCTTGTGAACAGTTTGCATTTCCCCACCATTCCCTAGAGTGTCTGTGTTGGTCGTGACTGAGGCTAGAGTATCTGGGAGCTCCCTCAAGCCAGCACACCATAGAACTGACTAGCTGGAGAAGCGTAACAATGAGGACTCACAGCCGGTGCTCTCCCATTATTCCCTGCAGTGACTGTTGGAAGAAACTTCCATTGGAGTACAGCAGGAATTTTACTACTCCTGCCAGCACTCCTGCATCATTCCATAGCCTAGCTGCCACTAGTTATGAGCGCAATGAAAAATACATAGCAAATCATCACTTGTCAAGGACATTTGTTTTCTTTGTAGCTTTATTTTTCCCCTTTGGGAGTCCTGGTGGATCCTTATGGGACCTTTAAGAATGCCGTCATTTTCTCTTGCTTTATACCACACCCCATAGACACCTAGGGTATGTGTATCATAGCTACCATCGTTTCACCTGCGGATTAGATATGACTCTCTCTAGAGCCCATTAATAGTACTTCTTAGTCTACCAGAGAGATCATTGCAGAAGAATGCAAGGCACTTAGAACCAGGGATCAAGCATGCTGTCTCCACAGTGCTCCCAATATTTGCCACCCTGGTAGCAAAATAGTGGGCTGAAGAGATAAGTCTCCCTCTGTGATATTTTCTGTGTGTAATCATCTTATTGGTCATGTTTGTTACAGTCTCGTGAAATTTCCTGCTTGGAAGTTCAGGTGGATAGGAGGAGGTGGAAGAAGAAGAAGAAGGAAAAAAAGCATTCTACAAGTGAGGTTATTGCTTCATTAACTGGTTATTAGTAGTTATAGCCTTTAAAACAGCAACTGGAAAATGTGTAATCCTTATTATAGGTTACACTGACTGCATCTACAACTGATTGTTAAAATTCCACTGCCTTAAAGCAACATTCAGGCTGAGATTTTGGACATATTACTCCTAGTCCTGCACAGTGTACAGTCATTTACACTGGTGGAAAATGTGTATAAAATGGTACCAGATCTGAATGGTAGCACTGTGCACACACTTTGCACTGATGTATATGACTGTACTGAGGCGGTCACCCCGCTCCGGCCCTGAAGGGGTTAAAACAGCCCTGGGAAGCCAATAGGCTGATTGGGGAAACAGCCACAGCTGGAGCCACGCCCCAGTCAGGCCACATCTGGCCCTATAAAAGGGCTGTGTCTCTCTCTAGCTCTTGAGAGAGAAGGACCTGGCTGCCTGGGAGAGAAGGGTACTTGGGACAGACCAGTGTGGGGGAAATGGAGGAGGAGCTCCATCCTGGCAAATCCCCAGGCTGCAGGCCTGGTCAAAGGCCAGAACAGGTACTGGGGTTGCAAAGGTATAGCCTGGGGTTAGGCAGAGGTAGCAGGTCCAAACCCCCCCTTGCCAATGATAAGTGGTTTACAGACTGTGCTGCAGTCTGTCCCAATGAGCAGGAGCTGGATGATGACTGACAGTAGCCACTAAGGCAAGGTGGGTTTAGAGGGTGGGGGTTCCCCTGGGTGAGGAGACCCAGATTGTGGGTTACTGTTGGGGGCAGAACCCCTGGGCAAAGGGCACCAGGGTCTGGGAGGGACACGGGGGCCAGTGGCGGCGAGACACCGGCCTGCACAGGGTGCTCTGGAGGCTGGAGAGCTAATTCCCGAGACGACCAGCAGGAGGCACCGAGCCAGTGAGTCATCGCCTCACTACAATGGCCTACACAAGGTGCAGGACAATGGGGAATCAGGTCCTTGGAATTCAGACTTACGATTCCACTAATAACCTTGACTCTATCCCCTTTCCCATGTGCACTGCAACAGGGTTTTCACTGCATGGTCATACAAGTATACACGAAATAAATGCTCCATTTGTTTATCTGCAGTTATAGAAAAGAACACATTTTGTATTTGTGTGTGTGTGTGTATGTGAGTGTGTATATATATGTGTGTGTGTACACAATTTGGCAAATGTCACAGGCCCGTTTTTATGTGACCATCAACATGTAATGACAAGCTCTCTTTTAGTGTGTGTAGTGCATGCAGGAATGGTAACTTTCATGTGGGAATGAAAAAATTGAACTTTCTGATTTTGTGTGATTAATATCAGAGCCATAATATCACTTCCCCCAATATAAATTCCTTTGATTTTAATTATTTTGAATGATTACAAAATAAAATCTGTGTCTAAAGGTACTGTGTGCTTTGCTTGGTGCATGTGAGGGGCTGGGATAGTGATTGCAAAGTTGGCTTTAAGCTGTCTTTGAACTCCCATGGCTTCAAGAAGCTGGTTTGACTCCTAATGTTAGATGAGCTTCAGGGCTGCTCTAATTTATACTAGCAGTTATGGCTCTCATGAGCCTATACACCGCCTGGGAATTGGTGGCATGCTCCCTACAGTAAACCAGGGACATATGCGAAGAGAATCTCCAATTTCCCAGTGAGATTTCTAACTAGGTAGACTAGTTACACTTCTTCACACCACCTTGTGCTGATCAAGTGTCACAAAGGAGTTGTAGCATTGGCAAGCATCTGGCCTATTATCTATGAAGTGACTAAAATAGACAGAGATTCATCTGGTCTATTTGTTCTTATAAAGAAGGTTATTAGCTATTGTAGGGTCAAATCCTGCAGGGCAGCTGTACCGCACATCATTTGGCCTATAATAACATACAATACAATCATGTACATTTGTTCTGTCAGAATACAGTGGCGGTAAATACATGGCATCCCAAAGCACAGGGATGTTCCGATCTGGGTTTTTTGTTCAGGCCATTGTAAAGATAGGGCCATAGGCAATATTTGAATCTGAGTCCATGTCCAGATTTCAAATCTCCCCACCTCCCAAAGCGTACAGAACACAGGTTTTGGTTCCAGTTCATCTCTAGGTATTTTTGTCTTTTGGCGTTTTTGTTTTATTACAGACTGATAAAGGTTTGGTTTTGGTTTTGTTCGTTTTTTTTTTTTTTGTCTCCTTTTGTTAGAGCACGACTTGACGTTTACAGTGAAAGGATCCTTTGAAGAAACTCATGGCCTTTCATTGTGCTGTGACCCCAGCTTTCATCTTACAGATCCCATCCTGTTTCACTATGCCAAGCATAGCCAGCCACAACTGGATATTACAGTCCCGAAAATGAAGACACTTCCCAGCTTTGTATGTTATAATTCAACATGGTAGTAGCATGGAGTAATATAGACAGCAACATACATCTACCTTTATTTGGGATGGGGCAGCAAAAGAGTACTTCTCCTTTTAATAAAAACTCTTGTTTCTTTTCAGTGTGCTTGTATGTCATGTAGAGCAGGAAGGAGTAGAACTGGCCCTTTGACTGTGCCATTGAATTTACTTCCCTTTGATCAAGAAGTAATAGATAAGGTAAGCATTGCCAGCCTTTGAGAATAGAATCATAGAATATCAGGGTTGGAAGTGACCTCAGGAGGTCATCTAGTCCAACCCCCTGCTCAAAGCAGGACCAATCCCCAATTAAATCATACTGAATTTTTTTAAGTTTTTGCTGGTTCCACCCAGAGAAACAAACCCAGCCTCCTAGATACCAAAGAGGACGTTTTCTATTAAGGGCATTAGAAAAAAGATATGGGAGTGTGTCTGCCAAGCTGTGGGGAAGGGCCAGAAAATACAATGCAGCAGTTCTTTAGTGAGGGGGATGGGGGGGGAAGGAGGAGAAAAGAGTCTGATATCTTGCACACTCAACCAGCAAGAGTGTCTAGAGCAGGAAAAGAACTGCATAGTTCAAGGTTCTTGAAAAGCCCAGTGTCTCCTAAGAATGTTGGCTATTCTATCCTAAACCCTACCACTACAGGCCAAATCCTCAGCTGGGCTAGGCTCACGCATCAATACTGGTACTTCAAGACTTTTGTTTTTGGTACTCGTGGCAGCCTGTCCGAGGCTTAATAATGGCCTTTCCACTGGGACCTACAGTTCCACTGCTGCCTGTCTCCCATTCATGTATGTATTCCCTAACCTGTAATGGAGCATGGGCTGCTCCATAGCCCAGCCGTGCAATAGTGAGACAAGGCAGGCAGAGGTAGATGATACAGACAAGGTCTTAACCTGGTAAATTGCTGCACCTTCCTGAAAAAACAAGGAACTATTGAGATGCAAGCGATTTTTCTACAAATTTTCTTGAGGCCATATAAATCACTCTGATTACTACAGCTCACGGCTTTGTGATTGTTCTGGTGACCAGGAGCAGATGAAACTAATTAAAGTCGGGAGGAAGGAAGGCTGTAGAAATATCTCAGCATTTATTATATTTCCATTTCTCATTTTCAGCACAGAAAATTTGACCTACACTTTAAGACAAAACAGTGGTAAGTTTCTTTCTTGGCTTCTTGGATTCTGATAGATGGTGGCCAAGTTCTGCTCTTTGTATCTGGGGAAAGATGTGCTTATGTCATAACTTTCTGCTGTGTACTGATCTCCAATTGAGACCATGTAATAAAACACACGCAGTGCAGTCAACATTTAATGAGACTTCTATTAGATCCAGCAGAAGAAGTGTTACTGATAGTAGTTTTTGAAATCTGTACACACAGGGTGAGATTCTGTGCTGTGCTGCCAGGGCTTGTGAGGAGTTCCTTGGAAGAAAGCTTTATGAATGCTGGGCGTATTCTCCGGCTAAAATGAGAGGTCTTAGGAACCCTTTATGTCACTCCAGACTTTTTACTTTGTATCAAGGGTTAGAAAAAGAGATCTCATTCATCCTGCCTATCTGTTATCCTCCGAGCACCGCAATCCACTGAACGCTCTTGTGCCAGCCATTATGCACTGTAAAATCCCTTACATAGCCAGTGACATAAGATAGCAGTGTGTTAATAAAAGACTTGACAAAGAATGTATAAGCCTGCCAATTGCCTTATAAAATGTAAATCCAGTTAAAATTGTACACCACTGGGTAGAGATGCCAGCTTATACACCTGGGTCCAACAGCTGTGTATTGTCATATACAGAAATTCAGGACAGGCAACATTTGGAAAAATACTTCATGGCTCAGTTATTTGCAATGTAGAGTCTCAGGGTGTGAACATGCATTTCTCCTTTGTATACCACCTAGCCTATATGCTTCAATATTTAAATCACCTCAGTGGGAGATGACATTATAGCATGTTATGGCACCAGTGTTTTATAGTTATTCTTGAAAAGACACTTTAATTCTAAAATCCTAATTTTAGCGACTTATACATCTCTGGAAATTGCCTTTTGGTGTTCGATTTCTCCTGCTGCTTCTCAATCCAGTTATGAATTTTATTAGAAAGCTTGAAAAAAATATAAGCTATTCTGAATAACATTCCATTAACAATATGTTGCATCACATACAAAACTGAATGAGAGAAAGTTATATACAGCATATATGTGTCACAGAAGATTAGGATTGGAAGAGACCTCCGGAGGTCATCTAGTCCAACCCCCTGCTAAAAGCAGGACCAACCCCAACTGTCAAGCCATATTGTCGCAGTCAGTACAGATTTTGGCCTGTACAGTGCTTACAGTGTCAATATCCTTACAAAACAGTAACAAAGGGGTACGTTGAAAAATATCCTAATGTTTATCAGCATCTGTTCCACTATCCACTGATATTTATTATGGGAAACACACCTGCCTTTATAGCAGATTATGATACATTGCAGAGATTTTCAATTTGAACAAGTTCTTAATCCCCATTAAAATTAATGGGAAATGGGTATCCAAATCCTCTAGGAAACTTGGAACATTTCAGTCTCTGCCTAATCTTTGAAGGGCAGGGAAAGTAGGACAGCGTTATCAACATGTGCATTCCTACCTTAGCAAGAAAACAAATACAAGACCAAAGACAGAACATTTGGTCCATCTAGGATACCCACAAATTGAAATAAATGTACCTGTGTATATTTAAATGTTTAGTCAGTTAGGTAAATGCAAACATATACTTGACTATGTTAGATAACACAATCCTCTTTTCCTATTTTTGAACCAAAGAAATGTAATACCTAAAAACTATGTTAATTCTGAGTTATGGCTAAGATTTAAAATACGAAAAAATCAAAAGTTGTTGTTCACAGCAACTGTGATTTTTGTTCCCTTGCACCAATATTGTATTTTGTATTCTCTACCAGGGTTAACGTTTATGCCATTAAATATATATACAACATGGACAAATGATGGCTGTTACTTAAATCTTTCTCTTACTGCACTTTTTAACAATATTTTCAAAGCAGCTTCCAAAACTCTAATCATACTTGTGAGTTCACCCAAATGTACAAACCAAAAAATGCATTTGAACATGCAAGCCCTTGGAGTTACCCATCTTGCAGGTGCAAATAGATGCTTCTCAAAATTTTGAAGATGCAATTTAGAAGGCTCTATTGACAATTTTCAGAGTAACAGCCGTGTTAGTCTGTATTCGCAAAAAGAAAAGGAGTACTTGTGGCACCTTAGAGACTAACCAATTTATTTGAGCATGAGCTTTCGTGAGCTACAGCTCACTTCATCGGATGCATACTGTGGAAACTGCAGAAGACATTATATACACAGAGACCATGAAACAATATCTCCTCCCACCCCACTCTCCTGCTGGTAATAGCTTATCTAAAGTGATCATCAAGTTGGAAATGGCCCAACTTGATGATCACTTTAGATAAGCTATTACCAGCAGGAGAGTGGGGTGGGAGGAGGTATTGTTTCATGGTCTCTGTGTATATAATGTCTTCTGCAGTTTCCACAGTATGCATCCGATGAAGTGAGCTGTAGCTCACGAAAGCTCATGCTCAAATAAATTGGTTAGTCTCTAAGGTGCCACAAGTACTCCTTTTCTATTGACAATTTGACCCTCTATGTATAACTTTGCCGTTGGAGGTGCAAGTTGCCAATTCTGTTACTTGCAGCTATCTTTAGACATTTTAGATAATAAAAAATACCTTAATATCATGGAGAGCAGATAGATACTTTTGTTTTGTTAATAGAATAAAATTTTACAGGACTCTGCACATATTGCTGTCTGTCTTCCCGTATAGTTTATTAGTTTGTCCATATACAAGTTGTAATAACATAATATAAAAATGGATATATTGTGTCAGACAAATGGTCCATCTAGCCCAGTATCCTGTCTTCCAATAGTGGCCAGTGCCAGCTGCTTCAGAGGGAATGAACAGAACAAGTAATCATAAAGTGATCCATCCCCTGTTGCCCATTCCCAGCTTCTGGCAAACAGAGGTTAGGGACACTTCAGAGCATGGTTTTGCATCCATGCTCACCCTGGCTACTAGACAGTGATGGGCCTATCCTCATGAACTTATCTAGTTCTTTTTTGAACCCTGTTATCGTCTTGGCCTTCACAATATCCTCTGGCAAAGAGTTCCACAGGTTGACTGTGTGACGTGTGAAGAAATACTTCTTTTTGTTTGTTTTAAACCTGCTGCCTATTAATTTCATTTGTTGACCCCTAATTCATGTGTTATGAGAAGGAGTAAATAACACTTCCTTATTTACTTTCTCCACACCAGTCATGATATTATAGACCTCTATCATATCCCCGCCCTTAGTTGTCTCTTTTCCAAGCTGAAAAGTCCCAGTTTTATTAATCTCTCCTCATATGGAAGATGTGCCATACCCCTACTCGTTTTTTTTTTTTTTTTTTTTGCCCTTCTCTGTACTTTTCCAATCCCAATATATCTTTTTTGAGATGGGGTGACCAGATCTGCACACAGTATTCAAGATGTGGGCGTACCATGGATTTAGATAGCGGCAATATGATATTTTCTGTCTTATTATCTATCCCTTTCCTAATGATTCACAACGTTCTGTGAGCTTTTTTGACTGCCACTGCACATTGAGTGGATGTTTTCAGAGAAGTATCTACAATGACTCCAAAATAGCTTTCTTGAGTGGTAACAGCTAATTTAGACCCCATCATTTTATGTGTATAGATGGGATTATGTTTTCCAATATGCATTACTTTGCATTTATCAACATTGAATTTCATCTGTCATTTTGTTGCCCAGTTTTGTGAGATCCCTTTGTAACTCTTTGCAATCTGCTTTGAACTTAACTATCTTGAGTAGTTTTGTATCATTGGCAAATTTTGCCATCTGACTGTTTACCCCTTTTTCCAGATCATTTGTGAATATGTTGAACAGGACTGGTCCCAGTACAGACCCCTGGCGGACACCACTTTTTACCTTTCTTTATTCTGAAAACTGGCCATTTATTCCCACACTTTATTTTCTATCTTTTAACTAGTTACTTATCCAGGAGAGAACCTTCCCTCTTATCCCATGACAGCTTACTTTGCTTAAGAGCCTTTGGTGAGGGACCTTGTCAAAGGCTTTCTGAAAAGCTAAGTACAGGATATCCACTGGATCCCCCTTGGCCACATGCTTGTTGACCCCCTCAAAGAATTCTAGTAGATTGGTGAGGCATGATTTCCCTTTACAAAACCATGTTGACTCTTCTCCCACAAATTGTGTTCATCTATGTATCTGATCATTCTGTTCTTTACTATAGTTTCAACCAATTTGCCGGGTACTGAAGATAGGCTTACCAGCCTGCAATTGCTGGGATTGCCTCTGGACCCTTTTTTAAAATTGGTGTCACATTAGCTATCCTCCATCTGGTACAGAAGCTGATTTAAATGATAGGTTACATACCACAGTTAGTAGTTCTGCAATTTCATACTTGAGTTCCTTCAGAACTCTTGGGTGAATACCGTGTGGTCCTGGTGACTTATTACTGTTTAATTTATCAATTTATTCCAAAACCTACTCTAATGAGACCTCAATCTGGGACAATTCCTCAGATTTATCACCTAAAAATAATGGCACAGGTTTGGGAATCGCCCTCACATCCTCAGCTGTGAAGCTGGATACAAAGAATTCATTTAGTTTCTCTTCAATGGCCTTATCTTCCTTGAGTGCTCCTTTAGCATCTTGATTTTCCAGTGGCCCCACTTGTTGTTTAGCAGGCTTCCTGCTTCTGATGCACTTTCAAAAAAATTGCAGTTACTTTTTGGCTAGCTATTTTTCAAATTCTTTTTTTTTTTTCTTTTTCTTCCTAATCATATTTTTACCATATTTTGCCAGAGTTTATGCTCCTTTCTATTTTCCTCACTAGGATTTAACTTCCACTTTTTAAAGGATGCCTTTTTGCCTCTAACTCCTTTTACTTTGTGGCACTTTTCTAGTCCTCTTACTATTTTTTTTAATTGGGGCTATACATTTAAGTTGAGCCTCTATTATGGTGTCTTTAAAAGGTTTCCATGCAGCTTGCAGGGATTTCACTTTTGGCACTCTACCTTTTAATTTCTGTTTCACTAACTTCCTCGTTTTTGTGTTGTTCCCCTTTCTGAAATTAAATGCGATGGTGGTGCGCCCCTCCCCCCCCCCCCCCGGCTGCTAAATTTTATTATGTTTTGGTCACTATTACCAAACGGTTCAGCTACATTCACCTTGTGGACCAGATCCTGTACTCCACTTAGGGGTAAATCAATAGAAATGGTGGTAATGTCTTGTCTGTTTATGAAGGGTATATAGTTTATTTTAACTGTACAGTCCATCTTGAGATACAAGTCATAACGCATAATATTTGTGCCTGCGTTCCAGCCGGGAAGACCTAGATATGCGCTTGGGGTTTGAGTTGTGTGTGGAGGAGAAGGATTTCCTGTGTAAAAGGAAGAAGTATGTTGCTGCTGCTCTGAAAAAGGTTCTCCAGCTTGAGGAGGACCTGCAGGATGATGAGGTACGTGGGGCAGAATCCTTCCCACTCCTTGTCACAGAGGCATGCTCAGTCAATTGGGCGCCAAAATGTGGCATCTTGTTCTCTATTTTCACAGTCTTCAGACAGTCAGGATGCTTTACACTGAAGAAATAGGTCATCTTACTTTTTAGGAAGTGAATGAGTGGTCACAGATGACATTAGTAACATCTTTTTACTTGTATATACAGTACCTAAAGAGTGTTGCTTGAACAGATATTAAATACCAAGATGGTTTAGGCCCATGTTCTCAGAATTACAGCAAAAGCTTTCTTAGGACCAACCATCTTCTCAACCAGCCCATGCAGACAGACTCAGAACTTCTGTCACTCAGGCCATGTCTACACTACAAACTCATGTTGACTCTAGTTACGGTGGCATACCGCCACTGCAGTTAGTACATTGCTTGTATGTGTACATACTTGGCTCCTTGCGTCTGTGGTGTGCATACTCACTAGGAGTGCTTATGTTGATAGACAGTGCGGTGCACCATGAGTACGTATCTCACTGTGCAACTCGCCACCATCCAGCGCACTGTCTTTTGGGAAGTTTTGGCAATGCGTGATGGGGCTGAAACGAGTTGCACACGGGTAATTGGGAGTATGGGGTCAACTTCCCAGTTTGCAACTGTCTCCATCCCATAATGTTATCTGTATCCCATAATTTTTGCGCCTTTTTTTCAAAATCCCACACACCCGCGCCACACTTCACGCTGTCCACCGTCTCTGACAGAAGCATGGAGTCAGCACAGCTCTGCTCTATTGTCATAAGTGTTGCAAGCACGTGATCCTGCAGTATTTGCAGAGCTGCAAGAAGAATCGAATGAGTAGGGAACATGATAATTTCTCGGAGGACAGATTGCCATGGGACATAGTGAGAACCAATGCAAGGTTGTTGGCGTTCATAGAGCAGCTGCAGATGGTGAAGTGCCACTTCTGGGCCCAAGAAACAAGCACTGACTGGTGTGATTGCATCATAATGCAGATGTGGGATGACAAGTAGTGGCTGCAGAAGTTTGAAATGCACAAGGCCACATTCCTGGATCTGTGCGCTGAGCTTGCCCCAGCCCTCCAGAGCAGGAACACCAAAAAGAGAGCTGCACTAATAGTGGAGAAGTGAGTGGCGATTGCATTGTGGAAACTTGCAATTGTGGATTGCTACCAGCCAGGTGGGAATCAATTTGGAGTCAGGAAATCCACCGTGGGGGCTGTTGTCATGCGGTGCAGGACTGTGACTCAGCAATGCCTCAGGACATAATGGATGGATTTGTGGTACTGAGGTTCCTGAACTGTGGAGAGTGGGGAAGGGGAGAAATAGACAGCACTCATATCCCTATTTTGGCACCAGATCATCTTGCCACAGAGTACATCAACAGAAAGGACTACTTTTCTATAATTATCACTGGGATGCTTCATCGACATCAATGTGGGCTGGTCAGGGAAGGTGCATGATGCTTGCATCTTTAAGAACACAGGACATTTCAGAAAGCTGCAAGCAAAGACTTTCCCAACTGGATGGTTACCTTTGGCAATGATGAAAGCCCAGTAGTGATCCTGGAGCACCCAGCATACATCTTTCTCCCCGGCTCATGAAGTTGTACACCAGCCACCTCAACAGCACAGAGGAATGATTCAACTACTGGCTTAGCAGGTGCAGAATGACAATTCGTTGTGCTTTTGGTTGTTTGAAGTGATGCTGGCATTGTTCACTCACAAGATTGGACTTCAGTAAGAAAAATATCCCAATGGTTATAGCTTCTTGCTGTGTCATACATCATATCTGTGAAGCAAAGGGGGAAATGTTTCCACTGGGGAAAGGTGGAGCGGCTGTCTGCAGAACTTGAACTGCCAGATACATAGGCTATCATAAGAGCTCAGTGCGGAGCTATAGGAGCAGGGAGGCTTTGAAAAACCACTTTAACAGTGAGCTAGAGAAATATGTGTTGTAGTCAGCGTTCCCTCTAATTTTGTATGTCCATGTGAGGAATGAATTTTGTTATGTACACCAATATGGAGGTGATGTGGAACACGTCATCTCCATATTGGTGCACATAACAAAATTATGTGGCGGGGGTGGGGCTGAGGGGTTTGGAGTGTAGGACGGGGGGCTCAGGGATGGGGCAGAGGGTTGGGGTGTGGGGGGAGGGAGAGAGCTCTGGCTGGGGGTGCAGACTCTGGGGTGGGGACAGGAATGAAGGGTTCAGGGTACGGGACGGGGCTCAGAGCTGGGGCAGAGGGTTGGGTTTTGGGGGGATGAGGGTTCTGACTGGAAGTGCAGGCTCTGGGGTAGGGCTGGGGATGAGGGGTTTGGGGTGCAGGAGTGGGCTCAGGGCTGGGGCAGAGGGTTGGGTGCAGGGGGTGAGGGTTCCAGTTAGGGGTGAAGGCTCTGGGGTGGGGCCAGGGATGAAGGGTTTAGGTTGTGGGAGGGGGCTCAGGGCTGGGGCAGAGGGTTGGGGTACAGGCTCTGGGGTGGGGCTGCAGGCTGCCTCTCTGCGGTTGGGAGAGAGGACTCCCCTCGTCCCCTTCTTGCCGCAGCAGCTCAGGGCGTGGGGAGAGGCGCCTCTCCTCGGCTGTGGCAGCTCCGGCGGGGTGGGCTGGGCCAAGGGAGGGGCTCCTTTCCCCCGGCAGCGGCAAGTCCCATGGGGCATCTCTCCCCACCGCAGCCCTGAGCCCCTGCGCAGGACTTAATAGGCGGCTGTGCAGCTTAGAGGGAACTTAGGTTGTAGTGTGGTCTACCTGGCCCTGCTCTTTTGTGGCCTGGTAGGAATTGTATGGTGATTGCTGCACACACAGGAATATGGCATTGTCCACGCACCTATTAATTTTGTTTGTGACTGATCCTATGAATTGTGTGGCACTGTGCAATAACAGGTAATTGGCTGCTTTCAGAACTGCTCAGCTCTCGGCAACATATGTTGTGAACTAATAAAGATGAATTATGTTCCAAAAAATAGAATTTTATTCTTAACAAAATAAGTGCAAAAAAGTGCAATTTTAAAACTAATACATTAAAAATGTAATAAACCATAATAAATTAATAGAACAGAACTTATGAAGAGTAAAGAACATTCATGTCCATTTCAGCTACACATACATGGACCTGTGAAAGCTACGGTCGGCATATGTGAAGCTGTGATTGTCTTTAATGTCCCCATGGGTAGAGTGGTGGGGGTAGTGCCCTGATGTCACATGGAACATTGAGACGGTCCCGATGTTGAGTTCTCAATGGGCTTCAGAGGGAGGCAAGCCCAGAACTGTTGAACTTGCAGGTCCACCAGAGTCTGCAACATCTTTGTTTGCTGCCTGAGAAGCCCCAGTATGTTCTGGTGCATCTCCCTCTCCTTTTCCTGCTGGGCTCCTGGGCCTTTTTGCTCTCCACTCATTCCTTTTCCAGTCTGTCTGCAGTTTTCATCGTCCAAGCCCTGTGTTCACGGTCTGAAGCAGCACTGACTTGCAGGATCTCACTGAACATGTCATCCCGAGTCCTCTTCTTTCTCCTCCTTATCTGGCTCAGGTGTTCCATGGGTGTAGAAAGGGAGACCCTAAAGGCTGCAATGGCACCAGCTGCAGATAAAACACACAGAGGTACCCTTCTCAGTCCATTCATTACAGAAAGTGAAACTTAAGATGCTGAACTCACTCCCCTTGCTCCCCTAAAGTTTTAAGCACTATGTTCTCACTTCTGCTTGGGATTGCTTGTGCACGGCGCCAGTCACAGCACCAGCCATGGTGAGTATGGCCCGCCAAGGGTTGAGGAAATGTGGAGGGAATTGTTTGGTTGCATGAATCTAGTAGTATAGGGCATTGTCACTGCATCCTGGCACCATTTTCCACAGGCGGGGGTGATTTTAGCTGAGATCTCACTCCTGAGGGTAACAAGGCAGAGAGCAGAGAAAGCACAGCTGCTGCTGGTGTCCCAAAGGTGCCTGGGCCTGTATGCTGCTAGTCTGTGTACTGCAATGGTGCCTGCTGAACTGATCACTGAGTGGCACAGGAAAGAGTCCTACCACAGAGAAAGATATAAAGGAATCCTCCCTAGAGATCTTCGGCAGAGGATTGCAGAGTACCTCCATGAACGTTTCATCAATATCTCTCAGGAAGATTCAAAGTACATCCCCGAGAACATAAACAAACTGTTCTGCATGGCCCCTCTGCCTAATTCTAGAGGGGAATGAAAAACAGATAGCACCTCACCTCTTTTGGTTGTACCACTACCTTGTCTAGCACAACTAAATTAATGATAAGTCAAAAGATGTGTCCTCCTACTTTGGGGATGCCATCCCTGTAACTGAAAATTTATCTACACACTTACCCAAGGTTCCTTCCTCTGCATTGGGGTCACCCGTGCTTGACTGGTTGGACTGTGGAGGAATCAAAAACAGGTCCCGGCTCGCTGTGCAGCTGGATTCCCTAGGTCACCTGTCCTCCATACTCCTCCTTCTCTTCCTGATCCACCATCTCTTCCACCTCACTGTGCACATCCTGTGACTCGGTCTCCTCGGAGGTATCTATGGTGGTGTGGGGAGTGGTGGTGGGGTCTCTGCCAAGTACAGCATGCAGCTCTTGTAAAAGCAGCAGGTCTGTGGCACAGCAGATCTAGTGTTGGCCTCTCTGGCTTTCTGGTATGCCTGCTGCAGCTCCTTGGCTTTCACTGTGTACTGCTGTTGATCCCTGTTGTAGCCCTTCTCCTGCATCCCCTGACCAATTTGTTCATAGATGTTGACATTCCTATAGCTGATGCTGGAGCTGTGCCTGCATAGCCTCTTCAGGCCCAGGAGGTCCAATACCTCCTGTTTTTTCCAGGCAGGAGCACGTCTGGAGCATGGAGCCAGCATGGTCAGTTGGGCAGTTGTACTCAACAATGGAGAGCTGCTAGGGGTGCTTGCCAAGCCAGACAATAAGAAAAAGGAATTTAAAAAATTCATGGGACTTTAAATGGAGTGGAGGTGGGGAGTCTTCTGGTCTCTCTGACCCCTAGGTTGGGGAGTTCACAACTGAGACCAGAGCAGCCAGTATGGGGCATTGTGGGACAGATACTGGAGGACAGTTAGGATCAAGATAAATAACGCAGTTTCTACACTCACACTGCATCAACCTATGTACATCAACTGTAGCTCTAAACTGCTTGGGGAGGTGGTGTTTATACTAAGTTGGTGTAATGGAACACTTACCTTGGTGGGAGACAAATTTAAGTGTGGACACATGCACAACTAGGTAGACATGAACTGCCTTGTGTTGACCTAACTTTGTAATGCAGACCAGGCCTCACTGTTTATAATTGATTTGAACCTGACTTTCCATTTGCACCTGTGCTGCATAGATGCAAAATACTACCATTCTGAGTTGGTTGTGTTTACAATTACTTTGTACTCACTGGGCAGGTTTAAAGTCACCTACACTTCTGCACAAAAATGATACTTCCTTAAAGACTTTATGCTAAATTTACCATTTGTGCCAGCAGTGTCTTTAGCCCAGTGCATGGTATCCATCTTTAGTGTTAGTTGAGCCAACTTATCTTTCATGTGAGACATAGGTTTAAGTCACTGGGGGAAATGATACAGAAATGTAAACTCATTTTACAAATCTTTGGATCAAAAAAATAAACAAAACAAAACTCACAAAACCTTACATTCTACAAGGTTTGCCTATTCCTAGATGACCAATACCTACTGACAAGGTCACAACAGTGATAGTTTATTGCATTTAGTACAAGTCTGTTACAATCAGGAGATAACAATTCCTGTATTTTTATGTTGATCTCCTAGAGGATTTTTTAGGAAAATTGAAAGTATTGAGGTTAGTCTCCAATTATGCTCAGTGTTTAAAATTCCATGACATGACAGCCTTTGCTTTCCAATTGCTGAGAAGTAAGTTACAGAAAACTCAGAGCAATTCCAGTTATTTCTATGCAGCATGGTTAATTCAGATCATGTTTCTACTTGCAAACTGATCATATACAATTTTTTTTACCATTTAATCAGGGCTGGAACTTGTTAACATAATTTCTACTCATCTCCGTTCAAATCACTAATTGTCCCTACCCATATAGTTATTTTTCATTAAATGTATGCTTTTTTGCATTGACTAGGTACCAGTGGTGGCATTCATGACAACAGGTGGTGGTACAAGAGCATTGACAGCAATGTATGCTCACCTGTTGAGTATCCAGAAGCTGAATGTTTTGGACTGTATTTCATACATCACTGGTTTATCTGGCACAACATGGTAAGGAGGACCAAGCTTCTGACACAAAGAAATTAATTAAGGACACACAATTTCCAGAGTGGTGAAATGTTTATTAGTCTCCAAGTAGTTATGCATGTACCCATTGTAACCTAGTTTAAATATTGTGATAGATCCAGGCCAGTTGGGTACAGCACAGTAGCAGAAGGCAGATATACTGGCCACTGGATTAACAGTTTTTTGTTCCTTGACTGACCAGAGCAGGGGCTGCTCCAGGCTAATGAGAACACCTGACTCCAATTAACCTGCAAAGAGTCAGGTGAGGCCATTAAGCTAATGTGACCACCTGACTCTAATTAAGGCCCCTCTGATAATATAAAAGGGCTCACTCCAGTCAGGCAGAGAGGAGTCAGGGAGCCAGAGGAGAGGAAGTGTGGCTGAAGGGCTGGTTAATGAAGACCCCCTCAAGTCATTGGTAAGGGAGCCCTAAGGTAAGGGTGAAGAGGGGAGAAGCAGGAGAGCTGTGGGGAAGTGGCTCAGGGAAATGTAGCAACTCTGGCAGTGACAGGTTGGCTGCCAACAGCTGCTACTATTAGGGTCCCTGGGCCAGAACCCGGAGTAGAGGGCAGGCCTGGGTTCCCCCCAACCCACCACTACAGAAACACCTCCTGGGAGGGGAAACAGGCTTCTGTCAGGACAGGAGGCTAAACTGTTTTGGCATAAGGCCGTAGGGGCAACAGAGACTGTGGAAATTCTCTCACCAACCTCCATTGCTGGCTTATGATGAAAAGGGCTCAGTAGACTGTATCCCTGGCCCTAGAGAGAAAAGGGCTATGTGGAGGGTTGCAGTGAGCCTCTGAAGCTAGCATAAACCGCCTGGAAGCGTGGAACCCACAGGGACAAGGTCGGAGCTCTGCCACAATATCTAATAATTATTATTTTCACACACAAACCAAGAAATCATCACTGTTTATGGTTTCCAGAGGCCTTTTTGGCCAACAGAATGATAATTAACAAGCAGCTTTATTTATCTAGTGTGGCTTTTTCATGTCGGCCTTTGTTAGGTGTTTACCAGTATTTGCTATCGTCCATGATCATGTGTGAACGATATCAACAATGGAAAAGTAGCAAAGTGAATTAGAGAGATTAGATCATCTGAAGCTACAAGCAACCAAGGGAGACCTGGTGCTAATAAATGTACAGTCCTACCAGCACAAGTAGGAAATAATAAATCATATATAACTTTTAGCAAAATGGGTGGTTGTAATAAAGCAGCCACACCCATCGCATTAAAACAATCTTGTTTTAATTTGGTGGTATTAATACTACCCTAATATCACTTTTTGATGTACCTAAGCAATGTAGTTGCTGCAGCGAAGGTGTAGAATAAGGATTGGGGAGTTTGTTACAAATCTAAAACTTGAGCTAGGCTTCCAAATTGTTTGCTGAAATTCACAAACCTTTTGGAAAACGTGGACTGGGTGTCAAGCAAGACAGGGCCCATTTAATGGACATTTCATGAAACTTGGTGGTTTCAGTTAAATGTCGTTACGTTTCACGGAGACTTTTAGTTTCGTTCAAACGCAAAAGGCACATCAAGGTGTAAACTCACCCAATCTGAAATCAAGAAATGTTGCTCAACGCACTCTAAGCCAAAACTTGAGAGTTTCAAAGAGCTCTAATTTTGAACCCCAACTTTTCCTTATATTTCCTTTTCTCAGGACAATGTCAAATTTGTATGAAGATCCTGACTGGTCACAGAAGGATATGGAGGCATCAGTCAGTGATGCTCGGAAACATGTGATCAAAAACAAGTTCTTGACCTGTTTTTCCATGGATCGTCTGAAATACTATGTAAAGGAGCTACACCAGCGGAAACAAGAGGGGCACAAGATATGTTTTACAGATCTGTGGGGACTCATCATTGAAGCCATGTTACATGATGGGGTACTATAGAACATTTACTCTTTTCAGAGTCTTCCTTTAAGTAACTAATCTTCTGAAAGTAGAAATGAGAAATATCCTAACGGGATATGCCCACTCAGCACGGCTGCAGAGTTATTCACACAAACAAGTTTTATTTCTTGACTGCATCATGTATATGTTAAAATTAGACGTGCTCAAAAAACGGGAATGAAAGCCCCCTCCTATGGAAACTCTGGAAAATCCAAAATTCGTTTTTAAGAGCTGATTTTTCAAAGTGCCTTAAAATCCCTATGCATAGGGAGATTGCCTTGATAATGTATATACGACAAGTGGAGCTGGGATAGAGCATGTGATGCAAATTTGGAATTGTTTGGTCAAGGGGTTCCCAAAATGCAGCCCAAACCCTTTGGCATATGAGCTACTTTTACTTTTCGAAGTGCTTTCAAATCCATGTGCAATTTCGAGGAAGTTTCACCCCACCACACACACCCCATAAATGCTTCCCCAAAGCCATCAACCCTTCTCTCCACATCCCACCTTGTGCCAGGTTAGTGGGTAGTATTGTTTCTGGGAGATAAAGCCTCGTATGCAGGAGAAAGGGGACGGGGAGATAGTTGAGGGCAGGGAGTAGCTACCATATTGAAAACGACACCAAAGAGGCTAGTGCAAGTGTCCTGGCCAGGATGAATCTCTTCTCTGCCAGGAGAGGCTCACTGAATGCCTGCCAGACAGCTGTAGGTAGGGCTGATTCTGTCCAGGGAGCTGGAAACAGACCCACTCCAAGCATGCCACAGGCACAGCATGTAACGCTGAGCTGAAAAGCAGCATGTATGGCTCCACGGGCACGTGGAGCTGAGGCTGGGAGACGGAAGGAGAAGGAGGCAGCGGCACACTCACTGAGGCATGAATTTTCATTTTGTTGTGGTTCATAATGGTTCAATATTTCATTTTCCACATTTTCAGCGGAATTTTTCTATCCCCATTTTTTGTTCCCCCAAATTAGTAACTCTTCTAAATGAATTAATTTTGATTTTTAAAAATGATTCCCGCCCCCCCCATTTTTGAAAAACAATCAGTGTGACACTAAAGTGACCAGTGAAAATTAGCAACATAAAGAACCAAACCAGACAAATAATAATAATAAAAAAAAATACGAATTTCACTAAATGACCAAACTTTTTCACATCAAAACTTTCTACATTTAAAACACACACACACAATCCCCTGTTTTATTATTCATTATTATTTACTTATTCCACAAGGGCATTTTAAAAAAAATTCAGAATTTCAACTCCCTCCAATTAGAACACAATAGGAGAATCTTGTGACTGCTGATGCAGGCAGATGTGAGTATCATTTCTCTGTTAGCAAAACCCTCTGCTCCCAGAGTTGAATTCAATCCAAAGAAAGGCAGGCAATGTTGGCAATGCTGCCCCCCTTCAAGGTTCCAGGCCAGGGTGTGGGGCGCAGTGCCACCCTCCCCAGGAAGCCACTTCAGGAAGGTGCTGAATCAGCACCTTCTGCAGCCTGGCTGGCACTTAACACTGTTCCCAGCCAGCATTGCCCTCTTTTGGTAAGTGCTGCATGGTGCTGGTCACCTGTGCCCTCTGCAATGGAAACAGGTTCTAACCACACTACAGTTTTAAAACATATCGTAACTGAGCTCTTCATTCTTGTACAGTGGTGCTGTAGTGGTGGCTTTCCTGTGACATTTACCCTTTCTGGATGAAATGACTCGTGCATGTTCTCAACTGATCATTTTTTTTAAAAAAGTGGGGGAGGGGGCCCTATTTTTTAAAATAAGCAAAAGGTAAAAAATGACAGTTTTCACCAGTGAAATCTTTGAATGTTCCAGTATATGAAACCTTGACAAACTGATTTTTAAACAACTTTAAGCATTCAAGTGAACGAGACTACTCTCATGCTTAAAGTTAAGCACATGCTTACGTGCTTTGGTGGATCAGGAACAGAGCACTCAGCACATTGCAGGATCAAGCCCATAGAGGAGAACCTGGTCAGAACTGAGTAGGCATTTCATTGTAATATTTCAAGTCCCAGTAAAGTGGTAGGTCCCTATGTCATTTACATTTTCCTCAGTTATGTATCTTGTTTCCAAACAGGAAGACCACCATAAACTCACAGATCAGCAACAAGCGCTCAGTCATGGTCAGAATCCACTGCCCATCTACCTTGTTCTCAATGTGAAGGACAAAATTAGCAATCGAGATTTTCGAGGTAATAATTATGTTCTAGAAATTTATTTTTCTTTAAATCTAACCGGGTTCAGCTTAGGGTTAGAACTGGTTAATTTAATGCAAGAATCCTTCTTAAATCAATTCACTCAAAAGTGGGCTTATATTTCTTATTAATTAAATTTGTCTCTCTCTGTATTTCGGGTTTGGCCTGAGATCAGAAGCAGAATATTATGACAGAGGCTATTCTCACAAGATTATCTGGCCAGCACAGAAGCAGGAAGTACCAGAAATCTCATGAGCTTTCCAGACACCTGTGGGTGTGAGAAGAGAATTCACTCTCCATGCTCATCACTGTTATATCTGTATTGAATAAAAGTGGCCAGTTAGCAAATATGCTAGTTCAGCAACTAGTTTGTCATGAAGAAGCTGAAACCAAAATCTTATTCCATTAATAACTCAGTTTATTCATATAACAAGAATATTTTTCTTTACCCGCAGTCAGGTTACTGCAGTAACACTTTTTCTTCTGACTCCTTCTTTAGAATGGATGGAGTTCACTCCCTACGAGGTGGGACTCCTTAAATATGGGGCATTCATTCGCGCTGAGAATTTTGGAAGTGAGTTCTTCATGGGTCGGCTGATGAAGAAGCTCCCAGAATCCCGGATCTGCTTCTTGGAAGGTGATTTATTGTCCTGGAAAAATGTAATGTAACATAAGCCAGTCACTGGCAAGCCAGAGTTTTATGGCTGCTGCAATTGGTACAGTGTCACCTTCTAGAAACTGTATAAGGTGATGTATCTGAACCAATAGCATGTCCTGACCTGCAGATTTAAAATCTCTCTATAGTGTAATTAAGTGAGTTAGATTAATCTGATTTCATTATACTGTCATGCACAAGGCATCTGAAAGATACTTTTTCATCTTTATTTGAACAACAAAATTTTCAAAATGTTGCAGTTTGCTCAAGTACCAGTCTCTTCTGGATCCCAAATCTATGAGAAATTCAGCCCCTGGTATAGAATGGTCTAACTGCTGACTTTTAGCGCTGATTGATTCAGCAACGTAACATAGAAACATAACCTAATAATCATCAGTATGTGTAATACTCTGAAGCAGTACAGCTGTTCTAAGGAGTCTTTTGTACGTACTGTATCCCCAAACTCTTTACAAATGTAAAGAATACAATTTAATAAATAATATCAGAGAACAGAGAAATGAACAAACAGATGAGAGAGAAACAAAACAGCATGTAGTTTTTCAGATGAGTTTTAAAAAGAGATGTGGAGTGGATGAAGCAGAAGGAAGCAGGAAGAGGCTGCCAGTTTATGGCTGGTTAGCAATATTACCGTCACTGAGACAGACTTGAATTTCAGTTAAAATGTATAGTAAAGTAATAACAACATCTACCGTATATGTAGTGTTGTTGTAGCTGTATCAGTCCCAGGATATTAGAGAGTCAAGGTACGTGAGGTAATATCTTTCATTGGACCAACTTCTGTTGGTGAGAGAGATAAGCTTTCTAGCTTACACAGAGCTCTTCTTCACGTCTGGGAAACTAACTCATGCTATGGCTGCACTAGAGAGCTTACAGCAGCACAGCTGTACCAATGCTGTAAGATCTCCCGTGTAGCCGCTCTATGCCAGCAGGAGAGAGCTCTCCCATCAACATAATTAAACCACCCACAATGAGTGGCAGTAGCTATGTTGGTGGGAGTTGCTCTCCCGCTGACACAGCGCTGTCCACACCAATGCTTCTGTCAGTGAAACTTATGTCGGTCAGGGCTGTGTTTTTTCAGGGCGTTATAGGGCTACAGCACAGTAATGTCTATACAGCTTCATCAAACTATGTTATAATATTATGAGGGCACAACTGGGTTGTAACCAGATGCCTCAATATGGTAATTCTGTATTGCAAATAGAATCTAATATTTCCTTCCCTTCCTTTTGCATAAGCACTGCACACAGCCATAGAAAAAGAGCCCCTGGCTTACTCTTCCTGCTTCTCACCCTGATTGCTATAACTAAAAAGGATTTATGTAAAGGGAGTTTCAGGTTCCTATTATTAAATTAGCAATGTTGTGACTATTTGCCTGTATGGACCTTTCACAACAGCCACTCGAAAAGGATTTCAGGGACACCAAGCTGCCTTTACACTGCCCACACCCAGGAAAGAGTGGATGCTGACTAACGTAGGTCATGGGACCCCTAACTACATTCAGTGATTGGCTGGAATGCTCTTGGGAGTGCTCTTTGTAATTCCAGGTTGGTGTACATGTAATCTCCCAACTGTTAGGACCCAGCTAGTCCTGGCCCTCATTCAAATCCCCCCAAACTGGCCAACATTTCAAATCTTCAGGAAATATAGTATTTGCATTGTTGCCAATTCATGTGATTTTCCTTCCCCAGCTCCACCCAAGTCATGCAATATTTGGTATTTTTCTTCAAGCCCAGTTCCTGGAGGTATGTGATTAGTTGGGAATCTGAACTGTTTTTTTTTAAAGTAAGCTTCCAACCTGGATTGCGTATCTACAGCCGAAGTGCAGTCCAACTGAGTCAAGAATTTGAGTCTGCAAGAACCAGTCTTGAAAGAAAATGCAAAAGTCTGATGATCTTTTTAATAAAGAAGCTATTTGCAGTGTGACAACAACAAATATAGTGAACCTACAAATTTATGAAAAACATTATGTAGCCTATGCCAGTAGATGGTGCTCTTTATATTTACTATACATATGAGCATGCAGAGAGAGAGAGATGCTGCCTTTTTATATGGAACTCTCCGAACAGAAAGAAATTGAATACAGTTCACTGGTAAGGATGGAAGGCAATTTTTAAATAAAATGCTTTGAAGTCACAGTTTATTCTCTGTCAAATTTCTTTCATGTCACAGGGATCTGGAGTAGTGTATTTTCCTTGAACCTTATGGATGCCTGGTATATCTCCTTTGAGTCAGAAGAGTTCTGGCACAAATGGACCCAAGACAGAATTATTGACATTGGTTAGTTATTTTTACATTGCATTTTTGCTTTGCTTTTTCTTAGGGTTATTTTATTTAATTACTTTACTAATTTATTTATTATCTAATGCATGAAGTGGAAAGGCATGTCTTGTGTTGCCGTGCAGCAACCATTTTGATTGATTGAGAAGCAGAATTGATGAGATCTACCAAGGATGCAAATGAGATGCCCCTGATATGGGGTCTTGAAGGAGAAGGGTAAACTGTATAAGAAAAATATTCTTGAAAGTATGGGAGGTGGGGCTTGTCCTTCCAGGGCCCACCATTCTTCTGTATTCTCCATCTAGCCAAACACCAGATGTGTGTCCTCCTCGTGAGTGAGGTATAACATACTCTTGTTTCCTCTGTTAGTTTTTGCTGTTTTTAAGTGGTTTTTATTTTTGATCCCACTCAGGAATTAATTTGGGTATGTTTCCTTATAGTTTTACTTATCATTCATTAGGGTGCCCAGAGATGTAAGACATACATTATAATAACAATAATAATAATAATAATAAAAGGTAGCATAGATGTGCATGATGCTTTCCAGAAATAAGATATTGTCCCTGCCCCAAGGAGTTTATGAGCAAGAGTCCAATTCTGCAAACCTTTACTACTGTATAATATAGTGCTTGTTACTGTGGGTCATTCCACTAAGGTCAATAGAAAGCACTACACTAAAGAGTAAGGGCTTTCAGGATGGGGACCAAAATGCGAAATACAGTAAATCCTTACAACAGACTGAGTGGAGAAAGAAGAGCACTGCAGCAAATATTACTATGATTCATTTTGTCCTGTTGCATTTGTAAGCTGCAGCTTGTGTGTGTGTGTATATATATATATATATTGAATTTGTTGGAGAGACAGGAAATTAGTAAAGGGATGTGTGTGTGAGAGAGGGACATGGCAAGGATACAGAAGAGGAAAATTATTTTAGGTGCAAAATGTTGGCTGGGATCAGGTCGGGGCAGAGGGAAGGAAGTTATAGTATAACAGGTTAGAGAGAACTATAGCATGGGCAAGGCTTTTTGTAGTGCTGACTGAGAAGAGGAGACAGATTATGGAAAGGTTAGACAGATAAGCAACTAGCTCTGTGGAGAGCCTGGATGTTAGGAGAGAAAGAAGTTGAAATGAAGCCAAACATCCTATAATAATTTATTATTATAGAGGACTATCCCCAAAATGAATTCAGATATACAAAACTTTTATCATTTTTTCTGCAGACGAAGAAACTGTTCTACCTACAAGGCCAAGCGAGTTAAATACTCGGGTGGTCTCCCCCCCAGATAGCCTTTCAACTGTTTTTCGAGATGTTTTTATGTTGCGGCCAGCAGTTTCAGAAATCCACAATTTTCTAAAAGGTTGCCAGATGCACAATAACTACTTGAAGAATGAGTTTTCTAGATGGAAAGGTATGGTGATAACTTCCTATTTGAAGCTGCATTTTTAAAGATTGGGTTGGGGTCTGGAATTTCGTGTGGATATCTGTGGACCTTAGTGGAAGTGAATGAAGCGACTCAAATGGTTCTGTTACTTTGTGAGAAATCCTAGGTCGTAATACATGGTGTGGTATGGTATGGTATATGATATGATATGATATGAAGGCTTTAAGGGTATAAGTTTGGATACACCCATTACCCATGAGTGGCAAAGTCATGAGTAAGTTATGCAGGCTATTATTTTGTTGTTTATATTCCAGATATGCCCCAAATGTGCAAAGGATTGTCAAGACATTGAGGAGGCTGAAGTCTCTGCCTCCCAAACAAATGCCTAGCAAACCTTTATACCACAACCCAGTACCATATATTCTGTCTATGCCATGTATGTTACAGAACATTTGCTCTAGGAATGTTTTCAAGAGCTTTCAAAAGTGCATTTGAATTATTTTTTGCACCCTCTGTTTCAAATGTCAGAGGTCTTAGTTACCATGAGTCTAACTATGCAGGACTTGGAGAAAGCCATAAAAGACTCTAGAAAGGACATTCAAACCTTTCTATACCTAAATACATCATGACTTTAAGTAAGATAGCTCGCAGTCCTGCAGGGCTAGAAGCAAATGCAGTTTCCTGCTGGGAATCTCCCCTTGCCAATGATATAAAGATCCTGTTTTTAGCCTGTGACAGTTTTACATATAGAAAGGCTGTTCTTGGTGCATGACTGAATCTTGCCCACCTGGGGCCTTGGGCAAGTATAATTTTTGGGGAAAATCCACATTTAGAGGAGGAGAAAATATTTATTTTGTAGGTTGATTTAAGCTTCTCAGGGGTTTGGAATGTTACAATAAGTCCCAGGGGGATGGATTAGTGGCCAGAGGGCAGACAAGGCAGTTAAAGGTACATGATAATTCCTTTGTCACATAGCTTTTCAATTTATACTCCTGGGGGAATTCTGCACCACTGTACATGTGCAGAATTCATGCCCACCGCAGATTTCTTTGCTTCCCCGGAGAAAAATAACTTTCTAACAGGGACGCAAAGGGAAGCTGCAAGAACAGTCACACACCACTCCCTAGCAGTGCAGGTACATCATTTCAGGCACCCAGAGCAGCTGGTAGAGAGGTAAATCAACACAGAGCTGGGGACAACTCAGCCAGTGGCTCCTACCCTGAGCCGGGATTAGCTGCTAGTTTCTGGAGGCAGGAGAGGAGGGACTTCCTCTTCCCCTGCAAGGAGTGGCTGGGCCAGTGTCAGATCCATCCCCAGAAACCTCCCCCAGCTGCAGGAAGCTCAGCATCATAGAATCATAGAATATCAGGGTTGGAAGGGACCTCAGGAGGTCATCTAGTCCAACCCCCTGCTCAAAGCAGGATCAATCCCCAATTTTTGCCCCAGATCCCAAATGGCCCCCTCAAGGATTGAACTCACAACCCTGGGTTTAGCAGGCCAATGCTCAAACCACTGAGCTATCCCTCCCCATCCTCCCCTGCTTCTTGCCCCCATCACTCCTCAGCTGTGCGGGGACGGGCCACTATATGGGGAGCTGCTCCCCCATCCTCCCAACCCCCGTGCATACCCAGACACCCTGCCAGGCCTCACCCCACACACCCAGAATCCCCCTAAAATTCCATATCTGAACCCCACCCCACTGAACCTCAACCCCTGCATCTGGAGCCCCCCTGAACCCAAACTGCACCCCAGACCACACCCCACTGAGCTCCCTGCATTCAAACCCCCACCCTGATGAACCCCACCTCCCCACACCACCCTGAGCCCCCACATCCAGACACCCACGCTACTGACCCCAACTAGCTGCACCCAGACCCCTCTGCTGAGCCCCAATCACCTTCACCTAGAACCCCCCTACAGAGTCCCATTGCCCCTGCACCTGGAACCCCCTCAATGAGCCTCTGTCCATCCAGATCCCACAACACATAGACCCCCACCCCCCACTGAGCAGCCTGCACCCAGATTGTCTCCCACAGGACCCTTTCATCCCAAATCTGGATCCCCCCCACACTGAGCCCCTTCACACTTAGATCCTGCCTGGTTGAGTCTGCCTGCCCCACACCTGGTGCACCTGATGCAGAGGGGCAGGGCCCCAGGGTGTTTCTGGGGCAGGCCCAGGCCTTGTGCTGTGTCAGGGTCAGGTGCAGCCTCACCACCAAGTCCATGTCCCAGGGGTAGGGGAGCTGAAGTGTGATCTCCCACCTTTGTGCAGCCAGTGGCCTGTGCTCCCCACTGCCATGCTGGAGCCTCTGCATTTATTTATTGGCAAATCAAACTTGCAGTATTTTTAATTTTTTGGCACAGAATGCCCTCAGGAGTAAAATTTATCACAAGTGGTGTGTGTGTGGGTGAGTATACAGTATATGCAGTAGTTGCAGTTAAAAAGTTGTCTTTTGCCCTTTTTACTGGTAGGTAAGATATTACTGGCTCTGGCAGTATTTCCCATTATAAATACAGAGAATTCTTCTTAAACCAGTAATATTTCAGATACCAGCTAAAGGAAAAAGAAAACTGTATAGTTGCTCCAAATGTACATATGAATATATATCTATCTTTGGTACTTACATGACCTTATTACCATAGTATCTAGACACCTTCCAGTCTTTATCCCCATGAAGTAGGAAAGTACTATTATCCTCATTTTTCATATGAAGAACTGAGACAGAGATAGACCAAGTGACCTGGCCAAGGTCATACAGGAAGTCTGTGGCAGAGCAGGGAATTGAACTCTGGTATTGTGTGTACCAACCTAGAGCCCCTTTGTCTGTAGAAAGCAGACAGAAAGAATTGCTTTATGCTGCCCAAAAGGGTGGTTGCTGCAGATCAATAATGCAAACGGCGGAATGAGGAAACCCAGACATGAAGAACAAAAAGACTGTTGTACAAAACTGAGTCTGTGGTCAGAAAGGGAGCTGAATTCTCTTTCCACTCTCTAACTCTTTATTGTCCTCAGAGCAGTAGAACACCTACCCTTGCAGTGATGCACACTCTTGACAAGAAATATTTTTTTGGTAGACTGTGAGCTTGACTGTCACCCCAACCAGCTGACAGGAGCAGCAGATCACCTCGCTCTGTTAGATACTGCATTTGCCTTCGAAACCAGTTACCCACCGCTTATGAGGCCTGAGAGGAAAGTGGACCTCATCCTGCATTTCAACTACAGTTCAGGATCACAGATAGCGGTCAGACTTTTTGCCTTTTTCTTCAGTAATATCTCCCCTTTCAGCTGCCAGAATTGTTAACTCTCTATTTCCAAACACTTAAAGAGAAAGTTGTTTCTAACAGGAATAAACTCGTACTGCCAGTGGTGTGAATCCTTGTTTCAGAATCACTGGACTGTGTGCTCTGTATAAAAAAACACTACCTAGGCCCACACCCACAAAAGGACCCAGGTGTCTAACTCTGACTTTAGGCACCTAAGTCCAAAATGTAGGCAGCAATGAGAGCCTCAAAACCCCTGCTCAGCCACCACCTAACCCTGCAGGCACCTAAAACACCTACATTATTTCTGTAAAAGTCCCCTAGAAGCCTAAGTTTCTGCCACTGGGTATGTGCACTGCTGCCTCAGCTAGACAGCCGGACACCTATCTCATGTCCAAGCCTCAGTGGGATCCTCAAACCAGGAGAAACTATGGGTTGCTATAAGAAAAGGAGGACTTGTGGCACCTTAGAGACTAACAAATTTATTTGAGCATAAGCATTTGTGAGCTTTAGCTCACTTCATCGGATACATGCAGTGGAAAATACAGTGGGAAGATTTTATATATGCAGAGAACATGAAACAATGGGTGTTATCATGCACACTGTAACGAGAGTGATCAGGTAAGGTGAGCTATTACCAGCAGGGCCCAAACTGGTAGGCATTCTCAAAGCATGTTTAACTTCAGTTGGAGGGTTGGGGGGGAGGCAGCCTCCCCTATATCCTTGAACCCAGTAGGAAACCCATTTTCAAATCCCTTCTCTACATTAGGCAGAGAGGGGAATTGAACTGGGGTCTCCCATATCCTGGATGAATGCCCTAACCATTGGGCTAAAAGTTAGAAGAGAGGCTGCTGCTTCTCTTCCTCCCAGCATTTTCACTAGGAGTTAGGCATGTGTTCCTGCCTTTCTGGCAAGGACTGGCTTAGTCGCCTGACTCCAGGAGAGGGTTCACAGCTTTGGATCCCAAGTAGAGAGAGGTTCCTCGCTCCAGCCTGGACTTAGATGCATAAACCTCAGAGAGCCAGGGCTTAGGAAAGAAAACCTTTCATCAGCCTCCACTATTGGCTTGTTTAGGTAGCCCCTCAACTAGCTTTTGTGGATCCCATTCTCAGGTGCCTATTTCTCCCCATTCATTGTACAGGAAACTTGTGTGCCAAACTGAGGGTTTGTGGGTTCCACTGGGTGACTAGGCACCTTAGTACTTATAGTAGAGATGGTGTGCAAGTTTCTGGATTGGGCAAAATTTTCTCTCACTTGTTCAACACGTATTATAGGTATGTTAACATATGGCAAAAATTATTCTGGTCACTTTGGGATTATCCCAATGTGAAAGATTTTAAACTTGACTCTTGAGGGGGTGGGTGGGGAGGGTGTACTTTGGCTAGTTTTGAAAAGAAATTCAGTTTAGAAATAATGAAGTTATAATCACTTGAAACTTACACATGCCACCACGTACATAAGGTGTGCACTTCCAGATTTAAATATGCTTTCACACACATTTTTATGTGTGGGAAACTGCACATTCAGTTAAATACATCTCTAACCATTTGAGTGTTTGATCCTTGTGGTCCTTTGCATTCAAATACATGCAAAGACCATTTGCATGTTTCACCAGATATGTAAATGCAATTACTTGTGTATCTCATCATGGGGATTGGACTTTCAAATAAAATCATTTGGTGCTTTTTTTAATCCCAGTGTTTGATCAGACATTCAAAGAACCCAAGGTGCCTTGCCATCTGAATAACTGTAGGTGTGGTTGAAGGAGTGCTTAAATGCATTATTTTTTCAAAATCTTGCTTTAAAAAATAGGAAGTTCACTACAAAAAGATAACTTACATTTGATGCAATGTTATACTGTGGTTGACTTTTTAGGGCTTGACTGTGTAACCATTACAGTGATGAGCTTCAATGGGAGTATACATGTGAGTGAGCACCACCCACATGAGTAAATCCTGCACAATTAGGTTCTTAACATGCAGTTTTTTTGTCACAAAAATCTTAACTCATCCACATAATAATATACCAACTTATGGTGCCTCATGGTCTGAAGGAATCCAGTGTGGTATACAAACTCAAAGTGATATGCAAATTATACAGAGGGATCACTTCACCAGCTCCTGAAATGCAGTCACAGCTCTGGCAGGAAGGGGGATGTGGGAACTATAGATCACAGTGGGCTAGACGCTACCACCCGTATTCGTGTTGCTTAGTGACTTACTCCACTCTTACGGAAGTCAATCTCTTAAATTAATCTTAGTCTTGTCATGAGCTTCTGATGTTTTGTTTTCCCTTCTGTGGTTACCCAGCCTTTGATAAAAGCCTCTAAGTACTTCGCAGAACAGGGAATCCCTTTCCCCAAAATTGTGCCAGGTGAAGAAGAAGCAAAAAGTCCAAAGGAGTGCTACATAGTTGGAGACAAAGAAGGCCCAGAAACACCTGTAGTGCTGCTTTTCCCACTTGTGAATGACACCTTTAGAAACTACAAAGCACCTGGTAAGTTAGCAGCAGCCAATCACTTTATTAAAGCCAGCATGATGAGCTTATCCATTCTGTGGATTTCCACTTTTAATTTCATTATAATGAACCTATATTGGTTGGATGCTTGTAAAAGACTTTGCTTTTAGACTCCTCACTATAGTACCAGGTATGTCTACATTTCAAAACACCTGTGGCTGGCCTATGCCACCTGATTTGGGCTTGCGGGGCTCAGGTTGCTGGGCTATAAAATTGCAGTATAGATGTTTGGGCTCGGGCATCTATACTGCAATTTCATAGCCCCAGAGCCTGAGACCAGCGATGACAGCTTGAGAAAATAGTTCTGAGGGGTGTGAACAGTTTCTGTTTGCTTCACTGCGGGTTCTTGACTCTGAAACCTCAAATTGACTGTTTTAAATGTCAACCTTGTTAACTACTTGACTGCTGATCATTTCCACCTAATGTACTTATCTCACAATCTCAAACTGCCTCATAGGTGTCAAAAGCCTCAGCTGTTCCCTACCCAAGTTCTAAAACCTCCTGCTTCCCCCAGGACATCTTCTACAATACAAGTTATTCGTTATCCATACAAAAATCTACCCTACATTGAAAATGGAAAATTTGAGGGCATCAAATAATAAATTGAATTTGTTCATTTTGATATTAATGTGGGGGCTGCTGTACTGATCTATGAATCATTTTTGTATTAAAAATTAAAATCACCTCTGTTTCTTAAATGAAGCTGACATGGAATTTCCAGTTTGTCACATCAGAATGCCAAAGAAGCCAGGTGTCCTGCTACAGAGTTTAGATGTAGCTTGTCACAAAGTACATGAGGTCTAATGATTAATATCTTCTAATCACTTTCTCCTTTGTAATAAATTTGGTTCTGCCACTTATCTCTTAACACACCCTTCCTCTTTTTCCCCAATTCTTCTTTCTCTATGCTGACTGCCATCAAGGCACACGCCTCTCCTGATTTGGTAGTGGATGTGCAACTTTTTCTAAGGTTTCAGAGTAACAGCCATGTTAGTCTGTCTTTGCAAAAAGAAAAGGAGTACTTGTGGCACCTTAGAGACTAACCAATTTATTTGAGCATGAGCTTTCTTGAGCTACAGCTCACTTCATCGGATGCATACTGTGGAAACTGCAGAAGACATTATATACACAGAGACCATGAAACAATACCTCCTCCCACCCCATTCTCCTGCTGGTAATAGCTCATCCAAAGTGACCACTCTCCCTTAAATGTGCATGATAATCAAGGTGGGCCATTTCCATCATGCACATTGTAGGGAGAGTGGTCACTTTGGATGAGCTATTACCAGCAGGAGAGTGAGTTTGTGTGTGTGTGTGTGTGTGTGTGTGTGTGTGTGTGTTTTGCGGGGGGGGGGGGGTGAGAACCTGGATTTGTGCTGGAAGTGGCCCACCTTGATTATCATGCACATTGTAGGGAGAGTGGTCACTTTGGATGAGCTATTACCAGCAGGAGAGTGAGTTTGTGTGTGGGGGGGCGGAGGGTGAGAAAACCTGGATTTGTGATGGAAATGGCCCAACTTGATTATCATGCACATTGTAGGGAGAGTGGTCACTTTGGATGAGCTATTACCAGCAGGAGAGTGAGTGTGTGTGTGTGTGTGTGTTTTGTGGGGGGGGGGTGAGAAAACCTGGATTTGTGCTGGAAGTGGCCCACCTTCATTATCATACACATTGTAAAGAGAGTGGTCACTTTGGATGGGCTATTACCAGCAGGAGAGTGAGTTTGGGGGGGGGGGGGGGCGGAGGGTGAGAAAACCTGGATTTGTGTTGGAAGTGGCCCACCTTGATTATCATACACATTGTAAAGAGAGTGGTCACTTTGGATGGGCTATTACCAGCAGGAGAGTGAGTTTGGGGGGGGGGGGCGGAGGGTGAGAAAACCTGAATTTGTGCTGGAAATGGCCCAACTTGATTATCATACACATTGTAAGGAGAGTGATTGCTTTAGATAAGCTATTAGCAGCAGGAGAGTGGGGTGGGAGGAGGTATTGTTTCATGGTCTCTGTGTATATAATGTCTTCTGCAGTTTCCACAGTATGCATCCGATGAAGTGAGCTGTAGCTCACGAAAGCTTATGCTCAAATAAATTGGTTAGTCTCTAAGGTGCCACAAGTACTCCTTAACTTTTTCTAAGATCACTATGAATGTCTCCCCATGTGCTGGCCTGTAGGAGGTGCTCAGAGAATGATGCACTAGGCATCTAATTTCCACCAGTCCTGAGAGTGGTGATCGAGGCAGCACTGTAGTGAAGTAAGCTAAATATACTCATAAAACATCCTCACAGTAAGAAAATCTCACTGGAGAGAAATCTCTGGTCTGTGACTGATTGTGTGCACATGGCTGATAAAGCCTAGGACTATAATCATGTCTCAATAATAAACCTAATTGCTATTTTCCTCTAGGTGTGAAACGTAGTCCCTCAGAGATGGCAGAAGGTGAAATTGATGTTGCCGATATCAATGGTTCATATAATATAAATAATCTGCGCTATTCAGAGGAAGATTTTGACAAGCTGGCAAAACTGAGTTACTACAATGTCCAGAATAATAAAGACTTGATTCTTCAGGCCTTGCGTATAGCTGTGGAACGGAAAAAACAACATAGAAATAGTCTCAAACCTCATACTCCTCTGTGATGATATATCTTTCTCTCCCATCATTGGGGAGGATCCCAGCATTCTACTGATTGTCCAGCATTATGGAATATGAAAAATATCCATCTGTTGATATTACTGAAGAAAAAAGGAACGGAAACAGAAAGTGATGGAAATCCAAAGAATGCTAAAAATGGCATTCAATCTATAATAGGAAAAACTAGTATCTCCCTGTCAGAAATGGGAATAAACATAAAGAGGAAAGCTCTTCCATAATTTATTCATGTGCTTCCCTTGTTAACACTCTCAGCAGTGTGGCCAAATACTGAATTGATGCTGAGGCTGAACTATGCTGTCACTTCTAGAAGTGAGCTGCCTCAACCTTGACTTGGAAAGATTGGCAAGGAAATATGAAGTAGCTTGCATTGTCATTGTTTGTGTTGTATCTATTCTGTCAATTAAGAGAGGACTTCCACGACCAGGACTGTCAGTCCAGAACTTTTAAAGAGAACAGAATCAATTTTTAAATAAAATAATTAACATACTAAGCTTTCTATACAAATATATATAAATATGAAGTAAAATTTTGCATAATAAAATGTGGTTTTGGATTCTGAGTGGTAATGAGATTTATTAAAAAAACAACGTCCTCTTCTATTAGCAGAACTATTAATGCAAATGATTGATTCTGTATTCACAACCAGCAAAGGGTCTGGCGTAGAGATGATGCAAGCACCAGAGTTCAGCATTGGAACTGAATGTGAACTTTCCTAGTGTTTTAGACAGTTTGAATTTGGGATTCCAGTTTAGGTTCATCTTGAGTAAGACAATCCCACACACACACATTTCCTAAGGAGAAATTAATTTTGTAGAAACATAGCAGAGGTTTAGTTTTTAAGTCTGTTATTGTGCCTACAAACTTGATTTTAATTTAACAAACTTTTTGGGTGTGGGAACATCCTTAATTATTTTTTAAAACAGTCCTAAATTCTGTTGCAAAGGCTCCCTGTTCCTACAAACCCTACCAGTCCTACAAGAGAGGAAGCCCAATCCAGCAGACTTTAGGAGGTTCAGTGGTGAGTGGGGAATGGTTCCTTGGTCTGCTTGCTCACCCCAGTGCTAACCCAACATTCTGTGAAGGGAAGTCCTGATGCTACAGACTTCCCATGGTCTGCAAAAAGGAAGTCTGTCTTCTGCAAATTATGTTGGTCCTCAGAATCAGGGCTCTCACCCAAGGAGGGGATAACTGTGTCACTCTTCCTTTTGGCTTCATAGTGCCGGAAGGACTAGAATTCTACTGAGTGCAGGAAAGGGGGATGGGAAATGTGGCTAGGCAGGAAGCTTGATGAGCAGAACCAAGAGAAGAACCACTTCCCTAACCTTCCTGCTGCTTTTTAGACCCCATGAAGGGCTTACAGGGAGTGATAAGCTCCTTTCCCACATCTTGTGCAACTCCCTGAGTAACATTTTTTATGAGACACCAAGTAATAGTTTCCCTCTCAGGGACTCTGTGAATTTTAGAGGGGGTAACAAAATAAAACTTTATACTGGAAATCAGTTGCAACCTTAACTAAGGAGCATGTTAATGAAGTTTAATAGACATAAAAATGGAACCTCTTGAAGGCTACACACAGAGGTATCATACATGAGTAAGAAAACTCAGAACTATGTAAAAATGTGCTGATACAGTGCATGGTTAAAAGATGTGACTATCTCAGACTTCAGTAACATAAAGCATGATTCTGCAGACCCTTTTTCCCACATGTAATATCACTAACTTTGCCAGGATTATGTGCAGGCGCACGCCCTCTGCAGAAGGAATCTTCCTATGGTTGGGTCCACTGATAGACAACACAAAGCAGCCTGAATGTATCGGCAAATTGGCCCTGTGGTGTGTATGTGAGAGGTTGCCTTCTATTGGTTTGTTGCAACTTAGAAGCACCATAAAGTTATTTTTATAGCTGCTATCTAGTGAGTTCTCAAGTAATACACAGATGTTGGCTAGAAGAAGTAATAGTGACTACAATATGTTGACGTTCAACACCTTTGATGAGCAGTCATCAGAAATAAGAAACATGAAACCAAACTTAAGAAAGGGGAAACAAAACTTAAGAAATGGTATTTCCAAAAAAATGAGGAAGCCAATCAAAAAGACCCTAAAGCAAAACTGAAGGACTTTAAAATACTTAGACTCAGCATGAAGGTTTCTTAAATACACCACAACAGAGTTACAAATGGCTTGCATAGGCTTAAACAAAACATGAAGCAGAAATGCAACCAAAACCAGAATGGTTAAAATACAAGAGGTTATTTGAGCCCAACAGCTATTCTTTGAGGGGAAGGGAGAGGAGAGGGAATCCAGTCCTACTGAAGCCAAAAAATGAGTGCATAAAATGTGGTATTCAATAAGCAAGATGGAAAGTAGGAGGTCTAACAGGGATGTTGAAAAATAAATACCCACCAAATCTTGTTTGTAGCTATGTTGGACTACCAAGCAGTAATTAAGGAGGAGAAGGATGTTGCAGAGAAGTTTAATGACTTTGTATCAGCCTTCACCATGGAGGACATGCCCTCTAAAGCCAAATATGGACTTAGCTTCAGCAAGGTCTTGCCCATTCACCTGCATCCACCCCAAAGTTTTATATTCTAGATAGGCAGCAAGCCTATTTATTTATTTATTCCTTTTAGCTGATAAGTCTCCGTTCAATGCATTGAGATTTTTAAAAGCAATTAGGGAATTTAGGCACACATCTTCCATTAAAATATATTTTAAAATTAATGGAATGTGTCTAAATCGTATAGGTTGCTTTGAAAATCTCAGTGCATTGGACAGAGAGTTATCAGGTAAAAGGGATAAATAATAAGAAATGATCACTTTAAACTACACATATAATGTGATCACCTACATCTATTATACCAGTTCCACTGAAAAATGTCAATGTTAATACGGTATGAAATTTAGCTGTCTCTAGAAAGGAAGAAGATGCTCAGTCTGGGCTAGCTTGGCTTCAGTGAAACACATTACATTAGGTACAGACTTCTCAGATGATAATGGATGGCTATATCTGCTGTATCTAGAAGATAAACTTTTGGGAATTTAAGAGGAAAAATGGACAAAACTTTACTGGTCCAGGTCCATAGCTGGATACCAGGGACCAGATTTTTATAGTGGAATAGGAGGAACACATCGTTTGTGACCACAACTTTGATGGATCTGGTGAGACCCAGGTACCAGATCTGTGTTGCTTTTGCACTGGATTGTGCTGAAGTCTGAAGTTTTTCTGGTCAAGTAGGAGTGGCAACATGTGTAGTTTATTTGGGATCAAAAATTGATAGGAGCTAGCAATTTCTAGGTGGTGGATGTGTGTGTGTCTCTTTACCCTGCTATTGAGGAGAGATACACAGGGGTCTGGATTTTTACAAGTAGAGCCAGCTGCCCTTCTTCTCTATTTAACTGGTAGAAGTTTGGTATGAAGAAAGGAGGATGAGGGTGCTGACCGTTTTGTGGTGTTGCTCTGCCAGTTTCAACAGTGTTGGGCTAAAAGCTGGTGCAGTTTTTCTCTATTCAGACAGTAGAATTGGGGGAAATGAGGATAAAGAATTACCAAAATCAATCATGCTCTGGGGACCAGATACAAGTTTTTATAGTATTATTGGGCTAAAGTGCACCAGAATCCAGATTATTCCAGTGAAGTAGGAGGGGTGATGTTTGTTTTCTATTCAGGTTGCATAATTTGGAGCTTGGGCCGCAATTTGCGAGATCCATGTGGATCCAGGTGCTGGTTGTGGATTTTTGTAGATCTCCTGCAAGGATGCATTGGGGTCTAGGATTTTTTTTCCCCCAGTAGGATCGGCTAGATTTGTCCATTCATGCCACAGAATTTGGGACTAAGGCCCTAAATCTGATGGGTCTGGCAGGGTTCAGGTGCTAGATCTCAATGTCTGCGGCGGCTACGTGCCGGGAGACAGTCCAGGCCCACAATTTTTTGGCACAGTAGCGGAGCATAGACGGGGGAAGGCCTTAGCGGCGGGACTCAGCAGGGCGCGGGCACCAGGGGACGCCGGTGCCGGCTCTGGGGCTCCGTGTGGCTTCGTGCTCTGGGAACGTGCGGGGATGGGGCAGCGGTGACTCCACTTGATCGGCGTTGACGGGACACTCTGGGGACCTGGCGCCCCAAATCCCCCGGCCGAGGGTCACTCCGGCTTTTCCCAGCGGTGCGGGGCGAGAGGGTTGGGCCAGGCCGGGCAGGCTCCCAGTCCCGGGGGGCGGTGCTCGGGCCGGGCCCAGGGGGGAGGGGCCGGTGGGGCGCGGCCGGTGGGGCGCTGCCGGCCGCCAGTCAGTCAGTCAGTCAGTCAGGGCGGCGCTGCGGGCGGCGGGGTCGGGATGTTCAGCTGGATGGGGAAGCAGGCGGGCGGGGGCGAGCGGGCCGGCGACCCGGTGCAGACGGTGACCGGGGGGCTGAAGCAGCTGTACACGCGGCGGCTGCAGCCGCTCGAGGACTATTACCGCTTCCAGGACTTCCACTCGCCCGCGCTGGAGGAGGCCGACTTCGACAACAAGCCCATGGTGCTGCTGGTGGGGCAGTACAGCACGGGCAAGACCACCTTCATCCGGTAAATACCCCCCCGCCCCCCATTGCCAGCCTGCCTCCCCCCCCCCGGGAAATACCGCCCCATTGCCAGCCTGCCTGCCTTCCGCCCCCCCGGGAAATACCGCCCCATTGCCAGCCTGCCTGCCTTCCGCCCCCCCGGGAAATACCGCCCCATTGCCAGCCTGCCTGCCTTCCGCCCCCCCGGGAAATACCGCCCCATTGCCAGCCTGCCTGCCTCCCGCCTTCACTCGGTAAATCCCCCCCGCCGCCGTTCCTCCCTCCGGTAAATACTGCCTCATTGCCTGCCTGCCTTCCTTCCGCCTTCACTTGGTAAATACCCCCCCACTGCCCATCCTTCCTTTCTCCCTCCCTCCAGTAAATACCGCCCTATTGCGAGCCTGCCTGCCTTCCTTCCTCCCGCCTTCATCCAGTAAATACGCCCCCACTGCCCACCTTCAGTTGGTAAATACCCCCCTGCCGCCCTTCCTTCCTCCCTCCCTCTCTCCGGTAAATACCACCCCATTGCCGGCCTGACTTCCTCCCGCCTTCATCTGGTAAAGACCCCCCTCCAGTGTTCGTCTTCATCCGGCAAATACCCCCGGCCCCCCGCCACTGCCCACCTAAGTGAAAATTCCTTGCCTCAGTCCAGTAGCGGTCCCTTGATACACCCCTTCATTTATAAATAACCCCATTGAGGGTAAATGTCCCCTTTCCTTCCTCATTTGGTAAATACCCCCCACAGGGGTAAATACCTTCCACTGTATACCCACGGGAACAACATAGACACATAGCCCACCACCAGTGTAGTTGCCCCCTGTGCCTGAGCTTCATGCTGTAAAGACTTCAGCATCTGGGTTAAATACCTCCTTGGCCCTCCTGCCAGCACACAGTTTCATACAGTAAATGCCCCCTAACTACCTACTCTTGCATGCACTGTGGTCATGCCCCCTGTCACTTTCCTTTCATACAGTATCTATTTCACACCTACACTGAATGATTGGTTCCCTGCCTCTTCATCTTCATATGATAAATACTCCTCACCCTGTCATTTCCACCCTCACCTGGTAAATACCGCGTTGGCCCTGCTGCCTATCTGTTAAATAATCCTCCATCTGCCCCCTGCACTTGGATAAAAATACCCTTTCATGTGGTATTTTTCATGTGGGTGAACAAACCTACCATTTTCATACAGTAACACACTTATTATCCTTGAACAGTAACACACCTCTAGAGTAAATGCGGGGTGGAAAGTTGAGAGGCCTGTCACTCAAATGAAGACAATAACCTTGATGGCTGACGCAGAACAAGCTCCAAGATGTGGCTTGTGTTATCATGAAAGGGCAAGTGAAAACATCTCCACTGGGTGGACAGGTGGAACAAGTTTGCTTGGATGGGGGCAGGGCTGAAAAATGTGGAGTATGTAGAAAAGTGCATACACATGGTTTGAAAGTACTTTAAAAGAAAATAAAAACGTAACATGTATTAACTACCTGTTCCATCTTAAAGCCACAAAGCAAGTAGCATTGGTGTATTGAGTGAGGCAGGACCTTTTGTCTGTTGACATGCAAATTAACTAATCAGTCTAAACCAGGGGTAGGCAAACTTTTGGCCCGAGGGCCACATCTAGGTGGGGAAATTGTATGTAGGGCCCTGAATGTAGGGCTGGGGCAGGGGGTTGGGGTGTGGGAGGGAATGTGGCGTGTGGGAGGGGGTGCGGTGTGCAGGAAGGGGCTCAAGACAAGCGGTGTGGGGTGTAGGAGGGGTGTGGCAGGGGGTTGGAGTGCAGGGGGGGTACGGAGTGCGGGAGGGGGCTCAAGGCAGGGGGTTGGGGTGCAGGAGGTGTTCAGGGTGCGGGCTCCGGCCTGGTGCCGCTTACCTCGAGCGGCTCCGGGGTGGCAGTGGTGCGCGGGGCTAAGGCAGGCTTCCTGCCTGCCTTGGCCCCACGCTGCTCCCAGAAGTGGCCAGAATGTCCGGCAATGGCTCCTGAGGGTGGAGTGGGGCAGGCAGTTCTGCTGCACACTGCCCTTGCTTGTGGGTACCACCTCTGAAGCTCCCATGGGCTGCGGTTCCCCATTCCTGGCCAATGGGAGCTGCGGGGGGCAGTGCCTCCAGGCGAGGGCAGCGCACGGAGCCCTCTGCCCCCCCCCCCCTTCACCTCCCCAGGGGCTGCAGGGATGTAGTGCCGGCCTTAGCCCCACTGTGCCAAGGGGCTGGCAATCCCACGGGCCGGATTGAAAAACCTGACTGGCTGGATCCAGCCTGCTGGCCATAGTTTGCCCTCCCCTGGTAAGCCTTCTGTTGTGTTATCACTGTATTGGAGAGTAAAGCTTTTCTAAATGTCTGCAAAATATGATATTTAAATTTGATGTACATTTCTGAATTTTTACAGCACTCTGTCGTTTTGTTTTTGCCTTCCTGTTTGAGGACGCTGTCTCATGGTTTTTTGTACTGATGGGAAGGAATATGTGTTGTTTTCCATTTACTGTAATGTTTTTCTAGTTTGTTTCAATAGACAGTAGTTACTGAGAGTTAATATAGTGTGCATCAGCAGTCAAGTGTAAAAAACCTAAAAGCTGTTCAGCCCATAGTGCTAGTTTTGGTGTTGCATTCACATGCAAGATCCAGATTTGCGAGTGACTCTGGAACTTCTGTTTCTGTGGCCGATAGATTTCAGACCCCTCAGAAAGGTAGCACATGTACATTAAGTTGTACGTAGGCATATGCCACTCTGCTCTTTCTTGAGTTTAGTATAAGTAAGATTGCACCTGGGTAGGAGGTAAGATCTTTTAGAAGTGGTAGTTTTATGAAATATAGTTCTGTGGAGATAGCGAACTTCGAAGGAAATGGGACCCAACAATTCTATATCAGTGATCACTATGATGTCTTGCTCAGGACACCCAGAACTCTGAGCAACTGTGTTACACCTCTGCCTTAGCAAGAGTGAGAGCTTTGCCACTGCTAAGCTGTTTGTCAGTTTCCTGACACACCAGCCTGTCTGTCTTTCCAACAAACTCATCAAAACTCTACCAGTGTAAACTTTCAGGAAGCAATCAGTGAAGCCCAGTTCCTGACTTCTCCGGAGACATCTCCCTGCAGTGTCCAGTCCCTCTGACTGGACAGTCTCAGAAATTGTTCGGTGTCTCCAAAGAGAGAGTGCACACATCAGACTGTAGGTTAGCTGAAAACTCACCCTTCACTTTCATACACGGTACTGAGATAGTTTTGTAATAAAACAAGAATAAGTTTATTAACAAAGAAGAGAGATTTTATTGACAATAAACAAGAGAAAAAGAGATAGATATGGTTGCAAATAAAACAACACATTTTCTTGTGACTAAAACTTAATCTTAGCGATCTTTGCCTAAGCGGTTTTCTTACATCAAGTTGTCAGCATCTCCCCAGGCTAAGAGAATGCAACTTTCACATGCTCACAAGGTGCTGTCCCCTAAGTGATGGGTAACTAAAATATCTTTTTGCTCCCCTTTTATTACTCAGAGTCCATTGTCTCTGCCTCAAGAACCAGGAAGACTTCCTGGGGTGCAGATTCTGTCCCATGCTGTGATGGTTCAGTGGTCTTCTCCCTTGCTCATTTAGCTTGATGGCTTTGTTTACATTATATGTAAATGTACTTCCATTGTCCTCTGCCTGTAACCAAGTTGGTCAGACATATATAATTATATATATTGCAATATATATGTGTAGAGAGAGAGTATATAATCTGTACATATATCACACAATGGCTTTCAGGACTAGTGTGTCACCAGTACACCTTTGAGATATATATATGACCATACCAAATTCACAGTCCATTTTGGTCAATTTCACAGTCATAGGATTTTAAAAATTGTAAATTTCATGATTTCAGCTATTTAAATCTGAAATTTCATGGTGTTGTAATTGTAGGGGACCTGACCCAAAAAGGAGTTGTGGAGGGGGGGGGGGTCGCAAAGATTATTGTGGGGATGCTGCTACCCTTACTTCTGCGCTGCTGCTGCTGGCAGTGGTGCTGTCTTCAGAGCTGGGCAGCTGGAGAGCGGCATCTGCTGACCAGGAGCCCAGCTCTGAAGGCAGCACCACTGCCAGCAGCAGCGCAGAAGTAAGAATGGCATGGTATGGTGTTGCCACCCTTACTTCTGCATTGCTGCCTGCAGAGCTGGGCCTTCAGTCAGCTGCTGCCACTCTCCAACTGCCCAGCGTTGAAGGCAGCAATGCAGAAGTAAGGGTGGCATGGTATGGTATTGCCACCCTTACTTTTGTGCTGCTGCTGGTGTGGTGCCGCCTTCAGAGCTGGGTGCCCAGCCAACAGCCTCCGCTCTCCATCCACCAGCTGCCACTCTCCGGACACCCAGCTCTGAAGGCAGCGCAGAACTAAAGGTGGCAATACTGTGGCCCCCCTAAAATAACCTTGTGACCCCCCCTGAAAGTCCCTTTTTGGTCAGGACCCCCAATTTGAGAAACTCTGGTCTCCCCCATGAAATCTGTGTAGTATAATGTAAAAGCACCCAAAAGACCAGATTTCACGGGAGACCAGATTTCACGGTCCATGACATGTTTTTCATGGCCATGAATTTGGTAGGGCTCTAGATCAGTGGTTCCCAAACTGGGGTTCACAAAATGTTACAGGGGGTTCTTGGGGAAAAATTTCCTAATGGCGGACTGAGCTGTCCATAGGGACCCCGGGCAGTACGGGGCCGGCAGGCCCTTAGGGACTTCCAAGAGCTCAGCAGATCAAAGCAAGCATATCTATCACACTGAGGAGATTTAAACTTCAAGACTCCTTATACGAAATAGAAAGGGAGGTGGATTTTTTTTTTTTTTTTTTTGGTGTTTTTAAAACTAAATAGGCTGCTGGTGTTGTTTTTAAATTATTATGAAGAACAAATTTAAGCTTTGTTTGTTTGCCTGGACTGCTCAAGACCTGAATGCTTGTGTAGGAGGAACTCTTTGAGTTGGCTTCTTAAATACCTTCATGTTGTTTCACATCTGATACTTCTTGATGAAACATAGGAGCCAGAGGTGCTGTTATACCAATAAATTAAATAATAAATTAAAGGGGAAAAGGCAAAATACCACATTTATTGTGAATACAGAAAGAATCATAGTAAGCAGTTAGTTATAGTTATAACATTCCATTCAATCTCATATTTATTCATACATTCATTCATACACACACACACACAAAGGTTCTGCGAGGTTGTTATCATAGTTACCAGCCTTAGAGTTGCTCATGCCAAGCCACTGACCAGGTGGCCTGGACATGAGGAGGGAGCAGGGCCTTGTCAGATGCTCATCTGATGCTCCTGGAAGTTGGTTTTCAGAATCAGACCCCCAAAGTTCTCACTGTCTAGAGTCCATTTTTATAGGAATTTCTTCCTATGCCAGTCTATGGGAATTGCTTCATAATGCAGATAGCACATTCCTGACGGCTCTGTGCTGCTAGATGTTATCTTGTTCTTTGGTTCTCCCATTCTTGAGGCTGTTGGGTGGATTCCAGTCTGCCCTCCGGGGGTTCTCTGGTTATTTCCACTTGATGCCTTCTTCAGCCGATGGACACTGGATTCTGAGGCTGGCACCTCCCTGATCATTCAGTTATTATCCACACCAAGCATCCATCCACATACATCCTCTATCTCTATTTTAATCACAATTGTTAATACAGCAAAAGGGCGGGGAGTCTCTGGGTGCTGTTTCTGTTTTTACAGAGTATTGCTTTGAGTCTCTCTCTCTGTGAATTGCTTTGAGAACAGACTCTGTCTTAGAATGTACTAACGCAATTAGCAGCTTGCAAGTTTCACACATAGAGGGAGAGAAACAGTACCAAAAAGCAAGAAACCTCTTAATTAGTAATACCCTGGAATTTAAACTATGGGGAATCAAACTCATTTGTGATTTTAATACAGAACTTCTTTAATATGATCCAACAGTGCCAGTATGGGGGGGCGATGAGGGTCACGTGCTGCCCTTGTGTCGGCGCCACACCCCCTCCCACCGGATCCCTCCCCTTTTTCTCCAGCAGTGCCCCCCCACCCCCCCCAGGGTGCGCGGGGGCTTTGACCCCGCACCCCTTTTTTCTACTGGTGCCTCTGATAAAAGCCTTGTCTTATAACAGGCTTAATCAAAAGTCATACAAGCTACAAAAGTGAGATCTTGGAAGAGTGTTGCCATTTTCATAATGTAATAAAAATACTGTAATGATAAATAAAAATTAATAAATAGTGAATGTAATAAGCATGTCCTAAAAACAAATTTTATATTTCTAAGATCACTGCTTTTATAATTTATGCTGAGGTAAGGGAGAAAATCCCTGGAAATATTCATTTTTAGGAGGGGGTTCACAAGACTTGACATTTTAGTGAAAGAGGTTCACGGGTTGTTAAAGTTTGGGAACCACTATATTATGGCAACAATGTGCTGGGGCAATGAGTTTGTCAGGCCTGATGTAAGTTACACTATGTGTGAGCTCTCTGCCTCTTGGCCTTGAAGGGCTTGTGGGTCACAATCACCTTAAAGATATTAAACTTTTTGTGAGCTGCCCTGTATAAGACATAGTACTATTTACAATTAAATATTCTCGCAATGACTTTTTTAAAAAATGTGGGCTAGGTTCAGCATTTTTCCTGTTGCCTTTCCTGTCGTTCCTGTTTCTCCTGTTACTTCAAACACTTGTTTGGTAATTACTTTACAATTATGTACAGGGCATGACCTTGCAAATACGTACCCGAGCATGAAAATGTCTGCATTTCCCCACATGTTAATTATACAAAGTTGCTAGTGTTTTTTGCATTCTTCATAAATTGCACTGAAAATTTGCTTTTTTCAAGTACAGTAACTTAAAACTGTCCAAGGAACATTGTAGAGGTGAGGATCAAATTTTAATCTGCTTTTTATATCTGCAAGGTTCATGAAAGTCCTGCTTTAAATTCTACAAAACTTTTTTTCTTATTCTCTCAGTATCAACAGATTATAATTTACTTGCAACCCTACAATAACAAACTATGTTTTTTCTCTTTTAACATAGGCCAAGATCCTACAGACACTTATACCCATATTTATCCCTACTCATCCGAACAGTTCAACTGTCTTCAAATATTTAAATAGCAAGTCAGTTTTCTCTTCTCTTATTTACAGCTACCCACTGGAAGCTTGAAACTGAATTTGGTTTCTTTAGTGATTATTGCTTCCACCCAGCAAACTCTTATATACAGTTTAATTTTACTCAGCTGAATAAATTGAGTGTATGCATAAGTGTTTGCAGAATTAAGAATTAGGACATAATTAGGTAAGGAAACCAAATTCATCTTTGGGCTCCCAAAGGGTAGGTGCAGATAAGAGAAGTGGAAAAGTTATTTGTATTTTAAGGCTATTTGTGAAAAATAGTTTATTGTCCAAACATTGCTCTGTGCTCACATAAACTTTTTTTTTTTTTTTAAGTTAAAATCTGCTTTGTGGGTTTGGAGTCTGTGTAATATATTTCCAAATCAATGTATTACTTGACTTAAGGGCAAATTTAAGTTAGAGCAAATATTTCATGGATCTTCAGGTTTTCTGTACTCTTTGTTTTGAATTCAAGGGATAGTTTTGGAAAATAAACATAAAGTTTTAACATTCCAATATTCCTTGCAGGGCTTTTAAAAAAAATATTTTTGGTGCCACCTTCTTGTATGTTATGTGCTTTTAGCTTAACTCTATTCCCTACAATGTTTAGTAATGTAGTTAACTGCTGTGAGTGTAGAGCTTGGGCAGAGAGAAGGGAAAAATATTATTTTATTATAAATAAATAATGGCTGGTAAATTTTTTCTTCCAGCTGGTTTTTCACAAGTAAACTTTGATTTACACCTGAAGTCATAAATCCATACTGTTCCTGCTTTCTTCTGCATTTAATGCTCTGCTTCCTCAAGAAGGATTGAGATTTAAAAGGTGGAGAACCACTTTACCCCAGAAAAATACTACTTATGCAGTCTTTTCTACTGAGTCAGCAAAACACTTAACTTTTAAATATGTGAGTAGTCCCACTGAAGACACTTGCTTAAAGTAGCACATGCCTATATGTTTTGCCTGATTGGGAGCTTAATGAATGAAGGAAGTAGGTAAGGATCATATGAGTGCTGGTTGTTGTGACTTAGTGTTAGATTCATGTCATATGCAAAAGTTTTGGTTTTAGTCAACCTGAATGCAATTTTTTGCATTGTTTACAGTCAGTATATAGTCACTTTTAAATTTAGACATAGACAAATATGTAAAGTTATGGTTCCAGGTGCTATTTTCCCCCTCCCCTTACAAACTCCCCAAACACTAACTCCTCAACACCAAGCCTATACCGAATGAAAGTAGATAAAGGAATGCTGTCAAGATTTCAAACAATTTGAACAAATCTCTACATGTTTCTAATAACACTTCAGCTGCACCCTTGATACTGTTGACGCATTTTGCACTTAGTGCAAATGACCAGTTTAGTTTTATTATCCTATCTGGTTATTGTGTAGTAGTACAGTATTGATTGTTTGAGCATTTGATACTGCCAGAGAATGTCTAAAGAAGTATATAATTTAAAAAACAAACCAAACAAAATGTATTTTTAATTCAAATAATAAATCCAGCAAAAATTCCTATTCATCATCCTCCCCCTGTTTTGTTTTTTAGGAAAAACTATCTTTATTTTAGGTTTAAACTGTGTAACAGCATACCCTTAATCCTTCTATTAGTCTCTCAGTTTGTCATGGTTACTATAAAGAAGGAAGGAACTACTGTGCATTCAGTACCTTTTCTCAAGAGTATGCAAAACAATTTTTGTTTTTGAAGGTGGAGGGAAATAGGGACAATTGACAATTTGTTATATCAAACAGGAACTAGCCCTTATGCTTTTGTAGTCAGCTGTGGTGTTTATTTTTTTTTCCTATTTAATGATCAAATAAATTTCTACCCTATTCTAAAATCTTGTTGCATCGAGTTTCATTTTGATATCAATGTTAGGTTTAAGCATTCTTATACTACTAAATAGATGTATTTTAAAACTAGAAGGGTCTGACTTTTTTTAAAACTAATCAAAGCAAGGAAATTCAGAATTAAAGCTAAAAGAAAAGGAGGACTTGTGGCACCTTAAAGCTGTTTCTCTCCTTAGTCTGCCAAGTTGAGCTTTGTTAATACATTCAGTATTAAGCAAATGGTGCAATGGTACACTGAACTTTTTTTGTTCCCCATAGCCAGTGTCAAGAATTGAGGCAAGATTTTAAACATTTTTTTCAAAGTTACACTTTCAAAATGTGGGAGCATATAAAATCTCGGGTTTGCAAAGGGTATATGAGTATATTTAACCCGATTGTGGGGAAGAACTGACAATGACCCTGTGTCTATCATGGTCCGGATAAGATTTCTGATACTTTTTAATCTCTGTGGATTTGTAAAGATTAAATTTGTCTTTCACTGACATCAGATGTCATGAGTTTTCATTCAGAGCAGATTTTCCACACTTAAACAAACATCCTCTGCCTGGACTAAAGAGCCCAGTTCATAAAACAAAAAGAGAGGTTTTGTGACTGTTAGCTATTTTGAGTGGAGTGGCCCTGAGGGAGGAAAGAAGCTTTCCATTGTGTCTCCACATGTACTAACAATTGCTAGCTAGAGTATCCTTGCTTAATGTTGCTGAGAAGCAGTTAGCTTGTGCTAATGCAGTAGTTCAGCATAGCTGAAGCAATGCACTTTAAAGGTTGATTACCATGTCATGAGCTCTGCCTAATTCGTAGCACATCTAATTTTGAAATGAAGTTTCCCACAGTTTGCCTTCAAGTTCTGCAATGACGTCTTGGGAAGACCTTACAGAATTCATTTTAAGGGCAGGAAGGCTGCACCTCATGTAGAAGCAAAACTTGCAGTCCACAGGATATGTGTGGCATGAACTACAGTAGTCTGTCTGTGAGACACATGCTATTTTTAAATAGTCTTCCTGTAAACTCTTGGACTCCTTCTCTAGTGATCTTTGCTGACAAGGCCATGAGGTTACTGGTGTTATAAATCTGGGTGTTTTCCTGTGTTAACATAATGTATTGTACAAAAACCACTAGTTTTTTACGTAGCAAGACTGCCCTCTCCTTTCATGTGGCTGGGTGAAAATGGTGTTTTTACATTGAGAGGAAGCATGCTAAAACTACTTGCAACTGGTAGTCAAGATCTGGTTCTGTTCTGGACTCTGCCACAGACTTGCTGTATGACTGTGAGCCAGTCACTTAACCTCTTTGCCTCATTTTTTCTGTTTGCAGATATTCATAATATCTGTCTTACCAGGATGTTACATATGTATCTTCACTTCTTCAGTATTTCTAGTGTGCAGTGGGTCTCCTGGAGCAGGTCCTCAAAGAATAAATCCTGAAGCACTTACATGAGAGGAAAGTGATCAGGAACAGTCAGCATGGATTCACCAAGGGAAGGTCATGCCTGACTAATGTAATCATTGCCTTCTATGATGAGATTACTGGTTCTGTGGATGAAGGGAAAGCAGTGGATGTATTGTATCTTGACTTTAGCAAAGCTTTTGACACGGTCTCCCACAGTATTCTTGTCAGCAAATTAAAGAAGTATGGGCTGGATGAATGCACTGTAAGGTGGGTAGAAAGTTGGCTAGATTGTCGGGCTCAACGGGTAGTGATCAATGGCTCCATGTCTAGTTGGCAGCCGGTGTCAAGTGGAGTGCCCCAGGGGTCGGTCCTGGGGCCAGTTTTGTTCAATATCTTCATAAATGATCTGGAGGGTGGTGTGGATTGCACTCTCAGCAAATTTGCGGATGATACTAAACTGGGAGGAGTGGTAGATACGCTGGAGGGCAGGGATAGGATACAGAGGGACCTAGACAAATTGGAGGATTGGGCCAAAAGAAATCTGATGAGGTTCAATAAGGATAAGTGCAGGGTCCTGCACTTAGGACGGAAGAACCCAATGCACAGGTACAGGCTAGGGACCGAATGGCTAGGCAGCAGTTCTGTGGAAAAGGACCTAGGGGTGACAGTGGACGAGAAGCTGGATATGAGTCAGCAGTGTGCCCTTGTTGCCAAGAAGGCCAATGGCATTTTGAGATCTATAAGTAGGGGCATAGCGAGCAGATCGAGGGACGTGATCGTCCCCCTCTATTTGACATTGGTGAGGCCTCATCTGGAGTACTGTGTCCAGTTTTGGGCCCCACACTACAAGAAGGATGTGGAGAAATTGGAAAGAGTCCAGCGAAGGGCAACAAAAATGATTAGGGGTCTGGAACACATGAGTTATGAGGAGAGGCTGAGGGAACTAGGATTGTTTAGTCTGCGGAAGAGAAGAATGAAGGGGGATTTGATAGCTGCTTTCAACTACCTGAAAGGGGGTTCCAAAGAGGATGGCTCTAGACTGTTCTCAATGGTAGCAGATGACAGAACGAGGAGTAATGGTCTCAAGTTGCAGTGGGGAAGGTTTAGATTGGATATTAGGAAAAACTTTTTCACTAAGAGGGTGGTGAAATACTGGAATGCGTTACCTAGGGAGGTGGTAGAATCTCCTTCCTTAGAGGTTTTTAAGGTCAGGCTTGACAAAGCCCTAGCTGGGATGATTTAACTGGGAATTGGTCCTGCTTCGAGCAGGGGGTTGGACTAGATGACCTTCTGGGGTCCCTTCCAACCCTGATATTCTATGATTCTATGATTTGATAGCTGCTTTCAACTACCTGAGAGGTAGTTCCAGAGAGGATGGTTCTAGACTATTCTCAGTGGTGGAAGAGAACAGGACAAGGAGTAATGGTCTCAAGTTGCAGTGGGGGAGGTTTAGGTTGGATATTAGGAAAAACTTTTTCACTAGGAGGGTGGTGAAACACTGGAATGCGTTACCTAGGGAGGTGGTGGAATCTCCTTCCTTAGAAATTTTTAAGGTCAGGCTTGACAAAGCCCTGGCTGGGATGATTTAATTGGGGATCGGTCCTGCTTTTGAGCAGGGGGTTGGACTAGATGACCTCCTGAGGTCCCTTCCAACCCTGATATTCTATGATTCTGTGATTCCTCAGAGACCTGTGGCTTCATCTATGTGGCTCTGATTTGCAGAACTGGGGATTAAGATTGTTGCTGCCACTTTGTAAGCTTTATGTTGTATGTGTCACCATCTTCTGAATCACCATCTTCCATAAGCAGGAGTCTCTGGAAATGCTGTTTCATAGCAAAATAGGAGACTTGAAACCAAAAATAGAGACTCTTTTTGAAGAAGAGCAACACCAGTGAAAAGGAAATTGTTATTTGAAAACAAAATATACTTGATCTATGGAACTCACTGCTGCAGCTACTGATTCAAATAATTTTAGATTAAAAAAGATTAATACACTAGCATCTGGAGTTACAAGTGTTATCTAAGGACTAGATGCTGCAAGTGGATCCATGTGGGTGTAGGGATGTGCAGATCCATTTTTAGGATTTAGACCTTAGCTACAATAGTGTAAGGCAGGGATGGCCAACTTGTGGCTCTGGAGCCATACACTCCTCCTTGTATAGGCACCGACTCCAGGGCTGGAGCTACAGGCACCAACTTTCTAATGTGCCCGGGGGGGGGGGGGGTTCACTGCTCAACCCTTGGCTCTGCCACAGGCCCTGCCCCCACTCCACCCCTTCCCATGCCCTCCCCTGAGTCTGCAGTGCTGTCACTCCTCCCCATCACCCCCAGAACCTCCTGCACACCATGAAACAGATGATTGGCAGGTGTGGGGAGGGAGCGGGAGGTGCTGATGGGGCAGTGCTGCTGGTGGGCAGGAGGTACTGGGAGCCGGGGGTGAAGGGAAGCTGATGGGGAGGCTGCTGACAAATTACGGTGGCTCTTTGGCAATGTACATTGGTAAATTCTGGCTCCTTTTCAGGCTCAGGTTGGCCACACCTGGTATAAGGGCTATTCATTTTCATATATCTGGGCATAAAGTGATCATCTCCTGAGCTGAAGAATGCATACTATTCTCTCTCTGCACCCCCACCTCTGCCAAATAAATAACATAAGCATGGCGTTGTCCAGTTTTGCAGGTGCATGAAGCAGAAGCTGGTATGAGTCACTCCTGGAAGCAGAATAATGTACTTAATGGACTTTGGTCTGTTCTGATACGTTAGTAAATAGGAGGCTCAGGGAGAGAAGCTCTCTCCTAATCTTTTGGCTCTTACATGTCCTCTTGCTGGTTTTGGTCTGTATGAGCAAAGGGTTCTTAGAATTTCACTTAAAATAATAGTTCTTCCCTTCTTCCATTCCTCCAGTTTTTAGACCTCATGTAAGACGATGCAGTTGTTCCCTGTAGCTTATACAGTAAGAGTTTGGTGCTATTGGAGCAAGTTTACCAAGGCTGGTGAAGAGATTCTATTTCATAGCTATCATAGTCTTAGTTCCTTGATTTTACTTCTTTGTACCAATATTATAAGGCTTTGGTTGTTTGGGTTCTGTTGAACTGAAGGCAGAGTGAAACAGGAAACAGATATAGGTGTGAGGTTTTTTGCAGGAGTGGTGGGTGAAATTCTGTGGGCTGCGTTGTGCAGGAGGTCAGACTAGATGATCATAATGGTCCCGTCTAACCTAAATATCTATGAATTGTTTAACAAGCGGAAAAGCTCCGTGGAATGTATATGCAGCTACAGCAGCCTTGAAGTAAGGCTAAATTAGTGCAGTTTTACAAAATGACACACAACCTACCAAACCATTGCTAGCTATTGACCTCACAGTAGCAACCTTGTCCAGGTTCCCACCCATTGAATGCTCAGAGCATTCTGCCATTGGCTGTCAGAGCAATGGTACTACCACTAAAGCCTGAAGAATTGTCTTGATAGGTTCAATTTTGATTATTTTAAGCTGTTGACTATGGCAATCTGCAAATGTGCCCTAAATTGTAGTTAGTCATGATTGGCTTTAAATACACCAATACTTGGGAAACCCACCTAGTAATTCTTGATTAATCAGGTTCTCTTTGTTTGAGGGAGAATCTTGAAATACTAAATCCTCAATTGTTTTCATAGGTGCAACTTTTCAAGGGTATTTCTAGGGTAGTTCTGCTGTTTATATTATGAACAGGGAGTTAGAGCACAATTTTCTTGAAGCTAAGCAGGGCTGATTGTAGTTGTTCTTTCCTTCTCTGAATCTGGAAAAATGGGTAAGCCAGTGTATGCTGCAAAAGCACGTTATTTAATAAACTGAATAGGTATAGGGAATCTTTTGCTGTTAATATTGGCCTCGAATCAGGAATACCTCCTCATTCAGAAAAGCATGGAAGCCTGTCCTCAACCTTTAAGCATGTGCTTAAGTTCCATTGAAAATAAGCACTTAAGCTGGTCCATGAAGGAGGCTGTCCTGCCTTTGTCTGTAGCCTATCCTTAGTGATTCGGCAGGAGATGGAAAACTCATCATAATGCTTTTTGAGATTTTCACCTATTTTATTATACACAAAAACATGACCAGAGAATTCTAATGAGGAGGCTGACCACGTCCATGACTGAATCTACCTCTAAACTGGAATTCAGTAGCTGCTCCAGCACCAGCCTCAGCCTTTTAGTCAGCACCAAGTGGAGCGGTACTGCGTCTGTAGGTATCTCTGTCAGCCTCTCTCCGAGTAAGACGAGCAGGGCGTTCACCTTCCAGACCTTTGGGCTGCGGTCTGCCAGTCTCAGCGCGGCTACAGCACAGGGTGACAAGCACAATCTCGGGGTAGATGAAGATAATCACGCAAATACTGGATACCCTCGTTGGTCAGATACCAGTAAAAGTGCCTCCAAGCAAACTTCTCCTTCACATAGCCACGCGATTTCAGTGACTGCATGGCTTTCATGACATGGAGGTTGGGCACATTCTTGTCTTCCAGCTCTGGGTGTTTAGGCATGTGAACGTCTTTCTTGGCCACCATCACTCCCTCCTTAAAAAGGAGTTTGTAGATGGCAATCTGGTTCTTCTTGGGCATCAACATCGTGGTGCTAGCAGTAAGCCCGAGAGCTGGAAAGCTAGGCAATTGTGCAAACAGGAAGGAAATTGTCTTCAACTGAGATGCATATATGTGTCCGAGGGCAGAAATTAGTTCTGCAGTTGGAACTTAGTTAACAATTCTGTTATGCAATTCAGACTCAAATTCATCTCCTGCTCCCCCATGTGTTGGCTCTACAGGTGTTAACAGAAGAAAAGTTTAATCATGTATGTTACTAAAATCAGCAGATATGGCTGTGAATTCAGCTAGCAGTCAGGTCTGATCAGGAAGTTGGTGTCGTTTTCACATGATCGCTTTTCTGACCATACCCACAAGTTTAAAAACCTCTCTCTATAGGCCTTGCTGTTAGCAGCACACATACAAACTTAAATACACAAGTGCTAAATGAGACTTCCTAATGTATGCATTGCTGTATTTGCTGGCAGCAGTCATGTGCAGCAGCATACCTTGAATTAACTACAACTTTGTGTAGTCATGCTTGAGTCACTTGTAGCCATAACTGGTGAAGTGAATCTTATAGTTGAGGGCATGTTTTTATCTATGGTTTTACAGGGGAGGATTGACTTTCATTATTTTGACTTTATCGGCTTTTTGTGAAAAGTTGGAATTCCAGCTTTACACTCTGACATCTATTTCTAGCCAAAAAAAATAGTGAAATGCATAAAAAGTTAGTCCCTGATGGTTGGACTGAGGGGGTATATGTCTCTTGAATTTTATTTCTTTATTTTAATTATAAAGAAAATGGCAATTTTTTTTAACCGAAGTGCTTGCTTATCTTCCCTTTCCTTTTTATAATTCCCCTTTCCTAGGTACCTATTAGAACAGGACTTTCCAGGCATGAGGATTGGTCCAGAGCCTACCACAGATTCTTTCATTGCTGTGATGCATGGAGATGCAGAAGGGAGTACTCCTGGAAATGCATTAGTTGTGGACCCCAAGAAGCCATTTCGTAAACTCAGCCGCTTTGGAAACGCTTTTTTGAACAGGTAAGGGCAGGCTCGTTGCTGGGTTTTTGATTTTAAGTTTAAAGTTCCATCTGTCTCACCTTCTCTATGACATTTACTAAGACTACTCATTTTCTGCTATATTCCTTTTTAACAAGGCAAATGATGCATATTCAAATACAGCAACCAGCAGTTGGGAATTGTTATATAAATTAATATCTAAAGATTAAAATACCATATAGTGAATTTTTAACGTGGAGCTGAACGTGTCCAATCACAACAGTTGACTGTGAAGGGAGAGAACATGCAGTAAACAAACATTTTAATGGTGGTCCAGACTACACAAAAATATAAATATGGTATATGTTCAGTTACAGGAACTGTACTTGTCATTATGAAAATTAATTCACAAAAAGCTGCTAAAAGATCTCTTCAGCCAAATGTCTCTTCGGTGTGAGAGTTTAAGCAATACATAACTCTAGAGCAGACTTAGCCCTAGCTGGCCTTCTCTGCCTTAGAGAATGGAACTTGTAGATCAGCACCAGCATAAGTACCAGTAGTGCTGTGTGTCCACACCAGCTATGCTCTTTTAGGTACTGGTTGGTTGTAGTTTTGGTCTGCATCCATTATTGTGTTCTTTTACATCGTTACTTTTGTGCTGCCCTCTGGATACCACAGTTCCTGGCACAGCCCTCTAAAGCAGTGGTCTCTGGAGATTTAAAAGACCTCCTAACAAGGACAACATATAAAAAATTCCACGTGATTTGTGTGCACTTCCAAGCTGCAAGTGATGAATTTTGACGAGTGGAATAGATGAAGACAGCCTTCAAGGGTTTTGATAAGACAGTGTAGTACTGGGGTTTGGGTGGTGTATTATCATTTCATTTTGCATAATTGTGGGATCTTTAACTGGTTGTAAGCCTTGCAGCCTGGAGCACATAGTACTCCTGGGGGAATTCTGCATCACTGCGTATGTGCAGAATTTATTTCCCCTGCAGATTTCTTTGCTTCCCTGCAGAAAAATAACTTTCTGACAGGGAAGCAAAGGGAATCTACAAGAGCGGTCATGCGACCCTCCCCAGCAGTATGTTTCGAGTGCCCAGGGCAGCCAGCAGAGAGGTAAATCTCTGTGGGCAGGAGACAGGACTGGGGAAGACCCAGCTGGTGGCTCCTATCCTGCACCGGGCTCAGCTGCTAATCACAGCTAGCCTGGGGAGGACGGGACTTCCTCTTCTCCTGCACAGCATCTGGGGCCAGGTTAGACCCACCGCCAGATTTCTCCCCCAGCTGCAGGAAGCTCTGCATACTCTCCCCCCGGCCTGCCCACATACACTTCCTGCACCCATCTTTCCTCAACTGCAGGGGGAGGGATCCCTGTACATGGAGCTGCTCCCCCATCCGCCCAACCCCTGTGCATCCAGACCCCCTCATACCCAGACCCTCTTGCTGAGCCCCACTCCCCCTGCATCTGAACCATCCCAACGAGCCAGCTGGATCCCCACCCCACTGAGCCCCAGACAGTTTGCACCTGGATGCCCACTCCCCCCCAGCATCTGGACCTCCAGTGAGCCCCCTACACCCAGACTCCCTTGCTATACTCTATTCCCCCCCCACCCATACAACACCCCCGCTGAATCCCAACCACCTTCACCTGGACCCTCCTGCAGAGTCCCATTACTGTTGCACGCAGACCCACAACTAGCCCCTGTTGATTCAGATTTTCTCCCCCCCCCCGCTCCCAGATCCCCCGCTGAGCCACCCGCACCCAGATTGCCCCACACAGAATCCTCTCAACCCACACCTGGACCTCCCCCACTTTAAGCCCCTCCACACTTGAATCCTGCTTTGCTGAGCCTGCATGCCCACACAGAGGGGCAGGGCCCTGGGGTGTTTCTGGGGCAGGCCAGGTCCTCGCGCTGTGTCAGGGTTGGGTGCAGCTTCACCACTGAGTCCATGTGCCAGGGGTGGGGAAGTGGCACAGATCTCCCACCTCTGTGCAGCCAGCCAGTGGCCCGTGCTCCTCAATGCATGCTGGAGCCGCCACATTTATTTGACAAATAAAATTTGCAAAATTTTAAATTTTTTGGCACAGAACATAGAGTAACATAGACTCTATTCATGTATTGGGTCAAATCCCACAATCCCTGCTGAGTTAAAACTCCCAGTGACTTCAGTGAACAGAGTAAGCACTTCATGAACCAGCCTTCTTTTGTTTTCCTGCTGTACTTGGTGGTGGCTTGAAGAGGAAGCCAGGACCTGTAAGACAAATTAAGTTAAATTGGTTCCCTTCTAACACGAGTGCTTCCTGTTCTGCTGATAAACTCTAGCTTGTGCTTTAGCAGAGCTGTTAGAGTGCAGTGTTTTCTCATGTTGCTTTTATTCATGGAAGAAAGCCTGTGTGTGCTTGAAGCCAGGCAGCCTGTCGGTTTGCTAAGAAATGAATTTATGTAAATAACTACGGCAGCTCTCTGGGCAGCTGCAGTTAAGTTTTTTTTTAAATGTATTTTTGTAGCAAATACTCCTTGCTATTGTGACCAAAGCTCTGGTCTCCGCTGCATATTCCTCTGTTCTTTCTCCACAAGAGAGTGTAGTACTGTTCTGTATACCAAGCAATCCATGAAAGCCATGTATATGAGAAGTATGTAGTAAACAGTACTTATACAATACACTACTGATTAAACAGACACATAGTAATAGTGAACATTTGCTGACATAAGTAGGACGACCTAGTTTCTTTCCTAAATCACACCATAGCTAACTGTCTCAGCCCCTGAGTTCCCCAAAGGAAGGCTGTGTTTCTGGCTGAAAAGAAAACGTATCAGACATGGTTACTGACTAAATTATTAAAATAAATGCACTGTTTTGGTGCAAGATATCTACTGCAATGCGATTATAAACCAGCAACCTTCGCCTCCCTGATACTTACAAGCTCCCCGTCAGCATGTCCAAAATTGCTGCAAAAAATTATCATTCACGTGTTATTCTGACCACGTTTCAAATCCCTCAACTGCCTCCACTTACCCTATCATAGAATCATAGAATAACAGAGTTGGAAGGGACCTCTGGAGGCCATCTAGTCCAACCCCCTGCCCAGAGCAGGACCAATCCCAACTAAATCATCCCAGCCAGGGCTTTGTCAAGCCTGACCTTAAAAACTTCTAAGGAAGGGGATTCCACCACCACTCTAGGTAACGCATTCCAGTGTTTTACCACCCTCCTAGTGAAAAAGTTTTTCCTAATATCCAACCTAAACCTCCGCCACTGCAACTTGAGACCATTATTCCTTGTCCTGTCATCTGCTATCACTGAGAATAGTCTAGATCCATCCTCTTTGGATCCACCTTTCAAGTAGTTAAAAGCAGCTATCAAATCCCCCCTCATTCTTCTCTTCCGTAGACTAAACAATCTCAGTTCCCTCAGCCTCTCCTCATAACTCATGTGTTCCAGTCCCCTAATAATTTTTGTTGCCCTCCACGGGACTCTCTCCAATTTTTCCACATCCTTCTTGTAGTGTGGGGCCCAAAACTGGACACAGTACTCCAGATGAGGCCTCACCAATGTCGAATAGAGGGGGAACGATCACGTCCCTCGATCTGCTGGCAATGCCCCTACTTATACACCCCAAAATGCCATTGGACTTCTTGGCAACAAGGACACACTGTTGACTCATATCCAGCTTCTCATCCTCCCCTAGGTCCTTCTCTGCAGAACTGCTGCCTACCCATTCGGTCCCTAGTCTGTAGCGGTGCCTTGGATTCTTCCGTCCTAAGTGCAGGACTCTGCACTTGTCCTTGTTGAACCTCATCAGATTTCTTTTGGCCCAATCCTCCAATTTGTCTAGGTCCCTCTGTATCCTATCCCTACCCTCCAGCGTATCTACCACTCCTCCCAGTTTAGTGTCATTAGCAAACTTGCTGAGGGTGCAATCCACACCATCCTCCAGATCATTAATGAACATATTGAACAAAACTGGCCCCAGGACCGACCCTTGGGGCACTCCACTTGATACCGGCTGCCAACTAGACATGGAGCCATTGATCACTACCCGTTGAGCCCGACAATCTAGCCAACTTTCTACCCACCTTGTAGTGCATCCATCCAGCCCATACTTCTTTAACTTGCTGACAAGAATACTGTGGGAGACCGTGTCAAAAGCTTTGCTAAAGTCGAGGAATAACACGTCCACTGCTTTCCCTTCATCCACAGAACCAGTTATCTCATCATAGAAGGCAATTAGATTAGTCAGGCATGACTTGCCCTTGGTGAATCCATGCTGACTGTTCCTGATCACTTTCCTTTCCTCTAAGTGCTTCAGAATTGATTCTTTGAGGACCTGCTCCATGATTTTTCCGGGGACTGAGGTGAGGCTGACCGGCCTGTAGTTCCCAGGATCCTCCTTCTTCCCTTTTTTAAAGATGGGCAGTACATTAGGTTTTTTCCAATCTTCCGGGACTTCCCCCGGTCGCCATGAGTTTTCAAAGATAATGGCCAATGGCTCTGCAATCACATCCGCCAACTCCTTTAGCACTCTCGGATGCAACGCATCCGGCCCCATGGACTTGTGCACGTCCAGCTTTTCTAAATAGTCCCGAACCACTTCTTTCTCCACAGAGGGCTGGCTACCTCCTCCCCATGCTGTGCTGCCCAGTGCAGTAGCCTGGGAGCTGACCTTGTTCGTGAAGACAGAGGCAAAAAAAGCATTGAGTACCTTAGCTTTTTCCACATCCTCTGTCACTAGGTTGCCTCCCTCATTTAGTAAGGGGCCCACACTTTCCTTGGATTTCTTCTTGTTGCTAACATACCTGAAGAAACCCTTCTTGTTACTCTTAACATCCCTCGCTAGCTGCAACTCCAGGTGTGATTTAGCCTTCCTGATTCCATTCCTACATGCCCGAGCAATATTTATATACTCATCCCTGGTCATTTGTCCAATCTTCCACTTCTTGTAAGCCTCTTTTTTGTGTTTAAGATCAGCAAGGATTTCACTGTTAAGCCAAGCTGGTCGCCTGCCATATTTACTATTCTTTCTACGCATTGGGATGGTTTGTCCCTGTAACCTCAATAAGGATTCTTTAAAATACAGCCAGCTCTCCTGGACTCCTTTCCCCCTCATGTTGTTCTCCCAGGGGATCTTGCCCATCAGTTCCCTGAGGGAGTCAAAGTCTGCTTTTCTGAAGTCCAGGGTCCGTATTCTGCTGCTTTCCTTTCTTCCTTGTGTCAGGATCCTGAACTCGACCATCTTATGGTCACTGCCTCCCAAGTTCCCATCCACTTTTGCTTCCCCTACTAATTCTTCCCGGTTTGTGAGCAGCAGGTCAAGAAGAGCTCCGCCCCTAGTTGGTTCCTCCAACACTTGCACCAGGAAATTGTCCCCTGCAGTTTCCAAAAACTTCCTGGATTGTGTGTGCACCGCTGTATTGCTCTCCCAGCAGATATCAGGGTGATTGAAGTCGCCCATGAGAACCAGGGCGTGTGATCTAGTAGCTTCTGCGACTTGCCGGAAGAAAGCCTCGTCTACCTCATCCCCCTGGTCCGGTGGTCTATAGCAGACTCCCACCACGACATCACCCTTGTTGCTCAGGCTTCTAAACTTAATCCAGAGACACTCAGGTTTTTCTGCAGTTTCATACTTGAGCTCTGAGCAGTCATACTGCTCCCTTACATACAGTGCAACTCCCCCACCTTTTCTGGCCTCCCTGTCCTTTCTGAACAGTTTATACCCATCCATGATAGTACTCCAGTCATGCGAGTTATCCCACCAAGTCTCCGTTATTCCAATCACATCATAATTCCCTGACTTTGCCAGGACCTCCAGTTCTCCCTCCTTGTTTCCCAGGCTTTATTCATTTGTATATAGGCACTTGAGATAACCCGCTGATCGCCCCTTGTTCTTAGTTTGAGGCAGGAGCCCTCCCCTCTCACACGCTCCTGCTCGTGCTTCCTCCCAGTATCCCGCTTCCCCACTTACCTCAGGACTTTGGTCTCCTTCTCCCGGTGAACCTAGTTTAAAGCCCTCCTCACTAGGTTAGCCAGCCTGCTCGCGAAGATGCTCTTCCCTCTCTTCGTAAGATGGAGCCCGTCTCTGCCTAGCACTCCTCCTTCTTGGAACACCATCCCATGGTTGAAGAATCCAAAGCCTTCTCTCCGACACCACCTGCGTAGCCTTTCATTGACTTCCACGATTCGACGATCCCTACCCTGGCCTTTTCCTTCCACAGGGAGGATGGACGAGAACACCACTTGCGCCTCATACTCCTTTATCCTCCTTCCCAGAGCCACGTAGTTTAAACTATCGAGTTTAAACTTCTTAAATTTGCATTCAAGGACTTGTGTAACTTCCACCTTCCCTGTATCTCAGATCTTGTTACTTATTTTCCTTCCCTCATCCCCTTTGCATTACTGGTATTGACAGTCTTGGCATCCCATTTTATTATTTTTCTCTTTCTATCTTTTTGGGCCTTGCTCTGCTGCTCCCTTTGGTTGGAACAGCCTTCCAATCCCAATACTCCAGGACCCCTTGTGACCCGGATTGCCTGGGGTAGCCCTCACTGAAAATGTCAATGTCAGTGCAGACTGCAAAAAGAACAGATTCTCCCAAAACTGGTGCTTAACACTGAAGTTGCAAACTATACTCCTGATCCCTTACACTGGTTATCAAGAAGCAGAAGAAAAGAAATCACACAGCCCCCTTTATTGCATTCCAGTTCTCTGGCTCCCAATTGGTGCAGAGGTCCAGTAAAGTGAGAAGTTATTTAAAAACTCTGCTCACTTATACAAAATGTTCTGACCCCAAAGGCCAGCCACATTGCCAGGTCAATAGTAGTTTGGATGTTATCCAAAATACCATGCCAGCCAATCTTTTAGTCTCTAAAACTAAAGGTTTATTATAACGAAAAAAGAAGGAACAAAAAGAGAGTTTTTAAACGGTAAAGCATTTTACATACATGCAAAGACTTCAAAGTCCATGTATCAGGTTGTTAGCAGTATTGGTGAGTCACTGGCTTGAAAGTCCCTCTGGAATGCATCCACAGCTTGGATGGGTCATTCAGTCCTTTGTTCAGAACTTCAGTTTCAGTGGTGCCCAGCAGGAGAGTGAATTTGTGTGGGGGGGTGGAGGGTGAGAAAACCTGGATTTGTGCTGGAAATGGCCCAACCTGATGATCACTTTAGATAAGCTATTACCAGCAGGAGAGTGGGGTGGGAGGAGGTATTGTTTCATATTCTCTGTGTGTATATAAAGTCTGCTGCAGTTTCCACGGTATGCATCCGATGAAGTGAGCTGTAGCTCACGAAAGCTCATGCTCAAATAAATTGGTTAGTCTCTAAGGTGCCACAAGTACTCCTTTTCTTCATGTGATTATGTAGGCAAAAGGCTATGTGGTGATGCATACAGTGTACACCAGAAGGCAGAGTTAAGGATGTAAGTGCAACCTTAATTTACTTTTTTTAAAAAACAAGTTTTGATTGCTGCTTTGAGCAGCCTTGATGTTCTCAGCATAGTTTTACATATGGATTATTCAATAAAATTGAATGTAGCTTTCTGCCAGTAAAGTAAAACTTAGTTTTCAGTTTCAGATACTGCAACTGCTTTTTAGGCAGACTTTCTAAAATTGTTGCAATCCAAAATAATTATAAATTTGGTTCACTTCTGATTTCCAGACCAATGTACATCAGCTTCAGTTTTCACCAAGTCCGTTCTTGCTAAGGGCCACTGCTCTACTTGTACGCAAAGGAGATGCATTCAAATCAGGAATGGCATGAAATGGAAGATGGTATATGTTGGTAAATTGATCTTTGTAGCATGACACTTATTTGCTCCTTCTTGATTTATTATCTTTTGAGAGGGTGGGCAAGTGTTCTGGAAACATACAAGTCCATCTACAAGATTTTTTCTGCAATATACCCAAGGTTTCTTGTTTATTCTGTTCTGATGAAGACGTCTCACTTGCAGTGATAATCTGATATCACTGCTTGTACTTGTGTTTCTATACTTGTATATTTAATTTCAAATGTGGAAAATGTGGAATGAAAATCCTATATATGGTGCTAATGGGGAGGAAACTTTCATTATTGGACTTATGGCACTGCAACACTGTATTTACAACAACTTTGTAAACCTGTTTTTTAGTGCATGTCTGTTTGCTCCTGAACAGTTAAGTACAAAAGCAAGGTGTGTATGAGACAAATGTGCTTTGAAACTTATCTCAGAACTAGGATTTATTGCATTTCAGGTGCATAGCATAGCTTTTTCTTAAAACTTGTCATAAAAAGCAGTTTAAAATGATCACGCCGATATAGTTACATTTACCGTTTGAAACTTTTATATGAAATATTAGTCTGACCTACCCTTTGTGGAAATATTTTTGTAACCTGGCTCCACTTTGCCTTCAGGTCATGGACTAATCTAGAAACTGCAGCCAGCCATTTCTAACTTCAATTTGTACTCCTGTTTTTCACTCCTTTTCTAACTTGTCCTCTTCTGTACCCTATTAATGCTTCTTGTGTGATTTGCAGAGCTATCCCCACGTCTAACTATAGCTCTTGTTTGGCCTGTACAACCTGTCACTGCTTTTATGTAATTTGGCTTGTGGACAAATTTGAACATTGTAGCATTGTTCAGCTGAAATAAAGGTTCTTCTTTCTCATAAGATGTATGCTGAATTTTCTAGTTGATACTAAACAGCTGCCAGGCTTTCTACAGAAAGATGAGATAGCGTGAAAGTACGTGGATTAAGAAAAAATTCAGTCTCTACAATATTTCTAATAAAAGAAGGTGTTTTCACCTTGTATATATTGCCCATTGCTCTCCTTTTGTCCTCGTGATCATCTAGTTTATATTCTAGGGTTCAAATCTTGCATCTGATGTTTATATTTTATATAGTTTATATTTTTGTATTTCCTTGATTATTGATGCCTGTTTAGTGTTCTTCCTCAGAATCCGGTCAGTTTTGTGCTTTTTGGTGCATTGTTTCCTTTATTATCTCTGCTGTTGGAAGTGAAGGACAAAGTTTTTTTTTAATAGCAGTGTCTCACTGACCTTTCAAAAGCAGCATGTAAACTTGCAAAACCTTTACTTAAATATATAAGGCTACTTTGATGTTTGCAGCATTTTCTATATTTAGTACTCCTTTGTATTCTCTATAGTAATTATAGGAGATACTGAGATAATGTTGTTTACTTAACATGTGCTTTTGGAAAGTCAAGGTGGTTGTGTCTTTCTGAATCAGAAGGAATGGCAGACAGGTATAACAGAGTTTGGTTTCCTGAGCAATGCCTTTTAATGGATAAAAGCAAGGAGTTTCTCTGTGCATTCTCTCCAATATCATTACTTCCAGAGGTCACCTGGAAAATAAGACAAGGCTTGAGTTTTGTTGATAGCTTCTAACTGGGTCCCTCCAATTCTCCTGGATCTTCCAGATCTTCTATCTTAGAAGCAGGAGCATATTCTCCATCTGGAGTTGAAATTTCTGCAGTTGGCTGCGTGGACCATACTATACTAACACATTTTGACTTTGATTGCGGTATGTTTTGTTAGGGAGGCATGAATTCCACACAGTACAGTACAGAACATACAGAGCATATCCGCTTCTTTATCTATTTGAAGATCTTCCTTCTTCAGACATCTACTATCAGAAGCACCACTGTCTTGGGACTTGCCAAGTTGAGGGCACTACTTGCCAAGTTGAGGGCATTACCATTTAAATTTTGGGAGAATGGCCACTGTGCTGTCTCTGAAGACCCTATTACTGATATCATTAATGTCAGCCGTGAGATCCAAGACCTATTGGCTGATTCTCCTTACAGTGTTCCATAAGGATAAGATGTTCCTACTCACCTGCTAAATTTCTGTCTAAATAAACAGAGCTCTGAAGGTGATTTTTTTCCCCTCCATTTGAAACAATTAGCCTGTCTGTATTTTATTCCCCTATATTACACATTTTACCAGAAGGGGATAGGCTTCACTCTCCAGTTGTTGATAGGGCCCTGAGCTACTATCTAGATAAGGCAAGTCTTGTGCAAGTCTCCTAGGCTGCTATTGACATACAGGGATAGCTTTTCCATTGAGATTTATCAGCACTTGAAAAGTGTCAAAGAGGCTCATATTTTACATAGAAGCCTGTTACGAACTTGCAGATGATATAGTACCTAAAGGCCTTCAGCTATGTTTTTCCAGGTCAGAAGCACCCTGCCTGAGCACTTTGTATCACAGTGTTGTGTAAGGCTGGTCTTTGGAGTTCTGTGTGTATGTTTAAGCAGGACTACTCTCTTGATTTGACAGTTTATTACAGATCTGCTGTCTCTATAGCTTTCTACATGCCTTCCTCAGATTTTGAGTGTGTCTGGGATTTTTACTAAATGCAAAGGAACTGGGGCCATAGCTGTATCTATGCAGTAACTTCGCACCCGGCATTTGGTTTCTTGCCATGGCAAGTGTGTGACCCATCATTGCCATCCCTCATGATTTTATCAAGTGTTTCATTATCCGTGGTATTTTTAGTAAAATGAAAGTTTCTGGATCTGATTGCTGCAGAAAAAAAGCTTTAAAATGTGAATGAAGTGTTCCTTCAGAAACTCAAAGGCAAATAAAAAGGAACACCAAAAGTATTATTTTTTAAAATCTCATGATTGAACATTTGTGGTAGGCAGTACAGTGACCCCAGTGTTCGCTGCTTTACAAAGAGGTCCACCTTTGTTAAGGGTACATGCACTCAAGAGAGGGGATTTCTACAAGCAATCTAACCAAGAACTAGAGCTGCTGTAAATAACTTCTTTCCTCCTTCCCTGCAGGTTCATGTGTGCTCAGTTACCTAATGAGGTTCTGAAGAGCATCAGCATCATTGATAGTCCCGGCATTCTTTCAGGAGAGAAACAGCGCATCCGTAGAGGTGAGTTGAAGCAGTCAAAGTAATGAACACCTCTAGCGACCTGTTCTGCTGTACTGGGAAATTGGTCCCACTAATCTTAAGGGCCTGCTCCAGTAGCTTGGAAATGGTGAAATTCCACTGTGATGTGGGAGACCTGTGTGTAAATTGTCTCTTTTTGCATCTCTATGCTGAACAAATATTACAAAGTCTGTTGCAATCAATGTTTTGAGGTTAGCTGTAGAGATTGGGATCAATGTTCTATTCATGTTGAGTGGTGCAGGGGCTTTTGTTGTTGTGCTGAAATACACCAAAACACTTTAATTAAAAAAAAAAAAAAAGAAACATTTTGTTTAATTTTCCGAGTCCATCAAACACAATCCCTCAATATATATAAAACTAAAGAAACAATCAACAAGAAACTTCAAGTAGTTTAACATCACACTGAATATTTGCTAAAATTGATGATATTTCTATTGAGCATGCAAACCACAACATTTTTCAAAGGCTTATAACTTGCCCAAATTTGGGTGGATTTTCAGAAGAATAGTAAATGAGTGTTGTAGTTCCAGATATTGATTACATTTAATAGTGTGAATAATGTAAATTATAAATATGTGGTTTATAATTATAGGCGAGGCTGATAGCACCGTCTGTTTTTAACCAACTCCCCTGATACTTGTTACCATATTTTTCAGTTGCTTACCACTTTGCCAAACCTAAACAAGCTGGAATTTTCCATGCTTGATGTCTACCTCAGACTGAATTATTTTGGAAAATTTCAACCAAATGATTTAGCTATTTCGGAGAATAAAGCGAGGAAAAGATAGGTTTCTTTGCCCATGTTAAAAATTTGAGAGCTTTTCTCTGAAATGCTCTATCACTTCCATGTTTTGGACCTGGCACTTGAAATTTGGCAGGGAGGCTGGCTTTTGTGTCAGGGATGCCTCTGTGAAACAGCTTTTGCTGCCCCTATGAAAATTCCACCTAAATTTGGCCAAGTTATAAGTTATTTGAAAAATTGTAGTTTGCACATGCTCAATAGAGACTTCATCGATTTTTAGCAACTAAAATCTCTGAAGATTTTTGTTCTCACGCCTCTTACATCTCCTAGTGCTGACCAGACTGAGCATTCACCATCCCAGCAGAGTGATTGAGCATGCTTCATCCCCTCACAGCTCCTAGAACTGACTATATTGCGCTTGCACCATCCCCACACAGCGACTGAGCATATTCCCTCCAGCCCAGGGCTCCAGGGGTGAAACCAGGCTTTACCAGTAATGGCTGCTGTGGGGTGGGGGGGAGATAATTCACTGGAACTGGCAGCAGAAAGTATGTCTCCCCTGTGGTCTCAATGACACTCCTGTCAGTGCTCAGGCAGCTTGGAAGAAGAAGCCATCTGATTAGAATGTGGAGGGGATGGAAAGGAGTAGATTACAAAAAGGAGTCTGGTGAGACAGGGATTGGAGGTAAGGAAAAAACTGGGGCTTGTTGGGCAAGAAGACTGCGAGTCAGGGGGAGGAGAGGCAGGGATTGTGCACTGCAGCAGTGGGGAAAGGTAGTTTAGGAGTGGTTGTGCAAGGAGACTGGTATTGGGAGCCAGGAAAGGACTGGGAGCTGGTGAGGGGAAACAGGAGGGTGGGCCGGGAGTCAGAAGACTGGAGGCAGGGAACACTGAGATATGGCAAGGAGCTGGGATACTGCGGGATGTAGAGTGGCTAAGTCTAGTTGGGTAAAGAGACTAGGATTGAGAGACAGGAAAGGAGAGGAGTCTGAGATCGACTGGACAAGAAGATTGGGACTAGGAACCAGTGTGGAGTGGAACAGGCATGAGAGGAGGGAAGATATGTTTGGTGAGGAGCTGGGGTGCAGAGGGGACTGAAATTGGTTGAAGAGCGTGGGGAGGGAGACTAGGAGTGGAAACCAGTGGGTGGGGAGGGGAGAGACCGATCAAATGAGGAGCCAGGAGTAGGGAACTGGGACTGGCTGGGTAGGAAGATTAGGGACAAGGAGTTGGAGTGGGAGGGGGAGATCTTGGACTGGTGAGGAGACTGGGACTGGGCTGAGAAGCCTGAGCAGTGGGGACTGGGATTGGGTAGGCAAGAAGAATTGGACTTGTACAAGGAGTGGGGAAGAGACAGGATTGGGACAGATGAAACCCCCTGGCAAAATTTCTTATCCCCCTCTAGTCTAGAGAAGATACTTCATTAGCTCAAGTGTCAGAGGTCTGCACAATTAAACTAAAGGTTCCAACTTTGCTCATGACCCATGTTTGTGTCAGTACGATGCCACATGATGGAATTTGTTTTTTCAGTTTGCTTTTTTAAAAACCTCAGAAATGACATACAAAAAACTTACATTAAAAGAATATTAAGGTTGCAAAGTTAAGCACTCAAAAGTTAAGAAATGTCATGTGGAAAAGGTAGCATGTGTTCATGTAATTAAAGACTGCATCATAATGCATATGCACAAGGGGTTGGAATTAAAGTTGCACAGGCATTTCCTACGTTTTGAGTGTTTGCCTTTGCCTTTTGTAGTTTATTTGTGTTTCATACTTACATTTATATTGTACTAAGAAGAGTATAACTAGTAAATTCAACTAGCTAATTCACTTAAAATAATCTGCTATTATTAGTAATAAAAAAGTGGAAATGGAGAATTAATACCTGTCCTTTGTTGTTCCTCTTTTCGTGGAAGCAGATCTTATAGTAGCTATGAGATGAACTACTAAGTCAATATGGTAGAGGACTGTTGATATTACATCCTGCCAAGTTCCTGTCATCTCTATTCTGACAGAGATTCTCAGCCATATTGACACAATATAGTCTACATTAACAAGAGGTATCTCTGACTCCTATGAAGCCAACATGTCTATTCATCAGCACATATTGGCTAGTACTGCAAGCTCCCAAATGTTATTTTCAGATATTTTATTATGATATATGCATTGTAGTTGAAAGGGAGCAAACTAAAGTTGTACAAAAAATTAGACCATGGCTTTTTAATACAGCTTGTAGGAGACCTGTCTACTTTTTCAAAACTACTTAAATAACAAAAAAAACAAACACCCTCCTACAAGTAAGGTGTCGCTCCACTGTCTAAATGATGCTGAAATGTTGGAAATCTAGGATTAGCAAATATTACTGCTATATATTTTGTAGAAGTGAAATAAGAATAGCAAACTCAAAAACTAAACAGAATAAATTTCTGCAAAGACCAAACGTAGACTTAACATGCCATTCTGGGCAGTGAATAGTCAGATTTGTTTCTGGTAAATATCTTCATCCATGTCGTCACTGGTTTATGATTCTTAAATATGGTAGAAAAAAGCTGTTTTTGAAAGAGGGAAATGAGCAAGAAGTTTGTACAAGTTTTATACTCTATTCTGTAACTCATTGTCTCAAAACTGTTGTAATATCTTATCTGCTAAATCAGTACACTGAGTGTCACTGGAACATCCTGCATTTTCACTCCCTGTTCTCTCATAGATGGATTTTGTGTGTGTGTATTAAATGTGACCAAAGTGCCAGTTGTAAATGGCAGCTCTAAGGTACTTTTGTTGTTCATTGAACATAGAGAAGGAAGAACTCTGACATGTAAAGCTCTTCGTGTATTTAAAAATAATTATCTCTTCCTTAATAATATGAATTACATTGTGATTTCTTGAGGGTAGCCTAATATTTGATAACCATAGAAATAGAAGTATAGTTTCTAGTGCACATGGCACTGACAGAGAAGATAGATTTCTGTTCCTAAATTTTAAATAACTTAGTGCAGAAAATGTTAACTTTGTGTCCTTACATAGGTCAGCTATTTTTTCGGTCTTGCTAGAATGTGGCTCTGCTGAACACTAGTTAGCTTTAGCCAGTTTAGTTGTAGTGTGAACAGGGTTTTGTTCTACAGCAAACCTCCCATGTAAATTCATCCCAAGATTGGCAGATCATCTACTTTCGAACAAGGAATCAAGAATTGGGATTTTGGTGTAGATGCACACGCCAACAAATTCAGGTGTGTACAAATGAGTAAATAGTCCTTTTATATGCTTGTATGGTTGTGCAAATACACTGTGCTCACCCACATGTATTTGAAGTACTGAATGTTCAGATACATGCCCCACTGTCTGACATAATGACTGCTCAATCAGTGCAAATACAGCTGCTGTTGGGTCTACTTTGAGTATTGTATTGTCAAACATTTATATAAACAATGGGTTTTGTGGAGAACAGACCTGTAATTCAGTGCAGTGCAAAGCCTCTCTAAGCTGCTTCTTGAAGGAGAAGTATGAACAATAAATTATTTTCACAATAAGGTTAACTTAACACATTTTAAACCATATAAACTTGTTGAATGATTTTCTAAATTAGATGTGTACTATTGTGAATGGTATTTAAGATTCCAGATTACTCATGAACTTGTATCTAAAATGTCTTAACAAACAGAGTACACCTTGTAGAAAATGGAGACTGGCCTCTGGCAATGACATTTAAGTTGTAGTCTCCCAGGGCACGAGTCTAACATTTTTTCTCTCCAATAGTTAGTGAAAGTTTATTTGGTACACTAGCTGTGTGAGAGTTAAAGCTACTGAGAGTGGCTTTATGCTTGACCCTGGCTTTGTAAAAAAGGTTGCATTTTAAAACCATTAGGAGTTACCCTCTCCACTAGCAAAAGTAAGCCCTTCCCATGCTGATATCATCTGAGCAGAAAGCACTCACTGCAATGTAAGCCCAGGCTTAGCAGAATTCGAGTTAGCAGACCCTGGGTTTGTTAACCTAGGGCTTGAGCGTCTGCACTCATTTGTAATCCCCGGTTAGAACTTCTTGAATCCTGGGGTCTCACCCTGGAGCTCCAGCATCTACACTGCACTATGTATTCTTATTCCTTCATAACTAAGTCCTACCCTGATTCCAGGGGACTGGCTAAGATGACGTACTGAGGTCCCTTCTAATCCTACACTTCCATGATTCTATGCAGGCCCAAGTTTAACCACCCACTTCCTAGCACCCTTCCAAAATGTGGCCGCTCTAGCCCTTTGTTCATGGTGCAGTGTGGGAAAACTTGTAAGCCCACCAAATTGGCTCTGTAGATGACAAAGGAAGTTGGACTGTGGAATACTTAGTGTTGTCAGACTCCCAGAGGACAAGCCCAGTGAGTCTCTGTCTATACTGCAAAGCAATAGGGTCCCTTGTGGGGTTCTGGGATCCTGGGTCTGAGCCCTGGGTTAGTATGATTTGTGTCTACTCAGAAGAGGGGTAAGGCTTGAGTGTGAGCCCTGGGCCTAGGCTGCATTGTAGACATACCCTTTATTTCTACCATAGTAGCAGCAGGAGGCAGCCAAGCCACTAAGATCTACAGAGGAGAACTAGCAGTGGACCCTTTAGACAATCTAGGGATGGAAAGGGACAGAACTGTGCATCCCCAATACCCAAAGACCAGCACTGATTGAAGAAAATTGCTACTAGGACAGAAATCCATGTTCTAATCCATCCTACACCCTCATCCTGTGAATATCAGCTAGCAGTGGCAGAGGAAGGCCATACTGGAGGGCTGGGTGGGGCTGGGGGTGGGGAGGTGCTATCAGAGCAGGGGATTCTTCATCCCTGGAGCTAGGAGAGACACAGGAACCTGTGGTCCCTTCCCGTGTGGTTAATGGGAAATATAAAAGGGACCATCTCCACTGCACGCAGGTAGGATGGATATATATATATATATGGGACCATCTCCAATGCATGCAGCAACACTCATAGGAGAGGGGAACAAGGAGGATCACATCACAAGTAGCTGGTTTCTATTAGCAGTAAAACTGCCGTTCTCCTCCTTCAGAGATGGGAATTGTCCCATGTTCTCCTGCAACACCTTGATTCATTCTTGCGGGTTAGGAGTGTTTGTTCTTGCCCCTTCATTCTTGTTGAAATTATTATTTATCCAGGGTATTACCACAACTCTAATTTAGCCATAAATTCCTCTATTAAATCCAGAGGCTGAATGGTATTCATGCAGTTGCTCTAAACAGGCCTAAAAAGCCTAAATAATAAGCAATTTACCATATCCAAACAGTAACAAAACATTTATAACCATTTGATCAAGATACCTAGGTGTGCTTAGACCCACGTTGGTTGGCTCCAACTTGATCAGACAGGTATTAGCAATGACCCTTTCAGAGTTTACTTTTTTATACCCCTTACAAACAAGTGATGTCGTTCCTACTTATTGGACCTTAGCTAAGGCCAAACGAACCAATTTCTTATATAGCCAATTAATTACTGCCCTCATAGCCAAATAACCGTGTTTTATTTCTCTTATTTCAGTCCAAACCTTAAATAATATAATACTGATATTTTATCTCAGCAACTGCTTCAAACTAAAATTAGATGCCAGTTCATCTTCTATAGGAACTTCCATTTCCTTTTGTTTCTGAGCTGATTGCTGACTTACTTGTATTTAGTAGTTCACATTCTGTTTGTGTGACAGGAAATCTCCCAGCTCAAAGTGCTGTTTCTTTGGAAGAGTCGCTTTTCTCATTATTTCAAAATTTCATATTTCAATAACTTTTTTAAACTTTCAGTCTCCTTCTGCTTTTCCTTTTTTAACCTTTTTTTCTTGCAAAAGCTGGATTTTTTTCCCCATAAGTACTAAATAAATTATATGGGGAAGTACTGCACTGGTGTAGGTTGCTAAGTGAAATTTAGTACCATGTGATGGCTAGTCTGAGCCCTCTATCCACTGTCCACATCATACGACTACCATCATTATTGACACTCACATTGGCAGTCACCTGATTGATTCAATGACATTTCTGAAAGAAAAGTTCGGTCACCTGCTGACAACTTGGTGAGCAGCAGTCTACCTCTCTGGTAATATTTTGTGTGTGTGTGCGCATGGTGGGGAAGGAAATCCATTCTTTGCTTTCAGGGTGTAGAGTGAAAGGTTTCAAGCTTTTTCTATGAAGCAATTGTTGAATGGTTTAACTATTAACTATCAGTTTACATGTGCAAACATAATTGCAAGAAAGACTTGACAAGTATTACTAACTTACTGAGAAAAAGTAAAATTAATCCTGTGGTTGACTGATTAAAATCCAATGTAGAAACTGTATAATTTAAAATGGAAACTATTAAGCTTTCTTCTATATTAATAAACCCACCCAGGTGCCTGCCCCTCAGCATGACTACCTACCCATATACTCTATTAAACGCTTTGGAAAATTCAACCAGTTACCCAAGTTAGAGCAACTAATAACTTTGAAAAGGGACAAAAGTTTACATTTCTCTTTTCAAGGTTAGGTTCTGTGCACTTTTCAAAGCTGGATTTATTTGAAAACACCATTGTCCTACCATTATGAACAAGCAAGATATTCCATAAACTTTATTATGCTATCTAGCCTTTCATTAGACTTGCAGGAGATTTCCAGCAGTATGTGTAAATACATAGCCATGTGATGCTGGGGGGAAGTGTGAATGCTGTGGGCACCTTAACACAGGTGAGACGGTTCTGTGGTAACACAAGGTGTGATGTTTGCCTAGCTATTTCAGACATGTTGTGTTTGTTGTCTACAGGATCTGAAAAGAAAATAAGTGGAAGGGAAGGAAGGAGCTGGGGCACTGGAGAAGCTTCCATTTCAATTACAACAAAACACATTTAGCAGTTCTTCCTGGATTACATAAACAGTTAACCGCTTACATTAATATGAAATGAAGCGGGAGGCATAGTTTTTTAAAAAGAAAAATCTTGGCTGCCTGATACTGTTGAACCATGGGATACATGTAAAATTAGTGTCTTCCCTATGTCTCCAGCAATCTCTGACAATACAATGGCTTTTTTGCTGCTGTAGTGTTCAGAGGTCAATCCTTGATGTTTAACAACTGTAAGAATTAATATGAATGGGGGGGGGGGGAATAGCTTCCAGTGTTGCATGTTCGTTTCACTGGGATTCAGATGGATACTTAAGGCACCAAAGGTTTTAGAAATTGTGTGCAGAGGAGGGAGGCAGAAAATTGGCTATTTTGCACCTTGAGATAATTCCAGCTCTAAAAAATACCCAAACTTCTGTGTCTAGTTCTGCTAAAAACAAAAAAAAAAAAAAATTAGATTTGGAGTAAGTGAAAAGATGCAAATGATTGCAATGAATTATAGCATATAATATATAAAACAGCATGAGCCACATGATGAAGATCTGGGAGAATGTTATTGATAAGAGACTATGAAGAGGAGTAAAGCTCAGTGATAGTTTGGATTTGTGCCAGACATGTCAACAGTGCATTAAGACGGATTGTGGAAAAATATAGAGAAAAGAGAAAATCCCTACACGTAGTATTCATCAGTCTTGAGAAGACTTATGTCAATCTTCCGAGAGAAGTCAGCTGGTGGTATATGAGAATGAAACAGATACTTGAAGATTATATCAGACTCATCCAGGACATGTACGAGGGTGATGTTATCACTGGGGCCCTACCAAATTCATGGCCATGAAAAACGTATCATAGACCGTGAAATCTGTTCTCCCCCTGTGAAATCTGGTATTTTGTGTGCTTTTACCCATAATTGTAAAGTAATTACCAAACAAGTGTTAACAGGAAAAATGCTGAACCTAGCCCACATTTTAAAAAAGAAATCATTGCAAGAATGTTTAATTGTAAATAGTACTATGTCTTATACAGGGCAGCTCATAAAAAGTTTAATATCTTTAAGGTGATTGAGACCCACAAGCCCTTCAAGCCTAAGTGGCAGAGAGCCCTCTCCCCCCCAGTACAGTAACTGACATCAGGCCTGACACACTCATTTTCCCATTGTTGCCATAATATAGATCTAGGGCCCTACCAAATTCACAGCCATGAAAAATGCATCACTGACTGTGGAATCTGGTCTCCCACCGTGAAATCTGGCCTTTTGTATGCTTTTACACTATACTATACAGATTTCATGGGGGAGACCAGCATTTCTTAAATTGGGAGTCCTGACCAAAAAGGGAGTTGCAAGGTTGTTTTATGGGGGTCGCGGTATTGCCACCTTCACTTCTGCGCTGCCTTCAGATCTGGGCAGCTGGAGAGCGGCAGCTGTTAGACGGGTGCCCAGCTCTGAAGGCAGTGCTCTGCTAGCAGCAGTGCAGAAGTAAGGGTGGCAAAACCATACCATGCCATTCTTATTTCTGTGCTTCTGCTGGCGAGGGCTCTGTTTTCGGAGCTCGGCTCCTGGCCAGCAGCTGCCGCTCTCTAGCTGCCCAGCTCTGAAGGCAGCACCGCTGACAGCAGCAGTGCAGAAGTAAGGGTAGCAGCATCGCTGTGACAGGTTCGGTCATAGAGACCTCCTTGGGACTGTCACCTGATGTGCTGAAATTACCTTTGAGCCCATTTTTCCTGATGGCTTGGGACTCCAGAACCCTGCCTTGTTGAGCCAGACATGCTAGCCTGCTGCAACACAGATCCAGGTCTGAACCACGCCCCCAAAGCTGCAGACTTTAACTGAAAACCACTCACGAGGTTACCCATCTCCAGCACCCAGATGCCCACTTCAAGCACCTGAGGAATAAATGTTCTTGGCTGAGTGGGAACAGGCACCAGGTTTAAGATGGATTCCAGTATTCTGTGACATGGTCACATGTCCTGTGAAACCTTATTCTTCATTCTTCCAGGGCTGGCCCACATGTACCCAGGGAGGTTTGCAAGTAAACAGAGCCATTTAAAACCAATTGTTCTAGCTAATGGTAGCGATTAAGATTCTAAACCATCATCAATGGCTCACACTTTGCATAATTACAATAGTACCTCAGGGAGTTATACTTTATATTTCTAGCTTTAGATACCAGAATGATACATACCTACAAATAGGATGAACACACTCAGTAGATTATAAGCTTTGTAATGATACCTTACAAGAGACCTTTTGCATAAAGCATATTCCAGTTACATTATATTCACATTCATAAGCATATTTCCATATAACATATGGAGTGTAACGTCACAATCGCAACCCCCCTCCCAAACACAATAACCTTGTGACCCCCCACAACTCCTTTTTGGGTCAGGACCCCTACAATTACACCAACTTTAAATTTTGGATTTAAATCGCTGAAATCATGAAATTTACGATTTAAAAAATCCTATGACCGTGAAATTGACCAAAATGGACCATAAATTTGGTAGGGCCCTAGTTATCACAGTTGGAAAGGCAGATGGAGAAACTGAACCGTCTTTAGTAAGAATCAGAGTACATCAAGGCTCAGCACTAAACCCCTTTGTGTTTACATTGGTGTTCAATGCAGTTACAGAAAACATCCAAAGAGTGGCACCATGGCACATGTTTTTTGCAGACGATGTTGTGCTCATGCGGGAGAATAAAGAGGAAGTGCAAGAAGATTTAGAGAGATGGAGATGTATACTTGAAAGAAATGTCATGAAAATTGGCAGAAAAACAGAGTATATGGTCTGTAGAGTTGATGATACCTTGTAGGAAGATAATGGAACTGTAAGTCGAGTAGGGCAGCCATTACCATAGATACAGAAGTTCGAGTACCTAGGTTTGATAGTACAGGATAATGGCGAACTCAGTGACGAACTTATAAGTAGAAAAGGAAAGGCATGGACTAAACGGAGAGACGTGAGGGGAGTGATCTGCAATAGGAGAATGTCTCATTAAAAAGTAAGATCTACAAGATGGTGATTAGGCCAGCACTTTTGTTTGACTGAATGCTGGGCACTGAGGAAGAGACAGGAGCAGATCTTGAATACAGTGGAAATGACAGTGTTAAAATAGATGCTGTAAGTTACAAGATTGAACCATGTTTGGAACACATGAATTAGGGGAAGTGTGAAAGTGGTATCAATTATAGAAAATTTGAGGGAATCCAGGCTTAGATGGTTTGAGCATGTGAAAAGAAGACCAGAAGAATATATAAGAAACTGTGTTAAACTTAGAAATGGAAGGTAAGAGAAGGGTTATAAGACCCAAAACAATGGATGTCACACAAAAGTATCTGATTAGATGTGGAGTTTCTGAGGAACTGGTTAAAGACAGACTGTAATTGAATTACGGGATGTGTGCTGCACCTGCACATTGTGACAATGACTGGAGCAAGTGCTGTCTGTGGCCATACTACAATAATTCACATAAAGCAAGATAGTTAATTTGGCCTCCGTGAAACAAGAGATTAAAAAAAAAAAGTGCTAGAAATATTTGGCTGAAATGTTTAACCATGGCTGAGATTTCTAGTATGGTTATACCAAAGTTGTATAACTGCTAGAGATGGTCAGAAAATGGGTTTATTTACCACAGAAAATGAAAATTATTTTCATTGAAAAACGGAAAGGTGAAATGTTTTTTCACCAAAAACTCAAAGTTGACTTTTTCTAGGGAAAGAAACACTTTCCACCAATGTTCATTTAGTTCAGTACTCAGTTTTCTGTTGAAAAACCGTTTTGATGGAAAATTTTCAACCAATCTTTTAACAGGGCTTGGTTCACTTAGTCAACTTTGCAAAACTTAAATTTTATTAAAAATGGCTATTTTAAATTCACTGGTTTGCATCATGTTTGGATTGAAATGCATAACTTAATAATGTTTTTCTTCCAAACTAATAAAAATCCAAATCAAGCTGCTACATGTTTCAGATTAGGGTAGGTGATATATAGTTCATATTTTGGGTAGTTTGGCATTCTGCCTAACGCAGGAGTGGTTCTCCCTCCCCCATCCTAATTTTATCCTTCAGACAGGAAATTCATGTTGCAGATTGAAGTGGTTTGTGTGTTGGTTTTTTCCTCACTTTTTACTATTATTTCTATATTTTTTATAAAGAACACTGATAAGTAATCAAATCTTTTTGGATGAAATGTTATACCTTGGGGTAACAAGAATTATCTTCTGGATTTGTCTTGTTCGTGTTCTTTTTTTCCATTGGCTTTTGTTCTGCTCCTCCTGAACTGACTACTCTTAAGAAAAAACGTAAGAAAAAAGAGACCGAGTAACCAGGAAAGGGATTGGATTTTGTATTCCTTGCTAAGCAATCCGCTTAATGGGAGATGTCGCATTTGCTTTTTTTATTTTATTTTTTTTAACTGTTTAATGAATCTGACATGAATCTGCTTTGAGCTCAGTAAAGATTTCTTAGCATAGTCTTGCCATCTTATTTGGCATGAGTGTGCTGGATTTGTAATGGAGTTAGACTTAAGGGCAAAAATTGGGAAGATTTTAAGTAAAATACTTAGAGCTTCTAGTTTTTGGTTTCATATACTCTGTACTTGTAAAATTTAAGGATTTAATGGTTTAAATAAAAGACTTAAGGCCACCTCTGCCCACTGGTGCAACTGCTATGTGCTTTATGGCAGAATTTGGCACAGAAATGTTTTAATGTATATCTTTGAGTTCCCAGATACTGCCTCTAGCCAATTTCCTATTGGAAGGCATTGGAGGGTTTACTGCTCACAGCAGGCATCTTGGAACCATAGCTGCTAATGATTCAGTACACTTATTTTTCTTGTGATTTTTTTTTTTTTAAGTTTTTAACAGCTGGCAAACAGCTTCAGCTATGATGTGGATGTGAATTATCTTGACTAAGCAGGCATTATTTCAGGGAGAATGAAATGATTTTAGAATAGGTACTCTCTTCCCTCTTTGTGTTACTTGCTTCGTAGAGATAAGAAATTGGTAATATGGAGAACAGGGGACAATAATAACACAGAGTAAAAGATAAGGACCTTTTGCTTATCTATGCAGAACGGTTATGTAATGCTTGGATGATGTCTGTATTCATAAGTAAATGTAAAAGAAGCATTCAATATTGTAAAATGTCTGAAGGTGTAAAATTAGAGTTTAATGGTGAGCTTCCTACATTGCCAATGATTAAAGGTGAATGCTGTTGGGTGCTGAATTCTGGATTCTGTTCAGGTTTCCTCACCACTATCCTTGAATTCTGACTGTCCTTCAGAGTAATTTTTCATTTTAGAGGATGGACAGGGATGGAAAACTGGCTTCCAGTTCACCTGTTCCTCATATAAGTAAGATGGGTCACTCAGACCAAACTCAGTGCCATTTCACAAATTGATTACTCCTTCTGTAGACTGTGTGTGTCATTCCTGGAGGAGTTCCTGAAGTACTGTTGGTAATATGACAGTGAGTTGGGTTGTTGCGAGGCCATCAACAAGAGTTGTAAACTGTGCAAGCAGACTTTTAAAATAGTTTTTGCTTTAAACTTCCTTTTGTTTTTTGTCCCAGATAGTCTTAAAGATCACCACTCGTTTTTCTTCACTGCAACCCACCCTGTCATTAAAGCTACCATTGGAATGGGTAAAATTCTTGTGACTTGGACTGCTTAGTGGGCTGTGGAGCGTTACAGTGCAGTCCTTCATTCCTAGAGTGTACACAGTCTGCTGCCAGTCTAAGGACTGAGACACTAGGGTTAGGAATTGAGTTTAAACTGCTACTGCTGGGTTATAAGCTGGTCCTTTAAACCATCCTTAATAAAGAATTATCAATTTAGTGACATCCTATGGTATTCTCTCTCTTCAGGCTATGACTTCTGCCAGGTCCTCCAGTGGTTTGCTGAGCGGGTTGACCGCATCATCCTCCTCTTTGATGCCCATAAACTGGATATTTCCGATGAGTTCTCGGAGGCTATTAAATCATTCCGAGGCCACGATGACAAGATTCGAGTGGTGCTGAACAAGGCTGACCAGGTGGACACCCAGCAGTTGATGAGAGTCTATGGTGCACTCATGTGGTCCCTGGGAAAGGTGATTAACACTCCAGAGGTGTTGCGAGTCTACATTGGTTCTTTTTGGGCCCAGCCTCTTCAAAACACAGAGAACCGCAAGCTCTTTGAGGTGGAAGCCCAGGATCTCTTCCGAGACATTCAGAGTCTCCCACAGAAGGCAGCTGTGCGGAAACTCAATGATCTCATCAAGAGGGCAAGACTTGCAAAGGTAAGATAGGAATAGAGCCAACTTTATTTTCAATGACCAATCTTTTCTACGTTTGTTTCATTCATTCTTACTCTCTCCTCTCATGTCTTTCCCTCCCCACCCAGAAACAAGTTGTTTTCTGGAAAATGGATTCAATTAACAAAGTTAAAGGAAAAATTATTGTTAAATTATATGTTGGAGATGAACAGTAATGTGATGAGCCAATCAGTGGACCTTCCGGAAGGCCATAGAAGGAAAAGTACTTTTAGGATGCTACTCTCTCTGCCTTTTGAAGGAGACTTGAAATCTTCTAGGATACCTCCCCTTTCTAATAAGGAGAACTTCATACTACTAACATGACTAAGGAGGGATATGATAGAGCTCTGTAAAATCATGAATAATGTGGAGAAAGTGAATGGGAAGTGTTATTTAACCTTCACATAACACAAGAACTAGGGGTCACCAAATGAAATGAATAGGCAGCAGGTTTAAAACAAACAAAATAAATACTTCTAAACACAATTCACAGTCAACCTGTGGCACTCACTGTCATGGGATTTTGTGAAAGCCAAAACTATAACAGTTCAGAAAAGAATTAGATAGGTTCATGGAGGATAAGTCCATCGATGGCTATTAGTCAAAATAGTGAGGGATGCAACTCTGTGCTGTGGGAGTCCCTAAACTTCCAATGGCTAGAAGCATCTGGCACTACCCACTGTCAGAGACAGGGTACTGGTCTAGATGGACCATTGGTCTGATCCAGTAGGGCCATTCGTATGTACTACCTGGAGCTAATCAACAGCTGCTAAGCAGAGCAGCTGATGACTGAGCAAAACAAGATGCCCCCTTCACCAAAATGCCAAGTGTACCATCTTCACAGCACTTGCGGTTCCTGGACCACAGATCACAGTTGAGACCCAGATACTTACTTCCTCACACACACACGGCAGCACACAGCACTGGTGCTAGATCATGGCCAACCAACATACTGCCGGTGGGAAGTAACTTCTCCTTAATCAAAATTTATTTTGATTTTTTTTTTATGCCACACACCCCACTTTGGCACTTCACATCTATTAAAAGGAGTACAGTGGAGTCGCATCTTACACGGGGGTTAGGTTCTAAAGTCAGCCCGTAAGGCGAAAATCGCGTATAGTCAAAATGACCCTGTTCGGTGGAAGGTTTGAATAGTGCGTAGAGGCTATGAGCTTTTTCTTGCAACGTGTTGCCATCGATAGGCACATGTTTACGGTTCATGTCTTCCAGCCATAAGTTTAATGCCTTTTTAGTCTTCACTAAAGTCTTATCACTCACCTGGCTTGTCACCTTAGTAGTTATTGGAGCACTTGATGCAACAGCTTGACGAATTTCTCTCTCTCGAATCTTGATGGCACGGATGCTAGATTCGTTGTGGCCACATTTACATGTCACATTGGAGACTGACATACCATCTCTGAATAAGTCCAGCACAGCCAGTTTTTCCTCCAGCGTTGGAACAGATCACTGTTTCTTCGGTTGAGCACCAGATGAAGTAGTTGGCTTGCGTTTAGGGGCCATGTTGTACGAAAAATACGTATCTTTAAACACTAGAATCACACTTAGCATGGCGAGATGCTCATATTGTGAGACGCACGTGGGTACTGAGACTGACTGAGGGAACAGCAGATTCACGTCTCCCATCTCACGCTCACTCTGGAATGGTGGGCAGAATCGCTTGCACTATTTATCTTGTTGTTTTTCTTTTTTTTTGCCAAGCGTGTATAGTTGAATTTGTTTTTAAGTTAAATGCGCGTATGATGCGACTCCGCTGTAATACTGCCATATTGAAACTAAAAAACATTCCTTTACTTAACAGATCTGCCTGTATATTACTGTTGTGCAAGCCAACTCAACAATAAAAGTAATATCCGCAGATTAAACCTTCTGTATTCCCAACCCATCATCTTCCCACATACTCAGCTAAAGGTGGGCTTAGCATCATTTCCAGAAGAAATCCTAGTCTCTGACAGACCAGAGAGGAAGTGAATTCTAAGAGGTCCTTTCAGGGCAAATGCCCTACCAACATTATCCTCTGTTTTAAACTATGGAAAATAGTATTTGCATGTGCTAATTGGGTAACCGCTCCTTGCAGTAGCTACTTGATTTGTGTCCATATATCTAGGCTTGGCAGTATTTGATTTTTATTTAGATTGCCTATTGAAAATGTGTACTTAATTTTTTGTTAGGCCTCTAATTATCCTTCAAACTAGCCTCTTACTTGCAAAGCTCTTAGAATCGTCACCAGATTGCTTGTTTATCATTTTAAAGCTTTCTGATTATTACTTACGCTAATCTTCAAAGTCCCTACTTAATGACACTAGCTTCTGCTGTCCTTTCCTGTCTAGGCCCAACCTGGATAAACTTCAATTGCTGTGTTTTAAATGGTTTCCTCTAAATATTTCCTTCTCTTCCTTAGTAGACTTCCTTTATTGTATAGTATTAAAATTCCAGATAGAATAGTAGCAAAAGTATTCTGATATTCTATTCTTCTGCAAAGCCCTAGGGAATGTTGACTAATCAGCACCTTTCCTTTTCTAAATTTCAGCAGACAAATAATTTGAAAAAAATTTTTGGTGAAAAATGGAAAGGAAGAAAAATCAAATAACATTGAAGCTATTGCAGAGGAAATTTGCTACTTACTAAATATTTCTGTGACGTACAATGCAGATGATAGTATTTTGGGGTTTGTCTGCATGGGTAAATTATACCTGTGTAGGCTAAGGTGTGATTTTGAACCAGTAGTATAGTTATACTGGTCTAACATCCTGCGTAAACATTCTTATTACAGTATCTGAGGGCCTTTTATCAGTTTGTCTCTTGGGAAACTAAACCAAAGAAAAAGCCACTCTTACACTGGAATAAGAATGTCTGTGTGGACGGTTTATGCCAATGTACCTGTATGGTTTAATTGACTATACAGTAAAACTTTCCTGTGGAGGCAAGCCCTTAGTGAAATGAGTTTGTGATGTGGAAAATTGGGGACTAGGACTACTGATATTGCCTGCAATATTTTGAAAAAAATATCTTTAGAAACAATTGTCAATCATTATTTAAAATTCCATTTTGATACCATGTTTCTATTAATATTTGTTTCTTAAAAGTTAATATGTCCTTCCTGCAGTTCTCATCTGATTTCATCAATCTTATTGGCATACTAATCGCTTCCAAAGTAATTGATTGTGATGACTGAGAAGCATCAGGAGCAGATGACTCTTAATCAACAGAAATTCTGTTTAAATACAAAATAAAAATGGATGAAATTGAATTTTTTTTAAAGTGAAATTAGTGTTCATTGAATGTACTGAATTGACAGCCATGGAAAAGAAAGTCAGCTGCTTATCCATAGAACAAGCAACAGCAGTGTAATATGTCTCAGTCCTAGCTGATCTTAAAATAGCTGTCATTCAGAAACTGCAGAGCTGCACACTCTTCTTTGAACAAATCATTGTGAAGTATTTTATCTTGGTCTGTTTCTCCAGATACCCGCAACACCTTCCCTGTCTGTCCTGAAACTTGTAACACATCCAAAAATAAAACAAGTGAATTCCCATCTCACTGTCAAGTTCTGGGTCTTATCATTCCTTTCTAGTGTCACTTCAAAGCCACAAGGGTGTTAGGTATTACTTATAAAATATTTTGAAGATGGAAACATTCTTATATTATGAAACACGTGATATTTACGCAACTGTAATCAGTTGGAATAAAAGTGCAGGATTGTAGTAATTGTGCCTTTCAAACTTGCAGTTCCATATTTTTTCTAGATGCTTTGTCCATATATAAATCTATTAAATCCTGTATGGCTGTTATAAATTGGTATTGTGTTAGAAGGGTGCATTACCCATACATCTCCCTTCCTGCAGATCTAGAATTTATATACAGCAAGTTGTCATCTTAATTTTTAATCCATTCCTTCATCTGTGCAAAAATTTAAACACAAACGTTTGTGGAAACAAAAATGCAAAGTGTTTTTTGTTTGATTGTTTTTATGTGTACGAGCAACACTGATATGCATATGGTCTGTCAGTGATTAGAGGAATGCAGTAGCTATCCACAGACCTCGACTGTAATGATCCTTCCATTAGATCTTGAAGGAATAGTGAATTAATCACATTTAAGATGATCAAAATGAAGCCAAAGGAGAAAAAATATTTCAAATACAACCCCAGCAGTATTCTTCCAATTCTTCATTCTTCTTCTCCCTCCCCTGGTAATCATGTAACTGATTCTTGCAGTTGTCATTTATCATATACTTAGAGATGTATCATATTTCAGCATTAGTATTCCTCATGTCAGTGTCTTTCTCAATAATGGCACACTAGTTTAAATCATTGAAATATACACATTGTGAACATTCATACACTAATTCTTTTTTTCCTCATTGCTATAAGAAATAGGTGTCACCTGTCTGAGAATGTAACAATCATGGTGTTCTCTGCAATGATACATTTATAGGATAACAGGAATTTTATAAACAATGCTCAGTTTGTCAAACTTCTAAAACTAAAAGGTCATGTTTAGTCTTTTCTGCTAATTCAGTCAGGTATCTAATTCTCTTTTGGACTCCCTAGAATGTGAATGTTCTTGGCCTACATCCCAAGTGTATAACTGATCTGCCAATTGCAAGGTTTTGTGGGGTTTTTTTTTTTTTTTTTTATACAAGAAAACTAACCATTTCAGAACTCTTGATTCTTAACCATGTCTCATTTGATTCCAGTGTATCTTCTTGGACACTTTACAGTGCATCTAGGCTCTTCACTTTTGAACCTTGTCATCCTCAACACACATACACACCCATTTCCGCTACAGATGATGCCACCTGTGTCTAATCTGTTTTGGTTTGAAGGGAATCTATGCAATCCTACAGGCTATGGGTGAAGTGACTTTTTCTCGAGGATTGCAAGGTGACATTTGTTATAAAACAAGAGGGGATGCTCAGTGCATGAATGTTTGGTTTTCAGTTTGCTTTTAGGTCCATTTCTATAATGTCTTTGTCATATGGACCAAAAATCAACCTTTTTTAAAAAAATTCATTAGTACACACAGAAACGTAAGTCTTCCAACTAAAGCAGCTATACCAAAAGTGGCCTACCGAGAACTCTTAGAACTCAGGAATATCATAGAATGCTGTAAAACATATTCTGTAGTATCTATGTAGGTATTTGTACTGTGCTTATCACCATGGTGTTTGCATGCCTATGTTCTGTCCACTGCTGCTCTCTGCTGCGTTTCACTCTCACTGTTCCCCTCACTTCCCTTGTTGCTAACTTTTTGAAATCTATCAAAACGTTAGAAATTATTTTGAAATAATTATTTAAGTTTTGGTGAAAAATCATTTTGGATTTTTTCTATGTATAATTGCTTGTATGTGTGTGTATTACATCTATGCATATATTTAAAAAAATATTTTTACAAAGTAAGGCCTCAATCCAGAAAAGATTTTGACACATGCTTAACCCTACACACTGTGAGCGGTCTCATTGACTTCAATGGTCATGTAGGATCAGAGGCCCAAGTGAGCTATGTAAGCAGCAACACATTTTAGGATTCATACTAAAGAAATATCTTCCCTTATGCTGGAATAATTCTGCGTTCCCCCCTCATGCTTCATAAGGCAATCAAGATATACTGTTATTACAGTATGATGCATGATCTGTCATCTTTTTGTGGCTGCCTAAATACAGAAACCATGCACTCACTCTTCTGTTGTGATGCACATTTCTGTTGTTTCACTTACTCCACTTAGATCATCCTATCACTTGACATTGCTTAGATTGCTTGTGGGACTTTTTTTTTTTCTCTTCCCAAAATAACTTATTTGGCAAGGCAGATGCAGTTGTTTCAATTAAACTTAAAAGTGGGGCTCTGTGTAGGCACAGATGACACCCACACATAGCTCTGTGTTGTTGACACTGACAGAATGTCATGCTGTGCTTCTCAATAGCTGCACTCAACTTTTCAAGCATTTTTTGGTGAAAATTTAAAGAACATCTGCTTATTTTACAAAAACCCATCAAAAGGCTTGGGAGAAGGCAGCGAATGGGTTTGTGGAAATATGAGCTAACCAGCAAAGTAGGAGCTACCTGAAATGCACCTACATCTCAAGGGCCTCTTCAGCTCAGCAGTTTGTCTATTTTAATATATTTCTCAATAAACCATAGTCGATATCTGTTGTCCCTAAGATGTGTTAATACCCAACTCATCTTTCGCATTTCCTTTTATAGCCAAAAGGAGGAATACTGGCATGGATTTTTGACTCTCTTCATAATAATGCCAACCCTCATCCATTTCTTCTAGGTTCATGCTTACATTATCGGCCATCTGAAGAAGGAAATGCCATCTGTATTTGGAAAAGAGAACAAGAAGAAGGAGCTGATCAGCAGGTTACCTGAAATTTATATCCAACTGCAACGAGAGCACCATATCTCGCCGGGAGACTTCCCAGAGGTCAAGAAAATGCAGGTACATTAACTCAAACTAAAGTGCAGTTGTACTCTGACTATTAACCAGTGACTTCTGACAAGCCTGGCAAATGTAGGAACACGACAGTGTCTCCCATAATGCTCTCAACAGTATGGGTTCTGCCAGCAGTGGCAAGAAAGTGTCAGAAATTGATAATGATTGAAAACTGACTGTTGTGTCTCTCACTAGATTAGCATGAGTTAGGGTCACAATAATGAAACCAATGGATTAATTCCTCTGAAAAAAAGTATCCTAAACTCATAATAACATAGAAATCAAACCAGTATTTCATCTAGTTCAGTATCTTGTCCCTGTAGACAATTATGGAATAAACTAGTGGTTGGTTTGTTCCCTAAAATTAAGGGTTTAGATCCATTATTTTAAAAAATCCTATTAAATGTAACTGTGGATGTTCATTATCCATATACATGTCTGATCCTTCTTTTTTTAATCCTACTGTGCTGTTGGTCTCAATGGTTTCTTATGGCAATGAGTTCTACAAGTTAATTGTGCATTGCATAAAAAACAAATTAAACAACATTCTATCACTTTTAAACTTACTGCCTTTCAGTTTTATAGACTGTCCCCTTTCTCTTATGTTATGTTAACATGTAAATATGAGTGTCTAATTTACCTTCTTTGTACTGGTCAGTATTCTGTACAACTCTTGTGTCTCTTCTTGTCTGCTATTTCATCTAAACAGTCCCATTCATTTCAGTTCCTACTCATATCTTTTCATGTCCTCTAATCATTTTCACCATTTTTCTCTGAGATCTCTTCAATTTCTGCTATATCTGTGTTCGAGATAGGGTGACCAGAAGTGAGCATGGTATTCCAAATGAAGGTGGACCATTGATGTATGTAATGGCAGCATAATATTTTCAGAATGGCTTTCTATCCTATCCTTTATACACCCTAACATTTTTGTTTGCTTTTTTTTTTTTTTTTTTTTGACCACTACTATGTATTGAGCAGAGATTTTTATTGAGCTGTCCACAGTGATGTTCAGGTTTCTTTCCTGAGTGGCTGCAGTTAATTTAGAAACCAGTAAGTTGTATGAGCAGTAAAACAAGGAAAACTCAAGACATAGTTCAGGAGTTGGACACTATAGGAATAATTAATCAGGAGGGAGGGGTGACTGCTTGAAAAGGTAGACTTTAAGGAAGGATTTATATAAAGAAAAGCAGAAGAGTACAATCTCCTTTTTGCTAGGCAATCATTGATCATGGAGTTCGAAAACAGGCAAATAACAAAGTAGAACACTTGAGACTGGCTTGTTACTAAAATGAATTCTTCAGTGGGACTTAGTGTTTGAAAAATGACTGGTGTATTTTCCTAAGTCTCAGCAGCAGATGGCAGCAAAGTCCTGACAAGTGATTTCTCACACACACGTTCATGCTAGGGAAAGAACAGTGTGGCTAGCTGACTGATTTCAGAGTAACAGCCGTGTTAGTCTGTATTCGCAAAAAGAAAAGGAGTACTTGTGGCACCTTAGAGACTAACCATGCATCCGACGAAGTGAGCTGTAACTCACGAAAGCTTATGCTCAAATAAATTGGTTAGTCTCTAAGGTGCCACAAGTACTCCTTTTCTTCTAGCTGACTGAGTTGATCTTTGCTTCCTGAAACTAAACTCATCAGTACAGACTTTGTAGCAGGTAATAGTGAATGAATTCCAGCCAAATAGATTGATTTAAAGGAAACCGATAGTCTTTTGGTCTTGCCAGCTTGCAAGTGTATAATTAATTTTGTGTGCACACATGTTTTAAGAAATGTGAGTCAGCACCACTAGATTCCAGAGTTGTATGGAGCAGGGAAGCCGTGAGTTAGCCATGATTTGTCAAAGCAATTTATCAGCGTTTAACAGGTGGCTGAGGTTGCCGGGAGGGGAGAGGGGAAGGGGAAAGTTATAGTAGAAAACTACTGTTCGTAGGTTGAAATCTCGACTCCTAGATTGAAATCTTGGCCCTACTGAAGTAAATGGGAGCTTTGGCATTGCCTTGAATGGGACCAGGATTTCACCCCTATTCATCCCAAGTGCATGACATGGAACAAATTGTGTACCTCCCTCAGCAAGTGTCCCCAAGACACTTCAAATGTTAAGTCAGTTACCAAGATCTTGCCACAGCAAGATGGGCACTATTTTAAAATCCAACTTTTCTTCTTTTAATAGGTCAGCCCTCTTTTTGGTACCAGATATGTTTAAATGAGTACCAATAGAACAGGTATACTTCTGGTACTAAGAGACTGTAAAGACATGGACCTAAATCTAAACTGTTATTCACTAATTTTAAATCAACAAATAGATAACAAATCTAACTATTTACGTGAATATTTACGAGAAACTACATGAATAGCACCAGCTGATACCATGACAAACAGGAGGCACAGATTTCTGGCTTCTTTGCTTCAGCAACTTGAAGGAAATAAAGTTATTAAGGGCTACAGCTGGTTATAGTACCTTGGATCTGAACTTTCAGTACCATGACATACAGCTTTTTAGAAGGTTCTGATTGCAGTGCATAGAACATATGCACATCCAGGTGTGGGGTATCTATGCTGACATTACTCAAAGTACTAACACTTTTCATGTAGGATTTCTCTTATTCGTGTATTGCGTTTATTAGCAAAATTTGATTACTAAGCTGACATTTTAAATTCAGCTTTACTGTGCAAGAAACTTAGCTCCTAAATGCTATCACTTGTTGGATATGTTTGTTGTGACAGAGCATAATGTGTGAGTGCATGGTACTGCCGTGTTCTGTTAGCAACAATTATCTTTACATAAAATCTTGCCCACTTTCTCTGTTCTGATGAGCAAGATCAAGTCTATTGGTTGAAATAGGTGTAGAAATAAAAACATAATGTAACCATTTCTGGAGCTAAATATAACCATTATGTATATAAGTTAGACAGTTGGGGTCATAAAAGTTGCCGATGTATATTTCCTTGTATTTCTATGGAGTTTTCCTATCCTGCCCTGCTAAAAAACAGAGGTTGGCAAACTAGATGTCACTTTTGCTACCAATAATACCCAGGGGCTATTCCTTTTAGGGAACTGAGACTTTGACTTGACACTTGTCACTAGATCAGTGAGGACAAGCTGTTCCTAGCTGGCCTTGTTGCCAAATGCCCTCAGGAATCTTTGCTCTTTGCCATTTTCATTTTCACTTGCATGTTTGTGCTAAGCATTTGAAATGACAGCTAATTAGATAGCAACATTTCATAGCAGCCTGAAATATTTTAATAGCTTTATCTCCGCCATAAATGTACATCAACAAGGGCCTGATCTCTCATACCTTACGTGGGCAGGACTCCCACTGAAATCAGTGGGAGTTATAGCTGAGTAGGAAGGCCCAAGTAGGACTGTATTAAAACATTAGTATTGCTGGTATGGGAATAAGGAGATTGTTATTATTGTACATGGTAGTGTCCAATAAGTATCTATTACATTACCTAAAACCTGTTTTAACATTAAAGATATGACAAAAAACAGGGAAGTTCAGTGAACTTAGGTATGACATTTAGTCCTTAACTTGCCTGATAAAAAAAGATTATGAAATTGTAAATGAAATCAGTTATTTGAGTTGTAGAAGTTGGGGCAGGGGGGGAAATTGACTCTAGCTTGAGGGAGGTTCTGCTTATAACTGAAAAAAGTGCTACAGAACATCTTTAAGTTACTCTTAAGAGACATGGGCCTAAATAAAATTTGTTATGCACAGTGAATTTGTACTCCCAGGTTACGCTTCCCCTTCATTCCCTTAGCCACTGACAAAAAGGTTTGTTACAAAATTGAGCCCTGATGCTGCAAATATTTTGACTCATGTTTTTAACTTTCAGAGGATTCGTAAGTGTTTGCAAGGTTGGGGCCTTACTGGTGAACCTCACTCTCTTCCTGTGATGTAATTCCTTATTGATTTTCATATCTAAATATTTTCTTATGAGGAATACTACTAAATGGAAAACTTTGTCAGTTAACATTATATATCAACTGACAATTTTTTGTAAAGTATTTGTTTCTTGAGAAAAATGTTGTAAACCTATTTTATTAGGGAAGGATATATAACGGATTCATTGGAAAATTATGCTTAGACTTTTGAATTTAAGGTTGATCAGTGTATGAGGGTATACATATAAAATATGAACTTTTGTTTCTCTTTCAAGTGGGTTTAGTTTTGAGTTTCTGCAGTGGGAACTGTTTCAAATGAGACCTCTGCAGACAGACATCTCATTTGAAGGAGTTCCTTCAACAGAATCTGCTCTAAAAGTTTTCATCAATGAAACCTTTGCAAATGTTTTGTTTAATCATTGGTATGCGTGTTTTGTTATTGACAGGAACAGCTGGAGAACTATGACTTCTCTAAATTTCATTCTCTGAAACCAAAGCTGATTGAAGCTGTGGATAACATGTTGGCCAATAAAATCGCCCCTCTGATGAGCCTGATAAGCCAGGAAGAAATCAACATGCCTACACAGATGGTGCATGGTGGAGCCTTTGATGGCACCATGACAGGGCCCTTTGACCAAGGATATGGGGAAGGTGCCAGGGAAGGAGCTGATGAGGAGGAATGGGTTATTGCCAAAGATAAACCTGTATATGATGAGATCTTCTACACTCTGTCACCAATCAATGGCAAAATCTCTGGGGTCAATGCAAAGAAGGAAATGGTGAACTCCAAACTGCCGAACAGTGTTTTGGGGAAAATCTGGAAACTTGCAGATTGTGATAATGACGGCATGTTGGACGAGGAGGAGTTTGCACTGGCAAAACATCTTATCAAGATTAAACTGGATGGGTATGAACTGCCCAGCATCCTACCACTTCATCTGGTGCCACCATCACACAGGAAACCTTTGCAGGTGTCAGAGTGAAAAACACAGGGAGGAGATTAAGTGAGGGATGGAGGGAATTGAAAGCACTCTGAATCTTTTTACAGATGAGTTGAACCATCAAGGCTTAACATTAGGTTTAGAGGCAATCTTTAAATCACGTATCAGATTTCACACAAGTTACTGGAACCAGCAGCATAGTACAGAGGTTACTTGTGTAATAGCTCTGGTTGACCTTCACTGAGACAGGTTTATCACAAGTGCCTTTTGTAACTACTTCCACACCTTACATTGCTAAGATAGCAAAGCTTTCTCTGAGAATCACGCTGTCCATGTCTCACTGTATTTACAACCAAAAAGCAGAAACGAGGTAGACCACACCTACAATCATATACTAAACATGAATACCTAGAAAACACAAAGCTCCCCAAACTGTTTAGCAAGTGGAGGGAAACGCTAAAGCTCAAACTCACCTGTTTCTAGAAGGCATAGATTTGTTTAATAAAGATACTTTAGGTGCCTTTGTGTAAGTCCGTATCCCTAGCTTTAGAAAAGGAAGAAATACAAAGGAGTTTGCCTTCATGTATTGCTGTTGATTTTAATAATAATAACTTGTGAGAAGGAAGGGGGACATGGGTAGAACTTTTTGTAAGAATGTTCAGGACATGAGCAGAAAGAAAAGAATTTTTACCAGAGATTATTTTTTAAAATCTGCAATATATTAAAACTGTTTAAATCTGTCAACTGTGCATTGTGGTAAACAGAAGAGATGCTTCCTTTTGCTTTGTGCATAAAATAATGTGCAACTGACTCATCAGCTAAAAAAAGATTTGGATCCCCACTGTGTTGGGGGTGGGAATTTCGAGATTTCTGTTTAGCTGCTTTGCACATTGTTTGGTGTAAATTCCTGAACTTTTCCAGTTATAGCACTGTTTGGTCCTGGTTCTTGGAAGCAAGGGAATTCACATGTTTAAGCAGAAACAGAAGCCTTGTTTTAAATCATGAGGGAAGGCTGTGTTGTATTAAACTTCTTTTCAAGATACACCAGACCCTCACTAGAATGAGGGATTTGGGATCCATGTGTGGTACCGTGTTAACACGGGGACTGCGTTAAAATTAATTGCAATTAAAGTAATTAAATTTGGGATCCATGGCCGTGACCGTATTATATGCAAATTTGCGCTATATAGACGCACATTCTAGCAAGGGTCTGGTGTATTCAGTGTGCATGTTCAGGTGGCTTGATAAATTCTCTTAGGATTTACACTCAAGGTTTACAACCAATTATATGGATATCTTTATGTCCAAGTATTCTTTTTAGTTTCTTTTATTTCAGCAGAATTTTGAATTCTTTCCTTTGTTAAAGGGAAGCTGGCAAATGTAGAAAAAAATGTTCCATTCCTACTGTAGCATCATCTTCAGAAGGTAGGCCACTAAAGGGCCAAGCCAGCTTCCACTGAAGTTAACAGGAGTCTTTCCACTGACTTTCACAAAAGCTGGAATTGGTCCCTTAGAGTAGTGCTTCTCAAGCTATCTGATGTGAGGGACCGGCAATTTGTTTTTCCAATGTGCGCACAGATCGGCAACCGATGGCTCGCGGAGTCTGCGGACCACCACTTTGAGTAGCACTGCCTTAGAGCATTGTTAATTTATTAAATAAATATTTGGGAAGGAAAGAAGTGCACCAACACTTCACTTCACTTCACCATCCTTCCCAATTGTACAATCAAAGAATATTGATCATGTGAGATACACACAACTGATTCGAACATCCCTGTTCTCAGTTCTCCAGAGGAAAGTGATTCTCCATCCCCATTAATTTTAATATGCTTTTTCTTTTTGCACGGGGAGTGGGGGATAGAACAACAATTCCTTCCAAACTTGGTAGTTAGTTTAGTTTATGTGCATGTGAGTGGGAATCACCTTATAATACATATATAGCATAAAAGACTATAGGTATCAAAAGTACTGTAATTTTGAGCACTTTTTCCCCTTGAATCCAAGAAAGGTAGATTCTGGAAGTACCTTCTGGGACAGACCAATCCAAAGAGTGATTGACTAACCTATTGGGTGAGGAAGGGAGAATTTCCTGAGAGTAACTAAGTAGGCAGATTCATTTATTCATGTCTGAATAGCAATGACATTATAGCAGAATTTTCAGAAGCCTTGACAGTTCATTGCTAACTTTGAGCACTCAGCATATACCTTCCAGTGATGTGTTGTACAGCCTCCCTCCATCTCCTCACCGGTTCCCTATTTCCTGAGTGTAGTTGGTTGAAATTTATAATTTTCAGGAATGTCCGTGTTAAGTACTTAAATGCTCTAAGAAGATCCTCCCCTACATAGCTTTTTTTCTCAAGCTTGTATACATTCAAGCTCTTCAACTTAGCCACTTACTTCAGTTCTTTCAATACTTTTGATCAATCTAGTAGCTCTTCCATATGCCTTCTACAGAATTCATGCATCCCTGAGCAGTCAGACCAAATCTTAGACATGGGTCCTTGATTGAAACTTCACCATGAGTTTGTATTGCACAACAGTACACCCTCCATTGGATTGTTTTTAATCATTTAATGTAGCTTAGTGTTATTCTTTGCTGCAGTTTAACAATATATTCCCGTCTTTACTACACTAACATGTAATATGAAGTCTAAAGACATACACAATATTAAAAAACACACCAAATGGAAGCAAAAATTTTAATCCATCTTTATGCATATCTCTAGCTTACAGCTATAGTAAGGTCTTATGGTATATATGCCAATAAATAGTTATCCATTCCTATATCTGTGTGCTAATTGTAAATATTCCATTAGAAGGTTCTTTCTTAAGTTGATTTAGGAACCGCTAAGATATTTCAAAGAACTGATCTAATTTATTCACAAATGAATGAGATGCTTTTTGTAATCAACTGTTAGGTATATTACATTCACTCAGTTTTATAAGTGAGAGAGGGCTGTCTGTCAACCATCTCTTCAGCAGCAACCACTTGACTGTTTGTTTGATACTGCTAGTATTTTTTGTTAAACAAACCAAACATCTCAAATCTCTTAGCACGTCTGTGTAAAACTGAAAAGTAGTACTTCAGGGTCTCAGGTTAATTTATATGTTAAATCCATACACACTATTTCATTAGCCTGTGGTTATACACAGCAATTACAACTGAGTACCTAATTCAAAGCAACTCTTCCAAAAGTAATTAGATACATGTTTGTTGATATTGAAATATTACTATTGGTTTTTTGGCTGGAGACAAACCCTCTTCTGGATCAGTTCAGCCATAAGGTTATTTGTTGTTGGTGCATAAGCTCTCATACATCCTTGCCCCAGAGTCCATCTGATGCCTTGGTCTTTGGAAAAGGAAGTTCATTCTTCTTGACTGTAGCAACAACAGTCTGAAAGCTCTCCAGTGAGTTTGTAAGATCTTATATAGGCATAGCGTGTTACCAGAAATCTCTGCCAGAAGTCTCCAATCTGTATTCTGCCCATGTGCTGACTGTGCTTTCATCTGCCCCATTCTATGTTCTCTGAGGCTTTCACATTAACCCTAGCCAACCAGTGTGATCTGGAGTTCTGAAATATGCTTGCTGATATCTTAAATATAATACTGAATACACTACTCCAACTACAGTCATCACTAGGTTGTGGAGACGGGGTGGGAGAGGATGGGAATTTTCTCAGGATTGCCACGGTCATACACCATTAGCTCTTTAACCATTTTACCAAGACTGAATATCTTACGTGTGTCTCTGGTTCTCTGTATCACTTCCAGCTGCTTTGAAGGTCTGTGTAAAGTTGCATAAGTCCCTTCTATGATATTCAGTTTTTCAGACGACTTACATTTTTTCAGGGATCTTGGCGCGTCTTCCATCAAGTAGGTTTTTGTGTTTACCTGTACCCAAAGTCTCCAGTTGAAGATTCTCAGGTATTCTGCTTTGTTCATAATTCCCCTTTACCTTTTCTTTGCCGCTGACTCTTAATGCTTTGAAAAAAAAATTTCTCCAGTTTTCTTTTGATATTTTTGTGAGGATTGCTCAGGTTTCCAATTGAAATTACCTCTGTTCCTTTCCTCTTTTATACATGTTCTTCTGACCTGGTGTTAGGCCTGATGAATCCAGTGTGCCCTCTGCCTTGTCTCTCATGGTGTACATGAGAAACATATACTCATTTTTGTTGACAAACCCTGAGAACAAAAAGCTGTTCAAAACTGTTTATGTTGGCTATGCTAATTATCAGAAAAATTAAAGATTACTGGAGCATGTATGGGAAAATAACTCCATTGTCCTGCAGGGGGCAATGATTTCTGTTCCTTTTGACTTGTGTTTTATTCCCTGCTGCTTCTGTGTCACCAAGGCAACTTGTTGACTTCCTCAAAGCAACTGTATAAATGACCCTTTGCATTTCTGGGCCCTTTAATGCTACCCTGTTTGTGGCCTGAAACCTACTTTCTTAGCAAAGCTTTCTCTTTACTTATCCTTTTGAGGGAAACAGTTTATTTTTCTTTTCCTGTCTGCTTTTCCATGCTTGTTTCCTCTTTGAGCTGATCATAGCCTTACACACATTGTCTGAGTACTTCATGCTTGCTCTCTCCTCTTTCACCTCAGCTATGGCAGGACAGCATGTTTTTAGGGTTCCTCCAGTGTTTGGGGGACGTGAGATGGAAAACAAACCCTTCCCTTACTGAAGAGGAGCTTCACTTCTTCCTTTTATTTCAGTCCCCTGCATGTGGGAGGCAGGCACTTCTGATACTGTCATGTTACATGGGCTGCAGTCAGGGGAACGGAGCATAAAGAGGCGTGTTTGGTAGCAAGAGAGAGAATTGCCTTCTATTAATGATGTGATTTGCACTACTTCCAGGTTTAATGGGGTTCTCAGTAGTAAAGTCCCTTCTAGCACAAAGTCAATGGGAGTTTTGCCTGAGAATGGACTGCAGGATTTGGTCCATGGGTGTTTTCATGAACAGAGTTGTAGATTGTACATTTCTTTTTAGGTAAGAAGGATACCAAAGAGCAAGGGAAATGGATACAATAATATCTTTCTTAAAATCTGCTGGTCCAGACTGTTTTCAACTTAAACTAATGCATTCTCCAATCCTACATGTGAAGTTGTGCTTTGAGAAGGAACTACCTGAGCGTTACCAGGATTCTGCTCTGTGTGAAATCGATGGAGCCATTTTAGACTGTGACAGAATGGTGACGCTACTTTACCCAGACAGGCTTTCAGACCCTTGTATCAAGGGTACCCTGCTCTAGTTAATTATTCTTGAACACTCAATCTGTTTTTCATTACTATTCCTTCCTTAATACAGTTTAGTCACCTCCCCATCCCCAAAACTCCAAATCAGTTAAGGGCAAAATTCAGTCCTTATGCATCTCCATTAACTTCAGTGGGGTTGTGCCCATTTATGTCAGGGCTGAATCTAGCCCCGGGTCTGTACAAATACCTTGTTATGTTTAATAGTGACACTGATCTTCTGTGTATTTATACTTGCTACTGTATTTTCCACTCCATGCATCTGATGAACTGGGTTCTAGCCCACAAAAGCTTATTCTTTAAATAAATTCATTAGTCTCTAAGGTGCCTCAAGGACTCCCCGTTGTTTTTGTGGATCCTCTATGTAATTTATGCGGCAGGTTATAAAATCACTTTATTTTTATGATAGAATATTGTTTTGTTTAATAGAAATTGAGACTTTAGAAGCAGTTGTACTGGTGTGAATGTGTTACATTTGTATTATCTCTGCAATTGGGCAACTGCACATCCTAGCACTTTCCCTGAGTATCTTGGCTATGGAGATTCACTGGGGCAAAATGGGAAGAATCTTTTACTGCAGTCTACTGCAGCGTAGAAGGAAAACAGGATCTGAATAGCTGCTGATCCTCCAGCCCTACACCTGCCTTACCGCTGACCTTTCTGTGTACAGATACATAGTGGACCTGGGCTGCAAATCACCACTGTGTGTAGCCTCCAAATCTCAACTCCCTGTGACACAATGGAACCATAATTGTTCCACTGCTTTGGGACCTTCCCTACCTGCTGAAGAGAAGAGCAGGATTGGTCCCTCAGTGACTTGCTGTCATTCATTTTCTCTTTCTAGTTTTGTTAGTGAAAAGGTTGTGACACAGCCTTCTTTCCACTCCTCTGTGTGCAGGCTGCCGCTTCGTGGCACTTTCAACATGGATAATGAATAGAGCCGGTCAAATTTTCAGATGAAACATGTTGATTTTGCCCAAATTTTATTTTGAAACAAAGCGCTTCATTTCGATAAGGTCAAAACATCTCATTTTAACTGTTCCATTTCAACTTTTTTATTTTTTTATTTTATGTAATTTTTAATAGAAAATAACTGCCAAAGCAATGCAGACAAAAGAACCAAGAATACCTGGACTTTGTTGTGAGATCAATACACTGCACTATCTGGGTCTAAAAAGTTACAGTCCAGCAACTTGTGAACCCATCAAAAGCGTCTCCCCGCCCTTCCACCTCACATATCCTTTGCCATTCTTTAAAAAGAATTACGACACTGGTCGGGAAGAGTGGAGAGAGGGGAAGGAGGATACAGGAGAGGGAATTTTGACAACAAGAAATGTGGCTCCTCCGCTTCAATGTTCTTTGCCATTACTAGAGAACTGAGTGAAATTTCAAGTTTCTATTTCATGGCAAATGCTGCAATTTTGAAATTTGCTTTTCTTCCAAATTAAGAATTTCCTGCAGAAAAGAATATTTAAAAAAAAATTATTTTGACCATATAATTTCAAGAAAGTCAACATTTTTTTCATTTCAGTGAGGTAAAAAATGTTGACAAGTCCTAAATGAAATGTGTTTTCTGATTAGTTGCTGGGAACTACATTACATCATCACCACCACCATCACTCAGTTTGACATTATTATTATTGTGCTCAGGAAAGACCCAGGACTGGGTTCTTGTCTATACTAGAAAGAGTTTGCCAGGCCTCACCCCATATGCCCAGAACCCCCCTAACATGACATACCCGAACCCCACCCACTGAACCTCAACCCCTGCATCTGGAGCCCCCCTGCACAAAGACCCCCTGCCTCCGGACCCCCACTCCTGCACCCCAGACCACCCTCCACTGAGCTCCCTGCATTCAAATCCCCACCCTGATAAGCCCCACCCCCCTGCATCACCAGACACCCACATCCAGACCCCCACCCTACCAAACCCCACTCCCCCAGCACCCAGACTCCCCCATTGAGCCCCAACCACCTTCACCTGGAAGCCCTTGCAGAGTCCCATTGCCCCTGCACCTGGAACCCCCACAACGAGCCCCTTCTGTGCATCCAGATCCCCCCACACCTAGACCCCCACCCCCCACTGAGCTGCCTGCACCCAGATTGTCCCAAACAGAACCCTTTCATCCCACACCTGGATCCCCTCACACTTGAATCCTGCCTGGTTGGGCCTGGCTGCCTCATACCTGGAAGGGCCTTATATGTCCACACCCAGTGTACAACATGTGTCTTTGGTGCAAGGTATGGAAACTTATACGGAACCTGCTCTTCATATGCCTGTCTCAAGCGAGCGATATTATTAGTCCCTCACTTTCATCAACTTGCCTACAACACTTAAAAATGTGTATCTTTTCTAACAATGTGCTGTTTCTACAGTTTGATAGTTTGTCATTTTAATTCAGTCAAAGAGTTTAGGATATATTTTCTGTTTTGTGTGTGTAACTTCCTGAGCACTGAGAACATGCCACTTTGCATTTTCTATTTTACACAATCACCTGTCCTTGTGCCATTGTTAAATATTTAAAGTTCATGCCAAAGGTATTGTCTCTCATTTTTAAGGAAATGTTTAATAAGAAATTTGAATATGCTTTGTATCCCTTTCAAGGGGTTGTGATAACACTTGCTGATTAATAAACTGTTAAACTACCTACTGCTTTTGGGTTTGTAAAAGTGTTTCTGAGAGGAAAAACAATTAGAGGAGGAAGTTTGGTCTAGTCATTTAGATAATTACCTCCTAATTACTACTTCCTTCTGTGCTAGGGAGTACTCTAGTCTATTTCTCAGGAGTCGCAGCACTACTCTTACCTAGCCATGTTACCATGGGCAAGCCACTTAATCTCTGTGCCTCAGTTTACTTCTCTGTAAACGGGTCACAATGCTTGCCTTACAGGTGCTGTGAAATAATCAGTATGGCCCTAGAATTCGCTGCAGAATCCAGTGCCTACCCCAGAACTGTGCTCCAGGACCTGTTTTCATTTTTAAAAAATCCTTTTCTAGCTCTTGTGGTTGAAAATAACCTTCCAACTATGAACTGAGTATAAACCAATGTAATGATGTCTTTCTGTGTACACAAACAGGCTGAAACAACTTGCTTTGAAATGCTCTTTATTAATTTCCGTGGGAATGTTAATCTTGAAACCTAACATTAGTTTAAATGGCAATTTAGCAGAAAATATCCAGCTAATATGATTATTCCACAGTCCCAAATCATTTTCCACACCTTCCCAGGTGCCAAAACATCCATTTCTCCAAACCATTTGCCAAAACCTCCAACTTGTTTCTTAACTTCGGGAATGTATGAAACCATTGTCAGTTAAAAAGAACAAAAATTTCATTACATGATAATTAACACAAATGTTCCCTTGATTTTATTATTTATTTGGGTGAAAATAGGTTTCTTTTATTTACCTGAAGCTGCTCCAGAAATTCCAGTCTGTCACATCAGAGTGCCACAGAAAAGAGGTATCCTTTTTGCGCAGTGTAACTCTAAGTTACTGAACAAACTAAAGGTTTTTTAGCATAGCAATAAGAATTAACAGTGTTGTCTCAAGCCACATTAGAGGTCAGTGCAGCTATTGTCTATATAGGATGGTACTTCATGACAAATCTGGAGCATAACCTTACAATACTGAGACATGAAGAATTTGCGGTGGTTTTGCACACATCTCATTACTTTGATCTCGCATAACCTCCACAGCAAAACAAAAAAGTATTACTAGGTTTATGTATAGAAATTTGTAGCCAAAATCTCTGGCCAGCAGAGCTGTGTGAATGATTATTTCCTATGGCAGGTGTTTAAAAAAATATAAAAAAGCCACTAGAAAAACATACTGGCAAAACAGGTTGAGTAAATTTGTATTTTTTTTCCAAGAAAAAAGTTCCAATTAAAGAGGCAAGAAAAGAAAGAGAGGAAAAAAAAGTTACAGATGGGAGTCAAGGGGAATGTCCAAAGAGAAGAAAGCAGCAGAGCATAATAACAGGGCCAGCTGAGTATGAGGCTCAGGAGAATCTACTCTTATGCAATTAAATTTTATAGTTAGAACACGTTGATAAAAGTTGAGAGTGTCTAAAACAGTAAATTCTTAAAAGAAATTCCTTCCAAGTGTGTAGTTCAAGAATGTTGAATGGACAAATTCAAATATATTTCTGTAAAATGGAGAATCTGTAATAGAATGCCTCTTTGATTTGCCTCCCTAGGAATATGAGGACACACATCCATGGGTGATCAATGCATGGAAAAATCACAAATACTTTTCTAGCAGTGTTGCTTCTTCTGCAGCAGGAAGGTAGAATTGTGCATTTCTGAGCCAGATATTGATATACTTGTTCCATAAGAAGATTTGATATTCTGGATAACAGCTTCAAGAAATCTGCAAGCATGGTGAAGACCCTGATAGTTTAATAGCAAATATTCTTCAGCTCTTCAATCATGGTAGGAACTGTATGTTCCATGGGGACTATTGGAAATGGATTTATTGTGGTTAAGAATTTCATTGAGTTGGGGGAGGGATAGCTCAGTGGTTTGAGCATTGGCCTGCTAAACCCAGGGTTGTGAGTTCAATCCTTGAGGGGGCCATTTAGGGATCTAGGGCAAAAAATAGGGATTGGTCCTGCTTTGAGCAGGGGGTTGGACTAGATGACCTCCTGAGGTCCCTTCCAACCCTGATATTCTATGATTGTACGATTAAAAGTAGAAAACTCACCACATGTGATGCTATCCTGATCACTTTGGGCTTATCCAGATCTTTCTTTCAATGGACACTACTTGTGCATGCTGTCTGCATTTTGTGCTATCCTTTCCTGTATAGTCAAAATCAAGGGAAAGAGACAGTTGCAGTCCTTTGTCTTACTAAATTATGCCAGTGCCTAGTTTGTCACCTGACTGTTTTCTACAGCTTGAAAATTGTCAGCTTGAACCAGCCCACCTTTCTCCCCCAGCTGAAACCGAGACTCCTTGGGCTGGTGCTGTGGTTGCCCCTGGGCTCGGTACTTCTCTTTCTGATCACCTGTGTCCCATTCACATGAGGTAATCGCAGAACATCCTGGAACAATTCAATTTCCAATCTTCCTGGAAATTGCACAGAAATAGTCCCATGAAAGGTGAATGAGTTTACCTTTATTTTTTAGCTTCAACATTGGATTTGCCCTGCCTGCCGTCATGTTTATCATTTCTGCAGTCCAGTTAGAAACATCTCTATGGAGACATATCAGGCAGATGCAGTAGTGTTCATCCAGTTTCAGCAGTGCAAATAGAGAGGCCCATGTAGGTGCCGTTTAAAGCTCTGCTCTTGTTTTTCTTCCTTCATGTGTTGACTTTTATAGCTTTTATTCTCTTTTCATATATGTTGAAGGTCATGAGCCCTTGGAGATGGCTTTGTGCAATAGTGGTATGTACCTGTCCTTTTGTACATTCTGGTATATTGATTCTGAGCAACCACAAAGTTTTGCAGGCATTGGTGAGGATATTCCATTCACCCATATTCCATATCCCGTTCACCAGCAATAGTTTCAGATTATCCTATAACAACTCAAATCCTTCCTCCACCCCCCCCCCCCCCAAATCTCTGCATTATTTACATGGAGAACTGATAGAGAGAACTAGATAGTGATTTTGGCATTGGATTCACCCCATCCTCCTCCATGTTTATTATTTCTGCAGTCCTCTTAATCCCATCTCTATGGAGACACAACAGGCAGATGCAACGGGTTTCATCCAGTTACAGCAATGCCAGTGCAGAGGCCTGGATCGGTGTCATTAAAGCTCTTCTCTCCTTCATCCTTTATGCTTTCAATGTTATGGCTTTGTTTCTTTTGCTGTCAAATATTTCCTCTTTGGAAGCCCCTTGTTCAGTAACTGTACAATCAGATTGTTGTCTATGCCTGTACACAAAGCATCATCTTGACAGTGGTGTGGAAACTGCAGGTGGAGGTTTGTTTGAGATGAGATGGAGCATAAACTGAGGCAGCAGCAGGCCCCACTCCCTGCTACACAGATCCAGAATGTGAGCATTTTACAGTCCATGAAGGTTCATTATGGAAGATGTCATCTGGCCAGGGAGTCTGGGCCATGTGGGAGAATGGGGAAAAGAGGAACCAAACTATAACTCCTATGAGGCCCTGTGGCACCACAGGAAGTTGCAGTTTAATATCAAACTAACTTGAAACTACATGTTTTGATTTGGTTCAACAAACAAAAATGCCTTGATGTGGAAATACAAATGTTTAGTGTTTTGATTGAAGATGTCAAAAATAAAACTTGGCAATTTCTGAATCGATATTTTTGTAATTCTGTTTAATGAAAGAAAATTTAATTTATTTTTCTGTTCCAATTCAGGAAGAAAGCAAATACCAGAATCTCCGATAGCATGGAAATCCCGATGGCCATCAACTTTAGTAAATACACTGGAAAAAAACAAGACTGCTTTTCCCTCTCTTTCAGTTTTAGTAATAATAAATAATTGCAATAATAGTGGGTAATATACTCAGGTGTATGCTATTAAAGTTGATTGTGTCCAGAGCAGATGGTCATGAGGAGTTGGTGGAGTTATATCCCATTAATAATGAATACTCCAGTTGTCAGCTATGCTGTGACTTTAGTTTTGTGGCTGCTATACTGTAAAATGCAACACCATTTGCTGCCACCAGGAATCCTCGATACTAGATGTGTACCTGCCTTCCCTGGCAACACTCCAGACTCACAGTGGTGTAACAGTAGAATTTGGGCCACAAGGACTGATCGCCCCAACTTATTGAGGTCAGAGGCAAACCCTGATTTCTCTGCAATGGCAGAAGAATGGGGCTGACAGTCGCTCACAGGGGAGATTCTTTTTTAAAGGGTGAGCTGTACATGAAATGAACAAAATGTAATTTCCTTTAACAATAAGTGCCATATCCCACACTTCACTTCATTAGTTCAAATGTGCTCCTCTGTGAATCACCTGAGGCCTCCCTCTCTCCAGATGTTGTTCAGGGGCTGACTGGTGAGTGTGTGTTTGCACAGTTCCTCTCATTGTGCTGACACATAAATATATGTTTAAAATGGCTTTATTATTATTGTATGTATTGTTATAAACATTATTGCTCATTGTCATACCTGAGGATTTAAAAAAGCATAAATTGAGACATTCAAGATCTATAGAGAATTCGTCCCATGGTCCTCTACTGCCTATAGTGTTACCACTTAGCTAGAAGAGTAGGAACTTTGTTCCACATATTTAATCATTAGCTAATGATTAACGCACATGTTTTATGGAAGTGATTGTACATGTCATAGAAAATCCCTGCCTTTCTAAGAAGTTGATGTGTGTCATACTCTGGAGGTTTCCTGAGCCTGTGGCACAGAACTAAAAAAATCCATTAAATTAAACTCAAGTGTCAAATCAAGTCCCCATAGAGAAAGGCATAGACATAAAGGTCCAGTTCACCCTTTGTCTGTCTTCAACTTGCTATTACTCCAGATAGTTAAGATTGACAAAGGGATCTCACTAAAGTGGGCAGCAAAAGGGTAGCTAGAATTCATTGTTGTTAAGTGCAAAGTAATGCACCATAGGTGCTGGAACTAGGGCGGGGGAGGGGTGCTATTGCATCCCCTGGCTTGAAGTGGTTTCCATCCTATACAGCGTTTACAGTTTGATTCAATGGCTCTCAGCACCCCCACTGTACAAAGTGTTCCAGCGCCCCTGTAATGCACATGGGGAAAAATAATCCCAAACTATACACACAAAGTGATGGGATCTAAATTAGCTGTTCGCACTCAGGAAAGTGATGTTGGAGTCACCATGGATAGTTCCCTGAAAACATCCATTCAGTGTGCAGCGGCAGTCAAAAAAGGTAACAATGTTAGGAACTATTAGGAAAGGGATAGGATAATAAAACAGAAAATATTGTAATGCCACTCTGTGAATCCACGGTACGACTACACCTTGAATACTGAATTCAGTTCTGGTTGCCTTATCTCAATAAAGTTATATTAGAATTGGAAAAGGTGCAGAGAAGGCCAACAAAAATGATTCGTGGTGTGGAAGAGCTTCCATATGAAGAGAGCTTCAAAAGACTGGGCCTGTTCAGCTTGGAAAAGAGACAATGAAGGGGTGATATGAGAGAAGCCCCTAAAATCATGACTGGTGTGGAGAAAATGAATAAGGAAGTATTATTTACCCCTTCACATAACACAAGAACTAGGGGTCACCCAATGAAATGAACAGGCAGAAGGTTTAAAACAAACAAAAGGAAGTACTTCACACAACACACAGTCAACGGTTGGAACTCATTGCCATGGGATGCCATGAAGGCCAAAAGTATAGCGGGGTTCAAAAAAGAATTAGTAAGTTCGTAGAGGATAAGTCCCTCAATGGCTATTAGCCAAGTTAGTCAGAGATGCAACCCACAAGCTGGGTGTCCCTAAACTTCCGATTGCCTGAAGCTGGGACTGGATGACTAGGGATGGATCATGCAAAAGTCACCTGTTCTGTTCATACCCTTTGAAGCATCTCACAAAGCCACAGTCAGAGACAGGATACCAGGCTAGATCACCCAGTATGGCTCTTCTTATATTAGTTTGACCTAGTATGTTCATTCTTATGTTCTTATGCTAATAGGAAGGACATGTCTAGTGATTTCCTCAGCATGAGAAGACATCTCAAACCTACCAGGGAAGGATCGGTATTCCATTCCTGTCCTTTAGCAGCCTAGTCCTTGCATACAAGTACTAACTTCAAATCCCTGCTCACTTTTCAGCTGTGTGTGTCCGACTTCAGCCCAGTTAACATCTAGGACCAGTGTGCTTTGTGACACTGCAGCCCTGTCACTTGCAAGGCACTCCAGGGCTGTAAGCTTACTGACATTAGCTCACCTGGCTCTGTCAACTGGAAGTCTAGCAATGAGAGCTTCTTTACAGCAGAGCTTTGCCACCAGCAGCTGGCCTTCCAGCAGTGTGGGCTCCCCACTGCAGTGCCTTGCTGATGACCGGTAGATATGCAGTAATGTGAACTTCGTTGCATCAATGCCTTGCTAATTTCAGCATGCATGACTCTGCCTTCACATTTGATTCCACCCACTTAAATGACTCTTGAACAGTTAGAACCTCTGCACTCCTTACTGAACTTACAATTTCAAATTCCGGCTGAGATTTCAGAGATAACAGGCTTCGGCAGAGCCCACGTTCATCAGAGCTACCGAAGTATGGAGGGCGGTGCTTTCTTTATCAGAACACCTGTGTTGTTGGCATTGCGTCCCAAGGCACATCTTCGTACAGTATGTCAGCGTTGGAACTGCCTCTTACCTTTCTGTAAGCATAACAATCACACCAAAGGAATTTGTGATAACCTTTGCCCCCCACCCCTCTGCACTAACGGGTTGTTTCCTCCACAGTCAGATGAAGGGTTTGCCTGTGGATTATAAAATACCTTCCCTTTATTATGGCATCCAAAGGTCACTCTGAGTGCCCAGGAGGAACAGAATGCAGGAACAGCAGAGTTGGAGTTGAAAGTCAATCTCCAGAAAGACGGACTTCTGAACTTGAAAGGGGAATCTTTACAAACCTGGGTAAGTCCTGATTGTTAATATTCCTTGGTTTTCTTTCTCTGTGTGGAATAAATGAAGACGTGTGACTGAAGTCACGTTCTATTGTTAGTGGCCCCATTCTTCTAGAACGATGCAGACAGAGCTCAGCCTAGAATATCTCTTAATGAGAAGGTTTACTTGTGTGTGAGAAAGAGGGTGTGTTACAATACAAACCTGATCAGTGTGCGCAACTTCACCAGAAAACCAACTCCTTTCATGGTTCTGTCCGTCTTAACAATCGTGAACACTTGTTCAGTAGTCAGTGAGATGGAGAGTGTGGCAGCAACATTAGCAAAAAAGTATTTTTCATCGTATGTGAACTCTCTTTAAGGCACTATATGATAGGAGTGAGAATATCTCAGTCTGACCCTTAGAAAAGAAGAGCCTTCAAAGGTGATCTCAAAAAAGGTTTGAAAATGATGAAAGAGCTTTAATATAATTCAGGGAGATCACTTTTAACTGGTAGAGGTTTCAAAAGTTGAAGGAGGTGGGGAGAAATATACTGTATGAAACATATAATAGGAAATTGAGGTGGAACTATTCCATATGGACTAAGTTACAGGGGAAGGCCAGGAATAAAGAGGTGTTCAGGAGACATCTGAAATTTTACTGAACTTGAGAACCCCTCTCCTACTGCAAGATCAACCCTTTCTGGGCCTTGAAATGGGGTCAAATTCCTGCGTGCATCTGTTTCTCCATTCTCCCACCTTTAGAGTGACCCTACATCCTGTTTTGGCCAGTACAGTCCCTTTTCTAAGCCTTGTCCTGGCTGTCACGACTTTTTTGGCAAATGTGGACATTTGTCCAGTTTCTCTTGCCAACCTGATCAGTTGGCAAGAGCAAACAGGACAAATGTCCACTTTTTGTCAAAAAAGTGGGGGTGCGGAGAAACACGCGGGGGCGAGGCAGGGCTTGTGTGAGGAGCAGGCAGTGCTTGGGTGAGCAGCAACACCAGTCCAGTGTGGGGAGGAGGGGCAGGGCTCAGGCCAGCCCCATGCAGGGACGGGGGCTTCAGTGAGCGGCTCGGGCCAGCCCCGCACAGTGTCCCATTTTCCCTTTGGGAAATATGCTCACCCTACCCACCCTGCATTCTAAGTCAGCAAAGTTATGTCTGGGACAGCTGAGACAATGGGAGGCTTGGTGATAATCATCAAGTGTTGGGATTAAAGACTGGCCAGGTGCGGAGAGTGGAGGGTGAGAGATGTCAGCCTCTCTGGGAACGTTCAGTTAATATCAGCCCCTGGGACGGTAGCATTCATTGAAAGACCCTTCTTTGGTTATCCATTGTCCAGACAGACAAGATGTTCAGTGCTAGAGCTGGTCAAAAGAAGGGAAGAAGTTGCGATTTTCTTTTTAATTTTAAAATTTGCAAAATTCCAACTCTGTGTAACTTGCATGAAAATTTCATGGATTTATTCTCCTTTTTTTTTTTATTTTGATAGTTCAGATTTCACTGTAGTCAACGTTGTGGTAAAGCAGACAACAGATGGTGACAGAATAATAGGACCTTACTCCTGGGTGGCAGGAGCAACCCTGTGCTTTTAACCCCTTCCTCCCCCATCCCAGGGATAGCATGTGTCCTAAAACTGCTTCTAGTCTTATTCTCATTTGTTAGAGCCAAGGAAGAATAACGTGTAGGCAACTTTCCATGGGCTACTGCTGCTTGCATCCCAGCATTGTTCTAACCCTCCCAGGTGCCATTTTCCAACACTTGCCAGCTGACTTGTGGGTTTACAACGCTGCCAGTGTTCCACCCTTTGTAGGTAACTGCAGCCCAGAGCCAGGCCCAGACAGAGGGAAACCTAAAAGTTCTAAAGCACAACCCTTGCATCCATTTCCCCTGCGGTTCGTCAGTCTGGTATGTTCCAGTCCCTTCTCTCTTTTCAGCGATCCAATGCCAGCTGCCTCTTTGTAATTTCCTCTTCTGACTGCATGACACCAAGATTCCTCCTAGTTTCACAGCTAGGCTGTTCTTCCAGGTAATTAATCTTAATTTCTTCATATACTAAATTCTAAAGATAATACAGTTAGAAGTCTAAGCAAGTGAATTTCTGGTCACTAAAGGTTCTCAAACTTGCAGCTGTTATATTATTTGTTTTTTTGTAAAACATCTCTCATCCTCATATAGGTGGCACAGTCAGGGGACTCCACTGGAAATGATGGGTGTACTGACAATGAAGGACTCATCAAAAGGAGGGGCCCACATATTTTTCATTCCCTCTCCAGATAGTCATCTGCCCCACCAAATAGACCATGGTCTGAAAGGCAGCAGCACTACCCCAGAATGTTCTGAAAGCAGGTGACTGAGAACTGAATCATAACACTGGAACAGGTTCTCAACCAACACATCAAAGGCTGGGTTGGCAGATCCCACTACTGCCTGGAGAGACTGAGGCTCAGTACTCCGTCGTCTGTTTTCAGGACACTCTAGGAAGGTGCTGCTGGCTTGCAGACCATGATACCCCTGATGGGGGTCAAGTGACTTAGAGAGAGAATGAAAAAGGATGATGTGATAGATGATTGGGCAGCTTGGTATAAATTCTCTGGGTTGTGTATGTGCTTGTGTAGTTTGTGTAGTGTAGGAGGGGCTGTGTTCAAGAAAGCAGAGCTTAACGGTGAAGGGAGAGCAGAGAGCAAAGTAGGAGGAAGAGGAAGTGAATCCCTCAAGTTGATGTTTGTCTTCTTAGGCTACCATGGATAGAGAATATGTACAAGGTCACATCCAGAAGCTGCAAGAGCAGCGTATGTCCACACAGAAGAAAACCTTCACCAACTGGATAAACAATGTCTTCTACAAGAACAATGTAGGTAGTTCCTCCTCCTTTGGACTTATTTTTTTCATTCCCAATTTCACCTTCTGCTCAGCCTTTCTGCATTTACTGTTACTGAATGTATAATATAAGCAAAAGAGACTCCTGTCAAGGAGGGTGACCCAATCAAGTATTTTTCACCATACCTACAAAACAATCCTTCTGATTTTCTTCAAGGTCTCGGTTCCTGGTCTCCCCTGAAATCAGGGTTCTGTCTTGTGGCATGAGTTGTCTTCCTTTAATCTCTTGACCTTTGTGTGAATTTTCCTATTTCGATTATCTTCTATGTGTGAGGTCCTGAGCTGCCTAGTTATTAGCCCCAGGGAGGAATTGCATCCCCCATGAAAAAATCTGTATGATCTAATCCCATTGATCTGGGGCTACAATGGCTCATGCAGCCTCAGTGACTATGACTATGCAGTCTTAATATGAACTCATTTAAAGTGAAAGAAAGATAGGAATTGATCATCTGTGACATTCACTAAATTGTGGCTCTCTGCAAGGCTTCCAAATCTTTGGGGGAAATTGACCAGACTGTGACCTTAACGGCCAGTGCTTGCTGCCTCCCATTCAACTGTGCATACTGTAACCCACAGTGGAGTGGAGGTTGTTCCAAACTATGGTCTGTTCTTGCTACCATTGGAGCAGTTTAGGTTCCACTGTGAGTTAGACTAATGTGAGCACTATTGTCTGCGAGATGGGCAGTGATGACCCATCAAAGACAGACATCTTTAAGCTTTGGTGGCTTTAGGGCAGAGCAAAGGGGTTGATTAAATATTACTTAGTATGTGAGAACTATGAAACACAACCTGGTTCTGTTACCCAAACAAGAGTGGAAATCAAGGAGATATCAAAGCACCATCTAGTCATATGTATTATTTCAGTGAAGTCAAAGATACCTCAGAGTTCAAGAGCTGACTTCAATCTTTAACTTAAGCTGCTTGCACATCAAAAAAGTGGAGAGAGGGAGAGAACTTTCAAGCCATAGAAGGTACAAAGTTGCGTAGGGAGCTTATCCATGTCTTCTCAGGAATGTACTTTCAGTTTCTGGCCCCATGAGATGAAGGAGCTGAGCTTAGATCGCAAGCTACATTTCAGACACTGTCATATGCCTGGATTCCCTGCCGTCCCTGGTGAGCGTATTAAATGGTAGGACAAAAACACTGCTTTGCAAACTGAGCCCACTTCTGTTCGTTCTTCTCAAATTGTAATGTGGTCCCGCTGTCAGTGTATTCAAAAGCATGGGTTTGGTAGCTGTATTCCAATTTGTATGGAAAAATGGAACATATATATACGCACAATTTTATTATTACTGCACGATGGTTCAAAGCACAGATCTATACAGAAAGGTTCATTACAAACTGTAATTTTAAAAAGATTTTGTCTTCATGAATAAAACTGGCACAAAACACAAGCGAGAGGCTTTTCCCTTCTTAAAACAGTCAGACATCACTGTCAGTACTTTAGAGCTATTTAATATAACACAACAGTTAAACAGGTAGAGACGGAAGATAGAAAAAGAAATAACTAGGAGAATGAAACAGGGTGCTCTCTGAGGGCCTGGAGGTAAGCAGTCAAGAGAACGTTGTCAACTACTTGTCCTACATAAAATACCTACTTAAAATTGCTCTGAGCTGCTCCTGTACTTTCCATTCTTGCTGATTCTGCCACAAGAGGGCCTGCGGAACCCACAGATGATAGGGCAGGGTTTGATCTTTAAACTTGTTATTTGGTCCTATTTTCCTCACGCGTAACTCTACTCCTAATTCAAAAAGCTATTTCTTCATCTTAAAAGTATGGTCTTGTTTGTCTTGTGAAATTAGTAGTTCAAAATTGTAGTAAATTACCCTGGAAGGTGTGGTGTGGTCTAATAATGACCCACTCTAAGGGTTAATGACATGGAGGGCAAAAGATATTCCTCAGCCATGCTATAATTAGGATACAGTACACACCCCACATCCCATATTGCTGAATCATTAGGTCACCTCCTTGGCAGCAGGGTAATATGCTTGTTGTGAGTGGATCTGAACACACGCATGATTGAGCAAGTTACAACATAAGACTCTGGCTGGGACGTGGAGGTTCTGACTGTGAAGCTTTAGTTAAGGCCGGAACTAGTGTTCCGTTATAACCCTGAATTGGAATTCAGCCAAGAGATAGAGTGTAAAAGCTGCTGAGTCTTTAAAACTCAGGAGCTATCTATAGGAGGCTGGTATTAGCCAAGTCCCTTTTACTGCTCCCTTTTAGCTAGCTGTATTTTAATAAACCATTTCCCATCATGACTGAGCCCATTCTTGATCCCGCAGCAAAGTGATAGTCCTGTGCTCAGAATATTAGTCTGTTGCCACAAAAATGATTATGATGTCACCACGATGCATCCAATGAAGTGAGCTGTAGCTCACGAAAGCTTATGCTCAAATAAATTGGTTAGTCTCTAAGGTGCCACAAGTACTCCTTTTCTTTTTGCGAATACAGACTAACACGGCTGTTACTCTGAAACCTGTCACTTTGACATTGTGACTCACTTCACTTGCAAGGTTAGATACAAAGTGAACTGTAAGGGATTAAGTCACAGATAGATTTGATTATTTGCAAATATGGCAATAAAAATTCTGAAAAAAGCGTGTCTTTTAGCCTGAGTGTGAATGTGCCTCTTTAAAGTCAACACAAAAATATCCCCTTTGTAGGGAAAGTACCTCTTGGCTCCATGTATTTTATAGGCCTACAAAACAGCTGAAGGCAGGGGGTTATATAAGCAGGAATTCAGAAAGCAAACAGAAATGGAGGGAGTGGAAGGGCTGAGGAGATGGCAAGACCACGCTGGGCCGAAACTTAATTATATGAATAGGAAGGTAATATGTCACCTCCACCCAGAGAAGCTCCCAAACAGGCATTCTCTCAGTAATCCATTTCTGATGCATAGAAGCCCATGACTGAATGGGTAAAGCAAACCAAGTGGTCTTCAGGTGAAACCCAGGAAGAGGCTGCAGGTCTTGCTTGACACTATGTGGAAGAAACTCTGGAAGTGAAGCTGGCCATTGGCTGAATAAAGGAGAGCTGCTCATCATGCTCTTGGCTGAACAGAAGAGATGATAATCCAGTAGCAGAAGCACAAAGTACTGAAGTTGTTGAACAGCATAGAAAGTACTAAACCTTACTGTACAGCCCTGCCAGCCTGCCCTCATTCAGTGTGTAATTCCTGTGAACCTTGTAGCAGGTCTCCACACAAACAGAGGGGAAACTAGATCTCACAGAGCAGATCTTGTGACTTCAGCACCTAAATGTTCTTCGCTCTGTGTTAAAAAAATCAAAATCTGTCAGCCAAGTGCAAGAGTCACGGGAACTAAGTTTCCATGTGTTGCATTTTGTCTTTGCAGGTGAACATTGTGATACAAGACGTCTACACGGACCTGAAGGATGGCATTTACCTTCTGCAACTCCTGGAGCTGCTCTCTGGAGAATCACTGCCTAGACCAAACTGGGGCAAGATGAGGGTACATTTTCTGGAGAACAATAGCAAAGCCATCACGTTCCTCAAATCCAAGGTGAGAAGTGGAAGCTGACACTAGTCTGAACAATTTACAAGCTAACTTCAAAATTAAATGGGTTTTGCTTGATTGCTTGTTTGTTTTTTTCCCTATAGTACGTAACGAGGTGTTCCATGAAGATGGGAGATTTTTTACTTTGTCCCTTTTCCCCTCTTTACTTCAGATGCACAAACTTTACCTGGTTTCATATTAACCTTCTCTCACTAAGAGTTTCCTCCTCAAGGGAGAGAAGAGGGTGGTTCTGCTGCTGTCCCTGTACCTTCATTAGTTTGCTCTTAAGTCTCTGGCAGCTTGAGAAATTATCTACCATGGAACTTTCTGATATCAATGTTTTGTCTTGTTTCTAGTAAAAGGGACATCCCCCAAATCATTCTTGTGCCTTTTGTTTATTACAAAACAAAGATAATGTAACACACAGGCACAGTGGAATCCAAATAACCATGTTGACTAACTATATATTCAACATAGAAGGCCTAGCTACATATATACTCTGCTGCTCTGGCAGGGTTCTGGGTGGCTTCTGAAACACAGAAGACAGATCCAGTAAAGGGCTCACAAACTATTTAAAGGGATATGACCCTATTCTTCTATTGTATAGTTTTGCTTGCTGTTTGAATAACAGCCAAGAGGGAACATATTTCTCCACACATCATTTATTACACAAATGCCCCCTCCAGAGCGGTAGACTCAGATTGTTTCATGCTGAAGGGAATTGCTTGTCTATTAGCAGGTGCAAGTAAAGGTGATTGGGCCTGAGAATATTGTAGATGGGGACCGAACCCTAATCCTGGGATTAATCTGGATCGTTATCCTCCGGTTCCAGATTTCTTCCATCACACTTGATAAGGTAAAACAAGGTCTTTTTTCTTCTGATTGTCAATAGGTGTTTCATAGATTTCATAGAGATTAAGGCCGGAAGGGACCATTACGATAATCTGTTCTGACCACTTAGATCACACAAACCATAAAATTTCACCCAGTGATTCTTGCATCTAGGCCAATAATGTGTGGCTGAATTAGGGTGTTCTTTAAAAAAAAAATCCAATCTAGATTTAAAAACGGCAAGCGATGGAGAAAGTACCGCATCCCTTGCTTTGCTGGTCCAATGACTAATTACTCTCACTGTGAAAAATTTACTTATTTCCAGTTTTGCTAGTTCTTTTCTGATGTGCAGAAAAGTTTAATGTATCTAAGGCCACTGACATACTGGTCATCTGCTGACTGCATTCATGTGATGTTAGATTCAAACTCATTGTCCATCACCGCTAAAAGCACAGAGCTTGGCTGAGGCAGCTGGAGGAGCAGTGACACTCTCTCAGCCAGTACAAGGAATCATATCCACATGGCTATAGTGTTCAGCTAGTGTGTGTGTTTAACACTGCCCTCTACTGACTGGCTGACAGCAGATAAAGGAGCTTCACTGTTGACATCACTGGCTAAGTGCACACAGACCCCCTCAGGACATGCATCATCTGCCCAATGCCTTTAAATTCAAAACCACAGGCCCCCTACTACTCATTTTTATAGATTTTAAGTCCGTAAGGGACTATTAGCTCATCTAGTCTGACCTCCTGGGAGAAAATTCCTTCCTGATCCCAACTCTAGTGATCCGTTGTACCCTGAGCATGTGAGCAAGGCACACCAGAAAGAGGATTCTCTGTACCATCTTAGAGCATGGGTCCACACTATCTAGTGTCCTTTTTCCAGTCAAAGCAATTCTATTCAGAAGAAGGATCAAAGAATCATAAAATATAGGACTGGAAGGACCTCAAGAAGTCACCTGAGGCAGGACCAAGTAAACCTAGACCATTACTGACAGATGTTTGTCCAAATAGTTCTTAAAAAGCTTATTGCAGAAGGTGAAAAAGAACTCAGAATAGATCTGACCAGTTGTGCACTGAAGAAAAAAATTCCTTCCTAAGCCCTGCAGGTGGCTGAAGCCCTGAAGCCTGAGATCTATTTATAATTATTAACTTAATGCAGAGCTGCAAGTGTTATGAGCAGGTTGACAGCACTGCAGGCAGTCTTGTTCTCCCAAGAGACGATAAAAGAAGGGAATGAACAGGGAGACTCAGATTCATACTTAAGCTAAATCAGAATTTCCATTCACTGATAGCAACATGAAACTTATGACTAGGACTGGTATAAAAAAAAAAGGAATTATTTACCGTAGAAAAATTAGAACCAAAGAGAAAATGTTTGTTTCATTTTAATTTTTTTGCAGAATTTTCATTTTGCAGAATTTTAAAAAGAAAAATCATTTCAATTTGAATTGAATAGAATCAAAACAAAAATTTGGTTTTGTTTTTCTCCCTTTCTCTCCTTTCTTCCCTTCCCTTTTATCCTAGGGAAACCAAATGAAAACTGGAAATGTTTTGCTTTGATTCAAATTGAAACTTTTTTTATTGTTTTGAACTGATTCAGAACAGCATTTTTGTTTCAGATTGTTTAATTTAAAATGTGGACCATTTCAAATTATTATAAACATTTTAATGAAATTTTTGGTATAAATCAAGAAGCTATTTTTAATTTAAAACATTTTATTTTACAAACTTTGACCCTCCCTACTTATGAACTATTCAGCAATTCTGAATTCATCCAATAGATGCCAATGGTGCACATACACATCAACTTATTCATCGTAATATCAAAGGAAAAGTGAAGGAAAATTGCAACTCAGAGTGAGTTTATGGGGAAACCCCCTTCAGCTGTAATTCTAGAGAGATTGAGAGCTTCCTTAGCATTCCATATTCTCTTCTGCTCACACACACAACTTGAGTTCCTCTTATACTTCCTTAGAGAGACTGGCACTAACATCAAGTAAAAAACCAATTTCCAGGGTGAAGTAGATATTGGGTCTAGAATGCAGGTCTGCCTCCTTCTTGGGTAAGTTGCACTGTCAAGTTAGCTAAAGATATGGCTTCACTCATTTCAGCCCGCATACTGTCTCTTATACATTTATTACCCCAAAGATTCTTAAAGTACCTTCAATGACAGAGTGGGGACAGGAGAACATACCAGTTCATGACAGTCACCTTGCTTAAGAGAAAGCAGAATTAACTAAAAATTCTATAGAACACGTCTCCTTTATTCCATGTGAGGATTTGTCACCAAACTGTTGCTCTTTTCATACAAATGCTCTGAAGCCTTAACTTGCAGATTAACGAAGCTGCCCCCACCTTGACCCTTCCTCTCCTGGCAGTCCGCTCATGCCTCCAGAGCCCCTGTTCCCCCACCAGAACCCTGCTGATTTAGGGGATGCTTAGGAGTAGCTTGTGGATGGCAAATGACTAAGCTGGGACAAAACACTGATTCCTTTGGGGGCTTCCCTACCCAACTTGCCTTCACTGTTTTCCAGCAGTGGGACTCCCCTCTAATGAAATACTGGAAGTCCATAGGGTGGAGGAGTCAGGGAAGTGTTAGTACCCAGGCGCTGTTTCTGAACTCATCCCTTCTTCCCACCTGCACCACTCTTCTCCTGGCAGCCCTCAGAACCCTACCTGGAGACCTTTCTCCTCCAAGTTCTCATATCCCCCATAGCCTCTGCCCCTTCCACTCCCCCATCTAGAGACTTGCTCACCCCACATCCCTGTGGCCCCTGAAGCTGGAGATTTATTGGATCCCACACACACCTCACTCCCCTCTACAAGCCTTATGAAGCACATTTTGGGAGAAACATTTTTCCCCTAGTGGTTGGGCTACACTTTGATCTCTCTCTCTCTCTCTCCAAGGAAAAGTGTTAGAGACTTTTTCAAAGTCTCCAGGAGTCACTTGTTGCATAAGATAAACTCACCAGAGCTGAGATTCCTTAGAGACATTACCAAATCAAAATCCAATAACCTTTAATATTAAACTTTAAAGACCTAAATTTTGGTGCAGGGCACCAGATCATGGCTAAAGAGACAAATAAACTAAGCTTTATGTCTCTCTTGTTTTCCATTAGCTTGTTACAAAGTGGACAAAGAAGACTTTCTGAACTCTGACCACCTATTTTTAGGGTGCATAATTTAGGGACCCCTTGTTCACCTCCAACTTGGTAAAAGCATTTGACCTAGCCTACCAATTTTAAGGCTGATATGAATTTTTGTGGATTTCAGAGGGGGACAAAATCAATTTTATAAAAGAAGCTGAGTTGCAGCTTTAGCTGTGGAGTGACCGCTGTTGTTATGAGGAGGAAGTTACTGCCATCCTGAAATTTCCTACCTTGCTCTCTTCCCAGGAGGAATTTGGAGTCCGTGCTGATGTACTGTCTGCCAATGAAGCCCTGCTGATCTGGTGTCAGCATAAGACTGCTAGTTACTCCAATGTGAGTGTGAAGGACTTCTCCAAAAGCTGGTCTGATGGCCTGGCTTTCAATGCCCTCATTCATGTTCACAGGTAAATAGGTGATGGTGGGAGGCTTCAAGAATAGCTGATGCCACTGTGTCTGGCTCTATCATAGTGACTTCCAGGGTCTGAATTCTCTTTGATGGATGAGAAAATGGTTTTGTCTTCGCATTCAGAACTACCATTTCTTTAAGTGGGTGTTTTGCCTGAATAAGAATGGAAGAATCAGGTTCATGGAGTTTGACTCTTTCTCTTCCTGGAAACAAAAATGAATTTGCTAGCATATACTCTGCATTTAAACTTGTCTCTCTTTAATTTGCTCAGAAAACGAGTAGGAAATGCTAGAAAAGCATTAAATATGTCACTATCAAACAGTGATATAAAAGGACTGATGGCAGATCAAGAGCATGTTTTGTTCCACTGCTGTAATTAATTCCTAGTCATTCCTAAGCCTTAGAAGCACATCATCATCTCAGCCAGTGTATGTGTCCCCTGCAGGTGCAAAGTTTCCTCCGAGTGTCTTCAAGAGTGTGATTTTGCTAGTTGTGCCATGCAGGATAATTGTGCTTCTCACTGATCCTGGCTGGCCATTGATAGGAATGAGTACCTGTGTCTCAAAACTTGGCTCCTGTGCAAAACATTTACATGAAGAAAAATACTAGAGAATTTGCTTTCTTTGATCTTCACCTTCCTCCTGGTTTCAATTGCACTTTCTGAAATGTTATTGAAAATGAGGTTTTCTGTGGTCTTCGCCAGCATTTAAACCTTTCAGTTCCGTGAGAGCTGTAGCTGGGAGCTGGAGGCAGCAGGCTCTCCCTCTTTCCCTCTCTGCCCCTCTTGAGGGGAGGAGGAAGCAGCAGGGGACAGAAGAAAGAAGGGAGAGAGGGGACTGCCACCTTGGACAGTTCTTCTCCCATCAGATACCAGTGCTGCTCCATCTGTTGGCAGGAAGACTTAGAAACCCATAACTCCCCAGCCGGGGACAACATTCCCACTTTGGAATTTCCTACCTAGTGAGTCTTTGTTTCACCAACCAGGGACGACAAGAGGCAGGAGGAATGGGGAGTTTTGTGGTGAGCTGAGCTGAGTTCTGGAGTGGGAATTTTCCTTTGTCTGTCAGGCAAGGGAGGGCTAGTGAAGGGTCTATGCCAAAGCTCTACAGGAAAGCAGAGAGCTACTCAATGCTTTAAAAAGAAAAGGAGGACTTGTGGCACCTTAGAGACTAACAAATTTATTTGAGCATAAGCTTTTGTGAGCTACAATGAAGTAAGCTGTAGCTCACGAAAGCTTATGCTCAAATAAATTGGTTAGTCTCTAAGGTGCCACAAGTCCTCCTTTTCTTTTTGCGGATAAAGACTAACACGGCTGCTACTTTGAAACCTGTCAATGCTTAAGGGATTATTGTTCTGTGTTCCTCATTCTACTAAAGTTCCTTGTTCAGTGTCAGAAATTTGCTCAGTTGCAACCTTTGTATATAAATCTGTGTGTATTTAAACGAAGCCAGGACTTTACAGTGGTCATTATGACATACACCATGGCCACATGGAACTTCATGGTGACAGCTGGGTAAAAAACAGATCCTGCTGCACCAAAAGCACAGCATGTGACCTCTAAAGCCAAAGGAAAATCTATGTTAACAGCTGTTACTGTACAGCCCATAACAAAGAGAGCAACGATATGCACCAGATACTACATTGCAGTATATATGTGTACATACAGCATGTCGTGTAGCTGTGTGTGGGAGGTGTAACCCTTCTTGATAGTAACTCATTTCTATTTTTTTAGTTTCTAAATCTAACCCTCCTCTCTTGTGTCCTTCATATGTTCCTCTCCTCATCCAGGCCTGATCTCATCCACTACAGCTCACTGAGGCATGAGCAGCCAATCAAGAACCTGAACAATGCCTTCAGCGTGGCAAAGAAGCACCTGGGAATCACTAAACTTCTGGATGCTGAGGATGTGGCAGTGCCTCATCCCGATGAGAGATCCATCATGACCTATGTGTCGCTCTATTACCATTACTTTTCCAGGCTGAAGCAGGGCCAGACTGTCCAGAAAAGGCTTGCTAAGGTCAGTGCATTGCCACTTTTACAATTGCCTCCTACTTCTATCTCTACTGAGCCCCCACCCCAGTAGCATAAAGTTAAACCAGTTTGGGGAAAAAGCTTTAATTCAGATTAACTGCACAGTCCTGTTAACTCAAGCCATTTGTGCGACCATGCCAGAGACTTGATTCTGCAGGGCCTTAGAATAGAATCATAGAATATCAGGGTTAGAAGGGACCCCAGAAGGTCATCTAGTCCAACCCCCTGCTCAAAGCAGGACCAATTCCCAGTTAAATCATCCCAGCTAGGGCTTTGTCAAGCCTGACCTTAAAAACCTCTAAGGAAGGAGATTCTACCACCTCCCTAGGTAACGCATTCCAGTGTTTCACCACCCTCTTAGTGAAAAAGTTTTTCCGAATATCCAATCTAAACCTCCCCCACTGCAACTTGAGACCATTACTCCTCGTTCTGTCATCTGCTACCATTGAGAACAGTCTAGAGCCATCCTCTTTGGAACCCCCTTTCAGGTAGTTGAAAGCAGCTATCAAATCCCCCCTCATTCTTCTCTTCTGCAGGCTAAACAATCCCAGTTCCCTCAGCCTCTCCTCATAACTCATGTGTTCCAGTCCCCTAATCATTTTTGTTGCCCTTTGCTGGACTCTTTCCAATTTATCCACATCCTTCTTGAAGTGTGGGGCCCAAAACTGGACACAGTACTCCAGATGAGGCCTCACCAATGTCGAATAGAGGGGAACGATCACGTCCCTCGATCTGCTCGCTATGCCCCTACTTATACATCCCAAAATGCCATTGGCCTTCTTGGCAACAAGGGCACACTGCTGACTCATATCCAGCTTCTCGTCCACTGTCACCCCTAGGTCCTTTTCCGCAGAACTGCTGCCTAGCCATTCGGTCCCTAGTCTGTAGCTGTGCATTGGGTTCTTCCGTCCTAAGTGCAGGACCCTGCACTTATCCTTATTGAACCTCATCAGATTTCTTTTGGCCCAATCCTCCAATTTGTCTAGGTCCTTCTGTATCCTATCCCTCCCCTCCAGCGTATCTACCACTCCTCCCAGTTTAGTATCATCCGCAAATTTGCTGAGAGTGCAATCCACACCATCCTCCAGATCATTTATGAAGATATTGAACAAAACTGGCCCCAGGACCGACCCTTGGGGTACTCCACTTGATACCGGCTGCCAACTAGATATGGAGCCATTGATCACTACCCGTTGAGCCCGACAATCTAGCCAGCTTTCTACCCACCTTGTAGTGCATTCATCCAGCCCATACTTCCTTAACTTGCTGACAAGAATACTGTGGGAGACCGTGTCAAAAGCTTTGCTAAAGTCAAGAAACAATACATCCACTGCTTTCCCTTCATCCACAGAACCAGTAATCTCATCATAAAAGGCGATTAGATTAGTCAGGCATGACCTTCCCTTGGTGAATCCATGCTGGCTGTTCCTGATCACTTTCCTCTCATGCAAGTGCTTCAGGATTGATTCTTTGAGGACCTGCTCCATGATTTGCACATGATTTGCCTTGCACAGTCAGTCACTTGTAAATGGTACAACTGGTGTGAGTAGACAATTCTGATTTGGCAATGGTTTAGACACACTCCGGTGCTAGAACCTGGTCTTTCTAAAGGGATTTCGCCATATGGAAATTAGCTTCTTTATTCGGTCATATTTTGTATTTGATAACTAAGGTGCTTAGTAAGTAGTCAGGCACATGGAGAACTCATTTCATCTCTGCAGCAAAACAGTGATGCAGAAATTAGTGCTGCTCAAAAAAAACTTCTGTCAAAACTTTCTGATAGGAAATAGCCTTTTTTCCTAAACAAAAATAAATCTGTAAAAATATCTATGAAATTATGTTTCAGTAGAAAATTTTCAGTTTATCCATGAAAAACTAAAACCTGAAAAAAATTGGTTTTCAGTTTAGTTTGTTTTTTTCCCCTTTTCTCTCCCCTTTTCCCTCTATTCCAGTGATGAGGGGACAAAAGTGAAAAAGTGAGGAAAAAAGGAGGGGAAAAAACCCATAAAACCAAAATAAATAAATAAATGAAGACTCATACAAATAAGGTTTAGTATTTTCAAAAAAACAAAACGGTTTCAGTTCTTTATTAAAAAAATTAAACTAATACATTTTTAAAATTTCTCATAGGGACAAAAATCCAAAGCAGGATTTCCCTTGCTGTGGCAAGGTAAAAAGCTTTCGCAATGGAGGGTTTGCACTGTTAGTTAATCTGGGATTAAGACAAAGAGATCCTGTCTTTATCCCAGATATCCCAAGCTCGATAACAACAACAGCACTGTACTCTGAACAGAGGTGCTGGAGGAGAGGAGGACTTGTAGCTTGATTAAGCAGCGATTGGGCATGAGTGAGGAGACTGGGCAAAAAAGATTAGGCTGGACAACACCTAAGACTCTGTCTTGGAGACATATTTCAGGTTCTTCATTAGACCAGTTTATTTCCTCTCTCATGCCACTATATTCCTAAAATTACTCAGTCCTGCATTTATAATCTACAGAGTAGAGGTCACACTTGCAGAGTTTCTTCCGGCTTGAGAGTTGTTTCCTATACGTAAAATGGATTATCATTGGAAATGGGAATCTCTATCAGAAGTGAGGAAACTTTTTAAGTGCAACCACTGTATCTATCTAGGTTTCAGAGTAACAGCCGTGTTAGTCTGTATTCGCAAAAAGAAAAGGAGTACTTGTGGCACCTTAGAGACTAACCAATTTATTTGAGCATGAGCTGGATTTGTGCTGGAAATGGCCCAACCTGATGATCACTTTAGATAAGCTATTACCAGCAGGACAGTGGGGTGGGAGGAGGTATTGTTTCATATTCTCTGTGTGTATATAAAGTCTGCTGCAGTTTCCACGGTATGCATCCGATGAAGTGAGCTGTAGCTCACGAAAGCTCATGCTCAAATAAATTGGTTAGTCTCTAAGGTGCCACAAGTACTCCTTTTCTTTTTGTATCTATCTAGACAATCCTAAAGTTCCTGTCGTCATAGGCACTACTTAGATGAATTGTATAAGAACTCAAAGGATCAGATAGGACACATCTTCATATTCTGGAAAAGGGTTTTGGGGTGAATATTTCTATCTCCATTTTTTTAAATGTTCCACTGATTTCCTTTTCTGCATTTTCCTGTTCGCGTTTTCTATTTTCATTGTTTATTTTTCTCCTTGCAGTTACCTGCTTTTCATTTCCCATTTTTCTCTTCCCCTCAGCATTTTTTCCCTTTCCTCCCTCTTATAGGCCCCTCTGCCTTCTCCAGACGCATGCGCAAATAAACACACACACAAGCACATGACAATATCTTCATGTCCTTAGTCCCCTCAGATAGGCAGCTCTGAATTCAGTAATAGGATTGGGGAGGGAAGCCTCAATGTGACAAGACAGCCTGAGAGCAGAGGCTAAATGGGTGACCAGGATTGCAGAGGGAATCAATCAAGAGAGGTAAATCTCCCTTCCCCCACCCGCTCCAGTGACCATGCACTTATTAGGATCCTTCAGCCAGAACTGGGTGCGATGGCAGAACATACAGAAGGGAGCCCTGATGCCACGGGCTGCTTTTCCTGCACTAAAGGTTAGTGCTGTTTCACTCCTCTTTAAGCATTGGGACAGCCACTCTTTTCCAAGTACAATTTCTGATAGGCAAAAGCAGATTAGAATGTGTAGCTCATAAACCTTTATTCACTTGCAACACCTTCCTTATTAACTTAAGTGTCTGCAGAGAGAAGCAGATGGGTGCTGAGTCTCCATAGAGAGCAACAGAGACACAGAATGTCATTCTGCATTGTTTGAACTTTCATGCAGCAGGTTTCAGGCAATGTTAGCCATGGTATCTCTGGGACATTTCAGGTTTAGGGGTTACACAGGGCTGTGGGATGAGGAAGAAATGTAATATAAGGTGCAAAGAAAAGAAATAAAATGTATACATAAAATAGAAAGGGGGTTTTGCCTCACACTCTTGTTTCACAACAGATTAGAATAAAATCTTTTACTTCAGGAAAACTGAATCCCAATCCAGGCAACATATCAAGTGAAATAAATGACTATTGTGGTCTCAGAAAGAAAAGGAGTACTTGTGGCACCTTAGAGACTAACCAATTTATTTGAGCATGAGCTTTCGTGAGCTACAGCTCACTTCATCGGATGCATACCGTGGAAACTGCAGCAGACTTTATATATACACAGAGAATATGAAACAATACCTCCTCCCACCCCACTGTCCTGCTGGTAATAGCTTATCTAAAGTGATCATCAGGTGGGCCATTTCCAGCACAAATCCAGGTTTTCTCACCCTCCACCCCCACACACAAATTCACTCTCCTGCTGGTGATAGCCCATCCAAAGTGACAACTCTTTACACAATGTGCATGATAATCAAGTTGGGCTATTTCCTGCACAAATCCAGGTTTTCTCACATCCCCCCCACCCCCATACACACACAAACTCACTCTCCTGCTGGTAATAGCTCATCCAAACTGACCACTCTCCAAGTTTAAATCCAAGTTAAACCAGAACATCTGGGGGGGGGGGGTAGGAAAAAACAAGAGGAAACAGGCTACCTTGCATAATGACTTAGCCACTCCCAGTCTCTATTTAAGCCTAAATTAATAGTATCCAATTTGCAAATGAATTCCAATTCAGCAGTTTCTCGCTGGAGTCTGGATTTGAAGTTTTTTGTTGCTAGTTGACATTTGCCATCCTCACAAAACCACTGCTTATTGTGGTACATTTTTCAGTCTCTGTTCAAGACAAGTTCAGGAGTCAGTGGCAAGAGTACTGCTAGTCAGGAACAAGGTGTTTCAGGCTGACCTTGGATAGAAAGTAGAACTGTCTGGGAAGTTTTCAACAAAATGTTGTTTTCATCGGAAAATGTTGATTCATTGCAACCTTTTTGTGGAAAAGTATATGTTTTGATGAAATTTTCCTTGATGAAGGTTTCTCAGGCCTTGCATGGAATTTCACATGGGGGGAAAGCAAGACACCCTCCCCCCCCCGAATAGCCAAGGCACTCACCTAGACTGGGAGAGACCCAGGCTCAAGATCCTTCTCCAAATTAGGCAGAGTAGGAGTTGAACCTGGGTCTCCCACATCCCAAGTGAGGGCCCCTAACCACTGACCTATGGGCTATTCTAGAGCACAAATCTCTATCACTCCCTCTCTCTCACTGCTTTTTTTTTTTTTTCCTAAAAAAGTTTTGCAAGGTCTTGGTTTTGTTCCAGTGCAGAACAAAAACAAATTCTGAAAACAGAATTCTTATTTTTCAGTCCTAGGAGGAAGCTTACATAGTTCTTGCCTGCATAATGCCTACCTCTCACAAATAGCTAGGACTGTCTGTAGCTTATATGAGCCTCAATATTCACTTATTTTTTAAAAGAAACTAAAATTAATATTGGCACATGAAATCACTTTTTTTTATCCCTTTGCTTAACATGTTTTGGGGATGATCATTCTGCTCTTACTGAACCTAGACTGGGAAGGAATCCTCCTTGTCTCAAATGTGATAACTGTCTCCATGCTGATATAATAACCTGAGGGACATGGCAGCCTGCTGTGTTAAATAATGCTTTCCTGGTACTGATGGTCACACACCAGCAACTCATTTGCATCCTGATTAAACTGAGTTTATGAGCATGCCACGTAGTTTTCTTCCCCTTTGCTTCATTATGCTGCTTAAATACCTTGTGTTTCCATGTTCGTGTTTCAGATTCTGTTCTTCCTGAAGGAGATTGATGACTTGAAGTTTCAGTATGAACAGATGATCTCTGAGCTCTTGAAATGGATTAAACAGAAAGTAGTAGAGTTGGACGATCGCCACTTTCCCAATTCCATACAGGACATGTGGATGCTCATGGCCAACTTCAAGACCTTCCGTACAGTAGAGAAGCCCCCCAAATACCAAGAAAGGGGCATGATTGAAGCCCACTTTTTCCACATCAGAACCAAGCAAAGAGCCAACAATCAATGGCCATATCTGCCCCCTGAAGGCAGGACACTGCAAGATGTGGAAAAGCACTGGGTCATTTTGGAGAAAGCGGAGCACAGCCGGGGAGAAGCACTGCAGCAGGAGATGCAGAGGCTGGAGAGAGTGGAACAGTTGGCCCAGAGGTTCCTGAAGAAAGCAACCCTGCGTGAGTCATACTTGGAGGACATGATGAAGGTGCTCGAGAAGCAGGACTTCCAGCCAGAGAGTGTGGACAAGATGGAGGATGCCACTAAGAAGCTTGAGGCTATTGTGGCAGATGTACTGCCCAGGGAGCAGCGCTTCAGAGCACTGGCTGACATGGCGGCTCTTATAACCCGAGAGAACTACCATCGCAAGATCCAGATCATGAAGAAGTGAGTCATGCTAGTGGAAATGGGCAGTCGTGGAGACTAAACAAGTTATGATACTAAGTGGATGTGGAAGAGGAGGGAATAGTTCAACAGCTCTATTCCACAAGAGTAGAGGTGGTCAGATTTCTCCCCCCCACACACACACACATGCTCCACAAAAAATGTAAATGAAAAAGTGTTTCATTCTCATTAAAATTTTAACTTTTTGTTGAAAAAAGAACCTCAAAAACTGGGGAACAAAAATTGGCTGATAAAAATACATTTTGAGGAAAGCTGACACTTAATGTGAAATGTTTGTTTTGTTGAAAACCCAATCTTCCATCAAAAGAAAGTTTCAGTGGAATATTTTCAGCCAACCCATCACATATCTCTTTTAGTGTGTGGTTTGAGAGGTTCAGATAGCCACAAATCTTCAGGTGCCTCTCTAGTTCCCAGATTGGGCTATAAATCTTGTGAGATCAGGACTTCTAAGATGATCAGTAATTCCTGGTTTGGGACTTCATGGAAATACTCTAGGAACAACCTTCCTGTGGTATTTTAGTAGTTGTCTATTCTAGACTTAACCAACGCCAGAAGCATGTGTGAAAATAATAAAATGCTTAACCAAACTCCACAGAAGTTTTGGTTTTGATTTGAGGTACAGTTTGAATTAATTTTTATCTAAGCTGAGTCATTTAAGGGGCCATCCCTTTTTTCCAACCTATTTACTGTCTCAGGCAAAAAGGACATGGGACATCAGAGATGAGAATCCATGCACAATAGTTCCTTAAACAAGATTAATGATTACATATTAATCAAAATATCTTCCCAAGGACCATATTAATTGAGAGGATATAGTGTGCTGAGCCATGTGACCAGTGTATGCTTCATTAGATGACACGTATACTGTATATGACTCTAGGAACCCTAGGTGTTCATTTAACTCTTCTAAAATTGTAAGCCCCATGTGTCAACAGGGTCTTTTCCCATGCTGTCCAAAGCATCAGATCCTTGTGGATGAGTCAGTCCTTTCTCCTCCCTTCTTTACAGGCAAGAGGACATTTCCCAACAGTGGCAGGATCTACTGGAGCAGCTCCAGAGACACAAACGCTCTCTGGGAGCAATGCAGGAAATTCTGGGCCTTCTGAGGGACATTGATACCATTACAGAGGAACTCAAAGGACTGCAGGTACCAACCCCTCTCCATCAGCATGTGGGCTGGGCACACAATTTGCACCACTACAAATATAAGTAATTGCAGCAGACACAGTATTCCAGTGACAGTTGTGGATTGCAATGTCTATATTGTGCTGGGAATTGAGCATATGGCTAGAATTTTCAAAAGTAGGCTGCTGAATCCATATAAAGGCACCTAAATAAAAACTGCCCTCATTTGCAGAAGTACCAATCACCACAATTAAAACGGAAGTCACTTAGTATAGGGGATAACTGAAGTTTTAGATCCCATTGTGTGGTAACTGGTAACTGCTGAAGGGTGTAATGGCAGCCACTCTAAATATGTACTTTTGCCTTGCCCTGTACTGTGCAAGAGAGAGAATATTATGGATTGTGCTGAACATGAAGTATAAAAACCGTTTTGTTTATGGATCCAGCAGTTTATGTAAAATTGTGAATTGCAAATTGGAGACGGTGACTAGCTATTCTGAATCTCTGAGCCCTAGCCTTTTTCAGGAAAGAAAATACTGTGTACTGGTCATTATTCCCACTAGCTGGACACTTGCCTCCAAAACCAAGCATGTTCCACAGAGGAAAACAATACAATTATAATCTACTGTGGAAGGGGAGCCTCCTAGATTTCTTCAGATAAAAACTGAATCAAGCACACTATAATGAGTCATGTAGGAGAGGTGTACTCAGTGGGCACGGTAAATGCTGGACATAAGCAGTGATTCTGGGAGTGAGAAGTGACTCTTGGTTAAAGAATATGACTACTTCCCCCACATCCACTGCAGCAGATAAAAGCTAGGGATTGTGGGTTATATCTTGTGAGTTTGAAGGAGAGGATTGGTTATGTATCTCCTTCCAATCAGCCAGTTAGTGCTTCCACAGAGTTCAAACCACACACCCATTTATTCATTTGGGTCCAATCCAACATCTGTCAGAGCCAGTGGGAGTCCTTCCATTGATTTCAGTTCCCTTTGGATCAAGTCCTTAGATCCCTGGATGGCATTGATTGCTCACACATAGGAGAGGGTGAGATCATAGCGCTGATAATTTCTCACTTTTGGTTTCTAGGCACTAGTGACATCTCAGGATTATGGGAAGCAGCTCTTGGAGGTAGTAGATTTGCTGCAGAAGCACAATTTGGTTGACTTCCAGATCACTTCCTATGATGATAGGGTGAGATACATCACCCAGAGGACAGCAGAGGTCACCAAGGGCAAAGCAATCAAGTCAGATGTGCTTCACGCCAAAACTCGGATGCTCCATCAGCTGTACCAAAACCTCATAGCTCTCAGCAAATCCCGGTAAGGCTCTCCTTGTGGTCTAGCTCTTTCTGGTTAGAATGGTGGATCCTTTTAAAATGGAGATAATGGGAGGGCCAGAATCTAGAATTTCTCATTTCTCCACATATAAAGCTATAACAGACCCAGCAGAGAAGGAGATAATCACAGAGGGAGCTGATAGAACCATAGCTTTCCCTGTGCTCGCTTTGTTGTTCAGGCTTCAAAACTGAAACTAACACATTGTTGCATTGGGGTTGGGGGGAGAGCTCAAACATTTAAAGGGACAGTACATCACACTGACCATAAGGATCATCAGCTATCATAGACTGAGAGGGAACTTCAGTGTGAAAGTTCATTCCTAGTTGCTTCTATGTGATCTGGACCTGATATGGCTGATTCTCTATCTCCTGGGTTGAGAGGGGAATTTCCTTTTGGCTTCCTCGTGTTGTCCACCCATAACTCAGCCATGACTCGGAGGTACCATGGGAATTCAATCTCTGAATTTTCTGCAGTGCTGAAGCCCTTTAATTAATCTATTCTCTGTTTCTACGTTGTACCTGAAATCCTAGCACTGACCGAGCTGTATTGCTTGTTGCCTTGTGTTAGACAATCCCAGCTACAGGAAGCGTTGAAGCTTTTTGAGTTTTTCCATGACTGTCAGGAAGAAGAGTCATGGATCTCTGAGAAATGGCAAGTAGTGAGGACAGCAACATTAGGACGAGATCTCAGTCAGATTATTGCCTCCATTCAGAAGCACAAGGTACAGTATTTTGTTGACTGGTGTCTGTTCTGTATATTGAATCTAGTCTTTCATAATTTATCTAAACCAATTGTCAGAGCATTTATGCCTCAAATTAAGGTTCCTGGCTGGCTTTTGGAACCTGAGAAATCATGCATCTTAGGGATCCCTCACAATGGGGGACAGTCCTATGTTTAATATGGGATTGTGGATGTGCAGAACAAGCAGAGTGAAGCTCAGTGTGCTATCCATTAGGCCATTTTGGTGGATGGGAGAAGAAGATGGTTCTTATCCACTCACCCTTCCCAAAGGAGGTACACGGGGAGAATAAGTAGAGTAGACATGCCATAAATGAAGGGAAAATGACTGAGCTGTGGTAAAGGAGGGGTGGGAAACCCTAGAATAACATTGCTGGGACCTCCCAGAAATTTGCTGCCAGCTCTCCCTGTGAACTGGACACAGGTTGAGGAGAAAAGCTTCATTTCATGAAGTTCCATCTCGTTGATGACGAGAAATCACTGTGGCAAACAGACCTGAAGACTTGAAAAGGCAGTTACAGAATTTAAACAGCAATTTCTGACGTGCAGCTCTTTATAAGTAGGAAGTCAACAGTAAAGGCATGAGAGCATGTCCATGAACCATAAGATCTCTAGAGACGTGTGTGAGAGAGGATGAGTGTGTGTTGGGAGTGGAAGACATAAGGCTGCCTACTCAATGGATGACAGCTCCCCCAGAGACCATCCTGTATAGTATGCTGCTGGAATGGGGAAGGGAAGTATCTCAATGACTATCATTAGTACAATAGTTGGGTGAGTGAAAAAGAGGTATTAGGGCTCAAAGGACAGTGTTAACTATGGAGAAAGGGGCAGTGTCCGAATGGAGGGAAAACAGAATCATTACACATGTTAGTTTTATAGTATCTGACAGAAGAGTCTGGCAGTGGGAAAAAGCCACAGCTCTCCTAGGACAGGTCAGTTCCTTGAGCCTGTAAGTCTCCACTACTCATTATCATGTCACTTTATTTGGCAGGCTCTAGAAGTCGAGTGCAACTCCCACAAGGCAATTTGTTCCAATGTAGTGAGGAAGGGCTGGGAGCTAAGTCAAAGGAACCACTCAAACCAGAGGGATATCCAGATGCAGACAGACAGCCTCCAGAAGCTGTGGCAACAGCTCCAAGATGAGGTGGCCAATCGTAAAATCCGCCTGCAGGCAGCTGCTTTAATCAAACAGGTAAACAAGGCTGCAGTTTTTGCATTTTGTAACAGAAAGAACAAGAACTCATTCTATTTCTGCTTGTGTCACCAGATTGGGATTTATGTAACGAACACAAGAAGAGTCTGGAAGCAATAAGCTTTGCTGGGGTGAAACAAAATATCTTTCAACTCACATGATATTAATCAATTTTTTTTTTTATCAGAGTGCTGTGTCTCTCACTTTGTGTAGCTCACAAGTCCTTCTGGTCTTCTGTAGGCAGACACCAGCTGTGTGTCATAACTGCTGATTTCTGTTTTCATTTGGCTACTGTGAAATGTGCCCCAAACACTATATTCCAGATTCTGTTTTCCTTGTTCCTTAGCATAATAACTGATACATGCAGACTTTCTGGCTGTCAGCTATTCTGCATGTATGAAGCACTGGGAGGGAAATTTTGACCTTCAACTCTGAAAATTCAGGCTCCCAGCATTTGAGATCAGACTCATCTCTTCTGCAAGCCAGCCAATAGAGGGCAGTGGTACCTAGCTAGTTGAAAACATATATATTGACATTCATTCTCAGAAATACTAGAGTTAAATAACTTTAAAAAAATCTGGCGTGTGAATCAGCTTCCTTGTGGGTGAGACCAGGGTGACTGTCTGACACTCTTTTTCTGTAGAAAAAACTGGGATCAGTCCCAGTTCAGAACTCATAGACTCCCCCATTCTATCCGTGAAATGCCCCGACAAAGAGCCAAGCCACCAGGCCATCCAGGCTGCTGATAATGGTTAAGTAGGAGGGTCCTTTTGCCTTTTGAGTGGCTTCCAGGAAGCTTTCTTTCTGACTGGCTTTGGGTCTGCTCCCATCAATTGACCTGTGTTGATAGAGTGAGAATTCTTCTGTTTTCCAAAAATCTCCGAGAAACAGATTTAATGGTGCATTAGAATATTGCCTGCTGTATTTATGTTTCTGATTCAGCACTGCTGTAGCCACTCTGCTCTACCTGGCATAATGCCATCTGAGATAGTTACATTGCTAACTTCGCTGAATTGTTGTACATTCAGTGCAAGACTGCTGCTGAGCCAGGATGTGCTGGATACACAACATATGAGAAATACGTTGTGAACATCATGCAATGGATGAAAGTCTCTCCTGAGGAGCCTCAACTGAACGAAGAATGGGGGGATTTTTCAAAGGCACAGTGGCAGTTAGGTACTAAACTCCAATGGGAGGTATAGATCTAGCTGCCATTTGTGCCTTTGAAAATCTGTCCCATAAAAAAGAAATATCAGGCCACAAAGCTTGGATCCTGACTGGAGTTTCCCCAAAGTATGAGGAGTGATTAGTGTTGTTAGATGTTTGGCTGCGTGTGTGTTCTCTGTGTACTGTCCCAGCTCTGCACAGATAGTTGGCACAGCAGACCTCGATCGAACTGCCCAATAACCACAACCTCGGTTCGTAGCAAAGGCACTTGGGCAGGTTTATTGTCAACGAAGCACGGTCCTAATGTCCTGGCTCATTGGTTACAGGTACACAAACACATTGTATGCCTATTGCGATGGACTAGATCAGTTAATGGCGTGACTTTCCATTATCCCCTAGGCCAGCCAAAGACACTCCCTCTAAGATACCTCTTTATACACTGATACAAACAAGTTACGTATAGCCCCTCTGACGTGCCTAGGTGCCACCCTCTGACGTATCTAGGTGACACCCATTCATAGATATTTAGGTCAGAAGGGACCATTATGATCATCTAGTCCGACCTCCTGCACAATGCAGGCCACAGAATTTCACCCACCACTCCTGCAATAAACCTCTCACCTACATCTGTGCTATTGAAGTCCTCAAATTGTAGTTTAAAGACTTCAAGGAGCAGAGAATCCTCCAGCAAGTGACAATCAAAACATCTCTATTCATCATGCTGTCATCCGGACCTTATCTTTGGGATCGGTCAGCGTGTGCCTGTTATCTTTGGGGAATGTGTTGGTCTCGAGGTGTTCTGGTACCACCCTTCTGAAATGTGTTTGTGTAAGGGCTCTGTACCTAGCATTTCTTAGGAATGTCTGTTTCTGCAATATCAGCCCTGTTCTTGCCAAATTCTGTGAGCAGGCCTGTCTTTTGCTCACAACCTGGCTTTGCTTTATATCAGCAAAGCTTTAACCACTACTTTAGCTCAGGCCTCATACCAGGCCTCTTATACAAGGGCTTATGTCTCAGGCCCTCTTCCTACTACAATTAGAACTGGAACTTTGGTTTGGTTCCATCTCTGATTTAAATACACAAATGCACACATTCAAAAAGCCACTATAAAACCATAATTTACCAATTACACCATAGTATCTCAGATTACCCAATAATAATGTTTTCCCTATCCTTTTCATTCCCTCTCATATTCACACAGAAGCCTGAACATTTCCTTCCTTAACAGATTTTGTTCTCTTTGGTTTGACAAACACTGAATTATTTCCTGTTTCTAGCAGTTTTAAAACTATTATAGCTTTGTCCCTCCCCCAGTTTTTTTTGGGGGGGAGGGGCGGGAAGGGGGTAGTTTAAATTATTTTTATAGTTTAATGTCTTTTTACAATTACAGCCATATAAGATTGCACCCAAACTTTTCCCATGAATTGCAATTTGTGAAGGCTGCTTTCTGTTAGAGAAACTTACTCTGTATCCTCATGATCTATCATTAACTTTTGTGGAAAAACATCTGTTGTTGAAATTGTAGGCCATCCCTATAGTCTGGAAGTATGCTATGTATTATTGATTCTGTTAAATGACAAAGTCTGACTACTGTCTAGTAACAAAGTCTAACTACTGAGTGATTGACTTGGAAACTGGCTAATAAGATTAATGGAGGAAATATTTGGGACTAATTTATTTAATTGTGATCCTGTGAACCATATTGGTGCTAAGCTTGCTGCTGAAATATAATTGGGGTTTCTAAAGAAAGAGCCACCTGATGTGTAATGGTCCTGCTTATATGACCTGCGTCTGTGTTATGATTAGCTTCAGTTGTCTGATGCAATTACTGCCCTGTTGACCATTTGCCAGAGGATGGACTGTTGGATGTGTATCTCTTAGGGCTGTTTAATCAAACATTCTCCCCACCTGTGTTCCCTTCAGTACTTTGTTGACATTGATGAAGCAGACTCATGGCTACGGGAGCGGCAGCCCCTCCTGGCCAGTAAGGATTATGGGAAGGATGAGTCCAGCGCAGAAGCCTTGCTACACCACCACTTGCGACTGGAGAAGGAGATCACAGTCTACTGCTTGGAGATGAGGCGCCTGGAAGAACAAGCTGGTACTGTAGCAAAGCAGGCTCCATCTGCGGTATGTGGATATGAGGTTGTGTCCCTCTACTTCCCTTTGTTTTTATTTATTAGAGCTGGTTGGAAATTTAGTGAAATTGAAACATTTTGTGAAAATGTGTCAGTTTTGACAAAACTTCACTGAAAAAAGCATGTAGATAAGGTCAAGATGTTTCAGTCTTTTTGGAATGGAATGTTCTGATTTTCCAGGTCAAAATGACTTTTCATTCCTAATTGAAATGAAAACAAAGTTTTTTGAAATGTTGGAATTCCCTGCTGAACAGAAGAGCCTAGATTCAATTAGCTCTCTTAATTATACATGAGTCAGGGCCCAGTCCCCTGGCTGTCGCTGATGGAATCCTAGAAATACAGTTTTTGGTCATTTAGCACCAAGACTGGCTCATCCACATCACACCTCTCTCCTAGCTCTCACAAATATTCTACACCTCCCCACCTTATTATTTACTTCCTACTGAATCCAACTCTCCTTCCAAATGGCCGTTATACACCACCCACTGCCTCCCTCCCTGCTTTTCGCCAGACTCCAATACTTCACTTACTTTAATCCTCTCACCTGAGGCTTCTGTAATCATCCTGGGTAAATTCAGTTTTTATGTTTGATTCCTCTGCTTCTTGATTTGTCTTGTTAAACTCATTTGATCTTCAGCTGTGGTCTGAATCCCCCATTCAATATTTTGGCCGTAATCCTGATTGTTACCTTTCAGATTTCTTTATCTCTGAACGCTCTCTCTATAACAATGAGATATGCAAGATAAGCAACTATTGCAACTGCAATTAGTAGTAAGAGCTGGGAACACCATTTTGTGACCCTCCCTGTTTGTTCCTGCATTACTGGTTTTTAGAGGGAGCATGTAAGTTCAGGAGCCCACAGATGTTGATCAGTGAAGGAAATACAGACGCGCTGATTTTTTTTAACAGTTGATTGTTTGCTGGTTCAATAATTTAAGGACCATAAAAGTGAACCTCTAATGCTTGGCTGTACTTGCTGCTCCCATTCAAGTTCTGAAAACATTTGTTTTTAATCAATATAGTTATCTGGCCCCTAAATTAATTATTACATTATTGACAAGCATTCTTGGGAATTGTAGCCCTAAATATGCAAATCCCTTGATTAAGTTTAGGAATGTAATTTGTGTCCTGACACTTTTGAAATTCACTTGTACTCTTAAGTAGGTGGTTTGCCCCTTGGGTCTGCCTGCTTTGTTCTCTCTCTTAGGTGCTCAGTAGTCTTTGCATCTGCAAGTGTCTAGCTATTGAAAATACATTGACAGGTTGTTAGGGCTTGGACTGGGCCTCCCCCCCCCCTGCTAGAACAGGACAGCCTGGTGTTAACTGACTGAAATGCCTGCCTGTGGGTGTTTTCTGCCATTTTTAATTATTTTCATTGCACTCGTTGAATGGAAGCTGCACTACAAAAGCACCAGCAAGGGCAAGGGCCAGCTGCCACATAATGCTGCCCAGTTCCGGTGACTTGCGACTGATGTTGAGTGGAATGTGGCGGCCCAACTACACCTGTTACGGTGTGGACTTAGTGAGGAGGTAAAGGAATAAGCAAAAGGAAAAGAGGTGGTGAACCATGGTGCCGCCTCACCCAGACACCAGGCTGAACGCTCCAGCACCTACCCACAAACCAGTGCAGGTTGGTCTGGTCTGCAAAGCTTGACCCTGGAAGAAAAGGAACAGTGACAGCACAATAATTTATGCTTTTATTGCAGAGCACCGGCATGTGCTCTTACTTCTTGCCCATTGCGGACCTCAACCAGCAAGGAATCAAGAAACGAGTGAACCCAGGCTGTATGGAGGGGTCAGCCTGGGCATCACCAGGGCACTATGCTCTGGAACTACCCCCAAGCCCTTGAGGGAAACCCAATCTTGGACATGCAGTGCCTGCCCACATTTCCAAGTACAGAGACTGTTATGTACCATGAATGGAGCCAAACTAGTTCCCCCTCAGTGGCCCTGATTGATTCAGGAGCTCCGATAATTCAATAGATGCTGAAGACACTCAAACCCTATAAATGCCCCTCTGTTTAACGCCTAGGTCAGTTCTCATAGAGATGATAGATTTGACACAGGAAACAGGACCCCTAGAGGCTGTACTCCACGGATATCAGGATGTACTAAATTCAATGTGATTCGTTCTCCACACTTCCCCTGATTCTCAGCATCACCCAGCTGGATCAGCCCAACCCTTCTGTGCTCTGGTGAAAGAAAAGGATCAGTTTCCCTCTGAACACTGCTGAAGGGTGAGCCCCAAACCTCTGGTCCCAGGCTCCTGCAGATGACCAGAAGTGATGGCACCTGTGGGAGAACCACAGATGATGGTGACCAGAAGGAACCATTCCTAAGCCTGAGTTCCCGTCTCACTGATGAGTATTAGGATTCTGTGGACGTCTTTGAAAAGAAAAATGTGGACATGCTACCTCCACATTGGCACTACAACTGCCCCATAGACCTGCAGCCCTTCATGTGCACATCAAGTAAAAGCCTAAAGGCTCAATCCAACACTTCACGTCCCCAGTGGGGCCTCTGGTCCTTTTCAATAAGCAAAAGGATGGAACGCTACACCTCTGTGTCACTAACATGCCCTAAACCAAGTGACAGTCCAAAACTGGTATCCCCCGCTCCTAACTTCGGCGTTTCTATAGTGTGTGATCTACCGGAATTTTCACCCAACTGGACCTCGGTGGAACTGTGGTGGGAACTTAAAAACTAGTGCACATTTTGAACCCACTCTGGGCACTTTGAATATTTAATAATGCCATTCAGTCTGACTAAAGCTCCCGCGACCTTTCAACACTTTGTGAACAATGTGTTTAAAGACATCCTGGACCAGTATGTAGTCATCTATCTTGATGACATGTGTCTGTTTTCAGAAGACCCTGAGCGGTATTGTTACCATGTTCATTCCATCCTGAAAAGACTACAGAAGCACAGCCTGTATGTGAAAATGGAAAGTGTACCTTTTGACCCCACTGAACAAAATGATGACATATTAGATAGAGAACTGGTCACAATTAAATCAGCCTTCAAAGAGTGGTGCCATAACCTTGAAAGAGCCTGACAACCAGTTCCAGCCTCTTCGGACCATAAGAACCTTGAATATCTGCGTAAGCTTGTGCCTTGAACCAAAGACATCTCAGGTGGGTATTCTTCTTCCCTTGGTTCAATCTCAACATCACCTGGGAATCAGGAATGGGAAAGTCAATGCCTTATCCTAAAAGGTGGAATAATACCACAAAGGTAAAGAGCCTAACCAAAAACCACCCTCTCTCCTTAAACCTCACAACTTCCTTAGTGCCACCATACACCAAAACCTGATTCATCTAATCTGATCCACTTCTCAAGGTGATCTGTTAGCCCAGAAGGTGATGGAACAACCTGAGCAAATAAGAGCTAGAACCAAAATGCAGTGTTCCACACAGGATGGGATCACATATCTCAATGGGTGCATATCCATTCCACCAGGGTGCCCCTGGTTAGAAGTGTATCACCTCTGCCATGACAATCAATGGTGGGCCATTTTGGCCACCTTAAGACTTTCTACATGGCTCCACATTTCTTCCAGTAGCCCCAGGGCTATGTTGACTCTTGTGACCTTGTGCATGCACCAAGACACCCCATTCTGAGCACCTTGGCTCTTTAGTACCCTTGGAGATCCCACCTAGACCCTGGGCCTGGATCACCCTGGATTTCATAGCAGAATTCCCTGACTCTGATGGCCACACAGTGGTCTTGACTCTTGTTGACCAAAATGGCCCACTTCATCCCCTGTGACTGCCTGCCCTCTGCCGAAACAACCGCTCAACTCCTAGTGGTGCATGTTATCCTTTTTCATGGGCTTCCGGGCCATGTCACCTCAAACCAAAGCTCACAGTTCATATCATGCTTTTTGTGTGAAACACTCCAATTACTGGACTTTGCACTTTTACTTCCTCCCCTTACTGCCCCCAGACAGATGGGCAGACAGAGAGGGTGAACCAAGTACTACAGCAATACGTAAGGTGCTTTGTTAACTACCATCAAGATACGTGGTTCCTCCTCCTGCCTTATGACAAGTTGTCATTACAACAACACTGATCATGCCTCCATGGGGTAGAGTCTCTTTTTTGCAAATTACAGGTTTCTTACTTGCTTCCACCTTGTCTTGTTAGCAACCTCCCAGAACCCAGCAGCTTCCAACTGGATTCTGTGAATTCATCATATTCTGGAAGACCTTAAGGACCACCTCCATGATGCAAAAAAGCACTACAACGAGTAGGCAGACCATCAGTACCAGGAAAGCCCAGCTCTCACAGTGTGCCAAAAGGTCTGGCTTGCAGCTAAACACCTCTGTATGAACAGGTTATCCCACAAGCTAAACCACCAGTAGCTTGGACCATTCTGGGTTTTGTCAGTATTCAAATTGCAGCTCTCTCACTCCCTTAAGATATATCCCATTTTCCATGTTTCCCTCCTGAAGCATTCCACACAGAATCATGTTCCCAGCAACTCCCCGCACAGGTCCAGGTCCAAGGGCACAAGGAATATATAGTCTGCCCTGTCCTCAGCTGTAAACTGCAGAGCGGGAGACTGTACTACCTCATTGCCTGGGTCCTGAATTGTGCTCCTGGGAACCTGCTCCCCATGTCCATGCCCCTGACCTGGTAAGAAGATTTCATCAAGACCATCCAAGTGCCAACATGAAGGAAGGGTGCCCTCCAAAAGCGGGGGAGAGGCAATGTAAAGATCCATGGGACAAGAACCTGAGTCTGTGGACCCTGAGACAGCTGACATTCCCACATTGCCACCAGGAGCCAATGTAGAACCCCATCCAAAGAGCATTATGGAGATTAGGGGCCGCAGGAAATACCACCCAAAGGATCCAGTGTGGCAGTACTCTGCATCCTTTTAATTGGCCCATGCTCACTATTTAATCCTGGAGGGTGCCCCATAAAGTTGTCTGGGCAACCCAGCAGACTTCTGCCTTGCTGTGACTCCAAACCTCACCTCGCTTTCTGATCTCCAGCCACTGACCCCAGCCTGATTCTGACCCTGACTCTTGCCTATTGATCCCAGCACTATAAATTACTCTGATCCCTGCTTGCCAGCTACTGCCTCATGGCCATCCTCGACTTGTGGACACAAGCGCAGCTGTGACTGCTAGGCTAGATCGCCCACGCCCTGGTCCCCTGCAGTTATGTTCGTGGTATATGCATAGAGATGTGAGATAAAAACATAAAATACTCTTGCTGGTAGGTTGCCATGTAACATTGCTTCGTTTCTTAGAATTCAGAATGATAGATAACACACAAGAACCCCAAAACAAAGTGTGATGACAAAGCTGGGTGCTCACTTCAACAGAGAGGCACAACTCACCCCTGCTTACTCTAGGCTGGCTCTCTGCAGACTGATTCTGAACCCACACTTCCCTACACAGCCCCCTGCCTGCAAACAGGACCAGGAAAATCCCTGAAAATTTAAAGTGATAGATCACAATTGTATCATAGCGTTCAATGCATCACACAGGTGCATTTGCAAATTGCAATATCTAACACTTTGAGTCAGGCAGATCATTTTGAAAATTTAGTCCTTTAATTTATCCTTAAGGTCAGGGGCTCCAATTATCCAGTGTCACAGACTGATTTTGTTGTATTTTGCTTTAACAGGTGATATCAGTGCCGGTAGTGAAGGCTCAGGTCCAGAGTAGCCTAAACCAAAGGTTCACTATACTACCATCAAGCCGCTCTGTGCGCGGGGGAACCCCGGAAATTGGATTTTCTAAACCACCTGATTCAGATCCTCACTTTATTCCAGAGAACATCTGGAGGACCCAGAATGAAATAAACTTGCTTTATGAGAATCTTCAGACCATGGCTGAGGTATTGTACCTCTTTCAATACTTTGTGCTTGTGTAGCCTGTCTTGGAGATTAATCGTGGGATCTAGTGTCATGCAAAGCCATGTCAGCATGGATTCACCAAGGGAAGGTCATGCCTGACTAATCTAATCGCCTTCTATGATGAGATTACTGGTTCTGTGGATGAAGGGAAAGCAGTGGATGTATTGTTTCTTGACTTTAGCAAAGCTTTTGACACGATCTCCCACAGTATTCTTGTCAGCAAGTTAAAGAAGTACAGGCTGGATGAATGCACTATAAGGTGGGTAGAAAGTTGGCTAGATTGTCGGGCTCAACGGGTAGTGATCAATGGCTCCATGTCTAGTTGGCAGCCGGTGTCAAGTGGAGTGCCCCAGGGGTCGGTCCTGGGGCCGGTTTTGTTCAATATCTTCATAAATGATCTGGAGGATGGTGTGGATTGCACTCTCAGCAAATTTGCGGATGATACTAAACTGGGAGGAGTGGTAGATACGCTGGAGGGCAGGGATAGGATACAGAGGGACCTAGACAAATTGGAGGATTGGGCCAAAAGAAATCTGATGAGGTTCAATAAGGATAAGTGCAGGGTCCTGCACTTAGGACGGAAGAACCCAATGCACAGCTACAGACTAGGGACCGAATGGCTCGGCAGCAGTTCTGCGGAAAAGGACCTAGGGGTGACAGTGGACGAGAAGCTGGATATGAGTCAGCAGTGTGCCCTTGTTGCCAAGAAGGCCAATGGCATTTTGGGATGTATAAGTAGGGGCATAGCGAGCAGATCGAGGGACGTGATCGTCCCCCTCTATTCGACATTGGTGAGGCCTCATCTGGAGTACTGTGTCCAGTTTTGGGCCCCACGCTACAAGAAGGATGTGGATAAATTGGAAAGAGTCCAGCGAAGGGCAACAAAAATGATTAGAGGTCTGGAACACATGACTTATGAGGAGAGGCTGAGGGAACTGGGATTGTTTAGTCTGCAGAAGAGAAGAATGAGGGGGGATTTGATAGCTGCTTTCAACTACCTGAGAGGTGGTTCCAGAGAGGATGGTTCTAGACTATTCTCAGTGATAGAAGAGGACAGGACAAGGAGTAATGGTCTCAAGTTGCAGTGGGGGAGGTTTAGGTTGGATATTAGGAAAAACTTTTTCACTAGGAGGGTGGTGAAACACTGGAATGCGTTGCCTAGGGAGGTGGTGGAATCTCCTTCCTTAGAAGTTTTTAAGGTCAGGCTTGACAAAGCCCTGGCTGGGATGATTTAATTGGGGATTGGTCCTGCTTCTGAGCAGGGGGTTGGACTAGATGACCTCCTGAGGTCCCTTCCAACCCTGATATTCTATGATTCTAAAGTGTCGGCAGGTGTTTTAACTTCCCTTGCTCAGCTCTGACAATGTGCTGCAATCCTGAACTATGCAGCCCCTGAAAAGACTGCTGGCTGTGCTAAATTGTGTGGTGCTTTTCTGATTTTGACCAACATCATGTCAGCAGTAGGAGAGAAATTAATCATGGATGACATTCAAAACAGTCAGAAATTTCATTTAAGCTTTGAGTGCATTTGGTTCAGGTTTTATCCAGTCTGGCTTGTACATCATTATGTGAGAATCACAAATTAATTTCTGTGATCATCACATTTTCCTCCCAGTTCTTATATTTTTTGGAGAGCAGCTTCCTTCTGCATCCCCTTGACTTTACTGGAGTTTGCCTATTACAGCAAGAGACCCTCTCCTAGGTCGAACAAACATGGGAGGTTAACTCTAAGCCTTGAGGCTGTAGTGGCAAAGACTGGACACTTTAACACAGATGTTCACAAAAGACCATTAGTTTTTCCCTTTATTCCTCTGTATCCTCAATCTCCAAGGGGTCCCGCCCAAAAAGCTGCTGTGTGAACCCTCCGATTCCTATTTTTCCTGCAACCAGTGCTTGTGCATATGTCTAGGATTAAAGAGGTAATGCTCCCTTTGTAGTGTTGACTTGTATCTTCAGTCAACCAGCACACACCACTACTAAACTTTCTGCTTATCAGGTGTTGTGAGCATCAGTTCTCTGATACTCCCAATTCCTGTTGCCCAAGGAACAAGTATTCCAGGCTCAAGATGCCAATTTGTATTCACTGTGTGTTAGCAGGGAGAACTACCACCAACCTGCCAGGTTAATCTGTATGCTTTAGTTCTTTAGCCATGGGGATCTCTTTCTGCAAAAGGCCTGTGTATCACAGTATTCAGTTCTCCATCTGTTTTACAGCACAGGAAGAAAGGTCTGGAGGAGATGATCCGATTGTACCGCTTCTACAGCTCCTGTGAAGAGTTTCAGTCTTGGATGGAAGATAAGGAGAAAATTTTCCAGACCCTTCAGCCTGAAGCAGACAATGTGGAGGTCACACAGCAGAAATATGAGGTACCTCATCTCTACTTGGTGTAGCTAACTTGTAAAACAAACTGACCATGGGGGAATGGATGTATGTGAGGAAAGGAGGACTCCAGAGAAGTTGCTTTCAACCTTTTTTTTGTTAACTGAATTTTAATCCATAAGGTTTTGTCTATACAGGAAAGCTTTTTCAGTTAAGCTAAGGTGTGAATATATAACTGCAGATTTATACCAGAATAAGTTGTCCACATGTCTGTGCGGTGGGATGGGATGTATATTATACCAGAATAAGTTTATTATGTATCTATGGGCTCAGAGGGAAAACCATATAGGGGAGTATATTCTGTCAAGAGATCGCTGAATGAACAGAGAGAAAAGAAATAAATTGGATGTCAAAGCATAGTAGATACACAGATAGAAGGTGAGTGAATACAACAGCTTGTGGAGCACTTTTTGCATAGAGATGCTGAGTTTTGAGTTCTTCACTCCATACATTATCCCTGTATTTTTTTTTCTGTTTTAGAGCTTTCTAGTGGAAATGGCTGTGGGGAAAATCCAGCTGGGAGAGATCAAATGCCTAGCAGATAAGTTTGCAAAGAGCAGTCCCAGCAAACAGAATGAAATCCAAGCCCACCTTAAAGAGATCAGTAGGAGGTAATGCTCCTGATAGAATGGGGAATCACCCCATCAAGGACTTTTCATGCCCTGCATAAACTATCCTGGAGAAAATACCAGTCTGAGATGTTTTGGCACACACAACTGACCTGAGATGTGAAGATAGAGGGTTGTCTATGGAAAGTTGATGTTTGTCACTGCAGTTTGCATTTACTTCACCGGGGAAGCTTTTACCAAACTGGAGATGTAAAATCTCTCTTATCTATAACTTAACCAGCTTTAAATAGAACCATTTGCCAAGAAGAGATGGAATCAAAATCACTAGAATTCTTTGCATCACAGCTTAATGCACACCTGCTGGAGATGTTCTAATAAAATTAGGATGATGATAAGAGGAGAAGCAGGGGGTGGTCTACGTGGACTGACTGTGGGGTTTATAGTATTATGACAATTGTAATGGAAAGTCTATCCTCTGCCCTTGGCAATCAGTCATTGAAAAGAACAAATAGTTTCTACAGGCAGGCAAGGAGCTCCCTTTTCCATGTGAGACCATCTTGCACACTGGACACCTTAATCATCACTTGGCCACATGTAGTCATCACTTGGCCATATATGTGCCTATTGTATGCACCTAAATGCTGATTTGAGTTTCTACATAGGGAGTGGGGCCATTCTGTTTACGTGTCCCTGTTTGAAAATTGGATCTTATTGTCCCAACAGTTACTGGCTGGAGATATGGGGAAAAAATATAAATCACAAGAACTATTGCCAGGTCATGGACACACTCATTTTGTCAAGGGGTACAGCAGATGCTTTGAGATCTGAGGGCTTTTTGTTCATGGTCCAGTGGAAAAGATTCCTCATAAGTCCTTATCCCCACCCGAGCTTCAGGGAGCAAAGTGGGGGCAGGTCTGAATTCTGCTGCAGCATCCTAAAGATGGTACATACTCCCATCTGGGCATCAGGGGAGATGCCTGACCCTTGCACAGAAAGGAGAAGGGGTGGAAGTCTCCTTGCACCCCTTGTACTGTGATACAAGAATCAGACTGACAGGTCCTAAATGAATGGATGACGGCAGGTAAAATATACTTTGGAATAAGTCTGTTTTCATTATATTTAAAGTAAAAGCAAGCACATCGTGGGATAGTCAAATGTCACAATGGGCTCTTCTGTTGGTTCAGCCTGTGCTGCACGGCTAAGTGTGAATTTGAGCACCCAGAGGCAGGGGTTAGGATGTCCTCCTAAGGCATTCAGGTTTGAAAATTGTAACTATAAGAAACTCTTTGCTTTTGTAACGTGTTTCATATCTATTTTTATATGGACTCTTGGCAGTCCCAACCGTGGTCAGAAACGTCAAGGCACGATTGGATCCTTATTTTGATTATTTTTCTTGATTTGCATAGTCAACAGTGTGACAGCAACTTGCACTGGGTGCAGGAGAGGAATACCACCTTAGAGGGGAAATTCATCATGTGTAGAGGCTGAGCACTAGTCCTATACCCCCTTTAAGTGCCAATACAATCTTATTTTGAAGATTGCTGTGGTATATAAAGAGAGCATAGAGTTTGTCTCCTCCACCCCTCCCCCCGCACAAAGATGAATTTTCCCATAGGTGATTTTTAAAGGTGCATGCAACAAATCCGCTGGACATTTATTTTCCCCCCATAGGCAAAGACACTGTGATTTTAGTGTCTAGATACAGCTGTTGCAGTTGTTTTTTCACTCCTAGATGGGGGCGCCTGGAAACTCTGAAGGAGGAAAAGGGTTCAGAGCTGATTGGGGTGGCTGATGTGAGGACATTCCTCCAGGACTGCCAGAGCACTAGAGGGCTACTACAAGACAAGCTGGTCCATCTCAGGGATTTGGAACCTGGAAACACACCTGCCGTACTGGAGGCAAATCGGCGCAAGCTGTTTGCTTTTGACAAGGAGGTCATGGTGCTGGAGAGGAAAATTGAATACCTGAAGAGTGTGGCCCAATCGTAAGGAATCAGCCATTTGTTTCTGTATTTTTGCCTAGTGATCTAGTTTCATATTTGAAGCAAAGTGTATAGAGTATATATAGTTGTGAAAGGCTGACTTACACTTGCCTTAGGTCAGCCTCTCGTGCTAGTGCTCTCCCTGTCTGGCTGCAATCACAGCTCCTTTTCCTCTTTGAGTGAGATCTTCTGTCCTGGGTAGAATTGGATGAATATCTGAGTGACTGGCTCCAAACGTTGTCTACAAAGAAAGAATCCCTACATTATGAATGGAGTAGCATAAGTCTTTATTGATATTGAATCACTGAGCTATTCTTCCAACTCAAATCCCCAGCACGTGTAGTGGAATGTGGTGTATAATGAATTATCAACGCAAACCACAGTCCCCACTGAGTTTGTTCTAGACAATGAGTATTCCCTCTCTTTGAATTTAAGGACACCTGCAGTTCAGGTTGTAGGACCATGAACTAGGATTAACAAACACTATTTCAAGATATGTGTATTCTTAATGAGGTATTATTGTGTAATCCCCCAACATGGGGTATCCTTGAGAGGCATGAGATGGGGAAAAGAGGATGAAAGAGAATTAGAAATATAGGGCATTTGTGTATACATTTTAAACTTTGGTTTAACACTTCTAATTAAAAAAAATCTCCTTGTGTGTTTACAATGTCCGTCGCAACACACCTGTTCCACTCTGTTAGGCATGCCCTGTTCAGATCTATAAATTAGAAACATTTCAGTGAACTGTGAAATTTGATTGGCTGATCATCCCTATGTGTTTTATGTTATGTGAAAAGGAGCATGGGGTGTAAGTGTGCTTTTCCTGGACTCTGGGACCAGGAAAGACCAGGTAATTTGTATCCTCTTGTGGAAATTAGTCGTACAATATCTTTGTTACATACAGATCAGAGGTGATGTAAGACATCAGTGAAACCAGCAGTGGCTGGGGAAAGGGTACCAATACTGAGTCAGACTATAAAAAGGCAGTTTATTGTCATTATAAGGTTATATCTTTGAAGTAAAGGTAATGAATTTCTTCATGTGATATGCTAGCTTTTGGCACTCCTAACTGAAGCCAGAGAATTTTAAAAAAAAATAACACAAAACATTTTGATCCTCAGTGATAGAATGCCCCACTGGTGCCTGTAAAGTCTTTTGACAGGATGCATTTCCTGGAGGACTCTATGATCACTTTGTCTATGCTGTTTACTGCTGATAAGGAACATTAAGTGCCCGAACTGACCTTCTTTTCGGGAGGAACCACTAACAACCCAGTCCCATTGACTTTAGTGTCAGCTGGGTCAAGCTATAAGGCTCATGTTGTCTCTGAAACTAAATTAAGGATGTTGTTTGGTTTCCTTGTATAGGATTAAGGACACCAACCCTGCAGAGAGCAGGGCCATCCAAAAGCAAGTGGAGAATATGGAGAAGCTGCTGGCCACACTCAAGTCACAGACTAAAGAGAGGGAGACAACCCTGGAGTTGGCACAGAATCAACAGGCTGTCCTGCAGGACAGCCGCAGACTCCTGCTGTGGGCAGATGGAATCAGGGAGAAGCTGGGTAGTATGGAGATGGGCATGGACGTGGCTTCTTCAGAGCAGTTGCTGAAGGAACATCAGGACCTTCTGAAGGAAATTCGCACTCAGAAGGAAAGGTAGATGTTTGCTTTGAGAGTGAAGAAGGAGGGTGAGGTACTGCAGCTGCAGCACCAGGGAGGCCTGGAGCATACCCAGAAAACAGATCTGGAAACATAAACTTGGTGTGAAAATGGTGCTTGGGATTTATTGAAGTGCATATAAAATTTAGCATGAAGAAAATAACAACTGACTGTGCACATAACCCAGTTAATTTCCCCATATCAAATGAAAGTGTCTGCTAACCCAAAGTCTGACTGCAATAGCTGCCTTCTCCCTCACCTGGATGCTCAGCAAGGAAGAAAACTCACTATTTAAAGTCCTCAGGCTTCTTTTCCTTCCCAGGTCACTTCTGCCAGAACAATCCAATCACTTATCCTGGGTTCTCCCCTCTCCTGTATTTTTATGAGCCAGGCCTGCCAGACTCTCAGGCCTCCAGCCCCATCTCTCATTTTACAAAAACCCGGAGACACAGTGACTCTTTCTGTCCCATGTAATGGCTGGCCACCTGTTTTCTTGGGCTCTCAAGCCAACAGAGAAAACTCCTGGCCACCTCAGATGTACAACCCTGAGCAGCCAACCCCTGCACTTCCTGGCAGACTGTAAGTGAAGAGGACGTTAATAGGGAAAGCAATGGGTAACGGCAGCTCTGCCACCAAGAAAGCAAGGAATAGAGCAGCATCAGAGAGAGAGAGAAAGGTGGGGAAGTTATAGGAGGAGGAAGTTATTTATTCTTTTTGCTTTGCCAGGAGAACACCAAGCTCAAGTCACCTCCTACAGTAACTTGTCCTCTTTCCTTCTGACTCTGGGCAGGTTTACGCAGCTAGAAGAGCTGGGACAGAAGGTAATGTGTGGTCAGCCCAGCAACAGGACCCAGGATGTGCGCCAGACCGTGGAGAGGCTTACCCAACAAAGCAGTGAGCTGGACGAGATGTGGGAGCAGCGGAAGAAGCAGCTCCAAGACAGCTTGGAACTGCAGAAGTTCAATAGGGAAGCAGATCGCATCAGTGCAACCCTCTCCAGCCATGAGGCTTTTCTACGAGTAGATGATCTTGGGGTATGTATCAGAACAGCCCTTGTTGTCTCCTGCTCCCACTCCCCATCCAGAACAGTCTTGATCCATAATGACTCCATCAGAACAGAGATTCAATGACAATCGCTGTCCTCTGGCTCAAAACTGAGAATTTCTAGCCAAGCTTAGATTGGTTGCAGCATTTCTGTAACAGTGATGTGTTACTGTTCAGAAGCTGCACACGCAGGGCCTGGTTCTCATTTACTCATTTCTTTAAATGAGAAGCAGGCTCATAACTGCTAAAAGACGCTAAACCAAGGAGCTGTAGTTGTGACCCAGAGGTGTGTTTGTGCAGTTGGGGTGGAATGCTCTGGTTAACCTTTTCACCATGCTTTCTCCACTGTTCCTTCTACCTGTACACTGCCATTATCCCTTAGCGTGCTATTGCAATCAGTAGAATATTAGCAAGGAAGTAATTGGTACATTCCACACCAATACTCAACAGCAGTCAGCCAGGGGAAAGTTTGTAATGATCTCACCTCCAGTGGAGAGAGGCTGGGAAAGAGGATATGAGTACTATTAACACCTGTTGGAGGCTCACCCTTAGACTGGATGATAGAGCTGTTACGAGTACTGTTAGAATCTGAACTGCAGCCTCCTCATATCTCAGAGACTGGTTTGCTGCAGTTTGTGGGTAACCAAATATATTATACAGTGCTTACGCCAGGGGGGCACCATGCTGCTGCGATTAAAAGATGAGGATAGACTCTTAGGACAGGAGAAAACATGAGAGATAAGGGATCAAGCAAGGCACAGCTGCTCACTTGTTCAAAGCCCTGAAGGTCCTCAGTGATGTGGAAAATCTACAATACATACTTGCTTCACTTGGGGGGAAGGTGGAGAATAAGGACTTGCACAAAGGCAGAAATAATACCATCTCCTCCACTGCCACAGAGGGAGCCATATTACAGAGGTGAGACTTGATCAAGTTTTCTTCCCCCCACTCCAGGACAGTGTGGATGCTGTTCACAGCCTTCTCAAGCGGCATGAGGATTTTGAAGGACTGCTGATGGCGCTGAAGCAACAGGCTGAAGTGATGAATGAGCATGGGGAGAAGCTAGTGAAGAACAGGCACTTCGCTTCTTACATGTGAGTTCAGAGCCATTTACACTCTAGGTAGAAAAGAGGAGGAAGACAAGAGATTGACTCCACTGAAGACATTTAATTTTTACAAACCATCATCAAGTGTCGTCAGAGTGAAACAGAAGATCCTCTTTGAGCCAGCAATCATACCAAATCCCATCAGTCCACAAGCTGTGGTGTTCTAATTTGGGTGGAAAAGGATGAATTCTTTCATTTCCTTCCATGCTGCTTCTTAACATGGAGAGAATGGCGCCGGTATTGCAAAGAGATGCATTTCCTGTACTCTAATGACAAGGGTAACACTTTCAGTTCAGAGTGCCATTTTTGGTACAATAATGGAGAATACTCCAGTTTTTCTCCTTGCATTTTATACTACATGTGCCAATAAGATCTTGTAGTCCCTTTTAACCCTATGGTTCTATGACCTCTTTATTGAAGAACTCATTAAAATTCTCACATAACTGTGTGTTCCTTGCATTTGAGAGTATCAATAATATTTAGTATGAATACAATAGATTTCAAATCACTTCACAAAGGAATAACCGTTGTAATCATCATGCCTGATTCTCATCTAACGTAAGGCCCTTTTGCACCACCCTGGCACTATAACATGGCCTTAAAGTGGGAGTCGGTGTAATTCATGGCTCCTTTAAGGTACTAGAGCGTGTAAAGGGGCCTTAGTGTAAATGAGAATTGGGCCCTGTATGTTTAGAGAGCACAACTGTTTGAAGGTAAGAGTGCTGGGGGAAACTGAGAAGCTACAATTATGCTTAAAGTTGCTTGGACTGGCTCTGGTGTCTAGTGCCATGACAAACTGTGGCATAGTTCAATTTTAAACATGAAAAGAGAGAGGGTGTGCATTTGGCAGTTTCCCCAAATGAATTCGTATTGGCAAATAGCCAAAAGACACACAAGAGTACAAAGCTGTACTTACTTGGTGAAGGCTGTGTTTGTCACTGTATTGCATTATCGCGCGCTTAAATGTTATTGGACCACATTCTGCTTAGGAGAGATTAGTGGGGAGGGGAGGAGCACAGCTGAGCACGGTGAGAATCCAAAGAAAAATTAGGATGAGAAATGGAGCAAAGTAAAGAAAAACAACAACAAGGAAATACAGAGGAACTATGGGAACATGGATAGGAGGTGAAAGAGAAATTCTAATGCAAAAGTATGGTGCCCTTGCCTGAGCTGTAGTGGAAGATGTGTTTGCGCCTGTTGAGTCTTTTCCCCGGTTCTTGTAGCATAGGTCTCCATTTTGTCCTAAAGGCATGTCTGTTTGTCGTTCAATTGCCTCGCTCCAAAGAAAACAACCGTGGGCCAGATACTCAGCTGGTGTAAATTAGTGTGTTTCCATCAGCTTCAATGGAACTGTTGATTTACGCCAACGGAGGATCGGTTCCATGTGTTTAAATTAGAGGAAGATGTCTTATGAACTCAAGTGCCCCAAAAATGAACCGTAGAGTTTTACAAACCTTTGAACCCATATGCTCAGGGTTTAGCTGATCGCCATATTTGGGGTCGGGAAGGAATTTTCCTCCAGGGCAGATTGGAAGAGGCCCTGAAGGTTTTCCGCCTTCCTCTGTAGCATGGGGCACAGGTCACTTGCTGGAGGATTCTCTGCTCCTTGAAGTCTTTAAACCACGATTTGAAGAAGTCAATAGCTCAGACATAGGTGAGAGGTTTTTCGCAGGAGTGGGTGGGTGAGATTCTGTGGCCTGCATTGTGCAGGAGGTCGGACTAGATGATCATAATGGTCCCTTCTGCCCTTAGTATCTATGAACTACATCCTTCATTTTTTCATCACTTGAAGTCTTAAAATAAAATATTTGTGAGGGTGGGAGTGAATTAAACACAAAGCTTTTCAGGGCAGGGACTGTATCAACTTACAGTAAGGTACTGTGCCCAACACATTTGGGGAGCTACCATAATACCAATAGTGCTTAATAATAATCATAAGACTGCCCACCCCCAGTCCATCTATCCCTTTCCCACCTATCTCCACATGAGAGGCGGTCGCTACCCAGTGGAGCTGCCGTTCTCCCACACACACAACCTCTCAATCTTGGAAAACCCAGCACGGTTGTGCAAAGGGATGGGGTAGTGAGCCTTACACACACACCCTTACTCTTAGCAACAGCATCTAGCCCAAAGTTCTAGCAATAAAGAATGACCAAGGAAACCAAGACGGATCAGTGCCATTGCCTTGTCATCATTCTAGATAGGGGAATTAAAGCTCTGTGTCGTATTTTCTCTGCAGGATCGAGGAGAGAATGGCTACATTCCAGGACCGATGGGAACGACTGAGACAGAGTAATGAACAGAAAAAAAGGAAGCTGTTTGCATCTCTTCAGCTGCAGGTGAAAGGGCTGATGCACTAGAGCTGACCAGAGGAAACCTTGGGACTGCAGTAATTTAACACTGTCTGTTGCCTTGAGCCAAGGCTAAAAATATTGACCACTCTCCCTGTTCCCAGCCACAGCCCACTTCACCTCGGAGCAGGAAGTTAGGAAATGTTGACCCCACATATAGGCTGACTAGAGTATTGGCAAATACATTAAGAACTCATTTAACACTGTCGGAGTGATCAGAGAATATTTACTAGGCCATAGTGAAGTATACCGTGAGTTGAATTAATACAAGAAATGAAAACATTTAATGAAAAACCACCTGGGTATCTTGATCACTAGATAATGTCCTTGTGAACGTCACCCTGGGCTCATATGTTAATGCTTCACTGTGGGTTGGTGCTCCCACAGAAAATTATAACTGGGGAGAAGAAGCTGATACTCCAGAACCAGTGGGAGGAAGCCTCTGGTTCAGATTCTTGCTGTGGTAGGAAAATTTCTTTCTAAAACATTAAGCCTGATTCTGCTCTCACTTACACCAGTGTTAATCAAGAGTACTCCATTGATGTAAATGTGGCTACATGGTTGCAAAAGTGGTGTATTGGCAGTAAGAGCAGAGCTGGCCTGTTTGGGTTTTTTGGTCACATTTTCCTTAACGATCATTCTACCACACAGACAAGGAAATAATTTGTCTTATGGGATCTGATTTTCAAAGGGGCCTCAACCTGACCTTTGTTTATGTATGCACAACTTTGCATTTTCCTCTCTGCATTCTGTAGACTCTAGTCATTAAAGTTTTTCACTTGGAATGGTCATGGGGAATTGGGGAAATCCTTAACAGGATTCTTTTAGTTACCCCAAAAGTTCTTCAAATTAAAGTTTCTATAATATATGTGTAACATAATGGGGAAGCATTGTTATTACATTGCTCTTAGCCATATTTTTCATGTGAAATGGAATGTCATGAATGGTATTTGGGCTTCCCACCGTGGAGCTGCATAGTATAATGGTGGTCACCTCTTTTATAAATCCATTTTCTGCTTGAAAACTGAGTCTTCACTGGTTACTGAAAGCAGTGGGGTAGGAAATATTGTCCAAAGGAGGAAACACGGATATTACATTAGGGCTGCAAAAGATTGTCCAAGTCTGTCAGCAATCCAGGATTGTGATCCATCAATGCAGGGCGCTGATTATGCAAATTGTCTTTCAGACTAAAAGAAACTGGGCTCCCCAACACTTAGATAAAATAAGGACCGAATATTTTCTGCAGGAGTTCCCAGAATCCACTGTAGTGGATCAATCAAGTAGTGTCCTTGAGTCTGTGTACAATCAGGAGTTAAATATATTTAATCCTAACTGTCCCTAATAGGAGTTCAACCGTGATGTTGCTGAGCTGCTGATATGGATGGAAGAGAAGTACAAGATTGCATCAGATGAGTCCTATCGTGACCCAACAAATATCCTGCGCAAACTGAAGTGGCATGAGGCTGCTGAGAAGGAAATGATGGCAAACAAGAAGCACTTTGCAGAGCTGATAATGGTGAGGGTGGATTCATTGTTGGAAAAGGTTTATCAGCTTGGCCAGTGTTCGATAGGTTTGGTTCTATTTGCAAAGTGCCTTTCTTGGTTGATTATAGGAGCCTGTAAAACAGCACAGTAGCCAACACAGCCAGTCGCACCACAGATACGTCTTTGATTAAGTGATGGTCTTGATTACTTTTTAACACCAAGTTTGCAAATCTTAGCATGGCAGGTAAAGGTGTGGTGGGGTGAAGACAAATTATATACAGTGAGGGAGTTATTATTTTGTCTGGTTATTTTCCTGTGATAGTGGTAATTTCAGATGGGGCTCAGCAATGTGAATCATTCCATGTTTTTCGGTATGGTAGGTTTGATGTAGGAGAAAGCTTCAGGCTGCATGGTATTAATTGGAAAGAAACAAACACAAGTATCAAAGTTGTTAAGATTAGAATTGATTGTGCCCCTTTTTGAGACCTTTGAATAATAAAATATATTTCCTCAGATTGGAAATCAGCTGATTCAAGATGACCATTATGCTGCAGATTCTATCCGGGACAAGATGTCAGAGCTGAAGAAGAAGTGGGAGAAATTGTACAACAAGATGTTAGAGCGAGGAGACAAACTGAGACAGGCCGGACAGCAAGAACAGCTGATGGAACTCCTCCAGGTCAGGTGGTGATTGATTTCAGAGGGGAGGGACTGGGCTGATCTGTTGCTCTCCATGTTGTCAGTTGCCACAGAAAGCTCATCACAAAGATTTGGAAACAGAGCAGCCCCTAAAGATCCCATCCTGTTGAAGACTTAATTTTAGATTTTCCCAGCACCAAAGCGATAATTGTCACACGGGGAGTTTTATATGGCCTCAGCATACCAAGGATCCTAAGCTTGTAGGAGAATGAAGTAAGAAAGCCTCCAGGCTGTGAAGTTGTGCATTACCATCACTAAGGGAACTCTGGCGGTGGTGCAACTACAGTTGTGGATCTCTGAGCGTAAAGATATTGTTAAATATTTTGTCACTTGAAATATTCCAAGGGTTGGATTTTGGGAAACCTGTTTAAGGGGCTGGGACAGGGATAAACGTGAAAAAAATGTACACCTCAAAATGTTCCAGGAAGCACATGTTCATCTGCTCCTTGTAGGATGCAAAAAAGAAGATAGAAAAGATTGAGAAGGTTCTTCAGGATGCAGAGACAGGCCATGACCTGCGCTCCAGCCGCAATCTGCTCAAGCAGCACAGTCAACTGGAAAAGGAGACGGGGGAGTTGTCTGAGAAAATGAACTCCATTGTGTCCTGTGCCAAGAAAATGGCAACCAATCATTTTGATTCCCAAAAGATTCTGGATGAGACACAGAAATATCTGGAAAGGTGAGCGAGTGTTCTCTCGCTTGTTGGGAGAAATGAATTAGTGGCAGAGCTCGGAACAGAACTTTAGTTCTTGATTCCTCATCTCCTGTTCTAACCACTAGAAAAGACTGTCTCTCAGCCAGCCAGCCAGGCATTCCTTCTGCTACAAGCTTCTGCCACAAAACTATGTTAACACACTTCAGTTTTACAACTGCCTGCTCCCCTGCCTCAGGTTCTGCTAGTGACCCTCAATCTGCGACACTCCTGCCATTCCAGTCCTTGGCTTCCTTGCCAATCTTACCAAATTCTTGCTAAAGTGTGAGGTAGTCCAACATTTAATGGTAACTAGGTTCAGACCATTACAACTCATTTTGCTTGTGAACTGAGACTGATTTGAACCAACGTCTCCAAAAGTGAATCTCATTTCCCCCACAAACACACTAATTTAACACAATAACAATGTCAAAAAGTAAATTCCAGTTTCCTGTATTCCCAACGCTGGTTAAGATGGAGCAGAATTGATTGTTTAGAGTGGGTGTTAAACTGTACTCCTGCTTTCTAAATCTGTTTGCAGGGCTGGATTAAAGAATTTTAGGGCCCTGTGCACTCTGGTAATTGGGGGCCTGCCATAGTGGTGTGGGTGTCCCTGGGAGGTTGGGGGTAGGGTTTTGCCCCCTGGCATGGGAGGCCTTGGAGGGGGGAATTGTGCCCACCCTGAAGTCACTCTACAGTGTCTCCTGTCCTACAGGGCTGGTCCCACTCTCCATTCTGGCCCATTGGCTCTTGCCACAGCATTCAGACAGAGCCCTCCTCCTGTGATGCCCTGCCCCCTTTGTGGCCCTAGGTTGTTGGGGTTTTTTTTTTCTGTCTATGTGGGTTGGTTTGTTTGTTTTTAACCGTGTCATCAGACTCCCTGAGTTGGGGGCCCTGTGCAAGTGCACCAACTGCACACAGATTAATGTAGGATTGCCTGCTGGGGCTGCGAATGATATGGGCCCGTGGTGCCCATACTCCATCAATATTCAGGGCACGGGGCCTGGCTCCACCGATGTTCAGGGCCAGGTCTCTCCCCCGGCCCCGTCTGCTGCCCCCATGCGCCTCTCCCAAACGACCCTGCCTGAGCCCTGGGCAGCGTGCGGCTTCCCCCTGCTGCTCTGTGCTGTACTCCGTTCTGCCGACTCCTGGCATCAACTGCCGCCGCAGGGTCCTAGCACCCCGCACCACTAGTGCTGGGGCAGGCTGACCCAGGCTGATGCTGACCATGACCCTGCCCTTCCACCTCCAATGGATGGACCCTTCCCTTTTCCAACGGGACCCTCCACCAGCACCGGGGGGCCCCTGCCCGCAGTCCCCACTCCTGCCCCACGCTGGGCAAGGGGAAGCCCCATCCCTCACCCCCAGTGAGGCTACAGTGAGGGGCAGCAGTAGGGGAGGAGGCGCATGCGTGATGGCAGCCCTCTTCCCCCGGCACCCACCACTGGGGAGGCGAGGGGGATTCCTGGACCTGAGAGGGGCCCTAGGAGCACGTGCAGTGACAGTGGTGCAAGGTGAGTGTGCTGCTGGGGAGGAGAGTGGGGTCCCTCCACCGGAGCTCGCTGCTACCGGCAGGGAGAGAGCTGGGTGGAGTACTCCTCTTTGGCCCCAGCCCCGGGGCACCTGCCTGCACCCCAAACTCCTCATCCCCAGCCCTGCCCCATCCCAGAGGCTGCACCCCAAGCCAGAGCCGGCCCTGATCCCCCGCCTGCACGGTGACCCCCTCATCCCCAGCCCCACCTCGCAGCCCTCACTGCCACCCCCCAACCCTCTTCCTGAGCCCTTCCAACACCCCAAATCCCTCATCACCAGCATCACCCCAGAGCCCTCACATTTTTACATTATTTAAAAAAATATATATCAGCTTACAAGGCAGGTGTGGGGGGTGGGACTTGGACCCGTTCTGGGCACGACCAAAAATTATACAAACCTGCTACCCCTGCCTGCCTGCTCTCCTTTGTAATGTGTACACTTACCATATCACATAACTTACATACAGATATGTGTGCCAAGAGCAGCCCTACTGAGAAGGCATTCTGTATGTGTATAGTGCCAGTCAGGGAGAGTTAGTAGCATGGGAAAGTGTCTGGCCTGTCAGAGCCTGCACTGCAGGTTCACAGGTGATTCCCTCAGATGACTCTGGAGATAACTGCACTTTAACATGTGATCCTCAGGTTTAAGTCTTTGCAGGTGCCTCTTGATGAGAGGCACCAGCTGCTGCAGGCAACAGTGGATCTGTACCAGTTCTACCATTACTATGACATGGAGATGAATTGGATCAGTGAACGATTGCTCATTGCCAACTCCACCAACTGTGGCAAGTCCTTGGATATGGCTCAAAGCCTGCTCCACAAACACAAGGTAACTGCTTTCTGTTACCCCTTCTATAGGTGTGATGGGAGCAAAGTGTATATCAGACACCCTATTGCCCCCACACCTAGAAACCTACAGCTACACATTTCTCTTTTGCCACCCAGAATGCCGTTACAAATGAGCCCACTAAGCAGAAGGAGACAACTGTTATTAAAGCTAAACTCTCCCTGGCATGCAATCTCGAGAACTAAATATTTGACACTGTCCCAGTTAAGTAATTCCAATAACTTGAGACATGCATATGATCCAGCCATATAATGGAGGATTTTCAGAGTGAACATGGAATTTCTGATGAAACTGAAGTATCTATCAATTCCTGCAGAAACCATTCTTCTCACAGTATTATGAGGAAATCACTAGTTTTGCATTAAAAATTCTTAGACTGATGCATTACACACTAAATATAATGAATGATTTTGCTCTTTTCTGGGTGGAATACTTCTGCTATTCCTTGCTTGCTTGTGTTTTGACTATATAATTACTATTCTCATCAGGGAGTTAGTGTCAGAGAGAGATGCATGCACACTGCAGTCTCCAGGACAACATAAAACAGATATTTAAACTTCACTCTAGTGCGATGACTGACATAAAAACTTTTGAAGACAGCAGTGTAACTGTGAAATGACAGTTTAACAGAGTAAGATTTCTGTGGAATTTGCTTTGTGGTTTTTAGTTGTCTTTCACAGATATCTGTTAGCCCTGCTGCTTTCTAGCCTTAGCAGACAGCATCATGCTGATGAGCTAGACTCTGGTGCACGTGTTCCTCTTCTATTGGCAACAGAAGGTTGCATTTTGGTAGGTTACCCCAGAAGCAGCTCATCTTAAGGGAGCATCTAGATAGAGACCCACTGTGTCTTGCAAACTATGTACGCGCTTCTAATTTCCCACTTCTGACAACTGTGCTCCACTTTCTTGCATACTGTCCTGCCCTCACTTACTCTTCTCTCCCTCTCTCCCCCACCCTAGGAATTACAGGCAGAAGTGAATGCCCACAAACAGCAAGTTCAGAGGGTGTTGAAGAAGGGAAAGACTGTGACTGGGTGCAAGCACTCTTCATTTCAGAGAATAAAGGAGAAATGCCAGGAGCTCAGCAACAGCTGGGCGGAGCTGGAGAAGGCCTGTGAAGAGAGGCTGAAGCAGCTGCAGCGTTCTGTTGGCTTCCAGCAGGTATGGCTCACAGCAAAGTGACACCAACTTTTTTTCGGGCTAAGAGGAGAACAAAGTGATTTACACAGAAAGCAAACCTGGTTTAAGGTCTCAGGCCATTAGGGCTGAAATTCGCTTCCTCCACATAAAGCCAGAGCACTGTGGGTGGTGGGCACTGGGCAGGACTGGGGAGGCGGGTCGGGATGCAGAGCTGTAGCAGTGTCTCCTATCGGAATTTGGTATGCTAGTCGCCTGGAGCACTAGCTACAGCCTGGCCCCACCACTCGCTCGGTGAGATAGGACAACTGGATCCATATCATTGCAGGTCTTTTGGTTCCTGCCTGGTCTGCTCCTATTTCACCACCATCTCTGCCCTCCTCTCCAGTCAGTGGGCCTTATCCCAACGCTCTGAAGTCACTGGAGGGAATTCCTTTGACTTCAGTGGGATGTGGATCAGGCCCTATGTATAACAGATCCCCTTAGTGGTGCACATGGGGTACACATGTTCCCCTTACTAGCCACTTGGATTGGCAGTATCCACACACAGCCCCAAATTGGGGTTTCAGTGGTGCAGAGGGCCTTAAACTGGCCCTCCATGCCAGAGTAAATTTCACCCTAACAAAAGATGGGCCAAAGTTTCAAAGGCAAGCATTTAAAATGAGCCTGTTAAAAATTGCACATGAATACTCTTCTGGCTAATCCAGATTTTCTGTCATATATGGGTAATTAGCAGGGCAGTAACCCAGTTTGCATATACATTTTTTCCACAAAGGTGTATGCACAAAGTTTGCTGGTGCACCTCAAACACTTGCCATTGATAATCTGGCCACATCTGTGTCTCATTTTCCCCACTGTGAAAGAGGTATAACACTTTGCCTTCATGGTAGAGGTGTTATGAGGCCCTATAGTATTTATAAAGTACTTTGATCTCCTCAGAAAAGGGGAGTATATAAGTGCAAAGTTGGTGTTATAGAGTGCCAGGCACCAACAGTGAAAAGGTCAAGCGAAAGCAGCAAATACTGGATACTGATGTGAAGGGAAAGAGCTGGGGCACTCAAAATTAATTCTAGGGGTTTAATACCCTAAAAGAGACCTTTCTTACAATGAGATCCTCCAGATCTGGCCTTGTCCTTCTGCACAAGTTTTGATACAACAGTGTGTCCAAGATCCTGCTAGTATATTGCAGGCAGTAACAATAAAACCAGTCCCTGTAGCTTAACTTGCTATCTGAAAGAGCATCTTCTTGAGTAAAAGGGCTAAAAGCTAATCCTTTGTGCCCCTGCACCTATTACTGAGCACAAATGGTGCTTACACAGGTCTGCAGCCTAGAATATGTGGAAACAGTGAAGGACATGATATCATCCAGAATTGAATTTCTTGAGATTGACCCCCAAAGGAACAGTTTATTTTATAGTGCAATCTGCAGTTAGAGTTTATCAGATTGAAGGAGAGACATTAACATTGTGAGGGAAATAACTGTATTTTTAATTGGTAGTTTTTACTGAATACCTCAGACCTGGAGACTTGGGTATCAGAAAAGCTTCCATTTGTGACCAGCAAAGACTATGGCAAAGATGAGGCTGCAACTCTGAAACTCCTCAAGAAACACAAGGTAACTGAGTGTTATTGCCAAGGTAATTATTCTTGAGGAATGTAGCATAGACCATTCAGAGACTATAGTGGTCCCTCCTAGTCAGGGGAGCCTGCTTGGGACGAACTGTAGGAAAGATCCTGACTTAAAGGGTTTGAAGATTGAGTGTCTGTCTTTGGAGAAGGCTGGCTCTTATAGATAAAGCAATGGTTTAATGGCAAATTTTTCTTGGTCTTTGTGTGTCATTCCTTGGAATAGCAGAGTCTAGGAGTGACACAGAGGTAGTTCACAGGCCCTGGGAGTAAAAGAAATGTCTCACATTGTTTAACACCATTAATTCTGACTGATTAAAGAGCGATGATGCAGGCTGCTGAGGACTTCTCAGTCTGTCTCAACTTAAAGTATGTTCAGGATGCAGGATGTTGAGGGCAGGGGCTATAAAGCAAGGGGTGGGAGGAATGCAGGGACCATCCATTCTTTAACAGGGACATAAAGAACTTTTCATCCCCAAACCCAGTTCTGGGTGGTAGAAGTTTTAAAATGAAGAAACATGTAGAATGACGTCTCTCACTCCAAAGGAAGCCGGGCCATTCATCCCATGCCATTTTACACACACTGAGCATGAAAAGGATCTTTTTCAGATTAGGGGTGGAAAAATATTTTCTCTGTGTACCTTTAGAAATCCATTCATTTCTCTTTCTTTCCCCTAGTTCACTGGTGAGCAGCCGAAGGTTGCCCACCACTGCCCTGGTTGGTTTTCCCCAAAGTTAATGTCAGGGAAGGCTTCCTTCCTAAGCAGTGCCCTGCTTAAATTCTCTATGGTGGCAGCATGGTCTGCCAGATTGTCTGTCTGAAGCTTTCTACTGATCGGATCAACAAGGGGTCTGACTATCTAGAGGATTTTTTTAATTTTATTTTCAGTTGCTTGAAACTGACATGTCTGCAATTCAGAATTGATTTGTCTGTGTGCATTCACACTAATCCCTGGATCAGTACTGGAAGGACAAACTCAATGTACTGTTGCATCTGGAAAGAGCTTGACTTGGAAAACAAAACTGAGAGATCTGGAGTCTCATTTCTGTGAGCAAAGCACCAACTATGTCTTGCTGTGCAGTGTTTAGTCACAAAGGGAGATAGGGATGCCCTACTTTGCTCCAGAGTTGAAAACAGAGATAGATTAGTCATTATTCTGGGAATATCTTTCCCTTTCCAGCCATGTAGCAGGCCTCTCTAGTTGTGTTTATTTGCTTAGGCGTTGTATTTTTTATGAAAAAGTTAGTAAAAATATTAACTAAGAATGTTTGTGTCAGGGAAAGCCTGTATCCTGCTTTGGAAATCTGGACTTCTCCTTTTGGTGCCTCACTGGTCATGGCTGACGCTGCTGCCAAGGTTAATGGACTGTAGGGACTGGGTAACTTACTCTGCTATTTTTTTTCTTGCTATCAGGCATTGGAACATGAAATTGAGGTTTACAAGAATTTGATGCTAGAGCTGGGTAAAACTGCCAAAACCCTTCCTCTCCCTGGCTCCATCCAGTTTGATGAGGTTGATGCCCCACAGGAACAAGTTCACTCTAAGCTCCGGGAGTTACTGGAGCTGGCCACAGCAAGGTATGGGCTAGAAAAATAATTGTCTCTACTACCTGCCTCTTCTGGGTCCCTTAATGCATCCTGGGTTTGATTCAAAGGCCATTGCAGGCAGTGGAGTCTTTCCACTGATCTCAGTGGGCTTTGGATCATGCCCCATATCTCTTCTGTCTGTTTCATTGTGAGATCTCCAGGAAATGGACTGTCTATATTTGTATCCTGTGCAGTACTGAGGTGCTACACAAATAATTATAAAAAAAAGAACTGTACATTTGTTGCACCTGAGCTGTTCAATAAGATTTCTTTACTATTGAAGATGCTAATTCCTCCCATTTCCCCTTTTCTGTTCTTCATCCTCGAGCAAAGTGATTTTGGATTCTGGATTATCTCACATACTTATTCATCTGCCTGCTTGTTGGAGTCTAACTTCACAGGTGGAACAAAGGAATTGTATTTCTGGAAGTGGTGCCTATTGTTTTCTTGGTGCGTTACCCAAATGGACAGATGTAATGATAGAATTACACCTTCCCTTAAGACTGAGGATTTGTTAATACAAGAGGGCTTTCATCCTGTAATATTAGTCACTTCCCCCATTTATGACTAGATGCTCAAAACCAAGAGAGCTGGATTATGCCTAAGATTTTTAGACTCTCCAAATTTAGCACTAGGAAGAAGCAAATATATACCTGAATTGTTTAATTTCTTGCCCCACAGAAATGTCGTTCAGAGAGAGCCAGGAAGTTCGTAAGATTAGTAATGAGACATGCCTAGTTGAAAGTTGGAATTTACAGAGGCACAGGAAGTTCTGATACGTCAACAATTGTTTTCAGCCTGATTCCTCACAAAAAAGTTGAAACATTGAAATTGTTCATGGAATGGAAAGTTCAGAAAAAAATGAATTGTCAAATATTTGGTTTTGGTGTGATGGGCAGAATAGCAATGATTTGTTTGGTCTCATTTTGACATTGAACAGTGTGAGCGTGAGCTGCTCTGGTGCCTCATCTGGTCTTCACTGGCTGGACTATGTCTCCCAGGATGCACAGTTGTGATTCAAACAGAGGAGAGACAGCAGTGCATCACTGGGAGATTTATCTTCAGGAAGAACACCAAATATTGGGAGACTTGCAATAAAGTCCCAAGAGTTGGGGGAATACTGCCATTTCCATGGTTCTGATTGGCCAGGCACATTAACAGCTGGAAAGTTGGTCTATTTTATCTCCACCTAGTCCTTAAAAGATGTTTGACTGTACCACTAGAGACCTAAACAATCTGGCAATCTTTGCTCAGGGAAGTGCAGCGAATTGTGGGAATGTTGCTTGTTGGGCAACATTAGCAGAGCTACGTAAGGTGATTTTCCCAGCACTTGCCTCGCTGAGCCTCACTCTATGTAGTGTGGATTTCCTTCTCACTTTCGTAAGTATCGCATTTATCCGTAGAAATAAAAATGATCAGGAAAAAATGGAGGGAATTTTCCTGTGCTGTGGCTAGTATCCGGGCAGAGCAAAGCTCAGTTAGCCAATGCTGGGGAATGGTAAAGAGGTTGACAGAGCTACAGGCTACCATCCTTCAAACTTGATTTCCAGTCTTTGGGGTTATTGTGAGAACTCTCAGATCATGAACCTAATTTTCTTTCTTGGAGAGAGCCCCTCATTCTCTTCCTTATTTTATGCATTGTGTAGATATTTATATTCCGATTTCTCCCTGTTGCTCTCTCTAAACAGAGGGAAGAAGCTAGATGAAACTCTTGGTCTGCATGAGTATCTGAGGGAGTATGAGGACCTGCAGGACTGGATCAATCAGCAGAGGCAGGTGGCCAGCTCTGATGATTATGGCAGTGATTATGAACATGTCCTGGTGAGCTAATGGTAACAAACACAAGCAAAGTTTACCTGATTTCATACTGTAAAAATGTCAGGTATGGAGTGTGACTGTGTATAAAGAAAAAAAAAGTCCTCTGACCACACGCTGCTAGTTGTCATCTCTCACCCTGCATTGGAACCCATACGGGGTATCATTAAGTAGTTATGACCCATACTCGATGGTGACCGCACCCTGAAAGGAATCTTTCCCCAATCCCCTCTTCCAGCCTTCCAACAACCCTTGAATCTCTCCAAGGTCATCATCAGAAGCAAGCTCCCCACAGAGTAGTACCCACCAACTCAAAGTGGCACCAGACCCTCCCAGAATAGCAGATGCAAAACCTGCAAGACATATTTCCACTGCTACAATGATCAACACCCCCCACAACACACCTTTTAAGATCCGGGGGTCTACATATGCCTATCACAACATGTGCTGTACCTCAGGCAGTGCACCATACGACCCAATAACAGCTATGGGGGTGAAACCAGACAGCCACTTTGCTTTCAAATGAATTTACACAGAAAAATGATAACAGACAAGATCACCACATCACCCGTGGGCAAACACTTTTCACGAAACAGTCACTCCATATCTGACCTCTCAGTCCTCATCCTCAAAGGAAACCTGCACAACACTTTTAAAAGACAAGCCTGGGAGCTTAAATTCATAACTTTGTTAGACATGAAAAATCATAGACTGACTACTAGAGACACTGGATTTATGGCTGATTACAACAATCTATAACCCACTGACCCACCTTTGTCCTCCAACTTCAGAAGTATTAACTGCCCACTTCACCTTGAATGGTCTCTTGCAACATGTTGACTCCTTATGTTAAACAATCTGTTTCACCTTGTGTTTAGCTGTGACACTCTGAGTACCTTTCCCAGACCTAAATAAGAGCTCTTGTGTAAGCTGGAAAGCTTGTATCTTTCACCAGCAGAAGTTGGTCCAATAAAAGATGTTACCTCATCTATTTTGTCTCTGTAAAGTATGTCATAGTTAGTGAAAATCATGACAGCAGTATGGATGGGGGTAGAAGAGAGGAGAGGAATGAAGGTAATAAAATAAGGAATAACGCTGATCAAGAGAAAATGCAAATGAGCTATTAAAAGAAAAAATAACAACACTTAGAAAATAAAAGTTTCATTGGCTGTAACAGGCTGGCAGGGTTGACTAACACGTCCACCCTATTACAAGAGGAGCTGGCTAAAAAAGAGCTAAGTGAGTGTTGACTCCTGTTAAAAGAGGTTGGGAGTAGTCCTCGGAGGAAGGGGTAAGTGAAATGAGCTAGGCCTGAGAAGAAGGTTTACATCAGAATTGTGAAGGAAGCCTGAGGCGAAGGCTTCAGATGGGAGGGTTTTCTGTATAACTGTTCAAAACTATTTGTTGTGAGACTTTGTTTTCTGAAACACTGGTATTTTGCGTGGCTGATTAAGTTATATTCATTAGGGTTGACCTTGGTAGGAGTGGCTTTCATTCAGTGCCTAGCTGACAGAAGTCTACATCACAAAAACCACCGACACAGTTGGCACTGTAGTTGTTAGAGCATGGATTGAATAGACCATGGAGACTGAGCTATGTCCCATCCTAAGTGGGGTTCACTTACCATAACATGCTTGTGCTGTACCCTGTTTGGAGAATAAAGAGTGGACTTTGGTCAATCACTGAATTTTATTATAATGGAAAATTTTTCCAAGGGAAATAACTGAAGCAATAGCATTAAAGACAGTTACAGTTTAGTAACACTTAAGTGCTGAAGAGGTCTTGTGTAGGCCTTCTGCACAAGGGTGATGTTCACCATTAGGAGATTACTACTACTTAGAGGATAGTCCTAATTGGTATACGAGAGGTAGACTAGATGACCCATGAGGGATTTTCTAGCCCTGACAGTCACTGCATGGTTATGTCATTTACGTCATACTATTTCATAATATACAGTCCATTCCTTCCAAGGTTCTCAAAGTGCATCGTGAACATTAATGAATGATTTTCAATTGGTGATGAGCCAGAATTGGAACTCTGACTCCAACTCCTGCCACAAACATTTTCAACAGGAGTTTTGGAATTGATTACAGGACTGGATCTGTGCACAGTGACTTGGGTCTGTCTCTGTAATGAGTCATACTGGAACACTGAATCCTAAAATGCCTATGCTTTGGGAAATTGAGATTTGGATCCACTCCCAGTGCTGAGCATTGTGGCTCAGGTCCACTCTATATTTTGATCACCAGATACTTAAAGTAGTGTCCATTTAATAGATTTTGGTCACAAATATTAATGGGTAGACATCTAACTACCTATCTTCATCTACCATTGAAGTCTGTAGGAGCTGTTAGGTGCTCACCACTCTTGAAAATCAAGCCACTCATTTAGGCCACTCACTTTATATACCCCTTTTAAAAAAACCTTGGCTTGTGCAAAATTGTGTCCACAAACATGGAGGTTGGACTGAGGCGGACTGAAAATTTAGCACTGAATATACATGTGTATTCATACCTTATGTGTATATTATTTAATAATATGAACTCAATTTAATTTTCATTGTATGTTTGCAATAAGTTAGATCGGGTGTCCAGTTATTTTTTATTTTGGGATGCTTCTACCATTTGCAATATGCTCTCTGCCTCTACCTGCATCGTAGAGCTAGCAACATTCTTTCATTTTTCTAGCTAATCTATAGACCTTTTTGGTCTTTTAGAGCAAAATTATTTACTCACAGTCAAGCTTCATGTCCCTAAGGTCACCTGCCAATTGCTTGCCGTTAGGCTATATTCAGTAGGCTGCTGAGCAGATATCCACATGGAACAGTAGCTTCCCAAACCAAGTCTGATCCCTGTTTTTTGTTCCTCTTTCAAAAGCATCTTTGTGCCAAATATGATACGTTCCAGCACCAGATGGAAATGGCTGCTAAGAGAGTTGCAGCTTACCAGCAGCTGGCAGAGAACTTGTTGGACCACGGGCATTCGGAATCCAGACAGATCCAGCAGAGGCAGAAGGAGCTACGGTAAGAGACTAGTGGTGGCTCTTTTCTTCATTCTTCTTTCAGTTCCTACCTCGGGGGACCAAATGGGAAGAAATCCAGGAAAGTGGAAGACATGCCCACACAATTCATTAGTTAATAAATGTACGACAATGAGGACCAGAAAGGAGATGTGGCTTGTTCTGAAATGATGCCAGTGGCAACTTCATTGGCACGGGACAGCCAACATGCTTTATTCTTTAAAAAAATCATCATAGTATCAGCTTTCTGATTTGGCAGCTCGTGCAGTGGACCAGAGACCTTTAACAAGCAGTATCAGTGAGAGTCCTGTGTCATTTTAAAGGGAATCATTTAACTGGGCTGCTAGGAGGTTAGTTGTGTCTTTATGATCCAGTTGGCATGGTCAGTGAATAGAGCACTCGACTGGGATTCAGACCTAGGTTCTCTTCCCAGCTCTGCCACTGCCTGCTGGATGATCTTGGGCAAGTCATTCCCCCCACTCTGTGCCTCAGTTTCCCCAGCTTTGAAATGAGGATCATGAAGCTGACCTCCTTTATAAAATACTTGGAGACCTATTGAGAAAAGTGCTATGAAAGTGCTAGGTATAAAAAAAGTCAAAACATTGAAATTGTTCATGGATCAGATAAAAACTGTGGTTGAATTGAGCTGAACTAGGCTGGTATTCCACAGAGGCACATAATTTCTGCAGAATGTTACCTTTCACTTAAAAAGAATGGAGGCCCTGGATTCTCAGTTACACTAGGGCCTCTTTACCCTGCCACCAAGGTGTAAGGGGGCCTTAGCATAAATGAGAAGTCAGGACTACCTTGCTATTACTAGTGGTTGTGAAGACAACCTTCCAAACATGAATGAATCTAATGCAGCCTTTCAGAATCTGACAGTTAGAGTTAATATCATGGAGACGTGCGAGCTGCCCCATTCATCTCAGTGCATGGTAACACTGAAGGCTAATAGGGACTATTTAAATGTCAGCATTGTTCACAGTCTCTCTGCTGATTATCTGAAACATCAAGCTGCTCCAGGATTGTGGCGGGAGCTTAAGCAGAGTAACACCACTCTTTTTCCTCCCCTCTCTCACTCTCCATCTGTAGTCACACAGACAGATTTAGTTTTTCTGAGCATTCTAAAAAAATAATGTTTTTCTGTTTGAGTGTGTTCATTCTTCAGGTATGCTCACAAGCCCTCCTTTTATACATACTCATCTGACTTTGTCATGCTTCTAATTTTACCTTTTAGGCTCTCCCTCCCTGGTTCTCATATTTTCATTCTCCTGTTGTGGACTATGATACACATGAGATGGGCCCTTCGCCTACCCGCAAACCAAAATCCAGTCCAGGAAGTAGAAATCTGAATCTCTTAGAAATTTAATAGCACCTAAACCATTTGGCTTCAATCATCCTATTACACATTACAAATAAAATGTAAAAAAGCCTGCTGTGGCATAAACTGCTCACAAAAATACAGTGCAACTGAGTGGGAGATTTACCTTTTATTTTTGTTGACTGCCTTTCTGTTGCTACCTCCTTTGGATCCTACTATGGCATGTATTTGAATAGCCTACATTTGACCTTGACAGGAACTGTTGTAAGATTGACTCAGTGATGGGAAACACTCACTGTTGCAAGGGAATCGCCTCACCCAGGCATGGTGGCTGAAGCAAGAGACTAAACAGGGGTCTTTTTAAAATTGTTGCTCCTCCTATTCATCTTATTTGTCTCCATTTCACACCCTTGCATGGTCTGTTTCTCCATGGCCCTTTGCAGGAACTCCTGGGAAGAGTTGTTGGAGATGACCTGGTTACGAGGCGAGCGACTGAAGGATGCGGAGGCAATTCACAAGAGTTACCAAGACCTGACAGATGCCCTCACCCACATTGAGGTAAAAATCATGGTGAAAAACATAGGAGGTGGGTCTTTAATTTCTGCCTAGTGCTGTAAGGGTCTCTAGGACACCCACCATTCCTACCTTTGGCTTGTTGAGTTTCCCTGCAGAAAAGACCCATACCTCACAAGCCACTCTGACCAGAAGTGCTGACAAAGACACCTGTGGAATCCCTCAAAGACTGAACTTGATCTGCTGGCAGGAGCAGCTGCTGGAGCTGTATAAGTCACTAAACACCTGCCAAGCTGTGTGAGCAGCAAGAGGCTGAGCCTGGACTAAATTGCCTCATATTGCAGCACATACTCTCATGCTAGTTCTAGTCCATCACGCCAGAGTAAAAAGGCCTTGTTGTTCACTGCCTCATTGGGCTCCCCTTTACAGCATTGGCTCTCTCTACACTAGAGAGAGTATTTTCCAACAAAAAGGCATCTCCTTAAGTGTGAATCAGAGGAGGAAATCCAACATGGCTTCCAATGAGCAAAGCAGTAGGATTTTGCTACTTTATGAGCTGGATTTTCCACTTACTCACACTGTCATAATTCTGTTGACTTAAATTGAGTTACTCCTGATTTGAGCTATTGTAAGTGAGTGGAGAATCCATCCCCTTATCTCACGAGATACTACCTGGGATTTTGAGAGACTGTGCATATGCGTAAACGTACTAGTAGTTAATTTTGTGACAAAAGTGCTGGACTGAAAGCTCTACAGGCCTAGACTCTTGGTTTATCCATAGGTTTGGGTCAGCCCAGCCAGCGGCAATGTTTCCCTCAGGCTGCCCTGCTAATGGACCTCAATGGTAACCTGGATGTACTACACCTAAGGTTAGAATGGTCATTCCATAGTCATGACCATTCATTCGTTGGGCTCTCAGCTGAGACTGCGGCCAACCGGTGGCGGTTGTAATGATGGTTTGTAGGTTGCGAAGGCCTGTTGTCAAAGAAGTGGACTGAGACCCTCAACTAATTACCAATGCCTCTTCTGAGTAGGTCATCAGGTGCCACTATAAGAGCTATTCAAGGCCTACCGTTGTCACAAGCCTGGTCAGACTTTTATTTCCATGGGCTGAGAGGTAGTCATGCATCATAGCACACAGTGCTACTTCTAGTCCATTTGGCCAGCCTAAAAGGTATTGTATGCCCCACTGCCTGATTGTGTTCATCTGTCTTTTCTAGAACATTACCATTTTACATGTTGAAAAGAATTCTTGGCAACCAAATGCAAGGGATTCTCCGAATAATTTTGTTTTTAAACCAAAAGGGTCAGTCCAGGGTAGATCTCAACATACTTGATGAATTGTCTGCTGCTCTGTGTGTCTCTGGATACCCCTTGTGTCAGTGGGTCATCTTTCTCTTACTCTTACCGCATGGGTCTTCAGTAGCCTGTGTACATAGAGCCTTCAGCACTTCAGTACAGACCTCTACCATTTCCGCTAAAGTTACTCCATTAAGTGGAGCAGTAGTAGGCTATTATCCTTTAGTGGCCTGACCACTAGGGGGAGCTGTAACACACACTGCCAGTGGGTTACACTCAGAATCCATATAATGTCTTAGGGCCAGATTCTGCAAGCTTTATATTGAGCAATACCTTTGAACAGTCCCCGTAAGAAGTCCTTACTTGCAGACAGGGCCGGATTTACACCTTATGCGCCCCTAGGCACAGCATCTTCAGCACCCTCCCTCCCCCTGCCTACAGCTGACCTTCATGTTTTCCGTAAAAAATGAAACAAAACAAAATATAAACACAGCCTCCCCAGGAAGGCACGAGACCCTCCGCCATGCACGGCGCTCTCAGCCCGAGCCAGGGCACAGCTCACCTACCCCAGGCGAGGTGCAAGGTGGGGACTGTACCTCTCCCCATGGCGAGCAGTTTCCCAGTTGTCTTCCATCCCTCCTACAGCATGACACGGCAGCCGTGCTCTGGCTCCGCCCGTGAATGGGGCACCAGTCATGCCCCTTCTTCTCCCTCCCCGGCAAGGGGTGGAGGCAGCAGGGTGGCCGAGATTGGAAAGGGGCTGGTACACTCCCAGCACTTTCAGCAGCCGCCCCACCTGGCCACAGCTCACAGCGCCCCCAGGCGGGTTGACTCAGACACTCACCCTGCTCCAGCCCCACACACTGGGCAGCCACCAACCCATGCCAGGAACCTGGCCGCCCGCAGGGGAGCTGTATATATTAACTTTTACCCCACTTTTAACTTTTAGGCACCCCTAGAATGCCAACGCCCCTAGGCATGTGCCTATTGTGCCTAATTGGAAATCCAGCCCTGCTTGCAGAGTAAGATAGGTCCCCTGTAACATGAGTAAAGCTCTCAGAAGTGGACTCTTAATGTTTGTGCCTTGGGGTGTTCATTAACAAAGCTCCTATTAACTCTTTCCTTGCTAGGAGAAGTCCAAGAGCATCCCCGATGACACTGCTAAGGACATGAGTGGCGTGCAGTCCCAGCTACGCAAACATGCGGCCCTTGAACACGAGCTCCTAGGGAATGAGCAGCAGGTGAGATCAGTCACTCACACTCTTTAATGTGCAGCCAACAGCCTGGATTCCAAGCCAGCTCCAGCAACGCTTTCCCACAATTAACTTGTCTGTCAGAGCCTGGAATGGTCTCCCTCAAAGCCTGCTCTTTCTTTTAATGTCTTTGAGTATCGGTGATAGGTATGAAGTGGGTGATTTAAAACATTAAAAACAAGACAGGCTTTATAATTCGGGCTGACTCTGAAATGGATCAGAAGGTTGATTCTGATAACCACTTGAAATGGGTGCTTATGCCAGGCTTATCCCTCCTGTCAAAAGCATCCCACTATTCATTGGATGCCTCTCTCGTCGGATGAGAGAGGCATCCAATGAATAGTGAGATGCTTTTTCCATTGCTGTGCCCAGCAATGGATTCACCAGCTGGTTAGAGGGAGTTATGGAAGGGGAGAGGGAGGTGGGAGCTCACTGGGATAGACTTTAGGAATTCTGACAGGTTTAGGAGGTTGGAGAGAGGAGGGCAAGTTGGGAATATGAGGCTGGGGCTTGTTATACAAACTTTTTAAAAGGCTCAGGTCACGAAAAGTGCTGTTATTCAGACAGAGTCCTGTTTTGTCCAAAGAGACATGCTTGGCTCTGGCTGTAAGAATGAAATTCATGCAGTTTGTCTCTTGGTAACCCAGTTTAATAAATGCAACATCAGAGTACTGACAATATGTTACATTGACATTACTAAGGCAGCATACCACTGAAAGGGCAAGGGCTTGACACCTAGACCTTGGGCTATCCATAAGGAATGGCACACTGGAATTAACCAAACCAGCTGCATGAGACCTTTAAAGGGAAATGAGGCAAGACAAATATCCATAAAGAACCTTTCAGAGTAACAGCCGTGTTAGTCTGTATTCGCAAAAAGAAAAGGAGTACTTGTGGCACCTTAGAGACTAACCAATTTATTTGAGCATGAGCATGCTCAAATAAATTGGTTAGTCTCTAAGGTGCCTCAAGTACTCCTTTTCTTTTTTCATAAAGAACCTATCTGTGATAAATCTAAACAGCCCCTATCCAAAACAGGGTAGGGACATTTGTTCTCCTGGGATAGTCATATCTGACACATCCCTCACCGCCTCCCATTTTTACAAATGGGACAGTGGAAAGAGGAGCTGTGACCTGAAATAGGTAATGAGACATTTGCACTGCTGTGATGAACCTCAGCAGACATCGGATGTCACTGTTACTGTCACTATAGTTATATGTGACTATAGCTGGCACAGGAGAAAACTTTCTTCTGAAGAGTGTAATTTGAATTCTGATGCCTTATGCAGTTGATATAGGTCTTATCATTTCTGTGATGCTAACTGGCCCTCCATGATCTTCCCCTTCTTAACCTGCATGATGACTTTCTCCCCACTGCAGCTGCAGGAGCTGATTGATGCTGCAGGCAGTGTGCTGGCCCGGTGCTCTGAGAGACAGGTGGCAGACCTGCAAGCGAAGCAGCAAGCAGTAGTGGAGAACTGGGAGTCCCTGAAGTCTAAAGTGGAACAGCGCAGGGAACATTTGGAACAGGCCTGCAAGCTTTACCAATTTCAAGCAGATGTGAGCACTCCTGCCTTTCTGTATTTTCATTGTCTATTAATGCACAAAGAAATCTGACTTCATGTTATGTGAGCATGAGCATGTGTGTCTGGCACACAGGTCTATGTGACAGAATGTGAGCGCAGACAGGTGTTTGTGCATGCCATTTGCTAAGTGTATGAGAGCTCACAGTTGTGAGTATATATTAGTAGATGGGGAAATATTGTGCCAGTGTGCAAGGGATGTTCATATGTGGACATATATGAGGGTGTATGTTTTGTAGGGCAACTGGCAGAAGTTGACATAAATGTGCAGGTGGAGAAGGAGGTAAACCTAATTTTCTCAGAGTGTGAGCACCTGCAAAATCCCATTGAAGTCGATCGTAATTGCTAATCCTCAGTATCTCTGCAAACCAACACCTGTCTGTCCATGTAAGCATGAGCGTTGATAAGGGAATGGACAAGTGGATGATTCTGTGGGTGTCATCTGTATGTGCATGTATATAGGGGAATGAGTGACAATGGACCATTTCAACATTTTGTTTCTAATCGGCAGTTTCAAAACAAAATATCAATTGGAATCAACTTCGGAAGTATTTTTGTTTTGACCCAAACCATTTTTTTCCAGTTCTGATTTAATAAGAAAAACTGAAAAATTCAGATTTGGTTGCAAATTAACCAAATATTTCGGGGGATTTCTTTGGTTCAGCCACTGAACTGAAAGATCAATTATTTGCTCAGCTCTAGGAATGACCCCACGGTGCTGTAGGCAGCTGGTGCAGAGGATAGCATGCTGAGTTCTGGCTCACTGCCAAATGCCCCCAAGTTCTGGTGAGCACAAAGGGTCATGCTGCTTCCCTTCTTTCTAGCTGTGCTGAGTGCTCTTCGGGGCCATTGAAATTATGTGAAAGGCAGTTGTAACAAATAAGAGGTAATATTTTTACTTTGTTGATTTCTAGATAAAGAGACAACTGTGTATTCATTTGTCCTGGTTCATGTTGTGAATCCTTTAATTTAAAGAAATCAAATAATCATTACTGTAGAAAGGGACTTCTCCTGGGTTATCTAGTGCTTCCCTCTGCATTGTGTCAGGTTTGATTTCATTGTGACTAAAGAGCAGGGCTGGCCCTAGTGACCACGGGTCCTATGACAGCAGAGGGCTCCAAATCTCTAGAGGAACCCTCAGTGGAAGCAGGGTTTAAAGTGCGTTTCATGGTTTAGTAAAGGGCATGGGCACCCATGTGCTGAAGTTTGCACTAGACTCTGTGTGGTTTCAGGCTTGCTCTGCTCAAGAGTCTCCTATAGATTGGAGTCTTTTCTGTCCTTGCATATTTCCAGCAATAGTTCAGTAAACCCCTGTGGCTGCTGGTTCATTCCAATGCTCTGAATAGCCCTAGATTTATGAAAAAAGAAAAGGAGGACTTGTGGCACCTTAGAGATTAACAAATTTATCTGAGCATAAGCTTTCGTGAGCTACAGCTCACTTCATCGTTTTTTTCCCAAACACTTAAATCTCAGTGAGCCGGAGATGTTTGCACTGTGTCAAGTGGGATGTCAGTGACTTGCGTGATAGCCAGCCCTGACTCTGAATTACAGCCGTGCAAGCTGAAATGAAATCTGCACACATGCACTGAAACGACCTCCTCAAAAATTATCATAGTTACTGGTGAGGGTCACGTACAAATCGTAGTCACTGGTCACGGCACACATTTATAATTGATTAAATTTTCAAAATGAAGCATCTGAGTGCAAAGCATGCAATCACGCATGCAAATGGAGCATGATTATTTATTTTCTGCGGTGGAGTTTTAGTACCCTGCAATAAAAGAGCATCCATGCAATGCTCTTCAGGCCTTTGACAATGTGTTTCAAGTACACTAATTAACAAATAGATCCATCCATATCCACAAGATCACCTCAGATAGCCCAGGGACAGTTTAAATATCACAAAAAGTTAAGTAATCTTCCCACGAGCATCCCATGCCCTCCTGTTTTTGACAGGAGCACAACCTTTATTGTACACTCAAATGAGAGATCAACAGTAAGTGGGCAGGTTGGGGTTCAATCAGTTAGGTGCACAAAACTGTGCTCACAGACATGTAGAATTATTTTTAGCTTTACAACTTTCCTCAGCCACATTCTGAAAATAATTCTCAGGTGTTTGGTGCGTGTTCTTGTACATCACTGCCCCAGCTGAGAGCTTCAAATGCTGTCTCCGAAATTCTAACTGTGACTATCTGCCTGCAGAATTTTGAAGAAAATCTGTATAGCACACTGCAGAGATGTCTGAAGGGCCACAGAAAACATCCTGTTATTGCTGATGAGACATTGCACAATGTTGTTGTGGTTCTGATGTTACAATAAAAGGCCTGTGGGTTTTTTAATACTGAAAGCAGATGTTCCTCTGAGCTTTTAGTACTCCCCTGTTGAGGTTCATAATAGCATTACAAGCCTTAATAGAATATTATCCTTGTTCTCTACAGCTGCATTATCTGTTATTTAAAGATGAACAATTATGCAGTGATGTACCAGTCTGACAACCTAAGCCGGAGACTAACCTGACCCTGGACTTTTTCTTGGGTTCCAGGTGTGGGACTATTTCTCCTGGACAGCAGAGATGATGAGGGAAATGAAGACTGAGGAGACAATCCGGGATATATCCACTAGCAGCCTGAGGCTTACCCAACACCAGCAGCTGTTGGCAGAGATCGAGGCACGAGAGGAAACATACAATCGGGTGGCACAGCTAGGACAGTCGCTGCTGCAGGAAGAGAAAATATCAAGAGAGGTCAATAGAAACCATTTAATAGCATATCTGGGTTCACAGTTGCATGCAGAACAGCTCAATACTGTCACAGATACCATTCTGTACTCAGGCTGGGCTTGGATACATAAACCCCCCCACACATATATGTCGTGATCCACACCCAACTCAGTAGAATATCTGCCTTTGACATACATGAATGTTCTTTCATACCACTTCATACATGAGGGTGGACCCATGTGGGAATCAACAAATACCTGCCAAAGCAGAGTTTGGGTTATCTGAGAACTTTGGGATCTTTTGAGCAATCGAGACAATGCTACTTACTTCCTGGATTGGATTTTTACAAGTTCTTGCCTTCCAGTTATGGCGCTACCTCCACACTAGACCAGACTGGGCAAATATACTGAAAAGGCTCAAACACATAAGAAAATCTAAAGGAATAACTGGCAAACTTTATGCAGCCCAAAAAACAAAAGAAAGATGGGAAGCGGAATCCTAGGGTCCTAGGACAAGCATCCTCTAAAATTCCCATACAACCACCAGTTTCTCATGTTGGAGGGTATTCCAATGTGTCTCCCATTCTTACAACCCAATAATCACCAACAAAATGAACTCCAACAGCTAACATCTCTGTTGGAAGGGATGTAGGCTAACTACCCTCCACCCATGCAATTGCTGGAGAGCAATACATTTTGATCATTTATATACAAAATCTTACAAAAAAAATTTGACATTCTCTTCAGTGAAACCTTGGCCCATTAGGTTGTATGGGACGCTCTCCTAAACCTTTAAAACAGAAGTTATGATAGGACACTTGTTCAAAATATTAACCACCGCTGCAATAAAATACATTGTCACAAAATAAAACCTTGTATTTGAGACATGGCTAGCAACAATGTAAGAAACTAAAGGGATAGCACAAATCACAGCTCTAATTTGACTGTCCTCAGATCTGCTTGAGGGTTGATAGACTTCAACCAATTCTCTGTTTACAACAAGCAAGAAACAAGGACAAATCATAATGGCTCAGAGCTAAAAACATGTACTGTACCTAGACAGGACATCAAACTGTCATTCAACTCCTTGTGAATGAGTGTACCTGGTGAAGGTCTAGCAGCTCATTTGGGGACCGGCTTGAAGCACAGGCTGTGTCCAGGTCAGGTGAGTCTTAAACACAAGACCCCCCGGACGCCCTCTGAACTTTGCTCTGTGCAGATCGTGTACCTTAGGATCAGGTTTTGCTGTTTCCAGAAGCATGAGCATCGTTCTTGTAGTTAATAAAAAGTGCCGTGCCTTCTCCTCTGACCAACCTATCTCTGAGTGCTTATTAAATATTGCAATGTGCACCTACCATAACTAGTAATCTTCCCAATTCCCAACCTGTGAAAGGCTTTGAACATACAAGTACAGTTGAAAGAATAAGAAGTCAATGCTGATAGTCGGAGGCCTGTGGACACCAACAGTTTTGGCAGTTGGAATACCATGTATTTCAACACGGATGCTCCATGTGTTCATACGCGCTTGCTTTATGGCACACAGCCCTGGTGCTGACACCTCATTCCAGTCTCTCTCCTTTCTGTGCCTACCGTGGGGCCATGGATAACGAGGAATAAATTCTGGAGAAGGAGCCTAAGAAACAGCTACTATTGCTTTATGTTTGGAATGGGCCCCAACATATGTACACAGACATACACTGTCACAAATATTCCTCCTCACATGAAACTGGACACCCCTCAGCTTCTCTGCCCTTATACAAGTGCTAACATTTATTCCTTCTCTCCCTTGTTTGATAACTTTGCCCAAAGTGCCATCGAAGAGGTCACTCCCAGCTCTGCTTTCTCCTACATGCCTTCCCCTAATCCCATGAGCTACAACAACTAAGACGGGTTTTCCTTTGTGTACCACCTTCAGATCCAGCAGAAGTTGTGGGCTTTGTTGGAAGAAAAGGATAATGTGTACCATCAATGGGAGCAGAAGAAGGAGTGGTTGGAGAAGATACACCGAGAACAAATGTTCTACCGGGATCATGGTCACTTGGAAAAGATCCTGAACACTCAGGAGGTGAGTGACCTTTGCTTCTGGTGAAATGCTTCCAGCCTAAAACTCATGTGACTGTAAAACTGTAACTGGGATTATATGAAGACCCAGAGTGCAGATGCATACAGGATACACTGAGGCAGGATGTCAGCACTTGAAATGTATTTCCTCACCAGGCCTAATGTTCCCTGCCATGAAAACTGTGGGTGCAATCTCAGATGTAGTTTTATATGGCTCTACACAAACTAACAGGTTGCCAGAATGCAGCAGGTATGCCAAGGGAGTGTTTTTTTCTCAACGACTCCCATACCCATCACAACTGAAGAGATGAATGGAACTGAAGCAAGTAGAATCTCAGGGTAGCTTCTCTTGCAGAGGTGATTTTATGAGACATTTCTTGTTAGTTAAATCTCTGAGATTGGTTACAGTGCAGCAGAATGGTTCCTGGCTTGTGTTGGACTTTGGTTAGATCTGTGCAAATGCTTCATACCTTGGTGCGAGTGGAACTTTCAGACGCAATTGAGCAGCAGCCAGCTTCCCTACAATGTGTGTGCCACAGAGTCAATGCACACACTTGGGAGCTGCATTGGCAGAGTGTCCCTGAGCTGTATTGTGCAACGATAGTTAACCCTTTGCAGTTCAGGGGCTTGGAGCCTCCACTTCTCAGTGCTGGTAGCGAATGAATTTCTGGGGAGAATTCCCAACATGTGGCTCTTTTGGCAGCTGTGGCCTGAGTTCTGAGTTTATGCTGTAACCCGAAGCCAGGAGAGTTTCACCTGGTTTCAGGTTTCTGTAGTAAAGTGTAGCACAGCTCTGCTGGCTATAAATTTGTATTTGTTGCTCAACTAACAAATGACACAGGTTGGAAAATACCTACCCTCAGTTCCTGCCAAGCGAAAAAGGACTGACTGACCCTGCTAACATCCCATGTGGATAACATCATCACAGGAAGCTCAGGCACTGCGAAAAGACTTTATTCAGGGTGAATTCTGGCTTCGGCATATTTTCTTAAGAGTGAAATGGAGATCAGCCAACACACAGATGTGTGCTTAAAAGGAAAATACAATATACCCATTTTCATAAAGACAATCTGCTGCTGAGAAACATTTCTTGCTCTGCCTACATTGAGAAATGCAGCTGAAAATAAGTGCTACAGATGAAATTGGCGTTTCTTATTCTATTGGTAAAGGCAGCCATTTTGATGAGAGGGGATACCCCAGCATAAGGGATTGCAAGGCAGTGTCTATGCTGCTTTATTACCGGTTCACTAATTTATTTCCCCTGAAAATGCATTGAGAGCTACAATAAATGTTGTTACCTCTTGTGGTGGGACAGATCTTCACTCCCGTCAGATCAGGAGCAACACCCACCATCTCCCAAAAGGGGTGCTAGAGAGGTATAGCCTACTAAGCCGCTACTATGTGTAACTATCTCAAAGGTGGTACGCACAGGATTGCTGATAAGAGGCTAGTCTTTCTCGTGCTCCCAATCACATTGCATGGGCAAGGGTTACAAAAGATTATACTGCTTTCACATGGAAGAAGTCAGTATACACCAATTCCAGTGGTTAGACTCGTGCAGACACCACCCAGTGCAGTTTAACTTTACTTATGTATCCATGTAAACTGGGTACTGCTGTAAGCAGATGAATAAACAGCCTAGGAGAGTCAAGTCCACCATCCACAGAACAGGTGAAGTACAATGCAGGCCAAGCTTCCACTGACTGCCTTGCTAGCATACCTGAACCCTGATTCAGAGCATTGTAGCAGGCAGTTCAGTCCTCAACCTTTCTCTGGAGACTGCCAAAGGTGCCAGTTGTGATATTGGTTTCTCTGTTGTGGATACCTATTCACAGAACTGGCTCCTTTGCTTCCTTCTCCCTCCACCCAGCGCATGTTAGGGTTGGGGTAGAGTTGCTGCAGCACAAACGGGGTTGGGGGACAATATCACTAGGGTGCTATAATTTGTGCAGAGGCTGGGGCAGAGAATTGGAGAGCCATAACTGGCTGTCTGACAGCCCGCCTGTCCCTGCACTCAGCAGAAACTGAGCACAGCAGAGAATCTGCCCTAGATGATTTAAAAGAACACTCTTGGTGTGGAAGGAAGAATTTTGAAAATATTTATTTCTCCTTATTTCTTATACTAGTCCCTTGGAAACTTAAATGTGAGACATTCACTAAAATGTTTTTTTTCATTCTTGGTGTATTTACACAGGTTTATTATTGTAGGGTTCCTGATACTTTGTTGCAGATTTAGTCATATAAAGAATTACATGGGATGTATTCGCTTAATTATTGTTTTAAATAAAAAGGTAGGTCATATTTTGCCATGATCCGCTTTGACAAGGTAGGGGACCTCTTTTCATATTGAAATCAAGCAAAGCATCTACATGAGACTAATCGGATTATGAGATACCATGGGTTTGTGTGCACCAATATGTAGTTGCTAGCCAACTGTACATCTCCCTTCTCCCCGACGTAGCCTTTATCGTCACCGAGACTATGGCTACACTGTAAATTATGGGTGTGATTCCCAGCTCACGTAGACATACTTGCACTAGCTCTCATTGAACTAGAATGCTAAAAATAGTAGCGTCACACGCACAACGACAGTGCGGACCAGCCGGCTCCCATACAGACCCACCTGAACGCCATGGGTCTGCACTTGCTGCTGCTGCTGCTGCCTGTGCTACTGTGGCTATGCTACTATCTTTCACAGGCCAGCTCTCACAAGCTGGGAATCACACCCCTAATTTGCCATGTACACAGAGCCTGAGATGTGACAATGCCTGGAAGAGATCTGTGGATGGATGAAGAGCAGATGAGTCAAACTTAACCCACGAGACATATAAATGATGTTGGTGGCAAAGGGAAGACACGTAATTTACTAAAAACACAGGGTACAAGAAAGCAGATGCTCAAGTGGGTATGACGCTTCTGGATCAGATTGGACTGGTCACTACTCTTGGGCTTGCAGTTTGCCACAGTACTGAGGAATGCTTTTCTTCCACCACTGAAAAGCCAGGAAGTTGTTCATTTTCACCTCAAAATTAATCTGCTGTAACTCTCTTCACCTGATATTGATTAAAAATGCCACAGAGAGGCTGAAGTTGGTCTAGCATGTATCAGCATGCCTCAGAAGTAAAGAATGCAGATAGAAACACATCTTACCTGCATTTTGCAAACTTCACTCATTCTCTGTTCATTGTAAACGACAACGCCAAGTCCAGTTTTCACTTATTAAAGCCCGTAATGGTATGGGACCTGGCTACTGTGGAGACCACCTCATCCTCCATGGCCCTCCAAAACAGCTACACTCTGTAGTGATTATGAAGCTGGAGAGATGCGGGGTTAGGCTGTTAGGCTGGGAAACAGAGTTCTCCATGACGGGACCTGGCTATGGAACTTCTTGCCAAGAGAGACCAGACAGAGCCCAAGCCTGAATATGTTAAGCTCCAAATATAAAACATTCTTCAGTGAGAGAGCTTTCCCTCAAGGAGTGGCATCTATAAAGAAATACAACAGCAGAGCCAATCAGGTTGACCAATAATGTCTCATTGTTGCCTAGTACTCCAATATCGGTCCATCTGTATCAATGTGTTGTCGGTTGTCTAAGGTCTTTACAACAGGGACTGTCTTTTTGTTCTGTGTTTGTGCTCTACTTAGCACAAAGGGGTTCTCACTTCTCTTCTCTCTCCATATGGGCATTCTTCACACAGATCTTGCCTCAGATTCTGCCTCTGGACATTTATTTGAATAAAGGGAGAGGATCAAGAGATGTGTTGGTATCCTCTGCAGCTGGTTCCATCCATCTACTGGGTGCAGAGTTTGATAAAGCTGTATATCGGTATTTATTTAGTTTGTATTATATGCGTATCCATTAAAACAGCAGATGGGGGATTTATTCCATCAGACTGAGCACTACTATGGCTATGCAGAGCTAAAATGTGTGGCTGAGTAATGACACAGGTCCTCTTCCTTGGTGGCGTGGGCAGGAACGAAGGACAGCACTTTAAATTGCCATTTCTTAACAAGTGTAGTGGTAGCCGTGTTTTGTCTCTAATTTCGTAACAAGATTTTATTCCCTCATTTGCCCCTGAGGCTTCAGTTGTGGACTTTCAAATCACTTTCACAGGGAGGATTTTGCCATTTGCTGGACTTGGAACAGACTGAAGTGAACACCTGTTTCAAAAGGATCCCCGTCAGGCAGGCAGACATTTCACAACTCTTTTCCCTCCTTTCTGACATTTTGTGGGTGGGTGGGTGGGTGGCATTACTTAGCTGTGTCTTTTTGTAGCCACGTGTCTGGAGAATGTGCATGCGTCTCTTTAATATAGTTGCTTCAGTCAGATCCCTGTTGTGGATTGTTTACGTACACAGAACATGCTGCATATACCTTGAACAAAGTCTCTTCCAGCAGCAAGGAATAGGGCAAGGAAAAAGGTAAGCAGCCCACAGTGTTTTAAACTAGAACTGCTTTCTCATTCGTTCTCCGTGCCAGTGTGACATGTCTGACTTCGTGCCAGCATCTTATGTTACATCCAAGTTGCTTAAACCTTCGAAGGATTTCAGCAGGGTTTAGTCTAGGATCATTCTGTGCTAAAGAAAACAGAGCACATGTGGAGGAAATTAGGCAAACAGATATCTTTTTTTATTGCTGAATTCTGTTGTGCCATTGCTTGGAACAGTTGTAGGAAATTCTCCTAAGACCTGTGAACAGAGATCTTGCCATTCTGAGTGCAGACAGGCAGCGTCTGAGACAGATGAAAAGAGAATAAACTTGCTTTGTTTTTTAATAGAAGTAGACCTCTATATGCTCTGCTCTCTCCCAACCATTTCAAGGCAACAGATGCTTTGCTTAGGTTAGCTACTTTGGGTTTTTTCACAGACGACATAACGGCAAATTCACGGTCTGTCTCTGGCGAGCATTCTTGGCTCACTCCTCCTCTGTCTGCAGTCTCCCTGTCAGAGAGCAGAGACTCATACTTGATAATTTATCTTTCAGATCATCACATGCTCATATCGTTTTGCAGACGGGATAGGTGGTGATGGTGGTAGCGTTAGAGGAATAGAGCTTTTTATTTCGAATGTGGATACTTTAGTTTATCCTTTTTTTTTTCCCGAGGAATGTTTATTAACCTCTCACTCCTTCACATCAGAGGAAGAATGGAAATTTCCAGTGCCAAAGGAACAAGGATTAGGAGTTTATTGTAAAAATAGGGGGAAAGGCAAGTTTCTATTGCTTTGGTTTTGCACAGTTTAGGACTGAGCTGCAGGATGTCATGCAGAGACCATCACTGCAAGACCTCATCTGCACCAATCTATGTTTCCACTGTGGAAGTGATGCTGTCTTCCAGTAGAGTGACCCCACCACCAACCTTTGAATCAGCTGTGCAGGGGCAGCCTTTCCAGAAGATGCCATCCTCAGCGTGGTATCTTCCATCTGGGCAATCAGCAACAGAGAGTACTCCAAGCAACATGTCTTCTGGGGTTTACTGTTCAAGGTTAGATGTCATCCTGGCTCAGACAAATAGGCAGAAAGATTTCAGGAAAGATAACCCGTGCATTAATCCTTCTGACATGGCATCTACATGTTCCAATCTTCACAGAGACCCTCGGGGCAGTGGATATGGGAGTTTTGGCATTTGGTCCACACCCACATCTTGTAAGCAATGCTCAGTAGGAGATCAAAGTGTCTGTCACTCTTCCACTGATAAAAATGGTCCCATGAAGCTTTCAATGTCTTTGCCTTCTGTTGCTTCTTCCTCAAAAGTCCCACCAAGCTGGACATCACGTCTAGATGTTGCTCTGTCTGCCATTCCAGCTGTTTCACCACTCCATAGCAAAAGGATTCATGCAACGCTGGCATCTTGTAGCTCAGCCCCACCCCAACGTGGCTACAGTCAATGCAGTGTTCCAATTCCAGACCTCCATGCTTCAGTGAAGCTCTACATTTCAACCTGCAGCTTGGCAATAAAGCCTTTTAGAACTGATACTCAAATGAGCAACCATGCTCATTCCAGCCTTCTAGTGCCACAACTGGAGAAGATGTCTGGTACATCTGCTGGTCTCCCAACAGGATCCCAGGTATCTAAACAAGATTTTGCCTCACCTGGGTCTCCAGGTCTTCAGATTACAAGATTTCATGTGACTTCCTCTGCCGAATGCCCTGGCCTTCCCCAGCAAACAGTCTCCAGAGAAATATGGCTGTCACCAGCTGTGCTGACTAGAAGAGAAAGTTCTGTTGGTGGAAGTGAGGTCCCCAACACTGATTTAGATCCCAATCTGATCATCTTTCAAAACAACCCTTCATCTGAGACAGCATTTGGGAAGACTCCATGTGAAAGGCTAACGCCAGCTCACCACAAGATTTCCAAAATAACCTTAATACTTGCCACCCCTTGGACTACTGTGCCTATCCACGTGGTAAGAGAATTCAGAAAAAGTCCAGCACCCACCATCTTTATCAAGTCACATGATCCGGATGCACCTGGCCCATCCCTTCACCCCGTTGGGATTGGGGCTGGCCTCTCTCTATCAGTGAATCCAGTTTGCTGTCCAGAATTGCTCTCTTCACAACAACATTGGGCAACATCTGGTTCAAGGCCTTCCCAGGATGCATGCACTGTAGGAACCGTAGATCCTGACACCCTCTTAACAAACATACCAGCCCGCGCTGCAAATGTGCCACACAGAGCCGGCAGGGGTGCATGGTGTCCATCTATCGCTGTGAACATTGCCTCCTTTGGAGCTGGGAGGAGAGTGGTAAAGATTTCCATTCCATTCTAGGAACATTTGCAAACAGACCTTGGTTACCCAAGCCATGTGGATTCCTCCTTGTTTTCCTCCTGGTGTGCTCCTATTACCTAGAGATGACTTATCTATTGGAGTAGACTTGTCTGTGCCATTTTTGTTTTGTTGTCATTATGGCCACAATTGAGCTTGATCCTGCAAGATGCTGAGCATTGTGATCTGATCCTGCAAATCACATGCTAACCTTTAAATATGTGAATAGTCCCACCAGTGTCAATGGAGTTACTTGTGTGCTTAAATGTATGCATGTATTTAAATGCTCAGCCCCTTTCAGGATCAAACCCTTTGGCCAAGAATTGTTTTTTTTTCTTTACCAGTCACTGTGGGAACCTGTAGATACCGTCAGTCTATTCTCTTAGATTTTCCTGTATCACAATTTTTTATTTGCTAAGTTGTCAAGTTGTGCTTTATTTCTAAATGGATAATTCCTTTCGCTTTAACTTTTAATAAGTACCCCTTGGTTTGTAAAATTAATATGTTTAAGTGCATAGAAAGAAACTACTTTTATGAGAGCACGCGCACGAGAGAGGGAGAGACCACCCTCTCTTGGAGGAAAGAAGGGAATTTTGTCTCTCTAAGATCTGGACATCTTCACAGTGTCTCTACTAATGAAGCCTGGGGGAGTTGAAGGGGAATTTAGTATAAGTTTTCAAGCAAAAGGTATCATAAGTAAACATTTTAATGTTGATATTGTAAAAGTATTAGGATTCTGTTTTTAAACCTATCGCTTATGGGGTAGGTTTTTTTCATTATAGCAATACTAGAAACTGAATATTGACTGAGTTCTGTGCGCTTCCCATGTGTATTTCAGTCAAGGGCCATGTCATGTATTTATATTCATATATGTAAGAAATAACATACAAATGGAAGGATGGGGAAGAGCACCCATAAATGTATGTAATATAAACACACCTCAAGTGCATTGTGAGACATGAGGCCACAAGCAGAGTGACTTTAGTATGTGAGACATATGTATATATTTTTACAAACATTTTGTGTCTTCTTCAACTTAAAATAAAGAGGTATCATACTGTAATTGTACCTTCTACTCAATACAGCATAGTAAACAAATAATTCTGAAATATAAATTGTATTAAGTGCTTTATTTATTTCTGCTAAGAAAAATGTAATCTTGTTTTTCTCCTTTAAATTTTTGGTTTTAGTGTACTTTTTCATCAGACTTTAGACCAAGTTGCTCCCCACTACACTAGCAGAGAACTTCCCTATCAGCTTTAAGGTTTTTCAGGAGCCTAAAACTGTTAGCGACTGGCCTATTCCTGCCATTGGCCACACTTAGAACTCCCAGAGCCTCCAACTGGAGTTCCATGTGTGGAACAATCGCATCGGTTCCAAGATGTGTGATGTGCTGGGTAGAATACTTGGAGCTGGTCAGACTGTGAAGAGAAGCAGCTCAGGAAGTGAGTGGTTGAAAGATTCAGTCAAGTGCTGAGTTACAATAATTCTTGTTCTGGGAAAAAATAATATTTCTTGAAAGACAAACTTTTCTCTGAGCTGCAACAACCACCGACAGGTCTGTGTGATGAGCTGGTGAACTTAAAGTTGTAGTGCCCAGAGAGCATAGTTATGCTAATAACCAGAATGTTTCCTTTGGGTTTTCTCAAATAGCTGATCTGGTCTGCCAGGTGAGTGCGTATGTTGTGCCTTTCAGTTTAAAATAGGAATTTATTTTGACATTATGGACCAATATAACTCTGAGTTTAGCACTCTACTGACCTATGGTGTGGACTTCACTGTCATAATGACAATATAGTTACATCCATTTACAACGAACTCAGGGATAGTGAAACTCCATTTGAAACCGAATGAAAATCTCAGTTTGTTTCAGCACTTTGCATTTTTAACAACTTGGCTGTTTGTTAAATTTCCATTTTAAATCTCAGAAGGGCTAGGTCTACTCTGTGGCTTTTTAGGAGTCTTTGCAAATTTTCATTTGAAAAGGGAGGCTGTTTTATAGCGAATGTTTTAATCTGTGGCTTTTTTTTTTTTTGGTCTCTAAGAATTTGGCAGAAGTGATTCAGAACAAAAACACTTAAACAAACTTGAAAGAAAGCTTATGCCCCATGTATGCAATGTGGGGCCCTGGCTAGTTACCTGGGGAAAACAATACAGTTCATTGTATTTTAAATTAACATTTCTCATTAAAAATAGGAGTTTGGGGACCTCTCACAGGCAGCTCCCTATTGCCCCCCCCCCCAAAAAAAAAGAAAGAAAGAAAAGAAAAAAGAAAGACTTAACTGGCAAAGGGCCTATGTCAGAGTCTGAGAGCCAGTTTCCATTCTGCTTTCAGATTGTTACAACAAATGCTTTAATGGCAAAGTGCTGCAGTTTTCCTCATTCTTAAAGTCTCATCTAGTGTTCAGTTTAAATGAGGAAAGGACAGTTTCTCACCACACACAAACTCCTTCAGCAGGGTGCTTTGCGCTATTGGTGTTGCTTTCTCTCAGCCACATCATCACTAATGGTACCACTCCTACAATACTGGAGGCTTCTGTGCTGACTCTCTTTGTATCAGCACAGAGTTAGATGCACTGCTCTGCGATAGCTTCGTTCAAGGCCCAGTGAAGTCACTGGGACTTCTTCCGTTGTGTGCAATGGGGCTTGCCTCAGGTTTTCAGTGCTCTATATTCCGCATCCCTAGAAACCACCATGGAAGTAGGAGCAAGTCACAAAACTCTCCAATAGCAACAGCTCACTGTCCCCACCCTCATTCTGTCAGATGTCACCAGTGGCTTTAGTAGGGGGTAGTTGTTGATGACCCAACTCTCCCTTTTCAACTCTCTCCTCCTTTGCCCACCACAGATGCAGTAGTGGGGAGGTGGATGGCTGCCCACTCCTCCATGTGCCCTAGAATCTGATACAGATGCCACTGGAAAATAATCATATAAACAGGCCTGGAAGTGCACCTGTGGAAAGCAGTACAGACTCTGACAACTATGTCTAATGTGACACATTTCCATTTCTCAGGTGGATTTTTCCTTCCTGAGATTGTAGCTAAGCCATAAAACATGGCAAAGGATGTGATATGCCTTTAAAGCAGCTTCTGCAGCGGAGACACAGTATGCAAGAAATGCAGTTTCAGATGGAAGAAAAGGGGACTGTAGTGGGATGAGGAATTGCTCAGAGTCCAGGACTAATAGATTTAGGCTGAAGGTATTTTTTCCAAGGTAACTAAGTCTGGTGGTAACTATGGGGTGTCAGTTGTACAAAGAGTAGGGTGGCTATTTGTCTGTACAGGAGACCTATCAAAAGTGCAATGGGTGAAGTTTTTCTCCGCAAGGCCCAACCAAAGAAGAACATTAAAACAAACAAAAGTCTTAGCACCTTTATTCTGCACCCCTGAACTGTAGGTTAGTTAGAGGAGCCAGGGTATGAGGGACAATAATGTTTGCTTTAAAGTGTGATTAGTTTTAATATGAAATAGGCTTTGATGATGATCCATCCCTTTATCCAACCCAACACTTTTTGAGGCAGACTTCTTAAGAGCCGAGGCTTGGTCTATGGTGGTCCCCCTCCACTAAAATTTAGTTGTGGGGATATTTTTTAACCTGTCTTCTCATACTCACAAGTGGATTAATGCAGCCCAGCTGATAAATCTAGATTGGGCTAAATACTTCCCTGTACACTTGTCTGTGTATGCAAAATATTTATCTCAAGTTCACTTCCAAAAAATGAATTGGAAGGTGAGTCCAGGACTTGATTTCAGTCAGTTGATCCAACTGTATCCAGAGCTTCCAGCCTCAGCATGAGGTCTGGCTGACACTGTATGTAAAGTATGTCAGGTAAGCCTCTCCTCTAGAAGCTACTGGGTGGGACAGGAAGATTGATTGATATTTCTGGCCAGACAAGTGGTTTCACCATTGGTTTTCCAGTTTCGCTGTGTAAGAATATCTTTGCCCTGGTATATATTACACATTGAGATGTGACTGAATTGGAATCTTTTGCAAATTGTAAGAACTCTTTCTGGACAATATCATTTCTCCCATGCACATATATATTGTGCGATACCAATTTGCCAATATTCCTGGTGGGGCTTCTTCCAGGAGCATTGATCTTCCTGTTGTTTCTCTGATTGTGTTTTATTTTTTCCCTCCTCTTAATTCCTTTAAATTATACCTTGGTCTCAGACTTCTCTTCCCTTATGCAAAACTAGAAACTAACTGTGCAGCCATATGTTTGTCCAGTGGCTACCCCACTGAGTACCAAGCCTGACACTAATCCTTGACCAAGCCTTACCATAGCCATCTACTCCATTAAAGTTTTTGTCCTGCCTTTTTCACACAGTAAAAAGGAGAATGAACTAAAGAGCAATTCATTCCAAGGAAATGCAGCAAGTTACAAGCTTCCTGCAGAAGCGGGGTTTTTTCCCCCTCAAGGGGAATTGATTCAGTGTGTTTGTTTTGCATTTGGGGAAAAAAATGCCTTAGTTACAGAAGGTATGGGAGACACCTATTTGTGCAATTGATTTCCCTAAAACCAGGATAACGTGAAATACAGCTCAGCACTCTGGGGATGCATGTGGCATATTCAGCAAACATACAAACAATTTCTGAAGTGACTAATGCAGAGCTCGGTTCTCCAAAAGCTGTCCCTGCTATTCCTGTCTAGGGTCTCTCTGAAGCACAAAACATTGGCTGGAGCCAAACACATTGCAGGCAGGTGCTGTGCAACCATCCTCCACACTCACACTTCCCTATTCTTCAGTTAGCTCTACTAATGTATCGTCCGCATCCTCGGCTCTTCCAACACTCTCTCGAGCAGTGAGTGATAGTACTAGCTTGAATTATGCAAGTGATATACAAGCTTCCTCAAACCTTTCTCTCAACACACCTCCACTTTGCCCAGAAATGTGCAGCTCTACCCTTTTATCCTGGTACGTTTTTCCTCTGCAATGTCTCTCCTTCCTCCATTAATTGTTTAATGCCTGGTCCTTTCTGGAGCACACTGCCAGTGCTGGTGTTAATGTCTCATGCTAAAATGCATCAGATTCACCCAATTTTCACTTACAGCAAAGTTGGCTAGAAACTAATTCAACTTTTGTTGGTAGATTTATTTGAAAACCAGTGACCTGGGAAACTCGGTAGATGAGGTGGAGCGGCTTATCAGGAAACACGAGGCTTTTGAGAAGATTCTGACCTCTCAGGATGAAAAGGTAAAATGAAGAATACTGTATCAAGTACAGAGGAGAAGTCTTGTCTTATGGGCAAAGCATAGACTTGTTGGTTGGGCTGATATGCTTAAGCCAAATAGAGAATACTGGGAAGGCAGGAAAGTCTCAATGAAGTCTAGTGAAATAAGAAGGCTGAGAAGTGGAAGGAAAGCAATAAACAGTCCATGGTTTTATCCTGGCTGTAGTGTCTTATTACCTGTAAGAAAATTGCCCAAAGATTGGAATACTGAGACTTACCAGAGGAAATCTAGAATGAGTTCTGTACTATGTGCTGCTAATAGCAAATGTTCCTATTCCTTCCTCAAAAACAAAATTTTAGAGCAAGAATATAGATTAGTTAGCACAGAACACCATGGGGCAAGGATTATGTAAATATATACTGTGTGTGTGTCTGCAAAACTAGTAATGAAATGTTGTGTGTGTGTGTTTTCCCCTGTCCTCTATGGGATAGAAGCAGAACTGCTCAGCTGTGTATAATAGTTCCTAAGCTGCTGTCAACTAATGGAGATTCTCCTTTCACCCATATAGCTGCTGTGTAGGTCAAAGTGGCCATGATGTGTGGGCGGCATAGTGGCAAATGGGAAATCCTAGGTGGCCACAGATGTATTACAATGTTATTTTAGCTTTTTCCTGCCTTTCTCAGTTCTTCCAGAAGGGGCCATCTTTTTAGGTATGGTAAGAAGGTGACAGAGAAAGGAAATTGTTTCTGTCATATTCTTCCACGTGTTAAGAGACACAGCCGTGATTTCAGTTTTGTTCCCTTAAAAGGTGACATCTCTTCAGGAACAGGCAAAGAGGCTGCAGAAGGATGGTGGGTTGGAGGGGATAAAGATCCAGCACAAACTGAACTCTGTACTTGAGAGGAGGAATTGGATCAAAGATCTGTCTCAGAGTAGACGGGAGAAACTGCAAACCACACTCCTTCTCATGCTCTTCTACCAGAACTTCGTAGAGGTAGGTGTAATAGCTATTGCCAACTTGCCATTATAACATAAGGAAAGATACTCAAGACTTTATGTAACCATAAACACTTAACTCATTGCTAAGAACTGTCCGGATAGGCTGTCGGCAGGGCTCCAAGCGCAAGCAATGTGCGTCTGCCGATAAGGCTAACTGCATAATGATTCCCTCCATACAATACTAGAGTAAGAACCAAAATTATCCATAAAATTCCTACTATCATTACATTTCCACCCTTTTAAAAAAGGCATACAATTTAACTACATTTCAGTTTTTTTATTTAACTGTCTACTTAATTTAGCATCCATAATCTGAATCCTTAAGAGTCTAGAACAATTAGCCTCTGTATCCAATGTATCGAATAGGTTTTCTTATCGCTCTGCCTTGAGGTAGTGGCAGGATTATCAGTGTCCCACTTCTTTCTATTCGAACTGACCACTTGAGTCTCAGTAGCTTCAGCAGACTGAGCTGGTGTTGCTTGCATTTGAGTTGAATGTTGACACAGTTTCTGTTTGTCCCCTATTTTTATTCCCCACTTGCACAGTTCTTTTAGTGTTCGTCAAATCCTTTCTGTATCTTCTATAGACATCACTTTCCTCTGTCTCAGTAAGACAAGATCTGGGAGCAGTGTGTTGGTCAATCGCCTTTGCCTGTTTCCATGCTCTTTTTTGGCGAATACAAACAGTATCTCCATTTTCTTGTGATAGCAGCTTTGTACATTTGTCAAAGAAATATTTCTGCTTTGCTTGTCTCAATTTTAAGCTAGTTTGTATATCTCTTTGCATTAGGTAGGGTTTCAACAACTTTGATGAAGTTGGCAATCTGGTTTTAAAACATCTTTTCATGTCGAGTTGAGCAGGTGATCTTCAATTTCCTATAGGGGTATTCTAATAACCCTATCCAATATAATAGGGATGTGTGTTACACAAAACAGATTTTTTTAAAATCTGATTCACAGTTTGAACTGCTCTCTCAGCTATTCCATTCAATTGTAGGAATAACAGACATGATGTTTTGTGAATAAAGTCCTATTGCTTTTCAAAAGTTTTAAAGTCTCTAGAGCCAAATTGTGCTCCATTGTCACTAATGAGCTCATCAAGGTATGTTATACCTTGCAATTATAGACTTGCAGCGTCTGATGATAGACACCCTTGTGGTGTCCTGAAACAAGTAGACTTCTAAGTATTTTGAATAATAATCAACCAGAGTAAGATAATCTGTACCTTGACATTTAAACAGGTTCATGCCAAGTTTCTGCCATGGTCTGTTGGGACCTCATGTGGTAACACTAGTTCCTTTAGATCTTTGTTTCTGAAGGTTTAACATGTGTTTCAATGGACTATACCATGTCCTCAATTTGACTACATGTCTGGCCAGTAGACAGCATCCAAAGCTCTCTTTTTATGTAGCTCTGCTCCCATATGACTCTTATGAATACAAGATGAGATCTCCTTTCTGAGATATGATTCTGTTACTTCTGAAGACAAGTCCATCTTGCATACTTAGTTCTTCTCTCTATGACCAATAAGCACAACTGTCCTCTGGTACTTCCATTCTCTGGTCTGGCCATCCTTGGGAAATTGTTTGTTTTAAGGTTTCAGAGTAACAGCCGTGTTAGTCTGTATTCGCAAAAAGAAAAGGAGTACTTGTGGCACCTTAGAGACTAGAGACTTAGAGTCGTCACTTTGGATGGGCTATTACCAGCAGGAGAGTGAGTTTGGGGGCAGGGGCGGAGGGTGAGAAAACCTGGATTTGTGCTGGAAATGGCCCAACTTGATGATCACTTTAGATAAGCTATTACCAGCAGGACAGTGGGGTGGGAGGAGGTATTGTTTCATGGTCTCTGTATGTATATAATGTCTTCTGCAATTTCCACGGTATGCATCCGATGAAGTGAGCTGTAGCTCAGGAAAGCTCATGCTCAAATAAATTGGTTAGTCTCTAAGGTGCCACAAGTACTTGTTTGTTTTAAAGTTTGCAGGACATCATTTGCAGTAGCTGTCTGAAATTCCTTCAACTTCTGTTCTGAAATATGCAAGTAAGACATCGTGAGATGTATTGCAATATCAGCTTCCTCTGAACTGACTCCTTCACCATGCAATTTGGACACTCTGGATAAAGCATCAGCAATTCCTAAGACTTTCCCTGGCCTGTACCCAACTTTCAGTTGATATTTCTGGAGTGTTAGCAACCGTCTTTGAATCTTTGGTAGAGCACTGCGCAAAGGTTCTCTGAAAATGGCCAAAGGAGCTGTGTGGTCTGTTTCCATTGCTGCTTTTTTCCCCATAGATAAACTGACGAAATCAAGTGAAGCCAGATAATATTGCCAGCATTTCTTTTTCTATTTGGGCATAATTCTTTTGGGTAGTTGTCAGAGCTTTAGAAGCAATAAGCAACAGGAGCCACCTTTTGCAGCAATAGCCCTTAATCCGGAAGAACTCGCATCCTCTGGCACAGCAACTGGTCTTTGACATGAAAGTACTTTAGCACAGATGCCCTTGTAAACAATTCTTTCAAATGCCTCATGCATTGGCATATGGGTGAACTTGACATCTTTTCCCAATAGTTGTCTTAAAGGAATTGCTACTGTTGACATGTGCAGGATAAATTTCCCAATGTAAATAACCTTCTGTTTTCAAGGAAAGCTCCCAAATATTTTCTCTGTCGGAGCCCATTTGTGTTTGCTCTTGTTCAGTCAGTCACAGATGCCTTTCACGATACCTGTCTAGAACTCTCTTGAGCCTTTCATCATGTTCTTGTCTGGTATTTCCCCGGACCAGTATGTCATCTATATAACATTCAACATCTTCCAGACCTTCAAATGTCTGTGGAGCACTCTTTGGAATACTTCAGAAGCTGAACAGATGCTAAAAGGAATTCTGGTGAACATGTACCTGCCTAATGGTGTGTTGAGTGAACAGTCTAGAATTTTGTCAATCGGCTGTATTTGCCAAAATCCACTACTGGCATCTAAGACAGTGAAAACTGTAGCTTCTGCTAACTTGCTAGTGAGTTCTACTTTAGGTAATTGAAAATGTTCCCTTTGTGTCACTTTATTCATATCTCTTGCATCCAAGCATACTTTTCTTTTATCTCAACCTGATTTGTCGACAGTTAGTATGGAATTGACATTTTGTAAATTCTTGCACTTTTGTTATTACTTGCAACTGTTCCATGCAGAGCAATTCTTTTTCTATTTTGTCCCTTAATACCACTGGAAGTTTGCAAGGTGGTGAACTGCAGGTGGTACTTGCGTGTTCATCTTTATGGTGTGCTTACCTGGCAAGCACGCTCACCTTCAAATAAATCCTGGTATTATTTAAATATATTCCATTCACCTTCTGTTTCTTCCTTTATCATATTGACTCTCTGTACTAAGTTTAAACTTGTCACTGCCTGTAAGCCCAATATAGCTTTGGAGTCATAGAATCATAGACTATCAGGGTTGGAAGGGACCTCAGGAGGTCATCTAGTCCAACCCCCTGCTCAAAGCAGGACCAATCCCCAACTAAATCATCCCAGCCAGGGCTTTGTCAAGCCTGATCTTAAATATATGTAAGGAAGGAGATTCCACCACCTCCCTATGTAACGCATTCCAGTGCTTCACCACCCTCCTAGTGAAAAAGTTTTTCCTAATATCCAACCTAAACCTCCCCCACTGCAACTTGAAACCCTTACTCCTTGTTCTGTCATCAGCTCCCAATGAGAACAGTCTAGATCCATCCTCTTTGGAACCCCCTTTCAGGTAGTTGAAAGCAGCTATCAAATCCCCCCTCATTCTTCTCTTCCGCAGACTAAACAATCCCAGTTCCCTCAGCCTCTCCTCATAACTCATGTGTTCCAGTCCCCTAATCATTTTTGTTGCCCTCCGCTGGACTCTTTCCAATTTTTCCACATCCTTCTTGTAGTGTGGGGCCCAAAACTGGACACAGTACTCCAGATGAGGCCTCACCAATGTCGAATAGAGGGGAACGATCACATCCCTCGATCTGCTGGTGTCAAGGTTCCTCCCTGACTCTGAACTCTAGGGTACAGATGTGGGGACCTGCATGAAAACCTCCTAAGCTTACTTTTACCAGCTTAGGTTAAAACTTCCCCAAGGTACAAATTAATTTTATCCTTTGCCCTGGGAATATCCACTGCCACCACCAAACTCTAATTGGGTTTACTGGGAAACGTAGTTTGGACACGTCTTTCCCCAAAAAATCCTCCCAACCCTGGCACCCCACTTCCTGGGAAAGGTTTGGTAAAAATCCTCACCAATTTGCATAGGTGACCACAGACCCAAACCCTTGGATCTGAGAACAATGAAAAAGCATTCAGTTTTCTTACAAGAAGACTTTTAATAGAAATAGAAGTAAATAGAAGTAAAGGAATCACCTCTGTAAAATCAGGATGGTAGATACCTTACAGGGTAATTAGATTCAAAACATAGAGAATCCCTCTAGGCAAAACCTTAAGTTACAAAAAAGACACACAGACAGGAATAGTCTTTCTATTCAGCACAGTTCTTTTCTCAGCCATTTAAAGAAATCATAATCTAACACATACCTAGCTAGATTACTTACTAAAGGTTCTAAGACTCCATTCCTGTTCTATCCCCAGCAAAAGCAGCATACCGACAGACACAGACCCTTTGTTTTTCTCCCTCCTCCTAGCTTTTGAAAGTATCTTGTCTCCTCATTGGTCATTTTGGTCAGGTGCCAGCGAGGTTACCTTTAGCTTCTTAACCCTTTACAGGTGAGAGGGTTTTAACTCTGGCCAGGAGGTATTTTAAAGGGGTTTACCCTTCCCTTTATTTATGACAGCTGGCAATGCCCCTACATATACATCCCAAAATGCCATTGGCCTTCTTGGCAACAAGGGCACACTGTTGACTCATATCCAGCTTCTCGTCCACTGTAACCCCTAGGTCCTTTTCTGCAGAACTGCTGCCGAGCCATTCGGTCCCTAGTCTGTAGCGGTGCATGGGATTCTTCCGTCCTAAGTGCAGGACTCTGCACTTGTCCTTGTTGAACCTCATCAGATTTCTTTTGGCCCAATCCTCTAATTTGTCTAGGTCCCTCTGTATCCTATCCCTGCCCTCCAGCGTATCTACCTCTCCTCCCAGTTTAGTGTCATCTGCAAACTTGCTGAGGGTGCAATCCACACCACTTGAGTCAGATCCTACCACCTGAAATTCCACCAATGTTTTCTTATGCCGATACTCACAGTCCAAGTTGCATTCACCACATACCTGCAGTTTCCCCCCAGTAGGTTATCAGCTGAATACTTGAGTTGAGCAAGGAGTTCGGCCATTAAAATGTTGTATCACTTTACAGACATCACTTTGGCCTGTGCCTCAATATTGATTTTAAAACTCATAGTTTTGTGATCAATAATGAGCAAATCCACATTCCACTCATCCTTTGGAGGCTCAGTACTTAGCACACAGAGGAACAGATCTTACGAGTGCTCACCTGCTTCTGTGAGGTTAAACAGCTCTTTGCCCTGGTCAGGGCCAGCTCTAGGATTTTTGCCTCCCCAAGCAAAAAAATTTTTTGGCCACCCCTGCTTTTTTTTCGTGCCCCCCCTGCTCCCGGCTCCACCTAAACTCCGCCCTTTCCCAACCCCTTCCCCAAATCCCTGGCCCCGCCTCCTCCCCCGGGCGTGCCGCATTTCTCCACCCCCCCCATTGCTTCCTGCAGCTCCTCCCCCGCAACCTTCTGCCCTAGCTCACCTCTGCTCTGCCTGCTCCCCTGAACATGCCGCTGCTCCGCTTCTCCTGCCTCGCTCTCAGGCGAGGGAGAGGCAGCACGTTCAGGGGAGCGGGTGGAGAGGAGGTGAGTGAGGGTGGGGGGGTAGAGGAACCGCTCCCCACCCCAGCTCGCCTCTGCTCCACCACCACCACCTCCCACAAGTGTGCTACCGCTCCGCTGCTCCCTCCCAGACTTGCTGAGCGAAACAGCTGTTTGGCGCACAGCAAGCCGGGGCGGAAGGGGGAGAAGCGGAGCAGCGGCGGCGTGCTGAGGGGAGCAGGCGGAGGCCGAGCTGGGGCGGCGGGGGCACATTTCTAGGGGCAGCATGGCCGGCGCCGGAATGCCGCCCCTAGAAATGTGCTGCCCCAAGCACCTGCTTGTTTTGCTGGTGCCTAGAGCCGGCCCTGGCCCTGGTACTTTTGCCTTCCAGAGTTGCACTTTTTCGCAATATGATTGCATTTGCCAAATCTTCCTCATTCTTGCTCATGTGTAGGAGGCTACCTTATGGCATGACTATGGCTGCATTTATAACAACCTTTAGTTGCCTCTCTGATTGCTCTTTTCACTTCTCTTGATTGCAGGTTTTTATTAGTTGTAGGACACCACTCCAGTTCATGACTGCGTGTCTGGGTGCTTACTAAAGGTGTTTCTCCAGTTCATCTAGGCCTTTCAGTTGTTTTGCAGTCCTTTCATCTGCATGTCATATGTCCACAGCACATTCAAGGATTAAATTACTGTCCCACAACAACCTAGCTTGAACTGATGCAACCTCACACATGATGCAGTCTTTAATGAGTGACCCTCACAGTTCTCTACAATTGTACTGCTAGTTTTAAATCAGTTACATATTGCTCTATACTTTCCCATCATCTGATTTCTGGTGAAAAAACTGTGACTCCCATACATATTTCTTTGCGGTGCACAGTATGCCTTAAACATATTCTGTATGATCTGGTTTTTGTTTCTTGATCTGCTACATCATTACATTGAAAAGTATTAAATACACCTCTGTTTTCTTCACCTGCTGCAGAAGGAAATAATGCTGTTTGCAACCGTTCATTGTTTTTGTCCATGCCACTTGCAATGATGTCCAGCTCTAATCCTTCCTTCCACTTTCTCCATTTTCTTCAAACGCTAACTTTCCTGGAGGCTTTAGTTGGTCCGTTTCTTTTCAGTTTTCTTCTACTCTTTTCTTACTTCTAGTGTTTTCTGACACCAGTGTAATAGCTGCTGCCAACTTGCTATTATAATATAAGAAAAGACTTTTTAAGTACAGTAAACACTTTATTTGTTGCTGAGATCTGTACAGATAGGTGCTGCTGGCTTGCCTGCCTGGCTCCAAGTGCAATGTGCTTCTGCTGATAAGGCTCACTACGTACAATGATTCCCCGTACAACACTATGGGTAACTTTGGTTCCTACTTCAAAATTCCTACTATCATTACAGTAAGAATGATTTATGGCAGGAGGGGGGAATTACATCCCTCTGAAACATCAGGCACTGGCCACTGCAAGAGACCAGCTTGATCAAAGGTCTAGCCAGCTATAGCAACACCTGTGTTTCTAAACATCTGAAGAGGAAATTCTTTTAATAAAGGTGGTTGTTATTGCACCATGATTATGACATGGTTTCTATCCATTTACAGCCACTTTGAACACAGGGGAACTCTTCACTAGGGTAAAAATGGCAAAGGTGAAATAATTGCCTTCTATGCCCCTTGCTCCCTTCTCTCTGGCATAGAAGGAAGAAACGGGCATTCCTAGATGGGACGGATGTGGGGAGGGAGAGAGCATGGTGAAGCCAAGCAGAGCTATGCTTATCCTCCACTGGTGTAAGGTCACTTAGGAACTTTATGCCAGTGTCATAAGTTAGAGCAGCTCTTTAGTTGCTTTAGGACCATCTCTGTAAAACGATTCCAATTCTATTTGTTTCTCCTGTTCTGGACTTAGCCTTGTAATAGAGTTGTTGCTGCTGCTGACATCACGGTTGGGAAGACATCCCAGGTCACATTTCCAAAGGGCAGCCCAATGTGCGTGCCTGAAAAATGTGCCAGCATCCGTCATGCTGGCACAAACATCACACACACGGGAGCTGACGGGGGCATTTGCACACACTGTTATTGGGTTTGCAGATGCACCTGTTGTGGCCTCCCTTGAAACACTCCTCGGCAGTGGAAAGAAAAAGCGGGGAGGTTCAGTCACCCCAAACACTGCCCTGCGCTAAGCTGACATATTTCAAGCCCAGACTGTTACCAAAAGCAAACGCCAGCTGGATAGCTGCTGCCCACAACCTGCACTTTATTCTTTATATTACAGACAGGAGTTTTTTAAAACAGTACTTAAGATTCCATTTGTACAAACAGCCTGTGCGGGCATCCCTCCCCCCTAACACTAACCAGTTCAGTATCTCAGCAGGTCCCTCTTCCTTGGCAGTGTTTGAATTCACGGTCAGAAAAAACTTTTTCAAAGCCCATCCTCTTTTTAAAATGTATTCTAGCAAGACCCTATTAAATAGCCAAATGCTATCCTTGTATTTGTCAATAAGTAACGAGCCAAATCCTGACCTGGTCAGGAGTGAGCATGGTAGCTGGAATTCTGGCTTGATGCATCCTCTGCCCCACAAATACTCCAGGCAGAGCAGGAGTCCATAGGCTGGGCTGAGGGAATGAATGGCGAATTGCACACTGCTGCTATTTTCAAAAGGCATAGGGTATCCCAGGTTAATGAGGCAGATGGCCACAAACCTGCTGCCTGGATGGGGGGTTGGCAATGCTAGTTGTGGATGCAGTCCACCAGCTGGTTTCGGAATATGTCTACCCCTCAGTGCCCCCTGAGTATTAAATTATAATCCTTCTCCGCTCTTGTCCTATGGAAAGAAGCTCTCCCTGCTCCCCTGACTGACACACATGTATATCTTAGAGCAGGATCTGGCCCTGTGTGCCAACACAGTGGTTATTCATTGTGTGCCAACAGCAATTATTCTTGTTTCTTGTGAGAGTAAGTTCCATAGTCTAGGTCCAGTTCCTGTGAAAATCCTATCTCCTGCAGTCAAAAGCTATCCCCGTTGGTTAATAGAATCATTGTTCCAGTGGAAGGTAGCAGTTATAGCCATGGGGGAGAAGCAAACTCTCAGATAGCTCAGGCTAATCACATGGAGAGCTTTGAATATCAGGAGAGAGAACTGGATTCTCTGTTTATTGGGAAGATGGTACAGAAGGCAGAGTATTGGAATCATACGGTCTGTTTAAGATCAGCTGGTGCAAAATGCAGCAGCCTTAGCATTTTCAGGGTACGTGACTTCATTTCTAGACAGGAATTGCAATCCTGAAGTCTGGAGAACCCGCATTTGGATCACAAAATGGGGCACAGTCTTCTGCTGCAGTTGGTGGTGGGTATTTTTTGCTACCATAGCTATTTGAGCATCCAGTGGTTGTGAGGTCTCCAGTATGCTTCCGTACTGTCACAAACTGTGCATCACATCCTTAATCATCTGAGAAAAAAAGGAAGCTGCTGGTTAGGAATGTATTTACTTTACTCTGAGGGAATGATCACAAGGCTGAAAGTCAGGAGGTCCTGACTTTTGATCCTGGCTCTGCCAATTCACTCATCATGTGGCCTTGGCAGAGTCACTTCACTTTTCTCTCTCTTTCTCCATCTGTAAAGGGAATAACATGCTTATCCATCTACCTCACAGAGGCGTTGGGAGGATTAATTCATTAATATTTATACAGTGCCTGGAATTCATGCAGCACTATATAAATGCTAAGTACTGTGCTTAATAATGTATTTTGCCAAGTGTGCTCACCCTGAGTTCTGAGCACAAATACATTCAAAAATAAATGTTTCTAAATAGAGGCTGTATAGAATTTAAAAAACCAACCAGCGCCCTCCAGAAATCAGACTGTTCCCATCTCCCTACACTGGGTGAAACCCAGGTCCTAATGGGAGTTTTGCCACTCACCTCGATGAAGCCAGGATTTCACTCATCATCCCTGTCAAAACCCACTTCCTGGAGAGATCCTGGGAAAATAGGTCAGCTTTGCTATGTACCCTGAATGTCCTCCTCATTATCTAGATCCTGCTGACTGCTCCTTTCTGCTGAAGCCTGGGGACTGTCTAAGTCACTTGATAGAATGATAGGAGGAAAGCTACAGAAATGGTTGTTAAATGGGATTTTAACAAAATTGTATCTGGTCTGCCAGTAGAGTGTGGCAGTGACCCTGTTAAAGATAAGGAGTACTTGTGGCACCTTAGAGACTAACCAATTTATTTGAGCATAAGCTTCAATGATGCATCCGATGAAGTGAGCTGTAGCTCACGAAAGCTTATGCTCAAATAAATTGGTTAGTCTCTAAGGTGCCACTAGTACTCCTTTTCTTTTTGCGAATACAGACTAACACGGCTGCTACTCTGAAACCTGTTAAAGATAGTGTCACCATGCCCTGGGTTTAATATTAGAAAGTGTGAAAGAGACCCTATGGTGAGTTACCAGAAAAGATCTATTGGCTGCCCAGTCTCACTGTTCAGATAAGACTCTCCTTTTAAAAAGAAGAGAGACAGTTAAGAGTCCTTTGAGTGTTAATGTGTGTCTGCGTAATGGGAGAAGGCCTTAGCTTGTGAGCAGGGAGTGCATTAGTAATGAAAGTCACAGATGACAGTTTGCTGCCCTTGACAACCTTGATACCAAGTTTATTTTTTGAATCCCTACATGTGCTTATGGGAGGGAAAAAAAACAGCTTGTGGAAGGAAAAAACAGATGAGGGCTGTTTCTGTGTACAGAATTTCAGTGGCTGAAAGATGGATTCAAACTGGTAATTAACAAGGAAAAACACCCAGCTTCTGAGTCCCATATACAGTCAGTGCAGTCCCCCAAAAGCAACTGACGATGTGTTTTGAGGCACACAAAAATGATCTCAATTTGCTGTCCTTGTGGAGCCAAAATTTTACTGTATGTCAGTGGCTTGAGGCATACAGGATCGGTCATGATATGTGTCAAGTTTCCAGTTCTCAAAGGCATGATGGAAAGAAGACATTTCTTTCAGTGCTACGAACTGAAACTTGGCATACTTTTTTGTTACTTGTGAAAAACTGAAGTAGATCCTATTGCCTGTTTTATTCTAACAGGCTGCATTTAAATCCCTGAAGGAGACAGATTTTAAGAGAGACATGACCATAATTAGCTCTTCAGAAAGAGCTGCTGATCTTGTTTATTACTTGTTTAATTTCTAGCAGCCACAAGTGTGCAGCAAGCACTTCACAGAAAACAGGACCTTCCCCTTGCAATCTAGATGACAGACTTGAGCAGTAGTTGAGGATGTCACACACACAAGGGGGATGAGATGAGAAGGACCCAGGTTACAGAAATAAACTGGTACAGTTACTCATTTGGTGACTCTTACATCCAATTATAACAGAAAACAGTGACTGTGAAGAGATTCACAGTTAAATGTGAAATGTATACTGATGAACAGGCTCTCAACACCTGCCCAAAATAAAGAGGGGGAGGGCTCAGAAAATAACTAAGGGTGTGCACACCATGCCTGCATGTTGGAGAACGTAGGGTATCTTTCACACTTAACTGGTAGAACTGGAAAAAAATCCTCTTTCATGTGTTTAAAACATGCTGAGGTAACACTCCTAAGTACTGTTAAAGGACTTAGTAGCACAGGTGCCATTAATATTAATAATACTTGGCACTTCTATAGTGCCTTTGACTTGAAGATTTCTAACTGGTTCATATTAATTCATTAAACTTCATAACACCTGTTTGGAATAGGTAAATATCCCCATTTTACAGATGGGGAAACTGAGGCACAGAGCTGTTAAGTGACTGCACCAAGGTAACAAAGCAGGTCAGTGGCAGAGATAGGAGGACTCCTGGGTTCTCTTCCTAGCTCTCAGCCCCATGCGCTAATCACCAGAACAGCTAGCTGTCATTAATGCGGTGGAAGCTAACGTCGTCCTCATCCAGCTCCAAACAAAGAACGAACCAAAATATGTGACTATCCCCCTGCTGTCTGGAGTATTGACAATAAAGATTATTCCAAAATAATATTACATGAACCCCCAGCCTCAGCCTGAGCAGACAGTTTATCAACTCCCAGGTTGCCTTCTTCCTGGACCTATCTGCTCCGGATTTTACTTCCTTGAGGGACTACCCATCCCATACCTAGCTCCCTTTTCCAGAGCACTCTTCCTACCTCCCTTATCTTCAGGGTGGACTCTAATTAGCTGCAAGGGCCCCAGTAATTATCCTGCAGGTCCCCACATGTTCCAACACTTGCTAACAGAATGGACAAGAGGGGAACCCTGCCATTGTGTTACATGAAGTAATCAAGCTAAATCACCATTTACCATGCTGAAAATGTACCCCACCATGCACAACTAAAATGTATTCATTCAGAGGCTCATAAAGGGAAGCAAGGATTTCTAGGAGATCAGCTCTTTGATGGAGGTAGAGAAGCAGATGGAAAAGAACAAATGCACACCCCACAATACCAGGAAATAGGTTCTGTGTGGCATGCTCTCTCAATTTTGTTGAAAGATCATTGCACAGTAATCCAGGAGAGGGGAAAAAATCCTTGGCAGTAATCTTGGGATAAAATTCCTCTCTGGCCTCAAACATGACCAACATGTTAGATCTGTGTGAATGAGCAAGAGTCACCATAGATTTGCATCTAAACTCACTTATAACTTGAGATACAATAACAATAGTATCCAAGCTATTGTCAATATTTTCCCCTTATCATTTGATAGAATTATTTTCACTCCCTTTCAGCTGGACAGTTCCGAAATCAGAAAGTCACTTTTGTTATTACCAATTATTGGAAATCTGCCTCCGCCAGGCACGTGCCATTTCACAGAACCACATTGTGCCTTGGGAGGAGGCTCTGAGATTGGGAGAGGAGAGACAGCTTCTGGGTGTCATGTTAATTCTGCTGCTCCCCTTGGTTGCAGGCAGAGGACTGGATTAATGAGCGCATGCAAAAGCTGGAGGACCCTTCCATCCGAGACCACAGCAACCTGAAGGATAAAATGAAGCTGCTGCAGAAACATCAGGTCTTTGAGGCTGAGATTCTGGCTAATGAGGAGATCATCACAGCTGTTAACAAGGTAACTCCGACACTCTGCTACTATCTGCTGCTATTGCAGGTTCATTCTGCAGAAGAAGAGGGGGAAGGAGCTCAAAGTGAGTATTAAATATTCCCCAGCATAGTGTCAGTTCTCCATCTCCTTCCATCTGAACCAGAGACCATCCCTTTCCGTGTGGCAAGAATCCTGGTGGTATTTCATAGGGGTGACTGGAATGTCACTAATGCAAGGTGTGGGAGTCCCATTAATTGTCCATGTGTGGTTTCCAGGGGACTTCTCTGTTTCCGTATTCCTTACATGGGAAGGAGCCACTGACTTCCCCTGCTAGTACTGAATCTTCCTGATCTTGGAAAGAAAATGTCATACCATGTCTGAATCATCTTCCTGAGAGTGAGTGAATCATCATCTGGAAGATGTTTATCTGAAATACCCTCCCTTGTGCTTCCAACCTCTGAATTTCACCTTGCCCATGGAATGTTCAAGCCTAATGTTCTTGACTGCGTCAGAATAGTGCAGACTCTCCTACCAATTATTGAAAATAATGGCTGAGTATTCACAGTTTGAGGGCTCTTGTACTGGAGTTTTGTTGGGGGTGAGGAGAAGGAGGTCCTCCTAGAAAGATCATGTAACCCTTCTGTTCGTGGTAAACTTCCTTTCTAATTCTCTCTTTCTGACATGAAGAAAGGGGAAGCCCTGGTGTCACAAAGCCACCCAAAATCAGGGGAGATCTGTCGTAGGACCCGTATGATCCAGGAGCACTGGGAGAAGCTGAAGTGGGCTGTTGCTGCTCATGGAAAGATGCTGGAGGACATTCGGGACTTCCTGGAGTTTCTGCAGAAAGTGGACCAAGTGGAGGCCTGGATCAGGGAGAAGGTACATGGACTCTATTCTTTAACTGGGGCAAGCAAGCCCATGGTGCTATATATATGTTTTTTAGTAATGAACATTTGATGATGATATCACCTTTCAGGACATTTACATTGTGTCTTTTGTCCTGGGGGACTTTAAGGGCTTTACAGATTGTATATAGGGAATATCACAGCAACTGTTAAAACGTTCTGATATGTTTTCATGCCAGAGTTGGAATTTGCCTAGGACACCAGTATTAACATTCCTATTCATTCACAAAGTGTCATGGGATCTATAGAGACCAAAGGGTTCAGGGCTCTGCTTTTACATCTCCTCTGAAACAAAGCTATGAAAAAAGAATAGAGCCTACCCTAAGCACCTGAAATCCTAAATTCACTAAATTGTGTATTAAATCTGAGACATTTTTCTTATAAGAATGAAAAACCAGTCACCTTGTCCAATGAGAAATATGTAGGGCCTTGATCTGGAGGTCAGTAGTCATATTTCACTAATAGGGCACATGCTGTTAAGGATGGGAAGTTCATATTAAGTGGTGCAATGGATTAAGGCACAAGTATGTGATAAGTGCAAATGAGTTAGGGGGTGACCTCACCATAGTCTCTGAACATCTGTCTACATCACAAAACTATACAAAATTTAACATCATTGGTCAGTCTCTGCTCAATAGAAGCCCCTATGGCCAGTACAAAGGGGGTTTCTAGAAATGGAATGAAATGCATTTTCAGAGCTGGGGGGCAGGACTACAGGAAAGGTCCAAGGGTTTGCAGGTCATGATTTAAAATGCACTTAGAGAGTGGTATGAGAGGAAACACCATCCCCCGCTGCCCCATGCTCTAGCACTTACTTACTTATGGAAAAAGAAAAGGAGTACTTGTGGCACCTTAGAGACTAACCAATTTATTTGAGCATGAGCTTTCGTGAGCTACAGCTCACTTCATCAGATGTCAAATAAATTGGTTAGTCTCTAAGGTGCCACAAGTACTCCTTTTCTTTTTGCGAATACAGACTAACACGGCTGTTCCTCTGAAACCTGTCATTACTTATGGAAGTACTTCACTTTTATGAACCCTAAAATCCACTTTAGAGGGAGAAAAATAAATAGAGAATTGTATTCGGGTTTCAAACTAAGCGCTCCGCTACTTGATCTCAGTAACAAAAGCCATCTTTTAGATCTGGGGAACCAATCTCTATTCCTTGTATCAGTTTCTGCAAGTAACGGCATATTATGCAGTGTGCCAGGACATTCAGTAGTCAAGGCGCATGGGAGAGCAGCAAAAAGTGGGATATGATATTCAGGGACACAGAAAACTTCCACTTAAAACATTATTGGGCCCTCATGTACAAAATTTCCATCACAAAGGATATTGTGTTCCTGGAGCGTATGGTTGTGGGATGAGTGAAATCACTTTTGGTTTATCAGGAAAAGGAAAAGCCATAGGAAATGCTGGCTGCTTGCATTCCGGACCTGAAGCAATTCCCGTGGTTAGTTGAATATCCACCTAACTGTTTTCCCTTTCCCCAGGAAGTGATGATTAATATTGGTGATATGGGGAATGACTACGAACACTGCCTGCAGCTCATGAAAAAGCTGAACGAGTTCCGAGGAGCAGCATCAGGGGTGAGAGAAATTTCCATGCCTAGTCCCCTATGCCTGGTATGGCTTAAACCAAAAGCCAGCTTTTCAGCACAGAAGCGCATCACAGCCACTTAAAGCTATTTCATTTTCCTTAGGGGAAGGAAGAGCAGAAAGAAGTGTAGAGGGATTTGCCAGTTCACAAGCTGTTAGAATAGCTATTATCCTCTTTCCTTGCATCACTACATCAAATGCCTGATGACATCTTAACAGAGCTTTACAAATGATCACAGTGAAATCTGAAACTTCGGATTGCATTGCAAACCTGAAACTCTTTTGAGTGATCCTGGGCTAGATTTGGAGTGAGCTTCAAATGGGTTACACTTTTGGATAGAAACTATGCAAAACTCCATGTGTTTCACCTCAGATCAGGCATCTTGGTGGTTTCAGGTGAGGTTCAGCTTGGGTTGGTTTGGAACCTGAAACACATTCCAGACCTTCATGAACCGAACCTCCAAAAAGAGGTCTGCTGTGGAGCAACAACACACTAGCTGCCTGGTTCAGCTTTCTTTGCTGAGATCTCTGAACTATCGTCCATGGTGAGAAACTGCAGCCGGCTTTCTCGCACCCCAATTGGTGCGCTAATTTCGGCACAGGCAAATAGGTTTCAGTGTACATTCAAGAAAGAATACCTGCATTGCATTGCTGACGTGCTAGCCTGGGAAACCTAATTAAGATCTGGAGGGGGAAATGTTAGGTCTGTCTGTGGGAGTTTCCTGTAGTATTATCTGCCCACAGTCCCTATGTCCTTCCCCATATTGCTGCCAACCTCTGTCAGAGCATCTCACATCTTCCCTTTCTGCACCCTAATGGCAGAAGGAGAAGCTCATACTATGCATAGAAGGAGAGCCCTGAGATGCCTGGGACCTGGAGAGAAATTCTGGGTTTTCCTTTTCAGTGCCTCCCATTTCCAGAGTCACTATGAGAATGCAGTAGTGTTGCATCTAGGCAGAGAACCAAAACTGTCACACTTCAGATATCAGTGAAGTGAGGCCAGAAGAGTTTAAAAGAAACCTTCATTGGCCCTTCAGCCCTCACCTGCAGAGTTAGTGTCTAAGGGACAGTACAAAGAGGCTGATTCAGGTAGTGGCAGCCAATAAGAAGAAGAGTTAGGAGTTGGGGAGGTGGGAAGGGAGGAACAATATAATCCTCAAGTCACTCTGGGAGTCTGGATAGGGAAAAATCTCACCTTGTCTATCTATAAATGAGATAGCTCTTAAGTGGGTCATGTGCCTAGTTTCTGTGTTAGGTAGCAGAGAATTCCTATCATTGGCAGTTCTCCTGCGCTGCTCCATAGACATCTCCAAGAGGCTGGCATTGTAGATGCTGTGATGATCACCCTCATAAAAAGTGCTCAGTCATAACACTAACACAATGGCACAAGCAGAGAGAGGCTAGGCCTGGGGTAACTGCTTGCACCCTTCTAGCCAGTGATTCTTCACCAATCTCATAGGGTTATCTGCCAGGCGAACCTGGGATTAGGGTGAGTAACGATCCTAGGAGCAATGATCCCCAGCCTGGGCTGCCTATACACCTCCCACTCCTGCTGGTTTACAGCCCAGTGGCTGGATTGAGAATTAGCAGCATGGAGATGGGGTGTATATATTTATTCAGGGTTTCTGGCAGTTGGGTCAGTTCCCAACCTCCAGCATAGGCGATGTGGGGTTCTGATTCATTAGAATAGTTTCTGCTGGATCAGATGGATTATATTCAATGTAGAATGCTTTCAGTGTGTTCACTTTCCAGCTGTGTATTATAGCAGAGTACATTTAGAAATATGCACAGTGGTATGTACGTAGCATATATAAAATGCAGATGGAATCAATACTTCTATTATCCGAGTGTTGGCATCCTGCCGATGTGCCTCTGCTAGACCATGATTAATGTCTCCCTGATGAGTATGTGATTTACTGGACTTATTGCAACATTTGATATTTTTGAGTGTTGGAATGCCTCTATTTTGCATTCAGTGTCATGTACTGTTGAGAACTGGCTGCAGGTCATGCTTCAGAAGAACATCCTTAATGTGGCATAGCTCAGATAATGAGTTTATGTGCAAATATTATCCTTTCCAAGGTATATTATGTGGGAAGCAAGCAGAATAAAAGATGTATACAATTTAAGGTAGAATTATGTTTTTAAAAGAGAATGGGGTGATTTGTTTGACAGCTATTTCCACTCTGATTAGATAAGAAGCCCTTAAGGTCCTTGTATAGAACTATGACCATTGTTGGTTTCATAGTGATGTCCCTCCTTATCCCCACTCCATCTTTATCTAAGACTGATACAAGAGTGCTGTATCAGGGAAGAGTGTTTGGATCTGAGATCATCTGTGCAGCTGACACAATGATGGGCATTTGGGGCACACAAATGATATTTTCTTGTTCTGGCCTCATAGGAAATGACAGTGGATGATGCTCACATCAAAACCATCAATGCACTGGCCATGAAACTGGAAAGACAGAACAAGGAAGAGGTGAAGACAATATATCAACGCCAGAAGCAGCTCAATGAAAAGTGAGTATACATTCCAGGTTCTGGACGCTGGAAAGTTCAGTCAAAGCTGTTCTAATGGTTTCATGGCAGGAAGGGAAGGGTAAGCTTTTGCTAGGCTGGGCTGGGCTGGGCTGTACAAAGGCTGGGGATACAGACGGAAATTTTCTCCATTTAAGCAACCTGTTCCACAGGTATGACCTACAAAATGCTAGCTTCCACCTCTAGCCAATAAAGCTTCTGTAGTGACTGTCAATGCATCACTTCAATTGGCCAGAAGGGTTTCCCATTCAGCAAAGCAAAATTCATCTTTCCAACCTTGGAGATGAACATGCTTTCCCCACAATCAAACCCTGCTCCTGTGCATGGTAGCTTAGAGTACTTCCAATTGGTCATTGGGTTGCCCAGGTGAAGTTTTAACAGGATGTCTTGCTCCCTTCCTGCTCTTGTAGACTCTCGTGGCTGGGATGAGCATAGCTTGGATTATCAGGGTAATAGAATCCTGGAGATACAGGTGGTGAAGCCAGCCTTGGATACCCAGCCTGACCTCTATATTTAACAGAACAACTCCATACCTCATTCCCACTAACATCTTGTCAAATTGTCTCTGTTTAATATCTGCCCTAAGGCAAGTTTTCTAGCTCTTCTCCAAGCTGCTGACCCCACAGCAGACTCTCTCTCCTCACAATAGATTCTCATTTTCTCCTTGTTTTCTCCCTGTGGCCACCATCTCCTGTCCCCAGTCTGACCCTATCTGGCTCCAAACTAGTTCCATCCCAACCCGCTGAAAACCTATATTCCTGGCCAACTTGTCCCACTTCTGCTGGCTCACACCCCGGTGGCCAAATTGACAATGAGCAGCATGGAGACGGGATGTATGGGTTTGTTGAGGTTTTCTGGCAGTTGGGTCAGGACTTGTTCCATGCAAGAGTCCCTCCACAGTACTGGGAACCCCCTCTTATCCTCATCTGAGATCCCCTTACCTACACTCTAAAAAATCCTAGGACAGTCACTTTCCGACATATTAATTCTTTACTTATGAGATGTATCTGGGCTGCTGTGGGAAAAAGGAGTCCATGGGTGAGGAAGCTCAGAAATCCCATGTTTGAATGCGATCTAGCTGCAGCTCTGGAAGTTCTGATATTCATGCTCTCCCCTAAACCTGACTTTCAATAAAAGGTGGACCAGTTTCCATGGTAACCTGAATACATACAGGAGGAAGCTGGAGGGAGCCCTGGAGATCCATGCCTTAATCAGAGAAATTGATGACATCACAGAGAGAATTAGTGAGAAGGTGAGCTGCTCATGATTGTGTTAATTGAACGGGTTTCACCCACTGAGAAAAATCACTTCATCTTGAAGATAAGTGTGCACCCTGTAAAAGTGGATAAACTCCCATCCGTCCAATCATTATAGAGAGAATGAGCATTTAGAGGTGATCTATTATAATAGCCTCTGTGCAAAATGGGAATGGCAAAACCTCTTTAACCAAACTGTAAATCATGAAGCAAACTCAGCCAGAGTAATATATTGCTTCACTATCCCTGGGGTTGCCTGTGAATCAGAGTCTGTAGAAAGACTGAAATGCAGGCAAATATAATGAAGACTTCTAGTTTGAAGGTATTGATAGTAATTGTCAAAAATTCCAGATTAGGGTCAGAAATAAACATTTTTCAGTTAATACTGAAATATAGATTGCCTGGGACTTTTTAGCTCAATGCCTAGACATTCAGGAAATGATTGGATACTTTCAAAGGGACATAGCAAGGTACAGTGGATAAGATACTAGACTAAGTCAAGAGATACAGGGTTCTATTCCTTGCTGTACCATTGACTCAATGTGTGGCCTTGAGCAAGTCACATAATCTCTCTTTGCCTCAGTTTTCCCATTTGTAAACTGAGAATAATAATACCCATCATTGCTTTTTGCTTTGAAATCTATGAAAGAAAAATGCTATATAAGGACTAAGTATTATTATTTCACATCTATGATTTCATATCATTCGTATATGACTTTATATATCAGCAGACACACATACAGTAGCACTTGTTAAACTTGCAAAAAGAAAAGGAGTACCAGTGGCACCTTAGAGACTAACCAATTTATTTGAGCATGAGCTTTCGTGAGCTACAGCTCACCTCATTGGATCCGATGAAGTGAGCTGTAGCTCATGAAAGCTTATGCTCAAATAAATTGGTTAGTCTCTAAGGTGCCACAAGTACTCCTTTTCTTTTTGCGAATACAGACTAACACGGCTGCTACTCTGAAACTTGTTAAACTTGGTAAACAATTTGTTGTAAAATTTTCCATAACAATTTTTGCCAATTAATTCATGTTCCTCTTACGTCTCCAAAATGTCACTTCTGGCAAAATTTTGAGGACTCAAAAATTCCCCTCAAATTTTCACAAAATGCACTTACATTGCAATTTTATGGATGATAAAGTCCCACCTGTAGTTGTCTTTGGCTATTAGCATTATGGTTTATGGAAAAATAGACTGGGAGGGATGAAGCAAATAGAAAGTCGCTTTTGTGCTTATACACAAGCATGCAGTTACACACCAAGTCAAGCAGGGTTGGAACTGGTCAAGGAGTTCTGAACTCTTGTTCTACCTTCATAAGTGGCACAGAGAGTTGTCACGATCATTGCATTGTTGAAATTTAGGACGCGGATAAAAGGAAGGTTTTAAGAGAGAAGGAGAGAGGAAACATTTGAAGGAACTGAGATATGATCCTGTTGTTTTTCTCCTTCTTCTGCCCTACCCCCCAAGAGTGCACTGATACAAGCATTGGATTACGGGAAAGACGTGGAGAGTGTGGCAAACCTGATGCGACGACATGAGGAAATGGAGAGGGAAATCAGTGTCATCAAGTCCAAAATGGAGGTCAGAGGCTGGGAAGGTAGAGGGTACAGAGTGGGGCTGCTAAAACAATGCTCTGTTTTTGTTTCTTTGTCTATGCTAAAATGCTTGATAAGCTCCTTCAGAGAGGCTTAGTACAAGATGAACTGGGAAGGGAACATAGCAGATAGACAATTCCAAGGTCCTCAGAGCAGACTTCTTTATAATGAACTATTGTAGTTCCTTTGTGTTCCCCTCAATTTGTCATATGAAATGCCCACCCTTCTGAAGTACTAAAGCTGAGAAGGACGGGAATGTATTATTTTAGCGTATTATGTTTCTCTTATTTGGAGATGGTTCCACATCTCAGTGCTGGATTGGACCTTCCCTGAACTTGTGGAAAGTATGGATCCAGATCCCTATCACATCTTTGCAACTTGGCTTCTATATCAGCAATGGACTAAACCAAAAATTTGTATCCATTTCTGTTCTAAAAAATGGAAAAACACAGTGGGCACAATTTCCAAGTGTCGTCCCCTAAACAGAATGTCCAAATGTCACATTTTAATGCTCTAAGCAGCTTGTATGCTTGCAAAATTGACCTTTACATGAGTAAGGGCTAATATCTGGATCCTGTTCCAACTTCAGAGGCAGTAGCACAGGTTGTCACAGGTCCAGTCTGTACCCCGTCCTGGCCATCCACAAGGCAGTTGTAAGGAGAATTCAAGGCTCTGGATTCTTGAATCCCTGAATATTTTAAGTTTCTAGGACCTAAACGGGATCGAGACACTGGCCCAACGTTAGGGTCCCTAGGCACACTCGTGAAACAGAGACCTATCTGGCACCCCTTTCTGAGAGTGGGAAACAGCTGTCCAGCTTCTTAGCCCCTTTGGGTACCGGGCAAACCTTCAGACTCCCATATACTTAAACACACCCTCTCCCAGAACCCCACCAAAAGGTGTGAGCCTGCTGATTTACCATTTGAGTATCTCTGGAAGCTAGTAAGTAGTTGAAAAGCATTTGATACAGAGAGACGCTTTTCCCAGAGTCAGTTGCTCTTTCACTTAATCATGTAAAGCACAGGAGAGTATACATCATGTATAGAACATGACAAACATCCTAATTGCAATGACCTTCCCTACCTCACCCTTCCCTTGGGAGTCCTTGGGGAACCATCTGGGCTCAGGAAAGCAAGCAGGGCCCCCTCCTTCATGCAGGTCCCTATATGCTGGGTTGTTTTTCTTGCCTCTCTAGCTGGATACAAAATGGGCAAAGACCCAAACAAATCAGCTCCTCCCAATTTATAACTCCTAGCCAGGGCCGGATTTGGCACAGTAGGCACAAGACTAAGGGCACCAGCGTTCTAGGGGCTCCTTACCTCTCTAAAACTGTGTGCAACACAAAGGTCAGTTGTAGGCGGGGGCTGGGGAGGGGGCGTGCTGAAGATGCTGTGCCTAGGGTCACGTAGGTTGTAAATCTGGCCCTGCACTTAGACCCTTTTGTCAGGCAACATGCTTGCCTGCTTCCCGAGGTCACCAGAGATCTCTGCCAGGTGACTTCATTGCCAAGGCAACTTCTCCCTTTCTAAGCTTCATTCGGAGCCATCCTGTGGTTTAGAGCAGTTCCCCTTCAACGGAAGAGCACTTCACTTCAGCAACTCTTTCTTGCTATTCTTTTGCTACCAGTCTTTGGAATTCCAGCCCAACATGGAGGCAAATAGACAACAGAGAAGGGAAAAGGCTGCATGTTCAAAATGGAGTTTGCAGCCTGGTAAAGATAAATTCATAAATTGTAGAGAGATTCTCAGTTAGTCACGCAGGTCACATGAGTTAGTGTTCCCAGTTTAATTACCAGCTGGAGATTTAAGGATAATTGCTTATTTTGAATGCGTGTTTGGAGACCACACATTTATCTCAGCTTTCTTTGGAAAAAAAAAAATGCAAAGATAGAGAACATGTGATAAATTCATAAAATAATACCCCACTGGTTAATTTTCATAATATAAAAAAGCTGATTATTAGTGACAATCCTATATATTTATTGTCTATTCCACACATACGATTAGTCATGTCCTGCAGTAAATTTAATGTGGGATGAGTATCTTTTCTGATGATTCTACCCCCCTGGCATATATATATATATATATATATATACACACACACACACTTCCTTATGGATTAAATCAGCCTGGCAAAATTCTGTTCACCAGAGACAAATATGTTTTCTTGGTGGGCAAGTAACATTCTTCCTTCTACATTTTTCACTATTTATAAATATATATGTTTCTTTTCATCTTTATGGTGGAGGGTGGGGGATCCAGATGGTAATCCTGGGCAATTTGGCCAGGCTGTGTTAAATAATGCCAGTAGAACCTCACTAAATAGCACTTCAGTAAACCACAAACCCACATTGAAAATGATGTTTTGTGACCACAGTTTACTGAAGCAGAGACAAATGAGCTTCTGGTCCTGTGCTGAAGGTCAAGCCGGTGTCAGTAACATCATGTTCCCGTCAGGCCAGTGGGAGTGCATCACGTTACTTCCTGGCAGTCACTGATGCTCTGAAACAGAGCTAGGAATTAGCTGCTGGTGCACCTCATTCACAGCACAGTCTAGGACTCAAACTGCATCCATCCACAATGGGCCTGCTCCCATTTGTGCAGATTAGTGATGTTCTGCTGTACAGTTGTTTAAGGCAGTATCCTGGTGGTTTGTTTTTTCACATGCTCTCTGAACTGCAAAATTCAGCAGTGGACCATGAGTCATTTGGGAGAATTAGAGGTTCTTCTGTAGATTTTGTTTTGTTTTTGGAATATACATTAAAACCTGTAATCTACAGCCAATTATCTACCAACATTTGTTTTTATTGGTTTGATACCCCTACACGGTGAGGTTCCTTTGCCTCACTTGTAGCTGCCGTCACTTCTCGTTCAAGTCACCAGTATGAAAGGACAAGAAGAAATCCTGTTTTAGCCACCTCTCATGCCAATGGTGTACATCCCAATAAAGCAGAGAAGCTTGTCTCCCTCACCAACAGAAGCTGGTCCAATAAAATATATGACCTCGCCCACCTTGTCTCTCTAATATCTTGGAACTGATACAGCTACAACAACACTGCATACAGCGGAGAAAGCATCCTTGTTACTTGCGGGTGAAACGTTCAAACATCAGCGCCTAAGTGGTGCCAATAAATGTTCTCACACACACAGAAAAACAGCATCTGTAAGTGTCAATTGACGTGTGTGTGAAAAATAGCATAGAGTTACTTGCTTTGTGCATTTGGATGATTATTTGCGAACAAAAATGTGGAGTCTGCACGCAACAACTGCCTGTGTATAATTTGTTGCCACAATTTTGGCACCCATGTTTGAAAACTGAGCCCTTAAAATAAGCCGCGTGCCTTTCCTCCAAGCAATTGAGTGGAAAGGCTAGCTCATAGGAACCAATACAATAATTAATCTGAGTAAACGTAGTCCATTATAACTCTCTCCTCAGACACTGGAGTTGGAATCTTTCCGCCTTTGCAAGAGGAATCCATCCATAAATGACAAACTGAGTACAAAGCAAAGAGAGATGAAAGACAGCTGGCTACGACTCCAGGGGCAGGCCAAACAAAGGTAAAGCCTTCTACGAGGCTACTATCTGAATCTCTGTCAACAGAAACAAAGCTGCTCCTTGGGGCCCTGAAAGCAATTGCCATGGGCCACCAAAGTTCTCTGGGGACTTCATACAATATCCAGTGCAGACAGCTGGGCTTTACTTCTGCAGCAGAATGTGGTTACTTTAATGGAATTTAAGTTCCACATACATATTTTTTATGTAAAATGAGTCCAGTAAGACTGTGGTTTATCCCAAAAATAATCTCTCTAAATTCCCCCAAATCCTCTGACCAGCCCTGGTGAGATCACTGTGTGCAGCAGTTATGTCTGGGTGGGGACAGAAGATTGTTTCTCAGGCCCATCCAAAAATGCAAAGGTTGGCTCTGAGCAGGAATCATCACTTAAGGGAGTGGCTGTGAAGGATTTTATAGTTGCTCCAGTTCTGGCTTCTCGTGAGGAATCACTGAAGAAATAATGTCATCATGGTGATTCCAATGCAGTTTGCAGCTACTGTGAGCTCATCTTAACAGCAGCACTATAAGGAGTGTATGGGAATACTGGATGACTTGAAGCTTACAAATTACTGCAGCCTCAGCTTCTCCCAGCACGAGCTTTGTAGCATAGTAGATCTCAACCAGGGTTACACATACCCCTGGGGGAACAGAAAGGTCTCCCAGGGGGTACATCAACTTATAAAGATTTTTGCCTGATTTTATAGCAGGCTACATAAAAACCCCTAGCGAAGTCAGTACAAACTAAAATTTCATACAGACAATGACTTGTTTTTACTGCTCTATATACTATAGACTGAAATGTCAGTACAATATTTATATTCCAATTGATTTATTTTAAAATTATATGGTAAAAATGAGAACATAAGCAAACAGAGCCGCTGTTGTAGAGAATGGTGCAGGAGGAGGGGCTGTGCAGGGAAAGAAGTAGACAGACCGTGTATTGACTAATGCATAATTGTCCTTCATGTGGCAGGAGGGAAAAGTTGGCAGCTTCCTACCAGTTGCAGAAGTTTAACTTGGAGCTAAAGGAGCTGCTAGATTGGATTCAAAAAATCAGAGGCTTAATGGAAGCAGGGGGCCTTCCTAAAAGCCCAGCTGAGGCAGACAGCATGATTGAGGAGCATTGTGAGAGAAAGGCAAGTAATGATCATTGCTTATGATTGTATCCCCTGGAGAACCTTCCCAGGGTACTGTGATTGGAATTACTCACTGCAGGACACCCCATGACCCTGGTGGACATGCTCCCTGTATCAGATCGTCCTCTCTCTTAAAATAAACAACTGAAAGATGCCAGAATATCATCTTTGGAGACTAAAGGCATCTGTGTATCCCCTGAACAGATACTACATGGGCTTTGTGCCCATTCGTGTTTCTCTAAACAAACCCATTGGTGTGCATTAATCCCGAACTGGAGAGTCCACCTCTAGATATAAAGAGGTGCTTCAGTATCCAAGTCCTTGACCACTCTGCTGAAACTACTAACAAGGGTGTCAGTTAGCACCAGTTGTTATGAGTTATGTTCTGCGATACAGACAGATATCCACTGGGAAGTGGACTGAGATCACCAGCTTATTTCACACAGGGCACCGAATGGCCAGCAGGATAACTTTTTTGTTATCCAGTGATGGCAAGCTGAAATACTCCTTATCCCAGTGCAAATTCCTTGAGTCACCTAGTCCCCCTTTTTTGCAGGTTTCCTACTAGGAATGGGATCACTAATCAGCTTTGCAAAACAATGATCTATAAATATCATACAGTTACTACCTCTTCCTCATCCCAGCTGTTCCATCACTGTTTATCATGCTATTCCCCCTACCTTGTCAGATTTCCTTTACAGTTTTGTTACCTTTATGAACAGGCATATTCCCAGAATCATTAATGAAAGTTATGAATAAAAGTCCACACACTCTGTGGGTCCCAGCACTAACAAAATACAATCCTAATTAATCTTCCAGATCAGGATTTAATAACAAACCCCTGATATTCTCCCTGTGCTGCCAGTTTTCTCTCACGTCAGAAACTATCCAACAATGTTAATAATTTTACAGTGCAGTACAGGTTTATTGTACATTCCAAATTTCCAACCATAAAATTGACTGTAATTATTAATGTACACAAAGTTAAAAGCTATGCCCTCAAGGCCTAATAGTGATGGAAAAGTTGGATCTAAGAATCAGCAATGTTAATTTCAGGTGATTAATATTCCATCAACTGTCTGTGATGTTTTACATGTCCATCTTACTAAAAAGTGAGTGCACAATGGTATTTACTGAACAATTATTTTATTGTCAAATAGTTTATATTGTAACTTCCACATTAAATGTATAGGTCTCATAGTAAATTACATTTTCTACTTAAGGATTCATTATACAGACATATTGCTACCTTTTTCTCACTTTAGAAGAGAAGTTTAAACATGTTTCACTTTAACACCAAGAAAGAGGGTTAAACTATGTCTGTAATGCAATAATTTGCTGTCAATTTATTTGGCAGGAGACAGGAGAAGAGAAATCTCAAGTACAGTTTGCCATCTAGGGGCCACCCTTTATGAGAGAAAGGGATGATATTATGCAAATTAAAAATCCACATCCATTTAATTCTAAACATTTCCCCTTCTGTTCCCAAACAAATCAGAATCTTGATTTTCAGGGAACCGATATCTCTTGGAGAAATAAGGGTATTTGTTTTCCATATTTATTTGCTTAGACTTTCCCTTGCTGTTTCAGTGACATAGCACAAAGATGAATGGATATTAGTATTGGAAGGTTAAAATACAGTCCATTTCCTTCCCTTAAAGACCTAGATCCTGAATAGTTGATTTTCCATAAACCTTTGACATCAATCTTTCTAATGAACTTTAGGCGGAGATTGAAGCCCGAATGGAAAGATTCAACTCACTCTGCAGCTTTGGTCAGAAACTTGCCAACTCTGGTCATTATGCAACCCCTGAGATCCACCAGTCTCTCTCCAGATTTCAGCAAGCCTTGTCTGAACTGATCCAGGCATGGCAGGAGCAGTATGTAAAACTGTTTCAGGCCCAGGACTTACAGGTAAGTGATCGACAAAAAAATGTAGCATCAATGAACCTTCCTCGGCGCATAGAGGGATTTTGAAAAGAATGGGCAGACTTAATTTGGAATTAGCCACAGGTGGTGAGGACATATGTGTGCATACCCATCTGATAATGTATCATTTATCTATTACACACAAAAAATATATTATAAGAACGTTATTGAGGTTGCAAAGTCAAGCACTCAAAAGTTAGGAATGCCAGAATTAAGGTTGCCTGTACAACCTTAATTTGATCCCTTTGTGCATATAAGAATGGCCATGTTGGGTCAGACCAAAGGTCCATCTATCCCAGTATCCTGTCTTCCATCAGTGGCCAAAGCCAGGTGCTTCAGGGGGAATGAACAGAACAGATAATCATCAAGTGATCCATATGCATTATGATACAGTGTTTATTACTTGATACTTTCTCCACAGTGCACAGAATGGCTGGTGCTCAAAGAATGAGCAGCTATTCAATATTTAGTTTTCTCCTCATAGTTCAATATGTGGCTCTAGGCCTTATTTACTGCACACAATTCAAACCATGCTCTGAAGAGAGAATGATTAATGTCCTCATGGGATTTTCTATGGTGCTCGTCAGTATACTGTCCAAGTGCTTCCACTCTTCTATATGGCTCAGAAACATGGACAACTTATGCCAAACATACCAAAAGAATAAACAGCTTTCATATCAGATGCTTGCATAAAATTCTTCAAATAATATGGCAAGACAAGGGTGACAAATGTGGAAGTATTAAGTCTTGCTAGTCATTCATGGGAATGTTGATTAGTAAGAAAAGATTCAGATGGTTTGGACATGTCAAGCGAATGCCGGATTACAGAATCCTAAAGAGTGTTCTGTACTCTGAAGCTCACGAGAGTAGAATTTATTCTACTTAATTAGGACCAGATTCTAATTCCTTTTCTCAAACTGAGTAATACCTTACTCCACTGGGACTCCTCACAGAGGACGGTACTATTCATTGTGAATAAAGGTATTAGATTCTGATGTGCAGCATTAGCACATATGCCACTGATATTTTTGTTGCATATGAGAAAATCCAGTATCCTGAGTCTAAGTAGTTGTTTATACCAGCAAGAGAGTTCTGTTAATAATAGCTAAATACTTACATGGTATACTTACGTACACTGTTTACGTACACTTTTCATGTTCAAGGTACTTGGTCTATTGTAGCTAATTAATCCTCACAATAGTCCTATAGAGCAGGTAAGTATTTACCAGCTCCATTTTTACAGATGAGCATTATCCCTATTTTACAGGCTAGAGATTGAACTCATGGTTGCTTTTTCTCTCCTAAACAGAAATTCTTTGGCTATGTGGAGCAGAACGAGAGCTGGCTCAGCAGCAAAGAGGCCTTCTTGGCCAATGAGGATTTAGGGGTAGGTGAGCTGGATAATGACAGCATTTCCATTGGAGCAGGGAGACATCAGTGAGAAGATAGGGGAAGGTGTGAAATACTCTGACATCCTGTGAGCCTTTTTGAAATCCCCATGTAGCTCTTCCTCATGAGAAGGTCCCCTCTGCATCTTGCTGTTTATGCAGAATCCTGTTTCTTTTATTTGTTTTGTACACAGAATGCTCAGGCTTTCAACATCAGATATAGTGAAATATTCTACCCACCTCTGTTAGAGATGGAAGCTGGAATTACATTTGTGACCTGTCACATATGGCCCAGGAAAACATATCCCTCTTGATTATCACTACAAAAGGTTTTTTTCCCCCTCTCCTGCTGGTAATAGTTCACCTTAACTGATCACTCTCATTATAATGTGTATGGTAACATCCATTGTTTCATGTTCTCTGTGTATATATATATCTTCCTACTGTATTTTCCACTGCACGCATCCGATGAAGTGGGTTTTAGCCCGCGAAAGCTTATGCTCAGATAAATTTGTTGGTCTCTAAGGTGCCACAAGTACTCCTGTTCCATATCCATCAGTGTAAATAACATGGAATATGTCTGGTGTTGGTGTCTGGTGTCTGTCTCTCTGGGGTTTCAGTGTGGATGTACACATGAACAGTACCATCCATTGAAATATAGCAGGAATTCGTAGGAAGCCATATATTTTCCATTCATCTTCAGCTCATGAATGCACAAAAAATATCCTATTGAGTCCTGTCTGCCTTTCAGTTATGTTGCTGTATTTACTGATGATGGACACGCCTCCAAAGATTCATATAAATGTCTGGATATTTAGATACTTCTCTGCTGCATTGTGATCTGAAAACAGGGCTAGAAATTTCATGAAGATAACTTTCCTCAAGAGATTTCCAATGCTTTCTAGTGTCATCCAGGCTGGAAGTAATGGGAGAAACATGCCTGACTAAAGTTATAGTATTTTAATACCTCTGATTCTGAATAGGAAGTCCAGAGAAATGCAAAAGAGAGAGAGAGAGAGAGATCTGAATCATGAAGTTTGGATCACAAAGTTCAGGGGACTTCAGTTTCCATGCTTCTTATCAAACTGGACTTGAGTCATCCAGTTCAAATCTGGATCTGAGCTTTCTCAAAGTTCATAGGTTGGATCTGGTGCTCTGGTTTAAATCTCTCTCTCTCTGACATATTTGCTCATTAACCCTGATCCCAGCTTGTCATCCCATATTTATGCACTTCCAGCAGATATTTCTTGCAAGGTTAGATTATGACTAAATGCAGCTCAAATCCACTAAAATGTTAGAGTCTTCCGTCCTGTGGCTTCCTACAAGGGCAAGAGAAATCTCAGTATTGCCAAACCTCAGTCAGCTCTCTGTACCAAGCATCCAGCAGATTGCTCAGCACTGAAGCAGACAGAACCTGAACTGCTGCCCCCACGTGGTGGGTAGAAAATCCTTGAAGGCCAGGGGACCATGGTCTCAAATTCAAAGGCCAATACATTTCCAGGCCAGTTTGTGCGGGAAGGGTAATGTCAGTTTAATTTCTGAGTCCTGAATGTGCTGGGTGGTATGACTCCCATTGAGAGCAGCTTCCTTCTATCAATGGATATTATCACTGAATCCCATCCAGGATTCTGTGTCCAGTGTGGAGAGCCTGCAGCGGAAACACTTGCAGTTTGAAAAGACTCTGGAAGCCCAGATGGAGAAGATTGATGTGATGGCCTCCTTTGCACAGCAACTGAGCCAGAGCAAGCATTACGACTCGGAGAACATCACGAACAAGTGTCAGGCTATTCTGAGGAGGTAAAGCCAACCCCTTTCCTGGTCACTATTACCTAGCCTTGCTCAAATGAGACCCTTCCTGCTCTACTCCTTTTTATTTAGATATATTAGAGGAACCATAGACATTGGTCTGTACTTAGTCCACACAGCACTTTGTGCTGAGGTCCTGCCACACTTTGCAAGCTAAGGAAGCTTGAGGCAGGTCAGGATTTCCATGGGAGACTTTCAGGGAACACCTTGGTGCTGCAGGAAGAGGTGTTGGTGATTCAGAAAGAGATACATCTCTCTGCGTTTGTACTGAATCAGTGTCCCTGCCTGGTATTAGGGATGCAGTGCTGCATAGACATAGCCCCTTATGGATAAGAAACTAGAGGGCTGTCATGACCAGTTCTGGTCATTAAACATCCCTTGCATTTTTCACAACTGTAAAGGGGTTGACCCAAAGTCCTGACCAAATTCCCAATGGAGTTATTTGTGTCTGTCTAAATTTCACCCTTTAATTTCAGTTGCATACGGTGTTCTTCACTTCTTGTCTTAAAATGTTGCACGTTGTTTTAGTGCACTGTTAAACAGCTGTTCACACTAGGCGTGACTGAAACGATCTGTGTATAGTTTGTAAAGTACTTTGAGATCCTTTAGGATGAAATGGGACATATAACTATATTATAGTGACCGTGTTATCTCATGTATGAATTTACTTGAATACAGTACTCAGGGTCTCGATTACTTGTCACACTTCATACTGTTTCCTTTGTATTTGGTAATAACGGGAGAGGCTACGTTTCAGAATGATGTAGCTTGAATATGATAAACTTCCACGGCTGAACCGTATTTCAGGAACAAGAAATGTTGTAGGTGATCTGCATATAGGCAGAATGTCAGGATTATCTTGCTGATCAGGTGGCAGCCTGTACAGCCATCCACGGAAGGCATTGGTAGTGCCTGCTGGTGACAGGTATAGTGTGTGCCTGTGCTGTTCACGTTTTCACCGTACAACTTTTAATGGTGCTTAACTACAGAACCCCTGAAATTCCAGTCCTGGGCATCAAGTCTGCCATGCTGAATTATATGGTAGTTGGGTTATATGGATAGGTATCTGTTAGAACATAAAGTCACATTGCAAACCTGAGTTTTGGAGGTGAAAGGCTAAAATGCTAACCACTTATGCTAACTAGTCTCTTCTGCTGTAGCTTTGTTCTCACGTGTCTTTCTTTATCCCAGGAAAGACAAACTGCTGGAGAATGCCCTGGCTCGCAGGCATGTGCTGGAGGAATCCAGGCTATTACAGAGGTTTCTGCGGAATTCCTTTGAGGTACAGTTATATCTTCCTCATGTTGTTGTGATTTCTTAAAACATTTGATGACTCAATGGTGCTGCTTGGGCATGAATCCCTGAAGTTTTTTAATTAGGAAAGAACCAAGGAACTGAGGCTGGGATGACATCAGGTGAGACGGGAAGATATAGGCGTAAAGAAAGAAAGCACCTTCTTCAACCGTCAAGCCACACCTGCCTCCCCACCTAAAATTCCGTCCACTTCTGAGGGCTTGGGAGTGTGAACTGCAGAGTACATCAAAGTGTTCTCACTAACTGCCCCATCTGAACACTGCTGGCATGAACTAATAGATACCTAATTCACGTTAACATAGTCCTCTTTCAGACAAAGCTATGTTGATGCAAATTAGGTACCTTTTAGTTCACGCCAACAGCATCCACACAGGGTAGTTAGTATGCAACATTTTGGTGCACTCTGTGGTTCATGCCCCCTTAGTCCGCCCTGCGGCTCAGTGTAGATATAGCCTGAGATATCTTTTGGACACACAGCAACACTGTGGTACAGAAGGAAAAGTAGATGTTAAAGGGGGTGCATTCCACGTTTGAGAGGTAGTGGAAAGGGGCTGAGCAATCCTTTCCCTGTGAGACACAGGGGACTTGTGATTAGAACTATAGAGACAGCCCCTTCCCACACACACACATGCACACGCTGTGGGAAAAGGGGATAATGCCATTGTTTTTAGTGTCATGTGAGTTAGAAGGAATGGTAGTGGCTGGAGATACAGAGATGACCTCCTCCTCTTGAAGGACAGGAGCAGATTGCGGAGGCATAGAAAGGAGAATTCAGCCATTTTTGCTTTCTCTCCATTCATTAGCCCCACATTTAGATATATTAGAGGGGATCCTAGAAAATGAGATCTGAGTAGCTTCTGAAATTCTTGTCTTCTTCTGTGTCTCCCCCCCCCCCCCCCAGGTGGCAGCCTGGATAAATGAGAAGAATAGCATTGCTTTGGATGAGAGCTGGAAGGACCCGAGCAACCTACAGACCAAGCTGCAGAAACACCAGACTTTTCATGCAGAGATCATGGCCAACAGAAATCGCATAGATGGCATCAAGGCTGTAAGAGATGCAGGGCTGATGTGGAGAGTGGGGGCTGGCAGGAAAGGTTCAGCCAAACAGAGTGTCTGAATCACAGGATATTAAACAAGCAGGGGCAACTGTGTGATCCAGGACAAAATAACTTAAGTTCTAGTTGGTGTTGTCTCACTTTAGAATCTGCAAAAAGGGTGCAATACTTTTACCAACCTCTAAAGTGAGTTTTGAAGTTTAGTTTGTTAATACGTCTCAAGAACGTAGAGCATGTCAGATGGAGGGTGTTAAGAGGAACAAAGAGTTTTAAGGGGAATTATTACTAAAATTTTGCCTTGGCAAAAACCAGCCAGTAGGGGAGGCATGCGGGAAATGTGACAAGCTTTGGCTAGGTATCGGGTATCAGGTGTGTCTGGAGATGCATATGTGTTTGTTTATTTAACCTAAACTCAATACAGTAATTGTTGTTGTTGTGACTGCACCATTCATGTACAAGGTGCTTCACAATAGACACTTCAGAGTGAAGAGTGAAGCTTCAACCCACACTCATCTCTTTGTGCCTGGGTATTGCAGTGCCCACTCCTGTAGAACACTGCAGTGTGCAGCTGCAGCCTTCTCTGAACTGCCTGGCTCTGGTGCCTTTAAACAGTTATTTGGAAGGATCTTTTTTTATGGTTCCTTTATGTAACAAAGATGGACTGTGAATGATTCTGTAGAGGAAAATCGACAAATGGAAACCTGTTATGGGTTCTTTCCTCTCCCACTTCTCCCCTTTGCATAATTAAAAGGTACTGCAATCTAACTTTAGAAGGATATAATACAAACTTGCTCGTGGGCTGAGACCGTACCGCAAAGTTGCCAGCCTGCTGGATGGTTTTTCCCCAGCTAATCTATAAGCATCTGAAACCGGGGAGTTATAATAGAAATACTGACAGACTCTGACTATGTCATACAGTGCATAAGAAGGTCCTGCTTTTAGCACCCAGAGGTGTTAAATAGATAGAGATGGGTTGATGGGCACCTACTAATGCCATGCTGGCAAACCAGATTTAGTGCCAGCCTTTAGGCAGTACAGATACTGCATACTCTCACCTCAGATGGATCCTCTGCCAGGAGGCTGTAGTGTGTTTTTGTAAGTCAGTACCTGACCCCCAGGCATCCTGTTGCAATAGGTCTCTGGCATTTCAAATAGCACTAGAGACCTGAAGTCTGGCAAGCTCTATTGCCATCTCAATTCCAGCAACCGTTCTGACTTAGTGTTTTCTTCTAGTGCCACCAAACCTCACGTGTTCTGGTAAGGGGTTAATAAAGATTGTAGAAGCAGTGGCTTATGGATGTTGATAACCAAGCACACGTCTCAGACAGACAGATGGTGCAGTGGGCTAATCGAGAGGGTGGTGTCTGCTGTCTTTGCTGCAGGAGGGAGAGAAGATGCTCCGAGAGGGACATTATGCTCCTGAGGCCATTCAGTCCAGACTGCAAGAAATGGAAGAGCTCTGGGATGAGCTGCTGGGAAACTGCCATGAAAAAAGGACCAAGCTACAGGATGCCTACAAGGTAAAGCTGGAGACAGGTCCTGTTGCCATTTCTTGTGACAGAGCAAGGCAGCAGTGCTAAGTTTCGTCAATGTGCCATTGCCTCACATGCTCTGTCACACCAAGCCACTGGAGCCAAGGAGTTAATCATCAGGGGCACATAACAAATACTACAAAGCACACAGATGCACTGAAGCTTTCAAAAAGAGGCGGGAACCCCACGGAGAGAAGTCTGTTGCTGCTGCTATGTTCTCGTGTGATGTCTGCTGGTAGAAGATTTAGTTTAGAGCCAGACCTCCGGAGGAGGATGCAGAGGCGATATGCGCTGAATTATCACATCCACCAGCTGCCTTGGGCATGTCAGAGAATCAGAACTGGAAGGGACCTCAAGAGGACATCTAGTCCAGTCCCCTGCACTCATGGCAGGGCTAAGCATTATCTAGACCATCCCTGACAGGTGTTTGTCTAACCTGCTCTTAAAAATCTCCAATGAATGGAGATTCCACAGCCTCCCTAGGTAACTTATTCCAGTGCTTAACCACCCTGACAGGAAGTTTTTCCTAATGTCCAACCTAAATCTCCCCTGCTGCAATTTCAGCCAACTGCTTCTTGTCCTAGCCTCAGAAGTTAAGAACATTTCTTCTCCCTCCTCCTTGTAACAACCTTTTATGTACCTGAAAACTGTTACCATGTCCCCTGTCAGTCTTCTCTTTTCCAGACTAAACAAACCCAGTTTTTTCAGTCTTCCCTCATAGGTCATATTTTCTAGACCTTTAATCATTTTTTTGCTCTTCTCTGGACTTTCTCCAATTTGTCCACATCTTTCCTGTAATGTGGAGCCCAGAACTGGACACAATACTCCAGCTGAGACTTAGTCAGCCTGGAGTAGAGCGAAAGAATTACTTCTCATGTCTTGATTACAACACTCCTGCTAATACATCCCAGAATGATGTTTACTTTTTTTTGCCAACAGTGTTACACTGTTGACTTGTATTTAGCTTGTGATCCACTATGACCCCCAGATCTCTTTCCGCCATACTCCTTTCTAGGCAATCATTTTCCATTTTGTATGTCTGCAACTGATTGTTCCTTCCTAAGTGGAGTACTTTGCATTTGTCCTTATTGAATTTCATCCTATTTACTTCAGACCATTTCTCCAGTTTGTCCAGATCATGGTTTTTTGTATTCTGTGAATTTGTTCAATGGACTATGTTCTCTACATTTGCACACCCCATCAGAAGTGAGGAGATAGTTCATTGAACCCTGAAAGGTTTTTGAAAGTGGCATACATGCTCCTTGACAGAGGGGGCTGGGATTTTTTAACCCTAAATGCCTGCTGACATTTGCTTCCTGCTTGCACCCAGGCCCTGCATTTCCAGCGGAGTGTGGAGGATATGGAGAAATGGCTGGAAGATGTGGAAAGCGGGCTAAAGGCTCCAGACAGTAGCAGTGACCTGGTGGTTTTGAATAGTCTCCTGAAGAAACATGGGGAATTGGAGGAAGATGTTGCTAGCCATAGGGATCGGCTACAAATGCTTGTGGACACAGCCCGTGAATTCCAGCAAGAGAAGCATTTTCTTGCAGATGAGATACAGGAGAGAGTTGATCAGGTGGTGCACAGGTATGCGAGTGTCTGCCCATTTTCTCACTTCTCTGTCCCCTTCTGCCTTTCTCACCTTTATATTTATTTTCTCACTTCCAAGGCACCTGCTTGTATCAGCTTATGATCTCTCTGTTGTGTTAATTTGGTTCCATTTTAAACCTTGCAGGTACAAGAACCTAAGTGATCCGCTGCAGGAGAGGCGTGGGAGTTTGGAAGCGAGCAGGCTGCAGTACCAGTTCTTCCGGGATGTTGACGATGAGTTGGCCTGGGTTAATGAGAAGCTCCCGCTGGCTTCCTCCAAGGACTATGGCCAATCCCCAACAACAGTCCAAAGCTTACAGGAAAAGCACCAGGTAAAATAGCGTGGACATCCCCCCTGTTTGAAGTCAAGCAGGAGAACGTGGGATGGTGCCTATGTGCCTACAGTGGAACACTTCTCCTCTGCTCTGGTTACAGCGAAACCATCACTGCCAGGGATGACTCTTATCCTTGTCTCACCAGGGTGCTCTTTATTGAGCAATTCTGTGCCTTTGTAATGTTCAAGACTGCACCCATGTCATGTATTTTCACACCAATACTCTGCGTAGTGTACCCTGCACTCCCCTTTGGGCTCCCTATCCCTTTGTGCAAATTATTGAGCTCCGACCCTGGCTGTTGCAATACTAAATAGATTTTACAAGCTGCTGTGCATGCTGGCATGGGTTCTCCAAGCAATAGATGTCCCAAGAAAATATTTTAAAACTCAGCAGATGCATCCAGGCCACATTAGTCTTCCAGATGCCTGCAGAGTGAGGGAGTGACAGGAACCCTCTCCTGCACTTTTTGAAAAAATAAGGGTGTTAACAGGACGTTATTACCTTTATCGCACCATCATTTTAGCAACAAATTTCAAGTTAGTTACTAAAGTTTTTGCAAGGTTCAGATGTGGCATCAGAGACAAGGAGAACCTGGAACTTTGTCATCTCCCATACCAATGAAACAGCAGCTGTGTCGCGCATGTTTTTCACATAGAGTAATCTGCTCCTTTGCAATAGATGAGATGGGAGAGAAGAATTTCATGGTAGGGAGATTGCAACAGCTACTGGTTTTGCTGGGTAACGAGGGGCACTTCATTTCAGTGCCATCCCCATTCTCCTGTTGGTTAAACTTCTGCAATTTGTAATGGGGCTAGGGGCCAGAAGATCTACTAAGAGCTATCATCCCCTGGGAATATATTTTTGAAACACCTGACACCTGGTGCAATATGATGCAATTCAAGAGGAAAAAAAATCTGCTCTTCAGTATTTTTTTAAAGCCATGGGGTAAAAGTCATGTCCAGTCCAGGTGGTTTATTAGAAAGGTGTGAACTCCCATGAAGGGTGTGAAAATCATCCCAAATATCCCTTGAATTAAATGGAAAATGTATAACAAAGGGCTGTCAAGCATTCTCCAGCATATTGCAGTGGAGGTCACAGGTATATTGTGAATAATTTATGTTTGATGTAGATTTTATTTTGACCAGTGAATGGTCAAATAGAACAAATGAAATAGGAAAATTTATATCGTTTTAAGAACATGCAATTGGTGCGGGAGGCTCATTTCACCAGGATGGAAAGTGGGGACAAGTTTATGCTTCCATTTAAACTCCTCTGTTTAAAAACATTCTGAATGTTGACATTGTAGGGAGGTAGGTTTAGGTCCCTGAAAGGTCTGAATGATTGGGGTTGGATTTGCCAGGGGAAGGAGCTTGGGCTGGGAGGGTGGGGACTGTAGTGATGACATCTTAAGCTGCAAAATTCTCCTTGTTATTTATTGCTGTTTCAAAATATTTCAGTAGAATTTTAGTCTGGGGGGAAATAGTGTGTATTACAGTGGCAAAATAGGCCTGCTCTTCCTGACATTTTGCCAGTTCTTCCGATGGACGAGAGATTGGTCCTCAAAGCTTTTAATTCAGATTTCCGGTTCCGAACCTTTTAGTTACTACAGGCCACTAGACATTTTTACACTGGTGGTGTGGGGGATCTCATGTTAAAGATCAGGAACCAGTCTCCACTCTACTGTGAGATTAGTTTCACCCTCTAAAGAACACTGTTGTTTTATTTCTAGTCTTGGTGGGCCAAGTTTTCAAAATTCAGTCCCACCTTTGCTAGCACAGAAAGGAGCGTGAAGGAAATTTGTGAGTAGATATCTAATACCTGCCTCTGCAAATGTGTATTTACCTGCATATACAGCAATTGTGTTCACACAAATATTCAGTTTGTGTGCATAAATGTAGGGTTTATACACACCACTGTTTCCATTTCCTGTGGGTACAAATACAGGAGTTTTGAAAACATGTCCCTAAATATTAAATAGTGAAGTTCTTCTTCACATTGCTGACTTATTATTAATACACGGTACAAACTGTTTGACACTGGATTCTGTTCTGTTGGTGTCAGACATGGTGTCACTTTTCAGCAACATAGTGGCTGCCTATGAGATTAATAAAGGGAAATTAAAGATAACATTAGAATCAGGGCCCCATCATTCACAGACAAGTGATCTGCCGGTTGAGCTAAAAGTATGGCTCCTTGCTAGAGAGGGAATCTCTTCTACATAATGTAACACTGCAGTGTAACTCTCATTCTGGCTCAATTCCGTAGTAATTACAAATTAAGCAGAACTATTTTATCAGGCTGGGAAATTCTGGGAAATGCCTTGCATGTAGGGTGCTGTCATTTTGTTACCTACAGAATGCATGGCCCTCTTGACAGACAAGTAAGAAGACCGAGTCCCTACCCCAAAGAGAATGAAGTCTAAGTTACACCAGTAAGACAAGGAAGAGCACCATTGGGTGGGAATGTGTGTGCATAGGAATGAAATGAATTGGTTTGGCAAACACCAGACGTTTTCAAACATTGGGCTGGAAGAGGGTGTTGGGGAGCTGGTTTGAGTAGTTCATGTCTCCTGCCATTATCTCCTTGTCTTGGACATCGCTGTGTGTTCCTATTGTGCTTCGAAATGCCATTTTGGTAAAGCTGTGTTTCCAGGAATTTTGTTAACGAACTAGAAACATTTATTTAGCTGCTGAACTGATGGAAAATTGGGGCTGTTTCCTAGAAGTTCATTAATTAACTCATGAAGCATGGCATAACCATGGATTCAAGCAGGCATTTCAGGTGGTTACTTCTGGTAACAAGTATTTGTGGTTAGGATATTTTACCTCAAAACCTTAGGGAAGTTTAGATCAGGAGTTGAACTTTGCAGCTACCCTCTCTTTCTGTAACTAGCCAAACGAAACTCTTAGTCCAAATACTCCTCAGTTTCCAATAAGTTCTAGTCTGGATCTAAACTTTGACCCATCTTTAAATGTGAAAAAGACATTGATTTGTAATTATTAAATTGATTGACTGGGCTCCTAAGTGCAGTATATAAGTAGAAAGGTCTCCATTGCTTACATTTGGGGTCTCTCATTTGTGCTTTCCAGAAGTTGGAGAATGAAATTAGCAGCCATGTTGCTCTAACAAAAGTGGTGGTCAGCACTGGGCAGAAGCTGGTGAGGGGTGGGCATTCTGCTTCCGAGGAGATCATGAAACTTTTGAAGAAGCTGGAGGCCTCTGTAGAAAGCTTGAAGGCTGAGGCTCAAGAGAGGAGGAGGAGACTCATGCAATCATATGAGGCCCATCAATTCCTCAGTGAGGTAAGAAAGACTCATTGTATGTGCAAAAGGGGGTCAATTTACGAATTTGCCAGGGTGCCAGTTAGATTTTAAAGCTGAAATCTAACAAATTAGGTTTGTCAATGTATAATAGAATCCAATAGGAGAACCCCTTTTTATTGAATCCAGGGAGCATTAGCTTACTAGTTTAATGTTGGGTTCTTTTCAGGTCAGCTTTTAACTTGAATAGTATTTCTCAAATCAGGACACTTGCTTATTCTTAACCAACCAACAATTTATTAATTCACTCAGAACCACATAAATATATAATCAACAGTTCACCACTCAAATGTACACACACCAGTTGTGTATATTACACACACAATATAGTCCTGAAAGCAATGATTACATACTAGAGTTGAGGCTCAGCAGTTATATCAAAGAACAATGCAAATTACCAAAATTTCTTATTACCAACAATACTCGATTCTTTATTACCTAACAAATTTGTCACACTTCCAAATTTCCACTGGTCTTTAAGCCACTTTGAAGGGTGTGGTTACTTCTCTTGGACTAGACTGATCCGAAAAAGGACAAGTTTTGAATATTAAAAGCAATTGCTTAAGGTTATTGTTTTCAATCTCTCTTAGGCCAATTTGCTTGGACTTATGAAGGCGTTAAAATCTAAAATATGGTTATTTGAGGTCTCCCTAGAGAGTGTAGACTCAGCAAGATAACCTACAGCTATTTCTATTGAGGAATAGAAGAAGAAATACAAACTTTGAGATGAAATCTCACCACTTCTTCTTATCCTCTTAACCAGTACTAAATTTGCAATGAAAGAGGTGCTGGGGCTCAAGCATTTTTTTTTTATTTTCATAACTGACTTGCCAAGCCCAGAGGTGCCGGGGCTATGAACTGCCAAGCCTAGAGATGCTGAGGCTCAGCCCTCTCAAGCCCTGGCACAAATTAAGCACTTCTCTGAACCCAGGAACGAGGGAGAGTCCTTCCACATGGCTGGCATGGGCGTCGGTCGCACTTGGGATTCTGCAGCTTGTTGTGTTGGGTTCAGTCTACTCCCTGAACACATGATGGCCTCAATTTTTACACTCTAGCATCAGGGCTCATTGGAGGGGGCCACACTGTGATTCCTATGGGACATGTTCCAACTGGGTCCTCAGATTTCAGCTCTTAGTTTCTCTGCTGCTTCCATTGGTAACCAGAAGATGGCATTGGTGTATAACAAATTTCCTTAATCTTTTTCTTGTCTGGAGGTTTTTTTAAATTTGATTCATTTCAAGGATTGTATTTTATTATTTGCCCCTACTATCAATCAGGAGCCCCCTTTTAAACAATTTCTCTTAATATGCCAAAGTTATACCCTAGTTAATGTCTTCCAATGTTTCTCCTTCCTTGTGCCAGACAATTCCTATTAGTTCTAGACTGCAACAATTATTTACAATGAAAACCAACAATCCTTATAACCTTCTAAATTTGGAGGACATACTCTGTGCATTCTCTGATTATACTAAGCATTTCACATTATTTAGGACTTACAATAGAACAAGAGGCATTTGCCGCATATAGAAGGCTATAAATCTAACTCAGAAGGCAAACAAATGTGCAGATTTTAATTTGGGGTGAAAGACAGATTACTCATGGTATATTTGATTTACCAGAAAACAATGTATAGTTTATAATTTGGGGTGAAAACATATGGCTTGGATTTCTTGTGGTAACAGTTTACCCAATTTAACCTTCACTCTTACAGCCACATTTCTAGTTTCTTTAACTGGCAGCTTCCCCACCCATTTCTTGCCTTGACCCACTCCATGTGGAAAGCGGAGTGTTTGGTAACTTGGAATATTTTAGCTAGGTTGGGAGGGAGAAAGAAATTTACACCTATGCAAATAATGAGAGATTCTTGCCTAGGTGATTAACAATACCCTCATTTAGCCATTTAAGTATCTGTAGTTGGGGAGGGGAATGCCTGACCTCAGCTGATATGTGGGTCTTTAGACAGAGCGTCTCACATGATGTGAACCATTTTCTTATTGTCTTCATAGGTGGATCCTATTGTGGGATAAACAGAGGTGGATAGTGTTTCTAATTTTAAGGCCCTGATGGAATCATTACTTATTAATCATTCAAGGCATATCAGTCCATATATCCATTACATCATGAGGCTCTCGTGCTGTCCTCATTTTAAAGGGTCATTTGTGGAACTGTGCCTTTAAGAGGCTCTGAACAGAGCCAGTTGCAACTGGTTGTTATGCTATGCAGAAGGCCCAACCATGCTAAGCAGTGACAGGTAGAATTCAGACACTGAATGAAGCAGGCCTTTGTCAGCTTTCTTGACTCTGAGTGGTAGCTGAACACCACCATAGATCAGATGTCCACAGTACTAACTGGTGAGAGTTCTTGGAGTGGAACAGGATTAAATTAGAATCCCAGACTATTCTTGTGACTTTTCATATTTGTTAAGTACTTATACAGATAGGAGGGAGATAAAAAAACTGCTTCCCCAGTTACCACAATGGGAGCCAACTACATGACTCTGAGGACTGGGTTTAGTCTCACAATTTTCAGAATGAAAGCTACTATATTGCATTGCAAGGTCACATCTGGGTTGCTGTCCACTATCACCTTTAGGGTCTCTTGGGCATTACTGCTTTCCAGGTTTCTTTCTCATGCGTGAATATCTGTGTCTCAAGTTTATCCCTGCATTTCCAACAGCTTTTGGAAGTGGAGTCCTGGATGACAGAGAGGGGGTTCATCCTTGAGTCATCTGACTGTGGGAAGAACGAAGAAACCACCCAGGGGTTGCTTCGTAAACTGGAGGCTACCAAGCTGGATGTGGAAGGGTTCAAGCCCCGCATTGAGAAGCTTCAGGAGACTGGCACTAACCTAATAAACAGCGACAACCCAGAGAGGTAGGAAAACGGAACTGGATTGCTGTTCCGCTTCTAACAGAAACCTGCTAGAACTGAAAAGAAGTTAGAAACCTGCTAGAACTGAACAGAAACCTGCAAACTGAAAAGAAGAGCAACCCCCATTAACCATTCAGTGACTCTGTCAGAAACACTGTTGTTGGGCGACATTTTAAACGCCTTCTTTCTCACGCCAACAAAAACATACCTTTCATTTTCATGATTTCCTGCTGTTCAGAAAATGCAACAGAACCACATAACAAGCATCAAAAGGTTATAGATCTTAGCCTAGTTTCTCTGGCTTCTGCCTACTCCCAGCAGTTCTCATCCAGACCTCATTTGTTTAAAGGGTCTGAGATCATCATGCCTGGGAATTAAGCAAATCAGTATTCCTCATAATTCATTACCTTTCTCTTTCCAATACGTTTTTCTGTTGGGGGGGAGTGGGGAAGAGGGGGAGAAGGAGCATTCTCTGAAATAGATATTTTAATTTCCTGAGCCAATTGGTTCTCACACTCCTAACATAATTTACCCTATCACTAGATTCTTCCTTTTTCTTGTATTTGAGCTACTGCAGGTTCAGCTTTGACAGCACTAGAGGGCAAAAGAGACACTGTACCAACATAGTAACAGAAATAGTTTTTACTAGCTAAGTACTCTATCCAATGACGTGGCTGGTGATCGTTATTCTTTGCAGTCCAGCCATGCTTCTGAAGCTCCAGGCTGTCCTAGCAAGCTACAAGTCTCTCCTACAGAGAGCTGAGACCCAGAGGAGACACCTACAGGAACAATACCAATTGTACCAGTTTGAGAGAGAGGTCCAGTTAGTGGATGCCTGGCTTTCCAGCAGACTGGTTGTGGCGGAATCAGATGACTATGGGCAGGACTTGGAAGATGTTGAGGTAAAAAGCTTCCTGTCTGGTAGAACAGGGAAGGTATTAGCTTTATTGTATGTATAGCTGGTGGCATTGAAGCACAATATACAGACAAAAATGAAGCAAAATCAGATTCTCTGTTACACACATTGGGTCTAATTTTTGCCTGGTTAACCCATTTGCAGGGCTCTCTGCAGCAGCGTTGACCAGAGGAGAAAGTTGGGGCAGCAGAAAGCTGTCACATCCTCTTTTTCTCTGTGGCAGAGGGCTGTAGAAGGCCAAAATGGAGCCCAGCACTGGCTAGAAAGGGGCTGGAAACTGGGGTTCTGGTTGTAAACCTGTTGCGCCCTCAGCAGAAAAGCCTGAGACAGAGCGTCCGTACCACTAATTGCTTACCTCAAGGTTAATTTCCTTTGAAGGCACGCTGGTGCAGAGAGGTGTAATTTATACTTGCTTCATTGAATGTATACTTTCAGCAACTATTGCTTGTGGGGAGAGGCTGAATTGTTTGCATTTTCATTGCTGCTCTTGGTTTGTCGTTCTTGGTTGACATATCAGGCCATCAAGGAGGTAGGTGATCTCCTCTGTGTGACATAAGATGTTGATTTCTCACAATAAGAGGTGCTTTGTTCAGGGGATGAGTGGAGGAAATCTGAGTTTGCTAAGTGATTTACACTGCAGGGAAGTTTTGTAGGACATGGCAGAGAAGTGATCAGTTCCCTTTGCCTCCTTCATGGTTGGCGGCACAGGGTTGTGGAAGTTCTTCATATTTGAACCTGCCTCCACATCCTTTTTCTGCAGATGCTGGAGAAAAAGTTTGAAGATTTTATAAAGGAGGTGAAACCTCTGGGACATGCTAAGGTTTTCTCGATAAATGAATTAGCATCCCACCTGGAGAAAGGGTGCCACAGCCAGATAGGAGATATCCAGAGGAGGACCCAGCAGGTCAATGACACCTGGGAGAGACTAGGCCAAGCCATCCAGACAAGGACAGAGGTATGATGAGCACAACTAACTAAAATGCTCTTTGAGCACTAAAGCTCCTGAATGTTCCTACTTCCCTTTCTGCCTCATCAGGCCAGTGCCACTGCTGCTCACGGATGCATTTGTTGCAATAGCGGAAAGGGTGTTGCAGACAGCTCTCTTTTTTTAGTTCAAATATTGCCTTATAGCCTTTGTTGACCTGTGCATTATCCTTGACAAAAATGGGTTAGTATTTACCGGTTATTCCATATAGAACATCTTTCAAGTGAAGCTTAAAACTGAAAACTAATCACCTGTGGTCCTTCAAATCCTTTGACACTTTGCATAAGAAGATAAGTTTCAGGTCCAATCTCCTGGCCAGTTCCAATATATTCTGTCTCCCTAAGCTTCCTGCAGCTTCAGATAAATATGGTAACACACAGAACAGGGCCCAGGATTTGACCCAATGTTTGTGTTTGTTATGTGTACAAAGTAAAATATATGATGTCCTTAACTATTCATTTCCTTGTTGTTAAGCACATGGGGTTAAATGATGTGGCACTTAAGTACATTATTATATCTTAGCAGCTTTAGCTGTTTTTTAAAAACAGGTTTTTGATCTTGGAATAAAGGTAAATATTTATTATAGTATTTTTAACCATGTGCCTCTGAACAGCTCAGCAGCTCCAGTGTTACCATACTTTGCATCAGTGTGTCACTTTAGGCTCCTTAGCATCAGAGCAGAGTGTGACCGTGCATAGTGGATGATGCCATTAATGAACCATTTCTTTGTTCAGAATCTAAGAGCAGCCCAGCCAGTTCACCAGTATGACCATGATGTGGATGAGCTCAAGGGCTGGATGCAGGAGAAAGAGGCAGTGGTGGACATAGATGATTATGGATATGACCTGCCCGGTGTGCAGACCCTCCTCAGCCAGCATGAAGGAGTGGAGGTAAGTGGTACAGCCTTGAAACACCGGGAGAAAAACATAAATTAATAAAACCCGGGAGACCCGCACCTGACTCAATGGCATCTTAGGCTGCTCTGTTTACAGAGCTATGGAAAACATGTCTGATCCATTACTGCAGTGGCCATGGTGCCTCATGCAAGAGGGCTTTCATCCTGCTTTTAACATCATGAAACAATATTAGTAAGAACATAAGAACGGCCATACTGGGTCAGACCAAAGGTCCATCTAGCCCCTTATCCTGTCTTCCGACACTGGGCAATGCCAGGTGCCCCAGAGGGAATGAACAGGTTATCATCAAGTGATCCATCCCCTGTCGGCCATTCCCAGCTTCTGGCAAATGGAGGCTAGGGACACCATCCCTGCCCATTCTGGCTAATAGCCATTGATGGACCTATCCTCCATGAACTTATCTATTTCTTTTTTGAACCCTGTTATAGTCTTGGCCTTCATAACATCCTCTGGCAAGGAGCTCCACAGTATTACTTACTGTATTTTTCACTTCACTTAATAGGTTTCAAAACTAAATTCCAACCCAAGCCCAAATAAGTTCAAAGCCTTAGTTTGAAGTGGATGTGGAGTCTCTAGCACTGCAATATCAGTGGCTCCTGGTACTGCCAGCCCATTGCTAGAAAAGAGGCCATCAGAGCCTGATATTTTGCTGCCATTCAAAAGAACCATGTTGAATTCTGGGATGTGACTTCTTGCTCCTTAGGCCAGCAGGAACTGCTAGTCCTGTGAAGGTAACACTCAGCCTAAGGGAGCATGGTGAGCCTAGATTTTGCTGTACCTAAATTTCTTATTTTTCAACTTAAATGGTGTCACAGGTTCTGGGATTGGGAGCAGACAATCCCTGTGGGCTGGCAGTAGGTATTTATGATGTTTAGGCCAGATGAGGGAGAGGCAGAAAAAAGGACTGAGAGAGCAGGAGAATTGAGATGATCCCTAAGACTCCAGCTGGGGTGCTGCGGAGATGGGGAAGGAATATCGGGGTGTGTTCTGAACATGCCAGACTTCCTCTAGGTTTTGAGAACAGTCTGATCTCAAAATAAAAATAAAAGATTAAATTTTGGAAAGCAGATGTTCTGCTGGGAATTGTTGCACACTTACTTTCCTGACTTTTTCTCTCTCCTAATCCTCACCCTATTCCTTCCCTCTTCCTTCAAAGCCAGCCCCAGTATCACTGGTCTGCATTACAGGGTAGTACCTCTTCCCCCAGTCGAGTCAGCTGATTCCTCCCTGACCTCCCCCCAAATACATCATTTATATTAGAAACAGAGTTTTTGCTGGCCCAGCAAGTGAGGCTCCCAAGGTATCTTCTACCTTACTGCAGTGTCCTTCATGACGGCTCTGAACAAGTTTGTTCAATGGTAAATGTAGGTGAATCCTAGAAGGTAACTGGCAGCAGGCAAAGTAATGAGGTAATTTCTCACTCTGTGGGATCAACTGGGTGGAAGGAGCCTAAAGGTCAAGAACAGTCTGAGATCTGCTTTCAGGATTATTTCTCTGCAGTGTCAGTGCTGAAGCAGAACCTAATGCTCTCAATTAGGTCTTGTGATCAATCACTTCTGTGTTCCAGAGAGACCTTGCAGCCATCATGAAAGAGCTGGAGCGGATCCAAGGGGAGGCTCGGCATCTCAGCCGGCTCTACCCTCAGGCCAGGGAGAACATAATGGAGAGACTCACAGAAGTGGATGAATGCTGGGAGAAACTTGACAGGAAGTCTCTGGAGAGGAAGGAGAGGCTGCACCAGGCAGAACAGGTCCAGGTCTACTTCAACGACTGCAGGGAGCTGATGTATGTGTAGGGCCCTTTGTCTGGCAATGGGGCCTTATTTTTGTTTTCCCCAGTGCAGTCTTCTAAATTAGACATTTGACATAGGCCATGCCTGCCCCTGTCTGTCTGCAACTTGCTTATGGCTCCCCTTAAATGATAATGCAAAGCATCTTTTCAGCTGCAGTGGCCAGAGTTGATCCCACTGTAGAAAAGAACAGATATTTTGGTTCAAACTAATAGGGTTGTTTCTGGAGCCTATCACATATTGGATGTGTCTAGCACATGGGACCATACCACTCTATTTCAGCACAGTGTTACAGACCCGCCAGATTTTGGACAACTTAGATAATACCTCTAGTGTCTTGGAAAATCAAGCACTTTGGGTAGTTCAGTATTTTGGGGTTTGGTTTCCAAATATTGTTGATTCTACATGAGGGCAGAGTGCTTTCCTCAGGCCCTGGAGGTTTTTGCCTTCCTCGGTAGCATGGGGCCCGGGTCACTTGCTGGAGGATTCTCTGCTCCTTGAAGTCTTTAAACCACGATTTGAGGACTTCAAAAGCTCAGACATAGGTGAGGGGTTTTTTGCAGGAGTGGGTGGGTGAGCTTCTGTGGCCTGCGTTGTGCAGGAGGTCGGACTAGATGATCATAATGGTCCCTTCTGACCTTAGTATCTATGAATCTGAAACTCCAATGCCCTGTGCAGCTGTACAGACCCCATTGCTCCCATGTCTAAGAGTCAGCACAAGCATTTCACAGGCAATCTTAGCACTGCTATTTCAAGCATGTACAAAAATTGAGGTATTTTGAGTGGGAGCAGGGAGAGAGATAATATAAATAATATTGCTTGCATGTGCCTGCTGTTGTTTCCCTTCTGCGTAAATAAAAGAGCAGTGTGGGTACCGGAATTTCTCTTTTGCTGAGAATTCCATGATTTTGAAACTGGGTTTTGTTCCAAATTTGAGCAAAACACTGAATTTTGAAATTTCCCACAAACGGAAAACAATTCTGTTTTCGGTCAATGGCAACATTTCTTTCTGATTAAATCAAAACGTTCCATTTTAATTTCAACTGTTTTTAATTTTTTGTATTGTAAATTAAATTCCAAAATCAAAGCACTCCATTGTGATGTTTTTTTCTAAACCAATTTTTTTCCACATCTCCAAGTTCCTGTAGAATGTGTCTATTTCAGTGAAATGGCATTTTCCATGAAAAATGTTTCGTCAGAAAATGTTTGACCAGCTCTATTAAGGGTTATGAGTATTTTCCTAAGAACACAAATGTGTTCTTGGTTTCAGAATATTGTGCGTAAGTGTGTGTAGGTGGGGATACCCTGCTGTGAGGTAGCTCTCAGCTGCTGTTAATCAGCTCCACTGAAGTCAATGGAGCTACCGTGTTTTATACCTGTGGAGGCTGTGGCCTTGTAGGTGCATGCTCTTCCTAAATTTGTGAGTGAATATGATTTCATGCATGCATGCCCTGTGTATGTGTTAAGTATTCTTGTGCATGACAGAATATGAAACTTTAAGTATGCATATAAATGCCCAGTGCATAAAAGCATTGTGAATATATACAGGAGATATTCTTCAGGGCATGTAATCTCATGATTCCCTTCTCTAACTATCTGAGTGTGTATCATGTTTGTCCCGTAACTATAATATAATTATTGATGGGGCCAGGGTATGTCTGAATGTATGTTTATGCACTGGAGTGTGTCCCTTGAGTGTGTAAATGTGCATATGGACGTGGATATCTACCAGTGTGTGTGCATATGTGTGTCCCTTGTATGTAAATAAGGGCTTGTAAATCTGTGCCTATCTCAGTGTGGATGTATAAGTTTGTAGGTGTGTCTGAGTGTTTGTGAGTCATTCCATTTTTACCCTCAGCAGCTTTCGGTGTTCACTGACTACTTTTGATTCCTTTCCGTAGGGTTTGGGCTAATGAGATGCATGCACTGGTGATATCTGAGGAACTAGCAAGCGATGTTCTTGGCGCTGAGCTGTTAATCAAGCACAATGAAGAGTATAAGCGTGAAATAGAGAAGCAGTGGCTAAAATATGAAGATATGCAGCAGGCAGGGAACAACCTGGTGAAGAACGGACACTTCATGTCCATGGAGGTATGCTGATGATGAGTTAAACATTTTAAAAAATCAGAGTCAGGTAAGGAAACAAACTTAGTGGGCAAACACCTTAATTACAATATTATAGAAGTCTAAGTGAAGCATCCCTGCCAGAAATACTACCATATATAAAGAACATTCAGTAAGTGTTCAGGAGTGAACTTAGACTTCAGAGCCCCCCCCTCCCCCCAAGAGTTCGTGCCTCTCAGGGGTTTTCACATATATCTGTCCTTCAAAACAGAGAAGGTAGTTAGGAAAAACAGATTCTTTAATATTAAATATGAAGACAAATTTTGCATAGAGACCTGAATAAGTGGAACACCATTTAGAGTTGTTCCTATCTCCTTCAAAATTGACTCTGAAGCTAACCTGTAAAATTACAATACCTAGATTGAAATATTGCTGGTGATTGTTTATGCTGTGCTGTAGGCTAACATCACACTATACAGTGGGGAATATGTGCCACACGAATACCATCCCTTAAATCTTATTGTCTAAATGAACAAGAAATAGGATAAATAGAATGCAATACAATACAGAACAAATACAGAGTGGGGTGATGTCTTTGCACACGTCAGAGAACATGGGATTCTTCAGAAGTTTTACAAAGGAGAAAAGGGCGAGACGTAACTTTGAAAAACTCTAAGATCCTGTTATCTATGTAATTTCAGAATATGATCATTACAATGACCCCAAGCTTGGCTGGAGATTGTAATTGGACCTGGAGATCATGAAGTTAAGAGTCTCTGGAATTTGTGAAAGATCTCATTTCTGTTGCAAACTTTGCTGCAGAGAGGACTAGACAGTTTTCCACTGGTATAAAAGATAAATCAGTGTTGTCATGCCATGGCCAGATGAATTTGTCTTGTTGTGTGGGTACTCATTAGTTCAGTATTATAAGTTACACTCTGCAACATCTGAGTTAAGTGTGGCCTGGAAGAATATACAGCAAAGTACTGTTCCTGCCATACATGGAATACGCATACAGATACAGAATATAGTATGAGGCTAAATTAATTCAGTCAGGCAAAAAGCAGGCTCAAACTTCCTTTCTAAATTAGGTTGGGATGGGGTGACCAGATGTCCCAATTTTATAGGAACAGTCCCGATTTTGGGGGCTTTTTCTTACATAGGCACCTATTACTCCCCACCCCCTGTCCCGGTTTTTTTACACTTGCTATCTGTTCATCCTAGGTTGGGACCACAAAGTTCTCTGGAGGTCATGTATGGGTCACATGGTCAGATTACAAGGTAGATGGCTGTCAAATGAAAGTCTAAGTGGATCTTTTATCTCTATATATTGTAAATGTTGTTTTCCTAGATTGAGGAAAAACTGTCAGAGCTGTCAGAGCTGATGAAGAAGGTGAAGGAGAGCTGGGATGTGAGGAAGGAGCTGTATGAGGAAAACTGGGAAATCCAATTACTACGGCGAGAGATGGAGCAAGCAGAGGCATGGTTGGCTGCCAAGGAGAGATTTCTCTCAGATCCTAGCTATGGGGTGAGTAAAAACAGTATAACACTATTAAAATGCCTCTCTGTATAGGCAGACTACTTGAATTGTGCACCATCTCAGGCAACCCCACCCCTGAGAGATTCTGTTTTACGTTAATCACAGTCCAAACATTGATGGCTGAGTAATTCAGTTTGGGGATTTTCAAAAGGTAGGTGCTATGTCCTTTTAAAGGGTTTAGCCTGGGGCAGGAAAAGTAACTAATGGAGTAGTGACCTGTTTGGCAAAAGATGGGGGAGAATTCCTACCCCTTCCTTAGCCTAGTCAGGGATCCAGAAGAAGGTTCTTACTCCTTCATATGAGGGAGTGAGCCTGATTTGAAGAGAAGGGGTGATTTTTCCTCTCTTGGGAGGTGGGAGGGTTTGTGTACATGGCTTTTCCAGCTTGCCCTAGAAATCTCTGTTCTTGCACCAGCTTCAACAGCTTTTTTCTCTGTGGCTGAGAGGGTGGAATGACACTGCCATGCACTTGGGCATGGAGGCCCAATGCAGGGGCAACAGAAGCTCAGTTGTGAGATCCCTGCTGTGGTCGTGGGCAGGGGGCAAGACAGGAGTAAACGATGTGTCTGCCATAAACTGTAATCCAGGAGTTTATCCTGGGTGCCATTGATTATACTGTAGCAGCCAGGATACCACATGGAAATCATGGTACCTTATGCAGGCCATGCTGGTGGTGATATTGCAGGGTCTTTATTCCACAGCACAGAGCAGAAGGAGGAAGAGAAGCTTCACATGAATTGCAACATTTTTAAACAATTAGTGACTGTTACAGAGGATCATTTCACTGTGAAAGATACTGCATTCCAGTGAGGGCTGTACTGGTGGGTTCCAGTAAGGGTGCTGATGGCTGACAAAGCCAGCAGCTGGGGAGAAAGAAGTCTTGTCAAGTTAGCCTTTTTATTTTCATGTACCACATTCAGCCCAGGGACCACTCATTTTAGAAGAGTAGGTTGAGATTTTGAAAGCCAGCTAGGGGATTTAGACACAAACTATCATTAATTTTAAAGGGAGTTATGTGGCTAAATGTACTCGTTTGCTTTGAAAATCTCAGTCATAGTCTTTTCAGGAACAGTTATTTTTGTCTCACTGTATTCCTGTATCTATTGTTGATTTTTTTTCCACTCAGGATTCAGTGTCTGATGTAGAGGAACTACTGAAGAAACACCGGGACTTTGAGAAGATGCTTGCAGCCCAAGAGGAGAAGTTTGTACAACTGAATAGGAAGACAAAGGTGAGGGGGAAGACGACTGATGGATTAGTAAATGAGGCAGGGGTTTGTCATGGGGTGAGATGGACTTTTTAGGAGGTTGAGGCTCAGCTGCTCCTGTGCTAAACTCAGCTCACCTCCTGACATGGAGATTAATGGTAAAGGACCAGGTGACGAAGAGGAGACCTGCTGGGAAAATAAGAGCAGACTGTAATTCAGAGAAGACTAGATTGACTGAGAAAGACTCCAGGGAGAGCAGACCTGGGACCTAGTGCTCTGCCGAGAGCAGGAGGGCAAAAAGGAAGGCTGTGAGCATAGGAAGAGGCCTTGGGAAGAAGAGGACAATACAGTTTGGACTACAGACGTCCAGCTGCTTAGAGTTCCCAGGGCTGGGAATCTATAGTAGAAGGTGGGCCCTATGCTGTCAGATACATTTTTATAAAGGCCAATAGAAATGCACCTGAAGGTAATCCTAACTTCAATTTACATATGCACTTATAGATCATACATGTAACCCTTGTGTCTTGCAGAGGGAAATGAAGATACTGAAGCAGATTTATGCTGAGGAGAATGGGCAAAAGGAGAGAGGGAAAATCATTAGGGTCCCGTCTCTGAGAAGGAAGCCCTCAGACAGAAGGATGCCATCCTCAAGACTGATAGAGATAAAGAGAACTAGACCATTGCCATCTCTATCCTCCTCACCCAGCCTCGCCTTGAGGGATCCCCTTGAAACTATTGTCTCTCCAGTCCAAAAGTCCACAGAGGCATTCCAGCAATTCGGGTCTGGGGAAAATCCAGAGATGTTGCCCAGCACCAATGGAGAAACGAAAGCTGTGACGAGGCTCAGTGAGATTAACACTCAACCTACGCCAAAACTGATGGGCCTGCAAGTAACATCCTTGGGAAGCCACATCTCTCCTCCCAGTCCAGTAAACAGACAAACTGCCACCAGTTTGTTAGAACCATATTCCAAGGACCTCTTATCACCCCATGAGAAAAACCTTAGCAAAAAACCCGTCTCTAACCTGGAAATAAAAGTTGTGAAGACTCCACCTAGGTCTAGCCAAAGTTCATTAGATCTTTCTCCACATTTACCACAGTCCAGTTCCTCTCTTGAGAAGTCAGAAAATGACCTTTTGGTAAGTTCATCTGCATTCACAGAACCTCTACAGCCACCCCATTGAAGCAATACCCAGATCTATATCTAGATGGTATTCGTGTGGCACATATTCCCCACTGTATAGTATGATGTAGGCCTACAGCTTAAGGAGTGTGAGAAAACTGCAAAGAATGACCATACACATATATATCCCGAGTGATCCAAGCAGCAAGAAACACTTAATGTGCCTTTGCTATATACTTTCTAAATTATCCAGAAAGATAGTGATGTAAAGCAGTTGTATGCCTGCAGTCTATGGAACCTTTTAAATGCCTCACTTCAATAGACATTATTGCTACCTAATATGGCAATGAGTGATATTCTGTCTCTTTCGCTAAGAGGAGTAGGTTGCTCACAAAAACGTCTTTCCCCTGAAGCCAAGAAGCATCTATTCTGACTGATACTTTCTTTACACATACTTGGCATGACATCTAATCTCCATGATGAGACTTTCAGGTTAAATCTTGTCCAGTAATATTTTAGTTGAATTTATGTCCTAGAAAATATATCTTGCCATTTATCACTCTTCACTTTAATGAATAACAAATAGCATTCAAAATAGACCGACTTAATTGAAAAATGCAAATATTAATCTATAGAACCAAACATTTGCCCAGCTGCATCCACTGAACCTCTCATTTGCTTGTGCAAATAGTGAGTGCCAAACTAGATAAACTTATGCCTTTGGTAATTTATATTTTACATGTAGCTACCTGATTTGACTACACACAGGTGGGTTTTTTGTGTAAGATTGAAGGAGACTGATACACAAAAAGAATATTGCTTTAATTATGCAGCCAGTTAGAACAAGTTTGAACAGTAAAGGTTCTATGTCCTAATACATTAAAAAATACATTAAAGAACTTTACTAAGGTCTCAAACTAAGCATTCAGACGTTAAGAAATGCCAGAATTAAAGCTGACTGAAAAATAGAATTTCTGTCCTGTGGGAAATTCTGAGATTTCTCAATCTCATTTCATCCCAAAATGATAAAGTTAAAATGAATCATTTCAATAACTTTCCACAGAAAATTTTGACAAAATTAATGTACTCCTGCAACGTTTCCATTTTGTCTAATCAGCATTTTCCAGTGGAAACCTGATTCATTGGAAAGTTTTCACTTAACTCTAGATCAAATAAAGGTTGTCTGTGCAACCTTAATCTGGCTCCTTTGTGCATATGCATTATTATTAGGCTTGGCAGAATCTGAGGGTTTTTTTTAAATAATTTAGATGGATAATATTGATGCTTATTTTTAAGCATTTGTTTTAGATTTTTATTTATATAAATTTTCAGTGGAAAGAAATTATGGGGGATTAGACAATGGGGGGAGCAAGAGAATAATTATTTAATGACAGTAGACATTGAGATTCAAAAAGTTAAAGCTTTATAACCATTAAAATACAAATTGTCCACATCACATGTCAAAATATACAAAGTGAATATCTTAAACATATACATAAACACAAATATCTTAAAACAAACTCTAGTAAGTTCTTTTAAACATCATTTTTCTTACTTCACCTATCTGTAAATTTTGATTACTATCCATGGAAATTTTTTGTTTGTTTGTGTGTGGATGGTGAAATCGACATTTATTGATAAAACTCTAGTCCTTTCAAGCCTAATTATGATACAGTCTTTATGATACAGTCCTAGTTTCTCTACCTGCCCCCTCCTCGTCCTAATCTTTGGCTCCTTGTCCCAATCTTTCCACCTGTGCCACCTCCTTCAACTTCTTCTCTAACTCCGTCTTTTTTTGAAATGAACAAAACGATATATTTTTCATATACCTCATTTTGAGAATAGCTGAACCAGTTTTACTGACATTTTTCCAAAAGCTTCAGCCTCAGGCAGCCACGCAGAATCAAAAATTTCAGCCTGAATTGATTAAAGTTTGGCAAAGTTATGAGCACATTAAAACAGGTTAATATTTTGAAAAATGTTGGGGACCCTGAACTGTAGGTGTTTCTACCTGTACCACATATAATATACTGGTTGTTTTTTCTCTATTATCAATCTCTGTGCAATTCAGCACCCTTTTCTGAATGCTAAATGATGATGTTATAACACAAATTGCCATATAAAAATAAAAAAAAATTATTTTTTGCAACAGCAGTAAAGAAAGCTAATAGAAGTTGGCTTGATTTGTTTTAAGAGAGTTATAGCATGTAAATCAGTAAGCAGCAGCATAATATTCATGGAAACACTGAAATTACATTTGGAATACAGTGTCCTGGTTTTGTTACCTTACTGGAATGCAGAAATTTAACAATAGAAGGCAGAGCATACAAAATAAGGTAGCAGGGATGATAAATAGAATGGAGGGACTCATGTATGAGAGGATATATTGACAACACAGATTATTTAGAGAAGTACATTAACTAAAGTTTATTATAAAATTACACTGATGATCTACAATAACTGGTCAGACCAGTACTAATGGATATAGGTATACATTAAGAGGGACCATATGAAGATTATTAAGAAACTCTTAATGGTATTTTATTGATGAATAGGTGAAATGGTAGTATTAATGACATAGCTCCCCAGACATGCCAGAACTGCATAATAGATTGTTATAGAAATATATGTATTATACAATACTATTGTCATTTCATTTTTAAATAATAATTTTTAATTATAGTAGTGCAAATTAGCATCCAAACCTATAAAACAGTTCTTTTTCTCTAGCAGTCTATTCTACCATACAGTGCCAGAGTCAGATCCCTGGACAGACCTTCAGGCAGGATCTAGATGACAGCAACCAAAGTAAAATATTTTGTGAAGGATTCAGATTCACTTCTAAGCATTGTATAAAAACATACGTGTTAAGATTGCTTCATATAGTCACATTATATTACACCACAAAATGCAATATCACTCCAAGTAAGCTTATGTGTAGAGTGAGAAAGAGACCTTTAGTACACTGTGATGAAACTAATCATATGAGTAGATTGTCCAGTGTAGGTCTGAAATATCTTCATTCAGGCACTAAATTAGATTTGTGAATGTGATCTACAGAAGGCTTCCAGGAGCATAGAAAAGGCAAAGGCTAAAGGGAAAACAATGGCCCGTTTGGGATATATCTGAAGTTTTGAAAAGACTTCTCTAAAGTGAAACTGTAATGTCCTTGTGTGTTTCAGGTTTCTGTAGGTCACCAGAACATGGAGGGGTTACTAGAAAAGAGGGACCAGCTCCTTCCAGGACAGACGCAGGTAGAATCAAATGCACTCACTTCATGTTCAGCCACCATTCCTTGTATTATGACCAAATAGCTACAGAACCTGACTCCAGGGGTGGGGGCGGGGAAACCTTCACTGGTGAAGCTCTCAGAACTGAGGTCCTGATACAGTTCCCACAGAAGCCAGTGAAAGGATTCCCTTGACTTCAGTAGGTGTTGGATGAGGCCTGGAATGAACAAGATGTCTGAATTCACTTATCTGAGAGATCTTCCAGCTCTGGCTTAGTTCCCATTGATGGGGCACTTACTGGAACTGGGGACTAAATGAACATGTAGACTAAAATCCCCTTCAAAAAGAGTGAAGCCCTAATGGCAGAGAGAGCCTCTAATTAAATGAGCTTGGATATTAATTTCTTCTCATATTAGAAGAGGGTGTTTCTTCCAGTTGATGGTAGTAAATTGGTGGGTTAGTTTCAGCATGTCCAGGGCTGAATGAAATTAAAGATTGAATTCCCCTCTTACTCTAAAATAGAATCCCATTTCCAGGTCAGGGCTGGCATCAGTGAAGTAACAGTGATACATTTACCACAGGTGGGAAATTTCTGTGCTGGTTTTCTCAGTCACTATCTACCAGTGCATAGATTTTTGCTAACAAAGTCTGTGTGCCTTGGACATAGGCAGGACTCTTAGACTGTTATTCCCTGGGAATAATTATTTATCTGAAACTTTTAAGCTGACCTAAGCAAATCCGCACTGGTCTTTATTTCCTATGCAAAATAGAATCTACTGTCATCCTGTTACGGATACACAGGTGAAACCCCAAGTTAAATTAACTATGTTAGTGAATTCTCATCTCACCCACCCACGCAAAAAGAAGAAATAGAATAAATTCATAACATAAATTCTCCTCACATCTTCCTTAACAATTCCCCCTTCCTCTCTCATTCACCAGACAACTCTTGGCACAATAAAATAATAGCATCTTACATTTAGAGAGCACCTTCCATCCAGCAGGATCCCATAGCACTTCACAAACGTGTCACCTGTTGCTGACATACAACTACCTTCTGGGGTGGAAAGTAGCAGCTGCTTTTAAAACAGTGCACAGTAAGTGGGGAAGAATTCGATATCCATTAAATACATTGAAACTTTAGGCAGATTATAATGACCAAAATTGGAACATGGATAGCGCACTAGAGCCAACTCTCCAATTGGATAAAGTGAAATGGCGTCTTCAAGAAGCAGAAATAGAACGCTGGGTGTATATCTTCACTAAAAGATGGAAGGAACCAGCTGTTTAGTGCCTGCTTCCAGCAGGCTGTGTCAGTTCAGCACTGACTTATGTGGCGCCACTAATGGAATCCCTCAAACCACTTCCTACAGTGGATTGGGTTTCCTTGGAAATAGCCCAGGGCTGACCATTCCTGGCTCCTGAGTGCTGAGGAGGTCCCAGCCCCAGGTTGCATGGCTAGAAGCTGCATATCGAAATGTATGTTACTGATGTAACTACAGATACCATTATGATTACATTTTATTATCCTCTTTCTTCATGTAGCCACGCTCAAGGTCTTGGAACTCCTATTATGTAAAACTCAACAAACAAAAACTTGACTTCTACAATGATGAAAGAGAAGCGTCCAAGGTAATTTGTTTCTTGAATCTTCACGTAATCTCCAAAGATGGTTTAAGATTTGTTCCGTGTTTTTCCATTCTAATCTCTCAACTTCTTTCACAAGAAAACATAGGAAATGAGACATATTTGCTTTTGATTAGATGGGGGTTAAATTCTTTTATGTATCAGTTGGTGGAAACTTAGTCTGATCAGTGCAGCTTCCAGCTATAAGGTTGAGAAAAGGGGTTTTGAGATTTACTGAACATTCTCTCATTTGAGTAGTGCCTTCAAGACACAGTGAAGTACCAGTTCTTCAAACTGTATGAAGGATGGATCTTGTACAGTTCTTCCAACCAGGGGACCTAGTGACAGTGTTAGGAATAGTATGAATGATGGTATCAGTGTGTGTTCACAGTGCGTGGATGAGACTGAATCCTAAAGGCAGGGCAATTAGGACATTCATTGTAATCTCTTCCTCCTTCAGAACGTAACCACAAGCCCATCAATCAGTGTTGCTGGTGCCAAGTGTGAGAGGCTGACTGACTATGCCAGGAAAGAGAACACCTTTAGTTTACGGTAAATCATATGCCTAGACCTGCTAGCAAAACATATCTGGCTGCTCTGCAATGTTGCAACTACACGCAGCCATACTCATCCAAGCCTATCCCAGAAAACACTGTGGTATGGCAAAGCTGAAGAGTGCTGTCTGTGTAGGAATTTGCAGATACTGCAGTTCCTGCCTTTCTCAACAGGACAATAATGTAAATGTTTAGACTAATTTGAATGCCCTTCCTCCTATCCCTGCTGTTTACAGATTGAGTGATGGGGCAGAATACTACTTTGCAGCACCTTCTCAGAAGCTGATGAATGAATGGATACAAGCGCTTAGGAGTGATATAAGTAGATCATCATTTATTTGTAAGGGGTAATTGTTTAGTATAGTGATGATGACAGGAGGGGGGAGGAACTAAAGGATGTTGAAATCACAAGCTGTCCCTTGTGTGGCGCTCTTCCTTTAAATGTGTTTGAGTGTCTCATTTGTGGGGAGCCTAGTTTTCTGGAATTTTAAAAACAAATTCTGTGATTTAAAAAAAACATAAGAATTGGTGGTTTTCCACAATTAAAATGAAATGCTGAACTTCCCTAGCCACAACATATATTAGTATCAGTTGAACACAAGGTTTTATTGATATATTTTCAATTTTTAAGCAAGTTCCAAGCCTACCAGGGCCATCAGTCATTATAATAAAATAAAATTAACAGAATGATCCCATCACAGTGCATTGTTTCTTTACTGTTGTCGATGGCCCTGCTGTTTCAGCCTCTTGTTTTCATTTCTTGTCATTCAGTTTAAGTTTAATGCTTTCCATGCGTTCTACAATTGTCTGCTTATGAACGAAATCTACAGCCTTGCTGCATACAGTGCAGAACAGCATATTACCATCAACATGAAATTTGTCCTTGCCAAACCCAGGGACATGGTCTTCAGTGGGGATTTTTACAATTTTTGGCATCTTTTCATAACTTTAATTACTCATGACTGGAGGCTGACATGAAATCTGAAATGCATTAAAACATGAACCCCTCTATGCCATTGAGTAACCTCTGTATGCGGAAAGCAGTTTATTGGAGTATGTTTAGCTATACATATTTAAAGTGCATTCAAAAATCAACCACAAGAGTTGAGATTGCATGCATTGAATAAGTGACACTTGTACTTTCAGTAAAATTTAGTTAATAGTTAATATATGTTTTTATTTTTTCACAAATGGTAAAAGCGCAAATTCCATGTTTTTCTGCATTTTTCCATGGCAAATGGATTTCTAGGATCCCTGCTCGTCTGTGTCACCCATAGAGAACAGTACACACTGAGGCACTTGATAGCTGATGTGAAGGGTACGTCTACACTGCAATTGGAAACCCGTGGCTGTCCTGTGCCAACTGACTTGGGCTCATGGGGCTCGGGCTAAGGGGCTGTTTAATTGTGGAGTAGACATTCCTGAGCTCTGGGACCCTCCCACATCTCAGGGTCCAAGGCCTGGGCTGCAGCCTGAGACTGACTATCTTCATTGAAGTTAAATAGCCCCTTAGCCCAGGCTCTGCGAGCCTGAATCAGCTGGCATGTGCCAGCCATGGGTTTTTAACTGCAGTGTAGACATACTCTTGGGGACCTCACAGTAGAGTCCCCAGAGTGACATTGAAAGCCACCTCTTGGTTGTAGTGCGGCTTGAGTCAAGATACTGGCTGGGGAGAAATGCACAATGGCTACTTACATTTTTTCCAGCTTTCATGTAGACAGGCCTTGGCTCTTGCTTGCTCCTTTGTGGGTCCAATCCCTATTCTGAAAACCTCAGTAAACGGTGATGGCTTCTGTGGCATAATGAAAAAGGGCAGAAATGCAGTGATACCTGCAGCTCAAAGAAATATACAGTGGATATAGGAATGACTGACTCTGCCTCTCCTTCTGATTCAAATATGTTTCCTGTATTTTCTTTGACCCTGCAGGCCATGGTAACAGTCAAGGTTCTAAAGTGATGGCCCAACCAATCACTCCAAATACAGAGAGGCCTCAGACCAGACCTTGGAGCTTCCCAGATGGAGGGCCTGCTGAAAGACAAAACAGCAGAGGCTTACTACCCAGGTGGGGACTGTATACTGCTGAGCTGGTCTGATTTCATTTTTGCCAGTAGCTAGGCAGTGCTCAAATATAGGATGATGCCAGATAGACAGGCTTGGTATTTAAAAGACCAGTTCAGTTTTCAGTATTTCACAGCCCCCAGGACTATATAGCACACAGCCCCCAGGACTATATTATGCAGTAACTTCTCTGATTCAGTCCATTTTGAAAGTTACAACATGCTAAAGGCAATTTTCCAATAGGGGTCCTTAACAAGGTCATCCAAATCCTCCCCTTGGGTGATGAACTTAAACTAGGCACACAATGGCCTCTTTACATATTCAAGTGTGAATCTGAGAATCCAAATGCAGCATTTGAACATACTGTTTGTGTCTCTGTGGTAGAAAATCTGGCCCATGGTGTAAATCCATTTCTGCTGCACATGGAGTGTGCAGAAATCCTACAAGTTGTGACATGAAAACAGCCCCTATTGTCTAGTCTATTGTACTGGAAGGATCCATGCGCCTAAACTTCATGAGCTGTGTGAGCCATGGACCTGTGAAAACCCATAGGCTCCTGAAATGTTATAGCACACACAGTATCATGGAAACCAAAAAGACCAGTTTGATTGTCCCAGCCGATTCTTGTGTTTTGCAGGAGAACTCACTACCTCATGCCTGTTAATGTGATTAGAACTGCAACATGATAATTGCTAGAGATTTCACTAAGTTTACCAGAGAATTGCAGAGAGTGCCCTTACCATCATGATAGTAACGATTGCAGTACAAACAGATTTACTCATGTTGTTCCCATTCAGATAAATGGGAAAGTGACTATTTGACCAAAAGACGTAGCACAAACCTAGTATCAGACTTGCGAAATTATCAAGAATATTTCCAGCTCAGTCACAAAATCTGTTTACCCCCATTATACCGTTGTGATGAATGATGATAAAATAATTACTGATATTTTATTTGTCCTTCAAATAAAGTAATTCACCAGAGGTGAGTGGGTAGGTGCATTTTGCAAAGTTACTCCTATTCTATATTGCAGACTGGCTATATTAATGCACATATGTATATACAACACATCTTTTCTGTCCGGTGGCTATTTTGCTTTTGAAATGGTTTCATGACTGAATTGTTTCCAAATACTTACTTTTACTTACTGCTTTAATTCATGTCTGAAATGTCACTGAGTTTCTGTGGTGCTATTTATTGACAGGAGAGCTCCTTCCTTCAAAGTGAGACAAGAGAAAGAATCTGAAAACATTCCCAGGGAATCAGAGGAAGACACACATGAGATTATGAAGACACCAACCTCCGCCTGTGCCCAGAACCCTGCAGGTATGGGTAATAAGAAACTCTGCCTTAATCTGTGTGAGAAGCACAGTTCTGAGATTGAGAAAACATGTTTCAAAATGTAGAAAGAGGAAATTGCTGTATCACCCAATATATACCACACCCTTCCCTGCTATGTCTTAATCCTGTGCTTTTTCACTTTCTCTGAAAATTTACTGATCCATTTTGACTAAATCATTTTCCCCAGGAGCTTATTTTAGTTGATCATTATACTTCACATGCCGTAGATCTGCATGTCTTCTGGTTTCACTCCTACAGTAGTTTTCTCTTTATTAGGATTATGAAATACAGGGTGCTTGCTCTCAGGCTCTCTCTCACTCTCTCATGAAATATCTGAGGTTTTTCGCCTTCCTCTGTAGCATGGGGCATGGGTCACTTGCTGGAGGATTCTCTGCTCCTTGAGGTCTTTAAACCACGATTTGAGGACTGCAATAGCTCAGACATAGGTGAGAGGTTTTTTGCAGGAGTGGGTGGGTGAAATTCTGTAGCCTGCGTTGTGCAGGATGTCAGACTAGATGATTGTAATGGTCCCTTCTGACCGAAATATCTATGAATCTATAGCTAGATTAAACACACACAAATCTATGTGAAACGAAGGTGAGGCTTTCAGTGTCAAATACTCAAAAATTAGGAAATGCCACAATTAAGGTCTCATGTGCAACCTTAATTCAGCTGTCTGGTGCGTATGCATCATGACAGCCTTTAATTACATGATGGCATACTATTTTTTCCACAGGAATCCTGCTTCATTCGGTGGACAGTGCTCATGTTTGACTATAGTGGCTCTGTGCCTCAGTTTCCCATCTGTAAAAATGGGAATGATAATCCCTCACCTCTGAGGGCTGTTGTGAAAATAAATTCTATCATGTTTGTGTCTGGTAATGTTAATGTTTACGAGGCACTCAGATACTGTAGTGATGAGCCTTACAGAAAAGCCGATGAGAAAAATGATGATTCTGTGTCCAGAGCAGAGTTTGAATAGGGTGTAGTATAAAATACCTGGGGGCACACACTGAACAAAGAGAAAACAAAATATCGAATAGGTGTTCATTATCTGAGCACCATCCATCCTGGGCACCAAATGAGGCAAGGGTCCAGTGGCAAAAAGATAAGTATGTGATTGTGTAATTAAATAGTGTATCATAATGCGTACACATCAGGGATCAAATTAAGGTTGTGTAGTGTTACTGTGAACTGTTTAAAAGCAGCTGCTATTTTCCACTTCAAAGATAACAGCTGAAATGTTAGTGAGGTGCTGTGGGATCCTTCTGGAGGAAAGGTGTTATCTAAATGTAAGATTGTATTTTATCATGCCAGTAAGTAGGGTTGACCTGTTTGGTGAATGACGAAGAGAACAGGGGAATCCATCAGGAAGATGTAAGAAGGGTTTATTCTGTCCATTTATTCTTTTTTTCTTCTTCTTCAGTATCGGTTTGGACACACAAATGCCACGTGTTTTTCAGTGTTTATCTGAACACCTAGTCCGCTCTGCCAAATGAATGGGATTGGGTGGTCAGGTGTGAACTGTGGGCAACCCATCTGAACACCCATGGAGCAGTCATGCATATTCGCATAGAGGAGTGTTCATTGGAAATGCCTAGCTACAGATTCATGACTGAAAGTGAACAGCATGACACACTGATCTCTGGATGTTGTCCTCCCTAGCATATGGTCATTAAATAGCTCATTCCTGATGCCTCTTCTATGCTCTCCATGGAATAAGACCCAGTGACTCTCTCACTGAGCACACCATCTAACACCTCCAACACACACACACTCACTACAGAAGTATGATGGGAACTCTGAGCCAGACAGCGCAAGGTAATTAACAAGGTGGGGAAGGAAATGAGGACTGTTGCTGGCACTAAACGAGTGCATAACAGGATGCAATTGTGAATGAGTAACATCCTGCTGCAAATAGTCTTGTAGGGACTGATCAACAGGGCTTGAGACAAGGGGTATCTGCAGTATAAACAGTCCTGCTTGTTAAATAAAAGAGTAGTTTCAATCAGTATAGCAAAAGTCAGTCGGGAAGAAGATGATGTAACATCAGACCAGTAAGGGGTTCTGCCACTGCCTGTCCTGTAACCTAGGGGGCCTCTGTGCTGTGCAGGTATGGTTCATTTCCCTGACACCACTAGACACCCACAAGCATAAGGTCTCACCCTGGCTCTCACCAGCCTAATTACTCTTTGCAGGGTGACACCAATGACACTTCCAGTCCTGAGTCTCCCCAAATAAGTCCTCCCTGAGTTCTCAACTACCAGACACGCAATCTTTTCCCCTCTAGTTTGTCACTCCCAAAGCAGAGAAACCAGCCCCCTGGAATCCGCTCACTTTCGCCCACACATTCCAGATGGTTTGCACACTGGAGACCTGCCTGAGGTAAAAATAAACAAAAAGTTTATTTAATAGAAAAAGCACAGATTCAAGGATGAAATGGTAAGGGAAAGAACATATAGGCAAGTTACACAGAAAATAAACATGAAGAAGCAACCTCACGCTTTGCACATGCATATTAAATAAAATCTCTTTTCTAATAAGAGTTACTTACTGCCTTAAAACGATTTCCCAAGCTATAGGAGGGATCCAGCATTCACAGACAGCCTCCCACCTCAAGACTGTCCCCCAAGTTCTGGGTGGTCTTCAGTTCAACCCTTTCCATTTTAAAAGGGGTTCCTGTTTTTTTCCCTTCAGACACTTTAGATACTCAAAGTGGGAAAAATCACCGTCTTTCTTGTTTTCCAAAGACTGGGGTTTTCTTTTCAGTCTCAAGTTGTCTCTATGTCTTTCCATTCACTTTAATGGGCCTCTGGTGTCCCTTCCTGGGCTGGAAAATGGATAGTTACTTGAAGCTGGTTTCATGTAGACACTTTGGGAGGTGTTCCTACCTTCCTGACTGCTCACTGCCCTGCTTTGAAGTGGAGCTAAAGTTGCAGTGTAGTATTCTATATATACAAACACATAAATTCACAGTCATAGCCTGTATACATATCTCATAATGATTGAGTTTAGAAAGGGCTGTGCTTGTTATATTTATAATACACCACCATTGCATGCAATCAATTGATTTTACTGTTTATTTTGGGGGTTTAAACCTGTTCTCACACTGGAGTATCTAGACCCTGATTGTTAAAGAGGTAACCTAGTTAAAATTTGCCATGTAGTCCCTGCAGCTAGACTCATGCAATTGTCATTATCAGCAAGAGTTGCAGTGTTCCCAATGTTTACAACATATCAAAACTAGCTTTTTGTTTCCTAGCTCCTTACCATCTCTGCTCTCTGACGCAGATTACACAGAAAGCTTACATATAGCAAACTTCTGCCTCGAGAGTCTTTTGTTTTAGTAGTGTCTCAAACTATCATTGTAAACACTGAGAGCAGGGAGCTCAGAAAGGAAATCCAGGTGCCAGAAATCTCCCCTGGGAGAGTTTACGAAGCTGGGGTTATTCGACATTCACATCATCCTGGTGAGACCCTAGATTGACTAGGAAACATGCTGGGAGTCCTTGCGGGATGATGGGAGCTGGAAAAGGCACCTCCAGCAACAGTGTCTGTACGGAGTCCTTTCAAGGTCTCACTGCACTGTTTGTTGGTCTTTCTCGCGGTTCTTACATTTCTACAGCTGAGAAGTGTGTCAGACACACACAAATTATTAGCTTTTCTTCCACGTGCTCCACAGTGCACCCAGAAAAGCGGCTACCTGATACTAAAGCTATACCATAAAAAGCCTGCAACCATATCATGAGACGCCAGCTCTTTTTACCAGAGGGCAGTGGGAAAACTTTATCCTTTCCAGGACTGTGAATAAAAGTTAAATATGCTGCTTCTTGGGCTAATGGCACAAGCCATTGTCCAAGCAAGAGTTTTACCTATGGCATCTTTCACTGTGAAGCATCCATGAAGAGGACGCTAGACTTTTGGGTAGTGGTATGTGTACCATGCTAGCATTACCTCCCCCTCCCAGGGCCCTCTGGAATTCAAAGTTACATCACCGTAGCTTCTACCAATCCATAGCAGGGAAGGAGGACTATGGCAATTGAGAATTAAGGTCTGGATGCTACTGCTGTGAAATGGCTTGGGTTAGCCTGCTGTAGGGAGGCCTAGAGAGAGCCTCCTTGACACGCACATCTGAGGGTGAGCCCATATTCCGGTGTTTCCTATCTCAAGAAAATGAAAAAAACACTAATTCTTTTTCAGGAGCCAAGGCTGAGGATCAGAGTGTGCAGACCAAGCGTTTAGCAAATCCACTGACCCAGATGAAAGAAGATCTAGCGATTGAGGGCAGGAAGGAGAAACCCAAGAAAGATAAGAATGTCTTTCAAAAGCTTTTTTCCAAAAAGTAAGAGCAGCAGCACAAGAGAGCGCACACTCTTCAGTTTTCTGGATGAGTCAGACTGTTCCCCTTCATAGCACCCTATTGCCTTGGAGTCCAGATGGACGGTGAGCAAGTGAAATGTGTATGGGAGAAGGGAATGCTCAAGCATCGGGAATAGACCCAGCACTTGGAAAAGAATAGAACTGTCACTGTTTTAACAAATTGAACTTGGGTGGATCAGTGTACCTGGTTCTCCCAGGCCTACAGAAGGCTTTTGTTTAAATTGAATTACTTTGATGCTCATGAATGTGAGGAAATAATAGTGCTGGCTAATGTCTGGTATACTCCTTATCCCCACCCATCATGGCAAATTGTGTGATGATGACTAATGTCTACCAGGGACCAAGATGAGATACGACTAATTCTTATCCACTTATTGCATAAGCTGCACTTTGATCCCAAATTTCCATAATGAACCACTACTGTATTCACACACACCCCCACCCTGCACGATGTATCCACCCAATGTCTTATTTTACCTCTAAGTTCTAAAAGAAAGGTGCCGTTGATACCATTGTGTACAGTTGTGACAGCTTAAATGCACACAGCTTGCCATTACTGTTGTGAGTGGCACTCTGTGGAATCACAGTACAGAAGTGTAAGAACATGGAATCATTCCATGAAGTGACAAGAATCATTTCTGCAATGCTTTTAGCTGTCACTATGAAAAGAGAGAGAGGAATATTTCCTACTCATATTAAACTTTCAGGTGTTGCTAGATTCTTGCAGAGTTCCTCATCAACTGCCAAAATCAATTCATTCAAGAACCTCAAAATGCTGTGGGATTCAATTTAGTGTCTACAGCTCTGTCTATACCCTTAGTTTCAGGATTCTTTATTATGCAAATAATTTTCAATAATAAAAGGGAGGGGGGCACCAGATTTGAATGGAACATAAGTAACTGTGGAACTAAAATGAATGACTTTCCTAAAATGATGTACACTTGTGTGTGATGCTAGCCAAATAATCAGATAAAGTTAAAAACTTTAGAAGCTGTGTTTAGATGGCAATTTCTGAGGCAATTTTAGGGGAGATGCGTTCACCCTTTGCAACAAGCAAATAATGTATAACGATGGAATCAAGCTGTCTTAGGTTTTTATATGGCAACTACCACCGTGGGATGAAAGCCCAGGAAAGGGAGCATATCGTAAGGAAAATCTGAATGTCATCTGGTAAACTATTACTGCAGCTATATGGTAATATGCTAATACTTCAAATTTATCAGCACCCATGCTCAAATGAGCTTTAATGATAAAATACAGATACAAAACTTGGGTCAATCTAGCAAAGGAAATTAATGGAAATTCTGTCTTCCTTTAATTGTTAATAACTGCAAACGGTGTTCTAATGAAACCTCAGATTTTTTAATCAATTCATTTTGAATTTCTTGTTCAGTCGCTAGTAGAAAGTTGTAATCAAAATATTTTTTCCCGCTTCTATTTAAATAAAGTCACCCAGTGGTAAAATTGACATCTTTCAGTTGTCTGAATTCTTAATAGCCTTGTTCAGGAACCTGTTTTGTACTTTCGACTGCTAGCCCACTGGAAAAGACTGAAGTAAAAATACATTTTTCACTTTTCTTGCACTTCAATGCCAGTTGCGATACAGAATTTCATTCCTTCCCGTCCTTAAAATCGGGTATTATAACAAATCCTTTAGAGAGTGCTCATTGCAAATATAAGTAGACACAAAGTAGATATAAAACACAAAATGCTGTTCAATGTTTGTTTATGCATGAAGTTTTTCTCTAGGCCATTGCACTTTATTCAGTTCTTCACTTCAAAAGACTCTTATTTAGCAGGTAAAAAGTACTAATATTTTTCCCAATCAGTGGCTTAAAATAAAAAGTATGGCAAATGGCATGGGGTGAGGGGCGGAGAACCAAAATTCTACCTATTCCTGGCCTCTCCCTATCCATTCATCTATGAGGGGAGGAGGAATAGGAGCAGCTCGAAGTGCGTGTGCAGCATCCTTTACCTCTGAGGACTTGGATCCAAATGAGACAGCTCACTGGGCCATGCAGATGTGCAAACAGATTGTGAGCCATGTTTACATGGACAACATGGATACACAGCTTTGACATGTTGTCCACACTCTCACTTCAAGGGGGTCAGCAGGCGGGGGTTGGCTAGTGACTTATTTTAGTTCCTATTCTGCTAAGGTTTGAATTATTATTATTCGTGCTAGTGCACATGGTGATGTAAAGCATCTTAAGTGCACAGCTCCATACATCAGTGGGTCTCAACTATTTATCAATATGTTACCTGGGCAGCAGGTTGGGAACCACAGCACACCCACAAAGCCCCCATGGACCCATATACCCAGCACCTCATGTCCACAGAACCTTCCATGAAGGGAAGCCCTGGGTGGGGGGCAGGCTGCACGGCCCCTGGACCCCGCTATGTGGGGCCAGGTGGCAGGGCAGCTGGGTGGCAGTCCTGGACCCCATGGGCCTGGCTGGCATCCCAGAACCCCAGATCCCAGGGAGCCAGCCTGCAGCCCCGGACCTTGTGGGGCCCACCGGCAGCCCTGACCCCTATCCCATGGTGCAGATCCTGGACCCTGCGGGGCCAGCTGGGAGCCCTGGACCCCGCTGGGCTGGGCAGCAGATCCTGACCACAGACCCTGAGTAGGGTGACCAGGTGTCCCGTTTTCAAACGGAACACCAGGTCGAAAAGGGATCGTGGTGGCTCTGGTCAGCACCCCTGACCAGGCCATTGACTGTCCGGTTGGCAGACCATGCAGTGGGGCTGGCATGCTCCCTGCTAGCACCGTGCAGCTCCCCGGAAGCAGCTGGCATGTCTCCTATCTGTTGTAGTGGCAGCCAGGGGGCTCTGCATGCTGCCCCCACCCCAAGTGCTGCCCCACAGGTCCCATTGGCTGGGAACCATAGCCAATGGGAGCTATGGCGGTGGCGCCTGAGGATGTGACAGTGTGCAGAGCACCCTGGCTGAACCTCCACGTAGGAGCTGGAGGGGGAACATGCCACTGCTTTTGGGAGCTGCTTGAGGTAAGCACCGCCTGGGGCCTGCACCCCTGAGCCCTCCCCCCTCTCATGCCCCAATTCCTGCTGCCCTCTGAACCTCTAGGTCCTAGTCTGGAGCACCCTCCTGCATCCTAAAACCCTCATTCCGTCCTCTGTACCCTGAATCTCTGAGCTAGCCCAGTGAAGATGAGCAAGTGAGTGATGGTGACAGAGGGAGGTGGGATGGAGGAAATAGGTGGCAGGGCCTTGGAGAAGGGGTGGGGCAAGGGTGTTCAGTTTTGTATGAGTAGAAAGTTTACAACCCTAACCCTGAGAGGCTGGACAGCAGCCCTAGACCCTGTGGGGCCGGGCAGCAACCCTGACACCGACCCCGGACTCTGCGGTGCCGGCCAGCTGGCATCACCCAATCCCGGACCCTGGATCCTGCAGGGCAGGGCAGCAGCCTGAACCTCAACCCCATGAGGCCAGCCAGCTTCGCACGGTCCGGGGTCTTATTGGAGATCCTGGGAGGTGGGCGGGCACAAGCCCACCCATGTCTAAAAGCCCCTCCCCCAGCCTTGCAGGAGGGACCACTGGACCTGGGAACCAACTGAAAATGTGGGACAACTAATGAATAACAGAATGAAGGTCACAGGTTCAAAACTAGGAATCCAGAGTGGGACACTGAGCAGAGAAACCTGGACAGCACCCACTGCTCCTCAAAGCTGTCTAGGGAGCCAGCAGACTCCACGCAGAGGAACTCTGCCTGGATGCGTTAGACCAGGGAGGACCGGAAATAGGCCCCACAGTCGCAGAGCACCCCCTTGACTAACATCCTTCTCCTGGTGTTGAAGATGGCCACTTTGGCCAGGGCCAGGAGGTGGTTGACAAGGAGGTCTCACGACTTGGTGGGGTCACGGACAGGGTGTGCAAATATAAACAGGCGTGGGGAAAAGTGCAGCCAGAACCTCAGCAGGAGATTCTGGAGGAGCCAGAATAGGGGCTACAACCTGGTGCATTCGAGATAAGCGTGTGCCAGGTTCTTCCTCACGCCACAATAGGGGCAGGCGTTGGGGATGGGGGTGAACCACGCCAGGTACAGGCCCGTGCTCACGGCTCCATGGAGGAGTCGCCAACAGATATCCCTGGCAGGCCATGGGACATGGGTGGAATAGAGGCTGGCCCACCAGGGTTCCTCACCCTCCGCGGGTGGTAGACAGTCCTGCCATTTGGTATCAGGGTGGGACATGAGGGTGAGGAAGTGAAACAAGTGGCGCATGAGCATGTAGAGTAGTTTCCTTGGTGTGGTTCGGAAGCAACCTGGCTGCAGGGCATGCAGCAGGCTCGGATTTTGGAAGGGAGCGGGCCAGGAGGGCTCACAGGACCGGGGCCCAATTAAAAGACCCGTAGGGCTTGGAGTGTGAGGTGGGCGGGGTGCACCCTCTCGCAGTACCCACTCAAGGAAAACCCAAGAGGCAGATGACAAGGCTGCCCCCACCTCCTGGAGCATGCGTAGGGGGGTCAGGAGCATGGCAAGCTCCATGTGCCAACCAAGTGCTTGGGAATCCACCGAGTTCTCCGATTCTGGTGGTTTCTGCCAGGACCAACCACCAGGACACCGAGAGGGACTCTGCCACCTGCACACGAAGGTAGGGGTTGTGTAGCAGGAGCTCCACGAGGAGGTCCGTCCCCTTGGTGGCCACAACAGACCTGGTCACCGAGAACAGCTTCCAGGTTTGGAGGAGGTCCTGGCAGAAGGTTGGCAGCTCAGAGAGATCTCGCAGAAGACCCCCTCGGGTGAAGAAAAAAGAGCTGCCAGTCGTATCAGAGCCCTTGGCGGCGGTGGAGGAAAGTGAGTGCCAGCGTCCTCCATGCTGGACTACCTGAATCATAAAAGAGTCTCTGCACTGCCTGGAGGCTGAAGACATGGTCCTGGCTGTGGAGGCAAATCAGGTCCTGTGCTCCCTCCTCCAGGGGAAGACTCAGGACTCCTGCAGAGACCCAGTGCAGTCCCAGCCAGAAGAACTCCAGAGCTACCCTGTGAAGCTGGGCCAGGATCCCCGGGACTGGGCTCAGGGTGATGAGCCAGTGCCAGAGAATGGACAAGACTAGATAGTTCAGTACCAGTGCCCTCCCACACAGGGAGAGGCACCGGAGGACTGCTGTCCATCTCCGCAGCCGCTCTGGTCTCCAAATCCTGCCAGTTCTCTGGCGCAGAAGGATGCATGGCAGAAAGGTAAACGCCTACGTAGAGCAGTGGACCTGCACTCCACCGAATGGCTTGAAGCGTGGGTGGGAGGGAGCTCATGTGCCATCCTGCTCCTACCATCAGGCCAGAGCTCTTGATCCAGTTGACCCAGGCAGAGGAGGCCATCAAGTAGGTCGCCCTGGTCCTGGACCATGAGAAGCACGTCATCGGCGTATGGCTGACAGGCCAAGTCGCAACTCTGGCTCCCAGAGCACCAACCCCCGTCAACCTCCAGCGGAGGAGACAGAGGAAGGGCTCTATCGCCAGAGTATACAGCTGGCCCAACACCTTTGACACACCCCTCCCACCCGAAGCTGACCAGCTCGGTCAGGGTACAGTTGAGCCTGACCAAACACTCCACGGAGGTGTACAGCACCAGGAGAAAACCCACAAACGGGGGCCTGAAGCCGAATGCCCAGGAGATACCCCTGGTTCAGCAGGTCTAACACCTTCTCCTGGTCCAGGGACAGGAGGGCGAACGACAGACCATCCCTACACCTGAGCTCCAGGAGGTCCCAGACCAAATACAAGTTATCAAAGACGGTGTGTCCCGGGACAGTGTAGGTCTGATCAGGATGGACCACATCCATCAGCACGGACCCCAGCCGCAGCGAGATGACCTTCACTACAACTTTGTAGTCTGTGCTGAGGAGCGAGACAGGACACCAGTTCCAAAGGTCGCAGAGGTCCCCCCTCTTGGGTAGCAATGCGAGCACAGTTCGCTTGCACAACAGAGGGCGGACCCCGCTCTCCAAGGACTCGGGCCAGAGAGTGATGAGGTCAGGGCCAAGGACGTTCCAGAACATACGGTAGAACTCCACGGTCAGCCCGTCCATGCCCAGAGATTTATTGGTGGGCATGAGACGGAGGGCTTCCGAGACCTCGGCCAGAGCGAGAGGCAGCTCCAGCTGATCCAGGTTGACTGTGCTGACTGTCGGGAGTGCGTCCCAGAGCACCCTGCAGGAAACAGAGTTGGTGGAATCCAGGGAGAAGAGGCTGGCGTAGAAGGCTCTGGCCCTTCCATGCATCTCCTCTGGATCTGTGAGAGGGGTGCCATCCTCTGCCACCTTCCCCACATCTCACCACCACCCTGTGGAGGGAAAGGCATGCTGCTGCCCCCGCCAGGCCAGCCAGAACTCCCAGAAGGACACTGCAAAGCCCACATCCTCCCGCAAGCTATTATTAAAGTGCCAATAGGCCGGCCCCAGCTTCTCCAAGCTGAGATAGACTGTCACGGTCACCAAGTGGTGATCCGAGAATGGGGCTAGCTGAACGGCAGAGGAGTGGGCCCGTGCCAGATGGAAACGTAATAAATAAATGTGGTCCAAGCGGTAGTGGCATGACCCATCACTCTCTACCCGGACATAGGTGAAGGTGGTATTGTTGTCCGGGTGGTGGTCATGCCAGACATCCACCAGGGAGTAATGGTCAATGATCTCCCTGAGGACAACTGCAGCAGCCTGGCTGCTCTTGAGCCCTGAGCGATCCTGGTCCTCAAGGGTGGTATTAAAATCCCTGGCCAGGACCAGGCTCTTGCGAGGATCCAAAGTGCAGAGGAAGGCAGATGCTTGCTGATAAAAATGCACCTGCTCCAGGCCTGCAGTCGGGTGTAGACGTTGACTAAATTCAACTTCAGCCCCTCCACACAGGCCCGGACATGCAGCAGGTGACCCGCCAAGACCTCGGCAATCCCCAGCACCTCTGGCCGTAGGTCGGGGGAGAACAGGATGGCCACCCCAGCCAAATGGGTGCTGAGGTAACTAAAGTACACCCTGTCCCCACACTCCAGTCACCAGCTACCCTCAGCAGCCGGAGCTGTGTGGGTCTCCTACAGGAAAATCACAGAGTACCCCCTGTCCCAAAGCACGGAAAGCATCTGGTTCCTGAGGAGACCCACCCGCCAGCCCCGGGTGTTCCAGGTGGCAAAGATGGTCTGTTTCATAATGAGGAATAGGGAGGATCCTCATGGGAAGGGGTGGCGGCGGCCCACAGCAAGCCTCGCAACAACCCGTGCCTGACTCCAAAAGCCAGCTGGAAGTTGCAGGCCCACGAGTAGGCCACCATGTCCCGCCTCACAGTCCCCCTTCCCTCCTGCAAAACAGCCGTCACAGCCTGGAGGATGAGATGGAAGTCCCCCCTAGCACTGGAGAGCAAACTTCACCTTACCCTCAAAGACACGGCTTTCCCATAGGAAGTGGTGCAGGTCGTCCCGCAGCACAGTGTCCATCAGTCTCTGGCGAGGGAGAGGGCAGCAGAGGGAAGAGTAGCAGCCCCTAGAGGGTCAGGGATGAGGGACATGAAAACCGCCCCCTGAGGGTTGGCCGAGGACAGGGGAAATGAAACAACCCCAGGAGCAGCAGCAATATGGGGAGCGGAGGGGAAGGAGGTGGGCAACGCACCCCGGGGGCTGGAGCAGGGCTGGGGTCAGCACCAGGAATGGAGGCAAAGGTGGGAGTGGGATCCCCGGCAGGCATGCCACTGGGGTGCAGCACCTCTCGACCAGATTCAGGGGCTGAAGGGGTAGGGACAGGAAGGGGGCCCTCACCGACACCGGGCCTGGGTGCCTCAACAAGCTCAGCACCCTCAACCACAGCGTCAGGCATGGTGGCATCAGCGGCAGGGCCCCCCCACTGGGAGGGGAGGTGGCCGCCCCATCTCAGAAAGGGGTGCCACCAGGGCCTCGACCGTCATGAGCAGGGTGCCATCTGTGGCTGGGCAGGAGGATGAACCCAAGGGCGCCCCAAGGCCAAAAACGAGGGCAGAAGCCTGGGGCAAGGGAGAAAGAGAAGGAGGGGGGGGGCAGCATGACTAAACTGCCACCCAGACTGAGGCCCGCTGGCAAAAGATCATCCTCCCCCACAGCCTCGATCTCCTCAAAGATGGAGGTGAAGTCTCCCCCTCACTGCCCCAGAGTCCTCCCCATCTGCAACCAAGGCAGCAATCGCCTCAGCGCCAACGTGGGGCACAGGTGACCAAAGGGCTGTGGTGAGGGGAGGCTCCATCTGAGGCTTCCTCAGGGACAGACTCCAAGCGGGGGGAAATCCCCCTGCTCCACTGCCATGGCCTTCCTGGCCGGCTCCACCAGCTGGACTCTATCAGGGTGCGTGCTGGAAGGTTTGGCGGTGGCAGCCCCCCTCACGGTCTTGCAGTGGTAAGTGGCGTGGTGGAAGGCTCCACACTGCTCCCCACAACAGCAGCAGGAGTGACCACCACCCCAAGAGCACAGATGTCTCTCAGTTTGTGAATAAACCCCCTCCACGATGTCCCGCAGCAGGGGTCCACTTGCTCCGACACAGCAGCCAGCCAGCTAGGGAAGACCCAGGGATGGTAGTGGTAGGGTCAGGCGCTCCAGGGGTCAGAGCCCCCCCCTGCACAGTAGCAGTAGCCCAAGGGAGAGCTCCAGCCAGCAGGGCAGCCAGAGCAGAATGACCAGTTGATGGAGGGGGCTCCCAGCGACCCAGAGGGGGAGGAACCCCTCACTGAGCCCTTGTGGGCCAAAAGTAACATTAAGGAGGACTCCAAAGACATAGCTTTTTAAGCTCTTGTTGACAAGGTCATTACCTGACCAGGGACTTGGACCCTCAGATTGATAATCTGCCAACTGAGCTAGACAGGCTCACAAACATGCAGGGTCCAGGACCATGTGGGGCTGACCAGCAGCCCTGGGGCCTGCCAGGCTGGGCAGCAGCCCCAGACTCCACAGGGCTAGCTGGCAGCACCCGATCTTAGACCCTGTGTGGCCAGCCTGCAGCCCCAGATCCCACTGAGCTGTTCAGTAGCCCCCGGACCCCATGATGCAGCCCTCAGACCCCAGATCCTGCTGGGCTTGGCAGCTGCCCCCACATCAGCCAAAGTTGACTACTTTAAGCAACACCACTCTAGCTGCTGGATATGTAATGAGAGTAGGTGTGTTCACCTACAGTTTGAGCCTAAGGTCTCGCCCGCTCCCCGTTGGGAGAATTCATTCTACAATACATAAGGATGTAGGTTTTTCTTGGAGGACGAAGGATGAACATGGATTCAAAAAAAAAACGTTAGTTATAGATGAACCAGATCCTAAGCCAGTGTAAATCACTGTAACTCCTTTGCCTTCTACAGAGCTATGCGGATTTGCTCCAGCTGAAGATCTGGTTTTTACTGCTTTGTGTTCTGTTCAGAAAAGTTTCAACAACATCCTTTTAATGTACAGAAAGGTTATGAAGTCTGTCCCCCTAGCTCTAAGTCACATTCTTCAGTGTATTCATAATTAAATGAAAACCAGACTAAATTTTCCTTGTTTTTCCTTCAGCAAAGCAGTATGAAGAATTTTATTTTGGCTAAATGTTAACTGTTTTTCCATCCCACCTATTAAAAATGCTTTGCATATGATGTTTTATAGGCAATGGTTTTGTAAAGGACAAATTTCCTGTGTAAAAATGCCATAGCTGATCACTCAAGTCTATATTAACTTTGCCCTAAGCTCAGTTTGTAAAAGGAATAAGAACATCTCAATTTATGTATTCTTGGCCTAGTAAAAGTGACTCAGACATGTCTCCATTACAGCCATTTATTTCAGGGCTGAATTTGGCCCATTATATTACTTAAAAGCACCACACACAATGTAGTTAATAAAAATAATTTACTCTATAGCATGTTTCCACCAGCAGGATGTGAAAAATCATTTTACTAACTCTCTAAAGCTTATTTCACGCACCACTGAAATGTATCTGGTAGAATGCGACACCAGTTCTGTGCCCATTTGTTTGAGGAAATGGGAGGAAAGAATAATTTCTCTACTAAACCACAAGGGAAATGTAGGTAGGTAGACTGGAATTCTCCAGTTAGAATTTGGCCATGCTACCCCAACTCTTTTGTATGGCCTGGTCTCCAGTGCTGAGCCCACATGGATCCCTTTAACTTCAGTGGGAGTTTAAGTGCTCTGTACCTCGGAAAATCAGGCCTTTAATGACCGCAAGTGGTCAGGGCTTTTGTTTGTAATGTATCATCCCAAACTCCGCACCTCTGATAACATTGCCCTCAACACCATGAGGGGATGGGGTGGCATCAGCTCAGTACTGAGAGAAGAGTTTCAGAGGGGTAGCCCTGTTAGTCTCTAAGGTGCCACAAGGACTCCTCATTGGTTTTGCTGATACAGACTAACAAATTTATTTGGGCATAAGCTTTCGTGGGCTATAACCCACTTCATCAGATGCAGGGAGTGGAAAAAAAGTAGGCAGGTATAAATATACAGCATATGAAAAGATGGGAGTTGCCTTACCAAGTGGGGTGGGGGGGTCAGTGCTAACGAGGCCAATTCAATTAGGGTGAATGTTGCCCATAGGGGTGAAAATCAACAGAGGGAAAATTATTTTTTGTAGTGACCCAGCCACTGAGAGTCGAGTGTAACTCACTGAACTACCACTGGGATTTCCTGGGAGGTCTCCTACCAACCACTAACCAGGCCCCACCCTCATAGCTTATAAGAACAGAGCCTGAGGTTGGTATGGCTGCAAAAACTGGAATTTTTAATGAAACTTTTTTACAGCGAAGACAATTTGAAATGGACAAGATGAGAAATATACAGCTGCCGTATCACTTCATACAATGTAATAGGTAATCAGCAGTGCCTCCGGTAAAATATTGGCAGAACACTGTAACCTATAGTGAGTAGATGATGCAGAAATACTGCCTAGGCAGATTCAACTTCAGAACCGGTGGGTAAACGTGCCCTCTTGCTGGTTCTCCTCCATTCCATAGCCCTCTGAATGGACTGTAAAATCAGGTCTTTGTTATTGTGGATGTTGTAGCTGGTCAGATTCACCAGTTTGTCAAAGTCTTCAGCAGAGTACATTAGTTTTGTAAAATAATATGGTGAGTTACTGTTGGTCAAATTTATATCACCATCCTTCATCTCCAAGGGACTGCGCTTCACCCCTGCAGAGGAAGAGAAAAGCCACCATTGTGAGCTGACTCTTGAATACAAAAGACAGGAAAATGTGTGTCTGGCACACATTACATTCTCAATAGCAATAGCAGTGAACATTTTCTGTTACGTCCTACTGGTCATTAAATGAGGGCTAGCATAAATGGAGCACTCTGACTGGTCAAATGGGGATTCTAACTCTGTGGGTATCCTGCGGACCTAAATGGGTGTTGAAATTTTTTGATGAAGCTAAGTAGAATATGTCTGCATTTCAAACTCTGACTTTAAACCTGTTGACAAACCCCTGCCAGAAGCAGAGAAGGAACAAAAATACATTGGAGGCAGTGGGCCAATTTTTTTCCCCTCTCAGTTAAACTGGCATAAATATGAAGTAATTCCATTGACTTCAATGCTCTGGCTTGACATCACACTGAGTGCAGAATTAGGCCTACAGGCCTTTTCTGAACACTACCGGCCTGATTCTCAAGTACCCCTTCCTTGCACACAATTCCCGCTCAGATTAGTGGGAGCTGCTGGTGCTTGATACCTCTGAAGTTCAGGCCATATGGGTCAAATTCTGCCAGCAGGTAATCCATGCAATGCCACAGGAGGCAGAAAAGAATAAATCAACAGAGTCCAAGCCAGTCGCATACGGAAGAGTGGAAGGGGATGGGGAGTCTTCTGCATATCAATCTGTGTTCCTCCAGCTATCAGGTATCACATCTTCATTCTCCAGTTTAACACCATACCCCAAATGTGCCAGTATCCAACATGCCAATGCTCCTGGTAAGTTTTATTATTTATTTAGCACTTAATATCAGGAAATCCTGTTTACTGCATCCAAGGACTACAGAAAGTGAATATTTATGCTTTCGAGTTTGGACTTACACTTCCTTCCTCTCATTTTGCAAGAGAATCTAATTTATTTGCAGCCTGAAAGCAAACTGCCCAGATCAATCTAAATCTGCACGATCTCTGCTAGGGCTCTAAACAGGCCATACTTGAGATGTTATCTGCAATATCTACCTGAGCCATGTGAAATTGACACCTACACTGTGCTCATGAAGTATCAGCTGGCTTCCACACTCTAACTTGGATTATCAGTTTTTCCTGTAAGTTTGATTTCCAGGCTAGGGATATTGAATAATACTCTGTAGAATTTCTGGTGATGTGTTAACACTTTGCCTCAAATGGATCTTTTAGTGTTCTAGCATCATGAGCCACATTTCCTATGCCAACCACCTACGCTGTAGATGCCACTGCTGGTTTTGAGCATGCAAATGCAGGATTTTCATTTTAAAGGGCCAATTTTTCAAAACTGGCCACCTAGTCAAAATCAAATGATTAAATAAAAAGCTCTCTGAGGTGTCTCCCACTCAGCCAGAAATGAAAATTACCACTTTTAAAGTTGAAATCACTAGACCTCCCATTCCCCAAATGCACACTTTCACAGTTGACCTGTCAGCTTGAAGTCCAGATCTATGAATAAATTACTCTTTGGAGGCAAACCGGTATGACTCATAACTCACAGGTTTGGGCCTCGGCCACTGAGAAGCTAAACTCCCGCATTCCTTCCACATACTCTCAGCTGCTTTTCATTAAGTGAACTGTGAAAGCCTCTGTTTGACCTGTTATGCTGTGTTCAACAGCTTTGCCTGAATGTGCATTACTCGGTGAAGCTTTCTCTGTCCCCATGGTCGGGCTACAGCCTTCTTCCTAACATGTTGATTACTAACCTGTAAAGTTTCTACACTGGATTTAGTCACAGTCTGTTTATGCTGTGTTTAACACTAGTATTAATGTTCCATGGTAAATGATAGTAACAGTGGAAACATTTTTCTTAACCACTTATTTTTTAGTTGCTCATAACTTTATTCAAACATTCCTTCTGGGGAGAAGTTTTCCATGAGCAAATGAATTTTTCTGCAAAGCTTGAACAGAATCGATTTAACTGTTAGAGTGTTTTTCTTTGTGTACTCATCTCAAAAACCCAGTTTGCTTCAGGTCTGATTTGAAATTTTGCACTTTGATAGCTCAAAAGGGGTGCAGCATCCTCACTGGGAAAGGCAAATCATTCCAAGTCTGAATAAAATCAATTCATTGTTTTCAAAGGTCTGAGTGTTTACAATTGGACCATCTGCACAGGCATAGCTAGAACGTTGCCTGTTCCTTTTTTTCAGGGTGTCCCACAGCTGTTTAGAAAACCAGGTACCAGCTACTGAATCTCGCTTTAAAGTGTCCTTTGCTGCTTAAGGCACCTTCTGAGGGAACAGCCTGCTGCTAAATATCTACAGAGATTTAAGCACAATCTTGGTGCAGAGAATGAGCAGTGCTAAAGGTGGTACTAGCTTCCCTGTAGGTCATGGGAGCATCAGGGTGAGAGCAGAGCTGGCCCAGAGTGGATGTATCCATTTATGGGGGAGGGGGGTGGGCTGCTACTTTAATATGTTCTTCCCCTAGAGTCCAGGAAGAATTCTAGCTGAGTCAGCCAAAAATTCTCTTATCCCATCCCCCACTACAACCCAGCCCCCTCCACACTCTTCACATGCAAAAGCCACAAAGCATCATTTATTCTGACATTGTTTGCTAGTCTGCATCAATCTCCACGTGTCTGCTCAAACTTGGCTCTGTCGAGGCTTTTGCTGGTATATGTTAGGTCACTGGAGAGTGCAGTCAAAAAACAGGGACTCAGCCCTGGGAATTCATAACAGAGGTGAACAGGACAAATGGGAAATCAGATGTGGGAAGACTGGTCACACAAAGTGTAGTAAAATGATTGGTTCCTGTTAACAGTGAACTTACCAGGTTCCTTGTAGTCCTTGAAAGTGTTGTTCACCAATGGGAAGTGGAGCACTATGGGAGCTCTGGAGTTCTCTGCCTCTGAAAACACGTAACATTCCTTGGGATTCTTCTTGTCTTCCTCACTCAGCTCAATTTTGGGGAATGGGATTCCTTGCGTTTTGCAGTATCTGTATGTAATCTCTAATTGCTGGTTAGACACAGAATATGACCACATTAGAACCCTCACAAAAGACTAGACTCAGGCTTTCCTGTAACAAGTGACACTGAATTACTCTGAAACCACACGAGGCACAATACTGAATGATAGAAACACCCTATACAGCTGCCTGACCAAAAGCCTCCGTGTTATTAAAGCTCAGAGGGTAGGAATTTCCAGCACTGGCTTAACTCTGTTTCCATTGAAGTTGGTGGCAGTTTTAGCTTAGATTTTAGTGGGGGCAGAATTAGGCCAACTCTGAGTGTTTTGCAAATCCCATCCATACTTTATAAACAAACCCCACACAGAGTAATGAAAGGGGCTTGTGGCAAGAGAGAAAAAGGGTTACAATTATTCTCTACTAGACATAGGGCACATCTGAATTTTCCAAAAGTATGGAAATGTCAGAGCCAAGGTTTTTGTTCAGTCCATTGTCAAGAGAGGGATGTTCAATGCCAAGCTTTTGTTTCAAGTTCACCTGTACTATCGATCCATGGTAGGAATTGTTATAGTAGCTGGAGAGAATCAAGCACTGGCATGTTCCCCCGTGTGTGCTTTGTACTTTATCCCATTAGTAAAATGTCCCTGTCCGTCTGCTTCTAGGTGCCTTTACAATACTCAGTAAAAGCATCATTCTTCATAAGCCAATTCAAGGTAAGCAAAATATGGTAATTTTTTGCCAAAAATGGTAATTCTTCCACCAGCCCTAAACTCCCTTAGACAACCTCCTCAGTAAAATCCTGAGTAATTCAAAAGCCCCTTCCAGCCGGCCCTGAGGACCAACACACTCAATATGTGTCAGACTAAGATGGGCAGTGAATTCCAGAATCGCAGAACCCGCACACTGAAATATGCTGCCTCAAACCTCTAGATGTATACGTCTAGGTGATCTTAGTTGCTGGGTTAAAACCCCAGGTCAGGGTGGACATCGCTAAGTGACACAAGACCATCTATATGAAGCCATCTAGATCAATAACAACCACTAATTGCACCCAGATATGAACTAGAACAGGGGTGGGCAAACTTTTTGGCCTGAGGGCCACATGGGGGAATAGAAATTGTATGGCGGGCCATTAAATCTCACAACATTGGGATTGGGGTTTGGGAGGGGGTGAGGGCTCTGGTCAGGGGTGCAGGGTGCTCTGGGGTGGGACCAAAGGCTTTGGAGGGCGGGAGGGGATCAGGGCTGGGGCAGGGGTGCAGGAAAGGGTGCAGGTTCTGGCTGGGGGTGCGGGCTCTGGGGTGAGGATGAGAGGTTTGGGATGCAGAGGGTGCTCTGGGCTGGGTTTGAGGGGTTTGGAGAGCAGGAGGGGGATCATGGCAGGGGCAGGTGGTTGGGGCATGGAGAGAGGCTCGGGGGTGCAGGCTTTGAGCGGTGCTTACCTCAAGCAGCTCCCAGAAGCAGTGGCATGTCCCTTCTCCAGTTCCTATGCAGAGGCAAGGCCAGGAGGCTCTGCACACTGCCCCATCCACAGGCACCACCCCTGCAGCTCCCATTGGAGCACCGGAGAGGGACAATGGAGCGCGTAGGAGCCAGAGCAGGGCCATGATGCAGCTTCCAGAAGCCGCATGGTGCGGCCCCCAACCCAGTGCCTCAGTTGGCAAGCCGGAGCAGGGCAAGCCCCAGACCCCGCTCCCCAGCGGGAGCTCTCAGACCTGCTTAAAACAGCTCGCTGGCCGGATCGGGCCCATGGCCATAGTTTGCCTGTCCCTGAACTAGAACCTAGTGCAGTCTGTGAAGCAAAGATTTACTACACTCCTTTCAAGAAACACTAACTATCTGAGCTTCTGTGCTCTGGAATGACTGAATTTTCCAGCGGTCTATGGTAACTCTAAGCAGTTCACTGTGCATTAATCCAACATGGAAATGACTGTGCCATACATATGTAGCCACTCACTGTCCAAATGGAAGGAAAAAGTAGGATAATTCTCCTCACATTCCTATTAAAAACGTAAAACATAATAGATAATCTCATTTTTTCATGAAACCATGCATGCAGTCCACTTGGCTCTTGATGTAAACTGGAGATAGGCTTTGTTGGAACATTATACCTTTTCTGTGCATTTTTACTGGTGTTTTGGCCATTCTGACTAGTTTGCTCTCCTATGAAGGGGGAAATAATGGGAGCCTCTTGGTGGTTATTAACTAAACACTGTTTAGTTTGGTGGCAAAAGATATTGGACCTGATTCAGCAACTGCTTACAACAGTCCTACATGGGTATTAATTTTCTGACATCAGCAGTTACTCCTCTTTTGCACCACTGTGATAGTGGACTTTGGACTACTGAGTCCAAATCCTATTATAACTGTACTGTTAAAAACAAAATAAAAATGGCAGGCAAGCCTTGTAGGAAAGGTGACATCAGTGCAACAAGCAATAGTGAATTTAAATCATCTCACCTGGAACATATTGCCCATTGAGTAATCAAGTGAGATGATGACATCCACATTCCTCTCAGGCTTGAGAAGCGGTGGGCAACTGGTGTTAATGAAATAGCCAACATCTATTAGGCAGAGATGTTTCTCCTGTGGAGTCAGTTTGTTAGGGGATAAGTCCAGCACAGTGTCTGAAAGATAACTGTATTTTAATCAGTGTATCACTAGGAACAATGGACTATTTTTTAAGAATAAGAAAACAAAAAGACAAGATAGTATTAAGTGGCATCTTGCAGTAATTTTAATACGGTTGTAACATGCTTTTCAGCTCCTCATAATTGCCTCCTGAGGATCTTATCGTACTTATGAAAATTAATTAAGCCTCACTATTCCTAAAAAGTAGACAAATATTACTAGATGGATTTTACAGATCGGTAAACTAAGGCATGCAGCGATATAAGGCCCAGATCCTGATAGATTGAGTAGCACATCACTCCACAGTAGTCCAGTCCACTTGGCTTCTCCCTTCCAAGCCCATTATCATTCCCTGGTGGTAAATGCCATTACCTTACTCCCTGGGAGTAAGGCACTATTCAGCATGAGTAAGGATATCAGAATATGATCCTAAATGATTTGCCCAAGGTCACAAAATGAGTGAATGGCAAAGCCAGGAACAGAACCCTGGAGTTCTGACTAGTTTGTGGTCAGAAGCAGGAGTTAACAGCTAGATCACATAGCTGCTTTATGTAATTTTTAGTATATTTCATTTCTGTTGACCTGTCTGCCATAGAATCATACAATAGAGTTGATTTAAAATATGTATAACAACTGTAAGGTGTTCCACATTTTGGAATGCATCTTTGACAGCATCCTGAAGTAATAACTTATGTTTCCATATCCCCTGTTAAAATTAGCAAATAATTCTGTAAAAATGTAACGTTCACGGCTGCTAGGAACTCAAGATCCTGATTTAATGAGGGTAAGTTACTTGGTGATTCACAGAGCAAAAACAGGAAGGGGTTTACATTTCAGTTCCTTTTGGTTCAGTGTATATTATTAATTTAAAATTCCACCCCCAACCCAAACCCCCATCTGCATATCACTGTGTTGAAAGTTTTCAGAGTAACAGTCATGTTAGTCTGTATTCACAAAAAGAAAAGGAGTACTTGTGGCACCTTAGAGACTAACCAATTTATTTGAGCATAAGTCCTGTACTTACTTTTCACTGGAAATCTGAATTAAAGCAAGCACTTCATTGGGAGAGTCCCCTCTTATATATTCAAACTCAAAAAGAGCCTTTAAATAAATCCTTTCCATTAAAATCCCTCAAGGGAGTCAACTGGAGTCATTAATTATTTCACTGTGTAAAATTCCCTGGTCTCATTTCACAAATTTACCACAGCAAAAATGAGGCCATTCATGAGCTCTCTTCTTCCCTCTCCAACCACCACCTGGCTGGTAAAAAAGTCTGTTAAACCCAGACCTGAGGTTTCAGTAGGTCTTATCTGAAGAAAACTCTTTAAAACAAAATAAAATGCACCTTTAACCTAGAAAGCCTACCCTTATAACTCATAACACATGAACTAGGGGTCACCAAATAAAATTAATAGGCAGCAGGTTTAAAACAAACAAAAGGAAGTATTTTTTCACACAATGCACAGTCAACCTGTGGAACTCCTTGCCAGAGGATGTTGCAAAGGCCAAGACTATAACAGGGTTCAAAAAAGAAATAGATAAGTTCATGGACAATAGGTCCATCAATGGCTATTAGCCAGGATGGGCAGAGATGGTGTTGCTAGCCTCTGTTTGCCAGAAGCTGGGAATGGGTGACAGAGGATGGATCACTTCATGATTACCTGTTCTGTTCATTCCCTCTGGGGCACCTGGCATTGGCCGCTGTCGGAGGACAGGATAGTGGGCTAGATGGACCTTTGGTCTGACCCAGTATGGCCATTTTTATGTTCTTATATCATTCCTGCACATGCAGATGACCTCTCTTCCTGCCTCTGATCTAAAGATGGGCTCTTGGACCTAACCTTTTCTTGGCTTCACTGAAGTAGCCAAAAGAGGTTGCAACACCCGATCAGTTATTCACTTTTCCCACAACAGACTGTATGCTTTCCTCCATGCCTCGCCTTATGCATGGGATACCTTCCCTGAACTAATCTGCAAGGCTACTATGCTCTACTCCTGCAAATCCCTCCTCAAGACCCATTTCTATTAGGTTGCCTTCACAAATATTCCAGCTGATAATGCGAGTTGATACTGTTTATTTGATTGTATGTTTTATCCCTCTCCCCCCACACTTCAGATGTTGCTGGTTTTCTTAGGATGTGAGCTCTTTGGGACAGGGACTTTCTCATGTTGTGCATTTGGAAAACATCTAGCACGTTGTGGGCTCTACCTGAATCCAACTGACAACAGCAGCAGAAGGATCTGCCACTGCCAGCAGGGCTGAGGGTACAATGGCAGCCAGAGTTGGACAGGTGGGATCTAGAACTTGCAAGGAGCTTGGAGGTGCACAGGGGTCAACCTCATCCTCTTGCTTGCATTCTAGGGATGAGGTCCCAGAGTGGCTGGTTCTCCAGGTATAAAGGCAGCATACATGGGCAGATTCATATTTTCATCCAACCCATTCACTCATCTCTAACACATAATGACTTGTTACATTTTTGTTATTGGCATTAGTCGTATCCCTTGACCTGAGGTGATACCTCAAAAGTGCAGCTAATGTTTAGTTGCAGTTACCTTTCCATTCAATAAATCCTCTCTGTTGGAGATAGTCCTTGTAAAATTCTAGGCCTCTCAAGAAGTTATGAGTCTCTTCCAGTAGCGGGCGGATGGTTAGAATATCATTAAAGATTTCGCAAAGGTTCCCTGACATGGAACAGGAAGGCTTGATGATAACGGAAGAGTCATCGGAAGCATTATTTTCTCTAGCTGGGAAATAGAAAAAGGAGGGTAAGAGAGAACTTTGACAAAGAATGTGGAATGCTCCTTTCTTGGGCTAATCACCCTCTCTGTCTATTTTGTGGGTCAACGCTCTTGTTTCTTTGTCTGTGCACCTCTCTCTCTCTCTCTCTCTCACACACACACACACACACACACACACACTTTAATGAAACAGTTGACCATATTTGATTCTTTTTTAAAGAATGATTTCCAATTTCTAGCCTTCCAAATGACATGCTTGCTTCATAGCCCTGCTGAGAGCCTGACATCACCAATTGCCCCACCTTTTGCATAGTCACAGTTGAAGTGAACTAGTGGTTTGAGAGGAAAATTAAAACTAATCAAAACATTTTTAATTAGCACTTAAATATGGCTGGGTTCAACAGGATGAGATTGGAAGGGTCATTGGGTAAGTGGCAAGGTGAGCGATAAGTTGGTTTGGGCTAGTAGGATGATACTAGCACTTTAGGATTCTTGGTCCTATTTGATTTCAATGATCTTTACAAGAGTTTCCATTTCAATTGTTTAAAAGACACAAAAATAAGGTAAGGGCAGTGCTACTGACCCAGCGCCATTACCGAATATGAAACAATGGCAACACAATATTGGTCAGCTGAGGAAGTGGCAGAAAAAAGGTTACACTGTAATATACTGGTATAAGAGTCCTACATGGCCTCCATGCAGAATGAACCCGTTTCTGTGAACCCATTTCTGTCACAAGGGAAAGACTCCCATACTATCTCAATGCTTTCAGAGTAAATCTGATACAAGTGAAAATTATACTGGGGGATCCACTGGTAACCACAGTGGAATGACAGAACACAAGTAATGCACTGGTGTTTAGAGAGTTTGTGAGGGTCCATTAGCAGAAGAAGCAGAAATGTATCTTCTCCTAATCCTCTCCTTGATAATGGGAACTATGCGGTAAGAATATATGTTGATCTTAAAACACTTTAAACTCTTACCCATATCTGCCACGTCTTTGGCCCAATGGTCCCAGAATTCATCTGAATTTGAGGACCAGTATAAGCCATCCAACAAATTTCGAGTAAAAATATTAGTCCAGATACCTGCAAGTCCAACCACATGAGAGAAATACCATATCAGCTCAAGTTAACCAGTGGTTTACCTCATCTGAATAAAAATGTCATGAATTTTTACTTACAAGAACCCATGTTGAGTATAGTTAACTAGTTTGAGTTGATTATGCTGTAACGTAGTGCCCTCGATAAAAGAGCAAATCTGGGACTTCGGCTACAAAGATTGGCAGAGCCCAGCCAAGAAAAGCTCCTCCTCAGATGCTGGTGGACATTGCATTCTCTCATTCTACTGGAGGGCAGCAAAGTACAGACTTCACCCACCCAAAAGAGGTCCTCTAATCCCCATGTGTATTATGTGGAGATAGAGAGTATAGAATATTGACAAAAAGGTGTGATGAAGCAGAAAGAACCCAAGACCCTTCTGTGAACTGGTCTTTGGGTCAGAACAGACCAGCAGAGCACAATGTAGTGAATCTATTATTAGTAATATCTGCTAAGGGTGTAGCTGTTGTTGCTCTTTCCATCAGGATGAAGAGAGTGGGAGGGCACCAGCTGGGGAAGATTTGGCGGTAGGTGCTAGGATGGCAGTTGGGAGGCATGGGGCACAGAAGCAAGGTGTCTGGGACTGTGGGAGCAGCATGGTGTTGAGGGCAGTTGAGGAATAGCCTTGAGCTCCACCAGGTGTGAGGGCTAATAAGGCCTTAGCAACAGAAGCACATACAGAGCTTGCCTCAGCCATGGCACACCTAGCATGGCTCCAGGGACTGTTTCAAGAGAGATGCTACCACAGCACTGCAGAGATCCCACAGGGGCAGCATTTACGATGTAAATGAGACCCAGAGACATCTGCTGCTCCGCAACAGCACGGTGCAGCACGGTTTTCTCTTGCATGAAATCACCAGCACCCAAGAGAGGGTTATCAAATCAAGTGTTATTACTTCTATTTATAAATGAAGGCGTGTATCTGTTTGATGAGAATTTGACAGGTACAGGATCAGATTGTGAATGGACTTGTGTAGATGTACTGGGGTACAAGGAGCTCCCACTTCTTGTGCCCTCAATGCACACACACACACACACAAGAGGCCAAACTCAATCATGGTGCGACTGCCAGTGTTGCCATCTCTTGCAATGAGAGTAAGACTGTTTTAGCCCCTAGTGGAGCCAGTTTATGATGCCAAAAGCTCCTGCCCTGATATGGATTTCAGCCCTGCTTAAAGGGGGGAACCCATTCTGATTGGTTCCCTTCCCCACATGCCTGCCTCCTGGGGAAAAGCAACCAATCAGGGCTGCTGCAGGAGGCTCTCTCCCCTCAAGAGTCAAGAGGAGTTTGGGGGTATGGCAGGGGAAAGCTGACACCATTGTCACAGGAGAGGAGGGAGCAGAAAGACCTTAGCAATTCTGCTTCCTCCTCCCTTCCCCATCCTATGAAAAATGGATTGGCTCTGTTTGCTGCTGCTCCTCCCCCTCCATCCCTGTGCCACCAGGTCTGGGAAGGGGGTGAAGAATCCCTGGAGTTCCAGGAGGACCAGAGGTAAACAGATGGGCAAAGGGCCAATGTGGGAATGGGGGGACAGAAGTGATGAGGGGTTGGGAATGCATCACTAATTGGTGGTCTATGGGATGGGCAGGTGTGGGGGCTGGTGGGCTAGAATGGATGTGGGGGCTGGTAAGTACATAATTCATTTCTGGGCTGGGGGATAGGTAGATATGGGGTTGCAGGGCACAGAATTAATTATTTAGAAATTTGGGGTTTGAGGAGAAGCTGGAATCTCTGCGAGTGCCAAAACCAGCCAACTCTGTATTTGGAAGAGTTGGCAACTCTGATTGTGTCAGTAGGGAAGGGGGTAGGGGGAGTCCAAAAATCAAAAGATAGACCAAAAACACAGTATAATTTTTTTTAAATCTTGTTATTTTAGGGAGACCGAACTATGATTTTTGAACTTTCGAGGTTAGCAGTACTCGACTCCATTGGATCTGGGTAAATTTGACCCTAGGAATCTGGCCATTTAGGACTGCAATATATAGATCAGTGGCCAGCCAGTGCCACATTTATGTTCTCTATGGTGTTTTAATTAGGCTATGTTCCATGAATAATAGGTCACCTTCCAGAAAGCAGATCCGAGACTCTGGGAGCTTCTTCACCAACCTCCCCATGAAGAACTCACTGTCAAAATGTTCTGATCGAATGGAGGCTCCGTATTTCTGGAATCCCACCTCGTAAGGTGAGAACTCCACCCATTCTACAAAAGGATTGACACACAAGACTTTTATTATAATGTTAAGAGAGTAGGAAAAGAAAATGAGACTTACGCAGATGGATAAAGCAATTCACAAATCAAACAATTTTGCTCCCCCCAGCTCCTCTGTGCTGACTGTAGCTTGTATATGATAAGCCATACTACCCTTTTCATTCACATTTGGCGCTGATGTACATGGAGACTAAATTGGTTTCTCATCTCAGGAGAATATTGTCTCTCCAGATAAGAGTTGAGAGACCCATTGATGAAGCCCTGGGTGGAAGCCCAGGATTGAATGAATCTGGATACTCGGACATAGAGGCCAATTAGTGCCAACTGGTTCACTGTTGGGTAACAGCAACTCCTAACAGGCCTGACAAACTCACTACCCTAACACACCGCTTTCATGGTATTTATCCATAAACCATGTTATGTAAGATCTTACCTGAAAGCCAGGATCATGCTGATCATTAATATTATTGTGAAATGTATGTGTGCCTATTATGTAAAAAGTTACATATGCATAATGATAACATGCTCCTAAAGTCTGAATCAAAGTAGGGTTGACAAATGGGTTTTTCCAAGACAAAGGGTAGATATCCACCTATCTATCTTGGTTCACGTGTAAACTAAGCATTGTAAGTCAACACAGTGGAAACCCCCATTAACATATAAAGTCAACAGGGAGATGGAAAGTGAACAGGGAGAGAAGACATCAGAGACTGAACCACAGAGAGCTGGGGATAGACAATGAACTTTGGGGATATAAGAAGAAGGCAAAAGGACACCCCTTGATCCTGCACATGAGGAAGTATTCAGGCAATGCAATTACATTTGTGAAAATGGGATCCCAACCTGCCCTGGTTAGAAACACTATAAAGAACATTGAGGTGACTGCTTTTAGACTGATGGTTAGTCTGCTAAAGTTAAGTTTAGTCTCTAGAAAGCAGGTATTGGTTTTGTTTTATATGTAACCTCTCTGTTTCTATTATCCTTACTCACTAGCTCTTAAATCTTAACCTTTGATAATAAACTTAAGATAGATCTATAGTGAAAACAATCTCAGTGCTGTGATGTTATACAAGAACTGATCCTGGGTTGAATCAGATAAGTTGGTGTGCACATGGTTCCCTTGAGGACACAATACCTAGTATTTCTGTGAGTGTTCAGTGGATAAGGGCTGGACTCTACAAGGGAACAATTCAAAGAGCGGTCAGGGACTGGGGTGAACCTACTGTTAAGCTGCAAGGCAAAGTAAGCGCTGGCATAGCCCACGGGACTGTTTTAGCACTTAGCAAGCTGGTGGTGCAAAAAGGTGGCTCTCCGTCCTGAGCATGCTAACAACCATCACAGATGCTAAGGCCAAGATTTTCAAAAAATGTGGGCCTAACATTAGACTCCAAAGCTTAGATTCAGGCTTCTAAATAAGATCAGATCATTGCCTGTTTAGATATGTATATGGCCCTCCTCATGGTAGTAAACAAGGGCAGTAGAGAAGTACTCTCCTGATTTTACAGATGGGGAACTAAGACACAAGGTACATTAAAGGATTTGCCCAAGGTTACACAGAAGGTCTGTGGCTCAGCTGGAAACTACACTCCAGTCTCCTGAGTCTACAACCAAGTTCCCTGTCCATGTCCAAGTGCCCTATCCTCTAAATCATCTCCTCTCATCTTCAAAAGTAATGAGCACCCAGCAGTTCCCAGGTAAGGACGAATTCCTTTCTCACTCCAATTAAAGGTAAACTTTCCAGAACTGGTGCTGAGCAGGAGGGATTTTTTCCCTTCTCAAAATCCCTTTAGCCTCTCTGACCCATAAGGAACTGAATTCAGAAACAAGGGTAAAGCTTGGAACACTTACCTCTAAATTTAAAAGTGCTGATCTGTTCTGCTTTGACGTTGAGGATTGCATAGAGAGGCAAGGGGTTCTGACCCTGATCCACAGCCTTGCGCTGGTCTGAGAGTTTACTTTCCTCTGGCTAACAAAGGAGACACAAAATATCACAAAGAGCATAAGGAAAATTGAAACAAAATCTGAAACGCAGTAAGAAGAAGCTGCCAGCAGAGTCAACCTAGGCAGCATAAATAGATGTGTTAATACCAAATGCATAAATCTATTGGACATATTGTCAAGCCGGACAGTCTCTGGACACAAATCAGACGTCAAGAATTATAACATTCAAAAACCAGTCAGAGAACACTTCAGTCTCCCTGGTCACTCAATTACAGACCTAAAAGTGGCAATGCTACAACAAAATAACTTCAAAAACAGACTCCAATGAGAAACTGCTGAATTGGAATTAACTTGCAAACTGGACACCATTAAATTAGGCTTGAAAAAGACTGGGAGTGGACTCTACATTACACAAAGTAAAACTATTTCCCCATGCTTATTTTTCCCCCTACTGTTCCTCACACCTTCTTGTCAACTGTTGGAAATGGGCCATCCTGATTACCACTACAAAAGGTTTTTCTTTTTCTTTTCTTTTTTTCCTCCTGCTAATAGCCAATCTTAACTGATCGCTCTCGTTACAGTTGGTATGGCAACACCCATTTTTTCATGTTCTCTGTGTATATATATCTCTTCCTACTGTATTTTCCACTGCATACATCCAATGACGGTGTTTTAGCCAATGAAAGCTTATGCTCAAATAAATTTGTTAGTTTCTAAGGTGCCACAAGTGCCCCTCGATATTTTCAGAAGTGGCCTCCAAATCTCTGTCTGGATTTCTGCATGGATATTTTTTGACACCAGGTAACATTTTCAAAAGCATCTGAATTATTTAGGCAAATCCTATTGACCTTTAATGAGGCAGAGGCAAATTTGCAGAAGTTATTAGTGATTTTGGTGACTCAGCTCTTGAGTGCCCAACTTCAGACACCTTTAAAGGCAGCTGATTTTCAGAGGCTGGTTGCTCAGCACCTTTCGAAAATCAGTAGGGCACTCAAAAACTGAGGCACTCAAAATCACGTGATGCTTTGGAAAATCTTAACTCACGTTTGAACATAGGACCTGGGCACTTTGGTGAACTTTATCCACCTCTATTTCTGAACAGTTATATTTGAGGAGACTGTATGTTTGCACGCACACACGTTGTCATTAAAGGCTCAAAGAAACAGAGAAGTCATTTTCCTTAGCTATAGCATAGCAAGTACGTGCTCCAGGAAGCACTGTATGTACCTCATCATGTAAAAACGCTTCCTGAACAAGTGACCACAGCTCTGTAAAAGATGAGATGTGTCCTTCTTTTGCCCTCTTAATCATCTCTTCATGATAATACTTCAGATGCTCCATGGAAATAACATTCATCTTGCACTTCATCACCTGTTTCTTTGCTAGACTGATTAGCCCTTCCAGAGTTTTCTGTGACCAATCAGTATTTTTGTACAGGTTGGTCATGGTCCTGAAGCAAAGAGGTGATGTTAACAAAACAAGAATTGGTTTAATAATACAAACACATTACGTTTACCTGGTGTCTTCCACTCAAGGACATCAAGGCACTTTACAAACTTTGATGAATTAAACCTCACAACACTCCTATGAAGCAGCTGAGGATTACTTATGGATGTTCTTGGTCTCTACAGTATTCAGACCCAGATCCAGTATTCCTCGAAGAGCTTGGGGGTGTTTGGATCTGAGGGCTTGGATTGGGCCCTGTGTCCAGTATTGCTATTCCTATTTTGCCAGTGGAGAAACCCAGAGAATTGTTAAGCATTTACTCCTAACCCCTTGGACGCAGTGCAGGGTTCATATTGACTGCACCGGAAGCAGGATTCCTGTCCTAAATACATCTGTTTGGAACATTTATGACAAAAATGAAATTTTCACTGCAATATGCTGTTTCAGCAAAGCCAAAATGTCTCATGAAACCATATCAGTTTTGCTGGTTTTCATCAGGAAGGAGAAGGAAGAAACAGTGAGACAGAGAGAGAGAGAGTGCTTTCTTATAGCCTATAGCCTGGTTAGGGCACTGGCCTGCACTGTGGGAGACCCTGGTTCAAAGTCCCTGCCTCTGCCTGATTCAGTGTGATCTGGGATGAAAAACTATTCTAACTTAGCAGAACTGGGACTTGAACCTGGGTCTCCCAAGCCAGTGACCTAAACACTCCACTGCCTAAAAAAAGAAATCAGGTTTCAATCCAAAAACAGACATTTAAATATAATTCACAAAAATTGTCAAAAGGTTTTGCTTTTGTTCCAGCGCAGAATGACACCAAATTTCAAAACCTCAAAAGTTGCCACGCAACAGAACTGTCATCCTGTGGTCAGCTCCAGTCCAAAGTGACCTCCCCAAATTTACCCGAGTGTCAGTGGCAGAGCCAGGATTGGAAGCCAGAGCTGTTATACAATGCTCCCGCCTCCTCCTCCAGTATTGTACACATGGAGTTTTACATGACCACGCACAACACCATTAATTTTCAGAAGCTGCCCTAGAAGTGTTCCTCAGTCAGGATATGGGGACCCTTGGATGTAACTAACTGAGTACTAAACAAACGCTCGGGGCACGTGAAACAGTGATTCTTTAACATATTTAAATAGTGGGCTACAGATTAAATAAACGTAGCATTTCTAACATTGAAAAAAATCTAAAATAATCTGAAACTGATCTTGCAGTGCAAGTATTCCTATGCAAGATAGTGAAACCTAAGTTTCTTCAAACACATGCTGGTTGCCCTGCAAGAATTAAGAGTGAGGCTAAACAACACCTCTGTTTATATACATTACTTAGGCTATGTCTACACTACTACAGTAAGTCAACCTCAATTACACAACTCCAGATACATGAATAATGTAGCTGGAGTCAATTTAGCTTAGGTCGACTTACTGCAGTGTCTACACAGCACTGGGTCGATGGGAGACACTCTTCTGTTGACTTACCTTACTCTTCTCATTCCAGGTGGAGTCTACCGGAGAGCAATCTGCGGTCGATTTAGTGGGTCTTCACTAGACCCGCTAAATTGACTCCCTGGTGCATTGATTGTTGGAGCATCAATCTGGCAGTAGTGTAGACATAGCATTAGGCTGGGAATACACAAAAGTGGTGGGGAAGAACAGAGGGTATCTCTGTGTGAGGGCAAGTAGAACCTCTGTGTTTATAGGTTCTAAGGCTTTCTACAATGATGTGTGTTCTTTTAGAAGAGAGGGGTTGAAAAAGAGACAAAACTTGGAGAGATTTAGCAGTCCTAAATTGAAATTGTTTTAAAATGCCAACTCAGAGTTTTAGCAATGGACTAGGAGCATTCAAGAACACTAAGGATCTAAACAAGTTACAAGCATTTGTCACTGCATTGAAATATCAGATTTCAGAGTAGAAACCATGTTAGTCTGTATTAACAAAAAGAAAAGGAGTACTCGTGGCACCTAAGGTGCCACAAGTACGCCTTTTCTTTTTGAAATATCAGAGTCCCAGCCATTCTGGAGCTGTAATTTAAAAAAAAATAAAGCCCCTCTCTTGTCCTCACCATGTTGAGCCAGAAGTACCAGTGAGATATGTAGCACAGTCCAAGAGATTCAGCTTCTGGAGACCTAAGAGGTGGCCATACATTGCTGACATTGCCCTGATACTTCCTCCTGTTGCCATGACAGCTATCACTGGGATCTGTTGAAAACAAACATTAACCTTAACATTTAGCTACCTGCCTACTCAGAAAAGACAACTGAAGATCTGGGGTTGGAATCAGCAGATATTCTCGGAAAATGCTTAAATAGAGCCAATGTTTAGTCAGTCCTCAGGAGAGTCATCTTATTCATTGACGTTAGTGAGGAGTGAACCTCAAAAGGTATGTGGGTTCCATTAGCCGCAACTGAACCATAAGAAAGTTTAAAATTTTGAATGAACATGCAAAGTCTCCTTCTTCTCCTCACGCATTATCAGTGGCACTGTGATGATTTATACCGGATAAGAATTTGTCCCTGAGCATCAAGAAAATGTTTTAAAGATCTAATAATGAAAGAATTCAAAGAAGTCATGATCTGCTTAGTGAGCTAAGAGCAAGGGGAATGGGGGGGGGGGGGGAAACGGGCGGGGAACAGTACATCCATCAAATGAAATTATTCTTTATTAATTATTTACTGAACTCTAACAAAAACACATCTAGAAAGGGATGTGTTAAATTCAAAATTCATCCTGGTTCTTAGCAGCAAAGCAGATACTGTGGAATAACAAGAACTTTTTGTGAAAAATCAAAACCAGAAAAATTTCAATTCAGAAGTGTAGGCAGGATGTCTTATGGGAGTTGAATTTCTGGGGCCTCATGCCCCCATTCTCCTCTATGGGCCAGAGTCCCTGGCTGGACCACACTTTCCATTTTCGGCCAACTGTAATATTAAAGCATGGCGTACACAGCAGCATTTTTAAACGCTACTCTGTATATAATTCCAGGATCCTTCATCATTTTTAAATATGGCACTTTGGGGTTCTGTTCCAGCTCCATTAAAATCAATGCATTTGCCTGCAACATAGAAGGTCTGAAGATGAAATTCACTGGGAACTGCACAGATGCAGACTCACCATATCTGAAATATATTTTCCTCTCCCATAACCTCACCCTAGTCACAGGACTGACTGACTCACAAACCTCATGCTCATGCAGATCTCTCCTCAGCTGAAGAACCTTTTTCAAGGCACTAGCAACCACCTTCTTCCTTTTCTGCAAGAAATCTTGCTCCTCTTCACACAGATTGTACCCTAAACGCACATCTAGATTTTCTGGGCTGGAACATACGTAATGATATGTAATCACGCAGGCCCAGATCAGCTTATTAAAATGTAAACAATACATTTTCAGCAATTAAGTTCTATAAAGAATCATGATTCACCATTCAGATTTAAGACACACAAACCAGTCCCACAGCCTCAGAGCAAACAACTGACATTAGCCTCTTCACGGTTTTGCATTGTCTTGGTAACCTTTATGTTTTTCACTAGAAAGTTCACTGAGATTGATGGAATTTCAGCACATATCTAGCAGGACCAGCCTGACAACAGGCTTATTCTCTAAGCATATCTGGTATTTCAGTCATTGAAAGATAGCTAAACTGGAGAGAAATCTCTTCATGCCTCTAATTAGCCTTATCACTGGCACCCCAGCTATGAATCTTTTCTGAGATATCGTGACCAGAACCAAACACAGGATTCCATGTGAGGCTGCATGATTTATCAACGCTATTGTAATATACTATGCTCTGTATTTTCTGTTCTTCATGCATCCTAACATTTTACTTTCCTTAGTTAGTGCTCCTTTCTATTGGCTTCACTTGGGCTGGATTTCCGTTTTTGGAAGATAGCTAGTTGCCTTGAATAACCTCTTGAACCTTGCTTTTAAAATCCTATCTGTTTTTTCCTATTGCTTTCCTGCTTCTCGGTCTCTGCTGGGGTATGTTTAAGAAGGCTCCATGCTGAGAGTAAGGATTTTAATTCTCTCATTTTTCATTTTAGGGCCTTTGCAACTAGGTTCCTCATAGTTTTCAGATTCCCCTTTTTCACTTAATGTCCTGGTATTCATTTATGTTATGGTTTCCCCCAAGGAAGTTTACTATATTGTAGTCCCTCTTCCAGTGGCTCTACTATAGTGACTTATTGAACTGACTTGTGTGTGTTACTTATGATTAAGTCAAGAATAGCCTCTCCTCTCAAGTGCTTTAGAATTAACTGTCCCAAGAAGCAATAATGGAGAAAGAGGATTTCTTACCAATCATTTACTTGGACCTGCAGCTCCAACTGTGTACCCTAAAAGCAAAGAATTACAATATTAAAAAGACAGGTAAGATTTCAATAAATGAACAATGGTGGTTTAGTGAGAGGGATGGTCTTTTCACTCCCCAATCTCCGTGTCTTCTGAGATGAATGGCTTCCCACGCTCCTCCTCTGTTATCCTTGGGAAGGAGCAGGAGATCAGACTACTGCCCCCAACAGATGTTCGAGACAGCCTAAAGTTTCAGCAGCAGTGGAATTGACAGCATTGTTTCTGGTTCCACTGCAGAATGAGTGGGATAGACCACCCACCTCCCTGTGGATCCCCAAATGGAGTGGTGGAGCAGCACGCCAGCCTGAGCAGCAGTACCAGGCTTCCCCTCACACCAAGACAAATGTTGGAGGAAGGGGGCCAGCCAGCCCACTGAAGACCAGCAGGGGGAGAAAGGATATAAGTCACTAGGTCCCACCAAAAGGCTGCTAAAGGTAAGAAAGGAGAAGTCAGGGCCTGCAGAAGAGAGGAACACTGAGACTTCTAGGGATGGGGGGATCCAGAGGGTGTCAGAAAGATTTTCATTTTCCCTTCTCCCTGGGAGAAAGGCTCCTGAAGGATTAATTTCTTCACTCCCTAGCCTCACTCCAAGCCTGCCATGAGGTTTAGAAGAGGGAGCACAGTCCCCACTGGCAGAGTAAGAGGAGATGATTGGATTGGCGCTCCTCTAGCTCTGCCTGGTCTATTAGAACTGGAGGAGCAGTCAGCTAGCCAGCTCCAGGGATGATGGGTGACACAAATGTCAATCAGCCAAACATTTTTAGATTAAGATTAAAAAATATCCAGCTGGCCGGAGAGCAATGCTACTTCTGCTTTCAGGAAACTTAGTTTTGGACACACCCACCCCTATTCATCATCTTCAGAAAGGGATGTCCCAACAGGGCTCAGACCAATAAAATGTTGCTATTCTAAAGACAGTGAACTTTCCGAGACAGAATAGCATCTACGAAGCCTCAATAACCTGATAGTTTTATCCCAGCTTCCTGTCCACCCCACTAGTTTATTGATAGATTAAACAGATTACCAATTGCTATAATGCTTAACAGTTATTTTCCTTTATTCATTCAACTGACCTTTATCTTTGTTCCCTTCAGCAAAAGTCAATGTAAATGACACACATTCACCTTTTCTACAGGAAGGCCTACTTTCACTTTCTGTCCCACACCAAGTAATGTCAGGGGTATTGTTAAGGAGTCATCTGAATTGTCTTCATTCTCTTCCGTATCTGAAACACACTGTGGGAGAGGGAACTTAACTGTTTTATCTGGAGGCAGGAAACATTTCAGATCTGTTGAACAAATGAGCAGCTCTGATCCTCTGTAACTGGGTGGGAGAGTTGTAACAAGTGATAACAAACAGAGGCTATTACCTGCAGCCTGGCTTTTAGTACTGGCTCCCAACTCTTTATGCAGTGAAAGAGGAAAGTATCCGAGTCCATAGTGGTTTTCTGTGTTCCTTCATATGATGCATCCACCGTAAGCACAACGTTTTTATTCTCTAGAGAAAATAGATTTATACTGGGAACATGACTGACTGGGGTACAACAACCAACATAGTCAGCACACTTCTTTCTGTGCAGTTTGCAACTTTCACACAACCCTTCAGCAGGCTACCACATTGACAGATCTCAAGCCACAGCCAACCAAAAATGGCCAGTAGCCGGTATTCTCATTCAACAAAAGGAAATTTGAGACATAATTGGCCTTCCCACTGTTGACTTGGGGGGATCCTCTCCCACTTTTTTTTCACCCACGAAAGCATGTGCCACCTTGGTAACTCTATCCCTTTTCCTTAAAGTTAAGAGTTAAAATTGAAAGAGGATTGAGACTGAGAAGGGCAACTCAGAGACTTTCATTGCACCATATTTTATTGTCATTCAAAGGGCTATTTAGAAACAGTCCTCACTGCGACTTAATATGCCTGCAGCTGGAAATAACAGGTTACTAAAAGGGTAGATTTTGTTGCCTGATACCCTAGCCAGGAAATGGACTCACCTTTCAAATACTTTTTATTCTCCTCCTTGTCCACCTGAACTTCTAAGCAGCAAACTTCACGCGACTGTGAGTGACAATCAGTAAAAGAATGGATGATAAAGAAATATACTAAGAATGTTTCTAATGGGGGTGAAGACTGGAGACATGGACAGCTGATGGGTTCTTGTGCAGTTTGTATCATAATCAGAGCGTGTATGTCAGCTTCCCACTGTTCCTGATTGAGGTTACTTCAACTATCTTCCCTATAACTTATTCCAATTGATCTCTAATGCATTGTTAATGCTACTGTAGCTCCTGGGGATATTTCAGGGACAACTTATACTAAATCGTTAAGGCACATTCAGACAGCATGGCTGGAAAATCTATGGCCAGAAGATCAAAGTCTTACTCCTTATTCAGGAAATGAAGGGGAAAGGGATAAAACATGACTTTAAAAGACAACCCGGGATTGGCAGTTGTAAGGAGAGGTTCCTGCGGAGTGCGTGCTGCCAGCAGCTCTTCCACTACTTGGTAGGGTGCAGTTTGTGCTCCCTAGGCACTGGGCCAGCCAAGGGCATCTCTCTCAGCAGTTCAAAGTAGCTAAAGTGGGACGCAGCACCACTCAGGTTTGGCCCATCCACCCCTCGTAGATGGACACAGAGAGGCAAACGGGCCAACCCTGACTGGCACTACAAGCCAGTGCACTATGTCACAATGCCACTCAAATGGAGGGGTTGGGGCAAAGTGGCCTTCAAGCAAGACAGGGGGCTTTGAGGGTCAAAGTGCGATCCCTCTGAAATCCAGGACTATTGGGAGGTATGGCCCAGGAGGATTAGCAATGTTTCATATACCACCTGCTGGGTAATAACATGAGAGGACTCCAAGCTTGTAAAACTAAATTGGCCGTTTATTAAGAGAGACTGCAGCTAGCATTCCAACCATGTGCATGCAGACAGTCTTCCAGGTGCCTCCTCCAAACTCTTCCCTCCTGCAACCTGTGCTCCTCCCTCCAAGTTCCATGCAGGCTGCTACAGGAAACAGCCTTGCCTTCACTCCACCCCAATTAAGGCTAATGCCAACGCACAGTACCTACATGCCTCAGCCACATTGTGGCTGGCCTTTGAAGAGGTAGACCTAGGGCAAGAACAAATATTTGCACCCTCCCTGCCCTTGTGATGCTACACATGGCCAAAAACTATCTGACCCAAAGTAAACAGAATCAAGCCTCTCACAGTGAATGCTTTCTAGCAGATCTAGAAAGAAACACTGTCTAGAAAACCCTGCTGTATAAAGTACAGAAAGGATTTTCTAGCACAGGGAAAAGAAACAAATGAAGGGAAGACACTTAGGGAAGGAACAAAGGAAAAGTCAAAATTAAACTTACTACTAGGACACCATTTGTAACGAGCTTCTCAGGAGGACCAGGACTGAAAAAACAGAACCAAAAAAATCAAACCAATTTTATTGAGTTGAAGGAATTATTTTAAATGAGCACTTGTAAGTGTACAGTTAAGAACAAATGGCTTCCCTGCTTAAAAATTAATGCAAAACACTAATGTATTTTGAGAGCCCTAACAAATGGAACAGAAATATGGGCACTCACTAAGCAAATTAAACAAAACTTTAAAAAGTTAGAAAATGGAGATACACAGCTGCTATCACATTGAGAAACCAAAAAAACACAAAAACATTGATCCAGGTCCATCTAGATTCATATCGTGCCTGTAGCATGCTATGGTGGGAGAGGTATTCATCTGAGCAGCTTTGGCATTTGGACTGGTTGCCTCAGCTCTTCTGCCATATCTCTGCAGCCTAACTATACACCATAGAGGTTCGCTCCAACCTCATGGGAACAGGTGGAGCCCACCCCAGGGTTCTCATGTTCTCCTGCAGCACCCAGGCCTAGGGTCAGATGGGCTATAATGAAGCATCCCCACTTGAAACCAAGTGCTATGGAAGCCACAAATGTCTTTGCCTCAGATCAACCTGATTTGTGATTAACTGTAGCAGGAGCCAGCATATGATCCATAAGAGGAAAGCAAAAACCACTATAAATACAAATTATGCAATGCTTTAAATTTGGAGGAAATATCCTGTCTGACTCCTCCAGATTATTATTTATATCACGGTCATCTAGGAATCCTGAACAAGGATCAGGATCCCATTGTGCTAGGCACTATACAGACAAGCAATAATAAAAGACACTCTTTGCCCCAGACAGCTTACAGTCTAAGGCCTCGATCCTGCAAACACTTATGCATGTGTTCAGTGGTGAGCTGGAGCCGGTTGTTAAATTTAGAAGCCCTTTTAGAACCAGTTGTTCCGCGAGGGACAATCGGTTCTAAAAGGGCTTCTAAATTTAACAACCGGCCAAAAGTGGCGCCTTAGGTGCCAGCTCCATGGGTGCTCCAGGGCTGGCGCACCCAAGGGGAAAATTTGGTGGGTGCAGCCCACCCACCGGCAGCTCCCCGCCCCGCCCCCAGCCCCAGCTCACCTCCACTCCATCTCCGCCTCCTCCCCTGAACGCACCGCCCCGCTCTGCTTCTCCACCCCCCACCCCCCATTCCCCCTGGCTTCCCGCGAATCAGCTATTCGCATGGGAAGCCGGGGCGGGCTGAGAAGTAGGTGGCGGCTTCACGCTCAGGCCCAGGGAGGTGGAGGCGAGCTGGGGTGGGGGGGAGGAGAAGCAGAGCGGGGTAGCACGTTCAGGGGTGGAGGCAGAGCGGAGGTGAGGTGAGCTGGGGCCGGGCGCGGGGTGGGGAGCTGCCAGTGGGTGCTCTGCACCCACCAAATTTTCCCTGTGGGTGCTCCAGCCCCGGAGCACCTACGGAGTCGGCGCCTAAGGTGCCACTTTTGATATGATTAGTGGGGGGAGCAGCCACTCCCCCCCCAGCTATGCTACTTCGCCCCTAGGAGCCAGAGGGACCTGCCGGATGCTTCCTGGGAGCTGCCCCAGGTAAGCAAGGCCAGGACTCCTCACCTCGCCCCCCGGCAGGTCCCTCTGGCTCTTAGGGGTGGGATGGGCACCCACAACAGTGGCCCACGAGACCCTCCTGCCCAGTTCTGGGGGCAGTCAGGGGACAGGGGAAGGGGGTGGATGGGGCACGGGTCCCGGGGGGGGGGGCATCAAGGAATGCGGGGGATTGGATGGGCAGGAGTCCAGGGGGGCGGGGATGGACAACGTCCCCCTCATGGGGTGAGGAGGGAACCGGTTGTTAAGATTTTGGCAGCTCATCACTGCTTGTGTTTATTTATTACTGTGAATAAATCAATGAGACTACACTCTGTAGTAAAGTCAGTGAGACCACTGAAATCAATGGGACTACTCATGGCAGTTGTAATAAAGTGAATTTGCTGTGTTGGTCCCAGGATTTGAGAGAGACAATGTGGGTGAGGTAATATATTTTATTGGACCAACTTCTGTTAGTGACACACGCAAGCTTTTGAGCTACACAGAATTCTTCTTTAGGTCTGGGGAAGGAAATCTCAGACACACTGATTTCACAGTAAAGTATGCATAGGCATAAGTGTTTTCATAGATCTTTAGGCCAGAAGGGATCATTATAATGATCTAGTCAGACTTCCTACATAACAAAGGTCATAGAATTTCACCTAATGATTCCTGTAGGAAGCCTGGAACTTCTGTTTGAGTTGTAGCATATCTTTGGGGAAAACACACAATCTGAATTTAAAGACTGTGTGATGGAGAAATTGTTCCAATGGTCAGTTACTCTCACTGTCAAAAAATTGTATCTTATTTCTAGTCTGAATTTGTCTCACTTCAGCTTTCTCATTATGAATTTTTCTGCTAGATTATAGAGCCATCTATTATCAGAGATCTCTTCCCTATGTAGGTACTTGCAGAACATGCTTATGTCACCCCTTAACCTTCTCATAGATAAAACTAAATAGCTTTAAAAGTCTGTTATCATAAGGCATGTTTTCCATTCTTTTCCATTCCATTCTTTTCTAATCATTCTTGTAGCTGTTTCCTAAACCATTTCCAATTTTTCAACATTCTCTTTGCAATGTGGTCACCAAAACTGGATGCATTATTCCACCAGTGGTCTCACTGATGCATTACACCTCCTCCCTACTTGAGAGTCTCCTTATTTAATACATCCAAATACCTCATATGCCCTCTTAGCTACAACATCGCACTTGGAGCTCATGCTAGTTATCTACCATTACTCCTAAGTCTTTTTCACTGTCACTGCAATCCAGGATATTGTCTGTCATCTTGTAAGTGTGACCTACCTTCTTTACTCTAGACCTTGCATCTGGCTGTATTGAAATGCATCTTGTTCAAAAGAGTCCACCTTACCATGCAATGCAAATTGGTTTCTATAAACTGACTTGTCCCAATGTTATTTACCATTCCACCTATTTTTGTGTCCCCTGAACAACTTATCAGCAATAATTTTATGTTTTCACCTAGATCATTGATAAAAATATGGAATAGCACTGGACTGAGAACAGACCCCTGTCCACTAGAAATACCTGCAATAGGTGTACAAAACTGATAAATGGAGTCAACGTGTGTTGGGATAATGAGATAAAAATAAAACAAAGTTAAGCAATAAAACTGTAATCTCAACTCTCCTCTTCTTTTTTTTTTAATGGAGGAGGAGGAGGAGGAGGAGGAAGATACATTTCCAATATTACATTCATGTTGATCCTTGTTGTGAATTTATTACCACCACCTTACCAGTCTACACATACCACTCAAGGGCCTACAACTTTGGACTTTTACTCACATTGTCTCCATCTTGAATTCCACTTCCAGAGAATCCTGTTTCTGAAAAGAAAAAGGGACAATACGCATCAATCAATGGTATCATCCCAATTCAGACCAGAACTATCCTAGCTTCACTTTCTGGACAAATCTCTTCTACCAGACCCTTGATGGACTATCAGGGATGTTATCAGATTATGCTTCCTTTTACTGCTGGCCAGTGAAAATGAGAATCAAATGAAAGGAAACCCACAGAACCTGGCAAAAGGAACTCCCCCTGAAATAATTGTTTCATTTAGGAAATGTATGAGTTTTCCTCAGGTTTTTCACCATCAGTTTTCACATTCTTAGGGAAGCATCTGAGCATGAGGAGAGTAAAATTAAGTCAAAGGGTAGAAAGCTATTGATTTGGACCACATAAGATAAATAGCACTTTGGACAGACCTAAATGATAACAAGTTGTCAACATTTGTTAGCCTCTCACAAAGATAGTGGCATAACAGAGAATGAATGTTTTTTTCTGACTCTAGGAAAAGAGATTTTTGGTGCCACTGCTAATAAACATTTAATGAAACAGGACAGGGGTATCAGCTCATGCAAAGCCAAAGCCAGGTCACTATGAGAAGCAGATGAGACAGCAACATTCTACTCAGCTCTCCTGAAATTTCAGTCCTTACCTCTGATTTCAAAGAGAATATCTTATAGATGACCTCTCCAGGCCTGACTTTAGCAACGTCAAACAGAACAGTGAATTGTGCGTCATCTTTGGTGAGTGAATCCTCATCATAGACTGTCAATTCTAGGATATTCTGGAAGCAGAAGGGAAGATGTGTAAGAATTCTATACCCTAGTTAAAGAGACAAAAAATTAGGTAATCTTTGTTACATTATCTTTCAGTTGAGAGAAGAGAAGAACAAAGGAGGCAGCGCATTCCTTCACGAGCCTAGCAATGTGGAACTCAGCTATTAACTAAATTCCAAGAAACTGGTGCATAATGATTCAATCAGTGTCTTTTCAGTCATCTATTGTATCCTGTGATGGGAAAAATGGTACCTCTCTTGAGAGCCTTTGCTGTCACCCAGTTCAAGGAACAATGATTTCAGCTTCTCCATAACCAAGATTGTCTCAAATAAATCAACTAATCTCCGCTGTTTTACTCTGCACAATCAGCTATTTGCAATTCGGTCTCAAGAGCATTTCCCTAATTTGTCTACTATGTTTGATCAGCAACATTTAAAGTAAAGCCTCTGGACTCTTCATAAGGATGAATTCTCATGGTCTTAAGTACCTTGACCTCATTCTGGATCCTGAAGTAAAAGGTCTCATTCCAGACAGGGTTATCAGTTTTCTCGATGGTTTTGGTCTTGACCTTTTTATTTGAAGCTGTTGGCAGCCACAGGCTCACGTAGCAATCAGATGCAGTGACTGCAAAAGAAAAGAAAAAGAAATGACATGCCAGTATTTTATATCAAATGCTTAAAACTTGTTTCAGTCTTAGAAGCGGACATGAATGACATTACCCAGCAGGTTTTGGGGAGAAAAGAGAAATGGTCTATTCCAGAGAGAGAGAGAGAGATGGATGGATGGATGATACCACAGAGCTGTGCTCCATCCAATATCTGTCTCTGACACTGTCTAGTACCTGATGCTTCAGAGGAAGGTACAAGAAACTCTACAATGCACAGTTACTGAATAACCTGCACACACAAAAAGTATCTTTCTAGCCCCATTCGAGGTCATCTTATGTCCTGGAGCATAAGGGCCACTTATTTCCCTTCAGAAGCTCTAGGCTATTTTTAATCTTTATTATTATACATCCGGATATTCTTATTAACCACACATTTATTTGAATCATTGTGGAAACTCACTCAACTGCCTTTTTGCTCAGGGGCTTGGCTGTAACATTCTACCTGAAAAACTCAAGACACAAAGGGCCACTCAAAGATACATAGTGTCTGGTCTGTCTTGCAGCCAGGGTTGGGCCAAGATTCTGCATGGCTTTGTGAAGTGAAATGTGTAGGGTCTCAGCCATATTTCCATAACTAGCATAGCACATCTTGGAGTGGGATGGTTTAACTGGACAGGTCAAGTTACTGTACATTAGGGGAAAGTGCAGGAGAGGAGAGTTAAGCAACTGGAGGAGTGGGGTCAGGGTGCCTGTCTTTACTGGGGTTATTCAAAAGGATTTCTCACCAACTATGGAGGATCTCTGCAAATGGGAGGTGAGAGGGTCCCAAAGTACATCTGTGACGAGTTGGACCCCGCTTCCAGGGTGACACCTGATGTGCTGGGGTCCCACCGAGCCTGCCCATTCCACCAGCCTGGGCTCCCTCACCCTGTCCTGCTGCACGCACACACACAGAGGCAGAGGTAGGGATGCACTCAGCTGTAGAATCACACAGTCTGCAATCTGTTCTGTGTGGGAAGACTCAGCTCGGGGAATTGCCCAGCACTCTGGTGCACACGCTCTCTGGAGTGTAAACCCAAATTTATATTATCTTGAGCTGTATAGAGATCTATGTAGTGTAAGCTCATGAAATTCACCCCCTGCCTCAATGTGGAAGAAGATATGCACAGCTTTTTGTTCCCCCAACCCCCGGTCATGAATTGTACAAACTGGGTTTTGGCATAAACAAAAAAATAAGTTTATTAACTACAAAAGGTAAATTTTAAGTGAGTATATGGGATAGCAAACAGATTAAAGCAGATTACTGAGCAAATAAAACAAAACACACAAACTAAGCTTCACACACTAACGAAGTGGTCACTAACCAGTCAATCGCAATCTCCGGTGGTGCAGCGTGGCTGCCGCTAAGGCAGACTCCCTACCCTGGCCTCACACCGCTCCCAGAAGTGGCCACCACGGCCCCGGGGGCGGGGGTCTCCCTCTGTATGCTGCTCCTGCCTGCAAGCACCGCCCCCACAACTCCCATTGGACGGGAGAGCTACAAGGACGTTGCTTGCAGAGAGGGGCCACGCGCGGAGCCACGTGCTCCCCACCTTCCCCACAGGGGCCGCAGGGGTGCATTGGCCCCTTCCAGGGGTGGCGTGGGGCTGGAGTAGGCAGGGAGCCTGCCTTACTGTCGCTGCACCCACTGCCAACAGGGAGCCACTGGAGGTAAGTGCTGCCCGATGGGAGGCCGTACCCCAACCCCCAGCCCTGACCCCCCTCCCAGAGCCAGCACCCTGTACCCCCTCCTGCACCCCAACACTCTGCCCCAGCCCAGAGCCCCCTCCTGCACCCCAACCCCCTACCCCAGGCTCAGCCCAGAGCCCCCTCCCACACTGTGAACCCCTCGGCTCCAGCCCAGAGCCCGCACCCCCTCCCTAACCCCAACTCCCTACCCCAGCCCGGTGAAAGTGAGTGAGGGTGGGGGAGAGCGAGCGATGTTGGGGGGATGGAGTGAGCAGGACAGGGCTTTGGGGAAGGAGCAGGGCCTTGGGGAAGGGGCAGGGTAGATCCTGGGTTACCCTTAGATTCAAAAAGTGATCTTGGGCGTAAAAAGGTTGGAGACCACTGCACTAAGGAATACTGGCTACAAATCATAATTTCTCACCCTAAGTGTTGTTTCAAGCAGGTTTCAGAGTTTCTTGAAGGTAAACTGCTCTGCTTGCAGTGTAAATCTGCAGGGATTCCTTTTGCAGGCCGACCTTTCTCACCTGGGCTCAGCCCCTGCCCACCCCCTCACCTAAGTTCCTTTGTTTCTTCAGGTGTTTTCAGCAGTCTTCCTTCTTGGGTGGAGAGGCAGTGGAGAAGAGCCCTGATTAACTCACTCCCCAGCCTTAAATAGGATTTGCATATGGCGGGAATCCTTTGTTTCCTAGTTTGACCCCCCCATCCCCTTCCCGTGGAAAAGTACCAGCATTTCAAGATGGAATCCTGTACGAGGTGACATGATCACATGACCCTGCAATGTCAAAGCCGCATCCCAGGAAACTTCCCAGGAAGGAGGAAGATTAGTATCTTTGAAGTCCTACTGTCCTTCCTAATGGCCCATCCAGGCTGTTTGCATACTGTCTGGTGGGCGTTTCCCACGTGAAAATACAGTTGTAACTATTATATACTCAATATTCCCAGCTTCAGATACAGAACGGATACATGCATACAAATTGGATAATCACATTCAGGAAATCATCACCTTTCCAATGATACCTCACATGACCCATCTTGCATAAAACATACCTTAGTGATGCCATATTCATATCATAACCATATTTCTATGAAGAATATGAGGCATAATGTTACACCAGCTTTCAAAAGGGGCAAGAGTAGGCCATTGGGAGGGGGGATATGTAGGGAGGGAATGCTAATTAAGAGGGGTATTCACAAGAGAGACCCATTTTGTCTGCATACTCAGCACATATTTAGGACTGGTCCTGCAGGTTGCTTTTCTTATCAAGGGAGAATCAATATAATTTTGTGTGGCTGAGAATCTGGGGACTGCAGAAAACAGAGGGGTTTAGGCTGCTCAGAATTCTCTACGTTGCCCTGAGACACTCTAGGGATTCTGAGTGTCTGTGGTACCTTATATCTTTTTAAAACACGTGGAACATTTGCATTTCATACAGACTGGCTGACGAAACTCCAGTCTATGAGTTGATTTATCCACGTGTGAAAACCATAAACAAACTGTTCGAAGCAGATTAACAGACTGCAATGACTGACTGCAAGGACAATCAAAAGGAAACACAGTTGGGAGTCTTCTGTCCCACTATCTCCCTGAAAGACTAGGTCCGCACATCTGCAGGTATTTCAGGCATTTGATGCCCCCCCGCTCCGACAATAATCCAGGTGCTACCTCTTTAATTATACTGCATTTGCTTCTCAAATATATTGCTCACAGTCAGTGAGCTCTGGGAAGTACTGAAGGAAGAACACAACTCACAGAGGTCTTTCGAGGAGATATTCCTGGCTCGTATGACTCTCACAGAGAGCAGGCAGTTGGGAGAGGTTTTGATCTGCAGAGAAACCAAACACGAGTTTCATCAGCATAAAATAACAACAACATTAAATATATTCCAAATAGGACAGAAAAGGGCTTTTCTACTTACTGTTTGCTCTTATTCTTCTACTAGTAACTATTGTTCATAGTGGAAGGATACATTGCATGACTACCACAATTACCGTTACCCCCTGAAAACTGGTTTTTAAAATGGTTTTCGTCTCCGCCCCCAGGTAAATTTAGAATGAAGGAACCTTGCTCTAATTTAATAGCAACAAGTTATGCCAGGGAATGTATTACAGGTTATTGGGTACATGTCTTGGCTGGATGAAGGTATGAGCTGGGAGGAGCCATGGTCTCAGCCTCTGACAACATTTACTGTCAATTCAATGCTGCCGCATCTTCAGACTTCCTGAGTGCATTGATGGCTGTCGAGCCTGGTTACGCTGCAGATCTGCTGGCAGCAGTGCACCACCGACCCAAGTTGAGCCAAAACTGAGCCTTACATCACACCAACCCTGGCGGCATGTAGCTGCTTGAATGAGCTCTGTCTAGATACTTATACTGAACCCCACCGTGCTCTCTGGGCACTTGATAGGGTTCTGGCACTGCAGCCACCCTGTGGTATCAGAGCACTGTCCAGGGATCTAGGCATTAGGACCCATTTTTCATCAAGTCTCAACATGGCCTCAATTCAGTGTGCCCACAACTGACTGCGCTATGAAAAATCACATTTGCACACACTAACTGAATAGCTGGGCCTTTGGATGCATTAGGAGCTAAACTCTTCCCCTTCCAGATAGGGGATTTAATCCTTAATCTAGTTGTGTAGTTACTGTAGTGTTTATTCATAAAGAACTTGCTTTCATCGGCCTAACCTACCTGGGGGAAATTGACCAGCATAGCTAGTCTGAAATAATACAGCTATAGAAGAATAACTCTCCTGTGTGGATTCTCTATTCCCAAATAAAAGTATTTTTATTCCAGAATAATAATCATTCTACTTTGGGAATAGTTCACTCGACAATAGCTATGCCAGTCAATTTCCCCATGTGGACAAGGCCTAACAAACAAGGAAATTGGCTTCCCAACTGTTCCTCTGAGCCAATCACAAGAGTTTGACTCACACATCTTCATATGCAAAAACTCATTAACATGTGAATGCTGGATTGTACAATCAGCATTTCTGGCTGGATTTCATTAACATCCTAAAACCAGGTTTTAAAATTAATGGCACCGCCAGCACAATATGGGCCATATTCTACTCTCAGAACTCGTCCACGCTGGAGAAATTTAAACAATAAATTGTCCCCTTCAATCAGTACAAATGGTCTTGCATTCAGATACAAAAAGTGCTGCAATCAATTGTTGGGAGGGCAAATAAACACAGCAAGTGCCCTGGGATTGTAGAGGGTAAACAACAACAAAGTCCCAGTTGTTGCAGACTGAATCAATTCAGTGGTAGCACGGATGAATCTTTGTTTCACCAATGATGAGTCGTCACTTGTGACAGTTGCCACCTTGCCCGCTTCCCCCCCCCCCCAACCTCTTGGGGTTCTGTGGCGTTAGAGTGCACAAGTCTACCAGAGCAGCAGGTAGAAACATACAGGATCCAACTTCACAATGGAACCAAGGCCTCAGTTACTTCAGGTTCACTCCAGTGTAACTGAGATCTAAATTTGGCCCAACCACTTTAGCATGAGCTAAAGGTAAGGTTTGCTGTCTTCATAACACAGCAAACTACAGAGGACATTACAGCTAATTCAAAATCATAAGCACCGATACAGTTTCTGAACGATTGTCACAATATTCACGTATCTATACCTTTCCTGCTGCTCTGGAGCATCCTTCCCTTTCCCGTGTGCACAGTATTTTCCCATTTTTTTCTCTCAAAATAGGTACATACCAGTGATTAGCACTCATGTGTACATATTCAGAGTCAAATGTGTACAGTTCAGCACAACTGCTGAGCTGACCAAAACAAAAACAAAGAAAACAACCCTTTATTTTTGCATGAAAATGAATATTGACTTCAGTGGGTGATGGATTCAGCTCTGGGTGTCAATATGTTTGTGTAGTTCACACACCTTGGCCTCATCAGTACTCAAGTTTTTATAGGTCTCACAGCAAAGGAAAGTGTTATGGAAGGTTTTGAAGGAGGCTAATGAGTTCACTTTGTGGATGGTTACAGGGAGCGCCTCCCAGGAACGAGGGGCAGCATGGAAGAAAGCACAAGAGAGCTTGTTTGAAAATTTAACATATGGATGATGGAGGCTGGCATCAGGGCTGATCAGAGACACGAGATGACTTTGCAGTATCACATGAGAGATGATAGGTAGGGTGGGGAGAAGACATGAAGGACCTTGAAAGTGAAAACAAGTAGCTTATGTTTGATATGATGGAGAAGAGGGAGCCGGTAGAGAGACACAAATAGGGGTGACACGGTCAAAGCGATGGGCTAGCAAAGTGATCTTTGAACAGCATTCTGAATGGATATGAGTGGGGCAAGAGTACATGTGTCAAGGATAGAGAGAAGGATGATGCACTAACCAAGATGTGAGGTGACGAGAGCCTGTGCAAGAGTTTCCGCTGTGTGGATGGATGGGAAAAGCAGTGTCTAAGGGATGGTATGCAGCAAGAATCTATAAGACTAAGACATAGCCTGGATGTGAGGAGCTACAGAGAGGTCTGAGTCAAAAATGGTGCACAGGTTAGGGCCCTGAGTGATAGAACTGTAATGATGTCCACAGTGATTGAGAAAGGAGCTAGAATGGAGGGTTTATCATCTACTTGTGTCGATATCAAGTCAAGTTCAAAGTCTCAGTTGTTTTCTTCAAGGAGCTCATTGGCTTGGGTCCAGTGTATCTAAAAGATCACTTGCTGCTCTGGGATGAAGACCAGAGTTGACACCTCCACTCCTCTGGCCCACAGGAACTCTTTACAATAAGGAGAAAGCTCATCTGTGCGGGATACAGGATTTTCTTGAGGATTGTTCCAAGACTGTGGAACAAATTCCCACAGGAGCCAAGAACCATCATAAATCTCACCACCTTCTGTTCCAAATGCAAAGCATGTTTCTTCAACCCATTTTCTCTAACATAAAGAGAGCAACATGTACACTTTAAAAAAAACAGCCCCCAAACCCTACCTAAATAACACACTACAGAGTACACACAGTTCACCTGATGGAGAAAATATGTGAGAGAGAACAAGTCACATGTGACAGAAGGTAGTCAAATCACTTAATGCAGCACTGGAAGACATTCTGATACTACTGTGATGAGGGCAATATAAGAATCTGTATGGAATAGAATCTGCTAAGCCGCCTATAATCCTGCTCCCAAATCCCCAAAAACTCATTGTTTCACTTGTCTCTCTAGAACTTTTACAGGTCATCTCAGGTCCATTCCATGCAGCCAGTCACATCCTGGGCCTGATCTTCAGCCTAGATATCAAGACTGAGGATATCACAACCCAGCTACTGTCTTGGATAGACCATCATCTCATTTAGGCAGTGGTCAGAGACCTTCCAAGTCACAGGTAACAAGAAAGACCAATGATCCTGATTTGACCACAAAGACTCATGGACTCCAACAAATTCCAACGCCTGCTAAAATACAGTAGCACTGCACCAGGGGTGCTGGGAATACAGCAGCAGCTTGAACTAATAATAGCAACCAAATGCACAGCTTCCATCATGTACCAAATGTATGGTTTTGTTCAATGGTTTTCAGCACTCCTGCTATAAAAAGTGTTCCAGCACCAGTCTCCACCCATAGGATGAAGAATTGGGGATCTGGTGAATAATTATCATTCTATCCTGGCCTCAACCATTGACACAGTGGCTCCCAGATGTCTCCTTCCTTCCCATCACCCACACAGATCTCCTGGGTTTTATGACACCCTGCACTGGATGAAGAGAGAGGGGTTAGAAAGTTGAGTGCTCAAGGGTGAAAAACAGAGGCTGATACAGGCAGGATCAAACATAACTAAGTCTTCATAGCCTTTGTGAGGCTGTATTACAAGACAGGAAAATCTTCTTATCAGAATCCATTAAAGCTACCAACTCCCACCCCAAGGAGCTATCCGGAGTGGGAGACCACTTCATCAATTCTGAATGCCTATAACCTGCATCAGAACTGAGCACCAAGCACTGTGAAGAAGTAACAACATATTTGGCTGAAACAATCACAGACATTCTGGAAGCCTCGTCAGATGGCACAGATCTGCTTCACTTGGAGCCACCAACCAACAGCCCCCCTACATTCCTGGAGTTCAATACATTCACTCATCAAGAAGTTCTGGACACCCTATGGGCATCCCATCCCAGGACTTGTGAATCTGACACATGCCCTTTCTGGACTTGTGAAAGAGAGTCATCACCAACTAGTGCCACTCCTGACCAAAATAGCCAACACTTCATTCAGAAAAGGAAGCTTCCTTTCCTCTTTCAAACATGTGATAGTCCAACCAACACTGAAGAAACCCTCCTTGGATACACTGGTTCTAGATAACTACTGCCCAGTGTCGAACCTCCCATTCCTGAGCAAGCTCATAGGGAAGCTAGTTAGATGAGCTTGTATTCAGCTTTGGCTAAAGCCAACATCGTAGACCCAGCACAATCTGGATACACGTCAGGACATGGAACTGAAACTGCTTTAGTGGCACTGATATATGACCTTCTCCTATCAGTGGACAGAAGAATCTTAGAAGTGTAGGACTGGAAGGGTCCTCAAGAGGGCATCTAGTCCAGTCCCCTGCACTCAAGGCAGGAATATGTAATAACTAGCCCTGTTCCTGACAGGTGTTTGTCCAACCTGTTCTTAAAAACCTTCAGTGACAGAGATTCCACAACCTCCCTAGGCAACTTGTTGCAGTGCTTAACTACCCTGACAGGAAGTTTTTCCTATTCTCATCCTCCTGGACCTCTCTGCAGCATGTGACACTGTTGACCATAAGCTTCTGCTGGCTCATCTGAGAGAGGTGATGAATCTAGGGTAATGGCTTAAATGGTTAGTAGCCTTCCTGGAAGGAAATACTCAATAAGTAGTGATGGGAAACTGCACCTCCACTACTAGACCCTGACTTGTGCAGTCCACAAAAATCATGACTCTCTCTAGTCCTTTTCAACATCTACATGCAGCAGTTACGTGAACTGGTCAGATGACATGGACTCAAATGCCAGCAATATGCAGATGACACACAGCTCTACCTATCCTTCACCACATATGACCACACTGCTACTGCAAAGGTGACCCAGGCTTGGACAAGATCAGCTCATGGATGTAGAACAGCTAGCTGAAGCTGAACCTCAACAAGACAAGGATGATGCAGATGGGAAGAGGAAAATGCTCTGAAGAGTTTGTAGTCACAGTGAAGTCTCCTTTGGCGATAGTTTCACATCCACCATAGGTCAGTTCAGTTTGTAGTCTAAGATCACTTTTGCATTCCTCATTGATTCTAAGCTCTCACATAGCAGCGTCTATGAGTAACGTTAGCTATCATATCTCATTGGCTTGGAGACCCCGTCCCATCCTTGAGGATGATGACCTTCATCACCTTTCCTCTAGACTACAACAATGCAAAATACCTGGGCATGAAGCCTTCACTGCTTAGGAAACTCAAACTAGTACACACTGCTGCAGCACATAGCCACAACAGTACAGGCTACAGCAAGCACATCACCCCATCCTCTGCTCTCTACACTGGCTTCCCGCAGAATACTGAATCAGGATCAAGACATTTAGAAAGCAATAATTCACAGCACTACAGAACTGTTGTAGAATAATAAACTTTGATGAAAGAAAGGTGCAGGGTCCTCACCCTCACCAGTCTATTTCTGTGCCTCTGGGCCTTCAGCTGTAGCTCTCTGGCTGGATAGGAGCAGGAGGTAGCTTTGACTAGATAGGAGGAAGAACATGTTTGCCCTAAGGTCCCTTGGTCATGTTCTCATCTGTCCTTATCTCTCTCCATTAGAAATCACCTGGCAGCACACACTCTTCTAGAACATACTCTTAACATCTGGAATGGAGTTTGGAAAATATTATCCCATAAAGACACAGGAAATTTCTCTTCCCATCTTGCAGTATAGCAACAACCCCTGACGTACCCTACCTTTGCTGGACAAAAATATGAGGGGAGAGAAAGCTTTTTGTTGTTTTTCCAATATTTTAAGACAAAGAGGCAATGAAATTACATCATAGAGTAGAATTGTTCCTAAATTTTGGGCCCCTAGATCTCTGTATGCTGTGTGCATTACTCATCCTGCTGACCCTGGAAGCCAATTTCTGGAAGGTTACAATGCTCATCATTTGCTGGAGCTGCTCCCCAGCTTCTAAAAACAGCAATTCATATGCCTACTAGCACCAAAAAGATGGTAATCAATCCTCTCTTCTGCTTACAGGCAGTCTCTCTGGGATGCCAGTCCAAAACTAAAACCTTTGAGTTTTAACAACGGAAATCAGGACATTTATAATAATAAAATAAATAACAACAAAACAACAACAACAACAACTTGGTTCCAGAAATTTTGTATCAAATGTAAGTTCCACCAGCAATTTTGGTGGATATCCACTCTCCCACTGCTTCTCTATCTATAGGAAACTATTGATTAGCTTGCTTGATCAGTTAACAATAAAAAGTCTACTAAGACCTTGTTTGGATACAGGACAATGAAAAGCCATTTAGAAATTTAATCTGGAATTTATACGTCAAACTCTAGATTCCAGATCTAAATGGCTCTTTCAGCCATGGTCTCAAACCAGTCCCACTGTTGTCTCTACTATTATTTGTTTCCTCTATGAGAGTCAGTTTCACAGCATGCAAAGTCTAGCTGGGAGCACAACTTCTAAGATCAAACCTAGAAATAAAGTCCTTGATGTGTACATGCTGGATCCCAAGTTGGGAGTGTTGGCCGGCCATATTTCACCTTCTTCTCATCAAAGCTAAGTAACTCTTTGGGCCAAAGCCATCCCTGTGGTGTAACTTCATTGCCCCTTTGATGAAGTTTTTTCTCTAATACATCTTACACTACATAGAGTTACTCAGCAAATTCATCATTATTTTAGGATACTGACATTTTGGTTCGGCTAATTATAAAGTGAGAGGCTGTTTACCAAATTCAGAATGAGACATAATATCCTAAGAAATAAAAACTATTAAGGAGGGATTGCTACAGCTATGCGGGAAGAGGAATTTCCATGTCACAGGAAATTCCCTGATTGCAAAATTTGTTTTCGTTCTGAATCAGAACAAATCACTGTGTTTTATATTTTTTCTAAATGAAATTTCATCAGAATCAACACGTCCATGGAAAGTTTCAACCTCTACAAAACAGCATTTTCTGACAGAAAAATGTTCCATCAGAAAATGTTGAACCAGCTCTAGTGATGACTACAACCAATACCAGAAGAAAAGGCCATGATGTGAATATCAAATCAAAATTACATCATCACTTTGGACAGTAACCATGACCAAAACTTTTGTACAAACCATGGTGATGCATTGAGACCATAAGAATAGTAAAGAGAATTTTCTAGATGTTATGAAGTATTTATGCTTTCTACAGAACTCTATCTTTAAAAATAAAACCACTATTTCCTGGTTTAACTATAATTTCCCTGTCAAGATGCTGAAAAATGCAAATATCCCTTCAGATGCTCTTTACAAAAAGCATTCGCTGCTATAATAGGCAGCTCTTCAGGTTAATGTCTTCAGAATGTACATGAAGCCCTCTGCCAGTATAAAAGATTCATACTTAATTATAGGTACCCTGAATGAAAAGGTCCACACCCATACTGGGTGGAAAAAGGGATTTGTAATGTTTGATTGTTTTTAACCTATGGTTCTAAAGTTAAGCTTTCAAACCATCGATATGTACTGCAACCTTAACTTTGCCATAAAGGGTTTTGTATGTGAGAATGCTATAGATAGTACATGACCATCAATGATTCTCCTCAAGTTGCAGCATACAACGCTGTCCCTCTCACTTTATTTTAAACCTCAGAATGCCCTTTTTTCTCTTACTTTTTTGTGAAATGAGGTATAAGAGCTGGGATATTGGTTTTGAAATAACTCATAGTCTGTGCTGCCACCACTACGCTGTAGTCCCTTTTCTTTTACATCTGTCACCCTCTCTTAAATACTCCTGTGAGAAAATAACTCAGACTGTTAACAATTCTGTTTACCTTTAGTAAAAAGTAGGAATTATCCCCTCCCCTGCCAACAACACTCATTTGTGGAGAACACAAACCCAGACATGAAGAACTTCCACTAGGATAGTGGAGGTACAGAAAGACACCCAAATGCCGCATCAGAATTTTCCCTGTAGCCTAAAGCAGGACAAAAATATGCTGTATTCTACCACGGGCAGTCACATCTGCATCTCAAAGGATCCTGTCTGAGTCTGCTGACAGGTAGGAAGTTACCTGATGAGAACTGACACAGAATCTCCACAGCAGCAGGGTTTCTAACAGTCACTAAGAACACTGGGTATTTTCTTACCTTACCCACAGAGTTCTCCATTAATTTCAAGTTAGGCCGTGGTGATGATGGCAAAATCCCAACTAACTTTTGAGCAACAGGGCTGTTGGCTGCCAGGCACACACACAGCTTGCTGTTGCCTTTACACTGATTCACCCAGCAGGGCAGGTGTGATTTATAGAGACTCTGAGATCCACCCCCTGACTCCTATATGCGGAGAAAATAATCTGCTGACGTGTGCCCCAGCACTTGGGGTGAGGGGAAAGATGCAGCTATCGTAACACTTCATGTGCCTGGTGGCCAGTAAGTGCATATTACCATGTTCAGAGGGGTTATCCCTAACATCTCCATCAAATCATACCTACCCATAATGGTTTTTATCCAACACTTCCAAAAAGCACAATAATTCCATAAAGAATGAGAATGGGAAGAAATCTCTGAATCCCCGCCACAGATGTCTATGGTGAAACATCTCATCCCCAGATTCTCAGCTCAGCCCATTCTGTACTGGGAATTTTTTTTTTTAATGTAGCGTTTTGAATCTATTTACCAGTATAATAGGATTTCCTAACTTGAGGGATGGGGTCTCTAGAAGGGGGAGGTTCCCAGGCTAGTTCAGGAGTGCATGTGGGACAAAGGAAAAAAACCCCAATGAGGACAGGAAAAGCAGCTGCTCATAATCTGTGCTTGTGGGTAGAGCACTGGGTGATTCCTTGAAAGCACCTACCTTCCCTCCCTGCTCCTAAGGTAGCCTCTAAAGCAGCTGTTGTAGCAGCTCATGTGTGCAGTACCACAGGCCCATGCAGCTGCCCACCAGCCAAACTATTCTTAACTGTGCAGCATTAAGCTCAGCCATGAGAATGGCTATGGCCCAGCCCCACAGAGCCACCAATGGACATCCACTACAAGTAGCATGTGCCCTTCCCATACGTAGGAGGACGGGGAGAGGGAGCTACCTGAAAGAGGGCATCAAGAACAGTTAAAAGGAAGATGCAGGGAGGGGAAAATACACCGGTAAGAAACAAGATGAGAAGGGGGAAAGTAGAATTTAAAACAAAAGACAGGAGAGAGGAAACTTGGACAGAAAAAAGAGAGAGAGTGCCACAAACATGCCCAGGAATGCTATGAGGGGGTCAGGGGGAAGATGGGGAGAAGCATCGACCCATCTAAAGGGGGCACCACTAAAAATAAGTGTGGGAACTGTGCTGGAAGGAACTGCAAGAGTTCATGTTGAAAGCCTCCCTACACCCAGAAATAGTGACTTAACACGAAGTGTCAGACTGTTTGCCTTTTACAGCACAAACAGGAGACACTTTGAGCCAGACAAGAGGTAAGTAGCAGCAGCCCTTACTTTTAAATAAAAATAAAAATAGAGTATTTCAGCTATTCTATTATGTCATATTATGTCAGTAGTGTAGTAGGAGTGAACATGATGCATTACTACTACTGATGTCATGAAATAATGTAAATGTCATAAAAATATTAAAAAAGAAAAATATTGAAATTCTGAAATGAAATTTTCCTATAATTTCTAAACAATTTTTTGAAACAAATTGTTCTTGCATTAAGGGTCCAGTTCTACCACCCTTCTAACACTAAGGAGTAACCTAGTCTGCAAGTAGTCCCTGGATATCTTTGTGAGGATGACAGAATCTAGCCCTAATTGTAATGTCAGTGTAGTTAATAGCTTTATGTAACGAGATCTAACCAACAGTAGTAAGCTGTGGATCATAATCAAAGGGCCAGATACTGCCTGTGCATCAAGGCAGTAAATAACAATACAGAAACACCACCAACTTTCCATAGATTCTGCAGAACTGAAAACACACTTCCTTTGAAAAAAGCTGTGGACAAAAATTCAGTGTGGGCTGATGAAGGCCAACACCAGGACCCCAGGCATGCCCTCACTTGTGCAGAGCAAATAAGTACCAGTGGATTATTCTTGGCTCAGCAGACTTGGGGGGTTGCATTGAAGTGTGAGGTGAGAAAGGCTATGCCTATATGAACATAAAAGCCATGACAGTGAGCCACAGGATGCAAGCACTGTTAAATTCACTGCAACAGCAGCAGTCTGGTTTCCAGGTGGTCGAATTTACATACTGAGTATGTAACACGAATACAACAGGGCCATGAGAATGGACACACAAAGCATATATAAGTGGCAGGAGTTAAACCAAGATCCTAGGTAGATATCTGAAGACACTTGGACTGAAATGTGTCTGAGGCAGGCAGGATAGGTTGAATCAGGGGCATTCAGTACAGCCTCTACAGACCTGCCCAAAGACTTCAGACTCAGATTCATAACAGTTAAAGATGGAAAAGACATATTAGCTCATTCAGCCCATAGTCCTTCCAATGCAGGACTGATCTCTACACTCCATTCTGTAATATTTCATTCAATCTAGTTTCAGGCAGTGAGACTTTTACCACTTCCCCTGGCCTGAGAGAGCTCTGTCAATACTGAGCCTAAAATTTCCCCTTTCTTAATTTTAGTTCATTACTGTATCATTCATTCAATTAGTAGACCAATTCTTCATTTCCCATGGCAACAGCCTAGCTGTGGGAATATGTTACTGCTAGTGACGGCACATTAACAACGGTTTAACTGAAATTGTTGACCTTGAGAGCTCTGCCAAATTATGTGCAGAAATGGGGAGCCCTACAATTTGTTTCTTCATTATTATAAACTCCTGCAGGAGGAAGGCTCCCTTCCAATGAGCTTGTGAGCACTACAAAAGCAGAGAAATTTCAATACAGAATATCTGCCTACAGAGATAATATCCATCTTGAAAAATTTCTACATCTACATGTATACTGGCCCAGATCTGTGGTGCTTAGCCCAGCCCACTTGTGCCACTCTCCTGGTACAAAGGAGCCACCACGCAGCCATGATAGGGCAGCTGGAGATTTAGCTGGTTGAGGGGCATGCCAAGTCTATGTCAATCCAGTCAAGGCAGTGACAATTTTTTTTAAAAATGATAATACTCCAAAAAAGCTAGATAAAATTAATCCATGTGGCTCTAAGGGATTACTGCACTGTCTCTTAATGTCTTTTAGCACATTTATTGCGTGTACTTTAATTATTTGTAGATGCTCCAGAAGCTCACAAAAGCCCTGGTGTGACTGGCATTCTAAGAACTCACGTTGTGCTAGAGTGCCCATAATTTCTCTTGTTTGCAGTTCCAGGAATTCAAGATCTCCTCAAACTCCTTGATTCATACAATGTTTGAGGCATCTAGAACTGCCATCCTTTCTGTATGTTATTTCTTAAAATCCAGGAATTCCATATATTCTTTAACGGCTATTGAAGGAAATGGGAACCCTTAGCATGCAGCACCTTCTTAGCAAAGGATTTTAAGCCCAGGGCTCTAGGGCTTATCTGAGCAGTGTGGTGTAAGGTGGCCAATGAGCCAGGTAGGCTCAGATAGGCCCGGAGATTCAGTAAGTCTGCTTGGAACGGAAGCACAGTAGTACAAATCATCCACAGGGCCCAAAAGGCCCAGAGGCCCAAAACTGGGTGCCAGGCCAAGATGGGATGGGGCCAGACTGGTGAAGAGATGTACTGATTTGGTGGCTCTTGCAAACAGCCTCTGTCAGTGGCACTCCTATGGAGCTCTAGATTTCAGAGGTGCCATCCCCCATGATCACCTCCAGCACAGCTGTCTCTTCTAGGTGGAAGAGGGGTGTGCAAATTAACAATTGGGTTTTCTACACCGCGTATGCACATTGGTACCCTACAGTCTCTCACTCTGTAATAGAGATCATGCAAAACTTCACATACATACAAATAGCTCATAAACTCACATACTGTAATGCAGGATTCAAGATTATATCTACAGGCTATTGCACATTTACACGTATGCTACAAGTAGTTGTCGGCCAGGTGCTGTTATGCAAGCTGTTAATTCTCTACAACCTCACATAACTCATCAGTAGAGCTGTGCAGGACCTGGTATTTCCATTGCATAGAAAATCTGCATTTCCAAAAAATGTTTCACTCTGAATAGGAACAAAAAGTCGGAAATAAAAGATTTTTTTAAGGAACAGGCATCTTTGAAAAATTCCATTTCAGAAGAACCAAAACAGAATTTTCCAAAAAAGTTGGGGCTGGCCCCCTGTCTCCCCACCCAACTTGTCTCCAGACCACCCACCCAGCAGGCAACATGAAGACCCAGCCAGCCCGTGAGTCAGATAGCCCAGTGAGCTGGCCAGCCTGCCTGCCCACCAATTGGACAAGTCTGGGGCGATGGCTGGCTGGGGCGCTGTGGAACCCAGGGAGCCAAGGAACCAGAAGCCTGGCACCTCAGGGAGGTAGGCAGCCTGAGGACCCAGAGAGCAGGGCATGTTCCTACCTAGTTTCAACTGAATCAGCATTTTCTGATGGAAAAACTATTCCATCATAACATTTTTGACTAGCTCTACTCATCAGCCATCACTTTCTTGGAATCAGAGTCTGACTTCTTGCGAATGTTAAAACTGTGCAACTGGGAAACAGTAGGCTGCTGTCGCATAAATAGTTCCTTCTCCTCCTCCAGTACTGTAAGCAAACAGCTGACTGATGTGTCTCGGTTTTCCAAGCATGCAACAAGTTGTGCAACAATGAAACATTGATAATTCCAAAAGTTTTTAGAAATAAAAGCAGCAGTTATGGGACAAATATCTTTACATCCATGCAACATCCACAAAAGGGTTCATCAGCTCTCAGAATGCTTGGTAACAGTCCCTGACCTTCAGGTATACTCAGCCAATCGGAATGTTCTGGTGATATAATACATGTAACTTTATAGCTTTTTAAGTGCTTGCGTTGTTTGTACGAAAATTGGCCTAACCTGGTTTGTGGATCTCAGAGACCACTCAGGATGTCCTGACAAATATTTGAATTAAGCTTCTCACTAAAGCAGATATTAATTTTCTAATTCACCTTCTGACGCTTGGGGTATTAGCCACCAACTTCAAATGGGAATTTTGCATGATAAAGGTGAGCAGGTTTTAGCCAGTCATTTGCTATAGCAACATACTATACCTGTCTTTTGAACTTCTTTCAGAGATACAAGAGTCTCCTATGTGTAGAGCAGCATTCAGATGAGCAGCATGGCATCACTGGATTCAGAACATAAGCATCCTCATGTATGTACACATGGGTCTCAGTGGATGGGGCAGTCTGACTCACACTACTGTCTCTGGATATGTTGCTACTCCCTATAGTGCCATATATTTACTGGAAAACATGCCAAGTCTGTCAGAGTATCCCCCACAAACATGCTTGAAAGATGAGTTGCATAATAAAAATGTACCGTGTGTGTTCATAAAGCAAAATGCATGACGTAAGTGATGAGCTCCAATTATGACTGTGTGCAGGAATGCTTATGTGACTGCACAATAGAACGGGGATAAGTCATTTTTTGGATTTCTGTCATGCCTTTCATCTGAGATGCTCAAAGCCTCTCAACATACCAGTGAAATATGAATTATTAGCCCCACTTTAGTGTTTGATGGTGAAACCAATGTCAAAGCGATTTGCTTAAGATCACACATTGAGCCAGCAGTTGGTAAGAAGCATGGGTATCTATGCCTCCTATTTCAAGCATGAGAACCAGGAATAAACACTTGAATACTGGCTTCCAGCCCTGTTCCCTAATCCCTACACAGCACTGCCTTCCTCCCAACATAACCATCAGTAGTAACCTCCCTCCTGTCTCACATTGGCCACATCATGTGCCTGGTCTGTGTCAATATAGTATTCCACTCAAAACCTATTGCTGAACAGACTGTCTGAGTTCCCATTACTACATTGGGTGAAGCAGAGCATGTTAGATGTGTCCCCATTAGTTATAGCATGGAATGCTGCCTCCTATCAGAGAGATGGTTGAAACTTGGAAATTCCATCGTTTGAAAGTTTCCTTTCATCCTGAACCAAAATAAAAATCTTATTCTGTGAGAAATTTCAACTTCTCATCCGGAACCACAATGAAAAGCTAGAATCTCCCACAGAATAAACTTTCTGGACAATGTTGGTTGGAAATATCAGAACAACCTCATCTAAAGGTTTAGTTTCTGTAAGGTTGAAGCACTTACCGTTTTACCATATCATTAATTATAAAATAAATCAAAACAATAGTCAAAAATGTCGGAGCGCTTGGTTGCTGAAACAATACATTTTGATATCCATTTTGTTGAAAATTTCAACAAAAAATGTTCCCATAGAATATTTTGATTTTATCAAATCAGCATTTTCCTTCAGAAAATTTTCAACAAGCTCTAATATCTCCCATGAATGCTGCAGTGTCCTCCCTGAGACAATTGCTGCAATGTAAGAATGCAATATTGTATCCACTCCAGGAGGTTAGTGACTGTAGGAACAAGTTGGGTTTCCTTGCTCCTGGATCAGTGCAGTATGGATATAAACGGGTGTCTCTATTGTTTCAAGGAAAAATGCAATGAAAATACTGCCACCACAGCATCATCCCCCTGCCTTTGAGTCTGCCATAGTAACAATACGTGCGGATGAAGCTGTGTGTGGTTTGGGGGTGTAGTGCTGGGGGCAAGAGGTGAGAAACAGCTGACACATCCTCCTATCCTGTAGTAATTGATGGGTCATTATTAATCCTAGTTAGAGAGCACCCAAAATTGCACGAGGCACTTTACCTCCATTTTATAGGTCCAAGAAACTTACAGTCTAAAGCCTCAATCTTTCAGATATTTACAGACATAATAGCTTTCCTCAGATGACTAGTCTAATTCAAATCAGTCGCACAATTAAGATGAGTAAAATCACTCACATGCATAAGTGTTTGCAGGACCAGGCCACAGATAGACAGACAGACAAGAGATATCAACACAATTCTCCCCCTGCCCCCGACTTTTTTTCTTCAAACAACGCTTCTTAGCTGTCGTTATTTTTGTTTAACTTTTAACCATTCACCCCTATTTGCTGATTTGTTTGGGTTTGACTTTTATTTTATTTATTTAGACACAGTTTCTTCCAGGCAAGGACTGTCCCTCATTATGTGTTTGTGTAGCAACTACCAAAATGGGGCCCTGATCCCAGCTGAGGTTTTCTAGCTGCTGGGGTAAAACCAATAATCGTTTCTATTTTTAGTCCTTGAAAATTGAATGTATTTGTTCTCCAAGATGACCTTTATGTATTCTCTCCCTTCCATACCTTCCTTTCACATTGTGACCTTGACCTTTTCCTCAGCCTTCTCCCCACACTTCCCTCCCACTAGACATCTACAATGTTTTTCCTTTAAAGACATGCTCCAGCTCAACTCAAAATGGGCGTCAGACAGGAATCACTGGCTGAAATTGTATGGCCTGAGTTATACAAAAGGTCAGACTAGATGATCATAGTGGGTCCTTCTGACCTTAAAAATACGTCAGTCTGCTCTCCTTCCCAGCCCCCAATCCACCCACCCACTCACCTGGCCTGTATTAACAGTTCAGAGGTTGGTTCCAATGGTAGTAGGCAGTGAAGGTTCTCCATGAGCTAGATGGGAGTAGAGGGCTTCAGGTGAAGAGCTTAGCTGCTCCTGTTGTCACTAAGCATCTCTACAATTAAAGTAAGTCTGCTAGAAACATCATAACTTAGGCTTCATACATGTACTTCTCCTCACTTCACCCAAATATGGGGTTTACATGAAGTGCCTGGTCAGTGACAGCAAAGCTTCTCAGGTGCTGTACTACAGAGGACACGTGCAGGGTTCAATTCCCTGTGGATCCTAGGGAGCCACGAGGTTAGGAGGAAACAACCCCTGCCTCTCCCATATGCTCCCAAGCCCTTCCTCCCTCAGTCAGCAGTTGGCGGAAATGACAGAAGGTGAACCTCACCGTGTTTCCTGGGTCAGTTGCCATTCTTCCATGGGTATTCAATGGGAGGGGCACAATTCATGTCTTCATCCATGTCTGGTTATCTCAGCAGGTTTCTGACTTTCCTGTTCATAGTTAACACATCAGTGTGTAGGCAGTATAATTAGGATAATTATAATGACATGGCTAATCCAATTATGATATCCTTCTTCCTTACTACCAGGACAGGCACAGGGCAGGGCACAAGTAAAGAGATCAACAACACTGAGTCTATTCCAAACCTGTATTTTCACTCTCACATAATTACCTCAGAATGCCTCCTTCTGGGGATGTGTGGAGCTTGAAAGTGCAATTCCTTTCAGAAGTTTCTGAGAGCTCTGCATGGCAGCAGATAAAGCAGCCATCTAGTTCAAGTCGTAGTCTGTTACAGAGGAGAAACACACCCAGATCTCTCACAGAAACTTTACTGCTATTCTTTCTTATTTTTGTTTGTTCTTAATCTAAAATAAAAGTAATTTAGACTGGACATGCATGGTTAGGTTTTTTTGTACACAAAAAACTAACATTGACATTGCTCGCGCTTAGTCTTGTGCCAAATGTAAATTTTTTTTAAACATTTGAACAAAATCATTTGAGCAATCGGATTCATGCCACCAGGATACAGGTACATGCAGCTTTTATTTACCTTTTTTTGCATCCAGATAACAAAAAAAGAGTCTGTTTTAATTTCAATCTTGGTTGCAATCTTGCCTATTAACTTTCAGGTCAATTAGTTCTATCCTTATCCATAATGGACCTGGCAGCTTTTCTGCAGCTTTGTTTGGGGAAGAATATCACAACCTCTAGCTTTTTCACTCAAGCCATTACTTACTCTGGTGTCTACTTCCCCCAAGATCAGAATTTACTTTCATTGTCCAACACCTCTTCTTATCTGCCCCATCTCATAGTCAAAGACCAGTTCAGAGGGTCAATAAAATATTCTTACATTTAAGATAATTTTACAAACAGAGCGGGGGGCAAATCCCAGAATAAAGAGGTATCAAATTAAGTGTTTTTAGACTAATACCATGGAAAGCATGACTAGGCTGGCACTAGGTTTCAGTTAAGAATATGGACATTACCTATAGCATGGCCCAAAAATGAATCTCTTCTCTCTCAGCCTGTATGCGTCTGTCAGTTCAAGCCAACCACATGCCTCAGAGTATCTGTGTCCTCTACTATAGCCTATGGGCTTTCGCAGTTTAATTCTCACTTGTCAGTGCCTCACCTTCCAGGCCAGACCTACGTAGTTATTTCCTTTCAGGAGCGGCTGTTGATTAATAAGACAAAACAATTTTTTCTTGAAATATCACTTTTGTCTGATTCGTGTCCCTACCTACCTAAATCATACATTAGTAAATATCCATTTCATCTATTCATAGCAATAGCCCATTTCCTTCTCTGCTCTAAGGTTGCACACAAATTTGCTCTTTATAGGCCTTATGAGTAAACAGCACCTTTAGTAGCATTTCATTATCAACCATACAAGGGGAGGTAAGACCATCACATGCAGCCTGCTTCAGGATAGAAAAATTATGGGTGAAATCTTAGCCCCATTGAAGTCAATGACAAATCTCCCAGTAGCAGGGTTAGGATTCCTTCACAAAACTTTGAGAAATATGCAGATTCTAAAATCCCCACAAAGAAAGTAAACTTCATATTGAACTAGCTGGACACCATCTACCACAGCGCTTCACAAATCTAAAAAGGTTACAAGTGACTGAAAATGAAAACAGTAAATGAAAATATAGTGTTGCACATGGCTAGTAGGTAAGTGTCAGATGCCATCATTTATAACTTAAGTGGGGTCTTAAACTAACCCAACCACAGTCTACCAAGATGCTAGCATAGTGCCTGCTACTCCAGGACAATACACCATTTCATGGAGAAACAGGGAACAGAGACAGTGGTTATAACAGGTTTCAGAGTAACAGCCGGGTTAGTCTGTATGCGCAAAAAGAACAGGAGGACTTGTGGCACCTTAGAGACTAACCAATTTATTTGAGCATAAGCTTTCGTGAGCTACAGCTCACTTCATCGGATGCATACCGTGGAAACTGCAGCAGACTTTATATACACACAGAGAATATGAAACAATACCTCCTCCCACCCCACTGTCCTGCTGGTAATAGCTTATCTGAAGTGATCATCAGGTGGGCCATTTCCAGCACAAATCCAGGTTTTCTCACCCTCCACCCCCCCACACAAATTCACTCTCCTGCTGGTGATAGCCCATCCAAAGTGACAACTCTTTACACAATGTGCATGATAATCAAGTTGGGCCATTTCCTGCACAAATCCTCACTTTACATAAGCTATTACCAGCAGGAGAGTGGGGTGGAGGGAGAGAAAACCTTTTGTAGTGATAATCATCCATTTTTTCCTGGTTTGTGTGTATAAAAACGTCTTCTGTATTTTCCACAGTATGCATCCGATGAAGTGAGCTGTAGCTCACGAAAGCTCATGCTCAAATAAATTGGTTAGTCTCTAAGGTGCCACAAGTACTCCTTTTCTTTTTGGTTATAACAACATGTGACCTTGCAATCTTGTAGCGCACTGATATGGCAAATCATTTTCTCACCGAGTGCTTGGGCCATGTTCATACACAACTGGCCCTGGAACTGTTGCTGTAGCAGTGCATTACGAAATTCCTGAACCACCCAATCCAACAGCTTCTGCCACAGCTCTCCCAAGCCGGTGCTTTCTGAAAAATTGGAAAAGTATAGTAGGAATTAAACAGTATTCTGTTGGTCCAAACAAAACTTGCAATTTCAAATGCTACGTGTTCCATGTGGCAAAGGACATGCTGGTTAGTACAGGTGCACAACATTTGTCTTGAAGTTGTTCTTTAATTTGTATGCAGTTGCACATTCAGATATGCAAAAGCTGGAAGGATTAGAGGGGCAGCCAGGTAGGCTGAGGGAGGAATCCAGAGCCATTTACACTACATTGTACAATGTAGTACAATGCATCCGATGAAGTGAGCTGTAGCTCACAAAAGCTTATGCTCAAATAAATTTGTTAGTCTCTAAGGTGCCACAAGTACTCCTTTTCTTTTTGCGGATACAGACTACTGTACTACTACTGCTGCTACTCTGAAACCTACATTTTTAATCTAAGTCTTGCCACATTTAAGCATGCTGACATATGCACATATCTGGAGAGCCAGCATCTTTAGTCTGAAAACAAACATGACAGATTCCAACCCCAAGTATAATACTTTGCAGAAAAATATAAAGTGCCTGAAAATGGAGGCTTAGAATGAAAGTGTTTCCTCAACAATTATTATAGCAAAACTTCAATTAATTTGTCGTTTAGCTGTATTGTCTCCTTAGGTAATGTCAGGGGGGTCTGTTTTTTGTATAAGTGAAGAATATTAAAGGTTTAGCAGACAGTTCTGATGTTTTAAATCACAACAACACGCTGTGGCCAACTGCTTAGCATTAGGAATAGTACACTCCTATAATAACAATGGGTACAGAAAGCTTTTAAAATTTCTTGTGTCTTAGCAAAGTAGGTTTTTGGCTATTCAGATTGATACATTATATGTTGACTGGCAGTAAACTCAGATCAATAACTTGTAAAAATTCTGTGGTAGCTACACTCAGGTATATAAAAACATAGCCAATGAAAATTTTGGTTCTACCATTCAGTCATGAGAGCTGTATTTGTATGTGCAAACAAGTTCCTATGCAATTTCTCATGTGCAAAAGGTTACATGATCAAGTCCTTTGATTTTAAACTCATCTGGACATGGAACATGACAATATATATTTGCAGAGCACTATGTAAAGATACAGCTTCATATAAATTAGATCTGCATGAATACCACAAAGAATTTCCATAAGTATGCACTCATATTTTAAAGTGAATCCACTCCTGTCACGGTCTCCCCACTTGTGTTTGTTTTCCACTGACATTGGGAGTAGCCAAATTCACTCTCACAGATGTTTATGAATAGAAGATTCAAGCTCACTGGTGTGAAAAAAAAAATCACAAAAAGGGAGCTGGAAATTTCAGCATGCAAATATTCATGCTAGACATGTTCTCTATAAAAGTTATGATCAACCAGGCATGGGAAAAATTTTAAATACCACCTGAGTGATGTGACCAATCACAACTAACCAACACTTCAGATTCTCAGCACAAAGTAACAAATACTGACAGTGAACTGTTTGCAATCAGCAGAGTAACAGTAGCAGGGAAATTATTATAGATATATAGAGAAATTGCTGATATACGGATAAATCACTGACGTATTCCACAAGTAGAAAGAGAAGAGTTTGTTGAATAAGTTATTCCTAGCAAAATTTACTCAGATATAATATATATGATGTTTAAAAATAATAAATCATAGCTACATCCTAGGGGCAGAGCTAAGAAGGTTGAAAAGGAACACATTAAAAGCCGAAAAAGATGTTTCAATTTCCCTCCTTAACTTATAATTTCTTGACTTTTACAAGGTGTGAAAGTTGAAAATGTTATAGTTCCATAAATATTGCTTTTGCATTTGTTATACAAATAGGATGTTGCGCTATTTTATGTTAGTTATCTTACAAGCAGTTGGGCCAAGTTCATCCATTCACTTCAGAGTTACACCACAGATAAATTTGGCCTGAGTAAGAAGAAGAGATGGATTGACAACATAAAAGAGTGGACAGGAATGGACTTCACGGAGACTCAAGCGCTGACGCACAATCGTCAGGAGTGGAGGCAATTGGTTGATTACTCATCAGTGATGGTGCCCCAACGACCAATGCGGTTATGGGAGTGAGGATGAAGAATTTACAGGAGCTAGTTTAGAAAGTGACACTGTGTTAGTTACTTCTTTTATATAATGGTTTCGAACACTGGAAGGTTAAGCTATTGAGCAGTAAGTCTGTCAGTTTGACAATGAAAATGTAGAGTTTAGAGGTTAATGAAATACAGAATGCAAGAAAGTTTGTTACAGTAGCACTCATTTCTTTGGTTACACTGCCATCTTCTGGCTCAATGTGTTTTACAGGACAGTGGGGTGGGAGGAGGTATTGTTTCATATTCTCTGTGTATATATAAAGTCTGCTGCAGTTTCCACGGTATGCATCCGATGAAGTGAGCTGTAGCTCAGGAAAGCTCATGCTCAAATAAATTGGTTAGTCTCTAAGGTGCCACAAGTACTCCTTTTCTTTTTACTCAGCTACAGAGATTCCTCCCCCCCCCCCCCCCAGACTGATATGTTTTTATACATCTTGTATACATGGAGCATGTATCTCTGCATGCTCCATGGCCCTGTAAAACATCTGAAGTGCCCTTCCAACATACACACCTGTGTTCTTCCACCCCCTCACCATTTCATCATAGCCCTGGTCTACACTACGGGGTTAGTTGAATTTAGCTGCGTTAGGTCGATTTTAAAATGAATGCATCTACACAACCAACCCCATTCTGTCGACGTAAAGGACTCTTAAAGTCAACTTCTGTACTCCTCCCCGGTGAGGGAAGTAGCGCTAAAAATCAACCTTTCTAGGTCGAATTTGGGGTAATACAGGCGTAATTCGATGGTATTGGCCTCCGGGAGCTATCCCAGAGTGCTCCAATGTGACCATTCTGGACAGCACTTTGAACTCCAATGCACTAGCCAGGTACACAGTAAAAGCCCAGGGAAATTTTGAATTTCATTTCCTGTTTGGTCAGCGTGGCGAGCTCAGCAGCACAAGTGACCATGCAGTCCCCCCAGAATCACAAACAAGCTCCAGCATGGACCGAAAGGGAGACACTGGATCTGAGTGCTGTATGGGGAGAAGAATCTGTGCAGGCCGAACTCCAATCAAAAAGAAGAAATGCTAATATATATGCCAAAATTGCACAGGGCATGGTGGAGAGAGGCTACAACAGGGACACACAGCAGTGCTGCGTGAAAGTCAAGGAACTCAGGCAAGCCTACCAAAAGCCAAAGGAGGCAAACGGTCGCTCTGGGTCAGAGCCCCATACATGCCGCTTCTATGATCAGCTGCATGGTATTCTAGGGGGGGATCCTACCACTACCCCACCACTGTCCATGGACACCTGCAAGGGGGAGTCTCACGCAACAGGGAGGAGGATTTTGTGGATGAGGAAGAGGAGGAGGACAAGGAGGAGAATGCGCAGCAGGCAAGCAGTGAATCCATTCTCCCCGTCAGCCAGGATGTTTTCATCACCCTGGAGCCAATACCCTCCCAAGGCGGGATCCCTGACCCTGAAGCCGGAGAAGGCAGCTCTGGTGAGTGCACATTTGTAATTACAGTACAGGGTTTAAAAGCAATAGTGTTTAATGTTTGATTTGCCCTGAAGAATTGGGATACATTCGCGGCCAGTACAACTACTGGAAAAGCCCAGTGTGTCTGGGGATGGAGCAGGGAATCCTCCATGGACATCTCCATGAAGCTCTCCCAGAGGTACTCTGAAAGCCTTTGCAGAAGGTTTCTGGGGAGGGCTGCCTTATTTTGTCCTCCACGGTAGGACACTTTACCACGCCAAGCCAGTAGCAAGTAGTCTGGAATCATTGCAGCACAAAGCATTGCAGTGAATGGTCCTGGGTTTTGGTCGCATTCAAGCAACATTCGGTCTTTAGCTTTCTGTGTTAGCCTCAGGAAAGTGATATCATTCATGGTCACCTAGTTGAAATAGGGGAATTTTTGTAAGGGAACAGTAAAAGGACCCCGTTCATGCTGGGTTGTTTGCACTTGACTAAAAGGGATCATCCCGGAGAATAGCCACGCGGCAGGGGGAGGGGTGAAGGGATCATCCCAGAGAATAGCCACACGGTGGGGTGGAGGAGGTGTGTGCTGCACATCCACCTGAAAACCGCAGCCCCTCCTTTTAAATGTGAAACCCAACCAGCATTGCTTGCTATGGGAAAAGATGGTGCTGCAGTTTGAAACCATTCCCACATGTTATGAAGGTGTAAGAAGCCAACTCCGCGTACCAAAAGGCTTACCATGGCTGCCTGGAAACCGAATTCTGTTGCCTAGCTATGTGTGATGTGCCACCAAAGCGGCAGGCGTTCAATATAAAAGGCAAAATGTGACCTTGTACCTAAAGCACATGTGCTGTCTGCTGTGAATTGCTTGATTCACTGTGAAAGTCTCCCTTTTGTTCTCAGAAATGTATCATCTTAAAATTTACTCTCCCTTTTTATCTCCCCCCAGGTGCAAATGTTTCTATGCTCCCCCTATCCTCTCCGTCCCTGAAGTTATTGCAGATTAGAAGGCGAAAAAAATGCACTCGGGATGACATGTTTTCCGAGCTCATGCAGTCCTCCCGCACTGATAGGGCACAGCATGGAGGCATTCAGTGGCAGAGGCCAGGAAAGCATTAAGTAAGCGTGAAGAGCAGAGGCAGGAGGTGATGCTGAGGCTAATGGGGGAGCAAACGGACTTGATGAAATGTCTGTTAGAGCTGCAGGAAAGCCAACAAGAGCACAGACCCCCGCTGCATCCATTGTATAACCGCCTGCCCTCCTCCCCAAGTTCCAGATCTTCCTCACCCAGATGCCCAAGAACACAGCGTGGAGGCTCTGGGCACCCAGCCACTCCACTCCAGAGAATGGCCCAAGCAACAGAAGGCTGTCATTCAAACAGTTTTGATTTGTAGTGTGGCTACAATAAGCAACACGGCCTTGTCTTTCCCTCCTCCCCCACTCCACCCAGGCTACCTTGTCAGTTATCTCACTTTTTTTAATTAAGAAAGAATGCATGGTTTCAAAACAATAGTTACTTTATTTCCTTTGCCAGCTGTGATCAAAGTGGGGAGGGTGGTTGGCTTACAGGGAATTAAAATCAACAAAGGAGGCGGGTTTGCAGCAAGGAGAAACACACACAACTGTCACACCATAGCCTGGCCAGTCATGAAACTGATTTTCAAAGCCTCTCTGATGTGCAGCGTGCCTAGCTGTGCTCCTCTAATCGCCGTGGTGTCTGGCTGCTCAAAATTGGCCACCAGGCAATTTGCCTCAACCTCCCACCCCACCATAAACATCTTCCCCTTACTCTCACAGATATTATGGAGCAAACAGCAAGCAACAATAACAATGGGAATGTTGGTTGTGCTGAGGTCTAACCTAGTCAGCAAACAGCACCAGTGAGCTTTTAAACATCCAAAGGCACATTCTACCACCACTCAGCACTTGCTCAGCCTATAGTTGAACTGCTCCTTACTACTGTCCAGGCTGTCTGTGTATGGCTTCATGAGCCATAGGAGTAAGGCGTAGGCTGGGTCTCCAAGGATAACTATCAGCATTTCAACATCCCCAATGGTAATTTTCTGGTCTGGCAAGAAAGTCCCTTCTTGCAACTGCTCGAACTGCCTGGAGTTCCTAAAGATGCGAGTGTCATGCACCTTTCCCGGCCATCCCACGTTGATGTTGGTGAAACGTCCCTTGTGATCCACGAGTGCTTGCAGCACCATTGACAAGTACCCCTTGCGGTTTATATACTGGTTGGCAAGGTGGTCTGGTGCCAAGTTAGGGATATGTGTTTCATCTATTGCCCCATCACAGTTAGGGAACCCCATTGCAGCAAAGCCATCCAGTATGACCTGCACATTTTCCAGAGTCACTACTCTTGATAGCAGAACATCACTGATTGCATTGGCTACTTGGATCACAGCAGTCCCCACAGTAGACTTGCCCACTCCAAATTGATTCCTGACTGACCGGTAGCAGTCAGGTGTTGCAAGTTTCCACAGGGCTATCGCCACTTGCTTCTCAACTGTCAGGGCAGCTCTCATCTTGGTATTCCTGGGCTTCAGGGCGGGGGAAAACAACTCACAAAGTTCAAGGAAAGTGGCCTTACACTTGCGAAAGTTTTGCAGCCATTGTGAATCATCCCATATCTGAAATGTTAGGCAGTCCCACCAGCCTGTGCTAGTTTGCCAGGCCCAGAATCGGCATTCCACTGTATCATCCAGCCCCACTGCCGCCATGATGTCCCAATTGCCACAGCCCATGCCTTCAGGAATGTCTGTGTCCATGTCCTCATCACAATCGTCCTTGTGCTGGCGTCCTTAGCCCGGTTCTGTACATACTCCAGGATAATGCGCGAGGTGTTTACAATGCTCACAACAGCAGCGGTGAGCTGAGCGGGCTCCATGCTTGCCGTGGTATGGCATCTGCATGGGTAACCCAGGAAAAAAGGCATAAAAGGATTGTCTACTGTTGCTTTCATGGAGGGAGGGAGGGAGGGAGGGGAGACTGACAACATGTACCCAAAACCACCCTCGACAATGTTTTTGCCCCATCAGGCACTGGGAGCTTAACCCAGAATTCCAATGGACAGCGGAGACTGCGGGAACTGTGGGATAGCTACCCACAGTGCACCGCTCGTAAGTCGATGCTAGACAAGGTATTGAGGACACACTCCGCCAACTTAATGCGCTTAGTGGGGACATACACAATCAACTGTATAAAATCGATTTCTAAAGATCGACTTCTATAAAATTGACCTAATTTCGTAGTGTAGGCATACCCTTAGACACAATCCTCCTGGTCTGAAAGGCTGATCAACACTATTCATTATTCAGTATGTGTGATGTGAGTCATCACCACAGGTTAAGCATGCTTCTTCCAACGGATTTTTCAGCCCTTAATGCCTTGAGTAGCAAAACACTGGGAATCAAACTCTTATCTCTTATGTGATGGGGAACATTGCTACTGCATTATTGTCAGTACAAGATGCATTTTTAGTACAAGATGAATCTAGGACTTCCCTCACTTGCATGCTAGGTGGCAAGACTCCTATGGGCCTTATAGCAGCCTGGGAATAGTCCAGGGCAGTGGTTCTCAACCTATTTACTATTCTGGGCCACACATGCAGCTCTCTATGTGTTATGGGGGCCACATCCACACAATATATATACTGTATGGCCTTGAGGATGTCACATGGGCCGCTACTCTGTGCTGATAGGGCCACGGATTGAGAACTAGTGGTTCAGGCATAGGAATGCCTCAGCTATCTCCCCACGTACCCCTGGCCTGGCCCAGCCCTGACATACTCTCAGCCTCTATGGAACACTCCCTGCAACAAGGGCTCCTGCAAGGGATGGGAGCCAAGTTTGCACATTCAGTGTCTCAAGGAGGCCCACCTGTACAGGGATATTCATGGGGGAGAGCCCTTATATGGCTTGTGCAGTTGAGAATTCCTCCCATTATGTCTGGCTCAGAAGTGCTTTCAGTCCTTCATTTTCACTGGCAAAAAATGTACTAACATTTTTAGGACAAAACACAAACATTTTTCTAAAACATTCTATAATTCACTATGCCTGAGGGAAAGAGGGCTTAGCTAGAGTGTAGGGAGGAGACAGGTTATGTTTGAGGAATATTATCATATTATTTGAGTTATGTAAACGGAGCCTCAGATAGTATGGCAATGGGGGCCTTAAATATTTTTAAAAGGCAATTTCAGGAAAACGTCTGGACAGCTGAGCCACCAGCTGGGGCACAACGGCAGGGTCTTTTGGCAATAATCAACATTTTTATAATTGTTCACATGTTCAAAGCACTGTAAAGACTTCCAATTAATTCTCACAACAGCCCTGCAAAATAAGAATTCTTATCCCTCTTTTACTGCTGAGGACAGAGACAAAAAGGTGAAGTTACCTGCCTAAGGTCACCCAGCGTTAGAGGAGACTTTAGAACTCAGGACCCCATTCTCCCCAGCCCTGCAGCTGTTCCTCGAGACAACACTGCTTTTCAAAAGGCTCAGGAATCTCCTGTGTACCATTCTGTAAAGCAGCAATCTTCTTAAGAGAAGATTTAAAGTATCTGATATAGGCAAACAACATTTGTAATTGAAAATATAAAGTAAGTATTCTATCACACAGCCCTATGTTGGCCAAGCAGCCATTCCCCCCATCATATTGCTTATTGGCAGAGCATTTGGGTCCTTGTATGTGGATAGATATTAATCCTAACCTTCCCTTGAGATGGATTCAGGCTGTTGACCCTCTTGTCTCCTGTGTTTTCCCCAGTCATTGGCTGTGCAGAAAGCCTGCAGAATCAGGTCAATTTTCATTGAAAATCTTATAGGATGAAGCCCTGCAGCTGAGATGTAGTTGAGCTGCATGCTTTTGCTGAAGGCTAGCATGACCCACCCTCACTAATTACTCCTTGACTAGTGGTGTAAATAGAAAATGCCTCCAGGCATTGAGAGTGTAAAAGTGTCTCTCGTTAAAAGGCTCTGTAAGGACAGGCTCGTGCTATAAGGGTGTGATGTGATAAGAATGTGTGTGTTTATATAATGTATTTAGAGGAAAGCACTAGATTTTTAAGTTCTTTGCTGCTACAACTTGCTGGTGGAAGCATCTATTCAAACCTCCCAAAAATCACAATGTGGGATACAGCCCCGTCCCCCACAAACAAAACCATGTGGGACACTGACCCCTAAAATGAGGAATATCTTTTCCTCCTCAACATCCCCTTAAATAGCCTCTTTCCCCTATATACTTCCACTATACCCTTAATGCCCCTCGCTTGCTGCCGATAGTCCCTTTTACTCGCCAAAACTCCCCTATAACTGCCCAAATCCCACCTCACCCATGTCCCCATCTTCCTCTCTCTCCATTACCCCCAAATGTCTTCCAGTATTTTCCCTACCTCCCTGAATACTAAGCAGGGGAAGCTTCCAGGTTACCCTAGCAGTCACCTTCCCCAGCCCATAGCTCATGTATGTTCTCTCTCACTCAGGTATGGTGCATTGCCACTAATTGGATTTAGCCTGCATCTGAGGAGGGGGTTGGAGAAGAGTAAAAGGGTGAGAGAGAAAGAGACCAGAACAGATAGGGCACGGGTTACCTCCTCCTGGAGGAGTGTGAGAGCAGCAGCAGGAACATGAAGTGCACTGAGGGGCTCTGCAGATAACTGGATAAGAAAGGCACAGAGCAGCATAAACACAAGCAGTGGTATGCAAGTGGACTGGAGGATGAGCAAACATAGCACCCCTGGGGTGACATGGGGTATTCCTACCCAAAAGTGCAGAATGCTGTAACCTTCACTCTGAAATGTCACCATCACATGCCTTGACAGGGCCCTGCAAATAAAATACTTGTATTTAAAGTGTTTGAATATTTTTCCACAGGCAATTTTCTTATCTGAAAATTATCTACTTTCGAGGTCAAAATGTACTAATTTTGTGATTTTTCTACAGAAATGGTACAATTACACCTTTCACAGTGAAATTTTAACACATTCAGATTTGAGTATTGTTCAGAGTTTTCCCTGCTCTAAAACTTTATGTAAAAACCCCCTCTAATGTATTGGAAAATGAAGTGAGCTTTCAGTTTTGAAAAAAAAGATCCAAACTGTCTGTTTTTGGAGTATGACCATACCTGTACAATCCCAAGTTAACCAGTGAAGAGAGAGACAGAATGGAGAAAATTAACGTTACAGAGAGTATATCCCATGTTGAGCCTCTTCATTTCCATGTCGCTCAGAACCACAATGGTCTTGCTTGAGTAAGATATCTAGAGAGATGTTGATTTTTTTACAAGGTCAGAAATGATTAAATAATGAAAATGTTTGTCCTGAGCGTGAGCTCTTTATGTAGCAGAACTGCTAGAAAAATTCCATTCAACTGGCACGTGCTACTTCTCTGAAGGCATAAGTGTCCACCAAAAAGTCACATTCCTGAAGGGTGTCTAGGCCTCACAAAGTATAAGCTCAGAAAGACGCCCAAGGATTTCACTTCTCCCTGCTGCAGGCACAATCACAAACTTCACTGAGAAGGGAAAAAGCATGAAATTGTGAGCCATCAGTGCCTTTTGCCAACAGCTAAAGGAGACACTCCCTTGGGGGGAAGCGGGGCGGGGAAACGGGGGACGTTGACAACTTTAGAAACTTGATACAGTATAGTTAAATGAATCTGTATTTGTACTTTTCTACTGACAAGAACACCTCTAAATCCCTAACAGTAGAAGTGGTTGAACTATCCATTACAAATAATGGTAAGAATTCAGCTCCTTTTCCGCATTATTTATATTACAGTAGCACCTGGAGGCCTCAGGGCCTCATTGCGCTGGGTGCTATACAAACACGAAGAATTGGCAATCTAATTTTAAGACCAGATGCAAACAGCAGGAGGGAGGACCAGACTAACAATGACCAGATCAGGTGGTTACATACGAAAGGGGTCATGCAAATCAGTTACATCAGTTTAATAAAAGGATTTTTTAATCTTCTGCCTTTGCTCACTTTTAATTTCATTTATTTGAACCTACATCAAATTCCATTTGTAATCTCTGCATATTTCCCTTTCCCCCCCTAAATTTATCCATGCCTTTAAAAAAAACAAAAAAAGCCCAAACCCGTCTTTGCCTATTTCCATATTTTTAAGACCTCTCACAGGAATAATAGAACTCATGACCTGAAGTACTTAGACTTTAGACACAAAACCATTAGTAAAATCAGGGGTTTCTGTTTGGAAAATATTTAAACAGCCCTACCCAAAATTGCAATTACTGTGGGCATAGGGAAATTCACACAACTGTTGCATTTTAAAGTGAATTACCCTGAGGTTTCTGTTTTTAGAGACTTGGATTTTGTAAATGTGATTTTACATCTTATTATATAGTTGGAAAATATAAGAATAGGCAGATGTACAAAAGCACAAATGGGAGGTAGGTGCCCAACTCCTATAGGATTACAGTAGGAGAGTAAGGTGCCTCACTGCCCTCTCTGCCCCGTAGTTAATAAGGCTCTGCTTATATTTTGATAATTTTTATTCTGTGTTTTCAGTTAATAGACAGTTGTACTGTACTTGGATCCCAGTGACTCAGGACAAGCCTTACATTCTGTTCAAGTAACCATTTGGGCCTTGTATTTTTTGGACCCTATTGATCAACAACTTCAGTATATTCCTATAATCTCAGCAACTCAACCTAATTCCCTTATGGGAGAAGGAAGGAGAAAAACTCACGCATCTGACACCCCTTCACATAAGCTCTTACCTGGGGCCTTGCAAAGCACATGGTAGTCCCTGCATTCATCTCAAGCAATGCCCAACTGTTACACCTTTGTTTAGACCAGGGTGGCCAAACCACGGCTCTTTTACACTTAAAGTGTAGCTCACCACTTCTCCACCGCACCATTCTCCGCTTACCAGACTGAGGAGGGGTAGCTTAGGGATTCTGCCCTGTGGCGGGGTTAGGGGCTTCTGCCAGTGATGACTGGTGCCTGCTAAAAAGGGGGGGTATAATGTAAGATTTACACACACCCCTTACCTCCAGTGGCCCCTCCCTGTGGAGAGGCAGCAGTAAAGAGCTGAGATCTGTGGGAAAGGGCCTCTGCTTTGGTTCAGTGGAGAGAGGCAGCAGCAAAAGCAGTGGCTCTCCATGCGGCTCCCAGCTGTTTGCTGCTGCCTCTCCCCATGGCCACAGCTCCAAGCTTGCGGGCTCCAGCAGCTGCTGGGCAGGGAGGTGGCCCAGCAGCACCATGTGACCAAGTGGAGCCTGCAAACCCTGGCAAAAATCTGGTGAGGTATCTGACCCCACGTGACCACACCCACACATCTCCTCTGCTGGGAAAGGGGTCTTGGGGTTTCAGCCCTGCAGAGTGAGCCTGCCAGGGCTTGGGGCTTCGACCTCGCTCCTGCTGAAGGCCCAAGCCTGAGCAGGCAACCCCCGGGGGAACAAAGCCCCTCCCACCTCTTCAGGGCTGAAGCCCTGAGCCCCAGCAGGTGCTCCCTGGCTCTTGAACTTCTGAAGATTGTCATATGCAACTTGGAGGGTCAGTAAGTTTGGCAACTCTTGGTTTAGACCATTAGAGCTGCTTGGAGATCATGTTCCAAAATCATCTCAGACTAGCCAGGTCTGGCCATAGAGGGTGAAGTCCACTTTAGCCACACTAAGAGCTCAGAATCCTTCAGGAAAATAAGTGATCCTCTGTGAGTCAAGACATTCCACTGAAGCACTCATCCAGAAAGGACCTTTACCAGACTAAGTTCCTTGGAAGAGATCGGATTTCCTTACAGCTTTTTGTTCTCCTCTTTGAAATTTGGGGACTGGATAAGTGCAGAAAGGTTTTAATTAGACACTGAAGGGTTAAAATCCATTGCTGATGTAATAACCTGGTATATGGATTTGTGTACAGGCCCAAAGACCAGAGTTTGGTCAAGAGGTCAGAGGCCTAGCAAATAGCGATTAGCTAAGAGAAAGCAAAATAACCAAAGATAACCTTGTTTTTGTTAAGATATGTCTGGTCAGCAAAACGCCAGATGTTGGGGCAATAATTGTGTCTTATTCAAAAGTTGCAAATAGAACAAAGAAGCCCTGTTTCTGTTGTGTTAGTTTGTTCTGTAGGGAGATGTTCTTCCCACACATCCGACCTTGAGTTTATGAAAGGTTGGAACATGTCAGTATAAGATATGGCCTCCTCCCATCTCCTTTTCCCAGGAACCAATGCCTGCCTTAAAACACAAATAAGCAACTTGAAAGACAATCTTTATTGACATATACTTTCACTGTTTCTTTGCTTTTACCCATAGATACGTATCTGTTGAACAATCAAAGGAGCTACTTCATTTCTATGGACCCCAAATTGAATTCAACATACATTTATTAAAGTACTAATTAAATATTAAATGTTAATTTGTTAACATTAAGACCATGGGCAGAGACATTATGTAACCTTTTGACCATTGGCTACTGTGCTATCATGTCTTGCAGCTAGACCTATCCGTGGGTATGCAACTGCCTACCCCATCATTTTCTCTGCCCATGGAAAATCCATATATTCCATTGTAATCAATTGACAGTGTGTCTGAGCCTAATAAGTGAGGTGACACCCTGTCAGCGCCATATGTAATAAACTCCTATGCTTGACCTCTACACAATGTGAATTTATGTCCTTCAGACGCTGACAAACTTATGAACTCTTGTCACTTGACTCCAGTTCAGCTATTGAAATTATTCTGCTCAAAACCAGCATTGCGAGAACGAGATGGATTATTTCTTTATAGCAAATTACTTCAGAATAGCTTAAAGCTATAGAGCTTTTTTCAGGTTCTTTAAGAGACTTTGTCACAAAGCTTTTTCATTCACTTAATAGAGATGTACCTCAAATTTCTACACAAAAGGATGATTAATTCAAGTGTCAAGCAAAGATCTTTTAGTTCAGTCTACCATAGGCTAATCTTTCAGGTCACATTTTAGCTAACTCTCTCAAATTATAAACAAATTATGAGAATAGCTTCCACCATCAATGTTTTATTCCCTGCATCAGCTTTGCTCAGCATGGACTCTCTTGTGAAATTGAGGTTGATTATCGTTAGGTATATAACAACTTTCTAGGTGTTCTTGAGTAACAGTACTTATACTGTCCCACTGCTGGAGCCTGAAATCAAGTCCTGATCCAACACCACTGAAATCAATGGGAGTTTTGCCATTGACTTCAAGAGGAACAGAATCTTGCCCTATTTGCCTGGACTACCTCTAAATGCCTTATCTGTTCCAGCAGAAAACCATGCATATTTAGGAGCTTTGGTGCCAGTTCAGCAAAACATTTAAGCACATACACCATGAGACTTAAGTGCTTTGCTGAAATGATGTTTCATTTAATTGTTTAGAGTTGGACCCTCCAGAATTTCAGATTTCTACTTCCTGAACGCAAATTTCAAAATGGGGGTTAATTGCAAAAAACTGGATTTAAAAAAAAAAAATCCAATGTGACTGGCTAGAGTGGCCTCTTACCTTATTTGTTTGCCCATAACAGTGAGCTGGTCAGCTAACTTAGCCATCAATGAAATTTAAATTGCCATCAGACAGCTTAGCAATAATAGGCATCTAACAGGCCAATAAGGGCCCTCTGATCCCACAGCTAAAACAAAGAAATCATTTGAGCTACTGCATCAGTAGGGCAACCATCTCCCCTGCCCCCCATCTTTTGTTTAAATGTTGTTACATTACTGCGGATGCCAAATGCAGCAACATAATGGAACATACAGGAAAGTACAACTGATCATGCTGTTCACTTATTCAACTAAAAGATTTTTGCTTCAAGGTGAAGTTAACAGCACATACAATTACCAGCTTGTACCTAATAGCTTCCAAAGATTTACGTCCAAACTAAGATTATAACTTGTCTGCCAAAAGGAGAGTTCATTCTCCCACTTTTCTTTTTAATTTTAATTCCCAAAAAAGTAAAAGCTGAAAAAGTTAATCTCCATCTTCACCAGGGAAGCATTAAACTAGGCTTGTTTCCTCTCATGTCTGTGGACAAGGCACACACTGTACTATGTGTCTCACTGTACTCAGCGAGAACAAAAGCAAACCACGTGTCCAGTAAAGCTCAGAGTGACCCAGAGCCTGAGCCAAATTGCGAAGGATGCCAAACAGGTTTTTCTTTTCTCCTTTTACTAATCCCTATAGTAAGTCAAAATCAAACACTTTAATGCCTTGTACTTCTTTTGTCCCTTTGCCCTCCTCCTCTCTTTGCATCAGGGAGGAAGGATGTTCGAGTGGTTAAAGCAGGAAGGTGAAAGGCTGGGTAACTGGGTTTCGCTTCTGACTTGCTGTGTGACCTTTGGTGCAAAGTGTCAAAAGTACTGTCCAATTTGGGGTGCTTTTCAGGATCTGACTTTCAGAGGTGCTGAGTGCCTGTGACTCCAGCTGAAGTCAGCAGGAACTGCAGGTTCTTAGCATCTCTGAAAATCAAGTTCTACCTGTTTAAATTTGGGAAGCCAAAAAACTAAAGCAACCTTAAGTTGAAGCTACTTTTAAACTGTGGTCCTTACCCTTCTAAGGACCAATGGAGCCTGCCTTCCCATGATGGGAACTACACCCTCTCCTCCAATTGGCCCTCTTACAGTGAACTGCTAGCTCCCACCATCTCACTGAATGCTAGGAACCAACAGATTCTGGACACACATACCTGCATGGGGGAAGACTGACACGAGGAAAAACTGGGTTGGGCAGATAGTAACATAGAGCCCAACAGTGGCACTGTACTGAAGAAGCAAGAAGGTGTAGGTGAGCTGGGAACACAAAACTCTCCACCTACTTGGAAAGGAGGGGTATCCCCTGTGATACTAATCACCCAATACACTATTGTAACCATCTTTGTACAAAATATGCCTTGTGAATTATCATTTGAAAATTAATAATTCAATGGCCAATAACTTCATGGTGAAATGTATGTAGCAACATTATATGTAAAGGTATGAAATCCCCCTGTATGATGATGATAGCACATGTTCAAAACCACACAGCCCTGCCTAGGCAAAAGTTGTTAAACAGGTCTATCCTAAACAAAGGAATGTGCGTGTACCTCAGTTTACCTGAAAATAGAAAACAGGGTCCACAAGATAGCAGGAGGAAGATATAGCAGGAGACAAAGCAAATTTGCATTTCAGCAAACACAGGCAAGGAGAGAGAACATGGAGCCCTCCTTCACCAGCAGACTCCATGTCACCTTCTTTACTGCTTGAGCCTTGAATAAACTTTACTTTGAAGGGTAACCCTCAGAAGAATCCACTTCAGAGGCTCACTGGACTATAAAAGAAAGGGGGCAGAGAACCCCAAGTTCTCTCTTTCACCTAAGACGACAAAGGGACCAGCACCTTTGGACCTCTGGGAGAGATCCTGACCAAGGAAAGGATAAGTCATCATCTTGCTGGAAGACTGTGGGTGAGAAAGGCCAACTTAAAGAAAGCGTGAACCAAAACTTGCTAGATTAAGTTTGACTTGTAGATGTGTGTTTTCACTTTCATTTGCTTGTAACCATTTCTAACTTTTATCTCATACCTGAATTCACTTAAAATCCTATCTTCTTTTGTTAATAAACTTGTTTTACCTTTAACTTTAACCAATCCAGTGCTGTGTTTAAACCAAACTTTTGGGTAACTTCTTGTCTGAACATTAACGAGTATATTGAAATGTTTCCTTCTATACATTAAAGTCATTCTATTTTACATACTCAATTTTACATACTTTTGCCATGCATTTACTGATTAATACATTAGACACTTCTGCCTCGAAGGAATCATACCAAAAGCAGAAGTTGATAAACACAGTGTAACCTCTGCAAACTTCATTTCTTTTGGTCTGATTTTTCTCTGCCTCAGAGGTAGAGTATAATTGCTCCGCAGAGGTGGCTGCCCATTCATTGATGATGGGGTGCTGTCTGACACCAGAACAGTGGGATTTTTATTTTCATGGAATGGGAGATAGTGATACACCAAGAGTCGGTGAATTTTCCAGGTCTTGAGAAGAGGTGGGTGAAGGCACTAATGTTTCACTTCAAACCTGTATTCATGTCTAGACTCCATTAAGGGTCTCATCCTGGGATGTGAGTTATGGGTGCTAAGCACCCCTGTGGATCCAGATCCTATGTCACAAAAGAACTGAGCTAGGAGATAAGTGGCCAACATACCACACCACAAAACCAATTTGGCATGATAGACCACTTCTGTTCAATAACAGGACTGGCCTCTGGTACTGCAGCAGTATAAGGACAAATCACACTGTGCCTATAAACAATATACCCGAGTCTAGAGGACCCTAAAATTCAACGCCAGATGAGTATAAAATCAGCAGAGCAGTAGGAAAGATAAACAGGAAAGCAGGCACACAGTTGGAAAAGAGACTAGAAGATGAAGACTGAAGAGTAATAGGGTGAATATTAAGTTCCTCAGCATACTATTTTCAAAATACCTACCAGTGCCAGGACCAATTCCTAGAGACTCTCAACCGGATTTGGCTACCTAACTCCGTCAGGCACCATGGCAATCTCACCCCTATAGATTACTCTTGATGGCATCAGAGGCCAGCAAGTGTTGCTGAAAGAAGACCTGTATCTTGTGCCATGCATCATCCTGTGCCCGGGCATGCTCTCTCCACTGCCCTCCCCACAGCATGTATCCCCCAATCAGCTTATGAATTGAGGCCTGACACAAAGGCAAATACGGTGGCTCCAGGAGGTGTCCTGCCCCAGGATAGCAGTAAAACTCCACATCTCGCCCGCACTGCCGAAGGCAGTGAACAGCTTCTCGGCAGTAGAGCTCACTTTTCCAGTTTCTGTCATCCTGCGCTGATAAAAAGAGGAGCTTGGCGGGGGATTTCTCTACTGGAATGCGGCAGGCCCAAGTGGCTGGGTCCCTAGGATCATCCAGGACTTCTGAAAAATCTATTATTCCAGAATCACCGACAGCCTTCATCCTCCCCAAGTCATACGGATGGGGAGGAATAGTGAAACCATTAACACGCAGGGGGATAAAGGAATTAACACCACATCCAGAAATGCTGACAGCTGCTTGGATGCCTGGCAGAAATGTGGCCAGAGAAAGGGCTAGATCTGCTCCTTTAGATAAGCCCAAGACTCCGATCCCAGTACCTTTCACCTGCAACACAATTATGGAACAACCATCACCATATGCCATCTTTCCCTTAGACGACTGTAACCATCTCTGTCCAGGCTCCTTATCTTTCCCTGTGCCAGACCAATCAATCCACCAAAGTTTACCACTCCTTCCTTTCCCTCTGCTCTCACATCACTCCCTCAATCTTTTCATTGGCTTCCACTATCCCAACTTCAAACTCCTCAGTCCCTCTGTTTCTGTTCCCATGTCTTTATTCCATCTCCAACACCGTACACCCGTCCCCATCCTCTCCCTGGACAAAGCCCTTCTCCTCCCCGCACTGTTGGCTTCAAGCTTGTGGTCTTGCTGCTACTTCATTATGCATGGTCTCCAAGAACCCTCATCTCCATCTTAAAAACCCCTCTGGAAACCCACTTCTTCCATCAATCCTTCCTGGGCTGATCTCCTTTCCATTGATTTCTCAGACCCTCTGGAGGTGCTGGCCTGTCCCCCAGCCTAAGAAGGACTAACACCATGCCCAGAGTCCATTCAGGCCCTTTTTTAAGGGCACTATTCCACTATCTTTTAAGCTTTAATAGACAAAGAATTAGAACATGCCCTGTTTTAAGCAGTTTAGCATTCCTGTAACTCCCAGTTGTGTTTTCAAATGTGTAACTTTATATAACAATTGCTACTTTGCATAGCACCACGATAGTGACTTTCCTCTCAGGAAGACAAAGTGCTGTGCAAATCATTCATTAAGCTTCCCAGCTCCCTGTGAAGTAGTCATTCTTGTTCCAGTTGGGGGAAATGAGAGCCAAAGATGTGACATACACCCCAAATTAGTATCAAAACTGGGATTAGAATTCACGCATGCCTGGCTCTCCATACTGTGCTCAGTCTTTCCGACTGCATGGTCTCCTTCCACCTCTCTCAGAAACTTAAGTGTATTTATTTACATTTCAATTTAGGAAAGTGTGATATAGCCTCCAGTTAGAAAGGCACTGTAATTTGTCTCATACCTGCTGTTGCTTCCGCAAAAACTCCACAGCCTCCCCAAAATAGTCCAGTTCGAGGATGTCTGGGAAAGCTGGGATATCTTCAAAGGCTAAATAAGCGAGAGCTAATGTAACAAAGCCCCTGCTAGCCAAAAGACTTGCTCTGTACTCAACAAGACCTCCTCCAGATCCATACAAGTCGATAAGTCCTGGGAATGAACCAGATCCTGAAAGGAAGGAGACCACATTCACTGTGGAGGAGTCTTACAGCTGTCTAGCAATATTTCCACTGCACAAAGTCATACAGTAGGTCTTGACAGAAAATCACTCCATTGTTTTTTTTTTTAAACTAGATTCTCTCTCTCTCACTCACACACACACACACACACACACACACACACACACACACACACACACACACACACACACACACACACTTACTCTCTCAGGGCTTGTCTAGTTGGAGAAATTGACTGGCATACCACAGTGGAATAACTAGTGCCAGCATAACTCCCCAGTGTGAACACTATTTTGGAATAAAAATTACTTTGTTGCAGACTAATTTACTCCACTTTGGAAGTTATTAGTTATATACTGTTGGAGTTATGCTGATCAATTTTCCCCATGTAGAGAAGACCTAAAACAATCCTGGGGCCCTATGCTCCCACCACAAGATACAAGTGACTTTAGAGGTGAAGTCAGTAGGAGATATTAATATTCGGCAGCAAGAAACCAAGGACTTCTGGAATAAATTATAAGAAATAAAAAGCTCACACCTCCTCTTTTGTCTGGTTCTCCTACAATATGTACTATATGTCCCCTTCAGTAAGAAGAAGGATAAAAATGACTTACCTGTGATTGTGTTCTCAGAAGATATGTTTATGAATTAACAGATTTTCTTCCCTGGATTCCATATTCCTCATGTGTCACTGATGAGAATTCCCTTAGTTTAGAATTTGATCTAGGCATTTGTAACATGCTTGTCTAACATACATCAGCACCTTGATTAGGGCCTACCCTAAAGCCTTGTTTAATGTGTACTAAAGACTTACATTATTTGTACTTCAGTCGGTTATACTGAACCAACTGAAGCACAAACTATTCAATGCATTCACACTACCCATGCAGAATTGGGCACGTTTGGCCCTGAATAGACACTATCACTGATCTGAACCAATTCTACTCTCTTCTGGGTGGCTCTCTCACAGTTTCTGGGACCTTTCCTATGGTTCCATGATCTGATCAATCCATCACTGTCATGCCCAACTGCTTTCACTAGGAAACTTTTAAAAAAAAAAATCAGTGGAAGCATTTTTAACAGGCTTTGATATCATAAAAACTTGTGTCTACAAAATTAAAAATTTTGGTCAATTTGTGAGCGCTCTTTAAGCACAGCTCCAGGCAAATAACCACTAAAAATTAGCAACAGCTTTCCTCGGCATCCCAGCCTCATCAGTGTCTCTGTACACAGCCTTGAATCGAGGTCTTTAATCCTCAAATCTTGCCACTTTTGTTTGTCCCCACAATTCCACCTCTCCATCAGTACTCCCAGGCTGCCTTATTGGTCTGCAGGACAGGGACCTCCTGTGTCCTTAAATATTCCTCCCTATTTCCATCTGTATTTCAAGACCCTCTCTAGGTGTATCCTCCTTATTCCCTCTTCTAGCACATCTCACCCCAGTCTGCCAATCCCCATTATCAGTCTTCCTTAATCCCACAACTATTTCCAGTTCCATTCCCACGAAACACCAAACACCTAGCACCTTACGTTTCTGGTTCCCCTCGTATTGATTCCAGATCCTCATTCTGATCTCTCAAACTTCAAACCAGCTGGTAGCCTTTAAACATCCCCAGCCTCCTTCAAGTCTATTTCACCTCCCTTACGCCTCTCCCGACTCCTGACAAATCTAGACTTCAGCCATTCCCTCAAGTCCCAGTTCTCCCAGAACTCTAAATTCTTCTCTTCTTGGGAACCACAACTTTGCTTTCTTTTTCCTGCCTTGCCTATCCCACCCCTTTCTCTTTGCACTCCCCTCTCAGCATTACTACTGTCCCTTCAGAAAGCCTTCCTAGTCAGGTATTTCAAAGGAGTTAAAAGGTTTTCCACTGATGGTAGGTAGGATTCGTGTAGGGAAGGTGAGCCATAGTCAATTAGGCTCTCCCACCTGTTTGTGTCTCCCCACCCCATCACCACAGTATACAAGTATGTCACATACATTGGTGAATTTATCCTTTTTATTTCCCATTTTACAGACAGAGAATTTATGCACAGATTAAGTGACTTGTCCAAGGTCACTAGGAAAGACTGTGGCAGAATTCACATCACCTGAGTCCCAGTCCAATGCCTTCACCACAGGACCATCTTTTCTTATTCTATTATTTGTATTACAGTAGCACTTAAAAGCCCCAGTCAAAACTCAGGAACCTATTGTGCTAGCACCATGCAGAGGAGTTTAAAAAAAAAAAAAACACAGAACCCTCACTCCACTGCCCCAGAGCCCTCACTCCACCCGCAACCCTGCCTCCATCTGCTCTCTCTGCTCTGAATGGAGCGGCAACCAGAAGAAAATAGCTGGCATGTCATATGTTACTCTCACTCCCCTCAGCAAGCATCAGCCAGCACTGCCTCTGCAATAAACACTTATGCTCCTCATGCAAAAATTGGATCCACTCCTGTTTGGGGGGCAGAGGAGAAACATGCAGCCCAGGTGACCAGCTAACTGAAAACTTGCTCTGGGTCCCATAAGTCTATTCAAGGACAATAGTGCACATTACGTGATCTAATAAACAACTGAAAAACTCATAGGAAATTAAAACTCACCAGGAGGCAGGAAGAGAGTTGCCTTGAGCCGACCTTCTCTGACTGGAATCCTTTCCACCCCCTCTCCCAAAAATTTCCGCTCATTAATGCATTTGCCCAGGAGCTGGCTGGTGATATTGTGGCCCTCAAACACTTCCACATGTACATAGAAAGGGGTGAGGACATTCTTCTTTGCCAGCCGTTTGAAGGGTGTCTTGGATTCCAGTGACCACAGCAGTCCCATGGGTTCTACCCCAGAGTAACTGCCACCCAGGGCTGAGGAGCATGTCAGGTCCAGTTCTCCATTGCTCTCAGCCCTGTAGTAGGCAAAGGACTGGAAAAGTTCCCCACTCTCATCAGTCAGGGATGCCCTCAGAGTGACCTCCTGCAGCGGTGAGAGACCCTCCACTTTAATCTGAATGGGATCATCAAACAAACACTTTGGAGAAGGCAAGACCTTTACACTCACTGCCATCGAGAGTTGGAGGAGGAATTCAGCTTAATGCAAGATACCAGCTGTGTGACACAGGAATTGTCAGAAGCTTTGGCTCTTCTTGAGACTTGCAATCCCTGTCAATGCCAGAGTCCAAAAGGAACTACAGTGTGGGAAGCCCTGTTGCAAAGGTTTCTGGGAGATGTAGTTCAAAATGTACTTCTGGGAGATGGAGTTCAGGAAAGGACAGCACAACTTCAAATGGGGAAGTTTTCGTTTGAAGAGGCTGTACCAAAACACCACCAATTCATTCATTCCAGGACTAGTGATTTAATATTTTATAGATAGATGCACACAAAATAAAACTCCAATAGTCCTAGAATGAATAAAAGTCCTTGGGAACCGACAGTGTTTCATATATATGGGGCCAAACTATAAAAACAGTTCCAAACCGCATCTTCTCTCCAGACTTTGGGGAAATTTAGATCTGAACATAGAACTAATCTGGAAATTCATGGCTTGGGCTCTATTAAGGTACACTGAATCCAAATAAGCCTGAATACCCCAAACAGATTCTAATCCAATTATGAATTTGAATTCTGTCTCTTGAGTCCATCTCTAGTTTTCAGTAACTGTTGAACAGGAGCTACATTTGAAAAATAGGTTTAGACTCAAAATTCATTTGTTTCTTTTGAAAGGATTTTTCTTGCAATAACCAGTACTGTCTAAAGTTTCTGCGCATTTTCCTGACTAATAATATATGAATACAAGTTTCTCCCACTAAGCCCTGGTAGAGTAATGCTTGTATGTACCTTTGAAGATCTGTAATAAATTACATTTGGCATTTTATATATTAACAATACTGCTGGACATATCTGTTGGGTCCCATATCATGGTACCCAATCCTGCAGTTCTATACTCAGATGAGTAGTTTCACTGAGTTCAATGAAAATATTCATGGAATGGGTGCAGAATCAGGCCCATGGTTCACACAACTCATCGACCATGTATTTCATACATTTTAAGGACAGAGGCACAATTATTCAGTCTAACCTCCATAACACAAGCCATAGAATTGCAAAATTTCATTAGAAAAGTCAAAGATTATGGTAAATGGGCTTTAGCAAGTGGAATTTTCTGTTGATGGGAATAGACGGGATTTGATTCTCAGTTATTATGAACTCAGAAAAGCAACCTTTAAATCGCCACTAAGAATGTGGGAAGGTACAACTACAAAAAGCCGCACACAACCGTTGGCAATCTGCACAATGAAATGTAGATATGTTTTTACATGGAAAATAATCACAATTGTATCATGATTTCCTGATCACTCCCCTTCCCCGTATCATTTGAGGGTTCCCATAGCTAGTATAGAAATAAGCTTATAAACACGGATATTTTATTGCACAATTTGTATTCTGAATTCTCAAAGCATTACACACAGCCACTGAACACAGTGAATTAAAACTCAGAAAGTATTGTCTCATAATGAATGGGAGTTATCTCAATGAATGGGAGTCTTGGGCTGATGATTACGCTGTTATTGCAGAGCTGGTTTTGCCTCATTACTTTGCCAGTTACCAAATTGGACTGTGGGCTATAGCTTTGCATGTTCTCTAAAACCAGTGGTTTTCAAACTTTTTTCTGGTGAACCAGTTGAAGAAAATTGTTGATACCTGCGACCCAACGGAGCTGGGGATGAGGGGTGGGGCCAGGAATGAGGAGTTCAGGGTGTGGGAGGGGGCTCCGGGCTGGGGGTGCAGGCTCTGGGGTGGAGCCAGGCATGAGGGGCTTGGGGTTCAGGAGGGGGCTCCAGATTTCAGGGGGGCTCAGGGCTGGGGAAGGGGATGGGGCACAGGCTTACGTCTGGCAGCTCCCGGTCAGCGGGGCAGCCAGGCTGCAGAGGCAGGCACCTGTCCTGGCACCGCAGACCGCGCTGCACCCTGGAAGCGGCCAGCAGCAGGTCTGGCTCCTACGTGGAGGCGCACATTTGGCTCCACGCAGCTCTTGCCCACAGGCGCCGCCCACCCCCGCCTCCAGCTCCCATTGGCTGGTTACCAGCCAATGGGAGTGCGGAGCCAGTGCTCGGGCAGCACGTTGAGGCCCCGCCCCCCCACCTATGAGGCGGACCTGCTGTTGGCCGCTTCCGTGACACAGCGCCATGTCAGAACAGGTAGGGACTAGCCTGCCTTAGCCGGGCAGCACCGCTGACAGGACTTTTGACAGCCCGGTCAGCAGTGCTGACCAGAGCGGTCACAACCCAGTGCCTTACATTCCATGACCCAGTACTGGGTTGCGACCCACAGTTTTAAAACCACTGCTCTAAAGAATCTAGCAAAGGGAAAGGAACACACATGGTTTACATTTTTGAGGTTTCCAAAACCTGCAGTGGCTCCACTAAAATTCTGCCTTCCTTGAGGCATCTGAGGCTAAGCATGAAGGCTTTGAAATGTCAACAAGCCCTCTCCTGTCAAGCCAAAAAAGATAGCCATTTGGGTTGGAATTTCACTTAACGCCCGCATGATACCATCTCCAAAGGCAAGCAAGACAAATATCCTCTGACTGACATTTGTTGAGGATAATTTAATGTTTAGTTCTTCTAACTCAAGCATATTCGTACTCCAGGCAGACGCATATAATTCAGTCACATTAGAAAGGTTTATGACTGAGTCCCCAGAATCAGCTACACCAGTGTCACAGCTTTTGAGAGAGAATCTAGAAGTTGATAGTAGCTGTACTTCAGGTCATATTCCATGTCATACCAATAATTCACTGAGGAGACAAGAGATAGGAAAATTGTTATTGTCTGGTGTTAGAAATGCCTTTTGGCCATATTCACATGCTGCTTTAGAAGGTAATGCAGGCACTCATTTCTCAAAACTGGATGAACTTTAAAAGAATCCCACCTCTGACTAGAGCCAAGCATAATGCAGGCAGGCAGTGAGTCAGCATCTGTTACATAAACTCTGCCAATGCACCTCAGTCCTTACTCACATTAACCCCCAAAACAACAGTCCTGGGACTCTCCTGAGCAGACTTTCAAAACGTTTAGAAACAGAAAATGTGCGCTATGATCTAGGCCAAGAATACAAATTCATTTTAATTTATGACCTACTCTAGATTTGAACCTCTCTCTCCCCACAGTTTTTAAAGGATGGTGCACTAACCCACCATTTTGCCTTGGTGATCATATGGAAAGTGTTTTAATTTTGCCTCTTAATTAAAATGAAAATTAATACATCTTTTTACCATGCTATGGCAAGTACTAAAATAAATGCCTCCAATATCTGCAAGCGGTGTTATATATTTGCTTTCATAACTAGGTTGATGTTATTCAACACTCATCTGTTACTTATTTTTTCTCTGCATGGAAAGAGTTGCTTTGGCAGAATAGATACAGTAAAGCCCTTCCTTGCATCCTGCAATACAGACAGTAATGGTTTAGGCGTAGAAGAGTAGAAAGGTTTGAAAGTCTGGAGCTCTCTAAGCGGGTGGTGGGGGGAGGGGAGAGAGACAGACACACACACACACACGAGGAGATTTTTGTTAAAAGGCAGAGACAAGAAGTAACTTGTACATTTGTTTGGTTTTCTTTTATGCAATAAAGACTCATTTTTACTGGTCTGATAATAACAGACACTAAAAATCCAAACTTCCTTGTGCAGTTTCTTTGCCTATGGTGTACAGTCAGCCAATTTGCAGCCAGCAATCAAATAACCTGCTTAGCGCTCTCTAACAAAACAAACTACTACAGGGGTGGCTGTGTTTGGCTCTCTCTCTGCAGCCTCAAGGACTAGCTGATTTTTCCTACCTTGTTCATCCATTTCACTACATTCTTTTGCAATTCTATATAAAATATTATCAGAATAGTCTTTGCAAGTAGGTAACACTATAGTCATGTGCCAAGATGGCTAACTCTACCAGGGATAAAGAAGAAAAGACTGTGAAAGTGCCCTTGTACTCAACCATGTTTTGATGGAGAAAATGGACTATGCCATCATGGATTGAAAATATGTTTGTCACTAACAACTCTTCTTACCTGCTATACAACCATGTGACTGCTTAACATGATGAAACCAGAGAGAAGGGAGGTACAACATCTCACCAGCTTTCACTGTGCACCGCAAAGGCCTTGCCTGGGCATACTCTGGGTATTGTTCAAGATCTGGATTTAAAGGATCCAGTGGAATCCATGGAACCTGCAAGGAGAAGAGTATGTTGTACGTGCAGCATTTAACAAGATATAAAATGTTAGGGTCCCCCAGAAAATGGAGTTGTTAAACAAAAAATTCACTTACTGAACTTGTAATAAAATGTACTAGAAAATATATAGTTGTAAATCCTGTAAAATCCACTTTACCATATTACAAGAATCCTCCTTTCTATAAGATATGGTGTTGGATCCTTACATTTACCAAGTACTAACTGCAGACTCTGTTTAGGGCATAGGAAAAGGGATCTGATTGTTTGTGACAGAGGTTACATGGCAGGGAATGGACCTGGGATAGAAAATGGATGGGGGGAAAAAAGAGCGTACCTGAAGGATTGCTGAATGAAGACAGACATGGTTAGCCTATTGGTAGGAAGTATGAAGGCCAACAAAAGCAGAAGATAAGTTGAGCTTGGGTAACCTACAGTTTTTGGGTGATACACATATGCCAAAATCGAGGAAAGAAGTGGGACCTCTAAACACTGAGGATGGGGTGGAGATTAGAGATAATCTAGGCATGGCCCAACACCTAAATGAATACTGTGCCTCAGATTTTTGTGGGAAACGAGGAGTTTAGGAGTAGTGCCAGGGTGGCTAATGGAAACAAGGATATGGAAGTAGAAATTACCACATCTGTGGTGGAAGTTAAACTCAATCAGCTTAATGGGACCAAATCAGGGGTCTCAGATAGTTCCTTTAATATTCTTGAAGGGAGGTTGACATATAAAATTGCAGGACCAATGACAAGTATTTTTAATGAATATGTAAGATTGGGGCTTGTACCCTACGATTGGAGAATTGGTAATATGTCACTTGTTTCCCAGATCACTCTTTCCCCTTTCTTAAAAATTATAGGCTTATTAGTTTAACCTAAATTGAATGCAAGGTCTTGGAACAAATTTTGAAAGATAGTTAAAGACACAGAGGTAAACAGCAATTGGGATAAAATACATCACGGTTTTACAAAAGGTAGATAGTGCCAGACCAACCTGATGTCTTTCTTTGAGAAGATAACTGATTTTTTTAGCCAAAGGAAATGCAGATCTAATCTTTATGGATTTCAGTAAGGCATTTGATACAGTTCTACATGGGAAATTAAAGTATTAGAAGATGGGGATTAATATGAGAACTGAAAGGTGAATAAGGAACGAAATTGCAAGCCCATTAGTAAGAATTTTTTATTAATCTGTAAACTCAGGGGTTGTACCGTATGACTGGAGAATTGCTAACATAGTTCCTTTTTAAGAAAGGGAAAAAAAAGCAATTCGGGTAACTACAGGCCTGTTAGTTTGACAGCTGTAGTATGCAAGGTCTTGGAAAAAATTCTGAAGGAGAAAGTAGTTAAGGACATTGAGGTCAATGATAATTGGGACAAAATACAACATGGTTTTACAAAAGGTGGATCATGCCAAATCAACCTGATCTCGTTCTTTGAGAAAGTAACTGATTTTTTAGACAAAGGAAATGCCTTACTGAAATTGAGATAAATTAGATCCACTGCATTTGATACGGTTCCACATGGGGGATTATTAGCTAAATTGGAAAAGATGGGGATCAATATGAAAATTGAAAGGTGGAAAAAGAACTGATTAAAGGAGAGACTACGACAGGTCACACTGAAAGGTGAACTGTCAGGCTGGAAGAGGTTACTAGTGGAGTTCCTCAGGGATCGGTTTTGGGACCAATCTTATTTAATCATTTTATTACTGACGTTGGCACAAAAAGTGGGAATGTGCTAATAAAGTTTGCCAATGACACAAAGCTGGGAGGTATTGCCAATACAGAGAAGGATGGGGATATCATACAGGAAGATCTGGATGACCTTGTAAACTAGAGTAATAGTAATAGGATGCAATTTAATAGTGAGAAGTGCAAGGTCATGCATTTAGGGATTAATAACAAAAAAATCTGTTATAAGCTGGGGATGCATCACTTGGAAGTAACAGGGGAGAAGAAGGGCCTCGGAGTATTGATCGATCACAGAATGACTATGAGCCTCCAATGTGATATGCTATGAAAAAACCTAATGCAGTCTTGGGATGCATCAGGCGAGGTATTTCCAGTAGAGATAAGGAGGTGTTAGTACTGCTTTACAAGGCACTGGTGAGACCTCATCTGGAATAGTGTGTGCGTTCTGGTCTCCCATGTTTAAGAAGGATGAATTCAAACGGGAACAGGTACAGAGAAGGGCTACTAGGATGATCCGAGGAATGGAAAACCTGGCTTATGAAAAGAGACTCAAAGAGCTTGGCTTGTTTAGCCTAACCAAAAGAAGACTGAGGGGAGATATGATTGCTCCCTATAAATATATCAGAGGGATAAATACCAGGGAAGGAGAGGAATTATTTAAGCTCAGTACCAATGTGGACACAAGAACAATGGATATAAACTGGCCACCAGGAAGTTTAGACTTGAAATTAGACAAAGGTTTCTAACCTTCAGAGGAGTGAAGTTCTGGAACAGCCTTCCAAGGGGAGTAGTGGGGGCAAAAGACGTATCTGGCTTCAAGACTAAGCTTGATAAGTTTATGGAGGAGATGGTATGATGGGATAGCCTAATTTTGGCAATTAATTGATCTTTGACTATTAGCGGTAAATATACCCAATGGCCTGTGATGGGATGTTAGATGGGGTAGGATCTGAGTTACTACAGAGAATTCTTCCCAGGAGACTCGTTGGTGGGTCTTGTCGACATACTCAGAGTTCAGATGACTGCCATATTTGGGGTCGGGAAGGAATTTCTCCCCCAGCTCAGATTGGCAAAGACTCTGGGGGTTTTTCGCCTTCCTCTGCAGCATGGGACATCATGTCTCACTTGGTGATTTAAACTAGAGTAAATCGTGGATTCGCTGTAATTTGAAGTCTTTAAATCATGATTTGAGGACTTCACTAACTCAACCAGAGGTCATGGTTCTATTACAGGATGGACTTGGTGAAGTTCTGTGGCCTGCGATGTGTAGGAGGTCAGACTACATGATTACAATAGTGCCTTTTGGCCTTAAAAATCTATGAATTTAGAGCAACTGTATAATTTTATAACTGCAATCTTTATCCCTTCTTATCCTCCTTTTCATCATGTCTAAAATTGAATTGTAAGCTCTATGTACTTATTAGCCTGCATTACCAGGATATCTAAACACTTCCTAATCTTTCACATATTTTCCCTCAACACCTCTGTGTATTACTACTGAAGTATTACTATCCTCAATTTACAGCTGAAGAACTGAGGTGCAAAGAGGCTGAGTGACTTCCCCAAGGTCACATAGAATGTCTATGGTGGAACAGGAAACTGACCCAAGCCCCCCAATCCCAGGCTAACACCCTGGGCACTGGGCCATACTTCCCCTCTTTGGGACAGGGATCTAGTATTTGTATATAATTTTGTATGGTGTCTCCTTTCAATCATTCTGACCAAATAATAATTACCACTATGAATAAAAATGGTTTATAAAGATAACTACTATGTTTATAGCACCAGAACATTTTTTCTAGGATGAAATTCACCCCTCTGCAGAGGGCCAACACAATGTATGCACAGCAGTGAAATTCACCCTTGATGAGCTAAATTCCTTTATCTGGTATTATTTAAAAAGACTTTTAATGGACCTGTTTGTGTTCAGCGCACAGAAGACATTATTTTGAAAGGCTATTCCTTTAACAGCTATTGATTTCAATAGTTCCCAGTTTGCAGTTAGAGAGGCATCTTAGAAACAGGACATACTCAAATAATAACCACAGAAACTTGCAAGGGGTCACAGGGCACAGTGGAATACCTGAAACTACTTTTGACTAATTTTTTTTTAAATTGACAGGTTGACAAGTTGATGGTGTTCTTTTAATACAAAGATGTCATAAGTACCTTGTCTGCAGCCTTTTCATCCACAACCTGAAACGAACCATCTTCTGATATGCAATACGTCGCAGGCAGGTAGAGCTCTGAAAGTGTAGAGCATGGAAAAGGTTAAATGGCATTAATCTCAATAATAAATACAGAGTCTTAGCCCTGGTCTACACTAGGACTTTAGGTCGAATTTAGCAACATTAAATCGATTTAAACCTGCACCCGTCCACACAGTGAAGCCCTTTATTTCGACTTAAAGGGCTCTTAAAATCGATTTCCTTACTCCACCCCGACAAGTGGATTAGCGCTTAAATCGACGTTCCCGGCTCGAATTTGGGGTACTGTGGACACAATTCAATGGTATTGGCCTCCGGGAGCTATCCCAGAGTGCTCCATTCTGACCGCTCTGGACAGCACTCTCAACTCAGATGCACTGGCCAGGTAGACAGGAAAAGAACCGCAAACTTTTGAATCTCATTTCCTGTTTGGCCAGCGTGGCAAGCTGCAGGTGACCATGCAGAGCTCATCAGCACAGGTGACCATGATGGAGTCCCAGAATCGCAAAAGAGCTCCAGCATTGACCGAACGGGAGGTACGGGATCTGATCGCTGTTTGCGGAGAGGAATCCGTGCTATCAGAACTCCGTTCCAGTTTTCGAAATGCCAAAACCTTTGTGAAAATCTCCCAGGGCATGAAGGACAGAGGCCATAACAGGGACCCGAAGCAGTGCCGCGTGAAACTGAAGGAGCTGAGGCAAGCCTACCAGAAAACCAGAGAGGCGAACAGCCGCTCTGGGTCAGAGCCCCAAACATGCCGCTTCTATGATGAGCTGCATGCCATTTTAGGGGGTTCAGCCACCACTACCCCAGCCGTGTTGTTTGACTCCTTCAATGGAGATGGAGGCAATACGGAAGCAGGTTTTGGGGACGAAGAAGATGATGAGGAGGAGGAGGTTGTAGATAGCTCACAGCAAGCAAGCGGAGAAACCGGTTTTCCCGACAGCCAGGAACTGTTTCTCACCCTAGACCTGGAGCCAGTACCCCCCGAACCCACCCAAGGCTGCCTCCTGGACCCAGCAGGCGGAGAAGGGACCTCTGGTCAGTGTACCTTTTAAAATGCTATACATGGTTTAAAAGCAAGCATGTGAAAGGATTACTTTGCCCTGGCATTTGCGGTTCTCCTAGATGTAGTCCTAAAGCCTTTGCAAAAGGTTTCTGGGGAGGGCAGCCTTATTTCGTCCTTCATGGTAGGACACTTTATCACTCCAGGCCAGTAACACATACTCGGGAATCACTGTAGAACAAAGCATTGCAGTGTATGTTTGCTGGCATTCAACCAAAATCCGTTCTTTATCTCTCTGTATTATCCTCAGGAGAGTGAGATATAATTCATGGTCACCTGGTTGAAATAGAGTGCTTTTCTTCAGGGACACTCAGAGGTGCCCGTTCCTGCTGGGCTGTTTGCCTGTGGCTGAACAGAAATGTTCCCCGCTGTTAGCCACAGGGAGGGGGGAAGGTTGAGGGGGTAGTCACGCGGTGGGAGGAGGCAAAATGCGACCTTGTAACGAAAGCACATGTGCTATGTATGTAATGTTAACAGCAAGGTTTACCCTGAAAGAGTGTAGCGACTGTTTTATAAAATGTGTCTTTTTAAATACCGCTGTCCCTTTTTTTTTTCTCCACCAGCTGCATGTGTTTCAATGATCACAGGATCTTCTCCTTCCCAGAGGCTAGTGAAGCTTAGAAAGAAAGAAAAACGCACTCGCGATGAAATGTTCTCCGAGCTCATGCTGTCCTCCCACACTGACAGAGCACAGACGAATGCGTGGAGGCAAATAATGTCAGAGTGCAGGAAAGCACAAAATGACCGGGAGGAGAGGTGGAGGGCTGAAGAGAGTAAGTGGCGGGCTGAAGAGAGGGCTGAAGCTCAAATGTGGCGGCAGCGTGATGAGAGGAGGCAGGATTCAATGCTGAGGCTGCTGGAGGACCAAACCAGAATGCTCCAGTGTATGGTTGAGCTGCAGCAAAGGCAGCTGGAGCACAGACTGCCACTGCAGCCCCTCTGTAACCAACCGCCCTCCTCCCCAAGTTCCATAGCCTCCACACCCAGACGCCCAAGAATGCGGTGGGGGGGCCTCCGGCCAACCAGCCACTCCACCACAGAGGATTGCCCCAAAAAAAGAAGGCTGTCATTCAATAAATTTTAAAGTTGTAAACTTTTAAAGTGCTGTGCTTAAAGTGCTGTGTGGCATTTTTCTTCCCTCCTCCACCACCCCTCCTGGGATACCTTGGTAGTCATCTCCCTATTTGTGTGATGAATGAATAACGAATGCATGACTGTGAAGCAGCAATGACTTTATTGCCTCTGCAAGCGGTGATTAAAGGGAGGAGGGGAGGGTGGTTAGCTTACAGGGAAGTAGAGTGAACCAAGGGGCGGGGGGTTTCATCAAGGAGAAACAAACAGAACTTTCACACCGTAGCCTGGCCAGTCATGAAACTGGTTTTCAAAGCTTCTCTGATGCGTACCGCGCCCTCCTGTGCTCTTCTAACCACCCTGGTGTCTGGCTGCGCGTAACCAGCAGCTAGGCGATTTGCCTCAGCCTCCCACCCCGCCATAAACGTCTCCCCCTTACTCTCACAGATATTGTGGAGCACACAGCAAGCGGTAATAACAGTGGGAATATTGGTTTCGCTGAGGTCTAAGCGAGTCAGTAAACTGCGCCAGCGCGCCTTTAAACGTCCAAATGCACATTCTACCACCATTCTGCACTTGCTCAACCTGTAGTTGAACAGCTCCTGACTACTGTCCAGGCTGCCTGTGTACGGCTTCATGAGCCATGGCATTAAGGGGTAGGCTGGGTCCCCAAGGATACATATAGGCATTTCAACATCCCCAACAGTTATTTTCTGGTCTGGGAATAAAGTCCCTTCCTGCAGCTTTTGAAACAGACCAGAGTTCCTGAAGATGCGAGCGTCATGCACCTTTCCCGGCCATCCCACGTTGATGTTGGTGAAACGTCCCTTGTGATCCACCAGAGCTTGCAGCACTATCAAAAAGTACCCCTTGCGGTTTATGTACTCGGCGGCTTGGTGCTCCGGTGCCAAGATAGGGATATGGGTTCCGTCTATGGCCCCACCACAGTTAGGGAATCCCATTGCAGCAAAGCCATCCACTATGACCTGCACATTTCCCAGGGTCACTACCCTTGATATCAGCAGATCTTTGATTGCGTGAGCTACTTGCATAACAGCAGCCCCCACAGTAGATTTGCCCACTCCAAATTGATTCCCAACTGACCGGTAGCTGTCTGGCGTTGCAAGCTTCCACAGGGTTATCGCCACTCGCTTCTCAACTGTGAGGGCTGCTCTCATCCTGGTATTCATGCGCTTCAGGGCAGGGGAAAGCAAGTCACAAAGTTCCATGAAAGTGCCCTTACGCATGCGAAAGTTTCGCAGCCACTGGGAATCGTCCCAGACCTGCAACACTATGCGGTCCCACCAGTCTGTGCTTGTTTCCCGAGCCCAGAATCGGCATTCCACAGCATGAACCTGCCCCATTAGCACCATGATGCATGCATTGTCAGGGCCCATGCTTTCAGAGAAATCTGTGTCCATGTCCTGATCACTCACGGGACCGCGCTGACGTCGCCTCCTCGCCCGGTATCGCGTTGCCATGTTCTGGTGCTGCATATACTGCTGGATAATGCGTGTGGTGGTTGATGTGCTCCTAATTGCCAAAATGAGCTCAGCGGCCTCCATGCTTGCCTTGGTATGGCGTCTGCACAGAAAAAAGGCGCGGAACGATTGTCTGCCGTTGCTCTGACGGAGGGAGGGGCGACTGACGACACGGCTTACAGGGTTGGCTTCAGGGAGCTAAAATCAACAAAGGGTGTGCCTGTACATCAAGGAGTATTTCAGGCAGGACTGCACGGAGGGTTCCAATAAGAAATGGTGCACCTAAGTTATCGTTGTTATTGGAACAAGGAGGTTAGCCTGGCCTCTGATTGATACATGGCTAGATTTACCTCGTTGCACCTTCTCTGTGAGTGACTGCAGTGTGATCTAGACAGGGGAGGAGGAAAATGAGTACAAAACAAATCTGGTCTATTTCTTGTTCTGACCCATTCCATCTATCTTTTACATCTTTGGCTGGCAGCAGACGGTGCAGATGGACTGCATGCCATCCACAGCTCATGGCTGCTTGGCAGAAGATGGTACAGTACGACTGCTAGCCATCTTCATCTCTTGCCTGCCTGGCATAAGATGGTACAATACGACTGCTAGCAATCCTCATCTCTTGCCTGCCTGGCAGAAGATGGTACAGTACGACTGCTAGCAGTCCGTATCGCCTGCCCGCTCACCATAAGACGGTTCAATAGGACTGACTGCAGGACTAAAGAGAATGACCTGGTCAAGTCACTCCAAATTTAGTCCCTGCGCCCATGTCTGCCCAGGCGCTCCCAGCCGACGTGGCCAGGAGCACCTCGGACACGACGAGGACGACTACCAATCGTATTGCACCGTCTGCTGCCAGAAGGCAATGGGTTGCTGCTACTGTGCAGCAAAGCCGTACCGCGTCTGCCAGCACCCAGGAGACATAGGGTGACGGTTACCTGAGCTGGCTCCATGCTTGCCGTGGTATGGTGTCTGCACAGGTAACTCATGAAAAAAGGCGCAAAACGATTGTCTGCCCTTGCTTTCACAGAGGGAGGGAGGGAACGGGGGCCTGACGACACGTACCCAGAACCACCCGCAACAATGTTTTAGCCCCATCAGAGTGCTCCATTGTGAGTGCTCTGGACAGCACTCTCAGATGCCCGATTGTTTGCCATTGCTCTGACGCTGGGAGGGGCGCTTACAGGGTTGGCTTCAGGGAGCTAAAATCAACAAAGGGGGTGGCTTTACATCAAGGAGTATTTCAGGCAGGACTTCACGGAGGGTTCCAATAAGAAATGGTGCACCTAAGTTATTGTCGTTATTGGAACAAGAAGGTTAGCCTGGCCTCTGATTGATACATGGCTAGATTTACCTCGCTGCACCTTCTCTGTAAGTGACTGCAGTGTGATCTAGAAGAATGAGTCCCCTAGACAGGGGAGGGGGGGAAGCAAATCTGGTCTATTTCTTGTTTTGATCCACTCCATCTATCTTTTACATCTTTGGCTGGCAGCAGACGGTGCAGAAGGACTGCATGCCATCCACATCTCATGGCTGCTCGGCAGAAGATGGTACAGTATGACTGCTAGCAGTCCGTATCGCCTGCCCGCTCACCATAAGACAGTTCAATAGGACTGACTGCAGGACTAAAGAGAATGACCTGCTCAAGTCACTCCAAATTTAGTCCCTGCGCCCATGTCTGCCCAGGCGCTCCTGATCGACCTCACAGAGGCGACCAGGAGCACCTGAGACATGACAATGACGGCTACCAGTCGTACTGTACCGTCTGCTGCCACAAGGCAAGGGGTTGCTGCTACTGTGTAGCAATGCCGTACCGCGTCTGCCAGCACCCAGGAGACATAGGGTGACGGTTACCTGAGCGGGCTCCATGCTTGCCATGGTATGGCGTCTGCACAGGTAACTCAGGAAAAAAGGCGCGAAATGATTGTCTGCCCTTGCTTTCACGGAGGGAGGGAGGGAACGGGGGCCTGACGATATGTACCCAGAACCACCCGCGACAATGTTTTAGCCCCATCAGGCATTGGGATATCAACCCAGAATTCCAATGGGCAGCGGAGACTGCGGGAACTGTGGGATAGCTACCCACAGTGCAACGCTCCGGAAGTCGACGCTTGCCTCGGTACTGTGGAAGCGCTCCGCCGAGTTAATGCACTTAATGCACTTAGAGCATTTTCTGTGGGGACACACACACTCGAATATATAAAACCGATTTCTAAAAAAACGACTTCTATAAATTCGACCTAATTTCGTAGTGTAGACATACCCTTAGTGACATAGTACATGACACTTTCACAGATGGACTCAAATATTAAGATACCATCACACAACCACCATTTCCAGTTCTCTTTCCTCTGCTTCCTTCTTCCCTTTGTTCATTCCGTGACACATGTCCTTCAATTTCTGTCCTCCCTATTACCAGCTCCGCACTCCTCTATCACAATGTTTTCCAATGCCTCCCTTTTCTAGGGCTCTGTCCTCTCTTCCTTCAAATGAATTATTTTTTCCTTTTCCTCAACACACATACACCTACCTTCTCTTGATCCTACTTTGTTCCACTTACCATCCCACTTCCCTTTTCCAAGTCACAACTTCTCCCCTATCTTATTCTCTGTCCTTTCTGCTTTGGTCATTCTACCAAGAGAGCTTTCATTGGAGTTCTTAATGACCTGTGGCTAACCTTTCACTTCTAGTTTTATCTTATTTGGCTTATCAGCCATTTTAGAAAACCTGGGCTTCTCTTCTTTTATTGCTTCTGCACATGTGGTTTTCTGATTCTGCAGTCCAATGCTGATTGCACTTTTGCTGATCTTTAGATATTATGATAATATATAAAAACAACACACACAAACTGGTATTAATCCTTCATTAGAGTTACAAATCTAAAAGCTCAAAAGTCAGGGAGTAAAAATAATTAAGGTTCTTGTGAACAGGTTCACATAGCCCATCTTATATACCATATGTTGTGCACATTAATATTTATGTTAAATGTATACTTGTAAAAGTAACAGAGAAATAGGAAATAAAAGCTATGGGTATTCTGGTCAAGCTAATGTTAGTATAAGAACCTTATTGTGTTCTTTGTTAGATTTCAGCATTTACATTTGTAACTTTAATTTTTCGTTAATGTATATATTTGTATTTAATTTCCCTGCTTTTTTCCAGAAAGAAAGAGAATCAGCAGAAGGAATCAAGAACTACTGCACATGAGGATCCTGTAAGCTTCACCACAGAGGAGATATTTTAATAATTCTAAAGCTGGAGGAATTCCAGCCAGTCCGACACTTAGAGCACAGATCCAGGTGCCAGATCCTCAGCTGGTATAAATCAGAGTAACTTCACTGAAGTCAATAATTTATACCAGCTGAGGATCCAGCCCCAAGAACAGAAATCTCTACTACTCCAAATAGTAAGTATTTGATAATAGATTTCTATTCACATTGCAAAATGTAACACTGAAAATGTTATCAGAACGTTATTCCTGTCTCTATCTTTCATTAATTTGGACACTTCTCTTTACACATTTATACACACTCTCAAGCATGTACCATAGGGGATGAAGGGGCGGTCACTTGGTGGATGCAGTAGAAAATGTTTCTCGCCAGAAATCACACAGTACAAGTTCTCGTAGTGATCTTTATGTACTAAAATTGAGAAAGAAGAAAAGCACCACATCACAAATTGTAGCAAACTGAAAGTGACAGCTCTTATTGGCAGTGGTAGGCTGCTTCTTCTTCTTGTGGCCAGAGGAGAAAGAAATAATAATGAAATAATATTTCATATGTATGCAGCACTTTTCATCCAAAAGGATTCCAAACTACTTCACCAGCAACATAGAGAGAGCAATACAGAAAAACAGTCACTTCTGGGGTGGAACCTGGCAAGCAACCTGCACAGAAACACACTGATCAACAGTTTGAGGGCAGGCAGGAATTTTGGCTAGTGTCTCCGCTTATGAACATGTCCTGAGATCTTCAGTGTCCAAGGAGAGCAGACATTACCTCATTTTTTAAAAGTCTCATCCAAAATACCGCCACACAGAGCAAATTGCAAGGTACTCAATCTACCTCAGAAGAATACAGGGCTGAGTCAACAATTCCAGGAACTGAAACTGTGATTCCAGAGAGTAAATCTATTTCAAATTTGATGACTACACCACTAAACCATCCATTTCTGCTCTGCTCTAAACTCAAAATTTCACAGAAAGGAGATGGCTAGGACAAAAAAAGAGAAACACAGGAGCTGCCATACCACCCCAGACCAGTGATCTAGCAAGTCCAATATTCAACATACTGCATGGGAGTTGCTAATAAACTTCAGAAGAGGAGGAAAATACCCATAATGTTATTAATTGTGCAAAGTTCTACTAGGGAAGGGAGAATCCTACCTGACCTTTACAGCAATTAGCCTGAGTTATGAAGCATGAGACTGAAATTTGATTGCTTTACTTTATACCCAGGTGCAAGATTTATAGGACAGAAACTCTCAGTATTCCACCTGAAACAATAAGCCAGATGCACATACAGATACAGCAGTCAAGTGCTGGGTCAAGGTGGGTAGGAAGAAAGATCATTACATATGAAGACGACAGTTAAAGTACAACCTATCCATTAGGATTTCACAAAGAGACCTACCCACCTTACCCCTCAAAACAAGTATGTCAAAATCTGAGCCGAGGGCACATACAAGACCTGACAGCATTATATGCTACGCACAGGATGTCACAGCAGCAGACTCGCCAAGCCAGAAATTCACAGCATCAGGCTTCTTTCCTGCAAGGGGAGGAAGAGGAAGTGATTTTTAACAGAAAATTAATTTGAATGTTATGTTTAAAGAGCTGCAGGTGAAGATTTTTCTGCCTACTCAGTTTGTTTATATTCTCCACCCACCTCAGTAAATATGTCAGCCTTGATCTCCAATAGCTAATAATTAGGAGCTCCTTCTAGACTGAAGGCTGTCGCAGAGACACACCATACTAACTGATGGAGCATTATTCATCCCCAAGGCTGTGCTTTTGACCTTCAGCTCACATTTTCTGGAGACCTGGTTCCCCAATACATAGCTCAAATCACAAAATAGCACTTCATGTACCAAAACCCCAAAGGGATCAGGAGAACCACATTAAAAGGAATGACTTATGCTCTAGCAGGAAAGTCGACTGTAACGAATAATCCTTTACTACCATAAGCAAGCACCTTCAACCGCACAACAAGAGGCAGAAAGGTAATATTAACGCAGCACTCTAGAGTATTGTCTATAATAGGCTTTAAAAAAAAATCCACTTTTGCTATCAGTTTAGCTCCACAGGTGGTAGCAACACCCTGAACAATAGTGTAGACAGGGCCCCAGGAAGCCACCAACCTTTTTGCCACTTGTGGATGAAAATTATGTATATTAATACAATAGCACAGTTTCACACTCTATGAACCTGCTAAGCAAGCAAACTGTTTTGGAGTCCTCCAATCCACAGGGCAAGGTTAAGCTATTTTACGACCCCTCTCCTTCCTGAGTTGACAAAGCCATACTAACCTGTGCCAATTAGAAAGATAACAAAAATATCTGGCATGTAAACATCACAGAAGTTTAAAGTGCTATATAAAGTATTCACTGATTGCAGGGGGTGTTTACCAAGTGCCTCACTCATCCACGGTACCTCGGGCTCCACATCACCTAAAAGTTCAGGGAACTCCTCAGTCAGGTTTGAACACTGCTTCTGCACATAGAACACACTTGGAGAGATCACTTTCTTCTCCACAATGTCCAAGAAGTTGCTGAAAAGCATGTGCCGCTCCTCCGGCATGACAAACCGGTCCTGATAAACAGCATCAGCATAACCATTTGGCGTCACTGCCACACTCACCATCTTGGAGCCTGCTACCTTCCTGCAAAATATATCTGAGGTTCAGAGCCAATTGAGGAATCTACAAACATGTACTTTAGACAATTTTTTAAAATCACAATTTGCTGTGTGGATGTACTGAGAAATCCTCTCTCTTGGACACAGAAGTTTCAATTACTGAATTATTTCATGTCCACACCTGGGTTTTTTTTGTTAGTTTGTCTTTTGTTTTTTAAAAACAAGAGGTGCTTAGGTTTGGGGGGGTTTTTTTAATAATCATAACTAATGCCACCAGGGCCAATTGAGGCAATGCTGCCAAACCTACAGCCACAGAAAACCCACCCCAATCAGAATAGGATGAAATGCCAGCACGATTCTGCTCATGCACCAAGGTTCACAAGGTGTGCAGCATTGACTGCTTTGTGCTGAATGAGTGCTTTAGTGAAAATCTGATTCTGCTGGGGAACCAAGACATCACTATCTATTGTAGCCCTGACTGGGGTACTCTGCACGTTCCTCCTGTTTAACAAGAAGCTCGGAAATACTATTTCCCTATCTCTCTCTCTCCCCACACACAAGTTCTGGCACACAAAAAACAAATCTCCCATATCCTTTAATGGAACTAAGTATAGTACAGTAGTTGGGGGAAGAAAGTAACTTCTGAATTTTGGGTGCTGCAGCTGGGATGCCCAACAGAAGTCTTCACATAGGATTCCAGGTTCATTTGAGCCAGTCTTATCAATAATTTAAAAAACCGAACAAGAAGCTCTCTTCTGATGGTTTGTAATGTTCAGCTGAGCTACTGCCTAGCTTCAAAGTGGATTCCTACCTGAGATAAGTTAACGTCCACTTCTTCAGAGCTGGCCAGTGACCGAAGGCATTCTGAATTATACATGGTTTGTTTGGACACACCCATTCCCGATAAAATTCCAGCGGAGACAAAAGGCTATCTAGGTATGGCACAGATTCCGTCAGTCCCAACTCTGCCCAGACAAAGAAAAAATCTATTTTACAGAAGTCTTGAAAGCAGTTCAAGCCATCTCTACACTGTACTAATCAATTTTAAAACAAGTTAGAAAGTTTTCCCAGTGTAGACAGGACCATGGAGACTACACATCCCTACATTCAGTGCTCCAGCTTAGAACTGGTCATGCTCTATGCTGGAACCTGTAGTCTCCAGGGGTCAAAACCCTACATATTGATGAGGTGGTCTTCACTGTCAGACTCAGCATATGCAAAGCCACACAACTGGCCACAACTTGTTTCGGACTATTGGTTGCTGTGATTCATCTCCCACATGATAATACTTCATACAGACAAAAGACTAAAAGAAGGAAACAGCACCAATGGTGGGGCTCATACAACAAAGATGCCTAGAGATAGCCTCACCTTCTGAAACATTCAGCACCTCTCATCAGATGACTTTCATTTAGGTTCCTACATGTAATTTAGAGACCTGACTTTAAGGCCATTTTGCAAACTGGGAGCCTAAAAATCATTATTGTCTATGCAAATAAAGATATAATACATGCTCTGCTGGCAAACAAATCTATAGTTTTTTTTTATTTTATTTTTAGAGATTACACTAAACCAAAGGCAGAACATAGGAGAACCATCTCTAAACACAATGTTTTTCAAAGTTTCCCACATGGGGCCATTGGATCTTTAGCAGTAACCAGCAACGGATTTTTTTAACCGTTGGATTTGTGCACTGCTTTGCTTCTCCACAAAGTACGACAAAGACCCAAAGTGGTTCTCCCCACGTCCTTCTCTGCTAAGTTTGTACCTTTGGTGGCATCAGGAATGTAAAGTCTGGCCTTCCCTGATTTTGCTGCAAGACCTCGGGGGGGGCTCGGGGAGGTTTATTACTGGCTCTCCCACCTTCGCTACCGGGCCAGGGGGTGTCCATAGCCTCACAGAGCCAGGGGGTTAGAAGGGACCGCAACGGTCCCCGAGTCCTTCACTAACGGTCTTTCTCCAGCGTGTCCGCTGGGCACTGGCGTGAAGGGAGGGGGACAGACAAGCCCCGCAGCTGCCACGCGCTGGGACTCAAACCCCTTCCCCGCGCGGGGCGGGGCGGTTCCCCTTCCCTCGCCTTGCGGGCGCCACAGAGCCCGACCCTCTCAAGCCCCCGTGAGGCGAGGCGAGGACACGCCCCTCTCCCTGCGCAGGGACCTTGGGATGGTGGGGCCGCGCCACCAGGGAGCTCCCAGCCCCCCCCCCGCTCTCAGGCCGGTGGCAGCCAATCAGGGCCCGGCTCGCTCGCGCTCACCCCTGGCCTCCGCCGGGAATGCCGCCAGGCACCTCCGCACCGTCCGCAGCGCCGGCACCTCCCCTTCCCCATCCGCACCCGCCATCCCTAGGCAGCCGCGGCCGCCAGCCGGCCGGACTAACGTCACCCCTGACGTAGTCACGCACCTCGACGCAACGTGCCGCTCGGCGCCTAATGAGCATGCTCAGTAACATCTGCTGAAGCCGCTGCCCTCGCTCTGCCCTTACATGGGATTCCAAGTGCTCAAGGGGGCAGGTCGGGGGCGGAGTCTGCGCAGGGCCAAGCGAGCGCACGTGCGAGTCAAACAGCTGGAGGCCGGGGAAGGACCGGGGCCAAGGGGCGGGTGCCGGGTTTGGGGATGGGCTGCCAGGCAAAGGGGATAAAGTTACTCCAGCTGGGGTGAGCCTTCTGCGCTGGCTGCAAAAGTAGGGCGCGTCTCAGCCCCAGGTTCCCAGGGTGGGGTTGTTAACGGCGAGGTGCAGCCTCTTGCTTTGGATTGAGCTGCTAAAGGAGATCGGTCTGAGTGATGTGTTTTACATGCGGCCACACCCTTGGAAATTAGAATGGTCACACGTGGTTGTACTAGTATCAGAGGGGTAGCCGGCCCTGGTACTCTGGCTCTGTAAAAGCGGCAAAGAGTCCTGGGGCACCTTATAGACTAACAGACGGATTCGCGCTTAAGCTTGTGTGGGTGAATACCCCCTTTGTCAGATGCATGCATGCACGCACTAGTGTTTAAACGAAATCCCGTAGCAGTTCCTATACCCGCATAGAGCCCCACAGGCATTCGCTGAGCTGAGCTACTGTTCCGCTTGTCTGAACCGAACAGCCTTGTCCTTATAATCCACCACAGACTGTGGGTTCACTTATTTACTTTTTCAAATGTTGTTTTTATTGCTGCCTCTTAGCCCTTCATTTACCTCTGTTAACACTGTGAAGAGGGAGGTTATTGTGCTATTTAACTTATATTTTTGATAGCAAATAATCATTGAAAATATTAATAGTTGCTTGCTAATAGCCTCTGCAGTGACAGCTCATCCTCTTTCCACTATAATGCTTCCTGGTTATATTGCCAGAGTAGTTTTTAATTCTACGCCTGCATTTTTGGGAGAAGTTTCTTGTACACAAATGTATTCTTTGGGATCATATGACATCAAGGCTGACTGATTTCCTTAGTTAATGTCAAAACTTCTCCAGTTTCATTTGATCCACCAACAGGGATTACCTTTGTCAATTGATATTTTGCCTCTTTATCAAGCACCCTAGTGCTTTTTCACATGTCAACACTTGTACGTAGAACTTGGTTCCTAAATATTCATTCCAGGCCTGATTTTTAAAAGTTGAAAGCTCCTGGATGCTTTTGAAAATCCTGCTAGTCACCTAAAGACCTTCAAAAATCTGGTTCTAGGGGCAATCTTGTATGAAATCTTTCTCAGAGGCTAATTTCTATTGTAATTTTTATTAAATATAGGTGCACAACCCCAAAATAGCTTAAGAACCACAAGAAATCAAAAATCATGAGTTATGCATCCAAAAGTAATTAAATTAATAAACAAATACTTTTTTTTTTATTTGCCATTTTGTTTCTGAGCCCTTAGGGCACACTAGCTTCATACTTTTGCTGTTACCTTGCCCAAAGAATCCATATATACCTAAAACATTTGTACATTCCTGTAACATTCAATACCATTTTGGACTTTTCCAGTAACATGTGAATCCCCCCCTTGCTTTGTAATTGAAAATTTATTAAAAATCCTTATTTCTGTAAGTAACTCCCCATCCTGTGAAGTGCACACCATGATCTTATTACTCCTTTGTATTCGTTGGCCAGGTGAGCATAGTGCTGACCTCACCTAGTTTGCCTTTTGGTGAAACTAAAGTGCCTTGTCCCCATTATGTTTTTACAGTGGGATAGTTAATGCATGTTAGGTTTCAGAGTAGCAGCCATGTTAGTCTGTATTCGCAAAAAGAAAAGGAGTACTTGTGGCACCTCAGAGATTAACAAATTTATTTGAACATAAGCTTTTGTGAGCTACATCTCAATTCATCGGATGCATGTCAAGGTTCCTTCCCCACTCTGAACTCTAGGGTACAGATGTGGGGACCTGCATGAAAAACCCCCTAAGCTTATTTTTACCAGCTTAGGTTAAAAGTTCCCCAAGGTACAAACTATTTTACCTTTTGCCCTTGGACTTTATTGCTGCCACCACCAATCGTCTAACAAATATATAACAGGGAAAGAGCCTGCTTGGAAACGTCTTTCCCCCCAAAATCCTCCCAAACCCTACACCCCCTTTTCTGGGGAAGGCTTGATAAATATCCTCACCAATTTGCATAGGTGAACACAGACCCAAACCCTTGGATCTTAAGAACAATGAAAAAGCAATCAGGTTCTTAAAAGAAGAATTTTAATTGAAGAAAAAGTAAAAGAATCACCTCTGTAAAATCAGGATGGTAAATCCCTTACAGGGTAATCAGATTCAAAACATAGAGAATCCCTCTAGGCCAAACCTTAAGTTACAAAAAGACACAAAAACAGGAATATACATTCCATTCAGCACAACTTATTTTATCAGCCATTTAAACAAACAGAATCTAACGCATATCCAGCTAGATTACTTACTAAGTTCTAAGACTCCATTCCTTTTCTGTTCCTAGCAAAAGCATCACACAGACAGAGAGAACCTTTGTCCCCCGCCCCCAGCTTTGAAAGTATCTTGTCTCCTCATTGGTCATTTTGGTCAGGTGCAAGTGAGGTTATCCTAGCTTCTTAACCCTTTACAGGTGACAGGATTTTTCCTCTGGCCAGGAGGGATTTTAAAGGGGTTTACCCTTCCCTTTATATTTATGACACGCCCCCCAAATCACAGATAGGGTGGAACACTGTCTATGATTTCTTCCTGGAGCGCTAGGAGAAAACAGAGTTAATAAGACACATGTATCTCTAAATGTACTACCAAGTATATAAAGACTAGCAATATTTTCCACATCTCAAGGACGATTTTAACCAGTTGATTCTGGGAAACTTTCAAGGGAGAGTGCATCAGCCACTTTGTTAGAAGCTCCTGAGATGTGTTGGATGTCGAAATCAAAATCTTGGAGAGCTAAACTCCACCGAATAAGCTTTTTGTTATTTCCCGTGGCGGTATGAAGCCACTGTAGCGCAGCCTGGTCGGTTTGCAGGTGGAAACGCCGTCCCCAAACATATGGGCGTAGCTTTTCCAGAGCGTAGACAATGGCATAAGCTGTAGCTCACGAAAGCTTATGCTCAAATAAATTTATTAGTCTCTAAGGTGCCACAAGTACTCCTTTTCTTAATGCATGTTAGTTATCCTACAGTAAAAACTCACATTTTCTTAGCACTGAGGACACAGACTATAATGCTGACTTAGATGTTAAATGAACTATTATTATTAATAGCTTGATGATGCTGATACTGATTGGGTGGCTAACATTGCTCCTTCACCATTAATGGTATTTGCAGCTGAATGCCCCCCGCCCCACCCATTTGTGTGGGAGTCATGGAAAACTAGTTAAAATATTTTAAACTCAAGGAATTAAGAGGCTCCCCCCCTCCCCTTAACTTCTTTTGTTCCCTTCCCTTTCCTTATTAAGGGCTTGGCTACATGGAGGGACACTAAAGGTGTGAAATTAAGGCACTATAACTTATGTGCATTAACTTTCTTTGGATATAGCTACACAGCAAAGAAAAAGCCATGGATGGCCCATGCCAGCCAACATGGGCTTGGGCTGTGGGGTTGTTTCATTGCTGTGTAGCGTTCCAGGCTCAGGCTCTGGGAGGATCCTTGAGCTCAGAAGTCTATACAGCAATGAAACAACCCCGCAGCCCAAGCCCTGCAAGCCCGATTAGGCTTGGGGTTTTTCTTTACTGTGTAGACATACCCTACGCAGATACTCTCATTCAGAAGTAAAGTTGGTTTCGTTTTGGCAATGTCAGTCAGAGTGACCATAGAAGACTGCAGGAGTCCTTCCCCCAAACACCGTTAACCACTGAGGTCTTGACATGTCTTTTTAAGTATTCTAGAGTTGAGGTGTTACCCACATTTGATGTTTTAAGTCCAAAGAGAAGGAGCAAAGCAGTGGAGCACTCAACTTCCGTGAGTGATACCCTGTGTAGAAAAGCCTTTGCAATATTTCACCAGGTATCAGTTTTGGCCTGACAAAGTTTCAATACCTGAGTTAAGGTTAACATTTAATGTGATCTTGCTCCTTCTCTCTGCTCTGTGCTGGTCAGGACAGATTTCATGAGCAGGAAAATGAAGGCCTGATAGCATCATGGTAGGTCCTGCAGTGCATGCAGACAGGGTGGATTTGATTTAAATCAAATTGATTTAACTCATGATTTAAATCACTAGTCAGGAAGACTCGATTTAATCATGGATTTCTACATAAAAGTGCATTCTTGTTGCTTGTTATAACCTTAATACATATTCTTCACAGCTCAGTGATAGATGTAGGTTTGTTTTTTAGAAGGTACACACTATACATTTTTAAGTGATTTATTTTGAAAACTTTTCAGATTAGTTTTACAGCTATATCAGAAAATGAATGATTGGTTGGTTATTTCATTTACCAAAGGTAACTGAAGCAGATATTTATGAAGTCATTGGGAGTTGAACTATCTCCAGTTCAACAGGTTAATCATTAATATTTGGAGGATTTTCTTGCCATGCTGTATTAGGAGAAGAACATCACCAGACAGACATTTAAATTGTTTTATTTAACTAAAACAACAATGTTATGTATTCTGGATTTTTTTTCTTCAACAGCAAACATATAATATTTTAACAAAACAAGCATATGAATTTTTGAATTTAGTTACACATTCAAGTTTTTTAAATCAGGTTTGTTTTTGTTAAAATTGTTTTTAAACTAAAATAGTTAAGTGAAATATTTAAAAAACAAATTCAATCGACTATGTCAGCCAGGTCCACATGAGAAACTTAAAATATTGGCTTCTGCAGTTAACTCAGTCGTCATCACCTTCATTTTCCTGTTTGTTCATAATCTGGGAAAGAAAAACAAGCTTTCCTGATTTTTCAGGTCCCAAACAATTTCTCAGTTTGGAATGAATTAGTCCAAAGGAAGAAAATATTCTTTCTACGCCGGCAGAAGAAGCTACTGTTGTTAAAAGTGAGATTATCACTTCAACAGTCTCTGAATCCAAGTGCTTAAGTGACTTCCACCACTTCACTGGTGTGACTTTCTTTAAAACATCATCATCAAACATATATTTCTTGAATGGTTCACCCTTAGCTCTGAAGTTTATTATAGTTGGCATTATGGAGGGATGATTGCTGGATGTCCACGTCATAGCCAACTCCTCTTCTTCAGCAGTTAAGGTTTGACTCTGATACCGAGTATTGAGAATATCTGCAAGAAAATGAGCGGGAGATAGTGCTTGTCCCATTCGTTTTTTTAATGCTTGTAATTTAACTCTGTCATTGTATATTTCTCTTTTTAAGATCTCACTCCATTCCTTCCAAATTTCTATAGTGTCAGCAATAAAACAGCTATTTCCCTACATTGTGTTCAAGGCTACAGAAATAGGCTTCAGGGTACTCAGCATGTGTTCAACATTTCTCTTAAGCCCAGTGTTGAGAACTTTGGCTGTGACAGTGCCATCTATTTTTTCATGATTTTGTTCACAAACTGTCATCAGATTAGGCCAGTTCTTGATCTAGTGCTCAACACAGTCCACTACTGAGTTCCATCACACGTCTTGTGGGAGAGTTAGCTTGGTTCCTCCCACTTTTTTCGGAGGAGCTGCTCCAAAGTGGTTGTTACGGAAGTATTTTGCAAATTCAACATTTTATTTCTGGAACACTGAAGTCTTTGGCTAGGAAATGCATCAAATGAGCAGTGCAACTGTATGTTGATAGCTTGGGACTCTCTTCACTCTCTTCTAAATAAATTCTTCTCATCTTGGATACATTTGCAGCATTGTCTGTGACCAAGCTGCGTATTAGATATATGAATTTTTTTTCACAGTTTGTTATAGTTTTTACTGCTACTTCTTGTAAGTATTCTGCTGTGTGTGCATTTCCTGATGTATCAATTGTTTCTGTAAGGAAGATATTCCTACTTCTATTGTCACACAAGCACATACAACAGGATCATTGATAGGAACATTGCTCCACTCATCAAGACTCAGGTTAACAATTTTACCCTCTAGACCTTTTGCACACTGCTTAATTTCTCTTTCATACACATTATTCAGCAATTTTCCCATGACATCTGCTCTGTTGGGTGATCTGTATCCTGGTCTTAATGACTGAACCATATTAACCAAGTGTGGGTTCTCAATCATACGGAAAGGAGAGTTTGTTGCATAAACAAATGGGGCAATTTTTTCATCAATTACCTCTTTTTGCAAACTGTTGGTTCTTATCACAAACTTATCTCTGGTTGTTTCTGGAAGATGAATTTTTTTTTCCTTTTGCTACAGGTGATATACTGTGGCTATGTGACATATATGATGTGACAAACACTATCATTGGCAGATAACTCTGAAGCTATAGAAAATGATGGTGATCTTGAAGGTGGATAGTCTTTGAATCCTGTATGTTGAGGATGGATTCTCCTAAACAAAATAAGTCAATGCAGTTATTTAATTAGTATTACCATACTGCTCATTTAGTATTACTCATTGCATTCACTGACATTTAGTACTACTTTTAAGGTGAAATTGTAAAAGGAAGATCTGCCTATTTCAGCTATTTATTTTTATCACAACTGCATCTAAAATGAGAGTACCACAGAGTAACAACTATATTTTTTGCTCAAACATGAAAATTCAAGAATAGTCCAGAAGGAAGACAGGCAGTCCTTAAGAAAGGAGTATGAAATAAAAAAGTTTACCAACCTGAAGATCCTGCATGTTGAGATATGTTCCTTTCATCATCTTCAATGCAGCTTCCTCCTGAGAAGGAACACTTCTCATGATGTTGTTTCATTCGGACAACCAGACCTTGCATTTCTTTGTTGCACTGTTTGCACTTTGCACGCATGCCTGTTTGACTCTCAAGTAGAGGAACTTCATTAAAAAATATTCCCAAACTGGGTCTCTTTTACGGCCTGCTGCCATTATAGATTTTCCCTTCTGTGAGAGAATGGTATGGTAAATCTCAAATCAATGAAGGCGACACTCAGGAAGACCTCAAGACTTCTGGAATATGCTGCTTAAAGAGTTTCACTTTTGTTTCTACTGCCTGTCCCTCCCTTCTCACATTTATCTCCAGACTTCTTCTCATTGTCCAGATCTATTCTACCCCCAACAATCTTCTATTCTTTGAACTTTTTGAAACTTTGCACTTTTAGAGAGAGGTAAGGGATTGACTCTCTGTACATGAATTTACAGAGGGACAATAGGATTGAGGTCTGTTATTTCTCACCTCTCTATATTATTTATTTAAAAACATTTTTGCTAACAAGCATGTTATCTCTGGAGAGACAACTCCACAGATTGAGAACTGCAAAACTAAGCATCTCCGATGGTATCTTCTAGACTGAGCACTGAGTCCCATTGAGTAGATAGAAAGATTAACCTAAATAATCTATACAGAAGCCCCTGGAACCACATAAAATTGGGTCCCTAATCCATGAACTATTGGAACTCATTTACAAACTTTTCTTAAACATTACACGAATATATTGTCTCATACTATAGAATTAGAATTTATAATCCCTACTCCATGATGAGATATCTTTGAGCTATAATGTATCTTAAAACTATTTTTAAATTGGTTTTTTCCTCAAAAAGCATTTTATCAAAAAAATCCCATTTAAATTAAAAAATTTAAAAAAACAAACACAAACGTTGATTTTTATCCCCTCTGCATGCAGAGGTTGTTAGCAAGAGCGTGCACATGTGTGCTGTGAGGGATGTTTTTACTGACAACACTGAGAAATGGCTTGAGAAGAAAGAGGGCGCTAACATTCTGATGAAGAAGATCTGAAGAAACTAGGCACGTACACTACATATTGTGGCCACATTATAGAGACGTAGGGCTAGATTCACAAAGGTTTAGGTATCTAAGTCCCAATTTTAGGCTCCTTTGCAATTCCCAGAACTCCCACCAAACACTTTAGGCACCTAAACTTACTCAGCACCTGCATTTTCAGGGTACAAGTTACTTAGGCACCTAAGCTTTTGCCTCTGGGCATGCACACAGCTGCCTTACTGTCGGCACCTGGATTCCTACCTTCCACCTAAGCCCCAGAGCAATTTACACACCAAGAAAGAGGGGGGCAAATGCCTATCTTGTCTATGGGGCCGGATTAGGGTTGCCAACTTTCTTCTCGCACAAAACCGAACACCCTTGCCTTGCCCCACCCCTTCTCTGAGGCCCTCCCCCTGCTCACTCCATCCCCACTCCCTCTGTCGCTCACTCTCCCCACGCTCGCTCACTCATTTTCACTGGGCTGACTCAGGGTTGGGGTGTGGGAGGGGGCTCCGGGCTGTGGGGTGGATCCAAGGGGTTCCGAGTATGGGAGGGGCTCCAGGCTGAGGCAAGGGGTTGGGGTGTGGGCACGGTGACCAGATGTCCCGATTTTATAGGGACAGTCCTGATATTTGGGGCTTTTTCTTATATAGGTGCCTATTACTCCCCACCTCCTGTCCCGATTTTTCACACTTGTTATCTGGTCACTCTAGGTGCGGGAGGGGGTACGGGCTCTGGCCTGGGGTGCAGGTTCCAGGGTGGAGCCAGAAATGAGGAGTCCACGGTGTGGGAGGGGGCTCTGGGCTGTGGCATGGAGTTGGGGTGCGGGGGGTGAGGACTCCAGCTGTGGGTGCGGGCTCAGGTGTGGGGCCGGTAATGAGGGATTTGGGGTGCAGGAGAGGGCCTCGGGCTGGGGCTGAGGAGTTCAGAGTGCGGGAAGGGGCTGGGGCAGAGAGTTGGGGGCAGGGGGCAGTGGGCAGCGTCTGGCTGGGGTGAGGGATTAGGTGTGCAGCAGCAGGGGGCTCCAGGCTGGGGATGAGGGATTCAGAGTGTGGGAGGATGTGAGGACTCCAGCTGGGGGTGCAGGCTCTGGGGTGGGGCTGAGGATGAAGGGTTTGGGGTGTAGGAGGGTCCTCCAGGCTGGGGCCAAGGGGTTCAGAGGGTGGGAGGAGGATCAGGGCTGGAGCAGGGTGTTTGGGTTGGGGGGGGAGGGTCAGGGGTGCAGGCTCTGGGTGGCACTTACCTCAGGTGGCTCCCGGAAGCAGCGGCATGTTCCCCCTCCAGCTCCTACGTGGAGGTGTGGCCAGGCGGCTCTGCGTGCTGCCCCGTCTGCAGGCACCACCCCCGCAGCTCCCATTGGCTGCAGAGCCGGCACTTGGGTCGGGGGCAGCGCATGGAGCCCCCTGGCTGCCCCTATGCATAGGAGATAGGGGGGGAATATGCCACTACTTCTGGGAGCCGTGTGGAGCCATGGCAACCAGGGAACCTGCCTTAGCCCCACTGCGACGCTGACCGGACTTTTAATAGCCCAGTCAGCAGTGCTGACTGGAGCCACCAGGGTCCCTTTTTGACTGGGCATTCCAGTTGAAAAGCAGATACCTGGTGATCCAGTAGGTGAGCTGAGAATCAGGTCCCATTTAAAATCTGGCAGGAGGAGGACATGGTGTCACCCCCGATAACTTCTATCCCAGTGGTTAGAGAACATGGTTGGGATGTGGGAGACTCGGGCTCAATTCCCCCCTCAGGCAGAGTAGGAGAAAGGATTTGAACAGGGGTCTCCCCAATCCCAGGTGAGTGCTCTAACCACTAGGCTGCAAGGTAGGCAGCAGCACCTCTTCCTCGGACTGTTTTGCGTGGAGTTAGACACCTCCCTCGCTCATTCTCACAAGGGGTCAGACTAGATGATAGTCCTGGTCCCTTCTGCCCATAAACTCTATTAAAGATGGGTTTGTAACAAATTATCACATTTTTATTGAAACTGTTTAAGACACAGAGTACAAATGAATACAGAGTTAAAAACAGGCCCCAGACGGGTGCCTCACAGTGCAAAAATCCCACAAACATAAAACAGTTTTTTTCCAAATAATTAAAAAAAAAGACATTTTAAAGATTTAATTTGTTTTTACCTAAAGCCAAAGTATAAAAAAAACACACATTCATAAATAAAGATTTTGTTTTTGTGTTTTTAAAACGGTGGAGGAAAAAAGGTAGTGTTGAAAAACACGGGTAAAGAGTTCTTTGTCTGGTGCCTATGGCATAACTAAGACATGCAGAGTGGACATGGCTTGTTCCTAAAATTGCTGCCCCATGCATCTTTGTCCATGCTTTACAGCAGGTTACCCACACGAATATGCAGTCCAATCCGGTACATTATTTACAACAAGCAATCCGGAATTCTGGACATCCTAGTCTTATCTACATCTGCTCAACAGCACTCCAGGGCTGCAAGAAGTCTTGTGTTTTTGTTTTTTTCTTCTAAATGAGGTTTTTATCATTTAATTTCCGGGACACTGCACCCCAAGGGAAAAAACTTACAAATGCAGGAGTATACCAACAGCGTTTAAATACCTCCTCTTCTGTTTTTGATTTTTAAAATGTACTTTAAAATTGAAAGTTCATACTGTTTCAACTCCTTTGGAGAAATATACTGCTTCCTCAGAGATTTGATGAGTGAGGAGAGTGCTAAAAGACCTGCCCCAACCTTTACTTGGGAGATTCCTCAGAAAGGAGACTACCTGAGAGAGAAAGTGAAAGAAATGCAGGCTCATGTAAGAGCACCAGCTGTGTGTCTCAATGTTCGGCCAAAAACATGAGTTGGCTTTAGAGGGAACTAAACACAAAGGATTTGCTGTCTTGTCAGATTCAAGTACTTTCCACGGCACCACCCTGTTCACAGGTCTTTGTGCATTGTCCTAAGAGCTCCCTCAGGAAAAGTAACACAAGTTACATCAAGATGAGAAGAAAAAACTATTGTCATTTCAACCAGGAACATCTGATAGGAGGGATGGCGTTTACGCAAAGAGGACAGAGTGGTAGGCCCAAATTCTTTAAAAGTTTTTGCTAAACAATAATTTCCTTTAATACGTTACATCCGCACACACACACAAATCTATAAGGGGTCCAGGCTCCAAAATTGCCTCCTCCCACAATCTTCTTCACTTGCCAGCCACCAATCATTGTTCAGGATTTCTCCTGCCAGACTATGGAATGACCTATGATGTACATGCAGGTCAAATGTAAGCAGTGCGGCCTGCAGCTACCAACTGCACTATCTTGTTGAGGACTTTATGCTCCCTTTGTTCTCAAAACTGGAATTTTTCAGCACACTTCCTACTGCCAGCAATGGGAAATCATGAGGAAATTGCCATATATATCTATATATCAACTGAATCAAGTTTTCTCTCTGCAACACTTTCTCCCTTCACCCCTTCTCACCACCAAACTTGGGATATCACTTTGATTTATAGGTCTTTAGCTTCACAACTCCTCTTAATGCTAAATCTTAAGCAAATGGTTGAGGTTACATACCTTAACCTTCCCACACCTTCTAAGAAACAGCTGTTTACATGGGAGCAGGTGGGGAAAAAGGGGCTCAATAAAAAGGCATTAAACAAAACAACTACCCCACCTATTCTTTAATTCACACCTCTAAACTCAGTCCTGGTTCTACTTCCCTGAAGCCCTGCCTCTGCTGCACTACATCTTTCATACCCCGTCAAGGCCTTTATTGGCCAGCCTGTGTTCTTGAAGCCAAGCCTATTTCTATTCCTAACACTATTCTCCTGGAGGCCCTGACTCTGCTTTCTAATTATTTTAAAGCTAAACACCCCACAGATTCCCCGTCCCCGCCCGCCGATCTACTTGCTTGAGCCTGCCCCTACCACAATTCTAACTAGACACTTGCCCCGTTTGCGGTTTTCCCACCTACACCCAGGACCCAGGCAAAGTCCACAGCCAGCACACACAAAAATCCTATTCATCTTTTTTTTTTTAATAAAAAAAACTCACTCTCTGTGAATTACTCTGAGGGAGCTGTATCTGACACTATTGTGAATCCTGATAGCTGCTGCTTTTCACCTACGACAGTCCGAGGTACGCCATGGATTGGATTACTGTATCTAACAGGAATGGCTTTGGGGCATATTCTATTCATTCCAACCATCTGCTCTGCAGCATTCTTTCCAATCCGGTGTCACCACCTCATACTTTAAATACAAATAATAATAAAGTGGAATCAATTCTACAAGGGAAGGCATATAAAGAACCCTCAAACCACTATTGCCGGTACCAGAAGATGCCTGGGTTGAAGGTACTGCTATTTTACCTGAGTGTCTGTGCCCCAGTACCAGCAAGAAACCTCCTGTGGACTGGCACATACGTTTTCACAGTCTGAAAGTGAAGGGAGAATAGCTGGTTGACCCACACAGTCAGCCTGACCCAGACTATCCCCATCAGAGAACCAACAGGATTGCCATCTCACATTCCATTCGTGAGCATCCCTGCCCCCTCCATCTAAGGAAGTTCCCAGAGATCTTCACTTCATTCCTATGCAAACAGCTCCTTTCCATTTGCAATAGATGCTTCCCACAAAATCCCAGCTCACCATACCCTTCAGCACAACACAATGGCGGGAGGGGACTAGAAGCCCAGCAATCTGAGGTTTAAACCTTGAAGTACAGTATAACTCTATTGAACTAAAGGTCAGAGAGGACACTTGAAATGTTTGGACAGATAGAGTCAGATGACAGGAGGAACCAGCTGAAAGGCTCTGAAAGGGCTTCCTACACCTGAAGTCGCCAATTCTGTAGCTCAACGAACTGATGGCTAGCCAGCAAGCTCAGAAATGGCTGCCCTGCAAGTCCCCAGCCCTGGAGTTCAACAAACAGATGGGCCAGCTGGCCCCAGACCAGCCAGTCATGTAGAGAAAAGGCTGCACCACAGGTCCCCCAGCCCCAGAGTGCAGCAAACAGATGGGCCAGCTGGCCCCAGACCAGCCAGTCATGTAGAGAAAAGGCTGCACCACAGGTCCCCCAGCCCCAGAGTGCAGCAAACAGATGGGCCAGCTGGCCCCAGACCAGCCAGTCATGTAGAGGAAAGGCTGCACTGCAGGTCCCCCAGCCCCGGAGTGCAACGAACAGATGGGCCAGCCTGGCCCCAGACCAGCCAGTCATGTAGAGGAAAGGCTGCACTGCAGGTCCCCAGTTCCCAAGTGCAGCGAAGAAAAGCCAGCTCCATTCCAGAGAACCACAAGACCAGAATGATGGCCAGCTTGCCCCGAAGCAACTACAGAAAAATCTACTTCAAGTTCATGACCACGGAACACAACTTTGGAGGCTGGCCAGCTTTAAAGGACCTTTGCTGATGCCAGCCAACATTTATATCCAGGGCTAGGCTAGATACTAGAGTTTCACACCCTGGGACTGTTCTGCTCTATGTTTTTTTAAGAGGAAGACTGAAGGCAGAGCAAGAAAATGGAATAATCTCCCTGGGTAGCCACCTGCTTTGACATGGATTCCCCTACACCACATCCTATTTTACTAGCTTACTGATACTGACCAATAGCAACACTGGATACTTGTAAGCCATGACAATAAATACATTATTGCCAGCTTGGAGAAGTCTGATAAGGCAAGAAGGCTATTGCACACAATCTCACAGGGGCAAGGTTTTCTATTTCTCCATCAAGAGACGCATAAAGGGGTAGGGAAAGGATGGGGATAGTTACATCCCACAATATCCGATACTGGCTGCTCAGCACTCCCCGGAGATCATTTTCTGTAGTCCGTTAGAAAATGTAAATTATTCTCTGCTCCCCTGGAAGGTTAAGAATATTCTGTTTTCCAGGTAGAGACAGTGAAACCTATTGACGGTCTTTCCTACCAGGACAATGAAAGCATCAAACTGGAAGGGAGCAGCAGTTGCATGGGTGATCACTCTGATTGAGGGCTTCACTCAAAGAGATGGAGGCCTTGCCTCCCACTTAACTTCTCCCAATAAAATCATTCACCTCCAACTCACCCCCTTCACCACAGTCTCATTAGAATCAAGAGATCAGTATCCAATTCCACTCTCAGAACATGGCTAAAAGGAATTTTGTAGCTGTCTTTTAATTTTCCTACATTATTTCACCCTTTTTCTTTTTAATGTTTGATGAAAACCCAATCTCAAGTATTTGAGCACAGATAAAATGCCAAAGCTCATTTAAAAAGCCACAATGTTCTTGTTACATAATCCCCACAACTTGATCCAAGGGGTAGCAAGCGTCCCCCTTCAGAAGAGAGCGGAGGTAAATTATATCCCAGACCGTCTTTGAAACAAAAGGAAAAGCCAACAGGGTTGTCATCACAACAGCAGGATTACTGTAGGAAACAAGCCAGGGATGGGAAAAGGAAGATCAGCAAGAGAGGATGCAGCAGAGAAGACCAATTTGGTAATTGCACAGACACTCCAGCCTGCCTCTGCTGTTAGGGGTTACTATAATACAGAGATTGCGTCTCGCGGGGATACGGCAAAGGAGAAAAAAATTGTTTGTTTGAAAAGGGAAGGAAATGGCCACCAAATACTCGTGAAAAGGTTAGCGCAAACGTCAGAAAAATAAATTAATAAATAGAACGTTTAAAAGTCTGCCTTTGGATTCTGATGAAGCCCTGGGAGGGAGTGATTGGCTTCATCCAGGCCCCTTTTGTTAGTCAGCAGTTCAGAGCTTCTTGGGCAAACTGAATTTATTTTTTGTTCTTATGGGAGATGCCAAACATCTAGCTATGGACAGATTTCCAAACAACTTCTCTACACTCCTCTTTCCAGGCTGTGTTCACAAACTGGAAGCTGAAGAGTATTGGGGAAAGTTATTAAAACTGTGACCAGCACATTGCTAAAAACTAGGAGACACCTGTTCTATGGGGCTGAGAAGATCAGTTTAAAAAGGTCTCTCCCTCCATAGATCAGGATGGCGACAGCACTTGTCTGAGGCTTCCACTGTGGTGGTCCTCCTGGGATTATTTCTATGGAGCTATCAGTTTTACTCAAAAAGTGTTTTTTCTGACCGCCACCCCTTCAGAGTTTTTTGTCCATGCGCCGTTCCACAGCTTGTAGTAACAGCTCCGAGTACTGTTCCAGCAAAGCCAGAGTCTGCTCATCCCCAAAACGCCTAGGACTGGACAGGGCAGCACCACTTCCCTCATTCAGCGACCTAATGGCATCGTGTGGCTTCACCAGCACCTTCTTGGCCCTTTGGAGCTCTTCTCCTTCCTTCAGGGAGTCCAGTTCTTTCTTCATCACGGAGAACGTTTCCGTTAGGAGGCCAGCAATCTTATCTTTGTCAGTAGAAGACTCCATGTCCATGGATACCTGAGAATTAAAAAAATGCAGTTAGAATTTAAACAAGACAAAAAGAAGGTGTTCTCAACCCTTTAGGGCCATTGAGAGCCATAAATGTGTCTAAGCAAAGGGTACAATACACTGCTCTAAGTATAGAGTCTGCCTTAAAGTGGTAATGGAGGGTGCATGTGTGCTCACATAAAGAGCCCAGCTCCTACTGCATATCATATTTGCTAATCCTTTCCCTGGGCATTAAAGGATTTAAGAGAAAAATCAGAGGATAATAAAACTTAATATTTCAATCGTGCTTTATATTTGAAGCCCTGTATAAATATTAACTGATCCTTTCCATACCCCTGCGAGGGAGTTACTGTTTACCCTTAGTTTACCGAGAAGATAATCAGGTACAAAGATTAAATGATTTGCCCAAGGCAATATGGCAAGCCATTGAATAAGCCAGAATTAGACTCCAGGAGTTCCTGACTCCCAGCCCCAAACTCAGATGCTGCCTCTGTCACTAGAACACGATCAGAAGAATGCCTCAATCCATCAAGCGTGTGTGTGTACTTAACTCTTGAGGTCTAGAGACAAGCTGACTGATTGGCAGACCAGTGTTTGAAGTCACTCACCATGCGGTAAAGGTGAACGGCCTTGCGCATGCTGTCCTGGAGCTCAGATACAACATGTTCACACTGCTCAATGCTGATGCGACGTTCTGAAGAGGGAGAATAAACAAAAGAACTAAGCCATGAACATATCCCAGTCTCCTAGACCACCACAGCCCCTGCACATTTGTTAGGAAATCCATCTGTAGAATAACCACTTCCCCAACACAATGGCTAATACTTATTTTAAAGGTCGCGTGTGTGTTTCATTCAACTTTTAAACGAGAGGCTAAACCAGACAGGCTTGAGCCATGCATTGTGTAGGCAAGCACTGTGCAAGTGTCCCTCACATACCTTTCCAGAGATGGTCCTCAGTTCTAACATTCCACACTCCCACTTTTCCAGTCTCAGCCTCTGCAAAACAGAGACTAACTGCCCTGATTTCTGTCACTCAGTGTGGTTTTGTAACTGTGGATAAGCTGAGGCCATCAAAGCCTCTTTCATTTGTGACCCAAGTCAAGGTCTCCAAAGGCAAAAGGCATTACTAACCTAAAGTCCCACTAAGCAGCCCCCAACTCCTCTATAACCCCATGTACTTCTCTTTACACCATCTTCAGAATGAGACAAGCATCTGATGTGTTATGAAGATGAATTACAATGAAGGTTGTTTTAAATCATCAAAATGTATTGCAGTTGGGGACCAAGGTAGAGCTGTCAAACAGCACCCATGAGAATGGGAACTGTACTTTTCAACAATACATGACGTTTACCATTATATTAGAATTATAAAAATACCAGAAAAGCACAACTTCAGCTATACTCTTAATATCCCCTATTAACCCAGCTGTCAAACAGCTGAAGGTGGGCAGTCTTTAAACAACACAAATAGACAGACACATAGGCATAATTGCAGCTATTATCTCCTGCTCTGAAAGGCACTGGACAGACTCCTTTAGTTACCTAGAAAATAAAAAGTGGTCATAAGAACATTGTAACTCTGTACTTCTAAACTAGAGATGCCGTCCTTTGAAAAGCTGAAGGGGAACCTAGCCACAAGCATCAAGATAAAAAAAAAAATACATGAAGAACAGATAAGCCAGTGGCATATGCTGATGCTCCCAGACAGCATCTCAGATCCATGCATTCTTCACCTCCTGAATCACCAATAGTTTGAACACAGTGGCTTCAATTTTCTTGTCAATCATCCTTACTAAATTAGAAACAAAGCTAAACCCTTTCTGTTCAGCACCATTTCTGGACTTCTCCCATGATCTTCAACTTATGTTGTCCTCCTGCTCTGTGAACCACCAGCACAAAGAGAGGCTGTAAATGTAGTAAAAATGAATGGGCATTTTCAGCTATAGGCTCTCAGAGGTGGAGACAGTACCCCTTCAGAAACAGACATAGGTCAGTTAACACGGTAATGACAACAATATTTAGTACTTCTACAACACTTTCCTATATCTATATCTCACAGGACTGTGCAAAAGTAAATATCTTTATCTCCATATTTTATAGATTCTATTTATAGAAGGGAAACTGAGGGACAGAAAAGTCAAGTCATTTCCCTAATGTTACAGAGTGGTCAGTAGCAGAACAATGATAAAAACTTCAGGACTCTAACCCTCATTCTAATTCCCTACCCAGTAGATCAAACTAAGCTGCTGTATTAACGTCCTTTTACAAAGCGCTTGCTATATATTACGTATAAATAAAAAAATATGGCTGTATGAGCCTTTTAACATTTCCCATTTGCTTTTTTTTTGGTGGTGGTGATGGTGGTGGTGATGGTGGAGGATTTCTAGCTTCAGATCTGTGTCTCCCTTACAGATCTTGGGCTGAAACTTCCTGTGAACTGACCCCAAAAGTAATGTGGGGTCTTTGCTCTGACTCTCAAATCTAGAAGAAAAACAAACACACCAGTGCAAACAGCTGGTCTGTGACATTACGGTTGTAGAATCAGATTCCATAGCTCCAAGTAGGTGCTAGCTCTTGAAAAGCCCAGATATACTCATTGTTCTGAAACTTAACTACTGTATAGTATTAAACTATACGCTCTTCAGGCCTAGGACCATGTGTCTTGCTGTAGATGTGTGTAGCATGCCTAATACAACACGGGGCTTCAATCTAGATCAGGGCATCTAGGCACTACTAAAATACAAAAAAACCCTCCACATCTAGATAAAAACCTCTCTTCACAAGCTTTCAATGGATACACTTTTTCTACATTTTATTTTATTTTTTATTGTTTTGATTGCCAGGCTTTGTGTGTATAAGAAATGAAGCTTTCCTTTTACAATCCACTGCTTCCATCAGACGGGTCATAACCCATTGTTTGTAACCTCACAGTTCACCGCTGTAGAGAGGAAGATAGCATTACTGAAGGACCCTGACAAGCAGAAGATAATAAAAGGTGACTTATTTCCCTACACAGCTTGGTTAACAATATTGGGAAAGAAGATGGGTTAAGAGTTTGTCTGAGCTGTCAAACAGTCCACTGCCCTGTACACTGTCCCTGATGACAAGTTAAAACAGCCAGGAAAGGGTTACGGACTACCCCACCTGTCACATGACATAGCAATGGATTCAAGGGAAGAGTATCCCTTCTTTCTGGAGAACAACAGAGAGGCAAGGGAAAAGTCACTGGGGACTGCAGCCACTGTGGAGAACGGAAATTGCTTTGTTTTGATGTTACCCAGGAGTCTTCTATTGAACCAACCGATTGTGCCCTGAGGGGAAGGCCGGAAACAGACTGGGGCATGGCATTAGTTCTTTCTTGGGCTGAGGAGTAACCCTCCAGCTTACTCCCTCCCATTTATAAATAATTCAGAAGTTATAGTTTATTAACCCCACACCTTTTTCTTCAACCCAAAAGCCAGCAAGCTGAGAATCCCCACGGTGTCTATATGTGTGTATTACATTCCACCTGCCATTCCCTTTAGGGAAACTTGGATGCTACCAGATCTGCAGAACATTCGGCTGCTATCTGACTAAACATGACGTAAGACACAAGACAGAGAGGAAACAGAAATTCAAGCCACAGTAAAAGATGTTAGACTGAAATGTCTCACCATTGAGGGGGTGACTTATGGAACGAGACAGGTGCAGACAAGACGAGACAGGCCAGAAGCTGGACGTAAAGAAATGTGATGGAATCGTGAAGCGGTTCACAAAGACAGGAGACAGAAGGGGGAAGAAGGTTAGAGATGGGTATCCGTGCACACCTGAGTTCTGTGCCGAGGCAGCCACTGTTGTGGGAGACCTTGGCCTGATGGGGTCTAGTGGGCAAAGTCCAAGTGGGTTGTCTAGCACACAGCTAATGCTGGAGAACCTCTCTCTGTGTCTGGGCAGTGTGCTTTCAGGAGACCTTGGGTGCAAGCCTTCTGAAAACTCTTTCAGTTTTGGATTAGTGATCCCTGGCTCATCCTGGCGATCTATCCTCAGTGCTGGATTCTCCACTGGGCTCTCTTTAGCAGGTCCAACAGATACAGCAGTTTGGCTCTCCCTCTTGAAGGCCCGTCCCTCAAGAAGAGAAGATTTCTTTTTACAGACCCCAGCAGGTGACTGAGGAGACTCTGGTTCAAGTGGGGTTTTGGATTTGGTGGTGGGTGAGAAAGAAGCCAAGATGGGTCTGTCAGGCAATGGTTTGGGGATGTCAAGAATCAAGTGGGCGCGGTTTGATGATGCCAACTTGCTGTGAAAGGACTTGGGTGATGAGCAGCTTACAACTTGCTGAAGGGCTGGCTTCCCTGGGACATTTTCTTTTGTAGGTGGCTTGTTCTTCTCAGTCTCTGCTGTGGGAGTTATCTGTATCTTCTCAGGCCCCTGTGGGCTGGTCCTCTGCTCAGTCAGTGTTTCAACAGAGTCACCAAGGCATAGATTTTCCCCTACAGAGATGCTGCGTGACACCTTGGCCATGAAGCTGGTTGTGGGATTCATGTAGGACTTTGATTTTACAACCTTACTGTCTTTGACCAGCAGGGAGCTGGACCCATCCATCTTCAGCAGGCTTGCAGACAATGGCCTGCAATGATTAGGTTTTGGATCCTTCTCAACCACTACTAGTGTCTGAGGACGTTGCCTGATAGAGGATATCACTCCTGGACTCTTATCTGCAAAAATTAAACAGACAAACGTACAAAACTAGATAAAGGCTGCAGTGAACTGTGCAATCAGAAAGAACCACAACTGTACCAACCTATTAACTCCAGCTCAGCTTCTGGAACAGAGGTATTTAGAACAACTGCAACAGTATTAATGTAGCCGGATCTCAAAGATGAGCTCCTCCCCCTCCTTCACTCCCCAGAGGCACTGTTGCTTATCTTAAGAAGATGACCTTCCCATAAGGCCTGAGGCTAGAAGACCTTAGAAACTAGGATTTTTAAGTGAGAGAGGAAATCAGAGGAAGCAGGTTAAAGTCCTCAATTCTCATCTCTCCTCAGCCTACTCATTTACATAGAGTAGTGTGGTTTTAACAAAAAATAGTGAATTTAGTGTTGGTGAAAGGGCCACCTTGTTGCCCAGCCAATGTGCCTTAATTCTGACCTCCTCCTGACCAATCCTGACCTACTGCAACCAGCTCTGAGCAGAGAGGAGTTCTTTGTTCACGGCTCAGTCCATTCTTGGCCTCCCTGTTGAGGCTGTTAGACAGTGCTAGTTATGAGGATGGCGGCTGTACGCTGAGGACTGAGGGCTTGGCCAAGAATGCTGACTCACTTCACAATGGACACAGATTATAGAAATTTCAGGATGTTCAGCCTTTGCTACGGCAGCTTGGCCAACCCACAAAGTCATTAGTTCGGCATTTCCAGTTCACTGCCACAGGGCACTTCCCTCCCCTTGACAGAGTGCACCAACGATGACAAACATTGACTTTTTTTGTTTGGTCAGGGTTTTTTTGCTTTCAGTATTTCAGAGTCAGAACGAAAGTTGAACACTACCCCCACCAACCCCTCTATTCCTCCCACTCATTTGGAAGGCCAGCTAAGCCAATGATCCTGGCCAGAGCCAACAGTTGGTGGAAGCCGCAGACTAGTCTGCTGAGTAATTAAGAATATTTTCCTTGACAGACCAGAGCCTGTAGCTCACCTACCACAAGAACTATGATTAATTTACATCTCTACTAAAACTTAGTCCCCCCACCCCCATTTACTCTTGGAGTTACACTGCAGTCCCATCCACTTCCTTACCATCGTGAATGAGGTCATGAACTGACTGGGACTTCCTCATCCCCGCATTCCCAGTACCCTCTGGATAGGGTGCGATAACTCTTCCAAGTCCCACAGCAAGCCTATTAGTCTCCACTGCTGACTTCCGTTTTCTTTGGGTGTAAATGGACCGGTAAGAATTTACACCATCCAGAAGGCTGGCATTCTCCAAGGCAGCATTATGATGGCTGTTCCCATTTTTCAGCAGGTCGACAGAAACCTTCTTTGATTGGGCTGAAGCCTCAATGGGCTTTTGATCCAGGATCAGATTTGATGAGGAGCGTGACAAACGCCTACAGAGATAAGGCAGAGTTAAGACTCTCAAGGTGGCAACAAATGAATCACAAATCAACAAATAAATAGATGGCGTTGGGTAAAGAAGTACAAACTTATTAAGCCAGCTTCTCAGGGGCAAAGATCTCGGTAAATGGAGAGTGAAATGTCAAACTAACCTGTACTGTCGCCACACTGGTCTATTTTTCCCCCAAGGCAGTACTGGTCTCAAAGTATCCTATCCTGGGTGATACGATGAGCATTAAGTACCACCCATAGCCCTGGGTCAAGTGTTTCATGGAGGGACTTGGCAGGAAGGCAAGCCAGGAGAGAAGGAGAGATTCTATCAGGGGAGAAATGGGTCGGGTTGGGTCAGGTCAGGACTGGTCCCTCCCAGCTCAGTTTGCCAACACCAAAAACCCTCTCTCCTTCCACGAGAGTGTTTCCCAGAGGAACCCCCAGCACATTTGGTGATTGGTCAGTCCTGGTATAACACACATCAAAGCTGGTCAGGATCTTATGGGCTGCATGTTTGGAAAACCTTTTGCTCTCCTTAGGTGAAAGGCACTAGAAGTACCATCATTTTCATTTTTCCTCCAAGGCAGGGGAAAGTAGGGTTGTCCCTAACCCCAACAGGCTCTGCTCCACCTGACTGGATTGGCAGTTGGGCAGATAAAAACTCCATCACATATTCATGAGCGTATGCAGATTACCCTACAGCTGCTTTAAACTGGACTTTTCTGGAAATCTCTCAGTTTTGCTGTGGCACCACTGTAGCGCTCCTAAAACTAGTAACAGTAGAAGTGCTAGCATCAACCATGGTGGCACAATGCCAGTAGATGGTGAGTAACCCTGCCATGAGCAGAGGTACACAGTGACAAGAACACTAACAGTCAGTCTACGCTACCTCTGAGGTGGAACCTGCACTGCCACTTAAGCAATGGCAGGAGGTTTCTCCAAAACCCTTAATGTGGACACAAGCTGTGAATGCTAAAGGTGAACCTAGCTCCGTTTTAAATGATGCTGTCGAGTCAATTTGAACCCAAAGTTTAGATAGAATCATAGACTTTAAGGTCAGAAGGGACCATTATGATCGTCTAGTCTGACCTCCTGTATATTGTGATGTTGTGTATATTAAAGCTTTTATAAAGCCAATCAGTAGACGTGTTTACATTATTTTTGTTTCATTTTAATTTCAATGGAAACAGTTAATTTTAGAGGAAATAAATTCCCCTGCAGTGTTTATAACCTAGACACTGAATGGAAACCAGAAATGAAGCTGATTAGGAACTGACTATAAACAAAAACAAAACTGACTAGCACATTTTCATTGTCCAAGCTGAATGAAATGCAGAAAATGAAACCGAACATAAATGTTGAAAAGCAAATTAGATAAGCAGCAGCATTGCTTTAGGCCGATGTAGAGTAGCTAGGATGATACAGAATGGACAATCTGATCGGTGACAGTTTGCAGCCACCTGCCAGGTCCCCATCCAAAGAGACCACTGTGACAAGGTATGTCAAACCCAGAAGGCTGCTGGCATGTTTTAGACCAGTGCCCAGGAAGAACTCTATTCTCATTACTAAAAAAAGCAGAGTTGTACCTGAGGGCTGGGGACTGGGAGAGAAAGCGAGAAGAAATGCTGATATTTTCAGTTCTCTCCAGGGTCCTACATGATCCACCTATGGATTCAGGAGGAAATGTGTAAATTATACAACAAGATGCAAACATTAGGACAAATGAAGTTTTTTCAGATGAATTCTAGAAGGCGCTACTCCATTTCAGAGGAGATGTAAGAACTGCTTGAGGCAATAAGACAACACAGAGAATTAATTTTATCTCCTGCTGCCCTTTTCTATTCTACTCAGAACATCACAATTCCCCAGCCTCAAACTATACTAAAAGAAAGAAGGGTTTCCTAAGGACATTGCTCTTCCTTTCCCCATAGATTCTTCTTATCCTGTATCTAGGCTTGTGGGAGAAAAATAGACCGCATGCAGGGACGATGCTAGCTACAATCATTATCATGACTAGCAAGCCACTCTGATCCCTGAAATGACTGATACAAACTAAATATCTCTTTTTCCAATTTGATGTCCTCATTCTCACCCTCTGCCCTGCTTCTCATCAGTCTTTTGTGATGTTTGCTATGCAAATATGCACCACTAGAGGCCACCCCATCTTATTATACAGATGGACACACTTACCACTTAATTCATTTACACGGCAAAGCTAGAGATGGGACAAGAGAATGGGACTCCAGATCCCAGGGACAGTGCTTCACCAGGTCAACAAGAACAGTTTCACAAACCCAGTGTTTCTCAACCTTTGTGTGCTGGTGACCCCCTTTGGACTTAAAAAAAAATTCGTGACTCCCCACCCCTACTAAGACTTGAAAAGATAGGGGACTGAAACTGCCGAGCCCCAGCTCTGCGGCCTGGGGCTGGGGCTGAAAGCCCGAGCCCAGGACCCCCTTAAACCCATCCCACAACCCACCTGGAGGTCACAAACCCCAGGCTGAGAAACACTGCAGTAATCCAAGAAACAAGGATTCCTTTCTATAGCCACATTTCCTTACACACATTCAGACACCCTTTTCTTTAGGCCTTTCTACTTTGCTTTACCTCTACCACCTTCCCACCACACACAGGCAAAGTTCAGCAGTTGTAAAGTGTGAGCCACAGCAAGACAGAACCTTTGGGGTCTACTTGGTTTTATAAAGCAGATGGGTCTGGAGCTATCAAAATCTCATCAGGGAGAAAGTTCTTCCACTTGGTTTGAAGGTGTACCTTTTTCACCACCATTGACCAGAGTCTCGAAATGCTGCTTGAGGAACCTCTCCTGATCTGGAGTTTTGGGGACCTCTCCCTCCAGCATGCTAGTGCCTGCATCCTCCTCGTCCTCCCCATCCACCTGTTCCTCCAGGTCTGAGACGCCATCCACACTGAGGGGCTCTGTGCTCTCAGAATCTGGAAGGATGTGGCAAATAATGTACAGTCACAATAATGTCTGCATCCCGGCCACAACTGAACATCATTCTAAGAAGCAGTTACTCATGAAGGTGGCACATTAAGGACTAAGGTCAGAGCACACGCAAATCAGCATTACTGCCATTAGGATGCAATTCCCAGATGTACAGTATTACACAGGCAGCACAGCCCACAAGGACAACAGCACAGAGTGGTCTGACTGTGCAGGTAGTTAAGGGAGCAGGCAGCAATCCACTTCACCCCCTAACCCTTCTCAAATGTATTCAGGGAAGTGCATAATCAGAAGTACCTGAATCTTTTTATGGTAATACCAGGGTGAGCTTTACTTTAATAGGAAAGTAGCATCATCCTAGCTCCCCAAAGATCACATCACGTCTTTGAGTCCAGTTTGCCACCAAGCCCGGCAGTGAACGATCCCAGTAAGTTTCGGCAGCGTTCCATGTGGTGTGAAAATGGGCTCAAATCATGTATTGACATCTCACCTTCATTTGGATGATCTGGGCTGGAGAGGCGACTGCTACTGTAATCTACAGAGCAAGCACTGTCAGGACTGTGCTTATCAGGGCATCCGTTGCTGTGGTAACCTCTAACTAGCTTCCCGGGGGGCAGCGCTTTTACCTGGAACTCACTACAAGAGAGACAGGAAGAGTACAAACTAGAAGAGTTAAAGATTATAATTTTTATTATAATAATTTAATTATAATAATCCAGTTAAATATTATAATTTTTAGAGTCCTCACCTGTGTTAGTAACACCTTTGATTATTAAGGAAAAAAAAGTCATTTAAAAATTAAGTTTATTTCTTTTACCATATATACAGTTTATTTTTGCATTTCATTAGGCTTGGACAGGAAAATCAAACTGGTCTGTTTTACTTTCTGGTTATACTCAGTTTCACATTTTGATTTTCAGGCACTAACAGAGCTGCTGTGGTTGGGTTTCCAATGCTGCAAGAAAATGAATGCGCTAGTCCATTTGAAAAAAAAGAAGGGGTATTTTCCATAACATTCCTAGTCACCGATTTTGTAAACTCAATTTTTCCAGAATTTGAGGCCTAAGCCAGGGTCTGTCTTTCCACACTCTTATGTCCTGTTTCTCTGAGGGTCTTAGTGTTGTGAAATAAAGCAGATTCTGAGGACAGCAAGACTGATTTTCATCAGTGAATACTGCATGGAAGTCAGCATTAGAAGATTCGAATCCTTGCTCTTGTCCCAGCTCCACATCAACGAGCAAGGCCAATGGTATCCTTTCGCCTTATTTGTGAAGATTACAGTGATCCATTTCATGGAATACTTTGGATTCAGCCCAGGCGCTAAGATCTGACTTGGAACATGAAAGTCACCATGACAGATATTTACTGTAAAATAACTGTACGGAGATTAGCCCTGACAGCTTGCAAACGGTGTGTGCTTTGTAACATGTCCAATCTGTATCCAACACCACCACAGGCCCCCCCTTTCTAACATGCTGGAACTGCACATGGGCCTGCTCTGTCTAAATATTATTACTATAAAATTAAAAACATAAATAAAGAGAAACTGGGGTGCGGGCAGGCGGGGGGGGGAGGGGGATTAAAAGTTTCAGCTACATAAAGTTGGCTTGCACTATTCTTTGAGAGCTCACCAAAAACTCACAACCGTTACTCTGTAGTGGAACAGGAGTAGGGGAATTAAACAGCTCTAAGTGGAAGGAGAGGGAGTGTTATTCAGAAAATGAAATGGGGGAGTGAGGGGATACAAGGTGTAAAGTGGAACGGTCTAAAACAGAAAGGAAGAAGACAAAATGGAAGACAAAAGGTCTTCTCAGTCTCTCTGATTCCATTTAGCTGAGGTAGTCCAGCTTCCTGCCACTATGCAGTCATCGCATGCATGTTCATTAGTTTTGTCCATCCTGGTTTTAAAATGTCCCAAACAATAGGGTTTCCACCACATCCGTAGGGTGGCCATTCCACAGCCAAATACACCTCCACCATTAGGAGGGTTTCCAGCATAAGATTTTCCATTACTTAAATTCAACCCACACAAGGGAGGAAGAAAAAGAGAGGTTCTTCCAACTTGTCTATTTTAAGGAGAAATTGGAGGAGTTTGCTGACATGCATGACTTGCTTGCAAGCAGAGACACTTTTACTGAACCCTAGGTTCAGCTCCCTTTAGAATCAGGAGTGCATTAGTAAAGTCCTTAACTAAACATGTCAGCATCGAGCTGACAATAAATCACCTCACCCAAGTTACCACAGCTGCAGACAAGGAAAATAATGCAGCAGTGGCTTAGCTATATACAAAAGAGATTGTTTGGTTTTTTTAACCTGCTACTGTCGGTGGGATGGATCTCATCTTGTTCAGGGTAGATTACACATTCCTCGCTCTCAAAGGGCTCCAGTTCCTGAGTGAAAACCCCCTCTTCACAAGACACAAGCTGAATCATTTGGGGTCGGACACAAGGCCGGCTGTCCTGAGGAGCTATGGAGTCTCCAACCTGGTGCAGAAATATAGAAATAGTAGAGGTTACTAGTGTATTTCCTTGACGTCCGCAGGGCATCTTGGGAGTTATACAGTGCTCACTACAGCAAAGGGTGCAATTAGAAAACAGCACTTTTTCCATGGCCCTGTCCCATCTCCCCTCCTACACACAAACATACATGCCCCATCTGACAAGGTCAACCAGCTATTACACACATTGACCTGGATTCTCCTCTCACTTAGAATCATAGAAGATTAGAGTTGGAAGAGACCTCAGGAGGTCATCTAGTCCAATCCCCTGCTCAAAGAAGGACCAGTCCCCAACTAAATCATCCCAGCCAGGGCTTTGTCAAGCCAGGCCTTAAAAACCTCTAAGGATGGAGATTCCACCACCTCCCTAGGTAACCCATTCCAGTGCTTCACCACCTTCCTAGTGAAATAGTTTTTCCTGATATCCAACCTAGACCTCCCCCACTGCAACTTGAGACCTTGTTCTGTCCTCTGCTACCACTGAGAACAGTCTAGATCCATCCTCTTTGGAACCCCCTTTCAGGTAATTGAAGGCTACTATCAAATGCCCCCTCAGTCTTCTTTTCTGCAGACTAAATAAACACAGTTCCCTCAGCCTCTCCTCATAAATCATGTTCCCAAGCCCCCTAATCATTTTCATTGCCCTCTGCTGGGCTTTCTCCAATTTGTCCATATCCTTCTATGGATAGTAGTGGGGGGCCCAAAACTGGATGCACTACTCCAGATGTGGCCTCATCAGTGCCGAATAGAGGGGAATAATCACTTCCCTCAATCTGCTGGCAATCCTCCTACTAATGCAGCCCAATATGCCATTAGCCTTCTTGGCAACAAGGGCACACTGCTGACTCATATCCAGCTTCTCGTCCACTATAATCCCAGGTCCTTTTCTGCAGAACTGCCACTTAGTCAGTCGGTCCCCAGCCTGTTGCAGTGCAGGGGATTCTTCCATCGTAAATGCAGGACTCTGCACTTGTCCTTGTTGAACCTCATCAGATTTCTGTTGGCCCAATCCTCCAATTTGTCTAGGTCACTCTGGACCCTATCCCTACCCTCCAACATATCTACCTCTCCCCCCAGCTTGGTGTATCCACTTATATCAACAGCAAGAGTAACTCCACTGAAGTTAGGTACCAGCACAGAATGATCCATCTTGATCTAAGTAGTCTCTGGAGCAAGGTAATTCATTGCTGACTAGGACCTATAGTCTTCACAGGCCACCGCACTATGTTAAAGATAAACTCAATCACAGGCTGCCCTAGAACTCTGTGGGCCTCAGATGACATGCAGGTCAGCCATTCCTGGAACTGAGGAACCATGGCTCAATGAAGGGGAGTGTTCTAGACCAAAGGTGAGCAAACTACGGCCTGCGGGCCACATCCGGCCTGCGGGACCCTCCTGCCTGGCCCTTTAGCTCCCAGCTGGGGAGGCTAGCCCCCAGCCCCTCCCCACAGCCTCAGCTCGCTGTGCCACCTGCACTCTGGGCGGCGGGGTTGTGAGCTCCTGCCGGGCAGTGCAGCTGCCAGTCCTGTTGCTCTGAGGTAAGGGGGCGGGGAGCAGGGGGGTTGGATAAGGGGCAGGGGAGCAGTCAGGGGACAGGGAGCGGTTGAGTGGGGCAGAGGTTCTGGGAAGGGGGGGGGTCAGGGAAGGAATGGGGGGGGTTGGATAGGCGTGGGAGTCCCGGGGGGTGGGGGATTGCAAGGGGGCAGGGATGTGAACAGGGGGTGGGTAAGTCAGGGGACAGGGAGCGGGGGGGGGGGGGAGGGGTCAGATGGGGGTGGGGTCCTGGGAGGGGGCGGTCAGGGGACAAGGAGCAGGGCGGGTTGGATTGGTCAGCGGTTCTGAGGGAGGCAGTCGGGGGTGGGAAGTGGGGGGGGGCGGGGTGGATAGGGGTTGGGGGCCAGGCTGTTTGGGGAGGCACAGCCTTCCCTACCCGGCCCTCCATACAGTTTCAGAATCCCAATGTGGTCCTAAAGCCAAAAAGTGTGCCCACCCCTGTTCTAGACAGAGGTCACCTGGCTACCTGTAATAGATTCAAGGGAAATAAAGTGCAGGAAATCAAGCAGGCATTTACTATGTCAGGCTCAATTCCCATTGGCCAGCAGCGGTCAAAGAGCTCTAGGAAGGCTCCTGTGGAAAATCTTGGGTTTCCCATTGCCTATACGTTGAATCCACAGCCACTGTTACCTTGCTGACATGCAGAGAGAGATCAGCATGCTCTTCTCTGTCATCCCCATTGCTGGTCTGGGACAGCGAGTCTCGACTGGGGGATCGAGAGACTGAGAAAGACTCCAGCTGGCGCAAGTCCAGCATGGATTTAACTGTCATCTCTATGTTGCTGGTTGGCTGGGACCAACGGCCCCGCTGCCGGGGCATCTTGTTCATTGCAGTCTCTGAATGTTGGATCTCTGCAATCTCTTTCGCCTGGAGGAAGTCAAAAGAAAAAGATAAGAGCTTTGGAGGTAAAATTCTGGTTATGGAGAAATAGAAGAGAAAACCAAGGATCAAGTCAAAATAGTTGTCTATGCATCCTCCCGAACCCAAAGCCCCTCAGTCATACAGAAAACGTTAGTTATAAGAGACTCAATGTGAAGATGATCCAAGTGCACCCTCCTTGTAACAAGATTTAATTAACCAAAGAAACCAATTCAAAAGTTTTCATGTCAAGATAAAATGGTTCAGTTAAATTTCAACCTCAAGCGACGTATCCTTATAGAGGCTCATTATTCAGGGCTGAAGTGAAGGAGCATGATACCAGAGGTAAAGAATTGCCCCAAAGGGTCCTAAATATATATGGAAGAGTATCCAGCCTGTGTGAGCCGCTGAGAAACCACAAGACCCTCCAATATAGCTACTAGATGTATTTGTGTAAGGCGGTGTGAAAGCACACAAGTGCTGGGTCTCGTGCTATTAGCACAAACCGAGACACCGAGACTGCTGCACTCAATAGTAACAATGGGTAAAGAGGTGGATTTATTATATGTACTAGGATTTCCAGCCAGATCCTTTTAACATTTTAAAAACTCTCCTTCACATCCTATCCTGCACCGACAATGGGACTTACTTGACTAGATGATCCAGTACAGTTAGATCTATTCCAGGATTAATTTTTACGATGATCATGTTCTACAAAATCATAGGCCTCTGACTGCCAGATGCTGGGACTGAATGACAGAGGATAGATCACTCAATAACTGCCCTGTTCTTTTTTCATTCCCTCTGACCCATCTGGCACTGGCCGCTGTTGGAAGACCGGACACTGGGCTAGACGGACCATTGGTCTGACCCAGCATGGCCGTTCTTATCCTCTAGCCACAATCAGCACATGGTTGTGCTGGACACTTCCTCCCAATTGAATGCTTCCTCACAGAATGGCCACAGCAATGGGATTCCTGCACTGGGAGATTTCTTATTGCAGTATTCCTACCATCAATCAGAATTAGTAGTTTCTGGTCTCCATAGATACTCACTCCTCCTTATGATGAGAAGAAAAATGTTAAAGAATTAGTGACTCACCCTCCTCATTTCCCAATGGGAGAGGCTTCTTGAGAGGGAAAGGTCTGGATCTGGAAAGAGAAAAAACTATATCAGGTTGGCATCCTGGCCAATAAGGCTATTTTATCCCCCTTTCTTTCCTCTAAAGCCTCATGGCTACTGCATTTTCACTTGTGATACCTGCCTCCAGTAATGATAACTCCTAGAAGCAGGTATGGCAGAAACCATTTGAAGACTGGATCTGGTTTCTTCAGGCTTCCACTGACCTCTGTGGCTTTCCATTGAAGAATCAGAAGCCCGAGGAGTCACTAGACTAATAGCCCCCATAGCTCTGATTGAAAACCTCTTTGGCCAACTGGAATCAGTAAGAACCCGTTGAAAATTCTCACCTGAAATTTCCATTAGGGAAGTCAGAATCGGCCTCTCTCCAGTTCAGCATAGGCAAGCATGGCTGTTGATCCCCCGTCTGCTCCCATCCCCAAAATATTCTTTTGGTATTTCTCTTCCTGCCTGCACTTGATTGTCACCTTCGCTATTCCCATGTCCCTTCTCTGCCCCATACAGCCTCACAAGTCTGCCGAGGCTCAAGTCCCCTTCCCTTTTCTCTGTTCATGCCCCTTTCCTTTCCCATTTATACCTGAGTCTCTCTCAGGGTTGCAGTTGGATTGAATTTGGAAAGACTGTAGCCCATTTAACTCATCTTCATCATTCCCTTCATCTTCACCATCTTTGTCGCTGTCTGATGAAAGCACTGGCACCGGTGATAGGACAGAGGTGGATTCGTGCCTGGGATGAAGGAATCAGAAGGAACATTACAGTACATCGTAAGAAACCCCCATACGCAACCTGGTATTCCCACTTGACACACCCATCATACAGCACAATTAGCAAGGTGTACCAATTTCTCCACACATTTCCCTGATCCTCCAGCAAAACCTGACTTTGAGCCACCGTTCAAGGTACGCACCATGCAAAGGTGCAAAGAAATAGACCAGCCCAGAGGCAGTCCAGCATGTTCATGTGTTAGGAGGAGGTAGAGAATCCTGATTAGAAATGCACTCACTAGAGCTGAGCAAAGTAAAACTGTAGTTTCATCTTCCAATTTAATTCCAATTTAATATTGAACAGTAATACTGCAGATAGCCACATTTAAGGTCAAGATTGTCAGGACCTATTTAAGAGAGAGAAACAATTTCCTTTGTTGGAGCATACTGTGCAACATAAACATCACAAGATGTTCCTTTTGATGGCAGTTTGACATTTGAGAAACAGACGGATATTGTTGTAAAGAGACCAGTTTGATTCCTGGATGCAAACCCAGTGACCTCGTGTGCACAGCTCATGCACCATAACATATCCATGCTGTAGTGTCAGCCTGGGGGCACACTGAAGGATGTCAAACATACCTTGAATAGATCCTTAATCAAAATGGATAAGGGAAGCATTCCTGGCATGGATCCCAGAGGCACCCCAAGCATAAATTTCCATCAACAAAGGATTTATGAGCACAAGAGACATTTTCCCCACTCAGTCAAATTAGAGCGGAACCAAAGTCAACTGAAGTAACAAAGTGCAATTAAATAAATTAAGAGCCTTCAACAAATCAGTCAGCACAGCACCCACACTGTGACCTTGCGCAAGGGAGCCCAGTGTAACATTAGCAACCTTTACAGAGGGCTGTGGGTGGGTGTCAAGTGCAAGACATTCAGGAGACAAAAATAACTCATCTATCAAATACAGAAACATCTGGCTAGGGACCAAATTCTCCTGCAATTTACAAATTTCAGGCAGTACTAAAATAGGATCCTCTATACAATGATGGCACTTTAATTTCTATTTTATATGGAGATGTAGAGGGATCTTACTCACACCTTTTCAGATGACTTTCAATATTTTAGGAGTAGGGTGCAGAACAGAACTGAAAGTTTTCTTAGTAGATTCTTCCAGCAAAATGGTCCAATTGCAGATTTCCCTTCTCTGATTTATCCATCTGCGCCCGTCAGTCTCTGCATCTTTCCTATTGGTCTCCATGTCTCTCCGTTCTGTCCTTCTCAAGGTTTTGTGCCTCTTGTGCCTGAGCAGTGACATCCTGCCAGGGCTCATGCATTATAACACCTTTTGTGTATGTCCACACTGCAGCTGGGCACCAGTCTCCCAGCCTGGATAGAGAGAGACTAGCACCAGTGGAGCTCAACCTAGTGCACTAAAAAGAGCAATGTGGATGTTCTGGCTCAGGCTGGGAGTCTGGGCTCTGAATGCTAGTGGGTTGGGTGGGCTTAAGCGTCCAAGCTCCAGCCTGAGCCAGAACATCCACATTGCTAGTTTTAGCATGCTAGCTCATGCCTCACCAGCAGGAGTCTGTTCACATGGGTTGGAGACCTGCTTCCAGCTGCAGTGTAGACATATTCCAAGTGGTGATCCTGTGGTTTATACCACAATGTACAATTTTTTAAATATACTGGAGACAATGCTACCTTTTATGCACTGGTAGGTTTGATGGTGGTTTTTCTATTTGGTCCATCAAGGATTTTGTTGGCATTTTTTTGTGTTTTGTTTATCAGGTTTTTTAATAACATTACTAGTCAGATATCTCAAACTTAATTGATTATATTGTGTGTCAAGTCACGGCTACTTTTTGGGAGATTCTTGGGCATACTGGAGCTGGTGGGAGTGGGGAAGGGCTAGTAGATCAACCAGAATGGATGAAATTTACACACACAAAGCTACACCAAAAGATAGTCTCCATTTGACAAATATGGACTGACAAAATTAGTAGGGAAAGAAAGGACATATTCAAGCCTTTTCAGAAGAACGGAATAATGGGATGTAAATAAAATTTTAGAACCATGAGAGAGGTCAATGCAAACTGCACACAAGCTATCAAACACTTTATCAGGTTGGATATGTCTAATGCAACTTTAAGTCTTTGTCCTACATTATCACAACAAACCTTACTCTCTGGACATCCTTCTCTGTGCCCAACTTTATGCAGTCACTTGTGTTCTTCAGATATACTCCCATGCCTGGTCACTGTAGGTAATATTTTCAAAAGCACCTAAGTCTCATTGACTTGAAGTTTAGGTGCTTTTGAAACTTTAAGTTTAGGTGCTCTTGAAAAGACATAGACTCCCAAGTCATTTGGGTGCTTTGGAAAACCTATAACCTGTAATGTCTACTTTACTTGTCCAAACCACACACCGAATCACAACCTTTATTTCTTTCGCCCATTTTGCTCTCCATGCCTTCTTCCACGAACTTTGAACCCTCTTCTTGACCCTCCTCCCACTCTTCTTCCAGCAGCCCTATATGAACCCTAATCTTCCTCTCTAAGTAACAGTAAAAACAAATCTCAAGATAAGTGTTACTCACTTAAAGCACATTATTTTATTCATTCCTCTACTCTTGTTCTCCTCCCTTGCTCCCCTCATCCAGCATTTACCTTCTCTCAAATTTATCATCCAAACTTGGGTCCTGAACATGCAGCAACTCCTTCCCTGGGGGTGGCCCTGTGCCCATTTGAAGTCCCATTGATGTTAATGGGGCTCCCTGCAGGTGCAGAAATCCACCAACTCAGTTACGGGATTGGGGCTTCAATTGTAAGCTCCCCGGGGTAGAGACATAGTCTTTGGTCTGCAAAATAACTAATACACCATTGTAACAATGCCATTTTGTGTTCTGAAGTTAATTCATACTTAAACAAAGGAGGCGGGGGACGGAATCTAAGAACAAGTGACTGTTCTTATAACAGACACACTTTTAAATGTTTCAACACTGAGCCTGTGCTGCTTGCCCCCTCAGACCTCAAGGACACATTCATCCTATTATAACACGCTTAGAGGTAATGGATGCAGAACACACTGGCAGTTCTGTACTTCCTCTCTCAAAAGGTCTGTGGGTTGAAAGCAGACCCCTTTGTAATTATCACAATGGTATTGATTAAAATGGAGTTATATTGGTGTAAAACTGGAGTAACAGTAGTGAATCAGGCCCTGGTCTTGATTTTACATCAAAAGCCTGTCACATTCCTAGCCATGGGAAATACCCAGCTTTCCTGGAATGCACCACTACCCCATCGAACATTTGACAAGGGGCTATCAATTTAGAATAAATCCAAGGACAAACGGTGCTTCTCTAGAGTACATACAAACTCTTTACACTGGTTTTAGAAGCACTAGCCAAAATTAAACCAAGTTTATCTCCTGCTATTAAAGATAGATCTTCAATAAAATCATACAAAAAGGGGATTTAAAAATACACTCTGCTAACACATGCATCTATAATCCCTGAAACTTTCCAGAGTGAGATCAGTGTAAAACCTCTCTTCCAAATAACTTGGGACCAGGTGCTTTCCAAATAATAAAACAATGTGTTCACACCAAAAATCAAAATATATTAAAAGCCTCTATGCAACTCCTAGTATGAAAAACAAAAATATCTCAAAGAAGCCCATAATGCACCAGCAATATGAAATGACCACAGGCTACATTTCCCCACCAAATAAACAGCTCAAGTTAAATGGGGAGAACACATCAGCAATTCTCATGTCCAGAAGGAGAACCCAGAGGGGTATTGCATGCAGTAGAGAAAACAGCAGCAGCATAAAAATGAAATGGCTCAAAGGAATTCATTATCACATAAGGTGGGGTGCAGAACAATAGGATTCCAGGACAATAGTCAGTGAGGCCAGTTCACAAAACTGCCAGTCGCAGCTGGATAGACACAGCATTATTTTAGATTATAAATCTTCAGCTCACCACTGCCTAATCAGTGCTCTCACTTCTCCAACTTTCTGACGCTCTTTTTTTGCTCATTCACCTTGGGACACTCTCAGAACATGGAGGCATTACACCAATTAGCTGGTGAAACAGATCACCTCCCTTGCTTCCTACCAAAACTGTAAACAATACAGCTCTGAAAGGAGCCTCACAAAATAAATACGTATCCCTGGGGATGGAGCATCTTAATGCTTCTGTGGACCTTGTACCTAGACCACTTATAAGACAATACTCTTACACCTCAAGAAGCAACCCAGTTCTATACAGCCGGTTATGCACAGATTCTGAAGGCAAAACAAGAGCAGATATTACATATCTATAAAACATGGACTCTTACTCAAGACCCTCAGCTCCTCTGCTCCACGCAGTGACTCCGGACCAATGGGCTATTCCTTCAAATTCAGCCAGCAATCCAAAATGCTCTGGAACTGTCTGCCGATATCCAGTGACCACACTGACAAGTCGAAACTGAAAACAAGCTGTAAGCTGACCAACCTAAAATGTTCCAGACTAGCAAAGAGGTCACCAAACAAGTTTTCCAAATTGCTTGTGCTGGTGTGGCACCCATTCAAGCCTCCAGCAAGAGAATGTGACAGAGACAAGTCTCACCTAATGCCGAATGAAATGGAGCGTCCGACACAGACTGCGCCTCAATAAGGCAAAGTTGCAGCTGCTGGAATGATAGAGAGTCTGCTATAAAAAGCACATTGCTTTACAGCTCTAGCATTTTGGCTAGAAAAGGCTGCTTCATGGCTCAATATTAAGGCATCCCAGAATAATTATTGCTTGCATGTCGGACAGGAGATACTTCAAGGAAAGGAAACCTTAGTCCATGCTCAGTGAAACTATGCACACAGACTTTCCTCCTGCCCACTCTGCTCCCAAAGGGAGGGGAAGGTTCTTGTAATTCTTTCAAACAACCAGTCTGGCAAGACCTTCATTGCTTTGGCATTTTTATATCCAGATTTTAACTCAGAGAGTCATTCGAGGAGGGAAGAGAGGGAAAACCCAAAAATCTTTATGGATCCAATTCTATTTTGATACCATGTGAGCCTGCTCAGGGCTGCAGATATTCCCCTCCGCCACCCCGCTCTCCCAAATTAATGTCCGCACATAAAGCCACATATTTTACACTGAACTGATCCACAGACCTAAAAGCCCAGACAGTCCTCCCAGCTGAGTTTGTTCTGTTTGAAACTCAGAGCTCAGTACTTGAGTACCATTGTTCAGAGGAGGATCACTGGATAAATTTAGATCTATTCCAGAGTTTCCAGTTTGTGGGGTTTATTTTTAGACACATTTTGTTTACTGTAAGAGCAAAAAAATCTGACTAGCCAGCAAAAGTCATTCCTTTGGAATGATATCTTTTAAAAGTGACCCTCCCTGAAACTTCCGCTCCTGGGGCTAAGTTAACAATGAATACAGCAGATCTTTAGGACCTACCAGTGCTTTTCACAAAAAAAAAAAAAAAAAAAAAAAATCAACACTGCAAAAAACATATAAATGGCAGGTATTTTTCAGTATGTACCTTGCATAAATCTAGCGGCCAATTTTTGACAGGGTGGGTTTTTAACATAGACCTAGAGTTCTCTAGCCATAAATTACCAAGTTCTTCTTGACAGGATGTTATGTACCTGTCTCAGTATTGCTTTGAAAAGTAGATTTCTGACACCATGTTCAGCTTTAATAAAAGAGCTGTGACATTCAGTACAGATTACAACACAGAATGAAGCGATGCTGGATGTACCCTGCCATTAGATCATAGAGAAGGTTTTAAATCCAAAAATCCAGAGATGCAGAACAAGCAGTACAAAAAACCAGTGTAAAGCCAACAAATAACAAAAGCAAGAGAAGCTGAAAAAATACTCTTGATGAGGAATAAGAACAACCTCCTGCAGTAAACCCAAGTCCACCTTTAAATGTCCCACACAAACTAATATCTAGCCCCCACAACTGTTCTCCCTCTCTGCACCCCTCACCCCTCACCTGATAAGTCCAGCTGTCTTGTGTGGTGGTGATTTCTCCACCTGCTTCCCTCTTTGCTTCATGTCAGCTAGCCGCTGCCGCATGCTGATGGTCATCTCAGAACTCAGGCGCCAAATGAAGATACAGCTGGAAGTGAGGAAAGAGTGAACAAGTTACGTTTCCTTTCAGTCCAGTGTCATTAATATTCTCCGTCAGTGAGGCTAAGAGTTTCCTTTCTGGTTTTGGGAACCAGCCTAAAGGGAGAAGACAGAGCCCAGTGGGCACAACTAGAGTGCATGGTACTTTGGAGACAGACATGTAAGGAAGCTCTTCTCCCACCCCTGGCCAGACCACATGAAGGCTCTCCAGCTGCAGGGACTTTTCTGTTGACAAAAGATGCTCTGAAGCTCCTCTTCTAGGGATGTAGGTAAGATTTTGTATCTTTGTTAACTTTTGTATATAGCACCTAGACGTTACGGCCGTAAGTGCTAAAAAACCCTTTAAAGACACAAAAACTATGGGGCTTCTCAGGCTGGGGAGCATCGTATCCTCACAGCATGTCCAATTAGCAGGGAGTAAAATGACCTGCATTTCACCGATGTTCAACCTCTTCTCAGTGCTGAATGATCCTCCCCTCTCCCCCGCCCCCCCACACTAATCCGCTGGGTCTAATTATACAGAGGTAGAAACAGGGAAGAAATGGTACTGTCATTAACAAAGGGCTACACTCCTTTTGGCCCTAAGCGGGATTTAGTAGGGTTCCTAGATCCCATCAAATGCCAGCAAGCTGGTATTCCAAGGGGGTGGTTGTAGCCTCCTTCCAGGCTACAAAGAAGTTCGCTTTGAACTGTGACTATGACTTTTTTAAAAAAATCCTGTTCTTCTTATCTCAAATCAGAGGCGCTTGCAACCACCACTGCAAGCACTGGTGCCCCATGATTTTTCTGGAGGCACAAGTTGGTCACATTTTTAAAGTGACAGCACTTATATGTCACACCTAGTTGCAAAGGTTATGATCTAGTATAAACTTTGTAGAGGGGAGCCCAGCCTATGAAGTTTGGATCTAGATTCAAGCTTTCCCAAAGTTTACACAGGATCCAAACACACACTAAGGTTCACCTGATAATGAACCGATGCCAGTACCGTCTACGGAGCATAGGTGTAACAAGCAAGAAAGATGCAAGAAACATTGCTAAGTAAGTGGGGAGCCCATTCTACACAACCTGAAGTTTCCAAATTTCCTAGAGTGTAGCCTCATGTAGATGCCATTAGGGTAACACAATCCTATAAAAAAATCTTGGTACTTCTATGTACTGATGACTAGCTGGTTGAAAAAAATGTTGACAAAACTTTTCCCCATCGAAACATATTGATTTCAACAAAAGTTTCATTAGGAAAGTTTCTCAGGTCCTCAATGGAATTTCTGGTAGTTGGGGATCTCACCTGAGATGTGGGAGCCCCAGGTTCAAGTCCTTGCTCTACCAGATTTGGATCGGGGACTTGAACCTGCATCTCCCAGGGAAGTGCTCTATTCTGGAGTTGGGGTGGGCATTTCTCTCTCTCTCTCTCTCTCTCTCCGCCCCCGCTCCCCCCCCCTTGAAATTTTTTCATGGAAAAAAATCACAATATTTCATTTTGGTTCCACAGGGGAATGAAAACAAATTTCAAAACTTCAAAATGTTTTGCAAAATGGAGAAGTTTTGTGGCCAGCCCTAGTGGTGACTAGATTCAGGAGCATTGTTCTGAGCTATTGAAACTGTGCACATTTACACAGACTTCTCCTGAACAATGGAAACTCTGCAGCTAGTTTTTTAAACAGCAGAGTCAAAGTTGTGAGATGCTGCAGCCAGAAGCTAAGGCAGTGGTCTCCAAAGTGGGGTGCGCGCACCCCAGGGGGTGCACAAGACCATCCCTGGGGGTGCGCGGCTGGAGGAGCACTGCCGGCACGGCGACAGCAGCGCTCCCGGACTTTTGATTTTTCGGTGGCACGCCGGCGGCAGCCCGGCTCTCCCCGCTCCATCTTCGGCGGCATGGCAGCTCTGTTTTTTGTTTTGTTTTTTTTTGCTTCCCTAGAGCTGGCCCTGGGGGTGCACGATCCAAAAAATTTGGAGACCACTGAGCTAAGGCACCCTTGGGCTGGCCAGCTGCATTCCTTCACAGGGCAGCTCTCTCTCTCTCACACACAAAAACAATAATAGTTATAATTCCGGGATGTGACATCAACAGCATAAATTACAACTGGGAAAGCAGACCCAGCCTGTTCATGAAGTATCCCATTAGGGCAGGTCAAACCTAGAGGTAACTCATGGGCAATATCACAGAGTTTAGGGACACAAAGCTCTGCATAATCTTGCTCCGCCTGCTACCCGGCTCCAATCTTCTCCACAGCTCCGCCCACTAAGATTTCCTGGGATGTGCAACACCTGTGTGGGATCCAGGAAGCACAGAGATTGTTTTGGACATCACAACACACCCATCACAATATTGCGATGCCCTGACCGTGTGTGCTCCACTTACTTTGCAGAGGCGGTTTAACTCCTGCATGAAACGGCACAAAACCACAGGCTGACATTCTACTAAAGGAGGAGAGGGAGTTAATATCACAACAGCAAACCCTGTGCTTACCTGTCGCCAGAGACAGAGATCAGGTGTTTGCAGTCGTTACTGAACTTCATCCCAGTTACAATCTCTGTGTAAAACAGAACACAAGAACAACGCCTCTTGAAATATGCCACTGTGCAGCACAGATCATTGGCAAAATGGATTTGCTGGGCTCAGCTCTGTACTCAAATATTGATCAGATCCAACATGTTTGCATGGAGCAGAGATACCTAAATTCCCCTATCACATCTAGGTGGTCCCTCTAGGTCAGAATTAAGATTTATTGATGCATAATAGTGTGTGACAGCCCACGACTGAATGAACATGAAGAATCAGCAATCAGCCCACCTTGGAAAGTGATCCTTCAGGGTACTGTTGAGATGTATTGAACAGAGGATTAGGATTCCCTGGAAAAGGAGTGGCTGGTTTATAGTCCGTTTGACGTGGCTGATAAACAGTAAAACGTTTTGCAGAATTTTTATGAGATTTTCAAAATTAAAAAAAAAAGTTGGAATTTCAATAAATATTTTTGATCGTCAAAATTTCAGCCAGCTCTACTCCTGGTCAAAGAAACCCAAACATTTCCAAGGTTGATTTTTTTGTCTGTTTTTTAATTGAAAATTGAATCACCAATTAGAAGTTTCATTCAAAATTCAGAAAAATGTTGACCAGCACTATACGCCACAGTATAACCTGCAGCTAAAAACGCATTGGCTGAAGCTTCTGCAACTCACCTGAGTGCCCATACATTGTGGCCACACACTCTCCGGAGTAGAAATCAAAGATGGAGAGGTTCTTGTCAGAACAGCTAGTTGCAATGTAGAGACCCGAGGGATCAGTCTGCACCTGGTTGAGGAGTACAGGAGGCAGAACGGGCTGGTGAGAAAGTACCTTAGACATATGCACAAGAAATGCCCAGAATGCCAGAAAGAGGGGCACACGCACCGCAGACAGAAAGGTTTAAAGTCACCCGAAGCCCTGTACTCCAAAAGGGCATCAGCATAGGTGCTGAAACTAGGGGTGCTGGAGGTGCTGCCACACCTCTGGCTTGAAATGGTTTTCATCTAGTTCCCTGAGTTGAGGAAGGCCAAGTAAAACCAGACCATCCCTGACAGATGCTGGCTCACAAATTCTTTAAAACCTCCAATGACAAGGATTCCACAACCTCACTTAGAAGCCTATTCCAGCGCTTAACTATTCATAGAGTAAAAGTTTTTCTTAATACCTAACCTAAATCTTCCCTGCCACAGATTAAGCCCATTAGTTCTTCACCTACCTTCAGTGGACATGGAGAACAATTGGTCACCATGCTCTAATTAACAGCACTTCACATATTTGAAGACTTATCAAGTCTTCCCTCAGTCTTCTTTTCTCTAGACTAAACATGCCCAGGTTTTTTAAACATTCTCTCATAGGTCGGGTTTTCTAAACTTTGTAACCTTTTTGTTGCTCTTCCCTGGACTCTCTCCAATCTGTCCACATCTTTCTGAAAGCGTAGCATCCAGAAGTAGTCACTGTACTCCAGGTGAGGCTTCACCAATGCCAAATACAGCAGGAAGAATACCTCCCACATCTCACATAATACACCCCAGAATATTTGCCTTTTTCACAACTGTATCACATTGTTGACTCATATTCAATACGTGATCCACTATAATGCCCAGATGCTTTTCAGCAGTACTACCACCAAGCCACTTATTCCCCATTTTGTAATGCACATTTGATTTTTTTCCCCCTAACTATAATAATTTGCACCTGTTTTTACTGAATTTCATCTCATTGATTTCAGACCAATTCTCCAATTTGTCACAATTTTGAATTCTAATCCTGGTCTCCAAAGTGCTTGCAGTCCCTCCCAGCTTGGGGTCAACTGCAATTTTGTAAGTATAGTCTGCACTCCATTATCCAAGTCATCAATGAAAATATTCAATATCAGACCCAGGACAGATCCCCATGGGACCCCACTAAATACATCCTCTCACTTTGACAACAAACCATTGATAACCACTCTTTGAGCAGTCTTTTAACCAGTTATACACCAACATTATAGTAATTATAGATAACATTACTCTCACCCATGCCCCTACTCAGCCGCCAAACCATCCAGCAACCTTATGACAAGGCCCCCAACCCAACCCACTTGTCAAAACTATCGCAAGAATTACATCTAGCCTCCTTCCCAAATGCCAAAATCCCCCACAGCACCCCAAACCCAATCTGAGACTAAAGTTGATGGTCTCTGAAGGCCCCCACCACTAACCCCCTTTAATTACTGATTTGGGGTCCACTATTTTTGGTTGATCCTGGTTCCTTTAAGGTTTAACCCTATCCCAAGCCCAGAAATTATAGTTGGGAAAGTTACATAAAATACCAAATCTCTCCAACACCCAAGATCCAAGCCTTCAACATGGAAACTAGTCATAAGTTTCGTGCTGTTGGGAACTTGTCCTAGCTAATATCATCATCAAACCTCCAGTTTACACAATTCCATATTGCCTGATAGAAAGCAATGCAATAAAAAAAACTCAAATGACTTGTCAACATGTCAACTGCTGGACTTTTACATTTGCTATGTTACCCTCCCTGCATGCTCGGTTCTGGAGCTGTTACTACATGCATGCTTTGACAAACTTTTGAGAAGCAAGAATACACAAGTCTCAGTTTGGGGGAGGGTGTGGTGTTGTTTTTTTTAAACTACCGGTAACAATTTTGGTTATTCTGGTTTGGTCAATGTTTTTCACAGGGTTCTCTTTTAAAATTCCAATTCTATATATGATCTCAGACTCCAAACAAGTTTAAATACCAGAGCCAAGCATGATTGCCCAGTTACACAGTTACCTTCTAAAAAGTAAAAAAACGGGCTGAAAAACGGAAAAATCCTTATGCTGCTATACTTTATTAGTACTCAGTAGTACAGCACTCTCTCGAGGTCAGCCGAAGCAAATATTTAAAAAAAACAACAAAACCCAACATCAGTAATATTTCATTGTTTGGGGCTGCAAAGAATTGAGCACCTAATAAGATAGAGCAGCCATTTTTCATTTTCAGTGCCTTGGTTTGTAAGTGTAGTAGGGAAGGGGGAACTATAGCAATTGCAGATCAAGTGTAATTACTTGTCTGAACAAAAGCAGAAAAAGGTGAATATGCAGGCATCGCGTTTGTCAGGAGAGGCGCAGGGCTAGGAAACAAGTGGGCATGGGATCCCAGGGTAGAGGTGTACTGGGCAGAGGTGCACACTCCAGCATCCACAGAACCTGCCTACACAGCACTGGGCTCTAGCGGCGTTCCAAGTCCTGCAGGACAGCAGGGTGTTTCAGCATGAGAGTGGCTGGGTTTAATCTATCCCTAAGCCTCTCATTTGTCTGAAGATCTCTTCCTTGGCGGCACCCTCTCATTTCCTTGGTTTCACAAATTTCTCATAAACATTGAATGCCAGCAGCTGCAGCATGTAATCGTAAAGCAAATAAACACATGGGCTAGAATGAGCTCTTTCCAAATGGAGCTCGGGGAAAAAGCAATCACATCCAGACGTCCCAGCAATGACCAAGGACTACAAGGGAAAACAGAGCCAAGGCAGGAGTCCAAAGACTGCCTTGTATGTAGTATGACACTGCCGGCAAGTGCCTCCAGAGCCAACAGGAGCAAATGCCTTTGGTTCTTGTAAGCACCACATACGCCAAATTCTCTTCTGTTGTATATTGGTGCAAGTGCATTGAATTCAATGGAGCATGGCTAATTTAAACCAGCAGAGAATTTGGCCCAGTGTATCACTTGAAATACAATGAGAGAAATTAAACAAACACGTATTCATTTATCCTCACTTTGGACTGAATTAGCCCATGTGTGTTTACCCAGACTGTGGATGGGGCGTGATAAGGGCTAGTATTTGCGGGTAGGTGCTAGGAGGGATCTTTGAATTGGATTTCACCATTAGCTAATTGTTTTATGCACGTGGGATGAGGAGCAGCTGCTGCCTGAGTATTTGTCTTGGATACAAATGAATTTGTAAATGAATGTCTTGGGTCCCCAGAGCCTAGGATAGGCAGTTTTTAATATAAACTAGATATCAAACAACAAGAAATTCATGAATAAATGCTATCTATAGTCCACATTTGCACTTCAGAGGGAAAAGTTCATACACCAAAATATCCTGGATCCATCCCTCACTTCCCAGAGTACGAGATTCAGCTCCAAAGAGCCAGGAAAAGAAAGAGAGAACAAGGTGTGTGTGGGGAGGGGGGGAACTCATAGGGATGGAGGGGTGTCATGCTTGAATTTCTGGAGATCTTACTTTAATGAGAGTGCCATCTTCACCTTGGGAGCCCTTGTACAGCTTCTTCTGCTTCCCACTGCTTATGTTGAAAATCCTGAAGGCGACACAAGCCAGAACTCATCACATCCATGCATAGTTCTCTGCTTTTTCTCACAAGCCTCCCTCCCCTCCCTCCAGGACAGGCCTCTCGCACAGTCACTGTACGGAATGGAGTGGCAGGATGTAGGGTAAGTGGCCACTTTAAGGGGAGCAGAAGTATGCCAGCCATAATTCATAAAGCTCATAACCATTTAAGTGGTTAAAGAAATAGCCTGGGAACTAGCATGGTGGCCCAAAGATCACGTTATTCAGTACCAAGTCCAAGATCTGGGTTTGAATTAACGCTCTTTCTTGATTCTTATACTGGTACAGTGAAGAGTATGCAACAATCAGAAGAGAGGGAAATGAACCTCCTAGCACTTAATGACAGCTATTGGCCATATATTACGAGTGACACTAACCAAACTCTACTCAGCTGTCCCAGCAGTAAGACAGCTGTGGCTAGGGGTGCTGGAACAATTTGTACAGTGGGGGTGCTGAGAGCTATTGAACCAAACTGTAAACCCTGTAGTATATGATGGAAACCACTTAAAGCTAAGGAATGCAGCAGCAAACTAGTTCCAGTACAGATGGCTGTGGCCCATTCATTAAGAGGCAGGTTATATTTAGGAGCAGAGCTTCCATTTAAGCAGCGGTGCAACCCAGACCACCTATCACTGCCCAACTCCTGGGAGCGCACCAAAATCCAACCACATATGAACCAACCTGATGTTACGGTCTTGACAGCCAATAGCAGCATATTTCCAGCTGGGGTCCACATCCATGTCATACAAAGTGGTCTTCCTAACGACGTGGTGTGTCCGGGTAAACCGGACCCCGTCGCCCGTCTGAGCACAGGGGTTAAAAATTAGTGAAAGCCACGTAGTTAACTAGTCATAACAAACTTTCAAATGTGCATGACTTCCCCAAAAGCAGCTAGCCTGCATAAGCAAACCATGCCTTACAGTGACTCCTGCTGGGAGAGGTGGTGATTGGAGGTGCAATGAAGGTCTTCCCACAGCCAATGCTCTTGCACCATTCCCTACGATGACTTCTGCTGGGAAGAGGAATGGGTTCCCTAACCATTCCCTGCAGTGACTGCTGCTGGGAGAAGTTGGGACTGGAGCAGCTGTGCACTTCCTTGTGGCTAGCATATCTAACAATCTCCTACACTGTCACATTGGGAGAGGCCGGGACTGGAATAGCAACAAACACTGCTTGCACACCATTCCTTGAAGGAGCTTCTCGGTGCAGAGATTATAGAAAAGCATGTGATGGCTATAACTAAGTTACCTTCTGTGCAGTACGGAAATAGACACTCTTATCCGCTCCACAGCTGATCATTCGCACCTTCCCATCGTTGGCTGGGAGAGAGAGAAAAACAGAAAGGGGTCAGTAAATGAACAGGAACCCAACAAGCAATGGAGGAGATTATGTTCTATTTACCCCATTCCTACTTGCCTATGCCTGCCCCCTGCTCCTGTAAATCAGCCCTGCAGGATGGCACACAGAACAGCAGAAGCCCTCTTTTTCCTAGAGAAGGAACAGTCTCCACCACCACTGGCCCAGAAGGCACCCACAATGAATTCCACATAGGCTTCAGTGAGCAAGCAGACCCATCACGCAACAGGTAGATATTTGATTCTGCAGTGTCCCTCAACACTTCAATATCATTGTAGTGGCATTATTCTCTGGACACTACGCACTCCCTGCTGATGTGGGTAGAAAAGGTAGCTCTGAGAACAGCCCAGGAACATATGCTGCACTAACTGACCAATCCAATGTTACAGTTCTTTCTTATTGCCACTCCCATTTCTGCCTTTGAAAGACCAGACTTTCCTGCACTGCCAAAAAATAACCTCCTTAGAAACCAAACGGAGAGCCTAGAAATTGCTTCGCACTCAGTGTGCAGAAATGACAATCTTTCCAAATTTAGTTAAAGGGGCCACATTCAGTCCTGATAGAAAATGGACATAACTTCAGCGTCAGTGAAATTGCACCTACATGCACCAGGGTCGAACCTGGCTACAGGGCTGAAACGGTGGTCATCGGTTAGTGCACTGCCCTGCCCCCTGAGAGACTCAAGTACAATTTTCAGTCCCTGCCTGCCACTCCTCCAGCCATCAGTAACTAAGAGAGCTGTGAAGGCACAATGCTCTGCTGCTGAGCGGCATGAGGCACTCCATCCCCCCACAGTGACCACCTGCCCTATATTCTCGGCCAATTAATGCTGGTACTGCTACATTTTGAAGAGAGCTTCAACCCAGTCTCTCTCAGCCAGGAGAACAGGAATGAGGTGTAGGCATTTGTGATGGGTTTAAAAAAAAAAAAAAAAAAAAAGATCATTAGAGAATGCGACTCTCCAAAGAAATATGGAGGGAAAGGATAAGGTGATTCTGACCTTTCTAGCTATGGAAGGGGAAGGAAAGGTAGCCTGATCTATCCAAGTGATTAAAAGGTTAAACATATCTACCTGCGAACTTCACAGCTGTGATGGGAGAGGAGCAGTATTCCTGCTGCTGTTGGGATCTCACTCCCGCCAGTACAGAGGGGAGTACAGGATCTCTTACCTGCAAACTTCACAGCTGTGATGGAAGATGAATGCTCATCTAGTGTCTGCTGCAGGCTGTACTCTCTCCCAGCATCCAAGACGTGGATCAGTCTGTCCCGACTAGCTGATGCCAGGAGCTTCAACCCTACCAAGGATTTTACAAGAGGGTGAAACCTTCACTTAGAAGTAATTTGCTCCTTTGGTCACGGTTTTAAACATCCTCTCAAGTTAGGCTACAGAAGATCATCATAGATTAGTGCAAGTAAACAGATGTGCACAAGGAAACGTCCTCGGGGTTTCCAACTGTGATAGGGGAAGTAATGATCTGTGTCTACCTGCGTCTACCTAACAGCAAGATGAGGAAGTCTGCTTCAAACTTAGGACCTTTTTTGCAATGCGAATGGCCTCTACTCCGCGAGCTAACGGAGCAGATGATCAGTAGAGGGTTGTTACACATGATGGTCAGAATGGAGTCATTTAGCAACACATACACAAGTCAGTACATCATAAGGGGTGCACAAATAATCAGTGGGAATAAAGGCTCTGCCCTATTTTACCTGTGTCAGATTTGGAGTACTCCAGGCAGAGGATCTCCGAGTCATGGGCTTCCACCTTCAGCATTTCCCTTAAGGACTGCAACTCATGGATCCTGAAATAGGACACAGATGAATTTCAGTGTGAAAGTGGAACCACAGAGTGAAAAATGAGAGACACAAACTAGTCTTTATGCCTATCCCCATCCCCACCCCATCCTAACTCTCCTCCAGAAGCCCTAGGGATACCTGAGAGTGCCTATCCTGTCGCCCGAAGCCAGGTGCTCTCCATTGGGGCTCACGCACAGTGTGCGAATCCCAACCTTCGTGTCCAAGGCCTGGATGTCAGCCTTGTCTGCGCTCCCGCCAGAGTTGTAATCAGTGTCCAGCAGGGCCTGAGTGTTGTCATCCACATAGATGATTTTCATCAGGTCCTTGGAAAGAGAGAAGGGGACAGTGAAGTATTGAAGCAAAGCACGGCAGGCAGACTCCTCCTGAAACTGGAGCAATGGCCAGTCTATTCCTTTCAGTGGCAGTAATAGGCAATGTGTCCCATCTGGGAGGGAGGCCCACAGCAGCAAGCCACTCAGCAGTGATGGGGACAGATAAGTTGAGTGGGGAGTCAGCACAACAACGTCATATTATGGCCCTTCTACAGGAGTTGGACAAAACAAGCAGCCTTGGTGCTGGGAACAAGCTGCATTTTCTGTGTCACAGACAGACACCTCAGGGCTAGACAGTACCAGAATGGGGTGTGGTGGAAACGACTTCAGGTGTTCTTTAGTGATAACGTGAGATGAGCCAAGTCATCAGGAATCTCTATTGCAAAATAGGTAGGAGTCTATTACACAGCGTGCAGATTGCTCAGAAAGGGAGCTGGAGAGTTGGGTGGTGTAGCAGCTCTCTTAGGTCACATAACCCGTACAGAAGCAAATTGCTTGACCCAACCACTGTGTTGCATGAGATTCTTCTCCTTTAACGTCACTGTTTATACATAGTGAGGAAATGAGAGTCAAATGGTTCTGAATCCAGATGCCCAATTTCCATACAACACCCTTTCATCAACCCTGACAATTAGAAGCATTACGGAGCTAGGAGCACAGAGAGAAACAGTTACACTGTCTTCTGAAGCATTTGAGATGAGACCCTCTGGAAGAGACGAGCGTTGGTGAAACATTGAACTGTTCTGGAATATGAAATCCTAAGACTCTTACAAAATGCTATTATTTATCTCTGCCCCTACATTTCCCCAGGTCTGAGTAACTTCCCAGACACACATCTCCCCTTATGTGAACTGTGGGCCCTAAAGCGGACACTCATGTGTAAAAGGGAGAAGGAAACCAAAGGCCACTTCAGAGTCTGGGGTCTTACATTGCTGAGGATGTTCCGGTGCAGAGCTGTGCCATGGATGTTGGAACTCTCTGTATTCCACAGACGGATGGTGTTATCAGAAGAGCACGTGATGAATGAACTTGGGGGCAGGCAAGACTGATTGCTGTCCTTCACTTCAGGATACACCTAGAGGCACATAACAAACAAACCGTAAGTGAGACAACATTGTGCCTGGTAGTCTAGTTACCAACAGCAAGTTCCAAAACAAGGCCAGACCAGATAGCTGCCCCCTCTGTATCAAATAGGTAGAAGAGGACAACAGAAACTCGGCATACCTAGAATCAATTCACTCTCATACTGGCTGGAAAAATCACAGCTTCATGTTCATTCCAAATAAACAAATGCTGAGTGGAGTTACTTGGACATAGATGGTCCCTTGAATAAGACCCTCTGCTTTTTTCTAGCCCAATGGGAGGGGAGAGAGCCAGAAATCCTCACCACTTAACAGAATCCAAACACAGAGCATAAGAGGGCAGCGCTGGACTGTTGCCACAATCATTTGGTACTGGAACACAGCTGGAGTTATCTCAAAATTTGATCCACGAGGAGAGGTTAGTTATAAGAAATACAAAAATGCAGAGGAAAAGCCCCTGCCTGTTCCCTTTTCACATTGTCTTCCCTCCATTTCTGACCAGTCATGAAAAACTTGTGCTCTTGCATAGTGTAAGTAACTCCATGAAGTTTCCTATCTCCCCTTCACAAAAACACCCCTAACTACACGGGCTGGACGCAGAGTCTTTTATTGGGAAATACAGGCTGCCCCCATCTTACGCTGCCCCTCACCCCAGTACGTGGGCACCATTCCTAGCTCGTCATTACCTCAACACTCCACACACAGGAAGAGTGGTATAAGGCAGAATAAACCTTGCCCACTTTCTTCGGGTCCTTGACATCCCACACATAGAGGCTGTGGTCATTGTAAACGCACGATAGCCACTGGTTGGTAGGGTCGAAGGTCAAGGCAATTGTATCTGGATACTTGGCATCCACCATACCAGAGAAGAGACGGCTGTGCAAAGACAGGACAACAGTAGGGTTAATTTCTGTAGCACTGGGGTGAGAGTGTGGACGCAAGACTTGAAGCTAAAATCCTCTGGGAGGGAAGAGTTTGGCGCTTGCCAGAGGAAGGAGTATACAATGGTGTAGTGGTAGAGTGAGTAGTTGGGGAGGTAACCACAATTTGTGAGGTGGAGAATCTGCCTCTTGTGCCAGTCTCTTTCCACACTAAAACATAAAAGTCCCAAGAGGGGGCTGAACTTCCTACGGTGGAGAGGCCAGTAGGACTGGGGTCAAGGCTTGATTTCCTTTACTTCACTCTCCAGCTATTCCATTCACAGCTCAATTCAGACTCTCGCTCTGCAGCATACTGAGAAGTAGACAAGACAAGGGAGCCATCAGATCTTTGGACTCCTAGTCCTTCCCAGTGCAGACACCTGGGAGCAACGAAGGGAAAGAAGGGTGTTGCTGGCAGCGAAAGGCCGCAGGCACAAACTGCTGGAGTTAGAGGTAGCAGTGTAGGCAGCAAGAATTCCTACTTGTATTCTAGTCTCCCAGCTGCTGGAGGGAAAAATAAAAGCTGAAATTAAATGGAGTAAAATTCCTGATGGAGGAGTCCTGGTGCATCACACTGCTGTGCAAAACCATCTGAGATTATAGAGCCAGGGAGACTTCCGGTTTCAGTGACATTATGAAACCACCTTCCCATAGAAGGAGAGGGAGCAACCAACCTCGCTAGTTTTAAAATGGAGATTGGTGAGTTTATGAACAGGATTATTTGACTGGGTTGCTTGTGACAGCAGGAGACTGGATTTGAGGATCCAGGAAGTCCCTTCCAGTGCTATGTATTCATGTTTCTATGATACCAGGGCCATGTTGTGGGACTGAAGGAGTGGGATTGCAGGGTTAGGGTGCTAGCTCACAAGGAGAGAACCTCAAATGGTTGACATCAGACAAGATGCCAGCGGTTTGGTTATTTTTTACAAGCCTCTTTGCTCTGCAAAATTGGGCTGGAAGTCACATGAAAACAGGCTCACTTAGCTCTTCCGGCCTGAAGTTAGGAAAAATTATTTAAAAATAAAAAAAAAATTAAAAAAAAAAAAAGATTGTGAACATTGCAAAACCTCAAATAAAGGTTCCACTCAGTTTCAGCTCTAAAACCCAGGTGTGGATACAATTAACCTCCCCTAGCATCAATCTCATTAAGAACCAGAGCCCAGTGCAGATTTAAGGAGGAGGAGACCAGAGAGCTGCCCTTAAATGCAGTAATTGTCATGCTGTGGTTAGAGCAGCAGACAAGGAGTTAAGCGATCTGGGTTTTATTCTGAGCACGACAACAGAATTGCTATCTGGCCTTGGGCAAGTCGTTTCTCCTATCTGTGCCTCATTCTCCCCATCTGTAAAATGGAGCTCACACGTACTGCTCTCATAGAGGTGTCGTGAAAACTGTTCGCAAAGTGTGTGGAGGTTGCAGACACCTTTATAAGGTGGGCACCTACTAACCTATCTTTACAAGTGGAAAAGGTGAGGCACAGACTGATTAAAGTGATTTAGCCAAGGCCAGGAGTCACTGGCAGAGCCAGGATTGGAGTCCAGGGCCTCTGACTAATCACTTGATCAAACTGCCCAGCCCATATATACTCTGCTTCTACTGCAATGTCCTAAAACGCTCTAGTGAGCACTTGTAAGAGGAGAAGCTGAATGTTATGGGCAGAAAGCAGCTAGTGTACAACACCCACTGTCCTCTGCTACAGGATGGTGGGGCAGAGGAGACAACATAGGATTCCACGGGAGTACAAGAAGAGCAGCGTGGCAGCTTTCCATTGAAATGCATGTTTGGGTCAAAAACCACACCACAGACTGACGTGTCCCCTCTGGACCCCCCAGGAAGTAGGATTAACGAGAGCCCACAGGGGCAAACATGACTGTGCCAGTCTTGACCAGAGGGGAAATGGCACAACTGGGTGGGAAAAAATCCATGTCAAACAATGACCTCAAAATAAAGTGAGGCTACCCCATCACCTCGGGGGTTCCCTAGGGCCCAAGCAGCAATATGCTGTCATTAATTGATATCCCCAATTACGGGAACATATATGCTTCCAGACCAAGGGGGAGTATATGAGCAGTGAATCACATTTCAACTAAAGGCACACGCCATCACCACAGACAAAGGAACAATTCATTCCAACATCTACATGTCCAGTATGAACCCCTCCCACTGCGGGTCAGAGCAGTTCATTAGACAGCCAGTCACTGACATGCCTAATCTAGCTGGAAAAGAAAAGTGTATGGGCTGTGGAAATGTCCATTTCCTCAGGTTGGATCCCAGAGGATGTTTGTTTCAGAGTAGTACTGTAGGAAGGCAACAGAAGATCTGGTTGTGCTCATGCATTTGCAAGCAGGGAAGAGTGAAGGGCTCACTCCAATTTCAGCCTCCACCGACAGAGCGATAATCATGCCTAAAATAATTTACCTAGGAAGGGTCCACTCAAAGGCCAACATCTGCACTTCAGAAAGTGATACTCCTTTTAGCCAGTTTTACAGCAGGAGGCAGATAGGGGAGCAATGGGGACAGGAGAAGACAGAACACACAAGACAGAGGGAAGAAAGACTAGAGGGACAGGTAGGAGGTTTGAGTGCCCAAGGACAGCTGTGGAAAGCAAAACATCCCATGGAAGTCTGTGTATCTCTTATCAATGCCACTTTATAGTAAAAAGGAAAGTTTGCTGGAGGAAGAACCCTGGGATGCAAAGCAAGGGCAGGATCACAAATCATTACTGCACCTGCTCTGCCCATCCAAGCTTCTCCAGTCTCCTACCACCCTTCCTATGGTACCTGGCTTCAGTGACGCTGGCAACGTCCATTCCCAAGAAGTGCGGCTTCGGTAATGTAGTGACGAAGTGAAGATTCAAAGGGTTAAAAATCCGCACCGTGCCATCAGCGCAGCCACAGAAGATGTAGTCATGGTTCACAGAGATGCAGTTCGCCACAGTAGTCTGAGAAGGACACAAAATCAACCAAGACAAGTGGGTCTCTCTCTCCAAACTGCCATGTAAACGAGAGAGCATGAAGCACTCAAGATCAGAAAGAAGTGAAGTGGAGTGAAATGAAGCCATACAGTTTAAGGAAAAGCCTGAAATCTGGATTTCCTCTCTGAGGAGCATCAAGCCAAGATCTGCTGCAGGGTCTGCTCAGTCAGTCAGGAAACAGCGCTGAGGGTCCGCTCCACTCAGCAAATTATTCATGCAGCTCGATAGATCTCAGGGGAGCTATGTGGATCTACACCAGCTGGGGATCTAGCCCTGAACGTTTATTACCTTGTACTCTTGAGGGGAGATGTTCAGCATCATGACTGGGATGCTGCAACTAGACCCATAAAAGTGCATGGGCGTGCTTCCTGGTACAGAGGGGGCAAAGGTGGGAGAAATGGAATTGTTCTGCTTGATGCTGAGATTTGTACAAATGACAGAAAATGATGGAGAAATGGGGTGAGGTCTAGACAAACACTTCATTCTAACTTACTGTGAAGCTGTCTGTGTTCTGAGCAGGAGTGAAAAAGGCAGATTTTAGAGCAGAAAGGAAAGAAGAAAAGACACGTTTCACTTGGGGAAGCATGGAAAGATTTTTCCCTGGTGTGAATACCCTGGATCCATCTTGCTTTACAGTTTGGGTTTTCTCCCTTTAATTGAATATTCAAATCTTTGCCAACAGGCCAGGCTGATGGTCTTGCAGCAGCATAATACACTACCCCGACGGGGAGAGCTGAACTTGAGACTCTGGCAGAGACTTTTGCTTCTAGAAGGGCAGGGGGCACTGGAGGGGCAGCTTGTGCAACCCCTGAGGGGATGGAGTGCCTCACACACTCTGCTGCTACCCCATCCCCCCTCCCTAGACAACTCAGGAGTGACATTTATGGGTTCTCAAAGAAAGCCGCACCCAGCCTTCCCACAGCCACAAGGACACATCACAATGTTAAGCCTTGAGGGCAGAAGCTTTTCAGGAATTAGAGGATCTCCTACGTAAAATCCCTTTCCCAACTGGCCTTTAAGCAAAAGACTCCATTTCTACCCCCAGGCTCTGGTTTCCCTACCACACACCACTACTTTGTGCCATGCTTTAATGGAAAAAATTAAAAATCATAAAGAAGCAGAAGTCTCCAGCTCTCCTCACATGCCAGCAACTCTCACTGCTGGCAGCAGCTTGTGGCCTCAGGATGTCCCCACCCCTTCCTCCTCCCATGTCAGTGGGCACTGATGTACATGGAGCAGACCTGGAACTCACCCTCAGCTCCACCCACTTGTCGAGCAGCCTCTTTTCATTGAATTCACAGAGGAGGCCAGAGGAGGTGATGCAGAAAGTACTGTCTGCTTTTTTACCCCTTCCGCATGCCACATCCGTGAAGAAGTTGTTCCTGAGCTCCCCCAGCAAACCAGACCGCCCTAGCAAGGGGACTGTGGCATTCACCTACCAAAAGAAATAACCTGTTAAGAGAAAAACACTCCACACTGGAGTAGAGAGTTATGAGCGATCTGAAGAGACAGGCTGTGATGGGGTCACTTGCTGCAGCTCCACTGCTTGTAAAATGTATCAGGACCATCAACAGCAGCAAATCAATGAGACAGAGCTACTTATGTGTCTGCCATTGGCTGACACAGGCCAGTTAGCCAGTCACAGGAAGAAACCTTGGGGATAGTGATGCTTGGTGTTCCCTGATGATCAAAACAAATCTGTGACTTGCACTGACGTATCAGTGTCAATGGAAGATCCATGGTGTGAAATGTGAAAGGCTATCCTTGAGTGGATGCACCTTTGCAATATAGACAGGCAAAGTACCACATGGGGATTTGGCCTCCCAACAGCAGCAATAGAAGCCACTACATGACACTTTGAAACATGCCCCTCGATATCTCAAGTCACACATGTCCAAATCAAAGACCCAAGTCCCTGCAGTGTGAGGGGCCCAGAGATGGCAGCCACAGATATGAAGAACCATTGCCACGAAGAAATGGTCGTGCTGTTGAAAAGCACCAATGCCAGGGTACAACAGAACCTGATTTGGCTGCCATGCACAGAATCTATGAACCACCTGCACTGGCATACAGGAAACCTGGGTTTGGGTGCCAGACACAACAGGCACTGGATAATGGCACACTGGAGGTTATGTCTTGAGAGTCAGTCAAAGACTAAAAAGAAAAGGCACCTTAGAGACTAATCAATTTATTTGAGCATAAGCTTTCGTGAGCTGCAGCTCACTTCATCAAAGACTAAAGCCGCTTCACACAGGAAATCAAAGATCAATTCTGAACCAGAAGCTCCTGTTTCCCACAGACTGTGGAACTAACTTATGCCATTATAAAAGCCACAAAGGCCCCCACTCACTGCTGCTTCTTTATACATCTCCTGTCCCCAGCTCTCACCTTGGAGGTTTTGCTGTCATCCAGGTACCAGAACTTGATGTGGCGGTTGCCAGCTGTGACGAAGTAACTGCAGTCCTCTGAAAATGACACCGCAGTCACTTTGCTGGACACCTTGTTGGCCGCCACCACAATGTTTTTCTGGAAAGACAATTGTTTCAATAGCTCAGGTGTCTTGCTCAATAGCCTGCTTATAAGAAGGCTCATTTCAGCTACAGGTGTTATGCACGGTAGGCACAGATTCAAAGTCTGTCTGAACACAGGCTGGGAGGATGAACCATCTGCCAAACCTTCCACTACTTATGGTGCTCTGGCAGTTTGGACATCACACTTTTACATTCAGTCCTGCCACTACATTGTCTCAGCCACATAATGGTTCTCGGGTCACTAGTGCCTACAGTAACATGGTCATCTGCACCTTGGCTATTTCATAATCACAGGGCGCTCGCAACAAAAAACATACTTCCCTTTCTAAACACTGAAAGCACATGAGGCCAACACTGGCTGGAGCTCTTCCAGCCCTAGGGCAGCAATGGGGCGCAGTGCTCGAGATGGGCAGTAGGTATTTTCCACAGGGAAATACCATAACTCTCTCCACCTGGGGAGTGGAAGAGAAGTTATAGGGCAAGAGAAGAGGTGAACATGCTGCTTCTGTCCAGCCCGAGGGAAAAGAAACAGAGCAGCTACACCTGCTGTGATTCTCCCCTTCGTGCACATCAAATAACTGGGGGAAGAGGAGGAAGGAAGGGGTTATTTTCTGAGTATAATGGTTAGATTACAGGGGTTCCCTCTCCACGAGCCTGGTGCAGGAATATTATTTCCAGGGATTAGCGGCAGAGGGGGGATTCAAAGATCTTGCCTCTCTCTCCTCTCCCTTGTGGGTTTAAATTCTTGATCTATTTCCTGCAGTACTCAGTGGTCAGCCAGACACTCACTCTGATCAACATTTCAATTTCTCAATCCTCCCTCAGGAAATCATGAGCCCAACTTCCCGCTTCCTTCCACTAGCAGCCCTCCAAACTAGCCCGCCCTCAGCTCAGAAGTCATCTCATTCGGCTCAGAAGCGGTCTCACTGCAGAGGGCTTGTTGGAGGTCAGCAGCAGAGCACTGTCAGAGGGGCAGGGGCGTGGAGAAGGCTAGACTGTGCTACCAGGAGCAAACCAGCATTCTTGGGCCCAGACTCCAGGGCCTCTTGCTGAGCTTCCCCCCAAACAGGAAATGCTGCCGGAGCCCTCCCTGTTCTCACCATCATGGTGCCTGCTGTGGCCTTTCCCCATTTGGAAACTAGGGAGCACCTCAGACAGCACTTGGTTGCTTCAGCTTGACCAAACATCTTGGTCAGTCTCCCAGACTGCAAGACGGTGATATCACAGCAGCCATTCCTATGACCCTATGCCTGAGGAATGGTGGTCTTATGGTTAAGGCACTGCACTAGGACTTGGGAGATCTGGGATCAGTTCCTCATTCTGCCACTGATTTCCCCTATAACTTTGGGCAAGGGCTCTGGAAGATGTGCTTTAGTCAAACACAAGTTAGGCTTTAGTCAAACAAGTAATTGGACTCAATACAAAAGGTAATGGTGGAAATTTAATGGCCTGTGACAGACAGGTCAGACTAGATGATCTAGTGGTCCCTTCAGGCCTTAAACTATGAATCTATGAAAAAAAATCTCTCAGTGCCTCAGTTCTCCATCTGTAAAATGGGGATAACAATACTTCCCTTCTCCTGCCCTGTCTTGTCCATTTAGACTGTAAGCTCTTTGTTGCAGGCACTGACTCTAATTGTTTTTTGTACAGCGCCTGGCACAATGGGACCCTGCTATCAGTGGGGAAATCTCTAGGCACTACTGTAACATAAATAATAGTTGGAAAGCAGAGACCATAAAAATCTTGATTGTCAAGGTACAGCATTAAATCCCAGCCTCTCTCTACATTACATCCATCTTCAAATCATTATTTTTGTGTGCCTCATTGAGAAGAACTTGAAGACTGAACACAATCTTAGTTTGAATCAGTTTCCAACAGTCCTCTGGAAAAAACACAAAGAGTATGACAAAGCCTAATAGCCTTCTGACTGGCCAGGAAGATGTCACATATTGGTGGGAACAATCTAGCACTAGCTCCTTGAGGATGTTCTAGATGACCCAATCTCCATCCATCTCTAACTTGTCTGATTTTATGAATGTCAAAAGAAGCAGGGAAAGAAAGAGCTATAACCAGATTTATCCCCAGATCATCTCTGGCCTTGGACAACGTGGCTTTTCCTACCAGTAAGCTGATCTTCTTGCACACTTACCTTCCATGACCACACGTTGACAATCATGTCATGCTGGTACCCCACAGAAACAATGTATTTGGAGCTGGGGGAGAATGCCACACAGGCCACGCCATACTTGTGTTCTTGGAGCTCAGCCACCTGGGCCCGTTCAGCCACGTCCCACACCCGAACGGCTGGCATGTGCCCACTCTGAAGGGGTGATTTGGAGACAGAGAGCAGCGAACAAAACTCATAAGACTAGTTGCCATGGATTCAGATACGCAACATCCCCATACATTTGTTTAAGCACACACAACTTGGAAGTGAATTCAGGACTAGATCACAGCTTAACCCTTAGGCATTCTATGGCCATTTACAGCAGAAGTCAGAAATCTAATGAATTTCCTGATTTCAGAAGATAACTGAAAGAGGTAATAATAAAAAAAACCCAAACTAAGAAAGTGGATCAACATTTTTCACACATATCTCTGTTCTCTGTAATAGAAACCAGTAACACATGGTGACCTTTAGAGGTCTCAGTCCAGGTCCCAATGCAGGTGTTCACAACACAAAAACTGACTTTGTCACACTCATTGGCAATTTTTTGGGGGGAGGACCACAGGAAATTAGCAATTTTCTCATTCCAAAGGTAGTCATGCCATGTTATGTTTGAGGCACATAGATAGGGCAGTGTCTGGGGGGAAATGCACTCCCCTTCTTGCTGCACTTGTTCTGTGGATAAACAGTCTCTACGGATGTGAATGCAGCACCTTTTGCCAGCACTAAGTCTCCCTGAAAAATCATTTATTTAGTTATTTAAAAGTACTCTTTATTTTACAAGACCAGCAGAAATCCTTGCCAAGTACATGATTAACAGGGAAACCCTATTCAACAGCTTCCTCAAGATTTCACATGGAAGCCTGTCAAAAAGTAGCCTGCAAGATAAGATCTCCATGGCAGCAAGGCAAAATGGTGTCTTTTCCAGTCTGGGTAAAGCAAGTCACTTGCTCACGTGAAGGGGTGGCATGCCTGATTGAAAATCAAAGCCTCCAAAACACAGAATGCAAGACAGTTAATTGTCTTGCTTTGCAGCTTTACATAGAATGTGATTGGCCTGGAATAGCACAGCGGTCAGATTTTAATTTACTCAGCTCAGCTTTCACCCCGAATGACAGAGTTCTGTCCTCAAGGTTACAGTCAAGATGGTACAAAAGTCAACAGAGCTACTCTGCAAAGCACTTACACGAGTTAAGAAACCAACCTCTAGATCTTCAGCCCCCGGAGACTTTAACAAATTGAATACACTTTAAATAATTGAATAGATGCTACCATCAGTGAGCTCTATCAACTCCCATGGGACAAGCAATTTATTCCTCTATGGAAAGCTTCCATCTCCTCAGCATTTGAGATACTCAGACCAGAGCTAACACATATGGAGGGATGAGGGTCAGCCTCTGAAGAAAATCCAGCCATGCACCAATTTAGTGTCACTAGGCAGAATCGGCACACTCAGCCTGCGAGATTCAGATACTTCACAAGCTGAACACTCTTTAGTCAGCTATTACCAGTCCATACTAACTGCAGAACTTCCGAAGCAGTACTAAGGAAAGACTGAGAGCTGCCACCAGCAGGCGGCACTACATGACAAGAGAAACACTCAAAATTAATGCTTTTGAGAGGACCCACAGAAATGGCTGCAGAGCTGGTCAAAAAGGGTAAATTATATGCTGCAAAACATCTCAAATGAAATGAAAATTTGCCATTTCATTCTGAATTTTGCAGTTCTTTTGTAGTTTTTCTGCAAAAGTTTCTAATCAAAAAGTTGTCAGTGGGAAAATAACCACTAAAAAGTTTTTATTCCGCCCTTCCACCCCTCAATGGTGGGGGAGGGGAGAAGTGAAAGTGGTGTTTTCCCCACCAAAATAAAAAGGAAAAACTTTTCAAAACAAATCTGAATTTTCATTTTGAAATTTTTCATTGAAAAATGAAACGTCAACTAAAGCAAACATTCTTTTGGTCAAAAAACAAACCCATAAGGATAATTTTCAGCCAGCTCTGCTCTGTAGGTATAACCCAATGGTAAAGTGTCTTTTACAGGTCCTCCTCTGTGCCTGGTGCATAAAGGGAGAAGCCTGTCACAGCCTAACTAGCAAACTAACTTCACCAGCTTGGTCAACACGCTGGGGATTGAACCAGGGACATTCAGAGCTTAAAGCACGAGCTGCTACAGCTTGCGCCAGAGGGCTCTAGCTGAGGGAGTAACAGACTTGTATTTAGAGCTGGGTAAATAATTGATTTTTCAGTTTGATGGCTAAATCAAACCAAACCAACAAAAACCCTCAAAAATTTTCAGGGGGGCGGGGGAAGGAAGGAATCATTTCATGTCCAAATATTTAATTTGACCTGAAATGAAACATTTTGTAATAGGGTGTTTTACCCTTTTGTGGTTTTATTTTAATTAAATTTAGATGACATTTCATTTTGAAATGTCATTTTGAAGCAAAGAATCAAAATGTTTTGACTTTTTCAGAATTTTCCCCTCTTTTTTGGTCTGAAACAATGAGCTGAATTTGACCAACCCTGCATTTTTCAGCAAATAAACTGTTCGCCGAAATTTTTTTTACCCACTTTTACTCATATCCTCCAAGAACTGGGCACAGGGAGGGACTGGTGACACACACATTCACCAGTAACTTACAACGTACTGGAGTCAGATGACAAGTAGTCATTAGAGACACATGACAGCAAGCTGAGCATGACCAAAAGGGGAGAGGGAGACATTTGTGTGTGTTTCTAGCATCTAACAACTGCAAATTCATTACATGTACAGCGTGCACCTTGCACTTCTAATGCAGTACAGACCCCACAATACAGCCATCCTTGTTCTCCCTTTAAGCACCTTTGAAAGGGGAAAGCATGCACTGCCAAACCCATGGGCACTGGCCCCTTTATCACTGCTCTGGAAACTCCATTCCACAGGTACTTTTCACTCTCCACTATATTGTTACTGTCTTGGCTCACCCCCTGAAATCCGAAGGGATGCAACCCTAAACTCAATCCAGCACTAGAAACTTCCAGTCCCCGTCCCTCACTTCTTCCCCTATGTTAATAGGTAGAGCAGCACCCAATATCCTCAGCGAATCTCCACCCTGCCTCTGGCAAAAGGAGTCTGTCCCAGGAGATTGACAGAACATTGGAAAACCCTTTCAATATGAGCTTAAGGAGACAACCAGTGACGAGGTTGGTTAATGCTAAGATGAATCAGTGGGTGAGAGCCAAAACCACATTTCCCCACATAAAGGCAGTGCAGAGGCACAGTTAGGGTCGCTCTTTGGATATCATAAGGGCCAAAACCCTGTCAAAAAGGATACAGGATTTAATTAAACCCAAGTTTCCCCCCCACATTGTCCATTTCCCGCTCTACAGCAGCCACACTTCTTCCCAGCCTGCAGTGGGATTGCCTGCAGACATGTACCTGTTTTAAACAATTTTCAGCACTTACCTCTCCAGTAACCAGGTACTTTCCATCAGGGGAGAAAGCAAGAGCTGTAATCGTCTTCCTAAAACAGAGACAGGAGGACACTGTGAGGTGGTGCCTGTATCTGGTTTCAGTTCTGTCTATCGTGAGGGGAGAGGGTGAGCAAATGTCCTGATATTATTGAAAAACGAAAAGGAGTACTTGTGGCACCTTAGAGACTAACAAATTTATTTGAGCATAAGCTTTCGTGAGCTACAGCTCACTTCATCGGATGCATTCAGTGGAAACTACAGTGGGAAGATTTATATACACAGAGAACATGAAACAATGGGTAATAGCTGGTAATAGCTCACCTTACCTGATCACTCTCGTTACAGTGTGTATGGTAACACCCATTGTTTCATGTTCTCTGTGTATATAAATCTCCACACTGTAGTTTCCACTGAATGCATCCGATGAAGTGAGCTGTAGCTCACGAAAGCTTATGCTCAAATAAATTTGTTAGTCTCTAAGGTACACAAGTACTCCTTTTCTTTTTGCGGATACAGACTAACACAGCTGCTACTCTGAAACCTGATATTGAGACAGTCCCAATATTAGGGGATTTGTCTTATACAGGACCCTACTACCCCCCACCCCATCCCGATTTTTCACACTTGCTATCTGGTCACCCGAGGGCATGACTGGAAAGAGGCCCACAACACATGTAATAACTTGACAATGGTTTTGTTTCCTCACAGGGTGAACACATGGATTCCCTGCAGCCCAAACCTCTTGCAGGCACAGAAGGGGTTTCACAGCTATGGGCTTATGGTCCTTTGGCCCCTGCCTGCCAACAAGAGGACCAGGTGTCAGCCAGTCCTGCTCCAAACCAAGGCTTCAACCTCAGGGAAAGAATAATGCAAGTCCCACGGAGTTCAAATATAACATCCTCCATGTCATTCCTTATAGCAATTCTGCATGGGAATGTAGTATTTATGGGCTTTTCCCTAGTTATCATTGCTACAACTTTCCCCACAGTAACTCATGTTAAGGAGGAGCTAGGGTTAAATTAGCAGGTAACTCCTCCCCACAGCCACTAGTCCGACACAAGTGAGTTTAGGACTCAGTAGCTCTGGGCACCTTTATCCCCAGAGACTCTTATAGTTTGCTAGAGCCAGAAAGAGGACTCCAAATTCACATCCCAAGTAATACGAGGCCAGCTGTCTGTGTATCTCCGAGTTTCACTCACCTGGAGCTGTTTAGAATATGGTGTTGCTTATTTTTCCTAGGGTTGAAGAGCACGACAACACACCTAGAAAGAGAACAGAAGAACAAAAAGAAGTTGACAGGACAGCCTGTGGGTATCATAACATGCTCTATCCCCTTGTCCTTGGCAGGAGAATGAATGACAAGCCTGGCACGTCTGTCCCACCTCTACCCAGCTAGCTGAAAAATACAAAGGGAGGTTGGGGGATAATCACAAATCACTCCCCTGTAGAGTGCCATAAATAATCACCTTTCCAGGGACCGTGAGCCCTGAATCTCTTACCACTCACAAGCTAGACAGAAAGAAAGGGAAGTTAGAAAAGTCTGTGTGACAGCCCCATGATTCTGTCCCATTTCCCCAGACGTAAGAATGACCCTACATTCTGGGCACCAAAACAGGATGTCTAGACCCGAGTGGGAAGGTAGGGAGCCAGGAAAGAGGGGTAGCACGAAGTAGAAGAGCTCTCAGAGAAAAGTGCTGGGCTTCTCCTCTCCAGAGACTTTCAGCATAGCTTTCCATCAACCGTATCCTGCCAGACACTGCCATTAGCCGTTCAGATTCTGCCCTCCCCTCACCACCGCACCTTCATCCAGGCCCTGAACGTCAGGACAATGACATGGACCCAGACAGGAATCACCTTCTGTGTGGTGTGGCTCTTGCCTGTAACACAGACAGGACAGAAAAGGCCTCAGTTTGGGCCAAGAGGTCATTAGCCAGTCAGAAAACAAGATGCACAGTTAAAGAGCCCATTCGCTTTGGAGACAAATGAAAAAATAAATAGCTTCCTCTGGGGCTGTCCAGAAATCAGCCAGCAGGAGGAACTCTAGAAACAAACAGCTGTGACCTTCGCCCCACGGTAATCAATATAATCACCTCCATCACAGGTCCACCATTTTGGAGGAACAGGAAAGGGGAGATTTTCCCAAATTTACTGACAAAGCCAGGAGTCCCACTCTTAGCATGCCGTGATGACTCTGCTGCCACACAAGTCTGGCTATGATCCGGGATACATTCTCTCTCCTTCCCCACCCTCCATCAGTGAAAACCCTATGGATCATTTTCAACACAGGGCAGAAGAGAACGCAACTCTGCCAGGGCCTCATCACATAGAAGCAAAGGAACCAACCCCGTGAAAACTCATGCTCTCAGAAGTGAAACACATGCTGCTGCCCAGGAAAAACAACAATTCTCAGTGACAAGATGATCCTCCCTCCGAAATGGTGAGCAAATTGCATGGAACTGTACAATCAATGCCTTCAAAATGATTAAGGGGCTGGGGCACATGACTTATGAGGAGAGGCTGAGGGAACTGGGCTTATTTAGTCTGCAGAAGAATGAGGGGGGATTTGATAGCAGTCTTCAACTACCTGAAGGGCGGGTTCCAAAGAGGATGGAGCTAGGCTGTTCTCAGTGGTGGCAGATGACAGAACAAGGAGCAATGATCTCAACTTGCAGTGCGGGAGGTCTAGGTTGGATATTAGGAAAATCTATTTCACTAGGAGGGTGGTGAAGCACTGGAATGGGTTACCTAGGGAGGTGGTGGAATTGCCATCTTTAGAGGTTTTTAATGCCTGGTTTGACAAAGTCCTGGCTGGGATGATTTAGTTGGGGTTGGTCCTGCTTTGAGCAGGGGGTTGGACTAGATGGTCTTCTGAGGTCTCTTCCAACCTTAATCTTCTATGATTCAAAGAACTCAGACTCAGCAGGGTAGCTCCTGATAACTGCATATCTCTCTTCCCCATATGAATACCCCTCACACAGGGCTGCAACATGAGGGGGACCCAGTTCAAGGGCTGTAGGGACTTGCTGGAGATGGACAAATCAGCACTTGTGACATCCTTTGTCTTAGAGAGAGGAGTGACATTGACTTCTCTCATGGAAATATATCGCTTCTACTGTCTCCTGGCAAAAGCCCAAAGTGGAGGCAGCTGTAGAAGGGGGAAACAGTCAGGGAAAGTTGGGTAGGTCTGACTGTGGCTCCTCTCCAGTATTTGAGGATGCATCACAGCATGAAGAGAGTCCTCCTCCCCACAAACATGCAGGGAACACCTCAAAAGCTTCACCAGTTTTGCAGTGTTGCTACTTAGCTGTGTCGCACCCTATAGCTCCCCCCTCCACTGCTGTGCCATTAGGATGTTGGGCAATACATGACTCTCAGGTTCAGAAAGGCCTTGTCTACACCAGGGATTTCAGACAGGGCTGACTACACTAGTGCAAATCATAGCTTATACCCTGCCTGTAACAGGGGTTTGCACCAGCGCATGACCAGCCATCCATGTCTGTCACGGGGGAAATCCCTGGGGTAGATATGGCCTACAAATTAGAGTAAGGAGCATGGTACCAAATGCTGAAGAGATATTGCTGTTTCATTATGAAGCCTACAGCATCAGCTCACTCTACAAATGCCGCCAAAAGCCTCATCCCAATAGAAAAGACAGAAGTTCTCACATATGAGCTTTTAAACAGAACTAAGCGAGCCTCACTGTCACACCATTGGGCTCACGCAAGAAGAACTTTACAGGGGTGTCCCCCTAATCTGTTTTTTTTTTTCATTTACCTCAGCAGCGGTAAGGAATCCCCTGCCATGAGCTTGGCGCCAATCGGAAAAGGCTGCAGACACAGCATTTCTCCAGGCACTGGCATGTCGTAACAAATTCTTGCCCGACCCATGCCGTTGCCTCTCACTTGGTCTACAGGGTTGCCCGCCAGGAGCATTACAAGTTATGAAACAGAACAGACACCATAGAGAGGCGCAGACACTCCAGCACCTCAGGCCCAATGCTGCTGACTGATGCCGTCTCACTCAGTTAACATCACTGCCTCATAGCAGACACCACCATAGGGCACTGAAGTTTTAACCTCCAATTCACAGGCTTTCTAAATTCAGCTTCCTTCATTAGAACTAGTGCAAGTTTCCACCCATTGTTTTCCCCAAAGGTAGCCTGCGTGCCTGCTAAATGTTCTAGCCATGCCCAGGTAAAATACATCTGCTGTGCTGAACATACAGGCATTCACCACCATTTACTGGTACGTTAGTGGGGCAGTTCTAATAGTACAGGTAACCTCGTCATCCAGCAGTGAAAGTATTCTTTAGAGATTTAGTTAAGCGTACAAAGCATCAAATTTAGCACGACCAGTCACTCCAGTTTCAGGTCTGATCTACTCTATTTTATTTCTGCAGGCTTCATGTAAAGAGGCAGGTGGTCTGTGACCCATTAACAATTCAGGGGAAGTTAAGCCCTTCAAATCATGAGCTATGAAATAGTACATTAGCAGATGGGAAAATCTGTGTAATCCTCAGCTTCCAGGCAATCAGAAAAAATAAAAAATCCCACTCTATGAAGCAAGGTAGGTTTAATGGACCAAAGTTGTTCCTTGCGCAACTCAGAAGAATTACACCTGGGAGTATTTTGGTCCATTAAGCTTCAGAAAACATTATGGAGAATTGAGAGTAGATGCGATATCCAGGTAGAATCATTTCTGTGCAGCAGGTTTTTTAATATTAAGTTCCTTTGTGTTTTATGACTAGGGACATTTGCATGAAAACGGGACCTTTGGGTATGTCCACACCTCAACCACTACAGAGGCATCAATGTAGACACTACCTATATGCCAACAGGAGGGGTTCTCCCACTTGCACAGGTGTTCCACCTCCCTGAGATGTGGTAGCTAGGTTGACAGAAGATAACACTTTCTACACCATGGGTTAGGTCGTCATAGCTACGTCTCTCAGTGGTGTGCCCCGAGAGACGCAGCTATGCCGATGTACATTCCCAGTGTAGACAGCCCTTTGTGTTATTTTCTCTAAGAAACAATCTAAAAATTAAAGACATGCAAGAAGACGCCATGGTCTTCAAACCAAGCAAGCAAATCTATAAAGAAAGCATTTCCTAGAATAGCTCAGCAAATGGGTAGGATCCTGGGTTTTGCAGTATTCTTAACTTAAGCAACTGAGCCCGCAGTTACTTATAAACAAACTTAGGCCTTACACCTCCAGAGTTGGCTATTCCCAGGGCGTCTCTCTGCAGGACTTCCTGTCACTCCTTCTAGCTGTTTTCCCTCATCAAAGAGGCTCAAACTCCTGTGCTGAGGCTGAATCCCACCACCATGCCAGCCTGCCAGGGGGAGTCAGCCAAATAGTTCCTGACCTTCAGACAAGGGTGTAACATCTTACAACCAGTCACAAGCAGATTTTTTTAAAATAACTCTTAAATGTAATACATGAAAATATATGAACACATGCCACAACCACCCAAAAACACCACTGCCAGTTAACAAGGAGCAAGACATATCCTGTGGCTACACTGCCAGAGGGCTGAATTTCATTTCATGGCAGTCTTGTCACACTGTTCTAGTTTTATCAAGACTCCACCCAACTTTTAGGTTGTTTTAACCAATAGGATTGCAGTACGCAAATAAACTAACGTTAATTACATGGCAGCTACACATGCTACAAACACAAGCCAGGAACTCCTAAATTCTAATCTGGCTCTCATTCTGAATCTTTCTGTGGCCTTGGGAACCTCTCTAACCCTCTCTGTGCTAGATTGCTGCATCATTTCAAAGGGTAAAAGTTACAGTTAAAAGAATAAATTGTGCTAGCAAAGTTTACCTGTTCACCGTGGCCACATTTACCCTCCTGGTTTCTGCTACTCAGTTCAGCCTGCGTCCACACTGCAGTCCCGCCAACCCTTAACGTGCAGTGCATTACAGTTTTGCCGAGGCCTCATGTTCAACAGTGTCTGAAAAAGCTTCCCAAAGCAGGGTTTGTGGGAGAGCCTATAAAGTACTGTGGGATTGTGCAATGTCTTAGTAAAATATATTGCTCAAGTCAATATAGGAAAATAGAAATTGCTCTACTGGGACAGATCACTGGTCCACCTAGTGCACTATCTTGTTTCTAACCCACACAAGACTACATGAACCTCATGAATCCTGAGATAGATCACTCAAGTTTGCCCTAGTGACTTTTACTCTGTCAACAGTTCACAAGAAGCTTTATATGAACATTGGTTTTATTATTAAATACACAAAAGCCTCCACCTAGCCTTCTGCATGCTTTGTTTCTGTAAGATTCTGTTTGTTCAGTGTTTTGCTACCAGTGGGTGGAAAAAATAGTGCTGATATTTTGACACTTTGAGCCCAGTTCAGCTGGTCCAAGTACATCAAACCACCACTTTTCTAGTGCCCTCCTCAGTTGCTGCAGAAATTAAGCCTTGAAATTAAAAATTAAAAAAAATTAAAAAATCCCAACCAATATATTTCTGAAGAAAACTTTCTAGGTCCCAATGAGAGTTTACAAATACAGACAAAACAAACAATAGTTCTGAAAGGGGCTTGCACTGTTTCTGTGCAATAGAGTACTTACTCTGGTGCCTCATGAGAGTTTAAAAGGTCAACATTATTAACTAGTTCACCGCTGATCATTTTAGCAGAAGCATCCAGCTACTCTGCGATTGTGGGCAGAGCTCACATAGATTAACTACATCATATTTTCCTCCCAGTCTGAACCCTGTTTTGCTGTCAAAGCCATTTATGAAACTATTCACTGCTGAGTGACAGAATTATTGCTGCCTAAGTGATGTCCTAGCCGATCTAGTATCTAGTTCCTTTGCATACTGAAGCTATTGGCAATAACATGCTCTTGTAAAGATTTTATTTCTAGGGCAACTGTGCCAGACCCTCAACCCTGCATTACACCATCCTAGTGACAACATGTAATCATGAACTGTGGCTTTAAAAAAGAGAAATCAGAAGCTGGCTTTGGAATCTCTGATAGATCTAGTGTATGAGGCGTTTTGTAGGTGCCTTGTTTTATTCCAAAGGAGCCCACCTGCAGAGTAGTAATTGGTTCTTGCTGCAAAGGGGAGGCAATACATCTGTGTTACCATCAGACCCTCCTCCAAGGCTCTTGCAGAGAAGTTGAACTTTCTCCAGCAGGGATGGCAGGGAGCCACTTTGGAGTAGCGGGTGTGTAAGTGGGAGACACTTTGGAGAGTTTTCCTGCAGCATGTTACAGATAGGCCCCTTAGCACTGTGCATACTCCATGTGTGCTAGGGATCAGTGCAAGGAGGGTTAGCAGGAGATCTACAGAGAAGAAGCAAGCACCTCCGGCAAAGGGAAAAAACAAGGAGGCAGTTTCTCTAGGCTAAATTTAGGAGTGGAATGGAAAGGAATCAGACATCAATATCACATTTACACACAGCATCTGACTCACTAAGTCACCAGCACTCCCCCCACACACACACTTTCTTCTTCCTCTGCTCATACTAGTCCCACTTCTTGCTCTTCTTCCCAAATCCCTGTCTCCCTCGGTATTTCACTTTCCCTCCCATCTGTTCCCCTGACCCATCTCTCTAGTCTCTTCTGCCACTTCTCCCAAGTCTCCTCCCCTTCCCCAGTAAGCTAATAAAAAGCAGATTTTTGTGAGAAGTCTGTTTTCTTCCTCCCTCCCTGCCCACCCCCCACCCTCCCTAGCGGGTATGAAAAGATTAAAAGTCAATTATGGAGTTTCTTTCCAAAGCTATTCATCAACTCTGCCTTGCTTTATCTCACAGGACAGATGACTAGAGGCAGAGTTCATGGGACAAGTTCCTCCCCAGTCCCTCTCAATCTGGGCCATAAACTGAGGTGGCAGAGAAGAAAGCAAGCTCCATTCGGATACCACTCAAACCCTGGCTAATCCTGGCTCCTCTTTCTAAATATTATCCCCCCGGGGCCCTTACACATTCCTGCAAGAGTAAATGAAGAGAACAAGCAGCCCAACCAACTTCTCACTGGTCACTTCCATGACTTCTTGCTCATTCACTGCTCTTCCAATCATGCCCATCTTCCCCCGCCCCAACAAAGTAGAATAGTTTCCTAATTCACAAAACACATCCGCAAGCCTTGATGAGAACCAAACCTTTTCTCCCGGTGCTAGTTGTCAGGAGAATCTTGATCAGATTAAGATGGTGTCAGTGAAAGCTGGTGATAATTTTCCATGTGGCAACATTCCCTGCCAACAAATGTCTTTAATTCATGGCCAACGCTGTGTGGGGGTTAGCTGTGATGGGACGTGTCAGTGGGGAGGAAGTGCATGCACATCACATGTGAAATACCTATTAATCTATGTCAATGAAATGAATGGGGGTGGGGGGGAAGATCTATGGCAAGATTAAGACATGAATGTCACAGCATGAGAACAAGGAACCCTGGAGATCATTGCATCATACCGTGGCCAGGCAGATTTGCTGGAGGAGAATACTACCAGGATGGTTGCAGCCACAGAAGGGCTGCAGTTAGATTCAGGCTGCGAACTTCAGAGAGACCAAAATAGATTAGCAGGAAACAACAGCTAAATAAGAAGCCCAGCACAAAACAAAAGGGATTTTAAAAGTTGCTAAACTCATAAATTGGAGATTACATATTATTAAGCATGAGCACTGTGTGAACTAGGACAGTAAGGCTCCCAGTGGGAATTTATTGTTTTAAAAGCCTGGATGGCACGCCAAATGTGCAAGACAAAGAGCCAGAGAACATCAAAGAGCAGGCCCTGCTCCATCTTCGCCATATCTTCTGGCTGCTTCTCCCAGTCTGCCAGCATCATCTCAGCCTTGTCCATGCCCGAATCTCCCTCAGACACTGAACTAAGGCAGGTGAGGCAGAGATCTAGAGCTGGGAGTCTTCAGCACATTGACAGCACCAAAGCCCAAACTCTCCTCACTAACTTTCCTAACAGCGCCTTCGACACGCTGGCAGGAGGGGAAACCAAGATGGAAAGCTCTGGAACGCCACATAAGAATGCCATTAGGGAAGAGGAACAACTCCCCACAACTCCCTTTGAGAACGCTCAGGGAAGAGCCGTGCAACCACAACAGAGCAGCACCATCCACTCTTGCTGCAGTCAACTGGTCTACAGACCACTCCTCATGACCAAGCCTAATGAAAGCCCCACCACTCCTATCTGGAAAGGGAGAGTCCACCCATATCAGCCATTCTTGGCCCATACAACTTGGGTCCACCAGGCAGAAGGGTTTCAATCAGAACGTCACTATGTTTGGCCACAATATACATCCAACTGAAGGTGGCAAGCCCACCATTCCATCATTCCCCATCATCATAACCAGGCAATGCACGACCAAACACAGAAGATATGCCTTTTTATCTTGGGCGACATGACTTTTTAAACTTACACAAAACACTTTCTTTTTAGAAGCAGTCCCAGGAACCCCTTTCCCTTCTCCTTTAGGCACCTCAGATGACTGCCCCTCCAGCCTTGCAGGGACCCTCCTCAGCAATGCCCACACATGTACACCGCCCTTCCTTCACCAGCCCTACCACTACAAAGAGCTTCTCTCAGCAGTGCTTCCAGTCTCGAAGGTAGAAGGAAAGCTGGAAGGAAAGAAAAAAGCACACTCGATAAAGCTAGTTCCAGGGGAAGGCAGAGCAGAGCTGATTTACAGGCCTTGCAGGGATAAGTCCTGAAAAGCTAAGGGCTGACTCTCCTCTTTCCACTCTCCCTGCTTCTGCAGAATCTGTATAGCTCATCTTCTCTCCCCATGAGTTCAGATATTTCCAGCACAGGGGTAATGGAAGAAGGGGAGGATTCCACATGGTTTCTCTCTCTCTTCACCCCAATTGGCAGGGGTACCATGGGGGAGGGGAGGACGACACAGCCCCCTTCCCCCGAGTTTCAAACAGGAGGTGTGGAAGCTCCCAGGTGGAGCTCTCAACTACAGCACAGTATTAGGCTATGTCTACACTGGCAACTGAATGACAAAACTTTTGCCTTTCAGAGGTGGGGTTTTTTTTGTTTTGTTTTTAAAAACACCACACACCCCTGAAAGACACGAGTGTTGCTGATGACAAGCGCCGGCGTGAACAGCGCTTTGTCGGTAGGCGCGCTCTCCTACCAACAATGCTAACACCACTCGTTGGGGGTGGAAATTTTTGTCGGCTGCGGCTACACTGCGCGACTTTTAGCGGCACAGCTGTAGCAACACAGCCGTGTCACTAAAAGCTGCGTAGTGCAGACCAGCAGTTCTCAACCAGGGGTCTGAGGCCCCTTGGGGGGGCTGCAAGCAGGTTTCAGGAAGTCCGTCAAACAAGACTGGCATTAGACTCACTGGGGCTCAGGGCAAAAAGCCAAAGCCCAGCCACTGTGAGCCCTGCCACCCAGACCTGAAGGTGAAGCCTGAGCATCTTAGCTTCGCAAGGCCTCCCCCCCTGCATGGTGTGGGTCTCCAGGCAATTGCCCTGCTTGCTACCCCCAACGTCAGCCCTGGCTTTTATATGCAGAACAGCGGCGGTTGTGGCACAGGTGGGCCGTGGAGTTTTCATAGCATGTGTCACGGTTCCTCCCCCACTCTGAACTCTAGGGTACAGATGTGGGGACCTGCATGAAAAACCTCCTAAGCTTATCTTTACCAGCTTAGGTCAAAACTTCCCCAAGGTACAAAATATTACACCTTGTACTGGCCGCTACCACCACCAAACTAATACTGGTTACTGGGGAAGAGCTGTTTGGACGCGTCCTTCCCCCCAAAATACTTCCCAAAACCTTGCACCCCACTTCCTGGACAAGGTTTGGTAAAAAGCCTCACCAATTTGCCTAGGTGACTACAGACCCAGACCCTTGGATCTTAAGAACACTGAACAATCCTCCCAACACTTGCACCCCCCCTTTCCCGGGAAATGTTGGATAAAAAGCCTCACCAATTTGCATAGGTGACCACAGACCCAAACCCTTGGATCTGAGAACAATGAAAAAGCATTCAGTGTTTTACAAGAAGACTTTTAATAAAAAATAGAAGTAAATAGAAATAAAGAAATCCCCCCTGTAAAATCAGGATGGTAGATATCTTACAGGGTAATTAGATTCAAAAACATAGAGAACCCCTCTAGGCAAAACCTTAAGTTACAAAAAAGATACACAGACAGAAATAGTTATTCTATTCAGCACAATTCTTTTCTCAGCCATTTAAAGAAATCATAATCTAACACATACCTAGCTAGATTACTTACTAAAAGTTCTAAGACTCCATTCCTGTTCTGTCCCTGGCCAAGACGACTACAGACAGACACAGACCCTTTGTTTCTCTCCCTCCTCCCAGCTTTTGAAAGTATCTTGTCTCCTCATTGGTCATTTTGGTCAGGTGCCAGCGAGGTTACCTTTAGCTTCTTAACCCTTTACAGGTGAGAGGAGCTTTCCCCTGGCCAGGAGGGATTTCAAAGGGGTTTACCCTTCCCTTTATATTTATGACAGCATGTTGGGGAGGGGCCACAGAATGGAAAAGGTTGAGAACCCCTGGTGTAGACATAGCCATAGTGTGAAATGTAAGTTCTGCAGAGGAGAGGTGCCCCTGGGGCAGGGAGTCAGTGTTTTGTTTACAAACAGAGGCAGGGTGATTAAGGTAAGAAAGGGCTGGTGATTAAGTTAAGGATCTGGAAGTTTAGCCTGTAAAACAGGAATCCCTGGGGAAGTGGGTGGTTGGGAGGGAGAAGGGGTTATTTTAGAGATAACACACGGGATTCAGAAAAAATACAGCCAAGCCCTCTGAGCCAAGGTTACCTTCAGAAAAGGGGGAGGGGTTTGGGGGCATAGGTGAAAAGAAGGGCCCAAAACCAAGGGAAGTGGTACAGAGAAAAGTTCCTACTCTACCTGTTTCAGCGTAGCAGCCGTGTTAGTCTGTATTCGCAGAAAGAAAAGGAGTATTTGTGACACCTTAGAGACTAACAAATTTATTTGAGCATAAGCTTTCGTGAGCTTTCACTGAATGCATCCGATGAAGTGAGCTGTAGCTCACAAAAGCTTATGCTCAAATAAATTTGTTAGTCTCTAAGGTGCCACAAGTACTCCTTTTCTTTTCACTCTACCTGTGGTACTTATGTGGCCCCACCATAGTATCTGAGCACCTCACAAGGTCTAACCCATTTCTCCTCACAGCCCCTCAGTGAGATAGAGCAGGGCTGTTATCCCCATTGTACAGATGGGACACTGAGGCATACACAGACTAAATGCCAGATTTTCATAAATATTTAGGCACCTCGTGGAATTTTCAAAAGTGCCTGGGTTAGGTGCTTTGTAACCCCCACTAGATGCCTAGCTGCACCTTGCCTAAAAGGTTTTGAAACTCTGCCCTTCAGGCACTGGCTTGAGGTCATACAGGAAGTCCATGGGGGGGAACAGAACCCAGGTCTTTCAGGGCTAGCTCCCTATCCAGCAGACCAGCCTATGTCTCTGCTGCAATGCAGCAAAAAAGAGGACTCTGGTAGATGGGAGCAAAACCGAGGTGGCCAGTTCTTTGAGACTACAGCAAACGGTCTCAGGAGGTTGGGATGGATGTCATGGTTGACAGAATGAAAAGCAGCACAGAAGTCAGGAAGGATGGAGAATGAGAGTCAGATGAGAGGAGATCACTTAACTCCCAAGGGGTGGTAGGTTCTGCCCCATGCTGAGTTGTAGAGCAATGGCTGCTGTGCAATTTTACATTTTAATGGAAAACCATTTTGTCATGTCATTTTTTGTTTTGAGTTCGAGAAAAGGAAGGAATCAGAAAGCGTCATAAGTATCAGATGTGTTTATGCCTCAAATTCCATAACGAAGAACAGAAATTGCATCCACAGAGTCCATAAAGTTGACGATTATTGTCATGATTTGTATTATTGAATGGCTACCATCTGTGTGCTCAGCGCTGTTCAGCATATGCCAGAAAATGTAGTCCCTGAGCCACCGTGTATGAAATGTGCAGCCCTGGATAAGATGGCTTAGTTATTTAAGTATGAAGTGTATAGTTATTAAGCACGTGTTTATATCTATGAGTGGAGGCGATGATGGCAACAGAAGTTTTACTAGATTAAGGACTAGAAGATTTGACCCTCCAACTCTCTTTCAAGAGGAAGAGCTACCCAGAACTCCTGTACTTGTTTATTTTCCTTTCCTGACTGCAGTGACCCTGATATACCTCAGAAGTCTCAATTATTTTCCTCAACTTTAAAAGGTGGAATTTTCTTGGTGTTTGGTTTTAAATATTCTCCTGTGAGAACGGCAACTCAATCACTGTAGTACTGTGTCTAAGAGCCTTCTGGAAAGTAACTAGCCTTTAAATAAAAGTAAAAGCAGTGTTGCCAACCCTCATGATTTTGTCATGAGCCTCATTATAATTATTGTTTTCATTAAAGCCCCAGCTCCTGGAGTCAAGTGGATATGTGACGATTTCAGCCTTCATTCTTTAAGACAAATGAAGTTTCTAGTCCTTGCGGCTGTGGAGAAAGCTTCAAAATGTGACCCCAGTGCACCCTAAAGGCTCAAAAAGCAGAAAGCAAATAAAAAGAACCACCAGATCTGTTATTTTTACGTAACCTCATGATTCTAAAGCCAATCTCATGATTTTTGGAGAGACTGATTCATGATTTTTGAACATTTGGAATTGGCAGTACTCCTATTTAAGGTCAGCTTCTAGACATTTGTAGTGAGGTAAAGCCCCTGGAGTCCCAGGCAGGTGCAGTATAAACTCACGGGGCCTTGGCCTAGCAGGATGTTTCCCAAGTTAAATGATCTATTCCAAGCTTGGTGAACTGCAAAAAGTGACAAAGTCCTCTAGATTTTTCTACAGTTGTTCCAACTGTTGTATTTAAGAGTTAGTAACGAAGAAAGAATATACATTAAAATGTTAAACCTAACCAGTGTCCCTTAAGTGACTTGACACAAATTGTGAGAACACACAAGTATTAGAGCTGAGTCGGTCTAATATTTATTTAAATTCTTTTTTTTTTAAATATAGGAATTAGATACTATCAGCTAATTTCCAAGTTATTATCTGGAAAAAAAAAGCCAAAAAAACCCCAACCCTAGTTTTCAGGTGCCTAAGCAGCCCCTGGAATCATGGTTAAAGTTGTCCCCCCTCCCCACATCTGAAATGGTGCCCCTGCTCATTGGTGAAATGTTCCTTGCTCTGCCAGACCATAGGATGGCACTCTGCTGACTTCCCTAATTTAGGCGGGGTGAATGGAATAGAAATTGCTCCTTTTTCCCTCATCTGCCAGATGATTTGAGCCAGAATAAAGGCACCATGCAATATAACAACTGTTTCCTTCTGGAAAGCCAGGAGTCTGAAAAAATGAAAGACGCCTGGGTGTTCCTGTAAAGTTCAGGCAGGTGGAGAGCTACACTCCCTGTGGAGAGGACCATCAACATTACTATTGCCCCCGTTGCTGGAGTGTTTAAAATCTGTACATATGTAAATAGCTAGTTATAGATAAGGTCCTAGAAGATGGTGTTCAAGAATATATAGCACAGTTCCTGGGTTTTGTAGGACCAATAATAAACCTTCCCTTTATGCACTGCAAATGGATTCCACTGGCAGTTCTTAGCAGTCCCTAATGAAGTGCATCCATCAGAGACTCTCTCTAAGTACACGCAGCTACGCATCTGACTTCTGGGTCACAACCAGCAAGTAATGGATATTCAGATGTGAGAGAAACAATAAGGAGCCCGGTGGTACCTTAAAGAATAACAGATTTATTTGGGCATAAGCTTTTGTGAGTAAAAAACCACTTCTTCAGATGCATGGAGTGAAAATTACAGATGCAGGCATTATATACTGACCCATGAAGAGAAATTACCTCACAAGTGGAGAACCAGCGTTGACAGGGCCAATTGGATCAGGGTGGATGTGGTCCACTCCCAATAACACATGAAGAGGTGTCAATTCCAGGAGAGGCAAAGCTGCTTTTGTAATGAGCCAGCCACTCCCAGTGCCTATTCAACCCCAAATTAATGGTGTTAAATTTGCAAATGAACTTTAGTTCTGCTGTTTCTCTTTGAAGTCTGTTTCTGAAGTTTTTTTGTTCAAGTATAGCTACTTCTAAATCTGTTATAGAATGTCCAGGAAGATTGAAGTGTCTCCTACTGGCTTTTGTATGTTACCATTCCTGATGTCCGATTTGTGTCCATTTATTCTTTTACATAGCGACTGTCTGGTTTGGCCAATGTACATGGAAGAGGGGCATTGCTGGCACATGATGGCATATATCACATTAATAGATGTGCAGGTGAATGAGCCTCTGATGGTGTGGCTGATGTGGTTTGGTCTTCTGATGGTGATGTGAAAGAGTGAGAGAGTCTCCCTTCCAGCCCTATAATAAACAAATGCTGTCATGATAACAGAGCTGTAAGACAACAATGCCAAGTGGTTGTGAGAGTTTCATAGTAATCACCCAAGGAGTGGTTTGAGATGCCAATTGTACCCAAGGGTGGGGGAGGGGGGTTATAACCATAGCCTTAGGCACTGAGTTTGCCTGGATTAGGTGTCATACATATGAAATAACACTTTAAAACTGCCTAGCTGTGAAAACCCCTAAGAGGATGAAGTGGAGACAGAGGCCACGTTCCCCATCCGCCACTGAAGTTTTAAAAAGTCAGACAGAACAGATGGCCAGTGAAGAATCTCAGAGAGCAGAGGTAGCCTCCCCAGACCTGAAGACCCAGGGCCAGGGAGTAACCCAGCTCTGGCCCTGGACATGCATAAGAACCAAAAAACCATTTAGGAAAACAGACTCAGAATCCACACTTTTCACAAAACAGATGCAGGAAAGAAGTCAAGTCTAGACAGTTGCAAGGGCCCGTCTCCTGTATGGTCCATTGTACCCATTTGGCATGAGACTAGTGAGGGGGAGGCTCGTATCGGAAATTGCCTTTCTAGCAGAGCTCCAAGATAGGTAGGCACCTTCTCCAGAAGGCAGAGGTCTGTACCAGATTGGGGTTGTGTGGGATATGGATTAGGAGTGGTGGGGACCAGAGGGCATAGAGAGAGAGAAAGAGAGAGAAAGGAGGTTGGGGAAGGCACTGAAATTTAAGCCAGTTTAGCAGCTGAGAGTCATTACAATTCACACCAAACTGAAAACTTTATACGCGTAAGGTTTTCAACATGGAAAACCACCTGGTTTTAATTGTAATGGCTCTTGGCTGCCTAGTCCCTTCAATCTGAATGCCTCCACCAGGGCACCCACCTCAAACCCCCTCTTCTCCCTTCAGAAGTCCCACTGTTGTTCTTTCTCCCAGTCCTAGCCCCCTCCCACATCCAGCAGACCTGCACCTGCAGAATAAAAATGCTTCCCTGGTGGAGCTTGGAGCAGGCCACCCCATACTGCTTGCAAAACACCCCACCTCTGAAAGCACTGCCTGCTCCCCCAGAATCCATCAGCACATAACTCTCAAATAGCCACCTGCCCTGTGGAACTGTCGAACCACACAAAGCAGACAAAGAGACAGTGAAATGTTAAGAGTTAGATAAACCTAAATAAGGAATTATGTGGCAATTTGTGTGGCTGCATTATTCCAGAGGACACAGGACAATGATCCTACACATACACGTGCACATAAAACACACACACCCTCCTGCACAGAGATGAAGGAAAAATATCAAACAATAAAACTTGCAGAAATGTGTTTTCAAAACTTAGTGCAACACTTACTCCCTCCCCACTTGAGGTACTACTTCAGAATACCCACTCACAGGGCCATTGCAAGGAAGGGCGACCGTTGGGAGCCAGAGTGATGGACAACCAAAAGACAGGAAGAGTCAAGGCAAGGAGGACCACCCAAGCATTCTGTGTTGGGAGACTGAGCAACTTGCTTATAGAAGAGAGAACTGGGAGGGTAAGAAAGGGAGCAGACCTGTACTGGTTCAGATGCTGTTGAAAAGGAGGAAAGCTCCACTAGCAACAAACAGCAAGGATGTGACAAAGCAAAGCCCTGACAAGCTCGGCGCCAAGACTCCCACACTCTGCCCTTTCTAGTAGGGTTCCTATAGAAATTCTAAGGGCTGTGGGTTGGATAGAGCATTGTGCTTTCAGATCACTTGGAAATCTACTTGCCTCAATTCACTGACCATTCCACCCAGAGTTGAAATTATAATACACGCACCACACACCGGGTTAACAAGCCTCAGTCTTTACAGACCTACCAACATACCCGCTTCAGGGACCTTGGAAGAGCACTTGGCTCCCAGCCCCACCACATCTTTCACAGCTGTCGTGCAGCAAGCAGACGATCGTCAGAATGTATGTTCTTAGCAGAACGGCTGGAAATGCAGTTTCAGGGTGAGAGACACTCCAGTGGTGGCAGTGCCCAGGTGAAGGAGGGAGAAAGTGAGCAGAGCGAGGGTGGAGGATGTGGTGGAAGAGAGGAAAAAAGCAAAGGGAAAGATTAAAATTGGGGTAGAGGGGAGACAGTGGCAAGGGGATGGGGGTTACAAATAAATCTACCACCAGGCTGCAACCAAATTCAGAGTTCCCTGGGAGACAGAGTGACCTCTCCCCAAAGGGAACCACACAGAATCCCAGCCACCCCTCTGAAGGGAGGCACAGAGTAGGCTCCCATTTTGCACATCTGGTTTTGGGTTTCCGGTTAGCTCTGGGCAGGTTTCTTATCACTCTGCACAGATCTGTAAGCTAGAGGAGTTTTCCCTGAACTGAAATCCCGAAGGAAAACATGTCCTGACTGTGAACAGCGAGCCTACGCCTCTCCTGTTCCAACAGCAGGCATGGCCAGGGCATTGTGATTTATCAGCACGGGGACACAAGGGAGAGGGTTTCTTTGCAAAATAAATCAACTGGGGTGTGGGGGAGGGGACATCTCATTGCAGGTGCCTCCTGCTGTAATCGCTTTACCACTAGCAAGCAGTGCAGTCAATATTAAACAGGCATCCATCAAAAGAAGACTTACAAAGAGGAGTACAATTTAATTCTCTCCCTAATTTAATCTAATTAACCCTTGCAGGGAAATGGCTAGGGATGGAGGGCTGGCTTGGAGCCCCCTTCCGGCAACAATCTCCCTCCTCACCTCCAAGAACCTTCAGTGGCAGAGTAATTAATGCATGTTGGCAATCCCCTCCAGGATCCAATCACCCCATTTTGCTCTTTATTCCACACTCCGAAGCGGACAACGAAAGCCCCACTGCAGCAAAGAAACTAGAGCAGCCCTTCCCCCTGAATGCCTCAGTGAGCATTATTCCTGCAGTAGCTATGCCCCAGCATCAGAGGCAGAGAGGATCAGCTTCCTCAAAAGCACAGAGCCACAGGCTAAGAACAGCCCATGGCTTCTGAGGAAGGGGAGGATCAGAAAGCAGCCCCGATGCAGTGACACGTTTGTGTATTATAGGATCAGCTGTGTCAGAAGCTCAGCTATCCAAGACACCAGCTTTTGCCTTGTAGCGTGTGTACATACCTGTCATATGCAGGCAGAGTATAAATAAAATGCACAACTTCTTAGCACTTCTGTTAGCAAGGAGGCTTCCCAAAACATCTTGTTAACAGACATCCCCTTGCAGCAGAAAGCGAAAGCCCACTACCAGCTTCAGTGCCAGATCTTCCAAGAAAAGGAGAGACACTCTGTTGTTCACACCTGGTGGGGGGGGGATACTTGATTTGGGTTTTATGCATTAAGTTAAAAGCCTGCCATCTATGTCAATGTTGCAAGGAGACATCGGGCTTGTTATGGGGTTCATAGGGAGGGTGGAAGCTCAGCTCTGGCAGTTGGCATCTCTGAGTTTTATCCCAGACTTGGCCAGGTTTCTTCTCCTCAGTCTTATGCAAGCTTAGAACTTGGCTCAAAAGCAAGTCACGTTGCTGCACCAGGCACTGGTTGCTAGGAGGCATAAATACCCAGAAGATGCCAAATTCTTCCCAGGTGGGGAGAAAGCGGGCCACTACCTGTAATTAGGCAGTTTAAGACATTCCTATTCAACTCCACCCCCACTCACTCTTTCTTTCACAAGCAGCTAAAAAACCTTGGAGACTGCAGAGCATCAGCTGCCTTACTGAGAAAAGGCCTCTTGTTCCACAACAGCTGAGACAGTCCATGCTTTGCAAATGCTGCTCTTTCAGCCAGGGGAAGGAAATGCACATGGGCATGCAATAGCTTTCCAAATCTGCCAATGCTTTCTACCTGCACTGCTTCACTCCACCTTGTATCCTCATTAAACAAAACAGCTGTGCTTGTTCTTTTACTGCCATCCATTTGTACAGATACTCAAATGAAGCAAAACAGTACAGGCTGTTTGTGGGGGTGGGGAGGAGGATGGTATATAGTACCCTCCATTTAGTTCATTCATTTACTAATTGGGTCAAAGCCTCAGGTAATAAATTGTTTGGGTTAAAAGTAATACAAACTTCCCACCAAATTTTCTTAATCGGTTTCAATCACTGGAAGCAGATGTGAGTGGACAGTCACTACTCCTATTTACTTAAATGACAAATGGGGGGGGGGGGGGGGGAGAATACAATAAGAGCCTAGGAATGACCCAAGTGACAATTAAAAAAAAAAAAAAGACTACAATAAAAGCTGTGCAAATTCTAATAAATTGGTTAGTCTCTAAGGTGCCACAAGTACTCCTTTTCTTTTTGCGAATACAGACTAACACGGCTGTTCCTCTGAAATTCTAACATTGTGATTGGCATAATACACACAACCACATGCTGTGTGAACTAGGATATTTACCCAGCTGGTCAAATGGACACAATATCAAATGCTCATAGGGGAGCAAGTAGTAATCTCTGTATTTGGGTTGCCTGTCACTTTCCACTATAGAAGATTCCTGTGACTTTTGTTTATATTAGAGGGGTAGCCATGTTAGTCTGTATCCGTAAAAACAATGAGGAGTCCTTGTGGCACCTTAGAGACTAACAAATGTATTTGGGCATAAGCTTTCGTGAGCTACAGCTCACTTCATCAGATGAAATGGAAAACACAGTAAGCAGATATAAATATACACCACATGAAAAGATAGGAGTTGCCTTACCAAGTACGGGGTCAGTGCTAACGAGGCCAATTTAATCATGGTGGATGTGGCCCATTCCCAACAGTTGACAAGAAGAGGTGAGTATCAACAGAGGGGAAATTATTTTTTGTAGTGACCCAGCCACTTTGTAGTTGATTGCATTTGCTCCAATCCCTCAGACAAACACCTACAGGATCTCTATCAAGCATTCTTAAAACTACAGTACCCATCTGGGGAAGTGAAGAAACAGATTGACAGAGCCAAAAGGGTACCCAGAAGTCACCTACTACAGACAGGCCCGGCAAAGAAAGTAACAGAACGCCACTAGCCCTCACTTACAGCTCCCAACTGAAACCTTTCCAGTGCATCATCAAGGATCTACAACCTACCCTGAAGGACAATCCCTCACTCTCACAGACCTTGGGAGTCAGGCTCCCTGCAGTCACTACCCCCAGACCCAGAACATGGTACCAGCAACTCATCCCCCTCTGAGATAACAACCTTCTTCAGTTACCAGCTAAGTTAGTCCTGTAGCTCGACCAGTTGTGCTGTGGTTCTGAAGGTTCAATGATGCATGCATGATGTGGCATGGAGGAATTTATTACAATTACATGCCTTTACTTTTTTTACGTAAAAAAAAAAAAACACTAGGAAATTACATACAAACCCCCCTATGTTTAAAGAATATTGTTTAGGGTACAAAGTCAAGCACTTGGGAAATGCAGAATTCAAGTTGCCTGTACAACCTTGATTTGGCCCCCTGGTGCATATACATTATGAAACAGTCTTTACATGATCACACACTATTTTTTCCACAAGGCCCCTGCCTCCTTCAGCACACAGGATGGACACACCAGGAGGGCAAACAAAGATTGTACAGGGAACTGTAAATCTGGCATTTCCTAACTTTTGACTGCATCCTGAATAGTTTTTATCCATAGTTTCAATGAAAGCGATAGGAATTAGCTGAACTGAAAGAAGAGAAAGGCACTGAAGTGTAATGTCCCCTCAGGTACCATGAGCAACGTAGTACTGAAGTGTGCAGTGTAGACGTGGCCTCCTTGGCAGTGTGATATTGTTGCCTACTATGCAGAGGACACTCCAAGTTGCTGCGTCTAGATGTGGGATTGTCTATGCCAGGGGTGGCCAACCTGTGGCTCCGGAGCCACATGCGGCTCTTCAGAAGTTAATATGCGGCTCCTTGAATAGGCACCGACTGCGGGGCTGGAGCTACAGGCGCCAACTTTCCAATGTGCCGGGGGGGCTCACTGCTCAACCCCTAACTCTGCCACAAGCCCTGCCCCCACTCCACCCCTTCCCGCCCCCTCCCCTGAGCCTGCCATGCCCTCACTCTTCCCCCCACCCTGAGCCTCCTGCACACATGAAACAGCTGATTCGGAGGTGCGGGGAGGGAGGAGCTGATCAGCAGGGGTGGGAGGCACTGGGAGCAGGAAAAGGGGGGAGCGGATGGGGGGCTGCTGACGTATTACTGTGGCTCTTTGGCAATGTACATTGATAAATTCTGGCTCCTTCTCAGGCTCAGGTTGGCCACCCCTGGTCTATGCTTTCCCAGTGCCCAACAGAGATGAGGAGGAGGATGGAAGTGAACCTGAAAAGGCTCACTTCAGGTATGACAGAAGTGAGGCCAATAGGTAGAGGAAGCGTTTGGGGGAAGTTTGCTGGCACAACATGCCTTCTACTTGGAGTTGGGGGGGGGGGGGCTATTCAAGCGTGCCACACACCTTGCAGTTTCAGGGAAGGAGCCACATTAGAACTATTGCTACTGCTGGATTCTCAGACAGTAACCGTGGGACGTAGTGCCTTTTTTCATCTATGTTTGGCCTGAGGCTGCAACAGTCCCTCTTTGATGAGGGCCTCACAACAGTGATCCACGCCTTTATAACCTCAGGCTGGATTACTGCATGCTACCTTTGAAAAGGTATCCAGAAGCTCCAGGTAACACAGAATACAGAAGCTTGTTTCAAGTGGGGTGTGGCACCGGGAGTTCCAAATACTAGTGATTTAAACTCTGCCCCAACTAGCTTTTCACTTCTGTATGAAGTTCCAGGCGTAAAGCCCTACATGCTCTGAAACCCAGTCACCCACAAGATTCACTTCTGTCCCATCATAGCAGTCACATTGCACTCCACTGCTCATACTCTTTCTTCCTAGGGTAAGCATCTCCGTACAGCCAGTGGCAACGAATTCTCAGTGAAGAGCTCATGCCCCTAGAACATGCTCCTTCCAGCAGTGTGACAGCACCCAGGTTCCATAAGCTTCAGTGTACAGTGCAAAGAACAATCTTTTTGGTCAAGCTCTGACTGTCTGTTTAGTTTACTAAGTGGTTTGATTCCCCCACACACACACACACTTTTCTGTTGTGCAGTATGGGCGTTGTTCTGGCCTTTAAATTGCAATGGTGATACCCCATTCTTTTGTAATTTAGTGTTTAACAATTTACAGCACCCAGGTGCTTGGCTTAACTACACATTTTTAAAATAAAGCAGCCCTTCAGAAGTGAAAAGGGGAGATTGATGGAAAATGGGAGAGAATCGGATTTTAAAGACTGGAATCCATTTTCCTACTGGCAGTCAAAGTGATGAGTTCTTCCAGCAACATTAAGTGGTGAATCCCATTGCTTCTTTCACACCTCCGCCCCTTTTAAACTCTGCACTGAATGAGACAACAGTTAAAGTGGACCAATTCACAGTGGGTCAGCAAAGCTGTACTTCTTTCTGGAGGGCTGCCTTCCAGTGATACAGACTCTAAGCTTCAAATTAAAAAAATAAAATGAGTGTAGTAACTCAAGCTGTGAAGACAATCCTAAAAATAGGAACTAATCATAAACCCAGGCAGAAATGTCTGCTCACATCTGCAAACAGGCTGAAACAATAGCTTAGAGAAGTATGAAACTGTCCCTGTTCGGTTCAAGGGGGTCTAACAAGGCAACCACTTACTGCTAGCATGCCACCTTGCGTCTAGGTCAGGGAAGGCAGCTCTTGCTATGTCAGGTGCCCCCTTACTCCTTCCTCGCTCTGCAATAACCTTTCTTCTGGCCAGATCACCATTTAGTCCACCCCTTCCGGGATCACAACGTTCATGAAGACAACTGTCCACATGTCATCTCCAGATGGTTTTATGCCCCAACTTGGGCTCTGTGCCATTATTCCAGGGGCTGGCAAGGGAACCCAGGGCCCCCACTACACCAAGTTCCAGCCAAGGCACCCTATAACCAGCAATCCAAGTCCTCAGTCCTTGTTGATATTTTCCTGGGGTCCTTTACTGCTTCTGGGTTCACCACTGGAGCTCAATCTACTTCCCCTTGGCTACTTTGCCCCTCCTACCCTCTTGCCAGACTCCTTGCTGCAGGACAGGATCTAGGGCTTATGCTCCCCCTGGACTTGTCCCTAATGACATCCCTCATCCCAGGGAGTGCCTGCAGCCCCTTCCCATGCAACCTCATTCTGCTCTCAGCTTCTTGGCTTTATAATACTGGTCCAGCCCTTCCCAAGCTGGGCTTCACTCTCAGTTAACCCTGGTTCTCCTTCTCTCAGGTGATACCAGGTGACCTAACTGGCCTCTCAGGCCCTCATTAATCCTATCAAGGCTGGTATGGGGTGCACATCCCATCACAAGGTCACTACTCAGAAGTCTAATGATGGCAATTTAAAATGTCAAGATTCTTAGCTACTTCTCCGGGATGATCATATTATAAAGATCTATTGTGAATAAAGACCCCTTCTGGTATCCCAAGTGGGTCAAGCTTGGCTAGTGGGCAGAACTAGAGAGAGTACTACCCCCCTTCCCCCATGCCCAGCCCCTGGGCAGGGTAGAGGGCAGGAAAGCAGACCAAGGCAATTTACTGTGAGTTGCTTTTCCTTCAGCATGAATACTTTCCCCTCTCTCCACTGTCTGTCTAAAATGGGTGGGGGAGGGGAACTGAGGAGGTGGAAAACAAATGTTCCAGCTTCATTCCAACAGATCTATTTTTCCAGGGGGAGTTCGGCCATTTATCATCTTCTTGGCCAGAATCAGACAACGAAACCTTGGGTTGTAGCTTCTTGGCACAGAAAAACAAACAAAAAGGTGAACCCCAAGCCCAGCTGCAGAAATGACTCTTCACTTTAAACTACATTAGTAGTCTGAACAACCCTCATCTATTAGCCCGACCCCTCCATGGTGCCAGCTGAGAAGTCTCCCCAGATGGTGTCTAAGAGCACAACATCCCAAAGCCAGGGATTATTTCACAGCAGACCAGAGTCCCTGCAGGTGGGCCTAACCTCTCCAGAGAAGTCAATCCTCTTCAAGGGAAGAGGATGAAAACTGCCTCTACTGCGATTGGCGTTCCCTTGAATATCAGAGGGCAGGGTTGTTGCCATCTTGGAATGCATTCCTAACTCAGGTCTTTACAGGCCACCATGTTCTGCTCAGAAAGGAATCTTAAAACTTAAGGCCAAGTACTGCCTGCCTCAGGAGCTTGGGCACAGAACAACTGGAGATGTCATCCCCTGAAGAATTGCTCGCAGCACACAGGCTACATGTCAGGAGAATTCCTGCACCTTTGAGGACAGCCCCAGTTCTGTTTGAGACCTTGAGCCCGTACTCCCTTGCCATGAACTTTGTGCCGTCATTTCCACCAGTGCAAAATGCTCTCATGTCAGAACGGTGGGATTTTGCACTCCTTTGCACATGTGTACATGACTACACAAGGTGCGGGACCAGAGAGATTCAGGCCGTTGTTTGTGCCGAAGGTATTTCTAAGGCTTCTCTCAGTGTGTTGTTTAAACTCAGCAAACAAGCTCTGTTGAGGGAAACTATCCTCAAGGGGGACAGGAAGGCTGGTCACCTTATAGTTCGGGGTTTAAATGATCTGTTTCCAGACTATGCTTCCAAACTGGGAAGAAGATGCAACAAATGTTGGGATGTCAGAAATAGCTATGGGTTATGACACATGCCCCAGCATGTCTGGCCTTATTGCTAGCTGATTTGGGTGAACAGGGGCAGATATACAGAGATGCCTCAAGTCTGATCTTCCCGGAGCACCCCCCGGGAGAGGGTAAGGATAGTTCAGTCTCCAAACCCATTTAAAGCAGATAGGCCAAGGATTAACTGTTAACAAGTTTACCGATTACAGACACTCCCCAGGTTATGCAAGACCTGACTTATGCAAATTCGCACTTACGGAAAAAGTTCCGTAAGCTAGAAATAGGTGGGGTGGGGTTTTTTTGTTTTTGGGGGGGCTCTCCGGAACAGAATGATTGTGTAAGTCGGGGAGCATCTGTAATGCCAACTGTGATGGCAGTGTGCATTGTGCCCACTTGTTCATTGGAAGCCACCAACTCTACTCAGACCCCTATACAGCTATCACTACAAACCTGGACCAAATTTGAACCGCGGGGGCATGAAGTCTCCTGAGCCAATTACCAATCAATGATGGGATCTGCCTTGTCTGGATTACAGCTTGTTAGTGTTCCTCTGTCACTCCATCCATTTCCTCTCCAGAAATCCCTGTACTGGCAATGCCAGAGTCCCCCATCAAGGTTATGCAATAGTTACCTTCTATTTGGTTAAAGGGCATTTTTTCCTGTATGACTGATTCTCTACTGTGTTGCTTGTTGTACAATTAGCTATATACCAGGGAAAATCATGGTTAAAATATTCCAAGGGTTTCCAGATGGGGATCACTGGAACTGCTCAGCCTTACAGGCCTGTCTATATGCAACTCAGAGAAGAATTTGGGAGGAAACCAATAACCACTGCTGAAAAAAAACTTCACCCTTTCAGCTTCCAGTGGGATTTACCACTCAGTCATTTGAGACAGCTCCACACGTGCTGAGCAGATTTCTGGCTGGAGAAACGCTGACTGTGGCTGATTCACTCACCCTCCCTCCCCTTAGCTGTGACACAGACTGCTGTCATCTTCCTGTTGGTTTATAACCTGTCAGTCACCTCCCTAGATTAGTGGGAAGCAGATCTTGCATGGCCATGACCCAGGAGGGTTGTCCAAGTTCAGGAGTAAGAGGGAGAGAGATTTTGCCCAACTCTCTCCTTGCAGAACCCAGTCTGGCATGTAAGTTTATCTAGCGAGAAAATCCTGCACCATCAGAGTCCAATGCTCTTGGAGCAGCAACGACAAAATGAAATTTGACCCAGGAGGGCACATGGCATTCCATTGCTAACTATGGGACACCAGCTCCCACCTCCAAGGAGTAATTGTCATGCAACATAATTCTAAGGTAAAAAGCTGAAACAAAAGAAGCTTTGCTCCTATCCAAGCAGCTTTTATAAAAAAGCAGCAGCAGCGGAGAAGTCTTAATATTTTCCTCTTATCTTAAATCTTTGATCACATGACACCCTCATTTATTTCCTTCCCATCTGTGAACACAGAATCATGAAAATGTAGGTCTAGAAGGGACCTTGAGACCCCCTGCACGGAGGCGGGACCAAGTAAACCTAGACCATCCCTGACAGCTGTTTGTCTAATCTGTTCTGAAAAACCTCTAGTGATGGGATTCCACAACCTCCCTTGGTAACCTGTTCCTGTGCTTAACTATCCTTATAGTTAGAAAGTGTTTCTTAATATCCAACTTAAATCTCCCTTGCTGCAGATTAAGCCATTATTTCTTGTCCCACTTTCAGTGGACATGGAGAATAGCTGATCACCATCCTCTTCATGACATTTGAAGACTTATCAGATCCCCCGCTCAGTCTTCTTTTCTCAAGACTAAATATTCCCAATTTTTTCAACCTTTTCTCATAGGTCGGGTTTTCTAAACCTTGTAACATTTTTGTTGCTCTTCCCCTGGACTCTCTCCAGTTTGCCCACATCTTTTTCCTGAAGTGTGGTGCCCAAAATTGGACATAGTATTTCAGCTGAGGCCTCACCAATGCTGACTAGAGCGGGACAATTACCTCCCATGTCATACATAAAACACTTCTGTTAATTGCAATTGTATCACATTGCTGGCTCATATTCAATTTGTGATCCACTATAATCCCTAGATCCTTTTCACCAATTGACTGCCTGCTCAGTTATTCTCCAATTTGTAGTTGTGCATTTGATTTTTCCTTCTTAAGTGTAGTAGTTTGCACACGTCTTTATTGAATTTCATTTTGTTGATTTCAGACCAATTCTACAATTTATCAAGATCATTTTGAATTCTAATCCTGTCGTCCAAAGTGCTTGCAACTCCTCCCAACTTGGCGTCATCCGCAAATTTTATAAACATACTCTCCACTCCATTATCCAAGTCATTAAGGAAAATATTGACTAGTGTTGGACCCAGGACAGACCCATGCAGGACCCCATTAGACATGTCCTCCCAGTTCAACAAGGAACCATTGATAACTATTCTAAGCATCAATTTTCAACCAGTTGTGCACCCACCTTATAGTAATTTCATCTAGACCACATAACCCTAGTTTGCTTATGAGATTGTCATGTGGGACTGTGTCAAAAGTCTTACTAAAAATCACTGTGTATTGCGTCTACTGCTTCCCCACTATCCCTAGGCCAGTAACCCTGTCAAAGAAGGAAATCAGATCGGTCTGACATGATTTGTTCTTGACAAATCCATGTTGGCTATTCCTTATAAACCTATTGTCCTCTAGGTGCTTACAAACTGATTGACTGATAATTTATTCCAGAAATTGAAGTTAGGCTTTCCATTTCCTGCTCAAGTGGACCCTATCTCTCCCCAGCAGGCCTCCTTCCTGGAATAGCATTCCACGGTGGAGGAAACCAAAGCTTTCCTGTCAATGCCATCTGTGCAGTCATCTCCTCTTCCTCAGCCACTGGGGTCTGCCCCTCACCTCTTGTTGATAGTACAACATACTGGTTCTTGACCTTGATGGACAGGGGACCTGGGAGGGGGTGTGAATCATTGTCTAGTGACCACCTCAGGCAGCAACCAATCTCCTGCCCACAGAGCAGCCAGCGCTCCTTCCTCCTGGTGCTGCCATAGTCATCTGTAGTTGGCTAGCATCCTCCATCCCAGACATCTTCATGTGCATCCTGTCAATGAAGTCCTCGCAGGCCCAGATGCTACGCAGAAGAGCCGCCAGCTCCTGCAGCTCTCTTACCTGCTTACTGAAGGATTCCACCTACAGGCACCTCCCACACCAGGTGGTTACACCTACCTGGCTTTCTTCAGCAGAGACATGCAGGCCACATTCCCAGCAAGTCAAGACCAGGTAGAAGCCTCTGGGGGCAGGATCCCTGTCTGGCCAGGGTCCCACCGGTGCAGGCAGAGGAAGAACAAGCAGTGTTGTTGGCAATGTTTCATTTTTCTCCCACCGCACATTCATCCTTGCGGAGTATCTATAAGCTAAAACCCTATCTCCCTGCCTTTCTCTGCTGGCAAACTCCATTAGTCTCTCTGCTGCTCCTGCCACTGGGAGCTGAGGAACCTGGGTAATTCAGCATCTGCACAGCTTCCGAATGAGGTTTCTGGATCATTTGTTTAGTGAATTTAATGCACGTGCATCTCACAAGCCGAGGGTCTATGTCTGCATTAGCTAAGACAGATTCTGTGAAAGCTCCCAGGGTAACTCGTTCAACACACCTTGATATGGAGGAATGGAACAATGAATTACTCTTTTCTTGAGCAGAAGCTACCAAGCATACAGAGCTATGCTGGTTTGTTGTTTTTTGCTCTTTTGGGTGGAGAGGATGGTAGATGTGAGAAAATGTCCAAGTTGAGACCCGCTAACTCAATACACTTGTCACTCAATACAGCTTTGAACTCAGCTTCCCCAAAGAGACAGTGTAATGTGTTAACCCATGTGCCACTCACCTCTGTCACTGCAGCAGCCAGTTGGTAATAGGAGCTAATAGGAAAGAACAAGCTGATTAGATCATAGCAGTGCTTCTTACTTACTAGGAGACAGTGTTTAAAAACCACAGCGATTTGAACAGCACAGAACTTTACTACCCTCTGCCACAGGCTACCCTGGGCAAAACACAAGCCTACCAGAGTGCTGTGAACGCTCCCTGGCAGCTTGGCTACTCCCTTGAGCAGGTAACTGAGTTGTCTGAATGGAGCAGAGGTTCATGATGACTGAGCCAAGAAGAGGGGTCAAGAGCGGATTTTTAAAAAGGAGAAGTAAAACGAGTCACTCAGTCACGCAGCCCTATAAGCTTTTGAAAAACAAACACCAAAGAGCTGACTCAAGTCATCGGAGCATCTGGCCTGGAATTCAAACAGACAGATATATTTTCCCCCTTTCAAAACATTTTTTTTTTTTTTTTACACTAGCCATCAGTAATCTCAGAGGATTTTCTTAGCTTTGTTTCCCTTCTTGTTTCCAGGAGACAGAACCACAGTGAGCTACTGCAGAAAGAGAGGCCAGAATGAAAGAGGGGCAGAGGAAACTGTCGGGAGACAAACCAAAAAGGGAACCAAAAAACAGGGTCTTGCTGGCCAAAAAAAATCCAATACGTTTTCCCCTTTAAACTGACAGTGCTATTCGCCGCACAATACACCACGCAGACATAGGTCAAGTTAAACTAGTCCGAGCTTATTTCACTCACACTCTTGTCAGCATAAGAACAAGAAGACAAGGATGGCAGATGAGAGACCTTCCAAGAAACAAGAAAAGTACATCCCCCATCTATTCATGCCTCCCCAAGCAAGACCATTACCAAAGGGTTGTCCTAGAATATCTGCCACCTTCAGTGCATTTAGCCCCTACACACAGGCCCCTGGAATGGAGTGAAAACATTCCACCTAACAAGAGCTAGACCAGGAAGAAAGCAAACACGTACACTAGGGGCTAGAAGGCTCAGTGGTGAGTTAAGGAGGCTCAGTAGGGTCTGGGATGGGTTAAGGAAAAAGGCCAGGATTCAGATTCCACAGTAAGAAGGACCCAGAGGCAGGCAGGCAAAGAAAGGGAAGCTAATGGCAGCGCAGAACACAGCTGACCGATGCAGCAGACCTGGTGGGGGGGATTGGGCTTCCTCTCTCAGGAGGAAGGTCAAGGATGCAGCAGTCTGTTCTGGTCAGAATTGGAATAAGTGTGGTGCTTCCAATGTGGTCCCTAGTGAAAGCACAAAGCTGCTACATAATCGGTCCCTTCGGGTAGGCCACATTGGAAGAGTGGGGGATTTGCATCTCAGGCCTGGTATACACCAGCACATTTGTACAGTGTTGAGTACACCACTGGAATATCTGGAGTGCAAGTGAGTGCATATTGGAGGTGCAAACCAGCTGCCTTATGTATGGCTCTAGCTAGTGAAATCAATGTCAATTTGAAAAGCAATAACATTTGGCAAATTCAACCAAACAAAAATAAGATCAAGATAGTGATGCCAGGCTCCCTGCAAGCTGCCCAGAAGGGAGAAATCCACTGGGAATGAGAATGGAAAGTAATAACAAAACAAACTGAACTCGCAGTCCAATTAGGTCAGCACACTATTCCTCTTATGTGTTTTGAACCCATAACAAGCACTAGGGCAAACTAAGCACAAAAGATGGTCTTGACAGCCCCAAATCACATCAGCATCACAAAACAGCCAAGCCATGGCGTGCAAACAGCGATGCAAATAAACCATTCACGTTGCTAAACACACAGCTGGCACAGGCCATGCGTTTCTTGCTAAGGACCTATGGTGTTACCATAGTAAGTACAAGGAGTCCTATGCAAAGGTCTAAAGAACTGAATAACCTTTTAATTACCCATAATAATCCCCACGTGTCCTTACATGTCTGACAGCACTGAGTAGGCTGATTCTTGGCATGCACGAGCTTCTCACAAGAGAGCACTAGCAACAAAATTAGTTTATTTTATGCTGGAGAAGACCCAAAAAAACCCCTAAGCTTGCTCTGCTTCTCTCTCTCATATCCCCCTCTTCAAATGCCAATGTATTCAGTGTTAGAAAACATTAGGGGGAGATAATATACATTGGAATCCATTTGCCTGGGTTCTGTGGGTTTAAAGGTGAAGGACACGGATCTGTACTTGGGTGCAGATCTCAAACTGCAGTCAGTTTAAACAAAAGCATTTTTTTAAATGAAGTAAAGAGACATCACAAGACTTAAACAGGTTCCAGAGCAACCCCAGGACTTCTGCATCACAAGATGGCCTTCACACCATGAGAAGGCAGGCAATTTATGTTTACCCAGCTATGTTTTCCCTCAGGCCTGCCTCTCACACCCAAGCGAAGCTCTTATGAAAGCCCTTTTGCCTTATTATTTATATAGCAACATATGTTTACAAGGTGTTTTACAATAGATAATAAACGCTAAATACAGAATGGAATCCCAGTCCCCAAGGGCTCCCAGCCTTAAAGGGCATGAATGACAGTACAGCACAGAACAAATGGGAGCAGCTAGTAGTCATCGTAGCCAGGAGGAGGCTTCAATGGACAGATGGATCTTATCTAGCAGACACCGGTTCCCCAGCATACCTGGCTCTTGAAGGGCCCATACATAAAAACCAGAACTCCTACTATAAATATATTGTATAATACAAATTACACTTCTAGTCACCCATACCCAAAACTTAAAAATTCACTTGCCAATGGCACCCAGGAAACTCTTGTGAGCGGGCAAGAATAGGAGAGAGCAAAATTTCAGGTCAGGTCCATTGCCTCCACCTATTACTTTAAGCAACAGTGACAGAGAGAGGACGCTTAAATTTCATTGACTTGCATCTTGCATGCTCCTACATGCCATCTACTACTGCTCTCCGAAGTTCCTCCTTCCAGCTCCACTCTGGGTCCCCTCATCTGACTTAGACCCTTTTCTCTCCACACAAATTGCTCTCACCAAAGTCTCCATTTGCAACTTTCTGGCTAAATCTCAGGCCTAATCCGCCTTGGTACTTCTGTTGCATTTGACAATGTTCATCATGCCCTCCTTGAAATGTTTTCCTCACTCGGCTTTCATGACTCCATCCACTTCAGCTTCTTCTCCTATTTCTGAGGCACAAGTTTCTAGATATTGCTATCTCATCAAGCCAAACAGGCAGTTGCCTACCAAAGAAGACTAGCTGGGCATGTCAGAGGTCATCTATATCTTCACACAAAACACAACTAATCTGCAGCTAATGTAGAACTCTGGTAAACGGAGGTTAGAGGTATTAGAAATGTGTGGGACAGTTATCAAAATATGGGCTAAAATTTCAGTGGAGACAGGGATTTGGTAACTAGTGCTTTGTCTTAGTGGATCACCTTTACAGCAGAGTAACCAGTCAAATTAGAAAATACTAAGTATTCTATGTTCCCAGATCATAACATTCAGGGAAATCTTCTGCTGATTTCGTCTGCCATTGCTCTGCTCCAGAGTACAGCCATTATAAAATAGATAAGATCAATATCATTACTAGTGTTAGGAGTCAGAACATAACCATCCCAATTCCTCAGTCTCAGTAACAATAACCGTATTCCATTTAAATTTACTGACCCTCTTGTGGCCAATAAGACAAGATAAAAGCTGTTTTATTGGGGAAATATTCATAAACAAAAAAGGCCACCGTGCTAAGGGGGCACTGTCCTTCCCAGGGGATCTGAGCTCAGTTTCTCAGGAGATGTGATGATATGAAGGCAGAATGCCCAATCTCTAGGTGCAGAGGAAGAAAATGTCTAATTATTCTTGAGTAACCTACTGTGACCAACCTTCAGAGCAGCATTTATAGGCTCCCGAGAGACCTAACCTCCTTATCAGGATAATATTGCAGGGTGGGGGGTGATTAGGGAAAAAAAAGGATGGGGGGTGCATTCCAGAGGATACCTGTACTGAAGCTACCAGTGTAGTCAGACTGGATTTCTCTCTCCATGTCTGGGTGAAGAGCACAACGCCAGACATCACAGAATACATGCAAGAGGGTTATTCCATGCTACAGTTGCCATCTCTTAGAGAGCATCACTATTAGAAACTGAGTTGAACATCCATTGAGTTATGTGCACGTTCAACACACTAGAGAATCTAAAAAAACCGCAAGGCATTCAACACTTAGCTGAAAGTATGAGGAAGAAGAGCTGAAAAGAATCTAATTAAAAGATGTCAGTGAAAATGCAGTCCTTCTAACAAGCTATTAAACCAATGTTGTTGAGAGGAGTCGTCCTCACATTTTAGGAGACTACTTAGTGAAAATTAACAGCCTCCTCACCAAAGACTGTATTTGATACATCAGTGTAAAGATACAGTATTTATCAGGCAGGGTTAAGCTAAGGCCTTTCATGACGTGCGCAGTGACTCACCCTGCTGGATATGCGACAAGGCCGGTCCTGGGGTCGCAGGCTAATCCTCTGCCTCCCGACACAGTTATTCCTAACACTTTCTCCAAGGTCACCTAGTGCAAAAGGAAAACAGAAAGAGTCATGAGCGGCACTCACAGATGGATACATACGTGGGTGCCAATGGATTGCCTCATGCTGGCATTCCGAAACATGGTTCCCAGAGGGCAATGAAGAGAGCATCAAAAGTCACTCAGACAACATCCAGAGGAAGAGTACTGCCACTTTTAGGGATCCCAAGGAGACCTGTAGCTAGTGTAAATGGATTTGCAAATGCAAGCATCCCTTCCCACTCTGTAAAGTTGTTGTTTGCAATATCTGCTTTTTCCAGCCAAGGAGATTGGCTTTGGAAAGGAAAGAAACAGAACAGGAAACAGCCGCTTGAAGGCTTTATGAACCCACCAAGACTTTGTCCTTTTGCAGAACCTCCTCTTTGAGGTTCTGAAGCATTCAGAGAGCTTTCCCTTACCGCCCTTCCCCACCGCCCGCTCCTCTAATCATTTCCACATGCCTCTGTACTGCTGGGCTCCCACTGGGACTAAAACAAACGCTGGCAAAGAGTCTCCAGCCTGGTGGTACAGGCTCAAGAAGTTCCTGAGTAGGCATTCAAACTCTGGGATTCACTGAGGTTCTGCTTTCACCTGAGGCTCAAGGCAACTTGTCCAAGGCCATAAGGGGATCGTGCGGAACAGAACCCAAGATCCAACTAGCTCTCACTCCTGCGTTCTAACCATCAGACAAGTATTTCTCAACTTTCTCAGGGTGGCGACCCCTTATTTGAAGTCAGAAGTTCATATGACCTTCCCTTACATTTCTTACTCTTTTATAGAGGATGTATCCATTATAATAATGATAATCCTATATAAAATATAACTTCTTTGACTTCAACTACTACATTTGACATCACAAACTATGAAGGTTTTGACCGCCCCAGAGTTAATCTAGAAATTTGATTTTTTTTTGCTTTAGAATTGTAATAAAGTTTTCAATACCTCGCAACCCCCCCCACCCTCCCAACTGCCTTTGGTAACACCACCACCACCACCCCCAGTGGGTCGTGACCCTTCAGTTTAGAAAGATAGCATATTAGATCTTAAAACTGGTTTCCTTTTTAGAAATCTTTTTAAAAATTAATTTCATGCTTGTGAGGACAAAGTGACACAATGCTGAAGGCTGGGCCTTCTCAGTCAAGGGCCAGAGAGGACTTGAGAAAACCCTTCAGCTAAACTTAAGTCTGCTGTCCTCTCTGGTGTTCTCCTGACTGAAGCACAAAATTGTTCTCTTTCATTTACAGTTCATGCAATCTGGTTTTATTTATTGCATGTTATATGCATGTGTTTTCCCCAGCATCGCCATCCCTGCCAATTCTTGATTTTGTTGGGTCATGTTGTCTTCTGGTTTTGATTAACATAGTTTGAGTATATTTTGATATTTTGTTAAATATCCAGAAGCCTTCGGGCATGGGCGCCACGTAAGAAGTTATTATTGCAATGAATACTATGATCATCAATAGCTTCCCAGGAGATCAATGTCTTGTGCTCATCCAGACAACAGGATGCACAATAGACAGAGGTAGGGCAAGTTTTCCAGTGCCAATGTGCCCAACACAGAACTGAAGGAATCACCTATATGGTGGAGAAGTGTGGTCTCTTTATCCTTGAGTTCTCTGCTCAGGTTCCTAGAGAGGGTGCCAATAGCAACGGTGGATTTTGTGATATAGCTACAGCTTCCACAAGGAACTGGACTGAGACCCCACCACCTCGTTTCACACAAGCCACCAAAAGGCAGCAGTTCCATAACTCATGGCTTTCTCTGTATTCAAGCTGGTGACCTAGAGATGGAAGATTTCATATCCCAATCCCCACAGCCATTCTATCCTCATTCTTGCAAAATGAATCTCTCTTTGGAAATGTGGCTTTTACAAAACTGTAACTAAATATGGTTATTAAATAAGAGCACACTATTAAAAATGCATCTATAAATCCACTAGCAAAGCAAGAAGACAGCTTTGCTCCAATTCCATTTTCCTTTAAAAAAAACAAAACAATGTACTTGTGCTTTGTTCAGGTTTGTTACAGTGGCTTCAAAATACACAGCAAAATGCTTTTAAAATTCTGACTGGAAATTAATTACACACACACACACCTCCAGCACTGAAGCGCAGATCCCCAGCTCTCTGCCCCTCCAACTAACAGGGGTTCAGATCCCTAAGTAGATTGTTCTCAGCCCCAGAGATGGTAGATGGAAAGCAATTTACATCTCTCGCAAGTGATCCCCATCTGGCCAAGACTCCAGCCTTGTCTCATTATGAAAATTACCCATTGCTGATAATGGGCATCAACTGAGCAATTGCCGCTTAGCGCCAGGTGCAGCCCAGACTGCTTTTAATCACGGTTTCCAAAAAGGCAGCGTATACACTATTTGTCCAAAGCCAAATAGTACCTGCGACAGACACACATGGTCAGCGATGGGTAATTTTCCCAGTGTAGACAAGGTTTCTGAGCAATACGTTGATAGGCCTTCAAGGAACTACATTCAGCTTCACAGGCTGGGGAGCATGGAGTTGGAAGACTCTTCCCACTCCCAGCTTTTAAGGAAAAAATGAACCAGAGAGAGTGTTACTTAAAATCTGTTCAGTCACCGTGAGCTCTCACTCTGCCCTACACCTCCCCCCAACCCCCACTCCCACACAGCCCTGTAGCATCACACTGCTCTTCCTCGGGTCTTCCTCTCCCATGTGGAGTGTTGCAGACACCCCAGGCAGCTGTGTAACATATGGCAGGCTTGAAAATGCTTGCAGGCAACAAACGCCCCCTTTATCCTGCCGCTTGTAGCGGGATTCAGACCCAAAGGGGATGCCCAGTCCACATGTTCCCGCAAAATTATTTTCCTGATGAAAAGCATCTTCTCCCCTCCAGCTAATCACACACCCAACTCTATTCCTTCCTTTATAAAGGCAGAACTGTTGCTGAGGGTGTGATAGTTGGTCTTTTTACCATTGTATTTAGACCTAGGGCTACAAAAGGAGCATCCCGTGAAGCAGGAGCCCAATTTTCAAAGCTCCACAATTAACTGATTTTTAAAAATTGACTCCTCTCACCTCACCTCTCATCTCAGATCCAAAGCCTTTGCATATAGGAAGCCTGTTGCCATGATTATGATTTGCAAGGCAAGAATTCATGAACTCATTTAACAAGCAGAATCTTAGAGATGCTACACAGCCATAACCTTTCCTTTTTCAGCTTCACTTATTGCAACACTCCACTATCCCCCAGACAAAAGGAAGACTGTAATCACCTGTCTCCAAGTCCCAATCAGACCTGAATAGTGTGGGAGTGAGGTGAACCTAAGATAGAAGAGTGGGGGTAAGGGTGTGGGGGGCACAGAGTTTGCATTCAGTGTTGGAAACTTGGGGTGTAGTTCTTCCATGGGTCCTTGAGTTGACTTCCCTTTTTGAACCCACACTTGTCATTTACACACATCAGTCCCCTGTTGGTACCTGGTATCAGGTAGTGGACACCTAACTGGCACCTGCAGATAATTACAAGATTGAGTTGCAAAGCTGTGCCTGAATAATCTGTGCCCTCAAACTATAGGCCCAGAGGGGAGGCTAGATTTTAGAAGTCGAGCCCTTTGCAGTCATGACATCATACTGTGGAGGGCTATTAATAATACCGGCATTTCCATCCAAGGATCGCAAAGTGCTTTACAAGTGTTATTGAATTTAGCCACATGCAACACTCTTACGGAGTTCAGGTTAGATTACACCCATGTTCCAGAGACCGAGAGATTTCCTTAAGTCCAATTATTTCAAGTGTGGATGCCTAAAACTGGGTACCTAAATCCACACTTAGGCACCTAAAACAGTGGCCAGATTGTCAGATGTACAGAGCACCTCTCACTTCCCTGGGGAGTTGCAGGTGCTCAGTACATCAGAAATTAGCCCACTTTTTCCAGGTGCCAAAATTTCAGGCACCCAAATTTGAAAAAGTTTGCCTCAGTGGCTTGCCCCAGGGTCACACAGCAGGCCTGGGTTCTACCAGATCTCCCATCTGCCACTCCTGTGCTTCAGGCCACACATTCATCCTTCACCTCTGCTGAATCCTCAGCCCCAGCGGCTGGTTAGCTCTCACAGCTATTCTAGCCAGCAAAGCAGTGCTGTAAAGAGGCCAGCACGGCGGCCATCTCAGTGCCGACACAGCACAGTTGCAAAGAAGTCCCACCTGCTGGAACCCTAGCAGGACGTCCGGGAAAGGAAGCTCCCGTTGCTGAGCTGCCGTAACTGGCACTCTCAGAGCCCTGCAGAGAGCAGCCAGAGCTTTCCCAGTTCTCCTGACCAGGGAGAACCAGCCGAACACTGCAATGCCCAGGCAGTGACCAAGTGGTCTCCAGGCCCCTCTGCTGCACCAGCTCCCTGCTCAATTACTGACAAACCTCTCCGAAAGACAGGTCTTTAACTGGTCAGCTGCCCTGAACAGGAAGGACAATCACAAACAAGAAGTGTGATGGACAGCTCCCAGAGAGGGGTTTTACCACTGCCTCAGGGAAGCTGAGGCCAGGTTGACACTACCGCGGGCAGTTGCTTTAGTGGGTCTAGTAAAGACCCACCAAATCACCAGCAGATTGCTCTCCAGTCAACCCCTATACTCTACCCCCAACCAGAAGAGTAAGGTAAATCGACAGGAGAGTTTCTCCCGTCGACCTTCCGTGGTAACTCGACCTAAGGTACGTCGACTCCAGCTACATTATTCACATAGCTGGAGTTGCGTAGCGTAGGTCGACTGACCACGGTAGTGTAGACATAGCCTGAGACACCAGCCACCGGCAGTTGTTGCTGCATTTGAGGGCTAGAACAAAATTTTAAGTCCTAAGAATAACCCCAGCTGCCCGACTCTCTCCCACATGCTGTGTTGTGCCAGCCTTGGCATGCTCCCTTTGGGCTTGTGTACACAGCAACATTTATGGCCAGAAGTGGGAGAGGCACAAAATGTGGTCTTGCTTCTTACAGAGGGCATCAGCCGGTGTTACAGAACCAGTGCTACGGGCTCTGTCTGGGACCCTACCATTATAACACGCTCCTCCACCACAGTACACACTGCTGTGTAGAACCAAAGAAGCCAATCAAGCCAATACTATGGCTGAACCTGAAACGACTGTGTCTGAGCTGGGGCTTGCAGAGATTTCCTCTCCATTGTGAGCAGGGACTTTCCCCCCTGAGAACCATATCAGTCAAGCCATGCTATTGGATCCTTACCTCCTTCCTTGCACCTCTTAGGCCACAGGATGGCAAGAGCTGTGTTAGGATCATACTGTGGTCCAACCAGTGGGAGTGTTCTACAGTATAGCTTGATGGCCACTGTTCTCAGGAAAACAGAACCCTTGCCCACACTGGTCAGGGAAACCATCTGTAATAGACACTCGTAGCATGGTTTCAACTGTAGGTTGGACAATGCCTTGATGTTGCTTCCAGACTGGATAGAAACACTACAGCAACACAACTGACGCTTGTCACATCACTCATCCCAACACACAAGCAGGGAACTGACTAGGAGTCCAAGAGCAATTTTGCCTCCCCCCTCCATCCGCCCAAACACCAAATGGAACTCTTAACTGCACTACTGTTAACCCACCAGGCTAGCCCCATTTCCAGCCTTTCAACACCATCCACATCTTCGGAGGCCCATGGAGCTACACATTCCCCATGAGAGCAGAGCTATTCTAGTTCAGAAATAAATAGCTGGAGAATTTAAGAGGAGGGAGAGGAGCTGTGTCCAACACCTCAGTACTTGAAAACGGCTCCCAAGAGAAGAACATCGTGAAGTCAGCCACAGCTAACACACCAACAACAAATTCCTAAAGCAACATCAACCAGCAGCTTACAGGAGTCAGTAACTTAGAAAGGCCATTCCCAGTGATGACAGAGTCCATCACATACCTCAGCCATTCCGAGAGGGCAGCCCAAAGCTAAACAATGGGTAAGAATTACAACTGCTCTAAGGACTTGTCCATAGCTGGAAATTAACTGAAAGTTATTCCAGAGCAATTATTCTGCTACAAGTTAGTCTGGAATAGTTATTCCATTCCAGAATAGCTATTTCAGTCAGCTTCCAAGAGTAGACAAGCCCTTAGTTAAAAGCCTAACGTGGGCCAAGAGATCTACAGTAATACAATTAATGTTTTAGTCCATTTCATTAACTAACAACGTCAGGCAAGCAAGATAAGACTACATCCTTCCCTGTCAATACATCACCTGCTCACCTAATTCACTTAGCGGTACATCAATAACGTATTGGCACAGTCACACGCCTCTATGAGAGAAGTGGACATAGAAACGCCAGCGTTAAGAAAGCAGTGACGGAACTTGGTCACTGAATTTTGGAAGGACTAGAGCATCTTCACCAACAGTGCAGCAGTTGTCAATAACTAGTAGCTGTTTTGTCTGAAGAGTCAATATAGAATGAATTTTTTTTCCCCCCCTTACAAAAATCAAGGCTAGATTTCATGAAAGCCCCAGTTGACATGACTGTTCCCTCTGGATTCTGCCACTGTAGCTTTCAGCACCATTACAGTCCTGAATTTATTCGGAATGTTGCAACACAGCAATATGACATGAAGTTGTTGACATTGGGGTGTGATGACACATGTGAAGATGCATCTTGGCCATGCATGGACAATCAACAGGTGAGTACGCACAGGCAGGAGTGCGCTATGGAGGCTACATTCAAATGGTGAGTGCCAAGCCCCAAAGCTAGCCCAGCTCTCAGACCACCAGCTTTCTCGCCAGCCCCCCAAACAGTGCACAAGTCCAAGTGTGCGTAACCATCAGGGACTGGTGCATACCACACAGCCTCTGATCTACTGTCTGAACACATGCTCTGATCTCCTGTTACTGCTGCAAAACAACAAAGGATTGAGGTATTCCACTTACCTCCGCTGTGCTTCGTTTGGCACATTAAACATGGAACACTAATTACAGTGCGTTGTTCTGCTTAAGGGGTTGTCAGCATTTCCATTGTAAAGCCTTCATTTCAGGGGTTTACAGTACAGCTGTGAAATATTCTCTTTGGGCTGAAGCTTGACGTGCAAAGGTTTGGCCCCAGACCAGGTTTGTCTGTTTGTTTGCTGTTGAGGGTTTGAGGTTTCTGGTTTTGGTCTCAAAGGTTTTTTTGTTTTGTTTGTTTTGGGGGGGGGGGATTTAAGGAGGGAGCTATTTCCAAGTTATCAGAATGCAAAACAACAAAAAACACACTGCTCCACTTGATTTCCTCCTCTCCCAGCCACCCCCTTTGTTGATGTGTTCTAACTTTAACAGCTTCATCTTAGAGCCATTTTAAACGTACTTAACTCTATAAAGCTAGAGGATTGTTTGCCTTCTCCCTCCTCTTCCCCAACTACAGTTTAACTTGTTTTTCCCTCTCAGACTCCAGTGCTGACGAAATGTTCCGGCTTGACAGGCTGAAGACTGAAATCCCTCTACCCCAGAGGAGGCAGAACAGCAGGGCAAGCTCCCACACACCCACCTTACTAATATAGCTCAGCCCTTCCCAGGGTGGACCAGTCTCCACAGCCCATTCAAACCTTGGTCATCTGACATTGTTGTCATTTGTCCTGCTGGACTCTTTGTGAACACTGACCCTCTAGGAGTCGCACTAGAACCAGCAAATTTGTTTCACACAGGCCACCATGCCGACCTGTTGCAAAATTTTGAACACTTCCAACCTCTGCTCTGTTTGAGCCAGCATTCATGAGATGAAAGGCTTCTTATCCCATTTCCAAGCCACTGAGTCAGTCTCCACCTCTCTGAAACCCCTCCACCTTCTGTTTCCTTACCGAGTAGGAATAATAATTCTGTAAGGTTCAAAGCAGCCTGGATATTGACATCTTCAATCAGTGATGGCGGTTTGCAAGGTCAATTTGTTTGGTTACCAAAATAGCCACAATGCTCTTTTTGTTTTTAAAACCCCAGGGAACACAGTCCCACAGTCTAATTACATGCCTAACGCACCTTGGAACCACCATGGCAAGGGCTGCAGTGAAGTTACTTGGAGACTTGAATCATTATAATGCACAAAGCCATTATATTATAAATCCTGCAAAAAAGCAGGAGGTGGGGGTGGAGATGGGCTTCTAATGGAAGCGCTGACAGAGTCTCAGTTTAATGGCTCTGCCAGGTGCCAAGACAACGTGTGCGCGTGGGTGTGCGTTATACAGAATACATACAGGCTATAGAATGGAGAGCAGCACAGAGAGGGAGGCGGAAGGCAGGAAACGTGAACAAGCTAGCTCCCTATGGATTTTCTTTCTACATGCACCCTCCCAGTCTCTCTCCCCTGCTCTCCCCACACACCACACTAGCCGTTTCAGTCCCATTCCAGCTGTCAGGATCACATTCCTGACCCGCCAGCCCCAGCTGTCTGGGGCTACACTGCTGAATCTGCACTTTCCCTCCCCAAGAGGCACCTGGAGTAAAACAATCCCATACACAGAGTCTCCCAGCCCTCAGGGAAGGGGAGGGGGCAGGGAGAGTCTGTTCAAAGTGCTTGTGTCAGGAACCAGATAGGGCGTTCAGAACAGGTAGCAGCAAGCAGCTGCCCCCCATTGCTCTGTGAAAGAAGATACATGAGGGTCAGCTCCCTACTGGCTTCTGAAGCATGGTGTAGTAGCCATTAAATCACTGCCCACAGGTCCCAGTTTCTCTGTTTAACCCAAAGCCGAAATCTCCATCTTTCTCCACTCCTCACCCCCACACTAATGCCTGGGGTCTAATTTCCCTTTAAAAATAAGTGCCCTTCCTCACCCCTGCAGGCCTTATGCTCCTGAGAAGACATGGGGAGCTCCTAGGGTGACCAGACAACAAATGTGAAAAATCGGGATGGGGCGGGGGAATAGGAGCCTATATAAGAAAAAGACCCAAAAATCGGGACTGTCCCTATAAAATAGGGACATCTGGTCACCCTAGGAGCTCCAGGCTCTCTTTGCTTCTCCCACTCAACTAGAGTCCTTATCTGCCTAACTGCAGACCCAGGGCCTGAGTTGCAATAAGCTTCTGTGGGATTTGTCAGGCCCTCATGCTGGCCTCTCGAATCTCAGGACTTTCAGAGCGGAAGCTGAAAAGGCGACACTGACCAGACTAAGGGCTTATCTACACATGGTTACTCTGGAACACCTATTCCGTGGGTTAAGATAAATCGGAACAAGGCTCCCTTATTCTGGAATAAGTGTGTCCACACATGGAGTTAATCAGGGATGGACAAGTCCTAAGCGGAAGGAGAGAGAGGTAGATCCCATTTAGGCAGACTACAAAGAAGACAGTTCTTAAGCTCTTGGGACCCACGGTTGTCCAGAGTCACTTAACGTCAGGAATATTTTATTTACCCAATTTTTTTTTTTAAATAAAACGTTCCCTTTATGTTATTTGTCATATGGCAGAGAAAGGGGATGGGGGCAGATCTAGGTTTCAGGCTTTTCAATTTCTGGCTGTAAAGGGTATGGTGGACACTCATCCATTCATCTGAGCTAGCCACCACAGTGCAATAGTGCTTCTCTGCCACTGATATCTGATCTATCCTTGGAGCCAGTAAAGGAGCTGATCCAGCCTTCCACCAGTCTGAAGTTTGGTAAACCATTTTCAGGAGGGCAAAGTGCAACTGAGTACTTCCAGTGTTCCCCTGACTGTCCACATTCTAGCAGCTTCTGTCCCTGGAACCACTTTTTGCTGAAAGTGGGTCAAGGCTGCTAACCACCAGTCTGCTCCAAATTCAACCACTAAGATCAGAGGTAGGCAGAGAAAGTGGTTTTGGAGTGAGAACGAAATGGAAGTAAACGGGATTCCCAAGGGCAATGTTTCAGTTACTCATAAAGGGATTTGGATTAATTCAGCAACAAAAGGGTCTGAAAGTGTAAGGGGGCATTGTTTATCACAATTAATCATCACTTCACAGGAAGGGAAGGCCCTTTCCACAGTCATTTTCCTCTGTTTCACACAAACGTTAGTCATCACAAGAAGTGAGGAAAAGAGGACACAGAAAACAGCCAGGAAGAATTTGAGCAAAGGCTGCACAAGGCCCTACCAACACAGTTCTGCAAATGCACCATCCCCCATCCCAATCCCAGTCCTGGGCTTACTCCTAAACGGAGAGGGATGATAGTTAAAAGTTCGTTATGGAGACAGACATCAACTGTAGGCCACAATGAGAAGCAACTCATTTCACTTGTGACAAGAGAGATTTTAAAACACAGGCCTCTAAAGGGGAAAAGACTATTACTCCTCATGCTACCTTAGTAAGGCAAGATTCAATGCTCAATTCCAGAAGATGACCGCCAAACTCCATGCACATGCAGACTCCCAAACTGACTATGAGGACACACTGAGAAGGAGTGCTCAGAAAGCCCTCATTACTCCTGACCCAGTACACGGTCCAAAAAGTCCATTCCACACCAGTAAGAAACAAACTGCATAGGCCCAAGGAGACTGAAAGGAGCCGAGATACTTGAGAGTGAAATCAGAGAAAGAGAACAAAGTCCCAGCCCTGGAAAAAAGAGAGACAGATTGAGATTCAAAGCTATGCTTTCCCCACTGCTCCTCCTCACCTCCCCCCATTTATTTTAGACAGGAAAGGACCAGGACACTATTTGCCATGAACCAATTTTTTGGTGGGATTTAATTGACTGTTGGAAGTAATTGACTGTTGGAACTTTGTGGGCACAAGGACGAGAGAGAATGAGAACACACATGACTGCAGCCAATGGGGTGATTCTAAAAGGTGCTGTCAGCACTCATGTGGGATGACCTGCATAACTCATTGCTGGCTTCCGTATTTATGAATAATGTGGGCATCCCAACTCCATGCCAATCAAACCCGCACACCTCACCACCATGTGTCCTGATCTATCACGTGTGGTATACGCAAACTCTTTTAGAGATGGATGAGTTTGTTTGTTTTTTTTTAATTTTTTTTTTTTTTAAAAAGAGGAACATCTGTATCTACTCTATAAAGCCAGGTGCTTTAATTGCCATGAGGCCAACTGAGCAGGTCTTGCAGAGAAGAGAGCAGCTGTAAATAATCAATTTAAGACAACTCTAGAAGAAACTTAACAGTTTTACTATTCACAAAAACCTTACAGATTTAAAGCCCGACATCTCAGGAGCTTCAAGGGACAAAGGCAAGTTCTCTGCCCCACTGGAAAGCTGAGAGCTCGTCTCCATTCATTGGTATAAGCTCCTGCCTCAAACAATTAAACTGGTCCCAGACTGACTGTCACCTGCGCTACACCTCAGCCCAGTGTGATTTGGGGGAAGGAAATGTACATCTGTATCTATATCTGGAAGGGGAGAATTAGAGGCATTTTACGTACCAGGTTAACTTAAATAAAAGAGTGGCGGCAGCTTAAAGTTTCTCAGGGGTTGGGAAAGCTGGAATAAAAATACCAAGATCAGAGATCAGGTGAGGCAATCAAAGATGTGCGGAGAAGGCCATTTATCACATGAATTGCACCGCTTGTGGGGGGAGGGGCGTTTGTTTCCAGTTAGCACTGAATCCTGCCATAAAGATAGTGTGCACAATTATTAGTTACTATTTGTATTTCAATAGCACCTAGATGTTCCCCATTGAGGTCATAGTGTGAGGCACCAACACACACAAGTAGTAAGGAACAGTCCTTGACTTGAAGAACTTGAAATTAAAGTAGACAAGAAAAAGAGAGGACAGGAGGGGAAACAGAAATATAAGAAGAGCTGCAATGACTTGCCCAAGGTCACCCAGCAGGCCAGTGGCAGAGCTGGGAATAGACCCCAAGTCTCTTGAGTCCCAGTATGGTGCTCCATCCATTGGGCCAAGCTGCACATCTCCAGCACTTAGAATCACAGAAATGTAGATTGTAGGAAGAGACCTTTAGAGGTCATCTAGTCCAGTCCCCTGCACTGAGATAGGACCAAGTAAACCTACACCACCCCTGACTGGATGTTTGTCCAACCTGTTCTTAAAAACCTCCAGTGACAGTGATTCCACAACCTCCTTAGGAAGCCTGTTCCAGAGCTTAACTACCCTTATAGTTAGAAAGTTCCTAATGTTTAATCTAAATCTCCCTTGCTGCAGATTAAGCTCATTACTTCTTGCCTTACCTTCAGCGGACATGGAGAATAATTGATCACCATCCTCTTTATAACAGCCCTCAATATATTTGAAGACTGTTACCAGATCCCCCTTCAGGCTTCTTTTCTCAAGGCTAAACAAACCCAGTTTTGTTTTGTTTTTTTAAACCTTTCCTTATAGGGCAGGTTTTCTAAACTTTTTATCATCATTTTTGTTGCTCTCCCCTGGGCTCTCTCCAGTTTGTCCACATCTTTCTTAAAGTCTGGCGCTCGGAATTGGACACAATATGCCAGCTAAGGCCTCATCAGCATTGAGTAGAGCGGGACATTTACCTCCCATGTCTTGCATATACCACTTCTTCCCTTGCCTTCAGCCAAAAAACAGGCCCAAGACAAGTATAAGAAAAGTGCTTCCAAGCAAAAGCAAAGGAAAATAGGAGAGAGTTTAATTCCACTCACTTTTCCATACATCTTTCAGATGAGTGGTGAAGAGGCCCCAAGCACCCATGGGCCCTTCTTTTCAAATCTGTGTGCCTAAAGTTAGGCACTTAAGTCCACCCGAAGGTACTTAAACAAATGGTTTTCAAAGGTGCTGAGCTCCCACAGACTTTAAAAGGTGTTCAGCACTTTCGAAAAACCAGGCCATTTATTTAGGTACCCCAGAACGTAGTTGGTTTGAAAATCTTGGTCAGTGTCCTGGACAAATACCACCACCTAGTATTACATTCTGCCTCCTGGGATATTCAAGGGGACCCACCACCCTTACCAGCTTTGCCTGGATCTCTGCAATCCTCTCCTTCATTCTCTGCCCTTTACCCTGCAGAATAAGCTCCTTACAGAGGAGGCCTTATAATCAAGTGCCCTTTGTATGTCCAAGAATTAAAGAGCTCTTCCCGTCTTCAGTGCTCAGTGTGCATGTTAATCGAAAGAGCTCTCTGCTGTCAGCTGGAAGGAGATTGTGTGCGACAGGAAAAGCATTACCTAGAGATACAGAAAATGTCTTTAAAAGAATGGAGCAAGCACTGACTTCCATTGGTCCCTCACCACCATCCCCAGTAGTGCTTTCCAAATTCTTCACCTGCAGCACGATGCCCAGATTGTTCCAGCCTGAGGATTCCCCTGCCAGGCGTAGAAAATTCCACAAAATCTCTACGTGCCAAACCAGGGACATAGAGTATGTGATATTCTGTTCTTTCAAAAACTGCACAGCTCTAACAGGCAGGCCCTGACCCACTGTCCATTGAAGTCAATAGATATCATTTCATTGACTTCAATGGGGTTTGGATCAGACCCTAAGAACAAGTGAGAAATCTTTTTTTTTTTTAAACCCAGGATCAGATGGTTTAGGTTTTGTTTCATTGCCCCATCTAAAAAATACGTTCATTCTTCCAGGCATGCTGGACACTATAATTTTCAAGCCCAGGGAAGAACACAGCTGGAAGCTTAGCAGGTACACGGGCACAGCTGCTGAATCGAGAATCTCTGCTTCATAGACTATTCTGTTTATGACCTAAGCAAAAGGCAGCCATTACTCACAGAGCAGCGATCTGGAACTCTTGACTCGGTTTGGATCTTCCTAACAGTCTAAATTTTTGCCAGGCAAATGAATCCATCATCTCAAAATAGTTCCTTACAAATCAGCAGAAATAAATCATCTGTTCAGATGCTCACAGATATACAAATATGAATAGAGAATACACAACAAAGGGAGACAAAATTAGAGAGAGATAACCACAAGTCAATCCTGAACGATCATTCTCAACTTGCTGAATAGCTTGTTTATTCCACTTCACCCCACATGCTTTGCATTAGATTACTTCCTCCTACGACTTCTTGCAAATGTGTTTTAGTTTGTTCTCTTTAATGAAAATGAGTAAGTAAATGACAGGCACAATAGTTCAAGCAAGCCAGTTTATATGAGGACTTAAAAGGGGACCTACAAAAGGAAAAAAATGCACTAGTCCCCATCTCACTGATGTATTATGGTAGCCTGGAAAAGGTTCCCTCTTCACTCCACTTGTTTGCTTTGTGTAGTATTTTTAACACCATAAACACAGGGCTTGTCTACCCAGGAATCCAGGCTATGGATGACTTGACAAACAGTAGGATCATGAAGTACAAATACCAAGGAAGTGAAACCTGATCAAGAGGAAGTGATTTTTATTCAGATTTTTTAAAACTTGTTTGTGTTTAACATCCAATTCCTGATATTTCTAAGGGTAGGAAAAACCCCATTATTTTGAGGCCTTCTTATACATCGGAAAAAATTAAAGATGGGCATGTGCCCAATTTCCATCTCTCCTTGACAGATCACTATTTTTGCTTTAAGTTTTTAGTTCTCAGCAAAATTATTCTGCTGAGAAGGTAGAAAGAGGCAGATTCAGGAGATGCAATCCTAAAAGCATCTTACATTCCTGAAGCAGGATTTGCTTATAAATATTTTAGATACACCTTTCCATAGTGACACTTATTTGTCAGGGAGTCTGGGTTTCCAAAAGGTATGCTCTGGTCAATATACATATTGGTAAATACCTTTCCTACTCATCACAGGGCCATTTTGCCTGTTTAAAATAAGGACCATTAGAACTAGCAAAAATATTCAAAGAACACATTGTAAATCTGGGTTGTGACATCTAAGAATGTCTGTAGTTAAAACATCTCAATCTTTTTGAAGCTGCACCTATCCATTGCTCTGGTGATCATATTTATACTGTATTTCACAATTTCTAGAATCACGTTGAATATAGAAACCTAGACAGAGGATCTCTATACATCACTGTACCTTAATGCTTAGACCAAGGGTGGGCAAACTTTTTGGCCTGAGGGCCACATCAGGGTTCCAAAACTGTATGGAGGGCCAGGTAGGGAAGGCGGTGCCTCCCGAAACAGCCTGGCCCCTGGCCCCTATCCGCCCCTTCCCACTTCCTGCCCCTTGACCTCCTGGGACCGCCACCCTCCCCCAGGACTCCCCCCATCCAATGACCCCCGCTCCCTGCCCCCTGACTGCCCCAACCCCTATCCACACCCCCGCTCCCTGAGTCCCTCCTGGGACTCCCACACCTATCCAACCCCCTGTTCCCCATCCCCTGACTCCCCCCCCGGAACCTCTTCCCCATCCAACTGCCCCCTGCTCCCAGTCCCCTGACTGCCCCCCAGGACTCCCTGCACCTTATCCAACCCCCTCACTCCTCGCCCCCTTAACATGCCGCTCAGAGCACCAGGACTGGCAACCGCGCCACCAGGCAAGAGCCAGTCACGCCACTGCACAGTCTAGAGCACCGGGGCAGGCTGGTGGCTCTCGCAGCCATGCTGCCCGGCAGGAGCTCACTGCCCCGCCGCCCAGAGCGTTGGCAGCACGGCAAGCTGAGGCTGCGGGGAAGGGGGGACAGCAGAGGAGGGACTGGGGACTAGCCTCCCAGACCGAGAGCTCAAGGGCCGGGCAGGAGGGTCTGGCGGGCCGGATGTGGCCCGCGGCCCACAGTTTGCCCACCTCTGGCCAAGACAATAGTAAATGGTGGGATACTGGTTTTATGCTTACTGGTTCATGAACAAGGAGAGGGTGCAAAGGTAGCTCCTCCATAAATTCTGTAGCTCAGCTGGTTATCCAGGGAACAGCTATAGTATTAAATATGGCTTACTATTTGTCAGAATAAATCAAAGAAGTGCAAAGTATATATTGCATTTATTGCAAGTGTTGCAGCAGGATAGGAAGAAGCAAAATACAAACACTTCACTCGACTGAACTTTGGAAAGACTCAATAGCAAGTTAGTCAAAGGTGGACAAGTTTTTGCACCTTGAGGCTTAGGAAAGCATGTAAAACTAGGGCTGCTCTTCGCACATTAACTGTCTCTGTGCTGCTAGCTCTGTGGAGGCCATTTCCGGTGTTTCCTTTGGCAGCAAGATACTTATCTTTGAACTTCACTCTGTTACACGCGGTACAAGAGACCACAGGAGCATATGACAGCAAGCTTAGCCGGTATCCTCTAGGGTGGCTGCCACGTGGAAGGTTATGTAGGCGGACATTTCTACTACATTGTTTAGCATGACACACTAGGTGACACTAGAAGCCCTAGGAGTAGGGTGACCAGACAGCAAATGTGAAAAATCGGGATAGGGGATGGGAGAGTAATAGGAGTCTACATAAGAAAAAGACTCAAAAATCGGGACTGTCCCTATAAAATCAGGACATCTGGTCACCCTACCTAGGAGGCCAGCCACCCCAATTTTAGAGATCACCTCAGTTGTGTCATGCGTATTCCATAACCCCCCCACATTCTCTGTGGGACAGTTAGGGACTTGAGTCTCCCACATCTCAGGTGTGCATCCTAACCACTGAGCTATTTATATGTGACCATACCCTAAGGGGTGGTCTAGCAATTCATCTGGTTGCAGGGGGGAAAATACCTCAGGCTACTGTGAGGAGGAATTCAAAAAGAATTCAGCTGCAAGGTTAGAATTAGAGAGCCCCAGGATAGCCATGCAAAGCACAGATCGCAGGTTGTGGGACACAAAACTCTACAGCAAACCTCATAGGATTCCTGACAAAGTCCCCTCCCCCTTAGGGGAAAATGGGTTTGTGCAACCTTCACACTTTTCCACAGGGAATAGAAGCTCTGGCCCCAGAGAGCCTACCCTTTACACACGACTCTCTGGGGCTCAGCCTGGTATTCCAAAGAACTGTGTTGCCATTAGCAACACTTCCCACCCCCACCCCCACCCCAAGACAGCAAGCGGAGTTGACTCCAAAGGACTTCCTACACCTGGCAAGGGAAGCCTACTATATTGGTGCTACCCCCTTTCTTACTCCCCCATCCCAAACACACAGAGTTGGGGGCTTTTCCACTCCTCCATGCATCCCAGTGAAAGGAAGCAAAGGAGCCAGAACTATTTATACCAACAATTTTATTGCAACGGTTCTATAGTATATAAAAAAGGCTCCATGGTTTATTTCCAGCCAGAAGTAACCCAATGCTGGTGTACATATGTTTCGACCACAGTGACTGGAAAGAGTGTCCCATAAAGGCTGTTACTCTGCAATTCCACTACGACTGGTGTGATTACTATCCTTGCAGAAACACAAGCTGTGTTAGGAAAAAAAAAAAAAACACGTCCAAGGCTCTATCTACACTTAAATCTCTGCAGCACTTCAGTGTAGACACTCACTACAGTGGCAGAAGGGGTTCTCCCATCAGTGGAGTTAATCCACATCCTCAAGAAGCAGTAGCTAGGTCAACAGAAGAATTCTTCTGTCAGCCTAGCACTGTCTACGCCGGGGGCTAGGACACCTTGACTACATCGTTATGGGGTGTGGATTTTTCACACCCTGAGAAACGTAGCTGGGTCAACCTAACCTGGACCAAGAAGCTAAATAAGTCACTTGCCTGAATACCACTGACAGATTTCTACTCCAGCCCCAATGGTTTCACAATATGGTAGTTAACAGTCAGTTCTTGTCATTTGTAACAAAGTTCTGATTGCCAAGAGATCAAGCAGGGAGGGCCAGGTTGCGTGACCACAGAGGGGCAGATCTGCAGTGCATCCTGTTTGCAGTAACCCTAAACCCTTAAAACCCAGGCAAACTGAAATGAGGCGCTTTACACCGCTAATTACGGGCCAAATCCTGATTCTACTGAAGTCAATGACAAAACTACCATTATATCAGTGGAACCAGGATTCAGCTCAACAGCTATAAACTTCCACTAATAGGAGAAGTAAAACCTTGGGGCTTTTCAAAAGCACTCCGGATAAGCCTAAGTCTGCTCCCATTTATGTTACTGGAAAAGCTCCCACTAACTCCATCAGGTGCAGCTGAGGGAGGAGCCAGTTACAGACATCTAGTTCTAACCCAGTTCCATGGTGGCACAGCATACTTAAGGGCAACCATCTGCCAGCCAGGGATTGCTGGAGCGAAGTAGCCATGAATGGCATCATTATGCAGATCATCCCAAAGGAAGCCAACAAAGCCCTTTTACCGCATCATCATGTACTCTGCATATTAAATGTATTTCAGAAGAGTTTTGGAAAGTAGTTACAGATTTTATTGGTACTGCTTTACACATCCTTCTCCCTAAAGAGCCAGTTTACATGAGTCAAACAGTACAGGACTCCAAAAAGGAGGAAAGTTACCTTCTGCTTTTGAAGGGCAAGAGAGGCGATTAGCAAAGTTCAAATAGCCAAGTCCAGATTAGCAAGCCAGTGGGTAGTTTTGGGAGTGGCTTGATTCAAGTCTAAGATGCCACTTGCAAATGATTGAAGCAGGCCTGGCTTTGCAATGTGGTCCCTAGTACACGACTGGTGTTCAGTCACACTGTGCATTGTCGCTCATCTTCCAAAGGCATACGAGATGACAGCATCTGCCATGCACTGTTCTAAAATGGTTCAATGGGGACCATTATTTCCAGGGTAGACTGAAGCGTGGAAGTGCTTTTCTGGGGTTGGCAGTCAGGTGTTTGTGGGACATTAACATTATCCCAGAATTCTTTCCAGTGTGCCTCAGGATGGAATGAGGACACTGTAGCCTGACCCCAAAAAGGCTTGTGAGATTTCAGACATTTCTTCGGAAGGTGCCAGCAGTTCTCAGTTCAAGCTAGCCACGGTTGGACTGTGCTCATGACCTGCATGTCTCTCTCTCCAGATTCTGGATGAGGGGTATATGTGCCAGAGTGAGCACCAGTTGACCAGGTGTTGATTTTACCCTTCCAGGTCTGATTCTCATCATGGCACTAGGCCACACATCCAGAGATTGGCACATGAGCTGCCCACCCAGACCAGTGCACAATAATCAGCAGCCATGCGTAGCAGTGCTAGAGTTGCTGTTGGCTGTAGCTCACGAAAGCTCACGCTCAAATAAATGGGTTAGTCTCTAAGGTGCCACAAGTCCTCCTGTTCTTTTTGCCAATACAGACTAACACGGCTGCTCCTCTGAAACCTGTTCAAAGTGTGTGCACACCTGCACTCCACGTAGTGCCTGCAGGTTTTCGGGCAAGGTTAGATCTTGCTTTTAACCTTTTGTGCCTGTTTTCTCCAGATGGGTTTAAAGCCAAGCTTCTGTACAAGGTTACAGGTAAGCACTTCACATAGGGCATGTTTCGGACCCTTTGCCCACAAAGGTGACAAAGTGGTTACTTGGCAGCCTGGTTGTCTAGGCAACAGGCTATTACCAAGGTTCTGGAGGCGCTGGGGAGGAGTTTTCAATATTGAAAGCATTCCACCATTGAAGCTGGAAGGAAGAAAGGTGAGTTGCAACAAATACGTTTTGGTAATCTCTAAAAATTACCTTAAAATAATCTTTTCTATACCATGTTACAATCATAAGGTCAGGGACCTCAGACTTCCCAGGGCTAGAAACAAGGACTGCATATCCCACCGGAAAGCAGCGCACCTCCCCTATCCAGGAGTATGAATCTCCCATCTCTACCCTTGCAAGATATCCGTGTGGTTTGGTTTTGTTTTTTAAAATGGTGGCTGTTCCAAGCTGCTCATGGATTGTTAGCAACAGTCCCACGCAAGATAGATCAGTGGGCAGAGTACAGGTGAAGCAGTCAAGATGACATGAAGATGAAGAATTACATGGACATGTGCATGATATATATATATATATCATGCACACACACACACACAGTGGATTAAATGAGCTATCATCATGTACAGGACCTGATTGTGCAAACACTTATGCATGTTCTTAACTTTATGTCCATCAGCTTGAACAGGACTATTCACATACATAAAGTTAAGCACATGTGTATATGTTTGCAGGACTGGGGCCATAGTTTGCATCTCGGTTATTTTTTAACTGGGATCAGAATCAAATTAAGTTTGTAAATATTACATACATGCAACAATATTATAAGCCACTCTGCAAGTTAGTGAAAGTACGAGAGAGCGCACGTGTGTCTATTTTAAAAATACGAGAGAGAGAGAGAGAGAGAACGAGAACGAGAATGAACAGCCAAGAGAGAACACCTACTTCCTCTGAGTTTATATATAAAATACATTTTTTTCTGGTCCCATCATCCACCCAAGGCAACATCATCCACCAAGCAACACTGTTTAAATATCCTTTACAATCCAGGATCCTGCTTGGCAGCTGTTTACAGCTCTTTCCTTTCTGGGGAACTGGGTAGAGGTATCTAAATTAAATCACCCTGGAGAGCAGCGTGTGGGACAGAACCCAGGCAAGCAGACAGACCTGGAGACCTAGAAATAAATCCCCTCTTCCAGACAAGGGACTGCATCATAATAAGCATTCTTTCTGCTTCTAAGAGCCAGAGCGCTCATTCTGAGAGTGGCACCCTCCTGGTTTCAGGAAAATCCATGCTCCCCAGCAAGGAGAATCATCCACTTGGACATTTTATAATGGATTTGCCTCGTAGCTCTTCCTTCTGCCCTAACTACTTCGGAGGCTTAGGCTGATCGCTGATGATTTACAGTTCTGCTGTCTCCCCAGCATGAGAGCTCCCAGGCACAAATAACCCCAAATGCTAAATGCTACACAGATAACAGGCTCCAGGCCCACAGCTCCTCTCCGTGCAGCCTGGGCCAGCCATATCAGCTCTGTTCTGCCTGGAGAATTACAGCACTGTTTATACTGCCTTAGCCTCTGAGAGGGTGGTTGGTGAAGGAGTGTCGGGCCGCTCCTCCCAGTAAGATGGGAGCCTGGGTGTCAGAACAAGCCATGCACAAAGGGGGGGAAAAAACAAAACAAAACAACACTCTCCCATGATTGCCATCAGACCTTTAGGGCGTAAGTGAGGCATGAACTGCGGAGTTTCCCTGGTTCCTTTAAGTCTTCTGGAAACAGTAACATAAGCAAAGCCACAAGTCTCCTTGCAGTGAGCAACCCTTCTCTTCCCATTGAGATGCCCCAGAATTCTCTATGGTCAAGTAATATCCCTGCAACCCCACATTCCCTCAGGAGTACCCCACACCTGCCCCAATAGCAAATTCCCCAGATCTTCCTTTAATATTTTACTTGACTGCGGGGGAAACTCAGCTGTCAAGTCAGGACAGCAGAGACAGTGGGTGGGTGGGAAGTGTTTTTGCTGCAACTTTAGCCTTTGTTACCAAGAGCATCACAGGTATTTTAGATAAGCTATTACCAGCAGGAGAGTGGGGTGGGGGGAGAGAAAACCTTTTGTAGTGGTAAACACTCATTTTTTCATGCTTTGTGTGTATAAAAAGGTCTTCTATATTTTCCACAATATGCATCCGATGAAGTGAGCTGTAGCTCACGAAAGCTTATGCTCAAATAAATTGGTTAGTCTCTAAGGTGCCACAAGTACTCCTTTTCTTTTTGTGAATACAGACTAACACGGCTGTTACTCTGAAACCTTTAATAACATTGTCTATCATGACACAGAGCTCACCTCGGCTCTCATTCCACACTGCTCAGTACAGAGCCTGGGTCAACAGAATTAAAAAAAAATGTGTATATAATATATAAAGTGTATATAATCTATTTTAATACATGAAAATATATTGTGTATTGTATATACTCAAATACACGCACTGACGTGTGTTCATGGAGGATAGGTCCATCAGTGGCTAGTAGCCAGGATGGGCAGGGTTGGTGTCCCTAGCCTCTGTTTGCCAGAAGCTGGGAATGGACGACAGGGGATGGATTACTTGATGATTATCTGTTCTGTTCATTCCCTTTGGGGCACCTGGAATTGGCCACTGTTGGAAGACAGGACACTGGGCTGGATGGACCTTTGGTCTGAGCCAGTATGACCCTTCCTGTGTTCTCATGACGCTCGCTCTCTCTCACAAGTAGCCTTCAGCTAGGCCAGCCACTCTCAGGAAGAACACCCCCGCCCACAACACACAAACCACCACCCAAACCTGGAGAGTAGGGAAGAGAAAGGGGGAGTATGGGCACATTAATGGGCTTGTTTACACTAACATTTTTTACCTGGAATTAATTGATAGCGAAGGTGAACCACAAACTTGTGTCTGGGGAGTGTCCAGACTAGACTGCACAAACTTGTTAACCACCACAGGTTAATTGGCAATCACTTCACAATACACCAGCCCCGTGTGCATGTATCCCCCAGCCCGTGCAGCTCAGCATTGTGGCACTGCTCCAATGTTCCACTGTGGAAAAAACCCGCACATTTGGGCTACATTCAGTGGCGTGTAGGGTGTGTGTAACTACGTGCAGCAGTCTGCGTCCACACTGCAGTGTGTAGCTACCAGTTCCGGTGAAAGGCTCTGGCAGAGGCAACTTGGCAGCAGTGAAAGGTCCAGCCTCCCACCCTGCCAGAGCCTTCCCACTGCTGAAGCCTTTCCCTGCATCGGGGAAGGGCTCCAGCAGCTGGGAGCTGGCAGAGCCTTTGCTCACTGCCTCCCCCTGCCAGAGCCTTTGCCCGCTGCCTGAGTCTTTTCCAGGGAAAGGCTCCAGCCGCTGGACACTACTCTGTTAAAATCACAGTGTAGTCGGGGAGGCAGGGCTCGGGCGAGTAGAGAGCCTTTCAGGCGTCTCTTTACTCTACTTGCCTAAGCCGTGCCTCGCTGTCTACAGTCCTATTGATACCCGTGCTCGGGGGCTACACAGACTGTGCACTCGACACCCTGAAAGCAGCATGCAGCTACAGACACACCCTTAAAGTCATCACTGAGACAACACAGCCCAGGGGCCCTTCAGATCCTCCCCATTTAGACAACACAGCCTGGTGGGGGGACAATGGTCTCCACAACAACAGATTATAATGCCACAAATCCGGGGACTTATATGAGTCCATTTATAAGCCGAGGCAGCAGCAAGGAGGAACGCTTCCGGAACAGCAGGTATTCCAGAGGACTGCTGAACACCCGCTGGGAAACGTCTTTTGCAATAACCACTTGCAAAAATATCAACATGTAAAAACAAATTACAGTAGTAGGAAGTACTTTCCCCATCGTCCCATCTGCACAGTAGATGCTACCATGGTGGGGGCCACAGTTATAATAAAGTAGTCCCCCGGCGGGGCTTGGCCTTGCACTGTAGCTAGGAATTAAATTTGTAAGCACATTTAGCAGGTATGTCGCATGGGAGCAGTTATCCTAGTATTACCAACATTCGAATATGCTGTAGTGTGGATAGGCTCCCACATTAGCTACTAGCCGTCATATTCGTCCCAAGTAGTCAGGGAAAATAAAACAATAAATCAGACCACAAGTCACTCCATTGAAAGTTGTGTTCACATTAAGTTCCTGGGTACAGAAATTCATTCTGGGTATCTTGGATAGGCCCCGTTCACAACTAAGACATCCTCAAACACTATGCTCTCTACACTACACTTGCAATAGACCTGTTCACTTACTGTATTTGTCAGCAACAAGTCTGCCTGCAAAGGCTGGAAAATTATTTACTTCGTAACACAGACGAAACGGAACAATCTTCAGCCCCATTGCTCAAAGCGAGCTGAAACTTAGCAAAGCGAGTGGTTGTGGGCCACCCACACTAGCAGACAAACCATTTCCAACAACAAAGCAGGGAGACCAGTGGCTGACAAGTCATCTATGTATGCAGTCAGGGGTGGGCAAACTACGGCCTGGGGGCCACATCCGGTCCTTTGGACATTTTATCCGGCCCTCTGAACATTTTATCCGGCCCTCGAGCTCCAGCCGGGAAGTGGGGTCAGGGGCTTGCCCCACTCCATGCGTGCTGTGGCTCTGCACGGCTACCTGAAGCAGCAGCTTATCCTCCATCTGGCTCCTATGCGTAGGGGCAGCCAAGGGGCTCTCCGCATGCTGCCCCGCCCCAAGCGCTGCCCCTGCAACTCTCATTGGCTGGGAACCACGGCCAATGGGAGCTGCAGGGGTGGCACCTGTGGATGGGGCAGTGTGTAGAGCCGCCTGGATGCACCTCCATGTAGGAGCTGGAGTGGGGACATGCCGCTGCTTCTGGGAGCTGCTTGAGGTAAGCGCTGCCTGGAGCCTGCACACCTGACCCCCTTCTGCACCCCGACCCCCTGCCCAGCCCTGATCCTCCTCCCACCCTCCGAACTCCTTGGTCCCAGCCCAGAGCACCCTCCTGCACCCCCAACCCCTCATTGCCAGCCCCACCCCAGAGCCCTCACCCCACCCCCCAGCCCGGAGTCCCCTCTCGCACCCTGAACTCCTCATTTCTGGCCCCACCCCAGAGCCCGCACCCCCAGCTGGAGTCCTCACCCTCTCCCGCACCCCAACCCGCAATTTTGTGAGCATTCATGGCCCGCCATACAATTTCCATACCCAGGTACGGCCCTGGGGCCAAAAAGTTAGCTGCAAAACCACTGCATACAGGGGTGGGCAGTGTCAGGCCCAGGATATTAGAGAGACAAGCTGGGTGAGGTAATATCTTTCACTGGACCAACTTCTATTGGCGAGAGAGAGAGAGAGAAAGAAAGAGAGACAAGCTCTCGAGATTACACAGAGCTCTTCTTCAGGTCAAGAGCAGCTCTGTGTAAGCTCAAAAGCTTGTCTCTCTCACCAACAGAAGTTGGTTCAATAAAAGATATCACCTCACCCACCTTGTCACTCTAACAGTTGTCTATGACAGCTGATTTGCATACATGGCCATTTTCTGCCTACTACAGAATCTAACCATCAAGGTGATGCTATTGAGTGATCACACCAATGTGTAACCTTGATTTGAGGGGAAAATAGCAGCACAAAGCGAGGCTTATCATTCAGATCTAAACTACAGTCAGACTGCTCACAGAGGGTTCAGAGGTACATGAACAAACCGAGGCCTCTATATGTTTGCTTGGTCTCTGGAACATTTCACAACACATCCAAGTCAAGATGCTGGCTATAAATTAGGTCCAGAAAACCATTCCCGGCACGACCAGCGTGCCCTGCCTTTACCCTTCTCCCCTCTCAGCCACACAGTGCCAGGGTATTTGCACTGCTGATTGCACATAAAATACATCTCAGCAGCTTAACGGCAGAGCTACACAGCACAATCTGTGGATTATCAACTAGGAAGATTATCCTCCCAGTGCTGGAAAGAGATGGATTCCCAGTTCTCAAAAGGAGCTCAGGGGTTCATGAACAACGGTGTCTAGTGGGAAACTGCACACGTGTATATAAGCATGAAATATTTGCCAAGATATGTTGTTAAAAGCATTTTATGCTGTCCTGAGCCCCAACAATTCTAAAATGACATGTAACATCTCTAACAGTGTCCACAGCCCCAGCTATAAGGGCTTTGAACCATTTTTTGAAAACGTAACTTGGACACTGTTTAAACATGGTTCCAGTCAACCTGGTTTCCAATGACCGCAGATATAGGCTCCAAAATGAATGGCCCCAACTGAGGCTCAATCACAACTTTTGACAGCCCATTTGAAAACAGCCGGGCTCCGTTTGTGTTGGCCATCCAAACAACATTTGAAATTACTTTGTCTGGGGCAAGGTGTAAACCAATTTAGAACAAACAAAATACTGAGCATTTGTATAGCATTTTATCCATAGACCTTGAAAGATATTACAAGATGTGGTAAAGTACCATCTTTATTTGACAGATGGGGAAACTGAGGCACAGAGGGGAGCGAGCCAGCCAATGGTAGATCTGGGAAAAGAACCCAAACTTCCCAATTCCCTGATCAATACCCAATCTGTGGGACTATGCTGCTTCCCTTGGTTCAAATCCCACTTTAGACAGGGCCCCTGAAACCCCATCTATAATGCAACTATAACCACATTTGGGGTACTTCTTAAAACTAGTTAGAAATGGTGGTGAAGACTGGACTTATGGTTTTCAGGGACACGATTAGGTCCCATTTAGAGTAAAACTTGGAAACTATGTAGTAAGCAAACCATAGGACAATCAGACTGTAACTAGGTCCCCTGACTGTATTAAGAGTTATAGCACAGAAGAGGCCTAAACCAATACACTACTCCCCTATTTAACCCATCCTTCCAAAAAACGGTAATACCAACTCTCCCACCCTTAGGGGGACCGCCTGCATTTTAAGGAAATAATAGGACAACCATATGAGAAACAGACTGCCCTATATTTTTGAGGGCTGGGCTGCATTTAAAAGTTTTGCCAGCAGAGATACTTTGGTTCAGAGTGGAAAAAAAAAAAATAAAATAACCACACTCACAACTGACAAGCTAGACCAACAAAAGCCCTAGACCTGGTCTATGCTACAACTTTTAGATGCAGCTAGTGTAGACACCGTTATATTGTCAAGAGTGTCATTTTGCCAGTACAGTTTATTTCAGGCAGGGAACTGGTCTCCACTATATTGGCAAAAGCACTCTTTTGCCAGCACAAGCTCTCTCTCTCTCTGTTAGGAGGCACAATTATACCAGCAACCCCTTTCTAGTGTAGATAAGGTCTAAGACAGCACCTTCCAGCGTCATCCACGTACTCTGTTTACTTTGGTACCATCATCACACACTTATACCACAGTGCATGGCCCATTCCCAAATTACTGCTGACAAAGCGTGCCCTGCTTTGACACGGAGAACAAGCCATTGCCACCAAATAAGGAGACAAGCCTGACTAACAGAAGGCTTTTCCCTCTGGAAAAAAAAGAAAAATTCTATTATTTAACATTTCCATGATGACAGCGCCTAAGAGTCTCAGTTAGGTCACGCGAGGCATTGTCGAAATACACTAACTGTAAGGTTCCTAGGGAAGGGACTGTCAGTCTAAGACCCCGACCCTGCAATACCTCATGCACATGATGCTTAACTTTATGCACTGTAAGTAGCTGTATTGGCTTCAATGGGATTACTCACAAAGCACAAAGTCACACATGTGTAAAGACTTGCAGGATCTAGGCTTAAAAGACCCCTGCTAGCCCGTGAGAAGAGTCACTGGTGGTAGTAGCACCGGAAGTGCTGGAACGGGCAAGGCTCTCCCGGCCACTAGCATGCTAATTAGACCTGCTCCAAATCAATTTGGGGAATGGTGTTAAAAACACTGCCCTGTCCACCAATAGGAAATTTTTACCAAAACATCCCTTCTATAAACAGACCTTTACAGGCCGTTGGTCCCTTACACCATTCATCTTCATCAAGTGTCAACTTCAAAGCCTTCAGGGAACATTTAAAATCTAACGCTATTATGCACAGGAAATGTTAAGCACAGCCACTTTCAATGCTGGCTGCCCTCTTCTTCTGGGCTCTAGAGCAGGGAGGGGTTTTTGGAAGGGTCGGGAGCCATTGTTCTCCACAGCTTCTAATCAAAACCAAATACAAGGAGAGAGGTTAAACCAATGGGTTCCTCCTTTTATTCATCTCAGAGCTCCAGAAAATGGTTTGCTCTCAAACTGAACTGATTCTGACAAGTGGTTCTTTTATCAGAAACTCTTATATGTGCCTGTTATCAAGACATTAGTTAATGTTGTGACTAGATTTCCATTATAAACCCAAATTTCACCCTCTTACTTCCAGAAGAAAGAGGCTTTCTGGCTGAAATTTCTCATGAGTGCTCTCTGGCCAGAAGAGAATTTTGGGGGAGATTTCAGAATAATCCAACAGGGTGTTAGGAACATAATTATTTTCTAAATAAAAAATTGTTTTCATTCTTGCAAAAGTCATACCCTTTATTACGGCTGGAATGTCATGTATCAAACTCCATTGAGCTAGAAATTCCATGTTAGTTAGCAACCATTGGCCTCATTGACCAATGCCACACTATGTTGGGGAATGTGTGGGATTGACTTTCAGAGCCCCTAGCCTGGAAACACTGCATCAAGAGCAGTCCATAGCCTCATCTACAGTACCATTTCCTGTAAAAGCTTCCCTTTCCATTGAGGTCGTGGCAAAATTACAAAGCTTACATTAACAAGGTTCCTGGGACTGCCTCTGGCCCTCCAGTCTAATTGATATGCCTCTTACTGTACTTGATATTGCTGAAAACCCATCTCATTGACGGCTCCCAAATTGTTAAGGTCAGTGAATCAGGGTTAGCAAAGGTGGAAATTGAATTTTTTTAAACATCCGTGATCTCACACAGAAAGGGAGCTTAGCCTGGTGGTTAAGGCAATAAATTTGGCATCAGGAAATCTGGATTCAATTCCGAGTTCTGCCACAGACTTCCTGTAGGACCATGGATCTTAGGAACGCTGTGTCTCAGCTCCTGTAAAGTGGAGATAACAATTCTGTTTGGTCTATTAAGTTCTTTGAGATAGGGACCACCTTTTACTAGGTGTCCATAAAAGGCTCAGCACAATGGGGCCTGTGGGGTGCTACTGTCATGCAAATGATAACATTAATGAAGCTTTAGAGAGCTGTGTAAGCTCAAAAGCTTGTGTCTCTCACCAACAGAAATTGGTCCAATAAAAAACCTCATCCACCTTATCTCACTAATATTCTGGGACCAACATGGCTGCTTCACCACTGCATGCAATTAATGAAGCTTTGTCTACACTAGCATGGGGGGTGGGGGGAAATAGGTCACTGGTGCACCACACAGCTCCATCAGTTGTACCAATGGCAGGTGCGTAGACAGGCCTTCAGTATTTTTACTATTATGCGGTCTAGAGGTGATCAAGACAAGGTTAAATGGCCCTGTGGTACTGAAATTCCCAATCCCTGCCTCCAAATCTCCCACTGCTGTTTTCACAAGTGCTAGCATAACAGTGGGAGAATTGCTGAGCCAGGATGTGTGCCAGCCTCCCTGGAGTTCTCATCTTTCAAAGTGCAGAGAACAGGTTATGTCTGGGGAAAGAACTCCATGAGCGGAGGGAGGTTCTGGTGACTGGTGCTTTGCAGGAACCCTGGAGGACTTCATAAGCCACATAGGAGGCAGATGAATCAGACACAATGAAAGCTTGAAGCGGATGACGCTGGGGGTTGATTACTATTACAATAGTACTGAAATCAGAAAGCCATTCTGCTAAGCACTGTAAAACACATGGTGACAGCCAATCCCTGCTTTGAAATCCAAGAACACTGGCTACATTTCAACAGCTGGAGAATCAATATCATGAGGGATAGTGCACTCAGCTCAACTCCAACCGCTTCTTCCCAGAAGCAGTTTGGCCAAAAAGCGGTGTAGTCTCATTCCACTCGAGTGCAGACACCACCCTATGATAGAACATGGTTGGGTCCACACTACGACTAACAGCCCTGTATGACAAAGGGTATCAAACATGACCAAGCCCACCCCTCCTTCAGTTGGCCTTGCATGTATCTTTCTCGCTTTTTGACCAGGTCTCTAGCAGAACTGAAGGTGCTGAACTCTTTGGAACCTGTCCGTGCCCCAGTGAGACAACAACCGAGGGAGGCAGGGGCTGTATTTTACATCTCAGGCTCATTTTCATAGCACAGAGACCACATTTAGGACCTGGCAGGCTCCAAACAGTTACTGTGGTGAGCACCAAGACTCAGCCCAACAGCCAACACAGCACCTGGGTTGTGAGGACCAGGCAGAACCTGTCGAAGTCTCACAAGCAAGGTTATATTTCCAAGTTCCACACTCTCTCCAAATGCCATTTGACGAACATAAAGGAGATATACAATCACACAATACATGGTTTAAGCTCTGTAAGAGATCATCCAGGCAAGAAGTGTGTGAGCACCCAGAGCATGTAGCAACCGTTAAAACCCACACAGCAGATGACCCTGTTTGTGTATGTTACTCATGCTCTCTGCTCCTCACTTGTTAACATGACATCCCTCCCTTCCCCTAGCAAGAGGATCTAATCATGGATCTTACTGACCTTCCTCCTAGGGTAAATACAGGACATTCCGGGAAAAGCCCAGCATGGAGAGCATGTCCCCGGACTGGTATAGAAGGGTAACCGTACCCTAGCAACACAATCATTGTCCTACAGGAAGGACTACATAGCTACTTTCCAAGATCCAAAGGGCAATATCTTTTCCGTATCCAGGCAGAATCCATTCAAAAGTGCGGAGCTCCTACAACTCCACTTGAAGTAAATGGGAGTTGCAGATGCTCAGCATCTCTAGAATCAGACTCTTATTCTAACTGTAACAAATGCACAAGTTTGTTCTACTGCCTTGTATCTTCCTTGCTCCAGGAACAGGAAGTGATCAGTGCTGGAGTTCCCTAGCAAAGAAACATTGTTATTGATTAACCTTGCCCTCCCCCTGTAAGTACAAACTGTGTTTGGCTTTCACGCTGCGTACCCCAGCATTTCAAGGTGGTGTATAACAGGTAGCACAGAGAGGAGAAATGTGCATGTAAAAATGTTAACACAATGAACAGTCTGTCAACTACAAGCAACACGTATTTATGGGTTATATCTAAAGGAGGCAGCATGGGCCAGTAGATGAAGACCCAGCCTGGGAGCCAGGAAACCTGGGTGATATTCCCATTTCTTCTGTTGACTCGCTCTGTGGCCAAGGGAAGTCACCAAAGTTTGGTTTCCTCATCTGTGAAGACAGGGCAATGACGCTTACTCACCTTTCTACTGTGCCTGGAGATCTACAGATGTGCCATTATGAGATTTATCAAAGACAAACACACAATTTCCTTTTGCCTCTCTCCTGTGTGGCCCAGGCTTCAGAAACAGCTGACTATGTTCTGTGGATCTTCCTTTCTAGGTACAGACGTCACCACGACATGAACATGCAAAAATTTACTTTGGAACAAGCAACACTCTTGAGAAGACATATACATCCTTTCCAGTATTTGGATGCAGCCAACAAGCAGGAGCTCCCAAACTTGAGCTCACCCACGTCCTCCCTGGCCAAACTTGACCACGACATAAGCTTGACCCTCACCTTCCTGAAGCAAAGACTAGGGGGGAAGCTGGTCTCCAAGCCCCCACTTCATTCCAGGCCTCCTTATTCCATTCATACAACATTCCAGAATCATCTGCACAGCCAATGGCAGGGAAGAGGAGCTGGTGATAATGACAGAATGCAATGCAAAGAGCTCCTTCCGGAACTGAAAGCATAACCCCAGGGCATGTCTACACCACGGGCACTACAGTGGCACAGCTGCAGCTATGTCACTGTAGTGCTGTAGTGTAGATGTTTCTTACATTGATGGAAAGGGGTTTTCTGGCACTGTAAGTAACCCAGCTCACGAAGCAGCAGTAGCTAGGTCAGAGGAATTCTTCTGTCAAGGTAGCTGCATTTACACTAGGAGTTAGATTGGCTTAACTATGCACTCAGGGGTGTGAATTTTTCACAGCCCTGAGCAACACTGCTAGATTGAGCCTGGGTCTGCATGTAAAATTTAAATCAGTGTCACTCCGGATGCCTGCCAGGAACAAGAGTCCAGGATTGTCTCAAACATGCTCTCTTCCGTTGCAAGACACAGAGCCACTAGAGACCAATCCCAACGTCCAACTTGCTTTCTAAAATACCGTGCATAGGGAAGTCAGTGTGGGCTGCTGCAGGATCAAGGCTTTGTCTCAGGATTTAAGAGGAGTCCTGTCCCCAAATAAACCCCCACCGGCACTTAGCTGGACTTCAATCATTGAAAGAAGCATTACATTTTTAAGCATTTAACTTTCCAAGGCCTGGTCTACATGCAATTTTTGTACCAATTTACAAATATTAGTTTAGAAATAGCTCGAATTCAAAAGATTAACACACACACACACACACACACCCCTTTTCCCAGGGTGGACACAGTTATACCAATATAAATATGCTTATGCTGGTATAGCCTATTCCCAACCATTTAAGCACCTTTACACACTGGTTTAACTGCAGCCACTCTAAGGATTTCACCAATTTAACTATATTGGTTTCTAACCAGATACACATAAATTGGTACAAGAATTGTGTAGACCAGCCCTAAGTGATCAGTGCATTATAGTACAGAGACAGAACATACTGCTGTTCTAACAGGCCTAGAGATCTATATGAAATCCTCTGTTCAATTAATAGGTTCCCTCACTGCCCTGCCAATGTTTCTCTCAGGGATCATCAGTGGAGATAGGTGGGAGTTCAACCCCCAGGCCTATTCAGTGATCAGCCTCTCTGCTGAAATTTCTAACAGGGGAGGTTTTGTGGACAGCCAGCCACTAGAAACTGGACTAAGACCAACACACTTATTTCAGATAACTTACTAGCCAGCCAGTAGTAAAAACTGCATTCACTACACTCAGTGACTTGGAGATGAAATGCTACATATCCTAGGTCTGGGCTTGTTAATCTCAAAGAAGGAACTCAACAAAGGGACCTAAAATGGAAGCAGGGGAGGAGAAATGGAAAAGGTGGCCTAAAAGTAGAGTTACTAAACAAAAAAAACAAAAACAAAAGTTAAATTCATGATTTTGACAAATGAGGGCTTCCTGTTTTGTTTTTCCTGCTGTTCTGGTTTGGTTTACAAACAGTTTTGCACAAAAAAATAAATAAATAAATAAATAAAAATAAACACTACATCCCATTTTTCAACCAGTGCTGCCTGAAAGAGTTTTCTGTTATTTTACAATTGCTCTTTTTTTTCCTAATCTTACAAATATCAGGACTATCAAGTTGGTCTTCCCTGTTTCTGTGGGAAGTCTCCTTGGAGGACCAGGGTACAAACACGTCCTCTTTACAGAAGAGACAAGGGAGCTACAGATTTAACAAATAAGTCTTTTCCCCTACTTGTTTGCCAAGCACTTGAGTTTTAAAAGTTACCAAGCTATTTGTGTTTTAACAACATTCTGACTAAAATAACCTCTCTTCCAACCGCTTGGATTTTGCTTGCCTTGGTACTTGTGATGTCATATTCCCAATAGTTCACTAGCTGTCCATAGAATTTTCTACAAAAAACAGCATAGACAACGACCTTTCACAACACCCACCCCCACACAGACACCCCACACACACCTTTTAAGCATTCATAAAGCAACAAAACCAGGTCACAAATCCAGTTTTTCCTCTTTTTGCAATTCCCATTGAGCACACTGCAGGTTGTTCACACCCCTCCTGCAAAACGTTTATTTGTACTTGCGCCCACTCCTCCTCTCAGAGCAATACAGGTTTCAGCAGAGCAGTCCACTCACAGCTGGACCACTTTCAGCACAGGATTATAGGTCTGTACCACAGATTGGAGCCAGCTGGCACAAAGCTTCTCCTCCTCCTCCTCCTCCTGCTCCCCTGATCTATTCAGACCCCTTGCACAGGCATCTCTAATCACCTTCCAAAGCCCTGGTGACAAAGAAGGTCCCACACCAGCCTGGGAGACCTCACCCACAGCCCTAGCTATCCTTAGTAGATGGCACGGCCTCCTCTCATTGGGAAGACCACAGCACTCGTATATCAAGGCAGCTGTTTGCTGCAGGTTTTTACCAATTCTAAAAGAAGTTGTTGGAGGGGCTTTAAGGACTCAGCAGAGGAGATGTGGAGCTGAAGGGATCTCACTTTTCTCCTACACCTAGTATGGTCGTCCCACGGCCCTTTGGGGATATTGGTTGGTAGCTCCTCCATGGGACTATGAGCACGGGCATGTACCTGGCAGGTTCACGAACTCCCCTGACACTGTCCCTTTTCTGGTGAGAGGGAGACCCTGGTGCATATCTACATAGAGTGTGTCAGGTTGCAGCCCTCTTCCAGCTCCTCCAGACCCTCTTATGAGGTTCTGGCTGCACTTTTCCCTGCACTTCCTGCTCTATGCACACTCCATCCCTGGTCCCCCAAAAATCACAGGATGTCCTCGCCATTCATCACTCCAGGAGAAGGAAGCTGAATGTGGGGGGTGCTCTGTGACTGTGGGGTCTATTTCCATTCCTTGTCAATTCATGTCTCCAGGCAGAGTTCCTCTGGGAAGAATCCAGTGAGTCCCTGGATGCCTTTGAGAAGCGGTGGGCGCTGTCAGGGGTTCTCTGCTCCATGTCCCACTCTGGATCCCTCATTATTAAGCTTTGACCTCACTCTTTTGTCATCCCCAGAAATCACTAGTCGCCTGGGCTCCGTGGTTCTGCCCTCTTACCTGAGAGGGGCAGGCCTCCGCCCACTCACCCCATACTAATAGTACACCTAGTGTGGAAGGTGTGGTCTCTCCTTCCAGGTATGGGACCAGAACAACAGTCCTGCTCCCTCCTACATAAGCATACAGCATTCACCAGAAAGAGTCGGCCAATCACTGACATAAAGCCCGTACACCACCATACTCTGGTGTTACTTACGGCTTTGCAACAATACACATGATCACATGGCATGTAACCCTTTGAATGCTGACATTTTCCAGACTGCCCAATGTACAAGTGCAGACAGTTAACTGTCTCCTGGGAGCAACCTTGCCTGTTATCTGGAGGAGGTCACTGGACAGTGCACAAACAAGGGACCCATTTAGGAGTTACATGTTTAACACCATCATTCAATGCCAATGGATTTACAGTTGCGCCTTCCAGTAGAAGGAAGGTGCCTCATACAGCTTTATGGTGGTAGAAGTTGCTTGTTACCTCAGGAAGGCATAAGAACATGCATGTGGCAAGAAAAGGCATCTCCAGGGATACATACAAGAAAGCATTTCCTACTGGACCTCTGACAAGGGACCACATCCTGTTTGCCTGTGTACCAACAGTCCCACTGAAGTCAGGCAAGGAGACGGAGTTCAAAGTCAGATTAATTATACCAGAGGGCAGGCACACCGAAGCCATTTGCCCAGAGCACTAATATGTAGCATTTCAGGATAATAAATTGCTTCCACTCACGTTCTCCCCAGAATGAGGAAGGATCAAGGAGATGCCACAAGAAGCAGCCCCTACTGCCTCACACAGTTGTTTCTCTGCATCTCACTGACCTATTGCACTGATGCACCTGTTAATAAGATACCAAAACCTAATTTAATGGTGTGGGATGAATCTGTCATTCCCTGCAGGGATCAGACAACTCACAGTGCAAGTGCATTGGCAGAAGTACCTCACAATACTCAACTCAGAAGGATACAATGAAGCTCTTCTGAAAGGGCTGAACTGGTACAAGGGTGTGGCTAGAGGTTTACCTAGCAGCCGCTTCCAGCTCTGAAAAGGAGCAGGCAGTGTTCAGCTGAGCCTGGATACCTTTTCCATTTACTGAAACTGAATCCCAAGGGGTACAGCACACGTGTCCTTTTTTATGGTTTGAAAAGTTAGCAGTGGACACAGACTAACCAAGAACTCCTCGTCAGCAGATAAAAAGTGTGGTCCATCGGCAGGCATCAGAGTCCAGTCAGGCTGTTCTGAATGCAGCACATACACCTTATACACAAACAGAGAGGACTCTTCCCCCAAACAGTTGGGAGGAAGCAGAGTACTGTTTATCCTATAGCGATATGGGGGAGGAGAGGAGAGGAGAGGAGAGAAGAGAAGAGATCAGAATTGGGCTTATTGGTAATCAGCAGCTACCAGAGAAAGCCCATCCCTGATCCACACTTTTAAGAGCAGGATTTCGCACTGGGGCAAACTTGACAGAGAGAAAACATTTAAACTAATTTACTTCACCTGCAGTTGTATGCGCCTTCTTCGCTTCTGTGGCTAGATTTTTGAAGCTGTTGTTTTTCAACAAACACAACGATAACACTTTTCATCCAACAAATTTCACATGTATTAGTGATGCCTCACAACAGGGAGGACTAAGTGCCCTTATTTCATAGATGGGGAAGCTGAGGTATGTGAAGCTTAAGTGATTTGCCTGAGGTCATGCAACGAGTCAGTGGCAGAGTCAGGAATAGACGTCAGTCCCCTGACTCACAGTCCCCCCTGCTCTAACCACTAGGCAATACCGCCCAGCATGCAATTAAGTTATCATCCTCTTTTTATGACATCAGTCAATTCCAGAGGAATGCTTGTTTCTGTCACGAATTCAGCCTCCTGAATTTACTGATACCAAGAGGAGAATGGGCCACAAGGAAAAACTCCTTTCCCCCATCTCCCCCCTCGTCCCCCCCCCGGCTTGTTTATAAGCTAAAACATCCCTGAAAACTATTCTTGCTACTTTTGTTAACTATAAAAACCACACAAAGTAGGGAAAGTTAGTTCAAGGGTTCTCACACTTCTCTGGCTCATGGACCACATCTGAGTAGAGAATAATTTCACAAACATCTCCTCTCTGATCTGTCATCTTACATTTCTCTCCCATTCACAATCACATAAACATAGGCACCAACTTTTCCAGGCGCCAGTGGGTGCTCACCCCGGCCCCGCCCTCTGCCCCGCCCCACCCCCTTCCCCTTCCCCAAAGTCCCCACCCCAACTCCACCCCCTCTCTGCCCCTATTAGACTCCTCCCCCAAATCCCCGCCCCAGCCCTACCTCTTTCCAGAGCGTGCCGCGTTCCCCTCCTCCCCCCCTCCTTCCCAGCGCTTGCCGCCACAAAACAGCTGTTTCGTGGCAGGAAGCGCTGGGAGCTAGGGGGAGAAGTGGGATACAAAGCCCTATGGCACCTACAACAATTCCATGCATATTTTTAGTATTTATGAAACAAGGAGGAGCCAGCCTAATGGGACCAGGCAGCTCTCTGTGAATGACCAGCAAGAGACCATTGACCAGAGTGTAGGAACTACTGGACCCATTTAATATTCCCCCCAAAGTAAACATTCTTAACATGATTTATTCTGAAGCTGCTACATCAGTTACATCCAAGCTGTGCAAATACAGTGCTTCCGTAGAAGTGACTTGGACTTTAGTGAGATTCAGAGACACAGTTAAGGTCCTGTTTAATACAAACCAAAACTATGCTCCAGTTGTACTGGGGGATACTGTCATAGTAGGCCAGGTGTCCCAATATGGCTGTATTTTTAGCAGACAGGGCCTTAGGAAACAAGGTTAAATGTGTTGCCAACACATCGCTCACTCACCTTACTGCTGATGTCCTCTCGCTTGCTTCTAGGCTTGCTCCTTCTCAGTTTAATGGATGGGGAGCGAAGCAGGTTTTTTATCCTGCTTGTTATCGTAGATCCTTCAACCGACATCATGGCTGGGTGAAGGGAGAGTATCACCCCACTCAAAAACAAACTTCAGTAAATCAACCCAACTTTGTGGCCAGGACGCCCACGAGCTCAGGGCCAACTCAGGCTCCTTCACATGTCTCTCACTGACTCCGTTTTCTGGGGACTCCCCACTCTGCTTCACCAGAACTCGTGGGCTTCTGGGCCAAGGTGCTCGAGTATGTTTTCAGGTTTCTCCTTTGCAGATGCTAGAGCATCAGACCAGCTCTAATCTAAAATACAAGGATTCATGGGTCAAAAAACCATCCCCAATAAATTGTACTTTTGTATTTCTAGGGAATGCAGAATGAAAACCAGACACCATATAAGTCTTTGTGGGATATGGATGGATGGGGTATCATTCATTCATGGTGGCAAAGAAGTTTTTTAAAAGTTGCAAATGACAATTTTGTATTTATTTGTAATTTACAAATCTAAAGAGACACCATTTTGATGCGTTTGACAAGAGAACTTTCAGGATTTAAGTACAGTATTAAACACAGATACTTTGATCCTGCAGTTGGATCCAAGCAAACAGCCCTTTGGAACTCACATGGAGCCCATTACAGTCAACAGGAGTTCATCCACATACATCCAATTGCAGAATCAGTGCCACAGACTAGTGCAGAGGCCAGGGACCATTTCATTTTCTGTGGTTTATAGGCTGCAGAGCATACTGTTGGTGTTTAAATAAACAATAACAAATACAAACTATAAGTCACACTAAGGTACCAAGAGTAAATAAGAGACAGACTGCTGGTGTTTTTAAAGCTCCCATAAATTTACCTCTGCTTTTTAATATACTATACGTTATCTAAATATAAAATCATAAAATATTACACACACACACACACACACCTCTATTTATAAAGGAGGTTAGCAAGGAATCGTGACTGCTGGCAAGGATTAGAGATCTCAAACCAAACCTTCTACACCTTTGCCCAAGCCACCGAGCTGGAGGGGGTGGGGGGAGAGACTCAAGTCAGGTTTCTAACTGAAGTAGTTTGCACTAAAATATCCTCCTCGCTTTCATACAAGATGGGGGGAAGGAGGGGAAAGAATGCTAGAGTCAGCAAGATCGCGAGCTCTTTCAGAGCATTGCCCACTCATTATGCAGAAATGAGATTGTGGGGACGGGGTAATTTGGTTCGTTTTAATTAAATCAAAACGTTGCCACCCCAAAAATAAAATAAACTTTTCAAGCAGGCGGTTGCACGGGCCGCTTTCTATTACCTTGGTGCAGCAGGAGCGGTGTCTGCTGGAGGGGGCGGGGGGCAGCAGGGAAGTGCGATTAAAAAGGATTTATCCAAGGCTCTGTCCATCCAGCCAACCTTCCCCGAAAGAAAAGCCAGCTCCGAAGTCGGCGTCCCTGGTGTCACGGCTTTGCAGGCATCGGCACTGGTACACGGGGAGAGGAGGAGCGAGACCCAAACTGCAGCGAGAATCCGGAGTTCGTCACCACTTCGGAGAGGTTTTTAAAAATGCGGGGGGAGAAGTGCGGGGAGGGGAGGGGGGAGGAAGATCTGCGGCTCGGCTGGCGAATTTCCCCGCAGCCTGTAACGGGGCTGAAACTGACCAGAGTCGCTGCCCCCAGCCCCCTGCTCCGTATCCTCCCCCCGGGATCCGATCGCCTTCCCCGGCTGGCTCCAGCGTACCGCCTGCGCGCTCAGCTGTTTCCGCTCTCGGAGTCCCAGCCTGGCTCCCGCTCGCATCCCCCCGCGGCAGCCCCAGCCTGTGCGGACTCGGATCGTCTCTGCCTGCAGCAGCCTCTCAGCGCTCACACACAGCCCCAGCCAGGCGGCTTCGCTGGGCTACGGTGGCTCAGGCAGATCAAAACGCGAAACTGACAGACCCAAAAGGAAAGAAAAAAAAAAAAGGTCGGGGGAAGCTTGAAATTGCAGAGAGGGAGGGCTGGGAAACCCCGCAAAAGCGAAGGCTGGCGCAGAGGTTGGCGGGCTGCAGAGCTGGGGGCGGGAGCAGCGGGCTGGGATGGGCAGAGGAGGAATTAGAGAGCGATTGTTAGATCTCCAAGGGAGAAGCAATCTGTACTTCACCCTGGGGGTGCCTGATGACGCCTTTGCAGGCCATGAGCCCGATCTGTTCTGTTCTCTATAGGGTCTTATACCACGCGCACCTTCCAGTAGGGCACTGTGCATTGCATCTGTCAGGGGGGGTTGTTCACCTCCAGTTTCCCAGACCCTGGCCTCTGCCTCAGCAGCCAGCCTCCTCACTGCCTCCCATTCAACTGGGCACGATTGAACCCACCAGGGAGCTTGGGCTGTTATCTGAGAGAAGGGGATTCCACCCCTGTGGGTATCATGCTGCCCCAGCCGCAGCCAAGAGGCTCAATATTAGACCAGTCAGTGCTTCATTTGTAATGAAAGAGGTGCTGCGGGTCAAGCTATTTTTGTACTTTCATAACTGAGGTGCCAAACCTAGAGGTGCCGGGGCTCAGCCCCAGCAAGCCCTGGCACAAAATAAGTGCTGGAGCCGGATGGTAGTTGGAAAGGAGAGGAGAGGAAAGTGATCAGGAACCGTCAGCATGGATTCACCAAGGGCAAGTCATGCCTGACCAATCTAATTGCCTTCTATGACGAGATAACGGGCTCTGTGGATGAGGGGAAAGCAGTGAACATGTTGTTCCTTGACTTTAGCAAAGCTTTTGACACCGTCTCCCACGGTATTCTTGCCAGCAAGTTAAAGAAGTATGGGCTGGATGAATGGACTATAAAGTGGATAGAAAGATGGCTAGATTGTCGGGCTCAATGGGTAGTGATCAATGGCTCCATGTCTAGTTGGCAGCCAGTATCAAGTGGAGTGCCCCAAGGGTCGGTCCTGGGGCCGGTTTTGTTCAATATCTTCATAAATGATCTGGAGGATGGTGTGGATTGCACCCTCAGCAAGTTTGCAGATGACACTAAACTGGGAGGAGAGGTAGATACGCTGGAGGGTAGGGATAGGATACAGAGGGACCTAGACAAATTGGAGGATTGGGCCAACAGAAATCTGACGAGGTTCAACAAGGACAAGTGCAGAGTCCTGCACTTAGGACAGAAGAATCCCATGCACCACTACAGACTAGGGACCGAATGGCTCAGCAGCAGTTCTGCAGAAAAGGACCTAGGGGTTACAGTGGACGAGAAGCTGGGTAAGAGTCAACAGTGTGCCCTTGTTGCCAAGAAGGCCAATGGCATTTTGGGATGTATATGTAGGGGCATTGCCAGCAGATTGAGGGACGTGATCATTCCCCTCTATTCGACATTGGTGAGGCCTCATCTGGAGTACTGTGTCCAGTTTTGGGCCCCACACTACAAGAAGGATGTGGAAAAATTGGAAAACGTCCAGCGAAGGGCAACAAAAATGATTAGGGGACTGGAACACATGACTTATGAGGAGAGGCTGAGGGAACTGGGATTGTTTAGTCTGCGGAAGAGAAGAATAAGGGGGGATTTGATAGCTGCTTTCAACTACCTGAAAGGGGGTTCCAAAGAGGATGGCTCTAGACTGTTCTCAGTGGGCGCTGATGACAGAATAAGGAGTAATGGTCTCAAGTTGCAGTGGGGGAGGTTTAGGTTGGATATTAGGAAAAACTTTTTCACTAGGAGGGTGGTGAAACACTGGAATGCGTTACCTAGGGAGGTGGTGGAATCTCCTTCCTTAGATATTTTTAAGGTCAGGCTTGACAAAGCCCTGGCTGGGATGATTTAGTTGGGGATTGGTCAGGCTTTGAGCAGGGGGTTGGACTAGATGACATCCTGAGGTCCCTTCCAACCCTGATATTCTATGATTCTTTGATTGTATGGTACCTGTACAGCCTGGGCTGCAGGCAGAAGGGGCGGAGCCGGGGACTAGCCTCCCCAAAGGGGGCCTCCACCCACCACCCATGCTCTGCAGGTACACAAGGGAGCACAGCCAAAGTTCCAGTCCCTGCATTCTCCTAAACACACGGACTGCTGCCTGCTGGTGACACTAGGGGCACTAATCCCCTCAAAGTGGGTGGGGAGGCAGGAGAGCCATAGTCCCTCCCACCAGCACTGGCCAGGAAGAATGGCAATGAAAGCGGGTGTATCTAGGGCAGTGATACTCAGACTGAGGCTCAGGAGCCGCACGTGGCTCTTTAATGTGTCTGCTGCAGCTCTTTGCAGCATGTGATACCTAGGGTGTAGCAGTGGATTCACTCCTTCTGTGTGCCTGGGAGCTCAGAAGAGCTTGTGAAACTCCACACTGCTCCCGATTCAGGGCTGTAGCTAAAAGCCACAACAGAGGCCTAAGGGAGGGGATAGGAACCTACATTACCTGTGATGAAAGCAGGGGTAAAAGTGGTGAAACTCTACTAATGCCCTGCTTACCATGGCTCTCCCCCTCCCTCTGCCGTACCCCCATCCTATCTCTTGGGAGCTGTTCCTCCACACCCTTCTCCCTCCCCATCTCCTTTGATGGCTGCCCTCCTTTTCTCTTGCTTGATGACTGCTTTGTTCCATCTTTGGTGGCTCCTGTCCAACCCTGGGTGTTAATGGGAATTATAGCTCCTCACTGAAAAAAAAATAGTGAAAATTTGGTGAAGTCACTGGGATTACTCACACTTGTAAAGTTACACATGTACAAAAGTGTTTGCAGGATCAGGGTCTTAAAGCTGGACTGGTCAAAACTCTGTCCCTACTTTAGGTAAAAGTCCTGCATTGACCCCAGTGAAATAACCTAATATATCTTTTCAATCTCTAATTTCTATGATATCCAACCACATTGGATAAGCAAATTAGCTGGAAGTTTCGGCTATAATGACCATATTTGTCTTCTGTTTTGAACACATCAAACCTGTCCTCCGCTCTCTACACTGGCTTCCTATAGAATATTGAATTGAGTTCAAGGTCTCAGTCCTTAACTTCAAACCATTCCATGGCCTGGGCTTATGACAGCTAAAAGATCCCCTAAAGCTCTGGGATGAAGACTGTGGTCAACAACACACCTTTCTGACACAATGGAATGCTCAACCCCAAGGGTAAAGCTCTACTGTGCAGGAGACAGAACTTTCTTGGGGGCCATCACCATCAAAAGCCACCCCATCTTCCACTCCAGGGCACATTTCCTTGATCTGTCTTTTCTAATATAAACACAGCAATTGGTATATTTTAAACCAAAAAAACCCCCCTAAAACCTACCAAAACAACACACTCCACTGCACATTCCTCTCCCCCCAGGAAGTGGATGAGAGAACAAACAGTGGGTGACAGATGTGTAGCCATGTTGCTTAATGCCCTAGTGGAAGTTATTCAGATCTAAGCAACTGATGAGTGATGGTATAAGAACTTGATGAGTGTGGTATAAACTTGAAGAGAACAAAACCACAAAATAAAAGAGTTAAAATGTCAACATTTTTAACCATCATTAGGTTTCAGTGTGAATAGCCCATGAACTTCATATATCATAGAGCTGCAGCTTCAGTCTCTACAGACTAAGAAACACACTCCTATATCATTCAGAATGTTTTCTACACAAGCAGAAGAGCTAGACTCTATTTATTTAATGAAAGATTCATTTATATGCTGTGTATGCCTAAGGACAGCCCTGGCCGCACTGCAGTAGCATATCTAAATCTAAATATTTTAGGGTTTGGATGAAATATTTTGGTTTTGGGGTGGTCAGTTTGACAAAAAATATCTACATTTTCCACAGAAAGCAGCCACTTTGTGTGTGGGGGCGGGGGAGGGGGGATTGTAAAACAAAAGCAATTTTCCCCAGGAAAACACATTCAGTTGGAAGTTTTCAACCAGCCCTACTTCCATCTACTTTGGTGGCACACCTTGTATAACAGCCTGACCTACTGGTACAGGCGTGTGTGCACTGGGGATTGTGAACCACTGCCAGATGAGCCCTGGATCTGAGCTCTGCCTTTGAAATCGGGGGGGGGGGGGGGGGAGACATCTACAGATCTACTGTTTTCATTCCCTCCCCCCAAAACTGTGATAGATTGTCATTATTTTGTAAGACGAAACAAGACTACCATGGCATGAAACTTTGTAACTGCAATAGGGCAGAATTTTTTTAATCATATAAAGTACAGTACCACAGTGGGAGGTAGGGAACATATCTTTCAACTTGCAAAGGCCCAAACATGGCCCACAACATGTGACAAAAATCCAGAATGAGGAACACACACTAGGACTTGTGCAGGAAACTTAAAATGCTGTGGAACTCCTCACCTTAGTGTAAATAACCGTGGTATGTATGAGTAACAGTGCTTGACTGCACAGGATAGGAAAAAATTAATAATAGAGATCAGAGCTGCTGCAAACAATTAAAGCCCCAGTCCTGCAAAGATTTATGCATCTGCTTAACTTTATCCCCTGTGAATATTGCAGTTCTATTGCAGTGAATGGGACTACTTACAGTGGCCCAGACCCTCAAAGGAATTTAGTAACCTAACTCCCACTGATTTAAATGGGAGTATAAAATTAAAGATCTGCATGACTCTTTGCAGGATTGGAGCCTGCTATTGCATATACAACTATAATGTTCTTCTAGGACCTCAATTCCACGAGTCTTTATTTCTGATGTAAATAATCTCCAACAATAAAAGAGGGGGTTGCCCAATTTGTGTGGAACATATGCAAGTTTGGGACTAGAATGACTGATGCCTTCAAAATGGGCGTCAGCTGAGATATTCGTTTGGGAGAATTTGTTCAAATGCAATTAAGCCTATTTGCTTCTTTTATTTGAACACTGAGCACATGCAAAATGCAATTTGTGATTGGCCCCCCGGCATGTGTTTGTAAAATGGTTTTTTTTTAAAGGTGAATTGCATCTCCAAACAGCAGTGGAATTTTAAGCCCATTGAAAAGAGACTGGTTGAGTGGGGGGTGCTGGAATTTCTGATATTCACTTTGCAAATATTTTGAAACAAAACGCAGAACTTTCCCAAATGTAAACAAACAGCCAATGTGAAATTTCACTCGGTTTCACCAATCCATCATCAGTACAAGAATTTTTCTGAAATTTTGAAATTAAATTTTTTAAGGGATTTACCACCCCCACCCCTCCTTGGGGGTTTTGGTAATATAATGGCAGATCAAACAGCTGGGATACCAGCCTTACTCCTGGATCTTACTTACTGCAGCAGGGAAACAAGCAGAATCACCAACCTTTTGTTGGTCTTTTAGGAACTGAAGTGAAAGGTGTATTTCACAACTAGCGTATCCTACAAAGGGCTGGATTTCCTGGCTCTGACATAAAAACTGTGAAATGAGAGTATGAAAGTTTAAGACCAATGTAGAACTGTTGCACCCGTTTTAACAAATAGAAGTGAAGTCAAGGGTCTGAGCATTACTTCTGATGTCAGAATCCTGCCATCCAATAAACTGTGCATAACTGTCTTGATATTAAGTGAAATGGGCCTATACTTTTGGAACACCCGGGATCAATTGGCAAACCCACCACTCAATCAAATTGCTCCTTCTGATGCCTTTCTGCCATGGTGCTTACAGGAAACTGCCTAATGACAGTGATCAAGCAGCTGGCCTGTTGGAGACTGATTAATTATCTCATACAATAGCCTGTAAATTATAAACATGTGTAGCTTGTATAACCACATGAGCCTATGATTTTTAGCCTCCTCTTCTTCTAACACCTCCCATTGTGTGCTATGCCCATGTGCTACATCTTGTCTTTATTTGGACTGTGCACTCTCCAGGACTGTGCACTCTCCAGGTTCTTTTATAATATTTTTGTCCAGAGCACAATGGGTCACCAATCTTGATTGAGGTCACTGGGTGCTAGAGTAATACAAATGACAGTAACTATTAGAGGCAGTGGAATTTTGATTTATTTAGGGGGCCAAGATTTTCAAGTAGACCATACAAGCTGACACTGCCCTCACCTACAGGAAAGCATGCCATTGTTTTGCCTGCAAAGCCTACTGCTGAGCCCCTTGCTCAGCCCTGACACGCTCCCTAATTCCCTTCCCAGCAGGGACAGAGGGTGCTTGGTGCACCCGGAGCACTGCCAGCTCCGTGATTTGACGGCACTCCGGCAATAGTTGGGGGTTTGCTCCTGACATCGGTGGATTACCTGAAAATCTCAACGTTCGGTTCAGAAAAGGGCCTTTTTAGCCCCCAGGGTTCTGTGTGTGTGACCACTGCACGCTCGCAGACTAGAACACTGCAATTGCCTCCAGCACCTGCCTGCTAGCTGGGAGAATGCTGGCTTGGTTATCGCTGGCTGATTTATGACACTTTGCATCTGAGTGGACCATGAAAAATGTGCTTAGACCGAGGGCCCATCTACACTGTCATCTTCAATGACAAGAGATCGGGACACACATATAACACAACTGGTCTTATCTATCTAGACACTAATGTGATGAGAGAATTATAAATACAGAGACAGATAGAACTCAGTCAGGGCATGCTCATGGGCACATCAGTCCTTCGCCATAGCACATTTGACTGTTTAGACAGGCCCTAACTCTCTACACCTGGCCAAACACCCAGAGTTTTCTTTAACCCTTATCCTAACACAATCTGGTCCTATCCACACACACTCATTTTATAACCTGGTTGGGCCCCAGTGGAGTAACAACTGTACTTAAGTTCATTGGTTTTCATAGTGTGGTTATTTGGGACCTTAGATATTGGACGCTGACCAAAATAGTGATGCTTAAGGTGAGGTGGTCACTGACTCCTTGTAGGAGGCCAGGGCTGGAAAACACACAGAAAGGCTAGGTCTGGGGTGGGAAGGTCTCCGGCTCGACTGGGGGAGTCCCAAGCTGAAAACTGCCTCTGGGGACTGTTTAATTGAACTCATGGAGATGGCATCTGAGTAAGGGAGAAGGAAAGCTTCCTGAATACCAGCACCAAGCTGGAGGTCTGTAGCTGAGCTATCCTTTATCAGGCACTTCGGGGAAAGGAAAGGAAATTGCCCAGTGTGGTACAAGAGCCAGAGGCTGTTCCCTGAGCGAGAGGTGTTGGGGACAACTTCTCGTAGGTGCACATAAGGACCACTTACCAGTGGTATTTAAAAACATTTATTTTCCCTCCTTTTTCCTGGGTTGCACCAACTGCAAACCAACTCATTGTCCCATTTGTCCACAGTGGTGCATCCCAGGAAAAACAGGAAAGCAATGCAATTTTTGCCCCAGTGAAGATATCCCGTGTGGAAAGTGGGGTTCTGCTTTCTTCCAGGGGCTGTTACCAGGTGCAAACCTGGGTGTCCTGCAGCTGTGCTCCAAGGTGAAACTCCCCCGTGCAGAAAGCCAGCCCACGACCTCAGCCTCACTTGTCCTTTGGGGGGCGGGCAGCTGAACCGTAGGTGTGGCGATGATAGGAACGCCCAGTGCGACGTGTTTCACCCACTTCTGTGCATGCTGCACCATAAAGCTCCTCACGCTGGCAGAGGTAGCTTCAAAACACACAGGCTGTCCTGAGCACATGGTAGCTGAAAGGAAGGGGATGTGCAGATCTCTGACTGATGCTGAGGTATGTAAAGTGGACTGGTTGTGTGACACATAATGCCTGTTAATCACCCAGCACGCAGGAACCTGGGTATGGTGCTATTTCCGTCCATCATGCAGTGTGAGGGAATCACACAAATGGCCCAGCCCTTTGATCAGCATCTGTGCCTTCTTGACCTTCCACCACATTCTTGCTAGCCACTGAGCCATGCGCCTTTGCTCTCGGTGTTGGTTGTGGTCAGAACAGGACTCCCACTCCGTCCCATGTCAGAACAGAGCGCAGCCAGCTGCGCTCAGGTGAGTACACTAGACATATGGTTTGAACCCTATTGCTGCTGTTCTGCCAATTCTCCATACTGCCAGCAGGTGCATTGCACCCATCTATACAATTAAGTATCCTGGCAAATGCATATTTTCTTGCAGTGAATGGGGCGGCTGGGCCTGCAGTAGCAGAAGCTGGAACTTTTAAGACATTGCCATGTCAATTTCCCCTTGCCAGGTCTGGGCACGCTGGGCTCCAAGGGACTCCTGCTTTAGACAGAGATTCTGCAGTGTTTGCTGCCTGCTTTAATGAGGACAATGGCCCACAGGACACATGCTTTCTTGTGTGTGCTCATTTCCCCCATCCCTTGTTTGCCAGCCCATGCTGGGAGGATGTTGGCCATAGTGTACATTGTTTTCCTATGAGCACAGTCTAGTCATGCATGTTTCTAGTACCTACTTAGCCCATAGTTTTGTAATTGACCTTAATAAACATGTTTACTCCATTTCCCTTCATCGTGTGCTTTCCAGGTCTAGGGAACAGTAATTAAGGAGAACAATGGCACATGCGTAACTGCTATAAACCCAAACTACACAATGAGCTGGCTGCTGGAGTTCTGGATTTTCTTCCTCTTTAGTTGTTTAGCACCAGCAGCGTGCTCCGATGTTACACAGCACAGAGTGAGACTCCATCCCTGCCCTGTGAGGCTGACAATCTAGGAGCTCATTACTCAGGCCATAAAGTTATGCGGCTTGCGGCCACCCAAATGCTTTTAGTTGCTATGAGCTAGTGCCAGAAAAATAAAAGGACTGTCTATCGCTTCACTTACCTAAATTGCCATCGACAGCCCTGCCTCCATTTGGAACATGCCTTTAATGAGTATTGCACAAACCCTACTGCTGGCAAGCAAAAGCAAGGCACAGCTCATGACAGTGGTGTCACCAGAGGTTTACATTGCACGAGTTGAAGCACATTTGTTCAGATCAGTTTTCACAATATATTAACTGGGATTGCAATAGCCACAGGAGCTAAAGTTAGCTGGGTGCTGATTTGCTACATTACCGCAAATGCCATCATAATCTCACTCTCCAGCAATAAGGATCGAACACAAACATCTGAAAATCAAATGGTTGAAAGCATGCAAGTTATATTTGTGATGTTTCCTATATCACACTATAGCAGGGCTTACCTGCGCTGGCTTTGGACCCCACCACTGCCTCAGTTTCCCCTTCTTCCCCCTGTAATCAAACTTCATGTGGTGTTTTCAGAACCTGGTTTAGTGAAATCAAGTTCTAAATATAAGAGGTCTTCCACCCAGCCTCCTGATGGGTCACAAACCCTGGCATGGGGCTCTTACAGGGTCCCATTTGAGGCTTTCATCCTGTACACCTGCTCTTCCCCATCCACCCTGCGTAGCTGCTGCCAGCTCCCCACAGGCTTGTACTCCCCCTAACTCATGCAACCTGCCTGAGCCTGCAGGCACTTTATAATCCGTAGCCTCGTAAGACGTCTGAGTCTCACTCCCAGGACTTCAGTGGTAACTAAAGGAGGCACAGGTGGGGCTAAGCCACTGTCTTTAAAGGGCCAGACTTGGAACAGGTGCACTGAGACATGTGTGTGCTCCAGAAGCAGAGCCCTGTCACAAGCCCCCATTGCATTTGTCCCTACTGGGGACAAGCCATACAGAACAAATGGGTTCCCATAACGTTCAGGGGCTGGACAGCACTGGAACTGTTTGTTTCCCTGCACACTAATCGCCAGTGTCAGTGTGACTGGGGTCCCAGTGGAGGCCAGCTCTGGTCACTCAATTTGAGTGAACTGCAAAACATGGGACAGACAATCCCCCGAAAGCTGGTAGATATTCCAATACTTAGATTTACCAAGCCAGCATAAAACAGCTTCTTTATTACTTTTCTACTTACTCAGAAATCCAAACAACACAGTTCCCTTACAGTGATCGAGCCTCAGGCCTCCACCCAGGTACCTAAGTCAAACATGATGATTTCTGAAAATCTTATTTCATCATATAAAAAAAAAAAAGGGTTCTACCAATCCCAAAGGACCGGACACATTACCTCCCAGGTTAATGAATGTTTCAGATCTTACCCAAATACATGCTACAGCCAACTCTTATTAACTAAACTAAAATTTATTAAAAAACAAAAGAAAGAGTATGGTTAAAAGATCAATATACATACCAACATGAGTTCAATCCACTGAGGTTCAAATTCATAGCAGAGATGGTGAGCTCTGTAGTTGCAAAGAGTTCCTTTAGTTCATATGTTATAGTCCAGTGTCCAAATATCATATTCGGGGCATACCAGCATAACTGGGACCTCAGTCTGGTGACTCAGACTTCCCTTGATGAAAGCTTAAGCAGATCTGAGATGACAGAATCAGGACCCAAGGATCTTTTATACAATTTCATGTCTTTTGACAAATTGGAGTTCAAAAGGTAATTAGTATGACTTTGAAGGAGGTCCATCACTGGTACTCAGCTATAGAATTAACATAAGGCAATTTGCTTGTTCCTCCACCATTCACAGATTATTTGTTATACGTTTCAAAGAGAGATGAATACCGAGATATCCTGTGTTTACAATTAATTTAAATGATAGGATGTTCTTTTGACCTCTGAATTATCAGAATACAGCATAGACAGGGACTGTTGATTACATTGTCGACTCTACTCATACATATGTAAATAAACAAAAACACGAACATGATCTCCCCACATGTCTTTTGAGGGTTATTTATTTTGCAGGATGTTTAACCCTTTCTAGCCAGGCGTCACAGTCAGACTGTCACAGTGTGTCTACACTGCAGTTAAACACCCACGGCTGGCCCATGTCAGGTGACTCAGGCTCGCAGGACCCTGGCTCCAGGGCTGTAAAAGTGTGGTGTAGACGTTCAGGCTGGAACCTGGGATCCACCCACCTTGTGGGGTCCCAGAGCTTGGGCTCCAGCCCGAGCCTGAACGTCTACACTGCAATTTTCCAGTCCCGCAGCCTGAGCCCCAGGAGCCCAGGCCAGCTGTGGGTGTTTAACTGCCATGTAGACATACCCGCAGTACCATCTGGGACAAGCGCGTACTGTAACAGTGCTGACAGCACTAGTCCCGCTGCTTCCAGGAAAGTCCCAGCTCCTCAGTGAGCCATAAGAAAGAGGAGTTGTTCCAGGGATGCAAAGCATGAATCTGTCCCAGAGGAGACCGGGACCTGAGCCAGGCTTGGAGATAGTCACAATAAGAGCATTGTTATTTTGCAGTGGGGCTGAGATTTTCAAAGAATTTAAAGGGAGGCAGGTGCTCAGCTCCTATTGCCTTTCTGTGGGGGCTGAGCACCTAATTACTGCAGGCCCCTGGGGAAATCCCACCCTCATCTTTTCACCAATTCATCCTTTTCCTCCTTGTTTGTTCCTCCTTGAAAATGCACAAAATGCAGAGAACCTTCTCTAACACTGTCTTGCAAAACTCACTGCCAGCATGAAACATCACCTTTGCTTAGCCACGGCAGGAGAGAACAGGACAGATCTTGGAGAACAGTTGCCAGTAGGACACACTATACTAAATCTGATCCAAGCAGGAGAAGACAAACATGAAACACCGTATGGTCCTGTCAGAGTAGGTGGGTGCCCTTCCAGACAAAGACAGAGACACATCCCAGGACAGTGCCCTTTGTGAGTCTGGTGACAAAACCCAGGGTCAGATCCAGGACAGCACTTTCCATATGTCTATCCCTACAGCACTCAAACACATGCTTAACTTCAGGCATATGCTTGTTGCCTTTGCTAATGTGCTGTTAGGACTGGGGACACTTTCCTGAATTGGGGCCAAGGTAGGCAGCAAATAAAGGCCAAATTCAAGAAAACACAGCCAGGTAGTCATCCAACAGGAGGACTGATCAAAGGAAGGGCAGACAGGACACTGCAGCCAGATCCTCTGCTCATGGGGAGCAATTCCTCAGGCACCATGGTGTTGAGCATAAAAACTAGACTGATAAGACAGAATTCTGCAAGGCAGAACAGCCTACACTAACATTTCAGAAGCGAGGAAAGGAATCGAAGTGGAAGGCTGGCTGCCCTTGGGACAAGGATACACACAAATGGAAGTGATGAAAAATAAAAACAAGGGGCACAGCAAATAAATAAAGCCAGCAGCGTGGCACCCAAACTATTACCCGAAGGATCGACATGACATAAGGAAGGCTGGCCGGTCGGTCACAGTGGCCTAAGAAGGAGCTCACAGAGCAGGTATCAGAGCTTGGCTAACATCTAGGAATAATTGCTCAAATCAAACACTCCGTTTGCTTCCGTTGTCTCTGCTTACTGCCAATATACTAGGGAGCAGGTTGACAGGAATGCTCACAAAACCAGTGAGCTTTAGTGGACTCATATATTTGAACTCAGTTTTAGATTTGACGGGAAAAGTAGATTATCAGTTAATTACCACTGCTGTTTTCATTTTTTTTCATCACAATTTTCCCTGGTATCTTGCAAAAGAAGAGGAATTACATCCTCAAGGAAACACAGTCAAAATGGCTTTCATTAACATTCGTAACTACATGAGCTATGGTCAGCCAGTCAGAGGATGAGGACCAATACTCTGTGACCAATCACAATCAACCAACCCAACTCTAAGTTAAAACACGTAACTCAGATGTTTGCGCCCTTGTTTTAATAAGTGAAAACTTATGACAAAAACATTGCCAACATTTAGCTCAAATACTGTGAAAAATGTCACAAAACTGCTGCCGGCCTCAGTTCAAAACCAGGCAATTTCTAACAGTGCATCTCTTCCCCATGAATATTTCACCCAACTCTGTACTGTATAGGCTGCTGCTGCCATATGCCAGAGTCAGAAGCATAAAGGGAGGGAGCTGGATTCTGTTGGTGCTCGTGATTCTTTGAGAGCTATAGCATCTCTTGCAGCCAATCCCCCCTCATACTAACTGAGAAGTACTTGGGGGCTTGAGGGCAGGACCCTGGAGTCATGCTTGTGAGGCTGGCAGGCCAGGTGCCAGTTCATACCAAGGCCCCTAGGTCTCAATGAACACTGACAACTGCACAGCTGGAAACCAGACTGGCTCACCTGTGTGTTAGAGCTGTGAAAATAGATATTAGGTTTTGTAAGAATGTGTTGAGCGTTTGGACTTTAGGAAATGCTTGTGAGTTGCTGCCTGCATTAATTTGATTTATAATATCTGTAGCCTGTGTTATAAGGTAATATTTAAGTGTTTGCTTTGTAACTATGAAAGGGCTTGCTATGAGACTGGAAATCCCCCCAGTCAGGAGAGAAGCATTACCAAGTCTGAAACACTAGTTTACTACACGAGGTGTCATCTCCTGCCCAACAAAAGCAGGCCCATAGACACCAGATGAACCATTGTGGAACATCAGTGGACAAAAGACCTTGTTGATTGCTCCCCCCACGCCCAGTAAACAGGGACAAGCCCTCATCCCATCCCAGTTTGAACTCTGGGGGAAGGGAATAAAAACCCCTGACCAGAAGGCACTGTGTCACTGTGCTGCTTGGAATTCAAAGAGGGCAATATTTCTAAGCATACTCAGGGATCCCCGAGCTGGTTCACTTGGGTTAGCCCTAAAGGATTTACAGCATTTGCCCATTACAGCAGCTTCTATTACTTTTTCAAACCTAAGATGTAGCTTATTTGTGTGTGTACATTTACCTGCTTTAACCTTGTAAATAACTCATTTCTTTTTCCTGGTTAATAAATCTCTGGTTAGTTTATTACAGGCTTGGCTACAGGCGTTGTCTTTGGTGAGAGATCTAGGGTACAACTGGCTGGGGGTACATGGCTGATCCTTTGGGACTGGGCATAACCTGAATGTTGTGATTTTTGGTGTAAGGGACCATCTATCACAAAGGCAGGCTTGCTTGGGTGGCAAGATAGACCGGAACGCCCAAGGGGAGTGTCTGTGACCCCATGCCAAGGCTGTTACAGTGCTTGAGGAGTTCACACTTGATACTTGGTTGGTGAAATCTAAGTATAGAACTCACAGCCAGTCTGGGGTTTGCGCCCTGCTCTGTAGCAACCTGCCCTGAGCTTGGTACCCCATTCTTGAGCCGCTCTGGACAGTGTGACTACACTGCACCCGACAGCGAGCCTCCCTGCCCAGTGCACAGACTCACCATAGCACTCTAAAACTAGCAGTGTAGATGTTGGGGATGGGGCTCGGGCTCCGAAGCCTGGGGGTGGTGGTGAGCTTGAGAGCCCAAGTTCCAGCCCAAGGCACGACGTCGAAGCCCTATCTACGTAGCTATTTTCAGAGCTGTGGCTAGAGCCCTGCTAAGCACAAGTCCCAGCCACAGTGTAGACAGACCCTGGCATGCCTCCAGCCAATGGTGTTGTGGTAATGCAGGCGGCTGCCATGGCAAATGCTCCAGTTAGTGAATTCCTAGGTGTGAGAGCCGTGGAGCCTGAACAGATTGCTGGTGCGATGTGTGCGTCTCTCATTGTTCAGGTGGCAATGAGTGACCCCGTTAGGCTTAGCCCTGCTGTCTGAGCCACTTTTCTGCTACTGTCTCATGCCTTGGGACCAGCTGTGCGCCCAGCAGCTCCAGGCTGGGAGGTGTGTGAAAAGGAGCTGTACACACACACCTTTCAGCCTGCACTGTGTGCTCCACAGCCAAGGTGCTGAGCCCAGACTGTACCCTCAGCGAGCGATACAGCTTGCTCCAAGGTTATTGCTTTCGGCCGCTGGTTGCTGCTGCTGCTGACCGTCCGCCTGGCCCAGCTGCATGCAAATCAACTTCTCTTTTGCTCATGAATGTACCCGTTGTACAGGAGTTTTCAGTGTAATTATTGTCCCCCTTAGTCAGCAAAGTTTGTGAAGCTGGACGTTTTCCCTGTGAGAATCAGACAATGAGGCCTTGTCTACACTAAGGAATTGGATTAAACAATTCCCACTGGTGCTCCCACTGGCTCAGCTGGTCTGGTGGGAATTATTTTCTAAACTTCCCTAGTGTAGACTAAGGCAAACAGTGGTTGGTTCGAACTGATTGACACGTATCTCAGCACTGGGATATACAAAATCTAGAGGGCCTGGGTACAGCAGAGATCCTTACTCCTTTTCCCCCATAAAATTTGAATTATGCTAGTTACAGTCAAGTTGGGCAGCAGCTTTTAAGCATGGTCTCACCACCCAGTGGGAAGAGGGAGGTTTTTTGTTGTTGTTTTGATTTCCTTAATACGGGCATACTGCTCTTCTTTGTAAAGTGCTTTGAGATCTATTGACGAGAAGCATTGTATAAAAGCTAGGTATTATACATTATTAATTATTATTATTATTATTATTGCACAACCCTTGCTATAGGCTACCCCAGTCCTCCACACCTGCAAGCAAAAGCCTATTTCTTAACTCAGATTATAACAATGTTAGATCCCGTCTACATTACAACACTCTGCATCAGGGAAACCAGTTGGAATGCAGGTCCCCTCCCCCTGCAAACAGTTAAATCATTTTGTAAACATATATGAGCCTGTGTTTGAACTGTGTCCCTGAACTGTGCCAGCACTGGCCTATTCAAGATTAGATGGGCCTGTCTCAACCTGGCCAGTGCCCATCTCTAGACAGTACCAGATGTAAGTGGAACCAACCACTAGATCCCTCTTGATCCTAAGCCAACTGGGTCTAGGCAGAGCCAGGTCACTGTGCCAAGATCTGGCCCTCTAAGGGTACATCTACACAGCAACTAGACACCCATGGCCGGCCCGTGCTAGCCGACGTGGGCTCAGAGGGCTCGGGGTTGTGGGGCTGTTTCATTGCTGTGTGGACTCCCAGCTCTAGGACCATGTGAGGTGGGAGGGTCCCAGAGCTCGGGCTGCAGCCCGAGCCTGGAAGTCTACACAGCAATGAAACAGCCCAAGCCCCGCGAGCCCGAGTCCAGACGCAGATTTTTCTGTGCTGTGTAGACATACCCTAAGGGTACATCTACATTTGAGCTGGGGGGGAGTGATTCCCAGCTCACATAGACATGCCCACACTAGCAAAATAGCAGTGTGTCTGCAATGGCCCTGGCAGCTGCTTGGACTAGCTGCCACCCTAAGTACAATCCTGCCCAACCCCATGAGTACATATTCAGGCAACTAACCCAAGCTACTACCCATGCCACTGCAGCCACATTGCTATTTTTAGGTACTAGCTCCAGCAGAGCTAGCATGGGCATGCCTATGCAAACTGCAATCACCCCCCCCCCCAGCTCAGATGTAGACCTACCCTAAGGCACACGCCCAAGTACAGATCTCCTGTCTGCCGTGGGACATGAGGTGCTCCAGCCCACCTACCTTAATCCCCAGATTCAGTGCCTCAATCCTCCCGAGCCCCTTGTTGCTTATACACAATCCCTCAGAAGTCCACCTCACTGTGGGCAGTGCTTCTTGCCTAACCCCGTCAGGGACAAGAAGGCAGGCAAGCAAGGAGCACATGCTTATCCAGGGAGTTCCTTAACCATGGTCACTTTACTCTTGAAATGACCAGAGCTACAGCTCTTTGCAAAATAACAGTCCTAAGAGGCAACCCCCCTTCGCCGAATCTGAGTTCAGTCCTTCCATGAGTCTGAGATCTGGTCAGCATTTCAGGCTAGGCAGAGTTTCTCCTGCCTTGTCTCTCTCCTACCCGCTATCCTGGCATATGGCAGTGGATGGCTTCCCTTCAGAGAGAGCATTCTCCCTTAAATATAGTCTCCAGCCCCATTGGCCATGTGCCAAGGCAGAGAATTCCCGCCCCTTCCCTCAGCCAGACTTCTGTGCACAGAGCTCATTCTTCTTGTGCACAGGTAGGTAGTTGAGAGACAATCAGGGTCAATGGCTCTTTCATTGCAAATCTTCTCCCAGGTGTCCCACTCCCCTTCTGGATAGGGCCATGTCTGGAATAAACAGTCTTGGCAGGGCCAGGCTGGTTTTACAGCACAGAATACAAACCGGCAGTTGGCACACAAAATGAAAGACTCAAAACAAAATGGAGTTCACACTTCAGTGCAGACATATTCCCCTATATCATGGAGCCATTCAATGGTATACAGAATCATGCTGTAGTCTAGCTCCAAAACATGATTTTAGGCCAGGGTTAGGTCTTGTGTATGCAACCCTTCTGCCAGGTGGAGTTGGCAGCAACAAGGACTGGGTTCAATATCCAGGGGTCAATCTTAACAATTCAATTCAGAACTGGCTCGGGCCCCCACCCAGTAATCTGGGAAAATTACATACCACCCACTGGGCACCTCTAAGAGGCAATGCTTCCTCTCTCACAAGTGCAGAGTCTGAGTGCAGAAAAGAAACTTTTAATAGAAGGAAGGAAATAACCTGGCGTTAATTCGGGAAAACACCACAAGCAGGATTCATGAGCATAAAACTATGGGCAAAATACCCACCCCAGAGTACGTTGGGAAGTGTCTTTTGCCTCAAGTTCTTGAGTCCAAGCAGCAAAATTTCCTTTAACGTGCCCCTCCCTCTTCCCTCCACCACACCCCACTCACAGAAGTTGTCCTTGGTCAGTGAAGTCCCAGAGTTCAGAGGTGCATCTGTGTGAGTTCACCTCCCATGCTTGTGGGGTGGGGGGAAAGGCACCTTGCTCGCTCTGCTGTCCAGGCACTTGTTCTGACACCAACCTCCCTGCTGACGGCTCGCCTCTCCGCTTCGTCGGCCATCACCAATGCACACCATCACCTTCTGCTGCCACCTGCCTCTCTACTGTGACCTCAGTGGGTTGGTCTCTTGAGGTTCCACCCAGCTCTCAGTGATTTTCAGCTCTTAGTGGGGGAACCTCACTGCTGAAGCAGGCTGGGCAGAAACCCTGTCCCACAGCAGATGATTTCAGCTCTAGAGATCACTTAACAAAGCAAAAAGATTCCTAATGGAGCCTTAATTAGCTCTCTCTTTGAACAGTGGCGAGGGGCAGGTTAAGCAATGCCAAGGACTCTTAGGCCATGTCTACACTACCATTTATGTTGGCAAAACGTATGTCGCTCAGGGGTGTGAATATTTTGCCCCTCGGCGCATCATAAATTTCTCCGGCATAAGTGGTAGTGTGCACAGCACGATGTCAGCAGGAGAGCTTTTCCTGCTGACATAGCTACCGCCATTTGTTGGGGCTGGTTTAATTATGCCAGCGGGAGAGCATAAAGCAGCTACACGAGAGATCTTAAGGGTAGCACCGCTGGACCGGTACCTGTGCCACTGTCAGGTCTCAAGTGTAGAAATAGCCTTAGGCAGAGCCCACGCCTCCAGGCAGGAACACCTGTCCCCACCCCCTCTTACCTTTCACAAGGGTCTGAGTCCCCTGCTTCGCCAGTTCAGTTCAGTTGAGGGGGACCCCCTCATTCAGGCAGGCTAAGCACAGTTCTGCTGCTCTTTACCCATACAATAAGGATAACATTTCATGACCCCACCCCACTCCCACTCAAAAAGTGATTTGTAACCCACCACTAGCCAAAATTGGTCACTTTGGCAACACATCTCTGTCTGCTCATACCTAGGCAGAGTGGGTATGTTCATGTAAATACAGTCTGGTCCTGAAGCTTCCCCGCTCCCCCCGCAGCTCATCACTAGTTGTCAAGGAAAAGCTCATTCAAATCTTGCTTACATCTACATAGCCAGGGAAACAAATCATGGGAGATGCTCAGCATTTCTCAGCGTATGGCCTCGTGCTAGCATGAACCACGTTCCTAGAAAAGTGCCAATGACGTTTTAAATCTCAGTGTAGTCAGGGCCCAAGGCTTTCATTGTGTTTGACAATCATTTCTAGCACAGCTATGAGCCCTGCTGTGGAAAGGCTAAAATGACTCCTCCCATTGCTGGGAACTGGGAAGAATGTACATAGGTGCAACAGGAACCATTAGCAACAAGATGGACAAATAAATAAGGAGCCTTTACTAGGTCATTTGGAATAGGAGCCAAGTGTGCACACACCCAAGCGATGTAATAACTGCAATGGCGGGATGCCAGTATAAGTTAGGTTGACATAGTTTTGTAGTGTAGACATGGTCTAATTCTGACCTAGCTTTTTACAGTGATAGTTAATACAGAACTCCCCTGTTAAGGTTGTCAGTTTTGTGTAGTTTTTTTTTTACAAATTATGGTTTTACTTTCTTAAAATAAATATTTAAGTGGGTGTTTAAAATGGTTTGCCATCAAATCCACAGCTGGCCTTCTCTGCAGCTCTGCACTCCTAGAGAGTGTGAAGGATCTGGTGGATACCATATATTATCCATTATTGCTGTTTAATATTGATATTATAGCAATGGCCGGGGCCTCTTTCAGGACTGAGGCCCCTTTGTGCCAGGCACTGGACAAACGCATACAAGGGCATGCTCCTTGCCCAAGAAAGCTTATGACCTAGAGACAAGCGATGCGCTATGGATTGGAGGAGAGGGGTGTGATCGTTAGGTATGTTATCGTTAAGTACACGTGTACTTCTGTCATTTCTTCTACATTTTACTATAAACAACATGTATAAAATGCCAGCTAGCCTCATCTGCCCCTCAAGCCATCACTGACCCCTAATAGGGATCCCTGGAGAGGGGCTGAAGGATTCGAGGGTAGGGGCCTCACAGGTCAATTCACAGTGGCTGCTCCATACATGAATGGGGTAGGAAAAGGAGCCATTGGAGTGAGGTTTTAGCAAATTTTGATAGCCACAAAAAATGGTATAATTCTTGTCTCTCTTTACAAACCCCGTACTGCCATATGGTTAATCCATTACGTTCCAACCCCAAATCAGGAACCCTAGGCCCTTGAACTTCAGTTTGCTAATGGTGCCCTCTTGTGGTAGACATTGAGAAATACATGCCCTTTTAATGCTTTAAATCCCCGCCACAAAGCCTAGTCTTGTGAAATGTCAGCCAGTGAGCATAATAAGCTGTGCCAAACATACGTGTCTGGTTGCAAATGTTGCTCCAGGCTCAGTTTACCCTGCTCAGTGCAAAACAAACACATTTTAAAACATCTTTTCCCTACTGTTCAGCTATGGTTAGTTCCCACAACATGCTGCACCACGGAAATACGTTCAGCTTTCTTCTTGAGCCCACTTACAGTTCATCTGCCAGCTGGCCACCTGCAGTGCTGCTCATGCAACCCAGAAAGATTTGCTTTCCTCAGCCCCAGTAAGAGCAGCACTCAGGCTTCTGGGACATATTGGGTAAGGTTACAGACTAGATGGGAACTCCTCTTGTGTGGAATCAGCTCCCTGATCTTTGTTTCCCAACAGGTTTCACACCCTGTGAACTCTCAGTCCTCCCTTTCCCCAGCCCTGATTTAATCCCACCCCTTTCCCCATCTTCCCAAAATCCCACCGCAATTCCTGTCCCCTCCCTTTTCTAGCTAGCTAGCTTGTCATGCCACGCTCATCACCATGCTGCAGCCTTTGAGTCTGGCTATTAGGCCACAGTGCACTGCTAAGCTGTGGGGGCTCCGTTTCTCCCCACAGAATGCCCCGAGACCCTGTAGGCTCCTATCTGAAGTGACACAATTTCCAAAGGTGCACAGCACTTAGCTGCTGAGCTCTTTAGAAATTCTGGTGACTCCATTTTTTATGTGCCCAAATGGGAGCTGAGCACTTTTGATTAAATCACGGTGTAGCAAGGCTCCCAATGAATCGAGAGATGAAACTGACGCTGGTCCTAGCCCCCTCAAACTTCAGGAGAGTTTGGATCAGACTCAGGATCTGACCTTTATTCCTGGCCCGTCATTTGTAATGGGCCAAAGCAAAACCCAGGATTCAAACCCCTGGGCTGTCAGGAAATTTCACCTTGGACTCCGCAGCTCCAGCTCAGCAGTAATTTAAATGGGAGAATGTAACAAAGCCTGCAGCCCAGACTCTAGCTGAACTGGGTCTTTCGTTGGTTCACAGAGATTCCCGTTCACCCCGCTGGGTGGTGACTGGCCATCAGCCTGTCTGTGCGAGCAGGTGCGGTGGAACCCAGTGTGTGCGCTGTGTCAGCCAAGCCCCAGAGCAGGACTCAAGGACTGCTGTGTTTAATAGGGAGCACCTAAAAGAGGCTCAACGGTGGAGGGACTATGCTGACTCATTGGAAGCCAGTAGCTTGTTCTCAGAATATTCCAAAGAGAAAGTTCTCGATGCCACTATTCTGATAAAAAAATACTTTAAAAAATGTTGCCATGTCCCTTCCTCCTTCCCTTTACAGACTTAATAACATCTGTCTTTTTCTCCATCCATAGTGAAGATACTGCAAGTAGTCTCCTAACGTCCAGTTGTCAGAGTGCTGGCCATGGAGTTTTACTAGGCAGTTCACAGCCACCCTCAACTTCCATAGAGATTTCTCTTGCAGAGACTAAACTTCCAGCATGTGATGATGTATCATCTCAAATCAGGGGCATCCTTCCGCTCCCATGAAGAGAGATGGATGCATATTGGAACCAGTCATCTGTTTGGACTGCACCTCTGGTTCAAAGACGAGGGCAGCTGCTTTCTGCTCCATTTTATGCAGAACACATACATCCCAGATGGAAAGCAAGCTGCTAATATAGGATTTAATTAGTCAATGTTTAATAATACCGTAGTATCTAACTCTTACATAGTGCTTTTCATTTATAGAACTCAAGAGTATCAATGGCTCCATTTTACAGATGTGGTAACTGAGGCACAGAGATGTAAAATTACTCACCCAAGGTCTCCCAGCAGGCCAGTGGCAGAGCTGGGACTACAACCCAGGCTTCCTGCCTCCTAAAGGATTAGGCGCCTCTATCCCAAGCTAAGCTTCTTTTCATTGTGACAGTGTTACTGTGTTTTCGTTGTAATGAGCGAAAATCCGTGCCACTTGCTGTTGACCTAGCCACGCCACAAACTAAAGTTCATGATAGGATAGCTGCTTGTCAGTGTGATGTGGGGAAAAATGGATCATGGCATTGCTGAAGGAAAGTGGCAGGAGGAGCAGATTGATTAGACAGGAGAAAGCTGAACCAGCTGAATGCAGAATTAGCAAGGCATCAGCAATGCTAAGCAAAGGAAATAAAGAAATGCTACAACAGTGCAGTGGGAATTTGAGTTAGATCATTAGCTGTGAGTGCCATAGGCGCTCCAAGAGCTGTTGCAGTTTTTAATTGACCTAATGCCTTGGGGGTAATGGCATCTACTCCTTGGATTAAGTGAGATGAGTACCAGTCAGATGTGGCCAGTAAGTGTAGAAGTGCCGCAGGGATTCTCCTCACCCCACGTTCCTGAGCAAGCAAAAGCCCTGTGCACAAACCCCTTGACAGGACTCCATGTGGTCTTGGGAGATGGACCAGAGGAGCAGGCACCCTAGGATAAGTGTTGGCATACAACAAAAAGCGCTACAGAAGCGTGAAGTGTTATTAGACCTTATCCCCACCAAGCTGGCAGATTTGTCCTGGAAATCCACCAGAAATTAATACTGCTTAGAGCATTCTGCTACATGGAGGATACAGAGAAGACTGGGCTCATGAGCAAGCTGTGCTGTCAACCAGAGTCCAGATCAGAGCCGTCGGCATCCCGTGCAAACATGCCAGGATCCACAGCACTGAGTTTGCCATTCCCAGCAGTTCCTTGGGATCAGCAATGACCATTGAGCCTTGCTCCTCACAGGGAAAACATGTTAAACTTCACTTCAGTTAGCCCTGGGGAGTTTTCTGAACGATATCTCCTCTTCTGCACAGAACTGGATTCTTTTGAAAAAGGGTTCTAAGCAGTGGTGAGCTAGAACCGGTTGTTAAATTTAAAAGCCCTTTTAGAACCGGTTGTTCCGGGAGGCATAACCGGTTCTAAAAGGGCTTCTAAATTTAACTGGCCAAAAGTGACGCCTTAGGCACTGACTCCATGGGTGCTCCAGCCCTGGAGCACCCAAGGGGAAAATGTGGTGGGTACAGAGCACCAAACAGGCAGCTCCCCGCCCCAGCTAACCTCCACTCTGCCTCCTCCCCTGAACGTGCTGCTCCACCCTGCTGCTCCGCCCCCCCCAGGCGTCCCACAAATCTGCTGTTCGTGCGGGAAGCTGGGGCAGGCTGAGAAGCGGGCCGCGGCTTCCTGCTCAGCCCCAGGGAGGTGGAGGTGAGCTGGGGCGGGGCGGGGGGGGGGGTGCATGAGGAGGTAACCCAGGGGGGCGGGGCCCCAGGGAACCGCTCCCTGCCCCAGATCACCTCTGCCACCCTCGGCCTGAGTGTGAAGCCGCAGCCTGCTTCTCAGCCCTCCCAGGCTTCCAGCCGAACAGCTGATTCGTGGGAAGCCGGGGTGGGGAGGGAGGGGGAGGCATGGAGAAGCAGAGCAGGGCAGCGCATTCAGCGGAGGAGGCAGAGCGGAGGTGAGGTGAGCTGGGGCCAGGTGGGGAGCTGCCGGTGGGTGCTCTGCACCTACCAAATTTTCCCCGTGGGTGCTCCAGCCCTCGAGCACCCAGGGAGTCGGCGCCTAAGGCACCACTTTTGATGTGATCAGTGGGGGAGCGACTGCTCCCCCTGCTCCCCCCCCCCCCCAGCTACACTCCCCTGCCCCTAGGAGCCAGAGGGACCTGCTGGATGCTTCCTGGGAGCCGCCCCAGGTAAGCACCGCCGGGACTCCCCACCTCACCAGGTGCCTCTGGCTCTTGGGTTGGGGTGAGTACCCACTACATTAGCCCACGAGACCCTCCTACCCGGTTCTGGGGGCAGTCAGGGGACAGGGGTGGATGGGGCAGGAGTCCCGGGGGTAGGCAACAACCCCCTCGTGGGGTGAGGAGGGAACCCGCTGTTAAGATTTTGGGAGAATCATCACTGGTTCTAAGCAAGAGTCACAGGACAGACGTCCCAAGTCCTAATGGGGAACTGCTCTTGGTCCATGGGAGATTCGTCAGTCGATGTGTTGGGGAGAGGAACGAGGATTATATTTTCACAGCACTATTGCTTTGCTTTAACTAAAGGGAAGACTACAGAAGGAAGCGTTTGAGGCCATATCCTGAGTAGAACAGCTCATCACAGGAGTGCTGCCTACTGCCAATCCAGCAACTGAAAAAAGGTCAAGCCCTGAGCATTGGCACAGAAGTGAACAGCGTGGAAAGTCTGCCATCACAATGCTTTTTGACAGAAAAGAGCTTTGTCAACACAGCAGAAAGTTTTGCAAGGAAAAAAAGAACAGCCATTTAAAAATATTTCTTTTTCCTAAGAAAACCCAAACAATTCAAAGAATTTTTCTTTGCAAGGAAAAACATTTTTGCAACCGGTTCTAGTAAACAATAATATAGAGCATGAAGACTGATCTTCCCATGCTTTGGGACAGTAGCTCCATGGGACTTTTTAGGCCCCGAAATTTACTTCCTCCAGCTAAGGGTTTGAAATGTGTGAAAATTGTGAAAGTAACTTCTGGGTAACAAATAATGAATTCTAGTGGATTGCTGAATAATTTATTTTCATCCTACTCTACAGTCAAACTGGGTTTTCTTTTCTTTTCACTCCATAGTTTTTCCATTTACATGGTCACAGCCTTATTAAAATGACTGGTGATATTCAAATCTCTTCCAGTAATTGTGTCAACCTTTGGCAAGGATATGAGCTGTTGTACCTAATATTAAATTAGTATTTCTGGCTAGAGTCTGTGATGGGGTTTTATAGGCTCTTTGGGTCTCAAGGGAAAAATCCTTCCGGGCTGAGAGCTCTCATCATGAATTGACCCTGAGGAAGAAACACCAGTTTCCCTGCTTCCATTACAGTAGCTCAGATGAGACCAGGGATAAAAACATGAAGCTTGTTAGATAGGGCTTGGGAGCTGCTCTCTGGACTTCTTCACTCCCACCCAAAAAGATAGCAGCAGGGTAGATAGCCTTAGTTTAACTAGTTTAACAAGAGTCACCTGCCAAAGATCCCTTAAACACAACCTTCAATCCATACTGGTTCTGCACGAACCGGAAAGCAAAAATCTGGAGTTTTCTCTACAGGGCTCGTTTAAGACGGGTGCTGTTGCTCCAGAAGGGTTCCTCTCTGAGCCCTAAAGGACACTGCAGTATAGCCCATTAGAATGACAAAGTTAGCAGAGCCAAATGCAGCCTCATTTATACATGATGTTTCTGAAGTCCATACAAGCGTGGGACATTGTGACTCAAAATGCCCTGATCTGCAGGATGCTCGGGGCTGGAAGTAAATATGGAAAGCTACAGGGCTATGGACAGACAAAATGAACCAGCAGACAGACTCCAGCACACTGCAAGAGTGCAGGTAAATGGCAAGGAAAAGAACGCTTGACCTTGAGGCTGAGGTGAGAAAGGAGCGGAAGAACAGGAGAGAAAAGGAAAGCAAGAGAACAACAGATGAGACAGAAAAGAGCACTGAGATAACAAGGAGCAAATAATAGTAGAAATTGATAGGACAGAAAGAGGAGAAAAATAAGATACATCTTTCTAGTTTATTCATTTTCTTGTGTTTAATAAGTAGTGTGTGTTTTTAACTTGCATATATAAATGTAGTAGTCTTTGGGCTTCTGAAAAGCTGCTTTTGCTGCACTTAAATCCCATAAAATTTAGGTATTCCTGGCTGAGGACAGACTATTATTTCCAATGGTTTGCTGCTGCAATGGACAAGCCAGCCATTAATGCATCTGTCCACGCCAGCAAGACAAAACAGTCAAAACAATTGAAAACAGACTCTAAAAAAAAGAGCATCACTGTCCCCCCTGCTTATATTCTTGCTCTAATCTCTCAATCTCTCACCCCAAACCATTTGTTTTTAATTTTTTTTATGCAGTTCGAAAAAATGCTCAAATGTATACATCAATATCTGTACCACTGCAGTAAAACACAACAGTAGAGAAGCAAAGCCTCCTTGGAAACTGTCTGATCAAATCTTTAAGACTTTCCATTAACAAAAACAATCCCCTCTTTTATATGAGAAGTTGATATTTGTTTCTGATTTATTGGAGAAGCAGAGAGATGAAAATTAAGCCCTTTGGGAGAAGGACTATCTTTTTGTTCTGTGTTTGTACAGCACCTGATCCATGACTGGCGCTCTTAGGTGTTAACGCAGTACACATAAAATAAATACAGAGTGTGAACTATATTTAAAGACTAAATATTTCTAGCTTTGCTTGGTTGTGCAATTCCACACACCACCACCAAGGCAATTAATACTTTATTATTCATCCCATTCTCCCTCCCAATAATAAAAGCTTCCAAAGCCAGTCCCTGGTTGAACTTGATTGGTTTATTTTAGTTTTACATTTCCTCTCTCTCACATACAGTCATTGAACAGTCCCGTACTGTTAGATTTCTACAAAAATATCAATTTTTCAAAAGCTGAAAAGAGGGAAAGATATATTTTTAATATATAAAAGGAAAAAAGCTAAATCTGACATTGCATTATATTCTTAAAAACATTTGTCTATTTACAGACATGTCTAAAAAACCAAACAAAATTTCCAGGATACTTGGTCTAGTGAGAATGTGCTCTTTGCAGGGGTTTCTATTGTTCTCCTGATTCCAAAACCCACTCGCTACCAAAGTAACACATTCTTGCATTATTGTCTCTTAAAAATAGTGTGCATAATTTCCAAAAGGTTTGTTCCCAACCAGTTGATTTGGGGGCTGTGGGTGGGAGGGGATTCGACATTCAAAATGATAGTGAAATGCAAAGATGGGATGTGAGGGTTAGGAAAAGCAAAGGCTAATGAGCTTTTCAAAGGGGCTTTGTTGCTTGGCAGAACCTGCCAACATCTTTCTTGGCTGTGTGCCTATTGGTTCTTTTGACCTTGGGGTCTGTTCTCAGCTAACTTACTGATAGTTTTCTGGCATCAGGCAGGTCAGCTTTTATCTCAACAATATGCTTTTGTTACAGCAGGCATTCCTGACTGCCCACTGCCAAACAGTAAATATATATCTAGGCATTTTCTATCATCTTGCCCCTCAAGGCAGAAGGGTTATTTTAAAAGAGTGTTTGAGTGACTTTAATGCTATCTGTGTCCTATGAAATGTGAAAGGCATATTTTTCTTAATGTACAGACATGGATTAATGCACACTTAATTTTAACACTAAAGTGAACAGCAGCCATTTTGGATCAAGAAGCGATAGGGGCCAGAGAGGAAATTTAGTGGCTTTTTTGTGTGTGTGGCACTGTCAGTGCAATGCTGATGGCTGTTTCACACAGCAAGGAGTTGAATTTAATGGCAAATCAAACTGTCTTGGGCATAATGACAAGCAACCTCAGCCAATTTAAAATACCCAGGGCCAACCTCTCAGGTACATCAGTGTAAATCTGGTGTAACTCAACTGAGATCAATATAGTTACTCCAGATTTATACTGGTGTAAATGAGGTTCGGATCTAGCCTTTAATCTCTAAGGAGTAGATGTAAACATGTATTTAAAGGCTAGTTCCCCTTTATAAGGCATTGAATGATATCCGTAAGGCTTTGCATGGCTCTCATACTAACCCACACCCTCTTCTTCAACCCTTTAGTGCAGGAAGGAGATTAGCATTTATGATACAAACTGAGGTTAAACTGTAAAATATGCAAAGGCAGTAGAAGTGACACACACCTCTCCAACTGTTTTCAAAAATGCCTTGTAGAATCCCAAGGTGAAGACACCTCCATTACACAGTGTCTGGAGCAACTTTATGTATGCCCATCTTAAGAACCCTTTCTTTGCTCTGAAGCCCAATAGGAAATTGTAACAAAGAAAAGGAAACAACACAAGATATACATACCCAGTGACACAGCCATTCTAGACACAGGTCCAGAAGCTGCAGCTTACTGTATAGGGCATACTTTTGCAAATGTAGAGTTTGACGCTGCTTCTGAAGAGTGGAAGATCATCACTTACAGCACGTGCATGTGACTGTCAGACACAGGCACAGCCTTGGCGCTGGGAGAGATGGAAGCTCCCGCAATCGTGCATCACGGCGGGGTGGAGGGGGTGGGGTGGATCACTGGGGGCACGTGGAATCCCAATTTCTGCTGCTGAGGCATTAAGAGCAGGGATTACATTCCTAAATACAATTATGCAAGAAAGGCAAAATGCGCTGTTTTCCAGATTCTACACAATTTTCACAGCAGTGATTTTCACTTTTGAGGAGCACCTAAGAAGCCCCTGAAGTCCACCATAATTCCTATTATTTACAAACTAGATAGGAAAAAATCATTTATACACATTAACAAATAGTCTCTTCTCGGCTGAAAATTTCATTCTTCAAGGAAGCTAAGAAAACAAAAATTGTGTACAAAAATATAAATATCTTTACAGTCTGCAGGCCCTTCACTTCCAACAGCTTAACATTGAAGAGTAACTACAGTTTATTGAATAAGTGGTGGCAGAAGAGAATAAAAAATACATCTTGTGATTCAAATACTGCCTGATTTCCCTGGTAATAAGCATTTTTTGTTTTTTTGCTATACACATCTTGCGTAAATGCAATGAGAACCTCTGAGTACCTTTCCTGAATTCATAAAGAAATGGATAGTTTGGAAGGACGCGTGCATATGCACGCACGCACACACACTTTCATGTCCTAATAATTCTGAAAGGGTCACTTCCTGTAAATGTCTTCGAGATGTATATGTCTTCAAGAACCATGAGGAAGGGAGGAAATAGGGAAGGAAGGAGAGAAGAATGGAGACAAATGACACTCAAACTACCTCAGCGATGCTTTTAAGGAGTTAGCAATCTGGTACTCAGATGGATTTCTCCTGTCTGAATCTGTTCGTTCTGGATGCGGTCTCATTCCCAGCACGCTCAAGGAAGAACATGGCAGGGTTTTCTCTTTTTAAAATTAGCTAACTAAAAAAACAACACTGGGGTGTTGCAATCATCACTATGAAAATTTCCTTCTTCACCTTAAAATGGGAGTTTAAGATTTCATACGGAAATGATGTGGTCAGAAACTACCAGAGAGAGTCTGAGCAGGAAGATAATTCTCACTCACTGAAGAACGGAAATTTTTGACATTAGCATTCTGGGAAATCTATCCCTGATCTCCCATTCCTCCACCCAAGGCAACCAGTCTGAAAAAGCTTGCTCCAATCTCATTTACACAAGCTCATTACATTTTGTGGGCTGTGCACAAACTGCAGCTGTGAACACCCCTGCTTCTGCATAGATACTTAATTTGGCTGGTACAAACGCTAGTACTCCTGATTTCTCCTCATCCAGAAACAACTGCATCTCTGTTAGGGTATGAATCTCTCAGTGGCCCAGGTCCATCAGACCTCTAGTTTCCTAAACTCTTTGTGAAGGACCCACTGTTGGAAGGATACCATATGCCCAGCAATGGTAATACATCATCATCTTTCTTTCTGGGGGATGAACATCCAGAACACAATAGTGAGGTAAAATTTATGTTAGCACAATTAAAGTTTCATAGCATTGATTTCTCAGCTTGGGGCCTGCCCTCAGTCAGAAGAGTGCACTGATACCATATTTTCTTTACAGGGATATAGGAACAAGTGTCTGGAGACAAGGGAAGATGTTAAAACTCAAGATACCAATTCCTTTCATAGTCCAAATTGCTCCAGGTTTTCCTTTCGGTCTCTAAAAAATCCAAGTATTTATTTGCCTGCAGAATTTGAAGGCAAGGTCCCAATACTGTTCAATTTTGCAACCACAGATGCTAATGTGGGCATTATTTTACTGTCCTGTCCTTCCAGGTCAGTTGCAGGTAATTTAGTTTTTAAACCAACGGGTGCCAGTTTTGCAACTACAGGTGCCAATACTGGCATCACCTTGGTACTCTGCCCTTCTGAGTCTAAAGGAAGATTTGCAACTTTTAACCCAAGTGGTGCTAGTTTGGGCATAGGCCTCCACAGTGTGTCAGTGTTACCAGCTTCTAGATTAGTTTTCATCTGCAGGATTGGAGGAGACACATTGATCTCTGCCAGGGGATCTAAGGTTTTACCACTTCCACCACCAGTTACTGAAAGGTTGGCAAGTGGGTCCTTCATTTCAGAGCCTATCACTATCTTCAAAATATCTGCTTGAGATGAAGGCTCTGCAGAGTTCCTCTCACCATCAGTAAGGTCGTCATCTTCCAGGTGAAGCAGGAGGGGACTTATGGAGCCACTACTCTCTCGAACTTCAGAAAGGCCCTTGAAACTGCTACCCAAGTGACCAAACTGGAAGGAGGCTCCAGCTGCAGTGGTCAGTTCACTGGCAGTTCCCCTCCGAGTTTCAGAGTCTTCTGGAGAAAAGTCTGAGCTCAGGGTACTGGGCAGCTCTGACATGCCAGAAGTGTCATCATTCAGCTGCTGATTGAGAAAGGCAATTTCATTGAGAAGTGAAGTGAGGGTTTCATCAGTGTCATCACTCTCCTCAATGCTGCCCAGTAACTCACTTGGGTCTAGTTCTGCTTCCTCTATTGCAGAGGCTACCTTCCTCAGTTCCATTTCTATCCTGGAGTCTTTGAGATCTTTAACCTTCAGCTTGCGGAATGGAGAATCCTTTGGCTTCAACCTTTCCCCTCCCTGATCAGTCTCTTTCCTCCTCCCCTGGCTTCCAAGAAACTCTCCAATGCAAGATTTTTTAGCAAAGGACTCTGAGGAGTCCTTCACACTGGGTACATTCCGAATCTGTGGAAAGCTGTTGTCTTTATTTTCAAGGAAAATTTGTGTGGGCCCTGTGGCACTTCTTCCATCTCCACAGCTGTCTCCAGGAGATGCCTTGTTTTTTTCTTCTGAAAGGATGTCCTCATTCCGCCTACTTTCATGAGGTCCTGCTTTCAGGGACGGCTCAGATGTCTTGGCACCAGCACCTGGAGTTACATGAGAATTCTTGTTTCTATTCAGGTTTAAATTCACACCCCCTTCAGCAGCCAGTGATGTCACATTAACAATCTTTGGCATCATGAATGAGTCTTCACTCTCTGCAATACCAAACAAAGCAAAACTCATCAGGATCACTGGTGACTGAAGCTGGAGACAATCTGCCCCCCCAACAAAACCACCCTTACAAAGAGTTTAAAGCATCTGCTGAAATAGAGTGTCTTGAGCGGTTTGTACCTTCTTTTTTTCCCCTACAAACTTAACATTCAATCCACTCTGAAGAGTGAGTCGTATAAATAATATAAAATCCCATGATGTCTATTGTCTAGCAGAATTTTTGTTTTTCAGTTGAGCATGTTTGATAGAGGTTTTTCCCCCTAAGGCCAACCCTTGCAAACTCATCTTAGGATCTTTTCCCATCTGTCAGTTGACTACCAATAGTAAAAAGAAAAGGAGGACTTGTGGCACCTTAGAGACTAACAAATGTATTTGAGCATAAGCTTTCATGAGCTACAGCTCACTTCATCGGATGCATGCAGTGGAAAATACAGTAGGGGGATTTTATATACACAGAGAACATGAAACAACGGATGTTACCATACACACTGTAACGAGAGTGATCAGGTAAGGTGAGCTATTACCAGCAGGAGAGAAAAAAACACCACCACCTTTTGTAGTGATAATCAAGGTGGGCCATTTCCATCAGTTGACATCTCAGGCATTGGCACCCTGACAGCAGGATTGTCTGGCTATGTAGACTCCCTCCTCAGGCCCTACGCTACCAGCACTCCCAGCTATCTTCGAGACACCACTGACTTCCTGGAGAAACTACAATCCTTCGGTGATCTTCCGGAAAACACCATCTTAGCCACTATGAATATAGAAGCCCTCTACACCAACATTCCACACAAAGATGGACTACAAGCAGTCAGGAACAGTATCCCCGATAACGTCATGGCAAACCTGGTGGCTGAACTTTGTCCTCACCCGTAACTATTTCACATTTGGGGAGAATGTATACCTTCAGATCAGTGGCACTGCTATGGGTACCCGCATGGCCCCACAGTATGCCAACATTTTTATGGATGACTTAAAACAACGCTTCCTCAGCTCTCATCCCCTAATGCCCTTACTCTACTTGCGCTACATTGATGACATCTTCATCATCTGGACCGATGGAAAAGAAGCCCTTGAGGAATTCCACCATGATTTCAACAATTTCCATCCCATCATCAACCTCAACCTGGACCAGTCCCCACAAGAGATCCACTTCCTGGACACTACTGTGCTAAGAAGCGATGGTCACATAAACACCACCCTATACCGGAAACCTACTGACCGTTATACTTACCGACATGCCCCCAGCTTTCATCCAGACCACACCACACGATCCATTGTCTACAGCCAAGCTCTAAGATACAACCGCATTTGCTCCAACCCCTCAGACAGAGACAAACAAACACCTACAAGATCTCTAGCAAGCGTTCTTACAACTACAGTACCCACCTGCTGAAGTGAAGAAACAGATTGACAGAGCCAGAAGAGTATCCAGAAGTTACCTACTACAGGACAGGCCCAACAAAGAAAATAATAGAACGCCACTAGCCATCACCTTCAGCTCCCAAATAAAACCTCTCCAGCACATCATCAAGGATCTACAACCTATCCTGAAGGACAACCCATCATTCTCACAGATCTTGGGAGACAGGCCAGTCCTTGCTTACAGACAGCCCCCCAACCTGAAGCAAATACTCACCAGCAACCACATACCACACAACAAAACCACTAACCCAGGAACCTATCCTTGCAACAAAGCCCGTTGCCAACTGTGTCCACATAAATATTCAGGGGACACCATCATAAGGCCTAATCACGTCAGCCACACTATCAGAGGCTCGTTCACCTGCACATCTACCAATGTGACATATGTCATCATGTGCCAGCAATGCCCCTCTACCATGTACATTGGCCAAACTGGACAGTCTCTATGTAAAAGAATAAATGGACACAAATCAGACGTCAAGAATTATAAAATTTAAAAAACAGTCAGAGAACACTTCAATCTCTCTGATCACTCGATTACAGACTTAAAAGTTGCAATTCTTCAACAAAAAAAAACCTTCAAAAACAGACTCCAACGAGAGACTGCTGAATTGGAATTAATTTGTAAACTGGACACCATTAACCTAGGCCTGAATAAAGACTGGGAGTGGATGTGTCATTACACAAAGTAAAACTATTTCCCCATGTTTATTCCCCCCCGGCACTGTTCCTCACACGTTCTCGTTAACTGCTGGAAACGGCCCACCTTGATTATCACTACGAAAGGTTGTTCTCCCTCTCCCCGCCCCTCTCCTGCTGGTAATAGCTCACCTTACCTGATCACTCTCGTTACAGTGTGTATGGTAACACCCATTGTTTCCTGTTCTCTGTGTATATAAAATTCCTCTACTGTATTTTCCACTGCATGCATCCAATGAAGTGAGCTGTAGCTCATGAAAGCTTATGCTCAAATATATTTGTTAGTCTCTAAGGTGCCACAAGTATTCCTTTTCTTTTTGCGGACACAGACGAACACGGCTGCTACTCTGAAACCTACCAGTAGTAAGAATTCTGCAGACAAAATTCAGCCCTCAATTACACTTGTGTAACCCTGTATTTTCAGGCTATGTCCCTCAGTGCCACGTGTGCAATTCCTCCTGTTTTCAGTGGACTGACACAAGCAAAACTGATTGGAATATAGCAAACAATTCTTCTGGTGATACACAAGACAGAAAATCCTCACACAGTCTCTCTTAGCTGTGCTTGCTCTCCAGAAGCAGAAGTAAAAGCAATATGTTTATTCATTTGCCCTGAAGTCAGTAGATATAACTACTACAGAGCAGGCCTATGTAGAGTGCCACTTCTACATTAATTTTTAGAATAATGATTAGTTCATTCTAATTAATAGTGGAATTACTGCCATCATTCACTAAGCTAAGTTTACCAGCCTCTCCTTTTCCAGAGCTTCTTCAGTGAAGAGGAATTTTCTAAAGTGGGTTGGTGAAAGCCATGTAATGCTCACTGCCATCAAGAAATATTACTGTATTTGCACAATAATCTGCTGTACACTGCTACACTGGTAGCATCTGCTTTGGATTCCAAAACAGTTCCGAAACACGGCAGTCAGATTTTCCCCAGCCCTACATCTGAAACTGACCTTTTCCTTTCCTCCTTTGCTACATATGCCCTATTATATGGGTATCTCCAGTAAGATGGCGAGTGGTTGTCTCTTGGAGTTCTATGCACTGGATGACAGGAAGCTCTAATATAAACATCCACTATCTCTGCCTAGACCCCATGCACAATACTTCTGTCAAATGGTTCAGCTTTAATAGTGTCAGACATGAGACTTCCAAGATGGCTCAAACCTTAAGTGCTGCTGAATAGGAGGTCAAATAAATGCCCCTGCCCCCTGCACATAATTTTACTGAGAGCTACAAAACCGTGAAGGTGAGATGCAATGTTATTTACTATCCTGAAGAAAAGCTGAACCTAAATATTTGCAAAGAGAGCTTTCCATACCCCCAAACATAAGGATTTGTGATTGAAGAACTTACCTGAAGCAGGTTCTGCAGCTGTTCCTACAGCGGGGGGCACTGGGTTACTGGCAATGGTTGACAATGTAATGGGAATGGCTGAGTTAGTGAGGATGCCTTTCACTTGGACAGGAACTGTTGAGCCTGGTAGCTGAATCATCACGGATGCAATACCTTATTTGGGAAGAAGAGCAATTCTTTTTTAGATACCGCCTCAAAAACAGGAAATACAGCACTACAGCTCCATGCCGTATCTGATACTATACTACCATCTGAAAGCAGTCTATGAAATGGTTATCTGATTGTTCTATTTCTAATACAAATCAGCCCGATACTCTCCCTTCTACACAACATTTCAGATATTTTTCCTCTCTCTTTCATTTGGAAATACTAACATTCAACAACAGATTCTATTTACCTGATGATAAAACCATAAACAGCTCAATTGACTTGGTTAAGATTTTGGTTGTATAATCAAGTACAGTAACTCCCCGCCTAACGTTGTTTTGATCTTATGTCCCTGCTCAATTACAGAACATGCTCCATTTAAAGTTGTGCAATGTTTTGTTATAATGTAGTTTGGCGGTCTGCTTTGTCCACAGCTGGCAGCTCCCCTACGCTCCCCCACAGCACCTCCCGCCTGCTGGCAGATGCCGCGGATCAGCGCCTTCCCCCTCCTCCAGCCCGCAGCAATCAGCTGGTTTGTGGCATTCAGGAGGGAAGGGGAAGGAGCAGGAGCAAGGACTCGGTGCGCAGGCTCCTCCTCCCTCCGCTGCCTCTTGAACGCCACAAACCAACTGATTGCTACGGGCAGGAGGCAGGGGAGGGAAGCTGCGCACGGAGTCCTCGCTCCTCCCCGCTCCCTCCTGCCCCCTGAACGCCGCAAGTCAGCTGACTGCCGCAAGCAGGAGGGAGCACGGAGGAGTGAGGATGTGCTGCGCAGTCTCCCTCTCCCTCCCCTGCCTCCTGCCCGTGGCAATCAGCTGGCTTGCGGTGTTCAGGAGGCAGGGGAGGGAGGGGGAGCCTACGCGCCATGTCCTCGCTTCTCCCCACTCCCTCCTGAATGCCACAAGCCAGCTGATTGCCATGGGCAGGAGGCAGAGGAGGGAGGAGCGAGGACGCAATGTGCAGAGTGAAGGGTGGCGAAGAAGAGGCAGGTTAAGGGTGGGGGCTTGGGGCAAGGGGTGGAGCGGGCAGGCCGAGGGTTGAGCCCCCCCACCCCTGATGCTTGCAGAGTAGGGGAAGCTGCCACTGCTGCTGCACAACATGCTTCTCCTAGCTTACAGCACCTTCAGCCTCCTTGCCTGCCTCATTGTCTCCAGTGCCAGTGGGCTGTTCCTGTGTGGGGTAAGGCAGGGGCACCGCCCAACTATAGTATGTATGTACTGTATGGCAAAAAACAATTTCCCTGGAACCTAACCCCCCCCCCATTTACATTCATTCTTATGGGGAAACTGGATTTGTTTAACATCGTTTCACTTAAAGTCGCATTTTTCAGGAACATAACTACAACGTTAAGTGAGGAGTTACTGTAGCTCTGTTTTATGAAACACGTATATTTCCGTAAGAATCCACCACACTCTGTGAAGTTGTGAGAATACAGAAAGAATGATATAAAAGGACACTATTGGTGAGGCACACGCCTTCTTACAGGAAAAAATGTTATTTTTATAAACTGAAGTGCATAAATGAACAGAGATACAGATTCAATACCAGTTCTTACCTTCCAAAACCTGCTATCATGTGACCTTACCTGGCTGTGTTGTCACTGTGTTGCTGGCAACTTGAGGCTTTAGCTCAGCTTGCAGGAGTGTAGAAGGAACAGTGGCTACCTGTCCTGGCATCAGGGGGCTCTTCAGTGTAAGCACTTGCCCTTGTGGAGTCATCACTAGGCTGGCAGTAGTTAATGTAATAGGAGAGGATGTAGTCTCGACTGTATAAAAACACAAATATAAATCATAAACTGTAAGTGATATTTCTGACACTGCATGCCAAAAGGCCTTTAACCAATATAAACTTACTAGTGAACAGCAGTTCTCTTTTGGGTGAGTATCAATGTTGGTGTCCTCAGCCCACTTTGCTCCATTTGGACAATTTTCTTGGCTACAATCGGCTAGTAATTGGCAAACTCAGATTATCTTAATTCCCCCATGTGCAGACCTCAGACCCCACATAACCAATCACAGAAGTAGTTAATGTGATTTTTGTAAACTGCCAGACTCTCTTAGACTGTACCTTAGAACGTACAATATACATAACATACACAAACATTCTTGTTTTAATACTTCACCTTTACTTTGTATTAAATTAATAAATTTATAGCAAGATGGCTACACAAAGCAGGCTGCTATTTCCCACCCAAGAGATCCAATGATATATGTTTGATCTAGTTGCAAAGGGAAAAATATATCTTTCCCAGCCTACCGGCAGCCTGGCCTCCTTTCCTGGCGAGTATCAATGGCTTCCCCCGCCTGTTTGTCACAATCATTTGTTCCAACTCTTTGGAGGAAGTGGAGGATTCTTCTTGCTGTCTGCTGGGCTTGGTGGACACAAGTTCCTCTGGCTCAACTTGTTTCCTCTTCTTTTGTGCTTCTACTGCTTTCTGTTTGGCATAAATATATTCTAGCTTCTTCAGGACCACCTCTTCTGTCTTACCTGTAGAAAGGTTAACAGAGACAGAGAGTCAACATGTCCTCAGATTCTATTCGCTTGCAGGACTAAGAGTTGGAATGGAACCATGCAGACCCAGCAGGTTAGCCCCAATGCAAATATTTTGGTGGTGGTGGTGGGGGGAGGGTGCAGTAAACCCCCTTCAATCTCCAAAGAACAGTCTAGAGCAGAGGTGGGCAAACTACAGCCTGTGGGCCACATCCAGCCCGCGGGACTGTCCTGCCCAGCCCCTGAGCTCCCGGCTGTGGAGGCTAGCCCCCAGCCCCTCCCCTGCTGTTCCCCCTCCCCCACAGCCTCAGCACACCGCACTGCCAGTGTTCTGGCCCGCTGCTCCTCTCGGGCAGCGCAGCAGCATGGCTGGCTCTGGGCGGGCGGTGTGGCTGCAAGCTCCTGCTGCTCTGAGCAGCATGGTAAGGGGGCAGGGAGAGTGGGGGCTGGATAAGGGGCAGGGGGTCCTGGGGCAATCAGGGGACAGGGAGCAGTTGGATAGGCATAGGAGTCCCTGGGGCGCTGTCGGGAGAGGTGGGGGGTTGATAGGGGCAGGGGGTCCCGGGGCAATCAGGGGACAGGGAGCAGTTGGATAGGCATAAGGGTCCCTGGGGCGCTGTCGGGAGAGGTGGGGGGTTGATAGGGGTTGGAGCAGTCAGGGGACAGGGGGGGTTGGATAGGGGGTGGGGTCCCGGGGGGCAGGGGTATCAATAGGGGTTGAGGCAGTCAGGAAGCAGGGGCGGTTGGATGAGGCAGAGGTTTTGGAGGGGGGGGGTGTCAGGGAACAAGGGGGGTTGGATAGGCATGGGAGTCCCAGGGGGCCTGTTTGGGGGCGGAGGTGTAGACAGGGGTCAGTGCAGTCAGGGGACGGGGGGATTGGATGGGGGTGGACTCTTGGGGGGCAGTTCGGGGTGGGGATCTCAGGAGGGGGCGGTCAAGGGACGGGGAGCAGCAGGGGTTGGATGGGTCGGGAGTTCTGAGGGGGACAGGAAGTAGGAGGGGCAGACAGGGGGCAGGGCTAGGCTGTTTCAGGAGGCACAGCCTTCCCTACCCGGCCCTCCATACAGTTTCGCAATGCCGATGTGGTCCTCAGGCTAAAAAGTTTGCCCACCCCGGTCTAGAGCACACCACAGAAACAGGAAAATGAATCAGCATTTACCCAAAATTTCCTTTCTTCAAGGAGAAACATTAGATCTTAAAATTGGTCTTCAGCCTGTCTGCAGCTTTGATAGACAGAACTCAGACCTAACAACCAATGGCCCAGGGATATATGTCCCTCCCTGACGGACAGGTTGCCAGCTGAGAACTTTCACAGCTACAATGAAAACTGTGTTGTCCGTAACTATGAATACACTGACAGCTGGGCATGAGAACATTATTTTCTTAGCTATGAATGGGGATTCTTCATCTTACCCAAAGTTGTTCAGATCTGTTGATCTTACTATTCAAAGAAAGGAAAATTTTAGCGTAAGCTCATATAATTTTTAATATTACTCAGATCAGTAAGATCCACAGACTGTACAATGGGATTTTATCAACAGTGTGTAGGTACGGTGAGAATTTACCTAGAAATTTAGCTTAATACATGATCAAAACTGATATAACTATACCCAGAAAGACGAAGTGGGTGAGGTAATATCTTTTATTGGACAACTTCTGTTGGTGAGAAACACAAGTTTTTGAGCCACACAGAGCAGACCGACACAGCCACAACTACACTATATATAAAACTGTACACAGGCTGTTTCCCAAATCACAGAGGTACTATATAGTCAATACCATCCTTCCAACTACAGCAGCAAGGGAGGCTTACCTGCCAGCTCTGAGGCATATTATAAAGGACCAGGAGGCTGTCTTGCAGATTTCTTCTTAAGAACAGTATGTCTCCATCCAGAGGCATATACTGCATTTACGGAGTGTGACCAGAGTTCACTAAAAGACAAATTCTTTCCCTCATATGGCTCAAGTATATGCCACCTGATCCACCTAGACATGTAAGGTTCTGAAAAACGAACACTCTCTCTTCCCTGCTTACACCCAACAGATAGACTGCAAATACTGAGCTTGATTGCTTTAATGTTTTACGTTTGTCTAGATAAATTTTGTGTGCTAGGTGGACATCCCATACGCCACAGCTTTTCCATGAGGCACAATGGTTTGGGACAGAAGGACTTTAGTCCTATCACCCATAACTTATGAAATATGAAGTTGACTTTACACCGCCTAGATGAATATCAGGATCATCCTGAGAACCAATTTATCAGCATGGAATATGCAATACTTGTATTCTCCGGACCGTGCTAATTCCATATCCCAGCTGTTATCATAAAAACCAGTAGACAGTTGATAGTATACGGACAGAGCCTTTGGAAGGTTGAAAGGATGTCATGAAAGGAATTAGCAGCAGACTGATGTCTAAAGTTGAAGCCCTGTGTTGCAGTTGAGGATATAGGAGAAAGGCTCTTTGGACAAAACTCTATTTCTAGAGGAAGTGAAACATTCTTCTCTCTGGATATCCCAGTGCACTGGATACTAAGATCCTAAAGCTCTGCAGCAGGAAGGTATGTCCACACTTCCTTTACCCGAGGAGGTGAAACAAAAGTAGCAGGCTCTTCAGCAGGAAGGTTGTTTCCCTGAGCCAGTGATTGACAGGTCTTTCTGTCAATCTGTCAGGTCTTTGAGTTCTGTCCTCAAAGCTGCAGATGAGCTGAAGATCCACTGTAGAATCTTTGGCCCTTGCTGCTTGAAGAAATAAATACTTCCTTTTCTGTATTTATGACACTGTACCTTATATTATCAGAAATACACCCCAATCCCAAATCAGTCGTCTTCTTCCTTAGAATCTATGGGCAGATTCTCAAAGGTATTTAATGGGAGTTAGGCACCTATGTACCTTTGAGGAGCTGACCCTAAATCTCGTATCTGCACATTCTACCACCTCTGTGTATAACCACTAATGGCCACCCCACTTCCTCAAGTCCTTTTTTTCACTATTCCAACCACTATGTCCCCTTAAACCACCTCACCTGAAAGTGTGGATACTTTACGGATCAGAATGTCTTGTTTGCGAGTCAGTAAGTTCTTCTGCCCAATCAGTTTATCTGCCTGATCAGTCAACCCCTGGATTTCTTCGTAGGCCTAGAAGCATGTCAGAATACCAGTTTAGAGACCAAGCTAATGCAGAATAAGTAGTTCTCCTTTCCCAGTCAAAAAGGCATTTTGAAAGTCTCCCTACAGACATTTCCCATCATTATTTTAAGAAATCAGGAGACAGAAAAAAAGTTCAGTCACTGTGTTGTAATGTTTCTCTGAATGCAATTCAAATAGGATGAATGTTGGTTTCTTCCACTTCATCTTTACGCACATCTAGTTTCACATCTAGTCTAACCTGTATAACAAAAGCCACCGAACTGCCCCAAAATAATTCCTAGATCATGTATTTCAGAAAAACACCTTCTCTTGATTTAAAAATGGTCAGTGATGGAGAAACCATCATGATCCTTGGTAAATTGTTCCAGTGGTTAATTACTCTCGCTGTTAAAAATGTATACTATATTTCCAGTCTGAATTTGTCTTGCTTCACCTTCCAGTCATTGGATCATGATGGTTTCTCCATCTTTTCTCTGCTAGACTGAAGAACTCAATATTAAATATTTGTATCATGCAGGTACTTTACAGTGTAATCAAGTCACCACTTAACCTTTTCTCCTATAAATTAAATAGATTGCGCTTTCTTCAGTCTATCATTAGAAAGCACATTTTTCTAGTCCTTTAATCATTTTCATGGCTCCTCTCTGAACCCTGTCCACAGTTCAAGAAGGATGTTGAGAAATTGGACACCAGAACTGGACACACTATTCCAGCAGCACTTTCACCGGTTCCAAACACAGAAGTAAAATAACCCTGCTACCCTATTTCAGATTTCCCGTTTATGCATCCAAGGATTACATTAGCTCTTTTGGCCATAGCATCACACTGGGAGCTAATGTTCAGCAGATTATCCACCATGACTTCCAAATCTTTTCCAGTCACTGCTTCCCAGGATAGAGTTCCCCATCCTGTAAATCTGGCCTACATGCTTTGTTACTAGATGTATGCATTTACATTTAGCAGTATCATACTGCATATTGTTTGCTTGCACCCAGTTTGCCAAGCGATCCAGCTCACTCCGTATCAGTGACCTGTCCTTTTCATTATTTACCACTCCCCAATTTTTGCCTTACCTGCAATCCTCATCAGTGATGATTTTATGTTTTCCTCCAGATCATTAACAAAAATGTTAAACCACACGGGGCTAAGAACCCACCCCTGCACAACCCTCTTAGAAACACAGCCATTTGATGATGCATCCCTACTTATGATTACATTTTGATTCCTATCAGTTAGCCAACTTTTAATTCATTTAATGTGTGCCACGTTAATCTTACATCTTTCTCATTTTTTTTAAATCAAAATGTCATGTAGTACCAAATCAAATGCTTTACAGAAGTGCACGTATACTACAACAACAGTCTTACCTTTATCAACCAAACTTATAATCTCATAAAAAAAAAAAAATCAAGTTAGTTTGACAGGATCTATCTTCCATAAATCTATGTCTAAAAAGTTCAGTCACCGCGTTGTAATGTTTCTCTGAATGCAGTTGAAATAGGATGAATGTCGGTTTCTTCCTCTTCATCTTTATGCACATCTAGTTTCACATCTAGTCTAACCTGTATAACAAAAGCCACCGACACAGCCCTAGGAATGTAATGTACAGGTGAGCGTAATTATTTATGGCTCTTCATTATGTGCTGTTTGTTTCCTTTCGTTTACAGTTTTGCATCTAAATGCTATGCTGAAATAAAATATTTCACGAAGGGCTCTCTCTTCTTACATTAGGGAGATTTGTTTTCATTATATCTCAAAACTGTCTGGTTGTACAATTTAAAATTGCCAAGGCACACTAGCAGTTACTTTCCAGAGTTAAATTCACAACCTAAAATTTTGCTCTTGAATGAATCCATTTCTCCCCATTGTGAAATGACTACATTCAGGTGAACAGTATTTCTACACTCACCACTAAAATATTTTTCATATCACTACATTGTTTCTAAAAGACCTGATGTCAGTTTTCCCCACTTTAAAGGTATTTTTCTCCATATGAGCTTGGGCTGTAAAATGCCTACCTGTTTGAGGATGTAGCACTTGGAGACCTTGGGAAGGCTATGCAGTCCCAGAGCTCTTTTCAGCTTTTCAAAAAGATCCCTCATTTCATTGCGACGTCGGCGTTCATTTGCTGTGTGTGTTTGGCGGTAATGAGCAAAGGCCTCTGCCTCATTCTTCTGCTTTCTGTTCCAGAATTGGGGTTTCTGTTGGAAAAGAAACAAGGAGAAAAAATGCAAGCCTGATTTACAGAGTCATTAAGACACATTTCTACGCAAGTCACATCACTACTGGATAAAACTCTGCTGTTTAGCTACAAGGTCTTAATGAAATCTGAATATTCTTGAAAGCATAAAACACTACAGGATGTGTGGAATATAATGAAAGGGGGCCAGAATACCAGAGTCACCAGTGAAGGTGAAGGTCCAACAACCTTTCCACTCAAAGGCATTCGGAAGATAACAGCTTTTCATGTATGGATACATTATATATCTTCACATAAGACAGACACTGTGCAATACAAGGCTTGACTTTAATATTATATAAAAAAACACTTGTAACCTCCTCTCCCCAAAACCTAACCTTTGTCTAACCTTTCAAAAAACCAGTAAACCTTGAAAACCATCAAATCGAACAAAACATATTAATTTTCCTTGCAGTTAAGCCAATTTCTTTCATATTTAGGTGAGTGAATATGGAGGGATGGGGACAAGAAGGCACCTCAGATAAGACTGTGGGGGGAAGTTAATAAGCAAATTAAATTTAAGATACTAATTACTTCATTCTGTGATTAAAACTAAATTAAAAATGTATCACAAAGCAGTCTCTGATTAAGTCAGCTGCCACAAAGGCAGATATCCATCATGCTCAGGCATGAATTACTAATCTCTCCACTCTAGGCTGGTAGGTCTGTTATTTTATTGTTACTCTGACAGGTGCAGTATGTGTTCTATTACTTTACCCTGTGAAGCAGTACTGTACTCCTTACAGGCCTCTTCAAGCAATAGGAAGTTAGTCTAAATTTCTGAGGTCATTTTGAGTCTACGGAAAGACTCTTTTTGAGTTCAATGGTCTTTGGACCAAAAGATCTTTGGCAAAATTAAAGTGATCTCACAAAGTGTAGGCCATTTAAACTAAGCTATCATTTTCAGCAATCCAGTTTCCTTTTGACAAGCAGCAGTCGTGTTTATAAGTCCTATACTCCCTTCCTAGTCACAAAAAACATAATTCTCAATTTGATACATAATATGCATTTTCATTGCAAATTACACATGCCAGAAACAGAAAATGTAAGACATCTTAAGAGTTAATAAGACACAATGGCAGTGAAGGCAATTATTTCTTACTGTTCAAATTTAAGCCCTGATCCAAAGGCCATTGATGTCAATGGCAGTCTCTCTTTTAATATTAATGGGCTTTGGAATTAGGCTCCTTCCCAGTATTTAACCATAAATATATACAGAAGATAGGGAAACTCAACAAATGTTGTTTATGTATGAAAGTTTATCTTTAAAATGGAAATGTGATACTAAGAGGAAAAAGAAGAGTAAATATATACCTTTGTAGACTTGTCTGCCACCTTCTCATCCGAAGGATTATGAATACGGTGCCTGGAAGAGATGCAAGTTTTCCCCAACATTACTCTATTCTCATTAACTACATTCCCAACAGCCTTAGAATAATCCCTGTTTCTCCCTTGAAATGAATTTTCCTTGCAACTAGGTGGAGGTGGTATACTGCTGCCAGTGCTGCTAAAAGAGAGTGGGCTCCATCTTTAGACAAATCTGTTTCAAAACTGTAAAATTACCTTGTAGGGCAAAATGGCAAACTTATGCTTCTCTATGTGTCAACAAAGATAATAAAATCTGCTGATGTCTGCCAGTAGCAATCTCAGTAATGCACGGACTATAGAGCAAAAACAGTATTTCTGGTTTATTACTACTATCTTATGTCATAAAAATAGAGACCCTAAATCTTAAGATTTTTTTTAAACATTAGAAATATTCACATTTAGTAATACCATATCTTCATTTCCCCATTTTTACTAAAAGATTTTGACAATGTTTAGAGAATGGTCACATCACCGTCTGAGGCTGAAACATAAGCCGTATCTCTCTAAGGAGGAAAGGAAATGTTTTGAGATGTGCGATACCACCAATCAGGTTCTTCAAAGATCTTACCAAAATCCTTCAGCAAACAGAGGGAATTCAGGATCTGATATTCCTAATGTAGCAAACCAAAAGAAATAAAGGAAAACATCCGAGGCCACCTTTATACACCGTAAATGAGCTTTTTTTGGACTGTGCTTTGTATTTAAAAGTAACAGCAGCAACAAATAATGAACAAACCAAGGTGGATTTTAAAAGCAGATAAAAAACCGTTTGTTCACTAAGGTTCTGGTCTCCCAACAAAGTCAACAATGCCCTGCTCTGTTCTTTCTGTAGGAATGGAGCCTAAGACAACAAAATGCCACAGCCTGAAACTATCTGGCAATTCCTCAGCTACTGCAGCATATCTACTAGTGAAGCCAGAGGATCAGCAGAAAGGGGGCTGAAAAAAACAAACTAAAAATCTCAGACTTTTCTGCTTATTTTCAGTAACTAATTAGACAGACCACTGGCCCTGTTAAGATAAAGTGTTCATAAGACAGATCTCCCTAATGGCCGTATTGATTAAAATGAAAAACAAATAGAGAGAGGCCTCAATTCTTCAATCAGATCTGAATGGACCCCTGAGTCAGTCAATGCGGAGTCCCACTGCACTGCGGGATCTGACTGTAGGATTGGGGCCTCACTTTGTCTTACAATTTCTTAAAAGCTCTCATTTAACCAGTTCATTTTCATGCCAATTCATTGGTAAAACAGAACTTTAGTTCTCTTGGCTGGTACAAAAGATGCTTACTTCTGTTTTGAAGATCCGATACTGGAAGCTGTAGCCTTCAGACGGGCAATGTTAATCTTCTCTGAAAGCTCCTCCACGGTCTCAATGTCCACAGGCTCATCATTCTCACTGTACTCACAGTCATTCTGAAATAGTTAATTTTTTAAAAAGCAAGCATGAATTCCACATCTTAGCTCAGGCCAGACATTTTGTTTCACTCCAAACTCAAGATTGTTTCCTAATGTTATATTGCAATCTAAGTCACCAGCTGCATCTGCCAATAAACAGATATATTAAGCAGGTGATTTATGACAGACCCTTAACCATAAGGGTCCCATTTGGTGATTTCCCCCGCACTACTAACTCTTCACATTGGATTGGAGCTATCAGGAATACCTACTTCTGCCATTGACACTTTTATTGTGAATTACACAAAGCCTTTAAGAGGCAGAGTCCTCCAGCTTGCATTTTCAAATGGGCTATGATTACATTATCCTTAACACTAAAAGCATTATCCTTAACACTAAAAGCAACTCTCTGGACTTCTGCCACTGACTAACACTAATCTGATTCCAGTTAAAATGACACCATCAATTTGAAGATTGTTGGAAATACCAAGATTACTGTAACTGGCAGAGATTAGGGAGACTGTGTTCGTCTGTTTACTTTGTGAATTTAACAGCAGTTAATGCATAGCCAGTTTTACTCATTGATGATCCACTGCTCTTCTTTCTCATGCCACTAGCATGTTATCACCAATCTTGTACACTACTGCAGAAACAGCTTGTGCCCGTGGTCTTCTCCATGCCAGGCAAGAGGATGTTTAACCAGTGAAAGAGGCAGTAAAAATGAAACCAAATAGTTAGCAGGCAGGCACATTAAGAAAAGAAGGAGGGTAGGAACATGGGTAGGCTCCAACTATGTCTGGTACAGTTGCTCTTGGATGTACCATAGGACCCCCCAAAAAAGATATCAACACTGAAAAGAAAGAGACATAATAATTTTTTTTAAAACGACATACTATTTGAAAGGTGCTTTGTCAGAAAATTTGAATTTTTTGAAATTTGTCTATTTAAAAAATTCAAATTGCCAGTGTCCTTTTAAAATGTGCTAGGATGAAAATTAAAGGACACAGAAGTCTGCTGGTGCTGTCAGGCACAGAGAAGCTCACTACTGAAGGATTGTGGAAGTAAATGCATAGCAGAGTCACCCTTCACTCTCCAAGAAGAGACTGTGTTCATGTTATAGGTAAAAGTTCTCAAAGCACCTAAGTGTCTAAATTGCTTAAGTCCCACTGAAAAATCAATTAGGTTCACTTTAAAATATTTTCCTATAGCTGTTTTTAATAAGCACAATTCTCATGGATGATGCAATTTTAAAAAATACTCCCAAGAATATAGTCATCTCCAAATTTCCTCAGTGACCTTAAAAAAAAACCCCAAGACCACCAGCTGCAGAGATGAAAATCTTTGGCCCAATGGCTAAAGGGGCTGGAATAGTGAAGTTTGATGTGGCAGCCATGGAATTAGTGACATATAAAAACAAACAATTTGCAAAAAAAAAAGTCTTTATTTTTTGTATTTATGACCAATAGTCTACTTATACACTATAACACTCTTTCTCTTAATGGGATAAACTATAATCATGTCTCCATTCTAAACTTTATTTCACTCAAATACACTGAACCACCCCTATCTCGCTCTCTCTTCCTGCTCTTCTCTTCTGTCTCTTTCCTTCTGTCTCTCCTTTCCTTCTTTATGATGAGCTGCTTCGTCTCTTCTGTGAATTGTATACTTACCTGAAACCAATGCAGACATTTAATCACAAAAAATAGCAGTCCACAGATGGAATAAAAGAGGTAATGCGCACTTATTACAACAGAAAAGTGAGGTCTGTAATAACTAGTTCTCACTTTTTACTTCACCATCATAACTTGCTAATTATTATTCACTTATTACTCAGAATATGCAGAGCTATAAATCTGCTTTAAGAAATTCTTGCTACTGATAGGAAGGAAAGAAAATTAAAATGTTGTATTAAATCTCAAGATATTGGCAATTGGCCATGGATGAAGCTAAACTACGCATTAATCAGCAAACTTGAGATGCTGCAGCACAAAGCAACCACACCATCATTTATTAATTACACTACCCCTTGATGCTTGCAGTGCAGTACTTCCAATTGTCAATCATAGAATTTATGTCAGTGAAACCTCAGATTATATGGATTTAAAATGTGATTCAATTTATAAAAGGAAAAAAAAAATTTCTTAGCTGATAATTTCCCTTCTACTAGCAGCATCTCCCACAGTTCTGTGATGCATGGGTTTTGCCTCCTTTCTGCAAACACCGGAGGCTGTTCAGCACTATTTCTAGGCTATGGTACTTGGACATGCCCCCTCATGCAGTCCCACCACAAGTGTTGTCTCAAAGTTGAATAAGAAACTCCCAATGGGACATTACTGACCAAGGAGGATAGAACTGTAGGAGACATTGAGGGTAGAAAGGAAGGTATTAACAATTTTTCCCCCCTTCTGCAGCCCAGCTTCTCCCACAATTGTGAGACACATGGGAAGCACCAAGCAGTTAAACTACGGAGTAGGGAGGAAAGAAGGGAAAAAAACAACAACCAGAAGAAACAGAACCCCCGTATCTCCCCTCCAGTACAAAAATGTGTCTGAACGGGAGATCACAATATGCAACACCCTCCTACCAATGGATGCCCTCCTACAGAAGACCAGAAACATACTTTGTAGAGTTTGATAAATGTATTCTATTAAGACCAAGATGGTGCTCTGCACATTTTCTCAGCTGCTTTCTACTCACAATGCCATTAGGAACCTTGTAGAGGGAGCCTGGATTCTCCCTGGGATTATGTCCTCAATGCCTAGTATGCCAACAAGCAAACTATTTTAATGTCTTACCTGCAGCAATTTTGGGGTCCTAAACATGTAATGAACCTAACAAGATTGTGATGGGGTGTCCAACTCATAAAAGGCCTAAGTAGGTTAAAAAGGGCCAATTAATCCCATGAAAGGCTGCACCTGGAGGACAGTCAGGGCTGATAAGGCCTAATGGATGAAGCAGCCCAGCTGGGCAGGGGCAAGCTGACTTAGTACCAGGAAACAGAGCAACAGGGGCTGTAGGAAGGAACTCTGCAGTCACTCCGTAGAGAGGAGGGGAGGTGGCAAGAGACAAGGAGGAGTTCTAGGGTGGAGTAAACCCTGGACCCTGCCTGGGAATACAGACTGGCAAGAACCAGGGTGAAGGAGCTGCAGGGAACAGTGGTAACCCAGAGGGAGGCCAGATAATAGGGAAGAAAGCAGGAAGGAGTCCAGGGAAACAGTAACATGGTCTGACATTGGGTAGACTATGGTTACTATAGATAGGGTCCCCCTAGGCTGGAACCCACAGACCCGGGTTCCCCATCAACCTCTGGGGAAGTGGCACAGAAGGCTGCCTGAGCCAATTAATCCAGTGGGACTTTAATATCCTGGACAGAGAAAACTACACTGGCCTGGTGAGAGGGCCATGCTGTGAAGAAGGAGCACCTCAAGCCATGAAGAGGGAATAACCTGACTCCAAAGAGACAGAGTGCGAGACAATGGGGCGAGAAACTGAAGGAGGAGACGCCTAACTGGTCGAGAGCTAATCTCCAGATGAGTCACAGTGTCAAAGCCCTGTGCCCTGGCAGAGCAAGGGCTGGCTGGTAGCAGCCTCTGACACCCTTGAAAAGCTGTAATCACCCCTTAGACTTGGCTCAATACTTGCAGGGTTTCTCTGATGTTGTGGTGGGGCCTGCAGAGAGACCTTTGTAGAAGTACTCAACTGGGAGGACCCAGAAAGCTAGAGCCTCAATGCTCCAGTGATTCCCCAACTAGGGAGAGGTGATTTAAATTGAAATGAACTCACTACTGTGAGAAAAATGAATAAAAATTAAAGTTAAAAAAATGGGGTTAAGAGATACTGAACCACCAACTTGGTCCACGTGCCAGATAAAGAATTTCTGATGGGCTTCACAAGAAGATATTGCTAAGTACCATAGCTTACCAACAATGCTGAACCACCTATGGTATCTTCAGAGAGGAGGTACAGCCCATCTGGAACAGAACTGTGGGAGACCCTGGGCTGCAGAAAAGAAAAAAAGAAAACTAACCCTGTTTAACATATACAGTTATTAAAAGACACACTGGTAGTGAACGGATATTTTTTGCACATGAAACAAAAGGTCCAAAATAATCTAGGTATAAACAAGTCAGGGAAGAAAAAAAAAACTTATTTCCCATAATGGAGCTGCAATTAATGCTATAGATGGCACTCTACTCCCTCATCCCTTCTCCTGACGTGTCTGGTGAATCCAAACTGACCATTTTCTACAGCTTTCCCAATTTCTACAGAACGAACATCACTGTGATTCTAGATGCCAAGGAGAGAGGGGGGTTCTCCAAAGGAAGCAGCAAGGATGTATTTAGGCACAACTGTTATGCTGCAAGGAAATGTCTTCAAAAAGGGATGCGAGGATCCAGAAAACCAGAACAAGAAACGTAACCTTTGTAGCAGGGTTACTATCTTACAGAATGTGGTGCAAGAAAATCTCAACTTGCAGTTTGATTAAGGATAGCCAGAATGGTTCAAGACATCTGAATCCAATCTAATGATAGTCTTAACAGATATTAATGCGGTGACAGATAATGAAAGTTCACCTTATGTACTGAACTGTTTTTCAAAAATCATCTGATTAATGCACCTTGGCAGAGATTAATGGTTACAGTAAAGAATCATGAAATTAAGATGGGAAACGAATACAAAACAGGTTTAACAGGCTGAACGCTGGCCAGTTCTGATGTGTTTTATACCTCCAGGACTGACCAGCTTCCCCGAAGGGGAGGGGAGGGGGGTGAGAAAAAAAAAAAAAGAGTGTCTGGGGTGCTATATCAGAGAAGAACAAGTCTCTGTGGCTAATCGGAAGTACAGTCAGATAGGAATTCTTGGGTTTAGTTAGTCACAGCATACAACAGCACCATCACCAGGGGAACCTCCATCCCTCATCCCATTTTCTGCCCTCCTTATTTTGCTGCTACATCCTCCTACCTGAGTCACATGGAGAAGAGGCTGAACAGAGATTCCCTGGCATGAAGCCCAAAAGCTGCTCCACACTAGGAGAAACAGAACAGGAGCACCCTGACAGTCACTGACTGCTGAGGTTTCTGATGGTGGAGATAGGGAAGGAGTACAAGAGAGCTCTCTCATTTGTGAGGGAGACAGTAAAAAAAAAAAAGAGTAGAGAGATGGGTTAGATTGTTGAGGGAGAGCACTTGAGAGAGTATGGAGAAGGAAAGAGAGAGAGAGAGAAACAGCCCAGTTTTATCTGCTGTGGCCTCTCACTTTAGAATTTTAAAAGACAAATACACTCAGTCTAAGAACTAAGAACAAAAAGAAAGTGTAGCCATAGACTGAAGTTTTTCAAGTTGGAACAGAGTAACGAACAGAACACCCTGATTATGTTCTGCTTTTCTCCCCCCACAGACACACTGAAAGTTATAGCAAGTATCCAAAACATTGGAGCCTCCTATCTCACAAAAAACCCACCACCAATAAAACATGAAGGTGAGTGAAGAGTGCAGACACATATCAGTTGGCTGACTGCATGCTACTTTTCAATAAAGTTAAAAAGAATTAAACTACTTTAATTCTACCCTTCATTACCATCTTAGCAATATCTGTCTCTGCAAAAACATGCACTATGTAACACACTGGTTCTATCATTGGTTTCATACACTGATTCTCCCCTACCATGTGTGATTATATATAACGACATAACTTTTGCTCTTTTCATGTACATGTTTTGACAGCTTGTTCTGAGCATATGAAGTTTATATATGGAAACACACTAGTTCTGTGTTGATGACTGGATGCTATATGAAATAATATGGCCCTATTCTATGAAGTCCTAAGCATCTTTCCATGAGGAGCGGGATACTCAGCATCTGGCAGGATTGGGCTTTTACTGAATAGTGGGAAATGAATGCTTTCAGTATGCTATTTGTATAATCAAGAATTTGTAACGTGCGTGTGCATGGCCATAAACAGGGCCTTACCAAATTCGTGGCCATGAAAAACTTGTCACAGACTGTGCAATCTGGTCTTTCCCCCATGAAATCTGTATAGGATAAAAGCACAGATTTCATGGGGGAGACCAGAGTTTCTCAAATTGGGGGTCCTGACCCACATGGGAGTTGCAGGGAGGCCACAAAATTATTTTAAGGGAGTCGTGGTATTGCCACCCTTACTTCTGCGCTGCCTTCAGAGCTGACCTGGTGGAGAACAGTAGCTGTTGGCCGGGTGCTCAGCTCTGAAGGCAGTGCCCTGCCAGCAGCAGCGCAGAAGTAAAGGTGGCAAAACCATACCATGCCATCCTTACTTCTGCACTGCTGTCTTCAATGCTGGGTAGCTGGATTGTGGCGGCTGCTGACTGAGGGCCCAGCTCTGCAGGCAGCAGCACAGAAGTAAGGGTAGCAATACCATACCATGCCATCCTTACTTCTGCGCTGCTGCTGGTGGTGGCTCTGCCTTCACAGCTGGGCTCCTGGCCAGCAGCTGCCACTCTCCAGCTGCCCAGCTCTGAAGGCAATGCCACTGCCAGCAGCATCAGCACAAAAGTATGGGTACCAGTACCACAAGCCCCCTACAATAACCTTGCAAACCCCCTCACCCCCCCAACTCATTTTTGGTCAGGATCCCTACAATTACAACACCACAACATTTCAGATTTAAAGAGCTGAAATCATGAAATTTACAATTTTTAAAATCCTATGACCACGAAATTGACCAAAATGGGCCGGTGAATTTGGTAGGGCCCTAGCCATAAAGCAGTCCAACCAGGGTGGATAAAAATCAAATAAATCCAATTTTTTTTTTAATTTAAATTGGATTTTTTTGATAAAAAGCTTTTTGAGGAAAAAAAACCTATCTGAATATAGTTTTAATTAAGATACATTATAGCTCAAAGATATCTCATCATGGAATAGGGATTGTAAATTCTAATTCTATAGTATGAGACAATATAGTCATGTAATGTTTAAGAAAAGTTGAAAATGAGTGCCAATAGTTCATGGATTAGGGACCCAATTTTATGGGATTCCAGGGGCTTCTGTATAGATTATTTAGGTTAATCTTTCTATCTACCCAATGGGACTCAGTGCTCAGTCTAGAAGATACCATCAGAGATGCTTAGTTTTGCAGTTCTCAAACAAGGCTTGGTTGCCCGAATAAAACATCATGAGAAGCGTTCCTTCTCAGGAGGAAGCTGCGTTGAAGATGATGAAAGGAACATGTCTGAACATTCAGGATCTTCAGGTTGGTAAACTTTTTTATTTCATACTTCTTTCTTAAGGACTGCCTATCTTCCCTCTGGACTATTCTTGAATTCTCATGTTTGAGCAAAAAATATAGTTGTTACTCTATGGTACTATCATTTTAGATACAGTTGTGATAAAAAATAAATAGAGGAAATAGGCAGATCTTCCTTTTACAATTTCACCTTTAAAGTAGTACTGAGCGTCAATGAAAGCAATGAGTAACACTAAATGAACAGTATAGTAATAATAATTAAATAATTACATTGACTTATTTTGTTTAGGAGAATCCATCCTCAACATACAGGATTCTGAAGACTATCCACCTTCAAGATCACCATTATTTTCTATATTTTCAGAGTTATCTGCCAGTGATAGTGTTTCTGTCACATAGCCACAGTATATCACCTGTAGCAAAAAAGAAAAGAAAAAAAATCTCCATCCAGAAACATAGATAAGTTTGTGATAAGAACCAGAAGATTACAAAAAGAGGTAATTGATGAAAAAATTGCCCCGTTTGTTTATGCAACAAACTCTCCTTTCCGTATGATTGAGAACATGGTTTAGTCATTAAGACCAGGATACAGTCCACCCAACAGAGCAGATGTCGCATGCAAATTGCTGGATAAAGTGTATGAAAGAAAAATTGAACAGTGTGCAAAAGGTCTAGAGCAGGGGTCAGCAACCTTTGAGAAGTGGTGTGCCAAGTCTTCATTTATTTACTGTAATTTAAGGCTTCGTGTGCCAGGGGCCGACAGCCGGAACCCCAGACTGGCAGCAGGCTGAGCGGGGCCGGTGGCGGGGACCCTGGCTGGCAGGGGCCAGTGGACGGAACCCCAGACCAGCAGCGAGGGCAGCAGACGGAAACCAGACCGACAGCGGACTGAGCCGCTTAGCCCGCTGCCAGTCTGGGATTCTGTCCGCCAGCCCCTGCCAGCCGGAGTCCCGGCTGTCGGCCGGGTTCAGCCCGATGTCAGCCCTGGGTTCCGTCCATCCAGGCCGGCAGCGGGCTGAGTGGGGCTGGTGGCCGGAACCCCGGCTGGCAGCAGAGTGCCACTAAAAATCAGCTCGCATGTCACCTTTGGCATGTGCAGCAGGTTGCCGACCCCTGGTCTGGAGGGTGAAATTGTTAACCTGAGTCTTGATGGGTGGTGCAATGTCCACAATAATCCTGTTGTATGTGCTTGTGTGACAACAGAAGACGGGAATGTCTTCCTTAGAGAAACAACTGATACATCAGGAAATGCACACACAGCAGAATACTCACAAGAAGTAGCAGTAAAAGCTATAACTGTGAAAAAAATTCAAATGTCTAGTATGTAGCTTGGTCACAGACAATGCTGAAAATGTATCCAAGATGAGAAGAAATTATTTAAAAGAGAGTCCCAAGCTAATAACATATGGTTGCAGTGCTCATTTGATGCACCTCCTAGCCAAAGACTTAAGTGTTCCAGAAATTAAGGCTAATGTTGTTGAAATTGCAAAATACTTCCGTAACAACCACTTTGCAGCAGCTGCTCTGAAAAAAGTGGGAGGAAACAAGCTAACTCTCCCACAAGACGTGTGATGGAACTCAGTAGTGGACTGTGTTGAGCACTAGATCAAGAACTGGCCTAATCTGATGACAGTTTGTGAACAAAATTGTGAAAAAAATAGATGCCACTGTCACACCCAAAGTTCTCAACACTGGGCTTAAGAGAAATGTTGAACACATGCTGAGTACCCTGAAGCCTATTTCTGTAGCCTTGAACACAATGCAGGGAAATTGCTGTTTTAGTGCTAATGCTGTTGAAATTTGGAAGGAACTGAGAGAGATCTTAAAAAGAGAAATATGCAATGACAGAGTTAAATTACAAGCGTTAAAAAAAAGAATGGGACAAGCACTATCTCCAGCTTATTTTCTTAAAAATATTCTCAATACTCGGTACCGGGTCAAACCTTAACTGCTGAAGAAGAGGAGTTGGCTAGGACATGGACATCCAGCAATCATCCCTCCATAATGCCAAGTATAATAAACTTCAGAGCTAAGGGTGAACCATTCAAGAAATATATGTTTGATGATGATGTTTTAAAGAAAGTCACACCAGTGAAGTGGTGGAAGTCACTTAAGCACTTGTCAGAGACTTTTGAAGTGATAATCTCACTTTTAACAGCAGTAGCTTCTTCTGTCGGTGTAGAAATATATTCTCTCTTTGGACTAATTCATTCCAAATTGAGAAATCGTTTGGAACCTGAAAAAGTAGGAAAGCTTGTACTTTCTTTTCCAGATTATGAACAAACTGGAAAATGAAGGTGACGATGACTGTTAGCTGCAGAAGCCAATATTTTAAGCTTCTCATGTTGACCTGGCTGACATGGTCGATGAAATATTAAAAAAAAATAAAATAAAAAATTAAATTTAACTATTTTAGTTAAAAACAATTTTAACAAAACCAAAACTGATTTTTAAAAAACTTGAACGTTTAAATTCAAAAATTCATATGCTTGTTTTGTTAAAATATTATATGTTTGCTGTTGAAGAAAAAAATCCAGAATACATAACATTGTTTTAGTTAAATAAAGCAATTTAGATATCTGTCTGGTGATGTTCTCCTCCTAATACAGCATGACAAGAAAATCCTCCAAATATTAATGATTAACCTGTTGAATTGGAGATAGATATTTATGAAGTCTTTGGGAGGTGAATTGCTTCAATTACCCTTGGTAAATGAAATAACCAATAAATCATTAATTTTCTGATATAGCTGTAAAACTAATCTGAAAAGTTTTCAAAATAATCACTTAAAAATGTATTGTGTGTACCTTCTAAAAATGAAACCTACATCTATCACTGAGCTGTGAAGAATATGTATTACGGTTATAACAAGCAACTGGAATGCACTTTTATGTAGAAATCCATGATTAGAGTTTTCCTGACTAGTAATTTAAATCAAATACACCCTGATCCAAAAACTATGCAATTAAACTGGGATTCTAGTTTTTGTGGCCTCTGATAAAAATGAAAGGTCTTCATTACAGACAGATAAGGTAGTATGTTTATATGATTTTTTTCCAAGATGTTGCTATAGGAGTACAGTTAAGGTAGTTTGGGTACCTTATTCATGAAGTGCAACTTTAACTCTGCATTTCATAGATTTCCAGTATCTGAGGTTTAACAACATTCTTGAAAGGTAATATTCCTGCAAACCACCCATGTGGATATGCCTGCAACCTTAACTTCCCTTCAATACATTTTGTATGAAACTTTCCTTAAAAGAAAAATAATAGTTGTACCAGAGAACTAGGCAGCAAAGGAAGCTTGGGCATGGGAGGCCTTCCCTCCCTTTTTCCTGACCTCGGCAGAAAGGAGGCCTCATTAATGCACACCTCCTAAAGACTTCAGGAGGAGAGTTTATTACCTGTGAGCATTAGGAGTTGCACAAGAGAAGGGTTCCATCTGGATAAGCATATCAATCCTTTGGTGAGGCTTGTCAAGGGCTTAAAAGAGCTTGTTGAAGACACTCCTAATGCCATCCTCCCCAGGGGATCCCCGCCCCCCAAGAGGCCTAGGAACTTGAAAGGCAGGATATGTGGGGGGAAAGGGAGTGCAAGGACCAGAAGAGAAGCTCAGAACTGCAAGGAAAGGTGATGAGGAAGTTAGGGAAGCATTAATACTCCCCCCAACTCTCCCAAACACTTCAAACCTTTTACTAAGCACACTCTAATAATGTGGATCCCCCTGCTCCTGGCAGCCCATCCATGCCAACAGCAAAAAGAACAGCTATTGTAACTGTGCTTCTTTGAGATGCTGTCATTAGTATGGATTCTACTGAGAGACATTAGTACCTCATGCGCACAAGAGTGGAGTATTTTGTATAGTAGTGTCTGGGGCTGTACATGTACCTTCTGCCTCACTGTGCTCCCATGCGATGGCACAAAGCACAGGGCATCTGACCCTCCTTCAGTTCCTTCACAATTTAAGATGCATGTTAGCAGAGGACTCCAAAAAGCAAGGATGATGGGTGGATTGTGGACACCATCTCAAAGAACTAGTTACTGTAGGGTAAGTAACTGCTCTTTCTTTCTCCAATATGTTTGGGTGGGTGTCTCCCTCTAAATGACTGACAGGCAGTATCCACTCCAGTTAGTGGGAAGGAGGAGCATCAGCTCCTATTTTATCAGTCAAACAATAACAGTGCAAGACTCTGGAAATGTCCACACTAGATAGCTTCTTCTCTCTCAGCACTGAGTGTTGTTTCAAGAATGCCATGGGTGAGTTTGATTGATTGGATTTAGGCATAACTGTGAGACCATTTTAAGGTCAAACTCAGGGTGTGGTCTCAGGACTACCTTATGCCTATGAAAATATGCACGAGGTCCAACTCAGGGTGTGGTCTCAGGACTACCTTATTCCTATGAAAATATGCATGAGGAGGTCTGGCCATAAGGTCTTGGAGCTCACTGATATTCTGTGCTGAGGAGACAGCTACCAGGAAAATCATCGTAACCATCTAAAGTGATGTATCGAACAGTCAGAAGCTCCATGAATTTCAAGAGGATGATGCTGATCCCAAGTAGGGGTCAGATCTCCGAGAGGTAGGTAAGTATACAGAAAACCCTTGAGTAACCGGGATCCTGTGGGATGTGAAAAGATAGAGCCATAGGTGAAATCTAGCAAGCAGCATCAAGTGTGTGCATACCAACATATGCGTAGTCCCAGATATGCGCACACAGTTGTTGCGCTTGAGTTTAGGTCCTCTACTATCAACTGAAGGGACCAGAACCTGTCCTCTGGCAGGTAGGCTCTCGCCGATCAGGAGTCCTAGGAACTCTATCTTCTGCAATGATGTTAAACGATTTCTTGTAATTCACTAGAAATCCTTGTTGGGAGAACAGGGAGAGGATGCACTCTGCTGCGGGGACCTGCATCTCATTAGCCAGTCATCCATGTACAGATAGACGTAGATTCCTTTTCTCCTTAAATCTGCTGCCATTAGTGTCAGGCATTTTGTAAACACCTTCAGTACCAGGGAGAGACCGAAGCATAGAACCCTGTAGTGGTAATGAGTGGGACCCATCATGAATCTTAGGTACCTCCTCAGGGCTGGATGAATAGCTATACAAAAGCATGCTTCCTTTAAGTAAGAGCCACAAACTTAGAGAAATTGAATGATGGGGGCAAAATGTTAGTAATCTAAAACTGAGATGGAGTGTGTATTTGTTGAAACTTCTTCAGATAGGATGGAGACCCTTTTGTTTCTTTGGAATATGGAAATACTGGGAATAGAAGCACCTTCCCCTGATGTCTGATGGCAACTCTTCTACGGTTACTAGATGAAGCAATAAAGTTAGTTTTGCAAGATGATCTTGTCAGAAGGGTCCCTGAAGGGGGATGGAGAGGGGAAGTGGGTAGGGGGTAAAGCAGGGGGTTCTCAAACTGGGGGTCGGGACCCCTCAGTGGGTCATAAGGTTCTTACATGGAGGGTCACGAGCTGTCAGCCTCCACCCCAAACCCCGCTTCGCCTCCAGCATTTATAATGGTGTTAAATATATAAAAAGTGTTTTTAATTTATAAGGAGGGATCGCACTCAGAGGCTTTCTATGCAAAAGGGGTCACCAGTACAAAAGTTTGAGAACCACTGGGGTAAAGAGTGGAACTGGATGGGGTAGCCCTGGGTGATTATCTCCAGATAATCTCATTCATCTGTCCAATGTTATGGCAGACGGAACCAAGTGGAACAGGGTGAAGCAGCTTTCGAAGGTCATGCTCTTTGGATTGGATTTTATGTGGCTTGTGACAGCCCTGTAAAATTTGTCGACTTGTCACGGGAGAGATTTGTATGTATTGCTGTCCAAGAGGAAGGCTGGCGACCCCTGCTGTAGCTTGATGTGATACTCAGGCTGCCTGGAATGGTAGGATGATGTCTCTTGTCTTGACTGGGATTAAGGATGATACAGCTTGTGGTACAAGCCAGGCTTGTAAAACTTTAGGGAGCATGGGGTGGCTTCAGATTCTTTTAAGGAGCACAGTGCTGTCACTTCACTTCCTCAATTAAGAAGTGCAGGTCCTTGATCAACTCCCTCTGTATGACCAATGCTTGGAGACAATACTCTGTGTATGTTTACTGCTGTGGGCCATGGATCTGGCTGCAGTGTCAGAGGCAACCACTGCCGTCTGTAAGATCATCTTGAGCATGAACTTACCACCCTTAACTATTTCTCTGAGCTCCTCCCTGTTGTCATGTGCGAGCTTCAATTAAAAAGATGTCACCCTGTCCCAGGTTAAAGAGTCATACTTGGCCAGTAGGACCTGGTAATTTGCCTCTCACAGTTGTAGGGAAACACAGGAATAAGATTTCCTTCCAAATAGGTTGAGTCTTTTGGGTTTCCTGTCTTTAGAGTTACTCTTGTTCAATTTAGATTTTTCCTGTACTACCAACACAACCAAGGAGCCCAGTCTTGGGTTGAGCAAAGAACTCAAAGCTAGTTCAAGGGTACCATTTTTCTACTCATTTTACCATAGGTGGTATAGTGGCTGATGTCTGCCAGGAGGCTTTAACTGAGTCCAAGCAGTCCCTGATTTATGGGAAAAGTGATTCCAGACAGACCAACAATTATCAAAATATTGATCAACTTATGACATTTCTCAGATATTATTAGAGTTTCTGCTGTTCTCATAAGGAGCTTCCAGGATGACTAGTAGTCACCCGGTGCCAGTATTGGTGCCAAGGACACAGCTTCATCAGCCAACAATGAGAGTTCCTTTGGTGGTGAAGTAGAATGCTGGTGTGGCTCAGCCACCATGTCTGGTTCTTCCTGGTGGTCCTCCCTGTCTAGCATAGGTGATCTGACCAGAGAAGCTGATGGGGAAAGTGATCTCTTTCTTAAATGGGAGATCTGCTCCTAGCAGCATGAGATTACAGACCCAGTAAGCCCAACATATGGCCACAGTGACATGCCTTAGCAAGCTAGCTGGCTAACATGATATTGACTAGTCCAATGCTGTTGCTGTAAGAATGGTGGTCAGATTGTGTAGGGAGGGCTGGCAGACCTCTAAAAGACATTGATCACAGATAATAGAGGAGAGTATATCTGCTAAGATGGTGAGAACATATGTCCCGGTGATGAAGAGGAGGAGTAAGACCTCCCCTAGGGACACCACTGAAATCTAGCTATTGGAGAGTGGGAGCAGGGCTGCGGGTGCCCACCATTCACCAGGCTCCAGCTGCTAGTCTGCTGGGCTAGGGAGGGACAGGACTTCCTCTTCCTCTGCAAGGCCACTCTCGGGGGGGGGGAAGGTGAGGGGGAGGGGGGAGATCAGACCCACCTTCGGGTACTTACCCGCAGCTGCAGGAAGCTCCGTGGCTGCTGCCAGCTCTGAAGGCTCCCAGCAGCACAGGGGAGATCAGACCCACCTCCACCTCTGGGAATCTCCCCTGGCTGCAGGAAGTGCCGTGGCTGCTGCCTTCAGAGCCCGGCTCAATGCAGCACAGAAAGACGGTGGCAATCCCATGACCCCCCCTACATAAGCTTTGTGACCCCCCATGACCTCCTTTTGGGTCAGGACCCCCTCAGTTACAACACTGACATTTCAGATGTAAACATATGAAAATGCTAAATTGACCAATTTTAAAATCCTCTTGCCATGAAATTGATCAAAATGGACTGTGAATTTGGTAGGGTCCTACCAATGAGCAATATTCATACTAGAGCTCTGCCAATTCATTTCAATCCTTATCTGTGAAACAGACAACTCTATTTCCAGTCTTGTGAATTTCTCAAACAGAAGAAATGTCACTAATAGTGCCAAGTTGTGTCTGGAGTTTGTATAACTAGAATGAAACCAAAAATATATTCACTTGAGACCCGTATCCAGGTCTTCTGAAGTAACAGAAGACCAGTGCATTAACTACCAGTGAGCCTTCTAGGCGCCTACTGTGTCTGGACACACGATTAGTTTGTTGATTTTTTAAGTTATCTTTCAAAAATCGGAGGATTTTTAGTTTTAAGAAGAGATAGATACTCACCAATTTTTCCACATCCACTTCCTCTTCACTCTGGAAATCAGAAGCTCCATCCAGCATCTCATCAGCAGAATCATCAGTTTTTTCATCATCATCTTCCTCCTCCTCTTCCACATCATCAATGGTAATATCAACAGTAGGAGTATAACCCTTTTTGTGGTGTTTGGGTTCTTGTGATCTCTGTTCTGGGGTCAGGATATAACCTTTAACAGATTTCTCAATTTTGTTCTCTCTCTCAGTGTTACTTTTGTTGTCTAAATCAGTTGTCTTACTAGATATTGTGTTCCAAGAACTATTGACATGAATTGAGTTACCCTTAGCATTTTCACTTGCTTTCTGAAAACCAGTGGTGCCTTGTTCTTGGTTAGGAGAGTTAAGTTTTTCCTGGACATCTAGGTTTCTTTTACACTCATCTGTACTTTCCACAGGCATCTCCCCTGAATTATTATCATGTTCCTTTGTATAAATGATCTCCGATTTATTTTCCCGTTCCTCCATTATGTTCTCAGTCTCTATAGAGTCCTCACATTCCTTCTTTTTGACCTCTGGCTGAGCACTGCTGTCCTGGAGCTCTTTTTGGTTCTGAAGTGGTTGAGTCCCTTCCTGCTGCTTGTCTTTGCTTTCCAGCTGTGCATAAATCTCTTGCTTTTCCTGTGGACTCTGTGACTGTGCAGCATTCCCCTTCTCTTCCCCCTTTTTCTGTGGCTCTGCATTTCCCTCCTGTTCAGTATCTGGACTCTCTGCTTGTACAGTGCTCGTGTACTCCTCCACATGGCTCTTTAACATTGCAATCTCCTCCTGCTCCCTGGGACTCTCTGGATATACAGTATTTGCAGGAGCAACTACTGCTTGACCTATTAATTCTGAAATAGTCTCTGAGTTATCTGAAACTTCCTCCAATACTTCTTCAGAATGTACAGAGTCCCCTTTCTTTTCAGTGATCACTTTGTTTTTCTCACTGATTGGCTTCTCACTGATGTATGAGTGGTCTGATGATATCACATCTGCAGAAACATCATGCTGGAAGGTGGGAACGTCATCTGAGTAATCCTCCAGCATCTCCGGATCCTTCTCAGCCATCTCTGAGACAGTGGAGTTTCTGTCAGATATGATCACATCAGCTGCAGACTCATCAGTACTATTTGACTGATTTGCTGGCAACTCATTTTCCTCTTGTTTGCTATCTGACACTGTGACCTCTGACTCCATGACTTCTACATCTTCTGAATGTGAAGACTTCTCAGGCTCTTGCTGCTTAGTAGGACTAGACTCATCCTTTTGGCTTACATTCTGGGAATCTTTCTTTATCTGGAGGGATGCAACATGATGAAGAATAGAGTTTGGGACAGACTTCTGTCCTGGGAGCTGAAGCAAGGCAAAACTGCCAGACTGAAGGGGTATGAGACTGGCAGCATTAGTTGGTTGACCACCTGAGCTACACGTTATTTTAGATTCAGAGCCTGTCTGACCTGCAGCACTGCTTGCTCCTGGAGGAGAGATCCGCAGAGTCAGGGTGCCTGCTTGTGACACAAAACTGGGTACCGATGGAAGGATGGATGATGCTTGAGTGACCAAATTAGCTGTAGGTACAGACTTGGATCCAACCGTTTGTACTGTTGGGTTTTTGACAGGGGAAACCGAAGGAACAGAAATGGAGGACGTAGGTGATACAGGTGTCTCAGGAGGCTTAGAAGGCCCAGGCAACCGGATTCCTACAACAGAACCTATGAGAGAGATGAAACACTAATCACTATTTCCTAGAATCACTCCTCCTGATTCTAGTATTTGAGGTTATATAAATTAAAGCAGAAAGATCTTCTTCCAAGGATTATAATATAATTAAGTACTAAACCACAGAATTACAATATAACAACTAGTGCTGCATAAGAGGCATGCTACCATAAGATTTCCACAAAGGACACTCTCTTCCACATTTTGTCAGTTAATGCACAAGTTTCATCAATGTGTTGAAAAGGTGGTCATTAGATCCAGTGAGAAAAAAGTTTTCATAAAAACAATTCAAAATAAATGAACTCTCTCTCCTTTACAAATTTTGTCAGAAAATTTCAAAACAATTCAAATTTAAAATATTTCATTTCATTTTGATGGTGATGGGAAGGAACACTCACTTTTTTTTTTTTTTACTTGTCCCTCTTTCTCTTCTTTAAAATGTAAAATAGTGTAATTTTCCTCACCAAAACAAAATGAACAGTCCTGAAATTTGATGAAAATTAATTTTTCACAAAATTTTTCATTTAATCTAAAAAGCCATTATTTGTCAAAACAATTTTGGCTAGTGGCAAATGGTCAGATTTATACTCACTGAAGTGATCAATCCAATTTCTTTAAAATAGTGCTGAGATAATACATTGACCCTTTGCTAGACATAAAAAAGTCTTTACCTAGCGCACAAAATTCCTAAATTTTGTGTAAAGGAAGTACTGACAACATTTTTTCAGTTGAAGACAAGTGATATTTCATCCAACATCACATCATATCTGAATGATTAGACTTCACTCTCCCAACCTACACAAGCAAGACACATTATGGGTATTTTTTTCTTGGCAGTGTGGTGGTGAAATCTCAAAACACAAATAATCCTAGTGCCCTGTACTAGTTCTATGCAATTACTTTGACTTTCAGTGGAAAAAGGGGCACGTGATGAAGGAAAGCTCATCTGCTACAAGATTTACCGCAAACAATACGCTGAAGATTCAGGAAAGAATGGCAAAGACTTTGTACCTGGATTGCGGAACATTACTGGCTGAATGTTGGATTGGGTGCCAGCAGCTCGGAGCTGATGCAGTGGAACAAGTTGGATGATCTGTCCGTTGGGATGTCTAAATAGGTTTACCCCACCAGGGCTCCTGAGAGGCTGCAGGATCATCCTATGCCCCTGAGCAAGCTGCATATTATGGAGGGGTCGTAAAGCAGGAGAACCTTGATGCACTGGAATCAGCAGTAATCGAGGTCCTACACGCTTCTCTGTTCCAGAAGACAGCCCTTGGGGGCTTGCAGTTGTAGTCTGAGAAGAACCATCTTCTGAAAAGTTAGTACAAAAATAGAATTCATAATATGATTCACAATACTCCTTGACAGAAATAATCACATAAATTATTTGGCTTTACTTGTCACAAAAGTAGGTAAGATGTTTTCAGATAGAAGTGTCATTTTTCAACTAACAATATCCCTTTAAAAACTATTTTATAAGAGGTAGTTTCAACATCCTCCATTTATCCACAAAACACATATAGCATGGACCAGGGCAGTACAATCTTCTCCACTCTACTCTGTTAATAATTTCCTCAACCATGTGAAAGATTCATGGACTGAGAGGGTAATTATCTGCTTTCGTGCCTAGTTCTTAGCCTTTGTGGTAGTGATGGTTTTGTGATAAGACATTTATCAGCTAGGAAATAGTCTGAAACCATCAACTCATTTCATATTACACAGTGAACAATCACATGGCTACAGTTTCTGTTTACTAACAGCCTGACCTGAATTCAAAGCAGAAACTTTAGAGGTGAAGGCTCCATACCCCATTCCACTGAGCAGCCTCATCCCACTATTTTCTCTCTGATGGAACTGTACAGTTGCAGACTTACTCCAATTCTGATGCAACCAGTGTTTCCAGCAACAAATTAGCCAGTAGTGCCTGAACCTTACCTGGTCTTGGATTCAGTGAAGGACTTGTATTAATTCCAGAAAGTATAATAGGAACAGAACCAACAGACGAGGTTGGAGTGGTCACCATGGATGTGACTGCAGTTGTTGTCACCACAACTGGGGATGAGGTGGTGGTAAGAACAGGATGATTAATGGTTGGCGTAGTTACTACAGATTTAGGGAATGATATAGTAGCTACTGGTGTAGTCATTCCAGTTGCTTTTGCTATGTTCACAGCGGCTGCAGGGGTAGTCGGTGAGACAGTAGTACAGGCGCTGGTTTCAGGTGTTCCAGGAGCACCAGTAATGGCAATGCCAGGAGGAGAGTGGGTAGATTCATTCGCTCTTGTATGGCCGGTAGTGGTCACAATAGATGATGCCGCAGTGGTAACACTTTCTAAAGTAACTGGAGAGGTGGTGGTAGCTGCAGTGATGGGAGAAGAGACAGTGCAGTAAACTGGAGATGACCTTGAGGGAACCACTGGAGTGACGACCATTACTGGTGTAGGCCTGACATTGAACTTCTGTGGCCCTGTCAGGGGTTGGGGTGTGCTAACTCCAGGAATCTTCTGCTGCAGAGCTCCAACTTTACTCATCACAAACTGTGTGAACACACCACCAGGTGAGGGTCGAGCAGCTGCAAATAAAAACTTGCAGGTCAAAATCTCAACAGGTTCCCTCTTTGCCCTGCATGAGGTGCTGCAGTAGTCAATTTAGCAAAAATTAAGGCCCCAATGTTGTTAAAGAGCACCTTGTTTTGAAATGTTTCAGTTCATATACATGGCCATTCACTTTATTATAGTCATGAACAGGCTTTACATTATTAAAAAATTATGTTTTATTCAAGATTTACAACTTTCTGCTGCATTTCTTCCTAGCCATGCAAAAGAATCAGGCTCTATGACATTACGATCTTTATTGTGACACTACAAATAGAGAATTACAATTTCAGTACATGAAAAAAGGAACAGGAAATAATTGGCTCATAAGGGATTCTCTAATTCTTAAACTCTTCCCATAAAAGCTTCTCTGTGAGGTCTTCCTCCTTTCACTGCTTCTTGGTCTCCATCCCCTTAACACTGCATCCACTTGTTACGCCAGCCACTTATTTTTAAGTTGGGGTAGGGTTTGCCATGCCCTTCACGTTGAAATCATCACCCTTCCAGCTGAGGAGTGGATGGGACTCCCCTTTGACACAATGTTCAAGCAAGCAGAGGGAGTCACTACTGAGAAGCTCCCTCCCCTCCATCCCTTGCTCTCCAGGGTTCAGAATGCTGTCTCCATAGCACCCCAGACCCTTATCAGCTGGGGAATAGAATCTGGTTATCTAGTGTGACAGCACAGAGGATTACCACAAGGCAAGCCTAACTCTTAATAAAAAATATCATCCTCTTTCATGTATGTAGCATCTTCAGTCCAGAAGGATTCCAAAACAGTTTTTATACATTAGATATGCAAAAATTACTTCACCCACCACTGAAATGCAGCCACCTCTTCAAAATTGCATAGAAATACAATGCAAAAGTTTACTACAGAAAGGAGAAAACAGCACATCCAGTTTACACTGCAGGGGGTATTTAGGTAGGAAGAACACAATTAACCACAAATCAGAATTTTGCCAAAACACAAATTAACACCCCCTTCTGTTGCCCAGAGCTTCTTGGAATTGTTAATGACCAAGTTGTTGGGCCCCTGGATTTCACATCTTACCCAAGACAGCACTTCCTATAGCACAGTATCCCATCACGCCATGCTGAAGTTCCATTTCAGTACTGACTCAGATAAAAGAGTGCCACACATGTCTTTCAGACGAAGTAGTTACTCACATTGTGCAGTAATGACCGTTCTTCGAGATGTGTGTTGCTATGGGTGCTCCACTGAAGGTGTGCTTGCGTCCCTGTGCTGCTGATCGGAAAACTTCAGTAGCAGTGTCCATTTGGCCCACACATGCATCGCCTATCCTTGTGCCCTGCCATGAGGCTAACCAGCACAGGCAGGCTAACCCTCCTCAGTTCCTTCTCTACCGCAAAGTCATAGACAAGAACTATGAAGTAGAGGAGAGGAGGGTGGGTTGTGGAGCACCCACAGGGGGACACATCTCGAAAAACCATCATTACTGCACAAGGTGAGTAACTTCTTTTTCCAGTAATGTCCCTACAGGCGCTCCACTGTAGGTGACTCCTGAGCAATATCCCTAATGGAGGGCTGTGGCTTTGGAGTTGGGTCAGTTAAAAAATGGCAGTACTGTGGAGCCGAAGATGGCGTCGGAGGTGGAGTCTCCAGCAATCACAGTGCTCTGTGAAGGCATGGACTGACGCTCATCTCACCACTTTACAAATTTCTGAGATAGGGACATTCTTGAAGAAGGCAACGGATGAGGAGATTGACCTCATGGAGTGTGCGTGGATACTACCCGGAGAAGTCATGTTGCAAACCAGATAATTGTCCTAGCCTGGTAAAATGCTAGGGCTCTCCTGACATTTAGTGTATGCAATATAGCCTTCCTGTTGTCACAGTGAGGCTTGGGGTAAAAAATTGGAAGGTGAATCAACTGGTTCATGTGGTGCTGGAAGGTTACCTTAGGGATGAATTTTATATTTGGCCTGAGCTTAACCTTGTTCCAAAAGAATACTGTATAGGGGGAAATGTGCCATCAGAGCCACTATTTCCCCTCTTCTCCTAGCCGAGAGGATTGCTATCAGGAAGGCCATTTTCATTGAGAGGTATGTAAGTGAACAGGTGGCTACGGGTTCCAAAGGAGGTCTAGTTAGGCCTTTCAACACCAGGGTTAGGTCCCATGTAGGGTTGGGATGTCAGGGTTATGAGAAAAGGTTTGCTATACCCCAGAGCAATCGGTTAGTGGTTGGGTGTGATAGCACTGAGTATCCCTCTACTTGTCAGTGGAAGGCTGCTATAGCCACTAGGTGGACCCGAAGAGAACTGAGAGATAGTCCCGATATTTTTTGGAGTCAGTACATAGTCTCGGATCTTTGGAAGAGCTGCAGATGTTGGGGAGATTTTTTGGGAAGTATACCAAATCCGGAACCTGGACCATTTTTGCAGGTAAGTACGGCATGTCAAGGACTTTCTACTGTGTAGCAATGCCTCTTGTACCTCCTTCGAGCAGGAGCTCTCTATGCACTGGAACCATGAAGGAGCCACGCCCTGAGGCGAAGAATCCCAGGTTGGGATGTAGAGTGCGTCCTTCGTTCTGCGAGAGGAGGTTAGGAGTGGCATGGAGAGAGATCAGTGGGCAGTCACGAGTTGTGACAGGTAAGGGCACCAAGTCGATCTTGGCCAAGTGGGAGTGATCAGTAGGACATGTGCTCCTTCTCTTTTTATTTTTAATAGGACTTTTGACAGCAGGGGAAACAGAGGAAAGGCATAGAGAAGTTCCCTGTCCCAGGGAAGAAGAGCATTGCTCAGGTAGTGTTGCCCTATCCCTACTCTAAAGCTGTAACGTGCACATTTTCTTGTTCAGGTGAATGGCAAACAGGTCTGTGGTTGGTGTTCCCCACCGCCTGAATAGGTTGTGGAGTACTGCTGGGTTTATCTCCCATTTGCGGTTGTGTGGGAACATGCAACTGAGACTGTCCGCCATCGAGTTGTGTGCACCTTGAAGGTAAGCCTCTGATAATGTAACATTGTGGGAGATACACCAATTCCATACTCTTACTGCTTCTGCCCACAGGGAGGGTGCTCTAGCTTCCCCGTCGGTTTATGTAGTACATGAACGCTATGTTGTCTATTAGGACTCTTGTGTGCAATACCTTAATCAGCGGGAGGAAATGGGCGCAGGCATTCCTAACCACCCTGAGCTCAAGGAGGTTGATGTGAAGGGATATTTTCATGGATGACCACTTGTCTTGTATTGTGAGGTCGTTTAGATGCGCGCCTCATCCTATGAGGGATGCACTGGTGGTGAGAAACAATGACAGGGGATGGGGTGAGGTTTGTGAAAAGGGGATCTCTTGGCAAACATTTTTGCAGGTAAGTAACAGTCCAAGGAGTTTTTGATCCTGGTGGGTAGTGACAGGGGTTTGTCTAGTTGGTCTCCATTTGGTCTGTAAATCGAGTCAAACCACATCTGGAGACATCACATATGAAGCCTGGCATGTGGTATTACCACTGTGCCCACTGCCATATGCCCCAAAAGTTGTAGGCAGTGTCTTGCTGAAATTTGTGGGTTGTTTTGAATGGTCTCTCTAAGTGTGGCCAAAAAGAGGAATCTGTGTTGAGGCAGGAGGGCTCTGGCCTGTAACAAGTTGAGGTCGGTGCCTATGAATTCCAGGCGTTGCACTGGAGTGAGGTTGACTTCTGGCCATTGATCTGTAGGCCCAGTTCCGTGAACAAGTCCATTGTGGATTGGGTGACATGGTGAGCCTCTTGGAAGGACTGTGCTCTGAGGAGACAATTGTCTAGGTAAGGGCAAATCATGATCCCTTGGGAGCACAGGTGCATGGCCACTACTGAGAGGACCTCGGAAAATACTCTTTAGCTGATAATAGCCCAAATGAGGAGTACTCTGTACTGTTAGTGGTTTTGTCCCAGGGTAAATCTGAGGAACAGTCTGTGGGACGGAAGGACTGTGATATGGAAGTAGGTGTCCTGAAGGTCGAGGGCCAAAAACTAGTCTCCCTGTTCCAAGGCTGGAATAATCATAGCTTGAGTGACCATCTTGAATTTTTGAGCTTTGATAAACTTGTTGAGTGCTCTGAGGTCTAGTATGGGTCTCCAACGTCCCTTCCTCTTGGGTATTAGAAAATAGCGAGAGTAAAAACCTTTGCCTCGTAGATGCCGAGGTACTGGTTCTATGTCTCCTAACTGGAGGAGACAAATCTATCTTGTTGTAGTTAACTCTCATGAGAAGGGTCCCTGAAAAGGTCCACAGGGTAGGGTGCTGCAGAATAGGGAGGGAGATAAAGTAGATGGAATACCCATTGCGAACAATTTCCAGGACCCATTGATCCAATGTTATACGTTCCCAGGTGCTGCAGAACATTGCAAGACGAGCCAAATGGGTAGGAAATGTTGGTCAGCTGTTTGGGGGTGAGGGGTGGGTGGGAGTGGCCCGTTGATGCCTTGACCAACACATCAAAATTGGTGTTTGGAGGTGAATGGCTGTGACGTGGAAGGCTGCGGGCCAGATGGTTTACGCCTGGGGAACCTAGATTTCTTCTTCTGCGTCTGTAATAGCACTGACTTGTGTACTGGGAGTTGCGTGGTTTGCGCTGGGGCTGTGGACTGAATTCTCTCTTTTGTCCAGGCATGTAGATCCCTAACAAATCAGAGAGTGGCCGTAGAATCTTTAAGGATATGAAGAGAGATGTCCATCTTCACCACAAAGCGCTTGGTGCCTTCAAAGGGAAGGTCTTCAACAGTCAACTTCACCTCTTTAGGGAAGTCCAAAAGGTGTGACCATGACGCATGTTGCATAACCACTGCTGTGGAGATGGACCAGGCCACTGTATCAGCTGCATCAAGGGCAGACTGTAGCACTGTTTTGGCTACTAGTTGTCCCTTCTGGATGATAGCATCCAATTGGTCATGCTGTGACTCGGGAAGCTGATCAATAAAGTTGCTACGTTTCGAATAGTTGACAAAGATAGCTTGATAATAAGCGATTTGGAACTATAGGGTGGCCAAGGAATAGGCTTTACTGGCAAAGAAGTCCAAGCGTTTCCAATCCTTGTCGTAGGGAATGGACCTCATTTGGTGTTGACGGCCCCAAGAATTTACAGCATCCACGATGATGGAGTTGGTGGGAGAAGAGGAATTCCGTCTCCCTAACCAGGACATAATATTTTTTTTTTATCAGCCCACGTACAAGTAGGCATCACCAATGCTGGGTCTGCCATAAGTTTCTTGCGGGGTCCAGGAGAGCCTCATTAATGGGGTGGGCTATTTTAGAGGATGAGTGTACTGTGTCAACTAGTTTGTAATGGGTGTCCTTGACTTCCAAGGGTATCTGCAAAGTATCTGTAATTTTTTCTGCCAAGTCCTGGAAAAGCCGGAAGTCATCAGCTAAGGACAGTGGTGGAGGCACGATGGCTTCATCTGGGTGGGGAGGAAGATATGTTGGTCTTCGGAGTCACCTCTTCCTCAGTGCCGCCCTCCTGTTCCTCCACAATCTCCTCCAGAGGTTTCGAAGTTCTGGATGCCATGGCCGAGGGGGAATATCTCGGGGGTTCACGGGTAAAGCTGGAAACCTGAGAAGTGTGGGGATGATATGCAACCCAAGGATCCCAGTACCGCCACTGGGGAGATGGAATAGAGCCCAGTGGTAGTGCCTATGGTTAGTGTACCAAGGTGGTGGTGGTGGGGCCATCTGAGGTGTGCTCAGGAGACCTCTTGATAGTGGGCACCATAGGGAGCACAAGAGGAACAAGGGGAAATGGCCTTCTCTGGCTCGCTGTCTGAGTCCACAGTAGAGAGTGGAAGTGGGTGGCAGGGTAGCAGAGAAGAACTGGTGCCAAGATCCCAGTGCCAAGAAAAGGAGCCTCTGGTACATCAGATACTGGAGGTCTCTCGAGTGCGGGAATTCCAGTGATTCTGACCAACCTGGTGCCACTGGTGGTACTGAGGGCATCTGAGATCTTGCCTGTACCAACCACGCTGGTGCTGGATGGGGCATTGATGACAGCACCAATGGTACAGCATGTACTGGCAGCATCTTCTTACTGGAGTGCTGGCTCCTACCATTGTTTGTCGATACTGTTGACCCTGTGCCAGTGCCTTAAGCATGTTAATGGTACCTGCCATTCCAGATCTTCGTGAGCTGTGGGTACCAGGCTGGGATTATCTTAGTGCAGACAATATTGATAATACCTAACATCCCTCTTGGGGCTCACTTCCCAGTCTCTTTTTCGATGAATTACAAGAGGGGTTTGCAACTGATTTCTTCGACCCACAGTCCTTGGATGTTGAGGGCTGTGGGGAAGACTCACATCTGCCAGGTGACTCGTGCTGCAGGTCTGGGGGAGTGGGGAGGGAGTTTAAGGGCTGCCTCCATGAAGATGATCTTTTGTCTCAGCTTCCTGACCATTCAAGACATGGGTCTGAGTTGCTGGTGGACACCACACTTCTGTGGGATGTGGCCTTCCCTGAGGCAGTGTATGCACCAGGGAGTGCTTGTCTGCTACAGGGACAGCTTCTTTGCAGGAGAGGCACTTCCTGAAGCCCAGTGAACCGGGCACACCCTGTTGGGGGAAGGGTCCCCAACAAAAAAAGGGGGAAAATACAGTCTTTTTTGTTCAGAAAGAGAAAAAAAACTACAGCTAAGACTGGGGAGGCTAACTATAGAAATGTTAAAGAAGCTAATGGTCACAAACAGACTGCTAATGGCTCCATCTCTAGCCAGGGGCAATTGAGAAGGAACTGAGGGCAGGTTAGCCCACACACGCTGGCTAGCCTCGTAGTGGGACGTGAGGAAAGACTGCACATGTGCGGGCCTAACAGACACTACTACCGAAATTCTCCCATCAGCAGTGCAAGGAGGCAAGCACACACATAGTGGAGCATCCGTAGGGACACTACTAGAAGAACCTTTCATTTACACTTTGGAAGGTCTCCCATCCAAGAACTGACTAGGACCAACCCTGCTTAGCTTGTGAAACCTAATGAAATTAGAGACCAGTGTGATATGGCTGCTCACATGTTGTTCTCTTAATCCAGATTTGACCATCTTGCTTTTCATTACATCTCTTCATGTGTCTTTGCTGTTTTCATACCTTACACTGACATGACACCTGAAGTTCAAGTGAAATACCACCATTAGAAAAATAAAAATACAAGTGAAGAACAACAGACTAGACTCATCCTAATTCTTTTAACCCTGGGGTTTAAGAAAGTCTCACCAATAAAGGCCGATGACAAAGATAAGAAGGTTCAAATCAGAAACATCCAGTCAGAACAAAAAGCCAACTTTAAACACTTAATTTGTGCTTTTCCACTCAACCTCCTTTGTCCTGACTTTTTATTTAATCAATACTACCACAGCACATTTTCAACCTTTGCAAACATAATTCTAACCTAAGACAAAATTTAGTGTTTTAGGTAAAGAAGTTATTTATTGCAGAGGCAGTTTAGGTAGGCAACTGTAAGAGCCAAAGGCAGTGTGTGCTCTTGGACAGAAATCAACAGCAATGCTGTACACTCATTCTCTATTTTATGCTTCAGGCAATTTAAAATACAGTAATTAAGTTCCAACCTACCTATCTGTCTCTGTGCTGGGACATGAGCTTTCAGAGTCGTCACAGTGGGGGCTGAAGTAGTGCTGATGGAGGATGTAGTTTGGGGAGTTGATGTGGTGGGCACCTGGACTGATGGTGTCCCGGAAGCAGCTGCCTTAGCATTGGATGCTACCTTGGAGATCACAGTACTGAGGGTTGAGAGATCAAGTACTGTGGGTCGCAGCCTGCCTGTGATATAAGCAGCTAGCCGATTGGCTGGATGTAATGCCCCCATCAGTCCCAAAAGGAGTTTGGCCTGAGGATAACTTTTACCATTAACCTGAAAGAAGTGGAAAAGGGAAATTCTGTGAAGGAAAAAAAAAAAAACTTGCTAACTTACCACCTTTGGACAAGGTGTTTCATTCCATGGGATTTCCAGAAGTGCTTTTCAGAGTAACATTGCAATTCAGAATGGGCATTATTAATCTGCTTTCTGCTCAGGATAACTCCAAGAAATTATTTTACATCTCTACATAACCCATAGATTTTAGATGCCATTCAGACTCTAGGAGGAAAGATATTCAAAGAACCATAGAGTCTAAAGATACTGAAATGAAGTAGAATGAAGCTGGCACATATCTTTTTTGCACTTCGGCTTATGTCTCAGTCTTGACTAAAGATGGATATTCATACTTGGTGAGGATGAAGCTTTGAATGTATCACTCTTTAACTAAACTAATTGCCTTTGGTGGCTGTCCGGAGACGCAGAAGAAAGAATACTTAGAGTGCCATGCACATTGGGACAAGTCTTTGAAACGAGACTGCAAAAGAATTTACTTTGGCAATATTTTTCATTATTACTCTTGCTATTATTTGTTATTCTGATAGGATGCAGGACGCCACTTGGTCCCATTTGAATAAGGGGTTAGCTCCAGCTCAGCTTCTCCCTCCCGTTGCACAGGAGTTAAAAGGAAGGTCTACAAGAGTGGTTGTTTGGGAGACAGATGGAGTAGAACATCTTCAAGAAGAATGGACTACACACCTGTGGTCACTGCACTGTGAAACTCTAAGCTGTAGAGCTTTATTGTTTATTTTCTGGCTATATTAAACTATTTTAATTTTCATCATGTCAACAGCACCCTCTAAGCTTTCAAAATAAATCTAGAAGAGGCTCTACTGACTAAAGTCAATATTTTAAAAAACAGACTGGTTATTTTTGATGCCCAACTTGAGACACATTAAAGGGGACTGATTTTCAGAGAGATGAACATTCACCTTCTGAAAATCAGGTCTACTTAAGGTGTCCCAAAAATGGAGGTACCCTAGATCACTAGTCACTCTTGAAAATCTTGGTCTAAGACTGTTTTTGCTGATGAATTATTCAGTCAAGTTAAATATGTATATATTTGTTCGGCTTCTCCTTATGCTGGCACTGTATTTGTATAACTTCATGCAAACACAGTTTGCTCTTTTTTCATTCATATGCTTTTCCCCAACATGTTCTCACTACTTTCTCTATCAAAGATATCTATATTTAACAAGAGGCTTCACCTGACTTCACAGTTTATCCCCTCCTACTTGATCCTACAGTTAATTCATAATACTGAATGTGTGATACCAATAATTTCCAAGAAACCAACTGATTTCAGATTCAGGACTATGACATCACTTCAAGATAAAAAACCTTGTCTGAAAGGGATAAGCAGACAGATAAGGATGATAAGTTATTGCACAAAGCAATTAAGTTTGTTCAGTCTCCTTTTAAATATCTTCCCCAGCGTGCATCTCTCTCTAAGTATATTTCTTCTGTGGCCCTGGGCACTCATTGATTAAAGACAGAGCCAACTGCATCTGTTGTAAGTTTTCCAAATACAGTATCAGAAAGACCCTGATAAAGTTTTTGCACCTTGGCTACCCAACCCACAAAACAAGTAACAGGACAATCTAAATGACTAGGCTTCAGACTTCTAATCTGCATACAGAATGTTAGGACTGACTGACTCCTGAAAGCGACAAGCCTGTGTAACTGACTGCAGACTTAACCGCAACATCTCCCAGATAGCATGAAAGTCTATTTGACAGACAAAGGGCCAGGCAGTCAGTAAATTCTTGTACCATGAAGGAGTTCAGGAACACTGGAGGAAATGGAATCTAATCTCCACAGTAAAGGCAGAAGGACCCACCTGAATCAAGCCTGAGGGGCTCAAATTAGCTTTGCGTTTGTAGGCGACCAGCTTTCCTGCAGGAGAAAGCCCTGTATAAAAAGGCAAGCCTTTTCCCCCCTGCAACTTCTCCTGTAGTTTGTCCAAGGTATCTGCCCGCAAGAACTTTATGTTTTCTGATATTTTGCATGATGACACTGCACTAGCAGGAGTCTCCAAGACAGGCATCTCAGGCTTCTCACCCTTGTCCTGGCAGGAAGGCATTGAGATTTTCACTCTGGAGGAATAGACGGGAGGATTCTTCTCATCCCGGGACTTGTGCTCTGAAGCCAACTCAATAATGAAGCTACCCACTTTGAGGGACTGTGGCATGTTACTGTTGATGTGTTGTGATAGGATGCTTAAGATCTTATTGCGATCCTCCTCCCAGTTGCAGTCAGAGATAATCTCGATAAGTTTGGTTGGCCCACCTGGAGTAGTGTGACGAACATAGGAGGTGGAGGAGGATTCCCCCTCACTACGGGAAGACCACCAGCTTTCCTCTGAGAAAGAATTGAAATAGGTTTCTGCAATACTATGGAATTTTAATACCTGGACATTCAATATAGTTTTATTCTCCCCACCTCCACCCTTGTATTAGCAGCAGGGAAACAGAAGTCAAATAATAGCTCAGAGTACCACTCCCCACTTCAGTGATACAAAAACCGATAAAATCTCAATGGAGAACTAACAATTCCATCCTCCTTATGGTTCATTCCATGCAGCCATACCACCTTGTATTGCAATCCCATCACATCTCACAAGCTAAACAAGGCTGGGTCAGTTCAGCACAGAGAGGCAAGAACTCCAAGGAACACTAACATGCAGCAGAGAGTGGTGTTGGTGATTCAGTAGGCGGCACTTTCCCTGGGAGTCAGAAAAGAACCAATGTCCCATAATGGCATTAGGGAGCAAGCACAGTGCTATTTTAGGTCTCCTACAAAAGACAGAGGCTTGACCTTTTGTTGTCATTAGCGATTCAATGGCACTTTTTGAAAATAGTAAGGATGTCGAGCCCTATGTCCTGGCCAAGTTTAAATCTGGTAATTAATTTCTGCCTACCTAAATTCACCGGCATTTTCAAATGGATGTATTTTTTCCACTTCCCATCCTTAACTGTAGAGTGTTGCTATGCACTGTAAATAGTTGCCACATTTCACCTCAAAGGCAGCTTATTCAGTGGTGGATGATGTGTTCTCTTTAGTCTGTATAACATTTTTAAAGCTCGTAGCACCCTATGGGACACTCTGAGTTGAAAGATAACGTATAAATGCAAGATATTATTCCAGACACTTATTTAATCTACTTCTTTACGGACTGGAAGTTTCAAATTCAGTTTTATATTATGCACTGAGAAAAGTCAGTTTATCTTAACCTTTCAATTCAAACTAATGGAGGTTGCTGCAAAACAGTGCCAAGCATAATGGTGAAGGCACTCCCTTGCCCCATATAACTCTAGCTGGAATATTCTACGAAGGACTCCACAAGCCTGACAGTGTAACGTGGGTATCTGAGCCTTCTGGAACGAGTGTGTATTAATAAAAAACCCCAAGCATCTTATGGCCACTTGCGAACACAAGTCTACTGTGCAACAAAGCCTTGTACCACTAACCAAGCCATCGTAATAACTGTCATTTTAAATTTTAGAGCAGCACTTGGTCTAGACATTTAACCTGTTTTGCTTCCCACTGTACTCATATACACTTCCTGACAAATCAGGTGACTGAATCAAGAACATAAGAATTTTATTAATAACTGTAATAACACAAGACCTGAAGTGTTGAAAATTACAAATAGAGTACTTTGGTATACCATTTAAAGGTACCATACCCGGTTAAATGGGTCTCAGATTGCCTTATGAAAGTTCTAGGCATATCACCTTCTTGGACTCTCCCTGCATGGCTGCCCTTGGTTTCATCAATATCTACAATATTTTTACCAGAAACTTACAGGTAGCAGGCAGTTAAGTTAAGCTCAAAACTCAAATCTTACCTCCTGATTTATCAGTGTCTTTCTCCATCTCACAAAGTTCTTTTTTAAAGGTCTGGTGCTCAGGATCATGCTCCTGGGAGAAGGAGAAAGAATAAGTTGGGGCGGGGAAGGTGAAGAAAGAGAAAAATTTTATTTTAAACATGACATGACATTTTCTTCAACATTAAAACATGTTTTAAAATAGACTAGTTCACCACTCTAATGTCCAGAGCTTAACAGAGTAAAGAAACATATACGCTAGCATTTCCAAAAATACAGTTCCAACCTCAGGATGGCTCTATGAATGAATGGACATTTAAAGCACTACACATAATCCTACATCTGGCTGCAGGAGGATTCCAGATAAGACAAATTTCACACTGAATCTGTGGATAAATTTTTCAAAAACATTTAAATGATTTAGGAGCTTAAGTCCCATCTTCAAAAATGACTTGGGTGCTTATGAAAATATTGTCCAACATCTTAACGCATGAAATAGTCAATAGAGGAGTTTGTGGTCAAAAGGTGACATCTCACCTTTCTGGTACAATTATTTGAATTACAGATGTATGGGTCCTTCTGCTGCTTTTTTTCCTCCCTTTTGCATTCATACGCTCGGACCCGGGCACAAGTCATCATCCTCTCAAAGTACAAGTAAACAGGATCCTTGTCCTCATCCCGAATCTGCAACTCAAACAGAACCACTTCATTTGAGATACATATCCAAGCTGTGAAACAGCTCCACATTCTAGTGTCCCTTACCTCCAGCAGTGCTTCAATAAACAGAAAAAATAGCAAGGAGTGCTCCTGCTTTCAAAGGGGCAGTTTCCTTCCTAGTACCAGACCTCCATCTAGGTTTTACTTCTGAATTAGGTTTTATTTTAAGTAAAAAATCTAGGTGCAAAGACAACTATTCTGCTTAACCTGGCAGATGATAAAGAGAGAGATTCTGCTTTGAGGAAACCTGCTGAATTCTGGTCACATCTCTACATACTTCTCTATCAGTATCCCTGTGGAAGGTTTTACTTTTCACATTTTCATGGGCTAAAACACAAAGCAGACTTTTCAATGCTTTGACACTGGAAATCAAAATGTCTTCACGGTCTAAAACAAAAAATCCATTAGTTTTAAAATATATTTCCTCATTTGTCTTGCACATCATTCATTAATTATATAAGCTACATTGAATAGCTCAAGTATTTAAGGAAATGGAATGTTCTATATTTTGCAAAATAGCATGCATTATTGCTAGAAATTCACAACCCCTTTTGTCCATACTTGTACTCATGCAATAATGTGTTTATAAAAGACAAACGGATTTTAAAATTGGGAAGAAGAAAAAAAATCAACCCCACCTCACCAAAATTCTATTTACAAAAGTATCCAATTACGGACTTAAATCTCATATCAACCTACTTCAGATACTGATTTGTACAGATTTTTAGTGAAGGCTGGTTTGTTTTTTTAACACACAAGGAGGTTTTGCCCTCTTCCTTTGAAAATAGAGCATCTTCCTTTCCTTGCTTACCACTGGGTTGGGTTTGGGAGTATACACTCTCCCTGGTTTGACTCCATTGGAAGATTTGTTCTTACTGGAAGGCAAGAGCTCTGGGGTAGGCAGCACCAAAGGTTTCACTGGTTCAATGACAGATGGTGTTGGGATGTAAATTGGTTCTGGATCTATCTCTCCTTCTACTTTTATCCACAATGGGCAGTTCCTAATAGGCTGCTCTGGCTCTGTATCACAGATAGCTGAAAAATGAAAGAGGAAAAAACGTTTTTTAAAACAGCATATTTTTGCAGTGAAGATGTCTCATCTAATGCTACAGTAATTACAGAAATATCCATCTAAGTCTAAGCACTGCCTCCTATTAGTTAACCACTCACATTCCCAGGAAATAGCACTGGTTCTCTTTCTGGGCTCAAGCTCTAGGCAAGAGTGGCTGGTCCTTGCCCACACCAAGGGGAAAGGGAAAGGAACCAAGGTAAAAATTACATTAAACTTCATCTTCATTTACCAAATGTCAACAGTAGTAGAGAATGCTGTCACTATTTAAATATTAAACAAAAATAAAGAAAGTAGTTCTACGCATTGTGCAATCTTCTTCCGTATTGTGTAATAAAATCAAGACACCCAAGACTTTGTGATGTTTCTCTGTAGCATGAGAATCTTATTCATTCCATAAATCAAATTGACTGGAACATGATGAGACAATGCCATCAATATTTAAGAGTACGAACAAAGTACAGTCCACATCAATTTCAACCTCTCTTTGGTGTTTAATACATTACTGACAGCTGCCATCTTATTTCCCCAATACACATTAGGGGACAGCCCCTCAGCTGGTACAGAAGTCAGTATAGCTTCACTGAAGTTAGTGAAGCTAAGACAACTAACATCAGCTGAAGATATGGCCCTAGATGTTCAGTTGTTGTGAGAGGGATTAATGAAATATTGGGCAAAGCAAACAAAGGAGTGAATAATACTGAAGTCCCAAATTACATAATGATCAATGTGTTGTGACTCACATCCTGGGCCTCTGAACTGATTTAGGATGATAATCAAGTGACAGACTTTTTACAAGTACCCTGAATGATACCTGGCTATGTTACAAGTCATAAACCCATAAAAAGTTCCAAAAATGTCAACCATGCAGCTAAATGAAAGGCAGATTTCTAAAATATCAATAAAGTAGGAAACAAGATTTGCTTCTAGTTAGTTTCTGGCAAAGTAGGTGGAAGTTGCATGTACAGAAATCTCTTAGAACTCACCCTACTTTCTTGATTCAGCAAGGTGTTTGCTATAAATTCAACATAAAAATCTCATGAAAAAGCATATGGCTTTGAAATTGTTTTGAGTGATCACTCTGCCCCTAGTAATACTCACTGTATTCCACCTTCTTTCTCCTCCTCCTATCTTTCTGTTTCAGCTCATCTTCTTCCCAATCACCCTCTTCTTCCAACTCCTCCTCTTCCTGCTGCTCTTCCCCTTGTGGCCCATAGAATACAAGGCTTCCACGCACAGCTTTCTTCAGGATTTTCTTGTGTTTGGATCCTCCCTTTACTACTAACACCCTTCTTTTCAAGCAAGTGCAGCCAAACATACAGTCAGGCCTGCGACAATGGGTAGGCTGACGCTTTTCCAGTGCTAGGCTAGCACAGACACAACCCAGACGGCAGAAATCATTGTTGCACGGTGGTGCTCGCCTTCTGATTATTTTGTGGATAGGTTTATTTTTAAGAGAAGCCTAAAGTTAAAAAAAATACATACGTATACATTTGAAATTCTACTGAGATAAAAAACATGCATGCATACAAGATCTGCATACACAATCAATGCCACCACACAATTAACATCAGGTACAGGATTTGCAATTTAAACTGAATGACAGGACACAGAGTGGTGTCTTCAAGGGGATGGTCATGCCCACCCCACCCTGATTGACAGGTCTGGTTCTGCCTCTGAGCAAGCTGCAGTCAGCAGAAGACCAACTATAAGGAAGCTGAGGACTTGCCCTGGGCAGAAGAAACTGCAAATTACACTGAATGACAGGATAGAGAACAGTTGCACTAAAAGTTGCTGTGCGGTCATGTCACCTGATGTTCTACAGTGGGTAATCCAAGAAGCAGAAGAGCTGAGATTCATACTTAATGAGTAGGGCCCTACCAAATCCACGGTCCATTTTGGTCAATTTCACAGTCACAGGATTTTAAAAATCATAAATTTCATGATGTCAGCTATTTAAATCTAAGATTTCACAGTGTTGTAATTGTAGGGGTCCTGATCCCAAAAAGGAGCTGTGGTGTTGGAGGGTCGCAAGGTTATTGTAGGGGGAGTTGTGGTGCTGCTACGCTTACTTCTGCGCTACTGCTGGCGGTGGTGCTGCCTTTAGAGCTGGGCAGCTGGAGAGCGGTCGCTGCTGCCGGGATCCCAGCTCTGAAAACAGAGCCGCTGCCAGCAGCAGCGCAGAAATAAGGATGGCCTGGTATGGTATTGCCACCCTTACTTCTGAACTGCTGCCTGCAGAGCGGGGCCCTCAGTCAGCAGCCACCACTCTCCAGCCGCTCAGCTCTGAAGGCAGCAGCGCAGAAGAAAGAGTGGCAATACTGTGACACTTCTAAAATAACCTTGTGACCCCCCTGCAACTCCCTTTTGGGTCATGACTCCCAATTTGAGAAACACTGGTCTCCCCCCATGAAATCTGTATAGTATAGGGTAAAAGCATACAAAAGACCAGATTTCATGGGAGGATACCAGATTTCACAGTCCATGAAGCATTTTTCATGGTCGTGAACTTGGTAGGGCCCTATCAATGATACACCTAGGAATTGATATAAGCAGGACTTATTTTCAATTAAATACATTAAAGCAACGTCAATTCTGTGCAAAGTTAAAAAAAAAAAAAAAAACAGGAAATGCCAAGTTACCATGTACGTACCTGTATGTTTTATGGTACATAGTTAACAAAATTAACCGAATATATTAAGATACATATCAAAATTCTATGTTAATATAACATTTTGTACACTTACAATTCCAGGATGTACAAAGGTTATGATTCCTAGAGCAACATTAATTCTTGCACTTATCTAGTATTTTCTATTCCTCTTTTCTTTCTGATATATGCATCTTTTCCCATGTTAGGGGTCTTGCAACTGCCACTTCTACTGGGCAGACAGTAGGCTTTCACTCTGTCCCAGGTGGGCAGTGCCTCTTGCCAATGACACTGGCAAATCCAAACACCACTATTGGCAATGTAGCTCCCAGAATAGCAGAAATACTATTAAACAAAAAAAGATGGCTTCTCTGGGTTAGAAATTCTTCTTGAAGTGGACAAAAGCATCTCCACTGGGGAGTTCTGATTAAGAAAATTATATTGTATCAACAATTTTTAACTCAAATAATAGCTGTTGCTACAATAGAAACATGAGTCCAAGACAAGAAGTTGATTCAATGTGGACAAGGGTGGGGACTGCCAATACAACTATACACTTTTCCTGGTTAACTGTTCTTCTGAAATGGCAAACCCCTTCCTTCTTTACAGTACAAGTGAGTGAATTTAGTCAGAAGCTCAACTGTACTATCTCCAACTGTCTAAATTGCTGGTACAGATAGACAAATTAAGAAAACATTTTCTTGACTTTTTCTACAGAGCAATACATCTAACCGGTAAGAAAAGGTGACCCCGCACCCTGTATATTTTTATTAGCATCATTATCTCTTTGTTAAACCCTAGCTACGAAGCACTGGAGTGCAGAAGTAGTAGGTTTGATAGGGAAGAGAAGGGAGGTAATTACAGTAGCTTACCTGAGCAGTGAGCAGAGTTGCCAGGGATATGTCTGCTCGTTCTTCTGTGATGTAGGTCCGTGGTTTCCCATCCCACAATGCACAGTCCTCCAAGTCCATCAACTTCACCTGAGATTTAGACAAACCTGGTGGGCGAGTAGCCTGTTGCTGCTGGTGTGCCTGACGCAGACTGATCTGCTTTGGCAACATGTTTTCTTCTAGAGCTGGCACCATAAAATTATCCACCTGATTAGCCATGTTGCTACTTGGCAGAGACTTAGTAACCTTCTCCCCTGGGACTGAAAAGCTGTGTTTCTGCTTTAATACAACAGGTGAAGGAAGTATGGGTTTGTAGGATGGTTTTACTCGGCTCTTTGAAGCTGTCTGTTTATTCTGAGTTTTCATCTTCCTAGAGGCAGAAGACACAGCGAGAGGCTTAAAAGTATAAGAGGTGGATGGAGTGCTGGTGGATTGCTTCTTCAGAACACTGTCTAGTGTTCGTACATAGCTAGTGCTCTTGGTTGGCAGCTGATAAACCACAGGAGAAGTGGAAGTGCTAGAAGAAAATCCCATGCTTGTTTCCATCAGCTTCCCTTCATTTTCCAGGTATTCATCCAGCTTGTCACTGCAGAAAGCGGAGCGATTCTTCAAAGACCCTTCTGAACCACTACCTGAATAAATATGGAATCCAAATACACAGGAAATAACTCCAGAGAAAGTACATTGTCAGTTCTCCTAATAGGTAGAGTCAACAGAGAACAGTAATTTCTTTAACTTTCCAAAGCTTTTATACAACATCTGGGTATAAAATGGGTGATCATAGCACAGCACGCATGCATGCCAAATATGGCCACTCAGTTCAACAATGCACCTAGCAGCCACTGGAATTTTTGATATGATGGGTGGCTCATGGCAGTTACAAGTCTCAGGGTGCAGTGTTCCATCTCGCTCTGAATGGGTAACTATGAAGACCTATTTGAAGCACTACAAACTAGGATATGTAGTCTCTCCAAGGTACACCTTTGCATTAAAAAACTATTACAGTGGTTGCAATCTAACTACAGTTTATTTAAATTCAGTGTAGCCTTCTGGCTCCTGGCAAGTCGCCAAAAGCAGCCTCCCATTAGGCAAAGGTTGGGTTTCCTCAACCTATGAAGTATCTTCTCCCATTATAATTTTAAACATATATACCCAAGAAATTGCAGATTCTTCCCCAAAGAACAGTCTAAAGCAACACTGAAGATAAGAGTTCCCACACCTCTCTAAACAAGGGTTGTTTATATAGAGTCCAAAATGGATCAGTAATTACAACCCTATTTCAGTTAGCTTTTGCCTTTTCTCAGCAGTCATTTGTACAAAATAAAAATCACACTTTTATCCTATTTCAAAGTAGAATAAATCACAATGGGAAAATAAAATCTCTCTGATTCCACAAAACCCCATTCAGATCTTTGAATCTGTATCAGTGAAATCACAGTAACCAGGGGATTCTTTACTCATGACCATTTCTGCTCCAAAAATTTCACTAAAAATTAAAATAAAGCATTAAGTAAACTGAAAGGATCTGCTCCTAGGACAGAAAAAGGGCCACATGTATCACATGGAAACACTCTTTTCTACCTCTTACCTTCATTTCTAGAAGCACTGTGAAACTTCCCTCGCCAGCCCTTGATCTTGGTAAAATCATTCGTTTTCCCTGTCCTGGAAACAAAGGGAAACCCAGCATCTGGAAAGAAAACAAGCCAGCCTCACCTTATCAACCAGGTGCAAAAACATTACACATGAATGAATAATGATCCTCTACATGTGGAACAATACCACTTCTAACTCAGCCCCCTAACAACATGGAAGTCTAACTGACTGTGACTACAGCACCCTCAAGCAAAGTAACAGAAAAAAAGGCTTAGAATCGACATTTGGGGCCTCAATTTCAGGAGTCCGGTCTATATGAAATATCACCAATACCATACACACAAATGACTCCATGCGTACATGCAAACTGGAAATTTTCTTTGAGCTCATGGCTAGACAGGCAATCTATGTGTGTCCATTAGGGAAAACCCAATTTTATACACATACATGCGTGCCTGCACTAAGCAGGTGTACAGCTGCATGACAATGCCATTACTGAAAATCAGAGCCTGACTGTCACATGGTAGACCACTTGGCCAAGAAGTTCATAGTAATTTAAACAGCAAGTTTATGATATATGGCTTTCGTATAAAGATTCCTCATTAAAAACAAAAAATTCCTATGCGATACTTTCTCATCACTGGCATTCAACTTTATTTAAAACTCCTATTCCACATACACAACTAATCCCAACCCCTCAAGCCCTCAACAATAATGCTGAAAGAATAGATAATGTATTTTGAAAGCATGGTTTACCTACCCAAACAGCCAGGATTGATTCTTGGGTAGTTCCACAAAGAGTAGTTTTTTGAGTAGGAGAGCGGGAGCTGCACACCCAAATATTTCAGGTCAATGCTCATTGTTGGGTCCACAGAGTTCAACTTTAGTCCCACTGCAAGAAGCAAGTACCAGTGAAAATCACACAGCCCGCAAACTATTAGCAAAAAGAAGCAGCAAATCTTTTAAGATGATACATTTCTCAGCTTATACAAGTAATAAAAAGTTACTTTAAAAGAGTTTGCATTCATTCTGTGTTTTAACAGACTTGAAAATAGAAAAAAGAATGGCCAGGGGTTCCAGTTTCCCACCAGACTTCAACTCCTATGCAGTTTAGATACTACAGTATCTGAGATCATACCACCCTATTAAGATGTGCTTGGGATGAGATAAAAAGGAAAAACCACTTTCATCTCTCTCTGTCCAGGGAAGAATGTAAAGATCCTATTGCACTTTTTGAAAAAGAAGAAAGGGTCAACCTCTGTTCTCCTGGGCAACATTCCTTATCTCAAAACAGGTGCTAATATCCACAAGCTGGGTGTAAGATATTGCTTAAGTTTTAACCGGATATAATATTCCTTACTTCTTATCTTAAAACTGTTACCTACTGTTGTTGTCCACCACTGAACAGTTGTAATGGGTGAAGTGATTCCTGAATATTTATATCAATTTACATACAAACACTAATGTGTTTTTTGGAAGAAAAGTGCTATAAAATAGAATTAATTATGATTATGGCTATTGTGTTTACATATTCAGTCACTGCACAATCAGTAAGATACTGATAGAATTCTCATTCTTTTGCAAAGTATTATGGAATACCATTAGTATGAGAGGTTTCAGAGGAACAGCCGTGTTAGTCTGTATTCGCAAAAAGAAAAGGAGGACTTGTGGCACCTTAGAGACTAACCAATTTATTTGAGCATGAGCTTTCGTGAGCTGATGAAGTGAGCTGTAGCTCACGAAAGCTCATGCTCAAATAAATTGGTTAGTCTCTAAGGTGCCACAAGTCCTCCTTTTCTTCATTAGTATGAGAAGCACTATATAAAAATAAATTTTCTTAGTAATTGAATAGAAAAACGAAGTGAAAGAAGTAACAATTGCATAGAATAATTCAACAGAGCAAGCTAGTAGGTACAAAGGAATTTCTAGACTCTTATCCCCTTCCAAGTCCCCACGTGCTTTTCCTCTAAGAAAACTTGCAATGGTTGGGATAAAATAAAGGTATACCAATCATAATAGTCACTTTCCCTCACTTTAAGCAGCAGCAGAAGGGGGATACTAAGTGAACAAGTCGATCAATAAAATGGTTCATCTGGAGATGTATAGCTGAACAATTTAGGATCTAGGTAATTAAAGTGACCTTTCGTATGTGCATGATCATTTAAATTTAAATGTGTACATATTGTGCTGTGGAATTTTTTTTTCTGAGAAGCCCCAGACTGAACAAGCTTGGGGAAAGTCCCTATCTCATCCCAGAATACATCAATTCATGTCAAGATTAAAAATGACAAGAGATGAATTTAACAACAACAAACAGAACAGAGTTCTCTTGAAGCCTCCAAATTAATGAATCCCAAGCAAGATCTTTTCTTTATTTCATGTGTAACATTCATTTCCTCACAACCATGAAACTGATAATCTGCATGAATTCTGAAGATTATTTTTATTGGTGGGATTGAGGTAATACCCAGAGAAAGAACAGTTACTGTACAGTAACTGTGGTTCTTTGAGATGTTGTAATCAAGTGTGAATCCCACTGTAGTTGCACGTGTACCACATGCACACTACCTGAGTCCTTTGAGTAGCAGTGTCCTTTAGGGCCACGTGTGTGCCTGTGCCTTGTTGCATGCCTGTGTGAAGACATAAAAGGCAGTGGCCACCACCTTTCCTGAGTTCCCTCGCAACTCGAAGCCAGTGACAGCTGAGGATTCCAAAAAGCAGGGATGAAGGATGCGTCATGGGATCCACACTGACTACAACATCTCAAAGAACCACAGTTGCAGTAGGGGAAGTAACCTTTCTTTTGGAGTACGTGTGAGTGGATCCCACTATAGGTGACCAGCAAGCAATATCCTTTCAGGATGGTGGGAAGAAGGCGTTTCAGCTGCATCCATTAATATAGTAACTGAAGAACTGCTCTCCCAAGCTTGGCACCAGACTTGACTGCTAAGCCCAAAGTAAAACGCTTGACAAGGTCAGTGGTCCACAGTGCTGTTTTGCAGATTTCTGATATCAGCACATTACTGAAGCAGGAGAAAGATGTTGCTTGCGATCTGGTGGAGGGAGCCTTAATGTTGGCTAGGAGAAGTACATCAGCCACCTGGTAACACAGTGAGTTGCATTGTGTTATCCATTTTTTATTCTATGTGAAGAGGTGGCCTGACCTTTAGAATGCCTGGCTAGTGCCAGAAATACACTGGGAGACCGTCTGAACAGTCTGGTCCTGAATGTAATAAAGCAAGGACCTGGACACATCTAGCATATGCAACTTCTCTTCTCCCAGTGTGGAGTGTGGCTTTGGGAAGAAGACTGGTTTAGATTAAATTCTAAGACCACCGTGAGGATGAATTTTGGATGAAGTTTTAGCACCACAATATCCCTATGCAATGTTGTATACAGAGGTTCAGCCATAAGTGCTTGGCACTAACTCACTCCTCTAGCCACAGTGATAGCCACTATGAAGCCTGTCTTTGGAGTGAGGAAATATAGGGAGCATTCTGAAGGAGGTTCAAAGGGAGGCTTCATAAATCTAAGGAGGATGATGTTGAAGTCCCAGGCAGGAGTAGGTTCTAAGACTGGTTGGTAGGTACGTAATAGCCTTCTGAAAAATTTTGATAATGTTCAGTGAGAAAAGACCAAGCAAAACAGTTCAGGTAAATGGCAAGCTGAAAATGCTGCAAGGTGGATCTTAATAGAACTGAACGTTTAAGTGCGATAGTCAAAGATCATCAATACTGAGGTCTGGACCAGGTCCAGGCCATACTGGACTGCCCATATAGAGAGTCTCTTCAATTGAGATGAGTAAGTCTTCCTGGGCAGTCTCTTCCTGCTCTGTATCAGGATTTCCTATACCTGTAGGGAGCGTCTCTGTCTGCAATACTCAACCAAGCAACTACCACACTGCAGGCACAATGACTTTGCGTCTGAATGGACTATCTGGCAATGGTGCTGGGAAATCAGATCTGGCCAATCTGGGAGCTGGATAGGCAGCAGAATGGATATTTGTAAGAGGTCTGTCAACCAAAACCATCTCAGCTACTAGGGTAACACAAAGACAGTTTTGTCTTGTTTGATTTTGGCTGTTACCCTGGGATACAGAAGTCCTTGGGATCACTGCAGAAAGAAAGCATGCAGAGGCAACCCCAGGCTTGTGCCCGGTCTGGAACAAATCATCTGGCACTTGATGTTGGTGGCAAACAAGCCTATCATAGAGGTCCCCCAACAAAGGAATATCAGCTCTCTGAAGGACCTCCGCAGTAATCACTCATGTGTGGTAAACAGATTATCTGCCAGGTTGTTGATGACACCCAAGAGGTGAAGAATGAATGGTTTATCATATGTTGGAGCGACCAGAACTTAATAGTTTTCAGACAGAGGGGAGGCCAAGTGTGCACTCCCTTGGTTGTTTACACAGTGCATCACGTACATGTAATCTACCAAGGTCCGCACTGTGTAATTTTGAAGGAGAGATAGGAAGGCCATGCAGGCTAGCCTGATGGCTCTAAGCTCCAGGACACTGATGTAGTGCCCCATGACTTTAGGGATCAGGTCCCTTGTATTTGTGGACAGCCCAGGTGGACTCTCCAACCTGTCCCTGATGCATCTGTGGTTAAAGTCATTGTCAGGGAGCAAAGAACAGTACCCTTCCATGCACTTTTTTGGGTTCCTTCCACTATCTCAGTTCCGAGATGACATGGTGAAACTACAACCTTCTTGTTCATCTGGGGTATTGTTGAGAAATAGATTCACCAGAGACAGAGCTGAAGGGACTACAGGTGAAGTCTGGCAAGCAGCAACACATACATGCTTGCTACATAGGGCCAGCAGACCCATACCATAGCAGACTTTGACTCCCTCAGGGAACTGATGGGCAAGATCCACTGGGAGAATAACATGAGGGGGAAAGGAGTCCAGGAGAGCTGGCTGTATTTTAAAGAATCCTTATGGACGTTACAGGGCAAACCATCCCAATGTATAGAAAGAATAGTAAATATGGCAGGCGACCAGCTTGGCTTAACAGTGAAATCCTTGCTGATCTTAAAACACAAAAAAGAAGCTTACAAGAAGTGGAAGATTGGACAAATGACCAGGATGAGTATAAAAATATTGCTCGGGCATGCAGGAGTGAACTCAGGAAGGTCAAATCACACCTGGAGTTGCAGCTAGCAAGAGATGTTAAGAGTAACAAGAAGGGTTTCTTCAGGTATGTTGGCAACAAGAAGAAAGTCAAGGAAAGTGTGGACCCCTTACTGAATGATGGAGGCAACCAAGTGACAGAGGATGTGGAAAAAGCTAATGTACTCAATGCTTTTTTTGCCTCTGTCTTCACAAACAAGGTCAGCTCCCAGACTACTGCACTGGGCAGCACAGAATGGGGAGGAGGTGACCAGCCCTCTGTGGAGAAAGAAGTGGTTCGGGACTGTTTAGAAAAGCTGGACATGCACAAGTCCATGGGGCTGGATGCGTTGCATCCGAGAGTGCTAAAGGAGTTGGTGGATGTGATTGCAGAGCCACTGGCCATTATCTTTGAAAACTCATGGCGATCTGGGGAAGTCCTGGACGACTGGAAAAAGGCTAATGTAGTGCCCATCTTTAAAAAAGGGAAGGAGGAGGAACCTAGGAACTACAGACCAGTCAGCCTCACCTCAGTCCCTGGAAAAATCATGGAGCAGGTCCTCAAGGAATCAATTCTGAAGCACTTTAGAGGAGAGGAAAGTGATCAGGAACAGTCAGCATGGATTCACCAAGGGCAAGTCATGCCTGACTAATCTAATTGCCTTCTATGACGAGAGAACTGGTTCTGTGGATGAAGGGAAAGCAAGGGACGTGTTGTTCCTTGACTTTAGCAAAGCTTTTAACACTGTCTCCCACAGTATTCTTGTCAGCAAGTTAAAGAAGTATGGGCTGGATGAATGGACTATAAGGTGGGTAGAAAATTGGTTAGATTGTCGGGCTCAACGGGTAGTGATCAATGGCTCCATGTCTAGTTGGCAGCCAGTATCAAGCGGAGTGCCCCAAGGGTCGGTCCTGGGGCCGCTTTTGTTCAATATCTTCATAAATGATCTGGAGGATGGTGTGGATTGCACTCTCAGCAAGTTTGCAGACGACACTAAACTGGGAGGAGTAGTAGATACGCTGGAGGGTAGGGATGGGACACAGAGGGACCTAGACAAATTGGAGGATTGGGCCAAAAGAAATCTGATGAGGTCCAACAAGTGCAGAGTCCTGCACTTAGGATGGAAGAATCCAATGCACTGCTACAGACTAGGGACCGAATGCCTAGGCAGCAGTTCTGCGGAAAAGGACCTAGGGGTTACAGTGGATGAGAAGCTGGATGAGAGTCAACAGTGTGCCCTTGTAGCCAAGAAGACCAATGGAATTTTGGGATGTATAAGTAGGGGCATTGCCAGCAGACGGAGGGACGTGATCGTTCCCCTCTATTTGACATTGGTGAGGCCTCATCTGGAGTACTGTGTCCAGTTTTGGGCCCCACACTACAAGAAGGATGTGGAAAAATTGGAAAAAGAGTCCAGTGGAGGGCAACAAAAATGATTAGGGGACTGGAACACACGACTTACGAGGAGAGGCTGAGGGAACTGGGATTGTTTAGTCTACAGAAGAGAAGAATGAGGGGAGATTTGATAGCTGCTTTCAACTACCTGAAAGGGGATTCCAAAGAGGATGGATCTAGACTATTCTCAGTGGTAGCGGATGACAGGACAAGGAGTAATGGTCTCAAGTTGCAGTGGGGGAGATTTAGGTTGGATATTAGGAAAAACTTTTTCACTAGGAGGGTGGTGAAACACTGGAATGTGTTACCTAGGGAGGTGGTGGAATCTCCTTCCTTAGAAGTTTTTAAGGTCAGGCTTGACAAAGCCCTGGCTGGGATGATTCAATTGGGGATGGGTCCTGCTTTGAGCAGGGGGTTGGACTAGATGACCTCCTGAGGTCCCTTCCAACCCTGATATTCTATGATTCATTGCAATCAGGAATAATTCTAACCTAAGTAATAGCAACTGCATCGACAGGAACCTGTCCTTTGGAAGGTATGCTCTTGCTAACCCAAGTTGATCAGTGCTCTTATGAACTCATTCGGTGATGGGATAAGATGATTTTTTGTAGTTCACTATGAGACCTGGCTGAGAGAACATATTTCAGGCTTGCCACCATGTCCTGCTGGGATCTGCCTTCCCACAACTGATCATCCAGGTAAAGGTATACATGAATGTCTTTCCTTCTAAGATGTGCTGCTACTACCTTTGGACACCTCATGAAGATTCTTGGTGCCATGGAGAGTTTGAATGGCAGTACTTTCTACTTGTAATGATTTGGCCCACCATGAATCTGAACTATTTATTGTCAGCTGGGTGGATGATTATATGGAAGTACGTATCCTGTACGTAAAAGTTAAGAGTTAGAAACCAGTCATGGGCCTGAAGATGTGGGATGACAGAGGCAAGCGTTACCCTGAATCTGAGATGACGCATGTATTTGTTCAATCTCCTCATATCTAGGATAGGATGAAGACCCGCTTCAGGATAAGGAAGTGACAGGAGTAGAAGCCTCTTCCCTTGTACTACCCCACCTACCTAAATGAAGTAACAAGTCTGCTTGTCTTTGTAACATGCAGTGTTGTAGCTGTTTCAGTCCCAGGGTATTAGAGAGAGAAGGTGGGTGAGCTAATATCTTTTACTGGACCCACTTCTGTTGTTGACTGAGAAAAGCTTTTGAGCTTACACTGAGCTCTTCGGGTGACCTCTCACCAATAGAAGATGGTCCAATAGAAGATATTACCTCCTTGTTTGTTTGTAACAGGCTTTTGTGAGAAGGGAAAGGGTATGGAGTGGGAAAGTACAGAAGAGCCTTAGGATACAATGTCTAATGCCCATTTGTCAGTTGTCCCAGTGGAAAGGGGCCAGGCAGTTGCTGAAGGTGGAGAGAGGCTCCAGAATGAATGCAGTGCAACTCTTGACGCTTCTGTCAAATCTGCAGCCTCTGAGAAGGAAGTAGGTTAGCCAAAGAGGTGGGAAATGGGCATCCCCTGGAGCACCTTGTCCTCTTTCTTTGTCATTACTCTGATCGTTAACTCAAGGAGTAAGATAATGTCCTCGGTCTCTGCTGGGGCTGGTACCTATATGTTTTTCTATAGGGTGTCAGTATATGGTCATTGAGGGAATTGAATACCGTTCTCTGGCTGAAGTGCTCCATCACTGTCTGCTCCCTTCTGGTTTTGGAATAAATGAATCTCACTACCACAGACAGTAAAGGGAAACTGAAGGAGGGTTGCTGCAGCTCTGCCATTTATGCCCTCACACAGGCGCAAGAGGAAGCATCAGTGGCCACATCACACACTTCTGTTCAAAAGTCTCTGATTCCATTCACATGAGCACCTACAGTGGGATCCACAGTGAAAGATACTTGAAGAACCACCCAAACTCAGGTCCCCACTGTGGTAAGCACAGTATTAAAACACAGTAGGAAACAATTCCTGCCCCAGAGAGCTTTACATATATACCTTCCTGGAGACTAGGATGTATCACTTGCTTATGCCGCAAGGACTTCAGATCTTCCAAGAGTTCTTTTTCCAGCAAGCATATTCTTGCTCGACAACCTGCTCAGAGAATGAAAGATATTATTGTGTATGCAATGAGACTGCACATGCTATGCAAAATTCTGATACACTGTTCATTTAAATACTTATCTCCCACTGTATCCTTACACCTTCTTTTATCAAGGCCAAACCACCCAAATTCCATCCTCCCCCCCCCCTTTTTTTTAAACTATTATTAAAGGTTATTGAGTGTTACCTGGATCACTTGTAGCTAGCAAGGAAGTCTGCAGATTCTGTGATTCTTCTCCTCCAACTCTATCAACAGTGTGAATGTCGAGAGCTTCCTACATGCAAAAAGAGCCTCAAATAAATGTAAAATGCTTTAAAATCAAATGCTCATCTCGACACAAGCTAGACAGCCATATCATTAAAACAGGCTATTAGAGTGGCCTAATTATAGTGCTTTGCATTACTATGCACCAAACTCCAGATTCTAATCACTCATTCTCGCTGAGCCAGTGATAATCAAGATTGCTATGAAGGTAGAAAACGCAGACAGTGCTACAACTACAAATTTTTTAAATAACGTTTTCAGGGATCCCAAAGGAGAAAATTATTATTTTCAGCTTATGACCACTGAGAAGCTAAGTTAAGCCACTGCTCCTTTTGAGCATATTAAGTTTTATTGAGGACACTGAAGGAAGAGTGATTTACCTTGGATGCAAAGGACACAAAGAGGACTCCATCCACATCCTCAAGATCTGGCTTAACATCTGGAAGGATACTTCCTGATCCCAAGGAGGCATTCTTGCTTGTCACTGCATTCTTCCCTATGTTTTTAGGGGGTCGTCCAGCCTTGGAGATCTTTAGCTTTCGTGGCCTTCCCCTTCTACTTGGGCCGGATGACATAGGATTTTGATTAGTACCAGTACCCTTCTGGGACATGGGATTCCTTAGTACACCTGCTTTTTTTCTTCCAGCAACGTCTCTGGCTGAAAAAAGGCCACCTGTAGAGCTCCCAAGCTTGAAACTAGATGATTTAGATATGGTCCATGGTGCCTCTTTGATGGAACAGTATTTTTGTGGCACTTTGTTTCCAGAGTACTGTTTTTTCACAGCTACTTCCTCAGTTTCCATGACTGTGTGTAAGCAAGAGTCCTTATGATTTTCAAAACAAATAGGCAAGGAGTCCAATATTGCACTCACTGGGGATTTATCCTTCTTACAAGAGGAGAGCATGGTCTGTGGCAGCTCAGAAATCTTTACCGTGCTCTTGGTGACTGCACAGGGCTCTAAATAGACTACAGGCATCTTCCCACTATCCAATTTTAACATTTTGGCTTTGGCAACACCTGAAGGGTTGGCCAGCATTCGTTTGGTGGACCTGACTCCTGCATCTTTTCTGTCCATCTCACTGTGTTTTCTCAGCTGTTTCTCTAGTATGGGATCATTATCACTATTGGAATATTCATCTGTTTCCTCATCTGTGTCTTCCTGCTTCACAGTTATCCCTTCAATGCACACACTTGACCCATAATCATAGTCATCTACCGGCTCCTCTTTAATGACTACATTGAAGTGTCCATTTGGGTCCAATGGGGATGCTACCCGGGAGCTGCTTTCATAACTGCTAGCGATGGGACTGGAGAAAGTAAACAAGAACTTTACCACACAGATGAAAGACACAAAATTCAAAAAATATCCTGTCATATCAATTATATTTTCCTTCCCTAAAACAGATTCCTCAGTACTGCACAATAAATGGTTATCACAGTAGGAAGATACTACTTTAGCAGGACGTTGCTCCCTATAAGGAACAACACTTAGGTCAGCTGAGCTTGACAGTGACTTTAGGGCAACTGCTGCTAGTTAGGACAAGCTTTCATTTTTAGCATACTAGTTAGCATTCAAGAAACATCATTATGCCATCTCATATGTTTTTTCATCATACAGACTCCAGAGAATATAGTAATTTCTTATTTTAGGTAGCAGGACTCTCTCTTCTGCTCTTATACGAGAATCATATTTAAAAGTAACTGGTATTCTAACCCGTCCCATATGAAATCACCCCATCCATTTGGAAGCCACTGAGCCAGATTCTGCTCTCAATTACTCCAGCGTAAATTCAGAGTAACTCCACTGAACTCAACTGACTTAGTCTGAATTGAAATGGATATCAGTGAAAACAGAACTTGGCCAGACATTAGAGAACTCCAACTGTAGATGCAATTTCATTCTTATAAATAGTTCTGGGAGGTATTGGTTGCTTCCCATCAGTTTTGCTAACATTATCAAAATCTGGCAGCCAGCCATGGAGAAGAAACGCACCTGAAAAATATAATTCCACCCCCCACACAATACAGCTCAGAGAATGATAGTTGAAATTTCAGAAGCAAGCCTATAGGTAGGGCCCTACCAAATTCATGGTCCATTTTGGTAAATTTCATGGCCATAGGATTTTAAAAATAATAAATTTCAAGATTTCAGCTATTTAAATCTGAAATGTCATGGTGTTGTAATTGTAGGGGTCCTGACCCAAAAAGGAGTTGTTTGTGTGTGTGTGTGGGGGGGGGGGTTTACAAGGTTAGTGTGGGGGGGTTTGCAGTGCTGCGACCCTTACTTCTGCACCGCTGCTGGCGGTGGCGCTGCCTTCAGAGCTGGGCAGCTGGAGAGCGGCGGCTGCGGGCTGGGAGCCCAGCTCTGATGGCAGAGCCACTGCCAGCACCAGCTCAGAAGTAAAGGGTGGCATGGTATGGTATTGCTTCCCTACTTCTGTGCTATTGCTAGCGGGGCGCTGCCTTCAGAGGTGGGGGCCTGGCCAACAGCCACCGCTCTCCAGCCACCCAGCTCTGAAGGCAGAGCAGAGTAACGGTGGCAATACCGCAACCCCCGTAAAATAACTCTGTGACCCCCCTTTTGGGTCAGGACCCCCAATTTGAGAAACACTGGTCTCTCCTATGAGCTCTGTATAGTATAGAGTAAAAGAACACAAAAGACCAAATTTCACACTCCGTGATATGTTTTTCATGGCTGGACCACTTAATGATCTTTCCAAATGTTATTTGTACCATTACTAACGATTGTAAAGCGCTTTGGATAAAAGTGCTAATCAAAAAAAGCGTTTTTTTTTCCCTACAAATAAAAGCACACAATTCATATTTTAATATCAGTACTCTCTCCCCCGCCACGGCAGCCACCGAGATGGGCTGGGAAGGACAGGGTTCTCTCCCCCGCAGCCACCGCCCTGGAGATGGAGAAAGTTGGTCTCTCTCTGGCTGCTGTTGCCCTGCACATATTCCCCCTACCCACTCTTCTCACCCCACTGCCCCCTCCCACCTACCCCCTAGTCCCTCCCAAGGCCATCACCTCACCTGACATGTGCATCTCCTCCAGGGTTCAGGCACCTAATTAATGGAGCCACGCCTACATGGCTCCACTAATTAGGTGGGTGACCCTTTATTCTCTTATGTGTGGCTGCCCAGGCGTGTACCTTAGAAGGAACTATCCGCAGACCACCTGAATGGAGCTCGCAGACCAAGTTTGAGAACCTCTGGTCTAGTAGATTTTCAGGTTTCCCATACTAATGTGGGAAAGAGCACAATGCTAAACTTTAATTGGGATGGTAAAACCATTGCAAAGGAAAATTATGGTTAACTGTTCCTTAAGATATTTAGGAGTAGTTGCTGCCCATAAAATTTATGAGTTACAAAAACTGAATTAGATAAACCTCTGTCTTTTTAGAGAAGAAGAGAAAGGAATAAAATGGAAGGATTACATTTTTAAAAAGGGAGAGAGATATTTGTGGACAAGGAAAGTCAGAAAAATCTAAAGTAAAAAAATATTTAAAAAAACCCACAATTCAGAGAAACAGAGGAAAGGATTTCAGGGGATGGAAGGAGAGAGAAGCAAAAACATACTTTCTGGACAATGCAAAAAGAGACACAATATAATCCAAAACAGGAATGGCAGAGGGCAGTAAAGCCACAAAGTAAAGAGAAGGTACATCAAAAGTGCAGGACACAGAGTAAATTACATTTTTAAGCTTATTAGATGAAAAGTTGATTGGCAATACAGTTACGTATGGTAAAATACCTCTATATTATTGCTTTATTTCTTTAAAATTCATGGCCATGATTCTGGGGGGGAGGGTTTTTTGGGGGAAGGGGAGGTGTGGTGGCATCTGGGCTCATAGGCTTAGTACTTTAGTTAGGTGCTGTTTTGTAAATTTTTCAAGTCTTGAACACTTCATTCATGGAGATCTGAATATACACCACTTTTAATTGAGTAAAATCTTCTTCTTCCTAAAACACACTTGATATAACTAAATTTTTTACTCATTATAATAATTTAAATTACCATCATATTGATACAATATCAAATCATAAAGCAGTGGTCCCCAAACTTTTCAGGATCGCTCACCCCCCCCTTGCCCCCATCATAGAATCATAGAATATCAGGGTTGGAAGGGACCTCAGAAGGTCATCTAGTCCAACCCCCTGCTCAAAGCAGGACCAATCCCCAATTTTCGCCCCAGATCCCTAAATGACCCCCTCAAGGATTGAACTCACAACCCTGGGTTTAGCAGGCCAGTGCTCAAATCACTGACCTATCCCTCCCCTCCCTACCAGAGCTGGGCCGGGAAACAGCAGGGCCGGGAACGGAGCACCAGGGCCAGACGCTGCAACTGGGGGTGAGGCCAGAGCTGTGGGCAGAGAGGAGGTTGGGTGGCGTTCCCTCCCCACCCCTTCTGGGGACTGGCCTGGGCCGCAACATGGCCCCTACGCAAATATTCCTCCGTTCCCCCCCGAGGGGGGCATGCCCCATAGTTTGGAGACCATTTTCATAAAGAAATGTATGGGACACATATTTGAGACTCCCAATGCCTTGGAAGAATGCGAGAATTCTTGTGCAAACATGAAATGCAGCAATAAATGAACTTCAAAAACATGATCAAAATTCTCCATAAGGATGGTTCATTATGGTAACCTTCTAAAATAGGATTCCGATTCTTCTCAGAAACAAAAATGTCTGCAAATATTTTCTTCTTGCAATTTTTTTGTATATCACACAGCAATGAAAGTTAAAAGGATACTGATGGTATCTGAATAGACTTCAAACATTTTACAATGTACCACCAGTGAGAGAAGGATTCGAAAACCAAAGCCTTATCTATACTAAATCGCTTTGTAAACTGATTTCAACCCATCTTAACATAAAAAACAGATACTAGGCCAGCCACAAGAAAGGAAATCAGTATGCTCTCCACCTCAAAACAAAAGATGTTGAGATGGTCAAGCCGTTTATTTAAAAAAAAAAAAAAAAAAGGAAAAAAAAAGAAAAAAAAAAGAAAAGAAAATGTGGTTGTAAGGAGCCTAATGCGGGTGCTCCAACTGAAAACCAGTTGATGGAGACTAGGCTACCTTAGAATAGTCATATGCAGCAGAGACCTGAGAGATGTATTAGTAGGATGGCTTTTGGAATGACTGTGGACAGAGGACAACCAAGAGGTAGACCAAGGACTCGGTATGTGGGCTGGATATCAACGGACCTCCAAGAGACCAATCTGCACAACAGCCTGGCATATGATCATGAGTTTTGGAAGAAAGCTATAAAGTCACCGACCCTGAATAGGGAAGTGGCAAGAAAGAAAAAGCTTTTGAAACTGATTTTAAATCAAAAAGCTTTTGATTTAAGTAAATTAGTGGTAACACCCTGTGGTACACTATATCAATTTAAGTGTACCTTATATCAATTTAGCTTATGTTGCTATGGAATTAATTTAATTTTAATTAATTTAAATCGCAGTAAGGCATTCTTAAAACGAAATAAGAATATCCATAAGGGGGGCTGCACTGATTTAACTGAATCAGTTTCTAAGCAGATTTAATTAAGTTAGTACAACTTTCTCATGTAGACAAGGCCTGAGAAACAAGAAGTTGCAAAAAAAAAAAGTGGAATTAATAGCTAGTTACAATGTTGTAAAATAGATCCTTCCTTACAGTGTACTTCCTTTAGTTGTGAAATTAAGACCCCGCTAGATTTAGCAAAATATGATACTCCTTGTATACTCTAGTCCAGGGGTTGGCAAACCTTTTGTCCCAAGGGCCACATCAGGATTGCAAACTGTATGGAGGGCCGGGTAGGGAAGGCTGTGCTTCCACAAACAGCCTAGTCCCTACCCTCTATCCGACCCCTCCCACTTCCTGCTCCCTGACTGCCCCCCTCAGAACTCCCGACCCATCCAACCTCCTCTCTGCTCCTTGTCCCCTGACTGCCCCCTCCTGAGACCCCCTGACCCTAACCGCCCCCCTGGGACCCCACCACCTATCCAACCTGCCCCAAACCCCCACCCCCAACAGGCTCTCCAGGACTCCCACACTTATCCGCCTCCCCCCCGCCGTTCCCCATCCCCTGACCGCCCCCCAGAACCTCCGCCTCATCCAACCACCCCCTGCTCCCTGTCCCGACTGCTCTCCAGGACCCTTATCCCCCCCCGACCTCCTCCTTACCATGTCGCTCAGAGCAGCATGTCTGGAAGCCGCACTGCCCGGCCAGAGCCAGACATGCTGCTGTGCTGCCCTGCTGCCCAGAGGGCTGCCCATGAAGCGGCATGACTGCGGGGGAGGGGCCCAGCAAGGAAAGGGCAAAGGGCTACCTCCCCGGCCGGGAGCTCAAGGGCCGGGCCGGATGTGGCCCGCAGGCCATAGTTTGCCCACCTTTGCTCTAGTCAATACAGAAATTATGGAGATGTCCATCATGGCACCATAGTTAAGACTGAATTACATTTCACACTTAAAAGCAAATATCTGTTAATGTATTTAAAAAAAAAAAACACACACACCCTTTCCTTCCGAAATCACTCACATTTTTAAGTACTGAAGGAATTTTTTGAAAATTTACAAGGATATCCATTAATTAGTTTATGAGTTAAAATTATGTCTTTTAAGAAATGCAACATCTTGGAATATATATATTACACACACACAAAGTCCTGATCAGCCATAACACGTGCCATTTCTGCACAGCCAACAGTAAACTATGAAAAATGATGGACCGTAATTGATAGACAGTGTTTCCCCTTAACTGCAGGTCATGAGAATGATGAACAGATTTAATGGAAAAGGGAATGCAAGATTCTTGATACCTACAGAACATAAAAAAGATAGAGTGCAGCCATTTCTTGAATGAGTTATGGAAAAAAAAATTGAGAACTGGAAATATTCCATAAGTGAGAGAGTGAATGAAGATTATCATTCCTGTGTAGAAGGCAGATACTAAAAAACTAAAGAAAATGCCGGACAACGTTCTGAGAGTAGCACTAGGACTATGGCTACAAAACTATTATATAGCTATACATATATAGTGTCTTTAGTTTTTAATAGAAATGTACTAGCACAGAAGATAGAAAAAAGAAGAGGAAAACACTGTATATCCTAGTACAGTATCCCCTTTTGTATGAATTTTTAGTATGTTTTTGGTCTGAGGTGACAACTGTTCTGAAGAAGAAAGGAAAGTGTTTAATTTTCTCTTAAGACTTAAGATGTCCTAAGTCAGCAAATCTACATTATCTGTCATTGAAGAAGTACCTGTGTTGCTCTCTGTCCCACAGAGCTGAAAAAAAAAAAAAAAATTTCCTGATTCCAAAATAACAAAATACCTGGAAGAATTGCTTGTTGTTCATCTGTACATTTGATACAAGGGTTTTTTTTTTTTATCCCCAAAGAAACAGCTGGATTGAAGAAGCAAATTTTTCAGTCTGAACAAATCCCTTGAGAATATCTCCACATCACTTGCTAACTGATTTCTGTCAATGACAGAACCATGAGAAAGATCTTGCTGGCTTTAGGGAACTTAAATTTCTTGGAGAGAGAGAGAGAGAGCGCGAGAGGCCATTTAGACCAGATAAAGTAGTTTTGCCTACAATTATGCAGGACACTCCTACAGCCCCAAAAGAGAGAGAACTCAATAAAACCACTTGTGTCTGAATGCGTCCAGCTGCAAGATTGGGGTTTCTTATAAACTTATAACATTTTTCCAAAGACACCTCCTCCATGTTCTAATCAAAATCTTTTGGGACTTATGGTGGCCTGGGCTAAAGAGGAAGGATCACTTTTGAGAAAATTTTTCACAATCTTAGTTTGATTATTTTTTTTTAATCTGAATTTCTGAAAGGTGATATTGAAAATAAAGCAGCAAAAACACTGCAATAAGAAACACAATTGACCAACTCCTTTCCATTTTGGTCATAGGTGCTCTTAAAAATTAGAATCCTCTTACTCTAAAGAATTAGTTTGGATACAGGTCTCTTGACCTAGAGGTTCTCCTCAGGAGACTTCTGCCTTCTGTTTACGAATACATGAGAAATTTAGGAGAAACTCTTATTTGTCCTGCCTCAAAACTGGAAAAAGTTGCAAAATAAATATAGTAATAATTCCCTTGGTCCCCACGTGATTCCAATATTCTCGTGAGGTATTACTGCTGCAGGGTTCCGGCGGCCTTATGGGGTGAGAAAACTACCACTTCTACAATTATTCATTGCTGCCCAGATCAAGGACTACCTTGAAGGAACTGAGGAACATCTTCTGCAGAAGCAAAAGCTGAAATTAGGGAAGGAGCACTGATGTTTGGGAACCATTCTTGGTTCTAAAAGGCACTGTATGTAGTAGTCTCTACTGCAATGGGTTTACAGTTATGCCACATGTGGGACAATTTTTTCCTTAACAGTGACCTTTCACTATTATTTTGATTGTTCACTGGTAAACTAGTGATATGAGCTATTGGCTACTCTCTGCTGCACTGATTGGCAGAGAACTAGCAGCAAGCCCAGTAAGGTGGCAGCCTAGGCTCTGGCACATATGCCAAGGAATCTGAGAGGAGAGAAAATCAGATATACCTCATTCTGTAGGTGCCAGCTATGTCAATAATATGCTGGCACAAGCAGATTGAGAGAATGTGTAGACCGTTCTGCTGCTTTACTTAGGGAAACCAGTGAAAAGTGCGGTAAGATGCAGGACTTGACTAGGCTGCACTAACACATGCACACATAATGGAAACTGTTAGGAACACAGAGGTCCACTTGGTACAGATCATCTGAGAGTATGGGCTAAACTGCTCTGCTACAGTGCTAAGAGAAGCCAGTGGAAGACGTCAGAGAGTGGTACGCTAGGTAAGACCACATGAATACATACGCTTTATGGGAGTTGGAAGAAGAGTAGATTCAGCACACAGGTGCCTCAAAGGAAGATGAGTAGGCTCTGATTACTAAAAATCTGATCTATTTGAAGTTCCCGGCAGTTTATGAGATGAAATTTTCATCCTCTAAATCTCTTTGTTGCGGAGAACACTGATCCCCCAGCTTCTCTCTCAAATAGTCACAGTAAATGAGTCAGAGTACAGTACTGCAGCAGTCCAGCAGAACGAAGATGAAATATCCAGATCAATGGATGCCCACGTATGAGAAAAAAGACTTTCTGTAAATCCAAAATGTTCTGGAACATCAGTTCAACCAAACTTTGGTTGTAAATCCATCTTCCCCCCCACTGCCAAAAAACACACCATTTGACATTTTACTGGGAGTCCAGCCCAACCCAGCCCCCACTAGCCAAAAAATGAAATGTACTCCTACCTTTCAGATACCTCTTGTTTTAACCTGGGCATATCACTAAGAGGCAGGTCTGCATCCAGGAAATCCAGGAAGTCCCGTTCTGCATTAAAGGATTCTTTCTCCAGATCAATGTCTGATGGATTCTGACCACTAAATGAAGAATCTAGATCTCTCTGCTGTGACTCTAATCCATCGGTTTCAGTATGGCGGCCACGATTGCTGGGAGAACTGGAAACACTACCTCCTTCATGCTCCGAGCTACTATTTTGCTTCAGATCACGCTGAGGTCTACTGTTCAGTCCATCATCTCTGAATCCTTTAGCAAAAGGGTTGTAATCTATCTTTAACTGGGTAATCTGGATGTTCTGATAGGCTGTCACTGCAAAGAACTCTGTCTGTGGGAAGGTGAAGGTGTGTACATCAGGACCATTCAGCTGGATAACCTCTGTGGCTTTGTCTGCAGGTACCAGGTGAAGCCGTGGCAGATAGCGGTGCATAGAGTGCAATATGATATGACCTTCTTGGTCCAGAGTATTGTTGGTAAGCTTGAGTTTGTAGAAGGATACCGGCTGGTGCATCCAGTACTGACCAGTGGAGGGTGATTCTGGATGAATAAACACCCGCCCCAGAACATGGGGTTCTGCCTTCCCACTGGGCTCCCACCAACGACCATTCCATTTATAGCGGTGATTGTCCACAGGAGAGATGTCCATGACTAGGATGTATTTCAGATTGGAGTCTAGGCCTGTAATCCAGTACCGACAGTATGGGAACATACGCCTCCCCTGTTTGGTCAGAATCATCTCTGTGCTGCGATGGTAGAACTCATTCCACATACTGTTGTTGTCCAGGGTGACGGTGATGCTACCTGAGGTACAATCAGCTGGAAGGCAAGTCTTTACTTTGGATTTTACTGGAGTTGGCACGCTACTGGTGAGAGTACAGGCATCCCGGTTTGCTACTAGAATTCCTTGATCAGCTTTACCATTTCCCTGCTGCTGTTTCAGGATGACAAAAAAAGCAGGTGCTGCACCAGACACTGTCCCACTGTCCCGGTTACCCAACACAATTTGTTGTTTCTCCATGATGATAATGGGCACTTCTGTAAATTCTTTTAAATTAACTGCAAATTCGAAACGGTTCCAACAGCCTTTCCCCTGCGTTCACCATCCTGGAAACAAACAAACAGACCCAATTAGCACTAATCAAACGCAATATACCAAAAAATACTCCTCCCTTTACTTGAAGGAACTGGGTCACTACACACAAAAAACTACATTAAAAGGACATGAAGGTTGCAAAGTCAAGCACCTAAAGTTATGAAATGCCAGAATTAGTGTTGTGTGGGAAACTAATTTGCTCCCCTTTTGCATATGTACAGTTGTTAATTACATGATCACACACTATTTTTTCCACAGGACCCAAAGCCTCATGCAATGCACAGGATGGACTGTACGCCTAGGATGAATCAGGGTTATGCAGTGGAGGAGACAGTTGTCTGTAAGATCCTGGCCTCAGTTTCTTGCAGAAATTGGAATATGTGTAGTGAATGATGCAGGGAATTGCAGGAAGAAAAAGAATGGTCTCTTGGTAAAAAGGGGATTCTATGCCGGCCTCTACCAGAGAGTTCCTATGTAATGCTGGACAAGTAATTTAAATCAGACTTTTCAAGGATGGTCATTAACTATGTTTCTCCTTTTCTAGGAGCTCAGTGTGAGTCCCTGTTCTGTCTGAGTTGCAGAAGTGCTGAGCACTCACAGCTCCAACTGAAGTCAATGGGACCAATGTTTTGACTATATAAAGTGGTTTTAGTGCCAACTATTCTCAAATATCAGGCACTAATCATCTCGAATTGATCATCCAAAATTAGTAGACACTTTAAATCTTACTCTCTGTGTGCCTCAATTCTCTATCTGCAACATGGGGATAATACCATACCTCACCTCACAAGAGCATTCTGAAAATAGATTCATTAATGTTTGTGAAATCATATACTACTGTGATAAGTGCCATAGAAAAGCCAATGAGAAAATAAAAAAATTGGTCTTCAGAGCAGGGTTGGAAAAGTGTAAAGTCAATAAGGCATTGTTGTGTGTCAGAATTAATGACAACTCAAGATTGTGGAATTCGAATAGCGTGCAGTAAATAAGGCATGGAGCCACCTACTGACAATAAGAATAAAACAAAACATTGGGTATCTACTCATTAAGCGAGCACCATCTATCTTGTGCACTGAATGAGGTAGCATCCTATAAAAACAGATACTATGTGTTCATGTAGCTACAGATTGTACCATAATGCATATGTAAAAAGGGGGCAAATTAAGGTCACAAAGGCAACCTTAAAACTGACATTTCCTAATCTCCAAGTGCTTGATCTTGCAACATTAATGTTCTTTTAACATAAGAAATTACACACAAAAAACTAAGATTTTTAAAAAAGCAAACTAAGGAAAAAAAAACAAACAGAAATATCGTTATGTGGAATCATACTGACTCCTACACATGGATTAGCAGCCAGTTGGAAACATTTAGATTCACCACACAGACCTCTGCTACTAATGGTGGTGAACAGATAACAACAGTAGGTTAACATCCTCTGGGTAGAACAGCCACTAAAGGGGGATGAGACACTTTGCCAGTGCATTGCACAGATATCTGAAGACGATAGAGGAATGGTGAATGTCTAGAATCTTGGGTTTCATTCTAGGTTCTGAGGGCGAGTTTGGCCTAATGGTAACAGATCCTTCTTCCCTGATCATCCATGCTTGACCCCTTCTTGCTCTGTCCTTTTGCCTCCCTCCCCTCAGCTCCTTGTCCGATCTCATTCTCCCCTCTTCACTAAGTCCCAGCTCAATCTACTCCCTCTGCCCTGTTGGTTCAGACACTCTCTCCTCTTCTTTTCAAGTCAAGATGAAAGCCTCAGTGCCAGCAAAAAGGATACTGAGAGAACAAGAGAGAGTCTACCTGCTCTCACTTAGAGCCCATTGCCACAGAAGTCCACAGCAGCCAGGAGTACACCTAGTGTAAACAGAATCTTCAGAGAACTTAGCTGCCAAACTCTAACATGTTGCTACTAAGTATATGCAAGCTGAGATTGGGGAGGGTTATAACTTTGCCAAATTTGGATATTTTTCTACACAAAAACAGCAAGAGGCACATCCCTCCACAAAGGCAAGTCCATGGCCAAACCTCAAGTCTCTGCTCCAAAGCAGAGAGGTGCATGCTAGGTCTGTGTCTTCTGAACAAAAAATTTTTTTTTTTTTTAAAGTCTGGGGAAAATGTTGGGGTTTTGCTTAACCTCATTCTTGGAAATGGCAGAACCACTTCTGCTGAAACCTTCCACAAAAATTCAGCCAAAGCAGGCAACCAGCATGGAAATTTTCAGCCAAAACTATTAAAGAGTGGCAAAGTTATAAACAACTAAAAACAGAGGTCTTATGGTGGCAAGCATCAGGCAACCTCAACTATAAGGCAGTGCTATCAGTTCTGCCTAGAATAGTGTCACTGTAAGATTATGAGATAGTTATGCAAATAACGAAAATAAGGAGCCACTGTCCTGCTGTAATTACTCCCACAGTTATACATATATAGGGAATGCAAGAGACCCTATCTGCATATTCAAGATTTTACCTTTCTACTCGCCCACTACTCAAATGTCTTATCATTTTGAAAAACATTTTTTTTTTTTAAATCGAAAATCCACAAGCGAGCTTGTCAAATTTTATGGTCATTTCCACCCTATCATCACTTTGTAGATGCCAATGGAGTTTTTTAAACTTTATTACAGAACAAAAACTGAACTTCATCTTGATATGGTGTCATTCCTATACTTTTAGTTCAGCCCATCTGCTTTTCAGATTCTAGAGAACACATATTTGCAGCTTTCATAGTCCACACTAAATATCAGGGTTTTTCACACTTACATTAAATATGTAAGAAATGTAGTGTGGTAAAATATAATACTAACTCAAAATTCATTCTATTATGTACATGCATGGTCTGAAGGAACCAGAACAAGGGAGTGGAGTTGAGGTCACTAGCACTAGTTCACTTGGGGAAAGTGATGTCTCTGCCAGACACTTTCCTCAAATCCAAACATACTTTATATAAATTAGATATTTAAGAGCAGTTTCTTTAACTGGTATAACACTGATAACTGTTGTTTGTAATCTGATTTCAAGGGTGGCAAAGGTTAGAAAAGTGATTAAGTTATATCTTTCCATATAACAGATCAACTCCTGGTGTTTCTGCTAGTGGAACTTTATAATACAGAGCAACTCAGTGTGTCCTGACTCTTCAACAAACCCCGCTCCAACAAATGCAGGGACGCAGTCTCCCTCCAAGAATAACCAGCTGCAGACCTCAATCCAGAGTAGGTGCATGAAATTGCATCAATTCCACTGTTTTTGAAGACTGATGAACTTGTACAAGGGGGAGCAAGACTCGTCATATGCAATATAATAGGAAATGTCTCATTAATTGGGATGGCTGTGCCTGTGTTTCAAAAAGGGATTAACGAACTACAATAAGTTCCAACAAACTAAAAAAAGAGAGAACTAAGTGTACTACTTCCAACTTGTGTTATTCATATTTATCAGAAAATACTCAAAACTATTCTCAGCTTCTGATTTAGCAAGCAATCTCCCCTTCTCCACCCACACATATTTAGATAATTATATACACAAAAGCTAAATTGCTGAACCACTGGACTATAAATTTCCATTTCTCCTACACAATCTACTAAAATGAAAACAGCAGATTTCATGTATGGTGTATTTCCCAAACTGCAAGGTTCCCAGACTTTTCATGGATAATCAGCATGCCCATGCCACTCATGTGAAGAAGCAGAGCCAGAAAAAAAGACAGTCAACCCCAAATTGTTCATATTCTCCTTTCATAAAAGGAATTTGTTTTATTTATAAATGCAGTAGTAACAAAGTTACATTTAAGTTTGAGGATACATTTTCATCCTGGGTATGTTTTCAGATACTTAAGTTTCAACTTCTTGTGGTTTTATGTTTGGTTTTTGAAGGCACAGGAAGATGAAGAATGGATAGTGTAGGGGGTTTTCATGCATTAAAAATTTTCCAGATCCTTTTGGGGGATTGAATAATACAAAACCTAATTGCTTTTCAAGTTTTGCGCAGTTGTGTTGTGAAAATTTTGCCCTGATTCTGCAATAAGATCTGTGAAAGCTGACTCCCATGAACACACAAAAAAGGATAGGAACCATTGTAAAGTGGATTAAGATTCTTATACAGAAGATACTAGAGAAGTGCTAAGTGTTAAGGCCACATATTTGAAAATCACATGCCAAATAAATAGTTTACTAATCTACAAACAGACAACAGGTGCTAAGACCCAGAATTCCCTATATATGACCTTGTACACGTGTTCAATCCATGCCACCGTTTTAGGACACTTCTCACATGCACATTCACAGAACACATTCATAATAATACTGTGCATTTTATCTACATGCTCAATCACAAATCTCTCCCAGTGTCCACAAAAGCAAATGACAGTGGGAGACTGGCAACGACCTGAACCTCACAGGCCCTGTAATGGCAGGAGCTGAGAGTATTTATCTCCAGCTGCCAATGAGAGCCAGAGAGATGAGCCCAATGACAGCAAGAGATGTGCGCAGAGCGCTGCTGTTGAAGTCAGCGGGAACATTTGTTCCTGGCTGCCGCAGGGTGGCTGAGTCGGACGGCGCCGCGCTGCAGCCCGGCACACTCGGCAGCACCTCGCTCTGCGAGCCCGCGGCTGGCAGGACTGGCGCAACAGGTGCCGGCCCCGCACGGAGCTCAGCGGGAGCAGGTGGCTTCTCGGCCAGAAGCTGGTTGAGCAGACGCTGCTTTCTGGGGCGGAGACTGAATGCCCGGAGGCCTCGGGTCGGCGAGGCTGGGTTTCCCGGCGGGCGGGCGGGCGCGCGCTCATCGGCTTCTACCAGGAGTCGCCGCGGGCAGCGAAGGCGCAGCGGCCCTAACCCGGGTTTTCGGGACGGGGAAGATCCACAAGCTCCGCCTCACTGAAGGCCAGCGCACAAGCGGGGCCCGGCAGACACCCCGCGCTGACCTCTACAGCCGCCGCCGATTGACCCCGTCATCAGCGGGGCCTGGAGGCCCTGCCCACCGGGCAGGGGGAGGCCACAGGATGGGAGGCGCATCGCGCTGCAGCTCAGGCCGCAGCAGTGGCGCGAGCGGGCAGCTGGAGCCAGGCCCGCTGCTAGCGCGCAGGGCCTGGCCCACCCCCAGACACTCGAAGGCGCTTCGCAATTGCAGCCCCCGCCTCCCGCCCTGCACCGAAGAGGACACGGTGCGAGGAGCCGCGCCACGTGCCCGCTACAGCACAGGGCCGGCCGGCGCTTCGCGCTGTCACGGGGGTCTGGGGCAGATGCCTGCGCACGGGCCCTGCAGCCTCGTGGCTGCGCCTGGTGTTAATTTTCGCAGCTGGCACGGCCAGCAGGAGGCGCATGAGAACCTGCGTGCACCACCTCGAAGGCGGGGCCCGGCAGTCCCGGTCCTGGCACCCCCACCCCCTCCCGTTCACCGCAGTTACCGTGCGCCGGAGAGAGAGGGCTCCCCCCCTTCTCTTCACACGGACCGTGTGTCTACCAGCTGGGGGGAACGTGCGTGCGCACCCGCATGACGTCACGACGCTGCACTCCGCGCAGGCGCACTGGTGGCTCGCGTCTCCCCGCCTGGCCGCCCACCCGTCACGTGCCAGGGTCGGGCCCCCCCCAGACATTGGGCCCGGGCCTACCCCGCCCCCAGGCGAGGAAGGGGGAAGATTCTCGAAGAGAAGCCGTCGTAGGGCCCCTGCACGCGCTGCGCCACCCCCGGGGAGACGCTGCCATCGAAGCCCCGGCCAGCTCCCGTGCCCCCCGCCGCCGGAGTCATCGCGCCACTCGAGGCTCCGGAGCTCGCTGTTCCCCGCACTAGAGAGCGGCCGCAGGCCGGCCCCCATCCCCTGGGCGCGCCCCGACAACGAGGGGCCGCCTCTGCAGACGGAGCTGCCCCTCCCCCTACACAGGGTCTAAATCTAACCCCGGCCGGCCCCCTTGCAGAGCTCAGCCCGCTGGGCGCCCCACTTGTCTCCGGAGCATTTACTGGGCACAGAACTACTGTCAAGTCAGGCAAACATGCAACAGAGACAACTATCATACACTGCAAGGTCACAGAATCATAGAATATCAGGGTTGGAAGGGACCTCAGGTGGTCATCTAGTCCAACCCCCTGCTCAAAGCAGGGCCAATCCCCAATTTTCGCCCCAGATCGCTAAATGGCCCCCTCAAGGAGTGAACTCACAACCCTGGGTTTAGCAGGCCAATGCTCAAACCACTGAGCTATCCCTCCCTCTCTTCTGTATGTATTGAAACACTGCTCCTGTACAGGTCAATACAAATTTGTGTTAGGCTGTTTTGTAGGGCTCTCCAACAACGTATTTCTTCCAGGGATCACTTCTCTTAAAAAGCATATTCAAAAAGGGGTGAGGGGCCAGCATAGCCCTTGCTGCATGCCCCAGAGCATTCTTTTCTAACAAATAGCTTGTAAACCATGTTTTAAATTAAAAATCATTAGCCATTAACTATTAATCTGATGGCAAATATCTCACGTCGTCTACTTTTGTATTTTAATCTGTATTTGCATGACCTACAATTGCACATCACACACTGTAGGCATTAAAATTCCAGTCTATATTATAATTATCTATATTTTATATTATCTAAAAATTCTCCTAGGCCACCTCAAGGCTGGAAGTGCTTGGGCATCTAGAAGAAGCCAACATCAAATTCTGTGATCAAGAACAAGCCAAGTGCTTGTGAGTATAAAGCCAGCAAAGGAAAATTTTAATAGGTGAAAACCTGTTTAATATCTGAAAAAAAAATTCTTAGCTTTAAAAACTAGGGTTAATAAAATACACCTTGATATATTTTATCTGCAAAACTTGAACAGCCCTAAAAAAAAAAAAGTGTCAACCTGGTCATTTAACCTTAAAAACACTAAAAGAAAAGGAGTACTTGTGGCACCTTTAGAGACTAACCAATTTATTTGAGCATAAGCTTTCGTGAGTTACAGCAAAGTGAGCTGTAGCTCACGAAAGCTTATGCTCAAATAAATTGGTTAGGCTCTAAAGGTGCCACAAGTACTCCTTTTCTTTTTGCGAATACAGACTAACACGGCTGTTACTCTGAAACCTTAAAAACACTATGCTCACAGCCTCAGAGAAACAGGGTTATTTATTATAGGGTGCCAAAAAAGAAAGTTGAGGGAACCTAACGGATAGTTCAATGTCAAGCTACCAAAGCACCAGCAACCTAGACATTTGCATTGAATAGATGACCAATCATAACAAGTAATGTTATCAAAGCATCTATTTCAGTTCTGTTAGCATTATTTTCTTTTTGCCACTCAAATCCAATTTTCAATACTGAGAGTTGGCAAGCTGAATATAACATTGGGGAAGGCCAGCCCTCCCATGACTGTTTCTAGGCAACAGAAGCTTATTCATATGCATTTGGGATAATCTCTCATAGTTTGGATTCCAAGAGCATCACAAAGAAACTGCACAAACCAATCCATTTTTTCAGGCACAATAGACACATATGCATCAGATTTAAAAACCTGGATAGTTATTCTCTCCAGAGCAGATAAAATATTTTCCTTTGCCCTTTTAGATCAAAAAGGCAGGAACGGTGAAGTAAGACTTGAAAGTAAAATGCTAGGAGACAGCAGACTAAAGATTAAATCTATCACCACTGTACAAAAACTGTTTAAATACCTAACGTCATTGCAAAAGTCAATGTGAAATACCGGTTCTACTACTAAAACGGAGGCTCCTTATTCTACAATACTAAATTATTAACATATCTTCACCAGAAAGACACGCTGGGTTTTTCCCTTTTTTTGTTTCTAAGATTACAAGAATCATGCAAATCACAAGAGGCTGCTGTTATTTATTTAGCATGGGTGTGGTGCCACTGTCTTTGGAAAGGCGTCAAATAATATTCTTAGAAGTTACTAGAACTTCTCTGCACAGAAGACCATTTTCATCTAGTAAGCAGTGAAATGCATCAGCGGTTGTTTTCCAAATATCAAGGGGAAGTAGGATGAAAAACTGGAAAGTCAAGCAAGTATTCCAGTAGCCTTAATGTAGAAGACATTTATTTAAACCATATGTAAGTTTAAAACCTATCACTGGGTTAAGAGTCTTGTATGCCTCCTCTTGGTTTTGATTCTTTTGTTTTTTTACTCATTTTCCTCTTTGTTTTTTTCCCTGTGTTTATTCTTCTATTTTCTCTGAAGCTATAAAATTGCTTAAATAAATGTAATTAGTTATAGTGTACCTTCCTAGGCAGCAAAAAGATGTACCCAATCTAGTATAAAGGCTCTACTTAGTTGTAAATCAACATGACTTAAATGGATATATTAACCAATGAGAAGGCACCTTTCTTTAGCAGATAACTGAAGTACAAATGGAAAAGTTGATCAAAATTCATGATTTAAATGAATGATTTAAATCAATACACGCCCTTTGATCCTCATATCTCATATGTCTGTTTCACTCTTTGTCTCACCTCTGCTCCTATCCTCCTGTAGTTTTCCCACTTCTTTCCTCTTTAAATAGGTCTACTCCCCTAAGAAGTTGTACCATACAGCTCTTATTCTATATGCCACAGCATAAATCTAAGGCCTTATCTACACTGGCAAATTTTTTAGTCTTAGGACTTTGTTGGTGTAACTCCACTGGTGGTACCTACATTGGGAGCACTACCCCAGACAAGTCTAAGGGGTTTTTACCACCGTCATCTAACCTTTCTCTGTACTAAAGCTTCCATCATTGCTAATTCCAGTGGTGAATTATGGCTACAAAGTTTGCTAGCCTAGAGGAAGTATCAGGGTCATGCTATTCTAGTCAGATTCAGTTTGCTTCCAGCACTACTAGACACCTCCTTTCAAAGAAATGTTTTTCGGCACTATTGTGCTTCCTGGCCATGGAGAAAGAGAAAGAACCCTCCCCTTGGTATAGTGTTAGGGCTTGTCTACATGGGGAAATTGACTAGGATAGCTATTCAGGAATATCTACAGCAGAACAACTCCCCATGTGGACATTTTTCCAAAATAAAAAGTGACTTTATTCCAGAATCATTACTCCACACTTACAAAGCAGAATAATTATATCAGAATTAAGTGACTTTATTACAGAATCCACATGGGAGAGGTATTTCAGAATACCTTAGCGGAATAGTGATGCTGGTCTATTTCCCGCAAACAGACAAGGCCTTACTGTAGAAGACAACCCATCTGTTGTAACTGATTACAGCAGGGGTGGCCAACCTGTGGCTCCGGAGCCACATGCAGCTGTTCAAAGGTTAATATGCGGCTCCTTGCATATGTGCTGACTCCGAGGCTGGAGCTACAGATGCTAACTTTCCAGTGTGCTGCTCACTGCTCAACTCCCTTCTCTGCCCAAGGTCCTGCCACCACTCCATCCGTTCCCCCAAGCCTGCCATGCACTCCCTCCTCCCCACCAGAGCCCACTGTGAAACAGCTAATTGCAGCAGGCAGGAGGCATGGGGAGGGGGAGGTGCTGACCAGCGATGGGTGGGAGGTGCTGAGAGCTGGACGGGGGGTAGTGGATGGGGGGCTGCTGACATAATACTGTGATTCTTTGACAATGTTCACTGGTGAATTCTGGCTCCTTCTCGGGCTCAGGTTGGCCATCCCTGGATTACAGGATACTACTATTTTGGAAATTTACAGAATAAACTTTAAAATGAATACAGAGTTGTTGGAGATGCTACAGTGAAATTAGACCACCTTTCAATCAGGGTGGATTGATTTACATCAGGGGTCTCAAACTCAAATGACCATGAGGGCCACATGAGGACTAGTGCATTGGCCCGAGGACCGCATCACTGTCCCACCCTACCCCCACTCCACCCCTTCCATGGGGCCCCGCCCCTGCCCCACCTCTTTCCTGCCCCCATTCCAACCCCTTCCCCGAACCACGGCCAATAGGATCTTCGGGGGAGGTACCTGGAGGCGTGGCTAGGGCAACACTGTGCCCCTCCTCCCCCAGGTCCCAGCCGCTTCCTGGAGCCATGCGGGGGCAAGGCAGGCAGGGAGCCTGCCCTGCCCCCAGTACACGCCGGGCCGGAACCACTCTAGGTAAACGCCGCTGGGTGCCATGGGGAGCTGGTAGGCCGCAGAAAAAGTGGGCCGTGTGTTTGCGACCCCTGATTTACATCATGATCTAAATCATGGATTTTGATCAACTTTCCCATTTGTACTTCAGTTATCTGCTAAAGAAAGGTGCCTTCTCATTGGTTAATATAACCATTTAAACATGTTGATTTACAACTAAATAGAGCCTTTACACTAGATTGGGTACAGCTTTTTGCTACCTAAGAGGGTATACTATAACTACATACATTTATTTAAACAATTATATAGCTTTAATATTTTCAGATTCTTATTAATTGTGCATTAGTATATTAAAAATGGCGATGGATATATTGCTTATTTGCTAGATAATTAACTTTGTACTCATGACTTGTGTCAAGCTGCATTAGGGTGGTAATTGAAATTTAATTAAAAACAAAACAGTACATAATTTTGTATTAACAAAACAAGACTTAATGTAGTACATGACCTATTATAAAGCATGACCTCAAAAGTTAGAATTGGGGGAAAAAACATCTTTCTTTATATAGAAAGGAAGCGTTTAACACAAAGAGAAGAACATGGAATGGAGTCTTACTTGGCAAGCCATACTGCAGTACTAGCTGAAGAACCGTATGACACAAGTGGACATATGCTACAAGGTCATTTCTGAGGAGGGAGATACTCTGACAATACTACTGAAAGGGGCATGGTGGCACCAGGGGTGGCAGGTTTGTAGGAATTTTGGTGGTGCCCAGAACTCCCCCCCCCACCTGCTTAAGGCCCTGGGAGGGAGTTTGGGTGGGGGGAGGAGGTCTGGGGTGCAGGACCTGGGCCGGGGATTAGGGTGCAGGAGAGGTGCAGGCTCTGAGGTGAAGTTTGGGTGCTGGGTTTAGGCTCTGGGCTGGGGCAGGGGTGTAGGCGGGGATGAGGGGTGAAGGCTCTGGGACAGAGTTTGGGTGGGGGAGGGGGTCTGGGGTACAGGCTTCAGGCTGGGGTAGGGGTGCAGGAGGGGAAGAGAGGTGCAGGGTCTGGGACGGAGTTTGGGTGTAGGCTCTGGGCTGGGGCAAGTGGTGGGGGTGCAGGAGGGAATTTGGATGCAGGCTCTGGGGTGGGGTGGGGGTGCAGGCTCTGGGAGGGAGTTTGGGGTTAGGAGGGGGTGTGTGGGAAGGGATGCAGGCTGTGGGGCTGAGGATGAGAGGTTTGGAGTGTGGGAGGGGGCTCAGGGTTGGGACAGAGGATTAGGGTATGGGGGGGGATGAGGGCTCTGTCTGGGGCTGGGGTTGAGGGGTTTGGGGCGTTGGAGAGGCTCAGGACTAGGGCAGAAGGGCAGGGTAAGGGCAGCCTGCCCTGCCATTAGTGAGAGGGGGGCACTAGGACCCTGCAGCAGCAGTTGATGCAGGGAGCCTACAGAGCGGAGTCAGCATGAGCTGCAGGCTCTGGGGGACCTGAGCAGGGGGCAGGGGAACATTTGGGGGAGGTGCGGGGGGCAGTAGACAGGGCCAGGGGAGAGATCCGGCCCCAAACATTAGTGGAGCCAGGCCCCTGGCCTCTGAATATTGCTGGAGTCCGGGCACGAGTGTATATAACTCACCGCCCCTGGGTGGCACTGAAGCAGAAGAGAGACCTTCAACTAAGGAGATTCAAATGACTGCACTTATTGTATCAGTGCGATGCCTCCGCAATGGCAATCGCTTGAATCTCAGTCAGTTGAAGATTTACCTCTTCAAGTTGTTAGGTAACTTCAATCAATTATTGCATTCCTGATAATCAAATGAAGCACTCCTGTGTGAATTCAGAGTGGATTTGAGGTATATTACAGTATATTGATCTCTTTAATGCAGACCAGAACTAAGAGTGTTCCATCCTATATAAGCACTAAAAAAATTATGTAACCCAAATAGCTACATTAGTTAATCTTTTGCCACTTTGGAGAACCTGTAACAAACACATTACAAGTAAGTTTGTCACCTCTGGAACCCAGATATATTAACATAAGAATGACATACTGGGTCAGACCAATGGTTCATCTAGCCCAGTATCCTGTCTTCCAACAGTGGCTAATGCCAGGTGTTTAAAAGGGAATGAATGCAATAGGCAATCATCGCGTAATCCATCTGGTCGTCCATTGAAACTTTTGACAAACACAGGCTAAGGACACAGAGCATGGGGTTGCATCCCTTACCATCTTGGCTAATAGCTGGATGGACCTATCCTCTATGAACTCATCTAGGTTTTTATTTTTGTGTGTTTTTTGTGTGTGTTTTTTTTTACTGTTATAGTTTTGGCCTTCACAACATCCCCTGACAATGAGTTCCAAAGGTTGACTATGCGTTGTGTAAAGCAGTACTTATTTTTGTTCGTTTTAAATGTGCTGCCTATTAATTTCATTGGGTGACCCATGGTTCTTGTGTTATCTGAAGGAGTGAACAACACATTCTATTCACTAATGTTTGGAGATATTATATTTGAAACAAACTGATCTAAATTCATCCTTTGGTTATGCTCACAAAGCCACATGGACTTTGACAGGGTTGTAGAGGCATAACTTAGGGCACATCTTGCCCTATCATCGTTATATGGTGAATCATATCAGAAACTGGCATAAGTAAGGGATTATTGTATAGAAATTAGAGCAGGAAATCACCAAAGTATAAACCATCTTTTTTTATACAGAAACTAAGCCGTTAACACAAAGAGAAGAGCATGGACTGGAGTGTTAGTTGGCAATCCACACTGCATGACTGGCTGAAGAACTGTTCAGGTATCTACCTGGGCATTGCAGGATTAGGGCTTACAACAAACCAGTGTGCACAAAAGAGTGGAAAAAATGGTAAGAAGTTAGTTTTCACTCAAAACTGGTGATTATTTTTACATATATAGATAAAAAAATACAACTAAAAGAGCATTCTATTTAAAAAGATATATCATTGTATATTATTTTCAGCAAATTTTATCATAAAGTCATTTGTACACTCTCTATTCAGGGGGTCACCATAAGATTGCTATATTTTTAACCACTCCTTACCCTCTTCATTCTGAAAGTTATAGAACAGAGGAATAAAGCAGGGGAAGGTCATGTTTGTGCTTCCTGTCATAGCAACTGTGGCAGAAGGCAAATGAAACAGACAAGAATCAGACAGTTCTCATCAGTTACACTTTCTTACTACAAGCATTATCAAAAATGTACCATCTGCAGGGGGCACTCACCCAAAGGCATAAATGAAACTGAAAGAACAAGCCAGGAGTGAAAGAGAAACAACAAAAACAAGTGAGGAGATAAGACACAGACATCAGCAACCTCAGGAACAACTCTGACATCTTTCAGAGTAACAGCCGTGTTAGTCTGTATTCGCAAAAAGAAAAGGAGTACTTGTGGCACCTTAGAGACTAACCAATTTATTTGAGCATGAGCTTTCCTGAGCTACAGCTCACTTCATCGGATGCATACTGTGGAAACTGCAGAAGACATTATATACACAGAGACCATGAAACAATACCTCCTCCCACCCCACTCTCCTGCTGGTAATAGCTTATCTAAAGTGACCATCAAGTTGGGCCATTTCCAGCACAAATCCAGGTTTTCTCACCCTCCGCCCCCCCCCCACACAAACTCACTCTCCTGCTAGTAATAGCCCATCCAAAGTGACCACCACTCTTTAAAATGTGTATGATAATCAAGGTGGACCATTTCCAGCACAAATCCAGGTTTTCTCATCCCCCGACCCCCCTCCAAAAACCACACACACAAACTCACTCTCCTGACATCATAATCAAAAAGGCTGACAAAGGAGTGCTGTCGTCATCAGGAATAAGTTGGAATATGAACAAGAGGCTGCTAGGCAGCTCTCTGACTCCACATTCTACAGGCCATTATCCTCTGATCCCACTGAGGATTACCAAAAGAAACTACACCCTCTGCTCAAGAAACTCCCTGAAAAAGCACTGGAATAGATCTGTGTAGACACATGCCTAGAACCCCGACCAGGGGTATTCTATCTGCTTCCCAAGATCCATAAACCTGGGAATCCTGGACACCCCATCATCTCAGGCATTGGCACCCTGACAGCAGGATTGTCTGGCTATGTGGACTCCCTCCTCAGGCCCTACGCTACCAGCACTCCCAGCTACCTTTGAGACACCACTGACTTCCTGAGGAAACTACAGTCCATCGGTGATCTTCCAGAAAACACCATCCTGGCCACTATGAATGTAGAAGCCCTCTACACCAACATTCCACACAAAGATGGACTACAAGCCATCAGGAACAGTATCCCTGATAATGTCACGGCAAACCTGGTGGCTGAACTTTGCGACTTTGTCTTCACCCACAACTATTTTACATTTGGGGACAATATATACCTTCAAGTCAGCGGCACTGCTATGGGTACCCGCATGGCCCCACAGTATGCCAGCATTTTTATGGTTGACTTAGAACAACGCTTCCATAGCTCTCATCCCCTAGCACCCCTACTCTACTTGCGCTACATTGATGACATCATCATCTGGACCCATGGAAAAGAAACCCTTGAGGAATTCCACCATGATTTCAACAATTTACATCCCACCATCAACCTCAGCCTGGACCAGTCCACACAAGCGGTCCATTTCCTGGACACTACTGTGCTAATAAGCGATGGTCACATAACCACCACCCTATACCAGAAACCTACTGACCGCTATTCCTACCTCCATGCCTCCAGCTTTCACCCTGACCACACCACACGATCCACTGTCTACAGCCAAGCTCTAAGATACAACCGCATTTGCTCCAATCCCTCAGACACCTACAAGATCTCTAGCAAGCATTCTTAAAACTACAATACCCACCTGCTGAAGTGAAAAACTGATTGACAGAGCCAGAAGAATACCCAGAAGTCACCTACTACAGGACAGGCCCAACAAAGAAACTACAGAACACCACTAGCTGTCACCTTCAGCCTCCAACTAAAACCTCTCCAGCGCATCATCAAAGATTTACAACCTATCCTGAAAAATGATCCCTCACTCTCACAGATCTTGGGAGACAGACCAGTCCTCACTTACAGACAGCCCCCGAACCTGAAGCAAATACTCTCCAGCAACCACGCACCACACAACAAAAACACTAACCGAGGAACCTATCCTTGCAACAAAGCCCGATGCCAACTCTGTCCACATATATATTCAAGTGACACCATCATAGGACCTAATTACATTAGCCACGCTATCAGGGGCTCATTCACCTGCACATCTACCAATGTGATATATGCCATCATGTTCCAGCAATGCCCCTCTGTCATGTACACTGGCCAAACCGGACAGTCTCTACGCAAAAGAATAAATGGACACAAATCTGACATCAGGAATCATAGCATTCAAAAACCGGTAGGAGAACACTTCAACCTCTCTGGCCACTCAGTAAAAGATTTAAGGGTGGCAATTTTGCAACAGAAAAAGCTTCAAAAACAGACTAGAAACTGCTGAGCTTGAATTAATATGCAAACTAGATACCATTAACTTGGGTTTGAATAGAGACTGGGAGTAGCTGGGTCATTACACATATTGAATCTATTTCCCTAAAGTTAAGTATCCTCACACCTTATTGTCAACTGTCTAAATGGGCCATCTTGATTATCACTACAAAAGTTTTTTTCTCCTGTGAATAGCTCATCTTAACTAATTAGCCTCTCACAGTTTGTATGGCAACTTCCAATTTATCTTTATGTCTATATATCTTCTTACTATATGTTCCATTCTATGCATCCGATGAAGTGGGCTGTAGCCAATGAAAGCTTATGCTCTAATAAACGTGTTAGTCTCTAAGGTGCTACAAGCACTCCTGTTCTTTTTGCAGATACAGACTAACACAGCTGCTACTCTGAAACCTGAGACAAGGGAGAAGGCTCATTTGAATTCAGAACTAAGTATGTTCTCTCCAGGTTGTTAATGTCTAGCAATCAATTTGAGCCAACTATTTGAGCTCATGCTCAAATAAATTGGTTAGTCTCTAAGGTGCCACAAGTACTCCTTTTCTTTTTGCGAATACAGACTAACACGGCTGTTACTCTGAAACCTGTCACTAAATAAACAGTATAGACAAGCCCTATGGCCATCACTTTTTAGCTGGAGGAAGAGTTGCCCTGAGTTTTTAAGGGGTGAGAAAAATGAGAAAGATGGTCTTTTGACTAGTGCACCACAGGAGATCTGGATTCTATTTCCATCTCTGTCACAGACTTCTTATATATAACCTTAGGTGAATTACTTTATTTCCATGCCTGTTTCCTCATCTTAAACTTGAGATAGTTAGGTGTAATGTTTGCAACGCATTTTGAGATCATTGGATGGAAAGTGTTACAGAAGGAAAAAGGTATTAATACTATAAAAGCGTGTCAAAGTGGGACAGTATTCCAATTAAAAAAAAAAAGTAATTTTTTTATAAGGCACATGTTCTCCTACCTTCTGTCATATTCTTAACTCAAATTAGGTCAACAATCCTTTCCCTACTTCTCTAGCGCTCCCATTTCCCTTTTCTGGAGGTAGCGGTTCTTGTGATGAACAAATGCTTTTCTAGAGGACACAACTTTATTTAGGTCAGTTTCATGTATCTACCCCGATTTTCTACATCCTCTTTTTCTTCTCTGTTCCTTTTCGGATTATTCCCTCCTATTATCCCTCTTACTACTTCTTACCCCAACCCTCCATCATCCTTCCTACTCCCATCCCATTGCCACCCCCTCCTCAACTCACAGAAATAAAAGAAAATGGAAAGGACTGAAGTTTTTTTAAAAATCCACAGGAATATAATTGTTTGGGATACATCATCTGACTGGTTTCAGAGTAACAGCCATGTTAGTCTGTATTCGCAAAAAGGAAAGGAGTACTTGTGGCACCTTAGAGACAATCTGAATGTAGCAGATTGTCCGGCTCCAATTTTCCAATTTATTGGAAAATGGAAGAGGACCCCCATCATCATGACCAGATTCTTGCTAACAAAGTCACACAGCCAAAAAAAAACAAAACACACCCCACTCTTCAACCCCAAATCTGACTACCAATTTAACCCAGAACATGTCTTAAAAAAAGGCACAGTGGTTTAATATCTAGTCCCATCCACCTTCTCTAGGAACCCTAATAAGGTAGAATGTGCCGATACCCGAGACTGAATTCCAATCACTGATCACCTGCTGAAAGAAAAATCCTGTTGGATTTTTTCCCACGGCATAGGTCCAATAATGCTCCATCAACTTGGGATCCTCACTGTGAGCTATAGAACCTAGATCGCCTTGCTATTCTCCCTCCCCACCCCAAGCATCGTAGGGCTCACATGAACCGCAGAGGCCGATACACTCAATACTGGTAACACTGCTAGTAAGTATTGCTTCTAATAATCCCCAATAGGAAAGGATATCATAATGCCCAAGGGAGACAAAATTCATGCAGTATCTCTGATCGGGACTGTACATCCAAGGAAGCAATCTCACAACCTGAAATGAGATTTTTGAAATATATCAACATATTCTTCACTTTATGCTGCCATAACTTAACCTATGAAAATAAAGGAGCAAAGAATATACTAGAATGTGTGGCACACAGAGCTGCAAAGTACTAAATAGAATATGCAAGGTAAAACAAAAATCCATGCAACAAAAGAATGGAAAGAGTAGTTACAGCACAACAATAAATGTCAGAAGAAAAGTGTTTCAGCAACACAGATGAAAAGAGCAAGAATCACCATTTTAATGAAGAGTCAAGCTACATACAGGATGCCACATGCTCATACACCGTACAAAAGGAGATCTGTGGCCCTGTTATGCCTGAGACTAGAGATGTTCTCGCTTCCTCACACGTGCGTGTGGTTTCAGTTTGCAGTTGGGGCATGCCAGAGCTGTGATCTTCAGAGCAGACTTCTGAGGAGGGCGTTCACTGTTGACCATGGAGCCTTTGCACACTGACACTCTGCTGTGGTTTCACCTGTTAGGGCTCCAGCAGCACAGGAGGCCCAGGGAGATCTGTACAGCTCAGACTGTGACCGAGATAAACCACAGGGACTGAGTGAGCTGAAGCCCGAAGCTCCCTCGATCCTCGACTCGCCCCTCTCATCCGCAGCCCCGAGCCCCGTGGAGGTAGGAGCCTCAGCGCTTCGCGCTCCCGCAGCCACCCAGCCCGTGCGGAGCAGGGCGCCCTGCGCTTCTCGAGAAGGCTGTAAACTCAGGGTCCCATCTGCTCGACGGGGACATCGACAGCAGCAGGGCGGCTCCTGGCGAGGGGCCAGCCTCGCCGCAGCAAAGCCCCCTCAGCCTCCCCCGCGCGCTTAGGGTCACTGAAGGGGTGACAGCTCCTTGTGCAGCCGCCTCCCGGAGCGGGGCGAGGTCAGGCCGCGCTCCCCGCGCCGGTGCCCGGATGCAGCCGGCGGCGGCGTAGCTACTGTCTGTCTCTCGACTCTGTCCCCGTCCCCCTTCCGCCCCTCGGCGGCAGCAGCAGGGCTCGGTCACGTGATCGCTCTCACGCCCCTCCCGGCGCCTGCTGTTCGCGTGCTCGCGGGGGCCGTTTCCCGGGGGCTAAGGAGGGGCCCAGCCTGCGCGAGAACCGCCGCTCCCTCACCGCGCCCCCTCCCACCGCCCAGGGAGTAGCCCACCTCGCTCTCGCCTCAAAAGCGTCCCCGAGAACGGGAGGCCGAGCCGCCGCTGGCAGGCGCAGGGGAGAGCGACCCCGTGTGATTGGGCCACCCAGCTCACGTGACACCCCTACCTCACGCCACCTCCTCGAATAAAACTTCAAAATGGGGGCGAAAATACCGGGCGGATCCCGTCGCGCGCTCCGAGCTCCTACCTGCTTCCCGCCGCTAGCTCCACGCGGCGCAGGGCCACACCGCAACCCACGAGCCCCGCTCGCAGCTCCTGAGGCCTTCGCCTGCCACGCGCAGCCTCTTCGCTCATTGGCTGTCGGCCCTGTCACGTGCTCTCACCCCCCCCTCGCCTGGTGGGCCCGCCCCCACACCGTGGGAGCTGAGCCTTCCGGCGCGAGGCAGCAGCCTGGAAACAGGCGATGTTTGGCGCGCGTGCTGAGGCTACAGAGGCCGCAGCGGACAGGCAAAGCAGGAGAGCCTCGCGACGGCCGCACAAGCGCCCTCCTGATTGGCTGTGTGACCAGTTCACGTAGTTTCCGTTCCTTCTCTTGACCACGCCCTTCCTGCCCCTCCCCTGCGCGAGGGAAACACGCTGTTCTCGCGTGGGCCGAACAGAACTCGTTCCTCATTGGTTGCCTGTAGGGCTCACGTGATTCTCTCCTTCCCGGCCCCAAATAACGGCCTGGCCCCGTTAGGTAGTCGCTCGCCGGGTGAGGAGCGGGCGGCGAGACTAGGCTCGGCGTGAGACGAGCTGGCAGGGAGCAGCCGAAGCCGCGGGGCGAGCCGAGGGGCCGGGCGTGCTGAGCAGGTGTCTTCATGTGCCAGGTACTTGACAGCCTCCCGTCATTCCCCTCTCAGCTCTTGCCCTGCCTGGATCCCTCCCGACGTGGTAGCCCCCCCCCCCGCCGCCCGTCTCTGGAGCGCCAGCCCCTGGGTCTCCCCGAGCGCCGCTCCCCCTGAAAGCCCCGACTCTGCGCCCCAGGAACGGGCAGGACGCCTCTGCCAAAGCCGGAGATGACAGAGGACCCTCCTGGTGGCTCGGACACATTCCCCCGCCCGGATGGCACCTCCGCGTAGATCTGTGGCACCAGCATTGGAGGCGCTGCTTTACAGAGCAGCGGGATGAACATTCCAGAAGACCTGCAGCCTCATCCGGGACTCCACTATCGATTGCAAAAAAAGAGTTTAAGGGCGTAAGGAATGAGGCTGGTGATGCTTAGCAGTGGCTAGACCTCCACAAAGCAGACTAGCAGGGGCTTTGCAAGAGAAGGGCAGGTTTATGTTATAGCTTACGTACATTTATCAGATGTGTAATATTTCTGAGGAATCTCTTAACTTTTTTAAACACTTTATATATTGCACCTGAGTACATCATTTGCACCAATCAGGGGTGGCCAGCCTGAGAAGGAGCCAGAATTTACCCATGTACATTTCCAAAGAGCCACAGTAATACATCAGCGCCCCCCCCCCCACCCATCAGCTCCACCCCCTGCTCCCAGTGCCTCCCACCCACCGGCAGCCCTGCCGATCAGCATCTCCCCCCCCACCTCCGGATCAGCTGTTTCATGGCAAGCAGGAGGCTTGGGGAGGAGCGAGGGCATGGCAGGCTCAGGGGAGGGGGTGGGAAGTGGTGGAGTTGGGGGCAGGGTGTGTGGCAGAGTGAAGGGTTGAGCAGTGAGCCCCCCCGGCACATTGGAAAGTTGGCACCTGTAGCTTCACCCACGGAGTTGCATATTAACTTCTGAAGAGCCGCATGTGGCTCCAGAGCCACAGGTTGGCCACCCCGACACCAATAGTTACATATCCAGTAAGAAACGGAATGTCACAAGTTGGGGGGATTGTTTGTTCATAAAATACCTCAGTTCTTTGGCTATAAAAATAGTTTGGTTGTAAAGGATATAGGACAAAGGACGGACGAGGTGAAGAAAAAATACTATCGTACAGCCAATAAATTAAAGACTTTTTAGTATAAAGAAACACTTTAAGAAATGTCAGGCTTTAACTGAAGGTTGCACCAAATATATGTTCTCATACAAGCAAGAGAAAACTCAATATAAGACTACTTAGTGAATGCATAAATATATTAATAGCTACGTATAAGTGAATTTTCACATGATTTGCGCACTTAACTTTCATTTGATTATGCACTTGACTTTCAGTGGGAGTAAGACTATTTGGAAATGGGACATAGCCTGATCTACACTACACATGTTGACATATGTTGCCTTATGTTGAACTCTGCATGCATGTATCTACACTCAAATTTGTCTCCAGCCAGCAACCCCATCACAAGACATAGTAAAACCACCTCCTTAACAGCACAGAGCCATGGTCAACCTATTGAGGTTGGTGCAGTGTGAGTGTAGACACTGCATGACCTATGTCAACCCTAACAGTCGTCCAGCAGCTGTCCCACAATGCCCCATTCCCTGTGATATTTACCAATCTGGAAACAATTTTAAACTCCACTGCCCAGGGCCACCAGAAGCCACAAGTTAAATATCCCTATGTGGTTTTGAAATGTGTTTTCTCAATTGCCCACCTTAGGGTAAATCTAGCAGTTCTTCCTTTTTGTGTGCAACCGTCCATGCAGATTCCACACACTAGATGCACTCCTGCCTGGCGTAAACAGGAAGTATTGGATCTCCTGGGTCTGTGGGAATAAGTGGCTCTGCAAGCACAACTACAGATCAGTCATAGAAACAGGGATATCTATGAGCAGATTGTACAGGGAATGCAGGAAAAGGGGTACAACAAGGATCAACAGCAGTGTTGCATGAAAGCGAAAGAACTTCACCAGGGATACCACAAGGCCAGGAAGGCCAACAGTAGATCTGGTGCTGCCCCGTAGATCTGCTGCTTTTACAGCTAACTGCATGTCACGCTTGGCAGAGACCCCACCAGCACCCCATGGACAACTCTGAATACCTTGGAGGCGCCTGAGACAGAGATCCCTGACAAGAACTGTGAGGAGAGGGAGGGAGGGGGAAGACCTGAGTGGGGACTCAGACCCTGCCACATGGCATGGCTGATTTGCAACTCCACTACAGGCTAGCCTGTCCTGAGCATGGATGAGCCTGATGAAAGGGAATTGAACTCTAGTAAGTGTGTGCATGTATTTTGAGTAACAATGGTTAAATTTAAAGATGGCACCCAGCCCATCCCCAAATTAACAAGGCAGAGGTATCAACTTTTCAGTGTTCTATTTGTATGAGAAGAGATAGAGATACAACAAACAGAGGTAGAGTTAGCATCTGTTTTTCATTCCCATGTTGGATTAGGTGGGGAAGGGAGTCATGCGAAGCACTTTGTTTATGTACATGGGGATGTCCCTTTTATATTCCAGAGAAATATCAATGAAATTTTCATGTAGGATCTCTGTAGTCCTCTCCTGTAGGTTTCTAGAGATGGCTCCTTATTTCTTTCTCTGCAGTAGGACACTTTCCCACTCTGCAGTGAGTTCGGCTGGCACCATTACAGTAAACAGGCTAGCAGCATATGGGCCTGGACGGTTTTGGGACGCCAGTAGCAACTGTGTTCTCTGTACTTTTGTGACCCACAGGAGAGAGAGATCAGCTAAAATCACCCCCACCTGTGGAAAATAGTGCCAATATTCAGTGCCGTTGCCCTATGCTCATACCCATGAAATAGGGACCAAAATTTTATAGCTTCATGCAACAGAAAATCCTTCTCCGGCCTTGCCCCTCGTGGGCCATACTCGCCATGACGGGGGCTGGAGAGCAGTGCTGTGTAGAGGCGCTCCAAAACTGAAGTGTTACTAAGTGTGTCTAAGTAAAAGCGTTTATGGGAATAAGGGAAGAGAGTTTTGAAACTTACCTTTCACTTGTAACTGTAAATCCAGTGGTACATCTGTCTGGTTTTATCAGCAGCTTCTGACACGGAGGGCTTGAGGGATGTGCCTGACCACAATGAGGAGGAGAAAGAAGAGAACTGGAGAGCACGTGTTCTGCAAAATCCTGCAAGCTAGTGCTGTATCGGACTGTGAACAAAGGGCTTGAAGGGCCAATGTGAGCGACAGTATGGAGAAGGACAGAGAGGACAGGAAAAAGGTCAGGAGTCCCACCTAGACAAGGAGAGGGAAATGCACACAGACATAACGGATCTTCTGAGGCAGCAAACCCAAATGCTACAGACCTTTGTTGACCTACGGGTCCAAAAATCCACAATTCTCTGCCCTTTGCAGTCTTTGGAGAACTCCGTGGTCGCTACTTCCTAGACCCGTCAACATACCAGATGGCAACACAGTGCACATAAGTACCCCTGCTACTACATGTTTGGGGAACAGCAAGGAAAACCACTGCTTCACATACACTGACCTGTGAGAACCACAGTTGGTGTATGCATAGCCACAACGGTCTACATTTGTGCACTCAGATAGACATGAATGTTTCCTCCCTTTCAAGTTTAAAATTTTCACCAAGTTAATTTATGTTAAAAATTTGTATAACATTGCCTGTGGGTTTATTTGCACACTGTTTTCTCCCACTCAATAAAGTTCTGTTTTTGGAAGATCAAATTATCTTTATTCGTTCACAACAAATTTTGCAGAATTCATAGTGGTATTCAAAGCACCACCTAGTTCATAATTTCAGAAAACTCCCAGTTATATTTATAAATGGACAGCAAACGCAACAGTTCTGAGAAGCACCCAAAGCTACAGGCCCAGAGCATACTCCAACACAGAACCCTACTGTGGCTTACTATTAAAGTGCTCTTTCAAAGTGTCCCTCAACTGCATAGCTCCATGTTAAGCTCTTGTAATGGCCCTTGTGACTGGTTGTTTAAAGTCAGTGGAGAACTGCTCCATCTCTGCTGTCCACCTTGGTGGCAGCTTTTCCCACTTTGCCTCACAGATATTATGCAGGCCACAACATGCAGCTATAACTAGGGCCCTACCAAATTCATGGTCCATTTTGGTCAGTTTCACAGTCAGAGGATTTTAAAAATTGTAAATTTCAGCTATTTAAATCTGAAATTTCACCCTGTTGTAATGGTAGGGATCCTTACCCAAAAAGAAGTTGTGGGGGGAGGGGGAAGTTTGCTGTACTGCTACCCTTACTTCTGCACTGCTGCTGGCGGCGGCACTGCCTTCAGAGCTGGGCAGCTGGAGAGCAGTGGCTGCTGGCAGGGAGCCCAGCTGTGAAGGCAGAGCTGCCATCATCAGTAGCGCAGAAGTAAGAATGGCCTGGTATGGTGTTGTCACCCTTACTTCTGTGTTGTTTCCTGCAGAACTGAGCCCTCAGTCAGCAGCCACCACTTTCCGTCCACCTAGCTCTGCAGGCAGCAGTGCAGAAGTAAGGATGGCATGGTATGGTATTGTCACATTTACTTCTGTGCTGCTGTTGGCAGGGTGCTCCCTTCACAGCTGGGCGCCTGGCCAACAACCGCTGCTCTCCAGCTGCCCAGCTCTGAAGGCAACACAGAAGTAAAGGGGGCAACACCGTGACCCCCCTAAAGTAACCTTGTGACCTCCTTGCAACTCCTTCTAGGCTCAGGACCCCTAATCTGAGAAATGCTGGTCTCCCCTGTGAAATCTGTATAGTATAAGGTAAACGCACACAAGAGACCAGAATTCATGGTCAGTGATGCATTTTTCATGGCTGTGGATTTGGTAGGCCCTTAGCTATAACCATTGGGATATTTTTCTCACTGAGATCTAATCTTTTGAGTAAACATTGGCAGCGTCCCTTCAGTCTACCAAAAGCACATTCAATTGTCATTCTGCACCAGCAAAACCAGCAATTGAATCTTTCCTTCGTGCTGTCAAGGTGGCCATTGTATGGCGTCATGAGCCAAAGGAGCAAGGGGTGGGCTCTCCCATTTCAATATCACCAATCTGCTAGTCAGAAAAGAATGTCCCTGTTTACAGCTTTCTGAACAAGTCTGTGTTCTTAAAGATGTAAACATCATGCACCTTCCCTGACCAGCCCACACTGATATCGGTGATGCGTCTCCAGTGATCCTCCAGTGCTTTCATAACCGTAGAAAAGTAGCCCTCCCTGTTGATGTATGTGGTGGCAAGGTGGGCTGGTGTCAAATAGGGATATGCGTGCTGTCTATTGTTCCTCCTCAGTTTGAAAACCCCATTGTTGCAGATCCATCCACTATGTCTTGCACATAGCTGAGAGTCACAGTCCTGTGTAGCTGGAGACAATGGCCCTGCACACTTGCACGGTAACAGTCCCAACTGTGGATTTCCCACTGACTAGTAGTAGACCAGCATTACAAGTTTCCACAGTGTGACCACTGCTTGTTTCTCCACTGTCAGTGTAGCTCTCATTCTGGTGTTCCTGTGCTGGAGGGCTGAGACAAGCACACAGATACAGGTATGTGGCCTTTCGCATCCAAAAGTTCTGCAACCACTGCTTGTCATCCGAAACCTGCATTATGATGTGATCATGAGACAAGTCAGCTACCCATTTCTCGGGCCTAGAAGCGGTGCTCCACCATCTGCAGCTGCTCCAATGCCACCAGCAACCTTGACATTTTTTTCTGCTATGTCCCTCAGCAAACTGTCTTTGAAGACATTCTCGTGTCCCTGGTTATTGTGGCACTTCCTGTGGGTGTGAAAATACAGAATATTCATGCATCCTGTATTTGCAGTGTTCATGAGAATAGTGCAGAGCTCTTTGGGCTCCATGCTTCTGTCAGACACCGAAAAGTGCCACACGAGTTTGTGGGATTTTTTTTTTTAAGTGCAAAAATTATGGGATACGGTTGGAATCATGGGATGGAGAAAGTTCCATCAGGCTGATGTCTTGAAGGCTTCTTGGTGGGCTTGAGCCTAGTTAGAAAGTTTTGAAGGCTAAATTTTTGGAGGTTTTAATTTTACCTACATTGTAAATTGAAACTTGTTTGTAACCAGGTTAAGGGACAACCATGTTTTAACCAGTTCCTTGACAGAATTGCATCTGTAAAGTAAATGGGGCCCAATTCCACAAGAGACAGATGTTAGATCCAATTTTATTTAACAAATTCTTTAGTTATCAAGAAGAACGGAGGAAATAGCATATGTATTAAATTTGCAGATGATACTAAATTGGGAGAAGCTGTGAACACCAGAAAGAAGAGAGAAGTAATACAAAGGGACCTAAAAAGGTTATTTGAATTGGACAAATGCAAGCTAAGACATACAGGGGAAATAAAATAAGTCACAAATATTTATTGAGAAGGAGACACTTGGAAAGCCGCAACGCTGAAAGAAATCTGAAGTCAATCATGGACAGCATATTCGAAATGAGCTTGCAGTGCAATATGGCTGCAAAAGAACACAACATGGTTTTGGTTTGTAAAGGCAGAAGAATCCCATCTCAGAGAAGGGAAGGTCTTTATACTGCTCTGGTGAAAAGGTTCCTAGAAAACTGCATTCAGTCCTGGGAACCTCAATTCTAGATAAATTGATGTTTGCAGTGTTGTTGGAGCCATGTTGATCCCAAGATATTGGAGAGACAAGGTGAGTGAGGTCATATCTTTTATTGGACCAATAAAAGATATTTCCCTTGGTGTGAGAGACAAGCTTTTGAGCTTCAGATAAATTGAAGGCATGGTGATGCTCAAAATAAGCCTGTACCAAAGCCCACAGTCCTCACCAACTCCTTCACTGCCCATTCCTATCTCTGTCCCTCACAACCTACCTTCCCTCTGTAGGCTGATCAGATTTTCAAAGAAAAGTGCTAGGAGACTAGTAGGGTTGTCATGGAAGAGGTTTTGGTGAGGGACCAGGAAGGTTGATAGGACAGTGGGACAAAAAAGTAGACCTCTTGTCCCATTCTCTGCATTTTAGAACAAAGAACTGTGCACACGTCACAGTAAAGGGAAAAGTAGGACAAAACTGTATTAAGAATTAATACATAATTAATCAAATGTGAGAACACTCTAACAACTATTTGGGGTTCCTACCTTACACACACAGGGTGGTGTTGTTCATAGACTCAACAATCCATAGTTCCCCAGAGCATTCCCTGTGGGAGTCTGCAAGGCTGTCAATGTTCTTTTATCCTATGGGTGTCCCTGACCAGCTAGTAGAGATGGTCCCCGGCACTAGTGTTGCATGAGAAAGACGTCTCTCATTCCTATGACATCACAGGCCCTCTTTTGCCTGACTTGAGGTTCCCAATATAAACTCCAGCTCTTTCTGCTTTTGTAGAAATTAACTCACATGGCCTAGCATGGTTGCCCAAGGAGAGGAAAGGATGCAAGGAGCCTTCCCCCTTCACAAGCTACCCTCTCCCCCCACCCTAGCACAGGAGTCAGGGACAACAGCAGTTCCTGAACTCTCCTAAGCACAGGGATTGCCCCCAGCTAGTGTCCTCTGTGGTGCTGGCCACCCTATAGGAGGTGTGGGGGAGACAGAACTACTGCCCACAGAGGGGACCACATGTAGTACTACCAAGAGGGAATGGATTAGTGGGTTCACTGCCCCTTTGTGCCAGCTTGTTCCTGGAGGGACTGTGCCTACTTGAAGCACAAATCTTCTGGAAATTCCCTCTGTGGTGGCATGACTCAGCAGGGCTCCCACTGTGGGAGTCCCTAACACAGGGGTGGGGAACCTACAGCCCAGATCCATCCCACTGCATCATTTCATTCAGCCCGCAGCAGGTCTCCATGCCACAGGCTGGAAGCCCCGAGCCTCGGTGCTCCCCCACTGCAGGGCTGGAGCCGCAAGCGCCAGGTTGCCAGGCCATTAAAAGTCCGGTTGGCTCTGCGCAGCTCCCGGAAATGACTGGTATGTCCCTGCGGCTGCTAGGCACAGGGGTGATAAGGGAAGCTCCACACTGCCCCCGCCGCCAATGCTGGCTCCAAAGCTCCCATTAGCCGGGAACTGTAGCAAATGGGAGCTGCGGGGGCAATGCCTGCGGGTGCAGCCAGCATGCACCGTGCAGAGCCCCCTGTTCCCTCCACCTGGGGGCTGGACATGGTGGGCGCTTCTTTCTGGGAGCCTGCCTTAGCACCCCGACTGGGAACTGCCTGAGGTAAGTGCCGCCCAGCCAAAGCCTGCACCCCAAACACCCAGCCCCAAGTCAGAACCCCCTCCTGCACCCTAATTCCCTCCCAGACCCCACACTCACACTCCAAGCCCCTGCCCAGAGCCCCCACCTGCACCCCTCATTTCTGGCCCCACCCTGGAGCCTAGGGGAAGCCCCGAGCCTCTGTGCCCACTCCCCCACAGGGTTGGGTGTGGCCCGCAACTGACTTTTTCTGTGGGTCAGTGGCCCCTGGTAGAAAAAAGGTTCCCCACCCCTGCCCTAACAGGTACAATCCACCCTTATTATTTGACTAAGCATGATTGTTCCCTGAGGCAACAATAAAACAAATCTCCAAGCAGTGCCCCCTATTTTTTGCCAGTTATCCCATTCCCTAGGGGGCACTTTACATCTCCATAGGGTTTGTCTTTTCCCCTTTATCAGTTGTATTTAGCACTTTCTCCCACCCATCAGTTTTCCCCCTGTTCAGCTGACATTCCCCAACTGCCACAGGACCTTCCAATCTCCTGTCCTTTTTCCAGTAGAAGGGGCATCAGCCAACTATTCTGTTGCTGTCTGAATAGCAAGAGAGAGGGATAATATACCACAGGGATCCCATCATACTACCCTTTAGTTAACATAAATGATGGATCTTACACTTGTGGGTGAAACATTCCTTCCCCAAATAATACCGCAGCTCTATAAAAATTCATGTTTGCTTTTGCTTGCAGGCATGTTACCCCTGCAGGGAGATCATTATTATTCCTTGATTATATGGAGAGAACTGGCTAAATCTGAGATCAATGAAAAATTGCCTATCCAGTAACATACTGCAAATTGTAGCCACTTTCAATACCTCACACGCTGGAGGAATTCCAAGCCAACCATTCCGCTTTCACACAGGATTCTTAAAGTACATAAATGCCCTTTAAGTTAAATCTGCCTCACTGTTGCCGCTTTTTAAAAATTCCTTTTCCATTCCATTATTTTGCTCTACAGAGACTGACGCACTCCAAAAAGCAATACGCAGGCTTTCCTCGGCTTCTCCACACCACCACCAGCAGTTCCCTGGCAAGCACATTCCTAGCCACACTGGGGTGCACCAACAGAAGGGCAAATCTACAGCTTTGTCTATTGAACAAAGAGATACAGGGCAAAGTGACCTCTCAGTTCTCTTAGTGCATCTCCAATGAAATTAGTAGAATTACATTGGTGTAGCCATGTAGGTGAGACGAGAGAATGTGGCTGTGAAAGTCTGGGCTACAGGCATCTCTCCTTTCTCAACTGCCCTGGATTTTTTTGATCTGTACTTCGTCCTCCCACCATTCAGGAACGCACGAAGAGCACATGAATATTTGTTTAGGATTATATGTGGTGGTGTCTTGTAATGGGTGAAAGATGCTGACTAATAAAATGGCTGGCTCCGAATGTGGATTTTTTTTTCATTTGTTTATTTATTTATTTTAACGCTGGCTTCTGAGTCCTAGATCGTAATTGCCTTGAATAATTGTGCAGGCTTCCAGCATGCAGCTCTTTGCCTCTTCCACCACCAACTCTCTTTGCTTTTGTAAGTACCACATGTTTGCCACTGGGGGCATTCACAGTGCCTGGCTAGCAGCTTCTCTTCTTTACAGTGACGGCTGTTTCTGCCTCTAAGCACTCTCTTCGTTGGTGCAGATGTAATTTTTCAAAAAAGCATTTGCAGCCCATTTATAGAAGCTTGGAGGCAGTTAACTTACTTTGCTGGCATTTTGGTGGCAACCCAAGAGAATGGCTCTTTGAACGTTCCTCTGGTGACACATGCTTCCTGTAGCACCTTATGCAGACTGGTACATTTGGATGAGCCAGTCTTTGTTTGCAGCCAGGATGTGTGTTGAACAGACTTCTACTGTATTTATAGGCAGAATCCAGAATTTCAGCAAAGCCTGAGATTTCTGACCCTTACAGTGAGCTCTTTCTTTGTCAAAGGCGCACAGAGACAGCATTTCATTGTTTAAGGACAGCAAAACGGGCGAAAATGTAAACATTTCCCTCACACTTTGCTTTTCTTCCAAAGGCGATGAGCAGATACACTGGAGAGCTAGTTTGAAGAAGCTATCAGTAAAATAACGTAGAAGTATTTATATTAGCATCTGTTAATTTTAGTGCAAAAAGAAGCTGCCTATATACATATCAGTGTATATTATTTTCATGCTCCTAGCTGACCTCTGCGTGCAGTCCAAAACTGCTAGCTTGTTGCTAGAAATAATTGCTGTAAATGCTTTTTTCTGTGTGCTGATTTCTCAGATTTGTGAAAAATTATTTTACAGCAAATATTATTAAGTCTATAATAGTCATGTTTTAAAATAATAAGAGCTCTGGAGCCCTGTATAAATTATAGGGTTGTTTAAAGACAAGATTCAACCTTGGCTGCACCGGTACCAAGGGGCCATAGGGCTGGCATAACCCTCTTCTGTCAGAAATATCCCTAGCACATGGCACCCTCTATCGGAGTCCTAGTTCTGTGCTTTCACTATCCCCTATGCAGCCCCTGCACAGCAGGCATTGTGCAGGAGGGCAGGCAGAAGGGACAGTGGCCAGCACATTCTTACAACCCAGCAATTCTGTGCTTCTGCAATGGCCCATTTACAGAGTGGATTTGCCCTCAGTTCTTCCATAACCTGTGCCAGGGGCTAAAGTGGCCCCTGACAACCTCAAAATAAGGGAGGCACTTGGGCTGGTGTGGGGATAAATCTGTGCCTGTTTCAGCCCATCTTCCGGATGTCCTTTGTTGGTGGATCTCAGATCCCCTGGCTGGAATTTAAATCTGCCATCTGCAGGTAGAATTCCCAGCAGGCAAGTCACCACTCTGGTGCAGCTCCCACTGTAAGTGCAAGGAGGTGCAATTTGCATCATACACCTACAGGGGTGATGTGGAGATAAATTAATGATTGTGAGGGGCTCAGATGTTATTGGTAACGGGGCCCAGGTAAGTAAACCAGATAGATAGTCTACACCAGGTGTGTATCAGTGGAGAATCAGGCCTTCAGGCTTTTGCTTGAGGAGTTTCTGACGGTGAATGTATTCTGGGGAGTCGACTTAGAGCTGACAGTCAGCATATCGTGTATTTTGTTTTAAAGTTGTGTAAATGCACCAGATAATTTTTGATGGTTCCAGTCAATACATCTATAAGAAATGAAACTAAATTAGGTTAAATTAGTAAATAAAGAGACCACTGAATAGACAGTACTGAAAGGGAACAAAGGAATCACATCATCGTCACTAACATTTCTAAAAACATCCTTTGTTGTTTGTAGTGTTGCTGTAGCCGTGTTGGTCCCAAGATAGGAAGGAGACAAGGTGGGTGAGGTAATATCTTTTATTTGGCCAACCTCCATTGGGGTGAAAGAGACACAGTTTTGAGCACCTCAAAGACCTGAAGAAGAGCTCTGTGGAGCTTGAATACTTGTCTCTTTCACCAATAGAAGATGGTCCAATAAAAGATATTCCCTCACCCACCTTGCGTCTCTACAAGCATCCTGAAAGACAAAGAACCAGCAAAAGCTGCAAAGAATAAAAAGTAACAATTGTAGAATGTGTTTGGTAATTGCTGCTTTTTCTTCCTTGTCTATTTTGGTGGTGACCTTATAAATGAGTCCTTTAATAGTTTACATGTGGATGTCTCTCTAGGCTTTGCATGCAAAAAGGTTAATGCAAAACAGAATGACAAATTCTGCTCTCTGTTACACCCTGTAGCTCCACAGAAGGCAATAGAGTAACTGAGAGCAGAATTCAAATTAATGCCATTGAAATCTCTATGATAAACATCCATTTTTTCATGGTCTGTGTGTATATAAATCTCCTCACTGTATTTTCCACTTTATGCATCCGATGAAGTGAGCTGTAGCTCACGAAAGCTTATGCTCGAATAAATTGGTTAGTCACTAAGGTGCCACAAGTACTCCTTTTCTTTTTGCGAATACAGACTAACATGGCTGCTACTCTGAAAATTGAAATCTCCCTGATTCAACATTCCATGAATATGGAGAACAGGGTTTTCTCTCTAATAACAGATTATTATATCTTCTTTACAATTAACCTGGATAAATATATAGAGAGAGTTAAGTATATTAACAGTGTTATTATTACTACTAGTCTCAAACAAACTTATTGTACAGATTAAAGCATTCAGATGGTAAAACTGGCTTGGACAGCATGCACTCTACTATGTTGAACCAAGATGTGGGCGATCCGTATAGACAAAACAGTACAGTTAGATTAGTATGGGAAAGTTATTTGATCAGTCACAATGATCAACACTCCATCTGATCTTGCACAGCCTCCTACCAGAACAGCTTAAAGGGCCTGAGTTGAAAGCCCACTGAAGTCAATGGAAATCTTTCCATTGACTTTAATAGGCACTGGATCAGGCCCAGTGAAAGCCATTTTTTCCCTCACTTATACTGGTGCTTCCTCACCGAAGTAACAGGGTTGTAGTCACGTAACAGAGGACAGCATAGCCCACGGGAAGGTGTTCAGATTACTCAGAAATTGTTAACTGGGAGTTTAGGGATAGAAAGCTTGGAAGGACAAAAACAAGCCTGAAGGCAGGTTCAAAAGAAAACAACCTCTGGCAAATATTGTGAAGACTTTTGCCTCTATATCGTTGGACCATTAAATTAACATCTTCTATTTTTTAAAAGGCCCAAATTTAAATGTTTTTACAGGCATACTTCTGAAGAATGTAAATAATGAAATGTGAAAGATTTGAAAACCGGAGGCCAAATTCTGCTCTCTGTTATATGAGTGAGGATAAACATTTAAATAAACCCTTTTTCTTCAGGGCATAAGCCAACTACTGACAGCCTGGAGTGAGGAGGAAATTTCCCCTCTCGGCATATTATGCCATAATTGTCCATTACAAGGTTTCTTGCACCCTCCTCTGAAGTATCTGGTATGACATTTCCTATGTTCCTAACCAAGGACAGAATTTGGCCCAGAATGTTTTAAAATTAAATTTCAGCAGCTGTAAGTATGTATTCTTTGTGGAGAAATATTTTAAAGTTATGCCAGAGTTTATGGCAGAGCAGGTTTAAGTCTCAGTTTTGAACCCCCTATGATCTCTGTAACCATGGGTTCAAAATCCCAGCAGGATTGACTCTTCCCTTAACCATCTCAGGAAGAAAACTGGTATCATACTGTTTACTCTATGGGTGCATCTACACTATAAAAATGATGTGTTTTTACCTCATGTTAGCTCACCGGATGTAAACCAGTGAAGACAAGGCACTTTATAGCTTTCATACATTAGCAGGTTAAGGTAAAGACTCTGGGGGGAGCGAAGGATTTACCTTTACCTGTTAACTCATGTGAAAGCCACAAACTGCATTGTCTTCATCAAGATTATGTCTCATGTTAGTTACCACATGTTAGCGACCACAAGGTAAGAACACACCTTTTTTCATAGTGAAGTCACACGTCTGGTGATGCTTTGTTGCTGTGATCATTTACAAGAGGTTTACTGAGTAAAAACCATCACTGTATTTTTTTAAATGAAAGCTCAGAGTCAGTGGGGACACTCCAATGTGCAGATTTTCTGATGTCAATAAAAATTAATCTAGCAACATGCTAGGCATAAGGGGTGGGTTTCATGAAGGGATTTAGGCTTCTCAGTCCCATTTTTTAGGCACCACTGTGATCCACAAAATTCCTGCTTGACTGCTGCCAAATTCTGTAGACGTCTAAGGGCTACAGCCAGAGGTGGCGAGTTATATGGGCCCATGGTGCCCAGGCTACACCAATATTGGGAACATGGCCCTGGCTCCACCAATGTTTGGGCTTATATTTTCTGACCCGTCCATAGGGACGGGACGGCTCTGCTTGGACCAGTTCTGGGCAACACCAAAAATTATACAAACCTGGCACCCATGGCTACAGCGGCACAGCTATGCTGCTTCAGTGTAGATACCTCCTAAATTGATGGACGGGATATTTCCATTGCTGCGGGTAATCTGCCTCACTGAGAGATGGTAGCTGGGTTGACGGGCAAATTCTTCCACTGACCTAGCTGTGTCTACAATGGGGGTTAGGTCAATCTAACTACATTTCACAGGGTTTGAAATTTTTCATAGCCCTGAGCAATGCAGCTAGATAGACTTAAGTTTTAGGTGTAGACCAGGGATGTAGTTAGGTTGACGAACCCACACTGTAGATGCAGTGTAGACCCAGCTACGTCGACAGAAGGATTCTTCCATCAACCTAGCTTCTCTCAGAGAATTGAATTATCTACCTCAACAGAAAAAACCTTTCCATCAATGCAGGAAGTATTTACACTATGGTGCTACAGTGGCAGAGCTGCAGTGCTCTAGCTGTGTCACTGTAGCATAGACATACCCTTAGTTTTTTCCTCTATGCATGCACACCGCAGCCTTGCTCTGGGCTCCCGGACACCTCTCTTGCCTAAGCAAGTCACAAACAGGGAAAGATAGGTGTTTGGCTGCCCAATCTAGTAGGCAGTCTCTGCGTATGCCTACCAAATCAGGCCCCTCAGGCAAGTTCACACAAACCAGCTGTGGGAGGGGAGAGCCCCCTTAGAACCTTTAGCCAAGTGGATCAGGTACTCATTGAGGATGTGCTTCAAGTCTCCCCTCCTTCTGAGGGGGAGAAGGGATTTGAACAGGGCCCTACCACCTCTAAGGTGAGCGTCCTCATCACTAGGCTATGGAATAGTCTGATGTGAGAGCCCCCTCAATCTCACCTATTGATGTTGTTCCACTTTAATTAAACAGTGGAATACTTAAATATTACCTGAGCCAGAAAAAAAGAGTTAGAATGACTCGTAGCCTAGTTAGCCACTAAGCTACACATTATAAAGGAGTGCTGCTGCTGCCTCTTTTGTTTCAGGGCCTGCATGCAGCTTCGGCAGTCAAGCGCCCATCCTTCCCCCGGTCATGGGTCACTAGCAGAGCTAGGTGCCTCTGTGCAGCCCAGGCTTAGGCTACCTTTAAGAGAGGGGTGAGGCTTAGCACACAGATCTCTGGTCAGTATCTCCCACTGGCTAGCTTAGGCTGCTCTTTGCCTAATGTGCTGGCTTTGTGAATCACATTCTTAGGTGCAAAAAGAAAAGGAGTACTTGTGGCACCTTAGAGACTAACAGTGTTTCATGTTCTCTGTGTATATAAATCTCCCCACTGTATTTTCCACTGCATGCATCCGATGAAGTGAGCTGTAGCTCAGGAAAGCTTATGCTCAAATAAATTTGATAGTCTCTAAGGTGCCCCAAGTCCTCCTGTTCTTTATGCAGATACAGACTAACACGGCTGCTACTCTGAAACCTATTCTTAGGTGCCTACTTCTCCCTGTTCATGGAATAAGGAACCTAGGTGTCTAACTCAGACTTTGTGGATCACAGTGTTGCTCCTGTGGTTTCCTAGGTACATGAAAGCTAGGCACTGTGACGCTCACTATTGCAACCTTAAGTCCTTTCATGGATCCCATTCAAGGTCTGATTTTGAACTCACACCAGTTTTACGGTGATGTAATTCCATTTACTTCACTGGAATTAAACCACTTTCAATCTGCCAGCAGCTTACATCACAGTCTGCATGGATGGATTGCTACTAAAACTGGCCAAAGTGATCCCCTGCCTGTGCATTCTCTGGATGCTGAGCACCATGCTTAGCAGCAGAGCAATGTGTGTATACCTCAGAGGTCAAACCAGCAAGCCACTCTCTTTGAATAATGGGTTACCACAAGGCTCTGTAGTCACTTGTACACTGTTCAGTGTTTACATGAGTGATATGCCTGAAAGGATAGTGCAGAAGTTTGCATATGCTGATGATTTGGCATTTGCAATTCAGACCCATAGCTTTAAAGAACTTGACACAACCCTGACATCTGACCTTAAGATCATGGAGGAGTATTTTCAAAAGTGGCAGCTGAGACCAAATCCAAGAAAATCAGAGCAAATTGACAATAGAATCACATAAAACACTCCAACTGTTGAAACTGTGCATTATGACATTGTGTCATAATCTTGGTGTCATTCTTGACCACACACTCACCTTTCACGACCACCTCAAGAAAGCAGCCTCCAAAGTGAAGACTCGCATTAACAGGGTCCAAAAGTTAGCGATAACAAGCTAGGGATCAACTGCCCTGGTGCTACGAACATTGGCTGTGGACCTGGTGTTCTCAGTTGCAGAGTACAGTGCACCAGTGTGGACAAGAAGCTGCAATACAGCTGAATCAGACCATGCGAATCATCATGGGAACTTTAAAATCAACACCTCTGCTGTCTCCAGCTATCTGTCAAGCTATAGCCACAGCAAAGTAAATTACTGTCAGAGAGAGAAAAGGGAGAGGGGATTCCTTAATTGACGCTTGAAGAAGCTGCTAGACAGAGTAGCCAAAACTCTGTTCCGTGGCCTCGAGTAGGACTGTAAGCCAGAGGGGTTTCCTGGCAGCCAAGGCCTGGCCTTGAGGGAATTCGAGACAGGCCAGAGTGCCAAGGAGACCAGACCTGGAGGGAAGAAGTCATCCATAGATATGGTAACCACCTTCTCTGTTTGCCAAGCAGGAACTGTGTGAGGCTGGTACAGGGCCTGTTTGTGTATGTTTGTGAAAGAGTGGCTCACTAAGAGGAATGTATAGCTCTTAATGTATAGTTCTTTAAGCACATAACTCCTATGTTAGACATTAATGTAACCCTTTACCGCTTGTGTAATTCCTTCTCAGTGTATGCAAATTAATTACTGTGGACCTTTTTCAGTAATCTGCTCCACTGGGAGCCATTAAAGATACATTTAGGGGTAGTAGCCCCTGGGGCCAACAAAGACTACCTGGAACTTCCCATCCAGCAGGTTATGGACAACATACCCCAACAATGCCTGAAATCACGAAAACCACTATGGACTCCATGCGACCACCTCATGTCTCTGAATCTGGCCAGGGAATGGCAAAGTATCAGAACCTCATCCACCATTCCAAGCAAGCACATTATCACAGGCCCAACAAGCCACCCTCCCAGTTTCAACCTGCCATGTAGACTTTGGACCACACTGAACCACATCCAAACAAACCATGGAACCTGTGGCTACTTTGTGCACAAGTGGAAAATCAAAGACTCCCCTGCATGCAACTGTGGTGAGAACTTCCAAACCATCAAACACATCATAACGTAGTGCCCCAAATATGGATTCAAAGGTGAAATGGAGGATATTATCAGTGTCACAGAGGCAGCCTTGAAATGGCTTATGGACCTGCAACTGCGTCTAAAGAATGTTGCTCTGCAGACACTATACACGCACGTGAGACAGAATGGAATTACTACTGATTGACACTGATGTGATATCAAAATCAGGCCTCAGTGATACTAAATGATGTTTGATTAGGTGAAAAAGCATAAGGCTGATTCGATCCTTACAGGTCATCTTCATACAAGAGAAGTCAGAATGTGATTTCAGGGAAGGCTATTTGAATGGTAGATTATGGGCTTGATTTCCCCTCTCACGTATGTTGGTTTTACACCATTGCATTGTCTGTGACATCAGTGGAGCTACTCCTTATTTACAGCAGTGTGACAGGAGAATCAGCAGGCTGTAAAAGATCCTGTTATATAAGTCACGCTTCAGTAACATAATGATTCTCTGGTGCAAGTAGCATATGCCCCAAGAAGAAGTCTCTGTTGGTCAAATTATTTTCCTCAATTACAGTAGTGCAGCTTCACTGACTTCAAAATTGCAGAATTCAGCAGACTAGGAATATTTGCCCACGTATATTTAGTTAGAAAAAAGAGAAAACTTTGAGCCAAATTCTCTGCTTGTGGAAATGGGGCTTTGTCCACTTGTGCCAACAGAAAATGTGGCCCACTGGCAGTGCAACAGTCCCAGGAAACTTTAGTGATGTCCCAAATAGACTTCATCAATAGATGTATTTGAAGCTGGAAAATATTTCAGGTAATGGATCAAATTCTTCTCTCAGGTACACTTGTGCAACCCAATGTATTAACTTCAATGGAGCTGCACTGGCATAACTAAGATCAGAATTTGGCACAATATCTTTAAAACCATACAGCGGCCTTCTGAGAACAGCTGAAGCCAGCATCTGACCCATTATATCTGAAGATATTTAAATGACACAGAGGAAAAAATGTTTTTCAGGGAGTTTAGTTCAGATCCTTCATATATTTATTGTGTCCCCCTTATGCAAATTTGCACTTTTAATCCCAGTAACATATTACACCTTAGGCATACACTCCATGATCACAGAAGAGCTGTTACAGAACCTTCAGAGCTCAAATTGGTAAGTAATCAGAGCATTAATGGTGGATTTAAACTCCTAATTAATGCTTTTTATTGTTCTGGACATATTGCAAATAGCTGGCCAAATTCTGCTTTCATTTGCACTGCTGTAGATCCAGAGTAACTCAGATGAAATTGGTGAATTTCACTGTTGTTTTACTCTAGAGTTACACTAGTATAACTTAGTAGAATTGGGTCCAGTTGTGAAATGTGCTCCTCATTGTCACTTTATTTTACTAGAATGTGAAGAAGAATAAAAAACATGTATCCACAGTGAAGAAATATATTTGGAAAGGCATATTGAACCCTATATTTTTATCTCAATTCTCTAAAATCAGAAGTTCTCAAATGTTTCCACAGTGTAGGCTAGATCTTAATAAAGCAATTCCATGTACATCTCCCTCCCATACACAAATGTACAGACTACCTCCCCTCCCATTCATGTTCATGTAATATCCTTGTGGAAACGACAGCAATTGCTTACATGGAGAAATAGTATTAGGAAAATACTTATTTAATAGGCCAGCTCCTCAGCTGATGTCAATGGAACTCTGCCTATTTACACCAGCCCAGAATTTAGCCCAAACTATTTTAAACTTCTTTTAATAGTTAGAGACAAGGAGAACCACCCTCATGTGACCAACCAGCTCTCTGCAAACCACCAGCAAGTGCTCCATGAACCACCACTCTCCACAAGGCAAAACCACTGTTACAAACGTAATAATAGTCTGAACACAAGAGAAACACCACAGTCTACCGTCCAGTTAATAACAAGGTAGCAATCAGAAACCATGTCTTACATGTCAGCTAAGTGTGCAGTAACATGCTGAATCCAGTGTATTAGTTATGTTACAGTTACAGAATGTTGTTTTCTTAAGTGCCCTTCAAGTTGTCTCAAGGCTTTCAGAGCTGTCAGTTTTGTTTCTTTGGTGAAATGCTCTGAGCATTACTTAGCCTCATGTTGTATATTTCCAGCAGGATTTTCCACATACAGACCAACCCCCTCCCTGCTCCTAATTCCCATTCATTCATATAGCAGATTGGCAACAGTCAGTCCCTAAAAAGGTTTTAAAAAACTAGACCAACCCCTTTAAATCCCTATCCTAGCTGTGAGCGCTTCAATTAGCAGGTGCAACAAATTTCCTAAGGTCAAATATTTCTTGTAGTAGCTTCTCAGTTAGAAAACAGCAGCTTGCAAAAACAAACCCCCAAAACGTTGACATGGTTTTTATGTTACAGTTGGAAACATGCTAGTTGTAGCCGTGTTTGGAAAGTTCTCAGAATAGTAGTCGGAGAAGCTCTGCTAGACCCAGGGGAGCAGCAATGGTGTTTAAATACATAGCCCCTCTGCAATGTCAATGGGACTGTGGGCTGGGCGGAGAATACCCTCTTTCCCCAGCCCACACAGATTTAGGAATGGAACAGCTTATAGTCTCTCAAGATGGAGGCTATATGGAATTGGAGACTGGGCCAAAGCAGAATCACAGCCATTTTTCACATTTCACCACTGTAAGGCTCAAAACCTACAGTCATTACGGTCTTAATGCTCATCGACGCTAAAGTCCCTTTACACTGAGAGAACAAGTAAATGAGAAGCAGAGCCACTTGTCTTTTCTGATCTTTGACTGGATAACTGATTTTTTTTAACAGGAGCATAATGAATGTTGACGAACAAATAATGATCAATCCGTGACTGCAGGTCTCAGATACCGACAAGGAATGTCATAGAAAAGCTTATAAACAAACGTCAGCTATGGATTCTTGAAATGCTGGCAATTGGCAAATGCTGGCAGTTGGCTGAAAATTGACACAAAATGAATAGTGTGAACAACAGCCAAATGGAGTTCAAGTAATTTATTCAGGAATAGATTTGCAAACATGCTTTTTTTTCCATTATTTGACCATCTCAAGATTTGAACCAGGCAAAACCGTGGCTGATTTCAGTAGGAGCTTTTATGGAGTAAGGCCTGCGAGACTTGGCTAAGTGTATGCCAAGAAAAAAAGGGGTGGCGGTGGTGGTGGAGAGAATGGTTCATTTGCGTTGGTTAGTGGTTTATTGTCACATTGCAGATGTGTCCAGCCACATCAATAAACCAGTCTATTCTGTCCCATCAAACATATGGTCCAAATTCTAACCTTAGTTACACTAGTGCAGTTCTATCCAAGTCAATAGGACGGACGTCAATGGGGTTGCAATGACTGCAGGATCGGCCCCTATGTATAAACAAGCTGCACATGAGACCATGGCTGTGCTACAAGACAACATAGGCGCCCTTACTAGGCACAATAGCACAGTAATGTTTCAAAAAGGGGACCTATTCTCCTCCAAGTGTTACAAGAAGGTACTGTAGGAAGAAGGTGAAAGAATCATCCCAGCTTGCCCAAAACTGTAGGTGCTGACATAAAAAAAAACACCACCCTGATCATGCATGGTAAGTGACAGGCTGAGGTTATTCCCCCCCTTCGTGAGATGACCCAGGGCTAAGAAATTTCTGTTGAGATTTAGAAATAAATCAACATTTTAAATAACTGGGTTTTAATTATTTTCCAAAGGGGAAAGTGTCCAGGTAGACAGGTTCCAAATCTGACCACCCCCTAGTACATTTTCTCTTTCCTCCTTAAAGGGGCATATGCTTCCCCTCTGTGCCACATACAGAGGCCTTCACTAAGAGACAGGGGCATACACAGAGGAGAACAATTTCTGCAGCAGCATCCTCACCACATAGCTGCCTCTCTCCTCTTCATAGCCAGTATGCTATAGCTCTACAGACAGGGGAGAACCATGCAGCAGGGTATGCTCCCTGCCCCTAGGCAGCAGAATTTACTTTGCAAAAGGCATTGTAAGTGCCACAGACACTGAGTGGCCTGAGCAGAACTTAGAAGGGGAGAGAAGAGTCATGGTCCCATTGCTGAGGCGTTTGGGGGTAGGAGGGAGTGTGAGCAGGTTTAAATCTGCAGGCTGGATTCCTGTGGAGCTCCCATTTCTGTAAGAACAGGCAGCCTAACCTTCTGACTGCTCTGCTCTGCCACCAGAGGGAATGCTAGGGTGAAGCTGCAGCCCAAGCAAAAACACTGTTATGGGGGAGTCTGCGCTACTCTACTGGCTGCATGCAAGGAGGGGGAACAGTTGGTTCCGTTTTGAAGTGTCAGCCTTCCAAAACGATGGCTGAAATGGCAAAATCAGAAGTATTAGGCTGAGACATTACTCAGAGTCTTGCTGAGGGTGGCCCGGATCTCCCTGCCACGGAAATCAATGGCAAAGCTCCCACTGACTTTAATGGGAGCAGGAACAAGCCAAGTATATGAAGCCCCTAACAATCTAACACCAAAATATTTGAGCAACCCGCAAGGCAATTGAGATTGGCTGGGATCTCTCTGCTGTCCGTCCCAAAGATCCCCTGCAGCCATTTGGGGCACAATCTTCTCTGATCAGGGACTCTGTATATGGAAGGTCCTCCCTGAGTCTGTCCTTCTGAATCACTCAGCTGCTATTTTCAGATCATGGGGCAAGGCTTGTCTTAAGGTATCAATGCACTTGTGACTCTTTTTACCCTCCTTCCTCTTTTGGCACTGGCTCTTCCTCATCAGGAATCAGGTCCTGCAGCAGAGCCATAGCCAGAGTTAGAGCCAGTCTCTACAGCTGGCCAGTAGTAGGCTGCCTAACTAGCTGATTGGTTGGAAGATTCCGCCGGTGGGATTGTAAGCCCAGCAACAGCAGTTCAGTGGCTACTCAAAGCATTTGCCAATGGCTCCTGCACCTGCTTGTTACTAGCCCTGCTCCTGCCATGCCTCACTCTAGGTAACCCAGTCTGCCCCTTGGCTCCGATTTCTAAGCTCTGACTTCCGGTCTGACCCTCAGCTCTGGCAGCTGACCTCTGACCCTTGGCTCGGATTCCTGGATACTGACTCCTGCTCTGACCAGTAGGAACAATCGCCCACATCCCAGTCACTGACATTCTTTATAGATCATCCCCCAGAGGGGCTCCCTCTGAGCTCCTTCCCAGTGGATTTGGAAGGCTCAGGCGACTGGGCTGGAACATCCGCTACTCCACCAGCCCTTGCCATCACAGACTGGGACACAGCAGCAGGGCTAGTGGCAGTCTCAAGCCTGCAGTAGTGACACAGAGGGCTTCTGCAGTCTAGGAAGGCTGGAAGTTTCCTTCATCCCCCTGCCCTGAGCTCAGCTCCTCAGGCAGAAAGATTTGGCTCACTGTGTTTTCATGTGAAGGGGGGGGGGGCGGGCAGAGCAGGAATCATGTATGAGGCCAACCAATTTCATCAGTGCCTCATTTGAATGAGAAGGCCCTTAAAGACCAACATCACCAGTTGTGAGATGGAGTGGACACAAGGCTGGGGCTCAGACACAGTACACGTTTTATTATTAAAAAAAGAATAAAAACTAATGAGATGCTTCCAGAAGTTAGATTCTATAGGTACATCTCCACTTCCCAGCTGGCTGCAGGGAACGTGGCCTTCACCTCTCACAGTAAACACACGTATGTACCTGCACAGGTACTGGGGTAAAACAATACCCTTTGTCATGTGTTATTTGCTCACTTATAACCTGTGTTTTCTGTATACCAGTTAAATTGAGAAGAAAAATCCTACATTTCCTGGTCTATAAGATGGTGCAGTCTATTGTGTGGGACTTCTGGAAGGCAGCTTTAGGACATTGTTGTTTTGAGTTTCAAAACCCCAGCTCCAACTACACCAGACTTTGTTCTAAATTAAGACTCGAATGTGGCTGTGAATTTTGCAGTCAGCACCTCTCTTTACAATGGGTAAAATGAAAATCATAGTCAGCAAAGTTTGGATATTCATATTCCAGATCTGGATTTGAACTTTTCAGCTTGGTCCCATCTTTACCACTTCATTTCAAAGTATAAACATTGAATTTTACAGCATTCGCTGTGAGGGGAGTGCAATGTGGAAGCCCAAGCCACACAATACTGCAAAGTTCTTCAGGGCACAGGAAATCAAATGAGCTAGATCCTGGTCTTGTAAACATTCAGACAACCGGGGTAAGGTGTACTGCACGTCTCTGCAAGTGCTGGGAACCGGTATACAAAACACTTGCCCATTTACATTAAAATATTAAATTATTTAAAAAAACAAGACACATGACTGTTTGCAGTTATAATGTATCTGACATGCTGATTTCGGGGTGGAGGAGAGAGCTGAAATATGAATCTCTCCCTCGCTGGAAGGCTGCAGTGATAAGCAGAATATGTTCCAATGTGGTTGATCTTTTGCAGATGCCTGAAGACCTCCTAATCAGCAAGGCCCCTGGTTCTCATATTTTTTCATAGTGAGGACTGCTTTTTTTAGATAGATATCCCCTTATTGACACAGGTGCTGGAACTAGGGGTCCTGGGGGTGCAGCAGCAGCCCCTGGCTTGAAGTGGTTTCCATCCTATACAGGGTTTACAGTTTGGTTCAATGGCTCTCAAGACCTCCACTATCCAAATAGTTCCAGCACCTTCTGCTTGTTGATCCCTTTGCTCCCAACGATTCCACATCTTTTCCGTGGCACCTACAGTGCCTGGTTACATGAAAAAGGTAAGAAAAGGACAGTTAAGGAAGAAGATTAAAATAAAATTGTTCCAAAGCAAATGCTGGATCCTGCTTCTGCTGAAGCCAATGTATGGTTACCGACCTTCATTTTGTGTCTGTGCTTTTTCTTTCCTCTCCACTTTGTGTTACTGAGGAGGGGTTCCCTGCACTGCTGCGAGCCCCCACTGCAGTGCTCAATTTAGTTCTCTGTGAAGTATGGTTCTATCCTCTTGCATGGTTGCCCCCGCCATCTCATTTTACAAAAGCTGCACATTTAATCAGGGCTGCATTCATATCAAACAGAAGAAAACAAAAGACACAAAACAGGTGCACGGGGTGGAGAAAGGTGTTGGATTTTTGTTGGTTTCAGTTTAGTTGTTCAACAAAAGCATCTGGAAGTTCTAAGAGTGCCCCGGGCTGGTCTACTTCTAGCAACAAGTGTCATTGCTTGAAAAACACTGGCTGTTTTATCACTGTGTGTAAGCAGCTCCGTAGATCACAGATTGAGAACCACTGAGGTAGGCAACAGGTCTAGGCAGTACTGCTGAGTGAACACAAGGGGGCTTTTCTTCCCCTATGTCCTGAACGACAGCGTAAATATTCGCCAGTGTTTCCAGATCTACTGGTCCAAAACTCACACAGCCAGAATTGAAAAAGCATCCACAAAATAGCAAGCACTGATGGACTAGTATGTGCATTCAACTCTATGGTGGCAGCCAATGAGAATTAGCCGAGCAAACAAACACTCATTGGTTGCTGTAGCTTTGAACCCCACTCCCATTGGATGCGATCGACCTTTAATCCTACCCCGCAAAAGTCCAAGGGGTTATTATGATTTGTGATCTTTCTGAGCTGCCCGCAACAGCAGCCCACACAGATGGTGCTAGCTACAGAAGCAGCCCTAATTATAGCTACCCATGCAGCTTAAAAACATCCTCCAACTGGCTTTAGAAAGCAGTGCGACATGGCCGTACAGCTGCACACACCCCATCGTAGAGAACGGAAGCGTCTCTTTCTTACAGGCTAACAACTTCTCTCTCCTTCTGACTCCAGCTCCTGCAGAAGGCTCCTGGCCTCCCCTTCAGCTGCACTGGGACGCCTTTCACTTCCAACATCATTTCCAAGGCACAAGGGGCTCATGATGTAGCGATAGTCACTAGTGACAGCAGCAGCTGCTCCAGCAATGTTCTCTCCGCTGTCCAGATTTCTAAACGAAGCATACAGGGCAGGGTTGCTCCCAGAAGTCTCTTTGGCCTCCCCAATGTTGACATATAAAGGATCCTGACTGGACGAGAGCATGGACATTCTCCCCTGAATCATTTTCAGCTGTAATTTCAGCATTCCAAAGCTAGGGCGTAGCTTGGGCTCAGAATGCCAGCATCTGCACATGAGATCATAGCTGCAATGCAAACAGAGTAAAGAAAGCTGAAAAATATAGAGGGTCTGTGTGCAAAGTAACCCTGGCCATTAGTCATGTGGCAAAGCCACTAACAAAACAGGACCCAATTCTTCACTCAGCGACATGGTACAGCCACCACTTTAGGGGTCAATTGTGCCGACAAGCCATAATGGAGGGTGGGGGAGCATGCAATTCCACCCGATCCCAGCGGAAGTTCTGGGAGTAATTCTGCTCTACCACCCCAAAAATCTCTGTGTACAGAGGCAAGTCAAGCAGCCAGATCTGCAGAGGAGTCACCCACAGCCCTAAGTGAATATTCCTAGGATTTGTCCGGGGTGGGTTGAGCAGGAAAAAGTAGGGTGATGGGGAGGGGAGAGTTCTAGTTTTGGTGTGTTGTAGAATTAACAAGGACATTTGTCAAATCTGAATTCTGAATGCTTATTTTTTGGTTGAGCTAGGGGTGCCACTAGAGCCTTTTAGAAGCAGGTACATGCTTTTTTGGGCAGTAAATTGACATAGCTACAATACAAAAAAAATAAAAAGCACACATCCGTCTCCAGAGCTCACTGACACAAAAGCCGTTTGCTCAGGCTTGGCACAGGGTGAGAGGATTTGCCTTCAGTATGTTCAATAGGATCAAATTCCTAGTCTCCTCACATTTTCCAGAGTATTTTCACTTTGGTCGGAATGACGGTTGCCAAGAAGCAGGTTTTTCAGGAGGTGCACACACAAAAGATCAAAATCAAAAGGCCAGTCAGACAAAGCTGATTTGGGAGAGCATCAGTCCACTGATGCTGCTTGGCATGAATAGAACCCCGAATAAATGCAATGGGTAGTAATAGATTTTTATTCTCTTTGCAGGAGTTCTCAACCTTTTCCTTGCTGAGGCCCCCCTCGACATGCTATAAAAACTCCAGGGCCCGGTGGGGTTGGGGAACTCACGGCTCCAGGCCAGGGGACCCTTGAGCATAGGCATAGTTTTACTTCTATTTTGGGGGACAAGGGCTGGCAGGGCTTGAGCCAGCTCCACAGAGTGGGGTCCATGGAGGGAGTGCCACCTCCAGCCCCTGACTCACTCAGGAGCTGCTCCCAGCTTTGCCCGGGGGGAGGGGGCTTCAGCACCGGGGCTCAGGGCACCGGGTTTCAGCCGTGGGGCCCCGCAGTCCTCCTGAAAGGGCTCGCGAACCCCCAGGGGGCCGCAGACCCCTGCTCTTTGTTCAATAGTATGTGTATTTTACTCTCAACGGTGGATCAGAGATTTTTATTGTTCCAGATCCTAATCAAATGATCGATAAAACCGTGAGGAGGAAAAATAAAAAAACAAACCAGCAGCCAGATCTTTAGGAGCAAAAATTTCTGGTCAGAGTTCTAAAAGGTTCTATCTAAACTTTGTTATCTCAGTTCCTCGGGCATAATGGAACCCATCCACAATTCATGGGCAGCGGGTATCAAAGGCAGAGGGAGGCTGTGCCTCCCCAAACCGCCTTGCATGGCACTGCCAACGCTTCACCCCCAGGCCCCTTCCTGCTTCCTTGGCTGTGTTGTGGGGGGCTCTTCCCCCCCCCCGTAGATGGGACCCCAGGCTGGGGAGCTAATGGGAGCCGGCCTGCACTCCGGGGTTGGGGAGGGAGGCCATGCCACCCGCTCACCTGCTCGGTGCTCCAGGGCTGGGGCTGCGCCGCCCACTCACCCGTCCGGCGTTCTGGGGCTTTGGTGGAGGGCCTGCGCTGCCTGCTCACCCGCCCGGCGTTCCGGGGCTTTGGGGGGTGGAGGCCGAGCCGCCTGCTCACCTACCCAGCGTTCTGGGGCTTTGGTGGAGGGCCTGCGCTGCCCGCTCACCCGCCCGGCGTTCTGGGGCTTTGGTCGGGGGGCCGTGCCGCCTGCTCACCCGCCTGGCGTTCCGGGGCTTTGCGGGGTGGGGAGGGAGGAGCTGCGCCGCCCGCTCACCCACCTGGCGTTCTGGGACTGGGGGCACTCGGGCAGCCTAGGGGTGCGGCTGGCTGCTGCACTGGGAGGTGGGGGGACTCTGGGCTCCGGCAGGGTGGGTGGGGCCTCAGGAAGAAGGTGTGGTCCGGGCTGGGGTCTAGTCTCCCCAAGCCCGGGGTTCACCCGCCACCCATACTATTACTATTACTATGACAGAATGACAACTTGACTGGTAAAGGGCACCATCCTCATGTACCATGGGCACTATTATTCTGGTTCAGAGGGCTGTAAAGAAACAGACAAAGTCTCCATTGCTCAAATAACTGAACTTAAAATGGCCTTGTCTGCTCTGGAAAAATTTACCAAGATTACTGTGTGTTCCCCCTAGATTGGCTGTAACACACTCCACCTCCACACGCACAACTCTATCAGTCATTTATCAGCCATGGTACCAGTCATGCTACGTAGACTGCTTTTTCTGAGGTCAAGTAGCAATTGAGCTTCAGTCATTACAGGCAAAGTTATAGGAGTGCCAGAGTGGATGAAGGTCAGAGTCAGGAGTGGAGCTATTAGCTCCGCTCCTGACTGTGGCTCAGCAGGAGAACCTCTTACGCTCCACCGGCTGACAACCCCCCAATCCCCACTCTGTCCCCCTCCATCCAGTCACGCCTCCATGAAGGCACTGTAGATGTTGCACCAGGAGTGCTAGGTCATGTTAGAAGAGCAGAGAAAGTGAGGAGGGAAGATGAGATCCATTAAATGGGATAAAGAAAGTCCATGGAGGTTCTTAAATACAAGCATGGCTTTTGAACTGGGTCCTGAAACAGATTGGGAGCCAACAGAGTTGGAGGATGGGGATCACATGGTTGCTCCTCTTTATTTAAAGAAAACCGTGACCTACTATCCTGAGTTTGTGAACTTTTAGAAAAACCTGGTCCTACTCAAACTGACCAGGCGATCAAATAGATCCCAACACTGACCATCCACCTCAGGGCTGGCAAATAACTTCCTACAACTGGTACATGCTGAAGAGATGGCACACACATGCTTCCCTACTCTCCAGAGAGCATCTTCTCACTTAGCGCAAGACATGCCTGGGAAACATCTGCTGCAGTGGTCAGAGACAGAGCTCTCCAGTGAGACCTACTCAGTACTTAATTTGTAATGAAAGTGGTGCTGGGGCTCAAACAATTTTTGTACTTTCATAACCGTCACAGCAAGCCCAGAGGTGCCGGGGCTATGAACTGCCAAGCCTAGAGGGGCTGAGGGCTCAGCCCTGGCACAAATTAAGCATGGGACCAACTGCAAAACTGACAAAGGGAGATGGCCAGGAAGGAGCTCTTCCCTCTTACAATGCAGCACAAGAGAACGAGGGCCAAACTCACAGAAATTAGTGCAGACAGGCATACATCAAACTTCCCAGAGCTAGGCTGGCCCTTTTATGCCAGGCAGGATTCACCCTCCAGAGGGCAGGCAACGGTGGTATTGCTCCTTCTTGTGGGGATTTTACTGGGGAAGGCACCTTTAGCTTACCCCAGATACTCCAATGGTTAGATCCGGTGGGGTGACCAGGGTGACGGTATAGTCTGAAAAGTGGGATCTGTGTCACATATCTGCTTCATGTGGATCAGAACCCACAGTTCTCAATCAGGCCAAACTCTCCCTGACCTCAGTGCGAGTTTTACTCAGGTAAGGAGGGAAGAATCAGGTCCTATGTGTTTTATACGTAACTCAGCTCTGCTCAGCCTGGGAACAAAACAAGTTCTTAGTGTCACCAGCACAGCAGAACTCATTCAGCTAGAAAAAAGCCAGATCTCTTGTATTCTTCTTTGTGCATCACCCACCAAGCTGGCAACTAAATTCCTATTCCAGAATCTTTATTGTTGCTGATTCTTCCGGGAGAGCGAGATCTGACAGTTCTGGCAGTGAAAAGCACCCCAAAACAAATAGACCTGTAAACTTGTAAGCTGAGCAATCTGATATGAGGTTTACTGAGAAACAAAGAATACAGAATTGCATGATGGCATTTTTTACTCTTCTCACTGTAGCTAGACAGCACTTTATTGAGCCCGTTACTAATTTTGCAGTGGAGCAGTTGGCTCCCATGGCATTACTCCTGATTTACACCAGTCAGAAGCAGGCCCACATACTACACAAACACGCCGTACAAAAGAATTGACCAAAGCCTGGTTACTCTGACTTGCTCGCTACTCTGCAGCGCCACATTCACTGTATATTTTGGCTTCATTGCCAGAGTCAAACAATGGGTTGACAAAAAGGTATACAAATGCTAGGAAACAGTCAAAAAGTGATCTGCCATGAAGACTAAGATGAATGACTTACTAACAAGAGCCCAGATCATTCCCTTATGTGGAACAGCCAACATGGGGGACAGGCAACTCCGTGAAATAGGGATTCCTCCAGATCATTCTATAAGCACCACTTTACAGATGGGGAAAGCGAGACAGAGAGGGAAAGCCAACATTTTCAGATGCGTCCCCTGTGCTGGGCTGTGTGATGGAGTGGTCTGCCACAGAGGACATGGAGACCTTATAGGGCGGCTAGTGAAAGGGTTAAATGGAGAATATATTATTTGTACTAAGATGCTCAAGGAAAAATGGGAAAGTAGAATCCAATGGCTGGGAGTGCTCAATATGGATGGCTTCTCATTTCCTTTTCTCAGATGCCTTTGTCCAGAATGAAAAGGCTTTTACCTTAGGAAATGCATTGGAGTAATCCTCTTGGAGCTGAGAAAGATGGCAGTATTTGCTACCAGCTTTGAGACTCCTTTTTGAGTCAGGTAGAGGGCACTGATTGATCAGCATGTATTAGGGGTGGAGCTAAGGAACTATAAAGACTGCTTCAGCCTCAAGGGATTCACTCCAGCTTGATAGCTCAATCTAGGCAGAAGTCTGTTCCAGCACTGGGGGGCTTATGCCAGCATCTATAGAGTGAAAGATCTGGATACACACATTCCATGTAATTTTACAAAGAGGGAACACTTCATCACCCAGCAATGCAGTGTGGAGATGATCATTTGGAAGCTACAGCTGGTGCAGAATGTGGCTGCCTAGTGGCATTAGCTGCAGGGTCTGAGGATATATTACACCAATATTCCAAGCACTGGCTTGGCTTCCTTGCCATTTCCAGCCGCAGTGTAAGATGTGGACACTGATCTATAAAGCCTTACATGGCTCAGGTTCTGGCTACCTGAGAGGCCCCTCAGTCTGCCTATATATTCTGCCAACTGCAGTTGAGGTCAGCAGAGATGCTTTCGATGACAGTGCCTAGCTTTGAAGGGAAAAATGCAATAGAGAGTCCTCTGCTCTGAGATATGCTTCCCCCATAGTTCTGCCAAATTATTAATCTTCTGACCTTCAGGGCATGGCACAAGGTCCATCTCTTTGCTTAGGCTTTGGCCTGGAGGAGGTGGGAAGCAGTGAGTTTCAAGGAGTTTCAACACGGGTATAGTTTAGCAAGGGGGGCAAAGTCTCAGGCATAGTTAGCTGTATGTGTAACTACCCTGACTTCGGTGGTGTGACGCCAGCAGAGAAACTGGCCCCTTGTTTTTATAGTTTGTAGCAACCCCAATGACTGTCTCTAGCAGGTGTCTTCAAATATTGAAAAGAAATAGACGGTGAACAGAAGCCATGCCAGCTGTCTCTGTCTCTCTCTGTCTCCATTAAGAGAGGATTCTCCATGGGGGTCAAAACAAACCAAGGGACAAGTTACTCACATGTCTTCCAGGCACTCTGGGGGCTGCTTCAACCTGTTGCCCCTGATGAGGTAGTTGTAGATTTCTGCATTTTCAATGCCTGCGTAAGGGGTTTGTCCTCGGGTCACAATCTCCCACATCGTCACACCAAATGCCCACTGAAACAGAACAGCAAACAGAGCTGGAAAATCACAGGTTCCCTGTTTGCCAGGGCAGCAGGCATTATTTTTTCCAACTGGTTGCTGTGAGCTAATTAACTTATTGCGCTGTGCCAGATTTTGGACTACTAGAGGATGTGCACAGTTTGGCCACGATGCCTAGGGCAGTGCAGGGAATGAGCCACTTTTGACTTAGTATGTTCTGACATGTATCTTTGGAAAATGCCAGGGGAAGTCTAAGCAGCAGGATTTGCTGTGTGCAAAGAGGACTGTTTCTCATAATCAGCGATACATGCAGTTGTGTCATCAGTCACTTGTTGGGCGCACTCAGTATCAAGGTCGAGGACAGTACCTCATGCAATATTGCAGCCAGGCCGTATGGCAGGGGTTCTCACACTTAACTGCTCTGCGACCCCCTTCTGACAACAAAAATTACTACACAACCCCAGGAGGGGGGACCCAAACCTGAGCCTGCTCAAGCACCACCACTCAGAGAGGGGGCCACAGCCAAAGGGCTTCAGGCCCAGGCAAGGGACCTGTAACCTGAGCCCCACCACCCAGGGCTGAAGCCCTCTAGCTTTGGTCCCGGGCCCCAGCAAGTCTAATGCCAGCCCTGGTGACCCCATTAAAATGGGGTCGCGACCCACTTTGGGGTCCTGACCCACAGTTTGAGAACCACTGCTGTATGGTATCACCAGCTGCCTCCTCAGAGGCAGCATCAACAACTGGTAATTGGCAGTGCAGGCCCACAGGCAAAGGAAGGAGCCAATGGGAAGCCAGATCAGAAGGCAGCAAGGGAGAGAGGAGGGAACCAAAAGGCAGACCTAGAGGAAAGGAAGAGGAGCTCCAGGTGTATGTGCTTGTGCTCACTTCCTTAGTGAAATGTAATAAGGAGGAGTATCTAAGGAGTGAGTGGCCTTTTAGTCCACATAACAATATGGCAGGTATGTGTGATGTCATCCTCAACACAGCCCCCTGCTGGATGAAATAGCATTGCCAGAGCTACTCCAGTGTGTGCGTGTGAGAACGATGGCAGAGAAAAAGGGAGAAGAACAAGGGTGAGAAAGGAAAGATGAAACTGGAGGAATAGAAAGGACGGGGTGGGGGAACAAGAGAGGCAGAGAGGTGAGGGAAGGAGGCCAGGGATGAGAAATGGCGAGGGGTAAAAGAAGAGGGCCAGGTGAGAGGGAGTCATCACTGTCACATTTGTACCACAAACTGCTCTTTTCAGCTTCAAAACATTTCCCAGATTCCCCAGTTCTGACATCATGATCCAAGCCAGGAGACAGAGATGCGCCCATCCCTTCACACAAGGCATCAGCCATTCACATGATCCTCTTCCGTCGCCAAGGGCCTGATTCACTGTCTGGTGAAGTCAACGGAAAAATCTCCACTGGCTTCTAGGGGAGTTGGACCTGGCTCCAAACACTAGAGCAAAACTTACCACATCACTGTGTGTTGTGTAAAGATTGTCTGCAAGGCTTTCTAGAGCAAGCCACTTCACTGGCAGCTTGGAGGCGCAGCCCTGACGGTAATAGTCTCCACTGTAGATTTTCTTAGAAAGCCCAAAGTCTGCAACACACACGTTCATATTCTCATCCAACCTAAGGGAAAATGTGAAAGAGTAAGAAGGCAACTACGGGCTACATTCAGGTAGCTAGAAATATGTCCAAGACTGGCCAGCTCAGGGCAGTGGTAATAAGGTAGAGAGCCTTTCAGCCTTAGCTCACCAAATCAAATGGGGCCCAGGGTTGGTAGTGTCCCCAAGTCATCCCCGTTTGGTGGGGATGTGAAATAGGTTGGAGGTCTCAGTACAGTTCCTAGGGACTAACAGGGGAGTCACTACGACCCTGGCAGTGCAGGAGCAGAGTGACTTCCACCGAAAGCGGTCCAGAGAGAATCGCCTCCCCTACCCACAGTGTTTGTGCAAAATGGTGCACTTAAACTTCCGCTGCCTGGGCCAAATTTGCAAAGCTATTTGAGATGCAGAGAGGTGCCTAGTGGGTTGGAAGTGGTTTTATTTAGATGTACACCAGTCTGACTAATTAAAGAAGAGTTTGGTTCCTTCCCTTGCTCCATCCCAAGTAGACAGGGGAGGAGGAGGGATGAGAAACTAAGCCCTCTAAGCCCTCTCTTTCCTCACACCAGGCAGGTGGTTGGGAGAGAGAAGCCACAATGCTGCATCATGCACAGTTGTCAACAATTTAATTATTTCAAGAGAAAATCCACGCGGTGGGCCAAGGTCCACGTGTCACCAGCGGGTTCCATGTGCACCCTGGGTAATCCTAGATTAGTTTTAACATCTTCATTATCAAGCCCTCAGAGCTGACACAGTTTTTTGGCAGTTCTAAAAGCTCCTTTCTCTTATCACAGCGCAAATCCACTCTCTGCTCTGTATGTTGTATCGTGACCTTGCAACAATACCTGATGATGTCTCATCAGAATGACACAATGCTGCAAAAACATAACATGCACCGCACCAAACATCAACCCTGCGAAATACACACAGAACCCAATGACAGGAGTGCTGGAGATAAGATTCAGTGAAGCACCCAAACTGATCCCTAGGAGTCACCTGTGAAGATATGCCACTCCTCCGATGGGAAATAACGGTGAGAGTGATTAATCATCGCAATAATTTACCAAGGGGTTTGGTAGAGTTTCCATTTGTAAATCAAGATTGGATGTTTTTCCAAAAGCTCCACTTTTAGGGAAGTTCTCTGGCCTGTGTTATGCAAGAGGTCAGACTAGATGATCACAACGGTCCCCACTGGCCTTCAAATCTATGAATCCCTACACAGCTAATAGGTCTTAGCTTCCCCATATCTGTTGCCACTTTCTTGGAAGGAAGGACTGTATCCTGCTAACCCTTCAGGAAAAGGCAGGCTACCGCCCCCTCCTGTGACTTCATGGGGCTTCTCACTCCTTTCTCTCTTATCTCTCTCTTATGAAGGCTTTGCCTCCTTCCCTCCCTAGCCTTTGTTTGGTATGAAAGCGCCTGGCCCACTTACATGCAGTTCCGAGTAGCAAGGTCCCTGTGTATGAAGTTTTTCGAGCTCAGGTATTCCATCCCACTGGCAATATCAATCATGAACTTGAGTAATGTCTGAAGAGGCAAATTCTGCAAGAAAGCACAGTTCTAGATTGGTCCCTTGAACATTCCAGTCACTCAGGGCCAAACTGAGGCATTTACCCCCTGGTCCGCACTGGGGGCAGTGGAGAGGCAGCTTGTCCTCAATGCAAGCACGACAAAGTAAAGTCATTTCAGAACCTTGTGAGCCTGGAGTCTCCAGTGAGATCAAAACCTTCTAGCCCCTTGCAAGTACCTTTGAGAGATAAAAACCTGCACCAGTGTGAATGTGATCTTCCCAGCACGCCCCCTCCCCCTCCCTGAGAGGAACTGTACAAAGAGAAAGACTTACAAAGGGGTTTTCTCCAATCCGGGACATCAGCAGAAAAGCATGGAGGTCTCCGTGCTTCATAAAGGGTAGGATGACCATGGGAATTGGGAGCCGACCCTTAGGGCGACTCCGCAAACTGACTCCTGGGGTGAGAGAGCACACAGCAAAGAGCAGTTTGCAAACAGATCCATCCTGAGCAGGGCGTTCCACTTGCCTCTCCCTCTTCTTAACAGTCTGGGGGCAACACGGTCACTCACATTTCTGGAGGGTTGAATTCCATGTGCCACCCTCCCTCTCAGGGCCTGACCCTATGAGGTGCAGAGACACCTACCTCAGGGGGAATTGCAGGTGCTCAACACAACTCAGGAGGCACTCAGCTCCTTCAGGCCTGGGCCCTATAGTTCCTAGGATCCCTCCAAAGGGGGTGGTGACCTGCACCACAGAGCACTCGGAGTTTTGCTTGCATTGCCCCACAATGCCTTAGAGCAAGGCAGGAAATGTCCTGCTGTCTTCTTTCTCACTGTTTAGGAGTTTCTAATCTGATGGATAACAAAGGTTTATTTTTTCCCCTATTTTTTCCACTGACCCATCCAACATATCCCTTTCACCAGCCATTTCTCAGCCAGGCCATCTGTGGCTAACGTTGCCGAATGCATTTCCAAAAGCCAAGGAAGAACGGAGAAATGGTTTAAGAGAAATCAATTACAGCTGCATTAAAAATATATGCGTGCATGCACACACATCTATAATTACACACACTTCAATTCCCGATAGGCCTGGAAAGGAGCAACACCCACATCCCACACAATGGGGAGGGCCAGTGGAACACGGCTGCCCACCACTCCAGAAGGTGGCTGCAGCTCAGTGCTGTTGCACAGTCTGTATACATTTATGTGTATAGTTTATGAAGCAGTTTGGGATCCGACAAGGCAGGAGGAACTACATTGTGCTATAGAACTCTGCTTCTGGCTCACCGATCAATTTAGTAACATGTGGGTGGTCAAACTCCTTCATGCAGGCAGCCTCTCGCAAGAATTCTTCAATGTCGCTTGAGGTGAAGATATCCGCTGAAAGACAGAAGCACGAGATTTTTCCTCAGTGACTCAGAGGAGCATTAAGAGACATGATTATCAGAAGCTTGCTTTGTGAGGCATAACACATTGTCTCAGACGCACAATTAGATAACATTTCACAACAAAGCCTAGCCTGCCACATTCTCCTGGGACGTAGGGGGAGAACAGAAGTTGGAACAGGGAGAGAGCCTCAAGCATACATCAGGGACATCTGGTGACTTCATTCTTGGCAGAGCAAAAACCTGTCGATTAGCAGCTCTTTTCTCAGCAACAGCTTTCATTGGAAGTCACAGAAATCATGAGTGGGGCTTAAAGACATGGGAATTAATTAGCTAAAAGGAACTGAATTATAATGTGTGGGGGGAGGTGATAGCCTGGCAGAAGAGATTAAAGATGTTGCCAACCAACTAGATAGTCTGGAATCCCAGTCCAAAATGGGGGAGACTATTTAATACATGACCTTGGTGGCACAAAAGATCAATGCTTTTATATCTCTTAGCAGTATTGCTTCTTTTATTTTGCAGGAGTGATGATTTCTTTGGCACCAGCAGCCTTGGAGATCTTGGACCAAATTCAGCAGTGACATTAAAGGGCATGAAAGTTACTCATTGACCAGTTTCTGATCTGATAACAACAGTATAAATCTGGAGCAGCTTCCTAGATTTTTCTGCTGTTATTCCAGATTGTGAAGTGAGCTAAGGGTTCAGTGCAGCATGTCATTTTCCCTTCCTTTATGTCACTGCTGAATTTGGTGGGAGTTCTTAAGACCTGCTGGGAAATCAGATTCAGAGCCAGAGGTTTACAAACTGGTCAGAAAAATGCTTGTAAATGGCAAAACAGTGTAACTTGCACTAATCTGGTATTAAATAAATGAAAAGGGAGTGTAGTTTACAGTCTTGTGCTCAGTGGGGACCAAACTCAGCTCCAAGAATAAGCAAGCATAACTTCTGTTTCAGCCAATGGCAGCTGCACCCATTTACACCACGTCTGACTTTGGCTCCAGGAGTGACAGGGATGGAGTGGCGCAGGTTAGTGTGTGAGTGTGTGTATGTGAGAAAATGTCCTGCTTTATTTTATCTGCTTTATCTGGTAGTTGCTTTTCCAGCTACAACCCCACTTCCCAGTCAACATGGAAGTTAGGCTTGTTTTGTACATCCACTGAATGCCAAATCAATGGGCGTTCTGCTATATTGTCACTTACACCCAACACATAACTTACGTTACTATTTACTTCACCACTGAATTTGGCCCAGAGACTTTCATCCATTTACTTCAGGATATATTTGGATGGATTTGGCCCTTCATTGCTACCTGTGTAGGGCCAAGTAGACTTGACAGAATTGTTCATGCCATAGGACTTAGTATGGTGCAGAATCAAGGAATTGAGTGGCATTCTCTGAACTTAATAGTAATAATATTTACTATTTGCTTCTTGTGGTGCCCAGGATGTGCTAGGTGCTGTATAAACCATAAGGAGGCATCGTCCCTGCCCTGAAGAGTGTATATTTTTTTAAAGAAGAAATGGACAGAGATGAAGGGGAAAGGGATCAGCAAACAAGCGAGGTGGCTCAGCGGGAGCATGTACGGGGAAATCTATGTTGATAGACATTTACTGAGCAAAATCGAACCCTTCCAAGCCTAAATGTAATCTTTCCAAGTGATTTTATTGGAAGTGTTTCAAGTAGCCCTGCTTTCACCCACCTTTCAACATCTTTACTGCAACCTTCTGGAAAGAGCCATCCTCCAGCTTCAGTAGCGCCTCTCTAACCGACCCAAATTCGCCTGTGGAATAACCAGAGCAGGCAGTAAGGAGACAACGCTAGCGCAGATGATTCACATCACGTTTACTCCAGGGATCACGGAGGCAGAAGCTGGGAGCTGAAGAGCTATAAGGAGTATGGTTACCAGCTCCATTTCTCCTACAGCAGCCCCATTCAGCAGCCCATGAGCATATGCGTGCGTGGGAGGCCGGGGCAGCATGACCAAGGGACAGGAAATACCGTGATGGAGGTATGCTAGGTAGGGGACAGTTTCAACTGGCAATCCTTTGCTGACTGAGGACGTGCAGAGCTGGAGGGAGGGCCATGGATCACAGCTGAGGCGTATGTCTGGAAAGGGGATATTGCGAGGGGCATGGCTGAATCAGGCTTGGCTGGGGTCTCTCAGCTGGAGAACTAAGGAAGTTTTCATCTGAGGAAGCTCTCCAAGGTGACAGCTGTCAGAGATGACAGCCAAATGACGGTGCCAGTGGGATTCATCAATCAGCCAAGACACAATCGGGCCTTATCTCTGCAAATTCAGGGATTAACATCCACTGACTATAGCTGGCCTGACAATCTATTCAAGCACTTGTGTGTGGACAGGAAACACTCCTCAATCAATTAAGGGGGTGTTTGCCCCAGTAAATTTCTCCAGTGAAAACAAGGCCCCGGTGTAGACAAAGCATGGCTGGCTATACCATGTTAAAGTTGTTTTGGCCTGAAGTGGTTTTAAACCATAACACAGATTTAAAACAAATATAATGTATCAGTTTGCATTAGTTTCAGTGTAGCTTTGATTTGCCTGATGGGATAAGTTCCAGCTGCTAAATCCACACGATTTCATAATCGCTTATCTTGTAGACGAATGCACTTAGTTTGAAGTATATTGTTTCAGATCAGAATGCTGCCAAGTAAGCAGCACTAGAGCAAGAGTGAGAAAGTGGAGCAAGGTGGTTCTGGCATCTACGCCACAAGTGAAAGGACCTGATAGAAGTTAGCTTCTTTCTGCTAGCTTTTCTCCAGTGCCATGCTCAGTGCTATATGTGGTCATTCCACAATCACAATGCACAAAAGATCAGGTCACAGGACCCAAAGTGGGAGAAGTTGGGGGGTAAAAGACAGTTGAAAGCCACCTTTATGCTGTCCCTAAGGGCAACCAATGGCTGTTACACAGCCAGGGATCATCAGAGCACAAGGCACTCCACCCACTGCACCCATGCCTTCTCCTACTCCCACAACACCCCTGTGCTGAGAATTGGGGTTGGGGGCCTGGAGAAGATAGTGCAGAACTGGAGGCACCAGGCCTATGCCATCTAGGAATTTTCTCAGACTAAGGGAATGCCCAAGTGCCTTGTTAGGGCAACTTTCCTGCTCATTTGTACCATGGAAGCAGCCCAGGAGCACCAGAGTGTGAGCTGAGGATCTGGCCAGATGGGTCAACAGTGGAATGATCCTCTGTACCTGTCAATGAAATCCAGACACAAGGGGCAGGCACATGTTGCCTCCACACCCAAGTTCTATTGCCTAGCAGCATCAAGATCTGAGCCCTTTTTTTCTGCAGGAAGATCATCCTCCTACCATGAAACTGACTTTCAGAAGCACATTTTTTGGAGGCTGGGGAGGTGGGTGGGTGGGGGGGGGCAGAACAGTCTCACTGGAGCAGGATTGAAGGGAATTGCATTAAAGCTAATCTTAGAAACCTGTTGTTTATGTCAAAACGAAAACCAACTCCCTTTTACATTGCCTATGCCGCCTGACTTCAGTTTCCCTTTGGATTATTGCTGGCCTTTTGATTAAATGCTTTACGTTTTTCTACTGATTAACCTGAACTCAAATGCTAGAGCTGAACACTCTCAAATTCTGGTCAAATTCAGATCCAGCTGCAGACTTACCCCTATAATGCTTTAAACCCAAATCGCCCCAGACAGAGAACATTTCAATCTGGATCCATATATTTTTTTTGGTCTTGGGTTTTGTTTTGTTTTTTTGTAAAGTGCCTCATAGTCTCTGTGCTGCCTTATTTCATTTAAGTTTCTAAAGCCTATTGGGATACAATTTTTATAGAACTCCTTCCATACCATTTAGGTGCATTGTATACATTTGTAAGTTGAAGGGATGGCTGAAAGTTGAGCAAATCTGCCTTAGCTTAAAACACCCGGGAAGTTTGCATACCAGTGGACCACGAGTACTGTGTAAAACCTTATGTGTACGATAGCTATAAACTTAGTCTCGTGACCTGATTAAAAAACACTTAACAGCTGTAGTGCAGATGTGGCCTAATCACATCCCCATAATCAAGCCAAAGCCTTGAATTGTTTTAACCCAGGAGATGGTTAGTGCCCATCTAAAACGACAACATTTAACCATGTTCAGCAGGATCAAGGGACAAATGGGTTGTAACCACTTCCCCTGACTTGGTGATGGTTGAAATAGATGGGGCATTAATCAGAGTGTATTAGGTCTTGTTCAAGTTTTGGTACAGACTCACCCTTGCCTAGCATCCTTCCCAGAGTGAACTGCTGCTCCTGGATTAGAACATCCTTGAGTTTGGTCTTCAGCTCATCACTGATCCCTATGCTGTCCACTGGAAAAATGAAAGGAGGAGGGATCAAAAGAGGGATGCATGACAAAAGGTTCTATGAGAACATCCAGTGAGTCCAGCCCTCCAGCACGCTCCCATAATCCAGCCCTTCAGTCCTACTCCCACATTATATGTTGGTGACCTGGGAAAAGGGAGAGCTCCTCCCACATCCTTGAGCTTCATGCAAGAGAAGAAGCCAATAACTTTCAGGCATGTGAAAATTGCTCTTTCAGTGCCAAAGAGGCAGTGATGGAAATCCTATGAGAACACTGCTCTTGGTAACCCCAAAAGCAAGTGGGATACAAGAGTACAGTAAATAACACTGAGGAGCCAGACTTGCATTATGACAGGTTTCAGAGTAGGAGCCGTGTTAGTCTGTATTCGCAAAAAGAAAAGGAGTACTTGTGGCACCTTAGAGACTAACCAATTTATTTGAGCATAAGCTTTCGTGAGCTACAGACTTGCATTAGTTTCCCAGAGGGTGTTTGGGACCTCAGCTGGTGTAAATCAGCATATCTCCACTGAGTCTGTGGAGCTGCACCAGTTTACAATGGTTGAGGATCTGGCCCTTAGCTGTTATTACACACAGTACAAGTCTCCCTATGCCTGATGAGGATGGATAAGATAATACACAATACATGATGGGCACTAGGGCAATAGAGCAATTTCTGACCCCAGAGGAACAGACTCAAAGGAATGTGTTGCAACCATCCCAGTCCAGCAATGCAGCACTAGTCCAAGGAATCACCCCTTTGCAGAATCTAGTCTAGAGGGTGGAACACAGAACTGGAAAATGGAATTTCTAATCCTGGATCTCACTCTTGCACAAACCACTTAACTGTGACTCAGCTCCTCATCTGTAAACAGCAGCCTAATATTTCTTCCTTGCCACATACTGATTAATTAGTTCATGTTTGTACCATATTTTTAATGCTACAGACTGTTCTATTATTATTATTAGGACTGACTGATCTCCATTACACCACTGACATTGAATTCAATGGAGTCACACCAGTGTAACACTGGTGCAATGGAGTGGCGAATCAGACCCATTGAGCTTTGCACTGTTGTATGGAATGATAGCGACCAAAAGATGTTCTCTTAGTGTAAAATCAAATGCTAGAAGCTAGGTAACTAAGTAGGCTAACACACTAGCCTTTCACCTCTGTAGACTTTGTTTCAAATACAACACAGTGGCCTCAACCCAGACTCTTGTGGACATTTGTCCACAAGACAGTCCATCCCTATTGACAGCCTTTTCCCAGAGCTGGATTAGACAAAGGTTTAGCATTTAAATAGCTATGAGAACTGTATAGGGAAACATGCTCAGCACCTGCTCACACTACGTCTGGAACCTCATTTGCGTTAATCCCAGTTTTTCATCCTAAAGAGTGAGTTTCAGGGAAAGGTGAGCGAGACCAAGATATACATGTGAATGGGACTTGTTGGAAAGAGTCACTCAGACCATTTTACCTACATGTTGCCTCAATCTGCTCTGGGCCTTCCCTGTTGAAAGACCTGGCTGCTCTGAAATGGACCACTGGCTCTCCCCTGCCGATCACAGTGCCAAAGACATGTCTAGGAGGCAAAAAGAAGCACAAAATTACAATGAACAGGCCATTCCTTGCTATAGGGATATCTCCATCCAAATCTATCAGACAATGCAATGGCTCCAAACATGGAGCAGAAATGTTCAATCTGCCACAAGTCTTCATTATAAAAAACAGTGAATGAAAAACCCAGCGGAGAGGGAGCTGAAGACCACCGTCTCCAGCACCCATAACCATGAAAAGAATCTATCTTACCCAAACCGAGTTTCTTTTCTTCTTTTTCGAAGGAGAATGAGTGCCAGGGCAACAGCTGTAACCAGGGCAGTGAGAATGCCCAAAGCCACAGGGACCCAGGATGTCCCATAGGGCGGTTGTCTCTGGCCATCTAGGTGGAAGATAAGACACTGGTTAGAAAGTAGGAGACCATCTATGCTTGACAAACAAAAGCTGAATTAATCCACCTCACCAAGATATTTTTCCCCTACAAGTTAATAGAACAATCTTGCTGTACTCTGTGTGCCTTGGGGAATCTTATCAACACTGAGACTTGGCTTAAGCAACTACTCAACTGATCATCTAAAACCTGGTTGCTTAACTGAGATGAACTTCTATCAAAGGTGGAGCAGACCTGTATCATGTGGGTGGACTCTATTCTTAGTTACACCCGTGGCAATTAAGTAAATGGAGTTGTTCCAGATTACCTTATTGTAAATGAGATCATAATTTCATTCAGTATGTATTGGGGTGGATTCTTAAGACAAGAGGTTACTTAACAAGGGTGGGCTCGTGTACTGGTTTCATTCTGTTTTCTCTCTGAAGTGAGTAGTCTTGTACAGGCCAAGTTATCTATACATGATGCCAAGCATACCTCACAGGCTTGATGGCCTTCTGAAAGACAGTAGAGGAGCTTGGCATTAATTGTGACTCTGATGTTCTTTGTAAGTGAAACTCAGTAAGATGACTTTTTGAAAGTCCACCATGAGTCCATTCTTGGAGGAAACTAATCATAACATTGGTTCTAGCTTCTGTTTTGACAGTGCTCTTTGCTGTGTGCTGTCCAGAAAAGGATGGATATGAACCCCTTTCTGATTGAGAGCTGCCTCCAGAGCAAATATCTTTGTGAATATACTTGGGGAAGGGGTGAGGCCAAAGGATAGGCCCTACATTGCAAATGTCCCTAGGCACAGGAGAACCTTAGAACCTGCCTGATCAGGAAATGTATGGAGCGACTTCAGCAACAAGATATGAGTGCTGATATATGGTCTCTAAATACCCATTGCTGTCTCAACTGGAATTGTGATATTTTTACTAATTTATTCCAGTTCTTCAAATCCAGAGTAACCTTAATGCTTCCCAACTATTTGGGGATGGGAGAAGAATGTGGAACAGGTCTCTGGGCATCTCTCCAGCCTTGGCACTGGCTTGATAAACTCCATCATCTGACTGTTGCTTTATGAGGTTCTGGGAGAGGGAGGCTGAGGGGAATGATCTGTGAGGGGTCTCTGGAATTCTATGGAATTCTTGCTGACTACTCCAGTCACCACTGGTTGGAAAAAGTAGCAGTCCAATGGGCTGAGAACAGGAGGAACCTCTCTCCATGGGTCCTATCTGCTCTGATGGGTGCCGGCGGAAGGGAGTCCGGCATTCTTATAGCTGGTGGAGCCTTGTCTGATGAAGGCATTTCTGGGCCTTCTGTATCAGTTGAATTGTATAACCCTGGTGTGGAATTTTTTATGGAGCAAAGAATAATTAATGTAACAAGTTGGGGAAATGTAAGGAGACAGTGTAAACTCCTGAGCTGGAATAAATCCAGGAAATGGAGGCTAATACCCCTATGCTTGTGTAAAAGCTATCAGAGCTTTAGTTGCACCGGTGTAAATGAGATTTGGTGTCCATTTATCAGCACTCACATCTTCTTAGTCACCTTTAGCCCATTCTGGAATCTAATGATAACGCCACATTGAGACAAAGGAGGACAGTTCACACCTCTCTCAAAGCTATTGTTTCAGTCTGTTTGAAGATATCACTTTGGGTCACATGCAGAAAGTCTCCTTCAAAACCAGAAAGGCTAGAAACTTCCTTTTTTTTTGGAGGGGGGGAATCTAAATTCTAAAGAAACTTCTAGGACCAGCAGAGACATATTAGAATGGCGAATCACCATGTACCACCCCTGTCTGACCTCTGTGCACGACAGAAGGGGTCAGTGCTGCAGAGTGACCATCCCCTTAGCTCTGACCCCTCCTGAACCAAGGAGTGTCAATTGCACAATTTATCCATAAGGTTGGAGGAAAGGGAAGCGCGTGTCCTAGAGCTATAGGATCCCACTCCAGATGTTCCCAGTTACATCCCTTCTTCCTGTTAAACTAGAGGGAAGCATTGCAGCCCGAGTAAAGACAGCAAGAGTTGCCTCCTCACCAGAGGTGTCATGTCCCCCCAGATTTGTTGCTTGGCTTGGACTGAGCATGTGCACACGGACTGAGCATGCTCAGTAACACTGCTGAAGCTGGCTGCCCTGATTCCTCCTCCCTAATATTGGCTGGCACGGATTGTGTCTGCTCCTCACACTCCACCCCATGTCTCTGTCTGTGGAAGGTATCTTATTGACAGTGCTGCATGAGGCAGAATCATATATTTGCTTACATGAGCACCGAGGAGCATTCTGGTGTTATGAGAGCACTGTTTTTTATTAGCTTTGCAGTTCTTTCACCCCAAGAACTAAGGGTCCCCCTGAGTACATGGTCATAAACATTAGAGATAGAAAACCGATTAGACCATTCTGCCCATGTCCCTGTAATATTTGTGCCAGGTGGTTCTATCTGAGTAATTGCAGGTTTCAGAGTAACAGCCGTGTTAGTCTGTATTCGCAAAAAGAAAAGGAGTACTTGTGGCACCTTAGAGACTAACCAATTTATTTGAGCATAAGCTTTCTTGAGCTACAGCTCACTTCATCGGATGCATACTGTGGAAAGTGTAGAAGATCTTTTATACACACAAAGCATGAAAAAATACCTCCCCCCACCCCACTCTCCTGCTGGCAATAGCTTATCTAAAGTGCCCACTCTCCTTACAATGTGTATGATAATCAAGGTGGGCCATTTCCAACACAAATCCAGGGTTTAACAAGAACGTCTGGGGGGGGGGGGGTTAGGAAAAAACAAGAGGAAATAGGCTTGAATAGAGACTGGGAGTGGCTAAGTCATTATGCAAGGTAACCTAAGTTAATTGTATCCAGTTTCCGAACTAATTCCAATTCAACAGTTTCTCGCTGGAGTCGGGATTTGAAGTTTTTTTGTTGAAGAATTGCAACTTTCATGTCTGTAATCGCGTGACCAGAGAGATTGAAGTGTTCTCCGACTGATTTATGAATGTTATAATTCTTGACATCTGATTTGTGTCCATTTATTCTTTTACATAGAGACTGTCCAGTTTGACCAATGTACATGGCAGAGGGGCATTGCTGGCACATGATGGCATATATCACATTGGTGGATGTGCAGGTGAACGAGCCTCTGATAGTGTGGCTGATGTTATTAGGCCCTGTGATGGTGTCCCCTGAATAGATATGTGGGCACAGTTGGCAACGGGCTTTGTTGCAAGGATAGGTTCCTGGGTTAGTGGTTCTGTTGTGTGGTATGTGGTTGCTGGTGAGTATTTGCTTCAGGTTGGGGGGCTGTCTGTAGGCAAGGACTGGCCTGTCTCCCAGGATTTGTGAGAGTGTTGGGTCATCCTTCAGGATAGGTTGTAGATCCTTAATAATGCGTTGGAGGGGTCTTAGTTGGGGGCTGAAGGTGATGGCTAGTGGCGTTCTGTTATTTTCTTTGTTAGGCCTGTCCTGTAGTAGGTGACTTCTGGGAACTCTTCTGGCTCTATCAATCTATTTCTTCACTTCCGCAGGTGGGTATTGTAGTTGTAAGAATGCTTGATAGAGATCTTGTAGGTGTTTGTCTCTGTCTGAGGGGTTGGAGCAAATGCGGTTGTATCGCAGAGCTTGGCTGTAGACGATGGATCGTGTAGTGTGGTCAGGGTGAAAGCTGGAGGCATGTAGGTAGGAATAGCGGTCAGTAGGTTTCCGGTATAGGGTGGTGATTATGTGACCATCATTTATTAGCACTGTAGTGTCCAGGAAGTGGATCTCTTGTGTGGACTGGACCAGGCTGAGGTTGATGTGGGATGGAAATTGTTGAAATCATGGTGGAATTCCTCAAGGGCTTCTTTTCCATGGGTCCAGATGATGAAGATGTTATCAATATAGTGCAAGTAGAGTAGGGGCATTAGGGGACAAGAGCTGAGGAAGCGTTGTTCTAAGTCAGCCATAAAAATGTTGGCATACTGTGGGGCCATGTGGGTACCCATAGCAGTGCCGCTGATCTGAAGGTATACATTGTCCCCAAATGTAAAATAGTTATGGGTGAGGACAAAGTCACAAAGTTCAGCCACCAGGTTAGCCGTGACATTATCGGGGATAGTGTTCTTGACGGCTTGTAGTCCATCTTTGTGTGGAATGTTGGTGTAGAGGGCTTCTACATCCATAGTGGCCAGGATGGTGTTACCAGGAAGATCACCGATGGATTGTAGTTTCCTCAGAAAGTCAGTGGTGTCTCGAAGGTAGCTGGGAGTGCTGGTAGCGTAGGGCCTGAGGAGGGAGTCTACATAGCCAGACAATCCTGCTGTCAGGGTGCCAATGCCTGAGATGATGGGGCGTCCAGGATTTCCAGGTTTATGGATCTTGGGTAGTAGACAGAATATCCCAGGTCGGGGTTCCAGGGGTGTGTCTGTGCGGATTTGATCTTGTGTTTTTTCAGGTAGTTTCTTGAGCAAATGCTTGTTTCTTTTGGTAACTCTCAGTGAGATCAGAGGGTAATGGCTTGTAGAAAGTGGTGTTGGAGAGCTGCCTAGCAGCCTCTTGTTCATATTCCAACCTATTCATGATAACAACAGCACCTCCTTTGTCAGCCTTTTTGATTATGATGTCAGAGTTGTTTCTGAGGCTGTGGATGGCATTGTGTTCCGCACGGCTGAGGTTATGGGGCAAGTGATGCTGCTTTTCCACAATTTCAGCCTGCGCACGTCGGCGGAAGCACTCTATGTAGAAGTCCAGTCTGCTGTTTCGACCTTCAGGAGGAGTCCACCTAGAATCCTTCTTTTTGTAGTGTTGGTAGGGAGGTCTCTGTGGATTAGTATGTTGTTCAGAGGTATGTTGGAAATATTCCTTGAGTTGGAGACGTCGAAAATAGGATTCTAGGTCACCACAGAACTGTATCATGTTCGTGGGGGTGGAGGGGCAGAAGGAGAGGCCCCGAGATAGCCCAGCAGAAGCAGCTGTCCTGAGAGTATAGTTGGATAGGTTAACAATATTGCTGGGTGGGTTGAGGGAACCATTGCTGTGGCCCCTTGTGGCATGTAGTAGTTTAGAAAGTTTAGTGTCCTTTTTCTTTTGTAGAGAAGCAAAGTGTGTGTTGTAAATGGCTTGTCTAGTTTTAGTAAAGTCCAGCCACGAGGAAGTTTGTGTGGAAGGTTGGTTTTTTATGAGAGTATCCATTTTTGAGAGCTCATTCTTAATCTTTCCCTGTTTGCTGTAGAGGATGTTGATCAGGTGATTCCGCAGTTTCTTTGAGAGCGTGTGGCACAAGCTGTCAGCATAGTCTGTGTGGTATGTAGATTGTAATGGATTTTTTACCTTCAGTCCTTTTGGTACGATGGCCATCTGTTTGCATTTGGAAAGGAAGATGATGTCTGTCTGTATCTGTACAAGTTTTTTCATGCAGTTGATAGATTTCCATTCCATACGGCTAAATGCAGTGATTATCATACACATTGTAAGGAGAGTGGTCACTTTAGACAAGCTATTACCAGCAGGAGAGTGGGTTTGTGTGTGGGGCGGGGGGGTGGGGAGGGGGTGAGAAAACCTGGATTTGTGCTGGAAATGGCCCAACTTGATTATCATACACATTGTAAGGAGAGTAATCACTTTAGATAAGCTATTACCAGCAGGAGAGTGGGGTGGGGGGAGGTATTTTTTTATGCTTTGTGTGTATAAAAGATCTTCTACACTTTCCACAGTATGCATCCAATGAAGTGAGCTGTAGCTCATGAAAGCTCATGCTCAAATAAATTGGTTAGTCTCTAAGGTGCCCCAAGTCCTCCTTTTCTATCTGAGTAAGAAATTCCTATGGGTAGAAAGCAGAGCTCCAACTGGCACTCTGCAGTATGACATGATTTAAAGTTTTTATAAGCTTAGCCACCCCTACTACAGCCCAGGGAGATGTTAATGACCCACTCTTGGCATTTTGCACACAGAGCACCCCCGCAAAGTGTATCCAGTGCCAGCTAGCTATTTTTGGAAAGTCAGCCACTTTTCTTTTCTCTCAGGCACAGTCCTGGAACAAAATGACATCAGTTCTGCAGTTCTATAGTTTAGGGCCTGTCAGCATTTCTATAAATAACCCTATTTCCCTGCTTTTGGGCCCTTGGTCATGGGCCAACTCTTGGCCACAACAAGCATCAGTCCAGAGATTTTTTTTTTTTTTTTAAAAAAGCAATTTTTGAGACAAAAACAAATTTTCACGGTGATCTTATTCCGATTTAAAGGGACACCATCCCCTGGAAATCTAGTCAGATAACGAGAATGAGCTAAACGCAGCTTCAAGCACAACACTTGCCCCGGAGGCCCCTGCCAGTTTCAGTGATTTTCCAGTCACATTTTCCAGTTCTTGAAGGTGATTTTCTCATTGTGGCTGCCCTGGGAAAGACACGCAGGGAACGCTGCCTGGCTGAAGGTACCGCTCACCCTGTGCAGGGAGCCAGCCCTTCAGTCCCACCTAAGCCCTCTGTTGAAGGCATAGGCGCCAATCCCGTCACGAACGCTGCGTGGCACAGATGACCGCCATTGCTGATCTCACTGCAAGCATGGGGCTTTAGAGGGCTATGTGGCTGGCTTAATCATCGAACGCATCATTAGCAGCAACAGAGAGGGTAGTGGTTGGTAAAACCTAGCTGGGCTCTCCCCACCACTCCCCCCCTCCCCCGGTCCCCCCTCTCACCCAGGGCGCCAGGGCTCATGCTTCTCCCTCAAATCTTAGTCACATGGGCTGGGGGAGAAAGAAACCCCAAGTGAAGTTAGCCCCTCGGGAGCAAAGAGCCTCCTCTCCCCAGCAGGAGCTGGGAGCAGCAACAGCAATTCTGAAGCTTTTGGAACCTTCAGAAAGGCTCTCCCCACCGCCTCACATCCTGATGCTGGACATTTTTCTTCCCTTCTGATTGGCTGTTTTCTTCATCTCCCCCCTCCACCACAGTGACAGTCTCTGCCCTACGTATTGCCCTTCCTTTTCCCACACCCAGGCCCTTATTAACCCCTCCCTTACCCGTTCCCCAGCTCACACCAGGGTATGTCATTAAAACAAAACAAAACAAACCGTAAACCAAATGGAAAAAATAAACACAGTGCTAACAGGACACGTGCCACCCATCATCCCTGGCAGCACTGCTTTCATCCTTCGTCCAAAAGCCAACTACAAGCTCCTCTATCTGGAGCTAATGTCACAGACCTGGCAAAATCTGGATTCATGCGAAGACATGGAACTGAAACCACTTTAGTGGCACTAATGGATGATTTCCTCCTGTCAGTGGATAGAAGCAGATATCCATTCTCATTCTCCTGGATCCCTCTGCAGCATTCAATGATTTTAACAATAAGATTGTGCTGTCTTGCATGAGAGAGTTGGCAGGGATCCAAAGTAATGTACAAAATGGAGGGACATACCTAAAGAGTAAAAAGAGTACTTGTGGCACCTTAGAGACTAACCAACTTATTTGTCTATTTATTTATTTATTTGTTGTTTATTTGTCTAAGGTGTCTCTAAGGTGCCACAAGTACTCCTTTTCTTTTTGCAAACACAGACTAACACGGCTGTTACTCTGATATCCAAAGAGTAGTGATGGAAAACTGCACTTCCATCACTTGTGGAATCCTTGGAATCTCACAACGATCAATTCTCTTCTCTGCTTCTTTTCACCATCTGCATGCAGCCATTAGGTGAACCGTTCAGATGATACAGACTCAAATGGCAGCAATATGCAGATGACACACAGCTCTACCTATCCTTTACCACATCTCTACCTATCCTTTACCACATACAACCACACTGCTACTGCCAAAGTGGACCAGTGCTTGGATGAGATCAGCTCATGGATGAAGAACAGCTGGTTGAAGCAGAACCTGAGCAAGAAACAGGTGATGCTGGTCAGAAGAGGAAAGTGCTTTGAAAAGTTTGCATCCACAGTGGAGGCTACACAAAATTGGCCAGTTTAGTCTGTAGTTTAGGAGTCATCTTGGATTCCTCACAGATGCTAAGCTCTCACATAGCAGCATCTGTGCATAACACTTTCTGTGTTCTCCAGTTGGCTCGGAGACTCTATGACATCCTGGTGAACCATGACCTGGCCTCAATTATTCACACCTTCATCACCTCTCAGCTGAACTACAGCTATCTGATATACTTGGGCACAAGCCTTCAGCATTTAGGAAACTCCAACTAGCACAGAAGGTTGCAGCGCGTCTCCTCAGCAACACAGGCTTCTGCAAGCACATCAGACTTGTCCTCCATTCTCCATACTGGCTTCCCACAGAATTTCGAATCCAGTTCAAGGTCTTGATCCTTATTTTCAAGGAGCTCCATGGTTTGGGCCCATATATCTGAAAGACCACCTGAAGTTCTGGGATGAAGACTGTGGTTGACAATTTCACTTCTCTGACCCAACAGAACTCTCAATAACAAGGGTAAAGCTCCTCTATGTAGGAGACAGAACTTTCTTGGGGGCCACCTCAGGGCTGTGGAATGAACTCCCCCAAGAACTAAGTGCAAGTTGCATTTCTTTGACCTTGTCTTCTCTATTATAAATACATTGCAACATGGATATTTAAAAAACAAAACACTCCCTCCCCCAAATCCTACCAAGATAAGATGCTCCACTGAACACATTTCTCCCCCAGTGGAGAGAATGAGAGGGCAAACAACTCATGACAGATGTTAGTCATGTTACTTAATGCATGACTAGAAGGAGCTCAGATGCTATGGTCAGGAGCGCAATCTAAGAACTTATATAAAATAGAATAGAAATCCCGATCACCTGTATACATGCCACATCCTTTCCTCCTGACCTTTGTCTGTCTGGTCTATTTAGACTGTAAGGTCCAGATATTGAAAGGTATTTTTGGGGCTTTGCTCAGTCACATTGCAAGGCCTAAGTGATTTAGATGGCTAAGTCCCACTTTCAAAAGTGAAGACATTTAGGAGCCTAAATCTCATTGAAAATCAATGGGGCCCCAATTCTGATTTGCAAATAAAATAATAATAATAATAATAATAATAATATCATCGGGTATGGAGGTCCATCTGTCATCCGAATCAGTATGGAACAAGGGATGGGAGAGGTAGGATTTCTCCTGGAATTCAGGATTTGCCCCAAAGTTATTAGTCTGTCACTTTCATGACCGCCAGAGCCACACAATTCATTATATATTTTTAAATGAGACCCATCCAAGAGTTGATTTTTAATGCAGGAAATGAACTATAAAAAGTGACACTGAAACAGCATATGGGGGCTAACGGTCAGTAAAAACTACCACATTCAAAGCAAACGCGGTAAAAAAAAAATTCACAAAGATGAGATAGGGCTTGATTGCCTACTGTCCTGCACATCCAAAATCATTTATGCCAAGTGCAACACAGGGGAAAAGTGCTTCCATATCACAGCTTCAGGGTTTTGCAGCCCTTTTGCACTCACTGGGCTAGATTCTCCCCTGCATTCAGATTGAGGGCCTTTGCCTAGGAGTAGAGGATCACACATGATGAAAGGAAATGGAGAGGACAGGTCCATCAATTATTATTAGCCAATATGGTCAGAGACACGACCTCATACTCTGAATGTCCCTAAACCTCTGGCTGCCAGAACCTGGAACTGGGCAACAGGGGATGGATCTCTCGAAATTGCCTTGTTTTGTTCATTCCCTTTGACGCACCTGGCATTGGAAACTGTTGGACGACAGGAGACTGGGCGAGATGGACTGTTGGTCTGACCCAGCACGATCATTCCTATGTCAGGCTCACTGTGCCCGAGCCTCCTCTCACTTGCACCATTGTAACTCCACAGTGCCATGTCCTCAGCTGGTATAAATTGGCATCACTCCATTCCATTGACATGCTGATGTATACTAGCTGTAGACCTGACCCACTGACTCCAGTGAAATAACCCCAGATTTACTCCTGTATAAGGATGTGTCTACATGCATGGTTGCTCCAGTTTAATATAAGATGTGATTTTAAACTGATTTAGTTATGCCAGTGCAAAAAGCTGTGTGGGGACTTGGATTAAACCTGAATGATTTTGCTTTAAACTAAACCAAGAGAAGAGACTCCACATGGGGGACTGCACTGGTTTCACTAAATCAAGGCAAATGTGTGTGGACACTGCCTAAGCAAGAAAAGAATCAGGCCCTGGCCTTTATCTCTTGAATTATATCTCCCTCCCTCTTCCATGCGCTACCCACTGCGGCATCAGCTAAAGAAGACAGCAGCACGTGGGACTTGTTTTGCGCATGCCAGAACTTTAAAGGTTATTTAAATTCTGTTTTGTTCAATGAAATGTACTGCGTATGTAGCCATGCTGCTTGGTCAGTTGTGTGCACTGAAAGGCACCAGGCCAGCAAGATACAGTGGGACCAGCAGCAATCACTGTTTCCCAACTTATGAGAGAGCATTGCCATAGCAAAAATAAACTAAAATCATCCTGCTACTCACCTACGACCTCCTGGGCTGCAACCAATAAGGTGTCACTCCAGGGTCCACAGCCAGCTGAGTTCAGCAAGCACACTCTGATTATAAGGTCTTTGTGGGGATTCCATGTCGTAAGATTGGCTTTAGTCTCTTGTACTGTCATTTCCCCCTGAAAGCAGACAAGAACAAAGGAATCGGGGGAAACTGTGCTTTTTTTATTATTATTAAAATAGATCATTGTGTCCAGAGGCTAGAGCAAGGCCTGGAGTCAGGACTTCTGGATTTGCCTCCTGTTTCTGTCACTGACTGGCTGTGTTACCTTAGGCTTCATCTCCTCTGTGTTTTAGCTTCCCCATCTCTAAAATGGCTAACACTAATATCTTTCTAGCTCATAAGATCATTGTGAGGCTTAATTAATGAATGCTTTGAGGTCTTTGGCTGAAAATAGCTACAGAAATATATTCTTTTGTCCTTTTCGAATACACAGTTCCTCCTGCTTCAAAGACATAAAGCTGCTGTAACACGCTGCAAAGCCACTGCCAGTTTAATCAGAAAAATAAATTCTGTTTGTTTTAACGTGTTGCCAAATTCCAATCACCATCCAGCATTCGTAGCCAAGTTTCACTGAAGAAAACATGGCCAAGGTATTTGCTATAATTTTTAAGATCCTTTTTACGTGCATCACTTACAATAGAGCCTTGAAACTTTTTGGCTACCAATATGGGCCTGATTTTCCTCTCCCACCAATATAATTCAGGAGGAATTCCACCAAAGTCAGTGGGCCTGTACTGGTGTGAAATTGGTGCATGTGTAATTCCCCCCCCCCCCCCAGTCTGTTATTGCAGGCTTGCTCATCGTTACGGGGTCACTGGCAAAGCATTTGTATGGAAGTGGGAAACCACCATAAAGAATCACATAAATGTCAAAAGCAGGTATCAGGGAAAAGTAAGTATTGATGTTCAAACTTAGGGGCCAGACCCTTGGCAGTGCCCTTTTAAACTCCCTTAATCACTGAATGAAATAAAGGATTTTAACCCCCTTTCACATAATTTGCAGTTGTTAATACTACTGTATCACTGGCATTTGAAAAACAAACAAGCCACAGGAGACAGAAGGCCCAGATCCAACACACTGGCCAAACTGCTTGGTGCAGGACCTTAAGAGGGCAAGGGGGGTGGTTTTCCTTCACCCGTCTCTGATGCAGGGAGCAGCTGGGAACTGGTTTGGGCCTTAATGCGCATCAGAGCTCAGGTCTGCGCTAACTTACTCTGGCCATCTAGAGGTAGTTATGCCGCTGGGGATCACTAGTGCACAGTGCATTCAGCCATGCATTGACACATGCTGTTTGGGGGTGCGGGAAAACGGGGGGTTTGTAGAGGGTGATACGAATCCCCAGCTGTCCCGGTAGAAAAGCTCTGGGGTGCAAAGTGGACATAGTGGGGGCCCAAGGAAATGTGGAAATATGCACACTGTAATAACACTTTGCACTTATACACCACTTTCCATTTTCAAATGCTTCAGGACCTGATTCTCCAACGCCCTGCACCCATCAATCACTGTGATAGCTGAGCACAGTTAATCTTACATATAAGTGATCAATCCAAGGGACTGCTTGCCTTGCAATGCAGCCACTGTGTGTGGTTTACACACAAACACACACCCCGCCCCGATGTTGCAGATTTTGAACACCCAGAACTCCCACTAATTTCAAGTGACTATGTTCACAGATTTACTGATGGTATTTAATTGATATGAACAGGAGAATGCAGAATTCTCAGCTGGTGTAAATCAGAGTAGCTCCACTGAAACCAAGGGAGCAATGCTGATTTACACCAGCTGAGGATCCAGTCCAAAGTCAACAGCGCATAGGAGACGCAGTGTGGTCTAGAAGACTCAATTTGAACTTTCCATAACTCTGTCCTGAAGGAGTCACCGTCAACCTCCCCAGGATTGATTTCTGGATATGTTACCTGCGTGACGTTATCCTGACTCCACTCTAGCCTGTATCCCAGTAGATTTTCTTTCAGCGTGTCCGGAGCCACTCCTTCCCACTCCAGAACCAGGCTAGTGTCTATCTGGATGACGTGGATGTTTTGTGGAGTGCTGCCTGGAGCTGGAGACAAAGGGTCGTACCCAGTCAATTGCACTGCAGAACAAGAACTCCTGTCCCCCAAGGCGCGAGAGTCACCAAAAGGCTCAGATCACCCGCTCTCAGGGGAAAACTCAAAGGAGAGAGTACGGGGAGAAAAATAAAAATCTCTGCAAGGTTCCTTTCCCTACATTTGCTTTCAATTCTTCCCTTGGGCAGTCTGGGGTTTGCCCCCACCTCCTCACTCCTACAGAAGAAGCACGGGGTTAGCCCCCATCCCCTGCAGATCTCTACCACCCCCCTACTCTCAAGGGCCACATGGCTCTCAGAGATCCACCCGGGCACAGGGACGTGCAAACACTAGCCCTGTGCCTGCACCCTGGCTTCAGGTTCTCAACGTATCGTCCACCAGCACAAAGGGAGCTCCACAAGAAAGCCGTTAAGCCTGCTAGGCCTGCCCAGCTAATACAGCTATGGGGAGAGGGGGTGAGTTAGTTTCCATTCTGTCTCGCCCATCAGTGTTGCCAGCCATCTTCCAACTGCAGAATTTTTATTACTGGGGATGATGTAAGAAGCGGAATGAATGGGCCAAGTTCATCCCTGGTGTGACTCCATGAAGTTACACCATTGATGAGTCACCAGACACACCTTTGGCCCGGTTTACTGATTTTATTTTAAGATCCTAAGTGGGGTTTGTAGCTTTCACATTTGACTTATAAACTTGCAAATATGATCTGGAAACTAGTGGGTGAGAATAAATATGGAACCACCTCCCAAAAAAATCCTGTTTGCTATCAGTTTTTGACAATAGCATCACACACAGTAAGACAAATAATTGGAGCAGAACTTTAGGAGACTTCAGAGTGGATTCTCAAACTGATGACCTATAGGTTCCTTGTCTTTCTGACTCCATGAGGAGTTCAATGAAATTTATAAATGGTTTGTCCCAAGCTTCCCCCCCCCCAACAGAACAGACTCGTTATATAGTAACACTTCTTTTAACTTTTCCAGCCTCTGTCTGACATCTACTTACCTATCTCCAGGGTCTGAAAATAAACCCAGTCTGTGAAAGGGGAGGTGCCCATCTCATTAGTGCACTGAACCCGCACACTGTAATTGCTGGAGTGCTTTAATCCTGGTAAACCACAGGTAAAAGGAGGGACGGGGACAATTTCTGTAGAGCCTTCGTGATTTTCGGGTAACTCAGCAACCTGTTTCACGAGGAAAAGCAAGCAGATATATTAGGATAAGCAGAGTGACCGACAAGACCATGCTGTACAATGGGGCATTTGTTTCATGCAAATGGCTAATTTCTGAACCAGTTCAGGACCAAGTACCAACAAATGCTGAATGAGCAGTATAATACCATATTTAAAGGGATGCTGTCAAATTAAAAATCATGGGCCATCCCCTCCATTGACTTCAATGCAAGTACCTGATGCTCTGGCCCCACATTTAAAAATGTTTCCTCACCTGCATTACAAATCACAATTGGATTATTAAAAGTGAAAGGCATTTTTAAAATCAAAATTTACTTTATGCTACTGACGCTGCTTGTTGACTTTTTGCATTTCTCTAAGCTTAGACAAAGAAAAACAGACCAGTCAGCTCCCCTCTTGTTCATTGTCAGTTTCTAATCAATGTCACTTTCGGGGTCTCTTGCATTAGCACAATGCTACAGCCTTTGGGTTGCAAATGCTGCAGAAAAAGCATTTTTCTTTCAAAACCAAAAAGCTTTCGACGGGAATTAAAAAGAAAAAGAATCTTGGCATTATTTCTACAGGGCTTAGTTTCTCTAAAACTGAAGTTTTACCAGACCTGAATTTTGGGTCCCATTTGCTCTCACTGTGTCCCTTTTATAGGCAGACAGGTTCAACCCTAGCACTCCCTGATGGCCTGAGAATAGTCGGACTCCACCGGGCAGCTCCAACTCAGCACATCTTACTGAAACGCACGTGCCATGAGTCAGCAGCGAAGCTGGGGATCGAGCCCAGGAGTCTTGACAAAGGGGAAACATCTTTGCTAACTTTATCTCCACTACGAATGTAACAGTCCCCTGCCCCATTTTGATCCATTAATTTATTTTGCTAATAATATTGACGCTTAGGCTGTGTACAGTACATAATAGGCTGACTTGTTGTTCCTGTTGCCAGTCAATGTCATCCGGAGCTGGGTGGGAGCTATCAGACTTTCACGTTTAAATTCTGTCATTCTGCTTATGCTTCTGGAGAGTCAGAGAGGCTGCATTCGTTTCCCACCCCCGCCCTCTGAAATACCTCTTGCATTGAAGTGAGGAAAAGTGGCACTATTTTAGCCTTTTCTCTGAGAAGCTCCAAGGGTGCACTGACCCATAGTGTATCCAAGGTGCCCAAGAACCAGAGCCGATGCGTCCCCCTTTCTGCACCCTCCTAGCAGGAGGACAATCATTCATTCACGGGGAGCCAGAGGCATGCATTTTCACATGGAAAATGTGGGTCAACGGCTCTCACAGAATCAGAGCTGCGGAGTGAGGAGGGAGGGAAAATGAAACATGAGATTGCCAGTGCCAAAACCACTGCGGCACTGCGGGAATCCCAGCTCCCTTGGTCTAACGATTTCCTGTAAAGGGAATATTATTGCCCACCGGATCGGAGATACAAACAGGGGCACAGAAAGGGCTGGGAGGCTTAAGAAATGCTAAAGCCTGGTGAGTGGATGGAATCTGAGCTGTTTTGATTCTGCTCCCTTTCTGCTTCTCTCCCCGCTTCAAAGCGGAGAGGAGGAGCTCAAACCCCAGAAAGATTAGCATTGGCGAGGCTGATGAGCATGCATACCAGGAAGAATGGACTGTACCAACTGGGGCTAACTCAGCCTTGCAAAGCATAGGAACAGGTTTCAGAGGAACAGCCGTGTTAGTCTGTATTCGCAAAAAGAAAAGGAGTACTTGTGGCACCTTAGAGACTAACCAATTTACTTGAGCATGAGCTTTCGTGAGCTACAGCTCACTTCATCATCTGATGAAGTGAGCTGTAGCTCACGAAAGCTCATGCTCAAGTAAATTGGTTAGTCTCTAAGGTGCCACAAGTACTCCTTTTCTTAAAGCATAGGAAGAAATTCATTTTGAGCTGCAAACAACAGTAGCAGCAGCAACAACAAAATACTACCAGAGACACAGAAAGCTACTTACATCCAGGCATCATTTCTGCTGCGGGGTAAAAAGAAATGTCTCTGCAATGATGGTTTATTTTATTTATGAAAGGGAATAAGCATCAGAGCATGGACTCTCCTATTTCCTTGCTCCTCCCCAAAGGGGACAGGAGAGAAAGCAGGTTAGCATATGCTGCATTTGTGCTCCAGGTTTACATCTGTGCTTCTAATCCCCTCCTTCCAATGAAAGTGTCTCAGCATCACAAAGGGATTCCAGGGAAGCTCACATTGAGCTGTGACGGGGAGGGGAGTCAAAGGGGGCTGTGTGAACACTGCCCAATATTCATACCTGAGAGATGCACAAGCGGAGGGAATGAGCCTGGTTTGACTGGCCTGGGTTGTTGTAGGATTGATTATCTCTCTCCGCTTGGCACTCTGGCACCAAACGTGTGGCTCAGCTTCCAAGTAACACCAGGGCCAAATGTTGCAAACGTGGATGCCTAAAGCTAGGCACATATGTAAGTGGGCTGATTGTCAGAGGTGCTGAGCGCCCACAATTTCCACGGTCTTCAGCTGGAGCGACAGGAGCTCAGCACCCTCTGAAAATCAGGCCATCTGTTTCGGTGCCAAGATCCGGACCAATCAGAGGGATCCCATTGTGCATGTAGGCCAGGGAAGAGTCCCGAGGGCCATACCTGAACAGTGCAAGAATGAAGGGGAGAGCGGCCATCAAATCCTGGGACCCACATCACGCTGGCATTGCTGCTGGTGACTCGGGTTACGGTCACATTGAAAGGGGGGAGAGGCATGGCTACGGAAAAAAACAAGGAAACTCTTTAGGTATACACAGAACTGAACCGAAGGTCACATGGAAATAGGCAGAGGGTACAGTCTGGGGATTTGGGACTTGAGCACAGGCAGTGGTTGAAAATATTCTTTGGGGTTGCTGAGCCTGCCCCACACTCACCCTGCAGCAGCAGCTGCTTTCCCATGGGGCTGAGCCCAGCTCCCTGGTCTGGCCCATTGGCTCTCACTGCTCACAGATCCAGAGGAGCCCACCACAGCGTCACTTGATGCACCCATCTGTGCACAACTGGGGCCCTCCCGCTATGATGCCCTCCCCCTGCGATGCCCCACTCCGCTTTCTTCCTGGCTGTGGCACCACCAGCCATGGGGCTTTGCCTGCCGGTCTGGGCAGGTGTGCACGATGGCTCAGATAATAGATTTGGGACAGCTGAGCCCCCTCTAGTCCTAGCCATCCACTGCCCCTGATCTTGAGCCCACTGAAGTCAGGCCTTTGGAGATGGCCCCTGAGAGCTGCCAGATGGAATTGCTCACGCTATTCTAATTCCTGCTTAACAGGGAACTTATTCACTGTTTGGTTATTGAAGATATATGCAAACACATGGCGGTTGTTCCAGACTTTTCTCTCAAACATTTTCAAATGGAACTTGAGTTGGTAGTCCCAGGGTTATGGTTACTAGCCCACAAAGCACCCTTTTTTATGATAGGGAAACTGAGGCATGGAGAGGTTAAATGATTTGCCCAAGGTCAGACTCCAAATTAGTGGCAAAGCTGGGAACAGAACCACGCTCCCCAGACTAGTAATTTAACATGAGTATCCTTCCTCCCCTAACAAGGCATGAATGGAGCTTCACTACCTAGTTCTTACAATGTCACTCTGCCCATTCACCTAAATCTTTTCATTGGCTTCCAGTCTTTTAATGCATTAATGCAAGTTCCTTGTCCTCACTTTCAGTCCCCTGCACTTTCTCTCCACCCATTTAATCCTAATCTCCCTCTCATTCCATTTGTCTTTCCCAAGCCTTGCCTTTTAGCATTCCCATTGTCCTCTTCTCCCACTACTGGCTTTGTCTCTCCATTCGTGCTGCATCTTACGCTTGAACCAATCACTAACTTCATGCCTGGCAAGTGCCTCTCCCACCTACAGATCCTTCCTTAAAATCTACATCTCTCTTGTTCTCCGACACAATCATCTCCATATCACCCTCTACTAGGGGTGATTTCATGTGTCCTGTTTCAAAGACTTTAAAATCCTTAGGGCAGGGGCATGTCTCAGTCTATCAGCCAGAGAAATCCCCATTTCTCCCTGGCTGCGGCCAGTGGCAACAGGAGGAGGAAAGGTGATTTTAAATCACCTTTATACCTGCCCCATTCTCGGCCCTGCCAGAGTCCCACTCTACCACTTCCATCAGTTGAAGGAGCTTCAGGTCTACTCTCATTTATGCGTGGCTGCAACAGTCCCCAAGAGGCCAACCTGCAGCTGAAGTGCAGAACACCCTAGTCCTGCCCAGCCCTCTCCCACATGCCTCTGACACTGAGGACTGTGAGAGAGGGTGGCATACACTGGAGCTGAATGTCTGCTTCATTCCAAGAGTGAGCAGGCCTTCATCATTCTATAACTAGCTACAGGTTCCAGGACTGAGACTGGGCCTCCTGGAAAGAAGGGACTCTCTGGTGGTTAAGGCACGGGACGGGGAATCAGGAGATCTCCGTTCAGTTCTCAGCCTTTCTATAGGTTTCCTATGTGAGCCAGAATAAATCGCTCACATCTTCGGGTTTTGGTTTCCCTGTGATAAAGGTGATGATAATTTTTAGTATCTCCCAGCCCTGTGTCTTGGCTATTTAGGTTGTAACCTCTTTGGGGCAAGAACTGTCTCTGGGCTCGTCTTCGCTGCAAACTGAAATTGAATTATAAATCAAGTGTTGCCCCTAACTTGAGTCCTGTCCACACACACACACAAATCCTTAACTCCAGCGTGGTGATGCTTTTAACTCAAGTTGGTTGTTATTTCAGGGGGTACAGACTGAAACTCTAGTGGTCATCAACTGCTCACATGACCACTCTGTAGCGTGGATGTCGGTAGCACCACTCGAGTGGCGCTAGTCCTCCAGTGCCTTCCCACAATTCCCCTGTGCGTCCAGAAAGGACAAACAAGTTCTCCCGCAATTACTGGGATAGAATTAATAGAGAGGCTCAGTATACTGCAGTGCTAAGAACCATGGGCTATGTCGCAAGAAGTCCATACCCGAATGCACGTAGCACCAGTATGGACACAGCAGCTGGAGTGTTACTTGGCAGTTCGGCTGCTTTCTTGTGAGTTAAGCTAACTAGAGGGGCATTACTTGGAATGTAGATAACTGAAGTTAATTCTGCAGTGAAGACGTAGCTTCTTACTGTGTGTTTGTAGATTGCCTAGAACAATGGGTCCTTGAACTTGAGTGGGGCCTGTAAATGCTATCGTAACCACAGTTTTCTGTTTAGAATGTACCTAGCACATTGGGGGCTCTACGGCAAACACATGATGACAATAATAGGAGGAAACTGTTTGTAAATGTTCCATAAAAACTGTTTGTCGCTGGAGACACAGATGAAAAGAGTCAGTAATAAACTGGGGACAGATGCCAGAGTCCCCACCAGCCTCTACATCTGTGAAACTGTAAGGCCCCAATCCTGCCCCTATACATGTGCTTTCCTTTACTTATTTGAGTAACCCCATGGAAGCCAATGGGACTACTCACATTTTCAGAGTAAAGCACATCTGTGTTTGCTGGATCATGGCCTAAACGAGCACCCTTCAAGTCTGCTCTTCCTCCCACTGAAGCCATTGGAGTTTTGCCAGTGTCTCAATGGGAGCAGAATCAGATCTGTAGACACTGGGTTTTTTAAAGCCTCCCCACTTACTTCACTTTACTGCAACTTTCTTAGGCATATTTGTGAAGAATACCAGCTAGGACACATATGGCTAAAGCACAGGACCGGAAATTTTAAAATGTAGATTCTTTTCAGGGTCTCTCACCAATTTGTATGACATTTGGTGAACAATTTAATGTCTTGGTGCCTCAATTTCCCCATCTATAAAATGGGAACAATACCTTCTATTCATTGATTTCTGATTGTGAAGCATTCTGAGAACCTTGGCTAGGAGGTGCTATGTTGTGACAAAGTATAATTATTATGAAATATATGAGAACTCTAGCTCCATTAAGGATATGTGCCAATCTTCACCCAGCCTAATTATTTACATGGTAATTTACTGTTAAAGATGTATGTCAATGTTTTTGACGAAAAATAGGAGGTGAATTTATAGCACAATAGCTTTGCGGAGTGAGCTACACAGGGAAAAGGCACTATTATTCTGGAATCCGAGTGTCCAAGAGGGAGTTGTTCCAGAAGAGCTATTGTGGAATACCTATTCTGCACTAGCTATTCCAGTTAATTTCTCCAAGTAGACAAGTCCTTAGGCTGACAACACTAAACGCTTTCTAAGTCAGTCATAAATCACAACAGAACAAAGTGTTGCATTCTTGGGCTGTATCTTGCAGATACAAGTGTCAACATAAAGAAAAACACACCCCACGAAGGGTATGGTCTATAGTTGGATTTAAAGGGGTATTTTAACACATTAACTAAGACGATCATAAATTGCAGTATAGACACAAACAGTTGCTCTTAGTCACATTCAACTCTAGGCTGCAGCCTGGAACAAATGTTTGTGACTTGTCTATACTAGAATTTACAATCATGCAGTTAACAAATGTTCAAACACAACCAAAAACTCAAGGGCAGATAGGACCTAAGATGAAGGGGTAAAGCTGGCCGCTCCTGGGTCTCTATTGTTTCAGTCTGTCTGAAAAGAAAACTTGACAAGGGCTCAGGGACTCACAGAATGACAGATGTTCACAGAAGGGCTAGAAATTATTTATTTTAAATGAGATTTTAAAGGGTAGAGAACACAGAAATCCATAAAATCAGTGTCAATCTGTTGATTTTAATGGTCCCTGGTGATCTCTGACTTTGGCCTCTCTCTTTTCAGCATCTAATGCAAGGCCAGTGCATTGGCACAAGAGGAAAAGGCATCTTCAGCTCCAAAGAGACCCCTCTATCTCCGGAAAGGGACTATATCCTCATTTACACTTTAGATTACATCTAGCCCACCTCGTGCGAACAGCTCTGCTGCCCTGAGTCTCCACTTTACGAGGCAAATCTGTTCTCTGACACCATGTTTCCAGTTGTGGTTTGTGTTCAATTGCCGATTTCACTGCCGGGGAACGGGCCTGCATATCAAGCAGCGAGCAGCCATTACAGCACAGTGTGTTGTTCCATCTGCTGAGAGCTCCTCTCAGCTTGGTTTTCAGGCAACTCAGCAACAGCTTCCCCCCCTTCTCCCCCACCCCCAATTCTTCTCCGCTGGGGCTCTCTCACCTTTAAGCCGAACAGTGGCTGTCCGAGAAGAAGACAGTCCCTTTACGTTGTGGGCTTCGCAGGAGAACACCGTGCTCTGGTTAATACCTGGATATCAGCCAAGGCAAGACAAAGAAAGCAACACAAACCGCTGTAGAGTCCAGCTTCAACCACTAAATCATGGTTACGTCTGACATCCAGCTCAGACTGTACGTGCAACTGGGGGCAAAGCTGGGGGCCAACCAAAAGCAGGTGGATTTTAGTGTAATTAATGTGTCAATTGCTCATTATAAAAGGGAGAGGAATGTGGCACTGTAGACAAGCCCATATCAGCACTTTGCAGCACAACAAAGGAGAGAGAGGGACCTTGGGAAGAAGGAGATCAAAACACTAGGCTGGCAGCTCTCTCGTCATGGTTGCCATCTCATTATTGTTAACCTCGGCCTTCTTCCCCACCCTGTCCCTCCTACTGTTTGTGGCACTCACTGGTTGGGAGCTCTTTGGGGCAAGGACCATGCCTGGAACAATGTGGCCCTGATCTTCATCAGGACCCTGGGGCACTATCACAATCCAAATAATAATCAGCTTTCAGGCTAGGGTAGGATAGGGTAGGAATCCAGTTTGGGCCATGAGTAAACAGAGTTTTGTACTGTCAGTTTAGGGCCTAATTGTCCCTTGTCTTGCACCGTAGGTAGCCATTAACCCCAGTGCAAAATGCAGACAAAGTGCACGTAAAATGCTACTAAATCAGAATGGAGTCATTTTACACCCCTTTGCACTGGGGTAAATGACTAAACCAGTCGCAGGGCAAGGGAGGATTAGGCCCTTTGTCTCCAGTGACTATTTGTCCACATCTCAAAGCCAAAATATAATGCAGTACTATTGGCAAGCTTCTCAGGGGAAGCCCAGGATTGATGCTTACAGATTAATCAGGATTGAGAGGCATTGGTAAAGCTGCCTGGAAAAGTGCATCCAGCACTTGCCCTTGCTACACATGGCCCTAGTATGCTTTCCAGGTTCTGTTCAAGCGAGGTCAACGACTACTGCAGCAGCTCTGTGTGCAAGTTAGGATGGAGATGCCATCTCAAAGCTGTGTGGAGTAGCTTGCATGGTGCCTGCCCTTGCTGTGCTTGACTCATCTTCACAGGGACTGAAACTGACAGGTATTGAAAAGGAGGAGGGGTGGCAAAGGAGGCGGAGCAGGAAAGGAGAGACTACAATGAGTGATAGAAAGAATGACACATTTTAATACCTTCCACTGATCCCACCAAACCACAGCGAAAGACATTCCAGCTGGCAACAAAGCAGGCACTATTGTTGTTATTATTTGGATCGCAGCAGCAGCACCCAAAACATGGCAGGCAATTTCCCAACACAGACGGAAACACAGTCCCTGCCCAGAAGATTGTGAACCAAGCTCCCATCACACTCTGTCCAACAGTCCTTTCCCTGTTCAATCGGGGGCCGATTGTTGACTTTGATCTCAAGACATTTGCTTTTTAGTTATGGCTTTATTATTATTTTCCTTAGTGATTTGATGCTTGTATTGGCAGAAGAAAGTATGTCCTCCTGCCCTGACAGACCTGCTGTTTTGACATGCCTGGGAACTCTGACCACTGGTGTCAGCATACACAGCTTCTGTTTCAAAGGCAAGAGCCAACAGGCAAAGGCCAGAGGACTCTGGGGAGTTAAATTTTGTAAGTAACCGCGAGTTGGGTTTCAAGTCAAGAGGATTATTTTTTTAAGCCTCCTCATGGTTAAAAAAAAAAAAAAGATATTGAATAATTCCCAGCCTGCTCAGTACTTTGGAGTGGAGCACTGCTCTGCCTGGCAGGGGGAGCTGTGTCCCAAGGGTGAGAGCAGACGCTAGCTACCTCCACTGAGACTCTCCACAAGGACAGAAGATGCGGGATCTCCAGTCTTAACAACCTCGTTCCAGCTTAACTCAGCTGCCCTAAACCAGGAAAAGCTGGCCTCTTGGTGTGTGCGTGTCTGGGGGGAGGAGGGGTGAACGAGGCCACCTGTGATGAATGAATGCACTAAGAATGCAGCTGGAGTCGGCTCCACCCTTGGTGTTCTGAGGGCTAGACAGCCCTCTGCTGCGGCCCCAAGTCGCTTTTCCTACGAGATTAAAGCTCTGTGAGGTGCCATGAGATTGGGATAGTGGATGTAGAGAGAAAAGGAGTACTTGTGGCACCTTAGAGACTAACCAATTTATTTGAGCATAAGCTTTCGTGAGCTACAGCTCACTTCATCGGATGCATACTGTGGAAAATACAGAAGATGTTTTTATACACACAAACCATGAAAAAATGGGTGTTTATCACTACAAAAGGTTTTCTCTCCCCCGACCCCACTCTCCTGCTGCTAATAGCTTATCTAAAGTGATCACTCTCCTTACAATGTGTATGATAATCAAGGTGGGCCATTTCCAGCACAAATCCAGGTGGGAAAAGGCCCACCTTGATTAAATTGGATACAATTAATTTAGGCTTGAATAGAGACTGGGAGTGACTAAGTCATTATGCAAGGTAACCTATTTCCCCTTGTTTTTTCCTATCTCCCCCCCGCCCCGTTCCTCAGACGTTCTTGTTAAACCCTGGATTTGTGCTGGAAATGGCCCACCTTGATTATCATACACATTGTGAGGAGAGCGATCACTTTACATAAGCTATTAGCAGCAGGAGAGTGGGGTGGGGAGAGAGAAAACCTTTTGTAGTGATAAACACCCATTTTTTCATGGTTTGTGCGTATAAAAACATCTTCTGTATTTTCCACAGTATGCATCCGATGAAGTGAGCTGTAGCTCATGAAAGCTTATGCTCAAATAAATTGGTTAGTCTCTAAGGTGCCACAAGTACTCCTTTTCTTTTTGCGAATACAGACTAACACGGCTGTTACTCTGATTCCTAGTGACAGATGTTCTTTTCTCTGTTGGACCCCCTTATGGGCCATCTCAGCAGAGAGGCCAAACCTCCCTTTCACCCTAGAGTTTTTCCCTCCAGCTCAGAGCTCATGCACACCAATGAGGAGGCCTGCTGTATGGTGGTCCCCACTGGACATGTTCTGGGGCCGACAGAGGACTCTGGTCTCCAAGGCTGTCAGCCTGCCATCTTCAGCAGCAATCAATTCACTCCACATTTTCCCAACAATTCAACTGGGTGACAAAGGTTAATTGGGCAGGTGTCCAGCATGGCTGGAGTAGAGGGGAGCATGCAGCTTGGTTGCAGGCATGAGAAGGGGTGGGCCAGTGTCCAGCATGGCTACATGGGAGTGGGGGGAAGAGCAACGTCTGGCATGGCTGTGGGGGAAGAGGGTGATATGAAATGTCCAGCAGGGCTGTAGCGGGGCGGGCACTGGCTGGAGGCAGCTGGATTCATAAGACAAATATTACAAGCAGATTAATCTAATTAAACCAAGCACACCCCCAAGAGATGAAGCTATAGTAGAGGCCTCCAATATGTCATTTTCCAGCAGCATGTGGCCATCCACACCACTCCAAGCGCTGCAGGACCCGTGCCTTGTATTCCTATAGAAGATGTCCTGGGGAACAATTACCCCTTTGGGACCTGTGCCATATACTGGATATGTGTTTGTCCTAATCTCCAGCTTTTAGCATCACAGTGTGCCCAAGACCCAGTCTCCTATTACACGGGTCTCTGGTATCGCTGCAGGCCTTGTCACATGGCAGCAAAAGAGCTCTCTTCTCCTCTTCCCCCCGCCCTTCTTACGTGACATTAATCTTGGAGGCAGACTTACCTGACACATTTAGGATGGAGGGGGAGATGTCCGGAAGCCCCACTCTGGAGTCTCCCATCCACCAGACAATTGTCACTGGCTCAGGAGGGCCAATGGCAGCACAGGCCATGTGGAATGGGACGTTAGGGGATACAGACAAATCTTCCGGCTCCACAGTAAAGTAGGGCACACCTAGAAAGGCAAACACAAAGGTGTAGGAGGAGGAGAGTTTCCCTCTGCCTCCATCAGGACATTCCCACTTTCTTCCATTAACACTAATACCTAGCGCTTATAGAGCAGCGAGCCACCCCCTGGAGAACTCAGAGTCCTCCACAAACAGCCAGGGTTACATCTTCAACAGCAGCTCAGGGTATTAAGGCCTCCATCTCTCACTGAAAGTCAGTAGGACCTGAGCACCTGTTCCCTGAGAGGTTTTTGAAAGTCACCTTGTGACTGAATTCACACCCTACACACCATAATCTCTCTGGCCAAAATGTGCCTTGTGAGGTATTGTTTGAAAACTAATTACTCACTGGTAAATAATTTCATGGTGAAATGTATGTAGCAATATTATGTGCAAAGCTAAGAAATCTCCCCTGTATGATGATAAAGGCACATGTTCAAACTCCTGTAGCTCTGGCAGAACTGGTCAGACAGGCCTGTCTTAAACAAAGGGATGTGCCTTTGCCTCAATTTGCATATAAGCTGTAAACAGAGTCCTCAGACAGTGGGAAGGGGAAGACGACAAAGAAAATCTGCATTTCAGCATACATCGGTGAAAAGAAACAGCATGAAGCCCCCTTCCTCCCTCAGGTTCCATGTCTCCTTGCTCTCAGCTGGGAAGAACTTTAAGTAGAGGTCACGCTCAGGAAAATGTTTTCAAAGGATGATTGAGCTATAAAAATAAGGTGCAAAACCACCCCAAATTCTTTCTCCCTACCCACCTCTGTCTGTTCACCTAAGACAAGAGAAGCAGTTGTTGGACTTTGAGAGCAGATCCTGGCCTGAGAGTTTGGTCAGCAACGTACCGAAAACATGGGGAAAAGCTTCACCTTGAACCAAGTCAAGTTTGTGACATTTAGAAAGCATTTTATCTTTATTTTTCTTGCAGCCATGGCTGACTTTAATGCCTCATTACTTGTATTCACTTAAAACCTCTCTCTTTATAATTAACTAAACTTGTTTTATTCTTTAATTAAACTAATCCAGTGTTGTGGATTGTTTGGGTAACTCCATTTAAGGCAGCAGATTGTTGTATGTTAATCCCCTTACAGGGCAACGGACCTAAAATATCTGGACTGCCCAGGAGTGGGCTGGACAGTGCAGAACACACTGGGGGACGATCTGGGACGAAGAGTGTGTTGGCATCACCCTGCAAGTAGTAACCAAGGCTGCTGAAAGCCAGAGTGTGGCTGGTGTTTGCTGACAGGCTGCTGGACCAGGGCTGTGGCTATATACAGACACGCAGGGTGTGACCTGCACGATGTTTGTGAGAAGCCCAGGTTGGAAGCTAGAGCAGCAAAGCATTGTGAGGCACCCTTGGTTGCAGGGCAAGGCTGACACAGGCCCTCCACTGGTCTGGATTGCACCCTGGAATGTCACACCCACCCAAAATGATTAAGCCTCAACACAAACTTCTGAGGTGGCTTTTAATGACAATGTTAGCCCCATTTTACAGATAGAGAAACTGAGGCCCAGAGATCCTATGGCCAACATATCTGGATGCATCCATTGAAATATTTTATACATATAAAAGGTGCCTAGCCTAGGTTCCTTTGCCATACATTAAAAATTCAGTTCTATAAGAATGTTGAAACAACAGCTGCACTCAACCATAAACCAGAAAAGAATTAGCCAAAGATTAAATTGTCACAGTTCAGGGCAACTACGGGCAATAAGATTTCTGCCTGAATATAGCCTATGCGATTTGGTCTTAGATTTTAGATAAATCAATGCATATGAAGTCATTCAAGTTCACCTGGGCTAGATAATTCTAATAACCTATATTTGTGTAGCGTTTTCTCCTGAAGGATGCCAAACCTCACCGAAACTGTATATATGGGGAACACACACTCACCACTCTACTGCAACCACCTCTGGAGTGAAACATGGTAGCCTTTGTGAAGCAGCAACACTATACAATTGGGTATATTTTTATCTATAACATTTTTTCTCCAGTTGAAGCTGTAGAAGAAATGTTACATTGACAAAACACTGGAATTGAGTCAGGAGGTTGAGTCAGGAGGGATAGCAGGATGAACACCCTATTCTTGTGAAGACTGCTATGAAAGCTTGAATGACTATGAATGACTAGGACCCTGGCTTCAAATTGCCATCCAAAACACAGCACCCCCCAGCAGCACAATGCCCCCTAGGACGATGCAGGGACACTCATTCAGCTCTGGCCTAGAGACACGAGTACCACCTACTAAAGCAAAAGTACAACTTCTTGGTGGAAACTGGTTGTTCTTGCAGATCTCCTGTTCAAATACTAAGCAGCCTTAATGCTTGAGACCTAATATGATCATAGCCTCAGGAGGTATGGCTACAGACTATATGGCACCACCTATCCACTCTGGCTTGGGTAACTATTGGACAAACGTGTAAAGCTTTACATTTACCAGGCCAGACTGCTGTGCAAAATGCATCAAAGATTATATACTTAACTTGAGTAAACTCTGCTATAGTTCAAAACACTTCCATTCGAAGCAACACTGATCATGGAAATTCTAAAGGAAAGTGCTTCTCATGAAACTAAGAGAATGGTACTAAAACTATGGTCTGTGAATAAGCAGTGGTCTGTGGAGCTCTTCCTGGCGACCTGCAGAATGAGCCATTTGAAGACCCAAGCAACGCGGGATTAGGAGGTTGGAGGGGACATTTGTCCATGAGACGATTCTTCACTTATTTCCTGGTCTGCAGAATTAAAAACTGAGAACCCGTGAACTAATACACACTCTTCCAGTGCAGCTGCCGCCACTATCACTTCCTACTCCTGTGTCTTAATTAGTTCGCTGTGGTACTTTACAGTTCCTGCTACTGTCCCCAGCTGTGCAAAGACTGGAGAGCCTGGCGAAATCTCCTCTGACCACTTCTACTAGTGTGATCCCAACATGAGAAAGCCCTACAGGGAAGCTAGCCCTCCTCCTCCTTACCTTCCACTATGAGCCACACTTGTTGCGTTTCTTCCTTCTTCCCTTTGTTCTCAGTCTGGCACCAGTACTTCCCGGAATCTGTCCGCTCAACAGATTTCAAACTGAAAAGAGTGAACAAACATATTGATATTTTACATGTATGAAGCAACTTTCATCCCAGAGAATCCTAAAGCACTAGGAAAACTAGATACACACACCACCACTGCTATGTAGCCACCTCTGGGGAGGAGGGCAGTAGCTAACCAGCACAAAACATGCGGCACAACAGTGGATAGAGAACAGAGATACTTTGGGTCAAGTCCTACTTCTGTGAGAGGTGTTGGGGGATTTTTAATAGCCACACAGAGCAGAGAGGCCCTCATCTGAAATATCTACAAACAGGAAATAACGTGGCACTTTATATTTTCAAGATAGGTAAATTAAGGGGCTAACTAGATTGGATTCTGAACTTGTGATTCCAAAGAGTCTACTTGAACTACTAAATCATCCCTAGCCAGCAGCTCCAATTCACATACCTGCTGAGAATGCAAATGCTGTGCTTTCGTTAGGGACAGGATTGATTGCACAAACCCTCACACAAGGACTGATGGGTCAGAATTGACACTCCTTCACTCTGCCCCTACTCAGCATTGTTCTTATCCGAGGAACGCTTCTAGCTAACTGATCTGTTCATACTACAAACCACCTAGATCCTTGACTAGTGTTTTCAGTGAAGCCATGCTGATTTACTCCAGCTGAGGATCTGACCCTGAGAGCCCAAGTCTGGTTTGACTCACTGCGGTGCAGCTCCCATTGACTTCCAAGAGAGGTGATCCATGCAAGTGAAGGCAGAACTGTGGCCTAAGTGGTATCAGAGTTTTAGACCTCGAGGGGGAAATTCTGCCCTCAGTTATAAGGCAGGATTTGCTCCAGGAGTTGAGGCTTCAGGGTCTCAGGTATCAAAGACCGCAGAGAACGTGAGAGTGCCCTTTGATTATACAAATGCAAAATGCACCCTTGTGATGTTGCAGCCATGCATCTGCTGCCATGCAGGGACCCCGAGCAGATCTGATGCTCCCTTTTTTTATGCCAACAGTTGGTCTTGGTGATGGGGTGAATGTGCAGGGTGGAAGAGGGAAGGGAAGAAAATGCTCCCACTACAGCCTGATTTTCAGAGCTGTACCTTTAGATGAAACCAGCTGTCCTGCCCGTCCAGCCGCATGTTCTGAAATACAGTGACTGTAGGAGAAAGTCATAAAACAGTGGGTGGTTGAAATGATCACTTTAGGAGGAAGAAGGAAACAGAAAAAGAAAATGGCCATATGTAGATCCAGCACCCAGACTCAGCTCTGATGCTGTGGAGCTATTGTCAGTGGAGTAGTATGAGGGGTGAGAAAGGGCTATGGAGATCAGACCAGGAGAAGGAGGGAGTGTGGGGAGACAAAAAAGTCCTTAATCTGGGGGCGGGGACTATAATGGAGATGGTATATGATGCAGTGCTGCAGGGTGGATTACTGCACACAGATTTTTCCTATCAGAGGAAGGTTTATTGCAGCCTGTTCATCTATAATCAAGTCTCATGCTTTGAAGTTTCAGACAGTTCACTGCAGGGGTCCGGAAAAGTTCCCCTCCCCCCATGTACAACTGGCTAGATGTATTCTGTTTGGGGATTTTTAGCGTCAGAGATTGACCGTAGCTGAAGATGGGACACTGAACGGGATGGAAGACTGCCGTGAAGTGGTACAGAGAATCCTGTGTCTAGATGCCTGGCTGGAGGGGTCTTGCTCAGATGCTCAGGGTCAGACTGATTGCCAGGTTTGGGTCAGGAAGGAATTTTCCCCTAGATCAGATTAATTGGGACTTTGGGGTTTTTGTTTTGCTGTCCTCTGCAGCACGATGCATGGTTCACTTGCTGGGATCATCTGGGCATATCCTACCTAATCACTCCCCTGCCATTACAGGGCATTGGTGGCACCTTGGTCTCTCCTGTTCTCTGCTTGTGGCACACAGCAGCTTAGTCTCCTGAGAACTGAAATGCTTTAGCCTATTGGGCTCACTCAGTATAGGGGCAACTGAGTGAAATGTGATGGCCTGTGTTATGCAAGAAGTCAGACTAGGTGATCTACTGGTCTCTTTTGTATTAATCCATGAAATCCCAGGAACTCGTCTAGGGTTGCCAACCCTCCTGGTTTCACTGTGAGTCTCCCGGAATCGGGCTCTATCTCCCAGAGGCTACTGAAGCCAAACTGGGAGATATTAGGCCACTAAAAGTCCGTCCCCAAGCGCTGACTCCACAGCTCCCATTGGCCGACAACTGTGGCCAGTGGGAGCTGCGGGGGAAATGCCTGCAGGTAGGGTCAGCAAGTGGAGCCCCCTGCCCCAGAGGCCGCAGGGACGTGCCGGCTGCTTCTGGGAGTGGTGTGGGACCAGGGCAGGTAGGGAATCTGCCTTAGTCCCACGGTGCTGCCAACTGGGAGCTGCCTGAGGTAAGCCCCACTCACCTGGAGCCTGCACCCCTCACCCCCTCCTGCACCCCAACCCCCTGCCCCAGCCCTGAGCCCCCTCCAACACCCAAATTTCCAGCCTGCACCCCATAACCTCTCCCACACCTCAACCCCCTACCCAGCCCTGAGCCCCCTCCTCAATCTCCCTCCCAGAACCCACACCCCCTCCTGCACCCCAATCCCCTGCCCCAGGCCTCTCCTGCACCCAAACTCCCTCCTAGAGCCTGCACCTCGCACACCCTCCCGCATCACAACCCCCTGCCCCAGGCTCAGCCTGGAGCCCCCTCCCACACTTGGAACCCCTCAGCCCCAGCCCATAGCCCACATCCCCTCCTGCACCCCACCCCCCTGTCCCAGACCGGTGAGAGTGAGTGAGGGTGGGGAAGAACAAGCGACGGAGAGAGGGGGGATGGAGTGAGTGGGACAGGGCCTCAGAGAAGGGGCGGGGCCTTGGGGCAGGGGTAGGGGCAGGGCAAGGGTGTTTGGGTTTGTGTGATTAGACAGTTGGCAACCCTATTAGTGACAGGTATTAAACCCCAAGATATGCTAATCCAAAGGAGGCAAGGAGGCCTGTGTTTGCGAATGGGTGATCCTAGACTGAGCCTGGCAGTTCCAAGTACATTCTCTCTCAGAGCGTGCTGTTGGTACCAGGCTCCCTTTATGCAGGGAGAAAGGAGTCTGAGATGGAGCGTGGGCCCTTGCTTAACCCACTACTACCCCCGGGACGCACAAGAGGCCACCTCCTGCTGAAGAAAAGGTATAAAAGGCTGGCCCTACAGGCAGCTTTTTGGACCTCTGACAACAGCAGGCCTGATATAAATGCTGGAGTAAATATGCTGGAATGACTAAGGGATGGTGTGCGTGACAAATCCTCCTCTCCAAACAGGTTTGAAATGTGGTCCCAAGAGTCTAATTTTAATTAGGACACCTAACCCTTTTAGTCAGAGAGAGGGAGAGGAAAAGAATTAATGATTGTAAGAGAGAGAACTTATTTATCCAGGTCAGAATGTAAGCTTCCAGCTGCACTGCAGAGCTTATTAGAACAAACAAGGTGAAAGCATCCTACCATGCTGCTTTGTGTTTTGTTCATTTTCCAGTGCTGGTAAAGGAGTTGGACTGAAAGCTCCCTATTGATTATCTAGATACAGCATGGACAGAACCAGCAAAAGCTTCCCCTGACCACCCTGGCAATGATCCTTAGTTTTGGCCTAGGGGGACCCCCGGGAAGAATTTGATGGGGTAATTCAGTCTCCAGGTCTATTCAGTCCTCTGCCGAGACTTGCAGCAAGGCTACCAACTGTGGTGGTGAAGAACTATTTACTGGTAACTGGGCTGTGACCACTGAAGAGACTTCAGATGGCAATGACCCTTAGACACAACTGACTGAGGTTGGATTTGAACTGGAGATTTAAAGTGAGAGGCTTTGCTCCCATTTAATAATCCTTTGAGCCATTCTGTACCCACGATATCACTCAGGTGTGCATACAACACAGAATGGGAGAAAAGTGTTAAATTTCTTTTTAAAGGGAGTGGACAGAAATAAGGCTAAATATCTCTTCACAATTTCAGCATAGATTCCAGAGGACTGGATGTCGTAAAGAACTGTTAATAGGATAAGCAATACCTTTCACCTCTTGGCCACCTGTCTATCTATCACAGGCATTTCCAAAGCACCCATCACCACAGTATCTAGGAGCCTTGTCAGATTCCCCCAGCTACAATCCAACCCGTCCTTAGTGACTTAAACACAGTGGATCAAGTTCCACTCTCAGTCATGCCCAGGCAAGGTATAAAGGTACAATCACATGGTGGTCAGTGGGGTTCCACTGAAGTAACTGACAGCAGAATTTGGCCCAGTAGCTTCCATAATAGTCTATCTCCTCCACAGCTGTTGTACCTGAGGAAACTGATCCAGTGTTCTTCATCTACTGGAATGTACACCTGGTCTACACTCTGCACCACCGCTCCATCCTTGATCCACAACATCTCTGGGTCCTCCATTCCCTCGAGGCTGCAATTTAGTTTCACCGGCTGACCCTGGGACACCTTTAATTTGATTGGAGATCCTGTCAATTTCATACCTAAAAAAAAAAATATACTCCTCCTCCCCAGCCCCAAAAGAAGAGGGGGTTGGAGTACAGCAAATTAATCTAGGTTGGTGGTCTGTAAGGACATACAGTACAAGAACACACTGCACAGTTTTCTAACTGCCTCGCCAGAATGTTATTATGTTTGTTTCATGATGAGAAGATGAAAACACTGACATTCCAAATTACTTGAAAATGGCAGAGGCTTAATCTATACAGGGCTTCTTCAAAGCCAGTGCCAATTTGGATAGCAGCAGGATGAGCTTCCACACAGCAGCACCCAGTTACAGCTAGATAGGAATGCTGTAGGCTTCTTCACAGCAGTGCTTGACAGTGGTGATGTGTGTGTTCCCTCAGAATGGTATCATGCCGCCCCCAAGCCCCCTCTCACTTTTCAGCTGCTATGGTATGTTCCTATACTACTACTAAGGCATCACTTCTGTTCCACTGTACGCATTTGTAAATAACTGGGATTTTAGACTCAGTCACAGCAGGTTACTCAGTGTACACTGTTCCACTGCATTACAAAAGCTCCAATGCAATTTATAAACCCAGTGAAAGTAAAGCATACTTTAAAGGATTCCTATCAGAGGGAAAAAACTGTTTCCAGAACACATTTTTCCATAGTATGTGGTGGGAGAATACTTCAGCCAGCCACTGTGTATCTCCAGAACAGACAAATGGCCTAATTTGGATCTGTTACATCAGTGTAAATCTAGCATAACTCTACTGAAATCAGAGGAGTTGCTGTGACTGACATTGGTGTAAAAGTGATCAGCATTTGGCCCAAAGCACAGTTGCGTGTGGGTGGGAAGCACTCCCCTCAATGAGAAGTGAATGTGTGGAATATGTCATCTTGTAAAAACACAGAAACCAACTAGATAAGTGTATTTTTTAAAGATGGGCATGTATATGAGGAATGAGGGGAGAAAAGGAGACCTTGGATAAAGCAGAAAGGTGGAAGACAAAGGTAAAGTATCCAGTCCTGCTGGGGAAAGTAGCCTTTTCCTTTCCATTAGCACAGGGACTGGCAGACTAAAACAGACCAATGGTTCAGTCTAGTCTGGTATCCTACCTCTGTTAGTGGCCTATACTGGATCCTTCAGAGAAAGGTTAACCCGACCATCACTATGTTGCCCTTGACCAGCCGTGCAGAATTATGACCCTAGCTCTGCTCACATGCAGTCAGTTCTATCACCAGATGACATTCCAGCCCACCACACCCTGACAGAAAAACACTGTGAAGCCAAGATTGCCCTTAATTAAGCATGTAGCCAGGCTGTTCTCAAACTTTTTCACAGCATGAATTGCATTTGAATACAGAAATAGTCTGGTACCCCATTTCCCGTTTGCCATTACATGGCATCCCCCTGGTAACAGCAGTAAATGCTTCCATGGCACAGTCATATCAGAAAAATATTTTGTGTATTTTCAGCTGTGTTTTAGCAACTGTAAATAAACATGAAGAGCTGTTAATTTAGCAAATTTACTAAGAGCACTGAAACTAGTAAAGTGATCATTTAATTTTAGGTACAGCAATGCTTTGGTTGGGCAAAGGAATTAATCACCTAACTGAGGGAGGATGATCTAACCTCAGATTACTTAACGTGAAAGTGGCATAAATTACATGTCCCAGTGTGTCCCAGAAAGCATCCTCCTTCTCACCATGCATAATATTGAAACAGAGCATTAAAATTTCACAGTACATCCATCTGTTTTATATAAATCTAATGTAGCCAGGTATCCAAATGCACACACAAATTGGCAGACACTCTTTCATAATAGGTGTCTTACTGAAACAGCAAATGACTTCGCTTGCTACAGTCTGCTTTGCCGAAAAGGGTTAATCACAATGTACACAACAAGATATCTGGAAGGCCTTTAAAAGTTTCAGTTCCCAGCCAAACTGATTATGCAAGAAATTAAAGCACAGTGCTAACTATATTCTATTTGGCTATTTTCAACAGCACTTCTGTGTAATCCACAGGTGGAGGTGAGCTGCAAGGAAAGGGAAAACAATAACATGGGGATTTTTAACAGACACACATTTCTGTCACCCGTAAGATGCAGTTCAGCTGCAGCCCCTTTTTCTGAAGAGAAGGAAACGGTGCACCCAGGTTGGGTGCCTGGGGTTTTTGTACATTTGAGAAGTTAAGATTAATGTTTACTTTCCAGTAGTCCTCCGCCTACTCTCCCACTCCCCGTTTTTACCTCATTACATTTTTACGAAGTGCAGGAAATAAAAACTAGCTATTCCTCTCCCCCCCTCCCCCCACAAAATGTGAACACTGTAGAAGTAAAGATTCATAACTAATTAGGAAATGAAATCATATTAACTTCGTACTGCCTATCAGACAGAATGGGCAACAAATGAGTGCACCAGTTGTCCCTGTGCACAGTATATTTTACTTGTTAGTTTATCATCTCTGTACCTTTTGATTACTACTGACAGAAGTTTTTTGAAGTTGTTTTTGGAGTGAAGGAAGAAACAGATTACTGCAGACCTCTACCTACTAAGGCAAAAAGACCTTCCATTCCTTTGATACCTGAGGTCCCCAATCTAGCAATCAAAATCTACAAGGCAAACCCTTGAAACCAACAGTGCTCCACCCATGTGGATCTAAATGTAGAATTGAGACCTAAATTCCCAGTGAAGAAACATGTCTGTGGAAGGATTAGGCTATAAAATCAAATCTTTGTATGTCTTCTTGTAGGTGAAACTAGGAAAATGTAGGCTAGAAGGCAAACAAACAAAAGCCATATAGAAATGGATTATCACCTGGCCTTCCTATATAGCAATCTGAGCTCTGCAAATACAGGAACAATACATTTGCAAACATTCCCACTGACTCAATTAACTGGTATTCAGGACTCTCTTTATTTGCCACCATCCAGGTTTTATTCACAAGAATATTCACAGCAAGCATAAGGTTCATAAATATGAGTGTTGAATCAGTATTCCCATGAGCATTTGCACTAGAAGTGCTCTCTTCACCATTTTGGAAAGCTTTTGTTATTAGTCACACATAGGCAAACATTGGTGGATAATTCACAAACAGAAAGGGGACGTCTTTATGTTTTTAAAGCTTATGGACAAGACTTTCAAATATGGATGCCTAAAGTTAGGCTCCTTAATCCATAGAAACGTGGGGTTGGAAGGGATCTCAAGAGGTTATCTAGTCCACCTCCAAACACACTGAGGCAGGATTATGTATACTTAGACCCTCCCCAAATATAGGCACATAAATAAGCAATCTGAATTTCAAAAGAGCTGAGCGATCAGCAGGTCCCACTGAAGTCAACCTCTGCTACAAAGGAAATCATGTGTGGGAGATAGAAAACTTGGGGGCAACATTTTCAAATGTAGGTGCCTACTGTGGCTCCTCAACCCACATTTAGGCACAGATGGCCTGATCCATAAATGCACTGTCTCATCGTCAGAGGCGTCAAGCATCACTTTTGAAAATTAGGCCACTTCTTTAGGTGCCTAAATATGGATGGAGGAGCCTCACTTTAAGCACTCTTTATGGCCAAGGCATCCCATCGGGGACAGAAGTATTACCATGCCAGTTGGGTGACCAATCACATGGTGCAAAGAGCAAATAGTGCATCCCAACCATTTCCAGAAGGTATACGCTAAAAATTGTTCACAGAAACGGTCATGCCGTTGAAAACAGCAACTAAGTTTGTCAAAATCAAGACCTGTTTACGGGCAATTGGGCAACAATAAAACAGAAGCTACGTTTTTTGTTTTTTTTTTAAAAAAATTAGTTTGCTGCAAACAGTTCATGCAGAGTAACTCACAATCATAGATCGCGCAGGTAGCCCACAGCCCTCCAAAATGCTAACAGTCACCTTCCCTCTCCTCCCCCATAAAATATAGTGTTCTCCAGCGGCGTGGCACTTGTCTCAGCTCCAGCTGCCTAGGCAGTAGGTGAGGATCTGAGCAATACACTCAAGACTAGAAGGACTCCGTCAAGTGCAGCGCGCCGGTCTTGAAAGGGAGCCCTCCCCCCCGGGGGGGACCCCTCTCCCGCGCGCAGTCCAGCCCCGGGAGCGGAGCTCGTGCCGTGTCAGCGGGAGCTTTCCGTGCGCTGGGGTGGGGCGGACCCAGCGCTCCGGCTCGGTACGACGTTGACGATCAGGGCAAAAGCCAACAGCCGCTGGCTGGGCGCCAGGTTCAATAACAAGGCAGCAGCCGAGAAGCGCTGGGCCGAACGTTTCCCCGTTACCCCTCGGAAGATCAGCCCCTTACAGAGCCTGCCAGGGTCGGCGCTCAGCCTCCAGCCCGGGCGAGCGGCAATTCTCCCTCCTGTGCCCCTGCAGCCTTACCTGCTTCAGCAGCCGCGTCCCGGAGCGCCAGAGCCCATAGTCCCAGCAGCAGCAACAGGAGCCCCGGGATCCCCATGCTCTGCTTCATCTCCATCTCTCCCGCATCTTCATCGTCAGCAGCCGCATCCCCCCCAGCTCCACGCTGGCGGCTGCTTCTTGCTCCGAGAGGAGGAGGCAGGAACCCCCCTCCCCAAAGCGGTGCCCTTTCCCAAGAAGCTCCCAGGGGAGGCTGCAGTGCAAACTTCTCACGCCGCTTCCCCCGGGCTCGCTCAGCGGGAGCGGGCCCTGCTGCTGCCCCGCGCCAGCCCGGGGAGGAGGAGTGTGTAGGGGAAGTTTCAGGAAGCCCCCAAACTCCCGATCGCTTTTTCCTCCCTCCTCCCAGAGCGGGTCACTCTACACGAGAGGGAATGCAAAGCAGGGCGGTCTCCCTCTGCTGGCCTCGGGCTGCATGGAGTCCCCGCAGCCGCGGCTGCTTCTCTCGCTCTGGCCACCTTCTGCTGCTGCTGCTGCTAATTCCTTCGGCTCTTCTTATTCCCGTTCTTCCTCCAGGAAATGGCGCTGTCAGGCAGTCACAGAGCTGGTTTGCACCCCCCACCCCCGCACACACACCTACCTATGACATCACTCCTCATGAATATTTATATAATCTATTTATTATCCAAGCTTCCTGAACTTTTAATAAAGTGGAAAATAACAGATCTGCAGAGTCAGTGTCTCCCCCCAGGAATTTCCTGATGGAAAGGGATATTCGAGGTTGCATCAGTCAAAATGTAACCTACCTTCCTGGCAAGAGTTTATTTGCAAGGTCCAGGTAATTCTTTATATGGCCTTTACCCCCCAAGGAAATGCTTTGGTGCTATTTATTATTTTAAATAAATGCAAGCAGACCAGCTGTCTGGTGAGCAACCCTACAACAAACAAGGGGGCATGCTTGTGGGGTGGAGGAAAACCATTTTGCCGTTAGCTTGTCCACTACACAGGAGGGAAAAATCCATTTAGGAGAAGGAGATTGAGAGCAAAAAAAATTCAAATGTGGGTGCTCATTAGGGTCCTAAACCCATATACAGGCTCCTAAATAAGTGGCCTGATTTTCAGAGATGCTGAGCACTCATACCTCTTAATGAAATCAGTGAGAGTCACTGGGGGCTTGGTCACTGCATGTGAAAATCAGGCCACTTGTATTGGTGTCTAACTATGGCTTTAAGAGATCAATTTTACTAGAAAGAAAAGGAGGACTTGTGGCACCTTAGAGACTAACAAATTTATTTGAGCGTGAGCTTTCATGAGCTACAGCTCACTTCACGGATGCATTCAGCCACAAGTCCTCCTTTTCTTTTTGCGAATACAGACTAACAAGGCTGCTACTCTGAAACCTAATTTTACTAGGTAACTTTGTCTGAAAGTTTTGGCCTCAGTTTCCTCCAGCAGAAGTGCCTCTGAGTTGACTTGAACTATCTGGGAGCAAGGGAATGGATTGTGCTGACGCAAGCACAACTGGGCATTTCAGACCCAAGCCCCGATCTCCCAAGCACTGAAGAGGCCTAGGTTATCTGCACCATGCCCTTGTGCTTCTGCACTGCTTCTGCACTCATAGCAAAGCCCTCAACCCTCCCCACTGGGAGATCCTGCAGCAGTGAGGCACAGAAGGTAATGCTGACTGATGAGGCATTATGGTAGAGAGGTATTTCCCCACAAGGCTTATGGTGGGGAAATGATACCAAGGCCAGCCTGCTCCCAGTATGTGAACCCTAGTCCCTGCAGCTCATCTGCAGGTGGGAGATATTCTGTGTCCCCCAGACCTAGTCGGCTTGATTTGGGCCCCCTCCACTTGTCAAAATGTAAGGGACGATGTAGCCTATGAAAAGGGAACAGATTTTAGCTTCGAGTTTCCATGGAGCTATTTTTGTGAGGGGGAAAAGAACCCTGTGAAGGTTATAACAAATAGCCTGACACATAGGTGCTGGAACTAGGGATGCTGAGGGTGCTGCCTCACCCTGTGGCTTGAAGTGGTTTCCATCCTATCCAGGGTTTACACTTTGGTTCAATGGCTCTCAGCACCCCCACTATACAAATTGTTCCAGCCCCCCTGCCCTGACTCTGTCCTTTCATCATAGTCACCCTGCGAACCATAGCAGAAAGGCGCCATAAGTATCATTATAGCACAGTGCAATTTTCAATTTGTAATCATAGTTAAGATGTGTGGCACTTATATGGTGCCTTCCACCTCAGGCTCCCCCGGCAAGCATTTGTGAATTAAGTCCCCTGTGAGGAAGGAAGGTATTGCTATCCTCATTCGACAGATGAGGAAACTGAGGCACAACAGGGTTCCATAACTTATGCCAGTGTTTCCCAAGCCCCAGGCTCTGGTTTCTGCACTCATACTAATCCTCATCTGTTTGCATTTCTGTTAGGAATCCCTAAGGTGTTGGAACAATGCCAAGTAGGGGTGCATGACTGTAATGAAAATGTGTTTTCTCTCCCTCCTCTGTTTCTACAATCTGAAATGAAAAGGCAAGAAGGAGACACTGACAAATCAGGTATATCAAACAGCTAGCAGGGAACCATGGTGCTCTCGGGGTAAGGAATCCATGGCAGATCCTTTGTGGGGACTATGATGCTCTTGTCAGTTCTTGGGCTATGATGCTCAGTGTATATGATTGCTAAAAGCATAAAGCATTTCCAGTATAATCACTGTAGCTAATCTCTATCTCTCCCTTAAATCCATATGTCCAAATCCAGATCTAGCTATATATGCTGTATATTGATGCACACATTTATGTGGGCCATTGCTTATAGAACGTAACTATGTTCTCAAGGTTTAGCAGCCTTGTGTGAAGAGTAATGGGCGTTATATGAACTCTTTGCATTTTTACAGCATCTTTCATCTAAGGATTTCAACTGTTGAGGTTTACAAATGTCACAATATCCCTCTGGTGTGGGTATCAATATTCCCAATTTAGAGAAGGGGGAATTGAAGCAGTGATAAATGGGAAATTCAGGTATAGATAAATGAAGTGAGTTGATCAAAGTCACACAGAGAGTCAGTGGCATAACTGAGGACTGACCCATATTTCCTGATTCCCAGGCCCATGCTGTAATTATTAGACAATGTTTCACATACAAGTGTGCTCAGGGCCAAGATAATTGAAACAAACTGCAGATGAACAGAGAACAAGATGGAATAATAGAAAAATGACACACAGAAAAAGAGATCTGACCCCCAAGAGATTTATATGAGATATAAACAATTGTACATAAAGATTTTTATCTGATGTGCTATTTTACACACAGCCCTGTCTCCTCATCTTGGCAATGAGTTCAGGTAAAGGCCAGGAACCTATAGAGAATGCACCTAAGAAATGCTGGGAGATCTGAAATAGGCATTTACTCTTGTATGGTTATTATTTAAAAAGTTTTTGACCAAGTATAGAAAAAATTTGTCTAAACATTCACCAGATTTTTTTTTCCTGTTTCTCAACTAGCTCTAGTTACCAGTGTCCCGAAAAACGAGCCTATAGAGGCAGCTTTATCTGCAAACGTGACTGTGTGATATGAACTTTTTGTTAAGGGCCATAGGCCTGACTCTCAGCTGGAATAACTCAGCCTAGTTCTATTGAATTCAATAGAATTCATCTGATTTACACCAGTTGGGGATCTGGCCTCATATCTTCTCAGAAGTTGGTTATATCCTCACTGATAAGGACGAAGAACTGTGTGAAAATTGGACTGAAATCCTGGATACTTTGCCTGTTGGACTGCAGACTGCTGTGGGAAAACTTACGGGAGAGTGCTATATTACCATGAAGAAATCAAAAAGAACTTGTGACTTTTGAATGCTTTTAAGATTCAGAGGATCATGAACAAACATTCCTTGCTTTTCAGCATCAATGATTTTGTGTATCAGTGCCCTTGTACTATTGGCCCTAGACTACCAATGACAATGTTCATTACACATCAATTTATAAAGGACACACCACAACGACTCATAATTAATCTATCTCCTTCCTTCCTCTATTTTGATATTGTGGTGTTATGTTTCACCTGACCCATTGGATGCTTTATATGCATTTTGGCAAAGGCAGAAAGAGCTCAGCCCTACAGAGAGTCAAGTGCCAGTCGAGCATGTTGAATTTTTTTTAAATTTCAAAATGTTGGTGAAAAATTTAATGATGAAATTTTCATGATTCCCCCCCCCTTTTTTTGTTTTTTTGTTTTTTTGAGCAACTACAGAGCTGGTCAAAGTGTTGACAAATTTCTAAAGGCAAGAGGAAATTTTTTCTTTCAAATATTGGCCAGATTTTTTTTGCTCTGTTTTTCAACCAGCTCTAATTATGAGGGTTGCTGAAAAATGAGCCTACAAAAGAAGAACTGTCCATCAAAAGAGAAAACAGCTTTGTCTTCATTACCATCGCAGCCTCTCTCCGATGGCTGAAAAATAAAGGCCTCACTCTAGTGTCCCAAATTCTGCAAAGGCTACTAGATTACATCCATCTTTGTCGTTGCTGCTGCTATTCCCCTGCAGTTTTACACACATTCCCCATGTTTTAAATGAGGTGGTCTCCAAACAGCTGACTTAGTTCACACTCAGATGTGAATGTCCAGTCCTTTCCATTCTCTGACTTTAGCTTCAAAGGGCACAAGTTGTTCTCATAGTTGTTAAAAGATAGGCCTGTCATCCTGCATTAGTAAATTGAAGTGCTGGCAAGAGTGACAGTGAAGTGACATTCAAGTTGCAGGAGTAGCTCTGCTCTGCGGCGAAGGAGATCCAGAATGACTGTTCAGATACTTCCTGAGCTGGCTGGGGGATGGCTGAACCAGCATGTTCAGCCCCAGGTCAGAATGAGAATGGGAGCTGCATTGGGCTTTTTGTTTTGTCAAATAGCATGAATGACTCTGAAGCTAGCCCAGCTGTGTGGGCCTGCTAAGCTAAGGTGTAGCTTCCTCAATTATGCCCCAAGGCATGTTCAAAGGGGTGGGGAGGGAAACTTGGTGGGAATCTTTAGGGCTTTTCAAGCCCTGCCAAAGATATATCCAAGGAGATGGGGGATATTCTGATGGAGGTAGTACATATATCTAGTGAACACTTCCCTGAAAAGATTAAATTAATTGGTTTGGCAACAGTTGTTTCCCACGTTCTGCCCAGCCCATCATAATAATGGATTTGTTACAACTTGTTTACATCATATAATAACTTTGCACAGTAATAACCATGTCTAGGGACCCACTTAACATATGGCTGTCCCTTGACATAGTTGAAACACGGGTCAGTCTCAGTCTTGCACCTAAATATCCTTTTAACCCCGTCCCCAGACTGACTGTGCTAGAGCCTTGGATGTGACTGGGGTTTTCGCAGAGTTCAGAGACATAGGCTCCAGCTACACTCCAAGACTGAATCACATTTTAATTGTGTTGGGGGAACTCGCACTGTAACCGGCTGAGAGCTCTTTAGACACATCTGAGCCCCTTCCTTTCACTCAGTGTGTATGTCTCTATCATCCCTTTTCTGTCTCCTTTTGTGTTCCCTTCCCCCTCTCCTCTACCTCTCCATCACCTCCTCTCAGGGCCAGCTCTAGGATTTTTGTCGCCCCAAGCAAAAAAAAATTTTGGCCGCCCCTCTTCTTTTTCGTGCCCCCACAACTCCGCCCCGGCCCCGCCTCCTCCCCCGGGCGTGCTGCATTCCCCCCCCCCATTGCTTCCTGCAGCTCCCCCCCCAACCCCCCACCCTAGCTCACCTCCACTCTGCCTGCTCCCCTGAACATGCCGCCACTCCACTTCTCCCGCCTCCCTCTCAGGCGAGGGAGGGGCAGCGCATTCAGGGGAGCGGGCGGAGCGGAGGTGAGTGAGGGTGGGGCGGGGGAGCGCAGGAAGTAATGGGGTGGGGGGTAGAGGAACCGCTCCCTGCCCCAGCTCACCTCTGCTCCACCACCGCTGCCTCCCCCGAGTGCACCGCCGCTCGGCTTCTCCTCGCTTGCCGCGCGGCAAGCCTGGGAGGGAGGGGGGAGAAGCCAAGCGGCGGTGGCGAGCTCAGAGGAGCAGGCGGAGGCGAGCTGGGGCACATTTCTAGGGGCTGCATGGCCGGCGCCGGAATGCCGCCCCTAAAAATGTGCCGCCCCAAGCACCTCCTTGTTTTGCTGGTGCCTAGAGCCGGCCTTGCCTCCTCTAGTAGGAAATAATGCTGAAAAGTGTCCAGTTCCTGTATTTCTGGAAGCTGCAGCCTCCTCCAGTTCTTAAGTCTTTCATATGCTCTCAATTTAACTCTGTGCGTGTGTATGTAAAGGAGAAAAGGAATCATATTTTAAACAGTCTCATCTGGAGTACTGTGTCCAGTTTTGGGCCCCACACTACAAGAAGGATGTGGAAAAATTGGAAAGAGTCCAGCGAAGGGCAACAAAAATGATTAGGGGGCTGGAGCACATGACTTATGAGGAGAGGCTGAGGGAACTGGGGATGTTTAGTCTACGGAAGAGAAGAATGAGGGGGGATTTGATAGCTGCTTTCAACTACCTGAAAGGGGGTTCCAAAGAGGATGGATCTAGACTGTTCTCAGTGGTAGCTGAGGATAGAACAAGGAGTAATGGTCTCAAGTTGCAGTGGGGGAGATTTAGGTTGGATATTAGGAAAAACTTTTTCACTAGGAGGGTGGTGAAACACTGGAATGCGTTACCTAGGGAGGTGGTGGAATCTCCTTCCTTAGAAGTTTTTAAGGTCAGGCTTGACAAAGCCCTGGCTGGGATGATTTAATTGGGGATCGGTCCTGCTTTGAGCAGGGGGTTGGACTAGATGACCCCCTGAGGTCCCTTCCAACCCTGATATTCTATGATTCTAACTGCTCCATCTAAAAAATAATTAGAGATGAGCTCAAGCTATAGGGCTCAGATCTGATTCTTGATCTGGATTTAAAATCTCCCCCTATTCTGAGTGGTGGTGGGGTGCACCGTTGTTCAGATCTGAGGTTTCGGTGGCTCATTATAGTGTGAATCTAGGTCTGAATTCTTCCTAGATTTGAATTTTACCACAATTGAGATTTTGAGGTGAGTACATCTCTGAAAACTCCCCAAACCTAGAACTGGCTCTTCTAAGCACTGGAGCAAGTAACTCTAAGCACTTTTTCTAAAGGTAATAAACTAAAAGCATCACGCATGTTTCCTAACTTTTGTAATTAGTGCCTAGCTTTCAAAGTGGTAGTCACTTACATAAAACATTTATAGAAATAAATAAATTCCTGTAGACTGAGACAACCTTTTGATTGCAATCACCATCATTTACAGATTAACTTTGTGTTGTATATGTGAAAGCAATCCCTATCTCTCTTGTGTTGAAATAAATGCAGTATTACAAAAACAGAATAATTAAACTGAAAGGATTTTTACATGATGCAACAGTCAATGCCATAAGAAATCACTGTATATGTATAGATACAGATATGATCTACACATACCAAACAGGCAGTTCAAATTTCAGATTACAAGTAGATATATAAGAAACTGATCTGGGAGTAAGCATTTGTTAACAATCTCTTAGTGGACAATGCTTTTTATTTATTTGCCCTGTGGTATTAAAACACATTGTTTCTGAAAAATACTGTAGTGCATTCTGATATCCACTGTAAGCCACTGATAATCATAATGTCCGTGATCTACCCAACACCATTTCTAGGTCTTGTTCAGTGTGAGACAATCACTCATTGCATGCAGGTTTGCATTCTGAGATGGTCCCTTAGCAGTTCCTGAGAATGGTCAGCCGCCTTTGATTTGTTCAGATCTTGGAGCTAGGAAATGTTTAAAAAATGCTGACTCCCAAGACGGGAAAGCCGGAGTGCCACTGACAGAGCCTAGAGCCTTGTCTACTATTGCTAACGGCAGTTCAGCTCCACCAGTAGCAGAGCACTCTGTTGTAGATGTGTCATGGGCTGCCGCCGCTGTTTTAACCAGTGTGTCATTTAGACCTGCTCTGAGCAGGATTAGATGACACAGGGGCCAATCTGGCATTACACTAAGGCAGCTCTACCATGGTCTGGCAGCATAAAGGGGCCTTATGGGGAGAAGAAACAGCACCCCAAGGATATCTCTATATAAAGGGCCTCCTGGCCAGCATAGAACTAGCATAGAACTAGGGGGGAGGGATAGCTCAGTGGTTTGAGCATTGGCCTGCTAAACCCAGGGTTGTGAGTTCAATCCTTTAGGGGGCCGACGGGGCCATTTAGGAATCTGGGGCAAAAATTGGGGATTGGTCCTGCTTTGAGCAGGGGGTTGGACTAGATGACCTCCTGAAGTCCTTTCAAACCCTGATATTCTATGATTCTATGATACAGGCGCTGTGCTCCCAGCCCCTAATATTGGGGCCATGGAGTGGGAGGCTGAGAATGGGGCAGGGGATGTAGCTTAATACACAGTGCTACAGCTATTCTTTGTTTCCCAGGGCCCATAGAAGGCATGGGAAACAGAGTTTAAGTTAGAGCAGCTCTGAGGTTGCTCTAACTTACACTGCGGCCTGTGGCAACCCCCAAACAGCCCCAGAATATGGGGAGGACAAAGGTGACAAAAGGCCACCTTGGCCACCTCATTCCTGTGCCAGGTGTGGGAATGGAGTAACTGGGAATCAGGGTCACAATGCTAAAAATGGTGGTGCCCACCAGCACTCAGTCTACAGTAGTGCCCCCAACATTGCTAACTGTGAAGAGTAGAACTGGGGCTAGCAACAGGAGGAAATGTTTATTGACAAGGCCCGGGAGTGTGATGGGGTAGGAGGAAAGGTGGGATGGAGCATGTTCTTTCCTTTTACTGGTAAACTTCAGTATTTTGGGGCTTGACCCTTCAGTGAAAGTTCTGGGTGTGCAGCACCTTTCAGTATCAGGCCCTTAGTTTATACAAATGTGTTAAACTTTAATCCATTAAATTTGTGCCTTGTAGATACCATTTTTTACTAGTACTAACTGGCTGTACCCGGAAAGCAAGGAAGAAACTTTGATTAGGCAAGATCCAGCACTCTTTAAAACCCTGGGAAGGAATGATGAGAACTTAGGGAGCAGAACTGAGACAGCCATAAAGGAAGACAGGCATGAACAGAGAAGAACAGGAGGAAGTGAAAGAGGGAGGGAGTAAATGAGAGAAGGAGGAGGGAAAGATAAACCTGGTCTGGTGGTAACAGCAGGTGACTGGGAATCTGCAGATTTGAATTCTGCTTCTGGCTCTGCCGCTGACCTGCTGTGTGATCTTGGGTGAATCGCTTAACCTCCCTGGGCCTCAGTTTCCTGCCTTACAAGAGAGTTGGGAGGCTAAATGCATCAATGTTCGCAAAGCGCTTTGAGATCCTCAGGTGGAAATTGCTGTTGTGGTGCAAAGTATAATGACTGAAATGTGAGGGGAGGCTGGAGATGGGAATGAGAGGGGAGACAGAAACGGGAAGAAAGAAAAGGGTGACTGATGAGTGGAAGAAGGGTAGGAAAGAGGAAAAAATAGAGGGGCACCTAATGATGGGGAAGTAATGGAAAGTGGCAGGAAGAGAAATGAGTAGCTGCTTGTCGGAGTGGACATATTTTCTTGCATTGGCAGGGAGGGGAATTAGAATTGGAGAGTTTGCCCTGTGGAGCCAGTGTGTGGTGGCACAGTCTTGAAGTTAACGGTTTCCCTGCTGATACCATCTCTGTCAAACAGCACTAGTGCAGTGGAGCTGTCCTGGGGAGGGAGGAGCCTAGAGCCATAAGGCCTGATCACAGAGATGTCTCCAGGCAGGATGAGCGCCGGATGTAGAAGCGCCTTCCCTCGTGCCCTTCAGATCTGTGCACAATTAACACTGGGAAAAAGCGGGCATCCTGGTAGGTGGGTGGGTTTTCATTGATGGCGAGCTGGCTAGAGTAAGAGCAACACTGTTCATCCTGGCAGCCACGGTCTGCAATGCTGCTGCTGCAACTCCTCCAGAGGCCTGTCCTGTGAGAACCATGAACCCGGCACAAAGAGAAGCGGCTGGTGTTGAGGGAGAGGTGTGAGTTTCCGCTGCCACTGTGGAAGGCGTAGCGGGAGAAGATGGAGGAGGTGCTGGAGGCCTGATTGCAGCGCTCACAGCCATGAGCTATTTCACTGTACCCACGCATGGAGTAGCCGTTGTACACAGGGGAGTCTGTCAGGTCCAGGAGCATGGCCTCCGAGTAGCTGGGGATCAGCTGTCGGTTGGTACAGATGTGCCATTCCAGCTCAGTGCTGTCCTGAGTGTTATCCCGGGGCATGCAATACCTATAAAGGGGCTCCTCTGCTATGCCGGGCACTGTGTACTCTAGGCCTAGGAGCTTCTCAATGCGGTAGTGCACATACGCAGTCCGATACTCTATGAGCACCCGCAGTGGCCAGGAGATCATCAAGACAGCTGCCACCCAGAAAGTGTAGTGGGACACATACCATGGGAGATGCTCTGGGTCCCCATAGGCCATCATAAGCTCTTTGAAGTCTATGTTTTTGAGCTGCATGCCTTCCCTGACCTCCATGTAGTCATCCAGCCCCTCAATTTCTGTGAAAAAGTGAGTCCTCTGGGTCAGGTAGGCGTTCTCTGACTCTGTGTTGGCAAAGCTGAAGCACTTGGTGAACTTCAGTTTTGTGGCTGTGTAGCATTCCAGGCCTAGCAGCTCCTTGGAAATGTCCTTGAATCCACAGTGAGAGTAGTCGAACTCAGCTTCAGCCACATGTGTGTTGACCCGCTCATGGTAGACCTGTGTGGTGGTATAGGCATCACCATTGCGGTACCGGGTCACCTGCCGGGTGCGTCGCACAAAGTGGTAGCTGATGGCCTTCCACCAAATACAGGGAGTGGCCTGCTGCATGCGGTTGATACGGTCATAGATGCTGTCCACATCCGCCTTGTACTGGAGTTCACTTTTGGCATGGCAGTGCCAACATTCCACCAGGTAGGCCACATACAGTATGGTGAGGAAGGCTAGGGGGATGTAGACATAGCCATCAGAGCACGGGCTATCATGGTAGATCATAGACTTGCCTTTGAAGGAGCTATCAAAGCTGAGCTTGGTGACTCGGGCTAGCTGACACCAGGCCACAGCACCCAGGCAGCCATACATAAGGACGGAAAGGAGGAGGCATTTCCAGTGGGATTCTCTGCACATGGAGGCACTCAAGGACTGCTTGACAGGGCGTTGCTGAGAAGCGAGAGAAAGAGTAATTTATGTCAGTGGCATCATTTTACATAATACATGACTCTTACCTTCAAGATTGTGTTTGTCTTAGCCACTGAATGCCTTAGGGCTAGCTTGGGCCTGTAGGCAGAGCCCTCAGTAAGGTGTGGTCTGTGTAAACTGCAGTCACAGGAGTAGCCCCATAAGGCATTATGCCTCAGAAATGTCTCTCCAAGGCACAACACCTTCCCTTTTCTCTCCTTGCTCCACAATGGGAGTAACATGGTGCTGGCCTGTACCAACAGCAAATCTACTCCAGACCTCTCTCCTTCTGGTCAAACTAAAATTGCAGCCTGTCTCTCTGACATCTCCTTGTGGATGTCTAGCCGTCAGCTCAGGCCCAATATGGCTAAAACAGATCTTTCTTCCAAAATTCTCTCTGCTACCTCCTTTCACACCACCATTCTTCCTGTCACTCATGCCCATAACCCAGATGTCATCTTTGATTCAGACTTCTGTCTAGGTCCTCATATCCAGGTTTGTAGATTCTTTCTGCTTAACATCTCTAAGATATGGCCATTCCTATCCATACACACAGCTAAAACTCTCATCCAGTCTTCTCATCATCTCGCATCCCAATTACTGCCACATCCTTTTCTCTGACAAAGGCAATTGTGCCCTCTTCATATCCATTCAGAAGGCAAAGATAATTTCCTATCCTGTCTCTTTGACCATGTCACCCCTCTCTTTGTATCCCTTCATGGACTCCCTCTTCTCTTTTGTATCAAATGTAAGCTGCTTGTCTTCGCTTTCAGGCCCTTCATGACAACATCCCACGTAGTGTTTAATTTGTAATGAAAGAGGTGCCAGGGCTCAAGCAATTTTTTTACATTCACAACTGATGCAGCAAGCCCAGAGACACCGGGGCTATGAACTGCCAAGCCCAGAGGCACCGGGGCTATGAATTGCCAAGCCTAGAGGTGCCGGTGCTCAGCCCTGGCACATATTAAGCACTGTTCCCACCCTACCTATCATCTCTTATTCAGTATGGAAAAGTCATCTCCTGCCTCTGACCAGCCCAAGAGCCAGCCTCTATCTGCCATTTGTTAAATTTCAAACAAGCACCTTTTGTGCTTCCTCCCCTGTTGACCCTCATGCCTGGGAGGTGCTCTCTGTAACCACCTGCAAAGCGACCTCATTATCCTCCTTCAAACTCTTCCTTGAAACTTTACTGTGCTGCGATACCTACAAAAAACATGACAATGGTTAGGCTGCCAGTGTGCTGAGGCCAGTGTCGATCATGCCGACCAATATTGTCTCATTGTGTCCTTGTACTATCCTCATGTATTGAGGGGCAGAGTCAATGCTTCACCCATTCTCACCTCGCCCATGTGCTCAGGGGTGAGGATAAGCAGAGGCACAATACCTGCTCACTCCTCTGTGCTTGGGCCCCAGATCCGATAGCCCACACAAGGCACTTACTCTCTGTTACACCCCATAAGGACACATAGTCCAACCTCTGCCTTCATGTACATTCTGTGCAATCCCACTGAAATTGATAGGGTTGCACAGTGTATGAATGAGAAGACAATTTGGCTGCTGTCTTGGCCCTTGCATTCTGCAACTGCTGAATTTCTGAATCCGCGCTCCGTTGCTGAGAAGCCTTGGGAGCACTCTTCTTTAGTGGTTTTCCACCCACTCATTCTGGCCATGCCCCAGAGTTGGCAGAGGACTGCCAGAGCAGCATGAAGCCAGAGGAATGTAAACCAGAACCAGGTCCTGTGCCTCCAGCAGCCCGGAGCTGACTCACAGGTAATATCATAAATGATCTGGAGAAAGGGGTAAACAGTGAGGTGGCAAAGTTTGCAGATGATACTAAACTGTTCAAGATAGTTAAGACCAAAGCAGACTGTGAAGAACTTCAAAAAGATCTCACAAAACTAAGTGATCGGGCAACAAAATGGCAAATGAAATTTAATGTGGATAAATGTAGAGTAATGCACACTGGAAAAAAATAACCCCAACTATACGTACAATATGATGGGGGCTAATTTAGCTACAACTAATCAGGAGAAAGATCTTGGAGTCATCGTGGATAGTTCTCTGAAGACGTCCACACAGTGTGCAGTGGCAGTCAAAAAATCAAACGGGATGTTAGAAATCATTAAAAAAGGGAGTACTTGTGGCACCTTAGAGACTAACCAATTTATTTGAGCATAAGCTTTCGTGAGCTACAGCTCACTTCATCGGATGCATACTGTGGAAAGTGTAGAAGATCTTTTTATACACCCAAAGCATGAAAAAATACCTCCCTCCACCCCACTCTCCTGCTAATAGCTTATCTAAAGTGATCACTCTCCTTACAATGTGTATGATAATCAAGGTGGGCCATTTCCAGCACAAATCCAGGGTTTAACAAGAACGTCGGGGGGGGGGGAGGTAAGAAAAAACAAGGGGAAATAGGTTACCTTGCATAATGACTTAGCCACTCCCAGTCTCTATCCAAGCCTAAGTTAATTGTATCCAATTTGCAAATGAATTCCAATTCAACAGTCTCTCGCTGGAGTCTGGTTTTGAAGTTATTTTGTTGTAATATCGCAACTTTCATGTCTGTAATCGCATGACCAGAGAGATTGAAGTGTTCTCTGACTGGTTTATGAATGTTATAATTCTTGACATCTGATTTGTGTCCATTTATTCTTTTACGTAGAGACTGTCCAGTTTGACCAATGTACATGGCAGAGGGGCATTGCTGGCACATGATGGCATATATCACATTGGTGGATGTGCAGGTGAACGAGCCTCTGATAGTGTGGCTGATGTTATTAGGCCCTAAGTGAGTTGTAGCTCACGAAAGCTTATGCTCAAATAAATTGGTTAGTCTCTAAAGTGCCACAAGTACTCCTCTTCTTTTTGCGAATACAGATTAACACGGCTGTTATTCTGAAACCTGCCATTAAAAAAGGGATAGAGAATAAAACGGAGAATATCTTATTGCCCTTATATAAATCCGTGGTACGCCCACATCTTGAATACTGCGTACAGATGTGGTCCCCTCATCTCAAAAAAGATATACTGGTATTAGAAAGGTTCAGAAAAGGGCAACTAAAATGAGTTTGGAACAGGTCCCATATGAGGAGAGATTAAAGAGGCTAGGACTTTTCAGCTTGGAAAAGAGGAGACTAAGGGGGGATATGATAGAGGTATATAAAATCATGAATGGTGTGGAGAAAGTGAATAAGGAAAAGTTATTTACATGTTCCCATAATATAAGAACTAGGGGCCACCAAATGAAATTGATGGGCAGCAGGTTTAAAACAAATAAAAGGAATTCTTCTTCACTCAGCACACAGTCAACCTGTGGAACTCCTTGCCTGAGGAGATTGTGAAGGCTCAGATTATAACAGGGTTTAAAAGAGAACTGGATAAATTCATGGAGGTTAAGTCCATTAATGGCTATTAACCAGGATGGGCAAGGAATGGTGTCCCTAGCCTCTGTTTATCAGAGGATGAAGATGGATGGCAGGAGAGAGACCACTTGACCATTACCTGTTAGGTTCACTCCCTCTGGGGCACCTGGCATTGGCCACTGTCGGTAGACAGGATACTGGGCTGGATGGACCTTTGGTCTGACCCAGTATGGCCATTCTTATGTTCTTAAGAGCGACACCTACCAAATTATCAACACCATGTGTGCTGTAGCATTGTCTTGGAGGTCTCCCATCCAGAAACTGCCTAGATTATACCATGTTTACTTTCAGTTCTGACAGAATCACAGTTCCAGGTGGCATGGTAACAAGCTGAAAACAATATTGGCAAGAAGCCAAAAAAAGGGTTTAAGCTATGTAGCTAATGGTGTATATGTGAATAGTTAAAATCCAGCAGATCCCCCTGCTTTGAGGGCTCAAAAGGCAGGACACAGATCACAAATAAAAGAATTTACTCTTGTACACTCCCACCTGTGTTCCCTGAGAGGACAGGATTAGCATCCTCACCCTGATGATGTTGCAATGAAGCTGTTGCATGTCATGCTGTGCTGGGCTGTAATAAGAAACAAATCAAGCCAAGTAGCCAGAAACTGTAGCAACTGAGCGGTCTCTTTATAAAGAGCAGCAGCAGCGAGAGTTCCAGCACCGGCTGGCTCCAGTGTATGGGCTGGGAGGAGCACACTCAGCAAGAGCCTTACACCTGATGTGTACGGTTGAGGAATATCTCTGTACTGGCCTCCCTCTTGCTACTGATGCCCTTTGGCCCCACTTTGTAGTAAGAGTGTTGTAGCAATAAAAACAGTGAAACACACCAAGATACATATACCATCTCTCTGCTTTTCCCCCACTGATGCAAAATGGAACTAATCCATCTCCCAAGGGGCCACCTCTAACATTCCAAACTTCTTCACAGCTTCCAACAGTTTTAAAGCAGCCTATCAGAGAAAAATTGCCTCCTTCTCCCCCTAAATGTGATGTTTCCCCCTAATATTGATTGTGTGAGGCCCACAACAGGCAAGATTCAATTCTGGACCAGTGATGAGTTTAAGGTCCAATACTTCATGACCCTGCAGAGCTAGAAATGGGAGCTTTATGCCATTTGCAAGTAGAGTTTGCCCTTTTCCCGGTGGGACAGCAGCATTTGCTTTTAACTTTGCAAGGCTGAGGTTTGACTTTAAAGTCGTTCATTTTTAGGCACAGAAGAGCTATTTTAGGTCATTTTTAGAGGTCTTTGTGGTTTCCTTTGAGGCTGAGCCCCATACAGTTAGACTCATGGGGCTAGATTCTAATTTCATAGATTCTCATCTCACTCTGGTGTAAACTCAGAGTAACTCCAGTGATTTCAATGGAATTACATCAGTGTAAATCTAGAGTAACTGAGATCAGAATGCTTCCAGGAGGAAATTATGACAACCACTGGCAGTGTAAAGGGACCAAATTGATAAAAATGTAATTTACATCCACTTTAAGGCCCCATTAGGCTTCCATAGTGGTGTAAAGGGACCTTATTACAAATGTAAATCAGGCTCATTTTTCCTCATCTCCTTTAGGGAACTCTGAGGAGAGGAACAAAGTGGTTACAACCAGCACCCAGAACTCTGAACAATAACTGCAAAACAGCAGGAGCCATGTAGGTATATGATTGAGTCCAGATCCAGCTACTGAGGGTATGTCTATGTTGCAATGTAAGCCCAGGTTCTGACTCAGGTTCAAGCCTTAAGCCCTCTTCCATTGACACTCAAATCTCTCAGGCTTGGATCCAGGGTCCTAGGAGCCTGTGAGAGTAGAGGGTCTAAGCCCAAGTCAAAGCAGGACCCAGGGTTCGAGCCCTATCATTTTGCAGTGTAGATGCAACTGCCCTGGACTCAGGTTCTTGGAGTCCACCAAAAGTATCCACAACACTATGCGCAGACTTCATTTGTCCTCTCTCTCCCAAGAATCATCAGTCGACTCCAGGGAAAAGGAAGCACCCCACCTTGTTCTAATACAACAGCTCAGCATTTTATTCTGACAGCCAATCTGCAAACAAACCTTTGGAGAACCTGCAGTGTTTGCCATGGATACTGACCAGAAGAAGTCCTTTACAAAGCATGCTGCATTGTGGTTACCGGAGCACAGATCAATTTTGGTTAATCTATTGTGTGAGGCCACGAGAGTTTAACCAAACAATTAATTTTATTAGTAAGAGTATCAGAAGTGACCATGCATACCAGCAAACAGCAAAGAAGCTGGCGGCGCTGGAAATTTACCAAAGCGGTGATCAGTGCAGGGAATGGATTAAGTGGATTAAGACCAAATACCGGAAAACCAGGCATCACAAATGCGCCTCTGGCAACTCACCAGCATTGTACCTATTTTATGATGAGTTTGACCCTGTGTAGGGATTGCACTGAGCACTGGGCAATGAGCGGTGCACAATGACCTGGTCAGCTGGGATGATGCCCTGCTGGTCCCTGTAGCCAGCATGGGAATTGATTGGAGCCAGCAGCAGGCACCAAATGAGGCAAATGAAGTAACTCTGCTGATGAAATGAGCCCCAGAGGAGGCTTTGCTGCAGAAGCAACTGAGCACATCCTGGGGCCATACTTAGAGGAGCTTTTTGATGCCCCCCCGGCCCAGAGGAACAGCCCACCGTGGATCCAGCAGCAGAAATGGAAGAAGGAGAAGCTGCCCTGAAGCCTGGTAAGTTTCTGAGTCTATATGTGGATTTATTAATATAGGAACGAGAGGGATTTCGGCTCTATGAACCAATGCAAACCCTGGGAAGCAGCGTATATCTGCTAATGGTGGATTGCACGTCAGTGCCTTGCATCCCCCCTCCCCGACCCTGTGGAATTTCAAATGGAGACCAGGAAATACAAACAGTAAAACAAGCATGTAAAAGTGAGTTTTTACTGGGAAGCAGAGGCAGATTACAGTTTAGTGGGGCCCTGGGCCAGGACAAGTGGGGGACCCTCCCCACCCCTTCCACCTGCAGTCCCCTCGCTCCTTGGTGCTCCTGCCACGGAGTAGGGTTAGGGGGCCGCAGCTTCCCTGCTCTGCCCCTCTGCCTGGCACTCCTGCCAGGAAGCAGGGTCAGGGCACAGGGACTTGCCCCCCTTCACCTGCCCGCCCAGCACTCCCGCTATAGAGCAAGGACGGAGTGTGGGGGCTTGCCCAGCCGTGTCTATGGAGCGTCAGTGGTGTGAAGCAGCCCTCTGCCAATACACTGAAGTTCAATAAGGAACATTTTCTGTCTTTGAAATTCCAAGATGATTTTTTCTGGGCTCCTGCACTCAGCTATTTGAGACAGTAACCTTCTGAGTCTCATCCTATTCCAAGAGGAAAGACAAGCTGAAAGGCAAGCGGGAAGGCTCACTCTGGCTGCGCAGCTTGAGGACAGGGTAGTGGTGCAGGAGCAGGCATATGCTTCACAGTTCCTGGAACAGGAAAGGCGGTGAAGGGAGGACAATGGAGCACAACAGAGAGAATTGTTTGAGCAGCAGCTGTCTCGAATGGCTGCAAACGTAAAGGCTCCAAGGGCTTGCGTGCCCTCCGTGGTACCCTGGCCTGCATTCAGGAACAGCCTGGACAATTCCATGGCTGGGTAGGCCATGCATTTGGGCCCTATCAGTGGCTGGGATGGACAAATGTGCCCCATGCAGTCTTCAGTGCTGAACCCCTCCCCCATGGACACCTCCACGTCCCTGCCCCGGCACCAAGTGAATGGCAAACGTGAAAGGAGAACGGTGGGCGGGAAACACAACAGTGTGTGTATAGGGTGTCTTGTACATCATTTCACTGTTTGCACAAGTTGATGCTCTTGGATACTTTTAAAGCTTTTGGTGTTGCTGGTGTTATAGCGGGCTAATGGCAGCTAGCCTGCCAGGCAGTGGTTTAATATTGGACTTTTCCACTAACTGTGTAAAAATAAAGGTTTTTTTTTTTCATAAAGAATATTTATTGCCATCATTGCAACACATGAGATAATGCGTATTTCAAATAATAAAGATAAACAGAGGAGCAGGGACAAGTGGGACGTTGTATGCAAAACCCATGTCTCACTACAGCTATATACATACAGCATCTATTTACATCAATCCATAGTGGTTTCTCCACACCACCCCATTACATAAACAGTTATGTCATTCAAAAGTACAATGCAGGGCAATCAATGCCCCCTCCCCAACAAGCACGTAGAGGTACTATTCTCCCTCTTCAGCTGGCCCATGGAATGTGGAAGCACAAAGCGTCCCTGACTTTTGTTGCCGGGGTGCATCCAGCTCTAGCTGTGTTTGATGCACTCTCTGGCTGAGTGTACCAGTTCAGGGGGCCTTGCAGTCATAGGTTCATTCAGGGGCAAATGGCTCACCGCTGGCTTCACAACGATCGTGAAGAGCGCAGCAAGCCACAGAAATGCAGACAGCATTGACGACACTGGCGTCCAAATGGGTCTGTAGATATCGCCAGCGGGATTTCAGTCTGCCATATACACATTCAGCCACCATTCTACACCTGCTAAGAATGTAATTAAACCTTCTTTTGCCAGGGCATCTGAGATCAGGGTATGGTTTCATCAGCCAAGGCAAAAGTGGGTACATGGCATTTCCCAGAATAACAGTGGGGATGGAACTTCATATACAATAATGTTGTGGTGGGAGTAATGTCCCAGCTTGTCCATGAATATAGACTCTCTCAATCAGCAAAAAACCCTGACATCATAAACTTTTCCAGTGTAGCCAATACTGACATTGACAAATCAACCTCTGTGGACCATGAGGGCCCACATAACAATGGAGTAGTACCCTTTGTGGTTTATGTACTCATGTGCTCCATGATGAGGGCGAACTATGGGTACACGGGTCCCATCAGTGTGCCTGGCACAGTTTGGAAACCCCATTCTCTCAAAGCCAGCAATTACCTCAGGAATATCTTTTATACCTACCAACTTGTGGTAAACCACACACCCGATTGCCTCAGAAATCTCCACTGCCACTTACCCATAGTCGACTTTCCAATACCAAACTGATTGGCCACTGACTTGTAGCGGGATGGGGTAGCCATCTTCCAGATGATTATAGCAAGCTGCTTGTGGACAGGCATGGCCAGCCTCACGCATGTATCTTTACACTGTTGGGTCAGGGCAAGCTGCTCAGAAAGCTCCAGAAATACAGTTTTCTTTGTGTGAAAGTTCTGGACCCACTGCTGGTCATCCCAGGTCTCCATGATGATGTGACCCTAACAGTTTGTTCTTGTTGCCTTGCTTTAGAAGTGCTGGTCTATGGAGGGGATATCAGTGGCTATACCGAGTGTCATGAGCAGCATCAGCCAGTTCAAGTCTTCCATGTCTGTGTCCTCCTCCTCCTCCTGCTCTGTCATTATCTCTGTCAGGTACCTTTGGTGGGTCAGAAAACACTGCCGAGCTGCCCGCCAGCGCCTCACATTTTGGGAAGGTGCTAGGAAGCCTGAGATACAGTTGGTTGGATTCATGTCTGCATACTCCAATGTGGATTCCAGAGCTTAAGGTTTGGGCGCAGGTTAAAAAATTCTTAACCTAAATTTGGCAACAGGGCTGGCCTTCCCATGAGGTGAACTGAGGCGGCCGCCGCAGGTGCCAGACTAGGCGGGAGGGGTGCCACTAGGACCCAGAGTGTGGAAAATTGTGTCTGCTGCTGGTGCATATGTATTCTCTCTGCTCTAGGTGCACAGAGATGGTGGAGCACTGTGCTGGAGGAAGGAGGGCACAAGAGACGTAACAGGCAGGCAGGAGAAAAGGTGAGAGGGAATAACAGAAAGCAGCAGGAGCTGCAGGAAGAGAGAGGAGGAGGAGCCTCTAATGTACCTCTCTAGCACCCCCAGGAGCCTGGACTGATTAACACCAGCTTCTCAGGGAGCTTCCTGTTTCCCGCTGCTTCCCTGAACCCACTTGAGGAGAACAGGCAGTCAACTGAAGTAGTAGGAGCCAGTTAGGACCTTAAGAAGCTGATATCTTCCCTCACTCAGGCCCTGCTACCAGCCTGCTTATGTGTCCCCTTCAACTGAGTGTTGAGAGCCACTATAGCTGGCACAGAACAGCAGTCATGAATGAAAGAAGAAAACACTCCTCTGGGGCAGCATTCAGAAAAAGAAAGAAAGCACAGGAAGCTAGTTAGTCAGAGTGCAGGTGTCATAAATATAAAGGGAAGGGTAACCACCTTTCTGTATACAGTGCTATAAAATCTCTCCTGGCCAGAGGCAAAATCCTTTCACCTGTAAAGGGTTAAGAAACTAAGGTAATTTAGCTGGCACCTGACCCAAAATGACCAATGAGGGGACAAGATACTTTCAAATCTGGAGGGGGGGGAAGGCTTTTGTCTGGCTGTGTGATACCTTTGCCAGGAACAGATCAAGGATGCAAGCCCTCCAACTCCTGTAAAGTTAGTAATTAACCTAGCTAGAAAATGCATTAGGTTTTCTTTATTTTGGCTTGTAAATTTGTTGTGCTGGAGGAAATGTGTATTCCTGTTTTTGTGTCTTTTTGTAATTTTAGGTTTTGCCTAGAGGGATTCTCTATGTTTTGAATCTGACTGCCTGTAAGATTATCTTCCATTCTGATCTTACGAAGTTGTTCTCTTATCTTTTTTTGTTCTTCTAATAAAGTTCTGATTTTTAAGAATCTGATTGGGTTTTTGGGTCTTAAAAATTGAAGGGGTTTGTGCTCATCTTGTTTATTCTCAAACCTCCCCAGGAAAGCACGTGTAAAGGCTTGGGGGGATATTTTGGGGAAATAGGAACTCCAAGTGGTCCTTTCCCTGTTCTTTGTTTAAATCACTTGGTGGTGGCAGCGTTTTACCTAATCCAAGGGCAAAGACTTTGTGCCTTGGGGAAGTTTTAATGTACTGAAATACCCAGAATGCTGCATACTGTTTTTGTTGCAAACTCTTCCAGTCTAATGTTCCAGCCACAATGGGTGCTACAAGAATAAAGGGCTGGAAAAATCTGGCTAGAAATCTGGCATGCCATGAGAAGGCAGCAAATCACCAGAGAGCATTCCATAGGTGGAAAGAGCTTGAGATGAGACTAAGGTTAAAGGCCACCAGAGATGATTAGCATCAAGAGAAGATTGCATCAGAGTCTCTTCACTGGCAAAATGTTCTGAAAAGACTCATTGCCATTGTGAGAATGCTTGCTACCCAAAACCTAGCACTGCATGGCACTTCACATCAGCGGTATGTGCCAAATAATGGAAACTTCCTTAAAATTGTGGAGCTGATGGCTGAGTTTGATGCTGTACTCCAGGAGCATGTAAGAAGAGTCACCACCCAAGAAATGTACACACACCATTACCTTGGAAAAACAATTCAAAATGAGATCATACAGTTACTGGCAACAAAAGTCAAACAGAAGATTGTGGCAGATCTGAAGTCAGCAAGTTATTACTCTGTTATTCTGGACTGCACACCTGACATCAGCCATACGGAACAAATGGCTTTAATGGTGAGTTTTGTAACAACAACAGAACCTAGTGAAAATGTCCCTGCAATGGTGACTGTCAGAGAGCATTTTCTAGAATTTATTGACATTGATGATACTACAGGAGCTGGTATGACAAATGTGCTTCTTAAAAAGCTGGAAGATACGGGAATTGCGATAGCTGACATGAGAGGGCAGGGCTACGATAATGGTGCCAACATGAGAGGAAAGAACAGAGGAGTACAGACACGGATCCAAGAGTTAAACCCTCGAGCTTTTTTGGTCCCATGCAGTTCTCATTCATTGAACTTGGTGGTCAGTGATGCAGCATCAGCTTCGAGTGAGGCTGCTGAATTTTTTAATGTAATTCAAAGCATCTATGTATTTTTCTCTGCATCAACTCATCAATGGCAGATTTTGAAGCAACATCTGGGAACATCCTCTCTGACACTGAAACCAGTGAGTGCCACACGATGGGAAAGTCGAGTGGAGGTGAAAAAGCCTATCAAACACCAAATTGGGAAGATGGATGATGCCATAGTTGCCATTATGGAGGATAATGCTATGACAGGAACTGTTCGTGGGAGAACAGTGGCAGAGGGAATTGGAATCACCAGAAACGTACATAACTTCAAATTTCTGTGTGGCTTTGTGTTGTGGTATGACATACTGTTTGAAATAAATGTTGTAAGCAAGAAACTCCAAGGTGTTGACCTTGATATATCTGGAGAAATGGAACAACTGGACAAAGCAAAGTCACACCTACAGTCTTACTGGTCAGATGAGGGATTTCAAAATGTTCTGAAGAGTGCACAGAAGTTGGCAGAGGAACTTCACACTGAAACTATTTTCCCACCCATTCGAGGATACAAGAGTCACCAAAAAAGAAGACATTTTGATTACGAGGCATGGGATAATCCCATAAGAGACCCCAAACAACAATTCAAAGTTGAATTCTTTAACCAGGTGCTAGATTGTGCAATACAGTCAGTTGAAGAACTTGCAGCTCAAGGAACACAGCGGTGTATTTGGGATGTTGTATGATATTCCAAAACTCCTCACTATACCTGAAGAAGACCTACACCAGCAATGCAGGGCCCTAGAGACAGTGTTGACACATGATGACATGCGCGATATTGATGCGAGTGACTTATGTGATGAACTGAAAGCCCTTTCAAGATACAATTCAGCAAGATCAACTCCAAAGGCCGTACTGGAATATATGTGCACAAATAAGATGACCACTCTCTTTCCAAATGCTTTTGTTGCTCTGCGCATACTTCTAACACTTCCTGTAACAGTTGCCAGTGGAGAACGCAGCTTCTCCAAGCTGAAGTTAATAAAAACACATCTATGCTCCACAATGACACAGGAGAGGCTGGTCGGCCTTGCAACCATCTCAATAAAGCATGAGCTGGCCCAGACTGTGGACCTTCGGGAGGCAGTTCAAATCTTTTCAGTCAAGAAACCACCACTTTGATTATTCAAACAGATAAAAATGCCAGTGTTTACTATGCAGACAAGAAAAGTTACATTTGCTGTTCAGGCATTTGAAAGTTAAGTGTTACCTAAAATTTTTGAACAAAGCCTTTTAAGTTGTTAGTTCTCCTTTATTGGGGTAGGTAGCAGAGCAGTACCATGAGAGGAGTAGAAAAAGAAGAAGGCAGAATTGAGACCTTTCAAAGTTTTGGCCCAAGCAAGGGGGCATGGGGCTGTCATTTGAGCTCCCTGCCTCAGGTGCCAAAATGTTGTGGGCCGGCCCTGTTTGGCAATCACTGTATATGCTCAAGCCCTGAGTTCTCAAACCCAGAGTCCGCTGACTTGAGTCCCACTAACTTACATGGCAGTGCAGATGTACCCTGAGTCTTGTGAAATTCCTTCTAGCACCTACTTTTAAACCCTAATCCCATTATCACTCTACTGTGCATTTCTGAACAGCCCAACTTTTGGGCCCAGCAAAGCCCACAGCCCCAGACTCCCCTGATATGTGGGAACTATGGTGGGAACCTCATGAAGACTCTAAGACATCTTTTCTATATTTTAAAGTAAGTTTCTAGCCCTCTTCTTTGCGAGGGGACTGTAAACTTCTATAAACCAGTCTCTAGGCTTGGATTGAAGCAGCAGCTGGGCTTTTCTTCTACAGCAGAAGGCCATGATGGAATTTCAGATCCACACTCACCTGCACACAGAGGCACTTTTTGTGTAAAATGAGCCAGTTACATGTGAATTCTGGAGGAGATTTGCAAAACAGTGCAGGGGCTCCAGCCATCTATTATAATGGAAGATGTGTAGCTAAATCCCCTGCACAGCTTTGCAAATCTCAGCCCTCCTCAGTAGGCCCAACACCTCTCCAAATCCCCAGGCTGGGCCTGAGCACAATGCAAGGGTGGACAAGGATTGTTTAAAGCTGGCTGTGATACCTGACAGCCTCATGTGTACCCAGTGACACTGGAAATACCAGAATCACCAAAAAATGGCAGATATTCATGCTGTTTTGCAAACTCATTTTGCCCATCCCTACAGCCTGTCACCATCTCTGTACCATTGCCCTTACATGCCAATGCCTCCACTGCAGCTCAGCTGTAATCCCCAATCATGCCTCCATCTCTTTCCTTGATTATCTACAATTCTGTTCTCTAGGGTCCACTCTCCACACACCAGCAGGTACAGAATGCTGCTGCCCCGCCCCCGCAATCTCACAGGCACAAAGAAGTGCAACTATATCACTCCCATTCTCAAATATCGCTCCCCTGACTCCTCATTCACTTCAGAATCCAGTTCAAAATGGTCTTTGGGTTCAAAACCCTCCATGGAACTGCTCAGGAAACCTTGTCATTATTTCTCTCCCTTTGTTCACTGTCTTATTTCTTCTTTTTGCCCCTGCACCAATTCTCTCTGCAGCTGCCTTATATCTTTCTATCTCCTCCGCTGTTCATTTTATCTCAAATCCCAAATATATTTCCCCTTGCCTATACACCTTCATTTCTCCCTTCCTTTGGCATTATAATTATGTAATGTTGTAATTCTATTGGCATATGAGCATTTTGGCTCAGTTTGTATGAAAGATGTCAGATATAATAAAGAATAAAAACAACAATAATAGTAGTAAAGTATCGCCCACTCTCAAAATCTAATGAAGAAACACACCCCTCTTTCATACAAATTCATTATATATTAAACTACAGTCTATGAGTTTCATACGCTGTCATGACTTGTTTACTATCTGTTGGTGTGAAGCCTTTGGACCATTGCTTTATGTGATAGATGTTATTTAATTTGTTCCTGTGGTCATTAGAAAATAGTCTGGAAAGTCACAACCTGCAGATTAAGAACTGGAATTTCTGGTACATGTACCAAACAGGTGTTTCTAGGTTGGCACTTGAAGAGATTACCAGAGGTGAGGCAGGTGTGTGAGTCTACAATTAGGTTAATTTTCCCCTTCAGGACACACGTAGAGAATCCTGTGTGCAGTTTCATTTGTAAATCATGAAGTATCAAAGCCCGACTTCCTGGGCAGTTGCCTTCAAAGACACTGTGGGGTGGCAGGTGCCCAAAATAAAGAGCAGCTATGGAATGGTTTTGGTTTCCCAGGCACGCCCAGTGTTTCATGTTCCTTGCTGAACTGCAGCTACAGCATGTTAGTCCTTTTGCTTCTTCAGCAGTAACTCAGTACCTCCCCCAGCCCCACCCCCTTTTAAACAATATTTTGTGTTGTAACAAGCTTGGGGTCAGACTTTGGCTTTTACTCCTAGATACCAATGCTGGGTGAAGGAAGAGGAGAGTCTGAATAGACAAGCTGGCATATTTTTCCACTTGCCTATCAGGGATGGATTGTACTCTGTTGGCTAGAGCAAGGAACTGGGTACCAGGGCGCCTGGATTCTTTTCCTGATATCTACTGCCCTTGAGCAAGTAGTTAGGAGCCCGTTAAGATGTGCATTGTTACACTCATTCTGAATGTCTTCAGCAGAAATGTCTCTAGCATGGCCATGGATTCCAAAAGTATTGCTGTTGTCTCTTTAAAAATTACAGTCCAAAGATGAGATAGAAGTTAGAGGTTCAGGAAAAATATTTATTCCAGTTAGGAAGTGTCTTTGTAACTCTGCTTCCTGAGAGTCTTGTGAGAGGTAAAGAGTTTTAATGGAGCTGAGTGATAGCCCAAAAGCATGCACTCATTTTCATATGCTAGTTGAGTGGTCAGAATCACTGACTTCTGACGAAAAAAGTAAAAATGTAGGACAATATTTTCAAAAGCTTTCACTGACTATGAGAGCCTCACTTTTTGGGTGCCCAACTAGAAACATTCTGGGCCTGATTTTCAGAGGTGCTGAGGATCCACAGCTGCCATTGACTTCACTTTGGAGGTAGGACCACGCATCACCTCTGAAAAGAAGGTCCACTGTGTGTCAAGTTGGTCATCCAAAATTAGCAGACAACTGAATATGCTGGCTCATGTGAAAATGTTGACCAAATGACCACATGACAGGTCCCAGCTAACAATGAGCTGGGATTTTTGTCATGTAAATAACAATCAAGGATAGTCTCAGTTATTCTTGGATATTTAAGGATATTCTGAGGCATCTAAAATATTTATGAATATTCCTGGCTTTGTAAGGATATTCTGGACCAGGGAGCTTCAGCTTCCATTAAAACTAAATGCAGATTCATAGAGTTTAAGGCCAGAAGGTATCATTAGATCACCTAGACTAACCTCCTATATATCACAGGCCATTACATTTCAACCAGTTACCTCTGTACTGAGCCCAATTGTGTTTGACTAAAGCATAACTTCCAAAAAGGCATCCAGCCTTGATTCAAAGACATCAAGTGATGGCAAATCCACCTCTTCTTCGTAATTTGTTCCAACAGTTAATCACTCTCACTGTTAATAATTGTGCATAATTTCTAACTGGAATGTGTCTGGCTTCATCTTCCAGCCATTGGTTCTTGTTACACCTTTTTCCTCTAGATTAAAGAGCCCTTTAGTATTGTGTCTCAATGAAGGTTCATATCCATGGTAATCAAATGCCTTTTCCATCTTCTTTTTGACAAGCTACCCAGATGGAGGTCTTTAAGTCTCTCACGGTAAGGCATTTTCTCCAGCTCTTGAATAATTCTTGTGGGTCTCTTCTGCCCCCTCTCCAATACCTCAACATCATTCTTAAAACGAGGACACTAGACTTTTTCAGAATCACCAATTTCCAGGATACAGTCCCCCACTCTGTAGATATGGCCTTCACTCATTGTTCCTAAATGTATGACATTGCATTTGGCTGCATTAAAACACCTCTTATGTGTTTGGGCCCAGCTAACCAAGCAATCCAGATCACTTTTCATGACTGCCCTATCCTCATTATTTACCACTCTGCCAATCTTTGTGACATCCACAAATTTTATCAGCAGTGATTTTACATTTACTGCCATAACATTGATGAGAATGTTGAACAGTGTTGGGCCTAGCACCAATTCTTATAGAAGTTTATGCCTTCATAAAACTAAACGTCTAGGTTGTAAAACCAAAACCATGAGCCCCCATGTAGTCATTAAAGAGCCCATGTCAGTTTCAGCACCAACACTTTGGTGTAATGACAGTATTCATTTCAGCATAGTAACAGTTTTACGTAAATCCTCCTTGTAACTTTAATTGCATAGTGCTGACTCTGTGGGTGCTCCAGGGCTGGAGCACCCATGGAAAAAAAACAGTGGGTGCTAAGTGCCCACCAACAGCCCTGTGGATCAGCACCTCCCCCCCCCCCAGTGCCTCCCACCTGCCAGCAGGCCCTCTGATCAGCTCCTCCCTCCCAGGGCCTCCCACCCATTGTGGATCAGCTATTTAGCAACAAGTAGGAGACTCTGTTGGGGGGGGCAGGGAGGAGCGAAGGGGGGTGTACTCAGGGGTGGGGACTGAACCAGGTGGAGCAGGGGCAGGAAGAGGCAGGGCAAGGGTGGGAAGAGGTGGGGCTGGGGGGAAGGAGTGGAGTGGGGGCAGAGCCTGGGGAGGAGCGGGGGTCGAGCACCCCCAGCAATTCATAAAAACGGAACCTATGTTTAATTAACAATTTATTATTTACTTTCTGTTCCAAACTGTTATTTAATGTTGCTGAATGCTGTTAGACAGTAGTAGTGTTCTACTCCAGAAGCAATTGCATTTTGGTAATGCATGAAGCAATCCCTCTCTGTATATCTTTTTCTAGCTAAGTGCAGCTGATAGAGAGAGGATAGCTAAAGTTGCAAGCAGCTTCCGTTATAAGCCTTATATTTAGTCCAGTTGTAACTCTGGCTGGCAAAATAAATTTGACCTGAAATTACCATACTTACTCTGAAGGCTGGGGAAACATTTTCTGCAAAATTCAAAGGAAACTGAACAAACTGTTTTTGAGTTATAGATCATTAAATATGTTACCCTAACGTGAAATGGTGACCTATGTTTATTTCTTTTTCTCTCTCTAGTTAAAAAATGCCTTGTTACTACCCATTCAGATTTTCCACATCTTAAATCTTGAAAACTCTTGCAGTGGATCTATTTGCAGAAAATGTGTTGCAGGTAAATACAATGATCCATTGCATTTCTTTTGTGAATAGTTTGGGGCCCAGTGCTGACTGTGCTGTACCTGACTCCAAACCAGATCTGCTGGTTCCCCACTTTCAAAAGCATTAAAATTCACAATTAATAAAAAAAATCATTGCAAAAGCATTTCTAAAATAGACCTCTGTTCCTTTTAAAAACCATGCTTGCCCTTGATGGCTGACCTCAAGAGTTGTAATTTTGCTGAAGCAAACTGCTATCATGTCTCAAATGAAAGATTGAGGGAAAAAACAGAGGGTAACCCAGACGTGGCCTGAATGGAAATAGCAAAAATGACAGGGAATTGGAGAAGAAAGGAGAGAGAGGGAAGTCAGCGAGAGGAGGGAGAAAGGATAACCCAGACGTGGGTAGAATGTAAATGGAACAAAGGCGGGGAAATAGCGAAGACAGACAGGGGAGAGAGAGAGCAACTAACCTACACAGGAAAAGACTGGAATATAGCACAGAGATGGGTCCCAGGTAAGAATTAATTGGATGGCAATGAAGATTACACCACTAAAGCATGATATATCCAGTAATCCTCAATGTGTAGCTGTAATGTTGCATGTGGCCCTTCCAGGTACCACATATGGTTCCTGTGGAATTCGCTGGATAAGAGCTTTGAGAGAAAGAGAAAAAAGAAACTCTTTCCTCCAAATTCCATCTTAGCAGACTTGAGCGGTGGGGAGGGATTGTAGCAAATGGAGTCAGAGAGCCTCGTAACAATCTGTCATGCTGGGATGTCTCTGCATTCCACTGTGATGTTTACATCACGGCGTAGCAGCAATATGGATTGTGTGGCCACCTCCCTTCCGAGCCTAATGCAAAGTCAGGACATCACTCTACAGTGCCTTTATGACGCCATTCAATGATAAAACAACTCAGTAACTCAGCAAGGCTAAGGATTACTCACGTGGGCAATGATTCAATGTTATTTGTTTACATGGGTGAGCCTTTATTTTTATATACTGGATAAGGGGCAAATAAGTAAAAGATTGAGAACTCAGATGAAGGAAATCAGAGAAGAAGAAACATAGCTAGACAGGGAACAAGCAAATAAAGAAAAATATGATGGGCCAAATTAATCCCAGGTGTAATTCTACTGACTTTAGTGGTGTACACCTGGGATGAATGTGGCCCAGAGAATGAGGGCAGTGAAATGAGGAAAGAACACTGGATTACCAAACATTACGCTCTACATCAGGATGGTGCCATGCCTGGGTGGAGATGGATTTTTGCTATAATTCTGTGAATCTTTTCACCTTGATCTAGAGAGGGCTGTGGAAATGGATCACCTAAGAAGAGAAATGTTGTGCAAAGCTACCTGTTGGTTGACTAGGGTGTTAATAAAATGCTATTGTCCAGCACAGTGGCACTGTACATGCAGCAAGGTGCTGCAGTATTCCAAAGTGTCCCACACTTTAGAGAAATATTCTCAGCTTGCTTCAGCTGGGCATTGGAAAAGAGAGACAGAAAACTCCCTGTGAAGCTGCCAGGGAGAATTGCATTACAACCCACTTTTCTTCTGACCGTTTGGGAGTTAGCATAACCATTGTCTAATGCTGTGGAGGTGGGGATGTCTAGAGAAGAAAGTTAACTGACTGGGAACCATTCAAAATCAATGCACATGCTCCTTTTTCAATCTAGTTCCAGCTGAACCCCTATATCAGGTTTAATTTGACATCCATATAACGAGAGAAGGTCCTGAACCAAAATTCTAGCTGCCAACATCCCTGAATTAGGAAGCTGACCACCCCTAAATTTCAAGATGTGGACCCATATGTCATGGCCTTCGGCCAACAGGAAGTGCTAAAAGCATGGCTGCCAAAGTGTATAGAGAGGAAAATATAAGGGGATAATTTAATGGAAAGAGTCATGTAGCATCCAGGAGGATTTCCCCACAGCACCTGTTTGTTATTGGATATATGTTACAAATGCACTGTTTGCTCTTCTGGGATGGAATTCCAATCAAAGTGAAATCTTTTGTTCAATAACTCTCCTTTTAAAAGCTGTGGTGTCAAGTGCTGCTCAGAAATGTTCTTTCCTATGGTCTAAAAAAAAGAATTTTCACACAATCCGTGCCTTTGTAGTGTCACAAACCTAGAGGTATTTATTTCTGCAGAAGATTTAGTCCTTATCACTCCCATCTGCTTCTTGTGCACCTGAATCTCTTTTGGCTTTAAATCTCTGCAGCTTCTGTTTTCCTCTCATTAAATCAAGTTATCAGACTGATTGTTTAGAGAGAGAAGGCAAAATGGAGGGGGGCAAATTCTCTCCTTAGTAATTGCCTGTATCAGGATGGCAGGTTATAGTACCCAGAAGAGAGAGGCAGAGCTCTTCTGCTGATTGGTCTGAGTGGCGAGCTCTAGGACCTTGCATAAACACATAAAGCTGCTCTACTGACTCACACTGGCCACCGTCCCAGATGGGTCCTATTGGCTTCAACCTAGTTTATAAAAACATTTGAGCCTCCCTCTGAAGAGGAGGGAACCAGAGGCAGGGACAGAAGGAGCCTCCAACCCTGAAAGCAGTCAAGTTCATGGGCAAACTCTTGCGCAATGCTTGTTTATTCTTCAAGTTAGAAGGAAAGAAAACCCCAGGAGAGAAGTAAATTTGGATCTTAGCCAGTGTCTGTAATATACTAAGAACAGGTCGGGTGGGAATGCCCCCTACTTCAACACCAATGGCATGAAGAGAAAAATTTGGTCCAAAATCCATTAATGAGTTTAAGGCATTCAGATTCTACAGTGGTGAGGGCCAAAAAATTAGGTCGCTCTCTAAGCAAAGGATCCTGATCAATAAGGTGACCGTGATTTTCAGAATTTTATAAAAGGCCTACTTTTGTGGCAACATTTTACATGGTCACAAAACATTAATGCCCAGAGAAGTGCCACCTTTTAAAACGTGTGCTGCTGCTGCTGCATTCTGACTCAGCAGCAACACAACGTGTATATTTCCAGCAGAGGAGGACTCTTCCCAGTAATTCTGTGTTCTGAATGACTTCGTCATCCAGTGCTGAACAAGTGTTAGAGCTACTCGTTTACTCAGAGTAGATGCTGATCGTGACTGCACGCATTAAAGTTTTCAGTCCAAATTCTGCTCAGCAGACTGAACTCTCATTCCACAGGACTGTTTGTTATCTCTGGCAAGCACAGAGCAAGTTTTACTTCCTATAGCAGTGTGTCCTGAACAAAGATTTTGCATTAAAAAAGGTTTGATTGATGAAATAAGAAAAGAAAAGAAAAGAAAAAGGAAATGTAAGATGTCCTGAAAGAAATTCCTGAGACACCAGGATGTTATATGAAAAATGAGGACTGTACCAATAAAACTGGGATGCATGGTCTCTTCACCTGTCAGTGTCCTACATAGCTGTCCAAGACCGTCATTATAGCTTTCAAAGGAAGTGAAACTGTCTAGTGGGTTTAACGGGGTGTGGAAAATACAACTGCAAGGCTCTGTGCCTGACCTTACCATCAATTCACTATCCTTAGACCAGTCATTTGACCTCTGGTGCCTCAATTTACCTAGACACTTAGAATAAATAAATAATGATCATCATCATAATCCCTTTCCACGTCATAGGGATCCTGTAGGACTTAATCTGTGAATATAAAGTTCTGTGAAATCCTCAAAAGAAGTATTCTGTGGGACTGAGCCACACCCCACTGAAGTCAATGTTAGTATGTGCATTGCCTTCAGTGAGCTTTGGCTCAGGCCCTTTAAGAATAATTGTTCTGTTTTCATATAGTTTTTATTCACACCTCTGCAGTTATTTCCTCCTTTCTACTTTTTAACTAGAAAGTTTTCAATTTTTATCCTATGTGATGACTCTCTGGTTAGACTCCACACGCACCTGCCTTGTGAATCCATGTAACCGCTTCCTCACAGTAATAACCTGTTTGTGGCAGCTAAAGCTACTGTAAAGGAACTTCTATCACTGAAGCGTCTACAAGGGTCAGGCATCAGCTGTGGTAGCTTCCTCACAGTGCTAGCAGTGGGTGATCCTCACAGTAGTGTCCAGCCATTGTTACAGCATCAGCAATGCTGCCACAGAAAGGTTGGGTTTAAGGAGTATGTTTCCTTGCATCCACACCTTGTCAAATGTAGCAAGGACCCTGGCAGTGTGGTAATTATAACAGTGCCCCTGTTAATACCAGCTAGAATCTGTGCAGTGAACACTTCTCTGGGAGAAAAGAGAATTGAAGGTAAATATTGCCTCCCAAAGGAAGGTCACACAGACAAGTTCTGCCAAAGATTCTGAAAGCATAGCACTTAGAGGACTTCAGCTGAGGCATACTCACATATCAGTTTAATTTTATCCAGTGCGTCCAGTGGGCCGGGAGCCAGGAGTCTTGGGTTTTGTTGCTGCTGACTCATTCTGTCCTCAGTTAATCTTGCTGTGACTGAGTGTACCCATCCATAAAATAGAAAACACACACCTGCCTCAAAGGGACATTGAGAATTCATGTTTGTGAAGTGATTTAAAATCACCTTATTAAGGACACCCTGAAAACGCAAAGCAGCAGCCTGGGAGCTGGCTATGAAGAGAAGGCCAGGCAGCTTGGGAGCAGTCATATCCAGCAATGGGTCAATTACAAACTTGTGGTAGCTATGGGATTCCAACCCACACCCCCAAAGCCACAGGACCTCACGGTGGGGCCAGCAGACTGTTATAAACCATCTTTCTTTGGTGTTGAAATCCCAGTAGGGTAGTAGGGTCCACTCTATTGTATATCTTGAGCATGGAGGTAGGGTGTCATTCTCCCCCTCCTCGGACACACCTACTCTTACCCTGCTGTCTCATTTCCATCCAAAGAACAGTCCTCCAGAGGTTTGTTTCTTGCACCTGGTACTTGCACTTCTGGCCAGTGTGACGAAGTAGGAATGTTCTTAATGTTTTCTCTGAATACTGTGTGTGTGCCTCAGTTTCCCCATGGCATTTCTTAAGTATCTAGGTGGTGGGATAAGGGTGTGTGATTGTTGCAGAGCCCTAGAGGGCCAGTGTGATGGTGTCTGCACTGAGAATGGCTGACACCCTGTCTCCTGGCAACTGATGGCCTGGGCCCCTCCTCTGCAAAGGTGCCAACTGAAGGTGTTGGAGAACAAAGAGATCAGGTGGCCTCCTGGCCCGGGAAAGAGACAAAGGCCAGAGGAGGGGTGGGAGAGTTTCTGTTTGGAGCTGGCTGGGGAAATGGAGGGAGGCCCAGATGGGGCTCTGAACTCCCTGGCCCCCAAGATGGACCTGACTGAGGGGTCCTGTTTCCTGTACCTACAAGCTCTGTTTTAGACCGTGTTCCTGTCGTCTAATAAACCTTGTGTTTTACTGGCTGGCTGAGAGCCACGTCTGACTGTGGAACTGGGGTGCAGGGCCCTCTGGCTTCCCCAGGAGCCCCGCCTGTGAGGACTCGCTGTGGGAAGTGCACGGTGTGAGAAGAGGATGCTGAATGCTCCGAGGTCAGACCCAGGAAGGTCGAAGCTGTGTAAGCTTCTTGCCCTGGAGACAGTCTGCTCAGAGAGAGGAAGCTCCCCCAGAGTCCTGACTGGCTTCGTATGGAGTAATTCCAAAGCATCGCCCGGTGACTCCGTGACAGCCAGCCATTCAACCTCTTGTCAATTGGAAGGGTTTCTTCTCTATTTTGGGCTATTGGTGGGATCCCACTGCTTCCACCAGTTTGTTGGGGGTATACCAGCTCCTAGGTGGCTGGTGGCAGGTTCCACATGGTCAGTGCAAGTGCTGAAGGTGCTCCAAGCCTTAGGCTTTTCCAGCTCTAACCCCTGAAAACACTGATGTCTTTGGTAACAGAGGATTTCTTTACTAGAGCTGCTGGAAATAGGATGCAGATTACCTAGGCACCATTGCTTTAAGTTACAGCACAAAAGAGATGGTACTCCACAGGTCCTAATGCAGCCCCTAGGTGCAGTCGAGTCGTGTCAAAGTGGGGCTTCTCATGCCAGGAATAATCACTCCAGCCCTCCCCTTTCCTGGAGACAAGCACACACTGGCCTGCACATCCTCCAGCCAGAGTCCAGTTCCCTTGTTCAGCACCTATGGTTTCATTCAGGCCACTCCACATAGCTGCCCCAGTCTGCAGGCTCCTCCTGGCTGGCCACCAGCTGTAGATACCACTAGTCCCTTTGCCCACAACTGGTTGCTTCCCAGCTTGGTTCTCAGCTCTTCAGTCCCAGTTCCCATGTTCTGCTTCCAGCCCACTGCTCTAGCTCCCATGCAGCCTCTGCTCCCTCATCTCTGAACAAAGATGTCGCTTCCCTTTCCTGTGTTTTGGAGATTATGGAGCCCTCAGAGGGCTGGGTGTTGAACTGGGAATTAACACAGTGCCCTGTAATGAGCCAGCAGGTATTATATTAGTACCCAGAACCACAACATTGTGTGTGAGTTAGGTTACTCTGTACATAACATACCTAATCCAAAAATCACAAAAGCAAAGAAATAAAAAGTTAAGGAGCCTAATAGTACATCCACTCTACTCCTTCTCCCAGACACCCATCCACCACCAGAACCACCACCATATACCACAGACAACACATCACAACCCTAACTCTGCTGGCAGGGATGCCAGCCTTCCAGCACTCCCTTCCCCAAACTCATCACCAGCCTTCTCCCAGCCCTCACCCCTTACTACGTTCTGCACGTTTCTGGAACATCACACTCTCTCATGTTTGGGGAATGGAGGGCTGGGATCCCTACTGGGGTGGAGTGAAGGTTGTGATGTGTGTTGTCCGTGGTGTATGGTGATTGTTCCAATGGTGGGGTGTTGTGTCTCTGGGTTGAGGAGGAGGAGTAAAAGGTGTTTACTATTAGGTACCTTCACTTTTCTTTTCCATGCTTATGTGGTTTTATGTTAGGTATGTTATGTACAGAACAACCTTGACTGATGCACAACAGTGTGTATTAATTTCCCAGGGATATTCAGATTGAAAGTAGCTCAATTACATAGTGCCCAGACAACTTGGTGGTGCCACTCCAGAATTGGATGACCACTGTGACAGAGCTCCTGGTCCAAGATGAACCAACAGCTAGTGCTTGATAGAAGGTCCTGGTCATCATAAACTATGGGCTCACTCAGCTCATGGCCATGTAAACCAACAGTTTTTATATAAATCCCCATTTTTCTTTTTAAATTAATAAAATAATTACATAACCCAGAGACCTCACTGAACTCTATGTACATTTTTTAAATTTACTTTCTACAGGTTGTAATTTTTAAGCTAGAAGGGCCTAAAAGACCACAAGACTCAGCATACTCTTTTGTGGACCAATTTTTCATTTATTACAACTTGAAAACTAATTAACTGATTTTCTTGAAACTCCTCAGAAACTTCAAGTTTTCCTCAGAGGTTATGTTCATAAAATTTGGGGCAGATGCACTTGCTTGTTCATCAAAAGCAAAGTGCTTGAATTCCTTATTTAAATGAATACAATCTTAGCTATGACGTTGCAACCATGTTGTGATAATGACTCAACAAACCTTTCAATGGTTACTGTTTGTCATCTAACATTTGTCAGTGTTAATGTGCTACAATGTACTACAAACTCACCTAAAGACTCGTGCTACTCACTGGGTGCTACTTCAGAGCTTCTCAGTCTTTTTGCCTCCATTTTTTGCAACATCTCTTGATGAGATGAAAAAACTTAGCTACCATCTTTTGCAAAGAGGCAGAAGGAGATGGCAAGAAAAGCAATATCAGGCACAGATACCGATTCTCAAATTGTACAGGCTGGAAGGATTAAAATAAATAAATGATCGATACACTCTTATTCAGGGGACCCAACGTGGGTCCCTTGCACTGAGGTAAGCAAAGGCTGGGATCCCAGCAGAGGCAGCATACTCTGCTCCCAGGAAAAAGATGTACTTTACACCACTTTCTAGCAAAAGCTTCGACTGGCTAGAGAAATAGCCTTTGTGAGCATCAGAGGGAGACTGGTCCAACTGTTCTCTGCCAGAGAGAGGTTAGCCATAGCATGAGGCCCCTGATGAAGCAGGGGAAAGTAAAGAGAAAAACAAGGAACATTCTTGGGGTTCCAGGCATGGAGAGTTTTCTCCATCTGAAGTGGTGGGAGAAGAGAGGTTAGCAGGGCATGCTGGACGTGCACAAGTCCATGGGGCCGGACGATTTGCATCCGAGAGTGCTAAAGGAATTGGCGGCTGTGATTGCAGAGCCATTGGCCATTATCTTTGAAAACTCATGGCGAACGGGGGAAGTCCCGGATGACTGGAAAAAGGCTAATGTAGTGCCAATCTTTAAAAAAGGGAAGAAGGAGGATCCTGGGAACTACAGGCCAGAGAGCCTCACCTCAGTCCCCGGAAAAATCATGGAGCAGGTCCTCAAAGAATCAATCCTGAAGCACTTACATGAGAGGAAAGTGATCAGGAACAGTAAGCATGGATTCACCAAGGGAAGGTCATGCCTGACAAATCTAATCGCCTTCTATGATGAGATTACTGGTTCTGTGGATGAAGGGAAAGCAGTGGATGTATTGTTTCTTGACTTTAGCAAAGCTTTTGACACGGTCTCCCACAGTATTCTTGTCAGCAAGTTAAAGAAGTATGGGCTGGATGAATGCACTATAAGGTGGGTAGAAAGTTGGCTAGATTGTCGGGCTCAACGGGTAGTGATCCATGTCTAGTTGGCAGCCGGTGTCAAGTGGAGCGCCCCAAGGATCAGTCCTGGGGCCGGTTTTGTTCAATATCTTCATAGATGATCTGGAGGATGGTGTGGATTGCACTCTCAGCAAATTTGTGGATGATACTAAACTGGGAGGAGTGGTAGATACGCTGGAGGGCAGGGATAGGATACAGAGGGACCTAGACAAATTGGAGGATTGGGCCAAAAGAAATCTGATGAGGTTCAATAAGGATAAGTGCAGGGTCCTGCACTTAGGACGGAAGAACCCAATGCACAGCTACAGACTAGGGACCGAATGGCTAGGCAGCAGTTCTGCGGAAAAGGACCTAGGGGTGACAGTGGACGAGAAGCTGGATATGAGTCAACAGTGTGCCCTTGTTGCCAAGAAGGCCAATGGCATTTTGAGATGTATAAGTAGGGGCATAGCGAGCAGATCGAGGGACGTGATCGTCCCCCTCTATTCGACATTGGTGAGGCCTCATCTGGAGTACTGTGTCCAGTTTTGGGCCCCACACTACAAGAAGGATGTGGATAAATTGGAGAGAGTCCAGCGAAGGGCAACAAAAATGATGAGGGGTCTGGAACACATGACTTATGAGGAGAGGCTGCGGGAACTGGGATTGTTTAGTCTGCAGAAGAGAAGAATGAGGGGGGATTTGATAGCTGCTTTCAACTACCTGAGAGGTGGTTCCAGAGAGGATGGTTCTAGACTATTCTCAGTGGTAGAAGAGGACAGGACAAGAAGTAATCATCTCAAGTTGCAGTGGGGGAGGTTTAGGTTGGATACTAGGAAAAACTTTTTCACTAGGAGGGTGGTGAAACACTGGAATACGTTACCTAGGGAGGTGGTAGAATCTCCTTCCTTAGAAGTTTTTAAGGTCAGGCTTGACAAAGCCCTGGCTGGGATGATTTAATTGGGGATTGGTTCTGCTTTGAGCAGGGGGTTGGACTAGATGACCTCCTGAGGTCCCTTCCAACCCTGATATTCTATGATTCTATTATGCTGCATTGTTGGATATGGCCCAGTAAGAGAATTTACTGCTCCTCTGAGTATCCAGTAAGTAACAGTTATTCCTATTCATTGTCACACAGTGGTTACAATCAATTTGATTCAGTCCTATTCCATTTAAATTCATGAGCCTGATCTGCAGCTGGTTTAAACTGGCCTAGTTCCATTGAAGTCAATGTAGGTACTCCATTTACCCCAGCTGAAGATTTGACCAAATGTATTTAAGGACCTACCTTAAATATTTCTTTGAGTCTTAGGCTATGTCTACAATTAAAATGCAACAGCTATACAGCTGCAGCACTGTAATGCTCAGTGTAGACAATTACTACAGTGACAGGAGGGGTTCTCCATCACTGTAGGTAATTCATCTTCCTGATGTGTGGTACCTAATTCTTCCATCAACCTAGTGCTGTCTATACCAGGGATTAGGTTGGCTACACTATACCACTCTGGGGTGTGGATTTTTCACACTCCTGAGAGATGTTGCTATGCCGATGTAACTTTTCAGCGTAGACCAGCCCTTATTTTGTACTTATTTATATTTTAATGCTTGGAAGAATGTTGAGAGTCAATTCAAAGAACTGTAGTCCTAAATAAACCAGACGGATGAAGTAATGAATATTGTTTATTACATTAATGAGGTTTTCAGGGGCTAGTGCAATTTTGATCATGTAGTTCCATCAGGTGGTTTCCCATGTTTTTTTCTTCTCAGTGATATCCATAGCAGAGCATTATTGAAAGGAAATCCAAACTGATGGAATTTCATAGGTACTAAAAACCCACTGCTAGGAGGAAGCACACACTGTTAGAGTCCTATGGAAGGACACTACTGTTAAAATGCATGTGCTGCTGGAGTTATAGCTGCCATTTGAAGCTCAAACACAGGAAAGTGCAGTTTCTTGGTTATTTTTTTCACTATCATAAGTTTTTGGTGCGGAAGACAGAGTACAGAGCCAACCCCAGAACACAGACCATAGACACATGATTAGAAAACAAAGCAGGATAAAAATACAGGACATAAGAAGAGAACAGAAACTCTGAGTGAGGATGTGAAAAGACTCAATGGCAAGCTAGGACTAGCCGTTGACAGGATATGCAGTGCAACTATTCCCTGGAACTACAATAACTGTAAAGAAGGGTATTCCATTTTCCTGCATTGCTGCTATGGTTGGCACTTTGAACTGCATTTACAGTGAAGTTATCCATATCAATAAAGCAAGTTTATTCCTTGCATTATGTTTGTTGGGGAAGAGGTGGGGAGGGGAAGGGATCTTTCCTCTTCCGTCCTGATTCAAAAGCATTTGGATGAATGAGGCGATTGGGCCAGCAGGAGGCAAATACACTTCAGTGTCAGAAAATGTAGAATTAGTATATGATCAAAGCAGCAGTCTAAGGATTATGTGCTAAAATGGGACAGTCTTCTGGCAAAGCAATCAGGTAAGGGAATTGGAGAGGTGGAAACATCAGCCTAGTACATAGCAGCTGTATTTATATGAATAAAAAAAAATGAACCAGTTACTAGAACACATTAGCAAAGGGATAGAATATGAAACAAAGGGTGATGCTGTTGCTGTATCATGCTCTGGTGAGGCCCCTGCTGGTATCTTGGATGTTGCTTTGGTACTTCTTGCCAATGGGATTCAGAAGGGGCCAAGGAGGAAATGGTGCTTCTCTGGCTTCATCACCCCCGGCTCTTGATCTGGGAGTCCCCAAAAGCTCCTCTGCCAGAACTCTGTGGGGATGGTGCTTCATGGAATTTTGGAGAGGGCAAGGATGAGAAAGACACCAACTGCTCTCTGCAAGATTGTCACCGACTGACTCTCATGATACCTGACTGGGAGCAGCATGAGTCTTCCCCCCTCCCTCAGCGTTGTTTCTATTGAGCAGAGAAAGAAGAGAATGTAGCACAGCTCCTTCCTTCAGAAGGAGGAGGACAAGAGGGGAGCATGGAGGAAATGTCCCTCTATGGGACTAAGGGGGTTCCCATCCCTGCATATTCTGGAGATCTACAGTGTTGGGAGGCTGCACTCCCTGTTTACAGGGCTCATAAACCTTTCTCAGATGAAGATGAAGATTTGATGAAAATGCCATGAATTACCTGGGCCTCTTGTCACCTTCCATTGATTATGATTCAGTCCATGAACAGGGTAAAATTTAGAACATGAGAATGTTAGGCCTAAATCTAAGTCATGAAGAAAGGCAAGGGTAGTTGATCCAGTTCTTAGCATTTCCAAGGCTGTGAAATGGGATTGTTAACATTAACATTAAACATGCCTGAAAATTTAGGGCATTCAACCTAAAATTTAGTGAACGGCATTAATTAGGAATTCAGAACTTCATGCAAACAGTGATACACAAGGGACTATGATATGACAGGTAGAGAATGAGCAAATGAATAATACAAGTGCATTTGAGATGCCTAGACTTATGTCAGAGAGAGGGGTCTGGTGAAAAATCATGAAGCTGTGATTAAAATAAACCCCAAAATGGAAAATGCATTGTATTGTATGGCCTTTTGTGTGTGTGAGAGAAAAGAGTCACACAACATGCTGGCTGCTCTAGAGAGAGCCAGAAGCTCACAAATAAGCAATATTTTTTAAAGTTGCAATACTAAATGGTGTCATCATGACCATAATTTGCACTCTTTGATGCTATAAGAAATAAGCTCTCCATGTGCCTGCATTTGCAACAGGAGATGGATGAGATGACTTAAGAGGTCTGTTATCTGTAATGTTATGATCATGTCACACAGCCTCGAGTCTGCGGATTTCAGTAACGTCTGCCCATGGCTTCTTGTAGTTTTCTCTTTCATCTGGAGAGCTTAACTGATTACATTGTATCACACTCAATTAAAGTTTTTTAATACAAAGGACAAGTTAAAAGCAGCAAAGGATAAGCACTATTTAAATCTACAGGAATGGATGAGAGAAATATTTCAAAATGACAGTAACCTGCTGGTATCCTGGTTGCTGATTCCTTGGCAATTATTTAGCTATGGAAGGTTATAAATGACTTTTTATTCATGAAGTTTAATTGGCTAAAATAAAACTTCCAATTAAGGTTTTAAAATTAAGATATTTAAGGCCAAATCCTGAGCTGGTGTAAATTGGCATTACCCCATTGAAATCAATGGAAATACATTGATTTGCACCGGGTATGGGTCTGGATCTCACAGTAATTTCCAGTCTGGGAAACTTGGCCAGCCAGCAGTTAAAGCATAACAATGGAGGAGGGTGGGTTAGAGCAGGAAAGGAAGTCAAGAAAAAAGGTAAACAAGAGGGAAAATATTTCTGGAGAATCCATGTAGATATGGAAACACCTTCTGAAATACCTGGAAAATCATTTCTCCTTCCCTTCCCTACCAAAAGCTTTGTTAATGCGTCTGTGTTTCTTGTGCAACAGCTGGTGGCGTTACTAAACAATGCAGAGCACCAGCTCTAGGTCTTGCTTTAATTGTCAGTCGTAATGGGATCCAGGAAGTGGGCGGGCAAATCATAGAACATTGGTCTTAAGTCCAAGGGCTTGTTTCTACACTCATTGAAGTCAATGGTGAAGATCCACTGACTTAAATAATGCAGGATTAGGGTCATAGTAGGTAACTGAAAACAAATTGGTCTTCAAAAGGTCTGTTTTAAATTGTATTTGTTTAGACTCAGCTGTTTCAAACATCTATTACTGGCTTGGGAACTTACCAGTTTTGTTTTCTCTTTTCAATTAAAAGCTTTTCTAGTCACTGTTAAGATTTTCTTCCATGATTTATAAAGAAACCGGAACACACAAATTGTGTGAATAATAGATAAGCACCCATGTTATACCAGACACTTAAGGGGCTGTGAGGGACCTAAGAACATTACACAGAAACTGTGTGTGCAGGCAGATGGGGAGGAAAGGACTCATTACATAAGGCTAAAATAATGAGACAAGGAGTTAGTGTAAAATGAAGCATGGAAATGTTTGTATTGGACCAGAGGAAAAATTTAAGAGTGGGGATCATTTAAGCATGATATAAGTGTGGAGATCAAGTACTCTCATCTTCAGAAATGTCCAGTAAGAGTCTAGACATTTTTGTGATGGGATTAATACAGTGAAAACCCTCTGTGGTTCAGGAGCACAGACTGGCTAAATCAAGAATTCCTTCCCAGCTCTACCCAATTATTGATCTCCTATTAGGCTGTAATTACATTGGAGAGTTCCAGTGATATCAGCAATTGTAGAATGATACTAGTTGAAGTTTACAGTTGTGAACTATGCCTCACAAGTTGAAAAGTGACTGACTTTGGGGTAAAATACTTTAAGTCACTGACTGAGGACATTATTGTTCTTCTGTAGTAACTTTTTCAACCTAAGCTGAAAAGTCAGTTTTATAGTCTTTAAAAAATGTTTTTTTTTTGTTGTAGGTGGTTTACTCTAAATATACTTGAACTTAATATAGGGTTTGCTGAGGCTGCCCTATTTAAACTTACAAGATCATTTGGCACTCTGAATCAGTGACAGAGCCCCAGCAGTAATAGCAGGAGCTATCCTGAATAAAAGTGGAAATGTTCCTTGGTTGATAGTTTATGCCTCTTGTATTCATTTCCTTTGGGGAGGGGATAGTATTTAAATTTGTTGATAACTTCATACTACTTTAAAACTTCCTCTCTGTCCAATGATTTATGTCTCATAATGGGGATAACAAGCCTATGAAACTGCAAAAGAGCAGAAAAGTGAACACCAAATCCTGCACTAAGTGTGACAAAAAGCTTAAATATCTCTTTGCTCTAAATGTATTCTAACATAGGATGATGCTCTGGTGCTTATATTTACAATCATTGAGTCATGTGATTCTGTCTCAGCCAAAGGGTTATGGGTCAATATGTTTTATGTCAACCTTCAAATAGACAACACAAGTTGATTAGAGGTGATGGTCTTGGAGGGCAATAGTACAAAGCTATTTTAAGTCACTTGAGGGCCTCAGCCAATTGGATTTTTGCTTGAAAGTTGAAAAATGTGTGTGTGTGGGGGGGGGGAGTATGTTTTTGGAGGCCAAATCCTGAAATCCTTACTTAGGCAAAATTGCCATTGAACTCAGTTAGTTTTGCCATAATAAGGACTTCAGGATTTGGTTCTGTACTACATTGTTAGATATTTAAACACAAGGCTTAAATGTTTACATTTGAAACTTTCTGGTTTGCATTCCACATACCCAGCACATTATATTACATCGCTGTAATGTTATAACAACAATCATGTAAGAGTGTAGTGTGAGTATGGCTTTTGATATTGTTTGATCTTCAGGAATTTTTTAGCACACTCATATTTTTAGTACTTGCCTAAAGGTGCCATTTATTGTAATTGTGTAGAGGCCCATTAAAAATGCAAATGTCCGTGATTAGGGTCAGCAGGCATTAAAGTTAACCAGTGCTTGTTCTGCGGGGTATCCATGTTTCAGAGAGATCACAGCAAGAGGCACTGAAAGGTCTGGAGACAGTTCCATGATTCTGTCTGGAAACACTGATTTGTTCAGGACAGTCTATAAATCTGCAGCAGCCAATGGTTAAGAAAGAAACTGTAATAGCCAGACAGCCGCAGAGCCCTTCTTGTGACTCCCTTACAGGAGAAGCGGGGCGAGACTCCCATCCCTTCTTGGGACCCGGTGCTTGGCTCCGCAAAGGAGCACTGGGTGATTCTGCCTTGACTTTTGGGGCGGGTGGTGGGGAAAGCACAGCCCCTTACTCAGCTCTCACCCTGCAGGGTAAATCCGACGCTGTCATGGGGAGAACCCCAGCACCGTGGAGAGCTCCCGGAGCCTGCTAGGGGCATGGAGGGGGATAGTCTCTACTGTGTAGGGTGGGATTAAATCGCCCTGCACCGGCTGGATCATGGATACCGGCTGACTGGTTACTGCCTCAGTAAAGAGGTTGCAAGAAGCCCAGCTGCATTACAATCACTTATTTTTTTCTCTCCTTTGCATTACAAACCACATACAGGTCCCCAAACGCCCGTCTAGCTGGCTAGACTTCAGCAGCGACAGCTCCTTACATTCGCTCCCTGAGACTGTTTCTCTTGCACTGAAATCCCCCCCCCCCATTTCCTCTCGCCGTTTCATTTGTTTAATCCAGTTCGGACGCAGAAACACCAAACCCCGCAAGTGATCGAGCCCTGCCCGCAGTCCGGGTTTTCCCGCCGAGTTCAGGAACCAAGACCCATTACCGATCACTCTTCTCCTGGGTTTGTAGACAATGCATGCGTGTGTCTCCCTCCGCACAGCTGGGGCTGTCAGACACACGCATATATAGCCACACACTGCACACAGGTACACCAGTGACCCCCCCCCCCCAGCACAGATACGCCCTGGGTTGCTCACCTCCTCTCGAACATCTGCAGGTGCCGTTGTTCTTCCCTCTGGGCTGCTCGAAGTTGTTTCAGCAGCTGGTTCTGTTTCCGAAGACATTCTTTGCCATTCCTGTCTCCCAGCCCCCCTCACCTCAAATAAACCCGGGGGCCGCAGGGTTTCCAAGCGCCTCCTCCCAGCAGGACAGTCGGGCTTTACCCGTCAGAAAGCCCCGAGACTGCAGCTTTCTCCCCATCGCCAAGGCAGGGTCCTGCTCCTGCAGAATCTACGCGATTCAGAGCCGTTCCCCACACACGCCACAATCCGAATGAAGAGGGGAGGGAGGGAGTGTAAATCCCTCGCAGTCCCGTGGCGTTGCAAGCATGGTCACTTTGTCAGCCAAAGCCAGAAGCTGCATTTAGGGAAAGTGCCTCTCCCACCAACCGGCGGGAGACGTCCGCCTGGCAACCCAATGCAGCCGCGGATCGTTCACCTGAGCCAGGACAACACAGGCCGTTCTCGGAGCTGGGGAGGCTGCTTTGCAGGCAGCCGGGGTCCCCTTTCCCTTCGGAGGGTGCAGCCTCCCCGCCTGCGCTCCCTGTCAGTGCATCGCCTCAGCGTGTGCAGGCAGCCCCGGAGTCTGCAGCGGCGCTAGTCCCTGCCAACTTCGGAGCGCCCTTTCCAAAGCCCACCCTGGGCTTCCCTGAGCCGGCCCGTCGCGTTCCTCCTCGGGCCGCTGGCGGGCAAGCGGGCGGGCTCGGGGTGTCTCTCTTGGGCAGACTCCCCGGGTTTTAAAAACAATCTTCTGCATGTGTCGCCACCTGGGTAAACAAGCCCCAGCTCCCGTTTGCCGGGAGTCCAGGGCGCGGGGATCTTCCCCACGCCCAGAAATCCCAGGTCCTGCCAGCGTCTTTCTGTGCACGGGGCCCGCCAGCCGCGAGTGACCAGAGAGTCGTCTGGGCCGCCTTGGTCCGAGCACAGCACAGCTCCAGCCTGTCTGTGGCAGTCCTTCCCTCCTTGCCCCGAGGCCCGGGGCTCGCGGCGGTGCACGAGGGATTTGCTGTTTGAAGCGGTATTAACACTCCCCACTGAACGATCCCCATGCATATCTCTGGGATCACAAACCTGCGCCCCCTGCAAAAACCAGCCCAACCCGGGGTTTGCTCCCTGCCTTCTCCCCATTGCCGTGGCCTTGATGGTTCTGCGGCACGAGCGCGTTCATTCAGCTGCATCACACCTATTCCAGCGCCCATCACCGATGCCTCCTGTCACCTGACATGCGAGTCTGCAAGGAGAGGCCCCTAGGCTCGCTTCTGCCTCCTCCCTTCCCCCACCACACACCTCACTGCTTCCTTAGCCTCTCTTTTGTTCGCATTCGTTTCCAACAGATCCCCGGTCCCTTATCCCCCTCCACACAACTGCAGCCTCCTGCAAACAGGCTGCCCTGTCCATGGCTCTGGGCCTTCACTCCGTACTTCCCTCAATCTGACCAGGGGTGTCATGCTGCATCCCCCATGTTTGCTGCATGTTTCATTACGCTCCACGCCTGTGAGACTCCTGTCCTGGGATCCCTTTCTCCCTTTGTGCCATGGAGGTGTATATATATTTTTAAATGCTTTTTAAAGTCTCACCAGCAGGCAAGTGAGCAAACACAAAGCATCTCTTTTGGCTTTAGTATTCCCGCCACGCCCAGTCCCGCCATATAATGTTACTTTTTTAAAGCTGGCCCCCTTTCTGATAAACTCCAGCCCAGTTTAAAGAAGCTGGCAGGTCCATGGGGTGGTAGTCCAGGGCCAGGAGGGTTCTGGAGCAAAGAGGGATGCTTGGTGCATGAGTTCACTTGCACAATCAAAAGCAGTGAGCAGTGCTGGGATTTCCTAGAAGAGTTGGTCTGAATGAACTAAGTGGGTTAAGGGTACTTGTTCCTTCAATGTGGGTCAAGTACCAGCTGCACACTCCTTGCATATCTAACATGAGGCTGCTAGAAGGGCAACTGTGAGGCAGAGAACTGCTCCAGCTAACTCTGGAGACCTGGCTATGAAGGGTTGTTCCAAGATTATAGAATCACAGAACTGGAAGGGACCTCGAGAGGTCATCTAGTCCAGTCCCCTGCACTCAAGGCAGGACTAAGCATTATCTAGACCATCCCTGACAGGTGTTTGTCCAACCTGCTCCTAAAAATCCCCACTGATGGAGATTCCACAACCTCCCTAGGCAATCTATTCCAGTGCTTAACCGCTCTGACAGTTAGGAAGTTTTTCCTAATGTCCAACCTAAACCGTCCTTGCTTCTTGTCCTATCCTCAGAGGTTAAGAACAACAATTTTTCTCCCTCCTTGTAACAACCTATTATGTACTTGAAAAGTGTTATTATGTCCCCTCTCACTTTTCTCTTCTCCAGACTAAACAAACCAATTTTTTTCAATCTTCCCTCATAGGTCATGTTTTCTAGACCTTTAATCATTTTTGCTGCTCTTCTCTGGACTTTCTCCAATTTGTCCACATCTTTCCTGAAATGTGGTGCCCAGAACTGGACACAATACTCCAGCTGAGGCCTAATCAGCGTGGAGTAGAGTGGAAGAATTACTTCTCGAGTCTTGCTTTCAATACTCCTGCTAATACATCCCAGAATGATGTTTGCTTTTTTTGCAATAGCGTTACACTGTTGTCTCATATTTAGCTTTTGATCCACTATGACCCCCAGATTCCTTTCTGCAGTACTCTTTCCTAGGCGGTCACTTCCCATTTTGTATGTGTACAACTGATTGTTCCTTCCAAAGTGGAGTACTTTGCATTTGTCCTTATTGAAGTCCATCCCATTTACTTCAGACCATTTCTCCAGTTCGTCCAGATCATTTTGAATTTTAATCCTATCCTCCAAAGCACTTGCAACCTCTGAGCTTGGTATCAGCTTGGTATCATCCGCAAACTTTATAAATGTACTCTCTATACTATTATCTAAATCATTGATGAAGATATTGAACAGAACCAGACCCAGAACCGATTCCTGCGGTACCCCACTCGTTATGCCCTTCCAGCATGACTGTGAACCACTGATAAATACTCTCGGAATGATTTTCCAAACAGTTATGCACCCACCTTATAGTAGCTCCATATAAGTTGAATTTCCTAGTTTGTTTATGAGAAGGTCATGTGAGACAGTATCAAAAGCCTTACTAAAGTCAAGATATACCACATCTACCACTTCTCCCCTATCCACAAGGCTTGCTACCCTATCAAAGAAAGCTATCAGGTTGGTTTGACACAATTTGTTCTTGACAAATCCATGCTGACTGTTACTTATCACCTCATTATCGTCTAGATGTTTGCAAATTGATTTCTTAATTATTTGCTCCATTATCTTTCCAGATACAGAAGTTAAGCTGACTGGTCTGTAATTCCCCGGGATGTCCTTATTTCCCTTTTTATAGATGGGCACTTTATTTGTCCTTTTCCAGTCTTCTGGGATGTCTTCCATGACTTTTCAAAGATAATTTCTAATGTCTCAGATATCTCCTCAGTCAGCTCCTTGAGTATTCTAGGATGCATTTCATCAGGCCCTGGTGATCTGAAGACATCTAATTTGTCTAAGTAATTTTTGACTTGTTCTTTCCATATTTTAGACTCTGATCCTACCTCATTTTCACTGGCATTCACTATGTTGGACATCCAATCGCCACCAACTTTCTTGACGCAAACCAAAACAAAGAAGTCATTAAGCACCTCTGCTATTTCCACATTTTCTGTTATTGTCTTTCCCCCATCATGGAGTAACCAGCCTACTCTGTCCTTGGTCTTCCTCTTGCTTCTAATGTATTTTAGAATGTTTTCTTGTTACCCTTTATGTCCCTAGCTAGTTTGATCTCGTTTTGTGCCTTGGCCTTTCTAATTTTGTCCCTATATACTTGTGTTATTTGTTTATATTCATCCTTTGTAATTTGACCAAGTTTTCACTTTTTGTAGGACTCTTTTTTGAGTTTTAGATCATTGAAGATCTCCTGGTTAAGCCAGGGTGGTCTCTTGCCACACTTCCTATCTTTTCTATGCAGTGGGATAGTTTGCTCTTGTGCCCTTAATAATGTCTCTTTGAAAAACAGCCAACTGTCTTCAATTGTTTTTCCCCTTAGACTTGCTTCCCATGGGATTTTACCTACCAACTCCCTGAGTTTGCTAAAGTCTGCCTTCTTGAAAACCATTGTCTTTATTGTGCTGTTTTCCCTCCTACCATTCCCTAGAATTATGAACTCTACCATTTCATGATCACTTTCACCCAAGTTGCCTTCCACTTTCAAATTCTCAACCAGTTCCTCTCTATTTGTCAAAATCAAATCTAGAACAGCCTCCCCCCTAGTAGCTTTCTCCACCTTCTGAAATAAAAAATTGTCTCCAATACATTCCAAGAACTTGTTGGATAATCGGTGCCCTGCTGAGTTATTTTCCCAACAGATGTTTGGATAGTTGAAGTCTCCAATCACCACCAAGTCCTGTGCTTTGGATGATTTTGTTAGTTGTTTAAAAAAAGCCTCATCCACCTCTTCTTTCTGGTTAGGTGGTCTGTAGTAGACCCCTACCATGACATCACCCTTGTTTTTTACCCCTTTTATCCTTACCCTTGCAACAAGTCTGTCTCCTATTTCCATCTCAACCTCAGCCCAGTCCAACTAGACATTTTTAATATATAAGGCAACATCTCCTCCCTTTTTTCCTTGCCTGTCCTTTCTGAGCAAGCTGTACCCTTCTATACCAATATTCCAGTCATGCGTATTATCCCACCAAGATGGGGAGGTCCACCTGGTTTCAGGTCTGATGAAAGCTCATGGAAGTCAGGGGAAGGACTTTTCTTGAGTTCTATGGACTTTGGATCAGAGCTGCAGTGCACACACCCCTGACATACTGAAAGGCATCAGCCCAGGTGGGCCAAGTGGCATAGGGGAGAGCTACCTCTGAGTTGAAAGCTGAGTCAGACTGGAAGGAAAAACAAGGACCTGGCTGAATTCTGAATGTAAGATATATTTCCCCCCAACTTATTGAATATTCATTCACCTGTACTAAGCAAGAACCTACCCAATGAGGGTTGGGGCAGCCTTGGACAGTGGTATGAAATGTAGTGATTTGCTTTCATTTCCATAGATTCTTTCATATAGTTTTGTATGTTGAATAAACTTTGATTTGCTTAAATTAACTTGGCGGTTTCTAGGATTATTGCTGCCAGCTGACCCCAAGGGCTGGTAACTGAAGGGATCAGGTGCGGAAGAGGTAGAGATTCTACTCCTGAGCCCAGCTGGGGTTCTTGGTCTGAGGCACAGACGTGGGCATCCTGGTACACTAGGTACTGTCAGTGCTCTGGCTGCAGTTGAACCAAAGCATGGGAAAAGCCTAAAGACATGAGGAGAACTGAGAACGCGGTGGGGTGGGGGGGTTGGGGGGGGGAGGAATGGCTGTTACTGTCCCTGATAATTAAGCTTCAGAAAGTGGTCACATCTCACTTGCTATCACTTCAGTCTCGCTAGCTGCAGACTCAGTGCATCCGCTTGTTATGAAGGTTGTCTTCACAACCAGAAGGGACAGAAAAAAACCCCAAAAGCTTAAATTCTAGAGAGGACAGCAAAATCCATGCAAAGAAGCTCATTCTGCAATTCCATAAATCAGCGGATCAGTGTCACTTGCTCTATCTGCCTGAAGGGGATATTTTTTCCCTTTATAAGCCTTTCTCTCTATTCTAACACACATTAAATATGCATAATTATGTATATAGTGCCAAAGTATGATAAGCGCTTTACAGGCAGACACACAAAACTCACATGCCCTACCCTAACGTTTGCCCCCTCTATCTGGGCTTGATGCCTAGTCTCTTTCTCTTTATATGGCTAGTAAAACAAGAAACAAAATGCATCCTCAGTGACACCTCCATTCTGCAGAGCAATAAGAGGTGGGTGCAGTCAATATCTGTAGCTACTGTAAGGTCAGAATCAACCACTCAGAGCGGGAACACAGAGCACGTGTTAATTAAAGTTTTGATGACCCTTCCTCCAAGATTACACAGGGGCCATTTCACAATTTAGCAGGCAGCATGTTGTTCTATATTTTAGTGAGTGAATATTGGGGCTAAATTTGCAGAGCTATATCACTGTCTTAAGTCACTTTGAGCATGGGTGTTTGTTGTCTGCCTTTCAGATGACACAGAAAACAGAGGTCCTGAGCACTTATGATTATTAGAGATCCTCTAGAACTTCATCAAAAGAGAGGTGTTAAACCTTCTGTCCTGATCCAGTTCCAATTTGGGTAATTACATTATGACTCTTAATTTTTTCCCTCCTCTGAACACTGGTGAGAACTTTTTGTGTACTGTTAAACAGCTACCACATTCTGCCCCAGAGGTAGCTGCATTTCAGTAGGGGGCAGAGTGATTCCTATATATGTGGTTTGTAATTTGACATATGTACACAGGCATATTGGGATCATCCTGGATGAGAGGTGCTATTATTACAAGTAGATTACGTCACATTGTCCTACAAGTGTTGCATTAGCAGTCATAGGAACTGTGGGGCCTGATCTGCAGCCTGTTAAAGTCAGTGAGAGTCTTTCCATTAACTTCAGCAGGCTTTGGATCAGGGCCCTAGTATAGGGATGAGGACCTGGTCTTAATTACACGTTAAAGCAATTACTTTGCATGACAGTGGAGCTGCCTTTAACCTATGTCTCTTTATCAGAGCATAACCCAAAACATGTCTTACTATTTGCAAAGACTGTAAAATTGCTACAGTGCTAACACTTATGCCCAAACCCTCAAAGGCATTTTGGCACCTGACTCCTATTGAAATCAGTGTGAGTTAGGCACCTGCATAACTTAATGCAATCTCTGTTAATCAAATTGTGGATATGTTCACAGAAAGTCTGTCTCGACCATTTACAAAATGAGCTTTGATATTCCTTTTGTAAGTAAAGAGCAGAAGGGGGGTATCAATAATTTATCAGCACTTGGATTGCATCCTCTATTGCTTTTACTTTCTTGCCTCTTTGGAGCAAAAAAGGACAAGTGCAATATTCCCTCTTAGTTTGTAAGGACTTCCTATTTTCTAATGGGCTGGCACTGTGAAAGGATGCATCCATTACTGAGGATTTTCTGACCCCAATATTAACCATTCTGAATGTTGAGGAGCTGTATAGTTGAAGGGATTGGTAATGGAATATGATCATTGGGTTGGTTGTTGTCATATGAGGACTTTTCAATGAACTATGTAAAATGCACTTGGCCCAGGGGCGGGAGAAGAGTCTCAGTCCAGTTTCCAGTGGATAAGTGTCCTTATCAATCCTGTTGGAAGTCTCAGTAGAGAGGCCTGGGATTTAATAGCAGGTGTGACAGGACATATTCTCTGTGTGGGTCCCATGAGGCCCTGAGTGGCTGCGCTGGGGCTGCCCAGGTAGAACTAAAGCACACAATTGTATTTTCCCAGTCCATTCTGGAGGGGTATGGAATGCTCCTCTCTCATCTCCTGGCAACTGCATCTCCCACCTCTTCAACCTTCCCCTCTTTGCGGTTCATATCAACTCTACCTTCTCCTTTCTCCCTTCCATCCTTGTGCCTCCCTTCCCACCTCTACAAATTTCTCTCTCACCTTGTTTTTTTCTGCCACTTCTTCCTTGGTTCTGGTGACAACTACTCCAACTCTGGTCCTTCCTTCATCTTCTCTCCTCTGGCCCATCCTTTCCAAAACTCATCCACACTCTTCCACTTCCTTCCTCCCCTTCTCTTGCTCTCTCTGGAATGCCCACCCCCACTACATCGCTAAAAAGATCCCCACCAGCCATGACCTCTTCCTCTCTTGCTCCCTCCATCTTGCACTCACAGAAATCTTGATTGCCCCTTCTGACACTGGCTCTGCGCTGCTCTCACTAAGAGCAGCCTCTCCTCACATACTCCCTGCTGTGAGTCATCTCCAGAGGCACATAGTAGAGGGGAAGGGCTACTCCTAATCCTGCTGCTTCCAATCCCTCCCTGCTCCTATTCCTTCAGACTATAGGTCCTCTCCCCTCTTTCAAAGTGTGCTGCTCACATGGCTGGGGAGGGAGAACATACCTACACAGAGATGGAAAGTGAACTATCCTCTCAGCTCCAGGCAGGATAGAGTTGCATAGGTGAGCCAGCATGAGGAATCTTAAACAGTCACTGCCCATGTGATACCTGCTCTCTGCAAAGATGACTTTGTTCTCCACAGATGCCAACACATCACATTCCATGAGCACTAGACTCACATGCAGTGAAATCAAGTTGAAACTTAGGGACATAGGAGTGTGACAAACATGATGCTATGGAATCACGGAATATTCAAAGACTGTTGTGTTAATTGTATAAATATTATATGTATCTTTATGAGCTGGCTATTGATTGTATTCCTGGCTAAATGGATAAGATAAAGAATGTTTTTTGCTGGAACGAAAGATAATGGGGGGCTGGTAATTAATGCAAATTCCCCATACTGAAACAATGCAGGTAATAAGCTTTTTTTTTTTTAAAAAAAAAAGTTTTGACTCTCTTGGGGAATTGTACACAGACTGATTTGACCTTGTTCAAAGGCCTTGTCAGACAAAAGACTTGAAACTGAATAAAAAACAGCCCTGACCTGAGGGGAGGGTCGCTCTCACTCCATCTAAAAGCTGGCAAGCATGAGATTCTCTAGCAGACTCAGGGCCTGCAGAAGAACCTGAAGTATTTTGGACCTTTCAGGATGCGATGTGGAAGATGACTGACCACCTGATAAGCTAGGTATGCATATAAGCTGATTATTGTTTTGAAGATGTGTTTTAGCTGAAATTGTTTTGTTCTGAATAAACAGAAAGCTGGCTGGTCACTGGATAACCTTGTCATTGCCTCTGAGAAAACAGGACTGCAGGTGCTCAACTGCAATCAGAGTTGCTGAGGCAATCACAGTGAACTGCAGGAGTCTGCAGTGTAAGGCCTTGGTCTAGTGGGGAGAGAACTGTGGGATTCTGTCCTGAGAAAAGGGATGGCTGGAGGCCTGAGACTAGAGTTGGGGGCCCATATGGAGACAAAGAGGGGGTGTGGGTCAGAGGTATAGTTAACTCAGGGACTGTGACAAGGGAGCTGGGAAGAGTCAAAAGCACAACTAAATAACAAATAGAGCAGTCAAAAAGTCTGAGGCAAAAGTCTCACCAGAAGAGCAGCCAAAGGGATAGATAAACTGCCAGTGGCTCCAGACACTAAAAAACAGTGGACTTCACCAATTAAAGGTGAATATTCATCCTGTTTTGCATCCCTGGAGAGGGATTGTGGTTCATACCAGGTATTGTTTGGCCAAACATCATCCCAGACTAAACTCAAAAGGCCAAATCTACCTTTAGACCTCAGCAGAGTTACACCAGTGATGTGACCCGGGCCCAAGGTTTCTGATCCAGAAAGAGCAATCTGGACAATGCCATCCTGTAGCCAAGCTGATAGCTTGGAGTGTTCCCAAGATGGCCCCCCGGGGGAAGACAGCAGGGCAGTTGCTGCTGCTTTTATTTCTCTCAAAGGCAACATGCCAGCACTCAGAGTATCCACTGCCAAACAGACTTTGGTTTTAAAATAGAATCTTCCTTAGTAATAAGATGAGACTAAAAGGTACTCTTAATTTAACCGTTAACACACACAGCAATCAAGTCTCTTAACAGAATTATGGAGAGCAACATGTGGTCAGAAGGTCTCTGCTGCTTCTCGTTACACTGCTATGGGGGAAAGAGCCTTCTAATTTTAATTTTGTTTGTGTACTGGGTTATCTTTGCTGATTAACTTGAGGGAAGCATTGATCAGCTATTCTCCAGTGTTATTGCTGTGTGAAGCTAATAGCAAAAGGAGGAGACGTACCTTGCACTCTGAAGGTGTCAAGAGTTGGTGTCAATCTGATTTCTGGAGGAAGGGCATTGTACATCTGTAGGTAAGAACACCTGGTCCCAGTGCCTGTGAGTTTCCCTCTGGACATTATCAGCTCCATAGTTCCTGATGGATGCAGCTGTCATGATGAGTCACTAAGCTAATCGTCGCCAACCCACTGATGGCTTTGAAAATAAAGAACTGAGCTTTGAAGTGGCTCTGGTATTGGACAGGAGGCTAATGTAGCAAGCAGAGCACTGGAAAAATGTGCTCCCATCAACCTGTGTGGCCTGGTAGATGAGTTACTGTGTTTTGGACTAGCTGGAGCTTCCCTATGACTTTCATTTTCCTCCCCAGGCATAGTGCATGGCAATAGTGCAGTCTGGATGTGATGAATATATAGATCACCATGATTAGGTTTGCATCTACCAAAAAGGGTTTCACCTCCTACCCAGTGCAAGATGGAGAAGGGCATTTACACTTGCTGTTTGGGTATCCCAGAGGCAACCAAGAACACAGTAGTATCCTAAGACTGTGTAACAGATAGGAGAGTAGACACTCTTTAAGGTAATGGCAATTTCAAGGAATCTCCCTCTTCCAACCATCACTTCCATCTTGCCTGGGTTTCATTTTAGCCAGCTATTTTTTCATGCAACTGCTTATCTCTTCTAGGCCTAGAGGTCTGGGTGATGGCACTGTGTGCAGCTGACATGAAGAAGAAAAGAAGTACAGATGCGTATCACCATGCGTATTGCTGGAGGAGGCTACAGCATCTCATGGTTTCCCCAAGGGGACTAACATATATGTAAACAGGAGGGGAGACCAGCTTGAGCCTTGTGGGACAACATGGGTGAGCAGACACGAGGAGACACAGTTGCCCATCACAACCCTCTGAGTTCTCAAAGATGACTGAGCAAAGCCCATTTTGTGTGATTCCACAGTCAGTTTTGTGAGGTCGCTTAAGTCAGCCCTTCATGATCAGCAGTGTCAGTGGCTCTTGCCAGATCTAACAGCATTAGTGTAGTTGTACAGTATTAAATACTTTCTGATGGCTTGATCCTAGTCACAATACAATATAGCTGTCACACAGGGGATCTACATTCATTACTGAGCTTTCTGCACTAAGAGTGTTGCAAAGGCAATACAATTTTACTGTATGTGTGTGTGTTCACCTCTTCTTAAGCCGCTCCCTCTGTTTTACACTCTGAATAGCAATGATGGGTTATGGTGGGAGCAGCATTTAGACCTCTATCACCCTAATCAGCTGGAGAATGGATTGCTATGATGTGGGAGACAAAGTAATAAAAGGAGAATGGGAAGAATCCTGGGGTACCTCCAAAATAAAAAGTTCTTCAGGAGATCCCAAGAATAATTTGATACAGGGAGCAAGCCCACTGCATTAAACTATTTTAAGTTGTGTGAAATGTCAGGCTTAGGCACTTTGACAGGATTTCTTTAAAATCTGCCACAGTAGACTTAAATACATCCGTTACATTACTCAGACTTTGGCAGTCAGGTCCAACGGCAGTAGCAATGAGGGAAAACCTCCTGTGCAGAAGAGGATGAAATTTAGAAGCATCTATTTCATTATGGTATTTTGGGGTGTGTTGCCAGTAAAAAAAGTGACTCAACTGTCAGTTCACAGATTTTTCCTTTAGTCATTCTGTGTATTGATGAGGATGTGTTTGCTATCTGTACAAATGTAGAATTTCACCTACAGTTCTCTCCAAATCAAGTGTTTGACTTATGATGTACAGTATAAGAGAAGTAAATCCACTTTGACTACACCTTCCTTTTTGAAAGGGAGTCAGCCCTCAGGAGTGTCAGCTGTAGGCTGATATTTGGAGGAAAACTCTTTCCTAACTGGGAGTTATTTTGGGATTGTGATGGGAATGGTGATGAGACAATGAAGACACCTTAGTTTGTTAAGAGTAAATTATATCTACTTTGCCAGAAATAGTATCTGTAGTTTTTGAAGACTTGTATTATTTCAGAGTCTGTCCTCATAGCCTGATAACATTATATACAGGAATCCAATAAAACAAACAACTAAGAGGAAATCCCACACTAATTCTCAGAAGCCAACATACTGCTAGGCAGATGTATTGCTAGATATGAGCAAATATTGTTTTAAAAAAAATCCACACATCCCCATTCATATGTTTACATGAATTCACTTTGGCCATGAATTTTTTTTAAAGTGAGTAAGTAGAGGTTTAACTGAAAACATCCCTGGCTTACATGGGCCTATAAATCCACAACAGTCTGTTCAGTGAGGTGTACCTGTTGGGATTAGTACAGTAGGGCTGGGTTCAAATCCAAATGAAGGCTAGAGATCTAAAAGAAAAGCCATCTAGAACGCTGCAGGTGGATCTCTGGGTATATATGGACATGCACACTGGCTTTGCTTGCCTCTCAGTTTGTCCTACTTGCAACAAAGCTGTCACTGACTCCAGCTGTGCTCATATGGATGCGTGTAACGGGGCGTCTGCCCTGCACTGGCCCTTGAGGGCTACAAGGAAACAGCCAATTAGGGCAGTGGCTGCAGCCAATCAGGGCCCAGCTGGCCTATATCAAAGGTAGCTGCAGGCCAGACCAAGTGATTATGCTGCAGAAAGCCCAAAGGAGAGGACTGGACTGAACAGGGTTGCTAGGACTTGCAGGCCTGAAGCCCTGGGAAAAGGGTGAAGGAGCCAGAGGCAGGAGCCGAAGGTGCTGGGGCTGTGGGGAAGTAGCCTAGGGAATTGACACTGGTGGAAAAAGAAAGGTGGGGCAGTGGGAAGCTGTTGTTTACAGGGACCCTAGGCTGGGACCCAGAATAGTGGGTGGGCTTGGGTTCTCTTCCCCCACTTGCTGCTGAAGAAGTGGCCAGGCTATAGACTGCCAAGTTGCTGTGAGGAGCAGCTAGACTGTTGTGGAAGGAGGAACCTGGATTGTGACACAGCCAGAAGCAGTGAGACTGGAACTGCAGTGAGATGAGGATGGGAGAGCCACTACCACTGGAGGACATACCTACTGACCAGAATTAATTCATGAAACAGCCAGCAGGAGGTACCAGTGTGGTGAGACAATGTGCATAACTTTAAGCATATGAGTAGTGTGGCGGTTCAATGACAAGACAGCACAGAGCTTTTAGCAAGCAAACGGCTGGTCTGCTAACAGGCTTCTGCCTGTCAGCTTTCCACCTTCCCCTTTATTCTTTCTCTCCCCCTGCGCATTACATTCTCCAACAGATAAAAGGAATACACTGGCTTTGTTTAACATTATTTACCAGTTTCTATCTACCGCATTCCTTGCTCTCGGGCCTTGAGCCCAGTCCTAGGAGGCTTCCCACGGTTCATGTCATCTGGGTGAGATTCCAAGGTTGATGCCCTTGAAAGGAGCTGTGTGTGCACAGCTCCTATACAACACTCCGGGTGTGCCCTGAATGTTGCCAAGCACATGAACCTTGTATGAATCCTACAGAGTAGTCCCTTTTGACTTCATGGGGGACTACTCATTCTTTAAGTTACACACGTACTTGTGTGCTTTGCTGGACTGGGCTATGAGCCTTCCCAAGGGGTTCATCTATCACTTTTCCTGTGAAGTGCTGAGCACTCCTCTGCAGTCTTGAGTGCCTTCATTCTTACTGACTTCAATGGGAACTGATGGCACTTAGCCCCTTGCAGGATTGACCCCACAGTGGAGAGGGTTGACTAGTGCTGCATACATTACATCTTTTTGGAGGAAGAACATCCTAACTGTGGCTGTATCTCCTAGCCAGCACCCTTTCAGGGAGCCTGTCATCTTTTTACCATGTTGCAACTCTGCGACAGACTATTGGTGGACATATTGTATATCCCCACTGCCTTCCCCTTCATACAATCCTCCAAGCCCATTTCCAAGAGATCTTTGTCATTCTGCTTTCTTCCATGCCACGCAATGGAGGGGAAGCATATGGCTCTTAGGAAGAGACTGTCATGGCCATCCCTTGATCAGAAGATGAATAGCTTCTACTACAAGGTGTTAAACTGGGGGCTTCTAGTGGGCTAGAACTAGGAATGAAGATTATCCAGGTTTGTGACTGAGGGGAAGGAGTCCATAAAGTCTAAAACAATGTCTTTAATTCTAAGTAAAGCATTGCAGTTCACCTCTTATGACTCCTGGAACTGGACTAGGGACATTTTGTTAGCCAGAATAATTGAACAGATGCACACAAGTAAGTTGGTACTTATAAATTATAAGACCAATATGAAGATACATGGGCATGATTTATTGATAGAGCATGCACTATATAGTATCTTTGACTGTATTATTAAAACTGATCATAAAAAATGAGGGGGGGGGAGATGCATACAACTCTGGCAGCTCTGAGGGGAAGTGGTCTTGTCTGTGAAAAAAATTTATAACTGAATACTGAGTATTTTATTTTTTTTTTTACACCTATCTGACAAAAAATATTATGGACACTTTCCTATTTCATGCCTACAGTATCTGTCACACTATGCAGACCTCAGAACTTGTACAGAAGATTTGAGATAAATCAGAGATGAGAAATACTTATTCCTGTTATGTCACCTTGTCCATCTCTCTTACAGCGTAGTATTGCTCTCTGCAGATTATTTGTTAGTCATGCTTTGACCAGTCTATTCTAGAGATTAAAGCCTTAGAACAAACTAAAATGCAGCCTCCTTATTTCAAATAAACTAGGGCATAATCCAAAACCCATTGAAGTCAATGGGTACAGATTTTGGCCCTAGAAGTCCAATACCAAGTAACGTAAATAACTATTTCAAACTCCATCTGTATGTCCCACACTCCCAAAATATAGCTGCTTTCTTATCTGCTCCCACATCCCCAGAACAGCAGAAACTGGGAACTACAAACTAAAGGGAAGAGCCTGATTGTCCATTTAGTTTTATGCTAGTGCAACTGGAAAGGCTTCAATGCAGTGCAGAATCAGGCCTAAGTTTCCCAGGTTGTAACTGGGAGCATGCCTCCCAGCTTGGGTATATGGACATACATGAGCTGAGCTCAAGCTAGCACACTAAAACTAGCAGTGTGAACACCATGGCACGAGCAACAGTCCAACCCTCTCGGTCTGTACTCATGTGGCTAGCCTCTGCTGCAATGTCCATACTAGAAGCAACATAGTTCTGTGAACTAGGATCATCTTTCACTCTCTGTTCCCTTAGCAAAGGCAAAGCACTGCTCTGCCAGCAGAAGAGCTGCACTCCGATAGGGCAGCATCAGAGGAGCTTCAAAGTCTCTGGGGTTTCCTTTCCTGGGAACCCACACAGGTAGTTAGGAATGCCTAACATGAGGGATAAAATATAGCAGCTCCTAAGTACACTAGATGTAGTATTAGCTGCTCAACATGCAAAGGCCAACAGCCATGATGGCCTGAATCAGATAACATTAGTTCCAGAAGCAGGGAGTAGAAGGGCATCAGATCATTGGGTCTGGATCAGAATTGTGCCTCTGATCTCTCTGCCTAGCTGGTGGGTTGAACTGTGTAACTATAGGATATTTTCTGTGCTGGCCACACTCACTTAAACAACAACCACCAAAAAAACCCTAAAAGAACTACAATGGAGGGGTTCTTAACTTTGCCATTCCTAGAAGCAGCATGGCCTGTTGGAGGACTTCAATAGCTGAAAAGAGGGAAGTTCTCTGTGAAGTGTTTTTGGTGTACAACTGAATTTCTCCCTTTTTGACATTTTAAATTAATCATGACCTAGGTTTTAAGCCAGGAAGCATCCCAAATCTGCAATGTTGGTCCTAACTTGCATATAGATTTACATGTTTTAGTAATTGATAAACACACACATCCAACATTTGCTTTTACTTTTTATCCTCCTTTACGAGATGAAGAAAAGAATGTTTGCAGGATTTTAACAATCAATTTGGTTCAGACCCTGGAGGGACAGGGGAGCTATGAGGAGCAAATTAGGATGCCACAGTATGGGCATCCCTGATCTAAATCCTTTGGCATTTATAATCCCACCCCCACACAATACATCTACGAAGTGGAAAAAGATGACAGCTGAATAAGCCTCAGCTCTAATGGCAGTTACTCCTTTTCTGTAAGTAACAACAGCTTTTCCATTTTTATTTATTTAGTTACTCTCTCATCAACAGAAATCGGTCAAACAAAAGATATTACCTCACTTACCTTCTCTAATATCCTAGGATCAACACAGCTACAACACTCCTGCAAAAAGCAATGGAGTTCTACAAATAGTCAGTTACACTCCTGTTGCTATAGACACCTTTTCTCCTCTAGTGTTTCCAGTCTCCCACCTGCAAACACCTTATGACAACAACATTAAAAAGCAAGATTGTAAATTTGCATAATTCTAAACGTTTTTACATAAATCCAGGCACAAGTATTAAAACTCTCTGTCCTTAAAATTCATGTCTTGCATACGGGGAACCGGACTTGGGGCAAGCTACATCATGAGAGGATTCAGGGAAATATGTGAGTCGCATCGATTTTTAGTGCCACGGTCTCTCAGGGAACCTGCAGGCTAGCACTAGCATGTTGGATGGTTTTTGGCAGTAGGTAGCGGAGAGAAGCAGGAGACTTGGTAGCTCTTCAGGGGCGTACCTAGGAAATAATCTTAAATTAATATTCCTTGCCACGATCTACTCCAAATCCTACACATTTGCAAGGCGGAATTCAGTCCCCTTTACTGCCCGTGCCTCGGCTCCCAATGTTTACAGATTCATGCACAGGCTTAACTTTAGGCAGGGGAGCAGCGCGGCTAAAACCCCACGCGCGGGAAGTTAAGCACCTCCCCAGGGGTTTGCAGGCGGGCTGGGGGGCCACAGTGGGTGTCTCCTCCCTTCCTCTGTGAGCGGGGCTCTGGCCCCCTGGGAGCGCGAAGACCTCCCGGCACAGCAGCCAAGCGGGCTCTGGGCGGTGGCGGGGAACGGCCGTGCTGGGCTCGCGCGGGGCAGTGGAAGGAGCCAGGCACGCGCTGCGGGGTGCAGGCGCGAGGCAGGGCCCAGCCGGCAGGGACACGCTGTCGGGGTGGGGGAAGGAGGGGCCTAGCCACGTGCAAGGCTCCCTGGTGGGCGCAGGCTGCAGCTCCCGAGCGGGCGGTGACTGACAGCCATGCGTTAGGGAGGCGGGACTCCCGGAGACATGCGCCGCTTGCGTCACACGTTCAGACCCCAGAGCTACATCGGCCCACGTGAGCCACCGCCCTGCGCGGGGCTGTTCTTCTCCCACGGCTCCAACATGGCGGCGGTGGGCGGAGACAAGAGCTTTGGAAACCGCCCTGGCCCGGGGTGAAAGGCCGCGGGGCGGGGCGGGGCGGAAGTGACGACCTCTGCGGGGCGGAAGTATGGCGGGGGCGGCCCACATGCGCAGGTCAGTGTCGGCCGGTGGCTGGGGCAGGGGCTTGCCCCGGGCTGTCTCCCTCGGGGTGGCGGGGACGGGGCTGAGTGCGGACAAGCAGCAGGGACAGGTCTCCCTCTCCTCAGGCGGCTCGGATCCGCCCTCGCCCTGGGCCACTGGTGCGTGGGCAGCAGTAAAACCCCCCTCGGGGGTGTATGTGTGTCCGTCCGTCCGTCCGTCCGTCCGCCCTGCGCCCGGGAAGCGCGTGTCAGACAGAGACGGAAAGTTTCGCGTCGTTCCCTGCTAGCAAACCCCCGTGGCTCATTCCGGAGCCGGGTGCCCATTTCCTTACTTCCCTGCCCCCCAGCAGATCGCAGCCAGGGGCCAGCCCTCCCCGCCGCCCCCCACCACCCGGAGACACACGCACACGTGCCTAAAAGAAAAGGAGGACTTGTGGCACCTTAGAGACTAACCCATTTATTTGAGCATGAGCTTTCGTGAGCTACAGCTCACTGAGCAACCACCCAGAAACACAGCGGGTCGCAGTAATTGTGTGGCAGGAGTGTGGTGGGTGAAAGCCGGCAAAAGCCTGAGAATTAGGGTTATCCATTCAGAGATAAATTGGAGGTGAAACGCGAAGGGAAGGAAAAATTCTAACCCCCTGCCTGGGGACCCTTTGATGGACATAAAAGTGCTAGTGGAGATTATATAGGCATTTTCTGCTCTTACTGAGGAATTAGAGTTGCTTAGGGTATGTCTACACTGCAATTAAAAACCCATAGCGGGTCCCCTGCCAGCTGACTCAAGCTTGTGGGGGTTTTGGCTAAGGAGTTGTTTAATTATGGTGTAGAAGTTTGGGCTCAGGCTGGAGCCCAACCTATAGGACCCTGCCAGGGCTGAGGGTCCCAGAGTTTGGGCTTGAGCCCATACCACAGATTAACAGCCTCTTAGGCTGAGCCTGAGTCAGCTGGCGTAGGCCCACAGTGGGTATCTAGTTACAGTGAAGACATATCCTCAGCTACTGTCTTGAACATATGTTGACCTAAAAGGGACATGTAGTCACAGATGTGAGAAATAAAGCTTGCTAGGACATCAGTTTTGCCCTGGCTTATGAACATATGTTGGAATGTTGTGTATGTTTAGATTTACAACAAATAGTTGAAAAACAGGCACTTATCCTAAATTTTTGGTGCCATGGACAATGTTTTGAAAGCACAACAAACCATTAACCACCCCCTTCCTCCAACCAGCAGCATCCTCCAGCACATGCAGTAGCAATACATTTGACCATATGGTGAATATCACTATATAATCATAACTAACCTGTGTGAGAGTTATTTTGACAAATTATTTTTCAGACCAAGAGCTGTTTACTTCTACAGGTTCTAACTTAAGCCTATTTTTATAATCTGTCTCAAAATCCTCACATAGAATGACTTGTATACCAAAATCCCATCAGCGTTGTGTACTCTGAAAAAAACTGCTGAGTACTTTAGTTTATTCTAATGTAATCTATTAACAGCAGATCTCTTCCTTTATTTTAACATTTGGCCCTCTGCAGTAAGTCTTGAGGCTTCCCTTACCCCAAAGATCCAATTGATAGTGTAGGGGCATGAAGTTTTTCCTAAGGCACTCGCTGTTACCTGGTCCAAATGCAGGTAATAAATATTCTGTGACCATATATGCCTTGTTTTTTCTTCTGCAGGTGGCCCATTCAGCAGGTCCTCTTCCAGGGTTAGACTGGTTATAGCCGAGGATATTTGGCTATATTGTTGATTACAGGCTACAATTACTACCCCCCATCCTAGAGCTGTTGTGGGTTTTTTTTGTGTGAGTTGCCACAGTCTCTAGGATGAAGAAAGCCTTTCATGAGGGGCAAACGACATAGTACACATTGGTCTAGTAGACAGATAAATAGCTCAGTTAGTCTTTCATTGACATTGATTTAGAGCACTAAGGCTGTGGCCTTCCTTGATCTCTGCACTGCCATGAGGGAGGCCTGCCTGAGTGCAATTCTCTGCCTTTCTCCATTCACTCCCCCACTTCAAGGCCAGCAGGACAGGGCTGGAGGTGTTGTGGGGAGAGTGTGCTCAGCCTCTGGCTGGAGGAAGCACCTTATGTTGCCCTATAGTGATCCCTTTGTCTGATTTAGGAGCTGTGATTGAGGGGCAAGTCCCTTCTGGTCCACTTTGGTGACTAAACTGGTAATCTCCATTGAAAGGAGTTAACAAAGTCATGTTGGGGATGGGGAAAATAAGAGATCTTGGGGTTCAGAGGCTCCTCACAGTCAGAGAGGAATTTTCCTACACTCCTGTATGGGGTGCCCTTCCTCATTTATTAGTCACATCTAGGTCAGAGCTGCTGTCTTGCCACTTGCAGGCTGCTTATAGCTTTCCTTCTGTTCACGCTCCTCCAGTATAAGCACAGTTCATCTGGCTCCTAATCAGAAATCACTGTGGGAATGGCTCACATCAAATCAGCGCAATATTTTCAGGCAGATGTCTTAAACTGACTCAGTACCCATCACAGTAATTGGGAGGTGAATTTAGGAGTTGCTGGAAGAAATTTTCTAAGTATGGGATGCTCCAGTAATGAAGTTGTATGCTAAACAAAAACCTCTCAAATCAACAACTTTCAATTGTTTTGTATCCAGTGAGAAGAGCAACAGATGGACCTGCTCACTTTACAGACTTTAATGCTGATTTGGGGAAGCTTTGCAACTCTTAGAAACATACCCATTTACCATTGTAATGGTAAATATTGCCTCATCATTAGGGCCCTACCAAATTATCAGTCCATTTTGATCAATTTTATGGCCAGAGGATTTTAAAATTGGTCAATTTCATGTTTTCAGATGTTTACATCTGAAATTTCAGGGGTGTTGTAAGGGGGTCCCTTTTCTGGTAGTGGGGATTTGCAGCTAGGAGCTCCCCCAGCAGCAGGGAAAAATCACAAGCCGCCTCCAGCTGCAGGAACCTCGGGCTGCTGCCCAGCCCCACAGTTTCCTGCAGCAGGGGAGGCACCTGCAGGTGGGTCTGATCTTCCCTACCCCCAGAGATGTCATGCAAAGGAAGGACAAGTCCTGTCCCAGCAGGGACTCACAGCTAGGAGCCCCCTGGCTGGGGTGCTTCCAGCATCAGTGGGAGATCGGACCCGTGTCAACAAGCCTCTACCAGAGCTTCCTGCAGCAGGGAGAGGCACTTGGAGATGGATCTGGTCTCCCTCTGAGATGAGTTGTGCAAGGGAAGGACAAGTCCTGTTCCCCCCTCCGCCCCCCCCTCCCCCAGCCTCGTGGGGACTTGCAGCTAGGAGCCCACCTAGGCGCTCCCAGCAGCAAGGGGGTGATCAGATTTCACAGGGAAGGGTTTTTTCATGGTCAATTACACCTTTTTCAGGGCTGTGAAATTGGTAGGGTCCTACTCATCATCTACAGCAAAGATACATGTATCTACTTTTGGTGACAAATATGGCTTCCACTAGCCCTCCTCCCCACTCACATGCTTGGCGATCCTAACAGAAGAGACAGGGTTCAATGAGTTCAACTCCTGTAACAAAACATGGTTGATCTCCTACACCTGTTCCCATCCCCCTCTCTCACATCTAGTAGAAAACACTGGTCTCCAGGATGTTTATAGACCATTACTTTATATCCACAGTGTTGGTGGGTGTTTTACCAAAAATAATTATAATATTTTTTATATATGGACACCCTTAAGTGTGGCAGATACCTGTGTATTAAGGTTCTTCTTGTAGTGCAGATGGAGGCCTGAGTTGCAAGGCGATTGGGTCCAGTCTTTAAGGCCCTGCTGCACTGGGTTCAGAGCTCCACTAGCAGCAATATGGTTATTGCTGGTGATGTTCTAGCATGCTTTTTCTGACAGCTGTGAGAAGGGATTTCTTACTTTCTGTCAGTTGTGCAAGCCAAACTGTACAGCAGTCTTCCTGTAGGTAGTCTGGTAAATGGTCTAGAACAGGGGTGGGCAAACTACAGGCCACATCCAGCCCGCCAGCCATTTTAATCCAGCCCTCGAGCTCCTGCTGGAGAGCAGGGTCTGGGGCTTGCCCCACTCCGGCGCTCCAGCCATGGAGCAGGGTCGGGGGCTGCTCTGCACGGCTCCTGGAAGCAGCGGTATGTCCCTCCTCCAGCTCCTACGCATAGGGAAACCCAGGAGGTTCTGCTCTGCACGCTGCCCCCGCCCCAAGTGCCACCCCTGCAGCTCCTATTGGCTGGGAACCACGGCCAACGGGAGCTGCAGGGGCGATGCCTGTGGACAGGGCAGCGCGCAGCAGAGCTGCCTGGCCGTGCCTCTGCATAGGAGTTGGAGGAGGGATAATCTGCTGCTTCCAGGAGCTGGTTGAGGTAAGCGCTGTCCAGAGCCTGCATCCCTGAACCAACCCCCCTCCCATGCCCCAACCCCCTGCCCCAGCACTGATCCCCCTCCTGCCCTCCAAACCCCTCGGTCCCAGCCTGGAGCACCTTCCTGCACCCCAAACCCTCATCCCCATCCCAGAGCCTGCACCCCCAGCCGGAGCCCGTCCCCTTCCACCCCGGTGCCCCAACCCCCTGCCCCAGCACTGATCCCCCTCCCGCACCCTGAACTCCTCATTTCTGGCCCCACCCCTGAGCCTGCACCTCCGACCAGAGCCCTCACCCCCTCCCACACCCCAACCCCAATTTTATGAGCATTCATGGTCCGCCATACAATTTCTATTCCCAGTTGTGACTCTCGGGCCAAAAGGTTTGCCCATCCCTAGTCTAGAATGAAGGTATTGGGGGAAAAAATAATCCTGTGCACGCTAGTCAACTACTCCTGCCCACCTGCTAGCATCAAATGTATTTAAACCATTTCTGACTCATCCACACTTACAAATGCACAAAACTGGGGAAGCTGGTTACAGCATGTCTGTCTCTTGACCCAGTTACAACATGGATGGAATCGGGAATGTGCGTGTTCAAGGCTTAAGCCTGGTTCCAGAACAAGGTTAAATTCCCATCCACACTATAGCTCTGATGTTATGTTGTAACTCATCACTCCAAGAGGTGGTAGTTACACCCATGCTGACGGGAGTGGCTTTCACTTGTTCCAAAAACCCCTCTCTCTTTTTCAATGTCTTCTGTGGCTGGCTTTCACCCTGCAGTGTCTGATGTTTCTCTCTGGACTGTTCTAAAGTGCCTATTTGGCCCCATTTATTTTCAGATGGTGTGAGTAATGCACAAAGTACCCAGGTAGGCTTGTGTAAATCTGGGTGTTGAAGGCAGGGCAAGGATGGAGGAATTGGTGAGGGATTTTATTTGAAGGGCATCTGCAATGCATTTTGATTCTAGCCGATTTGTTTCTGATATTCCAGCACCATCATAATTTGGGCTCAGATGGTCTTTGAAGTCCATTATGGTAGAGCATGAAGCACATGGTTTTTGCTCTCATGTGATGCTGCTTATGCATATCATAGGGGGAACCAGTCAATCAAAATGAGATTTTTGCAGCCCTTGCTGAGGCAGAGAGCTCCATAAATAAACTACAAGCAAGTGTGCTTGTGTCGTGAAGTGAAGAGGGAAGAAGTGTCTAAATAAGTCACAGGTGTTGCAGTATTGTTGGAAGGAAGCCAGATTGTAAGGCAGCATTCTGCCTTCTCCCTTTAAAGGCAATCCAGCACCAATACATGCTGATTTGTGATATAAAATCATGCTCTTTGTGTTTACAAAGAACATAGCACAGTGTTACCTCCCTATTGCCTAATATAGGGCAGCCTCATTCCAGGGCCCCAAAAACCTACCAGCAGCTACTCGTGGGACCTTTGCTGGCAGTTGTAGAGGAGAAGCCAAGGAATTTCCCTCTGGCTCCTAGAGGTGGTTGTGTTGGCAGGGTAGTGTAGGGAAGTTCATCCTGCTGTTGCCTGTGCTGTACCTGGTCTTGGCAAAAATAGAGGATACCACTCTATGATTGTTGAGTTGGCAACTGTCACAAGCATTAGGCCATTGTATTCAAACTTGGGTGTCTAAAATTTGGCACCTAAATTCTCCTTTAGGCGTCAGACAAAGGGGTCTGAGAGTCAGAGGTGCTGAGCACTCACAACTACCATTGAAGTTAATGGGATCTGTCGGTCCTCAGCACCTCTGAAAATCTACTTTATTAGGTGCCTAAAGATAGGCAAAAATGTTTAGATTCAAGTGGCTAACTTCCTGTCTTTTTTCAAAATAGAGAGTTTTTACCCCTCCCCCCCATAATGGCTGCATTTATATGGGTCTTTGGATAAAGAACGGTGAGAGAATAAGATGGATCTATCCCTAGTCTAATGCCATTGAAGTCAATGGTGTTATACCGGGGTGAACTATGTCCCCTATTCCAGCTATTTCCTTCCAATAGATTCAATACAGGTGATTAAAATATTTCAAATATAGATTATTTAGATTGTAAATCTAGAGTTGAGTTATTTTGTGTAGTATCCTTTTTCTCAAACATTAAATCCCAGGCAAAAGGCCAGTGAGAGAGGGAGGGCAAAATTAAGAGGAATAATCAAGGGAGAAATCATTTGTCAGGTGAGATTTGAGTAAGATGGAGAGTGAAAGAGGCAGGAAGATATAGGAAAGCTGTTCCAGTTTTCAGGAACTGCAGAGGAGATGGCTCTTGCACCAAAGGTGGACAGAGAATGGTAAGATTCTGAGAGGAGGCTAGATGCGTGGAGAGAGGTGATTGATTCCAAAGAGGGGATTTTATGTTTGTTTGCACCTTCTGAGTGACCTTGCACTAATTTTGGTGCTAAAAGTAGGATAAATCCAACTACACCACTGTGGGCCTCACACTAACAGCCTCACGCAATTAAAGGCTGCATGCAAAGTTTGTTTTTAAATATCTTGAAAAGAGCAGTGCCTGTTGGACTGATGGAGTTTTGCTCACAAATATCTGGCAGAGCAGGTGTCTGCTTGTCTGGTAGTGCATTGACTGGTAGTGAAGACAAGGTAACAGTTCATTTGCGCCATTAATAGGAAGAACAGTGTTTGGGGTGATTCAAGAGGGTGGGGTATTGCAGTAAGAGTGTGGGAGAGCTGTGTGTGTCAGAATGAAGTGTTTAGGGGGTTTCTCCCCAGAATCCAAGTCTCTAATTTGTTTCCTGTGTGTGCGCCAGGTACCCTGACACACAGCTCTAGGGCAAGCAGCAAAAGTGAGGAAGCAGGATGTTGTCAAGGCCAAAGCCTGGAGAGTCTGAGGCAGATCTGCTGCGATTTCAGAACCAGTTCCTGGCAGCAAGAGCTTCCCCGGCAGTGAAGGTCGTGAAGAAAGCAGACAAGAGGCGAGGAGCTGGTGGCAGCGGAGATGAGGAGAGACCCCCACTGCAGGACAGCAAGGATGTGGTGATACTAGAAGGTAACTTTCTTTGGGGTGTCTTTATTTTATGTTAATATGGACATCTTCCCCCTTTATCTTTTGGTAATCACCCCCACCTCAGCACTTGTATGCTTTATGTCTTCTACCTCCTTGCCCTCAACATCCATCTGCTTTTCCCCTGCATTTGTATCCTGCTTGTGACATTCTTCATCCTTACTCCTTTATCTAGGGTAAAGTGCTCCTCTTATGACCTGTGCTTTTGCTTGCACCTGTCCTCCAACAGCGTCCATCAGAGTTATCCCTGCAACACACGTCTGCCTCAAGTGCAATCGTGGCATCATATATCCATTCTCCCTGCAATATCCCATTTGCTTGGACTTGCATTTGTAGTAGCTGTCTCATGTGCATAGCACCTGCCGTTTTACTCGGCATTTAGACTCTCTCCTCAGAGCCTCTGTTTAATTCTCCACACAGTCCTGCCAGCATCCAGCTTTTTTAGTGTGCTATACATTCCTTCCTCTAACATCCATCAGCCTGCCACTGCACTGATAACTATAACCAGTTCTATAGAACCTTTGATCATCTAAGTTCAAGGTGCTTTTATAACATCAATGATTTAAACCTCACAGCCATTGGTGAGGTAGGGAAATATTGTTCCCACTTTTACAGATGGAGAGACTGAGGCATTGACTTGTTCAAGGTCCCGCAGTGAGTCATTGGCAGAGTTGGGCCTAGAAGCTTGGTCTCTGGAATCCTCAGTCTGTGCTCTAACTGCAGAACAGTGCTTCCTCTCTGTTTCAGTATGTCGTCTTAGCATTTCTGTGTATTGCCCTTGTACCTATAGCTTTCCCTTGTGACCTGCAATCCTGAACTCAGTGCTCTTCCCTGTGCCCACAATTCTTTAAAACCTTTCCCCAGAAGTGATGCCTGTAAAGAAATCAGCAATAAAATCTTTGAATACATAAGTTCAAACTCTCTGCTTCCCAGAGAAGTTGAGAATTCTCAGTTTGCTTCTTCATCATGTTCAATTCTTGCCAAGGTAGTAGGCACCTTAAAATACCAGAGCAAGATTCCCTAGTACATATCTAGCCCCTTGAAGATATGAGTAACTCCGTGCATCATAAATAACCTCATGGAATGTGTATTGGGGTTCTTTTGTTATTTTTTTTTTGCCTCTTCAGACTTTCCTGATGTGCTCCCGGCCCTAACTCCAGCACCTCCAAAGAAGTCCAAGTTCAAAAATGCCTGTGTCTGCTTTAATGATGAGGATCCAGAGGAGAGATTGGAGTGTCAGGATCGACACATCACGGCAGTCTTCAGCAAAATCATTGTGCGTTGTGTGTTGTAATAGCGTGTCAGGTTGCTGTGAATAGAGCACTAGGGAAGGGGGGAGGGAGTGTTATCAGATGGGAGGAAGCCCTTGCTCTCCTACAGTGTGGTGAATCCAGTAGCTGTGGCACTGCAGTATCCTGGAGCACACTGAGAAGAGCGAACAGTTTGTGTTTGCACATGCAAGAAGTAGTTTGTTTAGTTCCTTCTGTTTCTCCTGTCTTTAGGAACGAGACACGAGCACGGCAGCTGTGACCATGCCAGTGCCCACTGGAGACCCGTTTCCCAGAGCGTTTCACCGGTCTGAAATAAAAAATGAGGTCAGAAATGCAGCTTCATCCAAGTCTTCCCTCACTTTCTTCTTTAACTACCAGAATTTCCCACTGTAGAGCAGAATGCCTGGCAACGGTATTGGTGCTTCTCAGTGCTATAAGCAGGCAGCTCAGCATGCTGGAGATCAGAAGCTAACTCGCATATCTACGGAATTTCCTCCTCATCACAAGAAAGAGCTGTCCTGACAAATCAGAGTCAGGGGTTGCCTTGTATCCCACAACTAAATGAGATTGAATTCCCCTAATCTAGAAAGAGAGGTCACTTCAGAGCTGTATGCTGAGGAAGCATGGAGAATCCAGATCTCACTGTGTACATGGCCTGTTTTGTTTTTGTTTTTTAACCAGAGAAAACACCGTACTCTATTAATAAATAATGAAAGACTTTAACAATAGGATTTATACTAATTCCCCTGGGGGTGGCACTTCTTCACAAACCTTCTTGTGAGTTCATTTTCATTGGTATCTGTTGCAGGTTTTAGAGTAGCAGCCGTGTTAGTCTGTATTCGCAAAAAGAAAAGGAGTACTTGTGGCACCTTAGAGACTAACAAATTTATTTGAGCATAAGCTTTCGTGAGCTACAGCTCACATCATCGGATGCATTCAGTGGAAAATACAGTGGGGAGATTTATATACATAGAGAACATGAAACAATGGGTGTTACCATACACACTGTAATGATAGTGATCACTTAAGATGAGCTATTACCAGCAGGGGGGGGAAGGGTGAACCTTTTGTAGTGATAATCAAGATGGGCCATTTCCAGCAGTTGACAAGAACGTCTGAGGAACAGTGAGGGGGTGGGGAATAAACATGGGGAAATAGTTTTACTTTGTGTAATGACCCATCCACTCCCAGTCTCTATTCAAGCCTAAGTTAATTGTATCCAGTTTGCAAATTAATTCCAGTTCAGCAGTCTCTCGTTGGAGTCTGTTTTTGAAGTTTTTTTGTTGAAGAATTGCAACTTTTAGGTCTGTAATCGAGTGACCAAAGAGATTGAAGTGTTCTCCGACTGGTTTTTGAATGTTATAATTCTTGACATCTGATTTGTGTCCATTTATTCTTTTACGTAGAGACTGTCTGGTTTGGCCAATGTGCATGGCAGAGGGGCATTGCTGGCACATATCACATTGGTAGATGTGCAGGTGAACGAGCCTCTGATAGTGTAGCTGATGTGATTAGGCCCTATGATGGTGTCCCCTGAATAGATATGTGGACACAGTTGGCAACGGGCTTTGTTGCAAGGATAGGTTCCTGGGTTAGTGGTTCTGTTGTTGTGCAGCTTTGTGAGTTTTGATTTTGTTTGGCCTGAAATCTGCTAGAGAAGCTAGAATCAGACGCAGTAGCTTCTGTCAACCTAGTTTTGCAGTAACAGGAGGTGCAGGCTAAGAAAACAAAACTGAGCGAGAGCGGAATCCAGTTTCTGGGGTGATGACACAAGATGGATGTGCTGGTGCATCTGAAGAGATGGCTTTTTAGAAGGAAGACTATTAAAAAGAAGTGGCTTCTGTTAAACCGCCAAGTTTGTTACTATAAATATGTAAGCATATGGAAGCAACTTCTTAGAGTTTTATTTTAATAGGCTCTCATTTTTTAGGCACTCTTCTCCCATCACTGAGCAAGAAGAGTTCAGGAGTCCTGTTTCGTTAGTGTGCATGGATTCCCTATATATCGATGGGAATACAGAGCCTTGCCTTCCTTAGCACAAGCAGTGCATTAATTTAGCCAGGATTATTTTAGCATCACTCTCCCACTTATTACTGTGTAAATCTTCTCACCTCACTGCAGGCCAATAATCTTGTAAGAAGCCTGTTCCAAGCATGTGGTGAGTACAGTACAACCCCCACTTATCCTCAAAAATGCAAAGCACTCAGATAAACAGGGTTTCAGATTAACCGGAGATGGTGAGCTGTTGTGCTCATTGATATTGAGGTGTATCTGCGTCCTGATTTTCCAGAAATCACCTATAATTAAACCCAGTTGTTTCTAACCAGCAAACAATGAGGGCAATTATTTTTCTCCTTCTGTTCTACCTTCAAACAATACAGTAGAAAACTGTCATGCATGTGCAGGAGAGAGGGGAGACACTGGTATTTATTTCCCTCATAAATGTCCTGTTCCAAACTCCTTGTTTTGGAAACCCTTTTGTAGAGCGTATAGACGGTTGTCTGTGATATGAGGGTGGGGACGTCTGGAGAAGAGGTAGTGTTGATCTGGGAATTTATCTTCCTGCAGGTGAAGGTGGAATCTGGAAGAAAAAGTATCTTTGCGCAGAAGATAGCTGCTAAGAGAGCAGCTGAAGAGGCCGTGACAGCTCCACCTGCTGTTGAGACTAGGCGTACCCATGGAAGATTAGCAGTTTCAGGTGCCATGTGTTCCCCTGGATCAGCAGAGGAGGAGCCACTCCACAGCACTAAGGATGGTGAGTCATGAAGCCTCTGTCTGTCTCAACTGTCATACTGAAATGGCTGCCACTAATGTAGATTGGGTTGTTCTTCTGTCTGTCTAATGTTAAATGTCAGATGGTCAGCTATATTGATGGGAAGCCTAGGGTTTCTTCTGATAGGCAGTTCTGCCCATACTTGGCTCCTCTCCATCTCTCCCCCCTCACGCCTCAAATGCTCAACACACAAGGTTTTCAGCTGCTGTGGAGACAGTACAAAACATGTTTGGTACTGTTACAGAGATATTACTTAAAACTGTTTGAAGAGCAGTCCAATGCCTGCAGGATTTCCAGTTTACAGTATTAGGGATGCTCTGGTATTGTATGCAGCAGATGGAATGTGCTGTCGTTCCAGACAACAAGAATTGAATCCTTGAGACCATTTTCCTTGTGGGGTGGACCATGGACCAGTTGAAGGATTGAAGTCACTATCTGGTAAAATGAGAATTTTACAGCACTGTTAGGCTCATTCCATTTAACCCTTTCTTTAAGAAGGGTGTTAGATTGGCAGATAAAGAGAGAGCTGGGGTTTGCTCAGGGCATGATCCTTCTGCATACTTAGAGCTCTGACAATCAAGGAGAAGAAAATCAGTAGATTAGCAGTCCCCAACCTGTCAAGGCAAATGTCTGTTTAGCAGACTTTCACCTGTTAATGTCATTCACATGCTGTTTGTTTATGTGTGCTGTAATCTGCAGTGTGGTTTGGGTAGTGCTCCATCTTTTACAATCATGAGAGCTGTGTGAGTGTTGGAGATTGCAAACATGGACAGGATGGGGGCAGTGGTGGTGTACCAGGGCTTAGCAGAGGGCTAACATTAAACCTGGAGCAGAAACCTAAAGGGTAGGTAACAGTGGCTGCAAAAACTGGAATAGGTTATATTCACTGTTATCTTGGATAGTAATCCATTGTTAAGTACTGTTTTTATCTGAAAAAACTGGCGAGTAATTGATTTCTGTGCAGTGGCATGTTTTTGATCTGTTCAGATTTGGATGAATTAATAATGCTATAGACACTTGACTCACTAATGACTTCTGTGGCTGGATCTTCTAGGCAAACCTGATGATGGTGTGAGCACTCAGCAACCTCATATCATAACCGGAGAGGGTCTTGGAAGCTTGGAGAGTGAGCGGGAAGCTCTGGCTATCCATGAGGAGAACCTACAGAAGTTGCACTCCATGACCCAGGAGGAGATCCTACAGGAGCAGAGGAGGCTGCTGGTTCAGCTGGGTATGAACCCCAGTATTCTGCACATGAACACCTTGCTGCTTATTCCAGGCTGGAGGAGGGTGAAGAAGATGTAGAGTGTACTGGATAGGCCACAAAGGGAGGGAGTAAAGCAGTTGCAGCCAGAATCTTGGGGGCACGCTTAATTCAGAGAGCTGCACTATCCGAACCCCTGAGATGAAATGAGTCTTTATTTCTATCACTTTTAACAAGACTAATATAAAAGGAAACCTTTCTTTCTGCACTATGGAACTTGCCCCCACAGAGTATTAGTGAGGCAGAAGACATAATACATTTCAAAAAGCATTTCACATTTTTTTGGGAATAAAAATACCTGTAGTATCTACGTTTATGCCAAGCAGGGTAAAATTACCCAGACTTTCAGTCCTCTGGCTTCAGGGAATGAAACCGGTCAGATCTGTGGGTTGAATTTTATGCCCCCAAAATAGTGAAGTGTTATGAAGAATGGCTCACCTGAAGGCAAATTCTAAGCCCAGGCTCCAGACTGAGTATGTGGCCCGATGCTGGGCAGACACAAAGGAGTGGAGGAAAAGAATCCTCCCCTCCGGTCTCAGGCTGCATAGGGACACTGCGAGGGCTATTGCAGCCCAGAAGCTAGGTTAGCATCTGTGTCCTTGGTGTGGAGGAGATGATAAAGCTTCATGCCCAGCTGCACTGTATAGCCTCTTCAGATTGTAGGGATCTTTGCAGCAGGACTATATTGATTCTATCACCAAAGAGACTATGCTGAGGCAGAGCATGATTTTGAGGACTGTCTCTATATTGCCATAATCAGTGTCTTCGGAATATTATTTATACATATAACTCTAGAATGATTAATAAAACCTCTTTTTCCTTTTTCTGCGCAGTGAAGTACAGGAAAGCACAACTCTACTTGCATTAATAGAAATAATGGGTGTTTTAAGACGGTCAGCCCTGACACAGAATGTTTGATCCAGTGGGATCCCTCGCTGAGGGAGGCTTAGTTTGAATTGTGGGGTGTGAGAGAGAGAGACATGGACAGGCTATGGCGAACAGGGGCATAGGGTAGCTTGTTGTGTCCCAATTTCATCTGTTCCTTTCTATAAACTGATTTCAAAACATGGAGTACATTTACCAGAGTGAAATTTCCACAAGCCAATGTTAATCTAACAGTATAACCCCCTGCAGGGTTAATTTCCTAATACCTTGTACCTCTTCTCTCTGAGTAGTAATCAGTGTGATTGTTGTTGTCTCTAATAACATTTCACTTCTATTACCGTCTATTGGAGGATCTCTGTGCACTTGATAAACACTTAATGAACTGAATCTCACCATGCTGCCACAAGGGATGTAATTTTCACTGTCCCCACTTGACAGATGTGGAATCTCTCACATAGAGAGGTTATGTGCCTGGCACAAGATTATATGATGTCAGTGGCAGAGCTAGGGGTAAAACTCAGATCACCTGACTCTGACCTGTGTTTTAGTCACAAGAATATTCTCTCCCCGCCAAACACCTTCCCCTTCCAAGCACCCTTTCCCCTCAAATCATGAAGAGAGCTGCCAGTGTTTATATGTGGTATATCTTGACTTTAGTAAGGCTTTTGATACTGTCTTGCATGACCTTCTCATAAACAAACTAGGGAAATACAACCTAGATGGAGCTACTATAAGGTCATTGCATAACTGTTTGGAAAAACCGTTCCCAGAGAGTAGTTATCAGTAGTTCACAATCAAGCTGGAAGGGCATATCAAGAGGGGCCCCACAGGGATCAGTCTTGGGTCCGGTTCTGTTCAATATCTTCATCAATGATTTAGGTAATGGCATAGAGCGTACACTTATAAAGTTTGTGGACAATACCAAGCTGGGAGGGGTTGCAAGTACTTTGGAGGATAGGATTAAAATTCAAAATGATCTTGAGAAATGGTCTGAAGTAAATAGGATGAAATTTAATAAGGACAAATGGAAAATACTCCACTTAGGAAGGAACAATCAGTTGCACACATACAAAATGGAAAATGACTGCCTAGGAAGGAGTACTGCAGAAAAGGATCTGGGAGTCATAGTGGATCACAAGGTAAATACGAGTCAACAGCGTAACACTGTTGCAAAAAACAAAACAAAAAAAGGGGGGGGCAAACATCACTCTGGGATGTATTAGCAAGGGTGTTGTAAGCAAGACATGAGAAGTAATTCTGCTTTGCTCTGCACTGAGTAGGCTTCAACCTGAGTGTTATGTCCCTTTCTGGGTGCCACATTTCAGGAAAGATGTGAACAAATTGGAGAAAGTCCAGAGAAGAAGAGCAAAAATGATTAAAGGTCTAGAAAACATGACCTATGAGGGAAGATTGAAAAAATTGGATTTGTTTAGTGTGGAGAAGAGAAGACTGAGAAGGGACATAACAGTTTTCAAGTACATAAAAGGTTGTTGCAAGGAGGAGGGAGAAAAATTGTTCTCTTTAACCTCTGAGGGTAGGACAAGAAGCAATGGGCTTAAATGGCAGCAGCGCGGTTTAGGATGGACATTAAGAAAAATTCTCAGCTGTCAAGGTGGTTAAGCACTGGAATAAATTGCCTAGGGAGGTTGTGGAATCTCCGTTCATAGGAGTTTTTTAAGAGCAAGTTAGACAAACACCTGTCAGGGATGGTCTAGACAAAACTTAGTCTTGCCATGAGTACAGGGGACTGGACTAGATAACTTCTCGAGGCCCCTTTCATTCCTATGATTCTCTGGATTTGAAGTCCATGTCTGATACTAGGGATGATGATCCAGTTCAGATAAAGAGAACTCCCCTCAAGTTGTACCCAGAACTTGAACTGAAACTTTGTTGTGGTTCAATAAAATGTGAATAATTCTTCTTACTATGTTCTGTGTTTCCTATTCATGTGGAAATCAGATTGATGTCAATGAGAAGTCCATATATAGGGAGAGCAGAATGTCAGAACTGAGATTACCAGGTGGATCTGAGAGCAGAGTTTTCTCCATAATGAATAGTGTGACCTGTATGTGCCTTTTTTTTTTTTTTTGTAATACAGGGGGAAATTACTTTGTTTATATTTGTGAACTGGGAGAATTAATAGAATTTTTGGTCTTTTCCCTGCCTTGAAAGACATCAGATCGGTTCTTCCTGTCATTTTAACAACCAGTTGTCCCCACCTTACAGGATCAAGAGGTCCTAAAGCAGTAAGTGCCTTAGAGAGGATCACCAAGAGCATTTGGGACTGGAGTAAAAAAGATTAAAGCATAAATAGCAGGAGCTGGATCAAGAAGCATTTTGATGACTCAATTTCACTATTCTATTTGTCTGTCATTACTTTCAGATCCCAGCTTAGTTGCTTTCTTAAAGTCACGACATGGTGTTGATGAAGGTCAGGAGAGACGGGAGAAGCCTGGACCTCCAGAACCTGGGACCGAATCACAGCATGGTGCAAAGGAGACTGTGAAGGATTTCTCTGTAGGGGGGTCAGGCATGGAGGAGTCTGTGCGGACTGAAAAAGATACAAGAATGGAAATCACAGGTGACAAAACTCGTGCTTGGTGGCACGCTAGACCTAATTCTGTGGCAAGATTGTCTGTTTTCTAAATCATTCCAGTGCTGAATTCTGCAACAATTTGTTAAATACCCAAATTAGCCTTTGGTCAGAAGTTTTTGAATAAATCAGATTTTGAGTCCAAGTGGAACAACAACACTTATTTTAATTTGAACTCCGTGCATTGTAAGGGTGTTTTTTTATACAATGCAGCCTGTAAATGGAAAGAACCCATTAATCTCTCTAACTCATTCAGAGATGCATTGTGAGGAAATAGGGTGAGCCTCACTGATCTTCTGAGCAGGCAAAGGAAAGGAAAGGACAAAGTGTGGCAGAAAGAAACAGAGGCAGCTGCTGCTGGAATAGCTTTCTTTAAATGGCACTGCCACTTCACGAATAGCTGCTTTATCTGGGAATGACTGATGCCCTTTGCTGCTGATTCATTTGCAGCATGGTCCAGGGATGTCAGCAACCACCGTTCAGTTGCAATGAATCCGCACACCTATGGGTATTTACAGCCCTTGGGGCTCAGCTTCTGCCTTCAAGAGTTCAGCTCTCTTGGAGGGTGCTGGCCCTACTAATAAGACAAGATGTTAGTGGGAATTCTGCAGTAAATGGCCTTGGTCAGGTTGGGTGACCTAGTTGGTCTTTTCTTTCCTTACTTCCCATGATCTTACTGTGTGGCTTGGATCTGAGAACCAACTGAGTGGATTTCCAGCGGATGCCTGCCTGGTGCTCACACGGGGGTGGTTGTGGTCGGGGTGCTCCACCATTCTTTGGGTGACAGAGTAGTACAAAGCAGCAAGGGAGCAATCGTGCTGTAGAATTGTCGTTTACAGAGTGAAATGTTCAAAGATAATCCTACTAAGTTTTCCATGGTGTTTCCTGTATTTTGCTTTACCAGGGCTGGTCTTTGAAGCTCAGACAGAGAGGAGGCAAAGTGTGTATGGGAGTGGGTGGGGAAATGCCAGTTTCTTGTCAATGAATATCTTGGCTCCCGGGTCAGAAACAATCCCCTCAGCCTCTTGAGTTCCCACTCAGGTGTCTCCTACCCTGGCTCAGCAGACATTTTGTTGTCAAGTAATCAAGCATTTTTCCCTCTGAGTAGTGCTTCAGGGGCACCCTACAGTGCTCCCTTGGGTCTTATTCTCCCCAAACCCCTACTAGCAAACATCTCTTTCCCCCTGCTCCGTCCCCAAGGTGGTCTACTTATTCTCTTGTCCATGGAGATGAGGGGTACCAGTCAAGGCTCAGTTTTTCTTCCTCTCTCAGAACGGGCCGGGGGGGCGGAGAGAGGGCGTCTCCTTTTCTCACCAAACCCCATAGAAGGGAAACGGGAGCGGGGGAAGGAGTAAGTCTCCACCCTTTCCGCTCTCCCAAAAGGAGGCTAATTTCTATCCACTGTGCATAAAAGGGGCTGTGGCCTTCCAGGCTGTGAGGAAGGTGAGATACTGAGAGCTACAGTACTGCCAGTGCAGAATAAGTGCCCACTGAACCTGGCCTCAGTCTAGTCAGCATCCTACTCCCAGCAGAGCCACAGTGCAGATCAGATGCATGGCTACTGGATTTGCTGAGACCACCAATCTGTGTGTCCTCTGCATGCTTTAATGCCTATTCCTATTTCCCTTTTTTAAAAGTTAAATGAATTGATGGGTCTCAGGTGAGCGGCTAGTGGTCCTCACCAAAGTACCGATGCAACTGGTGCTAATTGTCCCCTTATTTACAGTCTCAGCAGAGAGGCCAAAGAGAGAATGGACATGGAGACAGAAACACGCTCTCACTGTAGGTCCTTGTTGGGGCACCATGAGAGGGCACTGTGGGGAAGCCAGCACTGCTGCTGCACCTGCCCTCTTGACAAGAAGATCTCTGTCTCCAGGAGTCTTACGTCAGCATTGAATTTGCTTAGCGAACAGGAGTACTTCTCCCTTAAGTTTCTGTTCCAAGTCCTGCTTTCCTCCCTGTTGTTTTGTTTGTGCCTTTTCCTTTTCTCCATCTTGTTGTCGTTTTTTCCCCAACACTGTGCCTTTGTTGCTTACATCTCTCCCTCGCTGGTGTACCTCTCCCCAGTTTCACATTGTTCCTTTGCTGTCTCCATCTCTCGATCCTCTTTTCTGATGTGTTCTCTGGGTCACAATGTAGCGTGCAGGCTGCCTAATGAGATCTTTGAATTGCTCCTGGATTTCGGCAGTGTGTTTTGGGGAGATAACCACGGTGTTTACCATTTCCTTGGTGAGAGAGAAGCTTGTGTGTGTGGAGGGGAAGGAAAGCTGTTTTAGCATCTATTGAAGAAAATGCCTCGCCCCACAATCCTTCTGCTGTTTCTCCACAACAGTTTTCTCCCTCTGATTCTTTATCTCCATCAGCCTTAATATAAAGGTTATTTTTAGCTCTTCAGTTCCAGAACAATGGAGTGCACAAGCTGCATCTTAGTAAGTGACACTCGCTTGCCCCACTCCACACCAGGCACCAGCACAAATTAGTTGCTCAGGAGAAGTGGTCTTTAAAGGGTGGGCAGGGTTGTACTGGAGCTCTTGGGAAGAGTATGTTGGTTGGGGAGGGTGCTTTGCTCCCCCTGGAAGCCAGTGTTGGAACGGGAAAAGAGGATTTTCTATGGGAGACTTCATATTTCAAGGAGGAGAGGAGCAGGAAAGCATTTTACAGAAAGAAGCAATTCTAAAAATCACTGAGGCATTTCCAGCTGCATGAGATTACACATGCAATGCACCATGCCCAGCAGGAGATGTAATATTAATTTTACATTGGCACTTAACATTGGGAAGCTGCCACTGCTGATGTCAAGGAATATATTCATCATGAGTAAACTGGCAGAAATGGTAATCCTGAATCCCACAGGAGAAACAGCAGCTCGGTTCAGCAGCATTCGAGGAGGCATTTGTTTTAATTCCTTCTTAGTGAGAATAAAAGGCTTCAATTTCTGGTAAATTTGTCCCAAGTCCTTTGCCCATAGGCTGTACTCTCATCAGAGGAAAAAAGTGCCTACAGGCTCTGGGAAGGAGGGTGGAGAGGGAGAGGGTTGAGTTTGTCACCCTTAAAGCAATGGAAGCCTTGCAAAGTTTGGTACATATGTTGCATTCAGGCTACCAGCTTGTGTTTCTGTAAAGGGATTTCTCAGTAATTGAACAATCTGCTGATGCCTTGGAATATGTATCCGTCTTTTCCTGTTGACAAGATTGTAATGCAAGGGCCACTAGTAACATTAATAATCCTGTTCATGGCATGATTAAATTAGCCCTCTTCATTTAGTGATTAATGGAGAGGGGAAAAACAACTTGTTGAATTAGAAATGTTAATAGATTTCAGTTTTCTGGTGATTTTACTTCCTTTTGTTTCACACCCACCACCCACAAACATGCCACCTTCTTTCATTTCAGATGCTTTTTTTCTTTAATTAAAATGTGCACTGGGCCTTTGGCTGAAGTTCTGTGGAACAGTTTTCTGGCTGGGGTAGATAACACTGCTCTTGGTTCCTTGCCTGATTCAATACTACACTAATCATGAGTCTGTGGCTATGTCTCAGAAATTATGGGGGCCCTTTGTGAAGATTAAAATGCTAACTGGAGACATGAGCCAGGAGAAGGTTAGGCTTCAGGCTGGGCCAGTTATCTGCGGGAAAAGGACTGATCAGAAAAAAGGATTTCTGTGTATCCATTGTTTCTTGCAAGGGTGTGTCAGTGCAGAGGATTACAGCAGTAATTTAAACATCTCCATGTCCTGCTCTTGTTTTGTTCAATCAGAAACAAGGCTGCTACTCTTCAATGCCCTCTGGTCACAGCAACCAGTCCTGGTCCAGGCTACCTTGAGCTAATGTTTGTGTGGTTTTCCAGGTTGAATCTGGAGATGGAAAAGACTGGTAACTAATCCATCCTCAAGCCAGTATGGGACAGATTTCTACTGTGCCTTTGCTTGTGTTTAGTTGGCTCCAGGTACATGTCCCAAGCACCCCTTCCCTTTGGAGATCAACTTGCAGCTTAATTCATCTCTCTGACAAAAAGTTTTCCATGATGTTGAGCCTAAATTTCCTCTCTCTCAATTTCTTGTAGTTTAAAGCTCTGTTTATTATGCTAAATAATTGATCTTCCTCCATCGTGTTTACATCTTTCAAATACTTGTCAGCTGTTGTCGTGCTTCTCCGCTGAGTCGTGGCTCAGCCAAGCTCTCTCTCTATATGTATTTAGCTCTGTGAAGGGTATTCGCGTGCCTCAGGATCACCTCTTCGTGGCCAGGTGTGGCATAGCAGTGGTTTTCCCACATGGTGCCCTCTGCTGATGGTCACTCCGGTGGCCTCTCTTCCTATAACTCAGTCCTCTGGCCAGGTCATGATTTTGTCCACCCCTTAGTTCACCAGAAGGTCTTTTGGCCCCAGCTCCAGGCTCCTGCCACCTTCCCAGGCCCTCCCACTACACCAGGTTCCAGCCCAGGGACCCTGTAACCAGCAACCAAGGTCTGTGCACTTCCACTCTTTGCTGCTGTTTCCCTGGGCTCCTTTTTACCCAGCCTCTCTCAGCCTTTCCCTTATGCCTCTTAAGTTCTCATTACTCTGTTCCTCCACAGAACATCTCCCAGAGCTCTCTCTTCCTGGCAGTCCAAATCCTGCCCTTCTTTCAGGGTGCAGCACAAGGGCCTCCTCCACCTCAGTGCCTGCTTTATGCCTCCCCAGCTGCTTACCAGCCTTCTCTAATCAGGCTAGGATCCCCAGGGTTTATCCCCACTCCACCCCGACTCTCTCCCTGCAGCCCCCTTCTGCTACAGATTTCTGCTCTTTATATTAACCAGCCTGCTCTTGCCCAACTGGGCTTCATGATCAGTAACATAACTGGCCTCTCAGCTCTCATTGACCTGCTCAGGGCCTGTGCGGGATTTGCATGCCATCACAAACTCTTTTAATCTAGGTAGTCAGAACTGAATACAACATTGCAGGTGTGGATGCATCAGATCTGTGTAGTAAGGGACTATTACCTCTCTGTCCTGTGACATGATGTCTCTAGGCAGCTCCATATTGCACTGACCTTTTTATTACCATAATTCACTGCAGGCTAATAATTTACTGTCCATTCTCATCTGTTTCTTTCAGCATTACTGCTTCCTAGCTTTCTGCCTCTTTATTTCAGATTATTTTCCCCCAGATGTTTTTAGTTTGCAGTTCTCAAACTTGAATCTAATTTTTTTTTCTGTCCCTAATCTCTTTGTTTGTATCCTGTCTGGTGTTCAGCTCCTCCCAAATTAGTATCGTCTGTGAATTTCATTATAGTGCTGTTTACTTCCTCTTCTAGAGCTTATGAAAGATTAAAACAGCAGTAAATCTTTGATGTTTATGCACCAGCTATAAGTCAATTTGAAGATAGTTTTCTTGTTACTTTACATGAAAACTGCACATGAAATACTCTCATAGCCAAATATTTGGCTGTCTCTCTCTGTGCCCAGGAAAGATAATGCCTCTGATGCTTTCTCTCCTTCCTCAAAGAAGTTGACCTTCCCATCAAGCCCCAGAAGGAATGGATCCACATGAACAATGTGGAGTTTGAGAAGCTGGAGTGGATAAAGGATCTGCCCCACCCACGGCAGAAGAGAACCAAAAAGGTTTGGAAAGTAGAAACTGATTTTTCTCTCTTTTCGTTTGTTGGTGGGACGTGTGGTTCATGTTGGTGAAGTCTTCAGAGACTGATGTTGCTGGAAAATGAGCCTTCTCTTCTTCAAACTATAAACGATGCCAACAATGGCATCTCTCCAGATCTGTCCCTATCCTCTCTTAGAGTGTGATGAAAATCCAGTTACCATGTTCATCCAGTACTTGTCTTTTCCATGATACTATGCAGGGTAGATCTGGAACTAGAGGGGACCAGGGATTGAGATGGGAATTTAGTGTCTAGTGTCTGAGAGATCTGGGAACTTGAAGTTTGGCAACTGGAATATGTGGGGAAATAGCTCTGGAAGTTAAGAAACCAGGGCAATGGAGATAAGTTGTAGAGAACTTGGGACTTCGTGAGCTAAGAGCTTGAAACTGTATTAAGGAAGTAAGATATAAAAGCTGAGTGGAGTGAAAGGCAGTAAAATAACTTTTTTTTTTTTTTAAATAGGGCATGCAAGCACGATTTAGTTTGAAAGGAGAATTGATTCCCCCAGATGCAGATTTACCTACTCATCTGGGCCTACACCACCATGGAGAAGAAGCAGAAGTAAGGGAGATATCAGAATAAAGTGGAAATGGAAAGAGAGTACACCGTATTCTGATTTCCATGTTTAATTCTCAGATTCTTCGTGTCTGGATATCCTACTGATGTGCCCCTTAGGAATGCATGTTGAATTAGGACCCAGGAGAGAAATCAGAACATACTGAGTCACTATTTCCGCTCCTTAATCCCATTTTAAAATGTATCTACTTGCAAAAGAATACCCCCACACAATTGGCTTACCTATCAAGGCTTACCCTTTAGCTAGTCTCTCAATGAAGTAGAATAGAATCTCTTTAGTCATTTGCATAAAGCAGCACTCACAACTCTTTTGCAATGCAGTTTATTCCTTGTGCTATATTTTGTAACTACTCTAAGGATCCTGTTTTATCTAGCTTTTTTTTTTTCCTTTACTCTCTCCCTCTGTGTAGAGGGCTGGTTACTCCCTCCAAGAGCTCTTCCACTTGTGCCGCAGTCAGATCATTCAGCAGCGGACATTGGCATTACAGGTGCTAGGCCATGTTGTCCAGAAGGTGAGTGACCTTTGTATGGAAGTTCTTCCTCCTAGTTTACACTGCTGGCAATATCAGGGCCCAGATTCTCTAATGCGATAAGTTCGCTTTGCACTGCTCAGGCAGCACAAAGTGGATGGATTCCAGCCAGAAGACACCAGCAGAAAATTCCCCCTATGAAGGAGAACCTGTCACGGGTGTGAAGCTGGCAGAGCCAACTCCTGTATCATCTGTCCCTGCCACCTTGACAAAGGGGCAGGGTGTGTGTATGCACATGTCAGGTGTGGATCTGTGTGAATCCAAGTGGAATTGTGCTATGGGAGAACTGAGCCCCAGCTATCTCTAGAACAGGGGTCTCAAACACGCGGCCTGTGCGGTTATTTTCTGTGGCCCGCCAGCTCCCCGTGGTACCCCCACCTCCCCAGAAGTTACCTAGAGCAGCTCCGGCCTGGTGCGCACTGGGGGCAGGGCAGGCTTCCTCCCTGCCCTGTCCCTGCGCTGCTCTGGGAAGCAGTCAGGACCTGGGGGAGGGGAGGGGAGGGGAGGGGGACGACTCAGGGGTCTGTGTGTTGCCCTGGTTGCTCCTCCAGGTACCTCCCCCGAAGCTCCCATTGCCCAGGAATGGGGAACCGCGGCCAATGGGAGCTTCAGGGGAGGTACCTGGAGGAGCGGCCGAGGCAACACACAGACCCCTGTGCCACCGCCGCTGCTCCCCCGCCCCCCGGGTCCTGGCCGCTTCCCAGAGCGGTGTGGGGGCAGGGCAGGCTCCCTCCCTGCCTGCCTGCCCTGCCCCTGGTACGCGCCGGGCCGGACCCGCCCCCCAAACCCCTCCTGCAGCCGAAACCCCTGCCCTGCTGCACCCCACACCCCTACTGCACCCTGACCCCCTGCCTTAAGCCCCATGCTGCACCCCTCCTGCACCCCAACCCCCTGCCCAGAGCCCCCTCCTGCACCCCAATCCCCTGCCCTGAGCTGCCTGCCCCATCCTGCATCCCAACCCCCTGCCCTGAGCCCCCTGCTACACCCCTCCTGCACCCCCTGGAGGCAGGGAGGGGGTGGAGTTGGGGTGGGGATTTCAGGGAAGGGGTTGGAATGGAGGCAGGGAAGAGGCGGGGCAGGGGCAGAGCCTCACAAAAGGGGTGGAGTGGGGCGGAGCTGGGGCAGCTGTTGGGGGGTGGGGTGGGGCAGCGGTGCAGCCCTTGGGCCAATGAACTAGTCCTCACATGGCCCTCGTAGTCATTTGAGTTTGAGACCCCTGGGCTAGAAGAAGATGCTCAAAAGTGCTGTTCCGCAGTGTCGCAGACATTGCATATTTGGTGGCTCCATGGTTTCATCTGACTAGGGCTGTCAAGCGATTAAAAAAATTAATTTTGATTAATCACCCGATTAAACAATAAGAGAAGACCATTTATTTAAATATTTTTGGGTGTTTTTGACATTTTCAAATATATTGATTTCAATTACAACACCGAATACAAAGTGCACAGTGCTCACTTTATATTTATTTTTGATTACAAGTATTTGCACTGTAAAAAAACCAAAAATAGTGTTTTTCAGTTCGCAAATACTCTAGTGCAGTTTCTTTATCATGAAAGATGAACTTAAAAATGTAGAATTATGTACAAAAAAAACTGCACTCAAAAATAAAAAATTTTAGAACCTGCAAGTCCACTCAGTCCTACTTCTTGTTCAGCCAGTCACTCAGACAAACAAGTTTGTTTACATTTTCAAGAGATAATACTGCCCGGTTCTTGTTTACAGTGTCGCCTGACAGTGAGAACATGCGTTCTCTGTTGTAGCCGGAATCTCAAGATATTTATGTGCCAGATGCACTAAAGATTCATATGTCCCTTTATGCTTCAACCACCATTCCAGGGGACATGCGTCCATGCTGATGATGGGTTCTGCTTGTTAACCATCCAAAGCAGTGCGGACCGTCGCGTGCTCATTTTCATTATCTGAGTCAGATGCCACCAGAACAAGGTTGATTTTCTTTTTTGGTGGTTTGGGTTCTGTAGTTTCTGCATCAGAGTGTTGCTCTTTTAAGACTTCTGAAAGCATGCTCCACACCTTGTCCCACTCAGATTTTGGAAGGTACTTCAGAATCTTAAATCTTGGGTCGAGTGCTGTAGCTAGCCTTAGAAATCTCACATTGGTACCTTCTTTGCATTTTGTGAAATCTGCAGTGAAAGTGTTCTTAAAATGAACAACATGTGCTGGGTCATAGAGACTGCCATAACATGAAATATATGGCAGAATGCGGGTAAAACAGAGCAGGGGACAGACAATTCTCCCCCAAGGAGTTCAGTCACAAATTTAATTAACACATTATTTTTTTAACAAGCGTCATCAGCACGGAAGCATGTCCTCTGGAATGGTGGCCGAAGCATGAAGGGGCATACAAATGTTTAGCATATCTGGCATGTAAATACCTTGCAATGCTGGCTACAAAAGTGCCATGCAAATGCCTGTTCTCACTTTCTGGTGACATTGTAAATAAGAAGAGGGCAGCATTATCTCTTGTAAATGCAAACAAACTTGTTTGTCTTAGCTATTGGCTGAATAAGAAGTAGGACTGAGTGGACTTGTAGGCTCTGAGGTTTTACATTGTTTTGTTTTTGAGTGCAGTTATGTAACAAAAAAATCTACATTTGTAAGTTGCACTTTCATGACAAAGAGATTGCGCTTCAGTACTTGTATGAGGTGAATTGAAAAATACTATCTTTTGTTATTTTACAGTTCAAGTATTTGTAACAAAAATAATATACACTATGATTTCAGTTACAACACAGAATACAATATATATGAAAATGTAGAAAAACATCCAAAATATTTAATACATTTCAATTGGTATTCTATTGTTTAACAGTGCAATTAAAACTGCGATTAATCGCGATTAATTTTTTTGAGTTAACTGTGATTAATCTACAGTCTTATATCTGACATAAGCGATTTTATTACACTTCCTCTTCCGTTGGCTGAGCCAGCTATGTGACATGCTTGTTCTTATAGCAGGTGAGAATAAACAATCCTGCTCCTAAAGTAATGCACCAGCATCAGTGGCAGAATGAATTGTCTGCCTCAGTGGAAAGGAGCATAACTTCCTACTGGCTCACAGGGAAAGTACTGCAGGGGATGTCAGCAATGAATGATGCAGAGAGGACTTAATGTGAAGAACTTTTTGGGCTGGGGTGAGGAGCAGGAGTTTGGTCCAGAATTAAAAAGTCTGATCTCTGAGGTGAGGGAAGGGGAGCCATTCACATACAGAAAACAAAAGGAAAAGAATAGAAACCAAGGGATGAAGTGTCTTCCTACTCCTGCTGTACTTGCTTTTCACTCTCCCTGCCCCACACATTGATAGGGTTAGTGCAGTGGGGCTAGACCACAGTGGGAGAGCCTTAGTTCAGTTATAGGGATAGTTTGTCATGCTTAAATAGGAAATGAGTTGTGATCCCTCAAACTAAGTGTGAAATCTCAGCAAATGGCAGAATGGCATGAGGAACGTGGGACTGTTCCCTTCTAGTGGAGGTACAAAAGGAGTATTCTGGGGGGACTGTGGGTCGTGAAGCTGCAAGCAGTCTGGTGTTCGTGATGTGCACGGCCTTCCTCATGGATCCCCGTGTGTTTGCAGTGTAATTGCTCATGTATGTTTATCCCGTCGGGGCATGTTGGTGACCCTCCTGTGGAGAGAGGGGGAGGTTCAAAAGAAGCCATGGCAGGTTGTTAGTTGGAAACATTCCCAAAGTGCAGAGCATTGTGGGTATCTGAACTCAATATGGCTCTACTGAATTTCTCTGTGTCGTGCATGTCCACTGGAGTCCAGGATGCCCGTTGGATTCCCTTTTTAATTGGTTCTAAAGTCTCCTCGTGGGCAACTGCTAGCGTCATTCTGGGGTTAATCAGCTTTGGATTAAATAGTGTAAAAATGTGTAGCCACTATGTAATGTTCCAGTCTTGCCATGCAGCTCCCATTGGACAGGGTGCTCCATCGTTGTCACTGACCAAACGCAGCTTTCTTAGCTGCTTTACATTTAACATAGGCAACAGCAAGTGTGGTGCATGTTAATACACACCTGGCTTTAATGGGGTGACTCGGTGGATGCTGAGGATGTGGGTGGCATTTCTTTCAGGCCAAGGCTGGGGAGTTTGCCTCCTCCCTGAAGGGTAGTGTCCTGCGCTTGCTGCTCGATGCTGGATTCCTCTTCTTGTTGCGCTTCTCCTTGGATGATACGGTGGATAATGTCATTGCGGCATCTGTCCGGGCTCTCCATGCACTGCTGGTGTCCCCTGAAGATGAGGTGAGAGAGCGGTGCTGGGTGTAATAGCGATTTGGGTGTGGGAATCAGAAGGAAGGGACCTATTAAATCATTTGGATCAAGCTATATGATGGTCAGTGTCCCGTTATTCTCCACAGAACACTATTTTCATGCTTTGTTCAGTGTCACTGTAAGCAGTAGGGCTTCCATCGCTCCTTTTCCTTGGCCTAGTTACTCTTAATAGATCTCACTGTTCAGAATTTGTTCCTGCTGTTCAGACTAACTCTGCCTTGCCCTAAATTCATCTCAGGGCTGCTGAACTTCTCTCCCTTTTTTGGTGTTCATGTACACTGTATTATTTCACAGCCCCATTTTCAAGTTATATGTATTTAGTTCTTTTAATCTGACCTCTTACATCTATGGTTTCTGGCCCTTTATTGTGGTGCCTCCTTTCCAGCCAGTGGACTGGCAGCTGGACGCTCTCCCCCTCATGCCTTATCCCAGCACAGTTGCTGCCCTCACTCCATTCATCTGTCCATTTTTTCTGGTTCCCTCTCCTGTGCTCTTTTGCTCTGTTTTCTTGGTCTTGTTTCTTATTCTTTCCTGCGTGTGTCCCTCTTTCACCAGAAGACTACATGTCTTTTTTGAGGTGCAGATATCATTGATAGCTCTCTGAGACAAAGACCCACATGCCCTCCTGGCTGGGCTTTGCCCTGCAGAAGGAGCATGGGTGAGCCCTGCTGCCTGAATCTGCAGCCTTTTGACCAGGAGCTGCTCCCCTGGGGAGCTGCAGTAGGACTGCCACTGAAGTAGGCAAGGAAAGCAGGTAGCTTGCAGGCAGTCCCCTGCAACTTCCTCCAATCACAGGAGCATAGTCACAGTGGGGGAGGTGAGGTGAATGGAGGTTTCATGTAGCTTTCCCTGTTCTACTGTTCCTTTCCTCTGCTCCATCATCCCTTGGTCTAATTATGCTCTCCTGGGTGGGCCCTGCCCCCTGCATTGGAAACAGTGCCATAAACCAATCCTTCCAACCTCTTAATGATTTTTTTCTCTGACTCCCTTTTGAATTGTCTGCATGTTTCTGGTAACTAGGTGTCCAGAGCAAAATGCAGTAGTCAAGGTGTTCTCTGCTGGAGCCATAAAGAAGGAATGTTGCCTTCTTGACTTGTGGTATGATGTCTTTGCATATGCAAGGCCAGAAACTCTACCAACAATTGCACTATAAAGGCATCTGTCTGTGTTGAGATTTCTCATTTTGAACATCCTCAGTGTGTCACTCACGTTATCAGGCTTCAGAGGGTGGCTCCAGACCTACGAGGGAAGGATGGTCTTGTGTGTAGAGCTCTGGACTGGGCATCTGCCATTGTGTCCTTGGCTCTGCCACAGACATGTGGCGTGATCTTTGACAAGTCTCACAGCCTCAGTCTTCCTGTGTCAAATGGGGATAAACAATACTGCCTTGCCTCCAAACATCCCCGTGAGACTCCATTTATTAATAATTGTCAAGCACTCTGAGATCATTAGCTGGATGATAATTTACATGTGCAAAGTACTTATCTCACCTTCGTCTGTGCATGACCTCACTCTTGAGGAGTACTCCAGCTTTTCCAGGTATGCCAAGTTTCTGCCTAGTTAAGGGTCTGTTAATACTTCTGTTATCTTTGTTATAATTTCAGGGCTTTATCATTCTAGCCTAAATGTTCCTGTCATCCATAAATTAGTCTTGCCAAAGGGAGGCAAGGGTGACTTATTTCTATTAATTATTTGAAGACTGAAATAATCTATGTAGAGTTTGACTTCTAGATTTAAAACAGTGGATCCCAATTTCAGGGCTTCGAGCTGGAATCCCAGCCTTCTCTCTGAGCCCTTGACTTCATAGTTTACCCTTCATCTTGTCAGCATTGCTTTTTGTGCCTAATAATAGTTCAAACTTCTATAGCACCTTTCATCCAAGATTGTTTGGGAACTTTACAAGCATTAACTAAGCTGCACGACACACTTATGTGGCAGGCAGCTAGTAGAATAATTGTTTTACTGATTGGCAGACCAAGTGATAAGTTTAAAGGGACTCTGTCAAGTAGTTGAAGCCTCAGATTTAGTTTTCATTTAAAAAAATAAAATAAGTTTTTTCTGCAGTTAAAAACATTCACTGGAAAACAGGTCTGGTTTGGATGGAAACATTTCTCTGAAGTGGTGGAAGCTCAAATATTTACAGCCTTGTTCTAGAGCAGGAGAACCTGAATGTGAAATGGGATAGAAACAAAAGTAAAGCTGTCTAGTCTATATGTTCATTGTCCAAGCTGAGAAAGATGCAAAAAGTAAACAAAGTTTAATATAGAGGAAAATGGATAACACTTATTTTAACATACTTTTTAACTCGAGTGCACCTCTATGTAACCCATTTGAGATCAACAGTGAGCCAGTGGTAGAAACCAAAATAGAACCCAAGAATATTGTCTTCCAGGTAACCACTAGATAAACAGTTACTACCCATCCTGCGTATCTGTTCAGAATGCTTTTGTCTCAGTGGAATTTGGACCAGTCTGAGGTTGGCATCATCCCCAGGTCCTTTTAGCTTAGACTTGGGCTTTGTGAATACACCATGGTTTCTTGTTCCCATTTTGGGTTGCACTGGCTTGTATTCAAAAGCATTTTTAAAATGCTTCCCTTTTCACCCTCCCTTTGCTATAAGTTATGTATGTGCTTTTCTTTTCCTCACAGGAGTATCTTGACCAGACTTTCTCATGGTACCAGGGGATGGCTGTGTTCCCCTTCACCCCCAACAGTGAAGAGGAGGAGGAGGAGGAGGAGGAAGAGGAAGAATTGACTCTAATGGAAAAGACACCACGGAAAAAATCAAGGGATGAAAACAAGCCAGATCCAGATGTGGCCCGGTATGATGTCATAAAGGTAAACCCATAGCTGTGTCTGGAATCTCGCCAGCAAAACCATATCTTGCATGAAGGCTGTATGTGCTGTTAAAGCTAGCTAGATGGACCTGTACATTGAAATTCCAGTTTGATTTCTGGAACATTGGTGACCTTGATGTCACCATCATTTATGGGATGTCACTTAAGTGAGACCACCTAATAATTCATCCACCTCCCTCTTATATTTGCATCTTGCAATTAAACCCTTATAACTTTAATGTGAATTCTGCATGTACTTCTGTTCATCCTTGTCCCACTGATATGAGACCTAGAAACACAGTCATTTTTGTTATCTCAGAGCCAACCTTCTAGGTAATGATAGTATGGCCACCATTACTCACTGTGGTATATAAATCCTCAGTTATAGCATTTTGACCCACGTGCTTAAGGCTTTCACCATGTTACTCCGTTTCCCTGGGATACTCCAGCTGAATAGCTCAGGGGTAGCTAGATCTCTGTTCTACTCAGAGATACTGGCAGTGTGTTTAAAGGAGTAGTAACCGAGACCTGAATCAAAGCAGAGGAGAACTCAGCTTGTGGTGCTGAATGAAAAGTTTGTCATTCTCAGATCAGTATAACTGCTAAATCCTGCTGATGTGATTGTTGTCCTCAAGTAGTGTTATAACTAATCTGAACTAACATGAATTTTTGTGAATTAATGAACAGATGCTCACAAGATGTTAGCTACAACCTTAATCCAAAAATGAACCCAGCAGAAACAGGCTGGTGACATTAGAGGAAATGCTGTTTGCGATCTAACAGTTACTAAATAATAAAGTACCTGGTCTTAACAATATTTCATCAAAACTGCTCAAGAGTGGAGTTTCAGCTTTTAGTTGTCTTAAAAGTTTGGGAAACCAGTCACATTCCAGAAGATTGGAAAAGGGGCTGCTTCATCTCCTTTTAAAAAAAGGACAGCGATCATCTTGTACAAAATGAGACACAACCAGTGTGGTTTCCATACTGGTCAGTCCCTGCTATATATACTTTGTGGAATGTTATTGAAAAACGACTAGAGTGACAAAAGGAAGTTCAGATTGTGTTTATAGATTCTGCGGCCACCCTTGACTCAGTGCATCCATCAGCACTGAGGGTACTGCTATGCTAGTATGGGATGCCTCAGGATATAGTGTGCCTAGTGGTTGAGTTGTACCACAGTATGTTTAGATGTATGAGAGTCAACAGTTGTATTAGGTTGATTTTTCGGTAGAATAAGGGGTGTGCCACGTGTGTGTTCGCTCCCCAACTTTATTTACTGTTCTGATAGACTGTCTGATGACAAAGCTGGTTGAGGCCAAAGTAGGAGGTCTGAAATTTTAAAGATTCATCTTTAGAAGGTCTCGTATGTGGATGATGATGCCTTACTTGGAGGGAGTACTGACCGACTACAGTTAATGCTGGAAGAGCTGCGAAAAACTGATGGGTCTATGGATTTAAGACCAATGGTGATAAAACCAAAGCTATGCATGCCTCCTATAAAACAGAAATGAATGACCTATCGACACCGCATGTAGAAGGCCGTGACATTGAATGGTGGAATTGTTTTATCTATCCAGGTAGTTGGTTGACAGCAGAAGGTTCTATAACCAAAGAAGTCATACGTTTGATCGGTCTTGTGTCAGTGGCATTTTAGTATCTTCAGAGGTCTGTTTGGCTGGATGCATGTCTTTGTGACAACTAAGATAGGAGTGTTCAACATGATACTGATGAGCAGAAACATGGCTGTTAAAAACAGCTGAGGAGAGGAAACTAAACTGTTTTCAATGCCAATAATTATGGCAGCTTCTTAAAATCCGTTGATTTGATTTTTTGTAACGAACTAGGAGATACTTAGACAATCCCAGCAAGTTGCAGGCTTGCACTAGTTGGGAACAAGATGACTACAGTGGTAGGGTCATGTCCAACGTGCATAAGAAGGGGTATGCTTTTACAGAACGTTTATAGAGTGCGGTCGCAAGAAGTAGAGCATAAGGATGACCATGAATGAAGTTGGAAGGTGCAATTTTGAGGGATTTAAGAAGGCTATATCCTCCCATACTGACTCTTATCAAAGGAAGAAGGTTTGCAAGGGACCTTTCAAGATACAGGTCCACGGCTATGTCATAGCCATATGAATCTTCTGCTTCTTTGAAATTCAGTTCCCTCTATTTTTATTGCAAGTGCATTTTATATTAAATGCCAGAACAGATCACCAAGATGTTACCATAAAACATGAGTAGTAAATCCACATGTTTTTGGAAATACCTGCTTTCCAGGTCCAAAAATGAATGTCACTTGACTTTCAGATTCTGTTCCCTCCTTTGACACTGACTCTGATCTCCCACTGTTTAACCCTAAAAAATGACCTAATCTTTCTGGGATTAACTGTTGTCATAAAAATAAAGGGAAGGGTAACCACCTTTCTGTATATAGTGCTATAAAATCCCTCCTGGCCAGCGGCAAAACCCTTTCACCTGTAAAGGGTTAAGAAGCCAAAATAACCTTGCTGGCACGTGACCAATGAGGAGACAAGATACTTTCAAACTGGGAGGGGCAGGAAACAAAGGGTTCGTCTGTCTGGGTGATGCTTTTGCTGGGAACAGATCAGGAATGCAGTCTCAGAACTTCTGTTTGTTAGTAAGTAATCTAGCTAGAAATACGTTAGATTTCCTTTTGTTTAATGGCTGGTAAAATAAGCTGTGCTGGATGGAATGTATATTCCTGTTTTTGTGTCTTTTTGTAACTTAAGGTTTTGCGTAGAGGGATTCTCTATGTTTTGAATCTGATTACCCTGTAAGGTATTTACCGTCCTGATTTTACAGAGGTGATTCTTTTACCTTTTCTTCAATTAAAATTCTTCTTTTAAGAACCTGATTGATTTTTCATTGTTCTTAAGATCCAAGGGTTTGGGTCTGTGTTCACCTGTACAAATTGGTGAGGATTTTTATCAAGCCTTCCCCAGGAAAGAGGGTGTAGGGCTTGGGGGGATATTTTGTGGGAAGACGTCTCCAAGTGGGCTCTTTCCCTGTTCTTTGTTTAACACGCTTGGTGGTGGCAGCATACAGTTCAAGGACAAGGCAAAGTTTGTACCTTGGGGAAGTTTTTAACCTAAGCTGGTAAACCTAAGCTGGTAAGAATAAGCTTAGGGGGTCTTTCATGCAGGTCCCCACATCTGTACCGTAGAGTTCAGAGTGGGGAAGGAACCTTGACAACTGTCCATTCTCAGTTTCTGGTTCTGGACACTGCCAGAGACAGGATACTGAACTAGATGGGGATCAGTGGCCAGTTTCAGCAAAGGTGGGAGAACCCGTACAGGCACATTATTTCATAATTGTCTATTACGGTGGAAATGGTCTTCCTATCCCCTGTCAGTCAGTAGTTGTCTTATGCGCTGAAGCATGTGGGTTTGGATCCCTCATACACTGGTCTGATCCCATATGGAAGTTCGGTTGCTCTTTCTCTCTCTCTCTCTCCCAACTTATACTTGTTTGTCTTTGCACTAGCAGCTCTGAGTGGAGAGTTCTCCCGTTAAAACAAAGGATGGTTTTCAATCCTGTTCTTATAAATAGACACCTATTTTACAGGGCTTTCTTTCCAGCGGCTGTAGCATGAACACTGTGTATAGAGCTAATGTTAGGAACATGATGGGTTTGTTTTTGTTTTCTTTGTCTTGCAGGGGCTTCTGAAGACTCAGTTTCTTCATCGGCTGAGGTACATCCTTGAGGTGGTGCGACCTGTCCCCGCTGTAGTTCTGGACATCTTGGATATTCTCACCCGGGTAGCAAGGCACTCCTCTGAAGCATGCAGTCAGGTACCCACCTGTGCAGGCGGTTAGAGAGAAGGGGCAATGGGTGAGGAGGGGGAATGGTGAGGAAGAAGATGGAGAAATGGAGAGGGGATAGGGAGGCTCAGTATTGTTGTGCTACTTGCTCCTGCTGACAATCAAACTGCCGGAGTTGCGTTCCTGCCCTGAGAGTCAATGTCTGTGTTGCTTGCTTTTGTACAGCTCCTGGCCTGTCCTCGGCTGATTGAGACCATCGTTAGAGAGTTTCTCCCTATCCAGTGGGATCCCCGGGTAGCTGAACCAGGGCACTTGCTCACCAGCCTCCATGGAGTTGCGTGTGCCACCGCCATGAAGTTAATCAGAGTCCTGGCATCTGGGGGGAGGAATGCAACAGCCAGACTGGTAAGCAGTATGATTCAGCATGGTCTTTCTGGTCACAACGGGCAGAAGTGGAAGCCCTGGTTTTAATATGCCTTGGTTTCTAAATAAAGGGAGGGAATTAACTAGAGATGGGTCTGAGTTGCAGATTTGGACCCAGAGTTCATGTGGAGGGAAGGGTTCTGATTTGGATCCATCTCTGGAATGAAGAAAAGCAGCTGGCTTCCAAACACTTAAATATTAGCAGTGTAACTCCCAGCCCCTCCATCTCTGTCTCTCTCAGCCATATGCTGCCAAATGCATATGTTCTATGTAATTTGATTGACTGTTAAGAGGCGTCCCTGAAGGTCAGACAGTCCTCTTAGGAGGCCAAGAGTGTATGTGTGGACGTGTGTTGGGAAAGTGCTGGCAGCATCTCTGTAGAGGTGCCCTCTTACAACTGTTCTACCCAAGAAGGTACCAGGTGCTTTCTCACACACCTCCTTGAGTCCATTACTTAATGAAACCATAAAGAGGATGAATACTCGGCAGGTAATCTGCCTTCAGAAATAGTCATTCTTCCTTTATGCTATCCCTGCTCATCAAACTGATGACCTCACTTCCAACAACCAATCAGAAAAACAAATGAAGTCAGTTATGCAAGGCAGCGTATGAAGTCAGCATGGCTAGCAGGTACCTGTCATAATACAGCAGGCACCTCCCGGAGTTCTCAATTCAGTGTTTATAGAGGCTCCTAATAGATTGATATCCAAGAAACTAAATTAAAACCTGAAGGTTTCCAAGAGAGCAGGAGCCCATGATCAAATAAAGCACCTGAACAGACATGAGACACCCCGTTTTGAAAGAGGAAAACCTATTGAACAACCACCAAATATCAAAAATTAGGTCACTCTTTTATATTAAGTTTCCATTTATAAATGGCTTATAAAGGATTAGTAGGCTTTTAATAAAAGGTTAATCAGTAGTTATAGAATGTTAGAGTCCCACAATGGGTTGCTTATAACATGTTTGTAACATGCTTGTAACATTTATTGATCATTTAGTAAACCCTTATAAATGGAACCTTAATGTAACACAAACTAAACCGATCACTTTGAATGTTACAGTGAGCTGTATGATTCTAAAGGAGAGTTTAGAATGGGTTGAATTAAAATTAGCATTGCACACATTAAATGAACAAGAAACTGGCTAACTGATAGGTCTCAAAATGTAATTGTAAACAGGGAATCATCATAGAATGATGTATTTCTAGTGGGGTTCTACAGGGATTGGTTGTTGGCCCTATGCTATTTAACATTTTGATCAGTGACCTGGAAAAAAACACAAAATAATCCCTGAGAAAATTTGCAGATATGACACAATTGGGGGAGTTGGAAATAATGAAGAGGACAGGCCACTGATACAGTGATCAACATCACTGAATGGTAACCTGGGCACAAGCAAACAATATGTGTTTTAATATGGCTAAATGTAAATGTATACATCTAGGAACCAAGATTGGGGGCCATCTTTACAGAATGGGGGACCTATCCTGAGAGGCAGTGACTCTGAAAAAGATTTTGAGATCATGGTGGATAATCAGCTGAATCACAGAATCAGCTCCCAGTGTGATGCTGTGACCAACAGGGATTAATGCAGTCCTTGGATACTTAAACGAGTGAATCGAGTAAGAGCGGAGAGGTTATTTTACCTTTATATTTGGCACCAGTGCATCTGCTGCTCGAATACTGTGTCCAGTTCTGGTGCCCACAATTCAAGGAAGATGTTGATGATAAATTAGAGAGGGTACAGAAGGGCCATGAGAATGATCAAAGGATTAGAAAACATGCCTTATAGTGACAGACTCAGAAATTGGATCTATTTAGCTTAAAGAGAAGATTAATGGGTAATTTGATTACAGTCTGTAAGTATGTAGGTGGGGAACAAATATTTGATAATGGGCTTTTCAATCAAGCAGTGAAAGGTATAACATGGTCCTGTGGCTGGAAGTTGAAGCTAGACAAATTCAGACTGGTAATATGGCATTCATTTTTAACGGTGAGGGTAATTAACCATTGGAACAGAGAGTCTTGGTAGATTCCCTATCACCAGTAACTTTTAAATCAAGATTGGATGTTTTTTGAAAAGGTCGTTCTCAGAATTATTTTGGGGAAGTTCTGTGACTTGTGTTATAGGGGACATCAGACTAGATGATCACAATAGTCCCTTCTGGCCTTTGAATCTATGAATGGAGGCTGCAGCTGCATGAGGCTTTAGTGAGAAGGCCCAAAGAAGACACACATCTTACTTCTTTATTTGTCTGCTTATTCTTTCCAGCTTAATAAATTTGAGCTGAAGAGTCGGCTGAGTCGGTTTATAGCTGAAGATCCTCAGGACCTGCCTCTCTGCAGGGAGGAAGCCATAAGGCTGAGCACTGAGGCTTTCCGGCTGTGGGCTGTGGCTGCTGGCTATGGTCAGTCCTGTGATCTGTACAGGTATGGCCCAAACCTGGAGAAATGGGGACTCAGTGTCTGTGTAATGAAGAGAATGAGCTGCCTGTTCCGGGGCAGGTAATTGCAGGGATCTGTGGAGCCTCCCCAGGGTGCTGTAAAACCTAGCTTCCATTGATTTCTATGTTGTGATCTCAACTTCTTCTGTCCTTTCATGATCTCCCTCGTTTAAATGAGCATTAGCACCAGCATCGTGCTGCTCCTTCTCCACACAACAAGAAATTCCCACTCTCCCAGCAGTTCGCGACTGGATTCAGCTCTTTCATATAACATGGGTGGTCTATGCATTCATGACCTCCAGGCTCAGTTGTTGCAACACACCTAGGAATGAACCCGACATCTGTAAGAAAGCTCTGAATGGTCCAACAAGCAGCAGCATGCCTGCTAAATGACACAGGCTAAATGTTAGTGGGCTGGGTCCAGGCTACAATCTTCTTCTGATAACTGTGCTATCCTGCAACCACAGACTTCTTTCCCAGAGGAATGCGGTTCGTAGGAGGGGAGGACAGAGCTTTTTCAGGGGCAGGGCTTTGGCTGTCGAGCTCCCTTTCAGAAGAGATTAGGGTGATGGGAAATTTCACTGTCTTCAGGCGAGAGACTTGTCGCTTCATAATAGTGCTTCCACAATATCCATCCCCCAATACTCCAAACCCGCTGACTAAGATCAGGACGTTTAGGATTATCTTTAAAAAAAAATCTTAATGCCAAGGAGTAGTTGGGAGAGAAACCGAAGAGGATTCCTTAAAGCTGCATGTCTGTACATATGTTACTCTGGGCAGGTGATTGAATGTTAGAGCAGTGAGTGTGGTATAAATACTTGGTTATGCTAGGGCAGTGCCCTATCTATCAGGAAGAACTTTGCACTAATTGAACATTCCCTTTTTGCTGAGCTTGGAATGACATTCTCCTGGTTTTGTTTTTTTACTCATCCTCCCCACCCCACCCCCATCACAAACTGCAGGGATCTCTACCCCGTGTTGGTGAAGATTCTCCAGTCCCTGCACCACTTGCTAAGTGATTGCCAGGAAAACCCCACATTTCCACTTTCCATCCAGCGAGCTACAGCTGTGGTCACCCTGCTGACCCACGTGACTCAAACAGCTGGCTGCACGGCAGAGCTGCAGGCCCGGCTTAGCAGGTAGGCCTGTCACTTTCTGTCAGCTGTGGTTTTAAAAGAACACTGTCTAGTTCTCTCCAGGGCATTGTTTGCAGTAGCTGCGCAGAAGCATGAATGTAGAATGGCCTACCCTCCCATTTTGTTTAACCTTCACTTTAGATAGGTCATGTTTGGAGCCTAAACTATGTGATAGTGTCCTGTTTTCCAGAGGTACCATCAGTGTGCTCAACAGTGTGTAATACATAGAAGAAAGCAGGATCCCTGTCCCAAAGATGTTCCTGGGTTTTGTAGAAATTCTGCAAAAGGACACGTGTTTTGAAAGTAGCTGAAGTAGTTATCTAGTGCATTGGGTGTGACATAAGGGGGAACAAGACAGTGACTAGAGATGGGGATATACGTGGAGATTAGAGTCAGAGTTGATCTATCCTGTACCTGGTACTTCTGTGTAATGAAAGTTGTGGTCAATTGAATTTAAAAGGTGCATCATTGAAGCACTTTCCCAGGAACACTAGTTTCTCCCATTGAGGACCTGGCTGTTGTCCTCCCATCACTCCACTGGTGAGAGTGTTGCTCATGCATCCTGAAGGTCACCTGTGCAGGAGTGGTTAAAAGATAAGAAACAAAGGGTAGGAATAAATGGTCAGTTTTCACAATGGAGAGAGGTAAATAGTGGTGTCCCCCAGGGATCTGTACTGGGAGCAGTCCTATTCAACATATTCATAAATGATCTGGAAAAAAGGGGTAAACGGTGAGGTGGCAAAATTTGCAGATGATACAAAATTACTCAAGATAGTTAAATTCCAGGCAGACTGCGAAGAGCTACAAAAGGATCTCTCAAAACTGGGTGACTGGCCAACAAAATGGCAGATGAAATTCAATGTTGATAAATGCAAAGTAATGCACATCGGAAAACATAATCCCAACTATCCATATAAAATGATGGGGTCTAAATTAGCTATTATCACTTAAGAAAGAGATCTTGGAGTCATTGTAGATTGTTCTGTGAAAACATCCACTCAATGTGTAGCAGCAGTCAAAAAAGCTAACAATGTTGGGAGTCATTAAGAAAGAGATAGATAATAAGGAAAAAAATATCACATTGCCTCTATATAAATCAATGGTACGCCAACATCTTGAATACTGTGTGCAGATGTGGTCGCCCCATCTCAAAAAAGATGTATTGGAATTGGAAAAGGTTCAGAAAAAGGTAACAAAAATGATTAGGGGTATGGATTGGCTGCTGTATGAGGAGAGATTAATAAAATTGGGACTTTTCACCTTGGAAAATACATGACTAAGCAGGGAATATGATAGAGGTCTATAAAACCATGACTGGTGTGGAGAAAGTAAATAAGGAAGTGTTATTTACTCCTCCTCATAACACTGGAAATAGGGGGCACCAAATGAAATTAATAGGCAGCAGGTTTAAAACAAACAAAAGGAAGTATTTCTTCACACAACACACAGTCAACCTCTGGAACTCTTTGCTAGAGGATGTTGTGAAGGCCAAGACTATAACAGAGTTCAAAAAAGAACTAGATAAATTCATGGAGGATAGGTCCATCAATGGCTATTAGCCAGGATGATCAGGGATGGTGTCCCTAGCCTCTGTTTGCCAGAAGCTGGGAATGGGCAACAGGGGCTGGAACACTTGATGATTACCTGTTCTGTTCATTCCCTCTGGGACCCCTGGCATTGGCCACTGTGGGAAAACAGGATACTGGGCTAGATGGACCTTTGGTCTGACCCAGTATGGCTGTTATGTTCTTAAGTGAATTCTCATGGTGGTGCTGGTCAGCTGTAGTTTAAAAAGTAACACCTGAGGACCGGTGAAAGGAAATGGGCATCATTAATAAAGCAGTCTTTGGTCCTCCATAAAATGCCACTCAAATAAACCTATTCCATGGTGGTTTTATTTTTAATGAAAAGCAAGTTTTTATGCCTCTTTTGGATTCCCTTTGATTGCTCCCTGTAAGGGTTGGAGATTCAGCTGCAACAGCTTGCATTAGTGTATGTGGAACCAGGCACTTGATGAGCAGTAACAAAGTGAAACTGACCTGCCTCATTTCATTGTCCAAACCAGTGGTTCTCAACCTATTTACCATTGTGGGCTGCATCCAATGCTACTTCTGTGGCCCTGAGGATGTCACATGGGCCGCAGCTCCTTGCTGATTGGACCACAAGCAGCCCGTGAGAAGCAGGTTGAGAATCGCTGGTCCAGACTGAGTGAGGTGCAGAAAGTGAATGGTGGAAAGCAAATTAGATTTTAGAAATTCCTTCACCTTTCAGAATTTCTGAGTGACAGAGAGATGTGAGAAAAAGATATATGAATTTTAACTTGACAATGACATGAGTATTCTTGTTTGCAAATTCCATAGGTATAAAACACCTCACTTTAAGACCATATCAAAATTCCTCAGGGGGAATGAGCTAAACCTTTTACTACATTCCTCACTGCTGCTACTCATCTCCCTCCTTCCCAGCCCAGTTTTTTGCAGTGAGGATTGTTCCATGAGCTAGCAATGCATTCTGTCATTCTTCTGTGTGTATTTACCACAGCTCTCCCTTATTTTTACTGAATATCAGACTATTACTGTCTGTCTGTCTCCCCCTTATTTCTATGAGGATGAGTGGGAGTAAATAGCTAAATCTCATAGTGGGAAAAAAATTAATAATGGGTTCCCCCAGGGAATCAATATTGAGTCCAGTGTCTTAATATTTATTACTGCTGTAGAGGAGGAGTAGACAGCGAAGCACTAGAATTTCCTGAAGATGGTTGGTTGGAAGAGAGCAAGGAGCTCCAGAGTAAGCTACCCAAATTGGGCGATTGGGTCAGCATGGCAGATAAATTTAAAGTAGATAAGTAGAAGGGAATGCAGGTAGGGGCAGTAGGATCAGGTGAGAATATCAACACATACTGGTACGTTCTGAATTAGTTGGAGCCCCTTAAGAGAGATCTGAAGTTGTTACAGATCATTCGACGACGGCATCTGCTCAAGGCGCACTAGCAGTTAAAAAGCTGCTAGTAAAGGGACAGACGCACATAATGTTGGCACTATGTACGTCCATGAGGCAGATTGGGCAGGTTTGTGGTGGCTCTGAGCCAGTACCTTGCCCTAGTGTCTGCCAGTCTTTAAGACTGCACATTGCTGGAAAGTATTTTTAGCTGTGATGATTCATGGATAAGATTCTTGTTGAGAAATTCCCCTTTGCCATATCATTCTTCTGTTACGTTGCAGCAGTGGTCCAGGGGATGGAGAGCAGATTCCTCCTCCACCAGTCACCTGGAATCAGGTGTCAGGCCTGAGACCCTTCCTGGAGACCAGTCTGAGGAGGTCTGTCCAGGAGATATCCCGGCTGGAAACCTGGCAAGCTCTCCAGCCTCTTACAACAACATACATCATCTACTTGGGGGTTTACTACAGTGTTTGCAGCCAACAGGTAAGGCCTGTTAAAGAACCAGGACATCCTTCCATGTCACCTGCTTGTGTGTTTTCTTCCTAACTCCTGAATTCCAAGCAAGGCTTGAAACAAGAGCAAGTCAGAAGGAAATGTAGCTGACAGTAAGTTGAAGACTATACATTGATCGCCAGTCCTTAAATCCAGGCTGGACAGCCTTTAAACTGCAGGCGACCATTGGCTGAACTGTCAGTGTCCTTCACATTCAGCAGTGCCCACAATCCTGTTTTCCCTGTGACTGAGTGTCATCCCATCAGTATTTGGAGTATAGGAACAATGAAGATGAGTGTATTTGCTGCCCAAAGGGCATTTGAGGTAAAGTTCTGTAATGACAGGGAGAGGAACCCAATAATTGGCATGGTACATGACCATCTTTAAAGTGAATTTTCTGAAATGTGTCAAGCCTCAAAATACATCAGCCTGACATCTTGCATTTACTCACAGAAAAAGTATCAGACAGGCAGCCACAGTGTAAGCATCCTGTGCACTGCCCCACCAAAAGGTCTCAGCCCTGACCTGGAAGAAATATCCCTTAAGAGTGTGGGATAATTTGGTATCTCTGGCCAGTCAGTCTTTGCTGCCCCCTCTGAGAGTGCCCAAAACATGTGCACTGTAGTGCCAGTTCAAGTGGTGTGGAGACTTGTCTGCTAGGAAGTGGATGGAGACCTCCAGCTCACTTCAAATAGGCCACCAAATAGCCAAAAGATGCTAATGACTGTCAGTCACTACAAACTTGGGGGTGGCTCTGAACTGGTGGCATTAGTGTTTGACGTCTCTAACACTCATTGGCAGACATTTATGCCATCCAGTCCTCCTGGGATATTTAGAAATCATTTTTATTTTTTTTAGAATCTTGAATTCTAATTCTAGAATGTTTTTTTCCCCTTTAAGAATAAAGGAAATTGTGTGTAAGACCCTGCCAGTACAAAGATTACTTATCCCCAATAATGTTCTTGTGGTTAGATGACATGAAAAAAAATGCAAAACATTAATTGGCAGGTATGAAAATCTGTCTCTGTTGTTGTCACAGTTCACGGCAGTTGCACCTTTACTTTCCCCCTCTGTGGTGTAGCAAGGGCACCAGACAGTGCCTCTCTTGGAGGGAGACATTTCTCTTTCTCCTTTCTGACCAGGGTATTTCCAGACTGCGCAGTCCCCTGACTATACTGATATCCCCCACAAAAGACAGGCTGCTTATGCAGACTTCTTTTGCCTTCTCTTTAGAGACAGTAGACAGCGTAATTGCCAGTTATCAGTTACCACACAGATCTTTATAAGCAAGCACATTTTACTCTTAAGGTAAAAGCATTACAGAGAAAATATACAGAAAACAATAAAAGAACCTATACGCATGCTAATAAGCTTACCGGAGATCACTCCAACAACAAGGCCTCTGACAGATCAGCAGAGCTTCAAACCCCTGCACAGGAGTTTTCCTGTAGCTTCAGGTTCGTAAGGTTCTTTGCTCAGAAGAAGAACCCTCATGACTCTGAGAGTTACTCAGTTATCTGGTTTGGGCCTTTGAAGAGACCGTGAATAGGTAATCAACTAAACAATGGTTTTCTGCTCAAGGTGCAGCTTCAAAAGGATGGATTTTGAGGTGGGTCATTTGCATTCCCTTGACCCCAGGTGTTTTCTAGGCAATCCACTTCATGCATATTGTCCCCAAAAGTCCTTTGAAGTCCCCAGTACTTCCCAGAAATTGCATGAATCCTGTGTTCCTCCATAAGAAGTTCTATATAGTCCACAATAGTACAGAAATATTTGCATTTTTAATACAATGGACTCTTCAAATACTTAAATCCATAAGGTTTGTCTGGGATATTGCAGGATATTGTCATATCTGTCACAGTAATAATCATACAGTGGTGACTATCATGGCTTCCTTATGCCGTGCCCATTAGAAGGCGCAGAACTGAGGTGTGCATCTCCGCTTCACTGAATAATCAGCTAAGTCTCTTTCTGGAGAGGGATTTAGTTTGTTCTTTGTGGGGTGACTACATTCTGGTGAGGTGAAGGAGATGCAAAATTCTCTGCAATGCTTCTTTCATCTCAAGTGTTCTTTATTGAGGGCAGGAGAAATGGAAAGGTCCCCTAAAGGCTCTGCGTTGGGAGTGTAAAATGCTATCATGTGCATTGCTCATCTAGGATGATGTTTGGCCATACTGGGAACTATTCAGTCTCCGAGGCTAAACTGATCTCCTTGTGTGCTGCTGATTCTCCTGAAGTCTTTGATAACACTGCACTAAACTACCCACCTTTAAATAACAGGGCAGTTACATTAGATCTTGTGTTGTAATTGTAGTCCTTCAGTCCTGCAACAGACAACATAGTTTTGTATAAGTGTATTTAATGGAAAGGTTAGCACACTGGGGTCTCTCATTGGTGTAGTGGGAGGCTTATCTACCTGTAGCAACTTACTGTAACCCATGGTATTATCGCTAAGCAAAAATCTGTGTGTATAGGGCAAAGAGCTATTTTAAACAAAAGGGGGCGGGGGGAAGGGAGATAAATCTAGCTGTCTCTTCCCCAAGAATAGTTTGTTCACTTCATTTGAATGTCTTCAGACATGCCCCTTTTTTCAATGATTTCTGCAGCCATCACTAAATCCAATTGATTGCCTGGAGGAAGTGGAGCGTTTGACGTCTGAGGTGCTGCTGCCTCTCCTTAGCCAGCCTGCCATGCACAGCATGTGGGATCTGCTCAGGTAAAACCACTCCAAGCCAGACTGCAGCTGCAGCTTGACAAGTCAGGTGCAGTCCCATTTCTGACCTGTTTGAGCAGGGAGAGGTGCAGTTGTGTGACTGAGAACGTTTCTTAAAAAAATAAAGAAACCCCCTAGCATGTGCCTCGAATATGTGAAAAGTATAGTTTTAAGAGCATTACAAAGTCCTACTCTGCTGAAAGTGCGGAGCTTAGCAATTCTGTGTCATGAGTGTGCCCTTGTGATCCATTAGTTTGGAAGGTGGGTGATGTGCAAACAGCCTTCTTAAACCAAATTCTACAGGTGAAGATTTATTTTAAAGGGACAAGAGAATGCTGAAGTGCTCACTTCCCACACACCAGAGATGTGTGAGGAGGCACTCAGAAAAATCCAGCATGTTTTCCAATTCCTGTTTTTTACGTAGGGCTGGCTTCCTCAGTCTTTGTGGGTAGGATTTTCTTTGACAATCTGGGTCACGCTTACCTATGGAAAAATGTTAGTCTGTTTGGGTATCTATGGCCCAGTAGTTCTGAATGCACAACATCAGATATCGGGTTTTGTGCTCTTTGTTCCTGGACTCTCTGAAGAGTTCAACATAAGATTGGAATCCATTAGAACCAGCATGTTACATTATTTGGTATTGAAGTACTGCCTAACAGCTCCAGTTAGGGCCCAATATTGCTAGGTATTGTACATGCATGCAATCCCTGGGATATTCCATTTGGCTACAGTTTATTGTATGGGTGTTTCTGAGATGTGGGATTCTATCTGCAACTTACTACCAAAGCTCTCAGTGAAATGAGTGCCCATGATCTGATCTGCATGTCTCTCTTCACACAGGCCATGCTCTGCTCTATGCAATCCCCTGTCCTGTTCCCCAGCACCAGAGTCTCTCCCCAGCATTGTATCTTTGAGTTGCACTGGAGGGAAACCCCTGATGAGTTTAGCTGGTTCCAAGTCACCCTTCCCCTTCCTCACTGCCCTCCTCTTCCTCATCAACAACGTCACCCATATCCACAAAGGGCTGGTCAGCAAGGTGAGTGTTGGCTTCTGGCTATGAATGCTGCATGAGTGATAGCCCAGCAAGGGGGTAGGAACTGCAGACATGATTCAAGGGTAATAGTGTTGGGTAACTTATGCTGAACAATAGTTTCGTTTTGCTGAAGAGAAAACAAAGTAGCAACTGGCGAGGAGTCCCCTCTCTATTCAGATCCTGTGAGACGACACCTCAAATACCGCGTTCAGTCGTGGGATCCTTGGTACCCGAAGGGCTTAGAGATTCTGGAAATAACTCAGCGAAAAAATGATCAAAGTGCTCAAAGGATTGATTTATAGGAAAAGATCAGAACAGATAAATATTTATAGTTCAGCTAAGTGATGGCTAAGGTGCGGGATATACCTGAACATTTGAAAAATCTAAATACCATGGAGTAGGAGTAGAGATTAATTCTTTTGGGTTGTCAAAGGAGATAAAACTGGAGTAATGGGAAGAAATTAAACAAAGAAACGCTAAGGATGGGTATCAAGAAAACCTTTCTGCCAGCTAAGCGACTACATTATGGAATAATCTCCTTAAAGAAGCAGAAGTGCATGGCCAGAGACATCTAAGTAGACTAAAGCACTGGAGAATATATTGTGTTGAGATTTACTCTGTATTAGCTCCCTGTGGATGAACTATGTGATCTAATAGGTTTCTTCTGACTCTGATTTCTGTGAATGAAAAGATAGTGGCAGTGAGTAAATTCAAATGCATGTAAGCAGGCAATGACAGAAACCCCTTTGTACTTTGCTGGAGAGAAAATGACTGATACAGGCCCTCCTCAAATCTGCTTTCTGGTCTTCTGCTAAAGTGACTTTGCTTGGAGCTGGGCAGCTGCATCCTCCTCATATAACAGAAGCCACGTAAACCATTGTGCTGATTTTCCCCATGTGCCACCTTTTGAAGCACTGTGGGATCTGGTACAGATGATTCTGGTGTTCACACTAGGAGGCCTGGTTGTGATTGCATGTATGCAAGGTAAAGAAATCAAAAGACTGGGAATCTCTGACGTAGAGCCTCTCACTGCAGTGGAGAGGAGGGAGGTTTCATCACATCATCTGAGTGCATATGAATACTCTTGTCTGAAGAAGCCTCTGTAGGGGATGAGGTGACACGGGAGAGTATTCTCTCCCTGAGTGGGTTGTTGTTAATGGTATTTGCCTCCATTTCTGGTTCTACAGTATACCTCTGTGCTAGACTTCAAAGGTCTGAAGGACTACCTGCTCCAGAGCTGGCCCACCAGACCTCCCTCCATAACCCCTTCATCTGCCTGGATCCTGCGGCATGAATACCATCTTCAGTACTTTGTGCTAGCATTGGCTCAGAAAATGGTAACCCCCAGCACCTCAATCATTCTTACCCCGACAGCTAGCCTCAGCCATGGCTCCCTTACCAGCTGACATACCAGGCAGGCAAATGATTCTTGAATCAGCTGGTCTTTGTCTTGTCTGACTGCCCAACTCACCTACTACCAAAACTATCATAATTTTCCTATTTCTTATACAGAGCCTTCAATCCCAAATCACTTTGCAGGCTGTAACTACAGGAATCCTTTCACCCACTATTGAAAGACAGCTGCTTCTGGACCTGAACACAGAGGCTGTTTTATTAATGTACAGAAACGCTACCTAAAGATTTAGGACAAAAAAGGAAGGAAAACTATCTCCATATGAAAATTGGCTGTTCCTGTGCTCTGACTCAACATCTAATATGCCTCTGGTCCAGTGATGCCCCCAGGCCAGCTAACTGCCCCTCTGACTCATTGTAACTGCCTCCTTGAGACATGCTGCAATGTTCTCATCTGTTGGGTTTTTGTTTCCTGTGCAGGCAGGCACTTGTCCGGATTACGCCCAGCATGCCTCGCTTCATCACTGTGTTGCCATGGCATTGTTAAGCCGTCTGTTGCCAGGGAGTGAGCATCTGGCTCATGAGCTCCTTTTGGGTCTCGCCTTTAATCCGGAATTCATTCCGTAAGCTTTGCATTTTTTTCCCTTAAGAAGCTCATTCCTTGCCTGTAGTTTGGGATATGGGAAATCTCTTGGAAAAGAAAGGAAAAAATGGATTTTTACATTAGATCGTAGTTACGATTTTCAGCCTTTATGGGTGTGACTACACTGCAATTAAAAACCCACAGCCCGTGCCAGCTGACTCTGGCTAAGGGGCTGTTGAATTGCAGTGTACATATTCAGGCTTGGGCTAGCACCCAACCTCTAGGTCAGGGCCGGCTCCAGGCACCAGCTTTCCAGCAGTCTGGTGCTTGGGGCGGCATTTAGAATGGGGGGACAGACCATGTCCCGCTGCGGCAATTCGGTGGCAGCTCTTCCCACTGTGGCTGCTTGCGGCGGTGGCAATTCGGCAGTGACTGCTTAGGGCGGCAAAATTGGTAGAGCCGCCCCTGCTCTAGGTGGGAAGGTCCCAGAGCTTGGGCTACAGCCCAAGCCCAGACGTCTACCCCATAGCTAAACAGCCCCTTAGCCTGAGCCCCAGGATCCCCAGTCAGCCGGCAGGGAGCAGCAACGGGTGTCTAACTGCAGTGTAGACATGTATGGCCTGAGTGAAAACAGACACCATAGTGCATTCCCCTGCAACATGACCTCCTGGTGAAGGCTGGAGGCATGACCTTCAGGTTTCTCTCCAGCACACTGGTAATGAGAGAGACATGATGGTTTGCTTTTCCCCTCCTGTTAGTGGCAGGTGTCCTTCCATCCCCATCTACTGGTCTCACCTTCCTGACAGCAACGAGGTACCAATGCCGAGTCAAGATTCGGTGAGATCTGTGAAGCAGATGGAAATCTTGCCCACTTCTGTTCTCTGCCCCCTATTGGAAGACCTCTTTAAATCTCCCTTTCACCGTTAATGTTTAGCTACCTGCACAATTTGCTCCAGTATTGTAAAGCTGAAGGTTTAAGAGGTAACCACAGATATTTTCTACTTCAAACTAGTGGAGACTGAGCATTATAGATGTGAGGCTTTCAGTGTTTGGCAATGGGGATAGTTGGGTCTTGTATTGCTTCTGAGTGTCTCCTTGTAGCTTGCCATGGAGCAATGGTACATCCCTGGAAGAGGCTGGATGAACCCACCATAAAAATACTTTGGACTTCTCCAGTTCTTTTCGTGTTCAAAGTGCTTTACAAACACTGTCTAATCCTCCACAACAGCCTTCCCAGTAGTCTCCATCGAACGTTTAAGGAAGCTGTAGTTGGAGTCAGTGACTGAGCTGAGATTAGGTCTTGGTGGGTTTGATTTTTCTGTCCTCTAGTCTAAGCACAAGAGCACATCTCTCTCTCAATCCCTTATCAAAGCCAGCTGCAAAACCAGCAGAGTGAGTATTGCCCTGTCAATGCAAATGGGGCTCCTGCAGTGTGTTTTTTCTCACATCAGTGCCCTGACAGCACTGCGTAGCCAAGCGTGTTATCTACCTACATAGATAACACCTGCTGGCACTTCATCCGGCACTGCAAGTTTCCAAAGATCATTGCTTCCTTTAAGAGTAGCAAGAACTCTACCGGTGTGTATGTTTCTTTATGGCAATGGGTTGTGCTCTTGCCAGCTGAGGGCGTGTGATCTTCCTCACAGCAGCGACCTGCCAGTGGCATCTGGGATGCTAGAGGCGTCATGTCATTCTAGCTGGGAGCCATAGATGGGTTCAGTGATGCTGGGTACTCATTGTTCCTGACGTTGGAAAGGAAATATAGAGGCGCACAGTTTGATTTTGTGTGTGCACGGGCAGGGGTTAAGTACCAATATTTGGTTTCAGAGTAGCAGCCGTGTTAGTCTGTATCTGCAAAAAGAACAGGAGTACTTGTGGCACCTTAGAGACTAACAAATGTATTAGAGCATAAGCTTGTAGCCAACGAAAGCTTATGCTCTAATAAATTTGTTAGTCGCTAAGGTGCCACAAGTACTCCTGTACCAATATTTGTTATGTTTGTCTTTATTTTACAGAGAAGGGAAAACTGGAGGGCCAGAAGCGGCCGATTTCTCCGATATCCTACATCTGGGCACAAGCACAAAGCTGGCACAGCCTGGCTTAGTGGCAGCAGGTTTCCCTAAACCCCGCCGCGGTGTGTTGCTGGGAGAATCATACCAGCATCTCCCTTTCATTCGGGCCTGTTATCTCTCTCTGTTTGTTCATTTGGAGCCTGCTCTTGCCCGTTCCCAGGTAGCCTACCAACGACGGACTTACCTCGTGCAATCATTGCTGCTTCCTGAAGTCAAAGGGCCCATCCTACCTTCTGACTGGCCGTTCTTTCCTCTTATCAGCCTCTATAACAAAGTGACCGGTGCAGAGACACGGGGGGCTGTACTGAACTCTCTTCCACCTGATCTAGTGAACACTGTGACCCGGAATCTGCAGTGGGTCCTGCTCCTGGAAACGTGGCGTGCCAGAGTACTTCAGAACATCTCAGCTGCTGCCAAACTGGCACGGCTTATGTGTGTGTTCCTCACAGGTGGCGACCTGTTCCGGGAAGGACCTGTTTATTGCTACACAGCTGCCCTTCTCGCTCTCTATTGCCAACCCAAGGTCCTGGACTCCCTGGAATTGGATGCTCCTCTGCCTGGCTTGGCATCATTCCATGACCTCTATATAAGTGTCCTGGAGCAGTTTGAAGGCGTCTCCTTCGGTGACCCCCTTTTTGGAGTCTTTGTTCTCCTCCCTTTACAGAGGCGGTTCAGCGTTCAGCTGCGGCTGGCAGTTTTCGGGGAGCATGTGAGCACCTTGAGAGCCCTGGGAGTGCCACTCAAACAGGTAACCTCTAGGCACACTACTCGGCAGTCACTTTATTCCCCAAACTGGGATATTGTCACCATCATTATTCTTCCCTTTCTGCAGTGGGCATTCTAGCTGTCTCTTTCCTGTGTGGCAGTTATACATTCTTGTTGGCAAGTTCTTTATTCCTGCTGAAGAAATCCAATATGTCGAACATAAAATGTCACACGGACTGACATAGGAGATATTCCTTCAGTTCAGGGCTATTGTAGCAGTTGCCGGTAATGCCTGCTGTAGTCAAGGTCCTTGGTACTCTCTGCAAACTGAACCTAACCTCAAGGTGGGAGGAGATGGTGGAGGGGCAGTTCCTGGATTCTGTGGCACTCTGTTGCTGGAGTGTTGGAAATTCTGCAGCAGCTTCAGTTAAATAACCAAATCAGAGGTGTTTACTGAATTCAGTGGGAAACTGAATAATACATCCTGCATAGAAGGTTGTATTAATTAATACAGTACAAGCTGTATTAATTTCAGTGTATTTTACACTCTCCCCATATCTTTGGTATATTACGTGACAACTCCGCTTCTATGATTAAGTTTATTGAGGGCCACTGGAGATTCTAGCCACTAGGTAAGGATTGTTTGGGGCTTACAGCAATGGGGAGGAGCTGGAAAGGTGTTAGGATTGTGGGCTGAGCACATTCGCTGGTACTTTTAATAAAATGATTAGGAGCGTAATAGTAACATGCTGGCATTTAAGTTGTCATCCATTTTAAATGGAGGCTTTAATTCTGGAGCATAATGCTATGGTGTGGTGTGGATTCCACAGTCACAAAACCATGGAATACAGGGGCTTCTGACTAGCGAAGGTTACAGAAAAATTTCAATTTTTATCCCTCATTTTCACACGCTCATACATTTATGGAACACTAAATATTTAGGTTGATATTTTCCATGCTTTGTCACTGCTCAAAATTAATTTTGTTTTGGAACATTTGAACAAAATCCCTCCTTTTTTTAAGAAATAGGAGATTGGTGGAAAAAATACTTTAAACAAGGGGAAAAATTCCAGTTACACTGTTGCTACAACAAAGACTGAAGTTTGAAACTTGGCACGGACATCCTTTTGTCAGTGAGGACTGTTGCCTTTACTTGATTTGAAAAGTAATTGGAATTGATTTAACAGAGATGATCCTCCTAACACTGCATACTTGAGGAAAATCAGCTGAAAATTATATTTTTGAAAACCCTAGGAAGTTAGGTCAAAAAGCTTTGTTAATGCTTTTTTAAGGTGGACAGTTAAGTCAGGAAATGCAAAGGTGAAGCTTCCAATGGTCATGTAGACTCGGCCCCATTGTCTGCTTGCCCCTGTCTGGTTAGATGCATATATCAATGTATTAATCTCACTGCCACATTAGCGGGCTGCAGTGATACTAGAGTGACTCTCCTTCATAACTTGAATGTGCTTCACCTGCCAACTCCTCACTGTTTCATTCACTACCCACGAGCAGAAAGGCAACCAAAATTTTGTGTCCAATAGAATGTTCTTCAATGTAGCAGACAAAGGTATAACATGATCCAATAGGTAGAACTTGAAGCTAGATGAATTCACCCTGGATATAAAGGGTACATTTTTAACGGTGAAGGTAATTAACCATGGAAACAACTGGAATTGTGCTGGATTCGCCATCCCTGGCAATTTTAAAATCAAGATTGGATGTTTTTCTAAAAGATCTGCTCTAGGAATTATTTTGGGGAAGTTCTGTGGCCTGTTTTGTACACAAGGTCAGACTAGATGATGACAATGGTCCTTTCTCTTCTTGGAATCTGTGACTATTTTGTCTGTCAGCAGAGGAGGTATTTGAGGACACTGCAGAGGAGCTTGTCCTGTCGGTCAGTGACACAAACCCTTCGGGAAGGGTGATGGTGCTCTTTTTGGCTTTGTTGCAGTTTCCTGTGCCGCTGGAGCGGTACACCTCACCTCCTGAGGACAACCTGAACCTCTTGAGACAATATTTCCGAACACTGGTCACAGGTGTGCTGCGTCATACCTGGTGCCCCGTTCTTTATGCTGTGGCTGTGGCTCATGTGAATAGCTTCATTTTCTCTCAGGATAGCACAACACAGGTATGTCCTGGATTATCTTGGGGTTCAGCTACAGGGCTAGGAGCTGTGCAGTCCATGTTCCTGGTCCCTTGCTCTAAGCACTAGATTGCTCCTCTCCATTATATAATGCCTGAGGCCTGAGAGTTGAAATGCCAAGAGGCAAGAGTAGAGTTTCAGCTGTGGCAATTTGAGAGCGACCCTATTGACCCAACTGCCTCCAAAATCTTCCTCACTTGGGGAGGAAGAAGGGGGGTGGGGGTCACCGCTACTGCATATTCAACTGTTCTGCTCTAGAACCAATTGCTGTCTGATGCAGTGTAACAATAGGCAGAACTCCCTCAGGAGTCCTGTGCCATCTGAAGGAAAAATATGAACACGTCAGGCATTGCTGCGTTGAGCTGAGCATCTCTGTTTTCCTCCCAGGAGGCTGATACTGCTCGGAAAAGCATGCTGCGGAAGACCTGGCTGTTGGTGGATGAGGTAGGCTCCTTGGTACCCAGCTGTTGTACTCGGAGCAGAATTATACTGGTGTTGAATCATCATTGATTCAGCTTTGGCTATTGGACTCCCCATTTATCCATCCTTGGTAGATTAAATATGAGTCACTGCTGTCTTGAGCAAGTGAAAATTTAGTGACAGTATTTTGGCTTCTGATGCCTAAACCTGAGCTCTGACAGCACTATACTGGCCTCCCTACAAATGAATGAATGGCATAGATGATTTTTGGGAGTGAGATGGGTTTCCTGTTCTCTCATTCCATGAAAGCGGCTTGAGCACTAGTGTATCTGGATACCTCAAGATCTGGGGGGAGGTTCCATTCTAGCTCAGCCATGAGCAGGGTACCAGCATGGATTTTCATGGCCCACTCTCCTCTGCTAACCTTCTAAACTAGACTTTAAAAAAAAAAAAAAGTATAAAATAAGTTCACATGTTCTTCTGCCTTCCCAGAAGTCCTCTTTTCAAAGAAACCAAACCTCTTCCTTCTCAACCCAACTTGTCATGAAGCACCATGCCAGTTTGTGGTGTTGTATTTTTTATTACGCAAATGATAAATATATGCATTGTTAGTACCCATTGTCTAAGGTGGGCTCCCTGCTTCTCAGTCAGACCCCTTCTCTGACTGCTGATGAAAGCAAGGACATGGGGTGAGCATGGTGGTTGTATGCAAATGGGGTCACCTCAGGCAAATAGAGCATAGAGGAAGGAAGTGAATCTTCCTCAGAGACAGCTAACACCCCACAGATTTTTCTCTTGTGTTGGGTGTGGGGTAGTAGTAACATCTGGGATTCCAGCTGTGGTGAGTGGGTAGAATTTTAGATTCTCACTTGCTCCCACCACACTTAGTGGCTGCTTCTTTCTTTAGGTATTGAAAAAGCACCTTCTCTACTACAAAGTGCCCAACCCAGAGAGCCCGATGGGTATCGACCTTTATGAGCAGCTCCCTCCCATTCGACTGAAGTACCTGCAAATGGTGACCAAGAAAGAGCCCAAGGAGAACATGCAGATGTCAGACCCAGAGTGAAGCATCTCAGCGACAGAAGGACTGAGAGCTGGGAAAGCTCATTTTAGACAAGCTGATGAAAAAATTTAAGTGAACTCCATGGGGTGCAATGTTGCCTGGGCATCCTTGCCATATTGGCAAAGGGAAAGGCAAATAAATCCTTTCAGCACTGTGGCACATCACATGGCTTCTGTGGGTGTGGGTGATCTGTATATAGCCTAAGTGTGTCTAGTGCTGGAACATCCTTTTGGATTTTCTCGGACTTCCTGCTGCTTGAGACTGGAGAGTGCGACGGAAACATGCCTGTGTAATGGAATGTGAGTGCAGACTGATTTAAAAATTAAATGAAGTGAAATAAAGTTCAGTCCTTTCTGATGGAAGTCTGATTTTCTTAATGTGATTTCCATGGCCATCCCCACTTTCTGAATTCTAGCCTCTCCCTCGCTTTTCTGGATCCTGAGCTTTGCAGGGTTTTTTCTATACACTGGCAATGTGAGGGAAGGAAGAAGCTGGTTCTGTGGACGTGTCCTTTTCTCCAGCAGTCTCTCTCAGAAAGTGCTGCATGCAGTCAGTAAGCCACCCAGTTGCACTGTGTCAAACCTCTAAGGAAACTATGCTAGAAACCCGGGCTCCGCGCAGATCCTTCCATGGTGCTCTCTTGAATGGGCTACGAGACTAGCCTCCCTGTCCTAATCCTGTATTTTAACCTTAGCTACTGGGGCTAGCAGTGTAGTGACAAAAATAACTGAGCCCACTGCCAGGCACAGCACTTACTACCATGAGCAGTCACACTGGAGTCCATGCTTTCTGCTCTGAACAATCCACTCCCTTGCAGGCAACTCACTCATTTTGTGTAGGCCGCTGATCTGCTGTCAGATGGTAATGACTTTGTAACTTGTTGCCAGCCTGGACTGAATTTGAACTAGTGACCTATAAATGAAAGGTTGTGCATCTCTCTTCCCAGTCCCAACGTCCCCAGAAGGGTAAAAATCTCAGATTCTCCTGCAGCACTTTCCTTTTCTTTTATTTCAAGCAGGGTCTGGGCAGTGCTAGTGTTTCTTTTTTAATCCTTTTTCTATTCTTATCCAGTTTCTGATCTGAGGTCTTTCACAGCTGAAAATCAATAGCTCATAAAGCCAGACATGCAAGAAGTAGCCAGTATTGATCTTTTTTTTTTCTTTTAAAAGTGCTAGCTATGATGAAACTTTTCCACTTTCTGTGTGTTACCATGACAAGAGACCCCTACTCTTCCAGGAAAAATATGGAGAAAGATTTAAGGGCTGCTAGTTGACCATTAGATAATTGAGTTAGCCAATGACATAACGTGATCGCACATTCCTTTTCCAACCTCCTTTGCCAAAACCCTTCCAGTCCTTTGTTCTGTGCAAAGTGGAGTTTTGGAATGTTCATAAATTGTAAATAAACATTTATAGTTCTGTAGCTTTTTTGGAACGAAGGGGATGCTCATTTCCTCTCTTTATTTAACCTCTTACGTGGGGTTGGGTGGCCCTGTCATGGGCAGATGTTTAATACATTGAGAATACCGTACAATATGGGAAATGATGGTGGCCATGGAGCAACGCTCTGTGGATTCCTCTTCAAGTCAGAGGTTTGGAGTCCCTTGTGCTGGTATATGGGGCTTACCTTGCCTACAGGTGGGGAGTTTGAATCCTGGTACTCAGAAACCTGGGTACTGAATCTGGGGTGCACATACAGTGGAGGGTTGTGTACTGGAAGACCATGACTTCTTTTTGGGAAGCACTGCTTGTTCTACTGACCTTCTCTCACCATTCCAAGAGCCAGTAATAGTGATGTTTATGTGAGAGAATAGCTGCTGGAACGTGTCATCTGTAGGTGTGTCTATACTGGAGTTCAAAGATGTAATTTCCAGCTCAAGCAGACATATCTGTGCTAGCTCTGATCTAGTTAGCATACTAAAAATGGAAGTGTAGCCACTATGATGGAAGCCATAGGAGGGGCTAGCCACCCCAAGTACAATCCTATCTGAGACCCTAGGTATACAGTCAGAGCCGCTAGCCCAGTTCGCTGCTCATATTGCAGCAGCTACACTTCCGTTTTAGTGCACTAGCTTGACTTTCATGCTTTTAAGAACAGGCGTTTAGGTGTTTGAAGTCAAATCACAATGTTTGCCCCACTGGAAGAGGTTCCCCACTCTAAAGTGTGCAGTGAAATGATGCCACTGAGGTGACGTGAATGATAATGGAAGAGGTTGGGTGGCATGTACTGGTGCACCCACAAACACGCCTGAAGTCTTCCAGTGGTCCTTGTTGCAAAAAGTGGATCAGGCTATTTCCTGGCTTCCTCTGCCTCTGGTGGTTCCTCAAACCTCTAGCGATTGCTGCCTCACGGCTCCCCCCACCATCTTTTTGTAGGGAGCTGGATTGCAAGTAGCAACCATGAAGGGGGAAACAGCAGATGGCTTTAGAGGCCACATTGTGTTACAGAATATGCTGACAAACTGCATCTCTACCATAACTGTAAAAAGTTTCACCATGCTTTGGTATTGGCCATGGCACAAATGTAACAAAACTTCACAGCTTCAATTTTATAAGGCTTTGGGTAGCTGTATTCCCTCTTCAAGGCACCAGAGGGCACTGCTTAACCTACTTTAAATCCAATCTTTCTGCGCAGCTGCATATTCTGGGTTTGGGGAAGGTGGTTTAAAATTATTTCTGCTTCTTGCTGTAAACTTTCACTACGTTTTCTTTAAAAGTCTTTGAAAGCTTTTGTGTTTGGTTTTAGTTTTTGAGTGGTTGCTAAGGATCAATCAATGCTTTGCCAGCAGAGAGAGAGAGAGAACACTTTTGAAAGACCCATTGGTACAGTAAATGAAAATTGAAATGTAAATTGCCATTTTAAGTAGGGACAAAATGTGCTAGTTATGGTAATCCAGTTTAATCCTCATCAAAAAAACATGTTAGAGGGGTTTGGTTATTGTGTTGGCGTCTTTCCTTGGATCAATATACAAAGTAAAAACAAACAAGTCAACCACTGGGCAGGGCTTGATATTTTAACTCCTTCTGCGCACACTGTTGTTGCCAGAGGTTTAAAGGGTGCTCCAAAAAGAGGGTCATCTTGATGCTTCTGCTTTTCCATCTAAAATAAGGCCTTAATTTCAGATCATGTTTTTGGGGTTGAAGTCATTCTAGCCCAAGCACTGTATGTTGCTTGGTAATTCTGATCAGAGGACAAAGGGAAAACTAGTGTTACCTTCTACGTTCAGAGGAGGATAAAAACACCTTCTGGCCGAGACTGGCTGGAAGATACTTGGGGTCATTCCAGTGCTTATGTCCCATAAAAGCAGGAAGAGCCAATCCTGGGAGTGGTGAGGTGTGGCTCTTTATGTAGACAGCAAGAAAGATGCTAAAATACCTTAATTTAAGGTGGGATGGGAGGAATGAGTCTAGTGCTTATTTTTGCTTCTATATGAGATTCTAGAAAGAAGGCCTGACATTTAAAAAACTTTGTTTTATATTAGGAAATCTTGGTTTGGGTGAGGCCGGAAGACTCATTACTGGAGAGCTAGTGAAGTGATGTCATCAGAGGAGGTAGAAAAGACAAAGTTGAGCTGCAGGGATTTTAGTCAAAAGTGTAAAACTGGGGGCTTGGTTTTTATCATTACCACCTATTTAGTTAAATATTAAGCTTTTGAATAAAGGAAGAGCTTCTTAAAGATTCAGCACTTTTTCTCCTTCAATTAAGGTGTTAAAAAGTTCCTAATAAACATTCCTGAGACTTTCAACAAGTCCTAAAAAAACACAAAAAACTGGGGAAGACCAGATCTGCATTTCTTGGTGTTGCTAAGGTAAGAAGCACGCAAAGAGTAAGGAGAAAAACACATTTTCCAGGCTTTAATTTTTCAGCATAAAAAATGGGGGAAAAAGTCAGTTTTCCCAAAATTCTTTGCAGGTGACCTTTAACAGTTTGCAGCATACATTCTGCTTTATAACTGACCAGCTCAGCTGACTGGGGCTAAGAGACCCTCTAGAACAGGTATACAGCTGTATATCGTAAAATAAACCCACAGGGCTGGTTGTGCGATCTTAAGGACTCAGGAGGCATTTTTGGATAGTGAATGTTGATGATAGCATTTCTGTAAGGGTAGAAATAGCCTCCCATGCCTTGGGAAAAGTCTGCTTCTCTCTCCTTTTTTTTTGTCATTGCTCATCTCCTACTTCTGCTGCATGTGTGGCAGATGTTGACCTTCCCCACAGAGCCCCCATTTCAGTCCCCCTGTAATTCCCAAGAGTAGAATCTACCTTAGTGACTCTCAATCCGTCATTTGCATGGGTGGCAGCTCCCAGTGTGGGCAGAAGTGCCCACCTGAGCTGGTGTCAGGTCTATGCCACATGCCTGGATTTAGCATGGCAGAAAATCTTGGAATTTCATTGCAAGAATTAGAATTTCATTGTAAGAATGTACATATTGGGCATTATCAATGCTTTCATTATATTGTATCTAGTGACCCATATGCTAGACTGGGGCAGTTAATTGAGAGATGCATACTGATTCTCTAAAGTCACATGCTGTCATTCCAGCTTGATATTTAATGTGAAAATAGTCAAGACACATGTTTGTGAAGAGATGTGCAAATAACACAGGCCATGAGAGCTGGGGGAATAATTACCCTGCATATTCCCCTCCAGTGCCAGATATGAAACATTTCTAGAAATTGAGTAGAGGGGTCCTTGCTCCCCCCGCCCCCCAGTTTTTGAGAGCCCTATCCACAAATCTATCGTAAAGGAAGTGCTCCCGCCTCATCATCAATTTTTAGGGCAAAACCTATTTCTCTTCAGCCCCACAGAAGCTTACATAACCTCTCCATTCACAGAGCTGGTCCTCTGACACTCCTCATGCAAAGAGTGCTCTGGACATTTCTCAGCCTTTGCCCTAGTTCTCAAAAGTCGCTTTTCTTACCCTGCCTGGGACCGTGAGTATGTACGTGAGCAGCTAGCCAGCCTGCTGTGCCGCCCATGCCGCCTCTTCACTGCTGCTGTTGTTTGCTCTAGCTAAGTCAGAGCTAGCTCAGATACATCTGCATGTGCCATAGTCACACGTCTGACTGCAGTGTAGACATACCCTGAGAAAACACCATTTATCTCCCCTCTAACTTGCTCTGTCAACTCTGTCTTTAAAAAATGGAGGCTGCCCTTGCAGCAGGAACAGACCACAGGGGGCAGCTCTAGTTTTTGTCATCTTTGCTGGTCCTCTTCCACTAGCTTGGACATCAATAGGCCCCCACAATTTCATCATGTTCAGGTCACTGGAGCCATTTGGAGAAGAGCTGGCATTGTTTCCCTGCTTTCTGTTTGCTCTTAAAAGTGGTGCAGGAAAAGGGGAAGATGTGAGGGAGTGTGAAGATTGAGAATAGTGTGTTTGTTTAATATCTCTCATATATTTAAAATATTTATACAGGGAAGGTTGGCTTGCTGACCATGCTGGCTTGCAATGAAATCTTATCGGCAACTCGCACGCTTTCAAATGGTATGCAAAGCTCAGCAAAAAAAGTTCTGAGTAAAAAGTAGGGCACCTGAGGTTGGATACTTGGCCCTGTTTGTGGTCCCAAGATAATGGGAAGAGCCCCCACAGCAGGGTATCAGGGATAGAGAGTTTCATGCAGGGAGCATCCTTGATACCACAAGCTCTCAGAATAATAGAAATGTAGGGCTGGAAGTGACCTCAAGAGGTCATCTAGTTCAGGCCCCGGCACTGAGGCAGGACCAAGTGTAAACCTAGACCATCCCCTACAGGTGTTTGTCCAACCTGTTCTTTAAAATGTCCAGTGATGGGAATTCCACAACCTCCCAGAGCTTAACCATCCTTAGTTAGATTTTCCTAATATCTAACCCAAATCTCCCTTTCTAGAGATTAAGCCCATTGCTTCTTATCCTACCTTCAGTGGAATGGAGAACAATTGATCACCGCCCCCTTTATTATAGCTCTTAACATAGTTGAAGACTATTACCAGGTCCACTGTAATCCCAGATGCTTTTCAGCAGTACTATTGCCTACCCAATTATTACCAGTTTTGTAGCTGTGCTTTTGATTTTTCCTTCCGAAGTGTAGTACTTTGCACTTGGCTTACTGAATTTTTTTCTTGTTGATTTCAGACCAATTGTCCAATTTGTTCTGAATTCTAATCCTGTCCTCCAAAGTGCTTGAGACCCCTCCTAGCTTGATGTCATCTACATTATCCAAGTCATTAATGAAAATATTGACTGGTACCTGGCCCAGGACTGACCCCTGTGGGAGCCCACTAGATATAGCCTCCTAGTTTGACAGTGGACCACTGATATCTACTTTCTGAGTATGATCTTTCAACCAGTTGTGCACCAACCTTTTAGTAATTGAATCTAACCACATTTCCCTAGTTTGCTTATGGGAATGTCATGTGGAACAGTGTCGGCAGCCTTACTAAAATCAAGATATATCACGTCTACTGCTTTTCCCCATATCCACAGGCCAGTAATTCTGTCAAAAAAGACAATTAGGTTAGTTTTGCATGATTTGTTCTCGACAAATCCATAATTTCTGCCTATTATACTTTAGGTGCTTACATCATAGGTGACAGGGCCTGAAGAGACCACTTAGTGGGTCATCCACTCTGATCATATGTAAGGATCTGTGAGACTAAAGCTCAGGTCAGCAGTGCCTGGGTCTGCTGATGTTCCTACATCACCCCCAGGAGGCTATGCAGAGCCCCATCTAAGAAGCACTGTGGAGATTAGGGACCACTAAAAGTACCGCCCCAAAGGTCCAGAGTGACAGCACCCTGTGGCCCTCTGATTGGCCCATGCTCACTCTTTAGCTAGGTAGGGTGGCTCAGGAAGTTGTTAGGGCAATGGCACAGACTTTGGGTCTGCTGCAACTCCAAACTTCACCTTACCTTGCTCTCTGATCTCCAGCCTCCAACCCCAACCTGACTCTGACCCCAACTCTTGCCTCCCTGATTTCAGCCTGGTACTACCTCTGATCTCCAGTCTCCAACCCCTGCCTGAATCGGATCCTGGCTCTTGCTTATGGATCCTGGCTCTAGCGACTACCCTGATCCTTGCTTGCTGCCTACTGCCATGTGGCCATTGTTGATCTGTGGATGTAAGCCCAGCTGTGACCGCTAGGCCAGACTTCCTATGCCACCATCCCTCACACCATGTACATTTTATGGGGACTCCTCTGCAATCAGCACATTATTCTCACTAGTGTCTTATGGATGGTGCCTCCATCACCTCCCTTGGAGGTCTCTTCCACTGCCAAGTTGCTCTGACTGTGAAGGAACAGTTCTCAATGTGGAAGCTAAACTTTTTCCTTCTTTAACTTCAAGCTATTGCTCCTTATCCTAGAATCTTCTGCAGCTGCTTGCTTTGACTGCTCCTAAGGCTGGCTGCAGATGGAAGGTATATACAATAGGCTGTTCCAGACAACTGCACCAAATCAGTAGCTCAAAGATCATGCAGACACTTTCTTACTGGTTGCTGTAAGTTAGACTTTCCTGGGTGTATTTTTGGCACATTTTCTTGGCCCGTCTTTGTAGCACCCTGACCATTTCATTTCACTCCCTGTGTGAAATTGCCCAGGAAGACTCAGCATGAAACAATCCTACCTGGGTTGGGTTCCCCTAGCCTGAGAAGGGAGGATGGAATTTCTACCAACAAGTCCCATAGGGGAAAATAAGTGCCCTGGTGAAGTCCAAATGTTCTAGTCCTACATACTCTTTACTAAACAAATTTCAAATTGGCAAACAGCGTCTTTCTTGAATCCTCCTTCCTAAACTACTCTTGGCTGTCCTGGCTTTCCTGTAGCCCATGTCAGAAATGGCTCTATGTGACAGTAGATGGACAAGAATCTGTCCTAATATTATTCTCTCAGTATGGGCTTGATCTTGCTCCCAGGGAAGTCAATGACAAAACTCCCATAGGCTACTACTGGAATGGAATTAGGCCCTCTGTATAGTAAGGGTTTAAATGGCCACATAAGAAAGGCATACTTGAGCATTTCTCGAGTAATGAACTCCTCTCTTCATCTGACTCTCAAATAGTAAGTTAAGAGAATGTATTTGTTTCTGCAGATTGTGACAGGAGTGTTTAATTTAGAATAGCAGTCTCTTGCTCAACTGCTAGCCAAATGAATGCTTAGGGCCAGGAAACTGTGAATAGATGGATATCCAGTGTCTGTAAAGGGTTAATACTTTCAGTGATGGATGCAGATACTTTTTTGCACTTCGACTGGAGTCAAAAACTCTCTGCTTTATTTCATTGGTATTTCACATCTTCTCCTAGAGTGTCACAGATTTTATTGCTGCTTAATAGCATGAGGTTCTTCACTCTCCTGGGGGTGGATTATTCCACATGCAGGGGTCTCACTTCTTCCTAGGTAGTCCAGCTAGATGATTATCCAGTCTGTCTTAAGTTATTTAGTTTTCTTCTCTCTTCCTCTTTGAATATTCTCAGGTGGGATTATTCAATGGAAATGGCATAAACGTTTTACCTTTTGAGTTTGCAGTTTCTCATTAACCGATGAGGGAAGATTAGGGGGGAAAAACGGGTTTGTTTAGTCTGGAGAAGAGAAGACTGGGAAGGGGACATGATAACAGTTTTCAGGTACATAAAAGGTTATTAAAAGGAGGAGGGAGAAAAATTGTTCTTCTTAACCTCTGAGGATAGGACAAGAAGCAAGGGCGGTTTAGGTTGGACATTAGGAAAAACTTCCTGACTGTCAGCGTGGTTAAGCACTGGAATAAATTGCCTAGGGAGGTTGTGGAATCTCCATCATTGGAGATTTTTAAGAGCAGGTTGGACAAACACCTGTCAGGGATGGTCTAGATAATGCTTAGCCCTGCCATGAGTGCAGGGGACTAGACTAGAAGACCTCTCAAGGTCCCTTCCAGTCCTACAATTCTATGATTGCTCAGCACTCTGAATTTCAGAAATCCCAATTACTGACCCCAGTGTAGAGAAGGTTCACACAGGTGTAACCATGTTGAAGTCTATAATTCTCTTCTCATCTAAAGCACCTCAAAGCCCTTTACAAACATTAAGCCTCCTAACACACCGGTGAGGAAGGCAGAGGATGTACGTATAGAGATCACTTCATCTAGTACTGAAATAGAGAGAGGTAATGTAGCAGTCTACAGAAATACCATACAATACTTTAGTTCTGAAAGTAGAGGAGAATATCATATTCAATTGATGATTTAAGTGGCTACCTAAATTGGAATGTTTCCAGGCCACTGGGGTTAACAACCCTATTTTTGCAAAAAGTGCCATGAGATCCTTAATGATCACCAGAGGTCAGGACCTCAGTTTTATGTCTCATCTGAAAGACTGAATTTATAACTAACGCTGTCACCATCTGATCTGGCCATCCATTTCAGAGACTGCTTTATTTGTGATGCCAGGAATATAAATGACCAGCAGAGTTTTCCCCCTACTCAGTACTCCTTGTCTAAAGGAATTTCCCTTTGTTCCTTTTTATCCTTTCCATGGTAGGCTTGTCTGAAATACTGAGGCATATTTCCCAGTTTGTAGTAATATGTGATTGTAATTAGCTGCTACACCCTACACACATTCTCTTATCCAGGACTGAAAATAAATGAACATCTTGGTTAGGTGCAGTGATTTTATAGAAGCATGAGGATTGTTGGCAACCAGTGGTATATGCATCCAAATCACTCACGGAGGCAGAAACCAGATATGCACAGATTGAGAAGTAGCTTTTAGGAATATTGTTTGCTTGTGAGAGATTCAATCAGTATATTTATGACCAGACAGTGGAAGTTGAAATGGACCACAAGCCCCTGTTAGTGTTATTTAGCAAAGCACTAAATGATTATTGATTACTTAAGGATTCAAAGAATGGTGAGAAAGTTACAAAAGTATGATTTGGTTGTGACCTAGACACCCAGTAAACTCATGTTCACTGCTGATGCACTTTCCAGAGCAATGGGGCCCATGAAACTAGAGAAGACTTTAGAGACAGAGATGCAAGCCTATGTAGATCTGATTGTAAAGTCAATTCCCATAGCTAACAGGAAACTGCAACAAATAAGAGAGGAAATGGGAAAAGATGAATTGTTGGGAATCCTTAAAACAGTGATAATTAAAGGGTGGCCTGAAGAAATAAGCAGTTGCTGTCCCAGTATAAGAGACTATTGGAACTGCAGACATGAACTTACTGTGATAGATGGGGTGATTTTCAAGGGTAGTAAGGTGGTAATTCCAATGAGCCTATGAAAAGAAATGCTACAGAAGATCCATGAGGGTTATTTAGGAATTGAGAAGTGCAAACAATAAGCATGAGAGGTGCTGTATGAGCCACAGATCAATCGCGACATTACTAATGTGGTAGGAAACTGCTTTTCATGCTTGAAATACAAGCCATGCCAACAGGCAGAGCCACTGAGACTTCATCCAGTTCCACAAAGGCCTTATGAAAAGGTCGGCACTGACTTATTCACCTGACAATCAAAGGTTTATTTAATAGTCACAGATTATTATTCTTTGTATCCAGAAATTTGCACACTGACCAGTACGAATAGTAAGTCAGTGATTGCCGGCTTGAAGGGAATCTTCTCCAGACATGGAGTTCCAGGTGAAGTCTTCAGTGATAATGGGCTACAATTTTCCAATGCAAATTTTAGGCAATTTGCCATAGATTGTGACTTTCATCACAAAACGTCAAGTCCAAATGATCCCCAATCAAATGGATTTGTGGAAAAGTCTATACAGATAAAGAACATTATGAAAAATACTTTTATTTTTGACAGTGGGGGTGATTTGTACACAGCGTTACTGGTTTACTGAAGTACACCCCTGGAGAATGACTTTTCTCCACCTTAACAGTTAATAGGAAGAAGGATCAGATCTAATTTACCAATTATTGATAACTCGCTGAAATCTCATAACAATGAAATTATACGGAAAAGGAAAGAAACTCAGAAGTGGAAGCAGAAATATCAATTTGACAAAAGGCCCCATGAGCTCCCATCTCTTAACCCAGTTGATAGAGTGTGCCTGAGGAATCACACCTTTAATACTTGGGGCCAAAGGGGTCCCATTAAAGAACAGCTGCATCCAAGGTTTTATGTAGTCCAGACAGACCAGGGGGACACACTTCAGTGTAATCGAAGGGATTTACGAGTAATCCCAGAAAGTTCCAACACATTGACAGTAGATGTGGATTCTGGCATTTCCCATCTGACTCATCCTTTATCATCAACACACAAAGGAGAAACTGTCAAGGAACAAGAGAATAACTCAGACCATAATGGAAGGTAATCCCTCCTGGCCAGAGGAAAAACCCTTTCACCTGTAAAGGGTTAAGAAGCTAGGATAATCTCGCTGGCACCTGACCACAGTGACCAATGAGGAGACAAGATACTTTCAAAGCTGGAGGGGGGGAGAAACAAAAGGTCTGTGTCTGTCTGTGTGATGCTTTGGCCGGGGACAGAACAGGAATGGAGTCTTAGAACTTAGTAAGTAATCTAGCTAGATATGCGTTAGATTCTGTTTTCTTTAAATGGCTGAGAAAATAAGCTGTGCTGAATGGAATGGATATTGCTGTTTTTGTGTCTTTTTGTAACTTAAGGTTTTGCCTAGAGGGATTCTCTATGTTTTGAATCTAATTACCCTGTAAGGTATTTACCACCCTGATTTTACAGAGGTGATTCTTTTTACTTTTTCTTTTCTTTTAAGAAACTGAATGCTTTTTCATTGTTCTTAAGATCCAAGGGTTCCGTCTGTGGTCACCTATGCAAATTGGTGAGGATTTTTATCAAACCTTCCCCAGAAAAAAAGGGGGTAAGATTTGGGAGGATTCTGGGGGGAAAGAAGTTTCTAAATGAACTCTTTCTCAGTAACTGGTGTTAGACGTTTGGTGGTGGCAGCGAAAGTCCAAGGGCAAAAGGTAAAATAGTTTGTATCAGGGGAAGTTTTAACCTAAGCTGGTAAAAGTAAGCTTAGAAGGTTTTCATGCAGGTCCCCACATCTGTACCCTAGCATTCACAGAGTGAGGAAGGAACCTTGACATCCTGAAAGACTCACAAAGGCTTGCTAACCTGCCTGGAGTAGGGGTATTTTAGGAAAGCGAGTAGTACAGACTTATTCGAGAGTGATGTGCTGGTAACCTCTCCTCTCTAGGTGACTGACACATTGGGTTTATGGAAATGTACTACATGGATTGAAAATGTAATGCATGTGTTGTTAGATAGTTGTTAGCTGTTTATATATATGTATATAAGAGCTAATTTGTTTTTCTTTCAGAGAGAAGATGTCAAGATATGTTCATAGAAGATTATAATTTTGCGACGCTTGGTCATAAGGGACTGTATTATGAACATAGGAATTTGAAGATGTGCCCTGGAGGCGGGGGTTGGGAACGCCGCATGGCTGTGTGCTGCAGTTCACCAGAGAGTACAGTGGCCAGGTGCCTGCTTTCTTCTAGAAAGTCCAGTTGAAAATGGGACCTGACAGTGTCCAGTCAGTACTACTGGCTAGACACCAAAAGTCCGGTTACCTCAGTAATCACCCGCAGTCAGCTTCCCTTCTGCCACAGGGAAAGTGGGAAGACCAGCTGCTGCTGGAGCTGGAGGAGCTCTCAGGAACTGCCTGGCTCCAGCGGAGAGTGATACAAGTGGCCAGCGCTCGGGGGACAGATCCTGAAGCGTGCGGTGTTTGACGAGTGGGGTGGGTGGCTGGGCTCACCGCCCGGACCCCCTTCTCAGCCTCCTTTGTGCCCTGCCCCCAGGGTGATACCCGCTGTTCTGCTCTGGTCACCCCCCCACACTCTGGAATGCGGCTCTCCCTCCCCTATCCTGCCCCAGTCATCCCCTCTCCACCCCCAGAGTGCTGCTCTCCCTCCCCCATCCTACCTCAGTCACCCTCCCAGTCAAATTATGCTAGAGCCCTTGCCCAGCTGGTGGGGGGAGGGAGGTGGAGAGAGCAGTGAGCAATGGGAAGGGGGGGAAGAGGAGCAGGGGGTGGGGCCTCAAGGGAAGAGGCAGCGCAGGGAACGGGGGAGGTTCCAGGGCTCAGTGTCCAGTTTTCACAAATTAGAAAGTTAGCCACCCTGCCAGAGAGGCTTTCCAGTTTTATTCCTTTCTCATTCACTGGTTTATTTAATGAATCCCAAGATCGTTACAGTTCTAACTTCTAATCTTTTGTTCTGTAGTGCACGGTGACACGCATCTGCTTGAAGCGTTACTTAGGAAACTCTCCTGCTAATGTAGCGCTGTGCACACCTGCACTCACGTCAGTGTAACTTATGTCGCTCTGGCGGGTAGTTTATCACACCCCTAAGCGACATAAATTATGCCCACATAAGCTGTAGTGTAGACATAGCCTCACACTTTTTCTGTGCTGCTTTCCTCCCTTTAATCCCTTACTCCATCTCTTATGTGCTCATCGCCTCATCTGGGTTTCCTTTCACATAAGCCTCCACCTTTTTTCTTTCTCCTCTTCTCTGCCACTATCTCCACATTATATACTTGACAATGCTTTTCATTTGGTTTTTAATGCTGTTGGGTCTTTTCATCTTTATGATCAATCCAAATATTCACCGGAATGTAAACATTTAACCAGCAGGGCTATGGGGTCCAGAGGCTGGAGACAATAGAGGAAGGAAAATATTCTCCTTTTTTGGAGTGCATAAGGAATTGGAAATGTGCCAGCTCACTCAATCAACTGATTATGGTGCTCCACTTCATCCCAAATAGGTTACTGCCACACGTCATCTGCATTTTGAACTGCTTGATTCAGCAGCAACGGAGGTGAAGTTGAAATCAGAAGGTCTTAATTTCAGAGACACAAAGGGCTTTTCTCTCTCAAGTCATCAAAATATTATTATTCTTGATTAGATTTCAAAGCTATTTAAGATGCTCTAGTCACATGGTCAACTAGTGGCTTGTATAACGTCATCGTTGATGTTCACATGAATGGTGAATTTTAAGGTGGACATACTGCTCTGTCTAAATCAAGGGCTGTGAAAGTCAGATATTCTGGAAGTCCAGCCTATGGATCTAGGAACCAGGCTTTTGTTGGATTTTGTGCAGCCAGTTAGTACGTTAGTGTTGAGTGGCAGATCTGGTAGAATTCCTATGCCCTGGTCGTAAAAGAGATCAAGAGACCCACCAGCTGTCATTCTAGCAATAGCCAAGTTCTAATCAGCAAAACTAAATGGCCAAAGACTTTTCAAACAAACTGAACTGATGTGGCAAAGAATGTGAAGAGAAGACATTTTCAACTGTTTGTATACCAAGGCTAGGAGTCTTGGAAACAAGCAAAAGGAATTGGAGATTCTCATTGATGAGAAGAAATTTGATATAATTGGCATGAGTGAGACTTGGTGAAGGTAACAGCAGGTTTGTTAGTCTGACATCTGACATGGGCAGTTTCTCCTATGTGGGGTCCCATTTAAGCCTCTGCACAGGCACATGCCTTTGCGGGTGTGGGGACTAAGATTGTTTTATATTTGTTTTAACTGTTGTGATGGCCGCCTGGTGCCATGGCAGCAGCTCTGCATAAAAATACATAAATACCAAGGAAGACATGAAAATAAAAGGAGTACTTGTGGCACCTTAGAGACTAACCAATTTATTCGAGCATAAGCTTTCGTGAGCTACAGCTCACTTCATCGGATGCATATCGTGGAAAATACAGAAGATGTTTTTATACACACAGACCATGAAAAAATGGGTGTTTATCACTACAAAAGGTTTTCTCTCCCCCTCACCCCACTATCCTGCTGGTAGTAGCTTATCTAAAGTGATCACTCTCCTTACAATGTGTATGATAATCAAGGTGGGCCATTTCCAGCACAAATCCAGGGTTTAACAAGAACGTCTCAGGAACACGGGGGGGGGGGGGGGGGCGCGGAAGGACTACTACAGGACAGGCCTAACAAAGAAAATAACAGAACGCCACTAGCCATCACCTTCAGCCCCCAACTAAAACCCCTCCAACGCATTATCAAGGATCTACAACCTATCCTGAAGGACGACCCAATGCTCTCACAAATCTTGGGAGACAGGCCAGTCCTTGCCTACAGACAGCCCCCCAACCTGAAGCGAATACTCACCAGCAACCACATACCACACAACAGAACCACCAACCCAGGAACCTATCCTTGCAACAAAGCCCGTTGCCAACTGTGCCCACATATCTATTCAGGGGACACCATCACAGGGCCTAATAACATCAGCCACACTATCAGAGGCTCGTTCACCAGCACATCTGCCAATGTGATATATGCCATCATGTGCCAGCAATGCCCCTTTGCCAGGTATATTGGTCAAACTGGACAGTATCTATGTAAAAAAATAAATGGACACAAATCAGATGTCAAGAATTATAATGTTCATAAACCAGTCAGAGAACACTTCAATCTCTCTGGTCACGCGATTACAGACAGTTGCGATATTACAACAGAAAAACTTCAGAAACAGACTCCAAAGAGAGATTGCTGAATTGGAATTAATTTGCAAATTGGATACAATTAACTTAGGCTTGAATAGAGACTGAGAATGGTTGATTCATTATAAAAAGTAACCTATTTCCCCTTGTTTATTCCTTCCCCGCCCCCCACTGTTCCTGAGACGTTCTTGTTAAACCCTGGATTTGTGCTGGAAATGGCCCACCTTGATTATCATACACATTGTAAGGAGAGTGATCACTTTAGATAAGCTATTACCAACAGGAGAGTGGGGTGTGGTGAGGGGGGAGAAAACCTGGATTTGTGCTGGAAATGTCCCACCTTGATTATCATACACATTGTAAGGAGAGCGATCACTTTAGATAAGCTATTAGCAGCAGGAGAGTGGGGTGGGGGGAGAGAAAACCTTTTGTAATGATAAACACCCATTTTTTCATGGTCTGTGTGTATAAAAACATCATCTGTATTTTCCACGGTATGCATCCGATGAAGTGAGCTGTAGCTCACGAAAGCTTATGCTCAAATAAATTGGTTAGTCTCTAAGGTGCCACAAGTACTCCTTTTCTTTTTGCGAATACAGACTAACACGGCTGTTACTCTGAAAGGAAGACATGGTTGCTTAATTTGGCTATAGTTTATTGGATGAAAGGAATGCAGTAGATGCCATGTATTTGGATTCTATTAAAGCATTTGATACCCAGTGCGAAGGGTTGCAAAGGGATCATACTAAACTAGGTGACAGGGCAACTAAATGGCAGATGAAATTCAATGTTGTAAGTGCAAAGCAATGCACACTGGAAAAAATAATCCAAACTATACATACAAACTGATGGAGTCTAAATTACTATTACCACTCAAGAAAGATCTTGGAGTCATCATGGATAGTTCTTGGAAAACATCCGCTCAATGTACAGCGGCAGTCAAAAAAGCGAACAGAATATTAGGAATCATTAGGAAAGGGATAGATAGTAAAACAGAAAATATCATAATGACACTATACAAATCCCTTGAATGCTCACACCTTAAATACTGCATGCAGTTCTGGTCACCCCATCTCAAAAAAGATATAATAGAATTGGACAAAATACAGAGAAGGGCAACAAAAATGATTGGGAATATGGAACTGCTTCCATATGAGACTGAAGGCCAAAAGTATGACTGGGTTAAAAAAAAAGAATAAATAAGTTTCTGGAGGGTAGGTCCATTAATGACAATTAGTTAAGATGGTCAGACATGCTTGGGGTGTCCCTAAACCTCCAACTGCCATAAGCTTGGAATGGGTGACGGTCTGGATCATTTGACAATTGCCCTGTTCTGTTCATTCCCTTTGAAGCATCTGGCATGGGCCACTGTCAGAGATAGGATATGTGCTAGATGGACCATTGGTCTGATCTAGTAGGTTCTGTTCTTACGTTCTTAATGGTCTATAAAATCGAACTTGAAAAACAAATTCAAATTAGCGTGGATAATAGCACTGTCACATAGACTAGAAACTGGCTGGAGGATCATGGACACAAGAAAATGATAAACAGCAATGTGTCAAGCTGAGGGAAGGCACTCTGTGGAGAAGTACAAGGCTCAATTGTGGGTGTATTTTGTTTAAGAACTTAGCTCATGATTTGGAAGAAAGCACGTGAATTAAGGTCACAGATGCTACTAGTCTGAGAAGCATTGTAGACATCAGATAAATACAAGGGGGACAAAAGGAGTCTTGAAATTAAAAGAGCGGAATTCCACGTGGAACAATAACATGGTGGGTTTCAATGAAATGCAGATGCAATTGGAAAAACAATCTTGGAAAACAGTAATGATGAAAGAGACCTTGGGGGACAGTCAGTTGTGAGACACAAGCATCTAATAATGAGATACAGCAGCAAACATCCTTTGATTTTTTTATTTCAGCTGCGTGTAGAGAGGCATCCCTTTGCAGACCGAGGTGGTGGTACTAGCCCTTGCCTATATGGCAATAGTGGAACACCACATAAGGTTTGATTCAGCTCCAATTGACTTCACATGGGCAGGCTGTTGCCCTTAGAATATGGTGTATAGTGATCGCTGCCCCAGAAAAATGGTAATATGACATACTGGAAGAAGTTCCGAGAACAGCAACAAAAGTGATTAAAAAGCTGGAGGGACTGACGTAGGGAAGATTAAAAATACCTGAATAGGTAGAGCTAAATTCCAAATAACTGAAGCTATAATATTGGTTTACAAGTATTGAAGGGTACAAACACCAAAGAGGGAGAAAAATTACTTAGGAGGGAGTACATGGAGTATAACTAGGAGTAATGGAATGAAAATCTGTATAGGAAAACAAATATCAAAGGGGGAAAGAACTCCTGCTAGTTTATTGGATTGTACAGAATAGTCTCCCAAAAAGAGACCTGAGGCATCCATGACTACACTGGATAAAGCACTTGCAAATGCACAGCATGGAACTCACAACAGATTGGAAGTCTGAGTAACAATCTGTACAATTAGATGGATCTTATTTTGCCTGAACGAGGATGGGAGAGCCACATCTCCTCTCATCCCTTCATAATTGCACTTGAATTTTTTTAGCCTTTTCTTAACAGCCAGGGACAATACCTGCCTCAAATACTGTTTTAATTTTTGATGAGGCATCCAGTTCAAATGGCATCACACACAGCCACAGGTCTGCCTAACTGCAACCAAGGGGACAGCTTGCAATCCCAGATCATGTAACCCAGTGTGGTTCTTCAGTTCTAACAGGATGGCTAATACAACCTGGTGCTGCTGGCAGTGGGATTTTCAAGGTAGTGTTCTGCATGCATCCCTTTGCCTTCACAGGCCATGCTGGCTTAATAAGGATACTCACCACTAAAGCTATGTCTACACTACAGACCTTCCAGCTGTACAACTGTAAGGTCTCCCTTGTAGCCTCTCTATGCTGGTGGGAGAGAGCTCTCCAACCAGCATCATTAAACCACCCCCAAATGAACATCTGAGAGCCTCGCCTGTCGACATAGCATTGTCCACCCCCGTGCTTTTGTCAGTGAAACTTACCTCGGTCAGTGGGGTGTATTTTTCATACCCTGACTGATAAAAGTTTTACTGACAAAAGTGCTAGTGTAGACAAAGCCTTAGTATCTTCCAAGATCTGAACCAATAGTGGCTTTTTAATGAATAGTTTTCTCTTTGTTTGATGGGAAACAACATATTTTTTAGTGAATATCTCTGGGCCTGTTTCTCGTGATCTGATTATAAGACACTGTCCTATATTAGTCACACAGTCTGCCTTGGGGTTTACTGTCATCTGTGATCTGTTCTTTGAACAATGCCCACACACATCTTTCATCTGTCAGGAGAGCTCCCCACCCCATAATTGTTGCCATTGTTTTGTTTGATGGCACCACTGTCAGTATACTTTGTATACTTAAGCGAGAAAAAAATCAATCTTCTAATTAATGAAAAGTACTACAGACAAAATGACTTGCCCGGAGGGTGGGGTGGGTATCCACGGCTTTAATGCCCCCTTTTCCCAGCTCGACTGTTGCTAATGAATGAGCAGCTTGTTTAGGGCTTTTAATGAGGGTTAAACTGCTGGGCTCACAGCAAGGGCTGTCACTGAGGGAGGGAGGCGATAAAGAGGAGGGGGAGGGTGGTGGGAGAGAGCAATGCACGGTCACACTGGGGCCGTTATCTATGGCTGGGCGACCAGTTCGACTTTATGTCCTCAAGCAGCCCCTCCATCATCAGCAAGGTCAGGATCCTCTAGCTCGATCAGAGAGGATGCTCTTTGACCAATGAGGCGTGAAATAGCATTTGGGAAATGGCTTTATAAATATTGATTCAGAAATTGCTCTGGCCCCTGACTCCACGATTGGCCTGTTTATCCAGCAAAGGGTAGAGAAATGGAAAGAAACTGTCCATTTCCCAGATAAGGCAGCACATGCATTTTTCATCAGTGTCCTATTTTCCCCTTGCTGACTCGCTTGCACCCCCTAACGCCCCCCCCCCAAATGAACGTAGCAGCTAGCTGTAGGGAGTGGGAGGAGGAGAAGAAAGTATGGAGCTCAACCCAGAATGGCATTAGAACAGTACAAAGAGCATTTCAATACAAATTCTTTATAATGGGGTAGACTGTGTAACTCTTGATCTCATTGGGAGCCCTTACTCCCACAAGTAGTCCCATTGAACCCTCGAGGAAGGGTCCCCCAATCTCTGTAAGAGGAGAAATGTCTTTTAAGCAAGCAGGCTTGGCATCTCCCTATTAGAGAGAGATCTGAACGAAGGCCTGTAATACAAGTACCGCAGAACGTTGTGGGAGTTCAAACCCAGACTTTAGGGCTGGTCCCTGTTTTACCCGCAGTACTGTTAACGCGACAGCCTGGAACACAGATGGCACTTTCTAGTCCCGCTTTTCTTGTTAAATGTAAAGTTTAACACATTTTTTGTTTTTTAAAAATAATAATATAAATCAGGCAAGGCTGGCAAATGTCGTTGAGTTAACATTGCTGTTGGAACTTCAATTTTAAAATTTCCTGATTGTCTGTTATTTCAAACAGTGCAACCGTAATGTTATATTGACAGGTTTTGGTTTATTTTCATTTAATATTCCTGGCTTTAAAAAATTATTTGTATTACAGTAATACCTAGAGACCCCAATTGAAATCAGGGCCCCATCGTGCTAAACAGAATAAGAGACAGTTCCTGCCCTGAAAAGCTTACAGTCTAAATAGACAAGACAGAAAAGGAAATATTCTCTCTCCATTTTACAGATGAATTACTGAGGCACCCAGAGGTTAAGTGACTCATCCAAGGTCAATCAGGAAGTCTGTCAGAAAGCCACCACTTAATTTAATCTGGTATAATTAGGCAGGCCAAAAAAAGAATTTGAAGAGCAACTAGGAAAAGGCACAAAAACTAACAGCAAAAATTGTTTTAAGTACATGAGAAGCAGGAAACCTGCCAAACAATCATTGGGGCCATTGGACAATCGAAGCGCTAAAGGAACAGTAAAGGAAGACAAGGCCATTGTGGAAAAGCTAAATTAATTCTTTGCATTGGTCTTCACTGCAGAGGATGTGAGCAAGATTCCCACACCTGAGTCATTTTTTTAGGTGATGAATCTAAGGAATTTAAGGAACTGTCCCAGATTGAGGTGTCAATAGAGGAGGTTTTGGAACAAATGGACAAATTAAACAGTAATAAGTCATCAGGACCAGATGGTATTCATCCAAGAGTTACGAAGGAACTCAAATATGAAATTGCAGAGCTACTAAGTGTAGTATGTAACCTATCACTTAAATCATCCTCTGTACAAAAAGACTAGAGGATAGCTAATGTAATGTCAACTTTTAAAAAAGGCTCCCAAGGTGATCCTGGCAATTAGAGGCAACAAAAATGATTAGGGGTATGGAACAGCTAGGGTTGCCAGTTTTGGTTGGACCTATTCCTGGAGGTTTCCTCACATGACATAATCTTTAATTAAAGATTAATCTTTAATTTCTGGAGACTCCAGGACAATCCTGGAGCACTGGCAACCCTAGGAACAGCTTCAGTATGAGGAGAGATTTAAAAGACTGGACTGTTCAGCTTGGAAAAGAGATGACTGAGGGGGGCTATGATCGAGGTCTATCAAATCATGAGTGGTGTGGAGAAAGTGAATAAGGAAGTGTTATTTACCACTTCACATAATACAAGAATCAGTGTCACCCCGTTAAATTAATAGGCATCAGGTTTAAAATAAATTAAATGAAGCGCTTCTTCACACAACACACAGTCAACCTGTGGACCTCATTTCTAGGGGATGTTGTGAAGGCCAAAAATATAACTGGATTCAAAAAAAGAATAAGATAAGTTCCTGGAGGATAGGTTCATGAACAACTATTAGCCAAGATGGTCAGGGATGCAACCCCATGCTCTGGGTGTCTCTGAGCCACTGAGTGCCAGAAGATGGGGCTGGATAACAGAGCAAATCACTCGATAACTGCCCTGTTCTGTTCATTCCCTCTGGAGCTCCTGGCATTGGCCACTGTCGGAAGACAGGATACTGGGTTAGATGGACCATTGGTCTGACCCAGTATGGCCATTCTTATGTTCTTAACTTTCTCATGAAGACAAGCCCTCATTAAGGTGGACTGTAATTACTCACAGTGGAACCTGGCTAAGGCTAGTACCCCTAATCTTGCAAAAAGTGGCCTGATTCTCAGGGGCACCAGTTTTACCTGTGTGTAATTTTACTGACTTCACTGGAGTTATGCCAATGTAAAACCAACGTTGCAGAGTAGAGAACCAGGCCCAGGGTCTTTACAGACCATAAGCAGGCAAGACCTCAGCAGCACAGTACCCCTTAGCGCCATGCTGGAGCATTGGCTCAGTGCCATTTACTGGATCACTAACATGGCTTCATGAAGCACCAGGGCCTGGTGCTGCTCACTTTGTAAGATTTGATTAAATTGCAGCCTAAAAAGTGGAACAGTTACAGACCAGCTCAAATCTTCTTCTTTTTTATAATCATAAGGAAATAAAAATCAAGGTGCAGACCTGCTCTGAAAATCTGATGTTAATCCCACACAGGCAGATGTTTGTATCCGGACACTGGGTGTCCTCTCACATATAAATCTCCCTTCTTGGAGCACAACCTTCACATGTCATTGTGCAGAAATATACTGCCCTGTCTGATAACCTCCTTCAACTAGCTTGGTAATGAGTTGCTTCTGGAGAGGGAAACCAGTTTATCAGATCTGATTAGAGGGAAAGGAGGCTTCAGTGGAGAGATATAGAGCTGTGGGAAGGAGGGAGGCACATAGAACACACAGACAGACTCAAGTCTGATGGTCTGAGTTTCAAAAATGCTGGGCAAACACATGTGCCCTGAAATAACTGGGGGCTGTGTGTGTGTGTTGGGGGGGGGTGTCGGTCAATATATTGGGAAAATCAGGCCATTAACAATACAAAATTTGTGAAACTGCACCACATGCTAACCTATTTGAAAGAATTGTCATTGTTCTCACTGCCTTATCGCTCAGAGTTCTGGACATCAAGACTACCCTATCTAATCTATCATTTCAGCTGGGCTTGCTGATGTAATTCATTTTTAAAGAGGCGCAGTCCTAGCTGATGTTAGCGCTATCCTGGTGAGTAGCAGTCCACGCTGCAGAATTCTCAGCTGGTGCCATTTGTGAATGCCGGGCTCTGATACATTAGCGTGTAATGGTGGGGGGGTCTCAGTGTTGGACATTCCCGGCACTGCTGTGCAGTGATAAAGCAGAGGGGATGCAGTTGTGTTTTCAGCGCTGAAGATTCCCAAATTCTTTGTACAACGGAAGTAATGCACTCATGTCTCAGTGCCGGTGATTCTTGGGTACCGTACAGTAATACAGAAGGAGACATTTAAATAACGGGTGTCTCTGTGCTGGAAGTGTCTAGAAGAGTGCCATGATATAGTGGTGTTGATGTTTTCAGATATCTTTTAAGCTCTGTTTGTCGGCAAACTATTACAGTAGCAAGAAAGCACTCCTAGCCCAGGTAGAGATCATCTGCTAAGGGCTTGTCTACAACTGAAAAGCAACAGCAGCACAGAACTGCCCTGCGATAGTGCTTCGGAGTAGACACTACCCAGGCTGCTGGGAAGGGCTCTCTTGTCACTGTAGTTAATCCACCTCCCCAAGAGGCAGTAGCCTGGTTAACAGAAGAATTCTTCTGGCAATCTAGTGCTGTCTACACCATGGATTAGGTCGGCTTAACTACGTTGCTCAGGGGTATGGATTTTTTGCACCCCTGAGCAACGTAGCTGGGTCAGCTTAGCTTTTGAGTGTAGACCTGGCCTAAGAAGAGATCATTTGCTATAAAATTAGAATTAACCAAGCAGTGAATCAAGCGACTTTCTGTACGCATATGAAGTAGGATAACCAGGCAAGCCCACTCTCCCCAGATGGATTCCTCTCCTGGGGTCTTCCCCTGCTACCTCCATATGACTTCGCTCTCTCACCCCAGAGTGATCCCTGTGGTGAAGAACAAATGTGTGTAGCCTGGGTAAAACATGTGAGGAGTGCACCCCACTAGCATTCATGAACGTGCAAAGTCTCTTGAATTATTTGGCAATCAATTAACATGCGGTCAGAGTCTAGTGAAGGCAAAGCCATAGGTTCTCTTCTTACATCTGATTGAGGATGCTTTTTTCCTGGAGACTGCAGAAGTACAGCCAGCCGGGCACACACTAGATATTTGCAGCTGCAAAGACAGTGGTGTTTCCTATGTTTATGAACTTGATGACCTCTGGGGTGGTGGGAAGAGCAAGCCTTTGCTAGGTTCTTAATGACTTCTTGTGTTCCGAAATGTTTGTTCAGAGCTCACCAGACCGTAAGCTGTTAGTGAACTTGCCACAATAGATAAATCACTGGCCTTCATAGCAGGGAATTGGGCCTTTAATTAAACTTTGTTCCCAGAATCCAGCCTCCATCCTACCTCCTTTACCCAAACTTTCTCAAAGGAGGCCCATTGCATTAGGTCTAGCAGTGCATCTTGGGCAGTTTGCCATCATCTTGTTTGTAATGAACCAGGAGTTGCAATGGAAAGGAGATGAGGTGGTGGCAAGGAGTTTATGGTCTCAGTTGATCTTTACCATAAAGGATGAGATCCTGTTGGAGGTCAGAAAATTATCAGGGTTGTGTTGGGTCAACTTGGAGTGGAAGACCTCTCAAGAAAACATTGGTGTTTCAGGAAATGTCGTTAGTGCTCGTCACTGACAGCAATGAACTAATCTCCTTCATGCCAGTGGGGTGCACCACATTTAGTCGGAGACTTAAAACTAATCTTTTGAGATGCCTAGCAGCATGTTGGTTTAGCCCACTTGGAAATTTCTGACCTCTCAAACAATAGCCCTGAACTAGTGTACTGTATGTGCCAACTCTGCATCCATAGTACTCGTTCTTGAAACAGTCTCAGCAACCCAAGTTGATTCTCCTTTAAAGTAGTTACACTGAATGGACATTTCTGTAGCTGCTGAGGTATTCTCTTAATGAACGGAAACATGAGGTCATTAGGACAGTGGGTTGGAGGTTCTGCCGAGGGATAGCTATAATAATATCTAGCACTTTTAATCATTGGCTATCATTAACCCTATTTTACAGCTAGAGAAATGACTGGCCCAAGGTTACCCAGCAGCAGAGACAGGATTGGAACCCACATTTCCTGTGTCCTAGTCCAGAGCTCAATCCACTGGGTCACACTGCTTAACTGATTTTTATGGCACAACATACTGCTGAATCTTGACCATCTGGATTATGATGTGAGGGTGTAAACCCCTCTGCCTCAGTAACAGGAAACCCTTATTATTAATAATAACTTTCAGTTACAGCTGTTTTTCACCCAAGGATCTCAAAACGCTAATGACTAAACCCTCACGAGTCCCTGTGCAGTATTATCCTCTTCATTCTTATAGACTGGGAAACTGAGGCAGAGATGTGACATGACTTACCAAGGTGACATGGCAAGTCAGTAGCAGAGCTGAGCACATTAAGCTGTGCTCCCTCAAGCCTTGCATATATTGGTTAGAATTTAAAAGCTCGTTGCTACGGACAAGCCAGGACTCAGTAATTGCCAGCAGAGAACTGCAAATGTTATCATGATACACATGCATTCACAAAATTCTGCTGGCATTTCCCCATTGTTCCCAGTAGCAGGCCTATGGAATGGAAGAGGTGTAGGATAGGTGGGAGAAGGCAGAAAGGAAAGGCTGAAATAGAATGGGGGAGCTAAAATATTAGCTTTAAAAAGTTTTCAATAAGGAAGAAGAGACGGGGAAGGGGAGATGGAAACAGAGGCAGAAGAACCTGATTGATCCTGATGATCTGTATCCTCTCTCTGGCAAGGGTTTTGCACTTGCCAATAAGTGCAGCAGCTGGTTCAATTTGGACCTTTTCCTGCCTGGGGCTCTGGAGCCACTGACACGTGTGGATGTTTGCATGCAGCCTAATTAGTGCCATTAGCATTGTTGTTAACTGCTTTTAATGAAGAACAGATGGTTCATTAAGGTCTCACGCAGTGAAGACCACTGACCCGTTGGTGCTAAAAGGGGGGAGAAGTCCTTCATCAGAGTCAAACAAGTATTGCCCGAAGGTTGGAAGCATTAGATTCCACTGTGCAACTAGTTACACAGACACTGACAGATGACCCTCTCTCTTCCAGTAAGGAGATGCAGGGAATTCTAGTATTTGTGTGTTTTCTCATGATGCACTGATGTATCCGTTATCTTAGTCATGCCTGGGCCAAGATTTCCATAGTGGGGAAGACAGGAAGAGGACTGGGAAGAGGCAGGGACTAATATGATAGGATCATGTCTAGGGAAGAGGTAGTACTAGCATGCTGAGTTAAAGCTGGGGAATGAAGGGAGAGACTGCGAATAAAAACACACAGGGCAGGATTTTCAATAGTGTCTAAGGATGGAATTCACAAGGGGGACTTAGGTACCTAATTGCCATGTTAGGCACAGTAATCCAACATTTAGATCGTCAAAACTCCTGCTCAGCTGCCACAAAACCCTGTAGGCACCTAAAATCCCTAGGTGCCTACGTTTCCACTGATGATGTCCCCTGCTTTTCTGTGGGTGGGCTTGTGCACAGTCACCTCAACCCTGATGCCCCAAACAGCTTGGTGCCTATTGCATGCCTCAGTCCCAGCACGACTCACAAAGGAGGCACTCCCTCATTAGTATGGGACCTTATGCCATTATGTCAATCTATTCTACAAGTGCTTTTTAGACTTTCAGATGTAAGAAGATACATTCTGGATCTGATCTGGGCTTAGGATAGATATTGGCCCAATCACAACCATCTTTATGTTGAAATTGGTACCTTTCCATTTGCTCAATAAGACAAAATAGACTTACTGTGGTGATACACTGAAGGAGACTAATGGATCCCATCAGGATCCAGAACTATAGGGGATAATATTGTCCAGCTGCTAGAGCAGAATACTGCGAGGCCTGTAAGGACACTATAAGAATACAACTTGTGCCATGACTCGTAACTGCCCCGTCTGTCCACATCACCTTCACAAAACACCTTGGTTTTCCAACTACCTGAGCCAGAGACAGCGAGAGTGGAGAGATTAGATTGTCACTGGCAAGGATCCACTGCTCAATCTACTCAACTGCAGCAGACGACATTTTGCTTGTTAATAGTTCTTTCTATCCTCTACCCCAGCACATATTAAGTCCCAACGAGATGCCTGATAAACCTAGATTTCCATTACCAGGCTGCAGAGTCAAATATTTCTCATTGTGAGACCCTTTCAATCTACCTCACAGATAAGACTTCCATCAGCTTCCCAGCAGTCCCAGCAGGGGGAGAGCAGTAGGGAGCAAATGCACTCTTGTTCTGGTAGAGTTCCATCCAGCATCACAACTGGAGGGCCTCAGAGCTCAGCTACCTGCATGCTGGATCTGTGCCTCTCAAGCCCGGAGAGAACAGAGGGATAGGCCTTTGTTGGTGAGGGTTTTTAATACCTCTGTAGGGGAGGGCGAGTTGCTGACAACCTTTAAACATGTTGTCAGGGCCGTGCACAATGGGGGGGGGGCAAGCAGGAGCATGGGCTCTCCCAATCAGCAGGGGTACAGAACTCCTCTGGGGTCAGGGCGGGGAGAACGAGGTCCTCTGGGCCTGGGCTGGGGCATGAGATGACAGCTTCTCCGGCCCCGAGGTTGCGGGGGGAGGGAGGGAGAGGCAGCTCTGCTGACGATGTGGCCAAGAGAGGCAGCTCTTCTGGCCACAGGGGGCACAGAAAGTGCCCCTCCAAAAGTGGCCAAATTTTTATTACTGTTCATGCCCCTGGGTCCAGCCCTTGCTTGAGAAAAGTCTCTTGACTGTAACAACCTCACCAGTTGTCACTCTTAGCTGTCCCTTTCTGGGGAAGTTCATTTGATGGGCCAACTGTAGCAAAACACCTAGTAAAAATCATAAATATAATTACAAATAGCAGTACAGGGGCGTTATTCATGTTCCTGTGGAACATGGCTGCACAGAGCCAACTAACAGGAATATGCTTGCATGCCGACAGCTCTTATTCACACCCACAAATACACCTTCATACACTCTGACACAAAGATGTGCATGCTCACAATTGTCTCTGTCGCTCATAGTCCCTACATAAATGTCCATTGTCTCTCATTAGTGAGCAAAGTCTCTATAGTGGGGAAGCAATAGAAGTTGGGGAAAACCCCTGAAAACCCCAGCATTCTGTGATTGGTTAGTTTGAGTGAAAACACTTCCATAGGGATATAAGAACATAGGAACTGCTGTACTGGATCAGACCAATAACAAATTTAGGTTCCACCAGATACTTCACAATAAAACCCAGTATGGATAATTAGGCAATAATCTTCCTGTGGGGGAAGTTTCTTCATCACCCCAGGCATTTATCATTGGGTAGTCTTGGATTAGAAAGGCCAAGAAACACTGGACCATGGGGTTGTGAGAGAGCGTTGGAGGACTCTCAGTCTGGAGACTTGGCCCGAGCTGCGTCCACACTGCAAAATGGTAGAGCCTGGACCCACGTCCCAGGGGGACTTATGCTCAGGCCCACCCCCATGGTGGGTAGTAGGACCTGGGTCTTGAAGGCTTACATTCCACAGTCAGATGGATCCAGGTGTGTACGGAAGGTGGGTCTGGGCTCAAACCTGAGTCACAACCTGGGCTTACATTGCAGTATTGACATACCCTTAGTGGCTGACTATAAAGCATTAGGGTTTTTTTTTAAAGTCACTTAGTCTTTTCATCCTATTTAATGTAACAATTGATATTCTTGTTAGTCACAAAAATGTCTAATTTTTTTAATCCTGCTAAACTTTAGACCCAGTGATATCTTTTGGTCCTACTATGTGTCCTTAACGCTCATTCTAAATGTTTTAATTTCTCAACTTTTGTCTTTTAGGTTCTTTCAAACTAAGGTCCTAATTTTTTAAAACGTATTTTAAGTCCCCTGTCCTACAATTTAGAGTCAGGGTTTTTTTTGTTTGTTTGTTTTTTTGGTAATGATCCCTCCCATAAGGCTATTGGCAACAATATAAGTTCAGTATTGCAAAGTGGCTTCACTGCAGTTACTTTTAGAATGAATTCCTGTATGCTACTTAGCACTTAAGCACTTAGTCAAGAGTAATCTGATAAACTCCTGAACTATCTGTTCCAAGGAGCAATCATTTTATATGTCAATACATTACTTTGCTAAACTGTGTCCTGCAGTGACATTTGACCAGTTAAAATCTAACTAGCTGAAGTCACCCATAATTACTCTTTTAGAATATCTGGGGGCCTCTTTTGATCTCTTTCAATACTATTCTCGTATGATTCAACTCAGAAATAAAGATATTTGGAGTTGGGTTTTTTTTAAATATAAAAACTGAATCTCTCTCTGAGAGACAGTCTCTCTCTGGGAGTCAAATACATAAAATGACTTGGACATAAATCTATGCTTTCATGTCTTTTTCCATATTTTCTGCATCTAATTGTTAAAACTGTAAACAACTAATTCAGAGCAAACAAAGTGAGTCAAAAATTCGGCAGTGAAGTTTTAATTTTGAATTTGTGGCATCATAGTAGATACCAGGACAACAGATTGATGTAATGTACAGAGAACTGTGTGAAATGTTTACAATAAAACCTGAAAAGATGAACAGCTCATCTGGTTTCATTTTTTGTTACAAACTGGCAACTCTTCATGACACCAACCATTTAAAACTTGCCAGTTTCATCTACAATTAATAGGTATACCGGCATCTAAAGAATTCTCCTGTACTTTCTATATAGGAAATATCTTGAATACAGAAAATATTAAGGTTATCTAACGGCAGTTATTATTTAATTGTCTAAGACAACTGGCAAGTTTTTAAAAACCATCAGTGAAGTTCATTCAAATGTTTTACTAAGGTTAATGAACTTTCCTAGAGAATGTTGAGTCCAGTTTTCAGTTCAAGCTCAGCTAATTTGCAATTTTGAATCTAATTCATGTGCAAACAGTAGTTTTGCATAGTTTTGACATATAACCACCTGAAATCTGACAAATTTCAAAGGGACAGAGAGTGTGCCATTTTCCCAGAAAGCAACGGTATTTCATATAACTGTATTTGGTGCCTGAATACTACTCTAAACCAGACATAATAGAAATGCATAGCTTAGACTGAGTTTTAAAATTTAAGCATCTAAGGTTATTTCAGTGCTAAGGCCTGGTTTAAACACAAGAGTTGCACTAGCAGATTCACTTGTTTTCAGTGGAGGCATGTGTCAGTTTACACGCAGTTCTGACTCCCACTGACATATCTCTGTTTATTCAGTATAGTCATTTCACTTTTTAGGAGTGGCACAAATCCTTACTGGTGGAATCATACCAGTGCAGTGGCAATCTGTCTGCACACTGACAGCAATATAGCTTTACCAGGACAAGCACTCCTCCCTCTGCAATCCCACACTGCACTTCTGCCCAGGGTTGGTTCTAGGGTCCCATTATCAGAGGGGCAAGTGGGTACTTTGGGGCCTTGGATGTCACTATTTTAAAAACAATCTACCAACCCCCCAAGAGAATATCACTTCTTACCAAAGGTGAGATCATGCCTCCAGTCTGTGATCAGCCTCGCCATGGATTGGAAAGGAGACAATTTATTTTCTTGAGTTGTGTGGCAGGGAGCAAGTATAGCAAGGAGAGTAATATTCACCATCCTGAGGATATGAATGGAGCACATGCCTAAGGCCATGTCCACACTATCAATTTGTGTCAACAAAAGTGATATCGACACCCAAAAGTTGACATAATAAAAATTGCAAATTTCATGTTCACACTTGCTCTCTCTGTAGGCAGATCACATCCACACGGGGGGCATCATCATCGACAATGTGAGCAATGCACTGTGGGTACCTATCCCACAGTCCTTCTGTTGCTAGGTGTTGTGGGACGACGGAGCAGTTGGCGGCACATCTTGGGACAGTGCTAAATGTACTGTGATGCATTTCTTTCTGTCCCAGCACTCCATGAGCTTCTGGCTTTCTTTTGTGGCATTTTTTTCAATGGCTCTTGTTTGCTGTGTATCCTGGCATCTTTGTGAGAAGGGATGGATCCTGCACTGCTCTCCTATGCTCTATTAACTGTCATGAAGACATTGCGGATGGCAGTGCAGTTAATCGTGAAGTTCCTAATGGAGGAAGACTCGCAGGCACCTGACATGCTGTGTGATACGCATAGAAGCAACTTCAGATTGCTTTTGGCATTCACAGAGCAGGTGCATAGAGTAGACCGTCGCTTTTGGGCTCATGAAACAAGCACTGAATGCTGGGATCGTATCGTCATGCAGGTGTGGGATGATGAGCAGTGGCTACAGAACTTTTGGATGTGGAAAGTCACCTTCCTGGAACTGTATGTGGAGCTCGCGCAGCGCAAGGACACCAGAATGAGAACTGCCCTATCAGTAAAGAAGTGTGTGGCAATTGCTGTGTGGAAGCTGGCGACTCCAGACTGCTACTGGTTGGTCGCAAATCAATTTGGAGTGGGGAAGTCAACCACTGGGACTGTGTTAATGCAAGTGTGAAGGGCAATAAATCGCATCCTGCTACGAAGGACCATGACTCTGGCAAATGTGTGTGAAATAGTGGATGGCTTTGCAGAAATGGGTTTCCCTAAGTGTGGAGGGGCGATAGATGGCACACACATTCTCATTTTGGCACTAGACCACCTTGCGATGGAGTACATCAATGGGAAGGGGTACTACTACATGGTGTTGCAGGCGTTTGTGGATCACCATGGGCGTTTCACTGACATCAATGTGGGGTGGTCTGGGAAGGTGCATGATGCATGCATCTTCAGGAACATCAGCCTGTACAGAAAGCTGGAAGCGTGGACTTTCTTTCCTAACCAGAAGATTACAGTGGGGGGGGGGTGTTGAAATGCCCAAAGTGATCCTGAGGGACCTTGTGTACCCCCTTACAGCCTTGGCTCATGAAACCTTAAATGGGACATGTGGATAGCAGTAAGGAGCAGTTCAAGAGGCTCAGTAGGTGCTGGATGACAGTTAAATGTGCCTTTGGAAGATTAAAGGCATGCTGGCGATGCCTTTATGGCAGGTTAGACCGCACTGAGGATAATATTCCCATGGTCATAGCCACGTGCCATACATTGCATAATCTCTGTGAACCTAAGGGTGAAAGGTTTGCTCAGGGGTGGAGTGCTGAGGCAGACTGCTTGGCCACTGATTTGGAGCAGCCAGATACCAGGGATGTCAGAGGAGCCCAGAGAAGAGCTATTCGAATCAGGGAGGCTTTGAGGCAGCACTTTGACAATGACCACCAGTAACATATATCTCTGTCTGAGTTGCTTCAATGTTACATGACATGTAGTTTTCCTAGGGGGCAATGGTGACATTTGGGGCCTTATATTCCTATACTAGAGTGATTAAAATGCCAGTGCACATATTGGCTGTGCCTGCAATCTCACCTTGTAGAAAAAAAATAAAGATGATATACCATTATAAAAGTTTGCTTTTATTGCACAAGAAACAGCACACACAAATACACAGATGCTTGGTAGGAAAGGAGGAACCAAGGGAGGACAGACTTTCACAGCTGTGTGTAGGTCCAGCTATCATTGTGAAAACTGTCAGTGGGGGTGGAGTGAAGGGGAAACCGAGAAGTCCCGGAAGGTGGAAAGGAATGTACGGGTGGAGTTGGGGCGGGCATGGAAAAGAGTTCTGAATGTGCTGCAGTGGAGGTCCAGCACTGATCTGCTCAGTCTGCAGCATTATTAAGGACTTCAGCATCTGCGTTTGCTACTCCATTACTTTAAGCATCTGCTCAGTAGTGTCCTTAACAAACACATGATCCTCTTTTCTGTCCTGCCGTTCGGCTTCCCAGCACTCCTTTTGTTCCCTTTTTTCTGCAACGGCGCACTGCAGGACCTCCCGGAACATGTCTTCTTGGCTGCGTCTTGGGCGCTTTCTTATCTGGAGGATACGCTCGGCCAGGATGCATGAGGTGTTCCTGAAGGCCACATCTGGTGAAACACAGAGGACAATGCACAGAAGCGGGATTGTTAAATTCACACACAACATTGAAACATTTCTGTTAATTACACCTTTTGCAACATTGCCATCACTGTCTCACTGACCCTAGCCAGGCATACATCTCTGTGAACACCCAAAGCATGGTGAGTGTTGGCAGGGTTTGGGGGGGGGTATAGGGGACACTCCACATGGGGAAAAGAGCACACACTCTTGGCAAGGAGCATGGTGCAGCATTCTAGGGAACCAATTCTAAAATTCTCCCACACTTTTCCACGGGTGGGGGTAATTCTAGCAGATGTCTTAAGCAGGGAAACGATGATACAAAGGAACAAAGCTGCTCTGCCATGGAATCTTCGGAAGAGGATTACCCAGTACCTCCAGGAAACTTTTCTGGAGATCTCTCTGGAGGATTCCCGTGAGATCTCGGCATGCATCAACACCCTGTACCACTGTATTCATTAGCTACACAGGGAAATGTCCAGATCACAGAAACACAGCCAGCCTCCCACTTTTCTACGCCCTGAATCCACCTCTGCACTACATAAGCCACAGCCACTTACCAGGAGTCTCATCTCCTGTTTCTTGCTCACCAGAGAGGAACTGCTGAGACTGGCTGGACACCTCTGGAGTGGAGAACAGTTCCTGGCTGCCTGCCCCACCGGGCGACCCCACCAGGAGCTGCACATCCTCATCTAACTCCACCTCTTCATCAGTGACTTTGTCCTCTGGGTTAGGTGCTCTTTCCGCTGCCTCCGTGCCCTCTGAAATATCCACGGGGCTCTTGGCAGTGGAAGTGGGGTCACCACCGAGGACAGCATCCAGCTCCTTATAGAACTGGCAGGTCTTAGACACTGCACCTGAGCAACAGTTTGCCTCCCTCACCTTATGGTACGCCTGCTTCAGCACCTTAATCTTCGCTCTGCACTGCAGCGTGTCCCAATCATAGCCCTTTTCACACAAGCTGTCATAAATATAAAGGGAAGGGTAAACACCTTTAAAATCCCTCCTGGCCAAAGGAAATACCCTTTCACCTGTAATGGGTTAAGAAGCTAGGATAACCTCACTGACACCTGACCAAAATGACCAATGAGGAGACAAGATACTTTCAAAGCTGGAGGGGGAGAGAAACAAAGGGTCTGTGTCTGTCTGTGTGATGCTTTGGCCGGGGACAGAAAAGGAATGGAGTCTTAGAACTTAGTAAGTAATCTAGCTAGATATGCGTTAGATATTCTGTTTTCTTTAAATGGCTGAGAAAATAAGCTGTGCTGAATGGAATGGATATTGCTGTTTTTGTGTCTTTTTGTAACTTAAGATTTTGCCTAGAGGGATTCTCTATGTTTTGAATCTGATTACCCTGTAAGGTATTTACCATCCTGATTTTACAGAGGTGATTCTTTTACTTTTTCTTCGAATAAAATTCTTCTTTTAAGAACCTGATTGCTTTTTCGTTGTTCTTAAGATCCAAGAGTTTGGGTCTGTGTTCTGCTATGCAAATTGGTGAGGATTTTTCTCAAGCCTTCCCCAGGAAAGGGGATGTAGGGTTTGGGAGCATTTGGGGGGGAAAGACGTTTCCAAGCGGGCTCTTTCCCTGTTATATATTTGTTAGACGCTTGATGGTGGCAGCAATAAAGTCCAAGGGCAAAAGGTAAAATAGTTTGTTCCTTGGGGAAGTTTTAATCTAAGCTGGTAAAAATAAGCTTAGGGGGCTTTTCATGCAGGTCCCCACATCTGTACCCTAGAGTTCAGAGTGGGAGAGGAACCTTGACACAAGCCTCAAGAAATCTGCCCGTAGGTATCAAAATTCCTTCAGCTCAAGTGCAGCTGGGACTGCACAGCCTCCTCTCCCCATACACCGAGCAGCTCCAGCAGCTCCACAGTGGTCCAAGCGGGAGAGCGTTTGCTGCAATAACCCACCATGGTCACCGGGGAAAATGCGATTAGACCTCACCATGCCGAGCAAACAGGAAATGGAATTTCAAAAATTCTTGGGATTTCTAAGGGGGAGGGGCGGATGGTTGTTTACCTGGCTGCAGGGAAGTGGAGTTCAAACTGCTGACCAGAGCAGTCAGGATGGGCATTGTGGGACATCTCCTGGAGGCCAATTAAAGTGACCAAATGAAGCGTGGTGTCTTCACTTGCACTTTGTTGACAAAAATGTAGAGGAAAAAGACATAAATCTCTCGTGAGGGTGGATGTATTTTGTCGCCAAAACCGGTCATTTTCCCTGACAAAAGTCACCTTGCAGTGTGTACACACTTACTGTTTGGGTCAACAAACAGCAGTTTTGGCAACAAAACTTGGCAGTGTAGATAAGCCTAAGACTTTTGCTGAACACTGCCTGTTGATAACTTTCTAAGAGGGAGCTTTGAACCACTTACCTATCCTGGGATACATGCACCCTCTAACTAACGAACAGTCTTTGTTTTTTGGTTTGTCAGTGGCCTTGGAGGGCAGAATCCTATGACATGCCCCTCTAATGCCTGCCAAATAGATGGAGAATATCTGAGCCAAAAGAAAAAGGACCAAGGACACTGTGTTTTCTGACCTCATGGCCGAATGCCAGCAAAATGCCAGCACAACTAGTGAATGGCAACAAAACTGTACTTCAGGAGAGGAGGGAGGACAGAGAAATGCAACTGGGCATGAGTCAAGTCAGTGAAACTCAGACAGCACAGCTTGGGAAGAACAGCAGAGCAGGAAACCCAAGGAACCCCAGCAAATGTACCTTGCACTGCAAGGCAGAGAGGATGCAGGCTGCTGAGAGGGAATATACACCACCCCTCATGCAAGATCCTTTTATCCCCTCACACCCCACCCGCATGACAATTTGCACCTCACTCCACCCCAGTGGACAATAACTCTTGCAGCAAGACATTGTTAATAAAATTCAAATGTTTTATACATAAATGCCTCTTTCTGGTAAGCAACCACAGTGGCAATAGATGGGAGACGAGCAATGGAGATAGACAAGCACCATGACCGAGCCTCATAATCACTTGGGCAAGGAAAGGTATAATGTCATGGCCCTCTAACATGCCCCTTTAAGGCTCAGGGGCTTGGGACCAGCCAGCTGTGTACACTAATCAGATCCTGCTGAGCAGAGGACAGATGTTCCTTATAAAGAGTTGCAGGAAGAAAGGTGTGTAGAGCTGGACAGTCCTCTGCAGTAGTCCCTGGGGAAGGGAAAAGACTCCAGAAAGGAAGGCTCAGTGGATTAGACCTGTGGCCACTGTTCTGTCTAAGGGAAGGGGAACTGGGAAAAAACAGAGGCTGAAGAAAGCCAGGGGCCTGCAGAATGGACAAGGGGATGTTTCCTGCCAATCTCAGTGACTGCTGGGTTGAAGGACGGCCCAGGGGAGGACCCACTGGCCACTGCCCCATACAAGGGTCATGGGAGTTGAGAAAGCACCCAGGAAGGACACAAGACTTGTCTTAAGCCAAGGGTGGGTGGACATTGGTTAGGTTATTGCTTTCTCTGAAGGAAGATTGGGGACTGAAGAAGAGTTGAGTGACAAAAAGTGGCAGAGCCCAGTGTGTTCTGAGTGAGAGTCTGGGACTTTAGTTTATATCTTTAAGAGGTGTAATGATAAATTACCCCATGACAAGGGGTCCTTAGCCCAAGAGAGTGTTGGAGGAGTGTTGGAATGCCCTGACAAGGGGGAAACGGAGGCTGGGCACCTGTGGGGCATGTTCCTGGCATAGGGGGCACTAGAGAGGTTAGGGTGAGAGAAACTCTAAAATGTACTTTGAAACTGGGCCTGTTACAGGATAGGCCCAGTTTCAAAGTACATTTTAGAGTTTCTCTCACCCTAACCAAAGCAGCACTACTAACTGGTCTAGTATCTGGCTGCTTGAAATTAGCAGTCAGCTTCCCCACTCACGTTCCCAGCCAGGCAGAAGCATTTCTCTATGTGTTTCACAAATATTATGCAGTGCACAGAGGCAGGTATGACAGATTGGATATTTTCCTTGCTGAGATCAAGCTATGTCATGAAATTCTTCCATCTGCCCTTCAGTCTTCCAAAGGCACCCTCCACATTCATTCTGCCCTGCTTGGGTAACAGCAAAATAGTTCCTTCCTTTTGTCCAGCCTACAGGTATAGGGCTTCATCCAATAGGAAAACAAAGGGTAGGCAGGGTCGCTCAAAATCACAATGGGCACTGAAACCCTACCATCTGGTAGCAATCTGGGAGTGCAAGCTTCCATGCTGCAATCACCACTGGCTTCTCAACTGCAAGGGCAGCTCTCAGCCTGGTGTTTCTGTGCTGCAGGGCAGAAGCTAGCTTGACACACAACTCTAGGAATGGGGCCTTTTGCATTCTGAAGTTTTGGAGCCACTGCTGCTCATCCCAGATCTGCATAGCCGATCACGTCTCACCATTCAGTGCTTGCTGGATGAGCCCGAAAGTGTTGCTACACCAAGTGCACCCATCCCCCAAACAGATCAAGCAGGAGTGCACCCACTGCCTTCACGTGCGAGTCAGCCTGTAAAAAGCCCACTTGCCCATGTTGTCCTTCTCAGTATAATAGGAGCATTATGTCCTAACAATGAAGAAGAGCACTGAGTTCCTCTGTGCATCATTCATGGTTGCAGAGAGCAATTTGGAAATGGTGTAGGTGAGTGGTGAATTATTAGTTTAATCAGCTGGGAATTTGTTCAAGCTAAACTGCACTACGCCATTCTTTAATTGAAATAACAGAGGCTTGCACTGGTTTAAGTTCAACTGGTTCAACTCTGTCATGTAAAGAAGCCCTTCCAGAGGTGAGCTTAAAACCACCTAGCTTTAAACTGCCATGAGAATGTCCACACACAAAGCTGCTCTGGTTTAACAACACACCTGTAGGCCATGTCTACGGTACAAAATTATGTCAACCTAACTTACATTATCATATAGCCACCACAGTTATTACATTGCTTGTGTGTGTTCACGCGTGGCTCCTTGTGTCGGCGGTGTGCATCCTCACCAGGAGTGCTTGTATTGATTGTAATGTCAGTGTGGGGCATTGTGGGATGGTTTCTGAAAACCAGTGACAGTCTCTGTGAGCAACGCAGTATCTACACTGACACTGTGTTGGACTAATTATATGGACTGTGACTCTATGCCACCTGGGGAGGTGGCGTTACCAAATCAGCAGAGAGAGGCACGTATGTCGGCAAGAGTCAAATTTAAATGAAAAGATTCCACAACTAAGTTGATGCAAGGCAGCTTACATCTACCTAACAGTGTAGCTTAGAGCAGGCCTTAGTAAAACCAGTACAGCGTGCGTGTATGTAGATAAGGCATACGCCTCAACCCTCTCTTTTTGTTGCACCGTTATGGGGTGGGGCCCTCCTAGGTCATGGGCTATGCAATTATCTGCCTTATTTGATCTTTCCTGCACTATTCCCACTGGTAGCTGTTACACTGATTGCGTTCATATGGTAAAATTGCTAACACTCAATAATGAACAAAACATGACCTGTCCATAAGAGAATATGCAAAGCCAAAAAGTTTCTAAAGGGATTGGATTGGAGCTGCCCTAAAATCTGCTGCTTTTCTGTCAACAACAACATAAGCCATCCAAAAGCAACTACATAGGCACAGAACTGAAAAACAAAACGTACCGGGAAAAAAACATTGAGAGTGGAGTATGTTGTAATTCTCCTCTAAGGGGAGCTAGAGGGTAGTCAGGCAGATTATGGTAAAAGACTCAAACTGCATAATTAACAGGGTGGGGGGAGCTCAGCACTGGACCTTTCTTTTTAAGAGCTCCTAACTGGATGCTAGAAGAAGTTGTTTCTGCTTTAATTTCAGGGCCCTGTCTGTGTTCTCACACATTCTCATTTGTTGTGTCCATATTTTGTATGTTTCAGACAAACACATTAAAAAACGAGCTGAGTAGAGAGAAAGGTTGGTTTGGGGACTATTGGACTAGGAATCTGAAGATCTGGTTTCAATGTCTGGCTTTGTCAAAGACTCTCCATGCAATCCTGGGCAAGTAACTTAGCTTCTTTGTGCCTTGGTTCCCCACCTGCAAAACAGGGCTAATACAGCCTTTCTCCCACTCTGTCTGTCCTGTCTCTTTACACTGTAAGTTCTTCAGGGCAGGCACGGTCTCTTATTGTCTGTTTTGTACAGTACCTGGCACAAAGGGGCCCTGATCTTGGTTGGACTCACTAGGCACTATTATAATGCGAGTAATAAGAGCAGGCCAGGGAAGTTGCATGCATATAATGTGCCCATTGGTCTCCCCTACCCCCAAAGCTCCTCATCAAACTCTGGACTGGAACCACAATGTTATGGACAGAGTAAACTGTTTGGCTGCACATATTTAGGCAGATTGTGGCTGAGATGGTGCACTTTTGTGTCCTCCCTCCCCACAGCTCCCTGTTCCACTGTCAGCCAATGAACATCCATCCACTTCCCCATTCTGCACATGCACACGTACACACAGCATCCCAGGTGACAACAGCTCAAACTAGTGATGGACAAACCTTAAAAGTTTCCTTTTGGTTAACCACCAAGAAATGAAGATTGCTATCCAGCACTATAAATCAGTGTGGAAATCTCTCAGGAGCTAGGCTTTCCACCAGTGTTTCAGTACTGTAGCTTCCAGATGATGCTAGGAAGCAGAGAGGCATGAAAATAATAAAAACCAAACCAAGTGGTAATGAGAGCTGGGCCCAATCCAGAACAGTGGATTCTAACCCCACTGAACTTTGTGGGAGCTTCAGTTCTGAATCTGAACAACTTCGCGACTCAGCCACAAGTAGCCAAACTTTGCTGAGTGCTTCCAAAGGCTGGGTTTGAATTTCAGAAAAAGGTTCAGCTCAATTCTCATTTTACCCAATCACACTTGCCCATCCCTTGTGTAAGCCCCAACTTTCAGCAGCCAAAGCTGCTCCTGCAGTGGTTTGGGCTACCTAAAGCTGCCCAATATCAACCAGCTCACGCACTCTGTCACTTCTCTTTTATTCTTATTTCTCCTTCACTCCCTCCTGGACTCTCCTTCTGCAGTTACCGGAAATCCAATTCCAAAAGCATTTCACACCTCTTGCCAAGCTAAACATTTTAAGTGGGTTTCATTTAAGTGAGTGGCTGTCAGCACTGGGGCAGTCCCTCTGGGTCTTGCTCCGGCTGCTTGGATCACTCCAAGCGGAATGGCAACAAACTCTCTGCTTTATTCCCCACAGCTCTCTCTCTCCAGCCAGCGTCTGTTTGCATAGCCAGCAGACGTCAGCTTCTCATTTGTATGCGCATATCCGATAGCTAATTGTGCAGTGCCCCTGCTGGCCCAGTGTTATTGCCCTTGCTTATTTTCAGTGGTAGCGGGCAGGAGAAAGAGGCAGCAGAGAAATAATTGAAATAAATGAAGCTGGACGATGCCTCATTTTGGCACATTGCTTATACGTTAAGATGTAATGTTCAGCCTGAAATTTAAATCTGTTTCACAAACTATGGTAGTCACCATTTCTAGGGGAGAGAGAAGTCAGAGCAAAGAACATGAACAAGGGAATATTCTTTCTTCCTTGTTGGGTTGTTGCCATTCCAGACTTGACAGAAGTTTAACCCTCTATTGGATCTTTCTAGTCCTGGTTCTGCCACTGCTGAGTATTAGCTGGAAATAATCCACTGAGAGAGGCTGACCAGAGTGGCTCTGCCTAAGGGTTTAAAACCTTAACCTTAACCTTAAGCCATGTGCAGGTACTGACATATTTTTTGCCCCCTTGGGATTGCAAAGATGGTGGAAGGGGAAGAGTTATTCCCTGCTGTTAGCAATAGCAGAACTAGATAGGTTCAACAGATTCTAAAGCTTGAGCAGACGTACCCAGGCTAGCTCTGATCCAGTGAGCACACTAAAAATGAAGTGTAGCTGCTGTGGTGTGAATGCCGGGACAGGCTAGCCACGTGAGTACAATCCCATTTGAAACCCCACATACATACTTAGGTAGCGTGCTTGTCCCAATGCTTGCACCAAAGTGGATACATTGCTATTTTTAGCACACTAGTTCAATCAGAGCTAGTGCAGGTGTGTCTACTCGAGCTGGAAATTACACCTCTATAGCACACATGCCCACAGGCCATGCATTTGTCTTCCCAAAGGATCTCAGTCAACATAAACAGCTCAGTATGTGAATTTGTTTTTACAGGCTTCTTCCCAACCCTGCTTGTCATGAGACTACTTATGGAGCCAAAACCAATACTTTGTATTTCTGTAACACCCCTAAGATGGAGGCAGGTGTTATAATGTTCATTTAACAGATGAGGAAACTAGAACCCAGGGAGGGAAAATGACTTGCCCAAGGCTACATGCAACTAAGAACAGAATCCAAATCTTCTGACTAGAAGACAAATGAAAAGAACCCCAAATTTATTATTTTTAAAAATTTAATTAAATTTTAAGCCAAACTCATGATTTGGGGAGCTTAACTTCTTTGAAGAATAAAGGTCAAAGCACCAGACTGAGAACCAGGAGATTTGAGTTCTGCTTCTGGCTTTGACCCTAATTTGGTTGGTAACACTGGAACTGTAAATCTAATCCTCAAACTTAACCATGTACAAGTGTGCATTCAAAAAGGCATGCTCAGTAGTATGTCTAATTTGAACTGGCATTACAACTGCAAGTGCAAAATGAGTAATTGTACATGCAAATGACCAGTTGCACATCTGTAGTGAGGTGGAGTAGCCTCCCACTGAGCCAGAGGGAGCCACTCTCAGATACCTGGTGGGCAGAGCCAGGCCGGGCCCGCCCCTCCCGCCAAAAGCTAAGGGGAGGTAGCCTCCCCTTCTTTAGGCAAGAGGCCTGCATTTGTCTGCCGTCTGTCTGAGCTAAGGTGACAAGCGATAGACTGCTTGGTTGCTTGCCCCTGCCTGAGGGCCTGAGCCCCCTAACACTGTTTGTTTGTTCTGCCCTGGCCTAAGGGGCCTAGACCATGTTATTGCTTGGCCCTGCCGTGCCACCCAGGCCGCAGACCCTTCTGCTCAATTTGCTAATTCCCTGCTAGTGGGCAGCACCCCAGTGACACAGTGAGGCACAGTAGCCTGCCACTGAGCCAGAGGGGAAGGGACGATTGCTAACCCACTACAACATCTAACTGGTAACTTGCACACACAGTTACCCAGTTTGTGCACAAAATTATGGTAACTGTATGTACATTAGGAGTGTAATTGTACAACATAAGATCTGCATACCTAATTTGGAAAATCAGGCTCTTAACACTCTGTGTTTCATTGTTCAAATCTATAAAATAGGTATAATAAAACTTGGGTGTGGTACCTTGTAGAAGTGTTGTGAGATCAGGTTTGTAAAGCACTTTGGCATTCGCAGATAGAAGGTGCTATAGAAAGGCAAGTACTGTTATTTTCAAAAAGGTGGGTCTTTGTTTCCTCACTGCTTCATACTTTCGATGGCTGGTCCCAATTTCCTTTGGGGCTTAGTTAATAGCTGTCCAGCTGGGTCAGCAGTCTTGCCATCCCCAGGATCTGAACGGGCTGCTTCCAATCAGTAGGCCCAGCATTTTACAGCACGGGGAGTGAATTAACAGGTTCAGGCACCAAACTGGGTTTGTTTGATTACTTGTTGGTTGTACAGGAGGTCACAGAGCCTATTCAAGCAATATCAGAGCGGGAATGCTATCCACTGCAAAGTTTACTCGTAGAAAAATGCTGTAATGTGTGCCTTCATGCCATTAATACCTGACTGCCCATTTCATGGGGGCAGAATAAGCTAAGCATGGGCTCTAGCTTAGACATGAGCCACAGACTTGATGTCAGTAACCAAGGTAGGTACTGTAATGGACTCTGCTGCAGGGTATTGCTGAGAATATCATGGTACGCAGGTCCCTTCTGGATGCCTGGTAGCACACTCTGAGTACCACAGACCTGGAGGCAAGCACTGTCGGCGCTCTGAGCACAAGGGCCCAGATCAACAACGTTACTTAGGTACCTTGCTCCCAACAAAATCAATAGGAGTTAGGAGTCTAAATGCCTTTGAGGATCAGGGCGTAGGGTTGTCAGGCTCCACACCATAAACTGTCTCATGCGGTGCGGAACTGAGGATTTCTTTAGCAGGGCTGGTAGAAACCAAAAGGTGCAAATCCCTTAGGCCCAATGACTTAACTACTTTGATTTTCATTGTTACTGTTAACAGCTCCTAATCCAGCCCTTAGGGGCAGTATAATACAGCCAGGGTTTAAGGATAAGAGTCTCATAACCCTTCCATAGTGGCTGGCCTGCCTGCAGGATGCCACCCTGCATCCACCAGCTGTAGGTCTTGCGGGACCCCAGGAACCAATAGGGTGTGTCTGCCAAGCTCTCAGCCGTCCAGCCCCATCACTCAGGCCACTTGCTGTCCACAACCAGCTCCCAAGCTGCTGATTTGGGCTACTGCTCTTACTCCCATGTGGTCATCAGCTCCCTACAGACGCGGTGCCCTCTGACCTCAGGATATTACTTTGTGTTCTTGTGCTCTGGAGATTATGGAGCCCTCTATTGGTTGAATGTTGAACTGGCTGACACTGTCCCCTCCGCTGGTTAGACCCTTTCCCTCCAGCTCAGCCAGGGTTGAGGGAAGGTGTCTCGTAATGAGCCAGCAAATTCACTACAGAATTATCCATCACCGAGAGAGTGAAAATCTGTATGTTTTCCTATGTTGCGTGAGCTTTCAGGCGGTACCCGCAGCCAAGCCTGTGTTGGGAACAGTGCCAGGTTCTGTCTAATGCCAGTACTGGGCTGACATTTTAGCCTCCACCCTAATGGAAACCACAACGGATCTATCTAACTCCCAAAGCCATTAATTAGAGCTTAATGACCTCTCTCCAAGCAAAGGCCTCGGAAATGAGCTTCAGAGAATTTCCTACTCGTAATGTGCACTGTACACCAGCCTGACCTGCTTTGGCTCAGACTCTAACTGTGTATTCTAAAGTCTGTCTGTCTGTTTACAAAGTCTGCCCTGGATGTGTCGTCTTCTTATGGCAACCTAAAGCCATACAATCTGTCCTCTGTAGAAAGATAACATCTTTATACCAATAAAGGCATCTCACATTCAGGAAGTGAAGGATTTAAACTTTGTTAACAACCCTTAGGTTCTTGAGGAATAAAACTCTATTTACATCTAAAACTCCTTTGGGTATTAAACCTATTTACAGTGCTAGTCCCCTGCCACATTGAACTGGGGGCAATTTCTGCCATAACTGAGCTTTGCAGAAAAGCTGGTTGAAAAAGGGACCCATTTTTTGTGAAACCTACTTAATAAAATGTCCCTTTTTTAGTTTAAAAATGTTGAATGTTGACATTTTTCAGCCAGCTCCGTTTTTGCACTTTTCATACTTCCTGTGCTCATGACAGACCTAAATTGAGAGGTCTCTACCAGGCATCATGGGCAGCTGCCAGCTTTCCCTCATCTTTGATTGTGTCCGTTTTCCCTTTTGGTTACAGTCGAAGGGTTGTGGAAAGCCTTTCCAGAAAAGTGTCTGTTAAGAGTCTGAGGCTTTAACCTCTAACAGTGTAGCTCTTACATGTGTTTGTGTGTGTCTTTGGTGGAGTATCTATCATACATGTTTGTTATTCACAAAGTGTGTGAGATGGCATTTGTGTGATGAAGGTGAGGGTAGATACATGATGGTGAATGACTCTATATGCCTACATATTTATTTACCGTGTCTTAGCAGGTGACTGAGTGCATGCAATATCTGGGGGCCATAAATGGCTGTGTACTATGGTAGCAGCCAAATGTATTGTGTTGGTGATTTGTTTGAAATCAATTGTGTACCATTCTATTTAATAACTTTGTGTGTATGCAGGTCTTTCATGGTTTCTTTGCATTAATGTTTCTATTATTGAGATGTATCATGCCAGGCCATGGTTTTCAATTTCATATAACAGGGTGAACCTTATTTAAAATACATAATTAAATATACTTTAGATATTTATATATGTGCATGTACAAAAATAAAATATTCTGTGTGCTCTTGCAAGGATATTTACTTTTAAGTTTCTGTACCTCAGCTTTCATTTTAAGACACTTTGCCTGAAAATAAAGCTAGGATTTTTACAGGAGCCTAATGGACCTGAATTTCAATTGAATGGTTGCCTCACTCCTTTAGACTCCCTTGAAAATCCCCTCATAAACATATCCTAGAAAAGGACAGAAGAAAAACAGTGCGTTCCCCTTTCATAATGTATTTACAATCAGAAGCAAGGGCTAAAAATAAATAAAACTCAGAGTGAGAAAGAAAATCAGTGGAGAAGCCATGCTGTGTGTGCACATAAGGAATGGGAAGAGGCTGGATTAGTCTGAGGCAGAATAAGAGCCTTTAACTAGGGATAGAAGAGAGGAGGGCTGGGAGATCTGACAGAAAGGGTGTGCAATGGTTCCAAATAGGACTACCATCTCCATAATCCTTGAGGAGAGATGTCATATATACAAACACTGAGTCAAACAAGTGGTGTCCATAGCTGAGCAGTTCGCCGTGTGTGATACTAAAAGTTCTCGCTTTTGGACATAGACTCACAAGTGGGTGTCTCAGTGCAGCTGTCATCTTTGCCCCTCTCACCCATTTCTTTTTCTTTTTTCTTTTAAATTAATTAACCTCCCACTTTTGAGTCTCAGACCCCATAAATTTACCCTGTGACTCACAGAATTAAATTCCCTCAGCACTTAAAGAAAAAGAAAATAGCATCCACAGCTCCAAGGCAAAAGGCTAATCGGACATGACTTCATGGTGAGTTTGACAGTACATTCTGGTCATCCTTCTCCAGTGACAGCCTATCACATGGCTGACTCAGGAAGGAATTTTTAACAGTACTGATTCAATAAAGGCCTTCAATTTCAGGCTCAGGAGCGGACAAAGAGAAGACAAATATCTACAGAAAATGCAACAACCAGAGGGGAGTAGGAAAGTGAGTGCTATAGATGCTTATTTTTCCTCACATGAGCATTACGAATTTACGTTAAACCATTTTGATAGCTACGTCTTTTCTTTACAGAAGAACCACTATATCTTAATTACTTAGGACAGGAGAACTCAAAAGGGTGAATTCTGGAATTAGAACAAAACTGTTTTGACATTTGAGTTGTATTTGCTTCTGGCAATGCATGAGTTCTGATCTGAGATGTATGATAGGCAATATAGTATTGTATTCCCCTACCAGTAGAAGTGTGTTCTGGTCACTGAGAAAGCTCCGATCGGAATTTTCTGGCTTGGGCCCAGCTTTATCTGGTAGCCCTCAAACCAGGGGATGCTTTGCTTGCACAGCACAGGCTTCAATTTACCTAGAAATACAGTTTTTTAAATTATATTTCTCTTGGGGGAGGGTTAAATTTTGTTTAAATTAAGCATAGGAGAGGCAGTTTTGTGAACCACAAAGCTTTAAATTAAAAATATTGAAAGTTCTTTAGGTTTTACACAACACCAGAGCCCAACCCAACCCCCAACCCCAAATTTTCCCCCAACCCAAAAAATTATATGTGCCATTTTGGAGGCTCCTTCATCCAACCCACTTGATTTTGTGAAGCCCTTTTAAAATGTTTGCTTGACTCTTAAACAAAGCCTCAGGTACCTAATATTCTTCCTTCAACTGCTTGATTGCTGAATTCTGATACTTGAGATATAGGGCAAATGACCCATAAGGCAATGCCCTCTGGACTGGTGCATCACTTTGAAGTGCTGACATTACAATGGAAGAACTACAGAACCCTAGGTATTGCCAGGATGCCCACCACCATAGTACCTAGGCTCTAATCTTGAGGTTGACACTTCAAAGGAATGTGGCTTGCACAGGGGTTAAAGAAGCCTGCTTCCTAGCTACCATGGAAATGGGGAGAGGTATTTTGGGTTGCAGGCATCAAAGCCCTTATCTGTTTGTTTTCCTCACTTGCCATCTTCCTTGTTATGCCCCAGAATATAAATTAGAGATCACAGATAATTTATCACAAATAAATTGGAGATCACAGATAATGTCATCTGCCACAATTGCTAGAGATGGGCCCACGCTAAGCCCCCAGATCAGATCATGCTCAAACTTTGTGGAAATATGTATCCGGATCTGAACATTGTGTGCCCCCTCCCCCCCACACTTCTTTTTTACAATGGGCCAAATGAAAGTAATGGATCCAAACTTCCCTGGAATGGGTGAAAGTTCTGACATGGCAAATAGTTCAGATCCTTGGGCCACCTCTACTCTTTCCCCCTGTTCCTGGGCAGGTCTGTTCATCCTTTAGTGTATTCCTCTGTGATGGGGTGTCAACCATACACTGGCACTGAAATGGTTAAGGGGAGCTGCAGAGCTTCATTCGGGCACCTGGTTGCTGGTGGGTTAGGCCCAATTAAAGATGAATCTCTGCTGGGTGGTTACTATAAAGAGAGGAAGCTTGGCTGAAAGAGCTGGGTGGAGGGGGAGATTGTCTGAGCCCAGAGAAATAAGAGCCCTAGCCAAAGCAATAAGATTAGGTGATGTTAATCCTGTGAAAGTAGCAGGTTTTGTGGTTTGTTTGGTTTTTTTTAAAGCATAGGGGATATAGTAAAAGCCAGGAAGCTGTGAGATGGTGAATCTTTTAGTTAAATGTAAAAACAAAGAGTAGGCTGATAAACAGCTAAAAATTGAAATGCTAGGGAAAGTTAAAATAAGTTACCAGCTTCCAAAGCATTTAACTGAAATGGGCATAATATATGGAGTGCTATTAGAACTGAGCAATGATGAGACAACAAAAAGCATAGGAGAAGATAGTGTTAGTAAATAAGTGCCTAATCAATGGGGAGGAGAAAGCAAGCCACCAACAGCAGTGCAGATTATATTTAAGGAATGATCACTAACTAAAAAAGTAACACTAGGGTTTCAGATCTTTAGAACCAAGCCATATATCCCACCTCCCCTACGGTGTTATAAGTGCTAATGGTAGAAGAAAATCTTTCTTTAAGGATTTATAACATCTCTAACCCATGTAGGAAATTAGAAAGCTTGGCATTATAAGAAACAGTGAAGAATGCTAATTAAATTTATATATATATAATGTGGTGACCTAAATAGTCATAATAAATTGTGGTGCAGTAAGACAACTGATAAGTGGCATATATTTAGGAAAGTTAATTGATGAAAACAGTCTAGTGGTTTTAAACAATGGCACCCTAACTAGATGTAGAGAAGCAGATGGTAGTCTTTCTTGCTTAGACCTGGGAATTATAACAACAGACATTGCAATAAATGCAACTGGGAAATATATAAGGAAGAAGGAATGGGGAGTGACAATTTTGCTATGCTTATTACTTTTCAAGAGCAAGGGAAGGTTGAAGGTAATGGAAAATTGTCCACACGGAATTTTCAGAAAGCTAACTGGGAGCTCTTTACAAGTAAGTATACTGAATTTGTGAATGCTCATTGTGTGAGTGATGACACAGAGAATTTCAGTGACTATGTAAGAAATGATTTACAGCAGCTACAGTAGCCATATCTAAGATATTGAAATGCCACAGAACTAAAAACTCACTTCCATGGTGGAATGAGATTGCAAAATGGCAACTAAAGAAAGGAACGAAGCATATAAAAAAGAAAAAAAAATACAATGAATAGTAAAGATCTAATGAAGTATAAAAGAAGTAAGGCAATAGTACAAGGAATTATAAAAAAAAAAAATCAAAGACAGACAATCGGAGGAAGAACTGCGCACTGATAAATGAAGACACCAAGACATCAGAAATATACGTACCGGCAAATTAAAAGAATGAATGGAATTCAGACTTACTAGTTACATGCCCAAGTCTTAATGGGACTGACAAAATAGTTAGTTCTGATCATGTGAAAGCAAATGTTGAAACGTTCTGAAATTAAACTTTAATGAAAATGAGAGTGCAGTTTTCCCCCAGATTAAAAGACAATTCATTGAAGAGAATCACGAACTATTGTGTAGGTGGGGTAAACATGAAGATACCCTACTGAATGAATGGTTTGGTATCTGGGAACTTTAGAAAGCTATTAATCTCAACAAGACTACATCCCCAGGTAAAGATAATATATCCCCCATATATCTCTCTTAAAGCAGGTTGGGGGTTCCCTTGGAATTATATAATACTATGTGGGGAAAAAGGAATGATACTAGTAGGGTGGAAATATGCCATAATAATTCCAATATGAAAACCAGACAAATGATCCACAAAAGTGGATGCCTATAGCCCTTATGTCCTATGTAGATAGAACTATGGAGAGAATGGTGAATGAAAGATTGGTTACCTACTTGAAGACAATGGCATTGCAGATAAAGTGCAAAGTGGTTTTAGGAGAGGAAGATGTATCATTCATCACACACTGTTACATTCCAAAGTGAAATACAAAAAAAGTCTGAGGGATAAGGGTTTTGTGATAACTGTCTTTCTAGATATTGAAAAGGTATATGGAGTGCTATGGAGGCAAGGCTTGTACAAAGTAGGTGCACTAGGGAAAAGGGGAAGAATGCATAGGTGGATTAGAGACTTTTTTGAGTAAAAGGACCATACACATCAGAATTGGGAAAGTTATGTTGACTATATATATTAACACTTCCATGTGGTGTACCTGACCTTATTTAATATTATGATAATTGATCCCCGAAAACAAGCGTCAGGGTAGGTGCCACTCTAGATGCAGATGATTGTGCTATGTGGATTAGGAGCAGAAATATTGAGGTGGCAGAAAAGAAAATCAAAGCATTATGATAGAACTCTGATTGGGGAAATGCATGGAGTTTGAAGTTCTCCCTTGCCAAAGCCAAAGGACTGATCGTTACAAAAAGGCAAATTACAAGGGAATGTAAACTGTATGTGTATGGAGAGCAAATAAGTATAGTTAAAAGGTTTAAATTCCCAGGAGCCATATTTGATACTAAATTACTTGGAAAGATCATATGGACTATGTTAAAGATAAAGTGCAGGAAGCATTAACCTGCTTAAAAGTCTTGCTGAGATTAACTGGGAGGTGGATAAGAAAATGCTGCTAATGGTCTACAGAGGGGAAGCTAGCTCTGTTGTCAGAGAAGGGATGAAGGAGATAGACCCAGGCCTGATTTTCCATTGCCATGTGTAGTCACTTCACACCACTGCAAAATGAGTGTAAAACGCTGCTGCATCAGAATGGAAACATTTGCACTTTGCATTGGTGTAAATGAGTACACAAGGGGCAGGGCAACAGAGAATTGGGCACAGTGTCTCCTTTGGTGATCCAAGGTCATTCTTCTGTCGTCTCCATTCATGGGGATGCTCCAGCCCATCCCTCAAATGCCTGGCAGGCTGCCTTCCCGACCTGCTCCAAGACATCCCATGTGAGGCAGCTGCAGGACTGGCCTTACCATTAGGCGAACTGAGGCGGCCGCCTCAGGCACCAGACTGTGCGGGGGGGGGGGGGGCGCCACTAGGACCCAGACTGTAGAAAATTGTGTCTGCTTCTGGTGCATATGTATTCTCTCTGCTCTAGGTGCACAGAGATGGTGGAGTGCTGTGCTGGAGGAAGGAGAGCACAAGAGACATAACAGGTAGGCAGGAGAAAAGGTGAGAGGGAATAACAGAAAGCAGCAAGAGCTGCAGGGAGAGAGAGGAGGAAGAGCCTCTTATGTACCTCTCTAGCACCCCCAGGAGCCTGGACTGATTAACACCAACTTCTTAGGGAGCTTCCTGTTTCCTGCTGCTTCCCTGAACCGACTTGAGGAGAACAGGCAGTCAACTGAAGTAGTAGGAGTCAGTTAGGACCTTAAGACGCTGATATCTTCCCTCACTCAGGCCCTGCTACCAACCTGCTTATGTGTCCCCTTCAACTGAGTGTTGAGAGCCACTATAGCTGGCACAGAACAGCAGTCATGAATGAAAGAAGAAAACACCCCTTTGGGGAAGCATTCAGAAAAAGAAAGCAAGCACAGGAAGCTTTTCTATCTAAGCAGGAAGGAGCTCTCCTGAGCTACATAGACACAAAAGTTCATGGTGAGCCTTCTGGCCTCAGTGAGGATGTGAGTGGTGAGGAGATGCCTGATCTTCCAGTTAGTCAGAGTGCAGGTGACCTGGCAGCTACTGTAGCATCCATATCTCCATCTCAAATGGATGTAACCATGCACATTCCTGAAGAAAAGTATAGATCAGAGAAGAGTGTGGTGGAGGCGCAAGAAACAGCTGCTGCTGCTGAGTTTATGCCTTAAGTCTAGATGATCCAGGACTGTGGACCCACATGAGCAGTAGCCTGAGGAACTTCCTTGTACTGCATGGACCACAGCAAATGAAAAACTTCATGTTCCCCAAAGACAATGAAAATAGAAGTTTCCATCCAACACATTACTGGCATGAAATCCCCAATGGTGACAAAGTGGAGAGGCCATGGCTTATGTACTCAAAACTCCAGAATGCTGCATACTGTTTTTGTTGTAGACACTTCCAGTCTAATGTTCCAGCCACATTGGGTGCTACAAGAACAAAGGGCTGGAAAAATCTGGCTAGAAATCTGGCATGCCATGAGAAGGCAGCAAATCACCGGAGAGCATTCCATAGGTGGAAAGAGCTTGAGATGAGACTAAGGTTAAAGGCCACCACAGATGATCAGCATCAAGAGAAGATTGCATCAGTCTCTCTTTACTGGCAAAATGTTCTGAAAAGGCTCATTGCATTGTGAGAATGCTTGCTACCCAAAACCTAGCACTGCGTGGCACTTCAGATCAGCGGTATGTGCCAAACAATGGAAACTTCCCTAAAAATTGTGGAGCTGATGGCTGAGTTTGATGCTGTACTCCAGGAGAATCTAAGAAGAGTCATCACCCAAGAAATGTACACACACCACTACCTTGGAAAAACAATTCAAAATGAGATCATACAGTTACTGGCAACAAAAGTCAAACAGAAGATCGTGGCAAATCTGAAGTCAGCAAGATATTACTCTGCACACCTGACATCAGCCATATGGAACAAATGGCTTTAATGGTGAGTTTTGTAACTACAACAGAACCTAGTGAAAATGTCCCTGCAATGGTGAATGTCAGAGAGCATTTTCTAGAATTTATTGACATTGATGATACTACAGGAGTTGGTATGACAAATGTGCTTCTTAAAAAGCTGGAAGATACGGGAATTGCAATAGTTGACATGAGAGGTCAGGGCTATGATGATGCCAACATGAGAGGAAAGAACAGAGCAGTGCAGACACAGATCCAAGAATTAAACCCTCGAGCTTTTTTGGTCCCATGCAGTTCTCATTCATTGAACTTGGTGGTCAGTGATGCAGCATCAGCTTTGAGTGAGGCGGCTGAATTTTTTAATGTAATTCAAAGCATCTATGTATTTTTCTCTGCATCAACTCATTGATGGCAAATTTTGAAGCAACATCTGGGAACATCCTCTCTGACACTGAAACCACTGAGTGCCACACGATGGGAAAGTTGAGTGGAGGCGAAAAAGCCTATCAAACACCAAATTGGGAAGATGGATGATGCCATAGTTGCCATTATGGAGGATAATGCTATGACAGGAACTGTTCATGGGAGAACAGTGGCAGAGGGAAATGGAATCACCAGAAACATACATAACTTCAAATTTCTGTGTGGTTTAGTGTTGTGGCATGACATGCTGTTTGAAATAAATGTTGTAAGCAAGAGACTCCAAGGTGTTGACCTTGATATATCTGGAGCAATGGAACAACTGGACAAAGCAAAGTCATACCTCCAGTCTTACCCGTCAGATGAGGGATTTCAAAACGTTCTGAAGAGTGCACAGAAGTTGGCAGATGAACTTCACACTGAAGCTATTTTCCCACCCATTCAAGAATACAAGAGTCACTGAAGAAGACATTTTGATTACGAGACACGGGACCCCAAACAACAATTCAAAGTTGAATTCTTTCACCAGGTGCTAGATTGTGCAATACAGTCAGTTGAACGTTTCATGCGGCTCAAGGAACACAGCGGTATATTTGGGATGTTGTATGATATTCCAAAACTCCTCACTATACCTGAAGAAGACTTACAGTAGCAATGCAGGGCCCTAGAGACAGTGACACATGATGACATGCGCGATATTGATGCGAGTGATTTAGGTGATGAACTGAAAGCTCTTTCAAGATACATTTCAGCAGGATCAACTCCAAAGGCTGTTCTGGAATATATGTGCACAAATAAGATGACCACCCTCTTTCCAAATGCTTTTGTTACTCTGCGCATACTTCTAACACTTCCTGTAACAGTTGCGAGTGGAGAACGCAGCTTCTCCAAGCTGAAGTTTAATAAAAACACATCTACGCTCCACAATGACACAGGAGAGGCTGGTCGGCCTTGCAACCATCTCAATAGAGCATGAGCTGGCCCAGACTGTGGACCTTCAGCGGAAGCAGTTCAAATCTTTGCAACCAAGAAAGTACGGAAAGCACCACTTAGATTATTCAAACAGATAAAAATGCCAATGTTTAATATGCAGACAAGAAAAGTTACATTTGCTGTTCAGGCATTTGAAAGTTAAGTGTTACCTAAAATTTTTGAACAAAGCCTTTTAAGTTGTTAGTTCTCCTTTATTGGGGTAGGTAGCAGAGCAGTACCATGAGAGGAGTAGAACAGGAAGAAGGCAGAATTGAGACCTTTCAAAGTTTTGGCCCAAGCAAGGGGGCATGGGGCTGTCATTTGAGCTCCACGCCTCAGGTGCCAAAATGTTGTGGGCCGGCTCTGGGCAGCTGGGTACATAGAACGACTCAAGAAAGTCATATGAAGCTGCTGGATGTAAGAGGAGATCTCTGTCCATGTGTCTGTGAACGAGACAGCTTTGTATTGTCTGTATGATAAAATACACAAGGCCCTCAAACCAAACGGTCATGGTGAAACTCCTCACCCAGATCTGACTTTTGTGAACAGCCTCTGTCTCTGTAATGGGTTGAACCCAAAACCTTGGATTCAAACTTCCTTGAATCTATAACTGCTCCTGAAGGGGGAACTTTTGCGGTTTGGACTCATCTCTGGTCCTTTCCATTTGTAACAGAAGTGTTAGGACTTGGTTAATGTTTGTAACAGTGTGGTTAGTGTCTCAGTTGTAGAGTAATAGCCAAGGGTGCTCTGCATTACAAACACAGGAACTGATCTGGAGGGGTGCTGAGCATTCAGCACTTCCATCAGGCTAAATCCCAAGGTCTGCACTTATTCCATCCCCCCATCCCTAACTTCTCACTCAAGCAAATTCCCACTGAATTTGGCCTATCAACTAGAAGGATTTTGGTACCAAGTTGTTATGAACCCAATCTTGAGTCCTTTACTCAGGTTTTAGTGAGTCCTGACTTCAGTTGGGAGAGGGGGTTGATTGAGTGAGACCTTCAGGATTGGCCCTGTCATTTTAAGGAATTGGGTATTTCAGTCTTGTGTGAAGAAACTCCTATCTTATCAGTGAAATGTTTTGTTTTGCTGTTGGCTATCCTGAGCCCAGTACAGGGAGAGGACTGATTCTTCTCTAGGGAGACCAGGGGACGGGGTTCCCAGCTGCTTTCATAGACAGCCTAGAAACGCTGACCTTATTCCACAGAGCACAGGGGCAGGACTCTCTAACTCTCAACCTTTCCAATCCCTAGAGCTGAAGGGAGTGTTGGCCATTCACAGGAACACTCCCTAGGGAGCCATCTGTGAAAAATGAAGCAGGTTGTTAATGCCCATTTTATTTGGGGGGAGAGGAGAGAAAAGTGCTGAGAGCAGGGGGATGGCATCAGAACTAGGTGAAAGCTTCATCCAGTCAGCACTTCCCCATCTCCAGGGACTGCTTTATGCACATCCGTCCAATGCAGCTGCAACTTCACTTCAGGAAGAAAGAACAAGCCAAGTGGTAAAGAGCAGATAGGATCTGACAGCTCTCGTGTCTCATAGTCTTCCCTTTGCACTGGGCCACAAGCAGGACAAAACTCTCCCCCATGTCTGTTACGTTTCACACTGAACAGCGCTGCTGGAGCGAATGCAAAGTGTGGGAGCAAGAGAGGAGCTGTTGGAACTGTGACCCTCCCAACTGCCAGAGTTAGGCTTTCAGCCTTGCTCTGCGGCACATGTGCTGATGCCAAACCTCCTCCTGAATGGGGCTGGAAGTTCTCCAGAATGGCAGATAAAAGGGAGACTGCACCAGCCACTCCTTAGCGCCTAGAAAAATAAATGACAATTGTGAACCTGCTGACATTTTGGTTCCAGTGGCTCTGCCATTAGCAGCCAGGCTTGTGGACTTCATGTGAACAAAACCCTTTCAGCTGATGCAGAGTCCCAGCAACGTTGTCTTTTTCCTCAGCCCCATTCCCAGCTACAGCATGTCTTTGTATAAAACTCATAACATGAAGTAGAAGGAATTTCGCCCCACTGCAGGGAAAAGCAAAACCTGCATTATGCCCAAAGACTAGCGTATTCCCAAATCTGCTTCTTTCCCTCTCTTGATTGCCCTTACTGAACATATCACCAAGCTGATGTGCAGCACATCTTGGAAAGACTGAAAAGCTAAGTCACAGGCATCGAAGTACCTTTTTCAGACATTGCTTTTCCCCAAGTCCTTGGGTGAGCATGGACATCCATAGGCAGCTACGTGGTCCTCTTGCTTGCAGCATTTTCACTGGCCATAGCAGGATGTTGGCAGAGGATTGCTGCACTTTCAGTGGATCTATAGGCAAAAGTGGGCACCTGTAGGCAAATAGAATCTGTTTCTTATACTCTCAGTGGGTCTGCAGACCATAGTGGGCATCTGTCCCCTACGGTTTTATGTGATCTAGCAAAGGTTTTTACACAGCACTTTTTGTGGTGGTGTCTAGTGTTTGAAACTGACTCTGTTCTCCATCTGAGTGGCTTCATGGACAATAGTGCCAGATGGCATCGTTTCCTTGTATTTGCAGCAGGTTCACAGGTGATAATGGGTGACAAAGGACAGTCAGTAACATCAGATGCTCATGCTTTCAGTGAATTTGTGGGCAATACTGGACACGTGGCATCTTCCCTCTGTGCTTTCACCAGATCCATAGTTGATAGTGGTTGATTCAAAGCAACCAAGAAGTGTTAACCAGGCTTCCAGCTGGTCCACTGATGGCAGTGGACATCCATGGATAGCTGGTATCTAGTGCCAGTGCTATTTTAACACTCTGCCATGTAAACAGCCCTGAGATGATAGCAACTGTTTTGACAGCAGCGGGAAATACTTGGCCCTTTCAAATGTTTCTCATGTCCATTCTGATTATTCAAGGTAACATTGCCCTCTGCCAAGCTGGATGTTCCATGACATGGGACAGCATAGCTCAAGCCCTGGTTAGCACAATGCATTAGAAGGTCTCCCATAAGCACATATGTCCTTTTTTTTCCCCATGGCTCCTCTGACCTCTCACTCTTGTTTTAGATTAATGCTATTGTGACAGGCATCGGTCGGTCCTCCGAGCCCCTAGGAGTGATGGAGAGCAATGGTCTCCGTGGCAGGCCTCGGCCCCACCTCCCGGGCGTTGGGGAATTAGCGGGAAGGTGTGCCGGCCGGAGTCAGTCGCGCTCCCCTCAGGCAGGGGAGCGCCGGGGTAGGGGAACGCAGGCCCACCCAACTCCACTGCGTTCCAGCCCAGGGCCCTAACAGTGGCGGGAGGCGAAGGTCCCGCCGCTGGGTCAGCGGGGCAGTCTGCGCCCGCTGACCAAACACACCCACCCCACGGTGTAGTTGGGCCCCTGGGCTACTTCCTACCTGGTCTCTCTCAGGAGGGTCGCTCCGGTTCCTCCATCTCCTCCGGGTAGTCCGCTGCGGGCAGCTCCGGTTCCTCCGGGTAGTCCGCTGCGGGCCAGTCCCGCTCCCCCTCGGTATGGGCCTCACGCTGGCCCGGGCTGCAGTCAGGCCCCTCCAGGTCCTCTGGGTATTCAGCGGCCTGCAGCCCTGGTTGCCACAGGCCTTCCCCCGGTCAGGCTCCTCCTTGCCCAGGGCTTCGCCTGGGTCAGCAGCAGGATCGCGAGGGAGCAGCCTGGGTCTGTCTCCCTCCCTGGTGCTCTCCTCACTGGGCAGAGGGCCCCGCCCTTTGTACTTCCTTCCGGGGATTGGCGGAAGCTTGGCCTGGCCCCGCCCACTCAGGCTCAGAGGGTGGCTCTTTACCCTCTGGTTCGGAGGGGAGCCACCCTGACTCCCTACAGCTATCAACAGCATTGACGGTTCTCTGGGGAGGAGCCAATAATGAAGAGCTGTCACTCCATGTACTTTGTATGCATGGAGTTGCACAGCACAAAAATGGAGTAACTTGCCCCTTGAAGTCCGGTGGTAGGGGAATGAGGAATTTATATGGAAACAGTGGCACTGCTGCTGTAGTGTTGCAGCACGCTTAGGGTGACAGTATGCATCTGCAGTGCATGCAATTCGTGTAGCTTGCAAGAAGCAGGCATGGGTTATAAGGGAAATGAAGCTATGGTGTAAGCATTCCCACCCCAGCATTCCCACTGAGCAATGATTCTAGCAGAACATAAGGTAAGCAGCCCCCGGCAATTTATGCAACTTGAGTGTAGGATCCATGTAGCTGGCCTGGCTTGTCACTGATAGCTTGTGCGAGTAGATGTACGATTCAAGAGCTGCATAACAGCCACTTGCTATGCATCACTGTGGAGTTTGTTTCTGTGAAGAGCTAAGCACTATTTTGGGTACATGAAAATATTTAATTATAGGCTGTGCTATTGTATTGTGCCACTTGCAGACTTTGTCAAGACTGACTCTGTTTCTAATGATCTCCTGTTGCTCAAACAGAAGATATGGGATTGAGGCAGAAATTATTGGGTGAGGTTCTCTGGCCTGTATTATGCAGGAGGTCAGACTAGATGATCACAGAAGTTTCCTTCTAGCCTTAAAATCTATGAATTACCAAATTACTTGAGGTCCTTAAAACGGAACACTGAAACACAAGTGTGAGGTACGTGAATGATGCCTGCCTGCCTGCCGTCTGAGTGTTACACAGCGCTGAATAAACCCCTATAATTGTGTCTCCTAAGCACTGAGTTGAGTGTGAAACTTGGGATGGATTTTCAGAGGGCAGTCTTTGCTTTGATTGTTCCAAAGTCTTCCTCAGAAATCTGGAGGGCGATGTCCCTGGGGTATCATGTGCACCTCAATACCAGCCCACTTTTGTGTGTCTTTGGGTGCTGTGGGGGTTTTTAGTGTACAAGCGGACAGTCAGGGTCAGGATATAGTAGCTGTGAATTCTCCCCCATTGTGCATCTCAAATGGACACTAGAGCTCACCAGGGCATATAGTGCTTAGGGGCTCCAACTAAGGTTGAAATCTCATTGTGCTAGGTACTGTACAAAGAATGAGAAACAGTTCCTGCCACAATGAGAAAAGGGGAGCATGGTAGAGGAAGGCTGACAGACTGAGAAGAAGGGGATGGGACAGAATGGGAGCAATCAGAGAAGAAAGAAATATCCAGAGGAAAAGCTCTAAAAACCACTGGAGGCTGGTGAGATCTGAGACTGCAGGTCCCTGCTTCAGTGGCTTTCCTCCACTGCTAGTGGCTCAGTTTCTGGCTGGCTCCTCTAAGCTGTTCTTTGTATTCCTGAGCTTACTTAACTGGGGGACAGCTGGGAGTCACATGGATCCTGGTGCCCCAGACTGGGGCTGTTTCTCCTGTGCACTTCTGGATCAGAGGGGTGTTGGTGAGAGGGGTAACCCTACCTGGATCTGTAGTATTAATCTAGATTAAATATTTGGGTCCAAAGAGGCAAAGATTTTAACATGACTCTGTCACTCTCCAACATTAGAGTGTTAAACAAGGATCAGAGTTTGATACACAGAGACTTCAGCCTACTTAGCACCAGGCAAATACATCATTAAACAGCCTTCCAACGTTTTCCCTTCTTTTTCGTATCTTTAAAAAAAAACATTTAAAGCATCAAAATGTAAAGGATTGAATAAGGCTTTCATTTTAATATTATCCCTTTCACCTATTAGCTGGAGAGAATTTTTGCAAGGAAAAACCACCTTGTTTGATAGTCTTAGAGTTGGTCTTAAAGATGGTAATAACTGTTTCTTTTGAGGAAAAGAGAAGAAGTTAAGATCATAGAATATCAGGGTTGGAAGGGACCTCAGGAGGTCATCTAGTCCAACCCCCTGCCCAAAGCAAGACCAATCCCCAATTTTTGCCCCAGATCCCCAATGGCCCCCTCAGGGATTGAACTCACAACCCTGGGTTTAGCAGGCCAATGCTCAAACCACTGAGCTATCCCTCCCCACCAAGATGGGCTGGAGTTGTTATTGCTGCTGTTGCTAAAGTCCAATCCTGTTTTCTACAAACATGAAACAAGACAAACATGCAAATGGGGAGAGAAAAGAATTGCAAAACTAGAAAATGCAGCTTCTGGGTGTTGACTCTAATTTGCGATCTCACTGCTGGAAGACCACAGGCCCAGTCTACGGTTTTATCAGCACTCTGAGACCTGGCAAACTTGTACCAGCATCAGGCTGTTTAAGCTGGTAAACAGGACTAAAAATCCTTACCTTGGCTGGTTAAGCCAGACTCTTATTGGAGAGAAGGAAGAAGGAGAGAGATAGGAAAGACAAGGACATATGGGTGAGGGGAGGGTGGCAGACAGTCTCACATCTCAGGTGGTGTCTGGGATTTAGCCAGAGCTGATGGAGGTGACAGTGTTATCTGGGACCCTCTCTTTGGTCCAGTCTTGTCAGGACATCTCTCAGGATTAGAACGAAGAAGATCTGGGGTCCCAGAAGGATGAGAAGGATGTGGCAGCCATGTAGTCAAATTTTCTCCCCACAGTCTTTCTTTAAGGACACCAAAAGGGAGTGATTGGTGGAATAGCCCATCCCCTCATTATTTTGTCCACTAATTAGGCCATATATCCAACATACCAGTTTTGGTTTATGAATTTTCACTCCTCACCTCCTCTTGTTTACCAGACAGGATCTGACCACAGTACTTGAGTTACGTCATTACACCTTTTTGTTTTGGAGTAATTCAGTCAGTTTCCCTTTCGTGCCTTTTCCCATCACAATTTGTTGTTATAGGTTATTGTGACATCTTATGAATTTTCCCTTATGTTCTATAGGTGAGCTCACAATTAAGATAAATTTGTAGGGCCCACTTATCACAACAGATCTCAACTATTCTTTCCCCTGTGGTATGGCTACACTTGCTTCAACATGGAATTTGCCTCTGACTGTAGTCTAGTGGTTCTTAAATTGGATCATGGGGGAGGTAACAGAGCACTTGCTAGGGTACACCAAGAGGTAACTAGTCTGCTGGCTCCTCTGTGTCTCTATTCACTATGTGATGTTACATAGAACTTGTACACTAAACTTGTTAATATTACATTTTCCTGGAAGCCAGTGCTTTCATTGCTCCAGGGATATGATTGATTGATCTTACAATGGAAGGTGGCCTATGCAATGGAAGGTTGGCCAGGACACTAGATTGTCCAGGAAACACTCACTGATTTCAAAATGTGGTCTATGCTATGAAAAGATTTGGGAGACCCTGGCCTAACAGCTGAGTTTCAGGCTAAGGTATTCCATTTCTCTCTCTGTTTCTCATGCCTGATTTTCCTTTTACTCTCAGAAGTAGCTCCACTAATGTAAAATGGATATGAGGGGGAAGTCAAGACCACTGGGTTTTTTTTTAACATTGCCAAAAACAAGTAAGCTGCCAAAGCCAATTGGCGATTGTTGAATATGAGGTTCCTGAAGGTACTGATCACCCTAAGTTTTCTGCTCAACTTTCAGCACCACATCCTTGATTTTCAGTCCTGTTTACCTTTAGCCTTGACTTTGATCTTGTGGAGCAAGTAAAACAGGTGGAGAGTTGCTAGGAGAAGATGTTTCTTCTCTTAATGAATCTTTTAGGATGCATCCAGCACACTGCTGCTGCCTGGTTTAGCTCTATCCTATGAATTTTCTTCTCATTCCCCAGTAGGTCCATTTTGGTCAGCTCACCCTACCAGGGTCCCTGATATCCAGTAGTTAAAGTGTATTAAGAGGGGGAGCGCTCATCATTCCAGTCAAGGAGGAGGGAGAGCTGTGCAGATGTCTAGGGCCTAATCAGCAGAATTGGCAGTTTGTTGGAGAGTGGTCACTGAAAAATTAAGTATTTGGACCCAGAGTTAGTGTGAAAGATCCAGTGCAAAACAAAGATGTATCAGTTACTGGGATGATGTCCTGTGAGGATCAGCCACCATATAACTGCCCACTGTGCACAATATTTTTTGTCTGGCAGTAAAATTCCCCAAATCATCATGGCTGTAGTAGGGTGGTCACTGACAGATCCCCAGAATCCTGGACATTCCAGTACTTCTGGGAAGAGTGTGGGCTCACCCCCACCTTTGTGACTCCACTTTCGCTGGCGTGACCTCTCATGGTGTGTGCAAGGTCTTGCTGCATAGGGGATGGCACTTTGAAGAGTGTCCTGCCCCCATGATTTTGCATGCACAGTGCATGCAAGGCCACACTGGTGGGGGTGGTGCAGCTCGCTCTTAAAAATGGTGTTCCCCATCTGATACCAGACAAAACAGTGTCTGGTTTTGTCTCAGTACTGGATAGAGGACAAACCTTAGAAAAGCAGAGCTGCCCAGCTTAAAGCTGGAGGAATGGCTTGCCTAGGCTGTGGTGTGAAAGGCATGTAGGCATATACACATTGCTGAGTATCCAGCAGCAACAGGGATGTCAGAGGGAGGAAAGCTGCTCTGTGATGTTTTCATGCAGCTGTCTTGTATGGGTAAACTGGCTCAATTATTAATGGCTGACCTAGCGGCAAGCAGTTCTCAGAGGGGAGGTGATACAATAGCACAGGGGTCAGCAACCTTTGGCATGTGGCCCATCAGGGTAATCCACTGGTGGGCCTTGAGACATTTTGTTTATATTGACCATCGGCAGGCACAGGCCCCCGCAGCTCCCAGTGGCCGTGGTTCGCCGTTCCCAGCCAATGGGAGGTGCGGGAAGTGGCGTGGGCTGCAGGGACGTGCTGGTCGCCACTTCCCACAGCTCCCACTGGCCAGGAATGGCAAACGGTGGTCACTGGGAGCTGCAGGGGGCCATGCCTGTGGACAGTCAATGTAAACAAAATGTCTTGCGGCCCACAAGTGGATTACCCTGATGGGCCGTGTGCTGAAGGCTGCCGACCCCGGCAATAACAGTTACTCCACAGAGCAAGGAGGAACTCCCTCCAAGAATGCATTTGCTGTCTGTCTGTGCCTCAGTGTTTGGTGTTTTCATAGCTTGATTCGTGTGTGTGTGTGTGTGTGTGTTCCTGTGGTTAATGTATGTTTGTGCAGGTAGGTTTTTGTGCCCATTGGACTGGATTCCAGTCTTGGTCCATGGGTGGGTTAGAGCTAGTCAAAAACCAGAATTTTCATTCCACGATAAATTTTGAAATTTCCTTTCACCCTGAATTGGAACAAAAAGTTAAAATTGCGACGTTTCCTGCAAAACAAAAATTCCAAAACAATTTTGCTTTGGAACTGTCAAAACAGCCTTACCAAAACATGGTTTCAATAAAGGTCAAAACACTTAATTTTGACTTTAGTATAAATGTTGAAATTGAAGTTGAAACAAAGCCCTCTGACATTGCTGAAAAGAAGTGCTTTGATCACTGAAAACTTCAATGAAATTGATATGTTCTTGCAAAGCGGTTCGTTTGTCAAATTAGCATTTTCCAATTAAAAGCTCTTCCCTCGGAAAACTTTCAATAACCTCTCGTGTTTCTAAACGCACATAGCTATCATTAATGATTTTCTGCGTGCCTCACTCTGTGTATCTATTTCTCCGTATGTGTGAGGATCTGTGTATGCACATGAGTTTTAGTAAATGTCTGTGTGGGTGACACAGACACTTCCTTTGAAGGGCTCAGTTTCTTCTTCCTTTATCACTGCTATTGGTACTCCGTACTGCACGAATGTGGTCCAGTCTCCATCCAGACCCCGCTGATCCTGTGGCTGCACAGCTGATGTATGTACAGCCATTTTTGTGGTGATACCTCTGTCCTAGCATCACTGCAACCTGCTCTTCCAACAACTCAGTATTTTTTTAAAGATCCTTCCATATTGGCATGGTCCTCCATGTGCTTCTCAGACACTGTGGGGCTCTCCTTTTCTTGGCCGACATTGCAGGTGACTTATCTTCTGTAACAAAATGGCCTCAGCTACGAGACGGCATGCTGCTCTCATGACCTGCACCACTCCAGCTGCTGTCATCTCCTCTTATTTCATACTCCAAACTCCCATTCTCACATCTATTGGCTTTACTGCTTCCTTCACCTGTCTCTCTCACTCATTGTTATACTATCCCCGACTCTGGGAAGACTCTTCCTTTTCCTGTCCACCATCTGTGCCCTTGTTCTCCTCCTTGTGATCCCTCCTTTAAAACCTGCTTCTAGAAATGTCTTCCACCTTGCTGTCCTTATTGATAATCTCTCCACCCCCTCACTTCCCTGGATTGTTTTAGGTTTTGTCTTGGGTTTGTTCTCATGGTCTGTCTTAGACTAACAAGCTAGCTCGGTCAGGGACCATGTCTTTCTCTCTGTAAATTAAAATCTTGCATACAGTGCCATCAATCATCATCATTCAAAACCCACAGATTCAGTTCTAGGAGCGAGAGAAAAACTGGACCTAGGCAGCAGGAGTGGAGGGTGTTGTCTTGTTTCTGAGGTGTGTCTGCAGATGGTGGGTGTTTGTGAGGGAGCATTAATGAGAACTCCCTTACACTTAGAGTTCCCTAGTCTGACAATCGCAGTAAGGTATGCAAAGGAGGCTAAGTTGATATGATTTACATGCTGAGGAGCTCTGGAGGCTTCTTCAACATGTATCTTATGTCTTCTCGTTTGTCATGTACCTGACTCCAGCCAAGGCTCCTTATGTATCTATAGAGAGGGGGCTAAGTAAGTTTAGGGGGAATCTAACTGTAGTGTAAGGGACTGTAACTTTTATACCACCTTTCACATCACCTCTGAATTTGGTTCCTCATATCAAAGCTGTGGAGTACCTTGGATAAGAGGCTTGCATGGGTGTTTATGTCCAAAAGCCGTTTGTTAGCACAAACTCGTCTAACAATAGAACCAGGCGTAACATTCTGGGTATCTGAGTTGTCTGAGTATGGGGGATGGGGGGGGGTTCATGCTGTCCCGCCAATAAGCCTTAGCCTTATTTGGGAGGGACCATTTCTATGGATGAAAGGCTCATTCAGGCGCTGTCCCATTCAGCTTTGGCTGCTGCTGTCACCTCCCAGTTTTTGTGATGTGGACACTTGTGTCCTGGGAACTGGGCTGAGATGTCCAAACTTATTTCACATAGGCCACAGAATAGCTGCAGATGGAAGTGACTTTTGGCTGTTACTGGTCTGTGCTGAATTGAAATCAATAACAGGGAAGTGAGAGGGTTTGTAGCCCTTGAGCAGTCCCCGAGCCATCCATTTGTCTCATGGGGTATTTTCTGGTCCCTGTGCTCTGTGAGCATCCTGGAGCTAGAAGTACTGAGCGTGACACTGGAACTGGTCGGAGGTGCAGCATGAGGGGGTCTGGAAAGTAATGTGCCATTTGCAGACCTGTTGTTGTGACGTAATCCCATGGCAGCATGAGTCATTTTAAAGGACACATCAGTTGGAACTAAGCCCCCACCATCTGGTCTGCCCTATCATTACACCTGCCAAATAAAGGAGCATAACTCAGAATGGTGCCATTGAAATTCCATATACAGCAAACGACTGAAATGCCATTGTTGGTTTGTCCTTCCAAGCACAGTGCAATTCACCTCCTGCACAGACATTCATGGAGGCAGGAGAGACACTGTTATGAATGCCCTGATCAAGCGACTTTCTTTCCTGACAAAATAATAATTCCCTTTCTGAGTCTTTTGATCTCACTGAGGAGAGAGAAACTGAACCGCATGGGGCTTCAAAGTGTGAAGACCATGCTGAATGACTTGAGATTCCGAGAGCCACAGCTTCTCTTCAGTGAATCAGTCTTTTCTGCTTCATGACATCTTTCACCTCAACGGCAGCTGCAGCAGCAAACCTGAAGCAAAACTGATTAATTATGCATCACTGCTGTATTTAGGGGCTTTAAAATTGGCGTGAATGTAACTGGGTGCTCAAGCAGGTTAGAGCAGTTAACGCTGCGCTGATGGACATGTGGCTCAGGAGGTGAGGGTGGAGCTAAGCAGGGGGATTTGAGCAGGGAAAGAAATGGAAAATTAACAAGCAGAATTCTAGAGAGCTTTTTGGCGGTGGCTCTCTGTATAGTGATGAGCCTTTTTGTGTTTAAAAAAAAAAAAAAAAAAGCTACCTCCCGCCTTAGAAGTGGGAGCAGGAGATTTGATCATGGGAAGAGGCAGAGGGGAACTGTGCACTGTTAATGCAGCTCAACTCACTTTATCTCAAATAATAAGGGGATCCCACTGTGAAAAAGAATTGTGGGGCTCAGTCTGGTTTGTAGTGGACAGGTGTCTAGACAGCCATTATCCTAAACTGCTTCTAATTGATACTCAAGTTGCTAATCTCACCACAGAAGCCAAGGACTGAATGGGCCTTGAAAACTGAACTTCTCTCTTGCCCCCAGAAGCATTTTCTCTTTATGGGGACTGAGGCCCTTGGCAGGACAGCGAGGGGGGAGCTTGCACTGCTGCTGCCCATTGCTGTGCATGTTTAGCTGCTGAAGAGAGGCCTTCATGCCTCGGGGGCTGTCAAGCTGGCACTTGGAGCACTAAGCTCATGTATAATATGAACGCATTTATAGACAAGAGTTGTTGGGGGTGAGAATGGGGACCTTTAAGATAGGAATTGCATAACCAGATCTCCTCAGAGATGTTACTCAGGGTGGTAACTTGATTAAAAAGAATGTAGTTTGCTCAAGAAAGCAAAAACCCGCTGCTTCTGTCAGTTCTTGAGGTTCTAAGAAGACATGAATAGTGTAACTCCAATCGACGTAGCTTAGATTGACTTACGGCGGGTCCACACTATGCGATGTCAACGGGAGTCACACTCCTGTTGACTCCCCTTACTATTCTCCACCCGGTGGAGTACAGGAGTTGACGGGAGAGCGATCGGCTTTCGATTTATTGGGTCTTGACCCTCTAAATGGACTGCCGATGCATCAATCACCGCAGCGTCGATCCTCCAGGAAGCGTAGACAAGCCCTAAGACTCAGTCATAAGGTAAAGAATTAGAAACTTTGATTACACCTAGCTTAGCCTGTGGGCTACATGGAACTAACTAGAACTACTGTCCCACCTTGCATGGGATCTGACTGAAATTAGTTTCCTCAGGGGAAGTGTCTACGCCTTTTGTTTCAGTGGTCAGGAACAATGCGAGGATCTTTTCAAGACATTGCAACTTGGAAGCAGACATTCCCAGTTTTGAAGACTGTCCTCCTTTAAACTGGGCTAAATACAGGTAGCATCAGGCCAGGAACAAGATGGGTGTTGGGTTGGGCTTTTTTATCTATTAATACTAAAAATTGCCCATCCAAGGGATTCATGCATTGCTTTTTGCTGGAGCCCTTTGTCTTCACCTAATTTTCCTAAAATGGAAGAGATTTCATTCACCTTCTTAATAAGAATTGCAGGCTGTGAAAAGTACAGGTCCCAGAGTGCAGTTCTCTAGAGGGATCCAAGAGTCAGGTTGAGTATGCATACTTGGCGTCTCTGTGGCTACCCTTTTGTATTTGAGAGAAACATGGCGACAGGCTGAGTTATAGAATTCCCTTGCTGACATGATGCTCACAGACATCACTTTGGCGTCCCTAACTTAACGTAACCTAGATTCCCAAATGTTTTGTGTCCTAGGGAAAATCTTCAGGATTACTGACTGGTCTAAACTAAGCAATAGTTTCTCTAAATCCGGTTGTTTTACTTACTGGCCACATGTGCTAAATGACTGAGCTGTGAGAAATTTAAAGAAACAAAGAGATCATGAAATGGGGCGTTTTAAAAATGTAGAGGTAAGAACCAAACTATTTCACTTCTCCCTCAGGACAGACTGGCTAGTATGTTATATAATTCCAAAAGTACTTTTAAGGTCATTCAACTATCTTTGTATTTTCTTTTACTGTAGTGTATGTCTGCACTTGGTACGTATCAAAAGGCAAGAGAGAAAAATATTGAAGTTGTTTGTGAGAGCATTAGCATAAAATCGCATGGAATTTTGGAGCCAAATTCTGCAACTTTGGGGCCCAATCCCACAATTTTTTACTCCCATGAGTAAGTCTTACACAAGTAGAATAAATCACTTCAGTGGAACAATTCACATCAGTAAAGGTTTCAGGAGTGGGCATTTACTTTGTAGAATCTTTACTATCATCTCACCCCTAAATACTTAGTAATATGATATGGTTAGTGTTAGATAATAAGAATAAAAAGGAGAGACCAACTGTGCATGGGAAAGGGGAGAGAAGAGGTTGTCAGCTGTGACTTGCAGTGAGATGGAGAAGCAGTGAAGCAGAAATGTACAGGAATTTTATTCCATGTGGGTAGCGCTGCAGAGGAGAAGGCTCTTGTATCAGCAGTGGCAAGGGAGTGAGAGAATGTTGCTGCTAAATAGAGCAGAAGGAGCAAGGAGGAAAGTGAGTCTTTGTATCATATATGTAGCATATTACCAAGACCCAAAAGAAAATGTTTAAGGGGTGGAGGGGAACTTATGGATTGGCAGTGAGGTGGGGAAGAACTTCAAGCTGTCGAGCTGAAGACGGGGGGAGGGGGGGGGATGTGTATGCCCTGTTGCACAGTACTTTGCTGGCTATACTTTCCATGACAGTTACATACTTATCAGTTCTTAAAGGACACTCCTCTCTTGAGCGCTGATGTTCTCTGGGGCAGTAGTGTGAGAAGTATGTGGCTGCATTAGATCACTAGGGGCTGTTTTAAATTCTAATATGATCAAGACTCATGTAACAGGATTCTCTTTCTCTTGCACTTGAAGTCTTTAGTGGGCAGCTCAATGGAGATTTTAAAGATAAATGTGAATCTTGGAATATACTAGTAAGGATATTTTAAGGAGATGCCCTATATACAATGATTTTTTCGGGGCATTTTTTTTTTTTTGGTGCATGAGGATGAGATATAATAAAGGAGGAACCTCTATGTTTATCTTTATCTAACCACTTCTTGTATTGTCAGCCTGGCCTGGAGGTCAGCATCTGCCATCCTTGATGCCGGGGCTGTTCTTTCATGGGATAAGAGGGAGGAATCAGTCTTGAGGAGAACAGGGAAAGAGCTCTGTTAGATGAAAACAAGACTCCTATTCTTCACCAGCCTAATCCATTATGCTGGTTAATATCCGAGAACTTTAATACATCCCTCCTCAGTGCAGTAATGTCTGCAGCATATGGAGTTAATCTCCTATCAAGAGCAGATGGGGAGAGGAGGATTGGACTCAGCTCAGTACAGTTGCTATTCCAGGTTGGTTGTACTCATCCTCTCCCAGCTAGGGGTGCTAGCAGCTCTCAACTCCTAACTAACTTAACAACCTGCTCATTCACCGAGGGAGCACTTAGCTAGCCCTTATCCTGACCTGTTCCTGGAACACAAGGGACTAGCTCACCTCAAAGCAGTCATGATGCCAAATTCTGCTCTCCCTTATGCTTGTGAAACTCAAGCCAATGGAGTTGCTCAGTTGTAGCTGAGGGTAGGATTTGGCCATACTGATACTACAATAATTGTATGGCCAACAAGGACTTCGGGTTTGTCAGTATGCTACACAACTTGGCCACTGAATTTCCTGTTGACAATAGGGATAAAATCCAGACTTTCCTGCTTCAAAACCACAGGGCTCTATCACTTAAGCTAAGAGGAGTTTCCATTAACAATTAGCACTGTGCAGCCTATGACAGAGTTGAGCAGTTCTAATTCCATCCAGTAGAGGGCACTGATAAACACTAGCCAGTTTACTCAAGTACTCTGGAACAAAGGCTCATTGGTTTTGTATGGGACTGTTTTGATGTGAGGATGAATTAAAAGACATAGGAGTTCTCCTCCCTTAGACAATAATGTGTGTACGTGATTAGGTTAGGAGGGCTCTGTCCACAACGCCCAACGATGGACCTGATCATTTATGTCAATGGCAAAGCTCCCATTGATTTCCATGGTACATGATCAGAACCATAGTGAACAGCCTGAACTGGGGAGGAGGCAATATCTGATCAGAAGTTTGAAGGAAAACCGCTACCTAGTTTCAGGCTGACGAGTAGGCTTGATGAACACTGGCATGAATAGTGTTGATGACACTTTCTAAACACGTTCATTGTAAACAAGGAATTTAAAATTAAAATATTCCCCTGCAAGCATGGGAAACCCAAACAAAACATGGGCTTCTAGATTGCTACACGTCAGAGCCACCCATAACCAACCCAGGGATATGCAGAAATAGAGGTGAGGAGAGAGAGAAGGACGGAGCTACTGCTCTTCCTTATGTTTCTTGGGCTCAATCATCCTAATCTGGGTAAGCAAATAGCAGGGTGAATGACTGCCCCAAAATCTGTATGGAGAATAGCACAATAGATCCTCGATGGTTTAAGTTCAGCCATGTGTGGGGCAGGGATGGATGGGGTAGAAGTGACCGCTGGCTTATCCTGGAGTCAGGTCTATTTGTGCTTTGAAGGGGGAGTGCACAGCTATGTGTTGTGCCTGACACACACAAGAGGGAACTGGTCTCTGTGCCAGCACTGAAGCCAGTGCAGCAACTTGTGCCCCTCTGATTCTGGTGTTGCCACAGACCAGCTCAACTCCTAGTGCAGCTCAGAGCTACCCTAACTTGCACCTGCTGCATATTGCCCCTGTGGGGCTTGTGGCAGGGAACAGGCAAGCACAGGAGCACCCTGCCCACACCTCGTCCTGTCCTGAGCCCTCCCGCAAATGCACCAGGGGCTCCTGGAAGGGGCTACAGAATCAACATAGCCAGCTCTGTAGCTCACACAGAGGCCCCTAGATTGGGATTATTGCCCTAGAGGGGAGCTGGACAGGGGTATATAGCTGCCCTGTGGTCATTTTTCACCAGCCAACTGGCCCACAGAACAATAGTGAATCAGGTGGCAGGGGGAACAGGACAAACTACCTGCTTTTGACAGGTTTCAGAGTAACAGCCGTGTTAGTCTGTATTCGCAAAAAGAAAAGGAGTACTTGTGGCACCTTAGAGACTAACCAATTTATTAGAGCATAAGCTTTCGTGAGCTACAGCTCACTTCCTCAGATGCATATCGTGGAAACTGCAGCAGGCTTTATATATACACAGAGAATATGAAACAATACCTCCTCCCACCCCACTGTCCTGCTGGTAATAGCTTATCTAAAGTGATCATCAGGTGGGCCATTTCCAGCACAAATCCAGGTTTTCTCACCCTCCACCCCCCCACACAAATTCACTCTCCTGCTGGTGATAGCCCATCCAAAGGTCACTTTTGGATGGGCTATCACCAGCAGGAGAGTGAATTTGTGTGGGGGGGTGGAGGGTGAGAGAACCTGGATTTGTGCTGGAAATGGCCCACCTGATGATCACTTTAGATAAGCTATTACCAGCAGGACAGTGGGGTGGGAGGAGGTATTGTTTCATATTCTCTGTGTATATATAAAGCCTGCTGCAGTTTCCACGATATGCATCTGAGGAAGTGAGCTGTAGCTCACGAAAGCTTATGCTCTAATAAATTGGTTAGTCTCTAAGGTGCCACAAGTACTCCTTTTCTTTTTACCTGCTTTTGGTTATTTGCATTTCTATTATGTGCAAAGGGCCAGGGTACTCTGGCTTCCTGAGGGATAATGACAACAGCATAGAGTCATAAACATTTCCTGCCATCTATAAACCACTCAATTATGCCTACATTTAGTAGCATTAAAAATTACTATTGAGTGAATTGATTATATTTAAATGCAAAGTTTTAAGTATTATCATAATCAAATACTATATTTACGTGTCCAAAATATCAGCTTTGAAAGAAATTTCTGATTCTAAAGTGATCATTGGAAAATGTCCCATGATTTTGTTTTTAAAGGGGAATTCCTTCCTAACGTTTTTCCCTATTGTAATATTCAACCCAGGTTGCTTGAGTTCAGTTTTTCTTTAATTTAGTTTGATCTTTTTAAAAAAACTTTTAGATTCTCTCCATTCTGGCCTCGTATACTTTTCGCTAGTTGCAATTGTTTTCTTCGAATATTTCAAAATCTTTTTTCCTTTTTTTTTTTTTTTTTTTTTTTAGGCTCGTATACCTTTTTGTGTGCGCTTTCAAACTGAGCTCCAGCCTGTTCCTAGACCCCTCCCCACCCCCAAATCATTAGGCTGGGGTCTGGTGGCAGGGAGGAGCCCTATACAGCTTCAGTTCCTTTCCCCTCCTTCTTAAGGTTTCATAAAGCTGGCATCAATTTGTCAGCTGCTAGGAAAATAAAGAAACCTTGATTGAATCTGTCTGAATAGAGCTGTTTGTTAGTTTATGTTGTGGTCTGGACTCTTACTTATTGAGTTAAGGAGCTCCGTGAAGGATCTGACAGTTTATAAAGCTGTTCTAGGCAGGCAACATTAAGTAAAACTCATGATTAAGAAAAATTACATTTCCTATAATTGAATAAAATCCAGCAGGAATGTTTCTAATCATCCACACTAGCCACTAACGTATGCTTAAGGAGTTGGAGTACGAGGAGAGAGACTCTCCAATAATTTAGCAGCTAAGTACCTATTGGGGCATGTAGCCCTGAGCATAGAATGGCCTACAGTATCTGGTTAATTTTGAAACGCACCGAAGAGCATGGTGAGGCTTCAGCTTAATTGTCCAGTTCTGGGTGCCACACTTTAAGAAAGATGTCGGAAAATTAGGAAGTCCAGAAGAGAACAACAAAAATGATAAAAGGTTTAGAAAACCTGACCTGTGAGGAAAGGTTAAAAAAGCTTGGGTGTGGGCTTAATCTTGAGAAAAGAAGACTGAGGAGGGACCTGATATGTCTTCAGGGCTGTTACAAGGAATGCAGATCAATAGTTCTGGGTCCCCTGAAGGTAGGACCAGAAGTAATGGGCTTAATTTACAGCAAAGGAGATTTAGATTAGATATTAGGAAAACCTTTCTAACTGTAAGGGTAGTTAAGCTCTTGAATAGGCTTCCAAGGAAGGATGTGGAATCCTTGTCACTGGAGGCATTTAAGAACAAAACATTTGTTAGGGATAGTCTAGGTCTACTTGATCCTGTCTCAGCTCAGGGGGCTGGACTTGATGACCTCTCTAGGTCCCTTCCAGCCCTGTGATTCTATGACTATCTACTAGAAATCTGCAAAAATCAATTGAAACCTGGCCAAAAATGTCTGATCATTTGTGTTACGGGCAGGCAGGTGGCTCTTTAAACATTTCAGTTATTTTATTCTTTAAATTTTATTGTTTTTTCGTCTGCACATAATTTGTATATGAGCAACACAGTTAGCCAATACTAGTTAGTCACAATCACTTTCTAGGGACTTCTTGCACTAAACCAGAGGTGAAGCAGCGTCAGCAGTCTGTTCTCTTACTGTCTCTGAGGCTGCTTGGCACTGGATCTCTAACCACATACTGACATATGTTTCTCATAGGAAGGTTTCCATTTTGTTTTCACAACAATTTGCATAATTCTATAACTCCACAGATTTCACTCATGTATCAGTTTTGCTGCTAGGCAGCTTTGCACAATAGATCCCTGACTCTGTGTCCAGGGACGTGTCCATACCGGGGAGACTGGGAACTTTTCTCTTGCTGCCACAAGACACTGAGAGTAGCCAGCAACAAGAAAGCCAAGGATGAAGGAATCCTATGTTAAAGGTTCTTAATATTTGAAATAAAGTTGATCTATACACTAGGTTTTGATTCTGAACTCCCTAGCTTTGGTGAGCAGGAAGAGTTGTGGAGTTGGGACTTAGATTTTAAGTTCATTTATGTTTATCTTTGTTGACATTTTCTTTAGCGCACTTGTTAATATTGGGTCAGATACTCAATGGACCTATGCCGATTGAAACTAGCTGAGGATCTGGCCAATTGTATTTAATCAATACAGAATGATGCCTTCACCTATGGGTTGATCAAACAAGTGAATCCCAGCCTCAGCCAAAAGGAAATCAAAGGAGAAACATAAAACTACTGCCACAGCCGGTTCCTTTAAAAAAAAGAAATCTTTGCATATATCCACATTTGGAATCAAATGTTTGTGAAAGATCATAAAAGATGCAGTGACAGTTCTCAGGGTACCCAGGAATGTAAGTCATCTTGGTATCCCCCTGCCTGCAGAAAGAGGGGGACATTATGCTTAACTGGCTGTCAGCTCCCTGACATCAGCCTGGTAGCCATCCAAGCACTCTCCTCTGAGCTATGCCAGCCTTTTCTTTCCCTTGCAGGTTAATAGGTTTACCCCAGTCCCTGAGCCCCTTTGAAGCATTCTCTTGTGGTGTTCATCCCCGTTATTCACTGACCATTCAGCAAAATACCAGGTCTGCTGTCCCCAAGGGAACAATGTACACACCACTTGTGTGAGTCAAGTCAGGATCAGCACCTTGCTGAGAATTGCAGCACTGAGATATATTAATACTGAAAACAACAAGTTTATTATCAAAGACTCAAGAGATAATGAATGAGGATATCAAAATGAAAGGTTACGAATAAAAAAACTATGTTTTCAAGACACTTAACAGGCTAAAAGTCCTTTGCAGTGTTTCAACCAATGCTGGCTGTGATTCCGTTTTCATGAATGTAATCATGCTGCCCGCTTACTTCCTAGGTGCAGGATAAAGTGGCATCTTCCTTGTCTTCTCCTATCCCTCAAAGTTCGTTTTCTGTACCCAGAGGCAAGATGACTTATTCTCCGATGTGCTGCCTCCCTGTTGATTTCATATCTCCTCGTTAATTTCATATGTAAAAGACTCTCCACTGTGTTAATTTACAATGCTTAATTTCCATACCGACAGGGAGACAGGTAAATAAACATTTTTTATCTGACAGAAGACCTGTTTGTCAACTCTTCCTTGATACAGACTTTGGGAACATATTTTAGGTATACATACATAGCTCCTTACATAGTATCTGTACATACATTTCACAGTGATATTAATGACTAGTGTGACCCTGGCTTTCATTTAAGACCTCACATGACATTCTCTGGTAAACAAGAATGCACAGACCAGAATCAGGATATTCTTATAACCTCCTTGACAGTTGGCATTGAAGGGTTTTTGCAGCACAGATGTGTTAAAAATTATATCTTAGCCACAAGTAAGAATTATACATCTAAGCTTTTATTGTCTAATAATATAATACTTTCCCTTTCTATCCAAAGATCTCAAAACTCTTTACAAACATGAATAAATTAAGTGTCGCATCACTTCTTGGCTGCAGGGAAGTCAGAGAGCTGTGGGAATCTTGCAAAATATTTTGCAGGTGAGTTTAAATAATGAATTCAGGTTTGCTATGATTCCTTTTTGTGAATGTGCCAGAGATGGAGTTTTGCTTGTAGAAAGCTAATTTTAAGCACAGACACATGTACACTCAGAAATGGAAAACTTTAAACTGGCAGTGGTCTGCTTTTTATGGTCCAGGATACAGCTTGATTCAGCAATGTGGTGTGATTCCCAGAGCCCTGGCACAGAAACAATTAAATGACTGCACCCTTCACAATGAGGATCCTGAGAACACACAATTATTTTGCATGACAGTAACAGGACCAATTTACAATGAAAGTCTGCCCCTGGCCATTAAATCTTACATTAGCTTCATATTTTAGTAATGATGCTTCAAGCAAGGCCTGTCTGGGCCAGAAAAGAAAAGGTTTAAAAATGTGTAAAAGTTCTAGATATGCAGAGTTGTTGTAGCCATGTTGGTGCCAGGATATTGGAGAGACAAGGTGGGTGAGATAATATCTTTCATTAGACCATACTTTCATTAGCAAAAGTACGTGCCAACTCAAGTCTGCTGATGCACAATGCCCTTTTTAAACCACCAGCTGCAAGTTTGCCGTCACATCACCCATTATGGTCTCATCTGCCATGCCAGGATGTTAGGGAGGAAACACTCTGGCTAGAGGAATGGATATCTGTTATAATCCCCAACCAGTGCCTCGTTGCCAACCCCACAATTTGCCTGCCTGGTTTTGACCTGCCCCGTCGCCAGTGGTCCCTGTTGAACAGGTTCCGGACCAGGCACGGTCTCTATGCAGCCAACCAGTATCGCTGGGGCCTTTGTGACAGCCCTTTGTGCAGCTGCGGCACAGCATAGACAATGACGCACGTTGTCAATGAATGCCTGCTGACTGGGTTCAGTGGTGGCCTAGAAGAACTGCATCATGCCACTGAAGATGCCATCACTTGGCCAGATGACGATGCACACGCAAAATAAAATAAATTAGACCAACTTCTGATGGTGAGAGAGACAAGCTTTGAAGCTACAGAGCTCTTCTTCAGGTCTGGGAAAGGTACTCAGAGTGTCTCAGCTAAATACAAGACCAAACAGCTAGTTTAGCATAAGTTGTTCACCTTAGAATATGTGGTAAGTGGCCCCTGTAGGTATAGGACAAAAAGCGCGGTTGGTGGGTTAGACTGTTGTAATAGGCCACCAATCCACTGTCTTTATTAAGACCGTGACTTTAGTGTCTATCAAAGTAATGAATTTAAGCTCCCAGGCTCGTCTTTTGAAAGTGTTGCACAGGTTTCCTTTGAGGATGTGGACTCATAGGTCAGATAGGCAGTGGTTGCTTTGTAAAAACTGTTCACCCACAGGTGATGTGGTGTTTGTGTCTTATTTTCCTGAGTGAGTTCATTTAAGAGCATAGTGATTGTCTGGTTTCACCCACATAGTTGTTGTTAGGGCATTTAATGCACTGGATGAGGTACACCACATATTGTGATAGGCATGTGTGGGACCTATGCATGTTGAAAGATGTGTTGTGGGTGGTGTTAATCATTGTAGCAGTGGAGATATGTCTGCAGGTTTTGCATCTGTTGTTCTGGCAGGGTCTGGTGCCGCTTTGAGTTGCTGTGTCCTGGTCTGTGTTGAGTTTGCTTCTGCCGACGAGGTTTGGCTGGGGGTTTGCTTGAAGGTCAGAAGAAGGGGTTCATGAAAGGTTTCTTTCAGAATGGGGTCACCATCAAGTATGGGTTGTAGTTGTTTGATGATACCCTCTATGGGTTTCAGTATAGGGTGGTAGGTAACAACTAGGGGTGTGCACTTGGAGGGGGTTTTGTTTCTGCATTGAAGCAGATTCTCTTAGATATTTGGGTGGCCTGTTCCATGATGGGATCTACTTCTCTGGAGTGTCCTTGTTTGGTGAATGTGGGTTTGAGTGTGTTAAGGAGTATATCCCAGACTTTCTCCTTGGAGCATATTCTGTGGTATCGGTTTTCTTGGTGTGTTTCTGATGGTCACTGGTGTGATGGGTTGTCCCACTTTAAGGTGTCACATGATATACTGGGATACCCCTGAGTCCACCTGTTAAGCCTCCTCCAGCACACACACAGGCAGGCCACACCCAGCTGCAGAAAGACACAGAGACTGAGATCAGCTCTGGAAAGACACAATTTAAGGGACTTTCCCCAGCACTCAGGTGCCCACCTTGGAGTGCAGACCCAAAGGTATATTGTCTTGCGCTGTATAGAAAGATCTGCACCGTGCAAGCTCATAAACATTCACCCTCTTACTCAATGTGAAGAGAGAGATGCACAGCTTCTTGCCCCCTCCCCCCAGATATGGATTCCACAAACTGGATTATGTTATAAACAAGAAATGAGTTTATTAACTACAAAAAACAGATCTTAAGTGATTATAAGGAACAGCAAACAAAACAAAGTGGATTATCAAGCAAATAAAACAAAACACGCATACTAAACTTAAGATCTTAAAGAGACTGGTTTCAAGAAATAATTTCACCCTAAATGTTGTTTTAGGCAAGTTGTTGAGTTTCTGTATCTTAGAGTTCCCGTTATTTCTTCTTACAGACTAGACCCCATCTCAGTCTGGACTCACCCTGGCCTTTTGCCTCAGGGTAGTTCCTTTGTCTCTTTTCAGGTACTTTCAGCAGTCCTTCTTGGGTAGGCAATGGAGGAGAGACCTGTTTTCCTTACTGCCCAGCCTTAAATAAGATTTACTTAAGGTGCGAATCTTTTGTTTCCCAGTCTTGACCTCCTCCTCCTTTTAATGGAAAATTACTAGAAGTCTGTAGTAGCTCGCAGACTCACCAGCGCAGCACCTCCAGCTGGTCGGCTGGGAATTAGCTCTTTTCCAGCCTCAGAGCACCCTCTGATGGCCGGTGTCTCCCCTGCCTCAGGCCCCCCATGTCCCTCCCAAACCCTGGTGCCCCTTTCCTTTGGTGTGCTGCTCCACAGCAGTCCCCACACTCTCGGTCTCCCCTCGCAGGGAAACCCCCTCCCCTAAGCCCACCTTGCCTCAGTGGCTACTGCCAGTCGTCATCTAGCCCCCTCTCACTGGGGCAAACTGCAGTCTGTAATGGCTACTCATCATCAGCAAGGGGGATGGACCAGCCGCCTCTGCCTATCCCCAGGCTATACCTCTTTAGCCCTGGCACCTGCCTTGGGCCCTTGACAAGGCCTGCAGCCTGGGGAGTTGCCAGGCTGAAGCTCCCCAGCCCTGCTCTGCTTCCAGTACCCTTTTCTCCCCGGCAGCTAGATCCTTTTTCCTCCAAGGCAGGAGAGAGACTGACCCAGCTCCTGGCTCACAGCCCTTTTATAGGGCCAGCTGTGGCCTGATTAGCTGTGGCCACACCTGTGGCTGCCTCCCCAATCAGCCTAGCCTTTTGGGGTAACTGCCCTGCTACAAAGTCCAAGATAGTTTTTAGTACCATGTGACAGGACCACCTGACCTAGTAGTGTCACAGCTATGTCTCATCCCAGAACGCCTCTCAGGAAGGAGAGACATTAGTATCTTGAAAGTCTTAACTGTTTCTTCCTAATGGCCGATTAAGTCTGATGACCTTTTGTCTGGTGGGTGTCTCCCAAATACGTAATTGTTGTCCATATTCTTAACTTTAGATACAGAAATGATACATGCATACAAACTGGATAATCACATTCAGTAACATATAGCCTTTCCAATGATACCTTACAAGACCCATTTTGCACAAATGGGTTATATCATATTGATATCATAAGCATATTTCCATAAAGAATATGGAGTGTCACATCACAGCTGGATCTATGAAGATCAATCCTCTGACAAAATCCAGGAAGTGTGACTTTGCTGGTTTGGACACATAGAGAAGATGAATGAAGAGGATCTGGTGAAGATGGCAGAAGATGGTGGTAGGAAAGAGACCCAGAGGAAAGCTGAGGAAGCAACAGATGGATTGCATCAAAGAGGATGGTAAGCAGATAGACCTTAGTGCCACCTTGGACAGATGAAGATGGCAGAAGCTTGCATGATGCTTTGCCCCCAGATGATAGAATAGGGGAAAGAAGAAAACTTTAATCCCAAAGTTCTAAGCATTTCAGAAGTGAAGTTTATAGGGGAAATATGGTGGAGGGAAAGTTCCAGGCAGCATTGCACTGCTCTAACATTGACCTTTAAAAGTGCCATTCCCCTCTCCAAGAGGCAAAACTGATGGCTTTTATGCATTTTGTGTGAAGATATCATATCTACACAGACTCTTCCCTGCTGACTCTCCAATAAAATTTGACAGGAAACAGGAATTGTGCCCATATGTGAGCCTTTAAAAGGGACAGTATCTGCATTGTCACTCAGACAGAATATGAGATTGTTTCTTTGTTTTTAAAAGATCATTTCTGACATCCAGGCACGTGTCACAGACAGCCCTGGTAGAGCTCCCCCTTTTGAACACTCACCAGGCTACTGTATTTGGGTCTCAACACACTGGACCTGTGTCCTCTTAAACTTCCCTTGGTCTGAGGATGCTGCAGCACTGTTTCTTTCCTTGGCCCCTCTGGTGTATATCCTGGTACAAGCTTTCTATCTTTTACCCCCTCCAGGAAATGGTACCACACAGTCCAGCTGCTTTAGGCCCCCAGGACCAGTGCTGACCCCCCTGGACTCTACAGTAGCTTAAGCACATCCTTTCCCAGAGCACTAACCTTGGAAGTGCTCTCTATTTACAGGTCACCTCCTCAGGTACACGTGACAGTGAAAGAACACAGACACACAGGCTTTGTAAGGCTTTCTAAACACAATTACTCTTTACTTAGATAGCACTGAGAGACCCAGATCCAGATAGATGTTTTATGTGCCATTCCCCTCACTGTAACTCACACTTCCCTTGGATGTCACTGGGGTCTGTGATGAGGTGGGCAGGCTTTTTCCCCCTCCCACCTCATCAGGCTGCCGTACAGCCTTGCTTCCTGCCCCAAACCCTGGAGTCATTCTCTCTCTCCTCCAGCCAGTTTCCTTTGACCTTGGCTCATCTCTAAGCTTTCCCTTTCCCTGTGTGTCCCCTTTCCCTCCAAAAGCCTGCCAAAGCTTCCTGTTCCCTTCTCTGTGAGTCCCTCAAGTCTATAAATCCTACTGCCATTATCTGTTTCATTTGTTCTATTCTTGGAGATTTTCCACTTTCTAATACCCAGCCCCCTGCAAAGAGGTTGGAAGAACTAGTTCTCCCAGCTTCAGCCAATCTATTGTGCCAAGGTGTTTCCACCTTGAATAGGCCACTATTAACATTTAACAACTCACCATTGTCCCTGGTTTGGCAGATATGACACAACCCCTGTCAATTTACGACCCCCAACTCACTACACATTGAGGCTTTCCATGATACAGCAATATCATACCATCAACCAGAAGTCATAAGTTGTACATAGAGAGGTCCCCAAATCACAGACTCATAGACTTTAAGATCAGAAGGGACCATCATGATCATCTAGTCTGACCTCCTGCATATTGCAAACATTTTTCTCCTTTCTCAGCTCTGCTTCCCTTTACCTGCTTTTTTTTCTTTTCATTTGCTTCTGCCTCCCTAGGTAGAGAACAGTGTCTCTTTAAAGTCATCAGCCTGAGTGCCTGAGAAATACTACGCGCTCTGGACTTTGGGGACTGTACCAAGACTCTGGTTTTGAACACCTATGAACTTTGGGAAAGCTTAGATCCAGCTGCAGACTTGAACTTCACAGCTGGACCCATACCCCTGAGATGGCCAATCTAAATGACAAAGCTGAACACCTTCGCTGTGTGGGAAAGCTCAGAAAACTGCGTCTGAATGCTGAAGAGTAGAAAACCCTCGGACTTCATCCTCTTAATTACTGATGGGTGAACCTCAAAAAGGCTGTAGGTTAATTTCATATAAGAAACAAAGGGGCAGGTTCTTGAGTATGGCCAAGAAATGCTGAGTGCAACTAGGGCGGGGATGAGGTGGGGAATAAATTAGCTCTTTGTGCCTTTCTGAACCTATGGCCAGGTATGCTCTAAAGTAACAACACCTGCTGCCAACAGCCTGCAGGGGCTTATCTGACTGCCAGGGATCACCATGTCCCTCAGCCACAGCCCCTGCATGGATGGGGGGCATTGACATGGGGTGGCATAAGAACCTTGTATGCTGCCGTCATTGGCTGGATCCATATACTTGATGGACCCAGGAATCAGGCCCCACAATTCATATTCAATCCTATTCTATATAGATTTTTATGCAACCCCGTCACCATATCTATGAGTATCTGATTGTTATTCAATGCATATCTGTCTCTCTGAACCTCTGCAAAACTAGCAGTATCACAAGAACAGGCTTTCTGAGGAGATTTCTATTGCTTCCTGCTACTGATGTAATGGGAAATACCACAAAAAGAGCCTTTCTCACAGTATTTTGGTGTGTTTGCTTCCGATCCTGGCTGGACATGCAAGGCAGAAGCACATGAGAATGAAAAACAGTTGTATTTGAACAGGTTAATGGAACCTTCTGGAACCTTTAAAAAAGTTTGGTTTGAGCTGTGGGTGAGTTAGTGGAGTGGTCTCTGAGCCCAGGCAGGAACCCTCAGTAGACGGTAGTATGTGTCAAACCCTGAGGCTCGTGACTCTGGGGAAGCACTATTCTCCACTGAAGGAGGCTATGACAAATCAAGAGAAAACAAGTGAAGGGGGGCAAGGCTGGGAAGAGAGAAGTATTGTCAATGGGGTAGGATTTTTATTCAGACTCAGTAGAGCCATCTCTTATGTGCTCAAAATGCAGTAGACATGGTTGTGCTTTTGCTGAGTGTGAGGTGGAAATGGCCAGGCAATGAACTAATAGTCACAGGCTCCCTTTCTACCATAAGAATGACACTCATAAAACTGACACTTCCTTTTCCCCAATAAATCCCTACCAAACAAAAAACTAAAACCAAAGCTCTTCTCCCAAGCAGTGTTCTGTTGCCATAAAGGGAAGAAATGCCAGAGATTCCATGAAGTCCACTAGGGACTTGCTATAGCTATTGATTTTATGTGGAACGTGCTCAGATATTACAGTGATGGACAGCAGAATAAAACCTCAACAGAGAGAGAGAATGTTGGAGTATGGGACTGGGAGACTGGACATCTAGATTTTATTCCTTGTTCTGTCATCAATTTGTTATATGTACTGGGGTAAGTCACTTAACAACTTTGTGCCTCCTTGTCCCTATCTGCAAAAATGGTATAATATTATGTACCTACCTCACAAGGCTATTGTGAAGCTTAATGAATGCCTTTTTTGTCCTTGGATGATGGGTGATATGTAAGTGTATTTGTGTAGTATATATTACTATTAGGTGCCATACTTACATGAGCCATTTGTATACTCCTCCTTGAGACCGCCTTCCCTCCAGGTTCTGTTGATGACGAGACACATGCCAATAATTAGTCACATTGATTCCCTCTGCCTCCCACACAACCCACCCAGTTAGAAAAGAAAAACAACATATGATGGACCAGATTCATCCCTGGTATAACTCCATTGATTGCAGGACAGTTCTATCAGGAATGAATTTGGCCTCAGCAAATATATGGAAATATATCAAAGTAGATTATGAGATGGGCACAATTTGTATGTATAACTCAAAGGCACCCTGCAGGAGTTAGTGCTCTTGAAAGCACCTCAGGAAGTGATAGAGAGAGAGTGGCATGAAGCTGAAGGTCCTGAGTTTGAATCCTTGGTGATAGCTGAGATATGAATGTGTCTAAACTTGAGCTGTTGCAGGAGATGGGATCTCAAGTGAGGGGAAGGTTGTAAATGGGGAGGTTGTACATACAGTTGGGTGGGAATGGAGCAAGGCCAGTTGCTGAATCCAGTTTTGTGGGATTTTGCCTTGGAACCATGTTTGTTCTCCCACCAATCTTACACCAAAGCCAAGTTCAAGAGGGAAGTTGGTGGTAGCAATAAATACAGGAAGGCATGCTAATGAGCAGTAGGTGCAGGTGGTAAAAACAATCTATGCAAGAAGAGAAATACTTCTCCTCTAGATGCACACACAGACACCCTGCTAAAGGGAAGCATTCATCTGTAATTGCAGTCAACCTGCTTTTCAGCATGCCAGCACTAATCACTAGCACTATCAAGTAATTAACATTTACAGTGTTATGCACCATTGTGACCTCAGAATATAGTAAATTTGCTGTGATTGCAGGAATCCTCGCAACCTCATTCCATTCAGTGTATGGTTTCACTCTGATGTCATCCTCTCTTGTATTCAACAAGACCAGAGAGGTCCAGCAAAGGCAACTCATTTAACTTGCTGTCACTGATGAGACCTGTGCTGTGCCTACTACCCACAGGTTTCTATTGTTTCTTGTCACTTGACCAGGCCACTGTCACTTTTAGTCTGTTCACCAGTGTTGGCTCAAGGGAGGCCTGCAGTTTCCCGTATCTCTATAGGAAGAGCTGTGCTGGAAGGGGGATTCACTGCTAGGGGAAGTTAGTGGCTGTGTAACCCATGTGCCTAATAGGGAGATATCTCTTTAAGAGACCCATTCCGGGGGAGGAGGTTGGAGTGAGTTGTGTCTGGGTCATTGTTGCTAGGCAGTTTAAGCACTCCACATCCAGAAGCTTCTGGAATTGAGTGTGGTAGTTTTGGGTATGCTCCAGCAGGTTCCCAGTTGCTGGGGTCAGACTCTATGAGGGTAAGCAGTCAGGGCAGCTTCTTTGCAGAAGGCCATGTGTCCTGTGTGCATTGGGAGAAGCTGAGCCCGGAAGCAGGCTGTTGTCCCTAACCCTGAAGCATTTTGCAGCAGGTTAGTGATATTGTTAACCCTCTAACAGGGAAGCACAGGCAATGCTAATTATAGCAAGGGGAAATTGGGAGAGAAAAATATCTTCTATTTTAATTGCATGCTTTGAATGTTTTGATTTTAGCCAAGCTGTTCTAGTTAAATTGTCTCAACTAGTTTGATTCACCAACTTTTCTTTAAATGTGGTAATGGGGAAAGAGTCATTTATATTTTGCTATTCTCAGTTTTGTATTTTCTTGTAACAGGGTTTTCTTTAAATCTATACACTTCACTGAGTGATTGGTTAATCAGTCAGCTGACTGGCTAGCAGCGATTTCAACAGAGGAGGAGTCTGCATGGATTCCAACTGAAGATCCCTACAAGCAAGTGGAGGGAAGATGTTTTAGGCTCAGCAGACTATAGATGTGGTGATCAAAGACTCTAACTGAGACTTAGGTGAAGAAAACCTAAGCTTTTGGGAACTTTCAGTTTCTTCTCGCTGTATTTCTGTTGACAATACAGTAAAAAGTGGGACTGAACTCTTCAGATTTTAATTTTTTTTTATGTTTATGTATAACTGTGAAGGTTATGTCTGTGGATTATAAAATAGCCATGTCATGCTGTAAAAATTATATTTGTTTCTTTATCATAAGATTTTATAAAGTTATTTAATTAAATTCATTTCTTTAGTTCCTTTCGGGACTTGGATGTGGGGAGGTTGACCCTGTGCAATCCCTGCTGAAAATCCTTAGAAACTGAACTCTGGGTCTCCAGCTACTTTCTATGGGAGTTGGTTTTCGTTGTTTTTTTTAAAGGCACTGGAGACAGGAAATGAAGTGAACTCTAGACCATCCAAAGGTTTCAAATTGGCGCCAGAACAGACTGGGACTTGATGATTGCTCAGAGCTCACCTCTGAATTCTTTTGAGGAATATTGCAGCAGTTAGTTATAAAAGAATGTGGTGTTATTGAATATTATTGAATTTGTGCACTGCATTAATATTAAGATAATGGAAACTTGTACACAGTTAGGGTTAGTTCCTTATAGGATCATTTTAGTCAGTGATGTGTTCCCTGTTGATAGTACAGCAGAAATGAAGTGGGCTCTTTTTGCTCATGTGACTAATATGAGGCAGGTGAAGGAAGACCAAAAACATATGATTCTCTGTGAATTTGAAGACTCTGTTTCTGTGATACACATAGGAAGGAAATGTATGTTGCAGAAGCTAGGGCAGAAATGGGATGTTACTTCTATTCATTTTGAGGTTTTGCCATTCATTTTGAGGTCTTGCCACTGGTTCTGTGCCCAGAGTACCTCAGTGAAGCAATCAGGGATATTCTGTATATTCTGACAGAGGGTTCAAGACTGAGACACAGGCTGTGGTTACACCTGTGAGTGATAGACACACTAGATGGTTAACAGATGCTACACCAGTAATAGACCAGAGTCCAGTAGAAGCCTCTACTCCTGCTGTGAGTCTCCCTCCTGACATGTAACATCTTTTGTTAAGAGAGAGTGCTGAAATCTGCCAATGAAACTGTGACTGATGTGAAATTTAAACTGAAATGTTTTTCAGGTAATTCACCCAGAACCAATGGAGAAGTAGATTATCCTACTTGGCGAGCACAAGCCAAAGAGATGATGGAAGACAGTGAGATTTCTGACAAAGTCAAAAGAAGGAAGATTATTGAAAGTTAATTGCCCCCAGCACTGAAGGTGGCCTTAGTAGCTGGTAGCAAGGCATCCACTGTAGAATGCTTTGATATTTTAGAGAAGACATATGGAAGTGTCATAAATGCATCTGAGCTTAAGGCTCAATTTTCTGAGACTCACCAACACACTAGAGAACCACCTTCTGCGTACCAGACTAGACTACACGTTAGCCCAAGAAATTTTGGAGGCTGGTGGGGTAAAAGATACTGAATTGGACTCTTATATACAAGATCCATTTGGTTGGCATGAATCCTTATTAAATACACTTATTAAAAGGGATTAATTGTAGTGATAGAAGAAAGAGCGTCACTTATGCCACACTCCTTTTTGAGGTGAGATCCACTGAAAGAGAGCACTCTGATAAACAAAAGAGCACTTTGACAAGAAGAAAAAGGAAGACCATTGAGTAGAAGTAGTTTGCAGTTGATAAAGGCATCTGAAAATACTCCCAGCACCCATGAAGAAGTCACTGCAATAGACTGGAAGGAGAAATATCTGCAGGCTGAGCAGCAGTTGGTAGGACTGCTGCTGACCCAGCCAAGTTCTGAAATGTCCATTTCAGCTACACGATTTACTTAAAGAATTTAATAAACAAGCAATTCCAAGATTTAACAGAAGAAATCCTTTGTTTTACCTATGGGCAAATAGGACATTTTCAAAATGAATGTCAGAATTCTCCTAACCCCAGTTTAATACATCAGCAGCTGACTGGTAGATATTCATATCAGAGCAGGTTTGAGCTACAGAGAAAAGAAACTAACAACTCTCAGAGCAAGGCTGCTAGTCAGTGGGTTCAGGAGACAGATGTTACCCAAATGGGTGTCAGTGAGGCCATCTGGCAGTTAGTGGGACCTGTTTGTCATGGCTATGTATACTTAGATGTAGTAAAGAGAACCTGCCTAATAGATACTGGTTCTCAAGTTACTTGCATATGTGAAACTTTCTATAATGAGCATTTATCTTATCAAAAGTTACAGTCAATTGGTAGTATACTTTAGATAGAAGGAGCAGGAGAGCAAAGGGTTCCATACCTGGGATATATAACCTTGAAGATACGATTCCCAAAGTTTGCCTGTGGGACTAACGAACAACATGAGGTACTAGTCTTGGTTTGTCCAGAACAACGTGTGAATCAACAAGTGTTGGTGCTGATAGGCACCAATGTTCTGAAGCAGCTTATAGAAGACTAAGAAGAAATGGGGTCCTGAATTCTTAAGTAGGATTTAATTACCAAATGAGTTGGGTGAAGCTTATAATCAATTTTTACTCAGTCAGAGGTTACAGAAAGAAACTGACGAAGGGGCTGAAGTGGTCTTGAGAGGAAGAAAATCAGTGACAATTCCACCTGGCACATCCAAAACAGGGCCAGGAATTCTGAAATTTGCTGTGAATGCATTGCAGACTGCTGTAATGCTGGAAGATCCAGGTGTCGCAATTGGACCCGATGGGCTAGTGGTTCTTCCTCAATTTGTTAAAATCACTGGCTCGAGTATGAGAATAGGAGTACATGTCAAAACCTTAACAAGGAAGGATGTCATATTGAAACTTCACACCATCATTGCGAAGGGGCAAGCAGCTGAGTGGATTAAACCAGTGCCAAGCCAGATTTCAGCAGCTGCGACTAAAGAGAGAGATGGTGTCATACGGTCACTTGCCTTTGAAGGATCACCTCTGAGTGCTGCTGAGAGGCGAAAAGGATTGCTGAGACTATCAGTAAGGAAGCTTATAAGGCTTTTGCTGTTCATGATCTAGACTTTGAAGGAGTTTCAGGAGTGGCACATCACACTGAACTCACAAATAATGTGCCTTTTAAAGAAAGAACTAGAAGGGTCTCACTCTCCGATTTTGAAGATCTACATCAGTATCTATGTGAGTTGGTGGCCCTTGGAGTGATTGAGGAAACATGTAAATGGTTTTCGGTATTCAGCTGCACCCCTGCCTCCCTCTCCCAGGGATTCTACCACAGTGTGAGAAGCTTTACCTTTACAGCTAAGGCTTCATAGGAGTCTGTGATGGGGTGTCTACCCAACAGGACAAGACCTGAATAGGTAGAAAGGGCCAATTAAACAGAGAGGCTGCACCGGGAGGAGAGGCAGGGCTGATAAGCTCCAATTTATGATGAAGCCCAGCTAGACAGGACCAGGCTGAGCTGGTGTAAAACCAGGAAGTGGTGCACAAGAAGGGGCTGCAGGAAGGAACACTGCAGTCACTCCCTACAGAGAAGGAGAATAAGAGGCAAGGAGGAGTCCTAGGGGAGAGTAGACTCTGGGATCCTGCTTGGGAATACAGACAATGGCAAGAACCCTAGCAGCGGTGAAGTAGCCACGGGAAATGGAGGAGGTTCTAGTGGTAACCCAGCTGTGGGCCAGAAGAAAGCGAAAGAAAGTTAGAAAACAGCACAGGGAAACGGTAATAAGGTCTCGGATTGCTTAGACCATAGTTGCTGAACATAGAATCATAGGGTTAGAAGGGACCGCAAGGGACATCTAGTCTAATCCTCTGCCAAGATGCAGGGTTTGTTGTGCCTAAACCATCCAAGGCAGATGACTATCTAGCCTCCTTTTGAAAACCTCCAGTGAAGGAGCTTCCACAACCACAACATAGACTCCCTGGGCTGGAGTAGAGGCAGGCCTGAATTTCCTTACCACCCACTGGGGAAGTGGCATAGTTTGTGCAATGTGACTGCAGATTTCCTGAGACCTTGTCAAGTGGGACTTTGACACCTTGGAAGGGAAAATCAACAGTAAGCTGGCTGGAGGGCCAAGCCGTAAAGAGGGAGTGCCCTGAGTTATGAAGAGGGAGCAATCAAGTATATACAAACACACACACCTCCCCCACACCTCTCTCTCTCTCTTCCCCTTCCCCTGAAGGAGGTGGTGTCAAGCTGGTCCAGAGCTAAGCCCTGGATATGGCCACAAGGAGGTGCCACAGCAGTGACTAGTTAACCCTGTGACAGAGTCTCATTGGCAGAGACTGCTCAAGAAATGTGCTGAATCATCACATCTCCCAGATGCCCTGGCTATGCTGCTTTCCTGCTTAGCACCTTCCAATTCTGGACTGTACCAGTCAGCTCCAGGCCTCCCAAGGTGGAGGAGGGAGTTGTGGGCAGCTTATGCCACTGTACATTTCCCTGCCACCCCTTGCCATCAAGCGTGGTTCCATCAGTGGGGTGAGTTGCGTTGTCAAGGTGGGCTTCTGCGGTGGTGGTAACAGAAGTGCGTATGCAATGATTCCAATCAAGAGGGCGCTTCCTCTCTAGGATGTGTGTGGTTGCATGTATATTAATACAAGTTACTGTTTGTTATTTCTATTGTAATGGCATCTAGATACCCTGATCAGGGTTCCGTTGTGTTAGGCTCTATACAAACACTTAGACACAATCCCTGCCCTGAAATGATTGCAATCTAAAATATATTGAGGCCTGAATTCATCCCAGGCTTAACTCTGAGATAAATATTGCCCATAACTACAATGAAGTTAACACCCAAAACCTGGAATAAGAATTCAGATGGTTGACAGAAACAGCATGCACCTAGTCTAATGCAGCTCTTCTGGGTGTAATATAAAGCCTGTAAATATTAATCATCACACACACTAATCCCAACTGATTCAGATGCGAGGGACAATATCTCAATAGTGTGATATTAGGACTGTACAGAAGAGTTCGGGGGCGGTGTGTAGTGGTGAAATACAGTGGCATATATCCTCTTAGTCCCTATAATGTTTGGAGATATGAGAATTAGGAAGCTAATTTTCATGGGTCTCTAGATATTCTGCCGCACTGGGTTCCTACAGCACCACTGCTGTAAGCAGCACACTAGTAGACTTCTTTTTGGCCACTCATGGGCTCCTCTCATTCACTGATCTTCAGAATTGCTTACACTAGCAGTGGCACCTAGCGTATCAGCAGTACCTCACTTCATGATGTTTCCATCTCAAGTCCCTCTCTCTGAGCCACCCCAAAGTACCATCTTCAGGTTGTTCTTGGTCCTGACAGATGGATGTGGAAGTAGAAGGAGGGGAAGCCTAGAGGAGGACAAGCCTAGGGAAGGAGGGGAAGCCTAGATGGGGAGGGCTCTGAGTTACTACAGAGAATTTTTTCCCAGGTTTCTGGCTGGTGGGTCTTGCCCACATACTCAGGGTCTAACTGATCACCATATTTGAGGTCAGGAAGGAATTTTCTCGTGGGTCAGGTTGGCAGAGACCCTGGGGAGATTTCGTCTTCCTCTGTAGCATGGGGCATGGTTTATTTGCTGATTGAAACTAGAGTAAATGGCAGATTTCCTGTAACTTGAAGTCTTTAAATCATTATTTGAGGACTTCAGTAACTCAACCAGAGGTTATGGACCTATTGCCAGAGTGGGTGGGGGAGGTTCAGTGGCCTGCAATGTGCAGGAGGTCAGACTAGATGATCATGATGGTCCCTTCTGGCCTTAAAGTCTATGAGTCGATGAGGAGAGTTGGGTGGGTTTGGTAAAGAGATAAGGCAAAGTGCCACTGATTTGAAAGGTTTCAGAGTAGCAGCCGTGTTAGTCTGTATTTGCAAAAAGAAAAGGAGTACTTGTGGCACCTTACTCCTTTTCTTTTTACTGATTTGAAGGTATACATTGTCCCCAAATGTGAAATAGTTATGGGTGAGGACAAAGTCACAAAGTTCAGCCACCAGGTTTGCCATGACATTATCGGGGATACTGTTCCTGACGGCTTGTAGTCCATCTTTGTGTGGAATGTTGGTGTAGAGGGCTTCTACATCCATAGTGGCTAGGATGGTGTTTTCAGGAAGATCACCGATGGATTGTAGTTTCCTCAGGAAGTCAGTGGTGTCTCGAAGATAGCTGGGAGTGCTGGTGATGTAGAGCCTGAGGAGGGAGTCTACATAGCCAGACAATCCTGCTGTCAGGGTGCCAATGCCTGAGATGATGGGGCGTCCAGGATTTCCAGGTTTATGGATCTTGGGTAGCAGATAGAATGGTCGGAGTTCTAGGGGTGTGTCTGTGCGGATTTGTTCTTGTGCTTTTTCAGGGAGTTTCTTGAGCAGATGGTGTAGTTTCTTTTGGTAACCCTCAGTGGGATCAGAGGGTAATGGCTTGTAGAAAGTGGTGTTGGAGAGCTTCCCAGCAGCCTCTTGTTCATATTCTGACCTATTCATGGTGACGACAGCACTGCTATTGGTACCCGCATGGCCCCACAGTATGCCAACATTTTTATGGCTGACTTAGAACAACGCTTCCTTAGATCTCGTCCCCTAATGCCCCTACTCTACTTGCACTACATTGATGACATCTTCATCATCTGGACCCATGGAAAAGAAGCCCTTGAGGAATTCCACCATGATTTCAACAATTTCCATCCCACCATTAACCTCAGCCTGGACCAGTCCACACAAGAGATCCACTTCCTGGACACTACAGTGCTAATAAGCAATGGTCACATAAACACCACGCTATACCGGAAACCTACTGACCACTATGCCTACCGACATGCCTCCAGCTTTCATCGAGACCACACCACACAATCCATTGTCTATAGCCAAGCTCTACGATACAACCACATTTGCTCCAACCCCTCAGACAGAGACAAACACCTACAAGATCTCTATTAAGGGTTCTTACAACTACAATACCCACCTGCTGAAGTGAAGAAACAGATTGACAGAGCCAGAAGAGTACCCAGAAGTCACCTACTACAGGACAGGCCCAACAAAGAAAATAACAGAATGCCACTAGCCATCACCTTCAGCCCCCAACTAAAACCTCTCCAACGCATCATCAGGGATCTACAACCTATCCTGAAGGACAACCCATCATTCTCACAGATCTTTGGAGACAGGCCAGTCCTTGCTTACAGACAGCCCCCTAACCTGAAGCAAATACTCACCAGCAACCACACACCACACACCAAAACCACTAACCCAGGAACCTATCCTTGCAACAAAGTCCGTTGCCAACTGTGTCCACATATCTATTCAGGGGACACCATCATAGGGCCTAATCACATCAGCTACACTATCAGAGGCTCGTTCACCTGCATATCTACCAATGTGATATATGCCATCATGTGCCAGCAATGCCCCTCTGCCATGTACATTGGCCAAACTGGACAGTCTCTACGTAAAAGAATAAATGGACACAAATCAGATGTCAAGAATTATAACATTCAAAAACGAGTCAGAGAACACTAAAATCTCTTTGGTCACTCGATTACAGACCTAAAAGTGGCAATTCTTCAACAAAATAACTTCAAAAACAGACTCCAATGAGAGACTGCTGAATTGGAATTAGTTTGGAAACTGGATACAATTAACTTAGGCTTGAATAAAGACTGGGAGTGGATGGGTCATTACACAAAGTAAAACTATTTCCCCATGTTTATTTCCCCCCCTACTCTTCCTCACACGTTCTTGTCAACTGCTGGAAATGGCCCACCTTGATTATCACTATAAAAGGTTCCCCCCCACCCTCCACTCTCCTGCTGGTAATAGCTCACCTTACCTGATCACTCTCGTTACAGTGTGTATGGTAACACCCATTGTTTCATGTTCTCTGTGTATATAAATCTCCCCACTGTATTTTCCACTGCTTGCATCCGATGAAGTGAGCTGTAGCTCACAAAAAGCTTATGCGCAAATAAATTTGTTAGTCTCTTAAGGTGCCACAAGTACTCCTTTTCTTTTTGCGGATACAGGTTAACACGGCTGCTACTCTGAAACCAAAGATTTTTATGATTTTACTGGAAAAACATAAAACATAAAAAGAAACCATTACTGAATGCAAACAGCCCAGTACTCAACCTCAAACAATAAACGTGGCTGAACAATACTCAATAGGGAAACAATGAGTAGACAACATGAGCTCTTGGCATATGAGAAACACTGGATTGCAGAGTTGAATTGCCTTTGCAATTCAAGAACCATTGGTAAAACTAATAAACATTTCAGTGATCCAATTACTTTGGAGAGGTTTTTCTTCGAGAGCAAGTGCTCCAAGAAAGAGGGGCATCTGGCCAATGATGACCTTGTTTAAGTGACCTTTATCTAAAGGCTTGCAAGTTAGACTCCCAAGATGGAGGATTATTTACTATAGAGCCAGTACAATGCAAAACACTATTTGCCCAATAATAAAGTTCTATGCATGGCTGGTTAAATGCAACAGTTTGTTGTTTTCTCTACTTGTGTACTATTCAAACTCCTGGAGTAGTAGTAATAATATCCTACATTTCCATAGCATCTTTTCATCCTGAAGTTACCCACCTCAGTAGTGCAATTTCAGTACAGCTATAAAACTTGGTTCTCTCTCTTTTCTTTGCATTCTAGTTATGATTTCTCTCTGAATACTTATTAGGAGGGTGCAAGTACCTAAGTAGTGCAAACCAGCATTTAACAATACTATTTTTGCAAATATATAGTTCCTCTCATTCACATTCTCAAAGTGTTTTACAAAAGAGGGGAAATATTATCCCTATTTTATCGATCGTGCTACTAAGACTCAGAGAAGTCTTGCCCAAGGTCATACAATAATTGAGTGGTACAGTCAGGACTAGAACCCTGGGTAATTGACCCCCTTTCCAGTGCTCCAACCACAAGACTGTAATTTGTTAGTATACCTTATCTAATATATCATGTTGTGTAGGTTTAATGTAGTAAAAATTCCCCTTTGTCACCCAAGGGCATCTATGTTTGAATGTTGATAACCAGGACAATTGAGTGCTGGGAGAGCTGCTGTCTTCAGCTTTGAGGGATGGAGGCTTGGAGTGAAAAGAGGCAACACTAGTCATCTATGACTCACAAGAAGGAGCATCTTTGGTGTGCTACATCCAGCCCTTCTTAAAGTTGGTAAAGTCACTGTAATACAGTCCTTTGAAAGTGGCTCTTCCCACAGATCAAAGGGGTGTGGGTGTGTGTGTGTGTGACAGAGAGAGAGAACCAGAATTGAAAGTGTGATTCTGCCACCACTATCCCTACTTCATGCCAATCTTTTTTTCTTACATTGAGATATTCTCTTCTTTGTTTATGCCCCCAGCTGTAATGGAATGTTCATCCAGGAAGAAAACAAATTTTCTGGGCACCAATATGGGCTCCCTGAGGTTCAGAGAGTGGCACAAGATGACACTTGTAGAGGAAAAGTCCTCTATTGCTGAGGAATCCTAGCTGCTCACTGGTTATTGAGTTAGACATAGAATAAATAACAGGAAGTTGTTATTTTTGTGGCAGAGTTTTTAGATGGGGCTCTTTAACTCACTGTATCTCTATACCGTTTATTTATGAAGAACATGTCTGAAATGTCCCTTGGAGCTGGCTGTGAATGACAGGACTTCATTGAACAGACTATCACTTCGAGGTCCCTGTTGAAATGCTTCTACCTACCTCCATAATATACAGAGTAAATGGAGTGGCAGAAGCCATGTTTGCTTTTGGCTGCCTCCTTTGGCTGGAAATTTGTTGTCTACATCATCTCTGCACTTCATAGTCCATCTCTATAGAACATGCTTCCTGAGTGCACATCTCCATTTCCATTCCTATATATGTATGCTGGGTTATTCATGATGAGCATTGCTTCTTGGCACCAACTCTGTATTCATAACTCTGCCTCTTTACCCTGTGGTTCCTATCACCCTCCGGACTTGTAACTCAAGATACCCTTTGTTCCTAGTGCTTTATGGCTACTAACCAGAGCTGTGTGTACCATTGCTTTTGCAGCAGTTCTGTCCACATCTTCTATGACCATGGGTGGACATTGTCTGTTACAAGGAGCTCTGCCTATTCCTGATTCACAATGGGATAGCTTTATGCATGTCGCAATTGCGTGAGCTAGATTCTCAGCTGGTGTACATCAGCATAGCTCCATTGATGTCAATGAAGCTATGCAAGTTTGTAGCAGCTGAGATCTGGTGTCATGTTTTATAAACAGCTTTTTCTCTGGAAGGGCATTTTGCACAAAAAGGGTTAATAGAGCACTTGTAAAAGGGAGTTGTTTGTAGTGAAAATTCAGGACTGGGTCTCAAACTTGCTGTCTTAACTTATCAATTACTCTCTCTGGCTGGGGCTTTCCTGGGGCTATGGGAATTAGGTGCTCAACTCCAAGTGAAAGTCAGTGGGAATTGGGCACCTAACTCCTTTTAGTGCCCTATGAAAATCCATATCTGTGCCTAAGTTTTCCCCTGTGAAAAATGGGAATAATAACACTTCCCCACCTGTGAAGCTAAATTTACTTGTGATTGCAAAGTGGTTTGGGGTCCCTGGTTGGAAAACACTAAAATTAAGTGGATGATAGTATATTAATGATTTGATCTATTATTAATGACTAACAATAATGCAAAGATATTTTATTAAGTTGAGGGGAATACATTTTAAAAGAACAAGGAAGGAAGAAGGCAAAGGGTGCGAAAGAGATACTAGTGGAAACAAAAATGGCAGAGAGCTAAGGAAGTGCAAAGAAATGGAGGAAAAACAATGCCACACAAGTGAGAGCAAAATCAAGGAAGTAGGAAGACAGCTTATTTGTACAATGCTTAGCACAGTGGCGTCCTGGTCCAGGACTAAGGCTTCTCAGGGCAGATTTACACTAGAAGCATTACATTGGCGCAGCTGTGTCACTGCAGCGCGCCCGGTGAAGATGCTTTATGCTGATGGGAGAGTGCTCTCCATGAGAGGTGGAAGCTATGTTGGTGGGAGATCGTCTCCCACCGACGTAGTGCCAGTGTGGACAACACGTAGGTCGCTGTAACTTGTGTTGCTCAGGGAGGTGTCTTTTTCATACCCCTCAGTTTCATATTGTTTCATACCCCTGAGTGATGCAAGTTAGATCGACTTAAGCAGTAGTGTAGACCTGCCATCAGAGTTACAGAATACAAAGAAAAAATAGGAAAAAGTGGAAAGACAAGAAAGCAATAGAAAGGAGAGATGCCGTGAGTAAAAGAATAGGAGACAGAAAAAGAGGCAACTAGATTTAGTGAGGGTCAGTTTATCACTGTTCAGGCCAGTTCCATCTCATTTCATGCTGAAGGGTTCAATAGTTTTCATTGTTGTTGTATGTTCTGAGCTAATTAATTAGATGCATGTTGAGTGAAAAGGGAAAAATCAGTGCAAATAAATCCTCAGAAAATATCTCTATTTTGGGAGTGCTTTTTTCCCTCCAAAAATAATATCTGGGTTCTCTCTGTAAAATAAGGCTCTTTACACATCAGCAGGATCCTATCTTGCTGCTTGCCTGTGCTACTGGAGTGGAGATACTCCAGTGGAGATACTTTGGGATTTAGTCTTGTCACTAGTCAGAAATGGAAAACAGATTTGAAAATTAATGAATTGGTCAGATCAGCTGACTTAAGGAAAAACAACTTTGTGCTAGGACACCAGCATAAAGCTGCCTTAATAAACTTGAGAAATTCTCCCAGATCAATTCTATCTTACAGAAGATCTATCACATGTACATGCAGCATACATTGTGGCATACATGCAGCAACATAACATGGACACTAGCTTTCTAGAGGGAATGCATACAGCTCAAATGACTACTAAAGGACATGGAGCCTTTCATCTCCATCTCATTGGATTGAGCCCATTCCAAGTCAGTAGTGACTGAAAGTCATTAACAGCTGATGGTTGTTCAGGAACAGGAAATGAGTTTGGTGGTCTCAGTGCTATTCTATTCTATATAGGTTCTTATACTGGCTTCTTGCATCACTGTTGTATGTGAGCACCTTCCAGTAGAGCATTAATGCCTTCCAATAGAGCATTAAGCAATGTGACTAACCATTGTTATGTGTGGTTTGTTGTTTCTCTCATCCTCTTCCCTGGGGGAAGTATATGTGCCATGTAGCATTTTGGTCTGACAGGGTGTTTGTAAAAATTGTATTTATTGGTTTTGCAATTGTTTTTAATGTACACATTACCCTGTGTTAAGATTAGAGAAGGCAAGGTTGAAGATGTGCCTTCCACTTGGCATGGAAGGAAGTGACAGAAAGTATGAGTCATATGTGACTCCTAATAAAAAAAACACGATCATAAATAGAACTAATTGGCCCGGTCAGCAGAGAGGCCAAGGGCCACATGGTTCTAGAGACTGAACTCTCCTCCCACCCTTGAGGCATCCCTCCTCAGGGGGGCTTAGGAAGGCTGATGAAATGCTGATGTGGGCAAAGCTTGTATGCCACTGCCCATCCTATACTTGTTCCATTGGAAAATAGAGGACATAATTTTTCAGGGTTGCCAACTGAACACCCTTCAGGACAAAATTCACCCAATACATACACCGCTCTCAAATTTTGAACCTGGTAGCTAAAGAGCTGTCTTATATAGGAGAAACCATAGGTGTTCTTCACTTTGATAGCAGGTAGCAAATCCTGGAGGGTCTCTCTTTGTCAGCATTTCTTGCCTTTTCTGAAGAAAAATGAAAGTGTGGGAAAGTCTGAGGTTGAAGAGATGTTGGTCAAAATTGGTACATAGAGAGGTTCTTCCATGATTTTCTTCTTGTGGTGTGTGGCTGAAGAGACCACACACCAGAGAAGAGGAAGGCTTGTCCACTGGTTAGAGCAGTAGTCTGCCACTTGAAAGACCCAGGTTAAGTCCCTGCTCTTGCCTCAGACTTCTTGTGTGCTCTTGGTCAAGTAATGTAGGATGTGTCTGTACTGCAGCCTCTACACATGTCCATGTGTATGGATGTGTCCAACCCCCACCCCCTCCATTGTCCACACTGAAATGTGCATCTTGGGCTGAATAGATCACAAGCTAGCTACCTTGTCTGAGGGGTGTAGATATGTGCTTGTGTGAGCTGTAACCTGCCCCTGTACCAGCTGACTTTGCAGAGTGGCTGTTTCAAAGGTTCTGGTGCCTGGTCTCGCATCTGACTCATCCTCTACTCCCATTCCCACAATTCCCTATACCCAGATCTTCCTGCCTGTCTGTAACATTCCTACTCCCCTGTATGCACCCTACTCCCCCTGTATGCACTGGTAGTTACATGCTGCAGCCGACAACATTTACATCAACTGAAAATGGCTACAAGCCAGTGAGCAGCTAGTTGGCCAGAGGAGGACATTTAATTTTAATTAATATATGTCTGGAGTACAATTTTACTCTGAGCAGCAGCCCCAGAAACATCCGTCTATATACTTATACATTTAGAAGGCCGGCTGAGTTGAGCATTGAGTATACCACTGTTCAGTGCTGTCATAAAAATAAAGGGAAGGGTAACCACCTTTCTGTATACAGTGCTATAAAATCCCTCCTGGCCAGAGGCAAAACCCTTTCACCTGTAAAGGGTTAAGAAGCTAAGATGACCTTGCTGGCATCTAACCAAAATGACCAATGAGGAGACAAGTTACTTTCAAAGCTGGAGGGGGGGGGGGAAACAAAGGGTCTGTCTGTCTGTGTGATGCTTTTGCCGGGAACAGATCAGGAATGCAGTCTCAGAACTTCAGTTAGTTAGTAAGTAATCTAGCTAGAAATGCATTATATTTCCTTTTGTTTAATGGCTGGTAAAATAAGCTGTGCTGGGTGGAATGTATATTCCTGTTTTTGTGTCTTTTTGTAACTTAAGGTTTTGCTTAGAGGGATTCTCTATGTTTTGAATCTGATTACCCTGTAAGGTATTTACCATCCTGATTTTACAGAGGTGATTCTTTTACCTTTTCTTTAATTACAATTCTTCTTTTAAGAACCTGATTGATTTTTCATTGTTCTTAAGATCCAAAGGTTTGGGTCTGTGTTCACCTGTACAAACTGGTGAGGATTTTTATCAAGCCTTCCCCAGGAAAGGGGGTGTAGGGCTTGGGGGGATATTTTGGGGGAAGACATCTCCAAGTGGGCTCTTTCCCTGTTCTTTGTTTAACACGCTTGGTGGTGGCAGCATAGGGTTCAAGGACAAGGCAAAATTTGTACCTTGGGGAAGTTTTTAACCTAAGCTGGTAAGAATAATCTTAGGGGGTCTTTCATGCAGGTTCCCACATCTGTACTATAGAGTTCAGAGTGGGGAAGGAACCTTGACAAGTGCCGAGAGAGAATGAAGCACTTGGAGCAGCAGTACTGGAGGGCCAGAACTCAAACAGTCAGGGAACATGCTCTCCACCTGCCCATTTTATTCTGAACTGAACTGGGCACTCGCAAGGGCCCCCAGCACTGAGCCTACAGTCACTCATGTCTTGAACATTGGTAAGCTCATTATGAGACAGGATAGCAAGAGCTGATGCCAGAGCTGGAACAATGAAGATCACATGGATGAGGCCAGGACGTGGTTCTCCATTTATATCTGGAGGATCAATTTGAAGAAGTCATTATTAATGATACTGGAGAGGGAGTTGTGCCTGACCAGGAATTGGAAGCCCAGGCTGGTAAGTTCTGCCTTGTGGTGTCCAACCCCCAGGTTCCCCCCCAACTTCCCACTTTTTTTGCTGGAGAAATTGTACTTTTAAGACTGAGGGCACTGGAAATTACTGTTGGATACCTTTCTTTCATGGATAATAGACTGTATGGCGAGGGGTGCAGTACAGAAACCACATCATTTGCATGGCCTGTCCCCCTATCTCCCTCCTCCACTTTCCCACCCCTCCAACTACCCTCTGCAATGCCTGGTCCAAAATGGACCCTGAGGGAAAAATTATTAAATTCTAACATTACTGTTTATTAAAGAACTCTGCTTGGATCAGTGCTTGCCATCCTACGTCAGCATAGGCTGAAACTCCTTTGGCAGCAATGCTTGTCCTGAAGTCCAGAGTCCTTTATTTATTTACTTCTTTACTATATGGTCTTCAGCTATAATTTTTGGCTGTAAATCTCCATTGTACTATTGATCTTTTTAAATGACTTATTCAAGGTAAATGAGTAAATTACTTCTTTTAGTCTTGTCTTTAATGTGGTGATTTCATCTCCCTACAACAATGTAGGGAAATTGAATCAACACACTAAGGTACAGGAATAAAATAAATAATTTATTCATTGACCTTAATTTATTGGTGTAATTTCCCTACACTGTCGTCTATGGAAATGCAATCAATACATTTAAGGTACATGAATGAACGAATTAATTTACTCATTTACCTGGTATAAATTATTTTAAAAGATCAATAATAGAATGGACAGTTACATCCATAATTCTAGCAGAACTCCTCATTCTATTACAGATCATATTTAATGATTTATACAAAGTGAATGAATAAATTATCTAGTTTAGTCATGTACCTTTAAATATTGATTTCATTTCCAACAACAGTGTAGGAAAAGTAAATCAATAAATTTAAGGTACATGAATAATTAAATCATTAATTTACCCTAATTTATTGATAAATTAAGGTAAATGAATAAATTATTTAAATTATTAATGTGCCTCAATGTGTTGATTTAATTGCACTAGACTGTTGGGTACATTTTTTGTAAGGGCAAAAGAGTAGTGAAAGGTTAATGGAAAAAAATCATTGTGCTCTTGTCATGCAGTGACTATTCTGGGCATTCAGAGTTTCTGTACATACTCCATCCACCCCTCAGTGACTGAACATTTTCTAGGGGCATTTGAAGGTAACGTGTTTGTTCTACCTCATGTCATTGCATTGAGTAAATTTGCAGGATTCATTTAAAGATATTTTGACTCAACCTCACTGTCCTGTAATTGCTGCAGTTGTGTGACATAAAACACTGAGGGGATATCATGATGAAAGATTTTAAAGTTGAATAAATTGTTTATTTTTGAGAGGAACAATTTTGGTGATGACTTAAACAAATTGCAAAAGTTCATGGTTTTCCCCTTTGTTTATTATACTTGGGGTAAATCACAAACACAATGAAAATTCAATCAGTCACATCACTGCAACTGTCTCCAACATCAAACCTCCATCCCCACCCTCCCACAACAATAAAGACATGTTCTAGGAACCCTGTTAATGTGGGATTCATACAGGTATACAATGTCACAAGCACATGCACAGAAAATCCTAGCAAATGGAAAATCAGATAAAACAAGTAAAAAAGCACTTAAGCCAGATACCTATTTTGGCATGTACATTTTATTACAGTAAAAGCAGATTTATAAAAATACCTGCCCCTTCAGCACCACTCAGATGTCATCCTCATTTGCTGCCAAGATGTGGGCACATAAGGCATCCTTCATTTATTTTTCTGCCTGGACCAACATCGGTATGGAGTTGTGCAGGATTTGATTGCCTGTACTGGACTTGCATACCCAGCAATGTCCTGAGCCTGCTCCATGTGGAAATACTCACCTTTAGCCTCACAGATGTTGTGCAGTAGGCCATGATCCTACTAACAGCATAGGCCACACTGGCACCCAGATGGATTTGTAGGCAATGCCATCTAGCCTTCAGCCTACCAAAGGTGCACTCCACTACCATCTACAGCTGCGGAGCTGAAATTTGTTGGGATGGTGACAAATTGGTGTGGCCATACTGAATGAATGGTGTGAGAACATGGCTTGACATGACTGAACTGCGAAAGAGGATTCTGGGAGCAGAATCCTTCTCTTAGCATCAGGCCGATGCCAGAGGTGAAACTGACTGGCTCCATGCTGCGTGTATGATCAATGCTGATCTTTGGGTCAGCAAATATGTCCACTTGAAAGCAAACAACATGTGTAGAATATCCTGAGCAGTGCATGGGCTGACCGGGGCATCTCGACCCTGTTAAAGGACATCACTCAGGGGGCTGAAGTGAATGATTGATAAGGGAGTGAATGTGGGGTAATGTTCAGTTGGCACCCCTCTGCAGTCTCCTCCTAAAAATATTAATTAGGTAAAAATGAGTAACTACACGCCCAGTGTGCATGCTTTTAAGACATGTGACTCCTTTGAGGAAAAAGAGTATACAGATCAAGCAAATTAAATTACAGTTGGGCTTCCTTAATTAATGCTTAAAGAAGCAATGCTGCTAAACAGAGTAGCCAAAACTCTGCTCCATGGGCTCGAGTAGAACTGTGAACCACAGGGGTCTCAAGGCAGCCAAGGCCTCGCCTCCAGGGAATCCGAGACAGACCAGAGGGCTGAGGAGACCAGACCTGGAGAGGCGAAGTAGTCTATAAAATTGGTAAAAAGAAAAGGAGTCCTTGTGGCACCTTAGAGACTAACCAATTTATTTGAGCATAAGCTTTCGTGAGCTACAGCTCAATTTATCGGATGCATACTGTGGAAAGTGTAGAAGATCTTTTTATATACACACAAAGCATGAAAAAATACCTCCTCCCACCCCACTCTCCTGCTGCTAATAGCTTATCTAAAGTGATCACTCTCCTTACAGTGTGTATGATAATCAAGTTGGGCCATTTCCAGCACAAATCCAGGTTTTCTCACCCCGGATTTGTGCTGGAAATGGCCCAACTTGATTATCATACACACTGTAAGGAGAGTGATCACTTTAGATAAGCTATTAGCAGCAGGAGAGTGGGGTGGGAGGAGGTATTTTTTCATGCTTTGTGTGTATATAAAAAGATCTTCTACACTTTCCACAGTATGCATCCGATGAAGTGAGCTGTAGCTCACGAAAGCTTATGCTCAAATAAATTGGTTAGTCTCTAAGGTGCCACAAGGACTCCTTTTCTTTTTGCGAATACAGACTAACACGGCTGTTACTCTGAAACCTATAAAATTGGTAACCACCTTCTCTGTTTGCCAAGCAGGAACTGCATGAGGCTAATGCAGGGCCTGTTTGTGTAAGTTTGTGAAAGAGAGACTCATTAAGGGGAATGTATAGCTCTTAATTTATAGCTCTTAATGTCTAACTTAGGAGTTATGTGCTTGATATAACCCTTTACTGCTTGTGTAATTCCTTCTCAATAAACTGCTGTGCATTGAAAATAATTACTGTGGACTTTTTTTCACTAATATGATGGTAATCTGCTCTGCCGGAAGCCAGTAAAGATCCATTTCAGGAGTAGTAGCGCTCCCTGTTGTCAACATTTGGAAGCAGAGGATGGTTTGCAGTCGTGTCTAAGTGAATAGGTCTTTAAACTGAATCAAACTGTTTATGAACTGGTTGCCTGTTAAGAACTTGGTATCCTGAATCATTGGTGTTAACCGACTAATTTAAATATTGTTCTGAATCAATTCTGACTTATATTAATTCTAGCTCAGGGGCCGGATTTAGTTACAGTATGAAGAGAGGAAAGTATATGGGTGAGCAGGGTTGTTTTGGCCATTCTTGGAGTCAATGATGTTTTGCAAATGTAGGCTGGGAAGGTTCATCGAACCGGAGGATGAGGGGGACACCCCAAAGCCTCTGGGTGTGGTTGATGAGTGTTTGTTAAGACAGGTGTTTAAAAGCTTGGGGTCTGATCCATGTCTGGCTGATGCAGTCCCCATGCTGCATGAGAAAGTTTTGGACAGCTTGCTGTTGCTGTATCAAAAGGGTTACACTCCCGAGAAAGCCCAAACAGCAGCACATGTCATCTGTGCTATGTATTGTGCTGTAGATAAGCTTGTAAAGGAGCAAGATGTTTTGGAACGTCAGCGAGATGTTGTGCAAGAAAGTTTGGAACAGGAATTGGAAAAACTAAAATTGCAGAATGAAAGCCTGAAACGTGACTTGCAAACTTCAAACGTGACTTGCAAACTGCTGTAGCACAAAATGTAACCGAGGCTCTGCAGATAACAGCTTTATCCCATAAATGTACAGGTGGAAGAGGAAGAGGAGCCCCTTCCAGGGCCTCCAGCAGCCCAGCCAGTAGTGATAGCAAAAATGCCTCAGCCTTCATGGCAAATACAAAAGGAAATAAATTGTCCTCTGACCAAAACTAAAAATCAGGCGCTGGCTAAACAAATAGATTCTTTTTGACTAAGAGAACATGTTTGTCTTGGCTGTTGGAATACATGGTTAGAAAACATTTAGATCTTGAATATTTAAGAGAACTGGTAATAACTTGTGCTGGCCCTACAGAAGGAATGGCTTTGTTGGCAGAAATTGAGGCAAAGTTAAACAAAGGTGACAGATACTGTGTTATCCAGAAGGCAGCCCGATACTTTCTTACCCCCTCTGAATTGAAAAGGACAGCTTTGTTGATACATCAGAAGGAAGGAGAATCTGTTATGGCTTATTGTACTAGGTTGTTGTTGGTATGCTCTCTGGCTGAAATTGAGGAGAAACAGCTGACGGATTTAATCTATGATGGTTTAAGGAAACCTATTAAGTTGTTCATTGGATCCTGGATGAATTTAGATCAGGTTGAATGGATTAAAGTAGCTCGGGAGGCAGAAAGGGTAGTAAGTGGAGCAGGTAGTTCTTCTCGGAAAGTGATTAGTGAGGCTCCCTACAGCAATCAAGCAGGCTATAATGGCTCCAACCACATGGATATGGGATGTGGTAGTTGCAATGAAATAGGATAAGGCCGAGGACGGTATGGTAGGAGATGTGGCATGTTTAGTGGGGGATCATTGCGAGCAGAGGTATGGGCTCAGCCTCAGGAAAGAGGGGCAGACATGGCCCGTTTGGATGGGCAACCTCTGGAGACTTTGCTAGCAGCTGTAAGTGATTTGATGGCAAGGACTAGATCACAGTCAATGCTGCAACCAGGAGTTAAGGCTGTTGAGACCGTGGGAACAGGTACAGATGACTGGCTGGTGAATTCTTATGGCTTGTTATCCCCGGAACTGGCTCAGATGAAATTGGCAGCTCCCTGTCAGGGTGGCTCCACATTTCAGTAAAAATGCCTTGCCCTTAGCAACCCCTGCCCCCAGAGGTAAATGTTAGTAGCCCAATTACAGCCCCACACAACTGGTAAATCTTGCATGGAAGAGGGGACAGAAGGAAACATATAATGGTTGCTGGCATTAATTCATACAGGAGCAAAGGCAACTTTAAGTATTAAAACACCGGCCGTGGGTAGTAGATCAAACTAAATTTTAAATAAATACAGTGATTTGTAAAAGCATAACTGGAAAAGCTATATTAAAAGTAGATGTGGTACAACTGGAAAGGCGAATGCTTCATGTGGCGGAAAGGCTGGTTGTGAAGAAAGAGACTGCAAAGAAGCAGGTGGTTTCAGAAGGGTTAAGAAAGTGGGGCCTGGAAAGCTATGGCAGGTGTGCCACACCATAAGTGGCTATGGGAATTGCTCATGGGTTGGGCTCGGAAGAAAAGGCGGGCGATAAAGATAGTGGGGAAAAATGTGTAAAGCCAGCTCCTCAGTATTCCTATCCAGCAGAAACTGTTCCCCACATTAAAAAAATCTATTGCAGGCATAGGCACCAAGTTCTCATGGCGTTGGTGGGTGCTCGTGCCCCCCGGCCCCGCCCCCATCCCAACCCTTCCCCCAAAGTCCCCACCCCAACTCCTCCCCTTCCCCGCCCCTATTGGACCTCTCCCCAAATCCCAGCCCCGCCTCCTCCCCGGAGCATGCTGCGTGCCCCCTTCTCCCCCCTCCCTCCCAGCTGTTTCGCGACTGCAAACGCTGGGAGGAAGAGGGAAAAAGCAGGCATGCGGCATGCTCGCGAAGGAGGCGGAGCGGGGGTAGAGGTGAGCTGGGGCGGGGGGAGGAGCAGAGCACCCACCAGTTTCTCCTGACGGGTGTTCCAGCCCCAGAGCACCCACGGAGTCGGCGCCTACGGTTACAGGATCTAAAAGCACAAGGGGTAGTAGTAAAGTGTCAAAGCCTCTGCAACTCTCCAATCTGGCTTGTACAGAAATCGGATGCCAAATGACATCCCATGATTATATTATAAAAATATAATTGTAAATTTACCCTTGTAGCCAACCTTGCAACTATAATGGCCAGAGCAGTGGCCAGGGCTAAATGGTTCTCTGTACTGAATTTATTTGTTAATTGTTTCTTTGCTATGTTATTAACCTCTTTGAATTACTAACAGGCTAAATGATAAGAACTCCTGAGTTCCTGTTAACACCAAAGAAACAAATGCCTGATCAGGTACAGAAGAAGATCTGGGTAGCAAATTTGATGCAAACATTGGAAAACATTTGGACAGAGAAATCAGCACAAACAAAAGGAAGAGCCAAAGAAACAATTAAAATAGCGATGAAAAATAGAAAATACAGTGATGCTTAAAATTGGTGAAACCTTTGTAAAATAAACCCTATATAAAGAAAACCCTTTCCAGTTAACAGTTAAGTATATGGCCAATCCCGTGGCAGTTTTAGTAACCACTCCAGATGGAGATGTGTAAAAACATTCTGATCAAATCCAATGATACTTGCCAAGGTACTAAATATAACAATTTTCAGAAATGAATGCACAGTATGTACTAACCAGGTCCAGTCAGAGGCCTTGTGTGTTTTTGTTTTTGTTTTGTTTGCTTATGTTTTTTCAGGTTAATCTATACATTTATGGAAGCAAGAAGTATGCTGTGAAATTTGCTATGGCTTGTTGACGATGTGATTACTAGACCTGTCTGTGCTACAGGATTCCATCTGAAGAAGAAGCCAGAAGATTGTTAAATTACCTACATTTCAGTACAATGAGCACCCTTCTTAGGGGCACAAGTATAAAAACAGGCTGAGTCAAACTAAAGGTCCATCTAGGCCAGCACCGTGTCTTTTAACAATGACCAATGCCAGGTGTGTCAGAGAAAATGAACAGAACAGGCAATGATCAAGTAATCATTGCAGCCCATTCCCAGCTTCTGGCAAACAGAAGCCAGGGGCACCATCCCTGCCCCTCTTGGCTAATAGCCTCTATTAATTTATCTCTTCCTTTTATTTAATACCTGCTGCTTAGCGATCTTAATTGGTAACCCCTAGTTCTTGTGTTATAAAAAAGAAGTAAATAACACTTTCTTATTTACGTTCTCAACAACAGTCAGGATTTCATAGACCTCTACTGTATTCCCCCTTTAGTTTTCTCTTTTCCAAGTTGGAGAGTCCCCGTCTTGTTAATCTTTTCTTATATAAAGTTGTTCCAGACCCCTGATTATTTTTGTGTTGCTTTTTTTTCCTGTGCTTTTCTTTTCAGATATGGCTTTTGCACATTAGGTGAATGTTTTTAGGGATCTATATACACAATGATTCCAGAACCTCTTTTTTTGGGGGGGGGGTTGGCAGCTAATTTAGACCCCATTCTTTTCTGTGTATAGGTGGAATTATGTTGTTCCAACGTACATTACTTTGCATTTGTCAACATTGAATTTATCAGCTTAGTCACCCAGTTTTGTAAGATCCCTTTGCAACTGTTTAAAGTCTGTTTTGGACTTGACTATCTTGATGTTTTGTATCATCCGCAAATTTTTGCCACTTCATTGTTTGTTTTCTTTTTTATAGATCATTTAACAGTATTGCCTTTTCCCAGTACAGACCTCTGAAAACACCACTCTTTACCTCTCTCCATTCTAAAAACTAACCAGTTATTCTTGCCTTTTGTCTCTTATCTTTTAACCAGTTATTGATTCATAAAGGACTTTCTTATCCTATAACAGATCACCTTCCCTAAAAACCTTCAATACGCGTTCTATATCCTTGTTAATCCTCTCAAAGAATTCTAGTAAACTAATCTTTACTATAATTTCTTAACTGTAAAGATGAATGCAAATTTCTTTCATTCTTCTATATTGACTTTATTCTTCTTGAGTGTTCCAAGGTACTAAGGAGACCTTAATTACCCAGTGGCCTCACTGGATGTGTAGTAGGCTTCTTGCTTTAGATATACTATCAGTATAGGAAAATCTCAAAATCCGAAAGCAGCCTCCAAGCTTAATTCTCTGAGGAGGGGAAAGTTTTTAAAAAAGCTTTTGGAAAGTCTAAATTCCAGTATTGGGATAGATCAAAGTCCTCGCCAGAGTAAACCTTATTGTAGGCAACAACTTGAAGCCGACCTCTGCAAAAAGTCCTGTATAAAAGTCATGTTAGAGTTGTTTCCCTGTTAATGTTTACTCTAGCAGCATTTATTTCACTAGGATCAAAGGGAGAAAAAAAGGCTACAAGAAAGCAAAGTAAAAGGGAATAAAAGAAATTTCTATCCAGACAACTGATTTTCCAGTACAAAACTCTCCACAACTCAATAAAGGAATATCAAGTTGCTAAACCCGGTAAAGGGGATGATAAAAAGGAAGAATGTGGAAGATGGGAAAATCTGCTACTGTATGGTAACAGAATCTGTCATTCTCTTTGAGGCCATAAAAGATACTCAGGGAATGTGACAGGTTTCAGAGTAGCAGCCGTGTTAGACATTGCCTCTGTTTTCACTAACAAGGTCAGCTCCCAGACTGCTGCGCTGGGCATCACAAAATGCGGAAGAGATGGCCAGCCCTCTGTGGAGATAGAGGCGGTTAGGGACTATTTAGAAAAGCTGGACGTGCACAAGTCCATGGGGCCGGACGAGTTGCATCCGAGAGTGCTGAAGGAATTGGCGGCTGTGATTGCAGAGCCACTGGCCATTATCTTTGAAAACTCGTGGCGAACCGGGGAAGTCCCGGATGACTGGAAAAAGGCTAATGTAGTGCCAATCTTTAAAAAAGGGAAGAAGGAAGATCCTGGGAACTACAGGCCAGTCAGCCTCACCTCAGTCCCTGGAAAAATCATGGAGCAGGTCCTCAAAGAATCAATCCTGAAGCACTTGCATGAGAGGAAAGTGATCAGGAACAGCCAGCATGGATTCACCAAGGGAAGGTCATGCCTGACTAATCTAATCGCCTTTTATGATGAGATTACTGGTTCTGTGGATGAAGGGAAAGCAGTGGATGTATTGTTTCTTGACTTTAGAAAAGCTTTTGATACGGTCTCCCATAGTATTCTTGTCAGCAAGTTAAGAAAGTATGGGCTGGATGAATGCACTATAAGGTGGGTAGAAAGCTGGCTAGATTGTCGGGCTCAACGGGTAGTGATCAATGGCTCCATGTCTAGTTGGCAGCCGGTATCAAGTGGAGTGCCCCAAGGGTCGGTCCTGGGGCCGGTTTTATTCAATATCTTCATAAATGATCTGGAGGATGGTGTGGATTGCACTCTCAGCAAATTTGCGGATGATACTAAACTGGGAGGAGTGGTAGATACGCTGGAGGGGAGGGATAGGATACAGAAGGACCTAGACCAATTGGAAGATTGGGCCAAAAGGAATCTGATGAGGTTCAATAAGGATAAGTGCAGGGTCCTGCACTTAGGACGGAAGAACCCAATGCACAGCTACAGACTAGGGACCGAATGGCTAGGCAGCAGTTCTGCGGAAAAGGACCTAGGGGTGACAGTGGACGAGAAGCTGGATATGAGTCAGCAGTGTGCCCTTGTTGCCAAGAAGGCCAATGGCATTTTGGGATGTATAAGTAGGGGCATAGCGAGCAGATCGAGGGACGTGATCGTTCCCCTCTATTTGACATTGGTGAGGCCTCATCTGGAGTACTGTGTCCAGTTTTGGGCCCCACACTTCAAGAAGGATGTGGATAAATTGGAGAGAGTCCAGCGAAGGGCAACAAAAATGATTAGGGGACTGGAACACATGAGTTATGAGGAGAGGCTGAGGGAGCTGGGATTGTTTAGCCTGCAGAAGAGAAGAATGAGGGGGGATTTGATAGCTGCTTTCAACTACCTGAAAGGGGGTTCCAAAGAGGATGGCTCTAGACTGTTCTCAATGGTAGCAGATGACAGAACGAGGAGTAATGGTCTCAAGTTGCAGTGGGGGAGGTTTAGATGGGATATTAGGAAAAACTTTTTCACTAAGAGGGTGGTGAAACACTGGAATGCGTTACCTAGGGAGGTGGTAGAATCTCCTTCCTTAGAGGTTTTTAAGGTCAGGCTTGACAAAGCCCTGGCTGGGATGATTTAACTGGGAATTGGTCCTGCTTTGAGCAGGGGGTTGGACTAGATGACCTTCTGGGGTCCCTTCCAACCCTGATATTCTATGATTCTATGAGTGAATGTGGGGTAATGTTCAGTTGGCACCACTCTGCAGTCTCCTCCTAAAAATATTAATTAGGTAAAAATGAGTAACTACACACCCACTGCGCATGCTTTTAAGACATCTGACTCCTCTGAGGAAAAAGAGTATACAGATCAAGCAAATTAAATTACTGTTGGGCTTCCTTAATTAATGCTTAAAGAAGCAATGCTGCTAAACAGAGTAGCCAAAACTCTGCTCCACGGGCTCGTCCCTTGGCCTGTGCCGCTTCCTGCAGCCCCCATTGGCCTGGAGTGGCAAACCGCGGCCAGTGGGAGCTGTGATTGGCCGAACCTGCGGACGCGGCAGGTAAACAAACTGGTCCGGCAGGCCAGGGGCTTTCCCTGAACAAGTGGCGGACCAGCTTTGAGAACCACTGCTCTACAAAATTGGTAACCACCAGTTTGCCAAGCAGGAACTGTGTGAGGCTATGCAGGGCCTGTTTGTGTATGTTTGTGAAAGAGAGACTCTTTAAGGGGAATGTATAGCTCTTAATGTCTAACATAGGAGTTATGTGCTTGATATAATCCTTTATTGCTTGTGTAATTCCTTCTCAATAAACTACTGTTCATTGAAAATACATGAAAATACATTGAAAAAATGTGGACCTTTTTCACTGGTATGACAGAAATATGCTCTGCTAGGAGGCAGTAAAGATCCATTTCAGGGGTAGTAGCACCCCCTGTTTTCAACAAAATTGAACCCTGATGTTAGGGTACGCTTTCATGAGCCAAGAGATGTGTGAGGTCCTCCAGGATAACAGTTGGCACAGATTCACTGTTCGTAACAGTATAATTTATGTGGAAGAAGCAGGGCCGGCTCTAGGATTTTTGCCGCCCCAAGCAAAAAAATGTTTGGCCGCCCCCACTTTTTTTCGTGCTGCCCCCAGCTCTGCCCCAATTCCACCCCTTCCCAACCCCTTCCCCACATCCCCAGCCGCGCCTCTTCCCCCGGGAGTGCCGAATTTCCGCCCCCGCAACCCTCCACCCCAGCTCACCTCCACTCCACCTGCTCCCCTGAACACGCCGCCGCTCAGCTTCTCCCCCCTCCCTCTCAGGCGAGGGAGGGGCAGCGCGTTCAGGGGAGCAGGCGGAGCGGAGGTGCGTGAGGGTGGGGAGGGGGAGTGCAGGAAGTAACGGGGGGGGGGGCGGATAGAGGAACCTCTCCCCGCCCCACTCACCTCCACTCCACCACCACTGCCTCCCCTGAGCGCACCGCTGCTCGGCTTCTCCTCCCTCCCAGGCTTGCCACGCGAAACAGCTGTTTGGCGCACAGCAAGCCGGGGCGGAAGGGGGAGAAGCGGAGCAGCGGCGGCGTGCTGAGGGGAGCAGGCGGAGGTGAAGCAGAGGCGAGCTGGGGCGGCGGGGGCACATTTCTAGGGGCAGCATGGCCGGTGCCGGAATGCCACCCCTAGAAATGTGCCGCCCCAAGCACCTCCTTGTTTTGCTGGTGCCTAGAGTCGGCCCTGGGAAGAAGGTCCCTGCTTTCTCCTTCAGGTACAAGCCAGATCGCCTCAGAACCCTGGCATCATGTGTCTTTCCTATACTGCCAACGTTAGTGATCATGAACCTGCCTCTGTGCTTGACCAAAGCCCTGAAGAACAATGGAATAGTACCCTTTGTGGTTCATGTACTCACTTGCCCCATCTGGCAGGCAAACCATGGGCACTTGAGTGCCATCAGTGGCCCCACCACAGTTTGGGAACCCGATCTTCTGAAAGCCAGCTCTTATTTCAGGCACATTTCTTAGGCCCACAGGGGTAAACCCCAGTGTTAATCACAAACCTCCGCTACCACACCCCCAACAGTTGACTTGCCAACACCAAAATGGTTCACTGCAGACATGTAGCTGGCTGGGGTAGCCAGCTTCCACAGGGCAATAGCAGCCCACTTTTGTACCGATAAAGCTTCTTTCAATGGACTGTTTTTGCACTGGAGTGTTGTTGCAAGTTCCTCCCATAGATCCATGTGGGTCATGCAGAAGTTCTGGAGCAACTGCTGACCATCCCAAGACTGCCGTACTATGTGATCCCACCACCCCATGCTAGTTCTCCTGCACCAGAAGCAAAGGTAAACCCAAAGGGGATTCCACATGGCAACAGCAGCATTCCTCAAGCTTGTGCAATCTGTTATGACTGAACTCTCTTCACCCCCCAAGTCTTGCTGCCTTCAGTGTGTCAAAAACTGCTCCTGAAATGCTATCCAGCATCTCACCTAGCACCTACCCCACTGCATAAACATTTTACTCTCAAGAAGGAGAAGGAGCTCCTCATCCAATAGATCCATGGCTTTGACCCACTGTTGAACAGACAGAAATGAGGAGGGACCTCATCTGGAAGAGCCACTACTAAATGTGAAGGCAGGGAAAATCTCTCTTCTTCACAGGGGTCCAGGAATGACAGAAACATATTACCCATAACACACCACCACAAACTGGTTCCTAGAGTATCTGCATCTGATGCAAAGAACCTGCGATATGCTCCCTAAAATGGTAGTGCTCAGCTCGTGTCCCTAGAGTAGCAGTGTGGATGTGGATAAATAGGGTTCTATGCATGCCCTGCACAGCAAATGTGGACTCTAAGGTGGGTTTGCCTGGCTTGCTCCTGCATGCACATGGTCCAGGGCACGAGCATGCATACAGTGTAGACATACCTTTAGTCTCTCTCTGCCTCCATTCCCCCTCTGTTTAAAAAAAGGGGCAGGGATAATAGTATTTCTCTACTTTAGTGGAGTGTTGTGAAGACAAATGAATATGCTCAAATGCTATGTTAATGGGGGCCATATAAGTATCTAAGATGAATAGATAAAGAAGGGAACGGGTGAAAGAAACAACAAAGGAGAACACAACTCTTCCATATATGGGTGTCTCATTCAGAAAGGAAATCCCTATAATAGTATAAATTTCCTCATGCTTAAGCAATGAGTGGGTTGCCTGATGACCCTGTATTAACACTCAAGTCTTACTGTCTAACAGATGTCTTGCTCTAGGGACAGAGATGGTAACAGGCCAGCAAAGGGTTGACTCCTCCCTATGCCCTTTCCTGTCAAATAATAGATTCTGATCAGTATGCATAAACACCTGCAATAATTGGTAAAAGTCTGTCCTACGTCTGCCTGATGACAAGATCACATGCTTAGCCTCCAGGCAAGTAGGCCATATTGAATGATAATGATCTTACCTGTACTTTACCTTGGGGTAAAAGTGGCCAGTTGCCTCCCAATTCGCCAAGAATAAAGAGAAATGTCAACGGAGGAATTCTCCCTGGAATTCAGCCATGACATCAGATGGTTGCTACCTCTCTTGTTAGAAGTGCCAAGTGTCTGCTGTTTTTCCTTTGACCAGCAGTACTCAACACTCAGCCTCATGTTACAATCCAGAGCAGCAAGACTATGAAGCTCACCTACACACATTATCTTCCCCCAACTACTGGACCAATGCACCTTCTCGCTGCCGTCATTGTAGAGTCCCTTCCTTCTCCTGCTCCAGGATCTCCAGCTGCTGACTGCAAGAGAGAACAGATGTCTCTTGTATCCTCGTGTAGCAGTCAGTCATGTTCTCAGTTCTTTTACTAATGAGAGAGACAGACAGATGCTGGGAAGTTGAAGATAAGCAGAGGCTGTGTCTGTCACCTGCTTGAAGGGACTTGGCTTTTATCATCATCACTATCTGCCTGTCTTTGTCCATGGAGAAGCTTCTTGTGGATTTTTGGAACAGTCTTCCCATCTCCTGAGGTACTTTCTGTTCCCAGTCTCTCTGGAGTAATTTGTGCCTTGTGACTGACAATGTAGGGCAGTGAGTCCAACCTTATCAGCCAGTAGCCCCACATATTATTTCAATGTGCTAAGGAACCACAGCTCACCTCAAGCTGCCTTTCTCACCCCACCCTGCACCCTCTCTAGCTCCTTCTCTCTCCTAAGTACTTGTGAAATTGAACTGGGAGCCTAAAAGCAGCTCCTAACTTGGGTTCCTAACTCCAAACTGTAGGCTCAGAACAGCAGCTCAGAGGTTGCTTTGTACTTCATTCCCTTTGTAATCAAATGCAAATTTTCTTCTTAACACAGTCTCCCTTAAGGGTCACAATTAAGAGCCTTGAGGACTCCAAGGGGCCTTTGGTCCAGAGGTTGGACACTTCTGATCTAGGGCAAGTTGCTCAGATAATGGGATAAATAAAGTACTAAAATATCTGAATCCCTACTTAACAGAGGTCACATCAAAGAGCCCAGAAGCTGGGTCATGGGCCTGGAATGCCTCGACCCCTAAGAGGCCAGGAATCAAGACACACAACTACCTCACTGCTGCTTTCTCTGTTATTGAAGTTCTCACTAACAACGAAAAAAACAGGAGGTTTTGTTTCCATGACCTAGTGTGCTCTCTCTCGCTCTCGTTTCTTTATTTTTTTAATTGCATCATAAAACCCATTTGTAGTTAAACAGAACACTGTAGGTCTGTCAATACACAAACCAACCTTCCAGTTTATTATTAAATCTAAGCAAATAATTTGAGACTAAATCCTTGGCCTTTGGGAGACATCTGGAGGGAAGGAAAATTATGAATCTGTTACAGCTTTTTAAAAGTACAGTGACAAGCCTATGAGTTTCAGTCATTGCAACCTCACTCAGGGAGTTACACCGGCATAAAACTGATGAACGCAGTATGGCTGGAATTATATCTGTATGAAACTGGAGGAACACAGTGATGAATCAGCCCTGAAGGCCTCACTCCTGCAAACACTTATGAAGCTGCTTAATTTTACACGTGAGTAGTCCCATTGACATCACAGGATCCGTGGACAGCTGTGTGCAGACAGTGCCAGCCACACTCCTTCCCACCCCTGAAATGCCCTCTCTCTGTCCTAGCATACCTCTTGCGTCTTGCACTAGGAGCACTTGCAGTAGGGGGAGAAAAAGGAGCTCCTTGTGGTCTTCCTCTGCGGTACAATTATGGTAGTGTGGTCACCCTGGGAGAAGGGAATCTTAATTCTGTATTTCCTGGTTTGCTATATTTGAGGGTTGTTGTTTTGTTTTGTTTTTTAACTTTTACATCATTGTGATGTAGAAGGCAGGGAGTGAGTGTGGGGCAGCAGCAACTTTACCTCACACCTTATCAAAGCTCTTTTGTGGGGGAACAAGTGTCTAAGTAATGTTCTTGTAACATCTGATATAAAGGGTGTTAAACCTAAGTACTGATTCAAATCTACTTTATGAATGTGTCATGAGGAACAAACTGTTCCCTCATACCCCGAAGTAGTCCCCTTACATTAAAGATGGGGTGATAAGAAAAAGCTATTGCTATTTCTGAACATAAGAGGATTTCAGTCTTTAGGGCTATCTAATTATTTTGGTTACTTACATGTCGCTATGATGGGATGTCTACCCTACACAGGTGAACAAGGTTTAACAAAAGTCTGACAGCTCAGTGACCCCACCTGGCTGCACCTGGAGAGTATTTCAGGCTTGATTTGTTATTAGGCCCACCTGAGGAGGAACTGGATCTTCTTCATAAAAGAAAGAAGTGAGAGCATCTGGGGAGTCCAGTAGATGGATCTAAGATAGAGAAACCCAGGAGCTAGGGAGAGCCCTCTCTGTGGGGGGAAGGCTAGCTGAAGAAGGCTATAGGGATGGAATTAATCCCTGGCGTGGGCCCTGGAAAGGAGGCAAGGCACAGAGGGGCAGTGTCCTAGTAAGAAAGGAGCTGGGAGGACCTAGGGAAAAGCCTAACAGGGAATCAGAGGAGGCTGTGTTAAGTACAGGTTGCAAGGAAGCAGCCCCAGGGACTCAGAGGTAGGAAGTGGCCCACAAAAACAGCAATGTATCTCAAGGAGCAGACCTAGCTGCTTAATACGGGGTGCCCAAGATGGAGCCCAGAGCACAGGGTGGGACAAGGTTCTAGAACCAGCCTGAGGAAGGGGCATACTAGCTTTACATAAGGACTATGAGCTGAGTATGGGGCTGAAGACTGAGCCTCAAGGATGGGTTGAGAACTAGCTGAAGAAGGCTCTTTTGTTTGGGGATTATTTGTTGGTCTTTTTATTACACTGGACGGCATAGGACTAAAACGTCACCTGGCTGGAGGATTAAATTGGAACTAGAAGAGGTGCACCACCACAGCGACTATCAGCAGCGGGTGCTAGAGAAGACACCACTGCTATGCCCCACCTAGTCATGAGGGGGCACACCTGCAGTGAGTCTACTCTTCCACAGGCCCCCATTACCAGATTATCTCAGCCCCTCACAATCTTTAATATATTAATCACTATAGCACCCCTGGGTAGTTGAGCCCTGCTGTTATCCCATTTTACAGGTGGGGGACCTGAGACAGAGAGGCTAAGCAACTTGCCTGAAGTCATACAGGAAGCCTGTAGCAAACAAGGAATTGATCCAGGGTTTCCAAAGTCCCAGGTGAGTGCTCTTCCCATTGGATCATCCTTTCTCTCGTTAACTGCTGTTAATCCAGTGAGGGAGAGATTTGTATAGAGATGAGAGAACTGGTTGTAATTACATAACAATCCTGTTCTCTAAATTCTCCTATGGGGGGGGAGAGAATCTTGTGAGAAGTATGCAGGTGCTGGGAATCTTTTGAGGTTCCCTTATCCCTACCTTTGCATCAGTTGGAGTAACAATAGCAGCTGTGTTAAGACCAGATCTACCTGGGATTTGTGCAAGCTTCCCATTGACATCAGTGGAAGATTGTGTGGATTGAGGGGGTTATGGAGTTTTGCATTTATAACTCACTCCATCGATCATGATTTAAAGATGGAACTGAAGGCTCTCCACTGAAGTTTGACACAGCTGGTTTAGAGGAAGTCTAAAGTGATGTAAACTTTGCTTTCCTCCACCCCCTTCAACATGTATGGTGTTCAGCTTAGACTCCCTTAACGTTAGTTTAGACTCACACCCACTTACCACTGTGTAACTCGTATCTGCCTTTTACACATAGACATCCATATCATTGGAGGCTTTTAAGAACAGGTTAGACAAACAGCTGTCGGGGATGGTTTTGGTTTACTTGGTCCTGCCTCAGTGCAAGGGGCTGGACTAGAGGATCTCTTGAGGTCCCTTCCAGCTCTACATTTCTATGATTTCATCCCTCTGAATTAGGTCCCTCTGAATATAAGTTTCAGAGTAACAGCCGTGTTAGTCTGTATTCGCAAAAAGAACAGGAGGACTTGTGGCACCTTAGAGACTAACCAATTTATTTGAGCATGAGCTTTCGTGAGCTACAGCTCACTTCATCGGAAAGCTCATGCTCAAATAAATTGGTTAGTCTCTAAGGTGCCACAAGTACTCCTTTTCTTTTTTCTGAATATGAGTATCTAAGGGAGTGTAAATTGATGTAACTCACGCATGAGGAGCCAGAGGGAAACAAGAAGTTATCAGAAGGTGGAAGCTAAAGCAACATACACCCTACTGTAACCTGTACCTCCTGCTCTATCTAACCCAAATTAGATGTAAATGGGTGTAAGTGGATCTAGGGAAGTCTAGCTGAGTGTAAGGAAATCTAAATTAGTGTAAGGAGATCTGATTCCCCTAGCATACCAGTGTCAGCCAGAGGAGACTCATGCCTAGGGGAATCTATTTTACACTCACCTTACATATCACCTGAATTTGGTCCACAAACTGTGTGCGCGTTGGGGTGAGGGGAATGGAGCAGTTCCATCAAGGCAACTGCAGAATGAGACCGATTAGGAGAGGGGAAACACCTAAAAAGACACTGAATCCAGCTCTTCCAACGGCATGCTAGTGTTTACAAAATGTATTCAGGGGTGCGTTAATAACTGATGTGAGCGCTGCTTCTTGGATTCGCTGCCCCACGCAGTAGCTGAACGTACTGGGGTGAGGGGAACCGTGAGGGTTTTAGGACCCATGAGAACCTTCTTGAGCAGGGGGTGGGAATCCTTCTATAAGCCAGCAAGAGCCCCAGCCTTAACAGCAGAGCTTCTGTGGAGCTGGAGAGAGCGGTCAGCGCGGGGAGAAGCCCCCGGGACCCAGCAGAGCCATGGCTTGTCTCCCGCACCTGGCCAGCCCTCTCCAGCTGCTGCTGCTGCGGCTCTCCACGCTGGGTGAGTGGAGTAACTTCTTTTTCACCCCCTGGCCGCACAGACCGAGTCCCTCTCACCCTCCTGATGGCTAGCTACTGAAATGCCTGGGGGGGGGGGGGAGTTTGAGAAGGGCTGCGGCTGAGGGAGGTGAAATGAAGAGCGCCCCTTCCACTGGCCCCGGAAGGAGAGGTGTCTCCAGGGAGAGGCTGGGCTGGGGGCAGGGCACAGCTCGGGGCGATGCGGTGTAGACGGGAGCGGTTCGGGGTGCGAAGCTGGGTCCCCACGCGCCGCGGTGCTCAGGCTGAGTTTCGCAGGGAGTCCCTGTTCCGGTGCCGAGCGGCCGCAGGAGGGACCCGAGCAGGGTAGGAGGGGAGCTGCCAGGAGAGCAGGGTGGGGAGCTGCCTCTTCGCAGGTTCATTGCTAACACTGCCGCGCCGCGCCACGAGAGCCTGGAAGGAAAAGGCTCCGGGCGCCTGCCAAGGCGCCCCGCATTCACGCGGTGCCGGGGACACTGCCAGGAATGCAACTGGGGACGGCGCCTGGTGGCTGGGGCTGCTGTCAAGCGAAGTAGTGCTGCTTACCCTCAGTCTAGTACCTGATCTGCCTTCCCCTGGGGGGGCTATTGTCTAGCTCCTGCAGGGGCTGGCGTAGGTCTTTGCTAGCTCTGGCTAAGTGCTAAAAGGATGTTGCATTTTTATTTGCGTGGGGCCATTCCAGGCCAGCAGCTTGGGAGCAGGTTTCAGCATTTATGGAGACTTCTGCTTACAAAGCCTGGGCCGGGCCATCCATATGTGTTGTTTCTGGCTGTGTTGTTCCCATTGGGAAGACACTAGAAGTTGGCACACCCCTTGTAAGCAGAGCTGCTGTCTGTTTCCCTCTTCTTTGGAGAGCCCCTGGTTCTTTGGTTGCCCAGGGTCTGATTCAGAGCCATTGACTCTTGTTTCAGTCTCCGCTTTTGGTGGAGTGGTTTTCAAACTGTTGTCTGTGATGAGATTATACTTAGGTTTTCTTATAGTGGCTGTTGGCGGGCACATCATTTGAAGGGTGGCTGTCCTCGAAAGAGGTGGATAAGGAAGATGTGTTTTAGAGGGCACAAGTAAGGAGCTAAAGGAAAACAAATATATAGTTTGCAAGCTCTGACCTGCCATATGCCAAAAATATTCTCAATTGTCCAAGAAGTGACAGGGGCACAGAGAGGTTTAACCCCCTTAGCTGGTTTTATGGGCTTCAAAAGGGCATAATCTGCCTTGGAGAAGGAAGATCCTGAGACTCAGCACTCATTTCTTTTAGGGCCTGCTCCTGAGGGAGTCAAGGGGAGTTTTGCTGATGACTTCCATAGAAGCAGGATCAGGCTGTTCATGGCCATTTGTTTCCTGCTGGATTTAACTGCCCTAAGCCCTGGCAGTGACGATAGCTCCAGCCCCACACTGATCTTCTGCTTTCTGCCTGGTGAAATGCACATTCCTTGTGGGCTGTGCCCTGAATGGGCTATACCAGTGTCCCTCTCTTCTGCTGGGTCAAACTTTCAAAGTGCTGGTGCTTATTGAGGGAAGAGGGGGGACCAAAAACCTACAAAAAAGCCCAGAAAATCATATGGAGGAAAGAAGCCCAAACCAGGGTGTTGCTGGGGAGATGCGTTAGCCAGACCGTGGGGGGAAGAGACCTATGCTGCCTCTTCAGCGGCCAAAGTGGAGGCTATAGCCCCAAAACACTGCTGGGGAGGGCAAGGGGAAACCAGACAGAGAATGATTGCCTAGAAAAGAGCCTAGTTTTACATCATCCATGTTGTTCTGAATCCTCCCTTTTAGCAGGTTTCCCCTTGGAATTCCATGAAGGCCAATCCCCTAAGGAAGACTGGGTGCTGATGCGCTCTCTTGATAGAAAGCTTAAATGCCCTGTCAACAGAATTATAGACAAACATATGCCCTAGCGGAGCCTCCCATTTCTAACACACTGATTGTTCATGACTATACCATGCACCACACAGTGATTTTTAGTGCTGGAGAAGCGAGTGGTGGCTTACTGGTTATGGCCACCACTCTACAGCTAAGGTTGTGAGAACTCTTCTGTTCAAACACCTGTTTTCAGCCCTTTCTATTGTCTGCTGTGCGATTGTTATGGGATGGGATTTTTCAAGCTTCATCTTAGGCGAGAGAAGTTTTCTTGGGGGAAGAGTTTCAGAGTAACCTGTCTAGTCACTTTTGACTTGTGCAACATGAGAGCAGTATTGGAATTAAGGATGTGCTGTTACTAGGTATCTCCTATCAACTTTAATTTCTTAGTAACCTTCTGCTGGTAGCAGCCAGGGAGCTTTTCGTGCTGTCTTTGGGTTTGTCTAAACAAGAAAGTTTCACTGGTTTAACTTAATGTGGGAATTAAAACAAGTTTCCTTAAATCAGTGCAAACCTCTTATTTCAGTTTGAGTGGCTTATTTCAGTTTTGCTTAAGTCGCTTGAGAACAAGTTTTAGCACCTGAGATTAAACCAGTGTAACTTTCTCACAGAGATAAGTCCTTTCTCTGACGTCTGAGGCATCCAGGCATTTAGGTGTCTCTTTCCTTCACTTCGTCTATGCGGAGGTGAACATACTATGAGTGGGGTGAGATGAGGTAACCCCTTCTCCTTCCTATTGTGGATAGCCTTCCTTTTATTAGCCCCTCAGTCTCTTTTGTGCTACCCATCACAAAGACAGGTTTGTGGTTTCATTAGACCACTCTACTAGTCCCAGGCCAGGACAGCACCAAGTGATCCTTGAAAACTGTTGGAGGAGGATTCAAGCTCCCTTACTAAATAGCAGCCTGTCTCTGGATATGATGTCCACCTTGGGGTGCATGGTACCAGGCACTGCTACCGGCACTGAAGGTTAAGCAGTTGAGGGAGAGTGCCAGTTGGGGATGCCTTGAAATGAAAGGAACAGATTTTTAGGCATGAAAATTGGGGAAGTAGAGGGAATCTTTAAAGTACAATGGAACAGGTCAGGCTAACTGGAGAGGAATTCTGTTTTCAGGGGAAACTCAGGAAGGCATGAAAACTGGGGATTTTCAGCCTCTTATGCAGGGAGGACACATCATGCAAACAAAGGCTGGAAGGAGGGTGGAACAAAGCAAGGGCTCACATGCACTGTTATTTTAAAGTCTGTCTTCTGACCTGGAAGACATGGTCCTTTGACAACTATGGGAGGTAAAGTCCAGCCACTTGTCCATGCTTCTCTGTTCATTACATTGCTACAACACTGTGCTTGCGGCCCACTTAGAAATGGGGAGATTCAGTCAGAGCAATGGATGTACTAGTTCAGTGACATCTCCCTAACTGCATACTGTATGTATGTAAGTGTGTGTGTGCAAGCTGTTTGTATATGTGCCTAGTTATGCATGGTGTACTTGTATATGTATGTGCATCTACATGCTGTGTGTGTGACTACCTGTTTAGATGTGCTCTATCCTGTACTATGTAGGTGCATTTGTGTACAAATGCTTGTCTTCAGATTGTAGGGGTGTGTAGCAATGATGATAGTGGTTGTTTCCTTTCCTGGAAGGGAAACTCCTGCTTGTAATTCCATGCTGGATCATGGCAACATTCCTTCTGGCCCCAGAAAAATAGTAATAGAAACAAAGATAACTTGAACTCTCCTTAAACTTTCAGTGAAAGACAGAAAAAAGTGAGTGAGGGAGAGGAGTCAGATAAGCTTCCTAGAAACAGAAATAAACAGAGGGGAAATTACAGCAGATCAAAATTTAGCCTCTAAACTGATGTAGCTCCATTGACTTGAGTGGAGTTACACTGACTTATACCAACTGAGAATCTGGCCCTAGATATTTAAAGACCCTTGATCCAAAACTAAAACCTTCTTAGCACAGCTGTGATTCCTGACCCAAGAGCCTGAATCACAGCAGGAAAACAATCACACTGATTACTGAACTAGACCAGGTTTCAGAAGGGCAGCCCTGTTGGTCTGTATTGGCAAAAACAACGAGGAGTCCTTGTGGCACCTTAGAGACTAACAAATGTTTTTGGACATAAGCTTTCATGGGCTATAACCCACTTCATCAGATGCATGGAGTGAAAAATACAGTAGGTAGGTATAAATATACAGCACATGAAAAGCTGGGAGTTGTCTTACCAAGTGGGGGGGGGGTCAGTGCTAATGAGGCCAATTCAATCAGGGTGGATGTGGCCCATTCACAACAGTTGACAAGAAGGGGTGAATATCAACACTGGGAAAATTACTTTTTATAGTGACCCAGCAGCTCCCAGTCTTTATTCAGTCCTAATTTGATGGTGTCAAGTTTGCAAATTAATTCCAGTTCTGTGGTTTCTCGTTGAAGTCTGTTTTTGAAGGGTTTTTTGTTGAAGAATGGCTACTTTTAAGTCTGTTTATTGAGTGTCCAAGGAGATTGAAGTGCTCTCCTTCTGGTTTTTGAATGTTACAGTTCTTGATGTCAGATTTGTGTCCATTTATTCTTTTGCATAGAGACTGTTTAGTTTGGCCAATGTACATGGCAGAGGGGCATTGCTGGCACATGACATATATCACATTGGTAGATGTGCAGGTGAATGAGCCCCTGATGGTGTTGCTGATGTGGTTAGGGCCTATGATGGTGTCCCTTGAATAGATATGCGGACAGAGTTGGCAACAGGGTTTGTTGCAGGGATAGGTTCCTGGGCTAGTGTTTCTGTTGTGTGGTGTGTACTTGCTGGTGAGTATTTGCTTCAGGTTTGGGGGCTGTCTGTAAGCGAGGACTGGCCTGTCTCCCAAAGTCTGAGAGAGTGAGGGATCGTCTTCCAGGATAGGTTGTAGATCCTTGATGATGCGCTGGAGAGGTTTTAGTTGGGGGCTGTAGGTGATGGCTAGTCGTGTTCTGTTATTTTCTTTGTTGGGCCTGTCCTGTAGCAGGTGACTTCTGGGTACCCTTCTGGCTCTATCAATCTGTTTCTTCACTCCAGCAGGTGCATACTGTAGTTGTAAGAATGCTTGATAGAGCTCTTGTAGGTGTTTGTCTCTGTCTGAGGGGTTGGAGCAAATGCGGTTGTATCTTAGGGCTTGGCTGTAGACAATGGATTGTGTGATGTGGTCTGGATGAAAGCTGGAGGCATGTCGGTAAGTATAGTGGTCAGTATGTTTCCGGTATAGGATGGTGTTTATGTGACCATCGCTTATTTGCACTGTAGTGTCCAGGAAGTGGATCTCTTGTGTGGACTGGTCCAGGCTGAGGTTAATGGTGGGGTGGAAGTTGTTGAACTAGACCAGGCTCACAGCCCTTCCCTGCATCTGAGCACAGTTCATCCTCTGGAAATTCCTCTCTTACTTGCTCCCCTTCCTGTCTCCTCTCCCACATTACAGCACTGGGTTCACTTTTGGTGTGACAGAACCTGTTGGTGCAGAGAAACAAAAGATGGAAAGGAATCCTTGTGTACAAAGCATCAGATAGGTAATAGGTACGACAGCAGGCTGTGTGGAACAGCAGAAAACTTAGATCTCTTATGAGAGATGTGTGACAGCAGATATGACACTTGGCTGTTTGGGCTGGAGGGGAATTCAAAGCCAGATAGCCAGACTGTGACCAGCACCTTTGAGGGTCCATACTGGATGAGGGTGCAAGGAGCTTTCTCTGCCCCATGCACAGGGGTCAGTCACAGTCCAAGCCTAGGATTAGTGCCTACATATGCCTTTGAAAAAGAGACAATGGAGGTGGGACCAGAGCCTTGCACAGTATAATGGAATTGGCTGACTGCAGGGTGGAGTGTACTTCCTAGTGGGTGCCATGCCCTGGGTTAGTGAGACTCCATGATGCTCCCTATTCAGGGCTGTAATTTGTCGTCATCAGATCCATAATGAGCGATGGGTAACAGAGAGGGAAATAACATTGGCTTAGTGTAGAATTAAGGGAGATGGAGGTGGCTGTTCAATAAGCGAGAAGGGAACTCTCTGATAGACACTGGAATAAGAGAAGAGCTCTGATTTGTGTCTATTGAATTTCCAGGCCAAATAAAACTCCATTAAGGAGTTGGTAGTGATTCTCTATTTGAATCTTGAAGGTAGTTGGTTGAAAAACATGAAACTCTTCACAACCATTTTTTGTCAATATATTTCCCCCACTTTTCATTAAAAAAATGTGGATGTAAAGTTTCCAACCAGCTTTACTTAAGGGAAAGAAACCTCAATGTCCTAGATTGTAACAAATAATAATAAATGCATCTATTAGAAAAGGACTTTCAGAGTTAAGGTTAATAATTTTTTAAAAGTAGGGGAAACATGGAAATACAGAACTGAAGTAACTCAAACACCCTGGGACTCTTATGTTCCCACATCCTGACTCGGCTTCCATGTAGAGGTAGATCCATATCTGTCATAAGCACCACAGATTTACAGCTAGTCAGTGTCTGAAATCCCTTATCCCTTGGCATTTCCCCCCAGGAATTATGCCTATTTATAGGTTTCAGAGTAACAGCCGTGTTAGTCTGTACTCGCAAAAAGAAAAGGAGTACTTGTGGCACCGATGAAGTGAGCTGTAGCTCACGAAAGCTCATGCTCAAATAAATTGGTTAGTCTCTAAGGTGCCACAAGTACTCCTTTTCTTTTTGCCTATTTATAGGTATTCATCTACATAGTTGTAGCATAGTATGTGTATCAGAATATAGAGAACAAGTCTGAGGGTATATGCGGCTTAAGATATCCACAGATCCACTGTTTTATATTAAGAATTTGAAATGGTAAAATTCTTGCTGCCTGGCAGAAGGGAATGAGATTGGTAAATTGGGATGGGGCTGGATGGGTTTTCAGTGTGTGTTAATATGTAAAAGGTGAGATGTTTGCATTCCTCTCATTAAGGAGAACAGCCTCTGATAGTATAGTTTGCATACACACACGTGATGGGCGATGCATTGACTAGTATACTGAGTAAGGTACAGAGTACCAGGGGTTAGACTAACACAGCTTATGCTGTCTATGTTGAAAATGAATATTGTGCGGGCATAACTGTCCCATGATTTAGTTGAGGATGTTTGTTTGAGTACCTTGACTTTGCAATTCCATCCTTTCCTGGGTTTGTTTTCGTTGTAGTTATTTTAACTTTGTTTTTCCAAGATTTCCATTCTTTGTAGTTTTCCTTAATTTTTCACATACATTTTTTAGGTCCCCCCCCCATCAAGTGGTTAATGCATATTTGTTACTGTAATATAAGTTTAACAAATTTCTTTCTTGGGAATTCCTTAGGCTTTTTTTAAAGGTACTTTAAGATTTGTCCTCTGACTTTGGATGTGCGTTATTGGTTTAGGGAATCCATGTCTCTGCATTTGTAACCTTTTTAAAGCATGAAATTCACCACATGAACACTTTAATGCTTTAGAAACCTTTCAGAATTGCTTCACATGTTTCATAAGCTCTGCAAAACTGTGGGTTTGTAATCACCATAGGAGCTTGAGCAGCATTTAAAATTTCAGATCAGGAACTGGCATAAAGATTGGCATTTCAGCTATAGATTTTAAGAAGTTATATTAGATCCTAAAGTCTACAAACCATGATGCAATATTCACACCCGGCAACAAATGTTTGGAATTGTTGACCAAGGATTGTGGTGGAGTCTCCATCACTGACAACTTGTAAATCAAGATTGGATGTTTTTCTAAAAGATCTGTTCTGGGAATTATTTTGGAGAAGTTCCATGGCCTGTGTTATACAGGAGGTCAGACTAGATGATCACAATGGGCTCTCCTGGCTTTGGAATCTAGGAATCCACCTCTACCTTCTCTCATTCAGTGCATCCCACTCCACTCCCAGGACCGGGAATAGAATACAGGAATCCTCACTCTCAGCCCCTGCTTTCACTCACTCATGAGACCCAACTCCACTTCCAGGAACAAAGTCATGAATAGTTTTGTTCAGCCAAAATACGCATTCTTCAGAAAAAAAAGAAATGAAAACATTCCCCAGCTCTAATTATAAGTGAACAAAAAGTGTTATGAGAATTTTCCCAAAAAAGTCGTTCTAATTTTTCTGTATCTGATATCTCAGAAAGGGTTTGTCCAATTCACCTCAAAATAGAAAGGGGGGAAAAAAGTTCTGGCTACAGACATTTCAGACTCTCTGGAGTAATGGGTACAGAGGGAAGATTTGAATCTCCCTCCCTACCACCCTCAAAATTAGCCTCTTGGTATAATTTTTGCATTTATTATTTTTACAGACTGGTGCCTTGGCTGTCCAGGTAGTCTTAAAATCCTCAGTGTAATGAAAATTCAGCTCTTAGCACCGAATCAAGAGCTGTAATTCATTCACTTCCTCCTACCAATACACACACACTCACCCTTTCCTTTCCATGCTGTTCTTGATGCTTCAAGGCTCTTAGAAAATACTTTCTGTTCAGTTACTTATTTTTGTCTTTCATATGCTGTTCATTTTCTTTGTCTGAGAAATCGGGGGCAGTTTTTCCACTGCAATCCCAAAATAGTCCTGTCTTTTCCAGGTCAATGTGGAAAACAAAATCTGTTTAATATTTTATAAAACTGCCAACTTCTTTTGGATCTCATTTCTGCACTGGTATTGGGAGCTGAAAAGATGTGGAGGGAATTTATAGGAAATCCTTTATTTCTTGTTTCATATTTTCCCTCCAAAATCTCTAAGACTCAGAAAACTCAACATATACAGTTAACAATATTTTGAAAAATCAGCTCATTATTACTTGAGTACAGATGTGAGTAATGTTTAGGGTGACCAGATAGCAAGTGTGAAAAATCGGGACATGGGGGGGGGGGTAATAGGCCCCTATATAAGAAAAAGCCCTGAATATCAGGACTGTCCCTGTAAAATCGGGACATCTGGTCACCCTAATAACATTCATGTTAATATCAGAAATGGTTACATCCACCTTACTGTTTCATAGCTACTGACATGAATACCATTTGTGACTGTATCAACATTAGCCAACTTATCAATTTTAGTAACATTTATGACTATATTAGTCCTTCCTGTTTGTTACTAAGCCTCAGTAGAAGTATCATGTATTCCTGTTTCAGTGTATATGCAGTAGGAGTTATATCCCTTACAGCATTACTAGTAGATACTCCTAATTACTGAAGGAACACCACCATGTTGACTGTTACAAGGATTGAGCAGAAGTAATAGCCAAGAAAATGAGGCTTGTTTGTCATTTATTTGCAGACAGTGTGGTAGGATATCTTCTCTCTCCTCCCCACCCCCCACCCCCGTAAACGTAGACGTTAAAATGTAGAATTGCTGACTTTTCCATTGGACTTTTTAGGGATCATGAGGGTAAGATTAGTGGTGAGTGAATATGAAGAGGTTTAAAGTTCAGGCTATGTTCAGTTAAACTCTCAAACATTCAGATGCTTAGAACTACTTGAATCTTTTTGACTCTGCAAAACTGACTGGAAATCTGAGAATGGGCTTCCTCATCAGATCTCCAGGACTTCCCTGGGTGATTGCAGCCAGAAATGACCCAAGAAGCATCTTTTTAGTGGAATTCTTCTGATTTTGGTCCCAGCCAGAGTTTGGACATTTTAAGAGTATGAAAATGAAAGGGTTATTCAAACGCTTCAAAAATCTTAGCAGTGGTTCAGATCACATTTGCTTTGGGACATGTCAGATGACATGGGAAGGGTGTGACTCTTATTTTTCATGAACAGGTTCACCAAACTCTAGGGTAGGAGGAAAAAGGAAGTGCCCAATTGGCTATTCCAATTCCATTCCACTGTGGGGAAACAAATGCCAGATATGAAACTTGCTGACAAGCACACTAACCTCCCAACATCAATTTGTAACATCACAAAGACAATTTAAAAAGCCAGCAGTAGATATTTTTCTTACTACTGGGACCTGAACTGGTTTCCATGGAAGTTGATAGCAAAACTCCCATCAGCTTCAGTGGGTGGAAAATCAGGCCCCAGTGGGTGGAAAATCAGGCCCTTCGCCTTTAAGTTTATACTGGATTTTAATTAATTTTAAAGAAATACAGAGAAACAGTTGGTTCACCATAGAGCCCTAAAATAAGAAATCACTTTCCTTTTAGCCCCATGGCTGAAATAGGCAGCTGCTCTCAGATTTGATCAAGCCACAGAAGGGCCTTTGGCTGAGTAAAGAAACCTTTATACAGCTGGGGAGTGGACTGAAGTTGTTCTGAAGAGGAAAAAGGGCAGGACTAGATTTAGCTCCCTAAAGAGAGGCAGCCAAATAGTTTAGGGCCTAGGCTTAGGTTTTGTAAACAAAAGGTTTTATAGACTGTTCACAGAAATGTTTTCATGATTTTTGAAAAACATGTCAGCCATATTAAAAAAACAAAACCCTTAAATATTCCTTTCTAGCAACCCCAATTCCAAAGGATTAGGCTAGTGTTTGAGAACTAGGAAGTGAAGCTCACTAGAAGCAGGAAGTGGAACGGAAGACTGACTTAGTTTCTCTTGATGAGCTGAGTGAAATGCAAAGGGTAAATAAGTAGCATAAATGGTGATGGAAAAGCAGTACTGGCCAGCCCGCAAGCATCGAGAGGTCATAAGCCAGTTCCTCCACCCACCACCTGCCCCCCAAAAGTCATGAGATGGACTTGAAAATCATGAGATTAAAAAATTGTGTTCTTTTTATGTGCTTTCTGGTTTTTGAGCCTTTACAGTTTTTGTTTTCAAACTTTTCTCTAAAACTCCGAAGCCCTGAAACTTTTTTTTTTAAATGAGGGCTGTGATTTTCATGTAATCACCTGACTCCAGGAGCTGGGCCTCTAAGAAAAACATCAAATGTCATGAGACCAGTGAGAGAATCGTGAGAGTTGGCAGCACGGAGGTGATTGTAATACTTTCAGTTTTACTAACCATACAGTGTTACTAAAAGCACATGCAGGGAACACTTTAAAATCAGCCTTTCCTTGTTGACAATACTTAAAGCAGAGCAGGTGAACTGGGAAGCAGCACTATCTAACATTTAGAACAGGGGAGTGGGAGTCAGAATTCCTGGAATCTGTTCCCAGTTCTGCCCCTGACTTGCTGTCTGATTTTGGGCAAGTGACTTAACCTCAGTGCCTCCGTTTCCCAATCTGTAAAATAGGGACAGTACCATCTACCACTGAGGGTGATCTGAGCCTTAAATCCTTAATGTTTGTGAAGAACTTTCTGATTCTCCAAAACAGGTGCAATATACAGTGCACAGCATCATTATTACTTGTTATATATTTTATATACTATGCCGGGGCGGCCAATCTGAGCCTGAGAAGGAGCCAGAATTTACCAATGTACATTGCCAAAGAGCCGCAGTAATACGTCGTCAGCCCCCCATCAGCTCCGCTCCCAGCACCTCCCACCCACCGGCAGCCCCACTGATCAGTGCCTCTCTCTCCCTGTGCCTCCCAATCAGCTGTTTTGTGGCATGCAGGAGGCTCTGCAGGGGGAGGGGAAAGAGCAAATCGTGGCAGGCTCAGGGGAGGAGAAGGGGTGGAGTGGGGGCAGGGCTGTGGCAGAGCCAGGGGTTGAGCAGTGAGCCCCCCCGGCACATTGGAACATTGGCGCCTCTAGCTCCAGCCCTGGAGTTGGTGCCTATACAAGTAGCCGCATGTTAACTTCTGAAGAGTTAATATATGTGGCTCCGGAGCCACAGGTTGGCCACCCCTGTACTGTGCTCTATTATCTATTGCAAAAGTAACCCAGAATCCTGAACTCAAATTCAGGCAGATATTGGAATATTTTACTTTAAAATGTGTATTTGTCATTCTTATTTCACCATGTACCTTCTGTTACTGATACAGGCTTTCAAACAAATCCCCCCTGTTGCACCTGCGAAGGCAATAAAGCATCTCTTTAAAGACTCACTCTCCACATAGCCAAGGTGTGTTTTGCTATCTCATGACACCCTGTTGCATGCTGTGCCTTCAGGATAGCAGATGTAAGCAGTGGTGGTATCTACACCCATTTCAGTGGTGACATGACACTTTCTATGCCAGTTCTGCCTAGCTCTGCCATCTATGACTTCCCATTAAACTTCAGGATACAGTTTCATCTGGAGGCACAGGGATTTACACAAAGTTTAGCAGCAGGAAGAGTAAGAGGGAGAATACAGCTGCTAGGGATGGGCTTCTAGGTAAAATAGCACTGGATGCCCTTTCAAAAAGACAGGTGTTTTGTCAGTGCTGATTGCTGCTCCTTTAAGGAAGCACCCTGCTCTGGGGAGAGAGCCAAAAGCTGGGAATCATTATCATTCTTCTTCAGTGAATTCAGTGTTGGGTCTTGGAACCCTTCTACTAAACCTCTGCTCTGTCCCACGCTGCAGCACATGGCTTTGCTGCTCTACCTACTCCCCCTGCACCCTGCTTTTTGCCTTCTGCTGTAGCCTGTTCTCCCACTGCTAGTTTGGTGTTTCTGTAACATGGTGCACAGGAGTATCTTGCAAGTCTTCAATGGTTAAGCTTATGTGCCCATGCCCAGTTATCACCACACTTCCTCAGTACATGTGTGAGGGCACACACCTTTTCTCCCTCTTGCTTCACACAATCATGGCTGGATCTTTAAAAGAAAGCAAGGCAATTACTTAGTGTCTTCATGCCTTTAAATTTAAGCCCAGATTCTTGGCAGCAAAAAGAAAAACAATGTATTTATAAAAGGGTACAATCTGCTCAGTGTGTGAATGTTTGCAGACACTGCTTATGCCAGCACAGGACTCTAGCTGTGATGCAAGGGAGAAGTTGAAATCTTGGCTGCCAAATTGTTAAACTCCCTGCTGAAAATTTTGTTCAGTTTTTACATTCCAGCTTCTTAGCCTCCTCTGAGTGCTTGTTTGATTGTTTTACTGCACTGGAATCCAGCTGGCATCGACAGGCACAGCTGTTAGGAAGCCCACATTGGGAGTCTCAGCTGGATATTATGGATAGGAGCACACATTGCTGGAGTTTTGACTGGCACTGTTAAGGGCACTCCTCTGGGGAAGCTTACAGTGAGATTCCAGCTCATGTTGTGAGGAAGATCCTAGTGTTTGACTCACCTGGGATTGACAAGGCACTGCTATGCAGATGATCACAGTACTGGGCATTTGGCCACTTCAGTTGGCATAGAAACTGTGTCCCTTTCTCACAGACAGACCTGGCCATGAAAGTGATGCCTTTTTCTGCTCCAGGCTGGATTATAGCAGGGCACTCCAAATAAGTCTGATTGAAAAGCCACATGGAAGCTTCATCCAGACTAGCATGCTGTAGCTTGCCACCTGACAGGGACACGTCAGCAGAAGCATATCACACCAATGTCTGAGATGTGAACGGACTTTCCAGCAAACTTCAGATTCACTTTACGATCCTAGTTGAGCTATGAAGCAGTCATGGACAGAGACCTCGTGACCTCAAGAACTATTGCTGTCTCTACAACCCTCCTGAAATACACTGATCCACAAGGATATTATTACTGTTACTCTTTTGGGTGCCAAGGAATGGGCATTTCTAAAGAGAACTCTTGGCCACGACCGGTGCTTGAAGTGGTCTGAAAAGGTAGGGAAGCTGAAGTAAATTTTCATGTACTCTTTGCAGACAATTCATAATTTCTTGTATACATATATTACATAAACACATTTAAGTTCTACTTGTTTTTAAATGAGGCAGCAGGCCTCGTACAAATTTTAAAAATGAAATACATCCTGGGAGTTCAGGGGTAGGGGCCTAGGGGATGCCATGAGATACAGTGGGGTTGTGGGGACTCTTTGGGTATAGGGGGCCTGGCAGGTGCAGTAAAATTCAGTGAGGTTGGTGTCTCTGGAGACTGAGGTTCAGTGGGGTTGGGAGTCTCTGGGGCTGGGGGTGCAGTGACAGTCAGTGGGGATGGGTGGGGGCTGTCCTAGGTATGCTGCCTCTGCCCTTCCATCCTTGCTCTGTCCCTTCCTGCTGGTCTGGCTCACAGCCTGTCCCTACTAGATGCTAGGTAACCAGCAGGGGAGGGTCCAGGCTCCCTGTGGCTTATCCACGTCCCCTCATGACTTCTCCCTGCCCCTCCCCAGGTTCTAAATTGTATCGCTACCACATCTGCTGCTCCCCAGAGACAAAGGCCCTCCTGTGCATGTGATGGATAGGTGGATGGGCCAATAAGCAGGCGGTGGCTGCCCAAAGGGGAGTGAAATGGAGCTCTGGGAGCTGTCAGAGACTGGAGCTCTGATAGAAGCTCTGCACCCCTCAGTAATCCCACCTGTGAGCTTTAAGCACTAGCTGTGGCATTCCCTTTCCCCCTCCCCCACTTCCCCAGAGGTGACCAGGCTGAGCCAATGGCTCTTCTGGTGAACCACACACATTGCACCTCTTGGCAAAGGCTGTTCCTAAACAAAGGATGCTTCAAATACACAAACATCCCTTCCTCAAATAAAAAAAATGACCTCCTTCAAACTGTTCCCATCCCCCCAAATGCCTGTCCCCTACATCTTTCATAACATTCTTTCTGGCCTGTGGAGAGAGGAGTTAATGGTCTTGTGATGGGTATGTCCTCACAGCTGATGAAAGAGGTAACTGGAGCCAGAGAGCAATTAGTGCATCTGGTTGCCCCGGCCCAACTGAAGATGAAACCCAGCTGGGTGGTGAGCAAACAGAGAAGAAGGCCCAGTAAGAAGAAGGTAGCAGGGAGAGAAGAGAACAGCTCCAAAGTCCATCTGTGCTTGTTAGAGAATGCAGGAAAGCCCTGGAGATACAGATGTACAGTAACTGCAGGGCGAGACTGAGGGAAAGAGCCTGAAGGAAGGCTGAGGCAGGAAGAAGTCTGAGGGAGCAGGCCTTAGCTGCTCGCCACAGAGTCTGGACTGGAATCCCGAGAAGAGGGAGAGCCTGGATTTCCCTACTGGTCCACTGGAGGTGGTGGTGTGGAAACACCATGACACAAGTGGGAGAAGGATGACTGAGTTTGGAGCCAGGCCTCCAGGGAGAGAGCCCTGGTAGGTTTTGCTCTGCACAAGGGAGGGAGGATAAGCTTTCAGAACCTGGGAAGAGGTGAGGAGTCTGCAGAGGAGTGAGCCTGGGTAGGTGTGAAGAGTGATGTCTAGTTTATTAGACAGTCTTTTATGCTGGGAAGCAGGGACTATGTGTGACCCGGGTGGGGTGGGTGGCAAGTCATGAGAACAGGAAGATCCCCACAGTGGCTGTTGGCAGTGAGTGCTGGAAGTCAAGAACATGTTATGCCATACGCAGCTGTAAGTCCATTCCTCAACAGGGCTGTTTGCAGACAAGCAATGTGTTATCCTTTTTAATTACTGTACCCAGCTCCTGGATATTGCACTCATAGATGCTGTACAAAGTCCTTGACTCCCACCTGGCATTTACAGAACAGTGTTATAAGCAAGCTCGTGCTGCTTAAGATGAAGCTCACATGGTGATGGCAGTGCTTTGAGCTGTGGTGTTCTAGGAAAGCCCTTGTCCTGCTGAAGGCCATGGTTAGCCCTGCTAAGAGACCAATATGAGGAAGTGGTTAGCATTATGTCAGCTTCCTTTTCCCTGGCAGGAACTGTAGCATGCTGGAGCAAGGGTTATAGCCAGGGTAGTGGAAAATCTTGGCTAGAGTATCCAAAGGCACTGACTTTGAAATATGGATCCAGGTCTCTCTTTGCAGACACTAATTTGCTAATTATAGCCCTGTTTCAGATTCGTTATGATTGAAGAGGCAAAATCCAGGAGTTCAGTGAGCAGCCAAAGTCCAAACATGATTAAAAAGCATGGGAGTTTGGAAGATGACAGACTCACTAGCTATACTGAAGCCAGCATGGCAAGGAAGCCATGGTTGTTCAGCTAATTCATGTCCATCTCTCTAGTGTGTACAGGGAACAGTTTGGGACTCTCAGGTTAAGGAAACCTCCCCGTCATGCCTATTTGCTGGTGGACGCCTTTTCACCTCGTCATCTGCCTGTGGGAAGTGGCACCGCACAGCTGTCTTGCCCAGAAGCAGAACAAGGCCCAAATTGACTCAGGCTATGTCTACACTCCCACCCAGAGGTGGGATTCCCTGGCTCCTCGCAAGGTATAAATAGCAGAAGTGTAGTCGCAGTGGCATGGGTAGCGGAAGCATGGCTGGGCTGAGCCGTGCCAAGGACGAGCCTGCCTGAAACTGCGGGACGTGTACTTGGCACAGCTCAGCCGTGCCTCTGCTGCCACTACCTGCGCTTGCTGCAGCCACGCTGCTGTTCAGACTCGCAGGGGCTGGGTGAGAGCTAGCATACCTGGACGTGAGCAGAGGAATTACGTCCCTAGCTCCTCGTACCGACGTACCCAAAGTCAGTTTAGTCTCTGCTTTCCCTGTACCTCTGGGAGAAGCAAGCTGTGCCAGCCCTTCCCCTGGCATAGCTTATTTCCCTCCGTCATCTGGCTCTGCTATTGCTGGGTGGTGCACTGGTAGGCAGAGCCAAGGCTCCACCCACCAGGGATGCTGGAAGAATGTGTATAGCAGGGGTGCTGAGAGCCCTTGAACTAAACTGTAAACCCTGTATAGGAGGGAAGCCGCTTCAAGCCAGGGCGTGAGGCAGCAGCCCTAGTTCTGGCACCTATGCCACCCACTCTCTCAGCCTGCCCACCTGTGTGGGATAGGGAGCAGCAGCAGCCAGTGCTGGTGTCTCCGTCATGCGGTGACCTGCAATGCAGGTGAGCCCACACGGGGGAGTAAAAGGAACCTTCACATCTTTTCTGTCCCATTTGGGTGGGATGGCTGCCATCTTGACTGACACCCTGGGGATCTCCAGACCTAGAAGCATGAGCTGCTACTGCTTAAGCTAAAGAATCACGTCTCTGTAGCCAGGGGCTGTAACAACTCATCCCCTGTGATCAGCACAGAGGGGGACCCATAACGCACACTCACTAATGGATTACCTGGGCCCATAGGCTAGCTCACACTTAAGCCCAAAGGAGTCTGTCAAGTTCTAGCGTCATATACCCCGAACATTTTATAAACAGATGGCACCCTTCTTTTTAAATGTCCAGTTCTGCACAGTGGGGATTGCTGGAGTATCTTCACCAGAAGGGGACACCTTTCTGGACCTAGCTAAAAGAGTCTGAGAAGGGACAACACTTTGCAGGGAACAATAATATGATATGCAGCCTCTCACATAAGTGCCCACTTAAAACATTGCTCAGGCCAGCAATGACTGAAAGCTGATTGCAAAAAGAAAAGGAGTACTTGTGGCACCTTAGAGACTAACTAATTTATTTGAGCATGAGCTTTCGTGAGCTACAGCTCACTTCATTCAGCTGTAGCTCACGAAAGCTCATGCTCAAATAAATTGGTTAGTCTCTAAGGTGCCACAAGTACTCCTTTTCTTTTTGCGAATACAGACTAACACGGCTGTAACTCTGAAACCTGAAAGCTGATTGACTGTGTAAAGAAGTTGGTAGCCTCAGACAGTTTCCCTGCAAGCTGTTTCCACAAAGCACAGAGTGTGTTCTCATGCGATCTGCCTTGTCAGTCCTCATATCCTGATGATCCTAAACAGGCTTAGGAAACAATTAAGAGGCTGAGGAATCAGCCGTGAAACCAATCTGGACTGCAGTAGCCACTGTGTTTCATGCCTTGCAATGTTGTGCTCTAATAAATGTTTGGTTTGTTTGTTTTTTTTCTTGGACGAAACAGTGCTGAGTTGAGCTGTTCAGAAAGTTGAAAAGTAATTCTCTTTCTCTTAGTGTTTTGGTATCTCTCTTTACGCAGCACATGGTTACAAAATACCTCCAGAAAAACAGTCCGTTAGCAGCCGCATTTCCCTAGTGCCTGCAAATAGAACTGTTCGATGCTGGTGGGAGGGTTTGTTTCCAATATTCTTCCTTTTTGGTGCCATTTTGCTTTTTAAGAGATAATCAATTCAGCCATGGTCTGAAAGAAAGAAAGTTTCCCAAGAGTCTTTGTTTCTCACAGACACTCGTCCTGTGTTCCTTGCTCTTTGATGCTCTCACTGATTTCATGCTGGGATTGAGGGTTTTATGTGGTACGCTCAGTGTTATGGACTCAAGGATCTTTGAGGAAAATGACACAAGCGAGGGGCCCATGTTTTGGTATAGATTGGATCAGCACTGGTGCGGTCCAGTTTTACAGTCAGTTCTCACTAAGTCACTGAGTTATCCACAGATATTCCTCTCCATAAAGATGTTTGAATGTGAGAATCAGATTGACCAGGCAGGCTGCAGTGTATGTTATAAAGAACAGAAGGAAGTTGATCATATTACAATCACCATGTGTCCATGCAGAGAGATCTTGTTGGAATCCACTGTTAAACTTGTTGAAGTTTGAAGCTCATCCTTGGGTTGGGGGGAACTAGAGGCAATAAATCTGAGGCTCTCAGCCTGGGGAGTGAAGACGGCCCTAATTTCAAAGGTACCCTTTGGGCAAAGGGATAGGTGTTGGCCTTGATGTGGTTCTTCAGAGGAAAAAAATGTTACACCTAAAAATTTCCTTCAAAGAGTAGAATAGGGTTTTCACACCAAATATCTCCTTTCAGGAGATCTCAGATTTGGGGCATGGTAGTCCCAAACTCTGCCCACTGATTTTGGCTTCTCAGGTGGGCAGGGCATAAAGTGTCAAAATAAGATGGTACTCACAGTAGATTGTGTAACTGTTCACAGTCCCTCATCTATCTTGCACATTCTGTGAGCAGTGATGTCAGCTGATTGTCATCTCTTACTTGCATGTTTCTTCAGGAGTGAAATAATCAACAAGGCTGATATGCAAATGATCACCATTCAGCTTCAGAGTCCATACCTTACTTGAAATGAATAGGGGCAATTCTTACCTCTGGGAGCTATTGTTTCAGGCCACCTGCAGACTTGGGTTCACATTTTGAAATTTAACTTTGTAATCACAAGGGCTAGAGATTGCTTTTTTTTTTTTAAATGCAAGTTTAGATCCTGGAGCATATCAGAGTAGCCTCTTAACAAACTAAGTACCAGCATGCCAAGCTGCCATGAGCTAGTCCAATTTGATCCCTGCCTTTTGGTGTGTGCAGAAAGCCCTAAGGCTAAGGCTCTGTGACTCAGTATGACTTACGCAGGATTCTTTCCCCACCATGCTAATCACCCTCCAAGTTTGAAGAGAATTCTCTGTTTCTACTGTGGAGCACACTCAATCCTGGGAATTTCCATAGGACTGTAGGCGTGCCTCAACCCCAGCTTGGTGAGGGTAGTGCCCTCAGCTTGTAAACATCGAGGACCAGTATGAACAGGCGGATTGCTTCCCATTGGTCCCAATAGAGCACACAGACCCTGAGTTAGCCCTGTCTACACTAGCAAGCTTCTGCGCAGTAAAGCAGCTTTGAGCACTGTAACTCCCGAGGTGTGCACACTGCCAAGCCACTTAGCGTGCAGAAACTGCGCAGTTGCAGCGCTCTTAAAAAAAAACAAAAAAAAAACAAAAAACCCAACTCCGCCGAGAGGCGTACAGCTTTCTGCGCTGGGGCTACAGCGCTGTGGTGTCAGTGTAGACACCCTGGCGGTTACGGCGCTGCGACTGGCCTCCGGGAGGTGTCCCACAATGCCTGTTCTCGCCTCTCTGGTCATTGGTTTGAACTCTACTGCCCTGACCTCAGGTGACCAATTGTGAGCCCCAGCCCTTAAATTCCTTGGGAATCTTGAAAGTCCCCTTCCTGTTTTGCTCGGTGAGGCATGCAGTGATCTCAGCGCATCTTTCCAGGTGGCCACGCCTGCTCCATGCACCAGGCGATCCCCTGCTTAGAGCAATGCTGAGCTGCTGGACCTCATCGGCATTTGGGGAGAGGAGGCTGTTCAGTCCCAGCTGCGTTCCAGCCATAGGAATGATGATACCTCCGGACAGATTTCACAAGGCATGGCAGAAAGGGGCCATGACCGGGACACACTGCAGTGCAGGGTCAAAGTGAAGGAGCTGCGGAACGCCTGCCCCAAGGCATGGGAGGCAAACCGCCGCTCCAGTGCTGCGCCCACCAGCTGCCGGTTCTACAAAGAGCTGGATGCGATACTCGGTGGTGACCCCACCTCCACTGCGAAGACCACCGTGAATACTTCATTGGTTTGCTTGCCAGTCGAGTGGACTGAGCCAGGAAGAGGAAATCTTGGAGGAGGATGTGGAGGATGACTCAGAGGTCAGAGATGCATGCAGCCAGGAGCTCTTTTCTATGCCAGAGGAGGCTAGCCAGTCACAGCTGTCAGAGCTTGGCGAAGTGCAACCAGGAGAGGAGGCCCCTGGTGACCGGATTTGATTTTGGGAATCGCTGAAGCGAGTTGTTGGGGGCAGGAGGGTTGCAGAAAGCAGGCTTGTGTCTGTGTGCTGCACATACCACCACAAGCCTAGTCTGAGCGGTGGAACAGGCTGTTGATTGACTCCCTCACTTCACAGGAATCTGCCTCAGAGATCTCCAGGAAACTCTCCTGGAGTTACTGGGCACTCTGCTGTCGCAGGCTCTTTGGCAGAGCTGCTTTGTTTCTTGCCCCATTAACAGTAACTTTCCCATGCCACTGTGCCGTCATGGGGGTGGGGAGGGCACAGGCGAGTCGCATAAGGGCCAGGGCGGAAGCTGCAGGCTTGGAGAAGAGCCTCCCTTGATTCCCTGCTCACCCTCAGCAGCGAGATATTTTCCATAATGGTCACATTCTGTGGAAAATGTAGGGACAGGAATGATTATCAGGCCCCCCCTACAATGCTGGCTCTTCCCAAGAGCCATGTGCCCAGTGTACGGTAGGATCCGGGAACACTGATTTACCCTGCACCTGTGGCTACTCACCATTTTGGGGGTCTTGTGGCTCATGTGTGCTTGCCTGGTGTCAGCCAGTCAGTGACCGATTTGTGAATACTGGCTGAGTTTTAAATCACTGAATCAGTGTTATGTGTGTTGCAAACAATACTGCTTCTGTAAAATGTTGCATTTAAACTTCACAGAGATGACCTTGGGAGCCCAGCCTCCCTCTTTGTTGTTGCTGGCTGGACAGCTGCGCAGAATTAGAAAGTGGCCATGAAGAACTAAGGAGGACTTTCTGCGTGATGTTATGATGCACTCCGCAGCCGAAAAACAGGAATTGAAGGAATGGCTGGACATGGAGAAGCAGGAGCAAAAGGAGAACGCGGCGCGCCAGAATCAAGCCACGGAGCAGCTCTTAAACTTTATGGAGCACCAAGTGGACACGCTCCAGACGATGCTAGCACTGCAAACCAAGCAGCTGCACGCTCGCCCTCCCCTGCAGCCGCTGTCACAAAACTCTTTCTTTCCCATGCAGCCCTCAGACACTGCCAACACGCTCTTACCAAGCTCCTGGCTCCAGTCTGTACCTGTGGCATTCCACTCCTCCCCCGTCACAGTCCTTCCCTGTGGACTCCCAGTACCCCCTGCACTCAACACCCATCCCTCTGCAGTTTGGCCCTGCTGAAATACAGCACCCGCTGCATTGTACGCTGTTGTTGAACTGCTCTTTGCTGCTGTCAAGTTGCCCCGTGTATGGCTTCATAAGCCATGGCATTAAGGGGTAGGCGGTGTTTCCCAGGATCACAATGGGCATTTCTACTTCCCCTATGGTGATCTTCTGGTCCGAGAAGAAAGTCCCTGCTTGCAGCTTCCTGAACAGGCCAGTGTTCCAAAAGATGCGTCATGCACCTTTCTAGACCAGTCTGCGTTAATGTCTGTGAAACACTCACGGTGATCCACAAGCACCTGGAGAACCATTGAGAAATACCCCTTCCGATTAATGTACTCGGTGGCTAGGTGCTCCGGTGTCAGAATTGGAATGTGTGCCATCTATCGCCCCTCCGCAGTTAGGGAAGCCCATCTGTGCAAAGCCATCCACAATGTCACACACGTTGCCCAGAGTCACAGTCTTTTGAAGCAGGATGCAATTAATGGCTCTGTACTCTTCCGTTAACATGAGTCCAATGGTCGATTTTCCCACTCTGAACTGGTTAGCGACTGATCAGTAGCAGTCTGAAGTAGCCAGCTTCCACAGTGCAATCGCCACACGCTTCTCCAGTGGCAGGGCAGCTCTCATTCTCGTGTCCTTGCGCTGCAGGGCTGGGATGAGCTCATCACATAGTTCCATGAATGTGGCTTTCCTCATCTGAAAATTCTGTAGCCACTGCTCATCATCCCAGACGTGCATGATGACTTAATCCCACCATTCAGTGCTTTTTTTTCCCCGAGCCCAAAAGCGGCATTCCATTGTGGTCAGCATCTCCATGAAAGCCACAAACACAATCTTGTGTTGTAGCTAGTATGCGTGGCGAGAACCATGTCGAATTCCTCTTGCCTTTGTAATTTAAGAAATAACTCCACTGCCACTTGTGACATGTTAGTCAGAGCGAGCAGCGTACTGGTCAACAGTTCGGGATCATAGAATATCAGGGTTGGAAGGGACCTCAGGAGGTCATCTAGTCCAACCCCCTGCTCAAAGCAGGACCAATCCCCAATTAAATCATCCCAGCCAGGGCTTTGTCAAGCCTGACCTTAAAAACTTCTAAGGAAGGAGATTCCACCACCTCCCTAGGTAACGCATTCCAGTGTTTCACCACCCTCCTACTGAAAGTTTTTCCTAATATCCAACCTAAACCTCCCCCACTGCAACTTGAGACCATTACTCCTTGTCCTGTCCTTTTCTACCACTGAGAATAGTCTAGAACCATCCTCTTTAGAACCATCTCTCAGGTAGTTGAACGCAGCTATCAAATCCCCCCTCATTCTTCTCTTCTGCAGACTAAACAATCCCAGTTCCCTCAGCCTCTCCTCATAAGTCATGTGTTCCAGTCCCCTAATCATTTTTGTTGCCTTTCGCTGGACTCTCTCCAATTTCTCCACATCCTTCTTGTAGTGTGGGGCCCAAAACTGGACACAGTACTCCAGCTGAGGCCTCACCAATGTCGAATAGAGGGGAACGATCACTTCCCTCGATCTGCTCGCTATGCCCCTACTTATACATCCCAAAATGCCATTGGCCTTCTTGGCAACAAGGGCACACTATTAACTCATATCCAGCTTCTCGTCCACTGTCACCCATAGGTCCTTTTCCGCAGAACTGCTGCCGAGCCATTTGGTCCCTAGTCTGTAGCGGTGCATTGGATTCTTCCATCCTAAGTGCAGGACTCTGCACTTATCCTTGTTGAACCTCATCAGATTTCTTTTGGCCCAATCCTCCAATTTGTCTAGGTCCCTCTGTATCCTATCCCTACCTGCCACCGTATCTACCACTCCTCCTAGTTTAGTATCATCCGCAAATTTGCTGAGAGTGCAATCCACACCATCCTCCAGATCATTTATGAAGATATTGAACAAAACTTGCCCCAGGACCGACCCCTGGGGCACTCCACTTGACACCGGCTGCCAAATAGACATGGAGCCATTGATCACTACCCGTTGAACCAACAATCTAGCCAACTTTCTACCCACCTTTATAGTGCATTCATCCAGCCCATACTTCTTGAACTTGCTGACAAGAATACTGTGGGAGACCGTGTCAAAAGCTTTACTAAAGTCAAGAAACAATACATCCACAGAACCAGTAATCTCATCATAGAAGGCGATTAGATTAGTCAGGCATGACCTTCCCTTGGTGAATCCATTCCTGCAGGCTGAAGAGGCAGAGTGCACAGTGCGCAAACCGTTGAAAGATGGCGCCAATTGTGGACGGAAGCACAGGGATTGCTGGGACGCAAAGCAATGCATTATGGGACATTGGGACAGGACCCAGGATGTCCTGTGACCCCCTCCTTCTTCCCACAACTCTTAGCGGCGGAAGAGATGCTCTGTGGGATAGCTGCCCAGAGTGCACCGCTCCGAATACCACTGCAAGTGCCGCAAGTGTGAACATGCTGTTGCACAGTGTGAACACACAACACCGTTTTCCCTCAGCACTCTCTGAGCGGCGCTGTAACTCAGCCAGTGTAGACATACCCTTAGTGTCCAATCTCCCCTCCCTCCTAGGGTGTGGCACTATTGGTAACTGTGAAACCGTAAGCAATAAAACCCGCACCTTAAGCTTCTGCTTGGCAGACTCTGCCTAGTTCCCTTTGCGTAAAGACCTGATCCCTTTCCCTTTATAGCTTCAATGAAGCTAAGTGGATCCACTTGCAAGCCTGACTCAGCCACTGTGTTACTCCAGTAGCAACCCCAGGAGATATTTATATATAGGCTTGGAGGATTACTTTGTTATTGATAAATGCTACTTTCACCATACACACACAAATGGACATGCAAAAATTCCACCAATGATACTTTGCTTACCGGTAAGTTTCGGTTAAGAAAAATGCTTCTTGAGAACTTAGTAGTTTGATCTGTTTTGTCTATTTTGATATGTGTTGACAATTTGTGTCTTTATAGTTATAAACCTTTAACTTATTTTGAATCTCTATGGCTATTGTTATTTAATTGTCTGTCTCCTCCCCTGGAATGTCTGCAACTGTGAAAATTTAAATGCTTAAAAAACATTGATATTACATTTAAAAAAATGAATCTGCTAAGCCTAATTATATAAGAAGGTGTAACATGCTCTCCTCCTTGTTCCTGTGCAGCTCTGCCATAGATCAGCCTATTGTGGGCATATGCACCCCCAGTGATGCTAGGATCCCTGCAAGCATGACTGGCTCCTGTCTCGGGAATGAAAAGGGACGGGCTGCTTGCTGCCCTCCACCATGGCTTTTGTGCAGGTGCACTGGGGCAGGCTAACAGCCACCACCTCTCTTTGCTGTACTCTGAAGGGACTTTACCCCCACTGGGCTGGTAACACGAATACAGAGAAGAATCCAAGGGAAGGATTAGAAAATAAAGGCCCACTGGGATGTGACATTTAACCTTTGTGATGTTTGTTTGAAGTGATTCCATACCTTCTCCCGGGGTCTCTGAGCAGGGAGAGTGCATTCCTCTTACTCCACTTTATGCTGGGCTGGAAGGCTCTTTTGCTTACATCTCCTTCCCTTTTTGGCTATGCTAAGTGATATGCTGTTCTCCCAGCTTCTTCCCTTGCCAAGAGAAGTTTCCTGATTTAATTTAGGGAGATGCTGTTCTGTCAAACCCCTTTCTATAATATCCTTTAATCAACAAGAAACCCCTCTCTTGGTGAGAGTAATTGGCAAGTGAAAGCTACGTTGACAGATCAGTTTTAATGAACTTTCTACTCTTGGGCTTCTCTGGCTCTATCAATGACCCTGGCTCTGACGGGGAGGGACCACTCTTCCTGATATTAGTTAGTATTCATTTGTTTTACAGTAGTCCCCGAAGGGAGTCCTACCAAGATCATAGCCCTGTTATTCTAGGCACTGTACATACATAGAGAGTGAGGCAGCCCCAGACCTGAAAAGCTTACTGTATAAATAGAGAAGATGGACAAAGGCTGGGAGAAAGGGAGCATTCTTACCCCCATTCTACAAATAGAAATGTGAGCACAGAGAGTGTAAGGCTAGCATCGCACAGAGTTGGCAGCAGAGCCTGGAATTTAACCCAGATCTTCCAAGTCCCTGTCCAGTTTCATAACCACTAAGTACTCAGTGGTTAGGGCAGGAGAATCCTGCCTCTGTCTTTTCACACGTTGACATAAGATGGCCAGGATACAATGGAGCAATCTGAAGTAATTTCACTGACTTCTGTGGAGTTATTTAGAAATTACACAGGGGTTACTGAGGGCAGAATTAGTCTTAACAGCACTTGTGTGTGCCACACAACATTCAGCGTGTTACAAGTATACCAACTCCTGGCAAAAATGGCGAATAAAGCTACAAGAATCCTTCAGTCCAGAAAGGAGCTTGGCAGAGCACTAGAGCAGCTGGTTGCAGCAAGTGATATTGAAGAGAAATTGTACAGGATCTGCTGCCACAAGTAGCAGGTCCCAGAGCACTGGTGACCTGCAATACATCCCCCTGAGTAAATGAAGCAGACTGAAAACTGCTCCTTGAAAGTATGCTCTGATCCATGCAAAAGTAATTTGGGAAAGAGATTTTCTTTACAAGAAACCTGTTCCAAGGCACGATTGACCATTATATTACAGACATGATACAGTGATATGAATTTGAACTGCTACCAGACACACTAATTAGAGAATGAATTATTTGTGGTGTAACTGATAGCTGGGTTAAAACAAGGTTATGATGGTAAACAGGCTTGGTATCAAAAGGAGAGTGGATATTTGCAAGAGCAGTGAATAGTACACTTCCCCAAATATAAGTGTTAATAAGAATTGAAGTGTATCTAATTAAAAGTGCATACTAAGGCATAAAGAGACCAAACAAGGGCAAATAAATAGACACCAGAGCTGGTTGTAATTAACATGTAGGCAATCACATTATCACAATGTAATGGAAAAGTCTTCAGCACAAAGGGACCAGTGTCATGCAATAAAAACAACCATTTTGTAAAAGAAGGTGGCCCTCAGTGCAAATTGTAAAGAAATGAAAAAGCAAAATAAATTCATGAACGTGAACTTGTAGGAGAAAACTCAGCTACAGAAACACAATTGGGTCTCTCAATGCATTTACAAAGCAAAGTTCTGCACCAGATTGCTTTGTGACACTTGAAATAAAATCACAAAATATGAATTTCAAACTGGATACTGGACATCAGTGATACATAAACATAGCAAGAGTATGCAAAACTACTATTGACCATCCAATGTTACAACTGAAAACAAAATTTTGTTACATAGTGTGCACAAAATAAGGTCACATAGCAAAGCTATGCTGATTTATTTTTTTATAAGGATGGGTACCTCTCCATAGAGTTTCAGTGGAAGTCCAAATTATTCCTGGAATAAACAGTAGTCTGCAAATACAGATGATCTATAGACAAGTTATACACATCTTTGAAGAGGAGGCAAAGGACATTCTTAAAGAACTTGATGGAGAGTTTAACAGACTGGGAAGCAGTAAGGCTATAATACATCACATTGACAGGGATCCCAGGGGGTCACCAAAACTACATACACCATATAAGGTCCCATTATTACTGAGAGATAAAGTAAAAACTAAACCTGACCAGATTATAAAATTAGTTATTATTGAGAATAGAGACAGCAGTTGACTAGGTTACCGAAGAAGCTAAGGATGCATAGATCCACCAGATAAAAAATAAGGCTATCAAACCTAGTCACTGTCCCTTGAGAACATGTGAGGAAGATGAGTCTAAACTTCTGTAAACAAGAGTCTTTTCAATTTTACATGCAAGCCAAGAGTTTTGGCAGGTTTGACTTGCAACTTCCCTTTTGATAGATGAAGTGAGTTTCCTTTGTGATTGCTTCAGGTCCCAAAGTGCACCAACGCAGCATGTCCCAGATCTTTGAGGATCTGGGTGTGGCTGTTGATCCCTCTTGATTTGGGGAGAAAATAATGAATACAATGTGAGGCTGCATTCTGTTCTACAGCATGCCAATGGAAAGAGCCTTAAAGCGAACAGGCACAAATCCCAGATCTGTCTGGATGAGATTTGCCACAAGAATGTCTGAACATGCTGAAAGAAAAGGAGTACTTGTGGCGCCTTAGAAACTAACAAAGTTATTTGAGCTTAAGCTTTCATGAGCTACAGCTCATTTCATCAGATGCTGTAGCTCACGAAAGCTTATGCTCAAATAAATTTGAACATGCTGAACAGAAATTGACTTTAGCTGAGTTTGTAAAGTGCTGACTACATTTTCCAACAATTTGTCTTGCATTCCAGTCCTATCAGTGAGGAAGTGAGGTACTAAGCATGTGTCTTTCTGCCATCTGCCCTGATTGGTTGAGGCAATAAGAAAATTGGAATCGTCCCCACCCTGTCTGGTTCCTTTGTAACTAATGGCTCTTTTCAAAGAGCTCCTAGGCTCTAACACAGCGGTTTTCAACCTTTTTTCCATTTGCGGACCCCTACAAAATTTCAAATGGAGGTGATGACCCAATAGAACATCTCTGGGGAGTCTAAGATTTCCAATGGTAATGACAACCTTTCGCGGACCCCTTCGAGCTAGTCTGTGGACCCCCGTGGTCCATGGACTGCAGGTTAAAAACCACTGCTCTAACACCATTACTGAAATTTCCCATAGATCCCAAAGTTAATGGCTCAATGAGGTTAAAAGATTAGAACTGGTACCGGTGCTGAGCCTCTTCCATGGAGCTGAGAGTTAACTGGAGAAAGTTGTCAGTGACTGCTTCTCCCCAGCATGAAGAGGCAAATTCCTGGGGATTCTGGAAGATGCCATGGGGAGAAATCAGTTTTGAGTCTCAGGTTGTGCATTGAACAACTGAGAAAACCAACGAGATAGGTAAGACATTGTCACTAGCATCCCACATTTGGTGGGCATCACACTTCTCCCTCTTGTTCACAGTTGATCTAAAGGTGGCTGGGAAATTAATGAAGACATCAGAGATGCACAAACTGAATTGCATGAAACCACCCTGGCCTGCTGCCTTCCAAACTGAACTTTTTCTTCTGGGAAGTTCAAAAAGATTTGATTAGTTTCCCCTATATCCATCCTTCTGGGTTTTGTTTGTTTCATTTTCACATGTCCCTGGATATCCAAATCCTGGCAGGGGTCAGAAATACCAATCTCATGGGATTTCGGGCCCAGCTAAAAACAAGAAGTACAAGCAATATCAGGAGAGAACTTGTTTTTGTGGTTTTTCCACTCCAGTTTCTCCCCCCACCCCCGCCCCTCTCCATTTCCTGAGAGACTCAGAGGATTCAGGTTCAGATGGGCAGCCAAAGCTTGAACTGAGTCTTAATACTGTCACCCTTAGGACAGGAAGTTGAGGATCAAAAGATGAGTAAATTTCGCTCCCAATTTACTCTCTCTCTCACTTCTTCCTTAACTAGCAGGAACTTATTTCGCTCCCAGTTTACTCTCTCTCTCACTTCTTCCTTAACTAGCAGGAACTTGCTTCCCTCACTGCTCCCTCCTGATCATTTCCCCACATCTAATGTGGCCCCTTACATCTCCATAGCTCTTTACTGACCTTCCCAGAACAGGTACCAGAAGAGCCTTTCTCCACCCATAGGCCAGCATTATCATCCTGCCTTTGTTCATGGAGCCACTGGTGGCCCATACTAGTTTTTCTGAAGCCCCAGCTTGCCCTCCTAAATTGAGCCATCTCCCCATTGTTGGTTCTCAGCAGGGAACACCGACTAAGGAAGAGAGAAGAGGGGGTTCCTAGCAGACTTAAGATATAGTGAGTTCCTTTTTCAGAGTTCTGACTTGACTCATCTTCCTTGCTGCCAAGAAAAACCTCTCTCTTCCTGCCCCTGCACTCTCTGCTGTCTTTTCCCAACCTCAGGAAACCAGCCAGTCAAGGTGCAAAACTCTCAAGGAATACTCACTTTCCTCAGAATTAAGTCAGACTAGCAGATATTAGCATTGCTTTCTGTGTGTGTTTAAGAAGAGACAGAGAAGAGGCTGCTGTATAATTTTAGATCCTTGAGTGACTTCAAAATATGTTTAAGAAAAGGAAGGGAGATGGGCCGTCAGTCAAAAGTGTTATGGCTTCAGGGAAGGAGGGCAGAACAAGGGCTGCCCTTACAATGAAGAGAGAAAAGAGCCTCTCAACCTGTCAGACATGTGATGGACATTAGCAGCAGGAATTACAGACAGAGCCCAAAAGAAAGGCTCTATTTGTCTTTAGAAGAACAGGGTGAGGGGGAATGACTTTTTTTCCCTTTAACAAAATTGACTGCATTCTTCCCTGAGGGCTTCTGATATGTTTGATGTATGGGCACAAACTGGGTACACTTTTTCTCACCAGTCTCAGGAGAATACAGGCCACGTATTCCTTCCCCTTTGATATTCTTAGGGGACTTCTTTGACTAGGCCAGATTCTGCTCCCTTTATTCATGTTCAGCAATACCCAGCGCTACAAGTAGTCCAACTGACTTCTGCAGGGTTGCATATGGAAGAAGATGCTACTCAGCATGAGAAAGGCTTCGAGACTCTGGCCCTTTGAAAGGAAGAAGGGAGTAAGATTAGCTCAGTAAATAAGAGGTGGTTTTGTTCTCTCTCCCTGCCTGTTTACAACATGGGAGAGAGAATATTCCAACACTAGGTTGAATTATCAAATATATGTAAGGATATGAACTATTTTCTGGCTGGAGGCCAGTCCTCATATTTACTCCCTGGCTTTTCTGCTAGCTTTTCCTCTCTCTTGCTTCATAACTTGTTTCACTAAAGGGGACTGGCCAATTTTCCTTGTAGATTTGGGGTTGTACCCTCTAAGTAATAGGACAGAGTGAAAGGGAGAGTTGGGAGTGGAAGAAGAAAGATCTCAAATCTGGAAAGATCTGATAACTGTATGACCATGGGGAACTTCAATATGAGTGACATGCTGGATGTCTCACAATACCAGTACTAAAACAGCCTTGGGATTAATAGAGGACAATTTCTTAGCTCAAAAGTGTTCCATCCAACATGAGGGAATTCTATATTATATATACCTCATTTGGTCAGATAAGGAGGCATTGATGAGTCTTCTGTTTGGGGAGGCTTACATGTGAGCACCAGAAGCTCCCTAGAAGTTGCGGGGGGGGAACCAGTGGCACCTGGACTTTGACCCCACCCCCCAAGACCATGACCCCACTCTCCCTCCTCCCATGAGGCCCCACCCTCACTGCGCTTCTTCCTGCCCCTGCTCCACCCCCTCCCCCGAACCTCCTCTTCCTCCTCTCCACCTCTTCCCCCGAGGCCGTGCCCACCTGCTTGTTGCTCTTTGCAGTAGGGTTGCCAGGTGTCCGGTTTTCCACTGTAACACTCAGTCGAAAAGGGACCCTGGGGGCTCCGGTCAGCACCACTGACGGGGCCATTAAAAGTCCAGTTGACGCAGGCCTGGCAGGCTCCCTACCCAGCTCTACACGGCTCCCAGGAAGTGGCTGGCATGTCCCTGCAGCCCCTAAGTGCAGGGGCGGCCATGGGTGATCCATGCGCTGCCCCCGCCCTGAGTGCCGACTCTGCAGCTCCCACTTGCCAGGAACCACAGCCAATGGGAGCTGCGGGGGCAGCACCTGCGGGCGGGGGTAGCGTGTAGAGCCCCCCGTGGCTGTGCCTCCACCTAGGGGCTGCAGGGACATGCTGACTTCTTCCCAGTAGATGCCTGAGATAAATGCTGCCCAGAGCCCACACCCCAAACCTCCTCCCAGCCCCAAGCCTCCTCCCACGCCCCAATCCCCTGCCCCAGATCAGAACCCCCTCCCATCCTCCATCCCGGAGCCTGCACCCCCTCCTGCATCCCAAGCCCCAGCCCTGAGCCCCCTTCTGTACCCAAACTCCCTCCAGAGCCTGCACCCCCTCCCGCACCCAAACCCCTCATCCCTGACCCCAGAGCACACACCCCCAGCCAGAGCCATCACACCACCTATACCCCACCCAGATCCCCCTCCTGCATCCCAGAACCCGCACCCCCAGCATTTTGATTAAGAAACTAGAACTATACAAAATCAACATGGCATGCTGTCATAAATATAAAGGGAAGGGTAATCACCTTTCTGTGTACAGTGCTATAAAATCCCTCCTGGCCAGAGGCAAAATCCTTTCACCTGTAAAGGGTTAAGAAGCTAAGGTAACCCCGCTGGCACCTGACCCAAAATGGCCAATGAAGGGACAAGATTCTTTCCAATCTGGAGGGGGGAGGGAACAAAGGGTTCGGTCTGTCTGTGTGATGCTTTTGCCAGGAACAGATCAAGAATGCAGCCTTACAACTCCTGTAAAGTTAGTAAATAATCTATAAGTAATCTAGCTAGAAATTGTGTTAGATTTTCTTTTGTTTAATTGCTGGTAAAATAAGCTGTGCTGGGTGAATGTATATTCCTGTTTTTGTGTCTTTTGTAACTTAAGGTTTTGCCGAGAGGGATTCTCTATGTTTTGAATCTGATTACCCTGTAAGGGATTTACCATCCTGATTTTACAGAGGTGATTCTCTTACCTTTTCTTTAATTAAAATTCTTCTTTTAAGAACCTGTTTGATTTTTCATTGTTCTTAAGATCCAAGGGTTTTGGTCTGTGCTCACCTATACCAATTGGTGAGGATTCTTATCAAGCCTTCCCCAGGAAAGGGAGTGTAGGGCTTCGGGGATATTTTGGGGGAAGACGTCTCCAAGTGGTCTCTTTCCCTGTTCTTTGTTTAACACGCTTGGTGGTGGCAGCATATGGTTCAAGGAGAAGGCAAAGTCTGTACCTTGAGGAAGTTTTTATCCTAAGCTGGTAAGAATAAGCTTAGGGGGTCTTTCATGCAGGTCCCCACATCTATACCCTAGAGTTCACAGTGGGGAAGGAACCTTGACACATGCATTAAGTTGATTAAAAACTGGCTAATCAGGAGGTCTCAAAATGTGATTGTAAACAGGGAATCATCATCAAGTGAGCATATGCCAGTGGAATTCCTCAGTGGTCGGTTCTTGGCACTACACTACTTAATATTTTTCTCAGTGACTTGGAAAATAATATAAAATCATGATTGACGGTGTGCACGTGATGGGGGACATTCACCCCTCTCCTGAGCACCTCCTGTTGGTTGCGTGAAAACCTGTGCAGGTGCGCACACACTCTCTCCTCCCGGAACCCTGTCAGCTGTTAACCTCATCACGCACGTCTTCAGTGGCTCAGTCCTCCAGCTAAGTCACACATAATCTAAGCACATGAAGGAGCCCCTGCCAGGGTAAAAGGTCCAACAGGGCCTGTGCCTGTGCCCTTGGTAATGTCTTTAGCCCTGTCTCTGGGCTCAGTCTTCAGCCCCTTCTGCACTAGCTTTAAGTCTGTGTCTGCCTGGGTATAGAGCAGTGCCCCCAGGGCTTTCTCCCTGGAGACGCTTGAAGTCCTTCCCTTCCCTTGGGCCCTATCAAGGCCCTTAACAAGCCTTATCCCCTTCTTGGGGCTTAGTCACTTTGCCAGTGGCTGGTGGGAGGATCTAGGCCTGCCCACTACTCCAGGTCCCAACCCAGGGATCCTATAAATAGCAGCCACGTGCTGCTTCCTGTAATAGTTGCTGCTGCTATTCCCTGGGCCACTTCCCACATAGCTCCTTCCTTTTCTTGGGTTCTCTGTCTGAGCAGGGTCTCTTCTAGGCCTTCTTTCCAGGAGAGCTTTACAGTCTCCATTACCCTTCTGGTCCCAGCCAGCAACTGAACTGCTTAGGCCCTGCAACTCCTTTTAACTGAGCCTGCTGAGCTCTCATTGGCTGCTTTGCTGCAGCCTTTCTAGGCAGGCCTGGAGGACCCACCTTCACTGCTGCTTTTCTGGGGGAGTGGTAAATAGTGGTCACTGATACAGAGTGATCAGAATCACTCAGTAAGCTGGGTGCAAGAAAACAACATGCATTTTAATATAGCCAAACGTAAGGTCATGCATCTAGGAACAAAGAATGAAGGCCGCAATGATAGGAAGGGGGCCTCTATTTTGGGAGGTAATCACTCTGAAAAAGAGTTGGAGAGTGTGGTGGATAATCAACTGAATTTGAGCTCCTAGTACAATGCTGTGGCTAAAAGGATTCATGCAGTCCTTGAATGATGAATTAGAGATGTTTCAGGAAGAGCCATGAGAATGACTAAAGGGTTGGAAAACATGCCTTATGGTGAGAGAACTCAGTCTGTTTCACTTTACCAAGAGAAGGTTAAGAGTGACTTGATCACAGTCTATAAATACGTATCAGGGGAACAAAACTGTGATTACAGAGGGCTAAATGATCACAATCGCCCCTTCTTGCCCTTAAAATCTACGTAAAGGGTTGGAAGTAGGATCCAGGGTTTTTTCTCTCTTAGTTAAACTGAAACAAGACTCCAAATCTTCTGAGGTTCACCAGTTGCTAATGTGTGTAATGTATACACATACACTTGAGCTAATGCACATCTGTATGTTTGTGTGCAGTGGTGCTGTAGCCATGTCGCTCCCAGGATATTAGAGACACAAGTTGGATGAGGCACTATCTTGTGGCACAGGCATTTGTGTGCATTCATGTGCGTGTGTGTAAAAGCTGAATAAAAGATCTGTTGGGATGGGAAAGGACCTGTCAGGAAATGTATTAGAATGATAAAAAGATGAAGAAATCCCCTCTCTGAAAGAGTATCTGAGCACAAACTTGTGTGCGAACAAGAATGTGTGGATGTAGCATGCATGTGGTTTCCTAGTGCTGGCCTCATTAGCCAGAGGGAAATGAGCATGTGTTTTGGCACATGAGCAAGCAGATACTCTATGCAGAAAGAGGACAAAGAGGATGTGTGAACACAAAGTACCTGCTCATTTCCCCCCTTCTTGTGCCCACACTCAGTGGGGAGAGAAGGAAACCCATGCTGATAGTTTAGCAGGATCACAGCACAAGGGAGATCTAGTTGTTCTTTTTAAAAAAAAAATAATAATAAAGACGAGTGAATTGTCAGGATTTAAAAATAGAAATAATTTCTTCTTTTAAACCCCCTTTTCTTGAGGCAGCTGGAGCCATGCTGACTCCTATTCAGAATATTTTATTAGCAATATTGGATTAGTCATGTAGAGACCTGTAGGCCTGCACAATCTGAAAACGAAAGATTTCTTCTTTGTGTGTGTGTGTATTTTATTATATTGGAAATTGAGCCCAGAAGGTGAGGAAGGGGTGTTAAGAGCATCTTTGTTTTAAAAAAAGTTCCTTGGTACAGAGACCATCTTCCTTTACTGTATTGTACAGCACCAGTCACACTGTCAGGCTGAACAAATAATGATACAAACAAGTCCTTTGGCAAGCTTAATGCTTTTAGGCTATGTCTACACTACAGCTTATGCTGGCAGAATTTATGTTGCTCTGGGGCTGAATAAATCACCCCCTGAGCGACATAAGTTATACCAACATAAGCACCGATATGGACAGTGCTATGTCTGCGGGAGAGTTTCTCCTGCCGACATAGCTACCGCCACTCGCCGGGGCTGGAGTAATTAAGGCGACAGGAGAGCACTCTCCCATCAGCTTAGAGCGGCTACATTAGAATAGCCATACCCTTATTGAGCAATCTTGAAATCTTGGGCAGACACGTGGAGGCAAGTGTTTTAGGGGGAACATATTCCCAGTCTGCTTTCTTCTTAAGTAGGATGCTTAATGGAATCAATGTCTTAATAACAAGGAGACTACTTTGAGCCTGGTTCTGATCTCACACCAGTGTGAATTGGGAGTAACTCCAATGAAGTCAGTGGAATCTCAGTTGTGAACATGAAATTGGAGTCATGCCCTTTAAATTGACTTTGTGTTTCTATGGGGACTTTCACTAGAAGACCCCAGAATGTTTTTAAACATACATTAATTAAACCTCACAACACCAGCCCTGCAAGGTAGGTAAGTCCTATACCCACTCAGTACATGGAAACAGTCTCAAGGGGTAAGAGATGTGCCAGGAAAGTAGAGGAAGCCAAGCTGCCCCCTGTCCAGAAGGAGGCATGGGGTGAAAGTGGGGAAGGGCAGTGGATCTTTTTAACACCTTCTTTATTTCTTCTATGTAGCCTTACATTGCATAGTTAACCATTGCATCTAACTGTCTATATTGAAGATTGACAGCATTACCCTATTTGATTTTGAGCCTCCCAGCAGAGGAACAATACTTATATTCCAGAGAAACCACAAAAGAAATACATGCACGTGTGTACGGAGACCTCACATGCCACACTTCCGCACCTGTCCACCTGCATCGACCTTGACTAATACAAATATAAATCAGAAGCTGTCATTGTAGTGTGCTTGGTGACAGGGTATCCTCCTGCTTGAGTGGCTTTAAAAAATCAGAACCCTTTGGAAATAAAAGAGAAAGCAATGAATTCTACTGCTCCCAAACAGCTTTCGAAATATAAAGTATCAACCTCTCCATGGACCTCAACAAAATGAAATGGTCCACGCACTCCAGTGGCTGAATCTAGGGGTTTTGCTCTCTTGCATGTTCCCTCCACTCACCCCAGACTTGTATTTTTCTTTATGCTGCTTCTGTTTTTCTTTCTCTGATTCCATCTCTGCTTCTTAATCCACCTGTTTTCCCATTGGTCATTCTCCCTCCCTCTTTCTCGCCTTCTTTATCTTTATCTGTTTCTTAAATCATTTATTTTTCTTGCTCTCCCTAGTTTTGAGACATAGAGTTTAAGGCCAGAAGGGACCACAAGATCATCTAGTTTGACCTCCTGTGTATCACAGACCACTAACACCACCCACCCACCCACACACTAAACGTAACAACGCGAATTAGAACCCAAGTATTACAGCCCACAGGAGAGTAAACGGTTGTGTGCTATAGGCAGAGAATAGGCGGGATTAAGGTGCACCAGTGCAATGACAGGGAATTGATGAAGTGAGATGTACCCACATGATCCTAGTAAGTGACTGTGACAGAATCCCCGGGGTGCAACCTGGAACTGTGGGACCACTGTGCCCTCTTAACTCTCCAGCCTGGACTGTCTCTCACAATGCTTTGCCAGTGACAAGCAGCGACCTCCTCCCGGCACTGTTATCACTCAGGCACCAGCATGCAGAGGCACACCCAGCTAAGGTGCATGAAAGCACCCCAAACCCAAGCCAGTGGCAGAAGCTTCAGAGGCAATGAACAGAACAGAGCAATTATCAAGCGATCCATCCCCTGTCATCCAGTCCCAGCTTCTGGCAGGCAGAAGTTTAGGGACACCCAGAATATGAGGTTGCATCCCTGACCTTCCTGGCTAGTAGCCATTGGTGGACCTATGCTCTATGGCCATGTGTATTTACATTCATTTTAACCCAGTTATGCTTTTGGCCTTCACGACATCCCTTGGCAAAAGTGCACAGGTTGACTGTGCGTTGTGTGAAGAAGTACTTCCTTTTGTTAGTTCTAAACCTGCTGCCTGTTAATTTCATTGGGAGACCCCCGGTTCTTGTGTGATGTAAGGGGTAAATAACACTTCCTTATTCACTTTCTCCACCCCAGTCATGATTTTATAGACCTCGATCCTATCCCCCCCCTTAGTCATCTCTAAGTGAACAGTGCCAGTCTTTTAAATCTCTCTTTATATGGAAACTGCTCTAGATCCCTAAGCACAGGCATTCACCTGCCTTCTCCTATGTTCCCCCTCATAGAGAATAAGTGTGGTATCATTTGGCTATTATTCATGGGTCAATAGTCAATTCTTTATTAACTCTTCTGCTTTGTTCCTCTTTTTATTGACTCACCTCTGCTGCACAAAAGCTTCACGTGTGCGGCACAAACATATCATCAAATGTGCTGGTTCTCAGTGACCTTCCACTATCTGATGGCCCATCATCCCTTCCTTCTGGCATGATAGGGCCTACCATAAAGGCATGCAGCATGAGAACTTGTTGGCTTCTTTAGATGCAAATATGGCTTGACTTTGCCTAACAATCAATGGGAACTCTTACATGCATTTTGAACTCCAGGAGCCAACAAGTAGGCAGGCTCTGTCCCGCTTTTAACAAGAGACACTTGTTAGATACCGCACCATTTGATTGTTAACCCGGAAATCTATCAGAATTACACAGATGAGACTGTCTATTTTGTCTTTGTGTGGTTAGTAACATCCTGATTTTTCTAGTAAAATAATTCTGGGGAAATCACAATTTTAGGGCAGGACACAGAATTGCTAGAACCAGTGCTAATTGAAAGCTGCACTAACTCCCCCTGAAAAAGGCATGGGTCGTGCATGCCATTCAAATGTGTTGCACCAAGACCTAACAGCAGCTTGCATATGCGCTCCAAATGAGCACCCAAAGAAGCGGCCTTACTAGCCATAGGAGTCCCTGCTAAGGGCACGTCTTCACTAGCAACTACAAGCGGCAGCGCTTTCACATGGCTGTGTAGTCGCAGCATAGTGCTAGGAGAGAGCTCTCCCAGCCCTCTAAGAAAACCACCTCCACGAGGGGAATAGCTCCCAGCGCTGGGAGCGTGCTCTCCACTGGCACTTTACAGCGCTGAAACTTGCAGCGCTCAGGGGGGTATTTTTTCACATCCCTGAGCAAGAAAGTTGCAGCGCTGTAAATTGCCAGTGTAGACAAGCCCTTAGTGTAGTCTGAATGTAGCATGGGTCTCTCTGCCTGGGACAGGGGATCCAGCTGCTGCTAATGACCACCTTTGATGGCAGGCTCAGCAGAGAGGCCAAGCACCGAATAGGCCATGGAGACTGTAAACAATACTCTCAGTATTATAATTGGTTACACCAGGTCAGGGTTGAAGGACCTATGTGGGGGAAGCTTGCAGTGCCACTGTACATTCTGTTTCTGATCTGTAAATAAACAGAAAACTGCAGTCTCCAGGGATTTCAATTTGGCACCTTTCATGCAGCACTTAAATTCACTTTTTAAAGGGCAGCTTTCAGACACAGGAGAATGTGACACTCTCTTTACAAAAATCTCATGCTGTTCAAAACATGGTGGTTTCAATTAACAGGGCCTTGTGGGAGCCTTTTGATTGTAAACCCCATGTGTTTACAATCCAGGTAGATTTCACTCTGGTAGTAGATTCAACTGAACACAGAAATTCAAGCTCACTCTAACTAAACCACTGTGTTTCACTCGGTCTGGCACCACAACCACGAATCATGGACGTTTTCAATACAAATCAATAAATCATGTCCAGTTCACTCAAAACTTGGGCCAGGTTTGCTCTAAATGTTTTGGAACCCTAATGAAGTTTTCAGTGAACCTGAGCCAAGTTTACAATGAAACCTTAAAAGCTGGCAATTTTCACATGGTTTTAGGGCTTAATAATACTGTGCACATTTTTAGCCCTTTCCAGTCAAGGATCTCAAAGCACTTTATGAATATTCATGAATCACATTTCAAAATACGCCTGCAAGGGAAAAATTATTACTCCATTTTACAGAGGGTGAAAATGAGGTACAGAGATGTTCAAGCTGGGCACCTAAAACCTGAGCCACCCAAAATCAGTGGCCACTTTTGAAAACTTGGCTGCACATGAATTTGGGACTCCTGATACTTAAGTGGTGTGGTTCTTTTAAAATCCTTTTGAATGTTTCAGAACCATCAAGCTCTGCACTTAACTAGATGACAGCAGCACATGTGCTTATTACTGTTCCCTCCATTCGCCGCACTCATTCAGTGCGTCTGTCTTAGATTGTCATCACTTCTAGACAAGGACTGTGTTTCCCTTTGTGTCTGTACAGTACCTAGCCCAGTGGCCACCAATACTTATCGGGCCCTTTGAACTCAACTGTAATGCAAATGGTGATGTGACCTGCCCAAGGTTGTGCAATGGAAGAGTAAGAACAGGACCCCGCTCTTCTGGCTCCTAGGCCTTGTGTATTTGCCATAGGACCATCCTGACTCTCTTTGCATAACTGACATTTCACACAGCTCTAATAAACCACAGCCTCCTACAGTTTTATAAGGGGTTGCCAGCAGCTGACTTCAAAATAAACACTCTAGTCTCCTTCATGAAAATAAACCATTATCGTAATATTAAATTGCAAATAGAATGAGGGAATTCTATTTCCTTCCATGCAAGTAATTATCATTTGAAATCACTCCGCTAAAAAAGAGTGACTTGAGTCACAGGAAGGTGAGCAGAAGGTGCGGGGAAGGGAAAATTTAAACAAGACAATGGTGTTGGTCATTTTCCATGTTCCCCAGGCAGTTACGGGTCAAATCTTTCTCCCTACCCACACCTTGTTTCCTCCCTTGATCGCCTCCCACTCTGACTCTGCCAATTTGTGACCAGGGAATGTCACCCAAGCTATCTAGCATCTTACAAAGGAGTTTATCTCTCTGCAAAGTGGGGCTAAGAATATTTACACACCTTTGTAAGGTCCTTTGAGTTCCTTGGATAAAATCATTGTATAAATGCAAAGTGCTGTTGTTATTGTTATTATTATTACTAGATGGTTGAGGAAGCTTGAAAATAAATTAAACTGAAATAAGGAGTGTATGTAATAATAAGACCATGACACCTGGAAGAGCTGAACTCTGTTTCCTGGTCCCAGTTAGTAGCCTTATCAGATTGAAGTGGTCAGGGTCCACAAACACCAGCGGTTACTGCTACATCTTCTCATTACAAAAAATGAAAATAAAAATAATAATAACCCCACACTAACACAATCAATTAACGAAACACAAAAGACTGAGGTCAAGAATGGAGCTCAGGGCAGGAGATCTGTCAGAGGAGAGGATTACTCTGCCTCTGATTGGGTATCTGGCAGTAACAGCCATATTTGAACCTTGATATTTTTCTGATCACACAGCCACTTTTTATCCTTAAAACAGGTTCTCCTATGGTGGCCTGTTCAGCCACCTGGAGCCTGCATCTACAGACCCTGATATTTTTCACTGGAAGTGGGCATGTGTTACTTCTTGTCAGGGTTCCTTCCCCACTCTGAACTCTAGGGCACAGATGTGGGGACCCGCATGAAAGACCTCGTAAGCTTATTCTTACCAGCTTAGGTTAAAAACTTCCCCAAGGTACAAACTTTGCCTTGTCCTTGAACCCGATGCTGCCACCACCAAGCATTTTAAACAAAGAACAGGGAAAGAGCCCACTTGGAGACGTCTTCCCCCAAAATATCCCCCAAGCCCTACACCCCCTTTCCTGGGGAAGCTTGAGAATAATATCCTAACCAAAAAGAAATAACCAGATGCAGTTACGTCTCCAAGTGGTCTCTTTCCCTGCTCTTTGTTTAAAACGCTTGGTGGTGGCAGCATACAGTTCAAGGACAAGGCAAAGTTTGTATCGTGGGGAAGTTTTTAACCTAAGCTGCTAGGAATAAGCTTAGGAGGTCTTTCATGCGGGTCCCCACATCTGTACCCTAGAGTTCAGAGTGGGGAAGGAACCCGGACAGCAGGATTCTAGATGTCTTCAAGAAATGCAGAGCTATGTCATGCTTGGTTTTGTTTAGGTGTTTTCTGTTCTTTCTGTAGGACTGACTCTAAGGAGTGGTTAGGACAAATGTCCCAGAGGCAAATAGTATCACTGTTCCCTAATGCCGATTGCGAGTCACCATCTGTTTTAAATCTTCTAATGTTCCCTTTGTATCACGATCGAGGGAACTGGAGTCAGGGGGCCCATGTTCCCTGGAGGGGACAGAAGAAGAGAAAAACAGGAATTATAGGGAGTTAGGCTGGAAGCAATGCAGACACATGGACAGAGCAGTCCACTGGGTTTAATAAAGTTCCACTTTTGTTCAACTTAACCTGTGCTCAGCTTCAGTGTTTGCAAATGAAACATGGTGGTAGCATCTGACTGGTGAGTTCTCTGAAGTGCAACAGCTGGCAGTATGAGCCATGGAATTCAGTCTGAAGTCTTCTAGTGGTCTGGATTTTGCAGACACAAACACACCCCAACAATGGACCCAGTGCAAAGAGGAGCTCAAGCTCTTCCCAGATCTGGCCATGCAGGAGGGCAACAACAGCAGGAAAGAAAAACTATTCTTTTACCTTATTGGGGAACAAGGCAGAGAGGTCTGCAGCACTCTGGAGCTCACCACTGCCTCAAGCCTCCCAGCAGCCCTAGGAGCCTTGGGACATATTGTTCTCCAAAGCAGAATGAAACTGTGGACCAAAACAAGTTTTTCACTAGCACCCACTCCAAAGGGGAGGAGATAGAGCCCTATGTTACAGCCTTATGCACACTGTCTGCTATGTGCAGTTTGGGGGATTTGACAGACTTCCTAAATCTGGACAGGATAGTCTGTGGCACTTGGGATCATCACTTGTGGGAGCCACTGCTTCAGAAAGGCAATCTTACCTTAGACAGATGCTTAGATGTTGGGAGTGCCATGGAAGCCACATCAGAAAGAATGAAAGCCCTAGGAGACACAACACCCCCAGGAGTACATGCAGGAGACAACAGCAAAGGAGAGCAGGTGGCCAGTGTTCCATATTCATAGTGAGATGCATTACTCTGGGAGGCAGCATGAGCGGGTAAAGGAGAAGTGCCCCGCACTAAGACAGCTCTGCAGAGAATGTGGTAAGTTGAACCATTTCAGCTGTGTGTCTGAGAGCAGAGGAAGGTCCCAGAAAGATTCAATCAGACTTGTCCAAGAGGGGGATGGCACCTCAGCCAGTGGTGATGACATCCTGACTCTCTCCTTATCTGAGAGCATATCATGTTCAGGCTGTCAGGACAGGAAAGCAACAAGGCACAAAACCAACCTCCATGCGTACAGCAATGTTAACGGGGAAATGTTCAGTGCAATTTCAGCTGGATAGCGGGGCCTCCTGCAATGTGATTCCTTGGGGTGAATTGGGCTTGAACATATCCATTACAAAGAGCAGGCACAATCTAATGATATTTAATGACAGCACAGGAAAATGTGACCTCACACTAACTAACTTGAAAAATAACAGATGATACCAACTGAAGTTTGTGGTGGCAGATGGTTGGCACCACAGACTCCTCTTAGGGAACAGAGTCATGCAAGCCATGGATCTGATCAGGACGCAGCATCAGAATTGTATGGTTGAAGTGCAAAAAGCAAAAGGAGGAGTCCCATGGATAATGGCAACAATTTTAAAAGCATTTGGGAATGTTTTCAAAGGTGATGGGTGCCTCGAAGGAAAGCTGTGACTGGAAGTAGACCCCACTGTGTGCTTGCCACAAAGAACAATTCCAGTGGCACTATGTAATCTTGCACACATGGAGCTCAAAATCCTGCAAATGGGGAGTATCATAGCACCTGTAGAGGCCAGGATCGCCTGGGTAAGCAGCATGGTGGTGGTAAAGACTCAATCAGGCAAATTATGCCTCCACATAGACCCAAAGCCACAAAACCAGGCATTGGAAAGATGCCACTATCCACTGCCCACAATTGACGACCTCTTGCCAGAACTTTCCAAAGCCAGAGTCTTTGTAACAGAATCACTGTGGTGTGAGGAACAGGTTTTGGCTCATACACCTAGAGAAAGAGTCCAGTATGCTGACAGTCTTTTCAACACCAGATGGCTGCACATGGCAATGGGCATAAGCCTAGCCCCAGAGGTATTCCAGAGAAGACTCATCCAAGCACTGGGAGGACTGCCTGGGGTAAAAATAGTGGCAGGTGATATCCTCATTTTGGTGAAGTGAGCAATGATACAGAAGCTGAACGAGACCATGATGGAAAATGACAAGTCTTTCTACAGCAATTCAGGGACAAGAACATAAAACTCAGCCCAGGAAAAATGTGAGTCAGGCAGTGTGAGGTGACATACATTGGACATCTGCTCACAGCAATGGACTGAAAACAGATCCCAACAAGATCAAGGCAGTCAGAGACATGCCCGCCTCAGTGGATGTTACAGCACTTCTTAGTAATGATACATTTTCTCTCCAAGTTCTGTTCACACCTGGCTGAGGTAGCAGAACCCATATGTCAGCTCACAAGACAGGATGTTGAGTGGCACTGGGCAGGTCCCCAGCAGCAAGTATTTGATCCACTGAAACAAATGATAATGGATTCCCATGTCCTCAAACACTGCCAGCCAGGAGAGCCACTGGCCATCCAGTGTGATGCATCGGAGAAAGGACTGGGTTTAGCTCTTTGGCAGGAGCAGCTGGTCGCTTATGTGACATTATCTAATTAAAATATAATCATGCAAATCATTGTTGCTACTACTGTTATATAATTGCAACGAATCTTGTACAAAGTTCGACATATGGCCAGAACGGGTTAAGCAGCTTTCGGGCTAAATAACCCAGAGCCAACCTTTAAAGTCATGTTAGAAAGGTATGCGAATGGTAATTAGAGCCATTTCATGGTAAATAGGCTAGAACTTTGAAATGCAAACCTATGTTGTTAGAAGTGATACTAATTGTATGTGTTTACTTATAGATGCTAGCCATGTAAACAAACAGTTCCTGTCTGTCACTATAGCTATTGATTCATAGATCAAAAGGGAATATTAACATTTAGATGAATCTTGGGTGCAATAATGTCATTGTCTATATGTCTCTCTAAAGTTTATGATAAACTGCTTAATGGATAAATTATCTTATGTTAATCCATGTAGTTAATTACTTGTGAGGTTTAGGAAACAGAAGGTTATATCAAAAGCCTATTGTACACCCAGGACTGTATGGTCAGGTGGCTGCTAGAAAACCGTATAAAAGACCCTTGGGTCCTGATCCTGTCATCTCAGATCTGTTTGAGGTTTCATGCAGGGGAAGCCTAAGCCATAAGGCAGGGGTCAGCAACCTTTGGCACACGGCCCATCAGGGTAATCTGCTGGCGGACCGCAAGACATTTTGTTTATGTTGACCCTCCTCAGGCACGGCCCCCGCAGCTCCCATTGGCTGCAGTTTGCCGTTCCCGGCCACTGGGAGCTGCAATGTTCCTACTGTAATACTCTTATTGTTCAAGCCTGGAATTTCCATCCGCGGAGATTCGATAATACAGTTGGAATCATGTAAGATTTTTACTTTGTTTGACTCTATGCTTTCTTTCACATATAGTGCCAGTCCCCCACCTCCGTGACCCGCTCTGTCTTCCTGTATATTTTATACCCTGATATTACCATATTCCACTGATTATCCTCATTCCACCAAGTTTCTATAATGCCTGTTATATCAATATCCTCAATTAATGCCAGTCACGCTAGTTCACCTATCTTAATATTTAGACTTCTAATATTTCTATATAAGCACTTGCACATTTGGTCAATATTCAGTTGCTTGCCTTCACATGTTATATTTAAATGAGACTCTTATACATTTGACTGTTCCTCACTAGCCTCTATATGTACTTTACCAACTTCTTTCCTATTTGGTTTACTAGGCTATAGAATTCCCCCTTTAATAAATCCTTTCCTAAGGGATGTCTCCACCTGAACCATGTGCACCTGTCAGCTTTTCCCCAGCCCTTAGTGTAAAAATTCCTCTACAACCTTTTAAATTTTACATGCCAGCAATCTGGTTCCATTTTGATTTAGGTGGAGCTCATCCTTCCTGCGCAGGCTCCTCCATTCCCAAAAGGTTCCCCTGTCCCTAATAAACCTAAAACCCTCCTCCCTACACCATTGGCTCATCCATACATTAAGACCCTGCAGTTCTGCCTGTCTTCCTGGCCCTGCACGTGAAACTGGAAGCATTTCAGAGAATGCTACCATGGAGGTCCTGGCTTTAATCTCTTACCTAGCAGCCTAAATTCACTTCCCCCAAACTAAATTATCTGGATGAGGCTCTTCTTTTTTTTAAACTCTTGTTGTTAAGCTTTAAAAACTGGGTCCAGTGCTCTCCCTGTGTAGTAAGTCCTTTTTGCTAACCTTTATTTGCCTTTGTCACATGGGTGCTTATATTACAGAGACAAGGTGGGTGAGGTAATATCTTTAAGTGAACCAACTTCTGTTGATGAGAGAGACAAGCTTTTGAGCCACACAGAGCACTTCTTCAGGTTTGATAAAGGTACTCTGAGCATCACAGCTAAATGCAAGATGGAACAACTTGTTTACCATAAGTAGTTAGCACATATTGTAAGGGACCATTCCAGGTAGAGTGGCCCATAAACACCTCTGTAGTCATAAGACAAAAAGGGAGATTAGGAGGTTAAAGATTGTTGTAATAAATCATAAATCCAATAAAAAAACAAGGAGTCCGGTGGCACCTTAAAGACTAACAGATTTATTTGGGCATAAGCTTTCGTGGGTAAAAAACCCACTTCTTCAGATGCGTGGAGTCTCTGTTCAGTCCATGATTTTTAGTGTCTATCAGAGTTGTGAATTTAAGCTCCCAAGCATGTCTTTTGGAAAGTGTTATGCAGGTTTCCTTAGAGGATGAGGTCAGATACAGAGCGATTGCTTTGTGAAAAAGTGTTCACCCACAGGTGATAGGGTATTCTTGTCTGTTATCATTTTCCTGCACGAATTCATTCAAGAGAGTAGTGGGTCTGGTTTCACCCACATAGTTTTTATTGGGACATTCAGTGCACTGGATGAGGTACGCCACATGTTGTGAGAGGCATGTGTAGGACTCATGGATCTTGAAAGGTGAATTCTGGGGGATGTTGTTGATCATTGTAGTAGTGGAGATATGTCTGCAGGTTTTGCATCTGTTGTTCTGGGAGGGTCTGGTGCTACTTTGAGTTGGTGTGTCCTGATCTGTGGGGAGCTTGCTTCTGGTGATGAGCTTGGAGAGGCTGGGGGTTATTTGAAGGCCAGAAGTGGTACTTATATGCCCCTTGCTAACAAAGAATCTGAAGGCCTTCCAATTATTTAAAAATAGAAATAATAATAATCTCTTTCTTCCTTCCTACCTTCCTTCCTAGCCTGTAGGACAAATAACTTGATGGGTGGTATGCATGCGCGCACATACCTTTGTGTGTGAAGACCTTTTTGAGGAAAAGCCAAGTTGAAGAGTTTTGCACATCAGTCCTATGGCCATTCCTATCTCTGGGAGTGCATTCTACAATCTAGGTCCAGTGCTTGTGAAAGCTCTGTCTCCTGTGCTCATGAGCGTCCCCAAATACGTTGACAATTGCATTGTCCCAGTGGAACACAGCTGTTGTGGGAGGTCTCCTCTACTGCTTAGAGCAAAAGAATGGGAATCAGGACTTCTAGGTTCTGTTCCTACCTCTGCCACAGAGGTACTCTGTGACTGTCCTCTGAAACATCTTCAGACGGGGGCAGGACTAAATAGATCAGTGCTCTGATCCAATATGTTCCTTAGTGACGTCACCAAGGCTACCCAGAGGGAATCAGAGTCAGTCCTGGGGTAAGAGTGCAGTAGTCCCTTGCCCTCAGTGTTATGCTTCTTCCACCAGTCACGTTATTCTACCAGTCATGTTATCAAACTGTCCCTCCTAGTATTGAGAGGCCTCACTGGCTGTTCAGTAGAGGAGCTGGTGCAACTGACTTGTGTCCTGGAGAGAGCTGGTAGCACTGTGCTGGGTGGGAACCCTCCTTGGCCAGATGCACACTGATCTAGGATCTCCTCCAAAAGTGAGAAATCCACCGACGTGTTCGTGGACCCCAAATGCCAGTCCTGGGAAGATCTATGGTGAGCCCTTGAAATGAATGGAAGCAGTGTGGCCAATCCTTTAGCTGGCTTTGAAAATCTCAACCCAGATTAAGAAAGCACCATGAGAGACTTTCAAACCTGGTGATCAGTGCATATTTTCAGGGCTATCTCTGCAACAGAAAGGGCTGGGAACATGTTTTTTATTTAAAATAAAAGCCAAGATTGCCTTAACATTTTCAGATCTGTGGAGCAGACAGCCACAGGCTTCACGAGCCTCGTCTATCTGCTCGTCAGATTTTACAGATACACAGGAAACAGGCTTTCATTCTCTGCAGCGAGACACCCTAAATCGCAGGGTAACAGGGTGAGGGGTGAAATTATATCTGAGACCTTATTCAGTGCCATCTGGCTATTACAAAAGATGGAAGGATGAATTCAGGGAGGATTTGTCACTGGTTTCTCATACAGGGAAGCAAGACTGTAAAGAACCAAAGGGTGTTGACTTTGAACATACATCTTTCTCCCCTCAAAAGCCTAAAGCTGCCTTATCAGAGAAGTTCACATCTCCCCTCTCACAGAGCATATGCACCTCTATTAAAGACAAATCAAGCCCTTATCTCCCCTTCTACATCCCTTCCTGGTGCTGACACTGAGCTTCTATTAAAGCCAGAGTCCTCACGCATTCCTTTATCAGCTCCCTGAAGGGCCAGGATTTGTAACCTCTGGTGAATGGAAGTTTTTCTCACAGCTAAGCTAAGGCTACCATTTGATTATACATCAGAGCTCTGTTTAAGCTACTGAAAGGAAGTGGACTGGCTGCTTGATGATTGCACTGATTGGGGAGCTGGGACCAAGGATGCTGGGGGTGCAGCAGCACCCCCTGGCTCAAAGTGGTTTCTATCATATCCAGGGTTTACAGTTTGGGTCAATGACTCTCACCACCCCCACTACACAAATTGTTCCAGCACCCCTGGCGCTAATCAGACTGTTTGACTGAAGAGGGCTTCCTGCAGATCAAATACTAGATACTGTAAATTCTGCAAATCCAGCAGTGGGCCCCAACCAACCCTGATTTGGAAGGTGAGCCCACCCCACCTTGGAGTGTGGGGAGGGAGGTATTTAGTCCCCCAGTTCATCCATCTCAAATTAAAGGGAGACCTATAAATCTGCAAGTCAGAAAATAACACAGCACATTAAATAAAATATAAATTTCTCTTAGAATGTAGTCTCTTGACAGAAAACAAGCCCAGCTTTATACCTGTGCTAACAGAGGGAAGTAATCAAATGTGTCTCTAAGATCCCTATTCATGAGTTAATTAATGTGACTGAATGGATAAGCCATTAGAAGTAATGAATCTCATTACTGGGGGTGCTTCTCCTGGATTTTCATGAAGCTAGAAGACAAAGAGAGAGCCAAAGACAGAGTTGCCTTTCTGTCAGAGACTGAATAGATACCAGAGAGAAACCCTGAATGAGGATGTAGTGTACTGAAGATGAAATGCATTAGGCTCAGTATTCCCAAAAGGCCCAGCCTCAAGACTAAGGAGCTCTTCTGTTTATATTAATTTTCTTCCTTATGTTTTTAAGTTAATGCTGGTGAAAGGTGCCAGATTAACAGCCCCGGAGGGTGACGTTCTCTGCCCCCAGAACAGAGGACAGGCAGCAACAGTGCAAATTTCCTCACGCCACCCAGTAAATGTACTTCCTCTTTAAGTGTAGGGAGGTAGTTCATTCCTAATGAACCTCTGTGGAGACTGCCCCCTGGTCTCAACTGTGTGTATTGGTGATGTGGACACATCTGTCCACAAAGGGAATGGAATTGACACCACCAGCTTTTTTCACATAGGCCATGAACCATTGTCAGGTGGTAACAACTTTCCATCGCTATCAACTTAGGGCAAATTGAAACTGGGATTCTGTTATTTTAAAGGTAATGGGGAACCTCAGATTCATTGAAGAAGAGCAATGTCTGTGTGTATTCTGGTATGTCAAAGTGAATGGTAACATGTTTTGCTCTGTGTGTGTTCAGTGTTTGTATATCTGAATATGTATCTGATACAATGGAAGGCAGGGAGAGGGGACACTGTTTGTAAGATGATCCTGTCAAATGGCTTTGGTTCTGTGGCTGTTGATGATGCTTTCCCTTCAGTAGAGGGAAAGAATATTGCTCAGATGTGCCATCTGACCACATCTGCTGATACCATAGAATCCATCAGTCTGAAAAGACTCCTTGCTGTGTATCAGTATAGGGCAGGAAAATGTTTTTACTAAGGGAATAGTGTAATTAGATTGGGCTCCATCCAATCACGTATTTGTCTTTTTTGTCCATCTCTCCAATGATCCTTGGGTACACTTAGCCATTCTGTGTGGATTCATATTAACAATAATTGCATGTCTGAGGGAAGAGGGAGGACAGTCCAGGTATGGGGGTGAGGAATGGGAGAGGCATTATATAATAAATGTATCAGTGGGTTTTTTTGTCCGAGCTGTCATAGTAGTCGTAGATCTTGTGATCCGGTGAATCGCTAGGTGGCTTTCTGAGTTACTCAACATCTTTCTTTTTTGTTGTACTCTTTCTGTATTGACAATAAAGTAATGCAAAAGATCTTCTGCACTGTATAGTTTTGATACCTTCTGGAAATGTTAGTGTAGGGCAAATCATTACGTGTCTTTGTGGCATGAACAGGCAGTTCAAAACACAGAATCAAACATTAACTTGTCCCAAATCAACCAGTCGGGACAATATGAATTCTAGGATATTAAGGGAATTAGCTAGCAAATTTATTGCACTGCAGGCATTTATTTTGAAAAGTCAAAGACAGTTGAAGACTGGATGAAATGTAGTACCAACTTTCAAACCAGGAAAAACTAGCGATTCTGGCCAGTTCTGTCTTGTCAGTCTAACTTCTATTCCTTGTAAAATATTGTAACAAATACTTTGAGAAATAAAAGCTTGAGGACAGATTCTCCAGTCTGCTAAGTCCACTTGGTGCTCTAAGTGGTGCAAAGTGGATTTAAAATAGCTAGAGATGACTAGTGGAGCATTGCCCTCATGCAGGGGGACATTCCATTAGTGTCAAGCTGGCAGAGATGCATAGCTGCCTACTATGTCAGCCACTGCCCTCTCTCTGGAGCAAGAGGCGGGAAGGGGCAAGAACAGAGTGTGGCAGAACAGAGCTTCACTGTGCCCAATACCCCAAAGATCCCTGAACAGCCTTATGCCAGTGGTATAAGTGAGCAGTGCTCCCTTGTGGCTCTAACAGAGCTCAAGAACAATTGAAAACGTTGCCTTTTTCATCTGCAGTGTGACAGAACCATGAACACTAAATGGCAGGGGATTATAAAAAATAAATCTCGCCAGGCTAACTTGATTGTTCAGATATATATACGTAAAACTACAAAATTAGCAGCCATGGGGCATGCTGAAAACAGAATGTACTCTGATTTCAGTAGAGTATTCAACATGGTATTTCCAAAGTCTAATTGGAAAATTTGTTCAACTTGATTTGGGTAGGAACACGTTCATGTGGACTGAAAACTGAATCAAAGATCCTAGATAAAGTATAACATAAACAGCAATGTGTCCAGTTGGGGAGGCATCCAGTGAAGAATCAGAGAGATCATTGTTAGGTCTTATTCAACATCTTCATTAATTATCCCAACAAGGGAGTCAACAGTTCATTATTGACATTTACAGAGAAGAAGGAGTTTCAAACATCAGGGAGGACAGAGCAGTAACACGTAATGACTGGAGAGATTAGAAGCATGGCAGAAAGTAACAAACTAGATTAGTCCTTGCAAAATGCAAGTTAATATAGCTTGGGGGAAAATAATGTGAAATAGTACACTTTATGAGAGAAAGAGAATCCTAGCAATCAGTAACAGTAAAAAAGACTGATGGGTGACAGTAGGCATCAAATTAGACATGAGTTTACAAGGTCACATAGATGTGAAAAAGATCAATGCCATTTCAGATGGCATAAGCAAAATTAACACCAACAACACATCATACAAAACAAGTACACCATTTCTGATCACCCCATTACCAGAAACCTAAAATCGGGATTTTTGCCATCACATAAACCAGTGTTGCAACTTGTGAGATGGAAGGAAGAAAATTTGGATACTCATTATTTTGAGGGGGACAAATTGATACAGGTTCCTTGGTGTTGTGGTGAAATACAGCACAAGAAACAGCAACATCTCAATCGTGGAGGTCCCTGTGACAGAGTGCTAGGTATGAAAGCCTGAGTCAACACTCTGTTCACAGCAGCTCCAATCAGGCAAGGCAGATTGGAGCTGACTAAGCAGAGCTGTGCCTAATTTTTGGGTGGGGAAGGGCAGAAAGGCTAATTAAGCCATTAGCCAGAGCCCACAAATAGGCACAGGAAGGAAGTGAAAAGGGGGGGAGTGATTGCTTGTTCCTGGTTGTTAAAGGTGCTATGTATGCTGTGAAGGTGGTGGAATTCCTTAATATGTAAGCAGAGTCAGAATGAGCTCTACCCCCAGAACTCATCTGGGGGTGAGTTGTGGAAAAGGACTTCAGGGGCTGATCTCGTTTGCATGGGCACACCCACCCTGCCTAGCACGATGGGACTGCTCGCCCGAATGGTCACCTCAGCTGCTGTGGGATCCCCAGTCTCTTTGTTATTGGGGCATGAGTAATAAAGTGTTGTTATCCTGGTTATGTGACTCAAGGACAGTAGAACTGTACTTGGCATTTTATGAAGGAGGGCCTCGCCCTCAACTAAGTAGCACTCGCTAGGCAAGGGACATGGGTTCCAAAGCCCTGTGAACTGAGAGAGAGGATGTGTATGTATAGGTCTCCTTCTGAGGGCTCTAAATACCACTTTGACCTCTTTGCTCTCTCCCCACTGTGTAATAACAGAGCTAATTTTGACTCTGTGCTGCAGAGCTGAAATCACTAGTACCTAGGTCTAAGCATTAGACCTACTTTGGGCTAGTGGTTCTGAGTGTGCTAGCATTGGGGCCCCCCTACTAACAGCTGAAATCACTGACTGCTGTGTTAAAGGGGGGACCTGAAGACATATCGCTGCAGCTGGCAGTGAAGACTGCAGCAGAACACCATGGAGAGGCATGACAACTGACCTGAGCAGCGGAGCATGTAAGATGCTCTCCATACCTTCCACCCAGGCTGGGAGGTAAACTCTGCAGATGAACTTCTGAACTCTGGGGCTGCGCTGACCAAGGAGAGCAACTGTGGGAGGGGTGACTTTTGGGTTGCTGGACTTAAGACCCTGAGAGGAAAAGGACACTGCCAAACTTACTTGGGGGTGGGTCTTTTGCTCATGGTTTGTGTTATAAATCCTGTTTGTGGTGTTTCCCCAACAAAATGCCACATTGTTTCCCTCCTTTATTAAAAGGCTTTTGCTACACTCAGACTCTGTGCTTGCGAGAGGGGAAGTATTGCCTCTTAGAGGCGCCCAGGAGGGTGGTATGTATTTGTCCCAGGTCACTGGGGGGGGGCTTGAGCCGGTTTTGCATTGCGTTATTGAAATGGAACCCCTAGATACTGAACCCAGCCCTTGTTGCTGCCAACTCTGACGGGCAGAAGGGTTACAATAAATAAACCGCACAAGGTTTTGGACCAGCAAGGGTTTCCGTGTGGTTTGTCAACTGAGACAGAAACAGGAGCAAGGAGGCCCTGTTACAGTCCCTAAAGGCTTTTGCTTTAAGAAAATGGAGGAAATTGAGTTGTTTCTTAGTAGCGAATAATCCTGGATACTGTGCTTTATTATAGCAGAGATGATGAATTTGTGTCAGTGCTGAAAGTTCCTTTGTATTTATGCTGATAGTGGAGTATTATTACATTTACTCTATTGTTTGTTTCTTCTTATAGGTTCTTTAGAGGGAGATTTTACTTCTATAAAGAATTTTCATAAATTTCCTCTCTTCTCACCTTCCTGCCCTGTTTCATTTCACTTAAATTGGTGCCTGTGGTGTTCCCTGCAGGCTGTGAGGCAAACCCACAGCCAGATCAGTGCTGTTCACTCAGCTGCCATGACCCACCCTTGCAAAAGAGCCTGCAGTGACTCAGCCCTCAGGCATGTGGCAGCAGCCTATCCCTGAGCAGAGCTTGGGTCAGATGACCCCAGGCTCAGGTATTTCCCCAACCCCTCCAGAGTTGCAAATTAGTCTGCGCAACAGCACTACCCAGCCAGGAACCCACACTGCAAGGCACCAGGCAACAGTCTCTCTAGACTGCCAGCCGGTTGTTCCTCCTATTCCAGCCTTGCCCGTACCCTGTTCTGACCTTGCTTCAGACCTGCATCTGCCTCCTGACCCCTAGACCCCATGGACTCTGATCACCCAGCTTTGACCCTTGGCCTGCATCTGGACTTCAGCTATGGTACTAATTTGGCTTATCTGTGGACTCTGACCACCTGGCTTCAACTTCCTCTCTGACCACCAGGCCTGACTGCTTGGAACCAGCAGCTGACAGTTTGCACAGACTCCACTGTATCAGACCCTACTGGCCTCGATTGAGCACCTGGGTGCTGCAGTCCCAGAGACGACGTCCCTACTCCAGAGCCTCCAGAATCAAATTGCCCAGCTGCAGTTATAGAATGCTTCTCTCCGAGTGCAGGTCCAGACATCTCCAGGACCCTTGAGCCCACCCATGGTGGCAGCCCTGGAGCATGGTCTGAAAATCCCCTTGCCAGAGTGGTTTGATGACAATCACCACAAGTTTTGAGGGTTCGTTAACCAATGCCGCTTGCTGTTGCCGATGCTGCGGCCATCCTTGCACCCAGATGATCAAGCAGAGATGGGATCTTTCAACTCAAGGTTCAAATCCCATTACCATCTGAAACTCATGTATTTGATCGTGAAATGACATGGTGGCCTCAGTATAGTTCCTAGTTTGTATTGACAGTCTCTACAGAGAAGCCAAGGACTGAATGGGTGTTTTGGCTAGGTACTAGCCTTTTCTCTTTCCAGGGAAGTGGATCTTAGCCTCCCTCTACTGTGTACACAAGTAACTCCTGAGAGTCAGAGTTACAACCTGAGAGAAATGTCTGCACTGGCAGGTTGCTGCTGTCTATCTACAGTGTGGTATTAGAGTTGTGTGCCGTTTTGCTGCCCTCTGCTTATGTCCTAACTCTGTGGCCACAGAAAGATCCTTTTTACCAACCATCCAAAAGGAAATCCCCGTTTCCACACTACCTGGCAAATTTAGGGAAGTTTTCAGTTATCACTAGAGGATCAAAGACCAAAAAACTACTTATCAAAGGGTCAGATTTTTCAAACGTGCTTTAGAGATTTAGGCACCCAATTCCCATTGACTTTCAAAGGGAGATGCACGCCTAACTCCCTTAGGTACTTACAAGAATTTCACCCATGGCCCGTAGAATCAGGTAGAGCATCTAGTACAGCAAGTTAGGTATAACATGTCCTTTGTCCATCAGCTCTTAAACATCGCAGAAGAATAACTTCTCTGAAGAAAGAAAGTTATCGTTGTTGATATCTTGCAAGCAATCCACTGGTGCCAGTGAATAGTTGACTCTCCAGAGTGAATCAAAAAATAAAAAATGGTGCTGACATTGGAGTCCTTTTTTCAACATAAAGACTTCAAAATGGGCTAGACAAAGGCAGAAGCAATCCTCATCAGCTGTAATGTTTTGTTTTATTAGAAGCAAGCTTTCCAAACAGATCCCCTCTGCTGCCTACATGTGCCCCAGCACAGGTGGAGCCCTGCCAACCAGATCTGCAGGTTCCCTCTCCAGCTCTGGGCCTGTGCCACACCCAAAGGAAGTTGTATTTCACTTGCATTGATTGACTCGGGGGTGTCTGGCAAATTTAGAGACTTGGCTTTTGCTTGAGTCAGTCAGTTGCCCATTCAGAGGAAGCTTGTGCCAGATCAGGCAGAGACCACTCACAGCAGTATGCTGACCTCCTGGGACAGTCTCCTATGAGAAAGCCCCTTTCCAGGTCGGGACTAGAGACCACCAGGAAACTATGCAATTCTACCTGATCCTTTTGCTGCACTTTCGGATAAGATTGGACCTCCCCTGGTTCACCCTCCACAATTCAAACATATCGTGGTTGATGTGGGAGGTATGGTTCAACTCTGGGTTTTGATGGCTGCAATGCCTAGGAAGACCCAGCAGGGAGAAGATGAAACCCCAGCCCTGGAAAGGCATCCTTCCTCCTCAATACTACCTCAGCTTCAGACAATACTTGGCTGGAATTGATGAACCAGTATAGTGGCTTGCAGATGTCTTTGATAAAAGGAAGGCCAATGTCCTACCCCCACACCAACCTACAACTGCCCTGTAGACCTCCAGCCATGGACAAATATCCCTTTTGGGCACATTTACCTTTTATTGGAACCTGAGCTCAAGGCCCTGTGAGATTACCAGGATGAAAATCTGGCTAAGAACTTCATCCAGCCTGCCAAATCCCCTGCAGGAGCCTCCATCCTGTCTGTTAAACAGAAAGATGGGACACTGCTCCTCTGTGTTGAGTATCATGCCCTGAATAATACTACCATGAAGAACAAGTATCCTCTTCCACTGATCAATGAGCTCCTAGAATGGGTTGGCATAGCAAAGGTTTTCACCAATCTTGACCTGCAGGATGCGTACAACTTGATCTACATCTGGGAGGATGACAAGTGGAAGACATCCTTCTGTTCCATTCATGGCCACTAGGAGTACCTGGTTAAGCCCTTCGGCTTCTCTGACTCCCCAACCACATTCCAGTGTTTGGGGAATGTTCTCTTCTTTGTGATCTAGACATTCCTCCTGATAATTCTTTATCACGTATCACAGGCTCAGATCATAAAGCATCAAGGTCCTTGTATATTTTGGTCGTAGCATGAAAATCATGAGATCTTTGGCTGTGGTTTGTGGAGACCAAGGCTCTACCTCCTTTATGACAAGGGTTGGCTGCAGTATGAGAGCTCCTCTATTCGAAACTGTCACAGTATGGACTGCAAAGCATTCCCTGGTGGATGATGGAGACTAAGGGTCATCTCTAGTATGACAAGAATTTGATCCAGTAGGACAACACCTCTGCTCAAAACAGGTCACTTTTACCATGGTGTTTTTGTTATTTCCTCTAAAACATGGGAAATGAGGGTTATTCAGGGTACAGAATAATTCTTATGTCCTTCGACATGTTCTAAGACTTGGTCTTTTCGCCACAATTACCAAAGCCCACTCCCATAAATCTCCCTAAAATTTGATGTGAATAAAAAATGCAGTCCAAGCAAGGAGCAAAAGGAAGAGTCATCACTGTGGTGGCTATAGATAACAAAGACATCCCTCAAATAGACATAGTACAAGGGAATTACTAATATGAATCAATATAACACTGTTTTCACTGGAGAATGGAGAGCACCTACAACTAGGACATCAGTTAAAATTGGCATCTGGCAAATACAAGAACATTGTTTGGTTTTGGCTCCTTTGAAAATCTCAGCCTTTGTGAAAGGCAATAAAGAGAGACTCTGGATTTGTATAGTGGTGTAAAGGTTTTATCAGCATGGCACCGTTAATGCATGGTGAACCCATGAGGTAAGTTATGCAGGTCCCAAATGAATGCTCATAAAGCATTTATACCATCCTGTCATGTATTCTGTATGTCACATGTCACAGTAAAACTATTTTACAAATGTTTTGGAATAGTAGGTCTCAGACTGTGAACTGCAAAGCATTCACTCATGACTGGTGACTCAAGGGTTGCTGGTGGGTAGATGATGTTGCCTCCACCTTCTCATTTCCAGCCACTTCTAAAATTATATATTCCTCCTGTGTATAGAAACACACCCAAAACATCACTAGGCAAATAGATGGATACACTATAAGGAGGGTATCATTGGATGAGTATATTGCTGTTGCATGGGCACTTTGGGGGTATATTGTTATAGCAAGTGCATCTTTGGAGGGTATGTTGCAATAACAAGGGCATAGCTGGGCAGAATATATCTGTACTAAAGAGGACATCATTAGGTGAGTTATGTTGCTATAGTGTGTGCATCTCTGGGAGCCATACTGCTATAATGAAGACCTCATTGGAGGAGCACTGTATTGCAACTGTAGGATGAGGGCAGATTTTGGTGCGATATACTGCACTAAAATGGGTTATGCTGGGTGGATGTTCCTATTGTAATGGAATTGAGAATTTTAAGCCTGGATCAATATATATAAACATTAAACGTTCCCCATTCTTTATTGTTTTGTTACAGTTGCTGTGTCCTGCTCTGGATTATATGAGAGAAACCCTTCTTTACTGAGTCCCCCTCCCAGACTGTCTCAAGGCAAAAATGTGATGGTGTCATCTGATCAGTCTTCCAGTCCAGGTACTACAACTCCTGTCCCTTTAGTCCTTCCTATCTCATAAGCAGGACCCACACCGATCAGAGGGGATGAGCTGCCCTCCTTGATAATCAGAAGCCTCCCATCTCCATGTGTGTGTCTGGTTACCAGAAAGCCAAGCTGCTGGCTTTCATAGGATGAATGGAACGGACTCAAACAAGCTAGTGTAGCCTTAAGGCACTGTCTCTATTTCTGTGGTGGGAAGCCCAGAACAAAAAGTCTTCTCCATCAAGACACTATGAAAACAATCACTAGAATATGTAGAGTTCCTGAAGCAAATGCTAATTAATGGAACTGTTTCCTCAGCAAATAGAAAATAAATTCCATGGCAGTAATACAGAGTGAAGTTATTTTCAAAGGAAATTCTTTCTCCCATCTGTCTGCAAAAACTGAACAGGACTGAGCGAGTAGCTGCAAGGAAGGTAGGATGAATTGGGCTTCCTGTGGTACCAGGAGTAGTTGGATGAGTGCCCACATTTGTGAAGGGCTGAGAGAATGAGCCAAGCACTGCTAGAAAGGTAGATAACTGTACAAAGCTGTGGTACTCTTGGAGGATTCTGTACATGTGTGGAGCGTGTGCACAGTTCAATACCCACAAGGCTTCAGGAACGCTGTCCTTTCTTGTCTGCACTCCCACCATAGCTCTGCTTAAGGAAAGAGCAAAGGGGGAAGGCTACTACATGAGGCAATTTCTGATAGGGGACCCTTTCCGTTAGAGCAGGATAAGTGTATTGTTACTGTTCACATACCAGAGAAGTTATTCTCTTATGCAATAGTGTGAGTGCCCTGAAGGGCCAGCTAGGAGTTGGCCTCCTGCAGTGAGAACATCCTCATGGCACTACCCTGTCAATGTCACCTAGGAATCTTACAGTGTGGAATTCCTCCCTGAAGTGGTGTCTGTGCTGGCTGGAATCCTATGGAGTACGTGTCTTCATTGCAGTTCCATGGCAACTAAAATTTCCTCTTGTGGTGATTGGGGCAATTTTTCCATATTTTTGCCTTCTATTTTAAATTGTTTCCCTTCATTCTTTTTGTATGTATTCCTTGTGCATTCAGCAGTTTTTGAAACTGTTCCAGGATGTGAAATACCTAGAAGAAGGTGAACAATTAGCTGTCATTACCTCCCCATTGTAATAAAACCCAACCCAATGTCCTGGAAAGCAAGTGGGAGGAGGACAGTGGAGAGGCCCTTTTATCAGGATCTTAGGGATAATGGTAGCATGACAAATGGGAATGAGGATATGGAGGTAGATATTACCATATCTGAGGTAGAAGAGAAACTCAAACAGCTTAATGGGACTAAATCAGGGGGCTAGATAATATTCATCCAAGAATTTTAAAGGAATTGGCACATGAAATTGCAAGCCCATTAGCAAGAATTTTTAATGAATCTGTAAACTCAGGGGTTGTACCATATGATTGGAGAATTGCTAACATAGTTTCTATTTTTAAGAAAGGGGAAAAAAGTGATCCGGTTAACTATAGGCCTGTTAGTTTGACATCTGTAGTATGCAAGGTCTTGGAAAAAATTTTGAAGGAGAAGGTAGTTAAGGACATTGAAATCAATGGTAAATGGGACAAAATACAACATGGTTTTACAAAAGGTAGATCATGCCAAACCAACCTGATCTCCTTCTTTGAGAAAGTAACTGATTTTTTAGACAAAGGAAACGCAGTGAATCTAATTTACCTAGATTTCAGTAAGGCGTTTGATACCGTGCCACATGGGGAATTATTAGTTAAATTGGATAAGATGGGGATCAATAGGAAAATTGAAAGGTGGATAAGGAATTGGTTAAAGGGGAGACTACAACGGGTCCTACTGAAAGGTGAACTGTCAGGCTGGAGGGAGGTTACCAATGGAGTTCCTCAAGGATCGTTTTTGGGACCAATCTTATTTAATCTTTTTATTACTGACCTCGGCACAAAAAGTGGGAGTGTGCTAATAAAATTTGCGGATGATACAAAGCTGGGAGGTATTGCCAATTTAGAGAAGGATAGGGATATCCTACAGGAGGATCTGGATGACCTTGTAAACTGGAGTAATAGTAATAGGATGAAATTTAATAGTGAGAAGTGTAAGGTCATGCATTTAGGGATTAATAACAAGAATTTTAGTTATAAGCTGGGGACACATCAATTAGAAGTAACGGAGGAGGAGAAGGATCTTGGAGTATTGGTTGATCATAGGATGACTATGAGCTGCCAATGTGATATGGCCGTGAAAAAAGCTAATGCGGTCTTGGGATGCATCAGGAGGGGTATTTCCAGTAGGGATAAGGAGGTTTTAGTGCCATTATACAAGGCACTGCTGAGACCTCACCTGGAATACTGTGTGCAGTTCTGCTCTTCCATGTTTAAGAAGGATGAATTCAAACGGGAACAGGTACAGAGAAGGGCTACTAGGATGATCTGAGGAATGGAAAACCTGTCTTATGAAAGGAGACTCAAAGAGCTTGGCTTGTTTAGCCTAACTAAAAGAAGGTTGAGGGGAGATATGATTGCTCTCTATAAATATATCGGAGGGATAAATACAGGAGAGAGAGAGGAATTATTTAAGCTCAGTACCAATGTGGACACAAGAACAAATGGTTATAAACTGGCCACCAGGAAATTTAGACTAGAAATTAGACGCAGGTTTCTAACCATCAGAGGAGTGAAGTTTTGGAACAGCCTTCCAAGGGAAGCAGTGGGGGCAAAAGATCTATCTGGCTTTAAGATTAAACTCAATAAGTTTATGGAGGAGATAGTATGATGGGATAACACGGTTTTGGTCATTAAATATTCACGGTAAATAGGCCCAATGGCCTGTGATGGGATATTAGATGGGGTGGGATCTGAGTTACCCAGGAAAGAATTTTCTGTAGTATCTGGCTGATGAATCTTGCCCATATGCTCAGGGTTTAGCTGATCGCCATATTTGGGGTTGGGAAGGAATTTTCCTCCAGGGCAGATTGGAAGAGGCCCTGGAGGTTTTTCATCTTCCTCTGTAGCATGGGGCACAGGTCACTTGCTGGAGGATTCTCTGCTCCTTGAAGTCTTTAAATCACGATTTGAGGACTTCAATAGCACAGACATAGGTGAGAGGTTTTTTGCAGGAGTGGTGGGTGAAATTCTGTGGCCTGCATTATGCAGGAAGTCAGACTCGATGATCATAATGGTCCCTTCTGACCTAAATATCTATGAATCATGAGATCCCTCACAGAGGAGGAGCAGTTTTTGGCAATGAGGGAAAAAACTGGATTTGTTCAGCCTTAAAGGGAACCATATTTTTATTTCAATAGCATTACAATAATTCCTCTTTAGTTCATGCTCCCTCCTTTCCCACCCCACAGTTTCTCAGACATAAACAGAAATATTGAATTAATGCATCCATTCAACAAAATTTGCATCATGCACTATCCAGTTGGTCGTCCAAAAAGAGTTCTCCTCTTGATTTCAATTGGGTGTCATAATTAATAAAACACTCAGCAACTGTACATATCAAAAAGAGCTCTGTATTTTTTTTTCAAATCAGTAAACTTGGTCCCAGCTTGCATAACTCATTTATCATATGAATTTCTTTCAGGGAAGAGAGTTTGCTTACTTCACCTGAACACGAGTTTCCATAACAAATAGTGGGATATGGTTAGCAAATATAAACAAAGCCACCAAATCCTATAAATTAATCAATTTTATCTACCTCTTTTATTGGCTGGGAAGGAAAAAAAGAGAGATTATTATTTCTATTTTGAATCCTTGGGAGTTGCACAAATACAACAGAGATGGGGCCATGTAAGCACGTGGATAGATGATTGATTGTCTGGCAAGCAATGCTCATACTTCATATTATCTCTTTGCACGCTTCACCAACCTACCTGCATAACTGGTGTAGTCAGGGAGGCAGGCATATGCTATGTAGTCATAGAATCATGGAAATGTAGGGCTAGAAGGGACCGTCCATTGACTCAATGGGAGCAGGACTGCCCTTAGTCCCCAAGAAGAAAATGAGCCTTTGACAAGGTGGAAGAAAACCAGTTCATAAAAACCAAGTCCTAAACTTGTGAAATGTTAGTGTCTAAAACACAAAGTTCAGAATTTATAATCCCCACGTACAGGGCTCTGGCTCCCCATCCCCTGGTCTGTGGAAAAAGAAGATCCACATAGATGAAATAGTCTCTGCTCTTGTCCCAGGAATGGTTCCCCAAATCCCATCCCAACTATAAGGTACTAGTCAAAGAGTTGCATCCCAGCCTCCACTGTCATGTGCCACCTGAGGAGCAGATGCACATTTAACCTGGGACAGATATTCCCTCATACTCAGACTATTTGATGTGCACCCAACACTTCCTTGCTCTGTAAATGGCCCTAGCCATCCCCTTCCAATTGCCGACCATTTCCCTTCATGCCACAGCTCAGACTGCCCTTCCCCAATAAGCCCTTGATATCTCTTTCCAGATGTCAACCCCTCACAATTTTCCATTCTGTTGTAAAGCTTGTTACTCCTCTCCCAGACATCAGAACCCTCCCAACCTAGAAGTGATGGGACTCCATCCAGCTTTGTACACCTGGAGCAAGTGGGGAAATCATCTGCTTGTCACTGTGAAAGTAGTTGTTGTATTTACTTTATTAGTGGAGCAGTTTGCTATGTGGCTGTATATTCAAGGAGTTAGAAATACATTGCTCTAATATCTGTAACTACAAGTTCAAGACTTGGTAAGATATTTTAAAATGCAATAATTTTCCATAAATATTTATTTTTAAATAAACTTTATGGAAAATTGTTTGGCATTTTTGCTACTCAGACTTCAGTTTGCTATCTCCAATGTTCAACTGTAGCACTGCAGACATAGTGATTGTGTTTTCTGGCCCTGTTTGGGTGCTACCAGATATAAATATTTACTTATAATAACAATAGGGACACATTATAAACTCTCTTACCTCATGTAGGTGAGCAGTCACTGGCATGAATAGTCCTTCAGATTTCAATGAGTGTTCTCATATGAGCAAACTGCTCACCAGTCTGGGTGAATACGGGGTTCATAACCTGGCCAGAACTACTAGGACAAAGAACTACATATTTATATTCTGTATTTTTCCTGAGTTTACCTACTGTGATAATTATATTTTTAATGTAATTACAAATTACTTATACTTATCTACTCAGGATATTATAGTAGAAATAATAACCTCTTCCACAGTGACAAGTAGGTGGCAAATAGTGGGGAAAAGCCAACAGGTGTGGAGAAGTCCCTTAGGGATGAATTTTGTCAATGGGGAACTCAATATTCTAGTAAAGAGGATAGGAATGAAGTTGGTAAAGTACAGGTAAAAACTAGTGAGGAATAAACAAACAAAATAGAGTCCCATTTAAATAGAACACTTGAAGGCAAGCAACTGAATATTGACTAGTGCTTCTATATAAATGCTAGAAGTCTTAATACTAAGATGGATGAATGGGTGAACCGGCATTATATGAGGATTTTGATATAATAGGTATCACGGAAATGTGGAGAAGTAAGGATAATCAATGGGACACGGTAATACACAGTATAAAATAGATAGGAATGACCGAGTAGGTCATGGAGGTGGAGGAGTGGCATTAAAGAAAGCATAGAGACAAATAATTTAAAAAATCTTACATGAAACAAACTGTACCATAGAATCTCTAGGGATAGAAATTCCATACTTGAATAATATGAGTATAGCCAGAGGAATATACTACCAACCACCTGACCAGGATGGTGACAGTGACTATGAAATGCTCAGGGAGATTAGAGAGGCTACAAATTCAGAAAGCACAATAATAATGGCTGAGGCTACATTTTAGTCATGGGTATTTTTAGCAAAAGTCATGGACAGATCACGGGCAGTAAACAAAAATTCACAGCCCGTGACCTGTCAATGACTTGTACTTTAATCCCTGACTAAAACTTGGGTGCTCTGGGGGTGGGGAGGGCTGCCCAGGGGCACTGCAGGTGCTGGGGGGTGGGGGCCAGTGGGTGGCCCAGGACCTCTGCTAGTGCTGGGAGGAATGGGGGCTGGCAGGCTCCCTACCCGGTTCCTGGAGGCAGCCGGCATGTTTCTGCAGCCCCTAGGTGGAGGGGTGGCCAGGTGGCTCCATGCGCTGCCACTGCCCAGAGCACCCGCTCCACAGCTCCCATTGGCTGGGAGCTGCGGGGGCAGCACCTGCGGGTAGGGGCAGCACCTGCGGGCAGAGGCAGCGCATGAAGCTGCCTGGCCACTCCTCCGCCTAGGGGCTGGACATACCAGCTGCTTCCAGGGAGCCCCCCCCAAGGTAAGCGCCACCCAGAGCCCAGCCCCCTGCCTCAGCCCTGAGCCCTCTCCCACACCCAAACTCCTGCTGCTGCTAGGTGGGAGGGGCATGGTGACCCAATATTGCCCCAGAAGCAGCCGGTGCAGCTGGCCCGGAGGCTGCCTGAGCAGCTTGGGCGGCCCCCAGGCCAGTCACACTGGCCACTGCAGAAGTCATGGAGGTCCCGGAAAGTCAAGGAATCCATGACCTCCATGACAGACTCGCAGCCTTAATAATGGGGGATTTCAACAATCCTCCTATTGACTGGGTAAATGTCACTTCAGGGTGTGATGCAGAGATAAAATTTCTAGACACCATAAATGATTGCTTCTTGAAGTAGCTAGTCCTGGAACCCACAAGGGGAGATTTAGTCCTAAATTAGATCGTCATGTAATTAAATATAACATTGTTATACGGAGGAAATGCCAAAGAAACCCACCACGGTAGCATTAGACTTTAAAAAGAGGAACTATACAAGAATTAGGACTCTTGTCAGGCGGAAATTAAAATGAGCTCTCACAAGGGTTAAATGCCTGAAAGCAGCATGGGGATTATTTAAAAACACCATGATAGAGGTTCAGACTAAGTATATACCCCAAATCAGAAAAGACAAGAAGAGGATCAAAACAATGCCACCATAGCTAAACGGCAGAGTAGTCGAGGCTGTTAGAGACAAAAAGTAATCCTTTAAAATTTGGAAGTCATATCCTAATGAGGATACTAGGAAGGTGCACAAACTCTGGCCGGAAACGTATAAAACTGTAATAAGGCAGGCCAAAAAAAACTGGAGAAGCAACTTTGTAAAGATGCAAAAACTAACAGTAAGAATTTAAGTACGTTGGAAGCAGGAAGCCTGCCAAAGAGGCAGTGGGGTGACTAGATGACCAAGGTGTTAAAGGAACACTCAAGGAAAACAAGGCCACAGCAGAGAAGCTAAATGAATTCTTTGCATCAGTCTTTGCTGCAGAGGATGTGGGGGAGATACCCATAACAGAGCTATCCTTTTTGGGAGACAAATCTGAAGTACTACCCCAACTGATAAGTTAATAGAAGAGGTTTTAGAACAAATTGATAAATTAAACAATAATAAGTCACCAGGGCCAGATAGTATTGACCCAAGATTTCTGAATGAACTCAAAAGTGAAATTGCAGAACTACTAACTATAATATGTAAATGATCACTGAAAGAAGACTCTTTACCAGATGACTGGAAGGTAGCTTATATAATGCCAATTTTTAAAAAGGGTTCCTGAAGCGATCAGGGCAATTACAAGCCAATGAGCCTGACTTCAGTATTGGGCAGATTGGCAGAAACTATAGTAAAGAACAAAATTATCAGACAGAAAGATAAACACAATTTTTGGGGGGAAGAGTCAACACTGATTGTGTAAAGGGAAGTCATACCTCACTAATCTATGGAATTCTTTGTGGCTGTCAACAAGCATGTGGATAAGGGTGATCTGGTCAATATAGTGTGTTTTGATTTTCAGAAAGCTTTCGACAATGTCCCTCATCAAAGGCTCTTAGGGAAACTAAGGAGTTGTGGGATAAGAAGGAAGGTCTCATGGATCAGTAATGCGTAAAAGATAGGAAACAAAGGATAAGAATAAATGGTCAGTTTTCACAATGGAGAGATACACAGCAGGGTCCACTAAGGATCGCTACTGGGACCTGTGCTGTTCAAGATGTTCATTACTAATCTGGAAAGAGGAGGAAATAGTAGGGTGATCAGATAGGAAGTGTGAAAAATTGGGACAGAGGGTGGGGGGGCAATAGGCACCTATATAAGAAAAAGCCTCAATATTGGGACTGTCCCTATAAAATCGGGACATCTGGTCACCCTAGTGAATAATGAAGTGGCAAAGTTTGCAGATGATACAGTTATTCAAGATAGTTAAGTCCAAAGCTGACTGTGAAGCATTACAGGGGGATCTCAGAAAACTGGGTGACTGAGTGACAAAATGGCAGATGAAATTGAACATTGATCAATACAAAGCGATACACATTGGAAGAAATAATCCCAACTACACATATATAATGATGGGTTCTAAATTAGCTGTTAACACTGAAGAAAGAGATCTTGACGTCACTGTGGATAGTTCTGTGAAAACTTCAGCTCAATGTGCAGCAGTGATCAAAAAGTCTAACAGTATGTTAGGAACTATTAGGAAGAGGATAGAAAATAATATCATAAGGTCACTATATAAATCCATGGTGCGCCCATACCTTGTGTCCAGTTCTTATCGCCCCATCTCAAAAAGGGTATAGTGGAATTGGAAAAGGTTTAGAGAAGGGCATAGATCAAGGGCATAGATGGCCTCCATATGAGGGGAGGCAAAAAAGACTAGAGCTGTTCAGCTTAGAAAAGAGACAAATAAGAGGGGATATGATACAGAGCTATAAAATCATGAATTGTGTGCATAAAGAGAACAGAGAAGTGTTATCCACCCTTTCCCATGATACAAAAAACAGGGGTCACTCAATAAAATTAATAGGCTGCAGGTTTAATACAAACAAAAGGAAGTACTTTTTCACACAATGCACAGTTAACCTGTGGAACTCATTGCCATGGGATGTGGTGATGGCCAAAAGTATAACTGACTTCAAAAAAGAACTTGATAAGTTTATGAAGGATAGGCCCATCAGTGGATATTAATTAAAACAGTCAGGGATGCAACCCCATGCTCTGGGCAACCGTAAACCTCTGACTGCCAGAAGCTGGGAGGAGAAGATAGGGATGAATCACTCCAGCTTCCCTTTTTTGTACACTCCATCTGTAGCTCTGGTACTGGCCACTGTTGGAGACAGGATACTGGGCGAGGTGGACCACTGATCTGGCCCTGTATGGCATTTCTTATGTTGTTAGTCAAGTAAATTCCCACAGGAAAACCTTAGTTTGTATACAGCTGGAAATTTAAACCAACAAGAAGAGTTAGCAGATTCTCACCTTAAAGTACCAAACGAACTTGAATTCTACCCTGCTCTTTGTTGCCCATCCTTCACTTACGGTCCATAAGACTGGCCCTGTTACTTCCCCAACCTTAATTCTCTCCCTAGGGACTGGTTCCTATTGTCCTTCCTTCCTTGGATTGGGTCCCTCATTGGGAAGTAGAGAATATATACAGCCCCTGAGGCCTCTAGATGCTATAATAATAATTACCACCTGAATGAATATTAGCCTGCAGTACTTGTTCATCTCACTGTGCATATGTGTGAATGAGAGCATTAGGCAGCTGATGTCCCTGCAGGGACCTTGTATCAGATTGATAAAGCAGCAGCGAATTAGTTCTTTGCTGGTTTATAATATGCTGATTATGAAAAACGACTTGGCCAGGATACTGCGCTGCTCTCAGCACTGTGAATGAGCTCTATGGGTTCCAGTCGGTCGGGGTTCTCCCCGCCTCATCTTAGGGGTGGTGAAACTGTTCTGAAGGACGTCCATTTTACAACCCTTAAGGTATGTCTACATGACAAAGAAAAGCCTCTGGTACCAAGGCTCAGAGTTCAGGTCAATTGACTTGGGCTTGTGGGGCTTGGGCTGGCTAGAGCAGCAGTATGGATGTTTCTGCTCAGGCTGGAACCCAGGCTCCAAGACCCTTTTGTTACCTCAATTTCCCTAGAAACCAACCCAGGGTTACACTTACATTGGTTTTATTAAATGTCGCTATTGGATCAAACAGAAAAGGGATAGATCTTATTCATACACGCACACATTCAACGCATTCATACCCTCGGTAAAGAGGTAGTTACAAACTTGATGTATCACAGGCTTTTGGACAGAGGTGGCCACCACGGGGATAGGTGTGTGATTGACAATTTGGCAGGAGGCAGAGGGGTAAGGAGAGGGAAGGGTCCAGTTAGAGTTAAAAGGGGCTGTGAGTATGGTTTGTTGCTGTTCCCTGCCTAATGCGGTATCTTCCCTTTTCCCAAACCCCATACACAATAATGCTAGCAATGAGACAAGCACTACAAGACAAACATAAAACACAAAACACAGAACATAAGACAACGTAGAAGTTTGTCGTGACGACGCACCATGGTATGTTTGTTGTCCTTCAGCTGGTACCAGCTCTTTCTGGTGCCCTGAAAAACAGAAGCTGCGAAAAAGACTTAAACATTGTAAACCGTAGGCTATCGTAGAGAGGAACATGGAGTCGGTGTGGTTCCCCCTACATGCTTGAGCTGTCCCCGATGGACACGCTTCCCAATCAGGATATCGTCCACATATGAGACCACCCACCCCTTATCCCCTGGAGGGAGATGCTCTAACATTTGGGTCACTACCTTATGCGCAATAGCGGGGGCACTATGAAATCCCTGGGGTATACGGGTAAAGCAATACTATACCCCATCCACATGGAACGTGAATCGGTCCTGTGATCCTTCGTCAAGTGGAATAGCAAAGAAACAGTTAGACAAATCCAATACAGAAAATCTTTTAGCTTCCCTTGGTATGTCTTGCAACACCTGGGTCATGTCTGCGACTATTGGCGCCCGCTGGGGGGTCATCACATTGACTCTCTGATAGTCGACAGTCTCCATGAGACCCCATCAGCTTTCCTCACAGGCCATATGGGGGATTTAAAGGAGGAAGTTGTTCTTTTCACTACTCCCTGCCCTTCCAGCTCTCTAACTGTCTCTGCTACAGCCTGACGTGCTGCAGCGGGGATAGGACATTGTTTCTGTGGGGGGACTGCTGGTCCTTCTATTTTCACCGGTTCCCCAGTCCATTTACCGCAGTCCAGCTTGTGGGCCGCCCATGCCTGGGGAAAACGCTTCCTCCATTCCTCCTTGCTATCCCTGGTCACTGCAGCCTCTCCCAACATACTACGCGTCAGCAATCCAGTATCTCCCTTCCTTACTTCAGGGGTCGAGTCTTTCTTTGGGGTCCTCCATAAACCTTTGTTAGCACCATCAACCACTATTCCTCTCTCCTGCAAGCAATCTATGCCCAAAATTGGTTCTGTGGTTGTGGGGCTATAAATCAAGGGCCATCTTCGGGTAAGATTCCCCACCCGGGTGACCATTCATCCCAACACTTGTCCCTGCGCCAAGGTGCCATCAAATCCCTGGATCTCAATGGTTCCCTGGATTGGTACTCCCAGCACGGGACAGGGAAGCAGTGAGACAGCCACAACAGTGTCCACCAGCACCACAAAATCCAGTTCAGATGTCTCAGGGCACTCATATGGCCCCCCAACCTGAAGGCGCACATGCAACCTTCCTCCCGAATCCACCTGGAGAGGTCCCACCCAGGTCCATCCCTTTCCTCTCCCAGTGGACTCAGGGAGTCGGGCCCCCCCCCAGTCTGAGGTTGTTTTTTTGGCCCCAATATTGCCCCCCAGCTCCAGGAGCTTCAACCCCAGCTGAATACAATGGAGTGCTAGGGACTCCATGGGCTTCCCATGGGTTCCCCCTGATCCTTTAAGGCTATCCACAACTATATGCAGAGCTGACTGCTGTCTGATTGGTGGCGCCTGTGTCGAGGCGCTGGGGCTGCTCTGGTGGTCTGGCGTGCTGCTTCCTTAAGGTGTGATATGTCTAGGGGCTCTCCCTGCCTCCACACTTCCATAGCCATCTGAACATCTTTGGGCAACATTGCTGCAATAAGCCTTAATTCGGCCATTGGAATCACAATCTTGGACAGGGTCCTGGGGATCGCTCTCCCCTGGGCGGACCGGATACCGCCCAGTTAACAATCACACTAATACCAAACTCTCCACAAAGATGTCAGGGGCCTTCCCCAGAGCGGGGAAGCCTGCTGCATACTGGCGGCTGACCTCCTGCAGTGCCTTTCTCTGAGCCAAATTGCAAACCAGCGCAAATGGGGACTGCCACCATCTGGTTGCCTGCGTCCGCAGTGCGATTCTCATATCGCACCCCAGTACTGTGGATGCCGTCCTCAACAGCTTCCTAACCTCCTCTGTGTTTAACCTCCCCTGATCCTCTATCGCCCTCAGAAACTGATATGCCCATTCCGAGAATGTGCTCACCTTGGCTGGCCCTAACCCTTGAGCCAGAGAAGTTATCTCTGCAGGGGTCAAGGCTATTTCCTCCATAGTCACCCTAGTTACAGGTCTGGGGCTCCCTCCCTGGGCTGGGAAAGTTAACCATTGCACAGCTGCCACTGGGGCTGGCTGAGCTCCCGGCCCATCTGGCAGCCATCCCGGGTCTGGGTCATACCAGATGTCCCTTCCCAGTCTCTGGGGTCATATCAGAGTGGCGCCTTTGTCCCTGATCCCGGGGATCCTGCTGCTCTCCCGCCCGGACGGGTCCCCTGCTCTAACACCAGTCCCCACAAACACTCCACCTGGACGTCCAATTCCTTAGATTGTTCCCTCTCTTCTTCTGCCTGTTCAGCTCTCTCCATCGCCTTGACAGTGGAGGTTTCTAGCTGCTGACAACTTGCCCCTGCTGCTTGTTCTTGTGCCTTCCACATATCCCTTTCCACCCTTACTCGCTCCAACTCCTGCCTCACTTGCATAGTTTCAGAATTATAATCAGCTTTAGCAGTTTGCCAAGCACAACACATTTGCCACAACAACCATGCCACTGCCCGATCCTTAGTCTTTGAATCCGGATGTTAAAACTCACAATATTTCTGGTACGTATTATCTACGTCCACCATGGCGTCCCCTGATGAAACCGCCCCTGGGACCCATGGGTCAACACCCTTGGAGTGTGCCCGGAGGAGGGGAAATTTTGCCACTTTTCCCTCCATTGTGGATGTGGGGGGGCTCTTTCCCTTTCTAAACAGCGGCACCATGCCCAAAATCAGGAAGGGGCAGCAAGCACCGCTCAAGCTCTCTACTCCGTGTCACCCCTTTCCTCTAGTGTACCTGGAAGAGGGAGCAGGCACCGCATGCGCTCTCTACTCCGTGTCACCCCTTTCCACTAGTGTACCCTATTGGTGGTTGACCACATTCTCCACCACTAATATTACCTCAATTTCCCTAGAAACCAACCCAGGGTTACACTTATATTGGTTTTATTAAATGCCACTATTGGATCAAACAGAAAAGGGATGGATCTTATTCATCCCCGCACACATTCAACGCATTCATACCCTCATGCACCCACACACTCACGCAGGTGGAGAGTTACCGGAGACAGCAGAGGAAGCTGAGAAGCTGAAGCACAGTAGATTTGGTGTGTCTGCCTGCGGTCACGGATCCGGGCCGGCAAGCAGGTCAAGAAGCAGGGGGCTTGCATGCATGCCTTCTTCCTTTTGGTGGAACTGGGTAGCTCCTGTCACGTACACTGAGTTTTCCTTCTGTGTCTGTCACTGAGAAGTATTCCCAGACCTTGTTCCTTTCATGCATACCAGGTTCTTCTTTTCTTTACAGCACCCCATGATTGCCTTCTCAGGGCAGATTACATTAGAGGCTCCTGGCTCTGGGCTCTTTTCTCCTAGCAGTTCCTCTCTGCCCCGTCCCACATACACTCCTTTGTTCACACTCCCTTATCTCCCCCTGATCACGTGTTGGAATATTGCAAAGCTTAGAGGTTCATACAAAGGGTAACTGAAAAGGTTACAGAGCTCACAAAAGTTACAAAACTTAAAAGGCTATGCTAACAATAACTAAAGTTACAAAAAGAAAAGGAGTACTTGTGGCACCTTAGAGACTAACAAATTTATTTGAGCAATCCACTGAATACATCCGATGCGGTGAGCTGTAGCTCACGAAAGCTTATGCTCATACAAATTTGTTAGTCTCTAAGGTGCCACAAGTACTCCTTTTCTTTTTGCGGATACAGACTAACACGGCTGCTACTCTGAAACCTAAAGTTACAAAGTTTGCAAAAGGTTACAGAACTTAATGATCATACTAGCAATGACTGAAAAGTTACAAATCTTACAATCGCATTCTACTGGATTGAGTGGAGGCTTTACATAACACCTCTCATCTCGCTGAGTTTCATACACTCAGCTCTTCTATTTGAGAAATTCCTGAGTTCTGTGTTCCACAATGTGAGGGGTCTGTTTCCATCCTCTTTCAATTCTTTTGCTATGCTGGATGTCACTCTTGTTCAGGATTGTACTTACAAGTGGGCCAGATCCTCCACAGGTGTAAACTGGTTTAGCTCCACTGACTTCAGTGGAAGTATGCTGATTTACACCGGCCAAAGAGGTCCAGGGTTGTCTCCCTAGGTTGGCCTTTTCCCCACATCAGGTAGGAGAATCTCCATCATTCTTATCCATGGGCAGCTTCCTCTCTTCCCTCTGACAGTTCCTTTTTACCTGAGATGTCACAGACTATTCTGTTGATAAATTGCAGAGGGTTCAGAGAAGAGCCATGAGGATGATTAAAGGATTAGAAAATGTGCTTTATTGTGATATATGCCAGGAGCTCAGTTTATTAAGATCAGGGGTGGCCAACCTGAGCCTGAGAAGGAGTCAGAATTTACCAATGTACATTGCCAGAGAACCACAATAATATGTCAGCAGCTCCCTATTTGCTCCCCCCACTCCCAGCACCTCCTGCCCACTGGCAGCCCTGCTGATCAGTGCCTCCCCCTCCCGATCAGCTGTTTTGTGGCATGGAGGAGGCTCTGTGGGGGAGTGGGGTGGAGCAAAGGCACTGCAGGTTGAGGGGAGGGGGCGGGAAGGGGTGGCGTGGGGGCAGGGCTTGTGGCAGAGTCAGGGGTTGAGCAGTGAGCCCCCCCGGCACATTGGAAAGTTGGCGCCTGTAGCTCCAGCCCCGCAGTCGGTGCCTATTCAAGGAGCCGCATATTAACTTCTGAAGAGCCGCAGGTGGCTCCGGAGCCACAGGTTGGCCCCCCCTGATTTAGGTTAACAAAGAGAAGGTCAAGTGGTGACTTGATCACTGTCTATAAGTGCCTACATGGGGAACAAATATTTGATAATAGGCTCTTCAGTCTAGCAGCAAAAGGTATAACATGATCCAATGACTGGAAGTTGAAGCTAGACAATTTCAGACTGGAAATAAGGCATAAATTTTTAACCGTGAGAGTAATTAACCATTGGAACAATTTACCACGGGTCACAGTGGATTCTCCATTACTGGCAATTTTTAAATTAAGGTAGTTTTTCTAAAAGATATGTTCTAGGAATTATTTCGGGGAAGTTCTCTGGCCTGTGTCATACATACCATATATACATTCATACATGTCATATATCCATACATACATGTGGTCACTATAGTTACTTCTGGCCTTAGAATGTATGAATGGGCTCATGAATCTAGATCTGCTCATTAACATCCTGGCCTGACACCCTCCCTGGAGCCAGGTGGCACACCAGTGAAAAGTTCTCTCTCTTTCTCATCCCAGAAACCTCTTGTACCTATGGGTCCATCTGCTCCTGGGTAACATCTACGGACACCTTCGGAAAACCAGACTGGGTACCATCTTCAGTGAGGGCCTTGGTGCGGCAGCAGCAGCATCAAGTTCTGGAGAACCATTCATCCAGAGGAGACATAGAAGGTAGACAAACTTCCAGTTTATTCCCAAAGGGGTACACATATGCACACACAGATGTCTATGGCCATCCTCCCTTGTCTCTCTCAGACTGCCACATAGACTATACCTGCTTACATGAAACCATCATGAAATCCCACTCTGAACTCTAGAGAACACACCACTAAGAATCACGTGTATATTAAAAAAGCCATTGATTTTTCCATATATTTATAGAACACTAGACTTGAGCACATTGCATAGATTTATGGAATGTTTACTGTGTAGCAGCCTTGCTCATACTGCAATGTACAATGTGAAACTTGATACATATTGAACACAGCCCATTTTTATACAATGCACATACTGCAACATTTGAAATGCAAAGGCAACACTCTCAAAGAACCACAGTTATTGGCAAGTCCCTCCTCTTTTGTCAGCAGTGCATAGTGTAGCTACTTCCATAGGTAGCTACTTCCAGACCCTGAGAAAAGCTAGGGAAATTCAACTCCTCGTGTAGCTAATAGGATTTGAAGGGGCCCAAGTCTGCAGTATTCCAAGCCCTTTCAGCTCACTTTGCCTTTAATGGGAATTGTAGATGCTCAGCACTCTTCACTGTTAGGTCCCAGGTATTCATCACCTCTTGGGATTTGGCCCATAATCTTTATGTTCTTATGGTTCAGGCCCTTTGTGAATTAGCTTTGTTTCCACCACAGTCAGAAGAAGCCACTTTTAACTACAGAGGGTGAGACTCCCAGGAAATTCAGCCCCTTGACAAGGCTAAGCTGACTCCTCATATTTGTGCGCTTACTCATGTCTGTGTTGTGTTTCTAACCAGTATTATATCTGTTGCCTCCTCCCTTCTTTTTCCTTCTCTCTCCTTGGTTTCTTTTCCTCTCTTTTCTTCTCTCCTCTCTCTCTCGATCTGTTCTCTATTTATTTTCTTTCTTTTTTAACTTAATTCTTCTTTCACTTTTTTATCTTCTCTACTTTTTTCTTGTCTTTTCTTCTCCTCTCCTTTTTCACCACTGCTTCTTTCAATCCCTCTTTCCTCTTGTTTCTTCTTTTCTTGTCTTCTCCCCTTGTACTCTTCCCTTCTTTCCTTCAGGGGACATTCTCCTCCTAAACACCAGCAGGTTCTTGGATAGATGTGAGTTCAGTCTGCATAGCCCCATCCTGCCATGGAGCGTGGAGTCCTGCTTGCTGGAGTTGGCCATATATTCACAGGGCACTGCTCCTGCTCTTCAGGGATTCACAGTTGAAATCCGACATGTGGAGACAAACCGGAACATAATCATCCCTCTGAGAGCTGGGCAAGAGGAGAACACCTGGTAAGGCTAGCTACCTGCAGCTATTTAAATGTTGCCTGAGGGGCAGTTCCCTTAGGGCATTGCTTCTAGCAAAGTCTGCTCCACTTCTCTCTCCCCAAAGTCACTGATTCTGTGATGGCCAACTCTGAGGACTGAACTGAGAACCTCCAGAGCTAAACGCATGAGTCGCCACAGCATGATCTAAAGAAGTAGCCTCCAGAGCTGCTGGCTGTAACAGACTCTCATCCTTTGGGGATAAGACACAGAAGAGAATGTATAACATACACTTGACCAGTGGGTTACACTTACATAAGAATGGCCCATACTGGGTCAGACTAAAGGTCCATCTAGCCCTGTCTTCTCCTGTCTTCCGACAGTGGCCAGTGCCAGATGCCCCAGAGGGAATGAACAGAACAGGTAATCATCAAGTGATCCATCTCCTGTTGCCCATTCCCAGCTTCTGGCTATGGACATTATCCCTGCCCATCCTGGCTAATAGCCATTGATGGACCTATCTTCCATGAATTTATCTAGTTCTTTTTTGAACTCTGTTATAGTCTTAGCCTTCACAACATCCTCTGGCAAGGAGTTTCACAGGTTGACTGTGCATTGTGTGAAGAAATACTTCCTTTTGTTTGTTTTAAACTTGCTGCCTATTAATTTCATTTATTAACTTCCTCCCAAACCTTCAGTAGGGTAACGATGCCCCTATTTCATCTGATTCACTTACTGTTGCTGAGATTATAGGCCTCAAATCTACTGAGTCCAAAATGCTCCTTCAGTAATGGGCCGATTTCTCTAAGCAATGTCATGGGTTATCCTGGTCACAAGAGCTAAATTTCACATGGTTTGGCGTAGTTTTAACTATCATCATTCTTCCCCATTCTTACCACCAGTATCTGCTTGAAAAGGATTGTCAGTGCACATTCGCGGGCAGAGCAAGCAGTCTGATACTCCGGCAGCATACTCCTCAGCCACTGTTGGTGTGGGTGAACTTTTGGCAGAGGGCGTGTTACCCAAAAAACAGTCTCCATAGTTAAAGGAAATACATCCATACTCATCCCATCAGCAGCAGTTGATACCATCAGTCATCACCACCAAGAAACTTCCAGGGTGAATAGAAATGCCCTGAAAGGCCACAAGTCCTTTCTCACAGATCAAGTACAATGGGGTCGCTATTCCTCCACCTCCAAAATGCAAAATGTCCCACACGGTTCAGGCCTCATCCCCAAATTGTTGAACATCTATAGAGCCACTCATCAGCTGTCCATCACCCAAAGGCTCCCCATGTGCTGTGAGAATCATCTGGTAACTGGTTAGGCCAGTTTTCTGGCTCCTTCACAATGCTAGAGGGTTCAACAGTGGCTTTACTGGAACCAAGCATCTGGCCCCTAATGCTTTGGCCATGCTTTGGTCATCTTCTTTCTTTTCAAAGGCTGCTCCTTTCTGAGATGCCTCCCTGGGTGGAAGAGCTAGGTATAACAGTAGAGCCTAAGTCACAACGTTCAGTTCCCAGTGCTGATCCAGACTTTTCCAGAGTTCAGGGGTATTTGCTTCTGGTCAATCTGTAAAACTCTGGGCAGGGTAGAAGAGATAGCATAGAAAGAGAGAGGAAGAGAACGCAGATAAGAAAATCAGGCAATACCAAACCTTAGCCTGGATGTTCCTTACTTTGGTCTTCCCCATGGTTACTTTTTCATTCCTGGATGTGTCAGAATGCACATGAGATGGGAACCAAGAGGGTGCTTTGAAGTGCAACAGGGAGACGGAGTTCTAACAGAGAAAGAGAGGGAGGGGAGCCCACATGACTGTTTATTGGCAATCATCCTTGTGCTTGCTGTCCTTTCCTTCTACCTGCCTTTGAGGGGCATGAGTTAAGTACACTGTAAGCTCTTTGTTTATATAACCTGATTGGCTCCCATTGAGAATTCCACCAACAGATCCTTGCTCTTGTTTTCCTTGAATTCCCTGGCACCACCTTTTGTTGCTATAGAGATACCCAGCCAAGACTCCTGTTCTGGTGAGCAAAGTAAAATTTAATTCTTAACCTCAAATCCCTTCTTCTCCTATTTTCAGTTCTTGCTCACTTCCTTTCTAGGTGGGCCCTTCCCCCTCCAGATGTCTCCTTGCCAGTGTAGCAGGGAAAAAGTTGTCTTCTGATGTCATTCTTACCCCCAACGACTGCCCATGCCACTTCAGGCATGTGACTAGTCTCTGCTGGCTGAGGCAGCTAGATTCACAGGTCCATTTCTGCCTATTATTGATTGATTGAGTGCTCCTCACAAGTACCTAGCTGTTCAGTATCAATAGTGATCACTTCACCCATCACTGACATGCGGCTATCTCTGGAATGGAAAATAGCAGCTATTTAATAGCCTACCTGAAGACTGCCACAACAGCTTTAGGATATGAAGTTAAGTTCATTCTCTCTAATTAAAATTACAGTGGAATTTAAGTAGGTAGAACCTAATTTGCTCAATGGAAATTTGTCAGGACATTGGGTTAATACCTTTGCTTTCATGAAAGGAGCGAAAAGCTGAAAGGGACCTGTAACAATCATAGGTGGTCAGGGGCTTAGTTTTAAAGACATCTAAAATATGTAATATACTTCAGTCATGTTTAAAATATGTGGAAGTAGGGAAAACAAGGGGTTGGAATTAGGGACCCTTGGAAAAAATGAGATTCCTTTCTTTTTCTTTTACAATGGATTGATTTTAAAAGTCTCTATACAAGTCCAGGGTGGACAAAGGAAACCTAGTTTAGTGTGTGTAGCAGAACAAATAAGAGTCACTGTTGCATAGAGATCTAGCTTCTCTATGGCAGGTACATGGCCCAAGACCAGCTTTCTCTTTTATATCTGAAGGTCTTGTGCTGTGAAATGACAGGAAGACCAGCCTGAAGTAATTGGATTTTTGGATGGTTTGGGATTTTTAAATGTATTTGTCCACTTCTAAAAAATACTGTACTGTTAGGAGTAGAACAGGAAGTATAATGAGCAAATGAGAGTGTAGGGATAAAGCCTATGTGCAGCATATCATTAACCTATGGAGCTCATTACCACATGATATTGTTGAGGGATGATTAGTAATTTATATGAAGAAAAAATTAGCACTCCTACCTTTTCAGGTGGGCAGAAACCAAAGAAAAGCCTACCTCAGCCCTTCCCCATAATCCTCCCCCCCTGTTGTCAAGCCATACCCAATCCCCAATTCCAGACAGAACACTTCACTGTGTTGTTCTCTTTCTGATTCTGGAGGTCTCCTATAATATTCAGCTCTTCCTTCTGAATTCATCAACAGTGCTTTTTCCCTAGGATTCTGCTCTGTCCTACATTTGTGTTTTATGCATGAGAAGGAGGTGCTTTTCTGATTGGTGCTCAGCTCTTGGATCAGTGAACCATCCTCGGATTGGTAGTGCTGAAGCTGCTGTTCTGTCTGTCATACCCACAGTTCAGATCAGTCTCTGGTAAAAGCTTTCTGGTGAAAAAATGGTGAAGAGAGATGGCTGGAACAAACCAAACATCAAAGCCCCTGGTCTAAATTTAACAGGATAGGTGAAAACCCTAAAATAGCATCTGTAGTTGCACTATCTAGAATGAAGAGGAGCTGCTAATCCTCATTCTTCAGGGGACAAGATGACCACTACCTGGGGACAGGAAGTGCTTTTCTCTTCAATGGTATGGTAATGCTAAAATATCCAGGTGTATTGTGTTCATTTTTTCCTCCTTCCTCTAAAATACTAGGCATTGGCCACAGTGGGACGCAAGGTACCAGAGCAAACAAATCACTTGTTTGTTCTAGTATAGCGAGTCCCATATTCCTGATTATTGATCAACACCAGCTAAAGGGCTAATAATCCTCACTCAGATATCAGAAGTTACTGTTAGAGTTAGATGCTGGGTCTTGCTCTACGTGTGTGAATGTAAATTGCAGGACTGTAGAAGCAGGTTCATAATCCACATCAGTAAGAGCTCTCTGCTACTGAAATAAGGCTTATCTCGGGTTGGTGCCACCAATATACCTAGAATCTATTACATCCTGGTCATCTGGGTCAACACAATCCAGTCTGCCACTTAATGGAAACTGTCCAAAATGAAACCCATCCGATAACAAAGTCTGCCCTAGGATCAGATACGGAGAAACCTCCCTCAATCTCTTAGTTCACTTGTAACAAGGAGATTAAATCAGTGGCAACCTGGAATGGATCCTGGGTGTAGCCTCAGAGAGGAAATGAGCTAGAACTGGATCTCTGTGCTATAATCCCTGCCAGGAGAAGAAATGGAACTTGGATTTCTGTGCCTCTCTGAAATGGACTTTGGGTACAATTCCTAAGAGGAGACAAATCTGAGCCTGAGATGGATTGATGTTTGACATCTTTATCTAGAGAGCCTCTCATACTTTAGGTAATCTCTGAATAAATTCTGAAGTCCTGAAGCAATCTTAGAATCATAGAAATGTAGGACTGGAAAAGAGCTCGAGAGATCATCTAATCCAATCACCTGTGCTGAGGTAGGGCTAAGTATACCTAGACGATCCCTGACAGGTGTTTGTCTAACCTGCTCTTAAAAACCTCCAATGGTGGCATTCCACAACCTCTTTAGGAAGCCTATTCCATTACTTAACTCTCCTTATAGTTAGAAAGTTTTTCCTAATATCTAACCTACATCTCCTTTGCTTCAGATTAAGCCCATTATTTCTTGTCCTACCTTCAGTGGACATGGAGAACAATTGATGATCATTGTCTTTATAACAGCCCTTAACATATCTGAAGTCTGTTATCAATTCCCTCCTCAATTTGCTTTTCTCAGTACTAAACATGCCCAGTTTTTTAAATCTTTCCTCATAGGCTAAATTTTCTAAACCTTTCATCATTCCTTGTTGCTTTCCTCTGGACTCTCTTCTTGGTTTGCTTATGAGAATGTCATGTGGGACTCTGTCAAAAGCCTTACTAAAATCAAGATATACCATATCTACTGCTTCTCCCCTATTCAGTAGGCCAGTAACCCTGTCCAAGAAGGAAATTAGTTTGGTTTGGTATTATTTGTTCTTGACAAATCTACATTAGCTATTATTTATAGCTGTATCATCCTCTAGATGTTCACAGACTGATTGTTTAATAATTTGTTCCAATGTCTTTCCAGGTATCAAAGTTAGGCTGATTGGTCTAGAATTCCACGGTTCCTCTTTATTCCCATTTTTAAAAATAGGCACTATGTTAGCCCTTCTCAAGCCCTCTGGGAACTCATCCACTGTCCATGAGTTCTCAAAGAAAATTGCTAATGGTTCTGTGATTGCTTCAGCTAGTTCCTTAAATATGCTAAGGTGAATTTCATCAGGCCCTGCTGACTTGAATACATCCAACTTTCCTAAATGTTCTTTATCCTGTTCTTTCCCTATTTTGCATTGTGTTCTTTCCCTTTTGTTGTTAATATTAATTGTGGTAAGTATCTGGTCACAATTTACCTTTTTAGTGAAGACTGAAGCAAAATTAGGCATTTAACACTTCAGCCTTCTTAATGTTGCCCATTATTAGCTTCCCTTCCTTGCCAAATAAAGGATGAAAACACCACCTGCGCCACCAACTCCTTCACCCCGGCCTTTTCCTTAGTCTTTCTCTTGCTCCTAATGTATGTATAGAACCTCTCCTTACTGCCTTTTTTGTCCCTTTTTTGGTGTAACTCATTTTGTGCCTTAGCCTTTCTGATTTTGTCCCTACATGCTTGTGCTATTCTTTTGTAATCATCCTTAGCAATTTGTCCATTTCCATTTTTTGTAGGATTCCTTTTTGATTTTCAGGTAATTAAAAGAGCTCCTGGTGGAGCCATATCAGCCTCTTACAATTCTTCCTATCTTTTCTTCACATCAGGATAGATAGCTGTTGTTCCTTTAATGTTGTTTCTTTGTGAAACTGCCAGCTTTCCTGAACTCCTTTTTCACTTTGCTTTGCTTTTCATGGAGCCTTACCTACCTGTTTTCTGAGATTGTTAAAGGCTGCTTTTTTGAAGGCCATTGTCCTTATTCTGCTGCTCCCCTCCTTCCTTTCCGTAGAATCATGAAGTCTGTTATTTCATGATTACTTTCACCCAAACTGCCTTCAACCTTCAGATTCACAATCAATTCCTCCCTGTTAGTCAGAATCAAATCTAAAATGGCTGTCCCTCTGGTTACTTCCTCCATCTTCTGAAACAAAAAGTAGCCCCCAGTACATTCCAAAAACATTTTGTGTTTTGCCATATTACTTTTCCAACAGATGTCTGGGTAGTTAAAGACACCCCCCCCCATTAACATTGGGTCTTGTGTTTTGGTTATTTCTGTTAATTGTTCCATCTCCTCATCCTCGCCTCTTCCTAATTTGGTGGTTTGATACTGTCCCTGATTTTTACCCTTTTTCTTCACCCAGATACTGTCAGCTCTTCTGCCTCTGACCTCCTTCTGCACCTCAGAACAAGTGTATATATTCTTGATACATAATGCAATATGTCCTCCCTTTTTTCCCTGCCTGTCTTTTCTGAACAAGCTATCCCCACTCTACCAATATCCCAGTCATGAGATTTATCCCAAGTCTCTGTGATTCCAATTAAGTCATAATTTAGCTCATGTACGAATAATTCCAGTACTTCCTGTTTATTCCCGATGTGCCTTGCATTTATGTATAGATATCTAAGATGATGAGCAGATTCCATCACTGTTATCCCTCTTGTGGCTCCTACAGCCCAATTGTAATTTTCCATTTACCCCCCAACACTTAGTTCTCTGTTCATTCCACCTTTTTTTAATACTTACTTGTGGGCTTTTGCCACCTGCCTTCTTTTAACCTAAATTAAAATCCTCCTTACTAGATTGGAGAGTCAGTGTGCAAAGATGCTCTTCCCCTTTGTAGTCAGGTGGACCCCATTTCTTCCTAGCAGTCCTCCTTTCTGGAACAGCATCTTAGGGTCGAGGAAGCCAAAGCTCTCCCATTGATACCCATCTGTGCAGCCAACTGGTCATCTCAAGGATGTCATTGTCCCTGCTTGGGCCCTTACTCTCAACTGGAAGGATTGAAAAAAACACCACCAGCACCCCTGACTCCTTCACCCTTGCTCCCAGAGCCCTGTAATCACTGTTGATCTGCTCAGGTTTATATTTGACAGTATCATTAGTGCCATGTGAATGAGCAGCATGGGATAGTGGTAAGAAGAACAGATGGGCTTTAGCAGCCTTTATGTAATGTCTTGGATGCAGGTTTCAGGCAGGCAGCACACCTGTAAGGACATCAAGTCAGGTCAGCAGATGGATGCCTCTATCCCATTCAGAAGGGAGTTCTTAATACATCACTTGTGTCTCTTCCTCTTGCTTGTGGTGACCATGAGTCTCCTGGACTTGGGGGCAGGTGGCTCCTCTTCTTCAGCCACTGTGGTCTGCTCCTCACCTCCTTTTTCCAGTGCCAGTTCTTGACCTTGTTGCAATGGGGAACTGGATCGATGAAGTGCTGCCTACAGCTCGAGGTGGCCAGCAACCAGTCTCCTCCCCTTAGAACAGCTGGGTCTCCTTCCCCACTGGGGGCTGCTGTAGCCATCTGTAGCTGGCTAGCATCCTCCATCCTGGATGTCTCCATCTGCATCCTATTGGTGAAGTCCTCCTGCTCCTGGATGCTATACCAATGAGCCATCTCCTCCTGCAGCTTTCTTACCTACTTCCTGAGGGATTCTACCAACAGGCACCTCTCTACACCAGCTGGTTTCCCCTGCCTGGCTTTCTTCATCAGGGACATGCAGGACACATGTCCAGCAAGTCAAGACCAGTGTCTGGGTAGAAGCCTCCAGGGCCAGAATGCCTGTCTAGCCAGGGCCCCCACAGGTGCAGGCAGAGGCAGAACAAGGAGTGCTTTTGGCAATGTGCCGTTTTCCTCCCATTGCAGGTTCTTCCTTGCAGAGTACCTGTAAGTTGAAACAAACCCTACCTCCCTGCCTTCCTCTGCTGCTAAACTCAGCTGGCTCACTCCTTTAATCTCTCAGGTGGGAGTCTGCATGGTTTTCAAAGCCTGAGCCCCACACACAGCTGGAATAGGTGACTTACCCCCTCTCCCTCAGCCACCTGTAATCATTAGCCTATTCAAAAAAACTGCTCTGTTGTCATATCAAAGAGCCTTTCTAGGGCCCTTAAAAGAGTCCCGCTAGAGCCCTGCTAGGAGTCAGGCACTTATTCACCTAACTGCAGGGTGATCTAGCCCAGACAGTCAGCAACCAAACTTCAATGTGCACACACCAAACACAGCAAAGCAGCCTGGAGCCCTCCCAAACTCGGAGGCAAGTTCCCAGCACACAAAAGTTTCTCCTTTTTTGCCCCCCAAAATTAATCATTAGCAATAAGACAGAAGTACAGATACTCACCAGCTGGCTAACTCCCTTAGTCTCCTAGCTGCCTTTTTCACACCAGCCACCAGAGAAATGAAATAGCTGATATAATGCTTCTACTTCAGGTGTTCTCTGATTTAGCATAGTGTCACATCTGTGTCAGAATCTATCCCTCTCGCTTAGAGAACATTCCAACTCTCCTGCTCATGTAGTTGAACTCATCATTCTTAATAAAGCAGACTCTTAAATATTGTTCCTGGAAATTCAACAGCAGTTCTCTTTGTTGGAGATAGTGAGGCATTGAGTAGAGGGGACTGGTCAGAATTGGGGGGAAAGGGCTTTGTTCAACAGAGGGAGACAGAGAGTCTGCAAGCCTCCTAGTGCTAAGAATATTGATGAACAATAGAAATTACTAGGGCCACACAATGCATACTGAATTATCTTGAATTAAACATCAAGTTGTTTGCAGGTTCATACTCTTATTCTTTCCTTGCAAATTGCCCAGAGACATGTCAGGCTCTGAGAGCCCCTAAGAGTGTACACAGCAGTTTCAATGTCTGTATGATCTGTAAGTGTAGTAATATTAACCAGGTTACTGAGCTCTAGCCTGACGTAAAATCGATAGTAAAGGTATTGCCAGGCTGGGCTTATCTGAAAGCCAGCTTCAATGATCCATCTTCTGCTGTATATACTAAAGGTTTCGTTCCTGATTCCATTAAGAAAATTAAATTGGCTCTGAATAGGCCCTGTTTGGATACCAGGACCAAGCAAAGATAGTGCAATATTTATGCATTTAGAGAACTTGCTGCAGTTGGACTTTGGACCTGAGTGTGTGTGTCAGAAAACAGCTGCCCTAGGGAATACCTGGGCAGTGCTCCTTGGTAACAAGGTGTACATGTAAGCATTCTGGGTGATGCAAAGCTACATATCACTTGCAGTTTCTAGGTGCTGTGCTGTCATACTGTACTGTGGAATTAATGGAGTCAAGTCTCAGTGCTGGAGCTTGTTGGATACAGTACTATAATGTATAAGGGAGGTCATGAAGTCATGAGTCCGTGCTGGAGGTTCTTCGATGATCTGCTGCAATACAGAATGGTGGTAATGTGACTGTGACTGAGTATTAGAGGTTCCTGGCTGCTCTGGTGTGATGATGCAGTTGTGACTCAGTTGGAGAATGTGGGCAATGTGCTGTGTTACAGTGGAGGTAACAAAGCTGCGTGTCTGTGCTGGAGGAACATGGTGGCTATAGTATACCAGGTAATATAATGGAAATGGTGGTGCTGTGGTCCAGAGCTGAATGGTCTTGGATTTTGTGTGGTGTTGTGGCAGAGATAAATGTATTTCTAGCTTAGTGCTGAAGATTCCTGAAGGCTACACTGTAATATAATAATCAGTAAAACAATCACATCTCATTGCTGGAGGCTCTTGGTTACTTAGCTCTGTGGCAGATGTAACAGAGTTGTGCTTCAGAGCTGGAGATTTCTGAAACGGAATGAAATGATATTACAATCTTGGGAAAGCTATAATTCTGCCTGAAATGCCAAAAGTGTGAAAAGGGGAAATATTTTCATCTTCTGAGAAGGTTGAGGGCTGCGCTGGTTTTGATTAGGGGCAGGTGAACCTCCAAAGGGATGGTGGGGGAGAGAAGATGGGGAAGGATAGCAGCATCCTCTGACAGAGAAAGGGTGTGTGGTTGATGTCAAACACTGGCAATGAATTAGGTAGATAATCAGTTAACACAGGCTGACGTAAATGGGAAAGGCCATAAACATTTAAAGCTGCTGACATTTCTACACAATTTTATGTGCTTATAACAGGGGCTCTCATGTTTTCATAGTATGCACCACATCTTCATGGAGTGTCTTGTGCAAACCTCCGATTCACCATGGTGTAGACCACCTTCCCATCCTTTTGTGATCCAACAGACCTTTGACAATGACATAACATCTTGGTGACTAGCACAGCAACTTCTTGCATGGAAATGTAATATTAGGAATGTATTTTATGTATTTTTAGCTGCCTTTTAAAGCGATTTAGCAGCTAGAAACAAGGAAGGGAGTCAGCATCCTGGGCCAGATATTTAAAGGTATTTAGGTGCCTCATGATGTAAATAGGCACCTAGTGGGGTTTACAAAGGTGCCTAAGTAGGTGAAGTACCCAGGTGCACAATATGTGTGTGATTGCTGTTTGTTGTCTTGTTATAGGGTCAAGTGGAAAGTACTCATGGCTCAGATCGGTGAAGTGGAGAGGCCTTTTGAGATCTCCCTGCTGTATTCAACCTGTGGAGCACAAGGGGCTGGGCTATTGGCATTGGGCTCCTTGCAGTTCAGGGACTGCTTCCATGGTAGGTTCCAACACATCTAGTAAGAGCTGGAAAATCTAAATAAATGGAGCTGGAAATGAAAAAAGGACACTGCCTAAAATTGTTGAGTATGATCTAGGAGAAGGCCACAATAACTCCCTCCGACCGCATACCCCTAGTTGTCACCTACCACCCCATGCTAAAACCCATAGAGTCATGAAACCATTACAACCCATACTTGATGGTGAATCCATCCTGAAAGAAATTTTTCATAAACCCACTCTTCTGGCCTTCAAACAACCTCCCAACCTCTCCAAACTCATCATCAGAAGCAAGCTCCACACAGAGCAGGACCCACCAACTCAAAGCAGCACCAGACCCTGCCAGAACTACAGATGAAAAACCTGCAGACACCTTTCAAGATCCCGGGGTCCCATGCATGCCTATCACAACATGTGGTGAACCTCATCCATTGCACTAACTGCCCCAATAACAGCTATGTGGGTGAAACCAGACAATCACTATGCTCTCGAATGAACTCACCCAGGGAAATAATAAAAGACAAAAACATCATATCAGTGGTAAGGTGAACACTTTTCACAAAGCGATCATTCTATATCTGCCCTATCAGTCCCCATCCTCAAAGGAAACCTGCACAACACTTTCAGAAGACAGGCCTGGGAACATAACTTCATAATTTTGCTAGACACTAAAAACCATGGTCTTCAGAATGACACTGGACTTATGGCTTATTACAACAATCTGTAATCCACTAACCCTGCTTTTTGTCCTAAAGACTACAGGGGTTTTAATGTGCCACTTCACCTTTTATGGTCCCTCAGAATATGTGGTAACTATTTTTGCTAAACTATCTGTTCAATCTTGTAATTAGCTGGGACGCTCTTAGTACCTTTCCTGATCTGAGGAAGAGCTCTGTGTAGATCAAAAGCTTGTCTGTCTCGCCAACAGAAACTGGTCCAATAAAAGATATTACCTCACCCAGCCTACACCGGCACCTTTGTCTACACTAGCACTTTTGTTGGCAAAAGTTTTTTTTTTCACACCCCTGACAGACATAAGTTTTACCGACAAAAGTGCTGGTGTGGACAGCACTATGTTGGCAGGAGAAGCTCTCTCACCAACATAGCTAATGCTGCTCATCAGGGGGTGGTTTAGCTCACCCGCAGGCCACATCCGGCCCGTGGGACCATCCTGCCCGGCCCTTGTGCTCCCGGCCAGGGAGGCTAGCCCCTGGCCCCTCCCCTGCTGTCCCCCCTCGCCTGCAGCCTCAGCTCGCCGTGCCACCAGCGCTCTGGGCGGTGGGGCTGCGAGTTCCCGCTGGGCAGCGCTCTGGGCGTCGTGGCTGGCTCCGGCCAGGCGGCGCAGCTCAGGGGCGGATTTACCAGTAAACACAGGGTGCCCTGGCACGGGGCCTCCCAACAACAGGGGGCCCCAGGGCCTGGCACTCAGGAAGCTCAGCAGTGGCGCACCTCCCATGGGGGGGGGCTGCACTGTGGGGGCAGGGGAGAGCAGGGTGGGAGACTCATCTGCAGCCTCAGGGGAGCAGGCGGGAGGTATGGGTGTCAGGAGCACGGCGAACGCCGGCTGGAGGACTCGGGAGGAGCACAGCGTGGCCGCACAGCCGGCCGGAAAGAAGTGGCGTTTTGAAGGGGAAACTGCCGCTTCTCTCCAACTGCGTGGCTGCCCCTGCTTCTCCTGAGTCCTCCACCCCTGTTCACAGGGCCGCATTCCGGAAGGGGCTTTAGAGGGCGGGTTGGATAGGGGTGGGGTCCCGGGGGGACGGTTAAGGGTGGGGGGTCCCAGGAGGGGGCAGTCAGGGGACAAGGAGCAGGGGGGTTTGGATGGATAGGAGGTTCTGAGGGGGGCAGTCAGGGGGCGAGAAGTGGGAGGGGGTGAATGGGGGTGGGGGCCAGGCTGTTTGGGGAGGCACAGCCTTCCCTACCCGGCCCTCCATATATTTTTGGAACCCCGATGTGGCCCTCAGGCCAAAAAGTTTGCCCACCGCTGCCCTAGAAGCACACATGAATCGTTCTAAAAAATTGTCTATGTTGTTTATAAAGGTTTGATTTTTTTTTCTGTACTTAAAGGGCCATTGTTGAGATTAAAAACCTTTACCTGTGCCACTAATACATGAGAGCAGTACTTCCCAATCTTTTCCACACTGTGACCCTATGTTCCGACAGAAAAAGGTTTTTACTGCTTCCTGACCCCCTCCACCATATAGTCATAAAGCAAAGGAGGGTGGTCATGTCTACGTGAAACCTGTTTGGCACTTCCGAGTTAAGAACCTCTGTCTCAGATTATTAAAAAAAGAACAATTAGAATCTAGTTTGTTTTTCACCATGTATGCTGCTTTTTACTTCATGTAGTTCATTCAGTTTGGCAATGAAACTAGCCTGGGCAGTTTCACCTTGTAGTTATAGGCCCTGATCCTACTAAGTGCTGCATGCAGACAGACCCCTGAACCTGTGTAGAGCCTCACTGACCTCAGTGTTGCTCCTTACAGGTGCAGGGGTCCATTTGCTCAAAGCAGTACGCAGGATCAGGGCCATATTCAGCTTCATTTTATGGTTCTCATGCACTAGCATCATGCTGTTGGTTCTGGCTTGCAAACTGCAGAAAGAGCTTTAAATTTACAAATATCCAACAAAATACTGTTTTCACTGACTTTTTAAAATGTTCTGATCCTATTAGTTTTTTCTGTTTAATTTACTTTAGGTTTTTTAAACAAAATCTAAATTTTGGATATAATCTTCTTGACTGTTGCATCATTTATGTGTTTTATGTGTGCAAAGTGTTGTGTGCAAAAAATAAAACCCCCACTGTGGCAGGGAACTTGAGTGATTTAAGCCAGAGAGGATAATTTATACACATGGCTGTGGTTTTGAATTTCATGCAAGTACAAAGAAGTGTGGGGAGATGGTGGGAGGGAATTGGGAAAGAACACAATAAATCAGGTCCATTTGATAACCCGAGTGCCCTAAGGGAATCTTTTGAAACCAGTGCTAAATCTACTAGCTATAAAGATCATCTATTATCCAGGGAATGCATTTCAAGGTCTCACATTTATTGAAAGCCTTAAATGATATAGAGTCTATCGGGGGACTATCTTTAGCAACATCTGGGAACAACTTCACTGGAACTGCTGACAGTTCCGTGACACAGTCTTGAGAGAATAGGGAGCAGGGCCTTCTCAGTGCAGGGTCTGCACCTTTAGAATGCTGCCCCCCTTTGCCTGTAGATTAATGTTTGGTTTAGGGTGGGCTGTAAGATGTTTATGTATTATTACTAAGGAGGTGCAGGTTTGATTCATTTGCAGGCTAGTTCTACTGATTGTTCACTCAACCACATTGCTTTTTCAGCTACATTTTGTTACAGGCTCAGAGACTTTCTGGCACAAACATTGAAATTAAATGAGTATTTATTATTATTATTATTATTTTATTATTATTTTATTTTATTATATGGACTGATTGTCTTTATAATGTAGCAAGGGGGAAGGAGCATGACTGTGACTGAGGAACCATCCAAACCAAAGCCCTGCTCTAGACCTTCTGCTGACTCCTCTCTCTGGTCTTCTTGCTTTGTACCCTTTAGAAAAAGAAAGCAGGGATCTTTCCACATCCAACAAGGGCTCCACTTTCCCGTGCCCACGTGGGGGCTGTGTCAGCCACCTGCAGGTCTGTGATTTTCACAGTGATTGCCCTACCAAAGAGGATGAAGAGGCCATATGTGGTGAGAAAGAAACTTGCTCCCTTAATGGGTTCCTTCAGTCGTTCCTCATTTTAGTCCTGCTGGAATTCTGTGCCATAGCACAATGTGGAATTTGCACAGAATTAATCTTCCCCACAGAATTTTATTTTTTCACAGAGAATTTGTGATTTTCCCCCAGCACTCCCACCCACACCTGTTACATTCAAGTGGGGCTTCCGCTGTCAGCCCTGGGTGGCTGGGGCTCGCTGCTGACAGCAGGAGCGTGATTATATTGTGTTATTTTGACAAATAAAATATGCAGAATTTTAAATTATTGTGCACAGAATTTTTAATTTTGGGAGGCAGAATTCCCCTAGAGGTATCATTTGTCATCCCAATTGCATCAGTAAACCCCCACCCCCACCCCCACCCCAAAGCCAACCGGCCAAGACGGCTCAGTGAGCACTTAAAAAAGGGTGTTCCACCCAATCTATAGTCAGGATGTATTTCTCCACAAATTTCTGTGGGTCACTATACCATCTACCAACTACTAGTAGGATATAACTAGTCAAGAAATATATCCCTTGAGATACCATTAGAAGTAGACACCTGGGATTAACCTAACCACTCACTGTATGTATGTATGTATTGATTTATATAATAAAATACACCTATCCCACACACCAGGTGCATATAAAAACAATTTTAATAAAAAATGCATACCCAAAGCTACAAACCAGACTGATATTGTTAAAAAACTCTTTTCTACCTATTCAGCCAATCAGGAAGAATAATAATTTAGAAAGTGAAATAGATTAATTAAATTGATTACATATAGCGATTACTTAGATATTTTATCTACCTAGTTTAACTGGGTACCTGGACCTGGGATATCCATACGGAACACACTCCTGGGATGAGGAAAATAGCAAGTCTGGTATCCTTCCTGGCGCAGTTCCTGCTACTTCAGAGGAAGACAAAAGCTCTTCTTTTTATACCTGTCTCACTGGGGGAGAAATCCCTTCCAGACCCTATCCCGATCAGATGGAAGCACTGACCATCCTTAGAATCACCACAAATGTTATTGGTCAGAAAACTATCCTTTCAAAATGCAGATACAGTGATTTACTCATGCACCATGGCAGAGAATTCCATAGGCTGACTATATGCCATCTGAGGAAGTGTCATTTTATTTGTTCTAAATTTACTCACAGTTACTATAATCAGCCATTCTACCACCTTTACAAACGACATGGGGACCCCTGGGATATCTGTTGGTATCCCATAAAGCAGTCACCAAACAGTTACCACATGGTGGGTTCTCGGGAAACAGAGTTTTCCATTGCACTTAGAATAAGAAATAACAGCAGTATCTCTCATACTACTAAGTGATGAGTATTGACTTTTTGGTGGGTGACTATTATACATGAAAATAAACTAATAAGCCATTTGGCCATTTCTTGGTAGAAGACTAATATGCAGTGTTGACCTGAAGAAGAGCTCTGTGTAATCTCAAAAGCTTGTCTCTTTCACCAACAGAAGTTGATCCAATACAAGATATTACTTCACCCACCTTCTCTCATGGTAGAAGACTATAGGGTATTACCTTTGTAGCTCCCTAGAGAAACATAGTGAAAGTGACCTTGGTGACTTTATAGTTTTCTTGCTCTTATGCTCCCTAATCAGATCTGTGTGAAATACCCCCATTTTTTCTAATCCTTTCCAGCAGACAGTCTCCCAGCAGAAGCACACTGTTCTTTTGAGCAGGGTCCCTGTGGCTGGATATTGAATGACACTGCATCTCCCTCCTGGTCCATCAGGGGCTTTGAAGAAATGACACAAGAAGCTCCATTCATGGGATCAGCCTTGCTAGCCACCAGAGGTATGTTCCTCATGGCGTACTTTCTCTCGCTAGTCTCAAACATGTTTTATGGAAATAGTTTTAAAATTCTTTGGCCCACCTCACCAAATCACCTTTGCATTCATCAGCATTAGCTAGGACTGTGTTTAAACTGAGCCCAGTGTGGTTTCAGTCCTGGTTCAAAGACCTATATTAAAAAGATCCAAAAGAACATCAGTCAGCTTGGAAGGAACACACAGGGAGGCTAGAGCCTCTGTGAACTAGGGCTAAAAACTAGCAACGGTCAGCTACAAAAAAACCCATCCTGGTTCAAGGTTCTTTGCCAAGATTAGGGGTGTTCATGGTATAGCATGTTTTTTCTCTTGCTTGCATGGATAGAAAATGCTTGTGATAACACTGCCCTAGCTGTGGCTTAGAACCATGAGTTAGCACAATTCTTTTTGTAACATAGGCCCTAGGATTGCAGCTTCATTGGTCCTCTCTCTCTTAGTCCTTTTCTTTCTCCTAAGAACCTAGCTAGACCTTCCTTTCTGGGGACAAGGGACCAGAAACAGGCAGTTCAGTCCAAGCCGTTCCCAGCAAGGATCACTGGAGAGAATGTGGTAGGAGTACTGGTTGTTGGGGAGCTCACTGTGAATTCCAGTTCTTGTGCCCACAAGCCATTGTATGGAAAGGTGTAGGAGGTGCACTCACTGATGGTCCAATGAAGGTCTTGCGATTTCAGCTCCCATGTTGCTAAAATCCATTTTTCCATAGGTTTTCAGGGCACCAACTTATCTAAGTTTACTACCGCCGTGAGAGATCCATGCCCCTAATGTGGCTTCAATCATGCCTTTCTGTCACAGAGCTTTCAGCACAATGATGTGAAGTTATTTTACAAATGCATGAAAAAGAAAAACGCCAGACTTTTTTTTAAACAAGCTTCCTCTCTAATCAGCAGGCAGTGGGTATCCAGTACGCGAACATCCATCAACGAAGATTTCTTGTTGTCTGGATGAACTGACGCCATTTTTTTTCTAATTCATTGTTCTGCTCACAGGGCACTTCCTGTACTTGCGAGCAGACAGCAATCAGACAGGTGATGTTGCCAGGGCTTACAGTGCCAGCCTGCCAGCCAGTCTTGCCAGTGGAGACTACCAGGTATATTGTTCAGTTTTAGCATCCTTGTGGAGCTAATCCGCAGTTTACAGGTCCCTGTTCCTGTATGATGGCTACCTTCCCTATCTCTCTGTATGCCAAACAGCCTGGGAACATTGGAAATTAGAGTGGCTGACCACACAACCCATCTAGCCAACCATCAGACCCCGAAGCATGGACAGGCAGGTGCATCCCACCACAGTCAAGTGGCATCCCTAACTTCCAAAGAGAGATCTCAGAGATTTGCAGTGTTTTGATTGTCAGAGAACAAGGCAAACTGCTCAGGGCTCAGATGCCAGGGGCCTGGCAATGCATCATAGCTGGCTAACATACAGATCATCCAGCCTGAGTGGGGGATCTGCTACTTGGCCATTGGAGGGAGTGAGTAACACAGCTAGCTCATTTGGGGCATATAGTGTACATGTGGCTGAGCTCACGTCTCAGGCATTAGAACATATGTCTCGTTGTACCCTCATTCATGGGAACAGAAACACCAGATTCCTAATGGGGGGTGAAGGCCGAAGTTAATGCAGTGACATTCCAGGGATAGAGGGACACCAGCACGGCCCACACCGCTGTGAAGCCCCATGTGCTGAAATCTCATCACGTGTTGGAAGGCAGTCAGATGTGGCTACAAGTTCCAAGAGTAAAACCATTTGTCCGCCTGTAGGACAGATCCTTGTAAATACCCAGGAGCACTAAGGGTTTCTGGTGGTAAGGGAGTATTAGAAGATATTCCATCTGATATTTTAGGGAAAATTATGTTGAAAGTTTGAGCCAGAGTTCAGTTGTGCTACATGGCGAATAGGCAACTTTGATCACTCACAGAAGAGGTGAGTGTCTGTGAGAACACAAATGAACCTGTGTTGGGAGAAGGGAGGAAGGCTGCTCAGTTCCCTACTGAGGGGAGTGAGCCAGGCGGGATCAAGTGCAGACACAAAGAGGGCAGATTCAGTGGCCATGGAGACAAGTTCCCTGCCTCCCTTTACCTTAGAAAGGGAGGTGTTACCACAGGAAACCCCAGATCTTGACCCTCATGGAGATGGAGCAGAGAGAGCAAACAGTCCCTGAGGAGGGAAATGGTTTCTTCATATACACACAGCCCACAGGTGGAAATCAAGATCCTGAGAAGGAATGCCAGAGCAGGTGAGCCCTGAATCCCTTCCCCACTTGACATGGGATAACCAGAGCTCAGGAGTTAGTGCTCGGTTAAGACCAGCTTCACAGGGGGTTAGGTCTCTCTTGACCACCCAGCCTTTCAAGGGGGTGCTTCGTACATTATTCCAGTGGGAGAGAAACCCCAGCATATATCTTTGGTGGGTGGCACATTAAGGAAGGAAGTAGCACCCACTCCCTAGCAGACTAGAAGGAGGAGGAAGTGGCAGGTTCAAGTCTCAGCTTCAAACCCAGAAGTTCTGGGGCAATGCGGGTGTATGTGAACTCCATCTGTATATCCGTCCGGTGTGCTCTGAAAGGGGAACAGATATGTGACAGATTTGGAACTGCTCTGTGATGTTGGATGAATACTATATGTTGGTTTGGTTATTGAGATATTTACTGTATGAACATATGGGATGAAGGAATTTGCCTTGACGTATATAGTATCTTTAATGAGACTTGGAAGGACCATGTTTCCCAAGGGACGGGCTTTAATGCCAAATTGCTAAAATAGAGTCTAAAATAGAGTCTCCATTATGATATGGAGGTGGTTCATGTCAAAGGGGATGCAAACACAATAGCAGATCCTCTATCTTGTGAGGAGATGTGAGAAGGTTCCTTGAGTACCCCTTCTCCATTCCCCTTCAATGATGGGGGTATGTCTTTGTCAAACTGTAAACTCATATTGTTTTGGGAGCGCCATTTTTTATTGTAATCTTCCTTGTAACCTTAACTTTGCATTGTAACCTCCATCTTGGGTTAAGACATCCAGATGGTGTTGAAAACCAGTCAAATCCTGACAATCACTTGATGATTACCTGTTCTGTTCATTTCCTCTGAAGCACCTGGAATTGGCCACTGTTGGAAGACAGGATACTGAGCTAGATGGACCTTTGGTCTGACCCACTATGGCCGTTCTTATGTTCTTAAGAACAGTCTATTCTTGTTCTTATGCCAGGGAGTTGGGACACCTCAAGAGACTAGCAAGGAGAAAGCCATCAAGGGCTATCAATTCTGAATCAGTCTTCCCTAGTGAAACCATAGGTTTGTTGCCTACAGGGGCCATTGACTTTGAATTGACCCTAACAGAAACCTGTCTCTGAGGAGGGGGTTGGGGTCGCCCAGTCTAAGCACATGACTGGAAGAGCTGCAGTTGCCTGGCCTAACCACATGACTAAAGAGGAGAGAATTTATTTAAGGGAGCTGCTTCTTGAGTGGGGGCATTCCATCACTGCAGGCCTGGGGAGCTATCTGGACTAAGGACTGAGACCCAACCTAGCACTCATTGTGGTGGTCCGCACATTGAGGGAGAATGCATTTGGGAGTTAGTTTTCCTAAGATCTGTAGTCCTAGTGCTGTTTAAGAATAAAAGTGTCTGTGGTTAAGAAATTCTTTTGTTAAGCCTTTTTCCTTATCTTACTGGCATGTTGTCCCTGAGGGGTGTAATTGGGAAACCAGAGTTCCCATAGTGAGGTAGAGTCTGAGAGAACATCTCCAAGCAACGGGGGGCTTGGGAAGGCTGGGGCACTAGTTCTGGGCTCCAGGCAGCCAGACTGTGGGGTCCCATTGCCCTTGAAGAGTGTCAGATATGGGGACTGCATCTGGGAGTGCGCTTGAGAGACTCAGAGCTAGAAACAGTGATCAGTCACTGCCCAGACCCAGCAGGGCTTAGAAGCACATGGGATTCAGCAGCTGGATCCAAACACAACAGTCTGGAACCTATCCTGGAGAGGCCAGAAGATGACATGAACTATAAAGATTCTCATTTTAAAGGCTGGTTTGCATGGTTATTAAAGACAATCCATCCTTTCAATTGCCACCCTCCTTTCACCACAGGATGCCATTATTTTCCTCTTATTTTATTCCAGATCCAATTTTCAGTGCATATTTTTGGCAGTTACAATGGCACCATCTCATTCTCTGTCCAGGAAGAGACAGGTGGAGTCAGTATCTCCCCTCTGGTGTGGGAAAGAACAGGGAACTGGAGCGACCGCTGGTTTCTCATTACACTGCAAATGCCAGTGCTCCAGAACAAGTAAGAATGCCATTGGTTAACAAATTTGTTTGCTGGACTGTTGTGGAACATGGTTTGCATTCTTGACTTCTTCCAGTGCCTCCCCTACGGTCACATATACTGGGGTTTTGTAGGTATGGTTGTTGGAATACATCCTCTTAAATCATTGCTCTCCTGGATACAGACATTCCTATCGCCACCTCATGGTGACATATAGAACTGCCCCGGTCCTTTTATAATACCAAAGAGGGGCAATGAATAAAATAAGGAGGGGCCTGATCAAATGCCTATTGCAGTCAGCGGGATTCTTCCCGGTGATTTCAGTGAGCTTTGGATCAGGGCCTAGATTTACTGTCTGTTCAAGCTGAAATGTTGTTTTGCGTTGGCTGCATTAGCTAGGCTGCATTATGGAACACTGTGTTAACTTTACAGTTAGTTCTTATGACATGCAAAGTGTCGGGAAAAGGTAGGATTTTGACTGAGGGTGCGGTAAACAAAGTGATCCATAAAATGCTATTAATAAATTCTGGATTGTGTATGGCTGAATCAGTCACGTAGGTAAGTGAATAAATATCATTAGATCATTAGGACATAATTCATCTCTATCTGTTCTGTGGATTCAGCACATCATTCAAATTACCCCCATCTTTCTAACTGCTTGAATGGACTTTTGTGTGTCCATTGCTGTTTGAGATTAACTGAGAATGGATGCAAAATTAATATGTTAAGGAAAGGTCTGTTTTCTAAAATGAAAAATACCCAGATTTTCAAAAGGCCACACACATGCACATCTACTAATGCACACCCCCCAACTTGGCTCAGCACAACACCCAATGGGTGGCATGCACGTGTCAGTGATTTGCATGCTCATGGATGCTTGTGTGCAGCATCACTGTGTGCATGTGGATTGGAAACATCAAGTGTCTAAGACAGGCATGCACAATACTGCTTGTGTACATTCGTGTTCACCCTTTGTACAGATGGGGCTAATGTTTATTTGTTGTTCTATGGAGTCAAGTTTTAAAGTCTATAAAATCTCAAACCAAGTGTTTTTTTTTAATCAGACTTTCCTCATCCCCCTCTCAGCCTCAGTCAATTTCAAACCAGGAGGAATATATTGGCAGCTTATTGTTTTGTGCAGAGAGAGAGGTTTTAAATTTCACTTTTCTGTTTTTGAGTCTTCCTCAGCAGAGCCTCACCCAAATGACATTTCTGACAAAAAAAAATTAGCTTCCATTTTAATTATTAAACAGTACAATGAAAGGAAATATCCCATTTAATATTTACAACAACTAACGACTTTGAAACATCATTGTCAAGAAAAAAGGGGACTCCATGTAACAGATGGGCGCAAGGATCCAGATCCAAACCTTCCCAGAGTTCAAGTATCTAGGGGTTTGGCTCAACTTGAAATACAGACCAGTTACAAAGTTTACAAATGATCCAAACTCCAGTAAAATTCAGATCCAGGATTTTTGTTCAACCCCATCTCTAGTTTTTAATATAGGAGTCTCAGGTTTTCCAACCCTTAGACCATAGTGCACATCTTTGTCCCGACCTATACTTAAATATAGGGTGGATCCTCATGCTGGCAATATGCCTAATGCTTGGGAGTGATGTTGAGAAGCAGTATGGAACCTTGTCAGTTTGCAGCTCTTTAGTTCTGATCATGTAAAAGTTTATTAATGTAACCAATGAATTGATTTAGAATGAATCATCCTGCAAGGAACTCCTACTTGGCACTAATTGTTTGGAATCCCGGAAAGGAATTCCAAGGGCTGTCCAGATATAGTTAAGACATTGTGTATTCTGCAACAAGCAGATCCTAACTTCTGTGCCCAGGGTCCTTGGTTTCTGCACATGGCAGTGCTGAATTTTGAAATAAAATGGACACTCTGGGGGACATACATGGGAAAATGCTCAGAAAATGAGGGAGATATGGAATGATACATAATATTACACACAAAAAACCTCCTTAAACTAACGTTATTAAGATTGCAAAATCAAGAACTCAAAAGTTAAGAAATGCCACAATTAAGGTTGCCTGTGCAAACTTAATTTGGCCACTTTGTGAGTATGCATTATGATATAGATTCATAGATACTAAGGTCAGAAGGGACCATTATGATCATCTAGTCTGACCTCCTGCACAACGCAGGCCACAGAATTTCACCCATCCACTCCTGCAAATAATATTAAATAGTCTTTAATAACATGGTTACATGCTATTTTTCCACAGTACCCCTGCCTCATTTAGTGCACAGGATGGATGGTGCTCACTTAATGAGCAGCTATTCAATATGTTGTTTTATTCTCATTGTTCAATTTGTGGTGCCAGACTTTATTTACTGCACACCCGTCCAACCCTGCTCTGAAGACAGAATTATTAACTAACTTACGCATTTCTGTGGCACTCATCACTGTAGTATCTGAGGGCTTCACAAACATTAATTTATCTTCACAACACCCTGTGAGGTGAGGAGATGGTATTATCCCCATTTCACAGACAAGGCACAGAGAGATTAAGGTCAAAATTATTCACTAATTTTCAGTGCCAAATCTGAGATGCCCATGGCCTGGTTTTTCAAGTACATGGCATTATTAAAGCACTTTAGATATTAAAAGCACAGCTCCCAAGGACTTCATTTGCAATTATTAGTGCTCAGCACTTCTGCAAATCAGACCGTGGGTATATCAAGTCAATAACCCAGATGAGGACCACACAATTATTGACCATATGTGAAAAGTTTGGTTCAAGTGACTTGCCCAACATCACATAGGGAAACCTGTGGCATAGGCAGGGGTAGAATCCAATTCTCCAGAGCAGTATTCAACTGCCTTACCCATGAGATCATCCTTTCTCTTCCTGCAATTCCCTTGCTTCATTCACTACATCCCTTCCAACAAAGACATCAGGTGTCCTACAGACAATGGCCTCCTTTACTACACAACCTTGATTCATCCCCAGTATACAGTCCATCCTGTGCACAGATAAGGCAGGGATCCTGTCGAAATTATAGTATGTAAGCATGTAATTAGAGTGTTTGTAACACAAAAGGGGGACAAATTAAGGTTGCCCAGGCGATGCATTAATTCTGTCTTTTCCTTAATTTTGAGTATTTGACTTTGCAACCTTGTTAATGTTGTTTAAGATAGTGTCTCGTGTGTAATTACTAGGTTTTTAAAAAAGCAAACTGAAAAAACAGATATTCCATCATGTGGCATCATACTGACATCCACAAGGGTCATCAGCAAGGTTGGAACCTTTATATCCACTGCACAGACCTCTGCTACTTAAACTAAGGGAATAACTGAAAACAGAAGTAGGTTGTCATCCTCTGTGTGGACCACACTAGTAGGGGATAGGACATGTTACTAGTGGGTTTCAAATATATTTGCTGACAACAGAGCTATGGTAAGACTCAGGAATCTTAGGTTCCATTCCAGGCTCTGGAGGGGAATGTGCTGTAGTGGACAATGACCTTTTTGCCTGTTTCCCCCCCAAGCCTGACTCCTTCTGCCCCATCCCCTACAATCTGTCCCTGTCCCATTCCTTTTTCTTCCATACTCTTGGCTCCTCATCCCAGTTCCATTCTCTTCACTTCCACTTCCCAGGTTTCTCTCCCAGTCTCATCCTCCAATATCAGTGTTCCCCTGGCTCCTTATCCCACTCTCTTTCCTCAACTAGGCCCAGTTCTCCCACAACATGCTAAGTTCTTAGAATCACAGGACTGGAAGGGACCTCGAGAGGTCATCTAGTCCAGTCCCCTGCACTCAAAGCAGGACTAAGCATTATCTAGACCATCCCTGACAGGTATTTGTCCAACCTGCTCCTAAAAATCCCCATTGATGGAGATTCCACAATCTCCCTAGGCAATTTATTCCAGTGCTTAACCACCCTGACAGCTAGGAAGTTTCTTCTAATGTCCAACCTAAACCTCTCTTGCTGCAATTTAAGGCCATTGCTTCTTGTCCTATCCTCAGAGGTTGAGAAAAAACATTTTTCTCCCTCCTGCTTGTAACAACCTTTTACGTACTTGAAGACTGTTACAGAATTCCACAGCAAGGATCCTTTGAGGCACAACAATACTGGATCCTGCATTAAAGTGGAAAGATGGCAGCAGCCAAAAATGCATCAAAAAGGAATTCACAGACAGATCTACTTCCCCTCCCACACCTCACTTCCCTGCCCCACTAGTTCTCAGTCTAACTCTCACTGTCCAACCAGCCCCAGTCTCCCACCCCCAGCTCCTTGGTCGATCTCAGTCCTCTCTCACTGGCTTCTAATCCACTCTGAACCCCCAGTTTCCCTTCCTGGCTTTCAGTCCTAGTCTCCTTGCCCGCCCTGTCCTAGTTTCTCCTACATCCCAACTCCCAGTTTCCCTCTCCCTCCATGTCAGCCTCCAGCCCCAGTCTCTCCCACCCCAAGTTCCATATCCCAATCTACTCCCTTCACCCCACAGATCTGTATGTTGTTCCTCCTGTATTTGAATCAGGCCATTTCCTCATCCATCCTCTTATTTGCATGTATAGCACAGGAAAGACAGACTCCTGCTGTTAGCTGAGGTGCCTGGACCTGGCTCAACCCATAGAAGCTCATAGCAGCAATTACAGGGAACAGCCTGCTCATCCACGGGCTGTTGCATGCCAAATATAGATGAAATCTTTGGAGATTTTTACTGTTAAACTCTAAGAAGTTTCTACTGACCACATGCAAATTGCAGTTTTTGAAACCTTATAACTTGGCCAAATTTGAGCAGATTTTCACAGGGATGGCAAAAGGCAAATCCTTGATACAAAGGCCACTCTCCTGCCAAATTTCAAGTCCTTGCTCAAAAGCATGGGGGTTCTGGAGGGTGTCTTCAGAACTTTTTAACATGGGCAAGGCAATGTATTTTTCCTCAGCCTCATTCTCAGAAATGGTGGAGCCGTTTTGGCTGAAGTTTAATAATAATGATATCAAAAATAATAATGATCAATGATCAGCCTGAGGCAGACACCGTGCGTGAAAAATTTCAGCCCAAATGGCTAAAATTTGGTAAAGTTATAAACAACTAAAAGCAGGGGCTTATAATGGGAAGAATCAGGCAACCTTAATAATAAGTGGTGCTACCAGCCCCATCTATAACAACATGACAGGTAGTGTTGTTCATTGTAATTAAATAGAAATCTCTGTCTTTGAATTGCTTTTTGATGCATTTCTGGCTGCTGCTATCTTTCTACTTTAATGCAGGATCCAGTATTGTTGTGTTTCAAAGGGTCCTTGCTGTGGAATTCTGGGCCAAAGTGCCATGCCCCTTCTGTCTTCTTCAGGGAGACCTCTAACCTCCTCCTTCTGCTGTTGGGTAGAGTTCCTGGCTCCCAGGAAGGGGGAATAGCCATGGGCATGGGTAGAATAGGAGAAGACAGGAAACAGGAAGGAGCACTGTGAACTTAGACCCAGATAATCAAGCCTGTGAGGACTGAAAGCAGGTAAAAAGGCAGAAGCTGGTGGAGGCCAGAAGGAAGGAGTACTAGGTAGTTGAGGGCAGGCTATGTGGAGCATAGTTCTTGGCAGTAGTTCTTGGTAAGTTCAGCTTCCTAGTTGATTATTTCTTACCTTGAATGGGGAGAAGAGAATGACAGCCTAGAAGGTTCAGTGCTCAATGTCTTGATCAGAAGCTTCACTATCTATAAAACTCCTTCTGGTTCTCGTAACTACGCTGCACACCCACTAAAACCAGATAGAAATCCCCGTTCTGAGGGGAGAGATGGCGAGGCAGAAAACAAGAGAGGCAGGCAAGGAGCCCAAAAAGTCTTTGATTGCAGTAGTCAGCAAAACTGCCCCAGTAAGCAGGAACAGTGTGTTTACAAGGAGGGTTTCTGCAGCAACTGGCTCAAATAGCAAATTCCTCTGCGGATTCTCTGGCTCCAGGGCTGTGAAATTTGACAGGGCCCTGAATTTATAGTACACTGATGCTGAACCAGCAACTGTTCTTCCTGTATGGGTCCAGCTCCTGTAGTTGTGAATTTTTTCACTTAAACATAATGGACCAGCTCCTCAGCTAGTATAAAGCAGGGTAGACCTAAGGATTTCAGTGGAGCTACACCACATTACATCATCTGTGATCTGGGCCAATGTTTGGCAGGTATATGTATTTTAATTGCCTCTCATTTAGAACAAGGCTGTTCCCAAACTGTACAGTGAATATATTTAAACAGCATACTCTGCATGTCAGTGCTCCATCTCCCATAAATCATGATGGAGTTTCACCAGTGGCAGTAACTGAGGTTCTCCCCATGTGTTTTAAATGAGATCCAAATGTATTTAGATGTCAGACATCTATTTATTTATGATGGTAAATCAAAAACAGTTCACCTTCATCCATTAGGAAGGGACCCCACAGCATATTTTTCCCTCTACTGAATTCAGAGTGTGTGACGTGATGTCTTCATGCACACATTGTCTTCCTGGCACCCGCCTAGCTAAGCTAGTTAACGTATGACTCCTGCTGAGCAAGCCTAAGAAGGGTAAGACAACAGCAAAGTGAACATGCTGGGGAGCTACTGCTAAACTTCTCAGGAGCCAGTGCCTCATCTGGTGTACATTGGTGTAGCTCTTTTGATTAACCTCTGTGACAGGGTCAGGCCAGATGGCTACAGGAGAGTGATAGAAGGCAGCTATATTAGCCCCAGGTTAAGTAGGTCCCTTTTCCCTGGATAAGGTAACAGGGAAGGTTCCAGAACAATCAGGAACTTTCTGGAAACAATTAAGGCAGACAGGCTGATTAGAACACCTGCAGCCAATCAAGAAGCTGCTAGAATCAATTAAGGAAGGCTAATCAGGGCACCTGGCTTTGAAAAGGAGCTCACTTCAGTTTGTAATGCACGTGCAAGGAGCTTGGAGCAAGAGGCGCAAGAAGCTGAGAGTGAGAAGGCATGCTATTGGAAGACTGAGAAGCATAAGTGTTATCAGACATCAGGAGGAAGGTCCTGTGGAGAGAATAAAGAAGGTGTTGGGAGGAGGCCATGGGGAAGTAGCCCAGGGAGTTGTAGCTGTCACACAGCTGTTACAGGAGCCACTGTAGACAGCTGCAATCCACAGGGCCCTGGGCTGGAACCCGGAGTAGAGGGTGGACCCAGGTTCCCCCCATCCCTCCATTGCCCCAACTCCCTACTTGATACCGGAGGAGTTGACCTGGACTCTGGGTTCCACCAGAGGGGAAGGTCTCTGGCCTGTTCCCTGATCCACTAGGTGAATCAGCAGAGTCTGCGGGGATTATTCTTCCTTTTCCCCATGCTGGCCAGTGAGGAGGCTAACTGAGTGAACGGCAGATTTGAGCCACGAAAGTGGCCAAACTGAGGGCTGCCGTGAACCTCTGAGGCGAGCAAATCTGCCAATAAGCACAGGACCCACCAAGGCAGAGGGAGAACTTTGTCACACCTCATTTACACCATCTGAGGATCTGGCCCAGGGTTTGTCTCTTGTTTTGTAAATACTGGGGAAATCATTGGGGTTTTGGGTTTAATTTTTGCCTTTTGTGCATGGATATTTTCCTTTTGTCTTGTGGTGACTGAAATGGGGCAGTTTACTTGTCCCCTTCCCTCACCCCTCTTTCTCTCACTCTTGGTCTGTAGGTTGCATACTGCTTAGCATCCCATGAACTGTTGCATTCCCCTGAAGAAATACTCTGACTCAATGTTATCATTATGGGGTGGCTGTTTTGGGAGTTTGTTTCTCTCTTTCACTCTCTGTCTCTAAAAGCTTTCTCTTGTTCCAAAGGTTTCACCTGCAGCTTTTAGCAACCTGGGGTTGGAATTCCCAAGCTGACATTGCAATGGACAATATTACTTTTGGAGTGGGCTGCTTCCCTGTTGGTGAGTCACAAAGCATTCTGAGCCTCTCAGATAATTTATATAGGATAATCAGCATACCAATGATCCAGGCCTTGCAAGTTATGGTCTCCCTGCAGAGGGGACTCGGATTATATGTGCTACATCTTATCGTGCTGTAGTATTTGGACATAGTGACTCTCAGCTCCTTCCCTGCAGAAGATTTCCTTCATTTACACAATTTTCCAGTGTATCTCTGCCTTCTCAATGCTCTTTCTTTTCCGTAACCTGCAAAATCCCAGATCACATATTTTGGGACCTTTGCCCATCTTGACTGGAAGCACTGGCCTTCCAATTAGCTCAAAGGTAGAAAGATCATATTGCACTGTTCTTTAGTGACCCCTTCTGACCTACCTGCTCTGGAAATTGATAGACTTCAGAGTCACATTTAGTCTGAATCAACTAGTGGAAAGGTCACCGTAATGTATCGCCTTTGAGTGTGAGGGTAGGAAAATAACAGGACCTTGAGAAATCATTTCCTCCCCCTAGTACAAATGCTTTCTCTCTTTGACAAAAAGAGCTAAGATTATGACTACCGATACAATGAGTTTACTCCTCCCGGCTAGGAGAGGCTTCGCATGTCACTGGTGGATGGGTAGTATGCAAGCAATCAAGCAAGGAAAACCACAAATACCTGTAACTTGTTACAATGTATTCTACCTAGAAATCCAACCAGGTGCCTGGAAACACAGGAAGCCACCCTCATTGGCCTCAGGAATGAAGTGGGCCCTAAGTGCCAGTGGACTCTAGTGGGGCTCACACGTTAGGATGTTGGTTAAAGTGCGCAGAGGGGTTAATTTGCAGTCTGCAGAGCAGATATGTGGAAGGAGGGCAAGGAAGCACTTGCTCTAGCACTTGGAAACATCAGCAGCTGACTTTAGTTTTTAAACACTGAAAAAACTAGCACCTTTGTGAAAGAAACAGAACATAAGGAAAATACATAGTTCTTTTTCCAAACCCTGGCTGGCATCCTAAGCAAAATGTGATAACCGTGTCTCAACCTGCTCCCTATTTGTGCACAGCACAAAATCACCAAGGAGTCTATTGTCATTCCACACAATTGCCTGTCTCTCTGCCCAGGAGGGCTTCGGGCCTGTGGGATCAGAGGTGGTTGAGTTTGCGACTGAGGTGTGTTAGCAGAACTATGCAAGGGAAGTATACGCAGCATCTGCCCACACTGTGCCTGGCTCAAGTCAGTGCTATCAGTCTTCTTCTTTGTGCTTCGCGGAGCATGACTTTCTGAAGGGCTGAGCACTTAGACCTCCAATTTGAAATCAACAGGACCTGCAGGTGCTCATCAGCTCTGCAAGTGAGGCCATACATCTACTCCAACATTTCTGCATTGCTAACTGCTGAAGGTACGTGGGTGTAGACTGGATTTGGGGTTTGGTCTGTAAACATTTCTCTGGTGTCTTTGGAATATAATTGAAGAAGAGATGAAGATTTTCTAAAGGTGCCATCTCATTTCCTGTCTCAATGTGAGATGTGGAGGGGACACAGATCTAGCCTCTCTTCTCATTCTTCTGCAAAAAGATGATGTTGGGAGCTAAAAGCACGGGTATGTTAAACATGTAGGCCCAGATGTTCAGCTGGCATAAATCAGTATTGATTTGAATGGAGCTACAGCCATTTATACCTGCAGAGGATCTGGCCTGGAAGGCACGATTCATGCAGTGGAAGGACAGAGTGAAGAAACTGTGTTTCTTACAAGACTCGGGTTTACCACTGTTCTTTGAATCCTCATTGTGAGTTGACATTTTCTTGCCTTTGAAAACAGCCTTCTATTCATCTTCTCATCCCTTTAATTCAGTTAGGTCACGGAGAAGCCCAGCAGCTCTGCTGTGTTTTCAGTAATGAAATTACTTCTCTCTGGCCAGGAGAGGCTTCACGTGTCACAAATGAAGCCAATTAAGATCCAAGCAGAGAGAACTACATTCTTTGCAGAGGGAGGCAAGAAGGAAGCATGGCAGCCTGGCAGGCAGGATTTGCTCCTTGTTAGGATGTAAATACTAATACCCAAATCCACAAAGATACTTAGGCACCTGAACGCCATATTAGGCACCTAAATCTTGGGTGGTGCCTAAATCTCAGTTTTAAGTTCCACTGCAATCCACAAATCTCCCACCAAACCCTGTAGGTGCCCAAATGTTCTGGGTAAAAGTGCCCTCAGCAATTAAATTTCTGTCTCTGACCATGCACACTGCTGCCTCACTCCAGGAATCTGGATACCTATCTCCCACCTAGACCTCAGAGCAAATTGTGAACTGTGGGGAGAGAGAGGTTTGCTTGCCTTTCTTGCATGTGGAGCCCGATCCAGTAGGTGGCCCCTGAGTACCCCTCCTTTGAATTGGGTCTCATTCAAAATCCAGCCAGCTGCAGCAGTGCCTACCTTATGACTTTTAGAGCACTCGCATGGGATGTGGAAGACCTGGGTTCAATCCCCCCATCTCTGCCTGAGGGGGAGAAAGGATTTGAACAGGGATCTCCCACCTCTGAGGAGAGTGCTCTAACCACTGAGCAGTGCAGTATTCTGATGTGGGGCTCCTTGAGACTCTCCTGTTGCAGCTGTTGCGCTCTGACTAAATAATGGAAGTGATTAGGGCAGGGGGACTGGACTCAGGGACTCCCAAGTCTCCCCCTCCTGCCTGCCCCCCCACCATGATTGAAAGATAAGCACCTAATTCAGGCTTTGTAGAGTCCAGTGGTGTTCCCGTGATTTTCTACGCATCAGAAAGTTAGGTCTTGCAATGGTCAGTGTTGCAATGCCTAAATCCCTTTGTAACAGGGGGTAGCTGTATTACTGTATTAGCTGTAGTCTGTATCCACAAAAACAACAAGGAGACTGGTGGCACCTTAAAGACTCCTTGTTGTTTTTGTAAATCCCTTTATGGATCCAGGCCTAATTTCCTCATTAGTTCCAGTCCTCTCTCTTCTACAGAATGCAGCACTGGCTTTAAAGGAATTGTCTCTGAGCGGAAGGGCTGGGAATGGCAGATGGGGCTTCAAAGTCCTCATCACTGAGCCCAAGAGGTTAGTGGGATTTGAAAAATAGATGGTCTATTTCTGTGGATACTGAGAGCAGCTCAAGGAACACCAGTAAGGATTAGCAACAAACAGATAAGCACAGAAATTTGGATATAAACGCTCCTGCTTCAGGGCATAAATCAACCTCTGAAACATGTAGTTCTGGGCACTGTTGGAGCCAGGATACTAGACAAGATGGACCTGGGGTCTGATTCAGTCTCACAATTTTTATGAGAGAGGGAGAAGTTATCGTAAAGGGAAAGGGGACACTGTCCTGGCTGACTAGCTAGAGCAGTGGTTTTCAAACTTTTTTTCTGGCAACCCAGTTGAAGAAAATTGATGTCCATGACCCAATGGAGCTGGGGATGAGGGGTTTTGGGTGTGGGAGGGGCTCAGGGCTGCAACAGAGGGTTGGGATACAGGGGTGAGGGCTGTGGAGTGGGGCCGGGGTGAGGGATTTGGGGGGGCTCAGGGCTGGGACAGTGGGTTGGGGTACAGGAGGAGGTCAGGGCTCTGGGCTGGGGGTGCAGGCTATGGGGTGGGGCTGGGGATGAGGGGTTTGGGGTGCAGGAAGGGGCTCCGGGCTTGTGGGGACTCAGGGCTGGGGTAGGGGGTTGGGGCACAGGCTTACCTCAAGTGGCTCCCAGTCAGTGACAGCGGAGGTGCTAAGGCAGGCTTCCTGCCTGTCCTGTCACTGCGGACTGCACTGCGCCCTGGAAGTGGCCAGCAGCTGGTCTGGCTCTTAGGCAGAAGTGTGCAAGCAGCTCTGCACGGCTCTTGCCTGAAGGCACCGCCCCCACAGCTCCCATTGGCCAGGAGCCGGTGCTCAGGGCAGGGGCAGTGCGCAGTGCCCCGTGGTCTATCCCGCCTAGGAGCTGGACCTGCTTCTGGAGGCACAGCACAGTGTCTGAACAAGTAGGGACTAGCCTGCCTTAACTGGGCAGCACCGCTGATGGGACTTTTAACGGCCCGGTCGGCGGTGCTGACCAGAGCCGCCATGACCCAGTGCCTTACATTCTGTGACCCAGCACTGGGTCGCGACCTGCAGTTTGAAAACCACTGGGCTAGAAGGCCAGATATTCAAAGGTGTCTAGGCACCTACTGGGATTACCAAAAGCACCTAAGCAGGTTAGGCACCCAGCTCCCATTGAAATCAATATCTGCATAGTTAGATGCCTGAATACCTTTGAAAATTTCATATTGCAACATGCTTAAAAGAATGTATCTTGAGCAGTCACTGCCCTCTTGAGTGCTTAGAGGCTCTCTGCTTTTTCTCTCTTACCATGCATCGCTCTGAGCTTCGCTGTATCTTATTCTTATTAAGATTGCAGTCTCTGATGTGTGAAAGCAGACTCTGAGTTGGCTTGGCCTGCAGGATTAGATTTAATGCTGGACCTTACTTGTGCTTTTGTAAAAGATTTGTTTTTATCATGGCCGGTCTGTCCCGGGGAGCTCTGTATGGCAGGTGTTCAGTTCCTGATTTCCAGGCTCCCACTCACCATGCTGGCACTGGGGTGGGGATGGGAGACAATGACTGTGGAGGCACCATGCTTGGCTCTTGAGATGGACAGAAGGGAATGCAATGATTTGGCTGATTTAGTACCAGCATTCACTGGAAATTTAATGGATCAGCAAAGGGGCTGTTGGGGAGCTGATTCTACTTCCTGATTCTCTGCCGCTGCTGCAATACAGGTTAGAGAGGCTTGGCGGTTACTTCATTTTGCACTGGCTGGGATCCCTAAGGGACCATACACCATTTGGGCCACTATCTCTCCCCGTTACCAACACCACATTTGCAGCAGGGGCTGTGAGAAAAGAGGTGTAAGAGAGAGCCACTTCATCTCTGTGCCTCCAGAAGACTCCCATGGTCTGCGGGGATTCCCAACAGGAGACCTGCCCCCAGGGCTGCAGTGTAGGGTCTCTACGTAAAAGAATAAATGGACACAAATCAGATGTCAAGAATTATAACATTCATAAACCAGTCGGAGAACACTTCAATCTCTGTGGTCACTCGATTTCTGATCTCAAAGTGAGTATCCTTCAACAAAAAAACGTCAAAAACAGACTCCAAAGAGAGACTGCTGAATTGGAATTAATTTGCAAATTGGATACAATTAACTTAGGCTTGAATAGAGACTGGGAGTGGTTGAGTCATTATACTAAGTGAAACTATTTCCCCTTGTTTATTCTTCCCCCTCCCCCGTTCCTCAGACATTCTTGTTAACTTCTGGAAATGTGCTGGAAATGGCCCACCTTGATTATCACTTCAAAAGGTTTTCTTTCCCTCCACCCCACTCTCCTGCTGGTAATAGCTCATCTTAAGTGATCACTCTCCTTACAATTTTTTTTTTTTTCATGGTCTCTGTGTATATATAAAATCTCCAGAGAGCCCATTGCTCTGCAGATCTCTCCAACATACATATACCCCAAAGTGTCATCTAGCAACTCATGATCAGAGGCCTTCCCCGTTCCATATGCTTATTAAACCCCCCCCCCCACACACACACACACAGAGTAGGGGACCAGACAGAAGATGGAATAGACTGAAACACAGAACTTTGGAGCTTGCACCTTCCTGTATATAGAACATACCCTCCTATGCATTCATTTCTCTGCAGTCTATACAATGCTGGCATTCTAAGCGGTAGCAATAATTGATGGGAGCAGCCTGATGCTCAATGAGGCTAATGGATGCAGTTCTTGGTCTGGCGAGCATGAAGGAGACAGAAGGTTTGGAAAAGGAGGATAGGGTGTTTGTATGGAAACGAAGAATTCCCCTAGGACATGCTGTTAGGATGCTACCTTGCTAAAAATCCAGCCAGAGACACAGACTGAGGCTGTGTTATGGGCACTGATATACATTCCTTCGCTCTGGCTAAAGTGCTTGAGTTTATTGTACATCTCTGGATGCTAGACGCTATGCTGGAAAAATGGTCTTGACCTTCTGGATTCATAATTAATTTAACTCAGGCCCTCAGAGACCAAGAGCCTCTTTCTGTCTGACCTTCCAGTCTTTTTACTTGGGTTCTTTTGGTCTTTAATCCCTATAGTTTGTTTAGGTTAATTTCAGTTTTTGTTACAGTTGTTAGTTTGACACCTCTGTCAGGTGAAGTCCTCTGTCTATCCACAGAACAGATAAATTATGGAAAGAGTCAATACAACACTCTCCTTCACTGTCACCTATTAGTGTGCTTCAAGTCAGACCTGCAGAGAATACCCCTAAGGGAGAGGTCAGTTCAGTTTTCATGGCTCAGTTTGGTAATTGGCCTCTGCTGAGACTGCTGATGAGGGTGTTAATTAATGATAAATGTAGTGGTGTTTTTTTGAAGGGATAACTGTCCAGCTGGAAATGAATGAGCTCAGTTTGTGTTGGCCACTGAACAGGCATTAGATGGTGTGATGAGGTGTACAAACCTCAGACTGGAAAGAAGGGGTTAAAGAACTGCTCTGGGCCCAGTTGGCTTCACCCTGCCACACCTGTAAAACATGCATGGAGTGGTGTGTACAATATCTGATCAATGCTGTTTGTGACTGTTTCGATGTTGAGTCATCTCTCCCTGTTTTCTCTCCACAAGCAAAATTTGTAAAAACATGGCTACCTTGCCACTTTATGAAATCTGGAACTTGCAAAATCATAAAAGAATGAAAATGCAAATTAGAAGGGTATTTCATAAGCTGATCTGCACGCACACAAAAACTGGGAATCAACATTTCTCAGAAAACAAAATTTTGAGAACTTGGAAACTTTGTCAAATGAATTAGCAAAAAATGTATTCTGAAATTTTATGAACGTTTTTGCACCATTAGTAGTCTATTAATGTTCAGTCATTACTGAGCTGATTAAAAGCAGGATGCCCATTATCAATATATAATATTCCATTGTCGATTCTCCTGGGTCATGCAGTCCCTGAATATTCTTTGTTAATCATAGTCAAGTTTATGGTTAATATTCTTGTTTACTGCATGTAAATGCAAACTAAGGCCCTTTTCCTGCTGTTGGCTAAATGGGGGTAGAGCCCTGTATCCATGCAGAGTCCCTTTTACTTCAGTGTGGCTTCATGCGGCAGCAGGCAGGTCCCTGTGCCTGAGCAAAGCCAAGGATCAGGACCCAAATGATTTGTAAGGATAATTGAAAACAGAAGTTCTTTAAAGTACTAAATTTCCTTTCTCCCTGTCTCTTTCTCTGGCTTCCTTTTCTCTCTCTCTCTCTCTCCTCTTCTTTTCCATTCATTCTATGACACACATGCACATCACATACACATGACAGAACTCTGTTCCTTTTGCTCCAGTAGTCCACGTGGCATAAGGGACACCATAGTCACTTCTCTGCTGCCTTGCAAAGGGGACTTTTTTATTTTAATAAAATGATTGTGCCTGATTTATCTGCAGTTTGGTTGAAATTCTCTCTTTTTTGCCCCCATTTCTTTCTCATCCATCCCACGCACGGTGACAGGAAGAAGACAAAGCCATTCTGCTGGAAAGCACCAATACCCACGGGAAATCAGTATCATGGATGAGAATCTCTTGAACCCATTGGAAGAGCCCTCCCTTTCAGGTAGATAGCTCCATACTGAAGCCCTGACTTCTGAGTTCAATAGACGGTCCTGGATCAAGTTCCTGCCTTACAGATAGAAATTCCCATAGTTAATTAGTGGATCCTTGTGTCTCAGGCAGATGGTCCCATACTTGAGCTCTGTCTCCACTCATGTAGACATTTCCATACTGGAGCCTGGTATCTGGTAAATAGTCCTTGCAACAGCCCATCCTTACTACTTTATCCAGACTCCTGAATCTGGAAAACTGGGCCAGAAATTCCACAATGGCCATTGCTGAGTTTTTTCAAGTTATTTTTCTGACACCAACCAGAGCATGGAAGCACAGAAGAAACAACAAAAAGTCTGGATCAGCTCTTATTTTAATCTAACTAGTGGACTCCTCATTTCTAGTCAATGCATACCCAGATAGAGGTTAAATAATCATATGGTTAAACACAAAGGACCTGAATAAGTCCCAATCACATCCTGTGAGGTTCTGAACACAACCAATTTCCAACAGCTTCAATGGGAGTTGAAGGAGCTCAGCACCTTTCAGGAGATGATCAGCATCTTGTAGTATTAGGCCCAAAGGAATAATCAGAATGACTTGGTATTTTCTGTGTAGCCATAAAAAATATGCAGACCACATGCCCTTTTTATAAAAATAGTATATACAAGAATTCCTGTGGCGCTCGGACCATACCAGGGGCTCTTGCAAAGAATCCATGAACAGATGCAAACATTGCATCACACTCCTTTTTTTAAAAAAAATATATATTAGCGGGTTTTGAGCCCAGTCCTGTTCCAGTTGACATTCAAAATAACTTCAATGGGAGCAGGATTGGACTTTTTACTTGGAAAAAGATTTTTATTAGCCACCCAATATTCTGACTCCCTAGAGTCACTATCTTATATACAAGGCCCCTGTATTTCATAATTTGGTGATTCTGTTACCTACCCATTACCTCAGAATCGAACCTTTCGTCCTAAATAAAAATTTTGTGTTTAATGTTGCAATGAAAACCCGGAAAGCAAGAATCAAGTGAAAATCAATGCAGTGCTGTTTGCCTGAGTTTGCAAAAGCCTGGAATAATATTTCTGAAGGGTGGGAACTGCCCCATAGTTCCTTTTTCGACACATGTTTTTGTGGATTTCTTGGTGATTAAACTAGGAGATTCATGAACAAACAAATGTCACACCCCATGTCACACCCCATTCAATAATGTTAGTAGTATTTGTTTAGAAGCAAGACAATTATAAGCCAGTCAATGTTTCAGCAATATCTGCCTTCTGCCAGGTTTTAAAATCATCAAACACATTCACTTTGTCATACATATATGCATCAGGATTTTTATTAACATAGTTTTTGTGCATAATTATAACTATGTTAAAAGAACATTACGTTTTCAAAGTCAAGGACTCAAAAATTAAGAAATGTCAGAATTAAGGTTGCCTATGAAACCTTAATTCAGCCCCCTTGTGCATATGAATTATGATACAGTTTTTTATTACATGATCACATACTATTTTTTCCACAGGACTCCTGCCTCGTTCAGTGCACAGGATGGACAGTGCTCCTATAATGAGCTGCTAGCCAATATTTTGTTTTATTGACTAAAACCACATTTACTCCACATTATTCAAACCTTGCGCTGAAGACAGAATTGTTAATTTCCTCGTGGGCTTTTCTGGGGCGTTCATCACTATGGTATCTGAGTGCTTCATAAATATCAATAAATTTAAATTTACCACACCCCACTGAGGTGAGGAGCAATTATGCCCATTTTACAGATGGGGAGCTGAGGCATAGGGAGGTTAAGGTCAAAAATATCCACTAATTTCAGGTGCCAAATTTGAGATAACTAGGATCTGATTTTTCAGAGTATTTAGGATTATACAACACTTCATAGGTTGAAAGTACAGCTCCCAATGACTAGGGTTGCAGCCGTGAGTGCTCAACATTTCTGCAAATCAGAACCCCCAGGTATATTGAATCAGGCACATACAAAATGAACACAAAATCCATCACTACCAAAAGCAAATACCATTCCAGGATGTACTCGCAGGAATGTTGAAAGCAAGACACGAGAAGTAATTCTGCAGCTCTACACAGCATTAATAAGGCCTCAGCTGGAGTACTGTGTCCAGTTCTGGGCACCACACTTCAGGAAAGATGTGGACAAATTGGAAAAAGTCCAGAAAAGAGCAACAAAAAATATTCAAAATCTAGAAAACATGACCTACAATGAAAGATTGAAAAAAATGGGTTTATTTCATCTGAACAGGAGAAGATTGAGGGGGACATGATAAGTCTTCAAATACATGAAAGATTGTCATAAAGGGGAAGGTGATACATTTTTCTCTTTATCCACTGAGGACAGGACATGGAGTAATGGCTTAAATTGAAGCAAGGGAGATTTAGGTTAGACATTAGGAAAAACTTCCTAACTGTCACAGTAGTTAAGCAGTGTAGCTAACAAATTACCTAGGGATGTTGTGGAATCTCTATTATAGGTTTTTAAGAACTGGTTAGGCAAACACCTGTCAGGGATGGTCTTAGGTAATGCTTAGTCCTGCCTCAGTGCCGGGGACTGGACTAGTGAGGTCCCTTCCAGTCTTACAGTTCTATGATTCTATGCAACCATCCTTTCTCTTCTTGCAATCCCCTTCCTTATTCACTATATACCTCCCGACTTCTACAACAAATTAATCAGGGACCCTACAGCCAATAGGCTCCTTCACTATACAGCTCTGATTCATACCAAGAGCACCATTCATCCTGTGCTTTGCATGAGGCAGGAGTCCTGTGCAAAAACAAAACAAAACTGTATGCAATCAGGTAAGTAAAGATTGTATCATAATACATACGCACAAGGGGGCTGAATTAAGGTTTTGCAGGCAACCTGAATAATTCAGGGATTTCCTAATTTCTGACACCTTGACTTTGCAACATTAATGTTCTTTTAACACAGCTTTTGTGTGTAGTCATAACTATGTTAAGGAAAACTTTGATGTATATACGTATGACAGAATAAATGTGTGTGATGGTTTAAAAACCCTGCACAAGGCAGATATTGCTAAAGCCGGGACTGGCTTATAGTTGTCTTGTATCTAAATTAACATCACCGAATGGTGTGATGTGAAATTTGTTTTTTCATGAATCTCCTAGGTTAGTCACCAAGGAATTTACAGAAACATGTTTCAACAGGAACAGTTGCTGCATTTCAATGTCATTTGCCCTGTGATTGCGGAGGGGTTGTGTGGGTATTGTATCTGACTATGAAAGGGAGGCTGACATCTCTAGGCTCAACTCTCACTGTTTTTGTTGCAGGAAATGTGCCTGTTGTTCTTTGGTGGTTCACAACCTGTGGTGCCAGTGGCCCCCGAGGACCAACTCAAGCACAGTGCGACAGCGCCTATCACAACACCAACATCTCAGTGACTGTAGAGAAAGAGGGACCGCTCCGAGGGGTGCAAGTGTGGAGAGTGCCAGCAACAAACCGATACCTGTGAGTGTCAGTGTATGCCGGGGACCAGAAAGGCAGTCAGCTAGCAGCTCCCACTTACCATAGCATTTGTACACCCTTTAGTGCAGCAACATCTGTCGGGAGTGGCTGAGTGTGGGGTAAATGTGAGTACCTCAGAGCCAGCAAGAGTCACAGTGGAGAGCTACGGTTCAGGAACAATGTAAGTGAGGAGTTATTGGGAGGAGTGAAGTAGCACTGATAGTGAGGAGCTCAGGACTGGAATGGCCTCGAGGCTGTGGGACTGTAGGGGTGCTGTCTGTGGGGAGCTCACTTTGGGGCTGTGATGGTTTTAGAGAACTGGCTGCAGGGAGCTCAGGAACGGAGTCACTTTGGGGTTGTGACCGTGCAGGAGCATTGGCATGGGAAGCTCATGGCTCGAGTTGCTTTGGGGCTGTGGGTGTGAGGTTTCTGTCTCTCTAACTGCTTCCTTTCTTTTTCAGGATATCTGCATATGGAGCAGCCGGAGGGAAAGGAGCCAAGAACCACAAGAAGAGATCGCATGGGGTCTTCATCTCCGCCACCTTCCAGCTGGAGAAAGATGAGCTCCTCTACATCTTGGTGGGGCAGCAGGGGGAGGATGCCTGCCCAGGGGTGAGGGACACACACACACACACACACTTGTCACTGGGCACAACCACATTACAAATAAGCTGCAGACCCCCTCAGTGAGTGGGTTTAGAGTTTGGCTGTACTGGTGTTGAAGGGCAGGAATCCCAGACCTGAGCGAGTAAAACCCAGAAAGGAATTGGGAGGAACCAATGAGCTGAGCTAAAAAGAATCTTCTGAAAACAAAAACAAGGAAATCTGAAATGAAGAGCGTCCTCCAAAAGCACAAGCATAAAAGTCTGCTTTTAAATCCTGGTGTTCAAAATAGAAAGCTGCCCCTTTCACTTGCTTTAACAGGGCAGTCACAGCCAACTGCTAGGTCTGAGCTGCATGTTCCTGGTCACAAACAGCATTTCTTCACAGTAGGGATTTTATCAGGCCTGCCAGGATTTGAGATCATTACTTGTATTTATAGTAGTGCCTCGAGGCCCCTGTTGGGATCACAGCCCCATTGTGTTAGGCACATATAGTAAGAAGTGGTCCCAGCCCTGAAGAGCTTACAATCTTATGGCTGGATTCAAAGCTTGTTAAAGTCAATGGGGATCTTTCCATTGACACCAATGGCCTCTGCAAACACAAAGAAACACAGGAAAGAACAAACTCCAAAGATGTGTGTAGCTCAGTGTCCCCCAAAAAATCCAAGCTGAGAAACAATTTTTCTGTATTTTCTCTGTGTAGTCTAGTGTTTTGTGCAGGGAATGGGGAGCTAGGACTGCTGGGTTTTATTCCCAACCTTGCCACTGACTCATTGTTCAACCTTGTGCAAATCAAGTCATCTCTCTGTTCTTGCATTTCCTCATCAGAACAATGAGTACAAATAACACTAACCTATCGAATAGCAGTATTCTGAGAATTAATTAGAAAGCATTTTAAGTTCCTGGAATGTAAGGAGCTCTAGGGGTGCAATGTATTAGCATTTGTTATGAATAATAAAACTAATATGGGCTCATTGCCTTTTCCTGATTCTGCTGTGAACCTTTCTTATGTCACTTGCACATGGGAGGGTGTTCCCAGCTCAGGAGAAGCTTGTGAGGGGCCAAGGGACAGGTCACTTACCAAGCTAGTGGTCCATCCACAAGGAGAACACATACTATGTGTACAGATCTATGCATGCAGACTAGACTGTGTTGATCTCTAACTGCATCTGTTGTCTCCTTCAGGGGAATGTTCAGACCCAGAAGATTTGCCTGGGGGAGTCATCTCTCATTGAAGAAGATTACAAACTCAAAAAGGATCTGAAGGACTGGGCTGGAGGAGGGGGTGGGGGTGGAGGAGCCACCTTCATCTTTAGAGTAAGTCTTCCCTCTTTCTAGTCCCCTTCTGGACAGTGTCCAGCAGAAGAGCTAGCTTTCACTAGTGATCATGTGATACGATGCTATCTGCTGTTTCAGGAAGTTGAAGGAAGGGAGAGAATGTTTTACAAAAACGCAAATTCCTCCTATCCTCATTCCCCCTCATTTCAATCACCTGCTAGCTACTGCCTCCTCGGCACTGTCAGCCCAAGCAACAATACCAGGACTGGAATTCAAACCAGGGTCTGCTGCTTAACACTGGTACTGGTCCAGCCTCGACAACTCGTGTTTAATTGGACCTGCCTTAGATACTTGTCACAGTTGGCAGACTGCCCTGAATAATGATGTCAGGAGACAATCTGTAGCATTACTCTGGGCTATGGCCAGTATTGTATGAGCTGCTTTTATGCTTACTGATGCAATGAGTTAGGTGAGTTCTCTCATCTGAGAGGTTGAAGGGTTTTCTGGTATCTGATGGTTTTGAGCCTGCTGCACCTTTCAGCTGTCCTGTGTACTGAATTGTATTTGTCCTTGAGCAGCCGAGGGATGGGGTTTTCGAACCGTTGCTCATCGCTGCAGGAGGAGGGGGAAAGGCATACCTGAGAGATCAGGACAGCTCCCTGGATGATGTGCCCCTGGAGCAATTTGAGAACACCACAGCAGTTCCTGGAGTCAATGGGAGAACTGGGGCAGCAGGTGAGGCCCTGTAGCAATACAAGGTCTGGATTTGATGGCTGAACACACAAAACTGGCCTGCAGACATTAAGCAACACAAATCCTTTTGATTCATATTAACTTTTCTGTGGGAGTAACCCACTGAGACATGAATGGTTCTTCCTCAAGTGCTTGCATATATCCGTTGCCCTGTAGATATGTGCATGTCCTGTGCACTGGTGCCAGGCAGTTTTCCCTAGCAGCACCCATGGGGTGGCCCCACCCATCTCCTAGCTCCTTGTGCTCCCAACAAGGGTATAAAATGTAGAACCACCTCCTTCAGTTCCCTCTGAAGGAAAGTCTATGAGTTTATGAGTAAGACACTCTGACCACGACCATAACAGCTGTTTCTTTGGCTATGACAAAAGAGGCTTCTCTGATCACAGCACAACCATCCGTGTTGATACTGCTGATGCCGGAGGCTTAAGCCAGGGAGCCATGGCCCAGTCACTCTTTAAAGGGATGGACACCAGTACATGTAGTTAGCAAGTGCTTTTCACAGCTAGCTTAGCAACAGAGAATATAGACCCTGCACTGGGTTTTCATCGTGCAAGCTGCATTGATGGACATCCTCACTCCCTTGGCGAGGGGGTCAACTTGAATGCAGGTACATCTTAGACAACCCATAAGAGAGATTTTCTCTCTCTTCACACACTTTCCCCCACTCCACTCTGCCCACACCCTGCTCACCTGCTTTTCTCTCTCTTTTTTTTTTTTTTCCCTGCAGGTGGAGGTGGTGGCTGGGAAGACACCACCCTGTTTCCTCAGACTGGGAAGTCCCTCCTGGAGGGTGGAGAGGGAGGCCAGGCCTGTCCCCAGTCACTAGCCAAACTCCAGTGGGCCACCTCAGGTGGTTTTGGTGGAGGAGGAGGAGCTTGTACGTCTGGCGGGGGCGGTGGAGGCTACAAAGGTAGGTCTGTTTGCCCTATCGTTTAGGGGAATGGAGATTGTAGGTACTGGGAACATTGCTCTGGATCTGCAAGGATATTTAACCATCCTTTCGCCTGCCTTTGACCTGTCTAGAGGGAAAAGATGATTCATTCTGTTGAAAACTAACCTATTTGCACCAAATTGAACCACAGCATACTTTTGGATAGAAGGGCTCTGCCAGCCCTGATGGGTCTGGGATGAACGATTTCATTTTCCTCTTTGAGGACACGAGGTAAACACATTATCTCACTAGCAAGTCCCAGTGGAACTCCATACTTCAAGAGACCAATGCAAAGTAGGGACCCTGGCATCTCATGGCCACCACACCTTTGCTGTCATTCAGCACTTGCACATGATGGTGCCTCTTTTTGTCTAGGTGGGCATGTATCAGATGTTGATGATATCACAGCTGATGGGCAGGATGGTGTTTCCTTTGTGAATCCAGCTGGGGAGATCTTCCTGCATCCCCTGGCAGGTAAACCACACTTTTTCTATTCTCCCACCACCGTCTTTCCTCCCCTTTCCCTCCTGTCTCTATTCTCTTTCCTTCTGTCCCTTTCTATAACCTCCACCCCTACATGTACTCTATGATGCAGAACCTCAGGTAATGTAAATTGTCATAGTTCCATTGCCTTCAGCTTACACTAGCTGAGCATTTTCCCCCTACAACTCTCTCCTAGGCTGAGAGGTGACACCAATCTTCGGGTTCAGTTACATGTATTCAGTCCTGGCCTTCCCCATCCCCCTTCCCCATTGCACCTCAAGGTTAATCCAAAGGGTTTATGCTCTTGGGCATGAATTTCAGTGCCAGTACTCATTCACTTCTCCTGGCATTCCTCAACTGGTTGACGTCTGGACTGTGTTATGTTGGGATGTGTGTTTTCTTAAGTCGGGAGACTAACATTACAGCTCCTACATTTGCTTTCTACCTTTACATGGGAGAAGATAAATTAAACCCTTCTGTTCCGTCTGGTTCCTTCTCATTCAGCCATGGAGAGCCACGGGGAGGCGGAGATTCAGGTCTACCTGAACTGCAGCCACTGCCACTCGGGCAACTGCAAGCGGGACCTTGACACCAATCTGCCTATCTGTATTTGTGAGATGGGAGCCGTGCTGGCCAGTGACAATGTCACCTGCATAGGTAATAGGTGGAGCTTTATACTCACAGAATTTCTTCTGTCTTCTTTGCATCTCCCCTCCTTCCAGCTTTCTCAAGGTAAAGATACTTGACTCATAAATGATATTGTTCCTCTCTGTTGCCTGCCATCAGAGATATTTCAAACTTTAAACAAGTCAATCTTCCCAGCATCTCTGGGAGCTGGGTATTATATACGTTTTACAGGCAGGCAAACCGAGACCGAGGGACAGATTTTCAAAGACACTAAGACATAGGTAGACACCTAGTGAGATTTTCAAAAGCACCTGAGCAAGTTAGGGGCCTAAATTCTATTCAAATCAGTGAGAATTAGGTGTCTGTCCTGGTTAGAAAATCTCACTTTTGAAAATCTCACCAGGTGCCTATCTGCATCTTTAGGTGCATAAATATTTTTGAAAGTCTGGCCCAGAGAGGTTAAGAAGTTTGCCACAGAGCTGGAAATAGATCAAAGATCTTCTGACTGCCATTTTTCTACTCTAACTACTAGACAATGTTCCCTCATTGTAAAGTCTTAGATCAGCCGTTCTCAACTGGGGATCCGCAGCCCACTGTGGGGCTGCAAGCAGGTTTCTGGAGGTCTCCCAAAATAAACCTGGCTTCAGCCCTGGGCGGCGGGGCTTGGGATTCAGCCCTTGGTGGCGAAGCTTGCTGGGTGTGCCACCTCCACCCCCTGGTTCACCTCAGCGAGACACCAAGGGTGTGGGTCAGCACCAGCAGCAAGTTTCACACTGAGTAAGGAAAATAAAAATAATATTCAGTTATTTATTTTCGTATCTATATTATCCTTTATATATATATATATTGTGTGTGTGTGTGTAACTGTGTAATGATCAATTAGGTCAAGAAACTGGGGATGAGCCAGAGAGTCTGCATAGTTGGAAAGGGGAGCCTAGATGGGAGTGAGCACCATTCTTTGGAGGAGAGGGGGAAGACATCTCTCTGTATTTCACTCTGGGGAATGCAGGATTATGAGGAGTGTTGGGAATAGATGGGACTGAAAACTCCAGACACCATTTCAGTGCCAGTACTCATTCTCCTCTCCTGGCGCTCCTCAAAAGGGTGACCTTGCAGACCAGGATGAGTTGCACCACCCCAAAGCCTCAAAAACTGAATGTTGTTTGAGTTGAAAGCATGACATCTGTAAAAGAGCACAGTGTAAATTCATCTGACAAGCAAACAATGCATTCTGAGAGAACTTTGCAGCTGAAAGTTCCCCAATGGGGATCCAGGACAAATGATCATTTTCAGAAGGGATTGTTTTATCAGTAAGGCTACATTTTAGTCATGGGTATTTTTAGTAAAAGTCATGGACGGGTCATGGGCAGTATACAAAAATGACTTGTCCATGACTTGTACTATATACCCCATACTAAATATTGGGGGGTGGGGCGGCTTGGGGGGTGCCATGGATGCTCATGGGGGGGGTGACCCAGAGGACCCAAAGTCCTCGGGGGGGGGTGGCCTAGGGGGCACCGTAGGTGCTGGGGGGATGGCCCTGGGGGCACCGCAGATGCTCAGGATGTGGCCTGAGGGGCGGGGGGTGCTGCGGGTACTGGGTACGGGGGTGGGAAGCAGCAGAAAGCCCAGGACCCCTGTTAGTGCTGTGGGGGGCGGGGTTGGTGGGGCAGACAGACTCTCTACCCGGCTCCTTGCAGCTCCCTGGAAGGGGCGACATGTCCCTCCCTCAGCTCCTAGCTCCGCGCACTGCCCCCATCCCAAGCGCCAGCTCCACCATGGGCAGTCTGTGCTGCAGTGGCAGCTGCAGAAGTCACGGCGGTCCTGGAAAGTCATGGAATCCGTGGCTTCCGTGACCTCCGTGGCAAACTTGCAGCCTTATTTATCTGTAAACATCTTGGGTTAAACACATCTCTCGTGTAACACCACCAGATAGAATGGCTGAATAACATGGAGTTACACTAGAGATGAATCTGTCCCCTTCTTTTCACACCAGTTAATACCCGTTTGACTGATAGTCGTCATTATTTTCTAACACTGTCTCTTGCAACTCTGAGACATGGAGCTTCCATAGGGGAATTCCAGCTGGTGGGCAGTGCTGTTTTCCATCTATCAGGAACCTGAAGAACAGAATAAGGGATATGTTTGTTTTAAGCTGTTCATGTTTAGATAATTACATTGGTTGAACAGTGATTTATGAGTGTTTACGACTCCCAGGGCCCTAATGGAATTTGCTGTAACATGCAAGTGACGGTCCTTCACCACCATCATCATATTACTTTTTGAAAGGGGGGAACCATGGCGGGAGAAGTTCTTTAATGGGGCTGTGGTTGTCTGCTGGTTAATGTGTCTGTGTCTTTGTTTTGGCCAGTTCCTCACAGCCCCATCCCAGAGGGACACCTTCCTCTTCCGCTCCTCTTAGCTGTGGTCATTGTGATTGTAGTGCTTGGAATGGCTCTGGCTTGTGGCAGCCTATCCATCGGTAAGGAACATTTTTGGCTTGTATTAGTATACTCATTCCTGCTGTTGTATTAATCTATATGGAATATATGTGCCCAAAGAGTCAAAGTTGTTACCATGACCCTGTCACTGTCCCATGTTAAACTGTTAAACAAGGGTCAGAGTTTGATATATAGAGACCTCAGTTTGCTTCGTTCCATGCCAAACAGACTAAGAAATGTATGCTAAAGTTTGGAGATTTATTGGTTTGGATACAATGAGAGAAAGAGCTAAAACAAGTTATGAAGCAGTTTAAAATTGAATGATTATGTAAAATGAACTTAACCAAAATCTATTAAAGTGCCTTTTAAAAGAGAGAGTCTCTCTTATTTCGCCAGCCAACCCTTCTTGATGTTTGTTTGTCTTGGGGGATGGGGTCTGGGGGGAAAGGGTTAGGTCTGTTGCTGTTCCGAGATAGGAAGCGTGGTGGCCTGTCCTGCTTTTGACAAATAGATCCGAGGGGGAGAAGAGACAGGATAGTAAAGAGGGGAGAAATACAGCTTTTGCTGATGCTGCCAAGATTCCGGGTGGCAGGTCAGTCCCAGGCAGATGCTCTAGATTGGTGGGTTGGCCATAACACCATTTGCCCTGGGCTCAGGCTCCTCTTCTGGTCGGGGACATCATCAGGCTGGGCTGGTCCCCTCTTCTTCACCAGTCTCTCTCAGGCAGGGCAGAGCAGGTTGGACCATCTCTTTTCATTGAATTGATACTGCGTAGTACAGTTGACCTCAGGATCAAATGGAAAGCCCAAGAGAGAAGGAGAGAGACAGGGCAGGATGAAAAATAGCAGGGCCGAAAGGAATGCACAAGAGAAAGGGAGACAAAGCAGGATCTCGCATGTCTCCGGCTGGAGTCTCCGCTGGTGCGGCAGTGATAGCCAAGTGTCCCCACTGATGTGCTGAACTCTGGGTTTTATGATGATGCAATAACTTTTGGGATCTACAGGAGAAGGACAAAGTCCCTGGAGTGGAGCGGAGGCCTGTCAGCCTTTCTCTTCCACCAGGAATTGCTCAGTTGACCCACTTGTCCTCAACCCTGAAAATTTCTTTGTAAAGGCCCTGAAAGAGGGGTGCTAGGCAGAATAGTCCATTTTCTCATAATAATTGCAGCGCTGCTCAACCCCACTGTCCCCGACCTGGCTTTTACCAGCCTCTGAGTTGGCCCCGCTGGAAGAAGGGAGCCCACCTTAAAGCTATATTCTGCTAACCATGGTACTGATGGGGAATTGAGAGGAGCTCCAGCCAGGAGACTGCTGACTACCCAGCCAAAGCCAGAGGAAAACTAGTCTGCCTGCAAATTACATTACTGCTGCTGCTAATAATTGGGGCCAGACTATGTTCTATCCTTGCGTAAGTCAAGGCATGGGGAGCCAGCAAGAAACATCACCCTTTGCCTGCCCCATGTAAGGATGGGGCACAGTAGTAGCCCCATGAGCAGGGACTGCGCTGGCTTTGCTCCTTCTGGGGAGAAAACCACTTAGAAAGACCACTAGATCACTTAGCAGGCCCTCCCTTAGCAGCCACTAATCCATAGACTGCTGTCATGACCACTGGTTAAAGACAGAACTCATTCAAGAGCATGGCATGCTCTGTCTGATTGCCACTTGCTTTGTTGTTTTGCTTGAGAGACAGCAAGTCCTCTTGCTCATTGGTTCAGGGGAGGCTGCTCCAGAGAAAGGGAGATGGAGCCAAGGCTCCACCCGGGGTCCAGGACTACATATGGCCAATACTCCATGCTCGTGTATCCCATTCAAGATGGAGAAGTTGCTGCAAAGAGAAAGAATGAGGATGATGCTGGGGATTTAAGAATATTACTTGGATTCATAACTGCTGACTTGGTCTCTTTGTGTTGTTGATTGTTCTGTGCTGCTGATATTATTTCCTCTGCTCTACCCACATGTTGACATTTCACCCTCTGTTCTTTTGTGCTCTACCCATAGTTTATCACCGTAAGAAGCAGCAGCTGGAAGGAGCCAGAGCACGACTGCAGAGCCCAGAATATAAACTGAGCAAAATCCGCACCTCCACCATCATGACTGATTACAACCCCAACTACTGCTTTGCAGGAAAGGCTGCCACGCTGAGCGAGCTGAAGGAGATCCCCCGGAAAAACATCTCCCTGCTTCGGTAAGGCTTGCTGCTGGGCCTGCTCCTTGATTCAGGAGAGGAATTGTAGCCTTTGGTAAAGGTGGCAGGGTCACGTATTTATTTTGTTTGAATGTGTAAAATGTGCCATGGAGCATGGAGAACAAGAGACTGAGGGCTAGTTGGCAGCTCACAGTCCAGCATGGTACAGCCTAAATGTGGCTTTCATGACAGCTGCTTATAACACCTATGCCTCACTTTTATGTTCTACAAGGCACCACTTTGTAAGAATTAGGCCCTGACTTAAGCACATGTTTAACTTAAACTCATGAGTCACGTGTCCCATTGACTGATTGGCTTCCAGGTCGAAGTAAGAAGATTCCCTGTACGGTTCTCTCCATTACACTTTTGGGATGTCCTGAATTACTAGGGCTCCCTGGCTCCCAACAAATCCCTTCCAGGTCCATAGCAACGTTTCCTTTTCTGCATCAGAACAGAAACTCACATCACAGGGAAAGACACCCTGGGCTACTCACATGGCCCCTGCAATCCAGCTGATGTCAGTTAAGAGGGCATAGGGAGTATGGGCAAAATTTTACCACCTATATTTATTCTGTTACTTCACTGCCTTCAGACATCATCCCACAGCCTTCTCTCTCTCTGATGCCCTGATTCACTGTAGCCTTAATATCATCACTAGTAGCTGAAAGCCCATGCTGTTGCCCAGGTGTGTTTCGTGGAGTCACGTGTGTAGAAAAGCTGAAAATGGCTGAGAATTTAAAAATTGGATGGTAACAGACTGCGAATCTCAGTGATGATTCAACCAGGTGATATTCTGAACAGAGACCCCTAAACCATGCTTGTAGCTGCTTCCATTGCTTCACATTGACTCTTTTCTGCTTCAGAGTGGCGCACCGAGTGACATTCCTTGAATCTTGTTATATAGATCTGTCACCAAATCTAGGGTGCTGGTACCAGTATAGATTCAGGTAGTGACTTTGTCAGCGTACAGTAGACTGCTGTGTTTTCAGTACTACTGGAGGTCCAACATTACAGCACCAGAATGGGTCCAGAGGTGATTCTGGACATTTTGACACCAGGTCATGTCTGGGACTGATTACTTTGCCCTGGATTACGAGAACAGATCCAGAACCTATTCCTGAACTTGACCCAGTAATACCTGCTTTTTCTCTTCCCTTCAGGGCCCTAGGGCATGGTGCATTTGGTGAGGTTTATGAGGGGACTGTGATAGGAATCTCAGGGGATCCCAACCCTCTTCAGGTGGCTATCAAGGTCAGTACCTACAGCTAATGGCCTAATCTTTCCTGTACAGTAGCGAATACCCATGAGAGTGATGTTACCATATTAAGGTTCCCATTAGAAATGGCTTGTTACAATTATCATATACTGCATGGTTAACAGTGTTACACATGCTGCTAATGTCACATGCGGGAGTTATGAGCTTCCCATTATTTTGATTTTTAAGCCACGTGGCAATAGCAGCAGATTGCAGATAAACTGTTCTCGTTTGCAGCATGACTTTGTAGTGGCTACACCTGATGGTCTAATGGGGGTGGGAACTGGTATGTTAATGTCAGTGGAATAACTGGGCCCATTGAGTCAAAGGCCTCTGCATGGCAGAACCTGAAGAGGAGAGTCAGTCCCTCAGGCTCTGCTGCCAACGCCAGAGAGAGCTCTCCTACTACATCTAAGAGGAGGCTGTATGAATCTCAGTCACCCATCCATATAAAATATATTAGCTAAAATTAAAACAAGGTGCTAAATCCTCCACTAGTGTCAGTAGCGCAGCTCCACTGAAGTCAGGGAGCTCTGCTGTTTGATACCAGCAGAGAGTTCCACCCAAAAGCTTGAGTGTCTCTTATGGTGTTCGCTGAGAGCCTTTCAGTACAGGAATAGTCACGTAGGCTACAGCTACACTTGGTGCTGGGGGTGTGATTCCCAGCTCGAGGAGACATACTCGTGCTAGCGCTCGTCGAGCTAGCGTGCTAAAACAGAGAGCAGCTGTGGCAGTGCGAGCAGCTAGCCGCGCCATGGAGGTGCCCTCAGATTCCCTTGGTGCGTGTACTCGGGGAGGCCAGCCTGTCCCACAGCTCGCACTGCCACAGCTGCACTCTATTGTTAGCACACTAGCTTGGTCAGAGCTAGCACAGGTATGTCTCCTCGAGCTGGGAATCACCCCCAGCTCCAAGCGTAGATGTACCCATAGACACTGTTCCAGCCATTACGGATACTCTAGGCTTTGTGACTGATACTCCAGACTCCTCTTCCTTTTTAAAAAAGGCTCCAGAGGCAATCCTGGCAATTACAGGCTGGTAAGCCTAACTGCAGTACCAGGCAAACTGATTGAAACTATAGGAAAGAACAGAATTATCAGACACCTAGAAGAACATGACTTTTTGGGGAAGAGTCAACAGGGCTTTTTTAAAGGGAAATCATGCCTCACCAATCTACTAGAATTCTTTGAGGCAGTCCAACAAATGTGGTCAAGGGTGATCCAGTGGATATATGTACTTGGACTTTCAGAAAGCCTTTGACAAGTCCTTCACCCAAGGCTCTTAAGCAAAGTAAGCAGTCATGGGCTCAGAGGGAAGATCCTCTCACAGATCAATAACTGGAAAGACAGGAAACAAAGGGTAGGAATAAATTATCAGTTTTCAGAATGGAGAGGTAAATAGTGGTGTCCCCCAGGAATCTGTACTGGGACCAGTGCTCTTCAACATATTCATAAATGATCCAGAAAAATGGGTAAACTGTGAGGTGGCAAAATTTTCAGATGATACAAAAGTACTCAGGATAGTGAAGTCCAAAACAAGATGGTGAAGAGTTACAAAAGGATCTCACAAAACTGGGTGACCAGGCAACTGGGTGATTGGCCAACAAAATGGCAGATGAAATTCAATGTTGATAAATGCAAAGTAATGCGCATTGGAAAATATAATCCCAACTATCCATATAAAATGATGGGGTCTAAATTAGCTGTTACCATTCAAGAAAGAGCTCTTGGAGTCACTGTAGATAGTTCTCTGAAAACATCTGTTCAGTGTGCAGCAGCAGACAAAAAAAGCTAACAGAATGTTAGGAACCATTAGGAAAGGGATAGATAATAAGACAGAAAATATCAAAATACCACTATATAAATCCATGGTATGCCCACACCTTAAATACTATGTGCAGTTCTGGTTGCCCCATCTCTAAAAAGATACTAGAATTGGAAAAGGCGCAGAGAGGGGCAACAAAAATGATTAAGGGTATGGAACAGCTGCTGTAAGCAGAGAGATTAAAAAGACTGGGATTTTTCAGCTTGAAAAAGAGACGACTAAGAGGGAAGATGATCGAGGTCTATAAAATTATGAATGATGTGGAGAAAGTGAATAAGGAAGTGTTATTTACCCCTTCACATAACACAGGAATCAGGGGTCACTCAATGAAATTAATAGGCCGTAAGTTTAAAACAAACAGAAGGAAGTACTTCTTCACATGATGCACAGTCAACCTGTGGAACTCTTTGCCAGGGGATGTTGTGAAGGTCTAAACTATAATGGGGTTTAAAAAAGAATTAGATAAGTTCATAGAGAATAGGTCCATCAATAGCTATTAGCCAAGATGGTCAGGGATTCAACCCAAGCTCTGGGTGTCCCTAGCCTCTGTTTGCCAAAAGCTGGGAGTGGACAACAGGAGATGGATCACTCAATGATTGCCCATTGTGTTCATTCCCTCTGAAGCACCTGGCATTGGCCACTGTTGGAAGACAGGATACTGGGCTAGATGGCCCATTGGTCTGATCCAGTATGGCTGTTCTGATGTTCGCCCCTTGATAAGTCCCTGTCCTAGGTTCTGGTGCTCTGCCATTCTCATTCAGTAACAGGTACTCCAGCCTGCTAAGGAATTTGGAATGCCCAAGCTAACACACAAGTGACTGGAAGGCAGTGGACACTAGCTAGTGTTCTCGTATATTGGTAAAGTTGCCTACAAAGGTTATGAGCCCTGAACTTCTGAAATTAAATGGTGCTTAGTAGCATTAATTATAGTACCGTAAACTCATGTATCAAAGGGCCATGATCAAGTGTTGTGTTTTAGGGCCTCCCCCCAGTTAGGCTTTGTTACCAAAAAAAGGTTTAAAAATCTAATATTAATCGTGAGACTTTCATGAATCATTTTTTAATGTCAATGAGATTCATTTGTGTCATTTTTGTGTATACGTTCCCCTGCAAGTGGCAAAACCCAACCCTGCAGCACTGAGGGCATGTCTCCACTGCAGCACTTCGCTCAAGTCAGTACACGCAAGTTACTGCACTCCAACCAGCCTAGCTCCAGTGAGCGCGACCACACTTCAAACCAGCACTGGAGTTGCATAGAGTGATTTCACGAGCAGCACAGAGCAATTGGATTAGCAGCCTGATTAGATTGGCAGCTGATGAGTTGTTGTAACTCAAGCTATTGCATCACCACTGAATTACTAGCTCAAGCAGCTGCAACACTGGAGCGTCTATCTCTTCCCCCCCGCCCCATCCCCCCCGGCAGGCCAGCTAGCTTGAGTTTAAGACCTCATTTAATTCGAGCTAGAGGTTTCTGTGTGTGCATGTGAGTTGAATTGGGGTTAACACTCGAGCTAAGTGTGCTGTAAAGACACGGAGGATATGTCTAGGCTGGCAATTAAAAACCCAGCTGAGTCAGGCTAATGGGGCTCAGGCTGCAGGGCTGTTGAATTGCAGTGTAGATGTCCAAGCTCTGGCTGGAGCCCATGCGCTAGGTCCCTGTGAGGTGAGAGGGTCCCAGAGCTCACACTGCAGCCCGAGCCAGAATGTCTACACAGCAACTAAACAGCCCAGCAGTCCCAGCCCAAGTCAGCTTGCATGGGCCAGCTGTGGGTGTCTAACTGAAGTGTAGACATACCCTGAGTAAGTGTGAGAACCCAGAATTGAAACTGCTAAACGCTGCAAGTGAAACGGTCTAGTCTAGCTTCACAGTCCTGAGTGACGTGGAAAAGTAAATAGAGGGAAGAAGTACATTCAAATGTTATTTATTGCTTCCATTTTAATGATTCAGGGCCAGACTGTGGCCAGCTTCTGTGTGAGTGAGCAAGGACTGCTCCCTGTTTGTGTCCTGTCTGCAGCCTTCCCAGGTATTCACATAGCCCCCAGCAAATGAAACTGCTGAGAATCTGCTGTACTTCCTTCTGGAAGATGATATAAAGTCCATATGGTAGATGAGAGAGGGAGTGTTAGTTAAGGTCATATGGGCTGAGTGCACACAAATCACTTCATGGTGCCCAGATTGGGCGATCATCACACAGAAGCTGGGTTCATCATGGTCTGGCTGTATCCATCCGTCCCTTCTTTCACAGAGTTTGTCTTTGACAGAGTGGGAATAGGGAGCTTTAAAGAATACATCAAATAGTAGAACAGGGAGCTTTAAAGAATACATCAATAGTAGAATAGGGAGCTTTAAAGAATACATCAAACATACTCCTTTTGTAAATGGTGCACGCACCAATGTAGTAGATTGAAATAGACCATCCCTTGGGCATTTTGCAAAATGCCGCCCCACCCTCCAAAGCCCACGCTGCAAATGGCATTAGCCATGTTCTCCCTCACAGCCTAGCCTGCAGTCAGTAGCAGACAGCCCATCTCCTCAGTCTGCACACAGATAGCAGCAGCCATACCATCCTCTACAGCGGTGGCCACACCATCCTGCGCAGACCTGCACCTGCAGTTTGTAGCTGTCAATGCCATTAGTACACATTGTTTTAAATGAACTATTCAGACCTGTAGTTCCCTAGCAACTACACTTCTTTGTATAGAATCAGGTGTGATTTTCTCTAGCTACAAAAGCACTGCATGTAGTTAAATGCACACACAAGAATATTCTTCGCGTAGGCCAGTCAGCTCGTGTTTCTTTCCCACCACTTGTGTAGTATATGACCCAGTGAATAGGGGATTGGAAGAGGAAAGAGAGACCCTCATCATAGCTACCACATAATCTTATTGTGTCTTCACTGGCTTTATTATACATCTCTTAAATATCTTCTTTTCTTCTGGGTGCTTCTCCCCTTTCGTTCCCTCTCAACAGACATTGCCAGAAATCTGCTCTGAGCAGGATGAGATGGATTTTCTGATGGAAGCGCTGATAATCAGGTATATTTCTAACCAGAAATATTAACTCACTGACTCAGGAGATTAATAACAGGATGGAGAGACTTTCACATTTAAGTCACTGGTTCCAATGACCACAACCAATCCAGCCCTGATTGATATTAACTACAAATTGCTACAGCCGATGGCTGTTTGGTGACCTATGAGTTAGTGCATCAGCCTAGTTTCTAATGGACATGTGTCCACCTTGTACATGAGACCCTTACTGGTTATCTCAGCAAAGCCGAAAGTAACTTCTCCAGTGGTTGTTTGGGAAATAAGCACTAAATTCTTTTAACAGTGTTATATGTATATTGTACCTTTCATCTCAGGAAATCCCAGGACCATTGGCCATGTCGATCTCACATTCAGCAGTCCTTGTGTAAGGAAACTCCCTTTGATTGAATGGAAAACTGTGTAATATGCGAACTACAGGATTTAGCCCTATAGCCATGCAACCCTACTCAAATTCAGCCACCACTGGGGTGGAGAGCAGCAGTCAGATGGCACGCAACATGCTGCATGCCAAGGAGGGATTTTTCAGCCAAGGACATTGGGGCAAACCCTTCTCTTATTAAAAATGCTATGGGGTGTTTAGGGACAGCCCTGGACCTGCCTCTTTCATGGATGGCTGCACAAGGAGACAACGCATGAAGCTTCCCCTTTGTGCCCTTCAAGCAGTAGCCAACTACAGCTGTAGCTCCTGTGCTCCCCTAACCACAGGGACTTCTCCCTCCTAATGCCTTCTGCAGGACTAGTCACCCCAAAGGCCCCATGTCTCCGCACCGGGCAGCGGAGTGGGGCACTCTGAACCCTCTTGAGGGGTGAAGTCCTGAATAGGGAACCGGTGTAGTGCAGCTTCTCACCTCCCTCAGTGCAGGCCAATGCTACTCAGGCACAATCTGTCTTTTGATGTCTGTGCAGAATAGACCAGACAATAATTTATATGGCCGGATCTCAAAGGCCTTCTCATGAGCTAGGTGGTGTATAATTTATCTGCCTAGGAAAGCTAGAGGGCTGAGTTATCCCCGTAATTCCATGCATTCTAGGTATTTCAAACCTGGGGTTTATGCAACTAAATCAAGCTCACAAAGAAAGTTTGAAAAGAGGGAGATGATCTGGAAGAACTTCCCTAATCTCTTTCAGAGCACATAGCTGCTTTACTGGGGAGGTGGCTCTCAGTTACCGTGGCATTGCACAGATCTTGCCTGGCAAAGCACTCACCAGAAAAATCCAGAAAGAGCCATACCTATTATAATTTCTTGCAAGCTTTTAGACAAAATAAAGTGTCTGAAAGCCATCGTGAAATGTATTGCTGGGGGTTATTTATTTTTATTGCTCTTTGAATGTTTGGAATAAAATCATTCCTGTACGTGTTTGTATGTGGATGACTTCATCTCACAGCATGCAGCTGGGAATGATCTATTAACATCAGTGCATCTCCTGCAGACTGTTGGAGTTCTGACTGGCAAGGCAAGAGGCAGCAGTGCTGACACATGATTTTTAAAAGCAACCCACTGGATCATTTCATAATGTTTTGATTTATTTAGTAGGGTCTTCCCTCGCTGTCCCTCCACTCCACCAAAGTCCTCAGTTCATATCTAACCCAGGTTGGTAGTGATCAAAAGTCACAGCCTTCTGATGATAGTTCGGCAGCCTATGTTAAATGAGTTGATAGTCTCCAGCCAGTTCCTTGGGGACAGAAAAATTACAAAACCAGTTGCTACAATTGGCACTATCTGGTCCTGTTTCTGGCATACTGGACACTGAACTGAGACCCCCAACTACACAGAAATTTATTTAACAAACAATGAAAAAAATGAAATCCCCACATGATAGCATTTCATTTCAAATAGCTGTAATATTCTGGATTTAAAAGCTATAAGATATCACATTTCCTTTCTCCCATGACCCCTGTCACAGTTAAATCCATTAATCTTCTCTGCATTAGAGAACCATGGCGGGCGGCGTGTGTGGAGAGAAGGTGCTGTTGTATTTGGTAGCTTTTGCCACTTTTCTCCCACTTTCTGAAGAAGTTGGATTAAGGCAAGGCTAAGCAGAATCTCTTTGGGTTCCTTGTAAGTGGAGCTGGGCTGAGGGCACCATGCTTTGATTTAGCTGAGGTCTAGATTTTCTTTGACAGTGTGTTTCAGAACCAGGTTCTATTTAATCTGCTTCACCAAAGTTCAGGGGGAGTTGGGTAAGAGGTTTTATCCCTTCTCTGATTTTGTCTCCTCCTTTCCATGTCGCTGTGGTGGTCGATTCGCAGTAAGTTCTGTCACCAGAACATTGTGCGGTGCATTGGCGTGAGCCTTCAGACACTGCCTCGCTTCATTCTGCTGGAGCTCATGGCCGGTGGAGACATGAAGAGCTTCCTTCGGCAGAATCGACCCCGGGTGGTGAGACCATCTTTCCCTTTCCACTTGTGTCTGTTTTCATTACAGGATTTTAATAGGGCTGACCTCTTGATTCCCAATTTCTACAAACCTCTAGACATTTCCCCCCTTCCCTTGACTTGAGCAGATGCCAATAACAGAAAATGATTCTTGATCACATATTTCAAAGACTCCCGTTTATTAGCAATCAAGGAGGATACAAAGTAAAGGATGTTTTCCTGTCGCCTCCCCTGTTCTCCGCCAGGGTCAGCAGGACAACAGCACTTGAGAACGTTCCCTCAGCCTCCGTCATACTGCTGTGTCAAGTGAAAAGCTGAAATTACAGCAAGGACATTGACATCACTGCATTGACTTCAATGGAGCTATGTCAGTTTACACCAGCTGAGGACCTGGCCCTACATGTTCCATTAGTGCTGAATGAAATAGCAAATAAATGCAAATAAATAACAACCTGGAATTAGCCTTGGGTTTTCTGCTTGTGGGTTGTTCATGAATCAGTGCTGATTTCCACCAGTGTATTTGTTATGGGCAAAAGGCTCCATGAATAATTTGGAGGAGCAGTTTTCATTGTATTGGCTGTTCACAAACTGCTAATTTCAGCTATTTGCTATTGGTTATTCAGAGTGTGTCACTGGTAATGTAACTTGTATGATATTCCTTCTGCTCCGTGCGTGGATAAGTGAAACTTTCTAAACAGGAGAATAAGGCCTACTCTACAACCATTGTTTGTACCGGTGTAGCTATATCAGTTAGCTACAACGCACAGTGTGGACACAGTTATAGCAACATAAAGGTGTCGTACACAGGTGTATTAGCGACAAGGTGGGTTTGGTAATATCTTTTATTGGACCAACTTCTGTTGGTGAGAGAGAGAAGCTTTCAAAATACACAGAACTCTTCTTCAGGTCAGCTCAAAAGCTTCTCTCTCTCACCAACAGAAGTTGGTCCAATAAAATATATTACCTCAGACAGCTTGTCTCTCTAATATTGTGGGCCCAACACAGCTACAATTAAACTGTACCTGTATTATGCAGTGTATTCCCCTTCTCATACTAGAATAAATTATACTGGTATAAGTACTTTCAACCACCTCCACACCAAGGAGGTTGTAGGGCTTTAACTACATCAGTATAGTGAAAGTAGTACTATACAACTTTTGTGAGGAGACAAGGCCTATGGAACGATGAATAGTGACTAAACAGCGAAGAGCTAATGTTCTCATTTGCACACAGTGAATACGAGTAATAGTGTGAAGAACAGTCTTTCCCTAAACATTTGTGAGAAAACAAACCTGCTATCAAGAATGTTTGCTAGTAACAAACAAAAAGGGGCAAGAATTTAGTTGAACCAAAACAGCCCTTCCAAATTCAAAGGAATGTTCCTGGAAAAATTCAGCCAGCTCTAGATCTTGCCATGGGTTTGTTTAGCCACAGTAAAAATGAAACTCCATCTGCCTCCTGACAAAGGTATCCCAAAACATGCTGATCTCTGCCTGCCTGTCTCTTATTTACTCCCTCGCTTTCACCTTTATAAGACATTTGTTTATAACTCTAACCTTCAATGGCAAATATGCAAGTGTTCTGTACAATAAAGACACGACCCATCTAGCTGATTAAACACCAGCTGCCAACAGCTGGAGTACTAATTAAATGGTTCCAGGCTGTGAAATGAACAAGGTAACAGCATCCAGAAACAACAGGAGAAAAAAGAGCAATTTGCCTTGACATCTCCCTGAGCTTCACTGTGCTTGGTAGTAATTTCTCGCTACCTCTCCCCAGAGCACTGGAAAGCACTTGTCATAACAACTTTCCTGGAGACACACCAAGGAACTTTCCCTGCAGGGGAAGATATGATTGCCAGAGAATAAGTGGGTGTCACAAGTGAGTGTGTGTGTGTCGGGGGGAGGGGGGTGAGTTTTGGCCCAGTCTAAATAAAATGGCCAAAGGTGTGAAGTGTGAACTGCTGCTGTGGCAAGCGGTGTGAAAATAAGCACAAAGGAGCATTAAAAAGTGGGAGAAGGGGACTTCTAAAGAATGACTCTGGGATGCTAATGGGTCACATAGCAAAAATTTGTGAGGTATTTTAAAAACCACATCCGTCTGGGATATTTTGAAAGGACAGAGAGAGGGAGCGCATGTGAGAGAGCAAAGATGGGAGACTGCAGTACTCTGTGCCAGCACCAAACCCTAATGACTTCCAGACCTGTAACATCCCTTGTGATGGGGAAGAGGTAGGACTCAGGAATAATAAACACAAAGGGGTCTCTTTACATGGGATCCTGTGCACACAGATGCTGAAGCTCTCCCAGGCTCTCTAAGTGCACAGACTGATGAAAACACCTTGGGGTTGTCTAAGCAAGCACACAATGGTTTGCTGAATACACTGTAGCCCTAATGCAGATTTTTTTAGCCCAGAGGAATCCACACTCCCAGCACTATGGGAGTTAAGCTGTGCTCTTCTCAGTGAGTCCCACTGTGATGCGGTGTCTACCCCACACAAGGCTCAAGCTGGTCAGGTGGGCCTATTAACCGCCTAGGCTGTACCTAGGAGGAGTAGCTAAGGAACAAGAACTAATTAGAGATGAGGCTTAGCTGGAGAGGAACGGGAGGGGCCTGCATAAAGCCCCGTAGTGGAGAAAAGGGGGCAGGGGGAGTTGCAGAGAGAGGCTGCAGTCAGTGTTAGGGTGAGAGAAGGGCAAGGTAGGAAGTAGGCCAGGGACACAGCAGTAAGGTTTGGGACTGTGCAGACCTTGACTGCTTGTTGTAGGGAACCCAATGTAGAGGGGGGGCCTGGATTTCCCTACCAGCCACTGGACAGTGATGCTGTTAAGGTGTAGTGAGAGGAAGGACTGCCTGGGACAGTGGGTCCCAAGAAACCTTGATACCTTTGAAAGGGAGGACTACAGTGACCTGGCTAGAGGGCCAAGCCATGAAGTGGGAGCAGCTGAGTCCCAAGCGAGTGAGACAGGAAGAGTGATAGAGTGAGCAATGTTAGGGGACCCAGAGGTATGGGGGGTGACTGAGGAGCCCACCCTCCTTGGTATGTGGGTAGTGGAAGAAGGTCCCTGCCCATGGGGACTGAATGACTCCCAGAGAAAAGAGGCACTTCAGTCTGCTTGAGAGGTTTGAAGTAAGGGCAGCATTATGGGAAGCTGCCAGTAATCTTTCAAGTTTGGTGCTGCTTCGGCAAAGGCTGCTGAAGGGTTGTACGTTAGTTAGGGGTAGTTAAAGATGATGTGGCACAAAAGGGTTTAAAGTCAAAAGCAGAGTTAACAGACTACCTTTAGAGACTGGATCTGGGACTTGGTCCTGGGGGAGTGGAGAGAAAGAAGGGAAAAAAAAGTTTCAAAGTGCAACCTGCCTTTCCACAGTCTTTTGTTTTTCTGAAGTTTTAATGGAGGGTACTTTGGATACTTATGTGAGATGTCAAGAAGGAAGTTTTTGTTTAAAGATAAAACCCAGTTATATAAATGTAACTGTATGTGCAACTCTGTGTAGTCACATTGGATGGAAGCTTGGTAATTAAATTTTCCAACGGGGTGGTGGTGGGCATTCGGGTGAGGGAAATGAGAACAGGGAATGGGGGTAAGAAAATTGGAATCATGTTTTGCAAAAAGGGGAAATGAGACCAGGGAATGGGGCTGGGGAAATTGGAATCATGTTTTGCAAAAAGGGGAAATTGGAATCATGTTTGGCTAAGGGCAGGAATGGGAACAGGGACACAGGTGTAAGGCTCTGTGGTGTCAGAGCTGGGAAGGAGGATACTAAGGAAGGAAACTGGAATCATGCTTGCTGGAAGTTCACCCCAATAAACATCGAATTGTTTGCACCTTTGGACTTCGGGTATTGTTGCTCTCTGTTCGTGCGAGAAGGATCAGGGAAGTAAGTGGGTGAAGGAATAAGCCCCCTAACAAGCAACCACAGGAGGGATATTGGACTGGTAGAGCTAATCCCCAGATGTGGCCAGAAGGAGGTGCTCTGGTGGTGACTAGTGACACCGTGCTAACCTCACCAATTTTTGCTGTGTAACCTATTAGCATCCCCAGAGTAATTCTTTAGAAGCCCACGTCTCCCTTCTCCCACTTTTTAAAGCTCCTTTGTGCTTATTTTCACACTGCTCGCCACAGCGGGCAGTTTTCGCTTCACACCTTTGATACAAGTGTTGGCTATTTTATTTAGACTGGGCCAAAACTCCCCCCACCCCACACACACACTCTCAGGGGGAATCTAATAGACTCACTTCCTGTGTCTGGCAAACGTTAACCTTAAATAGAAACCTTTTCTCTCCTTTGACCCACCTCCCTTCCTCTTCATTCCTGTCTTTTTATTTCCTTCCCCCCACCCCCGCCTTCTGTATATCTCTCTCTTTCCCTTCCTATCTCTCCAACTATTCTATTTTTCCTATACTCTCTCCCACACCTCACCACGTTTCTCCTCTTCTCACTTGGATGCATCTCTCTCTTATCCAGAATCAGCCATCCACTCTGATAATGCAGGACCTGCTGAACATAGCCTGGGACATTGCTTGTGGCTGCAAATATCTGGAGGAGAACCACTTCATCCACAGGTGAGATGGGGCAGTCCGGCCCAGTGTGAAGGTTGCTTTAACTCCACTGGGCTTGTACAAAGTCTATGGTTTTCCCTTTGCAAGGGAATATGCATACATGTTTTTCAGTTTGGATCCATGTGGCTTTACGCTCCCCAAGATAGACTGAGTCTCAAGATCTCAAGGAGAAGCTCAATTGAACCCATAGGGTTTCGACAGGTTTCACTGCAAAAAACATGTGGGAACAGGAATTTCCTATGTTTCTGAAGCAAAAACCGTAAGCAGGTTGAAATTGGTCCTATTTGACTTGAAAAGTGGTCTGAAGTTAGAGCTTGGTCTGAAGCCAAAAGCAGGCAGGTCTCCTTGTATAGCCCTAGGTAACCATTAAGATAAACTATTGTGGTGCCTTCACAAGTGACTACCTAAGTGACCGGTCAATCAAGAATATAACTCATGATTAGGAAGGTTTGCGGACGTTAGCTAATCCCCGAACACAACACAACTAATGATGCCACTTTAATAGCAAATATTATAGAGGTTTCCATGTTGTGACAAAATGGTGTGAACCCTGCTGCTTTGCATACAGTGCTAAAGCATAACATTATGGATAAAGATTTTCAGAGGCAAAAATGGGAGTCAGGTACCCAAATCCTATGGACTTTCAGTGGGAATTAGGCTCCTTGTTGTACTTCTAAAAATCTCCCCCTTGACTGTGTACACTTCCAGCAGTTCAGCTACAGCAGTGGTCTCCAAAGTGGGGTGCGCAAGACCACCCATTGGGGGGCACGGCAGGAGGAGCGCTGCTGGAGGAAAAGGGTGGCACGGCAGGAGGAGTGTCACCGAAGGGCAGCCGGAGGAGCACCGCCCTAAGATTGGCCGGAATCCTGCCCCTTTCAGAGTGCCGCCCCAGGCACGTGCTTCCTACGCTGGTGCCTGGAGCCGGCCCTGCGAGATATCCTGAGGGGAGAGTGGGAGTTCCACAATGCGGAGGGGTTGACAGTGGCGCTCTCACTCGTTCGTTCGCTCGCTTTCAGCGTATTGCAGTTTATGTGTGCCCGGTTAAGTGGATTTATGGATTGTATTATCTAGTTTTAACTAAACTAACCCTCACAAAATGGACAAGTGGCTTAAAAAGATTCCTGCAAAGAAACCGCGGATTGAAGATACTAATAATGCGAGCACAAGTGAACAACAAGAAAACGGCAGAGCTGACCGTTCTCCTACTCCTAGTACGAGCTCTTCGTCAGCCACATTACGAGGTAAAAACAATGACATCTAATCAGATTTGACAAGAAGTCGGCCAAAAAAATTCGAAATTATCAAGGAGACTATTTGAAATATGGATTTACATCCACTATCGTTAACGATGAACCTCGCCCTAAGTGTATATTGTGCCTTGAGATATTAGCTAATGATAGTATGAAGCCATCACGATTAGCAAGACATTTAAAAACTAAGCATCCAGAACGTGAAGACAAACCTCTACAATTTTTTCAGTGATGTTTAAAGTTCACCGGGGGAAGGAGACCAAAGCCCTGAGGTAAGTGGGGAAATGGGTTACCGGGAGGAAGCACGAGCAGGAGCGCGTGAGAGGGGAGGGCTCCTGCCTCATACTGAGAAAGACAGGCGATCAGCGGGTTATCTCAAGTGCCTATACACAAATGCACGAAGCCTGGGAAACAAGCAGGGAGAACTGGAAGTCCTGGCAAAGTCAAGGAATTTTGATGTGATTGGAATAACAGAGACTTGGTGGGATAACTCACATGACTGGAGTACTATCATGGATGCATATAAGCTGTTCAGGAAGGACAGGCAGGGCAGAAAAGGTGGGGGAGTTGCACTGTATGTAAGAGATCAGTATGACTGCTCAGAGCTCAAGTATGAAACTGCAGAAAGACCTGAGAGTCTCTGGTTTAAGTTTAGAAGCCTGAGCAACAAGGGTGATGTTGCGGTGGGAGTCTACTATAGACCACCAGACCAGGGGGATGAGGTGGACGAGGCTTTCTTCCGGAAACTCGCAGAAGTTACTAGATCACACGCCCTGGTTCTCATGGGAGACTTCAATCACCCTGATATCTGCTGGGAGAGCAATACAGCAGTGCACAGACAATCCAGAAAGTTTTTGGAAAATGTAGGGGACAATTTCCTGGTGCAAGTGCTGGAGGAACCAACTAGGGGCAGAGCTCTTCTTGACCTGCTGCTCACAAACCAGCAAGAATTAGTAAGGGAAGCTAAAGTGGATGGGAACCTGGGAGGCAGTGACCATGAGATGGTCGAGTTCAGGATCCTGACACAAGGAAGAAAGGAAAGCAGTAGAATATGGACCCTGGACTTCAGAAAAGCAGACTTTGACTCCCTCAGGGAACTGATGGGCAGGATCCCCTGGGAGAATAACATGAGGGGGAAAGGAGTCCAGGAGAGCTGGCTGTTTTTCAAGGAATCCCTATTGAGGTTACAGGGACAAACCATCCCGATGTGTAGAAAGAATAGTAAATATGGCAGGCGACCAGCTTGGCTTAACAGTGAAATCCTTGCTGATCTTAAATACAAAAAAGAAGCTTACAAGAAGTGGAAGATTGGACAGATGACCAGGGAAGAGTATAAAAATATTGCTCGGGCATGCAGGAGTGAAATCAGGAAGGCCAAATCACACCTGGAGTTGCAGCTAGCAAGAGATGTTAAGAGTAACAAGAAGGATTTCTTCAGGTATGTTAGCAACAAGAAGAAAGTCAAGGAAAGTGTGGGCCCCTTACTGAATGAGGGAGGTAACCTAGTGACAGAGGATGTGGAAAAAGCTAATGTACTCAATGCTTTTTTTGCCTCTGTCTTCACGAACAAGGTCAGCTCCTAGACTACTGCACTGGGCAGCACAGCATGGGGAGAAGGTGACCAGCCCTCTGTGGAGAAAGATGTGGTTCGGGACTATTTAGAAAAGCTGGATGTGCACAAGTCCATGGGGCCGGATGCGTTGCATCCGAGAGTGCTAAAGGAGTTGGAGGATGTGATTGCAGAGCCATTGGCCATTATCTTTGAAAACTCATGGCGATCAGGAGAAGTCCCGGATGACTGGAAAAAGGCTAATGTAGTACCCATCTTTAAAAAAGGGAAGAGGGAGGATCCTGGGAACTACAGGCCAGTCAGCCTCACCTCAGTCCCTGGAAAAATCATGGAGCAGGTCCTCAAGGAATCAATTCTGAAGCACTTTAGAGGAGAGGAAAGTGATCAGGAACAGTCAGCAAGGATTCACCAAGGGCAAGTCATGCCTGACTAATCTAATTGCCTTCTATGACGAGATAATGGGCTCTGTGGATGAAGGGAAAGCAGTGGACGTGGTGTTCCTTGACTTTAGCAAAGCTTTTGACACTGTCTCCCACAGTATTCTTGCCAGCAAGTTAAAGAAGTATGGGCTGGATAAATGGACTATAAGGTGGATAGAAAGCTGGCTAGATTGTCGGGCTCAACGGGTAGTGATCAATGGCTCCATGTCTAGTTGGCAGCCAGTGTCAAGTGGAGTGCCCCAAGGGTCAGTCCTGGGGCCGATTTTGTTCAATATCTTCATAAATGATCTGGAAGATGGTGTGGATTGCACCCTCAGCAAGTTTGCAGATGACACTAAACTGGGAGGAGAGGTAGATATGCTGGAAGGTAGGGATAGGATACAGAGGGACCTAGACAAATTAGAGGATTGGGCCAACAGAAATCTGATGAGGTTCAACAAGGACAAGTGCAGAGTCCTGCACTTAGGACGGAAGAATCCAATGCACCGCTACAGACCAGGGACCGAATGGCTAGGCAGCAGTTCTGCAGAAAAGGACCTAGGGGTTACAGTGGACGAGAAGCTGAATATGAGTCAACAGTGTGCCGTTGTTGCCAAGAAGGTCAATGGTATTTTGGGATGTATAAGTAGGGGCATTGCCAGCAGATCAAGGGACATGATCGTTCCCCTCTATTCGACACTGGTGAGGCCTCATCTGGAGTACTGTGTCCAGTTTTGGGCCCCACACTACAAGAAGGATGTGGAAAAATTGGAAAACGTCCAGCGGAGGGCAACAAAAATGATTTAGGGGACTGGAACACATGACTTATGAGGAGAGGCTGAGGGAACTGGGGATGTTTAGTCTACGGAAGAGAAGAATGAGGGGGGATTTGATAGCTGCTTTCAACTACCTGAAAGGGGGTTCCAAAGAGGATGGCTCTAGACTGTTCTCAGTGGTAGCAGATGACAGAACAAGGAGTAATGGTCTCAAGTTGCAGTGTGGGAGATTTAGGTTGGATATTAGGAAAAACTTTTTCACTAGGAGGGCGGTGAAACACTGGAATGCGTTACCTAGGGAAGTGGTGGAATCTCCTACCTTAGAAGTTTTTAAGGTCAGGCTTGACAAAGCCCTGGCTGGGATGATTTAATTGGGGATCGGTCCTGCTTTGAGCAGGGGATTGGACTAGATGACCTCCTGAGGTCCCTTCCAACCCTGATATTCTATGATTCTAAGTCATGCGATACTTAATCCAGTACTTTACAAATTTTCACTAAACTTGATGATAAATGTTTAGAAGCCTCTTTTGAGGTTTCTTACTTAATAGTGAAAGACAAAAAGCCACATACCATTGGGGAAACACTTGTTCTTCCTGCCACGGTAAAAATGGATGAAATAGTACACGGAAAACAATAAAGCGACAAACTAAAATCCTAACTAAAAAGTATTTGTCAGCAAATACTGTTGGAAGACCCATAGAAAACATTGCTGAAGATTTGAAGAAACAAGTATTAGAACAAATTACGCAGCGTGGGAGGTTTGCTACACAGGTGGATGAAAGTACAGATGTTTCTAACATGTCTCAGCTTATGGTATTTGCTAGATTCTGTTTCAATAATGAAGTACACGAAAAACTACTTTTTTGTGAGCCACTAAAGGAAAGATGTACCAGAAAATATATATTCTCAACAGTAAATGACTTCTTTAATAAAAACAACGTTTTATGGAAAAACTGTGTAAGTGTAACCACTGATGGAGTGGCTACTTTGACTGGAATAAAGAAAGCACCACATGTGAAATTCATTCACTGTACCATGCATAGGCAAGCTATTGCAGCAAAGAAGTTTGGAGCCAGAAGTGCACAAACTGCTACAGGATGTCATTGATGTGGTTAATTTTATAAAAACAAGACCTTTAAATAGTAGAATCTTTACAATACTTTGTAATGAGATGGGGAGTGACCATGAAAATATTTTGTACCACACAGAGGTTCGCTGGTTATCTCGTGGCAAAGTGCTTAAGAGTTGTCGAACTAAAAGATGAGTTACTCATTTTTCTTTTACAAAAAGACAAGTGTTCCAAATTTGCTGACCTTTTCTGTGATGACAGGTGGCTGTCAGTAGTATGCTACCTAGCAGATATGTTCAAAAAAATAAACGCACTTAATCTGTCCCTTCAAGGTAAAGGTGACGTTTTAACAATGAGTGAGAAAGTTACTGCTTTTCAAAAGAAACTCATGCTATGGAGAGAGCATTTTGAAAACGGATGTTTGGAAATGTTCCATGGTTATGTGATTTTGTTGCTGAAAATTATGTAAGTGTGTCACCTATAAAAACTCTCATATCTGCACACTTAAAAAACTTGGAAACAGAATTTTCTAACCGGTTTAAAAATCTTCCAAATGAAGAGTTTCAGTGGGTTTTGAACCCATTTGTTAAAAATATAAAAATGCAACACCTTCCGATTAGTTTGCAAGAAAAACTGATTGACATCAGGGAAGATGGAAATTTACTAGCCGAATTTCAACAAAAACCGTTGCATACTTGGTGGACGGGACTGAAAAATGAGTATCGTGATTTAGTAAGCTCAGCCAACGATGCACTTCTTCCATTTGGCTCTACGTAGCTTTGTGAGGCATCTTTTTCAGCTATGACAGCCATTAAAACCAAGGTGCGAAATAAACTGAACTAACCAGACCTTCGAATCGCTGCATCACAAAGTGTTAAACCAAGATTTTCAAAAATAATGAAGCATATTCAATCACATTGCTCTCACTAAAAATATTAATAATAATAATTTTTTTAGTGAGAGCAAAAAATATTGTTTTTCATCTTTATCTCATCCTTTTTTAATGTCTATTTTTTGTGTGTTTTATAATGTACATAATATATTAGTACAGTAGTACATGTATATAATTTATACATAAATAAATATACATATATTGGGGGGGTGCTCAAAAAAATTTTTACTGATGGGGTGCTTGATCAAAAAGGTTTGGAGACCACTGATCTACAGGATATCTATTGCATACGCACTTGAGGTTCTTCCTGCTTTCCACTAGATGGTAGCATTACCCTACCCAAATGTGCATGAGGCTAAGGAGTAGTTTATTTCTCTCTCTTCTGACCTCGCTGTAATTGACTTGTTGATTGTTTTAGAGTAGCATCAGCATAGAATAACCTTTGATGTTTGATCCATTGACTAGGGAAGCAGAGAGCAGGTGGACTCAGAGTAAAGCAAAGCAGGGCTTGTGCAGTATGGCCCAGGGGCTAGGATGCTGAACAAGGAGGAAGGGTATGTCTGCACTGCAATCACGGGTAGGACCTCGGCACATGTAGACATACCCAGATCTAGCTAGCTCAGATTGCAACAGCAATGAAGCCACAACAGCCTGGGCAGCAGCACAAACCAACCTGGGTCCCAGGGTATGTACTCAAGCAGCTAACCCATGCTGCTGCCCACGCTGCCACGGTTTCACTGCAAGTCAGTTTGCCTCTTTGTGCCTCAATTTCCTCGTCTGTAAAATCAGGCTGATGAGATTTGCCACCCTACTATTTGTGGATGTCGTGCTAAAGAAGAGCTAACAAGGGCTACGAGTAGCTTCTAAAAATTCCCAGTTGGCTGGCAGCATCTCCCCGTTCCAACTGAGAACTGGTTTCAGTTCATGTAATTCCCAGGCACCTTGCTGAATTCACCTGTCACCGCCACAGCTCTAAAAGCCATCATGTGCCCAGCTCATGTCAGTGAAAGGAGCAGGGACCCACACCCAGGAGGCGGGAGTAGGTTTCAAATGGGATTGTACTCAGGGTAGCTAGCCTGTCTCACCACCCATGCAGCCAAAGCTACGCTGCTCTTTTTTAGCACACTAGCTCAATCAAAGTTAGCATGAGTATATCTGCCTGAGCTAAAAATTACGCCTCCAGCTCCAACATAGACATGCCCATGGTGTGTGTGCTACACAGTAACAGGGTGCAGCTATGCTAGGAAGGGGAGGCTTCACAGTGGCAGGCAGAGCAGAATATCCACAGCCAGGTAGAAGCACACTTACACACATATCCCCTTTCTGCAGAGCAAACAGGCTTAACCGCTACACTGCCAGGCAAGGGTGGGAGAGACTGTAGGGAAAAGAGGGAAACAAACAAGAGGCAGGCAGCAATCTGAGCAGGGAACTGTGAGGCTGGTGTTTTGCTTTCCGCATGCTTCCTCATGCTCTTGTGGTTAGGGCAGTGGAGGAGGAGATTGGACACTGGGGTTGTGTTGTCAGTTCTGCCACTGATTCAACATGAGGCCTCAGTCAAGGTACTTCACTTCTCTGTGCCTCAGTTTTCCCCCTCTGTACATTGGATATAATAAGGGATATTATAAAGGTTAACCAATACAAAGCACTTTAAAATCCTCAGATGAATGTTGCTATAAAGGGATTATTATTTATTATTAAGCACAATACAACATATGGAAATTCTAATAATATCTTCTCAATGCAAACATTTCTGAAAAGGACGTTAACAACTCAGGACTGTGCTGGCTTGCCAGCTTACTGACACAGGGCAAAATTGTGACTGTGTGGGGGTGAAGGGATGTAAAGCCCCAACCCTAACTCCTTGCAAAGCTGTCTGGGAAGGGAGAGCGGGGTCTGAGTCCAAGCAGGCAGAAAGAGACAGGGAGTGGGTGGATCCAGGACTGTGCTGCCCTCTCCCACACATACCCCATACTAGGCAGTAGAGTGGCTAGTTGTGAAGGGCTGTGAATGCTGTGCCTAGTAATCATCCAACACAGCATATTCTATCTCCTGCACAAAGCAGGAGCTTCAGAAGAATTCAAACTCAGAGGGTTGTCCTGAGTCACACTTCCTTTCTGCAGCTCCTCCTGAGCTGATACAGGTATGTGGCACCCCTTACTCAACATAGTCCATACAGTGTGACAAATGACTCATCAGAAGCTGAATTACATGCGAGAGGCTGAGGAGTTTCATAGCTGTCTTATAAACTGTTTCTCAGTCTCTTCCACATCAGAAAGTCTCCACAGGGGGCTGTTCGCAGTCCCTGTAGTGACTCAGATCTTTGCTCTGAGCCCTTGGTTTCGGACCAGCCCTCAGGTAGAACTCCCCAGACTGCTTTGCTTCCAAGTGGTGTACACGGTAGAATCCAGGACTCCCTCTGGACCAGACCTGGCATAGGACTTGTGAAAGACTTTTCTCTGTATCTTGATTTCTTCATTGCCCTCAATGATTTTCTCCTCAAAGCAGCTAAACTCAAATTCTTTTGGCTTTCTCCCCTCAGTAAAGGCAGGCAGCCTGCAGGAACCCAGCTCCCAGCCAGTATGGGGGCAAGGTCCAGACTGAGATCGTTGAGCAGGTCACATGGAAATTCCCTCCACTGAGACCAGGCCAGAACCAGTGTCAGGCTCTAGGTTCCAACAGACACATGGGACAAGTTTTTTTTCAAACCCCCTCCCCTCCTCCAAAGATGGAATCCCTATTCCTACTGCTTTCAAAGCAAGCCATGAAACATTCCAACTCCTGTGAATTCTCAGATACCAATGGGCAATTTGTCTCCGGTGGCTCCAACTCACTCTTCATTAGGTGCAGACTGCGGTTGGTCCCCACTTAGCCCAGACCCAGCATCAGGGAGCGCAGGATGAAGAGTTTCAGATCCTGCTCTCCGAGAGATGGACCAGCTTCTAGGAGTCCCACAGGAGGTCATGAAGTGGCTACTGCTTTCCTTAGGGAGGTATGCAGGATTCATACCTGCAGATTGTTGTTCCAGGCTGCTTGGTAATGCACTGACTCCTGCACAGGATCCCTGCTCTCAGGTGTTTGGCCCAGGGACTAGTGAAGGACACTGGTCACAACCAGCTCTTAAAGGGGCAGCACAAAGTCTTAAAACCTCTCAGGAGAGACTCCCCCTCTAAAGGAGAGGAGGAAATCTCTAAGTCTGAGGCTTTGAGTGAGATACCTCAGATGCTCAACTAAGCTTTGCAGAGTTAAGCATGAATGGGGGCTCTAGCTTCACAAATGCTTAGTGTTTTATTTTCTAAAAACATAAAACCAAACAAAGAAACTGGCAAAGCTGAAGAGCTGTGTAATTCTTCCTTGCCTGCTTTGTGGCTGTGATGAAGTTGGATGGGAATTCCCTAGCAAGACCTACTTATACCTAAGAACAAAAAAGGTCTTCTTACTCTGCTTAAGCTTAACCCTGCTGTGGCCATAGTGAAGCATATAGCCATATCAACTGAGTGAGACAGGATCCACAGACAGGACAATATGATCATCACTCAGACTAAACTTGGATACAGCAACCTCAGCCTTGGGAGTATTGGCTGCAGCCTCTTATTGCGTAGGTCTACACACTCTTGGGATGCCCTTGGGAGCATGTGCCCCCCGACATACACATCCCAAGTCCTCCATAAATCTATTTTAAACTACATTTCCCAAGTAGCTTTTTCAGGCCTGATACTTCACCTGATTCTGATTTGCTGTACATTCAAAACTTCCAAAGACAGGTCCTGGGGGCAACTATGACTCCAACTGAAGAAACTGGAATTGTGGACTAACATCTGGTGTCCTTCCAAATATTTTGTTGAGGCACTCTTTGGGTAGCACAGAGACAAAGGCATTGCTGAGGCTGTATGCCAGGGGCTACGTCCCTCACTCCTTCCGGTGGGAGACTATTCAAGCTCCCTTATCTCAGCCAGTGTTCCCTTTGAAGCCATTGTCTCTCCAGGTTCCAGCATGGAGATTATGTAGCAGAGGAGGTCATTGATACCTATCCTAAGAGTTGGAAGACTCCGGCTGAGATTCTCTGGAAAACCACCCAGCCCCAAACATTTCTTTTGTTTTTCGGTGTTCCGAGAGATTTCACTCTCTCTGTGAAGGTCACTATACAGTGTGGGCCCTCATATGTGGGTGAACCACCTCAGAAAATGGGTGCTTGAGAACATCAGGGAAGGCTATTCAATAGAACTCACTCCTTATCCTAGGAACAAGTTTATCCTTTCCCCACAGTATGTTAAAATTAACCAGCAAAGTCCCTTCATAGCATCAGAAGATGAAGGGCACAATAGACCATCTCCTACGCACTGAAATGATAGAACCAGTTCAGTGGGGGGAGGGGGAAAAGAGATATTTTGGAAGGGACACAAGATGCTTTGTTGTACGCAGAAACAATGGCATGCAACCCATTTTAGATCTCAGGTCTCTCAACAAGTCCATAAGGAGATCAATATTCCAGGTAGAAATACTGAAATCCATCATTACAGCACTATCTTCCCAAAACTTCAGAATATGAAAATAAATATCCTGGAGACCTACTGAAGATATGATCAGGGAGAGTCACCCAGGGGATACTTTAGCTTCTGTTACAACAAGATGCATTTTCAATATAGAATACTTCCGTTTGGACTCATAAATTCTACCTGGGTATTCACAAATTCTGTATCATCTGTCCCTTCAAGTGAAAGGGATACATGTCTACTCTGGTCTGGCCAACATTCTCATCAGATTATACAGAGCCCAGAAGACATAGCTGAAAGCCTTCAGAAACCTGGCTTTGTGCGAACAAGTGGAAGGGCCAGTTACAGCTCTTACAAAATTCCAGCATCTCAGTTATCATCCAAAACTATCTTTATTTCATTTCAGAAGAATATATTGTCTGATTTGCCAAACATTAGCACACATCTCCCAAGATAAAATATCTGACTCAGCTCCTGTGCTACTTGGTCTCATGTGGATACCCAGTCCTAATCTTGCTTCATTTCCAGACAGCAATTGCAGCAAATAAGTATATGAAGATCTTGGTCCAGAGCCAGTACTAGTATCACTTGGTGAATTTAATATTATTTAACAGCTACCTGATCATAGTTTCCAGAGAAGCTGGTCTTAACTACAGATTCTGGACACCATGTAGGGGGAATGTATATGGACTCCTATGTGGTTTGCGGGGTGGTGGGGGGACGTAGACCAAGTAGGCGACATGGGGTACAACCTGCTTCATGTTATGGACATCAAGATCACTCCTTTTCCAACAGAAGATTCTTTTTTAACTGTGTATATAACTGCTAAGAAGGCAGAAAACCTTCAACACTGCTGAGAGAGGTAGCCTTGTTCATGTCCTGGACAGATGCTCTTACTCTGTTCTTTGGGGTTCTATACCAAGAAGGAGAGTCATGGTCAACTGACTCAGCAAGACACACTTAGAACTAAGGGAATGCGGTCTAGATCAGCTAGCTTTTTGGTGCATCTCTGGCCAGGTTGGAAGCTTATTGATGAACTTCTTTGCACCCAAGTCCAGTTGGAGAACCAAAAGAGGAGAGGAGGAAACACTTGAAGGCAGAGGCTGTTGATTATCTTGTGACGGGTTAGATTCCACTTCTAGGATGCCACCTGATGTGCTGGGGTTCAACTGAGCCTCCCCTGCTCAATCAGCCTGGGTTCCCGCTCCCTGCTTGGCTGAATTAGGCTCTCCAGCCTCTTGCAGCGCATGCACACACACACACACACACATATTCCTTTTTGTGTGTGTGTAGGTAGGGCCACACCCCACTGCAGACACAGACTGAAGTCAGCTCTGTGTGACAGGACTCCCTCAGCACTCACGTGCCCACCCCTTTGGGGAGACAAACCCAAAACACTACTGTCTTGCACTGCATAGAAATATCCATACAGCACAAGCTCATAAAATGCTCCCTCTTCCTCAATGTGAAGAGAGATGTGCATGACTTCTTGCTGCCCCCCACAGCTAGAAATTGCATAAACTGGGTTTAATAATAAACAAAACAAATTTTTATTAACTATAATAGGCAGATTTTAAGTGGTTAAAGGGATAGCAAACAGAACAAAGCAGATTACTAAGCAAATGAAACGAAGTGTGCAAACTAAGCTTGACACACTCGGTAGGTAGGATACAAATTAGCAAATTCTCATCCTGAGTGATAAACAGGCTGGCAGATTCTTAAGACACAAGTTGTCTTGGCTTTCCTAGGTTTTCATACACAGGCTAAAGATCTTAGCCTGGGACCATAACTTTTCACACTTCAGTCTTTGTTCCTCAGGGGTTTTCAAGTGTGTTGTCATAGGGAGAGTGAGGACCCCTCCTGTTGTCATTGTCCCTCTTTTACATCTTCCCCCCCAACTTGCTGGAAAGCTTTTTTGCTGTGACCTGGGTCAAACAGTTCCCATTGTGTAGAGCTATCTCTGAGAGGCTTCTATTACACACAGTTCCTGGGGTAATCCTTATGCTTGTGTACATTTCTTTAATAAGCCACTAACATTGTTTGGCCTCATCCACCATAGCACATTTGAAATACAAAAACATGGTCAATATTCCTAGCTTCAGATACAAAAATTATACATGCATACAAATTGGATAAACACATTCAGTAAATCATAACCTTTCCAATGATACCTCACATGAGCCATCTTGCATAAATTATATCTTAGTTATACCATATTCATATCATAACCATATTTCCTTGAAGAATAGGGGGTGTAACGTCACACCTCTTATCTCAGAAGTGGGCTAAAAGGCCTACTTTATACCTTTCCTCCCTCAGCCACTGAAGGTGAAGATTGTGAAGGAACAGGCCACAGTGATTATAAACCTCTTCTCATAAACCCTCAGGTCTTGGTTCTCAGACCTGATTCAGATGTAGCTCAAACCTTCTCTCAAACTCCCAACAAATACATAAAACATAGCTCAAGAGTGACCTATCCTGAACCAATATCCAAACCTGCCTAGCCCATCAGCTGGGAAACTGAGAGGAAAGATCTATAATCACTCATTCTGAGAAGCTGATAAACACCCTCCTAGCATCTGAGAGGACATTCACAGATTATGTCTGTGGGTAACTTGAGGTTTAGATGTTGGTGTTACAAGGGACACACATCAGGGCAAAGTCAGCTGAAGCAAAAGATGGTCTAGCGTTTTGATTAGATGGTCTGACCATGGGGCTCCAGGGCAACACTTTTTGGAAAGGCCAGCCAGCAAAGTCAGGCATATTGCACTGTAAGAAATTCATGAGAATCTCCCATCACTGTCACACAACAGATTCCTGAGGACCACTCCTCTTATCAGTCCTGTAGCAATACACACCTCCAGTCATAATCTGGATCTGTGTGTAGGATCTACAAGTCCACATAAAACTACTTGTCAGCATCACAGTTGGTAGCTGTCTTCCTCTTCTCACTGAAACTGTCTTGCCTACTCAACACCTCCTTGTCCAAAGGACTGCAGAGCTTGGTATGCTCTCAGTTATACTTCAGATACACATTCCACCAAACATGGCAGTGCTGTAGACTCCCAAGGCCTCTATCTCCAAGGTCACCACATGTAATAGGAAATGGTATTGTTGCCTTTTTGAATGAAACCAAGCACTCTAAGAGCATAGAAATGCATAAGTTAGATGTGAACAGAGCCAACAGAGGAATAAAAATTTCTATAACAAAGGTTTCAGAATAGCAGCCGTATTAGTCTGTATCCGCAAAAAGAAAAGGAGTACTTGTGGCACCTTAGAGACTAACAAATTTATTTGAGCATAAGCTTTTGTGAGCTACAGCTCACTTTATCAGATGCATGCAGTGGAAAATACAGTGGGGAGATTTTATATACACAGAGAACATGAAACAATGGATGTTACCATACACACTGTAACAAGAGTGATCAGGTAAGGTGAGCTATTACCAGCAGGAGAGCCGAGGGGTGGGGAGAAACCTTTTGTAGTGATAATCAAGATGGGCCATTTCCAGCAATTGACAAGAACGTGTGAGGAACTGTGTGGCGGGGGATAAACATGGGGAAATAGTTTTACTTTGTGTAATGACCCATCCACTCCCAGTCTTTATTCAAGCCTAAGTTAATTGTATCCAGTTTGCAAATTAATTCCAATTCAGCAGTCTCTCATTGGAGTCTGTTTTTGAAGTTTTTTTTGTTGAAGAATTGCCACTTTTAGGTCTGTAATCGAGTGACCAAAGAGACTGAAGTGTTCTCTGACTGGTTTTTGAATGTTATAATTCTTGACGTCTGATTTGTGCCCGTTTATTCCTTCAGGATAGGTTGTAGATCCTTGATGATCCATTGGAGAGGTTTTAGTTGGGGGCTGAAGGTGATGACTAGTGGCGTTCTGTTATTTTCTTTGTTAGAATACCTGCTACAGGACAGGCCCATCTGCTACCCAAGATCCATAAACCTGGAAATCCTGGACGCCCCATCATCTCAGGCATTGGCACCCTGACAGCAGGATTGTCTGGCTATGTAGACTCCCTCCTCAGGCCCTATCCTACCAGCACTTCCAGTTATCTTCGAGACACCACTGACTTCCTGAGGAAACTACAGTCCATCAGTGATCTTCCTGAAAACACCATCCTAGCCACTATGGATGTAGAAGCCCTCTACACCAACATTCCACACAAAGATGGACTACAAGCCATCAGGAACAGTATCCCCGATAATGTCACGGCAAACCTGGTGGCATTTGCTCCAACCCCTCAGACAGAGACAAACACCTACAAGATCTCTATCAAGCATTCTTACAACTACCACCTGCTGAAGTGAAGAAACAGATTGACAGAGCAAGAAGAGTACCCAGAAGTTACCAACTACAGGACAGGCCCAACAAAGAAAATAACAGAACGCCACTAGCCATCACCTTCAGCCCCCAACTAAAACCTCTCCAACACATCATCAAGGATCTACAACCTGTCCTGAAGGACGACCCATCACTCTCACAGATCTTGGGAGACAGGCCAGTCATTGCTTACAGACAGCCCCCCAACCTGAAGCAAATACTCACCAGCAACCACACAACAGAACCACTAACCCAGGAACCTATCCTTGCAACAAAGTCCGTTGCCAACTGTGTCCACATATCTGTTCAGGGGACACCATCACAGGACCTAATCACATCAGCCACACCATCGTAGGCTCGTTGACCTGCGCATCTACCAATATGATATATGCCATCATGTGCCAGCAATGCCCCTCTGCCATGTACATTGGCCAAACTGGACAGTCTCTACGTAAAAGAATAAATGGGCACAAGTCAGACGTCAAGAATTATAACATTCAAAAACCAGTCGGAGAACACTTCAATCTCTTTGGTCACTCGATTACAGACCTAAAAGTGGCAATTCTTCAACAAAAAAACTTCAAAAACAGACTAACAAGAGACTGCTGAATTGGAATTAATTTGCAAATTGGATACAATTAACTTAGGCTTGAATAAAGACTGGGAGTGGATGGGTCATTACACAAAGTAAAACTATTTCCCCATATTTATTCCCCCCCCCCCCATTCCTCACACATTCTTGTCAACTGCTGGAAATGGCCCATCTTGATTATCACTACAAAAGGTTTCTTCCCCTCCTCCCTCCCCCCCCCCCCCCCGCCCGGCTCTCCTGCTGGTAATAGCTCACCTTACCTGATCACTCTTGTTGCAGTGTGTATGGTAACACCCATTGTTTCATGTTCTCTGTGTATATAAAATCTCCGCACTGTATTTTCCACTGCATGCATCCGATGAAGTGGGTTTTAGCCCACGAAAGCTTATGCCCAAATAAATTTGTTAGTCTCTAAGGTACCACAAGTCCTCCTTTTCTTTCTATAACAAAGGCATTCAAAAGCCTCAGGTACAAAAGCCTTACTGTGCACACTGTGAAAAGAGCAGCAATTTTGTGGGCAGAGAAATCACATATATGAGGAGGCATGAAATGCTATTACAGGGTCTTCCAGCCACCTTTTCTCAAACACTCTAGACTTGACATCCCCACCTGTGCTGATGCAGCATTTGGTAGAGGAGTGTTTTGGAGCAGGGAGCCCCCATAACCCTTAAGTTTATTTTCAGTTCTACATGGGTAAATTTGAATCTCCCCTTCCTCCTGCCCTAGGGATGATTTACGTCTTTCTACAGCCCACTGTGAAGGCTGTCTGACACAGAGGGGACTGAGAAAAGGGAAATCCTGTCTTACCATTGAATTTTCATTCTAGGACCCTCCATGTCAGATAGTGTGACCTTCCCTTGGAGGACTGCATTATATCTACGGTTTTATTCTGGCCGTTGCTCGTTTGTTGAGTAGTTTGAAAGGGAAGAGGTGTTCCTCCAGGAAATCCTTACATTTTATGTCAAGGCTCTGCTGTAAAGAGTTTGAGTTGAATAATACTTTTATACAGTTAGGATTTTTCAGTTTTGGGTGCTGTCTTTCTGGAGAGTTCTTTTGGGGGGGCCAACGTAATCCCCACCTCAGAGCCAAGATTTGGTCTGCCTCCAGTCACCCTGGAATTGGGGAACACCCCACTGTGAATACCATCTGACACAGAAGGTTCTAGAATGAAAATTCTCAGGTAATACAGAATTTTCCCTGTTATATATATCTATCTATATCTATCACACAGTGGAGCCGGTTCGCTGGAACCGGTTGTTAAATTTAGAAGTCCTTCGCGGGACAACTGGTTCTAAAAGGGCTTCTAAATTTAACAACCGGACAAAAGTGGCGCCTTAGGCACCAGTTCCGTGGGTGCTTCGGGGCTGGAGCACCCAAAGGGAAAATTTGGTGGGTGCAGAGCACCCACCGGCAGCTCCCCGCCCCGCACCCAGCTCACCTCACCTCCGCCTCCTCCCCTGAACGCACCGCCCTGCTCTGCTTCTCCGCCCCCCGCCCCTGGCTTTCCACGAATCAGCTGTTCGTGCGGGAAGCCTGGGAGGGCTGAGTGGCAAGCGGCGGCTTCGCGCTCAGGCTCGCAGAGGTGGAGCGGAGGTTAACCGGGGCAGGGGCGGGAGGGGGCGTGAGGAGGGCCGCCCTTGCCACAGCAGGTAACTTGGGGGGCGCACAGGGGAACCACTCCCTGACCCCGCTCGCCTCCGCCTCCCTGGGCCTGAGTGCGAAGCTGCTGCCTGTTTCTCAGCCCTCCCAGGCTTCCCGCGCGAACAGATGATCCGCGGGAAGCGACGGAGGGGGTGGGGGCACGCGGAGAAGCAGAGCAGGGTGGCACGTTCAGGGCGGAGGCAGAGAGGAGGTGAGCTGGGGCTGGGAGCGGGGAGCTCTGCACCCACCAAATTTTTCCCATGGGTGCCCCAGCCCCAGATCACCCACGGAGTCAGTGCCTAAGGCACCACTTTTAATGTGATGAGTGGGGGGAGCGGCCGCTCCCCGCCCCCCAGCTATGCTACCCCGCCTCTAGGAGCCAGAGGGACCTGCCAGATACTTCTTGGGAGCCGCCCCAGGTAAGCACTGCTGGGACTCCCCACCTCGTCCCCCGGCAGGTCTCTCTGGCTCTTAGGGGCGGGGTGCGGTGGGCACCCACTACGGTGGCCCACGAGACCCTCCTGCCTGGTTCTGGGGGCAGTCAGGGGATGGGGGGTGGATGGGGCAGGGGTCCCGGGAGGGGGGAGGGGGCCTGCCACGATCCCCTCGTGGGGTTAGGAGGGAACCGGTTGTTAAGATTTTGGCAGCTCATCACTCTGTGTGTATATATATATATATATATATATATATATATATATATATATATATATACACACAGAGAGAGAGAGAGAGAGAGAGAGACACACATTTTTCAGGCAAATAACAGAACTTGCCTTAAAGTGCCCTTCTGCTCAGAAAAGTGACTATATAAAAGACACCTTCCCACTCAGCAGATCTGCCCCCTGTGTGTAGTCAGAGTCCTATCTGCTGATTTTACTGACTAAAATAAGCTTGACTGCTCTCAGCACTGCAGAGCCAGAACATCTACGAGGGAACAGTATGGATCCTATTCCTTTGTGTACATCATCAATAAAAGACTTGTGTACTAAGCTTCAATCTGTTACACCTATCTAAACCCACTGAAGACAGGGGGATTGCACAAGTGTCACTGAGGTTATCATTTGTCCTGGAACAATTTTGTTACTGTGGTGATGAGGTAAAAAGCAAAACCCCAGCTTGTTTTTCAGATGCAGGGGGAGTTTTCAAGGCTGGTGGGGAGAAGAAATATTTTACTTGCAAAGTACACACATTTTTCTGGCCATCACCAAGACACAATTAAAGACAGACACACCCCTCCCCCCCCCCGTTTCATTATTTTTAACAAGGTGCTTTTCAGAGCACAATGGTACTTTAGAACAAACACAAACTCTTCAGCTTCGCTCATGCATTCACCTCCTTCCTGTGTCACAAATTAAAGGCCGAGTCCTGCAAAGTTACTCTCAGATGCAACACAGTTAATTTCAATGGGACTAAGGACGGGTGTAAGCCTAAATGTAGGAGTTATGATTTGCTAGATCCAGCCCCAAGAAAATACAAACTTCTTTCTGGGAAATATCAGTCAAATGGCATTTTGCATTAAACGAGACACCACTGAGGGTTATGGAGAATGCGAAGGAGGCACAGGTCTTTCTTTAAAAAAAATCCAAGAGGAAGGGAGGCTATGTTAGCAAATGGCTAAAGTGGGAGAACTGGGTTCTGGCCTGACTCTAACATTGACTTTCTGTGTGAGCTCTGACTCAGTTTCCCACTTTATATAATGGAGATGGTGCTTACCCTTGCAAAATGCTTTGAGATTTTTGGATGAAGAAGCTCCATTTAGGTGCTATGTAGTATCTGCCATTAATAAGAATTAGAACAACATAGCAATCATTTTTAATAAACAAAGGCCTAATCCTACTATGGCTTAATTTCAGTGTGGTCACTTGTGGGAGTGAGGGTTACTCATGTAAGGCTCACCAGTTCAGCTCCTATAATCCCCCCCCCCCTTTTTTTAAACCTAAATATGTAAGATGTAACAGGAATGGATCTGATATGTAATCATGTTATGAGTACTATACGAGCTGTGATGTAAGAATCTAAGAATATTGATATGTAACCTAATTACTGAGAGAGACTGTAACTTACATTGGTGTTATAAGAACTTCCTGTGTGAATGTATTGATTTAACTTAATAAAGTCTGTGGGAACAGCAAACAGGGAAGACCATCTAGGTACACACTAGAAAGACAATGGGGTTCAGCTATTAGCATCAGAGAGCCTGTTTCTTGTCTCCAACACACTGTAAACACTGTTTGCCAGGCTGGGAATTAGAGATCAAAGGAAAAGCCTCTCTGCGGGGCAGATGGTGAAGTTCACTGGTGAGCGACTGTCTAGCCAGGCAGGCTGGCACAGGTAGACTTTGCAGTGGCAGTCTAATGAAATTGTCCTGTTCAGATCCAGGGGACGGTAAGCCTTAGAGAAACGCAGGCTTTGCAAATTTAGGCTGGTTTATTGATTTTAGGATGGGTATTTTTTTTAAATGCTTTTGTTCTAAATAAATGATACTTTAAGGAAGCTGCTTGGTCACTAATTACCACTGTCATTGTCCTCAAGGGGTGGGCATGGATCGGAGTTCATGTTGCACTTCCTGTCAGTGCCTGGCTCAAGCCAGGGAAGCTAATGATCCAACCAGCGGACCAATATCGGTGATGAATCCTAGTCATGTGCCACCTGAGGCATGTTGCACAGATGCTAAGAAGACTGTCCCCAGGCAGGGGCGCTGGAACAATTTGCACAGTGGAGGTGCTGAGAGCCATTGAACCAAACCGTAAACCCTGTATATAATGGAAACCACATCAAACCTATGTCCCCGAGGAAATAGTACTGCAAGGTCTGAGCCCAAGGCAGATCTGCCACACTGATCACTGCTGATACAGAGGACTGCCACCTGGCCTGAGAATGAGAGAAATGCATGTTTCCACCCTAACAAAGCATGAGGCCTGACACCTACAGTGTGGGTGGTACCTGGAGAGACCAAGATGTGTAGGAAGTGCAGTTACCCTGGTAACCATTTCATAAGGTATTATAATTCATAACTCCATTTCTCTTTTAAGGGATATAGCTGCAAGGAACTGCCTGCTGACCTGCACTGGGACAGGACGAGTAGCCAAAATTGGTGATTTTGGAATGGCCCGAGATATATACAGGTAAGGAGCAGGAGTATTCAATTTGCTTGGAGAAAAGTAAATGAAATGACATCTCCAGAGCGTGGAGGGATCACATGTATGTCTGAAAAATATGAGCTGTCCCATGACAGCTGAGCTAGAATCACCCCAATGGAGCCAGCCATTATCTCTAGGGGAGTTGTCTACACTAGACTATTTACTCCAGTTAATTGCTTGTCAGTTAAGTTGGCTAACACAGTGGTTTTCAACCTGTGGTCTGCAGACCCCTGGGCTTCTGCACACTAGGTCTAAGATTTCCAAAGGAGTCCACACCTCCATTCAAAATGTTTAGGGGTCTGCAAATGAAAAGAGGTTGAAAGCCACTGAGCTAACACATTTGCACATGCTAATCTGGACATACCATGTATGTTTGTTCCAGGGGGCACACTATTAATGTTTCTTGTGTCCAGACTAGCATGCACAAATGCATTCACCAATTCCAGCTCATTGGCATTCAGTGCACTTAAGTTTAAAAAAATCTAGTGACAAACCCAAGGTTTCTGAAATAAACACTGCACTGTTGCCCTGCACCTTGGAGAGTCATTGCGCCCGTGCAAAGTGGGTGTAAAATCCACACCAGCTCAAAATGGTTGCATTTGAGACCTGTTCCCCATTCAGTGTGCACCAGTGTAGGTGACCATATGAAGTGCAGCCAACTGGAAAACCAGGTCAGGGAACCATCTGGGAACCAGTCTCTGTGGTGGAGTTTCAATTGTGGGAAAACAGGATACAAAGCCAAGCATTCATCTGGCAGTCCAAAAATAAGTGGATTCTTCAAGGCATCATGTTCTTCAGGAGGCCCTGGTTCAGTAGTTAGCCTCTTCCATCACTGAACCAGAGGCCAAGCTTCTTGAACTTGTGCAAAGACCCTGTTTTGCCCAGACATCACCTTTAAAGAATTCATTTTAGTCTCTTTTATCAACTCTGAGGGTTACAAAGTTCTTGCTTATCAATTCTCGCACAGAATTGTCTGGGTTTATTCTGCCCCCAATTGGCGGAGTGGGAAAGACTCGTTATTCATCTGACCCCTTTCAGCCCCTGTGGAATTTGATTCAAAGCCCTTAATTCTCCTTGCATTTGGTCTTCCCAGGGCAAGCTACTATCGCAAAGGAGGGAGAGCCATGCTGCCTGTCAAGTGGATGCCACCAGAGGCTTTCCTAGAGGGGATCTTCACCTCCAAGACCGATACCTGGTGACGATTACCTTTTACTCACCTCTGCAAGCCAGCCGGGGGGGGGGGGGGCGGTTAGGGAGTCCAATGCACATGTGGCGACGTCAGCTGGTCATCAGGAATTGAGGTCTTCTCACAGATAAAGCTTTAAACATGTCAAAGTTGCCCAAAGTCCTAGCAGAAGAAATCAAGAATTCTTCACTTTGTCTTCAATTAGAGTTTTGACTAAATGAGTCCTGAGTGAGAATTTAAGAATCTGGCCCAACATCAGTAGAATACATAAAAATACGCAGACACACTCCTTTGGGTGTGCAGCACCCCTTCACATTATGCTACGAATGGCTACAATTTACAGCCCAGGGGACAGCTGTCCAGAAGCAGGGTTCACCGCTGATGCTGCTGCTCTTTGCCTGGCAGGGACCCCATTGGCAGAATCTGCCTGAAAGATATGCTTAATCAGTGTATTTCCCATGTGTGCTGGCCCTGCTTCATCTCTGTCCAGCCTTGCCCACTTTATGGACTGCTCCAGATGGTTCTGGGCCATCTAGCAGAGCAGGTCCTGGAGCTGGTTTGCACCACTGAACCCCTGACTCTAACAGGGCTTTCCACTGCCAGGGGCTGCAGCCTGTGGAAAGAAGAAGCTGGGTGACAGCACGTTTGTCAGCCTTGCAATGCCCCAACACTATGCTAAGGTACTAGTGGTGCAGCATGTCCGGGTTGCAAAAGCTGGCTGCAGGACTGCACGTTTGCAGTATGTGGCAGCAAAGTGCAGAGGGGAAGGGCTGTTTAAATGCCTGATATTAAAGCACAGTTTTAAAATCCAAACAAGCAGGAGCCTGATTTTCAATAACATCACTGTCAGACACTTCTAACTTGTTAACCCTCAGCATCCGTCACTCAGCATCCATAGCTGACAAGACTGCTTAGATGCTGCTATCTTCATAATCACACGCATAATCACTCCTTCGCTTTGGCATTATTTTAACGCGGAGACACTGAAATATAAAATTACTGTAGACTTAAGCGGAAGCTCTGGCGAGCTGCTGAGGGAATGGTATTTATATAAATGCCTTTCAGATAAACTTTTTTGGTTTTAAAATAAGCACCTCCATCAGTAGAGCATTTGTGAAAACGTACTGGAAAATGGAAGGTGTTCAGTTTGTGAAGAACCCTGTCTATCAGCACAGTATCCTCTTAAAGTGATGCTGGCACATTGCTTCCAATGCCACACTGACCCAGTTCCCTGACAATGTATTTAATTAGCAATGCCTGGACCTCCAAAAGATTAGGGATAGATTATCTGTCGTATCAGAGCAGACCAGTCAGTGGCCAGCACCAGATATTTCAAAGGAAGGTGTACAATCCCTGTAATGGGCAATTATAGGTAACCCACCTTTAGTAGAAGTTTCTTCCTAGCTCCCATCAGACAGGGGTTGGTGAAATTCTGGTAAGATTAAAGTCAATGGCAAAACTCATATTGACTTCAGTGGAGCCAGTATTTTACCCTTGATCTCAATGATACCTTGTGACAGGGAGTTTGCTAGGTTAAATGTGTTGTGTAAAAAAAAAAAAAGAGAGAGTTCCCGATGATCAATTTTAAATGAGTGGCCTTTCAGTTTCACTGGCTGTCCCCTTGTTCTTGTATTATGAACACTCAAATGTTTGGACACCTATGCAAACAACTTGAGTCTACAGAAAGTGGAAATCTCATGCAATGTCTGATACTTTTATGTTGCCAGTCAAGCCAGATATACCACCTTAATGGTGCTTTAGTATTTCCACTTCCAGAGCCAGGTAGTGCAGAAAGAAACAACACTTTAAAATAAGTTATTCTGATATTTTGGAACCTCACAAAATTAGGTTTGGGTGACCATCCAGATTGATTCTAAGGGTTTGTCTACACATGGAGTTATTCCAGAATAGCTATTGTGCTTTACTTTCACACCCCAACTTCATCCAAATTATCTTTCCAATATAGACAAACCCTTATTTTAGTCACACTGATTTTCTGTCTGTATGAGTGATCTGGAGCTTTAGGATGCTGCACCAAGATAGTGTTGTCTGAAGGCCTTTTAGACCAAATTCTAAAGGCAATAGGGTACAAATCAAAGCCTAAGGGGCATTGTTGGCTGGTTTCTGTGGCAGGTCCTTTGGCGTGCTGCTGTGGGAGATCTTCTCATTAGGCTACATGCCCTATCCTTGCAAAACCAACCAGGAGGTGCTGGAATTTGTCACTAGTGGAGGAAGAATGGATCCACCAAAGAGCTGCCCAGGACCTGTGTGAGTATCTCCTCAGCCTTAGACACAAGTCAAAGGCTAGAAAACATTCAGACTGGCTAGTCAAACATGGCTGCCACCCCCTCTACACCCAAAACAAACTTTTTACCCTAGGTTTTCCTCAAAGATTAACAGAAGTTTAAGTTGAGAACACCATTAATTGGTACCCATTTTGGCAGTCTCAGCAGAGAGGCCCAGGGTTCAGTGGAATGGGAGACTTAGTTACATACTTTCCTCATACCAGGGGGTCCTTCCAAAACCTGATTGAGGCTCACAAGCGGGGCAAAGTGAGGAAGGTTAAGTTGCTATTTCCATGTTATACCCGTTCTGTGAATAAAACAACGACTTCAGGGCTGGTAACCTGTCAACTTTCATCACCAATAAACTTCCATACAATTAAAAATACAGGCTCCAGTTCTGGGATCTTGTACAGGCCCTCTTTGCCACCAACTACCAGCAGATTTCCTCAATGTGGTGAATACTCACCTGCCTTAGGAAGCATATCAGGTGTGTGGCCAGAGAGCATGACTGAAGCATGCACAGGTGCTCTCCAGAAATTCCCCATTTGCCAGAAAATCCCCTTGGAACTATTGAAAGCTGTGCACAAATTAGAGCAGCACTGAGTAATTGCACCTTCCGCCCCCACCCCCCCGCCCCACCTCCCATGGCCCCAGAATCAGGGAACATGAAAATGACACAAGGCCAAGTTTGCACTGCCCCTTGGGTACTGTGCTGAGTGCAGTTCTTCTGGACCTGAGAACTGGGCCCAGAGACAGACCTGAAAAATGAATCCATATTGATTTGTGGTTCTGATTTATCGTTATTTATTATTAATTGGCACAAATATGTATTTATGTCTCAAGTTACCGGATCATGACGCAATGTTGGCAGCACAGTCCGGAGTACCGGCCCAATTTCTCCACCATTCTGGAAAGAATCAAGTACTGCACACAGGTACTGGCCTTTAGGATTTAAGTTTTGACTAGTTTATGGCATCCAGACCATCCTATGATACAAACATTATCACCCAAAACAGAGGGAATAGATTGCTCTGATTGGCTAATTACTTTCCCAATTCCCTTTGTGCTTCGCCTGTACTTCAGCTAGTATTTTCATTTGTGCTTCTGTTAATCTCTCATCTCACCTACCTCCAACCCATCAGCATGCATACAATCCCTTCCTGTGAAAATGGTCTGCTTCCACCTCTCAGCTCATTCAGTAGTGAAGAGTGTTTGATTTTTGATGGAAAGGTTTCCAGAGCCCATCACAAATTCTCAGGCCCTCACTTCACTCTTCAAGGTTTTTTCAAACTTCCTTGAAAGCCACAGCTGAACTGGCATGGAAGAAGGGGGTGAGAGGGCACGAGGGGTTGATAAGCTGCTAGCCTTTTGCTGCTGGAGACCTGGATCCAAGCATAGTTTAAGATGCAAGAGGAAATTATTAGATGTTGGTGATCTCTGCCTAGTCATTAATATCAGTAAGACATCACAAATTGGCAGCCTGTGTTCAAAAGAAACCCTAAAATGAAATAAGTTTTAGCAAATAATAAGCAAGGTGCACAATCAAAATGGTGCATGGCAGCTTGCACAATGCATGGCTGCATTACACACAGCTGGCGCTAACCACTGCTAACATTATCTTACTTTTCTGAACACTTCCCTGAAAAAGTATGTGGAAAAGTCACAACTGGGCATGTTCAGAATGTAAAATGTGATTACTGAATCCTTTCTGTTTCAGGATCCTGATGTGATCAACACAGAGCTGCCCATTGAATGTAGACCAGCATCAGAGGATGAGGGGAGCTCTGTGATGTGCCCAAATAGTTCCAGTGGGATGGTCCCTTTGCTGGTGAACCCATCCCTCACACCTCAGCTGGCTCCCATAACATTAGAAACTCATCATGCAGGGCATAAAGCTGGACGTCCACAGGAGCTGCTGGTGGAGAACCTTGGCAATTGGACTGGCAGAGGTCCCAGCCTACCGTGCCTCACTGATTCCAGCAGCAGGGCATGGTTCCAACAGACCGCGAACCAGAGGCTGGAATCAAGCAGTCAGCCGGCACACAGACCACACAACACCAAAAACCTTTGGAACCCAACCTATGGATCCTGGGTGATGGAGAATATCTGCCGCTCCTGTCCCAACGCCAAGCTCAAAGCAACCACAGAGCGAGAAGATTCAGGTTTTGATGGGAACTGCAGCTCCTCCCCTAGTTCTCGGGCATCTCCAGCCTCTCCGAACAGAAGCCACTGTCCTCACAGGAATATTGGTGGGATAGAACTGGTGAAGCTCCAGACTTTCCCCTGCAGCAATGTGAATTATGCGTATGATGATCTCTACTATGTCACTGATCGGCCTTCAGCTTTGGCAGTGGGTAGAGCAGGTGTGCTAAGGAGCACCAGTCTGCACAGGGATGGGAAGCCTTTTTGTAAGCCAGAGAAAACATCAAGAGAGAGGGACTCTGGCCTCTCCTTGTCAGACGACCTGAGTGTTACACCTGTATAATAGGAGATGTTCTTCCAAAGGTCAGGACTTCACACTGGGCATGTATGTATCTGAAAGGGCAAACTGAAACGTCTTCTTTGGTCTCTTATTTCCTCCATTCAACTTTCAGATGGGTAATGTTTTAACATCAGAAGTGTTCTGCTGCACCCTCCGACACACTGGATTCCCAATCTAATGAGGAAAATTGAACTTGCTACTTCAGTCCATCAAGAGTGTTCCCTCCTATTGAGCCAGTGCCACTGATTTCAGGATATAAATAACAATGGCTTTGTTGCACTGACTCAGAGTCCGGTGTTCATGAAAGGAATCATTCTCAATCTGCTCAGGTGAAAAAATAAATAAATAAAAAAGAACTTACCATCCAATTGTTACAGTTGGCTGGAAATGACAAACAACATAACCACTCTTTTGATCTAACATACCAAAAATTACGTGCTGTGGCAGCAGCAAACTCATAAAGGCCATTGTGTTCCCCAGAGCTTTGCACATTCTAGTGATGCTGGTGCACTGACAGGGAAGTAACCAAATACAGCCACGTTTGCACTTGCTTGATCGGCAGAAATACCAGAAGAACATTAAATTGAAATCAATGCAGCAACTGAGAAAAACAGAAGAAGTGGGAGGGGAAAATATTATTTCAGGCTCTTCCGAGATCATGTTTTAAAAAAGATGAAGAGAAAACAAATTAGTATTTTTTAAAAAAAATAATTAATGGAGTTGATTGCATCCCTTTGACTGGTAAAGAAAACTTGCTTCTTACCTCAGGGGCTAACTTACCTCACAGTTCCTGACCTCGGAGGTTTGGGAAAAGTTCTAATCAATGCCCAACTCCACTACGTTGTGAGAACTGGATTTCTCCTTTCTTTAAATGGACTTTACCTGGGATGAACTTTATTTTTAAAAAGACTCTAGTATTCAGCAGTAATAGCCCATGGCTATAAACTGAAGATTTAGGGCCATTACTGTAGAATGCTGGGTTCTTGATGTTCTTTATTTTAAATACAGAATATAGAAACTCCTCTGAAGTGGACTTCACTGAGACAAGGAGGGCATCTTGAAGGGAAACCACCAAGAAGTGTTTTATTTGAACATAAATCTTAAAATGCCTCTTCATAAAGCAGGATTGGATACTTCAGCCCCCTGGGAAGTCCAAACAACAGCTTGGTTTTGTGCACCAGTCTCTCCTTTTGGGGAATGCTTACAGCAGAATATGGTTTCTTCTTGACCTCTTAATAGTACAGCCCTGTCAGTTAAGAAGGCAGGTCCCCGTTCTGGAAAAAGAGTTGTTATTTAAAAGGCTTCCTACTGTAGTTTGCAGTTAACCTGATATTTACTGGTTAGAGCCTTCCAAACAAAGAGACTGAAAAGGTAAAGACAGCACTCGTTATACGCCCAAAAACATCTCAGAAGCGCTTTGCCCTTGTGCCATTTCTGAATTCCCGGCTGCCAATGTTCAGGTAACAGGGGAGGGTTAGCTGTGTGGAGGGAGGATGGAAAGAGTGCCGCGAAACTTTATTGATTTGTAGAGTCTATCAGAAGTGCAGCTCCTTCAATCACCATCTGTATGTTTAGTGTGAAAGTAGAGCCCCAAGGATACACATAAGTTTCATAAAGTAGCTGTTCCCTTCAGGCAGGAAACCAAAGTGTGAATACACCAAGATCTCTGCCTTACACCTCACCTATGTTTCCTGAGTGAAGAGTGGCTGCTGCAGTCATAGTGGTTAGGATCACTTCACACCCCACATAGGCATATAGTCTGTGTACGCAATTTGGCATAAAAAGCAGTCTCCTCGAAAGAGATGGTTAACTATAAGCACAGATTCCATTTCCTCTGCAGCAACAATTCATGTATGGTGCGGAGAAGCACACAGCTGATGTGGTTGCATTCTATTTCACACCAGTAACAAGTGCTGGGTGTCTCCAACTCAGGGTTAAGGTCAGTCAGTGACTTACAGTTTGTCCCATAGCTTCCTCTACTCTCCAGGACCACTGTCTATAGAATGGATAGTTTCAAACACCATCAGTTCTCAGCCCTTTTGGTGGTGATAGGTGCATTTCTACCAATGGAGCTTGCACTGAGAAAATCAAATCCATGTAACGGAATTATAGATCTTGATGGCCAAAAATAATACCTTATTTTGATCCTTGGTGTGAGGTAAATGGATGTAAGGATACAGGTAGCTCCCAGATGTGTGGGATTGTTCCAGGAGGGATGGGGCAGAAATGAAATGATTTAATAACTATTACTGCTTCTAAGTGGAACTTTTTCCTCCCTTGCCCCCTTCTGCTGTGGTCTTCCTCTCAGAGCTCTGCGCACCCCGTCATTTATCCACCTTCCACTCCCAGCTCTGAGACCCTGCTTCCTGGCTACCACCCTTCCAGGTGGGGAGCAATGGACAGTGTCAATCCTTGGATCTCCTCAGTGTAAATCCTTAACCGACTAGCAGAGGCGCTGGTGAGCAATTCTTCCTCCTCCCAGAGGCTAAGCATGTTTTCTCCCTCACTTCTAGCTCTACATGGCCAGCTCTGGTGTATGCCAACGAGGAGCAACTACTGCTCTGTCACATCTGGCCTGAACCTATAAGCCTTGATTCCCCCATCCCACCGCTGCTCAGTAGCATGCCTCTGCACTGCATTCAACTCCATCCTATTTCAGGTGACACTCTTACTCCCATGGCTCACTCATGACTTGCTGTTTCCCCAGAGATACACTATCAATAGTTCTTAAAAACTGTTGGCACTCATAGTAGTGACTTGCTCTTTGCTGCTGCTGCTGCATGTTTCTCACAATTGGGAGGGGTCAAGACCTATTGCAGTGCAGTTTCTTAAGCTTTAAGTCAGCTGCAGTGGAGGTTGCTCAGGGAAGGCATTGCCCACACTGGTGTGATTCAGATACATGAAGATCTTTACTGATCACACTTTCATGTGCCACCGATGCCTAACCACTTTCAGATGTCACTGACCTCCATTATTCTGGGGGGATTGGTGGTACATATCAAGGAGAAGGTGATGTGTAGAAAACAGAGCCAGGGGGGTGAGTGAGTGGGGTGGGAAGTAACATACTGTCTTCCTTTGCTGGATCTTTTCCTAGTACCAAACTGACTATGCACTAGACTGCAAAACTGACTATGGACTAGACAGTTTTGCTTCATTCTGCAGTGGAGATGACTACAGGAGACATACACACGTTCTACCTCCACCCCACAATCCTCCAAAATTAATGACTTTTAATGATGTGACAGTGAGGATCAGAAATGAGCTAAGAATGCTGTGGAGTGCCTACATGCACTGTGGCTAGCTCACACCAGTGCCATTTCCTCTTAGGATACACTACATTGATTCCCAAATTTAGAAAGTGAAACAGCGATTAAAAACAGGTTAGGAAGTGAGGTGGGCTAAGGCTAAGAATGGGACACTATCACCATCAGTGCTTCTCAGGCCTCCTTCACCACAGCATCTAGGTGCCATTGTCTAAATGTAACAACATCAAGTCCTTCTAGAAAAAGAACCAAGCTCTCCCCCATTCCCTTTGGATAAAAACCGCTTACTTATGCATAGTTGATTCTAGCTGGAGCCTTCCAAGAGAAGGATAGAACATGGAACTGCACAGATGGAACAGTTATCCACAATAATGGGGACAGGGGGCAGTTCAAAAGCATCCGAGTTAAGAGCACCAGTCCTATTGAAGTTCAATGGGCCTAACTCACTTAGCTGCGTTGGAAAATCCCACCCACTAATATTATGTATGACTATACTAGAGGAGAGCTGTTAATAATTCCCCTATCATGACGCTGTCTGTCCAATCCAAAATCTTATTACTCTAGGCACAATTAACCATACCAATGACACATGCCAGTCTTGAGGGCCTAACATGCTGGGAAAAGCTCGAGCATGATAACTCATATACTCAGAATGCCCAAATTAGAGGATTACGGGTAGCAGATTTTTAATTGCCTTTATTTATTTTTTTTAAGACACTTTCAGTTGATAGCAAATGAACGAACCAACGTTGTCAGCATCGGGATAGATTAGCATGGTAGCTAATGCCCCTAAGGATTTGGTTTTGGAAGAGGAAGTGCGTGAAAATGAGACCCTTCCACAGAGTCTTCAAACACTGGTGCGTCAGCCACCCATGGGAATGTTGTATAAAAACCCTGCTCAGCTTGATGGGTCTTTTAATCTTTGCATTTAGCTTTGCGTGATTAAAATGGTTTCACGCTGCCAGCGTTGAATACTGTCTTGAAATCAGGACCTGCTTTTTTGCTCATGAGGTTTTAATCTTACACCTGTTTGCTTTGATTGATGATTTATGTTGCTTTTTACAACCCCCTTATGTTACAGTTTAGAGAGGAAACTGTAACACAGAGAAACCAAATTAATCAGGAGTCTAACTGGTCTTTCTTTTTGGAATTAACTTTCTGCCTTTCTCGGCTTCCCTCTCACAACACCCATTATATCCACTTTCCTCAAGTCTCTGCACTCCTGCCCCAGCTAGTTTGTATCTTCTTCTGACACCCCCTTTTACATAAGCTTTAAAGTAAATAGGCACAGTTTAAAATACCATTGACTGAAAATGCCCTCCCCAGCCCTGCTATCACAACTCTTTCCTAAGATTGGTTCCATTCTCTCTGGTCCTCCATCTTGGGCCAGGTCTACAGTAGGAGTGCTTTGCTGATATAGCTATACTATTCTAGGAGTGCACTCCTTGTATGGATGCAGCTTTTGCCATTATAGCTTATCTCTCACACAAACGGATGCACACAAAATACACTATACTGCCAAAAGGGCAGATATATCAGTAGAACTGCTTCTACACTAAGCATTTTTGCCAGCAAAGCTATGTCAATCACAGCCCTGACTGCCATAGGTATACTAGCAAGGGTTTGCCGTGTAAACCTGGCCTTCCTCTGTCATCCCAGCCAGTTCACTCTTCCTACCCTACTTTAGAAAAAAACAAATCCCATGCTTATGAGGGACAATACCATTGGGTGTCTCTACACTGCAATTAAATGCCCACGGCTGGCCTGTGTCAGCTGATTTGGGACTCAGTCTCTGGGGCTGTAAAATTGCAGTATAGATGCTCAGGCTGGAGCCAGAGCTCTGGGACTTCGCAGGGTGGGTGGGTCTCCAGCCCGAGGCCTAAACATCTACACTGCCATTTTACAGCCCTGCAGCCGACCCAGGCCAGCCTGTTTAATTGCACTGTAGACATACCCATTGAGACCCTAGAGCCTTGTCCCACTTCTTTATTTAACTGAATTGCTTTTGATTTGTTGTTACCACTGCTTATGGCAACACTGCACCGACCTACGCTTTGGGTCACTGTAAATAAATAGATACCAATTCTGCTTCTATGCAATTTCAAGCCAGATAAATGTATACTTATATATTTACAATACAAAAATAAAGAGATGCTAACAGTCTCTATTTGGTCTCCGTGTTAAAGTTAACACCATCTGGATACAGGGGAGAGAACTAGGTCTCTGTGAATAATTGCCAGCCCAGGAGCCAGGTGGTTCAAAGGACAGAGCACTGCTCTTCCTCTGGTAGCACCTAGTACGGGTTCCCTGCTGGAGTTATCAGCTGCTCTGAGTGTGGAGAGATCATCTCAACTGCTATGAATCATTGGGTTTTAGGACACTGAACCAGAGATTTTCATGGGCCGGTACCTATATCCCTGCAGAAGCCATCAGGTTTGGTGTGGGATTAGGGATAGATCCAGTCTGTCTCTGATAGGCAGAGGAATCTAGTTCAAATGGGCCTTTGTATTCCACGTGACTTGGGGGCAGATTTGTAAAGGTACCTAAGCACCTAAAGACAAATATAGGCAGGTAGGATGCCAAAGACCAATGGGACTCAGGCACCTGTGTGCTTTTGGAAGTCCCACTGGGTGCCTAGCTACATCTTCAGGTGCCTACATGCTTTTTAAAATCTGGCCCTGGGCTCCTTGGCCCTGAGCAGGGCAGGATTTCCTCTGTCATCGTCCATGAGTGTCTTCTCAGTGCGTAACTTAAAGATGGCCAGGATCCCAGCCTCCAGGAGATAGTGGAGCAACAGGCACGATCTTGAGCCAACCTCAGCTAGTCCACTGGGGACAATCACCAGGAAATCCTGAAATGCTGCTCCCACCTGCAGTGGAGTTTGGCTGTGCTCCTGTTTTGTGGTGGCAAGAGCTGACCAATGACTACAGTAGCCTGCCTGTAAGTACAAAGCTGTACTGGTTCCCACCGTGTAGAATTTCACTGCTCTCTTCCCTCTATTTGCAACTCCTTGGGCTTCCCCAGTAAAAACAAGGAACACTGGAAGTGGTACGTGCCACCAGGGTCTACAGGAACAGCAGCAAACTCAGGGAGAGAGCTGGCGATTGAGTCTACTCCCACCCCTTATGCTCATTCCAAAATAGCAGGATTCTCTGAGGATGCTATTTCCATATTTTCACCCTACCCTTTCCAGAAGCAACAGGATTTTTGGAGCAGACACAAGTGACTCAATGCCCCTTCCAAAAGTTGATAAAAATAATTAATTGCGAGAAACCATTGACAGACAAGACTTTCCCTTGAGAGACAGTAGGATTCCTTCGTCATACACTTCCCAGTTCCTCCCAAGAAATCTTTCATTGCAAGAGATGGAACATTTTCTAGACTGAGCTCAGTTAAAGTGGAAGTAAATTCAAAATGACAGCACATGATGTGACCAGTTAAGACAGTATTTGTTCTGGTTTCTCTTCTAACCTTCAGGGCTCAAGTCCCATTATATCAAATATGTCTTGGGTATTGGGATGCACTCTTAGAACTCCTACATCAAACACAGTTCTTAGACTATGTAAAGAGCAACAATGAGAACAAAATGCAAGCTGTGGTGTGCTGTTGCCCTGCAAAGCCAATATAAAACATTTACCCATCCATCAGCACAGCTACCAAACATTGCCTTACAGGAACTTCAAAGAAGTCCAACAGAAACATTTGGAGAAATAATCTCCTGCAGGGTTTCTCTGTGGAGGAGAGAAAAAGAAATCACAGTTCAAGTATCAAACCATGTTGGATGGCTTTTTTTTCCCCAAACTCATTTATTTGGTAACATACACACCTTGGAATAACAAGTACTCAAACGATACAGTCAGAATGTCAAAAATGACCTTGGTCATAATTGCACTGTAGTGTTCAGAACAGGATGCACTGTAGAGGATACAGGCCATTAGTTCTCAGTATCTTGATAATAACAAACAGTAATAATAATAATACAAAAAATAAGCAAGGGCCCTCTGAATTGTTTAAGGGTTTGGTCCAACTCCCAGTGAAGTCTTTCCATTTACTTCAACAGGAATTGGATCAGACCCAAAGTGACTTCTTCCCTCTGTATATCATCATAAAAGGGATTTCAATTTAAATTTCTTGGGCTGAGTTTCATCTGAACTTGCATCCTTAAGGGATGGACAAAAATCAGTTATTTTTAATTCAGTTTAACTATTTCTTTGCATTTCTCTATACTGCATCTTTCCTCCAACGATCTCAAAGCACCCTACGAACAATAATTAATGAAGCCTCACAACATCCCTGTGAGGTAGGTAAGTATTATTGTTCCCATTTTACAGATGGGAAAACTGAGGCATAGGAAGTTTGCCCATGACCACAAAGCAAGTCAGTGGCAGAGATAGGAAACAGTCTAGGAGTCCTGGCTCCCAGTTCCATGTTCTAACTGCTGTACAAAACTCCCTCCCCTTTCTTCTTTCATATAACTGACTCCACAGCTGTCTACCAGCAAGTAGGAGTTGGATTGTAGCTTCTTCCAAACTAGTTCTGGTATAGGCCAAAAAGCCACTTCAAAACAACTTTGCTACAATTGTCATTTTGAAATGGACAGAGTTTCACAGCTCGATGTCTCTTGTAATAAAGCTTTTCCTTCTGCTGTCCTTTCCAACAAGTGCACAGGAATGGATCCCTTTCCATGACAGAGCACTTTCCCCTGAGATTGTCTACTGCAAAATACCTTTTCAAATGGCAGCACTGCTGTTTTTGGAGCTATTGCTTCCGTGTTGCCTCCAACTTCCATTTGGAACTGTAGAACTAAACAGATTTGACATGAGTCCTAGATAGATCTTGGTTTCTAAATTCTGCTCAAAGGAAATTCATCACCAATTTTTCCCTAGAGCATGAGGTTGCATAGGTGCAAAATGCTGGCATATGTACTCACGAAAGAAAGAAATTTAACTCTCACTGCCAATTAAAACTAGACAGGACAAAGTGTTATTAAATGAACCTTAAGTAATAATTTTGCACTTGCAGGGAGAATTGCTGCATTACCATCTCTAACTTCTGTGATTTTATCATTTTTGTCCCTGTTATTTCAGGCACTCCTGCCAATCACATGATGAAAACCAGGGGTTTTCTCATCTAATTATCCCCTGTAAGAACTCAGATTCAAACTGTAAAGAACAATTTGTGTTTCCTAGTCTATTTTAACCCGTTCTCTTGAATCATTGCAAGCAGGGTTGTTTTTATTAGGGCTATGGGAAAGTAGGAAAACATTTTCACCATATTTTTGGCAAATTTCACTGCAGGTCATTTTGCTATCTTAAAATATTTCACAACCTAGGGACATTTGGAATAAAACCATGCATGCTTTCTATGAAAGACTGCATTCACTTGAAAAGGGGCCTACATTTTCTGTAAGTCATGTCCTATTTCAAGCGAACTTGTACCTTTTTCAGCTCAAAAACAGGACCATTTTCACTGAATATAAACCCCAAAAGATTCACAAACATAGGGAAAGTTTTGAATTTTCAACTAAATATAAAAACAAATTTCAGATTTTGAGCAATTTCAGTTTTGGTGTAAAATACTCACACTGCTCTATTTCAATTGCTTCCCCAGTAGTACCTTGGATAACTGATCTTCTAGGTCACTGTTGGCATGGTCAGCACTATTAACATCAATGCTTTCTTTAATGTAGATGAAAAATAACAGAAGTTATTAAACTTGACTGGGCTCCAACTTCATTCCAGTAAATGAACCAAAGTGGCTTCCTTGAGAAGTTATCCTAGGCTCCTCAACCCTTAATACAACCATTACATCATGTACATTTAGCTCCAAACAAGAATTGTACAGTCTCCTTTACCTCATTTTGCAGTGATCATTGGTGTAGTGATTCCTGACAGAAGCAAGGAACTACTTTCAGTTATTCCAAAATTTCTGAAGTTTCTTTTGACTACAGTTGTATTGGCAAAAGAGAGTGATTTCTGATCAACTGATGTTGCTTAAACAACTTTTAACTTCTAAAGAAAGTGATTTTAATGACTATATGGTCTTGTTACATGGCAGATGGCTCCAACTTGGAAACTGCACTGTCAGATATCTGGATATGGGATGAGCACAGAAATATTCATTTGTATTGTGGTAGCACCTAGAGGCCCCAATCAGGGTATATGGCACAGCAATCAGACCTCTAGTCTAGTAATGTAATACCTTGCTTTCAAAAGTGGTGAATACCTCATGCTTCCAAGGAAGAATGCCCATAACAGATATAGCCAACAGTGTAATGATGTTTATGGGGATACAATTCCTTTCTGATCCACTCAGCTTATGCCCTGACACTTTCGGTGTGGCAAAAGAATGAACATGGCACCACCAGGAAATCTGACCCACAAGCAAAAAGATGGAGAGTCTAAGCCTTGGTGTAAAGTGGCATGTTGATAACTGGCTTGCTAGTATTTAGATAGATTTGGTTTTTTCTCTAAAATAACTAAGCCCTTGAAAAATTAATTTTGCCCCCCAACCCACCTGCTAAAGAGAGATGCCATTGACCTTTCACAAATGCTGTCCAGCTGCAAGAGCCAGCATTACCACTTCACCAGCCTCTCCAATATCATACACAGTTTGAAAGTCACACAGTGCCAGAGACAACCTGGTGCTATTTACTTAATGGGCTACCTGTGACCTCATTAGGAACTACCTGGAAATAGTTAAGAATGTTCTTAGATAAAAAAGAGGATAGGCCAGGGCAGGGAGTAAGAGAAAAGGTCAACAGCAGCTGTCCCTTGCAGACACTAAACCAACCACTGCCATGAACTATAATCACCCTTCTCCCCATGTTTTCTGGGCCTCATTCCTGGAGGATTTCCCATCTTGCACACACTTGTAATGTAATACAATAGCTGGGGCGGGCCTTGCCTAATCTATAACATAAATGGCAGCCTAGTGACTTGGGGTTAAGGAGCAAACACTCCTGCTGTTTTCAAAGCAATGCCATCCAGTGGAGAATTCTGCTCAACCCTCCCCATAACCTCAAGCAATCTGCCATTTACTCTGGTTCACTAACAGGTAATCTAGAGTCACTTTGGTTCATCTGAAATCAGAGTCACTCTGATTTACTGTACAAACCTCCTGGATTCATGCTGGTTTGGTTCCTGAGTTTGGAGACCCTGATTCACGGAGGACCAATCCGAAGTTAATTTGATTCACTAACGACCAATCCTGAGTCACTCTGGTTCATGGAAGGCCAATGCAGTCACTTTCATCATGAACAGTCTGGGTCTGAAAGCAGCACCATTTTTACTGCAGTAACCCCAGGAGTTTGGAGAGACTTAAAGGAGTTTTACCTCTAATGGAGAGGTCCTAGTAGAGTAGAAGGTTACAAAGCAGCCCCATGAGTTTGTGTGAGTCTCTTCTCATCTTTCAGTGATGCTGTCCAAGATACTAATCAAATTGTCCAATCCCAGCAGGTACCCATCCTCCCGGTTGCCTTCCTGCCAGGGGATCCTGTGGTCCAAGGTCTGCCCATCAGGGAGAAGCGTGGTCTTTCCAAAATCAATCAGCCATACATTGGCATGTCCGCTGTCATCATGCACAAAGAGTAGTGAACTTCCAATGACCTGCAGGGTAGTGATTGGTGATGATATGCACAAGTGTTATTAATGTCTCCCTGACCCTCCCACCTCCCTGCCCCATAGGCAAGGCCCCATCAACTATACCTGTACAGACAAATGACGACTGCTGAGCTGCAAAGCCTATATAATGACAAGCAGTATGCCAGCTGCTCATTGTATCCTGACTGCACTGTACTGATATAGGGGCACCACAGGACAGGACTCCAGCAGAGAGGGAACAGAGGTGAATCTTTAGCTCACTGACAATGTATCTGGGTTATTTGGGAGGGAACAAGATGCCTGGAGAGAGATCATGGCCCAAACCAATTATTGATTAACAAAAATCCTGCCAGCGGCTAAGGGGGAATTACTGCCAACAGTGTAAAATAAATGGCCAGATCTCAAAGCTTCAAACAAACACACAGTCTGCTAAGGACTGTTGCGCTTGTCAGAGTGATCACAGATGACAGCCTCGCACCTGGCGTAGTACAGTGAAGTTCCTAGATCTGGCTCAACTCTCCATACCCACAAATCTCATAGCCTGCAGTGTAGTAAATACACCAATAATGCTGTGTAGCTACCAGTGACATCTTCTCTACTACAGTGCCTGGTAGGGGAAACTAGGGAACTAATTTACACTGGTGTAAATCAGGAAGAACTCCACTGAAGTTGTTAGTCTAAAATCAGAATCAGGTTCTGCCACCGACCAAATGAGAGACCTCACAGCACCAGCACCCCTAGCCCGATTCCTTCGGGAACCAACCAGGAGTGGAGTAGCTGTGAGAAGCTAGCACTAGAAAACCATTCCTTACAGCGAACTCCTGCTGGGGGAAGCTGGGATTGGAGGACTTGTCACCTCTCAGCTGGAATAATATTCTCTGCTCTTGGGAAGGAGACTTGGTGGCTCACGTGATGTTAACACGTATTAGTTCTCTGCTCTGCGGTACTCTCCTCGAGCCCCTCTCTCGCCAATAGGGTAGTCTAAAAGCTTATCTGAATGGCAAGCTGAGGCAGCAAGGAGTCCCCACACAGGCAACGCTGCCCCCCACCCCTACGCACTCACCCACAGCTCACCTCATGTCGTTTAAAGAAGTCTGAGGACTCGAGGATGAGGTGGATATCATGCAGACGCCTGAGGTATTTTTTCTGAAATGGGGGGGAAAAATCCATGCACATTTTAAGGTCACTTTGGGGAGGGAAAACAAATAATAAGAGGAAGCGAAATCAATCTCTGGTGCAACTTCACTGACATCAATGGTCTTACGCCAGGGATAAATTTGCCACAAGGTTGTCACTCAATACATGCCCCTACAAAGGCTCACAATCACCAGTCTGTAGGCAGGAGAGGGGGATACTTGACTTGCAATGGTCGTTATAATGGGGAGATGCTCTTCATTCTAGGACACACCCTTTAGGCTCATATAGCCCAAAACCTGTTCTAAAAACTATATTTCAGAAACCTGCTTTTTCTCAAACCAACACAGTAGGGTGGCATGAGGCAAGGACTTATGTGAACTAGCTTCACACATCCCAACAAACTCAGACTCCTAGCTCTGGAAGCAGTGGTGTGTCACCTGGCTGCAGAACCAGGATCTTAAGGCTTCAGCATCCCTCATTTTAGCCAGAGGAACGGATATGTTCTGAAAATCCCTCTCTCCCCCCACAATGAGAAGTCTATTTTGTTAGGAGAGGGAGAATGTGGGCCAATTTGGGGCCTGTCAAACTGTTTTCCCACTGCCCAGCACTTTTGATAACGTGGGGGGAAAATGCTCCTCAAATGCTACCCTGTGTTACCTGGTACATTTGAAGTGCTGGTGTTCCACTGAAGCGGCCTCTGTGTGTGACAGTGGAATGAGACAGCAGCCTTTGAGGTCATGACACATATTATATCCTGCCCATTGAGGCCACAGCACAGGCCAGCAGGGAAGGAGTTAATATTATCCATTCAAAGACCAGGGTGTGGGAGTACAGAAGTTGCTTTTCAAAGTTTCACACAGGGCAGCACAATGCACCACCAATCTCCCTCCTGCTCCCACTTCCTGGCTTTGTCTTCACTAGATTAAATTTGTGAATCACAAGTTTCCTTGTTAACACACCTTGTGTTCAGACACCAATGCCACAGTCATGACACATCACGAGGCAGTCATGCACTCTGAGGCAAAGGGCAAACCACTTGTTAGCTTGTCTCACTTTTTGCTAACTCAAGGTGTCTGCAGTGAAAAAACACTGTCACAACCAAATCACACTCACCAATGGATGATGATCTGCCAGCCCCTATCGGTAACCCACTCCTTCCATCCAACCACTCCCACCCTCTGGATTTCTTCTTTGGAAGTTTCTGGTCACATGTCACAAAGGGGTCTGAAAGAACCAGAGACTAGTACCGCTCAAGACTCACCAGAATAGTTGTGTTGCCCTCAATGAATTCCATAAAAACCTGGAAAACTTGCTCCCGTGTCTTAGTTGTTTTGAAGTTTGTGTTACATGTCCCATCAACCCTCTGCACACAAACACAGAGAGAGAGAGAGAGAGAAGGGTTTATATCATATATAATTCAGCCAATCAGTAAACCTTCCTGAATCATCAACAGCTCAGTCTATCTGTCATTAATCAATAGAAGAGGGTGGCTGGGAAGAGATGATAAATCAAGCAAGAGCTGAAGAGGAAGAGAGTGAAAGACAGAATACCTTTGAATAACACTTGGTTTCCTGTTGACTGCACTTTCAAAAGACCTCTCAGATATTGTTAGCCTGTGGGAGGGTTTCCCTCTCACCTCACAAGGGACTGCAACTTGCTAAGTGTAGTGGGTCAACCACAGGGTGCTCTTTGGCTGCACTCTCTTCTAGACTGACAGGTATCCCCCCAGGGTTGTGTGTGGGAGGGGATATTCTGTGGTCTCTCAAACCCAGTTTGTGTTAATCCACCTCTCTTTCAGTGGGGAAACCACAGGGCTGTGGGTGGGACTCTTAATCCATGATAAAATATCTTTTCATATTAGCATGTTCTAAGTCACAGAAAAGAAAGTTATTTGCTGATCATAAAAACTTGGTATTTTCAACAACATGGCTGTGTTGTACAAGCATGCGTGCCAATGTACAAAGTATGTAAGTAAATTTACAAGGGAAAAATGTGTGTGGGAGCATGTATTTAATTGCATCTAGAAGAAAGTTTAGAGTATCTGTGTATTTGTAATGCAACTACACATGGCAATGGGATGCAGATACGTGTGTCTGTAGTTATCAGCTTGTGTCTGTGAGGTTGTATGTGTATGAGATGAGTGTGTGAATCTGGGCACATCTGTCAACATGCACTCTGGGTGACCTTCTGAATATCACCATGTCTTGTGGTAAACCCAAGACAAACAGCTACAAAGGGGGGGGGGGGGGGGGAAGGATGTAGTAATTAGTCCCAAGGGGTTAAAGGGCTCTCCCTATCCACTGAGGAGAGAGAACCATGGACCACCCAATAAGGTTCACCTGGAAAAGGGGTTGCTAGGGAACCAATTAAATTCAGCTGCCTCCAGCTACTTGAGACCCTTTTAAACCCTCCCCTGCATGGAAGGAGTGGGGGAGTGAGAGGAGCAGGGAAGCTAGATACTGAACCCGGCCCTTGTTGCTGCCAACTCTGACAGGCAGAAGGGTTACAATCATATAAGAAAGTTAACTGACTGCATGGCAAAACTAGTCATAACACCCTCCCACTTCACAGACTATTTTACAGCAGAATAAACTGCTTTTACTCCAAGACTGTGGGCCACATTTGAATGCGGTGGTGTAAGGCCGATGAAGCATGTGCAAGTTATGCAATTGAAGTGCAGTAAGTAGGCAGGGGAATTGAGGAGCAATCTGAAGTGCTGTACAGTGGCACACCAATGTGTACGGAGGAGTTTGGAATGTCAATCTGCTGTCTAAATGGCACGCTAGCTGTACGTGTCTGTATTCCAGTGACACCAGCAAAATACCAACGGGAGGACACTTGTTCTGAAAACGTATCCCACAAGATTTTAATACTCTAACAAAGCTTTGCATGGCTGCTGTGTTCTAGCCAGGTAACACTTTTTTATTTTAATTTGTGGTTGCACAAGGCGTTTGCTCCCTTATCTTTCAGAAGTGCCTTCATGATTTTGTTACCCTACAGTGGCTAGTTGGGAAATACCAGGCATGCTTGCTGCCTTTATGCTCCCATTAAACACACATCCAACTCTGAGCTATACCATCCCTTCCATTCTAGATCATCTGGCTTGTGCCTTAATCCAAAGAGCAGCTGGCATGGCCATGCTCAAACCACATCTGTCTTCCCTGAAGCCATGCCTCTGTCAATCACTCCATCAGTCCCTTACCATACCTCCAGTGTAAGGGCTTCTCTACATGGGGGTTACTACACGACAAGCCAGGGTGTGAATCTATAGCACACAAAGCCTTGAGACCCCATTCAAGTGCCCTCCATACACTGTACACCTCCCCAGCTGCTGGGCCACTCTTTGCACCTTCCACCTCCCGAGCCAGTGCCATTGCTGACCAGGCATGCCAGGGGGAGCAGATTTTGCCACCCTATGGGATGGTGCTGCTTGGACTCTCTTCCTCCAGTGGGGGAGGTGCAGTTCTGCATTGCTCCTGCTACAGTGTTTTGGCTACATGCCACAATCTAGCCCTAAAACAATATATTACTATTTTATTATTATATTATGCCTTCCAGGCAAGGATCTAAATCGCTTTACAAATATTAATGCATTACAATCTCACAGCGCCCGGGGAGGAAGAGAAGTATGGTCATCCTCATGTAATAACTGCAGAAACTGAGAGGTTAAGGGACTTTCAATATTGCGAAGTGGGTCAGTGACACTGAGAAATACAACCCAGAGCTCCCGATTCCTAGCCCTATACTTTAGCCAGATGACCATCCTTTCACAAGGAGACACAGTCTGATAGACTCCATTGGCGTTTGCACTAATGGAGCCATCAGCCCTGCAATTGATTACATTGTTCAGACTGTCACTTGGAGAGAATATTCTTGCTTCTGAGGCTTGCAGGCACACAGATCAAGTGCCTTGTGCTCTAAGACAACCCAAAAGGCTCCACTTATCTTTCCTGCCTCTTGCATTAGAGACAAGTCCAATACTGCAGTGAGAGTTAATAAAGGGCTAAATAAATCTTGACTTATTTCAGGGATATGGACATGATGTAGGAAAAGAAGATGCTGCAGGATGGATTAACCACAAGAGAAAGTACCCAGTTCAGCAGGAAGGAACACACGTAGTGAATAAAATCTCATTTGGGGACCACTTCACCAAAGGGCCTTGATGATTTCACTCTCGTTGGTTTTCAAATGAATGGGTGATTGTCTCTCACCAACCATTAGATGGCATCACTGGTTCTCCCTACACGTACATACCAGCTCACCTTTCAAAATGGGGACCTCTGAGTTTCACAGCATGACTGCTCCCTAATTTGAAAACAGAACTGGGATGTCATGAGATATAACTGTGCTCCATATGACAAAGTTGTTGTTCTGTAACATATGTATGTAAACAGACAACGACAAGAGGTCAGGCTGCTGGTAGTTGGGTGGCCTGTGTTCCAAATATTGACTTGCTGTGGAGCCTGCACAACACATCAAACCTCTCTGCCTCAGTTTCCCTAATTGTAAAATAGGGATAATACCACCCAGCTAACTGCCTCATAGGGGTGTTGTGAAGATAAAAGTAATGCCTGTGGAGCTTTTCAAATATTTCATGCATGATTTAAATGCTAAATACTGTGGCCCAGATTGTGCCATTCTGGTACTGTCCCACACCAGGAGAAACTCCAGACAACATTGTGCGGTGGCCCTTAGGGCGGTACATCATACATGCTCAGCCAGCCAGATCTGGAAGAACCTGCTCCAGGGTACACACTATGATTGAGCGTTTCCTGTGCACGAAAGAGAAAGGCTCCTTGCTCTCTCTCCCAGTCTCGCACAAAAGCCCAGAGTAATCTGCCCCTATGAGTCATCTGCAGTGACTAGGATGCATTGGAATGTCTGCAGAGAGCACAGGTATGGAGTGTTGATTCCATCACAGAGAAGAACTAAAGACAAACTGGATACTATTAATTTAGGCTTAAATAGAGACTGGGAGTGGCTAAGTCATTATGCAAGGTAGCCTATTTCCCCTTGTTTTTGCTAACCTCCCCCCCCCCCCCCAACGTTCTGGTTAAACTTGGATTTAAACTTGGAGAGTGGTCAGTTTGGATGAGCTATTGCCAGCAGGAGAGTGAGTTTGTGTGTGTGTTTGGGGGGGTGGGGGTGAGAAAACCTGGATTTGTGCTGGAAATGGCCCACCTTGATTACCATGCACATTGTAGGGAGAGTGGTCACTTTGGATGAGCTATTACCAGCAGGAGAGTGAGTTTGGGGGAGGGGGGGGTGAGAAAACCTGGATTTGTGCTGGAAATGGCCCAACTTGATGATCACTTTAGATAAGCTATTACCAGCAGGACAGTGGGGTGGGAGGAGGTAATGTTTCATGGTCTCTGTGTGTATATAATGTCTTCTGCAGTTTCCACGGTATGCATCCGATGAAGTGAGCTGTAGCTCACGAAAGCTCATGCTCAAATAAACTCACTCCCCCCCCCCCCAAAACTCTGCACAGATTGAAGCCCAGGTGAATGAGATGAGACTTTGCTGCTACCCCTATACCTATCTCATTCACCTGGGCTTCAAACATGGAATTGTGTTTTAGACCAGAAACCCCAGCTCTGTTATCTGACCCTGTACATGTCAACAGTCTGCCAGAGAGCTGAAACATGCTCTGGTAAAAATCCTGAAGTCAAACAGAGCAACTCTGGTAACTAACCCCTTATATGCAGTCAGCATCCCATAATGGACACTCACGTTACCTTATCACTTTAAAAACAAAATAACACTAGTGCTTTCACAAGGAGCTGGATTGAGTCTCCAGGGCCCCCTCAGAAGAAATGCCATCCCAGACCACACCTGTCCATACGAAAGAAGTCAAACTAGGCCAGACAAGACCAGACCAACCTTGGGAAGAAAAGCCAAATCTACACCAGCTGGGCGGAGAAGCCAGCAGAGGCCTACCTATGGGCCAACCCTCAAGCAACCCCGACAGCTATCTCCAGTATCTGAAGGTGAGACTGGAGCCCTGTATTTTCCAGGTGGTTACCCATGAGACTCTGAGGTGGTATTTGCCCGGGGGGGAGGGATAGCACAGTGGTTTGAGCATTGGCCTGCTAAACCCAGGGTTGTGAGTTCAATCCTTGAGGGGGCCATTTAGGGATCTGGCGCAAAAATTGGGGATTGGTCCTGCTTTGAGCAGGGGGTTGGACTAGATGATCTCCTGAGGTCCCTTCCAACCCTGATATTCTGTGATTCTGTGAAGTGACGTACGCCCTCAGGGTATGGTGAAGATCGTTGGAAGTTTTCTGCAACACTGAAGTAACATCATGAGATGTAAGGACCAACCCCTTCTTGCCTGAGAAGGACTGGAAGGGGGGTTATAGCTGAAGTCTGAACATTTGGGGTTCTGGGTCTATTGTGATTCCCCTTCCCCCCATACTGGATATCTGCACAAAGTGAAAGTGATTTGCCTAGATACTGGGACTGCTACATGATGTTTCCACATTGCTTCAGAAATGTGCAGGGTTGGAATAAATCTGTTTTACTTCAATTCACTCAGAATAAATCTGTGCGCTCCCAGGATGGCTACTGGGTAAAGGTTATGGCTGTGAGTAGGAGGAGGGGATTATTCCACCAGTTCAGAATTTCCCCTTATATCAGTTTCACTTTCTTTCTGTCTACACCATGATGTAGCTATTTGGTTCTTTTCTCAATGTTCCTGCTGTTGTTCTCAGAGCAGTCAGTGTGTGTTCGATGGGTTTCACATATTTCTTGCTTCACAATGCTTTTCTCATCATTGCCATAGAAGCTCTAGTCACAATCAAACAGACCATGCAGCTCCAGGTAGGGAGTCACACTGTCTTTTTGGAAACCGGGCTGATGATGACGACAAGTTGATCAACCAACAAATCGGGCAAAGGAGTGAGTCTACTCAACAGGAAAGGACAGCAGTGGAAGTCGCTCACCTTAATCCCTTCTATCCTGAAGCCCAAGTTGGCACTGGAGCTGATGGTCTCTCTCCACTGCATGTAACGTGGCTTGGTCACCGCATGCTGCGTGTTCTCCTCAGCTGTGGGCGCAAGAGGATCCACCTCAATCATCTTCTTGTACATGTCCTTACGCAGCTTTGGCTTCTCACGGGCTTTAGTCAGCTCCTCCTCCAGGTACGTCCTGCAAAAACATCACAACCCAACAAGACAGTGAGAACCCCCTTGGAATCTGAAACAATACTACCACCTTGCATTTCACTGTCATCTTCCAGCATAGGATCTCAAAGCACTTTACAAACTTTAAGCCTCATGCATTACACACCAGTGAGGAAACTAATTATCACCACCACCCCCATTTTACAGATGGGGAAACTGAAAAACAGGGACAAAGTTCTTGCCCAAAGTTACTTAATGAGTCAGTGGCAGAACCCAGGACTTCTGACTCTCCATCTTTGCTCTAATTACATCCTTACCTATAACTAAATCCTACAGCCCTCCCCTAGTTATAGTGCTTGGAAGAAACACTGGATTCCCATTAAGAAAAGGAGTACTTGTGGCACCTTAGAGACTAACCAATTTATTTGAGCATAAGCTTTCGTGAGCTACCGCTCACTTCATCGGATTCCCATTCTGCACCATGACAAAGGAAAGCAAAGCTCAAATAGACTAGTGGTAGTAAACCCAAGACTGAATGAGCCTGATGGAGACTGAACACCTCTCTCAGCTCAAGAGAAAGGAAAAACTAACTCCAGGCATGGCTACTTTTAGAGGCCCCTGAAGCCTTGTGAGGCTACATACGCCAAGCATCGCACAGAAAGGGACAGAAAATAACCCTGCAGCTGATTAAAAAAAGAAACGAGTAAAGGAAATTATCTGCTGGACCAGAGCTCATAGCAAAGGATGGCCCAGGGTGAGATTGAGGGGGAGGAGGGGAAAGCTCTGCCCATGTGAGTTGCCAGTCACTGTCGATTGTGCAGTTATTCAAAATAGAATTGTGCATGCCCTCTGAGCTCCACTGGGCTGCTTGATCTAGGCTCTCCCTCAGTGGGGCTTGAATATACCCATGGACTCTTCTAGGCTCTTTGACTAGGGAGAAATAAGTGGTAGCATCTCCCAAACGCCATCCACGTGGGTCACTAAAATGACAGTCACTCAGGCTATGTCTTCACTGCGCAGTTAGCCCAGGCAATTGGCACCCTAGTCTGAGAACCCGGGTTAGCCTCCCCGTCATGAGAGCGTTCTTAGAGCAGAGCTCTTCCCATGTTACTGCATCCTCAGGAGTTTCTGCGCTTACCCAGGTGTGTCTGGGGGCATATCCCATGGTTCTTTGTGAGGAGATGCTTTAGGATTCTTTCCCAGTCACTTGTCAATTGGAGGAGAATCCGTCTCTCCTGCGGGGGGCAGGGACCCTGGGAAGGCACTAGAGGGACCATCAGCACTCAGAAAGAAAAGGAGTATTTGTGGCACCTTAGAGACTAAAACTTATTTGAGCATAAGCTTTCGTGAGCTACAGCTCTGAAACCTGTCATCAGCACTCAGGGGATTTAGCTGGCATCCTCACTGCAAAGCAGGCGGATTCCAGCCCAAGATAAAGTGGAGCTTAAGATTTTAACCCGCCCACCCAGCCAAGTAAACTACATGAGCTTAAAGCACCTCCAACCCTAAATTTGCTGGGTTTACTGTGTAAATGGGAGCGGGGGGTTGGCCTAAGACCTGGGATAAAAGCCTAAACTAATTGTGCAGTGAAGACCTTCAGAGTAAACTGTGCAGAGCTGGGCACAATTTCTGTCCTTTCTGTCTACACTAGACTTTTTTTTACCTTGAGTTAACTGACTGACAGTTTACATGAGGTACTTAACATGCTTTTTGTGGCTCATGTGGACACTCCCTCTGCATTAAGAACTTGAGTTCACTGACAATTAACTCCAGGTAAAGAAGTCTAGTGAAAGGAATGAAATAAGGAACAAATGTTGACATTTACATTATCATCCGAGTCACCCGCTCACTGAGATGCATGGGGCAGTTCACATTTCTCAGAGTCATTGTTCCAGGCTCTCTGCAGACTCATCTATTTATTGGTGAGGCTTGGTTCACATTTTTTGAGGGTTTTTTTCACAGCCACAACAACTAGACACTTTAAAATGCAAGCGGAGATTCTGGAGAACGAGATAACGGAAACACAGAGGTGGTTCCTAGGCCCTGACTATCAGTCCTGTTCTCCCAGGCAGGAATAGCTGCACTCCCAGGACTCACTGACAGCTTTGGAGAGGAGATGTCAGGTTACAGTTCAGTTATCCATGTTTGGGGAAGGGAATTTGACTCTTAATTTTTGAACGATATTTTTTCTCTCAGAATGGTTAATAAACTGGCCATAAGTGAGCTCTGTTGCTTGGGTTGCTTTTTTCTTCTTCTTTACTCTCCCTAAGTCAAGTCCTGTCAGGCAGGTGCAAAGTAAGCTCACATCAATCTGCCCCAATAAATAAGTCAGCCTTGTCCAAGATAGCATCTAAGGAAGAGAAAGAGGTCAGTGTCCAGAGGCTAGGTAAGTCACACTACTCCAGGAATGACCCCACCCTTGACCTGGGTAGGGCCACCCTATGTAAGGAATCATCCTCCCTATAAGCTTCAGGATATCTTCCAAGCAGAGATTTCCCACTGCGCCAACATCCATGTGAGGTGTTTTGGGAGTGAGACCAACTAACTCATGTCACTAGTAGGGCCACTGCCCAGGCTTCAACCTGAGTCCCCAGAAATGAGTGCTTCATCCATCAGGCGCATCATCACCCCCAGCCCACCCATTCCCCAAATTAACCACATGTACTGTATGTAGAAAGCAGGATCCTTTTCACGTATCCCACCTGATCCCCATCTTACAGTCCATGACACAAGGCCCTTCAAAGTCAGTGAGCAAGTCATCGAGTTGAATGTATTTCTCGCCATCTCTCTCTACCACCCCATGGAAGGCAGGGACACAGGAGCGCAGGGGATCTTTCATCAGCAGCTCAAAGCACTCCTTTTCATTGTCAGAGAAGCGCTTCAGAATCGTACCGCTGTCAGCTGCCTTGAAACTCCCTGCAAAAATCGACACATGCTGATAAGGCCAGTCTTTGTAAGAGGGAAACACCTGCACTCCCTCTTCACCCACTTCACTCTCATGCACCAGATAAAGAGTTCCCCTGAACAGAAAAGATAACACACTCCTTGTAAAAAATAAAAGCACGGAATGCAAACACAGCCATTGGCTGTGAAAGTCCATTTGGACAAGTTCCCATACAGGAATTTATTGCTCCAAGGAGTATGGCTGTGCCAAACCAGGTTTTTTCCATGCTAAAGTAGTCATAAGAGAATTAACATATCTAGCTGCGCTAAAACCCACGGGAAATATAATGGGCCAGACTGCATTAAGATGCTGACAGCCAGGCTCTTTTTAAAGCTATCCAATATTTCCAGTGTGGGCTGTGCTCCTGAATCCAGCCCAAAGTCGTACCTGCAGTGCTTGTGAGTCGCAGGGTGGGGATCAGTTCCTAATCATTAAACAACAGCAATCCACATTCAGGAGCCAAACACTGCCTCCTTAATACATACACCCCCAAACACATACACCTCCAGGTACTGCAACTCCTTTGGAGCTTTGCTAATCTATGCAAACAGGTGCAAAGTGTAGCTTAATTGTTTTACAATGCTAGATTTGCATGGTATACAGTGTAAACGACACAGTGCTTTCAGGCACAAACTGGAAGTGATTAGACTACAGCAGAGGAAGCCGTGCCCCAGTCCTGCAGAATGGTAATAACATCAGAGGAGAGAGATACGTGTTAGTCCACATGGCCTGAAACAAACTCAGGCCCGAAAGTCAGAGCGGGTGTTAAGCTTCTGCCTCACTTTCAGCCTTTATCACAACATGACCCTGCACATTCAGCCATTACATCTGGTCCTTCTCCGATGTGCCCCAGAATCCTTTGCACCAGGTATCAGTGCATCAGAGACACGGTGCCAGGGCTAATGCTGACCAGCGTTACAGTTAATGGAGAACTCCTGGAATCAGAGAAGACTAGCTGCAAGTGATGGGTCAAATCCACTTCCAGAAACCCAGATACAAGGGAACTGGAGCAGATTCATGATCCCTGCTCCTTCTCCAGACAAGTGCTGGCCACCGCTAGAATGGCTCCTCCCACCCCCGCCGCATCCAGATTGCTAACCGCTGTGCTAGCGTTTTGGGAGTAGGGGACATGTAGGAATCAACTGAAACAAGGGAGAAGCAAATCTGATGGCACCTCCTTGTATTTTGACTTATGAATAACCTAAAACTTGACCTAGGGGCACTTCTGTTAAGTACTACAGACACCAAAGTAGACTCAAGCTGCCTGAGCAGGCCCTCGTCTGCTCCCCCCAAACTTGCACAGATGCATGAATAACAGACTTTCAACACAAACACCCCCATGCTGGGCTTTTCTTTCCCACCTGGTTCATTTTCCTCTTGAGGTGTTAGATTCAGATGAGGTTTTGGGATGGATTTAGAAATGCACTCATCATTTTGGCTGAAACATACACGCACATGGAGACACAACCCCCAGGTAAGATTGGGAGAGGCTGCTAATGGGTGCACTGGTTACTCACTTTAGGAAAAAGATTCTGCTGTCTCATTCCTCATCGACCCGGGAGGCAGCAGGGCTCCGATTTCCCCACCCCATCTCTTGCTGGTTCTTCCCCAATACAGATTTCCCCCATACCACCTTGTAAGGAGTGCTTTATGTGGCCACTTCTTTCAGCCTGACAGACATTTTCCCCAAACTACTGCCTTGCTCTCCTCCCGTCCTAAGGTCTGACACCGCCCACCTGAAAACAGATTCTTCTACTCTGCAGAGGTATGTGGTGTCCAGATACGGCTGGCTTTCCCTGAACTGAACCAACTACCACATTACCCCACCATGACCAAAAGGAAGAGCCTCTGCACAAAATCCCCATTCAAACCAACAGAGGCTTCAGGAAGATTTGAAATCAGGCTACTGCCTGACATCCTCCTGGTTCCAGAGCCAAAAGATCTGAAATTGCACCTCTCACCTGTGTGCCCAGCCAGCTGCACCCATGAATAGCGCTTCTTGAAGGGGCTGATGACTGGCAAGTTGACCATCGTTTTAATTGTATGCCATGATTTTTTCTGTAATACAGAGGAGAAAAACAATTAAACAGGGCAACCTCTGAAATGCCACCATACCTGTGATGTGCCAAGCACTCTGACACGTGTCCACTCAGCTCCACTGCCCCCTGCCTGCGCTATAAGTGCCATAAACGCCCATGGGAGAGCTGGCACTACATCCAACATGACCACCGCCGAAGAGATGGACGCCAAGCTGCGTGGGCTATTAAAGATACTTGATTAACTTTAAAAATAAAGAAAAAATGCCCCAAAAAACCCTGCTGGCCATAAGAAAACAGCCAGCAGGAAATTTAAAAGTGGCACTTTGTGATGCACATGGCATAGGCCTGTAATTCCCAGCGTGGGTATACTGAGGGTATGTCTACACTGCAAAAAAAAAAATATATATATATATATATATATATCCCACACGAGTAAGTCTCAGAGACCAACTGACTCAAGCTCATGGGGCTTGAGCTACAGAGCTAAAAATAGCAGTGTACCCATGTTCCCACCTGAGGCAGAAGCCCAGGCTCTAAAACCCAGTGAGGGGGTTGGGTCTCAGCCCACGTCTGAATGATTACACTGCTATTTTTAGCCCCTGGGCTGAGCCCCCTAAACCCGATGCAGTTGGCACGGGCTCTGAGACTCGCTGATGGGGGAGGGGAATGGCAGGGGTTGCCGCATAGATATATCCAGACACACACCAGGTCTGCTCAAGCTAATGCCTAAAAATAGCAGTGTGGACATGGCAGCACGGGAGTCGGGCTAGCTTGCCAAGTACGTATCCAGGGGGTTAAGCAGGATTATACTCATGGGGCTAGTCTGAGCCATCACCCACACCACAGTGGCCACACTGCTATTTTCAAGCAGAGCTCGTGCATTTATGTCTGTGTGCACCGGGAATTACACCGCCCAGTGGCTGTGTAGATGTGCCGGAGCGTTAGAACCACAAGATGCTCTTGTGAGTACATACATATTCATACTCACGCACACCTGAGAAACGGACACAAGAGGCCCAACACTGTAAGTGCCACCGGCTCTCCCACGGGCCTTCAGTCTTGTCTCATAGGCCCAATGCTCACCAGCAGGTGTCATGGGCAGAGTTTCAGAGGTACAGCTACCCTTATTTCAGTTCTGGGGTAGCCAGTCCCCCTCTGGCGCCCGCTTAAAGTAGGATATAGAACCTTTTCCAAGTTGTGGAGTTTTCTCTCGTCTCCTTCTCCCCCTCCCCCAACCTTGTTACATTTTAACAAGACCAGTCATTGCTACTGCCACCTTGCTCTGTCACCTGTGTGCAGCTGCTCTGTTTGAATATCATAGCCGGCAGAAGGGGAAACAGAGCAGCTGCTGAGTGGACGCTCAAAAGAAAAATAACCTTTAAAAAGAGAAGCCAAAAAGGTCTCACCCTCTGGAACTGAAATGGAGGTGAGTAAGAATAATAATCCATCATAACATTTACACATTTATATAGCACTTTTCATCTTGAAGGATCCCAGAGTACTTTGCAAACTAGATGCACAGGAATCATTTCACCCAACACTGAAATGCAGCCCCTGCAGGACACAGCAGCTGTTTAACAACCCACAACAAATCTATACAACATATGCTACTCAGCCTTTTGACTAAGATCAAGTGTAGCCTAAGATTCGGGTGTGATTTTTTTCAGATGGCTCCCAGTGACTCCCGTGGAAGCAGATTAGGTCTATGCCAAACACTTTGGAAATTCCCATCTTTAATATCTATTGGGGGATTTTAGCTTACAGTTACAGGGGAACTGATCCATCTCTAACTTCTATGATCCAAGGAAGTTAAGAATATAAAAATTGACACTGCAGAAAAAAGTCTGTAAGCAGAATGTACTTCAACAGCAAAATTTAGCCTGCCCATCGTTTTCCACCCATGCTCTTTAATCTTGTTTATAATAAGGTCTCCTCTACTTATGTTGGTCAGCATGTGAATGAGAAAACACTAGGGATGACTTACAAGTGCAGCAGGAAGTAGTGTTGGTGATGCAGTAGGTAACCCACTTTCTTCAAAGGGCTTGTCTACACAGGAAAGTTATATCAATTTAAGGAAAGGTATGAATTTAAACACTATAGTTATACCAGTATAACACACACACACACACCATGGACACTCTTATTCTAGCAAAAGAGAGCCTTTTCCAGTTTAGCTTATCTTGCTTTTGCAGTTTAAGCTAAGCCCCCAAAAGCCGCTCTTATTCAGAATAAGTGTGTCCACACGGGGAGTTATACTGGCATAACTTTAATGATTTAACTATGCCAGTATAACTGGAAAGTTACGCACGTAGCAAGTCCTTAGTCAGTACTAAAGAAATGTTCCAGAATGATGTTAAGGGATTAGGGTAACCAGATAATAAAAAACTGGGACGGGGTGGGCAGTAATAGGCATCTATATAAGACAAAGCCCTGAATATCGGAACTGTCCCATAAAACTGGGACATCTAGTCACCTTAGAAGGGACGTGGTGTTGCTGAAGGTGTTCTCTCTCTCAGAGGATACATAAAACTGAGGTCTTGGCCATTTGGGATCGTGAAAAATCCAAAAGCACTTAATACAAAAGCAGGGATATTATCCAAACTGGAATTTGGCTAGAACACGGGGGCTAACTACACTCTGCAAGTCTAAATTCCCCTGCAATTTCCAGTGGATTTCATGTTCTTCATTATTTGTCCTAAACAATTCTATAGCACTACGGTGTTTTAACAGCAGCTGAACTCCCTCCCAGAAATGGCTGCACTGCAGTGGTAGGGAAAATTATTCTTATATACAGTTTATAAACTGCTGTGGAATCCTTCTGAATGAAAGGTACTATGTAAATGTAAAGATGTTTGATATTAGTATTATTATTCTTCAAGTACACAATGTAGTATTTTTTCTGTAGAGTCTACTTTCCGGCTTTAGCTGATAACAGAAGCACTCTCTCCAAACAGCAACTACTCTTCTGTTTCCATTAGACACGGCCAAGGTCCTCAATTAGCAATCAAGCAGTCAAAATCAAAGGGCTCAGAAGACTCCCTTGGATACAGCTTCCACAGAAATCAAGCTTTTGGATCCACCTCAACTTTCAGTGTAGAGCTCCCCTTTTCTTACCTCATCCCCCAATGAGAAATCAGCTAAGCCCTGCACCCCTACCATATAGATCACACACTCATCTTAATGTCCCACCTCTAACCCTGAATGCCGTCTGCTAACGATTCATAATACACACTGTATCCAAAAATGTTGAGAAGCAGAGCTTTTCTAGGAATGGACGTCAGCACTCAATGTACACAGCACATTCCAGTGACTTTCTCTCCTCCTCCCTCCCACCCAGCCTGAAGCAGCTACAGTGAATGCTTGCACTGTGGGCGTGAAAGAGACACAGCGGGCCAAATTCAGCCTTAGCATCAGCAGGCATAGCTCCCATTGACTTCAACAATAACTGCACCCACTTAGACTAAGGCGGATTTTCATCCGATGTGTTAGGGATGCGCCTGGAGTAAGCACTTGCCTGTCAATTTATCACAAACACTGCACAGACACTTCCCTCCGAAGGAAGAGAAAACATGGCGATCAGGCCATCAAGGAGAGGACTGCTGCTCTGGAATCGAGAGCTGACACTAGATGTTACCATCAACAGGGGTTTCCACAGGTGAACTCTCCCCTCTATCCCCCACTGGAATTTCTAGAGTCCAGCCTCACTGAAGTGTCTCTGCTGGCAAGCAATAAGGGTTGAGTGCTCTTGGAGTAGTGGTGTGAGTATGAGAGGGTTAGCAGAGTGTGGGTCTGTTGTGGGAAGAATCTTTCTCACTTCTATTTCTAAAGCAGGATCTCTTCCTCTTTGTCAGTGATGGTTTTACAAGTTTTCAAAGCACAGCTTCATGCAGCAATGGGAAAGGGGATTGTAGCCACTGCTTAACACACGTGCCCTCTCTTGCGCCATCTATGCTCCCTTATCCCTCTGTTCTTCTAGGTACCTGATCGGTATTCTATGCTACCTGTACACATTCAGAGAAGTTCCAGTTTCCCTACACCTCTACGACCTAAGAAAGGGAAATCTTGGCTCCACTGATTCACTTTTATCTACTTCATGGGATCAATATAGCTCATCAATAAATTAAAAGCCCCCAAAAACCAACATCAGAATTGGAATCTGTGAAATTATTACCTACTCATGTAGGGGGCATAGATAGCCCTAAGCAGAATGCAAGGGAAAATAGGGGGAAATTCCACATAAAAGTTTGCTGGGTTTTTTTCCATTTTTCAACAGAATGTCAATTTGAAATTTACCAACCAGATCTAGTGCCTAAGCAACTTAGTCACAAGCAACACAAAAAGAATTGGTCACTAAAGCAATAGAACCATGATATAATTAAGTTTCACATCTTCAGCAGACAGATCTTACCAAAATTTAGCATGGTGATAGTAAACTTTAAAAACGGGGATTTGAAAAATAAAAAGAGGAAGCCAGTCAAGGTGGTGTGGCTGAGCTGGTTAGGTCCTGTGATGGTGTCGATGGGGTGTAGATATGTGGGCAGAGTTGGCATCGAGGTTTGTTGCATGGATTGGTTCCTCAGTTAGAGTTACTATGGTGCAGTGTGTCGTTGCTGGTGAGAATATGCTTCGGGTTGTCTGTGGGCGAGGACTGGCCTGCCTCCCAAAGCCAGTTCATTTGCAAATTTGCCACCATCAGCTCAGGATTAAACAAAGACTGTGAATGGCTCGCTAACTACAAAAGCAGTTTCTCCTCCCTTCGTGTTCACACCTCAACTGCTAGAAGAGGGCCTCATCCTCCCTGATTGAACTAACCTCATTATCCCTAGCCCCATTCTTGCTTGCATATTTATACCTGCCTCTGGAAATTTCCACTACATGCATCCAAAGAAGTGGGTATTCACCCAGAAAAGCTTATGCTCCAATACGTCTGTTAGTCTACAAGGTGCCACAGGACTCTTTGCCACTTATGCCTGTGTATAACTTTCCTCACGCAAGCAGCCTCACTAACTTAAAGGCTACACATATGCACAAGTGTTTGCAGAATCAGGCCCTACTGAAACAGCGAACGTAACTATACAAAAGTGCAGGCTAATACTCAAAGTAAACAAATGAAAAAACACTCTCCCACCCCCACCCCCCAAGATCTGTCAGTTAGGTGTTACTTGAAACTATTGTAAGAACTCACGCTACATAATGCAAGCCTACACAAGCCCACAAAGAGCTATTATGACAGCAAGAAACAAAAGGAAGGGGGAAGATTTTCTTTATAATCTTTTTTTAAACTTTTATAGAAAGAGAGAGATTAATTGCCATCCATCATCACTTATACTCTGTTCCCCTCTTTACATCATTTGGGCTGCTTGTGTAACTTTTAGGCCCTGGTCCTGCAACTAGATCCATGCAGGTGGACCTTGGTCCCACACAGAGCCCCCCTGGCCCCAACGGGGCTATGAAAAAGGCATAGGGGCACTCCCATATGGATTCAGCTTCAGAAGCAGGACCTATAATTGTTAAAACATTAAAATGTTGGTCTCAGGTTAATACTTAATAGAGAAGTGTTCACATGACACAAATCACATATTGTGAAACGGGCACTGAGTGCAACCCTCGCTGGAAGTCTCTGGACTAGAAGCGAACACTTGAATGTGCATGTAGGAGGCTAACCTACCTACACATCACTGGAGTTTGCCCTACGATTGCAAAATAATAATAATTTTTGACATTAGAAAATGTAGGATAAAAGAATTGCTCAGACCATTAACAGAAACAGCATTCTATAAGCAGGGAATGGGTAAGTAATCAGGTACTCATGAAGAATATGATTGCATTTAGGGACCAGTGCTGTGTTTCATGTATATGCATATTACTCATACGCCAATGTCTTTTTTCTTCTTGTACCCACTTCGTCTTTCTCTTCTGCTCTTCTCATTCGTCCCTCGCTCTCTTTTTCATTCAAGTTCATTATGGGCTAGACTCTACTACCCATATTCATTCTGGGTAATGCCTTACTCTGCAGGTAGTCCCACTGAAATCTATGGAGCTATTCATGAAGAAAGGTACCCTTCATTGTGAATAGAGTGGCAAGATCTAGCCCTGTGTAATTTAGTCTTTATTAATATTTGTACTGAAAATTATAGCTCTTTTGAACGTTGCTTACTTTTTGCAGTTTTATTATATTTACTTACATTTTACTGTATGTACATTTCTTTATTTAAAAAAGGTAAAGTTAATATTTATTTTTTTAGAAAAACAAGTTTATAAATCTCAATAAAAATGATTTAACCGTGTCTTAAAAAACCCAACTCCTTAACTCTTTTGAGAACATCAAAAGTGAAATCATTCTGAAATCTACTTTATTTTTCATCATTCATACTGTTTATTTACCTTTTGCCTGTAATTCAGTTTGGATGGTGAAACTAGTCTCGTCAGTTTCATTTTGATTCTAAGCATTCTCTCTTTGTAGTTCTCATGTATTAGCTTAATGCTGCAATGTTGGACTTGCAAATGCACAAAACCGAAATATGGAGCCAAACTTACAGAGTTTGTTTTTGTTTTTGTTTTTTTTTTTTTAAGAAATTAAAACTAACCAGGTCAAATTTGGGCATTGGCCATCCCACTGCATATACGTCAATCAATTAATACCTACAGTCACCCCAAAAAGGTTTCTAGAGAAACCCACTGTGACTAGACAGTTGCCAAGTCCAGGCAGGCACTAATCTAATTTAAATAAACTGCAACTATATCTGCCTACTTATGAGTGACCATGACCAATTCACTGTAGCATTATACCTGGCCATAAAGATTCTGATGAAATAATTTTTTCATTGAAATTTGCCAATTTGTCAAAAATGAAGTGTTCCATAGAGACAGTTCAATTTCAACAAAACTCCTCTGGATTCCAGGCAGGATTCTAATGGTTTCCCACCAGCTTACCCACCCAGCTCCCTGCCTGCTGGGAAGCCCGGGTTTCCAGAGTCCATGCCTCCACGACAGCTGACCAGGTGGACTGCCTCAGAGCCTGACTCCATCCCCTTTTGAAATTTGTCACATAGCAGAATACCTTTCTCTACCAAATTCTAGTATAACAATGAATTTGTATTACCGAGGGAGATAGCCTCTGTGTTCTTTCAATCTTGGGCTTACCCACATTACTTGTCATTCCACACCCAAGGAGTTACCTTCTCCTGCAGTCATAGAACGAGACACTTCTTGTTCACTTCATTTCAAGTTTCCCAACCCTGCCTTGCCAAGGGACCACTTTCTGCTGGGTAAGAAGAAAAGCTATGTAGTGTAATTGCTAGCTCTTTCTTGAGAGTCCTAAACAGATTCTATAAACTCTTCGTCAACTTTCATCCTAAATTCAGCCCTACCTCCCTCCTCCCTCAAAGATTGCTCACCATCTTTTGCAAATATCTCTTTGTAAATCCCATGTCATCTGCTGTACAAAGATGTTTCTGCAATGTTCATAGTCATCCCAGTTATGCGCGCAGGGGAAAAGTGAGAAAAAAAGGCACTGAGCTTGTCCCTGGATCAAACCCACAGAGACAGACTGTATTGACAAAGTGTTGCCCAGCTGCAGTCATGGAAGTAGCAAGTCCTACACATTTGCTTAATCCTGCTACACATGTGTGCAAGTGCACAAGCCTCAGACAAAAGAAAGAAATGCAGCAGCTGTAGCCAACTCTGATTATAAAAGAATTACATTTATTAGATATTTTTTCCCTCAATAGGTACAGACCAGTTAAGTAAGGTGACAAGTTTGCAAGGTCAGATTTTAGGCCCTGGAACAGTTTTAGTATACCAGATATAGTGAGTAAGATTTTGATCTGCCTTTGCAAATGAACTTCTCAGATATACAGAAACAAGTTAAAACCTTCTCCTCACAGCCTATTAAGATTCCAGGACTTTGTCCTTTATTGTCCAAATCAGAAGTGTTTATAAATTAGGGATCCCTCTATGCTCTGAGAACTGGAGATACCTACAGGACTAAAATACACAATGAGGCAGAAATGGAGAAAGAGGGTTGGGGACAATGGGGCTCTGACCTTTCTCACATACTTGCTGGAGGGCAGCATTGCTACCCCATGTTTACGGGGAAATTTTGCACTTGGATATGGAAGTGGCTCCCGCAGAAGTCAATAGGGGCCCTGGGTGAGGAAGTGAGGAGTACAATTTGGCCCACAGCTAAAGACATAATGTCCAAAACAGGAAACAAGTCTGCAGACACAATCTAGGGCACTGTTTTTTTCTGATTTCAGTAGTCAATTTCCCCATTTTGGCCCCTTATTAAAGGATTCCAGCATCCAGGGTTGAGGAGCTACTAGCTGCCAAGCACACTGCCCACTTGTTTGTATCAAATATGAATTACAGATTTCGACACAAAAATCTTTACGGGTAGGATGTGAAGGAGTAAGTCAATAACAGGAGTGCCACCAGGGCAAGCTGACAAGACAATGTGAACAAACATGCACACACCTCTTAAAAATCAAGGCTGCAAGCACAGCAATTGAACCAGTTCCCAAGCCAGGGCAGGGCTTTCCCCACAAATAACTGGTTATTACCACAGCTTGCTCCTTCCCGTCACTGTGAAAGATAGGAGGATAAGAAAGAGGGATCTGGTACACAAAAGAGGAGAGGATTATTCCTCAGCAACCCTCCCAGTTGAGCCTATTTGACACCAGACAACGAGGCAGGTAGGCCTAGATTCAAAGCTTAGTCTACTATGCAAAAAGAAAATGAGTACTTGTGGCACCTTAGAGACTAACCAATTTATTTGAGCATAAGCTTTTATGAGCTACAGCTCACTTCATCGGATGCATACTGTGGAAACTGCAAAAGACATTATATACACAGAGACCATGAAACAATACCTCCTCCCACCCCACTCTCCTGCTGGTAATAGCTTATCTAAAGTGATTGCTCTCCTTACAATTTCAGAGTAACAGCCGTGTTAGTCTGAATTAGCAAAAAGAAAAGGAGTACTTGTGGCACCTTAGAGACTAACCAATTTATTTGAGCATGAGCTTTCGTGAGCTACAGCTCATTCCTACCTACATGCCTCCAGCTTTCACCCTGACCACACCACACGATCCATCGTCTACAGCCAAGCTCTGCGATACAACCGCATTTGCTCCAACCCCTCAGACAGAGACAAACACCTACAAGATCTCTATCAAGCATTCTTACAACTACAATACCCACCTGCGGAAGTGAAGAAACAGATTGATAGAGCCAGAAGAGTTCCCAGAAGTCACCTACTACAGGACAGGCCTAACAAAGAAAATAACAGAACGCCACTAGCCGTCACCTTCAGCCCCCAACTAAAACCCCTCCAACGCATTATTAAGGATCTACAACCTATCCTGAAGGATGACCCAACACTCTCACAAAGACAGGCCAGTCCTTGCCTACAGACAGCCCCCCAACCTGAAGCAAATACTCACCAACAACCACCTACCACACAACAGAACCACTAACCCAGGAACCTATCCTTGCAACAAAGCCCATTGCCAACTGTGCCCACATATCTATTCAGGGGACACCATCATAGGGCCTAATAACATCAGCCACACTATCAGAGGCTCGTTCACCTGCACATCCACCAATGTGATATATGCCATCATGTGCCAGCAATGCCCCTCTGCCATGTACATTGGTCAAACTGGACAGTCTCTACGTAAAAGAATAAATGGACACAAATCAGATGTCAAGAATTATAACATTCATAAACCAGTCGGAGAACACTTCAATCTCTCTGGTCACGCGATTACAGACATGAAGGTCGCTATCTTAAAACAAAAAAAACTTCAAATCCAGACTCCAGCAAGAAACTGCTGAATTGGAATTCATTTGCAAATTGGATACTATTAATTTAGGCTTAAATAGAGACTGGGAGTGGCTAAGTCATTATGCAAGGTAGCCTATTTCCCCAAAGGTAGCCTATTTCCCCAAATATTTCCCTGCTGCCCCAAGAGTGGTTGGCACTGACCAGAGAAGAAGTAAAGTCAGGGTGGCTGGATGATGCACTGATTCAAGCACATCACTGAGCAACCTCAGCGGGTGGGACACCTTTGGAGCCCCCCCTCCCCTCCCCCCAGTGGAATCCCCAAGGGAGAGGTGGCAATATCAACACTGCCTGCCTTCCAAATGAGTGAATACCCCTGGGGTGCAGGGGTGCCAGCCACAGCAGGGAGATTTAATCTACACCTCCCCTTGCCAACATGGCTGATTTTAGCACAAACCTAAGGAAGAATGGATGGCATAGAAAAAACAACAATAATTGTGTGTATTATAGGGGCATCTCCCTGATCAGTGTTAATCAGACCACTAAGCAAAAAGTATTACTGCAGCTCAACCTCACTCTCTCGTTCTCTCTCTTCCCCCCTCCCCCCAACTTGTGAAGATATTAGCAGACTGCACCCAACCCTTGATGCTTCCGGTTTCTGCACTCAGCCATAGCTGAAGGACACAGATGCTCACATGTGCTTCAGCAGGTGTATCCTCTGTCTGGCGGGTTCTGATTTCCTGTTTGTACCACAGTCAGGACAGGCTGGCTAGTCCTTCAGAGTGATGAGAAATATTCAGTGATATAAGCCAAAACAAAACCAGAAACAAACAAAAAACCCTTGCAAGACACAAACTTCGCATCCCCATATTTTCCCCTCCGCCATGACTCACAGTGCATTACTTAGCACAGTGCATAACCCCTTTGATGTGCTGCTTTTAAGAATGCTTGGCAAATCTGCAGAACACTCACAGTGACTACGGAGAAGCAGGACATTCAGGAAAGAAAAGCTGGGCAATACGAAGGGGAGAGGAATCGATGTTTAGCATGGGGCAGAGTTCCTAAGAGCATGTTATCTCCGTTCCCAGCACACACCTGGATTCATTCCATAATTCCAGATGCACTTTCCCTCTCCACACCAGAGAAATAGTAGAGCAGAGGCCCTGCTAGCTATTTTGTAATTCTGGAACACTACCTGCTCCCTGAACAGGGCCTAGGGGTAAAAATTTGCTGAATTATTTAATTTAAGATTCATAAATAAATTATTATAATCTCTGGATGCATGTGTAGCATACAAATAAAACTGACAGGTTTTGACCACCTTCTCCTCCAAAGAATTACTTCAAAACCACCAACTTAATTCACCCCACCATTACCCTCCTCAAATAATAAATGAGCCTTACGCCATGTCCTCATGGTCAGCAAACTAGAGTACTGTTGGTCCAACAGGGAAGCAAGCTCCAGAGCTGATGGCCCTTCGTCATGTCTCTAGTCCCCCAGAAATCAAATGTTGGGACTGTTTGCACAAGCACAGGAGTTTATCTCAACAGCCTGAACGGTACAGGCGGAGAGAGTTGGACTCTAAAGTATGTTCTGACTACCTGGGGCAGACACCATCTTTGTCACACCCTCAAAATGCTTCCCTTTACCTACCATCATCACCTTCAAGCTATCTGATGGGACTATTTCACCCAGGAACTGGGAAAGCAAAGAAATTGCACTGTTCAAGTCCAAAGAAAAACACAGAGCGCCTTTCAGCCCAACACCTCCCACTGTCTCCCAAAGTGTCATCATGTCTATGTTGAAGAGGCGAGGTGGCAGAATAGGATCCTGTGGCACCCTGAGCCCTCAAGCAGCTGCCTTCATTGTCTAATCACTACATTATAAATGGATAGATAGATGTGCAATTTCCCAGCATCATGATCCAGGGCCTCAGAAGGAAAGAACAGAGCAAGACTCCATCCACCATTACCAGTGCAAAAGGACAGTCAACAAAACCTCATGAAATAGAGGCCACTGACTGATCTAAAGCAATCAACATGGACACCTGATTTCTGCCCATCACTAGTAGTAGGTCTACACTACAGCGGCACAGCTATGGAGCTGCAGTTGTACAGCTAAAGCACCGTAGAGTGGACGCTGCCTACATTGATAGAAAGGGGGTTTCCATCCATGTAGTTAACCCATCTCGCTAAGAAGCGTAGTTAGGTTGATGGAAGAAATTCTTCTGTCGACCTGGCCACATCTACACAGAAGGTTAGGTTGACCTAACTACGTCAAAAAATATTCACAGCCTTGAACAATGTAACTAGGTGGATCTAATTTTTAAGTGTAAACCAGGCCTAACGGTTCCTCAGCAAGTAAAACCACAGTCTCCATATCAAACCCAGGCCAAAAGTCAAAGGGCTTTATATGGCATCAAAGCTACTTAGTCACAATATTTTCTTTCAGTTTCATCACCAGGTATATTAAAGCCAATATAATAATTTGCAAGATTGTTAGACAATTGTTAGCCAGAGTGTTAGAAAGAGTATTTCTTCAGCTGGGGCCAACAGTTACTCATTTGAGGAAAGCTGATACTTTCCACTCCCACAGGAAGGCACAAGCAATCTCTGCCAACAGTCCCAGTACTTCACCACTTCATGACACCTTGCTTTAACACTCTGTAAAAGGCATCAGTCCAGTTGTAGTGGCAGGACAGGCCTCTCCCATCTCCCCCAGAATCTCAGCAGAACTGAATAAAATTGATTCAGAGAATCAACATGGTCCTGAGATGGTCAGTCTTGAAGAAAACTGACTGATAATGTACAAGTGTTAGGGGAGAGCTCTGCCACTGACTCACTGTGTGACTTTGGACTAGTCACATATTCTCTCTGCACTCCAGTTTCCCCAATTAGGGATACCACCACCTATTTCACAGGGGTGCTGAAAGGACTGATTCATTAGTGCTTGTAAAGCATTTTGAGACCCTCAGATAGAAGCCAGTGCATAGTGTAAACACAAAGTGTTATTCAAATCTAAAAAATAAATGCTGTGAAAGGGGCTGATCAGACATGCAGACAGTAGTAACAGTTCTCCTGCTGCTCTGCTAATCTACCACAAGGCAAAATCCAACATTCCATCTGACTTCTCCTCCTTTGCGTCCTCCAGACCAACACCCCACACCCCTCTGAAAGGTTACAAACAAGTTACTGTTTCATCCAGTAAGTACTCTAGTGTATAGATAGGGCCCAGCCTCTGGAAAGGAATGCAACTGTCAACACACCAGGACATTGTTACTAAAGGGGTGTGGTATTTACCTACAGGAAAGCCACATCCTTAAGCAATTGCTTTGCTTAATAACCCACCACTTTAAGGTCCTCATTGTGTGAGTTTTCCAAACCACTGTATTAAAAGCAGGGTGGATAAAAATCAATGATTTAAGAAAAAAAAATTTAAAAAAATCTGCTTTTTTAATTTAAATCAGATTTTTTTTTTGATAAAATGCCTTTTGAGGAAAAACCTATCAAAAGATAGTTTTAATTAAGATATATTATAGCTCAAAAGATATCTCATCATGGAATAGGGATTATAAATTCTAATTCTATAGTGTGAGACAATATATTCATGTAATGTTTAAGAAAAGTTTATGGGGTTCCAGGAGCTTCTGTATAGATTATTTAGGTTAATCTTTCTATCTACCCAATGGGACTCAGTGCTCAGTCTAGAAGATGCTTAGTATTGCAGTTCTCAAACTGTGGATTTATGTCTCCAAAGATAACATGCTTGTTAACAGCAAAAATGTTTTTAAATAAAATAAAATTAAATAAATAACTAAATAGAGAGCGAGAGAGGTGAGAAATAACAGACAACCCTATTGTCCCTCTGCAAATTTGTGTACACAGAGTCAATCCCTTACCTCTCTCTAAAGTGAAAAGTTTCAAAAAGTTAAATGAATAGAAGATTGTTGGGGGCACAATAGATCTGGATAAGGAGAAGAAGTCTGGAGATAAGTGTGAGAAGGGAGGGACAGGCAGTAAAAACAAAAGTGAAAATGTTGGTGCATCATATTCCAGAAGTCTTGAGGTCTTTCTGAGTCTAGTCTTCATTGATTTGAGTTCTACCATACCATTCTCTTACTAGAAGGGAAAACCTATAATGGCAGCAGGCCATAAAGGAGACCCAGTTTGGGAATAAGAACCATTCAAGAAATGGATGTTTGCTGATGATGATTTAAAGAAAGTCACACCAGTGAACTGGTGGAAGTCACTTAAGCACTTGGATTCAGAGACTGTTGAAGTGATAATCTCACTTTTAACAGCAGTAGCTTCTTCTGCCGGTGTAGAAAGAATATTTTCTTCCTTTGGACTACTTCATTCCAAATTGAGAAATTGCTTGGGACCTGAAAAAGTAGGAAATCTTGTTTTTCTTTTCCAGATTATGAACAAACAGGAAAATGAAGGTGAAGACGACTGAGTTAGCTGCAGAAGCCAGTATTCTAAGATTTTCATGTTGACCTGGCTGACATAGTCAATTTAATTTTTTTTTTAATTTTCATTTAACTATTTTAGTTAAAAACAATTTTAACAAAAACAAACCTGATTTTAAAAAACCTGAATGTTTAACTAAATTCAAAATTTCATATGCTTGTTTTGTTAAAGTATTATATATTTGCTGTTGAAGAAAAAAAATCCAGAATACATAACATTGTTGTTTTAGTTAAATACAACAATTTAAATGTCTGTCTGGTGATGTTCTCCTCCTAATACAGAATGGCAAGGAAATCCTCCAAATATTAATGATTAACCTGTTGAATTGGAGATAGTTCACCTCCCAATGACTTCATAAATATCTGCTTCAATTACCTTTGGTAAATGAAATAACCAAACTATCATTCATTTTCTGATATAGCTGTAAAACTAACCTGAAAAGTTTTCCAAATAAATCACTTTAAAAATGTATAGTGTGTACCTTCTAAAAAATGAAACCTACATCTATCTCTGAGTTGTGAAGAATATGTATTAAGGTTAAAACAACCATTGCCCCTATAAGGAGTCAATATTCAACCGTTTGTTACTTTAACTGGAGCTACACAAAAGTTCAGTTTAAACTCAGCACTGGATTGGTTTAGATTAAAGATAAAACAAAAACAAAAGAAGATAGGATTTTAAGTGAATTCAAGAATGAGAAAGTTAGAAACCGTTACAAGAAATAAAAGTGAAAACATGCATCCAAAAGTCTAAAACTTAATCAAACACGTTTTGGTTCAAGCTTTCTTTAGGTTGGCCTTTCTCATCCACAGTCTTCCAGGAAGATGGTAACTGACCCTTTCCTTAGTCAGGATCTCTCCCAGAGGCCCAAAGGTGCTGGTCCCTTTGTCTTCTTAGGTGAAAGAGAGCACTTAGGGTTCTCTGTCCCCACCCCACCCCCCCTTTTTTTTTTTATAATCTAGTGAACCTCAGAAGTGGATTCTTCTGAGGGTTACCCTTCAACGCCAAGTTTATTCAAGCAGTAAAGAAGGTGACATGGAGTCTGCTGGTGAAGGAGGCTCCATGTTCTCTCTACTCACCTGTGTTTGCTGAAATGCAAATTTGCTTTCCCTCCTGCTATATCCTCCTCCTGCTGTCTTGTGGACCCTATTTACTACTTACACATAAATTGAGGTAAACGCGCATTCCTTTGTTTAGGATAGACCTGTTTAACAACTTTTGCCTTGGCAGGGCTGTGTGGTTTTGAACATGTGCTAAGAGCATTATACGGGGGATTTCATACCTTTGCATATAATGTTGCTACATACATTTCACCATGATGTTATTGGCCAGTGAGTCACTAGCATTCAGATGATATCTCAACAAGGCATATTTTGTATAAAGATTATTACAGTGGTGCGTAGGGTGTGATACAGGGGAGCTTTTGGTCACGTACCCCCAAGGCAGTGTTCGGCCTGTTAGTGAAACAGTGTAGGAAACATATAGGATAGAAGGATTCCCCTCTTGCCCCAGAACCACTATGGTCAGGGCTAGGTTCTGTTAACGGACTAGCATAGGAAAGAGAGGCTGAATTCCCTCCTAACCCCAGCAAATCAGGGATTATTTAAAATGTTCCCTTCCAGACAACAGTCTTGATGCAAGGGGTTAATTCAGACCTGACATAAGTGGCTGGGAGTCAGCTGAAGTCAAAGAAATCACACCTGCTTGCATCAGATTTAAATTGACCCAAAGTGTCTGGTTTCAGAGTAACAGCCATGTTAGTCTGTATTCGCAAAAAGAAAAAGAGTACTTGTGGCACCTTAGAGACTAACCAATTTATCTGAGCATAAGCTTTCGTGAGCTACAGCTTTATTTGAGCTTATGCTCAAATAAACTGGTTAGTCTCTAAGGTGCCACAAGTACTCCTTTTCTTTTTCCAGTGTCTGGGTTTCTAAGATATGGTGGGTGTGTATGCTGCTGTTTGTGTGTTGTGATGAGTAGTACTTTCTCTGCCCTCTACGTAAACAAAGCGTTTTACCATCAAGATCCTGGGGATCCCTCACCTTTTACAAACACAAATGTCAATTGCAAATTATTAAGAAAATCTGTTTACCCTGCTAAGAAAGTAAACACATGCAGCTTACACATGGTTACTACCTGTCATTCTGTACCTCACCCTTGCAATAAAATTGACAGACACAAAAACACACTTTACTACCATGGGCTCTTGGCAGCAGAATTGCAAGCCAAACTTAGTGTGCCTTGCGGAACCACACAACCTAGTTGACTGAAAATTTGGAATGAGCAGCAGCCTTGCTTGCCAGACTGGAAATAGATAGGAGAATCCAACAGTGACCAACAACAATACTCCAAAGCAGAGCAGCTGAGGATAGGGAAAGTAAGGCAACATATAAGATGTCACTGCAGATGGATTATGGTTCATGGTGCATGCAGGGAATTAGCAGTTCACCCAGGCTACTTCACAAGCCAAGATTGAATCCGCTGCCCTGTCTGTATTATTTTTAAAAAGGAGTACTTGTGGCACCTTAGACTGACAAATTTATCTGAGCATAAGCTTTTGTGAGCTACAGCTCACTTCATCGGATGCCTTGTTACTGAGTGCAACATACAAATAAAATAATTTGCTTGACTTCATTCATTCCATGCCATCCCACCTCCTATACAGCCCACCCCCTGGCTCCTCTCAGGCAGAATTGCTAAGTCTGGTCTCACAATTTGAGGGCTCAAATCAAGACTGGGAACACAGTGCTTAAATATTTCTGTGATGAGTGGGGAATAAATTCTAGACAGACAGAGGCTGAAGGAAGAGTCAGGGAGAAAAAATGGAAATTAAATCATGAATTACTTCCCACTCCAGTCTGGCTGCCAGAGTGGGAGAAAATGTATCATCTGACCCTAGAGTGGGAGTCTGGGCCCAGGTGAGACTTGGCAAGCCAGTGCAGGATCACTGGGATCCTAAAAGTATGTGGCTTTCCCCAGTCTCTGGTCCTCTGGTTGGAGGGGGAAAGTCAGGCCTTCCCCCTTTGGTCCTGCCGTGATTCTTGTAGAATCAAGTCATGGAGTTGGTGAGGCTGGCATAGGCCCCTAAAGCACAGGGCCCCAAGCAGTCATTTGCATTGCTTGTGCCTAAAAACCACCCTGACTGATAGGCTGGAGAAATCGTCACAGACAGGCTCTCTGAAAGCATTTATAAAAGGTTTTATTATCTTGTCTGCAGAATCCTGCTAGGACATCCCAGTGCCTGGAGTAACAGCAGGAGAGGGCACAAGGGCACCAGCGATTTCCTCCTCCAGAGTCCTCTCCTGCAGGTTTTACCACAGGAAAGGATGATCTGGCCCGAAGCAAGGACTACAAGAGTTAGTCATTTAATGTAATTTTATTAATCTGTTTGGATTTGTACGAAGAAGGTAAAAGAGGTGTTTATCCCCGGACTTCAGGTGCTCTTCCCAAACAGTTAACAACCAAAGTAGATCACTTACAAATCCAGCATACCTGATGCCCAGCATTTTGCACTGTGTTAAGCTGATAGTTGGAAAGGTTGCCTTGTTTCTGCAGACTGAAGTCTCCTCTGAATAGAGCTGACCCATTGTGGAACCAGTATCTGTTTCCTTCCAGGACTTGTGTGGCTTGAAAAGGCAGGGAGTCAGAATCATGCTGGATCAGGAGCCCCTAGCAGGCAATGCTTATCGTGAATACAAAACTCAGGTCAAGTGCACGCCCATTTACCCCACCCAAGGCTTCAGGCTGAGCTGACTGATCTCTGCATCTAAATCAGATATGGGCAAACTACAGCCTGGGAGCCACATCCGGCCCTTCTAACTTTTTAATCTGGCCCTCGAGTTCCTGCTGGGGAGCAGGGTCCGGTGCTTGCCCCGCTCCATGCATGCCATGGCTCTGCTCGGCTCCTGGAAGCAGCAGCATGCCCCCCCTCCGGCTCCTACGCATAGGGGCAGCCAGGGGGCTCCCACAGGTCCCATTGGCTGGCAACCATGAGCCAGAGGGGGGACATGCCGCTACTTCCAGGAGCTGCTTGAGGGAGCCTGCACCCCTGACTCCCTCCAACGCCCCAACCCCCTGCCCCAGCCCTGATCCTGCACCCTGAACTCACTTCTGGACCCACTCCAGAGCCCGCACCTCCAGCCAGAGCCCTCACCCCCTCCCACACCCCAACCCCCAATTTTGTGAGCATTCATGGCCCACCATACAATTTCCATAACCAGATGTGGCCCTTGGGCCAAAAAGTTTGCCCACCCTGATCTAAATGAATAATGCTACTAGTAACACTGAACACATACACAGGGATTTATATCTTTTCCCAGCGTTTGGAAGAAGTGCCAGAAATGTGGATCCAAATCTGAACTGCCCCAAAGCTTGAGAAGGTTCAGATCCATTGTTCCAGGTCCAATTGATCTCAGAGAGTCTGGGTTTAGACCCACAAAGTCTGGATCCCAATCTAGGAGTTGTGTCCCGGACCATCTTGGCTAATCGCCACACAGTTTACTATATGACTTGCCCAAGGCCACAGAGTCAGTCAATGTAAGCTTTTATTAAAGAGCTTTCTTTAATTAAAATCAGGGTGGGGTGTGGGGGAGAGAATATTCCTTTTTATACCTTTGTAGCCTGACTTCCTCTTTTTATTCCGTACTTTTGCTTAATCAGGCATAATTACTGTTAATCCCTATACTTTGTATTGGGAATACTGCAAATGGAGCCTGACCTAAATCCCCACTGACAGCAATGGGAGTCTATCAATTGACTTCACTGGGAACTGGATTGAGCCAATACTCAGGATACAATAATAGCTTGCAAGCAGCAAATTTGACAATTTTTATAGTGACCACTCTAGGCAAAGCAATTAATCTTCAACGTGCATTAATGGGAAAGGCAAGTTTTAGGTTTTAGAACTGGAAAAGAACATACATTTGATTAAAGGAAGAGTAAATCAGACTAAAATTTGTTTATTTCTGTTCAAGTAACTAAAATGCTAGCCAAACCAACCTTCAAATTTCAAACTTGTATTTTAAAAATGTCCCAGTTCTCAAAATAAGACCAGAAAATTTCAGCTTGAAAAAACCTTATATTTTCTTTAAACGTATGCTTGAAAATAGAGGTCCCTATTCACCTAAACTAGAATACTGTCTCCTATATAAACACCCCAGAACTTTAATAACTAAAGAGTCCTCAAGAGCAAAAATGTCATAAAACAGAAAAAACTTTAAATCTATTCCCATTTTCTCTCTGACTTTTGTTTGTTTCATTTTCAGTCACATCTGAAGTGAAGTAGAAGAAGAAAAGAATAATGCCAGTAATAATGCCTCACCTGTGCTTATCATATAAGGAACAGCAAAGCACTGTACATTCATTAAGTTCATAGCATCTCTGTGATTTAAAGATCATCATACTCATTTTACAGAGATTATGGGCCTGAGGCATACACTGAGTCAGTTTCAGAGTTGGGGAAAGAACCTAGGAGTCTTGAGACTCCCAGTGTTCTGGTCTGACCATTGGACATTCCAAATGTAGAGGATACTGAGTATATTCTAGCCAGCTGTCTATTTTATTATAGGTGGGCTGGTAGCACTACCTATTATCAAGGCTGTCCTTGATAATCCTTAGATCTTTTAGATTTGCTGAATCCAGGTCACTGAGTGCCCTGAAAACGAGGACTGAGCCCTTGACCCAGTGTGCTGTGAGAAGCCAGCATGGAGAGTGGAGGACAAGTTTGACGTGTTGCTGAGAAAGATGCTGCAGCATTCTGTACTAACTGAAGTTTCCTAAGGGCTGATGGCTTCATGCCCAGGTATATTTACATTGCTATAGGCCAGACAGGAGGTGACAAAGACATGTATAACTCAGACCAGGTCATCATCCACTGAAGCAGGACAGGGTGTCCTAACCCTCAAGAGTTGGTAGAAAGCATTACTTACAGATGCTACTATGTGAGCCCTTCGCACCAGAGAGGAACTCAGAAGCACTCCTAAACTATGGACTCTATTGCCCTTCCACCAACAGAGACTGTACCATGGCTGCAAACGCTTCGAAGTGCTTTGCCTACCAGCATCACCTCAGTCTTACTCAGGTTCAGCTTCAACCAGTTGTTATTCACCAGAGAACTGATCTCATCCAAGCACTGAATCTTGGTGGTAGGGGTGAGGTTGTAGGCAGTGAAGGATATGTAGAGCAGTGTGTTATCTGTTGCTGACATCTGAGTCCATGTCATCTGACCAGTTCCTCCAGTGGCTACATATTAGATGTTGAAAAGGACAGAAGAGAGAACTGATCCTTGTGGGACTAATGCAAGCAAGGGGACTAGTGGTAGAGGTGCAGCTTCCCATCACCACTGCTGGGTACATCCTTCCGGAAAGATGTAAACAATTTTAGTGCATTCCCCTGGATCCCTGCCACCTCTCTCAGGTGAGACAGCAGTATTTTATCCTCAACAGTGTTGAATGCTGCACAGAGGTCCAGGAGGATGAAAATGGACTTCTATCCACCATCCATTGACAGCAGGAGATCATCAATTAGTGCCACTAAAGCAGTTTCTGTCCCCCATCATGGCCTGAATCCAGATTCTGCTGGGTCTCCAGTGTCAGCTTCAGTTAGATTAGCTTGCAGTTGGCCTTCAGCTAGCTTCTCTGTAAGCTTGCTCAGGAATAGAAGGTTTGATACCACGAGGTAGTTGGCTAGAACTGATGTATCCAGGATGGGTTTCTTCAGTGTTTGATGGAGGAAGGGAAGATTCTGCCCCTACTGTAACGTTCAGTTTATTGTGCAAAAAGAAGCAGCTGCTTTCCATGTTTTATCCCAATAGCATTCCCCATTAGTGTCAGGACAAATCAGATTTACATAGGAAGCGATATACAAGCCGAGTGAATAAAATCACTAGAAAGTTACTGGATGGGTAGCTAGCCCAGAGTCTTCAGTATGTTGTTCCTACTGCTCGTAGATAAATGCAAGATGAAAGGATGGAGACTAACTCCTGCTCACCAAAAGTTCTCCCCCTCCCCAAATGGTGTTACTATATGAACATGCAATACCTTTCTGTCTGCTGTGTACCTGTTAGAAGGGACACTGTTGATAGGATAAGGGTAAAAAGGGCTGCTCACAATAACTGAAATCAAAATCTACCCTACCTGAGCTCCACCATGTAACAGGCTGACAGGTTGGTTCATTCTGTCTCTGCCCCTTTCTCTGTGAAATCATGTGTGATCCCTAGTTATTACACATAAATGTCACTAATTTCAAAAGCACCATGGTCACCAAGTTTGGGCCCTGGCTTACTTCCATGGTGTGACAGATGCAGTATCCTAAGAGCTGGGTCAGCACTCTGATCACCGGCCTGTGACTATGACTGTCATGAAGGCTGCTGTTTTAGAATCAGGTGGAACTCTTCACCAAAAAGTACCAGCAGAAATTTTTGGCGACTAGATGGGCTGAAGGGGTATGACCCAGGGAATAAGCAGAAAAGCTAACAGACTCGGCTACCCACTGACTAGGGCCAGATATTTGACCTGTAGGGGAAATTATGGACCTGGTGATACTGGAACAATTTCTCCATAGCCTCCCTGAGAATAGAGTCTGGGTGAGGAAGCACCAGCCCAACACCCTGGAGGCTGCAATTAAACTCTCTGAAGAGTTCCTAGAAGCTGACTTTCCCAGAAAAGAGGTCCAGCCACCAAGGGGCCCAGAGCCAGGGAGAAGCGGCAGCAAATTGAAATGCCCCAAGAAGAAAAAGGAGGAGGCGAAAGAAATTCTTTCAGAGAATAGCATGCTATCAATATGGAAGGCCAGGATATATAAAAGAGGACTGATCCAAAATGGAATAAGGGTTTGCACAATTCTGTGGATGAACTGGGATTCTCAAGGGCAGGGTTAAAAAGGAAAATGCCTACTATCCCTATAAAGGCAGGAAGGAGGCATCTAAGGGTGGGGGGGGGATCATGGCTCAGGATATTCATTGATCTGGGGGGACTTAGTGAAGGTCCACCGGAGGCTCTCAGGGGAGAAGGCAGAGTCAGAACGCATTCATGGGGAGAGGAAACTGCCCAATGGCAGATAAGGTTGTAAGTATTAGAACTGTTCTACTGTACAGGCGTTGGTGGAGGGGACTTGAATAAGCTACATGGAACGGACACCAAAAGAAGAGTCTGAGCAGTTTTTGCAGTGATCCAGGACATAGGGGGATGCATGCTCCATTACACATGGGAAGCAAACTCCAAAGGGACTGACTCTTAGCTAAGGGAGCTGAAGCCCTGGACATGGAAGACTGGATCCATGAAGGCACTCAGGTGCCTACATCCCAGTTTTGGCTCCACTGTGAGCCATAATGCTCTCATCAAATCCTGCAGGCATCTAAACTCACTCTGCACTGAGATTTTCCTGGTAAAAGTTCCCACCTCTGGACATGCATACTGCTGCCTTCCCGAGGCATTCAGATGCCTATTTCCTGCCTAAGCCCAGGGCAATTCACAAACCAGGGAAAGGCAGCCATCTGGCTACCTGACTTGCTCAAGCAGCCTGATCCTGTAGACATGTGCAGAGGCAGCCTACCAGCTCACATCACATTCAAACACCATTCATAGTGGTGGCGCCCGCCTTATACCTCTTAGCCCATTGGTTACAGCACTCATCTAGGATGTGGGAGACCGAGATTCAATTACCCCTCTCTGCTAAAGATTTGAATAGGGGGTCTTCACAGGAGGATGCACTAATCACTGAGCTATGGGATATTCTGATGGGGGGCTCCCTCTCTCCTGTTGAAGCTGTTCCATTGTGGTAAAATAATAGAGAGATTAGAACAGCGGGACTGAACCCAGGGTCTCTCACATCCCAGGCAGGTGCCCTAACCACTGGGCTAGAGAGTTGTTCTCTCTATGTGGCCCCATGGCTAGATCTGAATTACTGGATGATTAAATGACTTGCTCAAGGTCACAGAGCGAGCCAGCGACAGAACCAAGAATAGACCTAGGAGTTCCTGGCTCCCAATCCACTGCTCTAACCACTAGACAGCACTCCTTTTAGTTATAGGTATTGCATTGCACCACTTCTCATGAGTATTCTCCACCTCCACTGTTAACCAACCCCAACGAGATCTGCCCAGAGGCGCTTTTTTTTTTTTTTTTTTTTTAGAACTGACCCCTCCTTAAACATTGATACATCTCCTGATGATGCAGACTTGTTGTTTTCCTCCCCATGCTCCAGATACACCACACCTTGCAAACAGGTTTCAACGGCATATTGAAAGTACAAGGAAGAAAACACAAACACCCAATCTTTCCATGAACAGTTATGCAACAGTACTGCATCTGCTCCTCCCAGTTCATCCTGCATGGCCAGGCAGGAACTGTGTCCTTTTAAATATTTAAAATAAAAACCGTAACAGGAGACTGAATGGTTCAGGAGACTAATGATGGGGTAAACGGTCTATTAACTCCTAGGTCATAACTTCAAATCCACCCCAGCTCAGAAATAACTAAAGGCTAATGGAACTGAGGGGTATTTAGTAGACTATTAGAAATGAGTTACTGAGTCTTAGTTCAGTTCCTATTAGACAAATGTCCTCAAATAAGAGGCCACAAATTAAGAATATAAAAACAGGCATACTGGGTCTCACCAATAGTCCATCTAGCTGAGTATTCTGTTTTCAGACAGTGGCCAACACCAGGTGCTTCAGAGGGAATGAACAGAACAGGCAATCATCAAGTGATCCATCCCTTGTTGTCCACTCCCAGGTTCTAGCAAACAGAGATTAGGGACACCCAGAGCATGGGGTTGCATCCCTGACCATCTTGGCTAATAGCCATTGATGGAGCTGTCCTCCATGAACGTATCTAATTCTTGGAACCATTTAGCACCCATACTGTTGGCATGTCAGTACAGGGGGCACCATTTAAGTGTGCTGTGGAAACGGAACTATCCTCAGGTTAAAAGGCCCAACTCTGGGTTGAGGCACATTGAAAGGGTGATGAGGGAAAGCTTGCACTGCTGCTGTTCACGTCACACTAAGGGCTTGTCTACACTGGCACTTTACAGTGCTGCAACTTTCTCACTCAGGGGTGTGAAAAAAACACACCCCTGAGTGCTGCAAGTTTCACTGCTGTAAAGTGGCAGTGTAAACAGTGCACCAGCTCTGGGAGCTCTCTCCCAGCTCCGCACCGCGACCACACAAGCCATGTTAAAGCACTGTCACGGCAGCGCTTTAACGTTGCAAGTGAAGACGTGCCCTTAGACTGTGGACAAAGAGATGACTTCAGAGTACAGGGATGTTACTGTCAATCTAGCATCTTTTAGAATAGCATGAAGTTCACACAAGGTAAAAAATAAATAAATAAAATAAACCCCTTATGGTCCCTTCCCATCTCAGTTTAAAAATAAAAATTCTTCTCTACTGGATTAGTTTATGTAATCATCTCCTGAGCTGAAACTGTTCATACTTTTAGTCCTTAATTATGAAACATGTTTATCTATTTTAAGATATTTTATTAAGGATGAAAAAGGAAGAGAGAGAGAGAGAAAGGACCAGCCAAAACAAATAAACTATAGGTTAAATAGCCTACCATTCCCAAAAAATTCTGGGCTAGTATCACTGCAGGCAAGAATCTAATGTGTCTTTCTGGCTGTCAGCTGTTCTCATGGTTACAGTTACAGGAATCTGTGGTTTGTGTATTTGGCACATTTCTACCTAGTAAATCACATTCCTCTAACATGGTGCAGCAGCCGTTATAGCACGTCACTTACTTGCTGAGCAAAACACTTTAAAGGGACACTGTCCAATAGGAAGGTCCTAACCTGACCTATTTATTTTTCCTTATCTCTGTTTGAGAGCGGTTTTTAGAAATGCTTGTGACTCGTGACTGAGAGTGGCTTGACTGGTCTCTCAGTGGAAGTTACCACTGTACATATACTTCCCAACAGGGATGTCCTATCTCATGAAGCAAAGTAGGAATGGGAAACCGTAAGTCCCCAACTGAATGCATGGGAAAGCAGAGACTTTTATAGCTGTCATAGGATAAGATCCAGCATGTATTTTAATAGTTGGTTATTTTAAAACCTATTACTTAATTAACCAAAAAATATAGCTGTCAAGTAGCTGTGCAGCTCCATGTATAACATTTTATGCAAATGTAATAAATTGTACAGAGCTACAAAGTCTGGCTAACAGGGCAGCAGTAGAATAAGCTTCCCACAGACACTGCCCTGATCCTGACACAGAGGACCTTCCCCTAGGGATCACAAGGATAGTTCTGTCTCCATGGTCCATGCTGCTCTTTGCAGTTTGTCAATTAATACAAAGTGAGGTGGTCAGTTTCGGAGGTGGGAGTTGAAACTCAGACCCACCAAGTTCCACTCATGGTGGGGCCAGTAAACCTCCATCAGATGGGAACAACTTTTAATTCCTAACTGATGACCTACAGGCAAAAAAGGCTCTAAAGCTCATTAGAGCTGCCCTGAGGCACCCACTCCCTGGGTAAGTGCGGTTACACCTTCAAGGGTGAAGCTTGTTTTCTGGAAAGGTAAGTTCAATAAATCGAGTTCTGACCTTTCTGGTGTTTAAACAGGTACAGTCTTCCCTCTGCACACACAAGCAAGATCTCCTCCAGGCACTGCTTTTAATCTCCTTCAGACAAACCCTGTGGTATGTGCCCCACCCTGTTCTTAAAAGGGCAGCTCACATTAACCAAAATACCAACACTAAATACAACGAAAAAGAAATGTAATAATTTTATTAAGATGATGTTGAAGTAAAAAGAAAACGGTACTGAGTTTAAGCACAGAAGTTTCTGGTTATCAGGGAATAAGGTACAGATTATCAAGGGGTGCGAAATTCAGTTAGGAATGGGTGGCGTAAGGAATACATAATCTGCAATCTCCCTGATTGGGGTAAAAGTTTAACGGGTCAAAGTACAGACATTGAGATATGGGAGTATGTTGTTCATATAATGGCTATGTTCAGGTGTGGAGTATAATGAGCGGATACGATGATGAGGATGGATTTACCCTCATTTGGTGGGATTTAATGTTCAGTGAGTTTATGGTTCCAGTTTATTTGGTTCCAGTTTATATGGTCCAATGGAAAAAGTCTCAGTCCCTTTCCCATAGTTGATGCACGATGTCATACCAGCTCACACCTCCTGGTACTGTCGGTGACCGGTGATGTGTTCGATGTAGATGTCCCTGGACCATCAGATGGTGTCCGAGACCATTAGGCGCCGCATGAGCCGTGCGTAGCGTCAACCGATCCCACAGGTCCTGCAGCACACGCTCGTTGCGGGGGGGGGGGTCCCAAGCACCCAGGGCTCCAACGATCAGGACATCCATCTGCACCTCGTAGCCCTTTGCTCCCAGGGTGTTGGCCAGGGGGGCGTATTTTTCCAGCTTACGAGCTCAGGCTTCGCGGAAGGCCAGGGTCCTGTTCTCAAAGGAGACCGTGACATAGACGAGGATGATCTTTTTCTGGGCCTCATCGATGACTACCATGTCAGGTCGCAACTGGCTGTCAGTACCGGGAATGGCGCAGTTCACGGCAACCTCCCCCAGGCGCGGTGCAATGGCTTTCACCAGGCGGTTCTGGATGGCGTTGTGGCACAGCTGCCAGGCTCTGGAGTGGGGCTTGCAGCTGCACAGGACGTGGGGCAGGGTCTTGTTGGAGTAGCCGCATTTCCTGCAATGCTTGTCTCGGTTCCCATGGCGGACAGCTCCGTTGAGTGGGACGCAGTTGAGCCGGGCACGGTGGATGAACCGCCAGTTGGCAAAACGGGTGAAGCTGCCCCCGGCGAGGAAGTGGTTGCTGGCGTCCCACTTGCTGGTCAGTTCGAAGGCTTTACCCTGGTCCGGTTTACACTTCAGGGTTTCCACGTACAGTGAGTGGATGGCTGCCTTCAGGGTCCTCTCCAGCATGCCCCTGGCGCTCGGGTGATGATGGTGTTGTCGTCGGACCTGATCTGCAGCACCAGGACTCCCAGCTCCTGGCGCTCCTCGTACCACTCTCAGCAGCGGCCGATGTGCTTCCCCAGGCGACGCGTGGCATTGCGAGCGCGGGACCACAGTGGAGCGATTTCATGCCCGTCCAGTCCAAATTTGCCATCCAGGGAACCGCTCAGGAAGGTGGCGGTGTCTTGGTTGAAGGGGGCTCTGCTGATCTGCTTCTTTGTTGAGTTATGGAGGGCGTTTGCTGTGATGTTCCTTACCATGGAGTCGGCACACGTCAGCAGGCGGAAGGCGTGGATGATCACTGCGATGTCACACAGGTAGCCCATGCGGGGGACATTGGCACTGCCATGCCTGTGGGCAATGTAGACCAGCTGGTTGCTGGCTCTCTGGGAAAGGAACAGCCACTTCTTCACCAGCTGCCGGATGATCTTGTCTGCCTTGTTGAGGGGTACCTTTGCCATGGCGGATCCCCTTAGGACAAACGAGATGCAGGGGATCAGGAAGGTGTTCAGGGCGTTTCTCTTCTGCCACGATGCTAGCAGAGAGGCATCGATCTTGGCGGCACCCTGCAAGATCTCCTGGATGGTGTCCTTGGGTGTCTGCCGGACACGGAAACCCGTCGGCGTGCCAAGTGCTGGTATGCCTGCCCCTCTGCCAGGGGGATGATGGGCTCGCCCTGGATCTGGAACCCTGTCATCTGCACTGAATCCCTTTTGATGCCATCGATGTGGAGAGTTGTGCACTTCTTTGCATTGAAGCAGAGCCCCATCCAATCGGCAGCTCGACTGGTGGCATCTAGCATACATTGGAGGTTCTCTGGGTCGTCCGCCGTCAGGACCAGGTCATCCGCGTAAGCCAGGACGCTCACCCTCTCACTGTGGAGGTTGAAGCCATCTGTGCCATTGGAGATCGCTCGCAGCAACGGCTCCATGGCGAGGTTAAAGACAATGGGGCTGAGGGGACAGCCCTGCTTAACTCCGCTCCGGATCGGGATCTCGGCGGTCTCCCCTTCGACCGAGCGAATGGTGGTGCTGCATCCCTCGTACACCTCTCGGATCACATGAAGGAAGTTCTCTGGCATCTCAAACTCCTGGAGCGTGACAAAGATGTGGTGGTGGGGCATGGACCCAAAGGCATTAGCCAGGTCGAGCCACGCTACCACATATTAACATCCAAACTGACCTCTAACTATAAGGCTTGGCAAAATAAAGTCATTTCACCTGCTATCTTGAGGTCCTCCCACTAACTTGCATGTATTTCACCCCATGAATCACAAGCCAGCCTTGAACCCACAACCTTGAGATACACAACACAGAACTCTACCAGTTCTGCTGTGTGGAGTAGGGGGAATCATTATTTTTCTCTATAAAGAATAGGCCATAAAAGGACACAACACACACTTATCACACATTTTCTATTTACTCACTGGTTCACAACTATTTGTGCACTAGCACTGGAGTGTTGGCTATCAGGATTCCTGGCCCTGGGAGCAGAGCGTGGTCTAGTGATTAAAGAGACTACAGGAAGTATTATAGGACCCAAACAGGGTCACTCTGCCAGGATCAACAAGCATGCACTTTAACCATTTGAACTAAAAGGACAGTAATGCACATTAAATGCATGCAGGCAGTAGCAGACTCAAACCGTTACATGTGGTCCAACCACACTGGTTACATCTCCACTGCAGCTGTGAGATGCAATTCCCAGCTCAGGAAGATGCGCTAGTTCTGCTCCAGCTAGTGTACTAAAAATAGCATGTCGTTGACAGCGTGGGTTAGCTGCCCAAATATGTACCTAGTATTTCCGACTGGATTGTACCCTGGCTAATAGCCTGAGCCGCCACCTGTGCCACAATGCTACTTTTAGCAAACTAGCATGTGTACATCTTCCCAAGCTGGGAATTACACCTCTCAGCTGCAGTGCAGAAATAGCCACTGTTTTAGGATTGGCTAGACAGACACACAATTTGGCCCAATTCACCTGAAATTGAAAGGCAGTGTGGAAAAGCTAATAAGCCTTGGGTCTGTCAAAATAGAGTCCAGGATTTTATTTGTAGCTTTGCCTAAAAAGAGCTTGTCTAGGCTCACACTTATCTGTAAAATGGGTTGTCTCCCCTAATTTAGGGGTAATGAGGTATTGGTTAATGAGGGGTGCAAAGTAGTATTAAACCCAATCATAAGAGGAGCTTGGATTAGAATGCATGGGCTCTTGGATTAGTAGCTCAGTACACCTTTCCCTAAGCTACAGGATCTTGCATGTGGGTAGGGTATCTCTCATCAAAAATGTGTGACTTTTTACCTGTTCTGTGGGAATGCATGACACTTGGCAGGTCTGTAAAAACATTTTAAAGAAACAGAACTTATCCTAATACTTGGAAAGTCCCTGATTTCCCATGCACTCGAATGGATGCTGTCTCTCTCCATCCTATAATAGCTCAAAACATTTAAGACGGCTGCTTTCTATTTGTTTAAAGACAGGTTTCAGAGTAGCAGCCGTGTTAGTCTGTATTCGCAAAAAGAAAAGGAGGACTTGTGGCACTTAGAGACTAACAAATTTATTTGAGCATAAGCTTTCATGAGCTATACAGCTCACTTCATCGGATTCATTCAGGGAAAACTCACGAAAGCTTATGCTCAAATAAATTTGTTAGTCTCTAAGGTGCCACAAGTACTTCTTTTCTATTTGTTTAAACACTTTTTTCCCCATTAGTTAGTATTCTTTAATTATTTACTTTTATTTGTAATTAGACGTAGTGCTTTCTCTGAACCCTGTCCAGATTTAAATAGTGCTAACAAACTTAATAGGATTTTAAATGGGTAACACAGCTTATATCCAAAATATACACTTGTGTACCATGTTTTTAAAATGTAACATGCAGGGTAGTAAGCTGTTCTGACTAATGATTTAGGGCCTGATACTGCATACAGGTACCTTGAAGTCAATGAGAGGTTTACCAGTGACCTCAGTGGTGCTCAATGGACCTGGACCAAATTGCATCCAACAGGACACCTGGCTTGGAAGATAGTTTTGCTTCAGACTATTCTCAGGAGACAAGTTAGCCTGGGGCCAGCATGGATGGCACCAGGTTCTTTGTATTGATAAAGTGCTATCAGTGAATCTCTGCTCTCTATTAACCACACATCCAGCCCACAGCTCTCAATGCTGGGTATTCAGAGCTAACAGTGTTCCATCATCATACCCACTCACCGCCTGCAACAGCGGACAGGAATGAGCTAGATGATCTAATATTCCACCCCCCGTCTTTAATTTCTATTATTCTGTAACTCAAAGTCAAATGTCATGGGCCACAGATATTTATAAAAATAACATTAAAGTAATGTTGTTGTCATAATAATAGTTTGCCCTTCTGCGGGGGATTCCATCTGAGGATCATAACTTTATTAATATTAATTGATTAAGCCTTGCAAAACCCTTACACAGGATATTATCTTACATAATTGGGAAACCGAGGCACAGAAAAGTCAATTAAGGTGACAAAGCACGTCTATGGGAATAGAACCAAGGTTGTATAATTCCCTGGCCTGTACTTTATCCACTCAAGCATACTTTCTCTAATTTAATAATCCTAAAACTCTCAGGAGAACAACCCAGCTGGAAGAATTACCTACAACACTGTGTCACTTATTTTTTATCTTGTTTCAAAATATACACTGTTTTTCCTGATTCAATTCACTGTGAGCGACCCTGTAGTCATAAACTACCCTATAATAATAAAACATTGGTTGGTCTCAAGAATGGTAGATGAGGCAATTTGCTAAGGAAACATTTCAGTTTCAAGGCACCCAGAGAGTTGTTATAAACACCAAGTAAAATATGTATTACCACTATGAAAAACAACTCAACTGCATGTCTTCAAAACTGCCCTTTATATATAAGAGCAGCTGCCAAATTACATAAGGGATTTAGTGGGAAAAATGTATTACTGCCAAAATGGACAAAAGTATGCATGCTAATAATTCCAAGCTCCTCCCAATTTTCTGTCAAGATCACACCACAAAGTAGCTCAAAAACTGACAACCAGAGACTGAGGGAGTAGGAGAGGCAGAAATACCTGCTGGTAAACGCCTGGAAAAAATGTTATTTTTAAAATCCAACAAGAGAGAGTGAAAAATGCCTGTGATCAAAAAATGCCAAAACAATTTGAAAAAAATCTTAATAGGTTGGTGGCAATCTCATAACAAGAAGAGAAACAGTGGCAGCACTTGGCTGGGTTTCAAGAGCCTCAGTTCCCCAGCAATGTAACGCAGAGAATCATGTAGCATTATCACTGATCAGCATGCTGGATTTTTCACAGAGTTTATGTGATTGAGTAAGGGGAAATAGCAGCTTCCTTTTAGTTAGGTCACTGAAGCCTTGCTTAAAACACCAGTCTGATGAGTGCTCAATGACTCCCATACACATTCCGAGACCACGGGACTGGAAGCATAGGTTGAATTGTGTATTTCTCCACGTCCACAGGCATGATATGTTGCTGTTTGCAGTACAGCAATACAGGAACAGGAGTAACTGAGGGGAAGTAACTTGAGCTCACATGAGCTGAGCAGTGACTGGATGTTGTTGGAGGACTGTGTTATCAAGTTGGTGTTTACCACGGAGTACAGTGGAGCTGAGAGCCTGATATCGCAGGCACTTATGCAACAAAGAGCCCTTTGGCTTAGATTAGGGCAGCCCTGTTTTCATTTTAACAGCCTTCATTTTAAATTAACGTAGTGCTGGTGAAACGTGCCAGATGGACAGCCCGGTGGAGACCCAGCCCCAGAAGTACAGCTGGGGCAGTGGAGGCCTCCCCTTTCTATTAGCCCACAACAAGGTTGCCCATCCCCAGGGTACCCATCCCCTGCTGCTATATCCCCAGCCCAGGCACATAGCACTTGTTCTCCAGCACCGCCAGGAGGCGCCGCTTCTAGATCAGCGGCGCGGCTCGCTGGCGGCATCTGGACCCGCGGGCACGTGGGAAGCAGCGGGCTGTCCAGAGTGGGTCACTCGGCTCCGCGCAGCGTTCTGCGCAAGGGCAGCCCTTAGTCTACCGCGGGGGGCGCCTACCTGGTTGGTGTCCTCCCCGTGCTCCAGTTGCACGATGCCCTGGCTCCTACCCTCCGTGTCGCTCAGCAGGTCGTCCTCGGAGTCCTCGAGGACGGACGAGGAGCCCGTGGAGGACAGCGAGGAGTTGGAGAGCCGGCGGGACTGCAGCAGGTGCAGTGAGCTGCCCGTTCCCAGCCAGCAGCTCTCCGGGTCCGCCGGGGGCCCTTGGGGGCTGCCCTGCGCCTCCTCGCTCTCCTCGGGGGTGACGGTCAGCTGCGGGATGACCGGCGGCAGCAGCCCGTTGCGGGGGCTGCAGCTCCTCTTGGCCAGGTCCGGCAGCTCCCGTGCGGCAGCGGCCGCGGCGCAGTGAGCCTCGAAGAACAAGCGTAGCTCCCCGACGCTCAGCCGCTTGCCCCTGCCCAGCTCCGGGCTGCTCTGCCGGCCCCAGCTAGAGTCCATGGTGGGGCCGGTGCGGGGCGCCTCCTGGGCGCCGCTGCGGAGCCGGGGGCTGTGCGTGTGCATGGGGGGAGCGCGGCGCTGCCGGGAGCCCGGCCGCCGCTGCACCCGGGCAAACTTCCTGCTGGCTGCGTCTGCCGCGCGGAGCCGGGGGCCGAGGAGCGCCCAGAGTCATGTCCCAGCCCGCCCGCCCTCGCCCGCAGGGAGGCTCCAAGCCGGAGCCGCCTATCGTGCCTCAGCCGGGGCCGCAGCCAGGTCCATCTGGGCTGGCTCAGCCCGCCCGCCGCAGCAGCAGCTGCTGCTGAGGGAAGCGTAGCCGCCGGAGGGAGGAGTCAGGCCCACGCCCGCTCCTGGCTGCGGCTTGGCCCCTTCATCTCTTTTGCTTTCAGTTTCCCCGGCGCCACCCAGAGACGCCTCTGGAGAAAGCCTCGGGGGAGCCAGGCCCAGACCCAGGCCCGGCCGTGGCCTCGCGCAAGCGGGGTGGCAGCCCGGGCTAGTGCTGGCTCCGGGGCCCCAGGCCACCGCTCGGCTTCCTCGCGGGCGCTGTTCACGTGGCCGCGCTGAGTAGCGCGCAGGGCTCCAGCCTCCATCTTCCGCGCTCCCCTGCCCCGCTGAGAAGTTCCCCAGCCCAGCCTGTGCTGTGCCCCAGGCGACGGGTCTCCATGGACGGCAGCCACATGCACAGCCCCCTTTCTAGTCCTGGGTGGTTATCGCTCACCAGTGTGCCCCTCCTCTCACCGGCCCACAGCCTGCGGGCAAAACAACCAACAGAAACGCCCTCCCATCTTCAAAAAACAGGGATGCCTTCCCCTTGTTCCCTACTCCCACTCCCCGCCTCAGGCCAAATCCTGCTCTCACGGGCCAAGGGGAGTTCAGGCTCCTTTCCCCCTTAGGAAATCTGTGACCTCATGGACAATGACAGGGTTGGTAGACCTGCCCCCCACAATCTTCCAGACACATATTTCAGTAGTTCAGTACATGCCCCTGGGCCCAATGCTGTACATTCGATAAGCTACCCCAATCCTGGAGCCCAGTTCTGAACTTCCACAGACATCAATGGGAGTCAAGGGCTCTCAGCACCTTGCAGGAGCTGGTCCTGCTTTAATATTTAAACTGGTCTCTGCTAGGCAAATACTTGCTGACTGAGTTGCACAATGTTAATGGCCCTGTTACTCAGGCTGGCTGAATGTGCATCTGGTGTCCTGAGTGGGTGTTGCATTTTAGGGTTGAGCTGGATACTTTAGATTCTCACATATTTCGCTAGTCAAGCATTCAGTAGTAGCTTCCTCAGGCTGTTTTCTGATGCACTAGCATATTTCGTGTGTTGTGAAAGTTGCATAATATGTGGTTTGGTTTCATATGCACCTGAGCTTAGTTTGTATCACTATTTCACCTGCCAACCTGTACTTAGTTCAGTTTTTCTAATCCACATCCTATCAAGATACAATTCCATTCAGTAAAGGAGGGTACCCTGTTACATCAGAATCCTTCCTACCTCATTTACTTTGCCAGTTATCTCCCACTCTCTTTTGCTTACAATACATGAGATGACAATTTATGTCTTACATTGTAAGGCCTTTGGAGCAAGGAAGGCCTTACAGTAAGGTTATATCTCTGTAGAGTTGAGTAGTACAATGAATAATTTGGAGATCAAATGGTGACATCTTTAATCTGTTTTTGCTTTTTACTATTATTATTATTACTTATTATTATTATGACTTTAATAGGTTTCAGAGTAACAGCTGTGTTAGTCTGTATTTGCAAAAAGAAAAGGAGTACTTGTGGCACCTTAGAGACTAACCAATTTATTTGAGCATGAGCTTTCGTGAGCTGACTTTAATAACCATTGAAGTCAGCTTGAGGTTTTTCTCAGTAAGGACTTCAGAATTTGTTCTTTTTATTTCTCATGCACATGCAGAGAGAGAAAAATGTGACCAAGGAAGAGAGGCAAGGAGGCCTACTGGTGCCCATAAAATACCTCTCCCTAATCATCCAGAGGAGATCTTATTGAGTAGTACAAAGCACTCCTCTGCTCTTCAACTGAGTGCACTATAACCAAATTGTTCCTTTTTCTGCCAACCTGGGGAACAGCAGCCCACATGTATTACTATTACTAACGTATTACTATTGATTCCACGTCTGGTTGATTTATCTGTTTTAGAAGTTAGGGATTTTACTATATAAAAGTGGCAACAGATCTGACAGAGAACCTCTAAGGCAGCGGTGGGCAGCCCGTGGGTCGCATGCAGCCCGTCAGGGTAATCCACTGGCAGGCTGCGAGACAGTTTGTTTACATTGACCGATTGCAAGCATGGCTGCCCGCAGCTCTCAGTGGCTGCAGTTCGCCATTCCTGGCCAATGGGAGCTGCGGGAAGCAACACAGGCCGCAAGGACGTGTTGGCCGCCGCTTCCCACAGTTCCCATTGGCCGGGAATGGTGGCCACTGGGAGCTGCAGGCGGCCATGCCTGCGGACAGTCAATGAAAACAAACTCTCTCATGGCCCGTCAGCAGATTACCCTGGTGGCCTGCAGGTTACCCACCACTTCTCTAAGGTGTGTCACAGGGGATGATAGCTGCTGGCAGGCTACACCTTGGTGATAAAGTGTGCAAGAAAATAGACTGATTTAGCTGACTGTCACAGAAACAAGCACAGGCCAAAATCAAGGAGTTTGTGAGCCGACATTCCCTTATGATGGAAATATAGATAGATGCACAACATTTTTAATTAATTTTTAAATGATGTTTTAGTACTCAGGAAGGTACCATATTGATATGCTTGCAGGCTCAGACTGATCCATAAGCCGAGTTGTACATGCTTAAATGATGGTATGATTTTATACTGATTTAGTTAAACTGGTGTGGTTCTGTGTGGATGCTTTTGTGTTAGCTTAAGCCTAGTTTATATCAGTCTGGCATGCATCAGAAAATTTACAGGTCCAGCTAAACCAATGTAACCAGTTCTAAACTGATGTAAGAGAGACCACGCACAGAAGTTGCATCCTTTTAACTAACCTGATTTAAGTTAAATCAGTGTGTAACTTGTGGTAATTCAGTGTTCTTCAGATCAACCAGTCAATGCGCCACAATCAGCCCTGCCTTCAGGGATCATCTTTGAGTGTGAGATGGTAATTCAGTTTCCAGGCCCATGCAGCCCTTGACCTCTGCTGAAACTGTCAACAAGGCTGCTAGCTGTGATTATGTGTTCTGTGATGTGAACACCTGGCTGCCAGAAATTGTACTCAGACCACCAACTCATTTTACATAGGGTACCAAGCAGCCATCAGAGGGCACCCAGTTGGAGGAGCTATTGATCTGTTAGATTTGAACAAACATTATTTTTACAAAATCTTTAGATCTAGGTTGAAGAGATAGAAGACTAGCAGAAGATACAAGAGATTCTCCCCTGATTCACACTATCACAACTTCATTAAGTAAATGTGCACTTTTTTTTGAGGGGAGGGGGGTATTTCCCAACACAGGAACTTAATAATAATTAATAACACTTTGCACTTTAATAATACCTTCATCCATGGTTCCAAAGTGTTTTATGAACATTCATTAATGAAGTGTCACAACACTCCTAAAACTTCAGTAAGCACTGTCCTTATTTTAATGCTGAGTAAACTGATATACAAAGAGATCAAATGCCTTGACTGAGGTCATGCTCATGCAGTGAGTCAGTGCCAGAGATGCAAACAAAACTAAGAATTCTGACTTCCAGTGTGCGGCTCTAACCATGAGATCACGCTCCCCACCCACTTGGGGTTTTAAGTTTTGTTCATTTCAGTCATTATGATTCATTTCAGAGCTATTTCTTACTGCTATGGTTTTCAGTTTCACAGAGTCCTGCTACAGAAGGAACTTTCTGCCTTTGTTTGAATTTGCAAAAAAATTGCCACTGCATCCCCATCAAACCCCTTTCTCGGCCTCATTACCTGCAATGTATTGTTTGCTTTTACTCCTTTCATTTTTTTTACTGCTATAAAAAATTGAAACACAGCATTTCATTGGAAAGATAACAAAGAAACCCCTCTTGGGCCTTGTCTAAACTAGGACAAAAGATGTACTGTTAGAGTTCCAACTAACACAATTGACAGATCTAATGTGGACAAGACACAACTTTTATTGTGTGCTAAACTGGTTGAGTTACCGCCTAGAGGGAAGCATTGGCTTTAACTCGACCAGTTTAGCACGTTAAACTATATGTACCACCTTGACTACATTAGAGTTCTCAAACATATTGATTAGGATATGTTAGCCAATGCTTTGTGACATCACATCTTTAAATCCTAGTCTACTTAGACTGTAATACAAATAAATTATAATAAATAAGACCCAAGAGGATCTGAAAAGTCACTGAGAATTTTAGTTCATCTCCATGCTAATTTTCCCCCTACTGTTACTCACACCTTCTTGTCAGCTGTTTGAAATGGGCCATCCTGATTATCAATACAAAAGTTTTTTTTCTCCTGATCATAGCTCCACCTTAATCGATTGCTGTATTGAGAGTTGATATGGCAACCCCCATTTTTTCATGTTCTCTGGGTATGTGTGTGTATATATGTATGTATATATATACCTACTGTATTTTCCACTGCATGTATCTGATGAAGTGGGCTTTAGCCCACGAAAGCTTATGTTCAAATAAATTTGTTAGTCTCTAAGGTGCCACAAGTACTTGTTCTTTCTGCTGATACAGACTAACAGACTACACTCTGAAACCAGTCCAGAGATAGTGTAAGGTTGCCCCCTGGTGGCTGGCATTGATTACGTTTCCAACTGGAAAGTAAAATCTTTTTTCTACACAGGCCAGGTGGACAGACTTGGGCTCGCACTACTGTGATAAAAGTAGCTGTGTAGACAGTGCTTTGGAGTTGTAACTCGTGCTCTGAAGCCCACCTCCCTCTCTAGCTTCAGAGCATGAGCCTCAGCCCAAGACCCATGAGCCCAAGTCTGTCAACCTGGGCTGGGAGCCTTGCTGCTGCAGGATGTGTAGACATACGGGGGTATTAATCTGGAGTAATTCTGTTGAAGTCAATGTAGTTATGCAGGTGAATAGCTGGTGTATGTGAGAAGAGAATCAGGCAGCAGAACACCCAGCCAGTCTGAGTTGGGAGAGGGGAACTACACAACAAAAATTTTAACTCAAGGGGTGGGGGCTCAGCTCACAAAGTTTGAAAACCACCCAGGGTACAGGGAGAGGATAGCTTAGAGCTGTGTGCAGTGAGGGGTGTAGCTCAGGGTGCAGGGAGAAGGTAGCTAGGGGCTGTGTGCAGGGAGGGAGTAGGTCAGGGTACAGGGAAGGGGTAGCTAGGGGCTGTGTGCAGCGAGGGATGCAGGGAAGGGGGTAGCTAGGGGCCGTATGTAATGAGGGCTGTAGCTCAGGGTTCAGGCAGGGGGTAGCTAGGGGCTGTGTGCAGTGATGGGTGTAGTGAGGGGTGCAGGATGGGGGTAGCTAAGGGCTGTTTGCAGCAAGGGGTGCACCAAGGGGGTAGCCAGTGGCTTTGTGCAGTAAGGGGTGTAGTTCAGGGTGCAGGGAGGGAGGTAGCTAGAGGCTGTGTGCAGCGAGGGAAGCAGGCAGGGGGTAGGTAAGGGTGCAGAGAGGGTGGTAGTTAGGGGCTGTGTGCAGCAAGGGGTGTAGCTCAGGGTGCAGGGATGGGGTAGTTAGGGGCTGTGTGCCAGGAGATCGCAGTTGCTGTTCCCCAGGGGCTCTGAGGGCCCCGGAGCTGGGTCCACTCAGCTGGGCAGCTCTGGCTGTGCGAGCAGTCAAAGGGGGCTGGGACATTAGGAGCACCCACAGCCCCAGATACCAGCCGCAGGAAGAGGAGATAGGGAGCACAGTGGCTGCCCAGCCGATGGCACCAGCCAGAGCAGCCGCCCCATCCTGCTTCCTACCTGGCCAGGGGTCTGGGCCTGCGGAGAAGGGAGGATGGAGGGGAGGGGAGAGGAGGAGGTGGGGTGTGTGGAGCTGGCACTGCAGTGCGGGGGGCAATGCCCCCCATTCCACCTCCGCCCCTGATCTCAGGGCTTCTGCCCCTAGGGCACCAGAGTTTGGGGCTCACGGAGCCCCTGAAACCTGCTCATGGCCCCCCAGGGGTCTGCGGACTCCTGGTTGAGAGCTGCTGTTCTAACTTATTTCACAGAAAGCACCATTAATACTTAACATTCTCACAGCATTGAAATCAACAGGACTATGCTGATTTACCTCAAATGAGCATCTGGCCTGGTAAATTAACTGAATCAGTGTGAGTCAGTCCTTTCCATTAGGCATATTGTTGGGGAAATGCAGCCAGGAACGGATATTTTAAGTCTCAATAATAGCATATCTCTTTTAAAAAAAGAGAGAGAGGGTGGGAGCTATTGGTGGATCTTCCCCTTTCAATGACAAGACAACAGATTAGGGTAAATTAGAAGTTTTTATCGGAACAACGGAGCAGTTGTCTGATCTTCATTTTTTTTTAAAGTACATTGGATATAAAATAGCAACTTAAGGATCTTCATAGTGGTATTCTAGAAGTTCATCTGAACATGCCACTCCACCAAAGATCTAGCTCTAGTTGTGCGATCATAATTAAGCACTCTGGAGAGCATAATGACATCAAAGACAGAAGAGTATGTCTTCAGGTGAAGAACAAACAACAGGAGCAAATTCATTCTTAAATAATAAAGATCCTTGTTTTCATGGAAACGTCCCTATTATATTCACAAGCAGAATTATTTCTAAATAGAATGTTTTATGCGGTTTTCTAGGAAACATCAGCAGATATTTAATATTCACATTCTTGGACATGAATGTTCACTTGCATAGCCTAAAATGAGTGCCCTTATCTGCATATGCCTAACTACCTGCTTGTACATGCATTTGTCCAATTTGTGCAAACAGCTACATCACATTCTAATGGTCTGAGCAGTAGTTGACAGGAAAACTGAATTCTATTTCCAGCTCTTTCACTAATTTGCTGTATGATCTTTACAGGTCACTTAGGCCCAGACCCTCAATGGTATTTCAGTACCTAACTCCCCTTGATTTCAATGGAAGTTAGGCAGCTAAATATCTTTGAGGATCTGGGCTTTAAACTCTCTCCACTCAGTTTCCCAGTCTTTAAAATAAGGATAATAACTAGAGATTTAAAAATAGGGTGCATAGTTTGGAAAAAAATATGAACATTTTGCCCATTTTCTGGGGGGGAATCAAAATGTGAACATTTTTGACAAGCTCTAATATTAATATTTACTTGCCTTTGAAAAGCACCTAGACTGTTTTCTTCACTTGAAGTCACAGGAACAAATCCAGCTCTGATGTGAGTGCAATTCCTAGTATCTTCAATGGGAGTTGCAGTCGCCTATACCAGGCCTGAATAGACTTTAAAGAAATAGAAAAGTGTTGCATAAAACATTACTTTGGCTTCATCCCCAAGGGAATTGCAAATAGTTTCCAGGAATACAGGATGGATGGAAAATCTAGGAGAAGACTGAAATTCACAAAGGGGAATAGCATGATTAGAAAGTGGTTGAAAAGGGATCTTGTACACAGTCAGCCAAATTCACTACTGAGGTAAGCTTGTGCCAATACATTGAGACCAATAGGGTTGTACCTGTTTATATCTGTGGTGAATCTGAGCCAATGTCTCTTTTCTATAAAAGATATAAAGCTATTACACACTCTGGATCATAAGAGGGACACTTCATGGCACATAGTGGCAGGCCACATCCTATGGACTAAGCTGCCGTTTAAGCTGCCACTGAATGTTTTTTCCTTTGCGACTGGATAATTATATCTGTGTTTTAAGGATCATAAAAAAATAACTCAAGCTTCACTTTATCTAGCTCCACAGAGCGTTCTTTTCAATTTTGGCAGCCTTTTGCCACTTCATACGCATGCGGCTTTGAACCTCATTTCAGCACCTTGGATAGTTCATGAGTGTCCAATATCAAAAGGGTGTAAAAAATAAATGCTGCTATCCTAAACCAAAACCTAAGCCCCAGAAAAAATAATCACCTTGAAAGCAGCCAGCAATCTTCTGTCATGCCAATTCTCCTAACGCTGTGGTTTGCAAAGGAAATGATGGATAAGACAGAAAGGAAATCTACCAAAAGGTCAAGAATGGATTACTTTAGGTGGCTTCTGCCTCTGTCCAAAGCAGAGATCACACAGCTCCCTGTCAGCTACAATACCACAGCAGCCACTGCTTGACCAGTGCAAAGCAGGCTTAGAGCCAGCCTAACCAGCTACCTGGGATTTCCCCTGGCATAGGTGAATCCCTGAGTGTCATACAGCTGGCATAGATGGTTCTACCTGCCATCCCTCTCCACCCCTCTATGGCACGGGGGAAAGAGCCATGGCCAGAGCACTGCATTATGGTGATCCCCTGCTGCTAGAACAGTCCCTTGGGAGCTGCTGCAGCTGGCGCACCTTGAAGAACCCCTGAGGCTGCTAAATTGCGCCTTGGGACCAGACGAGTGTCCAACAGCTAAGAGATCATGGCGGTACAGCTGGCTCACAATCATTTTTGCTATTTTGTTGCCTCTCGAAGCTGTGAAAGGTACCAAATAGCCAATGCTGAGGATGTGACCCTTTGATTCAATGGTACTGCTCACATGAGTAAAGCCCGTAGGACTTGTCCTTATAATTAGCAATCACTATAACAGTCTTTCAGAACTGCCAGGTAAACTTACAAGCTCTATCACAAAAATCTCCTCACCTCCCTTTACCATGATGAAGAAGATAATGAAAAAAACCTAAGGATATTTTACTCACCCATCAAAAAAAGTCATTTGCCTTGGATAGGTACAATTTTGCAAGGCTGCATGCACTGTGACAGGAAGTGAAGAAGACTACCTGATCCTGTTAGGAATACCAGAGAAAGATTAGGTAGGGAAAAAGTAATAATTTCCCAGGCAATGCTGTTGCCAGCCTGAAAAAAATACCATATGTTTGGCCTGATTTCCCTTTCCCCACCCCCTCAATCAAGTGATTTTAAAAACTCCTACCTGTAGTCTGACAGTTTTATTCCATGCATAGCTGGAGAGACAGGGAATCCCCCTGTCATAAATATAAAGGGAAGGGTAACCACCTTTCTGTATACAGTGCTATAAAATCCCTCCTGGCCAGAGGCAACATCCTGTTACCTGTAAAGGGTTAAGAAGCTCAGCTAACCTGGCTGGCACCTGACGCAAAGGACCAATAAGAGAACAAGATACTTTCAAACCTTGGGCGGGGAAGGCTTTTGTTTGTGCTCTTTGTTTACGTGTTTGTTCTCTCTTGGGACTGAGAGAGGCCAGGCAGAAATCCATCTTCTCCAACCCATCCTAATCCAAGTCTCCAATATTGCAACCAGTATAGGTAAGCCAGGCAAGGCAGATTAGTTTATCTTTTGTTTTATGTGAATTTTCCCTGTGTTAAGAGGGAGGTTTATTCCTCTTGTCTGTAACTTTAAGGTTTTGCCCAAAGGGGGCTCCTCTGTGTTTTGAATCTGAATACCCTGTATTTTCCATCCTGATTTTACAGAGGTGATTCTTTTACCTTTTCTTTAATTAAAATTCTTCTTTTAAGAACCTGATTGATTTTTCCTTGTTCTTAAGATCCAAGGGTTTCGGTCTGTGTTCACCTGTACAAATTGGTGAGGATTCTTATCAAGCCTTCCCCAGGAAAGGGGGTGTAGGACTGGGGGGATATTTTGAGGGAAGACGTCTTCAAGTGGGCTCTTTCCCTGTTCTTTGTTTAAAACACTTGGTGGTGGCAGCATATTGTTCAAGGACAAGGCAAAGTTTGTACCTTGGGGAAGTTTTTAACCTAAGCTGGTAAGAATAAGCTTAGGGGGTCTTTCATGCGGGTCCCCACATCTGAACACTGACACCCCCTGTCATAAATATAAAGGGAAGGGTAAATACCTTTAAATCCCTCCTGGCCAGAGGAAAAACCCTTTCACCTGTAAAGGGTTAAGAAGCTAGGATAACCTCGCTAGCACTTGACCAAAATGACCAATGAGGAGGCAAGATACTTTCAAATCTGGAGGGGGGGGGAGAAACAAAGGGTTCTCTCTGTCTGTGTGATGCTTTTGCTGGGAACAGAAAAGGAATGGAGTCTTAGAACTTAGTAAGTAATCTAGCTAGATATGCGTTAGATTCTGTTTTATTTAAATGGCTGATAAAATAGCTGTGCTGAATGGAATGTATATTCCTGGTTTTGTCTCTTTTTGTAACTTAAGGTTTTGCCTATAGGGATTCTCTATGTTTTGAATGTGATTACCCTGTAAGGTATTTACCATCCTGATTTTACAGAGGTGATTCTTTTACTTTTTCTTCTATTAAAATTCTTCTTTTAAGAACCTGATTGCTTTTTTCTTTGTTCTTAAGATCCAAGGGTTTGGGTCTGTGTTCACCTATGCAAATTGGTGAGGATTTTTATCAAGCCTTCCCCAGGAAAGGGGATGTAGGGTTTGGGGAGGATTTGGGGGGAAAGACGTTTCCAAGCGGGCTCTTTCTCGATTATATGTTTGTTAGACGCTTGGTGGTGGCATAAAGTCCAAGGGCAAAAGGTAAAATAGTTTGTACCTTGGGGAAGTTTTAACCTAAACTGGTAAAAATAAGCTTAGGGGGTTTTCATGCAGGTCCCCACATCTGTACCCTAGAGTTCAGAGTGGGGAAGGAACCTTGACACCCCCTTTATCCAAATATTACAAAATCAAACACAAATGGAGTTGGGATACATCTCCGTATGTAGATAACACACTTCACAAATGGAAATGTGGCTGACATGGCATTAGTAAAGTGAAATGCAGTTTCCATGTTTTGTTCCTTTTTCATTTTGGTAACTGCCGATCCCTCACAATCTTTGGGGTCATTTTAGAGTTTCTCTTATTCCCATTGATACCTTTCCCCTTGATATCCAGACACAGGGGTTCCTGAAGCTAACATATTGTTTGAACTTAGAAGCAGCAGTGAAATATTTATAAGATTAGTATCCAGTATATTGATGCAAATGATCACCAAGTTACACCATAAGCAGAGAATCAACAGGAGATATATTCAAACATTTCAATATGTTGCATAACACTGAGGTGCATGTTTACTTTCTAGCTCCCATTCAAGGATCTAGATGGTAAAGGAAAATTCAAAGAGAGAAAATGTTAAATATCTTCCAAAAATGATGCTAGTACTGATAAAATTAGTGAGTCTTTAACCTAAGCGCACAAAAGGAAATTAGGGTGGACAACCGTGGTTAATTGTTAGTCACTAGTTCAGCTCTTGCAGAACAAGTTTCCATACAGGTAGGACACAATGGTAATTTAAGAACTTAATGAGTGATCTGAAAAGGTCAAATTCACACATGACGCACCTACCTGTCTTGCAAAATAATCCCTTAATATGAATCAGGGAGTGACAAGCCCAGAAAGGAAGAGAGCAAACTTTAGAAATGGAAGAAAATAAGGTGAGTCAGAAGTATAAGTAACCGAGTTGGAAGTGAATCCTATGAGTCATAGCTCCAAGGGAGAGATCCAGTATCACATTCCTATAATGAAAGACACACAGACAAGAAAAGGTCAGCTTTGTGGGGAAAGAATTAAAGAGTTCACACACGTAAATTTAACAGATGTATTAATTCCTGCATAGACCACAATTCACCACCAGGTGGCTCTATGTGAATTTGAGGAAAACTTTGATGTGGATCCTAATTTCAAACACCTTGGGCTTCTTGAATCTGGCATTTTGGTTTAGTCTATAAACTATAGAACGTCATGTGCCAAGTTCAGATGCAGACCCAGGTTTGAATTTTGAAAGCGTTAGTCATGGCCATTGCAATGTGAGAGCTTGGCATCAGCAAGGAATCCAAGAGTACTCTTAGACTATGGACTGAATTGACCACTTATGAACATGAACTTTCAATCAAAGGAGACTGCACTGTGACTTCAAATGCCTCATAATATTTTCCTTTGCCCACCAGCATCGCCTCTTGCTTTGCTCAGGTTCAGCCAGCTGTTCATCCATGAGCTGATATGAAGAGGCAGAGGAAGAGAAAAAAAACCTCTATAATAGCTCTAAAATACATCTGGGTGTTGTGATTTTTGAAGGGCAGCTATCTTGCAAACTGCCAGGGCTAGAAATGAATGCTCTACCTGATTAGCTTAGAATCCCATCTCCGACTTGAGCTGAGGAAGATTGTGATGGAGTATACTGGGCCAGAAGAGGTTAAAGGGAAGTACTAGGCCTAAATACCTCCAACCCTGCAGAGCATTCTCCAGCTGGAGAAAGGTATAAAAATGAGCCACTCTGCTCAGAAGGGGGAGGCTGGGGAGGAGTGTAGACCTATCCAGAAGGCTCCTGCAAAAACGGGCCAGAAACTGAGAGAGTGAAGCAGCACTCAGAAGGGATGCAGGGAAGGTAGCTCAGAGGGCCCCCTGGAGACCAAATGCTGCTGATCCTCCTAGGGCGCTGGGTCAGTTGAGTGGGTGGGCCTGGGCTCCCCTACCTCTGCTCCCATGACTAGGTAGGCGCTAACCAGTGGGTCACCCAGTCCATCAAGGACCCTGTTACAGAGATGTTTTGATATATGATGGCTCATTGCAACCTCTTAGATGTGTCACTGGTTTAAGGCCTCTGGTCTTGGGCTGCAATGTGGAGCTAACAAGCAAGGTTATCTGTAACAGTTGACAGAAACTGGCTGCCAGTAAGATTCTACCTCTGAAAGGTGAGCTGGGGCAGGAGCTGTGTTCAGATACGATAACTTTTAGAAAAGGCCTGGTTCATCCAGTGACATTTCTCAACATCTCTGACTTGCACTAAAGGTCAAACATTCTTCAGGGACACACAGTATTGTTCTCCATGATAATACTCTCAGGCCTGTTTCTCACATTCACCAAGTGGGCTGTGAAAAGCTGTCGCACAAAGCCTCTGAGCTCCACAGAGCAGCCCAGACCTGCTGATATAAACAGAACCATCTTCCTTTTCTATCCCCTTCACTGACCCTCCCTCTCAGTATGGAAGTGGTTCATATTACCAAGGAAAGCTAACAGTAAGAACCCACATTACTCTGGGTTCACTGGACTCGGGCAGGACAAATGGGATCCTGTGTTGCTTTATTGGCGATTTGGCAGCGTCTGAAATGTACAAACCTGAAAAGAAGGAAGTTAGAGATCACTTTAATGCTCTCTTTGAATTGATTGGATTGCCTGAGGTCCCGCAGAAATCCTTACATAGATCATATACCTTGAGATGGGCCTGAACAAAATCCCCAGATACAAACACCCATAACCTTGTAGGATGTGGGGTTTCTGCCTGTAGGAGCTATGCTGCCAGAGGGAAGGAAGACCAGGAGATCAGCATGAAGAGGATGGTTCTCTGCAGGACTGCTGTTCCCATTCTCTGTGGAGCCTCAGCATCCATGAGATTGTACCCCTAGCCTCTCCTCTTTGATGGAAAGAGTTGTAGGAAGTCCATTAGATCAGTTTTGCAATGTTTCCTGGCCTTCCTATTCCTCTTGCAGGAAAAGCCCAACATAGCCCTATCTCTTTCCCCAGGAAATTAATAATTTTCAGCTCTTTAAGCTGGTTTAAAGGACCGTATAAGAAATCATTAAAATTACTATATGTCACACACCAGAGGGTGAGATTATGGTCACTAACATGGCCCGAGTGCACAGAGCAACAAAAACATTGTGTGAACAATATAACCCACAAATGTTATATTCAGTTTATAAAAAACCTTTGAAGTGTATTGCTTAGCAAAACACACAGGACTCCATTGTCACAAAAAGGGGACATGGATTTTGGGATAACATAGTCAACAAAATATGGAATTAGATTTTGTCTCAAATTGAAATATCGCTATTAGTTCAGGACATACAGAAATATGATTAAGGCCTCAATCCTACAATATGGCGGACTTCAGTGACTGCGCTTAGCCCCATTCACTTCAGTGGGATTGGGTGTAAGTACAGCACCCCACCCACATGTTGCATGGTGCAGGACTGGGGATCTAATTTTTTCACAGTTGAAATGGACCACCTATATAAAGATGTCTTCATTCCTATTGTATCAATACCACTGTCACGCTGTCTGGTATGGCCTACAACTGAAAGTGCCAATCTCAGGTCAGAAAACAGGGCGGACATGCCAAACTGGTGGTATATTCTATAATTAGATTTCACCAAGCCAGTAACACCAGTGCACCCCTGGATTACAATATTCATCTTACCATGGAGCCACAGACAGTCCCCTTAGGCTCTCCAACCCCTCTTTACCACCCCGACAAACTGGACTTTGACATGAAAGGTTATTAAAACCAAAAATCACCTCATCTTAGGTTATTCCCAACCCCAAGCAGTCAGTCACTAACCCCGGGTCAATGGATACTCTGGATCTCACACCAAAGACAACGTTGATGCCAATTTCTTTAGTATACTAACTAAAGGTTTATTAGCTAAGAAAAAGAAATGACAATTATGGAGAGGTTAAAGCAGGTAAAATATATTAACCGATTTGTAAGTCCAAAGAGATAGCAGAGATGTAGCAATCTGCTAGTTCTCCATAAGTCTCTCACCATTCCCCAAAGTTATTTTGGGGATCTCCATCTTTGCACCTGGAATGCTCCCTGTAAGTGTCCAAAACAGCTCAGACAAACAGGAAAGATCCCTGGGTTCATTATTATTCACAGAAGGCAATTAGGCCAGTGTTTTCACTCACAGCAAGGCTCTTTCTTTGTTGACTAAATGCAGACTTGAGCTATGTCTGCACTAGCATTTTTTTCAGTAAAACTTTTGTTGGTCAGAGGTGTGAAAAAAACCACACCTCTGTGCAATATAAGTTTCACTGACAAAAGTGCTGGTGTGGACATTGCTATGTTGGCAGGAGAGCGTCTCCCACTGGCATAGCTACCGCTGCTCATTGGGGGTGGTTTAATTATGCCGCGGGAGAGCTCTCTCCTGTTGTCATAGAGCAGCTACACGGGAGACCTTACAACGGCACAGCTGCAGCGGTACAGCTGTGCTGCTGTAAGGTCTGTAGTGCAGACATAGCCTAAGTCTGTGGATTTCCCATTGTCCAATACAATGACCCATGCTTTGAAGATAGCACTTTCTGAGATACTCCATTGTCATAATAGCACTGGTCCATTTCTCAGAGTCATACCTCTTAAAGTTAGTGTAATGCAGACCTTCTGGGGCTCAAATACCCATGAGAACATGTTCAACACTTTGCTGTGGGGTTTCACATTTCCTCGTGATGTCATAGTGAATGTTACAGAGTAGAAACGTTCCAATGAATGTCCAAATGTCCTTCTGCTGGTGGGGAGAGGGGGTGCTTGTTGTTGGTATTGCTTTTTTTATTTGCTTTGTTTTGTCCCTTGGGTTTTTTTAGAATAAAGTTAACAACCTCCTGGAAAGACACTTTCTCAGTAGCATTGTTGTTTTCCCTGAATGTGGCCCTTCTTTTATTTGCTAGAATGACACTACAGAATGGCTCAGAATGCAAACGCTTGTCTCTGTGGGCTGAGACCAACTGTTCCAGGGGATTGGAAGCAAACATCACATTCGTGTTATTATGCAGCAAGTCCACCTGCTGGGCAGAAGTGTAAGAACAGTTTATAAGTAGGTGTGTCCCTGTGTTCCCTGCAGGTGCCCCCATCTGCAGATTATAATGTCCTTCATTGTGTCTGTGCGTCTGGGAAATATGGTCAATGGTGCACCCTTTTCCATGCCTGAGATGGGTCAATACCACCCTTTTATAGCTTGCCAAGTGCCTTATACTTGTATAATCTAGAATGATTTTCCTGGTCACTTCTCTAGGAGAGAGGAGTTGGTTGGAGTTTTCATTCTGGATCAGACCATGGGCCAGATTCTGGTTCCAGCTACGACAGTGCAAAGAGTCTTCAAAGCTGCTGCACACTTTTTAGCTGAGCATTCCTATGACCAGGAGTGGGGGGAACCCAAGCTAGCACAATGCCAGCTTTGCTGCATCTACGCCAAATCGTTCCAACACCCACAAAGGTAGGGGAATTGATGGGGGTATGGTGAGAGCGCTGCTGTACTCTGGCAATTTCCAGAAGTGAATTTAGTGATGATTCTGTTTGGTGCACTGCACCTTTACATGTAAGACATCTGCCTGCGTGCCTGCCTGCCTGCTAGAGAATTCCCGTTGGAGGCTCCTACGTGGTTAGGGACACACACGCTGCTTTGTATTTTTTTATTAATTGAAAATCAAAACAATCTAGACTCAAAGTGGACACTCTGAAACATCTGTGCATGGAAAGACCATATTCCCCATCCTTCACCCCCATCATGCCAACGGACTCTGTAAATTTCCAATACATTCAAGGCAATCAGATCAGCAGAAGGAAAATATCATACAGGTGCAATGTTTCTCACATTGATTCAATAGAGGAGTGTGTACAACAAATAGCTTCATGAGCTACAAAACAATAAGTGCTTGACTGCTACCATCAACCACCTGTAATCATCTGTGTAGACAAGTTCATGTGATTTTGTAAGAATAAAAATGTCCCTCGTGTTCATACTGTATCAGTCTCGTAAAGGTTCATTTTCAAATCATAAGGATAGTTAAACAAAGTAAAATCCATCTGGTACAGCTTCTTGATCTTTTGAATTTGCTCTGCGCTCAGCTTTCTGAGATATTCGAGGGTGATATCATCACTAGTACGTTTCTCTGAGTCATACTTCTTAAAGTTAGGGTAGTGCATATCCTCTGGGGCTCCAATGTTCCTGAGAACATGTTCAGAATCTTGCTCCAAGGTCTCAAACTTCCCCATGATGTCATAGTGAATGTTGCAAGGATCACAGAGTAGAAACATTGGTTTCCAGTGAACATCCAAAAGTTCTTGGTTTTTTGTCAGAATAAAGTTAACAAACTCCTGGAAAGTCACCTTTTCAGTCGAATTTTTGTTTTTCCTGCACATGGCCTTGATCTCATTTGCCAAAGTGATACTATAGTATGGCTCAGAGTGCAGAAGTTTGTCTCTGTAAGCTGAAACCAACCGTTCCAGGGGATCTCTGGTGAACATCACTTTGGTGTAACTGGTCAGCAATTTCGCCTGATAGTCAGAAGGGTAAGAACTCAGCCTCTTTATCAGTGGGGTTTGGTGGATGAGATCATAGTGGACTTCATTAGCCTTTCTGCTCAGGTTCATTGTGAGGAGAAGGATGATTCTCTTCCAATTGGAGCAGCCCACCTTGGGCACCTCACAGTAGATGAACTTGTGATTATGCTCCACAAAGATCTGTCTTGCAACCGTATGTTTCAGTTTGCTTTGTGAATGAGAAAGGTTGTTCATCAGGCAGGTGGAGTTCAGAGTGTCTTTGCGATAGACTTGACCCATCAGCCAATCTTCCTTAGGAACTGAAAGAGAAGATGTGTGCAAGAAAGGAAGATAAACTATCAGTGTAAAGTAATTTTGCGGAATTCTCTTTTCATTCAGGAAATCATAGAACTAAAATTGCAGCTCAGGAGTAACATGAATCTCTAGTTCACTGTCACTTGTCTGCACTATTATAGGCATGCAACACAAGCTACCGTGATTATTAAAAGGCTTGTTAGAAGGAGAATCTGGGAAATGAATGGCAGGAGCAATATTCTTAGGGCGAATCCTGCCATGCATCTTCAAACACTTAGCTTCAGTGGCAAATGTGGCTTTTTGTGGCATTCTCTTCCCTACTCATGCCACAATAACTAAGAATCTGTCAGGCCAAGCCCCTCAGATATTTTATTTGTATTATTTGTACATGCACCCTCATTGTGCTACTTATTTTATATACTCCAAAAAGATGGTCACTGTTCCAAGAAACAAAAAATCCTTGTATTTATATATTCTTTACTTACTCATCATTTTTGTTTGCCACTTGTAGAATACCCCAGAAAGAAGACTTCCAAGAATGAAAATTAGGACAAGAAAAATGAACACCTTCTGGAGCACCTTGTCCACCATGTTTTCCCAGGAAAGAGAAGGATGTGGCCTTAGTGTAGGAAATCTGTCTTCCTAGCTTCAAGAAAATGAGAGACAGTTTATTATATGACTTTTGCTACAAAAATATCACATGCTACAAAGAGTATAAGAGGTCAGAGAGTCAGTGAGGTGCAGGAATGTGCTGTAGAAGGACATAAGAATGGCCCTACTGGGTCAGACCAAAGGTCCATCTAACCCAGTATCCTGTCTTCTGACAGTGGCCAATGCCAGGTGCCCCAGATGGAATGAACAGAACAGGTAATCATCAAGTGATCCATCCCCTGTCACCCATTCCCAGCTTCTGTCAAGCAGAGGCTAGGGACACCATTCCTGCCCATCCTGGCTATTAGTCTTTGATGGACCTATCCTCCATGAACTTATTTAGTTCTTTTTTGAACCCTGTTATGGTCTTGGCCTTCACAACATCCTCTGGCAAGGAGTTCCACAGGTTGACCATGCGTTGTGTGAAGAAATACTTCCTTTTATTTGTTTTAAACCTGCTGCCTATTAATTTCATTTGGTGACCCCTAGTTCTTGTGTTATGAGAAGTAGTAAACAACACTTCCTTATCTACTTTCTCTACACAAGTCATGGTTTTATAGACCTCAATCATATCTCCGTTTAGCCGTCTCTTTTCCAAGCTGAAAAGTCCCAGTCTTATTAATCTCTCCTCATATGGAAGCTGTTCCATACCTCTAATCATTTTTGTTGCCCTTTTCTGAACCTTTTCCAATTCCAATATATATATATAGGAATTGGAAAAGGTTCAGAAAAGGGCAACAAAAATTATTAGAAATATATATATATATATTTAATGTTTATTTAATTTAATGTTTATAAATGCAAAGTAATGCACATTGGAAAGCATCATCTATCTTCTGTCCTATTATCTATCCCTTTCTTAATTATTCCCAGCATTCTGTTCGCTTTTTTGACTGCCGCTGCACATTGAGTGGTATCCACACTATCCACAATCCACAATGACTCCAAGATCTCTTTCTTAAGTGGTAACAGCTAATTTAGACCCCATCATTTTATACGTATAGTTGTGTTTATGCTTTCCAATGTGCATTACTTTGCATTTATCAACATTAAATTTCATCTGCCATTTTATCGCCCAGTCACCCAGTTTTGTGAGATCCTTTTGTAGCTCTTCACGGTCTGCTTGGGTCTTAACTATCTTTAGTAATTTTGTACCATCTGCAAATTTTGCCACTTCACTGTTTACCCCTTTTTCCAGATCATTTATGAATATGTTGAATAGGACTGGTTCCAGAACAGACCCCTGCGGGACACCACTATTTACCTCTCTCCATTCTGAAAACTGACCATTTATACCTACCCTTTGTTTCCTATCTTTTAACCAGTTACCAATCCATGAGAGCACCTTCCCTCTTATCCCATAGCAGCTTACTTTGCGCAAAAGCCTTTGGTGAGGGACCTAGTCAAAGGCTTTCTGAAAATCTAAGTACACTATACCCCCTTGGTCCACATGCTTGTTGACCCCCTCAAAGAATTCTAGTAGATTGGTGACGCATGATTTTCCTTTACTAAAACCATGTTGACTCTTCCTCAACAAATTATGTTCATCTATATGTCTGACAATATTGTTCTTTATTATAGTTTTGTTGGGAACACTGGGGCATGGCCACTAGGTAACACGAGGGGATGGAAGACCACGAGTGTCGATGAAGCCCCCTCGCACTAGGCCCCGGTGTCCTTGCCCCTCCCCCTCCTGTCTGGAGGCACTCGCAGCAGCTCTGTGTGCTAGGCCCAAGTGTCCTTGGCCCCCCCGCCTGGAGGCACACACAGCAGTTATGCTGAGAATCTGCAACAGTATGTTGCAGAGTCAGACTGCCTGAAACTAAGCAAGGCCAAACAGGGGAGATATGGAAGAACAATGCTGAATAAAGCAGCTTTATGTATAGTTTAACAAATGATACAGAGAACTAGCTGGGAACTGGATTGGCTGGCTATATGGATACTTGGAGCAGCTTGCTATTGGATAAGTATGCTGGAAAAAAGGATGTATAAAAGCCTGTGTAACTTCCTGCTCTGTTGTGCAGGATTTGAGATTTTATTCTCCCTGTACCTTTTTGCAGCTGCAAATAAACTTTTCTGCTTCTCCACCCCGTTGTGATTATTGGGTGTAGCACACCGGGTAACGAACCACTCAAGCTGTTGTTCAGCCTCTCGGCACTGGGTGCCGGCAACAGTTTCAACCAGTTTGCCCTGAAATCAGGCTTACAGGCCTGTAATTGCCGGGATCACCTCTGGAGCCCTTTTTAAAAGTTGGCATCACATTAGCTATCCTCCAGACATCTGGTACAGAAGCTGATTTAAATGATAGGTTACAGACTACAGTTAGTAGTTCTGCAATTTCACATTTGAGTTCCTTCAGCACTCTTGGTGAATACCATCTGGTCCTGGTGACTTATTGCTGTTTAATTTATCAGTTTATTCCAAAACCTCCTCTAATGATACTTCAATCTGGAACAGTTCCTCAGATCTGTCACCTAATAAGAATGGCTCAGGTTTGGGAATCTCCCTCACATCCTCAGCCATGAAGACAGATGCAAAGAATTGTTAGTTTCTCCGCAATGGCCTTGTCGTCTTTGAGTGCTCCTTTAGCACCTCAATTGTCCAGTGGCCCCACTGGTTGTTTAGCCGGCTTCCTGCTTCTGATGCACTTAAAAAAAAATTGCTATTATTTTTTGAATCTTTGGCTAACTGTTCCTCAAATTCTTTTTTGGTCTTCCTAACTGTATTTTTATACTTCATTTGCCAGCGTTTATGCTCCTTTCTATTTTCCTCACTAGGATTTTACTTCCACTTTTTAAAGGATGCCTTTTTGCCTCTCATGGCTTCTTTTACTTTGTTGTTTAGCCACGGTGGCTCTTTTTTGGTTCTCTTACTATGTTTTCTAAGTTAAACCTCTATTATGGTGTCTTTAAAAAGTTTCCACGCAGCTCGCAGAGATTTCACTTTTGGCATTGCACCCTTTAATTTCTGTTTAACTAACCTCCTCGTTTTTGTGTACTTCCCCTTTCTGAAATTAAATGCTACAATGTTGGGCCGCTGTGGTGTTTTTCCTGCCACAGGGATGTTAAATTTAATTATATTATGGTCACTATTACCAAGCGGTCCAGCTATATGCACCTTTTGGACAAGATCCTGTGCTCCACTTAGGAATAAATCAAGACTTGCCCTCTCCTCTGGCGAGTTCCAAGACCAGCTGCTCCACAACACAGTCATCTAAGGTGTCAAGAAACTTTATCTCTGCATCCTGTCCTGAGGTGCCATGTACCCAGTCAATATGGGGATAATTGAAAGCCACCATTATTATTATTGAGTTTTTTATTTTAATAGCCTCTCTAATCTCCCTGAGCATTTCACAGTTACTATCACCATCCTGGTCAGGTTGTTGGTAATATATCCCTACCACTATATTCTTATTATTAGAGCATGGAATTTCTATCCATAGAGATTCTATGGTACAGTTTGATTCATTTACGATTTTTACTTCATTTGATTCTACCCTTTCTTTCACATATAATGCCACTCCCCCACCAGCATGACCTGGTGGCTAGTTATTCTAACCAATATATATTACCATATATATTTCTGTGACAAAAATACCTCATGAGCTGGTGTGCCAGGTCCAACCTCCCCTCCAGATGGCACGGACTTCCCCATCCCAAAGTAAATCTGGACCCACGCTCCCTCACACCTGCTGTATAGTCCATGCAGTGCTGGAAAGTTCCACATACACCGATGATGATCTTTGGCCATGTCTACATTACAAACTGTGGTCAAAACAAGTCAGTCAGGGTATAGCTGCTGCAGTTAGTATATCACTCATGTGCGTGCATACTTGGCTGCTTCCATTGGCACGTCGAATACTCACCAGGAATGCTTGTGTCAAAGCAAAGTGCGGTGCACCGGGGATAGGTACCTGAGTGTACCATCCATCATTCTCTGGTGAAAGCCCTTCTGGAGAATTTTCCCAATGTGTTGTGGGGCACATATGAGTCACGCAGGAGGGGCTGGGAGCAAGGGGTTAAGTTCCCAGCATGCAACTTTCTGCATCCCATAATGCCATCCCTATCCCATAATTTTTGCACCTCTTTTAAAAATCTCATAAACATATGAAGCTCTTATCGCTGTCGGCCATCTCTGACAAAATCATGAGCCCACACAGCTCTGCACTATTGTCAAGAACATTGCAAACAGAGGACAAATGATCCTCCAGTATTTGCAGAGGCCCAGGAAGTACCACAACAACGGCGGACATGACAATTTCTGTGATGATAGTTTTCTAATCAACATAGCAAAAAACAATTCAAGGTTATTGACATTCCTAGAGCAGCTGCAGACAGGGTAGCACCGCTTCTGGGCCTGAGGAGGAAATACTGATTGGTGGGATCATTTTGAAATGCAGATTTGGGATGATGAGCAGTGGCTGCAGGACTTTAGGAAGCACAAGCCCGCATTCCTGGATCTTTCTGCTGAGCTCACCCAGCAGAACGAGATCTGCACTCACTGCGGAGAAGTGAGTGGTGATCGCACAGTGGCTGCTTCCAGCACCGCATTGCTGCCAGTCAGTGAGAAATCATTTTGGTGTTGGAAAAGCCACAGTGGGGGGCCATTGTCATGCAACTGTGCAGGCCATGAATCATATCCTACTATGCAGGACTGTGACTCTCTGCAATGTGCAGGACAACATTGACGGATTTGCAGCTAAGTGGTTCCCAAACTGTTGTCGAGCAATAAATGATCTGCACATCCCTATTTCGGCACCAGCCCACCTTGTCAGAGAGTAAATCAACACAAAGGGCTACTTTTCCATGGTTATGCAAGTGTGGGTGGAGCACCAGGGATGCTTCACTGGTATCAACATTGCCTGGTCAAGGAGGGTGCACTGGCTACCTTGACAACTCAAGGATTCAACTACCGGCTTCACAGGGGCAGAACGACAGTTGAATCTGCTTTTGGGAGCTTGAAGGGATGCTGGCAGCATTTATTCACTAGATTAGATCTCAGTGAGAAAAATATCCCAATGGTTATAGCTGCCTCTTGTGTCCTGCATAATCTCTGTGAGGCAAAGGGTGAAAAGTTGCTGACAGGATGGAGGGGGAGCAGCTGTCTGCTGGCTTTGGACAGACTCAAGGGCCACTGGAAGAGTTCCACGTGGAAGTAGCTGCTGAGTGAGGCCTTGGAAGAGCACTTCAATGGTCTGCACAGTAACGTGCCATGCTGGACTGTGCTCTACCTGGCCCTGAAGCATTGGGCGTTGCTAGGAATTGTGTAGTGCTTGGTGTATATTTATGAATAGCACACTGTCTTTTAATGAACTTATGAATTATGCAGTGCTCACTGTACATTTATAATTGTTACACTGTGTTTGATACTCAACCTATGAGTTTTGTGGACCTGTACAATTACAAGTAGTGGGTGCTTTGAATAGCACTAGGCATTCTGCAGTATGTGTTATGAAGTAATAAAGATTAATTTATTTCCAATAAATAAAAATGGATTGCATATCCAAAACAATGCAAAAATAATGTGCAATTAAAAAACAAACTTATAAAATTAATTCACGGAACTCTACAATTAAAACAGTACAAAACATTCGTACCCATTTCAATCCATGCTGCCCAACATACCTGACCTGTGAGAGCCAGAGCTGGTGTAGCGAAGCAGAGGTTTTCTTTACTGTCCCCTGGTGTGGCGTGTTAGGGATAGGGCTGCAGCCCCTGATGCCATGTAGAATGTGGAGGGGAGTGAGGAGCTGCTGAAATGGAGTTCTCCATTGACCACAAAGGGAAGTGAGCTCCATTGAACCTGTAGGTCAACAAGAGTCTGCAGCATCTGGAACTGCTGCCTGAGAAGCCTCATTACATCCTGGTGCATCTCTCTCTCCTTCTTCTGCTGGGACACCTGGGCCTTTGTCCAGGCTGTCTGCTATATTCCAGGCCTTCTGTTCACAGTCCGATGCAGCACTGGCTTGCAGGATTTCAGTGAACATGTTCCTGCTAGTCTGCTTCTTTCTCCTCCTCGTTAGGGTCAGGTGTGCCATGGCTGTGGAGGGGGGCACCCCTCAAGGCCACAATGATAGCAGCTACGGATAAAACAGACAGGTGTATTATTGTATTTACAGTCACAGCAGTAAGCGAAAGATAAGTTAAATTTCAGAACTCCCTTCCCTTATTCACATTAAAAAAGACACACTTATTGACACTTCAGCATTGGAGTGCCGCTGCACAGCACTACCAAGAACAAGGAGGGGGCAGTAAATGAGGAGGGATTTATGCATAAAACACCACCATTTTCAGCCCCTCTTTCCATGGGTACGAGTACAGGGAATCGCACTGAATACTGGCATCATTTCCCACAGGCGGTGGTGATTTTAGCTGAGATCTCACTCCTGAGGGTAGCAAAGGCACAGAGAGCACAAATGCTGCTGGTATCGCAAACCTGCCCCAGCCCATATGCCGCTAGACTGTTTATTGTAATGATGCCACCGAAGTCATCAGGGAGTGGCCTGGGAAAGTGTCCCGCTGCAGAGGAAGAAATTAGGCAGCCATCCCTAGAAACCTTTGGGAGAGGATCACAGAGTACCTCCATGAAAGTTTCATTGAGATCTCTCAGGAGGATACAAGGGACATCATCACTATGTGCATAAACCAACTGCTCCATATGCCACCCCACCTGCCTAACGCTGCAGGAAACAGCTAATAATTCTACTTCTGTTTGTTGTATCGCTATGTCTGATCTTATGAGTAAAACAAAAAAAAGGAAATACCCATGTCCTGCTAACCTGGGGATGGGCCGGGTGCTATCTTCACATTTAAACCTTGCAAGGGAGAATGCATGCACACAGTTACCTGAGGTGCCTTCCCCTGCACTGGGCTCATCCGTGCTCAATTGGCAGGACTGTTCGTCCGCGATGGACTCTCGAATGGATCCTGGCTTGTGTTAGAGCTGGACCCCGCTGCCGCTTCTCCTCCTGTTCTTCCTGTGCCGCCTCCTCACTCCTCATGTCAGGGGGCTGTGTCTCGGACTCCTCGGAGGTATCCACAGTGCACTGCGGGGCGCTGGTGGGGTCTCCACCCAAGTATGGTGCACAGCCCATTGTAAAAGCAGCAGTCTGTGGCTCGATTCTGATTGTTGGCCTCCCTGGTCTTGTGGTATGCCTGGCACAGCTCCTTGGCTTTCACCTGGCACTGCTGCTGATCTCTGTCATACCCCTCTGCCTGCATCCACTGTGCAATCTTTTTGTAGATGTCCCCATTTCTACGACTGGTCTGGAGCTGTGCCCGAACAGCCTCTTCTCCCCACAGGCCCAGAGAGCCAGTACGTCCTGTCTACTCGAGGCAGGAGCACATCTAGAGCATATAGCCAGCATAGTCGGGCAGTTGCATACGTAACCCTTCTGCCAGGTGAAGTCAGCAGCAACAGGGGCCAGGTTCAATATCTTGGGGTCCCTCTGAACAGTACAGAACAGAACCGGCTCGTACCACCCAGTAACCTGGGAAACTAACCACCCCTCAGCACCTCTTGGAGGCAACACCTCCCCATCCAAAAGCACTGGGGCTGTGTATAACAAAAGAAAGCTTTTATTAAAAGGGAAAGGGAATCCAGCATTAATTTGGGAAAACACCACAGCCATGATTCAAAAGCACCGAATCATAAGCAAACAACTTCCCCGCACAGTATGTTGGGCAGTGTCCTTTGCCTCAGTTTTCCAACTCGCAGGGTAAAAGTCTGACAAACGAGTGTCCCTTTAACAGGCCACTCCCCTTCCTTCCAGGGCACCCCACTCATGGTTGGTTGTCCATGGTGAACAAAGACCCAGAGTCCAGAGGTGTGTTCACATGGGTTTACCTGAAGGGGGGCATCAAGCTGCCGCCACCTCTGCAACCGCTTCACTGCTCCTATTATCTCTGCCGCTGCCTCTGCCACCGCCTGCCTCCTGTGCCACAATTATCCCTCTTGCTGTAATCGCTGCTGGCCACTCACTGCCACTGCTGTGATGCCATGTTGTGATGCTCCACCACTGAGCCCAGTTCTTTGTGATTTCAGCTCTTACTGGTTTCACTGAGTAGCAGGGAACTTCTCTGTTGCTGCCTCTTCAACCTTGTTCAGCGTAACTCCGCCCCAACACAAGGTCTAACTTAGCCCCTGGACTTGCTTATCTGTGACTTCAGCTCTAGTGATCCCTGACCAGAACCCAGAGCTCTCAATTAAGTCCAGTCAGCTCTGTGTTTAAACACTGGAGAGGCAAGGGGAGGGGAGGGTCAAATGGTGTCAACAGTTTTTTAAACAGAGCCCACATCACCAGGTAACAACACCTGTCTCCACACTCTCTCTTTTTCGCTGGGATTTGGCATCCCCCCTTTGTTTAGCAAGTGAGGGTCGGTTTAGGTTGACATGCTAAGCACAGTCCTACTGCCCTTTATTCACAGTAAGGATAACAATATTTCATTACCCCTGCATTGAATAAAAATCTTATTAAAGATAATGTTACATGATTATAGAATTATAGATTGTAGAATTACAGGTTAAGAAAAGAGTGTCTGTACATCTGGGTACAGTGCTTAGATTATCCACAAACACAAAGTTTGTTTTAAAAGTCAAAAGAATACATAGATGAAGCCCCTAGACAACGCATTATGAGGACAGTAGAGGAAAACAACCAAAGTAAACCAACTCTGTATATTCCCCCCCAAAAAAGGGACTATTTATCGGTTTTTAAAGATAAGTACTACACTAGCAGACCAAAATATGATTGCCTCACTAATGTAAACTGCAGTACTTTGGATCATTACTGTAGAATACTGTAGTACTTTTTATAAGAATAGACTCATGCAATGAAATTATGAACTGGAGAATAAAGCTGGCAATTTACTGGCAAGTGAATCAAAGCAAATGGTACAACCAAGAATCACCTGTATGTACAGTTACATAACAAAGAATATCTTACAGATCCCTTTCAAAATAATGACATTTTCCCGACTTTCTATCAGAATCTTATTCAGGCTCAGACATTAAGACGCAGGTAAATGTGAGACTCTTCCCTCTAAAATAGACTTTTCGTCCATTATTTAAGAAAAGCATTATATTTCAATCCAGCATAATCAGTGATGACCAATGACTTTTACATATACAGAGGAACAGATAAGGATGGTCTCTTTCACCATTATTGCTTTCCCTAGCTTTGGACCCACCAATGAGTTAAAAAAAAGGCACTGTCAAGGGCCAAATTTTCATAAGGGTAGAAACTGATGTCTCTATGCAAAAAGTGCATATACACACCCATAGTTGCACGCACAAATCATTTACTCTTGTTTGCAATGAGTCTTTGCAACACCCATTCAACTATGAGAGTGTTGCAAAGCAGAGGGAGTTTAAAACTTCCATATGTTGTAGCAAAGTCCATCCAGCTCATGAAAACTTATGCTCAGATAAATTTGTTAATCTCTAAGGTGCCACAAGCCCTCCTTTTCTTTTTGCGAATACAGACTAACATGGCTGCTACTCTGAAATATGACTAGGATAGAAGCCTATCTTAGGTTCCTCTGACAAACCTGACTTAACAATCACATGATTGAAGCGTATAAAAGGGTTAATATCTTCTGGAAATAGCATCAATAATAAAAAAAATAGTTGGTGGGAAAAAAAATTTGGAGGCATCTGTTTGCATGCCATCTGCATTTTCAGGAATTAGAGGAGTCCCTACATTAATGTAAAAATGGATTTCTAGTAGCTTACAGTTGCTAAAAACCATATTTAAGGAAGGAAAGGACTGCTTTGTCCATAAGGAGCTTTCTTTATGTCTTCCAGCTATGCTTCATGTAGAGAAGCAAATTATGGATTAGAGAAGAAAATGGAAAAGTTAATAAAATCATGAGCATATTTTTAAATTATGTAGAAAAACAGAAATTAGTAATTATAGAGTGGGATCCAGTGAAGTTTAAATGAGTCTATATATCTTAGAGCAGGATTTCTTCTGGCCATGTAACTCTTACCAATTATTTTAAAAATTATATGCTGAACACATAGAGGTCACATCTTTTTCCTGTATCTATTTGGCATTTATATCCATAGATTATATTTTGAGGGGATACAAACTGTTCAGAGGACTTCTAGCTATAACATTATGTGCTTGGGCTTTTCTTTTAAGTGTAATGATGGTATCTTGTCAAGATTGATAAAAAAGTATCATCTACAAAACTATGCCTGAGTCTGCGGGAACCTCTAAGGAACCCTATCGCATTCTCCCATCACAACAGCTAAAGATAGAACTCATAATCTTTGAAACACAAGTGACAGCGAATAAACTGTTCCATTATTTAGAAAACCTACAGGAGGCAAAACAAAATCACATTACATTTTATATATTCAAAGAGCAGTAGAGAGAAAGTTTGACATACCTGTACTGTTTCACTGGACACAGCAAAGCCTGGACACAAAATGCCTCTCCTTACAGTTTTGCACACCTCCAGCTCAAATTTGTTTTTTGTTTGCTTAAGAATTTAGCTCAGAAGAAAAACATGCGTATCCTTTTGTGATTTACGTGCAGTACAGTCTGTATACTATAATACCTTTCTGTTGCGGATGTATGTAGGTCTTATTTTTGGCTGTGTAAGACAGTTGGCAATGACAATGGATTAGCAGTAATCTGGTCTCTCTTTTAACCTTTTCCTTTACTGCATGTTCTATTATGCTTGCATTGTGCAGCCTGGTGACTTCTTATTCAGCTAGGGTGATCAGATGTCCCGATTTTATAGGGACAGTCCCGATATTTGAGGCTTTGTCTTATATAGGCTCCTATAACCCTCCACCCCCTGTCCTGATTTTTCACGCTTGCTGTCAGGTCACTCTATATTCAACAAAGACCTTATTGAAAGACCACTGAAATCAATGTGAGAGTTTTCCATGACTCAGTGGGGTTTGAATCAGGCCCCAAAATCCCCAACATTTGTTATTCTCCTTTTAAAAAATATTTTAAAAATTATAATTTCACTCTTTGTAACAATTAAAAGGAACAAGACATGAAAAAGACCCCTTCATAAAGTTACAGTAGTGAGACTTCAGAGACAGATTCATTATTTTTCATTCTTTTATGTACTGGCTGATGTACTTAGTTTCAAACCAGTTTGGGATTGATAACTGTTTGGTAATACATAGCAGCTTGAATGTACAAATTCAAAGCATTCAAAGGAGCTTATGTAGAAGTGTATGTATTACATTCATTTTGATGCTCAACTTCCATCTGTGCCTTTGAAACCCCCCCACCCCGTCTGTGATCAGTCTATATTATAACTCCAGGTTAGTTTGCCACATTAATATACCTATAGAAGGATGAAATGTGGGTATACATTTACAAATACATTTTGTTAGATTCTAACAGTGACATCAAAACAAAATGGTACAACTCCTGCACACTGCTGCTTTGATTGCAAACATTTAGTGATCTCTCAGTCAAGCATAGGGAATCTCACTCTGTGAAATAGGCTTTATGGGTGTGACCCAATGGCCAATGAACCTAGTGGAATGTCTTCAATTAACTTCAGTTGTCTTTAGATCAGGGCCTGAGTCAAGACCACTCTGAGGAACTCTTCAGGAAGCAGCTCTAGCCATGGCTGTATTTTAATTCATTTAACAGCCATATTAGTGTATTCCAGAGGATTCCCAGTGTTAGTCAAGCTAGAGGGTGCTTTGTTTCTGAGGTCTGGTCTACACTACAGAGTGAGGTCAACCCAAGGCATCTTACATTGGCCTAACTCTGTAAGCATCTACACTAAAATGTCACTCCTGCCAATGTAACTTGCCCATTACTCTGACTTCACTCCATCTCCACAAAAGGTGTAGTGCTTAGGTCGATGTAATTAGAGCAACACAGTGTCAGTGCAGACACTACATTACTTATGTCGACTTTAATGGCCTCCAGGAGGTGCCCCATAATGCCCCACCATGGCTGTTCTGGTCACCTTTTGGAACCCCGCTGCCAGGGGGCCATGTACACTGGTATATGTCTGTGACATTCCCCAAGGTACAATCTGGACCAGGGGTCTCAAACATGCGGCCCGTGGAGTTATTTGTTGGAGCCCTCCAAGCGCCCCTCTCCTCCCCCGAGTTATTTCCTGCAGCCGCCAAGCTCCCCTGACCTACCGTCCGTCCCCCCCCCCAGTGCATCAGGTCCCTGCTCCTCTGCCTACCTCCAGGCACTTCCCACTGCCAAACAGCGGGAGGGGGGGAAGGAGCAGGGAGCCGTGCGCTCAGGGGAAGAGATGGAGAAGAGGCAGGGCGGGGGCAGAGTTGAGGTGGGGACTTTGGGGAAGGGGTTGGAAGAGGCGGGGCAGGGACAGGGCCTCATGGAAGGGATAGAGTGGGGGCAGGGTGGGGGGGGTGTCAGTGATGCGACCCTCGGCCCAATGTACTAGTCCTCATGTGGCCCTCATGGTAATTTGAGTTTGAGATCCCTAATCTGGACCGTTGAACAGCTGTGTCCCCAGGTTTCCAACCAAGGGAGGCTTCTACACTTCTTTACTATGAGATCAGCCACTCCTGGCCAGATAACACATAGTCTCCACTTGCTCCCAGCAGCACAGTGTTGAGTGCTACTAGCTAGCCTCCCATGAATTAAACTGCAGAGCCACTCCAGCAAGTTCTGTAGTCCCAGACTTTCCCCCAGAAATATGAGTCTGGTACTGCCCATGCCGCTCACTGTGCGGTACAAGCTCATATAACGTCCTTCATTTCTTCAAAAGGAAATGATAATGCATCAGCCTTATTGTCCCGAATATAGAGTTTCCTATGCCCTTTAATCCAAACACACTGGTTAAGATAAAACTGGATGAAGTTTATTAACTACAGAAAGAAAGAAAGATTTTAAATTATTACAAGTCACGATGCATAAAAATGTCAGAATTGGTAACAAATCTAATGTCTAAATTTAGATAGCTAAGTGAACTTAAAAGCAAAAGGTTTGTCTCAACATAAGCTGAAGTAAATTTCAGCATGAGACCCTTCCCCCTTAGTTCAGAGTCCTTCAAGTATTCCTTGATTTCTTCAGTAGAGAGATGGGAGGAGAAAGAAAGAGGTGAAGTGGAGGCCACTGTCTCATTTTTCTACCACCTTCCCCTCTGTGAAGATTACCCCCAGCTGGAGTGCAGGCAACAAGCAGTTTGTTTTGACATGAGATTTGCATCATCTCTGTGATTAAATGTAAAATTTCCTACTTATACCTTTCCCCCTGCTGGAAAATGGCTGCTAAAGCAGGTGATGACTCTTTAACACCTGGCTGAGGCCAGTGTGTCTTTGTCTCTGAAAAAAGAGTTTGTGGGTGTTACTGAAATATGCTGTAATTTTGGGTAACAATCATACAGTAGAATCTTATAGTGTCATACAATGTTACACATTTAAACATGACACTAATGTTCAGCAAATTATGAGTTTTCCAATGATACCTCACAAGGCATACTTCGTACAAAATGTATCATAGTCTTGTAAAAGGGATGAACAAAATGGTACAGCCTGTCACAACGCTCCTCCCCTCAGAAGCCTTGATAATTTTTGAAATTCTATTTCCTCTTTGGTCAGAGTGGAGAGCTCTCCTAGCAATTACCTGGCTGACCATGCCAGCTCCACACTGTAGACACACTCCTGCCTGGAGTACACAGAAGGTGGTGGCTCTCCTGGGTCTGTGGAGAGAAGAGGCTATGCAGGCACAGCTCCAATCGAGCTGTAGAAACAACGATATCTACGAACAGATTGCGAAGGGCATGGAGGAGGAGGGCTATAAGAGGGAGCTGCAGCAGTGCCATATGAAAGTCAAGGAGCTGCAGCAGGCAAACCAGAAGGCAAGGGAGGCTAACAGTTGCTCTGGTGGAAAGCTGCAGACTTGCCACTTTTACAAAGAGCTGCATGCCAACCTCAGTGGAGGCATGACCCTACCCCACCCAAGAGGCCCATGGATACTTCAGGGGAGCAGGAGTCAGAACCCCCTGCCACAAACAGACGAGGAGGAGGAAGAAGAGGAGGAGTATGGGGAACCGGCAACAGGGGGAATCCAGTGGCGCAGCAAGCCAGGACCTGTTTTTGACTCCTGGATAGTTCAGCTAGTCCCTACAGTCGAGCTTGATGCAGGGGAAGGAACCTCTGGTAAGTATGCAGTTTGCTTTAATATTGCAGGGACACAGCTAGAAGAGGTAGTGAAACAACCAATAGAGGTATAGTTGTTATCTGCTTCTCATTCACTTGTACAGTTAGGCAGGGGGAGACCGTAGAACAGTTTGTTAATGTGCACCAGACATCCTGTGAATCCTCCATGGAGATCTCAAGGAAACATTCCTGGCGGTAACATGCAATCCTCTGCTGAAAGTTTTTGGGAAGAGTTGCCTTACTTCTTCTGCCCTGGCAAGACACTTTCCCTCACCACTCAGCAATTACTTCAGCAGGCACCATTGCAGCACACAGGCTAGCAGCATACAGACCCGGTCTGCAGCCAGACGCCCGCAGGAGCTGTTCCCTTCCTGCCTCTGTTACTCCCAGGAGTGAGATATCAGCTAAAATCACCTCCGCCTGTGGAAAACAGAGTCAGTATTCAGTTCAATTGCCCTATATGCATATATTCATGCCCATGAGCTATCCCTCCCCCCATTATTGTCCTAACTCACTCCCTTCCCACCCACCTCCCAGGCTGTACTCACCATGGCTGGGACTGCCGCTGTGCTCTATGAATCCCAAGGAGAAGTGAGAATACAGCGCTTGCAACTTGTGTGGATCAAGGGGAGTTCAGTATACCAAGTTTCTATTTAAATTGTGAATATACTTTCAATAGTACCTCTGTGCATTGTATCATGTCTCTCCATCCACACCAGTGGAGTGGCTCAGCCAGATAAGGAAGAGGATGCAGGAGGACATGTTCCAAGAGATGCAGCAAGCCTCTGCCACTTTGGATACCGAGGACAGGGCTTGGAGGATCACCCTTGCGGACAGCATGGACAGGGATGGAGCGGAGAGGAGAAAGCCACAGGAAAAGGGGAGAGACGTGCAGCAGGAAATGCTAGCGCTTCTCAAGTGGCAAACGGACATGCTGGGGACTCTTGTTGACCTTCAGGTTCAATAGACCCATGCTCACCTCCCTCTACAGCCCATACAGAACTGCATTCTGGGACCACCCTACATATACACCCCATATTCCACATGGCGTCCAGGGCCACTGCACTACCCCTACTACTCCACCACTGGGAAGAGTACAGACAATCACATCCGCACATACGTGGCCTGTGAGAGACACGGTTGGTGTCTGTGTTTGTGAAATGGAAATGACTGTTCTTTCCCCTTCAGGAGTTCTTTTCACTGTATTTATAAAGTTTCATTCAGTTATAAAAAAAATCTGTTTACATGGGTTTGGAACAAAAGTCTATTTTTAGAAACTTAGTTCATTTTTATTAGTTCACAAAATGTGCTGGCTGGGGTTGATATCATTCAGAGATAATAGCAATGTTATATTACCACACACACACGACAAGGTTCATACCAGGGTGCAAAACAACATTGCCAGGCACAGCACATCATAGCAACACACACTACTCTGGCTCACTATTAAAATGGTATTTCAAAGCCTCCCTGAGCCACATAGCTCCCAGTGACAGGGTTGGGACTCACCACTGCAGGGCCTCCTGCTGACTCGTCAGGGAATTAGCTCAGTCCGGTGTGGTGCACTCTCCACTGGTGGTGTCCCATCTATCTCTCGCCCTCTCTTGGCACCTGGACCTGTGTTGCTCCCTTCTTGTGGCATCCTCTTCAAGACACTGCCCTCCGGCAGTGCCTGCCCCCTAATCCTCATTCACCCCCTTACAGGAGGGTTATCAGCAGTCTTTCACTTAACGCAGCCACAGCAGCCAACCACACCCCAAAGTCTAACCCCTTTTGCCAGAGGTCCAGTGCAGTCCACTATCACCACATCCAACAGCTGGGTGTATGTGCAAGGGGGAGACCCAGGCCCACCCTCTACTCCGGGTCCCGACCCAGGGACCCTTTGGCGGCAGCCTTCCTGCCCTCCTTCTCTCCCCTTGTCTGCCTCTCTCCCTGGGTCGCTTCCCCTTCATCCCTTTTGCACCCAGCCCTTCCCTTGGGGCCTGCAGCCTGGCAGATACTGAGCTGGAGTTCCCCGGCCCGGCCCGGCCCACAGGAGACAGACCTTCACCCTCTGAAGGCCTGGGAGAGACTGCCCATTCTCTTCCTTGGCAGCCTTTATATAGGGCTGAGCCTGGCCCTGATTGGCTATCTCTTACTCAGCCTCTGATTGACTCCCTAGCAAGCCTTCTCTGATTGGCTGCCCACCCACACAGCCTCTCTGGCCTGCTGGAGCCCCCTCTAGTATAGGAGTGAGGCAGCCACCCCACTACACTCCTGTCAACTCCCCATTAAGCTCTTTGTAGAGCCCTAGTATCTGGCTGCTAAAAATCAGCAGACAGCTGTTCCACCTCCACCCTGGCAAAAACATTCCCCCCTTTGCTTCACAGATACTATGAAGCACACAGAAGGCAGCTATAACCCTTGGGATATTTTTTTCACTGAGATCTAAACTCATGAGTAAAAAAACAACAAGGTGGTACCTTAAAGACTAACAGATTTATTTGGGCATAAGCTTTCGTGGGTAAAAACCCCACTTCTTCGGATGCATAGAGTGAAAATTACAGATACAGACATAAATATATATTGGCACATGAAGAGAAGAGAGTTACCTTACAAGTGGAGAACCAATGCTGAAGGCCAATTTAGTCAAGGTGGATGTGGTCCACTCCCAATAATTGATGAGGAGGTGTCCATATCAAGAGAGGGAAAATTGCTTTTGTAGTGAGCCAGCCACTCCCAGTCCCGATTCAAGTCCAAATTAATGGTGTTAAGTTTTTAAATGAAACTTGTTTTTGTGGATCCAGACTAACATGGCTACCCCTCTGATACTTTAAACTCTTGAGTAGAGAGCATCAGCAGCCTTTCAAACAGCCAAAGGCACAGTCAACTGTCATTCTGCACCTGCTGAGCTGTAGCTGAAGTGCTCCTTGGGGGTGTCAAGGTGGCCGCTGTATGGCTTCATGAGGAGTAAAGGCTAGGCTGAGTCTCCCAGGATCGCTACTAGCATTTCAACATCCGCAATGATAATCCTCTGGTCTGGAAAGAAAGTCTCTGCTTGCAGCTTTCTGAACAGGCCTGTGTTCTTAAAGATGCACGCATCATGCACCTTCCTTGACCATCCCAAGATCCACCTGCGCTTGCAATACCATAGAGAAGTAACCCTTTCTGTCGATGTACTCTGTGGCAAGGTGGTCTGGTGCCAAAATAGGGCTATGCATACCATCTATCGACCCACTGCAGTTCGGGAACCCCACTGCTGCAAAAGCATCCACTATATCCTGCACATTGCTCAGAGTCACAGTCCTTCATAGCAGGATGTGATTAATGGTCTGCATACTTACATCTCAGGTTTCCCCTAACACCCCTAGTCTACTTGCACTACATTGATGACATCTTCATCATCTGGACCCATGGAAAAGAAGCCCTTGAGAAATTCCACCATGATTTCAACAATTTCTATCCCACCATCAACCTCAGCCTAGACCAATCCACGCAAGTGGTCCATTTCCTGGACACTACTGTGCTAATAAGCGATGGTCACATAAACACCACCCTCTACCGGAAACCTACTGACCGCTATACTTAGCTACATGCCTCCAGCTTCCATCCAGGACACACTACACGATCCATTGTCTGCAGCCAAGCTCTAAGATACAACCGCATTTGCTCCAATCCCTCAGACAGAGACAAACACCTACAAGATCTCTAGCAAGCATTCTTAAAATTACAATACCCACCTGCTGAAGTGAAAAAACAGATTGACAGAGCCAGAAGAGTACCCAGAAATCACCTACTACAGAACAGGCCCAACAAAGAAAATAACAGAATGCCACTAGCTGTCACCTTCAACCCCCAACTAAAACCTCTCCAGCGCATCATCAAAGATTTACAACCTCTCCTGAAAAATGATCCCTCACTCTCACAGATCTTGGGAGACAGACCAGTCCTCGCTTACAGACAGCACCCCCCAACCTGAATACTCTCCAGCAACCACACACGACAACAAAAACACTAACCCAGGAACCTATCCTTGTGTTGGAGACCCCAGGGCATGGCCACTAGTTAAGTTGAGGGGATGGAAGGCCAGAATGGTCGAGGAGGTCTCCCTGCTGAAGGCCTAAGGGCTTCTTCTCAACCCCCCTTAATAGAATTCAGGCCTGGCTGGTTTAAGTAAGCTCTTTTGCTCTTAAAACAATGTTGCAGTTGTAGATAATGCCTTATAGTGTAAAGTTTGCTGACGCCAAGTTAAAGAATCATAGAATCATAGAATATCAGGGTTGGAAGGGACCCCAGAAGGTCATCTAGTCCAACCCCCTGCTCGAAGCAGGACCAATTCCCAGTTACATCATCCCAGCCAGGGCTTTGTCAAGCCTGACCTTAAAAACCTCTAAGGAAGGAGATTCTACCACCTCCCTAGGTAACGCATTCCAGTGTTTCACCACCCTCTTAGTGAAAAAGTTTTTCCTAATATCCAATCTAAACCTCCCCCACTGCAACTTGAGACCATTACTCCTCGTTCTGTCATCTGCTACCATTGAGAACAGTCTAGAGCCATCCTCTTTGGAACCCCCTTTCAGGTAGTTGAAAGCAGATATCAAATCCCCCCTCATTCTTCTCTTCTGCAGGCTAAACAATCCCAGCTCCCTCAGCCTCTCCTCATAACTCATGTGTTCCAGTCCCCTAATCATTTTTTTTGCCCTTCGCTGGACTCTCTCCAATTTATCCACATCCTTCTTGAAGAGTGGGGCCCAAAACTGGACACAGTACTCCAGATGAGGCCTCACCAATGTCGAATAGAGGGGAACGATCACGTCCCTCGATCTGCTCGCTATGCCCCTACTTAAACATCCCAAAATGCCATTGGCCTTCTTGGCAACAAGGGCACACTGCTGACTCATATCCAGCTTCTCGTCCACTGTCACCCCTAGGTCCTTTTCCGCAGAACTGCTGCCTAGCCATTCGGTCCCTAGTCTGTAGCTGTGCATTGGGTTCTTCCGTCCTAAGTGCAGGACCCTGCACTTATCCTTATTGAACCTCATCAGATTTCTTTTGGCCCAATCCTCCAATTTGTCTAGGTCCCTCTGTATCCTATCCCTCCCCTCCAGCGTATCTACCACTCCTCCCAGTTTAGTATCATCCACAAATTTGCTGAGAGTGCAATCCACACCATCCTCCAGATCATTTATGAAGATATTGAACAAAACCGGCCCCAGGACCGACCCTTGGGGCACTCCACTTGACACCGGCTGCCAACTAGACATGGAGCCATTGATCACTACCCGTTGAGCCCGACAATCTAGCCAACTTTCTACCCACCTTATAGTGCATTCATCCAGCCCATACTTCCTTAACTTGCTGACAAGAATACTGTGGGAGACCGTGTCAAAAGCTTTGCTAAAGTCAAGAAACAATACATCCACTGCTTTCCCTTCATCCACAGAACCAGTAATCTCATCATAAAAGGCGATTAGATTAGTCAGGCATGACCTTCCCTTGGTGAATCCATGCTAGCTGTTCCTGATCACTTTCCTCTCATGCAAGTGCTTCAGGATTGATTCTTTGAGGACCTGCTCCATGATTTTTCCAGGGACTGAGGTGAGGCTGACTGGCCTGTAGTTCCCAGGATCCTCCTTCTTCCCTTTTTTTAAAGATGGGCACTACATTAGCCTTTTTCCAGTCATCCGGGACTTCCCCGGTTCGCCACGAGTTTTCAAAGATAATGGCCAATGGCTCTGCAATCACAGCCGCCAAATCCTTCAGCACTCTTGGATGCAACTCGTCCGGCCCCATGGACTTGTGCACGTCCAGCTTTTCTAAATAGTCCCTAACCACCTCTATCTCCACAGAGGGCTGGCCATCTCTTCCCCATTTTGTGATGCCCAGCGCAGCAGTCTGGGAGCTGACCTTGTTAGTGAAGACAGAAGCAAAAAAAGCATTGAGTACATTAGCTTTTTCCACATCCTCTGTCACTAGGTTGCCTCCCTCATTCAGTAAGGGGCCCACACATTCCTTGGCTTTCTTCTTGTTGCCAACATACCTGAAGAAACCCTTCTTGTTACTCTTGACATCTCTCGCTAGCTGCAGCTCCAGGTGCGATTTGGCCCTCCTGATATCATTCCTACATGCCCGAGCAATATTTTTATACTCTTCCCTGGTCATATGTCCAACCTTCCACTTCTTGTAAGCTTCTTTTTTATGTTTAAGATCCGCTAGGATTTCACCATTAAGCCAAGCTGGTCGCCTGCCATATTTACTATTCTTTCGACTCATTGGGATGGTTTGTCCCTGTAACCTCAACAGGGATTCCTTGAAATACAGCCAGCTCTCCTGGACTCCTTTCCCCTTCAAGTTAGTCCCCCAGGGGATCCTGGCCATCCGTTCCCTGAGGGAGTCGAAGTCTGCTTTCCTGAAGCAGGCAGACTAACTGGGTACTACAGGGGGTGCATTGAAAGCATTGAATAGACAAGACAGTCTCCCTGCTCTCAGTTCTGGCACTACCGCAACCCCCAGCAGCTGAGAGGAGAAATTTCAAGGAAAGTCCTGCTTAGCCCTTATAGCCGGAGGATGGAGCATGCTCTTTGGAGAATTTAGCTGCAAAGCGCTTAAGAAGTCTCTACTGAACATATGGAAAGTGTGATTATTCTGAGGCTTATAATTTCTCCAAATTTGGACAAATTTTAATGGGGGCAGCAGACAGCACATCCACAACGATTATGCATCATGACTCACAAGTGTTTTTCAGACTCACTGCTTCCCAGAATAGAGTCCTCCACCCTGTAAGTATGGTCTACATTCCTGGCCCTAGATCTGTGACCCTACATTGGCCATATTGAAACACATGTTGTTTTCTTACACCCGGCTTTTCAAACCAATCCCAGTTGCTCAATATCACTGACAACTCCTCTTCATTATTTTACTTTAGTAGCTGCTGTTTGACATCCTCCTTAGTTATTATTGAAATGGAAAGTATTTCATCATTATTTATGATCACACAATATGAATACCTCATGTAGCTTTTTCCTAAATACAGAACAAAAATATATAGTGAACATTCTGCTTTTTCTTCATTATTATTGACAATTCTAGCATTTCCATCTAGTAATGGACCATTGTTAGGATTCCTTTTATTCCTTATAAACTTAAAAGCTTCCTTTTTATTGTCCTTAACTCTGCTGGTTATGGATTTCTCCTTGTGTCCTTTTTGCTTCCCTTATCAGTTTTCTGCAATTCCTAGCTTCTAATTTCTATTCATTGCTACTATTTTCCCTTTTTTTTTCCATTTAAAAAAAATATATAACCTCTTTCACTTCCCCTCTGATAGAGGCTGTTTTTATAACCAGTGTAGCCTTCTTTGATTGTGGAATTGTGTCTCTTTGAGCATCTAGTAAAAATGTTCTTAAATTATTCCAAATGATAATTCATGATTTTGTTTACATACGTTATCCAAGCAGATTTGGCTAAAACTTGTCAGTTTTGTGAAATTTGGCCCCTTTGAAGAGCCAATTATACATATTCTAGTTAGGACTATATTGTATTTACACATAGCAAATGTAATCAATACATGATCACTTGCATCTAAGCAACCAGTAATTTTTAGTTCTGTGACCAATTCCTCATTATCTGTCAACATGGGCACAATGGAGAATTCCTTCGTGCTGGATGCAACACTTTTTGAACCAGGACATTGTCATCTGTAATTTTTAGAAATTCCAAAGATTGTTTAGCACTGGCATCATGAGACCTCCAGTACGTCACTTGGATTGAAATCCCCCCATAATAATGCAGCTGTTTTTAACACACATAGATAGGTGCTTAACAAGCCAGTCATCGTATTCTCTAGTCTGGTCTGAGGCAAACACCAACTAGTACCCAAACTTACGCTTTATCTGTTAGAACATTGATCGATAGCACATTGTTCCCTAAACTCATTCTTAGAAATGGCTGAATCATTTTAGTTGAAACTTTTTAAAAAATTGGGCCTTCAGCAGACACGTGTCATGAAAAGTTTCAGTCCAAACAGTTAAAGACTGGCAAAGTTAGAAGCCACTGAAAACAGGGTGTTATAATGGGAAGTGTTGGGCACCCTTAACTATAGGTTACCTGTGCCTCCTATAATACACACACACACACACACACATTTACACGCATAGAGAAAGACCAGCAGTATAATAGTAATCAGTTACACTCAAACTGGTTTATTACTTGCTCAGAGTAAACTAATGAAAAAGAGTCAAAGGTATTTAAAATCATCAGGTGATAAACACAAAAATGCAGGTGTGTCTCAAACTAATCTTTGGTTAGGAGAAATCTTAATGCCATTAAGCATGAGGACCATTCTATCCATGATAAGGGAGAGATTCCAGGTTAAAAAATGAAATGGCATTAATCATCACATCCTTACTAACATGTTTGAGTGCTGATGCAAAAGAATGAGACTGTAGGTCTGAACAATAAAAGGTAGGAGAAACATCTAGAAACTGAATCAATATCAGTAGTTGGGTTTCATTCTCTGCATAAACCTTGTTACTCCATTCTGAAGGGAACTATAAATGATCTGATCTGGTTTCAATTTTAGGGTAGCCACAATGGGTCTCCTAATATCTGGAGTAGAAGGAATTATATCTACAGCTCCACACCAATAACCAATCACATCCCTTGAGAAAAAAAAATAAAGGAAAGGGGATGTTTAAAGTAAGATATCCAGAGTGCCTTTCTAGTGTATGGTGATTCCCTAAGTGAGTAATATGGCTACAGTTAACAGAACAACAACAAAGAAAGACTATGAAGGACATCTCAGTTTTCCCTTTATTGAATGTTGTTAATACACCATTTCAAGTGTGCTTTGGCTATCTTATACATAGTACGTGCCTGGTTTAAATCAAAACAAACAGGTTGGAAGACATTATACTAAAGAGAGGTGGGTTCTAGGTTAGCTTATAAAGGCCAAGAGGGACAACAATGTTAGTTGACACTCATTTGCTGTCTACACAGCCATGTAACAAAACTCCTATTGTATGGTATTGCAGGTGTGAACATTTATACTTGAGAAGCAGTCTATGATCACATAGTAAAGACTGTAGCATAAAATATATGTACATGGAAACAGAGAAAAAGTTGCATCTGTATTTCCTAGCAATTTCAGGCATTCGGTGCGTTTCAGGCTCTCTGTTGATATTTGCTAGCTTAGCCATGCCACATTAACATTATCTTAACACCATTTTACTCACATTTCCTAGGTTTTTAAAAAAGAAATTCCATTGTCTGGAAGACACAGTTATGTGCCAGGCAGACACCCTGCACTGCCTCATTCGGTGTTTACCTTATTCAATGTAACACTGGTTCCTGCAGCTCCTGCATCACTTGGTGAACACCTTGTGCCGCTGAAAACTTTATGCAAGAGCACATCAAGATTCAAACGTCATGGAAAATCCCCTGTGTCTGGAACATAACATTTCCAACTGTACTAGCTAAGCACGCTAAATGAAACAGGTTTCTCATAGAGGCTTGCTTTATTCAGGTCTGAACTGTGACTGGCCCTTGTGTGAGTTCATGCAGCAAAAGGACATAAAGAACCTTCCCACTTTGTTTGCCCTGAGTAAGGGCCAGTCATAAACACAGTCCCTGTACTCAACTAGCTGAGGACAATGGCTTCAGCCCTACACACACACACTCTCTCTCTCTTTCTCTCTCTCTGCTGCCGCCTGGATCATGGAGGAGGCTGGGTAGACCAGAAAGAACAGGCTGCTTCAGTCCAAAGTATGTTGCAAGCTGTGCACCTGTCTTGTAAACTGGGAAATGCTGAGGCACAACTTCTCAATCTAGGACTGTGTGGCTCCCCTGCTCAGGACTGTGTCTGGCTGGTACAAATCGCCTCAAACTTTAGGAAAGTTTGGACGTGGACTCCACAGCTCAAGTCCATCATTAATGGGAGCACACTGGTAGCCAGTGAGGACACCAAAATATGAGTGAGAACAGTGTAGCACAGGGGTGGACAATTTTTTTGGCCTAAAGGCCACATCAGGGAAGAGAAATTGTATGGTGGGCCATGAATGCTCACAAAATTGGGGTTGGAGTGTGGGAGGGGGTAAGGGCTCTGGTTGGGGGTGCAGGCTCTGGGGTGGCACTGGGGATGAGGAGTTTGGGGTGTAGAAGAGTGCTCTGGGCTGGGACCGAGGGTTCAGAGGGCAGCAGGGGAATCAGGGTTGGGGCAAGGGTGTGAAAAGGGATGCAGGTTCCGGCTCGGGGTGCAGGCTTTGGGGTGGGGCTGGGGGTGAGAGGTTTGGGGTGCAGGAGGGTGCTCTGGGCTGGGATCGACGGGGTTGGAGAGCAGGACAGGGATCAGGCCTGGGGCAGGGGGTTGGGACGTGGGGAGATGCTCAGGGGTAACTCAGTCTCAGGAACAGCACCCAGCATGGAGCAATGCCATATACTCTTGGTTTGCCAAGCCCCAGAGAGAACACTAATAGCTAGCCACAGTCAATGGCCTAAAGAACAGAAGTGTTTGGATCTTAGTTCCTGGCAATTGTACCTTCATAGCCTTGACATTCTAATTTGTCAAATGTCTTATACTGTTAATTTGTTAGATTGAAATGAGTGAACAACTTTAATCCTAAATAAACACAAAGATTCCCCTACGCAAACTTCTGTGTCACACCAGGAATTCAGCAATACAAGGCGGAGGTGACACATAAGTATTGATAGTGGGAGGACACAAATTTGAGCCACTCCCTGAAAAAGAGGAAACAAAAATATAAATATAAATCCATGCAGATATGGGGCGGGGGGCGGAGGAGGCAGGGCACATGACCCCGCATGCCACCCCCTCTCCTCCCAAAGAGACACACGTCTCCTCTGATACACAGTATTTCGTTAGACACAGAAAGGGAAACTCTAGTCTATGGTATATATTAAAGGTATAAATGAAAAGAAAATGACTGCACAGCAGAGCAAGGTGGAGAGCCCTCTCACAGGCTGGTCAGAACCATGGCACCATGACAAGTTACACAGAAGCCCACTGCCCTCTCCTATCAGACCACCCACTCCCCTAAACCATATTAGACAGAAAATAAACCATTCAGAGAGGGGAAGAACACACCAGGGGAATGGTGCACTTCTGTTTAATGCCTGGTAGGCAAGGGGAGAGAGGAGAGCGTTTGCCTTTCCCATACCTGGATGTCTGGCCCAGGTAAAGGTTCTTTGCCCACACACAGATGCCTTTCAGGAGGAGCGTCTGGCAGCCTTTGATATCAGGTTCTTCCCACCTTCCCAAACCTGGGGAGTCAGGGCCTCCAAGGAGGGGGGGATTAACCTGACAGTGGAGGGAAAAGGGGTAAATCCGGAGAAGCAGGAGGCAAAGAGGGACTCCTGGCTGTGCACATAGTGCTCTGACTGCTGGGGTTGTTGCTCCAGCTTTATTTAGAGAAAATATCCGTGGGACTATTTTAGAACATTGGTAAATAGGACTATAGTTTCTCACCTTTCCTGCTACTTCATCCACCTCCTCCCTTTTCTATTACCATTGACTATGCTCCCCTTTTCCTAGGCTCAGAACTCCACTTCAATTCTGACTCCTCCTTCTTCGCCCACCTCCTGTTTTTAAGGTAATAAGGCTAGTCACTTAGACATGCTAGTAAACAACTGCACCTTGTTATACATTATGGACACCCTCCACCAACTCCAGTGGTGGCTGTTAAACTTGCTGAGGCCTGTCAATCATAAAAAAGGGAAGAAGGAGGATCCTGGGAACTACAGGCCAGTCAGCTTCACCTCAGTCCCCGGAAAAATCATGGAGCAGGTCCTCAAGGAATCAATCCTGAAGCACTTACATGAGAGGAAAGTGATCAGGAACAGTCAGCATGGATTCACCAAGGGAAGGTCATGCCTGACTAATCTAATCGCCTTCTATGATGAGATTAATGGTTCTGTGGATGAAGGGAAAGCAGTGGATGTATTGTTTCTTGACTTTAGCAAAGCTTTTGACACGGTCTCCCACAGTATTCTTGTCAGCAAGTTAAAGAAGTATGGGCTGGATGAATGCACTATAAGGTGGGTAGAAAGTTGGCTAGATTGTCGGGCTCAACGGGTAGTGATCAATGGCTCCATGTCTAGTTGGCAGCCGGTGTCAAGTGGAGTGCCCTAGGGGTCGGTCCTGGGGCCGGTTTTTGTTCAATATCTTCATAAATGATCTGGAGGATGGTGTGGATTGCACTCTCAGCAAATTTGTGGATGATACTAAACTGGGAGGAGTGGTAGATACGCTGGAGGGCAGGGATAGGATACAGAGGGACCTAGACAAATTGGAGGATTGGGCCAAAAGAAATCTGATGAGGTTCAATAAGAATAAGTGCAGGGTCCTGCACTTAGGACGGAAGAACCCAATGCACAGCTACAGACTAGGGACCGAATGGCTAGGCAGCAGTTCTGCGGAAAAGGACCTAGGGGTGACAGTGGACGAGAAGCTGGATATGAGTCAGCAGTGTGCCCTTGTTGCCAAGAAGGCCAATGGCATTTTGGGATGTATAAGTAGGGGCATAGCGAGCAGATCGAGGGACGTGATCGTTCCCCTCTATTCGACATTGGTGAGACCTCATCTGGAGTACTGTGTCCAGTTTTGGGCCCCACACTACAAGAAGGATGTGGATAAATTGGAGAGAGTCCAGCGAAGGGCAACAAAAATGATGAGGGGTCTGGAACACATGACTTATGAGGAGATGCTGAGGGAACTGGGATTGTTTAGTCTGCAGAAGAGAAGAATGAGGGGGGATTTGATAGCTGCTTTCAACTACCTGAGAGGTGGTTCCAGAGAGGATGGTTCTATACTATTCTCAGTGGTGGAAGAGGACAGGACAAGGAGTAATGGTCTCAAGTTGCAGTGGGGGGGTTTAGGTTGGATATTAGGAAAAACTTTTTCACTAGGAGGGTGGTGAAACACTGGAATGCGTTACCTAGGGAGGTGGTAGAATCTCCTTCCTGAGAAGTTTTTAAGGTCAGGCTTGACAAAGCCCTGGCTGGGATGATTTAATTGGGGACTGGTCCTGCTTTGAGCAGGGGGTTGGACTAGATGACCTCCTGAGGTCCCTTCCAACCCTGATATTCTATGATTCTATGATTCCTCTACACTCCAGGGAAAATCTGCCCTTTCCCTACAATTCCTATTGCTTATCCATGATTTTGGCATCTCCCCTCTCTACCCCGCAGCCTGCCAAAATGCCATAGCTAAAATCCTCTTCTGCTCCTACCACAGCACCCTTTGGAGTCCTTCGGAGCCTCTTTATTGCACTGCATTCAAGCTTTTGCCCTTACTTTCAAGACTTGGCACAATCACGCTGCCAACTAAATGTCCACTCGCAAACCTAGTCTGCCCAAGAAACCAACACGCTTCCCAAACTTCCCTTTCTATAACGCCCTTCCTCACCTCTCACCTTTCGCTTTGCACCATCTCTAATGCTATCCCTTATTCTTGGTACAGCCACCTCCCATTACTTCTCAGCTGTTCTACTTTTAAAAACCCACTTCATCCATCGATCTTCCCTACACTGATCACTTCATCTGTCTCTGCACTTCCAACTCCTTAATGGTCTCCCAATGTTTTGCCTTGTCTCAGTTCAAATGTAAACTCTTCAGGGCAGTGACATTGATTTATACCATGTTTTATAAAATGCCATATGCGTTTATGATGCTACATGGATAATTAACAATAAAACCCTTAGGGCCCAGAGTCAAACCAAAGACCTAGAGAACAGACCTTTTTTTAGAGACCCATGCCATCCTAACCCTCATGTTTTCATTTCTTGGTTTAAACTCTCATACCATCCAATTATGAGAGAAAAAAGAATGAACAATCATATCCCCCACAAACACACCTCCTCATTACACAGCAACAAAGATGACGCATAACTGTTGATAGTGGAGGGGCACAATTTAAACATGCACTCTTATTTTGAGCCCACTTCTCACAAAAAAAGAGAAACAAATATATAAACCCTGGCAGAAATCTGGAGGGAGTCACATGACCCCCCGCCCCCACGTGTTCTCCCCCATGTCACTTCACCAAAATCAGTTCCTCAGAGGAAGTTTATGAACAGTATAATGTATTTCTGCAGAGAGAGAGAGAGAGAGAGAGAGGCCTGTCTATATCTTTTTAAAGGTACAAACTAAAAGAAACCCATTGTGCAGCACAGCAAGGTGGGGAGCCCTTTCACACACGGGTAAGAGCCATGGGATCACAAGAGTCTACTAAGACACCAGCTGTTCTCTCCTATCAGACAACATTAGATGGAGAAGTCCCACTCCCCTAAACCATATTAGACAGAAAATAAACAAATCAGTGATAGAAAGACCATGCCAGGGAAAAGTGCACCTCCATTTTATGGACTGGTATGCAAAGGGGAGAGAGGTGAGCATTTGCCTTCACCCTATCTGGAGGTCTGGCCCATGCAAAGCTTCTCTGCCTTGTGCACACCATCTGTTCAGGGGGGCTCATTTCTCTTTTCTGTTTCATCACAGGCAGTTTAAATAATAAAAGGCTGGTATATTCATTTGTTCAATGGGGCAGTGCGATCTGCATATTATCATACTCTGTGTGGTATCCCTATTCCTAGATAATATGGTAACTGTTTAATCCCTTTCCTATGCCTGTGTGTGTCTCAGTCATAACCTTTTATACTTTATCATGTGCGTCATCTTCGGTGTACGATCCACAATTTGTTTGCTAGTCATTTCTCTACCAAAAAATAATATCATGGGAGTTTTGATACTGGCTCAAACCCCAAATCCATGTAGTCTATTTTTCTGCCTGACACAATGAACAATACTGGATGCTTTTAGAAGGTGAAATATTGCCACAGTGCACTCGTTAGTTGTGTGATCCTTTCTGACTTTCCCCCATCCCCCATTCAGTGCTTAAAGTGCGGGTGGAGAGGAACCACAAGGGGTCGCAGACCCAGCTAAAAATAATAATAATTGATCTGGGTAACTGAGGGGTGCGTTTTCGAGCACTGTCTTACCAAAGCTGCAGCTCCCAGATTAGGATAGACCCACTTTTTTCAGACCACTTTCAGCACTGCCTCCACTTACCGCTCCCATTACACACACCTCTGGATCTCACATTCTTGAGTGTGAAATGTAAATTACCTATATCAACTTAGTTTGTATAATCATAAATATCAGTGATCATAAAATTATCCAGGCTACAGTATTTGACCATGCTGGCCTCCTACTGCAGTGGATTCCCTTGGGGGACTATGAGGTAAGACTTCTTCTTATGCGTTCTAAATGTCCTAGCGTTTACTTTAATCAAATTCCACCTTACCTTTGGTATTATGGGCTATAAGAAAAAAGAAAGGACTGATCCATTTTAATTATATCCTTCATACCTTTGTGTGCCTCAGTTAAATCTTTCTCTATAGCTTGTGTTCTTATACCACACCCATCACCGTGATATCTTGCATGTTTAAGGTGGACTCATAAAGATATAGTTATCTTTTTTACTATCTACATCTGGCCTTTTGTTTTGGTTTTGTGCATTTTTTATGGGCAGACTGTTTAAAGAAATATGTTTTATATTTTGCTTTGAAGTGTCAAAAATTCATGGTCAGTCTGATCTCTTCCACAACTGAGTTACAAATTCATGGGCGAGCTGCCAAGATATCTCTCAGGCCTGCTCAAAGAGTATCACTTACAGATGATTGTGTGTTGTATAAAGTATTCTCAGTTTGTTTTGTGCATTGGTCTATTAAAACGTGCTTTAAGATACCGCCTTTCCCATCCATCTACACAGCTAAAACCCTCGTCCAGGCTTTCATCATCTTGCACCTCAATTACTGCAACATCCTTTTCTCTGGCCTTGACAAATGCAATATTGCTCCATTCACATCCATTCAAATACCATTTTCCTAGCCCGTTGCTGTGACCATGGGACCCCACTCTTTGCATTCCCCTGCAGACATCCCCTTTTCCATCACATCAAGCATAAGCTACTTGGATTCACTGTCAAGGCCCTTTGTAGTCAGCCTCCTACTTTACCTATTATCTCCCAGCTCCAGTCGGCCTATGGTGCCAGCCTCCATTGCCCACTTGTTAAATTTCAAACAAGCACTTTTATTTGGCACAAGGTCAGGGGAGAAGAAGGGGGACAGATACAGGAGAGGACAGGCACAAGGGGGAGGAACACAGGCACTGGAGGGCAGCTATGAGGGGCATTTGGACAACAGGGATAGATGACAGAAGGATTTGAGAGGGAGAAGAGACTGGGGCAAGAGATGTTTTAGGGGAGAGAGAATGGGGGTTTGGGGGATACTGAGGTGAGTCTGGGAGAAGGAAGAGGTGAGACTACGAGAAGGAGAGTTTTGGAGAAGTAAGTGAAAGGTGACTTGGGGGAGAGGGAGGAGACCCTGGAAGAGTTTGTGGGAAGCAGTGGAGTCTGGGGCCAGCTCTACAAGACAAACTTACATCAGTATAACTATGTCACTCAGGGGTGTGAAAAATCCACCCCCAGGAGTGACACAGTTATACCGACCTAGGCCCCCTGTGGACAACCCTATAAATGGGAGAATCTGTCCCCACACTAGGTCTAAGGCTTAGCCCCTGTACTTGCTCATTAGTGACTTCAGCTCTACTAATCCCTCAACAAAACCCAGGGCTCTCAGTTGAGTCCAATCAGCTCTGTCTTTCAATACTGGAGAAGGGAGAGGAGGAGCAGGGGAGGTGGGGTCAAATGGTGTCCAGGGTTCTTTCAACAGAGTCCACACCACCAGGTAACAATACCTATCTCCATCCTCTCTCATTTTCACTGGGATTTGGCATCCCATCCCCCTGCTTAGAAAATGAGGTTCAGTTTAGGGTGACACTCTCTATGAGCCAGGTCTTTTACAATTATTGGTTGCAAATTATCTGGACCTGTTGATCAAATATTGTCTAACTTTAGGAGCTGCTGTTTAACATCCTCCTTAGTTATTATTGGAATGGAAAGTATTTCATCATTAATCATTATTATCCTATATGAATCCATCATCTGGCTTTTTTCTAAATAGAGAACAAAAATATACATTGAACACATGTACTTTTCCTTCATTAATATTGACAGTTCTATCATTTCCATCTAATAATGGACCATTGTTAGGATTCCTTATGATCCTTATATACTTAAAGGCTCCATTTTATTGTTCCTAACTCTGGTAACCATAGATTTCTCCTTGTGTCCTTCCCTTATCAATTTTCTGCAATTCTTAGCTTCTAATTTATATTCATTGCTATCAATTTCCCCTTTCTTCCATTTTTTCTTATTTTAGAGCTGCTTTCACGTCCCCTCTAACCCATAGCTGACCTGAATGATCTTGCTGATGCTAAAAGGAGGGCTGTGCAATTCCTGACCCATAGAGAGAAAAAGCTACCCAAAATGTTGCACAGGCCCAGAAGGAGGGCTGTGGGAACCCTGAATCAAGAGTAACAAGGGCTGGACTTGAGGGCTTAAGAAATGTTGACATGCTGTAAGAGACTTAATAAATGAGGCCTCACAAAAGGGAAATTTAAGTTTCTTGATTGTGAATAAGTTTATAAGAGCCCTGTCATAAATATAAAGGGAAGGGTAAACCCCTTTGAAATCCCTCCTGGCCAGGGGAAAGCTCCTCTCACCTGTAAAGGGTTAAGAAGCTAAAGGTAACCTCCCTGGCACCTGACCAAAATGACCAATGAGGAGATAAGATACTTTCAAAAGCTGGGAGGAGGGAGAGAAACAAAGGGTCTGTGTGTCTGTCTATAGTCTGTCTTTGTCGGGGATAGACCAGGAATGGAGTCTTAGAACTTTTAGTAAGTAATCTAGCTAGGTATGTGTTAGATTATGATTTCTTTAAATGGCTGAGAAAAGAATTGTGCTGAATAGAATAACTATTTCTGTCTGTGTATCTTTTTTGTAACTTAAGGTTTTGCCTAGAGGGGTTCTCTATGTTTTTGAATCTAATTACCCTGTAAGATATCTACCATCCTGATTTTACAGGGGGGATTTCTTTATTTCTATTTACTTCTATTTTTATTAAAAGTCTTCTTGTAAGAAAACTGAATGCTTTTTCATTGTTCTCAGATCCAAGGGTTTGGGTCTGTGGTCACCTATGCAAATTGGTGAGGCTTTTTATCCAACATTTCCCAGGAAAGGGGGGGTGCAAGTGTTGGGAGGATTGTTCATTGTTCTTAAGATCCAAGGGTCTGGGTCTGTAGTCACCTAGGCAAATTGGTGAGGCTTTTTACCAAACCTTGTCCAGGAAGTGGGGTACAAGGTTTTGGGAAGTATTTTGGGGGGAAGGACGCATCCAAACAGCTCTTCCCCAGTAACCAGTATTAGTTTGGTGGTGGTAGTGGCCAATCCAAGGACGACGGGTGGAATATTTTGTACCTTGGGGAAGTTTTGACCTAAGCTGGTAAAGATAAGCTTAGGAGGTTTTTCATGCAGGTCCCCACATCTGTACCCTAGAGTTCAGAGTGGGGGAGGAACCTTGACAAGCCCAAAGGGAACTGAGGGAAGTGCAGCATAGGGCCATGTCATGCCACAAGAAGGTGCCGTGACATGGCTCCCTGTGACGCCCGCACGAATGCAAAACTTTACTTGTAACCTCAGCTACATAGGTGCACTGGCTCTGTGTGTCTGATCTGTTACTCATTCATGGGGAATACATGAGGTCAGATTTAAGGTTTTGTGTTGTAATGAGAGAGGAAGAGGCTTGTCCTTGAAGATCTTGGAGGAGCAGAGATAGCAGCCTTGCTCTCAGCACACAGCTTCTCCTGCCAGTAAATCTGCTAGGGTTTGCTGGCAGGGAGAGAAAGTCTGATGAGACAAAAGAGGCTTGTCAGCCCAGCACAGCTGGCAGGAATAAGAAGCTGCTTCTGTAATCTAAAGGAGATATCTGGGGGACATTTTCGATAGGGGAATTTATGCCAGGCAATGGATATGGGAGCAAGACGGCCCCCACAGTGCTGATCTGTGTGTAGAATATGTGGGGAACGAGGTTATTGACCAAAATATATATTGGGTGAGACATCACAGAAGACAGAATGATGGACATGGGGAATAAATAGCAATATGGAAGATCTGAGAGGGGACAGGTATATCTCCCCATTACTGCTGCTCAGTAATGGCCCCCTCCTATAGTTCCATGCTGTGTCTCTAGGGTCATGCTTCATATCAATACTCATGAGCCTTCTGTGGCTCATCAAACTGTCACTTTGCAGCCTGGGAACCATCCAGGGGTGGTTAACCAGCCAGGAAAGTTGTTTGAGGAAAAGGGTGGAAAGCTTTACTCTTCAGACAAATTTGACGGGCAACCCTACACACCCTGCTCCCACCAAAAGGACCAGCATTGAGGAGAGAGGAGGAAACTGTAACTTATTCCTGTAGGTCACTAGCAACTGGAAGGAGCTAGTGGAGCTGGCGAGCGAGACTGGCTAACTCTTGACATAGCTCTCTCAATGTTGATGAACTAAGGAACAGCTTTAAAAACATTAAATATATAAATGTGCCACCTGCATGCAGAGAGGGGGCAGTTTGGGTTTTCTCAGGGCTGTGGTCAAACACTGCTTCCCATTTTTCATTTTTTAGAAAAAGAAAATAGGCTGAGTGAGTTTAAGGTCCCACCAAAGGCAAATACTTGACACAACTTTGACTCTGGTGCCATTTGCTAAATTTGCTGTGAGCTCAGCTTTCTGAGATACTCCATTGTGATAACAGCACTGGTCCATTTCTCAGAGTCATACCTCTTAAAGTTAGGATAATTCAGACCTTCTGGGGCTCAAATACACTTGAGAACATGTTCAACATCTTGCTGCAGGATCTCACATTTCCTTATGGTGTCATAGTGAATGTTGCAATGCACACAGAGTAGAAACATCCCAATGAATGTCCAAATGTTCTGGCTGGTGGTAGTCATTATTGTTGGATTGTTTCGTGTTTTAGGGTTTTTTTAGAATAAAGTTAACAACTTCCTGATCACTTCTCTAGGAGAGAGGAGTTTACTGGAGTTTTCATTCTGGATCAGCCCATGGGCCAGATTCTGGCTCCAGCTATGGCAGTGCACAGAGTCTCCGAAGCTGCTACACACTTTTTAGCTGAGCATTTCCATGACCGGCGTGGGGGGGAACACAAGATGGCACAATGCCAGCTTTGCTGCATCTACACCAACTCCTTCCAACACCCACAAGGGTAGGGGACTTGATGAGGTGTGGCGAGAGCGCTGCTGTACTCTTGCAATTTCCAGATGTATATGTAGTAATGATTCTGTTTGATGCCATGCACCTTTACATGTAAGATGTCTGCCTGCCTGCTAGAGGATTCCCGTTGGAGGCTCCTGCATGGTTAGGGACACACACTACTTTATATCTTTTTATTAATTGAAAATCAAAATAATCTAGACTAAAAGTGGATGCTCTGAAACATCTGTATATGGAAAAGCCATATTCCCCATCCCTTACCCCCATCATACCAAGGATCTCTGTGAATTTCACATACATTCAAGGCAATCAAATCAGCAGAAGGAAAAATCTCATACAGGTGGAACATTTGTTACATTGATTCAGTAGACAAGCTGTGACTCCAGGTGCCTAGGGTAGCTCACAATGAAAATGCCAAGGTCAGGGCAGGCTTCAGAAAGAAGAGCAGATTTTCGCAGAACTGGTGGTATTAGATTCACAAACCAGTCACAAACGGTGCTCCTGATCCCACACAATGGTTATCAAGAAACTAGAAAAAAGAAATAACATAGCCCCCTTTATTGCTCCCAATCAGCAAACAGGTCCAGAAAAGTGAAAAGTTACTTAAAACTCTATTCATTATACAAAACGTTCTTCTGATCCCCAAAGGGCCAGCCACATTACCAGATCAAGACTAGTTTGGATATTACCCAAAATACCATGCTGCCAGGCAATCATTTAGTATCTAAAACCAAAGGTTTATTAGAAAAGAAAAGAACAAGAAGAGAGTTGTTAGATGGTCAAAGCAATCAGATACATACATATGACTTCAGAGTCCATATATCAGGTTCTTTGCAGCCTTGGTCGGTTTGCTGATTTGTAATGTCCCTCTGGAACACATCTAAAGATTGGATGGGTCTATCAGTCCTTTGTTCAAAGCTTCAGTTTGTAGTGAATCATAGAATCATAGACTATTAGGGTTGGAAGAGACCTCAGGAGGTCATCTAGTCCAATCCCCTGCTCAAAGCAGGACCAACACCAACTAAATCATCCCAGCCAGGGCCTTGTCAAGCTGGGCCTTAAAAACCTCTAAAGATGGAGATTCCACCACCTCCCTAGGTAACCCATTCCAGTGCTTCAGAAGTTACTCCAGAGGTGAGAAGCACGATTGAAGATGAAATGGAGATGATGCAGCTGCCTTTTTATATTCTCTTCCATGTGGCTTATACATCTTTTGTCCCAAACACAAGCTCATAGCACATGGGCATGGAAAAGTACTTGGAGTCCCCTGTCCATAGGCATATCCCGACATGTCCTGCTGACTCATAGATGTAGCCCCTGGCTTCTCTCAAAGAGTTCATTGTACAGTTGATTCCCCTTGATGGGCTATCAAGGAGACTGGGTCGTGCTGGTGTTCATCTGTCTGGGGATGTCACCCAGATACACAGCACAAGTTTGAGATATCAATGAACCATACATTTATAACTCATGATACAAAGATGATACATACATATGCACAAGCTTAGCATATTTAGCAAATCATACCTTTTTCATTACATGGCATATTTGGTATAAGATTCATTACAATGTTGTAATATTGGTACTGATAATATAATAAAGGATGTCCCATATTCCATACAACATTACATGAGTGCCTACAACAAATAGCTTTATGAGCTACAAAACAATAAGTGCTTGACTGCTACCATCAACCACCTGTAATCATCTGTGTAGACAAGTTCATGTGATACAGTATGAATAAAAACTGCCTTTCGGTTCATACTGTATCAGTCTTGTAAAGGTTCATTTTCAAATCATAAGGATAGTTAAACAAAGTAAAATCCATCTGGTACAGCTTCTTGATCTTTTGAATTTGCTCTGCACTCAGCTTTCTGAGATATTCGAGGGTGATATCATCACTAGTACGTTTCTCTGAGTCATACTTCTTAAAGTTAGGGTAGTGCATATCCTCTGGGGCTCCAATGTTCCTGAGAACATGTTCAGAATCTTGCTCCAAGGTCTCAAACTTCCCCATAATGTCATAGTGAATGTTGCAAGGATCACAGAGTAGAAACATTGGTTTCCAGTGAATATCCAAAAGTTCTTGGTTTTTTGTCAGAATAAAGTTAACAAACTCCTGGAAAGTCACCTTTTCAGTCGAATTTTTGTTTTTCCTGCACATGGCCTTGATCTCATTTGCCAAAGTGATACTATAGTATGGCTCAGAGTGCAGAAGTTTGTCTCTGTAAGCTGAAACCAACCGTTCCAGGGGATCTCTGGTGAACATCACTTTGGTGTAACTGGTCAGCAATTTCGCCTGATAGTCAGAAGGGTAAGAACTCAGCCTCTTTATCAGTGGGGTTTGGTGGATGAGATCATGGTTGACTTCATTAGCCTTTCTGCTCAGGTTCATTGTGAGGAGAAGGATGATTCTCTTCCAATTGGAGCAGCCCACCTTGGGCACCTCACAGTAGATGAGCTTGTGGTTATGCTCCACAAAGATCTGTCTTGCAATCGTATGTTTCAGTTTGCTTTGTGAATGAGAAAGGTTGTTCATCAAGCAGGTGGAGTTCAGTGTGTCTTTGCGATAGACTTGACTCATCAGCCAATCTTCCTTAGGAACTGGAAGAGAAGATGTGTGCAAGAAAGGAAGTTAAACTATCAGTGTAAAAAGAAAAGGAGTACTTGTGGCACCTTAGAGACTAACAATTTTATTTGAGCATAAGCTTTCATGAGCTACAGCTCACTTCATCGGATGTAAAGTAATTTTGTGGAATTCTCTTTTCATTCAGAAAATCATAGAACTCAAATTAACCCCTTGAGGAACTAAAATTGTAGCTCAGGATTAACATGAATCTCTAGTTCACTGTCACTTGTCTACACACATTATAACAGGCATGCAACACAAGCTACCGTGATTATTAAAAGGCTTGTTAGCAGGAGAACTTGGGAAATGAATGGCAGGAGGAATATTCTTAGGGAGAATCCTGCCATGCATCTTCAAACACTTAACTTCAGTGGCAAATGTGGCTTTTTGTGGCATTCTCTTCCCTACTCATGCCACAATAACTAAGAATCTGTTAGGCCAGGCCCCTCAGATATTTTATTTGTATTATTTGTACATGCACCCTCATTGTGCTACATATTTTATATGATCCAAAAAGATGGTCTCTGTTCCAAGAAACACAAAATCCTTCTATCTATATATTCTTTACTTACTCATCATTTTTGTTTGCCGCTTGTAGAATACCCCAGAAAGAAGAATTCCAAGAATGAAAATTAGGACAAGAAAAATGAACACCTTCTGGAGCACCTTGTCCACCATGTTTTCCCAGGAAGGAGAAGGATGTGGCCTTTGTGCAGGGAATCTGTCTTCCTAGCTACAAGAAAATGAGAGATAGTTTATTGTATGACTTTTACTACAAAAATATCACATGCTACAAAGAGCATAAGAGGTCAGAGAGTCAGTGAGGTGCCAGGAATGTGCTGTAAAGAGGTTATTTATTCTAACCAATGTATATCATATATGTGATATATTTTCTGTAACAAAAATACCTTATGAGCTGGTGTGCCAGGTCCAACCTCCCCTCCAGATGGCACAGGCCTACCCATTCTAAAATAAATCTGGGCCCATGCTCCCTCACACCTGCTGTATAGTCCATGCAGTGCTGGAAAGTTCCGCATACATCTATGATGGACTTTGGCCATGTCTACACTACAAACTGTGGTCAACACAAGTCAGTCGGAAAATAGCTGCTACATTTAGTGTATCACTCATGTTCATCCAGACTTGGCTGCTTGCCTCCGCACATCACCAGGAGTACTTGTGTCAAAGCAAAGTGCGGTCACCATGAGTAGGTATCCCAGGGACCATACACCATCCTCCAGTCCAATGCCTATTGGAGAATTTTCACAATGTGTTCTGGGGCACACAAGAGTGACGCAGGAGGGACTGGAAGCAAAGGGTCAAGTTCCCAGCATGCAACTTTCTGCATCCCATAATGCCACCCCTGTCCCATAATTTTTGCACCTTTTTAAAAAAATCCCATAAACATGTACAGCTCTTATCACTGTCAGCAGCGGTGGATTAGCCACTGAGCCAAAGGGGCCCATGCCCAGGGACCCCAGCCAATTGGGGAGCCCTGGAAAAAATGGGTGCCCCCACACCCCAACCCCACTCGCCGGCAGGAGCACTGGGCAGATGGTGTGGGGCAAGCACCCATGTCCTGACCCCATTTTCCCAGAGGAAGTAAAGGGAGGGAGTGGAGGGGACTACAGGCAGAAGGGGTGGGGAGGTGCCCCCACTTGCTCTGGGCCAGAGGCCCACAAAACCCTAATCCGTCTCTGGCAGCCATCTCTGACAAAATCATGAGCCCACACAGCTCTGCACTATTGTCATGAACATTGCAAAGAGAGGACAAATGATCCTCCAGTATTTGCAGAGCTGCAGGAACTACCACAGGAAGTGCCAGAACAACATGGGACATGACAATTTCTGTGCTGATACTTTGTAACCAATATAACAAAAAAAAATTCAGGGTTGTTGGTGGCATTCACAGAGCAGCTGCCAGTGATGGAGAACCGCTTCTGGGTTTGAGAAAAAAATATTGGCTGGTGGGATTACTTTGTAATGCAGGTCTGGGATGATGAGCAGTGGCTGCAGGACTTTAGGAAGCACAAAGCCACATTCCTGGATCTGTGTGCTAGCTCACCCCTGCCCTTCAGCCAGGGCCAATCAGAGGGGGGGGGAGGCAGGAGGGCCATTTGGCCTCCACCTCAAGCTCAAAGGGGACCTCACATTTAGACACTTGTTAATTTTTTGGCATTTGATAAGTTTTGCAACTTGTTTTATGTGCAGCCCTATTGGACCAAAATGTGACACACTCTCTCTCTCAGGGGGAGGGATAGCTCAGTGGTTTGAGCATTGGCCTGCTAAACCCAGGGTTGTGAGTTCAATCCTTGAGGGGGCCATTTGTGATCAGAGCAAAAATTGGGGATTGGTCCTGCTTTGAGCAGGGGGTTGGACTAGATGACCGTCTGAGGTCCCTTCCAACCCTGGTATTCTATGATTCTCAGCTTAGAGCTGCAAATTTAAGCAAATGAGAGATGTGATTTGGTAAAAGACATAATTTTTTTTGTTAACTGATATAGATTTTGTCATATTAAAGAATTAAAAATGTTCAGAAATATTAATAAAAATATATTGGTTCTGATGGCACAAGATTAGACCGTGATGAACATGTCCTCGCAGATCAGCTGATTATATAAACAAACCACTACTAGGGGCTGGTGCTGGATCGAGTACATGTTGAAAGATAGAGAATTGTTACATTTTAGTGTCTTTATAGTTTTATGTCTAGTTGACTAAGGAATTATTTATGTGTGAGAATTCCTCATTATTATCTTCATATGGTAGCTAAAAGAGGTAACGGGTTGGTTGGTTGAGCCCTAGCTTGGTAGCTTGGCCATCATCATAGGCTTTCATAGTCTATAGGCCCAGATTCAAAGTGAAAATTTGTGAGGACAGTCTTGTACAGTGAGTTTCGTAAGGACACACATTTTAAATTTTTGGACATTATCCCTCTGTCTGTATCTGTGTCTGTGTTTACTATATATATGTTATTCCTTTGTCTTCAGTTCAGCCTGTTATATTATACCTTACATGCTTGAGTTTTGGTTCAGTGATAAGGACCTGTATGACTGTTTCATTTTGTGTTCTTAATTAGTATTCCTTCATTTTAAGTCTTTTCAACATTTGTGTACCATTCAGCATTTGTGTACATGTTTACAGTAGAAGATTTCAAGTGTAGATAAGCTACTTATTTACAGCAGAATATTTCAAGTGTGGATAGGCTACATATTGACCAGATAGATCACTATGAAGAGGAGATCTGAAAGTGGTGCAAGCAAGAGACATCAAAAACAACTGAGTGAAGCAGCAGCTAAGAGCTCAAAGCCAGTAACTTCATTTCTCAAACCACTCAGACATACACCTTACCCAGCAAACAATGCTACAGATAATGAAAACTCCACAACTGCAACAGGTGATATTTCAATGCCAATACCTGAACATGAGGACAGTAGTCAAGAAGGAGATGTGCCAACAGTAACAGATGCAGCAGAAGATCCTGTGTACGATTAAGAAACTCAACAGCAACAGGAAGATGTAGATCTTAAGCAGCAAGAGCAATTCATGAGTTCTACAGGTTTGACTGTGACTGACATTGGAATTCTTGACAAGAGCAATGCTGCCAAAATGCAATCTTTTCTTCAAATTAGTTGTTTTGAAATTCCAAGTAACATTCCATAAGATGCTAATAATCATGCTTTCCCTGCTTGTCTGCTGACGAAAACTCTTCCAAATGGTCAGACCTACATAAGAGACTGGTTATACCGGAGTACGGAAAAACAATATCTGTACTGTGCACCCTGCTTCATTTTGAACAAAAGTGCTGCAAATGCATCACTTCTCTCTGATCAATCAGGATGGAGCATCAACAGAGGTTGGAGGAAGTTGAAAGACTGAATACCATCACATGAGAATTGAAAGTCACACAAAGAAAACAATGTTGCATGGAAATCAGCCAGGGCAGCATCAGCTGAAAGTTCAGTTGAGAATTTACTCTTGACTGAACTCTCTACAGAAACTCTTCAGTGCATCCTGAATGCCATCCTTTTTCTTTCTGAGCAGGGATTAGCTTTCTTTGGTTCCAGTCAACGTATTGGTGATCGTTCAAATGGAAACTTTCTAGGCATCGTTGAGCTCCTCAGCAGATATGACCCACTTTTATCACAGCATGTTAAACATGTTCAAGAATCACAGGAGAGTCAAAAGCTCTCCTGTCAAGTCCATTCTCTCTCCACACACATAAAAAATGAGTTTATTGAGCTATCTGGGTCATTCATACAAACAACAATTCTTGATGAGATTCGAAATGCCAAGTATTTTTCAATCATTCAAACAGCCACTCCAGACTGTTCTCACAAGGAACAGACTACTACGGTTATTCAATATGTTAAGATTGTACACAGTTCAAAATTTTCTATTGAAGAAAGGTTTATTGTGTTTGATAATTTCACGAGAAAAACTGGAAAAGAAATTGCTGCTTGAGTACGAGCAATTCTAGAAGGTTTTAAGGTCGGGAAGGAATTTTAAGGTCGGGAAGAAGGCCCTGGAGGTTTTTCGCCTTCCTCTGTAGCATGGGGCATGGGTTACTTGCTGGAGGATTCTCTGCTCCTTGAGGTCTTTAAACCATGATTTGAGGACTTCAATAGCTCAGACATAGGTGAGAGGTTTTTCGCAGGAGTGGTGAGTGAGATTTTGTGGCCTGCTTTGTGCAGGAGGTCAGACTAGATGATCATAATGGTCCCTTCTGACCTTAATATCTATGAATCTATGAATCTATGAAGTTAGAGTTTCAAGTCTGCATTGGTCAAGCCTATCAAAATGGATCTAATATGGCTGGGAAGTACAAAGGTATACAAGCAGTTCTGTTTGAGCATAATTCAAACTGTATTTTCTCCAGCTGTGGAAACCACACACTAAACCTTGTAGGTGTTGACTGTGCTGAATCCTGCAAAGAGGCAATTACTTACTTTGGAACTGTTCAGCAAATGTACAATCTCTTCAGTAACAGTCCACAAAGGTGGGAAATTCTGAAGCAATATCTTCCTGTTTCACTGCCGGGGAAGTCCAAAACTAGATGATCTGCATGGATTCAACCAGTTGCGCAGCATTTGAATTCAGTGAGAAAGGCTTTAAATGAGCCTGAATCTCTCAATCTCACTGCACAAGCTCAAACTGAACTTCAGTCTTTTCAGAAGTACATGTCCAAATCTGAGTGCATTCTGATGTCATCTTTGTGGATGAAGCTACTTACAATGATCCACCAAACTAATCTGGTAATTGAGGCACGCAATTCTACACTTGATGTTGAGAGGAATAACATTGGAAGTCTTACCAATGACATTCAACAGATTCGTGAACAATGGGATGCAATCCTGGCTGAGTCCAAATTAGCAGCACAGAATATTGGCATTTCATCTGAGTTCTCCACCAATCACAATTTACCTACTGAATTCGATGCCGAGCAGCATTATAGGGTCAATGTCTTCCCTGTCATCCACTCTATTCAGTCAGGTCTTACACATCGATTTGACTCACTGCGACTAATTTGTACCCTTTTTGGGTTTCTTTGGCAGTTCGACAGACTTATGCTCAAATAAATTGGTTAGTCTCTAAGGTGCCACAAGTACTCCTTTTCTTTTTGAGTAATGAAGATCTACTTTCTGCAGCTGAACAATACAACAAAAACAATCTCAAAAGATCTCAGTGATAAGGTCATCTTCCTCAAACGAATATAGTCCAGAAACTTTAAATTGGATTGCAAGCCAAAAGAATTGCTTCAAGGTATACTTAAACTTGGACTCTCTGGGGTGTTTCCTAATATCACAATTGCATTGCGTATTTTTGTCAGTTTGCCTGCATCAGTAGCTTCAGGTGAAAGCACCTTCAATGTATTGAAGCAGGTAAAGAACTATCACTGTTCAACTATGGGACAAGAACATTTGAATGGGCTCGCCATGCTTAATATCAACTGAGACATTGCATGAAAGCTAGATTTTTCCTCAATAATTAGTGCATTTGCACAGAAAAAGGCTAAAAAAGCATTTGTTAAATAAAAAAAATATTCAAATTATGTCGCACTCTTTTTGGTGCCTTATTTTGTTTTCATGTGTCATCATTTTTTATTTTTATTATGGCGAGGGACCTCAAAAGCTAGAAGTGGCCCGGGCCTCTCTGGACCTCTGAGAGGGCTTGCCTCCAGCATGGCCAAGCAGAACGAGAGCTGCACTCACAGCGAAGAAGTGAGTGATGATCGCACAGTGGCTGCTTCCAGCGCTGCATTGCTGTCAGTCAGTGGGAAATCCTTTTGGTGTTGGAAAAGCCACAGTGGGAGGCCATGGTCACAAAACTGTGCAGGGCCATGAATTGTATCCTGCTACGCGAGACTGTGGCTCTCTGCAATGTGCACAATGTCGATGGATTTGCAGCTAAGTGGTTCCCAAACTGCAGTAGAGCGAAAGATCATCTGCACATCCCTATTTTGGCACCAGCCCACCTTGTCAGAGAGTAAATCAACACAAAGGGCTACTTTTCTGTGGTTATGCAAGTGTGGGTGGAGCACCAGGGATGCTTCACTGGTATCAACGTTGCCTGGTCAAGGAGGGTGCATGACGGTCGCAGCTTGAAGAACATAAGACTTTTCAGGAAACTGCAAGCGGGGACCATTTTTCCTGCCTGGAGGATTACCTTTGGTGATATTGAAATGCCAGTAGTGATCCTGAGGGACCCAAGGTACTTCTTGCTCTCTTGACTCATGAAACAGTACACACATGGACTGCACATGAAGCCCCCCCACCATTTCGGGAGGCTAGCCCCTTGCCCTGCCCCTTCTGCCTGAGGCCTGCCCCTACCCTACCCCTTCCACCCAAAGCCCTGACCCCACTCCACCCCCGTTCTCACTCACTGGGGTCAGAGGATCACCAAACTCCCCACCACCCACTCGCCCAAGTTGCCCTGAGGAGCCCCGAGCCCCGGCCAGCTGGCTGGGGCCAAGCCTCGCCCGCCCCGAGGAGCTCTGAGCCCTGCTGCGGCCTAGCCCCAGGGCCATGGCAGTGAGCATTAGCAGAGATTTGGGGAGGCTTAACCTCCCCAAGCCTCCATTACATGCTGCCCATGAGCACACTGGCTACCTTGACAGCTCAAGGCTTTGCAGGGGAAAAACGACAGTTGAATCTGCTTTCGGGAGAGTGAAGGGATGCTGGCAGTGTTTACTCACTAGATTAGATCTCAGTAAGAAAAATATCCCAATGGTTATAGCTGCCTCTTGTGTCCTGCATAATCTCTGTGAGGCAAAGGGTGAAAAGTTGCTGCCAGGGTGGATGGGGAGCAGCTGTCTGCTGGCTTTGGACAGACTCAAGGGCCACTGGAAGAGTTCTGCGTGGAAGTAGTGGCTGAGCGAGGCCTTGGAAGAGCACTTCAATGGTCTTCCCAGTAATGTGCCATGCTGGACTGTGCTTTATCTGGCCCTGAAGCATTGGGCGTTGCTAGGAATCGTGTAGTGCTTGGTGTACATTTATGACTATCACACTGTCTTTTAGTGAACCTAAGGATTATGCAGTGCTGTGGGGCATGGATCAGTGTTCAAATCGCAATTCCTGTCAGTACCCAGCGTGGGCCGGAGGAGCGAATGGTCCAGTGAACGGACCAAATTCAACAATGAATCCTGGCCACGCCACCTGAGGCACATTGTACATACGCTAAGAAGAAGATGTGGTGCTCACTGTAGATTTATAATTATTACCCTGTTTTTCACTACACCGATGAGTTCTGTGAACCTGTATGATTACCAGTATTGGGTGCTTTGGCATTCTGCAGTATAGAAGATGCTCATGAGTAGCAACATATCAGTGCCCCTTCGCTATGTTGCTCCAAAGCAGCTGTGGCTATGGTACGGAGTGCTGTCTGACTGAAGGCATATGAAGAGTTAAGAGTGTTTCAGAAGGGGTGGGGAAGCCACATTGTGGAGGGGGAAGTGGAGGGTGGGGGAACCCCAAGTTTGGGGGGGAATGAGGCAAGGTAACCATGAATTTGGCAGGGGAGCCCCCAGTTAGCAAAACAGCTGAGCAAGCCTGGGTGCTGGGGATAGGCTGAGGATGCTCTAGCTAGCAGGGATGGGTAGCTGGGGAGAGCACCATGTACAGCCTGCAACCATATCCCCCCTTAGTCTCCTCTTTTCCAAGTGGAAAAGTCCTAGCCTCTTCAATCACTCCTCATATGGGACCCGTTCCAAACCCCTAATCATTTTAGTTGCCCTTTTCTGAACCTTTTCTAATGCCAGTATATCCTTTTCAAGATGAGGGGATCACATCTGTACGCAGTATTCAAGATGTGGGCGTACCATGGATTTATATAAGGGCAATAAGATATTCTGCGTCTTATTCTCTATCCCTTTTTTAATGATTCCTAACATCCCATTTGCTTTTTTTGACGCCCGCTGCACACTGCGTGGACGTCTTCAAAGAACTATCCACGATGACTCCAGTGGGGTCTCTTATGGGATTATCCCGTGCCTCATAATCAAAATGCTTCCTTTCAACAGCATTCAATGCAGTTTTGCAAACCTGTGAATCAAATTTGCTTTTTGTTTGCTTAAGAACTTGGCTCAAAAAAAAAGAAAGTGCATCCTTGAATGCTCTGCATGCCTCACAGTCTGTATACTACAATACCTTTCCATAGCAGATGTGTGTGGGTCTCGTTCTTGGCTGCATAAGACAGCTGGCAATAAGATAAAGTATGGATTGGCTGAGGTCTTTGGTCTCTCTTTTAACCTTTTGCCTCACTGCATGTTCTATTATCCTTGCATTGCACAGCCTGTTGACTTCTTCTATAACAAGGACCTGATTTAAAGACCACTGAAATCAAAGCTCATGCTCAAATAAATTGGTTAGTCTCTAAGGTGCCACAAGTACTCCTTTTCTTTTTGCGAATACAGACTAACACGGCTGTTACTCTGAAACCTGAAATCAATGTGAGAGTTTTCAATGACTCTGTGGGGTTTGAATCATGCCCCAAAATCCCCAATATTTGTTGTTCTCTTTTAAAAAAATATAATTTCACTCTTTGTAATAATTAAAAGGAACAAGACATGAAAAAGAGCCCTTCATAAAAGTTACAGTATTGAGACTTCAGCAACAGATTCATTATAACTCATTCTTATGTACTGTCTGATGTACTTAGTTTCAGATCAGTTTGGGATTGATAACTGTTTGGTAATACATGGCAGCTTGAATGTACAAATTCAAAGAAGCTTGTGTGGAAGTGTATTATTGCATTCATTTTGGTTCCCAACTCCCATCTGTTCCTTTGAAAACCTCCTCTGTGATCAATCTATATTATAACTCCAAGATAGTTTGCCATGTTAATACACCTACAGAAGGATGAAATATGGGTGCACATTTACAAATAAAATTTGTTAAATTCTAGCAGTGACCTCAAAATGAAATGGTACAATTCCTGCACACTGCTGCTTTGATTGCAGCCATTTAGTGATCTCTCAGTCAATCATAGGGGATCTCACACTTGAAAAGGGCTTTATGGGTCTGATCCAGTGGCCACTGAAGCTAGTGGAATGTCTCCCATTGACTTCACTTGTCTTTAGATCAGGCGCTGAGTCAAGACCACTCTGAGAAACTCTGCAAGGAGCAGCTCCAGCCATGGCTGTATTTTAATTCCTTTAACAGCCATATTAGTGTGTTCCAGAGGATTCCCAGTGTCAGTCAAGCTAGACAGAGGGTGCTTTGTTTCTGAGATGAAATCAGGACTCATATAACGAACTAGCGGGGTTGCACCAAAAGTCCGAGATGTCTCATTGTGACCAAGACAAATTCCAAAGGACAGGACGCCACACTGAGCACTGAATCCAGAGCATTAATCTTTTTTATTCCATTTCTTGTATACACATAACAATAAGGTCATTTCCGCTAGAAGTGGGAAGGTGCAAATTGTCTTTGTGCAGAAATTGGCTATATTTTAATGCTTCTTGTAGTCACAGCCACTGTGAATGATATTGTTCTCTGTTGTTACAGTGTGATTAAAAAGAAAGCAGGGGAAAGTGGAGTCACAGGGACAAATTCACTGGCACTCATATCACTCTGTAAAAGTTTGGAGTGACCAGACACACCCTCGTGTAACTTTTTCTCCCCTTTGCATGTGTTCTAAAGGTGGGTAATGGAAAAATTCATTGGCTGCACATCATTTCAGCCTATTTAGTTCTCATATTTTAAAACCTGTCAGCGTTTTACAAATGAGACCAACTGTCCATAATTATTTATTACTGATTTATCATAGGAGTGCCTAACAGCCTCAATCAGGGATGAGTGATCCATCATGCTATAGTCTGCACATACATATACCAAATAGATGGTCCCTGCCCTGAAGAGCTGTATTGTAGTACAACTGTAAGACAAGAGAAGACAGGTGAATACAACAGACTGATGGAAGGAAGCACAGGGTAACAATGAGAGTTATAATCAGTGTCATAAGGAGTTGTCACAGCACACTGAGTTAAGTATTTTTGGGATCAAAGTAATTAGATTCTTGCTGTAACTTGTCCCGATGCTTCTCAGTATAATGATGTGGGGGATATACATGCTGCATGGTAAAGACATCAGCAGAACACACAGGGAGATTTAACATCCTTACATTTGGTAGAATTGAAAGCATCAGCAGTTGCTTTAATACTGTTACAAAACAGCAGGGTATAAACTGAAGAAAAACCATAATGCTCATTGCATAAAAATAATATCCCTATCTTCCGTTAATATCCTGCTCTGCTCCTGTCCTAGCCCTGGTCTACACTAGGACGTTAGGTCGAATTTAGCAGCGTTAAATTGATGTAAACCTGCACCCGTCCACACAATGAAGCCCTTTATTTCGACTTAAAGGGCTCTTAAAATCGATTTCCTTACTCCACCCCTGACAAGTGAATTAGCGCTTAAATTGACGTTGCCGGCTCGAATTTGGGGTACTGTGGACAGAATTCGATGGTATTGGCCTCTGGGAGCTATCCCAGAGTGCTCCATTATGACCGCTCTGGACAGCACTCTCAACTCAGATGCACTGGCCAGGTAGACAGGAAAAGAACCGCGAACTTTTGAATCTCATTTCCTGTTTGGCCAGCGTGGCAAGCTGCAGGTGACCATGCAGAGCTCATCAGCACAGGTGACCATGATGGAGTCCCAGAATCGCAAAAGAGCTCCAGCATGGACCGAACGGGAGGTACGGGATCTGATCGCTGTTTGCGGAGAGGAATCCGTGCTATCAGAACTCCATTCCAGTTTTCGAAATGCCAAAACCTTTGTGAAAATCTCCCAGGGCATGAAGAACAGAGGTCATAACAGGGACCCGAAGCAGTGCCGCGTGAAACTGAAGGAGCTGAGGCAAGCCTACCAGAAAACCAGAGAGGCGAACAGCCGCTCTGGGTCAGAGCCCCAAACATGCCGCTTCTATGATGAGCTGCATGCCATTTTAGGGGGTTCAGCCACCACTACCCCAGCCGTGTTGTTTGACTCCTTCAATGGAGATGGAGGCAATACGGAAGCAGGTTTTGGGGACGAAGAAGATGAGGAGGAGGAGGAGGTTGTAGATAGCTCACAGCAAGCAAGCGGAGAAACCGGTTTTCCTGACAGCCAGGAACTGTTTCTCACCCTAGACCTGGAGCCAGTACCCCCCGAACCCATCCAAGGCTGCCTCCTGGACCCAGCAGGCGGAGAAGGGACCTCTGGTGAGTGTACCTTTTAAAATACTATACATGGTTTAAAAGCAAGCATGTGAAAGGATTACTTTGCCCTGGCATTTGCGGTTCTCCTAGATGTAGTCCTAAAGCCTTTGCAAAAGGTTTCTGGGGAGGGCAGCCTTATTGCGTCCTTCATGGTAGGACACTTTACCACTCCAGGCCAGTAACACGTACTCGGGAATCATTGTAGAACAAAGCATTGCAGTGTATGTTTGCTGGCATTCAAACAACGTCCGTTCTTTATCTCTCTGAGTTATCCTCAGGAGAGTGAGATATAATTCATGGTCACCTGGTTGAAATAGAGTGCTTTTCTTCAGGGGACACTCAGAGGAGCCCATTCCTGCTGGGCTGTTTGCCTGTGGCTAAACAGAAATGTTCCCCGCTGTTAGCCACAGGGAGGGGGGAAGGTTGAGGGGGTAGTCACGCGGTGGGAGGAAGCAAAATGCGACCTTGTAACAAAAGCACATGTGCTATGTATGTAATGTTAACAGCAAGGTTTACCCTGAAAGAGTGTAGCCACTGTTTTATAAAATGTGTCTTTTTAAATACCGCTGTCCCTTTTTTTTTCTCCACCAGCTGCATGTGTTTCAATGATCACAGGATCTTCTCCTTCCCAGAGGCTAGTGAAGATTAGAAAGAAAAAAAAACGCACTCGAGATGAAATGTTCTCCGAGCTCATGCTGTCCTCCCACACTGACAGAGCACAGACAAATGCATGGAGGCAAATAATGTCAGAGTGCAGAAAAGCACAAAATGACTGGGAGGAGAGGTGGCGGGCTGAAGAGAGTAAGTGGCGGGCTGAAGAGAGTAAGTGGCGGGCTGAAGAGAGGGCTGAAGCTCAAATGTGGCGGCAGCGTGATGAGAGGAGGCAAGATTCAATGCTGAGGCTGCTGCAGGACCAAACCAGTATGCTCCAGTGTATGGTTGAGCTGCAGCAAAGGCAGCTGGAGCACAGACTGCCACTGCTGCCCCTCTGTAACCAACCGCCCTCCTCCCCAAGTTCCATAGCCTCCACACCCAGACGCCCAAGAACGCGGTGGGGGGGCCTCCGGCCAACCAGCCACTCCACCACAGAGGATTGCCCAAAAAAAAGAAGGCTGTCATTCAATAAATTTTAAAGTTGTAAACTTTTAAAGTGCTGTGCTTAAAGTGCTGTGTGGCATTTTCCTTCCCTCCTCCACCACCCCTCCTGGGCTACCTTGGTAGTCATCCCCCTATTTGTGTGATGAATGAATAAAGAATGCATGAATGTGAAGCAACAATGACTTTATTGCCTCTGCAAGTGGTGATTGAAGGGAGGAGGGGCGGGTGGTTAGCTTACAGGGAAGTAGAGTGAACCAAGGGGCTGGGGGTTTCATCAAGGAGAAACAAACAGAACTTTCACACCGTAGCCTGGCCAGTCATGAAACTGGTTTTCAAAGCTTCTCTGATGTGTACCGCGCCCTCCTGTGCTCTTCTAACCGCCCTGGTGTCTGGCTGCACGTAACCAGCAGCCAGGCGATTTGCCTCAACCTCCCACCCCGCCATAAACGTCTCCCCCTTACTCTCACAGATATTGTGGAGCACACAGCAAGCAGTAATAACAGTGGGAATATTGGTTTCGCTGAGGTCTAAGCGAGTCAGTAAACTGCGCCAGCGCGCCTTTAAACGTCCAAATGCACATTCTACCACCATTCTGCACTTGCTCAGCCTGTAGTTGAACAGCTCCTGACTACTGTCCAGGCTGCCTGTGTACGGCTTCATGAGCCATGGCATTAAGGGGTAGGCTGGGTCCCCAAGGATACATATAGGCATTTCAACATCCCCAACAGTTATTTTCTGGTCTGGGAATAAAGTCCCTTCCTGCAGCTTTTGAAACAGACCAGAGTTCCTGAAGATGCGAGCATCATGCACCTTTCCCGGCCATCCCACATTGATGTTGGTGAAACGTCCCTTGTGATCCACCAGAGCTTGCAGCACTATCGAAAAGTACCCCTTGCGGTTTATGTACTCGGCGGCTTGGTGCTCCGGTGCCAAGATAGGGATATGGGTTCCGTCTATAACCCCACCACAGTTAGGGAATCCCATTGCAGCAAAGCCATCCACTATGACCTGCACATTTCCCAGGGTCACTACCCTTGATATCAGCAGATCTTTGATTGCGTGGGCTACTTGCATCACAGCAGCCCCCACAGTAGATTTGCCCACTCCAAATTGATTCCCAACTGACCGGTAGCTGTCTGGCGTTGCAAGCTTCCACAGGGCTATCGCCACTCGCTTCTCAACTGTGAGGGCTGCTCTCATCTTGGTATTCATGCACCTCAGGGCAGGGGAAAGCAAGTCACAAAGTTCCATGAAAGTGCCCCTATGCATGCGAAAGTTTCGCAGCCACTGGGAATCGTCCCAGACCTGCAACACTATGCGGTCCCACCAGTCTGTGCTTGTTTCCCGAGCCCAGAATCGGCGTTCCACAGCATGAACCTGCCCCATTAGCACCATGATGCATGCATTGGCAGGGCCCATGCTTTCAGAGAAATCTGTGTCCATGTCCTGATCACTCACGTGACCGCACTGACGTCGCCTCCTCGCCCGGTACCGCTTTGCCAGGTTCTGGTACTGCATATACTGCTGGATAATGTGTGTGGTGTTTAACGTGCTCCTAATTGCCAAAGTGAGCTGAGCGGCCTCCATGCTTGCCTTGGTATGGCGTCCGCACAGAAAAAAGGCGCGGAACGATTGTCTGCCGTTGTTCTGACAGAGGGAGGGGCGACTGACGACACGGCTTTCAGGGTTGGCTTCAGGGAGCTAAAATCAACAAAGTGGGTGTCTTTACATCAAGGAGTATTTCAGGCAGGACTTCACGGAGGGTTCCAATAAGAAATGGTGCACCTAAGTTATCGTTCTTATTGGAACAAGGAGGTTAGCCTGGCCTTTGATTGATACATGGCTAGATTTACCTCGCTGCACCTTCTCTGTGAGTGACTGCAGTGTGACCTAGAGGAATGAGTCCCCTAGACGGGGGAGGAGGCAAATGAGTACAAAACAAATCTGGTCTCTTTCTTGTTTTGACCCACTCCATCTATCTTTTACATCTTTGGCTGGCAGCAGACGGTGCAGAAGGACTGCATGCCATCCACATCTCATGGCTGCTCGGCAGAAGATGGTACAGTACGACTGCTAGCCATCCTCATCTCTTGCCTGCCTGGCAGAAGATGGTACAATACGACTACTAGCAATCCTCATCTCTTGCCTGCCTGGCAGAAGATGGTACAGTACGACTGCTAGCAGTCCGTATCGCCTGCCCGCTCACCATAAGACGGTTCAATAGGACTGACTGCAGGACTAAAGAGAATGACCTGGTCAAGTCACTCCAAATTTAGTCCCTGCGCCCATGTCTGCCCAGGCGCTCCCAGCCGATGTGGCCAGGAGCACCTCGGACACGACGAGGACGACTACCAATCGTATTGCACCGTCTGCTGCCAGAAGGCAATGGGTTGCTGCTACTGTGCAGCAAAGCCGTACCGCGTCTGCCAGCACCCAGGAGACATAGGGTGACGGTTACCTGAGCGGGCTCCATGCTTGCAGTGGTATGGCGTCTGCACAGGTAACTCAGGAAAAAAGGCGCGAAATGATTGTCTGCCCTTGCTTTCACGGAGGGAGGGAGGGAACGGGGCCTGACAATACGTACCCAGAACCACCCGCGACAATGTTTTAGCCCCATCAGAGTGCTCCATTGTGACTGCTCTGGACAGCACTCTCAGATGCCCGATTGTTTGCCATTGCTCTGACGCCGGGAGGGGCGCTTACAGGGTTGGCTTCAGGGAGCTAAAATCAACAAAGGGGGTGGCTTTACATCAAGGAGTATTTCAGGCAGGACTTCACGGAGGGTTCCAATAAGAAATGGTGCACCTAAGTTATTGTCCTTATTGGAACAAGAAGGTTAGCCTGGCCTCTGATTGATACATGGCTAGATTTACCTCGCTGCACCTTCTCTGTAAGTGACTGCAGTGTGATCTAGAAGAATGAGTCCCCTAGACAGGGGAGGGGGGGAAGCAAATGAGTACAAAACAAATCTGGTCTATTTCTTGTTTTGATCCACTCCATCTATCTTTTACATCTTTGGCTGGCAGCAGACGGTGCAGAAGCACTGCATGCCATCCACATCTCATGGCTGCTCAGCAGAAGATGGTACAGTACGACTGCTAGCAGTCCGTATCACCTGCCCGCTCACCATAAGACGGTTCAATAGGACTGACTGCAGGACTAAAGAGAATGACCTGGTCAAGTCACTCCAAATTTAGTCCCTGCGCCCATGTCTGCCCAGGCACTCCTGATCGACCTCACAGAGGCGACCAGGAGCACCTCGGACATGACGATGACGGCTACCAGTCGTACTGTACCGTCTGCTGCCACAAGGCAAGGGGTTGCTGCTACTGTGTAGCAATGCCGTACCGCGTCTGCCAGCACCCAGGAGACATAGGGTGACGGTTACCTGAGCGGGCTCCATGCTTGCCGTGGTATGGCGTCTGCACAGGTAACTCAGGAAAAAAGGCGCAAAATGATTGTCTGCCCTTGCTTTCACGGAGGGAGGGAGGGAACGGGGGCCTGATGATATGTACCCAGAACCACCCGCGACAATGTTTTAGCCCCATCAGGCATTGGGATCTCAACCCAGAATTCCAATGGGCAGCGGAGACTGCGGGAACTGTGGGATAGCTACCCACAGTGCAACGCTCCGGAAGTCGACTCTAGCCTCGGTACTGTGGAAGCGCTCCGGCGAGTTAATGCACTTAATGCACTTAGAGCATTTTCTGTGGGGACACACACACTCGAATATATAAAACCGATTTCTAAAAAACCGACTTCTATAAATTCGACCTTATTCCGTAGTGTAGACATACCCCTAGTCCCTCTCCCCCAAGGATCCAATCCTCCATCCACTTCCCATTCTTCCCCCTTACCCAACCATTCCTCATCCTATATTTGAAGCAGGCAGACTCACTAGGTACCTACAGGGGGTGCATTGAAAGCACTGAATGGATAGTCTACCTGCTCTCAATTCTGGAACCACAGCAGCCCCCAGCAGCTGAGAGGAGCAATTTCAAGGAAAGTCCTACTTAGCCGTTACAGCCTGAGGATGGAGCATGCTCTTTGGAGAATTTAGCTGCAAAGCTCTAAGAAGTCTCTACTGAGCATGTGGAAAGTGTGATTATTCTGAGGCTTATAATTTCTGCATATTTGCACAAATATTAATGGGGACAGCAGACAGCACATCCACAATGATTACCCAAGGGTTTTTCAGACTTGCTGCTTCCCAGGATAGAGTCCTCCACCTTGTAAATATTGCCTACATTCTTGGCCCTAGAAGTATGACCTTACATTGGCCACATTGAAACACATGTTGTTTTCTTACACCCAGCTTTTCAAACCAAGCCTGATTGCTCAATATCAGTGACAGCTCCTCTTCATTATTTACCACTCCCCCCATCAGTGTGTCATCTGGCAACTTTATCAGTAATGATTTTGCATTCTTCCAGGTCACTGTAAAAATATTAAATAGCGTTTGTCCTTTTAAAATACTGGTACACAACATCAGTTCTCTTTCAGTCCTCTGAAACATCCCCAGTGTTCCAAGATTGATTGAAAATGAACATTAATGATCCCAAGAGCTCCTCAGCCAGCTCTGTTACAATTATTGGATGCAAATTATCTGGACCTGTTGATCAAATAATGTCTAACTTAAGGAGCTGCAGTTTAACAGCCTCCTTAGTTATTATTGGAATAGAAAGTATTTCATCATTAATCATCATCATCTGGCTTGTTCCTAAATATAGAACTAAAAGATATATTGAATATTCTGCTTTTTCTTCATTATTAATGACAATTCTAGCATTTCCATCTAGTAATGGACCATTATCGTTGTTAGGATTCCTTTTAGTCCTTATATATTTAAAAGCCTCCTTTTATTGTCCTTAACTCTGGTGGCCATAGAGGTCTGCTAGTGTCCTTTTGCTTCCCTTATCAATTTTCTGCAATTCCTAGCTTCTAATTTGTATTCATTTTTATCAGTTCCCCCTTTTTTCCATTTGTTTTTTATTTTTATAGCTGCTTTCACTTACCTCTAAGCCAGTCTGTTTTTATAACCAATATAGCCTTCTTTCTTGATTGTGGTATTGTGTCTCTTTGGGCATCTAGTAAAAATGTTCTTAAACAATTCCAAATTATTCACGTTTTTGCTTATATTCTTCCTCCCAGCTGATTTGGCTCATAATAATTATCAGCTTTGTGAAACTGGCATTTTAAAAGGATCAATTATTATACACACACACACTCTAGTTGGGACTTTATCCTATTTACACATAACAAGTGTAATCAACCCATGATCACTTGCATCTGGACAACCAGTCATTTTTAGTTCTTCTTCGAGTGCTTGTTCATGTCCATTCCAATCAGGTGTGTGCCCGGGCATGTGCACAGTACCCGGAAGATTTTTCCCATAGGAGCCTCCATTGGATCAGCCTGGGCCCCCCTTGGAGTCACGCCTTCACGGTGCTCAATATAGAACCCTGCTGATCCGCCACCCCCTCAGATCCTTCTTACCGCCAGTGACGATTAGCTGGAACTTCCCATGGTCCTTGCTTAGCAAGTGCCTTTATCTTCATTTTTTGTATATAGTTCTCTCCAGTCAGTGTATAATAGAGTTAGTTGGGAGTCCCCCCCTTCCGACTCCCCAGAACTGGGGTATGCCGTGGTCCCCGGGTTTCAAAACCTGTGAGGTCTGCACTAAGCGCATGCCAAAGAGTGACCCCCACGCTTCTTGTCTAAGGTGCCTATAGAAAGGTCACCAAAAGGACCGGTGTAGGATCTGCCATGAGTTCCATCCCAGAACTATTAAAGAAAGGGAACATTGGCTTAAGGTTCCCCTAATAGAGGCAGTTCTTTGCCCCCACTCAGACCCCAAGTCAAGGGACCCCACACCCAGCACATCCTCGTCCGTGCGAAGTGCCCCGGCACCCTCATCCCAGGAACCGGTGCTGAAAAAGGACTCCTCCCACAGCCAATCAGCCAGGCACCGGTCTCAGTTGCCGGTGCCTCAGAAGAAGCAGCAGCAGCCAAAGAGGGAGTATTCTCCCCCAGCTAAGTCTAAGGAGCCAACAGCTGTGAGACCCCAGTCGGGCCACAGCACCAGGGCCCCAGGCAGGGCCATGTCAACTCCTACCCAGGCGAGGCAGTTGAGTACGGGCCCACATGTCCGACAGCCTGTCCCGGCTTGGGACCTCAATCTGGTCCTTTCCAGACTCGTGGGACCGCCCTTTGAACCTCTGGCGATGTGCTCCTTGTTCTCTCTCTCATACAAGTTGGCGTTTCTGGAAGTGATAACCTCAGCCAGGAGAGTGTCTGAGCTCAAGGCCCTGACATCAGAGCCCCCTTACACGGTGTTCTATAAGGACAAGGTTCAGCTCAGACCCCACCCGGCCTTCCTCCCAAAGGTTGTCTCCCAGTTTCACATCAACCAGGACATCTTCCTCCCACTGTTCTATCCTAAGCCACACTCCAGCGGAAGGGAGCAGAGGCTTCACTCATTGGATGTCCACAGAGCACCAGCCTTCTACAGCTGGAGAACAAAGCCATTCCGAAAATCTGTCCAGTTATTTGTGGCAGTGGTGGACAGAATGAAAGGTCTTCCTGTCACCTCTCAACGTATCTCGTCATGGATCACGTCCTGCATCCATGAGTGCTACAACCTGATGAAGGTGCCCGCATCTCCAATCACTGCGCACTCCACCAGGGCCCAGGCCTGTTCAACTGCATTCCTGGTGCAGGTTCCCACCCAGGAAATCTGCAGAGCAGAGACGTGGTCCTCCATAAGCACTTTCATGACTCACTATGCGATTACCCAGCAGGTCAGAGACGATGTGGCCTTTGGAAGAGCAGTGCGCCAATCAGCGGATTACTCCAACCCCAACTCCTGAACTTAGGCTTCTGAGTCATCTGATTGGAATGGACATGAACAAGCACTTGAAGAAAAAATGGTTACTCACCTTCTCGTAACTGTTGTTCTTCGAGGGGTATTGCTCATGTCCATTCCAATACCCACTCTCCTACCCCTCTGTCGGAGTAGCCGGCAAGAAGGAACTGAGGGTGTGACAGGTCGGCAGGTCTCTATATTGAGCGCCATGAAGGTATGACTTCAGGGGGCACCCAGGCCAACCGGATGGAGGCTGCTATGGGAAATATCTTCTGGCTACCGTGCACCTGTGCACACACACCTCTGATTGGAATAGACATGAACACCACATATCAAAGGACAAGAGTTACGAGAACGTGAGTAACCATTTTTTCTGTGACTAATTTCTCATCATCTGTCAAGATAGGGTATAATGTTGAATTCCTTCATGTTGGATGCTACACTTTTTGAATCAGGAAATTGTCATCTATCATTTTTAGAAATTCCAAAGATTGTTTAGCATTGACATAATGAGACCTCCAGCACGTTACTCAGATTGAAATCCCCGGTGATAATGCAGCTGTTTTTCCAACATATCAATAGGTATTTTAGCTGTTAGAACATTGACCAATAGCACATTGTTCCCTAACCTCATTCTTAGAAATGGCTGAACCATTTTAGCTGAAACTTTTTTTAAAATTCAGCCTTCAGCAGACACCTGGCATGAAAATTTTCAGTCCAAACAGTTAAAGACTGGCAAAGTTAGAAGCCACTGAAAACAGGGTGTTATAATGGGAAGTGTTGGACAACCTTAACCATAAGCTACCTGTGCCACCTATAACACACACATATACACACACACTAATTTACATACACACACAGAGCGCAACAGTATAATAGTACCAGTTATACTCAAACCGGTTTATTATTTGCTCAAAGTAAACTAATGAAAAAGGGTCAAAGGTAGTTAAAATCATCAGGTGATAAACATAAAAATGCAGGTGTGTCTCAAACTAAACGTTGATAAGGAGAAATTTTAATGCCTAATCACGAGGGTGAGCCTTACCATTATATCCATGATAAGGGAGAGATTCCAAGTTAAAAAAAATGAGATGGAATTAATCATTACATCCTCACTGATATGTTTGAGTGCTGAAACAAAAGAATGAGACTGTAGGTCTGAACAATAAAAGGTAGGAGAAACATCTAGAAATTGAATCAACATCAGTAGTTGAACCTTACTGCATGAACCTTACTCCATTCTGAAGGGAACTATAAATGATCTGATCTGGTTTCAATTTTAGGGTAGCCACAATGGGTCTCCTAATATATGGAGTAGAAAGAATTATATCTGCAGCTCCACATCAGCAACCAATCACATCCCTTGAGAAAAAAAATAAAGGAAAAGGGATGTTTAAAGTAAGATATCCAGAGTGCCTTTCTAGTATAATGGTGATTCCCTAAGTGAGTAATATGGCTACAGTTAACAGAACAACAACAAAGAAGAACTATGAAGGACATCTCGGTTTTCCCTTTATTGAATGTTGTTAATACACCATTTCAAGTGTGCTTTGGCTATTTTATACACAGTAAGTGCCTGGTTTATATAGAATCAAAACAATTAGGTTGGAAGACATTATGCTAAAGAGAGGTGAGTTCTAGGTTAGCTTATAAAGGCCAAGAGGGACAACAATGTTAGTTGATACTCATTGGCTGTCTACACAGCCATGTAACAAAATTACTCATATTGTATTGTATTGCACGTGTGAAAGTTATACTTGAGCAGCAATCTGTGATCACATCGTAAAGACTGTAGCATAAAACATAAGCACATGGCGTTCAGTGTGTTTCTGGCTTTTTGTTGATATTTGATAACTTAGCCATGCAATATTATCTTAACACCATTTTACTCACATTTCCTTGGTGAAACTCTTCTGCCAGGTAAAGCCAGCAGCAACAAGGGCCGGGTTCAGTATCTAGGGGTTCCTTTTCAGCAATACAACACAAAACCGGTTCGAGCCCCCACCCAATGACCTGGGACAATTACACACCACCCCCTGAACACCTCTAAGAGGCAATACTTACCCTCTCACAAGCACAGAGTCTGAGTGTAGCAAAAACTTTTAATAAAAGGAGGGAAGTAACTCAGCATTAATTTGGGAAAACACCACAACTAGGCTTCATAAGCATAAACCATGAGCAAAAGACCCACCCCAAGTAAGTTGAGCATTGTCCTTTTCCCCTCAGGTTCTTAAGTCCAGCAACCCAAAATTCCTTTTGTGGAGTGGGGGGATAAGGAGGTACCTTACATGCTCCACTGCTTGGGCACTCGTTTGTCACCCCAACAACCAATTGTCATGTCTCTCCACCAGCCATACTTCTCTGCCAGCCAGCTACTCACCAAGATGTCTTCAGGGCCCCCTCCCCACTTAACACAACTCTCAGTGATTTCAGCTGTTAGTGGGGAAGCCTCATTGCTAGCACACAATGGGCAGTCTTTTGCAATAGAGACACTATCCCAAAGTAGGTCTAATATTTAGACGTAGGTATTAATGATTTCAGCTCTGTAGTATGTAACAAGACTCTCCATTAAGTCTAAATTAGCTCTTCTATTATACTGTGGAGATAGAAAGGGTCAAATGGCACTTAAGACCCTTAAATAAGACCCACCTCACCAGCCACAAATACCTGTCCCCATCCTCTTTCAACTCATTGGGCTTTGGAAACCATGTCCCCTGCCTAGCAAGTGCCATTCAGTTGAGGGTGAGTCCCTCCATTGGGGTATGTTAGGTACAGTTCTGCTGTCCTCAGTTCACACAAGGATAACAACTCTTTATTACTCCTGCCCCAATAACCAGGAGACTGGGGATCCAACACCAGCCACAAGTGATCATTTGGGCAAGCAATCCCATCATGCTGACCACCTAGGCAGGGTGGGTGTGTCCATGCAAATGAAATCAGCTCCTGAAGTGTTTTCCACAGCTCACTACTAGATGTCCAGGGGAGCTCATTCAGACTCTGCTTACATAGGTTTGGGGTTTTTTTTAAAGAAATTACATCGTCTGGAAGACACAGTCATGTGCCATGCAGATACCCTGCACTGCCTCATTCGATGTTTACCTTATTCAGTGCAACACTGGTTCCTGCAGCTCCTGCATCACTTGGTGAACACCTTGTGCCACTGCAAACTTTATGCAAGAGCACATCAAGTTTCAAAGTCATGGAAAATCACCTGCATCTGGAACATAACATTTCCAACTGTACTAGCTAATCACACTGACTGAAACAGGTGTCTGACAGAGGCTTGCTTTATTCAGGTCTGAACTGTGACTGGCCTCGATGTGCACATAAGGAACCTCCCGGTTTTGGTTTTCCCTGCATAAGGGCTAGTCATAATCACAGTCCTGGCATTCAAGGAGCTGAGGACAGTGGCTTCAGCCCTTCTCACACAATATATCATGGAGGAGGCCAGGTACACTGGAGAGAACAGACTGCTTCAATCCAAAGTATAATGCAAGCTGTACACCTGTCTTGTAAACTGGGAAACCCTGAGCACAACCTCTCAATCTAGGACTGTGTGGCTCCCCTACTCAGGGCGGTGTCTGGCTGTTACAATCTAGTTCTTAATGACCAACTCTCCCCAAACTTTAGGAAAGTTTGGACGTGGACTCCACAGCTCAAGTCCCTCATTAATGGGAGCACCCTGGTAGCCAGTAAGGACACCAAAATATGAATGAGAACAGTGTAGCAGGACTAATGCAAAGAGTGTTGGCTGGTAGCTCAGTCTCAGGAACAGCACCCAGCATGGAGCAATTCCATATACTCTTGGCTTGCCGAGCCCCAGAGAGAACACTTGGGCTATTTTGGAGAAAATACATAGAACTATATGACAAGACTAGACAGGCAATAACCAAACAAGACAATAAAATCTATTTTGGTCTAGCAAGTCTTTATTGAACATGTGTGAACTGGGATTTTTCAAAAGCTAATGACTTGGACAAATTTGTATTGATTTTCATGGGAATGGCAAAAGATGCATCCATCCCACTGCCAAAATTAAAGTCCCTGCTCCACAGAATAGGGATGCTAGAATTTCTTGAAGGAAAGGTTAACACAATTTTTGAACATGGGCAAAACAATATATTTTCCCTAGACTCATTCTCAGAAACAGCTGCGGCAACTCCCATCTTTTTATGTACTGCGTATATATATTCCGCCTACTGTATTTTCTACTCCATGCATCTGATGAAGTGGGTTTTAGCCCACGAAAGCTTATGTCCAAATAAATTTGTTAGTCTCTAAGGTGCCACAAGGACTCCTTGCTGTTTTTGCTGATACAGACTAACACGGCTGCTACTCTGAAACATTTTGTCTGAAATCTTTCAAAAAAATGTAGCCTGAGGCAGACAACTGGCATGGAAAATTTAAGTGCAAACAGTTATAAAAAACTGAAAACAGGCTCTTGTAATGGGAAGCATCAGGCAACCATAACAACCACCAGTAATACGTGTTCAGATTATAGTAATTCACTATAATATCTGGACGCAGTCAATGGCCTAGACAATAGAAGAATTTTTATCTTGGTTTCTACCATCTGTACCTTCATAGCCTTGACATTCTAATTTGCCAGGCTTCTTATACCATTAAATTATGGGAGTGAAAAGAATGAACAACTTTAATCCTAAATAAATACAAAGATTCCCCTGTGTAAACTTCTGTGTCAGACAGGGAATTTAACAAGCGAAGTATTCTAACAATACAACTGTTGATAGTGGAGGGGCACAATTTTGAACTACTCCTCCCCCAAAAAATATATATATAAATATAAACCTGGCAGAAAACTCGGGAGGGGGCTGTGATCCCACATACTGCCTCCCCCCTCATGCATCACCTCTGATGCATGGTATTTCTTTCGAGAGAAAGAGGAAAACTGTAGTCTATGGTCTCTTTTAAAGGTATAAACTAAAAGAAAATGGCTGCACAGCAGAGCAAGGTGGAGAGCCCTCTCACACTCTGGTAAGAACCATGCCACTATGACAAGGTACTAAGAAGCCCCACTGCCCTCTCCTATCAGACAGCCTCAAATGGAGAAGTCCCAATCCCCTAAACCGTATTAGGCAGAAAATAAACAATTCAGAGAGGGGAAGAACACACCAGGGGAATGGTGCACTTCTATTTAATGCCTGCTATGCAAGGGGAGAGAGGAGAGGATTTAAATTTACCCTACCTGGATGTCTGACACAGACAAAGGTTCTTTGCCCACACACAGATGCCTTTCAGGAGGAGCGTCTGGCAAGCTTTGTGAATGGAGGGCTCATTTCCGTCTTCTGTTCATAACATACACAATGTTAAAAGTAGGTGTTTCCCAACGTTCCCTGTGGGCAGCCCCATCTGCAAATTGTAATGCCCTTTATTGTCCATGTGTAAGCAGAGTCAGGATGGGCTCCACACTGACATCTGGTGGTGAGGTGTGGCAAGTTGTGGAAAAGAACTTCAGGGGCTGATCTCATTTGCATAGGCACACCCGCCCCGCCTAGAATGAGGCCATAACTGCCCAAATGGTCACTTTGGCTGTTGTGGGATCCCCAGTGTCTCTGTTATCTGGGCAGGAAGAATAAATTGTTATTACCCTGATTATGGGAACTGTGCTTGGAACTGTACTTGGCCTTTTGTTATGATGGAGGGACTCACCATCAACTGAGTAGCACTCGCTAGGCAAGGGACATGGGTTCCAAAACTCTGTGAATTGAGAAAGACTTGAGACAGGTATTAGTACCTGGGGGTGTGGGCCTCTTTGTGAGGGCTTGAAGCACCAATTGTATCTCTGTCTCTCTCCACTGTGGACTGTCAGAGCTAATTTTGGGTCTATTAAGAGTTTTGCTACAGGCACTGTGCTGCATTCACTTTGACCTTATGGTGCACCAGCACTAAGGCTCCCACTACTATGAGCGGAAATCACTGAGCACTGTGTCAAGCAGTGGGGAGCCAGAAGATCTAGAGTGCAGTGGTGCTGTTCGTGGATAGGCTGGCGGAGTGTTCGTGAGACGGCAAGCTGTGCAGAGCGGAGCTGGTCATGGTAGAGCAGAGCCGTTCATGAGACAGCGAGCTGTGCAGAGCGGAGCCGGTCATGGTGGAGCAGAGCAGAGCCCTGTGAATCATAGAATATCAGGGTTGGAAGGGACCCCTGGAGGTCATCTAGTCCAACCCCCTGCTCAAAGCAGGACCAATTCCCAGTTAAATCATCCCAGCCAGGGCTTTGTCAAGCCTGACCTTAAAAACCTCTAAGGAAGGAGATTCTACCACCTCCCTAGGTAACGCATTCCAGTGTTTCACCACCCTCTTAGTGAAAAAGTTTTTCCTAATATCCAATCTAAACCTCCCCCACTGCAACTTGAGACCATTACTCCTCGTTCTGTCATCTGCTACCATTGAGAACAGTCTAGAGCCATCCTCTTTGGAACCCCCTTTCAGGTAAGTTGAAAGCAACTATCAAATCCCCCCTCATTCTTCTCTTCTGCAGGCTAAACAATCCCAGTTCCCTCAGCCTCTCCTCATAAGTCATGTGTTCTAGACCCCTAATCATTTTTGTTGCCCTTCGCTGGACTCTCTCCAATTTATCCACATCCTTCTTGTAGTGTGGGGCCCAAAACTGGACACAGTACTCCAGATGAGGCCTCACCAATGTCGAATAGAGGGGAACGATCACGTCCCTCGATCTGCTCGCTATGCCCCTACTTATACATCCCAAAATGCCATTGGCCTTCTTGGCAACAAGGGCACACTGCTGCCTCATATCCAGCTTCTCGTCCACTGTCACCCCTAGGTCCTTTTCCGCAGAACTGCTGCCTAGCCATTCGGCCCCTAGTCTGTAGCTGTGCATTGGATTCTTCCGTCCTAAGTGCAGGACCCTGCACTTATCCTTATTGAACCTCATCAGATTTCTTTTGGCCCAGATTTCTTTCTGTGGGGCAGTCAGCTTCAGGACACGTAAGGTGCCCCTTACCTCTTTCCCCCACATACAGGCACATTTTAGCCAGACTGGGGAGTAACACTCTGCAGATGAACTTTTGAACTCTGGGGCTGGACTTTTTGGACTTTGGGTGATTTGTGGATTGCTGGACTCAAGAGACGTTTGGGTTCTGGGACTCAAGAACCCGAGGGAAAAGATGTGGCCCAATTTTCTGGGGTGGGTCTTTGCTCATGGTTTGGTTAATGAACACTAGTTGTGGTGTTTCCCCAATTTAATGCTGATGTTGTTTACCTCATGTTATTAAAGATTCTCTACTACACCGAGACTCTGTGCTTGCGAGAGGGGAAGTATTGCCTCTTTGAGGCGCCCAGGGGGTGTGTAAGATTTTCCCAGGTGGGGGCTCGAGCCAGTTTTGCATCTGCTTTGATGAGAGGGAACCCCTGTGTACTGAACCCAGCCCTTGCTGCTATCAACTTGGCCTGGCAGAAGGGTTACACATGTTTCAGGGAAATATGGTCAATGTTTAACCCTTTTCCATGCCTGAGTATGGTTCTGTAGCAACATCTTCTGGACTGCTAACTGCCTCGTTCTCATATAATCTAGAGAGTGAGGAGAGAGGAGTTTACTGGAGTTTTCATATTGGCTCAGACCCTGGGCCAGATCCTGACTCCGGCTGTGGCAGTGCAAAGAGTCTTCAAAGCTTCTTCACCTGTTCAGCTGAGTATTCCCATGACTGGGGGGAAACCCAGGCTGACATAATGACAGATATACTGCATCTGTACCTTCTCCTTCCATTGCCCACCAGGGTAGGAGGCGTGACAGTGATGTGGTGAGATCACTCCTGTACTCTGACAATTTCCATACGTGTAGATAGTAATGATTCTGTTTAGTGCACTGCACCTTTACATGTAAGACGTCTGCCTGCTTGAGGATTCGCAATGGAGGCGCCTATAGCATTTCAGACACACGCTGCTTTGTGTCTCAGGACAATTTTATAGGTTTTTCTTGCTTTGTTTCTTGTTCTTTTTGTTAATTGAAAATCAGAATAATCTAGACTCAAAATGGATGCTCTGAAACATCCATGTATGGAAAACACAACATTCCCCATCCTTTACTCCCATCATATCAAAGGACCTAGCTCTGAATTTCACATTCATTCACGGCAATCAGATCAGCAGAAGGAAAATCTCCTACAGATGAAGAGTTTGTTACACTGATTCAGTAGATGAGTGCCTATGACAAATAGCACCATGAGCTACAAAACACCAATAGTGCTTGACTGCTGATATCAAATAGTTGTAATCAGCTTAGTAGATAAGTACATATGACTTTGAATGAATAAAAATGGCCTCCTTTTACATACTGGATTTCCAAGGCAGCAGGGAGGGGGGGAAATTAATCTGACAGTGGAGGGAAAAGGGGTAAATCCGGAGAAGCAGGAGGCAAAGAGGGACTCCTGGCTGTGCACATAGTGCTCTGACTGCTGGGGTTGTTGCTCCAGCTTTATTTAGAGAAAATATCATAGAATCATAGAATATCAGGGTTGGAAGGGACCTCAGGAGGTCATCTAGTCCAACCCCCTGCTCAAAGCAGGACCAATCCCCAATTTTTGCCCCAGATCCCAAGTGGCCCCTCAAGGATTGAACTCGCAACCCTGGGTTTAGCAGGCCAATGCTCAAACCACTGAGCTATGCCTTCCCCCCTGAGGACTATTTTAGAACATTGGTAAATAGGATTACAGTTTCTCACCTTTCCTGCTACTTCATCCACTTCCTCTCTTTTCTATTACCATTGACTATGCTCCCCTTTTCCTAGGCTCAGAACTCCACTTCAGTTCTGACTCCTCCTTCTTTGCCCACATCCTGCTTTTAAGGTAATAAAGCTAGTCACTTAGACATGCTAGTAAACAACTGCACCTTGTTATACATTATGGGCTACCCTCCACCCACTCCAGTGGTGGCTGTTAAACTTGCTGAGGCCTGTCACACCCTCCTCTACACTGCAGTGAAAATCTACCCTTTCTCTTCTATGCCTATTGCTAAAATCCTTATCCATGCTTTTGGCATCTCCCCTCTCTACCAGCAAAATGCTGCTGCTAAAATCCTCTTCTGCTCCCACCACAGCACCCCTCGGAGTCCTTCAGTGCCTCTTCATTGCATTGCATTCCATTCAAGCTTTTGCCCTTACTTTCAAGACTTGGCACAATCACACCGCCAACTAAATCTCCACTCTCATTTACTCCTACTCTGCCCAAGAAATAAACACTCTTCCCAAACTTCCCTCTCTATAACGCCCTTCCTCACTTCTCACCTGTGGCTTTGCAATGTCTCGAATACTACCCCTCATTCTTGGAACATTCCCCCCATTACTTCTCAGCTGTTCTACTTTTTAAAACCCACTTCTTCCATCGATCTTCCCTACACTGATCACTTCATCTGCCTCTGCACTCCCAACTCCTTAATGGTCTCCCCCATGTTTTGCCTTGTCTGAGTTCCAGTGTAAACTCTTCAGGGCAGTGACATTGAGTTATACCATGTTTCATAAAATGCCAAATGGATTTTTTAATGCTACCTAGATTATGAACAATAAAACCCCACAGTCATTACTGGAACAGCCCAGGGTCAAACGAAAAAGGTCTGTTCTCTAGGTCTTTGGACACCTGTGCCATCCTATGAGGTTTTGATTTGCTGGTTTACACTTTGATACTATCAAATTATCAGATCAAAAAGAATGAACAATAATAATCCCAAAGAAAAATAAATATCTCCTATAAACTCACCTCCTCATGACGCAGTGAATGCCTAAGAGGAAGTTTATGAACAGTATAATGTATTTCTGCAGAGAGAGAGAGAGAGAGAGGCCCGTCTATATCTTTTTAAAGGTACAAACTAAAAGAAACCCATTCTGCAGCATAGCAAGGTGGGGAGCCCTTTCACACACGGGTAAGAGCCATGGGATCACAGGAGTCTACTAAGACACCAGCTGTTCTCTCCTATCAGACAACATCAGATGGAGAAGTCCCACTCCCCTAAACCATATTAGACAGAAAATAAACAAATCAGTGACAGAAAGACCATGCCAGGGAAAAGTGCACCTCCATTTTATGGACTGGTGTGCAAAGGGGAGAGAGGTGAGCATTTGCCTTCACCCTACCTGGACGTCTGGCCCATGCAAAGCTTCTCTGCCTTGTGCACACCATCTGTTCAGGGGGGCTCATTTCTCTTTTCTGTTTCATCACGGGCAGTTTAAATAATAAAAGGCTGGTATATTCATTTGTTCAATGGGGGCAGCGCAATCTGCATATTATCATACTCTGTGTGGTATCCCTTTTCCTAGATAATATGGTAACTGTTTAATCCCTTTCCTATGCCTGTGTGTGTCTCAGTCATAACCTTTTATACTTTATCATGTGCGTCATCTTCGGCGTACGATCCACAATTTGTTTGCTAGTCATTTCTCTACCAAAAAATAATATCATGGGAGTTTTGATACTGGCTCAAACCCCAAATCCATGTAGTCTATTTTTCTGCCTGACACAATGAACAATACTGGATGCTTTTAGAAGGTGAAATATTGCCACAGTGCACTCGTTAGTTGTGTGATCCTTTCTGACTTTCCCCCATCCCCCATTCAGTGCTTAAAGTGTGGGTGGAGAGGAACCACAAGGGGTCACAAACCCAGCTAAAAATAATAATAATTGATCTGGGTAACTGAGGGGTGCATTTTCGAGCACTGTCTTACCAAAGCTGCAGCTCCCAGATTAGGATAGACCCACTTTTTTCAGACCACTTTCAGCACTGCCTCCACTTACCGCTCCCATTACACACACCTCTGGATCTCACATTCTTGAGTTGAAATGTAATTACCTATATCAACTTAGTTTGTATAATCATAAATATCAGAGATCGTAAAATTATCCAGGCTACAGTATTTGACTATGCTGACCTCCTACTGCAGTGAATTCCCCAGGGGGACTATGACAAGACTTTTTATGTATTATAAATGTCCTAGCGTTTACTTTAATCAAATTCGACCCTACCTTTGGTATTATGGGCCATAAGAAAAAAGAAAATTAATCTGTCCTTTCTTTATATCCTTCATATCTTTGTGTGCCTCAGTTAAATCTTTCCCTGTATCTTGTATTCCTATATCACACCCATCACCGTGGTATCTTGAGTGTTTCACGCTGTTCTAAGGCATACTCATAAAGATATAGCTATCTTTTTTCCTATCTACCATTTGGCCTTTTGTTTTTGGCATTTTTGCAGGAAAACTGTTCAAAGAAATAGGTTTTACATTTTGCTCCGAAAGTTCAAAAATGTATGGTCAGTCTGATCTATTCCATAACCAAGTTACAAATTCATGGGTCAGCTGCCAAGATAGCTCTCTGGCCTGTTTAAAAAGTGTCACTTATAGTTGATTGGGGATGGAGGGATGACAAAGGGGGAAATTTGCAATTTTTTTTTATTTCCCCATTTTATTTTGTAATTCAAAATTTTATTAAAATGTCATGCTTTATCATCAGTCAAAAATGGAGTTGACAGATTACTAACATTTTATTGATTTTTTCCAATTTTTACAAATGAAATTTCTTCAAAATTTGAAAAATGTCAACTGGCTCTACTTTCACTTTTGTGGTTGAGAATTCCATTGTTTTAGGGCATCACAGCTGTCATTATCATGCAGAATGAGGTGTTCCCCAGGTAATCTAGGCCAGGCCCCTAAAGAGTTTTGGAGATGAAGACCAAAATTTTACTAAGACCTAGTAATTCCATTGTGAGCCACTGAAGATGGCAGAGCCCTGGGATGTTGTACTCTATGTGATCTCTGTTGCCAGACAGAGAGACTGCTGTGTTCTGGACCAATTATACCTTTAATAGGGGCATTGTTTCATCCCTAGATACAGAAAACTACAGTCACAAAAGGGTAACAAGCTTTGTGGATAGGGAAGAAGCAGTAGATGTGGTATATCTTGACTTTAGTAAGGTTTTGATACTGTCTTGCATGACAGTCTCATAAACAAACTAGGGAAATACAACCTAGATCAGCGGTTCTCAAACGTCATTGCACGGCGACCCCTTTCTAACAAAAATTACTACATGACCCCAAGGTGGGGAACTGAAGCCTGCGCCCGCCCGAGCCCCACCACCCCAGATGGTGGACCAAAGCAGAAGCCCAAAGTATTCAACCTCGGGCAGAGGGCCTGTAACCCGAGCCCCACTGCCCAGGGCTGAAGCCCGAGCCCCATCGCCCGGGACTGAAGCCTTTGGGCACTGGGGCTTGCACTTTGGCCCTGGGCTCCAGCAAGTCTTATGCCAACCCTGGCAACCCCATTAAAACGGAGTTGCAGCCCACTTCGGGGTCCCAACACACAGTTTGAGAATGGCTGACCTAGATAGAGCTACTATAAAGTGGGTGCATAACTGGTTGGAAAAACGTTCCCAGCGAGTAGTTATCAGTGGTTCACAGTCAAGCTGGAAGGACATATCAAGTGGGGTCCCACAGGGATCAGTTCTGGGTCTGGTTCTGTTCAATATCTTCATGAATGATTTAGATAATGACATAGAGAGAACACTTAAAGTTTGCAGATGACACAAAGCTGGGAGAGGTTGCAAGTGCTTTGGGGGATGGGATTAAAATTGAAATCGTCTGAACAAACTGGAGAAATGGTCTAAGAAAATAGGATGGAATTCAATAAGAATAAATGCAAAGTACTCCACTTAGGAAGGAACGATCAGTTGCACACATTCAAAATGGGAAATGACTGCCTAGGAAGGAGTACTGTGGAAAAAAAAATCTGAGGATCATAGTGGATCACAAGCTAAATATAAGTGAACAATGTAACACTGTGGTTAAAAAAAAAAAAGCAAACATCATTCTGGGATGTATTAGCAGGAGTGTTGTAAGCAAGACCCGAGAAGTAATTCTTCCGCTCTACTCCATGCCAATGAGGCCTCAACTGGAGCGTTCTGCCCAGTTTTGGGAGCCACATTTCAGGAAAGATGTGGACCAACTGGAGAAAGTCCAGAGAAGAGCAACAAAAACGATTAAAGGTCTAGAAAACATGATCTATGAGGGAAGACTTTAAAAAAATCGGGTTTGCTTAGCCTGGAGAAGAGAAGACTGAGGCGGGGTATAACAGTTTTCAAATACATAAAAGGTTGTTACAAGGAGGAGGGTGAAAAATTGTTCTCCTTAACCTCTGAGGATAGGACAAGAAGCAATGGGTTTAAATTGCAGCAAGGGCAGTTTAGGATGAACATTAGGAAAAAGTTCCTGACCGTCAGGGTAGTTAAGCACTGGAATAAATTGCCTAGTGAAGTTGTGGAATCCCCATCATTCGAGATTTTTAAGAGCAGTTTAGACAAACACCTGTCAGGGATAGTCGAGATATATTTAGTCCTGCCATGAGTGCAGGGGATAGACTAGATGACCTCTTAAGGTCCCTACCAGTCCTATTCTTCTATGATTCTAAATGCATGGATCATCATGGCTAAGTCTGAATTTGACAGAAAAGGAACAAAGTCTTCTTGCCAGCAATAAGGATCTTTCCTTAACTGTGGTGATATCCTTCAGTTCTTCTGTCTTCTAAATAATCATAGGCTTTTGGGCTATATAAGTCCTGCCATATCTCTAACTTTTTCATATTCCCAAGGCCTTTTCATTCTCCATTCTATCATAATTATATTGAGTTGGTCAAAACTGGATACTGTAGTTCATACTAGGACTTACCTTTTTTCATAATGCCATCTTTCGTATAATAAAAAGAGCGAGAGAAAACACAGAAGTGTTTGCTTTTTCAACTGTTGCTTTATACTGGGCAGACATCTTCACTGAGCTGTCCAAGAGGACTTTCTTCTCAAAGGATACTGGGAATCCAGAAGCTTTCAGCATATGAGCATTACTTTTGCGACAGACAGATTCCATCTTTCTCCCAGTGTGAGACCTGGATTTCCCTATTCTTTGCTCCCAGGGCACCAAACTCATGCAAGTCCCCTTGTGCCCATTTCAATTCTCAGCAAAGCTGGTTTCACAGCAACATTAAGAGCTTTTCCATTTAGAAAGTTTGAGAAATAATCCAAGCAATTAGTTTTCAGTTAAGAGGCTCTGAAAATGTTAGGATTTTGTGTGCTGCATAAAGTATTCTCAGTTCGTTTAGTGCATTGGTCTATTATAACATGTGCTTTAAGATATGGCCTTTCCCATCCATCTACACAACTAGAACGCTCATCCAGGCTCTCAGCATCTTGCACCTCAATTACTCCAACATCCTTTTCTCTGGCCTTGACAAATGCAATATTGTTCCAATCACATCTGTTCAAATACCATTTTCCTAGCCCCTTGCTGTGACCATGGGACTGCACTCTTTGCATTCGCCTGCAGACACCCCCTTTTCCATCACATCAAACATAAGCTACTTGGATTCACCATCAAGGCCCTTTGTAGTCACCCCCCTACTTTACTTATTATTTGTCATTCACTACGGAGATGCTGACTCCCAACTACAGTTGGCCTATGTGCCAGTCTCCATTGCCCATTTGTAAAATTTCAAACAAGCATCATTGTGCTTTCTTCCATGCTGCCCCACATGCTTGGGAGGTGCTCCCCATAAACCTCTGCAAAGTTACCTCATTGCCCTCCTTCAAATCCCTCCTTGAAACTCCTTTTCTGTGATGCCTACTGAAAACTTTGCAACAGTTAGGTTGCTGGTGTGCTGACACCATGGTCGATCAAGGAGACCAAGATTTATCATTGTTTCCTTGTACCCCCCCAGTGTGTCTATCACCCCCTGTTGTCTCTTCTCTTATACTTAGATTGTAAAGCTCAGTGAGGGAGGGACAATCTTTTTGTGTTTCTATAATGTCCAGCACAGTGGGGTCCTAGTCTATGGTAACAAACAACAACGTTGATATCACTATAAATGTTATAATATATGCATCTTGGAGCTCTTGGGGTTCAATTCTACCGCCCTTTTTCTCAATAAGTAGCACCTTGCACAGAGATTTCAGGCAGACTACTTGTGGAGCAGGGCGCTACTCAGCATGAGCAAAGGTGGCAGCACCTGACCCTTAATGTTGATCAGTACATATATTATTGGCACACTCCCCTTTAACATTACTAGACAAGGCAAAAGGAGATAAGGTTTGTTTTCATCAGGCAGTCACCACATAGGGAGTTTAGAATGTTTCAATTTCTATTCCAGATAAACAATGCTAAACATCTAGGATGCATACATTATATGGATTAGAGAAATTTACAATTCAAGGGGATGCTTCAGAACAAGTCTAAACACTTTGCGAATACAGACTAACACGGCTGTTACTCTGAAACAAGTCTAAACACTGTTTGTTCTGCAGCTTATCCTTGCACTACATGTGTAATCAAGATAGGAGTGAAAAATGCCATTCTTAGATCAGCAGAGACCACAATTCTCAAAATCAGGAAACTCAGCTACAGAGCACTGTGTCAGGAAATCTACCCCAAAAAGGGGAACAATCCAAGTATGGCTCCCCAAAATGCTATTATTCTATAGGATTGTCCTCTGATTCCAATTTAAAATTCTTACAAAAGAATCAGTTCAGGAGAACGAGCATCGTAAAAGTGTGAGGATGTTGTTACACTACCTTGATCTTCTTTGCCATAATCCTACACATCACTCTCTGAGTTGCACTAATCAGAACTGCAATACACTGTTGCAACCAACCACTGTCAAATACCCTTTATAGAAAAGTTCCAGTGATGCTATCTGAATATCCCTCCTCATGTAAAGTTTCATTTTCAATTTTATAAAGATAATTAAACAAGGAGAACTCTATCTGGTACAGCTCCTTTATCTTCTGAGTTTGCTCTGAGTTGAGCTTTCCTGAGGTACTCCATAGTAATAGCAACATTGGTCTGTTTCTCAGAGCAAGATGACTTAAATTAGGTAATGCAAGCTCTCTGGGGCTCTACTGCTCTTGAGAACATGTTCAGCATACAGCTCCAAGGTCTCATACTTCCCCTAAACCATAATGAATGTTAGGAGGATCACAAAGAAGAAACACTGATTTCCAGTGAATATCCAAATGGTCTTGTTTTCTTAACGTTATAAAGTTAAACTCCTGGAAAGTCACCTTTTCAGTCCAATTTTTGTTTTTGCTGAACATGGCTTTAACCTCATCTGCTACCCCTACATAATATGGCTCAGAGTGTGCAGGAGTTTCTCTCCGTAAGCTGAGACCAGCATTTCCAGGGGATCCCTGGCGAACATCACTTTAATGTAACTATTCAGCAGCTCCACCTCCTGGGTGGGAGAGTAAGAACTCAGTCTCCCCATCAGTAGAGAATTATGGACCCTTTTTTTCCTGTTTCAGAAGCCTTCCTGCTCTGGTTCATTGTAAGGAGAAAAACTACCCTCTTCCACAGTTGACACAGCCCACTTTGGGCACCTCACAGTAGATGAACTTGCAGTTGTTCTCCACAAAAAGCTGTCTGGCAACTTGAGATTGCAAACGATTTCCAAATCAGAGAGGCTGTACTTCAGGCAGATGGCACTCAAAGTGGGTTTTCGATAGAATTGATCCATCAGCCAATCTTCTGTAGGGCCTGAAAGAGATGATATGCAGAAGAAAGGAAGATAAAGAATCACTATGCAATAACCTCCTGGAATTGTCTTTGCATTCAGCCATTCATAGAGCTCAGGTTAACTTTCTGAAGAGTCTAACTAGTCTAACCCCCCTTCCCTACCTGGGTTACTTGGGAGCAGGCAACACTCACCTGTGTGCCTGGGTGCCTGATGTTGTTGACAGTAAAGGAGATCCTGAGTACCCCAGTGGTGATGTTGGATAGTGTTAAGGAAAAGTTAGCATATGTGCATATGTGACTCCATTTTGGTTTGGGGCCCACCATTGTGGGCAAGCACATCATGCACGGGAGGAGTGTTCCTTAGATACTGCATTCCTGTGAAACTCCCCCCGCCCTTGTTTCCAGCCTGTCTCGACTCCCGGTTTCTGTTCTTTGTCTGTTCCTAACTCCCTGCCTCCTGGCCTTGATGTGAGCCTCCCATCCTGATAAGAAAGGCTACTGGTACATTGCTTTAGGACCATGTTGTGTAGTTGAAGTAATGGTTTAGCACGGGGGATGCACTTAGCAGGGATAGGTGGTAGATAAGGGAAGGGTTTGTCTATTGGCTAAGGTTTCCGAAGCACGAGGACAACATGCTTTGCTAAATGGTATATAATCTCTGTATAACCTGCATTCGGGGTCCCCTCTTGATTAGCAGGGGGGCACCACGCTCGAGCGTAATAAACTTAGTATCTTTGGGAACTCTGCAGCTGTGGACTTTGTTCGTGTGCCTCAGCCTAGACTTGAACTGTGTGTGACCTATCAGGTATAATTTGCAGCAGTTCTTGTGCGTGACTTATCGGGTATAATTCGCAGCAGTTCTTGTGCGTGACTTATTGGGTATAATTCGCAGCAGTTCTTGTGCGTGACCTGTCAGGTATAAGTCGCAACAGTTCTTGTGCGGTTGACCTGTCAGGTATAATTTGTAACAATAGGAGGGAATCCTCTGTCCACCCCTCTGCTGCAGTCTTTTTAATTGTAAAGGAAATTAAAGTGCCTCCACCTGGCTGGGCCCTGTACACACTCAATGTTGTTTTGGGAGCCTCCATGAACAAAACTAAGCTATTCTCCCCAATGGGTGTAACTCAAAAATACCAATTATAAACAATACGCACCCAATATACACTTTGATTTGGTTAAAAGACCTTTACTTAACAACCTAAGGAAAGATGGTATAAAAGAGTGAGATTAAATATCACAACTAACTTAAATCAGTTGGGGGCAGTTTGATAAATCAATTAACCAATAGAGTTTACAGTAGTAAATGAAACTTCTCTAACTTGCATTTACACTGTCACCATTTACCCCACCCTGAATGTACATTCTGCTAGATTTCAGTGTTCTAAACACTTGCTTGCATGGGCATGCTTGAAGATCTTGAAGCTGGGGACAGCACCTGTTGGTCCAGCCAATGCAACAAGGGGCAGAACAATTCTAGTTCGGGATAATTCCAAACTGCACAACCCTTTGAACATTGGAGTTGTTTAAACCAAGTGTCAGCAACCCTGGGTTCTCGTTAGATGACAAGACCACTCCACCTCTTTTCAGACTCAGATAACCCCTTTAAGTCTCTTTGCTGTCCCCCTCTCCTTTCAAGCAGTTTCCCAGACAAAGGTGGTGATTACTCACAGTGCCTGCACTGCAGACCCACCTCTGTCAGCTCTGGGCACAGCAACAGTCTCTGCCCTGGCTCCAGTGAAGCCCACCAACAGCCTCTGGGGGCCCCTGTTTGACTCTCAAGAGCAGCTTCTGGCTTTCTAGCAGCCGCTCCTGGTTCAGACAAAGCTTCATCAAGCTATCTCAGCTCCTCTCCAAAATGGAGCCCACCACATGCTCTCCCTGCACTCCCTGGAAGTCTCTCTCTTCCCCAAGGCAACACGGAAGTTGGGGTCTCCAAAACTGGATAGCAGCACTCAGGATCTTCCCAACTGGGACACTCCCAATTAAGTTCAGTGGCCCCTCTAGCAAAGGGTTCCTAGGCCTACACTAGCAAATCAAGGTTAAAAACTATCTACAGCTGACTCTGCATAAGAGTTCTCTTCATAGCATAACTCAATGTACAGCTGGTAGGGGGCAACAGAGCCTTCCCCCAAACACACTTTTGTTTAGGTGGGAAGGGAGGGGAAGCAGCAAAGGAGACAGAGGCTAAGTCTGCTGAGGGCAGCGGTGCTCAGAGCTCTCCATCTTCTCACCTCTCGTCCCCTGCTGGCTGCTGAGCCCATTTAGCTGCTAAGTTTGACAGGGGGAATCTGCAACTGTAGCCTTCCCATCAGCAGGAGTCACTACTTCCTGCACTAGGCAGGCAGGAGCCTTCAGCTGTGGGTCCAGCTGGCTCAACCCTTCTTGTGCTGGTCTTGTGGAGGGCCTGCAGAGCAGGAGGGTCCTGGCTGGGACCTGGGGGAGGCGCCCTGGTTGGAACAGTACTGTCTTTTCTCTTCCCCTCAGCCCCCTTTGGGGCAGGCACAAGATCAGGGGAGAAGAAGGGGGACAGATACAGGAGAAGACAGGCACAAGAGGGAGGAACAGGCACTAGCGGGCAGCTATGAGGGGAATTTTGGGGACAGGGCTAGATGATGGAAGGATTTGAGAGGGAGAAGAGACTGGGGCAAGAGGTGTTTTAGGGGAGAGAGAATGAGGGGCTTGGGGGATACTGAGATGAGTTTGGGGTAAGGAAGAGGGGAGACTAGGAGAAGGAGAGTTTTGGAGAAGGAGGTGAAAGGTGACTTGGGGGAGAGGGAGAAGACCCTAGAAGAGTTTGTGGGAAGCAGTGGAGTCTGAGACCAGCTCTATGCTACAAACTTACAATTGGTATAACTATGTCACTCAGGGGTGTGAAAAATCTACATCCCGAGCAATGCAGTTACACCGACCTAGCCCTCCATGTAGACAGCCCTACATCGACATGAGGGCTCCACCCATCAACATAATCCACCGCCGTGAGAGGCAGTGGTTAACTATGCCAACGGGAGCAGCTTTCCTGTCAGTGTAGTAGCATCTTCACTGAAGTGCTACTGCGGCACAGCTGTGCTGATGCAGTGGTTTAAGTGTTGACCTGCCCTGGGAAGATCTGACATGGAACAAAGTCTGGAGGGGAAACAGGAGAGACCGCAGGATTTAGCTTGAGGAGGGTGGAAACTCCTGGCTTCCACATGAAAAAACTGCTACAGAACAGGACAAGAACCATCACAGACAGCAACATAGAAAGAGTGGCAGGAGCAAACCAAAGTAAGTCCTGGGAGGTTTCGGGGTTCTTTTAACAGTGTTGGTTGGGGAGAAAGGAACTTGTATTAAAGCCTTTTCGGGGTTGCAGTGGATGGGGTGTTCTTGTAGCACTGTAGGGAAATGTATTCAACATTCAGGGCAAAGTTATTCCACTGGTTTAATTGCCCATTGTCCCTGAAACGTGGTCAGTGTTGCCCTCTGTAGATGTAGTAGGCAGTGATAAAGGAGGATATACAATCTCACATTTGTGGATGTAAAATGTTTATGGGAGGAGAAGAAGAAGAAAAGAACCTTAGAGAGCCAAATGTGCCAGATGGATGTGTCTGGTATTTGAAGAGCACAGAGAACAGGCTAGAGAATAGGACAGTTGGAAAGATATTGAAAGGAAGGCAAGTTCAGAATCTTGCAGAAATTTTGTGCCAGATTCTGAACTGAAGAGGCAGACAGTGAAGATGTTTTGAGGACAACTGTGACTTGTTCCCGTGTCAGATAATAGAAGATACAAGTAGCAGCTGTAAACCATATTAGCACAGTATGTGTCTTTCTTTCCCCACTAGCGGCTGGCCCATATAAGATGATCGGAGTTTAATACAGCTAATAGCTAAAGGAATCACCCCTTCAAGCTCAACAAGTGAGGCTCATGTTTGTCTTAGTACTGAAGGCCCAGATTTCAAACCTGCTGATGATCTGAACAGAAGATAATTACACAGCCACAATAAGAACAAACTGAAGTTTGGAGATTAGAAACTTGGAGACCAAAAAGAAGGGCATTTTGCATAAATTATAGGTAACAGACATGCAGTGGATCAAATTATAATGACTTCCAAAGATCAGAAACTCTACAAAGTTTTTAATATGAGGTTCTACTAGAAAATGTGAGGTGATTTTTTTCAAAACAAGTAAATTAAATTAGTAAAAATCTCCAATGAGCAGAAGAAGGGTTCAATTAATCTATAACTTCTTACTTGTTGGAATAGTCTGCCACGCCAGCTTCTGTAGGAGGGATTTGATATGTGCACATCTGTTTATTAGGAAGCAGACAGACACCACCAGTTAAGTAACTGGTATCTGTGAAATTATCACTTTTGACTGCTAACAAAGTATGTAGTATTTGAACGAATGAACTGTAGTGAAAAATTTCTATATCTCATTACCTGTCTCCCAAACCAACCGGTCACTGCCTTTACTATGCATTTTATAGGAATCTCTCCCATCTTCCACAACTTTTCAATAATCGCTAATGGCTCAGATATCTCCTCAGTCAGCTCCTTGAGTATTCTCGGATGTATTTCATCAGGCCCTGGTGACTTGAAGACATCTAACTTGTCTACATAATTTTTAACTTGTTCTCTCCCTATTTTAGCCTCTGATCCTACCTCATTTTCATAGGCATTCACTATGTTAGACATCCACTCACTACTAACTTTTTCAGTGAAAACTGAAACAAGTCATTTAACACTTCTGCCATTTCCACATTTTCTGTTATTGTTTTTCCCCCTTCATTGAATAATGGGCCTATCCTGTCCTTTGTCTTCCTCTTGCTTCTAATGTATTTACAGAATGTTTTCTTATTACCCTTTATGTCTCTAACTAGTTTAATCTCACTTTGTGCCTTGGCCTTTCTAATTTTGTCCCTACATACTTGTATTATTTGTTTATATTCACCTTCTGTAATTTGACCGAGTTTCCAGTTTTTGTAGGACACTTTGAGTTTCAGATTGAAGATCTTGTGGTTAAAACAGGGTGGTCTCTTGCCAGACTTCCTATCTTTCATACATAGTGGGATAGTTTGCTTTTGTGCCCTTAATAATGTCTCTGAAAAACTGCCAACTCTCTTAAACTGTTTCCCCTTATACTTGCTTCCCATAGGGTCTTACCTACCAACTCCCTGAGTTTGCTGAAGTCTGCCTTCTTGAAATCCATTGTCTTGTGTGTTTTCCCTTCTACCATTCCTTAGAATCATGAGCTCTTCTACTACTTCATGATCATTTCCACCCAAACTGCCATCCACTTTCAAATTCTCAACCAGTTCCTCCTTATTTGTCAAAATCAAATCTAGAACAACCTCTCCTCTCCCCTAGTAGCTTTCTCCACCTTCTGAACTAAAAAATTGTCTCCAATACATTCCAAGAACTCGTTAGATAATCTGTGTCTTGCTATATTATTTTCCGCAACAACTGTCTGGGTAGTTGAAATTCCCCATTACCACCAAGTTCTGGGCTTTGGATGATTTTGTTAATTGTTAAAAAAAAAGCCTGACACACCTATTCCTGGTTAGGTGGTCTGTAGTAGACCCCTCCCATGACATCACCCTTGTTATTTACCCCTTTTATACTTACCCACAGACTTTCCACAAGTCTGTCTCCTATTTCCATCTTAACCTCGGTCTAAGTGTATACATGTTTAATATATAAGGCAAAACCTCCTCCCTTTTTTCCCTGCCGGTCCTTCCTGACCAAGTCTTACCCTTCTATACACATATTCCAGTCATGCATATTATTCCACCAAGTCAATCTGTGATGCCAACTATATCATAGTTGTGTTTATTAACTAGCATTTTAAGTTCTTCCTGTTTATTCCCCATACTTCTCGCAGGCCACTGTCTGCAAATCCACACCAAGATCTAGGTTCTCTGTCTGGATACAGGCGCAGGTGGATGAGACAGGAGCAAGGCTGGCACTGCTTGTCTTATTTTTGAAATTAAACTACTGAACTCCTTAATCTCAAAACAGTAAAATATCCTAGCATTTTGCGGGAAAGACCATCTCTACATAGTACAGAGCACCTCTGTCTCTAGTTATCCCTGAAAAAGAGATTGAATGAAGGAAGAATATCACAGCATCCTGTTAAAAGGTGTGAAATAATGCAGTGAAGAATGGGGAACACACTTTCAAACAGCTATATAAGAGAGACAACAGGAAGCCATTCCGAAACCTATTTCATTCTCTCTAAAAGAGAAAATTCACAAATCTGTTAAACAGCATTAGACAGAAAATAAAGAAATATTTTATTGGTGGAACTCGGGGAATTACACTAATTTTATATATAAAGGTGAGTAAAAGAAAGGATTGCTAATAATTTACTGTACCTATATATCTAGATCATGCATAGTTTCTCTGCTTGTAAGCCTTTCAGCTAGGGACTCCTAGAATTTGGCATTCCTGTTCTTTTCTCCTAAATAATCCCTTGCACATGATGTTATGATTGATTGGTTTCCCGTTGTATATTCAGCAGTTGATTCTTGTGCTACCAGATTGGTGACAAACCTCACGTTAGACTGGTTTCCATAAAATTATGTTTTGGATTTATAACAGTACCCAGAAACAGTCTGTACAAGGATCATGCCTTCTAGAGGTTTCATGGGGAGTTTTAAGCATAATGGACTGTCAGTTGGTGAAAACCTCATGGATAAAGTGGAAAGGAAGACTGAAGTTATGTAATGAAAAAAAGTAAAGATGAGTCTTAGCTGCAATGATGAGCATGGCATAAATGCCTAGACAAATACCCAGGGTTTGGAACTGAACTTTCAAAGATTTGGAGTGTGTTTGTCTTCAGGGTCCTATTTTGGGTTATTCTGCTATATCCAACCCCTTCATTGGTGGAATATTTGTATGTCCAAGATGCCAATTAAATAAAATTTCTGTTAAAAGTAAAATGAGCAAACTCTCAGGGTAAATTTGTTTTGTCAACACCCATGACATTCAACAGGAATTGGGATGGATGAGGACATTCCTGCTTTGAAACCTTCCTAGCCTCCCTTTTGGAAAACAGCTGGCTCATTGGGATTTTTATCTCTATTCTGATCAATTGTTGAAATTTGATTCTGTTCTATGTCCAGTGACTTGAATTCCTCACCAGTTGACCTCTTTTTAGAGGTCTGTATGGAATGAGTTAGTGGGTCTCAGCACAGTATCTGCTGACTAAATATCAGCATCTCAAAAAAGACCATTATTAGCATGCTGTGACAATTTGGAAATATGCCTCTACAGTTTATGAATTGTGTGAGATTATGACTCTTATGTGGCTGGGTTGTACTGCAAACTCCATTTGGAATGTGCAAGCTTTTCCCTTTTCTATGGTTGGTTTTCCTCCGTGTTGGGTTGAGTTTCCAATGGCTGGTGGCAAAAGAACAACAGAAGGAAATTGACTAAATACCCAATCATTGGAAATCTAGTCACTCTAGACAAAAAAAAAAAGGGGTCCCTTCCCAAAAGAACTGGTTTAGTAGGGAGGAGAAAACTCACTTGGCTGGGGGAAGCTGGGAAGGGTGTCACCTGCTACAGGGGGCTGAAGGTTTTTAAAAGGGCAAAAACTGTTCCACTCAATGGCCAATTTCTTCACTGCATGAGGGAGAGGCCAGTAATCATGTGACAGCCTGCATGAGGCAGGGGACGCCCTGCCTGGACACTGCTGCTAGTCCCTATGGACTCACAAGGGAAGGGTGAGCGAGAAAGTGAAGGACAATGTGATTTCAGCTGTTTATTGTTTTGGATTATTTGTACTCATTTGTGCTTTGTGCGATTGAGTATAAAAGAGCATAAAGGTGTTAGACTCTGTGCAAAGTGTGCGAGTGTGTGTTAATTGCTTCACACCTGCTGCATTCCCCTGACTGATTTAAACTGTAACCAGAAGCTTCACACCTTCAGGGTGGAGTTCTGGAAGAAGGGTGGCTTTTTTTATTTTAAAATACCCGAGTTATTTTGAGTGTCCGTGCCAGTCCAGAGGGCCTAGGACAGGCGGACGGAGGTGCGCTATTTCCAAGAAGTGGTAGCAGACAGAGTCTTTGCCCAGGAAGTGTTCCAGAGAGGCCAAGGGAGGAACTAGTGCGGTAGCCTGTTGAGACCTACGGGAACTTGAAATACTTGGGAATTCAGAGCAGCAAAGGCTTGTATTCCATCACAGCAATCCTAGTTGGTGGCCAGGAAGTAGTGCACACTAAGACAGTGACACATGCTTATGTGGTTTCAGGACAGATGCAAAAGACTGAATGGACCATGGAGACCAACATACCCACTCATCCGGAGCAGTGGCTCCTCCAGGGCAGGGATGAGGCAAACTGGAAGAGCTGCTGTTTAGTAGAGGCTGTGAAACTATCACAAATACAGGGCCTCAGACTCCAGAGGTATCAATTTAGGACCGCTTATAAAGATTAAATACCACACACACACACATTTCTGGGCTAGAAAGGAAAGGGCCAGTGCTGTACCTGTTCTGTGATTTAATAGTGGACTTCAGGCTCCAGGACTGTCAAGTTGGCACCTTTCTCAAAATACTAAATTTGTGTTTTTAAAAACCCTCAGACGTCACAAAAACAGAACATCATTCAATGGGACGATAGAAAGCCATTGGGAAAAAGTCTTGTGCGGAGTTGTGAGGCAGACTGAGGAGGACGAGACACAGTGAAGATTTTGAGGAAATCCAGAGAAATTAGTTTTCAAAGTCATCAAACCCAACCTATTCCTGTCTACCATAACCACGTACATATTGCTATACTAGCAAAGTAGTCATGGATGTTTGGCTCATATTAACACTGCAAAAATAAATAAAACGTATTATTCCAAACAAAAGATGTCCCATTTCCTTGTGAAGCCATGCTATCCCCACACATTGCCCCTAGTCTAGGGAAATCAAGAACCAGCTTATCAAAATGTCTGTCACCAACACTGAAAAATTAAGTTAGGGAATTCCCAGGCATGTACCCTACACCCAACACTAGGAAATTAAATCTCGACACACTGTTTACTCGACATATCCTCTCACTCTTAGCTTCTGCACCATACTTCAGTCTCTGACATTCCCTGGGAGCTGTAACAGAAAATCCCCACCATGCAATCACAACACTAGTGATGATGAACAGAAAGGAAATCTCAAAGAGGGAGTGGCTGTTTAATTCATTCTGGGTGTGTTCAAAGCAGCTTCTGCCACCAATCACCTCCAAACCTTGTTTACAGACAAGTCGTAGTAATTTTTCAATAAGCAAAATTGCTATTCTATAGTCAAAAATGTATATATTGCTCTATTGGTTTAGTAAATCAGAATAAACAAGATGAAATCCATCGGATATAGCTCCTTTATCTTCTGAATTTTCTTTTGGAGATACTCCATGGTAATATCATCAATAGTCTTTCTCTGACCTATATCTCTTAACATGAAAGTAATGCAGACCCTCTGGGGCACCAATGCTCTTGAGAATCTGTTCAGCATCTCACCCCATCATATCACATTTCCCCACAATATCAAAGTGAGTATTACAGGGATGACAGAGCTGAAACATGGGTTTCCAATGAATGGTCAATTTATTTATGTTTTCTTGTCAGAATAAACTCCTGGAAAGTCACCTTTGGAGTAAAATTTTTGTTTTTGCCAAACTTGGTCCTGATCATCTTTGCCACAGTGATAGTACAGTATGGCTCAGAGTGCAAAAGTTTGCCTGTAAGCTGAAACTAACCATTCTAGGGAATCTCTGGTGAACATCACTTTGTTGTAACTAGTCATCAGTTCTGCCTGCTGATCAGGAGGGTAAGAACACGACCTTATTATGAGTGCAGTGTTATGGATAGTCTCACGTTTTACCTCAGAAACCTCCTTGCTCAGGTTCATTGTGAGTAGAAGAATGAGTCTCTTCCAGTTGGAACAGCCCACCTTTGGCACCTCATAGTAGATGTACTTGTGGTTATGTGCGACAAAGAGCTGTCCAGGAACCTTGGGGCTTAGTCTGTTTTCTGAATGAGAGAGGTTGTACTTCAGACAAGTGGAATTGAAAGTGACTTTGTCATTGTTGACTTGTCAGCTGGTCTTGTGTATCAGTAGGACTTGGTATGCCCAAGAAAAGGAGATAACACATCAATGATAGGATTGGTAAAAGGAAAACTGTGGGAATTCCTTAACAGTGAACATCACTAGGCAGAATATAAACAATTCAGTTATTTGAGGATGGGGAAAATGAGTAAAAAAGGGTAGAAATTTACTTTACCTGTATGTCTGGCCCACACTAAGTGTCTCTTCCTTTCAGAGTCTTTCCTTTCAGGTTCACACACTTTTTTTTTTTTTTTTTTTTTACTGCTAAACTAAATAAATCTTGGTGTGTGATGTTAAATTTCAGGATTGGTGTATACTCTGTGATGCGTAAATTCCTGTTCTACTAGTTTGTTGTCCAACTACAGGACTTGAATACAGTTAATTGGCACAAGACAAACATTGTGATCAGCAGTCACCCTATCTATATAGGTTCCAATGTAGGATATGTCAATCATAGCCCAGTGGTTAGAGGATTCACTTGAGAGGTGGGCGGGAGACCTCTACTCAAATCCTTTCTCCCCCTCGGGCGGTGAGTGGGGAGGGGAAATGAAACCTGGGTCTCTTACATCTCAGTAGAGTGCTTTAACTACTGGGTTAAAAGTTACGAGGTGGGCACCACCGCTGATTTTAAATGGGACCCAACGTGGCAGCCATGGTCAGAGGCAGATCATGGTCAGATCAGCCCCTGCACATGGCTTAGATGGCCAAATATCTGTCTTCCCCAGTTTGTGAATTGCTCTAAGTCTGGCATTGTGGATCTGGGCCTACGAGATTTCATTGAATGGGACTTGGACATAGAAGCCCATTGTCTGACACAAATTCATAGAGTTTAAAGCCAGAAAGGAGCATTAGAATATCTGCTCTGGCCACCTGAATATCCCAGGTCATTAAATTTTACCGAGTTACCGCTCTGTTGAGCCCAATAACTTGTGCTTGGCAAAAGCCTACCAGCAGGAGAGTGAGTTTGTGTGTGTATGGGGGTGGGGGGGGTGTGTGAGAAAACCTGGATTTGTGCTGGAAATGACCCACCTTGATTATCATGCACATTGTAGGGAGAGTGGTCACTTTGGATGAGCTATTACCAGCAGGATAGTGAGTTTGTGTGTGTGGTTTTCGGGAGGGGGGTGAGGGGGTGAGAGAACCTGGATTTGTGCAGGAAATGGCCCAACTTGATTATCATGCACATTGTGTAAAGAGTTGTCACTTTGGATGGGCTATCACCAGCAGGAGAGTGAATTTGTGTGGGGGGGTGGAGGGTGAGAAAACCTGGATTTGTGCTGGAAATGGCCCAACCTGATGATCACTTTAGATAAGCTATTACCAGCAGGACAGTCGGGTGGGAGGAGGTATTGTTTCATATTCTCTGTGTGTATATAAAGTCTGCTGCAGTTTCCACGGTATGCATCCGATGAAGTGAGCTGTAGCTCACGAAAGCTCATGCTCAAATAAATTGGTTAGTCTCTAAGGTGCCACAAGTACTCCTTTTCTTTTATCCTCAGAAAGGCATCCAATCTTGATCTGAAGATGTGAAAAGAGAGAATTCACCATGTCCCTTAGTTTGTTCTGGTGATTAATCTTCCTCACTGTTAATGATTGTGCTGTATTTCTAATTTGAATATGCCTGGCTTCAGCTTCCAGCCCTTGATTCTTGTTATGCTAGGGTGACCATATGTCCTGTTTTGGTCAGGACAGTCCGTTTTTTAAGTCCTGTCCTGGTCATCCCCACTTTTTTTGGCAAAAGTGGTCATTTGTCCCATTTGCTCTTGCCAACTTGATCAGTTGGCAAGAGCAAACAGGATCAATGCCCACTTTTGCCAAAAAAGGTGAGGTGCAGAGGAACATGCAGAAGGGGGTGAGCAGCAATGCCGGGGTCAGCTAAGCAGGAGAGAGGGGCCTCGGGCTAGCAGCTCAGGCCACTCCCATGAAGGGGGGGGCTCTCAAGTGAGTGGCTCAGGCCAGCCCCACACAGTGTCCTGTTTTCCCTTTGTTATGCCTTTCTCTGCTAGATTAATGCAAGAAGCCTGGGAAACAAGCAGGGAGAACTGGAAGTCCTGGCACAGTCAAGGAATTATGATGTGATTGGAACAACAGAGACTTGGTGGGATAACTCACATGACTGGAATACTGTCATGGATGGAGATAAACTGTTCAGGAAGGACAAGCGGGGCAGACAAGGTGGGGGACTGCATTGTATGTAAGAGAGCAGTATAACTGCTCAGAGTTCTGGTATGAAACTGCAGAAAAACCTGAGAGTGTCTCTGGATTAAGTTTAGAAGCGTGAGCAACAAGGGTGAAGTCATGGTGGGAGTCTGCTATAGACCACCGGACCAGGGGGATGAGGTGGACGAGGCTTTCTTCCGGCAACTAACAGAAGTTACTAGATCACAGGCCCTGGTTCTTATGGGAGACTTCGATCACCCTGATATCTGCTGGGAGAGCAATACAGCGGTGCACAGACAATTCAGGAAGTTTTTGGAAAGTGTAGGGGACAATTTCCTGGTGCAAGTGCTGGAGGAACCAACTAGGGCAGAGCTCTTCTTGACCTGCTGCTCACAAACCGGGAAGAATTAGTAGGGGAAGCAAAAGTGGATGGGCACCTGGGAGGCAGTGACCATGAGATGGTCGAGTTCAGGATCCTGACACAGGGAAGAAAGGAGAGCAGCAGAATATGGACCCTGGACTTCAGGAAAGCAGACTTTGACTCCCTCAGGGAACTGATGGGTAGGATCCCCTGGGGGAATAATGTGAGGGGGAAAGGAGTCCAGGAGAGCTGGCTGTTTTTCAAGGAATCCCTATTGAGGTTACAGGGACAACCCATCCCGATGTGTAGAAAGAATAGTAAATATGGCAGCGACAAGCTTGGCTTAACAGTGAAATCCTTGCTGATCTTAAACACAAAAAAGAAGCTTACAAGAAGTGGAAGATTGGACAAATGACCAGGGAAGACTTTAAAAATATTGCTCGGGCATGCAGGAGTGAAATCAGGAAGGCCAAATCACACCTGGAGTTGCAGCTAGCAAGAGATGTTAAGACTAACAAGAAGGGTTTCTTCAGGTATGTTAGCGACAAGAAGAAAGTCAAGGAAAGTGTGGGTCCCTTACTGAATGAGGAAGGCAACCTAGTGACAGAGGAAGTGGAAAAAGCTAATGTACTCAATGCTTTTTTTGCCTCTGTCTTCACGAACAAGATCAGCTCCCAAACTACTGCACTGGGCAGCACAGCATGGGGAGGTGACCAGCCCTCTGTGGAGAAAGAAGTGGTTTGGGACTAGTTAGAAAAGCTGGACAAGCCCAAGTCCATGGGGCCGGATGAGCTGCATCCGAGAGTGCTAAAGGAGTTGGCAGATGTGATTGCAGAGCCATTGGCCATTATCTTTGAAAACTCATGGCGATCGGGGGAGGTCCCAGACAACTGGAAAAAGGCTAAGGAAGTGCCCATCTTTAAAAAAGGGAAGGAGGATCCTAGGAACTACAGGCCAGTCAGGCTCACCTCAGTCCCTGGAAAAATCATGGAGCAGGTCCTCTAGGAATCAATTTTGAAGCACTTAGAGAGGAAAGTGATCAGGAACAGTCAGCATGGATTCACCAAGGGCAAGTCATGCCTGACTAATCTAATTGCCTTCTATGATGAGATAACTGGCTCTGTGGATGAGGGGAAAGCAGTGGACGTGTTGTTCCTTGACTTTAGCAAAGCTTTTGACACAGTATTCTTGCCAGCAAGTTAAAGAAGTATGGGCTGGATGAATGGACTATAAGGTGGATAGAAAGCTGGCTAGATTTTCAGGCTCAATGGGTAGTGATCAATGGCTCCATGTCTAGTTGGTAGCCGGCGTCAAGTGGAGTGCCCCAAGGGTCGGTCCTCAGGCCGGTTTTGTTCAATATCTTCATAAATGATCTGGAGGATGGTGTGGATTCCACCCTCAGCAAGTTTGCAGATGACACTAAACTGGGAGGAGAGGTAGATACGCTGGAGGGTAGGGATAGGATACAGAGGGACCTAGACAAATTAGAGGATTGGGCCAAAATAAATCTGATGAGGTTCAACAAGGACAAGTGCAGAGTCCTGCACTTAGGACGGAAGAATCCCATGCACCGCTACAGACTAGGGACCGAATGGCTAGGCAGCAGTTCTGCAGAAAAGGACCTAGGGGTTACAGTGGACAAGAAGCTGGATATGAGTCAACAGTGTGCCATTGTTGCCAAGAAGGCCAATGGCATTTTGGGATGTATAAGTAGGGGCATTGCCAGCAGATCAAGGGACGTGATCATTCCCCTCTATTCGACATTGGTGAGGCTTCATCTGGAGTACTGTGTCCAGTTTTGGGCCCCACACTACAAGAAGGATGTGGAAAAATTGGAAAGAGTCCAGCGGAGGGCAACAAAAATGATTAGGGGGCTGGAGCACATGACTTACAAGGAGAGGCTGAGGGAACTGGGATTGTTTAGTCTGCAGAAGAGAAGAATGAGGGGGGATTTGATAGCTGCTTTCAACTACCTGAAAGGGGGTTCCAAAGAGGATGGCTCTAGACTGGTCTCAAGTTGCAGTGGGGGAGGTTTAGGTTGGATATTAGAAAAAACTTTTTCACTCGGAGGGTGGTGAAGCACTGGAATGCGTTGCCTAGGGAGGTGGTGGAATCTCCTTCCTTAGAAGTTTTTAAGGTCAGGCTTGACAAAGCCCTGGCTGGGATGATTTATTTGGGGATTGGTCCTGCTTTGAGTAGGGGGCTGGACTAGATGACCTCCTGAGGTCCCTTCCAACCTTAATATTCTAGGATTCTGTGATTCAAGAGCCCGTCAGTACCTGGTATTTTCACCCCAGTGAAGTTACTTCTACAATTTGATTAAGTCACCTCAGTCTTCTTTGATAAATTTAACAGATCGAGCTTCTTAAGTCTCTCACTATTAGGCATTTTTTCCAGCCTTCAAATCATTAGCCTGGCTTTCTCTCACCCTCCCTAATTCTTCAACATCCTTTTTAAAATGGGGACACCAGAACTGTACGTAGTATTCCAGAATCGGTCTCACCAGTGCTGTGTGCAGAGGTAAAATCACCTCACTACTCCCCTATTTATGCATCCAAGGATCACAGTAGCCCTTGTTGCCACAGCATCACCTGGGGAGCTCACTTGAGTTGCTTGTCTGCTATGCAGCAGTGTGACCTAGTGGATGGAATAGCGGACTGGGACTTCAGAGAGCTGGGTTCTAGTTATGACTTTACCACGGGCCTGAGGGGTGACTTTGAGCGAGTCACTTTGTCATTCTTTGCCTCGGTTTCCCCACCTGTAAAATGAGGATACTTACCTCCTTTGTAAAACTCTGAGATCTATGGATGAAAGTAGTATTGATTATCATCAGCTCTAAATCCCTTTCAGAGTCACTGCTTTCAAAGATGCTGCCTCCCATTCTGCAGGTGTGGCCTATATTCTTTGTTCCTAGATATACAACTTTGCATTTGGCTGTATTGAAAACGCATTTTGTTTGAATGAGCTCAGCCTACCAAGTGATCCAGATCACTGTCTCTGACTGACCTTGTCGTCCTCCTTATGTACCACTCTGCCTCATCCAATTTTATCAGCAGTGATTTTATATTTACTTCCAGATCATTGATGAACTTGTTGACCACCATCTGACCTAGTAACCTCCCTGTGGAACCTCACTAGAAACACTCCATTCAACAATGATTCCCATTAAACTACTTTTTGAGCTCTTTCAGCTAGCCAGTTCTTAATCTATTTAGTGTGTGCTTTAGTGATATTTTACATTGCTAATTTTTTAATCAGAATGTCATGCAATACTAAGTCAAACCCCTTACTAAGATCTAAGTATATTACATCTTTGTGGTTAATTTCATCAACCAATGCAGTACGCTCAAAGCATGAAATTAGGTTTGTTTATGGAAAACAGGTCATATTAAAACCATGTTGAATGGCATTATATTCCTATTCTTTATCAGTTTAATCCCATATTGACTTTTCTATTATTTTGCCCAGTGTTTGTACCAGGCTAACCAGCTATAGGTGGCCCAGGGTATCCCACTTGCCTTTTTTGAAAGTTGGCACATTGTCACTTTTCCAGTCTTCTAGAATTTCCCCAATTATTCCAAGATTTAGTAAAAATTAACATTAGCAGGCCAGAGGGCTCCTCAGTCAATGCTTTGGTAACTCTGAACTGCAAGTTATCCCAACCTATTAATATAAAAATCTTTATCCCTAACAGATGTTATTTAACATCCTCCTTAGTTACTATGAACTGGAAAGTCTCCTCCATCTCCTTATGTGATACAAGTATATCATCCTGCTTCTTTCAAAATACAGAACAGAAATATGTATTGAACACACCTGCTTTTCCTGCATCATTTTTAACAATTTTACAGTCTCTATCAAGTAATGAGTCCATACTATTGCTAGGATTATTTTGTTCCTAATAGACAAACTCGTCATCATCCTCACCCCACCAGTCATTTATTTTTCCCTTATGGGTTTAGCTTCCTTTATCCACTCTCTGTACTTCATTAATATCTAATTTATGGTGATCACTATCTATTTCACCTTTTTTTCCCCCCCATCTGATATATTTTTCTTTTACTTCTAATTGATGACTTCACTTCACCACTGAGCCAGGACGGGCTTTTACCCAAAGTTGTCCTAGTCTTTGATTGTAGAATTGTGGGGTTTTGGCCACATCGAATAAACTGTAAGATAGGTAGGGAGGGGATAATGGATAACCCACTTTAGTGAGATGCAGTAAGTGTAACATTTGTTTAATATGTTTACATGTCAGTTGACAATGTTGATGCTAGACTTATGACAAGTTTTTCATGGCTTTTTTTTTGCCCTGATTATGTTGGATTTTGGCTTTGCACTCTCATACATGCATGCACGCATCCCCCAACGTTCAGAGTTTACGTGGGGAATGGTCTATTTGATCATTACAGCTGAAAGTTCACTAACTGAAAATGAACTGATGAAACTGAGCTTCCCAAAACAGACATGAATAGAACCTATATTTCCCTGGTGTAAGAAAAAAATTTTTGCCAGGAATTTTAATTCCTAGACACATCAGTCACATCAAAATGAACACTTTTCAGCACTTTCTGCAAATTACAGAATATACCATCAGCCAAAGTACAGAATCTTGCCTGCCTCGGCAGTAAAATAATGTTAAACCTGATTTTTACAATCAAAAGCACTTGAGGAAAGAGGTGTGAAAAATACAAATGGAACTAACTGTTCCTCATTTTCACATGCTTCTGAGCCTGGTCAATGCCATGAAGTACTAAAATACCATGAGAAATCTTACATCCAGGCAAAATTAAAAACTCAAGGAGTTTAGCTATAGCATGCATAACTATGGCATCAATGTTAGTAGTAATTATCAAGTTATTCATCCCCTTTGAAATATGTCCTAGTATTGAGACTCTTTTAGGCTTTCAGTCTGAGAATTAATGATTTTTAATCCATTTCTGATCAACTCAAATTATTCCAAAACTACAAAACAGGGTGTTCAAGCACATTGGTCTTATACAGCAAAAATATGTAGTGAAGCCTGGAGGGAAAAAAGTTTAAGCATCTGACACTTCCAAAACAAAGAAAAGAAGTGTCTCCACCATTGACTTGTCCCAGCACTATTCATGTACACAAACCAATACCACCTCCTCCCCATTGTTTAATTCTAATTTTAATAACTTAATATTTTTTCTTTTATGTGATTTTTTCAGCTGATAATCTCAAAAACCTCTGATAAGCATTAAGCAAGCCTTTCAACATCCCTGGGAGAGTGGCTACAATCCCATTTTTACAAGCCATCTGGTAATGGCTTAGTTTAGTGCTGTGCTTGCAATTGTAATTCTGTAACATCGGAATGTTCATATATTTCATGTAAAATGGAGGACTCAGAACTCTGAGCCAGGAGGTTGAGTGTATGTGAATTCCAGTAACTCATAGCTCTCCTGATTAAATGAGCAACTATTCCGTTTCCCCATGGAAACGTTCTCCATGGAACGATACTGGGATTTTTAAAACTATCCAGATCTTAAGATAAACACCACCTTTTAAAATTCCAGGGTGGAGAGAAGTAAATAGTTTGTAATAGTTAACATAAGTCACCCACCAATATGTTCTCTAAATTCAGAAACATATTTGGGAACATGGCTGATTCTGAAAGGGATTTTCAACAGTGTGGGTGGAGATAACAGTTCTCTGGAACCAGACACTGCATTATAGCTCAGATGGGAAACAATACTTTATATCTTTAAGTCAGCCTGCCATAAGAGCTAGATCTTATCACACCATCACCCACAACAGGAGCCAGATCCCATTGTGAGGGCAATTGTATACATGCAGAGACAAAGTCCCCAGAGGGCCTCTGAACTATATTTAGACAGCTCACAGGTGACCTTCAGTAACATATGGTAAATTTGAGGAAGAGTAATGCAGTTCAATACTGGACACCAATGACTTCTGATCCTGACAGGTCAGCCAGCTCTTCTCTACACTGTCAGCAAACTAAGGCCATGTCTACACTTACTGGTAGATAGGCACTGCTGTGATTGATTGAAACCAGTTGGAGAACACTTCAACCTCCCTGGACATTCAATTACAGACCTAAAAGTTGCAATTCTTCAACAAAAACAACTTCAAAAACAGACTCCAATGAGAAACTGCAGAACTGGAATTAACCTGCAAACTGGACACCATTAACTTAGGCCTGAATAAAGACTGGGAGTGGATGGGTCATTACACAAACTAAAAACTATTTCCCCATGGTAATTTTTCCCGTACTGTTACTCACACCTTCTTGTCAACTGTTTGAAATGGGCCACCCTGATTATCACTACAATAGTTTTTTTTCCTGCTGATAATATCCCACCTTAATTTATTAGTCTCATTAGAGTTGCTATGGCCACCCCCATTTTTTCATGTTCCCTCTGTGTGCGTATATATAAATAAAGTATGTATGTGTGTATATATATCTTCCTACTGTATTTTCCACTGCATGCATCCGATGAAGTGAGTTTTAGCCCGCAAAAGCTTATGCCCAAATAAATTTGTTAGTCTCTAAGGTGCCACAAGTACTCCTCGTTCTTTTTGAGTAGGAGTGTCCGTTGTAGCCACAGCTGCAGCCCTAGGCTCTCACAGCTATGGTAGCTGAAGGCATAAGGGGTAGGGCAGCTGCATTCATCACTCAGTTCCTTCCCGTCACCCATGGTGTGAGAAAATATCAGGAGCATCTGTGCCTCCATGCAACGTAACAGTTTCCATTCACTTTGTGAATTCTTTCCTTATTTACTTTTCTTCATTCTTGCCCATTGCTTTCATTATGGTGAACTCCAAATCTCCCAGTTTTAAGACCTGACTCATGTAATTCCACCACAGCCATTCATGAACACTCCAGATGCCTCATCTGCCTGGGAGACAGCGTCAGGGACTGTGGATCTCAAACCCTGGTCCACAGGGCGCTTTAGAACTAGCAGGTTCCAACCTGCCACCTAGGGACCTGCTAACTGTTGTCAGAATAGGAGCTGAACTCAGACAGCCAACCCCAGTGCTGGGAGCAGATTGGCAGAACGCTGTGGGTTCTGACTGGTCCACAGCCCCTATTTAAACAGAGCACTGGAACAGAAAGTTGTCCATGCAACTGGAATCCACCTTGCTCTGGACTGTCTGCCTTGTGCTTCCTGTTCCTGATCCCCTGGCTTGACTTCCTCATACCCCGATGTGGTCTGACTCTGGTTATCAATCCATGGTTCTGCTCTCAAGTTTGTCTCTTGCTTTTTATCTTCTAGTAACCTGACCCTGCCTGCCTCCTGACACTCTACTCTTGGTTTGCCCCCGACCTATCTAGGACTCTGACCTCCTGGTATCTGACCCAGCCTGGCTCCCAATTCCTGTTTTGACCACTAGGTCAGACCATCCACATCTTGGTCTTGACAGAGGGGCACATTCCAGATCACAGCTCCATATGCCACTTCTTGAAAGGTCCTTCTAGAAAAGAACCCAAAGGTGAGGCTGAAATTGTTCTTGATGGAGAAATCCATACAACCTCAGTTCACAGCCACCAAGACAGACACTCAGCATTGGCTACGTGCACTACTACCTACACCTCTCATGCAGTATCCTTGAATAGCTCTCACTCGGCTACCATGTCTGTGGCACGAGAGGGAGGAAGGAAGAACTGCTCTGGTCAGGAATTCAGACCCAGATCACCCTCACCAACCCTAAGACAGACATCTCCTTGGGTGTCCTTTCCGAGAGTTCACAGTCTAAACATTCTCCCTAGCGTCTCAACACCTAAGGGTAACTCGACACTGGCAGCTTCTTCATGCTGGAAGGACTGCACTGCCTCAGGCACGGTGTCAGCACAGAATGTTCCGGTGCCTACCCCAGCAAGGAGACCTATGGAAGCTACCATCTAGCCTCTGGTACCAATCATTTCCTCAGCATCCATCCCTACTCCAGTACCAGATCTCAGCTACAAAACCATTTATAGTACCAGCAGTACTATCAATCAGTCCAATACCCAAGTCCCTTTTTCTAGATCATTGGACAGAAGTGATCTTTAACCAGCTCTCCCCTTTGGCCTCAGTCCATCCCACACTGTACAGACCCCATATCCTGGACAGGACTGCTCCTCAGCTGGAAGAAACTTACTCCTAGATCGAGGAGTACTTATGGCACCTTAGAGATTAACAAATTTAATCTAATTTAATTTAAATTTAAATTCCATGCAGGGGAAAATACAGTAGGAAGATTATATATATACACACATATAAGATTATATATATACACACACATACACACCCACAGAACATGAAAAAATGAGGGTTGCCATACCAACTCTTAACAAGACCAATCGATTAAGATGGGCTATTATCAGCAGGAGGGAAAAAAACTTTTGTATTGATAATCAGGATGGCCCTTCTCAAACAGTTGACAAGAAGGTGTGAGTAACAGTAGGGGGAAAATTAGCATGGGGAAATAGTTTTCAGTTATGTAATGACTCACCCACTCCCAGTCTTTATTCAAGCCTAATTTAATGGTGTCCAGTTTGCAGATTAATTCTAGTTCTGCTGTTTCTCACTGGAGTCTGTTTTTGAAGTTTTTTTGTTGAATAATTGCGACTTTTAGGTCTGTAATTGAGTATTCAGGGAGGTTGAAGTGTTCTCCGACTGGTTTTTGAATATTATAATTCTTGATGTCAGATTTGTATCCATTTATTCTTTTGTGTAGAGACTGTCCAGTTCGGCCAATGTACATGGCAGTGGGGGATTTGCTGGCACATAATGGCATATATCACATTGGTAGATGTGCAGGTGAATGAGCCTCTGATAGAGTGGCTGATGTGATTAGTTCCTATGATGGTGTCCCTTGAATAGATATGTGGACAGAATTGGCAACGGGCTTTGTTGCAAGGATAGGTTCCTGGTGTGACGGGTTGGATCATAGAAACCCCCTGGGCGCTGCCACCTGATGTGCCAAGACTACTTCTGCTCCTGCTTTCCTGCCCTGGCACCTTAGGACTTCAGTGCCCTGCCTGGTTTGAGCCAGACCCGCTAGCCTGCTGCAAACCCAGACCCAGGTCTGAACCATGTCCCCTAACAGCTGTTGGCTTAACTGAAAGCAGCTTACAGACGTGTTCCTGTCTTTAACACTCAGATGCCCAATTCCCAATGGGGTCCAAACCCTAAATAAATCCATTTTGCCCTGTATAAAGCTTATACAGTATTAATACATACTCTGGGTTAATTAATAAGTAAAAAGTGATTTTATTAAATACAGAAAGTAGGGTGTAAGTGGTTCCAAGTAGTAACAGACAGAACAAAGTGAATTACCAAGCAAAATAAAATAAAACACAGAAGTCTAAGTCTAGTACAGTAATAAAAACTGAATACAGATAAAATCTCACCCTTAGAGATGTTTCAATAAGTTTCTTTCACAGATCGGACACCTTTCTAGTCTGGGCACAATCCTTTCCCCTGGTACAGCCCTTGTTCCAGCTCAGGTGGTAGCTAGGGGATTCCTCATGCTGGCTTCCCACTTGTTCTGTTCCACCCACTTATATATCTTTTGCATAAGGCAGGAATCCTTTGTCCCTCTGGGTTCCCACCCCTCCTTCTCAACGGAAAAACACCAGGTTAAAGATGGATTCCAGTTCAGGTGACATGATCACATGTCACTGTAAGACTCCAAGTCTTCATTCCTCCCAGCCTGACTCACAGGAAGGTCTGCGTGCAAACAGAGCCATCCACAGTCAATTGTCCTGGTTCATGGGAGCCATCAAGATTCCAAACCACAATTAAATGGCCCACACTTTGCACAATTACAATAGTCCCTCAGAGTTATATTTCATATTTCTAGTTTCAGATACAAGAATGACACATTTATACAAATAGGATGACCACACTCAATAGATTATTAGCTTTGTAATGATACCTTACAAGAGACCTTTTGCGTGAAGCATATTCCAGTTACATTATAGTCACACATTAGCATATTTTTATAAAATCACATAGGGTGCGTCACACCTGGGTTAGTGTTTTTGTTGTGTGGTTGCTGGTGAGTATTTGCTTCAGATTGGGGGGGCTGTCTGTTAGCAAGGACTGGCCTGTCTTCCAAGATCTGTGAGAGTGAGGGATCGTCCTTCAGGATCTGGAGAGGTTTTAGTTGGGGGCTGAAGGTGATGCTCAGTGGCGTTCTGTTACTTTCTTTGTTGGGCCTGTCTTGTATTACGTGACTTCTGGCTCTGTCAATCTGTTTCTTCACTCCAGCAGGTGGGTATTGTAGTTGTAAGAATGCTTGATAGAGATCTTGTAGGTGTCTGTCTCTGTCTGAGGGGTTGGAGCAAATGTGATTGTATTTTGGAGCTTGGCTGTAGACAATGGATCATGTGGTGTGGTCTGGATGAAAGCTGAAGGCATGTAGGTAAGTATAGTGGTCAGTAGGTTTCTGGTATAGGGCGGTATTTATGTGACCATCACTTATTAGCACTGTAGTGTCCAGGAAGTGGATCTCTTGTGTGGACTGGTCCAGGCTGAGGTTGATGGTGGGATGGAAACTGTTGAAATCATGGTGGAATTCCTCAAGGGCTTCTTTTCCATGGGTCCAGATGATGAAGATGAAGATGTCATCAATGTAGTGCAAGTAGAGTAGGGGCATTAGGGGATGAGAGCTGAGGAAGCATTGTTCTAAGACAGCCATAAAAATATTGGCATACTGTGGGGCCATGCGGGTACCCATAGCAGTGCTGCTGACTTGAAGGTTTACGTTGTCCCCAAAACGTGAAATAGTTGTGGGTGAGGACAAAGTCAAAGTTCAGCCACCAGGTTTGCTGTGACATTATCGGGGATACTGTCCTGATGGCTTGTAGTCCATCTTTGTGTGGAATGTTGGTGTAGAGGGCTTCTACATCCATAGTGGCCAGGATGGTGTTTTCTGGAAGATCACCAATGCATTGTAGTTTCCTCAGGAAGTCAGTGGTGTCTCAAAGATAGCTAGGAGCTGGTAGCATAGGGCCTGAGGATAGTTGGTATGGCCACCCCTATTTTTTCATGTTCTCTCTCTCAGTGTTTGTATTTTATATATATATATACACACACACACACACACACACTAAAAAAAATTATATCTTCCTACTGTATTTTCCACTGCATGCATCTGATGAAGAGGGCTTTAGCCCACAAAAGCTTAAGCTCAAATAAATTTGTTAGTCTTTAAGGTGCCACAAGTACTCCCCGTTCTTTCTGAGGATACAGACTAACATGGCTACCACTCTGAAACCTTACTCCTAGATGTCCTCCACTCCTGTATGCACGGGGCAGGGGGGGGGATCTCCCTCCTCCAAACCTCAATCTCCACCCTGGGTGACCCAATGGGAGACTAACAGGGAGATGAGAGGCCTAGAAAGACAGGCAGACCCCAACACATACCCTTCTTAGTAACTCTGTGCCCACTTCCACAGTTTTGCTACCAGCTGGAGCAGTATTGGTCTCACTGGAGTATAAAAACTCTTATGCCAGAAAACCTCTTTCATTTTCTTAACTGACATCCCCTTCTCCAAGGAGTCAGCTACAACCTCCTCCATCTGCTCTGCTTCCCCAACCTTAGCAGGTATAGGAAGAGTACATGAGTGTGGATGACCAACCTGCCCTAGACCAGGAGCTACCAACTTCTCAAGGAGCCACTTCCTCTTCTCCCAATAAGGCCATAAATCCACCTTCTTCAACATCTCAGGATGAGTTTAAGATTTTTCATGATCTCCTCAAGAGGACTGCTGAGACTCTGGACATTCCTCTTGAAGTTATTCAGGACAAACAAATTGTTGGTGATTATCCATGCTGCAACATTGGGTAGAATAGCAATGCCCATAAATAAGGGCCTTCTTGAGCCTGCTAAAGTGACCTGGCATACTTTCTCTTTGTTATACTAAAATAGTGATAGATTTCTAATCCTTCAGTCAAACATGCCTTATAGATAGGTTGATGGAAATCTAAGGCATGTTTTCCAATTCTTCAGTCAATCTCAGTGCTCTTTGCTGAACCCTCCCCAATTTATCAACATCCTTGAATTTTGAGCACCAGAACTGGACACAGTATTCCAACAGCAGCCACACCAGAACCAATTACAGAGTAAAATTACATCTTTACTCTTACTTGAGTTTCCCGTTTATGCATACAAGGATCGCATTTGCTGTTTTGGCTACAGCGTCACACTGGCAGATGCTACCAAGGCTGATAGGCAAGAACAACTTGACCGATGGACTGAACATTACAAAGAACTCTATTCAAAGGATGTCATTATCTGTGATACTGCCTTAGCTGCCATTCCCCATCTTCCAACGATGCAGGAGCTGGACCAGACACCAACTCTTGAAGATGTAGAGAAAGCTATCAAAGAGATTGCATCTGGGACAGCAGCAGACAACTATCCAATACCTCTCCAGCTCCTAAAGGCAGAGGGAAGGAAGCTAGCAAGTGACAACTAGGCACTTCTCTGTGCCTGTTGGGAAGGAAACCACATACCCCAGGATCTGAAAAATGTGACAATTACTCTATATAAAAATAAAGGGGACAGAGCAGTCTGCAACAACTATTGAGTGATATCTGCTCAGCAAGATGCTTAAAAGGGTCCTGCTGAAAAGACTAAGTCTTTGCTGAGAGAGTCTACCCTGACAGCCAGAGTGGGTTCAGAGCTAAATGCTCCATGACTGACATGTCCTTCACATTGCACTTGTTCCAAGAAAAAATGGCGTGAACAGGCATCTCTCTACACAGCATTCGATGACCTACAAAAGGCCTTCAAATGTGGTTAGCAGGAACGGCATCTATAAGATTCTGTTGAAACTGGGTGTTCACAAAAAGATCCTCTCTATTGAAGGAGTTCCACAAGGGAATGAAGACAACCATATAGTATGAAAATGAAACAGAGTTTAGTATTGATATTGGTATGAAGCAAGGCTGCATCAGCCACCAGCTTTGGCATCTTCTTCTCTATTCTTCTTAAGTACGCCTTTGGAAATGATCAATCTGGCATACTAATTGAATCAAGGATGGACAGCAGCTTGTTTAGCAGATGGTTCCAGAGCAGAAGGCATGTCACCCAGCACACTATTCAGAATCTGTTTTTCTATACATGCTGTATTAGTCTCTAATTCACCTGATGAATTGCAGGTCATGATGAACAAGTTATCTGATGTATACACCAAGTTTGGCATGGTAATCAGTATCAATAAAACAGTTATGTCACAAGATACCACCTTTCCACCTAAAATTGATGTCAATGAAGCTCTGGATAACATGGATCTCTTCTGCTATCTCGGCTCAATTCTTACCAGCTGTCAAGGTTCCTTCCACACTCTGAACGCTAGGGTACAGATGTGGGGACCTGCATGAAAACCTTTTAAGCTTACTTTTACCAGCTTAGATTAAAACTTCCCCAAGGTACAAACTATTTTACCTTTTGCCCTTGGACTTTATTGCTGCCACCACCAAACATCTAACCGGTATTATTTTATTAGGAAAGAATCCGTTTGGAAACGTCTTTCCCCCCCCAAAATCCTCCCAAACATTACCCCTCCTTCCTGGGGAAGGTTTGATAAAAATCCTCACCAATTTGCATAGGTGACCACAGACCCAAACCCTTGGATCTTAAGCACAATGAAAAAGCATTCAGTTTCCTAAAAGAAGAATTTTGACAGAAGAAAGTAAAAAGAATCACCTCTGTAAAATCAGGATGGTAAATACCTTACAGGGTAATCAGATTCAAAACACAGAATCCCTCTAGGCAAAACCTGAAGTTACAAAAAGACGCAAACAGGAATATCCATTCCATTGAGCACAGCTTATTTTCTCAGCCATTTAAACAAACAGAATCTACCGCATATCTAGCTAGATTACTTACTAAGTTCTAAGACTCCATTCCTGTTCTGTCCCTGGCAAAAGCATCACACAGACAGAGGCTTTGTTTTTCCCTCCCCCCAGCTTTTGAAAGTATCTTCTCTTCTCATTGGTCAGGTCATTGTAGTCAGGTGCCAGCGAGGTTATCCTAGCTTCTTCACCTGTAAAGGGTTAAAGGGTTTTTCCTCTGGCCAGGAGGGATTTTAAAGGTGTTTACCCTTCCCTTTATATTTATGACACCAGCTCACTTAACCTTGATAGAGAACTTGATGCTAGAATCAGCAAAGCTTCTGTCACTTTTGGCAAATTTACATCAAGTGTTTGGAGCAACAAGTTACTAATCCTGAACATAAAGGTGTCCATGTATCAGGCTGGTGTCCTTTGTACCCTCCTTTAGGATTGTGAAAGCTGGGTTACATACTCCAAGCAGGAGCAAAGATTGAACCGTTTCCATCTCCGATATCTTAGAAAAATCCTTGGAGTTACTTAGAACCAACAGATCACCAACAACGAGATCCTTGAGAGAACCAGCCTACAGTCTATGCAGACTACGCTGGATGTTCGCAGGCTTTGCTGTTTAGGACACATGGACTGCATGCCAAAGGCTGTGCTCTTAAGAACTGCCTGCGACACAGAGGAAGGCCAAAGTGCCAATACAGCAACAAGGTCAAGCAAGGTCTTAAGAAATTCAGCATTCCCACTGGGAAAATCCTGCCCACAATTCCTCAGTTTGAAGAAGACAGATTAAAGCTGGTGCAGTCACTGTGGAGTGCCATCACAGAGCCCAGGCTGAGGCCTGCAGGCAAGCCAGGAAGCAGAGTATGCTTCAACCTCCATCTCGCAAGTGGACCTGTAGCCACTGGAAGGTTTGCCGCTTGTGCATTGGGTTCTTTTCCCATACCATTGCTAAGCACCACTCGTGGACTTTGTTGCGTCTCCTTTAATCTGTCAAAATGTTAGATGGCGCACTGGGAGCTAGTGTTCAGCTGATTATCCACCAAGAGCCCCAAAATCTTCCAGATCACTGCTTCCCAGGATAATATCCCCCATCCTGTGAGGCCTACGTTCCTGGTTCCTAGATGAAGGCATTTATATTTAGTGACGTTAAAATACATTGTTTGCCCTCAATTTATCAAGCAATCCAGGTGACTCTGAATCAGTGACCTATTCTCTTCATTATTTACCACATCCCCCAATTTGTGTATCATCTGCAAACTTTATCAGTGATTTTGTTTTCTCTTCTAGGTCATAGATAAAAATATTAAATAGTGTCGGTCAATCCTCTGGAACCCCACTGGAAAAAGACCCAGGATGGAAGGCAACAACATGTCTTCACGCAGATGACCAGACATATGAATTTCCATACCCTGGGGAGACTGGCATATCAAGAGAAAGAATTTGGAAGCCTATGGTCTATTTCTTGACATGTATGATCAGTGATCCATTGTTGTACACTGTAACCCTCTTATCATTTCCACTTTACATGTGCTATTCATTGAACACTTAAGTTTGTCTTCTCTTACTGCCAGTTTTCTTCAGGGAACCAGCACCCCCCGCTTTGACTCAAATTTTACCTACTTACGCCAAAAAAAAGTTATCAACGCCCCACACCCCCAAATATTGCCTTGATGAAAACTGCCAGAAGTCTTGTGATGCTGCAAGATTCCACTTAGCATTTTAAAAGTGCATTTACTTTGAATTCAGCAGGAAGACAAAAGCACAGATGTATTTTAAAGTGTTCAACAGTGACCAATAGGTATATACCTACCTAAAAGTGACAAGACAAACTATTATAAATAGCACACTTAGCAGATGATCCAGACACACAATTTTCCCAACGGATTTAGTGAGATAGGGTCAGTTTCTGCAGATTTGTTTTCTTCTAAAAAGATTCCTTGATGAGAAGTCTCTAGACCAATTTAGAAAATGTCAAGGAAACAAACATGCTATCAAAACAATAGTGTATCCACCATATAAGCCCCCTAGTCTCATGACAACTCTCTTCAGACAAGGACCTGTGTGTACGGAGGGCAAGCCAGAAGGAGACAAGCCAGATAAAACTGAAGGACGTTTAAGTGATGTGGCATCCATTTCTTTAAATAGCTTCTCTGACCTCAGTTTCATGGTTCAGCATTTCTGACAAATAATGAGATAGGAGAAGAGTAGCTCAGGTTTCTGTGGAATGAACAGAAGTAAGTTTGGGTCTGCAGTGAAGGACAATAGAAAGGCATAAATCATAGTGAACTATCCTTCCCAGTGGCTCTACTTCACTCAACACTTAATAGCATCAAGGAGCCCACACTTGATTTTCTTGTACCCAGAAGTAGAGAGCTGCTCAGAAAACAATTGTCCATTTTACCATTAACAGCAGCAGCACTTTTCAATAAGTATGTTATAATGTTGGGCTTTTAAATCATTTCAAGTCATGTTATGGACAAAAATGCATAGGAACATGGAAAAAACACAGGTTCCAAGCATGTGGAGACCAGAGTGCCCCATATCAAGGGATTAAACATGATCAACCTTATTAAACCAACCAACCAAGTTTATTTATAGAAGTCTGTACATTTGTAATGAACTCAGCTAGGACACCAATAAAACAAAAACAAATAAACCCATCCCTTCCCAGTGAACGGGAGGTGTCACTCACCTTTACATGCACTTAAAAAAGCAAAAATAAGATTACATCTTCATACACAATTAGTTCTGTAACTATTCAAGAAATGGAGTCCTTTGATGCATTATTCTCAACACAGAGTGTGGTTTGCATACAGTAACTCCTTGGCTATTGCCTCTGTTCGACAGTATTTCCGCAGAAACCATTCAGACTTCCAGAAGGTTGCAAGTGGTAGCTGATAACTGGGGATGCTCAGGACATAACCACTTTACAAGTTCTGCACACGAAATTCACTGTGTGCACCCATCTTTTTAATTTGATAAACTCCATTAATTCATGTGGGAAAACAAAGCAGATGTACTATTTACAACAATATCAGGGTCTCATCACTGTTTTTATTATAAAGTCTGTATCTTAGTTTGTAACTCAGTTGTAGACGTTTACTCTGGGATGAAATGGCACATCAAGTGAAAGCATGTAAAAAGAACTGAGGAGTAAAAAGTTTCTCTGTAGTCATTGTACCCCACAATAGTTTTTAGTAATTTTTGTAGGCAATTCAAGTTTTGCCTTGCACAATTTTGCAGTTATTCTTTTGTAAATCTTCAGAAATTTTGATAGTTGGGAAACTGTCTACTGCAAATAAAGTTTTTTTATTACATATCTGTAACATCATTGTAGTTGCTGCAAAACCAAAATGATACCAAATGCATATCTATCCAGTGGATCATGATGTCTCCTACAAAGCTATAATGGCAGATTCCATAAATCCACTTTTTAAAAAAAATGTCAAAAGGACATATGTAAATGAGAGCCCACAACAGCTCCAGAGAAGTTGCTACAGACAGACAATCAGGAAAAAGTCTATGATTACATATTTACACAATAGTCCATAAAGGAGTTCCAAAGCTATGGACTATCTAGTAAATAAGCTATTAAAAAGTCCACAATTTGTTTACACAGCAAATAAGAGCTGCTTCAGAGGTGGAATTTTTTTTATACACAGTTCATTATCAATTTTCACACAATTACATGACATTTCTTTAAAACTACTGTTAAAAAATTAACAAAAGGAAATTAAAATAAGAGCTAGATTAAAGTTTCATTAAGGATCCAACAAGTAAGTCACCAAGAGTCAGACTCAGGTTTAGATATAACCACTATATGCAGCTCTTAGAAAAATAATGCTACAACACTCCAGGAGGAGGTGTCAGGATCTTCCGTTCCTTCAAGACTCAATTTAGAAGAGCATCCTTACTTGTTCAGCACTTAAGCTCATGCTTTGGTGCTTAACTCAAGCAGGGTCTCTGAATTGTCAGACCTCTAATGCTTTTTTAATTTAGTTCTTAGTTCAGTATATTCAGCTGTATTTGTTTTGAAAAGCTCTTTGTTAAATGCCACTTATATTTACACTTGGATTTTTACACCTGAGTGATTATCAAGCAGTCATCTTGTTTCTAGTCAAACATTCCATAAAGCCATACAATCCTTGTGCTAGTGTTTTACTGCACCTGTACCACTTATATATAGAAAATATGTATCAGCAACTGCCCTCAGACATTTTCAGTACAGTTTCTACCTTGTCCTTCCCCTTCCACATAATATGAACTAATTTTTTTTTTTTAAAGCCTAGTTTAGAATTACTCACAAAGCAAAAAACCAAAACCACAAACAGATTGGAGCCCAGTAAAGACAAGGTGATGTGAGAAAGATGGGACGTTGAACGATTAGTTGGATTTGTAGAAGAAATATAGGAGCCTACCTCATGAGCGCCCAGGGGCATCCCAGAAGGAGCTACTTCATTCAGTTACAGCAGGAGACTCAAGATGCTCTACAGATCTACAGAGGACGAGTCTCACACAAGAGCACTTTGTGGGACTCTCAACAAGTATGTGTGAGTAAAAAGGGGAATGTGAAGGTACACAGCTATATCAGCCAGGCCTGTTTAGTAAGAATCACATTTAATGAGTTTCTTTCTTTCAATTTCAGATGCTCAAATACAGCTGGTAGAAATTCAAAAACAGCCGTAAAGAAATGTGACAGACTGATACAAATAGTACTGCAGCATAAAAAATGATAAAAAAACACCTGAAAAAAAGTCACGTAACACCCTCCCCCCCACAAAAAAATTTACACTTTGAACCTAAGCCAGTTTTTGAAGTTTCCCTTCTCCAGAGCTAGGAGGAGGAAGAAGAGGAGGAAGAAAGTGCAGATGACCTTCAAGCCACAAAGGTCTTGTGCCAATGTTTACTCGCCATGCCTGTGGTGGTATGTACGGAGAGATCACCAAGTGCCGATGCTGCCACCACCAAAGAGATTCCTACAGAAATCCCAACTTGAGGCTAATACTGAACACAACGAGCTGCATCAACAATAAAAACAAAAAAATAAAAATAAAATCAAACTAAAAAGTGGGAGAACCCCAAATAGCACAGATCCACATTTGTGAAAGGGCAAGAAGGGAGGTCTATACAGTAAATAGTCAAATGGTTTATGTTACAGATGACTGGCAGTTTTAAAGAGTCTCTTCCCAGCTCCATTGCTGCTCCAACCCAGAAGGGGAACGGAAAAGGAAGGAAGAAGAGAAGTTGGGACATCATCATGGAGCATGCGGGATCAGAAGCAGCGGAGTGGGTATGCTCAAATAAGCCCCCGCCTTTTCTTGTAGTCTTCCAGGTTCAGTGATCGCCGAGGGGCACCATCTTTTGCTGGTGGAGCTTTGGAGGTGATGGCCAGCGTCTTAGATTCTGTGAGGAAACAACAGAAAGTCAGTGCTAGAATACATGAAAGTGGAAGTTCTTTTGCTTGGTGGTAATGATAGGAGAGAAGAGATTTCAGCCTTCCTGCCACAAAATAAACCAAGTTTCTTTGTGACAATTTCACCTTGGAAGTATGGTTAGCTTCTCTGCTAAACATTAGTTAAAGTAATAGTACATTGAACTAAAGGCATTTCCAATTATATGACAAGCATGTTCAATTTTGACTTTGCACCTCTTAAACCTGCTCTCTGCCACCAATGCTTCCATCTCCAGAAGAAACTACTCTGAAGTTACTAATGTTGCTGTCTTGCATGCTGCATTGCAGTGTTCTGACAATGAAGGACATTTGTTACATGAGCATAGCAGAGACCCAGGACAGACCTCACAAGGGAGTAAAACCAGTCAAGTTTTCTGTGCAACATTTCTTTACTTCCATAATAAAAAGCTTTGTCCAAGCTGGGTTTTTTCACATTGACTAGTACAACCTCCCTCCTTCTGACCTCGCTGACGCCCACCTCATTCTCCTTCAATTCATCCAACACACTAATGTCAAAATGCAACTTCACAAAGAATCTATCTGCTCTGAACACATACAGTCACACTCAGATCCCTATACTGGTTCTCCCTCAGCAGTAAAAGCTACATTTTGCAAAATCCCAACTTGTCATCCAATCTTACATTAGATTTAAGCTCCCTGCCGTGGTATACACTGCACTGTCTACCTTTTGGCTCTACTTTGGATTTACCTCCCTTGCTCACTTCATTCCTCCCAAGCCCTTCACTCCCACTACCCCCTTGTGTGTCCTTCAACTCTTGTCTTTCTGACTTCTTCCACTCTGACCCTTATGCCTACAAGGCCCTTCTTGGCCTGTTCTGCTATGACTTGACGTTCTCTTTCATTTCCCTCCTGAAACTACAACATAGGAACTTCCATATTGGATCAGCCCCATGGTCCTCTTCTGAACCCTTGCTAGCTCTAGTCCTCCCAGCAACTTGATGCAAGTTAATCTTCATTATTCACACTATGTTACACCCCCACCCACTCCCTACATTTATAAAGTTGTCTGTTTAGACTGCAAGCTCTTTGGGACAGGGGTCTTGTCTTCCTAGGAGTCTCAAGCCGATTGCTGGCAGTGCATAAACAAACGCCACCATCAAAAAGACTATGTAGAGAGGTAGCTACAAATTCACTGCTACAATTAACATCTTATCTCCTTACCTCATTAGGCTACTGTCTTGGTGCCCCAAGAGTTTTACTAGTAACATGAATCTCAAAGCAAAGTCACAGATGTTCCTGTGGTACAGCACCTTCTCTTAAAGGTATTTGCCAGAACTACAGTACAAAGCCCGCAAGTCCCATTCCCAAGTCTGCTGCTGATCCAGACAGCAGTTGACTCCCAACTAAAACTGGCAGCCCTGGTCCACATATTTCTGTAATCTAGCAAAAGCTGGAAAATCACCTCCCTACACATACATAAGAGACACCCACCTGAGCTGGGAACCTGGAGATCAATCTTCACATCAAAGTCATGCACTTTGAACAGGTCCTCTGAGAGGTCACTAGCTGATTTTGAGTTCACATCTTTGTCCTTCCCCTGACCCTGAAATTTAAACAAAGTTTCAGCAGTAGCAGCAGCACAAATCTGACAAAGTAGAGTCACAGAAAGAGATGAGAACGTTTTATTAGCCACCAACATGTTCAATCTGGACCTTCTGTTGTAACAGAGGCTACACATTTATCCTAATTATGAGCTTAACTGTCAAAAGTGAGTGAAAATTCACAAAATGTCACAATAACCTATAACAAACAGATAAAAAGAGGTCCAAAACGGAGACAGAGACTGAATTAGTCCAACCAAAAAGGCCTGCTGATATAACTCAAGGCCAATGTTAAGATCACGCCTGGTAAACAAGAGAAGTATGGAACTGGAAATCAATTAACCAAAATGGGTATGTAGAAAATTAGGCCTAATGGGTGAACAAAATAATGAGGGGATGGGGTATTGCCCCACCACTCCCTTTTGGGGGTCTTTAAAAGACTTTGGGGGGGAAAAAAACAATTGAAGGACGAATATGGACGCTGGCTAAAAGACTGGAGAACAGGAAAGAGCAAGCTTCACCATCAGGGCTGCCATTTTCACCATCTCTCAGACCTTGAGATCTACCATGAAACCATTAGGCCTTCATTATCCTAATCCTGAAAATATGTTCCCAGACTGGGGGTGGGGGGCAGCAGCAAAAGGGACCCAAATGACATTGCCATCTCCACCTGACTCCTGACCACCACCTGGGGTACAAGATTGTCTTCCCTGTCCCCTTGTGTGTCCTTTCCCTCCCCCACTTCATTTTCTTCTCTTTTCTATCCCTCTCCTTTTTCCTTCTGTCTAATAAAAGCCTGGCTTAGCTGGCTAAGACTGTGTATTTCGCAACACTGCTGTAACCAAAAGGTAAATAAAAGCAGCTCAACTAACTTCTTTTCTTTCCTCCAAAAGGACAGTTATTACCACTTTAATGCCATGTAACACCCTGCCAATTAGAGGGGGTGGAAAGGTTTCTTTTTGAAAATGCTCTCCAGCAAAAAGGAAGGTTGTTAACATGAAAACCTTAATAGTTTACATTTCAAATGCTCTCTTTTTTCCCCCCCGTTCTGTATTTTTAATAAAAGGTTAAAGACATTTAATGGTGTTTGCGCCATGGTCTCTGTACCCCAAACTTGTGTAACACTGTTTAATACTGGACAATAATAGCGTCATATTAAAACCTTCAATTCTTTGGGCCCATACGTTCCATCTCAATTAATACAACACTTCTCTATACCCATGACTCCAAGGCACTACGATAATACAAATAAAGAATAATAGTACCTTAAAATTAAACTGCAGGATTCTAAAAAAAAAAAAAGGTGGAGGAACACAGCAGAGGAGGGATGCAGTACTTGCCTTGCCTATGTCCTTTGGTGCATCCGGTAAAGCACCAGATCCATATTTTGCATTTAGTTGGGCGAGGATGGCAGCTTGGACAGCAGGATCCCTGGACTATGAGCAAGAGAGACAGTGAGCAACTGCATATCCTTAGTGATACCCATGCGAGATCTGTCCTGACATTAAAGCTCATAATGCTCAGATTCAGAGAGCTTAAGGCCCGAATGGACCATAAGATCATTTAGTCAGACTTCCTATATATCACACAATTACCCCTGTATTGAGCCCAATAACTTGAGTTTGGTGAAAGCACAGCTTCCAGGAAAGCATCCAGGCTTGATTTGAAGACATCAGGAGAGGGAGAATCCACCACTTCCCTTGATGATTGTTCTACTCCCATTTATACAAGGATCACATAGCCCAGTTTTGCCACAGCATTGCACCACAAAGTCATGTTGAGCTGCTTGTTCACTAGGACCCCTAAATCCATTTCAGGGTCACTGCTTTCCAGTCCACAGTCCCCCTCATCCCCCCAGGATGTTTTAGGAAACTGTTAATGACCCTTACTGCCAAAAAAAATTGTGCCTAATTTCCGATTTGAATTTTTCTGGCTTCGGCTTCCAGCTATTGGATCTTGTTATGCCTTTCTCCTCTACATTAAAGAGCCCTTTAGCATGGGGTATTTTCTCCCCATAGAAGGTACTTGTACACTGTAATCAAGTCACCTCAATCTTTTTTGATACGTTTAAGTCTCTTACTGTAAGGTATCTTCTCCAGTCCTCCAGTAATGTTCATGACTCTTCTCTGCACCCTCGCCAACTTTTCAACATCCTTTTTATACTGTGGACTCCCGAACTGTATGCAATATTCCATTGTGCTATACAGAGGTAAAACACCCCTCCCTGCACCTACTCCCATTTATACAAGGATCACATAGCCCAGTTTTGCCACAGCATTGCACCACGAAGGCATGTTGAGCTGCTTGTTCACTAGGACCCCTAAATCCATTTCAGGGTCACTGCTTTCCAGTCCACAGTCCCCCTCTTCCCCCCGGGATGGTTTAGGAAACTATGCACTCAACTAAATATTTTAAGCATTAAAACATATATTACGTTACACAGGGAGACCTTGCAGCTATACCAGCACAGAGCAGGTTGTTGACCCAAAGCTGTCCTATAAGAATTTACTAGTGAGTTCCAAAGCACCATCATCTCCCCACTCCTCCATGCCCATGTCCAGATCACTAATCCGACACACTTCGCTAAGAATAATGGGCTATAACACCTTTTCCTTGCGGTGGGTGTATTGATCCTGGTCTGAGTATGTATCACCGTTGTATCTGGACAACTGTTCCCAATAGTCCTTCCTGACTGTGACACAACAGGATATTTATTCTTTTCCTTTCTATTCCACACATGGACAGTCTGCACTGCTCCCAACCATCCTCCACTTGCCTTGGACTGACTTCAGTGTTATACTTACATTGGAAACTATCGTGGGCTTGCACTGCCGCCTAGTAAAAGGGTCCATTTGCTGGTTTTTCATATTGTGACTTTCAGCCTACAGAAGAAGCAATGAACAGTCTTACATACCTCACTACGTTCACCTGTCTTGCCTTTGTCAACCCCAACACAGACACCATAGCCATCTGCAGCATCAAGGTTAGAAAAACAACAAGCACCACCAATAACCTCTATTAGATCATATCCACAAATTTTACACTCCAATCACGCTACTCCAGGGGTCGGCAACCTATGGCACGCGTGCCAAAACACGGCACATGAGCCAATTTTTAATGGCACACTGCTGCCTGCCCGACCCGGGCAGACAGCAGCGTGCCACTAAAAATCCTGCCCGGCCCGCTCTTTTCTGCCCCCCCTTGCCACGGAGCGGGAGAGGTAAAAGCAGAGCCGCAGCATGCTCTCTGCTCCGGGGACCTTGGGGAAGGGGGTGGGAATCAGGGGTGAGCCGCTCAGGGCAGGGGGCTGGGAGCATCCCCACGACCCCAGCCCTCTGCCCTGACCCCTGCACCCCCCTCACACAGCCCCAGCTCTGACCCCTGAACCCTCCTCACACACACCCAGCCCTCTGCCCTGACCCCTGAACCCTCCCCACAACCCCAGCCCTGACTCCAGCACCCCCCACACATACCCAGCCCCCACCATGCCCTGACTCTTGCACCTCCCACATTCCCACTCCCACCCTGAGCACCAAACAGGAGCTCTTGCACACCCCGCCCCCCACATTCCCACCTGCACCCCTTGCACCAAATGGGAGCTGCCCAGGTAAGTGCTCCACACCCAAACCTCCTGCTCCAACCCTGAGCCCCCTCCCTCATTCTAGCTCCTGGCCAGACCCTGCACCCCAACCCCCAGCCTGTTCTCAGCACACTCCCACCCTCATGTCAGTGCAGAGAGAGGAAGAGAATGGCTAGAACCAGGGAGAAGGTAGGTACCTACTCTATGTGGATAAGGCCGGGACTCCAGACCAGCAGCGGGCTGAGCAGGGCCGGCAGCCGGATCCCTGGATGGCAGGAGCTGGCGGACAGAACCCCAGACCAGCAGCGGGCTGAGCCGCTCAGCCCACTGCCAGTCTGGGGTCCCGGCCATCGGCCCTGCTCAGCCCACTGCCGGTCTGGGGTTCTGGCTGCCTGCCCCTTGCCAGCTGGAGTCCCAGCCGCAGGCCCCACTCAGCCCGCTGCCAGCCTAGGTGAACGGAACCCCAGGCCAGCAGTGGGCTGAGCGGGCCGGGGTGTAAGATCAGCATTTTAATTTAATTTTAAATGAAGCTTCTTAAACATTTTGAAAACCTTGTTTACATACGACAATAGTTTAGTTATATAATATAGAGACTTAGAGAGAGACCTTCTAAAAAACGTTAAAATGTATTATTGGCATGCGAAACCTTAAATTAAAAGTGAATAAATGAAGACTCAGCACACCACTTCTAAAAGGTTACCGACCCCTGCTCTACTTCCTGAAAGACAAAGTGGAGACGCTACTTGCATTTTTCTCATGGATGTTGTGAGGCTTAATTAGTGTTAGTTAAAATACTTTGAAGTCCCTTGAATGAAAAGCACTGCAGGGCAGAGCAGTATTTCCCTCCGTTACTATACCTTCGTAAGTCTGATTTCTGACTCATGCAACACCCAATATTCTACTATTACAACCACCACGGAAACCTGCTAAGAATGTGGCTGGTCATGGGAGGGGCATGTAATTTCTTTATAATGCCACTTTCTGAGTTTTGTTTTTAAAGAACATCTTGTAGGATAAAATAATATGTATATCACCATATAATTAGCTACCCGCCACTCCCCTGAAAATTCCTTTTTTTCTTGTAGCCCAAGTATTGCTTCAACATTCCTTACCACTAGAGCCTTCTCGGACTCCACAATGTTCCATTCTCTATTCCTCTGGTTGATGTAACTGCAAAAAAGAAGGGGGGCAGAGGGGAGGGGAGAGGAGACAGAGTACAACAACAGTGTTATTTAATGCATGCTACCAAAAAGCAGGAAATCATAGAAACCCAGGACTGGAAGGGACCTTAATAAGACATCTAGTAGAGTCCTCTTCACTGAGGCAGGGTTAAGTATTATCTAGAACAGTGGTTCTCACCCCCTGGGGTGCCGCGAGCAGGTTTCAGGGGGTCCACCAAGCATGGCTGTCATCAGACTTGCTACGGCACAGGACAGAAACCCAAAGCCCTGCCACATGGGACTGCAGCCAGGGCCCCCGAATCCCACCACCAGGGGCTGAATCTGAAGCCTGAGCACTTAGCTTTGTGGTGCCCCAGGCAATTGCCCTGCTTGCTACCCCCTAACGGTGGCCCTGGCTTTTAGACGTAGAAAACAGGTGGGCCATGGAGTTTTTATAGCATGTTGGGGGGAGCCTCAGAAAGAAAAAGGTTGAGAACCCCTGATCTAGAAGACCATCCCTGACAGGTACTTGTCTAACCTGTTCTTAAAAACCTACAAAGGAGATTCCACAGCCTCCCTAGATAATTTGTTCAAGTGCTTAACTACCCTTGCAGTTAAGAAGTTTTCCCTAATGTCTAACCTAAAGCTCACTTGCTGCAATTTAAGTCCATTGCTTCTTGTCCTGTAGATATGGAGAACAATCCCCCCCCTCTTTATAACAACCTTTTATGTGCTTGAAGACTTTTGTCCGGCCCTGCCCCCGCCACAATCTTCTCTTCTCCAGATTAAACAAATCTAGTGTTTCCAATCTTTGCTCACAGGTCATGTTTACTAGACAGTTCATCATTTTGTTGCTCTCCTCTATATTTCTCCAATTTGTCCACATCTTTCCCAAAGTGTGGTGCCCAGAACTGGACAAAGTACTCCAGTTGAGGCCTTACCAGGGCTAAGTAACCCTTTATGTCCCTGGCTAGTTTAATCGCATTTTGTGCCTTGGCCTTTCTAATTTTTTCCTATATGCTTTTAATAGTCATTTTATTTAAATGACTGCTCTCACTGGCAATCACTTTCTGGCACACAACCCTTTATTTGAGATGGTTGGGAAGAAAGGTTTCATTTTTGACAACAGGAAATGGATTCTGGTGCATATGATCAGAGGGAGAGAAACAGCAAGTGAATAAGTAGCATAATTAGCAATCAAGGTATTCAGGACATAAGTATATGTACAGGAAAGACATGCCAGAACTTGCAAGTAGCACTAAATGTTTTTTGTAATTGGTTTCTCTCTTCTGTTGCCTTGTTATTGATGTGCTTTAAAGGGACAATGTCAACTTCAGGTACCTACCTGATTGCAGAAATGTTTTTTGTCCGCTGGCGATCCAGGGCCTCTGCTCTTTCTTCCAGTTCATTAAGCTGATCTTGAATCTGTTTTGCCTTGTCCTGGTCCCCCAAGTCTTCTGCCATAGCCTTCAAACAACCAGTAATTTGTTAGGCATAATTCTCCTCCCCCACAGGGCCAGTCAGATATTAGGGATAGACCTAGAGTCATCTAGCCTGTTTTACTTCAGTGCCGTTCTTACTTCTACCACTAGAATAAGAGGATCTCATTTTTTGTTCCTATACAGAAGGCTGCTATAGTTTGATTAAAACTCACCTTTCCCCTGCCCAGTACAGGAAAAGACTGATTATTATTGCAATTGTGAATTTTAGCTTATTTAATTCAATGAAAGTTTAAATCAGACTGCTCATTTAATGAGATATACAATACCACCTTTGTCATCCTTTCAGAAAGTCAAAACTCAAAAGCTTCTCTCTCACCAACAGAAGTGGGTCCTATAAAAGATATTACCTCACCCACCCTGTCTCTCTAAAACTGAAAATACACCATCACACAACCCACAACTCTGCATAAGTGAATTTCAGTAAATAATGGTTTATCGAAAAAGTTAAATCAGTCCAAAGCGTGCAAGAGCAAACTTAACAGGATACTAAATCCCTTGATTTCTTGGGTTTGTATTTTCTAGTATCAAACTTAACGAGAAAACCAAGTGTAGATTTTTCCTTGGTGTGAGAAGCTACGGCAATTTTTATTCTTCAAAGGTATTTTAAACTGTTTGACTTTTAGGCCTGTGCTATGCACATGACCAAGTAAGCCACTCAAGGCTCTGAATATTCAAGTCTCTTCACATGAGACGGCTGCATGGAAAGAAACCATAATGGCCAGTAAATGGTTCAGCCATCCATTCCTTTCAATAGGAATTTGAACAGCGGGCTGTAAAAAAAACAGTATAGGCAAGCGATTTTCAAATTCTCCAAAGAGTATATAGTAGCAACAACGAGGAAAGAAAGTGAGCTTCTACAGCCACCAACTAGGAGCGTCTCATCCTGAGGACAAGAAAGGACAGCTGAGACAGCTGCTGGCCATTGTGCCTCATCAGCAGGTGGCAAGTGCCCTCCAGTGGTGAAGGAATTTAATGATTCTGACTGGCCTCCAGATGTTCTGGAACCCAGCAGTTCTCTGCGTTCTATTTGCTGTTGAATTTATGTCAAGTTGCTGCAAAGTACGTGGTGCTTTGGTTATAACTAGCATCCAAATAAGCTTTGATTCTTCAATCAGAAGAGCTTTGCACTAAGTAGGGGAGTATCATCTCTTACCTTCTCCTTTAGTAGCTGAGTTTTCTTCATGGCATAGTTGGGAGGGGCTTTTCGGAACCTCTCTTTCTCTTTTACAATCTTTCAAAAGAATCAGAACAGAGAAGTTATAACAATATATACATTTTATAATACCTGGAGGAGCTACAAGTGACAGGCCAATCGGTACCATTAAACGTAAGACAATATTTACTTCTACAGAGCTTTTTTTTCAGCTGTATCTGACCTCTGCATTCATTACTCTACCAAAACACAAACTAACAAGTTACAACCTTTTACTATATATATGGCCTATAACAAGACTAATGACACCAAATTACACTTAGTAAATACTGAGCTAGTAAAAGAGCTGAAGAAATTTATAATAGCCAACTTTAATGTGATGCTAATAACTACTTAGGACTCCGTACTATTTTACTCTGCTCAGAGACGGTGTAACTAAGTGAAGGAACTCTTTGCAAGGCTGCAGCATAAGCCTGAGATGGGGCACAGAACACAGAGAGGATATAATAAAGTAGGAGCGGGCATTAAAAATCAGGCCTACTTAGGCCCCAAACTATTCTTTCCACCTCTTTCATTTATTCCATTTAATTTTATTACTTGTACCTTTCCCACTCACCCTCACCACAGTGAAACCAAGCACTTCTGACTTCACAAGCTCCAGAGCTCTGCTCTTGTCAGTTTTTGCTCCTTTTGAGCACTGCCCTAGTGTCACTTTAGGAGACCTTACTTACAGGGCCCCATCTCAAAGTACAGTCATTTTGTTTACCTCCTCAATGTCCTGGTCATTAAATTTGTAATTGAGGGCTTCTTTGATGGACACTTCCTTCTTGTTTATCTCATCTAGTGTAGGCAACTGCATCCCAGCAGAGAACATCTAGATATAAAAACAAAAGGTGTCAAAATCATTCTCCACTCATCAGAATATCCCTGGCAGAGAGCTGCTACGAAGAGGAAAAATTAGGGCAAACTCACCGCTTCCTTCCACTTCATGAACTCACTTTCAGTAAATTCCTGATTTGAGACAAACTCCAGACGAAACACACGCTGGTCACTGCCATGCCTGCAACAAGAAGAAAAAAAAGTTACTGGAAAACTTATGCCAACCAATACAGCAACGTGCCCATCTGCTGGATTTAGGGCAATGACTTGGGTCTACAAAGAAAGACAAAATGTTCAATGTACTCTAGCCAGTTAAGTGACAATTTAGGCTGCTCTAATTGTGTTCACTAGGTGTCTACCTCCATCCCAAAATTCCTGCACACACACTCCAGTGGGTCAGTCCTGTTCCAGTCTGCATGTGAGAGACTGTATGGGGGGGGGGGGGGGAAGCATACTATCCTACAGCCTGGGGATAATCAAGGAGGCCTGGGGGCTGGGCTATTTAAACACACGACCAAAAAGCTGAGGGAAGGAGACGCCAGATAGGCTGCAGTGGGTGGTGGTTTCTCTCAGAGACCAGGAGAAGAGCTTAACCTGATTCTCAGATTTGGGTTTGTGGACTTGTTTGGGAGCTCTGAAGCAGGGCCCTCATGAACTGTTTGTTGTAATGATTCCTGTCCTGTAACCATATTAAGAGGGGAGGTGGCATTTGGTCAATGTGTGTTGTTTCTCCCTGCCCTGAGCTGTTTAAGTGACTCTACCTTGTGAAATTAATGAGACAGACTGCAAACATCCTTTAATGTTGTGAACAAGCCTAATGGAATTAAGATAAAAACTTATTTCAATAAAGTTAAACCTCACTTAAATAGGGTTAATACTTTTGGGTAAATTGTATTAAAAATGCAACTATGTATTTTCTCAAGCAGGAGGGAGGATGCTAAATGAACTTCCTCCATCAGCAGCCTTAGAAGAGCCAGGCCATGCCTCTCCTCCCCTCCCACCGAGAGATACACATTCTAGTTCAAACTGGATTCTTCAGTGACTAACAGACAAAGAAAATACTTTGATAAATAACCTGGGTTTAGATAGACTCAGGGCCTTCTTCCTGATCCAGCCAATGGACAGGACCTCTGATCCCTGGAGGATCCCAATCCTTCAGGGAGGGCTGGAAGGATTTGGTCTATTAAGGCCCCATAGGACTGGGTGCTTGTTCTGAGTGGGAGCTGTGGTAAACTGTTAAACACAAGGACTCCCCTAGAGTGGGGGGTTAAAGGACTTATCCTGGCAGAATCCATGTTGGGACTGGGGTTCCTGGTAAGCTTATTAGTGTGCATAGAGATTCTTTTATTATTTTCTCTGTAAAGTATAAAGTAGTCTTGCTTAGAAAGAACTGTGTGGTAACATATCTATAGCAATTATACTCTTTATCCATCTCTGAAGAGAGAGCAAAACAGGTCTGTTTTGGCAGACTGTCTTGGCTGGGAAATAAACAGGGAAAGCAGGGAACTGTGCAGCCTGCGAATACCCTGATCACAAGGGGAAGAGACATGGGTCTCCACCCAGAAAGGCAATGACTAGAAGCTGGAAGCCAAGAGTCGGCGCCCTTGCTGAACCACTGAAGGGAAGTGTGCCCTGAACTGTGAAAATTAAGGTGGGGCATACTTGCAGTGCCACAATAGCTAAACGGGGCATGGAGGGACTGCCCATGCCTTTACATTGCATTACTACTTAGTAGCCAGTTTCTAAGGAGCATGAAGCTGACAATATCCAGGCATATTATATGGTGGCACTAGTTCCATCCAAAAGCACAAGAACACCCATCTCTCCCCCAAACCTTGACAACATATGGCACTACCCACTAATAAATAGGATTCTCTTCCACTACCTTAGTTTTGAACAGTGACATTTGATAAAAGGAAGTTACTCACCTTGTACAGTAATGATGGTTCTTCGAGATGTGTCCCCCTATGGGTGCTCTACTACCCACCCTCCTCCCCTCTACTTCAGAGTTCTTGTCAAGTACCCTGCAGTAGAGAAGGATCTCAGGGGGAAGGGGTCACCCGCCTGCATGTGCTGGTTAATTCACAGCACTTCATCAGCTGGTTAGTTCAGCAGCAGCACAAGGACACAAGTTCACCTGTATTGGAGTATCCACAGGGACACAAATCTCAAAGAATCATCGTTATTGCACAATGTGAGTAACTTCCTCTTCGAGTAGTGTCCCTATGGGTGCTCCACCGCAGGTGACTCCCATGCAGTATCCCCAGTGGGAGGCTGGGGCTTCAACATTGAGTCTGCTATGAATGACAATGCTGCAGAAGCAAAGACAGCATCAGAAGCAGAGCCCCTGGTAATCGCATAGCGTTCTGCAAAGGTATGCTCAGACGCAGGGGTTGCTGCCCTGCAGATTTCAGAAATAGGGACATGCCTGAGGAAGGTAACAGAGGAGGAACCCAATCTCGTGGATTGTGCGTGGATTCCAGATGGAGGTACTACGTTATGAACCTGATAGCAGTGTTTGATACAGTTCAAGTTCCATTTGGAGAGTCTCTAGGATGATATCGCAGCTCCTTTAAACCTTTGTGCAATAGAAAGGAAAAGCTTAGGAGATCTCCTAAAGGCCTTCATCCTGTCCAGGTAAAAGGCCAGGGCTCTTCTAATGTCTAGTGTGTGCAGTATAGCCTCCCTGTTATCATGGTGAGGCTTAGGGTAAAAGGTCAGGAGATGAATCAGTTGGTTTATGTGAAAAGATGAGGTCACCTAGGGGATGAACTTCATATGATGTTTGCTCTCTTTTTATTTTTAAGAGGACTTTCAGCAATAGAGGGAATGGGGGGAAGGTGTAGAGAAGGTCCTTGTCCCATGGAAGAAGAGTATCCCCTAAGGAGTACTGTCCTATTTCTGCCCCGCAGCATGGACATTTTTTGTTCAGGTAAGTTGCGAACAGGTCTATAGTTGGTGTCCCCCACCATCTGAATATGTTGTGTAGCACTGCTGAGTTTATCCCCCATTCATGGTTGCATGGGAACTTGTGTCTGAAATAGCCCACTTTCATGTTTTATACTCCTGGAAGATAGGTCGCTGATATGGTGACACTGTGGGAAACGCACCAGTTCCATAACCCACACAAAGGGAGAGTGATCTGGCACCTCCCTGGTGATTTATGTACTACATGCATGCTGTGTCAAGTCCCGAGTGTGCGTACCCTTGATTAGTGGAAAGAAGTGGGTGCAGGAATTCTTAACCATGCTGAGTTCGAGGAGGTTGATGTGAAGAGATGTCTCTGTGGATGACCACTTGCCCTGTGTCGTAAGATTGTTGAGATGTGCACCCCACCCTATGAGGGGTGCACTGGTGGTGAGGCTTAGTGATGAGCAAGTGTGCAAGAAGGGGATCCCTGAGTAGACATCTGATGTGGATGATTGTGATGAGGAAGACTGGGAGTCTGACAGTTTACATATGGAAAATCTGGATTTTTTCTTTTGTGGCTCATAATAGCGTTGAGTTGCAAAATGTGGTGTGCAGGATTTATGTTGTGGTTGCAGACTACATTTTCTTTTTTGTCCAGGTGTATAAATCCCTAATGACCGGAGAGCGACCCTTGAGTCTTTGAGTGTATGGAGGGATGTATCAGTCTTCTCGGCAAACAATTTGGTGCCCTACAAAGGGGAGGTCCTCTACTGTAGTCTGTACTTCTTTAGGGAAGCCAGACAGGTGCAACCAGGACACTCGCCGCATAACCACCACTGTAGAGATGGACCGGCTGCTGTGTCAGCTGCATCAAGCGCTGATTGTAGCGCTCTCTTGGCCACCAGGTTTCAGAGTGGTAGCTGTGTCAGTCTGTATTAGCAAAAACAATGAGGAGTCCTTGTGGCACCTTAGAGACTAACAAATTTATTTGGGCATAAGCTTTCACCAGATGCATGGAGTGGAAAATACAGTAGCAGGTATAAATACACAGCACATGAAAAGATGGGAGTTGGCTTACCAAGTGGAAGGTCAGTCTAATGAGAATTAAATTAACAGTAGGATACCATGGGAGGAAAAATCACTTTTGTAGTGGTAATGAGAGTGGCCCATTTCAAATAGTTGACAAGAAGGTGTGAGTAACAGTAGGGGGAAATTAGGTTTTGAAATGACCCAACCACTCCCAGCCTTTATTCAGGCCTAATTTGATGGTGTCCACTTTGCAAATTAATTCCAGTTCTGCAGTTTCACATTGAAGTCAGTTTTTGAGGTTTTTTTGTTTAAGAATTGCCACTTCGAGGTCTGTTATTGAGTGACCAGAGAGACTGAAGTATTCTCCTACTGGGTTTTGAATGTTATAATTCCTGATGTCAGATTTATGTCCATTTATTCTTTTGCGTAGAGACTGTCCAGTTTGGCCAATGTACATGGCAGACGGGCATTGCCACCAGTTGTCCTTCACTAACAATGGCTCAAAACTGTTCCCGATGTGACTCCAGGAGCTGATCAATAAATGCATTAAGCTGGTGTAGTTGTCGTAGTCGTATTTTGCAGTCAGAGCTTGATAGTTGGCAATTCTGAATTGTAGTGTGGCAGATGAATAGGCCTTTCTCCCAAATAGGTCAAAGCACTTCCAATCCCTATCACTGGGGGTGGGCTTCACATGGTGTTGGCAACCTTGGGAGTTCATTCGATCCAAAATGGAATTGCGGGGGAAAGGGTGGGAACAAAAGAAATTCCATATCCTTAGTTGGGACATATTTCTTATTGGCCTGTTTGCAGGTAGGCATGACTCATGCCGGGGTTTGCCACATAAGTTGGGCTGGGTCCAGAAGGGCCTCTTTGATCGGGAGGGCTATTCTGGAGGAAGAGGAGGAGTGCAAGATGTCCAGGAGTTTGTGATGGGTGTCTTTTACTTCTTCAAGAGGAACCTGCTATGTGTTTGCCACTCATTTAGCTAGATCTCGAAAGAGCCTGAAATCATAGTCTAGGGATAGCAGAAGGGGCATCACTACCTCATCTGGATAGGAAGAAAAGATGTGAGTTTGTGGGTGTGACTTCCTCCTCAAATCCACCCTCCTGTTCCTCCATAATCTCCTCTGGAGGTTCAGAGGCTCTGGATACTGTGGCTGAGGGAAAGCATCTCAAAGCCTCACAGCAGGCCACACTAGATGCTTGAGAGGCTTGGAGTCTGTATGCCACCAAGGGATCCCAGTAGGGCCAGTGGTTCCCATGTTGGCCATACCAAGGTGGTTGAGGAGCAGACAGAAGGTATGACTGAGGGGGCCCAGGCTGGTAGAGGGCACAATGAGGACTGGGGGAAGAGTAATGGGAGACTACCTCTTCCTGCTCACTATCTGATTCACCAGTGGAGAATGGAGATGTGTGACACAGCACGAGACTCCTGCACCCAAAGTGAACTCGGTACTGGAGCCCCATGAGGTTTTAGAGTGCCTGAATTCTTGTTGTGCCGACCTCCTAGGTGCTGATGGTCATTGTCGGTGGCCATGGCACTGAAGGGATCGGTGATCTGGGCTGTACCAAGCGCTCTGAGGCTGGATGGCTTGCTGTTGACCGTGCCAGTGGCAAAGCTTGTATTGGCAGGGTCTTCTTAGTGGTGGTGCAGTCTCTGTCCTTGCCTTTATCTGTCAGTACTGTTGCTTCGGTGCCCTTCACGTCTTTCAGCACAACAATACCTGCCACTTCAGACCCTAGTGAGTCTGGCTACTGTGTTTAGACTAGCTCAGTACCTACGATACCAAATGATGATCTTTCCCAGCTAGCTCAGGACTCACGGTTCTCTTTTTTGAAGCCTTACATGAGGGGTCCGTGGCTATTTTCTTTGACACATAGTCCTTAGATGTCACGGGCTGTGGGGAAGATTCGCACCATCTGGGTGACTCCTGGCATGGGTCCAGGGATGGCTGAAGAGCTGCCTCCATGAGGAGTTTTAGTCTCCGCTCTCAGTACTTCAGAGATCTGGACTTGAGTTGTTGGCAAAGACTACAGTTTTGGGAAATGTGGCTTTCCCTAAGGCAACAGATGCAGTGGGAATGTTTATCCACTACAGTGATGGCCTCCTTGCATGTGAGGCACCTCTCAAAGCCCAGTGAAGTGGGCACACTCCCATGCTGGGGCAAAGGTTGTTTTTTTGTTATTTTTAAAGAAAGAGAAAATAAAGAAAGCTCTACAACTCAGAAAGGGATTAACTAAACTACTGAAGTGCTAAGCGAGAGATAGCTGTTAACAATACGGTGAACAGACTCAGTCTCTAGCCAGAGGCGGTTGAGAAGGAACTGAGGGGGGGTTCACCTGTGCACACTGGTTAGCCTCATGGCAGAGCACGAGGGGGGGACAGCACATGTGCAAGCTGAATGGACACTTCTACCAAAAGTTTTCTGATCAGCTGGGCTGGACACAAGCACCCACAGGGACACTACTCGAAGATGATGACTAAATTATACTGTCCTTAACGCTAAGAGAAGAAGGAGTCCTTCTAGTTTCTAAACAGTATCAAAAGTTCTCACCATCAGCAAGTCAGCATTCTATTTCTGATGAGCATCTCACATGGCTCTCAGACTACCAGGGAATCCCTACTGCCTGAGGAAGTTAGCTGCCCTGGTGAAACATTCCCTTAGACTCTAAGGCTTACAGTAAGGATTTCTCTCCTTGAACTAGGAAGCAGAGGCTATTACCAGCCATCAAAGTGTTAATGATTAATAAGGCTCTTTCAGAGAGTTTATCAAGTTATTGCAAACCTGCACCAATATGCAGTCTCCAAACATCTGTGAGAATTAAGAAAGCAGGTGTCTCATTTTCATACCTCACCAGGATGTTGTGAGGATCAATGTATTACCATGCTGAGTGCCTCACAATCTTTAATAGGGTCCATATAGGTACCCGAGAGAGAGATTTGATATGTCACCCTGTCCACCATCTGGTGTTTAAGCAGCACTGTGTGCCTATCCCTGTTCTACCTCTGCCATAGGAAGATACATTTTCCCATTGCCCTATCTGGAGGTGGTGAAGAGGAAGAAGAAATACAGATGGTTGACATCGCACAGCAGGAATATGCAGACCTCTGCTCTGGCAGTCTCCAGATGAATTTCTTGGACCGCAAGGGAAGTAAGTGGCCATTTTGTGAGCTATTTACCACCTCCCTATTTAAGGGGGAAAAGCGTTCTGACAAGCAATCTGCTTTATGGCTCTTGTCTCCATATCACACAGGAAACATTCCATCCCATAAGAGGGCAATGTACCAATTGATAGAGTAATTTTATCACCTTACCGTAACTGTAGTCCTTTGTTTGTCCTGGTACCCCCAAGCTGGTAAACCTTTGCAGTTTCTACAACACCAGTTATTTCAGCAACCTAGACCATTGAAAAAAGATGTGCAGGAGAACAGACTGTGAGGACTAAGTTCATGACATTTTCTGAACACTCTCTGTACTTCGAAGTCCTCTCCGCTTGAGACCAAGCTTAGTCTGATTAATAATTCTAACTAGAAATCATCATTTAGATGAAAGAAAGATACACTGAAGACTCCTCCCTGCTATGTTAGCAGATATTGTACAAGTTACTTCCTATAGTTTTGTTCTTCACCTTCAGCTAGCAACTAGCTGGCAGTTTATGATGCCAGCTGAAATAGGTATGGTGTTTAAGTGGTCTCAATTCTTCCCCAGTAGCATGATGTATATAATCCTACAGTAAAACGGCTGTATCTAGTATAGGGAGGAAATAAAATATACCTTCAGCCCTGCCCCATGTATTAGCACAATCACTCTGAAGTACCAGTTTTTGATTGGAACTTCAGAGGATGCTGCCATATTCTTTCATGTAGTCACTGTGATGAACAGCAATTAAATGATTAAATTATCTCCCCAAGGATAGTCAGATGTGTCAGATTGTGTAAAATAAAATAAATTAGCACAGGAGAAAAAATGGATCTATGCTCTCTCTCATCAGTTCAAAAACCCAGTTTGACAGCACTATCTTGTCTTCACTGTAGAGCACAGCTGGTGTTAAATCCTTTACCAACGTCCTCAAATTCACTATCAGTTTTGAAGCAGCAAAGCATCGTTTCCCCAATTACCCTCTTTTCTGAAGAGCACAGGGAAAGTGGAAATGTCTGGTACCGTAGTGCATACTTTGATTTCTCAAGAGACGAAGCGGTAAGACTTTATGGGAGTGACCACAAATTACAGGAAGTGGGAATCATGCTGATCCTTACTTGGTCACAGCAATAACTCAAAAACTAATTTTCAATACAGAATAAAGAGAAGCAGAGCAGCATCAGTTAGGGTTGGAAGACTAGGTTTTCAATATTGTTTTAGTATGGCCCCAATTTATCGCATTGGATTTAGAAATCAGTAAGCTGCGGCTCTCTATTTGGCCACCTTGCCCCCCTCAACTTTTTAAAAAAAAAAAAATACAGCCGTCTCCACTACTCTAACAGCAACAGGCTCCTTCAGTACATAATGAAGGATCGTTTACTTGTAATCACCCAATAAATTATGGGCTCTTTCTCGTGAGATACCAGACAAATAACGGTAGCTGTGAATACTGCTACCAAATGGGAATCAAATCCCTGGAAGACAAACTTACCCGATAGACAGGTTTACTGTTGTGGTTCCCAATGCCAATACGCACAAAGCAGCCAGTGACTGTCTTGGCAAAGAAAGGCATATGACACCAACGCTCCAGCTTATGCCGAGATAACCGTACCCGATTCAGTTCTTCGGGTAAGGAGACTGGCTGGGATTTGGGAGGAATTTCTTCTTTTCTGGTTTGGAAAAGACAAGGAAGACAAAAGGAATATAAATCTATTAGCACCAAACAAAGGGGCTTTAGATAAGGTGTGGACCACCAAATGCTAACTAACTGAAACATTTGTAAAGGGATTCAATTTGTCAGGATGGAACAGTGTAGCTATGTGAATTTAGTGATCATGAGAGGTGTCCAATGGAAAGCCCTGGAGATCAAAGCCCTCTATACATAGGACAGGTACAGCATGGGCAGTAGTTTCCCTTACACTTCTCAACTATGAGCCATGTTCTTCAGGGTGCAAGTACTTTAGTCTCCAGGGCAATTTAATCCTTGGCCCAAGGTCACCAAATCACAAATCAATGGTAGTAAATTTCAGTCACTAAAAATATGGGCACAATTTGAACAGTAATGTAGGCTTCTTATCCCATCATTACGAGGCTCCTCAACCAGCCATTTTATACTCAACGTTTTTCACAATGCAAGTATGTAGCTTCAATTTTTCAGCACAACTGGGGCTATTTCAAAATGTTTCCCCAACTGGCTTAGCCCTCAAGGTTCAAGTGCAAACTCTGGTGCCAAGAAGCAAGAATTACCTCACCTTCCAATCACTGAAGACAACAGGAAAGAACACACTTGGGCCACAAGAGTCTTAAATCCTAGCTGCTGATCCAGTGGTGGGAAGCTGGACTATAAGAGGGAATGCAAATAAATCCCAAATCTACCTGCACATAGAAGCCCGCAAATGACATTGCCAAGAGGCAGAGCCACCTCTGATGCACCAAATTGCCCGCACTTAATCCTCTGAACCAAAACATGGACAGGTATTTTAAACACATACACAGAACAGCAGTTTTCTATAACCTGTGCTCAATACTTACTCTTCCTCCTCATCAGATGAGGATGATCTGGACGTGCGATCACTCTTCTCACTAGACTTATCATCTTCCTCTTCCTCTTCATCATCTGAGTATACTTCACTAGTTTTTAATGGCTGTTTTTTTGCCAGCAACTCAGCTGAAAAAAGAAATAATTGTGCCTTTATTTTTGCTGAAAGCTACTCCTTGCACATGTAACCCTCCAGTTGTAAGAGACAGGATAACCAGATAATTATGTGATCACAAGCTGGAAACCACTTCATAGCATGCAGTTACACTTACACCTAAGCATTCAGTTAGTCATTGTAGGTATACTGTTTGAAACAGACAAACAGGAGTATGCAAAAGTTTCCTAAATCTCAAATGTGCTCATTTGAAACACTTGGTGGGGAACAGCAACGTGATAAGGAAACAGGATTCACATACACATACTTGAGCTTATCACTACCTTGCCAGTCTATCTGCTCAGGACACCAACTTTTGGAAGAAAAGGCACAAACCCTGAAGGTATTAGACCTTTTTAACCATTCTAGCCAAGGACCAAGGAAGGCCAAAAGACGGTGTTGCAACTGTAATCTGCAACAAGAAGCCTGGGGCATGTGGTGGAATGAACAAAATGTGTTCGGTTTACATGTATAAAAACAGATGGCCATAGACAAAACATTACTAAGAAATTAACAGAATCTGGGTGGTTTAGGGGGTTAGTAATGGAACCTTTCATCTCGAGGTAGTCACTTGAACTATATCTCAAGCTGGCAGGAATGAAATGTTGCCATATGCTCACGATTCAACAGACTGTGTGAAATTATTTGGTGGTTTCAGTCCACTCCCCAGTGAATACATATTCCTGTCTCACAAGCCATCACCGCCAACTGGCACCTTTGTTAGCAATTTCAGTCAAAAGACCAAGGAAAGAGAGAACATGGAAATGGCAGTTCTGGAGTGAAAAAAGGTCAAAACTGGAGCATGTTAGGGGCGGAATGTGAGAGTTTAAGGATTTTGGGCTAAATTTACATGAAATTGTATTGAAGATTTTTTTTTTTAAAATTAAAAACCACACCGTTTTGGAGATATTACAGGGTTTAGAATCAGTTCAGTAGGCCACTAAAGAACAAAATGTACTGGCTTTTAAAATGGTAGAGGCAGCACTATAGGGAGAAGTGGGTTCAGGAAAACTCTGCCCAAATCAAGAACTGGGGGCAACCAAGGAGGAAATGGGGCACAAGACCACCACCATTAGTTTCAAAACCAAACCAACCCACTTAACTGAGTTTTTTATATTGACACCAGTTTAGAGACTAATGCCCCAGCATTACGTGTTATAGCCATATTACATGATTAGCAAACACACTCCAAATTAGGTTCTTTGCAGGTCGACAACAAATGTTCATATTCACCTGTTCTGTTCTTCCTTTTCTCTCTCTCTGCTTTCAATTCCTCCATGGCCTGAGATTTCTTATCCAGTTTCTCATCCCGCTTTGACCGTCGTTCTTTGTTGTGTGACATCACCTAAAGGGCGTGCACAGAGAACACTTCACTACCTAGCCACAGCTCAGACTGAAATGAGGAACAAAATTAAAAAAGTTCTCTATTCTAGAATTAGAGCTGGTTGACATTTTTCATTCAAACCATTCAATAAAGTCCCTTTTCCTGCCCCCAAAAAACCTGAAAATTTTCAGAAAAGCCTTTGAAAATCCTAAGCTCTGTCTCAAAACTGAAGATTGATATTTCAAATTTCAAAGTTTAATTTTTTGTTTCTCTCCTGCTTTTTCCTCCTTTTTTACTTCCTAATTCCCTTCTGCCACTGAGTGTTGCCTCGGGTTTGTTTTCACTTTTTTTTTTTTGCTGCTAAATTTCAGAACTTCAATTTTGGAAGAGTTACAGAATGGCAAAAGCAAAAATGAAACTAACTTTGCCACTAACTTGGAGAGAGTCTCAAAAGTTTTGAAAAGTTAAAATGGCAAAGGAAAAATGGGTCAATCAAGGTAACATCATTACATCATACACCTGGACATCATTCATTTTATTGCACGCAGTGACAAAAGGGAAAAAGGGGGATGATGGGGAAAAAGTTATACATTTTTCAAAATATACTTTGCACAGAATTTCAAAAAAGCTAAATGTTGTTCCATTTCAAACTCTGCAAGATGGAAACAACTTGAAGATGTCATTTCTCACAAGAGATTTTTCCATTTTGAGCACCTCTATCTCCAATACCTGGTAGTGTAGTATGGAAGGTTCTATCAGCATAAGTCCTGAGCGACTTATGCAGGATATTCTTGGACAAAACCTTTCTAACACACCATTATCTGGGTGTTAGCATAAAGAGAACACCCAGATAATGGTGTGTTAGAAAGGTTTTGTCCAAGAATATCCTGCATAAGTCGCTCAGGACTTATGCTGATAGAACCTTCCATACTACACTACCAGGTATTGGAGATAGAGGTGCTGAATTGGGTTCAAGAGTTACATCAAGGGCAAAAACCAACTAAAGTTTTTAGATGTAGATGAAAGTTTCCTAAAGTAGCTCTACTATCATCACTGTAAAGTCTGATCTTGGAACTTCCCAATGGAACACAAGTAGAAAGCTCAGACTCTTCCCTTTCCAGTGGTATAAAACTCTCATTTCTAGCCCTCCTGGGTTATGATAGCGCAGACTTTACAATCTGTCATTGGTGCAAAAGTGCATATTGCATAACCTGCACTTCAGACCAATGACATTTCTTTGCAAGGTCAAAAAGACCACCACCACCAAAAAAATCATCTCTCTGGCAGGTTGTTTTTCAAAAAAAGTGGCAGTTTGAAGTTGTTCAAATGTTTGGAATTTTAGAGATCGCCCCTAGGAAAGATGGAATAGTTGGCAGAATACATGCCAGTCAGTTAAAGATGCAGGAAAAAAAAGTAACATGTGGCTCTGCCATTTATCACATATAAGTAAAGTACACAAGGGAGGTTACCCAGGTAGGAGACAAAAGACTATATAGACAAAGTGGATTCTTTCTTTATATTTGCTAGATGACAAAAATTGTGTAAATTAAATTTCACACAGAAAGATATACTAAAAGAGCATTCAGGTTGCAAAGTGAAGCACTCAAGAGGCAAGAAATGCCGAAGTGTTCTTGCATAATTAACTCTTACACCTTGTGCATGTGAATTACAATACAGTCCTTCATGACATGAACACATTCCTTCAGAGCCCTACCTCTGGTCCTCCTAGAACATTGCCACATACACTTCCAGGTGTAATGAGAAATTCAGCTCAACTTCCTTATAAATACAGGTAATAGAGTCATTAGAATATTGAGAGGTCATTCTTCAAAGAGAACTCCCGTATAAAAGTCTGTACACATGCATAACACACGTTTAAGAAGTTATAACTTAACTTAATGCTAAACAGATTTTCACCAGACTACAGAAAGTCTCTAGGTTGCAGATGTGCTTATTCTTTGTGCTCAAAAATGGCTTAACTGTTTTTGGTCAAACTCCCTTAAAAATGCACTTCCAAATGTGGGAAATTTCACCATGACACCAAATGTGGGAAATTTCAGCTTGAAAAGTAAAAGTTTGACAAAAAGATATAAGCAACAACAAAAAGCCCCTTTAGAATGAAAGCAGTTAAGCAGATATTATATAATAGCACAACAAATATAGCTATAGTTTTTCTTTAATTTATACATTCTTTGTGAAGAGTCGCCTGTACATTCCTCAATAGACAAAAGATGTTTGGTAGCTTTATTTTTTTATTTATTTTTTTAAGTGATCTGAAAACTCAAGATTGCATTGAGCACAGAAGTGACCTGACTTCCCTGCCCCCTACCAGGTTGCCGAGAGGGGTATGGAAAGTGGCAGGAAGGAGGGCAAAAGACAGCAGCATTCCTCTACGGGATAAAGTGACTAGTAGTGAGAATTGCTGTTTCTTACCTGGCACTCCTGGATCTGTGTGAGCTTTTTCTTCTCCTGCTCTTCCTCTTGCTTTTTCTTTTTCTCCTTTTTTTCTTTCTTTTTTGCTGTTTTTAGTTTCTTCTTAATTTCAAATCTGGGCATAAACAAGTGGGGGTGAAGAAGTAGATGAAAGTATCCCTCCTCAGGGGGAGGGATAGCTCAGTGGTTTGAGCACTGGCCTGCTAAACCCCGGGTTCTGAGTTCAATCCTTGAGGAGGCCATTTAGGGATGTGGGGCAAAAATTGGGGATTGGTCCTGCTTTGAGCAGGGGGTTGGACTAAATGACCTCTTGAGGTCCCTTCCAACCCTGATATTCTATGATTCTATGAAAGGGCTGAAACCAATTTCTGGCATGACTCAGACAAGGACAGCATCAGATTCAAGGAGCATTACGGATTAAAAACTGAGATGGACAGTAAGTGTAAAATCTTGAGTTCTCTACCGCTAAAATAGTGCCTGAAGTTAAAGAAAATGGATACATGCTCAGACTCTCACAGCTGAGCCATAGTTATGCCATGATAAAGTGGGAATTGGAACAGTCAAGCGAAGTACAGTAAGAATCAGTAGTTGAAGTTTGATAGTAATCTAGAACCCAGACACAGACTCGTTGGAAAGGTACATGTGATACCACATTATACCTGGGGGAACAGACATACTAACTAGCAAATTTTGTTATTTGGTTACATTGCAGCACAGTTCCTAAATGTAATCAGGTTCTTCAGATTTCAGCCTATAAGATTGTGAAGTTTCTTTTTCAGCACCTATACAAATCTCAGTGTTCAACTCCACAGCTATAGACCTTTCCAAAAGAACCAGAAAAAGCATGTATCTAGTATTCATAAGCTACAAGAAAAAAATAATCCAAAATTGCATTTCAAACTTGGTCCCAGTTCTATTATACACATACTTCACACTATAAGACAGCCAGAGAACAAAGACATAGCTTGACAACTTATATTTATTATTATAGAAGTACAAATAGGGTTTCCATTCAAACACCCGCCAACTTAGGAGGAGACATGCACAGAATGGGTAGGAGTGCTGGAGCAGAGTGATTGAGCCTACAGCAGAGAAAAGCAGCATATTTTTGATGCCTGCATATACAAACTCAACGCTGACCTGTATAGCATCATTTATGTAGATGGGTCTTCCCATGGGTTTGAATGTATTCCACAGAAACAATGTTAATTTAAGGAAGAAAAGAATCTAGATTTTCTGGTTAGAGAACACCATCTCCACTCTAACAGCCCAATCCTGCAACAGATTGAGCATGTGAGTAACTTTACTCAAACAAGTAGTTCCACTGGAACACTTAAACCCCAAGAAGAATGTTGAGAGGCTTTTATTAATGTGCTCTGTTGAGGGACCAGAGCTGAGTAAATTAGTTTCCAGTTCTCGTCAACCTCCTTTCAAGAGGCTCAGTCAATGAAGACTCTACCACCCCACTAAGAATCTCCAAAAACCTGCTGCTGAGCCCTGGAAGAAGATACCCTTTTTGAGTGAGCAGAATATCACTTGCTACCCACTGGCCCCAGCTCCCAAGATGCGATCAGAAAACCACAATTAGTGTTTCCAGAGTTTCAAAACACCAGCTCCATGCTGGTACCTCCCCATATCTTGTTCAACATGCAATCCACCTTGCCTTAAGAGAAAGGTAAAGTAGAATGGAGGGGAAACTGGGCACTGAAGAGCACACATCAAGGGAAGTTGGAACTACCCCACAAGGGGTGAGGAGGCAGCATGGTTCTCCCTGGAGTCCAATCTCAACTTCCTCTTCCTCTTCTCCAGCACAGTGGTTCCCTCCAGGTTGCCTCAGCAGACACCTTCAAATATTCAAAGTTGACTATTCCAAGGTGTTAAATCTCCATAACCTAAAGGATGATCACATAAAACCCACCAACATGTTAACATTTTTAGTTCAACTCCACTTTCCTAACGCACAGAACAACGTAACAGCTAGTCACTGAGGTGGATCCAAAACATCATGGATTGAGGAGTTACATGGGTATATCACGGAGTATTTCCCAGGATGAGAAACTAAATTTAGGACACTTCTCATCTAGCAAACTTTTGCAAAACACTGATTTTTAAAGATTTGGCAACTTGTTCAATTTAAACAGAAGACCCTGAAAAGATCTTGAGCCACTCTTAGCAATGCTCAGCTGTTTATAGATTTTCTTAGCCAGCATGGTAACTAGACCAACTGAGCAGATGGTTTGTAAGAGATGGGGATTCTCAAGTTATTCTCCTGAGGATTTAGAGAGACACTAGCTCTATTCTGGCCCTTTCAGTACAGCAGGAATTCCCTGAGCACCAGGAATTCTGCACTGAAGGTGATCAAAGCAGTAGCAATGTAGAAGCCCATATGAGTTTCTAAAATGAAAGGAAATCATAGAATCATAGAATATCAGGGTTGGAAGGGACCTCAGCAGGTCATCTAGTCCAACCCCCTGCTCAAAGCAGGACCAATCCCCAATTAAATCATCCCAGCCAGGGCTTTGTCAAACCTGACCTTAAAAACTTCTAAGAAAGCAGATTCTACCACCTCCCTAGGTAACGCACTCCAGTGTTTCACCACCCTCTTAGTGAAAAAGTTTTTCCTAATATCCAACCTAAACCTCCCCCACTGCAACTTGAGACCATTACTCCTTGTCCTGTCATCTTCTACCACTGAGAATAGTCTAGAACCATCCTCTTTGGAACCACCTCTCAGGTAGTTGAAAGCAGCTATCAAATCCCCCCTCATTCTTCTTTTCTGCAGACTAAACAATCCCAGTTCCCTCAGCCTCTTCTCATAAGTCATGTGTTCCAGACCCCTAATCATTTTTGTTACCCTTCGCTGGACTCTCTCCAATTTATCCACATCCTTCTTGTGGTGTGGGGCCCAAAACTGGACACAGTACTCCAGATGAGGCCTCACCAATGTCGAATAGAGGGGAATGATCACATCCCTCGATCTGCTGGCTATGCCCCTACTTATACATCCCAAAATGCCATTGGCCTTCTTGGCAACAAGGGCACACTGTTGACTCATATCCAGCTTCTCGTCCACTGTCACCCCTAGGTCCTTTTCCGCAGAACTGCTGCCTAGCCATTCGATCCCTAGTCTGTAGCGGTGCATTGGATTCTTCCGTCTTAAGTGCAGGACCCTGCACTTATCCTTGTTGAACCTCATCAGATTTCTTTTGGCCCAATCCTCTAATTTGTCCAGGTCCCTCTGTATCCTATCCCTACCTGCCACCGTATCTACCACTCCTCCTAGTTTAGGATCATCCGCAAATTTGCTGAGAGTGCAATCCACACCATCCTCCAGATCATTTATGAAGATATTAAACAAAACCGGCCCCAGGACCGACCCCTGGGGCACTCCACTTGATACCGGCTGCCAACTAGACATGGAGCCATTGATCACTACCCGTTGAGCCCGACAATCTAGCCAACTTTCTACCCACCTTATAGTGCATTCATCCAGCCCATACTTCTTTAACTTGCTGACAAGAATACTGTGGGAGACTGTGTCAAAAGCTTTGCTAAAGTCAAGAAACAATACATCCACTGCTTTCCCTTCATCCACAGAACCATTAATCTCATCATAGAGGGCGATTAGATTAGTCAGGCATGACCTTCCCTTGGTGAATCCATGCTGACTGTTCCTGATCACTTTCCTCTCGTGTAAGTGCTTCAGGATAGATTCCTTGAGGACCTGCTCCATGATTTTTCCGGGGACTGAGGTGAGGCTGACTGGCCTGTAGGATCCTCCTTCTTCCCTTTTTTAAAGACTGGCACTACATTAGCCCTTTTCCAGTCATCCGAGACTTCCCCCGTTCGCCATGAGTTTTCAAAGATAATGGCCAATGGCTCTGCAATCACAGCTGCCAATTCCTTTAGCACTCTTGGATGCAACGCATCCGGCCCCATGGACTTGTGCACGTCCAGCTTTTCTAAATAGTCCCTAACCACCTCTTTCCCCACAGAGGACTGGCCACCTACTCCGCATGCTGTGTTGCCCAGCGCAGCAGTCTGGGAGCTGACCTTGTTCGTGAAGACAGAGGCAAAGAAAGCATTGAGTACATTAGCTTTTTCCACATCCTCTGTCACTAGGCTGCCTCCCTCATTCAGTAAGGGGTCCACACTTAACTTGGCTTTCTTCTTCTTGCCAACATAGCTGAAGAAACCTTTCTTGTTACTCTTAACATCTCTTGCTAGCTGCAGCTCCAGGTGTGATTTGGCCCTCCTGATTTCATTCCTTCATGCCCGAGCAATATTTTTATACTCTTCCCTGGTCATTTGTCCAATCTTCCACTTCTTGTAAGCTTCTTTTTTGTGTTTAAGATCTGCAAGGATTTCACCGTTAAGCCAAGCTGGTCGCCTGCCATATTTACTATTCTTTCGACACATCGGGATGGTTTGTCCCTGTAACCTCAATAGGGATTCCTTGAAAAACAGCCAGCTCTCCTGGACTCCTTTCCCCCTCACATTATTCCCCCAGGGGATCCTACCCATCAGTTCCCTGAGGGAGTCGAAGTCTGCTTTCCTGAAGTCCAGGATCCGTATTTTGCTGCTTACCTTTCTTCCCTGTGCCAGGATCCTGAACTTGACCAACTCATGGTCACTGCCTCCCAGATTTCCATCCACTTTTGCTTCCCCTACTAATTCTTCCCAGTTTGTGAGCAGCAGGTCAAGAAAAGCTCCCCCCCCAGTTGGCTCCTCCAGCACTTGCACCAGGAAATTGTCCCCTACATTTTCCAAAATGTGTTCCTCTGAGGGGTCCAAGCTTCTCTTATGGCACATAAGCTGTAATATAATGGCTATGCAGCTGCTCCATTACAAGCCACTTGGCTGAGGGAGAAATAAATGGATTCCCTTTACTCCTACTCTCTGATTCTTTGCACAAAGCCTGCATCCATTCACCTCAATAGAGTGTTAATACAAACCTAGAGACAACAGTTTAAATTCTCAGCTTCAACTACTTCCTCTGCTGATTGCTTTAGCAGAAACATGCATTTCAACTGAGGCTATGAATGCAGAATGGGTAGAATACCACCTATTTTTCACGCAAACTGATTCATGTACCATCTTAAGACAGATATTGTTCAGAGAAGACTTGGAAGAAACTGCTAAAAGCAGACTCTTAACAGCCAGGCTGGGCCAGATTCATGAAGATCCCATAACTGATCATACTGGCATGGGTTGTAAGCCAGAACCTTCCCCTTTACAGACCTGCCACAGGAAAGGTGGGAAGAAGAGATGAAAAACACTGAGAAAAAGCAGAATAGAAGGGAAAAATCTGTTTCGTGTAAACCATAATTTTGTCAATTACACACAACAGCACCACCTTTAATGGAAAGGATTTTGTCACTGAAATAGCAAGTCTGATGAGAGAAACACAAAACCCACTCAATCTAAAACCTTGTCTACACTACAAAGTTTTGTAGACAAAAGGCATCTTTTGTCGACAAATCAGTGGATGCATACACTGCGATGCGACTTTTGCCAGCAAAAGTGCCTGTTTTGGCAACAAATTAAAACCACCCCGACGAGAGAGACAAGGCTTTTTGCACAAAATTTGTGTCTACAAAGTGCCAGTGTAAATACCATGCTTGATTTTATAGCTTTAATTGGCCTCCAGGAAGCGTTCCACAATGCCCATCGTGACCGCACTGGTCAGCAGTTTGAACTCTACTGCCCTGCAGCCAGGTAAACAATTATTCCCCCTCCCCACCCCGAGAAACACTGGGAATTTTTGAAATTCCATTTCCTGTTTGCTCAGCATGGAGAGGTCTTATCACTTCTTCCCAGGTGACCCTGACAAGTTATTACACAAACGTTTTCCCACTTGGACCACTGCGGAGCTGCTGGGTATATGGGGAGAGGAGGCTGAGCAGTCCTAGCTGCACTTGAGCCGTAGGACTTTTGATACCTATGGGCAGATTTCTCGAGGCTTGTGTGAAAATGGCTATGATCAGGACACGCTGCAGTGCAGAGCAAAGAGAAAGGAGCTGAGGCAGGCGTACCATAAGGTGAGGGAGGCAAACCATCGCTTTGGTGCTGCACCTAAGACCTGCCAGTTCTATAAGGAGCTGGACACTATCCTTGGTGGTGACCCCACCTCCACTGCCAAGAGCTCCATGGATAGTTCAGTAGACCTGGAGGTGGCGGAAAGAGGACCTAACCCAGAGGACCAAGTCACTGATGAAGAGGTGGAGTTAGAGGACGATGTGGAGCAGACAGCCAGGAACTGTTCACCACTTTGGAGGTGTCTAGCCAGTCTCAGCAGTTCCTCTCCAGCGAGCAAGAAACAGGAGAGGAGACACCTGGTAAGTGGCTGTGGTTTGTGTAGTGTGGTGGATTCAGGGTATTGAAATGTACAAGGCTGGCTGTGTTTCTGTGTGCTGGACATTCCCTGTGTAGCTAATCAGTAGGGTAGAACAGGGTGTTGATGCATGCCCAGATCTCACAGGAATCCTCCAGAGAGATCTCTAGGAAAGTTTCCTGGAGGTACTTGGTAATCCGCTGCCGAAGGTTCCTTGGCAGATCTGCTTTGTCCTTCCCCCATAGTAGGAAACTTTCCCGTGCCATTTGGCAATCACTTGTGCAAGGACAAAAAGCAACACACAAGCAAGCAGCATAGGGACCCAGGGAGGAAGCCACAAGCATGTAGTAGATGTACCCTTGCTTCCCTTACTCTCAGCAGTGAAATACCTACTACAATGACCTCCCGCCTGTGGAAAAGTGTGGGAGAATTTTAGAATTTTTCCCCTAGTCGGCTGCACCACAACCCTTGCAGAGTAATTTTTCCCCCCAGGTAAAGCCCCCCAGCCAACACTCATCATGCTTTGGGTGTTCACCAAGATGTGTGCTTATCAAGGGTCAGTGAGAAAGTGATTATGTTACAAAAGGTATTTTACTGAAATGTTTCAATGCTGTGCGTGAACTTAATCATGCTTCTGTGCATTGTTCCTTCTGCTTCAGCAGATGTGGCCTTCAGGAACACAGCACACACCAGCTGAGTGTCTCCGATAAGAAATCGCCCAAGACAGAGCAAAGAAGACATGTTCCGGGAGGAACTGCACTTCTCCAATGCAAAGAAAAGGGAACGAAAGGAGTGCTGGGAAGCCGAAAGGCAGGACAGAAAAAAAAAAAATCAGGAGTTTGTTAAGGATGCTACTGAGCAGATGATTAAAGTCATGGAGGAGCAAATGCAGATGCTGAAATCCTTAATAATGCTGCAGACTGAGTAGATGCGTACCTGCCCTCCCCTGCAGCACATTCAGAATTCTTTTCCATGCCCCTCCCCCACCCCAAACTCCGCCCACACAGTCCTTTCTGCTTTCCCCTTCACTCCACCCCCTTGGACAAACTTTCAAAATGATAGCTGGACATACATGCAGCTCTGAAAGTCTACCTTTCCCTGATACCTCCTTTCCCACCAAGCATCTTTGTGTGTGTGCACTTTCTTGTGCAATAAAAGCAAAGTTTTTGAACGATAACTCATCTTTATTTGTTTCCTATAAATTGAGATAGCAGGCACTACCAATACATACACAGGTAGGTCAAACATTTCCTTACTGGAATGTAAGGCTCCAAATGCCACCATTGCTTCCCAGGAAAACTACATGCAATGTAACATTGCAGCACCAATCGCAGAGATAGACATTACTGGTTCTTATTTTCAATGTTGCCTCAAGGCCTCCCTGATTTGAATTGCTCCCCTCAGGGCCCCTCTGATACCCCTGGTATCTGGTTGCTCAAACACTCCACCCTTGAGCAAACGTTTCACCCTTAACCTCAAAGATTATCCAACATACAACAACATGTGGCTATGACCATGGGAATATTATCTTCATTGAGGTCTAACCTGCCATAAAGGCAGCACCAACACACCTCTAATCTGCCAAAGGCACATTCAACAACTGGCTGAGTAGATGCAGGATGACAGTGGAACCGTTCCTTACTGCTGTCCAGGTTTCCCGTGTAAGGTTTCATGAGCCATGGCTGTAAGGGGTACGCCGGGTCTCCCAGGATCACTACGGGAATTTCAACATCCTCCACTGTAATATTTGGATCTGGAAAGAAAGTCCCTGCTTGTAGCTTTCTATACAGGCCGGTGTTCCTGAAGATGCGTACATCATGCATCTTCCCAGACCACCCTGCGTTGATGTCAGTGAAAAGCCCACGGTGATCCACAAGCACCTACAACACCATGGAGAAGTACCCCTTCCTATTTATGTACTCCATTTCAAGGTGGTCTGGTGCCAAAATTGGAATGTGCATGCCATCTATCGCCCCTCCACAGTTAGGGAAACCCATTTCTGCAAAGCCATCCACTATTTACCGCACATTTCCCAGAGTCACGGTCCTTCTTAGCAGGATGCGATTAATTGCCCTGCACACTTGCATTAATGCAGCCCCAACAGTCAACTTCCTGACTCCAAATTAATTCACAACCGACTGGTAGCAGTTTGGAGTCACCAGTTTCCACACAGTGATTGCCACACGCTTCTCTACCAATAGGGCAGCTCTCATTCTGGTGTCCTTGTGCCACAGTGCTGGGCTGAGCTCTGCACACAGTTCCAGGACGGTGGCTTTCCGCATCCGAAACTTCTGTAGCCACTGCTCGTCATCCCATAACTGCATGACAATACGATCCCACCATTCAGTGTTTGTTTCCTGAGCGCAAAAGCGACAGTCCACCCTCTGCAGTTCTTCTGTGAATGTCAAAAGCAATCTAAAATTGCTCCTATCCGTATCACACATCATGTCAGGCAACTGGGAGTCTTCTTCAGTTAGGAATTTCACGATTCACTGCACTGCCATCCGCAATGTCTTCATGACAGTTATCAGAGCATCGGAGAGCAGTGCAGGATCCATCCCTTCTCACAAAGACGCTGGGGTGCACAGCAAACAAGGGCCATTGAAAAATGCCGGGAAAGACAGCCAGAAGCCCAAGGAACACTGGGAAAGAAAGCAATGCATCATGGGACATTGAGCCCAGTCCCAAGATATGCTGTGATACGCTCCGCCTTCCCACAAGGCCTAGCAGCAGAAGGCATCGAGCTGGACTGTGGGATAGGTATCCACAGTGCCCTGCTCACACTGTCTGTGCTAGTGCCCCAAGTTTGGATGTGCTCTGCTGACAGAGGGTGAGTGTGAACATGCAATACAGATTTTTATTATAGTGCTTTGAGTGTCGACATAACTTTTTTCGACAAAACTCTGTAGTGTAGACGAGGCCTAAGATAGGAAACCAGAAACAACCCCCTGAAAATGACAGAGGAGAATGCTGAGAAGCCCACAGAAGAAAACAAAGAAAGATTACATAATTTCTTTTGACTGTGTGTGGCTTAAATGTGTTGACTACAGATGCAGAGGTAGTTTATGCAGATAATTTCCAGATGCTCCCTCTACAGCTTTCCTCCCACTTCTGGCCCATCCAAGAACTCTCACTCCCTCTGCAGTTTCTTTTCCCTTTCTAACTGTGTGTTGCCCCACTATACAGCTCTCCATGATTTCTGAAAAAATTTCAGGAGCCCAATACTACCTGTTAGATTTACCACTCTAGGCAAAGTATACTCCTTGTTTAACCTCTCAGACCATATAATGGTATTTTAGAAAACAGTAATGGGGAAAGGCAACAGAGAAATGGATTCTCTTTTGTACAGATTAGCTGGCAACAAGTCCCTGAGAAGCAGCAGGAGCTTTAATAGTAGTAGGCAGAGACCACCCTATTATATCCAGCAATGAGGAAACAATGAGGAAACAAGCAATGAGGAAACAAGCTTTTACAGATACTTGAACATCTGAGAGTTACAACATTAAGATGTGTCTAAGTTTTATCTTCTGTAGAGGGAGTGGAAAAATAGAAATTCCATTCCTCACACACTCACCATCTATTTGTTTTTGGTGGCATTGGAGGACATGGATGGCCACCAGTTCACACAGCACAAAGTAATAGATTAATGTAGTCTATAGCCTTGTTAATTAATTAACATAGGAACTGACAGAACAGGACATACTAATTACATCTGGTCTAGTTGTCAGTTTCCAGCAGTAGCGAAATCTGGAAGCCTCAGTCAGTCCTCCTCCTTCCTCTGGTAGATTCTCGAAGAAAGGGGGGGAATCGCTATTAGGAATATTGCACAGCTGCTTTTATGGAATTAGACTCAAAGGGATCAGGTATTTTCTCAGCTACCCTGAGCCTTGGCTTCCTCTGGAGCAACTCTCTCCCAATATCTAGACTGATTCTACCTCCCTATTGTGATGTGATCCCAGCACTGTGATGTTTTTAACAAACCTAAAATTTAGGGGTTGGATTTCTATGTGAGCATGTAAACTCATCAAACCTTAGTCCCCTCATACCTTTGCTTTACACTTCCACATGACGTGAGCAGCAGTCAGTCTTTACCAACTGGTGCCTGTTAGGTCTGACAGTGAAATTTCTGTACTATTTTTTCCTTCCCTCCTTCATTTTTTTGGTTTAAAAATAAATTAAATATAAAAGCTATGCTAATGCAATCTCAAAGTAACACACTGCAAATCACAAACCCAGTAAGATTTAAGACTTCCAGCAATACTTCCAGCTGTAGTTTCTATTCTTGTTTCTGTATACATTTTACACACCACACAACACACAGGATGCGCAACAATGAGTTAATGTTGCTGTAGGATTTGTGATTTTACCTGTGTAACCTTGATGGTGCGTCAATTGTTCTTTCAATTTAATATCAATATTGTAACACACCAGTTTCTGTACAGATTATTAGTTATTTGTATTACTGTAGCACCTAGGAGTCCCAGTCATGGGCCAGGACTCAATTGTGCTAGGTACTGTACAAACAAAACAGACAGATCCTGTCCCAAAAAACTTATAAGCTAAATATGAGACAGGTGAATAGACTGGGGAAGACAAGGAAACAATGAGAGAATCTTGGACAGAATGATCAACAGTGGTCTCAGCACACTAACAGCGTACACACTGTCAATATATTGTAGGCACCATGGCAAAGGAGAATTTCAAGGAGGTATTCAAAGGAGAACAACAAAGTGGCTTTGTGAATGTTTACAGGGAGCTCCTCCCAACTACAGGGACAGCATGGGATTACACACGAAAGTGCCTGTTTGAAAGATCGTCACAGGCCAGTAGGAGGCAGGACTTCATCTCTCCATAGCAAATGAGAGAAGTAGGTTGGGGACTGATCATGAGGGACCACAAAGGTGAAAACATGCATTTTATGTCTGATGTGATAGAGAATGAGGAGCCAGATGAGGAATACGAAGAGGCTGTGACATGGTCAAAGCAATGGACTAAGAGAAGGATCTTTGCAGCACTATGAACAGGGAAAGATTGCATTTGCCCACACCAGGAAAAAACAAAACAAAACCAATGTTGCAATAATTTACACACAAGGCAAATTAACTGAAACTATAGTGAACAACAGAATTATCAGACACAGAGATGAATGTGATATGTTGGGGAAGAGTCAACACACAGCATTTGTAAAGGGAAAATCATACCTCATCAATCTATTAGAATTATTTGATGGTGTCAACAAGCATGTGGAAAACGATCCAGTTGATATAGTGTACTTGGACTTTCAGAAAGGTTTTGACTAAGTCCCACACCAAAGGCTCTTAAACAAAGTAAGGGATCATGGAATAAGAGGGAAGGCCTGTGACAGTCTGTACGTTTAGATTCACCCTTTTTACAAGACTGAGAAATTTTGTACAAATTATGCCTTGTGAGGTATCATTTGAAAACTCAGGATGTGCTCATCATTATTGTCCTGGTAAAATGTGTGTGGCAACACTGTATGTAAAATTATAAGAGTCTACTGTATAACGTTAGTGAAACATATTCCAAGTTTAGAAAAGCAGGCACAAACAGTTCCTTGAAGACAAAAACCAAACTGATGCCTCAGCTAGGTATAAACAAAAATCAAATGAACCATCACCTGGTTAAGTGGCCATTCTTTAGCAGGAAAAAGGGGTGTGAGCAAGAAATTTATATCCTGACAGTGGAACAGCTGGAAGTTCCCATGCAAACAGACTTGCTGTCGCCTGAATCCCAGTTGGAGATGATTCTCAAAGAAGGGGAATGCTATAAGAAAGGGGAACACTCTCCAGATTATTTTTCTCCCCTCATCTCTAACTCACGGCATCAACAAACACTTGAAAGACAAAGAAAGCATCACTGAACTGGGGGGGACTCCTGGCTGAAAAGAATCCAGCCAGGCTGCCATAAGCATGTGGTGAGAGAAACCTTTTTGCTTTAAATTCACTTAGCTTTTAAGTATTAATTTGCATTTTACCTTTTATTTCTTTGTAACCATTTCTGACTTTTATACCTCATTACATGCAATCACTTAAAATCCATCTTTCTGTAGTTAATAAACTTGTTTTATCGTTGTATCTAAACCAGTGTACATTTGGATTAAAGTGTTTGGGCAACTTTATTTGAGATAGTCTGTCATTTTATTAATAGAAAATGATGTTATCTATAAGCTTGTATTGTCCAGAAGGAAAGAACTGGGTAGTATAAGACGTACATTCTGGGGACAAACCTGGGACTGGAAATTTGCTGGTGTCACTATGCACTATAATTCAGGAGTGAATGGCTAGAGCACTCTCATAACTCAGCTGGCAGTAATTTACATGCTAGAGGCCGTGTGTGAGCAGGCCAAGAGTGGTTGCTCTCACAGCAAAGCAGCGTAAAATGCACCTAAGGTTGGAGAATTGAGAGGACACAGCTGTTCAGCAGTCCAGATTGTACCCTGAGTAATGTCACATGGTCTTCTCATGAGTCAGTAGCTGGTTAGAAGACAGGAAACAAAGGGTAGGAATGCATGCTCAGTTTTCACAGTGGAGAGAGGTAAATAGCAGGGTCCCTCAAGGATCTGTACTGGGACCAGTGCTGTTCAACATATTCATAATAAATGATCTGGAAAAAGGTGGCAAAGTTTGAAGATGATACAAAATTACTCGAGATTGCAGTCAGCTTTGGATTTAACTAAGAGTTACAAAGGGATCTCACAGAACTGGATGACTGGGCAACAAAATGGCAGATGAAATTCAATGCTGATAAAAGGAAAATAGTGCATGTTGTAAAACATAATCCCAACTATACATAAGAAATTATGAGGTCTAAATTAGCTGTTACCACTCAAGAAAGAGATACTGGAGTCATCACAGATAGTTCTCTGAAAAACATCTGCTGAGTAGCAGTAGTAGTCAAAAAAGCTAACAATGTTAGGAACCATTAGGAAATGGATAGAAAAGATAGAAAATATAAGGCCACTAGATAAATGTATGGTACGCCCAAGCCTTGACTACTACATGCAGTTCTGGTAGCCCCATCCCAAAAAAAAAAAAGGATATTAGAATTGGAAAAGACACAGAGGAGGGCAACAAAGATGATTAAGGGTATGGAACAGCTTCCATACGAAGAGAGATTAAAAAGACTGGGTCTGTTCATCTTAGCAAAGAGACAACTAAGCAGGGATATAACAGAGGTCTATAAAAGCATGAATGGTGTAGAACAAGTGAATAGGGAAGTGTTATTTACCCCTTCACATAATACTAGAACCAGGGGTCACCCAATGAAATTAAAAGGCAGCAGGTTTAAAACAAACCAAAGCAAACACTTCTTCACACAACAAACAGTCAACCTGTAGAACTCATTGTCAGACGATGTTCTGAAGGGAAAAAGTATACATGGGTTTAAAAAAGAACTAAAGAAGTTCATGGAGGATAAGTCCATCAATGGCTATTAGCCAAAAGGGCCAGGACACAACCCTATGCTCTCGGGGTCTCTAAACCTCCAACTGCCAGAAGCTGCGAATGAATGACAGGGGATGTATCATTTGATAGCTGCCCTGTTCTGTTCATTCCCTTTGAAGCATCTGGCACAGGCCACTGTCAGAAGATGCGATATTGGGTTAGATGGACAAGTGGTCTGACCCATTATGGCCATTCTTATGTTCTTAATTCATAAACTTACCTTCTCTTCAGCACTTCCCTCTTCTCTATCCGGTTAAACAGCTCCTGTTCCCTCTCCTTCTCGGTCATCTGTTCCAGCCGAGCTCTGTCCTCTTCATCTCCCATCAGGTCCTCCCCATAGCCATCATGGAACTCCTCATCTTCAGATGATGAATCTGAATCTGAGCTGGAGGAGGAGCTGTTGCTCTCAGAATCAGACACTTCACCTGAAATGAAACCATGGGACAGTTATGTTATGCTGCAGTAAAACTAAGTACTCCAGCTTGGCCCTACCAAGAAGGGATGTGGAATATGGCATCTGTATTAGTTCTCCACTATGCTAGTAACAATAGTATGGAATAAGGAATCAGAATAAAGCCAATTAAATTGAAAGACAATACATTTAAAAACTCAAAATGGAATACTCAGTAGTGCATTTTGTGTGAAAACAATCTTCAAAGTATCATGGAGTCCAAGGATTTTACAGAATTTCCAAGAGATTATGGTGTCACTGCTGTTCCACCATAATGTCCACTTAAAGATGCAATGAAGTTTTCATTTTGACAGGACTGTTAAAAATGTATTTTTCCTGAAACGTAGAAGTAACAAAAATATTGAGTGACAGAGTATGTGAATTTTTCATTGTTTTGATGTAGATCAGGTTGACACACCCTGAATAATAAGATGTCAAAAGTGACTATCAGTTTTGAATTTTTCAATCGCTTTTGACAAGAACGTTAAAGTCCTGTGATCTGATTTTTGCCCCATATATTACTTTACATCTGCTAAGTAGGACACAGAACCTACTTTTAAGTGGCATTAAGTTTCCAACAAGTTAGTTTTAATACACCAACATGAAGCTGACAGCTTAAGCACGGTTGACATCACCATTCCCATAGTTGTTGAAACAACAGAATGTTGTCTGCATAGGACTTCAGGGGACAACATTGCTAAGCTACAACACAGGCTAGAGCTGAGACAGACTACCCAAATGGATAGTTCCTTGAGGGGACCTTAAGTTCATCTCTCAACTCAACTAATGGTAGTTTATAGTTCCATACCCTTCACCACCCTTATTGCTAGGCAACCCAAGAAGGCAATTAAAACTGCCAATACCTCCCCACCAACACTTTACAAACAAATTAGCTTCAGGCACTGCTGAGAACAGAGCCCAGGCCTCTGATATGACCACCCAAATATTACCCAGCCATACTGCACCACAGATTAATTGTTCCACATTGTTATTTTAACCAATACACCATATTGCCCTCGCAGAGTCACGGATAGAATCTTGGATTCCTGACCCCATTCCCAACAGATACTAAAAAGCAATACAGTCCTAGGGCCCTATGAAACCCATTTCATTATTGTGGATTTTCAGATTTATTATTTTCTGATTGTTTTTTCCCCCCCATTTAAAAAAAATCCATCTTTATGGGGTTTTTTAAATCAAAATTGTTTGATACATTGACAATTAAGTCACCTTACCGTAAATGCATAAAAATGTTCAGATTTGGACTGCAATGGGAAAAATTGATTTTACAAAAACAGTCCTACCATTTGAACAAAACATCCTGCAGATATACAGCAACATATTTTAAATCACTTTTTAAAGTTGTGCTCAGTAATGTGACCAAACTGACACTGCTGAACAGTAACACAAGCCCACAGAAGTAAGAGCTCTTACAGTGTCAATTCAACTGAATTCATATTTGAATAATTAAAAAATTTTAAAAATGCACAAAGCATAAATATTTCATCCTTGGAGCAGTTGCCATTTTAAATTAAACTCAGTACTTTCAAACTTCCTATATTCTGAAGGAATACTTAAATTCATTTTGAATGCGATTAAATAATTTTGAACTATCATATCAGTTTATTGCCGAGTCGCATTACAAATTGACAAACTTAAATGTCATTTTTGCCATCTCTGGCAGACATCTCCACTATGATACAACATGGTTAGCCTCGTAATGTTTTCTTCAGAAAGTGATTCCCTCTTGGCTGTAAGTAGATTTTTATATTTACTAAAGCTTCTTTCTGTGTCTACAGAGCTGACAGAGAAAAAGACATAAGGGTAGGACAATCTCTGCTATTTTAGGCGCTCTTCCCTTCATAACCTTCCAGTAAGTGCAAAGGCACAGTGCATCTGGGACAGGTTCATTCTGAGTGCTGCACAGAAATACCAGCCATTGTTTATACAGTTCTGGTGAGGGGTGGGTGAGAGGTGGTAGCTTGCTGTACTGATCAATGTTTTGTTGCATGGCTGGAGTTTGCCTGAGAGCTGCAACTCCTGTGAAACTAACACAGCAAGGAACTGAGTTCTCAAAAGCTTTATTTAAATCCCAGATGCTGGCCCTTCTTCCCTAGCCCTTGCACTCACGGGTGGCCCTAGCGCCCTGCATGTCCCTCCCCACACCCTAGCCCCTGCACCCCTGTCCCAGCATCCACTGGTCTCTTACCTCCGGGGCTGCAGATAGCTCAGCTGTGTAGCCTGCACTGCCCGTCTGCCACTGCGGTCCTAATGCCGGGGAGAGCCTGGATTCTGTATTATTTTGATTCCAGGATTCCGTCTGAGTTCTCATTAATGGAGATTTCATAGGCCCCTACATCCCACAACTTCAAACTTGCAATCTAGCACAAATCCTTAAATAAACTCATATGCTTTTATTTCAACAGATTGGCATATCTAACTGTCACACAGTTTCATTCACTTAGGAAATTATTCTGCCTTAACATTGCTGTGGTCACTGTTAAGTTTTTCAGTTAGAGTGAGTTTGATAAAGCTGGGGAACATATTGTTTTTCAGTATTTGTTGGAAATGGAAGTAACAACCCTTAAACTTGTCAGAATGTTATCACCACCACGGTTGGCATTATGAAAGTGGCGTAGAATACGGGCGAGTTTTCCCTTAATTTATTTTAATTAGAGATGTGGGATGTGTCTGGATACAAAAGATGTGCCTGGATGCAACAAGAACTGTCATTGAAAGCTTTTCTTTGCATTAACATGGATTACAGCACCTTCCTCTGAAATATCTGTTACCAGCCATTGTTCAAGACAGAATAATGGAATAGATAAACAATGGGTCTAACATCTTCCTAGATCTTTTCCATTCCCAGGTACCTGCCTGACATTTTTACTATAAACAAAGTTACACTTGATTTTTCTTCTACAATTTCAGCAACACATAGTATAGAATTTTGATACAGTGTATAGGATAATGAGCAGTCTTATAGGAATACATAATTAAGTATTCCCCATACAGCACAGTACCTGCAATAACAGCCAAAGGAAAAGTTTATGGGAGTGTGGGCAGGAAATGAGGAGGAACATCCATGGGAATAAAAGATCATGGGCCCTAAAGGGGAGGAACAAACTAGAGGGCCTAAAAACTCTACCCTTCCCATCTTTAATTTCTAACACAGATTGAGATAGGTTTAACATTTTTCTGTTAAAGTACTATTTAGTATTTTTAATAGGTGCTTTCAGCAATACTTTAGTCAACTACATGCAGTTTGAGGTCAGCTCCGAGTCACCGCAAGTCTAAAAATTATTTGACAAGATCATCCAGATTACTGGAGGGTAACACAAGTATTCTGAAGATGATTTGGGGTATCACTGACATACTGAATAGCACATAAAATGAAGTAGCTTCATTCTGAGTAGCACTGGCACCTAGTGCACAAGGAGTGTTTTCTTACCCTCTTCAGGTGCTGAACTCTCAGCTGAGCTGTCTTTGTCTGAGCTGCCTGAGGAGGCAGCTTTGTTCATCTGTTTCTTCATAGCTCCCTTCTTCTCTACTTTGCCAGCTTTTCCCTTCTTTTTGTTTTTAGAACCTCCAACAGTCCACTGAAAAGTAAAAGGAAAGGACAGAAACATGAGACAAGACACTGGAAGACCCCACTCACTATCCTCTAAAATAATCAGTACCACACCACAGTATAAGAAATACAGTTTTGAGACGCATCCCAATATACAGACAGCTGGAAGACAAATCAGTGCTACAAGAAAACTGAGGCAAATGGCAAGCCGTGCATTCATCCCATCAGACTTAACAATCAGTCACATGAAAATCACCCAGATTTTTACCAGCTGCTTAACAGATGGCTCATATTGATAGGACAAAACAGTTTTAAGTCACAGGAAGGTCCCCAAACTCTAAAATCATAGTTTTGTAATATTTAACAGCAAATCTGAGCCGTGAGGGCTTTTACTCAGAAAAACAAGTTTACCGATATAGCTGGACATTGCCTATTCAGTGTTTTAGCTTTAGTCTCCCACTATTAAACAGGCAAAAGCGATTGATTTGTTTCCAGATCAAGTTTATTCAAGAAGCATATTTTAGATTCCACTAAGGGAAAGAGGTAGAGAATCAGAATCCTGCAAAAAAGTCCTCACCCTCAACCCCACCAGGAATACACAGAACAGACAAGTATCAGATGTGCAAGTAATTGCAGCTTTTCTTGCCCCAAGATTAATGCATGAAACACCATATGCAGTAATACAAAATATTTCCACATACATAAGAGACACAGTAACCGCTGCAACAGGAACTATAAATTTAGTTTGACTTCTATACTTAAAAGGCTCAACTTCAGCATTCTCTTAACATCCTTCTCTGCTTGTTAATATGCTTAAATTATAAGCTTCCTGGGGCAGGACTGTACCTTCTTGTAAGGGGGTGGGTCGATGAGGTTCTGTGGCCTGCAATATGCAGGAGGTCAGACTAGAGGATCATGATGGTCCCTTCTGACCTTAAAGTCTGTAAATGTGTATGGAGGGCACCTAGGACATGGTGCAAAAAGATTAACATTGTGTCCTTGTAGTTGCACAAATTCCTTTTACCTTCTATTATACAGTATATTTTTATATTAGGTTTCTTCATCATCCCTAACCACTCATCACCCAGTCACAGCTGACCAACCAACAAGAAGGGTCAACGATCATTCAGTAAACATATACTGTGTTCATGTGCTCTGGTCCATCATTAACTGCCAGTAGTCTTTTGCTTTTGAGAATTCCCACTTGATATGAAAGAAGGTTCCTTTATCTCCGAAAGGGGTAAGAGTTTTAAAATTTTTGTATCTTGACACCATGCCATTACATTAACCTCATCCCCATGACCACCCCAGTCAGGGTCCACTGACGTTATTTAAGCAACCAGTCCATTAAACAGAAACTCCTTGTGGTATAACAACAGATATCCTTTTGCATGAATGAGATCTTGCACTCAAGACCATTCCCCCAGGCTATTTTAAAAAGAGAGGGGATACAAAACTACTGCCTAATTAATAGGGCTGTCAATCACAGGTAACACATGCAATTAACTCAAAAATTAATTGTGATCAATTGCACTGTTAAACCATAGAATACCAATTGAAATTTATTAAATATTTTCAAATATATTGATTTCCATTACAACACAGAATACAAAAGTATACAGGGCTCACCTTATATTATTTTATTACAAATACCTGCACTGTAAAAATGAAAAAAAAAAATAGTGTTTTTCAATTCACCTTATACATGTACTGTAGCGCAATCTCTTTATCATGAAAGTGCAACTTAGGAAAAAAAAACCTATGTTTGTGTTACAAAACTGCTCTCAAAAACAAAACAATGTAAAACTTTAGAGCCTACAAGTCCACTCAGTCCTACTTCTTGTTCAGCCAATCGCTAAGACAAACAAGGTTTTTACATTTACAGGAGATGCTGCTGTCTGCTTCTTATTTACAATGTCATCTGAAAGTGAGAATAGGCGTTCACATGGTGTTTCTGTAGCCAGCATTGCAAGGTATTTATTTACGTGCCAGATATGCCCAACATTCATATGCCCCTTCATGCTTTGGCCACCATTCCAGAGGATATGCTTCCATGCTGATGTTGCCCGTTAAAAAATATTGTGTTAATTAAATTTGTGACTGAACTCCTTGTGGGAGGACTGTATATCTTCAGCTCTGTTTTACCCGCATTCTGCCATATATTTCATATTATAGCAGTCTCGGATGATGACCCAGCACAAGTTTGTTTTAAGAACACTTTCGCAGCAGATTTGACAAAACGCAAAGATGATATCAATGTGAGATTTCTAAAAATAGCTACAGCACTCGACACAAGGTTTAAGAATCAGAAGTACCTTCCAAAATCGGAGAGGGACGAGGTGTGGAGCATGCTTTCAGAAGTCTTAAAAGAGCAACATTCAGATACAGAAATTACAGAACTAGACCAACAAAAAGGGAAATCAACCTTCTGCTGGTGGCATCTGACTCAGATGATGAAAATGAACATGCGTCGGTCCACTCTGCTTTGGATCGTTATTGAGCAGAACCCATCATCAGAATGGACGCATGTCCTATGGAATGGTGGTTGAAGATGAAGGGACATATGAATCTTTAGCAATTCTGGCACATAAATATCTTGCGATACCGGCTACAACAGTGCCATGCAAACACCTGTTCTCACTTTCAAGTGACATTGTAAACAAGAAGCGGGCAGCATTATCTCCTGCAAATTGTAACCAAGTTTGTTTGTTCGAGCGATTGGCTGAAGTAGGACTGAGTGGACTTGTAGGCTGTGAAGTTTTACACTGTTTTGTTTTTCAATGCAGTTATTTTTTGTATATAATTCTATATTTGTAAGATCAACTTTGATGATAAAGAGATTGCACTATAGTACTTGTATGACGTGAATTGAAAAATAGTATTTCTATTGTTTACAGTGCAAATATTTGTAATAAAAAATATAAAAAGTGAGCACTATATACTTTGTGTTCTGTGTTGTAATTGAAATCAATATATTTGAAAACATAGAAAACATCCAAAAATATTTAAATTGTATTCCATTATTGTTTAATCGCGCGATTAATCACAATTAATTTTTTTAATCGCTTGACAGCCCTACTAATTAAGTATTATTAGGAGACCGTGTCAGACCTGAACGTAGTCTCATACATACCTCAGACTGCACCTGTTATTCCTTTTGGCACATATCAACTCCCATCCTCCCTGCCTGCAATCAGTGGTCACATAAATCAAATTTGACTTTGTTCTCCTTCAGCAAGTACCCTTTTTCATCCAGTTAGCCTGCCATTCCTAGAATGCATGGACACCACAGATTTCTGAATTATCTCTCTTGATACTCAGTTATAGACTTTATCCTCTGATCTGTCAACAACTTCTTATTTTTCCAGCTCTTGATTTCTATGTTCCCTCTTTCATCCTCTCCATACAGTTCTCCACAATCAACAGTTACTTAGTGCTGTGCAGTACATTCTCTTCCTATGTTTAAATATCCTTTGCTCATCAGTTTATGGGGGAGGCTCCATCACTTCCAGAGTTTTTGAAATGTATACAAGTACTATAGACTGATCAAACAGCTAAAGTATATTTGTCTCAAAACCTACTAGCAGCTATTATGAATACTAACGACCAATGATCTTGTGAGATCTTGGGATAGTGAGATTTGACAGATGACTAGCAAGGTGTTTATCGGTGTATTCCATGCTCTCAGCATCCCTCTAAGTGTTCCACTTAGTGTCACAGATGTTAAAGACCTGCAACAACCATGCAATTTCTTTATGTATTTTTTTCTTTTAACATTAAACTCTGCCCTGCTTCCACATGGCTGTTCAGCAGGGAAAAAAGCAGAGAGGGAATGAAGTAGAACATGACAGATAGCTAGCTTCCTTCCCCACATTTCCACCTCACAAGATATGATATAGCAGAGGTGCTGCTGCATTTCACTTAAGAGGCCAATGAGTTGCTGAATAGTTATAATTATGTCTGCTACCGATCATTTACTTAGAAGCACACTTCTCACCAAAGCAGAGGAAGCCCCAGAGGATCCGCAAGAATAGAGAGGTGACAATAGCGTACTGACAGGTTTCAGAGTAGCAGCCGTGTTAGTCTGTATTCGCAAAAAGAAAAGGAGTACTTCTGGCACCTTAGCTTATGCTCAAATAAATTTGTTAGTCTCTAAGGTGCCACAAGTACTCCTTTTCTAATAGCGTACTGCTGACTCTCAGCAGAAACACTGGACTAGTTTACAAATCTGGGGATGGAGTACATAAGCAACTGGATAATTGACTGAAGGAGAACAGTCATGGCCCTGTCCCTCCCTTCTTGCAAACCCCACCATGCCAAGAGCACCAAACACAGCAGAATTTAGCCATAATGAAAGAAGAGGAGAGATGAAGAAGATTTTCCACGGTTACCTTCTTGCTAAGACAACTCCCCTCTCTTGCGTACAAGATATTTTATGTCAGAGCCTGCACTTATGGAAAAAGTCTACTGCCATGATCAAGGTGCATGAATAGCACATGATGGAGCAGAAATATGTACTTCATCTTAAAATTCAGTGTGGGTGAAAACTGAACACTTTGCTTTATTTTTCCTGCAATTTACAAACCCATTTATTTTCATATTTTGTGCACAGTGAATATGGAGGTCTGACGACTGAATCGTGATGCAATCAAATCCTAAATTAAACTTCAGAATATGTATGGACAGGTTTTTTTTATTTGTATTTATTCAGAGTCAAAAAACTGAATATAAATACTTGCGCAAAGCGACAAGACAGTCAATGACGAGGAACTGAATTTTTCACATCCCCAAGATGTACACTACATTTAGAACAAATCAGCAGTGTGCCAGAAAATCAGAATGCATAAGTGATTAAAAGCCAACAGTCATCAAATAAAATAATGTACTTGTTAATAATACCACCTAGCTCTGATATAGCATTTTTCATCTGTAGATCTCAAAGATGTACTAAATATATTAGAAAGTCATTGGAATGAAGCTTCACAGCATCATCTCCTTCTTTAAAGACTTAACACCACAGTTTTGTTTCAATCCTTGTTTTCTATAAATGTCTCAGCAGGAGAACTATAGCCAAACACATTCTTCCTACTCATTTATATTTATTGGAAGAACACTTTACTACGTGCTAGAAATTTGGGAGAATGGCTGTTTATCATTGGTCTACACTAGTGGTTTTCAAATTGTCAAAATGTTCTTTCTTGCAATTATAGAAAGAAGAATTCCACAGCTCCTGGTGTGACCATTTTTAAAAGGGTGGAATGAACCATCACTCCACTTAGAACAGAAGAACTGAAGAAACTTCCTGCAGAAAGATGTTTGTAAAGCTAACTGTAACATTTCCAGACTCTTGAGCCCAACATTGCAACTGAATATTTTTACTCATGTAGTTGCGCAAACAGCTTGTTAATTTTTCTGTCTTACTGGGTCATTTTTATTTTAATTTTTCATAAAAATGAAATTAGGAGGCACCGATCCCCAGTTCTAGAATTCCTACACACCAAGACCAAACAAAAAAACCCAAAGCCAACAGCCAGGCCTTACCATATAACAGAAATAGTCAGGCAAAGCCTTAGAACAAGAGAGATCAGAAATATCTTGCTCTCCCCAGGCATCCCACTTCCTCAAAAGCTCTGGTAAAAAGATGTGCTCTGTAGCATGCTGATGATCATCAAATCTGGGCTATTTCAGACAAGGTTTTCTGGAGGAAGTTAGAGAGGAACAATGCAAAGGGCAGTTCTAACGCCAAGCCCCTCAACTCCCAAGAATACTCAAGTTCTAAAACAAGCAGTCCCTCAAACTGAAGGGCTCTCAAGCACCTCCACAGATCTCACCTATGACAATATCATAGGAGGAAAGCAGTAGTTTTAAGCACGCAGGTCAAAAAACATGTAAGCCATTTTTTCATAGCATTAAACAAGTGCTGAATTTTCTAAAGATATTCAGTGTACCGAGCATACAACTACAATTCTGCATTTGCTGAATTCCAAGTGAAAGAGAAAGAAAAATGTTCTTTCTGAAGCTATTTTCTCTAGGCTTAGTTAAGCCTCTCAGAGAGGCCAGCCTCACTTTGTGTGTGTCTATACACAATGGTTCTGAGCATACTGTATAATAAAAATATTATCACTGCTAATAATGTCAGAACTCTCAAGACAAAAGCTGTAGCAACTCAGATATACCGTGTCAAACTTACCTCATCATCACTGTCTGAGGTCTCAGAGTCTGAAGAAGCTGTTGGTTTGCTAACAGGTGGCTCTTTTTCTTCAGAGTCGCTGCGTTTCCGTTTGGCCAAAGACAGTAGCTCCTAGTACAAAAATAGTTTACACTTATTTTAAAGACAAATAACTGGACCTGCTAATCCATGCTTTTATATTTGTACCCCTCTCTATAGTATCCAAGTACTTTCCAAAAACAGTAGGTCTCTCAGTCAGCGTCAATCATCAAGTTTGTGTTTGTATTTGTATTACATGAAAATAAAAACAGATCAATTCTGGAAAAAAATTTTGAAGATGACAAGCCGTAAGTGCTAGGTATCATTATTACTGTTTACTTTCTAAAGAGACACAGCATCAAGACTGATTACTTTCAGAGACAGATTACCTTTTGGTGATGCCACATGGCAAAGTGCGTGATGCCACATGGCAAAGTGCGTTACAGACACTTTAAGTGCATTGTTGCATGACCCAAAGACCAACTGCCTCTAACTAATCAGGTAATTCCTACGTAATCTCATTTTTTGAAGTATGTTAGTAGTTATATACTTTTAAAGTAAGTTATTTTAAAGTTGCAAAGACATTAAGACATATACGATTCAGAATCCTAACTGGTCCATTCAATCCCTCTTCACATCCCATAACTACAATAAAATGACACTAAATCTTTGTATAAACACATTCATATGGCAGGCCTCAGGCTGGAAGATTGTAAATTAGCAGAGTCATGCTCCCACAACTCGAAGTTCTAATGAGCACTTTCAAAAACTGGGAATGAAAATAAAAATACATTATCAAGAGGAGTAAATATTAGCCAAAAGTAAATATCAACTGTCAAGAATCAAGGGCTCCACTAATAGGTCCAGGGGCAATAAAATAAACTCCTATTACCTCAGCTAGGTGGAGCTGGGATTCTATGTTCTGCAGCAGCCTTGGCTAGTTTGTGTCTGATAAACCAGTGGTTCTCAAAGCTGGTCCGCCACTTGTTCAAGGAACGCCTCTGGTACGCCGGGCCAATTTGTTTACCTGCCGCATCCGCAGGTTCGGCCGATCGCACTGGCCGTGGTTTGCCACTCCAGGCCAATGGGGGCTGCGGGAAGGGCAGCCAGCACATCCCTCGGCCCGTGCCGCTTCCCGCAGCCCCCATTGGCCTGGAGCAGCGACCAGTGGGAGCAGCGACCAGCCGAACCTGCGGACGCGGCAGGTAAACAAACTGGCCTGGCCCACCAGGGGTTTTCCCTGAACAAGCAGCGAACCAGCTTTGAGAATCACTGTGATAAACCAGAAGTGTCAACCCTCCCTAGCTGTTAAAAGGAAGAGGAGCTTTTTGTCTTCTGTTTGCTGTAAGGATGTAAAGAGTCACAACTTCTCTAACCTTACCTTATTTCTGGACTCTCCCACCATGAATAACTCCACTCCCTGGCTCCATTCCTAGCTCTTTCAAGGAACACAAGCAACCACATGAAATTGACATGACTCTACAGTTTAGATGTTGCCTGCGTTGTTCTGAACAGCAGATTCTCTAAAATCCTTCACTGCTGCTGCTGCTGAACTTAAGCTATCAGTAGCAGCATCACCACATGGGAACTTTTGCAGTCTTGGGAAGATAACACTAAACTGGTTTACAAATAGTTTCCACAAATGGAAGGTTTACCTCACAACCATATGATTTGGAACTTCATTTTTTAAAAGCATGTAAATTCTGCTGAAATTGATGGCTTAGGTCAGCACACTTGCCAAGAAAGCTTCCACTGGCAAGTGGTTTTTTCAAGCCTCTCTCTGAAACAAAGGCATGTAAAATCAGAAGATTAAGTTTATATAAGATTGTAATTTTTTTGAAGCAGTGGTTCCTGACCTTTTTTGTTGGAACTCCTAACCACTTGCACAGAAATGGCTGAATAGCATCCCTCACCCCACCTCCCCGTGTATCCCCTCACACTGTCACCATTGTCCTTTTATTCTTGACCATTTTTTTTTTCTTTTCTGAGTAACTATTCTGAAGGGTTCCTTCTTCTCCAATTTACCAAAAGACTATATGCTGCAAGGCTAGAGGGGAGGCACCAGTCAGGGCCCTATTTAGCATATGCTTTCCCAGTGGAGCCACAGAAGATAAAACTGCATCTCTGCTACCTGAGCCTGAAGTCCAATACATGTGAGCAGCTAATATGTCTGTCTCAAAGGCCTCTGTGGAACAGTAGGAGTAGATGGGTAGCTTTGATGGAGCCATCGACTACTTCACCCACAACTGTGAACACATGTTTATAGTGTATGGGGGAGGGGACCCACAAGCTCCCCTCACGCACAATGTTCCTCTTCTCTGGCCAATGCCAGCCTGCTCTAGCCCTGGCTTGTGGTCATTCTCAGGCTGTTTAACACTGTGAAATTAGTATGAATTTAGTGATGGTGAAGAGCTGAAAGCCCTAGAGACTGAAGTTCATTATTCATGCAAAGAACAGAGATAAAACCATAGCATCTGTGCAAGTTTTCCTATCACTGCTCCACTACTATTTCTCAACCTTTCCTGAAGGAGCCACCTCTCTGGGTCATAGACAAATTCAGTCTCCAGGCGATGTTCATTCTTCATCTTTCTATCAAAATGCCAAACAACAAAACTTTGTTTAAATTTGTTTTATTTCCCAACACAACAAAAGCTTCTCCTATGAAGTTACCAGTTAATGGACCAGTACCTGCATCCGCTTCAGATATATGTATGCTTAAGAATATTTAACCAAGATACCCAACTGGATGAACCTCCTTATGTGAGTTATAATATATACTGTACAGAAATATATCACATCACCAGTGACTGTTAAGATTACAGGAAAATTAAAAAGATGGGATGTCTTTTGAACAAAGTCCACTCCACAGGGCAAAAGAAGTGGAGTCTAACTTCCATGCCCTTTTTGAAGCTCTCATGCACTTCAATTAATGCCAGATATAGTATTTTTCTTTTGGATTCCTCTTGAGATGTGCAGACACTCTACCTCATTACTATTTCTGGGCTCCTAACCTCAAGTAATGTCCCACCAATTGAGCTCCCCAGGTTCAGCCACTGCGGCTCAGTGGAAACTAATGCATGTGTATTAATAATTCCCACAGTAGCCCATCTTGACCCTCTATGGACATACGGTGCTAGAGGGTCTGGAGAGAGAGGGGACCTGATTATATTTATCTTCCCCTAATTGGTCTCCTAGCATCTGAAATACCATGAGAAAACCAACTGTTCTTTTAAGTATATTCCACTTATTCCTGCAGTTTTTGGTGTACCTATAGGCATAGGCCACCTGAACCTTCAATCTGACAAGCATCAGCAACTGAGTGACACTTTTCCCATGGAGCCAGCACCAGGAACTAAGTCCAGGGGATGAAAGCATTTTAGAGCACCAAAATTCCTCCAATTTTTAGCAACCTACCTGACCCTCAGACCTTCATCTTTAAAACAGAAGATGCTAACACCTTTTCCTAGCAAGTAAGATTAGCTATGAAAGAGCTCTTTCCAAGGCCTGGATGAAAGTAGCCACCATTCTACAGCACAGACATTTACCCTCTGCCCCACATTCTAGTCCAAATTGATGCCAAGGTTTCCATGGATTCTTATATCCCCAGGGGGGGTGTACCATAATTAACACCTGTATCCAGGGGTCTAGAGCTTCTGTTGTCACCCCCCGCCTCCCGCAGGGGGCCCCACCACCCCACGCCAATTTCACCCCATGCCACCCCCAAGTGCCGGGCTACTCTCTACCAGCACCCGCTGCCTCCCTCCCCCCACATGCGCTATGCCCGGGGGTCTCTCCCGCGGCCCCGGAGCCCAATCGGGACCCCATCCCCGCAAGGGGAGGGGGGTCCAAGGCCTCCCCCAGCAGGGCGGAGCGAGCTCCGGCCGGCCCCGGCGGGGGGACAGTGGCGCCCAGCCGTGTGCTCCGAGCAGCGAGCCCGAGCCCAGGCCCCGGCCCTGCCTCCCGCTCAGCTGCGTACCTGGTCCAGGTTCTCCTCGCTGCCGCTGTCCTCGGTGTCGGAGTCGATGAGGACCCGGCCTTTCCGCTTCTTCACCATGGCGGGGCCGGCTCCGCCGCGCTGAGGGGCCCGCGGACGGTGCGGCACTGAGAGCGGCTCGGCCTCCCCCGCGCCGCCCGACCGCCCTGGACACAAAGGGCACCGAGCATGCGCCCCGCGCCGCCCCGCCCTCCGGGGCGGGGCCTCCGCAGCCACTGGCAGAGGGGGCGGGGCCTGGGCCGGGTGCACGTGCCTGTGGGGGGGCTGCTGGGACGCGGAGTCACCGTGTCTGTCACCGCAGCCTCGCGCCTGCCGCCACGGCCCCTCGGCGCCCCGGGCCGCCCGTGCGCTGCAGCTCGTGGCTCCCGGGTGACTGGGGCCGACAGGGATTGCGGAGAAGTATGTTCTTCTCCGTTTTCCAGTGCGGGCTGGTGTCTCAGGGCCTCTGGCAGCGCTCTGAGCGCAGACACGTTCGCTGCCGTCCCGGAGAGTCAGGCCGATTGCCCCCCTGTCTGGGTGGGGCTTTCATAGCACAACTGGGGAGAGAAAATATTTAAAACACGGGAAACTGTGACTGTGAAGTCTCCAAACTGGGAGGGAGGGGGGACACGACTACAAAGGTGTGTGTGTAATACGCAAAAATACTTTGAACTGAGGCTTGAAATTGACTAGATAGCAAAGTAAGCACCGACACCTTGGACAAAGCCCCACTGACGTCAGTAGGGCTCCTTAGAGGTGCAAGTGTCATGATGCAGAGCTTGTTTCAGGATTAGGGCTCAAGAGCTCGATCCTGCTTCCACTGAAAGTCAGCGATCTAACTCCCACTGACTTCACTGGTGCAGGTTTCAGAGTAGCAGCCGCGTATTCGCAAAAAGAAAAGGAGTACTAGTGGCACCTTAGAGATTAACCAATTTATTTGAGCATGAGCTTTCGTGAGAAGTGAGCTGTAGCTCAGGAAAGCTCATGCTCAAATAAATTGGTTAGTCTCTAAGGTGCCACTAGTACTCCTTTTCTTTTCACTGGTGCAGGATCAGGCCCGAAATGAGGACAGAATGTATCCTGTTGTTTTTATAACTGAATGGGTTCAATCATGAGAGTGGGTTTATAAAATCACCTTTTAATAAGTTAAGATATAGAGCACTGCAGCTTCATGACCACGCAAACTTCGAAACAGTCAGCTAGCTGTACATATGAGAGTACAACCTGACGTTTTTACTTAGGTTGTACTTGAGCAAATTTCCCATTGACTTCAGAGAGTTTTGACGGAGCGAAGTGCTCGGATACCATACCATGGTGATAGGTATCATATAAGAAATATTATAGAATTCAAGATTTGCCCCTGGAGAATAGAATATAACCTTCTTTTCTTAAAGCACAGATTGCATACTTCGCCCCTGATTCTGCATGAGGCTCTGCAGTTGGCAAGACATTTTCTTAGCTGTACATATGTTTAGATAAGGACTAACGGTTGTTATTAAGAATAATTACTTTTGTAATCAAGACAAAAATCTTCAGTAAATTATAGTTAAGATTGTAAATCAGTATATATAATCTAGGGGGGTTCCATTAAATACCATTGATATTGGAAAGCCATGAACGTGAAGGTAGTGTTTAAAACCCCCAACAACAGATGTTGAGATGTATCAATGATATAGTTAAGGTACTCTAAACCAGTGGTTCTCAAAGCCAGTTCGCCTCTTGTTCAGGGAAAGCCACAGGGCAACGGGGGCTGCGGGAAGGGCTGCCAGCAAGTCCCTTGGCCATTGCTGCTTCCGCAGCCACCATTGACCTGGAGCTGCAAACCGCGGCCAGTGGGAGCCGCGATCGGCCAAACATGCGGAGGCGGCAGGTAAACAAACCGGTCCAGCGTGCCAGGGGCTTTCACTGAACAAGCGGCAGACCAGCTTTGAGAACCACTGCTCTAAACAGCCTTAACTCTGACCTTCCCTAACACCACAGAGTACCGTCGTTACTCTGGATACTTTCAATGTAGTATAAATTAGCCTGTACTGTACTAAGTATCACACGCTTAACTAGTTAACAGTTCATATAATGAAAAACAAATCCTTAATGCTGTTCATAGCATACAGAAAAAAAAACCCTTTTGATGTTTCAATAAAACTACATGTACAATTAAATAATACTTTGCACTTATGAATCTCATTCAAAAAATTTCAGCTGAGGATCTCAAAAACACTTTACAAGCATTAACGATTTAACCTTCACAACCTCTCTGTGGCTAGGAAACCTTTAAGAGACACCTGACGAACACGAGTGACTTGCTCAGTATCACACAAGGAGATAGTGATACAGTTGGGAATAAAAACCAGGCAACCTGATCCCCAGCCCTTGTTCTAACTAGTAGGTGATGCTGCCTCCTGGCAGAGGGATCTGTATCCTGGAGGGACGCGCGCACACACACACTAGGGAACCCAGCTGCAGACAATGACATGCAGGCTGAGCGGGGACTGCGGTGGCTGTAACTGTGAGCACTGAGGTGCCGAGTAACTCGCTCCCACTTGAAGCTAGTCCGCCAAAGCGTTGCAGCGCCTCAGGGGGGTGCGGAACCTTTGCGACGCGGCCAGGGTTCCCCTGACGGGGGCTGAATGCGGCGGACCGGGTCGCTAGAGGCTGAGCTGCCTGTGGTAAGGGGGAGGCCTGTGGTCTCTGGTGTCAGGTGAGGCCGTTGGAGGGGGGGCGTGGTTGTCCTACGGCGGGCTAGCTTGGGAGAGGCGGGTGGCCGACCTACCCCCGGGGAGTGGGGCTGGTCTGCGGGGAGGAGGTTCCTGCCTGGCATCGGCCCGTTTCTCCTCAGCACCGATCAGCGCCCCCAGCCTGGTGTTCTCCAATGAGCTGGTCTGGGGAGGCTGCTGCAGCCGGGCGCCTTGAGGCAGTCACCGCGTCGTGACATGATGCTGCCGAGCTAGCCCTAGAGTAGCGTCCAGGGCCGCTGTAATCATGTCTGGAAACGGTGGGGTTGGCCCCTCAGAGGTAAATGGCGCAGCTCCTTTGTGCTATGTGTCATGTCCCCCCACGCCCTCACACATCAGGGGGATTAGAGAAAACAACCTGTTAATTAGGGCAGAGCTTAAGTGAGTGCATAGGAGTGCAGAGGGGAGCATGGTGGGAGCGCTTGTGTGTTAAGGGGGGGTGAATGCATGGGGATTATTCTGCTCTGGGTGCATTTGTTTATAGTCACAAAATGCTGCGGATTCGGTAGAACCCCAGCTCTCCAAAGGTCTCTGAGGACCCCTGGAGACTAGGCAGTGAGGTGCCTGCCAAGGCAAACTTTAAAGGTTACCTGCAAAGAAGAATAAATTGGGCTTCTGCTCTGATTTGCTTCTCTGTGATCTATATAAAGGACGGAAGGGCTTTTTTTTAAGATTGTTTTTCACTCCTCCCCTTCCCTGCTTGTGTTGTACTTTAGAAATCTGGGTTCTGCTTCCACTGAAAATTCTATGATGACCAGAAAACTAGTGAAATGGTGACATCACAAAGGTAAAAAGAGTAAAAATTGAGCCCCTGAGAGAAGGGATTTTTAGTCAGACTGTTTAAAACTCTCTTTTGAGTTGTTTTAACATCTGTGATAAATTAATATTTTGGAAAAAGAATGTCTTTGCTAAAGAGTAAAAGAGCCCTCCACTAATATATGTCCTGAAATCTGACTTTACTTATAAAAATTTATGCAAATAATTTCTACTTAACTGACTAAATTGAAGTTCTATAACAGTTAAGTTTTATCAGCACTCTGTCTCTTAGATCAGTGTTTACATGCTTTTAAAGTGGAAATCAGAACTGTAATGTAATTTACAGAATGAATAGTAAATTTGCCAATCCATCTCTCTCCAAAGCCTATGGAGGACCAGAATAAATCTATGTTGAGCCTGGCCTATTAATCTTCACTGCACTTTGGAAGGGCTGAGGTCTGCATAACATTCCTAGGACTGTCAATTCTCTTTTAGTTAGTAACTGTACTTTGTTTTAGGGAGGATCGTTACTTCATCCCTTGCCAGCAGGGAACTGCAAAACTTGAGCGCTTTCCTTGCCAGCCATTCTGATTGAACAGTAGTGTGTGTGTTTATGGGGTGGGAATTCCTTGTCCTAAAAATGATTTTAGGCTACAACATGTATCCCTTGGTCTGTCAAGAAGCAAACATGGGACATGAGAATAACAATAATGCTACAGTCTATTTCTCCACTCTCATAGCAGTTATGTGCTGGATAAGCAACACTTTCTTCTTTTTTTGACACACATGTTCTTCTGTCATGCTTTCTAATCTTTGGTCTGCTACTGACTGCCTGGACATATCATTGGTTAGGTGGCAGACTCAGACAGGACAACTAGCAACAGCTGCTTCAGAGTAGCACAGTGCTAGTGTTGAAGCTGGCTGTAGAGGCAAATGGCAAACTAATTATAACTGATCTAGTTTCCTGATGCAGTCAATTCTACATGTAAAGTGCTTCTGTGCTTGAGTTAGTTGCTCCTTTGTAACTGCTTCTGACACTGCAAGGAAAGGAGAAGAAAAAGGGGAAAAGAGAGGAAGAAAATGAGAAGGACTGGAGGATAAGCAAATGCAGAGGGTTGGAGATAAGAGTCCTGCTGATGTTCCACAAAAAATTTTAACTTTGAATTATATGGGACATCAACGTTCAGAAGAAACTCTGGGGTAGGGAAGTTGGACTTTTGAATTAAGAATTCCCATGGGGAAAGAACAAGTACAACTGTTGGGCATTATTGGCACTTTGATAATATTTATCTTGAACACCTTTCTTAAAATCCCAGAGAAAATAGTGTATTTTAAAATGTCAGGTCAATTTCTATAGCAAGTCCAATCCAGTCTAGTTTTACTTGTCTGAAATTATAATAGCCAATACATGGGGCTGTGAACATTAGGGATGTGAAATAGAGGGAAAAGTGGGTGGGGGGGGAGGGTAGCCGTCTAAAAAGAATACAGAGAACATCGTTTCTTCTCCTAAGGGGAAGATTGTCATACTACTTCGGGGTGGAAGCTTTAAAAGCATTTTTGGGAATGTTTTCGGCTGCAATCTGCCATCTTAAATCCTCCAGCCAATTTAACTCTTCCTGGCATTTCTATGGTGGTAGCCTAAATGTGATCTGTTAGGCATGCAAGGTGGGTGAGTGATGCTTAATAATGACAGGCAGAATGAGGGAAGGTACAGTATGACTGCTTAGACTTTCTGCATATTTGCATCTGAAAGGTCATAACTGAATGCCAGATGAAAGGAACATAGCAGTCCATATGGCATTATGGTTCAGCTGCTGTGCTCTTCCCTATGGACTGATCTACACTTAAAATGCTACGCTGCTGTAGTGCTTCAGTGTAGACACTGCCTATGCCAACGGGAGGGATGCTCCCATTGACATATATAATCTACCTTCCCAAGAGGCAGTAGCTAGGGCCATGTCTACACTAGATAGTTTACAGCAGCACAGCTGTAAGATCTCTTGTGCAGCTGCTCTATGCTGATGGAAAAGAGCTCTCCTGTCAACATAATTACACCACCCCAATGAGCAGCAGTAGCTATGTCAGTGGGAGAAGCGCTCCTGCCAACATAGCGCTGTCCACACCGGTGCTTATGTCGATGTAACTTAAGTTGCTCAGAGGTGTGAAAAAACATAAGTGGCATAAGTTATGCCAATATAAGTGGTAGTGTAGACATAGCCTAGGTCAACGGAAGAATTATTCCTTCAACCTAGTGCTGTCTACACAGTGGGTTAGGTGGGTTTAGCTAAATTTCTCAGGGATGTGGATTTTCACACCCGAAGAGATGTAGCTATACTGATGTAAAATTCTGTGTAGACCAGGCCTGTGCCTCTTACTGACTCTGCCACGTTCCCTGCAGGGAAGAATATTGTGCAGATGAATTATGGGCTTTTCAGTTTTTCCATATCTGGCATTTGATACTGTTGGAGACAAGATACCACAGGGATTTTCAAACTTCATTGCATTGTAACCCCCTTCTGACAACTAAAATTACTACATGACCCCAGGAGGGGGGAACTGAAGCCTGAGCCAAAGCTCGAGCCCCATTGCCCTGAGTGGGGAAGAGGAGGCAAAGCGAAAGCCCAAGTCCCACTTCCCCAGGTGGGGAGGCCAAAGCTGAAGCCCAAGGACTTCAGCCCCAAAAGGGGCCCTGTAACCTGAGCCCTGCTGCCCAGGGCTGAAGCCCTCGGGCTTCAGGTCTGGCCCTGGGTCCCAGCAAGTCTAAGCCAGCCCTCGTGACCGTGGGTGCCGACTCCGTGGGTGCTCTGGGGCTGGAGCACCCACAGGGAAAAATTAGTGGGTGCTCTACACCCACCGGCAGCTAAGCTCCCCTCCCCTCCCCACTCCATCTCACTTCACCTTACCTCCGCCTCCTCCCCTGAGCGCGCAGCGTCCTCGCTCCGCCGCCTACCTCCCAGCACTTGCCACTGCAAAACAGCTGTTTCGTGGCGTAACAAGCTCTGGTGGGGAGGGGGAGGAGTGGGAATGTGGTACGCTCAGGGGAGGAGGTGGGGAAGAGGCAGGGCCGGGGTGGGGATTTGGGGAAGGTGTCCAATAGGGGCAGGGAGGGGGCGGAGTTGGGGTGGGGACTTTGGGGAAGGGGTTGGAATGGGGGTGGGACGGGGCGGGAGGGGGCAGGGCAGGGGTGGAGTCACGGTTGGGCCAGGGGCAGAGTGGGGTCGAGCACCCACCGGCACCAGAAGAAGTCGGCGCCTATGCTGGCGATCCCATTAAAATGGGGTTGCGACCCTCTTTGGGATCCTGACCCACAGTTTGAGAACTGCTGAGATAGAAGATGAGATGGGCCATTGCTGTCCTAGTATGGAGTTCCTGTTTTTTCCCACGTTAGATACCAGATTGCTTCAGTTACTGGAATGGCCAACATCGGATGATATTATCAGAACAAAGATTACTAGGGATGTCGGACTGAATCTGGTCTTTCATAACATTTGTTCCATGACTTCTTTAGATGAGGTTGACGTCTTCTTCAGGATTGTCTTTTAACTTGTGCCTAAATAAGGGATGTAAAGCAGGGGCTGAGCTATTGCACTATAAGGTCTACCTTTGTCAAGTGACCTTCTCCTGTCCTGTGACAGAATTCAACACACTGTGGTATCTGGATACCACTGACCTTAGAGTCTGAGTCCCAGTCTTCATGTTAATCGCTAGGCTGTGAATATTTCTATGCAATTACATATCTGCAGTTCTCCTTTCACTTCCTGTCAGGCTATGGTGCACATATGTAGTGATTATTCCCAGACATATAGTTATCTTGAAATTGTGTTCAGATTTGTTAATTAGAATTCAGGAGTCCTCTAACAGTTATGGTAGGGTATTTAGGAGCTATTTATACAGAGATGAAATGTGTATTTTTTGAGCTAACATGCCTTTTTTTTTCTTTTCTTTTTTTTCTCCTTTCTTCAGTTCTCTCTTTTGCTTAGAGTATTCCCTGCACACTTAGTTCCATCCAGCTACAGAAACTTTTCAACTTTTAAAAATATTTTATAAGAAATTATGTGGTTGGGTTATCAGACATGAGCACCTTTCAGTCTGTGAGTTTCTAGTGGGATGCCTTTGATATGAACTCTAAAATAAATGCAGTAATGAATTGGAAAATTAATAATTATTGAGATGGATAATAACATACATAAGTAAAAAAAAAAAAAAGTGAGGTGGAAATTCCCTTTGCATGAAACCTAGTAATTTAATCTGTACTTAGTTGTCCTAAAAACACTGTTTACTACATGATGATTCCATAACTGGTTTGGGTCAAAATTGTTCACAAAATTCTGTTCACACAATGCTTTAAAGTAGGGGTTCTCAAACTGGGGGTTGGGACCCCTCAGGGGGTCGTGAGCTGTCAGCCTCCACCCCAAACCCTGCTTCGCCTCCAGCATTTATAATAGTGTTAAATATAAAAAAATGCTTTTAATTTATAAGGGGGGGAGGTCGCACTCAGAGGCTTGCTGCGTGACAGGGGTCACCAGTACAAAAGTTTGAGAACCGCTGCTTTAAAGGTACACCATCAACTTGAAAATTTTATATCTCTTTGTAAAAGTTGTATCTACTGTTGTTACAAGTAGCACCTGAATTTACTATAATGGAAAGAGAATAAATGGGGAAATATCTTTCAGTTGATTTACTTTATGCATTTGACAGTACTTTGTGTAAGTCAGTCATTTTCTCCTGTTTGTGTGTGTCTTCAACACAACAAGGGCAGGCGAAAAGTATTTAAAAATTAGGAAAATGTTACTGTAAATTCACAAGAGGGCTCAGCAGGTGTAGTACCTGAAACTACTTTTAACTCATATTTTTTGAATTGACTGGATTTCAAGTTGGTGTCCCTTTTAAAATAAACTTGCAAGAATGCTTCAGGTATAGCTTCTCTAATTGTTTCTTCTCATTACAGGTGGAGGCAAGCTACATTAACCAAAATAGGATCTATCTAGGTGGTTTTTTTTGAAGAATTTGTTTCCAACCTGATAGTTATCTTAAGGAATTCTGATTATTCTTCAACCTTGTTTATCGTTATGGCTCTATCTTTTAAACTGCTGGACAGTATCTTTCTTTCTAGTAGGTGCCATAGGCAAAATGCCTTGCATCCTTTGCTTGGACCTCTCCTCACTGATTGCATCTCAAAATTGTACAGTAGCTATAGGAGACCAGGGACATCCCCTGATAACACTCCACCTTGGAAGATGAATTTCAGCTTTGAGAAGGGAGTGGATGGAATTAAGAAACATTTTGGCATCCTAAAAAAGGAATTGGTGGATCACTGGAAAGGGCCTGAGGGCTATCCTTTAGAGGAGTACTTGTTGGAACAGACTAGAGTGGTCTGGGAGTTTCGCAACCAGAAAGATTTAGATGAGTGGGTGGTTTCTTCTGACGTAGAGATCGGAGGGAAAAGTGAAGCCTACCTAAAACTGGGTAAGAATAATCAGACTGCTCTGCTGTATGGGACTCTCAATACTGAAGCACCTCGTGATGGGGAGACAGAATACAGTGGATATTGCGCAATGAGAGCCAAACTGCCAAAGGTGAGTATAACTTAGTGACTTAAGTTATTAACATTGTGTTGAATCAGTCTGCATTTCTCTGCAATCAGGACTGGAGCAGTAGAGACTTGGGTGGAAATTCTCTCTCTAGAAGAATACCTTATTGTGTCATGTTTAATTTAAATGAGGAAAGAAAATAAATGCTCCCTGATGCAAGAAAAAGAGAAACAGGCTGAAGTTACATACTATGCATCCCAGTCTTATTGCACAAAATTGACTTCATGCCACGCCCAACTGGAGAAACCTCTACCCCTTGGGTACTCGTTCTTCTGAATATGAATAACTGATGTGTTTACTTGGCACGGTGCAGGGAGCTTACAGATGAACTTTCACTATTCCACACATTTCACAGTCTGTCCATTGAATAAAAAAAGCAAAGCTCATACTATCGCTTTTTACTGGTATTAGCTAATTAGGTTTCTGAATTTAAATTTATAACAACTTAATGTGTCAGTTTGACTAAAACAAAGGCAGCCTTTCACCTAAGATCAGAATCTCTTGAGAATTTAAAAGGAAAATCTATTGTCCTGTGTTTTACGGCTGTATAACTGCTTGTCAAACCAGCCAGAATAAGTGGTCTTTTACTTGTTGCAAATGTATCAGAGCATCTGAAGGAATGAGACACTACTGCATCAATCCATTTAGTGATGTAATTGTTGCCCTGCTTCGTGAGCAGGCTCAATGAAGCCTTATCTCAGGGCTAGATCTTCCTTTTCAGGAAAGAAACAAATGACTGTTTTTTATCAGCATAAAGTGGGTTTCCTACTGCACCTTGATAACTGAGTAAAAGACAACCTTGTGTATGGTCTCCCCACAAACCAAAGATCTCCTGCAACAAAGTTTTGTATCCAGAATTGGTTTGTTTTAAATGATTGGTTTAGTGACTAATCTGGACACTGATCTGTGTTCCTCCAGAGTCTCATTCATCTCAGTGGGGCTCCTTGTAGGTGCTTGGGTCTGCCTGTGTGCAACAAGTTGCAAGATCAGGGCTGCATCTTATAAAATAAAGGTGATGAAATAAGGAAGGTGTGCAAGAGTCAGAGGAATTGGACATTTATATGGATAACAAGAGTGTTAGCATCTAATATATTTTGGAAAGGATGGTAGTTATATAAATGCTAGTTTCAAGGCTCAAGCTAATTTTTATTCAGGATTAGAACGAGACTTTCATAGGGGGCAGGGTGTCCCACATCTGCCATCTGTGAGGTTTCTTGCACCTTCCTCTGAAGCATGCTGGGCTAGATGGAGCATTGGTCTGATGTACTATGGCACCCCTTTTTATGTGTGGAAGTAAAAACAGATGTTAGGTCTGCTACCTTTGAGAGGGTAATCTGGTGCTGGAAATGAAGTCTCACTTGTTGTGATTGAAGAAACAGCAAGCATGAATCTTTAGACCAGTGGTTCCCAAACTTGTTTCATCGTTTGTGCAGGGAAAGCCCCTGCTGAGCCAGACCGGTTTGTTTACCTGCCGCATCCGCAGGTTCGGCTGATCGCGGCTCCCAGTGGCCGCAGTTTGCTGCTCCAGGCCAATGGGAGCTGCTGGAAGCGGCATGGACTGAGGGACGTACTGGCTGCCGCTTCCAGGAGCTCCCATTGGCCTGGAGCAGCAAACTGCAGCCACTGGGAGCTGTGATCGGCCGGACGCGGCAGGTAAACAAACTGGCCCAGCATGCCAGGGGCTTTTCCTTCATCAGTGGTGGAACAAGTTTGGGAACCACTGTTTGAGCATTCAGTCCCATTTGAGGCCTGTAACACATCACCGAAATTCTGTGTGACTGATAGCGTAGTGGAAGTCACTCACTCTAGCTTTCCTTATCCTCCAGTTTCCAGTAGGTCACAGCAGATAGCTTGGATAAGGAGAGTGCCCAGAAAGGGGAAATTGATCAAAGTGGTGGTTACCTGTAGTCTTCATAGTAGTAATTCTCATTGAAATATTGAGCTGCAATAACATGCTTTATTTATACCTTCTAGGGAGCGTTTGAAAGGAAGAAGTATTATGATTGGTCAAACTTCAATAGTCTGTATTTACGCATTCGTGGTGATGGTCGACCCTGGATGATAAATATCTATACAAACCCATACTTCTCCCATCAAAAGGATGACCTGTACAATTACTTCATATTCACCCGAGGGGGTCCATACTGGCAGGAAATTAAGGTAACTTTGAATATTTCCTTGGGACTGAGGAAGATTAATCCTCTTCAGTACTGTATTGCTTTAAAGATTGCTGCATTTATGCATACGTAGTTCTTTGGCTTATCAATACTGACAGAAGCTCCCTCAACAGCTATTCTTTTTCTATCGAGAAAATAGCTAGCTTATATAATTCTGTCTAGTCAAAGGGTCAGGTCATGGAGTTCCACAGGGCAACCAGCAACAGTCACCACAGAAGAGTATAGGGCTGGAGCTGGCTTCAGAGGGAAACAAAGAATAAGTTTGATCTGGTCCATCTTCTGTGTATTAACTCCATGTGTATGACTGGCACTATTGCAGGAGCCAGACAGAGCATAAAATGGGTTATTAAGTCTTTTGGGGAAAGTGGTTCTTCTAGTATTGTATGTGTACATGTAAAACTAAAGTCCGTATTCCTTATTGTCAGATTCCATTCTCCAAGTTCTTTCTCTCAAGTCGGGGGAGAATCCAGGATGATCAGCACCCACTCTGGTTAGATAAGGTAAGTTGTTTCTGCACTTTATACTACTGAAATTCTCATTAAATGATAGTAACTGTGTAAGTGAAGACCATTTAAAACTCTTCAAGGTATCTAGAGCTATATGAACTTGAAATTGCAGTATTTTTTCTCCAGATATTAAATCTATCTAGTTTCTCACCTTTCCTCTTAATATTCCAAATTTAATTAAAAATCTCTTATCTAAACCAGTGGTCTCCAAACTTTTTTGATTGCGCACTCCTATCGGTAAAAAATTTTTGAGCACGTACCCCCAATATATGTATATATTATATACATGTACTACTGTACTAATATAGGGTGTAAATTATAAAACATACACAAAAAATAGAAATTAAACGATGAGATAAAGATGAAATAAAAAAATGTAAAAATATTTAACAGTACAAAACCCCTTTTTGCTCATTAAAAAAATTACTATTAATTTAGTGAGCAATGTGATTGAATATGCTTTATTATTTTTGAAAATCTTGGTTTAACACTTGGTGATATAGCAGGCGCTCAGGGTGGGAGTGCCGGTTGTGGGAGGGCGCTCAGGGTGGGGGTGCGGGAGGAGGCTTAGGGCTGAGGCAGGCAGGGGGTGCAGAGCACTTACCTGGGGCAGCTCCTGTTTGGTGCAGGGGGTGTGCGGGTGGCTCTGTGCAGTACCATCCCCATGGCCACGATTCTGGGAGCTGTCCCCCCACCGCGGTAGGCAGGGCCACCCAGAACGCAGGGGCTTCAGGGCCCTGGCCTGCAGCTCTAAAGCCCGTTTTGGAATGCAGCCCTGCGAGCACAGGCCGGAGGACTCAGGAGGAGCTGGGGCAGCTGCACAGCCAGTGGCTGGAGAGAAGCAGCGCTTTCCCCTTCAAAGCGCCGTTTCTCTGCGGCTGGCTTTGAAGGGGAAAGTGCCGCTTATTTCCGGCCGCTGGCTGCCCCTGCTCCTCCATGGGCCGAAGGACTCAGGCCTGCCCCCCCCCATTTTCCCTCCCCCCCCTGCAGTGCTCCTCCTGCTGTGCCGCCTTTTTGCTCTGGCGGTGCACCGCCTGCTGCACCCCCCCAATCGATCGTCTTGCGCACCCCCTTTGGAGACCACTGATCTAAACAAATTTGAAGAGATGTGGTTACTAAGAATCAGTTGACAATTTATTGAGGCTTTCAGAGAGCCTTGAAAAACTAGTGATGAGAAGAGGCAAAGTCCTGCATTTAGACAAAAAACCGTCAAAAGTAGATCTAAATGGTCAATTATGGCAAGAAAGTGGGGTGTACTAGGACAGGTATTAAATATGTATTAGCAACCTCAAAAGGGCGAGCGGCGAGGTGATAATTTGTAGCTCACAATTCTTTAGGATAGTCAAGACAGAAGAAACCAAAAGCTAGGTGAATGGGTAACACTGTAGCATATGAAATTCACTGTTGGCAAATGCAAGGTGAGAGACATTGGAAGCAATGGGCTATTTGTACACCTTACCGGGTTCTAAGTTAACTCAAGAGAATGCTGGTCATCACCGAGGACTGGTCAATGTACAGTTTGTCAAAAGTAAGCAAACAATGTAAGGAGAAGAGTCATTTTATGTAGTACCCATTACATAAATCAATGTTATGTACTCACCTGGAATACTGGGTTCAATTTAAGAACCCAGTTAAAAAAAAATAGATAGGGGGTTCAGAGAGGGGTGATGAAAGTGATTAACAGCATGAAAACACTTCAGTAGTAAGAATGAAGAAATTGGAACTGTAGATGAGACATGGTAAAGGTATACAAAAGAGCAATTGATAGAGTAGGTAAATCAGATATAAGAACAAGGAAAATTCAATGAAATTAAAGCTTAAATACAAACCTAATAGAATACTCAACGTTACCCTGTCAGACTCCTTACCACAAGATATCATTGAGACTACAGGCTTAAGGATCAAAAAAGTATTATACCTTTTGTACAGTTAATGAGAACATCCAGAGTTACATTAGTGAAGATTAAAAATAAAACCTAAAATCTTGTAAGAGAGGCTTTACATTTCAGGGCATTAGCCACCCTCTGTTTGATGAGAGCCAGAAAGAAACTATCAGAGTAACATAAGCCAGAATTGGCTACTACAAAATTTCATGCACTTTCCTTGGTCTGATTGGGTATGGGAATTCTTGTGTGTAATACCTGACATTTCCTCCTTACATCCCCCCCTTCCGCAATGGCCTCCATCCTTTTAACATTTTTGTTTGTGAAAACCTTTAGCAGGCTACTTAAGTTTGAAATTCTAAATTACATGGAAATAGTCATTATGTCAAATGGGAAGTTTGCCATGAATAAATGTCTGCATATTTAGCAGTATACTTAAAGGCAGAATCAGAGAAATTTGCAGCATTGAAGAATTTCCTGGGTTAAAAATTTCAGGGCTTTTCCAGGATCAATAACACACTCCTTTTTCCATATAGCTCAACGTAGTTCAAAGACTTTAGAAAATACACAAGGGCACATTATATCACTCTTAATCACATTCTGTAGTATTAATCCAAAGTGTTTTAGGAGTTAATTTTGCTGTAGCAGTGTTGCACATTTGAACAGATTCCTGTTGTAACATGAATATGCTTGTGTGGTCAATGCACTGTATGGAGAACATGGAAAAGTTTCCTAGGCTTTACTACCTCTAATCTCCCCATTACTTGAAACAATATCCAACTGAATAACCAATTTCTTTTATCAGATTAGTACTGTTGGATTCACACTCGGAGACAAGGCAGATGGCCCTTTCCAGCTGGAGATAGACTTTATTGGATTGCTGAATGACAGAGCTCATACAGAGGAATTTGCCTATGAAAAATATGAAAGAAATCCCAAGGTCTAGATGGGCCTGTAATCCTGTGGAACCTGCTTCAGTAGCTCATTTTATTAAATATTTATACACCATTGTTAAACTTGAGTTTCTTCATGCATGATGGGGGTGGGAGTTCACATAAATATTAAAGAGTAACTGCATGAAGTGAGTGGGATGGACTCCATAATAAACTGAGCAGACTTGCAGCTTCAGAACATATGGTATTAAAGGTTTCTTGTGGTTTCCAACAGCCAGCTGCAGAAGTTCACTGTGAAAACAGACTATATGAGATAGTTTCAAAGCGAATCAGGGTCCAGTAGTGCAAAGTTATGTTAGAAACTGCTGTCTGGATATATTGTTCAGGCACATGCCTACTCGTTAGAGGCAGTTTCTATCCCAAAACTGACACTAGGATTCTCCAGAGTGGGGATTCAAAAGCTGGGAAAGGCCTACACATCTTAATTTATACAACATGTAGCAGGGTGTGGAGGTGATGAGATTTTCCTGAAGAGGGTTTAGTTTTCAAAATGCATACATTTGTTTTAGGACAAGGAGTGCTGGGTTTCAGTTCTTCCATAATCCTGAGTAAAGGTTTATATTTAATAAAGGATTTCAATCAAAATAGTGTTCAAAAAGTGCTCAACTTAAAGTCTAGAGAGTTAGAACAGTTCAGGTGCTGTACCTGCTTATATTCCCTGCCAGTTTGAGGCATATTTTCCTATTCAAGTGTCTTTCTCCCATTATGTCAGACTCAGACAGTAAACTGATAAGACCATACACAATATTGTCAAAAACAAAGTAACAGATATTCTGTAACATTATCCCTCTGTCCCTGCTAATCACTATCAATAAGAGTGTTTCAAAACTCTAATTTAGGACATCCCAACAAGTGAACTGCATCAGTAAAAGTGATTAGGTGGACCATGAAGCTTGGCAAATGGTAATACATTCCTTTTCTTTAGTGGAAGAGAGGATATGATCTGTATGTATGAGCACATCTGGCACTTGCATACGGTTAAACTTTGTGTCTGTCTCTCTCACACACACACACACACACACACACACACACAATCAGCCATACTTATTATTTAAGTCATAAGCAACAGCATTAAATACAAAAAAAAAAACAATTTATTTTCCCCAGTTAAACAGTATAAAAATTTATATAAAAAGCTTTTCTATTTCTGCATCTAATGTTTCAGCAAATATCACAGGAAAGGTTAAGCCTAAACACAAAAGTGAACCTATTACTTTGTAAATATTTGCTCATAAGTCCAAAGAGCTGTAATGAAATAGCAACTGCAGTGCCTCCTCCTCCCCCCACTCCCTTCCCCTGTGCTTCAAGTCCATTCCATGATGTTTAATGATAAAATCGAGATGATTTTTCTTTACATATTACCTTGGGAAATTGCTGATATTACTGCTACAGGCTTTCTAAATCTACTCTAAGTACATCATACCTCGAAAGAACTTGGTTTACTAATATAGAGTATCTTGTAAACACTTCAGACTAGACAACTGTTGTTCTATTTTGCCAAATTTTATCCTGTAATAAATGTGGAGAGGGACAAAAAACTAATAACTGCTCTTCACATATCTGATTAGCAACCTACCAAGGTTTGCGTTAACCTCTATTTATTTTTTTCCTATTATTTAGGGCTTTTAGTTCTCCAGAAAGCCCTTATATGGTTTTCCCTCTCCTAGAGATTGTCGTTTACTGCACAAAGGACTTAAATATAGGAAACCGCTCTAGCAATTGCTACTACATATACCCTACTTGTCAGAGAAGTCTCCCAGTGTCTTAAATTTCTTGATAATGGAACACATTTGAAGTTATTTAGCATCTAGAGAAATATGCCTAACTGATAAGTGACTCAATGTGAATAGGTTTCATGATTATTCCTTTAACATTTCCTCTCCCCCCCCCTTAATATCTCTTCAGTCTAATAGTTTTAGAGAATCTGCTTACTTAGGAGAAAGCTTTTGTTCAAAATCTGCAATCAAGAATATCTGGCCAATCTAAAACCTAACTGGATGAATGGCTCCAAGTGATTTGAGATACTCTGGGGCTCTACTTAAAACATATTAAAAGATTTAGAGTATCGATATTTTATCCAACTTGTAAAATCACTAACAATGTTAAGCTCAGCAGCACTAAGAAAGCCTGTCCTACATGGCTAGTAACATCCAGTCAACTCAGGTGACCTGACTCATCCTTTAATGCACACATTACAACCAGAAATATTTACAAAGGTTGGAAAGATTTTTCCTGAGAACAGTATTTACAGTGAGTCCTTAAGAAGTTACTAAATTCCTCCTAAGCCATAGATAGTCCCCTGCGGGTTCCAAGCAGCTGAGCCTTTTTCTGCTTTCTCTCCTGCACATGCTTCTCACGCCTCCCTTCTCTGAAAGTGAAAAGAAAACAAATCACACTAAATCGGAGCAGGTGAGCAATTAGTTGCATAGGCACAGATAACTATATGCATAAGCAATTAGAAGGAATCTTTTAGGTTAGCCAGACGAGAAGTTCCCAGATTCGCTTAGTTGCACTGGCCATCTGCTCCATTTTTTACTCATTAGATTACATATAGAAATGTATGGCTGGAAGGAACCTCAAGGAGCCACCTAGTCCAGCCCGCTCCACTAAGGAAGGACCAAGTAAACAGAGGCCATCCCTGACAGGTGTTTGTCTAACCTGTTCTTAAAAATCTGACTCTTATGAACTCTTCTGCAGAAGCACAGCCCATAAAACATACAGGTCCCACTATATAAGGCTACATCTTGAGCTGATCAACCTGTTAAAATCAAGGTGGGGCCTACCATGCTGGGACCTGTACTTTCCAGCAGTCACATTTAGCCTAGGTAGAGGGCAGCTGTGAGCTATACTTTGGTCATCCTGATGCTAAACATTTTGATAGAGATAGAAAAATTTCTCTAACATAAGTATGGTTAAGGACAGTGCATTTATTTAAAAGTGTTGGCTTGTCACACATTTAAGTCTTAGTGCTCTCCTACAGAGTTCTAGTGTTAAAATGGCACCTAAAACACCCTTGTACTGACCTGGTCTGGAGATGTGGCTGTTTGTAATCTTTTGTGTGTGAAGAGACGCTGCTATTCATAGATTTATTCAGGACAGTGTTTTCTTTTGAGTCACCCCAAGGTTTCAGTCTTCCTATATTGTAAGAAGCAAAAAAACCCAACAAAAAAAACAGACCAGCTAGTTATTAAAATTTAGTAATTGTGTGAATTTATGTTGTTAATACTGGCATTCTTATCCTCAACTCTACAGATAACACAAGTTGCCTGACCTGCATTTAAGATCAAGCACAAACACCCTGGTGAATTACATCAATCTGGGTACTAGCCAGCTATTTGGGGAGAGGGCTTTCTATTGGGGGTGGCAGAAGCCTCTGCTCAGAATTCTGCCTGTGGGGTAGTATTAATTGGGAACTACCCCATAATGGAGCCCTCTCTGCTACCGTGGAAGGCAGGGATCTGCCACGATGGTCTTTGGCTGACAAAATCCTTCCCGTTCCTTAATCCACTGTGCCCTGTTTTAGAGGGAGGGGAAGTGGCCTGGACCTGAAGAGAAGCCTCAGCTCCCTGCCATCCGAGCAGAAAGCTCTGAGTGGGGCTGTCTTGCCAACACAGCAGCAGACTCTAGGGTCAGCAGAAAAAAGAGTTACCAACCTTTCGTAACTGTTGTTCTCAGAGTTGTGTTGCTCATGTCCACTCCATTGTAGGTTTATGTGCTCACCACATGCACTGTTTTTCCCTCCATGGTATTCATAGAGAACCAGCTCTGGTGCCCACTGGAGTGGTGCATGTATTCACTGGTATAAGGAGCGCCGCCAGCTTCTCCCTCCCTCAGTTCCTTCTTGCTGGAACTCCGAGAGAGGGGAAGGAGGGTGGGTCATGGAATGAACATTAGCAACACATCTCAAAGAACAGTTACAAAAGTTAGTAATGATTTTCCTTCTTTGAGTGATTGCTCATGTCCATTCCATTCTAGGTAACTCCTAAGCAGTATCTCTGGAGGCAGGCAGGAGTTCATGGACGTGTCAATTGCAACACAGCTCTGCCAAATTTAGCATCATCTCTGGCTTACTGGGTAATGGCGTAATATGTGGTGAACGTGTGTACCAAAGCCCGGCTCGCAGCCCTGCAGATGTCCTGGACAGGGCCACACACCAGGAAGGTAGCCGAAGACACTTGAGCTCTAGTAGAGTGAGCCTTCACTATTGGTGGAGGCACAGCCTGTGCCAACTTGTAACAAGTGCAGATGCAGGTGGTAATCCAGTTTGAAATCATCTGAGAGGATACCGGAAGGCCCTTCATCCTGTCAGCGATAGCAGTAAAAAGCTGAGTCAATCTGTGGAAGGGCTTGGTGCAGTCCAAGTAGAAAGCCAGGGCACACCTGACATCTAGAGTGTGCAGGCATCTCTCCTCGTTGGTCATGTGAGACTTTGGACAGAACACTGGGAGGACGATATCCCGACTGACATGGAGGTGCGACACCACCTACAGCAGGAAGGCCTGATAGGGTCAGAGCTGAACATTGTCCTTCTAAAATACCGTATACGGGGGCTCCGAAGTGAGGGCTTTAATCTCGGAGACTCAACTTGCTGAAGTAATGCCTACAAGGAATGCAACCTTCCACAACAGGAGGAGGGGGAACAAAAAGCCATAGACTCGAAGGGTGGACCTGTGAACCTGGAGAGGACCAGGTTAAAGGTCCCATTGGGGAACCAGGCTGGAAAGAGTCTTTCAAGAACCTGAGTCATCTCATGTGAGAATACAGATCTACCCTAGACACAGGGATGGAAGGCCAATATGGCTACCAAGTGCACCTTTATCGAGGAAAAGGTGACGCCCTGGTGCTTCAAGTGAAGCAGGTAATCCAGATGGGACTGCAGGGACGACTGGGTCGGGGAAATATTCCATTCCGACTCCCAGCAGGAGAAATGCTTCCACTTTTCCAGGTAAATTGCTCTGGTGGAGGGCTTTCTGCTCTCCAAGAGAGCCTGCTGTACCTGACTAGAGCAGGCTTGTTTCTCTAGGTTCAACCACACAGCAGCCAAGCTGTGAGGTGGAGAGCGGCGAGGTTTGAGTGCAAGAACTGACTGTGATCCTGGGAGATAGGTCCAGGCAGTTGTAAAGTGGCCAGGTCCATGAGCATGCCGAACCAATGCTGGTACAACCATGATCCATGCCTTGTCCCTCTTGATCTTCAAGAGAACCTTGCTCATGAGTAGAATCAGCGGGAAGGCATACGTCAGGTCGGCTGACCACGACAGGAGAAAGGTATCGGAAAGTGAGTCTCTGCCTAGGCCTTGCAGAGAGCAGAACTGATGGCATTTTCTGTTCTGTCTGGTGGCAAACAGGTCCACTCGGGGAGCTCCCCACTTCTGGAAGAGTATCTTGACGACCTCTCAGTGAAGGGACCACTCATGGTGAGAGAAGAAGGACCTGCTGAGATAATCCGCCAGCGTGTTCAGGACGCCAAGGAGGAGCGAGCCTTCCAGGTGGATTGCATGCTAAATACAAAAGTCTCATAGACAGAGGGTTTCATGACACAGAGCCAATGAATAAGCTCCACCCTGCCTGTTGACATAGATGATGGAGGCTGTGTTGTCTGTCAACACCTGCACCACCCGAGCAGACAGCTGGAGAAGGAAGACTCTACAAGCCAGGCGGATGGCTCTGAGTTCTCTGATGTAACGTGAGATCCTCCCGAGACCATAATCCCAGAGTCTGCAGTGCATAGAGATGTGCTCCCCAACTGAGGTCAGACGCATTTGAAATCAGGGAGACTGTGGGTTGTGGGCTTGCGAACGGCACACCTTCCATTACCAGAGTTGGATTGGACCACTACTGCATGAAGGTAAATACCTGTGTGGCAGGATTGTGACAATCTTGTCCAGGTGATATCTGGCCAGGGAGTAGACTGACACCAGCCACATCTGGGAGCGGAGGCAGCCTGAGTCTTGCGTGACGGACAACATACGTGCAAGCTGCCATGTGCCCCAGTAGTCTGAGGCAGACCCAGGCAGTGGCGAGTGGATGGGCCATGATGCTGGCAATCAGATCTGCCATTGCCCTGAACCTGGTCTCCGGCAGGAATGCTCTGGCTTGGATAGAGTAGAGTATCTCTCCAACAAATTCTATCCTTTGGATCGGGATTAATGTTGATTATTGTTCGTTTATCAACAGGCCTAAAGCTTGGCAAGTGGCCCACAACTTCTCAACATTGTGCTGGACCTGGAGCGGCCTTTGATGAGCCAGTCATTGAAGTACTGGTAGATCTGGAACCTTGACGTCTGAGGTAGGCTGCTACCACCGACATGCACTTCGTGAATACCCTTGATGCCTTTGCTAGGCCAAAGGGGAGCACGACATTGGTAGTGACTGGTCCCAACTATGAAATGTAGAAACCTTCTGTGTCCTTGAAATATCGATATATGAGTAGGTATCCTTCAGGTCAAGGGCGACGTACCAGTCTCCCAGATCCAGAGAAGAAATGATGGAGGCCAGGAATACCATGCGGAACTTCAATTTCTTGAGATACTTTTTGAGGCCCTGCAGGTCGAGGATGGGGCATAGACCCCCTTTTGGGATAAAAAAAAACCCTTTTCCCCTTAAGTGCAGAGGAACATCCTCTACCGCTCCCACCTGCAGAAGGCCCTGCACCTTCTGAGCGAGTAGATGCCTGTGAGAGGAGTCCATGAAGAGGGACAGGGAGAGAGAAGGGGGATAGAAATAAACTGAAGGGTATACCCCCCTGCTACTGTGCTGAGGACCCACTGGTCCAATGTTATAGAGGCCCAGGCAAGGAGGAAGGGAGACAGGCGGTTGTAAAAAAAAAAAAAAAAAAAAAACCGAACAAACGCCAAGCCATCAAAGGGAAGGTCCTGGATGGGTTGCTGAACCTCTGCTGACAAACCCCGACGACTGCAACCAGGATGCCCGCCTCATAGAAATGGCCAAAGTCATAGACCAGGACAAGGAGTCTACTGCATCTGAGGCTGCTTGCCTGCCCTGACTACCGTTCTGCTCTCCTCCAGAATAGCCAGGAATTCCTTCCTGGGCTCCTCAGGCAGCGACTCTGCGAACTTGGCCATGGACTGCCCAATGTTATAATCAAAGTGGCCAAGTAGGGCCTGATGGTTGGCCACTCTTAGCTGAAGGCTGGTTGTAGAATAAATCTTTCTACTGAAAAGATTGAGCCTCTTCACCTCCTTATTCTTAGGGGTCGATCCCAGTTGGCCTTGTCTATCGTGCTTATTGGCTGCTGACACTTCCAGTGAGCTTGGGGTGGGGTGTGTGTACAGATATTCAAACCCCTTAGCGGGAACATAGTACTTCCGCTCCATCTGGTTAGAGATGGGGGGCAGGGAGGAGGGGGTTTGCCAAAAGGGCTTTGATCAGTTTCACAACTCCCTTGTGTACTGGTAATGCCTGAGACCAACTGATTCTCTGGCAATGGTTGGGGAAATGCCCAGAGGTTCCACAGGTGCCAGGGGGTTGGCAATTGGCCCTGGGGCCGTGCAGCCCATGGGGGCCCAGAAGGAAATGCCGATGGCCCCAGCAGCTGGCCTTGGCCCGTGTGTAGGAGTTCCTCCTTGCTTTCAGAGCCTGAAGACAGGGAGGCTTGTCTGGGGGGGGAACCAGGACGGGACTGATGTTGCCTGTCTACCCTGTTCCTGTCAGCTCTCTCTGTGGACCTCCACTGGGGAGCTGTACTGGGACAATGTCTCTTGGTGCCATGATTCCAGTGACTGGCGGCTGCATTCGGTGACAGTACCCCAGCAATTGACGCCTCACGCCATGGGGGCGGTGCTGTTCTGTGGACCAGGAGTGAGAACGGGAACGAGAGGATCGATATCTTGGAGACTGTCAACGTACCCACGGGGATCTGTACCGGTGAACTGGAGACTGGTGACAGGACTCTGTGGACCAGCGTACCAACCCTCCGGAATGGTGCCGCAAGCCTGGAGACCGATTCGGATGCTCCAGGTGCTGGGGCTCTGGGGACCAGTGATGAGCTTCCAAGGGTCTGTGCCAGACAGCAGGTGATTGACGCTAGGATCCCAGTGAACACTGCCTAGAGACTGGAGAACAACTCTGGGAACTCTGGCAGGTAAGCTGACCCGCATCCAGGGGCTGGTGGGCGGATCTCAAAGGGGGCTCGACAGCTCTGTAGGTGCTGGAACCAGGCCACCGTCCGTAGAGAAAGAGCTGCCCCTCACATAAGGGTCTTTGCTGTCCTCCAACTCTCTCCTTCCCTTTACGAGACACAAGAGAATACCCTCTCCCGGCCTTTCTTTGCTTTTCAGCTGGTACCAGGGATGGGGATTGGCGCCAGTCTGAGGTCGGTGCTGGCAGCATGCTCTGCACCGAGGCTTCAGTGCTCAAAGCAGAGTCCAATCTAGTCAGCTCCAATGCGAGTGCGAGGGCCGACTCCATAAGGAGCGCTCAAAGACGAATGTCCCACTTCTTTTTCGTTCGTGGCCTGAAGCTCTTACAGATGCGACACTTGTCGCTCACATGGGTTTTCCCCAAGCACTTTAGACATCTTTTATGGGGACCACTGACTGGCATAAGTTTCTTGCAGCAGTCACAAGGCTTGAAGCCCAGGGACCAGGGCCTGCCCCGTCCCTAGGCTAAGTCCCATCCAGGACTAACCAACTATTACTAACTCTAACACAAAGGGAACTGTATAAACTATAAAAGTTTTTAACAACTATATACAAAAAGTTCACAACTAGACACAGTTGAGAGACGTAAGCTTGCGGAGGCAAGGAGACGTTCCAGCACTGTCACTGGCAGTAAGAAGGAACTGAGGGAGGGGGGAAAACCAGCAGCGCCCCTTATACCGGTACATATGTGCACCACTCTAGAGGGCGCCAGAACTGGTCTCCTACGGATACCACTGAGGGAAAAACTTCCGGGACTGGTGCATGTGGTGGGCACACACACCTACAAAGGAACGGACACGAGCAATCACTCGAAGAAGAACTTGATTTATGTGGGTCATATGTTTCTGTGGAGATGTCCCAAAACTGACTTGTTTTGTGTGGTGGTGGTGGTAAGAGGGCAGCATTAATTGGCAGCAGAGCTCAGTCAGTAGGAATCCAGTATCTATAGGCCCAACAGGAGGGTGTGTTTTTCAGCCTGGTGAATAGGTGTTTGACAGGGCTTGGGAAAAGTTGCCTGTTTATTTGAATTTTATGTTCTGATACCTAGAATGCAGTATGTCTAAACACTTAAGAGAAACTAGAATTCTTCTAGCAGCAAACAGAAAGAACCAGTCCAGCTGTTAAAAGCCCAGATTGTTTTAGCAAAAGCCTCTCTGCTAGAGAACATACTTTGAATGGTTTAACTTCAGAGCACAAGCTATCATTTTTAAGGCTGCATCCCCATGTAGAGTGTGTGATCAGATATGGAATATGACAGAGCTGCTTTGTTGCTGCCCATAATGTAAGAATGCCCTCTTTCATAAGTTCAGTACTTGTGTTCCCCCTATGGAAATAGCACAAAGTCATAGTACCTCTGTGTGGCTGATATCCAAGTGGCCTTGACAGACTTGCTTTCAGATCAAATGTTGGCTTCTTGGTACTTGTGGGTTCTGCAGTCTGAGCTGCAAACTTGAATGGCGTAACAACTAAAAAGAAAACCAGGGTATCATGTTTAGAGAGAGGGAACAAGAATTTCCAAACAGCCAAATTTAAGCAAACAGTTAGGAAACTGCACAAGGAGAGCACTACAACAGCCCAATTCTATAAGCCAGCCAAACCAAAGAACCATAGGGTCTTACAAACTACCAAGGATCCACACACTATAAAATGTACTCCACTGAAAACACATTTAACACATGGGATAACAGGGAAGAGGTTGAACAATATGGGGCAATAGTGTACAAAGGACAGATGTAGAAGATCTCACACTTCTGGTTGGATTTTAAGTAGATCGCCCTGGTGTGTAGCAGATCTGCTAAGCCATACATCTAGTCCAGTACTTCTCAACTGGCCTGTGGCCTCCCAGTGGTCTACAGAGAGCACGCTGATCACATGATGCTTATTTCCAGCTGTCACATTAAATCACAACTAAAAATTCATTAAGTACTTAATGCTATTTTTTCATGTAAGCAATTACTGTAGGTTACAAAAGGTTGGTCTGCATTCATGAAGAGTAGGGAAGGTGGTCCACAAAACTATGAATGGAAAGGGAAGTGTCTGTGATAGTCTAGCATGTGATCTACACTGGAAGACACTGAGGGTAATGGATGGCTGTTAACAGTTCTACCTGCACACCACTGAGCAAACTGTTAGTGCCAAGTAAAAGTTGTGAGTCACATATATAATGCAATTTACATGGTCATGTAGTTTGCTATGGAACCATGGACTATTTTAAAAGGCTACATAATTTACTCCAGAATCTAAGTCTTCATTTAAAAACATTAATTCTCTAGTAGTTCAAGATTCTCTATGTCTTGATCTCATGTTTCAACAGAAAAACAAAACAAACAAACAAAAAAACAGATAACCAACAAATGGATACTGTACTGATTGGCGTAAGTGCCTGCATGCCATTCTTGGGTCCTTGACATATAGGTCAAACGTGCCACATAGGACATAAAGTGTGAATGAGTGAGGAGCTCAGTCCTTTCTTAAGATGTTTAAGAAAACAAGACTACGTGGGGTGCCTTATCCCTTTTATGTAAGCCAGCTACTATCCCATACAAACTTTTGTCAACACTTCCAGGAAATGTTGAATTTAACCCTAATCCTGAACTACCCAAAACAAAGTAAGACACTCAAACAGTTCTAATATTGACTTCTTGCTCAGGATTGATTTATTTTAGCTATCCAATTTATTTCTATCTCAGGACATGACCTTCACATGCTGTCCAACACTTGCTTCCCTGCTCTCAACTTCAGTACTTTGTAGGATATGAACTGTTAGTTTTATTATCAGGAGTGGGACTTCTATACAATTGTATGAGCATGTTTCGAGACTGGTAAGTCATGCATCACACCATACATGATTTTCCACTTCTCCAGAACAAGTTTGATAGCTCGTTCCCTATTCCATTGTATGGTTATTTGGTTGTCCAGGGAGCTTTTATACAAGGACACTTAAACCTCTTCTGGAGTACTCTAGTACCAAGTCTGCAATGGTGCTTTTATGTTTCCTTGGGGCAGTTTTATCTACTAATAGCATAATACAGAAACTGCTCAACCACACACAATAAGTACAGCTAGACTGGAGATAATTTCTTGCCTTTTATCTTATCCAAAGATTTTTAGCACCTACCTTTTTCAGTTCAAAGGATTGAAAGAAAATATAAAATTTAAAAACAAGATATTGCAGTCCCCTAAAGAATCACTCCTGTCTTGGGAAGTATTTCCCCTTGCCCTTTGCTAAAGCATTAACGTTTGTTTCCAAATATTATGTAAATTTTAAAGCATCAGTTTCTCAGAAGATTACCATTAGGGTTGGCCTTTGATGCAGTCAGCTCATGGTTTGTTGCATTTCCATTAGTGCTCTTTCTAATTGTGGGTTTGCCACTTTTCTGGCTATCAGGTGTGCAGATCTCCAAGAATGGTGACTTTCTAGATGGAGTCTTCGTAAGGGAGCGCTTGTGTTCATTATCTTTTGTAGCTTCTGAGAATCTGAAAGGAAGTAGTTATTAGTCAGAATAAAGATCTGAACCTTCCTGCATTAACAGGTGCTCATTAAAAACATTTCAACCAATGTAAGTCTCTTATTATCTACCAGAGAAAACACGAAATGCTGTAATACATGATCCTTTGGCACATTCCTTGTCATGAATATGCAACAAGAATTTGAATCTGCATCAAGTGCTATCAACAACTAATGCAACAATCACACAATGTTTTTATTACAATTTGATTTTTGAAGTTCAATTTCTAAATTTCATGATTTAGTTCACTTTTGGAGTTATGAATGCAGTAGGATAAATCAAAGTAAGTGTTCATTAATCTGTGTTGTTTATATATTGTACCAAATACTTGACTGATGTTTTTGGTGAGTCCTTTTTACCTGACATTCATTTTGGTTGTTGAGAGAATGGAGGGATTGAATGAAGATTTCTGAGATAAAATACTCCGATTTGTGGTGCCTACAGAGATGCGTGGGGAGCGCCGCAGGTTGCCTGGAGTACAACTTGGAGAGAACCTTCCTCTTTGGGGATTTGGGCTGAATAAAAATACTCTGCTGCTGGAGCATTTCTAGAAACAGAAGTGGGCGTTTAGCACATTCTATGAGAGTTTGGCATTTGGAAAGGCATTGCTGCCTGGATTGTGCTGGAGCTACAGAACAGAATACATTTAATCATAAGTGCACAGATCAGTCTGCTTTAAAGAATAGTATTTCAAAAAAGAGAAGATCTCCCTCATAACTAGACAGACAAGATTATCTGGGGGGAAAAGACTCTCACCTTAGCATTGCTGTGTGGAGTTCCTTTCTCACATGCCTTTGCATGGTTGGCTTTTTTAGCCAACATCTGCAAAAATAAAATGTAAGGGGTCTTAAATAGATACCAAGTGTATGGATGAGTGAGTATCAGCAAGATAAGAAACATAACATTCAGAATAAAGTTTCAATTTTCCTGTTTTGACCATATTCATTGGTGTACATTTCTGTAAATCTTAGCATGTGCACACATTTGTCACACCTGGAAATGCCATTATTTTGCAATTCCCACACGTTCAAGTTTAGAATACAAAATCTGAGAGATCCACGGGCCATCAAGAACCATTTACATGCCAAGTCTTTTGAAGGTGAGTTGAATGCCTTTCTCTGAGAAGGTATATAAAAAGCACTTAAGTTTTTCACTTTGGATGGGCATTCACCGGTCAAGACCATCATTTAAATCCCACTTTTTAAGATGCTCAAGTTCCATGGCAACCCAGACACAATTAAGATGTTTGGCTTTTTTGTCTAACAACCCCACCAACGTAATTAGGAGTCTACTTTTTTAAAGAACTACTTATAAAGTATGTATGCTACCCTGATAGAGTCAAAGAAAGATTAGTTCTGTGGGAGACAGAGAGGCCTTGGGGGACAGTCAGAGTACTCAGGATAGACTTATATCCTCACAGTCTATGGGACGTTAGGATTGTTGAAATTGCATGGGCCCGCTACCAGTCAATTAGTCCTCAAAAATGGTCCTTTAGCCATATGGGAAAATGCATGACTCATACTGAGGCACTGTGGGGAGACAATGCAATAAAGAACCCTCTCTAGATTTTAGAAGAATGTAGGGATGAGGGATATGATCCTCTATTGATTCCTACCTTGACCTCATTGATAGAATTGCTGAAGTTTTCAATCAGTTTATTTTTTCTCTCAATGTAAGCATCAATAGACTCCATTTTCTCGAAGTGAGCCTCATGCAGCTTCTTGAAGTCTTCAAAATTCCAAAAATATGGAAGAGAAATTGTCAAGATTGGTCATTTTATAGGTAAGTGTAAATGATCAGAGGATGGAGCAAACCTGGAATAATTGTCAGTAGGGGATAGGAGAAAAAAATATTTAAGTGCACTTTTTTTCTGACTGTATCCTGTGAGTCTAAGTCAGTGGTTCTCAAACTGCGGCCCACTTGTGGCCCAAACGGCACACAGCTGCGGCCCATGTGACATCCTCAGGCCCATACAGGCAGTATTATTTATCTATACATTTTAGTGTAGATGTGGCCCACATAACAAAGCCCTGGTCTACACTACGAGTTTAGGTCGAATTTAGTAGCGTTAGATCGATTTAACCCTGCACCCGTCCACACAACAAAGCCATTTACTGCGACTTAAAGGGCTCTTCAAAATCTATTTCTGTACTCCTCCCCCAACGACGGGATTAGTGCTGAAATCGATTTTGCCAGGTCGAATTTGGGGTAGTGTGATCGCAATTTGACAGTATTGGCCTCTGGGAGCTATCCCAGAGTGCTCCATTGTGACCGATCTGGACAGCGCTCTCAACTCAGATGCACTGGCCAGGTAGACAGGAAAAGGCCCGCGAGCTTTTGAATCTCATTTCCTGTTTGGCCAGTGTGGCAAGCTGCGGGTGAGTGCAGATCTCATCAGCAGAGGTGAAAGAGCTCCAGCATGGACCGAACAGGAGGTACGGGATGACAAATCTGTGCTATCAGACCTCCGTTCCAAAAGAAGGAATGCCCAAACATTTGAAAAAAATCTCCAAGGGCATGAAGGACAGAGGCTATAACAGAGACCCGCAGCAGCGCTGTGTGAAACTTAAGAAGCTCAGGAAAGCCTACCAAAAAAACAGAGAGGCAAATGGCTGCTCAGGGTCAGAGGCCCAGACATGCTGCTTCTATGATGAGCTGCATGCCATTCGAGCGGGTGCAGCCACCACTACTCCACTGCTGTGCTTTGACTCACTCAATGGATTATCATGCAACAGGGATGCGCATTTTGGGGACGAGGAAGACGATGATGAGGAGGTTGAAGATAGCACACAGCAAGCAAGCGGAGAAACCGTTTTCCCCGAGAGCCAGGAACTGTTTCTCACCCTGGACCTGGAGCCAGTACCCCCTGAACCCACCCAAGGTGGGCTCCCGGACCCGCCAGGCGGAGAAGGGACATCTGGTGAGTGTACCTTTGTAAATATAATACATGGTTTAAAAGCAAGCATATTTAATGATTAATTTGCGGCCAGTACAGCTACTGGAAAAGTCTGTTAACGTGTCTGGGGATGGAGTGGAAATCCTCCAGGGATATCTCTATAAAGCTTGCTGACAGAAGGCAGGAGTCAATTCTGAGGCTACTGGAGGATCAAACTGATATGCTCCGGCATATGGTTGAGGTGCAGGAAAGGCAACATGAGCACAGACCGCTGCTACAGCCCCTGTGTAACCAACTGTCCTCCTCCCCAAGTTCCATAGCCTCCTCACCCAGACGCCCAAGAACATGGTGTGGGGGCCTCCGGTCACCCAACCACTCCACCCCAGAGGACTGCCCAAGCAACAGAAAGCTGGCATTCAATAAGTTTTAAAGTGCAGTGTGGCCTTGTCCTTCCCTCCTCCCCCACCCCTCCCGTGCTACTGTGGCAGTTATCCCCCTATTTGTGTGATGAATGAATAAAGCATACATGAATTTGAAGCAACAATGGACTTTATTGCCTCTGCAAGTGGTGATCGAAGGGGGGAGGGGGCGGTGGTTAGCTTACAGGGAAGTAGAGTGAACCAAGGGGCAGGGGTTTTCATCAATGAGAAATAAACAGAACTTTCACACCGTAGCCTGGCCAGTCATGAAAGTGGTTTTCAAAGCTTCTCTGATGCGCACCACGCCCTCCTATACTCTTCTAACTGCCATGGTGTCTGGCTGCACGTAATAAGCGGCCAGGCAATTTGCCTCAACTCCCACCCCACCATAAATGTCTCCCCCTTACTCTCACAGATATTGTGGAGCGCACAGCAAGCAGTAATAACAATGGGAATATTGGTTTAGCTGAGGTCTAAGTGAGTCAGTAAACTGCGCCAGCGTGCTTTTAAACATCCGAATGCACATTCTACCACCATTCTGCACTTGCTAAGCCTATAGTTGAACAGCTCCTGACTACTGTCCAGGCTGCCTATGTCTGGCTTCATGAGCTATGGCATTAAGGGTAGACTGGGTCCCCAAGGATAACTATAGGCATTTCAACATCCTCCACGGTTATTTTCTGATCTGGGAAGAAAGTCCCTTGCTGCAGCTGTTGAAACAGATCAGAGTTCCTGAAGATGCGAGCATCATGTACCTTTCCCAGCCATCCCACGTTGATGTTGGTGAAATGTCCCTTGTGATCCACCAGTGCTTGCAGCACCATTGAAAAGTACCCCTTTCGGTTTATGTACTCGCTGCCTTGGTGCTCCGGTGCCAAGATAGGAATATGGGTTCTGTCTATCGCTCCACCACAGTTAGGGAATCCCATTGCAGCAAAGCCATCCACTATGACCTGCACATTTCCCAGAGTCACTACCCTTGGTTGTTGCATCCGATGAAGTGAGCTGTAGCTCACGAAAGCTTATGCTCAAATAAATTGGTTAGTCTCTAAGGTGCCACAAGTACTCCTTTTCTTTTTGCGAATACAGACTAACACGGTGGATACTCTGAAACCTACCCTTGGTAGCAGCAGCTCAGTGATTGCGTTGGCTACTTGGATCACAGCCGCTCCCACAGTAGATTTGCCCTCTCCAAATTGATTCCCGACTGACCGGTAGCTGTCTGGCGTTGCAAGCTTCCACAGGGCTATTGCCACTCGCTTGTGAACTGTGAGGTCTGCTCTTATCTTGGTATCCTGGCGCTTCAGGGCAGGGGAAAGCAAGTCAAAGTTCCATGAAAGTGCCCTTACGCATGTGAAAGTTTCGCAGCCACTGGGAATTGTCCCAGACCTGCAACACTATGCGGTCCCACCAATCTGTGCTTGTTTCCTGGGCCCAGAATCGGCGTTCCACGGCACGAACCTGCCCCATTACCATCGTCTGTCTAAAACTGGGGCCCGTACTTGGTGTCCACATTGCTGGGGCACGTACTTGAGAGCCGTCTGTGTCCATGTCCTCATCACTCTCCTCACCGTGCTGCCGTTGCCTACTCGCCTGGTTTTCCAGGTTCTGGTTCTGCATATATTGCTGGATAATGCGCATGGTGTTTAGAACAGTCATAACTGCTGCGGTGATCTGAGCGGGCTCCATGCTTGCCGTGATATGGTGTCTGCAGGAGACCAGAGTGGCAGTGGAAGCGGCAGGTGGATGAGGATGCTGACAGAAATATGGCGCCCGCACGGAAAAAGGCGTGAAACGATTGTTGGCCATTGCTTTCATGGAGGGAGGGAGGGGGGAGCAAGGGGTAGGCTGGCAGCAGACGGTGGAGTATGACTGCTAGCTATCATCATCTCCTGGGTGCTCGCTGTGCTGCTGGCTGGGAGAGCAGCCTGAGGCAGAATGGCCCCTTCAAGGATTGAACTCAACACTGGGTTTAGCAGGCCAATGCTCAAACCACTGAGCTGTCCCTCTGCCAATATTCCAGGCAGGACTGAATCTCCATTAGATAAAACTTGAAGAGAATGACCTGAGTCACTCCCATTTATATCAAGGCGCCCTGACAGACCTCACCGAGGTCTGCCAGGAGCACCCATGTCTGCCCAGGTGCCCCGACCGACCTCACCGAGGTCAGCCCAGAGCACCCAGGAGACAACAAGGACGGCTACCAGTTGTAATGCACCATCTGCTGCCACAAGGCAATGAGCTGCTGCTGTTTAGCAATGCAGTCCCACGTCTGCCAGCACCCAGGAGACGTATGGTGCAGGTAACTAAGGGAAAAAGGTGCGAAATGATTGTCTACAGTTGCTTTCACAGAGGGAGGGAGGGAGGAATGGGGGTGGGGGGCAGCTGACGACATGTACCCAGAACCACTCACGACAATGTTTTTTGTCCCATCAGGCATTGGGATCTCAACCTAGAATTCCAATGGGCGGCGGAAGCTGTGGGATAGCTACCCACAGTGCAACGCTCTGGAAGTTGATGCTAGCCTTGGTACTGTGGATGCACTCTGCCGACTTAATGGTCTTAAGTGGGGGGGACACACAATCGACTGTATAAAATCAATTTCTAAAAAATCGACTTCTATAAATTCAACCTAATTTTGTAGTGAAGACATAGCCGTAGAGTGCTTCATATGTGGCCCACAATGGTAAATAGGTTGAGAACCATTGATCTAAGTGATTAAAAACAAGTGGAAGTGGTCGCCTATCTCTGCCTTGACTAGTTCTAAACGAATGGCAAGTCATTATTTCTTCAGTTACTGGGTGTTCATTTTAGTGCAGATCATTAGTTCAAAGAAAAAAAGATAGCAACATAATTTAGTATTTCCTGTCTGATGTTAAAAAAACCCTTACATATATAAATGCTTTTCATTCAGAAGGGTTTCAAAGCACTTGACAAACTGATTTTAAAACTAAGCACATTTATATACTACCAACATACAACCAGCTCTTGGGAGAAACACAGGCAGATATACACCACACTGGAACACTTCGGAGCCATGACAACTGCTTTATAAAAGAGCAAGAGGTTTTCCCCAAGCAAGCCCTATGAGATTTCAAGCCCCATATTAAAAAAAAAAAGAATGAGATTGGATTCGTTTAGGCAGTAACAGGCAACTCTCCTTTCATACATGTTCAATAAGCCTATTTTCAGAGATAGTAAATAACTTACTTGGCGTAATGGGTTTCACTCCTGTTTTTCCAGTTTTAGACAGACGGTCTACATATCGAGGGATCTTCCCAGCTGGAGGATGGGCTGGGAGAGTGTCATCTGGTACCATCAAATCAAAACAAGACTGTTAAAACTACTGGAAGGTTAGCTTAATGCTACTAAAACTCAAGCTATTCTTTTGCTTCATGAAACTCTGGAAGCTTCCAATACTGAAGGAGTACTCACTCCCTTAAATTGGGGCTGTAGTATGAGAAATAAAAATGGAACTGTGGAGTCCCACATTTAGAGTCTCTCAAAGGCTTCCACATTAAAGGTGTTCCCAAGAAATAGGATGACTTTGCCAACTGCAAGCTCAATATGGTATCAGAAAGTCAAGGTAGGTTGTTTCCTTCTCATGCATCACTATCAGTAAAGGTTCTGCAGGCCAAATTCTGCTCTGGGTGGCAACCCAATTGCCTGCGTTGGCTCTGCAGCACTACTACTAGTAATAATAAAAGCTTCCATGACTATTGTACATGAATGCACATCTGGGAGCTTATCTGTTTAAACAGGGGGTGACATTTTTACTTAGAGACTTGAGAGCAGAACCACACAGTGACTAAAGATTTAGCCAGTAAGTCTTGAAGCTTTTCCTCATTTTTATGGTTTGAATTTCAAGCTTCTTCTGTATCATGTTTACACCGATATTTCTGCTGAGTTCAGTTAGTCTTCTTTCTTAATTTTAAAACAATTCACAAACAGCTGTATTTTTTAAAAAGACGTTAGATTAGAGTATGATAGCATTTGTACACAGAAAGTGAATGCTCAATTATTCCTTATTTCAGGCCTGTCCTGAAGTCAGTATAGAATGGCCCCAAGATATTGGGGGGGAAAAAAACCAACACGATGGGACCAAGGGGTGGGAAAATTAGTGATTTCTTTTAACCCATGTGTGTAAGTTTCTCTGTAGGCTTGTAACAGAACACTTGTTGAGTCACTAGAAGGACATATTGCTCAGATAGAAGGCAGCAAGTGTAAACTCAAACAAGAACTATGATCATGGTATAAGAGAGGGATACTGCAGCTGTTTCTCAATGTGAAAGCTCAACTTGTTGGGTCAAACAGAAGGCTCTTTTATATTGTGTGTGTTGATTGGTGTATCTAACTTGGGGCGAAACATTAAAGTTGGCTTCCCATAACAGTTTTCTTGCATACTCTACTGAACAGCAGTTATGCCCATGCTTCAACTCAGAGACTGTACATACCTATTGTGCCATCTTCCTGGAGCAGAGCATAGGATTGCATATGGCTTAGTGCTTGGGTTCTCAACCTTTTTCTTTCTGAGCCCCTCCCCGCCAGTATGCTATAAAAATTCCATGACCCACCTGTGCCACAACTGTTTTTCCTTCATATCAAGTAGATTAAAAACCAGGGCTGGCATTAGGGGGTAGCAAGCAGGACAATGGCTCAGGGCCCGATGTCACAGGTGGCCTCGTAAAGCTAAGTTTCTCAGGTTTTGGCTTCAACCCTGGGCGACAGGGCTCAGTCTTTGGCTTTCTGCCCTGGGCCCCAGCGAGTCTAACGCCGGTCCTGCTGTCTGCTTTATTCTGGCAGATCCCCATAAACCTGCTCACAGCCACGGCCACATACACACGAGTGAGGAAGACACCTGTTCTGATTTTCAGCATCATATCAAACATAGCAGGCAGGGAATGATGAAGTTTCACTTCCCTGGACATGTTTTTTTGCTGTCTAAGCTGCCCAACAATAATATTTTTTCCTAGCCTGCATATAAATTTATACTAACTACACATCTGGGAAAGTTGAGTCATCTGCAAGCAGAGGCCAATGAAGTACAACACCTGAAGTACACTTCCCCACCTCTTTCCTCAGGAAGAGAGTGCCACGTTTATGATAATCCAAGAGGCACTGAATTTAAAGGAGATCTCCAGAGGAAAAGAGTTGGGATTGTGTACCTCATCGTCTTCTTTTTTTAATATATGAAGAAGGCCTGAAAGATTTTTTTTTAAATATTCAGCTTGCTTTTCACATAAGAAATTCAGGTCTTATCTACCCTGAAAGGCTATGGTGACTGGATTTAAACAGTTAACAAAAAAGGTTTTGAACAGCCTGACCCAAAAATCTTTCTATTCTCAACTGCTCACCTTTCACTCACTTTAAGCTTGTGAAGGTTATTTTACTAGTTCTCCAAGAAGTAATGTTTGGGAAAGGGACCTTTGCTAAGGATTTGATACACTAGTCAATTTAAGTAAGGGCATGCTTAGACCCCCAAGAAGTCCTTCACCAAAACTACAGAAGACCAGACTTGACATTCCAAGGAAAAAACCCAAGCAGAACACCCACCATGTCCGAACTTTCAAGCGTCCTTTACAATTCATAAAGGAAACAAGTGCACAAGCCCAATTTTAAAAGATTCTTCACATATCACCTTTAAATGAAAGGTGTTCCTCAGACAAACAATCTGTCATGGAACAACGATCTAGGCTATTAAACCATCAGGACATTTCACAATATTTTTACGGACATAGTACATAAATCAAAATTCCTGTCTGAAGTATCATAAGTACCCAAACTAAGAGCTACTTGCATTTTCCCCTTACTTTCAACTCCATTTCTTTTAGCAGAAACCATCTTCTCCCTTTGCTGGCTCTTCATGGGATGCATCTCTGGGTTCACAGGAGCTTTGTTCTTAGCTACAGGTTCCTCATTTTGCCATCTTTTCAATCTTTTGCTGTCTCCATCCTGGGGTACTTCTTTTTCTGTCATTTCTGGATAATTCTGGAGTTCAAAGATGTTTAGGTTAAGCCTTTTTTTCAGGATGTTCTGCCTGTTCTTTAGGACAAGGTCTACAGTAGAAAAGGTTTGCGGTATAGCTATACCATCAAACCCTAGTAGTGTAAATGAAACTTATACCACCAAAGAAGCGATTTTTCTGATAGCTTATATTTGGCAAGCAAAATAAGCCTACTCACGGTCACTTTGTTGCCAGTATACCTGCATCTACACCAAGGGGTTTGCTGGTATATGTGTTGCAATTTCTCACCCCTTATAAACAAAAACAAACAAAAAAACCCACTGACATTGCTATGGTCACAGTTCTGGGTTTAACTGCACATCTGCACCCTTTGTGGTCTCCTCAAGAGCATCTCCTTAGGTTTCTGGCCTGACACCTTTGTTCTTCTCCCTCCAGATCAGAGTTTTAGCGATGCAGTCCCCTTGCAATTCACTGTGCTTGTCACAGAAAATCTGACTTTAGTTTAACACTTGCAGTTCTGCTCTCTCAGGAACAACGAGAGTCAGTGACCAACCAGCTTTTGCAAAGTACAGTATATTTAGTTAAGTCAAAGCATTACAGAGAAAAAAATTCAACTATTAATCTATATGCATCCTAAGCTTACCAGATATGACCCATCATCTGCATGAGATTCTGGTAGGTCCATAAATTTGTCAGTTCTCTGTTCCAGAGTGAATCTTTCCATGAGTCAGATCAGGCTGACTCTTTATATAGTTAAGAGGTCTTTGTCTCTTAGGCCTCCTAAACCAGGTAAAACCAGTTAATTCTACTTCTCCTATGGGGAGAAGCTTCCAAGGGCTGGGTATTTGCATAGTCAGCACTGGAAATTTGCATTAAACTTCCACCCCTCACTAATTCTAGATTCCACTGCAAACCCACCCTGTGAGCCAGAAACACAAAGATATATACACCACTTAGTGATACAATGGTCTATCACTATTCCATGCGTGCATGGCATCTGACACATCTCCATGTAATTGTCTTTGATGTTTCCATGGTCTCACATCTGTCACAGCTATGCTGGCAAAAGCTTTTAGTTTAGACCTGGCCGAATATGCTATACCAATTTGGCACTTTACAAACAAACAAACATTCTCCTTCTGCACCCCTTTCTTCTACCCACCCTTTTCTTTTTAAACAAAAAGTCTCACATACCAACTTAGAGAGAAAGACCTACTGTCTATATAAGGGAAAGTGAAACATTCCAGACGCTAAATGCACAAAGCAAACCAACTGAAGAAAGTTTTTCTTTCAATTCTGGTCATCTGAGGTATTGCTTGTGTATACTAGTTAACATTTCAGAAAGCGGCATGACAAACTGAAAACATCCTTTACTCTATTTTTCCAAACTGACCAATGCTCTTTATGTTTAGGATAAAGAGTGAGATCACCTAGTTATCTCAGCAATTACATAATGTTCCAGGAACACTAGGAAAAGATTTTGACAATGTTATTTTAATTAGATGGACTGCTTATAAACAAGGTAGGGCAAGCAAAGTTCTCAGTCTTGCTAGAACTCCCTTTACATCAAAGCTAGCCAGCAGAGATAAGGAGTATTGTAGAAGCATGGAGTTTAATGCAAGTTGATTGGCTGGATGATGAACATGCCTGGCACCAGTGCTGCGCTGGATGTATCAGGTACAGCATAGAGTTCCACGCTTTTATTGGAACACCCAAGAATATTGCAATACACAGATGTGGGAGAGGAGAACACAGAAACTCTTATTTATTTGAAAAGAGCAAACATGAAGGAAAATATTTTAACAAAGATAGCACACGAGAAGGAAAATTCTTGTTGGTCATTAGTTGTCATTCTGCCAGAGTAAGTGAGGAGGAGGAGAAATTCAAAAGCTGCAGAACCAAGTTAAGAAATAGTGATGTCTCTGCAGCTTTGGTGCAACTGCACCTGGAATACTGTGTACAGCTCTGCTTCAGACTGCATAAAATTGGTTGTTTCCTCAACAGTGATATTTCAAAAGTTCTGGATAATTTTAAAAACTGACGACATGGGGACCATCATCTTTCTTTGAGGGCAACTTAGTTTAAATCCCATTAGGGATGGGGCGGGGAAAGAGGGGAAGGTTGTGGCCATTTTTAAAAAGAGGGTGGTTCATATTCAGAATTCTCTAAAGAACATGCTTTGTCAACCTTTGCTGAAGAAACCTGCAGTTATGAAGAACAAGAAAAAAGGGACCAAAAGTCTAAAAAATGTTTCTTCAAATTTAAGACACTTTCAGGAAGTTTAAAGCACTCAAAAAGCCATACTTAGAACATGGTGTACTATAGAGTACAAAAGGAAAAGGATATTTCAATGCTTGAAAAAATGCAAAGATGGCTACTAGACTCATCTGGTGATCAGAGCGTCTATTAAGAAAAAAACTTCAAGAGTTGAGTGTATTTAGCCTGAAAAGAGAGTGAAACATGATTATACTGTCCTGGTACTTAATCTCTAATAAGGTTCTTAAACTGCACCCACTGTGGTATTTGAGCACCTAAAGTCAAATTATGACTCTGGGAAAGACCCATGAAGATTACAGGTGATCTGAAGTTGATAAAGAATAAGCTTAAACAACAGGAATAGTTGATTGCAGCTAGCAGTTGACACAAGTTTCAGAAAAGTAGGGTACCAAAATACAAAGTCAATAACATTACTGTGTTTGCCTGTTGAAAGGCAGGCATTTCCTGCCAAGTGGTGGCAGACTAGACCAAAGGTTCTATTTAACGTGTGCTTCTCTTAATAAAAAAATAAAGCCTGAAAAACTTGAGTTACCTCTTTCTCAACACAAAACACCATATCTTCTTCATTAGTATTAATTTCCTCTTTGGAGGCCATCTTTCCAGTTGCTACCTTCCTCCCTTTCCCACGCCTTTTTGTGACAAAGGACACTGGAATAGGTTTGACCTGCTCCAGACTGCTGAGCTCCTCTGTATCTGTGGAGGAGGATTCGCTCCTTCCAAAGTCCTGTATAAGAGAAATGGGATTATTGTCTAACATCCTTACATGTGCATATTCATGTCAGATGCACTAACGAGAAAGCTTCACAACTTATTAATGGAACACAGATATGTCACACCCATTGTTCACAAACAACAAACCTGTTGGCATTCTCGCTGTTCACTGGCATTACAGTCAGTGTGCTGATGTCAGCTTTTTCCTCAAACACTGAAGTTAGAAGACTAACAAACTGCCCTCAAAAAACTATCTGAAATCCTCTCATTTGTTTTTATTGTATACATAGCATTCTGTCAAGGTATTTAACATATTCAGCATTTCACATTTGACACCTGACCGGAAGAATCTTGGGGCTCTCCAAGTTTTTAAGATCTCATAGATCTTTTTAAAATCCTGCAAGAGATCATGTCATCTGTGCTCCTCCTACAGGGCTACTCTGATCTCTAGCAATGGAAAAGCATACCTATGCTGTTGATACTGCATATACCACAGCCCAAGGACTCAGCAGAAGAGTGAATCTGACAAGGATCATATCAGTTCTTAATGGTTTCACAAAAGGGGCCACAATAGAAGTATATGCAATACATAATGACAGAGAAAGTAGCTTCTGATTTACCTTATTTCATAACATAAAAACAAGCGGACATTCAATGAAACTGAAAGGCAACACATTTAAATAAAAGAGGAAGGTTCTTTTTGTTGTGTTTAAAAAAATAAAACCACACGTACAGCATAACAATATATTAGGATAAAAAAAAACTATAAAAAAACCAAACCAAAACAAAAAAACAACCTTTTTCTCTAGGATGTCCTTTGGTTATAGCATCCTTAGGAGTAACTTGTAAGTGTAGTAGGCACAAAATGGACAGACAAATAGGATTAGACATTCATTCATAGAGGTGAGAACATCCAGTTAAAGAATATAAAAGGTAGATAGGATAAACAAACAAAAAAAGGAAGGGACACTCCCTCCCACCCCAACTGCCTAGGTTTAGCAAAAGCTTCCTATACAAGCTAGTTTATTGCATATAATAATTGTCTTTATGAGGTTTCTTGTACCTTCCTCTGAAGCATCAAGTATTGACCACTATCAGAGAAGACAGCAGATTTGATGGACTATGGATCTGGCATGACATTCCCTGTTTGTAGGCTATCCTGGGAAAGCATTAGTTGCAGAAACAGCACAGGTGTTCCCTGATGGTGGGTTCAAAGCTTCACGGCTAGTATTTAAAATATTGAGATCTAGGTTGTCATTGGCTTGGTTCAGCTCCTGAAGATGATCTTCTCTTAAAGGACACAATGGAGAATTTTGTACATTTCCCATTGCTAATGTCTGGAGCTGAACAGATCAGAGCAAATTTGAATATTAGCATATCAGCTTCCATTTGACTACATTTTAGCTCACACTAAAGATAAATCTATGTAGGTACTGGAGCACGAGTTCAGTTTTAACTCCAAATTGTTTTGTCACAATTCCATTACTAGGATGAACACTGGCCTAGTCATATATGGAACCATTTCGAAACTAAATACCAAAAATGTCAATTTCCAGCAGTAGGTGAACACAGTAAGCATGAGGCAGTGATTTTAAGTAAAAACTTAAATTTATATTACCATTAAATGAGAAGCACTTGTCATTAAATGCAATGCACTGCAATTATCAAAATAGGAGCAACTTTCTTAGAAAGAATGGTTTCTGCATATTGTCTTTCATAAGATTATAAGAAGTCAGCAGACATCTGTTCTTACCTTACTTCCATTTTCTTGTTTTGGCTCATGAAAGTGCTGCTTCAGAGCTTTCAGCAATTTGTCTGCCTGCAGAGGAGTCAAGAGTATAAAATGTGACCCAAAGAAGACACTAATCCATTAAACAAAAGGTTGCATAAGCCAACCCTGTATATCGACCAATTCAGCAAAGCACTTAAGCATCTGCATATCGCCTTTTCTATTCAGCAAAACACATGTTTAAGGGTATGTCTTTTGGCAGCATGTAGAGTACCTACCTGCCAAGCCCCCCAGCACAAGTATAAATAAGCAGTGTAGCTGGTGAGGCTTGGCTTAGGCAAGCAGAGTAAAAGACATGTCTGGGGGAGGTGGGTCTGTATGTACATACTAGCCTACACACTCTCTGCTGGCCCAAGCCGTGCCTCCCCGTCTACACTGCTGTTTTTATCAGTGTAGCGTCCTGCTGCTGGAGCCTTTTCCCTCTGCAGGAAAGACTCCCACAGCAGGGAAAGACTTCAGCAGCAGGGGTGCAGTGGGGAAACCTCTGCCAACTCCCTGCTGCTACAGCTCTTCCTTGCCGCAGGAAAACACTATGGAAGCTATAAAAGACTCTGGCAGGAGGGAGGCAGCAGGGAAAGACTGAGACTTTTCCTGCTGCCTCCCCGCAGTGAAAGGCTCCAGTGGCAGGGAGGTGCTGAAGCTTTTTCTTGCTGTATCCCCTCTGCCAGAGCGTTTCTCTGGCACGTATAGCTATGCAGTGCAGTATGGACGCAGACTGCTTTTCACTGCAGCACGTGGCTACATGTACACTACACGCCGTTTCCAGTGGCATGTAATATAGACATTGCCTAATTTTAAGCAGGTATTTGAGTCTCATTAGAATCAATAGGACTTAAACACATAGAATCATAGAATATCAGGGTTGGAAGGGACCTCAGGAGGTCATCTAGTCCAACCCCCTGCTCAAAAGCAGGACCAATCCCCAATTAAATCATCCCAGCCAGAGCTGTCAAGCCTGACCTTAAAAACTTCTAAGGAAGGAGATTCCACCACCTCCCTAGGCAACGCATTCCAGTGTTTCACCACCCTCTTAGTGAAAAAGTTTCTCCTAATATCCAACCTAAACCTCCCCCACTGCAACTTGAGACCATTACTCCTTGTCCTGTCCTCTTCTATCACTGAGAATAGTCTAGAACCATCCTCTTTGGAACCACCTCTCAGGTAGTTGAAAGCAGCTATCAAATCCCCCCTCATTCTTCTCTTCTGCAGACTAAACAATCCCAGTTCCCTCAGCCTCTCCTCATAAGTCATGTGTTCCAGACCCCTAATCATTTTTGTTGCCCTTCGCTGGACTCTCTCCAATTTATCCACATCCTTCTTGTGGTGTGGGACCCAAAACTGGACACAGTACTCCAGATGAGGCCTCACCAATGTCGAATAGAAGGGGACGATCACGTCCCTCGATCTGCTGGCTATGCCCCTACTTATACATCCCAAAATGCCATTGGCCTTCTTGGCAACAAGGGCACACAGCTGACTCATATCCAGCTTCTCGTCCACTGTAACCCCTAGGTCCTTTTCTGCAGAACTGCTGCCTAGCCATTCGGTCCCTAGTCTGTAGCTGTGCATTGGGTTCTTCCGTCCTAAGTGCAGGACCCTGCACTTATCCTTATTGAACCTCATCAGATTTCTTTTGGCCCAATCCTTCAATTTGTCTAGGTCCCTCTGTATCCTATCCCTACCTGCCACCGTATCTACCACTCCTCCTAGTTTAGGATCATCCGCAAATTTGCTGAGAGTGCAATCCACACCATCCTCCAGATCATTTATGAAGATATTGAACAAAACCGGCCCCAGGACCGACCCCTGGGGCACTCCACTTGACACCGGCTGCCAACTAGACATGGAGCCATTGATCACTACCCGTGGAGCCCGACAATCTAGCCAACTTTCTACCCACCTTATAGTGCATTCATCCAGCCCGTACTTCTTTAACTTGCTGACAAGAATACTGTGGGAGACAGTGTCAAAAGCTTTGCTAAAGTCAAGAAACAATACATCTACTGCTTTCCCTTCATCCACAGAACCAGTAATCTCATCATAGAGGGCGATTAGATTAGTCAGGCATGACCTTCCCTTGGTGAATCCATGCTGACTGTTCCTGATCACTTTCCTCTCATGTAAGTGCTTCAGGATTGATTCTTTGAGGACCTGCTCCATGATTTTTCCGGGGACTGAAGTGAGGCTGACTGGCCTGTAGTTCCCAGGATCCGCCTTCTTCCCTTTTTTAAAGATTGGCACTACATTAGCCTTTTTCCAGTCATCCGGGACTTCCCCCTTTCACCACGAGTTTTCAAAGATAATGGCCAATGGCTCTGCCATCACAGCCGCCAGTTCCTTTAGCACTCTCGGATGCAACTCGTCCGGCCCCATGGACTTGTGCACGTCCAGCTTTTCTAAATAGTCCCTAACCATCTCTTTCTCCACAGAGGGCTGGCCATCTATTCCCCATGTTGTGGTGCCCAGTGCAGCAGTCTGGGAGCTGACCTTGTTAGTGAAGACAGAAGCAAAAAAAGCATTGAGTACATTAGCTTTTTCCACATCCTCTGTCACTAGGTTGCCTCCCTCATTCAGTAAGGGGCCCACACTTTCCTTGGCTTTCTTCTTGTTGCCAACATACCTGAAGAAAGCCTTCTTGTTACTCTTAACATCTCTCGCTAGCTGCAGCTCCAGGTGTGATTTGGCCCTCCTGATTTCATTCCTACATGCCCGAGCAATATTTTTATACTCTTCCCTGGTCATATGTCCAAACTTCCACTTCTTGTAAGCTTCTTTTTTATGTTTAAGATCCGCTAGGATTTCACCGTTAAGCCAAGCTGGTCGCCTGCCATATTTACTATTCTTTCGACACATCGGGATGGTTTGTCCCTGTAACCTCAACAGGGATTCCTTGAAATACAGCCAGCTCTCCTGGACTCCTTTCCCCTTCATGTTAGTCCCCCAGGGGATCCTACCCATCCGTTCTTAAGTGCTTTGCTGAATAGCTTGCTTGCTTCATTGGAGTGGAGAAGTAGATTCTCCTGACCAGAGATCTTACAATCCAGCTGTTTTCCAGAGAAGCTAGTAGTTTTAGGACAAGGTATTTTGACTCATCTAGTTAAACACAATCCAATTAAAACTTGTATCTAATTTCTGCAACAGCAACACTTACTTTGAGCCATGCTCACATGCAGATCATACTTTCCTAAGTAACTAATGCCAATAGGGAAAATACTCAATACAAAAAAATTGCAGAATGGAATTTTTAAGCTGCTTAATGGCAATTTTCCAAGGACCTAAATTGGAAAAATCAGCATAATACCAAAGTTTATCTCCTCCCTTATGTAAAAGTTCCTATTGAATGAATGTTAAGGATTACCCATTGCCATGTTTTTCAGATTTAGAACTATATAAATCTATGTGCCACTTTTGCAGCACTGTAAATGAGAACATTAGCACTTCCATAATAAACTAATTTTCAGAGGTTAAAACAAATGAAATAAAATTAATTAAGTTTAATTAACCCTAATCCAGATTATTTATTTTTATTTTAGGAAACTTGGCAGGTGAAGTCTCAGCCCAACATAAATTTGAAGACATTATGGCTCAACGAAAACTATAAGCAACTTGAAAACACTAATAGCCATGCATAGTATATCGTGTAGCCATTTAAAAGTCCGTGCAGATTTTATACATATATCAATTTTTTTTTCCAAATGTCAAGGGTGCTCATCCCAGCTGGAGATGAAAGGGTCAAATTCAGCTTTGATTTGGCATGACTTATTTTTTGCTCTAAATACACAGCTGGTTTAGCATTTTAAAAAATAACATTAATTCCAAACACATTATAGGAACAGCTTATTCTCTATTCCTTATTGGTTCTATAATGAGACAATCAAGTGATTGGTAGAAGCTTTCCAAAATATAAAACTGAGTTTGAAGTTTTTAGGAGATTCCAAAGTAAAGTGAAAGCTTTGGAAAAGTTTTTGAGGGATTTTTGAAAGGCATTTTCAGTACAACACCATGTTTAAAGTAGTTGTGAAGCCATTCATTGTAGCAAAGGTGCCAGATGTCAGTGCAGGTTTCTCAGAATGTAAAAAGTTGATAAAATTAAGGCTGTTGAAATGCACTACCAGTTACATTTTAAACACTTATGCTTCTTCCACACCTCCCACTCTGTAATCTTAGACCCTATCTTGACAGGCAAAAATGCTGTGTTTTTTCCACCTTACAGATAAGGCAACTTTTTTAAAGTTTGCATCAGATAATGCTACAAAGAAGGTAGCTTGAAGATGCACTCAGCCCAGAGATAAAAACAAGAACTGGCTAAACACTGGTTTTAAGTTTCTTGGAACAGGAAATTAAAGTATCTGTTGTTAAAAATCTTGTACAGACATGCTCTCTCTTGAACCACCACAAAACAATAATTCAGTGATTTTAGAACAGGACAATTTTACATACAAGACTGATACAAGAACAATTTAATTTAAATAGTCAAGAGTGAAACTTGCTTGGTTTGTTGCCATGAAAAACTGAAGCAAGCTTCTGTTCTCTTTTTGGTCACAAAAGACAGTTTACTCCAATGTCTTTCCTGAGTGGCATTCTTACCAAGCATTCCTCTTCCTCAATACCTACTCCCACTTTTCCTTTGTCTAAAATAATAGTTGCAAAATGAAATATTGCAAGGATTCTCAGATGTGATTACTGTACAAATACACATTTCAATACAGAAATGGTCTCATGGATCATTTCCTCTCCCACGTGCAGTCACCGTAATATCCATGAGGCACCTATAGCACTTACTGCATAGGAAAGTAATATTAGGAAAGGTTTCGGAGTAGCAGCTGTGTTAGTCTGTATCCGCAAAAAGAAAAGGAGTACTTGTGGCACCTTTGTTAGTCTCTAAGGTGCCACAAGTAATCCTTTTCTTTTTAATATTAGGAAAGTATGGATTTTGTTTATTTGTTTTAATGCAGTTTAGCAAATGAAAACAAGGCAAGTCAGTATCATGTGACCAATGCAGCCTCCATGGATTACTATTTAAGACCTGATGTATATTGTATTTAACTTTGGGGATAGGTTATTGTCACAGATCTGACTGGGCGCTCCCTGCTGGTGACTCACCACATTGCTGTGAAGGGACCCAACTGCTGAATCCTCAGGTGTTTTAAGCTCCCAGGAGTCTTAACAGAGTCATACAATTGCTGTATCCTAGAGAGCTCCTGTGTCAATGTATATCAAGCTATGCACTGGAGCAGAAAGAATGACTCCAGATGGGCCCAGTGGCCTCTGATCCCAGCTCTCAGAATACCCTGGAGTGGTAAGGAAATGGAGGCAATGAAATGCATGTAGTTTGTTTGTGAATAGTTCTGTGCATTCCTCATGTGATTAGGTAACGATCAATAATGTGGTATAACTCTGTGCAAAGCATCTCTGTGCTATATTCTCCACTTACGATGTGGCCCCTTGAAGAAGGAAACTAGAAAGCTCACTCTTTTGGGTCAAGTTCTGGGAGAGGCTTTGTTTAAGCTATGGGGGAGTGCAGGAGTCACCAGGGTTTCAGGAACTGGGCAGAGGGACCATGTGGTCACAGCTTTGAGGATGAGATGATAGAGGATCTGGAGCCCAAGACAGGGGCAGTGACTGGACTGGATTCTAGGTAAGTTAGACATATGTGTAGACTGTTTCAAAATCCTCTTTCTCTAATGCTTTGTTCCTAGTGGTAAGTATTACTTTTGCTTTAAGAAGGCTGTTTAGGTCACTATATGCCACTGGTTTTAGAGGGGTAGCCATGTTAGTCTGTATCAGCAAAACAACAAGGAGACTATGCGGTCAGAGTTGGCAACGGGGTTTGTTGCAGGGATTGGTTCCGGGGTTTGTGTTTTTGTTGTGTGGTGTATAGTTGCTGGTGAGTATTTGCTTCAGATTGTGGGGCTGTCTGTAAGCGAGGACTGGCCTGTCTCCCAAGGTCTGTGAGAGTGAGGGATCGTCCTTCAGGATAGGTTGTAGATCCTTGATGATGCGCTGAAGAGGTTTTAGTTGGGGGCTGTAGGTGATGGCTAGTGGCATTCTGTTACTTTTTTTTGTTGGGCCTGTCCTGTAGTAGGTGACTTCTGGGTACCCTTCTGGCTCTGTCAATTGGTTTCTTCACTCCAGCAGGTGGATATTGTAGTTTTAAGAACGCTTGATAGAGATCCTGTAGGTGTTTGTCTCCCTACGTGCCACAAGGGGCCACAACAGTGGTACTCTTAACTCACCCAACAATATCGTTAATCTATCCAGCTATACTCTTAGCCCGGCAGAAGAGTCCGTCCTATCTCGGTGCCTCTCCTTCTGCCCCACCACCTCCACAAACATGATACAGTTCTATCCACATATCGATTCAAGGGACACCATCACAGGATTTAACCACATCAGCCGCACCATCAGGGACTCATTCACCTGCGCATCTACCAATGTGATATGCGCCATCATGTGCCAGCAATGCCCCTCTGCCTTGTACATTGGCCAAACCGGACAGTCTCTACCCAGAAGAATAAATGGAAACAAATCAGATATCAAGAATTGTAACGTTCAAAAACCAGTAGGAGAGCACTTCAATCTCCCTGGACACTCAGTAACAGACCTTAAAGTGGCCATTCTTCAACAACAACAAAAAAACTTCAGAAACAGACTTCAACGAGAAACTGCAGAACTGGAATTAATTTGCAAACCTGACACCACCAAATTAGGCCTGAATAAAGAGTGGCTGGGTCACAACAAAAAATAATTTCCCCTCTGCTGATACTCATACCTTCTTGTCAACTGTTGGGAATGGGCCACATCCATCATGATTGAATTGGCTTTGTTAGTACGGACTCCCCACTTGGTAAGGCAACTCCCATCTTTTCATGTGCTGTATATTTATACCTGCCTACTTTTTTTCCCACTCCATGCATCTGATGAATTGGGTTATAGCCCACGAAATCTTATGCCCAAAAATATTTGTTAGTCTCTAAGGTGCCACAAGGACTCCTCGCTGTTTTTATATGCCACTGGTCACACACTCCTGAAGGGAAGTCAGCAGATGACTGAATTCAATTTAACCAGCAGGATAATAAATGGTGGTAATGTGGGGTATCATAGCCTAGGTCCCACTGAAAAGTAGAAAAGTTGTGAAATTCCATCTCAGGATACATAAAGGCCTGATACCTAAGCTAAGACAATGCACTCAGAGAGGCCAAAAAGGGTACAGAGGTGCAGCTAGCCCTGTAACCATGACGGTCCACATCCCCTCTTCTTGTGTCTCTAGGGGAAGGATCAGTGTACCTAGGGCTTATTCTACAATTTTGCGCTGCTACCCGATAGCTGCCAAGTTCTGTGCACTGTAGTTCCTCCAGTGATGTTTTCCATGGAAGTCAGCTACTGATGGCTTTTAGATAAGCTTAACACCACCACAAAGGGTCACTATCAAGTGCAAAATACCAACACACCCTGCATGTGCCTGATGTTATCAATCACATGACAGCGGACAGGTGAGAGGAAATGCTTCCCCCCAGATTACTTTGTGCCTTCGACAGTACCTTTTTTATCGCCAGAAACGCATCTGGCCCTGTGTTGAGAGTTACTGACATGTACGGGGCGGGAGGAATCAGAAATACCAGAGCGCAGAATTCTTTGAGGGGAGTCAACAAACATGCGGACAAAGAGAATGCATAGGATATAGCATACTTGGACTTTCAGAAAGCCTTTGACAATATCCCTCACCAAGGCTCTTAAGCAAACTAAACAGTCATGAGATAAGAGGGAAGCTCCTCTCATGGATCAGTGACTGGTTAAAAGACAGGAAAAAAGGGAGGACTAAATGGTCAGTTTTCTGAATGGAGCGAGTAAATAGTGGTGTCCCCCAAGGATCTGTACTGGGACCAATGCTGTTCAACATATTCATGAATGATCTAGAAAAAGGGGTAAAGAGGGAGGTGGCAAAGTTTGCAGAGGATACAAAATTACTCAACAGAGCTTGGTCCAAAGCAGACAGTGAAGAGTTACAAAGGGCTTTCAAAAACTGAGTGACTTGGCAACAAAATGTCATATGAAATTCAATGTTAATAAATGCAAAGCAATGCATATTGGAAAATATAATCCCAATTAAATATACCAAACGATGGGGTCTAAATTAGCTGTTACCACTCAAAAAAGAGATCTTGGAGTTATTATGGATAGTTCCCTGAAAACATCTACTCAATCTACTCAGTCAAAAAAGATAACAGCGTGTTAGGAAACATTAGGAAAGGGATGGGCAATAAGAATTAAATGCCTCTGTATAAATCCATGGTATGCCCACACCTTGAATACTGCAGGCAGTTCTGGTTGCCCCATCTCAAAAAAAAAAAACATATTAGAAATGGAAAAGGTACAGAGAAGGACAACAAAAATGATTAAGGATGTGGAACAGCTTCCATATGAGGAGAGAATCATAGAATATCAGGGTTGGAAGGGACCCCAGAAGGTCATCTAGTCCAACCCCCTGCTCAAAGCAGGACCAATTCCCAGTTAAATCATCCCAGCCAGGGCTTTGTCAAGCCTGACCTTAAAAACCTCTAAGGAAGGAGATTCTACCACCTCCCTAGGTAACGCATTCCAGTGTTTCACCACCCTCTTAGTGAAAAAGTTTTTCCTAATATCCAATCTAAACCTCCCCCACTGCAACTTGAGACCATTACTCCTCGTTCTGTCATCTGCTACCATTGAGAACAGTCTAGAGCCATCCTCTTTGGAACCCCCTTTCAGGTAGTTGAAAGCAGCTATCAAATCCCCCCTCATTCTTCTCTTCTGCAGGCTAAACAATCCCAGCTCCCTCAGCCTCTCCTCATAACTCATGTGTTCCAGTCCCCTAATCATTTTTGTTGCCCTTCGCTGGACTCTCTCCAATTTATCCACATCCTTCTTGAAGTGTGGGGCCCAAAACTGGACACAGTACTCCAGATGAGGCCTCAATGAGAGATTAAAAAGATTTTCACCTTGGAAAAAAGAGATAACTAAGGGAGGTTCTGATAGAGATCTATGAATGGGATGGAGAGGACGAATAAGGAAGTGTTATTATTGGGAAGTGGTCACCCAATTAAATTAACAGGCACCAGGTTTAACACTAACATAAGAAAGTACTACTTCACACAAGGCAGTCAACCTGTGGAATTTGTCAACTGGGGATGTTGTGACGGCCAAAAGTATAACTGGATTAAAAAAATTAGATAAATTCATGGAGGATAGGTCCATCAATGGTTATTAGCCAAAATGGTCAGGGACACAACCCCATGCACTGATTGTCCTTAGCCTCTGCTTACTTGGCCCAGCCAGGAGATGGATCATTTGAGAATTGCCCTGTTCTGCTCATTCCCTCTGAAGCGCCTGGCATTAGCCAGGGTCAGAAGACAGGATACTGGGCTAGGTGGTCCCTTGGTCTAATCCAGCATGGCCATTCTTAGGTCCTAGAAGTTCACATGGAAGCTTAGGGGCTGTGGTCCCACCTCTGCGCCCTGTCAATCCATGTCGGATAGGGATCAGACAGTAAGTTGGGAGCTTCCACACATAGTGGGGCCAGGGGCACGTGCACCCTGCGCCCCCACCGCAGTCGCACAGAGAACTGGAGCCCAGCTGGCACAAGGACCCAGGAGTCCCGACCCCCAGCCACAGGAGCGTCAGCCGCGCCCGCTCTGCCACCCTTAACCCAGGTCCCCGCTCACACCTTTGCTCGGCGGTATCATCCCTCCCTCCCGCTGCCACCCAGCGAGCAGACCCCTGGCCCGGTCCCGAAGCCGGCGGCCCCGATCCCCTGTGCCATTCGTCTCCATGGGTACCCCATCTCCCTTCCCAGCGGCTGGGGGACTCTCCCCGGCCGGGGCGCCACCTCCTCACCTTCAGGTTGGCCCGGAGGCCGGCGGCTTTGGCCACCTGCTGCAGCTCGCTGTATTTGAGCGACTCCAGCTGCGGCAGCGAGGGCGGCTCCATGGCGGCAGGACTATAGCAACGACCGGGACCCCAGGAGCCGGTCTGTGAGCGCTGCCCCTGGTAACCGCCGTGCTGGGGCTTCGAATCTCGCGCTCAACTGACGCGAAGCTGCTTCGTCCCACCCCCCACCATTCAAACTCACCCGTCCCGCCCTGTCATTGGCTGAACAACCTACCAGCGGAGGAACGGTGAGACACACCGATAGCCAATGGCATCCTGGGGAATGCCGTTTGTTTTGTTTAAACACGATAGGCCCATGTACACAGTCTATCAATTTAAAGACCCGCCCTAGCCCAAATTATCGCTATCTGATTGGGAAGTAGAATGATTGGTATCCCCCATCATCCAATGGCCGGAGGAAGTCATTTCTTTGTGGCGAGGACCTGGTCAAGTGATTGCTTGTATTCCGTCCAATCGGAGCGCAGAGCTATAGGTAGTCCTCCAATTGGAACAGGAAGGGGGCGGGCGTTGGGTTCGAATCCGGGCGGGAGCGGGAGGTCGGGCACCGCGGGAGAAGAAGAAGAAGAAGAAGAAGATGGCAGTGCGGAGGTGCATCCAGCGCCTGTTCCAGGAACCTCAGGTTGACGGCGCCATCACCTTCGAGCGACCGGGCCCTGCTCTGCAGAGCTGGGGCCGCCCACCGCGGGAGGACGCGGGCATGCCGCGCGGCGGGGAGCCCCAGCGGGAGCCGAACAGCTCCGGCGGCGGGACGCTGCTGCGCCGAGGGCTCCGGCTGGAGGAGTGCGCCCTGTTCCACTGCAGGGGCTGCCGCGCGGTGCTGGGCGACTCGCTGCACCTCTGCGCCCAGGAGGACCGTTGCCTGCGGGTCCTCGTCTGCTTCAGTGAGTCCCCGGAGAGCCAGACTCTGGGCCTGGATTCACTAGCGCTCCCTTGGCCTGAGTGCCTGTGGGAGCCCCGTGGGCTGGGCTGGGCAGGGCTACCTGGCGCTGGCTCTGACGTGCCCCTCCAGAGAGGGATGCGGCTGCTGCGGTCCTCAGTGATCTAAGGGCGGGCCTAGCATCCTCTCCATGGAGAGCAGCGTAACCAGTGGGCTATCCCCGCCCGAGTGAGCTGGTCTGGTAGCTCCTTGTTTTCTCTGGACCACCAAATGGCCCTAATGCGTGCTCGGAAAGCACGAAATGTTGGGAGACTTCATAAAACGTGGCATCAGTTTCAGTTCTGCTCTGAAGTGACATAAAAACAGTAACTCCCTCTCAGCTCTACTCAGCTTGCAAGTGAAACAGCAGTCCTCTAAAAACTCATTCGGGACATAAGTGACAGTAAAGCTGCTCCCTTCCCCTCACGTTGCCCCCGCCCAGCGCCTGTTAGTTTCATTCCCACTCAGATCTGTCTGCCAGCTGTGAGCTGTCCCTTCCCTTTTCCTTGTGCTCCAATACAGGATACTCTCACTAGAGCAAAGTGGAATTGCATGAGTCTTTAAATACACCCGTTTTTGCGCTAGTGGGTGGCTCCAGCAAAAAGTCCGTATTCTATTATGCTTACACAAATTAAACATTACAAAACATATTTGAATCTGGGATTCAGTCACATAGTCTGAATAACAGCATTGGAGGATTTAAATTTTCTATTAATGCAAACATTTAAGTCGACGCAAACATTTAAAAAAATCTACTAGGATTAAAATGTTTTTTTCCCATTAAAATAAATATAGAACAAAAATAAATCTTTCCAAGCCTAAAGATAGAAAGTTAAGAACCTTAGTGTCGGGGAATGTATAAAAGTATTGGTGAATGATCAGTGGTGTATGACTATCTATGGGTTTATCTTCTCAGAAGTCACAAATGATGTTGTTTTGGACGATTCTTTAATGGTCGGTATTGAAGGAGCCCTTCTAGGATGGTAGGTACCTCAGATGTTGCTTTTTGCTTTTGGTATTAGTTCTCAATTTGAGATGGTCACCAAGTAGAGCAGAAAGGCATTAATGTGTTGCTTCTGAATTTTAGAAATGTCTCTGTGCCAGAAGAAAATAAGTTTCTAAAATCCCTCCAGCTCCCTCTTAGAGGTGTCTCATAGAATTGACAAATAATCTAGTTTGGTTTTGGACCTGTCCACTGCTTTTTCAACTGAGAAAGCCTTTGTAAATAGATAGTGGGTTTTTTTTTTTTGGGGGGGGGGGGGGAATATAGGCTAAGTTTTTGCCTTCTTTACCCTTGAGGTGAGGGGGGATCAAAAAAGGAAGCAATCTCTATCAAAAATAAAGGTTTATATACCTGTTAAGATGGAAAGTCTTTTTATATTCTTTAATAGTGAAAGTGAACAAGTTTTGCTGGTAGTGAATTAAACGATCAGTAGAAGCTGGTTCACCTAGATAGGATAATGTTTTTTCTTTACCTATTATGGGGTGAATCTAATGGGAGGGAAATAATGAGTTAATCAAAACTCTGCAGAAAGGGAAGTGGCTAGAGGAGAGTATCTTTGTCAAGCATGGTTTACAGTGTTTTTATTAGACTTCACAGAAGAAAATAAGAAACTGAGTTTGAATCAACTTTCAAAGTTGAGTAGCTGAAGCAGCTTGAGCTGTCTGCAGATTTGAGGAGGCAGCCCTGTGTCTGTATTGTGCTTGATTCATATTTGGAAGGTTTGTCACAATTATAAGTGTTAGAAACTTTTTTTAAAGCAAAGTTTGTATTCTGCAAAAGGTGATAGCACTTGCTTTCTACTCCCCATGAGGAAGTGAATTTTTCACAGGCATCTTGCACAGGTTGTAATTCTTACCTGTTACCACTCTTGTGGCCATTTTTAGCTTTTCTTCTCTAATGGGGTAGGAGGGACAAGACAAAAAGGAAAACTTAATGGTTGTATAGCTAATGAGTTGATGATGTTACACCTACCTCAGTTTCCTCTGTGCATCTTTCTATTTTTTGTTTTCATTTTTAAGTCTGTCTGAAATTATTTTCTCTTTAAATGAAATAATGTGTTTCAATAGCAGCAGAGTGTCCTGAACTGACCTTTTAAGTTAGATTTCAGTTTTCATATTTTAACCTCAGCTTCTGGGGTTTTCCAAACTTTTGAGTGGGTAACAGTCTTTGTATTAAAGGCAATCTTGTGGACCATCTGCCCCACCACTTTGTCACAGAGGTTATGGGACTCCTATTATAGTGCTTGCTTATATGGAGAAGTAATAATACATGTATTGTTATGGCCTGATGGCACCAGTAAGCAGTGTTTGGACTACAGTTTGGAAACCTCTGCTCTACTGAAACCTTTCCTCTCTCTTTTCAGCGCTTACTATGCATTGTACTGTCGTTCGTGTGGATTAATGGTGGGCTTCAGCCTGTATTCTGCCTTTGCTGCCCTGGTTCATCTGCGAGGCCTCTTTTGTCTTTTCAAGAACAGCATCCTCTGGTTAGTACACACCAATATGATGGAGAGTGACGACTTAGAAATTAGGTCCAGAGCAGAGCCCTTCATGGGAAGGGAGGGAGTACCAATATAAGGAATATATTTTGATTTGTATAAAACAAGAATGGGAAATGCAGGTTGGTGATATTTTCTTCTGCCACTGAGAACTGATAATATCAAAGCTAACCCTGAACTGCTTGTTCATAGTTTCTCTTTCTGGTAATAAATGCAGGTCAATCAAAAGCTGTGTGAATTCTAGTAACAAAAATGCTTCCTGTGGAAGTCCTTACTTTGTCCATAAATAGCAAAATCCTCAGCTACCAGTCTACTCTACATTTTTTTAATGTAGTGCTGAGAAGCTTATAAGAAGGCACATTAAACTTGTCGTCTACAAACATTCTAGTAACATTACAATCCTTTTTGTTTAGAATGATACTGGCTAAGTTTTATAATGTATTGATTAATGTACATTATATTACTCTACCTTATACCACCGCTAGAATGTAGCCACCGTTGTGCACTCCACCTGCAACATCTATGTAAATTCTTAACTTGGAGAAATTATTTGGCCCTTGCTTTCTATTGCAAGGGTAATAGAAGTAGAGAGAGTGCAACTTTCCAAATTAATACATCTAAGCTAATAGGTCTGTATTGCTTGAAGACCATTTCTAGCCAGCCTAGTCATAAACACTAAGTTTTGTTCCTAACAATACAGAAATATATCACAATTGTATATCACTTAACTAGAATTGAGTCAAACTTACTAATAGATTGTTATAATAGCATGCTGGTTGTCAAGCAAAAGTGATCTTTTTAGACTGAGGGTCTATCTGTGGCAGCTATAAATTGTAGTTGGTGAAAGAGAGATTAAACAATTGAGGAAAATGAAAACTTTGTTCTATTTTAATATTTAATGATTACATTGACTATTTTTGGTCACAGTTTGGCACCTGGATTAATTTCTGCATAAGTACCTTTTTATAGAATGAATGTTTCTCTGGTTTTTATTACTGTTCTCTCTTTTGACTTTTGTTTTTCAGTTATCTCTTAAAAACTAAAGCCATAATAGAGGCCTCTGAGATGAACTTTCCTGCATTGAGCCTAAAGGAACACCTGGGAAAAGTAAAGTTTCTTTGTGATTTTGTGTGTATTAAAATGGGGGGGAATGCAAATTTCATACAAATGAAGTTTTCAGCACCACCCCAAATACACTAACCTATTAGAACAGTCATTCTTAAAAATCCCATACACAAATGGATGTGCATGTTCTTTCAGCACAGGACAGAAACTTATCTTTAAAGGGGATTAAAGGAACACAAGCAGGTTTAATTTAACCTATAGTTCTTGTCTGTGTCAACATCCTGTTGTTAAACTGAAGAAAAACAAATTTCATTCTTCACCACTGACATTTACCTTGTGCATCAAACTTAGGATGGACAACAATTAGTCAAAGTCTTATCTAATTGACGTCTATGTTCTCCTATATTGCAACGTTTGGGCTGTGCTAAATGTAGAAAAATGCTGCTACCCTAAAATTTGGTTCTACTGTCTTTTATTTAAATCCTGTATATTTTAGGCCTAAATTAGTTTGAATATCCCTTTTTCTTCAAAATTTATTTCTCCTAAGTTGTAAACCACTTCTGCCTTTGTTTTTGTCTTTGTTTTCTGGTCTGAATATGAAATTGGGCCGGATGTGTTTTCTTAAGGCTTCTCTCCTCCTGCAAGTCATCATCAGGCCTTTCTGGGTACATCTACATATCAACTAGATACCCCTGCAGCTGGCCCAGGCCAGTCAACTTGGGCTTGAACTGCAGGGCTGTTTCATTGCTGTGTGGACTCCCAGGCTTGGGCTGGAGTCTGAGCTCTAGGACCATGTGAGGTGGGAGAGTCCCAGAGCTCAGGCTGCAGCCTGAGCCTGGAAGTCTACACAGCAGCGAAACAGCCTCAGGAGCCAGAGTCGGTTGGCCCTAGCTGTGTAGATGTACCCTCTGTGACCTGAATAGGGAACATTCTGTTTTCCACGGTCACATTAAACACTTTAAAGAGTCAATTGTTGCGGTCCTTGTTCAAGCAAAACTTCCATTGAAATCAATCAATGTTTTGCTCAAATAATGGTAGCATTTGATCAGAAGTGCAAACAATGTTTTTGAAAGGTTTGCTTACAAGGGATGTTGCTAGAATGATCATAGGATTGAACTCTGTATGGACTCTTTGCCATTCATAAAATAATGACATGTGCAGGACTCTGTTTACAGTTGTAACCTGATGGTATCTCAGGTTCTCCTTCAAATAATTGTCCACACAGATTCCACTTGGGGTGTCCACTTGGGTGAGATCAGACACTGTTATTAAAAAGAATCCTTTATGACTGCACCTATATCCTGGATGTCTTATTGCCCTCTGTAGTTGGGGACATAAACGGTGGAGAAGCCTCAGCCATCACTCAGTTCCTTCTTACCAACTGTGGCTGCAAGACGGAGCCCCTTTAGTGTCTGCATCCTTTGCGACTTTAGCTTTCGCATTTCTATAGTTACTATTTATTCTGTAGGTTACTTTTACCCACTGGTTTTATTAAAAAAAATATACCCCCATATAATACCTTAAAATGCCTGACATCAAATCACCAGGGTTGAAAACATGTCCATCTTGTGATGCAGCAATGCCCATTATTAATGGATATTCTAGTTGTCTAATTTGCCTAGGAGGGGGATACGTCTCAGAGTGCTGCTCTGTGTTCCACTCCTTTTCTAAATGTGCTTCAGCAGACAAGGGAGGAAAGGCTTAAGTTCTTTCTCCTAGAAAAGCTTATGCAAGCCTCACTGGATCGGCAGACCCCTGGCATAACTTCACCAATTAGGTCAGTCATATGCCTCCAGAGCCCCAGTGAGCCAAGGCACCACTCTCAGCTCCTGAGCCACCTTTTAAGTTCTGTTTGTCCACCACATTCACATCTACTTCCAAAAAGGGGCTTCAAGGAGAGCCGCTCCTGGGATCAGCGCAGGTACCACCCCCTTTCCAAGCAGAAGACAGAGATCCTTTCCTAAGACTATTTCTGTGAAGAGCTTGAAATCAGAGTCCTGCTTCAGTACCTCCATACTGAAATCAGACTGATGATTCCTTTTCAGCATAAGGACCTGTGAGCACCACGTGCCCTGTATGCAGCACTGGCCTCTTCAGTACTGTCTGAAACCACCACACCAAATGTCTGAGCACCTTGGCACCAGTACAACTTCAGTGCTGGGCCTAAAACAAGGTCTCTTGGTGCTGTGGAATCACCTTTTATAGAGAGACTTGGAAAGGTGATCACCAAACCCTCAACTTCTCACCCCAAGGTTCACTCCTTTTTGTCTTTCTCAATAGAACACATCAGGCCTCCTCTCCTGAGCATCCCCTTCCACCCCCTGTGAGTAGCACAGTGGGAATTGGGCTGGGAGTCTAGGGATTAATCTCTGAAGGGTGTCAAGAAGTCATTGGGGTCCTGCAGAGAGCACTCCATTGGTATCCACCCATGTGCCCTCCGTCCCACTGCTCTACCAGGTTTGGCCATACTTGTCCCCCTCAGCTGGGAAACCATATTCTAGGAAGTCAGAATCCTTCGCAGTCTACAATGCCAGAGCTCTGTCACCAAAGAAACAACTCCAACCTGCACAAGTACTGTCCTAGCCACAATTCATGAAAGTTGAGGAAGAATATAAGGAGACCACCACGCTCCTGCACAACCACCTCATGCCGTATCCTTGTGCTCCTCCATATGAAGCAGTTAATCCTCTGTTGCCTCATTGGATTAGCTAAAAGTCTTCCAAGACCTGATGAGATGAATGGTGGAGATGAGAGATGAGATGAATGGTTGAGAAGATCAAGTCTTCCAAGACCTGATGAGATGAATGGTGGAGATGCTGGATACTGTGATATCCTGCAGACTTCATCTTCAAGGAGATGGGTTAAAATAAGTGATGGACTGCTTGATCCAGCCAAGATAATTTGGCATACACGTGGCTCAGTTCCACTTACCTAGTACCCTCCTATCAGTTTTATTGGAGGTATCAGCCACGGGATTTGAATATTATCAGCATCCTACTTCAGGCTCTCTGATGATATAGGCATTTTAAGTAAATCTAAACATCAAGGCCAGCTGAAATCCATCCCTTGAGAGAAGGACCTCACAAAACTAGATCTCTGGTAGAAGAACTTGTTGAGCCTCCAGATGAGAACAGCAAATTACCAGGTGCTACTCAAAATATGATTCTTTGATTTGAGATCAGCTTTCCAACTTTCTCAATAAATTCTTGAAGGAGACCTAAGAGAATTCAAAATCTCTAGTGGCAGAAGGTCAGCTTATAGGCAGCCTGGTACTTCAAGCAGCACTAAATATATCTGATATGGCAGAAAGAACCATGCCCATTGGTGTCACAGTAAGAAGGTCCTCTTGGCTGCAAGCATCTGGGATCCTGAGAGAAGTCTAAGTTACCATTAAGGACCTCCCATTTGAGGGAAACTAGCTGTTTAACAGTGGCACAGATGAGCACTTCCCACCCAGAAAGACTTGTGAGTGACCCTGCAATCCTGGGGACTAGAACATACAGCACCAAAGAGAGAGCAACAGAAGCATCAGCTGTTCTATGGTCATTTGTCTATCACAATATTATTCTCAGATTTTCAGCACCCAAAGAAAGAGGCAGAGACTTCACCTGAGGTAAACCGCTGCCTCTTCCTCAGCTGCCTCACAATCTAGGGCATCCCACAGGAATCAAACTGGCAACAAGGACGACCCATCACTCTCACCGATCTTGGGAGACAGGCCAGTCCTTGCTTACAGACAGCCCCTCAACCTGAAGCAAATACTCACCAGTAACCACACACCACTCAACAGAACCACTAACCCAGGAACCTATCCTTGCAGCAAAGCCCATTGCCAACTGTGTCCACATATCTATTCAGGGGACACCATCATAGGGTCTAATCACATCAGCCACACTATCAGAGGCTTGTTCACCTGCACATCTACCAATGTGATATATGCCATCATGTGCCAGCAATGCCCCTCTGCCATGTACATTCGCCAAACCGGCCATTCTCTACGTAAAAGAATAAATGGACACAAATCAGACGTCAAGAATTATAACATTCAAAAACCAGTCGGAGAACACTTCAATCTCTCTGGTCACTCAATTACAGACCTAAAAGTGGCAATATTACAACAAAAAAACTTCAAAAACAGACTCCAATGAGAGACTGCTGAATTGGAATTAATTTGCAAACTGGACACCATTAACTTAAGCTTGAATAAAGACTGGGAGTGGATGTGTCATTACACAAAGTAAAACTATTTCCCAATGTTTCTTTTTCCCCCCTACTGTTCCTCACACATTCTTGTCAACTGCTGGAAATGGCCCACCTTGATTATCACTACAAAAGGTTTTTTTTCTCTCCTGCTGGTAATAGCTCACCTTACCTGATCACTCTCGTTACAGTGTGTATGGTAACACCCATTGTTTCATGTTCTCTGTGTATATAAAATCTCCCTACTGTATTTTCCACTGCTCAAATAACACGGCTGCTACTCTGAAACTGTCAAGGGGCTGTCTGGACCACCTTCAGATCCTTCTTTTTTCACCCCTGCCTGGCAACTGCCTTACTTCCAAGAAGCCTAGGCTAGGATAACCTCAGACTGATTAGTCCTCAGATAATCATCAATGGGTATCACTTCCAATTTTAAACTGCTCCAATGTCCTCCTAATCCTCCTAGTCTCTCTTCAGGAACCCTTCCCATGTGGGAGTCTACCTCCTGCTTCAACAAGTCTCGCATATGTCTGGGAGCAGTGGAGGAAATGCCCCCAGATTTCTGTGGCAAGAGCTTTTATTCCCATTGGGCTTAGGAAGTAAAGAAGAGGATGGGTCTCTATTTCTCTGTCTTTGATGTTTTAATGCTTTCATCCATCATTTCATGTTCCACATGCTTGCCCTAGATTCTATAATACCCTCTTTGGATCCAGTGTAGTTCTCGACTTCAGGATGCCTATTTTCACACTTAGATTTATTAAACTCACAGAAAGTAGCTGAGATTCATAGGAGCATCTCATTAGCAATACAGGGTCCTACCCTTTGGCCTTTCCACCGCTCCATGAGTCTTTAAAGTTCTTAACCATGGTGGCAGCTCATCTGAGAAGGCAAAGAATCCAGGCATACCCCTACTTAAACTGCCTCATTTGAGGGAAATCCCCATAGCAAGTGATCAGCTATTTTCATGTGTCTTTTAAATCTTCGTCTCGCTGGGCCTCAAGGTCAGAGATAAATCCACAGTTGCACCAACTCAAAGGATAGAGTTCATCATGGAAGTGATTAGATTTCACACTTGTGGGAGCATACCTCCCTCAGCAGAGATTCCAAACTATGACAGATATCCGACAGCTCCAAGCACTCTCCAATTCATGAGTGAGGACCTGTCTACTTTGTATACTGTGTTGTAATTGAAATCAATAATTTGAAAATGTAGAAAAATATCCAAAAATATTTAATACATTTCATTGGTATTCTATTGTTTAACAGTGCGATTAAAACTGCGATTAATTTTTTTTGAGTTAATTTTAATGAGTTAACTGCGATTAATCGACAGCCCTATTATTTACCTTACAGTAACACAGCAGATTCCATGCCTGGCCCTCCTTCCCTGCTAATTCAGAGTCCTGTTATAGGATTCTTATTAGTGAAGGGTGGTTGAGGCAGCTCTCCCCTTTATGCCCTCTGCTGAAGAGGCAAGAGGGCACTCAGGGTGCAGGCACAGCTACAAAAAACACTGCTGTTCAAAATAATTTGATCTTTGGCGCTGGTGCACCAACAGTGGAATCTGGACAACACATCTCAAAGAACCACAGTTACTGTAGGGTATATAACTGTTCTTTACCTACCCTTAATTTTTAATTTTTTTTTTTTTCTAGCTGAAAGAACAACTTGTGGGGGTCCACGTGCGTCTAGAGTTACTGATTAAGAGGCTGGAAGAACTGAACCAACAAATCAATGTGGCTGACAAGCAGGGCTATGCATCAAGGACAATTGGCCTAAAGCCAGGATTTGCAGGAATCAAGTCAAGCCATTAATATGCCACCATAGAATATGGAGCCATTTGTGTATCATTGCAGGTTTCTTCATTGTGGTGAACAAAGCGGTTTGAAATCACCACCACCCTGAAAAATGTCAGAGAAAGCTAATTTGCTACTTTGTATATGTGTGAAAAGCGTTTGCTGAAATATAGCTCAGACTGGTGAAGTGGACTGGATTTTTAAGAAGCAAGAAACTGTTTCCTCCTTCTGCGACTTCAAAACAAATACCTCATCCTTGCAGAACTTCCACTCTTGGAGGTGTAATACAGCTTGTACTGTGGTTCTTCCTGAGCAATATATGGTTTAAAAACCAGCTGTTGGAAACTAAGATTTTAAGTTCCTGAGTGATTCTAAATATGCTACCATGTGATGTTATTCAAGATCAGCCATTATACAATGTTTTTAGTGGGGGCTGAAACCCTGATATCTATTCATGTAGAGGAAATGTTCACAGTAGCTAGGCCTTGATCCAGATGTCTTTCTGTTGAGTCTTGAATTAGTTCTTTCTCTTGTTGTGGATTGATTGATTGATTTATTTATTTATTTAGTAAGTATGTGTGGGTGTATGAGGGAGAGAGCGAGAGGGCTCTTCTTCCTCCCTGGCTGTGGGGGTAGAAGCTCTTATTTCTCTCTATACCTGGGAAGATAAAAGGAGCTGCCCTTTTCACTCCCCCTCCACAGAAGGCATACTTATGTTTTAAAGCCTCCAATATGTTTGGAAATTATGCCTGAAATTTTGTATCAGGCATAGAGGGGAAAGTACTTACGTGCTCATTTTAATGCCATTAAGTGATTTTTTTTTTTTCCTCCACGCCGAGCAAAAGACTACAAGCAGTATTGGTTCTGGCCTGAGTTGCTGATCTCAGCAATCCTAGTACCTCATGCTTTTTCAGTTAGTGATTGGTTTGATTTTTCTCAAAAGTGAGCTATGTAGGGAAAATGCAAACTTCTAAATGAGAGAAGGGAGTCTGGGACTGCTGGAAAATAGCCCACTCCATGATACTAGAATGGTCTGGATCAGCAGCTATTACATAATAAATCATGTGGAGTTTTTTGGTTACTGATCATAGGAAGTCTTTTGACGTATCCATTCTGGTTAGGCCAAATACTTGGCAATAACCTAGAATAGCAAGAGCTGTGTTTTGAGGTACTCAGACTGAAATAGGAGAACTTAATATCTCCTAAACTAGTGCTACATTCAAATCTTGTATATTACTTACATTTTTAAGATGTAAAATTGTGTGTGCTCCACAACCATCACAGGAGCTGATACTCGAATATATCATAGTAGTTTTCAGTAGTAACAGAATTTGTAACTAAAGGTGAAGTCAAAAACTAGGTGTGTGATGTAAACATGAGATTTTTGTATATGTATTTTGCATGTCAACCTATTTGTTTGAGACAAGATAGGTGCAATAATATCTTTTACTGGACCAACTTCTGCTGGTGGAAGGTACAAGCTTTCAAGCTACACCAAGCTCTTCTTCAGCTCAGTGTTGCTTAAAAGCTTGTACTTTTAACCAGCAGAAGTTTGTCTAATAATTTTCTGACCTACCTTGTCTGTCCCTTATCCAGGGACCAACACAGCTACAATATGCAGACAACCTATTTGTTCATAGTAGCGGATTTTAATTTTATTTCCTCTTCTATAAGAGCAGTAGTCAGAGCCTCTCAGAGCAAATTGCTCTTTTAAATAGCAAATACTTCAGAAGTCCTTATTACAAAAGGTCCAAAGTTACTGTATACTACTTCACTAGTGTAAGAATAAGGGAATTTCTTGGCCATTGTTCAAGAAGTGGAGATGACCAAAATCTATTTTATGGTCTAGGCTATACTACCAGTAATATATAGTTGATGTTAATAGACTTGTCCAAAGATCAAGGATAGAGTATGATCTTAATATTGTAACTTCATTTTTCAGTTATTTGTTCACCCTCTTAACTGTTGCATTCAGCGTTAATCTTGAAAAAATGCTTAACCGTGGGATTAATTCTCTTCTTTCCCCCCCCCCATTTCCCCTCCCTTTTTGTCTCTTGTCCCCTCTATCTCTGCTGTAACTCCAGTTAGCTCCCCTGGGCTTTAGTCCTACCTCCTGTCTGCTAAGATTAAATAAATAATGTTTGTAAAAAGTGCCATGTTTCAGAATCAGCACCCTAATGGGGGAGCAGGGGTGTCGACACAACCCACTATTTCATTGTTGTTAACTTGGAAGAGAAGCCTCTGATCAGTTACATTTTGTTCATGTATTCAGCATTATCTTTGCCACTGTTAGGGATAAAAAATTTTTTTGTTTTTTGAAAGCTGAAATTCAGCAGAATCAGATTACCGGTATATTCTACAGCCCATGTGTATATCAGGCAGGTTTGATCTGATCTCTGGAGTAAGTCTAAATCCCCTTTCTCTTAGGCCAGTGGTTTTCAACCTTTTTTTTTAATTTATTTGCAGACCCCTACATTTTTAATGGAGGTGCGGACCCCTTTGAAAATCATAGCCAGTCTGTGGACCCCTGGTTGAAAACCACTGTCTTAGGCCATGTCTACTCTGCAGCTGTAGAGCCATAGATGCTTCCTATATCGACAGAAGGGGGTTTCACTTGATATGTAGTTAATCCACCTCTCTAAGACATGGTAGCTAGGTCGATGGAGGAATTCTTCTTCATCTACACAGGGACTAGGGGGAGGAGTAGGTCGACCTAACAATGATGCGAAAATTTTCACAGCCCTGAAGTGACTTAGCTCGACCTAGCTAACTTTTCAGTGCAGAGCAGGTCTGGGTCAAGTGATCCAGCTCAGCCATGGCCTGGGTCTTTTATTCTAGCGTAGATGTAGCCTTAATGTGTAAGGCACTGAACTGAGGTCCCAGGGTGGGGTGGGGTCCCATACTGAAGGCAACAGGTTAAGGAGTCCCTCGAAAAATTTTGCTGTTGTAGGGTATGTGAAGACCGAGAAACCGTCAATTGACAAAGTAGAGTGCAGTGATGGCAGCTAAATGAACCAATATCAAAGTCAAGAACAACCCTAGCAATTTCAGGTCTAGGCGGTAGCTGAGGGTGGATATCACAGGAGAATTAGTAGGAGATATGGAGCATTGGGTGCACTTTCTGGAAGTGCTTCCACTTCTGCAGGTAAGTCTTTTGTGGGGTAAATTTTCTATCTAATAGCACTGACCTGGACTTCAGGAGAACATCCCTGCTTTAGGCCCGAGAACCATAAGGGAGCCAGGCCTTGTGGTGCAGGGATGATAAGTTGGGGTGGGTTATGGAGCTCAACTCCTTGGGTAGTCACTAGAGAGAAGCAAAGAGGCAGACATGTTGCCAGGTCAGGATTGGGAACCACACCTCTCAGCCACATCAGAGCTATGAAAATGGTCACTGCTTTCTCATTTCAGTTTGAGCAGGGCTTTGTGGATCAGTGGAGTTAAGGGGAAGATGTAGAAGAGACCCAAAGGGCAAGGAGGGTATTCCCAGGAAGTTGCAACCATGTTCCACCACCTTAAGAACTGATGACATTTAGTGTTGGAAAACGTGGCGGAGGTCTACCTGCAGAAGACCTTAGGTAAGGCAGCTCTTGCCTGTGGTCTTGATGGAAAAAATCTGTGGTTGATCATGATCTATAACGCCATCAGAGAGACAAGTATTCATGGAGCAATGCAATAGTTCCATTGCCTCACCAGCTCTGCGTAAGGATCAGGATTTTGCTCCTCCTTGGCAGATTATATAGTACATGCTCATTCAGTTGTCCCACGTCGCTGTGGTTGGCCTTGAATGAGATGTTGGAAGTAAAGCCTAAGGTACTGCTCAAAGTTAGAGGACACTAATGTGTAGCAACAACTGTAGTGGAGCCCATCTGTACTATCCTTTAAATGAGTGCCCCAGCGGAGAAAGGAGGTGGAGGTGAGAAGGGGATTTCCATGCAGACTGACATCCTTGCACCTAGGTGTCTCAAACTGGGTACACCTGAGAAGCTTTTGGTTTAAATGACTTGCCTAGCATCAGAGGAATGGGACAATTCAATTCTCCAGAGCAGCATTCAACTGCCTTACCTCCCTCTCTTTCTGCCATCCACTGCCTCCTTCAGTGCATGCTTTCCGGCTTCTGCAACAAATGGTCCTATAGGTGGGGTGGGGTCCTATAGGCAACAGCCTCCTTCACTACACAACTCTGACTCAGTGCCAGAGGATGTCTAACCTGTGCACTGATAGGAGGCAGGGATTCCTGTGGAAAAAACAGACTGTGATCATTAATTAAAGACTCTCTCAATGCATGCACACAAGGGGAATGAACTGATATTGCATAAGAAACCTTAATTCTGGCATTTCCTAACTTGAGTGTTTGACGCTGCAAGGTTAATGTAGTTTGTGTATGTAGGTTCCTAGGTTTTTAAAAATCAAAATTCCATCATGTGGCATGATATTAACATCCACACAGGTTATCAGTAGTGTTGGAACCTTTACATCTACCACACCAACCTCTGCCAGTTGAGCTAACACAGTAACTGATTAGCAGTAGTAGGGTCTCATCTTTTCTGTGGACCAGTGCTAGATGGGGACTGGACACTCAGCCAATGGGTTTCCAAGATGTTTGCTGACAGCTGATGAAAGCAATTTTGGGTTCCATTTCTGACTCTGGAGGGGAGTGTTTTCTAATGGTCACAGGCTCCTTTCCACCCCTTCTGTGTCCCAGTTCTGTCTCTTCCCTGCTCCTAATCCCACTCCCATCTTCCTTACTTAGCCATTCCCAGTCTGCCCATCACCTCCAATCATTGCCCCAGTCTCCTTGTCCAAACAGTTCCACTTCTGCCACATATACATGCTAGTTCCTTATATAATTTTTTCCCCCAACTACACTGATCTCCAGTTCCATTCTCCCTTACCACTCCAACTCCCACTTTCAATTTCCCTCTCCCTCTTCAGTCCTAGTTTCTGTCCTCCTCTCTTCAGGCTACCTGTCCCAATCACACTGAACTTTTGTTCCCTCTGCATTCAAATCAGGCAACTTCCTCCTATGCACTGCTTTGGGGATGGGTGTGTGTGCATGTTGTGAGTACAGCATTACCCAATGCAGTCTGAAGCTACAACTGCAGAGTTAGTGGACTGAATCTTCAGAGGATGTAGCTGCTAAAATCTACTGAAACTGAGCAAACTGCGATTTTTCACAATGGATTTAACTTATGAAAATCTGTCCAAATTTGTTCAGGAATGGCAAAAGGCACATCCCTGACACAAAAGCCACTTGCTAAATAGGGTGCTAGAGATTTTCAAAGAAAAAGTCAGACATTTTTTAAATGTATGTAAAACAATGTACATTTCCCTAGCTGTGTTTTTGTAAATGGCTGAATCATTTTGGCTGAAGTTTTCCAAAATAATTCAGCCTGAGGCACATTAAAGTTTTGGCAAAGTAGTGTATAACTCTGAAAACAAGGTCTTATAATGAGAAGGGTTGGGTAACCTTAACAGGCAGAACTACCAGTTCCACCTGAAACAACATGGCTACCTTCTAGCTTGTCTTTTTTCCTAACAAATGACACACAATGAGGTTTCAGTGCATTCTCAGCCCGTGCTGCTTTATTGCTAAAAAAAATTGTATACAGGTGCAGAGTTTCCAAGTTCATTTTTAAACAGTTCCTCTTTACAGTGTCAAAAGAATAAAGTCTTTTCTTCAAATCCCCAAAGATGCATAGATATAAAAGCAAGCTGCCTTTTGGAAAACGTCAACTATATACAGGGAGAAATTTTTAGTATTACCACATAAAACACAGTGCGATGGAATAAATGGTTTCCAGTGTTACCACTAAATTCCTTCACTAATCTTTCCTGTGCATGGTCTATTGAGTACAATGAATATGTGATCATACTATCAGAAGTTCAGTATAGGAAGTATTCTCTAGCCTAGTTTCCAAACTTAAGGACAATTTTTTTTAAAAAAGGCATCTACTCAATCCCCTTCCTATGTTAGAGCTGAAAACCACCTTCAAAATTTCTCCTCTGCTCTTCCACCATGCTCCTCACAAAGAGTTTACTTACAATGAAGTCTTATTTCTTTTTTTTTTAGAAGGAAAATAAGTGTGTACTTGTAAATATACTAACTGCTTACCCCTCAGGCAATGTCTACACTCCAAATAGTACAGTGGCACAGCAGTAGTGTACATTACAGCGATGGAAGAAGTTTCTCTGTCACTGTAGTAACTCCACCAACTTGAATTCTTAACCTAGCTACTATCACTCTTTGTGTACCTAGCCATAGGGGGTTTATGTCAGCATAGCTGCAACATTCAGGGGTGGAGATTTTTCTGAGTGTAGTTACTGTGTTGACCTAAATTTTAAATGCAGACCAGGCCTTATTTGAAAAAAAAAAAAAAAAAAAAAAAAAGGTACTAATGCAGGATTTTAAACTGAAGAGTAGTCCTGAAGGATGTCCAGTAGGGTTTTAGTGGCATGCTTGACCACTTGGGCTAAACATGTTTTAACCATTCCTTTTTGCCTACAGAAGTTGGCCCAAAGGAAAAATTTCAACCATATTCTGATACTATAAAATACAGTCAATCACAGATTAAATCTTAATATTCCCTTTTTCATTTTGCAACGACTGTACATCTAAAGAAAGAACAACAATGAGCAAAAAATATATAGCCCCCCACACCAAGCCAGCATTGTGGGTGTGCTTGTATTACACTGGCTAAGAATGTAGACAGCAGTTAACTTGACCCATAAACCCTTCCTCTTGCCCCATCTTCTTTCTTCAAAGAAAGAGGTGGGAATTTCTGACAGAGGAATTTCCACATAAACTAGGTCCCCCCTGCAAAGTTAGATGTAGCCATAATAAGATAGAAGTAATGAATCTCAAAGGCTACTTGTCTCAAGTCTGAGAGCTTCTGAGTTTACATGCTCTACACTAGGAAAAGCAGCATTAGTTCTTGTGCTCTGCTACAGATATAACTTTTTTTTTTTTTTACATTCTCAGCAGCAATTTTCCCCAAACACCCACAAAGTGGCTCAAGAAATATTCTTTGCAGAAAACATAGTGAAAGTTTGCAAACAAATAGATGGCACCTGATTTCCATTAGTTCTCTCATGTCAAAATTACTATTTTTTTTAATCAGTTAAATTAAGAACAAAACATTGTCACCTATGTTGCTAGAGGTCAGGACGCTCATTGAGCAAATCTCATTTTATAACTTTTTCAAAGTTTTAGTCACAGAGCTCAACAAAATAAAAACACAAGTTTTGTCAAAAATTTCATGTTCATTCCTAAAAGTTGCCATTACTGCTGGTTCATACCAGTATGCTTCAGTACAGCGGCCTATGTGGCTAACGAGTTACCTGAAAATACTATTAAAAAGCTATTCAACACCTGAAATATGTGGACTGTGCTTATTGATTTCAACCCCTTGCAAAGAATTTACCTCACTAGGCCAAGACCTCTTTCACCTATTGTCAGGCAATTCCTACACTCAGTTTACTATGAGTCAGTTTTATGTTATCCAACTTGGATTTCACCTGTTGCCCTCCCCACACCCTGGGAAACTCTGCACCTTTCTGTTTGCTACAATTGCAGCAGCTGAGAAACCTCATCTCGCCACTAAACATGCTTAGTTCATGCCCTGTTTTTTACATGCTCAGGGCACTAATGTGAACCAGGCAAGAGGTTAAAAAGGCGAGTTCTGCTGATCCTCGTTCCTGATATGCAGTTTTGGTGCCATGCTTCTGTCCCTATCTGTATAATCTGCCCCTTTCTCTACAGAGGCAGTGCATTCTTTAAAAACAAAATTTGAGAATCAAAGCAGTAAGTTCAAGCTATTGGTATATTAGTTCCTATTGCTTCATTATGAATAAATGCATATCTGAATTTACTGGTAATAACTATGTAACACTAGACATTTTGAATCATGCATAATTAGAATACTAGCTCTATAAGACTTGATTTGTGGGCCTGTGCCACTCTTCCTCAGTTTGTCCATGCAGGTCTTTGTGCCTAGGGCTTCACAAATGAACATTCTTTTAGTTGCTCTGCAAACACACATTCAGTTCGGAGGGAAAACAGAATTTACACAGGACATGCTACAGCAAGTTAGAACATCTGACAGTAAAGATAAAAGGTAAGCCTTAGAGAATTTGAGTATACTGTGACTGCTTGGTACGTAGGTTTAGTGCCAGACATATCCTTTATTTATGCTGCACATGTATACACATTATTCTAAAGTCAAACTTCAGGAAAAAGTGCAAAGCAGACTGAAGGAAAATGGGGGTGGTGGGGGTGGGTGTCCATAGGTAGCATTCTGCACTGCTGTGTGAGACGCCCAGGTTCCGCTGCTGGCCCTTCGTGCCTTAGCCTGGCCAGTTGTGAAGGCAACATGCTGAACCTTTGGGAGGAAAGGCTACACCTTGAATTGCCCAACATATAGCCCTCCGGCGCAAGTAAAAAGCTGTACAAATGGGCTTGGAAGGCAATCTCAGCTAGTCTCCATTCACAGCTGAAAGGATGGTCACTGCAGTGCAAGGAAAAAAGGGGTCTCTAAGAGCACTGACAAACTTCCTCAGGAAAGGTTCTGTTCTCCCATTATTACTGAGGAGTACTTCCATAAAACCCAGAAAATAACCTTCACAGCAGAGCTCGTAGCGAAGCCCTGTTTAAAATATCATTTTCCTGAAGCTTGTCACAGCTCTCTATTCCCAAAAACTTGCCACAAGGATTTCTTAGTGCTGAGAAGGTCTGTAACAGCCAGCTGTATCGAGCAAGAGCTGTAATTCACAGGATAGGTACTGGCTAGAACTTCTCCAGCAGCACCAATGAGCAAGAAAGCAGATCACAGGTTTCTGCACAGTCCACACACTTATGATCTAGACTTAGCATTGCTTAGACCTAGTATTAGCATGCCACTACTTGAAAACCATCACATTATCTGAACTTTCTGCTTTGTTTTGCAAGCAAGGAAATCAAGGGCTTGGGAGGGGAAAAAAAAAAAATTATACCACAGGTCAGTGGCCCCAGGGCAGCAGAATCTCTGACATTGCTGCTGTGAGCTGTCTTTGGAAATTTAGTCACCCCTGGAGAATAGTTCACCAGAAAGTCTGCAATGGCAGCAACAAGCAGATAGATAGCCTTCAAGTTTTCATTGTAACTGTGTAACACAGTCTTGCAAAACTCTACTCAGCTAGGAAAAGTACATATTCTGGAGATATGAGCAAGATAGTGTTTTCATTATTATGGTAAAAGACTGGCAAGTAGATTTTCGTAATTGTATAAGGCTGGTCTAATACCATCTAGTATGCCTAGGACATGATCAAGTTAAGGTCTCTTCTTGGTATGTTTCCTGTTTTAATAATAATTTAGTGGTTGGAATTTATTTCAAATCACCATCTTTTAGATCACAGGTTTTCATGTGCAAGACTACTATTGGATATGCCCTACTTGCCAACACTTAACTACTTATCCATACATCCATCTTGGTTACATTAGATTAGGGGTGCCCACATTTTGCCCCAACAGAGACTCATGTTATTGACTTGCCAAGGGACAAATGGCCCCACCTAGTTTACTAAATAATGAAGCAAAGTTCAGCCACTCTCACACACTACAGATGGTAGCATGCAATATCCCACCCTGATCAAAGAGATTAAGCCACCACATGGATCAATACACACTTTGGTTTAATAATTCAATTCAGGACAGAATATGGCATGCCGAGCTGTATATTCTCTGCAGGCTACGCTTCTGTATTGAAGACAAGGTCAGCTGTGGGTTGTATTTTAAAACTCCATGGGCTCTTTTGAGTGCCCCTCTAATAGTTGCCAGGGACAAAGACCACAGCAGCAGATCAGTTCTCCTCTGCCTTACCAGAGAATCTACTGCAATTGGCTTTGCAAAACTCAAAGGGTGAACAGAAAAGTTTTAATCTTAAATGGAAGCGTATGGCCGGTTTGTACTTAAAATTTTAAAAGAGGAAGGAGGACAGTCTTTTGAAAGAAATAAATCCTGCAATTCTGTCCCTGCAGAAGAAACATTTGATATGTCAACATTTGACAATACTTTCTTTTTAGGACCTGTCATATCTCTACTTAGTTTATTTTTACAAAAAACAAAAACCCCTCTCTGCAATAAAAGCTTTAAATCATGCTTTCCAACTGTGGGAAACGGGTCTTCTTTGTATCTCAGCACTTTCCTCTCAGAGGCACTGCACATGCTACACTACAAAACAAGCAACAGGGAAACCAGCCACTCATACACAACTGCCCACTCTTCCCCTACATGCACCAATTCAGACGCATGACCTATAGCTATCCAGGTTTTATACCAGGCTCATCACCATGGTATTTAAGCGCCATATTCCCTCAAAAGAAAGAGGAATTCTTCCATCTTCTTGAAAAGAGACACTATTCTCTTCATGCAACTCCCTGCAGCACAGACCACAAACTTATTTGGTTATTACCACTTATTCTACTGTACAATCTTGCTAATGCAAGTTAGTTACTATTACATGCAAAACAGTTATTGCTACTAAAATTCTAGTTTTATTAAATCTTTTTATGGCTTTGTTTGCATCAGGGATATTTCCCCCTACATACTGTGCTATTTTTGCATTCCAGTTTCAGAGGTATTTTTTTATCAATTGATTCCCCCAAGCACTAAGCTACTTGATTCAATGGTATAGCTACTTTTATTCAGAACTGAACTAGCTTTGAGCACAGTTCCCCAGAGCTCTACTGTAAACAGCCCACCTGCCCAATATACATGGAGAGACGGAATATGCAGAGACTCTGTTTTTTATTACATAATTAACTCTGCAAGAATCACTGGTTTTGTATCTCAGTACATTTTGCCCATTTAATTAATCTAGATCAACTCAGAAACCCAAGCTACCCATTTTTCCCAGGTGGCCATTTACAGGCAGGGCTCAAGAAAAGATGCAGTACCCTCTCTTAGCTGACAGCAGTCTGTTATTTTTAAAACAGAGGTGGGTGAAAACCAATAGTGAGAGCAATTAAAAAGCTATTCCAGGAAATCAGACAGATATCATACACAGGTTGTTGTAAACCTGGGTTGGGAGTCATTTCCATCTCTTGCTTCAATAGTCCAAACGGCCTTTTGAGAAAGTGATAAATAAAGTTAAGATTTTGTCACGATTATTTTTAGTAAAAGTCAGGGACAGGTTGCAGGCAATAAAAAAATGCAGGGAAGCCCATGATCTGTCTCTGACTTTTACTAAAAATAATGGGGATGCGGGAAACTGACCAGGGGATGACTGAAGCCCAAGCTCCGCAGGGGGGATGAGAGCCCAAGCCCTGCAGTTGGAGGAGGGGGAGCTCTAGCACCCACCATGGCTGACAGCTCTAGGGCCCCTGCCGCCTGCAATGGCTGATGGCTCCAGTGCCAGTGACTGAGAGCTCTGGGGCCCCCACCGTCCATAGCAGGCTGACAGCTACAAGGCCCCTCTGCTCATGATGGCTTGGAGATGTGGGATCCCCACTGCTCACAATGGCTGACAGCAGTGGGGCTCCTGCCACCCGCAGCGTCTCGGAGCCCCCGCCGGCTGACAGCTCTGGCCCCAATGCCCCAGGCACAGGGCTGAAGCTGAAGGGAAAATGTCACAGAGGTCTCTGAAAGTCACAGAATCTATGACTTCCATGACAAAATCTTATCCTTAGTGACAAACCATTTGGATTTTACCTAGCTCAGCTTTCCATTCTCAGAAGGTAGAGGGAGAGGCATTGTGGAGAGAGAGAAAATTGCCACTCAGTTAAAAAAGAAATCAGATAGCTAGGAAAAGTACTGGAAGTCTCAATCTATAATTTAGGATGCTAAGTGCACAAAATTGAAAAAACTTGTATACAGCAATTTGAATTTAATAATTTAACTAGTCTTACTAATTAAGTTGATCATTAGCATATCATTTTTTAAATAGAGTTATTTCTGCAAAATGTGAGTCTGCTCAACAGTTAACAGAACTCATTAATTATACTCATATGAGAAGGTAGCAGAGTTGCCTATAAAACACGTACAGTGCCTCTTCAGCTTCTGTACGGTGGATGGGATAGGTAGTAATGAAGTGGTCTACACGAAGACAGAGTCTGCAAGAACAGTTTAGGGTGTTTCACTAAGACTAAAAGGAAACAAATACCACTGTCAATTTGGTGGGTGTCCTGGATTTGTCTTGCAGTTCACCTTATATGGACGAAGAGATGATTCGTCTGGATGCTCACAGTCTACTGTTTAGCTTGGATAGACTTTACCAAAAACAAAACAAAAAAGTCAGCTATTATTCCACAAAGCCCCTCAAGTTAAAAACTCCATTTCCAAAGATAGCATTGTCACTACCACTGCCTAAGAAGGATACTGCATCTTTAGACCACGTTCATAACATCTGTTACTGTCTGCTTTCTACTGTTAGTTACATTATTGTCAATAATAATTTGCCACTCTGAAATTGTAAAAATACTACTAGGCTCATGCACTGATCCTAACATGGCACTACAGTTTGCTACGAAGCACTAATGCTTATGGAACTATACACATCTCAAAATGGAAGACATTGGTGATTTTGTTGTTTTCAAACAACTTGTAACATCATTTTGTCCACAAGTATTAAAATATATATATATATGTATATATATCTATTGCACATGCCCCTTATTTATTTGTTTAACCTTTCATACGGGAAGATTTCTTGCCAACATGGAGAAACAGAAGCGGAGCAAAGAGTAAAGTCTAAAGGCTGAGGCAGTATTGCCTAATACAGCAGTTTCATAAAGAAACTGGCAGGAAGCATACTGCAGTGGGGTCTTTTGGGCATGCACAACTGCAGTTACTCCTGTGACAGCCACAGAACATTAGCCGGATTATAATTTTATCTTAAAAATTAATCAAGTGGTTACATGTTAGGGGGCAGGCAGGGAAAGTCAACATTTGTTTCCATTTCTCACTATGAGGCAGAGCTTGGAGACAATTATTCCTATCAATGTGACAAAGTGGACTAAAGTGTGTCCACCTTCTCCAGAGTCCATTCTCTGCCTTTTACAATATATGGGAAACAATATCAAATTTGCTATGAGGCTGTGCTAGAAACAGCTGCAAGTGGTTATGTCAGAAGGGAGACAAATAGGAGTCAGGAAGGCGAAAAGAAGACTCACCAGGCTTAAGAACAAACATTTGCCATAATGGATGCCTTCTAATCACATTTAAACCTGTGACATGGACAGCAGATATTTCCCTCACTAATGGCCTGATCCTGCCTCTACTGAAATCAATTCTAAATCCCACTGACTTCAGTAAGAGAAGGCTCTAAAAGGGAACATATTTTTCCAGTTGTCTTTAACGCTCAAAAATCCAAATTCTGTTTGGCAAGGGACTGCACTGTATTTAAAAGAAACCAGCCCAACTGCCTACCCATGATGAATATAATTATTTCTCCAAGTGAACAGATAAACACAGCTGACTGGTGCATTGGTGCTTACTATATTCTGATGCCATTACATCTTGTATTATTTTCAACATGAAATGTACAGCTCAACATTCCCTACCCAATGAGTCTGATTTTCTCTCTAAGAGAGCACAAAACAGGAAACAATGTAATTAAACCTTATTGTCACAACACAAGTTCCCTGTGGCTCTACACAACTTTATTTCCAGGAGTGAAGAGCAGGACCAAAGCCAGTGCATGGGTTTGTTCAACTCCAGAATTTGTTCTCCTTCAACTTCCACTACAATAGATAGATTAGATAGACAGATTAGAGAGATATAAGAAAAAGTTTCTTTAGAGATTCTCTCTTCCCCATCCTTTTATAATCCCTTCCCTTCTCTACCAGCCATAAAATGTTGCTCTCGCTACTTGTCACCAGGAGTTAAGTAGACTTTCAGCTGTTGGGTTTTTTTGTTTTGTTTTTTTTTAAAAAAGCCATTTTTAGGTTGCCTGGCTCTCTCCAGCGGTTTTCTAAAAGAAAATAAAAATTAATATGAACAGAGCCTATACCCCTTTTTTTATCCAGATTTGAAATTATATGTTTTAAAATCAGCAAATCACATTTGCTAAATTCACATTAACACAAGCTTGAAATAAGGTGCACTACTAAGTGGTCCAGGTTCAAGTGGAAGAAAACAGATAAACCAATTATGGCCTTTCCACCAAGAAACCTCATTGACCACACAGACTACCACTGCAGCGAGCAACTAAACCACATAAAGCTTCTATCTCAAAAGGAAAGAAAACATCCCGTGTAAGTCACAAGTGATGGAGACAAAGACTCTGGTGTAAACACGTGAGAACCATGATCTCCTCCTTAGTTTGGGAAGGAGATACAGGAGGAGCCAGAAAAAGAGCACACTTCCTTCAGCATTTCTGCTCTCTCTGAACTTGTTTCTCTATCAGACCTCCCATCACCTACACCCTGGAAGAGTACCCATCCCAGTATTCCAGTAGCCAAAGGAGAGTTAAAAACCAACTCCATCAGCTGTATGAAGAAGTTATAAACTGCATCCAGGACGTTGAGGGGATGAGCTGGAGCATTATCCTTGTAGCCTCTCCCATCCCACCAGAGGTCAGTTGCTTTATTAAAAAGAAGTTCTGTTCCATCTCTTGGATCATAGACAGTTTTTTTGTTCCTTTTGCTGCTGAAGAAGACTGGAGGTACAATGTAAACCCAACACTATAGGATCAACTTTAGCACTAGGAGGCTCTCAAAGATTCACCTTCTTAGGGAAGGGGCTTGCTACAAAAGAGACAGTGCAGAGCAACTTCTTTTCCTGGTGAAAGCTCCTCACATTCACTGGTTATGTGGATTTACACATGCAGATGTTTTTGATCACAGAATGTGAGGATTCATCCATCCATGATATACAAGGTAATTCTGTATTTGTTTCTGCGCATTAGCTGCTTCATGAGGTGACATCGAGACATTTATCTACAAAGTCAGTTCTTTGTTCTGGATTAGGACATCCTCATTAAGGGATTTTCCAGGATTGTGTTTTTTTTTGTTTTTTTTAAGTTTGTTCCTCATTTCAGGGTGGAAATCTGTTCTGGTTCTCTTGCTGCAACCTTTCACATATGTTGAAACAGCTTGGCACAGCATCACATGCAGATGCACTATCCATTTACTTGGTTCTCCAATAGGGCACAGTGGGAGAAGACGTTACGCTCCTAAGATTATAGAAAGGAGATACCATTCAAGAAGACTGGTTTCTGTGAGAGCATGCCTGTAAAAATCTTCTCTAGGGTGCAAAAACAGAGCTCAAAAACTCTGAAGACATCACTTCAGGGACCTATCAAACATGATTTCTGTTGCTCGCTTGTAAGGGTTGGTAAAATGCTTGCTGTGTGCTCCTATGGCGGATGCCAGCTGGTGCAGGCTCCACACATCAAATGGTGGTTTAAGAAGTTGAAACATAAAGAGAAGAATCTTTTCTCATTACATGCCATGGAGATAAGGAAAAGACTTTTCTTCACTAGTAGTGGAGCATCCACCTTTCACTGTCTATGATCAGTTTCTAAGCAAAAGTAACAGGATAACTTCCTCTGGGATGCCAGGAACAGACCTGAAAACACAAAAGGAAAAACAGAAGGAATAACAGAGAACAGAATGAAATTAACTCAAAATTAAAATGCTCAAAAGTTCACTTCTTCAAAATCTGATTTCAATTTATACAAGATCAGGATGTTGCACAAACTGCAATGATAGCGAGACTTAAAGTTCTTAGAGTTCTAACTTTAGAAGTTTCTAGGCTGGCTAAGTAAACACTACAGATATACTGAACTAAAAACTTACTTGCTCACACAGAAGCAGTGTGTCCAGCAACAAGTATCACACTGTTGGGAATGTGGTAGGTAACTATATTATTTCTTAATTGTGACCCAGAAATATGCTGTTGCAAGGGAAGTGTGGTGCCAGGAAAAGAATACACACATTGCACCTTGATTGTCTTTTTGGCCAAATTTTCAAAACAAACAGGTACCATAAACCAGGAGCTAATTAATCACAATCTACAAGACTATGAATACCACAAGTGAAGAAAGGTGTTCATAGTGGCTGTAAGATCACACAAGTTAGCTTCTTTTCCTGTGCCCACTTGCTTTTCTTCATTCCCAGATAGAGAATCCCAGTGTGACTACACCTATGCTCCTGCACCAGTAGCACTTTCTTGGCATATCTGATCATAGTGGCAGTTTGAAATGAAGCTTCTGTTTTAAACTGATGATGCAACTGTGTAGGGGCACAGCCATGTTGGTGCCAAGAGATCGTTTTTCTCTTCTATGGCAGGAAGTCCATCAATGACCCTCTCTATGCTGCAATGTGGGAAAGGGGGAAGATTTCATATACACACCAGCTTTTATTCTTCCTCCATTATCCTCTTCCCCCTTTATCTGGTCTTTTCTTGCCTATGTCTACCTCCCTGCTCTAGATCACCTTCATTCCTTGCTTGGCAGGTAGCTGAAATTAATCTCCTAGTTAACAATTTTAGGGTCCCATATTGAAAGAGTGGGTGGATATTGGTGGATCAGAAAAACACAGCTATTGTACACATCCCTCTAACTTTCTCACCAAGGAGCTCAAAGCACTTCACAAATATTAGCAAATTTCACATCATCATACCCATATAAGTAGGAAGGTCTTATTATTCTCATTATACAGATGGGGTAACTGTGACAGAGAGGGTGAGTGACTTGCTTAATGTCACACCAGAAGTCTGTGGTGACCTGGAAAGAGAATCCAGTGTTTCCTGACTCCCTGTCCTATGCCTTAACGGCAAGAACATCTTTCCGCATTGCAAGAGACAAAAATGAAATCAAAACCCTCAAATTAGTTGTTTAATATTTGACATTTTGACTGTCAGCATAAAATAGAATGCAATTAGCATTTATTCTTGTTGGAATAAATCATTAAATCAGGCTCAGTTATCAGGAGCAGTTCAAGCAGACACTGTGGTAATAGTCCAGTACCCCTATAGCATGCCAAGGAAAGCCAAATCCCTCTTGGACTGATTTAAAAAAAAAAAAAATCAGAAACAAAAAAGAAACAGATAGTTTATACCTACCCTTAACCTCATGGCCACACATGCCATCATTTTCCACCAAGAGCCTTTCCTTTCAGTTTGCTGATTGGCACTCAAAATGGAACATAAGTGAACCTGATTGGCACAACAAGATGGATAATAAATAAATAAAACAAACAAAAGAGCAAAGCAAGAACAAAATTTCTGTTATCCTGACATTGTGCAAGGTACAAACACCAGGAAAAGAGCAATAGTGGTTATCTTCCAGGAATTAGTTAAGCAAGAATCATGATATTACTCCATAAATTATTATACAGATGAATTAGTCTTTCCTTCCCCTGATAGGAAAAAGCCTACTGAGCCACCCTAGAACGAGCTCATCCATCCCAACAAATACCTCATTCTAAATGGTAGCAAAATGCCACTGGTTTTAAAGTTTAGTTTTCAATGGATTAAATGAGAGCAAATCAACTTTCCCCCTCACTTCTGGGGAGAAGAGCACCTACCCAAGACATTTCCAAAACGTTTTTGTTCAGAAACCATTCTGTCCCTGAGGTAAGAATATGCATGTTATTTAATAGATCAGTTGGTGAAATCTTTCACTTTAGTCAGTTTGTGCAACACTTACTCCTGGGGGAATCTGACACTACTGCACGTGTGCATATTTAATGAGCCCCGCAGATTTCTAATTTTTCAAGCAGAAAAAAGTTTCTGCCAAAATGTTGCTACAGTTCCGCCTTTTGCCCACCAGGGACGCTGTGGCGACAGAACAAAGTTGCAGCTCCCTGCAGGGAGGGAAGAGAGAGCTGCCTTCACAGCGCTTGTCAGGCCAGGTCAGGAGATGGGCTGTGGGGGGCAGGAGAGGTGCGTCAGACAGGGGCTCATAAGGGCTAGTGAGGGAAGACAGACTGGGGCAGGGGCTGAATGGGAGTGGAGGCACAGGGCCACGGGGTTAGGGTGGTGCAAAGACACATGGGGATGTGGCGGGGGGGCGGGGTGAAGAGCTACACAGGGACAGGGGAGTGGCTGGGTGAGGGCACAGAGACACGTGGGGACAAGGGCAGATGTGTCTGACTGAATGGGAGAGGCGAGGGGTCAGCCAGGATCTGCATGGGGGAAGCTCCCTAACAATCCATCCCTGCCACACACACACACCCCCAAAAAAGGTTCCATACTTTTTCCACCCATACTCAACAGCCCTCCAAGTTCACACCCAGGCTCCTTCCCAGCAATTTACTTCCCTCTCCCTCAGCTCCTCCATTACCTCTGACTCCCCCAAGCCTTTGCTCTGCTTCTGAGGGGTGTGAGAAATATGGTTCTGCATTGTTGTTTAAATGAATTAAGAACATAAGAATGGCCATACTGGGTCAGACCAAAGGTCCATCCAGCCCAGTATCCTGTCTGCCAACAGTGGTCAATGACAGGTGCCCCAGAGGGAGTGAACCTAACAGGTAATGATCAACTGGTCTCTCTCCTGCCATCCATCTCCACCCTCTGACAAACAGAGGCTAGGGACACCATTCCTTACCCATCCTGGCTAATAGCCATTAATGGACTTAACCTCCATGAATTTATCTAGTTTTCTTTTAAACCCTGTTATAGTCCTAGCCTTCACAACCTCCTCAGGCAAGGAGGTCCACAGGTTGACTGTGTGCTGTGTGAAGAACTTCCTTTTATTTGTTTTAAACCTGCTGCCCATTAATTTCATTTGGTGGCCCCTACTTCTTATATTATGGGAACAAGTAAATAACTTTTCCTTATTCACTTTCTCCACACCACTCATGATTTTATATACCTCTATCATATTCCCCCTTAGTCTCTTTTCCAAGATGAAAAGTGCTAGTCTCTTTAATCTCTCCTCATATGGGACCTGTTCCAAACCCCTAATCATTTTAGTTGCCCTTCTCTGAACCTTTTCTAATGCCAGTATATCTTTTTTGAGATGAGGAGACCACATCTGTACGCAGTATTCAAGATGTGGGCGTACCATGGATTTATACAAGGGCAATAAGATATTCTCCATCTGATTCTCTATCCCTTTTTTAATGATTCCTAACATCCCATTCGTTTTTGACTGATGCTGCACACTGCGTGGATGTCTTCAGAGAACTATCCACGATGACTCCGAGATCTCTTTCCTGATTAGTTGTAGCTAAATTAGCCCCCATCATATTGTATGTATAGTTGGTGTTATTTTTTCCGATGTGCATTGCTTTACATTTATCCACATTAAATTTCATTTGCCATTTTGTTGCCCAATCACTTAGTTTTGTGAGATCTTTTTGAAGTTCTTCACAGTCTGCTTTGGTCTTAACTATCTTGAGAAGTTTAGTATAGTCTGCAAACTTTGCCACTTAACTGTTTACCCCTTTCTCCAGATCATTTATGAGTAAGTTGAATAGGATTGGTCCTAGGACTGACCCTTGGGGAACACTACTAGTTACCTCTCTCCATTCTGAAAACTTATCAAATTATTACTGTATTAATACCAAATTAGTGCTGTATTAATAAGCCTAGTAAGAAATCTATTTGTCAAAAAACATTTCCTGAATCTTTTTTGTTGTTGTTTGTATTGTTACAGACATACCTGCTGACAGGTATTTTGAAATAAGTGACCAAAAATAATTGAAACTTGGTGTGACTATATTGTGTTATTTTGACAAATAAAATATGCAGAATTTTAAAATATTGTGCGAACTTAATTTTTTGGCACAGAATGCCACCAGGAGTAAACACTGTACTCCTCATCCTCCTAAAATTTACATACCCATACCTAATTAAGAACACCAGTAAATCCATGCACGGAAGAACTCACCTGGAGAACTAGATGTACAATACACTACTTCCCACACTGCTCTTAATTGGATTTGTTCTGTAAGAATTTTTTTTTTATGGTGATAATTGTTCAACACACTGGGACTGAGATTTTCCTACAGACATATGTCCAACTCCATTTCCTTAGAAACTGAGGTGAATGGAATTATTGCAGATTGATAAAACAAATACATCTTTACTGCCTGTCTAAACAGTTGTAGGGGGAAGGAATAATGTCAGGACTCAAGAATGTGATGCTGACAACCCAACTGGTAGAATGATGGATCACCTGTAAGCAGGGCTGCTTCATTACACAGAGCTTACACAATTAAAAAACACTCCCAACATACACACGAAAGCATTCTGATCCTTTTTATTCTCCTCCTCCTGCACTGCGGAACATTTTCACAGGCAGAGAAGAACCAGAACCTTTAGCCAAGATACAATCCACTGTGCTCTATTGTGATTTCTAGCTCTATTCTCTTAGGTTAGCCCTTACATTTACACATTGTGAAAGGTCAGAATTTGACAATCTCAAATCATACTACAATAACTAAATACACAATAGATTTTGAGAGCATGTGAACACAACATGAAGTCCTTCATAGAATAATTCATTTGATAAAGAAGAGTGATTCCGACCAACGTTAGAATGAGCAAAGTAAGACCCAAGACTATAAGTGAATGAACTACACATTAAAATAAGTCAAATTTTAAATATTTCATCTGCTGCTGCTGCTTTTTCATAACTACATCATGCAAATGAGTGCCTCAACTAGTAATGTGCCTCAATTTGCTAGGGGCAAAATTTTCAGACATTCACTAACTTCATATTTAATTTTTAGAGTGCTCAGCTTGACACCCTTTCCACCTGATTTTCAGAGGTGATGTGGAACCATTCATCACACGAACATCAAAGGAAAATGCAGGTGCTCTGAACTTTTGAAAATCAGACACAAGTGAATGAAATTTAAAATTAGTGAACACTTCTTAAAAATGTTTATCATAAATATAAAGGGAAGGGTAAACACCTTTAAAATCCCTCCTGGCCAGAGGAAAAACCCTTTCACCTGTAAAGGGTTAAGAAGCTAGGATAACCTAGCTGGCACCTGACCACAATGACCAATGAGGAGAGAAGATACTTTCGAAGCTGGAGGGGGGGAGAAACAAAGGGTCTGTGTCTGTCTATGTGTTGTTTTTTGCCGGGGACAGAACAGGAATGGAGTCTTAGAATTTAGCAAGTAATCTAGCTAGATATGCATTAGATTATGATTTCTTTAAATGGCTGAGAAAATAAGCTGTGCTGAATGGAATGGATATTCCTGTTTTTGTGTCTTTTTGTAACTTAAGGTTTTGCCTAGAGGGATTCTCTGTGTTTTGAATCTAATTACCCCGTAAGGTATTTACCATCCTGATTTTACAGAGGTGATTCTTTTTACTTTTCTTCTATTCAAATTCTTCTTTTAAGAAACTAAATGCTTTTTTCATTGTTCTTAAGATCCAAGCGTTTGGGTCTGTGGTCACCTATGCAAATTGGTGAGGATTTTTATCAAACCTTCCCCAGAAAAAAGGGGGTAAGATTTGGGAGGATTTTGGGGGGAAAGACGTTTCCAAACGAACTCTTTCCCAGTAACCGGTGTTAGACATTTGGTGGTGGCAGCAAAAGTCCAAGGGCAAAGGGTAAAATAGTTTGTACCTTGGGGAAATTTTAACCTAAGCTGGTAAAAGTAAGCTTAGGAGGTTTTCCTGCAGGTCCCCACATCTGTACCCTAGCGTTCAGAGTGGAGAAGGAACCTTGACAATGTTGTTCCTTACAAAAAGAGGATTGTTTGGTCATAAGGTTAGTAATTTGCAGGTATGCTGCACAGGATTTAATTTTAGTTGATAACTGTCAGTAAACATCCATTTTAGCAGACACTGAAATCAATGGAAAAAACAAGCCCTCTGCACTCCTGGTGTCACAGGAGTATGAGGTGCAGAGGAATCCCTGTGCTGCCTTAGGGCCTGTAACACCTGATCCTTGCAGGCATAAGGTGTGGGGGAGGCTGTGGACCTGGCAGGGCAGAGCAGAGACCCCTTGCTAGGACTGCAAGAAGAAGGACTCCCCTAGCTGAGGGTGAGGTCACAAGGTGCTGAATGGCTCCTGCGACAGTGCAGGCAGCCCTCTGCCCCGCTGCTACAGACCCACTCTCACACTCACCATCAGGGAATGCCAGGGGGGTCTGCTCTGCCAGGACCACAGCCTTCCCCACAATTTGTACCTGCAGGGATTGGCAGCTCCCCCGTGGCAGAAGTGTGTTCATGACGTGGGAGGTGCAGATGGCTCCCTGCACGGCCGCAGGGACGTGGTGCCCAATCCCTGCAGGCACAAGATGCGGGAAAGGCTGTGGTCATCCTAGCTCAGTGGATCAGAGACCACCCAGCTAGGGCTGCAAGGAGAAGGACAAGCTTCCAGCTGCAGGGGAGAGCATCCTGCTGCTGAATAGTTCTAGCCCAGGATGGCTCCCAAACATTTGGCCAATGAGTGAGTGGGTGGGTGGGTGGATGGGGCCAGTGACACCTAATCCCTGCAGGCAAGGCTTCGGGTCCTGGCCCAGTGGAGCAGAGACCCGCAGCCAGGACTGCAAGTTCAGACTGCAAGGAGGAGGAATAGTCCCCAATAACAGAGGAGCCCACCCCACTGCTGAATGGCTCCATCCTGGGTAGGAGCCATTTCAGCAACACAGTGACCTCAACCACGGCTAGGGACTCATGGTCCTCCACAGGGGGGTTCTGCTCCCCCCCACCAGGACCCCAGCCTCCCCTGCACCTTGTGCCAAAGGGATTGGGGTCACCAGCCCCGCAGGGACCCCTCCGCAGCTCCACTGTCATGACCGCACTTCTTCACTCATGTGCCAGGAATGTGGGATCCATCTCTGGTCTGGACTGTTCAGGTCATGTGTGATGGATGTAGGTAAGGAAGTATGGAGAAGGCAAAAGTCAAGGTTATAGGTTGCAAGAGACTGCTAAGGTCTTAACTAGGAATTTCCTGTTTTTCACAGTTGCACTAGTGGCATTGTCATTTGAGCAAGTTAAACCAGGGATGGCATGGTATTTATGAGAGGTGGTTTTTACCACCATGGGAAAAACCAGTTAGTCCCAGTTTAAGGCATTTTCTATTTCTATTTGCTGTTTCGTCAACACACACCTCATTTCAATTAGTTTTAGTTACATATTCAAACTGTAGTTACATAAGGCAGTAGATTTGTAATTAATTTAGGGTTATACAAATAAAACAAAACTGCAGTGGGCATAATACAAATATATGTAAATATTGGAATGTCTGTATGCAATTTGGTTTTGTATCTTCTCAAGGAAGTTATACACGTTATCACATATTTCAGTTTTCGATATAAAACAAAAGTAAAAAACAGCTGATTACATGAAAATGACAATAATGCTGAGTTGCACGCTTGAAGCATTAAGCAATCAAAAGCATGCAAAGTTACAGACTACCAGTCTAGGTCCATTTGGTCAGGCAGCATTCTGTAGCAGAAGACTAACTTTGATGTAGTGGACAGATCAAGCCTATTCCTCCATTTTTAATGGATGTATCCACAGTTTCAAAAGATTCATTCTGTGTTTGCTGAACCTGCTGGAAACTGGTACAATTATTTTTCTAATTCAAACCAAGTTTAAGACAGTATTTACCAGCACCCTGTCCTAAGCTAGGAAATTTTTTCCAGGAAATTGCCAATCGGAGTTTAACCGCTTTTTAACCATGTTTTTTGATTTGAGGGAATATACACGAGAGCTACACTACCTGCAAGACTCTAATGGTTTCATAAGCAATGGTCCCCAGAGTTAATTTTTCCTTCAGATCCTCCTCTTCTATCACAAGTATTGATTTAAAATGCAGTTTTGGTCAGAAAACTGAGCAACTGAAAATGGCAGCTTCTTGATTGATCTGCTTTTTTATTGCTTCTAGTATTTTCTTCTGTGTTCTTTGCTTCTTCTTTCTTTCCCGTGTTCTCTGGCAGCATAAATTGGATTCCTTTCAGCAACAAAAATGTCAACTAACTTCCAACGGCGGATTTATTTATTTTTACTGGCAATTAGGTAAGGAGGAGTATCTTGATTTTCACATCAGTGGGGAATGGAAACAGATATGGAATCACATAGTAAGGGGAAGTTCCTGTAAAAAACACTATCTGAACTAGGATTCCACGTTTTTGCTGAAGAAGTTAATGACATCTCAAGCACTTGAAGCCTGGCCACAAAATGCTCCAATAGGAGCTTACAATCAGTCCAGAAATGAATGTCCTTCACAGTCTTGCTATTATATTCTAGAGAGAGGTTTTAAAAAGAAGCCAGAACACCATTCCATGCAATAATGGGGAAAAATAAAACAGAAGCAAGTTCAGAAAAAAAGTTTTAGAGAACTCGCCTTTTATTTTTCCTTCTCAAAGACTATGTTGACCTATGAAGGTAGACAGCTGGACATACATAATCTCCTGAGTTCCTCAAACAAATCCTCCAGACAGGGAAAGGAATGTGGAAATTGCTCAACAGCAACTCAGGCAGCAGTTTTAGCCCCAGCTGGCCAGGGGAGTTTAGAACATGGACAGTCAGGCCCTCGGTCCCCCCACTCCTCGCCCACGGGAACAAGATTATTAGGTTTTATTTTCTGCAGCTCTTGGGGAGCCAATGCAACTAAATATCACCATTAATTCATGTTAAATGTGCATACTGCTATTATGGGTTGAATGGAAGTGGTGAGTGCATGCATGTGAAGGAGAAGGGAGTTACTTGCCTTCTTATTATTCTGTTAATTCTAGTCAGAAGCAGGACCATATTTATTCTGGAATATCCCAACAACATATCCACCTCTTGCAGAATCAAAGAGAACAGAATCTAAGCTTTAATTTGAAAAAGAAAGATTTCTGGTAAGAAAATCTTCCTAATACAAACTGAGAGAATCAATGTGAGTGCAGTCTTCCTGAATATGCACACAACCTAAAACAATAATTAACTCAAACTTAACTACAGTATAATTATTTTATCAGTAACATGCATCTAATTTCAAACATCCTGCCATGTTTTCCACAGGTGTCCAAAACTCCAAATGTCCTCTACCTACCCACCAAGACTTCTACCTTCCTCCTGACAAGTACAATGTAGTTATGTATTTTCAACATAAAATTCTACAGCAAACTGAAAATTTCATGACAGCATTACCAAATTAAATTGTGGAAGCTCCTTTGCTGGAGGTTGGATAGCCATCGGTCATGGATGGGGGTTAGACTAGATCGGGGTTATCACAACAATATTTTTGGGGACCTCAAGAGTGTGGCCCCCAACTCTTGCTGGTGGCTGCTCTGACAATTTTTCCTAAAATACTTAATTAACTTTAGGAAAAAATAAATAAATATGCATATATACACATCCAAATCATAATTTATTTACGTAGATTTTTTTTTTTTGCAGACTCAACAATAAAAATAATGTACAGTTGTCTCTATTCTTTACTGGACCTAAATAGAATACAAACTCAAATAAGGTGCATGTTCTTGTCTTTTTTGTTATTTCTTTTGCTTTTTTTTTTTTTTTAAAGGCTTGCTAGCTAGTTAGTCTACTGCTGTGAAAAGTGATATTTGTATGTTTGATAATATCACCTTTCACAGTTCTCAGCTAGCTACTAAGTCTGCTGTGAAAAGTGATATTAGCAAACATACAAATATCAAATTTCACAACAAAGTTTTCTTAGCCCTGGCAAGCCAAGGAACTAACTAAACTTTGGATGGGGACGTGGGTAGGAGGCAGAGGGGGGCAGAGGTAATGGGGAGTGGTGGTGAGCCTGGGGCTGGTGCCCGCTGTCATGTAGCCAGGGTCAAAGCCTAGACCCCGCAGCTAGGACCTGGAGCCGGCCACCCTGCAGACCATCACCCTCAGGCTGAAGCCCAAAGCCTGAGCACCAACGTTCCCGGGAACTCTCACTGGTTGCCTGCTCCTCTGGCAGTTGTGGCTCCAGGGGGGGGACGGGACAGGGCCCAACCCCTGCTGGTGGCCTTGGGGGAAGGGCGACTGCTTTGACCCTTCCCCAATCACCACTGCCCAGGAGGCTGTGGCAGCAAGAAAAAGCCCCTGGTGGCCACGTTTGAGAAACACTGGACTAGATGACCCCATGGTCCCTTCTAACCCTATGATTCTATGAAAAAAGTTCTTTAGTTTAGTACCAGTCTACTACATCAGAGCAACAAAGAAGCCAGAAGGCCTAGGTGCATAATTTAGTAAGTACACTGACCTTGGCTACAAGTTACAAATCTGGAAAAGGGGAAGCCTGTTTTTAAATAATATTGTATTATGTGAATTTTCCCATTGTTTATAGAATACTTTCCTGCTTGCTGTCTTCAATAATCATTTGGAAACTTGAAACTGAAATCAATTTTCTTGTTGACATTTCCCTCTCTCCACCGTGCATACAATCTCCTTTATTGCTGTAATATTGTTTAAAGAAAAGGAGTACTTGTGGCACCTTAGAGACTAAACAATTTATTTGAGCATAAGCTTTCGTGAGCTATAGCTCACTTCATCGGATGCATACTGTGGAAAATACAGAAGACGTTTTTATACGCACAAACCATGAAAAAATGGGTGATTATCACTACAAAAGGTTTTCTCTCCCCCCACCCCACTCTCCTGCTGGTAATAGCTTATCTAAAGTGATCACTCTCCTTACAATGTGTATGATAATCAAGGTGGGCCATTTCCAGCACAAATCCAGGTTTTCTCCCCCCCTCCCCCATTTTTTCATAGTTTGTGTGTATAAAAACGTCTTCTGTATTTTCCGCAGTATGCATCCAATGAAGTGAGCTGTAGCTCACGAAAGCTTATGCTCAAATAAATTGGTTAGTCTCTAAGGTGCCAAAAGTACTCCTTTTCTTTTTGCAAATACAGACTAACACGGCTGTTACTCTGAAACCTGTAATATTGCTTGTGAATCCTGATTTTGAATTTTTAAGCATCTGAAATCCATTCCCTTGTGTGCACCCCTCACCTAATGCAATATGCTCACAGAAAACAAAGGCAGAAAAAATAGGTCAAGTCATCAATTTAACAGCATTCCACTAACATCCAGACTTCGTGTATAAAAGATACAATCTTTTAATAGCGTAATTTTCAGGCCTCTATTTTTGTAGTCTGAAATATTCAGCACTCTTTTCACCAGCTGAATAGACTAAATTCAAATTATGTGTTTTGATTTTTCTGCCATGCACATCAACAGTTGCAGCTGTTCTCTGAACATAAATTACAGCTGATTTACTATGCAGGAAACGGTTCTTCTAACCATCTGCTGCAGCGTACTAACAAGTCTATATCTAATGCATCGCTATGGGTTATCCATACTTCCAGTGCCTCTGAAGTTATTCAGACTTCTTCAGGGTGTATTCGAGCTCTCCTCATTCAGACAGACTTGAATTCAGGACCCTTTAAACCAGCACTCCAAACTATTTCTGCTATGGTTTTCTACGAACCCTTGAACTACATTAGTATTTAAATACAACAGTGATAAGCCCAAAGATAGACAGACGACGATACAAACCACAGCAGACGGGTAGCTTCGGGAGGAGCATTATCAACTGGAGTAAACTAGCGTGTGTGTGTGTAAAATTCAGATACGAGGAATCTAATTAAACACTCCCCCTAGAATTCTGCGGCTCCAGTTTTGGAGCATCGCTAATACACACCGTCTGCCAGGCCCGTGGGGGGGGGGGGGGGGGGAGATGGTGAAGAGGCAGCACCCAGCCCAATCAGGGGGATACCATACACACAAACACACACACGGCGCGGGAGGGGAGGGGAGACATCGAAGACCTACGTGCCCAGGCCCAGCCGGCTTAGGGATTAAGGGGGGTGGGGGGAGGGCCGGTACTTAACCAGAGCGAGTACCAGCCGGAATTCGTATACGGCCAGGCCCAGCCCAATCAGGGAGCAGGAAGGGGAGGCGGGTACATAGATGCCCGGGCCCAGCCCAATCAGGGAGCGGTGAGGTCCCGCCACTACCCAGGCTCAGTCTCGCTTCTCGGGCAGCCGTTCCCCGCTCCGTTTACCTGCCCCTGGCCGAGGCCGCCAGGCCGCGGCCGGCCCTCTCCCCTCAGCCTCTTCCTCTCACTCCGCCATCTTCCCCGGCTCACCTCGGCCACCCAGTCGGGGGCTCAGGCGCCCGGCGCCTCCAGTCCCGCCCACTCGAGAGCCAACCTATGAGGCACCGTATCGTCATCCTTCCGCCTTCGACAGGCATTGGTCAGTGGAGGCATCCGTCGGAGTTACTTGGAGGCCGCCTGCAAAACTCTCTCCTCTGATTGGCCAGGAGAGGAGCACCCTTTTGCGAAAGTATTGGTTACCCCGTGGCATAAGACCTCCCCTCACCGACATGTAAACCGGCCGTTTACGTTTGAATGTGTGTTCGTGTGACTGCGATTCCAGCCAGCTGGCGCGGACGGAGTGAGCCCTGACCTGGAGCGGGCAGGGCAGGAGGCGGCCCAGCCGTTACCGAAGGCGCCCCAGGTTGTGGCGCCCCCCCCTCCCCTCACGCAGGGATGTTTTACTAGGAAAGGCCCACGCTGCCTAGAGCACGTGGGGCCAGCCCAGGGAGGCCTGAGCTGATCTCCCGGCGTGGGATTTGAGCCTGTTGTACCAGGGAACATGTAGTACCACTAGCACCGCCTGCCCCTCCCTAGCAGCTGTGACAGACAGCACGGAGCCGGCCTGGCAGCTACTGAGGAAAATAGAAAAGAGCAAAAACCTCGAGCAAGCCCCGTGAAAAAGTATGAAGAATTTGAACTAGTAGGACCATTTTTTTTTTAGTTTTTCTATAAACATCAAGGGGGCGACTAGCCCATCAAGGTGGTAAGGGAGGACTCATGGAAGGTAAGGCAATTGCGGGAAAGCAAAATTAATTGTTGCTTTGGTCTTCACTGCAGAGGACGGAAGGGAGATTTGTATACCAGTCATTCTTTGTCACTAACAAACCTGAGGAACCTCTCAGATTGAGGCATCAGTGGAGGTGGTTTTGGAACAAACTGATTAAATAGTAATAAGTCACCAGGACCAGATTGCCTCTGACGCATCATCCACCAGGCATTGTCAGAAGACAAGATACTGGGCTAGAGGGATGATTGGTCTGACCCAATATGGCCATTCTTTTGAATCTACTATTGTCCTTGGTAGTTTGTTCCCATGATTAATCACCCTCACTGTTTAACATTTGTGCTTCGTTTCTGAGTGGAAGGTGTCTGGTTTCAATTTCCAGCCATTGGTTGTTGTTATACTCTATATTAGGTTAAAAGACCATTTTTAGGACACAGTAGGCTCTCCACATGAAACTATTTCTACACCAGCAAGCCCTGCCACCCCTGAATCTTTTTTGGTAAGACCATCAGAATTATGGGTTGGTCTCTCACTGTAAAGCATTTTCTCTAGCCCTGAGGATCACTTGTCTTCTCACCCTTTTTTCCAACATCCCTTTTTAAAATGCAGACATCAGAACTGTACACACTATTCTAGTATCCATGCCATAAACAGAGATAAAATCTTCCTACGCACTACTTCCATTTATACATCCAAGAATAACTTCAATCTTTTCAACACAGCATTGCAGTGGGGTCTTATGTTAAGTTGCTTGTCTACTATAACTCCTAAATCCTTTTTAGTCCCTACTTTCCAATATTCACTTGCCCCCATTCTGTAGGTGTGGTCTGCATTCCTTGTTCCTAGGAATCCAATTTTGTATTTGGCAATATTAAAATGCATTACTTGAATAGGTCCAGATTACCAAGCAATCCAGATCCCTTGGTATGACGGCCCTGTCCTTGACATTGTTTACTACTGTCATCTGCAAATGTACTGATTTTATATTTACTTCCAAATCACTGAAGAAAGTGTTAGTGGATCAGGCCTAGTACTGATCCTGCATAACCCCACTAGAAACAGACCCATCTGATGTTTCCCCATTGACAACTATTTGAGATTTGTCAGTCAGTTCTTAATCCTTTTAATGTGTGTTTGATAGTGTAGTGCTAATTTTTAATCAGTGTGTCATCTGGTACTACATAGGTCTAAGAATCTCAGTATATTGTATCTATGCAATTATCCCCTCACAGAATGAAACCAAGGTAGACAAGATCTCTTCCATAAAAATCATGTTGAGCAGCCTTATATTGCTGTCCTTTAATTATCAATTGAATCATTTTTTCCCATTATTTTCCCAGGATTGATATCAGACTAACCTGCCTCTGATTACTTTGGTCATCTGTTTAAACTTTTGACTTCTAGCACAACAGTAGCACTTTTCCAGTCTCCTGCAATATCCCTGCTATTCCAAGATTAAAAATAATCAGCAAGCCTTGAAGTTCTTTGCCAACACTTATGACCGTTGCATGCAAATTATTCAGGCCTACTGACAACTTCTGGAAAGGATAAGAGGATGTTTAAACATCCTTGTTTCAGTTACTAGTGGACTGGAAAGTACTTCCTCATGTTAAGTGCAGCATCCTGCTTCTTTGTAATGACAGAAGTATTGAACACTTGTGTTTAAATTGATAGATGAACTCATCCTCAGATCTCTACCTTCACTGACTGTTTTGATTCTCAGCTATAATTAAACGCAGTCTGTGGGGTAAAGCACATGAATGCTACCAACAGGGCTTCTGTTGAGATGTGCCCACAACTAGGGGATTCTTTTGTAGGATCTTAGATCCATCACAAGTCCATGTTCAGATTGAAACTCAAATCTTGAATCTTTGACACTGCTTTCCCACACAGCAACTTATTACGCACCAAAACACTACAATAAAAAAAGTGTAGATTGCAAAAATCAACCCCCCTCCCCTAATTTAAAGCTATAACTTCAGTTCTTTCCTGTTATGCAAATGCATTATGCTAGTCTAGTTAAATCAGCGCACACATACCTTTTCCCCCTCAAGGATCCTTGCTCCTTTTGTTACACTGTAGATCTACCTTCACTACTCAATTATAGCTTGATAGCTAGTAAAAAAAACAAAAAAAACAAAAAAAAACCTTACACCTCTCTCATCAGCAACAAGCCCTGCATACTCCAACTGGTATGTAAAAGTCAAGCTTATTTCTGCCCTCACTCCCTCATGCATCAGCCCCACACTAAGGTGTTCTACAGGCTCAAATTAGTCCTCAATTATACCTTTACACTCTATTTGTCATCAATGCAGTTGCATAACTAGCAGCAAAATATGGCCCTGAAGCAGACTTTTAAACTTATGCATAAGTCAGTATAGCATTCAGCTCCCTGTCCCAAAGCTGTGTGGACTCTAAAGTGTCACAGTACACAACTAGATATGATTAAGTATGCAGAGCATATCTAATGTATTTTTTAAAATCAGACTAGAAGTGCACTTAACACAGGGACTAACAGGATGGTAACAGGAAACAAAGGGTAGTTTAGAACAGTGGTTTTCAAACTGTGGGTCATGACCCAGTACTGGGTCATGGAATGTAAGGCACTGGGTTGCAGCAGCTCTGGTCAGCACCTCCAACTGGGCGGTTAAAAGTCCTGTAGGTGGTGCTGCCTGGCTAAGGCAGGCTAGTCCCTACCTGTTCTGAGACCGCCCTGTACCCCAGAAGCAGCCAGCAGCAGGTCCGGCTTGGGGTGGGGGGTGTTTTATGCCACAGGGCTGTGTGCGCTGCCCCTGCCCTGAGCACTGGCTCTGCACTCCACTCCAGTTAGTGGGGACTGGGGGTGGGGGCGGTGCCTGCAGGCGAGAGCCGGACAGAGTGGGGGGGGGGCAGTGCCTGCAGGTGAGAGGTGCATGGAGCTGCTCGTGTGTCTCTGCCTAGAAGCCTGACCTGCTGCTAGCTGCTTTCAGGATGCGGCACAGTCTATGGTGCCAGGACAGGCAGGAAGCCTGCTGTAGCACCCCTGCTGTGCTGCTCACCAGGAGCTGCTTGAGGTAAGCCTATGCCCCAACCCTGCACCCCAATCCCTGCCCTGAGCCCCCTCACCAATCCTGGAGCCCCTTCCTTCACCCCTAACCCCTCATCCCCAGCCCAGAGCCTGCATCCCCAGCCAAGCCCTGACCCCCTCCTGCACTCCAACCCCTGCCCCAGCCCTGAGCCCCAACACCCTGAACCCCTCATTCTCAGCCCCACCCTACAGCCCTCACCCCAACCCTCTGCCCCAGCCTTGAGCCCCTCCCACACCCCTCATACCCAGCTCCATTGCATTGTGGGCATCAACAATTTTCTTCAACTGGGTCACCAGAAAAAAAAAAGTTTGAAAACCACTGGTTTAGAACACTGGAGAGCCGAGTATAGAGCAGTAGGCTCAAGTTACTTATGGACTCATGGGTAAGTACTGCTAGTCTTCCCTTTAACAGATGCCCTGTTATGGAGCTGAGGCTTAGAATAATCTCTTCCCCAGTTTGAACTTCCTTGCAGGGTGGGTAGGATGGCAAATGACTGCTTGTTTCAGTTAATTATAGGATTTTTCATAATCTTCTTGAAGAAAGGAGATCACTTTAGGTTGCTTTCTGAAATGTGCAGAATCAGACTGTAGAGCCTAACAACAGCCTTAAGATTGTTCTATAGTGAACAGAGTCTGTCAACACCACACAGGCACAATTTTTACAGTGAAGACTTATTTATGGATGGATAAATACAGAACTCATTGGGGCAATAAGGCACAACAGTTGACTACAATTACACAGGCAGAAGAAATAGAGAAACATCTTTTAAATAAGCAAATCAAAGCCTATAACATCTTGTGTACCTTTCCATTTAACATAGTCACATTCCTTTCCTTTTTACAATTCCTATTTTACATATGGTCATAAAACCAGAATGTTTCCTTCTTGTACAGAACAGGAATCTTTTACAATTCTCCAGCCTTACTATTGAATTGCAGTCTGAAAATTTCGAAGTGCAACATCTTTCTGCAACTCAAACAGAGTGTCTGAAGAATCCACTGAAGGATTCCTTAATACAAGTAAGTAAAGGAACTAAAGAAATCCATTTGAGGGTTGAATCTTAGCTCAATACTTACAGAAACTTACGTTAACACGATGTGGAGGTGTGTGGAAGCACTTAAACACTGATTCTTCCATAGAGATGGACCTCCAAGTCAACTCAAGACACTCCACTGGTACTGGTTGTCAGATCATTTGTTGACTTATCCACATGTGCACAAGAAGCTGTGTAGCCAATGAATTTGGAGGTGAACAACTGAACACATGCATTGCTTTTGAATCCTTGATTTAATATATAGTCTTGCTGTTAAGTTTTTAATTTAAAAAAGTTATCCTTTCAGTTGTGTTGGTTTCATAAAGATTTGTGGAAAGTATCTGATCAAAGTATTATATTCTAAAATCTCACCTTTTAATTTGAACTGGGATTTACTAGGCAATTCCTTAAAAACAGTTGTATCTAAACTGCCATGAAAGTGTTCCAAGTGCAGCTAAACTAACACCCACAGTGCAGATCACCAGCCAGGGTGGGGCTCAGATAGATGTTACCCAAAAAAAAAAAATCATTGGTTTTCAAATAATCTAAGGATTAATATGAAAGCAGCACAAGGTGTCACTAGAGCTATTACCACTGGATGGTGACAATGACATGAAATCAGACTTTGTGCATGGCTAGTTTTCTTGAATTATAAACACCGGTAAATAAATCTGCACTAATGAAAGCAGTAAATTGTGATGGTGGAGGTAAGAGTGCCCTGTGGGAAGGAACAGTCATACAGAAAAGCAACCTAGGGAGGGGTGCTTTGTGGTCCACTGGCAGTCAGAGCCTGCAAGCTGCTCTTAAGACAGCCACTTCTGCACCTGGTACTGGGGTAGTTTGAGGGATCACTAGGTGGAGTCCAGTTTGTTCCACGGAAGTTGCAACCTGCAATCATGACAGATTACTCTCCCCACTGTGGATTAATTCTACAGAATCCAGTCATAGCATTTGAGACTGCTCAGAACTGGCACAGTATTCCCAATCCTACAGTCCTGGGAAAGAAGCTACATGACTTAAATGATTAATTTAAGGTCGCTCTAAAGAGCAAATCTGGAAAGAGGGAAGAAAGGTCTTAAAAAAACCAAGCGGGGAGCAAAAAAGGCAGCTCTGTTGCACTAGCATGGGAAGGAAAAAGGCAGTGCTACTGACACCTAGGACTAGCTGAAGTTTCACACTATTCTTCACTATACACTACTCCCAGTAAAAAAAATTCAGATGGCTTTTCTGTGGGATATCACCCCCTTTTTGGCTTCCTAGATGTAGAGCTCCAGAAGAATAAGTTTGCAGCAGCAATACATAGGAAGGAAAGGCGATCGTTATAGTCATACAGCAATGCAGAGGAAAAATCTGAAATAGGGACTTTTTAATGCTCCATTCCAAGCTGCACTGCAGCCACTTCCCTTTGTTCCTGCTACACAGGGAATGTTCACCTTTGTGAAACAAGCTGGTGAGGGATTGCAGATGTGTTTTTCCATGTACCAGTAGCAATGCACTATGGAAAGATAGTGGGGAGAAAATGGAGTTCTAGTCCTTAGAAATTAGGAGTGGTAAGGAATGGGTCTCCCATCCATCAGTGAAGAAATCGAATGCTCATTTTCTGCTCTACATCCACCTTCTCCAAAACCTGCAATAAAACCAAGAGACAGCTGGTTAAGTCACTTATGTACACAGTTCTGTTCCAGTTAAAATGTTGAATGATATTAAAAAAGCAAGCAAAAGGAGTATGGGGCATCCTGGCAAGCCAGTCTTTCATCTGGAGGCTGCTAATGCTGTGCCCCAGAAGCTAAGCTTTCCTTTTAAAAATTAAGAAAACCACAATGTGAACCAAGTGTAACTAATATAGTAATAGCGGCAAAGAGTCCTGTGGCACCTTATAAACTAACAGATGTATTGGAGCATAAGCTTTCGCAGTTGAATACCCACTTGGTCAGATGCGTGTAGTGGAAATTTCCAGAGGCAGGTATAAATATGCAAGCAAGAATCAGGCTAGGGATAACGAGGTTAGTTCAATCAGGGAGGATGAAGCCGTCTTCTAGCAGTTGAGGTGTGAACACCAAGGGAGGAGAAACTGCTTTTGTAGTTGGCTAGCCATTCACAGTCTTTGTTTAATCCTGAGCTGATGGTGTCAAATTTGACAATGAACTGAAGCTCAGCAGTTTCTCTTTGAAGTCTGGTCCTGAAGTTTTTTTTGCTGCAGGATGGCTACCTTTAAATCTGCTATTGGGTATCTAGGGAGGTTGAAGTGTTCTCCTACAGGTTTTTGTATATTGCCATTCCTAATATCTGATTTGTGTTCATTATTCACCCACGAAAGGTTATAGTTCAATACATCTGTTAGGCTATAAAGGCGCCACAGGACTCTTCGCTGCTTTTACAGATCCAGACTAACACGGCTACCCCTCTAATACTAATATAGTAATGTCAATCTCCAGACAGCCAGAAACAGCTAAGAAGTGTGGACTATCCTCCTTTGTTAACCTTTAACTCATGTGACAACCTCTTAACAAGTATCAACACTACACAGTAGAACCTCAGAGTTACAAACTGACTTGTCAAGCACACTCCTCATTTGGAACTAAAAGTACGCAATCCGGTAGCAACAGAAACAAAACCAAATACAGTACAATACTTTGTTAAACTACTAAAAAATAAAAAGTTTAAAGAAAGATTTGACAAGGTAAGGAAATGGTTTCTGTGCTTGTTTCGTTTAAATTAAGATGGCTAAAAGCATTTTTCTTCTGCATAGTCAAGTTTCAAAGCTATATTAAGCCAATGTTCAGTTGTAAACTTTTGAAAGAACAAAACGTTTTGTTCAGCATTAAGAACATTTCAGAGTTACGAACAACGTCTATTCCCGAGGTTTTATCATTTTTCACTACTGGACAAGGTATATGGGCTTGTCTACATCAGGAATTTGACTGGCACAGATAAAGAATAATTACTCTGCTTTAGTTATGCTAGTATAATTCCCCTGGGTGATTATTTAATAACATGGAGTAATTATTCCGCTATAACTGTGCCAGCCAATTTCCCCATGTAGGCAAGCCTCAAGGAAGGAAGTAGATTATCATTTTCTGATCTACTGTGATCGGAGTCTCATTTTGGGATCTCAAATGGACCTTGGAAGAGCACTGTTTTTTCCCTAGTTTGACTCCTGGCACAGGCCATTTAACTCTCTCCCACAAGAAAGTTACCCTTGTGGTGGGCCTCTTGCCTGAAAATCTGCTTGACTAAAAATTAAAAAAACAGATCCAGCTACATAACCTCAGAAGAAAAAGTTCACAGAAGAGGTATACAGGCTGATTGAGGGATTATACGCTGGCAGCACAGCCCCAGAAGTGAACCCTGCCCTTCAAGAGGCTATGATCTCATTCCCTCTGCTAGGGCACAGGGGAATTATGATATACTGGGAAGGACTGCTACACTAACTGCAAAAATGAAGGGTAGTATCTTTTTGGCTCATTTCCAACTATTTATGTGACTGCTCAGTGATGACCACAGTCAATCACTTCCTGTAATTCAAAAGGTTAATTCCCAACCTTGACAAACTCTGTGAAGGAGATGGCACTGTCTCCATCCTGATCAGCCTCCTGGATTGTCCTGTCAGCAATACTGCCCAGCTGCTCGTCTGAAATGTTTACACCAACCATCATCCGCAATACCTGCAAGATACAGAAAGCCCAGGAAGTCTGAATATCGCTATATAAATAACCTTTAAGCTAAGAGTGTTATGGGAAGATTATTCTGAAAGTCTTGTGCAGAATTTATGCACAGTACTCGGAACAAGGATACCATCCAAGTAGCAACTCTGTGTAAACAGAACACAGCAGGACCCTTGTTACTGTCTGGAAATGTTTTCTATGATCAAGATTTTCAGTTCCTCTTGTACACCGAACCTATTGACCAAAATTGCCTCCACACAAGTACAGAATATACAAGAATGCCTTTATGTGCCCCCTGAACAGAAGTGCAAGCTTCTTCCTCATTCCCAAAAAAGTGGAATTCAAAAAAGAGCTCCTACAAAGTGAGTGAATAGGATTCTCGGAATATTTTTTTTTTAAATCTGGTAGTTTCAACTATTTTTCACAAGACTGACAACTGCTTGATTTGACCTTTCCCTGTTTAGGTTTGTTTCGTTGCTTTCTGAAGCCTTGCAAGTTGCAGATATGCAATCAAAACTGCACTAGTCAGCTCTTCTCCTTCCTGCCAGTTTGTAAGGTGCTTTTCTGTGCTGAAGACAGAAGTGAGCAGTTTTGATCAAATGCAGTTCCTTGCTCAACATGAGCCACAAATTACTGCCTACTTGGCAAGATTAGTAGAATGCAGTTACTCCCAACTCAAATCTAGCCTGATATGCAGATCCATGCCATTACAGTACTTATTTCTTGTTGCTTTGCTCCATCCAGGAAGAAGGCAACAAAAGCTTTATCCCCCTGGGAAAAAACTGATCAGATAAACTAATCCACCTCAAAAAACAGACCCATACCTAGTCTTGTTGTCCCGGCCATAAAAACTAAGTATGGTGGGGGTTTTTTTTGTAGGGGCAGGTTACATCTGCTCATCTCTGTGTTCCAATGGAAGTACAGTCATCCATAAATAATCAAACATGTTAAAAATTAACCTAATGCTCTGCTGAAGTTTTTGATGGAGTAGGAAGTCTATGCTCTTACTGGAGATTGAAAGACAAAAGTCACCATATTTTTGAAGCTACAGGTAGGCAGAGTCCAGTCAGCCATACATTTTTGAATGGCCTGTAAAACTGGTCTAACCACAGTTGCTTGCAGATGCTCCAACTATTAGATCAAAGGCTGCCATTAGACTTCTTCCATATTCTAAAGCTGTTTTAGGTCGATGGCACATTTTTTGGGAAGGTCACCCAAGTGCCCAACTTCCAATAAAATCTTTCACATGTCAATGTGATGAGCAGGTCAATTTCACTCTTTTACAAAAAGCATTCTTAGGGAAAGAATTTCTTTAAGGGTTAAAGTTGCAAGCTTGGTCATCTAAAGACCAACGGACTCAATTTAAGTCCCATTCTAGCCCAAAGTGCTCTTTACCTGAAGCAGCTCATCTCGGGATATCTTGTCATCTTTATCCAGGTCATATAGTCGAAAAGCAACTAGAGGGAAGGTGAGAATGAGTCAGCTGAATTCAGGTACTATTTGTTCACCTTCCCCACCCACATACGTAAATTTAAAATTTCATGCACTCAAAAACATGGTTGTCCGAAAGCTGGCAGCAATGTAGGTGTTGGGTCATTAAAAAATGACCATTGATGTAAATATTAGACTACAGCTTTTCTAGGATCCTGTTAAAAATGTTTTATAGAATTATATAATTCAGAGTTCCCACCTACCATGATAATCAGTTTGTTCCTGCAATTTGCTAGTGTCTCAATATATGTAGTCCTTTTCAGAGGATTGCACATTATTGTTCAGAGACAACAGCCACTTAGAAATTACCTTTCAAGATCAAACCAGTAGTCCATCTAGTTAAGTATCCAACGTGACATGGGTCAGTACTAGATTTACAGGAAGACACAGCAACCTCCATAATGGACAATTCTATAAATAGCCTGCTTGCAGGGGAAGTTTCTTTCTAACCCTGAAACATGAGAGTTTATTTCTTTAATTCCATAAGGAATCATCTTTGCACTGTCACTTCTCTGACTGGCCTACACTTTGCCTTAAGTATATGGTCAAATCAGAGCCTAGAGAATGCTGATCAAAAGACTGCTGCAGACTTAGTATATAGGAGTAATTCACTTTCCACTCTGACCATACGCTTCAAGCAGAATAAGGAACAATCATGACAGGGGAGAGTGGGATGGAGGTGTGAAGATGAGTGGCAATACCATATCATATGAAGGACTGGAGAAATAGCAAGTGGTATGAGGAAGGGAACTGGAAGGCCCATTCATGGCTGGAATACTACTCTACTTCCAGAAAGCATCTCTCAGAACTGCTCTGACACCACAGCAACCTGTCATGAGACATTTAGGAAAGAGCTGAAATTAGTCCAGCATAATCAAGTCTCCAGAATCTCTGTACGTAACGCCATTTTTACTAAGCTTCAACATATCCTACTAGCTTCTGAAATGGCTATGGCAGCCTCTGTTACAGTCTACTACTTACAGGTTTTATAAGTCAGTTTGTATTTAAAAATAAGTACTGCAGTATGTCAGCTCAGTCAGTGTGTGTGTAGGGTCACTCTCTCAGGAAACATAAGGGTGGAAGACTAAAGAACCAGGAGGCAAGGAATGGAATTGTCCAGGTAGAGTGTGAAGTTCCTTACAGTGCAGCTTGTTACTCCGGCTGTTGAGTGGTTCTGGTCCATTCTGGTCTTTGCTTTTTTCATTATCTTCAATGGGTCGGAAGTGGGCCAAAGTCCTCATGAATCCACGGAAATTCACCTGGTCCTCTCTGCAAGGTATTACAACAGGTAAATTGTCTAAAATTTAGCATAATACAGGTTGTCTATTGCAGTTGTGAACTCAAGCTTCAGTGACCAAACAAGTCCCTTCGTGGTATTTCTGTAGGAGCAAGTTAATTGAGTGTTCTATAAATTTTTTATTTACATCCAGCAAGCCCTTGCCTTCTTGGTCTCCTTCAGTAGAGGGAAATTTCCTTGTGGTCATCCAGGAATTGCAAATGTTTTCAAGAGCAGTAGCAGAATTATTGGTGGATACATGATGCAATGTAGAGAGGAGGTATGGTCTGAGGTAGTAAAAAGAATCAAGATTTCTTAAGGTGAGGTTGGATAAGTCATTTAGTTTCTATAAAATAGGTACATTTACTCACCTCAAAACTGTTGTAGGGGGTTTAAGATTTCTAAAACATTTCAAAATTTCTTAGATGAAGCACAAAATGAGGAACCAAAATTTAGAAATGAACAAGGTTTGTGCAAGTAGAGTCTGAAAATCTCAGGCACTAGTTCTTTAAAGTGACGAACTTTGGGTGTCAAATTCGATACCTTAAAAGAGCTCTAAATTCAGGAAGTGTGAGATCCCACTTTCTCAAAATCATGCCCCTTTAAGGTGCCTCAAGTTGGGCAGCTCAGAAGTTCAGGAACCCCAAAATAATTTGTTGAAGTCTTGTACAAAGCTTTTTACTACAGGAAACCACACTACCTATGACCTCTCTTCTCAGGCCCTTTTTATCCAACAAAGGAGGAAGAAAGGCATAAGCCAATCTTGTTTTTCCCTTAGTGGGTCAACGCGGAGGAACTGGGGAGAAGGGTAGAGATCTAACACACTGGACCAAAAAGGGAGTTCCAGGTACATGAGACAGCTTGGTAGGCAAAAGATAGGAGAACACAGAATGACACAAAGGTGCTCTGAACAAAGTGAAGTGGTTAGGAGACAGATGAAATGCAGTTTATGCCAAACATTCAAGGCAAGGAGCTTACTGAACTGGAGGGTGAGAAGCCAGTGAAGCAACTACAACCCATGCAGAGTGTAGTCAGAGTGACAGGCAAGAAAGATTTTGCAGCAGATTTCTGGACTGATCAGCTGGGGGTGTGTGGGGGAGGAGAACATGAGTAAGCCCAAAGGAAATTGCAAAAGACATCCAAGGGCTTGGACAAGGGTCTTGGCACTGGCAATAGGAATGGATAATTTTGGAGATTTGAAACAGTTTGATGGGAAGAGAAAGAAGAGTCTGGTTTTAGCCATGTTAAGTTTTAGCTGGTGGTATGGTATCCAAGATGTCAGATGCAGATTTGAGGATCAGTATTGAGGTGGCAGCAGAAGCCATGTAGTAGGCTGACATTACCTATTGAGAAAAGGCCCAGGACAAACCCCTACAGAGAAAGGGGAAGAGGAGGCATCCCCAAAGAAGATACTGAAGGATCAGACAGATACTAAAGTAACCTAGAAGAGCAGTGTCTCTGAATCCCAGAGAAAGTGTCTCTAGGAGGGTCCGACTGACCATAGGCGCCAACTTCTGCTGGTGCCGGTGGGTGCTTGACTCCCCTCTGCCCCCATTCCAACCCCTTCCCCAAATCCCCGCCCCGGCCTCACCTCTTCCCTTGAGTGCACCACGTTCCCGTTCCTCCTGCCTCCCTCCTGGAGCTTGTTACACAGCAAAACAGCTGTTTTGCGGCAGCAAGTGCTGGGAGGTAGGTGGAGAAGCGGGGACATGGCACACTCAGGGGAGGAGGTGGAGGCAAGGTGGGGCAGGGAGCTGGGCTGCCGGTGGGTGCAGAGCACTCATGGAGTCGGCACCAATGTGACTGACTACATCAAGACAGCAAGAAGAAAGAGGACAAAGAAGAGGCCTTACAGCTGATGGATTGACAGTCTGCCAAGCTGGAGACTGAGGTGCAGGACAACGCAGCTTACACTTGAATAAAGAAAAAAAGAGGACTTGTGGCACCTTAGAGATTAACAAATTTATTTGAGCATAAGCATCCGATGAAGTGAGCTGTAGCTCATGAAAGCTTATGCTCAAATAAATTTGTTAATCTCTAAGGTGCCACAAGTCCTCTTTCTTTTTGCAGATACAGACTAACATGACTGCTACTCTGAAACCTTACACTTGAATGTCACTTTTCAGTGAAGTTGATGATCCTGGGAGGAAGGCAAGGTGGTTTAAAGCAAGTCCAAAGGTGGAGAACCAGACAATTAGGGAGTAAAGCTGCTTGTTAAGAGATACTAGTGCTAGAAGTGAGTTTGTAGCTGATAAGTCTGTATTGTCTCCTCTATGCAGGGTTGCTGTTGCCATATTGGTCTCAGGATATTAGAGAGAAGGTGGGAGAGGTAATAGCTTTCATTGGATTAACTTCAGTTAATGAGAGAGAAGCTTTCAAGCTTACACAGAGCTGTTCTTTAGGTCTGGAAAATGTATTCAGCATCACAGCTAACTACAAGGTGGATCAGACTGTTTAACATAAGTAGTTGACACCATAGGCGCCAACTCCGTGGGTGCTCTGGGGCTAGAGCACCCACAGGGAAAAATTAGTGGGTGCTGAGCACCCACCGGCAACCAAGCTCCCCTCATCCCCCACCCCATCTCATCCTCCCCTGAGCATGCTGCATCCCCGCTCCTCTGCTTATCTCCCAGCACTTCCCACCTGGCTGCTGCCAAACAGCTGTTTGGCAGCTTTAGCACACTCCAGGAGGGAGGAGGAGCAGGAGGTGGGGAAAGAGGCGGGGTTGGGGCAGGGATTTGGGGAAGGAGTTGGAATAGGGGTGGGGCGGGGCAGGGGTGGGGCCTCATGGAAGAGATGGAGTGGGGTGGGGGCTGAGCACCCACATGAAAGAAAGTCAGCGCCTATGGTTAACACATTTCAAGTCTCTTGGACTGTCACCAGAGGCATTCAGCAGCAAGATAACAGGAATGGAGAATAGGTTAACATGTGAACCAGAACTGAGTATTGATTAAGGATCATAACACCCTGATAAGGTAGGCCAGTGTCCCCATATTACAGATTGGAAACCATACAAAAAAGATGTTAAGTGACTGCCCAAAGTCACACAGCAAATGTATGGGAAGACTGAAGATAGAATCCAGGTATCCAATTCCTACTCCCATGCTTTAACCATAAACATACCTCTGATTAGAACTTTGCAATGTTTGTCACAAAACTTGTAGACCATTTGGAAATGCATTCAATAGGAACTTACCCCTCTGGGAAAAAGGCATTAATAATCCGGTCTCCCAGGGGGTTGATGGCAAGCTCAGGAATTCGTTGGAAGTCTTCACGGCTAAGGGAAGCAAGAATATGAGAGTCTTCATAAACTTAGCTGTAGAGAAAGTTGCATAAAGACTGAGTAAAGTCTAATGAGAGGATCCACAATACAGTACATCCATTTGGATTTTACTTCTTCAGCAAAGTACTTTGCTGTTTGCTTTCCAACCATAATAGTGCAATAGCGTTAAAAGTTTATTAATGGCACCCAAGACAAGGAGAATAGTGCTGAGTTTGTATTACATTACATGCCTATAATAGTGCTAATTTATCAAGTTAATAGCACTTCTCAGATACAGTGAATACCAATTTATGCAAGAAAATCTACCAAACAATTTTAGTTAGTTATCCCTCTAGAATGATTGGACAATATGCAACTACAGGAAAAGAAAGCAACATAATGAAAAGCAAGTAACAACTAAAGTAAATTTGTTTAGCAACAGAGTCACTTGAGTTGGAAGGAATTTTAGATTAGTTCATCTGGAGCGATGTATCACAGTCTTGATATCACCAAAAGCCACTAATCAATTTTCAGGTTTTAATTTCTTTCTGTCTGGACCCTTTGTTGTCTGATCAAGATATTTAAATAATGCTGTGGAAATGAAATTTGAGCTTGTTTCAAACAGGAAGCGTTCCCTGCTTTAGAACACTAGCAGTTTTCTATAGGCACCCATCGAAACTAAATAAGGTCAGGCTTGACAAAGCCCTGGCTGGGTTGATTTAATTGGGGATTGGTCCTGCTTTGAGCAGGGGGTTGGACTAGATGACCTCCTGAGGTCCCTTCCAACCCTGATATTCTAGGATTCTATGAAATACCTGTGCTGCTTAAAAACTACACTGGTAAACAAAGTTACATTAGTATAAAAGAGTTTGTACTTGTATAGCTTATTCAAATTAAGAATGCAAAATAAGCAACAGTAAAGCACCTTTATAGTTATACTGCTATGTTTGTAAAAAAAGTTCAACCAGTATAACAGTTGGTAATTGGTACTAGACTTCCTTATTCATTTAGGCCTGTGGCTGGAAAGGTATTAACGCATTAATTAGTGGTAGAGGCCAAGATGTACTAAAATGCTGGTTGAAAGTTTAAACACATTTTCGCCAAGAAGCAATTTCAAACTCTTCCTTGTTGGGTGCCCAATTTGTGACCTTGTGCCAGATTTGCAGAAATACTAAACACCGACAATTCCACTTGAAATCAACAGGAGCTCTGGGCACTCAGCCCTTCTGAAATTCAACTAAAAGGTCTCAAGTTGGGCACCCAAGAACTAGTTGCTTTTGAAAACTGTCTTAAGCAAATGAAGTGGTGATACAGATGACAGTCAGTTCAAGCTTTTCTAAGCACCAGGCCTAGTAATGCAGGAATCTGAACATGAGGACATTCTGGAGACAATTGTGAGCTACCACTTCACAGAACTATAAATATTAGACAGAAAGAGACCTATGGAGTCTAGTCTCACCTACTGTCAGTGGGAACTGCTCCCCACAATGTTCTCTAGTGCTCTTCCAGTCTAGTTTTAAAATTTCTCCTGCTGTTGCTATACTTGAGGACCCAGTTGTAGTGTAACTATTGCTGGGGTCCCAATCTAAGTTCCCTCTAAGCTGTGCGGTCGTGCAGGTGCCTCTCCCCCAGCATGGATCTGCCGTGGCAGGGGAGAGGAGCCCCTCCCAACCCTTGGCTCAGGCCAGGCCTGCCCGAGCTGCTGCAGCCAGGGAGAGGCGCCTCTCCCCCGGCCCCGAGCTGCTGTGGCAGGAGAGGGCTGGGGGGGAGGGAGGGAAGGAGAGTCCTCTCTCCCCCGTGCAGCCCCAGGGCAGCCTGCACCCCAAACCCCTCATCCCTGGCCTCACCCGTGCCTGCACCCCAATCCTCTTCCCCAGACCCGAGCCCCCTCCCACACTCCAAACCCCTCATCCCCAGCCCCACCCCAGAGCCCGCACCCCCAGCCAGAGCCCTCATCCCCCCCACACTTCAACCCTCTGTCCCAGCCCAGAGTCCCCTCCTACATTCCAAACCCCTCGGCCCCACCTCATGAATTTTGTTATGTGCACCAATATGGAGACGATGTGTCACACACTGCCTCCATACTGGGTGCACATAAAATTCATTCCACACATGTATGTAAAAAAGAGAGGACACTGGTCCCAATTATAGTATATTTGTCATAACATGGTTAAAACAGTGTGATCTTAGAGTACAGTGGGGAAATGGCCAATTTTTTTTAACTGTCTCTGAACAATGCTACTGCCCTGTGCATGCCCATGCCTGTGTTATGCTTCAGAGACATGATTAAGACGCACCTATACATCAAAAATAGATAGCCATGTTGTAACTCAACCCCCTCAATATGGTTGTATTTGAAATAGACAAGGGGCACAGCACACAGATGCTGTGAAGCCAAGATGCGGTGAAGCATCTACACTGGGATAAAAGCCATTTTAACTACAGTGCTTTGGCTCAAATTCCGATGTGTAAGGCCCTACCAAATTCACAGTCCAGTTTGGTCAATTTCACAATCATAGGATTTTAAAAATCAAATTTTATGATTTCAGTTATTTAAATCTGAAATGTCGTGGTGTTGTAATTGTAGTGGTCTTGACCCGAAAAGGAGCTGGAGTGGCAAGGCGGAGGGTCACAAGGTTATTTTAGGGGGGTTGCAGTACTGTTACCCTTACTTCTGCACTGCTGCTGCGGGCGCTGCCTTCAGGCTGGGTGCCTGGCCAACAGCTGCTGCTCTCCGCCCAGCTCTGAAGACAGTGTCGTAGTAAGAGTGGCAATATTGCACCGCTCCTAAAATAACGTTGTGACCCCCCCCTTCAACTTTTTTGGGTCAGGACCCCCAATTTGAGAAAAGCTGGTCTCCCCCATGAAATCTGTATAGTATATGGTAAAAGCACACAAAAGACCAGATTTCATGGTCTGTGATGCATTTTTCATGGGTGTGAATTTGGTAGGTCCCTACTAATGTATACAAGCCACTGAAATCAACTACTCCCACATCCTGTCTAGAATTTTCCATTGACATAATGTCAGATTCCTTGCTTGTTAAATTTCAGCTTCAGAGAATTTACATTCAACATTTCAGCCTCATGTTGTGCCTGGTTTATGGTAAGAGTTTAACAATTAACTACAAGTAACCCCTAGGTTTTAAATTCACTTCTATTTTTGCTCATTAAGGGGACATTATGGGGTAGGTATTATAATTGGAATAGCTGTAACAGCCATAAAAATAACTGAATGCAGAAAGGCAAGTTGTACCTCATTTTATACACCCAAGGCCCCTCAGAGTCATTAGGGACCTACTTCACCTGGCTGAGGCCGGAGCCTACAGGAAATCGGATGTTCTATTTCTTCCTTATTCATGGGGCCATAGCAGCAGGCTTCTCCCAATGAGACTTTCCAGGAACCTTTTTCTACTATAACCTTGCTTAAAGGTTGTTTTGCCTATGATCTTTAACTGCAAATTGGTTAGTCTGCATAATAAAGAGCATCCATGACATTTTTCAGTACTAAACAAGAGTTTCTGCTGCAAACAATTAGTAGCTTCTAGGTAGGCTATGCATTTCTAAGCTGTGGGATGTGTCTTCTGAAGGGAACACAAGAGCCCAACATGGGGGACACACCCATCTCATTGCCTTGTCCCAAGCATCTGCAGGGCCATTGCTGGCCACTCATTCTTTCACCCACTACTGCTCTTATGTTTGGTCTTCCTTGACTAGGTGGTCACACATAGTGCTGTTCCCCGATGTCTGACAAGAGAGGGAGCAGCACTGTATAGAACTGAGGAAAGAACTGAAGAGAGAATGTGACAGCTGTGGGAGTAGATAAATGGAAGACCGTTCCCAAAAGTGAGGAAATGGGAAAGGGAGGAACTACTGGAGAAGTGGAGAGAGAAATAAGTGAAATAAAGGGAGGAGAAAACTGGCAAGGAGAGCAAAGCTTCGTCTATGCTGGTTACAAACACACAAACTTTGGGGGAAGTTTCCCTGTGTAGACCAGGCCAGAGAACTGGGAAACATGTGTCAGTAGTGGAAGAAAGAATTAGAAGAGAAACGGGTAGAGAGGAAATGAAAAACAGAAAAAGCAGAAAAATACAAAGGAGATTAAATGTGTAAATGAGTCAGGTGAGATGGGAGTGGCACTATACGCAAAAGCAAGCATAGAATCAAACATAGTAAAAAAAATTGAGTGACTCGAAAAAAAAAAAGTGACTCATACACTACTGCAGAATCTCTATAGATAGAAATTCCATGCTTGAATAATAAGACTAGCAGTAGGATACACTACAGCCCACCTGACCAGGATGGTGAAGGTGAAATGCTCAGGGAGATTACTGGGTTTTCTGTTTTTGTAGCCTCTCTAATGGGGGATTTCAGCTGTTCCCATATTGAATGGGAACATGTCACCTCAGTACTGATACAGAGACAAAAATTTATACACACCATTAATGAGTGATTCTTGGAGAAGCTAGTCCTAGAAGCCATGAAGGGAGAGGGAATTTTGACTTAGGACTAAGTGACTCGCAGGATTTGGTCCAAGAAGTAACTATAGCTGAACCATTCAGTAATTGTGACCATAATGTAATTAAATGCAACATCCTTGAAGAGGGAAAATACCAAAGAAACCCACCACAGTAGTGTTTAACTTCAAACAGGGGAACTACATAACATTGAGGTGGCTAGTTAAACAGACATTAAAAGGAATAATCACAGAAGTAAAATGCCTGCAAGCTGCATGGAAACTTTTCTAAAAATACTCAGGCTCCAACTATACGTAAACCCCCAAATTTAAAACCAACAAAAAATCTGTAGTATGAGGGTCAAAAAATGCCATCATGGATAAACAAAGTAAGAGGTGGTTAAAGACAAAAGGACATCCTTTAAAAATTTGAAGAAAAAAAGGAGCATAATCTCTGGCAAGTCAAGTATGATTAGGCAGTCTTCTTAGTAATGCACCACCCCCCCTTGCAGCTCCCAATGGCCAGGAATGGGGAACTGTGGCCAATGGGAGCTTCAGGGGAGGTACCTGCAGGCGAGGGCAGCGCACAGAGCCCTCTGCCCTCCCCTCCTCCAGGGACATGGTGCTAGCTGCTTCGGGTGTGGGGCCGGGGCCTGCCTTAGCCTCACTGCGTGCTGCTGCCACCCCGTCACCGCTCCATGTAAGCGGTGACGGGCTGGAGCCCGCACCCTGGTCCCCTCCCGCACTCTGCACCCTGTCCTGAGCCCCCTGCCGCACCCCAACCCCCTGCCCTGAGCTGTTTCCTGCACATCGCACCCCCTCCCACACCACCTCCTGCACCCAACCCCCTGCCCCAGCCCTAAATTCATGGTCGTGCATGCAATTTTCCCACCCAGATGTGGCCCTCTGGCCAAAAAGTTTGCCCACAACTGGGTTAGATGATAAAGGCAAAATATCATAATGCCACTGTACAAATCCATGGCACACCCACACCTTGAATACTCCACGCAGTTTTGGTCAACCCATCTCAAAAAAGAGGTTTGAACTGAAAAAAGTATAACGAAAGGCAACAAAGGTAACTGGGGGTATGGAACAGCTTCCATATATGAGAGATTAAAGAACTGGGACTGTTCATCTTAGGGAAAAAAGATGACTAAGAGGGGATATGATAGAGGTCTATAAAATCACGAATGGTGTGGAGAAAGTGAATAGGAAGTGTTATTTACTCTTTACAACACAAGAACTAGGGGGTCACCCAATTAAAGTAACAGGCAGCAAGTTTAAAACAAATACTTCACACAACGCAGTCAGCTAGAATTCATGGCCAGGGGATGTTGAAGGTCGAAAGTATAACTGGGTTAAAAAAAAAATTAGATAAATTCCTGCAGGATAGGTCCACCAATGGCTATTAGCAAAGATGGCCAGGGATGCAAGCCCATGCCCTGGGGAAGGAAGAATCACACAGTAATTGCCCTGTTCTGTTCATTTCCTCTGAATCATCTAGCACTGGCCATTATCAAAAGACTGGATACCATTGGTCTCATCCAGTATGGCCATACTTATATTCTAGATGTGGTATTTGCATCAGAGCACGAAAAAACAGTAAATTTATTTTAGATAAAATTAGAACCCCTCTTCCCCCTAGTACGTGTGAAACACATGTCCACACACATACACACTCCAACCAATTTCATAGAATCATAGAAGATTAGGGTTGGAAGAGACCTCGGGAGGTCATCTGGTCCAACCCCCTGCTCAAAGCAGGGCCAGCACGAACTAAATCATCCCAGCCAAGGCTTTTATCAAGCTGGGCCTTAAAAACTTAAGGATGGAGGTTCCACCACTTCCCTAGGTAACCCATTCCAGTGCTTCACCACCCGTTTAGTGAAATAGTTTCTTAATATCCAACCTTTGGGCCAAAAGAAATCTGATGAGGTTCAATAAGGATAAGTGCAGGGTCCTGCACTTAGCATGGAAGAGCCCAATGCACAGCTACAGACTAGGGACCGAATGGCTAGGCAGCAGTTCTGCGGAAAAGGACCTAGGGGTGACAGTGGACGAGAAGCTGGATATGAGTCAGCAGTGTGCCCTTGTTGCCAAGAAGGCCAATGGCATTTTGGGATGTATAAGTAGGGGCATAGCGAGCAGATCGAGGGATGTGATCGTTCCCCTCTATTCAACATTGGTGATGCCTCATCTGGAGTACTATGTCCAGTTTTGGGCCCCACACTACAAGAAGGATGTGGATAAATTGGAGAGAGTCCAGCGAAGGGCAACAAAAATGATTAGGGGTCTGGAACACATGACTTATGAGGAGAGGCTGAGGGAACTGGGATTGTTTAGTCTGTGGAAGAGAAGAATGAGGGGGGGATTTGATAGCTGCTTTCAACTACCTGAGAGGTGGTTCCAGAGAGGATGGTTCTATACTATTCTCAGTGGTAGAAAATGACAGGACAAGGAGTAATGGTCTCAAGTTGCAGTGGGGGAGGTTTAGGTTGGATATTAGGAAAAACTTTTCACTAGGAGGGTGGTGAAACACTGGAATGCGTTACCTAGAGAGGTGGTAGAATCTCCTTCCTTAGAAGTTTTTAAGGTCAGGCTTGACAAAGCCCTGGCTGGGATGATTTAATTGGGGATTGGTCCTTCTTTGAGCAGGGGGTTGGACTAGATGACCTCCTGAGGTCCCTTCCAACCCTGATATTCTAGGATTCTAACCTAGATCTTCCCCACTGCAGCTTGAGACCATTACTCCTTGTTCTGTCATTTGCCACCACTGAGAACAGCTTTACTCCATCCTCTTTGGAACCCCACTTCAGGTAGTTGAAGGCTGCTATCAAATCCCCCCTCACTCTTCTCTTTTGCAGATTAAGTAAGCCCAGTTCTCTCAGCCTCTCCTCATAAATCATATGTCCCAGACCCCTAATCATTTTCATTGCCCTCTGCTGGACGCTCTGATTTGTCCAAATCCTTTCTGTAGTGTGGGGCCCAAAACTGGACGCAGTACTTCAGATGTGTCCTCACCAGTGCTGAATAATCGCTTCCCTTGATCTGCTGGCAATGCTCCTACTAATACAGCCCAATATGCAGTTAGCCTTCTTGGCAACAAGGGCACACTGCTGACTCCTCCAGCTTCTCGTCCACTATAATCCCCAGGTCCCTTTCTGCAGAAATGCCATTTAGCCAATCGGTCCCCAGCCTGTAGCAGTGCATGGGATTCTTCAATCTTAAGTGTAGGACTCTGCACTTGTCCTTGTTGAACCTCAGATTTCTTTTGGCCCAATCTTCCAATTTGTCTAGTTCACTCGGGACCCTAACCCTACCCTCCAGCATATCAACCACTCTCCCCAGCTTAGTGTCCTCCGTAGACATGTGAGGGTGCAATCCATCCCATCATCCAGATCATTAATGAAGATGTTGAACAAAAACAGCCCCAGGGCAGATCCCTGGGGGTACTCTGCTTGATACTGGCTGCCAAATAGACATTGAGCCATTGGTCACTACCAGTTGAGCCAGACGACCTAGTCAAATTTCAATCCACCTTTAGTCCATTCATCCAATCCATACTTTAACTTGCTGGCAAGAATACTGTGGGATACCATGTCAAAAGCTTTGACAAAGTCAAGACAATCACGTCCACTGCTTTCCCCATATCCACAGAGCCAGTCATCTCATCATAGACGGCAGTCAGGTTGGTCAGGCATGACTTGCCCTTGGTGAATCCATGTCGACCATTCCTGATCACCTTCCTCTCCTCCAAGTGCTTCAAAATGGATTCCTTGAGGACCTGCTCCATGATTTTTCTAGAGACTCAGGTGAGGCTGACTGGTCTGTAGTTCCCTAGGTTCTCTTTCTTCCCTTTTTTAAAGATGGGCACTATATTTGCCTTTTTCCAGTTGTCCGGGACCTTTCCTGATCACCATGGGTTTTCAAAGATAATTGCCAAAGGCTCTACAATCACATCAGCCAACTCCCTCAACACCCTTGGATGCATTAGATCTGGCCCCATGAACTTGTGCATGTCCAGCTTTTCTAAATAGTCCTTAACCTATTCTTTCACCACTGAGGGCCGCTCACCTCCTCCCCAGACTGTGCTACCCAGTGCAGCAGTCTGGGAGCTGACCTTGCTTGTGAAGACTGAGGCAACAAAAAAAAACAAAAAAAACACAAAACAAAAACATTGAGTACTCCAGCTTTTTCCACTGTTACTGAATGGAGGGGGTAACCTAGTAAGGGCCCCACACTTTCCCTGACCACCTCCTTGTTGCTAACATACCTGTAGAAACCCTTCTTGTTACCCTTTATATCCCTTGGTAGCTGCAACTCCAGTTGTGCTTTGGCCTTCCTGATTACACCCCTGCATGCTCAAGCAATTTTTTTATACTCTTCCCTAGTCATCTGTTCAAGTTTCCACTTCTTGGAAGATTCCTTTTTGTGTTTAAGCTCACTGAAGATTTCTGTTAAGCCCAGCTGGTTGCCTGCCATATTTGGTATTCTTTCTGCACATCGGTATGGTTTGTTCCTGCACTCTCAATAAGGCTTCTTTAAAATACAGCCGGCTTTCCTGGACTCCTTTCCCCTCCTCATATTAGCCTCTCGGGGGATCCTGCCCATCAGTTCCGAGGGAGTCAAAGTCTGCTTTTCTGAAGTCCAGGATCTGTATTCTGCTGCTCTCCTTTCTTCCTTTTGTCAGGATGCTGAACTCTACCATCTCATGGTCACTGCTACCCAAGTTGCCACCCACTTCTACTTCACCTACCAATTCTTCCCTGTTTGAGAGCAGCAGGTCAAGAGGAGCATGGCTCCTAGCTGGTTCCTCCAGCACTTACACAAGGAAATTGTCCCCAACACTGTGTGTGCGCGCACGCACGCTTTGAATAGCCTGGAATAGCTTGCTCTCACCAGTTCAGAGAACTGGTGATGTTTCAACCTGAATTGGTTTGTGTGGACACAGACTTCTTGAAGTGATTCAACTTGTCCTCTCACTTTCTCACAAGGCCAGTGAAAAGTTCTCCAGAATGTACTGTTTGTGAACTGTATCAAGAACTGTACCCAGTGCTTTGCCATTTGTTTAATATGGTGATAGTGTGGAAACATAATAAGAGTGCAATTTTTTTTTAACTGAATCAATGTGACTAGTGGGCATACTGAACTCTTTGTACCTAACAGTTCAATTCTCCAATATAGAAGAAGTAGCTAGGATGGTGTTTTCAGGAAGATCACCGATGGATTATAGTTTCCTCAGGAAGTCAGTGGTGTCTTGAAAACAGCTGGGAGTGCTGGTAGTGTAGGGCCTGAGGAGGGAGTCTACAAAGCAAGATAATGCTGCTGTCAGGGTGCCAATGGACCTATTACCTGTGCTAGCTGCATTCAAGCTAGTGTGAATAGGCTAGCTTTTGCTGTGTAGATGTACCCACAGATTTCAAGGAGTGATGCTTGCCATTGTAGCCCATTCCAAGGCTGCGTTTCCTGAGATTTATTTGGCTAAACAAACCCTAATCAACTCTTCACACTTTGCATGGCTGACTCCTCTGTTACATGTTTCCTCATTGTGAATTCAGTAGATCAGATTTGCAAGAGACATCAAAATGCAAGGGTAGCAAATGTGAACAGAACTCAAATCCCAAATTACTTCAGTAGATGGACAAGTATTAATAACACAGTTCAACAACCCCCAAAGAAGTTAACAGTAAAGACCAAGACACTGCATTTATGTAATTAAAACAAGTTTAAATTTCTGTTTGTGAATATATATTTAGAAAACCAGGAAGTAACAAAATGTCAGAGCGGAAAGTTTTGTGAAGAATCAACTTCAAACTTTTCTGTGCCAAACTCTCCATGGCCTGGTTGATTGGAACACAGTGCTTAACTCAGTTTTCACTTTATTTTTGTAGTTCTCATTTGAAAGTTGTACACAAGACAAACTATGAAAAAAACACACCCTGCACCCTTTAGATATGAACAATTACTTTTAAGAACAACATTCAAAGCCCCCCATGCCCCAGATACTTGGCTCCCACGCTCCTGTTTGTTCTTTTATTGAGCAAAGTATAGAAAATACATTTAAAACGTGCAAATGAACAAGTAAATGATTTGCAGATCAAAATAGTATCAAGTTAACTAGGCGTCACCAAGACAATAGCCTGTGACTCAGCAGCAATACAAACAATCCTTTTAGTCACAGAAGCAGCTGCAAAGCTGGTATCATGGAACAACTTTTGTGATAAGTATTGATAAAAGTTCGAGGTGACTTACAAAGAAAATATGGGTTTGTATTTGTGTCCTTGTAATAAGGCTTGAACATTTTTTTGTTTAAATCTTATAAGTATCAGGAATGTTAAGTCTGGTCTTGTATTTTTCTGAGAGATTTCTTTCATGGCTCAGCCTGTATATTTGCATTGTAACCCCATGTAGCTAGAAAAGTTCTTAAGTCAGTTGCAGCTTTCTGAAATCACTTTTAAAACATCTTTTGGTTTAAAAATAGGTTTCCCTCAGGAAGATTTTTCTTCAACACTAATATCTGCAGCATGATGGCCACACAAAACAGCAGCTTCCATAGCTAGATCTTCCACTTACAGCTTCCTCTGAGCTTAGATGGCCCTGGGGACAATGAATATTTAGAAGAATCTCAACTAAGTTCAGCAGGTGTTAGAGCTTTAAAGCAATCTGAACAATAAAGCAATTCTGTCTCAGTCAGGTTCTCACTTGCATGATTTACCTTATGCTATACTATCAGTTCTCCACAGAATTTCATAAAAGACCTCAATTTAATGTAAACAGGCAAAAGAAAACCTTTTATAACATCTTTTGCACCTTCTATAGAGAAGAAAAAGAATGGCAGCAAAGTAGGGCTGTCAATTAATTGCATTTAACTTACGCAATTAACTCAAAATTAATTGCAATTCATCTCATTTTTAAAATCACTGTAAAACAATAGAATACCAATTGAAATTTATTAAGTATTTTTGAATGTTTTTCTACATTTTCAAATATATTGATTTCAATTACAAGAGAATAAAGTATACACTGTTTACTTTATTTTATTACAAATATTTGTTGTTTTTACAATGCAAAACAGTATTTTTAAATTCACCTCATACAAGTACTGTAGTGCATTCTCTTTATCGTGAAAGAGAAACTTACAAATATAGATAGTTACAAAACTGCACTCAAAAACAATGCAAAACTTTAGAGCCTACAAGTCCACTCAGTCCAATTTCTTGTTCAGCCAATCCGTAAAACAAGTCTGTTTACATTTACGGGAGATAATGCTGCCAACTTCTTATTTAAAAGAGAGAAAGTGAGAACAAGCATTCGCATGGGACTTTTGTAGCCGGCATTGCAAGGTATTTACGTACCAGATATGATAAACATTCATATGCCCCTTCATGCTTCAGCCACCATTCCAGAGGACATGCTTCCATGCTGATGACGCTTGTTAAAAAATAATGCGTTAATTAAATTTGTGACTGAACTCCTTGGGGGAGAATTGTACATCTCTGGCTCTATTTTACCCACATTCTGACATATATTTCATGTTATAGTAGTCTCAGATGATGACTCCCCAGCATATGTTGTTCATTTTACAAACACTTTCATTGCAGATTTGACAAAATGCAAAGAAGGTACCAATGTGAGATTTCTAAAGATAGCTACAGCACTCAACCCAAGGTTAAGAATCTGAAGTGTCTTCCAAAATCTGAGAGGGATGAGGTGTGGAGCTTGCTTTCAGAAGTCTTCAAAGAGCAACACTCCAATGCAGAAACTACGGAACCCAGACCACCAAAAAAGAAAATCAACCTTCTGCTGGTGGCATCTGACTCAGCTGATGAAAATGAACATGTATTGGTTTGTACTGCTTTGAATTGTTATTGAGCAGAACCAGTCATCAGCATGGATGCATGTCCTCTGGAATGGTGGTTGAAACATGAAGGGACATAAGGCATGTAAATATCTTGCAACACTGGCTACAATTGTGCTATGCGAACACCAGTTCTCGCTTTTAGGTGACACTGTGAACAAGAAATAGGACAGAGTGGACTTGCAGGCTTTAAAGTTTCACATTGTTTTATTTTTGAATGCAGGGTGGGTTTTGTTTTTGTTTTTTTTAAAAAAATTCTACATTTGTAAGTTCCTTTCATGATAAAGAGACTGCACTACAGTACTTGTATTAAGTGAATTGAAAAAACCTTATTTTTACAGTGCAAATATTTGTAATCAAAAATATAAAGTGTGCACTGCACTATTCTGTGTTGTAATTCAAATCAATATATCTGATAATGTAGACTACATCCAAAAATATTTAAATGGTATTCTATTGTTTAACAGTGTGATTCATTACAATTAATTTTAATTGCTTGACAGCCCAATAGCAAAATATTTTAGCTAAAAGTTTAGCATTTCTTGACCCCAAATCTGTCTAAGAGCATTGAGTAAGTGGCAGAAAGTTTCAAAACTCACAATATATGGAAGATACAACTATGGAAGCTGCCATTTTGTGAGTTCTTGTGCTGCAGATATTTGTGTTGAAGAAAGAAGTCTTGCTGAGGCTTTGCGGAAGCAATACTTTAAGCCTAATTATGTTTTAAAAGGTGTTTAAGAAAAACGCAACTGAACTCTTATGAACTCTTTAGCTACACAGAGATGCAATGTGAATAATTTCTGTAGGAAAAAGAAAATCCACACAGCATCATAGGTGTGCACAGTGTTTTACAAACATTAGAGCCTAGAGAACCTCCTCCCCCCATTTGGGTTAGGTATTTAAACAAAAACAGTCCCTGCTCCAGAGAGCTTACAATCTAAGTGGTCAAGACTCAGCTGAGCGTAGAAAACAGCTGCAGAGGGGAGGTAAGGTAGAGGGATAACAAGGGTGGCCAAATACAAGGTTACATATATTAATTGGGATGCTTTTTTAAAAGTAAGTGAACAAGAGATATTAGTGACTTAGCAACAGGTTACTTGTCCCACTGCCATTAGGCCATTAACATGGGCAGAGGTGGGTCTTAAGTATTTGAGGGAGATCAAAGTGGTAGCTATGAAAATTGGTTTGGAGGAAGAAGCCTTTTGGTAGGGTTGGGCATTTAACTGGTCAAAAAACAATTGGTTAACTGACTGAGTCAAACATTGATCAAATATCATCAGTTCTGTCAAACGTGGTCAAATATTTTAAATTAGTTTATTAGAAAAGTAACAAAAAAGTAAGGCTTTATGGTCTCTAGTGTGCATAGCCATGGATAGACATTTATGCCTAATTACAAAGTTACTTAACTAGGTTATTTAAGTCAGAAAAATTGACTCAAGCAGCAGCAGAAGGAAAAAGAGCAGGAGGGATCTCTCTACTCCCCTCACTAGCACAGAGCTTTTAATATGATCAGCAAGGTCTAGCTGGGGTCACAGGTGGAACATGAGGATTAGAAATGGCATATTTGTGGAGGGAGGGAACTGGATGTTTATTTACATAGTCATTTAATGCAGAGTTGTTTGCTTAATGAGGGTGGAAGAGTTAATAGTTGTGATGCATTTGAGAAGGAAGAGGCTTAATGGCTGTGCAGATTTTCTTGGTTTTGGGAAAGAGGTTTAGTGACTGAACCCTTCCTCCCTCCTCAGCTCCCTTCTGAGTTAATTTCTGTGCATCTAGTCAGTTTAGATCAGATTTTAAACTCAGGAGCAGGGATGGTACCTTTAAACTTGTTTAACGGTGGTTTACAAAGCACATGTACACTGAAGGCTTGGTATTCAAATAAATAACATACAATGTTTGAGAAAATTCCAGACAACCAAAATACTCAACTTTCTATTAGTTCACCTTTTTCCCCAACAGCATGTAGTAAGTAAGTGATCAAGACATTTAAGTAGGCTTGCTAACAAAAAGTACCATAATGAAATCAAAAAGGTAGGCCATCACCAATATCAGGGCATTCTTCCTGGAATATCTGACATTATTTGACCAACCAGTTACCTGGCTTGTCAAGCTTACCTTTTGGTATAATTTTTTAAGATGTCAGATTTTTGCTGACATTGATTTTTATATGCATTTTAAAACAGTCTGGTTTATTGTGCTTTAATTGTAACTGTCTGTTGCTCTCCAAATACCTAACTGCTTTATAAACATTTAATATATAAATTTAAAAACTGCTTTATTTTAAGAAGTTCATTTTAGGTCAGTAGAAAGAAGACTCCTGATTTATCAGGTGGGAAGATCTGTGTTCAAAATCTTATTACGTTAACCATCATAACTAACTTGGATTATCACAAGATGAGTGGTAGAAAGTACCTACCTAAGAGTCCCATTCTCTCCTTTGTCTAGGCTGGTGAACCGACTGTACAGACGAGTGATCTGACTGTGGGAAACTGGAGGGAAAAAGGAAAATTAGACAAGTCAGTTAAACAATAACCCCATCTCCAGATTGGTTCAGTATACTGAACCAGTCATCTGCAAACAGACAGATGAAAATACTAAAGCACTGGCAAACTTGTCAGAAGTCTGAGCCGCACTGCCCGTTCCCACCTCCCCAGGTAGCAGGGAATAATTCTGGGGTTCTCCCATGAAGTCAGAAGAGTAGAGGCCAGTGCTGTACTTCTTTAAGTGGAATCAGTTAGTTTGTGGTCTTTAACAAAAATATCACCGAGAAGTTTTCAACCCTGGCAATCTGCTTAGTTTACATTTTTGAGGCTAAATATTTAATGATAGCCAAGTTCAACCCCAATATGTCTCTCCACCCCTAAATTGTCAGAATCCATAATCAAAAGCCTTTCATGCCCCAAAAGTCAGTTATGTTCACTGTATCAACCCCTTCTCAAATCTCCACTCAGGTTTGAAGAGTGGAAACTGCATTTTTATAAAAATTACATTGATACAGATTACACTTGTAATTTGCTTTCAAATTCATTCTAAATTCATACAATGTGAATATCCTTCAATAGCATATTCTGTATTGCTAAACAAACCAAAGCTCTTCTTATCTCTGCCATATTCTGATGAGCAAAACATTTTAAAATCTGGCTTACAGCTAGGGCAGTTCCTCTAGAAAGCTAGCTGAGCATGCAAGGGAAAAAAGGGCAGCGAAGAATACATCAAACCTACTTGCCTCCTCCTGCAAAAGTCTGCCTGAATCTGAATGCAACTAGTTTCCAGGGTTCCTTGCTGTACTTGTTTCCATCTCCACGACCCATTCAAATTAAATTAAAGACAGATCACGCAAAGGAGCTCAGTTTTGAGAGAGCAGAGCAATAAAGCTTTCAGATCAGAAAGTTCAAGGGATCCCACATGCAGACAAGACAAACATTACATACCCAACAAGTCTACAGTTAGTGGTAGAAATGCCAAATTCAAAACAAACTATTCAAATCAGCCCAGGTTTTGGAGGCAACAACTGATATGGTGCTGCCGAAGACACTGTCTAACATCTTACAAAGACTCTAGTGAGGGAGTTCTTTCTGTGGATTCTGGAGTCCTGATCCCCGAAGTCAACAGGCAGGTCTGCACTGGCAGTATGGCTCAGGCCTTGTTAGGTATTTCAGATGTGTACCAATTTAATACAAACCTAGAGCAGGGGTTTCCTAAATCCTGATGTTGTTTAGTCTACAGCCCTCTACAAGACTTAGTTATAGAAGTGACATTAAGGGCAACTGTACACTACAAAATTAAGTGAAGCTACTTATGTTGACATACAGCCACCACAATAATTCAATTGGTTTTACACATCCATGCTACACTTCTTGTGTTGGCGGTGTGCTCTAAGGATAGTTTTGTCTTTATGGTCCCCACTTCTCTATTGTGTGTATGATCTCGGTCTGGTTCTTCCATTGTTTCTGTCTGTTACATAATTAATTTTGCTAGGTGTAAATCAATTAAGGTGATGGGGTATGATTGGTTAAAGAATTTTTACACAATAGGTTAGAATTGGTTAAAGAACTGTTAACCAATTATTTTACTAAAATATTGCTAAAGGTATAGCTAAGCAGGACTCAAGTTTCACTATATAAACTGGGGTCCAAGAAGGAGACCAGCAAAGGGAACAGAAGGAGGAGGAGGAGGAAAGACCTGGAAGAAGAACTCACCTCTCAGACACAGCCTAAGATCAGAGCTGCTAAGAATCCTCTGCACGACCGATCATGACATGCAGCAACCAGAATCCAGATGAGACTGGCCTTGTGTGGCTAACAGGGAAAGTCTGCCTGGCTAACAGGGAAAGTCAGGATTGGTGAGCATAGCATTGTGTGCTTAGCATGTGTATTTAGCTTGGTAATTGTTAATAAATAGAGGATAAGGATATTACTGTGTAAAGCTCTTTCACTGGTAAAAGGTCCTGAAAACCTGCAAAGAGTACACCTTGAACACTAGGAACTGGGTAAAGGTGGGTGCCCCTAGAGCAGTGGTGGGCACCCTGCACACAGCCCGTCAGGTAATTTGCTGGCAGGCCACAAGACAGTTTACGTTGACCATCCGCAGGCATGGCCACCCGCAGCTCCAAATGGCTGTGATTCACGGTTCCCAGCCAATGGGAGCTGCGGGAAGCGTCAGCCAGCACGTCCCTGCAGCCCATGCCGCTTCCTGCAGCTTCCATTGGCCAGGAACGGCCAACTGTAGCCACTGGGAGCTGTGGGCGGCTGTGCCTACAGATGGTCAGTGTAAACAAACTCTTGCAGCCCGCCAGCAGATTACCCTGACGGGCTGCAGGTTGCCCACCACTACCCTAAAGCGCACACGTAACAGAATTTTGTGCAGTTAACAGTGCGTCCTCACCAAGACCACTTTCACAATGCCCCACGCAGGCAGTTAAATCAGTGCAATGGTTTCTGATAAGCAGCAACAGTTGCTGCCAGCAATGCAGTGTCTACACTGACACTGCATTGACCTAACCACATCAACTTAAGGGCTATGCCTTTTGGAGGTGGAGTTAAGTCAGTGTACTGGGCGAGTTACATCAGTGGGAGCTACATTTTATTGTAGACTAGTGATACTCAGATCTCAGTGGTTTACAGGAGCCAAATTAACAAACAACATTACCCAAGAGAGCCACAATAGTGTGAATTCATTTTTTCATTTACTATTGTTTTTATATACATCTTATTCCCACAGCAAAATGACTTACAATGTTGACCAATTGTAGAATACTTGGTCAAAGCATCCTGATTAGTTAACTGTTTTATCATGTGCTGCAAAAAGCTTCATGACACACATTAAAGAGATACTTACGGCTCCCAAACCTCAGTCTGAGTATCACTGGTTTAGACGCTTATGTCAACCCGACTCTGTAGTGTAGACCAGGCCTTAGTGCACTAATTTGGTACCATGCCAACTCAGTTGTTTCAAGAGCTGATAAATAGGATTAATTGCAAAGGTTTATTCTTACCTGAATAGGTTGCACAGCAGGTATCAAGTCTGTATGACTGGGACACAATAACTGAATTCTTTTATCAGGCTTGTTCTTTCACTAAGTTATTTGTTTAAACTCTGCTGTTCCTTTCTCTAGGATGGGCTGCCAACAGTACTTTGCTCAATGCTTCCTTGACAACCTTGTGTCTTAGCATGGGTTGGGCAATGACAATTCCAAATAATGCAAGCACATAGCAAATTGGCTCTGGTCTTTCAAAGATTGAAGTTCATTGTATTATAGACGCAGCCGATAGGTCCCAGAGCTTCAAATATTTACCAGATGCATACTTTTGAGTAGAGTTAAGTGATAGGGAAAGAGGGATGCACTACCATCTAAGTCTAGGCCAGTGTCCAGAATTGGAAGCCACTGGAAAGGAGGAAGGTGCCAGGATTTCTACTCAAGTATCATCTCTGAACAATGATCAGGTATTCCATCTTTTGGATCACCTCCCAACTAGTAGAAGCTTGATAAATTTGAAAACTGTGCCCTTGCTACTAGAGAGGGCATTGTCTTCTCCCCATTGAGAATCTCATGACTGCTGCAACGGGGAAGCAATTCAGGGCTCTGCTAATACGTTCCTCTCTTAACTTCTCTTTTTGGCCCTCCCCACAGAGGCACCAACTTTCTGAGTTCCTGAAGGGGGCTCGACCCCTGCTCCACCCTAGGCCCCACCCCTTCATAAGCTCCCACCCCCAGTCTGCCCCCACCCAGCCTCTTTCCATCCCTGTTCCTCCCCTCCCCCACCAGCACCTCCTGAATGCCACTAAATAGTGGATCACCAATGGGTGGGAGGCGCTGCAGGGAGAAGGTGAGTAGCTGATAAGCGGGTGGGTGCTGAGCACCCACTATTTTTTTTCCATGGGTGCTCCAGCTGTTGAGCACCCACAGAGTCAGCACCAAGAAAAGGAGTACTTGTGGCACCTTAGAGACTAACCAATTTATTTGAGCATGAGCTTTCGTGAGCTACAGCTCACTTCATCAGATGCATCAGTCAGCACCGATGCTTAAGGCTGTGAGTTTGTCATGGAGGTCACGGATTCTGTGACTTTCTGTGACTTCTGCAGTGGCCAGTGCGGCTGGCCCTGGGCTAGCCTAGGCTGCTCAGGCAGCCCCTGGGCCAGCTGCACCAGCCGCGGCTGGGGCAGTTTTCAGCCACTGCGTCCCCCTGCGCCCCAGCAGCAGCAGGAGTTTGGGTGTGAGAGGGGGCTCAGGCACAGTAGGGGGTAAGGGCTCTAGGCGACGTTTACCTTGGGGGTCTCCTGGAAAGGGGTGACATGTCCCTTTCCTCAGCTCCTAGCTCCGCCTGCTGCCTCCACACACAGACACTGCCCCTGCAGCTCCCATTGGCCACAGAGCCATCTGGCAGAGCCAGCACTTGAGATGGAGGCAGTGCATGGAGCCACCTGGCCACACCACCACCTGGGGGGAAGCTGTGAGGAGCCAGGTAGGGAGTCTGCCCCGCCCCCCCCGGTACTAGCAGGGATCCTGCCTCCCCCACATCCCCCCATCCCAAGTTTTAGTCAGGGGTATGCAGTACAAATTATGGACTGGTCACAGGGACGTAAATTTTTGTTTACTGCCTGTGACCTGTTCATGACTTACTAAAAATACCTGCGACTAAAAGAGCCTTACCTATGCTCCCCCATAAAAATCTGCAGTGCTCAACTCGGCTGTCCTCAGCATTCTCGAATGGCAGCGTGAGAATGACAAGATTCTTGGCATTTTCATTACTATCCACAAAATTCTGAAAGGCAACAGTGAAACTGATTCAAATTGTGTTAATTTCACTTTGATTTTAGCTTTACCAAGCAGCAGCAGCCCTTGAGCAATCTGCAGCCTCAGGATGATAACATTCCCTACTTTAGTCATCCTTATTCATAAGATCACTTGTAAAATTTAAATTGTACATGCTTGGGGTAGAAACTGTGTCTTGGTTTTTCCATTAAGCACTTACAGTGCCCCACTGTATGCTATCACTTGCATACGTTTACATTTGTTTCATGTTTGGAAAGCTCCTTGCAATCAAGAATCCACTTGAACTTTTCTATTAAAAATTAAATTTTACACATATCTACAAACTCTTGCACTCTCTTCAGGGAAATCTCCCCCCCTCCCCCTTGTAGCCTGCAAACTGCTTTTAAACACCCTGATTGGGACTACTACAATAATCCTTTTGGTGCACTTACATTTAATATTTCTGAATCACATGCTTTTAAGAGCCTTATAGTACAGATGTATCATCATCAAATAAAAGTGCATTTTGAGAACTTATGTTTTCCGTGTAACAGATATTCATTTGAAATGAGTTTTCCTGATTAGTTCTCTTTTGTGATCTTGTGCATACACACCTAACTTGGTCTGTAATCCCCTCCCACCGCACAGACACAAAGGAAGGGGACAGATCAATAGTAATCTGACTAGTCATGAAACAAGATAATTATATGATCAAAAAATTCAGAGACAGGTCACAGGCAGGTCAACAAATATTCTATTGTAGAGGTATACTCTAAATGTTTAGGTGCATTACTTCAGCATAAGGGGAAAAGGGTGTGACCTAAAACTTCAAGTACTGTAACATTCCTATGTCTATTCAAGGACCTGTAAAAACCAAATATCAACAAGCAACATTTTCCAAACCTGGCATCATTCCAGACTTCTCCCCTATTTCTTACACTGGCTACTGAAATGTGCACTTCAGGGGGCGGTTCTTAAGATGGTCTTGAAACAAAGTTCCAAGCAAATTTCTAAGTTGATCACAGCAAACTAAGGGGGAGGAAAAGGAGGAGCAGGACTGTAAAATGCCATGTAAGATCTTAGCATGGTACTACACTACCTTGGACTAAGGAATTCAGGGAGCAAAAGTTCAGAAGTTACTGTGGTTACACAAGAATCTACTGATGATTACTTGTCAGATAGCTGGGTTTTAAGGAACATTTAACCCATTTTCCTTCTTGAAAGCCTTAACTATACAGGTATCGCAGAATTACTATTATGCACAAAATGAATCTCAGACTGTCAGCACAGAATTTAAGTATGAAAATCTAAAACTTGAACCTAAATTTTAAATTCAATTTGGGAAAAAATAAAAAGCATTCTGCCACAAAGATCTTTTCTATCCACTCCAGGTACAAAGGCTAATATGAAGTACTGTGTAGCTATTAATACTGTCAGCTGTGGCTTTGCATTGCCTGTAAGGGGTCCACTTTCAGTGGTGGGAAAGACAAAGGTCACCCACAATTGAGAGAACTCCACAGGCAAGTATCCACCAATAGACTTAATGTTTAAACCAAATGCCCTTTTCATTTACTTCCTCCTATCCAACAGAAACTGGAGAAAATACAGTTTAGTAAAATGGAGACAGACGAGTATAGAGTCCTCAGAGTAATTAACAGTGTTACCATTTCTCAAGTTGGACATTTAGTGACAACATGATGTTCTGCTTTAGCTGGTTTCAGAGTAGCAGCCATGTTTGTCTATATCCGCAAAAAGAAAAGGAGTACTCGTGGCACCTTAGAGACTAACATTAATAAATTTGTTAGTCTCTAAGGTGCCACGAGTACTCCTTTTCTTTTTGCTTTAGCTGGGTTCACTTTAACTATTTAGCAGAGGAAGTATCAGGAGCACCAAGCTTCTAAGAATTGGTGGATGTTACAGATCCTTCAGAATGACCCACAGTCACAGCAATACTAACTGTTTTTCCACCAAACTTTGTTCCAGGTACTTTCTGATCTGCTTTTCAACTGCCTTTTACTTGCGTAGACATTTATACCGGTGGAAAGGGAGAGTAAGGTGCTAACCTAATGGTGGAATTTTCCATCCACTGTGCAGACTACACAAGGTAGAGCAGAACAAGCTTCTAGTCTAAAATTAAAACACTAGAAAAGTTAAAGATTACTGAAGTGAGAAAAAACATAATAGCCTTTACAGTCCATACAGACATGAATCATTTAAATTAATTCACTGACAGCAGAGTTTTGTTTTATAAATCCTTAAACAAAAATTAAATCCTAAAAATAAATATTTTAACTCAGACCTCAAAAACCAGAATCTGAAATTTAAGTTGCAAACCACAAATATAAGTCTCACACTAAAAAAAGTTAAGTGAAGCATTTAAGGGTAATCAGGGCAGGAACTCTCCTAGTACCAATGCTGTCACTTAAATACTCAGTCTCTACACATACTCTAAATCGGGGTAGCCAACCTGAGCCTAAGAAGGAGCCAGAATTTACCAAATGTACATTGCCAAAGAGCCACAATAATACGGCAGTAGCCCCTCCCCCCAAATACCTCCCACCCACCGGCAGCCCTGCCAAACAGCATCTCCCAGTTCCTGGCATGCAGGAGGTGCTGGGGAGGGGCAGGAGAAGGAGCAAGGGCATGGCAGGCTCAGGAAGGGGTGGAGTGGGGGCAGGGCTTATGGTAGAGCCAGGAGTTGAGCAGTGAGCACCCCCTGGCACACTGAAAGTTGGCACCTGTAGCTCCAGCCCCAGAGTCTGTGCCTATACAAGGAGGCACATGTTGGCCACTCCTGTTCTAAATGTTCATAAACCAGGCCCATTGCTGAGTAATGATTCTCCAATATTAGCTGAAATAATAACAGCATAATGCACCAAGTATCAGGGGCCTGTCGGAAAATCATTCCCGAATATTTGCTAGTGGTACTGGGACTAGTTAACATTCAGATTATCTAGAGGCCAACAGTTTAAGTTAAACCTTTGCTTGTTTTTAAGTTTCCTCTTTTTAGTAAGAGATGTCTGAATACACATGCAATGATCAGCTGGGCAGAGCAAATTCCGGCTGACAGTGTGCAGGGGGCTACAGGTAATAAAGATCCATGGCTGTTGATGAATCCAACGAGCATGGAAATAGTCTACATACTCAATCTACTTGTATCAGGAATATGTATGTGGTGGAAATCCATCTTTCTGGAAGAGATACAATATTCTCATAAAGGCAAAAAACAAGAGGTAGGGAAACATTTAATTTGGAAAGATCTTAATTCTTTGCAGGGGCTGAAGCAGCAAGACTATACAAAAGACAAATGAAATCCTGGAAGTAAAAAAAAAGTGATTTCTTAATTCTAGGGAAAGTGAACGATTGTGGTTCTCAGAGCTGCAACAATCATGTCTAGTCCACAACACACTCAATTTTACCGAGACAGTTTCATTTACTAATACATGGACGATTAGTGACCCCACTCCTATTTTGCCCAGATTCTGTATTTATGGAAAGGCAGTGTTCAACAACTAGAGGATGAGGTAGGTTATACAGAGCACAGTTTTACTATAACAGTTCTTAAAATGTTCCATCTGCATTCATAGTACAAGGATTTGCAAACTTTCCTGTTGTTGACCACATCCGCAAGTCTCATGGATCACCTCTCTTGCATACATGGTGCTTTCAACAGCCCCTCTTACTTGCAATCATAACACATCCCTAATGCAACTATGCAATCACTTCAACTGCAAAGTAATACTAGGAAGGCATTTACTGTATTTTTAGCCTTTTTTAAAGCAGTTTAGTAGCTGGAAACAATGAAAACCAGAAACATGCAATAAGCCAGCTCTCCAATGACTACCAGAAAGTACCCCATCAATTTATATTTTGGTAAATACAAAAGTAGATTGACGGTTGTCTTCTTCTCCCTTCGCATCTCAGGCAATGCGAATGCAAAAACTATCTTCTAATGTCCATAGTAACAGCTCCTGTGCTTCCTACCTTCCACCCTATAGCACTGTTGTAGGGGACAGTGAGTGTCGTATTCCTGATATTCGCTCAATAGCAGTCCCTATTCAGCACTTACACGTTCCCTGGGCTACAGCACAGAATCAGAGATTTGTACCCAGCTCCCTGACAGTCTCTGCTTTCTATTGTGCCATGTAGCTCTCCACCACAACAGAGAATCTGTCTTGCTGGTTTAGGCCTATCAGGTTAGGAACTCTGCTAGCACTAGGAGTTAAACAATGGCTGATATTAGCACAGTTTTACCTATGAGGCAGGTAGGACCTTTGCAGACAAAAAGAGGATTCTCAGCAAAGGTAACTGATTTTGACAAGAAGTGCTGCAGTGCTTCCACCCTGCAATGACAGGTTTCGGAGTAGCAGCCGTATTAGTCTGTATCCCTAGAAGGAAAAGGAGTACTTGTGGCACCTTAGAGACTAACCAATTTATTAGAGCATAAGCTTTTGTGAGCTACAGCTCACTTCATCGGTAGCTCTATTAGAGCATAAGCTTTCTTGAGCTACCGATGAAGTGAGCTGTAGCTCACAAAAGCTTATGCTCTAATAAATTGGTTAGTCTCTAAGGTGCCACAAGTCCTCCTTTTCTTTCCACTCTGCGTGTTCCTCCTTTACTAACACCAAATAATGGGGGCGGAGGGTGCAGGTTAGGGAGTGTAAAGGCCTCCGATCCGCTACAGCAAAACCCCATAATCCTATAGTGATGGTCGGCCCCTTTTGCTGGGATCGCATCCCCCCCAATCATGAGGCGCTCACGCGGGCCGGTGAGTCACATCCCTCTTCCCTCCTGGGAGGCTCGTTCCCGGGACGGAGGGAATGACCAGGGCAGAAGAGACTTGGCCACGCAGAGAGCACCAGTGCGCAGGCGAGCGAGCGGCCCCCGCCTGGCCGGAGCGGGAAAGGAGAGAGCCCCCGGCGGCCCAGCCAAGGGAAGAAGGCAAGGGGCTGGCAGCACGGCCGGAGCGGGGGACTGTGCCTGCCCCGGCACCCAAAAGATGCTGTGCCCAGCCGGGGAGAGCCAGAGGCGGTGAGGCAATCTCCGCACTGCGGCTGGGAACAAGCCGGCAGACGGGCCCGCACGACGCTCGCGGCAAGGAAGCGGCGCCAGGCTCTCAATGGCCCCGACCCCCGGGCCTGAGTTCAGGCGACCACCAGCCCGAGTCTTGGCCAGCACCGCCCCGCCCCCGCTGCTCCACCAGCCCCGGCTGTGGGGCAGAGACCGGCCGGCCGCCCGCTCCCGTCCCGGCTCGCCCAGCCCAAGCCCGCAAAGCCCCGGCCGGCGGCCCGCTACTCACAGCCCGTCTCCTTCTTGATCTCCTCGATCTCCTCGTCCCGCAGCAGCGAGGATGCTCGTGAGCCCATCTCCGGCCGCCGCCTCTGGCCGCAGGGGAGCGGGACAGTGACAGCCGCGGCGCCGCGCAGAGAATGGGGGGGGGGGCAAGCAATGGCGGGCTCGGCCAATCGGCAGCGGCGGCGTGCGGGCCCCGGACGCTGCGGCCGGACACCGGTGCGGCTGGACGCCAAAAAAAAAAAGGGGGGGGGGAGAGAGAGAGAGAGAGAAACCCCTGCGCTTCTTCTTATCAACCCCGGCTGCGGGCCCGGCCCCGCCCACACCGCGCTGTAACCCCGCCCCGCAGCTCCTCGCCTCTCACAAAGGAGAGCTCATCAGCGCCTGCGCGGAGCGGCTCCTATCTTTCTTCTCGCTAACGGTCACACTTAGGGCTGTTCAACGTCATCACGAGAGGCCCTAAAAGCGCGGCCCTTGAAAACTACTACTCCCAGCATTCTGCATTCCGCGTTGCTCTGATTACTTACCACAAGGTGTCGCTTTGTTCTCTGGGAGTTGTAGTCCCTACCATGGCCCTGATGCCACGCTAGGAGCAGGGAGTTTGTACGTTCTGAAGAGGCCGCCGCCCTGCCCGCGCTATCTAGTAGCGAGTAGCTCCGTACGGGTCCGGAGGACTTGGGAGTGGGGAAGGAACTTGGGAGCTGCCCCTGCGGGATCCGAGCCCCCTGGTGTGATTCCGAGCCCCATGCAGTGATCTTAGTGGTGACCTATCCACAGGGCTGTCTCTGGGTTCCCCCTCCCCTGGGAAGAGCTGCCCTGGGGCCCCCAGTGCGAGCCCTTCCTGCCTGCCCTGTCCTGCCCCTGCGTGCGGGCTGAGAGGCTCCCCACACGCACTGTCACGCCAACTTGGTGAGCTGCGACTCGAGGTCGCGCCCAAGGGCGGCGCTGAGGTCACAAATAGCCGCCCCAGCGTGGGGCGAGTTAGTGCGCTGCACAGTAGGGAGTACTGGCTGGCAGAGAGGAGGATTTGGTCTGGCAGACCAGTAGAGACGTCCATAAAGGTTGGGAACCGCTGCCTAGCTGATAGGTGCAGAGAAGCAGTTATACAGGGACCAAACAGTGCACTGACTGTATTTGCTTTTCAGTGACTGGATCTGCTTAATCTTAACTGTTAACAGGTCCCATTTAGGAGAGAAACTCCTGATCTGTTCAGCAAAATTTCTGAGATTGTTCTACTTTTCTACAGTCATCATAATTTCAATCCTGTAGTTTGCAAAGGGTCTTCAGATTTTGGCATTTATGCTCCATTTGACTGGGAAGCCTACAATGCTGGTTTTTAGAGCTAAATGTAATTTCTTCTATTACCATTGCCCCATGTATGCAGTTGGTTGACAAATGCAGTGCCTGTATGTTATGAATTATTACATGCTGGGGTGCCTTTCCTCCTTGGTCTGCAGCTTTATTCTACTGGATGCTGAGTGTCACAGCTGGAGGGCATTAAAATGATTCTGGCTCTGTCTTTTCATTTTTCTTCTTGGATTGTCCTGCAGAGGTCCTAAGAAAAGTAAATCTTTTGACAGAGGAGTTCCCCTTTTCATTTCCTACTCTGCTTTGAGAACCAGACTATTTGGGGAGCTAGTTTGGGGATATACCAACATGGATCCGAGCAGCGATTACCAGTTCCTCAATGAGATTCTGGGAAAAACAGTGAAAATCACCTTGAAATGTGGCATCTTCCAGGGAATATTGCAGCATGTGGATTCCAGCAGAAGTATCGTTCTGAGCAGAGGTTTAATTCTTGTTCTGTACTTGTCACCTAAATTAATGTAGTTCTTCAAATCCTGGGGGGGAATGGGGGAGTTCACGAAGGTGTATTTACATATTCTAGATTGGATAGGGTAGGGGCTCATTGGCATGCTATATCATATGTTGGAAGGGTGTGTGGGTTGGAACGTCATGTCCCACATTGTAAAGAGAACATTGTTTCCCACATGAGGAAGAACATGTAATAGATATACATTGTTTGATGTGCCAGGACTGAACAGGGTGTTTGTTCTATACCGTTCTCTGGTCTTTTCTGAGACTATTTAGACTGAGTAGATGGAGGGCATTGCTTGCCCAAATTCTGAATGTAGTGAACAAATCTGAGATTCTGTTTATTTTAAAAGATATCTGGGATTTTAAGTGAAATAGAGGCATAATCTACCTTCAGGATTTATCTTGAGCAAATTAAATCTGCATGTAGTCCTCATTTCAAGAGAGTTAGTAGGAACAGGAGTGGGTTCTGTTGTACTTATGCCTTGCTCAGCAATAATTATGTGTAACTGGAATTTGTGCCACTCAAATTACTCAATGGCTGACTTTCACTGATAACTCCAGAATAATTAATCTTCAGCCGTTCAGAAACTAACTAGAACTAGGCTGCTCAGTCTTTCGTGCGGATTGCACCTACTGCTGATTGCACCAGGCACAGACTAACCTTCCATTGATTTCAGAGGGGCATAGTTGTACTCATGCAATGAAAAACAAGCAGCAGAAGAGTGAACACTCTTACTTAATGTAACGTTACAAAGGATGTGGGCCCAGCTGTGCTGACAGCTTTGGGATTGCAAAAGAATAACTGAGCCCAGAATTTGCCCCGTTGTGTCCACCAGACATACAACAGCCTCATTGTTTTTTGTATTAGTTTTACTCAATACAGTAATTTTAAATTGTTGATTTAGTGCTGTTGCCAATTGTCATTAGCGAAGACCGTTTTCTGGCCTTATTTGGTGTGTAATCAGTTCTTACCTTTAATTTTAATGCAGAGCTCAATGTTTCTGTTTATTTATCTACCTGTCTTTTAATTATTTCAGTGAAGAACTTGGAAACAGGCAGAAGCATGCCAGGTGTGAAGATGTTTTTTGGTTATGAAATTGTGAATGGTGAGAACTTTCTTTGTTCTGCAAGGGTGAGGTTCATGGGTACTATCACATGTTTAGCACTTTTGTTTTTCTTTTCTAATGATGGGCCCTATTCAGGATTTCTTACTTAGATAAAAGTCCCATTTTAGTCATTGAGAGTTTTGGCTGTGTAACTCCTAAGTAAGGAGAGGAAGGATGCTCCAGTGGTAAAGGCCCTAGTCTAGGACTTGGGAGATCTGAATTCAAGTCCCTGCTGTGATGTTGGGCAAGTCATTAACCACTCTGTGCCTCAGTTTCTCCAGCTGTAAAATGGGGATAATACTACTACTTTTCCTCACAGGGATGTTGTGAGGATAGATGCTTTAAAGATTGTGATGTGCTCAGATGCTACAGTAATCAGGGAGGGCCATGTAAGTATCTTTAGGCTTTGTGTACACTAGCACTTTTGTGGGCAAGACTTTTGTCGTTGAAAAAAACAAAACTGAAAAAGATTCAGTGAGAAGTTTCTTGTTTAGATTTTCACTTTCCCCTAGAGTGTTTAAGCCAAACACAATAGAATTGTGTTAAAAATTAAACTGATTATAACAAATGAAACTGACTGTAATAAAACTTTATAATCCAAGTGTTAAGTAATTAAAAACTGGAAGCATTTTAAAGGGACTCATTAAGACATAATAATTTGAACAGCACAGAACTCTCTCTTCAATATTTCATTAAATTGTGCATTCTGTAAAACACACACAAAATAGCTGATGTTTTCCTGTCTTTCAAAGATTTAATAGTAGATTTTATAATGAGGTCTCTTATTACTATGATTTAAAGGGATACTGTCAACTTAAAAATCACTCTTCTGTCTGAAAATGTACTTAAAATAATAGATAAAACCTAAGATTACTATAGCTGAGAGGTCAGGGGGAAAATATTTCCTGTTCATCTTTCCCCACTCCCCCTCAGCTTATTTACTTTTTGCATATAACAGCACTTAGCATATCATCAATTTTGTTTTTTTCCCTATATAATGAGTCCGTTTTCCCATTCATTTGTTTCGGGTCTGTCACATAGCAATATAGGTGAGAAGAACATTTAAAAAAATAGGAAATTTTGATTATGCAACAATAAAATCGGCAGGGAAGTAGTATCCAAAACTGCAAAAATTATAAAATGGGGATAGTAGTACTTGATCGTCAATCTCAAAGCGCGTTGTTAGGATTAGTTAATGTTTATAGAATTCTTGAACATATAAAGTGCTTTATGGGGCTGATCCAAAGCCCATTACAGTCAATGTAAAGATTGCCATTGCTTTAAACCTTGGATCAGATCCTTTAATTTAAACTATTTTAACGCTTTTTTAAAAAAATTGACAATATTTCAAGTTGATGGTCTCCTCTTAAGTATTTTTATAAAGTATGCTACATTACATTGGTTAGTATGCTGTGCCAAATTATACTGATTAATATGCTCTGAAATACTGAGGTCATTAAAACTAGGCAAAGTAAATGATCAAAGTACATTTTGAGATTTATTAGCCTTGTGTTTAAGTCTTGTTCACTTAGTTCAATAATTCATGGAAACACCTTGTGAAAAGGCTGTGTTGGGCCTCTGCTTGTCTTCTTCCCCAGATCCAAAAAGACAAAAAGAGGAGTCAGAGCATTCTGTTCTCAGACACAGAAGAATTTTACTGATGAAACAAGAAAAGGAGTACTTGTGGCACCTTAGAGACTAACCAATTTATTTGAGCATGAGCTTAAATTGGTTAGTCTCTAAGGTGCCACAAGTACTCCTTTTCTTTTTGTGAATACAGACTAACACGGCTGTTACTCTGAAAACTGATGAAACAAACTATGGAGTCAAACTGTCTAAGATAACTTTATTTTGAAGCCACTCCCACAGCTAAAGAATTTATGTGCAGTATGCTACTCTGAGGCCTTTTTAAAGCTTCATTTGGGATAGCCATTGTGAATTTTTTAGAAATGTCCCTAGTGAAGACAGGCCTATCTGTCTCTGTGTACTGCTGACACTCTCAGTTTTGCATTGGGGGCAAGGAGATGGAAGGCAGCTCTCAGAGTGATCTATGTACTATACATCCTTGCCTCCTTCTTCAGGTTATCACATTTACAACAAAATTTAATCTGTAAACTGGTGGTGCAATACTGGCCTTATGCAGGGCCATATAGGTTTCAGTAGAGATGCTGTAGCATCAGCTGGTTCAACTTAAATGCCACTGGTGTAAAATATTTCTACTGCATGCTATTGCCTTTGATATCTGATCTATGATTACTTTTTACAACGAATGCCTTGCCATGACTGTGTTCCACACTGGTCAGTACTAGTTCTGGCTCGTCTTCAATTTCTTGGGGATTAAATGTAGTTCTTAGTCAATGAGTTGCTGATGTTAGAGCTGTAACAGAAGTTGTTGGTTTGTATTACAGTGGAATTGCTGGAGGAACTGGAACAAGCTGCAACTCCCATCAGGTATGTTGGAAGGGACTTATCTTTCATGACTGGAAAAAGAATGTACCTATTAGAATAGCCAACAAATGGAGGGAAAATCTTATGAGTATAAGGTTAAGTGACACCAAGATTGTGTTGAACTGTTCTAAGAGGGAATGGGTAAGGAGATGGCTGGGGTGTTTCCATTACTGAAAAGACTCTTCTAAGATGTTCTTCCTTTCTCCATCAATGAATAATTTGTTTGGTTTGTTTGATAATGAACTCGTGGTTTCCAGGGAATATTTCTCACAAAAAACCCTTCATCCATGGCCAAACAGTTGTACAGGGGAAGCTACATTTACCTACATTTGATAAGGTTTGAAATGTAACATCTGGAAGCTGGCACAGGTGTGGATTTGTACGTAAAACTCTTGAATTTCTACTCAGAGTTGCATCTCCAACACAAATTGTGTTAGGTTACTTGGTTTTCAAGTATTTCCCAAGGCCATATTTGAAACTATTTAATTTCCCTCATAAGGGAAATGGGGATTGACTGGCTTTTGCTAACCGATCCCTTAAACTGCAGTTTGCAAGGTGAATACCATTCTCTTTAGCAGCAATCTTTTACGTGTACAAAAAGTCGAACTTAGTCTTTTACCAAAACTTATTCCTGTATTCATCAATCCTTTAAAGAGAAGCTTTTTGATAAATGACCCTTTATGTCTTTAGGGGCTTGTCTCTTGTACTGCTTTAATTATACTGGTGTAAAAACAGATATTGTTCAAGAGGTTTAACCCCCTAGTGTGGATGCAGTTATAATGGTGTAACCACGCTTATAGCGATATAGCTTATAAACACCAAGGATTGTACTGATGTAAGTATTTTGGTATAAAAGCATACTCCTAAACAAGATAGTGAAATTGTCCATAAAACTGTGTAGATCAGTCGTAAGCCAGGTGCTTCAGAATTCCTTGAAAATATGGGTAAGATCTGATGAGAAACAGTCAAATGAAAGTGACAAGTTTTTAAAGTGCTTTTATACAAATGCTAGAAGTCTAAAATAATAAGATGTGTGAACTAGAGGGCTTCATATTAAATGAGGATAGTGATATAATAGGCATCACAGAAACTTGGTGGAATGAGAATAATCAATGGGACACAGTAATACCAGGGTACAAAATATATCAGAAGGACAGAACAGGTCGTGCTGGTGGGGGAGTGGCACTCTATGTGAAAGAAAGCATAGAATCAAATTAAGTAAAAATCTTAAATGAACAAAACTGTACCGTAGAACTTCTATGGATAGTAATTCCATGCTCTAATAATAAAAATATAGCAGTAGGGATATATTACCAACAACTTGACCAGGATGGTGATAGTGACTGTGAAATGCTCAGGGAGATTAGAGAGGCTATACAAATAAAAAACTCAATAATAATAATGGGGGATTTCAACTATCCCCATATTGACTGTGTACATGGCACCTCAGGACAGGATGCAGAGATAAAGTTTCTTGACACCTTAAATGACTGCTTCTTGGAGCAGCTAGTCCTGGAACCCACAAGAGGAGAGGCAGTTCTTGATTTAGTCCCAAGTGCAGCACAGGATCTGGTCCAAGAGGTGAATATAGCTGGACTGCTTGGTAATAGTGACCATAATATAATTAAATTTAACATCCATGTGGCGGGGAAACACCACAGCAGCCCAACGTTGTAGCATTTAATTTCCGAAAGGGAGACTACACAAAAATAGGAAAGTTAGTTAAACAGAAATTAAAAGGTACAATGCCAAAAGTGAAATCCCTGCAAGATGCATGGAAACTTTTTAAAGACACCATAATAGAAGCTCAACTTAAATGTATACCCCAAATTAAAAAACATAGTAAGAGAACCAAAAAAGTGCCACCGTGGGTATACAATAAAGTAAAAGAAGCAGAGAGAGACAAAAAGGAATCTTTTAAAAAGTGGAAGTTAAATCCTAGTGGGGGAAAATAGAAGAAGCATAAACTCTGGCAAATGAAGTGTAAAAATATAATTAGGAAGGCCAAAAAAGAATTTGAAGTACAGTTAGCCAAACACTCAAAAAGTAATAGCAACAATTTTTTTGAGTACATCAGAAGCAGGAAGCCTGCTAACCAACCAGTGAGACCACTGGACGATCGACGTGCTAAAGGAGCACTCAAGGACGATAAGACCATTGTGGAGAAACTAAATGAATTCTTTGCATCAGTCTTCACTGTTGAGGATATGAGGGAAATTCCCAAACCTGAGCCATTCTTTTTAGGTGACAAATCTGAGGAACTGTTGCAGATTGAGGTGTCATTAGAGGAGGTTTGGAACAAATTTATAAACGAAACAGTAAAAAGTCACCAGGATTAGATAATATTCACCCAAGAGTTCTGAAGGAACCCAAATGTGAAATTGGAGAACTACTAACTGTAGTTTCAGAGTAGCAGCCGTGTTAGTCTGTATCCACAAAAAGAAAAGGAGTACTTGTAGCTCTCTAAGGTGCCACAAGTACTCCTTTTCTTTTCACTGTAGTTTGTAACCTATCATTTAAATCAGCTTCTGTACCAAATGGCTAGAGGATAGCTAATGTGATTTCATTTTTTAAAAAGGGCTCCAGAAGTGATCCCGGCAATTAATTACAGGACAGGCAAACTGGTTGAAACTACAGTAAAGAACAAAATTGTCAGACACATAGATAAACATTATTTGTTGGGGGAAGAGTTTTTTGTAAAGGGAAATCATGCCTCACCAATCTACTAGAATTCTTTGAGGGGGTCAACAAGCATGTAGACAAGGGGGATCCAGTGGATATAGTGTACTTAGATTTTCAGAAAGCCTTTGACAAGGTCTCTCATCAAAGGCTCCTAAGCAAAGTAAGCTGTCATGGGTTAAGAGGGAAGCTCAGATCGGTAACTCAGTAAAAGATAGGGAAAAAAGGGGTAGGAATAAATGGTCAGTTTTCAGAATGGAAAGCGGTAAATAATGGTGTCCCCCAGGGGTCTGTACTGGGACCAATCCTATTCAACATATTCATAAATTATCTGGAAAAAGGGGTAAATAGTGAGGTGGCAAAATTTGCAGATGATACAAAACTACTCAAGATAGGTAAGTCCGAAGCAGACTGTAAAGGGCAACAAAAGGCTCTCACAAAATTGGGTGGCTGGCCAACAAAATGGTAGATGAAATTTGATGTTGATAAATGCAAAGTAATGCACACTGGAAAACATCATCCCAACTATACATATAAAATGAGGTCTAAATTAGCTGTTACCACTCAAGAAAGAAATCTTGGAGTCATTATGGATAGTTCTCTGAAAACATCCACTCAATGTGTAGTGGCAGTTAAAACAGTGAACAGAATGTTGGGAATCATTAAGAAAGGGATAGATAATAAGACAGAAAATATCATATTGCCTCTATATAAATCCATGGTATACCCACATCTTGAATACTGCATGGAGATGTGGTCGCCCCATCTCAAAAAAGATATATTGGAATTGGAAAAGGTTCAGAAAGGGGCAACAAAAATGATTAGGGGTATGGAATGGCTTCTGTATGAGGCGAGATTAATAAGACTGGGACTTTTCATCTTGAAAAAGAGATGACTAAGGAAGGATATGACTGAGGTCTATAAAATCATGACTGGTGTGGAGAAAGTAAATAAGAAAGTGTTATTTACTCCTTCTCATAACACAAGAACTAGGGGTCACCAAATGAAATGAATAGGCAGCAGGTTTAAAACAAACAAAAGGAAGTATTTCTTCACACAGTGCACAGTCAGTCTGTGGAACTCTTTGCCAGAGGATGTTGTGAAGGCCAAGACTATAACAGGGTTCAAAATAGGACTAGATAAGTTCATGGAGGATGGATCCATCAATGGCTATTAGCCAGGATGGGCAGGGATGGTGTCTTTAGCCTCTGTTCGCCAGAAACTAGGAATGGGTGACAGGGGATGGATCATTTGATGATTACCGGTTCTGTTCATTCCCTCTGGGGCACCTGGCATTGGCCACTGTTGGAAGACAGAATACTGGGCTAGATGGAACTTTGGTCTGACCCAGTATGGCAGTTCTTATGTTCTTATGTCTGCATCTTGGGACCCCTCCTCTCCCTGTCAGGGCCTTCATCACCAACCTCCTCAGTGGACCTCTCTTCTGCTTGATTTTGCCTTTGGCTTCTTTACATTTGCCCTCTGAAATAAATATCCAATAAACAAAGCAAACTTTTAGTTAAGAGACGGCCCAGAAGCTCTCAGGAAACATGTGAATGTTGACTAGGAAGCTATTACAATATGTGGGGCAGCTCACCACATGGCTGTATGTAAGTGTAGGATCCTGGATGAAAGTCAAACAATGCCTTACAACATATTATCAAGTTTATGTTGTATGTCCCAATGTGTGTTCACTGCAGGACTGTCCGTGATATCTTACACTGTCGTCTTGTGCAGGGACAGTCTAGTTACTGGAGGAACTGGAATGGAGAGGGGAGAACCAGCAGAGCACAGCCCACAGAGTTCTACTTGCATTTCCCCAAAGAGCCGGGTCACCACCCTGAGTAACTTAAAATATACCCTGGCAGGTAACTGTGATATTAGGAATGCAAGTTCAGTCTTTCTGCAAGCCAAACAATTAGTATGCGACACAAGCTCCTTTCCCAGGTTCTATATCCTTTTCACACTCTATGTCCAAATCGGATCCAAATTAACTAAATAGGTTTTTTTTTTTTAATTCTCACCTTTAGTTATTTTAGGCATATCTGTGTGTGAACGCCTGTATTTTGGAATAAGAGTGCCTTTCTCTTAAGTCAAATTGAAATAAGGCACTCTTGTTCCAAATATGGCAGTCCACACAGACTTGCCCTGAAATAACTAACTGTGTGAATTAAAACCGATTTAGTTATTTCATTTCTATTTTGTGGGTAGACAAGCCCTAATTCATGAAGCGGTTTGAAACCTTAAACAGAAGTGCAAGTTTACATCAGAGTGGTACAAGCTCCTTGGCTTGTCATAAACTGAAAACAAGAAGATGCCGTTGGCACTGGAGCTGCTATTAAAATACTCTCCAATTTGTCCTGACTAAGGAGGAGGAAAAGGTTCTCTCCATAATAAATATATGCCTTCAAGAGGCATTTTGAATAAACGTCATTAAATGGGCTCCAGTTATCTCGTAGATCAGTTAACACTAAAGCCTAATGATGCCAATTTAAATGTCAACATTGCTGACTATTTCACTGTTGATTGTTTCAGCATCAACAGGCAGCCATTCTGGGACTGTGACCCTGTAGTCTCTCCCTCCTCACCTTTTGAACTCAAGGGTTCACAACGTCTTTTCCTCCCACGTTCAACTGCAGGCTCATAAGGAGCAGTATTAAAATATACAATATATATTCTATAAAAATAAGGAAATCTTAGTTGTCACATTATACATTTTTCATAACACTTATACTATGGATTTCTCCCAGCTGTAAAATGACTCTTTCACAAAGCACCACAACTACTCTTGTACAGAAGTCAAAGTATTTCATGCAATAAGCAATACATCTTGTGAGTGTGTTAATCTGATGTTTCATTATTTTGTGATGTCAACTAAAAACTTAAGCCTGATTAGCCATTGATGATCAGTGCGAGGCTGGTTATTACACTTGGAGGATAGTTGCAGTGCGTTGGTGGTCAAGTAGAACAGTTCCTGCTTTGTATGCAAGTGGTCCCAGGTTCAAAATCTGGCTAATGTCTTGCAAGGGGTTCAGATACCAGGGTGCTACAAGAACCTTCTGTTCTGTTCTGTATTGGAAGTACAGTTACAACAACTCAGGAAGTGGGAGAATGGAGCAAAATTTGAACATGACTTGCAAAGGATTTTTTTAAAGTGAGGTTTATGTTCTTTTTCAGTTCTTTAAGATGGACAAAAATACTGAAAGGAAGGGTTTTTTTAATCTGCATTAAAAAAAATTAGAAATGTCAAGATTGTATCAAGTCCAGTCTTTCCTAGCTTTGCTAGAGTACCTTCTGGGGTGTCAGAGATGTGTGTTGTGAGCTCTCACACCTTAACTGAAAGAAAAGGGAGTGCTCAATCTTTGCAAAGAGAGCCTTGCTCCAGGTGTTTGTTAGACATTATTGTTAACTAAGTATTAACAAAACCAAAAAAATCAGTTTTAAGACTGGCTAAAAATCCCTTTCTCTCTTGATTGCTTAATTTTCACTCTCTTGTGATGTCATCATTTAGTAGTTCTGCCCTTATTATAACATGTTCCAGCCTGGACAGAAGCTGAATTTTAAATGTTAAAAACCTTTTTTACAAATCTTTTCCTGACTCCTCTGTATTTCATAACAGAAACTAAAAAGGGCACCTACCTATTTTGTTTACCTTTGAAGATCACTTTTAAAACTCATTAGTGGTTTCTGTTTCACAGTGAGATCAAAATCCTGGAGGCTGGAGTTGCTGTTGACAGACAATCATTCTATGTTTGCTGGGAATAGTTGCAGCAAACTTTGTTTGGAAGTGCAGTAATGTACTTGGAGATTTTTGTTTTGGAGGAAAGGGAAGGTGGGACTGTGTACAGCTCTTGTAAAGATGGGACTTGAGTGCAGGTATGAATATACATCCACTGTGTTTACTGATGCAGAGAAAATCTCTAATGTTGTGTTTTTCATTGCAGAGGAGGAAGAAGAGGAAAATATGGAGTACATAGTCATTGATCAATTCCAGCAGAAATTTGGTCCCGCTGTGAGTAATAACAATGATAATATTCGGGCTATGTCTAGATTACAAAGTTAAATCAACGTAAGTTACGTCAACCATCATCCACCGCTCTAATTCTACTGCTTTTGCAGTCCACACAATGCTCGTTGTGATGGCGGAGCACATCCATATTTGGCACTCTTGCATCGACAGACAGCAGTGCACCGTGGGTAGATATCCCACTGTGCAACTCGCCACCATCTGCCGCTGGGTGTTCTGGGAAGGGTTTGCAGTCCCGCGTGGGGGCAGGTTCACAGTCCCATGATGCAGTTTTCTCCATCCCATTATTCCATGGGCTTCCAACTATATTTTGCACCACTTTTCAACAGCCACTGTAAACTGCTTGCCTGCCATCTCTGTCCCAAAGCATGGATCTTATACTGCTCTCCAGTATTGTGATGAGCGTTATGAACACAGGTTTCAGAGTAACAGCCGTGTTAGTCTGTATTCGCAAAAAGAAAAGGAGTACTTGTGGCACTTTAGAGACTAACCAGTTTTATACGGCTAAATGCAGTGCCTTGCATAATGACAGGTTTCAGAGGTTAGTCTCTAAGGTGCCACAAGTACTCCTTTTCTTCTTGTTATGAACACAGTATTTCATGAGCTGCAAATCTGATGATGACTCCTGCTCTATGTCATGGAAAGAAACAATTCAAGATTGCTTTTTGCATTCATGGAGCAGCTGCACATGGTGGACCATTGGTTCTGGGCACAGGAAACAAGCACTGAGTGGTGGGATGGCATCATGATGCGTATATGGTATGATGAGCAGTGACTGCGGACATTTTAGATGCATAAAACCACCTACCTGGAACTGTGTGCGGAGCTCACCCCTGCCTTTTGGCACAAGAAGACCAAAATGAGAGCTGCCCTAACAGTGAAGACACAAGTGGTGATCGCGGTGTGGAAGCTGGCAACTCTGCACTGCTACCGTTCAGTCACAAATCAGTTTGGAGTTGGGAAGTCCACTGTGGGGGGTTGTAGTGATGCAAGTGTGCAGAGCCCTTAATTACCTCCTGCTATGAAGGACTGTGAGTGGGAAATAGTGAATGGCTTTGCAGCAATGGGATTCCCGAACTGAAGCAGGGTGATAAATGGCATGCACATCCCCATTTTGGCGCCAGACCACCTTGCGACAGAGTACATCCACAGAAAGGGCTACTTTTCTATGGTTTTACAATCTCTGGTGGATCACTAGGGTCGTTTCACCGACGTCAAGGTGGAATGGCCAGGGAAGGAGCATCGAGATGGATCATCAGTCTGCTGATTTTGAGTAGCCAGATACTAAGGCTGTTAGAGGGGTTCAACAGGGGGCTATATGAATCAGGGAGGCTTTGAAGGAACATTTTGACAATGAGCCCCAGTAATATGTCTCTCTGTAATGCATTTAGCCAAGAATTGTTTTCTTGTACTGTATTATGAACCTTGTAATGATTGCTGTGTGCGCATTAATTTTACAATGCAAATGCACCAGTTGCCACTGGGTATGAATTTCAGCAGCAACCACCGTTTGTAGGAAACAAATGAAGATTCCATATCTTTCTATAAATACATTGTTATTCAACAGCGATACAAACATTTATTTGTTCTGCAAGGGACATGAAAATGAAGAGTACATTTTCAAATGAGGTTCTCACAATTGGGTATATGTCCAGCTGTCATTGTGATACATGTCCTTCGGGGCGGAGTGCATGGGGTACTGAGACGGCCCAGGAACATGCAAGGAGTGTGTGTGGGGAGGGCATGGAAGGCAGTTTTGTATGGGCTGCAGGTGGAGGCAAGCATGGATATGTTCTGTCTGCAGTTCAGTCAGGGACCTCAGCATGTCTGTTTGGTCCTGTAGCAGCTGTATCATCTGCTCCTGTCCCTGTTTCCTCTCCTGGCTATCCATAAGCATTTTCTCATTGATATCCTCTCTTTATGCCCTCTGCTCACAATCCGAAGTATCTGAGGATTGCTGCACCTCCTGGAACATGTCTTCCTTATTCCTCCTGTTTCATTTCCTAATCTGACAGAGCCGCTCAGCCGGTGTGCAGGAGGAGACTGTCAAGGGCACATCTGCAGAACCTAAAGAATAGGCAGAGGAACTATTGTGAGTGCATTCACAGCCTTGATTCAAACTAGTTAGAAACACCACATTCTCACTTCCCCTTTGCAGGCACACAGCACAGTGGAAGCCCCAGGCATGGGGAGTTCAGCCTTTGGGGGGAAGGGGCAAGATGGGACTAAGGGTGGGGGGCTTCAGAGCAAAATCACTAGAAGCGCCTAGGGCCACTATTCTGAATACTGGCACCATTTCCCACAGGCGGGGGAGATAGCAGCTGTTATCTTGCCCCTGAGGGTAACCGAGAATGCAAGGTGGCAGCTCCTGCTTACGTGTGGCTGCAGACCTGGTCCGTATGCTGCTTGCCTCTGTGTCGCTTTGTTGCCTGCAGAAATAATTGCCTATTGGTACAGCAAAGTTTCCTATAGCGGGGGGTGGAAAACAAAGTAGCCCTCCCAAGCAATTTTTGGCAAAGGATTGCAGAGAACCTACAAGTAAGTTTCCTAGAGATCTCTATGGATGATTCCTGGGACATCCTGGTGGGCATCAAGAAATTTGTCTGCAGGACCCCCTCTGCCTAGGTGCACAGGGGAATGAGAAGCATATACTGTGCCTGTGTTGGTTATTTCAGTCCCTCTTCTACCCTGATTAAAAAAGCAGAGTTCTACTTCTTGTCTCCCTGCAGTATCAAAGAACAAAGAGTATTTTCCAGAGCTCCCCTTTCTTGCATCATGCGCGCCACAGCCAGAGTGCTGGGACTGGCTAGACACCTCTGGAGTTAAGAAGAGGTCCTGGCTCACCATGCCACCGGACGTCCTTGTCACCTGTCCCAACTCCACTTCCTCTTCCATCACATCTTCTTTGGGGTTGACTCCACTGACCACTGTCTCCAGCCCCCATAAAGTATCCATGGGGCTTTTGGCCTTGGAGGTTGGATAGTAGTCGCCGAGGGTGGTGTACAGCTCCTTGAAGAAGCAGCAGACCAACGATTGGCCTCCCTTGCCTTCTGGTATGCCTGCCTCAGCTCCTTGATCTTGGCATGGCACTGCTGCGTGTCCCTATTGTGCCCCTTCTTCTCCATGCCATGAGCTATCTACCCATAGATATCAAAGTTCCTATGGCTGAAGTGGATCTGTGACTGCACAGCTTCCTCACGCCACAGACCCAGCAGATCCAACAACTCCAGTGTACTTCAGGCAGGAGCGCATTTTGCTGCAGGAAGCCAGCATGGTCAGCTGGGCAAATGCTATGTGAGCTCTCCATGCTGAGCAAACAGGAAGAGGAATTTCAAAAATTCCTGGGGCTTTAAAGGAGATGGGGCACATGCCTGTGTACCTGGCTGCAGGGCAGCAGAGTTCGAACTGGTGGCCAGAGTGGTCACAATGGGCTTTGTGGGATACCTCCTGGAGGCCACTTAGGGTGACATAAGCAATGCAGTGTCTACACTGACGCTGTGTCTGTCTGCCTTATGTTGACTTAACTTTGTAGTGTAGACATGGCCTTAGAGTGATGACCTGAGACCCTGTCTTAGTCCAACAGATTTTGTTATGCAAGATCTTGAGCAGTTCTCCATGAGATCTTGTTCTGGAGTACACTTTACAGCTGGTGTTACCTAACTCCTATGGAGATGTGGTAACCACTATTTGTCTGAGCAAAGTGGCAATGATCTCTTTCATAACCACCAATGACTTCTTACACCAGCATAACAATGATGCAGAAAGGTGTGTGCACATGTATCAAATGGGGTGGGGGGAGTTCTGTGCATGTTGGGGTTTGCTATCTTTGTGAAGTCTACCAAATATGGGGATCTGTGTCTATTTTTTTTGTGTGTGATTTATATCAATTGTGCATAGCGGTTGTGCAAGGGGCCATGTGTATATGGGGGTCTGTCAATCACTGGGGGTCAGAATTCAATGGATGTGTTTTGTAGGAATTAAAATTAAATGGTCTGTGTTGTGTGGAGCCTCAGAATTACTTGGTGTTGGGTGACAGAATCAGTTGGTCTGTCTTTTCAGTGGTGTGTGGGGCTTTTGCAAGTTACCACCACTTTCTTTTTTTTTCCTTCCCCAATCTGCCCCGGATCTGGAAACTGGCTTTGCTGCTGTAGATTCAACAGGAGGCTTAAGTACCTGGTGGTGAGAGGGTTCTGTCATAGCACCCTTTGAACTAATGGCAGGTTCATGATTAAAAGCCTTATTTGGGGGAAATGATCTTGTCCCCTGTGTTTGTATAACATAAACAGTTATTGTTTTTACATGGAAGTAGGACCTGCGAGGGACTGGGGCCCCATTGTGCTAGGCCTTGTACACACACATAGCAAAAAGATGATCCCTGCCCCAGAGAGCTAATCTAAGCATTGTTTGAAAAGGAAGATGTGAGATTTTTTTTCCTTCTAAAAAACGATAATGTTGGCCTTTGCTGCTGTGAATGGCCTATGCTCTGAGACTTGCTTTATTATAAGAATGCTATAATGGTCCAGACCCTTTTTCCTTCAGTGCCCCAACTGAGCCTCTCTTTCTTTTTCTGATTTTTAGTACTGCAAAAGATATTGACAGAACTTGACAGTGGTTAGGCTGCTGGTGTACTGAGACCACTGCCAGTCATGCTGACCAATACTGTGTCATTGTTTTCTTGTATTCTACCATCTGTTTGTCTGAATCCATTTTGCCTTATACTTAAATTGTAAGCTCTTTGAGGCAGGGACCATCTTTTTTTGTTCTGTTTTTGTACAGCACCTAGCACAGTGGGATCTTGGCCAGTGCGTGGGCTCCTCGATGCTACAATAATATTAATAATAATATGTACAGCTTTAGAGGATGAACTCCTTTTAATCCATGGGCAGTGGGTATCAAAGGCTGGGGGAGGCTGAGCTTCCACAAACAGCCCTGCGTGGCCCAATCACGCTCTACCCCCAGGCCCCCTCCTGCTTCCCGGCACTCTGCAGCTCTTCCCCTGTGGCCAGGACCCTGGGCTGGGGCTGGGGCTAATGTGGGCTGGCCTGTGGCAGCTGGATCCGGTGCTCACGACGCTTGCCCTACACTCTGGAGGGGATGATCTGGGTTCCAGCAGGGGAAGGTGGGTGATAGGGGCGGGCCGGGGGCTAACCTCTCTGAGCCCGTGGTTCACCCACCACCCATATTTTAATTCATGGAAAGAGGTAAAGTACAGGGAGCAAGCTTATCCATACTGTCTCAACAGTATGCCTCAAACCTCCTCTAGTGGTGAAAGAGTTGTTCATTATCCGTGTGCCATACAGTCCTGGAGCTCTCTTCCTAGACTATCACTGAAGGCACTGATTATAGTATATGTTGTGCTTTATATGGCTATCTTCCAGTAATTGGACTGAAACCTCCAGTGTATTTCTCACAGGCCACTGAACATCTGTCAGATGCAAATTACTTTTGGTCACTAATGACTTCTGTTGAAAGACTCCCTGTTTTTATGATCAGACTCCCAAGGCATCCAATTTGTATATTCCTTTCCTTCTTCTTCTCACTAGATGCTGCACATCAAAAAACAGTGTGTTTTTGGTGTGGCAGCAGAGGGTGTTAATCTGTGTCGTCATGGAAGACTCTGCTGGCTTCAGGTAAGGGGCAGTTAAAGAAAGAGAGAATGTTTTTTTTCAAGGTGTTCCACTGTTAAGAGGGCATAATCTGGGGAAAAACTTGGGCTAGGTCTACACTTAAAAAATATACCTGTATAACCCACATAGTTAAGCTGGTGAAAGCCATTTTATAGAAGCGATTATACTGATATAAAGTGTTTCATATCAGTATCACTTATTTTACTTTGCTGAACCAGAAGAAGCTATAACAATATAAGCAATTTGATATAACTGCATCTACACTAGGAGAATTTTGCTGCTTTAACTATGCTAGCAGCAAAACTCTTATATGTAGAAAAGGCCTTGATGATGATCGATCTTGAAACAGGTCAGAATATGGGAAGATTAGCTTAAAAGCATGAGTCCAGAGATGTTTAGATTCATGATAGTAAGGCCTTATCTAAATTAAAAGTTTCATTGGTTTAACTTTCAAGGTTTAAAAAACAATTTATTTAAATGTGTCCAAAGCCTGTGTAGATGCTCTTAATTCAATTTTAAATCTGGTTTATGTAAAATTAAGTGTCCACACAGGGTTTGAATGAGTTTAATTAAATTGGTTTAAAATAACACCTTTAGTTAAGCCAGGGCAACTTTGAATATGAGCAAGGCCAAGTCTTGTATCAAAGTCTGGTGGCAGAAGACAGGAGACAGTGTTTTCATTTTAACCCTTGCAGTGAAAGGGGAGTCAATGAATGGAAAAGTTCAGGGGGGGCTGTTGTTTGCTTTGTCTATATCCAGTGAAGGAAGTGGGGAAATGGAAGGTTGTTTTTAATTCAAGCATTGTGGATAGGATTTCTGATATGCATGTTCTGAAAATGCCCATTATGTAACTACAGACAACAAGCTACTGAGTTTAATCCCTTATGGCAAACTAGTCTGCGAGTATCTGTTTGAAAACAGCAGGGATTTTCTCCAGATTAATATTAATAAAACTGTAAACCTGCTGTCCTCAAGATACATTGAGGACATTCTTTGACAAAGCTGGGTAACAGCAGACCTCCCCCTTCTTTTATATCCCTCTCTGGCCTCCCCACTTGCAAATAAATTGGGATTGGTTTGTTTTAGGTAGCCACGAGGAGTCGGGTTTTTTTATTTGATATTTTCCTTCTGGGGCCTCGAGTTTTCAAAAATGGACTGCAAATGGTGCTGGAAGACAAGAACATTTTGAAAGTAAGTGTTCAGAAGGGTGGCAGGGCATGTGTGAAATGGTTGAGCCACATCAGTAAGAAATTGCAATTGGATATTGAATCGACAGCCAGGTTCCAGCATCTTTCTTTGGTTCTTCAGGTCATCCATGACTGCCGTTTGATCTCAGACTGCCTCTCACACCAGTATGGAGTCATTCTTTCCAACGTGTTTGATACACAGGTACCCTGCTGACCAGTTTGGTTTGTAACCTGAGAATAATTTCAGCGAGAGAAAAGCTTATTGGCTTGGTGTAAGGGTTTCTCCTGACTAGGATACAAGCATTTTGCTTCGAATGTACTAGCTGTCACATTCTAACGAACACACTCTGAAACTCCAGTACAGGCAAGGCAAGCTGTATATATGTGTGAACAGATGGTCAAAAGCTTCAATTTGACCAGCCAGCTTGTGCTAAAGCATAGCTTGCCTTGTCTAAATTGGAATTTTTGAATGTGTTAGCTAAAGTTCTGAGTCCTCCCCTGACCTTTTTATCCTAGTCAAGATAAATCTTAACCTACGAAAAAGGTGTTTGTTTGAGCGCTGGTTTAAAAATATGTTAGCAACTAGTGTAGACAGGTCTTAACACCTTTAAAGATATGTTAGTTGATCATGATCAACCTTGGTGGGAGCTTGAGGCTTACTCCCACTTACATGAAGGCCAGATTGGCCCCTGGATAAAGTCAGTGTAAATCTATTTTTACTCTTTCCATCCCTGTTACAAGTGCAGAAACAGAGTGAATGAGTTAGACCACACATGTCTACTGCTGATGCAGCTCCACAAATGCTAGCAACAGTGAGAGTGATAGAATAGACCAGGCAGTGGTAAAAGCATCTGGTTCCATAGTTGCTAGCTGTGATAGAGGTGCATCAGTACTATGCATGAGGCTTGTCTTGACTACTAAGTGCTATTGTGTTGGAACTTGATAGTGAAGAAATGAGTTAACCAGCACATGCCAACTATGACTCCACTCAGTGTAGACAGGGACAAATTGTTGTTTGGCTAGTCATTGTGCTAAGCATGACTTGTGAAAAGACATAGTCAGCATAGTGTTACTTGTCTCAACTCTTGAAATCGTAGTCTAGCAGGATAATTTTTCTTAGTGTATGCAAGGCTTCTCTCCTAACCCATCCCAAAACGTATTTTATTAAATGACTTTTGGAGCAGATGGATGAACTGTTGTTCAGAGTCACCACCAGCAGCCAAATATCAATCAGAATCACCAAGCCAGTGATAGGTTTTGTCTGTACAAGCAAATTTTTGCAAAACATTTCCTTCAGTACCCACCATCAGATAACCTTCCATGCTAGAGCAGGTTTTCTGGCTCCTGCATGGTTAACTGACACATTGCAGATGGCTCTGCAAATTGTTTTCTACATAGTAAGTGCCTGGTCTAGGCAGGCAAGTTGCATTGGTATAACTCCTCTTATTTTGGTGGGAACTAATATGCTCATATACTCCCTCCCTCCCCCATTGATAGATCTCTTGTCTGATTCATAATCAGTCCAGCTCTGTCTTGGTGGGAGGTAAATTGGTTTAGTGGCAGAGCAGATGCATTCCACTTCCAGTATATCTAAACTGATGCAAACAGTCCTTCCACTGCTGTCTCAGTGCACCAGTCACTGAAGAATCAACCTGTTTTCCTTTCTGCACTCCATTGCACTGGAGTCAGAGTGCCCAGAAGTCACCACATCTTAGTGCAGGCAAACCCATAGATCTCATTTATGAGTCACTTTATAGCAAGCAAATACCAGTTCTTAAAGAGCAACAACTTTTCAGAGGAAAATTCAAAAGATGTATCAGTATGCCTCACTCAGTGGCATGGTCCCGCTGTTACTAACAGCTGTGCAGATATTAGGAACAATGAAATTATTTGTTTAAAAAAAGAATCTCCAGTGTAGATACAGCCAAGTCTGCCTGGCTTGTCAAAAATATTTTATTTACCTTCTACCTGTGAGACAATTGTTGTGGTAACTGCCCAATCAGGTGCTATTAGTTAGGTGATATAACATTCAATGCAGCCTCTTTGTGCTATGTGTGGCTTTTAATGTACTTTCGTGAAAGTATTGATTCTGTAGCTTTACTACTGTGTTATAATACTGAAGCTTATCGTTTTTGTGTATAAATTTGTTTCATCATATTTTTCCTCATTTTTGGGCATGGCTACACTGGAAACTTCAAAGCGCTGTCGCGGGAGCTGAAGTGCGAGTGTGGTCGCACTCGCACGCCAGGAGAGAGCTCTCCCAGCGCTCCTGGTAATCCACCTCCATGAGGGGATTAGCTCCAAGTGATCGGAGCCTGTTTACACTAGCGCTTTAAAGCGCTCTGGCTTGCTGCCCTCAGGGTGATTTTTCGCACCTCTGAGCCAGCAAGTTAGAGCGCTATAAAATATAAGTGTAGTCAAGCCCTTTGTGTCAGTAGTTTAATAATTTAAGAAACAACAAGTTTAGTGAGAAAGGAAGGAATCTAACGGGAACTCTCCTTAAACATAACTGTAACATTTTAAAGGGAGTGGGCAGAAAACTCTTAGCTCTGAGATTGTACACAGCTGAAATAAGGATTAATTTGATGGCAGCAAACTTATCTAGAGGATGTGTTAAGAGTGGCCCAGGATAGACAGGGATGGCGGAGCCTTGTTCATGCCCTAAGCGACATTTGAAGGCATGGAAAGATTATGATTTGGAAATTTTATTTTTAATTTACTCTCCAGTAACAAACTTCTATATTCTTTGCTTTTAGGGCCAACAGATGCTGATCATGACATACTGATCCCTTTCATATTCCCTCTGCAGGTTGCTGATGTCCTGCATTTCTCCAGTATAACAGGTGGGTTCCTTCCACATCGGATCAGTTCCCTACAGGAGTGCTTGATGCGACACCTCAAGATGTCCCCCAGAAAGGTGTCCTTCCTGGTGTACAGGCAGCAGGCTGTTCAAGTGAGTGGCTCAGCTAGTTCAATACCAGTCATTGTCTCTAAGGAGACAATCAGGAACTGTACATTGCCCCTTTTAAATGTTTGTCTATCATGATTGTCGGTTGGAGAAGTAGCTTGATGGTAGGAAACTCAGATTAATTGGTGCAGTTTGGAATTGTAACTGAGGGAGTTTGACTCTACTTGGTATTATCCAGGCAATCTCTGTAACCACCTAGGAAGCACATTAGACGACTGGTGCCACCCCATGCTCAGGGTCACCAGCTAAAGGGGAGGACATGTGACCTCCCTATATGACTCCTCCCTGCCCCACCCCCAGCCAGGGGCCCCTGCGCTCTCCATGGCCCCTTCCCACCCCATGTTACCTGGGTGGAGGTCTCTGTCCTCCTGTTGCGCCGGCTCCCCCTGCCATGTTTGGTTGCTTTCCCTAGCAGCCAGGCCCTGGAGCCACTCCCAGATTCTGCCCAGTACAGCACAGCAGCTGCCTGGGAGAGTCAGCGGACTGCCTCCCGCCCAGGCTTGGCTTCCGGGACAGCAGTTGAGTGAGTTGGAGCCCCCCCAACATGCTCTGTGCGCAGCAGTAGCTGGCTGCGAGAGAGCTTGTCTGGGGAGGGGGCAGCAGCAGCCTGCTCTCTGCTCAGGCTTGACTTCTGGGGACACGAGACGACTCTGAGCATACCCGGGGCGGGGAGGGAGGAAGGCGCTCTGGGTCACTTGGCCACTGTCTCCAGAAGCTGAACCTGGGTGGAGGGCAGCCTGCTGCTGCCACAGCCAGGTGCTCTCCCAGCTGCACCAGGCAGCATCCAAGGCAGCGTGGCTAGAAGAGGCTCTGGCCCTGACTCCGCCTCTTCTCTTCCAGCTCTGGCCCTGCTCCTTCTTCTCTCTGCCCGGGGCCGGGCCGACTGCTGGAGAGGCACTTGACCCTGCTGGAGGGGCACTTGACCTTTTGTGCCCCTCTCATGAGTCCCCTCAACAGCAGGTTCAAGCTTCACTTGCCATCAGTGCTCATAATTGTATTTTCTAAAAGGTAATTTTGAAATTATGATTTATAATAATATATAATAAAAAAACTACAAACCATGAAGAGACATGAAGCTCTTAGATAATGTAGGGTATGTCTAGATTGGAATAGTTAAACTGGCAAAACTTTTGTGCATAGAGAAGGCCTTAGAGGGTGCTACTGCAATGGTATAGCTAGTGTGTGCTTCAACAGCCCTGGGAATATTATGAGCATCTGGAAATACAGTGTGAGCAGATGAGAAAAGGAAGCACATGAGCAAAAGTTGCTCTTAAAAATTTTGCTAGGTTAATAACTGGATTTTTTCATTTATATTTGGGACATGCAGGAGACCCCTGATATATGGTTTGTGAGACCTCTTCCACCTTCGCTGCTGAAAGTGTTGGCTCTGGAAACCGTTTACCTTCTACCTCTCCGCTTGTGGCTAATGGATGAGATGATGTCTGACTTAACAACCTTGGTGGATGGATACTTAAATGCATATCGGGAGGGGTCTGCAGATCTGCTGGGGAGCACAGAGGTAGACACATTCTTGCTTGCAGAGAGCCTGTCAGACACATCCCAGAATTCCTTGCAGTGGCTCCTGTGATACTTGAAGGAATGTGGAAGCATCCATCTTGAAATATCCATCAATGGCTATTAGCCAGGATGGGGAGGGATGGTGTCCCTAGCCTCTGTTTGCCAGAAGCTGGGAATGGGCGACAGGGGATGGATCACTTGATGATTACCTGTTCTGTTCATTCCGTCTGGGGCACCTGGCATTGGCCACAGTCGGAAAACAGGATACTGGGTTAGATGGACCTTTGGTCTGATCCAGTATGGCCATTCTTATGTTCTTATGAAAGTGGTTCTGGATTGTTATTGCAAGACTCCTGATATCAGGAGGAAAGAACTGTAACACAAACCAGAATCAGCAGGGATGCTCAAAGGGCTGCTGACTTCAGGGAAAGAAGTTGCAATGCTTTTCAAAATGATCTTGCTACTCTCTGTGCGTACATTCTGGTGCATATATTCCTAGGCATCTGCGTTCCCTCTCCTGTCACTACATTCACTAGCACCTCCATAACCCTCTCTGTAACAATTCTCTTAGACGCATTCTCCAATTTGGTTTCCCTTCATAAAAGCCCACCCATAGGCCTCAATCTTGTAAACATTTATGTGCATATAGTTAAACATATCTATGAACCGTCCCATTGAATGGGACTCCACACATGAATAATTAAGCACCTGCATAAGTGTTTGCAGCATCAGGGTCTTCATTAGTATTTTATCCCTGGTTTACAGTACTAAAGGTCTGAGTTACCATCAGCACAAATGTCAGTAGAAACCATGTAATTTGGGCCTGGGATCAAAGGTTTAAAAAATGTTAGTCTTGGATATGTGAGTATTTTTTAAAAGTATGCAGAATTTTTTTCTTTCAGTGTATAATTTTAGAAGCCATTGTTTTAAAAAGTATCATTATAATCTTTAAAATCTTTAATATGATTTATTTTGGCTTTTGACTTGTCCCCTGCATGAGAATCACTTTGGGTCAATGAGGTTTTTTTTTCCTTAAGCCTCATTAGAATCTCTGCATTGGATTCAATATCTGAAGGGTATGTCTGGAATTAGACTCACTGGAGAATTCAGATGATAGTGATTGGAAAGGACCTCTAATCCATCCTCTTGCATCACTGGATCGCACTTCAGCAGGATTTGGGTCTTGGAATACCTACTCTTGAGTTAATTTAATTAGCTATTACTATTGTAAATAAGAAATGAGGCTGGGATATATCCACAGAGGAAAAATGTTCTAAAATTACTGATAATATTCTTCTGCCCCACATTTAAATGGGAAACATGAGACAAGGAATAATAATGTAGCTCACTTTTAAGAAGGAGACACGATCTAAACTTTTTCTGGTCTGGCCCCAATTCAACAAAGCGCAAATTTAAATCCTATGGGACTACTCATATGCTTCATCCAGTAGATGTCACTGTTGCGTCACAGATGAAGGGGAAGAGGCCATAATAATACATTTTTTCTTGTAAAGGTGACCTGCAAAGGAAGAAAAAGGTGTCCATAGTTTTTCAGGAAAAATAGGTCTGAGGGGACCTGAATTTCTAATGTAACATACATGCCAAAAAAGGGGGTGGGGGCAAACCCAACCTTTTAGACCATTGTTATTTGTAATAAAGAAGCAAAAAAGCATAAATTTATTTTCCCCTCCCCACCAGCTCACCAAAAAAAAAAAAATGTTTGTGGGTTACTCCGATGGAGTATCCATACTAACAATGGGTCAAATCTTGGGTTATAATCCATTGACGCTATAGGATTTAGATTGGGAATTAATCTGGCTGTGTTCATTTAAAAAAATCCTTACTTATTTTTTTTTAATTGCTGTTAAAATCTAAATAGTTCTTACATTTGATGATCTATTTTTCTTCACACTATCTGTTTCCTTTTTAAAAAACTTCTCATCTGGAACAGTGAAAATAGTTGGTTTCACTTCTGTTTCTGTTTGGCATAGTCATGCCAAACCCACGAAAAACCCTCAGAAATTGGACTTGTTTTTGGCTTAGTTGTGTTGCCGGCACCCAGTGCCGAGAGGCTGAACAACAGCTTGAGTGGTTCGTTACCCGGTGTGCTACACCCAATAATCACAACGGGGTGGAGAAGCAGAAAAGTTTATTTGAAGGTTCAAAAAGGTACAGGGAGAATAAAATCTCAAATCCTGCACAACAGAGCAGGAAGTTACACAGGCTTTTATACATCCTTTTTCCCAGCATACTTATCCAATAGCAAGCTGCTCCAAGTATCCATATAGCCAGCCAATCCAGTTCCCAGCTAGTTCCCTGATTCTCTGTATCATTTGTTAAACTATACATAAAGCTGCTTTATTCAGCATTGTTCTTCCATATCTCCCCTGTTTGGCCTTGCTTAGTTTCAGGCAGTCTGACTCTGCAACATACTGTTGCAGATTCTCAGCATAACTGCTGTGTGTGCCTCCAGGCGGGGGGGCCAAGGACACTTGGGCCTAGCACGCAGAGCTGCTGCGAGTGCCTCCAGGCAGGAGGGGGTGGGGCAAGGACACAGGGGCCTAGTGCGAGGGGGCTTCATCGACACTTGTGGTCTTCCATCCCCTCGAGTTACCTAGTGGCCATGCCCCAGTGTTCCCAACAGTTGGCTTGTGAGTTGCTTGTTGGCTAGTTTTTGCCTTGTAGCTTGTTTGGCTGTTGCTTGTTGTAGCTTGTTGCTTCTTTTTTTTTGATCAGCTCCTGGCAAGCAGGGGCAAGGGGGGGAGAGAGTCGGGGTGCACAGTGGGCCCACCACAGTCCCAGACTGCATGCCGGGAGGATCTAGTTACATAGAGTGTTGGGGTTCTTAGGGATTGGTTTGTTTTGGCCTTGTTTTGAAACGGGATTAGCTTGATTTTTGGCTTATTGTGAAAGTCGGGGTGTTTATTTACTGCGTGAAAGTTGGTAACTGTGCTTTCAGCTACACTTGCACTAGCAGAGGTAATCTCAGTGTGTGGGGGAAACAACTAGATGTTCACTAGATTATGGCCTTCTGTGAAACACAAAGTTGCACCAGTTTAAGTAAAATGTGTTTAAAAACTGATTTATTTAAATCACTGCAAAATCACTGTGCAGACACTTTTGAATTGAATTAAACTTGGTTCCTTAACTAAACTAAACCAATTTAGAAGTATCTGCTATATCCTTCCCCTTTGAATGTTTGAGTGCTCTCCCCTCCCCAGTGCAAAGCCTCACTTTCCTGCTGTTTTCAGTTTTGCAGCCTGAGTAATAAAGGGAGCACAGCAGACAGCTGTGGTCCTATAAGCTCCCTTTGTGTCTATCTCCTTCTTTGCTGGGTCCAAATATATCATTCTGAGATGCAGGATTTCTGTCCCACAAGTGTCTACAGATGCCTCTGCCTGAGGAAGAAGAAACATTAAGCAAATAATACTATGAAAAAAGGGGAAAAGTTTATCTAGAGGCTCAAGGTGGCAGACTGCTGATTTTGCTGCTGGGACAGTGTGAACCAGCCAGCTAGAGAGGGGGAATTGGCAATTAAAAGCAGAACAAAGGAAGAGGTTGCTGCCTGGAGCTCCTGCAAACAAAGCAGTGAGGGGAAAGCAAGCTGCCATATTGATTGACCACATGCAAGCGGCTGGCAAGCAGTTTAAACCTGCACTGAGGGTCTATAGCCAGCAGAGGGAGGCCACATACAGGCAAAGAAAGAAGTCTGCAGAAGGAATACAGATAGTGCACTAAAAGGAGTTTCTCTGTGGAACTAAAGGTGTTCAGGAAGGTGAAGTCCAACAAGAGAACAAAGAAATGGCAACTTTTGTGGGCATTGCTGGTGAATTTGGTGACAATCCAAATCATGAATGGTGTTGTACCTCAAATGTTTTGAGCAATTTGTAATCTACAACACCATTCCAAATGAACGAGTTTCAACCTTCCTGACAGTGATGGGTCTGAAGGCATATAGACTGCTATTATCTCCAACTGTGACCGAAACTGTTACATCCACAGCATTTTTCTTCTACCACATCAATGATAGCAGAACATTACTGGTTCCATCAGGGAAGTGGAGAGTTGGTAACATAATTTGTTGCTGCTCTAAGGAAGTTATTTGTGCATTGTCAGCTTGGGTAGACATTAAGTGATGCCCTGATTGATCAGTTATTCTCTGGATTAAGCAGTGACCTGGTTTGGAAGAAGTTACTGATTGTATCAGTGCTTACATTCAAGAAGGCTGTTGAAGTATCAATTACAATGGAAACTGCAGTGAAGTAGTCTCTGGAATTTAGTGTGAACCAAGATGTTCATCTCATGAATTAGTGAGACAGAAGACTACAGGAACTGAAACAATTTCTGTGTGGCCATTGTGCCCAAACTACGCACACTGAGAAGGATTGCTGGCCATGCCAGTTTATTTGCAGAAAGTGCCAGAAGAAAAGAGACATTGCCATGACCTGTTGCTCAGCTCAGCAACCAACACAGAGTAACCATCCATCCAAGAAGACACCTATGAAGAGTGAACCTAAGAAAAGATGGAATTTGGGAATTCATAATGTGGAAAAAGATTAGCTCTAGTGACAGTGACCGAGACCTAGCATTACATGTGTTATCAGAAGCTGGAGTCAGCGATGGCATCTGGGTCATACCTTTGATCAAAGGAGTTCATACAAGAATGGAGCATGATATTGGAGCTGCCATCTCACTGATTTCTGTATTTACCTATCACCAGACTTTGTCACTAGTTCCTCTGGAATAAACTTACACAGTTCTGAAGACTTATACTGGAGAAAAGTTTGGTCCCAAAAGGGATACTCCAAGTGAAGTTTCAACTAGGTGGACAATCAGTTGTTTTACACTTACAATATGTGATTGAAGGAAAGTATCCACAATTATTTGGTAGATCTTGGCTTGAGACACACTCAATGTGAGTTGGACTGAGATCAAGGCGATCATGAAAGCATCTCAAAATCTTCAGGAAATACTTGACAGACATTCTAAAGTTTTTGAAAAAGAACTTGTACAGATGAGCAACAAGTCAGTGAAGCTCACTGTTAAGTGTGAGAGCCAGCCAAAATATTGCCAGTGCAGAGTTGTGCCTTATGCTCTGAAGCCTCTGGTGGAGGCTAATTTGGACCGTTGAGTGAACATTGGCATCTTGTCACTGGTTTCACACAGTGAGTGGGCTACACCCATTATACCAGTGATCAAGAAGGATGGCTAAGGTCAAATTTGTGGAGATTTCAAAGTGATGCTGAATCCAGCTTTATGTGGAGACCAGTATCCACTACCTCCTATTGAAGATTTGTTTGCTACTCTTAGTGGAAGATGTTGTTTCAATAATTTGGATTTGCTCAACGCATAGGTTGCAAATAATAGCAAATAATAGCAAATAATCTCTACAAATAGAGATTGATGCAGCGTCTCACAATCAACACACATAAAGGTTTATTTTGTTACAACAAGTGGTTTTCTGGTATCACATCAAAACCTGCCCTGTTCCAGAAAGCCATGGATGAGATCCTGAAGGGACTGAATGGCATACAGTGTTATTTGGACAATGTCCTTGTTACAGGAAATGATCAAGAGTGCTTTTTTCAATTTATATTTGGCAACATTTTCTTTTGCATTCAGACCTGTCACAGTCTTTTTTGTAGAGACACAGGAAACCATGGCAGTCACTTCTAGAACAGATCACTGCAATGTGCTCTGTACAACTACTCCTGAGAACTACTTAGAAGGTTCATCTGGTACAGAATGACTGCCTATTTACTTCTCATTGGAAGGATGCTATGCTTGTGTTCCACAGATTGCACTGGCTTCGAGTTTGTTTCCGAGTGACCTAGCCCTAAATGTTTAGGTCCTGGCTTCCCGTCTCCCTGTAGGATACCTCAGCACTTAAGATGCTAGACACACATCCTCCTGGTCAAACAGGACAGGGCTAGTGACAGGACATTTTCAGTTAAAAGCGTTTTACACTAGAATTTACTACCACCACCATTCTGATCCAGCGGAGCCAAACCATTGACCTTCAGGCAAGCTAGGAGGCTTATCTATTTCTCTAGGCCTTTATGAGGGGGTGGTTAAGTGGGTGAGAGTGGATTGGAAGGAGAAAAGTTGTGGTCCTAAAGGGCTGGGTAGGTATTAATGTGACATTCTTTAATATGTATGTTTATGTTATGTAGGCACTTAGAGCAATGAATAGGGGATTTAACAATACATACATAAAGTCTCTAAGCCAAGACCACATGTCTGGGTTGCAAATGCTGTAGGGGAATTAAAAAAAAACAACTACTTCCATTGGAATTTAAATAACCAGAACATATCATGAGCATTTTTTAGATTGTTCTTACAAAAAATCTTATTTTTATAAGCCTAGATTTTTGGAGTCAATCTGATTTGACCTGTCCCTTTCAAAGGTGACATGTTAAAGGATTTTTTAAAAATTATTTTGCATTTTTCTTGCCACTTTATGATGCATAAGGATGGCCTGAAACTGCTTGCTTCAGATGTAACCAGTATTGGGGATGGTCTTCTCTAATTTAGCTGAAGGACCTGCTTGCTGTCTCTAAGCACGTTAGTGAACTTTTTGCACCTTAATTGAAAGGGTGGAGGTGTGAATATTTAGCAAAGATATCCTCCGTCCAGAATGCTAAGTTTACTTTTGTGACAATGTAGCCCTCTGTCCACACCCTACACACTATTATAATAAATGTTGAACAAACTATGCCTTGAGAGGTATCACCTAAAAACTCATAATTTGCTGGTCAGTGTTGTCCTGATAAAATGTGTGGCAATATTGTATGTGAAGTTATAATATTTCTCTGTATAATGTTGTTAACACATGTTCCAAACCACAGCAGAAGTTGGCAAACAGGTCTGTCTCAAACAAAGGAATGTGTGTGCTACTTAATTTGCATTTAAGTAGTAAACAGAGTCATCAAGCAGGAAGGGTAGACAAAGAAACTCCAAACAGGTGAGGAAAAGCAGCAGGGAACATCCTTCTCTGTAGACTTTTTGTCTCCAGAATCTCAGCTGGAAATGGTTTCCAAGAGGGGGACTGACAATATAAAAAGGAGAGACAGACACCCGAACGCACCCCTCCTCTCTGTCCATCAATTCATGTTCCAGAGGTGACAAAGAAGCACCTATTGAACTGGAAAAGGGGTCCTGGCCTAAGCAGTTTGGTCAGTAAGACTGCTGAGAGTATGTGGTGAGAAAAACTTTGCTTTGAATTTAACATAGTTTATGTTAAGCACCAGTTCACTTTACCTTTATTTTTCTTGTAACCGTTTCTGACTTTTATGCCTCATTACTTGCACTCACTTAAAATCTCACTTTGTAGTTAATAAACTTTTGCTTGTTCTAATCTAGCATGTTTAAGTTGAAGTGTCTGGGAAACTCTATTTGGGCTAACAAGGTGGCGTGTGCATATTATTTCTATTAAAGAAATGTGGACTTTATATGAATTTGTACTGCTTAGGAGAGGGCTGGGTAATTCAAGACATACATTTCTGGGAGGAAATCTGGGACTGGGAGTGTGTAGGGGTCACCTTGCAGTATGACCAAGGCTGATAAGAACAAAGATGTGGTTGGCTGGCTGCAGCACACACAGATGTAGCTGGGAGTGACTTGCATGCTGGAAGCTGGTTGTGAGCAGTCCAGGGAAGAGGCAACAGCAGTAAAGCATTATAAAGGGCACCCTAGGTTGGAGGACGGGGTGACATAGCTGCTCATTAGTCTGGATTGTCCCTGGGTATTGGAATAGGTGTTAGTTTAAAATCTGTTGGTTTTGTTTTGTCTAAAAATCCCTTTCCTTCCTAGTTGTTTGGTTTTTGGAGGGGAGAGGTTTTTTTGCGGGGGAGGTTGAGGGTTTTTTTCTTTCTTTCAGTCTTTTTTACTCTTATGGTATGGTCATTTCCTTAGTTCTCCAGTTCACAATAGGGAATTCTACCAACGCTTAAATGACATGGCAGTAAAAACCCCAGAAGCCACTAGAGCCTTGTCTAAAAGAGAGACCCCACCACCAGAGCAGCTGAACTGGTGATGCTGTCAGTGGGAATTTTTTTTACTACAATTCCCTAGTACAGAAAGGCTTTCAGGGTAGATCAGCCTAAATTTCTAATGTAAAAATGAGCAGAAGGATTTTTTAAAAACCTTTCAGTTCTTTATACATCATAAAGAAGCGAAAGGTACAAGCCCAAATATTTTTTCTGTGGTAGGTTGCCTTTAAGAAGGAAGTTGAAAATTTTTTGTGTTATTCCTCTCTTCCAGAGAAACTATACTTTAAATTTGGGAGGCATTATAGTAAACAATTTTAATGACAGGAGATTATTCTGTTGGGCTGTGACTTGTACAGAGGTCTTTCATGCTCTGCCTGTATTTTTTTTCTCCTTGTCTTTTTAATCAGACCTCTTGTATGGAGCTGCCAGAGGAGCTGCATCAGCTGGCAGATTTCCAAAAGTTGCGAAGAGAGACAGCATTAAAAAAGTACAAGGTAAATGAGGAGGGTCTCTTGATCAGACCACCTCTGGAATCCAAAGGAAAGAAGGCAGTGGAGGTGGAAGAAAAACAAGGAGAGGATAGTGGTTGGCTTTCTTCTAATGGAGCAGCCTTACAAAAGACATCCTTCCATCCCCAAGATCCACTTCATCAAAATTATGATGAGCAAAAGCAAGTGGTAGATCACTGGGAAAATAAAAAGTCTATAATTGGCTGTAAAAATCCACCCTTGGAAATGGAGGCAGGAGCAAGAGACTTGATCAGCTGGAACTCTGTATCAGAGAACACCCAAGCAACGGGGAAGGGATTCTCTCCAATGCAGAAACCTCACACACAGGCTGCTCAATCTTTAAAAGAAGAGATAAGTCTGTTGTTCATGGGAAACAAGGATGAAGACTTACTTTGTGCAAAGCAAAGCGCCATTGTGTCTGCCTATACCCCTCCAAAAATTAGCCGTTCTTTTCAAGATTCATTCCAGGTTCCACGGCAGCCCTCGCTTTCTGTACTGCCTCCTTGGCCAGTCCTAGAGACTGTTGGTTTGTGGCAGAACCCATCTTCGAAGATGACCCAGACCCACATTTCCCATTTCCCAGTAAGGCCAGAAAGGGAAAGGAATTCCGCTGTTCGCTTTGGCTTCCCTTCAGGTCTCAGCTCCCGGATGCCGGCACCAAGCCCTGCAGGAAAATAGCAGAATTATTTTTATTACTCTTTCAAAAAAAGAAAATATAATTGTCTCCACTGTCCTGTCTGTACAAGTGTCTTTGAGAATTTTTAGGTATTGGAGAAAAATATTTCATTTCTATGTTCCCCACTGGTTGAAATAGTTCTACAGAACTCTCACCCAGTTCTAGCAAAGTTTTTGTAGTGCAGACGAGGCCCTACTGTGGATATAGCTTGCTGGTATAGTTTATATCAGTTCCCTGAACAAAATAAGCTATAATAGCAAAAGCACTCTTGCGCAGGTATAACTGCATTTTACATAGGACTTTTGCTGGTATAAAAAAATCACATCCCTAAATGACATTACTATATCTGCAAAAGTTTCTAGTGTAGACCTGGCCTCAGTGTGACAACACTAATGTAGATTCAGCTCCATCATTTTCACAAACTGCTAAAGTAACTGAGCTGTGTAGCATGGGATTGTTCAAGATTGTCCATGATTTGGTAAATACATATATTTAAGTATTGCATGGTCAGCACTTTTGATATTTTGGAAGAGAAAATCACTTCATTCTGTTGGGAGTGGGGGGAGAAATGAGAAGGTTGTGTTGTGAAGTTTTGTGGCTGGTTGTCTCCAGTAAGATTTCACTGAGCACTAACAGTGTACATAACAGGAAGGAGGTGTGGTTCTCTGTCCCAAGAAGATTGCAATCTTTGGTCCCCTCATTCTTAGATTGCAGAGTTACATTAATGAAATGTGAGTCTGTTTCACTATCATATGGAATCCAGGGTTGGTGCTTTTGAATGTATAAAAATACTTGTTTGAGTTGTGTTGACTGGGACACAAACTGTTGAGTTATTGATTTCCAGTTGTCAGCCTGTGATGTATATGTGCATTTTTGAAGTATTATTGCCAGGGAAAACAAACTCCATATATTTTTACAAACAATACTAAACTAGCAGTTCCCAAATAGGACTTTCTTTTGGTACTGGCTTACTTTTTTTCATTGTTGTGTGGAAGGTGTTTCAGAGGTGGATTATGCTCCCTATATCAGTGCATTTTGGGGCTAAAGAGAGACAAGCTTCCACAAGTTCTCTGAAACATTTACAGTGCTCTGTATTTAAGAAAAAAAATCCAGGGTCTGCTGTCATGGTTTAAATAGAAAAATAAAATCAGTTTGAAACAAGCTTCTCAATTTTTTTAGTTTTTTAAACTTAAACTCAAGGCTCTGAAAACCAGACACTACAGAGTTAAGGTGAACATCCACCTAACCTTAACTCTGCCCTCTGGAGCTGGCACTGGGAATAATCTGAGTGAGCTCAAGCTGTGTTCATTATATTATAAGTTGCTGTATTGAATAATGGAGGGATGAGTTGGAGAAGTTTGGCTGAGCTGTGAGATGAGGCAACCTGGGGGGGGTCCTTCCTCTCTGAGGGGGTTTCCTGAGTGCTCTGCCTGACCCTTGCCCCATGTGTGTGATAAATGCATAATTCCCCTGCGGGTTGCAGTTTAGTATCTCTAGAATGGTGGCAGTTATTCAAGCACATACTAGCTTGCGTAACAGTAGCAGTGAAGCTTCAGCAGCAAAGGCTCTACAGCCCTGTCTGAGACCCTGGATACGTACTTGAGAATCTAGCTTGTGCTGCCACCCCTGCTAGGGTGGCTTCACTGCTATTGGTATTTGAGCTAACTAAATTAAAGCTAACTTGGGTATGTCAACTCATTCTTCAGTCACACCTGTTTGCAGTTGTCATAAACATACAGCTAAGAGTAACCTAGAATTCCTCCTTACCTGTAAGGGGTTAAAAAGCTCAAATAGCCTGGTTGGCACCTGACCAACAGGACCAATGGGGAAAGAAGATACTTTCAAATCTTGGGAGAGGGGAAGGTTTTGTTTGTGCTCTTTGTTTTGTGTGGGGGTTCTCTCTTGGGACTGAGAGGGGTCAGACAGAAATCCATCTTCTCCAACCCATCCCAATCCAAGTCTCCAATGTTGCAACCAATATAGGTAAACCAGGCAAGGTGAATTAGTTTATCTTTTGTTTTTCTTGTGAATTTTCCCTGTGCTTTATTCCTGTTTTCTGTAACTTTAAGGTTTTGCCCAGAGGGGGATCCTCTGTGTTTTGAATCTGAATACCCTGTAAAGTATTTTCCATTCTGATTTTACAGAGATGATTTTTACCTTTCTTTTTTTTAAATAAAATCCTTCTTTTAAGAACCTGAGTGATTTTTCCATTGTTCCAAGACCCAGGAGTTTGTGTCTTTGATCATTTTGTAACCAATTGGTTAGGATATTATTCTCAAGCCTTCCCAGGAAAGGGGGTATAAGGGCTTGGGGGGATTGCTGGGGGAAGAGGAACTCCAAGTGGTCTTTTTCCTTGGTTCTTTGTAAAATCACTTGGTGGTGGCAGCGTTACTTAAATCCAAGGTACAAGGGAGAATTTGTGCCTGGGGAGTTTTTAACGTAAGCTGGTAGAAATAAGCTTGGGGGGTCTTTCATGCGGGTTCTCACGTCTGTACCCTAGAGTTCAGAGTGGGGAGAGAACCCTGACAGCAGTGTAGACATACCCACAGCAGGGCAGGTCTTCCCCAGTTACTCGCTCTCTGGGGGGTCTGGAGGATCCCCTGAATACCAACGCACACAGAAGGCAGGAAGGGGGGTTAGGGCTCCACCCATTGCGGCTGATAGGAGGAGACTGGAGAGGGACTCATAACTCCTGGAGGTGCAACATCCTCCAGCTCCAGGCTCATATGGGGAAATAGGGAGAGGGGCTCAGACTTCCTCCAGAGGGGCAGGCCCCCTCAAGATCTTGGCTCACCTATGAGGGGAAGGGAGTAAGGCTGGACCCACCAAAGGGGCATTGATGAATCAGTGCTGGAACTATGGTATAATAATCCCTCAGGTGGAAAAGTAGACACATGCCCAGCAATCATTCTCCCATATCTGCACACGGCATGTGTAATTTATTATCTTTCAGAAAATAGAGGCTCTTCTAAATTAGCAGGGTGAATTTCCCGAAGAGAAAAATAACCCTTGACCTTGGCAGATAGTACCAACATGCCTATGGATCATTTTTAGATTTCTGCTAACCTTAGGGTTCATGTTTACATTGCATGCGTGTAGCTCCGGTTCCACAGACAGTATGTCCCCTTGAGCCACACATGTAATGTGAAAATGGAAGGCTGGAAACCCTCTTGGCTAGTCTTTCTGCATGTGTGCTTTTCAATTGCTTTGCTGTGTGAGTGTTTGGCATGTACTATTCTAGAGAGGTAAACTGTTTCTATAATAAATATTTCAGCACTGCTTCCCAAAGGGGCAGCAGGTGACATGCACTAGCTGAGATAAATGTTGCATAACTGAGATCTGTTGGGGGAGGATCAGAGCCATGATTTGAGGCCCAGGGTTGTGTGTGTGGGTCTATTGGGGGGAATTGATAAACTATTGATATTGTGAAATGCTATTCTTTTCCAGGGCCTGTATTTCAGGAACCCCTTGCTCAAATGACCCAAAATTTAGACCACTAACCCTACTCCACATCCTCATGAGGCACAGCAAATTTCAAGACAATCTTTAAACAGAAAGGGCATCTGAACCTTTACTATAAGAAAGCCGATGCTGCACAATAATAAATTAAAAAAAAACATACTTCAGGGATCTTTCTATTAGCACACTCTTGATTGGATAGAAGTTTGAGGAAAAGTGGGAGGCACGATATTCAAGCAGGCCTTCCCTTGTTGCAGTGGGGGAACTTTGCATAGCCATATACTCCTAACTGGAGTTAGGTCGGGAGAAGAACAGAAGCCAATGAACTATGATGTCCAGGGGACTCCCAGAGCCATTCTCCCCTTGTTGCAGCGTGTGGACTCTATATGCATGCACACCTCATTGGATTGAACTCGGGGCAGGCTGGCCTTCACTAACCTCCACAACAACCAGGAGAATGGTAAATATTATCCCTATTTTAATAACAGGGAAGGTAAAGTGAAGAGAGGCGAAGAGGCTTACCCAAAACCAGATAGGAACTCTGCAGGAGATATACCATTCTTGAGACATTTACAAGTGCCTCAGTGGTTTATAATATCACTTGGCTGCAGCCCTCACTACCCACGATTTTAAAGAAGATAAAAAGCAGAGTATCTTTGTTGAAGAAAAAGGAGTATTTGTGGCATCTTAGAGACTAACCAATTTATTTGAGCATAAGCTTTTGTGAGCTACAGCTCACTTCATCGGATGCTCACGAAAGCTTATGCTCAAATAAATTGGTTAGTCTCTAAGGTGCCACAAGTCCTCCTTTTCTTTTTGCGCATACAGACTAACACGGCTGCTACTCTGAAACCTTTGTTGAAGGTTAGCTCAAACCCTTGGCTTGGGTCTTTCTAAGTAGTAGGGCCATATATTAAAGGTAGAAGCACCTTGTTAGAGAAACTCATAGGTGCGCTCTATAGCATAGTCACAAATAAAATTGTTTCTTAAGTTACATTCAATTCACGTTTATTAGAGCTGCTTAATACTTAGTATAAGATACTTTGTTTAAAATAAATACATCAAAAACCTGTAAGGAGTTTAGTATCATGGCAACAAGCCTGGTATAAAAACATAGAATGTGGTTTGTGATCCCTCTGTGGACTTACTTGAGATCATGGCAACCATGAATTAATTAGAAAATCCTAAAGTAATGTGACAACTGCAGCTGTTGATCACTCTTGTGTACAGAATATTTTGAATGTGGTCTGTACATATTTTAGCATAACCTGCATTCTTCCTGCTCAAAATCCTGAGTTTAATTAATTAATTGTTTACTAGTCACTTCAGGATATCCTTTGCCTCTGATGATGACAATTCCTGAAGCAACCAATCGTTCCTGAAGCAGTTGAGTGGCCCAGTTGTGAGACCAGATCCTTCATTTTGGCATACAGTAAGGAAGGACTGAAGGTGGTGTAGAATGGATGGGAAAGGAGTACAGGGAATATGTATTGCAGATATGATTAGTTGCAAGTAGGCCTACTACAAGATGATAGTACAGCTGGTCTGCTTTCTTCTGAAAAGGCACTAAAATGTGTGCTTACTCTAGTGCAGAGACCATTCTGGCTTCCGAGTAGCAGTAATAAAGGAGCTCAGCTGCAGTGTCTTGTCCAGGGATTCTAGAAATCCATTTGCCACAGAAAAATGCAGAATTTACATTTTTACAGAGTATCTTTAGTTTTTGCATTTTGTAAAAAAATAAAAACATTAGCTATTAACTGAATTTTACTGAAAGTACTGGTGTCACTTACTCAGTACACACAAACTTCCCCCTTTGTGGTTGATTTTTGAATGCGCTTTAAATTTACATAGCTAAACATACTCCAATAAACTGCTTCTGGTGTATAGAGGTTACTCAGTGGTGTTTAGGAGTTCATGTTTTAATGCATCTCAAGTTTCACTTCAACCTCCAGACATAATTAAAATTATGGAAAGATGCCGAACATTAAAAATCACCCCTTAACATTGTGTCACTGAGGTTGTAAAGGACAAATTTCACATTGATGGTGATATGCTTTTCTCTACTGTATGCAGCAAAGCTATAGATTATGTTTGAAGGCAGTCACTTGTAGAACACATGGAAAGCGCTAAACATAAACTGAATTAAAAGAAATGAAAACAAAAGACCTAAAACAGCGCAGCCATTGACAACATTAAAGAAACAATGCACTGTGACTGGATCATTCTATTAATTGTATTTTATTATGATTGATGGCACTGGTAGGTTTTGAACTAGCTTAACAATTGGAAATATATCAATAAAACATTGTGTTCAACCGATACCTATATATATTATGGCTAGAAAAACTAAAGTTCAGCATTTAATTTTAATTGTAGAAAAATGCAGATTTTAATGTTTTTTTATCCGAGAATTTTGGAGGTTTTATCACAGAAAACTGGGATCCCTGCCAATGTTCCCTCTATTTTTTGACAGGACGTGTGCAAAAACATTCTTCTGTGCAAATTTTTGTGTGCATAGTGTTTTGTTGTGTGCACGGGGTTTAGGATCTGTGTGCACACGGAAATGCGCACAGCTTAGAGGGAACAGTGATGCCTGCTTATGTCCCACTACTGCTACCCCAACTTGTCACCTGGCTCTTCCTACTATCCATCTTGCCTCACACCAAGCTCCTACCTATATATCTCAAAATCTATCACAATACATTTCTAGGAGACTTGATTACTCAAAGGATTAGTAACAAGATATAAAATCTTGAACTTCTGGTCTAGCGTTCATGTCCAGTTCTGATAGTTGTGAATTAAACTACTTGATGGGTTTTGATAGTTTACACATGAGTGAGTGAGTGAGTGATTGGTCTCAGTCCAGGTCTCCATAGCCAAATGTCTACATTGCAAATACTCCCATTAGCACATGTACTGGTTGCTTCAATAGCAGAGGCCACGGATTGAATGGGCCTGAAGACTGAGCTGCTTCTCAACTTGGTGGTGATCCCTCTGGATTGACACTGGTGATAAAACATGGAGAAGTCATTCTTCATGGCACAGATTGTCTCTTTATTTATATATTACCCAGCACAATGGGGCACCAGATCAGGCTTTTGAGTGCTTTCAAAATACATTTTCTACTACTACTAATTCTCCACAGCTGTGAGGCTAGCAAGTTGCCCTGGCACTTTGGTGTGCATCTTGCAGCTCTCAGTCCTGCCCATTATGGTCTTATTCAGGAGGGAAATCCTGTGCCCAGGTAAGGGGTGCGTATCTCTTGCATGCAGAAGGACCCCACTCTGTGCCTCCACCACATCCAGGAAGAGATGAGCATGGAGCAAGGTGCAGTTGCACAACTGGGGGGGGAAATCAGCAGTCACTTAACCCCGCTCATCGTTGCTGCCTGCCCGATGGGAGGGTGCTCCAGTTGGACTGCTGCAACTGCCCCTTGACCACTTGCTTGCGCCTTGTCACAGTGGGGGGGTGCTGGCAGGTGGCTGCTGCCTGTGCCTTGGGGCACCCTGGGGAGACGTAGGAGTCTCACAGAGGCCTTGCTGCCGTGGCCTGCAGCGGAGAGGCCCCACTAGGTCCCTCACCCGCTCCACGCGCACCCATCAAGCCTGGCCAACCACAAACACACGCCCCTTCCGACTATCAGACCCCGCCCCTCCTGATCCTAACCATCGCGAGGGTTTCCTCCTCCCTCACGCGAGATTTGCTGTCTCACCCCGACCACCTTGGCCGAATCCCTTCGGCAATTTTCGTCATTGCCAGGCTCTACCAATCGGACCTAGGAGCGCATCGATGAGCGCGGACCCCGCGCGACAAATGTGTGCGGGGCGGCCCCGGGGTGTGGACGCGGGGGCTGTGCGGCAGAAGCCGCCTTACGCGCGGGGCGGCGGTTGCGGGGTGGGGTTCGGGGTAACGGGTGGGCGTGCGGGGCTCGATTGTTTAGGCCTGGCCATGGCGCCTCTCCTCCCCCCCGCCATGGCTCCCCGTGTCCCTGCTCCTCTCCTCTCAGTGAGCGAAAGTGGCCGCCGCCGCCGTCCCAGCGCCCGCAGCCGCCGCCTCCTCCTCCTCAGCAGCAGCGCGGCCGCCATCTTGGCGAGGCAGGAGCTGAGAGGGCCCCGCGGCAGGAGACAGGCTGAGCCAGCCCAGGCAGCGCAGGGCGAGAGGCCGGGTGGAGAGAGCGGGGGAGCCAGCCCAGGAGACACCCCCAGCCCCCCGCCGCTCCCGCGCCGCAGCCGGGCCCGCCACCCAGGTGAGCTACAGCGGCGGCCGGGCAAGGGCACGCTCGCCCGGGGCGGAGAGCGCCTAGAGGCGGCTGCAGGGCCCGGCCAGGCCGCAGCTTCTCCCCCACCTCCCCCCCCAAGCAGTGGCCGCAGCAGCCGGGTCTCTTCTTAAAGGGGCAGGTCTCTTCTCTCCCTCCCCGGGGACACACCCCGATATCAGCGCGGGGGGAGGGGCCCCTGGGCACGGTTGGCTCTGGAGACCGCTTCGGGCCCCCCCGGACCCTGGAGGAGCTGCCCCTCGAGCGGGGGGAGGGGCGTGTGCGTTGGGCTGGGCTGGGCTGTGGAGCTCGCCGGGGCGATGTGTCCCAGCTTATACCAGGAAGGCCCACGTGCCCGGGCGCTGCACGACGCGGCAGCCGGGTGTGAGGTGTACTCACACTTGTCATGCACACGCGTAACCGTGTCACACGGGGGGGTGACAGCCGGCTCTGCGGGTCGGGCTGGTACCTGGAGCACACGTGCAGTAATCTTGCACGCAGATTACTTGCTGCTGCCCAGCGGAGGGAGTCAGGGTGCCTGGCACACCTGTATCTCGTACGCATCTCCAGTATTGTCCCATGGAAGTGATAATCAGTGCTATGTCTCCTAATGGCACTTGTAGCACCCAGATGCAATAATGTTGCTCAAAAACAAGGACTGGGGGCTGTTTCATATCTGTACCTATAAGCTCAAGGAATCGTATTGCACAATGGTGCTTGCCATTGCATGGCTAAAAGAGCTGGGACATGTGTCGTATGTATACTTGTAACATGCATTACCAGCAAAGTGGCACACTGACGTTTGCTGTTGTACAAGCTAATGCTTCTATATATACAGTTGTGTTTGCAGATAGAAAACAGTATTGTTAAAGACGGGATAAATACTTATATCCTGAGTTTAGTCACTCATAACTTTTCCTGAAATCTTGCTGTTAGGACAGTAGATGCAGAAAGGGGATTAAGTTTGTGTGTTTGGTTAATGATCTCCAGTAAACAAGTATCTATGATTTGATGATTATAATTATGGTTGCTGGTGAAAACTTCTCTACTGCTGTTCTTGACTATAGAATGTAAATCCATCCCAAACACACAGCTCCATAGAGACAGAGCCACAACTCTCAGACTAAATATAATCCACCAAACACCAACTGTGCAATGTCCAATTCGTTCACCCGCACACTGTAGCTACTTTTGTCATGGGCAGCAAGGGGGAGCTGTAACTGTCCTTTTGACATCACTGATGATGTGAATCATATTTGTACATTTTGCATGTCATCAAGTAATCTTTCATTTATCATTCAGATGTCAAATTTCAATACTCTTTTTATTTTAGATCTTAGATATTTGTTCTTGTATCTTGGAGGAGTATGGGGTGTTTGGCAAGATGTGCATATTGAAATGTATATATGCATTTTATTTTAATGTGCAGCTGAATCAAGTTTCACCAAATTTTGTCAAATCATCAGATCTGAGTATTCCAGTTTCAGTATCTTAAGAATTAAAGGATTCTGACACGTTTGTAAAATCAGCTTTACATTGGCTCCGACAATGTCCTGTACTGGGCAGTGGTGGTTATGAATTTTCTGTATCATGTAAATATGTGACACAGTTCTTAAAATCCTAATCCTGCAATGAGCTTCATGTAGATGGGTCCCTGCACTTATGCGTTGGGTGGGCACAGAGGTTGGTTTATGAGGTACTCCATGCATATTTAGAGTCTTTGCTGATTAAAAGGTAAAATAAAATAAAGTTAAATATTTTGCTTATGCAGGTAAGTGCACAAGTCAGAAAATGTTGAATTAAGACTCATTGATCAAACTTAATTCTGCTTCCTTGCAAGAGTACATTACCATACAATCTCTAAGTGATTGTATAATATTTCTCAATAGTACAGCAATCTTTATCTTACTAAAATGATCCTATATAGTAAATTTTCATCTCAGTTATGCCATTTTCCCTTTGCATGCACATGGATATGTGAATAATGTTGTACTATTTTATACTAAAACTGTTTTTTATGGATATTCTTTTAAAAATTTAACAGTTTATATTTCCTTAATTTGAACAAAACTATATTAATACTGTTTAAACATTACTGTCATGTGGCTGTACATCCACCAACATTAAATACATTTTTTTCTTTAGTTTATGCAGTAACAAATTCTTCATGTGCTAATGTAGTGGTTCACAAATGAATTTTTACTGTGGACAAACATAGTGACAGCAAATTCATTGTGGCTGCATTTTTGGCAGTTTAAACTGTCATTAATATAATATTTTGTCATGTAATTATTTGGAAGTGTCTTGTAAATAAAATAATCAAGTGTGAAGAATAATATGTACTATTAATACTACAAATGTTACATGGGTTTTTATTAACTATATACATTTAAAAAAATTGTAACAATTCTCACGCTTCTTTTTGTAGTAAAGTAGTTGTAAATGTCAATGAACTTTTGTTTGTTTCAAAAGGCTCTTGAAAGGGAATTGTTCAATGTTTCTCTCTCTTCCAGTAGTGATGGCCACACATAAAGTTCCTGGTGGCTGCATGCGGTCATGTGCTGCACTTTAGAATCACTGTTCTAGTGTATTCTTCATAAATAAGACTGCGATTTAGTTACAGAGACCTCTGTGACTTCAGCCAGCCCTGGCTGGGAGCTGCAGGGTCCCCTGCCAGCAGGTGCACCTCCTGCAGCTCCAGGCCACCACAGGCGGCAGGGGGGACACCCGCTGCTCCTGACCGCCACAGGCGGTGGGGTGATCCCCGTCGCTCTCTGGGCGGCACGGGACCCCCGCAGCTCTTCGCCTCTGTGGGCGACAAGAGGGACCTCACCGCTCTCGGGCAGGAGGGACCCCCAGAGCTCCCAGCCTCCGTGGTGGCAGGGGGAACCCCCGGAGTCTGGAGCTGCCAGTGGAGGGGGACCCTGGAGTTCACAGTCCACCCGCAGCTGCCCAGGCTCCTTATTTTATTCTGGATATTTTTAGTAAAAGTCAGGGACAGGTCACAGGTTTCCATGAATTTTTCATTATTGCCTGTGACCTGTCCGTGACTTTTACTAAAAACACCCATGACAAAATCTTAGCCTTATTCATAAACAATATCTTGAAACTAAAAACGTTCTCGGATCAATATGTAATGAAAAAACAAGAAATGGACTGCAATGTGAGCTTGTTCTTAAGGTTTATAGAAAGGTTTTCTTTAACTCGCTTTTTGCCAATGTGTTCCCTGTGTCTCATTTATGTTTGCAAGGCAGTATTTTAACATTGTCTAGTAATTGGGGGAACAAGTTCTTACTCACTTGGTTATACTGTATAAATTCTATACCAAGCATACAGCCTGGCAAGCCTGTGTGCTGGAAATCTCCTTCGGGACTGGCAGAAGAAAGATCTTCTCTCCTCTAATGTTCCACAGCCAATATTCCAAACTGGGGTTGAAAATACCTCCAGGTTGGAATTGTACCCCAGCTATGCAGAGGGAAAGGCTGGTGAACCAGGATAACAACAGATGTCCTGAATTACCCTCAACATGCAACTTAATTCTCACTGTGTGGCAAGTGCACGTGAAGCCCCTGTAGACAGGTGCTTCAGGGGGCACAGAATGTGTGTGAGTCTTTGTGCAGGGGCTCCAGAAATCCAGTCCCCTGCCCTCTAGAGCTGGATTTGCCCCTTATTGAACAAGTATATAGTCAATTGCATTGCTTGATTTCTCCAAGTCACTTTTCTAGTCTGCGGTTTACATAGTTAAAGGTGGTATCTGTGTTGCTGGAAGTACTGTCAGACTTTTCTGTTTATTGGGTATATGCATATGTATTAAGGTTTTCTCTTATCCACTTGTGTGTATGTTTCCAATAAAACTGTCATACATGTTTGTAATTCCTTTTTATAATCTGTAGGACCCCAACCCTGATTGGGATATTTGGGTGCAATAATAATGAACCCATTATTCAAAATAGCTAACAGAATGTAATTGATCTTCATCCCACTTAATTTCCTTCTTGAAAAAAATGCAAAAAAAGTAATGTAGCAAAAGGAAATGTACTATAAAAAGATAATAGTGTAAATTCAGCTATGAGGGCCATCAATCAGAGAAGGCAAAGAAATGATCGCTCTTTTTTTTTTTTATCCTAAATTGAAAAGGGTCGCAAATGTCCCCCCCCCCCAGGTATATGTACGCAGGTAGTCAAAGTAATTTGTATTTATTCAGGCTTAACATTAATGGGGACTGAAATTTATAGGTTCGTAAAATTAAATTTTCTTTGCCTGCCTGCAATCTTTTGTTAATAAATGTACTCGCTTGTTACCCTGAAGTTATACTGAGAAATATTTCCCCAGAAAAAAGAATAAATGGGGACTACACTTGGTTTACTAAGGCCTAGTGTATGCTACGAAGTACTCCTGGGTGGAATTCTGCACCAAAAAATTAAAAATTCTGTGCACGGTATTTTAAAATTCTGGAAATTTTGTCAAAATAACACACACAATCACACCACTTTCAGTTATTTTGATAATTTGTTTCAAAATACTTGTCAGCAAGTATGTCTGTAACAATACAGAAAATTCCTTACTAGATAAATCAGTACAGAACTTTGAATAGTTCATTTAAACTACACTACAGAAACATTTCTTGCACCCCTCCGAAGCAGTGCAAAGGCGTGGAGTGTCAGGGATAATGGATGAGCTGAGGGAGAGGGAAGGAGCTTGGGAGCGAACCTCGTGGGAGCTGGGTGTGGGTGAGAAAAGTATCAAACAGTCTTTTTTGTGGGGAGGGTGGGGGTTGTTGGTGAACCCTGGCTGATGCCTAGCCTTTCCCATTCAGTCAGACACATCTTCCCCCGTCCCTGTGTGGCCCTGCAGTCCCTTTTCCATTTAGCCTCTGGCTTAATGCTGTCACTCTACTGGCTCCTGAGCCCCTGCCCCAGTCTGTTCCTTCCACTAGCCCTTCTGAACCCCATTCTGTGACCCTCCAGTAGCCCTGTGTGCCCTACTCTGTCTTCCCCCACCATATCCCGTGCCTGCTAACCTGGCTCTTTGGGCAGGGTGCTGTTATGAATGCAGCCAGCTGCTGGCTTTTATTGCCAGTCAGCCGTGCTGGCTGTTCTGGTGCCACAGTGGCCTCTGGTGGGCAAAAGACAGAATGTATTTTCTGCGCATAAAAAAATTCTGCTCATGTGGTACAGGAATTCCCCCAAGTGTAAATGAGGGTTTACCTGCATGGCTATATTGGCAAACCCTCCTACTGTAGACATAACTTATACCAGCAAAAGCCCTCTAGTTACCCAAGCAAATTAAGCTGTGCTGGCTAAAGCAGTCTGGTATAACTGCATCTGCACTAGGGCTTTTGTTGGTTAAAAACAGTAAAAAAAAAAAAATTGCATTCTTAATTGGCATAATTTATACTGGCAAAAGTTTCTGGTGTGGACGTGGCCTTCAGCCTCTTTGTGTATGTTTGTTTTTAAATTGGATGCTTACCTTGGGAACATTGTTGCTGTTGATGCTATTTCTTGCACCATTCTGATGTTATGTTTTATATGTCACAATGGAGAATTTTCCTGGAAAAAGAAAAATGAAATGTATCTCTTAGAGAGTGGAGAGAAATACAATTTGTCTGGGATTCTTTGGCTCTGGAAAAACTCTTGTAACGGCTCTTAGTTAGAATGCAAAACATGAAGGGTTGGATGAGGGGAAAAAATAGTGACAGAAGTGTGAAGGAACTGTAGAGGCCTGATAGATTGTTGTCTTGTTGTTCTGGGCTCCATTCTTAGGCCTTATCTATGAATGTTTTAGTACCATACCTATTTCAATTAGGGTATGACTCTTGCATTTTTTTAAAAAAAGTTATACTGGGAAAAGCCCAATGTGGACACAGTTTATACTGATATTAAGGTATATTATACTCAGGGGTGAAAGTAAGTCTAGGGACTTACCAGTATGGGGCTGGGCTGGGGCCAGCTCTGGTCCCTGGAAGGGGCGAGGCCTCAGGAGGAAGGGGCGGGCCTGGGGGAGGTCAGAGCCAGTGCCAGCCCCAGCCCACCCTGTACCAGCAAGTGCCTTCTTCCCCCTCCCTGGGGGAAGAAGAGCCCCGGGGCCCTTTAAATCGTCCCCGGAGCCCCGCCGCCACTTCCCCAGGGCTCCGGTAGCAGGGCTCCGGGGACGAGGCTCTGGCTGCCACTACTGTCCCGGGCCCTTTAAATTGTCCCCGGAGCCTGCCGGAGCCCTGGGGAAGCAGCAGCGGGGCTCTGGGAACGATTTAAAGGGCCCAGGGCTCAGCCGCCACTACTGCCCTAGGCCCTTTAAATCGCCGCCCCAGCCCCGCTGCCGCTACCCCAGGGTTCCGGCAGTGGAGCTCTGGCAGCAATTTAAAGGGCCGGGGGCTCCAGCTGCTGGTGGGAGCCGCATTTCCTTTAAATTGCACTGGGGCAGCTGATCCACCCTGGTATGGCATGCCAGCATGCTGTACCGGCTTACTTTTACCTCTGATTATACTGAACATAAGAATGGTCATAATGAGTCAGACCAGAGGTCCATCTAGCCCAGTATCCTGTCTTCCAACAGTGACCAATGCCAGGTGCCCCAGAGGAAATGAATAGAACAGGTAATCATTGAGTGATATGTCCCCTGTCACTCATTCCCAGCTTCTGGCAAACAGAACGTAGTTAGTTTTTGTTTTTTTTAACTCTGTTATAGTCTTGGCCTTCACAACATCCTCTGGCACAGAGTTCCACATGTTGACTGTATGTTGTGTGAAGAAATACTTCCTTTTACTTGTTTTAAACCTGTTGCCTATTAATTTCATTTGTTGACCCCTAGTTCGTGTATTATGAGAAGGAGTAAATAACACTTCCTACTAATGGTATAGTTTATTCCCCTTCTTGTCTGGGAATAACTTTGTCCACACTGTGGAGGATTGTACCATTTTCACTGTACAGTATAGTTTAAGTAATACAACTTACTACTGTAGACAGGGACTTAGTACTGCTGTCTGCCTCTCTCTTTTCCTTCCCCCAGGCCAGCAGAGCTATGCAAACATGTCAGAGATATGGCCTATTCTGCCTTGGAGGAGCTCCTTTTTTGTCATTAGCAGGGTAAAGTGATTCAAACCATAATTTTAATCACTTTAAAAAAATTGATTTGAAACAAATTGAAGCTTTGTAATGCTAACATGAAAATGTATGGTATTACGACTTTAGATTTAAATTGATAGTGAACTAAATCAGTAATGCTGTTTGGGGGTTGTTTTTTAAATAGCACAACTGGTAGGGTATCCTATATGAGTTTGATTAAACTATTAGGCAAAAAAGAAAATATTGAAAGTGAAGGCCCTGATCCTGCAAATGCTTAAGCAGATATGTAATTTTATTTGCATGAATAGTACCGTTGACTTCAGTGGATTACTCGTGCTCAAAACTAACATGTACATAAGTGTTTGCAGCATAAGGGATTCAGTTGTATTTTTATTCAACTTTTCTTTTAGTGGCATGAAGTCTTTGTAGTGGTTCAGTGTTAACAGAGGTTCAATATATTAGCAAAGTTATTGTGAACTTTTTTTAAACACAGGCCAAAATTATCAAAATTGGACTTTTAAGGTAAGACTCCATATTTAGGCATGTAAGGATGGATATTTCAAAGTACTTAAGTGACCTAAGAGCAAAGGTCCCATTGACTTCAAACTGCCAATGCTGATGGAACATTTCAACTTTCTTGACTTGTGGAAGTATATCAGAACGTGATGTAGGTTGCAAATATACCACAAGCTATTTGCTTTCAGCTTTGTGTTTTGCATTTGTGTTCTCACAGTAAAGGATGTTAGTGAGGCCCTGGACTTGTCATTTTCAGCACAGATGAATATTTTAAGTGTAAAACTTCTCAGTAGAAAATCCTGCAAAATGTGAAATTCTACTAAGAATTTGAAAACTAATTAAAAAAATAAAAACAAGTACAAAATATCCACTTGAGCAGTCAGAGACTATAAAATGGGAAGAAAATAAAGAACTAGCAACATAATAAAAATGTTTGAAATAAAAATATATTTTGTTGTTTTTTTAAAAAAATTGTGATTTTTAATTCACCCTGCTCAATAATGATCTCTCTAGCTGATTAGAGGATAGTGTTGATGGTTTCCAAAGGAAGCCTAGTCAACCTTTCACCAGCAGGTTGGTGGGTTATCACACCATTTGGCCTCAGTATTAAATGCAAAGGAGGAGAAAACAACAATCCTGTGGGCTTCAGCTAGGATGTAGAGGTTCTGAGGCATGGGAAAAAATGTAAGGCAAGAATCTTGAAGAAAGATCCACTGTTGCAACCAGACATACATAAAAATGTTCTCTGTTTTTGAAGTGAAACGTACACAACTTAAAAATTATATGTCATATATAGGGCTTCTGGTTTAAATGGACTTTTATTGTAAAAGCATGTTGAAATCAAAGTCAGCAATAGCCAGCAAATATTTGTTTAAACTGGAAAACCCAGTGTTTTAAAGCTGATCTTTCTCTGTGCTTCTAGAAGGCAAAATGTTTGCTGCTGTTTAGTGGAAATAAATGCCAAAACCTTGGAAACCCTTAATATAAAACATAACTAGTGGCTTTCCGAATATGTCCTTGGAGAGTTCTCCTCTAGTGCTGTTTGTTGACTGACTAGTCATTGTAATAGGCAGACTGAAAAAAAAGCAAACAAAAAACCCCACACCTAAATTATAGTTCAACTAAATAGTGATCTAAAAGAAACATCTGTGGGCAAAATACTTAAAAAAAAAAAAAAGCTTAAACCTTAAGTATTTCTCAGTGTATCTTGATGAAGGTTAATCGAGGTTACTCCTACCCAACTTGAAGGTGGTTAGAACTCTACACCCATTGGCATAACTTCACGTTTGCCTTTAGTAATGTAGAGGGTCACGTAAGGATGGCCCTACTGGGTCAGACCAAAGGTCCATCTAGCTTAGTATCCTGTCTTCCGACAGTGGCCAGTGCCAGGTGCCCCAGAGGAAATGAACAGAACAGGTAATCAACAAATGATCCATCCCCTGTCGCTCATTCCCAGCTTCTGGCAAACAGAGGCTAGGGACACCATTCCTGCCCATCCTGGCTAATAGCCATTGATGGACCTATCCTCCATGAATTTATCTAGTTCTCTTTTGAACCCTGTCATGGTCTTGGCCTTCACAACATCCTCTGGCAAGGAGTTCCGCAGGTTGACTGTGCATTGTGTGAAGAAATACTTCCTTTTATTTGTTTTAAACCTGCTTCCTATGAATTTCATTTGCTGACCCCTAGTTCTTGTGTTATGAGAAGTAGTAAAGAACACTTCCTTATCTACTTTCTCTACAGCAGTCATGATTTTCTAGACTTCAATCATATCTCCCCTTAGCCGTCTCTTTTCCAAGCTGAAAAGTCCCAGTCTTATTAATCTCTCCTCATACAGAAGCCGTTGCATACCCCTAATAATTTTTGTTGCCTTTTTCTGAACCATTTCCAATTCCAGTATATCTTTTTTGAGATGGGATGGCCACATCTGCACACAGTATTCAAGATGTGGGCGTACCATAGATTTATATAGAGGCAACATGATATTTTCTGTCCTATTATCTATCCCTTCCTTAATTATTCCCAGCATTCTGTTAGCTTTTTTTTTTTTTTATTGCCACTGCACATGGAGTGGATGGTTTGAGAGAACTATCCGCAGTGACTCCAAGATTTTTCTTGAGTGGTAACAGCTAATTTAGACCCCATCATTTTATATATATAGTTGGGATTATGCTTTCCAATGTGCATTACTTTGCATTTATCAACATTAATATGACACAGCCAAGTAGTTACTCTGTGAACTCTTGATTGAATCTTTTTATTATCCTTATTTCAAATGCCAACCTTCAGCACTCCAACCAAAAAACCACAAAAATAACTTCCTGAACAACTGTGGAATAGTTTTTTTTTTTAGAACTAAGACAGACCACCTGCTAAATTTGATATTAAAACTTACTAAAGCGTTGGAGCAAATCAGAAAGAAAATCAAGATGGTGGAGACATTTACTGGGCAAAATCTAGCCATCAGGGCACCAAGATAAATCACCCAAACTTTCCCACAGTAATCATAGAATCATAGAACTGGAAGGGACCTCGAGAGGTTATCTAGTCCAGTCCCCTGCACTCAAGGCAGGACTAAGAATTATCTAGACCATCCCTAACAGGTGTTGGTAAGTAATGGATGGTAAGTTTTCAGAAATCAAAATGTCTCTCCAGTCCTCTTTAGACCAACTAGCTGATGGAATAAATGGATTTCAGAATTGTCTAACAAGGGAACACATTGTATTGCCATCTGAAACAGACCAAAAATAATAGATGGCTGTCTGTGGCTCCTTGAATAGTGTCGCCTAGTTACTGATGTGGATGAGACTGAAGACATTTTAAAAAAAGGAAAAGGAAAAGTACTCATATCTTGAATCTCCTGGAAGGAGTGGAGAACCCTGATCAAACAAGCATTATTTCTCGATGGTTCAAAAAAATTACCAGATTGACAAAAAGGACTAAGTCTAAAAATAAGAGCCTGTCGGGTGCCAAGTGTGCAAGAAATGACTGTTACCCCCAATTTGCAACTGTCTACCTACATAATTTTAAAGACATTTTACTTTCTCAAATGCAAAAAACTGTAATTTGCATAAGAGTTTTCTCCCTATTTGCAGTGACAGAGAACAGCATTCAATCCAGCAAGAAAACTGTTCAGAGATTATGGTTTTAGATATGTATTACTTTGTATCCAGCAACCCTAAAGATCTTTAAAGGAATACAAATTTGCAAATTTCAGAGCTTCCACAGCGGTTTTTAAACAGGCTTAAGAAATATGTAACTCAAAGTGTTAAGGCACCTTTTTGTGAAAATTAATGCAGATATATACTTTAAATAGCAATATTATTTAGGTGAAAGATATTTCAATATTTTTACTTTATTTCTGTGTTATGTTTATCTTTGATATGTTAATAGGAAACATTATAATACTTCTAATTGAGAGACGTCTTTAATTTCCATGTAGCCTACAGACTGTACTAATTAAGGGGGCCTATATCTGTGACGCTTCTTGGGATACCCAGAGCTGTGAGTCAGCTTGTTACCACCTGCCTCCAGAGCGAGGGAGTCTTGTCTGTACCCAGTAAGTGTTAGTTCCCTAACACAATCACCCTGTTAGTCACTCCAGCACTCTCCTCTGGGGTGCATCAGACTTGTCTTTGCCTTGCAGGTTGATGACAAATGCCCCCGACTCCCTTCAAAGTGTCCTTCTGTGGTATCCAGTCCCGATCAGTGGATACCCACAGAAATCCCAGATCCTCTATTTCCAATGGAAAGGTGTATTGCAGTTCACCAGTTTTACCTTGGAGCACCACTCCTATAATATGCACAGTGCTTGACTTCAGTTATAAAGCAAAAGGAAAGAATTTAAAATTCTTAAGAATAAAGAAAGGTTGTAGATTCAAATAAAAACCAGTATGAGAGATGGGATCAAATGGTAACATTAAACAACATCACAGCACACATTCTAAAGCCTAAACCTAACTAACAAGTTATCTTCCTGTGTAAAGAAGCTTATCTCACCCAAAATTCTCTCCAGCATTTTCCACCAGTTTGATAAAGACCCTTTCTCATAAAATCAAGCCTGCTGAGAGCTTGTCTTCTCAGACTGATGGAGTATGGCGGGCGTTCCTCTGTACACCAAATATAGTTTCAAAAGTTAATTGTATTACTCCTAAACAGGATTAACACCTGCTGTTTACCTCTGCCTGTTAATTTCCTCTCTCTGAAGATTTCACCATCCTTCATTGGCATTCAGTTCAGATTTGTGAGTGGAGGTCCATTGTGAACCATATAATACTTAATTTATGTGTAAGCAGACATATAGAGAAACATTTCTTGTTTGAAAGAGAACCTGCTTTTTACATTTGCTTGTGCCCAGCCCTAGACACAGACCTTAAGAACAGAATTTTCAGTATTTATATATGTAAATCCTTATACAACATCCATACATGCATTTTTGTAATGATTTTGATGACTTGAGTGATGCAATCTTTCATTAGAGACCTCACATGATACTCTTTACATTCTAGTTCTCCAAATACCAAACCTAGGGGATTCCTGTTAACCTTATGCCAGTTGGCATCAAGAAGTCCTTGGTATCAATATCAGTATCAATATCAGCTACCATTCAGATACTTCTCTTATAGATTGTTCAAGGCAGCTTTCTTAGGGTATGTCTACACTACGGAATAAGGTCGAATTTATAGAAGTCGGTTTTTTAGAAGTCGGTTTTATATATTCGAGTGTGTGTGTCCCCACAGAAAATGCTCTAAGTGCATTAACTCGGCGGAGTGCTTCCACAGTACCGAGACTAGAGTCGACTTCCAGAGCGTTGCACTGTGGATAGCTATCCCACAGTTCCCGCAGTCTCTGCTGCCCATTGGAATTCTGGGTTGAGATCCCAATGCCTGATGGGGCTAAAACATTGTCGCGGGTGGTTCTGGGTACATATCGTCAGGCCCCTGTTCCCTCCCTCCCTCCGTGAAAGCAAGGGCAGACAATCGTTTCACGCCTTTTTTCCTGAGTTACCTGTGCAGACGCCATACCACGGCAAGCATGGAGCCCGCTCAGGTAACCGTCACCGTGTGTCTCCTGGGTGCTGGCAAACGCGGTACGGCATTGCTACACAGTAGCAGCAACCCCTTGCCTTGTGGCAGCAGACGGTACAATACGACTGGTAGCCGTCATCGTCATGTCCGAGGTGCTCCTGGCCACGTCGGCTGGGAGCGCCTGGGCAGACATGGGCGCAGGGACTAAATTTGGAGTGACTTGACCAGGTCATTCTCTTTAGTCCTGCAGTCAGTCCTATTGAACCGTCTTATGGTGAGCGGGCAGGCGATACGGACTGCTAGCAGTCGTACTGTACCATCTTCTGCCAGGCAGGCAAGAGATGAGGATTGCAAGTAGTCGTATTGTACCATCTTCTGCCAGGCAGGCAAGAGATGAGGATGGCAAGCAGTCGTACTGTACCATCTTCTGCTGAGCAGCCATGAGATGTGGATGGCATGCAGTCCTTCTGCACCGTCTGCTGCCAGCCAAAGATGTAAAAGATAGATGGAGTGGGTCAAAACAAGAAATAGACCAGATTTGTTTTGTACTCATTTGCTTCCCCCCCTCCCCTGTCTAGGGGACTCATTCCTCTAGGTCACACTGCAGTCACTCACAGAGAAGGTGCAGCGAGGTAAATCTAGCCATGTATCAATCAGAGGCCAGGCTAACCTCCTTGTTCCAATGAGAACAATAACTTAGGTGCACCATTTCTTATTGGAACCCTCTGTGAAGTCCTGCCTGAAATACTCCTTGATGTAAAGCCACCCCCTTTGTTGATTTTAGCTCCCTGAAGGTAACCCTGTAAGCTGTGTCGTCAGTTGCCCCTCCCTCTGTCAGAGCAACGGCAGACAATCGTTCCACGCCTTTTTTCTGTGCGGCCGCCATACCAAGGCAAGCATGGAGGCCGCTCAGCTCACTTTGGCAATTAGGAGCACGTTAAACACCACACGCATTATCCAGCAGTATATGCAGTACCAGAACCTGGCAAAGCGATACCGGGCGAGGAGGCGACGTCAGCGCGGTCACGTGAGTGATCAGGACATGGACACAGATTTCTCTGAAAGCATGGGCCCTGCCAGTGCATGCATCATGGTGCTAATGGGGCAGGTTCATGCTGTGGAACGCCGATTCTGGGCTCGGGAAACAAGCACAGAGTGGTGGGACCGCATAGTGTTGCAGGTCTGGGACGATTCCCAGTGGCTGCGAAACTTTCGCATGCGTAAGGGCACTTTCATGGAACTTTGTGACTTGCTTTCCCCTGCCCTGAGGCGCATGAATACCAAGATGAGAGCAGCTCTCACAGTCAAGAAGCGAGTGGCGATAGCCCTGTGGAAGCTTGCAATGCCAGACAGCTACCGGTCAGTTGGGAATCAATTTGGAGTGGGCAAATCTACTGTTGGGGCTGCTGTGATGCAAGTAGCCCACGCAATCAAAGATCTGCTGATATCAAGGGTAGTGACCCTGGGAAATGTGCAGGTCATAGTGGATGGCTTTGCTGCAATGGGATTCCCTAACTGTGGTGGGGCCATAGACGGAACCCATATCCCTATCTTGGCACCGGAGCACCAAGCCGCCGAGTACATAAACCGCAAGGGGTACTTTTCAGTAGTGCTGCAAGCACTGGTGGATCACAAGGGACGTTTCACCAACATCAACGTGGGATGGCCGGGAAGGTACATGACGCTCGCATCTTCAGGAACTCTGGTCTGTTTCAAAAGCTGCAGGAAGGGACTTTCTTCCCAGACCAGAAAATAACTGTTGGGGATGTTGAAATGCCTATAGTTATCCTTGGGGACCCAGCCTACCCCTTAATGCCATGGCTCATGAAGCCGTACACAGGCAGCCTGGACAGTAGTCAGGAGCTGTTCAACTACAGGCTGAGCAAGTGCAGAATGGTGGTAGAATGTGCATTTGGACGTTTAAAGGCGCGCTGGCGCAGTTTACTGACTCGCTTAGATCTCAGCGAAACCAATATTCCCACTGTTATTACTGCTTGCTGTGTGCTCCACAATATCTGTGAGAGTAAGGGGGAGACGTTTATGGCGGGGTGGGAGGTTGAGGCAAATCGCCTGGCTGCTGGTTACGCGCAGCCAGACACCAGGGCAGTTAGAAGAACACAGGAGGGCGCAGTACGCATCAGAGAAGCTTTGAAAACCAGTTTCATGACTGGCCAGGCTACGGTGTGAAAGTTCTGTTTGTTTCTCCTTGATGAAACCCCCCGCCCCTTGGTTCATTCTACTTCCCTGTAAACTAACCACCCTCCTCTCCTCCCTTCGATCACCGCTTGCAGAGGCAATAAAGTCGTTGCCTCACATTCATGCATTCTTTATTCATTCATCACACAAATAGGGGGATGACTACCAAGGTAGCCCAGGAGGGGTGGTGGTGGAGGGAAGGAAAATGCCACACAGCACTTTAAAAGTTTACAACTTTAAAATTTATTGAATGCCAGCCTTCTTTTTTTGGGCAATCCTCTGTGGCGGAGTGGCTGGTTGGCCGGTGGCCACCCCACCACGTTCTTGGGCGTCTGGGTGTGGAGGCTATGGAACTTGGTGAGGAGGGCGGTTGGTTACACAGGGGCTGTAGTGGCAGTCTGTGCTCCAGCTGCCTTTGCTGCACCTCAACCATACACTGGAGCATACTGGTTTGGTCCTCCAGCAGCCTCAGCATTGAATCCTGCCTCCTCTCATCACGCTGCCACCACATTTGAACTTCAGCCCTCTCTTCAGCCCGCCACCTCTCCTCCCGGTCATTTTGTGCTTTCCTGTACTCTGACATTATTTGCTTCCACGCATTCGTCTGTGCTCTGTCAGTGTGGGAGGACAGCATGAGCTCGGAGAACATTTCATCTCGAGTGCGTTTTTTTTTTCTTTCTAATCTTCACTAGCCTCTGGGAAGGAGAAGATCCTGTGATCATTGAAACATATGCAGCTGGTGGAGAAAAAAAAAGGGACAGCGGTATTTAAAAAGACACATTTTATAAAACAGTGGCTACACTCTTTCAGGGTAAACCTTGCTGTTAACATTACATACATAGCACATGTGCTTTCATTACAAGGTCGCATTTTGCCTCCCCCCACCGTGTGGCTACCCCCTCAACCCTCCCCCCTCCCTGTGGCTAACAGCGGGGAACATTTCTGTTCAGCCACAGGCAAACAGCCCAACAGGAATGGGCTCCTCTGAGTGTCCCCTGAAGAAAAGCACTCTATTTCAACCAGGTGACCATGAATTATATCTCACTTTCCTGAGGATAACACAGAGAGATAAAGAATGGATGTGGTTTGAACGCCAGCAAACATACACTGCAATGCTTTGTTGTACAATGATTCCCGAGTACGTGTTACTGGCCTGGAGTGGTAAAGTGTCCTACCATTAAGGACACAATAAGGCTGCCCTCCCCAGAAACCTTTTGCAAAGGCTTTGGGAGTATATCCAGGAGAGCCGCGAAAGCCAGGGCAAAGTAATCCTTTCACATGCTTGCTTTTAAACCATGTATAGTATTTTAAAAGGTAAACTCACCGGAGGTCCGTTCTCCGCCTGCTGGGTCCAGGAGGCAGCCTTGGGTGGGTTTGGGGGGTACTGGCTCCAGGTCCAGGATGAGAAACAGTTCCTGGCTGTCGGGAAAACCGGTTTCTCCGCTTGCTTGCTGTGAGCTATCTACAACATCATCATCATCATCTTCTTTGTCCCCAAAACCTGCTTCCGTATTGCCTCCATCTCCATTGAAGGAGTCAAACAAAACGGCTGGGGTAGTGGTGGCTGAACCCCCTAAAATGGCATGCAGCTCATCATAGAAGCGGCATGTTTGGGGCTCGGACCCGGAGCGGCCGTTCGCCTCTCTGGTTTTCTGGTAGGCTTGCCTCAGCTCCTTCAGTTTCACGCGGCACTGCTTCGGGTCCCTGTTATGGCCTCTGTCCTTCATGCCCTGGGAGATTTTGACAAAGGTTTTTGCATTTTGAAAACTGGAACGGAGTTCTGATAGCATGGATTCCTCTCCCCATACAGCGATCAGATCCCGTACCTCCCGTTCGGTCCATGCTGGAGCTCTTTTGCGATTCTGGGACCCCATCATGGTCACCTCTGCTGATGAGCTCTGTGTGGTCACCTGCAGCTTGCCACGCTGGCCAAACAGGAAATGAGATTCAAAAGTTCGCGGTTCTTTTCCTGTCTACCTGGCCAGTGCATCTGAGTTGAGAGTGCTGTCCAGAGCAGTCAAAATGGAGCACTCTGGGATAGCTCCCGGAGGCCAATACCGTCGAATTGTGTCCACAGTACCCCAAATTCGAGCCGGCAAGGCCAATTTAAGTGCTAATCCACTTGTCGGGGTGGAGTAAGGAAATCGATTTTAAGAGCCCTTTAAGTCGAAATAAAGGGCTTCATTGTGTGGACGGGTGCAGGTTTACATCGATTTAACGCTGCTAAATTCGACCTAAAGTCCTAGTGTAGACCAGGGCTTGGTATCCTTTTCTTACAATTCTACTGCTGATCTCTACGTCTGACTAAAACTGTGATATAGGGATGAATGAAGTTTACCGCTTTCACTTGCGGGCATATTTTACACTATTAATATGTAATAACCAAATAAAAAAGTGTAAATGACATTCAGATTTTGCCATCGTTAACATTAAACACAATAAGCAAATTTTGTAGCACTTGCAAATCTCAACCCTTTCCCCTCTCTCTTTACACCCAACTATATTTCTAAGAGGCAGAGATTTTTAGGACATTATTTTATCACTGTCAATGAGTTGAGAACCACTATGAGTATATTGTGTAAGTTTAAAAAAAAAAAATTTCCATGATTGGCCCTTTGTTCTGTCCACAGTATGACTGTAAAAATGGTTTAATGAATTTGTCCTCAGCAGAGTTTTAGTATGTTTAAGAACGTGTGTTAAATTCAGAAGTTTTATTTAGTTATTCAGAGACAAGATATTGATTACCCAGTATAACTGAATTGAGAAGGATATTCTAGCAACCAACATTATATGTAAAGCTTATTTAGATAAGAATGCCTTGCATAAATAGATTAAATATAATGCAACCTTCCACTTGTTTTCATACAAATCCTGTAAGTGGAATATAAATGTCATTTACCACCTAATAAAATATAAGAGAGTTCTCTTCTGTCTCAAGTGTGGAAGTGGGTATTACCCTAACTCAAGAAATGCATCTATATACTTCAGAACACAATTAAATGGGGGAAAAAAATGTTTGGGTGGGACAAGTATTTGATGTATTCAACAATACACCCATCAAAAGGAAGTTACTATGTTAATACAACTTACCCTTTGTGGTTATTACAGTTTTTTGAAGACCAGAGAGGAATTTTCTCTCTTGCATTCTGGCATACTGCCTGGGAATCTTCATATTTGGTGTATGTATTCCCCTCTAAATATATCTGTTTTCTGTCAGATTTATTTACTAATTGTTCCCACCACACAAATAAATTATTTATGGGAGGAGACTTTAGTGCTGTGTTTAAAATTTGGGTTCGATGAAATTCCCCCAATTTACAGATTAGCAAAAAATCTAAAATCTTCAATTCTGTCCTTATGGGAAATAATGTAGGTGATGTCTGGTGGCTGTTAAACCCAAAAAGTAAAGAATCTGCTTTCCAAAGTTCATGATTCCTCATCTGGAATAAGTTTGATTTTCATAAAGGCTGAAAAAGCCTCAAAATATTTAGTTTCTGAGGCTCTGATCCTGCTAAAAGTATGCATGAGTTTAAAGTTATTATCTATATTTGGGAAAAAGTTGGATGATGTATTCGTATCCTGGTGATGATATACTTCCCACTGCAACGGTAACTAAGGGGGATATTAAACAATAACTGTTCAAGTTAGACATTTTAAAATCATCTGCTCTGGGTAACTTGCATCCAGGAGTTTTAAAAGAGCTGGCTGAGAAGCTCTCTGGACTGTTAATTAATTTAATAAGTATATGAACACTGGAGAAGTTCCAGAGGACTGGAAAAAAAAAATCCTAATGTACCAATACTTAGAGTAACAGGATGATCTGGATAATTATAGGTCTGTCACCCTGACATTGATCCTTGGCAAAGTAATGGCATTGCTGATACAGGGCTAGATTTAATAAAGAAATAAAGGAGGTTAATTAATGCCAGTCAGTATGGGTTTATGGAAAATAGACCTTGTCAAACTAACTTGATATCTTCAAGAGACAAGGTGGGTGATATTTTTTATTGGACCAATTTCTGTTGGTGGGAGAGACAAGATATAGAATCATAGAATATCAGGGTTGGAAGGGACCTCAGGAGGTCACCTAGTCCAACCCCCTGCTCAAAGAAGGACCAATCCCCAACTAAATCATCCCAGCCAGGGCTTTGTCAAGTCTGACCTTAAAAGCCTCTAAGGAAAGAGATTCTACCACCTCCCTCGGTAACCCATTCCAGTGCTTCACCACCCTTCTAGTGAAAAAGTTTTTCCTAACATCCAACCTAAACCTCCTGTACTGCCACTTGAGACTATTACTCCTTGCTCTGTAATCTGGTACCACTGAGAACAGTCTAGATCCATCCTCTTTGGAACCCCCCTTCAGGTAGTTGAAAGCAGCTATCAAATCCCCCCTCATTCTTCTCTTCTGCAGACTAAATAATCCCAGTTCCCTCAGCCTCTCTTCGTAAGTCATGTGCTCCAGTCCCCTAATCATTTTTGTTGCCCTCCGCTGGACTCTTTCCAATTTTTCCACAGCCTTCTTGTAGTGTGGGGCCCAAAACTGGACACAGTACTCCAGATGAGGCCTCATCAATATCGAATAGAGGGGAATGATCACCTCCCTCGATCTGCTAGCAATGTCCCTACTTATACAGCCCAAAATGCCATTGGCTTTCTTGGCAACAAGGGCACGCTGTTGACTCATACCTAGCTTCTTATCCACTGTAACCCCTAGGTCCTTTTCTGCAGAACTGGTGCCTAGCCATTCGGTCCCATAGTGGTGCATGGGATTCTTCCGTCCTAAGTGCAGGACTCTGAACTTGTTCTTGTTGAACCTCATCAGATTTCTTTTGGCCCAATCCTCTAATTTGTCTAGGTCCCTCTGTATCCTATCCTTACCCTCCAGTACTACCCATTGAGCCCGACGATCTAGTTAGCTTTCTATCCACCTTATAGTCCATTCATCCAGCCCATACTTCTTTAACTTGCTGGCAAGAATACTGTGGGAGACCATATCAAAAGCTTTGCTAAAGTCAAGGAATAACACATCCACTACTTTCCCCTCATCCACAGAGCCAGTTATCTCATCATAGAAGGCAATTAGGTTAGTCAGGCATGACTTGCCCTTATAAGATAATGAAATTACAATTTAGGTTGATAAAGGTAATTGGGTTGATGAAATATATTTAGACTTCTGTAAGTCATTTAACTTGGTACCACACAACATTTTGATTACAAAACTAGAACTATACAAAATCAGTATGGTACACACTAGATGGATTAAAACTTGTGTATTTTTCAAAATGTAATTGTAAATAGGGAATAATGGAGTGGGTGTCTTTCTAGCCAGGTCCAACAGAAATCAGTTCTTGTCCCTCCGCTATTTAAGACTTTTATCAGCAATCTGGAATAAAACATAAAATCATTACTGCTTAAATTTGACAATGACAAAAAATCGGGGGAGTGGTAAATAATGAAGAGGACAGGTCACTGATACAGAATAATCTAGATCATCTGATAAACTGGAGTCAAGCAAACATGTTTCTATACAGCCAAATGTAAGGTCATATTGTTAATTTCTATATATGTAGGCCCAGGGTGGATTTGATTTAAATCACTAGTCAGGAAGACTCAATTTAATCATGGTTTTCTATATAAAAGTGCATTCTTGTTGGTTATTATAACCTTAATACATATTCTTCACAACTCAGATAGATGTAGGTTTCATTTTTAGAAGGTACACACTATACATTTTTAAACAGTGATTTATTTTGAAAACTTTTCAGATGAATTTTACAGCTATATCAGAAAATGAATGATTGTTTGGTCATTGCATTTACCAAAGGTAATTGAAGCAGATATTTATGAAGTCATTGGGAGGTGAACTATCCCCAATTCAAAGGGTTAATCATTAATATTTGGAGGATTTTCTTACCAGGCTGTATTAGGAGGAGAACATCACCAGACAGACATTTAAATTGTTTTATTTAACTAAAACAACAATGTTAAGTATTCTGGATTTTTTTCTTCAATGGCAAACATATAATATTTTAACAAAACCAAGGATATGTCCCTCGCGTCTCACATTTATCTCCAGACTTCTTCTCCTTGTCCAGATCTATTCCTCCCCAACAATCTTCTATTCATTGAACTTTTTGAAACTTTGAACTTTTAGAGAGAGGTAAGGGATTGATTCTGTGTACACAAATTTGCAGAGGGACAGTAGAGTTGAGGTCTGTTGTTTCTCACCTCTATATATTTATTTACTTTAAAACATTTTTGCTGTTAATAAGCATGTTATCTCGGGAGACCCAAATCGGAGAACTGCAAAACTAAGCATCTCTGATGGTATCTTCTAGACTGAGCACTGAGTCCCATTTGGTAGACAGAAAGATTAACCTAAATAACCTATACAGAAGCCCCTGGAACCCTATAAGATTGGGTCCCTAATCCATTAACTATTGGAACTAATTTACAGAGCTTTTCTTAAACATTACATGAATATATTGTCTCATACTATAGAATTAGAATTTATAATCCCTGTTCCATGATGAGATATCTTTGAGCTATAATGTATCTTAATTAAAACTATCTTTAGATAGGTTTTTCCTCAAAAAGCATTTTATCAAAAAAATCAGATTTAAATAAAAAAAAAATTGATTTTTATCCACCTTGTGTAGGCCATACTTGAGGGATGGGGCTCTGTCTTGGGAAGGAATGACTCTGAAAAAGACTTAGAGGGTCATGGTGGATAATCAGCTGAACATGAGCTCCCAATGTGAATGTGATCCTTGGATGCAAAAACGGTTAATATCAGAGAGTAAGGAGATTATATTACCTCTGTGTTTGGCACTGGCGGAACTGCTACTGAGTTACTGTGTCCAGTTCTGGTGTCTCCAATTCAAGAAGGATGTTGATAAATTGGACAGGGTTCAGAGAAGAGCCACAAGATTGATTAAAGGATTAGAAAACATGCCTTTATAGTGAGAGATTTAAGGAGCTCAGTCTGTTTAGTTTATCAGAGATGCTTAAGGGATGATTTGATCAGTTTATAAATACTTACCTGGAGAACAGAAATGTGATAATAGAGGGGTCTTCAGTTTAGCAGACAAAGATGTAACAGTGTCTGGAAGTTGAAGCTAAACAAATTCAGATTAGAAATCAGATGCAATTTTTAAATAGTTGTGGTAATTAACCATTGGAACCATATACCAAGGGCTTTGGTGGATTCTCCATCTCTGGAAATTTTTAAATCAAGACTGCATATTTTTCTAAAAGATATGCTCTAGTTCAACCACACCCATTGAATTTGAAGTAGAATTCAGTTCAGGGAAGTCTTATGGCCTGTGTTATGCAGGAGGTCAGACTATGTAATCTCAGAAATCCTTTCTGGCCTTAAAATCTACAAATCTGTACTAAGTCCTTGCAGGATCAATGCCAAAAATGGATACAGTACTCATTTCAGATGATGTGCCTGAAGACCCAGACCCTTGACTAAATGCACAAGTGAAAAATAAAACACATTTGTTCACTTCAGTCATTGAAAAAATGTAGCAGTATCTTGACACAAATGACAATGGAGGAAATCTCCTTTCAAGTTTTGTGGCATTCAAGGATACCTTTTGAGAAATTGTTATTACACATATGACACAAACCATAAGAATTATTTAGAAGGCAATTGATCTTGGCAAAGAAACTATAAAACTCTCCAACAGCTGATTTATGGTGCTTCCCAAGAAACAAAATCTCAAGCTGAACAAATTTATTTGCAACTGAACATCATTATCACGTAGGTAGGGCCCTACCAAATTCCTGGTCCATTTTGATCAATTTCATGGCCAGACAGTTTTAAAGTTGGTCAATTTCACGTTTTCAGCTATTTACATCTGAAATTTCACAGTGTTGTAACTGGGGGTCTCAACCCAAAAGGTACCTGGAAGTGGATCTGATCTGCCCCCTTCCTGCCTCCCGCCCCAGAGCTGCCATGCAAGGGAAGAACAAGTCCTGTCCCTCCCCAGCCCAGCAGGGACTCCTAGCTAGGAGCTGGGGCACTCCCAGCAGCAGGGGAATATTGGATCCACCTCCACAAGTCTCCTCCAGCTGCAGGAACCTCTGGGGCTGGAGCTTCCTGCAGCAGGGGAAAGCACCCCAAGGTAGGGCTGATCTGTCTGGGAGAGCTGCCCTGCGGGGAAGGACCAGTCCTGTCCCTACCAGCCCAGCAGCAAGAGGGAAATCAGATTTAACAGGAAAGGGCTTATTTCACAGTCGGTGACACGTTTTTTCACTACCATGAAATTGGTAGGGCCCTACACATAGGGCATAAGTAGCTCTCATATGCACAGTAACTTCTTTGAATTTGGAAATAAAACCAATTGTGTGTTCAAAAATAATCTTCCTACACTGTCCTGACCATTATGCCTGTATTTGTAACAGAAGAAAACAAAAGAACAATTGATAAGGTTGTAGTAGAGACATTCTCAAAGTCTGCTCAACATTTATTTACCTTGAATAACTTCAGCAACATAAATATTTCAGGCTTTCTTTGGAGAACCTAAAATCCTGAAGATAAATGAAGAATAGCTTGAAGCAAAAAGTCTATTTGGATTAGTGTTAAAGAACCCAGGAGCTTTCACTAATGTTACAAAATGGGCAGGGTAAGAAAGGAATTTGGATGATTTTTTTAAAAATACATACGCAAAAAAATACATAGGCAACAGTTGATACTAAATATAGCAAAAGGAGCAATAGTCTAATTTTAGACTGTAAGCTGTTTTGGGCAAGAATTTGTTGTATGTTTGTAAACCAAATATCAAGCACACCTTGTGGCACTATAAAAGTAATAGTTTTTTACAAAAAGATATGCATGAGGAAAAAATACATTCTAGTTTCAATTGTGAACTTAAGGGGGTCCACTCAAAAAGTTAGTCTCCCATGTTGGTTTTTGTGATTCTTTTCTCTTCCAGAACACCTTATATAAGATTCAACTGAAAAAAGTTTTCTCTAACTTTTTTTAATTTCTGGGTTACAGGTATGCGGTTCGTATGATATATGTGGCTGCCCATTTCATTCAAAGTTCAGCTTGTTTCCTTTAATAATGGTGAATGTTTCAGTACATGATTCTTTTTTTCATCAGTTGGATTCTTTGTACTTCCTGTATTCCTAACTCAATATTATTTGATATAAGGCATTGTTATACTAGGTCAGGCTCAGTCTCTCTGAAAATAGACCATAAATGCCTATAGGAAAATATAGAGAACTTATTTGGCCAAGTTAACATTGCTGTTAAAATCCTAGTTTGTGCATTTCCTGATATTTTTTAACTGTGCAACCTTAGTATTGCATTAACACAGATTTTGCAGCTGATATACGTATACAAAGTTGTGTAATTTAATATGCCCAGAATTTTGTAGTCCTATTCTTGGTGACCATATATTGAAATAAGGTGCTTGTTGGCTAGCCAACTAGGGGAACAGGAGTTTTATGAGCTGGGGATAAAAGTGATCAGTGATATAGTAACACTAGAATAGCATAACTGCTGGCTTGTTTTGAAACTCTTATTTCAGGCAATTGGTTGACCAGTGTGCTTGAAATAATCTCTTATTAAAAAGTTATTGCCATATTTAAAGTGCTGTAGAAACATTAATGAATCCCCATAACAATTTTGTGAGGTAGCTATATATTACTTTTCCCATTTTACGATGCAGACTGAGGAAGAGTGGTGAAGTGACTTGTCCAAGACCACACATGGTGGTGAAGTCCACAACAAAATTAACGTAGAGAATGGGCTCTCCTGACGCCACACCCCGTATTAGTATCTCCAGAACCCAATACTTAATAAAAGTCAACCTTCTGTGTTTCTAATATCTAGGTTCCAGCAGTTTGACCTGTTTGTAACAAGAATGAAGGTGCACTACAGAAAAGAGCAACAACTTTATTGTTCTTTTATTTCTTATTGCTTAGAGTTTTTTGTTCCCAGACAGTTTTGTCAATTTGATTTGTTTGGAATGTTTTTGGGAAACCTGTTTCACATCCCCAGTCACTCCAATTTTTCATTGTTCTCTGGTTAATCTTTTGGTTACTTCAGAAATCTCTAGATTATAAGCTCTTTTGATCAGGAACCCTGTTTTTCTCTGTCTTCTATGAAGTGCTTAGCTTCTTTTGGGGTTCTATAAAATAATATACAATACGTTCTGCCAGTGCACTTAATTCCTTCTCTTCAGTCCCTGGTAAGTGAGATAATGGGTGCATTTTGTTCTCACCCAGCTGTGTGTTTGGAAGCATCTGTGCATGAGGAGAGATTTGTTCTATGGCCTCGGAGCTGGGTGCCAGGGAGGATGGCAGCTCCACAGAGCTGGCGAAGCCCCTCTATCTGCAATGTCTGGAGAGAGCTCTGCGATTGGATCAGTTTCTACGACAGACATCCACCATCTTCAACAGGAGTATATCCAGGTACCAAAAACATATCCTGTTTTAGGTTGGGAACACCCAGAAAAGAGACATTGTATAATATTGTTTCCAGGCAACCCCCATTGTAAGGGGTTAGTAACCACTTGCACAGTATAAATCCTGCTTTTTCAAGGATTTTTGTTCTCTGGTCTTTTTACCTCACATAGATTGGTTACTTGGCTCATTGTTAGCCCAGATATAATGGTCAAGAATTCTTTTTGTCAGCTTTTACTAAAAAGTAGGCTTAGTTTATTAAATCTTAAATTAGTTTTGAAGAGAATTGGCCCTTAATCATTTGTAACATCTCAGTGCTGTTGTCAGACACAGAATTGTGTGGTAGGAAACAAATAGAACTATTAAGAAACAAAAAACTTCTCTTAAAAACAAACAAGCAAGCAAACCAACATACCAGTATCATCTTTGTAAAACATGTTGAGATTTTCCAATGAGAAGTGCTATGTAAGCGTCAAGTATTATTACTTGTACAAGCCAAACATGACTTTACTAAAGTGTCCATTAGCATCCTTGGTAAAATGTTTCATTCAGACAAATTTCATTTTCTATATGAATTTTGGATATGGAAATTGATATAAGAGGTTTTGGGGGGTCAAAAAATTGGTTACCCATAGGAAAATATAAAAAGGAGTAGACTTTTTTTAACCACCATTTACTGCTTTTATGATTTCTTCTGTTGTTATTACTGAAGAGCAGTAGCAATGCCATAGCTAAAGGTGAGCAGAGCTTTCTGTTCAAGATCTCATTTTTCAGAGTGCTCTAAAATGCATATGAATATTTATAGACAGATTGCCTTGAAAACTTCCATGAAATATCAGGGCAGGGGTAGAGTTAATGGTGTGAATCTGGGATTATTTGCTCCAGTGGGTCAAGTTACAGACTCCCCTTCAAAATGACCCACTTTTAAAAAAATTTCTGTTCTGAGTCCTCCCCCGGCCCCCCTGAGTTGGGGGAAAAATACAGGAAGGATCCCCATGAAACTGATAACAGTGGATTTCTCATTATTTCAGCTAGTGACTGCCACAGAGAATTATCTATACGGCAGTATTTCAAAAGTTTAGACTTTTTCTGGTTCTGTAAAGGGGTTTACAACTATTGGTAGTCAAATCTGGGATGGAACCAAAACACATCAATTTCAAGTTGATTTTTCAAAGGGTTGTGTAATTTACAGGCACATCCAGATTGGTTTAAAATTTAGTGTGCCAGTAGAGGACCTGGATTACAGTTTGTGGTGTAAATTTGGAGTCACTGGGTCAAGAGTTTTCTAAGATACAGCCCTTAACTGGGCTTGCTTTTACTTTTCAGTGTGTTCTAAATGTGTGTCTAGGCAGATTGCCTTGAAAATAGTTATGTCACAGGCTAGTAGATATGGCAGATTTGAGTCATACCTGGCCAAGGAGTTCCTAAGATAAAGACCTTCCCCCCAGTGACCTGCTTTTAATTTTCAGAGTGTTCTAGAATCGCACACATCAGCGAAACTGGGTGAGTAATTGAGAATGGTCATGCTACAAGTACACGGCATTGAGAAACATGGGGAACTGAGAATGGACATGTTCTATACATGACACAGCTACATAGTTCTGAGATGTGGGCAAGGAGCTGAGACAAAGGAACCTGTGCCCAGGCTTATCTCAAGGCTCAGGTTCTTACTCAATTCATGCTCCCCAAGGACATGCTCAGTGAGTGAGAAGCTGAATGACCGACCCGCTCAGTTGGTTGCTTAGGCTGAGTGGCACTGATCTGAACCTTAACTTTGGCTTTGAAGCGATAACACTAAGACCTAGGACTATAACAGTACCTTACTCCTCCATACCCAACCCTGTCACTTTGTACACTGCACATCTCCAAGTCAGCACTCCCATTTATGCAGTCCAGGGGAGCCTTGCTGTGCTCTGTAAAGCCCTCTCAATCCAGGGAATACTTGTGGCTGTTTGGCAAAGGCTAAGGGAGAGGTCAGGTGCTATGGTCTTCCTGATGATTTAGGACAGGGGTTAAAGTGGGCAGAGTCACAGGACAATATGTGCACTGTCTTGGTTTATCAGTTAATTGCATATGTGGTTGAGAACAATACAGTACTTGAGGACCATACATTTCCAGCAAAGACATGAACACATTTGTCTATATAATACATACAGCAGGTAAAGAGTAGTGACTTGTAATGCCCTTTAATACAGATTCCATAAAGGATATCAGACTCCACTATATCAGATTGCTTAAATGGTCTTTGAAGTAGAGGGCCATCCATAAGACCTACATCAATTACCTGACTCTCTTCTATTACCGCCTCTTCCAAAATTTTCCATGTAATGTTGCTCTAGACTCATTTTCCTATTTCCCAAGAGCCTTCTCCCTGGAAAATAATAAGGCAAAATTATTACTACATTTGCTTTGCATTTATATTTTTAAATCACTACACCATTTTATTAAAAGTTTTATGATACTATCAAATTACAGAGTAGTTGACAGATTCATGTAAGAAGTTAACATTAAGCAGTGCTTCATATTGTATAATTGTTGCAGACAGTTTGAGACCTTTCCAATCCCTAGTTCCTAATCTCCAGGACAAGTGCCACACAGGAAAATTGCATTTTCTGTAATGTCTTTTATGGGTGTCCTTGCCCCTAGTTATGAGTGTTTTCCTCTCCTGCTGTGATCATATTTTTGTGTGTCCTATTGCAGTGATGAAAGCGAGGATGGATTGGATGACAATCCTTTGCTGCCACAGTCTGGGGATTCCCTGATGCAAATTAAGGAAGAGCCCCCAAATTCATTGCTTGGGGAATCTTCTGGAACAGGAAATTCTGGGATGTTAAACACACATTCCCTCAATGGAATACTGCAGCCAGGTGAGTGTGCATCAGATTGAATTCCTGCTTGCTATGGGGTAAGGTGGCTTCTTTGTTTATATTTATAGGTTTTTTTCTTTAAATTCACTTACTTCATAATCAAATAAAATGTCCTCTTTAAACAGAGCCAAAGTCAGAAAAAGGGAGTTTGTATAACTTTTCCAAACTGAAGAAAAGCAGAAAGTGGCTGAAGGTAAGAGTACTGGAGGTGAAGGGAAGCTGTGATCAATAACTATTGTGGTGTAATCTCTAGGGGTATTCTACCTTGACTGGGGAAACACAAGTGATTGTGTGGTGGTATTTCTTAGCGTTCTTATGAAACACTGAATGCTTAAAAAAAAAACGAACTTGAACCTGCTAGTAAACACTGATCAAAATATGGCACATCCATTTATTAACTTGTGTATTATTAATATATTTATTATGGCAGTGCCTAAGGGCCAACCAAGAATGGGGGACCATTGTTCTAGGCACTGTACAAACATAGAGTAGGAGACATTCCGAGCCCTCAAGAGTTTATGGTCTAAATAGACAAGACAGATATGGTGGGGGAAAGGGAGTGAATAAGTAGAGTGAACAAAGTGATGGCAGCCAATGTCATGTTAGTTCCACTTTTTCTTTTTTTTAATTTATTTTTTGGTGGGTTTACTTAAGAGAGAAAAGCTAAATGGAAAGAAAAAGGAAATGGAGCGGTGAAGGGGGCGGGGAAAAGAGAATAAGAGGGGCAGGTGTGGAGTGAAGCCAAGGTGAATAGACTGCTCCAACCCTCTTCCTTGCCCCTCCCTCACAAACAGCCCATCAAATGTAGTGCACTAAACGTTTCCTCTGACAGTAAGCCTCTCAGTGATTCATTTCATTTTACCCCTTCCTTGTAAAGACAAAATAATGTGTTATTGAAAGTCTAGTTCCTGGTGTTCCTTATTCATTAGGATTGCTTGGTGATGTACTAAAATTGGCAATTGCAGCCACATGACAACTCCCTCTGCTCCATCAAGGCAAATCTTCACGTGGCATTGAGCCATATAACAGTTATACACAATCCCCCTCCTGGTCACTAGCACAGGATTTGTGGCTGTTGGAAATAGAGCAAGGCCAGGGCTCCCATATGTCTCAGCAACTCCTGGCTACCAGAATAACCCCTAAGGCCATTGGCAGCTGTCACAAACTAGAGCAGTGTAAAGGCTGCTGTAAGTCATATCAGGGACCAGACTGGTATGCTCTCAGCTTCAGGATTGGGGGAATGTCAAGGTATTTTAAAGCCACTTTTGTAACCCTTGCTCTTCACCTGTACCGAGAGCTCACTGGATACAGCCTAAAATTAGGAATATTGTACTGCAGAGCAGTTTTAGGAAGAAAATGCAGTACCCTCTTACTGGGGACAGAACATAGTATTGTGAAGTTGTTTAACTGTGAGGGGGTGTGAGAATGTGTTGTGGAGCTGTGAAAAGAGGAAAAGTGATGTCATGAAAAATTTTAGTTTGCTATTTACTCCTGGGGGAATTCTGCACCACTGTGCAATGCAGAATTTTGCAGAAACTTGACGTGTGCACAAAATTTCCTTTCCCCCATAGAAATGGGCTGCCGTGCTGCTAGTTGCTACTAGGGGGGTCATTGGACTTGGTAGAGCCCAGATTGCACATAGAAGACCCTGCTGGGGGGAGGGAGAGAGAGCTAGGGGGTTCCTGGCATGCCCTGAGGGAAGGAGAGGGCAGTGTGCAGGAAATTCCTTGCAAGTCTGGGACCAAGCATCAGGCTGTTTCTCTCTCTGGATCCATGGGCTCGGGGGGACGGGTAATCTGGGTGGGGGGGTGGTTGGGTTCTGGGGAGGAGGGAGTTCGGGTGTATTGGCTAGGGGTAACTCTGCAGGTGGGTTTGAGGGGCAGGAAGGGTTGTGGCTGTCTGTTTCCCCCCCCCTCCTCTCCATCCCTGGCTAGGCTGTAGTGGGGCGTGGGGGTAGAGAAACAGGAACTGAATTGTCATAGTGGTTTCTTTAACTCTCTACTCCTGGGGGAATTTTTGTGTGTGTCTGTATTGTTACAGACATATTTGCTTACAGATATTTTGAAATAAATTACCAAAATAATTGAAACTGGTGTGATTACATAGTGTTATTTTAACAAATAAAATTTGCAGAATTTTTAATTTTTTGGCACAGAATGCCCCCAGGAGTAGGTCTTGCACTTTCTTGGTCTCTTCTCATTTGTTCACTGCACCCTCTTCATTAGTTCAATGTAAAATCTGACTACTTTTCAGAAAGCTTTGTTAGTTTCTGTATTATTAAGGGGAAGGACAGCTTTTATTTAGATTTTAAAAAAAACCAAAACAAATGCTACCAAAACAAAGCTGTACATTCTACACTCAGTTCTGTCCTTGGGGGGAGAGTGAGTGAGAGAATTACCACACATGACAGATGTTAGTCACGTTGCTTAATGCACTACTGGAAGGCTCTCTGATGCTATGGTAATGTATGGTATGAGAACCTATATAGCACAGAATGCAGTTATGGTCTCCTTGGATCAGAGTCTTAGTCTCCTCTATATGCTAAAATAGTGACTGAACTGATGATACTCAGTGTATTTTTGGTTTGTTTAAATGAGAGGTGTGTGTTCAAAAACATGAAATATACCTACTACCATGTCCAAATTACAATGAGCTGTGGTCAAATAAATGAAACACATTTCAGGCCCAATTCATTGCTCCAGGTCTGAATGGGAAAGAAGAGTGGCAGGAATTGATGGCTTTATGCTCCTTTCTTCTGGAGCTGATCCCCAGTGAACGTAAAGTAGTTTTAGGACATGACATAACTTGTACCTCACTGTGTATGGCCTCAAAGGCTCTTCTGGCTTTGTATAAAGAGAGAGAATGTTTCCCTTAGAGTATTGTGCTTGGCCTTTCAGGAATGCTCTCCTGAAAACTTATCATAGTGGCTCAGGTTGCAGGTTCATCAAATTTGATATCTTGCTTTTGGTAGTTGCCAGTGTCTTCAGAGAGAAGCAGAAATCCCAATAAGGCAATGATGTAGTGTAATATGTGGTGAGGGGTGGGGTGGGTGTGTGTGTGTAAGATTCCTGTCTCTCTTTCATCATTGCTCCTCTTTTGTCCAGAATCATGAGGTTAAATTCCATATAGAATTTTTAGCTTTGTTACAGTAATAAATTTACTATATCCTTTTGTGAATCCAGCTGTGGTATTTCTGATCTGTTGCAGCACTAAGACGTGCAGGATAACCTGAACACTTGAAAGAAAAAATGCTTGCCATTTACTACCCCTTCAGTTTAATCAAGTGTCCCTTTAAAATCAAATAATACAAGAAAAGGAATTAGAATCAGTCGTATAACTAAAGGGAATGGTGTAGAAATTGCTGCTTTGGCTGCATATGAGGCATTCCATTTCTTAGGACAGACTAAGAAAACTATTTGTGTTTTGCATGGAAATGCTTCTTGGTGATTTCAATTAGGAAGCACTGTATGAATGGTAATTACTGCAGTTGGGCCAGTTCTGCAGTACTTAATTGGGTAAACAACTGCAGGAATTCTGCCTAAGTAAAAAATTCACTGTGAGGTGTGCTGTTGTAAAACTAGAGATGCTTTCACTCTTGCCAGAGCATCCTCCTGAGTGATGACTCCAGTGACACGGATTCACCAAGTGATGAGGATGGAGAGGAGGAGGAGGAGTTTTCTCTTAGCAGGGAGGAGCTTCATAATATGCTGCGATTGCACAAGTATAAGAAACTGCATCAAAGTAAATACAGCAAGGACAAAGAGGTAAAATCCCCAGAATGTGACACATTTCTCATGAATTTTTGACTCCCCCCCCCCCTTTTTTTTTTTAAATATGGTGCAATATTTTAATTGATCTTAAACTTGCTTACAGAACTGAGTGTAGTCTGGCAGACTAGGAAAACATCCTATTGTGCAGCACCCCAGGACAACCTAAAACTTGGTCCAAACAAACATAATTTAGTTTACAGGCCAATGGGCAAGCTGCTGACCTTACATTCTAGAATCCCCTATTCTGAGAATCCCTCAACATTACACAAACACCAATGCACCGGTGGTATCTCTCCTTACCCCAAACCCATGTACCTCCTCGCCAGAGCTAACTAGTGTCCTGAGACCAGAATTAACTCAGCAAGTGTGAGAAGTGTGGTGTTAAGGGATACATTTTGGTATAGCTAGCTGCAGCAGTTAAGGTTGAAATGGTATATTTAAACCACATGCAGCAATTCATGGCCCACACACAGCCTCTTTGCAATAAGAGAATAGTCATGAGCACTCTACTTTTTCAGCAGAGGTTTCTGTCCTCCCCCTCCTCCTCCTTTTTCTTTCTCCTGGTTTTGTTGGCTTTTCATTTTTCTCAGTCTTTTTCCTTTCTTCACTTTCCTTTTCACATTCCAGACACTGTTCTCCTCACGCACTTACAAATCCCTATAACTTTCCCTCACTAACTGTCCCTCTTTCTCTCCCCCTTTTGGGAGAAGAGGGGATCCTGCTGCTGTCACTGTACTTTTAGATCTCCCCAAATGTTATGGACCCTTCTGATTCCAACATTCCATCCCTTCTTACGTTAAATGGATGTTGCCCAAACTATTTTGCTTCTATTTGAATTGCAGTAGAAAGTGTGTGGAGGTAAACACTCCCTGTATTCCCCATTACATACTGACAAACCATAGTGCTGGGCCAGAGTCTGAAATGAAAATTGGTGGTCTCACTTCAATTTACTTGCCAATTCCACCACATGGGTGGAGAAATAGATGATTTTCCCACCCTTCTCATTGCTTCTGTCCAGTTTTCTCTGTCCCTGTTCATTCAGTGCAATCTTGTCAGTGAGTGGCCTCCTCCCTGCACCCCCTTGTGGCCTCAGGGGAGCCTGGCAAGCAGTCCCTTGGCTCAGTTTTCCCCCCTACAAGGAGCTTCTTAAATGTACTCCACACAGACTTTCGTAAGTCTAATGAGAGCAGCCCTCCAGTGACAGCAGCTGATCTTAGAGTCTGATTTTATTTGCATGAAGTTCTTCTACAGTGGCCTTTAGCTGGGAACAGTCTCTCTTCCCTGAGCATCCGTCCTTCAGCTTCCTGCTGCCTTTTATAGGGAAATCAGATGATCCCTGTTTAGTAACTAGGGTTGGCTGGCCTCACACCTCTAACCTTTAAGAGGCAAGCCACTTTTTTACAAATCACATATTCCATTTTGGGAAGAGGCCCCAATTTAACTCTGCATGCATTCATATTCTTGAAAGTGCAATATAGAACACAACTGTTAGGCCTTTTTAAAAAAATGAAGGCTGATTACGCTAGTTGTTATTTTCAGACTGCAGTTCAAGGTACCATTCAGCTGAAACACCCACAATATTCGGTAGTTTGTCCCCAAGGAGGAAGAGAGAACATGCATACAAAAGACTTCTGTAACAAGTTTATTTTTGTGCCGGAAGTCTCACTACTTCTCCAAAAACTTGCCAGTTAACTGGAGCAGAAGATTAATCTGACAGTGTGTTCAGAAGTAAAATGTCAACTAAACTAGAGAGCAGGACAGAGATTTCCCTGTATCTGAAATTTGTGTACACCACTTAGTTATTATGGTGACTGGTACTTCAGAAGTGCTGATTTTAGAGACTATTTAGAAAAGCTGGATGAGCACAGGTTCATGGGACCGGATGCACTGCATCTGAGGGTGCTAAAGGAGTTGGCCGATGTGATTGCAGAGCTATTGGCCATTATCTTTGAAAACTCATGGCGATCGGGGGAGATCCCGGAAGACTGGAAAAAGGCTAATGTAATGCCCATCTTTAAAAAAGGGAAGGAGGAGGATCCGGGGAACTGCAGGCCCGTCAGCCTCACCTCAGTCCTTGGAAAAATCATGGAGCAGGTCCTCAAGGAATCAATTTTGAAGCACTCGGAGGAGAGGAAAGTGTTCAGGAACAGTCAGCATGGATTCACCAAGGGCAAGTCATGTCTGACTAACCTAATTGCCTTCTATGACGAGATAACTGGCTCTATGGATGAGGGGAAAGCAGTGGATGTATTATTCTTTGATTTTAGCAAAGCTTTTGATACGCAAAAGGAAAAGGAGTACTTGTGCCACCCTAGAAACTAACAAATTTATTTGAGCATAAGTTTTCGTGAGCTACAGCTCACTTCATCGGATGCATGGTCTCCCACAGTATTCTTGCCAGCAAGTTAAAGTACTATGGGCTGGATGAATGGACTATAAGGTGGATAGAAAGCTGGCTAGATCATCGGGCTCAATGGGTAGTGATCAATGGCTCCATGTCTAGTTGGCAGCTGGTGTCAAGTGGTGTGCCCCAAGGGTCGGTCCTGGGGCCGGTTTTGTTCAATATCTTCTTTAATGATCTGGAGGATGGCGTGGACTGCACCTTCAGCAAGTTTGCAGATGACGCTAAACTGGGAGGAGTGGTAGATATGGTGGAGGGTAGGGATAGGATACAGAGGGACCTAGAAAAATTGGAGGATTGGGCCAAAAGAAATCTGATGAGGTTCAACAAAGACAAGTGCAGAGTCCTGCACTTAAGACGGAAAAATCCCATGCACTGCTACAGACTAGGGACCGAATGGCTAGGCAGCAGTTCTGCAGAAAAGGACCTAGAGGTTACAGTGGACGAGAAGCTGGGTATGAGTCAAAAGCATGCCCTTGTTGCCAAGAAGGCTAATGGCATTTTGGGCTGTATAAGTAGGGGCATTGCCAGCAGATTGAGGGAAGTGATCATTCCCCTCTATTCGATATTGATGAGGCCTCATCTGGAGTACTGTGTCCAGTTTTGGGCCCCACACTACAAGAAGGATGTGGAAAAATTGGAAAGAGTCCAGCGAAGGGCAACAAAAATGATTAGGGGGCTGGAGCACATGACTTATGAGGAGAGGCTGAGAGAACTGGGATTGTTTAGTCTGCAGAAGAGAAGAATGAGGGGGGATTTGATAGCTGCTTTCAACTACCTGAAAGGGGGTTCCAGAGAGGATGGATCTAGACTGTTCTCAGTGGTACCAGATTACAGAACAAGGAGTAATGGTCTCAAGTGGCAGTACGGGAGGTTTAGGTTGGATGTTAGGAAAAACTTTTTCACTAGGAGGGTGGTGAAGCACTGGAATGGGTTACCTAGCGAGGTGGTGGTATCTCCTTCCTTAGAAGTTTTCAAGGTCAGGCTTGACAAAGCCCTGGCTGGGATGATTTAGTTGGGGATTGGTCCTTCTTTGAGCAGGGGGTTGGACTAGATGACCTCCAGAGGTCCCTTCCAACCCTGATATTCTATGATTTTTGACAACTGAAAATGTTCTGTCAACTATATATACTTTTTTTGTTTGACAACCTGAATATTAGTTAGTTGTACAGTCAAACCTCGCAATAACGCGCCCCGCGATAACAGAAATTCGGATGTAACACGATCATAAGTTGGCTCCCCTTTAAGGCCATAGTACTGTTCGTGTTTTGCCAGAATACTTTTTTTACAACATTTATAAATAAACCGCGTTCTTCCGGTCTTACAGGATAAAGTGACTCGTGGCCATTGCAGGCCCATTGCACTTAGTTCTCGGGTTGTACGTGTGTATGGTGTTTGCCTATTAACTTGTTATTAATTTCCTATATTTTAAAAAATATTTTACCGTTATGTATACGCCAGTTTGCAAATGCAAGTCGTTTTCTGCCCAAGAGAAATTGTACGCCCTAGATCAACTAAAGAAGGGCAAACAACAAACTCAGCTTGCTAGAGATCTAGGAATTAGCAAGTCCACCCTGTGAGGGTAGAAAAAAGAAGAAAAGCTCCGTAGCCTACCCTGCATTCTTGAAGAGGAAACTGGTTTATAGTGTAAAAAGGTGAACGCCTAGATTCAGCCTTGTACCAATAGTTTGTCCAGGTTCGCTCAGAAGGAGTTCCCATTTCTGGGCTGCTATCTCTGCACGTTGCATTGAACAATGCTGGATATAGGGTCTTGGTCCAACTTTTCCGTCATCTACGCACGATGAAGGTCACGACGACGAGCCTGAATTTACAAGATTCATTGAGGACGATGTACGTTTAGCCGAAGAAGCACTCAGAGAATGAGCATAATCATCATGATATCCTCAACTGGTTTTCAGCAGATGACATTTGCCCCAAATATGGACTCATGTGAGATGATGTACTTGTTGCAAATGTCAGCGGAAAGAATAAAGCTGCACCACAACAGAGCCCGAAACCAGTGGCGCTAATGACGACGATGATGATGATGGCACCTTAACTCCCCCACCAAAAGTGTCCAAGGCAGTAAAGCACCTAGAAGCCAGTTTGAGGTGGCTGGAAACTCAAGATGTGGACAGCATGAAAATCCTCCAACTCAAAAGCATTCTTGACTTTGCTAGAAGCCAACAGTCCGTGGCAAATAAGCAGACCACACTAGATAGCTTTTTTTAGAAGTGATGAAATTTAAAATTATGGAGTCCTGCAACCAGATTGACTTTGCCCTCTGCGCAATGATTAGTATAGTCGATTTCACATGTTTCTTTCATGTACATGTAATTAAATTACTACTTTTGTGTTTCAAACACGCTGGGATAACCGTTTTTTTTTTTTTTTTTTACAAGACTTAAACTGACCGGCTTGAAATGGTAAATTTTTGTAACCCCGCTATAAAGCGATCCCGCATTTATCGCGATATAATATTTTGGACCCCAATTATGACGTTATAGTGGGGTTTCACTGTACTTGGAGTAATTGCTTTTAACACTCTTTTCCTAGCCTGATTTATGGACACTCTACTTATGTTGTTGTCTGGAGAGTCATGGAAATGATGTAATTTCTGGATTAGATTATTAAAAACCAGATGCTGTACTCTCTTCATGCTTAAATGGATGCTATCCACTTCAATTAAAAATAAATTATTAAAAATAATTTCAGGTACTACATCTGCCCTGTGGTTTCTCAGGCAGCATTTATGGCACTGCAGTTGTTTCCCTATTTTTTTAAAATGTTTTCTTCAAATTGCTGTGTGAAACACCCACACAAACACCTAAGGACATTGATTGACTAGGTAGGAATGACTTCACACAAAATGCTATCTAATGCGCAAAGTATGCAAACTGGAAAAATAGAGCTTTTGTTTTTTCCCCACCTCTCATCTGTCAATTATAGTAATTGTATGATGATAACAAGTAAACACCTGTCTTCAAGCGGGTTGGAGTCTGTCTCAGAGGAGGGAGGAATTGGCCCCCACCCATTCTTGTAGAGGATTCTGTGTATGTGGTCCCTTCATGCCACCTCAGCATAGGACTCTATGTGTTAGGCTCCCGCTGTTGCTACCCTAACAGAGCTATGATGGAGTGGCACCATTGAAATCTCCACCACACACACTTAGTCCTCTACTGGGTTGGTGCCCAGAGGAGTGGGGAGCACCCATTTGTAGGAATACCTGCCCTGGCTGCCACCCAAACGTATGAGTGCAGCCTTCCCATTCCCTCCTCTATTTTTTCTCTAGAGAGATTGAGGATGGGTTGGCCTCAGGTCCTTCCTTTACCCAAGAGAGAAGCAGTCGTGTCTGGTTACTCAGGCTCAGTACTAGGAGCAATTGCAATGACTCTCACGAATACTGGCTAGCTGGGAGCTGCAAAGACAGGGCCTCCCCTTTCCCTGGCTGCTGAGAGATGCTGTGGTGGCTGTGATTCCCTTCCTACCCAGAATGCACCAGAGGAAGCAGGAGCATCCTGCCCCTTCCTTGGTGTCTGGGGGTACACCTCAGAGGCCCTCTCTTTTCTCCATCACACTCAGGACAGCCAGGAAGACCCCCTCTTCCCTTGATGGTAGTGGTGACTCTTACCCCTCTCAAGATACAGCAGTGGCAGTAGTTGTCCCCTTCCCCCCCCCGCCCCCCAGCGAGCAGGTTCCTAGTCTGCTCTGGTGATGGGCATGGGGCTGTACATGGCTTTCTCCCTCTTTGGGAGCCTGTGTATAGTCTTGATAGACAACACTGCATTGGCTACACTGGCCATATTTTCACTCTTTGCAAACCTGAATGTTAGAAACATTACTTTTTAAAAAAAACGAAAACAGCGATTCTGACTTCATCATGTGACTGCAGGAGGTGGGGCCCTAGACATGTTCTCATAGTGTCTATGCTTTAATTTAGTGCAGCTTTTTGAGCACCCTATTAGCAACTTGGTTAGGAGTCTGATGGCTATGCCTGCTTTGCATAAAGTAGAGCAGATTTCAGCTATAAAATGGGAATGTGGCCTATAGTAACAATATAGGTTCTAACATGCAGTGTTCTACTTGGAGCCAAGCAGATGGATATTTGAATTTAGTTGGGGCATTGTATGCTGAGATCTGTAGGCTGTACAGACACTTCTTACATATTACTGTATTAGTGAGTAGGCTGCAATTCACTTTGTAGAGCTTTGGGAACCAAATCTGGCCAGTGGCTTTACTTTGGGCACCTTATCTTAATCCAGTTCAGTTTTAAATATGGAGGAGTACACATTTTTCAAACTTTTCTTCATGGACAATATTTGAATTTGTTTACTCATCTATATCTGCTAGCAGTTATGTTGCTTAATTGTTTACTTCTGCTTCAGTTGCAGCAATATCAGTACTACAGTGCAGGGCTACTCTCCACACATGATCCCTACTATGAGCAACAGCGCCATCTCCTAGGGCCCAAGAAAAAGAAGTTCAAAGATGAAAAAAAATTAAAAGGTGAGGTAACCCACCCTGTGTTACTAACTGGAGTTTGTGTGATTAGACTTGTCATATTGTATTTCCACTTACTAATAAACATTAATCTTCAATACCACTGATGGTAGGTAGGTAGGCAATATAACATTTTCTAGAAAGAGCCTAAGACATAGGCTGTGGCTTATCCACTCCCCTCAGAGAGAGTTGATAGGAAAACTGGGATTAGAAATTTGGAGTTCCTGCTTCCTAGTCTTGGTCTCTGACAACTAGACTATGCCTGTCTCTGTAGAGCTAGAGCTAATCACCCTACAACCTATTTCATTACTCAATAATGTTTTGGAATCAACAGATATCATTGCATACTGTGGTTCTGGTACTCGGTTTTCTGGCAAATATAGCAAATGCTTGAAAAGCACAAGAAGTTGCCACATACCTGGATAGTTCTCCTTATAAGTATGATCCTTCCAAACAAGGAATTATGGGGACTGAGACCACAGTCTGGAAAGTGGAGGGATGTGTTAGGAAACTGCTGTCTGGGGTGAATTAAAATAGATCTACTTCTGACAACTCTCAGCTAAAGTTTCTCAGATGCATGTTTTTCAGGAAACACAGTTTCCTTTCTTGACTGAGCTGACAGCAGCTAGAAATCTGGGCGGAAACAGGAAGAGAAGGTTATGAATTATCAATGCAAAGTGGATTCTGCCTAGTGCAAGTACTGAAAGCCTGATCTATGTTCAAGAAGGTTATTTTGGCCTTCCTTCCTTCCTTCCTTCCTTCCTTCCTTCCTTCCTTCCTTATCGTCCTGCACATCCTTCTAGCTACATATGTTTTTCTCTCAGAAACTTACAGTGTACTTGGCTTTGCAGAATCTCTGCAGCTTACTTGTTAATTATCCGATCCTAGTGTCTGTTAGTTTCCTCTGAACACATGGTATCTGTACTAAATATAACTAGACATCTCTTTCAAATGACCAACAGCTTGGTTTGAGACTTATACTGAATGCTGATCTTTTTTTTTTTTTTTTTTTTTTTAAATGTCTGTGACTAGAGCTTCACTCAAGGGCAGAAAAACATACCAGCTTCCAAGTATTTTAACTGTACAGGCATGTTTCCCTGGGGAGAGGAGTATCGAGTTCTCATCATTTTGCAATATCAGATTTTTCCTGTCTAATGGCTAAGTAATGAAAAGGTAGCTAGTGTTATGTATGGGTGGGCCCAAAATGGGATGAACATAAAACTACTCCTGGACCAGTTCCGTTTTTGCTGGTCCCGTTTGTTGTTAGATATAAAGTGGCTAGGAAAGCAGGGCAAGGGAGGACATAGGAGTTGATGTGGAGGATCACAAATGACAGGAAAAGAAACTGATCTTGTGCCAATTGTTCCCATGCAGCCAAGTTGAAAAAGGTGAAAAAAAAGAGGAGGCGGGATGAAGAACTCTCCTCAGAAGAGTCACCAAGACGCCACCATCACCAGACCAAAGTTTTTGCTAAGTTTTCTCATGATGCACCACCACCAGGGTCCAAGAAGAAGCACTTGACCATCGAACAACTGAATGCCCGCCGACGGAAAGTGTGGCTTAGCATTGTCAAAAAGGAGCTACCAAAGGTGAGCTTGGCCAATGGCATTGAATGGGGGATGCCAAGGCAGAGAAGGTTTGAGGAATCAGGAAGTCAGAATGCAGTCTGAGAGCTTTCTGTGGATCACCAGATATCACAAATAATATTCCATACTCCATCTGTTGCTATGTTGGTGAGTGAGGTGCTCTTCCAACTTCTGTTTTTTTTTTAAAGTTTTCATTTAATTTTAAGTAGATAATCACTGCAAAGAGGAGGGGGAGCATTCCACAGAAACAAAGAAAAGGCTAGAGAAGAGGAGAATGGAGACAAAGGCAGAAGTGTAGGAGAGGAGGGAGCGATAGATGGGTTGTTCAGAAAATAAAGAACGTGTGAAGCAAGGCTTCTCTCTGAACTGGCTTAGCTGCTGCTCAACAGTTAAAGGAAAAATGAGTCGTCATACAAAGAGCACTCAATCACACTACCTTTACAGTGAAGAAAAATTATTTAAAGTAGTATTCAATAGAACACTGGTTGAAGGGTCTTTTAGAGAACCTTGTACAACTTGTATTGAAGTGTGCTTGCTTAACAAAACTAACCGGCCAGGGCCAAATGGAGACTTTTATAGTTAAAAATTTTTTTCAGGGAGTCTTGTTTTATACTTATACTTTTTTAGTATTTTGTAATAACACACTAATTGATCTAAACTTTGTAGCAACTGCAACTCAGGTGAGATTGGGGAGATAAAGAGGGACAATTTTAGCCATAATGTGCAGAGAGAACTGTGCCTGCTTCTTCAAGTATGTGTCTGAGTGGATCTCACTGTGCAAGATTGGAGTCTTTTGAATAGCAATGTCCGTTGGGGCCGTTCATGAGCCCTGTGCCTCCTTGTGTTCCATATGAAGGCTGGGGTGGCTATGACCTTCCCTCAGTTCCCTTGCCGATAGCAGCAAGACAGAATCTGGTGAGCTCCAAGTAAGTCTTCAAAAAACTGTTCAGAACTCTTCTGATCCACCTGACTTACGACTGCTCTGCACAATATTTACTCATCTGTACTGAGTACAGAGGGTGAGACCCAGTCTGTATAAGCCCTTCACCCCTTTACAGGGCCCCTCAGCATGGCAAGTTTGAAATCTGGGGGCTCAAGCCTGTCCTTCCTCTGATAGACTAATTCTGTTCCAAGACAGCCACAATGGGTGTCTCTTGTTTGGGAGAATCCCAAGCATATGCTTGGTGTACCTGTTGATTTGTGCATTCTTATAAAAAATATGGGATGTGTGGTTGAAATTCCATCACTTGGATCCTTCAGATCGTGAAGAGATGGGCAGAGTCTTGGTATCAGACAAGCCAGCTTCCTCCAGGACCCCATCTAGGACACATGTGACACCATCGCTGAGAAGGAGGCACTGAGAGAAGACCTGGAACTGGTCTAGGCACTGAAGGAGTCTCCACTGGCACTACAGACACCTCTGGTACTGAAGTCCAGCACTGAAACAGACTGCTCCAAACATGAGGGCAAAGACCCTAGCTTGGAAGTCAGTGACTTTGCACAAAGACAGACCACTAAAACCTCAGGAGAGGGAACCACCAAACCCTGTTTGGCATTGAGAAGGCACCACTCCAATTCTAGCAGTGCACCTTTCAGTGTCGAAACCTACAGCTGAACCAGGGTTGTGTGAAGTACACTGGAAGAACTAGGATCGTCCGAGGCATCCACCAGTACCAGTGCAGAGCCTGGTATCTTGGCGCTATATACCTTGGTGTCACCCCTAAAGGATACTTATTCCACCTCTCCATCACCGGGACATATGTTCTCATCTCAGTTGAGCCAGAGGACCTTCTCCTCTGAGATCCTTGTGACATTATTGAGCAACTAGCTGGTTCTCCCTACCGGGCTCAGCTGCCGTCTTGTCAGGAGTGGCATTGGACTACTCAATACCAGATAAGACAACCATACCCATAGGTAGTATAGTATTCCACTGTGGCCATATTGGGCTTACTGAGGTCCACTTTCATATGCCTCTTAAAGCAGGTTTCCAACTCATTTCAGAAAAAGGAAAAGATTGCTCTCCCGAGTAGTATCCCTGGCCAGACCACTGGTGACACCTGGAAAGAACTAGGAAGAACCAGATGTGGGGGCAGAGCAACACCAGTGTCCTGTCTCACCACCTAAGGACCTCTCAATTTCATCATGCAATGAAGCAGTGTCTTTGGCATGGATACTGGCACCCAGATGACTTCAGTTCATTCCAGAGCTGCTTAGGAGAGTCACAGAGACTCTGGGAAATATAGGCACCTGTCATACCGGAGAAATCTCCTAAATTGTTTGATATTTTGACACCTTCTGGTCCAGCCAGAATCACGTTCCCCATAAATGAAGGGCTGCATGACCCTTCTAAAGACCTGTGCCAAAAATCGGCCATGATAACAGCTATTGTAAAGTGAATAGAGAAGCAGTACCAGGTCCCTCAAAAAGGGTTTGTGTAATTTACACCCATCCTACCCCTAGCTGCTTAATAGTCTTGATGATAAAGGAAAAATCAAAATTGAACAAGAGTGCTCCCAAAGGCAAGGATCAAAAAGGCTTAATCTATTGGAGAGGAAATCTTACTCCTCTGCCTCCCTGCAACTGCAAGTGGCAAATTGCCAGGCCCTCCTGGCCAAATAAGAATCTTTTTGATGTGGAATAGAGTAATGCCTTTCCTGTCTAAGATCCTGTCTGACAACAGGGAAGAGCTTAATCAAGGAGGGCCAATTGGTGGCCAAGATCATTCTCCAGATTGCAGTGGACACTCTGACACCATGGTAGATCTATGGCCACAGTGGTGACAATGCACAGAACATTGTGTCTTCAGGGGGCAGGGATCCCTAGGGAAGTACAGCCCAAGACTGAGGACCTGCCTTTTGAAGGCATGGAATTATTTAACGAGTGAATGGACAGTGCTCTACACTCATTAAGACTTTAAAGCCATCTTGCTCTCCCTAGGGATTTACACCCTAACATCAGACTGCAAACTGTAGTGCCCTTAACCCCAGTTGAGGCAAAAGGTCTTAACCATTCCAGACATCCTGACTATCTTGCCAGAAAAAGCCTAGTCCTGCAGAGATAGTCAGCCTTCCTTTTCCTTGGCAAGGCACCCCTCTCGTACCATACGTCAACAAATTTGACAAGGCTTTTGAGAGCCCATCAGATCCAGTCCTGAAATCATAACCTTCAGAAGCCATCTAACTTCATTCCAACATCTAACTTCATTCATGCCGTAACATCGGACAGACAGATACTAGAGATCATCACCCTTGGCTACCCCATCCAGTTCCATTCTTTGCTCCTTTCCCATCCCTCTTTAGGGACCCTTGTTACAAGCGGAAGTGGTTTTGTTACTTCATCTAGGAACCATAGAGGAAGTGCCCACCAATTTTCTGGGGAAGAGGCTTCTTTTTCTGGTATTTTCTTATCCTGAAGAAGAAAGGAGGCAGGGTCTATCCTAGACCTAGAAGACTCAGATACATATGCCATCTCGGGCTCAGGATGGTAACTTTTTGCCTCCGTCATTCCATCTCTTGAAGCTCAGGACTGGTTTGTGGCTCTCAGCTTGCATAAGTCTGAATAACTATCCATCTGGCCCACAGGAAGTACCTAATCACAGTAGAATCCAACCATTACCAGTACAGGGTGCTGTCCTTTGGCTCTCCAGCACTAAGAATTTTCACAAAATGCCTGGCAGGGGTGGCAGCACATTTAAGGAGAAAGGGTATCCATGTCTTCTCATACCTGGACGACTGGCTGATCAGAGGCAAGTCACAGCAGGAGCAACAGCCTAGAGTACGACCTTTCCCTGTTTTCCCAGCTAGGATACCTTGTGAACTGCAAGAAATCTTTTCTTACACCATCACAGATGATAGAATTCATAGGAGTTTTGATCAACTCATGATCGGCAAGAGCTTATCTCCCAGAAGACAGGTTTTGGTCTCTCCAGTCAATGACAAACAACCTAAAATCAAATCCAACAATGACAGTGCATGCATATCTGGAGCTGCTAGGCCATATATTGGCATGTGATGCTACTAGATGTAACTGTCTGTCCTTGCAAATGTGAAAGAGTTCAGTGTACTTGCTATCCAATATCATATGAACAAGAGTCACTGTCCTGCCTCAAGTTGAGCAAGAACGCACTTTGTGGCTGGACCCAAAGAGTGTATCAAAAGGGGTACCATTCTTTGCCCTCTTCCCAACAATGACACTTCTCACACATGCCTCAAAGACAGGTTGGGGTGCCCAACTAAATCATCTGCAGAGGCAGAGGACCTGGTCCCAGGATGCCTGAAACTATACATGAAATAGTAAGCAAGGAGTCTATCGTGAAAAGAGGGTTAGTGGGACAGCTGAATTGTACTGTTTTTTAAGTTTGTTTTACATGTTTCCTTTAACTGTTGCAATACATGAGTGTGCCTCCAGTTGCCAGGATGAAAGCCATTCTAATACTTCTGAGGAAGGCAGAAATCCCCATAATGTTTATGATTATATAATTGAAGACTGTATTGTAATGCAGTTATATAGTGCTTTAAGTTTGTGTGTGTATGGTGTTTAAAAAATGGATAATTACCTTATAAAACATTATCAAACCATAATCCCTTAATTAATGGGTATATGAAATTTTGTCTTGTTTTAGGCATACAAGCAAAAAGCTTCAGCACGCAATCTTTTTCTAACCAACAGCAAAAAGGTAAGGGTGGTTAAGCTTTGTTTTCATATTATATCTTGTGCAAAAAAAATCTGCATGTTCCTGTTGTCTCTTCTTAAGTCATTGCTAATATAGCAATTATGGTAGCACATAATTTGTTGTTTTCATTACAGATCCTCTTCCTCTCTCTCCAGTTTTTAACTTATCCATTTATAAGTAGGAATATGACTATTTGCTGTTGGTGATTTCAGTCCAGCTCTTTGGGCTTGATCCAAGGGTCATTGAAGTAAATTGAAAGCTCCCATTGACTTTGGTGGGCTTTTGATCAGGACCCGGGTGAGCAGATGTTCACATCACCAACAATTAGAGGTAGTCTCTCCGGATTGGAATTGGATCACTTTTGCGGGGTCGTATTGGGAATATTGTACTTGCATAGCCACTGTCAAATCTACATCCATCCTTTAGATGGAGATCTTCACACTCCAGGTCTGTCTGTGTGCTGTGTTCCATAAGCAATAGATGCACTTTAAAAAAATAAAACATGGATTTTTGGAGATTTGGATCTGTTTTATTTTTGGTGGTAAGAGCTACTTTGAGAATTTTTAGTTCGCTGTTCTTTGAGACAATAAACTGACTCCATTATAGATCACTTTATTGTCTTTTTTTTTTTAACTAAGGTCTGATCCTGCACATAGTTATTCACATGCTTAACTTTACTACTGTGAGTAATCCCATTGAAATTGATGGGGCTACTCGTGGTAGTAAAGTTAAGCGTGTGCATAAATGTGTGTAGGATCAGAGCCTAACAATTGAGCAGATTTCTGTATAGGTGATTCCAAAACAAATTTATTAATAAATATTCTTAAATCTTTTGGCTCAGCAGATGAGAAGTGCCCCTGTTTGTAGTACGGAAAGTTATTTTTAAAGAGCATTTGATGTTGGCTTTCTCAGCATGTGCAGTAAAATTTTTCTCTGAGATTGTGAGGTGCACATCTAAGGAAGTGCATAGCTAACTTAATTAGCTAGTGAGAAGTGTCGTGAAATATATTGCTGTGAATCAGTAGGAACAACTAGAGATGGGGGAAGGACTCCCACTGACTTTATAAAGTGTGAATAGATTGAGGGAGGGGTTTCTGGGTACATTTATAAGATATTCGGGAGAGGTGGCATCTCCTGTGCATTTTAGGAGCTTTACAACAGGCAGGTTCTTTCCAGCATGCTTACTAAAGTACATGGAACAGGGTGTTCTGGTGGTATGTGGATGAGTAGTTGGAGATTACAATATTTACAGCAGCTGTTGTCTACCATTTGCCAGCCTGCAGAGCTGCAAAGCTCTGGTGAGTGAAGCTGTGCTCTGTTTTCTTCAAAACACACAGCCATACCCACATACCAATTAATATAAATTAAGGCTTCAGGACTGAGCTCTCAAAAGTCAGGAAATGCCAAAGGTAAGGTAAGGTTGCACATACATCCTTAACTCTGCCCCGTGTGTGTGTGTGTATATAAATATGCATGCGCACTAAAATACAGCATTTAATTACCTATTTGTGCGCACAATTCTCAAATAATGCAGAACAACAACATATACTTTTTCTGTAACCTTAGATATATAGTATTAAGAAGCTACATGTGTCATTTTGTGATACTAGATAGACACTCCATGAAAGACTTTATATGAAAAATACACAGTAAGCATTATTTACAGAACACACTACAGACTTAGTGTACTACAAAGAGTAATTTTGTAAAATATCTGCTACGTGTAGGCCCACCTACATGTGTAGCTAAATTAGCTTTATACTTGATTGCCTTATCCCTTGACTTGAACCAAAGGAAGACTTTGCTGCTAGTTGAAAAGAAAATGTGTCCTACATGTTATTAAAATACATACATTAGGAAAAAAAGAACTTAACACACTGTCTAAGCCAGCAGAGATTTACTGGACCATGATGACAAGAAAGTTAGCATAATAGAATGAAAAAATACAATATGGTACACATTTATTTAAAGTTGTAGGAATAATTGTGTGATAATATACTGTATAAATTATAAATAGTATGTGATCATGTAATTAAAGACTATCATAATGCATATCTAAAGCAGGTGTAGGCATGGACAGCAGAGGAGTTAAAAAGCCAATGGCCACTTTACACTAACACACTATTGCTACCATTGGTGCAGCCTCACTCTTGGTAACAGTGAGAGACGTAAAGTGTGGTGCTGGCAAGGTCTATGTAACTTGCCCACAGTTATGCAAGAAGTGTGTGGCAGAGCTATTGTTCAAAATCAGATCTCCTGAGTCCCATTCCAGTGCCTTAGCCAGAAAACACTATCCCCTTTGAGTGCTTAACCATTCAACCTTGATGTTTTTAATGTTGGGCTTTGTAAGGAATGTTTTGTTTGATAATATATCTGTGGAGCCTTATGGAAGCTCTTTTCTTCTCTTGTACCCCACTCCCACCCCAAAATAAATAAATAAATAAAAGCTTTATAAATAAGCACAGCATCAGAGGTTTTTGGAGAGTCAGCCTTGGTTGTAGGAATTTACAGCCTTGCAACACCTAAATGTTGCCTTTTGGTGATGGTGATTTTAAATCTTTTTTTCTCTGTCCCTGAACCCTCCCTCTTCACCCCAGCTGGCCCATCAGTGCATGAGGGAAGTGCGTCGAGCTGCTATCCAGGCCCAGAAGAACTGCAAGGAGACTCTACCACGGGCACGTCGCCTCACCAAGGAAATGCTTCTCTACTGGAAGAAGTATGAGAAGGTGGAAAAAGAACACCGCAAACGAGCTGAGAAGGAGGCTTTGGAGCAGCGCAAACTGGATGAGGAGATGAGAGAGGTAGGGCCAAAACACAGACTGCTGAAAATTAATCTGGCAAGAGCTAGAGCGTGGAGCTGAAGAGACAGGAACAAGCACAATAGTCAGGGTCTTTAAACCTTGACAATCAAATTTACCAACTGTTCTTCCTTTCAAGGATCTTCCAGAGATTTTCTTCCACTGTATCTTAAAAGGATTTACCAGAATCCTCTGACAAATTAGCTATAGCCAGAACCTTCAAATTGCAAGAATTACAGTTACAGATCATAATGTTAGATAAAGAGGGTGTGACTAGTGAGATGTAATGTGTCTGACTTGCACATAGGGCTCAGTGCTCTCTATTTCTAGAGGATGATCTTTTAGTTATTGTAACTCTGATTCTTCCCCAAGTTCAGAAATCAGGCTATTTTTCAATTCACTGGTGTGTTAGGCTTATTTTATCTTAAGTTATGTATAGAGCATAATAAAACATATGGAATTTATCTTCAGAACACATAAGAGCAATCAAGGACCCAATTGATAATTGTTCTGTGGTCCCTTTGCCTTTGTGATGCCAGTGCAAAGGGTTCACAAAGCAATCAGATGACCTGCTCAGGGAGTACCCCAGGAGCAGTTCAGCGATGAATTCAGGCAAAATTAGCTATTTTACTGGAGTTTTGTGAGGATTTATGTTCTCTTCATCCTTACTTGCAGGTGAAGGAGCCTGGGACATAAAAATAAATCAGTCTGCCCCAAATTACAAAGGAAGTCAGTGATAGAGCTGGAATTAGAACTCTGGAGTTCCTGATTCCCAGTCACGTGTTCAGATCAAATCATGCCTTTATTTATAGTGTATTCTGCATCCATCCCATCTCCCAAGCATTTTGTGAAGCCTTTCTGCTGTTTTTCATTAATACGCTAGCTTTACCACAGCAGTTGTATGGCCAGATCTAAAAAAAGGAATTTATACAACAGAATCTTGTTGAACACTGAGCATTCCGCCTCATTCCTAACTTCTCTCCCTGGTGCTGTTTTACCTGAAGATGCATTTTGTTTGTTAGCTCCATCATTATTCTCTCTTGTGAGTGAGTGAGTGAATGGTAAAACAGTTACCACAGAGTTAATTACTGTGACTTAAACATGTATGAAAACTTTTAGTTGGACATGCAGTTTTTCAGCCACCTGGACACTCCTACCTAATTTTTACATTGCAAAGAAAATTGCTAAGCTGCTTTTCCCCAGGTCTTGGTGTTCCTGGTCATAGCTTACTGTGCTAAGAGAAACTAAGCTCATAACCACTGTACATTTCAGTATAGGTATTTGTATGATGAGTGTTAGTGTGCAACCAGGATTCCAGCACTCTGATACCATGGTGATGACTGCAATATAAAAATTTAGATTGTTTATATATAACCGGGTTAAAAAAGGTTGAAACTTATAACTTGCTTGCATGTCTTTGTCTTTTTCTCTTCTTTAAACATTAAACCTCATTTCATTTCCCCCTGCCCTTTTTTTTAAAAATAAATTCTCTTGTCTCAGGCTAAGAGACAGCAGCGAAAACTTAATTTCCTGATCACCCAGACCGAGTTATATGCCCATTTCATGAGTCGCAAACGAGATATTGGACATGATGGAATACAGGAAGAAATCCTGCGCAAACTGGAAGACAGCTCTACCCAAAGGCAGATTGATATTGGTGGCGGGGTGGTGGTCAACATTACCCAGGAGGATTATGGTAAGGCTAGAAACAATTCCAGCAGGCCATAGGAACCATTGGAGATGATGGTTACTGTATGCAGAGAGTGATACAGACCTAGGGGCTTCTGTGCTTGGAATATTATGTGAAGAAGCCCTTCTGTAAATCATTGGAATTTATCCATGTCTTAATTTGAGGTGGTACTGTAATATGGTTAACTGATGTGTTTTAATGTGGTGATATTTTTTTCAGATAGTAACTACTACAAGGCCCAGGCTCTGAAGAACGCAGAAGACGCTTACCAGATTCACCAGGCTCGGGTGTGTGTTGCTTGGGTGCTTGAGATGGAAGGGGAAGCAGAGTAAATTGAAGAGGCACTAGAACCGGAATTTTCTATAGTGATCTTTCAAGTCACCTATTTTAATTATGGACGCTAAGCTTCTTTTAATTTGATTGTTGCCCTGTTCATTTGTGAATATCTGGGAAACTGGAGGGCAGAGAATTGGATGAAAATGAAGTGTATAATCAAGCTACAGGGACAGCCGTGTTATCCATTGCTTTGAAGGGGACCATATGTGTTGGCATGTGATGGATGAGAGACCTTTTCCCAATGAATTTCTTGTATTAGTTTGCATCCTGTATCTTACCCAAATTTTCCCCTTGTTTAGACCAGGTCATTTGATGAAGATGCAAAGGAGAGTCGGGCAGCTGCTCTACGGGCTGCTAACAAGTCTGGCACTGGCTTCGGAGAGAGCTACAGCCTAGCAAACCCATCTATCCGGGCTGGAGAGGACATTCCACAGCCTACCATTTTCAATGGTAAACTGAAGGGGTACCAGCTGAAAGGCATGAATTGGCTGGCCAACCTGTATGAGCAGGTATGCTAGTCCTTCTTGCAGCCATTTACACTTCCAGGGACAAATTCAATCCTGGTGTAATTCCATGATAGCCAGTGCAGTTATACTAGGAGTACATTTGGCCCCGGTCTCTATTCCAGATCAAAAGATCTTTTTTGAGGTGTAGAAACTCCTCAGTCTCATCCCTCATATATATATATACTGCCTGTCTTTCTGCAGAAGAGAAGAGAATATTGTGTAGCTCCACCAAACAAGTATCCCTGACTTTTTAAAGAACTAATAAGATAAAATTGCATGTGGTATTGGCCTCTAGATTTTTCATTTGCATATTTATGCACCCTCACCAAAACTAGACAGAAAAATGGAGAGTTTATGTACATTGTCGTTCTTTAATGCCTAGCTCAGTCTGTAAACTGGAGACAGCCTTGCATTTGAACGCAAACATGCTTTAAATTAGATTGCAAATTGCAGGCGTGCTGAGGGAAAAAATCAGGTTGGGAAATGGCTGAAGTGGTGGAAGGGAGAGATTACCAGTTCATAGAATCACTGGGGGAAGAAGATGTGGGAGGTTTCCTATGGATTATAAACAGGGCTGCCTGACTTCACTTTGGTCCCTTTGATGGCATGTGTTCTGATAGCCCTACGTGTGTTATGGAAAAGTGAGGTCGAGGTATTTCCATGTGGGTTTTTTTGCAGGGCATCAATGGAATTCTTGCAGATGAAATGGGTCTGGGTAAAACAGTCCAGAGTATCGCTCTGCTAGCACACCTGGCTGAGGTAAGTGGATTCTTTGTGACCTGTGTACCTGGTGGAAGACACATACTTAACGTGATTGAACTGGGTTCTAGTTGATTAATTGAATGCCTTAAGATGGATGCCTGATGGACTATTTCCTTTCAGTGTGCATATCCTTCTAAAGATGCAACTTTAAAAAGAGAATATGCATACTTGGCATCCAGAGATCAACTCCCTTTGATTTAAGCTGAAGTCTTTTATAAAAAGAAAGGATAAAGACCCAGGGAGAGAACATGATGCAGTTTTATCTGTCCATTGATTTGTAAGGCATGAACACATCAGTAGGAGGGCAACTTGAGTTCTGCTTTTTGAAGTCATTAAGCAAGAATTCCTACTTCCCACTGCTCTTTGCAGTAAGGAACATAGTAAATCTGTCTTCTGTGCTTCTCTCTTTTGTGTGGAAGGGAAACTAGCTTCCCAGAGAGGCTGTTCTCCCCATTGTGTTGTGAGTCATGATTCTGGAAGCCCACACTGGACTTTACTCTCCCTTACTCCCTTGTGTAGGCTAGCTCATGATTGGACCCTGTGTCAGTAGGCCTAGAATTCCTTGTTCACCAACATGAATGTGCTGCTATGTGAGGAAGCTCAGGTTTCCATGCCACCTTAGATCTTTTGCTTGCCAAAGTGGCAGATGCATTGAGCCCTGGGTTAGTGGCAGTAGCAATGAGCAAATAGTAATTTTCAGAAAGTGAGAGAGCGGTCACAGTTGAATTTAGTGGTCACACATCCATTGGCTGTTTGCAGAGCAACATTGTGGATTTGAAAGGAGGCCACACTAAATGTTTAATCTGCTGAATCTAGCTGTGCATCACCCTGCTGTGTTGATAGGAAGCTTTATTATGATCTGTATACTTCCCTCTCATGAAGCCCTTGTCCTTAATTTGTCATAATGCTGCATGAAACTGTTCCTGTTTCCCTCCAGTTGATTTGTTTTTTCCTATACCAGAGAGAGAACATCTGGGGACCTTTTTTAATTATTTCACCTGCCTCTACACTCAACAACTGGCATCAGGAGTTTGCCAGATTTGTTCCTAGATTTAAGGTAACAAACATATATTCAGGAGACTATTCCTTTTGGCTTAGAAAACTAACTTCCTCACTCCCTTCAGCTCTTTGTCACATCTGGATGATCTGATCAGCTCGACGTTTGAGAGGATGTGAGGGACATGATTCTGTGATCTTGTCCCTGACCTGCTCTTCTGGAACATTCTGTTGTTCAGAACTTGAGTTCCTATCACTTGAATTCCATTACAGACACTCCCCAGGTTACGCAAAGACCCGAGTTACACAAATCCGCACTTACGGAAAAAGTTCTGTAAACTAGAAATAGGAGTTGGTTGGGGTGGTTGGTCCCCCCCCCCCCCCGCCCCTCCCCCGTAATGGTCAGGTATACGTTTCTGACTTACAAAAAATTTGAGTTACACAAGGCATTCTGGAACGGAACAATTGCGTAAGTTGGGGAGCCTCTGTGTTTTCATTTTGGGGCAGATGTTTCTAAAAAAGCACCTTACCAGCAAAGCATTTAGATTCTGCAGTGACATATCCATGGAGATGACACAGTTATGATTGTGCCACAATGCCAGGCAAGAGAGTGATTTCTGAATCTTCTGCATTGTCTGTAGGATTAGTGGTTTGTTGTGGGTTGTTCAAAATCCGTGTCTGAGTGACAGATGGTTGTGAACTGAAACAGCTCTAAAAATTTAGAGGGAGGCAAAACTTCAGCATCGTTAAGCGAAAATAAATAAAAATTATTCAATAAACAAGGAGAGTAATGAAGCACAAATAGCTGCATATATTAAGATAAAATAAACACGTTCTTTAAACATATTGGAGGATGAAAAATATGAGAAATAAGGAACTGCCGCAAAATAAACTATTAACAGTATATTCATGGAGAATATTTGAGTCTTGCAAAAGATAAATTGGAGGAAAATGAGATTACTGATGAAGCCAAATGAGCGATCAGCATTATCCAAAAGAGCCATCATAGTGTGAATGATGGGAAATATTTAGTGTGTATATATATAGAGAGAGAGAGCTGCAAAGAGATTCAGTAGACGCATTAAAGAGCCACAGTCGGAGTATCACTGAGTGTTAAGGAAGTATGTGAATAAAACAGATGGACAAAGCACCCAGGTAGGTATGAGTTACAGCTACAGGCAATAGAAGATTATAGATCAAATATCTGAGTCATCATCAAATATTTTTAAGTAACCAGTATCTCCAGTAGCAAGAGGCTTATTAGAAAACTATAAATGTAAGTGCAGTTCTTTATAAAAAAAAATAGGATAAAGAATAAAATGCAAGGTGTTTAGGAGTAAAGTGGTGCACCTGAGAACAAATACTTCCAAATTTAATAGTCTGAATGCCTAGTGTTAATTAATATTGTAAAGGAGGGATCTGGGAGTATTATTTGAACTACTATTTAAATTGTTGGCCCAGTGTGCAGCAGTGCTAAAAATTGTTGGCTTATATTGAGTAGCTTTTTATGCAAATCACTGATTAGGCCACATTTGCAGTATCATGTTCAGTGTGGGTCATCCTATTTGAAGAAAGACACTGCTAAAATGGAGAGTACACCATATAAGGCAGCTAAGGTGATAAAAGAAATTGAGATTCGTGTATGTGAAAAGTGTAATAAGATTATTTAGTTTTAGTCATCTCCTGGTCAATTTTTCTGAAGTAGTTAAATTAGCCAAGGGTGGTGATTCTTGAGGTGATTGGACACTTGGGTTCAAACGAAGAGGGAAAATACTAGAAGAATTAAGAATTTACAAAGAGAGTGGACAGTTGGAAAGGACATCCAGCTGAGGCTAAAGACAAGTAATTTTGATGTATTTCACTGATGTCTGAATGTGGCATATAGGTAAAGAGGTATGGATCAGTTTTATATGTGGGAAAAACCGGCTTCTTTTTCTGGCATTGTAGAAGTAATTTTAAATTGACTATTTTTGTCTTTAGATTGGCTGGGGTTTTTTTGTTTTTGTTTTTTTTTTTAAGATGCCATTTTCCTCATCCCTGGAACAAAACAATTTTTTAAAAAGTTAGTTTTTAAAATGTTCATAATTTTTAAAAGTTGTAAAATATACACAATAAAAATCATAAAACTTTTCCAGCCACAAAGAGTTCATGATCTGCTTCTGATCATACATAACTATGTAGTTAATATGCCTACATTGAAACATAGGTGCTGAATTCCTTCAGGGCTATGGTATAATTCCTAAAATAAAATGCAGATCTAGTTCTGTTTAATCTGACATCTGCGATCTTTTTTCAAAATGGCAGAAAGAACATTCAGCATTTAACTTAGTTAAATGCCAACCACAGGGACTTCTGTGAGAGCTGTAGAAACTAGGGATCATCACACAGGGGCCAGGAAGCTGTTTAGGCAGAGTTGTGTATGTGGTTTTGTTTGTTTTCTTCTGTGCCTCAGAAACCAGTATCCTTTTATGCTCAATACCAATTCTGTGCAGTTCCCATATCGGACAACAGATGGCAGTAACTAGTTACTCTGAATTGCTGTGGAGCTAACTGCTGAGCTCAGATCTCCCTACATGGGAAATGGCTCAGCAGGATTCTGAGTTCTAAAAGAATTAATAGAATTCTGAGGCTGTTGTGCTTGCTATTTTATTTCTTCCTTGAGGCAGTCCGGTAGGCATTACTTTACTTTTAGCCCATAGTAAAATATTGAGGCATAGCTTTGAAGCACAACAATAATTGTGCCAGTGAAGAGGGGAATTAAATACTAAGGGAACCGCTGATCATTCAGGGATGTCCAAGAGTAAGTTGCTAAATTGGCTAACAGCCATGGGCAAACTTCTTTCTACAGTGAACTGAAAGAATATCAGTATTATTTTCTTGAAAGGTCTGACTGGAAAAGGCCACAGCTGCTTTGGGGCTATTAAGGGATTCTCTTAGCAGTTTCTCCTTGAGGAACTAAGCTGCTTGAGGCTTTTGTTTGGAAGATTCTGTTCCTTCAGTATATTTAAATGCTTTCATGTTTCCTCTGGGTTAAGAAAGACCTTCTTTGGTGATTTCCCTTTGGTTGATTTGGTGGTGGGGTGTGCCACTCTCTGAGGTTTATTTTGCTTTACTATGGAGAACATGACATTTACAGTTTTAATTCAGGTATATCAATATTTGAAAATAACTTTTGTACTTTTGACTTGTTCTAGGTGCTACCATATTGGGGAAATCCCCATGACAGAAAAGTGATCAGGAAATTCTGGAGTCAGGTAACGTCAGTGTCCCTGTCCTTTTACTCTCACTTTTGTTTTTACAGAGTAAAACAGAAACTGCTGATATGTTCTACAAAGCAAAAGAATGAGTAAACATAGAGTTCTATCTTCTTCATCCCCGTCTGCTTCACCTTTTTTTTATTTATATAAATAAAGTGAAAGGACTGCCCTGTTCTGGGTAACGATGTAGGGTGTAACAATGTAGGGCGTACTAGAATTCAGTCAAAGCTACTGCATTCTGCAAATAAAGCAGAGGACTTCAGTGTCTGGCATTACTGATGGTGCTTTAATAACCCAACTCATTTTTTAAAAAAAATACCAAATTAGGAAAAGGAAAGTATAATGGTGATAGAAGATTATTGAATGGAAGTATGAGACCCCAGTACAGATGAACAAACTCTTCATTCCAATGTGTTTACATGATCCAGATATGTGTCTTTCATTTTGTGGTTATAGAAGACGTTGTACACTCAGGATGCACCTTTCCATGTGGTGATCACTAGTTATCAGCTGGTGGTCCAGGATGTGAAGTATTTCCAGCGAGTGAAGTGGCAGTATATGGTCCTGGATGAGGCACAGGCACTCAAGAGTAGCTCCAGGTAATACTTGTAGCAGAAACAAAATCCTCTCTCGCCCAGGAATCTTTTGAGTTGGTAGAGAAGAGAGAGTTGGGAAAACACCAGGAATACATAAGTTGATGAGTTAAAATTTGAAAGAAAGGTTAAATTGCCTCAGGAACTGGCAGAAAAGTAAAGAATCCTTATGACATTGCATTCTATTACGCACATGTTTTTAAGGCACCCAGCAGGGAACCTCAGTTTCTCCCTTCCCCCTCTCAAGGTCCCATTACAACAGTCATTTTGGCTGAAGAAGGATTAACAAGTTCTAATGTCACCTAGGAGGAGAGCAAGGCTCTCTTCTTTCCCTTCCCAAAAGGAATAAAGATCAAGTTAGTGCTGAACACTGCTATGTGCAAAAATTAAACAAGTAGGCTGCTACCCCAGTTGACGTAACTGCATACCTTTGGGGAACTTAGTATTCACATCCTTGAACTTACTGTATGTGACGTTTTTGATGGAAGGAAGTTACCATTTATAAGTAAAAGCTACCTTTCGAAGTACCTGACTGTACTGAGCGAGGTGTTTATATGGCTCCATCTCCATGGATTTGAATGGCTTGGTATTTGGTCATATGTACCAAACATGCAAAGTGTAATTACAAAGTAACTGTAGGATAGGAGTGAGGGTGGAGAGGGGGTTGTGGCAAAAAAATGGTGTGAAATATTTGTAACAGTCCTCCACCTCAGCTCCCAGCAAAGACATTCTTAGATACTGAGTGGTCTGTGTTCATTAACAGCCATATAATGCTAACATATCCGTTAAATACAGCATTATTTATTTGTATTGTAGTAGCACCTAAGGGTCCCAATCAGGAATCAGGGCCTCATAAAACCTGCAGATTGCAGTATAGCCCAGCAACCCTATCCAGGCTTCCTTATTATAAGGTTGATGCCCATGGTGGTTCCTGTCTGTTCTCAGCTCCTGTGTATTGTTTGTTTATTTAGTAAGGTGCTGTCTGTCTGTCTTTTCTTCAATTGCTTTTTCCTAACTTTTTCTCCAAAAATTGCTACTCATATTCTTCGGTGTTTCTTTTCTAAATGTGTGACAGCCCCAGAGCCAGGCTTATGCACATTCGTGAGCTAGCCTCTTCAGGAATTTCCCATTCTAAGAGAGCTATAACATACAATTCAACTCCCCTTACATAATGGCCTGTAAATTTAACTTTGTAACTGTGCAAAAAGTGTATGTCACCATTTACTTGGGGTACCTATTTGCTATCTTGAGGGGATGAATACTCTAGTGACTGGCCTTTACTGATAGCCAAACACTGAGGTGTTACAAAGTAAATAAAAATACACCTGTTGTGTGTAAGATAAACAGTGCTAATCTCTTTATGACCTCCCATAAGAACCAAATCTCCCAATGGGGCAAAGGGAGAGTATTTATACTCTTGTCAATGTTACCCAGTGCCTTCTTAAAGAAAATCATGCCAGGAATGGGTCTGAAAAATGGTTGGTCCTAAAATGTAAATTTAATTGCTCTCCTTTCTTACTGTTTTTACTGTGGTTCATTTTTTAAAACATTTTTGTTGGTCAGTGTCCGCTGGAAAATCCTACTACAATTCCAATGCCGAAATCGACTTTTGTTGACTGGGACCCCCATCCAGAACACCATGGCTGAGGTAAGCAGGAGGCCAGCAAGAGCTGATTTTTGTTCTAAAGGTTTCAGAGTAACAGCCGTGTTAGTCTGTATTCGCAAAAAGAAAAGGAGTACTTGTGGCACCTTTGAGACTAACCAATTTATTTGAGCATAAGCTTTCGTGAGCTACAGAAAAGTTTATGCTCAAATAAATTGGTTAGTCTCTAAGGTGCCACAAGTACTCTTTTCTTTTTGTTCAAAAGAGTAATTTATCCAAAGACATAAAAAATAGTGAGAGAATTGTAGTACTCCTATATGCTTATGTGTATACTTGGGGGTTTTTCTCCATACCATGCTGTGAGCAATAACTGAGATCAGATTCAAAAGGAATAATGTGGCCATATCCTACTCATTAGGGAAGAAGTACGATTGAAGGTTGCTGATACTCAGTCATCCCTAAATCATGGGATGAGGAAAATATTACTTCTGTGCCATTTTCTTCAGCATGGTGAAGTTATTGCTCTTTACTTGGAACCATGCCCTGACATTGGTTTGAAAAGTTGCACGTATCTGGCTTCTGTCCATTGTGAAAGGAAGATGAGACCACCACTAATTTAGTCTGCTGAGCTTGGCAGAACACACTGTCATTTGGTGTGACTTGGCCCATAATGCTCTGCAATAGGTTGAGATTCATGATCATCCTGTCTAGAATGGGGATGGCTTTCACTGATTCACTGCCTCTTTGCCGCTCCTTTATAGCTGTGGGCTTTGCTGCACTTTATCATGCCAACACTGTTTGATTCCCATGAGGAGTTCAACGAATGGTTTTCTAAGGACATAGAGAGCCATGCAGAGAACAAATCTGCCATCGATGAGAGTAAGTACTAATCACAGTAGGCCTCAGTTTCCAATTTGCCTGCTCTAGCTGCCTATGGGTTCACCTCAACTCTAACGGTTGCATATGTGGAATCTGCCGTTCCAATACAGAGAGGCAAGTGAAGTGGCTCTGATTGTCATTTGGGCTGGGAATTCTGCAGTACAGATGTTGTTGTCAGAGACAGAGACATCTTGCTTCTTATATGGAAAGAAAAGCTACTCACAGGGTGAATCAGATTTGCCTCATATTTGCTGCCTCCATTTCCTCCCCTATTCTAAATGAATGAGGAATGATATTTAAAATATTGTACACTTATACAGCTTTTATCATGAAGGACTCCTACGTGTTTTGTAGGCCGTGTATGGTATGGAGATTGTACCACTGACCACTGAATAGCAGCCACCTTTTTAGTGGAAAGACAACTATTCTATTTCAGTAACACTACACAAGAGGTTTTAGGTGAAGTGAAGCCTAAAATACCACAAACTGGGGGGAATTTAGGTAGGCAGACTATAACTGCATGCTTTTGAATTGGGCCAGAATATCAGAGTTAAACCCTTACTTTTATGAAAAGTGCCATGAGTTCTTTAATTATCAGTGGAGGGTCTGAACTTCAGTTTTACTTCTCATCCAAAAGACTGCACATCTGCAATGGCACAGTGCCCTTTAGCACTGTGTTGGTTCAAGTCTGACTCTGGGAGAAATTTGCCAACTGTTAGTGATGACTAGCTTTATATCCTAATAGTATTGAACGAGCTGCATGATCAAGTATGGTCTTTACCTTTTAATAGAAATTAGATGATAATTGTACGTCCACAGAGTTCTGCTCATCGGATTGTAATACATACTATGCTATAGAAATGCATTGCCTGAGGGAGAGATTTAGGGATTCATGGAGTTATCAGCCTGTCTCAATGTGCTTATAAAAGAACCAATTTCAGTGCAGACAGATCAATCCTGTGACATGCCTGAAGGGAACTGGGTGAGCAAGAAGGGTTTGAGAAACAACTGGACATGATATAGTTTCTGGCCATTGGGGCAGTAATCATGTTTTCTCCCTGGCATTTCAGACCAGCTGTCCCGCTTGCACATGATCCTGAAGCCTTTCATGTTGAGAAGAATCAAGAAGGATGTGGAAAATGAGCTGTCAGACAAGGTGCGAAATAAAATAATTTGGAAAGCAAGCTCTGCATCTGGCTTACTTTCAGTGCTTCCCTTCTCAGGTTTTTAGTTCATATGTGGATCTGTTTATCTACAGCTGACTGAAAGATCAGAAAAAATCACCCATTCACATCCCTTTCACTTTTGCTAGCACATTCCTATTAGATCACACCTGTATTTAACTGGAGAACTTACAAGAGCCCATTAATGACCTCCTCATCTACAAGTAAAACCATTAATCCAAAGATTGTAAACAAACGATCCTTAAACCCGAGTAAGCTAATGGAAAAGTCAGTACATGAACTGAAGGGGACTAATACAGCATTGAAATATCTAGAAGAAACAAGAGCCCACAGAGCACTAAAGGCAAGATCCTCTCAACGATATGAGAATTACCTAGTGTCTTTAAAAAGAATAAAATAAATACATGTTGACTATTCCTTGTTTTTAATGCTCTGTAATTTTCCTTCCTCATTGCCTGGTCTCCCCACCACCTCTTTATCTTCCTTTAAAAATGCTCCTAAGTAAAACTGCAGTGATTTGATATACCTTAGAGCAGAGGTTCTCAAAATTGTCCATAGTGTCGACCACATATACATACAGAGATTGTCTTATGGATGCCAACCCACCATTCCAAATTATATAATATCACTGTGGTAATTATAGCAATTGACTATAAAGAAAATGGGGTTCACTCACTGTTGAGGTGCCTCATTGTGGCCACGTCTGGGGATTAGCTCCATTCATATCTGATGCCCTCCTTCCAACAGTTGTTCACACCGTGTCCCCCCTCACTCTCCAGGACTTGCGATGCTCCTCCTTTGTGGGTTGGTCCTCCAGCCAGGTTACTGTATAGCCCTCCCCTTCTGGGGTATCAGAGTGCTGCTGGCTCAGCTGTCCGCATGCCATTCCAGACAATTTTCCGGTCCAAGGTCCCATGCCCTTTCTCCATGCCTGCTCACTACTCCAGGTTCCAGCCCGAGCACCCTGTGTCCAGTAACTACTGTTTGCTTGCTCACAGGATCTGTTGCTATTTCCCTGGACTCCTTCCTACTTCTCTTTTCTGTCTTCTGCCATCGCAGTTTACCAGCCCAAACTGCCTCCCCCAGGGCATAACTGTAAACTACTTCCATCAATCCAAACTCTGTAGCCCCAGACAAACCTTCTTTCACCTAAGGAGTGACTGCAGACTACTTCCCCTACAGCCCCCTTCTGTTCTCCGCTTCATCCCTTTATGCAGCCTCAGCCTGCTCCTTCCCAGCAGAATGTCATCAATTAGCCTTTATCAGTCTCTTGCTTTCTTCCAGGTGCAGCCTAAATGGTTCATTGTCCTATTTTAACCTGCTCTGCCTTGTGTGGGGTGAACACCCCATCACAGGGAATTATTAGATATTGTCTCTAGTTTCTTTTAATGCAGTTTAGTATCTGAAAATAAGTCAGCGCTGTATATGAACAGCTAGTCCATTTAAAAAAACAAACCAACTGTCGATATGGTGCACTCTTAAACAGAAACTAGTGTCCACACATAGCCTTGCACCAAAATAACAAAAGGTGTTAGTTACAATTGATTTAGTTATTTTGGTGCAAGTTTGTGTATAGACCAACTTTTAGGTCTTGTCTATACCTGAAATGTTGCAGCTGTGCCACTGTAACGTTTCAAATATAGGCACTACTTATCCCGATTGGAGGGGTTCTCCCATTGGTGTAGGTAATCCACCTCCCTGAGAGACGATAGCTAGGTCAACAGAAGAATTCTTCCATCAACCTAGCGCTGTCTATGTTGGGTGTTAGGTAGGCTTAACTACGTTTTTTGGGAGTGTGGCTTTTTCACACCCATGAGCGATGTGGCTGGTTCACCCTTTCATAGTGTAGGCCAAGCCTTGGTTTAGTAAGGGACTAATCCTGGTCCCAGTTCACATCCAGAGTAACTAGGCTGTGTGTTAAGGAGTTTGGCACAGAAGGGAATCATCTCCCCCATCCCATGGAGTACAGTGGAGCCACTACAGAGCTACAGTATTCTCCAGCATTCATACGCCCTCCTTTTACTAAGTAGAATTGGTAGGTGGAGCCGTGTAGGGCCTGGATCCATGGGTCCCATTCCTTCTCCTCTGTGATGTTTCTCACTTCCTCAGAATGTTCTCCATGGTCAGAGCCAGGGGAGCGACAGGGGCTTGCTGGAGACGTTGATGAAGCAGACAAGGGCTTACGGGATGATTCTTTGCTCTGACAGTGCCTTTTCCATACTGAACACCACCCCATATATGGTAATATGGGATGGCCAGGATGATCATGATGACTGGCACCTGATTTGTGACCCCTGGGTTGAGAACAGCTGCTTGGTGACATGACTTTACCATAGTATGGGTCCTGGGCCACAGTTTCAAAGGTGCCTAAAGATGCAGGTAGGCACATAGCAGGATATTCAAACGCACCTAAAATCAATGGGAGTTACGTGCCTAGGCACCATTAAAAATCCACAAGGTGCCTATTTGCATCTTTAGGTGCCTTAAATACCTTTGTGCTTTTTCTATGATATGATCCTACAAGGCCTATATATACTGAATCTTGATCTGGTATTTCTCTGTTTAGGGACAGAATAGGACTATAATCCCATTACTGTTTTGCAGATTGAGATTCTCATGTACTGCCAGCAGACCACCAGGCAGAAACTGCTGTACCAAGCTCTAAAGAACAAAATCTCTATTGATGACCTGCTGCAGTCCTCCATGGGCACTACCCAGCAAGCACAGAACACCACTAGTAGCCTCATGAATCTAGTCATGCAGTTCAGGAAGGTAAGGTCAGCAAAAAATGTATAATCATCAGCCATCTTGGAAACACCATAGCAAAAAAATACTTCCTAATCCGGGCTGGTCGATTGCATGCAGCCCTCAGTTATGCCCCGACGCAGTGTAACTTGAGACCAGCAGTTCTAATACATACAATAAAGCAGAGTCCCTGCCATACAGTGCATGTGTCTGCTAATTGGGTCCCCATTCAACACTGAGGAAATCATTCACTTGGGGAAGAAGAGGCAATAGCAGTAACGTGGTCAGGAAATAAAATTATCTGGTATCTAAACTAAGATGGACGCTCTGTCAAATAGTTGTTGTTGTGTGCTCACCGGTTCCATGGTTTGAGCGAGCAATTTTTCTAAACATTGGGCTGGAAAATGCTGCATATGATTAGATTTCTATTTTTTTTCCCCCACCCAAGTAGCTGACATCCTCCTTTTCTTACCCAGGTGTGTAATCACCCAGAGCTGTTTGAACGACAAGAAACTTGGTCTCCATTTCACATCTCCCTAAAGCCATACCAGATTTCAAAGTTCATCTACCGTCATGGACAGATCAGGGTCTTTAATCACTCGCGGGACAGGCAAGCCAATTCAACCTTCCCTTCAACTTCTTCAGCATCTTTGATTTCGTCTCTTAAAATATTGGCTCTCCCTCTTTTGTGCTGTTGTGATTCTGCAAGGGTTTTATGGGGCTCGTCAGTCAGTCTCCCAAAATTTTGATTTTAGACAAAACGGAGCTGGTAAAGCTTTTAGCCAGAGACTGAAATAGTCAGTAGCCTACACAACATTGCAGTTTTACTGATAGGGCTGGATTGAGTTGTATATCGTTTTCTCTCACTCTCTTGCTGGGGGGATACGTGCATGAATGGATATGTAGCATTGTTTAAGTGGGTATTTGTATTCTAAATTATGTGTTAGCATGTTCCTTTGTGTTATGGCACATCTCTGCATTTTGTGCACTGTTATTTTGAGGCGGTGTTGTAAGGTCTACCTTTGTTTTTTTTCTTGTTCTCCAGTTACCTTCAAAACTCCCCTTGTTGGCCTACCCTCCTTGCTGAGGAGGGCTAATTGCAGCTCCCTCTGGAGCCATTTAATGCCTTTAGAGAGATGTATGAGTGAGCTGTCACTAAAGACTAGTGTGAGACGGTTCTTCCCTAACATGGGTCCACAGCACTCTGTCCCTACTGGCTTGTCGCTCACCTGCTTCTTGTGGCACCTGCTACTAGATGACAAGTGAAACTGTTGAAGTACTTTACAGTGTTTTTATAATGTTATTCAGACTTAACTGTAGCTTTGTAAATGACTTCAGAGTTATGGTGGATAATCAGCCAAACATGAGCTCCCAGTGTGATGCTGTGACCAATAGGGTTGACGCAATCCGTGGATGCATAAACAAGGAAATCTCAAGTAGGAATAGAAAAGTTATATTATCTCTGCATTTGGCACTGGTGTTGCCTCTGCTGGAATAGTGTGTCCAGTTCTGGTGCCCACACATCAAGAAGAATGTTGATACATTGAAGAGAGCTCAAAGAAGAGCCGTGAGAATGATCAAAGGAGTGGAAAACATACCTTATAGTGATAGTCAGTTTAACAAAGAGAAGGCTAAGGGGTGACTTAATCACAGTTCATAAGTACCTATGTGGGGAACAAATACTTGATAAAAAGCTCTTCAGTCGAACAAAGGTATAACCAGAACTGATGGCTGGAAGCTGAAGCTAGACAGATTCATAGATATAAGGTGTACGTTTTTAACAATGAAGATAATTAATCTTTGGAACAATTTAACAAGGGTTGTGGTGGATTCTCCATCACAGGCAATTTTAAAATCAAGATTGGATGTTTTTCTAAAATATGTGCTTTAGTTCAAACAGGAAATATTTCAAGGAAGTTATATGGCCTGTGTTTTACAGGACGTCAGCCTAGATGATCAGTTATCCCTTCTGGTCTTGTAATGTGTATGAATCTATAAATTCTGATTAACCCCATTCCCTGAGGTTTTTAAATAAAGCTAGCCAAGTGGTGGCTTCCCTGTTTTCTTTCATTTTATTTAGCTGTTACACATCCAATATTCAGTGTTCTCTCATAGCAGAGCCATAGTCATCAAATAATCCTTTAACTGAACAAGCAGAACAGTGCTGGTCTATACTACAAACTTATGTCTGTATAACTGCGTCACTCAGGGGTGTGGAAAATCCAAACCCCTGAGCAACGTAGTTATTTTGATCTAACCCCCAGTGTACACAGCACTATGTCATTGGGAGAAGTTCTCCTGTCGACATAACTACAGTTTCTTGGGGAGGTGGGGTACTTACGCCAACAGGAGACCCGTCAGCACGTAGGTAGTGTCTTCACTAAGCACTACAGCCATGGAGCTGCACCTCTGTAGTGCTGTAAGTGTAGACAAGCCCTCAGGAAAAGTAAGACAAAGCAATTTATACTCTCTCCTTTTTCTGCTGATGATGTGTAATGGAATTAAGCTTCAGTAGAATACTGGAGGAACCTGGTTTCCCTTGAGTGGCTTTTCATATGTAAGGAAGCTGTCAGTGTTGATTAAGTGTAACATGATAAGTTGTGAGCATCTTCCAGTGCCTTGACAGCTAGTAATAGCTTACACCAGATGGAAGAGAGCTGTTCGAGTGCGGTCTGCTGGTTGCTCTGTTTATGGCAACGCCTGCTTAATCTTTATCTTATTCAATCATGAGAAATGCGCAGAGCAGTGTATCGCATAAACCATTATTTTATAGTAAAGAATAGGATCAGCACTCTTTCCCAATATGAAAAGCAATCCAGAAATGATGTTCTGACTCATGGTTAAATTAAGTAAAATACATTGTGGCTGCTGCTTTTCATTAATTAATTATCATGCAATACTGGAAAACCAGAGGATCAGGTTTCTTAACATGAAGAACCAAATTCTGTAAACTCCTCGACAGCAAGAGGCGAGTGAAACTGTGATACTGTAACTGAAAGTCATTCTGTAATTTGGGGTCAGAGCTTAGTACTTCTGACTTCTTGACTGAATGTGAACTAAATTACCACTTTCTTATTTTTTATTTTGTTCTGTTCATTTTCAGGTGGTTACGGGTTTTACTTTCGCCATTCGCTCCGGACCACATCCAGCAGTCTCTTTTCCATAGGAAGGGTAGGTTTACTTCCCTGGGGAAGCAGTTAAGGTGGCTAGCACACTGCAGTATGATGATGCAAGCTGTCTTGTTTGGAGGGAGAATTGGTGTAGATTAACTTCTCCCTAGGACTATAGATTCTGTGCCTCTCTGGTCACAATTCATTAGAACCTTTCAACCTTAACACTTGACATGAAGTCAACAAGCTTATTTCACAAAAAGAAAAGGAGTACTTGTGGCACCTTAGAGACTAACAAATTTATTTGAGCATAAGCTTTGATGAAGTGAGCTGTAGCTCACGAAAGCTTATTAGTGACCAGTTGAACAGAAAACTAAACAAGCTTTGTACATTTGATGTAGTATTCCATTTAAAATTGCTATTACTAACTGTGCTAGTAAGAGAGAACCTGGTAATTAACTTGCCGAAAGAGAGGGTAGATTTTGGAAGAGGAGCAGGAACACACTTAAGGCTCTATTCCTGCATCAAAATCTGTTAGTATGGACCCCTTAATCTGTGTGGCTTTCCATTGAAGTCAGAAGGACTTTGCGCAGCCACAGGGATGTGGGATTCATGGGTGATCGGGTGCTGTCTGTACAGCTCTTTTGCATATCCCGTTGGCTGCTCTGTATCTGTTAATTAGTTTTGGCTTGATAAATCTTCAGGGAGATAGATTTTTGCATTAACTGAATAGAAAAATGTAATGATGGTGGAGAGTTAAATATGGTAAGAATATGAAACTAAATGAGTGTACCCCTTCCTACATCTTTAATATTCCTCCTCTTGTCTGGCCCAGAAGCAGTGACTTGAATTCAGGGAATAGCAATTAAGGTGAAACCTTTAGCATCCTCTAAAGCAGAAGTTCTCAAACTGGGTGATGGGCCCCCCAGGGTTGGGGGTGCGGAATGTATTCTGGGGGCATGACAAGGGGAATTATTGCACACATTGTACCCATAGCAATGAATAACTAGCAAAGTTGATTCCTACAGATATATAAGGGCCTCAGATGGTGCTGTGCATTTTGACTGATTTGTTAAGCTTGCATAGCATTATACAAAGTTGTCGCCATCTGTCCATTAATCTGTTTGCTATGACAAGATGTGCAAATTTAATTGTAAGTATGGACCACAATCACAGTTTTGCTTTTGCTTTTATTACAATGGATCGTTGGCTCATTCGTGCAACAAGAAAAATAAACACTTCAAGTGAAAAACAAGCCAAAACTGACTCAAGTGAAGCACCACCATCACATATGTCCACATATGTACTTGTGTGGTGGGAGGGGGGGGATGTAAACTACTACAAACACAAAGAAGGGGAGCCCGATCAAATAAGTTTGAGAACCACTGCTCTACAGAGATAGGTAACAGTGAGAGTTCCTGTATCATTTCACATTCTTTTTGTAATAAGGCATTTGGATGTCTAGAACCTTGGGATCAGAAATCACCCGGACTGGTCATGTGTGCTGATTGTCTCCTGTATGTGGACTGCAACAGGTGTCAGCCTTAACTTTGACATTTTTGTGATCTTAGGTGCCAAGGAAGAAAGTTGTTTTTCTTTCCTCCGATTTATTGATATGTCTCCAGCAGAAATGGCAAACCTCATGAATCAGGGACATTTAGCCAGGTGAGGAAAGTAATTCTATTCATTTAATTTTATAAAGAAACTTAGAGGAAAAATATGTGCAGTTTAATCAGTATTTCTGTAATAAACTTGCATATTCTTGGGCTATGATGAGCTATCATTTATTATTAATTTGTATTATAGTAGTGTCTAGAGGCATCAACCGAGATAAGAGGCCTGTTGTGTTAGGCATTTTGTGAACACACAGTGAGAAAGACAGTCTGTACCCCAAAGAGTTTACGCTCTAAATAGACAAGACAGGCAAAGGGCGTGAAGGAAAAGATTTGCCCATGGTGTCACAGCAGGGCAGTGGCAGAGCCAAGGCAAGAATAAAATCCAGACTTCCATAGACCACACTACTTCTCTGTTTTTATTAATTTTTTTTCTTCTCTCTTTGTATATTTTAAAATTCGTAGAGAATTACCCTGGGCCATAATATTGGCTATACTTCAACTGAAGTTACTGTTGCCTTCCTTCCAAGTGTGCCAATCACAGCATGGAATGATTCTCCAAGGCACACTTGCAGGTTGATAGACTTTTAACCATGAAGGACTCCATGCTGGATTTGCACTGTGAACTCCACTGTCGTAGACAGCAGGGCTACAGCGGTTTTCTGGCACTGACAGCAGGGCAGTGCAACCCACCAAGGCACCCAGTCAGGGCTGCGAGGAGGATGAGGAGCCCCTAGCCTGGGGTCAGGGGGTACCCTGCAGCTGAGGGATGGCTCCCACATTCCGGGCTGGTGATTGACTGAGCGGGACTGGGAGAGTGGAGCTGCAGAGGGCTCCCTGGGTGGCTGCTGGGCTGGTGACACCTGATCCCTTCAGACACAAGAGATGCTGAGGAAGCTGTGGTCCTGGCAAGGCAGAGCAGAGACCCCATGACCAGGGCCCCAAGAAGGAGGACAAGCCCCTTGCCATTGGGGCTTGAGCCTGCTGGTGAATGATTCCTGCCCAGTGACAGAGCAATTCAGCGCCAGGGTGGCCTCCTTCACATTTGGAGGCTTCTTCTCCTCCTTGCAGTCCTGGCTGGAGGTCTTTTCTCTGCCTGCTAGTACTGCAGCCTTACGTACACCTGTTTCAGCCCTCCAGCAATGCAGGGAGCCCTCTGCAGCCCCACTGTCATGGGAGTGAAAGAGCTGGGCTGCAGAGGGCTTCCTGTGCTGCCACAGGGCCAGTGACATTTGGTCTCTGCAGGTGCATGGTGCCAAGGGGCTGCACTCGTTCCTGCTGTTACTGTTGGATATTTTGGGGTCGATTTCAGTGTGTCAGCTGAAATGGATTTCTACAGACATCTATCAATTTAAATCAAACCCTGCCAAGCCTGCTTAAATTAACACCCTCCTCCATAGTATTATATAAAATGAAAATTCTAAATCTTAAAATTTTGAAGTGAGCATTTTTTGCAAAATGGATTAGTACCATGCTGTTAACTGAAAGAAAATTCAACATAAAATGAGGGCAGTATAATCTAGATATCTTGCTTAGGTAATATGTAAGTGTTCTAGATTTCATGGTTGAGATTATTGGACCAGTCACTTCTGTTCTGTGGTTCAGTAACGTGTTAAGACTTTTTCTTCTGAAGTGACAAAGTTCACATAGATCTTTGTGTAGCTCTGTACATTCTTCTTACCATGCGTATCTATATGTGCAGGTGCTTGTGGAGAAGTCAGAGAAAAGTACTAGTAAAAATGAGAAATAGTTAAATTGGAAATTGGATTGGGGGGGAAAAAAACCCTGTTTCCCCGAAGCCAGATACTGTAAAAATGAAATGTTAAAGGAATAAGACATGCCAACCACAGTCCTGGTGTAGCTATTTCAGCCCCCTCCACAGAGCAGTGAATAAGTGCATTTACTATTGTTTATTTCAGATGGTTAGCTCTTTTCCTGTCTCTGAAAGCCTCCTACAGGCTCCATCACTTGCGCTCCTGGACAGATCCAGAAGGGGAGCACCCACAGAGGACTCAATGTCTGGGGAATAAAGATTTCTTGCTGGGAGTCAATTTTCCATTCTCTCTTCCCAACCTGCACAGCTGCACTTTTCTGCAGGTAAGGAAAATTTCCAAAGACATGCAGATCCTCCATTCAGTAAATACTAGCAGGCTGTAGTGAAGGGGAAACAGGGAGAACCCTTCCATCCTTCTAAAACACATGGAAGGATTGACATGGAAATAAGCTTCCTTTTATGATGGGTGCAGTATGACAGTTAATTATAGACCACTCCCTAAGGAAAGTTAAGATCAGTAAAGTGGACTTTAGTCTTTCAACGTATTTTTATATACCATACGTAGTGTATTAAGAAAATTAAATAAACATATCTGCATCAGAGTGCAGATTAGCTGACTTTTAGTGCCCAGTGCGAGGCTCATCTCTTCAACCAAGTTTCAGCTTGATCTTTGATCTTGGGTAAAGTCTTTGGAAAGTTTTCCCCTTAGTGATGGCTGAATGGGGGGGAAGGGTAAAGAGAGGTTCCTGCAGCCAGTGCAGGCCTCACAGTTGATGTTTCCTTTTTAAATTATGTAATGTACCCAGGCAATGGGAGCATAATAAATAAATACCCACATTTTAGTAACCCTTTTGTATGCTATACTCAGCCATTGACCAGAGGGTAACTTTTTTGCACTCAACAACAAAAATGGCGGTTGAAGAAAATCAGAGTGTTTGTGCTTGGGGCAGGGTGTCAGAGGGAGACTTGAGGGAAAAGAAACAGCACAACCTTGCCTGGTGGGGAGTGCATTGCTGTTCCTCAGCTCATGTCTGTTACATATAATATGATGCTGTCGCCAAGCTGTAGACTGAGAATGGCAAACTCTGATGCTATTGTGAGATGCAGGTCACTCGCAGAGAAAAGTGGCCATGCTGCTGATCTGGGGGATTAGGGAACCCTGATATTGCTCTTAAGCTGTATCTCCTACATGTAATGACGTGCTACTTCTAGTACTCACACAGCAGTCCAGGCTGCACCTGAAATGTCTAACGCATAGCGACCACAAGATATATTTATTCTTTTTTCTCGCGTGCTGTGTGGTTAGGATTGTAGTGATATCGTTGGCCTGATTCTGGGGCTGTGTGCTACAGTGTGGTGCAGTATTGGGCAATATAGACTCATCAACAATAGTACAAGTAATCTATGTAGCAGTGCAGATCAGTAATTTGAGCCCATGTACCTGGCACTTGCTTTTGGTTAAATTTCAGATTTTCTGGCCATTTAAATCTGCATTGTACCAAAAACTAGGCTTAACTAGCTACTTGGGGATTATTCAGCACAGGTGAATCCTCATGTGATAAAAGGTCAACATACTGGCCCTATGCCCCTACCCCTTCCCAAGCCTGACACAAGGGTCGTGGCCAGGAAGCTATTACAGCTGCCTGATCCATAGCTGCTGAAACAGCCCTTTGAGACCATAAGCATCTGTCATAAGGTAGAGCAGGTTTAGGGCTGTTCAGTCTTGCACATGGACTAGTACCGGCTCGCCAATCCCATGATTAGGGAAATAGAGAGGTGGTTTAATACCACCTGTGCCACCCGCATCTCCTTCCAGTCTTGTGAGTACAGTTTGGCAAGTGTGAATCTAGCCCTAAATATTTTGTATCTGGACTTTCACTTATTCACTTCCATGTGAATAATTTGGGGGAGTTGGAGTGGCTCATGTCTGAATTTATGGAATGGAATGTGCCTTATTCTGGAATATTGGATGATAATCCCCAAATCTCTTTTGGGTTATGGGAGTAGGTAGGATGGATTTTTTGTGTGAGTGAGGGCAGGAAGAACATAGACAGGATGTGCTGGAGCCATGTGCTGTGTGGGAGGGAGTGATACTTTAATACAGAGTTACTGCTCTTTTTGTGAGGAAGATGCCAAGTGCCTAGGAGCTACCATCTCCAGTGCTTGTGTGACTTTTAAGCTCTCCCTGCTGTTTTTTCAAACTTTAACTATTGCAAGCATCTGTGGACTCAGTGACTGGAATAATGTGTAAAGGGGGCTGGGGTGGATACCAGAGTGTTATAAGTGCAGTGTTGCCAATTCTTGCCACGTTATCACAAGTCTCACAGTATTAGTTGTTTTTTTCTTAAAGCCACAGCTTTATTTGAAAATATGTAAATTTTTAGCTCCCTTTGCTGTGGAGAAAATCTTGAAAAATCCAAGTGGCTCAGGGGAGATTTTCAAAGGCACAAAGGGGAGTTAGATTTCAGAGTAGCAGCCATGTTAGTCTGTATTCGCAAAAAGAAAAGGAGTACTAGTGGCACCTTAGAGACTAACCAATTTATTTGAGCAAGGGGAGTTAGTTGCTCAGTTTTCACTGGAAGTCTGTGAGAGTTGAGCATATGACTCCCCTTTGTGCCTTTGAAAATCTTGCCCTCAAAAACCATGAGGCAAATAAAAAGAACCCCAAATTCCGTGTGTTTGTGTGTGTGTGTGTGAGAGACTATGTATATATATCAGTCATGATTTTTAAGCCAACTCAATTTTTTGAGTCTTAGGGCTGGCTTTAGATCAAGTGCTGCTTTCCTGGACAGGACAGGTCAGTAATGCACTCCTTGCAGACAGTGGAAGATGTCAGTAGGGGAAACTGATGGTTCTTGCTGAAGACATTGGGCAGTCTGATATATATTTGCCTTACTGAGTGAGTTGGACTCTCTTCTTTGTTCTGCTGGATCTGCTCTCATTCACAACTGGTATGCATTCTGTCCACCACAATCAATCTGCAATTAGGGAGCACTAACCAGTCAAAAGTACTATCTTTATTTACCTGGACAAGCTTCTTCGTGCATGATTGACAGTATTGACATAGGATCACAGTGATTGGAGAGTGAAAGTGTCTGTCTGATCATCAACTCGATTCCCTTTACTTGGCAGGATACACTTAACTACTTTTCTGGTTTGTTCTTCCTGTTGAGCTTTTTTTCCCACTTCTTCCTGTGAATATTTTCTCTTTGATTAATTAGGGTGACATTTCAATCCTATAATGAAGTCAGTGTTAATAGGTTTTATAGTGCAGGCATATTGGGTGTTTTATTTTTGTAATTACTCAGGACAGCTCAGCTGCAGTCTCATTGTGAGGTTCCAGTTTTATCCAACTTTTCAACTAGGCCAGATTCTCAAAACCCAGAACCATATAGTGAATCAGATCACAGTTCATGTTTCTAAGCCAAAGTTTTTCCTGGCTTTCTGTCCTTAGCTTGAACCACTTCATAGCTTGGGATCCTTAAAGTTGTTTTTTGCATTATCTGTGCATTTGCAGATAAAAGCTGCTGAATGTGTTTTACTTTATATTAAATATAAACTGAGTTCCTGTTGGACTTAATGCAAAAATTGAGTTTCCAAAATTTTGTAGCCGTCAGCCCTTCTTCCCTCACCCTCTCAAGCTTGGAAATGCTGTCACAGGACCAAGTTTTGCTTTTTGGCATTCCATACAATAACTTTTTCTCATAACTAGTCAAATGAGAAGCCAGTCATGCTCAAGAGCAAAATGTGCTGAATGTTGATTGTTACATGTACTTTCAAGTCCAAGTGCTATAGAAGCCAGAGAAAATGAAAGGGCTATGAGTTCATTTAGAATCTCACAAATGTCCTTAAAGCAATACAACTTGAGTAGCTAGTTGCTGGAAGTGGATTCTGCACATGAGCTCAGGAGACATGGGATAAAATCTATTGAAAAACTAAGCAGAGTAACTGCATGAGTCTCGGGAGCTGTGGATTGTGGCTCAGTTGAATTGCCATATAGAAGATGGCGCACAAACCCTGGAAGCTGTAGTGTTGGGTAAGGTGAGAGAGCGGACAGAGCCTACAGAATGTAAAGTATTTCAAAGGGGACTGAAGAGTGAAGAAAGTTAGAAAACAACCAGAAGAAATTAGTTTGTAGTTCTAAGGTGCAAAGCCCATTATGGCTTGGTTCCTGGCTGTCCAAGAGATTGCTTTTTCCCCCCTGCACTCTCATATGCTGCTGCTGCAGTCTTTGGGATGAACAGAGATCTCAACCGAACAGTGTCTGAATCTTAAATGTCTGGGGGTTGGTAGTTAGCTATCCTCAGTGGTATGTCTTTCAACTCTGGAATTTGTTTCTTCGGCTGATCAGATGGAACCCAGATCTGTTAGTGCACAATAAAAAGTCAGTTTCTTTTCCCACCTTTTGCTGGAATGAATGTCTCTTTATGATTAAAAATGATATAAACTTTTGGAAATATACAGTGTACCTTGAGTTTTGATAATTGATCCTGTGTTAAAATGAAGAATCAAATTCACAAAAGACAGATCATTCATTGAGTAGCACCTAGCTTATCTGCAGGGAGGGAGACCTTTTCTGAAGCAGTGGGGTCTTGTTTGGGCACGTCTAATTTCTCTGAATGTGAATTTTGGAGAGGGAAAGGAGACAATGTCTGTGTGGACAGAAACAGGTAGCCAGAATTTAGTTGAAAGGGAAGTTGAAATTGAAGATGCGTAACAGGTAGAAAACCAATCTTGGGCTTGGTGTGTCATATTTTGTAGCATTATCAGAAAAGCCAAGAAAAATAAGCCCCTCTAATTTTCAGTCAAACAAAAACAACTGGGCAACCATGTGCATACGCCAGTTAACTCTGGCTGTGCTGGAGTTTAGACCATGATTCATGTCTGGTTCGATGAAATATCTGCTCTTCTCCTATGAGATTCCTGTGTGGGGTTTTGGCTGAAGTACATTTTCTGGAACCCTGCACAGCCTGCTATGGACTGCATGTTAGTACTAGTCTCATAAACCATGAGGTGACATTGCACTATCGAGAAGGAGAGGGGGGAAACTCTCCCTGGTTCTCACTGTGTGCTTTATAAAAACCTAGAGGCTTTGAAAGCCTATCACAGTAAAGGGTGACAAGACAGTACACACCTGGGCAAGTAACTCTTTTTGTAGATGAGCTGAAATACCAGTTACTTTTACAAAGATATAACTGACACAGATATAATTGATATAGATAATGTAGTGGACTAATATGTCTATAAACATTTTTCTATGTACCAGAGAAATCAGATATTATTGGGAGTAGGGCCTCCTATGTAATCATCTGTACACTTGAATTTTTAGGCTTCAGCGATATTATTTTCTCTTGGCTTGATTGTGGCCAGCCCAAAGTCAGTGGCCCATACAAGTGAGTAGCCTCCAGTTGTTGATAAATTGATTATTCGAAAACTGCCTTGCAGAGGATAGCAGTTCATAGTATGAATTGAGTTGTGTATACTTAAAAAGGTTAGTATTCATATTTGCATAAATGGAAAAGCTATGAACAAAACCTGGATCTAAAATGGTGGGTGTCCGTCCTGAAGTATGGGTTGGGTTTGGATTGGGTTACATACATGTTTAAAAATAAATAAAAGTGGATGTCTCAGCTAAATGGAAAGTGCAGAAAACAAGTGCATTTTGGTGTTGAATTCAAGGTGTATTCTCTTGATAGTGTGCTCATGTAGCTGTTACTTGTTACTCCCATTAGTATTACTGTGTTGAGAATAATACAGTCCCTTTTGTACTAGAACCTGGCAAGACATAAATATCATCCCCTTCTCCAGATCACCTCTGTTTTCATGGCAAAGATGCAGTCACATGTCACTATTGGTCCAGGTGTTGTGAGTGTTGTAGTCAGCAGCTCCTCCAGGCAAAGCTGAGCCAGCTAGGGTGGGAAGTCCAGTAGTGTGTACAACAGAGGGTGCTTGTGTTACCTTTGGTAGATCTAGAGGAAGCTTGACTCTAGGGCTGAAAGGCTCTTGAGAGCTTTGTCCATTCCTCTCAGCTAGAGTATGTTGCAACTTGGGGCCTGGCTGCAATTAGTTTAAAATATGGTAATAATAATTAAAGTGGGTCTTTAGGACACACGCATTACTGTATATCTGCACTTCCTATGTGGTTTCAGAGTCCCTATCTGCAGTTTACAGACATCTAAATTTCATTTCTGTCAGCCATGCAAAATCAAAATAGCTGGTAAAGAATAAGCTGTTACTCAGTTGTGCCTTATTTCAGTTATGTGTGTACTGGAAAAATACCAAGTCACTTTCTTATTGCAAACCCGCTTGAGACGTTTTCATGCTCCTTGGGTCTGCTTGCAGGCTTAAACCAGATAAGAGCACATAGGAAGCCACACAGAAAAAAAGAAAACAGCATAAACATGGAAAGTCTTTTCTCTCGTGCTTCAGGTCAACACTTCCAATTAAGAGCGTGAAATATAAACATAATCTGTCAAAGTACAAAGATAATCCAGAATCTCTTAAATATCCCTCTTGGGGTTAAGGAAACAGTTTAATGCTGTCTTGAGTGACCTTGCTTATGTTAGCACTGAAATTATAACTACTTTTAATGTGTGTGTGGTTGGGCAGGTTCTCTCACATCTCCTTTTCAGAACAATATATATTATAAATATAATGTATGCTAATATGATATAGTGGGAGACAGCACCTCATTTCCTTTCGTTTCCTCATTTGTGTTTGAGAAGGCTGGGAACGCAGTAAAGTTTAGTGAGACTGCAGGAAGCCTGTGTCCCATATCTGTTTTGCAGTCCGTTTTCCAGCAGAAAGAATGCTTTTATAGCACGCTTGGTGACTGCACCCTTGTGACAGGTACTTTAATTCTTGCTTTGTGACAAATCCCCCCCCCCCCCCCCCGCGCTTTGTTCTTGGCTTAGTTGCACAAGGGTATGTGATCCATCCTAGAGTTGTATCTATGCCATGTCCTGTAACCTTACTCAGTTCCTTCCCATGTATGTGAATCTGATGGGAAGCTAGTTTTCCACTGTGTCTGATATATCTACTACCTGCTCCAATCATAAATATTTAATGGCAGCACGTCATGGAATTCAAACAGGGATACTTCTCTTGTGACTGTCTCATAATTTGTGTACAGATAACATAGAGAAGTAGACTCTGTATTAAAAGTCTCTTAATGTTCTTTGTACACATGCATACAAAATATAATTTGGTTTTCCTTATTTGAGATACCGTCTTAGTCTTTCCTTTGTTTTTTCCTGTTTCTAATTGGGCTGAAGCCAACATGGCTTGCTTTTTTATATCAGTGCCCAACGGAGACTCAAACAGTGAAGATGTCCTGTGGAAAGTGTGTATCAGTGGAATCAATATTTTTTTAGCTAATTGTTGCAATATAATATCCTACGCTCCAGGTTTTGCGTGGAGAGAAATTCCAGTTTCCCACCACCTCATCCCCAACTCTCTCTCTAGGAAATAAAAAACAAAAACGTGCTGCAGCCAGTATTCCAATGCTTGCTGTCAAAGAACTTGCTGAGAAATTCCTGACCCTGTTCAAATTACGTAAAAGAAGAATCAATCCAGTCTGGACTCAGTCAGATTGAGGGGCAGGAATTGAGTCAGGATGTATGAATTTGCTTGGTGCCAGCTCAAGGCCTGGAGCTAGACTGATAGCAGCTGCAACACTGCTTTCACAGGTGGGGCTGATGGAGTGTACTTGGAGATCTGCGGTGACAGAAGGGTTACTAGCATAGATTGACCATGAAGACAGTTACCTTCATTGTTTTTGAGAGTTTTAAGTTATTGAGTCATGAGAATATTCTTTTGTCTTGCAGTTACAACTACAGTATTTTCAACTACAGTATTTAGTTCTTGTGTTTGCTTGGACTGTAAAGTGGCAGAATCCAGCTGATACCTCATGGAAGTTCTGCAGTACCATGTAGAAACATTTCTGTTGGTGTCAGATTTTTTCTCTTCAGTTTTCATTACAGAGCATAGATCTATGGATCAGAAAGAAATTTCTCCCTATATTAACTGTCACACAATTGATTTAGAGGCATTATAGGATGTGTATATTTTGGGTTGTCCTTCTCTGAAGCATCAGGTAATGGTTGCTACTTACAGAGCTTAATGAACTAGGGGTCTGACTCCCTACAACAAATCCTTTGATTCTATGAAAATAAAAGATGTATGTTCCTTAGTTCATCTGTTCCTGCTGCTAGTGTCCCCACAAAATTATCTCCCATTTTTGACATCATAATTATCCCATAGCAACTAATTGTGAACAGATTAGAAGTTCAGATAAAGAGTAGGCATCAGGAGTGTATTCATCTCTAGATCACATAAGTCATATTTTGATACAGATATGTATGGTAATAAAGACAAAGGAAAAGAGGGACAGAAACTAAAATAAGCAAGCAAAATTGTTCTGAAGTAGATGGTTTTTCATTGTTTTCCTTGAGGACCAGAGCATATTGAGTGGCTTTTCTTTCTTTAAACTGTAGTGCCATCCCAGACCCCACAGTTTTGGCTCCATCTACTTTCATGATGCCAGAAATATCCTTTGTAAAATGAGGGATCTGCCGCTATGTGGGCACCACAATTCTGGCAATGGGATATACACCCTAAGTGCCAGTACCCTCAGGCCATCAATGATAAATTCAAGAGCAATTTTGCATGGAAAGAGGAAAAAAGGATTAGAAAAGGGTTGTAAATAGTGGAAATATAACAATCTGTTCACCTCTGATGTCCTTGTAGAGCTCTCTCCTGCTAAGGTTCTTTCTATCCACATAGGGTGTGCCTTTGAGGAGTGTGAGAGAGGGTCATCCTTACTGGAATATGTATCTGCTTTCCTGCCATTAAAAGCTAAGGTGAAAAAGTGCTGAGGAGGCAAAACAGTGTGTCCAATTCCAAAATATATGTCAAGAGGGGGAGAAGTGGCAGCTGGGCAGAGTCTCCTTTTCTAATTGAAAATGGCAGTTGCAAATGGAGGCACTGAGAATTCTGTGCACTAACATTACAGAAGCTATGTAAAGATCCCTGTTCCCAAGGAAATTCTTTTGTGATTGTTCATTATCATTCTTTCTGACACAGGGATAAACAACTAAAAAGGATTCCCTTCTTGATTGAATTAACTCTTTATTTAATTTAATTTTTAGAACCTTGTGTTCAGTAGCCACTGTAAAACAGTTACTGGCTATTCAGACCATGTCATACATCGAAGGAGATCAGCTACCTCATCAGTCCGGTGCTGCCAGGTCACTGAACTGCCATCCTTCCTGTGCATAGCCAGCCCACGGGTAAGTCCTGCAAAGATGATATTACAGTGAGGGAATCTATTCCTTCTTGTAACTATTTATGAAGCTGCTATGATGTTTTGTACAGTACCATTGTCTTTGAAAATATCCTTTTGTGCACTTAAAAAAAGTGTTCCTATATCCTGTCTCCACAAAATTTTCAAATCTCTACCTGTACAGATGTTATGTGGCAAGAAATATCTCTAATATTGGCCCAAATTTTGAGATAAATGGTATTAATTTCATTTGGTCAAGTCCTAGAGAATTTATTAATAGGATTGACTCCAATGTAGTTCTATAGGAATATAACAGACTTTTATAGACATTACCCCCAAAACAGCTATAGCAAATGATACCCTTTCTAGTGTGGGGGGTTTTTTAAACCATTTTATGGAATGCTGTAGTAGGGATAGAATTCTCTATTAAATTCCGTTGGTTGGTTGGTTGGTTGGTTTTAAAAAGAACTATAATAAGCATATCTTTTGGTATTAAATTCTATAGAACTTCTTTTTGTAACTTTTTTACCCAGGAGGAGGAAGGGCAAGATTGTAGTAGCAAAAGCAACCAAAGGAAGATGCAAGGTTAATTGGCCTATCAGACTCCAAACTTTCATAACCATTTTGTTTTTCTGTTACAGTGCTGCTGCTATGCCCCTTAGTCAGTGTGTAACTTGTACCACCTTTGATCACCTTTGAATTTGGTTCATTATGTAGTGCTGTGAAGATTGGATATGTATTTTTACAAAATGAAAGATGCATGTTCCCTTTCTGAAATTCAGCCCAAATACTCTAGCAGTATATCTGGCCAGTAATATGCTGTTTTTCTGCAGTATGGATAGTCTCTTCCAATAATACATCTCTTGATTTCAACTGCTCTCTTAATTCCAAAAGCTGTAAAACTAACATTCAGGCTTAGAGTAGTGAGTTATTTAAAGAGGATTGGAGCTGTTTGTTGTCTTCAGTGAGCTTTTTTTTCTTTTTCTTTTTGGGGGAGTGGGAAGGGAGATTTGTTGGAGGGTGGGATGGGTTTTTGTCTGAGTGTTGGTCAACGCTAGGAACTTGCATCTGTATAGCTACATCTTTCAGGAGTGTGAAAAATCCACACCCCCTTAGAGACGTAACTATACCAACCTAACCCGCAGCATAGGCAGTGCTAGGCTGATGGAAGAATTGTAGCTACCACCGCTCTGGCAATAGAGCGGCTACAGAGGAGACCTTACAGCGGTGCTGCTGTAACGGTACAGCTGTGCTGCTGTAAGGTCTGTAGTGTAGACATAGGGCTTGACTACACTGGCAATTTACAATGAAAAAACGCGCCCTTGAGCGCAGCAAGTTTCAGCACTGTAAAGCGCCAGTGTAAACAGTGCACCAGCACTGGGAGCCATGCCTCTCATTGTGGTGGGTTTTTTTTAGAGCGCTGGGAGAACTGTGTAGACTAGCCCATAGTCCCAGAGTGCAAGCTGAACCACTGAATTGCTGTGTCACCTTAATTTTCCAGACCAGAACTCTTATTCTGCTCTGCTAGTGAAAAGCAGCCTCTCCAAGCACTGCTCACACATCCATTACTATGTAAAGGCAGTAACTATGTAAAGTTACTCCCAGCAACTCATGAACAGATGTAGGGCCACACCCACAAATCCGTCAGTCCCTGACACCCCAGAAATGTGCATCTTACGCTGTTCAAGGCCCCCTTGGACAGTGTAAGCTCATTATAAGTCCATCATTCTATCACAGAGTAATGACTATGCAACAGCCTTTGTTAACCTGAATAGAGATTCTCCAGACAATTCAACCAAAAGCACACAGGCTTAGATAAACAATGAAACAAGTTTATTAACTAGAAAAAGATAGATTTTAAGTGATAAAGGCATACAAGTCAGAAATGGTTATGAAAGAAATAAAAAATAAAAACGCAAGCTATTTCCTAAACTTTACCAAAGCTAATAGTTCTAAAAGCAAACCAGATTGTTTCACCGTAAGCTGCAATACATTTCATAGGCTGTCTCCTTCCAGCCTGGGGCCACCCCTCCCACAGTTCAATGGTGCTTCTCTCTGTCTTCCAAATGATCTTGGTTCCATGTGTCGAGGTGTGGGAATAGAGTCATGGGGAAGCCATTATGTCTTATTTTATACTCTCCTCTCTTTGAGGATTCTTCTCCCGAGGGCCCCTTACCCCCTGCTGGGTGCAGTCTGTGGGGTATGTGAGAGTCGAAGGGGTAGGTGAGATTCAATCTGCCAGGTGAATTGTAAATTTCTTGTTCACCCACCTTCTGCATATGTAAGGGATGACATGCAAATCTTTTGTTTACAGTCCCACCTAATGGTGAATGGTTGCTTCATTAGCTAGTAGTTTTCTAACACCTGTGGTCAGTCCTTTGTTAACACTGGGGAGCTAGTCTGTGGGCATTCCCCAGAATTACAAAATGTTTCAGTAACAAACATATAGCAAAATCTTATAGCTCAATATTCAATGTTGGTGCACACATTTTAACAGGACAACAATGCTTAGCAGATTATGGGTTTTCAAATGAAACCTCACAAGGCACATTTTGTACAAAATACATCATAACTATATAAAAGTGGTGAACATGGAGTACAGGGTGTCATATGAGGTACAGGCTATCACAATAATACTGCATGAAATCCATTTTTACTCTGTAAATTATTCTTTTTATTGTGGCACTCTAGAGATTGAGTTATCTGTTTATTAATTCCCAACCATGCATGCATACCGTTTTCATAAGGAGTTTTTGACACATTGTTTTTTAATAAAAGGTGAGCCACTGAATCCTGCTTCTCCCAGTTGCCAGGGTAAAGGTGCAGTTTTTGAGAAACAGCATAAAGTGAGAAAAGCATGTGGTGTGCGCTAACTACACCATGCTAGACTCCATAGCACAGATACGATGATGATGGATAAGAATGAGGTCGCTTTGCCAGGGCGTGATCTAGCAAGCTGCTGAGCACATTGTGCAGTTACAGTGCAGTCAAAGAGAGTTGTGGGTGCTCAGCACCAAGCAGGAGCACTTAGCCAAACGGCAGGATTGGCACCTTAGACTTTTTGTCTTTTTTGAACTATGTAATCCATCATCCTCGGCTTCACCTCCCCCGCCCCCCCCAAAAAGGGCGGGGGGCGGCAAGCTGAACATGGAGAATAAGAAACAGGCTGAATGAGAAGAAACTCCAAATCTACGGGAAATGACTCACGTGGCATTCTTTTACCTTATATTCCCTTTATTTTATGATCCAATAAAATGTGAAAAGCTTTCACTCTCTTGCTAGCAATAACTGTGTTTATGGGTATGAAACACCTTCATAGGTTATCATATGTAGCTCCAGAAGTCCAGTCAACCACCTGCTCTCAAAAAAAAGAACCCTACCCTAAAGGAACTGGAAGGTTAGCTGCAGAGGAGCCTCAGGTGAGGACATCTGCTTCCAATTAGCCTACGCTCCCAAGCCTGATGTCTACTGTTTACTTTGACTCAATAGCAGACCAATAAATCCCCGTCGCTGATGGAGAAGCAATAACAGCAATAATCATAGAGAAACAGACTGGGAGCAGAAGACTCTTATCACCAAGCCACCCAAATGTTCCATTCCTAATCTGTGTTATTACTGGATTTATCAGTGGGCTTGACTAAAGCTGGATGTGTGTGTAATTATACATTGGCATCTAGGGAAGGGAAGATGGCAAATAGCTGTCTACACTCATGGCCTGTTTGCTTCTCCTTGGCACCTCCTGGAATGAGCTCATCTGCTCTGATTGTGAGGCCAAGAATCTGACTAGGCCTTGCAGAATGGGGGATATCGTTCCTGGTCCTAACATCACATTGTTCAAGACCGGACAGACAGCTGAAAATAGATGTGAATGAAACACTGATCTCCCTAGAATTACTTATGTCAACTCTATAGCATAGGGGCTCTTCACTGACCTCCATAAATAAGTTGTGTCATCTATGAAGGTATATGTGTATTTTCTGTACTGCAGGTCAATGTGAGTGGAGCATGGTTAAAAGCTCAGCTCAGGAATTGATATGCTGATCCAGTATTGGGCAGGTGGGGGAAAATAGTGTCTGCAGTTTATTTTGTCATAACACTTGTAAATGGGGAAATTGTCTGGCCTTGGTTTGGCTTGGCTACTACATAGAAAGGATTAAGTGGAGACAGGGCTTTGTTTTCCTGGGAAGTGAAAATTTAAGAGTTTTCATGCTTGTTATAAACTGTTGGCAAGAATGTACAAGTCTTTAAACAGCAGAATGAGCCCAAATGCTTCCAGAAAGAATGTCCCGCTGTTGGTACTGAGCTATGATGAGGTGTGGGAAGTTAATGGAGCAAGAGACAGGGATGGGATTGTTTGTAGATGATGGTTAAGGTTGTGACAGAGTATAATTTTTATGCATTTGCAAGCCGTTATACTGAATCAGAGAGAGGCCTAAAACACGAAGGTGATTTGAAGGGTACATGTGTGTCTCATGTTCTTACTTTTAATGGGCTCATGAAATCAGCCCAGAGCATTATGTATTGTTCACTTCAGTTTAAGAGTTTGATAAACCCCTGTATGGATTCCAAATATCACAATGATAGGTGATTTAAAAATCCTACAACATATTCAACATATTCAATTTTGCATGAAAATAGAGACAGTATTCCTTAAACTAGCACTGATTTTATACTGTATAACTGTTGAGTTAAAGATGATATATGTAGATTACCTCAAAACAGAGTGTCGTCTTACTGATCTAATCCATGATTGCTGCACTAATACAATTTGATAACATGCATTAATAAACATGAGAATTTGGAGTCAGGGACTATCTGCCTTTCATTACATGTAGCACCACAAGAACAGACCTGACAGTGAGGGAGAGGTATGTGCGCATATATGAAACTTTTCCATTAGTATTATTTGTCTTTCTTTTCTTTCCCTTCCTTTTACAGGTTCCTCAGCACTTTGTATGATTTCTTTTTTCTTGAAGAATATGTAGATGTTTTTGGATAATGTCTTATAAGTGTTTGGTGCTGTCATGACTAACTCAGATTGCCCCAATTATTGCCTAAGATATTAATAACCTTTACATGTGCACACTTCCTACAGGTGAAGGTTCTTTCCTGTTAATATAGAGAGTGCTTTTGGACACCTCAGGCATGCAGAGTTCCCTTGGCATTCTCTCCTAATAGCTCTTCCTTTAGGATCAGATGTGACGCAAGTGCAGCCCTCAGAGTCACTCTCATTTTTTCCATACAGATGTGTAGCCTGAGGAAATTAGGGTTCCTGGAACAAAACTTCCCATCTTGAGTTCAGCAGCCATAATGAATTGCATGCTAGGACCTACTACAAAGGTCACACTTCTTTATTGAATATGAAAGTGGCTACAGATTGCTCTATTTTGAGTAAAGTGCTGGCCTTCAAGCACCTTCCAAGTGGTAAAAGCTAAAAAGTTTGGGCATCACTGCTGTATGGAATATTCTTCTCTGTTCCAACTCAGGTTTGTTCAATGTAGAAATATGAACTACAGCTTGAGGGTAAACAATGCCCTTAACAAAGGGGAAAGACAGGCCCCTGGGTACATTTTTGCCACTATTACTGTGGGGTCAGTGTTCAGGCAGAGGAGTCTGAAATTCATTCATCATGAGAAACCTTGCTGCCTTGCACTAAATACAGTCTCTTGCTTTGACTGCAGATGGCAGTGTACTGTAGCAAATCATCTTTGAATCAGTGCTAAGTGCTCAACCCTGCCTTTTGGTTCTGATTAATTTTATTTTTTCATAATGATGGTATTCTGAGTCCTCAGTGTATTAACTGTTTTAGTATCCGTTACTGATTTCAGATTGGTCTAAAGTGCAATCCTAACATCCTGTTCCACCTTCCCAAATTCCTATTCCTTTGCTCTTGGAAGAGCTGCAGCCGCAGTGTACGTCTGTTTGCACTATGAAAACAAGTAGGCTCAAAGCCATTTTTAGTCCGTGAATAAGTCAGACCTTGTGCATGCTGAAATACACAAATTGCTGCACTACTTGTTTTTCTGTTTGAATTTGTACCATAATTGTGTGCCAGAATCTAAGCATTCATTTAAAGAAAAAAAAAAAACCTCTAGTCCTTACGGTTGCAAAGAAAACCTTCCATTTGGGAAACAAGGTTTTATCAATATAAGGAAAAGAGGTTGAAGATAGGTAAAGGTTAGCCACAGTCTTTCCCCTGGTGTAGATGCAGGCTCTAATTCCTTTTACCTTGATGTAACTGGTCTGGATCTACCTACCCTAACTGCTGGAAATTGTGGAGAGAATTCCTAGTTTTCATACATGTGCATAAATAACATCAATTTTCTACATCCTGCTTCTGGTGTATAACACTGTGTTCTCTGAAGTGATGACATACTTGTTTCCTGGATTAGAGAAGAAAACTACAAACACACCATTATCAGTAAATAACTTTTCTCTCATCTTAGGGAATTAATTTAATAATATGCATTGAAATTTGCAATTTAGCTTTCATTGTTTTGAAGCTGTTGAGGTAAATGAATTCAAAGCACCTTTCCAGGTCTCTCGAAAGCATATCAAAACTTCCTCTATCATCTTTGTAGGAAATGGAATATAAAGAGCTTTTGCAGAGTCTTTCCCCCAGAGTGCTTGTCCCAAAGCAGACTTACACTCAGAAAGGAGAAGAGGAAGTTGGCAGTGTACCCCTTCTTGTAAAATACTGCATGTTAAATGGTGATTTGGTGCTTTAATTTGAGGCTTGTAAAAGAAAGTGATGTATTTGCTCCATCTGCTTTGGATTTTATGCTCTGTTATTGAGAGGTCTATAGAGCATCCCACTAGAGCAGTTGTATGTGTGTGATGTGTCATACTTTTCCCACAATTCCTTCTGTTTTCATCACTTTGGGGAAATGGAGAGAGAAAAGGAAACTATCAGAGGGGAGTAGAACCCTATTTTTCAACAGTCCTAGGTAAAAATGGATGAGAACATCTGGGATTACATGGCACAGCACTTCCTGTCTTTCCCATTGCTTCTTGCATCCATCTTAACTCCTTCATTAGGGAGCTGTTAAAATGTATTTGTTCTGAGTAGTTATCTGCTGCACAGGATGGCACCTCAGAGTTGCCTGCTAGCCTAGTGAGGAGAGATAAGAGAATACTATAGATGATACAAAAGGCAGCTTTGTCTACTGGAGCAGACACTTTATCAAGGGACTTTCAGCCATCTGAACACACAGCTGTTTGGCTAACCAGTCCCTTCTACTCTCCATCCAGATAGCAGCAAAGATTAAAATGATGGAGATGGTCCAAGATAGCTAGTTATGATATAAAGCCTGGGTTCCTGTGTTGGCAAAAGACTATTCTATGTAGCTGGAGAGAGCATACTGAAAACAGTCAGTGAGGAAAGGGATGCACAGAATGACTAGCTAAAAACATAAGATAAACCCCCTACTCATCTTAAATACTGAAATCTTGTATTAATATTTGTCTGGCCCATCATTGCCAAGTGCTGCCTCTGAAAGACTACCAAACTGTGTCTTCTTTCCCCCTTTTTACATTTTTCTTTCCTGATTTCCACGTCTTCAGTATTTCAACTATACATAGGTCCCTGCTGAAATGCAGTAGCCTTCTAGGGTAGGGGAGAAGTTGAGGGAGTTGTGCAAAGCTGGACTCCGACAAGTAGGAACTACTAGAGAGTGAAGAATTCCAACCAAACATAGATGAAATGAGCTATACAGTGACAAAAAGAAAAGGAGTACTTGTGGCACCTTAGAGACTAACCAATTTATTTGAGCATGAGCTTTCGTGAGCTACAGCTCACGAAAGCTCATGCTCAAATAAATTGGTTAGTCTCTAAGGTGCCACAAGTACTCCTTTTCTTTTTGCGAATACAGACTAACACGGCTGTTCCTCTGAAACCTATACAGTGACAGTGCACATTACTTTATCTTAGTTTTGCCCTCCGTCTTGCAACTGTTGGCACTAAATGCAAGTCAAAGTACAGATTAGCAGAAGGACAATAGTTCATGCCTGAGCATTGACCGGGCACTTTTTTTCCAGCTCTCATTATTTTAAATCAGTTTAAGATGGTATTACCATTTGTATATTAACATAATGACTTTTGCTTTTAAATCTTGTCCCTCTGGAAACTAATTTAACTGAAGACTTTTTTTGTGAATAGAAGGAAAATGTGAGTGTATGTATTCATTAGTTTACTTGTGTTTACTCATAGGTAATAGCAGTGCCTCTGGATTTCTACTGCAATGATAAAAGTGCAGAGTATGAACATAGGGCATTTAAGGAAGGAGGAAGTCTTGAAGCAAAGCAGTGTATATTGAATGGGGCACCCGAACTAGCAGCTGATTGCCTGAAACGATGCTCCCAGTTCTTCCCAGAGTATCCGGGAGGGTTGTTGGGGGTCAGGCCTCAGAATGGCTGGTCTTTCATCAGAATACCAGGTGAGTTTCTAATTCCTTTCTAAATTTCTATAGTGGAATAGATTAATGGGACTAGGCAAATAAAGTCATCTGTTCTTTTTCCTTTGAGTGAAAAAGTATCCCTTTAACTTCTTAAAGTGCTCTGATTTCTACCCATACGTTTTCTGAAGCAAAGCAGCCAGTGGGGGGAGAGCTAGTTTAACATAACCTCTTCTGGTGCTTAACTCAACAGGGCCGGCCTTTGGGTGGGGTGGCTGCCCAGGGCAGCCTGTCAAAGAGGGCACCGTGCACTGGCCTGGCCCGGAGCTCCACTTGCATGCTGCAGCCAAGCGGTTGCGGCAGTGGTTCCTCTCCACCCAGCCCAGCCCCTCTTGGCCACTGGGCCCAGGGCTGCCCCCTCCTTCCTGTCCCTTTCCCTCCCCCCCCCCTTTGCTCCTGTCAGCCCGCCAGCAGTCAGATGAGAGCTCCTTCCAGTGACGGGGGTGGAGAGGAGCCCTCAGCCGCTGCGGCTCTGCTCCGGCCTCACCTCCTCCCCCCCAGAGGCCCGTACCACTTGGTGGAGTGAGCGGGGGTAGGGAGAGGCTTGGCGGCAGGCCCGGGGTTTCTGGCTGCTGCGGGCCTTGGACTCTTGGGCTCCCAAGTGGTGTAGCTCCCGCCTCCTCCCTGGGCTCCCAGGTCCCTGTGAGGCCTGGGGCAGCACTGGTGGGAGGGTGCTGCACATGCAGCTCGCCCCAGCCCCACCATTATTCGAAATCAGAGGCCAGGGAGTGTGGGGGTCCCGGACCATGCTGGGCAGTAGGCGGCACCAGCACCCAGTGGACGGACACCCCAACCAGTGGGTGCTCCTTGCTCCAGGTAAGCCCCCTTGGCCCGGGCCCCGTGGAGCAACTAGAGTCCCTTTGCCCCATCCCCCCACCAGCATCCCTGGGGGAGACCCAGTGCCCCCTGTCCCTCACCAGCACCCCTGGGGGAGACTGAACCTCCCCCAGTTCCTCCTGCCCCATCCCCCCCACCAGTGCCCCTGGTCTAGGCAGGGATGTGGGTTGGGTCCAGTTCAGTCTGGGGAGGGATGTGGGTCAGGTCCAGTTCAGGGGGTTCGGTCCAGTTCGGGTTGGGTAAGGATGTGGGTTTGGTCCGATTTGGAGAGTTGGCCTAGTCTTTTGGGGGCACAGCTGGTCCTGATCCTAGCCTTGGTGCCTCTCTGTCTGTGGGGGAGGACTAGCAAGATTAGTATGCATAGTGACACTGTAAATAAAATGTATTAAAGTTTTTCATACATTTTATTTTTAAAATGTTTTAAACAGTTTTTAAATTTCCCCCAATTTCATACCAAAATTTAATTCCAGCCCTAGTCGTTCATATGAGAAACGTGAAGGATGAGATAGTGGGATATTTCTGTTTTAGTGGGAGCAGCATATGGCTGGTGTTTTGGCCAGTTTTGGCTTTTGTTAGCTGTTTTTACTCACACACACTCTTACACACAGTCTCCCTCACGGAGTCACCCCGTGCACACACACCAGGGCTCTCTGCATTCAGGTCACTTTCCCCACCTGGGCTGTGAGGCATCAGGAGCTGCTGCTCTCATGCCCTCTCCTTTCGCAGCCCATGTGGGGAAAGTGACCTGGCTGCAGGGAGCCCATATGTTGCTCCTCGGCCTCCCCCCCCCCCCAGTCTTCTAGGGGTGTGCGGGGCAAAGGAGCAGCAGTCTAGGGGGGAACGAGCAGCAATGCCAGCTGCTTCGTGCATCCAGGTCACTTTCCATGGGTGCAGGAGGGGGATGCAGGGCTTAGGAGCAAAGGGGGTGCTGGGATTAGGGGTGCAGGAGGGACAGCAGGTCTTTGGGGCGAAGGGAGGGAGGGGAGCCTGGGGAGCCCATGGGGGCCAGGGGCAATGAGGGGGCACCACGCCCACGGGGGCCAGGGGAACCAAAATGCAAGTTCTCCCAGGGTGCCATTTTCCCTTAGGCCAGCCCTGTAACTCAACCAGCATTTTAGGCTATAAAGAGATGTTTTTGATTGCTAGACCACAATACTAGGGCTTTGTGTTTTGCCCCTCCCCTTGTCCCCTGTCCTCCTGCTAGGCACATATTCAAAAATACTTCTTCCATCACTGCTCCAGAACAGAAGACTCTTTAGAGATTGGTGGATAGACACTCATTTCACAAGTGCCTCCTGTGAGCAAGTCCACTGAGACACTGTGGTATTGGTCTAGGAGGTCTGTTTGCCAGTCCTCTGAACTAGAGGATAAACATTATACTTGCAGCAGTCTGCAAAGAAAAGGCAGGATTTGGGGTACCAAATATAGGGTAAAATGGCCTGAGAAGCAGAGGCGAGCGGGGGGATGATTCACTGGATTTGGACTGGAAAAATCTGTGTTTGCAACATGGCAGACTTGCTTAAATTCTGGGGCCAGGGGAGGAAAGATGTCACTGCAATAATAAAGCAATCTCAGCCTTCATTTTGATCCTGTTGATTAGCCCATAATTCTGAGCATAGGTAACTAGCTCCCAGTTTGATTACCGGTACCACAGTGACATTCAGTAGCTGGGAATACTGTCACTTTGCAGAATGATGGTCCTGAATAGTGGCCTGCATGAAGCGCTAGAGATTTAAGAGATAGTCAAGAGGAAAAACAGCTCACGCTTACAGATTGCCAGCTTGTTCCCAAGACCTTTTTGGGTCAAGGATCTTTGGAGGGGGACATGAACAGGGTAAAAGGAAAATGGTTTTTGCTTGCTGCTTTCTGGTTTACTAAGATTTCTCATAGGGGAATTGAAGACAGGTTATCCGAGGGATATGTTTGTGTGGATGTATGTGTGCACGTTCACACACTATTAAGTGGGGCTAACATACCTGCTGAGATAGTTTCAGATTAATCTGATTTATACAGTGTGGTGAACTCTTACACGTTTGGTCTCCAGCAATTATACAAAATCAAAAGGTTAATTACTGCTGTGACGGGTTGGATCACAGAACTCCCCTTGGGAATTGCCAACTGATGTGCTGAGACGACCTCTGAGCCCGCTTTCCCTGCCAGCTTGGGACTTCAGTGCCCTGCCTGGTTTGAGCCAGACACGCTAGCCTGCTACAAACGCAGACCCAGGTCTGAAATGCGTCCCGCAAATGCTGCAGGCTTAACTGAAAACAGCTTAAGAAGTGTTCCTGTCTCCAACACTCAGGTACCCAGCTCCCAGTGGGGTCCAAACCCCAAATAAATCCATTTTACCCTGTATAAAGCTTGTACAGGATAAACTCACAATTTGTTCGCCCTCTGTAACGCTGATAGAGAGATATGCACAGCTATTCTCCCCTTCCCTCCCCCCCTCCCCCCCGGTATTAATACATATTCTGGGTTAGTTAATAAGTAAAAAGTGATTTTATTAAATTCAAAAAATTGGATTTGAGTGGTTCCAAGTAATGACAGACAGAACAAAGTGAATTACCAAGCAAAATAAAATAGAACACACAAATCTAAGCCTAATACAGTAAAAAAGTGATTACAGATTAAATCTCACCCTCAGAGATGTTCTAGTAAGTTTCTATCACAGACTGGACGCCTTCCTAGTCTGGGCACAATCCTTTCCCCTGTACAGCCCTTGTTCGAGTTCAGGTGCTAGCTAGGGGATTTCTCATGATTGCAGCCCCCTTTGTTCTGTTCCACCTCCTTATATAGCTTTGGCACAAGGCAGGAATCTTTTGTCTCTTTGGGTCCCCACCCCTCCTTCTAAATGGAAAAGCACCTGGTTTAAGATGGATTTCAGTACCAGGTGACATGTCCTGTGAGACCCCAAGCCTTCATTCCTCCCAGCCTGACTCACAGGAAGGCGTGCAAGCAAACAGAGTCATCCACAGTCAGTTGTCCTGGTTGATGGGAGCCATCAAGGTTCCAAACCACCATTAATGGCCCACACTTTGCATAATTACAAAAGGCCCTCAGAGTTATATTTCATATTTCTAGTTTCACATACAAGAATGATACATACATACAAATAGGATGACCACACTCAGTAGATTATAAGCTTTGTAATGATACCTTACAAGAGACCTTCTTCATGAAGCATATTCCAGTTACATTATAGTCACACTCATTAGCATATTTGCATAAAATCTTATAGAGTGCAACATCATAACTGCAGCTAAAAGAAAATGGGAGGGATAAAAGTGTTGGGGTAAAGTAGGTGGGGGGCATGAAAGGAGAGGTGCATGAGTGTAAGAAAGTTTTGTGGCTGAGGTGGACCCCGAAAGATGAGGATGTGTTCTGAAAAAATCTTGATATCTCATTCTGCCACTTGAAAAAGTTTTTATAAAAGAAAAAGTTTGGAATTAAATATTGTTTGAATAACAATACACAGGAATCTTGTGGGTGTGCACTTGTAAGTAACTATATGGTGAATGATGCAGGTGCAAGGTTAAGCATATGGGTGGGTGCTTGAGGAAGTGTATACCGAAACTGGGTTAAGCAAGCAGATGTTGGTTAAGTGAGAAATAGAGTAGGTTTAAGTCTGAGCGCTGAGAAGGGACATAGATGCAGGGACAGGGGAGCAGTGTGTATGTATGGATGCAGGTATGATCCAAGTCATTATGGAAAGTGAATAATGAAGCACCGAAGAAGCAATTTGATGCAAGGATAAAGCCCAGTGAATGTAAAATGGAACTATGGGTGCAAAGCTCTAAAATAAGTAGGTACTGAAGCAGCTTCTATCTCTTAACCCTGTCCCTATCTCTCTCTGAGACTGAATTCCCACTACCCCTGGCAGCAGACGTAGTTGCGATCACTGTGGGAATCTCTTGAGGCTTTTCCTGTTCTTTGAAAGAAAAATGGTCCTGGATTAAATGGCAGGAAGCGTCTGAGTCCTTTTAGCATCGATAAAAAGCACTGGCTGTTTACTGTGAGAGCCAGCTAGCTTCTTATTGACCCCATTGTGCTCTGCAGACTGCCCGGGGGGAGGGTCACTAGAATACAGACTCGTTATCTCTCTTTCTTCTATATTTTTATATATCCAGAGGGGCATTTTCTAATTCCCCAGGGGTCCATGTGTCCGGCCACAGTCATCAGCCAGAACTCTCACTGAGGTTATTCTGAGTCATAATCATTAGTGACTATCTGTTTTCCACAGGCAGTAGTATCTATAGCACCCCCTCTCAGCCAGCTTCAGTCCATCCCCTGCCTGGCTGGTTGGTAGTTGTTGTTTTTTCTGTTGACTGAAGAGGCACCATTAGGTCCGCAGCCCCTTTCCTGCTGTTGTTGATTACAGGACTGACTGCTTTTTCCTCCTCCACTTTATATAGTAATAAAGAATTTGTTGTTGGGCACAGTGCAATCTGTAAGTCATAGGACTGGTTGACTTTTTTTTAATGAAAAATAAAATGTCAGTGACGACATTTTGAGCTGGAAAAAATCACTTTAGTTGAAATTTTATGATGAAATTTAAAAATCAAAATTTTTACAGTTTCAAATTTTGGGAAAAAAATTTTTTTTTCAAAATTTTGGAGAAATTCCACTCACTTTTTTAAAAAACTTTTTTCCACAGGGGATAAGGGGGAAAGTAAAAACAGTGGGAGAAAGTGGGTAGGGAGAGAAAATCTTTTAAACTCTATTCTAGTAAACTACACAATGTTGCTTTCTATTGGGGATAACATATAGGTGGAGAGGGTATGTGCCTGATCATGGCTTTGCAGAAGCAGTCTGTGATGCTTCTTGAACACTAGGTGGCGATCTTTAAACATACAGAAATTATTGAGTTTTAAATAATCAATATTGTCAAGATAGGAGGACACCACAACACACAAAATTAAAACAAACCAATTTTCTCTTCCAGTATAAAAATATTCCCTTTGATACGTGTTTCTTGCTTTCCGGTTGGTTGCATTCCTTGAGGGATCTCTGCCTAAATTCTCTGTAGTTTAGTTTGTTCTGTATGCCAAGAGATTAGGCAAAGATCGGGATCAACAGATTATTTTTGTGACAGTGTGACCTCCTTCTCACCCGACTCAGAGTCAAGGGATATCTGATGATAAGTTGTCCTTCACTCCCAGTATGCATCCAGTTGTTTGTAATTGTTTAAAATATAATGAACCATTAAAGGGGAGATGGTTGGAATCAGTGATGAGGCATCTAATGTTTCCAGTTACCAAAACTTAATCCCCTATTCACACTTGTTAAGAGATTGCAGAAGAAAAGCAGTAGTATTTTGCCTTTTGAACCATGCCAAAAGTTCTTCCTAAGCACTACAACGGAATCCTTTAGTTGGGTTGCTTGTCTCAGCATAATTTCTTTTGGCAAACTGACTAGACAGATTTTACATTTGAACAACCACTACTTATTATTTCACTTCTTCCTCTCATAGTCATCCCACTGATAGTTAACAACCACATCAGCTTTTTATCATTTCTAAAGTCTTAATGTTTCATAACTAATGAAGCTAAATAATTTAATTCATCCTGCAGTGGAAAGCAAGCAACCGGAAGAAGAGCAAAATTAAATGGGTCTTCATTTGAAAGTAAATTTATACCTTTTTTAAAGATCCCAAATATATCAACTTAAACCAAATGGCTCTTAAAGCATTTCATCTGTCACTTACCTGCCAAAGCCTGAGTTCAGGGTTCTGTTTTTCTTAAGAGAGTTGATGAAATTACTAACACTGTTAAGGTGGCTGTGCTCTGTTTTAGAGGTTACTAATGCCATCATTTGCAGCTGGAAAACATCTGAGTGCCTAAATTCAGGTCTTGAACTGTCTGTCTTCTTCTTGTGCTGGTCCCGATGTGTATTCCACTGTGGGTGCACGTGCACTTCATGCGCGTGGAGTCAGAGAATTCTTACAAGCAGTGTCGGTTGGTCTATACATGTGCCCTTGTTCTCCTCATGCTTCTAAGGGTATAAAGGGCAGAGCAGCTCAACCACCTCTCCCGTTCCTTATTACCACTGTGTGGTTGAGTCAGAATCTCCCAATGTCCAGAACGGTTTCTTCGTTATTCTTCGATCTGTAAATATTTCATAGTTTGCCTTTACTGTGTTTTGTGCTTCGTTCTTAATACAGTAAAATCTGTTTTATCCAGCATGTTGTGGGAATAGGGGTGCTCATAAGTGCTGGTTAACTAAGAGGGAGGGAGTTTGGGTGTGGGAGGGGGTGCAGGGCTGGGGATTGGGGTGTGGGAGGGGTTGTGAGGTGCGGGCTCTGGGAAGGAGTTTGGTTGTGGGAGGGGGCTTGGGGCAGGGGGTTGGGGCATGGGAGGGGGTACAGGCAGGTGCCAGATCTGGGGGGGACTCAACTCTGGCGGCTCCCCGCAAGTGGCGACCTGTCCCGGCTGCTCCTAGGTGGAGGTGTGGCAGGCAGCTCTGTGCGCTGCCTTTGCCCACAGGCACCACCCCCGCAGCTCCCATTGGCTGTGGTTCCCAACCAATGGGAGCTGTGGAGCTAGCACTCAGGGTGGGGCAGGGGCAGTGCGCGGAGCCGCCTACCATGCCTCCGCCTAGGAGCAGCTGGGACAGGTTGTGGCTTGCGGGGAGCCGCCAAGGTGAGCACCTTCAGGATCCGGCACCCCCTCCCGCGCCCCAACTCTGTGCCCTGAGCCCCCTCCCACACCCAAACTCCCTCCCAGAGCCCGCGCTCCGCATCCCCTCCTGCGCTGCAACCCCTTGCCCGCCCCCCGCCAATCAGACTATAAACCGGAATTTCAATGAAGATCAGAAATGCCAGTTTATAGATCTTTCTGGTTGGTGAAGTGCCAGATAAAACAGCTTTTACTGTAATTTTAATAAGTTAGATTCCCTGCCTGGGGGAGCACCCACCTCCACCTGCCCTGGGGAGGACAGAGACTTATATTACACCAGAAGATGTTTTTCTCTTCCCAAGCCTCAATTTTCCCCATCATTGGGACCTTCTCTCACTAGGGATATCTCTAAATGGATTTCTGGCTGTATCCTACTCAGCTACCAGCTGTTCTACCCTATATGGAGTAAAGGCTCATTCTACAAGAACACAAGTAACATCAGTGCACTGCTGCAGGGAGTATCTTTACTTTACATTTGCAAAGGAGCTACATGGAGTTCCATCTATACAGTCACAAGACATGACGCTCTAATACAGGACTCCTCTTCTGACACATCCTTTGGGACAGCAGTCATTCAGATGACTCTGTCACCTGCATCCTCGCACCTTCCTCCTACTTGAGTACTGCTTCTCAGCAGTACTCACCCACAGTAGAATATGCCTAGGGACCAGCACTCAAAAAAGAAGTTACTTACCTTATAATAACTGATCCACAGAATAGAAGGGTATGCTACTGCTGCAGGAAGTGAAACCAGATGTTATAGGGATAACAGAAACATGGTGGAATGGTAGTCGTGACTGGACTGCAGGTATTGAAGGGTATATGCTGTTTAGGAAAGACCGAAATAAAGGTAAAGGTGATGGAGTAGCGTTGCATATCAATGATGAGGTAGAATGTAAAGAAATAAGAAGCGATGGAATGGATAAGACAGAGTCTGTCTGGGCAAAAATTACATTGGGGAAGAAAAGTATTAGAGCCTCCCCTGGGATAGTGCTTGGGGTGTGCTATAGACTGCCGGGATCTAATTTGGATATGGATAGAGCCCTTTTAAATGTTTTTAATGAAGTAAATACTAATGGAAACTGCGTGATCTTGAGAGACGTTAACTTCCCAGATATAGACTGGAGGACGAGTGCTAGCAATAATAATAGGGCTTAGATTTTCCTAGATGCGATAGCTGATGGATTCCTTCATCAAGTAGTTGCTGAACCGACTAGAGGGGATGCTGTTTTAGATTTGGTTTTGGTGAGTAGTGAGGACCTCGTAGAAGAAATGGTTGTAGGGGATAATCTTGGTTCAAGTGATCATGAGCTAATTCAGTTCAAACTGAATGTAAGGATTAACAAAAATAAATGTGCAACTAGGGTTTTTGATTTCAAAAGGGCTGACTTTCAAAAATTAAGGAAATTAGTTAGGGAAGTGGATTGGACTGAAGAACTTATGGATCTAAAGGCAGAGGAGGCCTGGGATTACTTTAAATCAAAGCTGCAGAAGCTATCGGAAGCCTGCATCCCAAGAAAGGGGAAAAAATTCATAGGCAGGAGTTGTAGACCAAACTGGATGAGCAAGCATCTCAGAGAAGTGATTAAGAAAAAGCAGAAAGCATACAGGGAGTGGAAGATGGGAGGGACCAGCAAGGAAAGCTACCTTATTGAGGTCAGAGTATGTAGGGATAAAGTGAGACAGGCTAAAAGTCAAGTAGAGTTGGACCTTGCAAAGGGAATTAAAACCAATAGTAAAAGGTTCTATAGCCATATAAATAAGAAGAAAACAAAGAAAGAAGAAGTGGGACCGTTAACCACTGAGGATGGAGAGGAGGTCAAGAATAATCTACACATGGCCCAATATCTAAACAAATACTTTGCCTCAGTCTTTAGTAAGGCTAAAGAGGATCTTAGGGATAATGATAGCATGACAAATGGGAATGAGGATATGGAGGCAGATATTACCATATCTGAAGTAGAAGCGAAACTCAAACAGCTTAATGGGACTAAATTGGGGGGCCCAGATAATCTTCATCCAAGAATATTAAAGGAATTGGCACATGAAATTGCAAGCCCATTAGCAAGAATTTTAATGAATCTGTAAACTCAGGGGTTGTACTGTATGATTGGAGAATTGCTAACATAGTTCCTATTTTTAAGAAGGGAAAAAACGTGATCCGGGTAACTACAGGCCTGTTAGTTTGACATCTGTAGTATGCAAGGTCTTGGAAAAAATTTTGAAGGAAAAAGTAGTTAAGGACATTGAAGTCAATGGTAAATGGGACAAAATACAACATGATTTTACCAAAGGTAGATCATGCCAAACCAACCTGATCTCCTTCTTTGAGAAAGTAACTGATTTTTTAGACAAAGGAAACGCAGTGGATCTAATTTACCTAGATTTCAGTAAGGCGTTTGATATGGTGCCACATGGGGAATTATTAGTTAAATTGGAAAAGATGGGGATCAATAGGAAAATTGAAAGGTGGATAAGGAATTGGTTAACAGGGAGACTACAGCGGGTCCTACTGAAAGGTGAACTGTCAGGCTGGAGGGAAGTTACCAGTGGCGTTCCTCGGGGATCAGTTTTGGGCCCAATCTTATTTAATCTTTTTCTTACTGACCTCGGCACAAAAAGTGGGAGTGTGCTCATAAAGTTTGCGGATGATACAAAGCTGGGAGGTATTGCCAATTTAGAGAAGGACCAGGATATCATACAGGAGGATCTGGATGACCTTGTAAACTGGAGTAATAGTAATAGGATGAAATTTAATAGTGAGAAGTGTAGGGTTATGCATTTAGGGATTAATAACAAAAATTTTAGTTATAGGCTGGGGACGCATCAATTAGAAGTAACGGAGGAGGAGAAGGGCCTTGGAGTATTGGTTGATCATAGGATGACTATGAGCCGCCAATGTGATACTGCCGTGAAAAAAGCTAATGCAGTCTTGGGATGCATCAGGCAAGGTATTTCCAGTAGAGATAAGGAGGTTTTAGTTCCATTATACAAGGCACTGGTGAGACCTCACCTGGAATACTGTGTGTAGTTCTGGTCTCCCATGTTTAAGAAGTATGAATTCAAACTGGAACAGGTACAGAGAAGGGTTACTAGGATGATCCGAGGAATGGAAAACTTGTCTTATGAAAGGAGACTCAAGGAGCTTGGCTTGTTTAGCCTAACTAAAAGAAGGTTATGGGGAGATATGATTGCTCTCTATAAATATATCAGAGGGATAAATACCGGAGAGGGAGAGGTTTAAGATTTAAGATAAATACTGGAGATTTAAGCTCAGTACCAATGTGGAAACAAGAACAAATGGATATAAACTGGTCATTGGGAAGTTTAGACTTGAAATTAGACGAAGGTTTCTAACCATCAGAGGAGTGAAGTTTTGGAATAGCCTTCCAAAGGAAGCAGTGGGGACAAAAGACCTATCTGGCTTTAAGATTAAACTCGATAAGTTTATGGAGGAGATGGTATGATGGGATAACATGATTTTGGTAATTAATTGATCTTTAAATATTCATGGTAAATAGGCCTAATGGCCTGTGATGGGATGTTAGATGGGGTGGGATCTGAGTTACTACAGAAAACTCTTTCCTGGGTATCTGGCTGGTGAATCTTGCCCATATGCTCACGGTTTAGCTGATCGCCATATATGGGGTCGGGAAGGAATTTTCCTCCAGGGCAGATTGGAAGAGGCCCTGGAGGTTTTTTGCCTTCCTCTGTAGCATGGGGCATGGGTCACAGACGACTAAATCACCTCTTAGATTTCTCCTGGATAAACAAATAAATTAAGCTTCTAGCATCTCTCACCATAAGGCAGGTTTTCCAGCTCACTCTGTATAATTGACCTGTCCTTATTACTTACCACTAATAATTTTGTGCTAACTGTAGACTTTGTCATAAATGATTTTATATTTTCTTCCATATCATATTATTGAGAAGCATATTGAATAGCATTGGACCAAGAACAGATCTTTACAGGACTCTACTAGAAACATTCCCCTTGGATGAGTCCTCATTTATTTATTTATTTATTTATTTATTTATTATTTAGATCTATCAGTTAACCAGTTTGTAATCAATTTAATATGTGCTACCGTGATTTTTTTTTTATATTGCTATTTTTAATCAGAATGTTATGCTGTACGAAGTTAAATGCCTTACAGAAGTCTGTTATGTTAGCCCATCACTTCTGGTCTAATCTATACATTGACAAGTCTGCAAAAAAAAAAAAAAAAAAAAGGCGGGTGGGTGGGAGGGTACCTGCTAGTTAATAGGAAAATATATTCTCAAAATCTCAGGACTCTGCTACAACCTGAATTATCTGCAGTTATCACATTCCATCCTGATTATAGGCCTAGGATTCAGACATCAAAAGGATAAAGTAATCTGTGATCTTTCTAGCTGAGAATTTTTGAGGAAATTTCTCCACCACCACCATTTCCCTCCTCCTGTCTCCTTTTCAGTGGTAGTACATTGCTTATGCACAGAATCTGCAAACAGAAACTCCTTCCTGCCCAAACTGCTGCTGCAGTGCTGAAGGAGAGAGGATATGAAAAATTATATTTAAAGTGTCTTAAAGATTGTCAGCTGGAAACCGCTCTTAAAAACAAAAAGAAAACTAGAAACGAGGAGGGAATCCAGGCAGTGTGTGAAGGATGTTTTGTTTCACAATGAACCAAACTTGTGTACTGGTAATACTGTTGGTCTTGTGCATGCATCAGTAATATGAATAATATAACCAAACCTCGGAGGATGGCAATAGCAGATGTCCAAAAGACAGAACTTTGTTGTCTGTGTGGTATAACATGAAGAGATTCCTTATTATACTAGTGTGGACATAGTCCCCGGTGATACTAAGAGAGAGGCCTTGACAGTGGGATGTGGCTATCTAAACAGGACCATGTCTTATTTGTGTGGACGTGATTCCCAGGTTGGGGAGCTCTTATACGCCAGTTCCAGCCCAAACCAGCAAAAGTTACTATAAACAATGAGGTTAGACATGCTGGCCAGAAGGGAGCTTGCAGCTCCCCCAGTCCCAGTCACTTTAGGAAATGATACTGCAGTGAAACACTACGAAGTTTCAGAAATAAATCCTTTGTTAGCTTGTTTCATGCAGCTGTTTCAGCTTTTTACTCACTTTTTTCTCACCCTCTCCTTCTCAGACAAAGAGAGCCTGATCACAGACAGTGGGAAGCTTTATGCTCTTGACCTTCTGTTGACACGGCTGAAATCTCAAGGACACAGAGTTCTTATTTACTCTCAGATGACACGGATGATTGACTTGCTGGAGGTAGGTGGTGGATTCTGAAGACACTGATTTGAAATCTAGCTCTTTTGATACATTAATTGTAATTTGGATTAGGCAAATATGGCATACAATTATTATAGGGCCACCCAGGAAACACATTCTCATACAGAGGTTTAATGGACATTAATGATGAGTGTAGATGAAGTATGAAAGGGGGAAGATAATGGCCAAGGATGAAGTTGGAACTCATTGTTGAAATATCTTCAGTCCCTGCCTCAGAATTGAAATTTCCATTGGATTAGTTTCTTGGGTAGGTGAGAAGAATCTGTCTTAGAGGAGGTATGGATGAGAACCATAATCATAAACCAGGTGGCCTATTGGTAGAGCTCTTAACTGCCGTGTGGGAAATGAGATCACTTCTCAATACCCTGTCTCTGTGGCTGCAGGGTATATGAGTCCTGCCAAAACAGCACAGGCATCCCCTAGAAGAAGGGATGCATCGTGTCCATCAGTGCCAACCCCTCCCTTTCAATTAAGGATCAGCATTAATAGCTTTTGTGATTTTGCAGTACTCTCCCAGTAGAAAGATAGTGGCCGCGATGCATGCTAGGTACGAAATGGCTTTGAGGTTTCAAAAGACCACTGGAGTGTGTGTGGCTGAGGGTGAAGTTTTCAGACTGAGTAGTGTGGCTGGCAAATACGAAAAACGTATGAGGCAGTGAAATTTCAGTACTGCTGGAACATCAGGGTCCGGTGATCATTGAGGTAGCCTTCCATAAGTGCAGGTGGTGGTTATTAAATAACATTTTATATGCTACAGTATCTCTGCCATCTAGTCAAGACAGCCAGGAAAGTATTTTCAGGACTTAAAAATGTGCAAAGGCTGAATCAACATTGTGTATAGGTCACAAATTCTGGAGTCTACTGGGAGTACAGCTGACAGGAGGCTCGGTAGCCATCTGCATGCTGAGCTGTATTTCTACTGCTATGAGATGATCACACATTTCCAAATGACAGAGGGATATAAGGCTGCCTTTCTGGATCTTGGCCAATTCCCCAGCCTGCTTCTCCTCTTGCAATACTGGACGTAGTTCAGTCTTGTCCACAGGCATTAAAGGCTGTTCACACCCCAGATTATACCTCAGAAGTCAAAGGAAGTGGCAATTAAGAGCTCTCATCTTGTCTGTTAGCATTCTAGCTTTTAAATTTTGTTGTGGAGCACCAGTGAGAAAATTTTCCCCTGTGATCTCTCCTCTCCCTCAGGGAACCAACATTTTCCAGGGCTCTGTTCCCCAAACAGGTCCGCCTGTCAAGATCTCTTTGTTTGTCCTCTTCCTCTATCATGTCAGAGAAACTTGTGCTGAGCAAACCAAAGCCCAACAAGTGCTCCATTTGCAAGAAAATTCTCTCAGAAACTATGTCAATGCTGCTCTGAGCCCTTTGATCCTCGCTTTACCAAAGGAAGGGACTGGACTGCACATTGGGGTGTTTTCTTCTCCCGGTGGTAGCCAAGACTTCTCCACAAATATTTTTGTAAAATGTGGATCTACCTTCCTTGATGCCAGGGAACAGCAAACCCAACACCCCTCTCTATAAAACATGTTCTCAAATGCAAGTCCCATAATTTCCCAGGTCTTTTCAATCCACCTGAAAAAGGAAAAGCTCCAGGGATATACCTTCTACCTCAAGTGAGTAATTGGTTCACTTGTGCAGTAGTCTGGCCTGCTGTCTGACTCTCCTTCTCAATAAGAGGCTCTTAGCAGTTCTGGCATCTACACTAATAGTAATACATCTATTACTTCTCCCTTTGCATACTGGAGCACTGAGAAACATAGTCTTTGTCTGGAGAATAGAGGACATTACTTGCCGCCTTAATCCAGAAGGGCGTGGAGGAAGTGTGTATGTGAAAGCTTGGTGTTGGGTTGATGGAGTGTAATGAATCCACCATGCAAAAGCATTTCGGATGTGGGATGAATCAAAATGCACAAGTTCAATTAGATGCACCAAGGCTGGTAGATGCACCAAATTTTTTGTTCTGAGAGTGCATATGTGGTAACAGGAACATGCACATTTATTCTCTTTACCCACCTTTGCCTGCCAGCTCTCTTCTAATTAGTGGATATGATAATGAAATAGGCAAAGTTTAGTTTTCTGAAGACTTAGAAGGTTTAATACTCATATGTGTCACTATTTTGTCCTCTACCAATAACTGTGCAGATAGGTAGAGCAGTGGGATGGTGTGTGAATGTGGAATTCCATGGACTATCATGTGCTGTCCCAGCATGGGTGTGGCTTCGTTGACAATCACTCATCAGAGAAGATGATTATTTTTTCAGTGTTCCAGCCCACGCTTTAGGGAGCAGATATTTATGGTTCAGAAAAACTATTGAAAAAACGAATAATGATGTAAAGATACATAAAACATTGGGCTTCTCAGCCTTGATTGTGTCTCTCTAAATGTAAATTACAGTTAAATAGAGGGTTCTGCACTTCACATCAGTGTAGAAAAAGTCAAGTGCCCTTATTTAGAACAGTTTTGTAATAGTGGTGTCTTCGCTGCTAGTGAAAGAAAAAGCTTAATGAACTTACAGAAATACACTTTGGTTAAAGCAGGGGCTGAGAATCAGTTGTGGATACTATTCCTAGTTGTACAACTGATTTGCTCTGTGACCATAGGCAAGTAACTTGTTTAAGCTTGTCTGTAAGTTTAGATGACAGGGTGGTAAAAAATGTTTGACTGCTTTACACTACAGCTTCTACACTACAGCTCTACCACTAGTGGAAAATTGTGTCCAGTTTCTCCTAAAGGTGTAGATGTACCCTTAGTGCTTTAAGTTCCCTATCTACAAAGATGGGGAAAACACTTACCTAGTGTGGTTAGATGTTTGGCTGCGTGTGTGTGTTCTCCCTGTGTGCTGCCCCAGCTCTGCGCAGACAGCTGGCACATCAGACCTTGAGCAAACTGCCCAATGACAAGAGCCCTTAAAGTACGAAGGTACCAGGCCAGGTTTATTGTTGACAAAGCATGGTAATAGCACCTGGCAGACTCTATGAGGATACTAAGATATGTATGCCCATGACAATGGACTAGCTCAGTGAATGGCGGGACTTTCCATTCCCCCCTGGGCTGGACAAAGATACTCCCTCTGACATACATCTTTATTCACTGATACAAACAAGTTAGTATTACTTCCCCCTGACATGGTGGCTAGTTATCACCTTGTACATGTTGGTTTGATCAAAACATCTTTATTACATACTGTTATCCTGACCTTATCTTTTAGAAGGAGTCAGTGTATTCCTGTTATCCTTGGGGAATGTTTTTTGTACCATCCTTAATATCAGGATGTTCTGGTACTACTTAATACTGGGATGTGTTTGCGTGAGTATTCTGTGCTTAGCACTTCTGAGCAATGTGTATTTTTGCAAGATTAACCCTGTTGCCAGATTCTGTGAGCATGTCCTGCCTCATACCAGGCTTCTGATACAAGAGCTTATGTCTTCCCACTACACCTACCACTTAGAGGGGTTGAAAGACTTATTTAATGTTTACACAGCACTTTGGAAATGTTAAATATTCTATATCTGCTGCTGCTTACTTATTGTTGTTTATTAAATGTTCGAAAAATGCTTGGATATTCTTGGATGAAAGGCACTAGAGAAGTACCACTTAGCGTTAATAATAGTAGCAGTTTATTGCTGCTTCTCTGGTTCACTGAATATTGCAAAATATTTTGACAAAGGTAAAATATAAGATAACATTAAAGAATGTATCAATCAAGAACATTTTAAGATGAGAAACCATAATTCAAGTGCAAATATAGTGTTCAACATACTTTAAAAGAAAAGAAAAAAGTGTGTATGGGGGGGATAAATAATGCAGATCTGATGATTCCTCCTAGCTCATATTTTTACTGTTCTGTTTATTTCAAAAGCATAAAGCTAATTACAGGTAATATCCACAATAAACAGTGGCTAAAGGGCTTAAATGTTAATTTGACATATAACCAGAGCAGATATAGCAATTATAGAAACTAATGAAATCTTAAAGAAAAAATAACCTACCCCCAACCAAAGTTTTTGCCCCAAAAGAGAAATGCCAGAGACTCTATGAAGTCCGCTAAGGGGCTTCTCTATTACTATTGATTTTACAGGGAAGGACTCAAATACTGCAGTGATAGATGGCAGTATAAAACCCAAGATAGATAAATAGCAATTATGTGAAGTGGTGCCACTAATTTAAAATGAATAACTCTTTGTGTAGACAATCCCTAAGTCCAGTACCTAAGCACAGTGGAGCACTACTTTAGCAGGCTAGTAGAACACCCTGTTGTATCTAGTTAGTGCAGGTTTTATCGTAAACTGAGTTCCCTGACTTACGTGGGTTCATTTTAGAAAATAAATGTTCTTTCGATGCCGTTTTTGCTCTCTGTATATTGACAGATTCTGCATATAGACATAATGGTTTTGTCTACACTACGAGCTGGGGTGTGATTCGTAGCTCGTTTACACATAGTCATGCTAGCTTGATGAGAACTAGTGGGAGTATAAATAGTGAAGCTGTGGTTGCACTGGCAGTGGCAGCCATGTTAAGTACATACCCGCACGATTCAGGCAGGCTTGTGCTCAGCATGGCTAAGCCGTGCTGCTACTGTCTGTGCTACTTGCAGTTAGCACTTGTATGTGTACTCGAGCTGGGATTCACCCCTCACTCATAATGTAGACATAGCCAATGTAGTAATTTTAAACCATGTTATCATGTTCATGACATACTATGACATACAATGTGGGTCATTGCTGTATATGTACAGCTTTCATACTGTTAGAGGAATCCACCAGCAGTTCTACAGTCTTTGGACTGTGACTCACAGATAGGCTGAGAGTCCAATCAACAGCTACAGTCTTCTGGGTATGAGCAACATTTCTTCCTAAGGATACAACTAAAGTCTTGTTCAGAAGGGCCTAGTTTTAGCAGGAGGGAGGTTTTGCTAGCTACCTATTTTCCTCTGTTTCTAGGGCTGTCAATTAATCGCAGTTAACTCACGCGATTAACTCAAAAAAAATTAATAGCAATTAATCGCAGTTTTAATTGCACTGTTAAACAATAGAATACCAATTGAAATTTATTAAATATTTGGGATGTTTTTCTACATTTTCACATATATTGTATTCTGTGTTGTAGTTGAAATCAAAGTGTATATTATTTGTATTACAAATATTTGCACTGTAAAATGATAAAACAAATAGTATTTTTCAGTTCACCTCATACAGGTACTATAGTGCATTCTCTTTGCTGTGAAAGTGCAATTTACAAATGTAGATTTTTTTAAAAAAAATTTTTGTTACATAACTGCACTCAAAAACAAAACAAAGTAAAACTTCAGAGCGTACAAGTCCACTCAGTTCTACTTCTTGGTCAGCCAGTCGCTAAGACAAACAAGTTTGTTTGCATTTACAGGAGATAATGCTGCCCTCTCCTTATTTACAATGTCACCAGAAAGTGAGAACAGGCGTTTGCATGACACTTTTGTAGCCAGCATTGCAAGCTATTTACGTGCCAGATGTGCTAAACATTCGTATGCCCCTTCATGCTTCAGCCACCATTCCAGAGGACATGCTTCCATGCTGATGATGCTTGTTAAAAAAAATGAGTTAATTAAATTTGTGACTGAACTCCTTGGGGGAGAATTGTATGTCCCCTGCTCTGTTTTACCCACATTCTGCCATATATTTCATGTTATAGAAGTTTCGGATGATGACCCAGCACATGTTCGTTTTAAGGACATTTTCGCTGCAGATTTCACAAAACGCAAAGAAGGTACCAATGTGAGATTTCTAAAGATAGCTATAGTATTCGACCCAAGGTTTAAGAATCTGAAGTGCCTTCCAAAATCTGAGAGGTATGAGGTGTGGAGCATGTTTTAAGAAGTCTTAAAAGGGCAACACTCAGATGCAGAAACTACAGAACCCGAATAACCAAAAAACGAAATCAATCTTCTGTGGTGGTGTCTGACTCAGATAATGAAAATGAGCATGCATCGGTCCGCACTGCTTTGGACGGTTATCGAGCAGAATCCGTCATGAGCATGGATGCATGTCCACTGGAATGGTGGTTGAAGCATAAAGGGACATATGAATCTTTAGCATATCTGTCATGAAAATATCTTGCGATGCCGGCTACAGCAGTGCCATCAGAACACCTGTTCTCACTTTCAAGTAACATTGTAAACAAGAGGTGGGCAGCATTATCTCCTGCAAATGTAAACAAACTTGTTTGTCTGAGCAATTGGCTGAACAAAAAGTAGGACTAAGTGGACTTGCAGGCTCTAAAATTTTACATTGTTTTATTTTTGGATTCAGGGGTTTTTTGTACATAATTCTACATTTGTAAGTTCAATTTTCATGATAAAGAGATTGCATTACATTATTTGTATTAGGTGAATTGAAAAAAACTGTTTCTTTTGTTTTTTTTACAGTGCAAATACTTGTAATAAAAATAAATACAAAGTGAGCACTGCACACTTTGTATTCCGTGTTGTAATTGAAATCAATATATTTGAAAATTTAGAAAACATCCAAAAATATTTAAATAAATGGTACTCTATTATTATTTAACAGTGCGATTAATCATGCGATTAATCACAATTAATATTTTTAATCGCTTGACAGCCCTAGTTATTTCTTAATCCATTGATAAACGTTGACTCCCACAACTGCCTATAGAGAAGATAGAGGTACGACTTGAGAGCCCAGGCACTGCGTGTGTTGTGATAGATTTAATGAGGAGTGTGCAACATATGCTCAGCCAAGAAGCTGTAGGACATTTCTGACAGCCTGCTTAAATTGGCTTTTAGCTCCTCTTCTTTCTCCCCCACTTTCCTGTCCTGTGCTGTGGGCATTGATTTTTGTGCTGTGGTGTTTGATAATATCTGCTGAAAGGGAGGGGTGGAATGTTTAGGAATGTGGAAGGGCATTTTTGTTTCTGACAACACCAAATAGGGATTGCAAAGCCAAGTTGTTCACATTAAATAAGGAAGGGGTGTGAAGCACAGTTACCTAATAATAGAGACAGGTATGTATAGATTCTCCTTGCAGGAGTCTCTATGAGAAAAACAAGCTTAAATCTACCTATAGCCTTTGCATCAGGGAAGAAGCATTATTAGAGTGAGTCTGCAAATTTTCCTCAGCACTTCACAGTTCGCTTTTCCCTGGGATCCAGTCACATCACCAACTTTCCAAAGAGCTGGGGGTCGAGCACTCCCCGGCTCTTTGGAAAGTCGGCGCCTACGACTGCTCTGCCCCAAGCCCTGACTCCACTCCACCCCTTCCCCCAAGGCCCCACCTCTTCCCGCCCCCACTTAGGGTGACCGGATAGCAAGTGTGAAAAATCAGGGCAGAGGATGGGGGTTAATAGGCACCTATATAAGAAAAAGCCCCGAATGTCGGGACTGTCTCTATAAAATCAGGACATCTGGTCACTCTACCGCTGTTCCATCCCCACCCCATCTCTTCCTGCCCAGTTCCGCCCCCTCTCCCAAGCATGCCACGTCCTCGCTCCTCCCTCCCAGCCTCCTGCACGCCATGAAACAGCTGTTCGGGGTGGACAGGAGGCACAGGGAGGGAGGGGAGGTGCTGATCTGCGGGACCGCTGGGGGGTGGGAGGCACTGGGGGAAGTGGGGAAGGACTGACTGGGGGCTGTCGGTGGATGCTGCGCACCCACCGTTTTCCCCCCCTGTGGGAGCTCCAGCCCCAGAGCACCCACAGAGTCAGTGCCTATGGGACCAGTAATGGCTGTAGTGGGGAAAGGAAGAAACGAGAGCACAGAACAGGAAAGGATTGTCTTTCTACCTTTTATAGGCAGGGAGAATATAGTGGGGACTATCATTATGTACAACATTATGTACAACACTTCTCCTTATGTACAATAAAAACTAAAAGCTATGGTCAGTTAAATTACTTGCTTTAGAAATCCAAAACTTAGTAGCCAGTGAATATACAGCATTATAACTTCTGGGTATGGAAAACCGCACCCTGTGCAGCTCAGTTCTAGTTCTCAAACTGTGGGTCAGGACCCCAAGGTGGGTTGTAACCCCATTTTAATGGAGTCGCCAGGACTGGCGTTAACTTGCTGGGGCCCAGGGCAGAAGCCAAAGCCCTATGGCTTCAACCCTGGGTAGTGGGGCTCAGGTTATAGGCCCCCTGCCTGGGGCTGAAGCCCTTGGCTTTGACTTTAGTCCTGGCCCATCAGCCTGGGGCAGTGGGGCTCAGGCAGGCTCAGGCTTCAGTCCGCCCTCCTGAAGTCATGTAGTAATTTTCGTTGTCAGAAGAGGGTCACGGTGTAAATGAAGTTTGAGAACCCCTGAGTTATAAGGAATAAAATGTCTCAGAATATAACCCAGGATCCCACTGTACTGTAACCTAGGTGACAGGTTTCAGAGTAACAGCCGTGTTAGTCTGTATTGGCAAAAAGAAAAAGAGTACTTTATGGCACCTTAGAGACTAACCAATTTATTTGAGCATAAGCTTTCGTGAGCTACAGCTGTAGCTCACGAAAGCTTATGCTCAAATAAATTGGTTAGTCTCTAAGGTGCCACAAGTACTCCTTTTCTTTTTGTAACCTATGTGTAAGTGGGATTTGTAGGCAGAAAACATGAGACATTTTTCAGTATTCCTCTCACTCCTCAGCTGTCTGCCATCAGAAAAGCCTACTATGGGCAGCGGGGTGGTGTGTGTGTGATTCGTTGCTGCGTTAGATCTAGCTTGTTCTGCATTTTTGGCATTTTTATGTTTTGTTTAAATCAGTTTGCTTGAGGAGTATCTAAAAGTTTCTCTAGTATCCTGATGTCCCTGTAGGTCCCAGTGGATAGAGCGGAGGAGGAAATGGAAGTGGCTTGACTTCTTTGTTGCTTCAGTGAACAGACTTTCTGCAACCAGAATAGTTTTAAATATTTTCCTGGATTAATACCCTTGCAATCATGCTGACATTCTTGGCTAAACAAGATTAGCAGGAGGATTTTCAAGTGGGTTTAATATAGGTATCCCCATAGGATTAGTCACCAGCTTCTGTTTTACTATAAAAAACAAAATATACCAGTCTGTACTTGGTTAAAGAGGTTGAGTCACCGTTTGGTAAGTATCGCAGTGTACTCCTTGGACCCTTTGGTATAGTTGCTGTATTTGCCTTGTCTTGTTTCAGCTGGGGTACTCTGCTCAGTATTGTTGTGACTTTCTGAATCATTATATGGGTCTTGGTGTGGAATGCTGATTTTCTTCATCACTATTGTGCTTTTTTAGATCTCCATTTTAGGGGAGCTTGAATACTTGGTTGTCATTAGGCCTCTCCCTCAGTCACAATAGAGGAGCTGGTGTACTAGTTTACAACTACCATTTAGTTTTGTATAGTTTCTTTGCGTTAGAATTATCTCCTAAGTGCTTTGCAGTCTGTTGCTATGTTCAGATATTTACCCAAAATACAAAATTCAGGGGAGCACCAAGGACACCAAATGAGGTATGGGTGAAATGAGAATAAAAAGATTTTAGAAAAAAATGGTTTGTTAAATTTGTGTATTTGAAATGATGAGATTATTGAATAAAATGTAATTAATAGAAAACACTAACTAACTGGGGAACTATCAAAACACTAACGAAAAAAACCCCTAAGAATAATGTGTACACTTGAAAATTTACAGGAAAAGCAGAAAGGATAAGCTCTGGACTTAGATAATGCCCAGGATACTTCAAAAAGATAATGCCCAGGGCTTCAAAAATTGCATCTCCTGTCCATTTTTCATCAGTGATGACCACCAGCACTGCCTCTACTGTCTCAGAGAAGCTCATATTAAGTACACTATTTGCCACTCTTTTCCCATCCAAACTCAGCAGTTGTGAGAACTCCAGCTTTGGAAACACCTTATAGAGCGTGCAGTGAGGTCCAAGTCAGACCCAATCTTGGGAGACGCTACCTGTACACCAGCCAGAATCATCAAGGAGTGCACCTCCCCAGTACTATGTCAGACTCCAGAGTGGAGAAGAGTAGAGGGAAAAACTCTTCATCTGGGCCCTCTCACAAACAGATCCGCACCTTCTAAGAGGAGAAAACACTCCCATACCCCATCCAAGTCGGGTGAGCCTTCACACCCAAGCCACAAGGATTTAGGCCCCCTAAGTCTCATGGGCAGGATCAGAAGGCACATAGGAGCAAGGATCCTTTAGTACCAGCCTCCACATCAACTTCAACACTAACTGCAGTACAAACTAAAATGAAACACTGGGACCTGAAGTACTGGGTACCGTTGAAAACCACCAGGTCGAAGACTCATTCACTGACAGTACCATCACGGCACTGTAAGGAACAACTGTCTATACCTACTCCAGCAAAATGGAGTAACAAAACACAACTGCCAAAGGGGCTAGTGACTTACACCACTTGGAAGGATATCTTCCTCCTCCTGGACCCACAGTTTCCCTTGTTATCAAGACTGATACTCGTGAGAGAGATTCTAACACCAGTGGCAATTGAGGACTCTGGAAGAAGTTTATCTCCTGTCTTCTCCACTAGCTGCTGTATCCCCTCAACAGGACCAGCAGCACAATGGAGCCAGATCTGACTTTCTCATTCTTGGGAGATCAGATGTACCAGTGGAACCAGCTTCACCTCTACTTAGAAAGATCAGCCCAGACAGGCTCGAGAGTCTCCTATAACCAGTCTCAGCCACAACAAACAGGGACCTCCTCCTTGGGACTGGTGGTACCCAATGCCTTAGGGACTGTTGCAACCTATTTTTGAGCCCTCATACTGGCCTTATTAGGGTCACGGTACCTGGAATCTGTGCTGCCCAACAGGGAGTCTTACCACCCCTCTCCTTCAAAGGGTCTACCAAAGTCTCCCCCTGTGGAACAGAAGGAAGACTATCCGGTACCAACAGGAATATTATCCTCATTACCTGATGAGGCTGTTGCCCCAGCCTCACTTGCAAGCCAGACAATCGGACAATTTCAAGAGTTGTTACAGAGAGTGGTGGAAGAGCTCCCATATCTTCTTAGAGGAGATCCAGGACTCTCAACACATGCTCCTGGATCTCTCTCAGCCTATGGGTTCCTGTTGGATTGCATTCCTGCATATTAAAACTGGCAAGGTCAGTATGGCACATGCTGACTACCTTTGACCCTATCCCCAAGAGTACAGAAAAGCGGTACTTTTGTCCCAGCGGGGAGATCTTGTTTACCCACCCTGCCCTTTACTCCTGGGTGATCCAGGCAGCCATAGAAAGATCCAAACAACAACATAGAAGGGCCACTCTTGCATATAAGGAAGAAGGGTGTATACATCTACCAGCCTTCAGTTTAGCATCTCAAACTATAAGGCCCTTCTTGCCAAATATGATTTCTCGAATTACTCTAAAGTTCCTGGACTTTAGGGACAAGTTATCTTAGGAAGACAGGACGCAATTTCAAGCCGTTACTGACAAGGGCAAACTAGTCGCCAAACCTCATTACAAGCTGTGGTTGATGCAGCCAATGTGGCAGATACGGCATCAAAACTAGGGCGGCTGCCACTGTGATGTGGTGGGAATCCTGGCTGCACTCTTCGGGATTTCCCAGGGAAGTCCAAAACACTGTTTAAGACTTACCCTTTAATCTTTTCAATGAGAAGACAGATGAATCTTTGCACTCCTTGAAAGACTCTAGGGAAACCCTCAGCTCCCTGAATATATATGCGCTGGCCCTGAAGAGAAAATGCCATAAACAGCTCTACAAACAGAGGTCCTTACCGCAATCTTCCTTTCACCAGTGCTTTTATGAGCCACTTTGCAAATGTCAGAAAATGGAATGGTCAAGAGACCTTGCACCTTCTGCTTCAACCACAGCTACTGAACCTCACCTGCGAACCAAGAGAGATTTTTGATGAGGCACTTGAGAGTTGCAAACCAGGACTGATGTTATCTCCACCCGATTCAGAGATCCGCTTTGGGGTACACCTTGCAAAATTTTCCCACATTCTGTTTCCAGTTTGCTGATCCATTTACCTCCCTAATCCTGTCTCCCAAAAAATGAGGCCTCATCCATGTCCAATTACTTATGTCAAGCCAGGCCTACACCATTAGCTTATTTTCCACCCCCAGTGACTTCCTGAAGATATTGGTAATCAAACTAGTGAGACTGGTATCCCAGGGGACACAACTATATCCCTTTTGTGGACAGCATTTTAAAAAGGTCATCATCCAGAACAGCTTGTTGCAAAGCAACAGATCAATCTTTGGAGATGATCTAAGTGCACAAATTTACAGTAAATCTGAGGAGCTCACACCATCCATTTAATAAAATCTCCCATCTGGGAGAGGCAATACATACTGCTGTGGTCAAAGTGTCTGCATAATGAGATAGATTACCCAAAATCTAGATCTTTGTAAAAAGAATCACAGCAATCCACTGTTAATGATACCACTTTGCCTTCAAATTCTGAGTCTGGATGTCTCTTGCATAGATATCGTGCCATGGACAGGGCTCCAAGAGACCTACAGAAATTCCTGCTAGGGATCTGAAACTCCTTATCTGACGTGATGCAGAGGCAATGTTGTCTCCTCTTGATGCACACTTCAAGCATAGACCAGGTCATACTGAAAGGCACTCCCTGTTTTGGCTACTGGACCCTCAAATATTGATGTCTAATGCAAGTCTCAAGATGGGGAGAGCAATTACACTGTATAGCTCAGGGAGTATGGGATCCAAGTTAAAGAAAGAATCGGTTTATGTTAAGGGTAGGGAAGCTGGTCTTTCTAAGGGTCAAGTGCCAGCTTCAAAGGAGTATACTTCCTAGCACAGTCAGACAGCACTACAACTACGGCATATCTACACAACTGAGAGTGGAGGTGGGACAAGTGTTTGAATATGATTTTTTTTTTCATTATTAATTAATTCATCTAAATGTTTCTTTAGCTTTGGAAGTGCTTTTCTAGTGAGAAAGTGAGGAGGCATGGCTTAAACCCAGTTTCCTAGCAACAAAGCTAAACTGCCTCTGAGATCTACACAGATCAAGGCATGGCATATTACTCTGATGGGTCCTGAAGTTAACACTAGAAAAGTTTAGATACCAAATTTTCCAGTCAGAGTTAAGAAGGTGAGTGTTCACCTTGCTTTTCATAAAGCTGCGAGACAGTCATCTAGCAAAAAGTGAGGTTTTTCCAGGTATTGATTAGAGAGAGGGAGATGGATAAAGGGCAGAGGTGTCTTCACCAGGGCTAAACAAGAGAAATCTGAATGTCATAAGGAAAAAACAAACCAACAAATGAAAACCCTAATATTGCACTGAGAGATGAGACAGTACAGTGGGAATGGAATGAAAGTGATGAATAGGGGGCCAGTGAACACAGCTTGATGGGTTGGATAAAGTGCTCGTTTTGGTAGAGGAGTTGCACGATGAATGGCAACCAAGACACATGTAGAGCTAGGGTGAGAGCCAAAGATACAAGCAAAATGTTCGAGATATTTGAAGAAGTTGGTACAATCAGGATGATGAGGGAAAAGAGCGACACTCTGAACAGTAGGAGTCCATGGATAAATGGAAGGCTGTTGCTATATGCTAGTTAGTTTCAAAAGCTGTTTAGCAGATTGTGTATGTGGGGGAGGAGTAAATACTGAGAAAGCTGGGTGAACACTACTTTCTCAGATACGTATCTAGGAGGAAGATAATAGGCCATAACTAGAAAGTGGATTAATATCTGACCGTTAGATGTTGGTGGCTACCTGAAGTCAATCTTTGTTTTTCAAAGCACCAGCAGGTTTTATGCATAATGATTGGGGATATCTTGTTGGTCTAATGAGAGCGGGGTCATTTAAAGACATACTGTCAGCTCAAAATTTCGTCCAAAAATTAGATTTAGTAATAACAAGTTTTTACCAAACCATAAGACCAGACCTTGTTCATGATCCTTTTCTCTTTAAAAAACGAATGCATTGGAAACTTTTTTTTTTAATAAGCAGATACTCTTAGGCAGTGTCCGTTACCAAACCAATACGATCCTGAAAATGAAATGGTAATGAACAAAAGTTAAGATAACTTCATTTGTCATTGCCCAACTTGAGTGAAATGCAGAAAATAAACAAATGGTACAAATGGCAAAAAGTAAATTGGATTTTTAAACATCAGTTTTAATCATTTTAAGATTTTTTTTAAGTTGATAGCGTCCCTGTACCAGGCGCATTCTGAATTTTTTTTTTTTTTTAATCTTTTCATTAGTATAACTTCCGTCGCTGGTGTCTTCTGTTTGAGGAGTCAGGATTAAATTACTTCATGACACTGACTCAATATTTTTTTTCCGTGCTTTGCAGGAGTACATGGTTTACAGGAAACATACCTACATGAGATTGGATGGTTCTTCAAAGATCTCTGAGAGAAGGGACATGGTAGCTGACTTTCAGAACAGGTAATCTACTTATAAAAGCAATGGATTACGCATTTGAGAAATGTTAAGTAAACTAAGTCACTGTCTCAAAAGGCTTACATACTAAATAGAAAATGTATATATGGAGGGAAAGGGATGAGATGTAATGGAAATCAGTCTGATTGGCCAGTGAAGTTTAGCTAACATCATGGAAGTTCCATGCTTTTTATTTTTGTCTCTATTTTTGTTTGTTTGTTTTTAATTTCAAGTTAACCCTGATTAACTGAAAGTCTCACTGAACATGTGACACCTTCAGATACATGGCATTTGGTTAACCGGGATTTCTAGTTCTGTGGTGCTTAGGAGCTCCACAGGGCTGAAGCTAAGATGCTGTGAAATAGAGTAGCACAAAGCAACTCTCCAGTACAAGAAAATCTGTCCTTACTTGTCTTGAATATGGCCTTGTCTATAGAGAATCCCAGTGAGAATGAAATGGTGGTATGTGGAGTACTATATGTTCTGTGGAGTGACATTCTGAGAGTTAAATTGAAATCACAGATGTGATTTTGAGCTTTCAAAATAGGCCTCATTCTCTTAAGTGCAGTATGTTTCATAGAAGGGCAAAAGAAATAAACTATATATTCTTTTAGGCAGTAGGCCTCTACGTACCAATTTTGATGATAAACTATAGGAACTGAATTATGTAGGACCAGTCCATTGTAATGAAGCAAAGTTTCTAAACCAGCCCTCTTAGGTTACACTAGCACAAAAAGAAGGGATATGGAGTCTACCTCACCTTATTACAGGGTTACATATTGTTGCACAACTTCATCTCCATCAATGCAAGTTATACCGACTATCTGTATTTATGTTTACTAACTCAAGTTCCCTCATGTAGTCATGGGATGTAACTTGCTAAGATGTTGCTGTGACAAATAGTCCACAGTTTGAGATGATGTGATGTTTATTGGTAAAACACCCTTGTGAATAAATTGTTAGCCATTGAGAACAAGATCACTATCCTTTCACAGCAATAGGAGTTATAAAATACTGTTGTTTTGCATCTTCCAAGGGATAAAAATACAGGTTCTAGAGTACAGGATGGTCTTTGTGCTGGCCTTGTCAGAGTGGAATTGCACTTTTGAAGGTGGAGCATGTGAACTCTTGGGTTTTGAAAATAAAACCAAGCATCAATGCCTTTGAGGCAGAAGGACTTAGAGGGATTGTGTGCTATGTAGTGTCTATTAGGTAAGCCTCCCTGAGCAGGAATATTTGAAAAGGGCGAACGTGTGCAAACCTTAAAGAAAAGTGAGATGAAAATACACTACCTAATATTTAATTGATTCCAGCGGTCAAAACAGGTTTCCAACTGGTTATGATCTCCTCTCTAGAATTTTAACACTTCTTCCTATGACAAGTTCAGCAAATTATTTTATTAATGAACATCTATAAAGAAAAATAATCATTTCAGCTAGAAATCCCTTTGATATAAAGGTCAGCCAGTCTAAACAAGAATTCCTATAAAAAGCAATTTAAATTCCCCTTGTGCAGTATTTATTTGTGAGGAATAAGTCCAGGAAAAAGTCTGACCGAGACTAAAGGCTGTTCTGCAGGATGTCCTGGCAGGACACTGTTAACACACAACTATAGAACTATGATACATTCATAAGTTCTATAGTAAAATCCCCCCTTTCTCCCTTCCCTGTGACTTTTCCAGAAAAGGATATTTGGACCTTTCAAAACTGCAGATTTCATGCATCATCCTATTATTGATATCACATAAATAGTCATTCAGCTTCAAAATATTTTACAATAATTCACTACTGTAGCCCCACAACATTCTTGCGAAATAGATAATGTTATCTGCATTTTACAGATAAGGCAAATGAAGAAAACAGACTGTAGTTTGTAGCTCAAGGTCAGTGTCACAGCTAGGGCCAGAATTCAGGAGTTCTTAGATCCTAGATTTATGCTCAGGCGACCAGATATTACCTTTGTCTATCATGCTGCTATAACAGTATGAGCTGAGACAGTTGGAAAATCAGATTTTATTTTATTTTTTTAATAAAAGGAACAATTTGTTGGGACCTTGAAGAAAACATTCCATTTAGGAACAATTTTTTATCTATGTAATATTTTCTGAGTTCCTCTTCCTTTATTCTTTACCAGTAGATGTTTATAGTGAGCACTGAACCGTATTTTAACTCCCTTTCTTTCTGTCTGTCTCCACTCACCCCTTTTTCTCAGACCATCCAATGGGAGTTAGGTGCCTAAATACCTATAAAAACCTCCTGGGGGGGCTTTTCTAGCTCATTATATAGTGTAATGTTTGTAATGATGGCATCATAAACTAAGCAGATTTTTTTTTCTCTTCCTGTCTGCAGGAATGATATCTTTGTGTTCCTGTTAAGCACAAGAGCTGGAGGATTGGGTATTAACCTCACAGCTGCAGATACGGTAGGTGGATAGTTTAGTATAGTAACACCAGATCTCAAGACTTATGTCTGTAGGTTAGTTAGCTTGCTGGTATTTTGGTTAATTTCAGTTGTAACTGTTCTCTTGCTTTATCCTGCCTTCACATATCCCAAACATCCTTTTCTCTCAAGCTTCCCTACCTTTCTCTTTCTCCATTCTGTAGCAGAACTGATAGTCTTGCCTGTCTGTGTGAAACTCTGAGCTGTCTCAGCCATGGTTAGTTTTTAATACCACCATTCTTATCACAAAACTGCGTTATCTTATTGATTCCACTCATATCTGGGAAACATTACTGCAGTTTGTTGCATGTATGAGAAATAAAGGAACAGTTTGTAGACAATTGCCGACCTACAGCATTGGCTTTGTGAGATCTTGGAGACAACCCTACCCCTAAGAGTTTTTAATGTCTGCTTTATGGGTGAACCTGAATGACACTGGGAGCTTACAAATAGTAGATAATACATTTTCACAATGGATTGTACTTTACCGCTGGACAGTTTAAACTTAAGCTTCAGTAGTAAAGGAATATGGTAACATACCTCAGCAAAATTATTACAGGTCTGTCCATTTTGAAAGCATTTGTGAAGTCAGAGAATGGGCAGAGCAGCCAATAAGCCAAGCTGTAGTACTTGTTGAATCTGTCAGTAGATTAGTACAACTCTGGCAATACAATTTAAGAATAATGGGTCAACTTTCCATTTCATGTCTACACCATATCAGGTGGCTGTGTGTGAACTGCTGCTGGATCACTTTAATTCTCCTTTTAGGACTTTAAAATTGGCAGTTGTTGAGTTTCAGTTGCCTTTTTTCTGAGATGATAAAAATTAGTTCAATAAGCATACACTGCTAAAAGAGAAGTAGAATAGACGAGACATAATGTTGGCATTCAAGAGGGCATAGACGGAGTATCTTCTAAAAGGTGCTATACAACTTACATGATAAATCAAAGAAAATGGAATTATTACTGGGGCTTTTTCCCTCCAAGTATATGTACAGAAAGACATTTCAGGTGTCAAATAGCCACTATAACTGAGAATCTTGCCAAAATCCAGCACCCAGGTAAGGTTAATAGGATTTAAAAAAGAATGTATAATAAGTAAACAAAGAAATAAGCACAGTGGTCACTTTAATTAACATAGTGAGCACACTTTGATCCTTCCAAGCAACAGTTGGGACTTGCATGGCTGTACAGCATTTTTTCAGTGAAATATATTAAAAACTTGTTTTGATGTTTTATCTTTTGTTTAGTCTTTCAGTCTGATAAACTTAAGTTTTATAATGTCTGTTAAGTATCTGTTTGAGACTAACTTTAGTAAATAATGCATGGAATTGAAATTGTTAAAGGCATTACATTTTAAATGGATGAAAGGAACTATATTTTTATATTATAATTAACCAATGGAATTTGCTGCTACAGGATCTTAAGTTTCCAAAAAAAAAAGTGACACTTAAAAAAAAAAAAAAGAATAAGAACACAATTATAAATTACTGAGGGTAAGAACTACAAAGATTTCCTACCCTAATGCTTCAGAAGTTTAGATCACCACCAACCAAGGTCAGAAAAACATTTCTTCTTTCACCTACCCATGGTATAATATTGCCCAATTATGTAGGTGAATGGCAGGGGAGAGGTATCTTCTGTTGAAGCATCTGTCATTAATTACTGAGATAGGATATTGGACCATATGAATCATTGATCTATTCCAATGCTTGTAATCTTTTTAGTTTGTGTATGCTTAGATTTGACAGCAAGTAAGACTGCGGCTCTTGGTCTCAGAAAGCAGCAGGCTTCTGAACCTAAAATCTCCATGCCCTCTCCCTTTTTCAACCAGTCTGTCCCCATTTCCAGCCTCTTAAAGAAATGAGAACAAAGCAAGCACCCACAGGGTTACCTGTACAAACAAAGATGGATAGATGTCATAGACTTTCACGTTGTTTGGTATAACCAGTATATTTCTTAATTTGGGGTATTTTGAACTGGAATTTTGAGATTTAGAGGTAGATACGGATAAGGTTTTTTGTCATGATAAAATTAAGCAAAAATTCTTGGAACAATCATGGTAAAAATGTACTACAAAATCAGAGTATGGTGGGGGAGGAGGTCAAAGCCCGAGAGGGCTGGGGCGCTGACAGCCCAAGCCCCACCGCCACCGGGAACTGACAGCCCGAGCCCCACGGCTGTCTGGGGCTGGAGTTGACCATCTGAGCTGAAGAAGTCAGGGAGGTCTGTTAGTCATAGAATCCGTGACCTCTATGACCAAATTGTATCTTTGCTGATAGAATACTCTCTTGCTACGGTTATAGTGTTGTTCTTCTAAAACATGAAAGGGCTTGCACTGTGAAATTAAGAATGATTAACCTAGATTTTCTCCAACTTTATTCTGTTACACTATGGATTTATTTGGGAGATTCCAAAGTTGCCACATCCTTTGCATATTTCAAAGGCCAAAGAAGAGGCTGTATATCAACAGAAGATGAAATAGCTTCACATGACTTGAAAACGAGGACTTCTTGCCTGGCTTTTTTTAGTCCATTTAATCTGCTTTTCTTTTGGGTTTACTGAAGATACTGTCTTCTGAATTTGAATTAGGGCAACTATATTTTGATATACAAAATACTTTCTCTGAATAGTCATCTTTACTCCTCTGAATGTACAAATCCATTTACCCTTTACATGTTGGTCAAATCTTTTCCGCTACTTGGATGACGGTAGCTACTGCTAGTGTTCTGGGCAAACCTTGATAGGCAACTTTGTGCCAGATGTTTCTGCTCCCACCTAAGAGACAGACAGTTCTGGAGCGCCTGCTCTCTCCACTATTTTAAATCAAAAGCCCGCTGAAATTCTTTGAGTACTTCTCCCCCCCTCCCATCTTTAGGCTATTCTTTGTTTTATCTCACCACCTTCCCTCACAGCATAGAGGTGTTTTCTCTATCTAGGGAACTCTGCAACTAGCCAGTGCAAGAGGATGGCACAAGCAGAAAGTGCACAGTGCAGGGGACCCCTTCTCCTAGAGCCCAAAAAGTCTCTTGTACTCTTAGGTACCCCATATTTATAGGGCTCTGCATAACCTTAAATATGTTGTTTCCTTGTAACATCTTTGGTCTCTAGATAAGGGCCAAACTCTTCAACAACAGAGAGCCATACAATCCGCGTCAGCCCCCAAACCTGATAATCAGGAAGAAAGCATTGCTCCCAGATTCAGCATGGCTCTCAAGTGAGCATCAGAAGACCAACAGTAGTACATGCACTTTTCAAAGAAAAACAAGAAGACTGGCAAGCAAGACAAACCTTCCTCCTACAAGGGAAAATTATTATGGGGCTCCTCTCTTGTAGTAGATATATGGGGAAGCAAACCTTCCACTTCTGTACCTGCAGTTACTTGCTTGGTCAGCATTTCTGGTCTTCCTGTTCCTGTGAAAGAACTTTTCCAATCCCCTTGCGCCCCCTGTTGCAGTTGGATGGTTATATTAATGGGTCAGAGGGCGGGCACTGCCCCTACAAGATAAGGGTCCCATGTGAGGCCCCATCAACCAACAATTATATTGGAAAAAGCCAAGAGTAACTTTAAAATGACCAAAAAGAAAGCAGTTAAAGTCACTGCTCTTCCTTCTCGGAGTTCACCAGTACTTTTCTTTTGAATGAGATGCCTGAAAATCTAATAAGACTGGGATAGCAAAGAAAACACTCAGGAAACTACTTCATGAAGTCAGAATCCTCCTTGGGTACCTTGCCCCATGAGATTGGGAGTTTTCCAATTAGGAGAAACCAGCAGCTGACTCCCAGGTCAGGTCATTTGCCCACAAATACTTCAATACTATGGAGAAATAGGTGATCCTAGCACTCAGCCTGCATCAGATTCCTGATTACAGCAAGGGAGAACTGAAACACTCCATGCAGAAAAGGATTCCAGTATAAATTCAGAAAACAGCCAGGTGTCTTCTTGTATGTGTCAGCATTAATAAGGTAATTGGATAAGAACAAGACCAGTCCATGAAACGTAGACACATCAACAGACCATTTATGAAGCAGTAAGGATTCTAAAAGAAGAATCAATTTCATATGGAAGTGCCTTAAACTGAAACAGCTGTTGTAGCAGTAGGGTTGAAAAACCAGCCGAGACTCTTTTATCTGAAGAAAAATAGGAGAGCTTCTGCGGTCTTGCATAAGCTACGTTAGTTCTGGGTTTCCTTAATGTTTGGAGTGCTTCACTTTTCAATCTTAATGTTTTTTTAATTTCTGTTTTGTATGGTATATGTATGTAAAGTATTTTGGGATAAAAATGGAATATAAATTTAAGATGGCAGTGGATGTTTGTGATATGAGCACCAAAAGAGTTTTTTTTCTGATTAGAGAGAAGAAATTGTTCTTGTACAAAGAAAAGGAGTACTTGTGGCACCTTAGAGACTAACCAATTTATTTGAGCATAAGCTTTCGTGAGCTACAGCTCACTTCATCGGATGCATACTGTGGAAAATACAGAAGATGTTTTTATACACACAAACCATGAAAAAATGGGTGATTATCACTACAAAAGGTCTTCTCTCCCCCCCACCCCACTCTCCTGCTAGTAATAGCTTATGTAAAGTGATCACTCTCCTTACAATATTTATGATAATCAAGGTGGGCCATTTCCAGCACAAATCCATTCTCTCCCCCCCCACACACACACACCCACAACAAACCCACTCTCCTGTTGGTAATAGCTTATCTAAAGTGATCACTCTCCTTACTTGTACAGAAACCCTTTACATGAACAGCTCACTTAGAATGAATTTTTTGCAAGCAAATCACACAGCCTCTAAAAATGGGTTTTATAATGTAGATGGTCCCAGACAACTCTTATTTTTTGCATTGTAATAAACTTTAGAAATCTGTTCATCCAAGCAAAATATATCAAGGTAGATAGGACTTCCTCAGTTGTTCCATAGGATTCCAAACACTAATGGTAATCACCAATTTGGAAGCACCTGAAGGGCAGTGCAAAAGATTTTACAATCCTGTACCATGAAAGGCTTTGTGGGACTTTAGTCTGCAGTTAGCAAGTATAGCAGAATAAAGTTCCCACAGTGGCAGGTTATTTTCTTTTCTCAATACATACATTTAAATGCAAATTCTAGTCATTTTAAGCCTGTATGTACTTCTCTGATGTTCCTATGCAGGTAATTTTCTACGACAGTGACTGGAATCCAACAGTGGACCAGCAGGCCATGGACCGGGCACACAGACTGGGTCAGACGAAACAGGTCACTGTTTACCGGTTGATTTGTAAAGGCACCATTGAGGAGCGCATCTTGCAGAGGGCAAAAGAGAAGAGTGAGGTAGGAATGAAGAAGCCATTTGGAACATGAGTGGGGTAGAGTAGATAGCAGAGAGTTCAGCTGTGGAATTGCTCTGAGAAGTAGAATAGTCTCTTCAGACATATAGATACCCACATGGGTATCTCTATGCTACAGGGGAAAAAAATAGTATCCATATTGTAACAGGGTAGCTGCACTGTGTAATATGGACAGAGCCCAGCTGGTATTGTGTCATGTGGTTAAAAAAAAAACCCACTGTTCTTGCTGAAAATGCCTGAGCCCAGTTTAAACTAAAGCTTACGCTGTTGTTAATCTAGGAATTCCAGTTTTTCTGGTGTAGACAAAACCATCATGGCACACCCACCGCTAAATTCTGCAAAACTAAATCAATCTTCCTACAATTTCAAATATGTGATCTTATCTTATTAAATATATGTAAATTTTTTTCAGAAAGTTTTGGCAAAAACCAGACAGGGTGTATTTAAGATATGAAAATTCCCAAAAGTGCTCAGCATCTTGCAGAATCAAGTAGTAAATGCTTTAAAACCTTAAGCCTCACAACACCTTTATATACTTACAAAAATTGGGTGCACAATTAACCATTATTAGCGGTAGCAGCATTGAAAGTTGTGTTGCCGACAGGGCTCAAGAATTGTAACATCTTTCCTCTGGATTAGACTTTGACTACATTAGAGCCTTCAATCAACTGTGCTTTGGTTGGTTGTATTGCAGCAATTGATGCATTGCTAATTGAGTGCATCCACATTGCCCACCCTGAATCAGTGTATGTTTTCCCCTGTGCAGATTAGGCAGATTAGGGCTGCCTAACACTGAGTGTGTCGGGAGGTGGCTGTCCTCTTTGACAGTTGACAAATACTTCTGATCTTTTTATACTATAGCTTCCACAGATATTACCACCCGTGATGACTTGTGCATCTGATTTTTGCCAGTGTAGATCCACCCAGAGAGGTTAAGGGACTTGGTCATGTACACACTGAATTGTTGTCAAATCTAGGGTTTAGAACACAGGCCTCCTAAAACCGTAAACCACACAGCCTCCCACATAAGTCATTTGAAAAATAGGGATAGTAATACTTATCTACCTCACAGGGAGGCTGAAGATTATTAATTAATATTTGTTCAGTACTGGGTTAAATTTTGCTGCTGAGTTTATCAGGATAGAATAATCACAACCTTTTTTCCTGACTTTCACCCTTTTAACTAGCACCTTTTCCTGGTTAGTATTTAGTAAAGAGAAAAGAAAATAGCTCATGGTTCCTCTGTTTATATTTTCTTTACTTTTAGATCCAGCGGATGGTGATTTCAGGTGGCAATTTCAAACCAGACACCTTGAAACCCAAAGAAGTGGTCAGCCTTCTGCTGGATGATGAGGAACTTGAGAAGAAATGTATGTGCAGTGCACATTGTTTTCCTTCTCCTTCTGTCCTGTGCTTCACTGGTGTAGAAATCTTTCCTCTCATCCCCTACAAACACACGCACTGTAGATAACCCTTTCTTTTTCCTGGCTTATTTTGTATCACTAATTGTTTTTAGTTCCAGCTCATTTCATATCACTATTGAGTAAAATGAGAGTGAGGTATGTGATGGTGCGGTATAAAGTTTTTACTGTCGCTTTTTTAGGATCACCACATTATTCATGAATGACCAAGCTTTGGCAGAATTATGAAGGTTATTCCAAATAAATGCTAATAAGAACTTTATATTTCAGCACACGTTTGGATGTACAATATAGTTGCACATTTTAATACCACTTGAGAGAAGAGTTTCCCAATAAGGCTTTTACTTGTCTGATTTCAGGGAGTTTGAATCTAGCATTACTCTTTAGGGACTTTCAGTGTGTTACTATAATATTGCTGGGTTTTATCCAAGGCTTTTTCGAGAACCGGAGTCTTTTGTGAGATAAAGAATATTTATACAGGGATAGGAAATAGCTTTGAGAAACTGATTCTTACATTATGCTTTTGCTACCTTTGTTTCCTGACAGTGCGTCAGCGTCAGGAGGAGAAGCGGCAGCAGGAGGAGACAAATCGTGTGAAAGAGCGTAAACGAAAGAGGGAGAAGTATGCTGAAAAGGTACTTGGATGCAAGGAGAAGAGCCTGAAAGGTTTTAAGCAGGGGTTCTCACACTATTACATAGTATGGACCAAGTTTTAATACAAAGATGATCTCATGGACATCCTCTTCTCCCATTCCCTATTATGTAACAGCCCTGTGGCAACTACAGCAATTGCTTACATATAAAAGTAATATTAGGAAAATATGTAATGTATCTTTTACTTTATCTTTATCTGCCTTTTAATGCAACTTGCAGCTTGGAAATAATGAAACGCTATGCGTTTATACAGCTCTCTGAACCACCAGTGATCCACAGAGCAATTTGGAACCCCCTAGTTTAAAGAACTAAATGGCATAATACTTTTCTGTTTTCATAGTTCATAAATCAGAGGCTTATTGGTGCTGTCATCTTATCAGATTTTGTTCTGGGAGTGTACAAATGGAACATAAATTCAATACCCGATACCAGTAAAATCTCACTATCTGAATGGCTTAATGAGAGGGGAAACAGAAATTTGTAAAATCAGAATTTCATTTGCTGGCTCTTCGGATTTGCATAGTCTGAATTTAAGATACTGGAAATTGGATAATCAGTGTTTATAAGAAAGCATTTCATGCTCACTTTTTAACAAAAAATTGAAATCAAAATCCTCTAATTCAGTGATTCTCAAACTTTTGTACTGGTGACCCCTTTCACATAGCAAGCCTCTGGGTGCGACCCCCCCCCCCCCTTATGAATTAAAAACTCTTTTTTATATATTTAACACTATTATAAATGCTAGAGGCAAAGCGGGGTTTGGGTTGGAGGCTGCCCCCTGGTGACCCCCACACAATAACTTCACGACCCCCTGAGGGGTCCCAACCCTCAGTTTGAGAACCCCTGCTCTAACTCTTCTGTAGCGGAAATGCTGATAAGTCATTCAAGCCATTTTAAAAAACCTTACTAAATCTAATATAGGAGCTCCTGATGCGTCTGGTGCCATGTCCTCCAAAAAAAAAATCCCAAAACGCCTTATTGGTAAATGCCATGCATGGCCTTTATCTTGTTATATTGCACTGCATGGTGGGCTTCCCAGTTTACTTGCCCCATTTCTTCTTCCTTAATGTGTTTTCGGTCCCTGTATTATCGGTTTGTTTTGCTTATCTGCAGAAGAAAAAGGAAGATGAGTTGGATGGCAAGAGAAGGAAAGAAGGCATGAACCTGGTGATCCCATTTGTTCCCTCTGCTGATAACTCCAACCTTTCTGCTGATGGGGATGACTCGTTCATTAGCGTAGACTCTGCCATGCCCAGCCCGTTCAGTGAGGTAAGACGGTCTTTGAACTGTCTCCCATGCCACCTTAGTCTCGTGGTCTTTAGGACTCTTGCTTTCTGCCCTCTAGCTAGTGTGGAACCTGTGTACTATTAGGGAACCAGAGATGTCTAAACCTAATATTGACCCATAGAGTTCAAACCAGTCTATCTAAAATGTAGAAGCTAAAATAATCTTCCCCTTCTGCTGCTCTGATGATGTCACCTCAAACTTAATCATTGTGTCTCTTTCACTGACTTCCTGTCTCTTTCTATGACAAGCCCTTCCTCTTTACCTTCAGACTCTGCATAGCTCCACTCCTGCTTGCATTCCAGCTTGTTTCCGTCTGCCCTCCCCTTGAGGGTGATCAGATGTCCCGATTTTGAGGGCTTTTTCTTATATAGGCACCAATTACCCCCACCCCCGTCCCGATTTTTTACAGTTGCTATCTGGTCACCCTACTCTCCCTCCTCTTCTTTATGTTCTCTTCATATTTGTGATTTTGTGTCTTTTTTCTTATCACCACTTCCCATGCCTGGAACAGTCCCTCTTTTTGTGAACTGAGCAACTTCCCTCTCTTCCTTCAAATACCTCTTCAAAGCTCAGTTTCTTTGTGTAATCATGCAGCACTAGTCTCTCCTAGAGCTCTTTCTTCTCCCTCATGTGCTTCTGATCCTTCATTGTTGTGTTCTGTGATTTAAACACATACCTCACAGGACAGATCTTGTCTTCCTTCATGTTTTTAAAGAGCCATGTTCTATAGTACTAAATAAATATTATTGCTTTTATACAAGGTTGAGTTAATTAAGATCCTTCACTCATTACTAAAAGATTTTGATTAGTAGTAGTGGTTGAGCAGAGAACAGGATTCTCAACCTTTCTCCTTCTGAAGTGGGTGCTCTCCTGAGGGTAATCTGCATGGGAATCAACAAGTGAATGAAGAGGAAATAAAGGTTCTCTTTGGATCTCTGCCAAATCCCTGAATCTCCCATTTTTAAAGTTAGCATATATTTTAGTTCAGAGTTGAACATTAAACATGGGCTGGAGAGAGAATTTAATTTTGCACTGTGTGTAAGTAGAGGACATGGTGTGGTGAGACAGGATATATATTGTGTTTTCAGTCTTGCATTGAGAGAGAGCCCAGGCTAGCTGTCATTTAATTGCCTGGGAGTAAAATGCTCTTTAATCTAGTTGCACCTTTTCTGAAGTTCTTATGCTTTTCCCCTTGCTGTAAATATGTATGTAAATAAGTTTTGTCTCTGTGCTGTCTAGATCTCCATCAGCAGTGAGTTGCATATGGGGTCTATCCCTCCTGATGAAAGCAGCAGTGACATGCTGGTGATTGTGGATGATCCAGCCTCTTCAGCACCACAGTCGAGGGCCACAAACTCTCCTGCTTCCATCACTGGCTCAGTCTCAGATACCATGAATGGTCAGTACTCTTCACTTACCATAATACTTACAAGGAGTAGTCAAGCCTGGACTTTGTATATCTACATAGTATAGCCGTTTTACCCCCACTTTACACCTACCTTGTAGGATTTAGTGAGGGGTGAAAAGGTCTAAGAAAAAGAGTTCCTTCTCATTATGAATTTTTTTCAACTTTGGCAGATAGTTTCATCTACTGCTGTATTCAATCATCCATCACGCTTTACCATTCCCATGATATTTAATACAAGTCTTGTTTGCTCCTGTGATGCAAAGGTCCATTCCCCTTTTTGCAATGTGTACATATCTGCAAAGCTCATTGCTATTACTAGACAGCTGTGTAAAGAAGTAGAATCCTCCATAGGACCATTCAGTTATATGTCTAAGCTTTTCCCGGAGCTCACTGTGGAGCCCAGGGACAGGTTCTGTATTGCCTACCTTTCTGTTGCATGATTGAGCCCACTGTAATTGCATGACATTAGCTAGACATAATTCTAGATTCCAAAATAATTATAGCCCTAGTTTTTGATGGGTTAATTTACAGATAGCAAATGGAAGAGCCAGAGTATCTCCAAATAAGAGTGTTTTTATCCTGAGATGTTAAAGGAGAGTTCTCCCCTGGATTTAGGAGCGGGGCTCACAGTCATGACAGCTAATTTGAGTTAGTGAGGTGTGACTAATTAGAGAAAATTGAGGAACAAAACTTGCATATTTGTTTTTTCTTGGGGGTTGATGGTTTAGTTACTAGCAGGCTGATGTAGATATCAGGTATGTGTGAAGTTGAATTTAGCTCATGAGTCACCTTGTGTATTACAACAACTAATATTTTCATCCCCTCCTTCGTTGTTTAAGGAATTTCAATCCAAGATACACCTGTCACAGGGAGAGGTAATTCAGGTAGAAGCCGGGGTCGCCCTAAAGGTTCAGGCAGTGGATCCAAAGGCACAGGGAAAGGCCGGAGCCGGAAGTCAACAGCAGGAAGTGCTGCTGCAATGGCAGGCGCCAAAGCAGGGGCAGCGGCGGCCTCTGCAGCAGCATATGCAGCATATGGGTACAGTGTGTCTAAAGGTAAGGGAGTCTGTTACATAGAGCAAATTAAACCATATTTTGATGTAAGACTGTTCAGATATCCTGCCAGGGAACAGGAGTTGTATTACAGTATCTCTAGAGTCTTGTGTTCTTTCTCATTGCGATTCAGTCATGTAACTGTACTGAATGGCATAACATTGTGATAATACAGCAAGTTCCACCACCCCAGTGCAGGGGAAGTAAGAGACTGGGAGCACTGCCTCTAACTCCCGTCTAGGTCTTTGCTCTTATGTATTATAGGCAGAAATCTTGCTTGTTCTTGGATTACGTAGCACTTAATGCATTTCCTTCCTCACACATTCTTTATCTCTCAGGGCTTGTCTACACTACCCGCCGGATCGGCGGGCAGCAATCAATCCAGCGGTGGTCAATTTATCGTGTCTAGTATAGATGCAATAAATCCAACTGCTGAGCGCTCTCCCATCGACTCCGGTACTCCACCAGAACAAGAAGCGCAAGCGGAGTAGACGGGAGAGCGTTAGCTGTTGACTTACCGCAGTGAAGACACCGCGGTAAGTAGATCTAAGTACGTCGACTTCAGCTACGCTAGTCACGTAGCTAAAGTTGCGTATCTTAGATGGACCCTGCACAGTAGTGTAGACAAGCCTCAGTGAAATGGGATTTTGTTCAGTCAGAGTGGACAGCGCTGCTTGCCACTGAAACATGGCTGTTACTGACTGTTCTTTGCGGTTGTCACATGGTCGCCCTGTAGCTATAGCCTTAGAGCCAGAACTTCAGCTGTTTGAATTGACATAACTCCATTGAAATCAGTTGGTGCCACAGTGATTCACACCTGCTGAGGACCTGGCGAAGTGGTGTATACCAGATGGGCTATGGCTCCCTCTTAGACCTCTCTCCCTTATGTGATCAACAGGCTCAGAGAATTCATAAGCATCAGGTAGTCAGTGAAAGCTAGTTGGATTAAAGAGCATGAATTAAGGGTCCATTAATATATTCCTATATCGTAAACGCAAGTCATAGAAGTTAAATGTTGTGTGTTGCTGACAAGCCACAGTGTGTGAATGGTGTGTTCACGTGGAATCTTTTTTTTTTACCCTGTTGCTAGGTATGTCTGCAAGCAGCCCTCTCCAGACATCAATAATTCGGCCTTCTGGACTTGCAGACTTTGGACCTTCAAGCGCCTCTTCTCCTTTGAGTTCCCCCTTGAGCAAAGGCAACAGTGTTTGTGGGACCCCAAAAAGCTTAAATGTGACGAGCACTATGATACCAGAAACCCCAGTTCGGAAACAAAGCAAAGGAGCCCACACCTCGGGTGGGCGGTAGTAAATTTGAGCCCTGGAGCTTACCTTAACCGTATTGGCTTTCAAAGTAGCCCACCCTGCCAGCAGAAGGCATGCAGAGAAATGCCTGTTGCCATCCCACACGTATGTGAAAAGAAAATCACAGCACAATGGGGATGGGTGGTTTACGTGAGCACTTTGATTACGTGTATCCAAAAAAATTACTTCAGCAGATTCTGTGAGGAGTATGGATAAGGAGTGGGGTTAACTGAGAATGTTTCAGATTAGTTTTTCAGTTAAGATTTACTGACACATCCTACAAGTGTGCTGTGAGAGAGATCCTGCAGCTATTTGTGTTTGTGGACACACAAGTGTACTGTCCTTCCTCTTCTTTGAGCTTCAGATGGAGTTCAGCTCCATTCTTATTCTAAGAAATCACTATCTGAACTCGGAGGGTATTCTGTGAAGTCAGAGAAACCCTCTGCACTGAGGACCTGACAGTGCATTTGAGGGTGTGCCCATCCAGGGGAGCTGGGTGGTTGAAGAGTCTGGCTTCTCTAGTGTGAATCAGTAGTGAATCTAGGGATTCTATGAAGGATGATCTGAAGACCTTGATTTCAAGGCTACGGGAAAGAAATCTCACAGAGTTTCCAGAGTCTGGACTCTTGTCAGTGCTATGCTTTTGAATCTGTTGTAAACATCTGGCAGTAGCTGGAACCACACACTTGGCCAGAGAATGCCTATTTAATGTTGCTGCGTCTGCTTCACAGAGAAAAAGAAGCTGCAAGTAACTGGTTTACATTTCAACGCCCAGGTCTGTTAGCATTGAGCATTCACTACGATCTCTCTCATTCTGAGCCATGCTGAGCTCTTAAAGGTGTAGGAACCATCAGGCTTTGCTTGTGTATGTTTCAAGAAGAGGGAATGCTGATGTGTAGGGGGGGGAGAAGTTCACTGCTGTTCCTCTCATTGTGCAATAGCAGAACTTGTTGACATTGCCTTTGGGTACCGCAGCTTGCCATGCCACAAAGGGAGCAATGGGGAGGGAGCTTTACTGAAACAAAGAGTGTGCCAGTCAACTCCCTGGGAAAAAGAAGTCCCCCATTCCAAGCCACCTACACAGTATGTTCTTCCAGCATGTTTCCCATTTGTCAGTGATGGTCTTACACAGCAGCTTGGCTGAGTGCATTACAATGTGCAGGCACTAATAGCCAAGCCCCATAAGACTTATAGAAGCCATTAAAGAGAACAGGAGTGTTGTCAGTGCCACTCTGTGTCCTCATTCTCTCAGATTTCTCTTTCCCCATCCTAAATGCACAAACCTCTCTAGAGCCCCTCATTTGGCTGTAAGCGTTGTCTGCATTGCACTGAGACAAAGGTGGGGTGGGGGAGGAGCAGTTCTCCTGGCAGGCTCATTGAAATCAAATGGTTATACTACTGGGGCACTTTCATCCCGGGGTGGGGGGGGAAGGGGGAACAAGTTATGAGTTACAGGTCTCTGCTGTGACAGCAGATGATGATTTTTTTTTCATCACCAAACCCCTTGCCTGGCATCTCGCAGTGTGAAGCAAGTGCTTCTTGTGGGCTCTGCCTCAAATTTGCACACCTGAAAATAGCGGAACTGAGTTTAGTTAGATTGATTTTTAAACAGATTTGTAGGGGATAATTGGGGGGAGGTGTCACTTAAATTAAATCATGAAGACTTCCCCCTTCCCCTCATATTCACATGTATATAATGATATTTAGAGGGAATCAGAAAAATGCCAAGCCTTTTTTCTCTTTGAATGTGCTGTCTATTTTTATAACTGAACTTGTATATATGTATAAAAAGAGACACATCTTTCTTTTACTAATTGGAGAAGAAAATCTTAAATAAATGCAGTGAGATAATTTTATGTAAATCAGAGTCTCTGTGGTTTGTACTCATGTAGCCATATGAATGGGATGGGGTGAGGTGTGTGGGAGTGAGTGTACGTCTGTGGGGATGTGTAAGTGTGCATAGGCTTCGGAATCAGGAGGTCTGTGTGTTCTACCCTCTGAGCAGTAGTGCACTCTAATTATTTTCCACTGTTGTTGTCCAATTAATTTACTGGATATGTACATTTTATATAACTAAGCAACCTACTATTTGCAGTGCAGAGAGAACATGTACAGTACACTACAGGTTACAGTAACTCCTCGCTTTATGTTGTCGTTATGTTTCTGAAAAATGCAACTTTAAGCGAAACGATGTTAAGCGAATCCAATTTCCCCATAAGAATTAATGTAAATACCGGGGGTTAGGTTCCAGGGAAATTTTTTTCACCAGACAAAAGACTATAATATACTCTGTGTATGTGTGTATATATATATATTTTCATAGAATATATATATATATATATATACACACACACACACACACACACACACACACAGAGTGTAAGTTTTAAACAGTTTTAAACTGTACACTGCAATGTTGATTGTGAAGCTTGGTTGAGGTGGTGAAGTCAGGGGGTGGGATATTTCCCAGGGGATGCCTTACTGCTGAATGATGAGCTAACAATCAGCTTGAGCCCTCAAGGGTTAACCCATTGTTGTTAATGTAGCCTCACACTCTACAAGGTAGCACGAATGGAGGAAGGGGAGACCACATGGCAGACAGACACACACACACCGTGTGTGTGTGTGTGTGTGTGTGTGTGTGTGAGAGAGAGAGAGAGATGCACATTGGCCCTTTAAGTACGCTGACCCCACTCTAAGTACACAGCCTTTTTAAGTAGATCAGCAAGTTGAGACAGAAGCTGCTGCCAGGAAGCTCCCTCCGTCCTGAGCCCTGTTGTTGCCCCCCGCCGTATGGAAATGGGGTAATTGGGTGTAGGAGCAGGGGGGACAGGGACACCCTGACATTAGCCCTCCTCACCCCCCACCCCCACTTGCACAGCAAGCAGGAGGCTCCGGGGAGCAGCACATGGCAGTGGGGGGAGGGACAGCTGAACTGCCCGGCAATTGATAGCCTGCTGGGCGGCTACCGCACTGGGAACTTAGGGGAGCTGATAGGGGGCTGCCGGTCCTCCCTGGTTCCAAGCTCCCACCAGCTCGCTGCAACGGGCTCCTCTTCCTGCAAGCAGTGGACAAAGCAGGCGGCTGCCAAAGGACATTATAAGGGAGCATTGCACAACTTTAAACAGGCGTGTTCTCTCATTGATCAGCAATGAAACGACATTAACCGGAACGACTTTAAGTGAGGAGTTACTGTAGCAGATGGATTTATTCAAAGGAAGGTCAGAGATCTCGTTTCTGGAAAACGGTGTTTTAGTTCAACCTGGTTGATTCCTTTTTCAGTGCTTCAGCCCATATAGTTATTTCACTCCAATTTTCAAATGGAGTTGTCAAGGGCTTGTTTATATGCATTTTTTTATTTTTAAACTGCTAGAAAGTTATGCCAGATATTGAAATAATGCCACAGCCGGGTGAAGAAAATAGTATCAGTATGAGCAAAACCTTGCATATAGGAGGAGATTGCAAAGAATTATTATAATTTAATCTACAATGGCTTAAAGTGAGGGTACTAGATTTGATGTAGTCAAATTAATTTTTTTTTAAATTCTCAATGACCTGTCTATGCTGTGTCAGGGAAGGTGATGGAAGCCTAATTGCTTGGGACATTTAAAGTAGGCTGTGCAAACTCTAGAAGATGTATAGCAGGGAACAATTATCTGTCTCCGTCCCTTCATAGGCAGGGAGATAGACAGGACGACCTCCACTAGCTCTACTCTACAGACCTATATCGGTATAACTACGTCGCTCAGAGGTGTGAAAAATCCACGCCGCTGAGTAACATAGTCATACCAACCTAAGCTCCGGGGTAGACAGCGCTATGTGCATGTCCCAGACCTCTCTTTCCAGGTCCTGAGCAGTTTTCCCTGTGACTCGGAAGGGGGAGCATCTTATTGGCGGGTGCGACCCGGTCTGCACCCGGTGGACAGTCAGATTAGTGCATCCAGGCTGGTTGGAAAACAGCTGTTGGTACGGATGCAGCACTCCCCTGACCTCAGCTTGCTGGGCAGGGGTTAGCTGATCCGAGAGGGGAATTGTTTCCAGGGGGGAACCAGCTCTGGTCCCAGGGAATAGATCTACTAAAGGGTCATCTCCCTGTTCTTCTCACTGTCCACACACGGCCAACACCACATTCCCCCTGGCATAATATGGCTTCATCATATTCACATGGTACACCCGGCGGTGGTGCTGGTCCCCAAAAAGGACGGGTTGGTCCGGTTCTGTGTGGACTATCGGAAGCTCAATGCCATCACTGTATCTGATGCCTACCCCATGCCCAGGCCAGACGAGCTCCTAGACAAGCTGGGAGGAGCTCGGTACCTTACCACCATGGACCTTACAAAGGGCTACTGGCAAGTGCCACTGGATGCAGATGCCCGACTGAAATCGGCCTTTATCACCCCTCTGGGGCTCTATGAGTTCCTGACCCTGCCTTTCGGCCTCAAGGGAGCGCCGGCCACCTTCCAGCGCCTAGTGGACAAGCTCCTGAGGGGGATGGAGAGTTTTGCCGTGGCGTATATTGATGACATCTGTGTCTTTAGCCAGACCTGGGAGGACCACGTGTCCCAGGTTAGACAAGTGCTGGACCGATTCCAGGGGGCTGGGCTGACTGTAAAAGTGGAGAAGTGCAAGGTGGGGATGGCGGAAGTATCTTACCTGGGCCATCGGGTGGGGAGCGGCCGCCTAAAGCCGGAACCAGCCAAGGTGGAGGTGATCAGAGACTGGCCCGCTCCCCACACCAAAAAGCAGGTCCAAGCCTTTATTGGGATGGCAGGATACTACCGAAGATTTGTGCCCCACTTTAGCGCCATAGCCACCCCCATCACTGAGCTATGCAAGAAGGGGAAGCCAGACAAGGTGGTCTGGACCGAGCAGTGCCAGGAGGCTTTCCGGGCGCTGAAGGAGGCTCTGGTCAGTGGCCCAGTCCTGGCAAACCCAGACTTTGACAAGCCCTTTGTGGTGTTCACCGACACCTCAGACACGGGACTGGGGGCGGTGTTAATGCAGGAGGATGGAAAGGGGGAGAGACACCCCATCGTGTACCTGAGCAAGAAGTTGCTACCCCGGGAGCAACACTACGCGGCCATCGAGAAGGAGTGCCTGGCCATGGTGTGGGCCCTCAAGAAACTAGAGCCCTATCTGTTCGGGCGACACTTCACCGTCTACACTGACCACTCTCCCCTGACCTGGCTGCACCAGATGAAAGGAGCCAACGCCAAGCTCCTGAGATGGAGCCTGCTCCTGCAGGATTACGACATGGACGTGGTCCACGTGAAGGGAAGTGCCAACCTGATAGCGGATGCGCTGTCCCGGAGAGGGGGCCCCGAACTTCCCCAGGTCACTGGTCTCAGTGACCCCGCTCAGTTCAGTCTCGAAGGGGAGAGAGATGTGACGATGTGACTCAGCAGGGAGGGGGGAGTGTTGACCTGGGAATGTGCCCTGGGGATGGGAGACCTGAGAGCCTGTCACCTGAGCCGGGAGGGGGAGGTAACACCTCTGCCCAGGAATGTGGACGGAGACTGCAGCAGGGAACCTGCTGGGTGGGTTTAGTTTGCAGTTTGGAGCTGGGGAGAGGAACACAGGGAACCCCAGGGCTGGGGTCTAAGAGCTTCTCCACAGCTACCATCTCTTGTGGAGGTGGATTAACTATTAACTAGGGAGAAGCTCTCCTGTCAGCATAGGCATGTCTTCACTTAAAATGCTGCATCAGCACAGCTGCACTTAAATGTAGACCTGCCTGAAGACTCTTCCACCTCTCACTTCTATGAAGGATTGTACTGAAAACTGATCAGGGCTGGCTTAGATTTACTGGGGCCCAGGGTCAAAGTCCAAGCTCCAGCGCCCGGGGTCAAAGCCAGAAGGCTTCCGTTCTGGGTGGTACGGCTCAGGTTACAGGTACCTGCCTGGGGCGGTGGGGCTGACTTTGCTCTCTCTCCTCTCACCCCCCCCCCCACCCCGGGCAGGAGGGCTCATCCAGTCTCAGGCTTTGGTCCCTCCTCCTGGGGTCATGTAGTAATTTTTGTTGTTAGAGGGGGGTCATGGTGTAATGAAGTTTGAGAACTCCTGCTTTAGGGCATCTAGATTTAGAGTTTGCAGCCTGTGCACCAACTCTTTGCTCTCAATCCTGGATCAAGTGTCTTGTCCTTCTCAGTAGCTATTCAAGGGCTAGATCACCTCAGTTATATTGGTCTGCTAAATATTGAACAAGATATTCTACAAGGGATTTGACTTGGGAGCTACTTAATTTCTTAACTTCACTAGATTTATACTGCACTGCTAGGATAAGGCTAATTACTTCTCATGTTTAAGGGCATAACCTGATCACCTGCGGAAGTTGGGAAAGATTTTTGTTGTTGTCGTTGTGAATGGGGAATAGTGTTGGGGAGAAGAATTCATCTCCTTTGGAAGCATCAGCTGTTGGCAAGATACCGGACTTAATAGCCCAATTGTCTGAACCAATATGGTAAGTCCTATGTTCCAAATTACAACCTTCCTCTTTCTTGCAGCACCTTGGAATGCTCCTCCAGAAAGCCTTCTTGACAAATGTCCTCTGAAAATAAGAAATGCAAAATGTTGTGTTCTGGGCTCTCTCTAGCCTCATCCTACCTCTAACTTAATTCCCACCTCTCCTCTTCCTTGTAGCAATACAATCATTCCAAAGCAGAAGAAGCTTCCAACTCATTTGATGTTAGACTTTACTTACATAATGTTCTTTTCTGGGATGTGTGAGGCTATGAGTTTGCATTCAGGCGAGAGGAAATGTTTCAGTGTTCAGGTATGAAATAACAGTTCCCTCTCCCCTTGACTGATGGGGATCATCCATTGTGGCTGAAAGGATGGGGTGATATGGGGTGGGAAGGGAAATTCTTCAAGCAAAACAGCCGTGTGCTCTTGAATTCCTGTACAGATAGGCTCCTTCTCACTACAGCCTAAAACCTTTGTTGTTTTCCTCCATGATGGGGCTACAAGGCTAATTTTCCCTCTACTGTTATTCACACCTTCATGTCAACTGTTTGAACATTGCCATCCTGATTATCACTACAAAAGTTTTTTTCTCCTGCTGATAATAGCCCACCTTAATCTATTAGTCTTGTTAGAGTTGGTATGGCAACCCCCATTTTTTCATGCTCTGTGTGTGCGTGTATATATGCAATCTGAGAACAAAACAGGTTACGAATATGGAAATGGGAATAAGCTCGACTTTAGCCTATATATATAGATATATATATCTTCCTACTGTATTTTCCACTGCATGCATCTAATGAAGTGGGCTTTAGTCCACGAAAGCTTATGCTCAAATAAATTTGTTAGTCTCTGAGGTGCCACAAGTACTCCTGTTCTTTTTACATCTACACCGTTAGCACCTTTCAAATGGCACAAGACAACAGTAGCGAGTTTGGAATGAGCAATCTTCTGGCTTCGGAGCCACTTGGCATGTACAGTGACTTCCTATCGTTGTGACATCTGTTTACAAGCAACAGTCCTTCCTTCAACCTTCCTCATGAGTGTTACACCACCATTCAGGATCCCTACATTGCCTTCAGGGCTTTGGATTGACAGGAAGGATACTTCGGCTTTGTCTGCCTGCATTGTTAAAACAAAAGGTTTAGTAAAACCTGCTTCCATCTCAAGGTTATGGAAACAGAATGAATTATACTAAACCCAAATGTGTAGCTTGCAGGTATTGTTACCATGAACACTCCTCACTGACCTTTTCAAAAACCAGAGGTGCCTTTATTTTTAGCCTGAGACTAGGAGAACCAGTTTGGAACTATTACTGTTGCTTTGGACTGTTATACAATGTTTTTGCGTAGGATGAGGCTAAAGTCGAGCTTATTCCCATTTCCATATTCGTAACCTGAAGCTGGTTATTTTGTTCTCAGATTGCATTAGAGGGGTGCCTTGCTTGGGGAAAAGTCATCTACACACTTAATTCACTCCCAGTTACTCCATTGTGTGTCTTACTGGACAGACGCTGCCTCCACATCTGACCTTCACCTCTGTGTGTTTTACCTGGAGGGCATAATCTATTTTTAAAAAATCCCTGGCATCTCACAGGGAGGGGCCCTCTCTCCATACCTCTAGCCCGCAGCTTTCTCTGTGTCCCAAACCTTAGGAAGATGCTGGTTTTGCTTTTCAAGAGTCTTACTCTTCGAGTGTTGCTCATGTCCATTTCCATATTGGTGCGTGCGCATTGCGTGACCATCACTGGAAGACTATTTTCCCCTAGTGGTATCCGTCGGGTCAACTCTGGTGCCGCTCGGAGTGGCACCTCTATGGCACGGTATATGGGCACCTGCCGGCCCACCCCCTCCTCAGTTCCTTCTTTCCGTCCATGGTGATCTCTTCCTTAGCAAGTGATTCCAATAGTAGTCTTCTTCCTGTAAATAGATTGTAGATAGCTGTAAATAGTTCATTAGCATAAGTATAGTGATACTTAGTGGATAATAGTCAGTGAGCACCTGCTCTGCCCTGGGGTGGGGGGGGAGGCGGTATCCCGCCTGGCCCCTGGGGCATGCCTTGGTCCCAGGGCTTCAAACAGTGTGCAGTGTGCTGTAAGCACATGCCAATTAATGACCCTCACAAGAGCTGTTTAAAGTGCTTGGTAGAGGGTCATATTCAGGATAAGTGCCGGATCTCTGGGAACTTCAAAATGAGGAGCAAAAAAAAAAAAGAGACAATCAACTGAAGTTCCTACTTATGGAGGTGGCACTCTGTCCCACTGCAGAGCGGCAGCTGGACCCCGTACTGAGCACCTCCTCTACCAGGAGTGTGCCGGCGTCCTTTCAGGACACCCAACATGGCTTGGGATCCCCAGCACAATCCTCCAAGCACCGGCACGCTTCTCCGGAGCCCAAGGCTGCGGCACCAAGGATACGGCACAGGCGCCGAAGAAGCGGTCGAAGAAGTCTGATCAGGCACATTCCCCCTCAAGAAAGACTGTTGAGAGAGTGTGATCTGTGGCAGACCACTCTCAATCGGAGGCGACTGAACCGGCACCATTGACTCCGGCCCCAGCAGGGGAACGGTTGAGTCCAGCACTGAGAGGCTCCCCACAGGGTGAGACAAGAAGGGGACACGACCCTCACAGCACCATCGACGCCAGAGGCTTATGAAGCGGCGCAAAACCTCTTGACTGTCCTAGCACCACTGTCCCTGAACCGAGGCCTGCAGGGGATAAACCAGACGCTGCAGGTTCCAGCCACAAGAGGACGAGCACCAGTCCTGGGCAAGTCCGCAACGATGGCGAGGCACCGTTCTCCATCCTGCTCATCATCAGGAGACTCAGCACTGAGACCACAATCACCACAGTAACGCAGCAGCTCGCCTAGATGCCAGTTGCAGTCCCAGCGCCAGCCTCATTCCTGGCACCAGTCACGCTCCAGGCACCGATCCCCACTCCCTGCCCCAGCGCCACTCGCAATCTTGGCACCGCTTGTCGTTGAGGTGCCACTCTCTATCACAACAACGCTTCCCATGGCGGCACCATTACTTGTCGTGGTACCATCCTCCTTAGAGACACCGGTCCGCATTGAGGCAAGGCCACTCGGCACCACGGGGCACAGCACCATCCTGGTCAACTAGGGTCTTCTGGCTCGGAATCGCAGGCAGAGTCATCTGCCTTGCAAGGAACTGGATCTAGAGCAGATCACAGACTAAGTATATTACTGCTACTTTAAAACTGTAGCATCCCTCATCCATGGATCTCAGTGTTTTTCAAGCTACAGTTAAACCTCACAATAGCCCTATGCAGTACATAATTTATAATCATTTACAGATATGTATAATACACTGATACTCTAATGGTCCACCCTAAACAGTTCTCCACTCTTCAGTGTTTGCAATGTGTTTACAATTATTGTGTCTTTACTCTTAGTCATAATTTGGCCAAGTGAACATTTAGTTCTGTTAATCTATTCTCACAAATGAATCCTTCTATCTTTTTAATAATTTTTGTTGCTCTTCTCTGATGAAGTGAGCTGTAGCTCATGAAAGCTTATGCTCAAATAAATTGGTTAGTCTCTAAGGTGCCACAAGTACTCCTTTTCTTTCTCCAGGGTGACGTCTGTCTGGCATTGTGATGTCTGGAATTGCAGACTGTGGGTGGATTTTCAAAAGTACCTAAGGTTCCCTGTAACTCTCTATATTTTTTTTGACCCTCTGAGGCACCAGTACTCTGGCTTAGTAGGACAGAGTCTTTGAGCTAGAGTATTAGTGCCTCAGGGGGGGTCAAAAAAATATAGAGCAGGTCTTGGCACACAATTATTGTGTGGTGCCAAGATCTGCTTCTCTGCTGTCCCCTTCTGAGCCCTGTCTGTCCCCCATGCCTCTTTTGTCCAGTGTCTCTCCCTGGCATCCCGATGGTCTCCGTGCTGAGCTGTGGATGGGCTAGTAGAATTGGAATATGGAAGTAGCCAGCAGAACTTGACAGATCCAGCTCTTTCTTCCAGAGATATAATAGTTAATGAATGAAGAAACAGTGTTGTTTAAATGTTACAATTTAAACCATGGCTTGTGTCTGAGATGTTATGGGAATAAATGTATGTGGGTAGTTTGGAATTGCCAGCAACCACGTTTCTTTAATTAGAGGAACTTGAGAAATCAATATAAACTGAGAGGATATGTTAAAAAGAACTTGTTTTAAAATGTTTCCTTTGCCAAAATTAACATTAATTTGACCACACAAATATTGTAGGAAGTTCAGTTGTACCATGAAAAGTGGGGTAAATATAGAGATTATTATACACACAAAACTGTTAGAAAGAACATTATGAAGTTTCAAAGTCAAGCACTCCAAAGTTAGGAAATGCCAGAATAAGGGTTTCTTGTGGAATCTTAACTAAGCTGCCTTGTACATGTGCATCTATGTGAACCTTTAATTACAAAATCACATCCTATTTTTCCCACAGACCACTTGCCTGATTCGGTGCACAGAATGGATGGTGCCATTTAACGAGCAACCATTCAAGTATTTTTCCTCAGTTGTTCAATGTGAGACCCCAGACCTTATTTACTGCACATTATTTAAACACTGCTCTGACTACAGAATTCATTTTTTCATAGGCATTTCTGTGGGGCTCATCGCTAGTATCTGAGGGCTTCACAAACATTAATTTATCTTCACAACATCCCTGTAGGAAGAGGGGGTGCTCTTTCCCCCATTTTATACGTGGGAAATAGAAGCACAGAGAGATTTGAGTATCCACTAATTTTTGGTGCCCAATTTGAGACACCTAGAATCTAATACTTCAGAGTGCTTCGCGCTATATAGGCACTATATATATATATATTGTGACAAAGTTCCTCCTCTAACTTGGTGGGTCTTGCACTTATTGGCGGATTTGCTCACCTTGGAGCTCACAGCAGCCCTCAGTTTGGCCATTTTCGTGAACCCACAGTCCAGGTCAACTCCTCCTGTATCTGACCAGGAGTTGGGAGGTTTGGGGGGAACCCGGGCCCGCCCTCTACTCTGGGTTCCAGCCCAGGGCCCTGTGGAATGCAGCTGTCTAGAGTGCCTCCTGGAACAGCTGTGTGATAGCTACAACTCCCTGGGCTACTGCCCCATGGCCTCCTCCCAACACCTTCTTTATTCTCACCATAGGACCTTCCTCCTGGCGTCTGATAATGCTTGTGCTCCTCAGTCCTCCAACAGTCCGTGTTCTCACTCTTAGCTCCTAGCGTCTCTTGCTTCCAGCTCCTTACATGCACACCACAAACTGAAGTGAGCTCCTTTTTAAACCCAAGTGCCCTGATTAGCCTGCCTTAATTGATTCTCGAAGCTTCTTGATTGGCTGCAGGTGTTCTAATCAGCCTGTCAGTCTTAATTGTCTCCAGAAGGTTCCTGATTGTTCTGGAACCTTCCCTATTACAGCCTGAACACTTCTCCCTCCTGAAAGCTGTTGTGTTATACCTCTTGATTGCGTTGTTTTGTTACTAAGTTTTTCTTCCTCCTTTTGTATTCTCTGTAATTGTTACAAATAAATTTCCTTTCTGTTTTAAAAAAAAAAAAAAAAAAACCTTCCCTGTTACCTTACCCAGGGAAAAGGGACCTACTTAACCTGGGGCTAATATATCTGCCTTCTTTCACTCTCCTGTAGCCATCTGGCCTGACCCTGTCACATTATGCGCAAATAAATTTGTTAGTCTATAAAAAAAAAAAAAAAAACCTTCCCTATTACAGCCTGAACACTTCTCCCTCCTGAAAGCTGTTGTGTTATACCTCTTGATTGCGTTGTTTTGTTACTAAGTTTTTCTTCCTCCTTTTGTATTCTCTGTAATTGTTACAAATAAATTTCCTTTCTGTTTTAAAAAAAAAAAAAAAAAAACCTTCCCTGTTACCTTACCCAGGGAAAAGGGACCTACTTAACCTGGGGCTAATATATCTGCCTTCTTTCACTCTCCTGTAGCCATCTGGCCTGACCCTGTCACATTATGCGCAAATAAATTTGTTAGTCTATAAAAAAAAAAAAAAAAACCTTCCCTATTACAGCCTGAACACTTCTCCCTCCTGAAAGCTGTTGTGTTATACCTCTTGATTGCGTTGTTTTGTTACTAAGTTTTTCTTCCTCCTTTTGTATTCTCTGTAATTGTTACAAATAAATTTCCTTTCTGTTTTAAAAAAAAAAAAAAAAAAACCTTCCCTGTTACCTTACCCAGGGAAAAGGGACCTACTTAACCTGGGGCTAATATATCTGCCTTCTTTCACTCTCCTGTAGCCATCTGGCCTGACCCTGTCACATTATGCGCAAATAAATTTGTTAGTCTATAAAAAAAAAAAAAAAAACCTTCCCTATTACAGCCTGAACACTTCTCCCTCCTGAAAGCTGTTGTGTTATACCTCTTGATTGCGTTGTTTTGTTACTAAGTTTTTCTTCCTCCTTTTGTATTCTCTGTAATTGTTACAAATAAATTTCCTTTCTGTTTTAAAAAAAAAACAAAAAAAACCTTCCCTGTTACCTTACCCAGGGAAAAGGGACCTACTTAACCTGGGGCTAATATATCTGCCTTCTTTCACTCTCCTGTAGCCATCTGGCCTGACCCTGTCACATTATGCGCAAATAAATTTGTTAGTCTATAAAAAAAAAAAAAAAAACCTTCCCTATTACAGCCTGAACACTTCTCCCTCCTGAAAGCTGTTGTGTTATACCTCTTGATTGCGTTGTTTTGTTACTAAGTTTTTCTTCCTCCTTTTGTATTCTCTGTAATTGTTACAAATAAATTTCCTTTCTGTTTTAAAAAAAAAACAAAAAAAACCTTCCCTGTTACCTTACCCAGGGAAAAGGGACCTACTTAACCTGGGGCTAATATATCTGCCTTCTTTCACTCTCCTGTAGCCATCTGGCCTGACCCTGTCACATTATGCGCAAATAAATTTGTTAGTCTATAAAAAAAAAAAAAAAAACCTTCCCTATTACAGCCTGAACACTTCTCCCTCCTGAAAGCTGTTGTGTTATACCTCTTGATTGCGTTGTTTTGTTACTAAGTTTTTCTTCCTCCTTTTGTATTCTCTGTAATTGTTACAAATAAATTTCCTTTCTGTTTTAAAAAAAAAAAAAAAAAAACCTTCCCTGTTACCTTACCCAGGGAAAAGGGACCTACTTAACCTGGGGCTAATATATCTGCCTTCTTTCACTCTCCTGTAGCCATCTGGCCTGACCCTGTCACATTATGCGCAAATAAATTTGTTAGTCTATAAAAAAAAAAAAAAAAACCTTCCCTATTACAGCCTGAACACTTCTCCCTCCTGAAAGCTGTTGTGTTATACCTCTTGATTGCGTTGTTTTGTTACTAAGTTTTTCTTCCTCCTTTTGTATTCTCTGTAATTGTTACAAATAAATTTCCTTTCTGTTTCAAAAAAAAAAACCTTCCCTATTACAGCCTGAACACTTCTCCCTCCTGAAAGCTGTTGTGTTATACCTCTTGATTGCGTTGTTTTGTTACTAAGTTTTTCTTCCTCCTTTTGTATTCTCTGTAATTGTTACAAATAAATTTCCTTTCTGTTTTAAAAAAAAAAAAAAAAAACCTTCCCTGTTACCTTACCCAGGGAAAAGGGACCTACTTAACCTGGGGCTAATATATCTGCCTTCTTTCACTCTCCTGTAGCCATCTGGCCTGACCCTGTCACATTATGCGCAAATAAATTTGTTAGTCTATAAAAAAAAAAAAAAAAACCTTCCCTATTACAGCCTGAACACTTCTCCCTCCTGAAAGCTGTTGTGTTATACCTCTTGATTGCGTTGTTTTGTTACTAAGTTTTTCTTCCTCCTTTTGTATTCTCTGTAATTGTTACAAATAAATTTCCTTTCTGTTTCAAAAAAAAAAACCTTCCCTATTACAGCCTGAACACTTCTCCCTCCTGAAAGCTGTTGTGTTATACCTCTTGATTGCGTTGTTTTGTTACTAAGTTTTTTTTTTCTCCTTTTGTATTCTTTGTAATTGTTATAAATAAATTTCCTTTCTGTTTCAAAAAAAAACAAAAAAAAACAAAAAAAAAAAACCTTCCCTATTACAGCCTGAACACTTCTCCCTCCTGAAAGCTGTTGTGTTATACCTCTTGATTGCGTTGTTTTGTTACTAAGTTTTTTTTTCTCCTTTTGTATTCTTTGTAATTGTTATAAATAAATTTCCTTTCTGTTTCAAAAAAAAAAAAAAAAAAAAAAAAAAAAAACCTTCCCTATTACAGCCTGAACACTTCTCCCTCCTGAAAGCTGTTGTGTTATACCTCTTGATTGCGTTGTTTTGTTACTAAGTTTTTTTTTTCTCCTTTTGTATTCTCTGTAATTGTTACAAATAAATTTTCTTTCTGTTTTATAAAAAAAAAAAAAAAAAAAAACCTTCCCTATTACAGCCTGAACACTTCTCCCTCCTGAAAGCTGCTGTGTTATACCTTTTGATTGCGTTGTTTTGTTACTAAGTTTTTTTTTTCCTTTTGTATTCTCTGTAATTGCTACAAATAAATTTCCTTTCTGTTTTAAAAAAAAAAAAAAAAACCTTCCCTATTACAGCCTGAACACTTCTCCCTCCTGAAAGCTGCTGTGTTATACCTTTTGATTGCGTTGTTTTGTTACTAAGTTTTTTTTTTCCTTTTGTATTCTCTGTAATTGCTACAAATAAATTTCCTTTCTGTTTTAAAAAAAAAAAAAAAAACCTTCCCTATTACAGCCTGAACACTTCTCCCTCCTGAAAGCTGCTGTGTTATACCTTCTGATTGCGTTGTTTTGTTGCATAGTTGTTTTGTTTCCTTTGGTAATTCTGTAAGTGTTACCAATAAATTTCCTTTCTGTTTCAAATAAAAAAAAAAAAAAACCTTCCCTATTACCTTACCCAGGGAAAAGGGACCTACTTAACCTGGGGCTAATATATCTGCCTTCTGTCACTCTCCTGTAGCCATCTGGCCTGACCCTGTCACAGTATATATATGTTAAAAGAGGTCCTGTGGAAAAAATAGTCTATGGTCACCTAATTAAAGACTAGCTCATAAAACGCATGCACAAGGGGGCTGAATTAATGGTGCACAGGCAACCCTAACTCTGGCATTTCCTAACTTTGCACACTTGACTTTACACACACAGAAAACTTGCATTAAAAAGTTAAGATTGCAATATCCTAGGGTTGTTTTGTTTTATTTAAAGCCAACTGTGAAACAACAGAAAATCCATCATGTAGCATCATATTGCCACCAACATGGGTGGTCATCAGGGTAGGACCTTAGATCTAGGGCACAGACATCTGCCACTCAAGCTAATGGAGTAACTGAAAGTAGGCTGTCATTCAATAGGTGGACCAGCACTGGAGGGATGAGACGTACACTTTGCCTGTGGGTTGCACAGATATTTGATGATAGCAGAGGAACAGTGATACTCAGGAGTTTTGTGTTCCATGAATGTGCTGTAGTAGGCACAGATCCTTCTGTCTGTTCTCTCCTCAAGCCTGACTCCTTCTGTCCCATCCCCTCCAACTTGTCTCTGTTCTGGTCCTGTCTCTTCCCACCCCCAGCTCCTCATCCCAGTCCCACTCTTCTTGCCTTCCCAGTCTCCAATTGTCAGGCTTCTCATCCCTGTCTGTTTGACCAGCTGCTCCCCATCACCCCCAGTCTGTCTCCTATCACTTACAGTCCCATTCTCCTTGATTAGTCACTCCCTGTTCCCCCTCCTGGCTCCTCATCCAATCTCTCTCTCACCTACCCCTGGCCTCCAGTCATCACCCCTGCTTGTTTCCCTTCATGCACATTGGCTCCCAGTCTTCTCCCTGGGCTCCTTATCCAATCCCAGTCCTCTTCCACCCCCATGGGTCTTTGTCCCAATCTTCCTGTCCCAAAAGGAAAAATTCTGTGTAGCCTCAGTCTTAACCAGCTGCTAAAAATATACCTTAGGGCCAATTATCTGGGGGAGAGAGCACCTCAGTATAACAACTGGAGGACTTGTGGCACCTTAGAGACTAGACTTAGATGCATCTGAGGAAGTGAGCTGTAGCTCACGAAAGCTTATGCTCTAATAAATTGGTTAGTCTCTAAGGTGCCACAAGTCCTCCTTTTCTTTTTGCGAATACAGACTAACACGGCTGTTACTCTGAAATCAGTATAACAACTGTTTCCCTTGTAGGTCATTTCAATGAGTGCTGTCTGTTTTCTGGTCCCCAGAATAATTCAAGGTGAGGTGGGGACAAGGTGGTTGTCCTCAGTTTGCTGTAAACGACACCTCCCTGGCTTTGAGTTTCACTGACCTTTCACATAATTTCAACTGCAATACTGAGCATGTTATTTACAATACTGGCTTTTTTTAGGGCCTCTGAAAGTGTAAACACATACCACAGTGGCTGGCACAAGATGATTACTAGAAGTCAAGAGAGGTAATGTAAACACATCCACAAACAATTTATGGGATTTCACAGTTTAAGACAGAACTTCCTCAGCATTCTCTGAAAGAGGGGCAACATTCACTTCCTCCCCTGAGAACTAATGCCATATCTATTGTGCAACTTTCAGCTGAATTGGAACCAGTTAGACCTTATCTAGACTAGGAGAAAAGAAGTGTTTTAAATTTAACATTAAACACATTTCAAACACTACTTAGCAGCTGCGGGCGAGAGCTGCTTTGAGGACATATAATAGTGTTTGTTGTAACTGGGTTAGATGGGAGGGTCGTGAACTGCTTCCAAAAGATAATTGTAGTGTAGATGGATCCAGCCATGCCTCTGGTTCAGAGCAGAATGGTGATGTAGTGGTTTGAATAGAGGATGGAGAGCCACGAACGAATGAATTCCAGTTCTGATACTGACTTAGCCAAGTCACTTATCCTCTCCGCTGCAGCATCTTCATCTGTTATTTACTTCGTTCTCAAGGGTTCTGTGCAGATTTGTAAAGCACATTGCAGGTTAAAAGTGCCATAGGTGCAAAGTATTACTATGAATATGGATGACTTTAGTTCTGTTTTAATAGTATAGCACCGGCTAACACCAATGAGTTTTTAACCTTTTTCACACACACGCTTCACCCATTTAAGAATTCTACTTTTACATCCCCCTCAAGTACAGATGGTTTGAAAAAGTCTAGGTGCCCCCAAACACTGACATACCCAGTTTCCTTGCACAGGCAAAGCAGACATTCTGTAGCTCTGTAGCTTCCCGTTCAGACCAGTCTTAGGGGAGTTTAGTTTAAAATCCTCCCATTTCCTCAAGCTTTTTGTGATGTGAGCTTTAAATGCCAACAACTATTCAGGTTTGTCCTAAACTGCAAGACTGGCAACAGTGGCCCAAACTGATCCTGGTGGAATTCCCCTGATTTTATTTAAAATTCACCAGGGATGAATTTGGCTCTTTGTGTTCTTGGAACGTGGGAATGGAGAACAGTGAGGAAGGAGGCAAAAAGATGAATAAAAGGGAGGGCAGATGAGAGAGAGGTCTTTGTCTCCATATCCCCAGAACAGTTCAAGATGGCCTGGGAATGGAGTTGGAGGTCAGCTCTGGCTGTTCAGCACCTCCCTATCTTTGGATTTCACTGACCTTTCACATTATTTCAGTGTCATTCTTCAGAGTTCAAGGTACTGGCTGTGTCTCGGGAATTCAAAAGCATAAAAGCACATCAGGTTGGCTGGTACAGTGGACAGGATGAAAAGGATGCTGGGGAGAGATTAAAGCACATCCAAAAATGGGGGGGAAGGAGGAGGGATTTTTAAATAAAGCGTGTAGAACTTCCACTGCATTCTCTAGAATGCCCACTCCCCAAAAGCCTTAAAGCCCTTGTAAAACATTACTCTAATATTGTGATCCTTAATTTTCTAATATTTCTATAGCGCCAAGACAAACCCATGAGGATTTTCACATAGGCCACGCAGCCAGACTGGAGGCAAGGAAACCCAAAGGCTGGTGAGCGGCAGTGGGGTGACTATCTGGGGCAATGACCTGTATTTGTGGTTCCGCTGACCCCTCCCCTGTCTTTTCCCCTGGGCTCCACTGCATGCAGGTAGTGTGCCCTCACCTGCACACTCGGGCAGCACCAGTTCTGCTGGAGAAAGGCCCTCTGAAGCCACAGAGAAGGGGGTAGGATTTGCCTCCAGACTGAATCCAATCTCTTTGCACATCGTTAACCTTCCTAGGTTCTGATCCCATGCTCCTCTGTGCGAGCAAATCTCCCACTGACTCCAAGGGGAGTGCGGGTAGAGGAGTGGAGCAAGTATGACTGAGAGGAACTAGACACCGCAAAGGGCAGACCGTGTTGGATGAGCCTCGCTTGGATGGTTTGTGGGGTGATGTATTCATTTGGGGCCTGAGGCACCTCACGATATGCAATGTCCTTCTGGAACATGAGGAGGTAGAGAAGAGACTAGCTAGCAGTACCAGGCACAGGAAGCACTGGAATGAGATGTTTCCAGAAAAACAACTACTCAGCAACAATACAGTTAGCGGATATATCTTTACCACCTTAGGCCTGTTTTAAAACAAAAACTTAGAATGTTAAGGGTTGGGGTTTTTTAAGATGTTTGAAAGGCGGGAAATTCAAAGCTGAAGTTACATTTAGGCAAATTTAAAAATCTGGAAATTCAGTTAAGGCTCCAAAAACAGCCTTAACGCTTCTCCTTCACCCTGCTAAAGTGATGCATTCTTATGCCTCTGTCGCATGTTTCAAATATTTGCAGACTTTGTCCTTTATGTGGAACACAGCATAGTTATGTGGAACAGAAGTTTGTTTTGAAGAATGTGGTACAACACTCTGTGACTGGTAGATACATTTGTACATTAGACAGAAGTCATAGCTGATATCTAGTTGTATATAAATGGTTGGGCCCCAGATCAACCCTGGATGTGTCAACAAGTTTCGTGGAGAATATAGTGAGAGTTTGGTTTGTTTGGGGGCTGGTTGTATTCATTTAGATGAATAAATGGGCCAAAGGTGTTAATATAACCCAGTCACTATCCAGCATTAAACAGTATTAAACAAAGTCCAGGGTTTGGTACACAGAGACCTCAGCCTGCTTAGTTCCATGGCAAACACACCATTAAACATATTTTTAACCTTTATTAAAGATACAGGAAAGAAGGAAAAACAGTTAAAGCATTTGAAATATAACCATTAAATAAGGCTTTCATTTTAACAACATCTCTTGTTCCCTTTCCCTTTAGCTGGAGAGTTTTAGAAGGAAAAGAACCCACGTCTGACAGTCTCTTAGAAGATGGTATGAAAGATAGTAATATCTGCCCTTTTGGGGAAAAGAGAAGAAGTTAGTTGAGATGTGATGGAGTGGCTGTTGCTGATGAAGTCAAATCCCATTTCATCCCAGGTGGTGGTTGGGATTTAGCTCGTGCTGATAGAGGTGGTGATGTCATCTGGGTCCCTCTCTCTGGCCCTGGTCTGGTCAGGACATTTCTCAGGGTGACGAAGGTCCGGGATCTCAGGAAACAGTGGGGCTAACGGCCATGATGGTGAAGCTTGCTCCAGTGGCCTCTGTCTTTTCTTCTCTATTTTTCCCACAAAGTCTCTTTCTTTGAGGACCCCCAAAGGGAATGGTGGGTGGAATAGCCCATCCCCTCATTATTTTGTCCATCAATTAAACCAAAATTGGTGTCAGATATTAGGCCTATTAATATCTGGTGCCACATCTGTTTTTAACCAAGCATGATTTAAAGGGAGTCCTTGAGTCTCATCAATGTGGCAGCCTCTTTTGTCTGGACTAATTTAGTCTCTCGCTCTGGTTCTCTTGCACCTGTTCATAACATTCATTACTGAAAACAATTTGACTTACTTTCCATCAGCATTTGTTGTTATAGGATATTGTAACATCTTATGAACTTTCATATATTCTTTACACTTGAGCTCATAATTAGGGTAAATTTGTCAGCCCAATTATCACAAAAGGCCATACATAGAAGGTCAGATGTAGAAAAAGTCTCTTGAATAACGGGAAATATAGGAATGGGGCTAGAGAGTCTTTGATCTCGGTAAGGGGTGGAACAGAGTAGGTGGCTCATTGTGAGAGGAATCAGTGACTGGGTAGACGATGTTTATGCAATCAGCTTGAGTTCATACCTATTTTTGCAGGAATCATAGAATATCAGGGTTGGAAGGTACCTCAAGAGGTCATCTAGTCCAACCTCCTGCTCAAAGAAGGACCAATCCCCAACTAAATCATCCCAGCCAGGGCTTTGTCAAGCCTGACCTTAAAAACTTCTAAGGAAGGAGATTCCATCACCTCCCTAGGTAATGCATTCCAGTGTTTCACCACCCTCCTAGTGAAAAAGTTTTTCCTAATATCCAACCTAAATCTCCCCCACTGCAACTTGAGACCATTACTCCTTGTTCTGTCATCTCCTACCACTGAGAACAGTCTAGAGCCATCCTCTTTGGAACCCCCTTTCAGGTAGTTGAAAGCAGCTACCAAATCCCCCCTCATTCTTCTCTTCTGTAGACTAAACATCCCCAGTTCCCTCAGCCTCTCCTCATAACTCATGTGTTCCAGTCCCCTAATCATTTTTGTTGCCCTCCGCTGGACTCTTTCCAATTTTTCCACATCCTTCTTGTAATGTGGAAGGCGGAGGAGTTTATGTGGCTGTATTAGAAGGGCATGAAAAGGTAAGGGTGGTTGTGGGATACAGGAGCGGGGTGAAAGATAGGAATTGCCATACTGGATCAAGCCTGTGATCCATCTAGCCCACTATCTGTGTTGGACAATCCAGTATGAAATATTTTGGAGGAGGGCACTCTTTAATGGACATGTATGGAAGGCACTCAGATACTACAGTAATGAGGGACATATAAATACCTAGATGATAAAAAGGAGTCTCTCTTGTGTATGACAATAAAAAGGAGTAACATGCCCACATAGGATGGTGGAATCTCCTTCCCTAGAAGTTTTTAAGGTCAGGCTTGACAAAGCCCTGGCTGGGATGATTTAGTCAGGGATCGGTCCTGCTTTAAGCAGGGGGTTGGACTAGATGACCTTCTGAGGTCCCTTCCAACCCTGATACTCTATGATTCTATGATTTTATGTATTTTAATCTGGTCAGTGATTATTTTATGCCCTGAACATGAGTCTCCATCCCATACATATTATATTCTACCTACAACAACTGTAGATATTCTCATTATCCATATAGACTCATAGAATCATAGTCTCTAACGTCAGAAGGGACCATTATGATCATCTAGTCTGACCTCCTGCACAATGCAGGCCACAGAATCTCACCCACCCACTCCTGTACCAAACCCCTAACCTATGTCTGAGCTGTTGAATCCTTTTTTGAAGCCTGCTAAACTCTTGGATTCCATGATATCTTGTGGCAGTCAGTTCCTCTGGTTAATCATTCATTCTGTATAAAATATATTTCCATGTATAACTTTTATCTGAAGACCCTTAATTCACAAATGTATTTTAGTGGCCTCAGACTTCCCAAGAATATTCTCCTCTGGCATAAGACTTGAGGCATTCAAAACTTGAGGCTAAAAGGGGAGTTCTTCTGTTTTTGACTAAAGATAGGGGTATGTGTGTCGAAACTGGGCTTAGATTGGAATTACAGGCTTTTAGCTATTGCAACACTGCAGCTCCTAGTGGATAAATGTGAACATCATAAAAACCACACCACCTTTGTTTGGCTGCTCTGCTGAGATGTCCAAGAATTAAATGAGCTTGGAAAATGAGCTTGGTGTGTCAGTGTTAAGGTTAAAGGCACATTGGCAGAGTGATGTGTGCGGAACTGTGCATATCTACTGTCCATACTGAACATGTTAGATGATTTATAGAGAAAGTTTCAGATTTAGTGGCACTCAGTTCAACACATTTCAAGAGAATGCACATCGCTCAAAATAGAAAACTAAACTTAAAACAACCCCAAAATTAAAACCCTGTCCATTCCTTAATTTTCCTGTAACTTTGGGAGGCAGGATGTTGACCTGTCAGCAGATGGAAACTGGAATTTAGTATGAAGTGAGTTAAAGCAAACCACCACCTACATCCTTTCACTCATAAATTGGATCAGTTCCTGGGATGGCTTGTGAGGGGATTTTGTAACATGTTGGCTGCTGGTGGTGCTATTCTGGTCTTTTTATTTTACTTGCAAATGTACGTGATTTGTGTAAAATTGATGGGTTTGAATGTAATTGCGTATTTAAGAGCTTCTCAGTATAATATGGAACAGCTTCTACATGTACTGCTTTGACTGATTCATGCAGCAGTTTGTGAGTCAGTCTTACTACTATTGTTGTTGGTGTACAGATGTCAGGCTCCTATTTTAAGGTAGTAGGAATGGAATACGTGACTGTGACAGAAAATACTATTCTCATTATGAGGTGCCTACCATCGACTGTATATACCGAATGCTGCTAGTGCCATGGCTACAGCTGGAAAAGCTCTGTTTGGTTCAGCCATTGTTGACCACATTGAGTTTATTATAAAGTATGTGGACCACTTTCTAGGGTATGCACAAAAGCCAGAATACACATCTCTAGTGGTTGAGCGTGGCTGGCATGATAGATACCTATGGTACATTTTTACCTTTTCTCTGCCTGTGAAACACCTGTAAGTGATTAAACCAACAACAAAATTTGTCCCCCAGCTAGCTGGCAGGCTAGCAAACACAAGTGGAATCATGTGTATGCCAGATATGAACAGCTGTACATGGACTGCTGATACAGCTACAAAATGAACAGTTTGCCAGTTCCATCACTGGGAGCAAATGCCAGAAAGAGACAATTCATACTATGGTGAACTCTCAGAACTGCCTCAATTGTAACATACACCCACTTTCCAGCTGCTTAAATATCTCTCAAGGAAGACTGACCCACCCCACCACTAGGCTACCGAACCTTTCCACCCAGACAAAGAACCTCAGGCCCCCACCACAGATCTCTAGTGCTCTTGCACCCCTTCCCTTTCTTGCACCACTAGGCTACTGCAATCCAGAAACAAGTACTTCATCCCTTCTTCCCTGCCAGTTTTTCAACCCTCCTTCCATTTCCCATGGAAAGCAACATAAACCCTTTCCAAGCCCCTCAAGGCTGCATCTAATCTAGCAAACTTCATACCTGTAATTCATCACCGGTGCAGTTCAGGTACTTTTACGACCATGTCTTCTAACCCAAACTAGGGGCAGGTGACATGGTAAAAACAAACAAATCATGAGCCTGACCTACATGACCATTTCTATGTCTGCTACCAATGTTGGAATTGTACAGATGGTGAATGATGGGCATGAAGTTTGCTGGTATAGACCAGCTCCCAGCTTTTAGGTGGCGGTCAGCTGGAAATTAGATGATAGTCTAAGGTTGAAGAACCAGATTTTTTTTTATCTCTTTTGTCTCCTCTTAACCCTTTTCCTGTCCGAATTTGTTTCCCCCCTTCATACTCTGGCCTTGTGGGAACAGTACCATAGATGTGTATGGCGATTTATATGTGAAGAGGAAGAGGCAGATTAACTGGTTTCCTGAACCTTATATAGTTAGTTATAGCAGTGTAAAGTGGGTATAAAATGCTACTGTTTTGTTGTAAGGCAACAGTGAATCAGGACCAAGTTCCCTCCAGTGAAGAGTTTATCTCATCAGAGGATGGAGAAAGGGGGATGGATCAAGCAGGGATTAAAATCATGTGACTTGTGTGGTATTATTTAGACTTGACAAACACTTTGTAGAGTTTAATTTGTTCCTAACGTAGATAGGAGAGGATTGTTAAGCAGTGGGAGGCAATCTACTAGAAGTGAGTGAGTAGGAGGGGGCTTGAAGAAGAAAGTCTAGGGGTAATGGAGGAAGGAAGCTGTTCTAGGTATAATCATGCCTAGCTCAGATGGCACTTTTCAAACCAGGTAAGTATCGTTATCTCAGATAGGAAAACTGAGTCACAGAGGAGTGGCATGACTTGCCCAAGGTCACACAACAGGTCAGCGGAGGAGCTGAGAATAGGGGTCTTCTGAGTCCCAGTCCAGTTTTCTAGCCCCTAGGCCACACTGCTTCCCCTACAAGCAACATGACAGAAAAAGGCAGGAAGGTGTGAGTAGGCAGAGGAGGCAGCCTCTGGGAAAGAGGGAGGAAATGGCTAAACCGATAGCACACAAATGGCACAGTCCCCTGTCTGACTTCACCTAGCTATTTTCAGTTTGGTTCTTGAGATACCCAAAAAGGGCAGCTGGGGTGGTTTGTACCAGGCATGTCACATTAGCTGGGGGATGTAGTGAGTATTACAGGCCTCAGGCTCTCTCTACTCACAAAGTGCCACAGGTCAAAATTGGGATGCGGACCTTTTAGATCAAGAAAATGTGACATCCTGTCAGAATCTTGTGAAACAGGAAAGCCCTCCAGCAGAAAGGGAACTTCTCATCACTCTGACATCGATAAGATACAGTAACAGGGTGATGATGGGAGCTGTACAGTCTTCTCCACCCCAGAGCTAGGACTGGAGGAAAACTGCTTGTTCTAGTGCCCTGCACCAGGGAAAATGACTAGTGGAGTCACTTGTGCGCCGGGTATTCTCTCGGTGTGGGCCGTTAGCTTTTAATCCACCCCCACAAAAAAATGCATAAACTGTGCTGCTTAAAAGAATCCATCAGGTTTGTTTTTCATTTTAGTGTCAGTTGGTTTTATTACTGGGCACAATACAATTTCACTTCCTCATAGACACAAGCCACAGTAACATGTCAGGCAAACGTTTCCTCTCCCCCATCATGGAGAAACTGTTTAAAAAACAAGACTAGTCCATGTTGTCAAGAGTCCGTTCTCGAGAGGGATTCAACCAGACCTTGCACTAGCAGCAGCTCTGTCCCATACACTATTTAACAGCAGGGAACTTGACAGGTGAAGCTGATGAGTTTAGGCTTTAGTGCTTCATCAGCTTCCTTCTCCCCGCTCAACACTCTCAGGACAGCTTTTTCTCCACATGTAAACTCAAGGTCTGGTAAGGGGCTCATGCCTTTGTGCCACACCCTGCACTGCAGGGCATGAGCCTCTACACCAGCAGAGGGACGTTCCCCCTCTTAAGGAAATATATATTACTACACATTACAATACATACATCTTCAAGTTGCAAAAGTAAGTGCATTGGTTCTGTCCCTTTGAGACATATATAAGGAGGTAGGGCTCATAAGAACCTATAGAGGCAAATTAATTTTATATTGCACAGGAGCCCCGGCATTATACTTTAAAGAGTCAGGTCACTGTACTGGAGGTGGGAGAGGGAAGAAAGCGGAGGTCTCATTTGATACCAAGCATGCTCTTGTCCCCACCACCGTATAAGTAGCTTTGCCAGTCTGAGGTAGAGTGACCGTTATACTGTGAAAACAACACTGCAGTCAAGTCCAGCTCAACTGGTGTCCAAAATAAAAGTACACTGAAGAGGCCAGCATCCTCTCTCTGAAAGGAGAGGGTTGAACACCACACTCTTCACATCTGACTGCCACGGAACCAAACCTTACAGTGCAAACTTACCAAGCAGTCAAGATCCTCCCACCCAGCCAGGAGACCAGGAATGTCCACCATGTTTCTACAGGTGGGGAGTGGCAGCTCAAGTATGCTTGTAGCAGTTTCCCCACCCCCAGTTACTTGCTCAGGTCTCCCCCAGTCCAATGTATTTGGTCCTTGTTTTCCTTCCTCCCCCCATGTCTTCATTTGACATTTTGAAATGAAGACGTCCCCCCTTTCAACCCTTCACGATGTTCACACTTCCACTGAGGGATTCTCAGCCTGGCATAGACAGGGCAGGATGGAAATGAGGGCCTCCTCAATGGAAAACAAGTGTTCGTCCTCCACCTTGGGACAAAAGTAGCGCATGAAGTCTGCCAGTCGCAGCAGATACTCTATGTTGTGTCCAGAGCGACCGCTCGAGACAATGATCTGGGCTGCAATGTCCTCTTCAGACGCTGGGCCAAGGTAGGTGGGGTTCTGGGGTGTAGCAATGTAAACTAGGGCCAAGATGGGTTCGTCAGCCTCTTTATCCTGGGGGTGGAACTTCACTAGTTTAGTGTCATAGCCCCCCAGGACTGCTTCTCGCATGTTCAAGTACTGGAGTGATGCAGCAATCTGCTCTCCACGGACTTCATAGGCAACACCCCACGTGCATGCCTGAAATTACAAGTGAAGATTATTTGCTGCTGCATTGTATCTGCAACAAATGCACCAGCATTTCCGAAACACAAAACCTTTTGTTTCAGGATGCATGGTCACCCTGTCTAGTTAAACAATGGGAACAAGGCCTGAAAAGACCATCAGGCATCTGAGAAGGGATCACACAACTGATGGAGGAAGGGATGGAGGAAGGGATGGTCTCCCTCTTCTGCTCTCCAAGAAGGCAACAAGGAATAGTCACCTCTGTCTTTCAAAGTCACTTAAAGTGCAAAATTCAGCCCTTGCTGTATGCCATTGAAATAAGAGAAACTGGCCCCAGAACACTCCCAGCAGCCTAGTACTCCTTCACAGGGCAAAAAGGGTCTCTACCTTCTGACTAGCTTATTCTGGAGGGGTAAACCTAGTGTTCACTTTCATCTTGCAGGACGAGGGACCAGATTAATTCCTGGTGAAAAGCACTAAAGTGAGTGTGAGTATATGGGTGATGAATTTGGCACATCATATCCCATTTCATTTCATTTGTCAGGTCTCTAGTTTTAACTCTAAACCTTCTTTGGCTGAATGGTCTAAAGTAGTGTCTGCAATTCCTTCACTTCCAGTGAGTTTGCTGACTAATGCAGTCAGCCCAAAGGAGTGTCAATAAAAAAAATAAGAACTCCAGTAAGGCCATCATATTGATTTATACTAACCCACAAAACAGTTTCCCAGGGTTATTATACCATTATTATCAGATACAGTTGCCAAGGGGTTACCATTGCCATGTAGTTAATGATGGAGATGTTGATTAGCTACTGAAATAGTCTAGTGTCATTACTATGGGAGTAATCCACCTAAAGCCATATAATAAACCTGAACAGTAGCAGCTATAGGTGTATGTATGTATGTATAAATAAATAAATGCTAGATGTAGATACTTACATCATAATCCTCCTGGAGGGTAACCACACGGCCAGGCTACACAGGAGAGAAATATCATTTTAGAAACCAGATCAAGTACCAAGTCACCAGTACAGGCAGGCTAGGGTGATACAGCCCTGCTGACACCCACCGCAGCTCCAGGTACCACCACTACACTGCAGGCTCGTGAGACAGCAGCAGCTGCAGGCCACCCAGCACCACAATGATGGCACCAGCTTCAGACAGGGTATGGGTTGTGCCAGGAGGCACAGCAGGGTGGGAGGGAAGCAGATTTTTTCCAAGATTATTAGATGTGGAGCTGAATCCTGGAGAGAGAGCTTGGGCAGGTGCCTTTATCAGTATCAAGGGCCACTTACCCCTGTTGGAAGTGGTAAGTGGCCCATCCCATCCAGGCACCAAGGGCAGGTAGGTGCCAAGGGGTGGCTTTGATTGGCCACCTCCATGGCCAGGGCAAGGAGAGAGAGAGATTCACCACCAGGGTTACCCCCCTTCTCCCCTCCCGGGGCCCGATCCCCGCCCCCCGCCGCCGGGGCCCGATCCCCCTTTACCATCTTCTCGTTGCCGCGGTGGAAGGTGTCTCCCTGCCAGAAGCGGCGGCTGTAGCCGCGGATGAAGCCCACCTTCCTGGAGCTGAACTCGAAGTCGGGTCTCCACACCAGGGAGCCGTAGCCGAAGATCCAGAGGGGCGTTTTCTGCTCCCCAGCAACCTCCTCCTGCGCCTGGCGCTCGGCGGGCGGCGGGTCCCGCTTCATCGCCCCGCTGCAGGAGCCCAGGCGGCGGGGGCCGGGGCCGCTGGCGGCGAGGCGGGTGCAGCAGCGCAGCAGCAGGCTCCCGAGGCGGGTGCACGGGGGCAGCCCCAGCGCAGAGGCGGGGCGCGAACACGGCGGGGGCGGCTCTCCCCGGCAGCTGCCTCAGTCAGCGGGACCGGGCGGCCGGGCACTGAGCTGAACGCCGGCCGCCCCAGCGCTTTAAACCCCAGCCCGCCGGCAAGCTCCGCCCACCTGTCCGTGACGGGCGCGAGAAAGGGGCTCCTTGTCGCCGCCTCCAATCAGCGGCCCCGGCTCCAGTCCGTTGCCTCCATGCGGAACTGTGATTGGGAGGAAGGGCCGTCAGTCCCGGCAGAGCTCGCTCGCTGATTGGTCGAATGCTGACTCCTGTATCAATCCGGGATGATGCAACTGACCGGGGATCTTTCGGCGGGCCGTGCGAAGAGCAAAGCCGGCGGCTGATTGCATCAGGTGGCCAGGGCATGGCCAGGGGCTGGGCGGGGCGGCAGAGATGTGGGTCAGTAGGAAAAAGGACGTCTCGTGGAACGCTGAGAGCCTGGACCGAGCCAAGCCCCACAGTCGAGTTCAGTGCCTCTCTCTGTCCCTCACTCTCTGAAATGGGCACAATCGTGCTTCCCTAGGCCACAGCCTAAGCTAAATAGTGAGGTGACCCTGATGGGGGGGATGTAAGTAGCTAACGAGTAAGGAGTCCTATGGCACCTTAAAGACTAACAGATTTATTTGGGCATAAGCTTTCATGGGCATCTGCGGAAAAAGGACAATAAACTATCTCAAACTCCTACATGCCACAGGGGGCTACAACAGTGGTACCCTCAACTCACCTAACAATATTGTTAATCTAGCCAACCACACACTTAGCCCGATGGAAAAGCCTGTCCTATCTCAGGGACTCTCTGTCTGCCCCACCACTCCCACGAACATGATGCAGTTCTGTGGTGATCTGGAAGCCTACTTTTGTCATCTCCAACTCAAGGAATATTTTCAACACACCACTGAACAGTGCACTGACCCACAGGAACCCTCCTACCAACACTACAAGAAGAAGAATTCTGCATGGACTCCTCCTGATGGTCGAAATGACAGACTGGACTTCCACATAGAGTGTTTCCGCAGACATGCACAGGCTGAAATTGTGAACAAACAGCATCACTTGTCCCATAACCTCAGCCGCACAGAACGCAACGCCATCCACAGGCTCAGAAACAACTCTGACATTATAATCAAAGGGGCTGACAAAGGAGGTGGTATAGTCATAATGAACAGGTCGGATTATGAACAGGCGACTCTCCAACACCACAGTCTACATGCCACTATCCTCTCTCTGATCCCACTGAGGAGTACTAAAAGAAACTACACCAGCTGCTCAAGAAACTCCCTGCTACAGCACGGGAACAAATCCCCACATGGACACAGCCCCAGAGCCCCGACCAGGGGTATTCTATTTGCTACCTAAGATCCATAAATCTGGAAACCCTGGACGTTCCATCATCTCAGGCATCGGCACATTTACAGCAGGAGTATCTGGCTATTTAAACTCCCTCCTCAGACCCTACGCTACCAGCACTCCTAGCTATCTTCAAGACACCACCGACTTCCTGAGGAAAACACAATGCATTGGTGATCTTCCTGAAAACACCATCCTGGCTACCATGGATGTAGAAGCTCTTTACACCAATATTCCAAATGAGGATGGACTACAAGCTGTCAAGAACAGGATCCCTGATGAGGCCACGGCACACCTGGTGGCTGAACTTTGTGACTGTGTCCTCACCCACAACCATTTCAGATTTGGGGACAACTTATACCTTCAAGTCAGTAGCACTGCTATGGGTACCCGCATGGCCCCACAGTATGCCAACATTTTTATGGCTGACTTAGAACAATGCTTCCTCATCTCTTGTCCCCTAGCGCCCCTCCTCTACTTGCGCTACATTTATGGACATCATATGGACCCACGGGAAGGAGGCCCTTGAAGAATTCCAACTGGATTTCAACAATTTCCACCCCACCATCAACCTTAGCCTGGACCAGTCCACACAAGAGATCCACTTCCTGGACACTACAGTGCAAATAAGATCACATAAACACCACCCTATACTGGAAACCTACTGACCGCTATACTTACCTACATGCCTCCACCTTCCATTCAGAACACATCACATGATCCATTGTCTACAGCCAAGCCCTAATATACAGCTGAATTTGCTCCAATCCCTCAGACAGAGACAAACACATACAAGATCTTTATCAAGCATTCTTAAAACTACAATATCCACCTGTGGAAATGAGGAAACAGATAGACAGAGCGAGACAGGTACCCAGAAGTCACCTACTACAGGACAGGCCCAACAAGGAAAACAACAGAACACCACTGGCCATCACGTATAGCCCCCAGCTAAAACTTCTCCAGCACATTATCAGTGATCTACAACCTATCCTGGAAAATGATCCCTCACTCTCCCAGATTTTGGGAGGCAGGCCAGTCCTCGCTTACAGACAGCCCCCCCAACCTGAAGCAAATACTCACCAGCAACTACACACCACACCACAGAAACACTAACCCAGGAACCAATCCCTGTAGCAAACCTCATTGCCTACTCTGTCCCCATATCTACTCTAGTGACACCATCAGAGGACCCAACCACATCAGCCACACCATCAGGGGCTCATTCACTTGCACGTCTACTAATGTTTTATATGCCATCATGTGCCAGCAATGTACATTGGCCCTCTGCCATGTACATTGGCCAAACCGGAAAGTCCCTACGTAAAAGAATAAATGGACACAAATCGGACATCAGGAATGGTAACACACAAAAGCCAGTAGGAGAACACTTCAATCTTCCTGGACATTCTATAACAGATTTAGAAGTAGCTATACTTGAACAAAAAAACTTCAGAAACAGACTTCAAAGAGAAACAGCAGAACTAAAGTTCATTTGCAAATCTAACATAATTAATTTGGGCCTGAATAGGGACTGGGAGTGGCTGGCTCATTACAAAAGCAGCTTTGCCTCTCCTGGAATTGACACCTCCTCATCTATTATTGGGAGTGGACTACATCCACCCTGATCAAATTGGTCCTGTCAACACTGGTTCTCCACTTGTGAGGTAACTCCCTTCTCTTCATGGGTCAGTATAATAATGCCTGCATCTGTAATTTTCACTCCATGCATCCGATGAAGTGGGTTCTAGCCCACGAAAGCTTATGCTCAAATAAATCTGTTAGTCTTTAAGGTGCCACCGGACTCCTTGTTGTTTTTGTGGATACAGACTAACATGGCTACCCCCTGATACTATCTAGATAGTAGTAGTGGGAAGGGATAGAATACAGTACAGATCTGGGGTTAAGATGTAAAGAAGCAGGTCTATCAAAATAAATGGTTTGAACTTCCAAACTGTTAAATCATTTAATTACATAGTCTTATTACTGATACCTCCTCCTCCGACCCCTCCTCTCCTATTGTTTGTCACAGAGTTGATATGTTTGATCTCAGACTAAACTGTACAATCTCTAGGGCAAGGACTATGTGTTTTATACAGATCTTCTGGCACAATGGGTCCCTGTTCCTGACTGGGGCTACTGCAAGATAAATGAATAACACTGGGAGAGAGGGGCTAGGATGGGAGCAGTACTGGTTTAATGGAATAGGGTGGAGAGTGTGGCTGGGCTGGGCTGGGGGAAGTGCTGGGCAGAGGGGATTGAATGAGAGACAGTGCCAGGTGAATTAAATAATTATCAACTTTATTACAGTAGCACTTAGAGAGCACAACTGAGATTAAGATATTCTATTGTTAGATTAATAGGATAGGAGTAGTCAGTATTGGATTAATTATATAGGAATAGTGTCCTAAGGGAATTGTTTGAAGTACCAGGGTTTGCAACATTTAAAACTGAACTAGACCAAGGACAGGAACACACCCTGATGAAAAACCCTGCAATGATCTAAAAGCAATTTACATGTTCAGCATCTCTGATATCCAGCCATCTTGAATAAGCATATTAGCTGTGTGATTCTGATAAACTGATCAGAAGTAAAATAATTTAAAATGCTGACAATGAAATTATCACGTTGATCTATAGGCCAGACTTCCCCCTGATGCTCTGGAAGTCATGCTAAGAAGAGAAAATGCTAGCCTGCTCGGAATACATATTTTCAGTGATGTACTATATTAACAAACAAATACATATGCTTATGTTAACAAAATTTTGATGGACTTACTGAAAAGATATAAGTTAATAACAAATGTCTGTATGGGAAAAAGAGGAAGGAATAAGACTGAAATCGTAAACAGGACTGGCTCTAGGAAGGTTAATTTGTAAATCCAAATTTAAAACTAGGACCAGACAAATAGTGCAAGCTAAACTGTCCAGCAATGGGTTTTCTCAGATTGTGGTGATGTCTCTCTCTTTTTGTTATGCGCTGTCTAATTAACTAATTATATTCATGAATCCAATCAAGCTTACTTACGCTCTTTAATTACTGAATAAATTCTAACCTCATTAAAACTGGGTGATTACAAATTGGCAACATTCAGTAGCCTTGGTATTAACAATCTGTTTAAATGAATGGGAGCTCTGCAGCTTGCTCTTAGCGCGACTGAGGTTATGCCATAGGTGCCTGTGTTCCATTCTGCATCTACAGCCTCATGTAAACAGAAAACCACTTCAAATTTAGAAAGTTTCTATGCAGCCATACGAGTTTGACATTTATCTCAAAGAAAGCACAAATTTTAGTGAAATTAGTAGAGCCCCTAAAGACAAACCTAGCTCTTTTCATCAGTAAATCTCACAATGCCTTACAGAGGCGATAAGCCTAATTATCCTCATTTTACAGACAGGGAAACTGAGGTACAGAGCAGTGATATGAATTGACTATGGTCACCAAGCAGGCCAGGAGCCAAGTCAGGAATAGAACCCTGCTCTTTCAAGTCCCTGTCCAGGGTTCTATCCACTACACGGACTTGTCTGATGCCCTGGTGCATTCGGACTTAATTTAAACCCTGGTCCCAAATTCCATTTGTTTTCTCAATGATTTGTTTCGGAACATTCATAATATTGTGACAATGCCATAGAATATGTAACATTGCCTGAACGCCCATGCAAAATTCTTCAGACCTCCAACAGGCACCTTATCCACAGCTGCGTGGTGGTGAATGCATGGCCCTCAGGTGAGTTCTGTGAGGAAAAGAGTTGCCCAAAGAATTTGTGATTGAGAATTGTGAGTCAACATTCTTCCATGAAACAAACTGTGATTTTTTTTCCCACTTAGCTTTAAGTACTTGGAGTGACAACCTGGCAGAGGTCAACCCTCAGAAGGTGGTGCCTATGTGCAAAATTGGATGTGGTGCCCATTTAGATAGCTGCAGGTGAGCAAGGGATATGCAGGCAGGGCTTTAATGCTTTGTTGTATGCTGCATACAAATGGAATGAATTTCTGCTACTGAGCAGGCTGTAGAAAAGATTTTGATTGATTTTGCCGTGACAATGGTTTAAGCAACATCAGTGCTCCCCAAGAGAGCAAATCATCTTTTCAACACCTGCCTGCATTGGGGCCTCAGTGAAATAGTCTTCTCATAATTGTCAGGTTTGTCTTGCCCCCATAATGGAGATTTTAGTAGTAGTCAGGGATTGGAAAACCTAATTCACCCTATTGCAGCAATCTGAGTTCCTGTACTGATGTTCTCCTTTTACGCTTGTAGAAGCTGAGGCCCTGAAGTACAGCAGACCTGTCCATCTGAGGACTTCTAGGCCCACACTGTATGCTTTAAGCCCTGAGATAAATATCTCCATTCCATCCTACTGAACATGTTCTTCACATCTGGAAAAGTGGAGATGGCAGTATAATTGAAAAGCCCACTCTCCTAATCCTGAGGTGTACAGAGTCCTGGCAATTCCAATGGGAGCTAGAGGTGCTGATCGGGCCCAAAACGTGGGAGGGGTCTCTGAATGGGAGCTGCATTTCTCACTGAGAAAAGAACAAGTACAAGAGACGGACAAGTGTGAGCATTCATTTCTCTGTGTCTGTGTGCAGATGTTTTGCCATATTGGCACTATTTTAAGTTCCATGGTAAGTACAGATTGACAATTGGCAAAGTCTTGGGAGGAGATTGAAGAAATCAAGGCTTTGCTGTGATCTACAACAAGAACACACTCCTTCTCTGTGTGGGGATTCCACATCTGGTGTTTCGCAACAGCTGATGAACATTGTTGGCCAGATTGGGAGCCCCATACTTGCAATGATAAGCAGTTGCTCACATGAGGAGTCCTATTGTAACTATTTGTATAGATAGCTGCTCACCAGTATACAGGGTTTACAATCTGGCCCTGTGTGTTTCCCAACAGAGGTTGTAAGATGACAAGAGTCTATTGTCTTATTTAAGTGGAAGCAAGAAATGAACATTGGAATGCGGAGGGAAGGAGGCTGGAGCTGTCACTTAGCTCTCCTTGTTCTCCAGCCTGGTCACACACATGCAATAGACTCTAACCCAGGAATGGATGATTAATTGCCGGACATAGTGAAGCTAGGTGCTCAGTCAGTACTACAAACTGGAGAACAGGTTAGTTTTGCAGACAAGTCTTCCATTGTCAGACTACTTCTCTTCTCCATGCTGATGGGTGTATGAGTGTGGGCAATGGAGGCACAAGAGAAAAAATGTGAATTTATTTGCAAAGTCTCTTATCCTGGATTTTACCTGCCACAGGTAATTTCAGTTTAACTTCAGTCAAGATCATTAACTGGCTGTGTTTAATCATTAAGCAGTTAATATTAACTACTAAGTGAAGCAAAAGCCTCCAATATCAGCTGAGGTCAGGAGTAAAGATCTTAAGTGAAGCAGAGGGAATGTTAAAATCCAGTTTGGTGCTTGGAAACTATTATGAATTAGGCATTACATAGGCCAACTGTACCAATAAAGGCAGGTCATGCCTCAGTTTCCCCTACAGGCCCCAGGGCTGACGAAGTTGCTCATCTTCTCCACCAAGGTTCAGACCAACAGTCACCTTCCCACCTTGGAAAGGAATATTGTCCCTCTTAGAGTTCATTGAAGCCCTGACATAATTTTAATACAAGTAACAACATTCTCCAACCCACAAAGTAAGACATGTTAAAATGCAGCAGGTCTCCATCCCCACTTTAGGCTGCCTACCCAAGAGTCAGCCTCAGCACCTATTTCATTTCTCAGTTCCTTTTCCCCTATTCCAGGGCCCCACTTTCCAGGCCATGTACATCAGTATTAACAGGCCCTCTTCTTCAAGTCCTGTACACCTATTTCAGTGGCTCCACACCTCGGCCACCTCCATGCTTGTTGCAACTCTTCTCCCACACAGCCCTCAACTCAGGGCTTCTGCAGGCTGGCTCCCTGCAGTGTTCCATTCCCCAGACCCTCTTCACCAATACCTACAAATCTTACCTCTGCTGAGCATCATCTCATGGGAACCTCCCCCCAGAAGCAATCTTCCTTTACTGGGCTCAGCCTACCCTGACTGTGCTGGGTCTCCCCCTTTGCTGATGGGCTGCTGTCTGAGCTGTCTACTCAGCAGGTTCCCCAGCTCTGGCCAGTTCTTAGCCAATGCAGAGAGCGTGCTGTGGTTATCTGCACCAGCAATTCTCAAGACTGCTCTCTCAAGTGTCACAGTCCCTGCCAGTCCTTCCTACTCTCCCCCACACTTTTTTTTTCCCCTGGTGGAGCAGACTTGACTGGATAGCCTGGATAGATAGACTGGATATCATCACCACCAGTTATACCTCTTAACTATATAGCAGTTTATATTCTCTCATTGTGCTAAGAGGAGAGATACGTGTGCAGGAATAATACGTGTGCAAATAGGTGCCAAGGAACCAATCTGGAAAAAGACAAGGAGATCTGGCCTCTTCTCTGTGCATGTGTGAATGGCAATGGCTATTAACATTAGTATTACTAATGCTTGTATGTTCATATTGCAGGGAGAGCAGACCTCCAAGCTAAAGCACATGGATGTTATAGATGCCAAGATAAACAGGCAGGTGCGAAGGGAGGATATGGGGACGATGTCGTGGAGTGTTGAGGAGATGGATGCACATACAGGAATAAAACAGAAGGGGATAAAGGAGATGGAAAACTGTAGAAATCTGGCAGTTTATTATTGCCAGTCAAGCAACTGATGGAAAGGAATGGCATTGATATGTTAACAGTGGAAGAATTAAAACACATCCAATCCCAGGCTCACTGACATTTAAGGAGAAAAATTTAGGTTTTGCAGCCTGAAACTGGTTTTCTCAGGCTATAGGAGAAAAAAAGACCTGGTTTATATTTAGCGGTAAACACAGTGCTCCCTCAGGGCAAACATTCTGTTTGTTACTCTCAGGTGACTGATGTATAAGTACCGACACTGGCTAGGATTCAGTGCAGCAGTGAATGGCTGCAGAGCAAGAGCACCACAAACAGGTCTGGTATGATGCACAGGAACAGATTGTAACAGAAATAATTATCTTCAGCTCGAATTTCAGGCCTGTAAAAATATATCTCGACAAGCCGTGGATGTGCATGGATTGGAAGAGGCGTTCTTGTTATTGAGAAAGGGATTGTACTGTACAGAAATCGTTGACAGTGAGATAGCACAGGGAGTCCTAAGACAGGAGAAACATTGGCCCATTTCCATCCACTCTGCTTGGCATGGCTTTCCTTCTCTGCAGGGAAGAGAGGAGAGAATTTCAACACACATTTACTTCCCTCCCCTACCCTCCGGCTTCAGTGGCTACACTGGATTTGGAAGTGATTCACAGAATCATACAAATGTAGGGCTGGAAGGGACCTTGAGAGGTTCCAACAGTGCTTCATGCACTGGGCCAGAGCCGCACGTGATGTAAATTGGCATCACTCCATTGATTATGGTAAAGCTACACTGATTTCCACCAGCCAAGGAGCTGGCTCACTGTCTCTAGTGAGACAAAAAGAAAAGGAGAACTTGTGGCACCTTAGAGACTAACAGATTTATTTGAGCATAAGATTTCGTGAGCTACAGCTCACTTCAAAGCTCATGCTCAAATAAATTGGTTAGTCTCTAAGGTGCCACGAGTCCTCCTTTTCTTTTTGCGAATACAGACTAATACGGCTGCTACTCTGAAACCTGTCTAGTGAGACAGACTCAGTGCAATTCTTACAGCAGCAACCAATGCTCTTCAGACCTGAATATGGACAGGACAAATACAAATTCCTATAAACCATCTGCATTTGGTTAGTTTAAACAAACCAAGCGGGAAAGATATTGCCAAGGCTTCTGAATAAAGGACTGGATGATATAAAATGAAGTGGGGAAGGGTGGGGCATGTGGGCTACATGCAAAGGGAACAGACGTTCATTGGGAATTTTGACTTAGGTGTACAGTCAAATACATTTGAATCAATGTTACTCTGTCCTGAGGGGGGAACAATAAAAAGAAAGGGCAAAGGTTCACTGGTGATGTCCCAGCGTCTTTTTCTAAACCAACTGTAGCAACAGTAGTGCTAGTGTAACGTGCTGATTGACAGCACCAGTGACCAATGCCCAAAGCAGCGAGGCAGGCTTCCCATGCTGTCCTGGCACTGTGCTTCCATCTTAATGATGCCTTGTGGGCTGTTAGCACACTACAAATAATAAATAATTAATAACTTGCGGGATCTACCCATAAGAGTGAGAGGGGAGTTGAGACTGCTGATGCAGCCTGCCTTGAGTCTGTTCATTGATACTGCTAATAGAGGTACTAATTAGTGACAGCGGAGTGTGTAGTTTTTGTGATATTGCGTGTGGGTCCAAGAACTGGCCTGAGACCAACATAGATCACGTGACTCGCCTTCAGCTAGTAATTAATTATAATCACCTCTAACCTAACCTGAAACTGACTGGTGATCTAATAATGAAAAACTCCATGTAATCTATTAGCAATCCCTTGTGTCAAACAGTCACTGACATCTCAGTGTTTTACCTGGAAATCATCTAAAGTTCTCTTGGAGGTTGTTCGCTTCTATACAAAAAATGTCCCGATTGTTGTACTTTTTCCACAATTTTCTTCCCCCCTCTCTCACACCCAGGAATCAATGCAGTTTCAGCACTGCTTCTATAGGCCATGGACTACTTGGACATGCCAGTGTTGCTCTGGCCACATAATGATAGTTACTCTGTCCTGGAACTGTTATTTCTCAGTCAGCCAGACCACACCTGTGTCCTAGTGCTTACTGTATCTAACTGATCATCTCTTCCGGGCACTGATCATGTCCTGGCACTCTCGGAGGCCTTATCTATATGGGTTTGAGCAGTTCTCGAAATCACAGGTTCTGTGAATGAAAATGGGAACTTGTGCTTTATATGTTTTCACTCTACAGTTCCTGAGTGTAATTTCTTCATAATGAACTGAAGAGCTGGTTGATTTTGAAGTGATTTGTCTTAGTTAATTTAAAGAAGGCCACATGTTGACTTATTTGAAAATTAGAACACTCCATTCCAGTAACATCACTAAAACTAACTGGCCTGTATGGGCAATTAGGATAATAGGCCAGATCCGCAGCTGGTGTCAATTGTCCTAGCTCCATTGACTTCAGTGAAGCTATGTCAATTTACACCAGCTGAGGATCTGGTGCAACATGTCTACAATTATTTCTGCTCTTAGAGCCACAGAACATTTCTCGTGACAGATATTGGATCTTCTAAGCCAGGGGTTCTCAAGCTTCATTGTACTGCGACCAACTTCTGACAATAAAAATTACCACACGACCCCAGGAGGGGGACCGAAGCCTGAGCCAAAGGCCAAGCCCCACTGACCCAGGGCGTGGGAGTGGGAGTGGGCGTGTGGAAAAGCTGAAGCCCAAGGGCTTCAGCCCCAGGCAGGGGGCCTGTAACTTGAGTCCCAACACTCAGGGCTGAAACCCTCAGGCTTTGGCTTCAGCCCTTGTAACAACCAGGGGCTTAAAGCCCTGACCCAGAACTATATACAGGACAAGTGATCGGAGCCTAGATGTCTCTTTACCATATCTTGCAGCTTGGTTACAGACGCCCACCGACATGATAGGACGGAGCACTAGACGCAGGCCGTGACAGCAGGCTCCTGAGGCTGGGACCTCCAGACAGGTAAGCTGACAATTCTGTTCTTCTCTTTGCAGACCTTCCTCCCCGCGCCGTCACATGTCCGTGTGTGAACTGGAACCAAAGGACAGCAGATGGACCGCTATCGTCGCATGCAGGTATGTACCCTACCCCAGCAACCCTTAGTGTGATACCTGTCTGCCTCTCAGATGGGCAGCCCTGTGTGACTGGCGGACTGGACTGTTACTAGGCAGATTACTAGTCACATGGCCTGCCTCTTTCCCTGCCTTTAGCAAAAAGGGCACCAAAGGCTGGGGAAGAAGGGCACCAAACATGGATTCCCAACAACAACGAAGGGAAATCCAAGATGGCTATGAGGGGATAACTGTAAAAATTGAAAAATAAAGAAAGTTCCCCTACAGAAGGACTGGCAATGAGCTCAAGCAAGTCCTGGGGAGGGTCAGCAGCAGTGTCCCTGAGCAACAGCAAGCTGGGGAAGTTCTATGGGTGCTGGGGTGGTTCCTTGTAGGGAACGAGCTGGGGATGGAGCCCATGAGTGGCTTGGCTAGAGAGACCTGGGGAAGGTCCAGGAGGAGATGAGCAACATAAGCAGTGGCCTAGGGGAAAGTGAAGCTAGAGTATTTAAGTAATGGAGACAGTTGCTTCCTGAGCCCAGAGTGGAGGGAGGGCCTCAGCTCTCCCATACCTCATCTGTGCCACCTGGAGGGCGGAGCTGCAGCTAAGTGGCAAAGGCCTTATGATGGGGTGCAAGCTCAGCCCTCAAACGGTTAATGCAGCAGATGTCAGGGGTAAGGACCTGCAGCTAGACTGCTCACCTGCTCCCTTACCCCAAGCAGTCTAATGAGTACATCTGAGCCCCAGCTGAGCTGCTTGATTGGCCTAACCCTCCGATTGACTGAGAGGATCAGCAGACCTGCTCTGAAGACTGCAGCAGGTGGGTATTAGCTGGTTAATGGTCAAAGCATTTGCCCATGGTTATGATACCTTCTGTCTTGCCGTGCTACAGATAATCATGTTCTGATCCCTAATGTCTGACTAGCTCTGACCCTTGGCTCTGGCCTCTAAGTCTGGCTCTGACCCTGGATGCCTATTCCTGGCTACTGACTCCTGCTACAACCACTGTGATTGCCCATGTCCCAGTCCCTAATGGTAGACAATTAACCCTGACTTGCTAGAGGGAGCAGGGGAAATATAAAGGGGAGGCAGTAAGGGGGAGAAAGCTGGGTGTGAGTAGGAGTGTAGCGTACAGTTCTGCATAATTGTAGCGACTGTTGGTAGTAGTGGCTGCCTTTGTTTTGTTAGTACTATTGCTTTTCTGTTGGCAGTCTGTATAAGTGCCCCTGGCAAGCAGGGTCCACAACTGCCTGGCTGTTTTATTTAGTGCTGGGAGATTAGTGTGTCAGCCCACAGGCCTCTGCCAGAAAGCGAAATGGTCAAGACGCCAGCGCAGGCAAAGAACCTCCCCTGCACGAAGGGGAGAAAATTTGTTGTGTAGGGTTGGACTTTTGCTTTGATCAGAGGGCTAAAGCACTAAGTCATTGAGCCACCACAAGGAGACTGTAGACAACTGCTGGGAAACTGAGGCACATAACCATCCAGACAGCAGAGGGAAGCTGCTCCTTCATAGGATCCCTTCACCTGTACCTTACCACACCCTTCATTGTTTGCATAAACTATCCCATGTCTTGCTTGCTTTATAACATTTGACTGTGCTGGAAGGAACACAAGTGAGTGAGTAGCTGGATGCAGTACCCAATGTGTTCAATATTTTGTCAGCTAACTCGAGTGTAACAAATTCTGCAGATAATCTGGGAAGATACAGGTTAAGGGTCAAGGGATCCTAAGTGACTACAGATAGGATTCAGAACTTTAAGCTATCAAATTGTTTTTGGTTTTATGTAGCATATATAAAGGAATAAGGATGTGACAGATGTGCAATGTTGGAAGTGTGGAAATGTCAAAAGACTGTTAGACTGAGGTATGCCAGATGCTATCGTAGGCACTGGGATTATGCCTATGCTTGTATACGCTTTGATATCTGTGTGCATTAGGGACTGTATTATAGCTCCATGGGGAATGGTCACTGAACTTCCACCAGGAACTAAAATCTGTGTGGTGTAATTAATTCAAATTCTGGGACAGGTAAACAACTCTGGGGAATTCTCCCACGGCCCCGGGAATTGCCTATACAGGTTCAGAATAGGTTCAAGAGGCCCAGCAAACAAAGAAAGGGCTCTTGGTATAAATGGTCAGCCTGAACAGGCAGGGGGACCCTCATTTGATCCTAAAACTGACATGAAACTGTAACCAAGTGTGTGAAACTCTGTGGGATGGGCTTAAAGGATAGGTAACTTGCCAGGGTCTCCAAGTGGAACATGGGTGACATGTTTCCTCTTTGGATCCAGGTTGTACAAACACCTGCTTTCTCTCTCATTCCTTAAAGAAGGCTTTGGAATTTGTGCCTTCAGTGAAAAGCTTTTGAGCTCTAAACATGTGCTCTAAGCATGTGCTCACTGGGTTGACTCTTATGTCCTGATATTGGGTATGTCTATGTCTCAGTAGATAGAATTCAGGAGTTGTGATATCCCTTGGGGAGTTTGTTTTCAAATACAAGTGAAAGCCCATTTCTTTATGGTTTAGAAGATCTAATACCTGTAATGAGAGAGGTTCTGAGACTTTAACAGCTGCAGTAATCACAGATGTGTTGTCTATGAGTCTCCAAGTTTGTTCTTGTGATGTTATTGAGGGGGAGCTTTGTTTTCAAGTAAATCAACATGTCTTCCTTATGTTAACTAATGTGAACCACTCCAAAATCAAATCTCTTTAGTTTAATTATGAAGGAATGCCCCTCACCGGCAGTGTGGAATGAGGAAATAGAAAGCACAAGTTCCCATTTGCAGCTGTGGAATTTGTGAGCACAATGTCTTTAAAAGCACATCCATTTTATTTCAATATAAACAGAATGGAGCACTTCTTGTTACACTGCCAACCCTGTGACACTATCTCAGTGCATCCTCTGTGTGGTTCCCAGCCTGGTAAATAAAACTTCTATGAAACTTTAGTTGCATCCTCTGTATATTTTTGTCTCTGCACCAAACTCTCAGTATGACCATGTGGACGTAGTATGTTCTGTAATGATCGTGCTGAAGTGTATTAAGACAGAAATGTAAGGATCATCATGGCATGTCATAGTGTTCATTGGAAAATGGTACTGGAAATGTAAACAGGCATGTGTTTGCATCAGACTGCAAAATGCTGGTACTGACATAACCCAGGGCATGGTAGGGAAAGAACAATATGGGCTTGGTTACAGATACTAAATCTGGTTGTCATTTTCTACTTCGCTTTCCCCTGTCTTCTCCATAGGGAAAAGATTGCATCAAGTCAAACACACGCTCACACCCCTGCCTTTCCCTGGAAGATGGTGTGGGCTGGATATAATGGGTTTGGAAGTGTAATTCTAGCAGTATCACTACACTGTACCTTGGCTGAGTGAGAGACACTAAATGGGAAGGATTTTTCTATCAGCCTGTGGCGGGGTGTTCACCCCACACTTGCCCTGAAAGGGTTAATGCAGACTGAGAAGGGGCTAATTAACCAGACAGGGCACAGCTGAGGAGAATCACATGACTAAGCAATCCCCTGACTGAGTGAGGGAGCCTAGCTGAGGAGGAGAAACAAGCTGGATTTATAAAGCCAGGAAATGGGAAGCAAAGGGAGCTGCTGGGAAAGCCTGCAGTCACTCCCTGGGAGAAGGAAGGAGTGTTTGGTGGCTGTAGAGACATGTAGCCCCCAGTTACTCCCTGGGAGGAGGAAGTTGGGAGGCTGGCAGACGAAGAGAGGGGGAGTGCCAAATGGCAAGGAAAGGCAGTAAGGTCTAGGAGGGAGAAGACCTTGGCTCCTGATTAGAGGGTCCCTGAGCCAGAACTTGAAGTAGAGGGCAGGCCTGGGCTCACCTGCCAGTTGCTGAGGAAGTGGCACTATGAGGCAGAGAATGGGAAGATTGCTTAGGATTGTAGAAGAAGGACCTTTGTACAGTGGATGGGGAAAACATGTATAGTGGCCTGGCCAGAGGGCCAAGTTGCAAAGAAGTGGCAGCAACTTGTGAAGCAAGAGAGGTGCTGCAGACTGAGAAAGAAGGACAGAGATGGTATTCAACTGTGGGAGAGGGTATCAGCCTCCTGAAGCTAACCCCCAGAATGGCCAGGAGGAGGTGCTGGCCAACTGCAGAGCACAGCACCCTGTCACACAGCTGCATGTTCTTTTCCCACCCAATCAAGAACTGAAGGACAAATACAGTTATTCAGCTATGAATTCACCTTTTTAGCTGTAAAGATATGAACTGAAAAGACCTCATGTAGGCTTTGGATTGAATGATTGCAGGTGGGAGAAGGTAAAGCGTTGAATAAAGTGTTTGTTGAATAAAGTGAAGATTATTTTCAGAGTGTTTCATAGCCTTGCAGATGGTTCATATGAAATGACAGCTGCAGAGTCTGTCGTCTCCTCCCCCACCCCGATACAAGGAAACTTTTTCAGGGGACAGTCTATTGCCCTTCTGATCAGGGCAGTAGTTAACTCTTGGGATTGGCAGTGCATTGCATAGTAGCTAGCTAATTGTCAGCAAAATGATCCAGGGTGCTAGTGACTAAAGTTACAATCTGATGGCTGTGAGGTGGCCTATGATAAATGAGTTTGATTTCAGCTCCCTGAGGTCCCTTGAAGGTGTAACTAACTACACAAAGTGTACAACAATGGAGAACAGGGCCCCCGGTAACTAGTACAACACAGGAAAAGGGCTTGTAAAGAACGCCTTTCTAAATTGCAACAGTAGCAGTTGTCCCCCTCCCCTCCCCGCCATCTCAGAGGGGAGGGATTGATTGGGCTAGTTGCATGTTAAAAGCACCTATTGTGGATTTGCTTTGGGGTGTGCCCAAGAGATCCTTGGTTCACATGATACATGTGGATTCCATCATGTCCTGTGCAGCACTGACTCTGGGAAATTCCCCAGCCCTCCCCTGTGAAACTTTGCACATAGCTTGCAAAGGAAATACTAGTTTTCTTTATGGACCATTCCTGTGTGTGCTTTGGTAGCACATGTTCTGGAGGATGATGGTTATCAAGTGGCTGTACCATTCACAATGGAATATCCGAGTCACAATATGAACATGTGATATTTGTACTATTACATAATGATCCCACTGGCAGGTAATATGTGAGCAGACAGATCATCACTGTGCTATTCTCTGGTACCAGTGAGACACGTGGCCTCAGGATTACATCAGGCTGGAGAGCGCTGCCAATCAAACGGCCCAGGCAGTCCTACTGGCCGAGTGCCAAGCATGAAGTCTGGCTTAGTCAACTTCTTGCTTGGTATTTTTTCCTCCCCACATGAGGGAAAAGATAAGCTCATTGCAGCCTCATCGATGCTGGATGCTCCACTTTACACCTCTCATCTGAAGTCTGCCTTGGAATCACTTCCAGTGTGAAACCCAGCTTGGTACAGATTGTTCTTCTGAGCAAGGGCTCCCGCCTCCGGCTGCCTGTGCCTGTTATAAAATACCACTCTGACTTCAAAAAGAGATGTGAGCCACTATCCTCCAAGCCCTGGGGGGGATGATTAATCCTGTGCGCTTGTACAGCGCCTTTCCTTCAAGATTCTTGCACACTAACTAAGCTTCACAAACACCTGTGGGAGGCAACAGATGCTCATTATAGGCTTTAATGTGTGGGTTGTCTACCCTCTTTCTGGTGTAATAAATTGGACTCTTTCTAGTAAGATGTCCAAACCCTGCAGTCCTTTCTCAGGTAAAGCTCCCAGTAAAGGCAGACAGAAATGCTCTCACCTTCCAACGAGCCCCTTTCTGAAGGGGTCACGCTTCTCATCCATTTTTACACTGTAGACTCATGAGCCAAAAATCCCACAGCCCTCTGCCATTGCCAAAAGTGTTGTGGTCTCAGCAGGGAACTAGTTTGGAATGCAGGGTGGGGGTGTTGGGGCTAGGGATGGAGGCATGCTAGCTGGGGAATTGTTTGGTGGAGCCTTAACCCTAAAGTCTAGGGCTAGCACTGGAGGCTGAGGCCAAAATCTTTTGTTTATGTTCTAATTACGTTTCTTTGAATGTGGACTGATGGTGACACCAGCTTGTGGGTTGGTTTTGTGGAATGTTATGACAAAGCCAGCGTGGTGCACCCCCCACCCAAAACCAACCAAACAAAAATGACAAGAGCTGAGATTTCACTAAAGCTGGGTCATGGAAGTCAAAGGTCTCTATTCGGAACATCACTTAGGCACCCACTGACATACCATTGAAGCCAGACATAAGCATATGCTTAAAATCAAGCAAGTGGTTAAAGCCCAAGTTTTTGTAGGTATTTAGGTGTTGCAGTTACTCAGCCTTGCAATGCCTAAGGATTTGTCTACACTTAAAACTCTACAGCACCACTGCTGTAGCGCTTCATTGAAGGCACTATCTACACTGACAGGAGGGGTTCTCCTGTTGGCATATGTAATCTACCTCCTCGGCAGGCGGTAACTAGGTTGATGGGAGAATTCTCCCACCAAACTAGCATGTCTTCCCTGAGGGGATAGGTTTGTTTAACTGCATCACTCAGGGGTGTGGATTTTTCACACCCTGAGCAATGTACTAATACAGATCTGCAGTGAAGACCAGGCCAAAGTCTAACTTTCAGAAGGGGTTCTGTCTCCTACTCCCTTTTTTAAAAAGAGGCATAGGCCAGGTCTACACTACAGCCCTATATTAGTATAACTACATCATTCAGGGGTGTGAAAAATCCATACCCCTGAGAGACAGCTATACTGACCTAACCCCCTGCATGGACAGTGCTACGTCAATGGGAGAGCTTCTCCTATCGACCTAGCTACTGCCTCTCAGGGAGGTGGGTTAATTACACTGACGGAAGAAGCTCTCCCGTCAACACAGTAGCATCTTTACCAAAGCATAACAGCGGTGCAGCTGCAGCACTGTGTGTGAACACAACCCCATAAGCTCCTAAATCTGTGAGACTTGCGATACTGAGGATAGCAACGCCTAAATACCTCTGCAAATCTGGGTCTCTGGCCCCTAGTCAGGAAAGCACTGAGTCCAGCATTAAAAACTACCTGTGACTTTAGACATTTTGGGCTAGATCCTCAGCCACAGTATAAGCTACACAAGGTGTAGCTGGCTAAGGGGGAGTAAAAGTAGTGTGGCTCTAACCCACCTCTGCTTTTCCCCGCTTCGGGGACTGGTGGGGTGTGTGGGGTGTGCCGGGTTTCACTCTGATGCCCAAGGGGCTATTTCAGCAGCCACAAGTCTCTGGGTAGTGCTGCCCCTTCTGAAGCACAGAAAAACCAGCTGTTTGATGGGTGGGAGCAGATCCCAGGGGAGGCAGGGCTGGTCTGTGGGTAAAGCAAAATCCTAGGGCTTGGAGAACCCTGGGGAGAGGCTCAGCTCTTGGAAAGTTCCGTGAGACTTGGATGGGTTTGGGAGTGGGACTAGGGTGCTGTTTCCTCACTGGCTATATCTGCCCCTGGAATGCTGCATGCACAGAGTGGGACCTGGGTGCCCGCCAGGCAGCCATGGCACACTCCCAGCCATGATGTACACAAATGCTAATTAAGATTGCTGCGTGCATGGCCACAGAGCAACAACCCTGGCAAATTACTGCTTCTGACCCGCACATGGTGAAGTACTAGGAAAACCAGCCAGGCCAGTCAAAAACTGGCCAGGTGGCAATCTTATCCCTCGGTGAAGGGATGTCCTGGCTAAACCCTTTCTCCCCCTTCTGGTGTGCCCTCCCCTGTTTACTAGCAGTAGGAGGTTATATAGAGCCATTACGCCAGCTCTATATCAACCAAATATTCTTCTTACCCCTTAATTGGCTAGGTAAGCCAACTTTCAAACCTCTATGTACTGTCAGAATAGCACAGAGCTGGGAATTAGGCCCTTATCCTTTCCCTCACCTCACAAAAAATCTAAGAGGGCAGTGGGTATGAGCAGGGGAAGTCTGATTTTGGAGGGGTAATAGATGAGGGTGGATAACTGAGCTGTGAGCTGTTGGGAATGGCTTGGCAATGGAAGAGTGGGCTGGGAAGGGATGGATGTGATGGTGGGTAGGTAAATACATGTAGGGGGAGGTGCTTGAATAAATTTCAGGGCAAAAGAGAAACCCTGGGTGGTATGGCTCAAGGTTGAGATGGACATGGTATAAGAACCTACCCAAATCTGCCCATCTAACCCTAGGGCTTTATATATCACTTATTGCTGTTGTAGCTATGTGCTGAGCAAAATGGTAGTGTTCTCTCTCTCTTCCTTCAGGTCAGAGTGACCTTGTGTATGTAGGATATATTTTAAATAAGCATTGATCCTGGGGAGGGGCATCAAAAAGGTGTATGTTTTATACCTTGTTCTCAAGACCATCAGGCTTGAGCCCCACTTGATCTCATGTGGCCAGAAATTCTTCAGGCAGAAATGCTTTGTTCCCAGAGATGGTCATAATAGAATTCCATGGCAATCTTTCAGCCATTTTCCCCATGTATACCTTAGAACTGTTTCTGAGTGAGCTTTGGTGAGAGATGTACTCCTGGAGGATGAATGTGTTAATAACCCAGGGAATCAGAAACTGGACTGTTCATAATGGAAAACTGGTGTCATGATGTGAACATGTAATATCCATAATATATTGCATAATGCTCATGCTGGAATGTACTGAGAGAGAAGTGTGGCACCTGAGAGGAAGGGTCATCATGTCATGGCAGTAATGACACACTAGTGACTCAATGAATAAAGCACTAAAGGAGGTTGATCTAATTAATGCCATTCAGCTTGGGATTATGGAAAATAGAACTTGTCAAACCCATCTGACTTTTTTCGCGATTACAAGTTGGGTAGATAAGGTAATAGTGTTGTAATACTTAGACTTCTGTAAGGCATTTGACTTGGTACCACATGACACTTTGATTACAAAAAACTAGAACAATGTAAATGAACATGGCACACACTAACTGGATTAAAAGCTGTCTAACTGATAGGTCTCAAAATGTAAATGTAAACAGAGAATCATCACTGAATGGATGTATTTTTAGTGGGCTCCCTCAGGGATTGCTTCTTGGCCCCTAGACTATTTAAAATGTTTATCGATGACCTGGAAGAAAACACAAAAATTATCACTGCTAAAGTTTGCAGGTGACACACAAGTTGGGGAAATGAGAAATAATGAACACGGATCATATTGATACAGAGGAACCTGGATTGCTCGGTAAACGGGACACAAGCAAATGATATAAGTTCTAATCTGACTAATATAAAGTTAAACATCTAGGAACAAAGAATGTAGACAATACCTCTGTCCTGTGAAGCAGGGACTCTGAAAAAGACTTGCGGGTTATGGTGGATAATCAGTTGGACATGAACTCCCAGTATGATACTGTAGCCAAAAGAGCTAATGCAGGGGTGGGCAAACTTTTTGGCCTGAGGGCTGCATTGGGTTTCTGAAATTGTATGGAGGGCTGGTTAGGGGAGGCTGTGCCCCCAGTTCCCCGCCCTCTGACCGCCCTGACCCCTATACATGCCCCTGACCACCCCCTGAACTCCCCTGCCCTCTATCCAACCCCCACTCCCTGCCCCCTTACCGTGCTGCCTGGAGCACCGGTGGCTGGCAGTGCGGCTGCACCAGGAGAGCAGCTACGCTGCGCAGCACAGAGCACCGGGTCAGGCCGGACTTTGCAGCCCCGCCACCCAGAGCATTGTGCCGCATGGTGGTGCGGAAGGAAGGACAGCCTCCTGGGCCAGGAGCTCAACGGCCGGCCAGGACAGTTCTGCGGGCCAGAAGTGGCCCGTGGGCCGTAGTTTGCCCACCTCTGAGCTAATGCCATCCTTGGATGCATAAAGGGGAATCTCAAGTAGGAGCAGAGAGGTTATTTTACCTCTGTACTTGGCACCGGTGTGACCGCTGCTGGAATAGTGAATCCAAATACAGAAGGATGTTGATAAATTGGAGAGGGTTCAGAGAAGAGCCATGAGAATGATTAAAGGATTACAGAACATGCCTTATGGTGATAGACTCACGGAGCTCAATCTGTTTAGCTTAACAGAAAGAAGGTTAAGGGGTGACTTGGTTACAGTCTAAAAAGTATGTACCTGGGGAACAAATGTTTGATAATGGGTTCTTCAGTCTATCGGAGAAAGGCATAACACAATCCAATGGTTGGAAGTTGAAACTTGACAAAGTCAGACTGGAAATAAGGTGTACATTTTTAACAGTGAGGATAATTAATTATTGGAACAAGTTACCAAGATTTGTAGTGGATTCTTAATCATTGGCAATTTTTAAATCAAGATTGGGTGTCTTTTCTCTACCTAAAAGAATAAATGGACACCAATTAGACGTCAAGAACTATAACATTCAAAAACCAGTCAGAGAACACTTCAATCTCTAAAAGTGGCAATTCTTCAACAGAAGAACTTCAAAAACAGACGCCAACGAGAGACTGCTGAATTGGAATTAATTTGCAAACTGGATACAATTAACTTAGGCTTGAATAAAGACTGGGAGTGGATGGGTCATTACACAAAGTAAAACTATTTCCTGCTGGTAATAGCTCACCTTACCTGATCACTCTCGTTATAGTGTGTATGGTAACACCCATTGTTTCATGTTCTCTGTGTATATAAATCTCCCCACTGTATTTTCCTCTGAAGGCATCCGATGAAGTGAGCTGTAGCTCACAAAAGTTTATGCTCAAATAAATTTGTTAGTCTCTAAGGTGCCACAAGTACTCCTTTTCTTTTTGCGGATACAGACTAACACAGCTGCTACTCTGAAACCTGTCTTTTCTAAAAGATCTACTCTAGGAATTATTTTGGAGAAGTTCTCTGGCCCGTGTTATATAGAAAGTCAGATTAGATTATCACAATGGTCCATTCTGGCCTTAGAATCTATAAGCCTGTGAATCAACATGGCCACAGAATTGCATCAAGCTGCAGAGCAGTGGAAATAAGACTGCCCCAGGAGTCACAGGGCAAAAGAAACTAGACCAGTTCTAGCCACTCAAGGCTCAGCCAGCTTGCTGGTTGGTGTATCTGATCTTTTCCTGTGAGGGAAGATCAAGCCAAATACAAGCTCAACTCCTCACCCTTCATGCGGGGTATGATAGGTGCCTAATACCAGGGGTGCTGGAATAATATTTATAGTGGGGATGCTGATGATGGAAACCATGTATTTGGTGTTTGTTATTACTACTTCAAGCTGGGGTTGCGGCAGAACCCTTAGTTTCAGCACCACTGCCTGATAGGTGGCACTTCACTTCCAAGTCCAGTGTATCCTGTATCTCGACTAACAAGGAAGGATTATTGCAGCAATCCCAAATGCTTGCAACCCAAGAAACAATTCTGGGACAGATCTACATCTAACAGTCAAAAATAAACGAACAGGAAAGATTCTGTGTAGGTTTCTGAGTTAAGTGTAGTGAAGATGGGGATGTGATGCTGGCAGACCAGGTGCCAGCTCATGCCAAGGCCTCTCGGCCTAACAAATCACTGACAAATGCATAGCTGGAAACCAGTCTGACACACCAATGTGTTAGCATTGTTAAAATAGGTATTAGATTTCTAAAAATGTGTTTAGACTTTGATATGCTTGTGAGTTGCTGCCTGCATTCACTTCACTTATATTACCTGTATTCCATGTTATAAGGTAGTATTTTACTGTTTGCTCTGAAACTATAAACCCCCACAGACAGGAGAGAAGCATTACCAAGTGTAAAATACTAGTTTTCCACAAGAAATGTCATCTGCCCAACAAAAGAAGGCTCATAGACACTAGACAAGCCATTGTGGAACATCAGAGGACAAAAGAGTTTGAGTGTTCTCCCCACATCCATGAAGAGGAGACATGCATGAGATTGGTACTCACATTCATGAGCCACTCCAGACAGCTTGATGGGAAACCAGCTCAGTGCCCTTTGATAAAATTAATGGTTCAGCTACTTACAAGTATCCCACAGACTGACAAAGCCAGTGGGCTACTTGTATGAACAAATCTATCCGATTCTGTTTCCTTCAGAATGGTGCCTTCAGGTGAGAAAAATTAGATCAACAGGAGATATGTAATTGCCTAGTGTCTTACCTGGAGACCCTCTGAGAGCACAGCAAGTGAATAGTGCTTGTTTACTACTCAACACAAGGGCTCTTTTCTTTTGTTAGTTAGTTCCTTTACAAGTCCCTCCATCAAGCCATATGGCCCCTCTCACATTTCTGAGGACCTGGAACAGCAGAACCATTTATCCCCATCACGCTCAACAAGACACATGATGCAAAGGGAAGTAACAGGGCTGACAGTGGGGTGTTTGAAATTAATATTGATATTCCATAAAAGTCGTATGAATTCGGCCAAAAGTGAGCATGGAATCCAGACTTTGTCCATGCTGTGGCATTGACTCTGAGCCACTTCCACCATTGTTGTTCTGGCATTGTATTGATCTCTTCCAATCCTAATAATACTTGGGACTTTCCTTGCTCTAACTAATTTTAACTACATCTGTGATAAATGAAGGGGGTGGTGGGGAAACTCCCTTTTATGGGCAGCTAGCCAGCCAGTAGCTATAAAATTCCTCTTAGTAGCTGTACTCTAATTGCTCTACGTGTAAAGGGTTAAAAAGTCTCTCTGCTGTGCATAGGTAAAAGGAAGTGAGTGGGCTCCTGGCCTAAAGAGCCAATGGGAAGGCTAGAACTTTTTAATTGGAAACAAAGACTCCCCTTTTGTCTGCCTGTTGTTCTCCCTTAGAGAAGCGAACAGGGCAGAGCTATGCTGTAAGAAGCTTGGGCCAGGTAAGAAAAAATCTTCAGTATCATAACTAGAAACTACTCATTTAAAACCGCAGATATGTAAGTAGATCAGGAAATGTTTAGGAAGACGTGATGAGGTTTTTCCCTTTTATTTTGTTATGGCTTGTGGATTCCTCTGTGCTAACCCCAGGTGCTTTTGTTTCATTTGTAACTTTTAAGCTAGGCCTCAAGAAAGCTATTCTTAATGCTTTTAATCTTTGTAGTTGATCTTTTAAAATTTAGTAATAGCCTAAGTTCCCAGATGTGTATTTTCTTTTTTATTAATAAAATTTACCTTTTTTAAGAACAGAATTGGATTTTTGTGTCTTAAGAGGTTTGTGCACATGTGGCTTAATTAGCTGGTGACAACAACTGATTTTTTTTTCTTCTCAGCTTTTCCCTGGAGGAGGCGGGGGTGTGTGTGAAAGGGCTTCAGGCTACCCCACAGGAAGGAATTCCCAAGTGTGGCTTCCTGGGCTCTCAAAGGGGTTCTGCACTTGGGTGGTGGCAGCATCTACCAATCCAAGGTCAGAGAAAAGCTGTATTAAACTCCCAAGGTTACAAGCCTGGAGTGGCCAGTATTAATTTTTAGAATCCTTGCGGGCCCCCACCTTCTGCCCTTCAAGTGCCAGAGTGGGGAATTAGCCTTGACAACATCCCTGAGAAATAGGTGAGTGTTGTTTCCATTTTAAAGATGGAGGAAAACAGAGGTTAAGTGACATGCCTAAGGCTACAGTGGGAATTAGTGTCAGAGCTGCAGTTAAAATGCTTGAGTTCTTCCCTTTCAGGCCCTTGCTCCAGCCACTAGGCCACACCTCTCTTGACCTCTGTGCAGCCCTCACTGTGGGAAGTAAAACTTCCATGAAACTTCACCCATTTTTGTCCATGAAGGAAATTGTTTTTATTTTGAACAGTGTTGAATGTATTGTGGCTACTAATGTACTGGATGATGACTGTTATGAAGGGTGTTAAAAGCCAAAGGAATCAGAAGAAACTATACTGTTCCCAGTGGAGTCACATGAGTGCAATACTCTGAGTTATATGTGATGCATCCCATATGTAATGCATTGACTGAGAAATGGATGTATAGCACCTGAACAGGGGTGGCAGGTTTGTAGAAATTTTGGTGGTACCCAGAACCCGCCCTGCCCAAACTCCACCCCCCACCTGCCCAAGGCTCTGTGAGGGAGTTTGGGTGGGGGAGGAGGTCTGGGGTGCAGGCCCTAGGTTGGGGCAGGGGTGCAGAGGGAGGAGGTGCAGGGGTGAGGGCTGTGGCTGCAGATGAGGGGTTTGGGAGGGGCTCAGGGCAAGAGTAGGTGTGTAGGGGGTGAAGGCTCTGTCTGGGGCTGGAGATGAGAGGTTTGTGGTGTTGGAGGGGGCTCAGGAGTGGGGCAGGGCTGGGGATGTGTTTGGGGTGCAGGCAGGCTGCTCTGGGACCGGGGCCAGAAAGGACTCTGGCCCCCCCCACCGCCCTTTCCCTGCCGGCAGCAGCAAGCTCTGGAGGAGGAGTCCCCTTTCCTGCCCCTCCAGCAGTACACTCACCCCCACCACTGTCACTGCATGTGCTCCTAGGGCCCCTCAGGTCCAGGAATCTCCCTCGCCTCCTCCTTGGTGGGTGCCGGTGGGTGCTGCGTGCGCCTCCTCCACTGCTGTTGCCCCTGACTGTAGCCTCACTGGGGGTGAGGGATGGGGCCGCCTCCTTGCCCAGTATGGGGCAGGAGTGGTGACTGAGGGCGTGGGGGGGCCCCCTGTGCTGGTGGAGGGTCCCGCCGGAAAAGGGAAGGGTCTGAGGTAGAAGGGCAGGCTCAGTCAGTGTGCCCTGGCAGTGGAGATGGGGGGGCACTAGGACCCTGCAACAGCAGTTATTGTAGGGAGGCAGCATGGAGCTGCACAGAAGAGGCACCGGCAGGGATGCTCTGCTCCAGGGCCTGGGGAGGTGCAGGGCGAGGGCCGGGGGCAGCAAGAGGAGGCCCCGGGGGGGGGGACGGACGGACGACACACACCTGGCCCCAAATATTGGTGGAGCTGGGCCCCTGGGCTCTGAATATTGCTGGTGCTAAGGCACCCCATGGAGATATAACTCGCTGCCCCTGCACCTGAATGGAAAGGTCATGGTAGCTTGTCATACTGCTCATTAGAAAAATAGTACTAGTGACACCATGGCAATAGATTTGCATCAGGCTGTAGTGCACCAGCAATGAGACTGCCTGGGAAGTCCTAAGGAAAAGGAATGTTGGCCTGGTTCCAGCCACTGAATCTGGCTCTGTCAGAGCCCTGCTTGTCTTTTCTTTCCCTCTTTTCTAGAGGAAACACAAGAAAATTAAAACACAAAATCAACTCCTTGTCCTCTGCTGGGATTCCCCCGGTGCAGATGTACTGGGCTCTCTACAGTTCTACTAAAGAACAATTATGTTTGCAGCCCACACACAAAGAAGTGTCACTTAACTTCCATCAGGAATGAAAAGGTCTCATCTAATTAAGCACATCATTTTCTCTGCACCTTTCAGTAGGTGAGTATCCCAAGATGAGGACATTCTAAACTACCTGAGCCTGACAGAGGTGGGACATGAGTTGGTAGGAACTTCCTGGCAAAGACTCAGGGTGAGCGGTTTAAAAAAAGAGCAAGGAGGGCTCACCTGATCTCTCTGATTAGCATCTCAGCCCCTTTTGTCACTTGGCCCCATGCCCAGAATAGCCTCCTTGATCCTATGAGCCAGGCATCCTTACTTGGCTCCTTCCTATCCATGCTCAAGCCTCTCTTCTCCTTCAGTTACTGACCTGGAATATGTTTTGTTAGAAAAAAAAAAAATGAGGTGTTCATATCAGAAGCTTACATCAGGGTCCCTCACTGTTGCAAACCTCATTTACTTTACCTGTCCCATCCTTGTCACCAATTGTGCTGTGTCTATGCTAAATTGTAAGCCTCTTAGAGAAGGGATCTGTCTTTTAGTTATGCTGTAAATCATCCACAGTTAAGGAGCTGTAATAAATAATAACCACTAAAAACAGAAGGCCAGATTTTGCCACCCTTCCTTATATTGACTAGTAAGCTTATTTCATGAGTAGTCCCCTTGATTTTAATGAGATCACACAGAGTAAAGTACTATTCAATATGAGCGAGGGTAGTAGAATTTTCCTGGAATAATAATTAATAATACCAAGTTCTTACGCAGCACTTTCCATCAATAGAGGTCAATGCTCTTTACAAAGGAGGTCAGTATCATTATCCACATTTTACAGATGAGGAAGCTAAGGCAGAGAAATTAAGTGACTTCCTCAAGGTCACCAAGCAGCAAAGCTGGGACTAGGATCCACGTCTCCTAAAACCCAGTCTAGTTTTCTATCCACTAAACTACATTGCCTCCCCGTATACATTACTACTAATTCATAAAACATAAGCTCCTTGAGATAGGAACTGTCTGTGTGTCTATACAGTGGCCAGCACCACAGGGCCTTGATCTTGATCAAGGATGGTACTATAATATAACAATACGGTTCTTCATTATGAGTTGAAGGGTGAAATTCATTCTGGGCTTATTCAAGAGACTCTCCTTGGCTTACTTAACAGGGCTGAACAAGGGATTCCATCCTATCCTTAGGTAGCCCCCATTCTGGAAAATGAACATTGGTGAAAATGTAGCCTCCTTTCTCCATAAAGGAGACAGTGGACCAGATTTTCAGGCATGGCTGCACATATGTTTCTCCCGCTTGCACGGCTACTGTGAATGACTGTGCATGCAATACTCAACCCTGATGCAGCTGCATATACAAATGTGCATCTTGCGTGAGACTCTCAGGTCGTGTTTGGAAAAGTTGATCCTCTGGACAATTCATCCAGATGCTAATTCCATTGAAGTCAGTGGCGATGCACAAGGTATGGATTTGGCCCTACATGATGTCAGTGAATTATTTTTCAACTTCTTGTCTATTCAACTGTCCTAGTTTGGTCCTGTTGGCATTCCCTCCACATCTTTCATCACTGGGTCCACAACTTTCTGGCAAAGGTAGCACGTACCAGCTCAGTCAGTCTGTGCTGGAGGCCAGAAGAAGGAAGAACCAGCTCAGTCACTCTGTGCTGGACTGGGGATCTGTGGCAATACATCAGGAAAACATGAGTAGGATTAGTTATTTGTGCAATTACTAGATGGCTGCAAACACACCCTGTGAGCAAAACAGAGCGTGGAAACTGAAGATAGAGAAGTGCTTCCTTGTCTGTAGCTTATTTTTTTTTTAATCCTATGTGAAGTAGGTGATGGTATCCCAGTTCTACAAATGGAAGATTTGAGGTACAGAAAAGGGGAGTGACTTAGCCAGAGTCTCACACAGAGACCATTACAGAACCAGGAATGGGGAGAGGGAAGGAAGGTACCTGACTACATTCACTTTCAATGGAGTTACTCCTTATCACACCACTGTAGCTAGTGGAGTTGCACTACTGTAAAACTAGTGCGAGACCCCAGAATAGAGACCCAGGTCTCTTGACCCCCGCCCTTTGCTCTAACCATTAGCCCATGCTTCCTCTATACTGTAGATCCAGATTTGGGTGTGTGCCACACAGTGATCCTGTGCAGTGAGGACTGTTACATGTTTTGTACATAGGAAGGAGGAGAGTAAGAGGAGACATGAGCTGTGTATAAAATGCTGCAGAGTTTAATGAAAACAACTCTGGGATGCCTATTTCGACAGTTTGGCCCTAGTTTTGTTCTGACTCTATTGAAATGAAAGGTAGCAACATTAGCAGATCAAAGGAAATGATTCCTTATGCAGTCACAGCAAGTCTATGGAATTCATTGCCGTAGCATTTCACTAGGACAAATAGCTCAGCAGTATTCAAAATTAGATGGTTATACAACTATGAATAACTAGGTCAAAGCTACCAAGAACATTAGCCACCATGCTTCTGGGCATAGGGTGATCTCCTGCGGTGCTCAGGAAGGAAATTTCCCCCTTGTATATTGTGCTATTAGACAGGTGTACCATGGACCTGTGTGGAATTCCTCTGAAGCATCAGGTATTTATATATACTGTTAAGCAACATGCACACAACTTCCCCCTTTGGGATTGCCCTCCACCACCCAATTTGCAGACACTAATGGAGTCAGATGTGTAATTGCCGTCCTGTGTTTAAACATGGTGAACTTTCATTTATTCAACTATTATGAAGCCCTGCACTGCCCACACCTCATCCTTTGTGGGGAAGGGTTTGCAATGAAAGCATTGATCCATCAAGCTAGCTACTGTGAAGGAGAGAACAGGGTGTGCATGGACCGGGGTAAAGCAGGCTGGGGGTTAGTTCCTTGATCTGTAAGAGGGATCTCTGAGGGCAGAGACTGGCAGCACAGCTGGCCCTGGGTGTTCTCATTTGATTGTGAGCTGAGTGTAAAGGTGGAAGAAATGAGACAGGGTGCAACATAGTCTAAAGGCATTAGATGCCCTTGACTTCCTTTTTGGTGGTTGTAGATGACAGCAGAAAGTTTGGTAGTGTCTCTCACCTAGTGCCACATCTGAGCAGGACACAATCCCTGAATAGACAACAGTACCACAGGATTCTGAATGAAAATACACAAAACTTCTGCACAACAGAGCTGTACTTCTAATGACAACCCTGGCAGACTGTGGGTTATAGATTTCCCCATATCTGTTAGGCTCTGAGGAAACAAATCCTTCTGCTCTGCTGGGGTCTGAGGTAGTAAATCTCTCCAGCTCTCACAGACTCTGGGGGAGTTACATGCAATTTAAAATACACCACACAGCTGTCCACTCAATGACAGGCTACAGCTCTGGCGCCTGCAGCAAAGGCACAGCATTCACAATGACTACATGTACCCCCTAAATGCACAATACAGGGTGTCCCAATGACCACATACAGCTCATGAGACAATTCTATTCCCAAAGACAACCAATACTAAACTGTCAGAGCCAGCCCCTATCCTGGCTAGTTTGCAATGTAAATGAACAAGTCAGCCAAAGGGTGAGAGAACAGATGTGCTATTATTTCATTTGTAGAGGAGGAGCAAGGAGATTAAGTGACTGGCCCATCACACTGTAGTAGGGCTAGGACTTGAACCCAGCTTCCCTGAGTCCCAGCCCGGTGCCTTAATGGCTAGACAATTTTAGTGTTCCTGTAGTGATATACATAGGGCCCCCCCATGACCTAAGACTAGCCATGGCTCTTGAGTTCCATGACTCTTAAACCACCAAGATCACTGCTGGCTTTTAATGTTCTTCTTGCAGATGCAGACTATGGAACATTTTACAGATTCATTTATACAAGGCCAAACAAAAGCGGAAGTGAGCATGCAGGGGCAGAAGTAGGGTCTACTTAGCTCGCCAGTTAGACTTCCAACCCACAACATTCTCTTCCAGGATTGTTACAAAACCCCTTTGAAATCATCATGCTTAATGCCATATTAAAAACCAACAGCGTTTCATGTGTCACTCGGTTTATTAAAAAAAACAAACCAACCTCCAGTTAGCTTCACGTGACCTATTGTTTTTATTAACCCATATTTATGAACACAAGGTCTAAGACTGGATGGGGCCTGAAGAGGTCATCTAGTTCCACCCTCCCTCTCCTCACCCCCATCCTTCTATGATGAGACAGGATTAAGTAAACCTAGGCCATCCCTGACGGGAATTTATCTAACCTGTTCTTAAAAGCCTCCAACAGATATGCCACCACCTCCTTAGGTAACCTGTTTCAATATTTAACTATCCTTATAGTTAGAAAGTCTTTACTAATATCTACCCCAAATCTTCCTTGCTGCAAATTAAGCTGATCAGTTCTTCCTACCTTTGGTAGACAGGGAGAGCAACTGATCAAATAAGTTAGCGCTGTTATAAAAAGAACAGGTGAAGACTGCTATCCAGTCCCCCCTCTGCCTTCTCTTCTGTAGTGTAGACTAAAGATGCACAATGCTTTCAACTTTTCCTCATGGACCATTCTTTCTAAAGCTCTTATCATTTTTGTTCTCATCTGGACTCTCCGATTCGTTCACAACTTCCTTAAAGTGTGGTGCCCAAAACTAGATACAGTACCCCAGCTGAGGCTTCACCAGTGCTGAGTAGCGTGGAACAATTGCCTGCTGTGTCTTCCAGAGGACACTCCTGTTACATTCCAGAAGGATGTTTGCCTTCCTGGAAACAGGCTTTTACTGTTGACTCATATTCAATTTGTGATCCACTACAACTCACAGATCCTTTTCTGCAGTACTGCTGTCTAGCCAGTTATTTCCCGTTTTGTAGTTGTGCATTTGATTTTTCCTTCCTAAGTGTAGTACTTTGCACCTGTATTTACAAAATTTCATCTTGTTGACTTCACACAAGTTCTCCAGTTTACTAAGATGCTTATAAACCCTCCCAGCTTGGTGCCATCTGAAAATTTTATAAGCATAGTCACTACTCCTTCATCCATGGGTTAGTGAAAATATGGAGTGGTGCTGGACCCAGGACAAACCCTTGTGGGATCCCACTGGATATGTCCTTCCAGTTTAACAGTGAACCATTGTTTTAAAAGAGTAGGTACCAGTCTATAAGTTGGGTGGGTGCATAACTGGCTGAAAGTCATTTCACCTAGACTGTACTTCCCTAGTTTGCTTATGAGAATGTTGCTGTGATGTTCTGGGATCACCTAGAGCAGTACTGCCTGCCCTGTAAGCTGGGGAGTTCTAATGCTATGGCTCAGAGCACTGATGCCAGTAGCCAGCTCACAGCCATCAATATCTTACCTCCGCTTTCACCAGCCTAGTTATTCCTTCCACAGACAGCCCTTCCACTCCTGCGTATCCCTAAATCCCTCCACCCTGAGGACTTAAGCACCAGGTACTTGGACTTTTAACCCCTCTGGTTTGTCCTCTCCTCCCCCCCCCCCCCCGAGGGTATGAAACCAGCCCCGTTATCAGTTCACTTTTGCACACACACTCTGCACAGTTTGCACACCAGAGATGTGCTTGGGGTAAAAACAAACAAAAGGGTGGGTTTTCTATTAAACAAACAATTCAAAGACTAAATAGTAAGGGAAAGCAAATGCAGGCAAGTTACACAGAAAACAAAGAAGCAAACTTGAGCTTTACTCTTTCACATTCGATAAACTCACTTTTCTAATCCAAGTTACCCATGGCCTCTGAACAGATGCCCAGTATACCCCCCAGCCCCGCCATAGAGGCAATCGAGCGTTTCACAGACACCTGTCTCTTTGGTTCTGGATGAAGACCTCAGTTTCAAGCCTCCTTTTTAAAAGGGCTCTGCCCCTCCTTTCCCTCCCTTGCAGGGTAACTCAGGATTATTCAGGGTAGGGGAATTCTAGCCGGGATGTCTCCGGGTATGTCTACACTGCAATAAAAAACCTGCAGCAGCAGCGAGTCTCAGAGCCTGGGTCAACTGACTTGGGCTCATGGAGCTTGGGCTGTGGGGCTAAAAATAGCAGTGTAGATATTTGGGCTTGGGCTGGAGCCCCAGGCTCTGAGGACTTCCCCTCTTGCTGAGTTTCAGAGCTTGGGCTTTTGCCCAAGCGGGAATGTCTACACTGCAATTTTTAGCCCCAGAAGCCTGAGGCAGTTGTCCCTGGGCTCTGAGACTTGCTGCCTTGGATCTTTAATTGCAGTGTAGGAGTATCCTGTAGGTCTTCCTGTTAACCCTAATGGGCTATTCTTTGTCTTTCCTGGGTCATACAATGCTAGGTGTTTGGAGCTAGCCTGGTCTGGTTGGGAAGGCAGCCCCTCCCTGCCTGATTGCCCACCGCTCTGCCGTGAGATGGAGGTAAAACTTGTTATGAAGACACAAACTCATGACCACAGCCTGTATATATAACTCATAATTAAGGCTACGTTTTAGTCACAGGTATTTTTAGTAAAAGTCATGGCCAGGTCATAGGCAGTAAACAAAAATTCATAGCCCCTGACCTGTCCATGATTTGTACTATACCCCTGACTAAAACTTGGGCTGGGGTGCTCTGTGGGGGGCAGTCAGGGAGCACCATGGGTGCTCTGGGGTCATGGGCAGTGGCTGTGTGGCCCGGGACCTGTGCTGGGCGGGGGGGAGGGGGGCAGGGGAGAAGGGGAGGGTTGGCTGGGCTGGCAGGCTCCCTACCCGGCTCTGCATGTCCCTGGAGCTCCTGGGGACCAGAAGGCCAGGGGGGCTCTGCGCCCCTGCCACAAGCTTTGCACCCTTGCCACAAGCTCTGGCTGTGCAGCTCCCATTGGCCAGGAACTGCAGCCAATGGGAGCTGCAGGAGTGGTGCCTCCAGGCAGGCAGGCACAGAGCCCCCATCCCCTCCACCTAGGAGCTAGAGGACGTGCTGGTTGCTTTTGGGAAGCTACCCTCCACCCCCAGGTAAGCACTGCCCAAGCCCCCTCCCATATCCAAAATGCCCCAGTAGTGGCCGATGCAACTGACCCAGGGGCTGCCTGATCTGCTTGGGCAGCCCCAGAACCAGCCACATTGGCCGCTGCAGAAGTCACGGAAAGCCACATAATCCATGACCTCTGTGACCGACACAGTCTTATTCATAATGATTACTCAGTTTAGAGCATTACAAGCTTTCATAAAAGACCTTACTCAACATATTTTTATACACAAGATCGTATACAATCTGTTGACTCAACAACATATTCTTTGGTGTTCAGGCCCCCTTTATTCCCTTGGTGGTTCTGGACCCTGCGACAGAGATTCTGGAGGCCCCCTCCTGCTTCACCTTAATTGCTGCTCTCTGTGCAGGCTTAGGAAGGAACCTCTCTTGTGCCCTGGCAGTAGCTGCAGAGGAATCCTTATCTCTTGTGGCACCCTATGGCAGCCCCATTACAGGGCTGAAGTGCTGCAGAGGGGATGGCATTGGTTCTCCCATAGGTGAATTTCACCCTTTGATGATAATCTTTATTTTAGATACAGTCCAAGATGCTTACTGTATCTGCTTATTCCCTATGTATTATCCCATGCTCCAGATTCAAGAGTTGGTTAGAGTGTGGACTGCTGGAGTCTTACGCTTGCAGAGACAGTAAAGGTGCTGTTTTTGTGACTGCTCTGTGGTCTTGAGTTTGTGGATCAGCATGACAAACCCCAAAACGTTCAAAAATCATGAGTCGGGGGGGGACAAGTTTTTTTAAAAATACATGTTGGTTATTTTGATTTGCCTTCTGGTTTTTGAACTCTAGGGGGTCACATTTCCATGGTTTTCCTCTGCAACCATGAGGGCTAGAAATGTACTGTTTCCTAGATGAAGTTGAGATTCTCATGTATTTACATGACTCTAGGAGGTTGGGCTTTAAGAAAAACACCAACTATTATAAGACTCACAATAAAATCATGAGAGTTGGCACCACTGTTTAATGTGCTAAATCTGATTTTTTTTAAAAGAAAAAAGAACTAATTTTAAGTAGGAATGGATAAGGGCTGGGGTTGGGAGCTTGCAGATATTTCCCACTGGTTTTGGAATTTGTAAGAAAAGTGCTTGAGTTCTGTGACACTGTCTACCCAGGTGCCAGCTCAGGACAGGGCTGCAGGCTAATTAACTCATATGCTAATAGAAATCAAAGGAGTGCCCAAAGGTACCGTAATCAGGCCAATTCACTTGTGTATTAGTTTAGTTCAAAGCACATGTTAATGGTATTGTCTTCACTTACCTATAACATGTCGATTGCTATTGCATAACTTTAGGTATATTCCTGTAATTAGTTAACCCTTGTCAATCAAAAGTGTGTGTTAGTTTTAAGATGAGACTGTATGTGATGTGTAAACTTCATGAAAATGAATGAAGAGTTGTTGTTCGCTGTTACATTACCTTTTACATTGTGTATATCCCTTTAATTAAAATGAATCATCAAATGCAACTGAAGCCTTGGAAATGTAATGAAGAAGAGTGCTAACTTCAAAGCAATTGGTTGTTGTGTGAGTAAAAACCACTTATCGGGTTATTGTTTGTAGAGGAAGCTATAAGTACTGTTTCAAAGGAATATCCTTTATCTCTGATTGTTTGGGCTCTTACAGGGAAGACACCAAATGCAAGGTGGAGATCCCCAGAAACATGGGTTCCATGAAATGACTACTGGGAAACTAACAGTCAGATTACATCATATCTGCTACCATTTTGGATTTACAAACTTTGACTCACCTGTTAATGTATTTACCTGCTTTAACCTCTCAATAACTCATTTATTTTCTTAGCTAATAAATCTTTAGTTAGTTTGCTAACAGCCAATTATCTATTATAGTCTTTGGTATGAGATCCAAAGTACCAGCTGATTTGGGGTAAGTGACCCTTTGGAATTGGGAGTAATCTGATGTGGTGTGATTTTTAGTTTATGTGACCATTATCACTAAATCCAGTTAGTCTGGGTAGCAGGATAGACTGGAGTGCCTAAGGGGACTGTCTGTGACTCCATGGTAAGACTGGTGTGGTGATTCAGGAGTGCACAATTGTTACTGGTTTGGTGAAATCTAATTACGGGGACACCACCAGTTTGAGGTGTCTTCCCTGTTTTCTGACCATCTGACCTGAGATTGGCACAGTCAGACCTGAGTTGTCCGCGACTCTAGAGAGTATGACAAAGTTCATCAACCATTCTTCCTGAAATTTAAAAAGAGTTCATTAGCAAGCCCAGCCCAACCTCATAATTGGCTCTTTGAAGGGAAGCCTGTGCTACGTGTTAAGGACAGAAGCTAAGCTGCTTTAAGTGAGTGTTGGTGTATGACAGAATCAGCAAGGTACTAAAACAAATGTCTTATTTTAAACTTGGGAGTAGTTTCATTAAAGTTAATGAAACTATTCCTATGTTTAAAATTAGCCCTGTGCTGAATACCTTTCTGAATTAGGGCCATAAACTACATTTATTGTGCTCTTTGGATTTTTCCATACCTTTAGCGGCACTTTTTCAAAGACTCTCAGGAGGTAGCTTTCTCTTTCGCTCTGACTTCAATTTTTTGCTGCATTTTTTCCACTGGATTTTCTCCCCACCCTGTTTGCTCCTGTTTTGTCCTCTCACCTAAGCAGAACACGAACAATGTTTGAGTCAAGCTTTCAAGACCACATCATTCAAGTGGGATTGACATTATATGAGAAGTTTACCTGTCATTAGTAGAGCTGGTCAAAATTGGGCGTTCCATCAGAAACTTTGAAAGGGAAAATAGTCAGGGTTTTTTTGGTTTTCTGATGAAAAATCCAAACTATTTGAGATAAGCACTTTCCACAAAAATGTTAGGTTTGTTGATACCTCAGTTTTCCATCAAAACATTAAAAACAATAAGAGAATCCACACACACCTTAATAAGCTTAACAGAGATCAGCCCCACAATCTCCACAAGGGTTCTGGTTGGTGTCTGTCCTTTCACCCCTTTGCCTTGGACAGAGGGGCCTGTTGGTTTGCTGGATCAGAACAAAGACGGTAAGACAGTTTAAACTCAGGCTATTTATCCTAAAGTCTTTTCTTTGTCTGCTGGTCTCTGGAGAATCTAGTTTGAGCCAGTATATGTAGGTCTCTCCAGGTGGTGCTGCCTCTTGGCAGCTCTTACAGCTTGAGTGAATTTGTCTAACCACCCCTCACCGCTTTTTGAGGGCTGTGGTTTCCCTCCCCCACAGAATTACATACCATCACTGGCCCACAGGAATATATAATCTTCATACAGTAAGATCTAACTTAATTCAGTAAGGTTTGTCCAGGTTATTGCAGGAAATTGCCTTATCTGTCACACTGAGAACTTCTGGAAATCAGGCTACTTATATGTAGCTACTTAAATATGGCTTAGGACCCTAAATTAAGACACCTAGGAATGAAAACTGTGCTCTCTCTCTATGTAACAGCTGCCTAGATCACTGATGATGGCTGTCTAATAAATAGATTAGTAACACACATTTTTATTTTTGCTCATACGATCCAAGCTGCACTGGGGGCAGAAGAGTCAGTTCAGAGAATTTGGCCTGATATCTTCTCTTCCTCCCCCCTGTATAATGCTTATTAACTAGTTGTGAAGATTGGTCCTCAAAAGTATAATCCCACAGTCCTTGTGAACCCAGACATGCCAACTCTCGCGGATTAACTGCAAGAGATCCAGTTTCTACAGTTAAGCCTGACCCAAGATCTCATGACAGAACTCTCAAAAGTCAAGATTTTTTTTCCAGCTGACTTTTGAGAGTTCTAGCCTGAGATCATGTCAGGCTTAATTTTACTTAGAAATTGCTGTCAGTCTCGAGCGGCCTGGCCTTGCCTCCAGCTGTCAGGTAAGCTTCTCTGCCTCTTCCCACCCCATCCCACGGCTCTGGCTCAGCCCTCCATCCCTCACCTCTTTCCACTGCCCTGGGGTGCACACTGTTTTGGGGAGACACTTCAGTAGATCTCCTCTGCTGTGGCTGTACGTTGCCTCCCCTGGCAGCTACTTGGAGCGGTACTGCCCTGATTGCTCAGCTTCCACCAGCACCTCCTTCTCATTTCCCCAGTGTTTTCCTTCCTGCACTGGGCACTAGTGCTGCTTCTGGCCAGGAGCGAGGCAGAGTTAAGGTTCCGTCATCTTCCTCTGCATCCCCCCAATCCTGAGTGAGGGCTTCCTGCAGGAGAGCGGCAGGATATGAGGCAATAGTAGGACCACAAAAGGTGTGGGGCATTCATTTACTTTGCGGGGAGGAGGGAGTAAAGTTTTGTGAAGCTCCTTGCATGATGTTCCTCTTTGCATTATTGTGAGGGCTCTGCAGCAGGAGCCCAAATCCTCTTCCTTTCAATAAATATGCAAGTGTAGGGAGTACTATGCTAGTCACGCATACACTGGGAGTAGGCAAGGGCAGATCAAAAATCAGCAGGTGAACTGTAAGAATCTCGTGATTTTTAGGCCAATCTCGATTTTTTGGGGGTCTGATTCATGATTTTTGAACTGTTGGGGTTGGCAGTACTGTGAATCTCACTTCTAGTAAAGTCAGCGAAAAGTTGTGGTGTGCTTGGAACACAGGGTCTGGCACATGATTCATATGTATTCTGGGCTGTGGCAAAAATAACCCGCTGAAGAAGTTTTTCTCTGTAGGCTGGACTGAGTATGGCTGATTGGAAGGAATTGGGGAGTTGCGTAAGAGCAGCTCATACAGCTGAGAGTTGATGCTCAGAGCTCTCTCCACTCAAGGCAATTAGCTAGGAATGCCCAAAACTGGGTATATGCTAGCATTTCATATGTGTTCCAGTAGCGCCCTCTATTGGTGCATGTTTGCAGAGGAAACTCGCCTTAGTACAAACCCTGATGGGGCTGCTAGTTTCACAATGTCTATGGGGTGTGCTTTTGTTGTAACTTGCAATCAGAATCGATATGAAATCAGAATGTGTGCTGCAGCTCTACCGAGCCACGTACCAAATAAACCTTTTTAATATAAAACTGTTTTGAGTAAACAAATGATGCTTATGTGCAAATAAACAAATATAATACATTGATATAAAATAACTAACAAAGGCAGCAACCATTATAATAATTATTTATTAGTAGTAATAGCAAAGTCTAAGTCCTTTTTTCTTGTTAACAGCTGGGCTGCAATTTCTCAGCCAGATGCTGATCATTTGGGATGGCTGGGAATTCAGAAGTATCCATGCTCCCTGTGAGTTGGGCTTTTCAGAAACCATGAACTTCAAACTGCTGCTTGGTGTGGGTCTGTTGGCATGGCAGCGTGGACACTAGCAGTCTCAGGGGAGTCTGTGTTTGCTGGCCGTCCTTATCAAGCAGTTAATTCCAAGACACCTTACTGAATGTTTACTTTGGTTGAAAAAATATACGGGACACTTTTTTAGCCCCCTAACACAAGTTTAATCTGGAAGGAAAATTCTGCTGTTGCACCCCAGATGGAGTCCTGAGAATCTGCACCACTTTTTACTTTACCTTAAACCCATTTCCCTTCATGTTGGGATAAGAGACAACAAGGTGCGGTTTTTGGAGCATGGTTGGGTGGGGTCACTATTGAGCAATGAGAAAAGGAGTACTTGTGGCACCTTAGAGACTAACCAATTTATTTGAGCATAAGCTTTTGTGAGCTACCGCTCACTTCATCGGATGCATACTGTGGAAACTGCAGAAGACATTATATACACAGAGACCATGAAACAATACCTCCTCCCACCCCACTCTCCTGCTGGTAATAGCTTATCTAAAGTGATCACTCTCCTTACAATGTGTATGATAATCAAGTTGGGCCATTTCCAGCACAAATCCAGGTTTTCTCACCCTCCGCCCCCCTCCCCCCCCACAAACTCACTCTCCTGCTGGTAATAGCCCATCCAAAGTGACCACTCTCTTTACAATGTGTATGATAATCAAGGTGGGCCATTTCCAGCACAAATCCAGGTTTTCTCACTCCCCCCCCCCTTTTTTTTTCTTCAAAAACCACACACACAAACTCACTCTCCTGCTGGTAATAGCTTATCCAAAGTGACCACTCTCCTTACAATGTGTATGAAAATCAAGGTGGGCCATTTCCAGCACAAATCCAGGTTTTCTCACCCCCCACCCCCATACACACACAAACTCACTCTCCTGCTGGTAATAGTTCATCCAAAGTGACCACTCTCCCTACAATGTGCATGATAATCAAGGTGGGCCATTTCCAGCACAAATCCAGGTTTTCTCGAAAATGGGCAGCTCTAAAGCCTGTGGGTGCTCCAAGGTTTGGCTACTTGGGGAGGGGGAAGGGGGGAAATGCATTTTTAGACAGTGAGGTTGCAAACTGGGATCAGCTTCCCTCTTCCCTTGCACCAAGCTCCCTTCCCTCTCTCCTTCAAATTCCTCTTGGAAGACCCGATCTTGCAAACACCAATGTGCATGAGTAACTTTATGCATGCAAGAGTTCCCAGTAGGGTTACTCAGATGTGTGAAATTACCCACATGCATGTTTGTAGGATCAGCGTGTAAAGGCCACTTCTTTTGCAAAGTGTTAGTGCTTGAATCCCCAACGCCTCTGCACCTCTTCACCCTGGAGGTAATGTTCTTTGAGCTTATTTGCCAGAGTGAGATGGTTAACTTGTTAATAAGGTGCCTGTCTTCTTGTGAGTTGTGCACAATGCTGCGGTGCTGTGCAAACAGGGAAATATACAACTAATAATTAAAAATTGATAAAGCATATGAAGCTTAAGATCCACTAAGCACCAAGCCTTAAATAAAATGATGGTCATTCAGTGTTGGTTTGATTCTCTAAGGTTGTAGCTGGCTGAGTAGCGGCGGTGCCAGGCATTCTAGCAGTGGAAAGGTTAACACTGTAGAGCAGTGTTCTGTCAGGGCCTCCGGTTACAGTGATATTTATTATGGTATTTTTGTTTAAAAAGAAAGGGGGGCGATGGGAAGTTGGTAATGTTTGAGAAAAACAGTTGGCAGGCTTATAATCAGACAGGAAACAGGAAATGATGTCATTAGGTAACAAACAGGAAGCAAGGATTATAACACAATGAGATCTCCTTGCTTTGGGCTGAAACTTAAGGAAAATTCTTCCTCACCATGAATTAAGGAGGAGGGGACAATTGTGTCTCCAAGTACTTCAGCTCCAGTATTTTATTTCCCCAGAACTATTATTTAAACAATAAGATGACATTACATAATTTGCACTTCTATAGCATCTTTCACCAGAGAATCTGAAAGAAATTTACAAATATTAAACCACCAATCCTCAAAATTCCCCTCTGAAGCAGATAACCCATTACTTCAATTTTACAGGTGGGGAAACTGGGACAGAGAGTGATTAAAGGAGATTTTTTTCAAAGGCACAAATGGGAGTTAGGCACCCAGCTCCAACTATCTTTCAGTGGAAGTCGAGCACCTAATTCCCCTAAGCCCATTTGAAAATACAACTCTTGAATGACTTATCCCAATTAACAGAGCAAGTCAATTGCAGAACTGAGAGTAGATCCCCGAACTGCCATAATATAACCACTAGGCAATTCTTCCTCTGAGGAACTTGTAAGGAGAAGGCGTACGAGGGCCTCCCAAATCATGTAAACCATCTCTGTGAAAGATGAAGAGGGCCACTCTGAGTCCCCTGCCCAATGTTCCCTGACCATTAGTACAAGAGCTTATATACCTCTTCCTGGGTATAAGTGCACCCTCCTTCTAACATGCTGCTCTGTATTATTGTTGTTTATCCTTTACATAGGGGCATAAGTGTACACAGTGCTTCAGAGAACTTGAAAAAAGACCGGCCCCCACCTGAAAGTGCTCATGAAAAAACTCAAGCAAATACAATTTCCAGTGTGAAGATCAATTTAGCAAGGTTGGATGAAAGGAGTAGGTCTGAAGGAAGCAAGAAAGGCTGTGTGGTACCTGAGAGGTGGAGGCTGCTCCAAGCCTAGGCCACTGCTTGAAAGCAGCTAAGAGTGAGAGGAGAAAAGGGGGACAATTAGAGGAGAGGATGTGGTGGAACACAAGGAGCAAGAGGGATGAGATGAAAGGAACGATTATAATGGGGACAATACTTTCAAAATTATCACAAATATTTGTTTGGATTTATAAATAAATTTGCTTTGGCCCCTCTTGTGTTCACTTTCTGTGAATCTTCCAACTAGCATATGGGTTTATTGGCAGGAATGTTTGCCAACGCAGTATGCAGTGATACTGTAGACATGTTGGTCCCAGGATATTAGAGAGACAAGGAGGGTGAGGTAATATATTTTATTGGACCAACTTCTGTTGGTGAGAGAGACAAGCTTTTGAGCTACACAGTGTGCTTCTTCAGGTCTGGGAAATGTACTCCAAGAGTCACAGCTAAATACAAGGTCAAACAGTTTAGCATAAGTAGCGCACATTCTAAGGGACCATTCAAGGTGAAGTGGCCAGTTAACACTCTTGTAGTCAGAGGACAAGGATGGAGGGTTAGTTGGTTACAGATTGTTGTAATCCACTGTCTTTATTAACACTGTGATTTTTAATGTCTAGCAAAGTTATGAATTTAAGCTCCCAGGTTTGTATTCTGAAAGTGTGCACCTTTCCTTTGAGGATAAGGACTGATAGCTCAGATACAGAGTGATTGCTTTGTGAAAAGTGTTCAACTACAGGTGATATGGTGTTTTTGTCTTGTATCATTTTCCTGTGTGAGTTTATTCAAGAGCTTAGGGATCTTCTGATTTCACCCACATAATTGTTGTTGGGGCATTTAGTGTACTGGATGAGGTACACCACATGTTGTAATAACCATATGTAGGACTCATGGATCTTTGAATTTTGTCCAAACCATGGGAACAGCCAGGGGTACTAGAATGGCTCCCCAATATGCCAACCTCTTCATGGGCCACCTTAAAGAAGAATTTCTAGACAAATGCACCACGAAACCAATGATGCACCTGAGCAACATCAATGATATTTTCATCTTCTGTAGGGATGACTTAAACTTCCTCATAGATTTCCACCACAACTTCAACAACCACCCCAAACACACCAAGAAATCTGTTATCTACAGCTAGGAACTCAGATACCATAGAATATGCTCAGAGGAGAAATTCTGGGATGTACACCATAACACATTCAAAACTGCTCTCACCAGACAAGGACACTCCACCAGAGAAGTAGAGTGCATCATGGAATGGGCCACCCAAATACTTGGAGAGAACATGTTTCAAAACAGAAATAAACCCCCCTCTGACTACACATCCTTAGTTGTCACATGCCACCCTGTTGGATCATATTAAAGAAGTTCTGTATTAAAATCACAAATGAGTTTGATTCCCCATAGTTTAAATTCCAGGGTATTACTAATTAAGAGGTCTCTTGGTTTTTGGTACTGTGTCTCTCCCTCTATGTGTGAAACTTGCAAGCTGCTAATTGTGTTAGTACATTCTAAGACAGAGTCTGTTCTCAAAGCAATTCTTTGTAACAACTACTCCTCAGAGAGAGAGAGACTCAAAGCAATACTCTGTAACAACAGAAACAGCACCCAGAGACTCCCCGCCCTTTTGTTGTATTCATCTCGCTTTGTTAACAATTGTGATTAAAATAGAGATAGAGGATGAATGTAGATGGATGCTTGGTGTGGATAATAACTGAATGATCAGGGAGGTGCCAGCCTAAGAATCCAGTGTCCATCGGCTGAAGAAGGCATCAAGTGGAAATAATCAGAGGACCCCCGGAGGGCAGACTGGAATCCACCCAACAGCCTCAAGAATGGGAGAACCAAAGAACAAGATAACACCTGGCAGCACGGAGCCGTCAGGAATGTGCCACATGCTGATTGATTCAGCAACAGCATGATGAAGCAATTCCCACAGACTGGCATAGGAAGAAATTCCTATAAAAATGGACTCTAGAAAGTGAGAACTTTGGGGGTCTGATTCTGCAAACCAACTTCCAGGAGCATCCGATGAGCATCTGCCAAGGCCCTGCTCCCTCCTCATGTCCAGGCCACCTGGCCAGTGGCTTGGCAGGAGCAACTCTAAGGCTGGTAACTATGATAACAACCTCGCAGAACCTCATCTAGTGCACTAAATGCCCCACTAGCAGCTATGTGTGTGAAACCAGACAATCATTATGCTCGGGAATAAACTCATGTAGGAAAATGATACAAGACAAAACACCACATTTCTTGTGGGTGAACACTTTTTTCACAAAATGACAGGTTTCAGAGGAACAGCCGGGTTAGTCTGTATTCGCAAAAAGAACAGGAGGACTTGTGGCACCTTAGAGACGAACCAATTTATTTGAGCATGAGCTTTCGTGAGCTACAGCTCACTTCATCGGATGCATACCGTGGAAACTGCAGCAGACTTTATATACACACAGAGAATATGAAACAATACCTCCTCCCACCCCACTGTCCAGCTGGTAATAGCTTATCTAAAGTGATCATCAGGTGGGCCATTTCCAGCACAAATCCAGGTTTTCTCACCCTCCCCCCCCCTCCCCCCCACAGATTCACTCTCCTGCTGGTGATAGCCCATCCAAAGTGACAACTCTTTACACAATGTGCATGACAATCAAGTTGGGCCATTTCCGGCACAAATCCAGGTTCTCTCACCCCCTCACCCCCTCCCAAAAACCACACACACAAACTCACTATCCAGCAGTGGGAGGAGGTATTGTTTCATATTCTCTGTGTGTATATAAAGTCTGCTGCACAGTGAGATACACCTTCTGCTACTAGGAGTTCTGAGAATGGATGGCAGTGCATGACAGGGGCAGGCTTGCTGTCCCATGATGCAGTTTTTCTGTCCCATCATTCCATAGGCTTCTGACTATGTTTCACGCCATTTTTCAACTGCCCCTGTAAACTTTGTGCCTGCCATCTCTGCCTGAAAGCATGGATCCTGCACTACTCTCCAGTCTTGGGATGAGCGTTATCAACACAACGCGGCCGATCCTGCAGTATTTCATGAGCTGTGAATCTGAAAATGTATCTGTAGTGCCTGCCCCGCTTGATGTTGGCATTCATGGAGCAGCTGTACACAGTGGACTGTCACTATTGGGCTCAGGAAACAAGCACTGAGTGATGGGATTGGGTCATGACACAGGTATAGGATGGCAAGCAGCGGCGGCGGAACTTTCTGGAACTATGTACGGAGCTCACCCCTGCACTGGGATGCAAGGACACCAAAATGAGAGCTGCCCTCATGGTGGAGAAGCTTGTGGCGATAGCTGTGTGGAAGCTGGCAACTCCAGACTGCTACCAGTCAGTCGCAAATCAGTTTGAAGTTGGGAAGTCAACGATGGGGGTTGTAGCGATGCAAGTGTGCAGAGTCATTAATGTCTCTTGCTACGAAGGACTGTGACTCTGGGTATTGTGAGGGAAATAGCAGATGGCTTTGCAGCAATGGGATTCCCTAATGGCAGCAGGATGATAGATGGCATGCATATCCCTATTTTAGCCCCAGACCACCTTGCAACGGAGTACATAAACAGAAAGGGCTACTTCCTTGTGGTATTACAGGCGCTGGTGGATCACTGGAGTCATTTCACCGACATCAATGTATGATGATCAGGGAAGGTGCATGACGCATGCACCTTCAGGAACACTGACCTGTATAGAAAGCTGCATGCAGGGACTTTTTCTAGACCAAAAGATTCCAATAGGGGTGTGACGTTGCACTCCATATGTTTTATGGAAATATATTATATTCACACTCATTAGCGTAACTGGAATATGCTTCATGCAAAAGGTCTCTTGTAAGGCATCATTACAAAGCTTATAATCTACTGTGTTCATCCTAGTTGTATGTATGTATCATTTTTGTATTTAAAACTAGAAATATGAAGTATAACTCTGAAGTCCTATTGTAATTATGCAAAGTGTGGGTCATTAATGGTGGTTTAGAATCTTGATGGCTCCCATGGACTAGAACAATTGATTGTAAATGGCTCTGTTTACTTGCAAACCTTCCTGCATTCCTGTGAGTCAGGCTGGGAAGAATGGAGGCTTGGGGTCTCACAGGGCATGTGACCATGTCTCCAGGTACTGGAATCCATCTTAAACCTGTTTTTTTTCCCATTTAGAAGGAGGGGTGGGGATCCAAAGAGAAAAGATTCCCGCCTTGTGCCAAAGCTATAAAAGGGGGTGGAACAGAACAAAGGGGGTTGCCAGTCATGAGAAATCCCTTAGTTACCACCTTAGCTGGAACTAACAAGGACTGTACCTGGGGAAAGGATTGGGCCCACACTAGGAAGAAGTCTAGTCTGTGAAAGAAGCTTATTGGAACATCTCTAAGGGTGAGATTTACCTGTATTCAATTTCTTAATGTATTAGGCTTAAACTTGTGTGTTTTGTTTTATTTTGCTTGATAACTTACTTTGTTCTGTCTGTCTATTACTTGGAACCACTTAAATCCTGCTTTTTATACTTAATAAAATCACTTTTGTTTATTAACTAATCCAGAGTAAGTGATTAATACCTGAGGGAGCAAACAGCTGTGCATCTCTCTCTCTCAGTGTTATAGAGGGAAAACAATTTATGAGTTTACCCTGTATAAGCTTTACACAGAGTAAAACGGATTTATTTGGGGTTTGGATCCCATTGGGAGCTGGGTGTCTGGGTCCTGGAGACAGGAGTACTTGCTGAGCTGTTTTCAATTAAGTCTGCAGCTTTGGGGGCGTGGTTCAGACCCTGGGTCTGTGTTGCAGCAGGCAAGGATATCTGGCTCAACAAGACAGGGTTCTGGAGCCCGAAGCTGGCAAAGAAAATGGGCTCAGAGGTAGTTTCAGCACATCAGGTGACAGTCCCAAGGGGGTCTCTGTGACCAAACCATCACAAGGGGATGCTGAAATGCCCATAGTGATCCTGGGAGACCCAGCCTACCCCTTACTCTAGGGCTCATGAAGCCATACACCGGAAACCTTGACTGCAGCAAGGAGCGCTTCAACAACAGGTTCAGCAGGTGCAGAATGACTGTTGAAAGTGCATTTGGCAGATGAAAGGGTAGCTGGTGTTGTCTTTTTGGCAGATTAGCCCTCAGTGAGGAAAATATTCCCATGGTCATAGGAGCCTGCTGTGCTCTGCATAACATTTGTGAAGCCAAGGGGGAAAAGTGTCCCCAGGGGTGGAGCACCTGGTGGCTGATTTTTGACCAGCCAGATATCAGGGCTATTAGAGTGGTTCAGTGAGGGGCTATTTCAATCAGGGAGGCTTGGAAGCAGCATTTTGACAGTGAGCCCCAGTAATGTCTTTCTGTAATGCATTCAGCCAGACATTGTTTACTTACCACCTTGAATGACCCTTGTAATGATTTCTGCTTGATTGCCACTGTATATGAATTTCTGCTGCAACCACCATGTGTAGGACCCAAAGAATCCTTGTATTTCTAAGACTAAATTTTTATTAAACAGCAATACACAGATTTCCGTTTCTTACAAGGTACATGACACTGAACAGCACTCTCTCAAATGAGGCTCTCACAGTTGCGTGTAAGTCCAGCAGTCCTTATAGAACATGTCTGTAGGGGTGGAGTGCAGGGAGTACTGCGATGGGCCGGGAACATGCAGAGAATGCATGGTGGGAGTTTGGGGAGGGCGTGGAACACAGTTCTTTATGGGCTGCAGAGGAAGATGAACATGGATGTGTTCCGACTGCAGTGCAATCAAGGGCCTTAGCATCTCTGCTTGATCCTCCATGAGCTTTACCATCTGCTCCTGCCCCGTCTCCTCTCCTGGCTCTCCATTTTTAGTTTTTCATTTATTGTCTCTCTCCACGCTCTGTGCTCGCTAACTGCATAATCAGACGATTGCAGTACTTCTCGAAATATGTCCTCCTTACTCCTTGTTTGCCTCTTTATCTGACGGAGGTGCTCCGTTGGTGTGTAGGAGCTGACTTTTAAGGGCTCATCTACAGAAGCAAAAGAAACAATATACAGAGTCAGTATTGTGAGTGTACTGACAGCCTTGAATCATAAAAGTTACATCCATTTCTTACTCAATTTCCCTTGGTGAGCATGCAGCCTGGCAAGAGCACTAAACATGGTGAGTTTGGCCCAGAGAGGAAGGTGCAAAATGGGACAGAGGGTCTGGGTGGTTTCAGAAGGGGATCAGTACAAGCACCTGGGGACACTATTTTGAATACTGGCACCATTTTCCATAGGTGGGGGCGATCGAAGCTGGTTTCTCCCTACTGAGTGTAACCAAGGATGCTAGGGTGCATATCCTGCTTGAGTGCAGCTTCAGACCGGGTCCGTATACTGCTCCCTTGTGTGCTGCTTTAGTTCCTGCAGAAGTAATTGCCAGTTGGCATGGCAAAGTTTCCTACAATGGGGGAAGAAGCAAAGCAGCTCTGCCAAGGAACCTTCGGCAGAGAATTGCGGAGTACCTTCAGGAAAGTTTCATAGCTTTAGGAGCTAAGCTCACATGACCTAAATGTATGTTCACACTACAGCTGAGAGCCCACCTCCCAGCCCAGGTAGACAGATTCACACTAGCTTGGCTTGAGCTAGCATGCTAAAAATAGCATTGTGGATGTTGCAGCTCTGGCGGAGACTTGGGCTATGTACCTGAGGTCAGACCCAGGGAGTTGGGTGGGCTTGACAGCCCAAGTTACCACGCGAACTGCAATGTCACACTGCTATTTTTAGTGTGTTATCTCTAGCTGAGCTAGCATGAGTCAATCTACCTTGAGTCAATCTACCTTGGCTGGGAGACTCATTTCCTTGCTGCAGTGTTCACATACCTTGTGTGTCCAATCTCAGGAATTGTGTGCTACTCTGTGTTTGTACGGTGCCTAGCACAATGGAGATCCATTCTTGGTTGGTCCTTAAGCACTACCATAATAAACATCACGATGATGATTATTGCTAATAATCAAAACTGTTCGATAAAAGTTGAGTTGCTTTGTAAAACCACAAAGGATGTTGGTCTTACAAGCTGAGCACCCTGGCAATTTATTAAAAATACAATCAACACAGTTAAAATCAAGCCAGCAAGAACTGCGCTTCAATAAGACGGCTCCCAGAGAAAGGTACTACTCGTTGTCAGAGCATCAGAATTTGGCCCTTGTATGCATCACTGGCACTAGAGAAGGAGAATGTCCTGTTACACACTTATTAATCACCTACATATACCATGGAAATGACAGCTTCGAAGTGGTGATGATCACACTGGGTAGTTTTAAAACTAGAGTCTGACATTTGCTAGGCACCCAGTGTGCCTTCATCAGTCATATTCCACTAATAGTGGTTGGAGCTGTTGAGGAGACTGATCATATGCACACATTGTTTTCAGAAGGAAAAATTGCTTTATCTCAGTATCGCATTTGCTACTGAGTATTTGCTACTTCTGAGTAATGCAGCAATTCCAGAATAAGAGTCCATCCCAGTCCCCATTAAAGTGACAGGAGTTTCCCAATTATTTTCAATGGGAATAAAATCAGGATCTAGCTATTACAACTTTCTTCCAGTTCCTTCACATAGAGGAGAGAGCTTTTGGTTTGGTTTTCCTCTCAATCTCTAAAAGGTGTTGGACAGAACCATTTGGAGTTTAAATAAATACATAAATAAATAAATAAAATCTTCCCAGCTAAATTGAAAGCAGGTATCATTTGACAATTAGCATGGCCTTTGTTCCATTGTGCTGTAGTTTTGGACTCAGTGGAGGACTGGCATGAAGTCATCAGGCTTTTGGGAGAATAGGCTAAATCAGCTCTGATCTGTTAAAGCTATTAAAATTGCAGTGAGCAGGTGCAGGAGGTAATTAAGTGCTTTCAGGTCTGGTGCATTTGGTCAGATAAAGTTGTCCAGAGATTCTCCCTGTCTTGGTTATATTTTCTCAAGGTGTGAGCCACTGTACTTGCCTCCAGTCTCCTGCTCTTTCCTCTTTCACCATGAGTGATGCTGATATATTACTTAGGAACCCTATATGACCCAATCAGAGGTGCAGAGAGGAAAGTGGGATTGAGATCCAAGAGTCAGGATTTATTTTCAAGCGCAATTTTTTTTTAAGTGATGTTTCTAGTTTGTTTGGATTCCTCTTACCAATAGGTAAAATTCAGTCCTTTGCTAGCAGTCTATACAAGGCCTAAACGCCACGTAAATCTTCAAAATAATGCTTACTAGAGTACAGACTTGGTGCTGCAAAGGCTATTGCAAAGAAGTGAATTTCACCCTGCCAGAATAACTTGAATGATCCTCCTAAACACAGCAGCTTTGTGTCCTTCTCATTCATCACATTTCCCAAGAGCTGTCTGGCAAAGATGTAGGTAGGTCTGAGCTTTCCACCTGGAGTAAAACCCCTCCCCGGGGTTGATGGTGGCTGACAGAGAATAAGGGGGTGAGGAAGGAAGGGACATTCTGATCTCCTTAACCAAGTTGAGTGTGTGGCATTAGGGAGACGTGGAAAGGTTCCTGCTCTGCAGTGCTTACAGTGTGACAGACCAAAAACTACAGGGCAACAACGTAGGTGGGGAAAGGAAGGGACAATATTAGGAGGATTAATAGAGTGGTTTTATAGATGTGAAGGAGGGTGGTGCCTAGACAAAAGGTGGGATGCTGTTCCAAGGCCAGGGAACAACATCAAAGGAAGCACAAAGCTGATCATAGGAGGACCTCAGTACTCCAGACAGCAACCTGCCCTCAGGGTCTCCGGACTTTTGAACACTTTGTTAGATGTTGGTAAGCGAAAGTGAAACTGAGACAGGGAGGAAGGGGAAAATCTTTATTTACAGTTGTGTCCATTTTACTTTTGACACTCTGGATGGGTTATAAAAATTCAGGCTGTGAAAACACAGACGATGGCAAAGGGCCACTGAGTTATGTCACATATTCACATCTGGCATTTGGATTCTGAGTAAAATACATTGGGAGTATCTTATCTTTTATGTAAAACCAATACATATTTATTGATCAGATAAATATATATCTGATAAGGGGAGGCCGACGAACATATACCCTTTGCCAGCTTTCAGTATAACCCTTATGGCATGGGTATCGTTAATCACTTTCCACGTCTCCCTTAACCAAGCAAACAAAAATACATTAAGCAATAATAACAATAGCATTTGAAAAGTGATTATTTTTTAGTGATATGTTCATGTTAGATTGTGGCAGTTGCTCAATAGTCATCCTTATCTCCCACAATAGCACTTTGAGGCACAAGGTTCAATTTTATTACCTCCATACATTGCATCCAATAGAAGCGTCTCCAAAAATCCCCTTTATCCAATTTTAGGTACATCATTTTTGTGTGTCCCCCTCCTTGACACATTAAGTAAATTGTCCTGCATCCATTTGAATAAATGCAGTGCTGCTGCATATTGTAACAGCACCATTAGCACTGTCATAGTTAGAGGTATATCCCAGCATTTGTTTCCCTTACATACCAGCTATTTTCAGAGATAAGGCCAGATCCTGAAACTGGATCCATTCAAACAGACTCCTACACTGCGTGGAGCCCCGCTGAAGTCAGTGGGCCTGACAGTGTCAAAACTGACAGTGTCAAAGTGTTCTTTTTGGTACCAAAAGAGTATATTTTTCTTATGCTTTCTATGTATACTTGCAGTCTTTTAAAACTAAAAGCTGACAAGTTTAGATATAAGCCTTGGGAGAAATCCACAACTCACTGTAGTTGGTGATCCTGGAGTAATACCCAGGATGAATTTGGTCTCTCTAGTCCATAGGGCTATTACATTTAGTTTGAAAAATGTATGTTTGTTAAATGAAGCTTCACCATATGAATCAGGCAAACCTAAAACTAGTTACATCACTGCACCTATGGTACTGGTGCTTTCTCTGTGCTCCTGAGAATATTTTATATTCATGTAGAGCAGTGAGTCTCAGACTGTGGGTCGGGACCCCAAAGTGAGTCACAACCCTGTTTTCATGGTGTCGCCAGGCCGGTGTTAGACTTGCTAGGGCCCAGAGCCAAAGCTGAAGCCCGGGGCCCAGGGTCAATGCTGAAGCCCAAGCCCCACTGCCTGGGCCTGAAACCTGAGGGCTTCAGCCCTGAGTGGCAGGGCTCATGTTACAGGCCCCACGCCTGGGGCTGAAGCCCTTGGGCTTCGGTTTTAGCCCCCCTCCTCCAAGATGGCAGGGCTCAGGCGAGCTCAGGCTTCGGTCCCCCATCCTGGGGTCATAATATAGTAATTTTTGTTATCAGAATGGAGTCACGGTGCAATGAAGTTTGAGAACCACTGATATAGAGCTTTCATCCTGAAGCATCTCAAAGTGCCTCACGAATGACATGCAACACTGCTATGATGCAGCCATGTCTTAGTGACTGGGAAGTAAACAGCCCAGGCACAGCACTCTCTGATAGTCGTCTATCATTTCAGGGATGGAACTGTGTCCCAAATTACGCAAGGTCACGGTAGGGGTGGTGAACTTTTGGCCAAAGACATCAGGTTAAATCCTGGTCATATTGTGTATTCAGTCCATGTTTTCAGTTTTTGGTAATGTTTCTGGGATGTGTACATGTGCATGGATTCACATGTATTTTTTTCCTTCTTGTCCATTGTGGATACATACACCACACCTGTCTTACCTGTGTAGGATCTGTGATCTACTCTGTTGTGTGGTAGTATCTCCAACATGTAAATACAATTTTCCTTGTGATCTGATGCATGTCTTTTTCATCTCTCCTATGTGGGTGCACACAAAAGCATGTGCTGTGCCTACTTTACCACAGAGCTACATAATCTGTTCCATGGGTTTTAATGGATTCAGCTCCCTCCAGCCTACAGATATTATTTCCTGTTTCGTTTTGAGCCGGCAAAACTAGGTCTTGTTTGTCTTTGCATTGCTGCTTGCCTAGTGCTGTAGGAAGAGCTCTCTGGCTATTTTCCTGTTTGATTTTGTGTGTGTTTTGTTTTAAACAGGACAGAGTGCATGTGTGTATGTAATCCGTGTGTTCAATTAAGAGAGGCATCTGTTGGGTTTATTTCACATTGCCAATGAAGGGCTGCAAGCCGAGAGCATCTGCTCAGCTTTTTGTCAATGGCTTGTTTTTCATAATTTGCTCTACAAGGTGAATATTTGTTTGGGGATAGGAGAGAGCTTTTTATTTCTGTTTTCCATCTTGAATGTTTTTAAGTGGTAGCCAAGGAAATTGATTAGGATTTAAAAGCTACTTTTACTAAGCAAGGAACTGAAGAGCAGGAGACACAATCAAACCACTCAGTAATAGCATTGCTATACATTAAGGGTCTTTCTTTATTTGTTTTAGGAAGTGTTACGTGTAGTGGTTTAATAATGGTAAAAATTCTGTGATACTGTGTGTTGTAGTTTAAAAACATATATTTTAAACAGTCATTTGGAATAAAATTTAACATGCTTTTTGGCACTTATAACTGAGGAACAACTTTTTCCTGTTCTTGCTGTTACAATTTTTGTTTATGCACCCAGTATAGATTCACTACTGCCAAACTTATATGCTACAGTAAGAGATTCAGTTGCCTACATGTAAATTTTATATAATGTATGTTCAAAGGCCTCTAACCCTGTCAGCATTATCTTACAGGAGTTCCTCCACTGCTTGCTGAAGCTTCCTCTGAGAGGGCCTTGGGGTATTAGGATATCCTAAGAGGATAGTGATGCTTTTGGAGCAGAAGGATCTGGGAAGTATACCACATAGAAGCAGAGGCCCCCAATACAGGTCGCAGGAGATGTGTGATGTTGTTGGGAGAAGGGGGCATGAAACTCTGCAGGGGAGGGACAAATCTACTCCCAATTGAACTAGCAGGAATAAATTCTTCACGTCCAAACTTGTGGATGCTATGCAAGAATAAACTGCAGAGGACAAGATTTGGTCTTTACTCAAAGAGTTTTTGAAAGAAATGTGAGATTGACCTATCCTCATTAATTCTTACCCCATAAGTGCACTGCAAACCTTACCAAGGAGTTCATTTTACGACTTTATAAGCACATAAAATCCATAAGAAGTTTGTATGTGGATGTAAACGCTTAAAAGAGTTAATGCACAATAGCAACTTTTCTGTCAGTTCAGTTCCATACTACAGTACAACCTCTCTGATGTCAGTTAATAGTCCAAGAGGGATAATAGCAAGTCTGCGTAAGATGTAAATTTGGGGCGGCTGTGGAGAGCTGACAGTCAAACTTGCTTCTGGGACAAGGAGTTACCCTGTATATCAAAGGATCATGAAACCTGAGTGGTAAAAAGACAAACGACATAAACTTCATAGTAGCAGGAAGGTATTTTCATTGTTTGAAAAAAAAAATAAAATTCAAACTTTATCACATTAAAAACATTACATGAGAAGTAATAAACATATTTACATTTCTGGTTTGATTATAAATATACATTATATACAAAATAATGTTATAAAACGTAGAAAGTTCAGTGCTTCTGATTTTTTTAAATTACTGAAATACTAGACTTCAAAATAAACTACAAACAGACAAACTAAAATCCATATTATTGATTTCTGAAGGTCATCTTCAAAATGATCTCTGTGGTCAGAGCAGAAGTCAGTAGTGGACATTAGGACAGGACCTTGCCTGCACAGTTCAAGGCAGCAGATGGTCTAGTCCAATACTAGGATTTACAAGGTCAGGAACAGTAGTAGATAGCATAGTCCTAGGTTGCCCTGTATGAGATCTTGTTTCCTCATTCCGCCCCACCTCACAGTTTTCTCATCACTACAGTATGTCACAGCACTTTCCACTTGGCTGTCAAATATTATTGCTGTATATATATATATGAGTCTATGTGCAGTGAACCTACCAGTTCAGAACTGCACCTCTGCATTCAAGGAGTAGCTTCCCCATTTCCCTGTTGCTGCGGGTCGGAGTGAAACAAAGAGGACCAGCTTAGAGCCTTCAAATTCTATTACGAGTCTGTCCTTAAAGAGGGCCTCTCAGATGCTGCTTCTCTGTTAGGCATGTGGAACAGGAATGAAAGGACTGTGTGTGTAGGGAGAGGAGGGGTGGTTTCTACAACAGGGAAGTAAAGAATAGGGAAATAAACCCCTCCCCCTCCTTTGAAAAGTAACAGCTAGGACTTTGAGACTATTTGCAGTTGAAGGTGGCACCTGATTCAGAATCATAACACAAAATCCCAAGTCCTTGCCAAAAAAAAAAGTTGTCAGAAGAAAAAAATTCACTTCTATTCACAATCATTGGTAGTGCAAAGGGCATGAAAGAGCTGAGATAGCTCAGCATGTGTAGGGTCCAGTAGCTGATTGAGTTGAAACGCATTTGTAAGGCTTTCAGTTAGGGCTGGTATTATGTCTCTCCACATACCAAGGGGAAAGAGCTAACATTCATTCATTACACCACCCCCTTCTCAGCAGTTTAAAGTTGAAGAGTCCTCTATCATTTCAGGGATGGAACTGTGTCCCAAATTACTGCTCAAGTCCAAAGTTCTCCAAAGCAACACCAAGTGAGAGAAACGTAAATTCAGTATCCCCCTTTCCCATACCCGTTAAATTGCCTGAAATAAATGCAGCTGGAGACAAGATGTAAATAAATGATCAGCAGGAAGAGTCAACCACCCCTGCCCAATACTGGTCAGGTACTGCAAAAGAAAGCAGTCAAGTCTCTGTTTGGGCTCCCTAGATTCTGACATGCTTTAGGCACTTTTAAACCTAAGAATCTTATTTACTCTATATCCAATATCTGTATAGCAATGTAACTTTTTCTTCATGCGTGTTTCCCACGGCAACATCTGCACATATAAGTGATAGTCAAGTGCCTTCTGCTCCAACTGGAATCTCTCAGAGTTAGAGTTTGCAAAGCCACAGGTCTGTCCAGGAGGAACTGGCCGCAATATCATTTAAAAAGCTAGTCAAAATAACATTTTTCATTCTTCTCTCCTCTGCCCCCTCCCTCTTCTACAGAGAATTAAATTCCTTGTATCAAATGTGAAACAAGGACACTAAAAACCAAAAAGGTGTATTGCATCTTTCGGTAAATTCACAGTCTGTCCAGTTCACCCAGTTCCATCCTCCTCCTGAGAGCAGCAAGTTGCATATAATTAAAAAAAAAGTCCAATCCAGTTCTGAATTGTAAACAATGCAACAGAAATGTCCATCTCCTGGCATCACCAAATCTGAGGTGCATACAAACTGACCCTTCAGTCTTATACCTGTCAGGAAATAAAATAATTTTAAAAAGGATTGAGAAGAAGGCACCATGTGTAGAATATTGTAGATTTAAAATAAAACAAGCAAATCAAAAAACCAAGTACATCCAAATCAAATTAATTTAAGCCAGAGGTTTCTGCAGCTTAATAATCATTACCCAGGGGTTGAGGCTGTCTCGCAGGTCAGAGAATCACTAGCTAGCAGCTCTGCCCTATTTCAAGTAGCCTCACTTTCTACAGGTGAATTATCTAGTTTGAATGCAAGGTAATTTAGGTTAAAATTTCCCAATTTTCAAAGCCTAAAGTCAGGCTTCCAAACCCAGATTTGTCCGACTTTTGAAAGTGCTAAGAATCATCAAGCAGCACCCTTGAAAACCAGACCACTTTTATTTAAATGCCAAATATGGATTTAAGAGCTTAACTTTAGGCAGCCAGGTCTGAAAACATTAGGGGAGATTTTCAAAGGCACATATAGCAAGTAGGGCCTAATTCCCACTGATTGTTAGTAGGAATTAGGCACCTAACTGCCATATGTGCCTTTGAAAATTCCTTCCATTAGCCATAAGCTTTCTATTTTATCTGATTTATTTGCATTCCCACTATTTTTCAGCTTGCCTTTTAAGTAGGAATGTTAGAGGAGCTAGAATTCTGTTGTACTGAGTGTTAATGCCACAGTAGATTTCTCCTCCTCTGGGTCCTCAAACTACAGTACTAAACTGGGCACATAGGCAGAAAAGTAGAACTAGAGCAAACTCAGTTCAAGGTATTTCTTCAGATAAGAAAGCCACCAGTTGGCATTAAATTGCCCTTAACTTCTCATTGGACCTTTTTTCCAAATGGTTGTTAGTTCCTTAATAAATATTCAGTTCCTTGACAGCTTTTGTTTAAATTCTCAACACTACCCCATGCTGAACTCTTCCTCTAAAGATCCGTTTCTGTATTGTCCCCTGGCCTCTCAGATAACACATCAAAATCTACACAAGTAATGGGATCCTGTGTGGCAAGGGATTTAAGTGCCCTTCCCTGACTTGTCTACACTAGCACGCAAAACCGGCACTGCTGCGATTGATGCAGTAGCATCAATTTAGCAGATCTTGTGAAGATGCGATACGTTGATGGCTGTACTCCACCTCCTCAAGTGGCGGAAGGTAAGTAAGTCGGTGGGAGAGCGTCTTCCTGTTGACATAGTGCTGTGTAGACAGCGCATTAGGTTGAAGTAAGCTACGTCGCCCAGGGGGGTGCTTTTTCCACACCCGAGTGACATGACTTACATTGACTTAAGCAGTACTTTAGACCAGGCCTCACAGTACTCTTCCTGGTGCTTATTCAGCTATCTTACATCTATTGACGGAACTCCATGGCTATATTAGTGTTCCCATAGAACAGATACCACCCATGGATTATTCTCTTATGTCCTCTTGCTGTTGGAGGGACTCTCCTAGCTTTATATCTATGTCCTAGGATTTATCACTTTTTCATTTTGTGGACCATGTATATAAGAATCTTATTTACCACTGCCCCACTATCTCCACTCATTAAACTTTTATGATCTGATTTTCAGTAGTGCTGGGCACCCTCAGCTCCAACTGACTTCACTTCTGAGTCAGCACCTCTAAAAGAAATAAGTTAGATTACCTCCCATATCTCCCTTCTGGATTTTCTGTTTGTTCTGGTGCTCCTGTGGGCCACCAGAAAGAGTTCCATGTACCACTGGTGGACCACCAATCATAGCCTTTGATCATAGTATAGATGAAAACCAGAGGGTGCTTGAAATCCCTGCAATACAACTGCCACCCTCTCAGACTTCAGTTCTGAAGTATGACTTCCTCTGTCACTCTGAATCAATGACTGCCTAGATAGAATCTTAGGGAACTGTGCACTTACCTCTGTGGCTATGACACACTCGTTCCGCTCCTCTGTTATCACAAAGACAGACTGGTACATAGAATCTCTCGGAGAGCATATTGCTGATATTCTACATTCTGGCTTTTCACTAAGGGAGACACAGAGACAAAGTAAAAATCTAAGGACTCTGAAGATAATAAAATCCCTTATAAAAGTCTTCTAGAAATATCCATAGGAGAAATAGGAAGGTAGAGGATGAATGGGAAGGGCAAGATGGGTAAAAAGATGAGGTAATACCCATAATCAAGTGTTCTCTACAGTGAGTAGGAGGTTACAATTGAAAAGACGATTCAGTACTGTCCTGCTACACTTCCACCGTGCCCTAATAATTTACTACTCAGCTCCATCTCCTGTCCCTTTTCATTTCCTGCAATGTCAGCATTACAATGCAGCATTTAAATCATATGTGAAATCACAAGTGAGAGATCTGTACATATATCAAAAGACTGAACCAATGGAAACCCATCTTTTTTTCCCTTTGGCTAGAATACCTCTATTCTTATTCCAACCTCCCCACGCCCACAAAACAGGACGTTCTTGGGAGGGTTGGCCTAATCTATATTGAGATCTTAATAAAGCAAAGATCTGTTCTTATCTCTCCACCATTTAGTTGGGAAGGAAAGAAACTACTTATTTTCACGAGTGGACTGACTGCAATCCACTCCATTACACATGCTGGCCACATCCTGAGCAGAAACAGAGTTTAATTGACAGGCACAGTTAAAGATTCCCATGCACAGTGAAACTCATGCTCCAACCTGAAGATTCCCCACCTATCTATTTTTTCCCCCCTACTTCTGCTCCCTGAATGAAAAACTGCCTTCTCTCTCATATGCACCTTGGACAGATGCAGCTTAACAGCAGCCAGGGAAAACTGCACTCTTACCTGTATAATCGGAGGGGAGGCTTCTCTCCTAAACACTTTTCACTTTTATAATATTTATCTTCCTGTGTCCCTCTGCTGGTCAGATCCTTTACCAGGTTATAGTCCAGTATATGGTTCTTAGGTTTGTAGTTTGATTTTTCCAGCCCACAGTCCACCTCTAAGTCTTTATTTTTATTGGTGTTTTTGAGCTGGGAAGCTGGAATGAGGTTGTCCTTCTGGAAATCAGACAGATTGTTCATTGTCTCCAAGTCCTGCTCTGGGTGCCTCCGCATCTGTCTGATGACCATAGCTATCATGCAGAATAATACAAGCAAAGCCACCAGTCCCACACCCATGGATATAGCTATCCAGGGAACCGGTTTAGGAGGATATGGAACGGGCACTGTATAAACTGGGAACTCACAACGGCTGCCCATGAAGCCATAAGGACAGTTGCAAAGAAAGTTAGCATTATAAAGTCCACCGTAGCACGTGGCCCCATTCTGGCATGGCCCAGAGGCACATTCATCTCTGGTTTTAATGTCACAGTTCCTACCAGTGTAGCCTGGCAAGCAGGTGCAGGTATAGTCATTGATCAGGTCATGACAAGAGCCCCCATTGGAACATGGATTCCTGGCACACTCGTTGATGTTTATCTCACACTTCTGACCAGAGAAACCAGTGCGGCAGCGACACACACGGAGTTGACCCAAATCAAAGCAATGACCACCTGGAAAAAAATACAATAAAAAAATTTAGTCAGCAATGGACTTAATCCTGAACACTAAGTCACTTCCTCTGTAAGCAATTCATATTACTGCAACAGGTGGGAAAGAGTTTTATATAAACACAACATGCATTTTTTTAAAGCTCTACAAGGTGCCTAATCAAGCTACTCTGATTTATAATCATGTCCCTTTAATATAATGTATGCAATAATGTTGTAGCCACATTGGTCCCAGGATAATAGAGAGAAAAAGTGGGTGACGAAATCTCTCAACAAAAGAAGTTGGTCCAATACAAGATATTACCTCACTCACCTTGTCCCTTTAATATATAGGTAGTTTAATTTAGTCTGCATACTTCTCCCCTTTCCTCCTTCCCTTGATAAATCTCCTGCAATCTCTAATGCACTGGTAATTTATGTACAACATAACAATGTCGGTTCCTTCTGAGAGGCCAGGGTAGGAAGTGAATATATAATGGGAAGGGTAGGCTGATAGCACAGAGGAAGGATTAGAGATCAAATTAAAGATTTCCATCTCTTTAGCACTGAAAGTGTGAAGGATCCAGAGATAGACAGGATCTCCTGATGGGAAGACTTACCATTTGCACAAGGGTTGCTTGTGCATTTGTCCACTTTCTTTTCACAGTTAGATCCTGTAAAGCCGAGAGGGCAACGGCAAGTATAGCTGGCCCCTTGGTCCTTTTCCAAGCATGTACCACCATTAAAACAAGGTGAGTCAACACAAGTCAAAGCACTGTGCTCACAGTGAGCACCATAGTATCCAGGAGGGCATAGGCAATGGTAACCATTCTCCATATCCTGCAAAATTAAAAATTTAACATTGGACTTTTGCTATTTGACTCTATTCAAAGGCAGTTATTCTCAGGTATCCTCTGTTGATCAACAGCAAACTTTCTTCCATCCCTCCTCCTCTACCTGATGGGAATGTATTGTTCTCTGCAGCCAGTGAAGCGTTTATAGGAAAAAAATGCAGATGGGACTCAGAGGGATTAAGTCACTAGACAGCAGGGTGGAATTGATTTAAATCAAATTGATTTAAATCACTAATCAGGAAGGCTCGATTTAATCGTGGATTTCTACATAAATGTGCATTCTTGTTGGTTGTTATAACCTTAATACATATTCTTTACAACTTGGAGATAGATGTAGATTTCATTTTTAGAAGGTACACACTATACATTTTTGAAGTGATTTATTTTGAAAACTATTCAGGTTAGTTTTACAGCTATATCAGAAAATGAATGATTGGTTGGTTATTTCATTTACCAAAGGTAATTGAAGCAGATATTTATGAAGTCTTTGGGAGGTACATTATCATTAATAATTGGAGGATTTTCTTGCCATGCTGTATTAGGAGGAGAGCATCAGACATTTAAACTGTTTTATTTAACTAAACAACAATGTTATGTATTCTGGATTTTTTTCTTCAACAGCAAACATATAATATTTTAACAAAACAAACATATGAATTTTTGAATTTAGTTAAACATTCAAGTTTTTAAAAATCAGGCTTGTTTTTGTTAAAATTGTTTTTAACTAAAATAGGTAAATGAAATATATATTTAAATAGATTAAATCTACTATGTTAGCCAGGTCAACATGATAAACTTAAAATACTGGCTTCTGCAGCTAACTCAGTCATCTTCACCTTCATTTTCCTATTTGTTCATAATTTGGAAAAGAAAAACAAGCTTTCCTGCTTTTTCAGGTCCCAGACAATTTCTCAATTTGGAATGAATTAGTTCAAAGGAAGAAAATATTCTTTCTACACTGGCAGAAGAAGCTACTGCTGTTAAAAGTGAGATTATCACTTCAACAGTCTCTGAACCCAAGTGCTTAAGTGACTTCCACCAGTTCACTGGTGTGACTTTCTTTAAATCATCATCATCAAACATATATTTCTTGAATGGTTCTTATTCCCAAACTGGGTCTCTTTTATGGCCTGCTGCCATTATAGGTTTTCCCTTCTAGTGAGAGAATAGTATGGTAGAACTCAAATCAATGAGGACTACACTCAGAAAGACTTCAAGATTTATGGAATATGCTGCTCAGATAGTTTCACTTTTGTTTCTACTGCTTGTGCCTCCCTTCCCACATTTATCTCCAGACTTCTTCTCCTTGTACAGATCTATTCTGCCCCCAACAATCTTCTATTCATTGAACTTTCTGAAACTTTGCACTTTTAGAAAGAGGTAAGGGATTGACTCGGTGTACACAAATTTGCAGAGGGACAATAGGGTTGAGGTCTGTTATTTCTCACCTCTATATATTTATTTAAAAACATTTTTGCTGTTAACAAGCATGTTATCTCTGGAGACACAAATCCACAGTTTGAGAACTGCAAAACTAAGCATCTCTGATGGTATCTTCTAGACTAAACACTGAGTCCAAGTGGGTAGACAGAAAGATTAACCTAAATAATCTATACAGAAGCCCCTGGAACCCCATAAGATTGGGTCCCTAATCCATGAACTATTGGGACTAATTTACAACACTTTTCTTAAACATTACATGAACATATTGTCTCATACTATAGAATTAATAATCCCTATTCCATGATGAGATATCTTTGAGCTATAATGTATCCTAATTAAAATGATCTTTAGATAGGTTTTTTCCTCAAAAAGCATTTATATAAACACAACATGCATTTTTAAAAACATGCAGTTATATAAGATTTTTTTTTTTAAATAATTGATTTTTATCCACAGCCATGTTCAGAGCAGGGGTAGTCACTGAATTAGTCAAGCAGAACAGGTGCAACTGCAGGGATCCAAATGGCCAGCTAAACAAAGACACTTATAACTTTACTACTGTTTATTTAATCGGATCCCAAAGGCCCTCTTAGGCCTGCACTGTGTGTATCTCATAACACAGTTGCAAGCTGCCCATTCATCTTCTGAATGGCAGCTCATTTCTGGTGAGGACCTATTTTGCTACTCTGTGAAGAAACCCACCTGTAAACCATAATGAAACCCTCTGCTATTTCTGAGCGTGATCCTTGTGAGCCTTTGGGGGTGAACAGAGGGACTTAATGCACTGGCTTCAGGCAGAAGATACAGAGCACATTTGATATCCATGATCTATTGTTCTTTTTCAAATTAACGAGTGAATGGTTCTGCAAATATATTGAAATACTAGACAGCAGAACACTCTAAAATGCATAAGCTTGTTGTACAGAAGTTTTAATAAATCAGCTTCATATTGTATGATATTGTACTCTAGTGTAATGCAGGTTTACTCCTTTATTGATGGCTAGAAAGGTTTTAGTGCATTTCTGTGTGCATTTTGGTTTGAGGAAGTTTATTTTTGATATCTATTCTCTTACTGGGCCAGCATCTTGCATGGATTTCATAATAACCTCCCCAGCAACCTAAAGCTCAGTTGACTAGTTTTAATATAGGCAATACATCTCTTCCTTGCATCCGATGAAGTGAGCTGTAGCTCACGAAAGCTTATGCTCAAATAAATTTGTTAGTCTCTAAGGTGCCACTAGTACTCCAGCTCTTCCTATAGTAAACTTCCTCCCCTGACACTTCCAGGAAAGGGTTCAGTATGATATCAGAGTTTTAGTAATGGACCTGTCAACTATCAGATTCCCATTGTGTTGTTACAAGCCATTTTTTAAAAGGTATACTTGTGCTTGTTTCACAGACTGACTTCCTATTTAAAATTAGCTCTTACCGTGCAACTACCACCATTCCTACAGGGGTTGCTGTCACACTCACTGATTTCATGTTCACAGTCAACACCAGTGAAACCAGGTTTGCATGAACATGTGTAACTGCCTTGGCCAGTGTTCAGACAAGTGGCTCCATTTTTGCATGGTTTATGGTGGGTGCAGTAGTTGAGATCTGCAAAGACAAATGTTAGAGATTTTGACAACCTAATAGAACCCACTCATTTGTCAAAATAGGACAGCACAAAAAGTGAAAACGGACGTTTTAGACAGGAAAAAAATAGTTTCAGCTAAGAGGTCTATCATTTTGTTGTCCGCAGAATGAACGCAGATTACTTAACTCTCCAAGTCACCAATAAATCTGTTATTTCTCCCATCACAGTATATCTAAGCTCTGAAATGTGGAAGACCTGGCAAAACTTTAACTGTATAAGTGCCTTAGTATACTCTCCCCACTATGTGTGTATAAACCCATTAGCCTTAATGGGATTTAGATGTGCACTTATCAAGTTGAAAAGTATACATCCTGTGAAAGACAACACATGCCTTGACAAACTTAACAATAAGCCTTGCCTTAAATAGGTGTGCTCTTTGGCATATTGCAGAAGGGCCTAAAAAGGTGAATCTTTAAACTCAGAGACTTAAAACTACCTAAGAGAGAGGGTTTATTTATTTACCATATGCATGTTGTTGGGAGTGACACTGGTATAAATTGCCTAAATGTATACCATGTTTGGGTTTTTTTTAATTGAGAGATGGGGTTAAAAACATAAGTCCATAGAACACAAGTAGGAAATCTTTGTAAGTGGTATAAATATAATGAAGTAATTAGGATGCAGGTGGCTAATAGAAACGTATACAAAAATTCTGCTTTTCCTACTTAATCACACTTAACCTAACCGTATCACAACCATCTCTGCAGCTATTTGCATTGTTTCAGGACCGTAGTTTATGATCTCAGTTTCAACAATATAACTATGGCCTTGAGGACGCACTCAGTTGGCTAAAGTTCAGAGATTCAATGGGTGAGCAAATAAAATGGTCTGGTATCCCTTAAAACAGAACCTCTGCTTTTCAGTCTTGCTCTATGATTTTTCTCATACACCTCAAACTCATCACGAGTTTACTTCCTCATGTGTTAAAATAAGGAAGGCTCAAATGGTGGTGTTTACTTCTGTTGGAGTTAGTAAACTGATTTATTTCTACTAATAAATAGCTGAACTTACAGTTCTTGTTTGAACAAGAAAAAAGACTGCATATTCAGCATTTCAACCAGTTTTTAAAGAAAAAGCCACAATTACCAAAAAAAAGTTCATTTATGTTTTCATGTATACTGAAAGTATAAAGTATGAGAGAGATGTTCAACAAATTGTTGCCTATTGACATTTCACTGGAAGAGATTTACTCCAGATGCTCTGGGTTAGGGCTCGAATACACAAACAATTAGTTTAAGGCAAGGTAGGGTGTGAATCTATCCTGCACTAGCTAACCTGCTGTGGAGTAACTGTCCATATGCACCCTGCTGAGGCACATTAACAGTTGGTTAGAGCACTCTGCTCTAACCCTTTGAAAAAGTTAGTCTGCGAACCCGCGGGAGGGGACGACAGACGGACGGACAGGGGGGTAGATTCATTCCTCAGCTTGCAGCGAATTAAATGTTTGTAGACAAGCCTTTGAAATACACAAACTAACCTTGGTCACAGAAGAGGCCACCCCAGCCTTCATCACATATACATTGCCACTGTGTTTTACAAGTCCCATGGCGGCAGCCTATATGAGGAATGCACTCATCACAATAACGGCCTTGCCAACCAGGGCGACAGCTAGAAAAAATAATTAAAACGTTAATTACAATAAAAGGTTAAAGTTGCGGTCAAGTTCAGGTTGAGATCATCATCTACTCACATGCATTCTCCTGGCTTGTTGCAGTATCCATTTTGCTCAGTACAGCCAGCCAGACAGATGGCTATAAAAAACAACAACAACCCCAAAGGTTTAAATACATCTGGCAGTATAGTTTACACTTTTAAAAAAATAAAAAAAAAATCTTGAAACCTACAACATACTTTAAAACTTTAATTTAAAAATTCAGATCACAGACATCTTTGGAGCAGGAAGAAGTGAACCAGAGAAACCCAGCATTTGCTATGAACAGAGGTGTCCTTTAGTTTTTCTATTTACACAACAAACAGAGCCTCCTGCTTTTCTAAGCTTGAGAAAAAACAGGAGGGGGTGGCACTAGTGCACTACCGCTGATGCCTCTCCTCTGGGGGTAGCAGTGGTGAAAGAAGGAGCATAGGCAAGCTGCTGTCATTTCAACTCAGAATATAGATGAGACAGTGCTTAAAACGCTGGTATCCTGTCGTCATTGCTGCCACCGGCGGAATTGCACCAGAAGTACCAAGAAGCTGAAAGTTTCGAGGGGGAGGAGGGAAGCCAATGTAGGCAAGGCCTCACTGGGCAGAATGTCTTTTTCTTTCCAGGGCTGTGAGCTTAGGGGTCAGTGGGAGGCCGGGCTCGGTGTAGCTCTACTATTGAACTGTGTAAATGGGGTGGCGCACAGGACCTGTTAGGCCTTGGCTACGGCTAGGAAAAAAGGGTTTGTTCTCACCAGCTGCTAGCGCGAAGGCATGGCCAGGGGGCCGGATGGGAAGTCCTCGTGAAGACAAGGCAGCGCAGCGAGAGCAACCCTCCTCTTTAGCTCCTAGCCCCGCTAGCACGTCTGCGAGCTACACCTGTCTTCACTAGGCTCTCCCTGGACTGGGTTAGCGAGGCTTGGCAGGATCACCCCGCTTCGCCAGTCAGTACTCCCGATAGGGCCGAGAGCGGGGCGGGCTGGCCGCTGGAAAGAGGCGCCCCGCGGGTTTCCCCGGTGTGCGGGGCCGGCATTGGCAAAGCCGCTCAGCAGGAGGGAGGGCGCGCGGATGGCCGCCCTGGGAGGTGAATCAGCGGCCCCAGAGGGTACGCGGCTGGGAGGAGGCTGCGCGGGGGAGCCCAGGGTTGCGGGAAGGCGACACGGGCGGCCCACGCGCTCGCCCCCGCCCCGCGAGGGCCGCCACGCCACAACTCCCTGTGGCGACGGCACACGGCAGCGCCGCGGGCTCCGAGCTCGCAGCCCGCTGGCTTCTGCTGCGCGCGCCACGCGCGCCCGCCCTTTACTCCCTGCAGCGCTCGCGGCCAAAAACTAACCACCTCCCCCGCCCCCCGGCGCTGGCACGCGCCGCTTTCAGCTCCACCACCGCTGGGCAGCGCGGCAACGGGCGCGAGGCGGCCGCGGCTGCCCGCGCACAGCCCCGCCCTTCAGGTGGGGCGATAGGATTCCTGGAAGGGAGCGCGGTGGCAGAGCAGGGGAGGGGCGTGCCGGGATCCCCCTGCCCCGAGCGGCGGGTGGTGGCGGCCGGGCCCGGGGGCTAGCGGCGGGCGGGCGGGAGGAGTCACTTACGCTCGGTGCAGTACTCGCCGGTCCAGCCCGGCAGGCAGGCCAGGCTGCCGTCCGGCTCGCACACGTAGTGACCGAAGGGGTCGTCGCGGCGCTTGCAGAGGCGGGAGCAGCTGTCCCCGTAGTAGTGCTCGCTGCAGATCACCCGGTAGGAGAAGCGCAGCTGGGTCTGCGAGCTGCTCTGCACGTCCTGGGACCAGTTCTCGCCCACGGCCAGCGGCCGCTGGATCGCCACCTGACTGATCAGCCACTCCTCGGCCGGGGCGCGGGAGCCTGCGGCACACACACAGCTCGGGCTCAGTGCTGCTGCCAGATACAGCCCCCTCCAGCTCCCCCACACTGCATCCCACAACGCATCTCATTGCCATCCCAGTGATCTACCCTGACTCTGTGCTACATCCCACAGTGCCTTCTGATCCCCAGCCAGTGCCACCCACAAACTGCTCAACGCAGCTAGGGACACCTCCTCGGCTAAGTAGCAAAATGTTAAAGATTTCTAAAACCTAAATAATGCATGTTACTTTCTCAATGTAATGGCACCGATCCTGGTCCCAGTGATAACATTACTATTTTTCCATTTAAAATGAAATAAGGACCAGGGTCGGGCCCGGAAACAGTGCATTATTCATAGCAACAAATAAACATTACTTATTGTCTACGTCAGATAAAGGGATAATAACTGGAGGGACAATTTCAAAGAAGCTCGGTGCATTCTGCTATTTGTTTGCATGCGATAGGGGAAAAAAGACACAATGTGCTAATGCAAAGCACACCAGTGTGGAGTTCAGGAACAGCACTGCAGCTATTGTCTCCAGTTTTCAGAGTAACAGCCCTGTTAGTCTGTATTCGCAAAAAGAAAAGGAGTACTTGTGGCACCTTAGAGACTAACCAATTTATTTGAGCATAAGCTTTTTTTTTGTCTCCAGTATCAGCGATTATTAACCATGAATTTAAGAGGCTTTGCAGAAAGCTTTTCAAAGTGAGAACAGTTGTGCTGTTGAAATATCCTTTTCCTCTATGTCAGAAAAACATCCCAAAGCCATTATTCCTTTTCCAAAGGGCGGAATTTGAAAAAGGTGTAAAATACAGGAAAAGGCAGTCATGACTTTTTGGCAGCCTTGTAGTTTTCTCACCAAAGAGCTCCTTTCTTTCCCACGCCAAAAATAAACTGGAGGAAACGCAATTGTGTTGGAGATTAGGTAGGGGACAAAATCAAAGCAAACCTGATGGATATCATTTAGGGAATAGCTCCCGATTGTAGGATAAAGCTAGCATCGAGATTATAGTATAAACATCGGAATTCAATAAGGTCAATTTAGTTTACTTTAAAACTTTTCTAGTGACGTTGACAGGTTAACTATTTCGGATTAGTTTACAGACAAGCACCGAATTTTAGGAAACGGTCGCCCCCTCGTGATTGCTAAGTGCAGTGTCATATTCACCTTCTGGAAGGTAATTTGCAGGAGCATGCCAGGCTTCAATGATCAGTGAGAAAGTTCCCTGCGAATGGAAACAAAACATAAGTGACTGGAAGATACAGAATTTAAGACAAGCGAGATCTTGAATTAGATTGATCCGAAAAGGTTTTGGTCTGTCACAGAGTCTTCCTTGCAGCTGAAACAATTGGGTGAAACCAGGAAACCGTAGCGCTGCCAGGTCGGAGATATACATTTTAATTAATCTAATTGCAGATAGCATTACTTTGTCCGAGTCAATGAAATGGAGCTTCCTTAGAGCTGTTTTCATCTCTTGGGAAAACGTTTCTCTTGTCTTTCACTGACAAGGGCATTTTATTTCTGTTTTGTTGGTCAGAAGGGTACTCTCAACCCCTCCCCCGCCCCACTAGTTTTGTTGAATGCAAATTTTCCCAGCTTGCGAGTATTTACATCTCTCTTCCTTTAAGTAATACTGACATCTAACTGCCTTATAGACTGGATGCATTATTCCATCTCTTTCTTCTTGAAAAGGAAGTTATGGAAATAAATCTAAGGACGAAAGTAGTTTGTTTTCACTATAGATTAACAGCGCACTCTGTTTAACCTTTTATCTCCCCTCCATACAATTTAAATCATGTTTAAGGTGGGATCTTACCGGCCAGGTGAAGTTAAAGGGTAACTTAATGGGGCTTCCAAATCTCTCCGTTTCTTTGACGCTGAAGGAGTTTACTCCCAGGACTGGGGTGACAATGCTGCCGAAAGTACAGGAACCCGGAGAGACCACGGCCTGAAAATGCTTCAGACAGACGCGAAAAAAGGTCCTACAGTGGGGCGAACAGGGTTTTCCGCTAGCCAGGGACCCCTGGCTATTCGCAAACTCGTGCAGCTCCAGTTGGAAGACGCCAGAGCCGGATACCCTCTGCACAAAGAGGAGACATACAAAAGAGCCACATCAGCGCTTACCCCAGGTTTTGCCATACAACTGGCTTCCATCACCCAATTACATTTAGGACCCCCTTTTTTTCAATGCGTGATTACCTGCTGCAAAATCATTAACAGAAACGTCAAGCCAAAGATGCGCAAAGCTGCCATCCTCCTGTTATTCAAGGCTTCACAGTGGGAATTGGGTTCAATTTTCCTCCGGTATTCCTCAATTGGACCAAGAAAATGCTTCTTCCTTGAGACAAAAAGTCGTCACAGCAATTCACCTAGAACACCCTGTCCTTCCAATTATTCCCCAAGCACCAGCAGAAAATGGAAGGTATAATCCAGGTGTTTAAACCATCCCCCTCTGGGAATTAATCCTGCAGCCAACGACCAAACTGTGATTGCTTTAGTCGCCTTTATAAACTCCAAAGCCGAGTGGATTTGGTGAGAGACGCACAGGGGGAGTGTTTAGTGTTGAACCGCTCCTCCTTCACCGGAGCTAACAGCGCTCAGTAAATGGAAAACTTGCTTCCCTTCGAGCTCTTTTATATAGTTGCCTCTTGTCCTCGCAAGCTCATTATGTAAACTGTCAGTCAGACTCACGGGCGATCCCTCCCCCTTTTCCATCTTTCCTTTCTGGAAAAAGAACCAAATGTTGTGGAGAGCCCTCATATCCAGAATTAATTCCCTGCTGCTGCTACTGCCGTGCTGACCACCAAGGAGTCGAGCTGATTATTAACAAGCCAAGCATCTGTTGAGATATTTACAGCACTCACACTGGGAGAGGTCCCTCGAAAATCAGACGCTTTTCCAAGGAGATAAGCTTTCAAAAGTATCCAAACACTGAATTCTAAAATGTGAAAAATGTGGTTTTTATTTTACGCTATCGCCATTCAGCTTCAAATTCCTTCCAGAGACACGTGATCGCCAGAGACAATCATTGCAGGAAGTAGTACAGCCCTTTCGTGAGGAAGTTACCTGCCTTGCCTACTTGTGGTGATAGCAGGTAGAAAGTAAAACCAAAATCGGGCGTATAAGAAATTGAAACTGTAGAGTTTTGTCACGGCAATAAACTCCTGCAATTTTGCGGTTCCCTGTCCTCCTGGATCACACATGTTAATCTTGAGGTACACGTGCTGACGCCCTCTGGGCATCTGAATTCGCTCTTTTAGTTATTTTTAATCACAATGAAGGAAATTCACTAAAGACAGTCAAGAGAGGGAGCAGAAAAAAACAAGCACAAACCTACATCCACATTCTCATTTGCTCTCTCAAAAGCAATTTGGTTATGTCTTTAATTTCTGCCTAACCGTTTAAAGGAGGGTCCTGTAACAGGTCACAATGCTGGCAAATCGGTTACAAAACCAAGCAAGCCATTTTGCTTCAAAAGCCTGCAATCCGTTTGCCCACGGCCACATCCATGTTGACAAGATAAACTCAGGTGAGGGAGACCTTCAGGGAAAGTTAAATCAAACTGGAACTGGGAAACTGTAAGATCGACTTGGATTACTTTGGGGACAAACCCAGCAAATCATTATAGAGTTTGTAAAACGGATTTTTAGTGGCTATTCTTGGTCTAAGAGTGTACCCTGCTAGTTGTAAGGCTGGCTTGTGCCAGTAAAGCCGCCTGATTGCAATGTGTGCTTATTGTTGGGTCGCGTGTCCCTCATTAAAGCCAAGCACAGAGAGAGCCTTTCATGTGGCTTTTTATTTCGGCTTGTTAAAAGGAGGGGGGTTGGGGGAAGATAAACCTTCAGCTGTATGATAATGAGGTCTTGCCACCTTTACACCGCGGCCTAGCTCATAAGGCTATAACCCTTTCTGCTGCAGATCACCTGTATAACAACCAGTTGGTCCAATCATTTGAAAAATGTTCTATCCATCGGTGATACACTTTTACACAAAGGTGTTTCAATACAACTCGAACTCCCAAATCCACTCTCTCTGAAAAGCTCGGAACCTCGCTTATTTTGATGCGAGGAAACCGATATATAGATGTGCGAATACGACCTAAACTGAGATGATCATTTAACCTCATTCTTAGATTTCCATCAAGTCACTTGTTTTTAGAAGAGCTTTGGGACTCGGAACAGCAAACGTCGGGGAGCGGGGGGATAGAACTTTTGTGAAGAAATATCATTGCTACATTACAAATCTTCAGTGTGTGTGTGTGTGGGGGGGGGGGGCAAATCGTCAATTTAGACGTGCCCAGCTGCAACCGAGAGTTGCTGAATTGCCTTGAATGGACAGAACTGCATTTGTAATTCCGGCATCCAGGTGGGTGCTGAAAAATTGCTTGCCTCAAAAACGGGCGTAAACTTCTGCTGCGTTTCGATTCGGCTACTGAAAATAAAGACACGCTGAAATTCGAATCTTGAATTAAGGCCGGAATGATTCAGCTCAAACATCCCCGAGTAGAAGGACTAGCCCTGCAGGAGTGGAGCCGCTTTACATGCACCTGTAGCATCTAAGACTGTTGTTCTCTTCTCGTCCCCAGTCGAGCGTGGTCCAGCTGCTGCTTTTTCCTACAGCTTGAACGAACTATATAGACCGACTTTCTCCTTTTTTGTCCTTAACCCCTTGTGTACACTCTAATCCGACTCTCTGGCTATGGTATGGTGCAAGGATTACAGGAGGGTGTTTGATCAGGCACCTCAAAGCAAAGGGAGGAGGTATTTGTGATGAGATATATACCAGGTATCTTACATAGGCACATAAGAGGGGCTGCAAGAAGGCAAGCCTTTGTCTCTCCGGATGAAATTGCCTAGTAAACAACTCGGAAGGAGGAATGTGCCGGCGCCTGATGAACGCGGAATTCTGCAGCGATCTGACCAGCAGCGCTCCGCTTCGCCAGAAGCAGCTTCAACTGTCAAAATCAAATCTGATGCTAATAGCTTCGGTACTAAATAAAATGAGAGGCCAGATAACATCAGTGCTTGATAAATGGTAATGAGTGCCTAACCTAGGGGAACAGAAGGGCTGTGGGGCTCTTTAATTCACTATTGAAAGGCTAGCTGGGTACTGCAGGCTCTAGCAGATGTTAGTATGTGTGTGTTTTGATTTTTGACTTGTATTGGAGGTTTATTAGGCTAACCAGAGCCACCCCACGCATGGCCACTTGGCCCAGGCACCATCTGGCACAAGCAGGACGGCGTGTAGGAACAGGGCATCGCATTGGTGCTGAAGATCCACAGGCAGCATCTACCATATGGACTCGGTCTATTCTTCTGAGATAATGTAGGTTAAAGCAAGACAAGCTGATCTCTTCTTTTCACAGCCCCGCCAAAGCTCCCTGAAATCCTCCCAACGTGCACCTTTGCAGATAGAATTTCACATTGAATCTGAATGCTTTAGGCATCAGCTTCTCTGCATTGATCAAAATATTGTGATGGGAGTGTACTTTCCAGTCCCCTGAAATGTAACTGGTCTGTCTTTACCTACTTAGCGCGCCACTGTTTTTAGTTTCAAACCTTTCCCTCATTTCTCTCCAACTGCCAGAAACGGGAATTGCTTATATTTCCCGAGTGTCCCCACAAAATAAATATTTTCAGGAATCCTGTTTGGTACAAAACAGATGTAAAATCCTCCCTAAACGCCAGGGATTATTGTGATTGCAGCCATAAACGAGGTTGTAATAAAATAATATATGCGAAATATAATAGACCACCTGCTGCATGTTGACAAAAAGTTTAGATAAAAAAGCTGCATTAATAGTATCGAGCAGCTGGGACTAAAAGTTTACAGAGTGCAGGTGAGAAGCAGAGTTTTATCTAATTGTTTGTCTTCTGCATACCTATTAACACGCATTCTTATACGGTATCTTTCATAGCACCCTTATAGGCTGGTCTCCGCTTTTTAGAAACTCTGATTTCAGAGGTTTATAACTTTGGTCGTTGAATGCCATTTTTCATCTCAGGTGGATTATTCCTCCCCCACTTTCTCCAATCTATTGCTCAAGCCCTTAAAAAGCTCGAGACTAGGCAAATGGATAAGAAGGGATTTTGGATTTCTTTTCATCTCCCAAATGTATGTATTTATTTAAAAAAAAACCCGAAGTTCCTATCCCTCCAAGATTTACACTCATGCTTGATTTTAAGCAGAAGTCCCACTGAAGTTAATTATGCTGTAAGTGTTTGTAGGCTCGAGGCCTTAATTTAAAAAAAAAAAAAGATTTTTGCAGACAGTGTTTTTATGTAAAGAAATTGGAGCCATTTAATATGGTGAGGGGAAAGCCCTTTGAAATGCCAGATATGTTTACTTTGCTAAATAGCTACAACGCATATAGGAAACTACATTATGTACATTATTTTTTACTAATTTTCATAATTGGCTTGTTATTTTGGCTTGTTATTTACACAATACATGGGTAGGTGTTTACGTAAGGATATAATGTTTTGTAAACTATTAAATCCCAGTGGAACCAATCGGATTAAATTTACCGTTTAGATCCTTCTGTGACAGGCACTATATAAAAAACTTTCAAAGTACAACCGTTAATTATTTTTAAAGCTCGGCCGAGTAACCAGTCTTTAACGTCCTGCTCCAGCATCCAGCATGTTCAGCTATTCACCGTTTTAGAGCACTGTTCACTAATGTTATACTTTTAAAAGTTTAGTAGCTGCCATTTTATATCAGATGAAGTTCAAACTTGGGATATTAGTTGCCAGGCCAAATGCATTTACCCTACAAAACAATTATTGTTGTTCTTTTAATTAATCTAGTACTGGTGAAAGGTACCAGACTGCTCAAATTTTCTATTCACAGAACAAGTAATCATAGTAATGGGAGAGAAACTTAATGTAATTTTACTCAGGCTGCCCTTCTCATCCCCAAGGATCTTTGTGTTCAGTTTCCATCTCCTCCTTCTCTCTCTCTCTCTCTCTCTGGGGGAAATTCACCTCTGTTTTGAGGAAAGCCTAAGGCCTGTGCATCATTTAAGTCCAGGTTAAGCCCTGTGTTGAGGATTTAAGTGGCATTTCAGTAGTACAGTGCTGACTCTGACAATGATGCCAACTGATTCGGTGTGTTATGTAATGTAGACTCTTTCAGCAACTCATTTCACATAGGTCAGTGAATAACCATTAAAAACAGCTTCTAGTCACTATTGGGCACTGGCTACTACTGGCCTCTTCATTGTGATCGCTCAGCAGAATTTACACCATTGCCCTAGATGTGAGAAATTATGTTTCTCAGTACCAGTATTCTGAATTACCCGATCAGTATTATTTGTTTTTGGCTATATACTTTATAATTATCTCGGGGTTTCAGGTGAATTTTTTAACCTCTGAGCCAAATTTGACAAAACAATAATTAATATGGGGCAAGGCCTTTTATTATTTTGAAAAACAAAACCCGACGAATTTGTGATATCACCAACGTGTACTGTTATAACCAGGTAGGGTTAGGGTAGCCATGATAAGAGCTTGTTTTGTCTTTGCTTTTCTAGGATGCATGACCCATCAGAATTTGCTTCTGGCAGGAGATGGAGAGACCATTTGAATTCCAAGTCTGCATTTTTCCTTTGCTAATTTTCAGAGAAACTGGTATAAGTATATTGAATAGTATGATTATCCAAGTTAGTTTCATGAGCATTGTCTCCTCTTCATCTACTGGACTAGATTGGGAGATCCTTCGGGAAAAAGAAGAGGAGAGGGACAGACAAGAGAGGGGAAGGAGCGGAAGAAAAGAGAGAGAGAGAGAGAGAGAGAGAGACTGAAAAAGAAGTGGAAAAATGACATAAAAGGTGGAAAGTAAGAGCAGTATTAGACTAGACATTGTTTACTAACCTTCATTCCCCCCAACTCTCACTGCAGATTATGTGGACCACCAAAATTCGTATTGTGCTGCCATAATCTTCTTTATTATATATCCCGGACTACCAAACTTTAGATTAATTACGTCATATCTCACGTGGGCTGCTTGAATCTCAGTGCGACTTTGAGTGTGTCAACTATATTGACCAGTATTCCATACAGAAATAAACAACGTGCTGCTTAAACCTTGATACTCTATGGTACCACACATTTTAAGAAAAAAGGCACAACTGAATCCAGAGGTCCAACTGCTCCACTTCACTGTACGCTGGGGATGCAGGCTTTCCACATTTTTCACCATGTTTGAGCAGATTTAATGCTTATGAGAGTGCAGGTCTTGATCCAGGAACCTGCCTAGTGGCAAGTGCTTTGCAAACGTCCTCACCTAGAACCACGTTCTGCCCTGTTGTACCGTCCATACGTACATCATTGAGCTCAATGGGATTGTATGGGGGAAAGGGAGTGGTTAACCCTAGCAGAATGTGGTTGGAAAATGCTTCCAGGGACACAGCCTGCCCTTGGTTACCCCTCTGCAACCTCATGGATTTTATTGAAGTTCCCTCTAGGAACATAGGAAGTGCCATACCAGATCAGTGGTCTATCTAGTTCAGTATCCAGTCTCTGACGAGAGCCAAACCCAGCTGCTGCAAAAGAAGGTGCACAGGTGTAACCGAAGGCAAAATCTGGCATTGCATTACAGATCTGATTTGCAACATTGATGCTCCGCCAGTCCTCCGAATCTCCTGAGAAAAAACTATACAAAAATTGTGTGTTTATTTCTGATGTGCTCAGTCTGGGACTAGTTTTAGACCAAACTCTTTTTCACTCGTACTAGGCTTCTGAACCCAGCTCTCCAAAGGTGAAAAGTGCTAACCCAAAGTACCAGACCCTACATAAATTAACACATCGTTAGTATTTTCAGTCTCTTCCCAAAGAAAGTGGGGGTGATCCATGGAAAAAGTCAGAATCAGACTAATACATACATTTCCTTGCCTAAATTGAATTACTTGCTATCTAAACTAGTACATTTTCTCTAAATAATGGATAAGTAGCACATGACGATCTCCTGCCAGAATTGTAAAATCTTTCTATGTAACAGTTACGTTTAAAAAAAATTTTTTTTTTGGAAATTTAGAAATCTACTTAACATTTATTTCCTACAATAATTTATTTCTGTTTCACCTGGGTAATTAGAGGCAGGTCCATTAGTGAGTAAGCAGTGAGGCAGACAGACTGTTAAGGTTATACAGTAAATGATGTAAACAGGTGCACAGAGTATACTTTTCTAATAACTTGTGTAAATACCATTTTTGTAGGTTTCTGCAACATCTGAAGGAATAAACTATTTCCAAGCAGCCTCTTTCAGCAGTGGTTAATCAAATTAGTCATAATGATCTAATACAGCACCCCCTCCCTATGAAGATTAGATTTTGTCATGTACCTTGAATGTTTTTATTGGTAACCTCTTTCTCCTATGCCCCGATTCATTTTGTGGTTTGGTTCTCCTGATCTCTTTTTAAACCCTTAGTTAGAAAGTTGCCCATCTATTCAGTGCTCACACACCAAGTTCCATGTGCACAGATTCACTTTGTGAGCCGGATTCCCTAATGGCTTTTAAACCCCTTAGTTAGAAAGTTACACATCTATTCAGTGCTGACATACACCGAGGGACGGGGGGAAAAGTCCCACTTGCTTGTTTTGTTTCAGTCTAAATGTCCATAGCACAGAGCATGTCTCCGGGGAGAGCAGCTCCGAGGGGTGTTAATGTGGTCGATTTGGGGTACAAATGTTTGGAAATGTTTCCTGATTTGCACAGAAGGAGGGGAGATTTGCAAACTGTTGCTACCACATGGCTCCTCCATTCTGTCCATTCTCATTGTAATGAGGACGGCGCGTGCCTCATCTGCTCCAGGGGAGCTGCCACGAGCCAGCCAAGCACGCCACGTGCCAACTGGGACAACAAGGCCCAGCCCAGCCTGGCATGCAGACACCAGGCAGCAGCAGCAAGGGAAGGAGGCACAAAGGGCACCTGCAGACCCGGCAGCTGCAGGGAGCACAGCAAACCTTAGAAGAGGAGCCAGCTTTCCTTTAACACTTGCCACTTATCCCCTTTAAAGCCATCCCAGCTTGAGTTGCTGTGTTTTTTATTCCGATCTGTGTCTAACAGCAAGCAAGGCATGTAAATATCACACGGACGGAGGATGTGACCAGCCTGTGAATGGGAAGTTTAGACTGCATTTCACCGGCTGTCGCTTCCCCTACCTCGCACCTGCAGACGTGGGGCTCGATCCGCTTATCAGGACTCGAGCCCTGGTGCCGTCTACTCTAGCTGATAACGTGATAGGTACAAATAGCACACCCCCGAAGTGCCCGCTGGAAGAAAGCGATCCGTCTAGATATAAATCCGGCAAGACAATTCTAACAACTGAAACAGCTCTCTCGTGCCAAGGGGTATAGCTCGGGCTGGGTTTAGTTACAACACGTGGGTGTGTCAATTCACCTATTGTTATTCAGAGCTTAACCTATAAAATAAGAACATTTCTATTAAATGGTATAACGATTACCATTGAATCTTTGGCTCCAAATCGATGGCTTCTTTTCCATACAAATGCCTGCTTATGCCTTTATGTTCTCCATCTGTTTGTAGCTAACACCTGCCATTCCATAAATCGATTTACAATTTAATGTAACAGCTTCCCGGAACATTTTTTCATGCCAGATGCCACAGCAGTTCCAAACCTTTACCCCTCCCCCCACCCCTCCCTCAAACCCCAGCCCCCACCATCAACTACCCAGCGGTGTTTACAGCTGAAAAGAGGGACTCTTAATCAAGAGAAATCCGTAGCCAGATACCGCAGGATATAAAGTCGGTGCCAAAAATGGGCTTTTTCATTGAAAGGCTACCACAACAGAGAGCTTCATCCTCACGGTCCCTTTCCTTCAATCATATTCGCTCTCTGAACGCTGTGGGGGCTGTAAAGTGCCTTTCCCATGGCTGGACTAGTACCACTCATCACTGCGTGTGTGCACGAAACTCCATGACACCGATGAGCTAAAGGAGAAGGAATCATCCGGCTAAGCAACTTTGATCTCTGGTTTTCGGGTTAGGGTCGCTGGGCAATTCCTGGGTTTTTAATAACGACCGATACTTTGCATGACTTAAGGAAACGGAATTAAGAAGTCCAGTGTACGTGCGTGTGTACACAGACACACGCGAACTCAGTGGAACTACCCGGGTGTGTGTAACTGCTGGCCAGTATGAGCAAGGGGCTCGCAATCTGTCCCTAAATAATGACTGGGTGACCCGTCGTTCTTGTTTTCCTTTGCCAATACCGCCACCAAAGCATAGATCCCCCCCCGCCCCCCCAACGCCAGGACATGCTGCCAAAGGTTGGCATGTTAGATACGCGATGTGCTCCCTGCATTTGTTAACCCTGCCCACAGGGGACTGGAGCCTTCTGAACCCCGAGCGGAGCTTTCCTTTGACATCCTCGGAGGCAGCTTGCGGCAGCAAGATTTATGGGTTGGTGCAGTTTGCTGGTAACGGGGAAGCAGCAATGCCCCGGGTGGTGCGGACCTCGCTCCCCGCAAAGCCCGGCGCTGGTGATCCTGTCTGGCGGAGAACCCAGCCACCCTCCCCCCGTGGCTGTTTCTGGGGGGGGGGGCTGTACCCCGCAGCTCAGAGGCTTTCGCTGACCTTTTCCCACTCCCAGATTCGGGATTATTAGGCGGCTCCTGAGTGCAGCCTTGCTCCAGCGGCTGCAACCACCGCCAGAGCCAATGCGGCGCAAGGAAGGCTCGCTGGGCAGCAGGATTAACCGAGCTGGGGGGTTCTGGACGCTGCCGTGAAGGGTGCCGCCGGCTGACATTATTAAGAGCAGAAGAAGCGGGCACTTGTTTGCTTACCCCCCAGAAAGCAGCTCTGTCCTACAGTCCGGTCCTATAGGCAGACCCGCTTAGCTTGGCATTGTCTGTGCAGGGCGTCCCATACCTGTGAAAATCAGACTGAATTATGCTGAAGGGATGATTAACAAAAGGATGTAGGATGTTCCCTCCAGTTTACTCAGGTGAAGATGAAAGACAAATCTACTTAATAGGTAAAGACAGCTCTATCTAGCTATGCTGTCAAGCAAGTGAAACCAACACAAGTAGGGAGTACAGGGAGGGCGAGGGTGAGGGTGTGCTGGCTGGCCGATGAAGGGAGGTTGGTGGCTGGTTGTCAAGAGTTCCACTCACTTTAATGCTGCTGAGATGTCATTTAATTGTATTTAGTGTCAATTATTTCAGTTAGGATGCCCAGCACGCTGGAAAGGCATCTTTATTATTTTTAATCTAAAGAAATTTATACAAAGAAATAAATCCAAAAATCTTACCGATCTATTTTCTCAGCTACACGTGTGGAATTCATCTTTCTATGATTCAGTATCGATGTGGGGTAAATTTTGCAAAAGCAGGACACGTAGGAGCCTGAGTTTATTGAAAGTCAGTGGGAAAGTCTATGGGAAAGTCATGTAGGTATGTTTGATTCCCTCCCCGCCACCTCCGACATACCACTATACCAACCCCACTGAAAATGTGAGATAGTTTGATTCCAGAGTCAAATTTAGAGCTCAGGTTCCATCTCTAATAAAAGGAGGCTTCAAACCCTTCTCAAGAAAACCCCCAAAGTTAGCCATGCACAAATTTTGCACGAACACCACACATGCTGCCCAGATGGGACATGATCAAGAGCAAGGTAGTGGACTAATTCACAAAGAACATTTTGGCCCATCACCAGAACAGCTGGAATATCATTGTCACCATCATACAGAACAAAGAACAAGCTGATGCCATTCTGAGCAGCCATAACTTTGAGGGGAGTGAAATAGCACTAAACAAGCTTCAGTCAGTCAAATATAGCAGAGTATTGAAGGAGACAGTGCCGGGGACCCTCACATAATGAGGGTCCACAATATATCTCTGATATTGTCCACACTCATAAGACTCATACGCTGGACTACAGGTTAGAAGATGTATTGGTGCCTGGCATGGTTTTGCAGGGATTTTGCTGTACTCTTTCATTCCCTGTGCCTTGTGGGTAGCCAAGCCATTAGAATCAGCAGCTGCTGGGCACCTGGGACTGATTTCCTGATGAAATTTGGAGGCCAAATTCACTGTTGGCAAAAGCAGGCACAGCTCAGTTGGAGTCAATAGTATTGCACCTGCTTATGCCAGAGGAGAATTTGGACCAAGGTGGTTTTGTAACTTTCCATTTCCCTACATTGCCGAAAAGTGATAGTGCAGGGTTTTAAAATGTCATTGACTATTTGTGTGTGCCTGCTCTTGTTACAATCTTTGCATTGGAAGTAGAACCACCAACAGCCAAAGCTGAGAGAGAGAAGATAGATAATAAAACAGAAAATATCATAATGCCATTACATAAATCCATGCTATGCTTACACCTTGCATATTGCATGCAGTTCTGGTTGCTCTGTTTCAAATAAGATATATTAAAAATGGACAAGGTACAGAGAAGGGCAAGAAAAATGACTAGCGGTATGGAACAGCTTCCGTATGAGGCGAGATTAAAAAGACTGGGACTGTTTAACTTAGAAAAGAGATGACTAAGGGAGGGTTATGATAGAGGTCCATAAAATCATGACTGGTGTGGAGAAAGTGAATGGGGAAGTGTTATTTATTCCTACACAACATGCAAATCAGGGGTCACCCAATGAAATTAACAGACAGTAGGTTTAAAACAAACAGAAGTATTTCTTCACACAATGCACAGTTGACCTGTGGAGCTCATTGCCAGGAGATGTTGTGAAGGGCAAAACCATAACAGGATTCAAAACAGAATTAGATAAGGTCATGGAGGATAGGTGCATCAATGGGTATTAGCCAAGATGGTCCGGGATGCAACGCCATCCTCAAGGCATCCCTAAACCTCTGACTGCCAAAATATAGGACTAGATGACAGGGAGTGGATCACTTTAAGTGCCCTATTCTGTTCATTCCCTCTGAAGCATCTGGTACTGGCCATTGTCAGAAGACAGGATACTGAGCTAGATGGACTATTGGGCTGACCAAGTACAGCTGTTCTTATGATTTATAATAAGGAGCAGCCGTCTTAATAATCCATCAGAAACAATTGGCCAGATGGAGTCACTCAAGAGAGACGTGAACTAGGACTGCCGACAGTTCCATTATTTCTGGGGTTGTCCTTATTTTAAGAAGGTGATCCCACAGCCTGAAAACATTGCTTGTGGATGTTCTTTGGTATCTTCTGGGGCCCATGAGACAACCTTGGTGGAGATTTTGCGTCATGACATGATGACATTTTCACATGACAATGTTTTCCTTTTTATTTTAGAATCAGCCCTGTAAGAGGAAACTAAATATCTAATGCATTGCTCAGGAAAATGAAATAAATAAAACAATGAAACCTGATGCACAATGACTGAACTAGCCTCTGTGGGTCTTTACAAAGCCCGCCCCTCCTCCTATGGTTGGGATGATCAATGCAGCAGTGTATCCAATGCCCCGCTTCCTCCCCTCCCCTCCCTCGGCCCATCTTTGCCTCTGCTTTTTGTCCATGTGTTTGTGCTGCTGTGCAGGGAGCTAGTGCAGAGCAGCCTTTGTGCACTCTATTGGATCTGCTCTATAAGGGCCCTACTCAAGTCACAGAGGAAGGGCTGGATTTGCCCTTTGTGCACATTGTTTTTTTAGCAAAAAGAAAAGGAGGACTTGTGGCACCTTAGAGACTAACCAATTTATTTGAGCATAAGCTTTCGTGAGCTACAGCTCACTTCATCGGATGCATACTGTGGAAAGTGTAGCAGATCTTTTTATATACACAAAGCATGAAAAAATGTCGACTATATAGCAATGCTAGAAGCATTAGGCTGGTGAGAACTGTGTTCTAAGAGATGGGAGTCTTCTATCTCCCCACAGACAAGGTACAGCATGAGCTGTAGCAGTATAAACTGTGCCTAGTCAGTGTGCCTGATCTCTCAGCAGGGACCACATCTAGGTACGAAAGGGCTGCTCAGTGTCCACTAGTCCAGTCAACTCTTAGCCTCACTGGTGAGACTGTTACCCCAGGGGCCAGTTTAGTGTCAACAGTACTGATGAATTTTGTGCTGTGGACACCTGTGGCATGAGATGATCAAACTCACTTCACACAGACCACTGAATACCCAGCAGATGGTAGCAATTTTCAGGCACTACCAACTTGGGTTGGATTCATACTAGGGCTGGAGGTATAAGATTCTACATTTCATTACCAGGCCTCTGACCCATCCAGTCTCCCAGGTATGTTCTTTAAACAAGATATTGCAAGTTTTGTCAAATAATTTGATAGACTAAAGAAAGCAGGTAGTGGCTCAGTAAGTGAATGTACAGTAATAACTGCACCCAGCAGTGACAAAAGATGCAAAACCCTAGCATATCAAAAAGCATCGTGTGTTGAATTTGTTGGTACAACAAAGTATTTCCAGCTCTGACTGAGCCTACCGGGGCCACAAGCCCATGGACTGGAAGAGTCCGCTAAACTTACACAGCAATTTCTCGAACTATGTGACCACAGGATCACCAAGTCAGACTTTTCTTTCCTTTCACATTGACCTGTGCTGACAGTGCACACACAGAATGTGGGGATCTGGAATTCTGTTGTCAACTAGCATCCTGGTAACTATGACATTGTTTATACTAAGCACTGGTAAACTGTGTGACCATCCAGATCCATCCTCCTTATGTCACCAGGCCAACTGCAGAAGACAGGAAATTGGAGGCCCCAGAAGCTCAACTGAGATCAGGGACCCATTCTGTTAGGTCATGTACATACCCATAGTAAGAGAAGAGAACCTCTTTCCCAAGGAGAAAGGTGAAGTGATTTGCCCAAGGTCATGCAATGGTAGAACTAGGAATAGAAGTCAGGTCTCTCAAACCCAATCGCCTAGTCCAGTGCCTTGGTTAATTCTTGGTTGACTCTACTGGAGACAGACTCAAAGGTCACTCACTTGCAGTGTAAACAAAAGTTTTGATATAAAATTAGTAAAAAACCACTGAAATTAGCAAGAAAAACAGCCTCACGGATCATCTCTGACGGCCTCACTTTACCTCCACTGTAGATCTCCTTCACTCTCTCTATGGCTTCACCAGAATATCTGAACTGAAGTAACTGGTCAAGCCTAGAGATGGGTTCTAGAGCTTGAATACCTGAAAGAATTTGGCCATTATACAGGATGGGGCCATTTGCAAAATTCACATTTTAGGTTCATATTTCAAATACCCCCCGACTTTGTGGGTGTTGAGACCTTGATAGTGTTACTATCTCTAGTAAAATCTGAAACTTTGTTGAAAATCTAGAGGAAATCACCTTTCAAATTATATATGGCACAACCTCTGACTCCTAATAGCTTGTGAAGAGTACCCATCACCCCATTTATAAGTTTAGAATGTCCACTAATGGATATGGTGGTGGATCATTAGGCTTCTGCAATATTTTTGGGTTTTATTAATTTATTAGGAGATCTCATAGTGCACCATTGAATAATCAGTTTAAGGACAGAAGGCAGATTTCCTGGCATTCAGTTTTACATGAATGTTTTGCTGGTCAGATGCCAAGATACTGAACACTTTAGACATCCACTGGCTTTATTGTCTAAGATCCAGAAAACTCTTCAGCTTTCAGTGCCCAAAATTCACACAAAGGTGGTAGAAAGTCTTTGGGGTGTCTCACCAAGCTGGGACGCATGATCTCATGCAGGTACAAAACTGGAAAATGAGTGCCACTTAATGATGAACTGTATGACAAAGTCACTCTGCGTACAGTTCTGTACAAATGCTTATTATAATGCTGGCTTATTTTGCTGCAAAAGAGGTTGGCCACATTTTCAGCTGTCCTCTGCTATTGAATGCTGCTTCCAGCCTTTTGCTAGAAACAATCATGGTTAATGATATTTTTGCTGATTTTTCAAATCAACAAATATAATGAGAATTAGGGCCTATTTCCAGTTTTACAGTATTTCTGGCTGCATCATTTACCACCACAGCTACCACCTTACAGCGTAGTAACAGTGGGGATGCTGCAATGGTGCTGTTAGCTGTGTGTTAACCACTGTGTTATCTGACCTTTCTCAGAGCAGACCTCCATTACATGGAGGTTAAAACACCACTGTTGGTGTTTGATTGGTTGATCATGAACCAATCAACACTGGTTGATGGTGCCCTGCATACACTAGCACTCCCACAGTTGCTGTCATCAGTGAAGCTGGACTGGGAATAGCACTGATGGAAAATTTTAGAAGACAGAACCTTACTACAGATAAGGCTGTAGTGCACTACTTGCTAGCTTTCCTGTTGGGTTATTCCTGATGTGAGCGGACAGAGTCGATTGGCGCACATATGGTAAAGCTTCCAGGAGCCCTATAACCCACCAAACACTTTTTGCAGTGGGTGTGTTTTAAAAGTTGTTTGTGGTTTTAGAGATATTACTGTTGTTAGTGGATAAGAATAGGGAATCCATCTCCCTCAGGTACTTATATAGCTCCCCTTATCACAGCATCTGACAGCTTCACAGACTTTATTATATTTATCCTCACAATACCCTGATGAGGTAAGGAATTGCTATTATCCCCATTTTACAGGTGGGAAACTGAGGCACAGAGCCTCTAAGTGACTTGGAAGTCTGTGGCATTGCAGGAACTAGAATTCCAATCTTTAACCTGAAAAGAAAAGGAGGACTTGTGGCACCTTAGAGACTAACCAGTGCCACAAGTCCTCCTTTTCTTTTTGCGAATACAGACTAACACGGCTGTTACTCTGAAACCAATCTTTAACCTAGTGCTCTAGCCTCCGGATCAGGCTTCTTCTATATCTACAGAGGTATTCTAGGCAATATCGCTGAAACCTTTGCTATCCGTCCGTCGGCTTTGTCCTGCTGATGTGTCATGCTGAAGGGACTCAGCTGGATGGCATAGCTCAAGTCAGTCAGTGTCAGGAGGCCATGGGTTAAGCCCAGATGCAGGGACTTCCCCGTGGCAGGATGTATTTTGTCCGTTTACTCATTTCAGCAGCTAGGGCACTGGCAGGATGAGACAGGCACAGAGAATAGAGACAATGGGGCTGAGAAGAAAAGAAGAGAGAAAATTGTTTTATTATTTGTACTGCAGTAATGCCAGGAGGCCCCAAGTGAGATCATACATTGGGCTAGGCACTGTACAGTCATCTACAACTGACGGTCTCTGCCCCAAATAACTTACTGTCTAAAACCTGGGGGAGAGAGGGCGGTGGGAATGGAGGAAGAGGAGGAAAGACAAGAATGTACTGAGGTGGAGAAAAAAGGAGGTGAGAGACAATGAGGGAGATAGTAAAGGCGGGAGGGATTGCTCAGTGGTTTGAGCATTGGCCTGCTAAACCTAGGGTTGTGAGTTCAATCCCTGAGGGGCCACTTAGGGATCTGGGGCAAAAATTGGGGATTGGTCCTGCTTTGAGCATGGGGGTTGGACTAGATGACCTCCTGAGGTCCCTTTCAATCCTGATATTCTATGAGAAGATGAGTGCAGAGAGAGAGACAGGCAGAAAGCAGGAGAGGAGAGCCTGAGACAGAAGGGAATAAAAAGATGTGGACAGGAGCCATTTGGCCAGAAACAGTACCACTTGTCAATGACAAACAGGAGGTGCTGTCAGCTGATTTTGGCATCTGGAAGTGACAAGGGCAAGAGGAAAGGACTGAGTCACCCTAACTAAGGAACACTGAAACCAATATACAAAGAGCAAGGAGATAGGGATTGAGGGGAAAGGGTGACCAATGCTCCCAGATTAGAAAGGCTTCCAAAGTGTCCTTGATGCCCAAAACTCAGTGACTTATATTCACAAATAAGGATCTCAAACAAATTCCTGTGTTATGCAGGAGGTCAGACTTGATCATAATTTTTTTTTTAGGCCTTAAACACCTTAAAAACAAACAAACAATAAAAAAACCCAGTCAACGCCCAGACCCCCGTGTATGCCCTATGAAATTAATTTCTTCTTTGGTGTGCATGTTTCTCTCCACTTTATTCTAAACTATTTAATAAATGAGCTTTAACACAGAGACATACAATATCTTGTGAAACCTAAATGGGATCTTGTCTGCTCTCTCTCTAGTGTAATGACTTGAAACCCAAACTTTTGCCTCTTCATTTGTACATCAATGTATACCAGTTCTCAACACAAGTCTTTAGCTCTGGCTATAAACAGCTCTTGTGCACAGCTATCTGACATATGAATAATTGAAAGTCACATTTTTTAAATTGATTTTTTCCCATTAATCTTTAAAATTAACTCTGTTTGAGCAATGCTTCAAAGTCTGTTAGCAAAGACAATTACAAGGACTTCACACATGGAACCATACACAAATTAATTATAGCCCTGCTACAAAACACCATCAAAACAGGACACTTAAGGAGAAGGACATTTTTTAGCAAAAAAGAGGCTGTTGCTGAAAATACTACATTTGAGTTTTGGGGCATATATAGATTAAATACCAAACATTGTCATTTCAGTTTAAAAATGAAAAAATGTTATTGATGCTCAGGGACTGTTGCTATTTTGAAAGGCATGGTTGGGAATCAGCTGCAGTATCTGCTAAAAACCCATGATCACATGCCACAGCTGATCTTACTCACAGCAGTTTTGCTCTGGTCCATTGGCTTCTGTGGAAATGCAACTTATTTATATGGGTGTAACTGAGAGCAGGTCAAGGCTTCCATGCTTTATAACTGGTCCCAACTGTGTGCCTAAGTAGCTTCCAAAACTCTCCTTTGCCAACACCCAAACTCAGAAAAGCTGTATCTTGTGTCACGAGTCCCCTAAACTTCAGCCGGCAGGAAGTGCTTTAGTATTGTGTTAAAAAAATCCACCCCCACGAGGTGAGTAGCTACCAGTGCTGGGAGTGCGGCTCCCAGTGCTGGTGCACTGTCTACACCTCTGAGTGAGAAAGTTTCAGCGCTGTAAAGTGGCAGTGTAGATAAGGCCTAAGTATTGCTCTCCGCCAGGCACTAGGAAAGCAAAGATCTGCGCCATCTGGGTTTGATGGAAAAGAGGCATAGAACTGTGTGTGCCAGGTGCATCTTGATAGAACTACAGCCCAAATTGTTTTATGATTTTCCTCAACATGACATACAGGAGGGGCAATCAAAATCAGCCTGGCAGAACATGCATGAGAACTGTCTCTGGACAGATAAGCAATTGATCAAAATCACATTCTCTGATCTCTTGGGGCCAAATCCTGTTTCCATTGAGATCAAAAGGAGTTTTGCTATTGAGTTCAATGGGAACAAGCTTTGACATTTGGAAAGGAAAGAACAAAACCATTCACGCAAGAGTTATGTTGCTTATACCACAGGTATCAAAGGCTGCTGACTCATGTGAGAAAGTCATCAGATATATGATCTTTGTCCGCTGCAAGGGAGAAATCAGCAATCAATGAGGCTAGAACAGTCTCTGTACCATATCCAACTCATAAGTCCGTCTGCAAAGGATCAAGGAAATATGAAGGCTCCAGATTACCTTAAAGTCCTCAGTCCCTTGGTTCGAATGCTCCCATCAGTATATGTTCATAGTCCAGAGGCTTGAGCAGGAATCAAAAACAGTGTTTAAACACCTTCCATCCCCCCCCCACCCGTCCCCTCTTGAGGACTCCTGACCAACTTCACAGCACAATATATATGCTAACAAACTTAAACAAAGGCTTTGTTTAAGTTTGTTAGCATATGAATTGTGCTGTTAAACTCATATACAGAATGAATGCCCTACCTAGCCGAGTTCTGCTCCTTTAAAGAGCAGAGTGCAGCTCCACCCCTCCTCCAGAGGGGATGGCTAGCCTCCCCATGTCTTTCCGGTACCCCATACCCGGTAAAAATCTCTTGCGTTCTGGAGTGTACAACCCTACTTGCATTCCTGCTGGCAAAGAGACCATCTCTGTGGAGATGAGTTAACAACCGTTCATTTGTGCCAGTTCCTCGTAGGAAAGCAGCTCACAAATCATGGAAGATATTAATTTGAAAGTTCTGAGAGAAGTGAACTCTTTACTACCTGGAAATGCTCTGTGTGTGTGTATTACCCAACTCGGACATTGATCCCCCTTCCTCTCAATTTATAAGTCTTATTCCGAAAAATCAGAAAGTTATGTTGATCAGTCAGGAATTGGCAAAAGCTAATAGAAATTTGATCATTTGTTAGCATGCTGTCTGCCTGCAATTCCTATCACTGGATTGCTATTTGTTATTAATACCAAAACCTATATACCAACCTCCATCACCATGTATACATCTTCAGTAATACTACTTAGCTCTTTTACAGCACTCGTTATCTGAGGAGCTCAAAGTTCTTCACAAAGGTTGGCAATATGATGGCAAGGAAGAAGGGGGTGACTTGTCTCTAATGTCACAAACCCACCATTCAGCCGCAAGCTGCAGGAGAGGCAAAAGAGAGAGAGTAGCAATACTCATACTTGTCTGGTATGGGCTACCATGTATTTACTTTCCTAAAAGACACAGAAATGTAGGTCTGGAAGGGACCTCAAGAGGTCATCTAGTCCAGTCCCCTGCACTGAGGCAGAACCAAATATATCTAGACTAACCCTGGACAAGTGTTTGTCCAACCTATTAAAAACCTCCAATGATGGGATTCCACAACCTCCCCGGAAGCCTGTTCCAGGCCTGAACTATCCTTTGTGGCAAGGCACTTCTTTCACCTTGTTGGTCTCACCATTCCTCCCTCTGGGCAGGGGCGCTGGAACAATTTTTATAGTGGGTGTGCTGAGAGCCATCGAACCAAACTCTAAAGCCTGTATATAATGGAAACCACTTCAAGCCAGGGGATGCTGCCCCTTGTTCCAAAATCTATACCTCTGGGAATGGGGGAACCTAGAAGGAGTGAGTCTGACTCCAGAGGGGTCTTCCCCCCCGGTTTATTTTTTAATATTTACAAAGTGGAACACAGGGTAAGCCCAATTAGTACTCTTCAGCCAAATAAAAAAACCAAACGCCTAGCACAAAAAGGGAATACATTTCCCTGCCCCACTCTCCAGGGTGTTACCTCATTAGGGTGGGTTCTGTATGCTAGTCCTTCCCCAAACAAGCCGTTAGCTGGGTTGCTTCCCCTCTAGAGAGGAGGGCAGCCGGGCAGCCAGAAGACACCTTTTCTTCCTGCTACCCCTAACCCTGCTGCAGCTGGTCTCTCATTTCTCCTGCCTATCACTCATATAGCAGAAAGGGGAGAGGGTTAAAGGTCACAGGAAGCCCTTAATTGGACTCAGGTGTCTTTAGTCAACCATCCGATCATAGGGAAAAGGGCCTTTACCATTCTAGGGTTGAGATACCTTCCTTCCTCCACTCTCGTATAACTGCCAGGTCTGACTTTATCACACTTTATAGTTAGGAAAATTTTCCTAATATCTACCCTAAATCTCCCTTGCTGCAGATTGAGTCCATTACCTCTTGTAAAATAAAATCTGCCTTTGACAGAGGCAGTTTGGAACACTATGCTGGCTTTTTTTAACTTCAGATCTCTGCCCTGGGTTGGCACAGTGCCTGGAGTGCTGCTCAGATTCAATGACTGTAACACAGCCTCAGACACGCCCTAGCTCAACCAGAAGGTATGAGCTTGATGCAGGAATCACTGAGTGAAATTCTCTGGCCTGTGTTGTATAGGAGGTCAGTCTAGATTATCATAATGGTACCTTCTGGCCTGGGAATCTATGAATCTATAATCTATCCAGGGTTTTTTTGTTTAGCCTTGCAGCCATTTTCATCCCTGCCTGAACCCTGAAGAACTTTTCTCTACCACTTTCCTTGCCTGTACCTTCCTTGCCAAAATTGCAGTCACCATCTTCCCATCTGACACACTGGATGAGATTGCCTTTGGAATTTATCAAGGCCTTTCCTTAACATGTCAGATGTGTTGCCATTGGATGGCTCTTCCAGGGCCTGACTCAAAGCTCACTGACATCAGTGGAAAGGCCCCCATTTGCTTCAGCTGACTTTGGCTCAAGCCCATGGAGAAGTACTATGGTCCTACAATGCATAATAATAGTTGAAGGGTTGGGAGACATTTCTGAAGAATGCTGCAGTATTTTGTTAGGGGATGCAATTCCACCTCATTGGGGTTGGATTGCTGCTGCTAACTCAGTGATGGGCAACCTGCGGCCCACAGGTCACAGGTTGCCCACCGCTGCTTTAACACATTCCATGTTTCTTCTTGGAATGGGGAGCAAGTGGCATGTCTCAAATAGCAAGTCAGAATTTTTGATAGAAATGTGAAAAAAAACAATGGACCTTGAGCCTCCCAGGTTGTACCTAACCCTTATATAGCCCTTTTCACCTATAGATCTCAAAGCACTTTGTAAAGGAGGTCTGTATTATTAACCCCATTTTATAGAGGATGAAACTGAGGCATGGGAAGTTGGAGGTGCTTGTCAAAAGTACATCAGCACATCAGTGGCTGGGCTGGGACTAGATCCCAGCTCTCCTGGGACCCTGTCCAGTGCTTTATCCACAGGCTGTGGCTGTGGGTTCCTGGAGCTTCTGCACCCCATTTGCCCTCAAAAGAGTTTTTATTCATCTACCTGCCAGAATTTTTTTTAAATTTACATATTTTTCTTTATAGCTGTACAGTCAAATATCACCTACGCAGTTCAGGAGAAATATGGTCAATTTCATGTCTGACAGGCTATCTATCTATATATCTAAACTTCTGCTGTCATGCACAGGATTTAAAAATACCTGTCCTGACATTAACCTAGTTACACACCCAATGGAAAGAAGCAAGTTGGCCCACGTCCCATTTGTAATCACATTCTGCCATCACCTCCCTCCCCCCTGCCCCAAATGAGCAGAACTTGCAGGAGGTTTTTCAGAGGAACGCATTGAAATGCAGGATGGGAGATGTATACATATGAGAAATGTCACTAGCCCAAAGGTGTTGGTGGGTGTCATGTCTTATCTTCCACACCTTTTTTTTACTGCTCCTTTATATCTAGCCTGTTTTCATCCTCTCTCTGTGTTTCTCTCATTGCAAAACTATCCTTATGTTTGAGAAGTCAGAAGAACAGCATCCCTTTCCTGGTCTGTGTCCTCATCCCTCTCCCCAGCCTCCTTCTATCTTGTTCTTTTGTCCTTTTTATCCTCTTTCTCTGTTTGTTTGATTCTTACCTCTTGCTTTACCTCCCCCTGTTTTCCTTTGGGGTTCTCTCTCCCCCAGTCCTTTCCATGATGTTTCTTCTCCTTTCCCCCTCTTTCTCTGATGTTCCCACTCCATGCTGTCCTCTCTCCCATTCTCTTTCTTTGCCCTCCTCTTCCCTCACTTTGTTTGCTATTTTCTTTTGCTGCTCTCCCCAGCTCCCTTTCCTTCTACCACAATGATTCAGAGAGGTGCCTCGCTGAACAGGCCCTTTTTAAAAACAGACACCCTGCAAAAAAAAAAAAAAAAAAGTCCCGGCTCTGGAGAACTCATCTAATAGAAATGTCAGATCCTAGTGTGAGGCAAATTCCCATGTAGAGGAGAGACCATTGTTTTAGAGCAGTGGCATTTTCTAGGCAGGAAGTGAAATAAATATTGCACATGAGGACAAATTATGTGGTCGTTTCCCAAAATCTATGTTACCTTAAGGTTAAGGTTGCTCCGGTGCTTTTTCTACAAATTCAATCAGTAAATAAATCAAGGACCGTACCAGTGTAGTGTGTATTACCACCCAGAACAAGCTTCATCTCCCACACAAACATCATAACATCCACAGGCAATCACAGATTCTTCACCCCCTCTACAGACTTCCTTTTGCTTCCAACCCACAGCTACCCACAATGCACCCCTTCAGTTCCTCTCAATCACACTCAAATCCACAAGCTTAACTACAGTCTCAGAGAGAGGAGGTTACCTTTGACGAATGCACTTTCACTGTGAGAGTACAGCATGTTCTTACCTCTGAGCAAGTCAATGTCATAGTGAAGCTTGTGGTATTTGTGTATTGGGGGTGGTTGGATGTGGGAAGAGATAGTGATTTTGTTGTGAAGGTGAATCAACTGTGAAACAGTACCTGGGTGCTGTAGCCTGCTTCTTGGGCTGGCTGGTGTATAAGGAGCTGGTGACCCATCAGACTGTGGAAGAGGAGAGCTTGCCGCAGTACTTCTATGGTTTCAGAGCAAAGGATTCCTTTCCCAGAGGAGAGCCACAGGAGGTCTGTCTGGTGGGGAGGCAGCAATGTAGCATTGCTGCACTGCCTTTGCCTTCTCCTGTGCTCACCCCGACACCCACTGCCATAGTCACTCCCCCCCTCATGGCAGCAACATCCTATGTCTCCTTCAAACTCCTGTGTCCTGCCCCTTCCTCCTAGATCACCACCACTCACTCCCACTTCCACACAGACTTTGGCTCACTCTCTTTGTTCCCCTCCATACTTTGGTTTGCTCCCCCAAGCTCCAATATAGCCTGACTCTTCTCACTTCTTAGGGGACCAGTATGTAAGTGCCTAGATCTATGGTGTGGTGGGTGTCACTTCTCATGTCCATCAGCCTCTGGCAACTTCTAGTAATAATAACATTAAAACTTTTCTAGTTTAAGTTTAACTACTTAGCTTATGAGATAGAGATTGTAAAGATGAGTTAGGGTGTGACCTTCGAAGCCTGTGTGACATTGATGTTTTAAGTTAGAGGTGTTAACCTGAGACAGATTACAACTAAAATTGTTTGTCAGAAGATGGGCTATCTGCAAGTACCACCCCCCATCCGCATCTATTCAACGGTGTTTAGTAGTGAATGAAAACGTAGGCAGGATAAGGATCCCAAAAAGATAACATTTATTACAGCAACAGGTGATATAATAAGGCAAAGACCCCAACTAAACTAGTAAACAATAGTAAATAATGACTTGGTTGTTAACAGGTATTATGTGGTTATGAAACCCAGAGTCCCAAAACCCTCATTATAATTGCTAGGGAAACTGAGGAAATGAGTACGGGTAATTACAGTACCGCCTCTCGGGCACAGGGGAGATGCAGATGTCGACAGGGAGGAGGAGTAGGAACACAGGATCGGGAACAGGAACACCGGATACACAGATGATCACTGAGGTAAGTAAGTAAGTGGCCTTCCTTCCTTAAGATCTTCTTTCTTCTATTTTTGATCACGACGTCCTGCATGTGGTGTGCAGACTGTTCACTGTATGATATTAAGACAGGTGCACGCACGTAAGTCCTTAAAGGGAACTGGATGGATCCCAAGAGTTCACCCAAATCCTGGTCTGCTCTGGGGCTGATAGCAGCAGGCTGTATGTGTGCGAGACTGACTGTCATGTTCTTTAAGAGTACACAGAAAATTCAGTTGTTTTTTGAAGAGTTGCTGTACCAAATCTGGAGACTAAATGAAGTCTTTAAACTATAAAAGTAAGGAATCTGAGGCTCTGTTCTCACCATTTCTTGTGTGCAGTGGAATTGCTGTGTCTTCACAGAGCCGCACTGGCATCAGAGGTTCCGCACTGGTGGTACATTCTGCCCGTGTGCCCGAAGTTGCAGGATCAGAGTCTTAGGGTATTGTCTACATTACAAGCACTGTAGCGGCATGGCTGTGGCTCCGCAGCTACATCGGTTTAGCCACAGCAACAGAAGGGGTTTTTCATCACTGCAGTAATTCCGTCCCCTCAAGAGGTAGTAGCTAGGTTGATGGAAGAATCCTTCCATTGACCTAGTGGTGTCTACAGTGGAGGTTAGGTTGACCTAACTACATTGCACAGGGTGCAAAATTTTTCACAGCCCTGAGTGACCGTTGCTAAGTCAACCTACCTTTTAGGTATAGGCCAGGCCAAGCGTAGAAAGAGCTGAACCATTTTTAACACCCATTATGGAAAGCACACTAGACATCTTGTTCCAGGAGAGTTCTAGCATGCTCTTTGTAATGAGCGCTGAAAACAGTCTGGCTTTGTTTACACTAATGTCCAAACAATTTTCAACCTGGCCCACCAAAGATCATTTTCCTACTGTAGTGACACAGTGTCATGTTCTGCCATGAGAACAACCATATCAGCCTGAGTGGATTTTATTTTAGATTAAAACAATGACAAGAACAAAAGGAAAGGTTCCATGAGGGAGCACATATCTGAGGCTCCTCTGTAGAGTAGAGCAACTCTGAGAACAAATAACTGCTTTCTGCACAAAGGCAGAGTTCCAGAGATTTAAAGGTACAGTGCACAGAGGAAAAAGCAGAACAGTTTCAAGCTATATGTGCCACAGACTGGATCTAGAGGTGCCATTCTCTTGGGGAAATGGTGAACTTCCAGCTACATAATCACCCCGTGAGATGATCTCAGTTAATGGTCCCATTTCACTGTTTGAAAAGAGCAGTTAACACCCCGGGTGACTTGACTAACGTTTCCTCTTCAAGTTTTTAAAATTAGGCACATGCTTACATACCTTAGTGAGCCGGGACATGGGAGGATTCAGTTGTGTCACCTCAAGGTTATTCATTGAACACATTTCCTCTGGAGCTGTTTGCAAATGTGGGCATTGCTAGGTTAGTCTTCATAAAAGATAGAAACATTGGCAGCAGAAAGGCATTTCAAATAAAGGGAAGCAAAGGGTGTGAATTAAAGGATATACACTTCAGCCATTTCATTATGGAGTGAAAGGAGAGTGTAAGGGTATTTCCTGGGGGAAGAATGTCACTTTTAGAGGTGTGCTGCCTTTACACAAAGCGGAGATAAAATTCCCTAAAAGTTGAGCATTTCCAGCTCTAACAAGTCCATTACTGACAGAAGGGTTATAGCTCACGGACCCTTTGGTATCTCAACTGAGTTTACACGTAGGCTGTGAGTTCATTTGCCATAAAGAACAAAGTCACAGTGAAAAGGATCAAGGAAGTTTTTCCGGATCATGTTATTGTTTCACATGCATCTGAGTAATTTCTGCAAAGGAGCAATCATGAACTTATATAGCTTATTTATCACACAGCCCAAAGAATGAGCTGGTCATTGTCAGGGGTGGTTTCATTTCATAAATCTGTTTACTGGATTTTTCACATGAGAAATGACTTTCTATATCACAGCTCCACTCTCCCTCACATCATGTTTACAGCCCCTTTGCAGCTTTCAGCTGGGTCTGATGGTCTATGAAGACTCCATATTGCTCTTGAGCTATTGCCCTCAGGCCAGTCCACATGTGGTGTCATCAGACTGCAGAGGGAGCTCCTTGTCCAGAAGCATATATCAGCCTGGTGCAGGCTCTTTCACAAGAGGCATGGGGTGACAAACGGGGAAGTAGAAGGAATCCCCAAGGCTTCTGTGACAAAATGGTATTTACCCCCTTGTTATGTTCTATGTGAATCTTACTGTTTTGCATGAATACTGTGTGTGCCTCAGTTTCCCTGGGTATTGCACCAAAGCCTATGTGGTGGGAATAAGGGTGTGTGACTTTTGCCAAGGCCCTCGGGGGCAGGAGAGGCTGCCCAGTTGCCTGCACATAAGCAATAGGTGGTACCCTTTGTAACCTGAGAGCCAGGAGAAAGATGTGACCAGGTAACATTTTGCCTGGGAAGCAAGGCGAAAGACTGGAGCAGGGGCTATGGGCATGTCGGAGGCCAGGCAGCTGGCTTCAGTCAGTCTCCTGTTTGGGACTCGAATGGCAAAAGTGGGTCTGACCCTAGCCTTTTTGGCAGTCCTCTAAAACAATTTTTTCACTGTGCCTCCTCTTCACCCAAACACAAATGATTCTTGCCCATCATTATCACAGCACTAGGGATGGGACTGGCCTAAGGATCTGGGGCAAGGATAGAGAACTGATTATTTGGGATACTTTCAAAGGTAACTGACACACTTTACATAAAAAGTATGCATGTGTGTGCAACGTTCATGTCCTCCTCAGCCTCCCGCACAGCTGGGGCCCAGCCGATGCTCCTAGTGATGGAATGAGAACAGTTTATAGTTCATCTTATATTTTCAAGCCTGCTTTTCCCAAGAAAAGTATGCCAGTGTTCTTTGCATTTCTAGTTCCCTTGACTCTGGCAGTGGGCTGAAGGAGCTGTGCCTGCTGGTTTCAAGGGGCCCAAAAGATGGCCCTGTGCCAACTGGAATGAAATTTTGTGAGAAAAAGTCTGCCTTGTGAGATCTTTAGTACTTTGGACATTCATTCGCGTGAGACATATCTTAAGAGCAGCCATTCTTGTGAGTGAAGAAGTGTGTGAACTTGAAACAGATTGTATGTGGTGTCTTAACTAAGACTTTCAGAACCTCAAACAATTGAAGTTCATATTTCGTTCTAGAAAAGATTTGAGGTAGGAGGCTGGTCTTGTTTCACTGAGTTAATAGCACACAGTCCTAATGCATCAGGTATACTGGGATCTCGAGTTGAAAACTTTCTGGGCATTAATGTTTCCAGCAAAGCTGTGCACAAGCTGCAAAAGTTTGGATCTAAATCTAAACATTCCCAAACCTCAGGTACGTTTTGATCTGGGCTTTTGATTCTGCCCCTTATAAACAAAGGGACCAGCCCCAGTGTTCAGATCCAGACATGAACTTTCAGAGTCTGGGGACGTTCAGATTTGGGGGTTTGCTTCAGCCTCTGTTTCAAGTCTTTGGTTCGAAAGACAAGGGCCATCTGCAAAATTCAAAACCAGATTTGGATATTAAAGGCTCACTAAAAGTGCAAGGAACATACAGGCAGAGTGCAAGCATCAGGAATGGAAAATGCAAGAGTGTCCTTAACCAGGCTCACTGCTAGCACCTTTATTACATTAAACCTTGAATAATAATAATTGAGCCTTCCACTAAGCCTCGTGTCACCCATGAGTGAACCTTGTCTTTTTGCTGGTGTAGGTCCCAACATTCTGGAGTGCAGGAACTGTGTTCTGGTTCAGACCTATTCTAATTAGTAGTGAAATGCAGCGTCTCTATGATGTCCCTGCAGTACAGAGGCTCCAGGCGGGATCAGGAAATTCCCATAATTAAAGGGTTTGCTGATCTCTCCCTCTCCAGAAAATGACATTTACTAATTACATCATTATGATGTATATGATACCCAAACCAAACATGTTATAAATTAGCAAACGCTCATTTGTTTCATGAAAAGTATTGTTCTTCTTTTATTCAATGACCTTTTTGTTCTTCTACTTCCTGGACCAATCAAGTGCCATTGCAGTGGCTGAGCCTGGAGCACAGACAATAGCTTATTCCGTCTATTCTGTTGAGATGATTGTAGGAACGGGCAGTCACTTTGTCATGTGGAGACTGGAGGTTGTTTAAAACCCTTTTTCCCACCATTTAGTGAGAGTCTGAATCCTGAGAGGAAAACCCTGTCATAATAATAATACTCTGCAGGCTGGAGTCCACTGAAGTTTTCTCAGCTTTATGGTTTGGGTGGGGTTGGAATGCAGCTCTCCCCAGCTTATGCACAATTTAGTTTTGGAGATATAGCACTGGCATTTGATACGTTTCCGGCACAAGTTTTTTCAATGAATTTCATGGGCAGTCTGCACACTATAAACCTAGTGCTGGCTGATGCCAAGAGCACAGCATGTTACAGTGGTGTAACCCCATTCATTTCGATTACCAACTCTCAGGGGCAGGGAGTGTCTTTCTACCATATAGCTGTAGAGTGGCCCAGCACAATGGGACCCTGTTCCTTGATAGGGGTCCCTCCGTGGTGCTGTTATTCAAATACATCAGAATAATAGGCCAGATTCTTAGTTGTGCTTTGGCCATTTTACGTTGCTCAGGCAATGCAAAGTGGCTGGATTCTGGTGGTAAGTGGACAGCGGAGAATTCTCCAGGGGGAGGGGAACTCCCCACTGGTGTTAAAGTGGTACAGCCATTCTCTGCACCAGCTGCCCACTCCCAGCACAGGAGGTGTGCTGGGGGCTGGAGAGGTTGTGGGGTGAAGGTGTAGAGAGGCTTTTTGGGACTTTACACCGGTGCCATAAATTTAAGCAGCCACTAGCCTGCTTTAACTCATGCTGGGAATCAAGGAGCCATAGCTGGTTTCCTGATGGCCCTCCCACTCCCCAGAGCTTAGATGCAAGGAGAATTGAGCTCAGTAGTTTGACAGACAGAGAAACTGAAATGCAGGGGAACCTGATTCTTCATGGCCTTGCACCTTGTGCCGTCATTTGCACTCGAGCAAAGAGGGTGCAAGATGCTATCACTGGTATATGTGGAGCTTCTGATGCGGTAGCATTTTACCCCCATTTTGCACAGGCGCGAGTGACTACATCTCTTGCCATTGCCCTGGAGACTCAGTCTCAGAGCGGTGAAATGATATACCCATGGTCATACACCACATCACTGCCCATGCCTTATTGCATTTCTAGCTTTATTTGTCTAGTTAGGTCCACCAGCCTTAGGCCAAACAAAGGCGATGAGTGCCTTGATGGCAAAGGCCACTTGAACCAGGACTTGCAGCTCACAGCAGCAGGGGAACATGGGGGCAGAGCATGGTAGGAAGTGACAAGAGAGTGGATTAATAAATATAAGTAAACTGAGCTGTCATGTATTCAAGGGGTTGCAGTGGATCTATAGAGCCACTGGAATTTTTGTACAGGTATATAGAGGGCCCTGAATTACGAATGCAGCAGAAGTTACTCATATCCTGTGGATTTAGAATAGGGCCCAAGGACTTTATTGGCATCATCTATATTTTTTTCTCAGGGGCCCTAAACACTACTCTTCTTCCTACATATCCCTTTGGAAGCTAGTATGTACTATACCCAACAAGTGTTTATCTTCCTGCTTTTAAGACCGACGTCAGAATATTTCCCTCCTTATTTGTGCTCCATCTTTTCTCACAATCCAATTATTTATGACATCATCATCCTTTCCTCCTCAGCTCCAGACACAGTGTTTCTGTGGCTACAATTTCCTGATCGAGAATAAGAGAGTTGTGTGTGTGTGTGTGTGTGCGGGGAAGGGGTTTGTTTGGTGCTGAAGAATTACACGAGAAATACAGCCGTGGAAAACTCAGACGCACATACACAGCAACAACCACCAAGGTTGTTATAATTCATTTAAAATCTGTTTACAAAAGATTCCTTTTATGTTGGACTGGCTCTTTAAGTGGCCCAAGAAGTATGAAAAACAGGAAATCAAACTGCCTCATTAGGAATTGACTCTGCTCAGTAATTAGTGGCTAGAAAACAAAACAAGGAAAAGCAGGTGGTGAGTGAACTCCAGGCAGCCAGCTATTTTATGATTTAAATGCTCATTAGGGCAACAAAATGATTTTTTAGAAAAATGCTGCTTTGATGGGTAAGATGATCATAAGAAACAAAATTTGAATTTTTACATGTTCAATGGTAAAATGCTACCTGCTCAAAGTTAGCCATTAAGAATTTTAGCTGCTCCTAGTCTGGAGTTTAATTTATAATAAGACAGTGTTTTGCTGTATTTTAAAAGACAACTCTGTTCTCCAGCATCCAGTGCCCTCCTGCTAAAATCACATTAAAAGTAATTAGTGAGTGATACCATACTTTGCTGATACAATCAGGCGAGATAACCCCAGACATTCATATCAATTATATTTCATAACAATAACCTGAGCAGGGCAAACACTGCAACCAATTTCCAGCAAATATCTGTCTGGATCTTTAAATGAACTGGGTCATGCTACAGCCCCTCTTGTGTTTGCTTTCTGTTAGCATTCACTCAGCAGAGGTTTTTTGACACACATTTTTACAGAAAGCGCATTTAGAAATGGTATGTGTGAGTAGTTGCAGAAAATGGTTTTTAAATTTGTAAGTGTGCGTATTCACACTAGAAGTGCTTGTGCACTCATCCAATCAGTGACCGTAACAATACCATATGACTTTTCTGACCAATCACAACTAAGCTACACAACTTAAACAGCCAATATCAAATACAGGGAATGGTTCATTATCAGTCCACAGAGTTCAAAAAGAATCATCAAAAAATGACACCAAAAAATCATCAAGCACTTCTGTATGAAGAATAAAAACAAGGGAAATGATCTGCTCATGGATATCCCATCAGCAGAAAAAGGAAGCTAAATTCATTATGTACATTTTTTTTTGCTGGGAATTTTATGGCTCATCTCTAATGATAACAAATAATAACTGACTATAAAGTGTGATTATTTACATACTGTGTTTTATTAAGTATGCCCTCTGGATATAGTAGGTGCTTGTAAATAAATTTTGATTCATTAGGACACCTGCGGCTTTGCATGATGAACTAAATAAGTTAAACTGTATACAAGGAATATTTATTAGACTTTTATTTTGCAGAACAATGTTTTGCAGAGATTTGAATTGGAGAGGGTTCAGAGAAGAGCCACGAGAATGATTAGAGGATTAGAAAACATGTTGTATAGTGATAGACTCCAGGAGCTCAATCTATTTAGTTTAACAAAGAGAAGATTAAGGGGTGACTTGATCACAGTCTATAAGTATCTACATGGAGAATAAATATTTAATGATGGGCTCTTCAATCTAGCAGAGACAGGTATAACACAATCCAATGGCTGGAAATTGAAGCTAGACAAATTCAGACTGGAAATAGGTGTACAGTTTTAACCATGAGAGTAATTAACCACTGGAACAATTTACCAAGTGGAGTCTCCATCACTGACAATTTTAAAATATATGCTGTAGGAATAATTTTGGGGGAAGTTCTATGGCCTGTGTTGTACAGGAAGTCAGACTAGATGATCACAGTGGTCCCTTCTGGCCTTGGAATCTATGAAACAATATGATTTCTACCCAGCCAAACTCTTCACTGTTACATCAGTTCAACCCTATGGACCTCAGTGGGGTTGCACCAGTATAATTGAGGGTAGAAGTTCGCCAGTTGTCTAACGTGCACTGTCACGTGCTGTACACTAAAAAAAAAAAAAAAGAGGAGCCCTTGTGGCACCTTAGAGACTAACACATTTATTTGGGCATAAGCTTTCGTGGGCTAGAACCCACTTAATCAGATGCAAGGTGCCGTACACTGTAATTCCAGTAGTGAAAACCAAGAGCTGGAAAGGAAGTGTTGTCTAGTGGTTACAGTAAGGGAACTGGTGTGATGACTTCTGTGCCCTTGCTGTGTAGGCTGTAGAGCAACTCAATTAATTTCTCAGTGTCTCAGTTTGGCTCTCCGTAAAATTGGTATAAATAGTAATACCACACCTAGTAGTTGAGGTATAATTTTTTCATAGTTGTAAAATGCTTCGAGATTGTTGACTGGAAGGCGCTATGTAAGTTATTACTCAAGATAATTAACTTGGAGGAACTAGCACTTGATTGGATACAGTATACGAATCCGAGACTAGAGAAGAATCCAGAGGTAAAATGTCTGGTTCCCATCGCACTGCTCCATTTGTCTGCCTAGTCACTGCACTACTGGTATCCGTTTCATGTCTATGCAATGGGCCAAAATAGGGCTTAAATGGGAATTAAGTGATACACACATAAGTCTTGTGCTGTCCCTGCACAAAGGTGAATGTCACCTCAGGGGTTTGTGAAGTGTTTTGAGATACTGTGTGTGTGAACACTTGGCACTGCAGTGTCTGGTGAAGGAGGAAGAGTGGGAGCAAGCCTGCCCTTCAAGAGATGGGGAAAGCATCAAAACATGCACAGAACTGAAACATTACACATTAAAAACAGAGAGCTGCTGAAGTCACATGCTACTCTCAATGAAACAAGATCCTTGTAGTTCCCTCTGAGGTACAGTTCATGTGTTCTGGAAACTACCCTTTTGAACAGAAGGATATTGTATTAGCGAAAGTGACTAGGTATGCAGAAAGCACCAGAGCTACTAGATGGTACCTCAATGGCATTTTCACAACTCACTCTGGTGACATGCAAATGCCTCCCACTTCAGAAAGGTCTGAAGCATATTTGTGATCAATCCACAGAGTAAAAAAAAATGAAAAGATTGTTGCTGAATACATTCTGAAACAAATAAATCTGAGGGTACCCAAAATATCTAGAAGCCGCAAGAGACTCAATTAATCAGATACATTATTCATTGTGAATTATTCGTTCAGCTATAGTAACTGCTAGTAGCCAGGGTTAATACTTTCCATGCTTCTCTATACATGGGTAGCCAAAAGACATTAACGGGTAATGAGTGTATGCCATGGCCACAGTTGTCTTAATCTGACATTTGTAGATGACATTTGTGAGTCCATGAAAATGAAGGTTTAATAGCACTGGCTCGGAGCCAGGTATAGCATGGGCAGAGGCTGTGCAAACTTCCTTGCATGCACAGCTCCACCTATGCATTTCACTTTTGATCAGCTACTCCAAATCCTTCCTAGTCCACTACTAGGCCCCACTCAGCTCTGCCAATGAATCTCCAGCCTCATTGGCAACAGTCCTGCTAGTTCAGCCTCAGGGAGCCCAAATGTTGCCAGGTTTTGTTGGTTTTGCTATGTTAAGAACCATCTATTAATGGCTAACCTTCAGTGATAATATCAGGCCCCCAAAAAGGCAAGCGGTTTCATGCGTTTTTACAAGTCTGGGAAAAGACAGCTATAAAATGCTGCAAGGTTTTTTAAAAAAAAAGGTTCCTAAATTTGCATGGTTCCTCCTCATGTTCCTGAAACCAGAAGCGACCTGTAGAACGCTGGAAGAATCCTTCTGCTCTGCTGTGTATGCTTTTTTTTAACTCGTAACATGAAACATTGTTTTTTTTTCAATTTCAGGAAGTCTCTTGATGCCCTTTAGTTGATTTTGTTTTGCTTGTTATCGGGACAACTAATATTTTTTCCTGTTAGGGGGGAAAAAAGATTTTCCCAAGCAGATTAAAGATGTTTTTTAAGTATATGAATGGTGACATGGTTCACTTTCGTTGCTTTGTTTATTTTTAATAATGGAAAACACCTTAATTTATCGTAGCAAGACGTCCATCCTGGGGCAAACCTTGAATTGAATTTTCTCTTGTTGTTTTTGCCTTGCTTGTGGTTTCTTATCTAATAGAATTCTGTGGGTTTGTGAAAAAATTGTGTGGGCTAAATTTCCGCTGCACAATGTATTGGTGGCTGCAGAATAGGGGTAACAATAACTTTTGTGAAAAATCTCTATTTTATATTGTGATAGTGGGACAATGGGTCAATTAAAAAAATACAAATAAGCTTCTACAAGAGAGTCAAGTGCATCCAGCCCTAATGTTAAATCTCATTCAAATGTCCGGGCTCAGACCTTTATTTATTTAGAAATGGGTTCAAGTCATGAAATTCAGATCTGCAGAGGGGTAGCTAGTACCTTGAGCGCATTACTGGGAGATAACACACCTGTGTGCTGATTTGCCACTGCCTTGCACTTTGTGGTATCATTTTCTCCTTTCCAAAGTGAATGCAAATCTCTATACAGTCTGAATGGTAGTGTTCTAGTCCACCCTCACGTAGATAATACAAGGTACAACGCAATGGAGAACCAGGGCTCTGGGTTTTAGTCCTATCTCTGCTATGTAACTTGCTGTGTGGTCTTGGACAAGCCACATGTTTGTTAACCTCTCTATGTCTTAGTCACCCAGTTTGTAAAAGGAGGTTAATTCTTACTTTCCTTAGTAAAGTGCTTTGAGATCTAGGGATGAGCATATAATGTACCAAGTAGCTGGGCCAGCTAGGAAACTCATTAGTCAGGCTCGAGAGGTAAGTGAGGAAATGTCTCCTGTCAGATAGAACGCAGCATATCTATGCACCCTTTCCCCTATTGAGGGGGAGAAGAGAATTCCTGCAGCAGTACATCTCCCCCCATGCCCTATCCGCTATGCCCTGCTGTACAGGGGGCCTGCACAAAGCAGGGTACTGCATTGCAAAGGGGATGCCCACCCCTGGTTATGGTTCACCCACACTCAGTTCAGTAGAACTGCTCTCATGGGCTTTGCTTCACGGGGGGTTTCCGTGGAGGGGCTTATTCCTTAAAGCACTGAGTATTATTATTTGGATCCAGATCTGAACTTCCCCAAAGACTGGTGTTGTTGGAATTTGGTTCTCCAGTTCAGCCCATTGGGGGTGGGGGAGTGAGAGACTCAAGATGTGAAGTGTGAAGCTAAATCTGAATTCCCCTCTCCCCAGTCTCTGCTCAGTGCCCATTCTTATTTATGGGGCTGTTTGAATTAGGTAGTGCTGTTTTTCTATTTGTTTGAGCAATGCATTAATTCTGTTCTGAGAGCCTGTGGCTGTATATATGGCTCCACTAAAAACACAGCCACAAAGAGATTTAAAGAGAGCATCCCCTGTGCTGAATTGTGTACGTTGTTTGTTTTTAAATTGCATGGTCAGGGATTAGCTACTGAGCTGGAGCTAGGAAATGTGTTTTTATAGAGAAATTCTCCTGGCAGGTCTATATAGAAGAAATAGAGCAGCTCCTGGTTAAGTCCAATAAACAGGTTGTGTGAGCTGGTCAATCCTTCAGGTTGCTCCTGAAGACCTCACTAAAGAATGAAGGTGAGTATCTGGTAAGGTCGTATCTTTAATAACGAGCACCTCAGACACTATTTACAGGCCAAAATCTGTGTTGCAGTGGAATAAGCTTCAGTGGAAGTTTTGTTCACTTAGGTCCTCATCCAGCAAAGCACTTAAGTTGATGGGAAAAGGTGTGAAAGGGCGATGGGCTGAACTAGTCCAAGCAGAACTGCTGAAACTCATAGCCCGCGGTAGATCAGGCCTGGTAAACATGGCAATAGGGGTCTGGAAATTAATGATCCAGAATTGATGTGTGGGGCATTAGGCCTAGTGGGTGGACAAAATAATGAGAGGGTGGGCATTTTAAGTGCTTTACTGCATGTGGGCCTTAGGGACCATAGAAGTTACCTATCTAACCTGTAGAAGACCAGCCATCCCCATATCTAGGTGCAGTAGTATCTAGTGTTATGGTGATGACAGCCATTGCACTGCTTGGAACTAACAACATTAGAGCAATAGACAATAGACATTAGAGTGTTTGTTTAGCAGTAACATACACTGATGTGACATACACTGACACATTAGTGGAAATGCAACATTAAACCAAAACATCATAAAAAAAATAGAAAGTACATATTCAGAAGAAAGAAACACATTAAAGAGCATCTCAAGAAGGAAACAGGTTTCTTTACAATTTCTCCACTTGCCCAAATGAGATGAGCTGGGAGCCAATAAAAGCAAACCTTTTATGGAGGTTAAAGTCTATTACCAAAGAGCAAGCAAGCTGTAGTGTGGATAGCACTGTTGTACTAATGAGATTTCCACACTGCTGATTATGGTGAACATAGCATCTGGACTCAGGCGGGAATGGTTTAGTGTTTGTTTGATTGGCTCCTTTCCCTCCCCAGCCCCTTCCTTGATATCCACAGCACAGCCTTCTCTACCTGCAATTCAAGGTATTTCTCCAGCACATCCTGTTACCCATGAATAAGTCAATGGGATACAAAAGATAAGCACTAGGATTATGAAAATGATCATATCAGAATCATTACTTGTATTCAGATGCATCAATATTCATCTCATTATCAGTATTATTGTTTATCTACTTACCTATTTTATAAATAGTAACTGGCAAGAGTGAATAGCAGTGGATGTAGAATATTTGTATTGGATATGATTATTTATTATTATTATTTTTAGCAGCTTGGTATTATATACAAGAGACTAAATTCTGTCCCATGGCATTTACAACATAAGGTCATGATACAAAGTCCACTAAAGTCAATGAAAAAAACAAACAAAAAACCCGTGACTTCACAGATGTTTATTAGATCAGGCCCCAAGTACACAGCGAAGTTCAGACACAAATTGCACTGGGTGACCAGAAGATGAAGTTAACACAGGGTGATAGAGTATTATTTTGTTTGTTTAAAATAAAAATATAACAGAGCTTCTTGGTTATTAAAGATGATAGGCTTCTTGAAAGTGTGTTTGAAGGAAATACTTAGAAAGAGAGATGGACGGAAATGGGGAAGGTTCAAGATCCAGGGCACCATGGGATGGAAAAATTACTAAAGGTGGATCCGAACCTTGATTTACTTGTTCAGAAAAAATGGTCATTGGCACTATTAGGAATATTGCATGAGTGAAGAGCATAGGAAGAGGTCCATCACCATTTAATATCACTATAGCCAAGGCAGTGCTTCTTTTTTGAAGACAATACTTGGCATCCGTTAGAAGAAGTTGCTACTGTACATGTTGTTCCACTTAATTTGATCCTGTCTCATTTGTTCCTCCATTTAATTTAATCAAAACCCTTGAAACTGGAGGAAGGATGATCTTGTGGTTAAGGGGCTGGACTGAGACTCAGGGTACGTCTACACTGCAATTGGAGGTGTGACTGCAGCTTGTGTAAACATACCCACACCAGCTTTATTCTAGCTAGCATAGCTAAAAATAGCATAGCTAAAAATAACAGACTGGATCAGCCTCAGAGGATCCTAGTTTCCTCGTGTGTCTAGGGCCAGCCCTTCCTCAAGGTGCAATAGGAGTGCCTAAGAGGAAAGGCCCTATATTTATTTGTCTTAAACTGTAGCTCATTCCTGATTCCTGCATTTGTAGATACCAAATTCTTCTGGTCCTCAAGGTTACAAACACTCTTATTGGGCAACCTAATGAACTGCCTGATTGGCTACACTGCCTGATTGGTTGGAAGAGTCAGCAGGCCAGCTCATAAACCCAGCAGGGAGCAGCTGTTCAATGGCTGCTTAAAGCATTTGCCTATGGCTGTGAGAGTTTCTGTGCCTGCTTGTTCCCAGCCTTGCCTTATTCCAGGTAACATGGTCCTGATCCTGAGCTCTACTTTCTGACTTCAGCTCTGGCAGCTGGCATCTGACTCTGGCTCCTAGCCCTTGGCTCCAGTTCCTGGTATCTGGCGCCTGCTCTAGCCCCGGGCATGACTGCCCATGTCCTGGTTACTACCACTTGCCTTGCTATAACTGATAAGTTAAGTTCCAAGCCTATTGGCTTGCTCTATGTTAATTGTCTCTTTCCTGGGTAGAGGTGGTCCTTCATATTCCTCTAATCCCTAGAGTTCTCAGCATCCCTCTAATTTATTTACCGTTCTTTTGCTTTAACCCCTTCCACTCATCTAGCCATCATCCTTCTAGCTAAGGCCTGGATAGTTCTGCTTTTGCAGTCTCTAGAAGTTGTTCTTAAACAGCCTACAGGGGGGTCTCTGCTAACCAACATAAGGCAATCTCTTCACACCTCAAGGAAGGGCTTCCTCTAGACACATGAGAAAACTGTGCCTACCACAAGTCAGAAAGCTTCACAGTCTCTTCACTCAAAACAGGGCTTAAAATTAGGTTGGTTTCATGGCTCTGGAGGGTTCAAGGACCGCTACTTCAAAGTTTGTAGGAAACCTCATTTGATTTCAGACCACTGTGAGTGTTCTGCCTTCATAGTGTGGAATGCACTAATTTAAGAATTAATCTAGGCAGCCCTCAGCAAAGATCATTTGTATTACAGTATGTGGCTGGCTGGTAAGCTTCACACTGTCAACCAAAAACCTTTTATACATGGGCACGAGAGAGGATCCAAATACAACAAACTTTCCTATCCATCTATGCACCCGCCAATCTGGAGGAAATGCTGGGCTGTCCTGCCCACCAACAACAGAGAGAATGCTCAGCTAAGATATTTTTCTTGGCACCAAGATCTAATATTAGAGGTCTGCACATGCCACCTGACCCCAGTAAACTGCCTCCATCAGGGAATGTAGCTCTTTTCCTCTTTCTTTGAAGAAAAGACTGCCAGCTGGACTTCTGAGACAACAGGGCTTGTGGCTCCTTGTTTTTATAGCAACCTGTTCATTTTGTTCTAATTTTCTTTTCCGTTTTCCCAACTTTGCAGGAACTGCACAGAGCAGCAATGGGAATTCTTGCTGGCAAAGTGCAGCCTCGACTTGCAGCTCTGGCTATTGAGCATTGAAGCTACAGCAATCTGCAGTTGGGTATATCCACTATGTATGTATAATGCCCTGCATCCCACGCTTTAGGGGGAATTAAAAATAAATTCTTTGTTGTGCTCTCTCAGGAAAGAGAGAGGGACGAGGCAGGAAAAAAACCTCGCCTAAAACCCTACCTGGAATAAGCATCTAAGATTACAAAAATTGTAAGTAATAGCAAGGAAACGCGTTAGATAATCTTTTGTTTTAGCTTCTGAATTTTCCCTACGCTAAGAGGGAGGTTTATTCCTATGTTTTGTAACTTTAAAGTTTTGCCTAGAGGGGAATCCTCTGTGTTTTAAATCTTATTACCCTGTAAAATTACCTTCCATCCTGATTTTACAGAGGTGCTTCTTTTACTTTTTTCTTTATAATAAAGTTCTGCTTTTAAGAATCTGATTGGTTTTAGTGTCCTAAAAACCCAAGGGTCTGGTCTGTGCTCACCTTGTTTACCTATTTGGTTGGTATATTATTCTCAAGCCTCCCCAGGAAAGGGGGTGAAGGAGCTTGGGGGGATATTTTGGGAAACAGGAACTCCAGGTGGTCCTTTTCCAGAATCTTTGTGTAACTCACTTGGTGGTGGCAGCAGTACCATCCAAGGACAAGAAGGAATTTGTGCCTTGGGGAAGTTTTTAACCTAAGCTGGTAGAAATAAGCTTAGGGGGTCTTTCATGCAGGTCCCCACATCTGTACCCCAGAGGTCAGAGTGGGGAGGGAACCCTGACAGAGGTGAAAGCCTAACAGATTTCTCCTGGACCAATTTCCCATCCCTAAACCAAACAGTAGCTAAGCACTCTGTAAAGTGACAGGACGCTTCCTCAGACAAACAAGCCATTCTGTTAAACACTAGGGAAACCTCTACAGGGAGCACCTCAGGCACATACGAATCAGAAGGAAACCCAAAGGGTTCTGGTGCGGTTTAGATGTGAGCCCTGAAACAGAGCTGGGAAATGATGAAACATCCTATACGTATGTTACCCTGGTGACAAGACAAGAGGTGTGAGGGTCCGCTGGGTGCAGGGCTGGGTCAGCCATGCTGCCAAGCTGGCAGCCACAGTGTGCCCCCCAGCACTGGGAGTCCCTCTCCCCAGGGACAGGGTGAAGTGCTGGAATGAAGGTGACTGCAAGGGAATAGGGATGATTTTGAGGTACAGGATGAGGTGGTAGGAGATCTGGTTTTTGTCCCCAGCTCTGTCCTTAGCACGTGGCTTTGGATGAGTCAGTTAGCCTCTCTGTGTCCCAGTGTCATCTTTTGTATAATAGGGATGTTGGTTCTTGCCTGCCTCTCTGGGTTATTGTGAGGAAACTTGGTAATGTCTGAGCGGTGTTCAAATAGTATGATGGTGAATGCTGTAGAAATGCCTATAAGTACATTTAAATGAATGCTCCAGTGTTAGTTGATGTGGAGTATGGGCTCTCTCTTCCTTGGGAGCATCACATCTTTCCCTCTCCTTTTGGTTAAAAGGAAACCTCTTTCAACTAATCCCCTAGCTCACTCCACAAACATGTAGTAGATACTTTACCATGCTTTCAGGAGCTGGATCCCAACATTCCCAAAGCTCTGGGGGCAGGTGTCATATCTGGGATCTGGTTCATCTCTGACCCTAACATTGCATGGTGATGTGTGTCCTGTCATACCACAGTGGCTACAAATATCCATGCAATGAATGCCCTGATGCAAATCACAAAGTCAGGACATGATTTTGTGACTCTCTGTAGTGCCATTCAGCCGCAGGGGCAGAGGTGAGGTAACAGTGTGGCCTGATAGACCACTGGACTAGGACTCAGGAGACCTGGGTTCTGTCACTGGCCTGCTGGGTGACCTTGGGTGAGTCATTTCACTTCTGTGCCTCAGTTTCCCCATCTGAAAAATCTGGATAATGATGCTGACCTCCTTTCACAAAGCCCTTTGAGATCTATGGATGAAAAGTGCTAGATAAGAACTAGGTATTATGATTTCCCTTATAGCTGCTTTAGGGGCTATATTCCCCAGTTCTTTTGTTCAGTTGTAGCAGCCATACCATGCATATGTCTGGTAGTGTGTGGCTCATATCTATGATCAGCTCTCTGCTCACTCTGAGACAAAACAGAACAAGAGGAGCTTCAGTCAAAACCATCTACTTCATGAAAACTTTTCATAGGACTTCACATAGCTGTGTGTGTGTCTGAGACACAGGATGAGTATTACCGCTTTAGCCAGTCAAGAACAACAGTGTTAATGGGTTCCCTGTGGAGACCTGTCCACTCCTCTACTGGAAGACTTGTGGCTACAAAGCAGGATCTAGAAGGTTAAAATGGAGGACATGGAAGGAACCTCCGATCTCCTTGATTATACAGATGGTTCTGTTTAAGTGCAAGCTTCTTTTCAGCCCTTCTTCTCTTGCCGCAAAGTCATAATGGTGAGTTCATATATCACATACATTTTAATGGTGTAGTGTTTGCAGCTGCTGGATTGTGACTTTCCTGCAGGATCAAGCAGAAAGAAAATCTTGGCCAGGGAAGCAACAAAAATCCCCTTTAAACCACAGATCGCTTCACAAATAGTCCAGGAAATACTGATCAAGTATATTTCAGTGTGTATAAAGGTTCTTTTTTCTTCTTTCAGAAAGGAAAGTACATGGTGTGTTAACTTGTGACCTAGATAAAACAATGTGTATTTGTTTGTTTTTTTTATGGCCCTGTTTATAAGATGTTGCAAACATTTTTTTGCCTGTTGTTGTCCAGTATGGGACTACCCTTTCATACTTGCTGCCCAAGCTGTGGCTGAAGTTGTTTTGTGTACCAGCCAGGCAAGTGTGTACCAGTGAACTAGCACTGCACGTGTGCGTGAACCAGCTATGCATGTGTGCATGTGAACTAGCTGTGTGAGTGTGAACATGCGCCAAGTAGGTACTTGTTGTTTTGTAAATTAAACTTAGTTATGCATGTAGAATAGTGAAGAAATCCCACCTGTCTTCATCAGAGCAGCATTTTAACAAGGATGAGAGGAGAAATTCACTGCCCCAGGAAGTTACAGCAAGGAAACACAAAAGATGCTGGGGAAGTGTTCTTTAATCCTTTTCCATAACATCTGCTATGAAGCGTTGACTGAGCCATTGTAACTAATTGATCCAAGGAATTTAGCCTTCTTATTCCAGTCACAAGTTATTCTCAAACAGGTCATGCTTTTGCCAATTTGTTCATGACTTGCAACGGTTCAAGATATAGTTTGTGTGGATTTCAGTCAATGGGTAGACTGTGACTGGGTCACCATAAGTATTCATTGAGTTCTACTTGGTGATTTCAGGCAACATGAACATCTTTTTCTAGAGCTGCCTGGAACATTTTCAGTGAAACAGTTTTCTACTGGAAAATGCCATTTTGGTAAAACTGCAAAATCACATCGATTCTGATGAAATTTTGTTTAGAAAAAAAAATTGTACCAGAAAAGTCAACTCAACATTTGACTTTTTTCCTAAATTAAAATTTTTCATTTTGAAACAACTTTTTGTTTTGAAATGTATTTTCCAATATAAGAAGATTAATGTGTGTGTGTATAAAAGTCAACAATTGAAATGTAACATTTTACATAGATCAAAAGGAAACACTTCAATTGACCCAACGTGATTTTTTTTTAATGAAAAATCTCAAGATTTTGGCTTTGTCCCGATTTGAGATTTTCCTCCTCCCCCAAAATCTCCATTTTTAACAAGATTAAAACTCCATTTTCTGACCACCTCTGAATTGTTTCTGCTCCCTGTTTGAGTAGCCTAAACATCATAGACAGAAGGAGGCCATTTCACTGTTTACAAAGCTATGGCTGTTTATAATCAGGATAGATTTTTTTTTATCCAATTTTCTCATTGGCCACCTGTCCACTTCCTGTGCAAATGGTCATGCAAAGAGCTAGTCTAGTCTATACAGTCATAAAATGTGAAGTTCCTTTCCATGACCATTCTTGGAAATAAACCTTGCTTCCCAGAATGTCTGTGAATAAACAGGGTTGTGGATTCCTGTGATGGTAAGATACAGTTTTATTTGCAAGAATATTTCTTAATACTGTTTTAATGTCTTTGCCGAGCTCTAGCTCATTTCAGTTCCACAAACAGCTTACTTGAGAGCACAGTGTTTACTTACTGAAGGACTGGCCCCAGAGAATGTTTCAGCCAAAGCGGGAATGAGACCAGAGCCTTGGGATTGCTCGATTGCAGGAAATGAATTAACTCATATTATCTCATTCTCTCTCTTTCTGTTCTTCATGTGTACAAGGCAGGGAACAATCCTGCATTGGGTAAGGGCAGGGGATGGACTAGATGATATAACAGGCCTTTGCCATCTCTAATTTCTATAATTTAATTTATCCCTTTGATTTTAACTTCTGCCTGAAATTGGTTATTCTCATCTCCCCAGTGAACAGCAGTTGGGATTATTCCGTGTGGATTGGAGCTATGTAGAATGCATCACTGTTCAGCTCGGTGTAGGCTGATTCTGTGTCACTGTCCCTCCTATATCTTTTTGCTCGAAGAAATGCTTCACTTCCATTGGTAGCTGTATTAATGAACCCACGTGAAAAATTTAGGGATCTATTTTGGCCAACTCCTAAATGTTTGAGCCTATTAACAGTCTTACCCTCTTCCTATCTCCTCCATCATGTGCTGCCCCTGTGAAGGGAGGTTCTAGGGCAGCAGCAAGTGGAGGAGGACCTCATTCTGGAAAGGGATTAGGGGAAACTAGGAGGGGCACAGCCTCTGTGAACCTCTGAGATTCATGCTGAGCTTGGAGGATCAAATTAATCAAACTTAAAACGAGCAGTTCAGGAGTGTTCACCTAGTGAAGCTCACTCAGTGAGACACCACACAAGGGGCCTAAACCCAGTTGCAGTTCTGGTCATGAACAGTTGTTACAATTGGTCTGCACTTTGACTTTCCATGTTACCACACCACGCTACTTGGAGAAAATAGGGCTTTGGTCTCTTTCTTTGTAGACAGCACATTCCACACAAAACTGCTCATGGGCTAGTGTTAAAATACTGTATTAATGGTAAGATTTTGATCATGCTTTATAACTTCAGCTGGAAATAACTGGCTAAGGGCCAGATTGTGTCTTTTGAAAAATTCTATGTATGGTGGGGGAAGTTGTGGGGATCAATTTTTGTTGGCAGGGTGAGGAGTCTGAGATGTCATCCCATTCCTCCTGCCCCACATCTGCCTCTCTGGACGTTCTTCTGTGGTTGGGAAGGCAGAGCTAATGAGTGAGATTGTACAGCTCCATAGCAGCATCCCCACCACCATAAAAAAAAATCCCCAACACAGCAGCATTCATCCCACATAAGATAATGCTGATCCTGTCCATATTATTGTACAGTGGCTCCTCTTTTTGCACTCTGAATCCCTTTTTGAGGTTTTTTTGAGTGGCAGACATTGTCGAGGAATCAATGGGCAGTGACTGCTGAGGAAGTTGTACTGCCATGAGTAGGGCCCTACCAAATTCATGGTCCATTTTGGTCAATTTCACGGTCATAGGATTTTAAAAACCATAAATTTCATGATGTCAGCTATTTAAATCTGAAATTTCACAGTGTTGTAATTGTTGGGGTCCTGACCCAAAAAGGAGTTGTGAGGGAGTCGCAAGGTTATTGTACAGGGGGGTTGCAGTGCTGCGACCCTTACTTCTGCACCGCTGCTGGCGGCGGCGGAGCTGCCTTCAGAGCTGGGCAGCTGGAGAGCGGTGGCTGCTGGTCTGGAGCCCAGCTCTGAAGTCACCGCCAGCAGCAGCACAGAAGTAAGGATGGCCTGGTATGGTATTGCCACCCTTACTTCTGCGCTGCTGCCTGCAGAGCTAGGCACCTGGCCAACAGCTGCTGCTCTCCAGCCACCCAGCTCTGAAGGCAGCGCAGAAATAAAGGTGGCACTACTACGACCCTCCTAAAATAACCTTGTGACCCCCCTGTAACTCCCTTTTGGGTCAGGACCCCTAATTTGGGAAAGGCTGGTCTCCCCTGTGAAATCTGTATAATATAGGGTTAAAGCACACTAAAGACCAGATTTCATGGGGGGAGACCAGATTTCACGGTCCATGACACGATTTTCATGGCCATGAATTTGATAGGGCCCTAGCCATGAGGTATGTGGGTCTGGGAAGTATGGTGGTGTTGCACAGCTGAGATTGGTGGCATTTCCCCTTGGTTACTCTGTAGATATTGACAGGTTCGTAAGGCTCTACCCCAAGCCCTCCCAGCAGTGGAGGAAAACTTTGTCCAGTGCCTGCCTCCAGATTAAGATGATCTGTAAGAAATGCTGTGAACTGAACCCACCAAGTTTCCTGGCTTTCAGGGAATGGCCCTAAATTACTATCACTGTATACTCACCCATCAGAATCCTTTTGATCATGAAGGATCTGCTCTAACTCCCACTGAAGTCAATAGAAATGTTTCCCTTTAGGGCCTGTCTACACTGAAAACACTACAGAGGCACAGCTGCACCACTATAGTGCTTCAGTTTATACACTACCTATGCCAACATGAGGGATTCTCTTTTGGCAGCCTAACAGTGTCTACAGTGTGATTTAGGTTGGCTTAACTATGCCACCTGGGTGTGGACTTTTCACACCGCTGACCGACTTAGTTAAACCAACCTAATTTTCTCATGTCAAACAGGCCTCACTATAATGGAAGTTGGACTAGGTCCTGGCTGCTGATAGCCTCCTCCAATCCATTTGAAATCTCTCACAGGAAAAACATTCCACCACAACTCTGTTTGCTCAACTCCTGAGCCCTGATTTCCTTCACCCCTGGGTATCTCTCCTCCTATTCAAATCACAATTCAAAACGACTTTGAAGTGGTGTCCCCATTATGGGTCTGTAACATGGTCATCATTCTAGTTCAGTCATGTTTTGTGCAGTGCTTTCTACATGTTCTTGAGAAGCACTTTCTAAATTAGCTGGTGCATGTAACATACATAGTGGATTGATAAGGTCACCACTTCCTGCTTCTTTCTGGGCCAACTATTTCACAGGCAGAAGTGCAGGTCTTCATGCAAAGATGCACCTGTGACTCGGCATGGTTCCCACAATCACACATGCAGAGTGAGTAAATGCACATGCCAAAGGCAAGTTAGACACAATAAAGGCCACTTGGGAGCTGTTTGGATAATACCATATGCTGTGAACCTGGGCCGAGGGAGAGGGGGAATCCTGCATGCTGTTCCTGCCTTGGGCTATTGTAAACGGGTTTCAAATACACCAAGGTTCTGCACAACATAACTCCCTTTGGATCACAGGCTCTGACTTTTGTTTTTGCTCATGGGTGCTCCAGTCCTGCTTCTCCCCAAAGCCCCACACCTGCTCAGCCTCTTCCTCCAAGGCTCCGCTTCCTCCCCCGAGGCTCCCTCCCCACCTGCTGCTCGCTCCTTTCCGCCCCCCGCCGAGCGCCTCTTGGTCCTCTCCCCAGAGGCCCCCCCTGCTGCTTGCTCCTCTGTGTCCCCTCCCCGAGTGCCTCTCACCTGCTCCTCTCCGCCCCCTCCCTTGAGGCTCCTCCCACCCATCCACAGCTTGCTCCTCTCCACCCCAGAGGCCCCACCCACCTGTCACTTGCTCCTTTCTGCCCCTTCCTGCCTTAAGGGTGAGTGATGGGGGGTGTGGGGGCGGAGAGGAGTGAACGGCAGGGGCCCTGGGGGAAGAGGCGCAGCATAGCTGGGGCCATGGGAAAAGAGGCCAAGCGGGGATGGGGCCTCAGGGTGGAGCACAGGCGGGGCCACAGTTTGTGGGTGCTGAGCACCCATTTTTTTTCCGTGGGTGCTCCAGAGCTCAAGCACCCACGGAGTCAGCGCCTATGCCTGGAATGCCCTCAAGGAGACAGAGGTGAGGTGGTTCCACACCGCTTTATGGCACTGGGATACTATAAGAGAAACCTGAGCGAATGGGATCCTCTAGATAACGAAAGTACTTACAATATGTGCTTTATATATAGTGCTTGTTAAGCTGAGAGGTACTGGTGATTGCATGGATCATAAAGCTCTCTGAGGCTGGGTGTGAACGCACCCTTCAATTAACATAACTGTCAGGATAAGTTAATCACAAGCACACACACCCCCTCTTAAGTCAAAAGGGGTTGTGAACCTGCCCAGGCGTTTTGTCCGAGGGGGGAGAGGGGTTTTGCTGCATAGTATTTGGGGAAGGTAGTCTGACCGACCAACCCTGAGAGAAAACTAGGGAGACGTTCTGGGGTGGGCATTCTGGCTCATAAGCTACAAAACTACTTCTTTTGCCTTTGGGTCCTTCTGCATTAGGAGAAGCAGGACTTTGTACATTTCTTGTAAATAAACAAGATTGCATCAAAGACAATACCAGACTGTATCATCAATTTCAAGTCTCAGCTGGAACATTCCCAGGATCCTGGACTAAGACTAGCTGGTGGGATCAGCAAGGACTAAAACACCTTTCAACCACTGATCATAAAACACTTTACAAAGGAGGTCATGGGTCAATAGGTTAGCCTCATTTTACAGTTGGGGAAACTGAGGCATTGAGAGGTGATGTGAGTTGCTCAAGGACACCTAGCAGGCCAGTAGCAACCTGAGGATGAAGATCATATACCCCAACAGGATACGGAAAGAGGAGTTTTGAGGAACACAGTCTGAGCTCCATTAGTGCCCTGGCCTACTCTAGGAAGAGTGTGTGGTAATGGGATTGCACGCTCTGTTATTGCTCAGAGATGTTGCAAGAAGGGATGTTAAGGACTTCATATTGAAAGTGAGTGCTGGATTTTACTGGCATTGTGTACAAGAAATATGAGATGTTGCAGCAGTGTATGCCTGACTTGAAGAAAAGCTTGTTTACATTACAGAAATTCTTCAGGAACAGTTCAACCATGAGGAAATGTGACCCCTACAACAGTGCCAAAAACAGAGAGACCTCTGGTGATCTTCCATGGAAGTGTCAGTTGTTTAGCTTTTGAGGCCAGAAGGGACCACTGTGATCATTTGACCTCCTGTCCAGCACAGGCCATAGAACTTACACAAAATAATTCCTACAGCAGAGCTTTTAGAAAAACACCCATTCTCGATTTTAAAATTGCTGGTGATGGAGAATCCGCCACAACCCTTGGGCTATTGTTCCAATGGGTAATTACCCTCACAGTTAAAATGTGATGACTTATTTCTAGTCTGAATTAGTCTAGCTTCAGTTGCCAGCCATTGGATTGTGTTATTTCTTTCTCTCCTAGACTGAAGAGCCCATTATTAAATATTTGTCCCCCATGTAGATCCTTACAGACTGTAATCAAGTCAGTCTCTTCACTGTCTCTTTGTTAAGCTAAAGAGGTGGAGCTCCTTGAGTCCATGACTATAAGGCATGTTTTCCAATCTTTTCATCATTCTCATGGCTCTTCTTTGAATCCTCTCCAATTTATCAACATTTTTCTTGAATTGTGGTCACCAGAGGGACACAGTATTCCAGCAGCAGTCACACCAGTACCAAATGGGGGTGGGGGGTGGGGAAAGGTGGTAGCTGGGGCAGAAACAGAGAGCACTTTAACATATATATTTTTTCCAAAATTTCTAAAGAGAAGACTCTTTGCTAACTTACTCTCTCCCTTCTCTGCCCCGATGCAAGTTTCCCTGGCACCCATCAGAATGGAGATGAAAGGGCATTGACTGGTGAGTGAAACAAGGCAGCCATGCTGATGGTTGCTGGTTCAGGAAAGGGCAAACGCAAGCCATGCAGCATGTGAGATCACAACATTCGGCCAATGGAGGGACAGTAGATTTTAGGGGAAAACAACAAATATAAATCTCTTGGGGGGGCCAAATCTTCCCTCTCCCTAAAAAAAAAAAAATGAAAAAAGGGAGCAAAAGCCAGCAGAAACCCCACAAGGGTCTTGCGGCATTTCTGTCGCTTGCTTTCCTTGAGGGGAACATGATGGAAACTGAGTTTCTGCTGTATGCCCCATTGTTTGGGGTGGGTGCTGGGGGTGGAGACCAGGCAGAGTGCACAGGAGGTGAGAGGAGTCCTCTAACCCCCATGGAGCCCAACAAAGCAGGCAAATGCTGCAGATCTCAGGGGCTGCGTCCACAAAGCTGATTCCTTCCACAGTGCTCCCCCTTCCCTCCTGGCAGTGTGGTTCCTGCAGCTGCTATGAAAGAGCCAGGCAAAGCCAATAAAAGAAAGAGGAATGAAAAGAACCACCCCCCTCGGTCACGTGTGGGTTGTTTTCAAAGGGTGGCATTGCTACTCTCCCAGGCAACAGCAGGCTGAGAAGCAACTTGGACGGGCAGGTGACCTGGTAAAAGGGAGAAGATGTGCCAGCTCGTGCTGAGCTCAGGATGCTGTTTACAATCAACAGAAAACTATAAAAGGAAGAGGGAAAGGGGGAAGGGGAGGGAGCTGCTGAAATCTCCATGGCAACGTTTAACCTGCTGCAATGGATGCCTTCGAGGGACTGGCACTGCCCAGGTTGTTAGGAAGAAAAGCGCCTGGCATAAGAATGGCAGGATCCTCATTACACGCATGGCCCATAGTGAGGTGTCGCTTTCCAAGCCTGCTCATCAGCACACAAGAAAAAGTGCACTGAAATAACATAAAGGTTAAGAAATTCAAGAAGTGCAGGCTAGCTGTTGCTCTGACTCTGAATGTGGGGGAGATGGGGCAAGGATACAGCGTCAGCTTCAACTTGCAACATGATGACTTTTGTGGCTTTCTTCACAGTCTTTGGGGGTACAAAAATGATCAGTGTTCTGAGCACTTTTTGAAAGGGAGGGAGAGAAAAAGAGGGATGGGGAAAGAGAACTCCCCCTGGAAGATCAGCCAGGGCTAGACAGTAACTTCACAATCTGCCCTGAGAAAAGGGACCGTGTGCACTGTTCGGCCCATGGAGCAGAGCGGGGATACATTCTGAGTCACAGTTTCTCTGATGACCACCCGGCTTTACGGGGAAGTAATATGCTAATATCTGTGGCTCAGCACTGCTGGATAAGGCTTTGTGGCAGTGGAATCAAAGCCTTTTCCATTCTCTGCCCCTACCGGGGTGGGGGGGGAGGGGCGGGGGGAAGAGTAGTAGCCCTGCTTCTCTCCACAACTAACTATTGCATTTATAGGGCTGCCATTACCACAGTATCACATTGAAAGTGCAAAGCAGGGTCTAGTGCCCTAACCAACAGACAATCATCCTATCGTTGTAACTGGCAATGCTTATTACAACTGGCAAAGGTGCCCCACCTTGTGCAAGAAGCCAAGCCAGAAGTCATAGTACCACTGGTACTATATGGTTGTTACTGTAGGAGAGAGGGTCAGATTGTGGCCTGTTCCCAATTCATCTGTCCCTGGGCTTGGGCCATCCATAACTGCTGTGCTCCTATTATCTTGAGCGGAAAGGGAGCCCAGGGCTAGTGCCCCTGCAAGTACCAGCCTCGTCAAAGGGGCTAGCAAGGCCTACAGCCAGCAGGGTCATAGCTCTGCCACCCTGCATACAGAGCTGCCCTTGGTAGGGAGTTCATGCTGCACTCTCTTAATGAGTGGCACACACCTTGGAGACACCACATCAGCTGCTTCTCAGGGCTGCCTTTATAGCACGATCTTGGAATGTGTCAAGTACAGGAAAGATCATTGGCAGGGTCAGTGCAAGCAAATCTGGGGCCTCCTGCAAAGGAATTAGATTGAGCCCCCAGACCCCAAAACTGCAAGACCCAACATTCAGTATGTTACCTTCTCCTCTGCCTGCTTTAGACTCCCATGCTATGGCAGCTGGAGGCTGAGGCCGGGGGGAAAAGCCAATGCATAAGAATTGGCCTGTTTGTTTGGGAAGGGAGACAGGATGAGCTGATGCAGGTTTCCAGTTAAACAGCATGAGGAGGGAAAACTGTGCGGGGTGACACTCTGAAGCCCTAGGGGCTCATGTTCTAGTCACCAGAGAGCTCTTGGGCAGTGGGAAGCAGCTCAGAGCCCAAGCTACATTGCACTGGAGTATGACTGTAAACATGACACTTGCATTTCAGACTATCCCTGTTTGGAGGAAGCCCCTGTGACTGCAGTTTCCACAGAATTGTCTTACTTGGCCCAGAGAAGTGGAGAGAAATGACGTGATCCCAACTGAGACCCAGCCAGCTCACTTGACTCTTCTTCTGAGTCTGATCGACTGGACGTCAGTAACCTACATGATTAAACTAATGTATGTACTGCTCTTAGGTGCCAAGCTCTGCATCACATGTACATGACAATCACCAAATCCACCTACAATAAACAAAGGAAATGAGGAAGCGGCTTACTGTAAAATTAATGAGCACATGCTCTAGCTTGTGTGGAAATGCATGTTGGGGTTTGGTGAGAATAGGGGCTGATAGGCTAGGTGAAAGGGGGACCTGGTCAGGGACAGCTGGTCTTTGCAAGCCCTCAGGAACACTCCCATGGAAGTTAATGCTGGACATCCTCAGCATTCTCCTGCAGAACCTGCTCTGTGCTCTTGACACCTCCCCCCGCTCCCATCCCCACCCCCTGATCCCCCGTAGGATGGGGCAGAGGATTAGGGCAGAAGGCAATGCCAACACAGCTCTTAAGGAGGAGGCTGTTCTTTGGGATGGTGTGGTTTGACTCCTGCTTTATAAGTACAGTAGATCAGGGGTTATTTTTTCTTATATGTCTGATTTTTAACCTTTCAGCATCCCTTAAATATCAATAAAAGGGAGCATCCATTTGTAGTTAAATGCTGTACCAAGGGTCCTGCTGCATGTTCTGCCTCTGTCAGTGCCCTGGGGGCAGTGCTTACTTTGTAATGAAAGAGGTGCTGGAGCTCAAGAAATTAGATGCTGGGGCTCAGGCAATTTTTGTACTTTCATAACTGATGCAGCAAGCCCAGAGATGCTGGGGCTATGAACTGCCAAGCCTAGAGGTGCCAGGGCTCAGCCCTGGCAAACCCTGGCACAAATTAAGCACTGCCCCTGGGGGCAGGGTGGGTGAAGACCCACCTCCACAGCACTGGTCTCTCCTTCCCCTCACACTGCACAAGCACCTCTGGAACGGCTCCTTGGACGTGGGAAACAGGGATGGCCAAAGAGGGGGTTTCTGAGGGCAGAAGTGATAAGGAAATCCAGAACAGCACAGCTGCTGCCATTGTGCTAGCAGAGGGCTGTGAGGGCTAGAGAAGGAGTCAATGAGAGAAACAGCACAGAGCCTCTATCTGGATGGCTGATGGAGGAGCCAATGGTTTTGGGGGCTTAGCCATCTGCATCTTCTTGGTGTGTGTGGCAAGGGAGAAATCTGCCCTCCTGTGAAATTGTCCCAGGTCACTGGGTGGGGGCTCGAGCCTGTTTTGCCTTGTGTTATTAAAACGGAACCCCTAGATACTGAACCCGGCCCTTATTGCTGCCAACTCTGACGGGCAGAAGGGTTACATAGGCAACTGAGAGGTTGATGTAGTAGTTTCCTTCCTTTACACAGGCATATCTGCAGCGACAACACAGCCCCAGCTGATCATCCGAGGCTAAAGAGCCATGTCGTTAAGTGTCTGTCATAGAGTAGATCTGTTGTTTAGCCTCTGTAGTTACATTTTTGAAAATCATTTTGTGTTTAATTAGCATATCTGTTTGACTCCACCCCAAATTAACTGTAATGTTGCATTCAGTTCTGGGCACCACAATACCAGATTGTAAGCTCACTGGGGTAGAGACTGGCTTTTTGTTTGGCATTTGCACAGCACCTAGCACAATGGGGTCCTGTTCCATGACTAGGAGTGCTAGGCGTTACTATAACAACAACAATAATAATTCACAATAAATGCTGACTAACTGGAAAGAATTGAAACAAGAATGATTAAGGGACTGATATTGCCCTGATTCCTCGCTCATTTCCACCAGTATACTTCTCTTGGCGCTGGTGGAGATACTCCTGATTTATTCCAGTGTGAGCGGAGAATCAGGCTGTCTGAGGGATGGTTATAATAACTAAGAATAATTAGCTATTATGTCTATACAATGTCTAAGGCTGGACACAATTGTCTCCAAGAATTTAAAGGATATAAACCCAAGAAAGGGAAAGACTTGTTCAGAGTGGTACAAGGATGGTTAACTAGGAGCAATGGGACACATGTGAGGAAAAGAAAATTGAAAGTCAATATGAAAAAAATCTTCCTAACTATGAACAAGTGGCCTCTGGATCAGTTCCCAAAGAAGAGTAGTGGGAGGCTTGCAATTTGCGTTACTTAAAGCTTGACTGGGTGATATATCAGAAAATCTAGTGCTGGGAACTCTTCTACCCTGAACAAAATTAGTTTGACCTAAAGATCTTTTAAATCTAGGATTTATATGATTCTGTGTAATGAGTTATAGTGACCATTTGTTTAAATGAACAGGGTTTAAAGATGGGCAAGGAGTTAGAGGCTGTTTGCTTTTGTCTATAAAGTCTACAGCTCTCTTGCTTTTAACAGGAGTCTTCCATTCCTTATGGCTCCCCAGGCCCTACCAATTTCACTTCCTAGCTATACACTGCAGCAGCCAACCTGCTAGGCTTTTTACAGGAAAACATCAGGGTCAGGTTTAAAAAGCCTGGCTAATTTTATAACATTGGTAACATGTAGTTAAAGCTTTATTTTGTTCTGGAGCATCGGGTATTGGGCACTGCTGGACTCAGGATACTGGATTCTATTGAGCAATGATCTGAATAAACACAGCAGTGCGAATAGCTCACAAAATTAGAATGGCCTTTGAACATCAACAGTCTACTGATCCTCAAAGGATAAGGGTGAGAAGATGAATTATGTGATACACTATATCAGACCACAATTAATGCATAGTTTATAAGGTCTTTAGCCCAAATGGTGCCCTCTTACTTTATTGTATTATCTTTGAAATGCCTAAGAGCTATCCCCTGCCTCACCCGCATCACTCTGTTAGCTAGCATGTGTGTGTTATTTCATATCAAGGCTCTCTTGCTGGGGTCTGCTAGGAAGAGAAGCTCCATGGGAGGGAAAAAGGGAGAGAAGAAAGAAGATTTGAAGTGGGGGGTGAGAGCGTATTTCCTCATCACAAGAGAACACACTCAATGCTAGAGGAGCTGGCCATGAAAACTCATTGAAAAGGAATGAAACAGCAGATGTAACTAACCAGTAACCTGAATTACTAATTTGCATTTCAGCTGAAGAGTCACTTTTCCAAATTAGGGAAATTGCATAAAACCTGCAACAAAGATAAACAGTTTATGTAACTAGCTAATTAATAGACTAAATAACAGTTTTTTCACTAGGATGTTTCATTCATGAAAGCAATGCCAGCTGCTAGCTCTGCTTTAGCTGAGGGTCTGGCTGTATTTCCAGGATAAACTCTTGGTTTGAGTAATTTACCACTCAGCTATAAAACATTGCTGGGGTGGATGAGGATTCCTAAGGGAAACAGTGTAGATAAAATAAGAATCCCTCCTCTCCCAGACCATACGCATATCTTCAAAGCCTTTCCCAGAATCAAACTGAGCTTTTGGCGACATTTGGAAGTTATTTTTAAGAGCCAGATTCTGCCACTCTTACTCAGACTGAACAGTGGGACAAGGGCACTGAGTGGCATTATTCCTCAACGGGGTCAGTCATGACTTCTCTTGCACACCCATGCAGGGGAGAAAGGATCATGAAGAGCTTAATCTTGCTACCGCATTGCCGGAGCCCCCATGAAGAGGACAGCAGCTGCTGCCAGGCTGCTCCTCCTCGTCCCATGCAGGGGTGGGTGGGCATGGGCAGGGAGTGGGCACTGCTGATGAGTATCCTAGCACTGGGACAGATGGGGAAGCTGGTGGAGTTCATCTCTCCCATAGGGTGGGGCACAGGCTGCTTCATGTCCTGGTCCTGAGGCAATGCAGCTATGTCACTTAGGGTAGATGATAGGGTTACAGTTCTGCTCCATGTAAGCTAGGGTGACTGAACCTGGCCCTACATTATTTTTTATTTACATGCTCTTCTGAATTTCCCAATTCCATTCAAGACCAGAAATAGGTTTGGAAAAGCATTCCAACTTTTGGCCACTTCTCTGATCCAAATCAGTTATGGGCCTAAAGCCAAGTCTGCTTCATGAATTCAAAACAATACAACACTGCTTCCAAGGTATAGGGGGAATAGATGTGAAAGGCCACCTTTCGGGCACTGGGTTTGTGCCGTCTTGTTTGCTTAAGTGTAATTTAGCCAGACTGTAATCCATAGAGTGGATAACAAGGGCTTTTGGCATTTTTTAAAGACAAGGAGTGTCCGATGTATTGACTAAAAATTGCTGACTGAACAGATTCTGTTATTTCCAGAACATTTTATTAAAAACAAACAAACATGTATCCAAGACAAATTGCAGTGGCTCCAGCGTAGCTCTCATAATGGAGCTGTGGCAGTCTCTTGGATCAATCATATGTGTTTTATCAACTACTTCATCATCATGTATACATATTATAGAAATGTTCCCCTGCAGCATGATAAATTCAACGTGTGGTCACTTTGTGCTTTATGTGGCTGTATTGAATTGTTAGTTTAAATCTGTGGTGTTTAGATGCTGCTTGTAACTATTCGAACTGGGAGCACTGGCTGTTGGGAGTCTGAAAGGACAGGAAACATGAAGGACGGGGGGGGGGGGAGGAAGTTGAGGAAGCGGAGTGAGAGCTACCAAGGGTGCAGCAGCAGCTTGGTAAGGAGGTTTCCACTTTAAAAATAAAGTCCTGTTGAAATTTGTTAGTACCTTACCTGGTTGCTACAACATTTTGGCAACAAGGATGGATCTTCTGACTCTGAACCCACCTGCACCCTTTTTGCAAAGCCCAGGTGAGCCTCCAATCGCTTTTACTGCCTGGATCCATATGCTTGAGACTTATCTGCTTGAAATCACTGCTACAGAGATTTCTGAAGTAAGAAAGCATGCTTTGCTAATCCACTGCCTTGGAGCAGAAGGGCAGCATATATTTTACACTTTTCCCCTTGCAGATGATAAATATGAGACTGCACTCACTGCATTAATGAACTTTTTTGTGCCAAAAGTGAATGTAGTAGCTAATCGCTACAGATTTCACCAGCGTGAGCAGAAAACAGGGGAGACTATAATGCAGTATACTGCTTCCCTGAGGAGTCTGATTGTAACTTGTGACTTTGGGAATATGGCAGATGAGATGATTAGAGACCAGCTCACTGAGAAAACAACCATGCTTCGTGTAAGAGAACGCTTACTTCTAGAACCACAACTTACACTAGAAAAAGCAATAACCATTGCTACTTAGATTGAGTCAGCTACAGTTGAAGCCAAAATACTGAGCATGGATACAGGAGGCACAGTCCAGGCTGTGACTCCTTTGCAGAAAAGTTCACTATCGCTGCAGATAAACGATTACAAGAGGAAAACTAATGGAAAACTACCGAATCAGCAAATTCAAAATACAGTAAAAGCATGCTTTCACTGTGGATCCCCACAACACCTTGCAAGCTACATAGCATGTCCGGCAAAAGTACCTCAGTGCAATCATTGCAAAAAGATTGGGCATTTTGCTAAAGTATGTCGCAGCAGCCAGTTCAATCAACAGGTGCAGGCAGTTACAATACCAGATGTTACTGTGCTGAGCGTGGACAAAATCACTACTGCACATATTCCAGAACAAATAAAGTGCACTGTAAACATTTCCGCCATACCCTCAGGCAAATTACACTCTATTCAGCTAATGTTGGACACTGGCTCAGCAGTATCTATACTACCTGCTTCCATCTATTTGCATTACTTTAAAGATGTGCCTCTTACTGAACCAAACTTCACTTGGTGTGCTATTTGAAAAACCATATTCCAGTACATGGCTGCCTGCCAGCAATAGTTACTTTTGGTGATTGCTGTGTAACTGCAGAGTTCTACATTGTCCACAAAGGCACTCCTATCCTTGGCAGAGATTTATTGGCTGCTTTAAATCTCAGAGTAGTTAATGGAAGAATTGATCTTCCTCAGCAAAGCACTCTTGTGGTACACACACCAGTTTCAGCTGGGACCCAACACCAGGTTGAGGAGAAACTCGGCTGTGATTATGGGTTTCTGCATAAAGTTAAAATGCGGAATAATGTGATGCCTGTACGACAGAAGTTACGGTGCTTACCATTTTCAGTCAGGGAACTTGTTTCAGAGGAACTTAGAAAACTTGTTCAAAACGACATTATTGAGGAGATTGACTCCTTGGAATGGGTTTCACCTATAGTAGTGACGCAGAAGAAGGGTGGAGGTATTCGCCTTTGTGTGGACTTAAGGGAGCCAAATAAAGCTTTTGTGATTGACAGCCATCCTCTTCCTCACATAGAAGAAGTATTTGCAGAACTTCATGGAGCAAAGATGTTTTCTACTCTTGATTTGCAGACCACATACTACGAGGTTATGTTGCATGAAGATAGCAGAGACCTCACAGCATTTATTACACATGAGGGACTATTTCATTTTAAATGTGTTCCATACGGTCTCTCATCTGCCCTAAGTGCCTTCCAAAAAATGATGTCATTAATTCTGAAGAATCAACATGGAGTTCAGCGCTATCTGTATGATATTATCATGTTTGGAAATACTTCTGAGGAGTATGACAATAACCTGCAGTCTGTACTAAACTGCATCAGCAAAGCAGGCCTCAAGCTCAATAGGTCCAAATGCAAATTTAGACAAACTGAACTCTCCTTTCTGGGGCATACAATTTCACAGGCTGGACTAAAACCTGATCCAGATCTTATCCTGGCAATTTCAAATGCTCCTCCTCCGTCAGATGTGCAAACCTTACGTTCCTTCTTGGGTCTTACCTCCTGGTATGCAAAATTCATTCCCAGTTATGCTTCTGTCACTGAACCGTTATGATAATTACTACTGAGAAGTTCAACCTTAGTGTGGACAATGGATGCACAAGCTAGTTTCGAAATGGTGAAAGACTTGATTGTACATAATCCAGTACTTGCACTATTCACTCCTGCATTGCCCACAATTGTAACTACTGATGCTTCTGATTATGGACTTGGGGCTGTCCTCACACAACTTCAGGAGGACAACACAGAGAGGACTGTTGCATTTGCTCCAAGGACACTAAGTAATGCTGAGAGGAAATATTCTACAGTCAAAAAAGATGCACTTGCTTGTGTCTGGGCTACTGAAAAATGGAGAACTTATCTGTGGGGCCACAGACCACAGCCCTTTGACAACGTTGCTCACCGTGAAAAGACTGGGAAGAGCAGGATATCGTATTGCTAGATGGTCTGCAAAACTACTCTCTTTCAATTATGAACTAGAATATAATCCTGGAAACCAAAATGTGGTTACTGATTGCCTTTCTCGCCTGCCTTTGCCTTCACCAGATGGTCCATCAGAGGATGGGGATGTAGTAGTTGTGCTTATTACAAGCACTCTTACTGCAGTTACAAAAGAACAATTTCAAGCTGCTTCTTCAGCATGTCCAATTCAACAAAAACTATGGGAATTTCTGATAAAGAGATGGCCCAGTAACCCTAAAAACCTTCACCCAGTTTTGCTGCCTTATTTTAGAGTTCGGGATGAACTTTCTTTGCTTGATGGCTGTGTGTTATGAGGTACACACCAGCTACTTGTGCCAAAAGAATTACAGTCAAAACTCATACAGCTGGCACACGATACTAATCAAGGAATTGTCAGATCCAAACAACGACTACGGGATCTGTATTGGTGACCAGGGATGGACTCTCACACTGAAGCACTCATAAAATCCAGTGTCACTTGCCAAATGCATGATAAGACAGCAGTGACATGTACCCCTCCATTACAGCCTGTTCCTCTTCCTGAATCTGCATGGGAAAAAGTGGTGATTGACATTGTAGGACCCTTTGATACTGCTCCAAGTGACTGCAGTTATGCCATCACTTTAATAGACTATTTCAGTAAATGGCCTGAGGTAGCGTTTACACCGCAAATCTCTTCTGCTACAGTAATTAAGTTCCTCTCTTCAGTTTTTAGCAGGGAAGGTAACCCCAAAGAACTGGTTTCAGATAATTGTAGTCAGTTTAGTTCCCTGGAGTTTGAAACTTTTCTAGCAGAGAGAAGCATTTTACAAAGAAGGTCATCCCTATATTACGCTCAAGCCAATAGGGAAATTGAACCATTTAACAGACGTTTGAAAGAGAGTTTGCAAATGGCTAAACTGGAAGGGCGATTGTGGATAACCTTCACTACTGATTTCTTGCAAGCATACTGGGCAACATGACATCCCACAATGCACAGATCACCCACAGACTTACTGCATGGGAAACAGATGAATACTAAACTGAACATTGCTGGATTATTAAAGGCATGAGCTGATGCCCCAACCGAGGATGATGTGAGAAAAACCGTTGAACCGAAGCAAGTAAAGTATAAGGCTTTCACAGACAAGCGGCGGGGTGCTAAGGAACCAAAGTTTCTGTGTGGTTCCTTCGTTAGAATACAAAAACCTGGAATTTTATGCAAAGAGGACCATAAATTCACAGCTCCTCTTAAAATCATAGAGAAGAAGAGACCTTACACCTATTGACTTTCTGATGGGCGGGTATGGAATGCTTCTTATCTTGCACCTGCTTATGCACCAAGAGGAGATTATGCCAACACCCAGTCTGCATTGGATGACTTCACTGTAGTATCAACACAACAAGACATTGCACTGGAACTGGGGCTTGAGAGACGGCCTGTCAGACCCAGAGGACCACATGTCTGGACTAGAGACTCTCTTATGTAGTATCTACAGTGTTTTCAGTGTAATATTTCTGCCAACAGTATAGTGTCTTGTTTCATATTTGTTCCTGTGGTTAGAACAACAATGTTTATTTTAATTGGGAGAGTTTCTTAAGAGAGGAGGGAATGTGGTGTTTAGATGCTGCTTGTAATTATTAGAATTGGGAGCATTGGCTGTTGGGAGTCTGAAAGGACAGGAAACAGGAACGGGGGGAGGAAGTTGAGGAGACGGAGTGAGAGCTACTGAGGGTGCAGCAGCCGCTTGGTAAAGAGGTTTCTACTTTAAAAATAAAATTCTGTTGAAGTTTGTTAGTACCTTGCCTGGTTGCTACAACAAGATTGTAAATTCTTTGGGTCAGAGACCACATCTCCTCCATGTTCTGCACTGTACTAAGTACATTACAATTACAGAAATAATAACAACAATACAGAGGCAGCCATGTATTTTAAATGTGTACTGCCAGGCCAACATTTTCAAAATTGCATGACTAAAGTTAGATGCCTAAATAATGGCCTGACACTAAAGTTAGATGCCTAAATAATGGCCTGACCCAGTTCCCATTGAAAACAATGGGAAGGTTCCTATTAACTTTGAAGGGAGCTGGATCAGAGCCTAAATGGCATGATTTTCAGAGATGCTAAGCACTCACAGCTGCCACTGACTTTAGTAGGAATTTTGCCTGAGTAACCATTTAATGATTTGGCCCTATCATAAAGACATTATCGTCTGTCTTATACATCTCATAATAGCTTCCCCTATATAAGAGCAACCATACTGGGTCAGACCAATGGGCCATCTAGCCCAGTATCCTATCATTCAACAGTGGTTGGTGCCAGACACTTCAAAGGGAATAAACAGAAAAGGGCAATTGTCGTCTAGTCCAAGCTTCTGGCAATCAGAAGTTTAGGGTCACCCAGAGCATGGGGTTGTGTCCCTGATCACCTTGGTTAATGGCTATTGATGGACCTATCCTCCATGAAGTTATCTAATTCTTTTTTGAACCCAGTTACTTTAGCCTTAAAAACATCCCCTGGCAATGAGTTCCACAGCTGACTGTGCGTTGTGTGAAGAAGTACTTCCTTCTGTTTGTTTTAAACCTGCTGCCTACTAATTTTATTGGGTGACCACAGGTTTGTGTGGTATTTGAAGGGGTAAATAAAATGTCCTTATTGACTTTCGCCACACCATTCATGATTTTCTAGACCTCTATCATATCTCCCCTCAGTTGTCTCTTTTCCAAACTGAACAGTCCCAGTCTTTTTAATCTCATCTCAGATGGAAGCTGTTCCATACCCCTCATAATTTTTGCTGCCTTCGCTGTATTTTTTCCAATTCTAATACATCTTTTTTGAGATGAGGCAACCCGAACTACATGCAGTGTTCAAGGTGCGGGTGTACAATGAATTTATATAGTGGCATTCTGGTATTTTCTGTTTTATTAACTAACCTTTCCTAGTGGTTCCTAATATTCTGGTAGTGTTCTTGACTGCTGCTGCACATTGAGTAGATGTTTTTAGAGAACTATCCATGATGACTCCAATATCTCTTTCTTGATTGGTAACAGCTAATTTAGACACCATCATTTTGTATGTATCGTTGGGATTGTTTTCCAATGTGCATTATTTTGCATCTGTCAACATTGAATTTCATCTGCCATTGTGTTGCTTACTCACCCAGTTCTGTGAGATCCCTTTGTAACTCTTTGCCGTCTGCTTTGGACCAACTATCTCAAATAATTTAGTATTGTCTGAAAACTTTGCCACCTCCCTGTTTACTCCTTTGTGAATATGTTGAACAGCACTGGGCTCAGTACAGACCTTTGTTGTGTCTCTCAGAATGCCAAAGACCTGCTTAATTTTCTGGGTTCACTTCCCTTTCCCATTAATAAATTGGGGAAGAAAACTATTAGAGCCTCCCCTGGGATAGTGCTTGGGGTGTGCTATAGACCGCCGGGATCTAATTTGGATATGGATAGAGCCCTTTTTAATGTTTTTAATAAAGTAAATACTAATGGAAACTGTGTGATCATGGGAGACTTTAACTTCCCAGATATAGACTGGAGGACGAGTGCTAGTAATAATAATAGGGCTCAGATTTTCCTAGATGCGATAGCTGATGGATTCCTTCAGCAAGTAGTTGCTGAACCGACTGGAGGGGATGCCATTTTAGATTTGGTCTTGGTGAGTAATGAGGACCTCATAGAGGAAATGGTTGTAGGGGATAATCTTGGCTCAAGTGATCATGAGCTAATTCAGTTCAAATTGAATGGAAGGATTAACAAAAATAAATCTGCAACTAGGGTTTTTGATTTCAAAAGGGCTGACTTTCAAAAATTAAGGAAATTAGTTAGGGAAGTGGATTGGACTGAAGAATTTATGGGTTTAAAGGTAGAGGAGGCCTGGGATTATTTTAAATTAAAGCTGCAGAAGCTATCGGAAGCCTGCATCCCAAGAAAGGGGAAAAAATTCATAGGCAGGAGTTGTAGACCAAGCTGGATGAGCAAGCATCTTAGAGAGGTAATTAAGAAAAAGCAGAAAGCATATAGGGAGTGGAAGAAGGGAGGGATCAGTAAGGAAAGCTACCTTATTGAGGTCAGAATATGTAGGGATAAAGTGAGACAGGCTAAAAGTCAAGTAGAGTTGGACCTTGCAAAGGGAATTAAAACCAATAGTAAAAGGTTCTATAGTCATATAAATAGGAAGAAAACAAAGAAAGAAGAAGTGGGACCGCTAAAAACTGAGGATGGAGTGGAGGTCAAGGATAATCTAGGCATGGCCCAATATCTAAACAAATACTTTGCCTCAGTCTTTAATAAGACTAAAGAGGATCTTAGGGATAATGGTAGCATGATAAATGGGAATGAGGATATGGAGGTAGACATCACCATATCTGAGGTAGAAGCGAAACTCAACCAGCTTAATGGGACTAAATCGGGGGGCCCAGATAATCTTCATCCAAGAATATTAAAAGAATTGGCACAAGAAATTGCAAGCCCATTAGCAAGAATTTTTAATGAATCTGTAAACTCAGGGGTTGTACCGTATGATTGGAGAATTGCTAACATAGTTCCTATTTTTAAGAAAGGGAAAAAAAGTGATCCAAGTAATTATAGGCCTGTTAGTTTGACATCTGTAGTATGCAAGGTCTTGGAAAAAATTTTGAAGGAGAAGGTAGTTAAGGACATTGAAGTCAATGGTAAATGGGACAAAATACAACATGGTTTTACAAAAGGTAGATCGTGCCAAACCAACCTGATCTCCTTCTTTGAGAGAGTAACAGATTTTTTAGATAAAGGAAACGCAGTGGATCTAATTTACTTAGATTTTAGTAAGGTGTTTGATACTGTGCCACATGGGGAATTATTAGTTAAATTAGATAAGATGGGCATCAATAAGAAAATTGAAAGGTGGATAGGGAATTGGTTAAAGGGGAGACTACAATGGGTCCTACTGAAAGGTGAACTGTCAAGTTGGAGGGAGGTTACCAGTGGAGTTCCTCAAGGATCAGTTTTGGGACCAATCTTATTTAATCTTTTTATTACTGACCTGGGCACAAAAAGTGGGAGTGTGCTAATAAAGTTTGCAGATGATACAAAGCTGGGAGGTATTGCTAATTTAGAGAAGGACAGGGATACCCTACAGGAGGATCTGGATGACCTTGTAAACTGGAGTAATAGGAATAGGATGAAATTTAATAGTGAGAAGTGTAAGGTCATGCATTTAGGGATTAATAACAAGAATTTTAGTTATAAGCTAGGGACGCATCAACTAGAAGTAATGGAGGAGGAAAAGGACCTTGGAGTATTGGTTGATCATAGGATGACTATGAGCTGCCAATGTGATATGGCTGTGAAAAAAGCTAATGTCGTCTTGGGATGCATCAGGAGAGGTATTTCCAGTAGGGATAAGGAGGTTTTAGTACCGTTATATAAGGCACTGGTGAGACCTCACCTGGAATACTGTGTGCAGTTCTGGTCTCCCATGTTTAAGAAGGATGAATTCAAACTGGAACAGGTACAGAGAAGGGCTACTAGGATGATCCGAGGAATGGAAAACTTGTCTTATGAAAGGAGACTCAGGGAGCTTGGCTTGTTTAGCCTAACTAAAAGAAGGTTGAGGGGAGATATGATTGCTCTCTATAAATATATCAGAGGGATAAATACCAGAGAGGGAGAGGAATTATTTAAACTCAGTACCAATGTGGACACAAGAACAAATGGATATAAACTGGCCACTAGGAAATTTAGATTAGAAATTAGACGAAGGTTTCTAACCATCAGAGGAGTGAAGTTTTGGAATAGCCTTCCGAGGGAAGTAGTGGGGGCAAAAGATCTATCTTGCTTTAAGATTAAACTCGATAAGTTTATGGAGGAGATGGTATGATGGGATAACATGGTTTTGGTAATTAAATATTCATGGTAAATAGGCCCAATGGCCTGTGATGGGTTTTTAGATGGGGTAAGATCCATGTTACCCGGGAAAGAATTTTCTGTAGTATCTGGCTGATGAATCTTGCCCATATGCTCAGGGTTTAGCTGATCGCCATATTTGGGGTTGGGAAGGAATTTTCCTCCAGGGCAGATTGGAAGGCCCTGGAGGTTTTTCACCTTCCTCTGTAGCATGGGGCACGGGTCACTTGCTGGAGGATTCTCTGCTCCTTGAGGTCTTCAAACTACAATTTGAGGACTTCAATAGCACAGATATAGGTGTGAGGTCTTTTTTAGGAGTGGTGGGTGAAATTCTGTGGCCTGCATTGTGCAGGAGGTCAGACTAGATGATCATAATGGTCCCTTCTGACCTAAATATCTATGAATCTATGAATCTATGAAACACACACCCAGGGTGAAGCATCCCTGTTTTGCCAGCCTCCTTTTAGGTCAAGAAGTACCAAACTCTCTTGGGAGGTCATCAGTGCCACTCCCATTCTAGATGGCAAGATCACGCTTGAATGGTGTGGAGCCCTCTGTCTCCCACAGGAGAGATGTGCTGCTGCTGAAACGGTCTCAAGCTTTACTGGGGAACGATGTCCAGACCTGGGAACCTGACCCAAAGAGCCTATATTACTGGAGACCTTTCCAAGAAGAAGTATGTACAGTACAGAAAGCTCCCCAAGAAGAGAATACCTTACAGTAAATATGATTCCCCAAGATGGAGAAGATAGATTTTATAATGCTCCCCAAGAAGAGCACACAGTACAGTAAATTGGGTTCCATGAGAAGGGTAACTACTATAGGCTCCATAAGACATCACACAGTATGTTAATCTCCAGTGATATTCTCTGGAGACCAACAATATTAGACCTGAAATAGTAGCTCAAACTAGGGATAGTTTTCTCAGGCTACCTGAGTTGTGTCTGCTTCTCTCTTCCCCTCTCCCATGGTCAGTTAAGCAACCACCGAGTCATGTGTGTTCTTAACCACTAAAACCAGTAACAGAAAAGCGCATGGTTGTGTGACCTTTGGATACACAAAGCATGGTTGCCTAAGACGGTCTTGTTGTTAATGTGATATTTTGAGAGGGGAAAAAGTTATCTAAAAGAGAGGGGGAGAAATGAGGCTGATTTTCCATGTCTGCCATTCCCCGCATTTTCCCTGCCTTCACTGGGAATGCTGCGTGTGCAAGGAATGCCGGATCAGCCTATAGCACTACTATAATTAACAGCCTCACGGATAAGGCCCATCTAACTCTGATTTCAGCTTCTTCTGTATTATCCACTCTGCCAGTTTTGGCTTCTCCCAGGTAAGCTCTAGAACTGGCTTTTAAGAAACACTGGGGTTATTTTAACAGTCTATCAAATTACCAACCACATTATAAGTACAGACTATACAACAACTGTGAAACTTATTCATCCCAATGATTTCCAGTGAGAAATCCCATTCATGTCATGGCTGGGTCATGGGCAGCCAGATCTAGCACTCAGAGCTGGAGTCTGCAGTCCCAAGACCGGTTTCAGAGTAGCAGCTGTGTTAGTCTGTATCCGCAAAAAGAAAAGGAGGACTTGTGGCACCTTGTGCTCAAATAAATTTGTTAGTCTCTAAGGTGCCACAAGTCCTCCTTTTCTTAGTCCCAAGACAGGAATCAGCAAGGTTAGGATACCAGGATGACAGAGTCAGGAGACAAACTGGAGGGCAGAAACACAAATCAAATACCTGGAGTCACGCCAGGTCAGGATGCCAAGACAGCAGGAGCAGGCAGCTCAAGGCACACAGTCCAGAACAGGGTAGAGCCTCGTTGTTCAGACAGCTTCCTGTTCCTGCTGCTGGTTGAAGTGGGGCCAGCAGGCCAATCAGTTGCTCTGGGACTCTGCCAACGGAACTGCAGGGGAGGAGCCTCAAACTGGGGCTGGACTTCATGGGTCCCAGGTAAGCAAGTGTCAGCAGGCTGCCAAATGGAGGGTTGGAGCATGGCTGCTCTTGCAGACCCAGATTCAAGACTTGTAGATCATGAAAATTTATTCACTCCCATGTTGCATCATCAAACTGGGACTCCTGTGGGAAACACCATGCTGTGTCATCAAAATGGCAGCTCCCACTAAGAGAGATACCAGTCCCATTCACTGAATGGAGATACTGAAACAAGGACTGGTATGTCTAAGAATTAAAAGGTGAGATTAGTTAGATGTGTATGTGTGTACATTTTGAGCCTGATTCTGCCACCCTTACATAGAATAGCACCTTACTCTGCAAATAGTCCTATTCATTTCAGTGAGACGACTTATGGAGTTCAGTACTACTCAGTGTGAGTAAGGATGGCAGAATTTGTTCCTTAGCAATATAAAGCATTATATTGAGAGCTCTGCAAACCCATCAAAACTTGATAATAAACAAAACGAAAACCAAAAAACCCCAAACCGCCTCACAAATGTTTATTTGAACCACTTGCATGGGTATGCAGAAATTCAAAAAGAATTGGATTCAAACAAAGCCCCTTTTTCTCCCCTTTTCTTTTTTTTTGCATGTGTCATGCAAAGATTGGGTACTCACATATTCACATGGGTCTGTCAGAACCAGAACTGGGCTACCAGACACACTGGCTGGTGTGGCATTGGACAGAGTTGGCTGAGTTAGGATTTGGAACTAGCGAACTTTGCACTTTTAAAACTATAGCAAAAAATGTATATAACACCACAGTTTATTTGCACCAACAGATGCAACTGAAAACAACAATAAGCAAGCCCAAGACAGACACACATTGAGGCTAAGATACAAATTTTGTCCGCTAATTTTTCAGCTGCATCAGAGAACTTAGCTGAAATGCAGATTCTCTTTCAGAACCTAAGACCCCATTTTCACTGCAAAGCTAACCATATCTGAACATGGTTTTGAAACATGGTTTTAGCCAAATCATGCTATGGTATAGTTTATTCTTTTTTCTATAGGCCTTGTCTACACTGAGATTTCTGTGAAAAATCTCTACTGGAGGCAATACCATTGGCCCACACAAGATTGGCCACCAACATTTTTACCATTATGTCATCTAGGCCTTTTCTAAGCCAGGTTGGATGACAGGGTGGTAAAAACACTAGTGTCTTATCTACATTTAGGCTATGTCTACACTAGCACTTTTGTCGGTATAACTTACGTTGCTCAGGGTTGTGGAAAGACACCCCTCTGAGCGACATAAGTTACACCGACAGAAGCGCCAGTGTGGACTGTGCTATGTTGGTGGGAGATGCTCTCCCACTGACATAGCTATCGCTGCTCTTTGGAGGTGGCTTAATTATGTCAACAGGAGAGCTCTCTCCCATCAGCATAGAGCGGCTACACGAGCAATCTTCCAGCAGCACAGCTGCATTGACACAGCTGTGCTGCTGTAAGCTCGCTAGTGTAGACATGGGCGAATGCTCCCACCATTGCTACTTGTAATGGAAGCAAGACACTATGGGAGATATGCCAGGAAAGTCAGTGTCATGGTTAAATGGCTTCTGTGGACCCTACTGATTCCATGGGGTAGGCTAGCCAATGATGTGCTCAATAAAAAGACCAAGTGATGTGCCCCATGTGACCTTTCCTAGTGAATGTAGTTTGAACTGGAAAACCATCAGTTAACAGCAGCCTGAACGTATTCATGGCTATCCCGAAAGAGCAAAAGAGTTTATATCCAGCTTTGCTAAAACATTCATGGACATGGTGACAAAATTTTGTGTGAACAGCAGATGGTCCCTGAATGCAGGTCAGACTAACTAGAATGAATTTCTAGTGCATTTGTGAGGCAAATCAAGTGTATTGCACAGCTCTAATGTTACCATAGCCAATCACTGGAGTGTTCCCATTAAACAACCCCCTGAAATTCCCAGAGCCATTTGCTGGAACCAGCACTTCATTCTGTGTGACATGTAGTGATGTTTATGAATTGTGGTACTTTTAGGCACTGGGCCACGCTGACGAAAGTTCTGCGAAACCGCAAACAATTTCTGAACTTTCATACTTATATAATTCCTGGTTGACAACTGTACATAAAAGAAACAAACTCCACTCTGGATTTTCCCTTGCTATCCTGTGCATCTTAAATCCATCACGCTATGAGCATGGTTGTACATTGTCAGGCAGGTGCTGTACACTATCCAAAAGGCGCATTCCCTATGTGTTTGCTGTTGTGGTCAGAGTCCAACTCTGAGCAGCTCAAGGCAACATCCACCATATTTAGCTCTCTCAAGGATCCATGCCATTTTATTTACTCATCATTTGGAGATGGCAACACCTGGTCAGGTTACATTTTGTCTCACTACATTTCACTGGGGGTATCTTTTCTTCAGTTACAAATTACTGTGTAATGGCTGTGATATTCCCCCCTGCCAACCTGCCCGCAGTGCAAATTTGGGGCTACTTTGCAACCCTCTGCCAAAACAAAGCAGTCCTAAATCTGGTGGATACAGCCAGAAGCGGCTACCTTTTGGCTTGGGATTCCCTAAGTGGCACAGAACCATGATAGTAACTCCTGCACCTCCCTCTCTCCTTCCCTCACTCCCAGCCATGAGCATATGGGGCATGGCCAGGCCCTCTTTGTGCTTTGGTGATCCCTGTCTTCCAGAATGGCCCTTTGAGGCTATAGGCAGCTGGCACAAATATTCTAAGTTGTGCGAGGGACCAAGCCAGCCACCTGAACAGCCCCAAGATCGAGGAAGCATAATCCTTTTTGTCCCCAGCACAATTTCAACACAAGATGTGAGCCAATATGCTTAAATTTCTTGTTGACGCCTTTAAAGCTCTACACATTTCCACATCTCTGACCTTATCAGACAACAACGCTCCCCGTCTAACCAGCCTCAGTGTCCCATTTATCTCCTCCTTTCTCTGTGGCCTTTCGCACACCTCCCCCAATTCATCTTATGTGATGCCCACAAGAAATGAAACAACCTAAGCTGTAAAAAACTATATAATTTACTCCATATTATTCTATCCTCTGGGCTTCCTGGTGCTTCCCATCTTCTCCATTTGTGTCATACAGGGCCAGATGGTACCTGGCCCTCACACAAACATCCAGCTGAGAAGGGTGCAAGGAACCTTCTCCGACAAATACGGTCCATGTAAGGACCAACCACAATTGCAGTGCAGGTGCTGTTTCCGCCCTACTGCCCAAGAGTTAGACAGCATTCAAAAGGTAGATGAGAGAGGTGGAGAGGAGACAGAGTCATGGCTCTACTCTGCACTGTGCAACAGCTCTGCTGGCCAGCTACATGGTGGGGGAGGAGTAAATTGCACCCCAAGAAGTGGTGATGCCACGGGCACCCTGCCTCTGCACAGCTGGGAGCTCCAGGAAGCATTGTTCTAGTGCTTCTCATGGGGTACTGCAGCCCTGCACTGCCTCCAAATGCAGGGCTGTACCTTGCAGACCCAATAGTTTGTAAGCCCTTGTGGGCAGGGACTATCTTCATTATGTTCTGAAAACAGTGTCAAATACATTGTGGACCAGAGGTTGCAACCTTTCAGAAGTGGTGTGCCAAGTCTTCATATATTCACTCTAATTTAAGTTTTCGCGTGCCAGTAACTTATTTTAATGTTTTTAGAAGGTCTCTCTCTATAATATATAACAAAACGATTGTTGTATGTAAAGTAAATAAGGTTTTTAAAATGTTTAAGAAGCTTCATTTAAACTTAAATTAAAATGCAGATCTTATCAGTTTGGTGTGATCCTTGCCCAAGCTTTTCCCTGCTGAGTTTTCCAATGTCTGGTATGTATTTGGATAGTTTAAGCTGCACACAGGCTTCTGAGTGATCAGTTGTTAACTGGCTCTGAGAGGGACAGAGGACAGATTTCATATGTGAAAATACCTCTTCACACAGGTATGTGGATCCAAATGCTGAAAGCATTGCAAACACAATTTTCTTCAGACAGTTAAATTTCACTGGCCGGGACATCCAGCAAGTCAGAATAGAGGCCCCATGATCTCTCTCAGTAGCTTTAAGTGCACTCTGCAGATCCCCTAAGGTTGATGCCCACAATTCTGAGCTTTTTAACTGAATGAGCTGCATTTTGAAATCTTCAACACCCATCCACTGAAATACAGACAAATCCAAGTTGCTTTCGTTAAACTTTTCAGGTTTAATTAGAAAAGATAGCATTGGGCCAAATCGCTGGAAATCTTGAAATCTGTCAGAAAATTCTGATTCCAGTTCTTGCATGTACATTCCAATCTCATCGACACTGACAGTGCAAAGTGTCAATAGCTCTTTTATGTGTTGGAAGTAGCAGAAAGTCGAAGTTCGGATATCCTGGGAAAAAACTGCTAGTTTTACAACAAATGCCTTCCAGGTTTGATAAAGACCCAGAACCGTTTGCCCTGCACTCTGGAGATGGAGGTTGAGTTCGTTTAGGTGAGCGGTGATGTCAGTTAGAAACATGAGCTTACATAGCCATTTGTCATCATCCAGTTCGGGATAGTTTTGTTCTTTTTCCGACAAACAGGCCTTGATTGCATCAAAACAGTTTACAAAGCGCACCAAAACCTTGCCACGACTTAGCCACCAAATGTTGCTGTGAAGTGAAATGAACGGACATCTAACTTTGCTTTCTTAGGCGCTGACATGTTGTCAGACGTACCCCTCAACTTACAGTGGGGAAAAAAATTGCCACAGACGGCACACACAACGTCAAACGCAATGTGCTGTTCCACGTGACATGATAGTGATGTAAGCAGCAAATTGGGACTTAAAAATATCCCAGTACAGTGATGCTGGAACAATTTTTAAGGTGGGGGTGCTCAGCTGCGCCCCCCTCTTGCCCCTGTCTGCACCCCTCAGTGTCCCAGGCTGGGGCAAGTGGGTCACAGCTGGGGATGGATGCAGACCCCAGGATGGCAGCAGAGCACCCGGGACCTGTGGCCAGGACCCGGGCAGTGTGAGTGCCACTCAAAATCATCTCACATGCCGCCTTTGGTATGCATGCCATAGGTTGCTGACCCCTGTTGTGGACACTTAGGCCCAGATCCTCCAAGACATTTGGGTGCCTAACTTCCACAGATTTCAACAGAAGTTAGGCAGCTAAATACGTCTGAGGCTCTGGGCCTTAACAAATTATATATTATAATAATAGTTTCTAAGTGTGTGTCCCATCTGCGATGAAAGGAGATCCCAAAACACAGTGAGAGTTAATACAGCCAGATGTTGTTGACAATGGAATATAGGGTCATGAAAATTCCATGACTATGATGTGGCCATCTGCTGGGGGACAAAAGAGAATAATGCATTGGGAGAAATACATATTCAGAACAAAGGGCTGATCTGGAGTCCTAATGCCTTGGGCTCTGATCATGTTTGATATGCCATGTTAAGCTGGGTCAGCCTGCTCAGTGCTTTATCAGCACAGCTATTTATGTATTTAATTACTTTAGATGTGTTGAAAATGAAAAAGAAAGAAAACTGAAGAAAGTAAAGAAAATTTGCCCTTATCCAATGAGGCCTGGAATGCCTGTTTGGCATCCTCTGGCAACTTCTCTGAGAACTTCAGCATATTGTCCCAGAGGGAGAAGTCATATTGGGCCAATAAGGCTTGTTGGTCAGGGATAAGAAATTGTAGACCAGATGTGGAATACATTTTTCTACCAAAAAGGTCTACTTTCTTTGCTTTAGGGGAGGGGAAAAGTCATCACTAATGCATTCTTTCGTTCACTGCTGAGACAACTAAGGAACCTACCAAAGGATTGGTGTAAAAATGTTCATAGTCTTGAGAAGGGACATAGTACCTTTTCTGGTTCTCTTAGCTGTCAGAGGGAGAGAGGATGGTGTTTGCCACAAAGATTTTGTAGTCACTTCATTGATAGAGCTGCTCTAGAGTGCCCTGCAGAATCCAAATGTCCCCAGCCCGTGGGAACTCTCCTGAGCCTCCTCAATAGGAATATCAAGAGAGATAGCTACTCTCTTTAAAAGATCTTGATAAGTCATCCTGGACAGCTGAGAATCCCAGGAGACTGCAGTCTTGTCAGATTGGGAGAAGGAAAAATGCAGAGGAGGCAGAGGTTGGACATCTTGTAGTGCAGTGTGTTGAGGTTCCAAAATATGAGTCTAGCCTTGAGGATGTTGCTCGATACTGAGCTTGGTGCCAACTATAGCCTCCTGGACTTCCTCATTTGACCTTTCCTGTCATCTGCTAGGAGATCTGTAAGAGGGAGGAATCTGAAGGATCTAGAAGTGAGGGGCATGCCCCATAGGTTCCAGTAAAGCCATGGGTATGGCATAGGACCCAGAGGTGACTATTTCAAGGATCCATGTCTGTGGACTGTCTTTGGAAATCCAGCATGCACCAGGAACAGATGAAGGAAAAGCGGAGTGTGTCTATCTCGGGAACAAGGGGCATAAGAGCCTACCTCAGACTCCAAGGAGAACACCTGACCCTGGTGGTGCTCTACCAAGCAGTGCCAAGGTCCTGGAGTGTCTCTTCAGAGATGCTAGCACTGGAGATAGCATGCTGGGTTTATCCCTGGACTGCACTGGGAGAGAAAGTGCTGGATGCTCCAAAGATAGTATCGAGGGCAGATTTTGTCTCTGAGGTAAGTCTGGCTGGGGCCTAAGGAACCACCATTCTAGCTTGCTTCCTGGGCCACCAGAGAGTCTGGCACCGAGAGGCAGAGTAGTTTCCATGCTGTTGCATAGGCCTCGGTGTCATCAGTACCAAGAAATTTTCCTGCTACTGTTGTTGCATTGAAGGAGTTGGCACTGCAATGGGGGTTGGTCTCAATGAAGGTCTTGGCTCCTTTAATGAATGGTAGGCTGATTTTTTCTTGGCACTAGAGGGGGTCAGGGCTGACTTGTAGAAGCAATGTCCAGAGGGGCACTCCTCCCTGATGCTGAAGTACTTGGTGCTCACCCACAGTGGGAAGGTTCAGAAGGTGGATGCAAGGTTGCCTCCATGAGGATGTGATGCAGTCTCACCTCTTTGTCTGTTTTTGTCTGGGGTTTGAAATCCCTGAAGATCTGGCAGCAGTCTCGAATGTGACACTCACTGAGGCACTTCAGGCAGGTGGAATGAGGGTCACTCGTCAGCATAGATTGCTTGCAGCCCGCACAGGGCTTACCCAGTACTGTGCGTCAGTACCCTGAGAATAAGAGGAACCCAACACTCAAAAAAAAAATAACAATGAAAACCTACATTAATTTAACAATAACGAATAGCACTAACCTAACTATTTAAAGAAAGATCATTTCCCTGTAATGGGAGAAACTTAAAGTGGCAAGCTCATTCTCTCTGACTACAGATCATGGGTTGTAAGAAGGAACTGAGAGGGTGGGAGGTTTAGGGTGGCTCTTCCCTTTATACCATTGTGCAGCACCATGAGGCAGCTGAGGGTGCATATGCCGCCGTGATAGGTACCTCTAAGGGAAAGATCTCTGACTCTGGTGCATTGGATGCGCACACACACCTGAAGTGGAATGGATATGTTCCATCACTTGACAAAGAACTAATATTTGTTATTGAAGTTGAGTTGGTTAGTTGTGGTTGGTCAGATTAATCAATGCCATTGTTTCGGTTCCCTAACTGAATGAGTGTGCAAACTTTTCCAGCATGATCACTCAGAAGCGTGAATCTGAACACCCACACAAACAAATTCACTTTCTGTAGAAGTTCAGGCCAGTAAAACTCAATCACATGACTGTTCCCAAACACAACAGGGTCACAAGGACAGCCAAAGGAAATAAAGTGAAACTGAATATTGGCAGGTTATTTTTTTGGAGGGTCAGTATTAGCCCAGTTGTAGCTGGAGAAGTGGAAACTGAGTTTCAGTCTGTACTATAGATTTTGCAGTGGGATTCCTTTTCCCAGGGGTGGGCTGGGGGATCTCTTTTTATCCCAGGTGGAGTCTTGACAAACTCTAATTCTTTCCTGCTATAATCCTCCCAGTTGAGATCCCAGATTAACAGGGAAACCAGCCTCCCAGCAGGGCAGTCTGGCCAGGAATCCTTTCTTCTCCTGAAACTGCTGCTATTAGTGTCACGGGGTGACATGACTCTTCCTTTTTCTCTCTCTCACTCTATGCCACACTCAGCTCCTGCCACGCAGGAAGGGTCAGAGGAATCAAACCCAGATATCTTCCCGGTAGTTGTACAGAGTATGATATCAGGGTGCTGGGACAGACAGCACGCCTTTTGCACTAATTACTCTTTATGACATGGTTACAGTATGTTGGCAATTCTTCCACTGATTAACAAAATGTACCTAGCTCGTTCTTCTCACCTAGCACTTCTGAGCTTTTAATCTGGCCTCTCTCTTACCTGAGTTGCAGAAGCTCGTTCATTATTCAAGTTGTTTCAAGGAAGCAGGCAGGAGAATTAAAAAAAGGAGGTAAAAAATTGTTTTCTGAAGCTCAGAGGGGTTTATTTAAGCCTGTTTTACCCACAAATCCTTCCTCCATGTGGATCATTTTTGATACCAGCTCCCCACTCCCTCAGACATGCCATGCTTTTGTAAAGCTAATCAGAGCAACTCTTTCCAGGGCTTCCTGGGGCTCCAAGGCTGCTGGGTTATGAAGACCCATGAGTTCATTGTTTAAATTAAGTTCTTCTATATGGAAACACCACTGGTATCCCATATGGTCTCGGCAAACCCGCCATCCACTTCTCACCTAAATTAAATTTCACTAATTGAATTAGTTACCATTTTATCAGCTGCCGCTTTGCAGTAGTTTGCTAACCCCTAGGGGCTCAGACCACGCTTGGTAAAGAGCTTCTTCCATCCCACTCTCTCATTTATCATAGTGACAATGCACAGCATTGGGAAAAGGAGGGGGGTGGAGAATATTCTACCCTTCACAAGCATCCCAGCCATCTCTGAGCATCCTAATGATTGACCTCTGTTAGAAAAGCAGCCCTGCGCTGACCTCAGGCTGCTGAAAGGAAGCATTCTCCCCTTTGTAAAAATCCCACTGAGCCCGAAGAATGGGGTGTGCTGAAAGCAGGAGCGTCAGAAGGGAAGCCCAGCAGTCAGCCAGGGATTTCCTATGTGATTTCAGATTCCATATGCCAAGGGGCTAATAGCAACAGGCCTAGGCTCAGGGGATAATGTCCCCTCTCCTGCTTGCAGTCTCAAAGCGAGAGGAGAGCACGTGGAAAGAGGCTGCTTAAAATAGGTCTGCCAGCATCTGGCAGCAGAGCATGAAGCACGTCACCTGCTTCAGTCCTGTTCCTTTTTCAGAAAGGCACTGAAGGCTTCACAATTGTTGCATCCCTGCTTTTGTAACAGTGAAACACTGGGGCCTCATCACATCAGATGTTGTGACTGATGCATGAGGCGACGCAACATAGCAACAGGTGTTTCTCCACTGCAGGAAGAAACAAGTATACTATGAGGCCACAGCAGTCTGGTTCCTAGCTTCAGTGAAGTAATCAATAATAATTCAGAATGCTTTGCCCTTCTGTAGTGCTTTCATATGGGGATCTCAAAACACTACAAATATTAACAAACTAAGCCTCACAATAGCCCTGCAAAGTAGTTATGTGTTACTATACCCTTTCTTACAGGTGGGGAAACTGAGGCAAAGAAAAAGTAAGTGAGATGGTCAAGGTCACACAGCAAAGCTGTGAACTAGAACCCAGGAATCGACTGCGCCAACCACTAGAAAATGCTTTCTAAGACTCCTAATGCTTAACAAAACCCAAAACAGCTCTGCAGAAAAGGATTCTTCTATTACAACATGATCTTGGACCTCTGATGCATAAAGATGACTACTATACACATTTCTACCGTATATTCTGAAATTGGGCAGTGAGGTCTGCACAGTGAATGACAGAAGGCCAAATCCAGGAAAAATGATGCTACTACAGAATTCAACATATATAGCATCTTTCATTACAGAAGGCTCCAAAGCAGTTTAGAAAGCATATAATTGAAAACAAACAAACACAAATTATTAAAAAATAGTCAGAGTTGAGTACTTGTTTCGGTGGAACCTAGCTGGCGCCCAAAACATTATGCCTCCTTGACAAAAATTCTATACTTTTAAATATCTGAAAATGAACAATTTCAAGGACTCAGCCAGTCCCTACTGCCACATCAGCCCACTTAATTTACATCACCCAACCAACCTTACTTAACATCACGCCCTAAAATGTGCAGAAATATATGCAGAGGTCAAAATAACAAATGACTAGGGGATTATTAGAAATGACTCCCTTGGAGAGGAAATGGGATTTTATAATCTCCTAGTCATTTACTATTTTGACTTGCGTGTATATTTCTGCAAATTTTGCCTGGTTTTCTGCTATAGATTTAAAAAAACACTATACATATCCTGACATCTTCTCCCCTTTTTTAGTATAAATTATCTTTAATAGGAATCAGGCCTAGGCCCTCTGATGGTGAGATTACAGTAATGGAAGCATGAGGTGATGAAAGACTGAACAAGAGCCCTGGCAGTCTGAAAAGGCTGACTCTTTTAAATACTATTGGCTATTATGTAGCTAAAAGTGGTAAGACTTCATTATGGTATAGATCAGGGGTCAGCAACCTATGGCATGCATACCAAAGGCGGCATGTGAGATGATTTTGAGTGGCACTCACACTGCCCGGGTCCTGGCCACCGGTCCCAGGTGCTCTGCTGCCATCCTGGGGTCTGCAGCCACCCCCAGCTGTGACCCACTGGCCCCAGCCTGGGACAATGAGGGGTGCAGACAGGGGCAAGAAGGGGGCGCAGCTCAGCACCCCTCCTTAAAAATTGTTCCAGCGTCACTGTACTGGGATATTTTTAAGTCCCAATTTGCTGCTTACATCACTATCATGTCACGTGGAACAGCACATTACGTTTGACATTGTGCGTGCCGTCTGCGGCGATTTTTTTGCCCACAGTAAGTCGAGGGGTACGTCTGACAACATGTCAGCGCCTAAGAAAGCAAAGTTAGATGTCCGTTCATTTCACTTCACAGCAACATTTGGTGACTAAGTCGTGACAAGGTTTTGGTGCGTTTTGTAAACTGTTTTGATGCAATCAAGGCCTGTTTGTCGGAAAAAGGACAAAACTACCCCGAACTGGATGATGACAAATGGCTATGTAAGCTCATGTTTCTAACTGACATCACCGCTCACCTAAACGAACTCAACCTCCGTCTCCAGAGTGCAGGGCAAATGGTTCTGGGTCTTTATGAAACCTGGAAGGCATTTGTTGTAAAACTAGCAGTTTTTTCCCAGGATATCCGAACTTCGACTTTCTGCTACTTCCAACACATAAAAGAGCTATTGACACTTTGCACTGTCAGTGTCGATGAGATTGGAATGTACATGCAAGAACTGGAATCAGAATTTTCTGACAAATTTCAAGATTTCCAGCGATTTGGCCCAATGCTATCTTTTCTAATTAAACCTGAAAAGTTCAACGAAAGCAACTTGGATTTGTCTGTATTTCAGTGGATGGGTGTTGAAGATTTCAAAATGCAGCTCATTCAGTTAAAAAGCTCAGAATTGTGGGCATCAACCTTAGGGGATCTGCAGAGTGCACTTAAAGCTACTGAGAGAGATCATGGGGCCTCTATTCTGACTTGCTGGATGTCCCGGCCAGTGAAATTTAACTGTCTGAAGAAAATTGTGTTTGCAATGCTTTCAGCATTTGGATCCACATACCTGTGTGAAGAGGTATTTTCACATATGAAATCTGTCCTCTGTCCCTCTCGGAGCCAGTTAACAACTGATCACTCAGAAGCCTGTGTCCAGCTTAAACTATCCAAATACATACCAGACATTGGAAAACTCAGCAGGGAAAAGCTTGGGCAAGGATCACACTAAACTGATAAGATCTGCATTTTAATTTAAGTTTAAATGAAGCTTCTTAAACATTTTAAAAACCTTATTTACTTTACATACAACAATAGTTTAGTTATATATTATATAGAGAGACCTTCTAAAAATGTTAATATATATTGCTGGCACGCAAAACCTTAAATTAGAGTGAATAAATGAAGACTTGGCACATCAATTCTGAAAGGTTGCTGACCCCTGGTATAGATGGATGGGTCCGGAGAGAGGACCAAGCCAAAACTGAGAGGCTGTGAGATGGAGGTGTTACCTTCTATGATGGATAGTGAGGAAGGGTTGGAGGGGAAGATCAAAAGCTCAGTTTTGGCCAAGTTGAGCTTAAATTGCCAGCTGGACATCCGTGGAGAGAGGTCAGAAAGGAAGGCCAAGATGAGGCATTGGACAAAGGGACTAAGGTCTTGCAGTTGTCTAGCAGCTACTTTAATCAGTTCTAATTTCTGAGGTGAGGCTGACAGGCCCATTAAATACCACTTCTGTGTGCATCAACAGCTTCCCAGGCCCCTGGAGAATGATGTAAGTGATTGGTAGTGTCCCTCAGTAAGGTGCTCACCACTCAATACGGGCTGGTACATAGTGTGCAATTAGTTTAAATTTTATGAAACATATGAACAATTTCTGGCCATCTAAGGCACACCTTGTCCAGGCCTTTACTATTTATTAGTGGTACAAGTGGCTTGTTTACAAGTTTGAAATTAACAAGTCTGCAAATATCTTGTGACTCTCTTCCAAGCCCATGTACTTGCAAACATCTCTTTATATTTTAGCATAGTTGGTCTTGGCATCTGAAGGCAACCTGGAACAACATGATATGGACATCCAGTAACCTTTGTGTAATTGGAGTAGCACCCTACTGAGACTATAGATGCTGGCAACTGCTGACATGGGTACAGATTGAGCAGTTTAAAATGCCAGTACTGGAGACGTGATCAATAGAGATTTGGACCCTCCAAAGCATCTTCCTCTGCTTTACCCAGCAGCCATGTTGAATCTTTTCTGTAGCTCCTAAAGAGTTTGCTTGGCCTCCTGAGGATAATTTGAGTAAGAATTTACTCCAAAATTTGATCACACAGGGGAACCACATCAGTTCTGATACATTTTTTTATGTGGCAGTATTTCCAATAGAGGTTTGACTTGTTCTCAGTCTGTACTCACCCCATCCTTACCAATAACATGCCTTAAGAACTCTAGTTAGTTTGTTGTATCATATATTTTTCTCTATTTCTTAATAGTTGCTTACCTACAGAACTTGTTTTAACCCTACATGATATCCTGCCTCTGAATTCTCGTGGACTAAAATGACATCCATATAAACTTCTACTCCTTCCACCAGGCCTTACAGCTTCCTTTTTCCTGGGGAGCTTTGATACTGAGTTTGAGGCAATGAAAGCAGTATCTTCTGCATGGCATCAAAAGCACTGTTAGTCTGGCAATCTCAGGGTGGAGTAGAATTTTCCAGAATCCGCTAGCTCCATCTAGTGCAGAGAATGTTTTTACACCAGCTAACATGGAGATTATGGGTTGGATTCACCAGCCTGTTAAATCTACTTTGTGCCGCTCTGGTTGGAGCAGATTTAAAGCGAGCATAACAGGCTACCTGGGGATTCCATCAGGTGGTGTAGGAAGGGTCAGTGTAGTGGTTCCAACACCACTCCCCACTCCTGGTTTTGGTGTAGGGTGCATGGCTGGGCAAAACAGGTTGTGGTCAGAGAACCATCATGTCTTTCTGATCCATGGTTTTGGGGCCTTCATCAACCAGTGATAAAAGAGTCCTGAGGCCTCAGGGTCAGGGAGCTGGATTAAGGCTGTCAAGTGATTAAAAAAATTAATCGCGCTTAATCGCACTATTAATTGCACTGTTAAACAACAATAGAATACCACTTTAAAAATATTTTTGGATGTTTACTACATTTTCAAATATATTAATTTCAGTTACAACACAGAATACAAAGTGAACAGTGCTCACTTTATATTTATTTTTATTACAAATGTTTGCACTGTAAAAAAGAAAATAAATGGTATTTTTCAATTCACCTAATACAAGTACTATAGTGCAATCTCTTTATCATGAAAGTTGAACTTACAAATGTAGAATTATGTACAAAAAACCTGCATTCAAAAATAAAACAATGTAAAACTTTAGAATCTACAAGTCCACTCAGTCCTACTTCTTGGTCAGCCAATCACTCAGACAAACAAGGCTGGTTGCAATTTGCAGGAGATAATGCTGCCCACTTCTTGTTTACAATGTCACCTGAAAGTGAGAACAGGCATTTGCATGGCACTGTTGTAGCTGGTGTTGCAAGATATTTACGTGCCAGATGCGCTAAAGATTCATAAATCCCTTCATGCTTCAACCACCATTCCAGAGGACATGCTTCCATGCTGATGATGGGGTCTGCTTGATAAAGATCCAAAGCAGTGCGGACTGACACATGTTCATTTTCATCATCTGAGTCAGATGCCACCAGCAGAAGGTTGATTTTCTTTTTTGGTGGTTTGGATTCTGTAGTTTCCACATCAGAGTGTTGCTCTTTTAAGACTTCTAAAACCATGCTCCACACCTCATACCTTAAGATTCTTAAACCTTGCGTCAAGTGCTGTAGCTATTTTTAGAACTCTCACATTGGTACCTTCTTTGCATTTTGTCAAATCTGCTGTGAAGGTGTTCTTAAAATGAACATGTGCTGGGTCATCATCTGAGACTGCTATAACATGAAATATATGCAGAATGAAGGTAAAACAGAGCAGGAGACATACAATTCTCTCCCCAAGGAGTTCAGTCACAAATTTAATTGATGCATTATTTTTTTAATGAGCAGCATCAGCATGGAAGCATGTCCTCTGGAATGGTGACCGAAGCATGAAAGGGCAAACGAATGTTTTGCATATCTGGCATGTAAATACCTTGCAACGCAGGCTACAAAGGTGCCATGCAAATGCCTGTTCTCACTTTCAGGTGACATTATAAATAAGAAGCAGGCAGCAGTATCTCCTGTCAATGTAAACAAACTTGTTTGTCTTAGCAATTGGCAGAATAAGAAGTAGGACTGAGTGGACTTGTAGGCTCTAAAGTTTTACATTGTTTTGTTTTTGAGAGCAGTTATGTAACCAAAAAAAAATCTGCATTTGTAAATTACACTTTCATGATAAAGAGATTGCACTTCAGTACTTGTATGAAGTGAACTGAAAAATACTATTTCTTTTGTTTATCATTTTTACAGTACATATATTTGTAATAAAAAATAATAATATAAAGTGAGCAATGTGCACTTTGTATTCTGTGTTGTAGTTGAAATCAATATTGAAAATGTAGGAAAACATCCAAAAAAATTCATACATTTCAGTTGGTATTGTATTGTTATAAGTGTGATTAATCGCAATTAATTTTTTAAATCAGGATTAATTTTTCTGAGTTAATCGTGTGAGTTAACTGCAATTAATTGACAGCCCTAAGCTAGACACATCCTCTGGACTTGCACTGAGCACCATCCAGCCAGTCCAGTGAATCTGGGCCTATCTCTTCCACAAGAGGAAGAATATGCCTTTACTGCTTCATGGAGTCTCTTTAGGTCTATAGAGACACAGCTGTGTCCTTTTTCTTTTTGTAACAAGCATCAAAGAGCACAACCCTGTTGGTTTAGTAATGTTCTCACTTACACCATTCTCTTTGGGAAGCAGAGGGATTGAGACCCTCTGGGGTAGGCTGAGAACATCAGGTACTGTCCCCTCTGTCATTAGAATCTCTCCTCCCTGGTTCTTCTTTTAGCAAACCATTTTCACCAAACACTCTCCTATCATTCTCTAAGCATTTAATGCAGATTATCTCAATGGTTCAGTCTAGCAGTGGTTCCATTAATGACAAAGGGGTCAAACACATACTATTTTCCTTTGTAACTAGTCTGGGGTTTGAACTGATTTAGGCAACTTATTTGTCCCCCTGAGAGCTACTGAACCCCACCATGGGCTGTTTCAATTTAAGGCTAGGGTTCATGGCCTTCAATGTCTTTTAACAGACCACAATCACCTCTACACTTGTATCAGCTTTAAATTTTGCAACAGTGTTGAAGATTTGGAAAATAGCAGACCAAGCCTATTGATGAATGCTGCTTTGGCCAAAGATCTTTGGAAGCAAACTTATTTTCAAGCTTCCCTGGGTTATCTCTCTGATTCCATTACTTCAACCAACTCACTCCCAATGTCCTGCACATATCTTCAATGGCTGGCTAAGTCAAAGAATCATAGAATATCAGGGTTGGAAGGGACCTCAGGAGGTCATCTAGTCCAACTCCCTGCTCAAAGCAGGACCGATCCCCAATTAAATCATCCCAGCCAGGGCTTTGTCAAGCCTGACCTTAAAAACTTCTAAGGAAGGAGATTCCACCACCTCATATCTGTCCTGTGTGCTCCCCTGCCACATATCCACCCAGGGAACTCGGTACTTTCCTGGAAGGCAGTGACTCTGAAAAGGATCACTGTAGATAACCACCCAATCATGAGCTTCAAGTGTGAGGCTGTAGCAAAAAGGGCTAACATGGTCCTTGGAGGTATAAACAGGAGAAAATTAAATAGGAGTAGGGAGGTGGTATTACTTTTGTATACAGCATTGAGGAGAACAGTACTGGAATAGCATCCAGTTCTGGTGTTCACACCTGAAAAAAAATGTTGCCAAATTAGAAGGGACTTAGGAAAGAGCTACGAGAATGATTAATCTTCTGGGAACTTGCCTTACAGTGAGACACTTAAGGAGCTCAACTTATTTAGCTTATTGAAGAAGTTAGCAGGTGACTGGATTCTGGTCTGCAAGAACCTACCCAAGAAGAAAATATCTGATACTGGTGAGTTCTTTAGGTTAGCAGACAAAAGTATAAGAAGATCCAGTGGCTAGAGATTGAAGTCGGAGAAATTCAAAGTGGAAATAAGAGACAAGTTTTAACAGTGAGAGAGAGATTAACCATTGGGACAGTTTACCAAGTGGTGTGGTGGATTGTCCATCACTTCCAGTTTTTAAATCAAGATGGGATGTCTTTCAAAAAGACACATTGTAGTTGAACCACAAGTAGCTGAGGTCAGTTTTGGCATTGCTGGATAAAACTCACTGGCCTGTGTTGCAGGAGCTCAGACTAAATGACCGTAATGGTTCCTTCTAGCCTTAATATCTCTGAATCTGTGACTGCTCTGATTGTTCATGCAGGGATCTTTGTGAGTATTTTCTCTGGGATCCCTTTGGTAATGGCATTATCATGTGTCTGCTATATTCCTTTTGGAGTGAAATACTTATCAACCTTTTTAAGGACAATGTTGTGGTGATTATTATCCCTGTATTCAACAAAGGCATATTTTCATCTTCAGTCCTTACTGCATAAATTAATCAGTGGATTATAACCACTGTCTGCATTCAATTTTGTTGCAGTTCAAAATCTGGTGAGCTGCTCCTTCCACTCAAGCCATTCCAGGGGTTTAACAAACCAAAAGTGTTGTGGAGAGTGTATCTGTGGCATTTTCTTTTCTCTCTTATTTATATTTGATCAAAATAAATCAGTTTCTGACACCATACCATGTAACCATGTTAAAGAATCAGAGTTGCTTTCTTCAAACACTGAATAAGAAATTGTATTAGAATAAAGAAAAGGATAATCTCCATACCTATTCTGTCTCTGCTTTGTTGTAGAATCTCTCCCTAGACTCTGCCCCAATCCCCCTCCTGCCTGGCTTCATTCTATAGATTTAAAGAAACAGTACACATATCACAAGAGCAAAGATGAAAGTTACAGGAAGGGGAAAGATTTCAGAGTAGCAGCCGTGTTAGTCTGTATTCGCAAAAAGAAAAGGAGTACTTATGGCACCTTAGAGACTAACCAATTTATTTGAGCATAAGCTTTCGTGAGCTACAGCTCACTTGCATCCAATGAAGTGAGCTGTAGCTCACGAAAGCTTATGCTCAGATAAATTGGTTCGTCTCTAAGGTGCCACTAGTATTCCTTTTCTTTTTAGGAAGGGGAAAGTTACAGGAATGGCAAATATGATATTGCACAATAACCATTAACTAACAGACATCCCCTCAAGCAGCAGAGGGAAAAAACATTCATTGACCTTTTTGGTACAAAATAATTAAGAAAAGGTTGTGTGATTTGAACAAATACTATTTCCCTCGCCTCTGGTATGAATATAGGACACATTTACTGGAATATCTCGGACTCAGGCTAAAAGGAGGGGATTAAAGAGGGGCTTTCCTCCACACATGCTGGAATAGACAGACGTCAAGTGTCTTTGCATTGTGCAACACATGATTTCTGTAACTTTAATTGAAATGTGTCATTGGGTGGGTGGGGGGGGCATGTTGAGGTCCACTGTTTAGAGAACGTCCAATTCCTGAAGCACTTAACTGAAGTATTCATAATCAAGGGTGGGGGAGGGGTTGGTAGTGCCATTTCTCAAGAACACCCATTTGGAACATGTTAAACTGTTGCAATATGGGATGGATAAACATGGAGCTAAGGGCTGGGTGGAGAGCAAAAGTGACATTTGTTTCTTCTGCATGATACATTTGCCTCTTGTCCATGTCCCCTTGTTCCTGGCACAAAAGTTGATGTGATGGGATAAGATGAGTTTTGGTTCTTTATAAATCAGGTCACACACTGAACATAAGAACGATTATTTTAATTGGGGAAAAAAGTTGACATTTTACCTGTGAGCTGGTTCCTTGTCCATCACTGATTCCGCTCCTCAAACTAGTTTTCATGGCATCAGGCTGAATGCTGATCATTTCAATCTGCTGTGTTTTCCAGTACTGCCAGTCCCAAACATTTAAAAAGCAGAAATTAGACCTAAAAAAATCATGAGATTAAAAATAATGAGATTTTTTAAAAAACAGTAAAATCAGTCATATTTTTTAAACCTGCCTTCTAAAACTTAAGGAGGAAGTCATGTGTCCCCAGTTTGCTTTTGATCATTTCAAGTCCCAAATACAACCTTAAATGCACACACAAAAATGCCAGCCTCATCCCTTACTGCTTGGCGGGAGGGACTTGACTTAGCCTCTCATATCCCCTGCTTCTGCCATTCTGTCCCTCTCATCTGCCCCTATTTCCCTGCAGTATCTTACCCCCTCCCATTCTTCATCTGCTGTTCTATTCCACTGTGCTCCTGTCTCCTTCTACTCCCTACATTCTCCTGTAGCCTTCCATTTTCCTGCTGATCTGCAAATTCTCCTGTAGTCCCATTCTCCTGTGCCCCACATTCATTTGAAACTCCTTCAGTCTGCCTTATGTTTCTCATATCACCATCTCCTCATAGTTCCCTTTGCAGTTCCCTAACAATACAACAAGAGGGGTGGCCATCTTCAGTTAGGGCAGCCTGACTTCTCTCGTTTTGAAAACAATGGGAGATGGTGGCCATCTTTATTGGGCCAGCCTCACTTTCACACTCAAAAGCTGGAAGACAATGGCCTGTGACTTCAGACTTATTGAAAGTCATTGGAAACAGTGGCCACGTTGACCTAGGGCAATATTTGTGTGTTTGATGGCAGAAATTGGGAGATCATGAGAAACTTAAAAAAAAACCCATAATATTGTGAGACTTGCAAGAAAATTATAGACGTTGTCAGCTCAGGTTTTCACACACAAAATGAGCAAAACATTTATTTTTTCAGGCTAAGAGACATATTTCAGAATAAGGTAAAGAACAAACCAAGTAAAATCTCCATGACAGTGAGAGAGCACAAAGTGATTCCCCCTCTCTAACATTCTGCATCTGCATTGAATCACAAAAATTGTAAAAAGAAAAGGAGTACTTGTGGCACCTTAGAGACTAACCAATTTATTTGAGCATAAGCTTTCGTGAGCTACAGCTCACTTCATCGGATGCATCCGATGAAGTGAGCTGTAGCTCACGAAAGCTTATGCTCAAATAAATTGGTTAGTCTCTAAGGTGCCACAAGTACTCCTTTTCTTTTTGCGAATACAGACTAACACGGCTGTTACTCTGAAACAAAAGTTGTAGCCGTCTCTGCATCAAGTAGGGAGACTTCTGTACATTTAAAGGTGCAGTACACAAAAACCAGAATGACAACTTCTTCTGTTGGCTATATACCATAGTTACATACACCACACCAGCCTTGTCTACATACAAACGCTGTACCCCTTTAACTAGTACCACCCGTTTTACTGTGGATGCAGTTATTTCTGTATAAAGCTGACTTATATTGGTATAGTTATACCTGTATGGGAAGGTAATAACTAGAGATGTGTGGGAACTGGAATTTCCATCCATTCCATGCCAGGTGGAGAGCCTGGAAGCCAGACAGGCTGGCTTCCCACCAGGTGGGCAGCCTGGCAGCCTGCCATCCTTCCTGCCTGGTTTCCATTGAAAGTTTTGAAGAGTTGTCACATTCCTGGAGAACCTTTTGATTCCACTGTATCAGCAATTTCCAGCAGCAATCTGTTCCATTAGGAAATTCTCAACCAGCTTCAATAATAAATAACCTTATACTGACACCATTGCATTCACCCTAGGGGTTACACTGATATAACTAGTTCAGTAGAAAAATCACACACCCCCTAACCAAAATAGATGAACTGGTACAAAACCTGTGTGCACACAAGGCTATAGTCAGAGCATATCTTCATCTTCGTAAGAAGAGCCAGCACCCATCCATAGCATAATAATAAAAGTATAATAGCATCCTCAGTTATTTCTTGACAAATTATGACTTTTAACATAAAATTAGATCCTTAATATGTTAACATCTGAAACGCATTTACATCTCAGTTACCAAAACCACCCATTTCAGACAGAAGTGGAATCAGAATTAAACCATGAAAATCTGAACACATGTAAACTTTGGGGGATGGGGAGCATTGAGGTAGAGCTGAACCTGGATCTGAATTCCACAATTAGAACTTCTCTCTGTATGGGCTAAGCCTGAACCCCATATCCAAACACTCTCCAATTCTCATGGTGCGGAGACCCAATCCAAATGGATATTTTGCAGCTCATGCCTTATAGGGAATAGAATGGAGAACTGGCTGTGAGAGAGCTCATGGCTATTCCAGCCTCCACCTCTCCCAGCAGGGGGTCAACGTAAGGAATGAAGGAACTGTGGTAAGAGGTATGCTCACAACTGCTAGAATCATCAACAATTTGTATTTATATAAACTGCATTCATACCACAACTCAGGCAGTGGTACAATCAGTCATTGTAGAATTAACAGCATGTGTGTGGACTCTATTCACTTCCAGCAGGAGTCACTGCAGGGAATATTGTAGGAGAACAGTTAATGAGGAAGCTAATCTCCAGTCCTAACCTAGTATATGAGCATTGGCTGTGGGGGTATTTGTGACTATTCCAGCCCCTGACCTGGAAGGATGTGTATTAAGTAAGTTACAGCCATAGGAGTGACTGTCCTTCTCCCACTAGGGATCACTGTACAGGGAAGTGTATAAATGCTGGCAGTAGGGAAGCTCACAGCCCAGCCAGTCCTAATCTCTACCTCTTTTTAGGGAATGGAATAGAAGCTTCAGAAATCCCTGAACTATGGAAACTTAAAAGGGCATTGTGGGGTGATGAGCAGTTTTCTTTATGGTAATTTTCCCCAGTGAAAACTGTAACAAAATGTAATTTATGTATGTGTGTGAAAGGGTTGTGAGAACTCCTTTATCTTTGGAGTGGAACATGGCGATCCCACTGAGATGAATATATAGCTGTCATTTCAGGTCTTCTGATACTGGCACCTGGTCCATGGTAAATCTTCTTTGTGGTGCCATTATCTTTGAGTTCCTGAAATCGTTTGTTTGATTGAACTGCAGCAGAGGCATTTTGTCATCCTTACCAACTGCCAACAACAATAAAATGTAAACAAATACCATTCCTGTAAATCAGCATTTAATTAGTTTACTGGAAAGAGCTGAGAGAGATGTAGCCTAGAAACAAGGTTTAAAAGAAGGATTCTATCGCAGAGTGGCTCAACCAATTCCTGGTTTTATAAATGGACTGATGAGCACATTGGAAAGATGGATGGAGGATTTGCTTAGTGAACAACCTGCATTGTACCTTGGGCTTGATCCAGTGCCCACTGAAGTCAATGGGAGTCTTTCCATTGATTTGAATGGACAGTAGATCAGGCCCCTTGCACTTGAAGTGAAACCTTTCAATGTTTCTGTAAGTTTATTTCAAATACAAAGTTAACTATGGCTCAGACAGACCAAAACATGGGGTGCCCGATCTCCTGTGTAATGTTTGTCAATTGAAAGTCTCCTTCAGTATGTTAAGCAATATGTTTGCCTTGGGAGAGACAAGATTCACAACTAAGCACCCACTTCAAGTCCTTCTGGAAGCAAATTCTGTATCTCTTCTAATCTGATCATTTCAACTGAGAAACCAGGACCAGATCAAAGCCATAGTATAATTAGCTTTTTAGCAAGAGACCACCTTGAACTGGAGCTGAAAGCATGACATAGACAGATCAAAACTGTTTGCACTGCAGTCCCATTTCATGATGTGGGCTTGAGACTTGATTCCACCAAACCTGATTCCATTGAATTTACTAATTAACATTAGTATTTGTTTTTAAAATGTTTCAGTTCACCCTTAAAAAGACCTTGTCCTAGCTAGTTTCACTGGTTGAGAAGGATGGCCTTGTAGCTAATGTGACTGGGGCTAGATTCTCAACTGGAGTAAGTGGCATTAAAGGTGGGCAGGAACTGCATTTTTTTTTATCTTGCCGGGAATCCATGGTTTTGAAATTTTCCCCATTCTTAAATGGAGTGTAAACAAAACACTTGGAAACTTTCTGTGAAACAAAATTTTGGAAAAAAAATGTTTTGGGTCAATGAATATGTTTTGTTCCAATACAACTGAAATGTTTCATTCCAATCTAAACTTTTTATATTCTATAATAGAAAAAAGATCTGAAATGAAGAGTCATTTTGAAGCAGAAAACTGACATGGTCCACACCAAAAAAGGTTGAAACAGAATATTTTGACCATATAGAAATGTGGTTTTTTTTCAATTGTTCTTTCTAAATAAACTGTTGTTGAAATTGACATGTTTTTGCAAAATGTTTCACTTTTGACAAATTGGCATTTCCCAAAGAAATATGTTCTGTGGCTAAATTTCCTATTAGCTCTAATTGGGATAACTCCACTGACTTCAATGGATAGCGATTTATACCAGCTGAGAATCTGACCCATGTCTGGAAGTCTGCAGAGCTGGGTTCTATGCCAGATAGGATTACAGATGTGCTGTGTGGCTCTGGGCACTTCACTATGCCTTAGATCTGATCTGTACTGTTAGGACAATTTACCTGTTTGATCTAATCTAGCTATGCATTTATAATGTACACAACACTGTGGTATGTAGGCACTGCTGTAGTAGCTGATAATATTTACCTACTGCATGGGATGGGGGTTGCCTACAGCATAGGGCAAAACTTGATGTTTGCAAAGCACCATGGTCCAGATCCTCAAAGGTATTCAGACACCTAACTCCCTATTGGCGTTTTGGAGGCTCCTCCCATTGGAGTTAGGCACCTAAATACCTTTGAGGATTTTTACCCAAGCTCCTCAGATGGAAGGTGCTATAGAAGTGTAAAGTATCACTGAATGAGATCTGTGTTTCCCTCCCACAGCTTCTCCTACATGTGACACCAAGAGCAGAGGGCAGAGAGAAGCTGCTGGAAAGCGCAAACGCCTGCAGAAAGAGAGACTGATGTTACTCGGAGGAGGCTTCATTTATCACAGCCTGGTACATGTTATCAAACAATCTTGATGATGTTTGACAACACGGTTGACCTCCCCCTCCTCTACCTCCACATGCACTGAAGTGGGGAAACAACATGGAGTCTTTCACTGGAAGTGCTGTTTACAAAATACTGAATTTTCTTTCCAAAATTCCACAGCAAGAGGCAGTCAGCAGCTTTAGCACATGCCAGCATGAACTGGAGCATTTCCTAGGCTGACTTGCTTTCAGTAGAATAAACATAGAGGTTAGATACTTAAGTATTTTATATATCCAAATCTATCATAACCGTAGTAGTAAAATAACACAGCTGTGCCTGGCCGAGAGCTGAAGGACTGTGGATGCTAAGAGTAATTAAACGGGGTTAAGTAGTTGTATCTTAGAGCTGTTGGTTTCCTGGATCCTAGGACAGGGCCAATGTAGCCAGTTTGTCTTGGTTTTGGAACTTACTGACTGCTGAACTCTAATATGCAGTGTTGTTGTAGCCCTGCTGATCTCATAAAAGATATTATCTCACCCACCTGGTTGCAGTCTACTATGGCAGAGATAATAATGCAGTCATAGCATTGGAGGTTATTGGATGCAGCTGTCCTGTAGTGTAGCCGATGGAATTGTATTTCAGTCTTAGAGGCTCCTGGATGCTGTGCTATTACATAGCGGAGGTAACACAGCTCAGTCTTATTACCGTAGAGCCCTACATGCTGTGATGTAATAGACAGCTTGAGTCGGCTCTCACTTTCACTGGTCTTGTGCAAGTGTAACTCGACTGACCTCAGTGAAGTTGCTCCTCATTTACACTGTGGTGTGCAGGAGCAGAAGCAGCTGTGTCTCAGGGAAGGGTGCTGAATGCTCTTCTTTAATATCCCAGAGATTCTGTGATGTATCACGTCTCAATGTCACAGGCAGGTGCTGTATAGGCCTGGGGCAACGCTTATAGCATGGCCTTCCATTATCTTCCCCGAAGACTGTACACAGTGAGGGAGGAAAGGGAACCAGTTTCACAGCTGTCTGGCACACATCGCCAAGCTCCTCAGTTTGATCAGAGATACTGGTGTACTCACCCCTTGTCTTTATGTCAATTTTCATTAATTATTTTTACAGCAAGGAAAGGGGGGGGGGAAACCTCACAATTACATAATATGCACAGACTACAATGATCAAGAGCAGCAATATAGCATTTTATTACCCTAGCACATGCAGCTATTTGTGTCTTACCCACTGAATCAAAGGGCCTGATTCTCCTCTTGCTAACCCCAGTTTCATACAGTGATGGCAATCGAGTTACTCCTGATTTCCACCAGTTTACGTGGAAGATGTATCAGGACCAGGGATCCTATCACTATGTTTGTTAGAAATCTTATGCCTTGTTCTCCTCTCACTTATATCAGTTTAACACCAGAGCAACCCCATTGACATTAATGGAATTGCGCCCAGTTTATGCAAGTATTAGAGAGGGAAGAAACAGGCCACTTTAGTTCAAGATTCTTCTGTGCCATATCACAATATATTGAGTGTCATTTGGTTTGGAGCATGGGAGGAGTTTCCCCAAATTCCCTCTTGCCGTGATAGTGGAAGGGAGTTTGTTACAACAGACTATCAGCTTTTTATGGAGGCCTTCAGGTTTGCCAGGAAGCAGAGAATTTTTGCCAGCCAATGCTACTCCCCCTAAAAACCTAGTTTCTCTGTGGCTGCTGTGAGATGTTTGTGATGCCATGCTATGTTCTAAGCATCCCGTTAGTCATTTGTGGTCCAGTTTTCAAAACTGGGTGCCTAAATGGACAGCGAGTTGTCTAAATCGGGCTGCCATGCACTCATTTAGATACCTCAGGGTACCTTGACACAGCAGCAAAAAAAAACCTGTGGCAGCAAGTCTCAGGGTATGTCTACACTACGGAATAAGGTCGAATTTATAGAAGTCGTTTTTTTAGAAATCGGTTTTATATATTCGAGTGTGTGTGTCCCCACAGAAAATGCTCTAAGTACATTAAGTGCATTAACTCGGCGGAGCGCTTCCACAGTACCGAGGCTAGAGTCGACTTCCGGAGCGTTGCACTGTGGGTAGCTATCCCACAGTTCCCGCAGTCTCCGCTGCCCATTGGAATTCTGGGTTGAGATCCCAATGCCTGATGGGGCTAAAACATTGTCCCGGGTGGTTCTGGGTACATATCGTCAGGCCCCCGTTCCCTCCCTCCCTCCGTGAAAGCAAGGGCAGACAATCGTTTCGCGCCTTTTTTCCTGAGTTACCTGTGCAGACGCCATACCATGGCAAGCATGGAGCCCGCTCAGGTAACCGTCACCCTATGACTCCTGGGTGCTGGCAGACGCGGTACGGCATTGCTACACAGTAGCAGCAACCCCTTGCCTTGTGGCAGCAGATGGTACAGTACGACTGGTAGCCGTCATCGTCATGTCCGAGGTGCTCCTGGCCATGTCGGCTGGGAGTGCCTGGACAGACATGGGCGCAGGGACTAAATTTGGAGTGACTTGACCAGGTCATTCTCTTTAGTCCTGCAGTCAGTCCTATTGAACCGTCTTATGGTGAGCAGGCAGGCGATACGGATTGCTAGCAGTCGTACTGTACCATCTTCTGCCGGGTAGGCAAGAGATGAGGATTGCTAGCAGTCATATTGTACCATCTTCTGCCGAGCAGCCATGAGATGTGGATGGCATGCAGTCCTTCTGCACTGTCTGCTGCCAGCCAAAGATGTAAAAGATAGATGGAGTGGATCAAAACAAGAAATAGACCAGATTTGTTTTGTACTCATTTGCTTCCCCCCCTCCCCTGTCTAGGGGACTCATTCCTCTAGGTCACACTGCAGTCACTCACAGAGAAGGTGCAGCGAGGTAAATCTAGCCATGTATCAATCAGAGACCAGGCTAACCTCCTTGTTCCAATAAGAACAATAACTTAAGTGCACCATTTCCTATTGGAACCCTCCGTGAAGTCCTGCCTGAAATACTCCTTGATGTAAAGCCACCCCCTTTGTTGATTTTAGCTCCCTGAAGCCAATCCTGTAAGCCATGTCGTCAGTCACCCCTCCCTCCATCAGAGCAACGGCAGACAATCGTTCCGCGCCTTTTTTCTGTGCGGACGCCATACCAAGGCAAGCATGGAGGCCGCTCAGCTCACTTTGGCAATTAGGAGCACGTTAAACACCACACGCATTATCCAGCAGTATATGCAGCACCGGAGCCTGGCAAAGCGATACCGGGCGAGGAGGTGACGTCAGCGTGGTCACGTGAGTGATCAGGACATGGACACAGATTTCTCTGAAAGCATGGGCCCTGCCAATGCATGCATCATGGTGCTAATGGGGCAGGTTCATGCTGTGGAACGCCGATTCTGGGCTCGGGAAACAAGCACAGACTGGTGGGACCGCATAGTGTTGCAGGTCTGGGACAATTCCCAGTGGCTGCGAAACTTTCGCATGCGTAAGGGCACTTTCATGGAACTTTGTGACTTGCTTTCCCCTGCCCTGAAGCGCATGAATACCAAGATGAGAGCAGCCCTCACAGTTGAGAAGCGAGTGGCGATAGCCCTGTGGAAGCTTGCAACGCCAGACAGCTACCGGTCAGTTGGGAATCAATTTGGAGTGGGCAAATCTACTGTGGGGGCTGCTGTGATGCAAGTAGCCCACGCAATCAAAGATCTGCTGATATCAAGGGTAGTGACCCTGGGAAATGTGCAGGTCATAGTGGACGGCTTTGCTGCAATGGGATTCCCTAACTGTGGTGGGGCCATAGACGCAACCCATATCCCTATCTTGGCACAGGAGCACCAAGCCGCCGAGTACATAAACCGCAAGGGGTACTTTTCGATAGTGCTGCAAGCTCTGGTGGATCACAAGGGACGTTTCACCAACATCAACGTGGGATGGCCGGGAAAGGTACATGACGCTCGCATCTTCAGGAACTCTGGTCTGTTTCAAAAGCTGCAGGAAGGGACTTTATTCCCAGACCAGAAAATAACTGTTGGGGATGTTATTGAAATGCCTATATGTATCCTTGGGGACCCAGCCTACCCCTTAATGCCATGGCTCATGAAGCCATACACAGGCAGCCTGGACAGTAGTCAGGAGCTGTTCAACTACAGGCTGAGCAAGTGCAGAATGGTGGTAGAATGTGCATTTGGACGTTTAAAGGCGCGCTGGCGCAGTTTACTGACTCGCTTAGACCTCAGTGAAACCAATATTCCCACTGTTATTACTGCTTGCTGTGTGCGCCACAATATCTGTGAGAGTAAGGGGGAGACGTTTATGGCGGGGTGGGAGGTTGAGGGAAATCGCCTGGCTGCTGGTTACGCGCAGCCAGACACCAGGGCGGTTAGAAGAGCACAGGAGGGCGCAGTACGCATCAGAGAAGCTTTGAAAACCAGTTTCATGACTGGCCAGGCTACGGTGTGAAAGTTCTGTTTGTTTCTCCTTGATGAAACCCCCCGCCCCTTGGTTCACTCTACTTCCCTGTAAGCTAACCACCCGCCCCTCCTCCCGTCAATCACCGCTTGCAGAGGCAATAAAGTCATTGTTGCTTCACATTCATGCATTCTTTATTCATTCATCACACAAATAGGGGGATGACTACCAAGGTAGCCCAGGATGGGTGGGGGAGGAGGGAAGGAAAATGCCACACAGCACTTTAAGCACAGCACTTTAAAAGTTTACAACTTTAAAATTTATTGAATGACAGCCTTCTTTTTTTTGGGCAATCCTCTGTGGTGGGGTGGCTGGTTGGCCGGAGGCCCCCCCACTGCGTTCTTGGGCATCTGGGTGTGGAGGCTATGGAACTTGGGGAGGAGGGCGGTTGGTTACACAGGGGCTGTAGTGGCAGTCTGTGCTCCAGCTGCCTTTGCTGCAGCTCAACCATACACTGGAGCATACTGGTTTGGTCCGCCAGCAGCCTCAGCATTGAATCCTGCCTCCTCTCATCATGCTGCCACCACGTTTGAGCTTCAGCCCTCTCTTCAGCCCGCCAGTTACTCTCTTCAGCCCGCCACTTACTCTCTTCAGCCCGCCACCTCTCCTCCCAGTCATTTTGTGCTTTCCTACACTCTGACATTATTTGCCTCCACGCATTCGTCTGTGCTCTGTCAGTGTGGGAGGACAGCATGAGCTCGGAGAACATGTCATCGCGAGTGCATTTTTTTTTCTTTCTAAGCTTCACTAGCCTCTGGGAAGGAGAAGATCCTGTGATCATTGAAACACATGCAGCTGGTGGAGAAAAAAAAGGGACAGCGGTATTTCATAGAATCATAGAATATCAGGGTTGGAAGGGACCCCAGAAGGTCATCTAGTCCAACCCCCTGCTCAAAGCAGGACCAATTCCCAGTTAAATCATCCCAGCCAGGGCTTTGTCAAACCTGACCTTAAAAACCTCTAAGGAAGGAGATTCTACCACCTCCCTAGGTAACGCATTCCAGTGTTTCACCACCCTCTTAGTGAAAAAGTTTTTCCTAATATCCAATCTAAACCTCCCCCACTGCAACTTGAGACCATTACTCCTCGTTCTGTCATCTGCTACCATTGAGAACAGTCTAGAGCCATCCTCTTTGGAACCCCCTTTCAGGTAGTTGAAAGCAGCTATCAAATCCCCCCTCATTCTTCTCTTCTGCAGGCTAAACAATCCCAGCTCCCTCAGCCTCTCCTCATAACTCATGTGTTCCAGTCCCCTAATCATTTTTGTTGCCCTTCGCTGGACTCTCTCCAATTTATCCACATCCTTCTTGAAGTGTGGGGCCCAAAACTGGACACAGTACTCCAGATGAGGCCTCACCAATGTCGAATAGAGGGGAACGATCACGTCCCTCGATCTGCTCGCTATGCCCCTACTTATACATCCCAAAATGCCATTGGCCTTCTTGGCAACAAGGGCACACTGCTGACTCATATCCAGCTTCTCGTCCACTGTCACCCATAGGTCCTTTTCTGCAGAACTGCTGCCTAGCCATTCGGTCCCTAGTCTGTAGCTGTGCATTGGGTTCTTCCGTCCTAAGTGCAGGACCCTGCACTTATCCTTATTGAACCTCATCAGATTCCTTTTGGCCCAATCTTCCAATTGGTCTAGGTCCTTCTGTATCCTATCCCTCCCCTCCAGCGTATCTACCACTCCTCCCAGTTTAGTATCATCCGCAAATTTGCTGAGAGTGCAATCCACACCATCCTCCAGATCATTTATGAAGATATTGAATAAAACTGGCCCCAGGACCGACCCTTGGGGCACTCCACTTGATACCGGCTGCCAACTAGACATGGAGCCATTGATCACTACCCGTTGAGCCCGACAATTTAGCCAGCTTTCTACCCACCTTATAGTGCATTCATCCAGCCCATACTTCCTTAACTTGCTGACAAGAATACTATGGGAGACCGTGTCAAAAGCTTTGCTAAAGTCAAGAAACAATACATCCACTGCTTTCCCTTCATCCACAGAACCAGTAATCTCATCATAAAAGGTGATTAGATTAGTCAGGCATGACCTTCCCTTGGTGAATCCATGCTGGCTGTTCCTGATCACTTTCCTCTCATGCAAGTGCTTCAGGATTGATTCTTTGAGGACCTGCTCCATGATTTTTCCAGGGACTGAGGTGAGGCTGACTGGCCTGTAGTTCCCAGGATCTTCCTTCTTCCCTTTTTTAAAGATTGGCACTACATTAGCCTTTTTCCAGTCATCCGGGACTTCCCCGGTTCGCCACGAGTTTTCAAAGATAATGGCCAGTGGCTCTGCAATCACAGCCGCCAATTCCTTCAGCACTCTCGGATGCAACTCGTCCGGCCCCATGGACTTGTGCACGTCCAGCTTTTCTAAATAGTCCCTAACCGCCTCTATCTCCACAGAGGGCTGGCCATCTCTTCCGCATTTTGTGATTCCCAGCGCAGCAGTCTGGGAGCTGACCTTGTTAGTGAAAACAGAGGCAAAAAAAGCATTGAGTACATTAGCTTTTTCCACATCCTCTGTCACTAGGTTGCCTCCCTCATTCAGTAAGGGGCCCACACATTCCTTGGCTTTCTTCTTGTTGCCAACATACCTGAAGAAATTTAAAAAGACACATTTTATAAAACAGTGGCTACACTCTTTCAGGGTAATCCTTGCTGTTAACATTACATACATAGCACATGTGCTTTCGTTACAAGGTCGCATTTTGCCTCCCCCCACCGCGTGGCTACCCCCTCAACCCTCCCCCTCCCTGTGGCTAACAGCGGGGAACATTTCTGTTTAGCCACAGGCAAACAGCCCAGCAGGAATGGGCTCCTCTGAGTGTCCCCTGAAGAAAAGCACTCTATTTCAACCAGGTGACCATGAATTATATCTCACTCTCCTGAGGATAACACAGAGAGATAAAGAACGGATGTTGTTTGAATGCCAGCAAACATACACTGCAATGCTTTGTTCTACAATGATTCCCAAGTACGTGTTACTGGCCTGGAGTGGTAAAGTGTCCTACCATTAAGGACACAATAAGGCTGCCCTCCCCAGAAACCTTTTGCAAAGGCTTTAGGAGTACATCTAGGAGAACCGCGAATGCCAGGGCAAAGTAATCCTTTCACATGCTTGCTTTTAAACTATGTATAGTATTTTAAAAGGTACACTCACCAGAGGTCCCTTCTCCGCCTGCTGGGTCCAGGAGGCAGCCTTGGGTGGGTTCAGGGGGTACTGGCTCCAGGTCCAGGGTGAGAAACAGTTCCTGGCTGTCGGGAAAACCAGTTTCTCCGCTTGCTTGCTGGGAGCTATCTGGTTTTCTGGTAGGCTTGCCTCAGCTCCTTCAGTTTCACGCGGCACTGCTTCGGGTCCCTGTTATGGCCTCTGTCCTTCATGCCCTGGGAGATTTTCACAAAGGTTTTGGCATTTCGAAAACTGGAACGGAGTTCTGATAGCACGGATTCCTCTCCCCAAACAGCGATCAGATCCCGTACCTCCCGTTCGGTCCATGCTGGAGCTCTTTTGTGATTCTGGGACTCCATCATGGTCACCTGTGCTGATGAGCTCTGCATGGTCACCTGCAGCTTGCCACGCTGGCCAAACAGGAAATGAGATTTAAAAGTTCGCGGTTCTTTTCCTGTCTACCTGGCCAGTGTATCTGAGTTGAGAGTGGTGTCCAGAGTGGTCACAATGGAGCACTCTGGGATAGCTCCCGGAGGCCAATACCATCGAATTGTGTCCACAGTACCCCAAATTCGAGCCGGCAACGTCGATTTAAGCGCTAATCCACTTGTCAGGGGTGGAGTAAGGAAATCGATTTTAAGAGCCCTTTAAGTCGAAATAAAGGGCTTCATTGTGTGGACGGGTGCAGGTTTACATCGATTTAACGCTGCTAAATTCGACCTAAAGTCCTAGTGTAGACCAGGGCTCAGACCCCAGGTCAAGTGACTCAGGCTTGCAGGGCTTACACTGTGGGGCTAAAAATAGCAATGTAGATGTACAGGCAGGCTCATGCTGGAGCCTGGGCTCTGAGACCCCCACCCCCATCCGGGTTTCAGAGCCCAGGCTCCAACCTGAGACCTGCTGGCCCAAGACCTGCAGACCCAAGTCAGTTGACCCTGGCTCTGAGCGGTGCTGCTGTGGGTCTTTTTTTGCTGTTTGACATACCCTAAATGTTGACGTAGGTGCCTATCTTTAGGAAACCGGAGTTTGATCATTGAACTCCCAATAAGTGCTCTGCAGTTGACAATGTCATTGATAGCCACAGAAGGAAATAAGTTTCTATTCTATTTTTTTTCTGCTTTCAAACACTGAAAAACCGAAACTAGAAAATAACTCAAAACTGACAATTTGTTATTTTGGTTGCTTTTTTTTTTTTGGATGAAACAGAAATTTTATGAAAGAAGTAAATTTCCCATTACACTGCTAATTTTAAAAAGGGGGCATAGTTTTCACCAAAACACTTTTTTGGAGAGACAAATGTTAACCGCTTTTATCCCGAGCCATCACTAGGGCCAAATCCACAAAGGAACTAGGATTAATATGTGTATGAAGTATATTTTTGGCCAGCTGCACCTCAGATTCTGGAAGATTAAAGATAACTATCCTGTAGTTAAAATAAAGTTACTTTCAAAACTACAAAATGAAAAACATTTCTTTTTTTCCAGTGAAATGTCTATTGTGGTTCTCATTGCAAATGCACCAAAACAATTATTATATTGTAGAAACAGAAGGCATAGTGGGCACACCAGGCTACAGACAATAAAAGCCTGGTTGACAATAAAAAATTGTCTGTTTCTTAATATATAATGAGTGTCTGTGCTCAGCTGTCTTCACGGGCCATCTCATGTACCTTCTGAACACAGAAGATCAAGATAGTGCTCTAAAGAAGTAAAGAGACACAAAACAGGGGCTATTAATATATACAAGACTTAATTCCAGGTCAGTTGTGACTCCAAACCATCTGATGGCTTAGTGGCCTGTGGAAATGAGTTGGTGGCCTCAGTCCAGCTTCTAATGGACATGTGTCCTTATCACAAAGCTACTGTAACAGATGGCACTTTTGACCCTCTTGCTGGCACACTCAGCAGCGAGGGCAATGAATTAATAAGTACAGAGACTCTCTCACTTCTAGAAATGGCCACTGTAGGTCAGAGTTGTTAGTTAGACAGTGAAACAAAAAGCATTGTTCTTGCCATTTACTGTTTGTTTTGATGCAAAAACTCTCTCCGAGTTTGTTTTTAATTTTTTTCTCCAGGAGCAGAGGGGAGTGGGCGAGGATGGCTTTAAGACACTTTTTCAAACTACCTTCCCCTATGCGGGGACGAGCTAGTGACTAGTCTGTTCTACTGCAAAAGTTAGAGCGGTCTATGCTACACAAAACCCCAAAGAGCCATTGGGACACAGCCCGGGATTCCTTGGGGTGATCCTCTGAACTGGAGGCTCAGTATGACAGTGAGCTGCTATCCTAGCACTACATCATCCAGGGATTCACTTTGTGCAAATTATAAGTATTTTCTGTGAAAAAAATTCATTTACTTTGACTATTTCACTGATTTAATTAAATCAATCAAAATGAACATTTTCTTTTCATTTCAGTTCAGTTAGAAAATGTTCATTTTGTTTTGAATAAAAAAAGTTAGTGTTGGTTTTTTCCCCACTCCTTTGTCCCTTTTCCTGTCCCCTTTCCCTCCAAAATGACATTTTTTTTTCATTCCTTTTGAAAAGCCATTTTTCATCAAAAAGTATCCTTGACCAGTCTCCATTCAACAGCTCCTCCCCTTTTAAACTGGCTGAGAGATACACAACTCACATTTCAGTCTCATGTGTCAACACTGATCTGGGCAAAGTCCCCCAACAAAGAGAAAGCAGTGAAGACCTGGTACTTCTAATATTTTGTGTGCAAAAAGAACAAAAAGAAAAAACCCTTATACATCCTTAAAGAAGAGTAAACATCTCTCTCTCTGCCTTACACACACCACACACAAGTTTTGCTTGGCAAGTGGACTTTAAGACAAACTGGGCCCTTTTCTGATCTCAGTTACTCTAGATTGTCCCCAGTGTAAGTCAATGGAGTTACGCTGGATTTACACCAGTACAACTGGTTTTAGAGTGTGTTGGAGCAGTCAGTGTGTGGCAGTTGGAACTCCCTTTGTCCATTCTATGCCTGTTCTATGGATAAACACAGGTTTTCAGTTTCCAGGGCTTTGAGTCAAGTGCCTTTCACCTCACTACATTCACTGGAGAAAATGTAAAGGTGAGCAAACCTAGTGGTGAGCAATTCTTGAGCACTATTCACAAAGGTGCAAGGCTGCTGTTCTTGCTGGCGGAGCTCACAGGGTTAAACTGGGGATCATGTTCTTGAAGCCCCCTAGGTTTGCTTTATTTGACTCATCAATCTAACTGAAGCTTTGCTGGCTTCAGATAACGCAGGGATTAACTAGGACAGCAAGACAAACAGAAGCTTGAATATCCACCTAGGTTAGCAGTCTCACCCTTCCACCAATCAACATGCCAGGGCTAATTAATAACAGGGGACACTAAATCTTACTCTGTGTCTGACTGATTTATCACTGAAATTCCTCTTTGGGATTTTATTGTTGGGAATATTGATCAGACTGACATTAAATAAATGGAAATGAGAGTAAATCATTATCCAGGAGCTAGCCAGGACTGAGTGCATAAGGACTGGTTTCTCGCTCTCATTCTATTTTCCATCCAGAGATGAAGGGGGATGTATTCCATGTATGACTTCAGAGGCTAAACCACGAGGGAGCATCCCTGCAAATGACTGAAGATTTTCCTGATTCTTTTACCTCCATCGGTTCTATTTTTTTCTTTCAGCGTTCAGCTTTCTCCCTCCACCCAAAGGAGATGTCATCAAGAGCCTTCCCCTCTCCCAGCTCATAGCATGCAGCCACATCATTTTGACACTGTTCATGACAAATGCCTTGATCACACAATCCAGACAAAGCTCAGTTGATGGAAAAATAATGTGCCCTTTAATTTCTAAGGGTATGTCTACACTGGAGTTGGAGGTGTACTTTTCAGCTTAGGGAGACATACCTAGGCTAGCTTGTGGTGGTATGAGCCATGGGAGGGGTCAGCTGCTCAAGTACATACCTTCAGTATCAGACAGGATTGTACTTGGCACAGCTAGCCAGTCCCACTGCTCATGCTAGGGCAGCTACACTTCTATTTTTAGCATGCTAGCTTGATCAGAGCTAGGGCAGGCATGTCTACATGAGCTGGAAATTACACCGCCAGCTACAGTTTAGGCATACCCTCAGTGTCTGATTGTCTTCTCCCTTACATCTGTGTCAAGTAGGAGTAACTCCACTGAAGCCAATGGAGTTAGTCCTAGTGTAAAATTGACATAAGGGAGAAGACATTCAGGTCCCGTAATCTCTAAAAATGTCTGCTGACCTTCAATCTTTCATACCCCACCTTTACACAAATGGCTTTGCAGGGTCTGAAAACACATCAGGCTGTGAGCTATGAGTGTGTGAGGTAGGAAGCATATTGCATTTTGGGGGCATGTTGTTAGGGTTCAATATCTGTCACTTTAGGAAAAAGGATGCATTGAAGGGCTGATTCTCATCCTCTCACATCAGTGTAAATCAGAAATCACTCCAGTCCAGTCAGTGAAATTAAGCTTGTAGAAAACAGGAAGAGGAGCTGCAGGCCCACAGGCCTTGTCTCCTACTGAATTGTTTCGCTTAATATTCCCACCATTGCTAACGCTGATCCAGCTTCTCCAGTGATGCCAAGAAAAGTACTTCACAGGGTCCATTCCCACTAGAGGGAAAAGGAACTGCCCTCAACATTACTTGTAACATTTTGTATCTAAAATGCTGAGCATCCACATATAAATATATGCTCAGGCTACATACAAACATTGCTACCTCTGCTGTGAGCATGCTGCCTTCATCATTTCGTACTGAGGATTAGTCTCAGGTGCCCACCAGCTGCTACCTTTGGCAGCATATTCACCTGCCTCCTTGCTTCAGATCTTACCATGGGAAATGGCTGGACTAATGGACAGGCTTGAGTGGAGGTGGAGGAGCTTACTTGACTCGCTCCGCCTGCTGCTGCTTAATCTAACTGTATGGTGCTCAGCAATTGGGTCTGTGAGCATGGCTTCATATAGATGGCTCCCATACAGCTGGTGCCTGGGAGCAGCACTTAATTCTTACGTGTCTACAGGGACTTTTAAATCCCTGACTCCATGTAGATAAGTTTTTAAATCTGTCTCCATGTAGATAAGTTTTCGGGGAGTCAGAGAGGGAGCCCCAGAACAGAGGTGGTGACCTCAAAACTTTTGTGCCAAAATATTGGAAGAAGTTATCATCCATAATGTCCTCCCTGTCATTTCTTAACCCTCTGGATGCACCATTTTACAGACTGCCAACCAAACAAGCGCTCAGATGGGAATGTTTATGTCAGCAGTATCTAATGAGTTATGCCTATACAGCAGGACCTACATATTAGGAACACCCTTGTGATAGCTGCACTCCTGCTCTCATCAAAGACTCTCTTTTCTTTTATGCAATGTACAGAGTTAATAGCTGCAGTAAAACCACTCCTAGTGCGTGGGTTAATGAGGTGTTAATGGAGACCAGGTGCTCATGTATAGGAGTACTGAGGGCATGGAAATGAAGGTTACTGATTTGCAACCAGAGTTCTTCGAGATGGATGCTGCATGTTCTCACTCATGGGACTCTCCAACCAGTGCAGCCTGAATGGTAGAACTCTAGCTAGCAGTGCTCCCACGTGCCTCCCTTGCTTCTCCCTCAGCGAACATTCCAGGGACAGGGTATACAAGGGGCTCCAGCTGCCTCAGCTCCTTCCCCCGTGATCCCAGTTCTTTGCTAAGTAGGACTCCGAGGCAGAAAGGAAAGGTGGATGGGGAGTGGGATTACACAGAGTCCTTCTTGAAGAACTTCACTTACTAGTAATGACAGGTTTCAGAGTAACAGCCGTGTTAGTCACTTTGGATGGGCTATTACCAGCAGGAGAGTGAGTTTGGGTGTGGGGGGGCGGAGGGTGAGAAAACCTGGATTTGTGCTGGAAATGGCCCAACTTGATTATCATACACATTGTAAGGAGAGTGATCGCTTTAGATAAGCTATTACCAGCAGGAGAGTGGGGTGGGAGGAGGTATTGTTTCATGGTCTCTGTGTATATAATGTCTTCTGCAGTTTCCACGGTATGCATCCGATGAAGTGAGCTGTAGCTCACGAAAGCTTATGCTCAAATAAATTGGTTAGTCTCTAAGGTGCCACAAGTACTCCTTTTCTAGTTACTAGTAAGTAACATTCATTTCTTCTTTGAGTGTCATCTATTGTGGGAACTTGGAGTCCTAACTAAATACGGAGTGCAATATGTCCTTGCCACATTTTGCATCTGTTCTAGATTTTAAGTCTAATGAGTAATGCTTAGTAAATGTGTGGATTGTACTCCATGTTGCTGCTCTGCATTAATCTATTAAAGGAATATGTCTAGCAAATGCCATAGAAGCTTGTTTTGATCTAGTAGAATGAACTCCAATTCTCTTAGGAAGAGGGAGACTCATCAGCAAATTTCTTTAATACACAGTCTAACCCATAGTGAAAGAGTCTGTACTTTATTCCTCTTATTGTAAACAAATTGGGAAATTGTCTAAAATGCTTAGTTTTATCTAAATCAAAAGCTAGAGCCCTTCTAACATCTAGCATATGTAATCTACCCTCCCTCTCTTGAGTGTGAGGTTTGGAAAAAATATAAGTAATATTTTGATTGGTTTTTATGAAAATCTGGCACTACTTTTGGGTAAGAATTTCAGATATGTATGGAGAATTACTTTATCCTCATGAAAGACAAGGATAAAGGTCTGCAATTAGAACTTATAATTCACTTATGTGCCTTGCTGAAGTAATAGCTATCAAGACTATAGCTATCATTAACTGTCTCAAAGGATAAATAGAACAAGGTACAGCTCCACATAGGTTCAAATGGATGATTCATTAATTGTGTAAGCAGTAAGTTTAAATCCCAAGATGGTATGGGATCCCTAACTGGTGGCTATTGATTGATAAGACCTTTCAAGAATCTTATGACTGCAACATGAATAAAAATCAATTTACTATCCTCAGGGACATGGTATGCTGCGATTGCTGTGAGATGAAACTTGACTGATGACAAAGAGAGACCTGTTCTTTTAAGATACAATAAGTACTCTAATATGTAAGAACTGGAGTTCTATATGGATCAACTTCATACATGGAAACCCACAATAAAAATCCTTTCCATTTATAACCATAACATTCTCATGTGGACAATTTCCTTGAATTAATTAGTACATTTTGCACTTCTAGAGAATGAGACCATTCTAACAGCCCTAGAGTCTTATTCCCCATGCAGTTAGGTGAAGCAACTGAAGATCTGGATGATACACCATCCCTTGTTGTTGTGTCAACAAGTCTGATACCAATAGCAGAGTCTTGTACAGCCCTCTGGACAGATGAATTAAGTCTGGATACCACTGCTGCCTGGCCCACACCGGTGCTAACAAAATTACTCTGGCCTTCTCTTGGTTCATGTTGTTTAATACTCTTTGAATAAGGGGAAGTGGGGGAAACGCATACAGGAGCCCTTGACTAGAGTTGATCAGAAATGCATCTGATACTGAACCTTTGTCTCTGACTGCTCATGAGCAGAACTTCTGACATTTCTTGTTGCTGGAGGCAAAAAAAGCTTACCGCTGAAGAGGTGGGACACCATTTCCTCCTTCAGTGAACACTCAGATGGTGTGCCAAGGTATTGAGTTTCCCAGATATATGAAGTACTGTTGGGTGAATTTCATGTGTTATACACCAGTCCCAGAGAGACACTGCCTCTCTGCACAACTGTAGACAATGGGCTCCTCCTAGCTCAACTCCAGAACATGTTTCTTTCCCCTGGTGACAAATGCCCTCTGATCATCAGATTGTTGCCCTAATGAGATTCCCCATCCCCAGTCCCACAATAGATACTGGTAACTTTTACTGTTGCCATGGGGAGAATGAATGGTATACTCTTCTTTACATTTATTTCTACTTGCTGTGGAATTGTCCATTTTTGATGCATACCATCTATGCCTAGTTGGTGGTTGCACAATAACTTGTGCTGTAGTCCCCTCATTAGAGACAAGAGTGTGTGTGGAGGCAATGCTAAAAGAGCTATCAACCAAAGGGAAAAAAAGAGTATTATCTCTTGTGGGGACTGCAGGAGCAGCAGTACCACTGATTTTATTTTTACTGACCTTTCTTCCAGAAGAAAGGCTTTGGCCACTATGGAGTCCAATATGGCCCCTTGGAAAGGAATCCTCTATGTTGGACATAGGAGTGATTTTTCTCATTTTATGCGTAGATCCAGATTGATAAAAAGTAAACATGTTTTCTCTACATCCCATATAATCTCCCTCCATCATGCCTTTATTAACCAACTGTCTATGTAAGGATATGCTAAAATCTCATTTCCTTAGATATACTGCAATGGCAGAGAGACATTTTGCAAATACCCTGGAAACTGAGGACAGACCAAAAGGCAGGACTGTCTACTGAAAATGGTCCTCTCCTACCATAAAACATAGGTAACTGCAATGACATAGTCTTATTGAAATATGGAAATACAAATCTTTTAAATCCAAAGCTGCAAACCAGTCCTGGAGGGAAAGAGAAGGCGTTACAGAAGCTACAGACCACATTCGGATACTAAACCTTTTTATGAAGTTGTTTAATCTTCTGAGATCCAAGATATGATGAAGGCCACCATCTTTTTTGGGGATCAAGAAACAATACAAATAAAATAGCTGAGGCTATTGTTCTGGCTGAAGCATGTGATGAGGCAAATGCTGCCCTCAACTGATACTTAGCAACATGCTGCCATTCTACCAAAAAGCATTTATTAACCCTCTATGCTCCTCAAGCAGAGTATCCATGAAAGATAACATCTTTCCTCACAGATGATATTGGTATCTCACCATCACAGCTTGATAGTTCACTATTCTCATACATGAAGTGGCTGAGACAAATACCTTTCTTACAGAAAAAAACAGTCTCTTACCTTCTTTATCTGAAGCAGTAGAATAAATTTGTGCATCCTTTGATCTGTGCATTTTGCAGCCTCTAATCCAGTGAACTAGGAGAAGGATGAGTATAAAATATAGCAGGCCTTTCTGAGGACATTGGTACAGTGTCAGCTTTTTTTGACATCCGCTGAGTTGATGAAGATGCATTCCAAATTATTTTTGCTGGTAGAGAAAGTCCTTTCAATAAAGGAAGTGTAGCTCTTTGTCTAGTAGCTGCTCATAAACTATTAATACAGAATGTGAATATTCCTTAGTAGAAATCAAAGGAATCTCTAATGTCCTTGTAATCTGACCCACTAGTTTGTAGAAGATCACCACATGATCTGAATGTGATGAAGCCAAAGTTACCCCTGCACTGTCGTCTGGAGAAGTTAAGCACTCAAAGTGTGGATCTGACTCTTGGATCTCCACTAATTCCTCTTCCTCTGATAAAACATCTTTTACAAATGTAGGAGATCTATCAGGACTCTGATGAACCACCAGATCTGGCTCCTTTGGATCCAAAGTTTGAATGTCTTCATAGTAACGAGTCGGTGAAGGTGTATTACTATACATAGGAATATCCTGGTAAGGTATAGGAGAAGGCCAATGAGACCACCTAAACCAAGGTGAAGCTTGCCACTCTGGCCAAAACCCCATACTCAGATCTGGCTGAAAATATCTTTGATCTTAAGGATCTGGAACAAGAAATTCTTCTTCAAATCCACTGTCTGTTCTGGAGCCATTTTCAGTTCCAAGGGAAGTGGAGATAGTAACCTTATGGGCTGAATGAAAGATAATGGAGAAAAAACTTCTTCTGGAGATCTAGAGTGATTATTAGGAGGTTGAGGTATGGGAGAAATCCTAACCTCTTCTATTCTCCTTCCCCGCTCTGGAGGACTATCTATTTGAATTCGTACTAGTAAACTGTCTGGTTCCTGTTCCAATGACACCTGTGGATTCACCACCAACCAAATTGGAGACAGATCTGGTTGATGAATCTGTGCCATAACCATTATCTGTTGCTGTACTGTATTGGAACTTGTCCTCGGATCTTTACTAGTTGAATCCCGTTCCTTACCCTATCTAACAGATGAAACTATCTTCTCTCTCAGATCCAGCTCTTCTGGATCCAAAACAATCAAACATTTGAAGAGCATCTCCTGATTTTAGAACAAGAGTCCATACTCAGGCTAGGTTTTCTTTAAATATACCCAGATCTCATGGGTCTTTTTCTTGTGGATTGGCTCCTGATGAAGAAGCCAGCACCAACAAGGATGGAACCATTGTAGCAGTGGTTAATTTGTAATGAAAAATGTGGCTGGGGCTCAAGCAATTTTTGTACAATCATAACTGATGCAGCGAGCCCGGAAGTGCCGGGGCTATGAACTGCCAAGCCTAGAGATGCTGAGGCTCAGGCCTGGTAAGCCCTGGCACAAATTAAGTATTGCTTTGTAATCACTACAACAGCCTTGCCCTTCTCTCATGGATTGGATCTAGAGACAGAGTTCAATACCAACGTACACTGAGGTTTACTGATATTTGGAGCCTTCCCACTTCCAGATCCCCCAGTGCGTGGCACCAAAGATGAGGGTTAACTTTTTCCTCCCCCAGACCTGGCTGGCGCTGACGCTTGTCTCTGAGGCTCATTAGAGGTTTGCTGTCTCTTAGTTCCAAGTCATTTGGCTGACAGAGCTTCCTGGAGTAAGATGGCCTGGAGGCTGTTCTGTCTTTCCATCTTCACTCGTGTCATGCAGGTCAAGCAAACTGAGCAATCTAAAGGGGAATGCCCTTTGTCCAAATATGATAAACATCTTGTATTTGTGTTGGACACCAGAAACACAGCTGGACATGAGACGCAGCTCTTAAATCTGGGCTTTTTGGGTTTTGGTTCCACCATCGCAGCACCAAAGACTTATTTTTTAAGTTAAATCTAACATTATAACTAAACTAACTATAAAACTATATAGTAATCATATGGATCCAGTCGGAGCAGTTTCACCTTCACCAGCTGGTCACTACTGGAAGGAACTGAGGTGGCTGGAGTGCCACACCCCTTTTATACCCTCATCTTAGAATGTTTGATGTTCACTGCGGAGTGAGGGATGCTCATGAGCTCTCCAACGAACACTACTAACTAAAGTTCCACTGTTCAAGCTGCAGCAGTCAGAGCATATCATGAGTGGGAATATTCAGAGGACACTTGAAGAAGAAGAGGGGATTAATGTAGAGGACAGCTTTGTTATGCATTTGAAAAAAAACAAGATAGCCTAGAGGTCCATTTGCAAGAATGGGCAAGCATAGCTGTCTCTGTGATTTGTGTGCATTTACTGCACACATTAGACATGCACCTAGCCAATCATTGTCATGTGCAATGACACAATTTGCATGCAGTTGTCAACGCACATTTGTGTGTGCATTTTTTATGCACACAGTTATCCCACTACTTTTTGAAAATTCAGCCCTATGTGTTTCACACCTGACATTGTTTTCTCCTTGGGCTAAATTCCCACTTTCTTCAGCTGAAGCTGGATTATAGAAATTATAGTTTTCTTCCATGGAATGCAAATTCTGCTGTCAGTTACACCAGCATAACTGCTCTGAGGTCTCTTTGAAACTGATTCTCCTCCCACACTGGTTTTACACTGGTTCTATTCCATTGACTTCACTGGAGTTACTCTTGCTTTACACTGATGTGAAATTAGAATCAGGCTCCTTGGGTAGAATTTTCTAAAGCACCTATGTGTCTTAGGAGCTTAAGTCCTATTTTCAAAAGAGACATAGTAGGAAAGTCATTGGGACTTGGGCTCCTAAGTCACTGAAGCACTTTTGAAAATTGTACCCCTGGTGTTTAGTAGTTCATAGAAAGTCATCATGATTATTGATGGAAATAGAACCTCAGTTCATGGGGAAAAGATATTAGGTATAAGGAAATATATTGAGGAATTGAGGAAGTGGAACGTCATTGATTGTTAAAGATCAACAAGGGCTCCAGTAATAGGAAGAAAAATTGTCAGTCAATTCTTCAACACTTCCCCCTTCTTCCTCATCGCCAGCTGCTGTAATTCAGAATATACAGTGTACGCCATTTTTCTCCAGTTAAGCAGGAAAATTTTAAAGCCTCACCACTTGTGTCAGCCTGAGTATCTGTTCACATTTTGCAGCATGGAAGATCCCTGCAACTGGAAGATTTTGATGAGCTTAGATTTCAGTAATTACTTTTACCCCTCTCTTGCTCTCTAATCCATGGTTTTATATTCAGCCACAGCATGTGTGGGTGGAATTTTCTGTCCCTGAGTTTTATTGCTTGTTTTAGTGGCTGACTAAGTTAATACAGTACTAGACTTCACCTCTGGTGCCATAAGCCAGTCTGTGTGATAGATCTAAGCACCCTACTCTTGGTGCAGACTCACAATGCATAAGACCAAATCCTGCTCTTTACTCAGAAGAATTCACTTCAGTGGCAATTCTTGTGTGAATTAAAGGGGGATTTGGCTCGTAATTAGAAGCCTTTCCCTAGTAGAGGTTGGAGAATTATAGTGTGGATCCTGCATCCCTTCTCCTCCACAAAGAGAGAGAGAGGGAGAAAATCCCGTGATCATTATTGAGGTCATCAGCTCAATGTAACTTAGTGTAGAGACATTTGCTATTAGGGATGCACATGACCTTGTGGATTAATAGATTTCATTTTTCGTCTCTGGCAAGAACTTCACACTCTGAATGCAAAACCAGCCTCATCACTCTTCTAAAACTGATTGCATGAACCAAGGCCATCTCAGTGAAATGCTTTGGGAGGCCTGAGACTGCTTTAAATTACGCTAGGGACTGAACCAGCTGTTACGCTGGCCAGGGATCACCAGAGCATGGCAGCATTCTGCCCATACATCCTCCTTCTGGGTATGCCTCTAATACCCTCCCTACTCTTGGGTGGCTTGGAGGAGGTATCGTAGAGACAGTTATGTCAGCTAGGCATTCCCCAGGATGAGTGGATCCTCACCTGCTTTGCTAGGGCACCTTACAGTCTCTTTGCACAGCAGGATCTGACCTGGGGAGCTATGTCAGTGCACAACTAGTATCCGGTCTGAATCAGACTTCGACTTCTTTGCCACCTGCCCCTATTTTATGACCAGTTTGCGTTTAACATGTAATGTTAGAAACCTGCCTACATCACTGCTGAATCCAGGCCATGTATTTTCATGGGAGTTGCACTCACTCACTGAGGCTGCATTTGGCCAATTGATTTTGATATGGCTTGGCTGGTGTAAATCAGAGAAGAGCTTGGTGCAGTGGAAGTTGCATGTGTGTCATGGACAGCAGAACCAGGCCCTTTTTGCTTGATCCTACAGCTACTTATGGTGGTTTCTTGGCAGTGTAACTCAATTGGAACAGTTCCCTGGCTGCGGCCAAAGAAGGCACAGCACACTCAGAAGGGTAGAGTGATTGAAATTTTTTTAGGTGAAAAATGTTTTCATTGAAAGGGGGTTTCAGTGACAACAGGTCATTTGAACATATGATATAGATTGAAGGACATGTGCTACTAATAATAGTAAGGCACAGATTTTCCTGGTTGTGATAGCTGACAGACTTCTTCACCAAATAGTCACCAAACCAACAAAAGGTGATGCCATTTTAGATTTGGTATTGGTGAGTAGTAAGGACCTCATAGAAGAACTGGTTGTAGTGGACAGCCTTGATTTGAGTGATCATGAGCTAATTCCGTTTAAACTAAATAGAAGGATAAACAAAAATAGATCTGCAATTAGGGTCCTTGATTTCAAAAGAGTTCTTAATTTCAAAATGGCAAGCTTTAAACAATTAATGGAATTAGTTAGTGAAGTGAACTGGATGAGGAACTCAAGGATCTGAATGTGGAGGAGGTTTGGAATTACTTTAAGTCAAAGTTGCAGAAACTATCTGAAGTCTGTACCCCAAGCAAGGGGGGAAAATGTGCAGGGAAAAGTTGCAGAGCAAACTGGATGAGCAAGCATCTCAAACAGGTGATTAAGAAAAGGCAGAAAGACCACAAGGAATGGAAGATGTGCTGGATCAGCAAGGAAAGCTACCTCTGGGAGGTCAGAAGGTGTAGGGGTAATGTGAGAACTGCCAAAAGCCGAGCAGAGTTGGACCTTGCAAAGGAAATTAAAACCAATAGTAAAAGATTCTGTAACCACATAAAGAAAACAAGGAAAGAAGAAGTGGGACCGCTAAGTATTGAGAATGGGCGTGAGATTAAAGATAATCTAGGCATGGCCCAACACTTAAATGAATACTTTGCCTCAGTTTTTAATAATGGCAATGAAGCACTTGGGGATAGTGGCAGTGCCGACATGGAGGAGGACCAGAATATCGTACGAGAAGATCTGGACAACCCTGAAATCTGGAGTAACAAACATGGGATGAAATTTAATAGTGCAAAGTGCAAGGTCATGCACTTAGGGACTAAAAACAAGAATTTTTGTTATAAGCTGGGGACATATCAGTTGGAAGTGACAGAGGAGGAGAAAGCCCTGGGTCTATTGGTTGGTCACAGGATGACTATGAGTCGCCAATATGATATGACTGTGAAAAAGGCTAATGCAGTTCTAGGCAAGGTGTTTCCAGTAGTGATATGAAAGTGTTAGTATCATTATACAAGACACTGGTGAGAGCTCATCTGGAATACTGTGTGCAATTCTGGTCTCCCATGTTTAAGAAAGATGAATTCAAACTGAAACAGGTGCAGAGAAGGGCTACTAGGATGATGCGACGAATGGAAAATCTACTTTATGAGCAGAGACTCAAAGAGCTTTGCTTATTTAGCCTAAACAAACAAAGGCTATGGGGAGATATGATTGCTTTCTATAAATACATCAGAGGGATAAATACCAGGGAGGAAGAGGAGTTATTTAAGTTAAATACCAACAAGAACAACTGGATATAAACTGGTCATCAACAAATTTAGATTTGAAATTAGATGAAGGTTTCTAACCATCAGAGGAGTGAAGTTCTGAAACAGCCTTCCAAGGGGAGCAGTGAGGGCAAAAAACCTAACTGGCTTCAAGACTCAGCATGATAAGTTTATGGAGGGGATGGCATGATGAAACTGCCTACAATGGCATGTAGCTGATCTGTGACTGCTAGCAGCAAATATCTCCAATGGCTGGTGATAAGACACTAGATGGGGATGTCTGAGTTACGATGGAGAATTCTTTCCACGTGTCTGTCTGGTGGGTCTTGCTGACATGCTTAGGGTACAACTGATCACCATATTTGGGGTCAGGAAGGAATTTCCTCCCTGGATCAGACTGGCAGAGACCCTGGTTGGTTTTTTTTTTTTCTTGCCTTCCTCTACAGCAGGGATCAGCAACCTTTCAGGTTGGATATTTCAGGAAATCCGTTGGCAGGCCAGGACGGTTTGTTTACGTGCAGTGTCCACAGGTTCAGCCGTTGGCAGCTCCCACTGGCCATGGGGGGTGCAGGAAGCGGCACGGGCCAAGGGATGTCCTGGCCGCCACTTCCCGCAGCCCCCATTGACAATTGTTGTCATAGAATTTTTTAATGAAATTTCAATGAAAATTTTCAAATTTTTAAAAAAGTGCTGCAATTTTTCATTGAGGAAAGTCTTACTTTCTTTTTTTAACTTTCTCCCTCCCCTCACCATGCCTTTTTTCCAGTGGGGAAAAAAGGAGTGGGAGGAGTAAAAAAGTGAGATCAAATGGGGAGCTGTGAAAATCTGAAATGAAATTTTTCCAAAGGAAATGAAAATTTTCATTTAAAATTTTTCATAAAAACCAAAACAAAAATGGAAAATATCAAAGGAAACAAAACTTTTTAAAAATTCAAAAGATAAAACAAACTGCTCTTGAGCAGGGGGGATGTAAAGATGGGCCTGCTCTCCACCAAGCTGGTCTCCTAGGGAAACCCCAGCAATTTCCCTGGCATAGGAAGGCTCCAACCACACCCTCTTTCTCCTAGACAAACCCCCTTTCCTGGCAGCAGGAAGGGAAGGTAGCATAGGAGCCATTACTCTATCTGTAAGCTACTGAAGGGTTCCCCCTAACCTGGGCCATTAACTTACTTCTGAGTTACTCATGATTTACCGTGGTATGAGAGCAGAATCATGTCCTACATATACAGGGCCAAATACTCACCTGGTGTACATTGGCATAGCTCCACTTACTTCATGACCAATGTAGATGGGGTTTGAGAGGGCAAAACTGCAATAGTCACTGTTTTTGTGTGCATGAAAGCAAATGTAGCAAACAGTTAAAAGGACCATGTGAAGATTGTACGGCCTTAACGCTACCCTACAGTGACAGCGGCCTTGGTTTGCAGATCTCTACTTAAGGCATCCTTGAAATGAATATACATTTTAAATTGTTCATTGCTACAAAACCAAAAGGATCCCAATGAAAGTGCAAAAAATCTTCCACACTAATGTAGTCATATCTGTGTTAAAGGTCACCCACTAACCACAGTTGCTCTTCTCAACAGCCAATAAAATCTCAGTCTCCATGAGAGATCCTCAGTATTAATTACATTATATTGTGTGGTAGCCACCTGTTACAATTATAAGGAAAATAGTAGTCCCTTGGGTGGCTGTTATTAACAGATTTCACTATACTTGTTTTCTTGAGATCCAGTCAGTGAGTCGATTGGACAGTTTGACACCTTCCCCATATAGGTTTGAAGATGAGTTTGCAGGACACTACAGGTGGTAACCATGATTATAAAAGTAGGCTTCATTGTGATAAATATTCTTGTGTCTTTTATTTTTTATCCAAGAATCTTTCCTGGGTGAATCTTAAAAAGTTTGAAGTCTTACCTCAGGTTGGTTAAACTTAACCCAGAAATCAAGGGCCAGATTATCAGGTGGTGTTCATCCAAAGTCAATAGTCCTATGCTGAGTTACACCACTAAGGATCTGGCCCTACAGATGCTTGATGAGATCAGATTTGCAGTGCATTCTAGCTTCAGCCAGCTCACAAATATGGAGAGAAGAGCCTTTAAGAACACAGCATTTGTTCATCCCATCTGGTATCCTGTTTTTGGCAATGAATGGCCAATGATGCTTCAGGAAAACATTTCCCCATAACCCCTACAAACCCAGTCAGGGGCCAGATCTTCTGCTGCTGAAAGATTATTTTCAGCTCTGTTGACTCTGGATGAACAAAAGGACTTCAACGAAGACAGACCAATTTACACCAGATGAGGATCTGTCCCAATGAAACTAGCCAATTATACAAAGATGCATGGGGGATGGGGACAGACTTCCTTCTTGATGTGAACAGGTAATTAGATCAGATGTTGAAGTGTGAGGTTTTTATTACCCTTATTTTAATTTGCACAGCTACTGAACAAATATTATAACTTTCTCATAGTATTTTGGGACTTCCACTTCTGATGCCAGCTGAAATCAGGAAGTGCAGGAGTAGGTGGAAACATTAAATCCTGGAATCCTTAAAGTTACACCTACAAAACGGAATGGCTGTGAAGGCGGGTTAATTTTACAATCTAACTGCTTTGGCAGTGTTATTCCAGCTATTCCCAGAGCCTGTGCACCTTCCCACTGACCTCACCAGTGATGCTCGGATACTTACAAGGAAGTAAACAAAAGGGACTCATGGGGGCTTTGGTTCCATAGAAACAGAGGGGAAAATGTCAATGTTTGCCAAGTGGTAAAGGACAAAATCAGTGGGGAAGGAAATTTTATTGTCACATGTTCAAAGGGGATGTTAGAAACAACAGAACGGGGGGGCGGGGGACTACAGAAAGAAGTCCCTTTAAGCAGTGTATCAAAATACTACTAATAATGCATTATCCTTTGAGCACTACATTGAACATGATGTGATGTTTACATCAACAATAGCCTGAGCAACATTTTATACATTTATTTTAAATGCAGTACAATCCTGTTTACTGCAAGGGTTTTGGAGACTTCTGAAATCCCAAAGCTTTGGATGAACAGAGTTTTGGATAGTCGGGGAAACAAGATATTGTGTGCACTGACGCTGGAGGGTGTAGCTTTCATTAACCAGGTGTTTCAGTTAACTAGGGTTTGGTGTAATAAAGATAAGAAAGATTCTTTAAAAGAGTTGCTGTGGAGAGAAAGAGCCATGTGACTCTATTAAGTTCTACAGAGTTGCACCCAGTTATCCCAAGGTTCATATTCTCAGCTGCACTGAGCTTCTGCAAAAAGGAGCTGGTTGTGGCCTGATTTCTGTGGCGTATTCTATGCCAGCCCTGGTCTCAGTACAGCCTGGGGGCTGCTTTAAGCTATGCCAGCTGGCTATGGTCTCCATGGGGTCATGCACAAGCTGGGGATAGCCAGAGTGCAGCATGCCCTGGCCATGCCCTCTTCCCATCTATTTGCATAAGAGTATGGGTTTACCCTGGACTGATATTTCCTTTTAGCCCTGCTCACAGCCTGTTGTGAAGCTGGCTGTCACCCTGCACCCAAGAAAGTGCCTACAATCTAGAGATAAAGATATGTGCACATAGTTTGTAAAGCACTTCTAGTCCGGTGAAAATGCACAAAGATTCATTAAGATGAACTGGAACTAGCATCCTTCCAGGGACTTCAAGCTAAATGCAACCATGGCAGGGGAGATGCAGGAAAAAGAATTAACCATTGTCTATAGTGGGTTACAGTTCCTTATACAGTGGAGGGTGGGGGCTGGCTGATCCATTTGAGTTTTCTTTCACCCACCACTGCATACTGTTGTAGTCATAATGCATCCTCGATACACAGTGGACTCAATCCGGCCCGCCGATACACATTTGTCACTGCATATCTGTACAGCTGGTAATTTGAGAGATCAATGCCAATTCATTTTCTGTTTAGAACTGCAATGATTTCTAGATATTGGTCACACATTGCAGCCATCGAAATGATTTTAAATGGCGAGACCAGTATGAAACCCCGCTTCCTTTCCAGGGGGAATGAGTGCCAGTGTGATTCACTCACCGTGGACAGGAACACAGCTTTCAAAACTAGAACAATGGCTGGGGGAGGGGAGCTGGCATCACAAATCCCCAGCTCCAAACAGGAAGCACTCTGCATGTCTTCAAAGGATTTATAAACACTGGAAGCTGAGCAGAATTCAAGAGAACAGCTACAGCAGGACAAATTAGTTTGTCCAAAAGCTGCACATACAGTCACTAGAGTAGAATTTTTGAGGCTGTCATATATCCTGTTTTCCTTACAATCACACACACAAGCAAATCATAAAGCTGCACCTGGTATAGCAGGACTTTGCTTGTGGGTTTCTTCACAACAGAAACCATTTTGGTCCATTGAAACCCAAGATGGGCCCAAGCCAGAACACCACATCTAAATGCCTTTGAACTTTGAGGAAGTTCATATCCTAACTCATTGGCTCGGACCCATTTCTAAGTAAAGCACTGCATGGCTGGCACCAGGTACTACTCGCTGTTTTCCTTCTTGCAGCATCCACTAGTGTTCCTGGTTTGTAACTGAACCAGTTCACATGAAACACAGGTTGACCTTAATCTTAGAACCAAACCTATTTTTGAGATGTGAAAAAAATCTCACATTTTAGTTAACTTTATAGTTCAATTATTTTTCATTTCCACCTGCTTCTACATTCCTGGATCCTGCTGGGAGGTGAAGATACAAAATCCCGAGTGAGAGACTTTTTGGGTGAGCTTTCCACTCATGTTTTACAGTCACCAAATAATATCACTGTCATCCAAGGATCTCAGAATACAGTCAGATCTCAGAATATCCACAGTCACCAAATAATATCACCCATCCAAGGACCTCAGAATACATTGCAGACTGTAATGAATTAACCTGTACCTCACCACTGTGAGATACGTGCAACCATTCTGCCAGGTAAAGCCAGCAGCAACCAGGGCCGGGTTCAACATCTAGGGGATCCTATCCATTGATACAACACAGAACCAGCTCGAGTCCCCATCCAGTAACCTGGGAAATTGACACACCACCCCTGGGTGCCTCTGAGAGGCAATACTTCCCCTCTCACAAGCACAGAGTCTGAGTGCAGAAAAGAAACTTTTAATAAAAGGAGGGAAGTAACGCAGCATGAATTTGGGAAAACACTGCAAACAGGTTTCAGAGGAACAGCCGTGTTAGTCTGTATTCGCAAAAAGAAAAGGAGTACTTGTGGCACCTTAGAGACTAACCAATTTATTTGAGCATGAGCTTTCGTGAGCTACAGCTCACTTCATCAGATGTTGACATCTGATGAAGTGAGCTGTAGCTCACGAAAGCTCATGCTCAAATAAATTGGTTAGTCTCTAAGGTGCCACAAGTACTGCAAACAGGGTTCATAAACATAAACCATGAGTAAAAGACCCACCCCCCAAGTAAGTTGGGCAGTGTCCTTTTCCCCTCAGGTTCTTAAGTCCAGCAACCCAAAAGTCCCTTTCACGTGCCTGACCCTTCTCTGCACCCCACTCACAGTTGCTGTCCTTGGTCAGTGCAGACCCAGAGTTCAGAGGTGCATCTGCAGAGTTCACCACCTCGCCCCCTGGGTGGGGTAAAGAGACACCTTACTCACTCCGCTGCTTGGGCGCTCGCTCGCCGCCCCTCTCTACCAGCCACCCTGCTGACCACTCCTGCTGGCCGCCTGCTCGCTGCATCCACCAGCTGCCCACTCACCACTTTTCTCCACTAGCCGCCCTGCTTTGCTGCTCGTTGTGGCTCTCCGCTGATGCCCTGCTGGCCACCTGCTTACCACTCTCGCCATGCCTCTCCATCCACCAGCCGCCCTGCTGGCTGCTCATCGCTCCTCTCCACCACACCAGCCACTCATTCATCAGCTGACTGTGACCGCTGCACGTTAGTCTCTCCGTAATTTCCAGCTCTTTGCAGGCTGGGCAGAAACACAGCTCCATCTCCAGTGATTGCAGCTCTCAGTGATTTTTAGCTCTTAGCAGGCAGGGCAGAAACACAGTCCTACCACAACTGATTTCAGCTCTGATTGGACATTTAACACAACAAAGAGGCTCCTAATGAAGCCTATTTACCTCTATTCTTTGAACAGTGGGAATGAACAGGTTAAACCAGTCTAGAGAAGACTCTTGATGAGGGTGTGCAGTGTCCAGGCTGGGACACCCCTCCCCTCACCCCTCTTACTTTCACAGGGCTCTGACATTCTAGCCCCTGGCTTAACGAGGTTCTTTCAACTGAGCGTGGCCTCCTCATTTGGGACAGGTTAAGCACAGTCCTGCTTTCCTGTATTCCTACAATAATTACAACATTGGTAACCATATTTCACTACCCCTGCATTCAGTACTAAGGTGATTTGTGCCCAACACCAGCCAAAGTTGATCACTTTGACTCCACTGTATCTGCTGAATATGTAAGCAGAGCAGGAGCAAACCATATTTACATAAACACACCCAAGTCATTCCTCCTTCCAGCTACCTGTGAGAGAAGCATTCATTCAGACCCTGCTTACATCCGTATTACTTTTCCCATTTTACAGATGGGGAAATGGTAATGTAGTTTGCCAAAGGTCACATTATGAGTAAGAAACAGAGCTGGAAACAGACTGCAGGATTCCTGACTCCCAGATAACCAACTGAACAGCTGGGTGCTTGCCCAAAGCAGCCTAAAATATTTTTTAAAATGAGTGTGACTAATAATAATTAATAATGAATGGATCTCTGCCATAAAATGTTCCAGCCTGCAACATGGCAATCGAAGGCTAAATATCCAAAAGGGTCTCAGTCTGGCCTCTGAAATTACACCCACAATTCTTCACATCTAAATTGGGTTATTGGACACCTGATTCACCACAGAGTTACTTGGGTTTTACATTGGTGTAATTCCATCGAAGTCAGTGAGGCTGCACTGACATAAAGCTGTAATCAGTTCCATTCTGTGCATGTGCAAATCTGAGTACACACAAGCACATGGGACATGAAAAATTGTGGGTATAATTTTAGAAGACATTTCTGAACATCTGGCTCAAAGGTCAGTGATTTAGGACAGCAGGATGTCCTGTAAGTAGAGAGCCTGCTCATGCTCTCCAAGTCCTTACTCAGGCCAAACTCCTATAGACTTCAGTGGTTTTTGGGCTCAGGAAATGGTGTGGGACTTTGTTTCATTATCTTTGTTTCTTAGGTGATTATCTGCTCTTGCTGCTCACTCTTTACCTGAAACTTGGTGGCACCATAATAATCTCCACATTATACAATTGCAATGTCAAAAACACAGGAACATAATTTGTGGTGTGAAAGCTTGGATCTTTAAGCAAAGATCCCATTTTCAATTCGACAGTGAACAGGGACCTTGACTTACTTTATTTCTGTATGGCATCTTGTACACCAATTGTGCTGTATAAGCAAATAACAATCACAATAATCCGGCACATAGGCTTAGAAATCCAAGATGGACTCAAGCAGCCAAGTTTTGACCCTCATCCAAACTTTCCAAGAGTTCTGAGTTGAGAATCTGTCTTTTGCTTTGGCCCATTAGAGAAATGGTAATGCGCATGAAGATTGGATCCAGATCTAACTCAGGTTCCCCATCCATTGAAAAGGTTTGGATTCAGGTGTTGGTTTGTGGGTTCTCTCTCTTACTAATACAAATGAGGGCTAAGAAAGGCATATTTAGAAGATATAGGACATATGGGATTGTTTGAGGTATCCTCCTCCATTGTTTCAACTAACTGGCTTGGTGACACAGTAAGTACTATCCCTTGATCTCTTGGTGCTTTGCTGGATCTCAAGATCACTTCAGTGCTTGGGTTCTGTGTTTTTTCCCTATCTGTTTGTTTGAAGAGGTGTCTCTTTTTTTACTTGTTCTTTGGAGGGGGGAAACTATTATTGTTGTCTTTGTGTTACTGCAGTATAATGTTCCTGGATTCCTCCATTCCCAGCTGCTGGATTCAGAAAGCTTTTCCTTTTTAAACTTCCTGTTCACACAGGGTGGGGGTGGGAAGTGGGGGAAGTGGGGGGAGGTTAGGCATTGAATAAAAGGAATTAACCATTTCCCTTCTCTGACCTTTGGGAATTTCCGTATGTGAAAGTTGCAGCTTGTGTGTCTAAGAATTATTAATGATGGAACGTTACTGAATGGATGTGAGACAGAAAATCAGAGAATGCTATCTGTACAGGGCGGGGGGAGGGGAGGGCAAGGGGGAGAGATTAGAAGCAGGAAGAATAAAATATATAGAAGGATACCTATTTTGTAGTAATAAGAACTTCTTATCTTGCCAAAGATCTGAGCATGTTTCTGGCTTCCATCTGCCATGCCATGTTTCAGCTTCTGCTCTCAGTGCAGAGCAAGGAGAAGCCTGGGAAATACATTTCTGTGATTATCTCTCATGACTCACTCCTTCGTCTGAGAGGGTTTCCATCAGCATCTCTTGGAGTATTCTGTAATTCATAGAGATCCCTCCAAGGCAAAAAGCCACCCAGGCTGAAGTTAGAATTGTGTTTATATTGAATATTGTGCTACCTCTACTCAGACCTTAAAAAAATTCCCCCATTTAGAACAGTGGTTAAATTAATAAGAATAACCTAGTCTTTATTACTCTCCCCATCTTCCTTAAACAAGATCCAACTGTGCATGGTCTAAACCTCCCATATTTTCTTGGCACTACACAAAAACACGCATACTCATGCAAACTTGCCCCCCCAAACAAGTGCTTACATTGAGATACATAAACACGCACCCTCACACTCATGCTCCTATGTGTACATACACAGACATGCAAACCCAAACAGGTGCACACATACACTTATGCATGCAGTTGCATGCACACAAACTGGTTCACATGTGTGCTGACAGCCTTAGGCCTAGGCAACTTAGATAGTCCTAGGCCCTGATCTTTCAGGGGTCCTGTGCCACTCCTTACCCAACCTGCCAAAGTAGCATTCCTTGTCTGAAGTCCTCTCTGACTCTGGAATCAGTGGGCCAGAGCAGAGAAAGGAACGTTGCTTTCTAGTAACTGGAGTTCTCTGAATATATTATTTGCCTATGCAGAACCATCCCGTAGGAGTCGTGTCCCATAGCTCAGGTGTCATGGCTCATAATTCCCAGGGTAGGTAGCTGGAGAAGCAATTCCATGTGGGAGGATGAATTCTCCAACTGCGCCCCACCTTTGCCCCACTTACAAAGTTGTGATTCAGCTCCACCTTGTGGGAGGTTCACCAGAAACCACAGAGCCTCATAAACCAATGAGGGGAGCTTTAACAGCCTGAAGGGATTAGCTGGCAGGCAGGAGGTGGGAAAGTCAGGGTGAGATATGTGCTTAGGGAGAGTGAACTGGACAGGGCCTCTCACATGTTACTTTGAGTAGGGCACCACAGAACCCGGTGCTGGCTCCATGTGTGTACAGACAATGCACACGCACACACATTCACTGCAATTAATGGGAGCTCTTGCTGAACCTCAGGCACAGACCCGTTGCACTTACAGGAACAGATCCGCTGCTGGAGCGAGCAAGTCAACAGATTGACCCAGATTTACATTAACTGAGGCTCTAACGCACTCACTGTGATTTGTAGGGCTCAGAAGACAAAGTGTTGACCTCAGAGGGACTTTCACTGTATACTGTATGTCATTGTTGTAGTACTGTCTAGCCAATCTCTTCCTTCTAGGTGTTTAACATACTCTACACCTGACACAATTAGTTTTGGGAGTACAGAACCCTCCTCATGCACTGGGGCGATGGAGCCAGGTTGAGGGAAACTTTATTGTCCACATGAGACAAGAGGACAGGTGTTCCTAGGGGAGGAAGCCATCTTCTTTTACAAGTTTCAGGATGACAAAGTACACTCAGGTGGGGGGTAAAGAAACCTTTTTCTCTCCCATGCTGCAGGATGATAGACACAGTTGAGAGAAGGTGTCTTTTCTCCCATGCTACAGGAAGATAGAGATAGCTAGGAGGGAAGCTTCTTTTTACAATGTCTAGCTGAGCAACCCTTGTCTGCTGCTGCCTCTCCACACTTTCATCGTCCTGTAGATGCGACAGGGACCAGCCGGCGCATCAAAGGCGTGTTAAGTTACTGCTGTGCTGTGAAAGAGGGGGAGAAAATTCTGTTGACTGTGACGAATTGGAGAAGCTCGGGTTGGCGCTTGCCCTTTAATTGGAGGGCTGCTTGAATCTGTGCACTGCTAAAGGGATTAGACCAGCGTGTGGCATGTTTCTGATTCTGACAGAAACTTGAACACGCTCTAGTAGAGCTAAAAAGAGAATGGCAACTTCAATGGCTGGGGAGGGTGAGAGGTGGGGAATCCTTGTTGTGTGTGATTAGCCACACTGGAAAACGCTGTGGGTGTGTGAACTGTGCACTAACTAGCAGAACTTCACTGCACCGGAGGCGGCAGAGTTGTAGAAAAAAGAATTTCCAAGCATTTTCTTTCAAAATATATCTGTCACATTTAGTGCTTGTAGAAGCTGCTGCTGTTGCCTTGAGAGCACTGGAGAATGAAGTCCTCTATTTACTGCAAAATTAGGAGGGTATGGGCAGTTGCCACCCAACCAACGTGTTTACTCCTGACTTGGAAGGATCACTTCTAGGGTGACAGAGGACTTCAGTGTCCACGACCACTCAGTCCTTGTTTCTTCAGCTGTGACTGCCAACAAGGGGCCCAACTGTGGTGGCTTTGTGACATGAACATCTGATATGAGATGCTAGATGGAGACATATTTCCAAGGTCCTCAAACAACTGACAGCAAGTTTGATTTGCTACTGACCTGAACCAGAATCCAACCAGTAACTTAAAGAAGAAAGCAGCCCTGATCCTCATTTACAGGTTCCATGGCCCCTGAACATACACCCCTACCTGCTGACCATGTAGACTTAGCCCTGGCATGGTGGTGGGATGGTGACCTAGTTCCATCAGGAAGCTGATTCTATTGTCATCTCCAAGAGAATATGCTCCAATTAATGGAGCGTGTCTTTTAGAATGAGTAGAACTGTAGAAAGAGAGTCAGGTTTTAGGTGGGACCTAGTTTGGTGTGATACCAGGAGTTCAGGAACCCAAGCTGGAGCCAGGCTGCTACCACACTGTCAGAACATGAGCTGGTTTTTTAAGGGAGTGCTGGGTTCAGCCTCACCTGTGACTAATTTACCTTTCAGTCTACGGGGTCATGTGATGGGAGCATGTGGCTAGGAGCCAGACTCGCTGGGGTATAAGTGCAAGCTGAGGTCAGCCAGGGGAGAGGTGCAACGTAACAGGTGATCTGTGCGAGTTGCTCCATACAGTGACTCTGTCGTTAGTGCCCCGGCAGAGGGGCCTGCATGCCTGCAGGGAGCCAGAGCCAGCTGGGAAGGGGGAAGATTTGTATTGTTTTTAACTGTACATTAATAAACTAAACTCCTGGAAAAGGGGGGGTTCTTGAGAAAACACCCACCATGTGGAGTTTGGGGAAGAAGGGTAAACTGAGGCAGCGGCGAGGTCTGAAGCCAAATTGGGTGTGCCCTGCTACACAGATAAGCGCAGGCCTCTCTGCATGTTACACCAACTTCTACGCATGCTCACTACAGATCTCTTTCCTACAACTCTGTCTGCCTGCTGCATCACTTATTGCTAATGAGAGGGATGAAGCAATTTGTACATTTAATTTCCATGATCTTCAGTGGACAATTTTTGTGGTGTGGATCAGAAGATGGATGTAAAGTCCACAGGCTCCTCCTTATACATGCTGTAGGTGAATTACTTGATTCAGCCTCTGTGGGGGATGGTACTCTGCACTTCTAAGGAAGCATGAGCCAGAGCCACAGGGGGAGGGATAAGCTCAGTGGTTTGAGCATTGGCCTGCTAAACCCAGGGTTGTGAGTTCAATCCTTGAGGGAGCCATTTAGGGATCTGGGACAAAAATGGGAGATTGGTCCTGCTTTGAGCAGCAGGTTGGACTAGATGACCTCTTGAGGTCCCTTCCAATCCTGATATTCTATGGTGTAAAATGATGTAGACAATAGCTGGATCTTTTCTGGCTCAGGGTCTGATTTTTCCCCTCATGCTAGTTTTATATTGGTATAGCTCTATTTATTTCAGTGGAATTACTGCTAATTTACACCAGTGATGAGGAAGAGAATAATGCTGTGATCCTACCTCTTCCAGATGACCCAGATCCTCAGTGGATGTAAATCTACATAGCTCTGCTGACATTAAAGGGGCCACACCAATTTATACCAGGTGGTGATTGGTCCCCTAATGTGCCATGAAACAATATATTAAAAACCCTTCAGATGCTCAAGAGATTCCTATCTGGACCAACATGATCTTTCCAGCAATGTACCTTCATTTTCCTACCAAAAAAGGTGAGACATACCAGTACATGCCAAACTCCCCAACTGCAGAGCTCACTCCCATTGATTTTCACATACAGATATTTCACTTATATGTTGAGGCTGCCTTGAACATACAGTATAGAAAACAGGCCAAAGCTAGTGCGAGTTATACTATGAACAGGGCTCCCTGAAACCCCAGTCTACCATCAATAATATTAGACTGAAAGGCTCTGGAAATACACAGTAGAGCGGCAACAGTAAGTTATGTCTTTTTCCAAACCCAACTCCTGCATCTCCACAGATGCAAGACACACCTTCAAGCGTGCCTCTGTTGCCATCAGACTGTGTGAATATAGCTAGATCATGAGTAGAGGTGCCACTCTTAATCCAGTGGTCTAAACTTCATTCCCAGCTTGCCTTCCCCTGGCAACGGACCAGCCGCATGGGCTTGTGCGTGGCAATTGTGTTTCAATGCTAGCCAGGGTTCTAACAAATTGAGCTTGCTTACAGCAGTGCCTTCCCAGTGCTAACAAGGATTACTGGAGACTGAGCCTCATCTCAACCGGGTCCTGTTAATACTAGCCGGGACGCCAGCAGCATGACCTTCCTCACAACAGTGCTCCTTCAGTACCAGCTCAGGCTGCAGTAGAGCTGGCCTCCTCAAAGCTAGGCCCATTCCAGATTAACGCGGACTCCCAGCAATGTGAGCTTCCTCACAGCCGTTTTGTGTCAGGACCTCCTCAGGCTTCGGCAGTGTGAGACAAACTAAACATTTGTTTCCCGCCCCCATCTTTTGAGCATGAGTCAGTGCATGATGCACACATCTGTTGCTGCTGACTAATCATACTGAAGTGGAAACGCAGGCAGAGTTCTGGCCTCCACATGGCGTACAATCATTGCCTACATTTAAAATTTAATCAGGGAGGCATGTGAGCATTAAAAGGGACATCAGAATGAAACCTCCAGCTTGCATTTCACTTCTCCAAGAGGTTGCCAGTCAGAATGATCTGAAATGCAAGTAAATAACAAACAAATACTAAGGAAACTGGCAGAGAGCTTTCATGGATCAAAGATTTTCTGGCCTGAAATGAGTCAAAAGCCATGAGAGCCATAGTGCTTAACTCAGACAACCTGCCTTAAAAATACACAGCAAGTTCAGGGTTGTGGCCATTCAAATACTTGGCTTATCTATTTTTTGACCACCCAGTGTTTAGAGTTGCTGATGCACTATGGCTTTGCAAAGATGACATTAAGGAAAAGGCAAGTTAGTTAGCTGGATTTCCCACATTGTGTTTGTGACACCATTGGTGAGAGACAGGACTTTGAGAACTTTATGATGCTGGCACTAGCAGCTGGTCAGGCTATGGAAACCCAGAGGGTAGTTGTGAGCTAATGTTCCTCTGCCCCAAGGATTATCTCCAGGAAGGTGCCACAGGGTCTATATTGTCACCCCTCCTGTTCAATGTGTATATGAGGCTGCTAGGACAGTGAGTGAAAACACATGGGCTGTGATGTATTCCATGTGCTGATGGCACCCAGCTCCCACTGAGCCAGCTTTGGGGAGTGTTGTCAGGGGTATTGTCATTAGCTGATGGTATTGGTCAGCAGCAAATTACCGCCTCCCTGCAGCAAGAGGGAAACAGGGAGGGAATTGTTGCTCCCTGAGCCACAGTTCCTTTCCTGGAATGCTCCTGGAGTGGTGCAATAGCATACCACCTTTTCCTATGGCCTGTGTCCTTGGGGCACAATCTCACTCAAAGGGCTACTCACAGAGTCAGGTGCTACTCACTGTGAGCAAGGGTGACAGAATTGCAGAGGGTTATTTGTTTAGATGTCACTTGTGGGTCTACACTGGCTTCTGTGGGTGGAGACCCTGCTATAGACTCGCCAGCAAGGCTCCTATGCAGCTCGAGGCAGAACTTAAAGCTTAACTACCGTGGACGATGGTGGTGGAAACGCCCCCTACCCCCCCCCCAGGGGTGAATCAGAGGCCTAGTGGGCAGTCTGGTGCAGAGAGATGCACCGGCACATTGAGCGTGGCCCACACGGCCCTGCACACAGCGCACAGAAGGGGAACTTAATCTAGTTGTCTGTAAACAGCAGCACTGTGCAATACAAACACAGCAGTCGGTCCCAGGCTTGGAATGTTCTGTGTCCTCCTTGGGAACAGCATGCTAGAAAACAAGGTTTGGCTTGCTGCCCTAAAACACATTGCTGAGGGAGTTAGGACGGTTGGGCAGGGACAAGGGAAGGGCTGGAATGAAATTTTTCAGATTTGACTTGTTTTCAAGTCTCTTTGTCCCAGGTAGCCTCTCTTGTTCTGCTTCTTGTTCCCATCTTTGTCTCTGGTGCCCCTTCAGTCCGTCTCCCTGGGCTGTCTGGAGGAAATCAAAGATCCCCAGGGCAGGTTTTCAGACCAAGTAAGAGATGACCCCCGTGTCTTGGCCAACATTCTGACTCTGAAGACAGCAGGTTCTAATGTCCCACCCTGAGTGTGGGAACTATATAGAGCCACTGCACTGTCTATTTTAGGTACCTATATGGCCCCTATTACAGAGCCACTCATGATCTTTAATATGTTTATTCTCACAACACCCCTGGCACCCCCATTGTACAGATGGGGAACAACGAGGCTAAGTGACTTGCCCGAAGTCACACAGTGGCAGAACAGGGACTTGAACCCAGCTCTACCACGTCCTAACATCCTAACCACTGGAGATATTTCCCTCCCGCAGAACAGCAGCAACTTCCATTAAAGTCCATGGGAATTACTGATAGGTACCTTGTGCTGGGGAGACTAGAGCTCCCAGGATCTCTAAGTCATTCAGTATTCATTCACATAGACCTCATCATCAAGGTACTTCACAAATTATATCCATAGAGTACCACTAAAGGGCAGCCACCTCGGAAGTGGAGAGTGGCAGCAAATTGGCACACAGCTCACTAGTGGAGATGGGAGAAGGGAAATTGTAGCCAATAATTGGGGTCACACTCTACTCTTATAAAAGTACCATGGGATCTTTAGAGCCAAAGTTTTAAAGGGGATTTTAATTTTGGCCTCTAATTTTGCACCTATAATTGACTGTGGGTGCAAAAAACAGCATTCTGGTGTCTAGCTATCTGATTTACAGGCAAAACCAGAGACTTAGTGGAATAAAAACCTGGTTTGGGTCAGTGTTACAGAGGTTAAACTCTTGTCACGTGGCAGGGGTCAGTATCCACCAACTCCAGTGACTCCTGTTACAATTAGAAGTCTAAATGCTGTGATTTGCACCCATTATGTCCACAAATTGACACCTGCATTTGAATGTGTGGTTAAAACACATCTCTTACTGCTTACGCACAGACAGGACCTTGGTCTTAAGATCTCACCTGAGAAATTCTCCCCACAGTAAACTGCATGGAACTTAATTTACCCTCCTTAGAAGAATGAAGGGCTGAGCTGACCATAGCTGTATTAAAACCTATGATTCTAGGGAGTTTACATATTGCAAACCTGTTACTTAGGCCAACCCCCTCCATTTGCTTTAGAAAGCATGGAGGGAGATATAGTGAGTAGAACCAAATTCTCTTCAAGCCTCAGCCACAGAAGAGGGAAGGTTGTTGATCTCTTCTTTTATGGAAAACTAGTTCAGGTCACAGGACTCCTTTCCTCCCATCCTCCTCCTCCTCCTCCTTTCCCAGGAGAACATTCACACAATAGCTAGCTTAGATTTGCCATGGTACTTTCACATGCTGCCGGGTTGCTCCTGTGCCGGAAGCTGGAGCAGCGCTGCGTACAGTATACTAGGGACAGAGGAAGGAGAGGACAGAGGGGGCTTTCTGGAGGCAGAAGCCATGCTCGCACTTTATGTACTTTTTCCATACTCACATACATAGGGGATTGGAGAACTCTTTAAAAGTAGAGCTGGGCATGTCATTTGCCCGTCTCACATTTGCCTTGAGGAACTCTTCCAGACAACGTCCCCAACAGCATCTTCTTTCTGAGACATTAAAAAGCTACTCTATTCAAATGCAAATCAAGTCCTTCCTAACAATAACTGTTGAATAATTTTGACGTCAATACAAGTGTGCTAACCGGACGTTCCAAGAATAGACCTGGTGTTTGGGAACGGAGCAGAAAGGAAGCGTCTGCAAATAATACACAGGAGCACCTCTTTAGAAGAGAGGCTGCTGGGGGAAGGTAGTGCCGTCGGGGCTATCAAGTGCCCAGGACTGAGAGGGCAAGAGCAATGGATGGTTACTGTGAGAGCTAGAGCTGGGGCAGGAGGGGTGTGAATCTCCTGGGACTGAAGGTGAGGAAGGCAGAGTTTTCTCCAAGACTTCATCTGATGGCGTTCATATGCACCAAGAAGGACGCTGAGAAGGGGAACAGCGAGAGGAATGGAAGTGTCCCCCTTTGACCAAAAGAAGGTGATCTGACTAGATACATATTGTAGGAGCATTGACAGCATGGCAGCACAGAAGAGGAGTGTTCCTGAGGACTTAAGAGTGATTGTAGAGGCCTGATGTCTCCAGTACCAGCACGGGCGAGTAGCACGGAGAAGGCCATGCTCTGGTGCTTTAAGCATAGGATGACTGGGATACCTTTTGGGGCCACAGTGGGAACTACATAGAGTCATGAACTAGCTGCCCCACACTTGCAGAAGGGTTGTGTGTATATATATATATATATCTATCACTGATTGCTCTAACGAACAGCTAGGGTCCTAACTGATCTCCAAAGCTAATAGCGTGTCCTTGAGCTGAAGAAGACACCCAAGTAGAGGTGCCCTTGATACATGAGTGTAGTGTGGGTAATGCATGCAGGGCTTCCCAAATCAGATGGCGCTTGGACAATATTTGGAATACAATGGCCTCTCAGCCTGTTTTGGAACTTCCTGACATTCTAAGTCATACAGGAATTTTATTTATAATAATTACAGCTGGCCTCTCTGATTTGGTTGCTCATAAGCAAATATAGAGTCCTCATACATAATTTCCCTCTCAACTATATCATATTCTTTGGACTTCTCTAGTATTAATTAATCATCCCAGGTTCTCAAAGCACTTTACAACATTAACCCATTTACCCCTAAAATCCTTTGGTATGACATACCCAAATGCATCAGATACTCATCTCCTAAAGGTTAAGAAGTTAATTAGTGAAGACTGATAACACCATAGTGAAGCAGATAACTAGTATTATCCTGATTATTTTGCTGATTGATAAACTAAGGGACACTGACATTAAATGATTTGCCCAAGGTTGCACAGGAAACCAGTGGCAGGGTTGGAAATAGACCCTCTAGAATCCTGGCCCGTGCTTCAATCACTTGATCACACTCCCTACTAAAATGAGGCATATCACTAATTTTTAGACCTAGATTTATCTCCATCCCACATGGACCCAATGTGATCTCTCTATTCTTAGTAAAAATGGCCACTGTAAAAAAATGCTGACTCATGCAATGTAGGCTGCTGTTGATGACTTGATACTGAATAAAGGAGGGTGCCCTGTGTCATTTCAAGTGGCTCCCTTTTGGTGTTCTTTGAGCTGTGTCTTTCATTTGAAGGCTGTGTCACACAGTAGAAGGCAGCATCACACATCCACGTCCTGAGGGATGGGATGAGCTCTACGATATATGCTGCTGGTAGCTCTGTTTGTAGTTTTCTGTTCTCCGCTCCCCTTAGAGTTTACGTCTTGAACTTTGGAGTTCCCACTTGCAACTAATTGTCTGAACACAACCCAGCGGACAGCATCCTGCCCAGCTTCCTAACGCAGCTACCTATGTTCGTCTTTTTTCTTTTCTTCTTATAGTGTTGGAAACACAGTGTTGTGAATATAGAAACTCTGTTTACAATAACAAGGGTCTCTCTCCTCTGCCGGAGTTCCACGGAGCTAGGAAGCCATGTCCTCTAGTGGAGGGCTGTGATGTCATTTCATTATCACAAGAGAGGAAACAAGCAGACAAGGACAGGGAGAGAGAGAGAGATGGATCCTTGAAGTACAGTTGGGGCATCAAGGATCTTAAAAATAAGTGCTGGCCTCATTTTCACGTATCTGAATTATGGTTTGTATTGCTGTAGTGATTAGAGGCCCTAGTTGGGGACCGAGGCCCCATTGCGCTAGGTGCTGTACAGGCACAGAACAAAAAGACAACCCTTGCTCTGAAAAGCTTCGCATCTAAGGCATTATTAGCATTATTTCTTTTAACTGTTTCTATGGTGCCCACAGCCATGCCACGCAGGCACCACTTTGGAAATGAAAAACAAACACGTACAAAATATCATACAGATGGAATGATGAAAATGCTGTCCCTTATGTGCCCTGATACCCTGAACATTGGCTTGACTAGTTAAGGGCCTGACGAAACAAATAAGCCTTGTATTACTCTCAGAAACTTGCCAGACTCACAGGGAAGCTGGTTTCACAGGCCAGGGCAAGCAGTTCACTTCACCCATCCTATATCCTGCACAAGCATAAACCAAAAGCTAGAGGGAAGAGCTAAATCCCTCAGCCTTTTCCTGTACCTTTCCAAGTATTTAACGGTTGGTAGAAATACTGTTGAAGTGACAGCACTGTTTCCTCCAGTACGAGCACCAGCTTCACCAGATACCTAAACAAAGGTCCATTTAAAGATGTTGCCCCAATTTTGTTACCAGTGACATAGGTGTAAAGATGGAGTGACTCCACTGAAGTCATTGCATTTACTCTGCACCAGTGCTTGTGCAGCTGAGAACAGAATATGACTAGCTATTTTTGCAACTTGAATGACATATAGCAGGTGTATTCTAACCCAGAGATTATCAGTGTGTACACAGAGCCTCCAACATTGCATAAACCAACCAGTTGGATCAAAACTAGCTAAGGGCCCAATTTATGAAGCTCAGAACCAGATCCAAACCTTCCCCGTGTTCCCAGAGATTCAAATCCAGGTTAGGGTTCAGGCCTCTGAATTGCACCATCTCCAAAGTTATAACAATATTAAAAGTTTGACTTTGATTTTTACTCTCAGTGTTAGAGGGAGGGGTTCAAGGTAAAAGGCTGTCTCATCCTTTTAGGAGGTAAGTACTTTCCTTACAGTCTACATGGTAAAGGGAAGAGAACTGAGCCAACATCCTTATTACCAATCAGCCTCTTCATACCTGCATATGTGCAGGTCTGTCAGTCATCCTCCTGTGCTGTGTCAAGGACTCAAGGGACAGTACACCACAAACAAATGCATGGAAAACTTGACCTGGCTTTTTTACAGATCCAAGCAAAAATAGCGGCTTTTGGCTTCCTGCTCTCATCCACCAGTGTTTTAAAATAGCTGCGACCCACAGAAATCCCTATGTGCTGATAGCGCACTCTGCCGTTTTTGTTCCTCTTATACAGCATATTGTTTGTGTGTTTAAATGCAAACTTGTAAAAACCTACATTTCTCAGATCCCAAGATGAAAGGGATCCTCTCCAGAAGCAACAGCGGTACACTAAAGAAAACACAGAGGTGCAACCCCTGCACTGTGAAGAATGAACTGACCTGAAGCAGCTTCCTCTAAGCACTATAAACTTCAGGCCCACGCAAATCACACTTCTATCCCAGAGCATTTGTTTGGTTTGTTTTTACTGGGAGATGGAACCTGGAACAGACTCAGGGCTCTGCACAGGAAGCACCTGCTTTTAAAGTGACGACTCTCTTATCTGACCCCAGTCACATCAGGTGGCTTCCTTGTTTATATTAGTGATGGGTCCCAGTGGCCTCCCTTCAGCCATCACTGGCTAATTTGTCCACTCCTTTTTCCAGCACGTTCATTGATCTGAAGAGAAAATCACTCACAGACTTTCCCAGCAAATAAGCCACTGCCTTCATTTCCTTTTTTTCCAGGCAAATTGCAGGGTCAGAGCTGTGGCAGACCTTGAAGGGAGTGGCAGTGCAGGGTTCCATCGGGGCAGATTAGCACACATATCTCAAACACTAATCGGACAGGAACAATGTGTATCAGCCACACAGTCTGAATACCAGCTGGATAGGAGAGGAACAATGTGCTAGGACCTGCACCAGGTGACAAAGGGATAGGACTTGGCTAAAGTGCATTATCCTCTCTGACCAGCTGCAAAGGAGACAGGAGAGGATCATTGTGCATCATCCACACTTACAGAACCAGGTGCTAAGAGGGCAGGACAGGGTCAGCGTGCATCTACACTCCCAATATCAGGAATCAAAGGGGCAGGACTTGGCTTGTGCACATCATCCACATGGACCAGGTTCTAAGGGCAATGACAAGACTGTAATAATATTGTCAGCTGTAAGAGTGCTGGTAAAACTAGTCCTTATTTCCTGACACCAGTCACCTGACAGGTTATGGTCAATATCTACTGACTCCAGGGGCTACTGTACAAGGACCAATAGAGATCAACTACCGGGCCTCCTGTCATGGTTAGACCTATTGGAATTTGGGTTGTGAGCTTGCCTGATATAGAAAATTAACAGGGTTAGGCGGGGGCAGTACTTGAACAGGAGAACTCCAAAGAACACCTAGGCCTGGATTCTCCCCTCCATCTGGGCTGCATGTGGATGAATGGTGAGGGGAATCACAGGACCTTCCAACAGTGGAGGATTGGGTGTTGCAGAGGTCTGCGTCAACATGCCTTCCTCTCTGCCCTGCCCACACTTTACCCTGATACACTCATATATTGTGGGAGGAGGGGGTGGCTGGTTGGGAGGTGGCAGAAACCCCTCTGCCAACTTCCCACGAGAGGAGAGATCCCTTGCATAGTGGGAATTGTCTACTGACTATCTCTGGCCAGTTTAAAGCCCCTTAGGGCTGCTTATGCAGTGCAATGTGGCCTTAGCAGACCAGAGCCTCTGGCCCCTAAGCAGTACTCACAGTGATGCTAGTGATTCAATAGCTGGCGCTGTGCTAAACCTACTATGCTGTTTGCAGGGTTGTTGTATGTGTGTTCGTCCCAGGATATTAGAGACAAGGTGGGTGAGGTCGTATCTTTTATTGGACCGACTTCTGTTGGAGAAAGAGACAAACTTTCAAACTACACACAGCTCTTCTTCAAGTCTGCGGTCAGTGCTGTGTGGCTCGAAGCTTGTTTTTTTCACCAACAGAAATTGGTCCAATAAAAGGTATTACCTCACCACCCCCCCCTGTCTCTCTAAAGATACTCTGTCACTTGGAGATGATATAATTTGTATGAGAGATAAAGCCAAGATCCTGACCATCCATGGTCAGCGGAGATCCCAAGGCTCCTAAGGTTGTTAGTCCTGAAGTCCTACCATACTGCAGCTCTGATAATTTGATCTTAACCTACCAAACCTCCCCCTATAATTTCAGATTGATACATTATTGTTCACTTGCCAACCTCTGAAGCTACTGTGCAGAGTTGCTGGTGCAGAGCGCTTGTCTTGTTCCTCCAGTGAAGCGATGCATTTCAGTAATAGGCAGCGTCAGCAATAGGCACCAGCTGAGCAAGATGGCGCCTGGGGCAGTGCTGCTGAAGGGGTGGCACTCTGGCTGCTCTTGGGGCGGCGCTCCGGCAGCAGCCCTGGAGGCAAGTCAGCGGCAGCACCTCTCCGTTGTTCCCTGAGGTGGCAATTCGGCGGCAACTCTTCTGACTCGGGTCTCGCCGTCAGCGGCAATTTGGCAGCAGCTCCCTCCGATGTTCCTGTTCTCTCTGGCAGCGGCGTATTCGGCAGGGTTTTTTGGGGTTTTTTTTGCTGTTTGGGGCGGCAAAAGACTTAGAGCCGGCCCTGGTCATAGGAAGTTTTATATTTTTATGCAATATATAAAATGCTTTGAAATCATTCCAGATAGAAAATGCAGTATAAATACAGAGCCATACTTTATCGTTAGGCATGAGCATTTTTTGGCATATGCTTATGTAGAAGAATTCCGGATTTATGCACACACATTGGGGATAGCATGCACAAAATCATATGGGCCTAATTTTGAAAATGGGGGCCAAACGTTATTTTAATTCTTCTGTTAACTCTCCTTTTGTTTACATGGCAGAGCACCTGTCCAGAATCCCAAGTCTATCTGGAATTTTGTGATCACAACAACTGACCTCTTGCTGTGTGGTAGCTTATTAACTGGGGTGAATCTCTTTTAGTGATGCGCACCTTTCATGTGTCTCATTATAAAGCATCCCAATGTCTTCCAGAGTGCAAACTTATCATAACCCTGCTTTCTGTGGGGAAGATTTTAAAAGACACAGATTTGACTTAGGCACCCAATACCCATTGACTATCAACGGGAGTTGGGAATTTAGGTCCCTGCATTTCAGCGGGTGGGTGATTTGATCCTTATACATCTCTTAGCTATCTCACAAGGGTGCTGTGAAGCTTAAATAATGAATGTTGATAAGATGTTTTGAGCTACTTGGATGAAAGATGCAATAGAAGCACAAAGTTGCATTATCTCAGAGCGTTAGACTACACCAGCGTCACAGCAGAGGGAATATGCCATAGTCTTTAGAACAGTCTATACATAGAAAACAACCTAGGGTTTTTTAAAAAAAAAAACAATAGCTATGATTCCTCTTTCGTCCCTTCTTATCCCTCTTTCGTCCCTTCTTATCCCTCCAGTGGTATTAATGATGTACTGAACAACGGCTGATCCAGGCAAAATGGTCACTGCGCCATAAGCCTCCTCCAGGCAATATTGTGGGAGCAACCTGCTTGACAGCACTGAGATGCTCCTTCTTATCAGCATCATTTTTCAGTCACTCTGGAAGCCAGCTGCTTTCAAGTAAAATTCCATATCTCCTTCCAGCTCTGTCTCATGGGCAAAGCAAGAGACTGAGACAGGTTCATATTCTCTTACTGATCAGTATTTCAGCAACTAAACATGGCCTAATTCCAAAGAGATGCAGTTTGACATCTACCTTTAAATAGCCCCATAAATACAGTTACTTGTAGGGTTATATATTGTAGTATTTAAATGTAGAGGTACATCCATATATAGATAGCTACTTATATAGATTACACATATATTTTTAAATTATACTGTGGTCAATATTTCCTTATAAGAAATATACATGGACTTAGTTGTTCAGCTTTGGATTCTGTAAACTGTGCAAGGAACATTATTGCAACATATTTTCTTTTTTCTAATCCTTAATCATGTAGCTCTTTTGATTAATAGAATGCTTCTCTCCAGGAGAAAGAACCACAATTAAAACCTCCCTACCAAAACTTTTCATATTTCTCACACCACGCAAACGGGAACAATAAGCTAACAATGTGAATGAATATTCATTATGCTAACCAAATGTTAATGAATTACAAGGCAGCTTAGTTGACTCCAGATCTCTCTCCGTCTCTGTGTAAACAGGGGGGGAAGCCACACTGAAATATCAGATTCAGTGTGTTATTTATTTAAGACGACCCAGCAAACAGTAAACATTGTCAAATAGATATGCTACATCTGTGTTGTATAATATGTTTTATGAATATTTTTGGTTTTGACCTTACTGAAATCTCATTTGATTAGAGAAAGAGAGTGATCAGAGATGGCTGGACAGGAAATGTATAACTATTTCATGTTTCAATACATCAATCATTAAAAAATAAAGACTCCCTGGCATAATTGGCACCTTACAACTAGATAATAGTTGTGTTGGTAAGATTGATATGCCCACTGTTGTACGCACAGTATTTCCATTTCATAGCATTAATAATGTAATCAAACAATAGTAAACCACAGTGTAACATGCACGTGACCAATAAGAGCAAAGGCCTTGGTACAGTAACCTGTAACCAGATATGCACCAACATCTCATGTCTCCAATTCCAGATAATCTCCTAGTGTCAAATCCTTTGTAATATGGATGTGCATCAGAGAAAGGGAAAAGAGCATTGTGCAATGTTGAAATTCTACCTGCTGGGTGAACTCTCTTGCTCAAGAAAGACCTGGCCTTAGGTCTAATAATATATCTGCTGTAGTGGCAAGGTGCATCCTCACCTTCTAAACAAAATGCTTGTGAAAACAACCAGGCGAGAAGCTAAAGCATGGTTTCATTCAGAACTGGGTGCATCATGTTCAGGGAACTCTGAAATATTTTGTTCAGAAGTGACCTCAGAGGCACTGAGCACTTTCTGCTGTGCATGCTGGGGGGATCATCAGCTGCCTGTTTGAAGCAGCATGAAGTCCCCTTCGCTCTGCTGGAGTAGCACAAAGGGACCTTAGAGAGGGTCAGGCCCACACCCTTTGGATAAGGGAGAGGGGTGTTATTTCTTTATTTTTAAAATTCAATTATTGTTAAAATGTTTCTCACATACCGCAGTGATGGGTGTGTGGAATAAGCACCTGGGAAAACAAATTAGGCAGACAAAGGGAGAAGGGCAGGTGGCTCGGACCAGATGCTTAGCTGATGTAAACTGATGAAGTTTGACACCTGTGGAGCTATAGTAGTTTATAGCAGCTGAGAATCTGGCCCAGTAGCTTTAAGGAGAGAAGGGAAGTTTAGGATGTTAGACCTCGTTATCAGGGAGGCAAGAAGAACCCATTTCAAACAGATATCATGGCAGGCCTCTCAGAAAACCAAAAGGCAAAGAGGGAGTTGCACATGTACTAAGGGAAAACTATACATCTACATGTCTGGGGACTGCTTAAGCCCCTTGCCTCAAAGGTTTTAGCCATTACATGGTCAAAGATGCACTCTGGCATCTGCCTTTGGCATCTTCTTTGCTTACAATGTTCAGGAGGCTAGGAAGAGGGAGCCCCTCAATTCTAAAAATGCTTTTCAATGGCAGAGGCTGAATTGTAGTGACGCTGGCTCTGATAACTGCAGCGTCTTGTGACTGTCACTGCAAGCCTGTGTGATGGATGAATATTATTCATCTATTAAGCAAGGCTGAAAAAGCTGCTGGGCTCTGTGAAATACAACAGCAAGACTGTGGTGTTGTACAGCACACAGCAGTGTGAATTTCAGTTTCGGAACAAGTGATCAACTTCTGAGCAAAAAGTTATGTTGTAACCGGGCCTCTGGTGAAAGTGCCCTCAGCTGGCCTAGAGATGACATGCTCCATTCAGCATCCTCTCAGTCTGGGGGTCTCCTCTGTTGCTGTGAACCTCAACTTGACAAGAGTGCCCCCTGCTGGTACCAAGGCTACATGTCCATTCATCTGACTTCCAGTCCTAGAGATTTAGAAGCATACTTGCAGCTGGGCTGTGGCCTGGCATTTGTGTTGACAGGTGCCCACAAAATGAATTTTGTCCCCAGGTCGATGACAGCATCCCCTATTGACATACTGTATCCCCAAGTGCCATGTTGCGATCTCTGAAAACCCTCTCCTATTTATGTATCAGAGGGGTAGCCGTGTTAGTCTGGATCTGTAAAAGCGGCAGAGTCCTGTGGCACCTTATAGACTAACAGATGTATTGGAGCGTAAGCTTTTGTGGGTGAATACCCACTTCATCCAACGAAGTGGGTATTCACCCACGAAAGCTTATGCTCCAATACGTCTGTTGGTCTATAAGGTGCCACAGGACTCTCTGGAGCTTTCTCCCATTTATGTTCCTAATATATCTCCAGTGTATTTCTTGGGGAGGAGAGTATGGTATACACCCAAGTATATACCATATCATACCAGTATGATTGGGCTTTAATAAATGCAGTTACAGTTGTTTCATGGCATTTTTGCTTCACTGATTCTGTTTGTTACACTGACTTCAAGTGGAAACAGAGTCAGAAAGGAAATTACAAGGCAAACTCTCCCATTTCACTTGCTTACAGAGATACACTAGGAAAGCTGCACTGCTGTTTACAGTGAAAGTGGCATTAAATAGCCCAGGATTAAGGCTCACTGTGTCCTGGATTGACTGCAATCGTGCAGACCTAGTCATGGAGTGGGGAAAGGGTGACAGACTCCTCTGGGCTTCAGTGAAAAGTTGGGAACCTGGGGCTCACATCAACCCCATACTAATATTCTCAGAAACCTGGGGGCCCTCTTAGGAGTACGAGACACAGATAAACTGATTCATTTGATCCTGCCTTAATCTGTCACTGGCATTAACTTCCCTAGCTGTGTTCATTTCTCTCTGTCCATTGACATAATGCACATTGCTGAGTACTCTTCTCTCTTCCACCACCTTCCCCATGGGATGCAGCTGCCTTTTGCATGGTTCATGCTGCCTTGGACAAAGAAGAGCTTCCCATGAAGACTCTTCCAAAATCCAGGCTGTCTGATGAAACATCCTCTGTCATGCAGCTCAGCCACTCACAGCGTCATTTTGGGAAGAAATCAGATCCATCATATCTGCTGAGGGTTTATCATTCCAAATGGGAGCACGCCAGGCAGGGCACCCGCAGTCATGAACCAAAGCTGCTGTGTCCTCAGGCTGGCCCAGGGCCCCAACAGCTCTTTTAAAGAGAGACCTGCTGCTCCATCCCATTTTGCTGCCTCCATGCAGCCCCAAACCAGTGTAAACATTTTACATGACCAAATGTTTGCTTTGAAATCAAAGCACTCGAGGCATTTCCATCTCTCTCTCCCCTGTCAGCACCTTGGTTCCTGTGTCTTTGTTTTCACTTGCATCTCAGGGACCGTTTGTGTGTCCACCCTCTCGCTGCACTGACCCTATCAGTTTACTATTCCCTGCGTCGGAGTTCTGGTTGCCTGCACTGTAGCGCGTGGCTCTATATTTATCTGCTTTGCTGTTTTAAATAAAGCAGGTAACTGGATACCAGTGGCCCGGAGGAGGCTGCAATGCTGCTGCTGGGGAAAGGATCTCACTTTGTTTCCTTGGCCAGGCCATTGTGTTTATTTTGGCACAGCTGGGGCGCTGGTGACTTCAGGGGCAGAGTTCAGGACATCAACAGAAACTGAATGTCTGAAATAATTTGTATTAAAATAACAAAAGTGATTCCCACTCAGCAGGTCACACTCCACCCTCTCAACCCTCCTCACCATGCCTAGGGGGTGCTGCTTCCTCTGACCCCCCCCCCAGCCTTTCACCCCCTGATATCACAGCATTCCCAGACTGCCCTCTAATTACAATAATTACGTAACATTTTTAGGTGGCAAGACTGCTTGCTTGCCAGTAGGAAAGGTCTCTCTTCCCAGGCGAGTAATGATGGAATTTGCTGTCTCTTTCTCTTTCTTCTGTGCCCCTTTTCCTGGGGAATGCATCTCCACTCCCATGGCAGAAGGACAACTCAACTGGGGCCCACCTCCTACCTGCATCTTGTGGCCAGGAAGGCTCTGGGTCAGGGCCTGCAGCTCCTGTTCCAGCCCTAGGGCCAAGGAAGCCCAGCTTGCGGGTGAAGGGTAGAGAGGATGGAGCGATGAGGAAGGGGGAGGGAGCAATGAGTGATCAGCGCAGGGCCTTGAGGGAAGAGGCGGCCAGGGACGGGGCCCCAGGGGAAGAGGCGGGGAAGGTTCCCATGCTCCTGCTGTAGTGTCCAGTTGTCAGAAATTAGAAAGTTGGCAGCCCTGCTTCAATGTCTGTGAGCATCACACCCAGCTTAGTTCACTCGTGCCTTCTTTGGAGCAAGGAATGAACAGTTCGTACTCTCAGATGCTCCTGCGGATAAGGGCTTGCTGTGCTGAGATTCTGAAGTACCGTCCATCTTCTATAGCAGAGACCTCCAAACCTTGGCTCAACTGAAGGCTGCTTTGACAACCTGCCAAAGACCAGGGGTGCACCTGATTTGCAAAAAATTGAGCAGACTGCAGCAAGCCTTGCATTTACTATAGTGTAGCTCCAAAGAGACTACAGATTCCAGCATGCAAGCATCTCCCTTGACCTGAGCGGATGTGGCTCAAATCAAGCCGGATCATTACTTCCTGATTCCCCACTGCTTTGTATCTTTTGTCATTTGCCCCCAGGCAAAGTGAATGCAAACTGCCACCATCTCAGATTGCCTCATGCACTCCTGCTGGAGACAGCCCTTTACACCCACTTTACCCAGCTCTGGGACTACATCAGTTGCTCAGTGGTGGGGAATTAGGAGCAGAGTGCCCAGTTCATAGGTGGTACAAAGCAGCTGGAACACAATTACCTGGTCTCCTGAGAGAGATCCCTACAGCAGAGGCAAGGAGGGTAGGCAGGGCAGTCTTGTGCCCTGGCTATTCCCCAGCTTTCACAGGGCCCTTAGGGGCCATGAACAGCTGGGATTAAATCAAGGCAGTGCTGGTGGTTGAACCAGCCCCCAGCAGCCCCAGAATTATGGGAGGTGGGGCACCCACGCTCTGATTCTCGGGTCAGGCTCTGCACTGGAACAGGGATGAATCGGGGCCATAATCTCTACAGGTCACATCCCCATGCTAAAGGTGAGGGCAGCCACAGGTTATCTTGCAGACGCTTGCTGATTGGGTCACAGCTGGTTTATGGGCTACATTTTGGCCACCACTCCTTTACAGTAACTTCCCCTTGAAGCAGAGTGTAAATACTCCCCTGCATTAAGAGAAACTCTTCCTCTCCATCCCCACCCAAGTGAAATATACATAAGGAAGTGCTAGGTTTCAGAGTAGCAGCCGTGTTAGTCTGTATTCGCAAAAAGAAAAGGAGTACTTGGGGCACCTTAGAGACTAGCCAATTTATTTGAGAATAAGCTTTTGTGAGCTACAGCTCACTTCATCGGATTCATTCAGTGGAAAATACAGTGGGAAAATTTATATACATAGAGAACATGAAACAGTGGGTGTTACCATACACACTGTAACCAGAGTGATCACTTAAGGTGAGCTATTACCAGTAGGAGAGCAGGGGTGGGGGTGGGGGGAAACATTTTGTAGTGATAATCAAGGTGGGCCATTTTCAGCAGTTGACAAGAACGTCTGAGGAACATTGGCGGGGGAGGGGGGAATAAACATGGGGAAATAGTTTTACTTTGTGTAATGACCCATCCACTCCCAGTCTCTATTCAAGCCTAAGTTAATTGTATCCAGTTTGCAAATTAATTCCAATTCAGCAGTCTCTCGTTGGAGTCTGTTTTTGAAGTTCTTTTGTTGAAGTATTGCCACTTTTAGGTCTGTAATCGAGTGACCAGAGAGATTGAAGTGTTCTCCGACTGGTTTTTGAATGTTATAATTCTTGACGTCTGATTTGTGTCCATTTATTCTTTTACGTAGAGACTGTCCAGTTTCACCAATGTACATGGCAGAGGCTGGGACATGATGGCATATATCACATTGGTAGATGTGCAGGTGAACGAGCCTCTAATAGTATGGCTGATGTGATTAGGCCCTATGATGGTGTCCCCTGAATAGATATGTGGACACGGTTGGCAACGGGCTTTGTTGCAAGGATAGGTTCCTGGGTTAGTGGTTCTGTTGTGTGGTGTGTGGTTGCTGGTGAGTATTCGCTTCAGGTTGGGGGGCTGTCTGTAGGCAAGGACTGGCCTGTCTCCCAAGAGCTGTGAGAGTGATGGGTTGTTCTTCAGGATAGGCTGTAGTACAGCCCTAGTATTTACCCATTGAATCCATGAGCCATCGGAACATGCTGCAACACAGCACAGAGCATAACTTCTGTGACCAGGGTGTGGGGTGTCAAATTCCCCTCCAAGCGTGGGTTCCTTTCCTCCATTTCTCTTTCTGTCAGTCCTTTGGGGCGGATTGTTTGCTTTGCCCTTCCTCAGAATGTGCTGCTGCATGTTTCAGCTGAGGAAAGCAAAAAAGGGCAGCCCAACAGCTGCAGGATTTGGGGAAAGGGAGCTGCTTTCGTTTTTCACTTTAAACCACAAAATACACATTAAACTGTTCCAGCTGGACTTGGCAAGGAAGAAAGCAACTGACAGTTTCTGGGGGGGAAAAAAGCTGAAAAAGTTATGCAGTGACTCTACTTTCCTGTCTCTTCTCACTGGTGTTCCTGTGTTGGATCTGAAGTATGTCGTCTGCCCCCTTGTGGGAGCAAAAGATCTGGGCGAGAGAGACCCTTCCTTCCCTCGAGTGCCTGAACAGGAGGCAGCTAGAACTTGGCCATCTCTGCCAGGAATTGCAAGCATGGGGGTGTCAACCAGTGCTACTTTAAGCACTAGCAGCCCCAACAGTTGTGCATCTGTACACAGGCTGGAGCCATGGCAGCCTATCCCCTTATCCCCATGCACAGGATAATTCTGGAAAGAGTGCTAGGGGAAGGACACTGGCTGGGCTAGAGTAAGGCATGGGCAGCAATAAACCCCCACCTAACTCACAGGGTGAGATCAGGATCTCAAGTCTCATTCAAAAAAAAAATTGGTTTCAAAGTCTATCCCTCAGAGGTCCAAATAAAACACAAACCAAATGCAACTGGCACCTGCCTGAGTCTGCATGCAGCCTGACACATTCAACTGAACTCTGGAACCTGCTGCCAGGCAAAGGAAGGGCTGGGCCATAGCAGGAGTGGGAACATAGTAGGAGGGTGTAGCCAGAGGGGCTGATTGTGTTAATATGGCCTTGATGCATGCAAAAGTTTAGTAAGACCCGCTCCTCACCCTCCATTCCCGCCTCCAACAGCTCTGGAGCAATTATATTGTACATAGGCAGAATGGACCTGATTCTGATTTCAGTTACATAGGTGTAAATCAGGAATAACTCTACCGGCATCAATGGAGTTGTACCAGTGTAAACCCAGTGTAAATGAGGTCAGAATCAAGCCCATGGCCTCCAGACACAGCTGCTCAGGAAGGGCACCTCCAACCCCACTCCCTTCACAGCTCTGCTCTGTTGAGACTTACTGTGGCCCATGGAGTCTGAAGACTGGTATAATACAATAACTGGCAAGAGGATGCATCCTTTGTCCCCTGACAGAGGAGGTACCTTCCCATAACGCAGTCTGACTCTGGGATCTCAGCGTAATCTAGCATTAGGAAGGGCCACTCCACCAGATCTATACTAAAGATCACCAAAAATTTCAATTATTTACTTACTGAGATCCTTGCTCAGTTTTGACTCATTCCTTACCCAGGAAAAATTCCTATTGATTTCAGTGGGAGTTTGCCAGAGTAACAGCTGAGTAAAAGTGGAGGAACCAGAACACATCTGACATTTGGGCTGGCATGGAGCCTATCCAGAGAGAGCTCTGAGCAGGAATGTGCCTTCATAGACTGAACATCACCTTTGAACCCCTCAGAGCCACAGGTTCAAATCTCAGGAAGAAAAGTCTTTTCTTTCTGAGTTAGATAAACTGAATACCGTAATTTACTCCAGGTAGGGCTTTCAGAGGAGACCTTACAAACTGAGGGCTAGTATGGATGTTATCACGCCTGGGACCTTTACCCCCAAGAGTAGGTTGATGTTGAATCCTTGGAAAAATTCCCCCTAACAAAGAAGTTCAGAAAACCATACAGATCTGTGGATCGTTATCTGACCTGCACTTCCAAACCTTCTGAAGTTTGTGCACTGCTTCTTGAAGGGAGCTGCCCTTCTAGCTGTACAGGTTACGGAAGGATGGGGAGAAAACTGTCTTGAGGAAGGAGATGTCTGCTTTGTTTGGAGGGGGCGGAGGAAAGAAAGAAAATGTATTTAATAGAACAGAGAGATTTACCCTCCAACAGACATTTTTCCTCCTCAACTACCCTACAAACACTAGGCCAAATTCATGTCCCTGGAGTCCCACCAGGGATGAATATGGCCTAATGTGGCTAAGACTGAGCTGAATATTCCATTGTTCTGCTCACTCAGATCTCCCTCACTAATTTATGGGCTCATTAGTGGCTTTTAGCCATAGCTCGGAGCAGGTGCAGAAGGGCCCAGGGAGGCCTTGTGCCTCAGGAGCTCACAGGCGCACAGGGGGAAATGTACCTATTGTTATACCCCATCGGGGTGCAGTATGCTGTCCCCGTGCATCTGGCCAGCCATGGCCTCCAACCTGCCCCCTTTGTGGTGCTGAGCAACTGCCAGGCAATAGCATGGAGCTGACACTACATGAGTGGAAGCACAGGGGCTGCAATTTTGCACAAGCACAGTGTGGAGTACAAAACGGAGATGCTTCTTGTGCCCTCTGTTTCCCTTGCACACTAGCACAGAACTGAGGTGCAGCCGGGCCACACGTAAGCCAGTCCCACAGAGCAACATTTCCCATTGTCCCACTATTTATTTTTCCATTATTGTAAGTTTTATTACCTCAAAAGTATGGCATTAGGAAATGAAAGCCATGGAAAAACTCCTTGCACTGAAGGACTCATTTCCACCTTGCTCTGGGTTTCCTACTTGATTAGCTCTGGTGATGTCCTTGGATCAGGCCTTTGAGTCATTAGTCTCCTTTTGAAGCTCTCGTGCCCCACACTGAGTCTCCTTGCTCAGCAGAATGATCCATTTGCAACAGCAGAAATCCACTTTGATCAACCACTTCCATCCTTTACAGCTGCTTTTGCATGAGTGATTAATCCCAGCACTTCCTCGGCTAATAATAAGTGCTAAGAATCTGCTACACCCTTTGTTGTTATTGCCTGTTTTGTTTTTTTAGGGCATTTTGGTGAGCTTTACAAAATGAATTTGGTGGCTTCAGTCCAGTTTCCAGTGGACAGATATCCACACCACCAAAACAATTACCATACTTAGTACTAACTGGCACCCTGGCTGGTCTTCAGAGCAGAGAAACCAGGTACTCCACGGACCATGGAGACTGACATACCATCTCATCTCTACAGGCTGATCCTCGGGGGGAGGGGGAAATGTGTGGAAGTTCACCCTTCCACTCCTCACTCTGAACCTGTTTTAGAGGACTTTGTTTCTTACATTAAAGTGTACGCTCTATGGGTCACGGACCATTTCTTCTTCAGCACAATAAAGCACCAGTTCTTGCTGGAGCCTTGGTGTGTTGCTCCATTCAGTTAAACAAAACAAAAAAACCCAACCCTTAAAACTAAGCTGGAGCTTTTCAGCAGCATTATAAAGTCACTTTAAAAATAGAGGGAACATACATGCTAGGCCTCTGGTTTATGCTTTAAACAGATGATCTCACTAGTGCTACTTCTCATTTGCACTGCTCATCTGCACTGAGAACAGAAAAAGACAGGTCAGAATTACCAGTGAACAAGAAATTTAGACAGATAAAAGAATGCAACTCCTAGGCATTTGACCCTAAAGCTACAGTCCAGCAGACACAGGCCTGGGGGGGGGGCTGTTCCAGGGAGTTGTACAAGGAATGGAACTGGAGGAAGATTATTAGGTTTTAGGAGGGACCTAGTTTGCTGTGGCATCAGGGAGCCCAGAAATGGACTGCGCCACCAGGCTGCCACTACTCAAACATTAGAGCCTCAGCAGGTAACATTGGCCCGTCCGCATGCTTCATAAGCTTCTTTTTCCTACAACTTTGCCAGCATGACACATCACTTATTGCTAGAGAGACAAGGTGGGTGAGGGAACATCTTTTATTACAGAAGTTGGTCCAATGAAAGGTATTACCTCACCCACCTTGTCTCTAATATCCTGGGACTGACATGGCTACACCACCACTTATGGCTAGTGAAACAATTGTATGTTACTGCCCCCTTGTCACACAGCCAACTTGGCTCCCTGCATCCCAGGCTGCTCCAAGCTCTGCTTAGACTTGGGGCCTGCGTCTCTCACCCCCGAGAGTCACATCAACTCTGTTCAGTTTCTCACTCTGCAGTGTTGACAGCTGGAAAGAGAGTGGCAAAATAAATACAAAAGCTTCTGGTGAAGTGGAATCCCAAGCCCGCTGTCTGTTTGAAAGGGGCAGAAGGGGCCAGCTGGCCAGTTGGTTGTTGGGGCTGCAGAGAAGGTGGGGAAGATGTACAGGGCAGGGAAAGGAAAGGCTACTTCTGAGAGGGACCAACAGCAGGCTGAGCTGCCAACCGCTTCTCAAGAGCCATGTAGAATAGTGGCGTGGAGCCCTAGCACGCTGGGCCGGGACCACTACCAGGAGCCATCTCCTTCGTGTATCACAGCTACCTCTTCCCCCTCCTGCAGCTTGGTGTGAATGTGCCCAGCCTGCTAGTCCCTCCCGCCAAATCCTGAGTGGTCGTGGGTGACGTGATTGCTGTGCATTTCAAAACACATGAAGTATTTAATGACACAGTTGAATGAATGGCTCAAAGTAAATGGAGGTTACCAACAACGGCTAGGATGGTTTTCACTGTCCATGTGGCGCTAAGCCTTATTCACACTTAAAGTTCCTCAGACTATTCCTTCGTACAGTGGTGAATGCATTATACCCTCTCTTTGGATTTCAGACCGTAGGTTTGAATATTTATGGAATGCAACAAGCCATTAGGTTTGTGAGCTGTAACGCCTGACAGAATATGCATCTCCCAGCCTGTAACACCTGTGTGCATTGAAGTAGTGATCCCCTCAGCCGAGAGTTTAGCATCAAAAGACATAGACCATCAGGACGTAGTTTCTCACATGGTGCAAACTTCCACAGCTCTATTGACTTAAATGGACCTGCTGCCAGGCCTCTCTACCATTTGAGCTAAAGGTACATCTCCTGGAGCTCTTATCCCCCTTATAGGCTATATTTTACTCTGGTTTTATGCTGAGGTAGCAGAGCAACTCTAGCTCCAGCCTGGTGTAACCGAGATCAGAATATGGCACATGTATTACGAGCAGACAGCCATAGGTTGCACAGGTATAATTCTCCATAGACTTTGGTCCAATATTTGTTGATAGGTTAAGCATCATGAGGATAATTGTTTAAATAATGAATGAAAACTCAGTGAACTATCTAGGTGTTTACAGGGTTGCCCACCAGCATGGAACTTGGGCACCTTCCAAAAAGCTAAACCCCCAAATCTCTCTTACACTGCTGTTGGCAGGAGGAAGTTACTGGGCCAGAATTTCAGGAAGTATAAACTAGTGTAGCTCCATCAACTTCACTGATTTATAGCAGCCAAGGAGCTGGCCCAGCGCTGGGACTGTTTTCTAACATATAAATGTGAAGATGTCAGAAGGGGTTATTACAGGAGGACGAAGCTGAAGAGAGATGTTTTGCATTTAATTCTGACTGCAGCAAGGCTCCTTTGCATTTTAATCATACCAATTCCCAGTAAAACATCCTACATTCCAAGAAACCAGAAGAAATGTGAGAAATTTGTGCTTTTTCCATGAATAAGGTTAACTTATTTGTCATAGACAAACACACACACACACACACACAAAACCAAACAAACCTGCTCTAATGGGACAGGCTGAAACTTGCAACTGGTTTAGAAGAACTGCCTGGCTGTAACTCTAGCAGCTTAACAGAGCTCAATTCATATAACCCCTCAAAACTTGATGGTGGATGAGGATGGTGGTGTACACTGATGAGGGAGAGGGAACCATTGCCTCTAAACAATGGCTTGATGAACAGATTGTAATAATTGCATAATTTCAGAGCTGTTTCTCATTCCAGTAACAGCTGGATTCCATTAGTTTTGGTTTACTAGAAATACATGTTCCAGTGGAGAAATGGTCACCCCTTCACATTTATTTTTGTTGGGAAAAAATATTTCTAGTTCATTTCTGACATGATCAGACTGTAAATGCATGTGTATGACAGCTGTGTTTGCACAAGTATGTGCATATACACCAACAAATAAACCCAACATTTACATTACATTTACTTGTTAATATTAGAGATTGGCCTGTACTGAGAAATCCTGATTTGGAATGATAAAGATGTTCAGATAAAGTCCCTGGGGAGGGAGGGTTTCAGAGCTAGTCTTCTGATTTGTACTAATTTACAAAAATGGGCCCAGTCAATTTCAGGTCTGGAGCCAGATCCCACACCCTCAAAGTCTGGATCCAATGTTTTGATTCAGGCCCCTCTCGAATAATTGATTAAAACTACCATATATTTTCATTTGCAATCTTCCCTCACTAACCACCCCTGTTTAGTAGTGGCACCTTTTGCATACAGCTTTAATTGATAGGTAACCTTTTTAGTCGCTGCCCCTTTACCAAGGGAAAGCAAAATATTATAATCTGAATTAATTCAGTATATTTAATAGATAATCCTTTATATATTTATGTTCCTTGTGGTATCAAAATGTGCTAGACACTTTTCAAAAAGCAGAGTAACCCACACTCAGTCTCCCAAACAGAGTACAATCTATAAAGATTATGACAAAATAGGAAGGTGAGGGAAAGGAACATGCCATACCAGCAAAGTGATCAGGGACTGATAGACGTCCATCTTGTTAGTTAAAGTCTTTGGCCCCCAATCTTGCAAACCCTTACATGCACGCTTAACTAGAGTCACAGGAGTAGTTTTGCTGAAGTCAGTGCTTTTTTTATTTTTGTGCATTTCATTAAAAAAATATGGGTGAGATTCTGATCTGTTACACAAGGGTAAATTAGGAGTAATTCCACTGAAGTCTGTGGAATTTCTCCCAGTTTGAATGGATGTAAATGAGATTAGAATCAAGCCAGATACGTGTTTGTCATCATGTGCTAATTTTCTCTGCCATCCTGTGAATGAGTTGCTTGTTTTCTTCTCCTTAATCACACAGTTGCATCTAAAATAAGACTTGATACAGAAGTAAATCTGGAAGGAGACTACACTTCCTGTTTATAAAAATACCCTTCCTGTGAGGAAGAGTCCTCTTCCGGCACACACTCCTTGGTACACATCATTCCAGATTCCCAAACTTATTTCTATAGACAAATCACAACAGCCAGAATGATATTAGGGTGAATCTTGTCTCACTTGTGGACAAGATATTTCTGCAAATGAATGTAGCAGATACCTTAGAGTGCATAATGCAGGCAAACTTTATTTAAACACCTTTTAAAAATAAAACTGTTTTAAAACTTCCCTCTGTCTGTGAATTTCCTGTTTGCCTCATTACCATAAAGTGACACGTCTAGCTCAGTGACAGTGTGGCCAACTCTCGTGATAAAATCATAGAAATGTAGGACTGAAAGGGACCTTAAGAGGTCATCTAGTCCAGTCCCTGGCACTCAAGGCAGGACTAAGAAATAACTAGACCATGTTGTAAGTCACACAATATTTGGTGTTTTTCTTAAAGTCCCAATTCCTAGAATCCTGTGATTATGTGAGACTCTCAGCTTCTGTTTAAGTAAATTTGTATCCCTCATGGTTGTGGAGAAAAAAAAATCTAAAATTGTGATCTGAACACACCCCAAATCAAAAGGAAAATAAAAAGAACTCAATATATTATTTTTAAGCTTATGATTTTTAAGCCATTTTCTTGAGGGGCCTTGGGGTTGACAATACTGCAGTGATTTACAGCAGTTTAGGATCTGACCTAATGTACTTATATAACAACTGTATAAAGAAGGTAAATTGGGTGTTCCCATTCACCCTCTCTCATTAGAGAACAAGGGGACACATAATGAAAATAAAAGAAATCTAGAGCTGGTAAAACGAAATACTTGCTTACACAGCTCACAATTAACCTGTGGAACTCACTGACACAAGATATCTTTGAAGGTAAATACACAAAAGGGATTAATAAAGAATTAGATGTTTCTATGGATAATATGAGAGTTACATTAGACTGAATACAATCTGCTACTCTCCTAAAGTTTCAAGAAATATGCCAGCTATGGATCAGGAAGAAACTAGCAAGTTAATAATGGAATTTCTTTTAATAATAAATATAATAAAATAATTTTTTCACCTTCTTCTGAAGGAGCTTGTCCTGGCCGCTGTCAGAGCCAGGATACTGGACGGACCACTGCTCTGATCTTGTGTGGCTATTCCTTTTGTGTTCCACCTCTGCATCTTAATGCTGAGCTTCTCTGCAGGTCTCTGTGCTATTCCTGCCCACCTTTCATTCAGGTGTGCCATCGGTAACCACCAATAGATCCTGTGAGTCTCTAGCACTGTGGTTCCCAACCTTTCCTCTGCAGCGGCACACCTTGAGCTCCAGCAGCTCTTCCCCCCACCTTCTGCTGGTGGTTGCAGGAGGGAAGGGGAAAGGCAGAGGAGCCGACCCATTGCTCACACAGGATGGAAAAGAGGGAGGTTGACCTCTGATTGGTTGCTCTGCCCCAGAGGAGGCAGAATAGTAAGGCAGATGGCCAGTCAGAAGGAGACTTTCCTCCCTTGGTAGTTTTTCAAAAAATTCCCTGGCACAGCTGTTTGGGCACAGGAGTGTACTGCAGCACACCAGTTGGAAAACACTGCTCTAGCAATTACAGACCTGAGTTATGTGATAAGTCCCTTTCAAAGGAATACTCTACTCTTCCCACCCCACCCCCCCACACAGATGATCCCATTACCTCCCCATCCTGAGGAAATTCCACTGCTTTGCATACATCCAAGGCCTTTCATGGCCACATCCCCATTTACCTCTGATCTTGAAACTTCTTCCACGCCATGTAGCGTCTTTCACTCTTTCTCTTGGTCGGGTCCCACTTGCTCCTCCCCTGTGTTGCGGGGGTCAATCCTTTGCTACCACCACTTCATCTTTCTGGAATGCTCAGCTTGCTTCCTTACCAGCGGCTAGCCCATTTTTGAAGGTAGCTCAAACCACACCTTTTCTTGCTGCTTTTGAAAAAAATCTCACCACCTCAGCTTTCACTAGTATCCACCTCTCACACCTTGCTTCTCTCCTCTTGTTAGCTGTCACCTATCCTCACAATGGCTTATTACATACAACATTTCCATTGCTTTAGCCACTACAGGTGACAAGATAGCTGCAAACAGTTCAATTGTAATACATAGTGTCACCTACTGCATAGTCAAAACTCTAGAGTCTATGTACCTAGGACGATGTCTGTAGAGGATGGGACTAGGGCTTTCTTTCCTAAATCAAGCTCACAGGTCCTCTGTTAGCTTCTCCGCCATGTAAGAATCATTTTGTCTGGGCATTTGGTGGGGAACAGACCCCCTGCTAGGCTGAGCCTTCTTCCTGTTCTCAGATCCTCATCCTGGGAGGTGCAGTAAAAAGTGATGAGTCAGACCAGGAGCAGAGGAGAACTCAGTCTTACATTAACGAGAGCACTGCCGCAAAGATAGCCCTGCCTTTATAGCAGGAGTCAGGCCCAAAAGGGGGCCATGGAGCAAGCTGCCTTATAAGCCTGATGCTAACAAGAAAGCCCATTTCTCCTCAGAAACGCCCATTCTCTTGCTCCTTTTCCACCCTGTGCAGTGTGCACTTGTGAGTCAGGGAGCAGGTGCACGGGGTCTGAGACTTTTGGCCACCCCGTGCAAAAGCCCGTGCCTCCTGCTTTATCTTACTGGGGCTCATGCTGGAGTGCAGCAACCTGCTGTGCATTCTACGAGGGCTGTCATGATCCAGCCGTCTAGTTGCACAACACAGATGGATTTTTCCATGGGTGGAGGAGGAGGTAACAGATATGGCAGTGGACGCTGGTCACATCTGAAACTGGAAAGGCAAAACTGACAGGTAAAAGTGCATTCAGAGTGAATTTACAGCAGCAGATAAGGATCCTCCTAGATCAGTGACTCAAGAATCCTATAGTAGGCACACTATATGCTGCCAGCCTGATTAGAGAGCACCCCCGGTGACACAATGTTCAGATACTACTATGCTCTCAGCACTTGACGGCAGACTAGTTTCCTGGCTAACCCTCCTTTGGGAAAACTTCCCCCCTTCCCACTGGAACGAATGCCAGCAGCACGGCCCCTCACTTTATGAAGGATGAGGTCACCTTCCCAGTTTGAGTGACTGGTGGAATGAATTGCTGATTAATCTGTTATCTTTCCTCTAATCACAATAATTGTTCTTTTCTGTAAGTTCTTGCTGCTGTACAGGGAACCAGTGACCTCATCTCATGGGCATTTATCACTTTTATTGCCATGCAATGTTGTGAGGAGATTAGCTGGGTGGAAGCAGAATGTGCTGGGGGAAAGCATGCAGATCACTTGGATCATGCATGCTTTGTGCATTTTCACTTGTGTGAACTCCAGCTTCTCCCCCTGTGCTGAGTGCAGAAGTGTTCTCAGCCATAGCATTTGGACCAGTGCCTCCCCTGGAAAAATGGACACCTGTATTCAGGATGAAAGTTTTGAATTAAAAATGCCGTTTCTGGACATCTTGTCAACAGCCACTACCTTGCTAAGGCATCTGGGGCCTCAGGTCAAACACTATTAAAGAGTTTCCACTAGAGATGAGATGAACTGCTCAGTTGGGATCCAAATTGGAATCTGCAAGTTTGAAGAGGGAGACATTTGGATCTGGATGAGGGGGTTCATTTAACCTACTGTACAACTAGATGATAGCTGTGGAGTTCATATATGAGGGCCTATTCTCCCACCCACAGCCTAGCAGTGATTCTTATTAATTTCAATTGCAAGAAGCAGCATGGTCTAATGGATAGGGCAAGGGACTAGGATCCAGGGATCTAGTCCCCACTCTAGAGAGGTCCTGCTGTTTAACTAAGCCCAAACAGATTTTTACCCCCAAAAATCCCGGGTTTTTACAAAAAGTATTATTTGGGTTTTTTTTTCTATTTTCACCCTACTTTTGTATCATTCAAATATGTTTTATTAGGGAAATACAATACATTGCATGAGATATATGTATTATGAGATATATATCTGTGTGAATATGCAAAGCTGCCTGTTGAAGTGATGCTATGTATTAGTCTAAAAGATACACACAATAAACAAACAGGCACACAGGCAAGCTCTGAAGTGTGTGCACATCTGAACGTACTAATGAATCTCACAGCCACCATGCACATATTTCAAGCTTTTAGCAGATAATGGTTTAAATATCTGACACTAAAATGGGAAGAAAAAGAAAATCTGTATCGAACTATATTTCAGAACACAGGGAAGTATTCGAAAGTTTTAAAAAAAAAAAACACAGGAGAAGAGGATGAAGTTGAGTGTATGCCCTGCAAATGGGGTGGCCCAATTATTAAATGTATATATTTATAGGTTAAGAGTTCAAAGTCTCCAGCAGCGAACTGTTTATTGAATGAAAAATTTTATTTGGGGATTAGAGATATTGTTTTCTTAAACTCAGAGGGGGCACTGTGTTTTGAGTTCTGTTTTAGTTCTGCAGCAAACCACACTGAATTTCACTTTATCAAAGCATTAATCTACTGAATACCTTTTTCCCGTCCTTCCAGCCACCAAAATAAACCCCCAATATTTACTCAGAAAAATTATTAATAGTTTTTTCCACTGATTTTCATCTGCTTTTGTTGTAGTAGTAATAAACACCAATGAACTCCTGAGAAAAAATTAAATAAAATAAAAACCAAAAATGAAGGGCCCCCTGTACAACCTTAGGCAAGTCACTTCATGACTTCGTCTTTTCTATTTTAGAGTGCAAATGTTTTGGGGGTAGAAATTGTCTCATTCTGTTTAAACAGTACCTAGCACAATGGGGCACTGACATTGATTGGGACCTATAGGTGCTATTGGAATACAAATTATAGGGTTATACCTATTCCTTACGGGAGAATAGGGCACTTGAATCTGGATTTGAGTTTCCTTAATTTGGGGGGTGCTCAGCTTTGAGATTTTACTTCAAGTCAGTCTCTGGTACCCATCCTACCAAACTTGAATATAAGACTTGAAATATTCCCCATCAGTCCATTTAAATGATAGACAGAGAGAGGTGCAAGAGTATCATTTAAAGTTCAATAGACTCTCACTAATCCAGACACTTTAAAATCCTGCCCCAAGATGTGATGGTCTCTGCCCACCTTTTTGCAAAGATTTCATAGCAGAGGCGGTGCTGTTGTGAGGTCTCATTTCATAGCGGAGACTGCACTGTAGCGAGGTCTCAAACTATACTGCGTGCATTCATTAGTACATTTCATGTGGTAACACAGTCAGGATGCTGTTGTATTATAACATGATCCTTTGACTGACAGACTTTGCACAGTAGATGGTGCCTAATGTGCTAAATTGTAGAGTTCCCTGAGCAGCAGTCTGTCTCCCTGTAATCAGTGTGATTCTGTTGTATGCGAACACTTGACATGCAAAGCTGAAAAAAAAGTTGGAGTGTAGTACTGCTCAGAAGAGTCACGCTGCGGGGGGAGGGGAGACTTTGAGGTTCCACGTTCATTTTCTCAGTGAATTCCAAATCCAATGTGCTCAGTTTACAACTGTAAAGGTCCTGTTGTCGTCCCCGTCCCCCCCGACACCCCAACTCAGCCTAGTCTCCAAGAATCAAGCTGTGTTCTTTCTGTCTCACAGGTCACCACCAGCATCCGAGGTTCTGCAGCCAGATTAGGCCCATAGTGACACCTGTACAGCCCCATCACCTTCAGATGATGCCCTCAGGGATACCTTTGCAACTCTATTGCTATCAGTGGGCTTTGACAGATGAAACTGCCTGACGCTGAGGGTAGCATTGTCAAAAATGGGTCCTGGTTTTGGGTGCCACTTTGAGACACTTAAGGTTTCTCAAGGCAACAACACCCAAAATCAGCTTAAGTTGTTCCAAGGTCACAAATCACCCAAAATTAGCCACCACTTCTGAAAGTTTTGGTTTAGCTAACAAATCTGTTGATGCATAGGGGGAAAAGACAGAATTCAGCTTCCTCACTCTCAGCTGTGTTACTGCTGCAAAGCTAACAGGCAGTGCCTAATTTGTAATGAAACAGGTGCCAGGGCTCAAGCAATTTTTTTACATTCATAACTGATGCAGCTAGCCCAGAGATACCGGGGCTATGAACTGCCAAGCCCAGAGGCACCGGGGCTCAGCTCTGGCACAAATTAAGCACTGCTAAATGGCATAAATACAGCAACATCTTTTTTGTTACTAAAATCAGCAGATGTGACTCTAAATACACCAAGGGAGCAGATCTGTAGAGTATGACAGAGCTATTTATAAAAAAACCACTTTCCAGAGTAGAACTGCACTTTAGCACCATTATTATATAATAATATAATACAATAAAAGTCCTGCAAGTCTTAAGGAAAAGCACTTGTTTCCTGTAAGAAGATTTAGACAATGCAGATTTCTGTTTCCAGTTTCTGTCTCTTGGCTCACTGATGTGCTTCAGCCTCAGGTATGTCAGAGTACAAATCAGAGTTGCTGGCCTCAGGTCACCCTCCAAAGTACAGCACAAGCATTTCCCAGGTGGCCATGGTGGCCTTTGTGTTGATCAGCACATCATCAACTGATTTCAGTGTGAAGTTTCATTTTTATTCAATACGTTTTGTTAACAGAATTCACTGTGTATCTGTGAACTTTGTTTCTGCTTACAACACCTGAACCCTACCAATGTCGGATGACAGAGTCTATCAGCCTCTGGACACTCACTGACTGCAGAAGGTTTTTCATACCAAAGCTAGTCAGAGGGAGGTCCCAAAGGCAGTTCACAGTTCAGATAAGGATCTGAACTTTGGGCTGCTTATTTCAATTTGTCCAAGCCTCTTTAGCTTGAAAAATGGGCTGGAAATCTCATGACAGTTGATTTTCTCATGAGATTTCTGACTCTTCCTGGTTCTGCGAGTAACACAAGAGAAGCCTCTCTTGTGCTAGTTCAGCTCTTCTGCTTTCACTTCGGCCAGAAACCAGGAAGTTCAACGACATGTGAAAATTAAAAGCAAACAAAAAAAGAGTTAACTGAACGTTTTTGAACCTCAAAAATTTAAGTTTGGGGCAAAGTGGTTGGATCACTGCTTATTTAATGGGAGGCAACACCGGCAAGGTCTAACGAACACTGATGTGGGGAGATAGTGACCCCGATCATGTGATTGGGGTACTTGCTTTTAGAACCCTGACCCACCTCACATGACTGGGCCAGGCAATAAAGTTTTACTGCTGGAAGCACCGGTACCCATCTGCTGCTCCAGAGGTACACAGTAGCTGTAAATCCAGCTTAACTGGTTTCTACCTGCTTCATGTCACTGGAGTGAGACAAAGCAGTCAAGGTACACCCTGATTTATTTTCTTGCTAGCCAGTCTTTGTAACAGACCCTTATTTTGCAGGGGCTTGGGCATCAGGGGATCTGTGTTCTGGTACCAGCTGTCACTATGCTGCTGTGTAACCTTGAACAAGTCACTCGTTTGTTTGTTTTTGATTGCCCCAATGGTAGAACCGGAATGAGAATGCTCACCCACCCTTGCAGCGTCCTTTGAGATGCGCAGATGAAAGGGAAGCACAGTATGCTGCAGGCCTGATTTTGGTATAACTCTGGGTTTAAGCTAATATGACTTCGCTCAGCTCAATGAAGTTACTCCTATTTTACACAGGTGTGAGGGAATCAAGCCCTATAAGGGCTTGGCATTAATTGATTGAATGACCCTTACTCCATACCTGAACCATTCCCTTAGCACAATGACAAAAATCTAACAAGAAAAAAATATCCCTAGTTTAGAATGACCCACATAACTCACTCATTAGTAGAAGGAATAGCTGAAAGCGCATGCTGTCACACAGCTGTAACTTGTAAAGTCAAGTGTGTCTAAAAGAAAGCCAGATATAAGAACATAAGAATGGCCATACTGGGTCAGACCAAAGGTTCATCTAGCCCAGTATCCTGTCTTCTGAATTGGGCCAATGGCAGGTGCCCCAGAGGGAACGAATAGAACAGGTAATCAAGTGATCCATCCCCTGTTGCCCATTCCCAGCTTCTGGCAAATAGAGGCTAGACACACCTTGTCCCTAGAACTTAAAAGCTGGACTGTAACAGACCACAAATACAAGGGATGACTGAACCTGATATCCTAAACAAAAGAGCTCTCAGCCATGCTTGTAGCTGTCTCCATAACTTCAGACTGACTCAGACATTCTAGGCTTCAGAGCAATATTTGAGCTTACTGTGTGTGCGCTGGTGGTGTTGACTTGTGTGGGTGGCAAATGAGTGATGCATGCTGCCATGAAGGGCTGTGCATGTTTGGCATTATTGTGTATGCTCATTGTGTCGATATTTGTCTGGGAGGGCTGTGCTGGGAGATTTGTATTGATTTTTGAGGTGGCAGTTGGGCCAAGTAATCTACCATCTGTGCTGTTGTGAATGAAGTGATTGTATGCAAATTAGGTATAGGGTAAGGGTGGGGATTGGTCCAGTTACCTCTGATCTCACAGTGGTTTAGGCATGGCAAAGACAGATGTCTTGCTGTAGCTGTAGACTGCACCGGTGTAATTCGTAAAGTCAAAATGGTGGAGAACTTAAAAAATTGCATGGTAACCGACCTCAAAACCCAGTGATGATTCAACCTGAGGATATTCTGAACAAAGAGCTCACAGCCATGCTTGTAGCTGCTTCTATCATTTCACTCTGACTCAGACATTGAGGCTTCAGAGTGGCACACACAGTGACATTCCAGGAATCTTATTGTATAGATATTGATTGCTGGGCTCTGCACACATATATAGTAAGAGATAGTCTGACCTGAAGCACTTGCAATATAAATAGACAAGTAGGTGGGAGAAAAAGTATTGTTACCCCATTTTACAGATGAAGAATGGAGGCCAAGAGATTAAGAGACTTGCCCAGGGTCACACAGAAAGTCCAAGACAGAGCTGGGAAGTGAACTTAGATCTCATGAGACCCACTCTAGGGGTTTAGCCACAATTTGCTCTGGTGAGGGAGAATGGGGAACTGAGAAATGCTGCAAACTCCCTTATCTCGTTTATCTTCTGAGGCAAAGTGGAAGCAATCCTGAAAACCTCTTCAACCTAATACCATTATCCCTTCTCTTCACTATGTCCCATCTCGTGCTTGCCATCCCCAGAGGCACGTGCTGTAGTTCTGCTGATTAGAGCTCCAGCATGCTATTGTTCTTGCACTGCTGAGAGCTACAGGCAAGATCACCAGCTACCAACCAAAGTTTCAAAGGAACTTCTGAGAGAGTGAAAAAGGGGGTTTTCCCTTTGGGTTGTTCTGAGAAGGGCACACAGTACTTGGCAGTGAGCAGATAGGACATGAAGCAGTTTCGGCAGTCAGTGCTTAGCCTTTTTCTCCTGCTGCAATGAAACAAAATATAAACATGTTGATCCTATAAGCAAACATCTGATGAAGTGAGCTGTAGCTCACGAAAGCTCATGCTCAAATAAATTGGTTAGTCTCTAAGGTGCCACAAGTACTCATTTTCTTTTTATAAGCAAAGCGTTGATCCTGGTTTCTGGTATGCTAGTTATGAGCAATTAGTGTAAATATTGCAGAGAGTTTGGGTTCTGTCTCAAACAACTTGGAAGGGCATCTCCCTTCCACAGCTACTCTGGTTTCAGGAAGTGGGGATAACCTGAAAAGTCACTGAAACAAACTTCTGAGAGAATTGTGGACTCTTCAAAGACTGAATTTGAGGAGAGCCAAAGTGGTTCAGATAAAGTTAGAGCGGGCCTTAAACTGCTAACATTGCGGGGGATGGGAACCGGAGTTTTGTGTCAGGTCCATGTAAAAATCAGACTCGATCCAAAAACTTTGTGCCAAACTCAGATCAAACCAGAAGCTAACCCTTTTGTATACTATTCTCTTTTCTAGAAAAAAAAAAACAAAGTAGCAGAAAATACACAGTCAGCAAAGGAATCCTAAAGGCCCCACGGTATTTTCCTATCTTTTGGAAAGTCCTCATTATTATTGTTACCAAATGATGCAACTTACATAGATGACATGGTAGAGGAAGGGGACCAGACAGAAGCAAATTTAGGGACATGTGAATGTAAAGCACCCCTGAGTTGCTCTAGCTTTCACCCTCCTCTTAATTACTTTTCTTGATAGAGTACTTTTTCCACCTCCTTTTAATTCTCCTCTCTCATCAACTTCACACATATGTAACTTTACTGATCCCAATAGTTATTCCTGATTTACATTAGTGTAAGTGAAAACAGGAAGCAGAATCAAGCTCTTAATTTCTAAATGCTTAGAAGAACTTTGGTTTTCATTCAATAAGGAATTGTATTCATTAGTATTATTAGACTTCTAAAACATGCTGTTAGTTGTTCCCATTACAGACAAAAACATTACATTGAAATTAAAGGCAGGAGTATGTATTAGTAATATAAAGTAAAAAAGTTAGAGAGGTTGTAATTATCGCCCAAGAATTTCAGAGTTAAGGTTGAACTAAAAAGAAATCAAAATATATTAAGTAGGGCTGTTGATTAATCACAATTAACTCAAAAAATTAATCATGATTTAAAACATTAATTGCACTGTTAAATAGAATACCAACTGAAATTTATTAAATATTTTAGATGATTTTCTACATTTTCAAATATATCTATTTCAATTACAACACAGAATACGAAGTGCACAGTGCTCACTTTATATTATTTTTGATTACAAATATATGCACTGTAAAAATGATAAACAAAAGAAATAGTATTTTTCAATTCACCTCATACAAGTATTGTAGTGCAACCTCTTTATCATGGAAGTGCAACTTACAAATGTAGGGGGTTTTTGTTACATAACTATACTCAAAAACAAAACAATGTAAAACTTTAGAGCCTACAAGTCCATTCAGTCCTATTTCTTGTTCAGCCAATTGCTAAGAGAAATAAGTTTGTTTACATTTACGGGAGATAATGCTGCCCACTTCTTAATTATGATGTCACCTGAAAGTGAGAACAGGCATTCACATGGCACTGTTATAGCCGGCATCGCAAGATATTTATGTGCCAGATGTGCTAAAGATTCAGATGCCTCTTCATGCTTCAGCAATTGTTCCGGTGGACATGCTTCCATGCTGATGACACTTGTTAAAAAAATAATGTGTTAATTAAATTTGTAACTGAACTCCTTGGGGCAGAATTGTATGTTTCCTGCTCTGTTTTACCTGCATTCTGCCATATATTTCATGTTATAGCAGTCTCGGATGATAACTCAACACATGCTCATTTTAAGAACACTTTCACTGCAAAATTTGACAAAATGCAAAGAAGATACCAATGTGAAATTTCTGAAGATAGCTACAGCACTCAACCCAAGATTTAAGAATCTGAAGTGCCCTCCAAAATCTGAGAGGAATGAGGTGTGGAGCATGCTTTCAGAAGTCTTAAAAGAGCAACACTCTAATGTGGAAACTACAGAACCCAAACAACCAAAAAAGAAAATCAACCTTCTGCTGGTGCCGTCTGACTCAGATGATGAAAATGAACATGCGTTGGTCTATACTGTTTTGGATCGTTATCAAGCAGAACCCGTCATCAGCATGGATGCATTTCCTCTAGAATGGTGGTTGAAGCATGAAGGGACATATGAATCTTTAGTGCATCTGGCATGTAAATATCTTGCAACCCTAGCTACAACAGTGCCATGCAAATGTCTGTTCTCACTTTTAGGTGACATTGTAAACAAGAAGTGGGCAGCACTATCTCCTGCAAATGTAAACAAACTTGTTTGTCTGAGCGATTGGCTGAACAAGAAGTAGGACTGATTAGACTTGTAGGCTCCAAAGTTTTACATTGTATTATTTTTGAATGCACGGGGGTTTTGTACATAATTCTACATTTGTAAGTTCAACTTTCATGACAAAGAGATTGCACTACAATACTTGTATGAGGTGAATTGAAAAATACTATTTCTTGTTTACAGTGCAAATATTTGTAATAAAAATAAAGTGAGCACTGTACACTTTGTATTGTGTTGTAATTGAAATCAGTATATTTAAAAATGTAGAAAACATCCAAAAGTATTTAAATAAATGGTATTCTATTATTGTTTAACAGGGCGATTAATCTCAATTAATTTTTTATAATCGCTTGACAGCCCTAATATTAAGATATTGAAATGCACTGTTAGGGAACCTTAACTTTGCCCTATAATGAGGCCATGAGGGGTAAAATGAAAAACATCTTTTAAAAAAATTAGTTAATCTCATCTAGAACCGCAAACACTACAATGAATATTTCATGGTGTCATTTCAGGGCAGAGTTGAACGGTTAAGGCACTGCAACAACATTATTTCCAAACTTTGCAATACTTGGAAGCTTTGCCATTGACTTCAATGGAACCAGTATTTGGCCTGCAGTCTGCATTTATAGTTAGCTGTACTAATCAAATTAGTACAGCTCAAATGGGTGTCTAGTAAAATGGATTCATAAACACAAGTCTAGACCCTCAGTTGGTGTAAGTCAGTGTAACTCAGTGCCCATAAATTGTATCCAGGACTTATCTGGAGAATTTACTGAATTAACTCTTCCCCCCACCCACACACACACTTGAAAAAGCACCTGTCAACACTGGCTTTGTACTTTTAAAACATCCTTCATATTGCTTCCTGGCTGGTCCCATCTCCCCTAGTGACTCAAAGTTACAAAGTCCTTCAGTCCTGAGTCATTGTCTGTTATTGTCAAATGCAGGTGGAGAACACCGGAACAGGGAATTGCTCCAGAGCTTTGCCAGACAAAGCAATGTCACTATCTCCAGACTGGAATCTCTTCTATAAAAAACAAATAGACTCTTCTCCCCTTTGTAATTACTACTCCAGATTTATTTCTGATTAATCTTGTTAGCTCCAACTAGGATAGAAGAGGGGCTACGGTGTCTCTTGAGACAAGAAAGCAAGGGGTCCTCAGGCTATACAACCCTAAGAACAGCAAGGTTTGGGATTCTGTTTGGTGGTTGTTATTTCAGCTACCAGTAAAGACCAACCTCAGAAGTGGGGTAAGTCTGGATTCTACATAGGGTATGTGCACGCTGTACAGAGCAGGGTGGAAACCTCACCTGCTCGCATATGGTGCTAGCACAGTTATTTTCAAAGTCAGCAGTGTGTTCCAGGAGCGTGGTCAGACTGGGCTTGTCTTTGCCAAACTAAAATTCCCTGGTTTGTCAGCTTTGTTCTCCTTGGCAATAGCTGAGAGAACCGCAAACAAAGAGAATTGAGAAAAGTGGACTCACCACTAGTGCACTCCCTCACGACCGGGCATGACGTAGCAGACTCTCCTCATCTAGTGCCTCCTGTCGACAGTCGCTCCACCCCTGAAGTCTGCCTCATCTTCTGACTCAGCCCTCTGGCCAAGTCACTTTTATTCCCCCCACCCCACAGGTAAATAAGAGTCCCGCAAACAAAGGTCCAGTGTCCTTATATCAGGTCTCCAGTTGCCAATTCTGCATGACATCGTCCTTACACCCTCTCATCTCAGGGCTTTGAGAAATACTTAAGCCTTTGTATCTAGGAGCGTCACACCACCTTCCCTCATGGCTAGTATGGAAACCCAGGCCCTACTCTTCAAGGTCTATCTCTTCAGATTCACCCGCTGATACCTCCCTGGGCTTTTCTCACAGCCCCTTCTGGGCCCCCTGTGTACCTGAGATTCCACAGCCTCTTTAGGTTTACTCTTCTTTCAGGGCCAGGAGGACTCACTGGGATCTGCCCTGAACTCTCCTAATAAATTCTAATTGAACACATAAACCAACTTCTGTGTTCTTTGGACTTGACCTTTCATCCCTGTTAAGTTTCCCTTGCTCAAGGGCTTCTAGGGCTCCCTGGAAGTCCAGATCCTGCCCTTTTATCAGGGCTTACTTCTGGAGCTTGCTCTACCCCAGTGGTCGCACCTTGTTCCTCCTGACCCTTCACTAAGAGCTTCTTCTCAGGAGAGGCACTCAAGACCTGTTCTCCCATCAGACTTCTTCCTGCTCTGAAGTCCTTCCTTTATAGTAGCCACCCAGTTCTTCCCCGGCTGGGACTCATCTATAATTGTTCCTGGCCCACCTATCAGGTGCAACCAATTGCCCTTACTGAGCTCTCCAGCTACCCATAACTCTTTCAGTGCTAGTGTGGGCTTTATACCCCATCAGAGAAGGGTTTTTGTTTGTAGTTGGAAGAGGGTGAAGAATTCTGTGGTGATCGGTAGAATTCTGGCGGTATTATGTGTGTTTTCATTTTGGAAGATATTCACCTGTTTTACTGTGGGCAATCAATGGTGCAGACAGAAATGATCATAGGAACATAACCTCCTCTATCTCTTCCACCTCACACTATAAAACCTAGACACTGCACTTCCCAGCGGGACATGAGAAGGTGATGAAGAATGCCAACTCCCAAATAGTTGTTTGGGAGTATAACCCTTCTGCCCATTGAAATTGGCAGCAACCATGTCTCGGTTCAATATCTAGGGGATTCTCTTCAACGATACAACACAAAACCAGCTCCAGCCCCCACCCAGTAACCTGGGACAATTACATACCACCCCCTGGGTTCCTCTAAGAGGCAGTACTTCCCCTCTCGCAAGCACAGAGTCTGAGTGTAGAAAATAAACTTTTAATAAAAGGAGGGAAGTAACCCAGCATTAATTTGGGAAAACACCACAAACAGGGTTTATAAACATAAACCATGAGCAAAAGACCACCACCAAGTAAGTTGGGCAGTATCCTTTTCTGTCAGGTTCTTAAGTCCAGTAACCAAAAGTCCCTTTAACATGCCTGTCCCTTCTCTTCACCCCACTCACAGTTGTTGCCATTGGTCAGTGCAGACCCAGAGTCCAGAGGTCCATCTGCAGAGATCACCTCCCACCATGGGTGGAGTGGCAGGGGAAGAAGGCACTTTACTTGGTCCGCTGCCCAGGCACTCACTTGCTGCTCCTCTTCCCCAGCTGCCCTTCCAGCTGATCGTCACTCTGCTCCTCCCCGCCAGCCACCTGCTGCCTGATCACTGCGCCTCTTTACTGGCCACCCTGCTGGCCGATTGACACTCTGCTCCTCTTCACTGGCTGCCCTGCTGGCCGATCAGCACTCTGCTCCACTTTGCCAGCCAATCACAATGCCTCTTTGCCAGCCACCCTGCCAGTGAATCAGTGCTCTGTTTCTCTTCACTGGCTCCCTGCCAGTGGATCAGCACTCTGCTCCTCTTTGCCAGCCACCCTGCTGGCCAATCACTGCACCCCTTTGCTAGCTGCCCTGCTGGCTGCTCACCAATCTGCCTGGATGCCTTTAGGTCCCACCACTTAACACAGCTCTAAGTGATTTCAGCTGTTAGTGGGGAGCTTCACTGTTGGGGCACACTGTGCAGTCTCTTGCATCAGAGACACTGTCCCAGAACAGGTCTAATGCTTAGACCTAGATATCAGTGATTTCAGCTCTCCAGGGTGTAACAAAACTCTCAGTTGAGTCCAAATTAGCTCTGTTATTACACAGTGGAGAGCAGAAATCTCAAATAACATCTGGGGCCCTTAGGCAGGGCCCATATCACAAGGTACAAGTACTTGTTCCCACACTCCCTCTCAATTCACTGGGCTTTGGAACCCATGTCCCCTGCCTAGCGAGGGCCGTTTAGTTGAGGGTGAGTCCCTCAATCAGGCTATGCCAAGTACAGTTCTGCTGCCCTTGAGTCACACTAGGATAACAACACTTTATTACTCCTGCCCCAGTAACAAGGAGACTGGGGATCCAACACCAGCCAAAAGTGATCATTTGGGTAGGCAATCCCACCATGCTGAGTGCCTAGGCAGGGTGGGTGTGCCCGTGCAAACGAGATCAGCTCCTGAATTCCTCTTCCACAGCTCATCACTAGATGTCAGGGGAGGGCTTATTCAGACTCTGCTTACAGGAGTTTCCGCCTAATCTGCTATTCTAAAGTATATTCTCTTGTAAATGGTGGTACAGCTGCACCTATAGTGACAGAGCACCTGTCTCCCAGTGTGCTACTTTAGTATTGCTGAATCCAGCAGTGTGGATGGAGTGAAGCTGGGGACAAGATGGTGGCAGCCTCTAGCCTCTCACCAGTCCTGTAGTCCTGTTACCTCTGCAGCAGGCAAATTTCTTCATTGAGGAGCCAACATGCCAGCCAGTTGGGCTTAAATAGAGAAACAGTGCAATCCATTGGCTGACTAAATTAGTCCCAGATGTGTATGCCCTAAAGATATGCCAAGGAATCTCGGGTTTCATTTTCTTGGGAAGAGTTTAAATACGAAAAAGATTTTGACTGATTACTGCTCACAAGTTTCCACCGTTTCCTCAGGAAATGAAGACTAATGGCATCACACGGTCAGTTTGGTCCCCCACTTCCTCAGCACCAGGACATCTGGTCCTTCTGGCTCTGTCCACATCTATGTAGAATATAACCAAGAATCATTACTATGTCCCAATAAATATTGTCTCCTGAGATCTGGGTTTGTTTCTTTGCTTCTAAGACTTGGTGACAGGCAAGCTTCCAAGGGCTTGGAGGTTTGGTTCTGACAAGCATCCAAAAGTTGCTTGCTTGAACTATCTGAACCTTTCAGTCTGCAAAAATATTAAGCAGGGAATTTCATGAGAATAGGCTGCCTGTAAGGTTTCCTGTACTTCCCGATTCCAGCCAGGCTGGAAATACTGTGAGAACTGCCTCTGTCAAGGTATTTTGGAACTTCCATTTCCTGTCCAAACTAGAACAAGGGGGGAGAGAGGTACAGTAGCAGTCATGAAAATGAAAAATGATGAAGAGAAGAAAGTTAGTCAAGTTTTTGGAACCTTCAGATAAACAGAAACAGGTCCCATTCAGATCTAAGGTAAAGAATGGATGGTTCTTATTTTATCCAATTCAATTAGGAAATCTCTTCTTTGCTATCTGTCTGTTTGTTCTTTCGCTTTGTTGAGAAGAGCCCAACTTCTGGACTACCAGTCCCAGATTTTGTCACATCCTTCTGCCCCAGTTGCTGACCACACAACTTGCTGACTCTAATTCTGCAACAGACTTACTCTGTTTCAGTGGGCTTTTCTTTGCTGTAGCAGCCCAGCATCACATTTATATTGATGATGATGATTCGTTTGTATTCATTCCTGGCATGTAAATAACCTCTTCAGCCCTGTGATATGCTGCACCAGGTAGATTGCCAAAAGTCGTCCAACAGTGCAGTCTCTACTAACAGTGTAGTCTCCACTAGCCACGTTACCTCATCTTCCCATCATCCCCATTTTATACCTTGCTTGTATAATTTTCTCTCCTGTCCATCTCATGTGTGACATTTCATATCCAGTGGCATGTGTGAGTGTGGAGCTTGAAATCTTAAAACCAGACTCCTGTAATATGTAAGACAGAGTTGGGGGTGATTTATCCATGACCAAATACAGCCTGGTGAAAGCTGTGCAATGACATGAGGTGAAGCCACCGCCAAAATGGTGGCTAGGCACTGAAGATGACTTAACCACTTAGCAGAGCCCCACCCTCTTTTTCCAGTGGCTGGAATGGCTGGATGGGCATGACCCAGGACCCGAATGATTTCTAGTCAGCAATGTCATGAGCCAAGAAGGAGCATCCCTCTAGTCAAGCCAGTAGAAACTGTGCTCAGCTGGTCTCAACTGGAAGTCTGTTTGCTTCCTCCTTTGTGACTGATGGGAGACTACAGGAACATGCATGCCTGGGAGGCAGAGATATTATCAGGATTGCAGGAGAATTTGAGTGACACCAGCATGGTCAAGAGCTTCACTACTCTTCAGGGCTTCAGAGCATGGCTAATGAAATTATGGCATTGTAGTGACTAACTCTGGCAATTATAATTTATTGAGAGTCACCTCTGGCCTAATAACACTCACATCAGAGAGGGGAAACCCAAGCCATACTACCCATCTCCTCTTTCAGGAAGCCAGAATCTGGGTCAGAAGCAAAACTGGAAACAATTTAAAGGAATTTTCCTTAATCATCTAAATAAGGCTCTCTAGATCCACCTAGTGGTCAAAGGCCTGATACTAAAGTTACTTGTTAATTTTGCCACTTTCCTCAGATCCCACTGAGCAATACACTAAGAAACTGCACCATCTACTCAGGACAGTCCCTACACTAACACAGGAACAAATCACATACCCTTAGAGCCCCGACCGGGTTTATTCTATCTACTACCCAAGATCCACAAACCCGGAAATCCTGGACGCCCCATCGTCTCGGGCATTGGCACTCTCACTGAAGGACTGTCTGGATATGTGGACTCTCTACGCAGATCCTATGCCACCAGCACTCCCAGCTATCTCCGTGACACCACTGATTTCCTGAGAAAACTACAATGCATTGGTGATCTTCCAGAAAACACCATCCTAGCCACCATGGATGTAGAGGCTCTGTACACAAACATCCCACACACTGATGGAATACAAGCTATCAGGAACAGTTTCCCTGATGATGCCACAGCACAACTGGTTGCTGAGCTCTGTGACTTTATCCTCAAGCACAATTATTTCAAATTTGGTGACAATATATACCTCCAGACCAGTGGCACCGCTATGGGCACCAGCATGGTCCCACAATATGCCAACATTTTTATGGCTGAGCTGGAACAACACTTCCTCAGCTCTCGTCCACTCACACCCCTTCTCTACCTATGCTACACTGATGACATTTTCATCATCTGGACCCATGGGAAGGAAACCCTGGAAGAATTCCACCACGATTTCAATAGCTTCCACCCCACCATCAACCTCAGCCTGGACCAATCTACACGGGAGGTCCACTTCCTAGACACCACGGTGCAAATAAGTGATGGTCACATTAACACCACCCTATACCAAAAACCCACCAACTGCTATGCCTCCCTTCATGCCTCCAGCTTCCATCCCGGACACACCACACGATCCATTGTCTACAGCCAAGCGCTGAGGTACAACCGCATTTGCTCCAACCCCTCAGACAGAGACCAACACCTACAAGATCTTCACCAAGCATTCTCAAAACTACGATACCCACACGAGGAAATAAGGAAACAGATCAACAGAGCCAGACGTGTACCCAGAAGCCTCCTGCCTCAAGACAAGCCCAAGAAAGAAACCAACAGAACTCCACTGGCCATCACATACAGTTCTCAGCTAAAACCTCTCCAATGCATCATCAGTGATCTACAACCCATCCTGGACAACGATCCATCACTTTCACAGGCCTTGGGAGGCAGGCCAGTCCTCGCCCACAGACAACCCACCAACCTGAAGCATATTCTCACCAGCAACTACATACCACACCAAAGTAACTCTAACTCAGGAACCAATCCATGCAACAAACCATCAATGCCAACTCTGCCCACATATCTACACCAGCGACACTATCACAGGACCTAACCAGATCAGCCACACCATCACCGGTTCATTCACCTGCACGTCCACCAATGTAATATATGCCATCATGTGCCAGCAATGCCCCTCTGCTATGTACATAGGCCAAACTGGAAAGTCCTTACGTAAAAGGATAAATGAACACAAATCAGATATTAGAAATGGCAATATACAAAAACCTGTAGGAGAACATTTCAACCTCCCTGGGCACACAGTAGCAGATTTAAAGGTAGCCATCCTGCAGCAAAAAAATTTCAGGACCAGACTTCAAAGAGAAACTGCTGAGCTTCAGTTCATTGTCAAATTTGCCACCATCAGCTCAGGATTAAACAAAGACTGTGAATGGCTAGCCAGCTACAAAAGCAGTTTCTCCTCCCTTGGTGTTCACACCTCAACTGCTAGAAGAGGGCCTCATCCTCCCTGATTGAACTAATCTCATTATCCCTAGCCCAATTCTTGCTTGCATATTTATACCTGCCTCTGGAAATTTCCACTACATGCATCCGACCAAGTGGGTATTCACCCACGAAAGCTTATGCTCCAATACATCTATTAGTCTATAAGGTGCCCCAGGACTCTTTGCCGCTTTTACAGATCCAGACTAACACGGCTACCGCTCTGATACTTGTTAATTTTTGTTAGTATGGGGAACAAGGTCATTTCCTTTCTTCACAGTTGACTCGCCAATCTCTAGCAACTCGCAACCCCGTTACATAACTCCATCTGTATTCAGCCCTGACAGAGTACAGCACGGAATAACATGCCAAGGAGGAGTGAATTCCTCCTCAAAAGTCCACTCAACTGTGAGAAAATGATCACTGTTGCTCAGAAGTAGCAGATTTGGAAAGCATGCCCCATATCTGTGATGTCTGATTTCCATCTCCTTCCCTACACTCCTCAGTAGCTATGGAGCCAGGAGAGTCAAAAACTCCAGGGTCTCCAGCCCCTTCCATAAGAAGGGGGACACTACACTCACATCATGGAAAAGGTGCATCTTGCAGTTTCAAAGCAGACCTGATGGGTGAGCTAAGTACATTATTCTGGCCTGCCTAACACAGATTTGGAAGGGTGAGCAGATCTCTATACCAGCTCTGAAGCTTCCCTATCTGTGTGTATTCTATCTTATTTTTCTGTAATACCCATCACCTTTCTATCAAAGCGATCAGCTATCTCCTCTCTGTCTTCACCTCCCCCTCCAGACCACCTTTTCAGTAATTCTGGCTCAGTGAGGAACACCCTCACTACTGATCCTGGTAGATAGAAATTCAGTGGGGATAGTCATGAATGATCATAGTTTCTAGACTGAGTTGGAATGTATGCCGGGCAAAGCTGGTGGCTGTAGGTGGCCAGAGAAAAGCACAGAAGGGGTGGGTCAATTAGGACATTAAAAGTGATGATGGGAAATGCTTTGGGAGGAATCCAGAAAAAAAATTACACAGACAGGTAGCTGGAATGGTAAAGAGGAGAAGGCTCCTTTATGAGCCAATCGCAGCATAAAACAAAAACGCATCAAAGGCACTTGGACTGCAGCATGCTGGGCAAGACAGCCCAAGCACACGCAGGAAAAGTCTCTGACATCTTACTCTTTCCTAGTCCTGCTTCTCAAGAGCCCCCGGGGTACAGAGAATACCTAGATTTCATTCACAGTGGCTTTCCTGGCTTCCATCAGCACCCCCGGCAGGAAGATGTTTTTCATTTCAATGTATGTTGTGTAGACACCTCTCAATACCATTCTGGTATTGACTGTAGGGGAGTCCCGCCAGCTCTCCATGTTGGAAAAAGCTGTTGCTTCTGTTTCAGGTGCCTGTTGCTAAGGCGAACATTGTGGCCTTGTCACCGTGCTATACGCAGTTTGCACGGCCAAAAGTGCCTCGCTTCCACTTCACAACAAAGGGGGAAGTTTTCATTTAACTCCTCTCTGTAGCAACTCTGTATGCTGTGCGGAAGCTGCTTGGAAGGCCTGCATACTAACGCAGTTCCTTTCGGCTCACACGCTTATCAAAGAGTCCGTCTCTATGTGGACCACAGACAGACAGACAGACAGACCCTTGCACCACACTTGAGTGCAGGGTACACGACTTCCTAAACAAGGTTTGGTCTCATGTCAATATCCCTATTAATGCTCATTTACCACCTCCTGACTCTAATTAGTCTTGGTTTCCAGCAAACAAGCAACAGATGAGTGAGCAAATTTGTTCTTCACAGCCTCTTATTCTGTAACTGAAGGCTGGACACAGATACAATCACAGGCCAAACCAGTGACCCAACTAAATGACAAGGGAAAAGAAGGGCATAGACCCTGTGCAGCTGTGTTTTAATCTGAAATGGTGTCCCGGGGTTTAAACACCATTTGCAGCAAAGGATCAGGAATGGTTCTTACTTTATTTTAGACCTGATAGATATTTCTAGTTCCAAACTCTTCTGAACATAGGGGCCCATTCAGGCATAATCAGATAGATTAGGTAAACTGGGTCCTGTGTTCTAAAGGGTACTTTTCCAGCAGCACCAACCCAGGCTCTGGATATTTTATTGGCTTCCCCACCCCAAACCTTAGCCCTGGTCTACACTAGGAGTTGAGGTCGAATTTAGCAGCGTTAAATCGATTTAACCCTGCACCCGTCCACACGACGAAGCCCTTTTTTCGCCTTAAAGGGCTCTTAAAATCAATTTCCTTACTCCACCCCCGACAAGGGGATTAGCACTGAAATCGGCCTTGCTGGGTCAAATATGGGGTACTGTGGATGCAATTAGACGGTATTGGCCTCCGGGAGCTATCCCAGAGTGCTCCATCGTGACCGCTCTGGACAGGACTCTCAACTCAGATGCACTGGCCAGGTAGACAGGAAAAGAACCGCGAACTTTTGAATTTCAATTTCCTGTTTGGCCAGCGTGGCAAGCTGCAGGTGACCATGCAGAGCTCATCAGCAGAGGTGACCATGATGGAGTCCCAGAATCACAAAAGAGCTCCAGCATGGACCGAACGGGAGGTATGGGATCTGATCGCTGTATGGGGAGAGGAATCCGTGCTATCAGAACTCCATTCCAGTTTTCGAAATGCCAAAACATTTGTCAAAATCTCCCAGGGCATGAAGGACAGAGGCCATAAAAGGGACCTGAAGCAGTGCCACATGAAACTTAAGGAGCTGAGGCAAACCTACCAGAAAACCAGAGAGGCGAACGGCTGCTCCGGGTCCGAGCCCCAAACATGCCGCTTCTATGATGACCTGCATGCCATTTTAGGGGGTTCAGCCACCATTACCCCAGCCGTGTCGTTTGACTCCTTCAATGAAGATGGAGGCAACACGGAAGCAGGTTTTGGGGACGAGGAAGATGGTGATAAGTGGTTGTAGATAGCTCACAGCAAGCAAGCGGAGAAACCATTTTTCCCGACAGCCAGGAACTGTTTCTCACCCTGGACCTGGAGCCAGTACCCCCCAAACCCACCCAAGGCTGCCTCCCGGACCCGCCAGGCAGAGAAGGGACCTCCGGTGAGTGTACCTTTTAAAATACTATACATGGTTTAAAAGCAAGCATGTTTAATGATTAATTTGCCCTGGCATTCGTGGCTCTCCTGGATATACTCCCACAGCCTTTGCAAAAGATTTCTGGGGAGGGCAGCCTTATTCCATCCACCATGGTAGGACACTATACCACTCCAGGCCAGTAGCACGTACTCAGGAATCATTGTAGAAAAAAGCATTGCAGTGTATGTTTGCTGGCATTCAAACAACGTCCGTTCTTTATCTCTCTGTGTTATCCTCAGGAGAGTGATATCATTCATGGTCACCTGGTTGAAATAGGGTGCTTTTCTTAAGGGGACATTCAGAGGTGCCCATTTCTGCTGGGCTGTTTGCCTGTGGCTGAACAGAAATGTTCCCCGCTGTTAGCCACAGGGAGAGGGGCGGGGGGAGGGGCTAGCCACGCGCTGGGGGGAGGCAAAATGTGACCTTGTAACAAAAGCACGTCCTATGTATGTAATGTTAACAGCAAGGTTTACCGTGAAAGAGTATACCCATTGTTCTATAAAATGTGTTTTTTTAAATACCACTGTCCCTTTTTTTTTCTCCACCAGCTGCATGTGTTTCAAGGATCACAGGATCTTCTCCTTCCCAGAGGCTAGCGAAGATTAGAAGTCGAAAAAAACGCAGAGTGCAGGAAAGCATAAAATGACTGGGAGGAGAGGTGGCGTCCTGAAGAGAGTAAGTGGTGGGCTGAAGAGAGGGTTGAAGCTGAAAGGTGGCGGCAGCTTGATGTGAGGAGGCAGGATTTAGTGCTGAGGCTGCTGGAGGATCAAACCAATATGCTCCAGCATATGGTTGAGGTGCAGGAAAGGCAGCAGGAGCACAGACTGCCACTACAGCCCCTGTGCAACCAACTGCCCTCCTCCCCAGGTTCCATAACCTCCTCACCCAGACACCCAAGAACGCGGTCGGGGGGCCTCCGGCCACCCAGCCACTCCACCCCAGAGGATTGCCCGAGCAACAGAAGGCTAGCATTCAATAAGTTTTAAAGTTTTAGACTTTTAAAGTGCTGTGTGGCCTTGTTCTTCCCTCCTCCACCACCCCTCCTGGTGCTTCTCTCCTCCACCACCCCTCCTGGGCTACCTTGGTAGTTATCCCCCTATTTGTGTGATGAATGAATAAAGAATGCATGAATGTGAAGCAACAATGACTTTATTGCCTCTGCAAGTGGTGATCGAAGAGAGGTGGGGAGGGTGGCTAGCTTACAGGGAAGTAGAGTGAATCAGGGGGTGGGGGGTTTCATCAAGGAGAAACAAACAGAACTTTCACACCGTAGCCTGTCCAGTCACGAAACTGGTTTTCAAAGCTTCTCTGATGCGCACCGCGCCCTCCTGTGCTCTTCTAACCGCCCTGGTGTCGGGCTGCGCGTAACCAGCGGCCAGGTGATTTCCCTCAACCTCCCACCCCGCCATAAACGTCTCCCCCTTACTCTCACAGATATTGAGGAGCACACAGCAAGCAGTAATAACAGTGGGAATATTGGTTTCGCTGAGGTCTAAGCGAGTCAGTAAACTGCGCCAGCGCGCCTTTAAACGTCCAAATGCACATTCTACTGCTACCATTCTGCACTGCTCAGCCTGTAGTTGAACAGCTCCTGACTACTGTCCAGGCTGCCTGTGTACGGCTTCATGAGCCATGGCATTAAGGGGTAGGCTGGGTCCCCAAGGATAACTATAGGCATTTCAACGTCCCCAAAGGTTATTTTCTGGTCTGGGAATAAAGTCCCTTCCTGCAGCTTTTGAAACAGACCAGAGTTCCTGAAGATGCGAGCGTCATGTACCTTTCCCGGCCATCCCACGTTGATGTTGGTGAAACGTCCCTTGTGATCCACCAGAGCTTGCAGCACTATCGAAAAGTACCCCTTGCGGTTTATGTACTCGGCGGCTTGGTGCTCCGGTGCCAAGATAGGGATATGGGTTCCGTCTATGGCCCCACCACAGTTAGGGAATCCCATTGCAGCAAAGCCATCCACTATGACCTGCACATTTCCCAGGGTCACTACCTTGATATCAGCAGATCTTTGATTGCGTGGGCTACTTGCATCACAGCAGCCCCCACAGTAGATTTGCCCACTCCAAATTGATTCCCAACTGACTGGTAGCTGTCTGGCGTTGCAAGCTTCCACAGGGCTATCGCCACTTGCTTCTCAACTGTGAGGGCTGCTCTCATCTTGGTATTCTTGACCTCAGAGCAGGGGAAAGCAAGTCACAAAGTTCCATGAAAGTGCCCTTACCCATGCGAAAGTTTCGCAACCACTGGGAATCGTCCCAGACCTGCACACTATGTGGTCCCACCAGTCTGTGCTTGTTTCCCGAGCCCAGAATCGGCGTTCCACAGCATGAACCTGCCCCATTAGCACCATGATGCCCACATTGCCAGGGCCCGTGCTTTGAGAGAAGTCTGTGTCCATGTCCTCATCACTCATGTCACCGCACTGACGTCGCCTACTCGCCTGGTATTGCTTGCTAAGTTCTGGTGCTGCATATACTGCTGGATAATGCATGTGGTGTTTAATGTGCTCCTAATTGCCAAAGTGATCTGAGCGGGCTCCATGCTTGCAGTGGTATGGCGTCTGCACAGAAAAAAGGCGCGGAATGATTGTCTGCCGTTGCCCTGACGGAGGGAGGGGCGACTGACGACATGGCTTACAGGGTTGGCTTACAGGGAATTAAAATCAACAAATGGGGTGGCTTTGCGAGAAACTGAATGGCCCCCTCAAGGATAGAACTCAAAACAGAGTTTAGCAGGCCGTTGATTTCACAGAGGGAGGGAGGAGAAAATGAATATAAAACAAATCTGGTCTATTTCTTGTTTTGAGCCACTTCATCTATCTTTATACATCTTGCTGGCAGCAGACTGTGCAGTACGACCGCTAGCCATCGTCATCTCCTGGGTGCTCGGCAGAAGACGGTGCAGTATGACTACTGGCCATCATCTTCTGCTAGCTGCAGATTAAAAGACAGTGCAGGACTGAATTGCCACGAGACAAAACAAGGGAAATGACCTGGCTGAGTCACTCCCATGTTTGCCCAGGCGCCCGGTTAAAAGAGCACCCAGGACTACGTCGATGACGGCTACCAGTCATACTGCACTGTCTGCTACCAAAAGGCAATGAACTGCTGCTGTGTAGCAATGCCGTACCACGTCTGCCAGCACCCAGGAGACATAGGGTGACGGTGAGCTGAGCGGGCTGCATGCTTGCCGTGGTATGGCGTCTGCACAGGTAACTCAGGAAAAAAGGCGCAAAACGATTGTCTGCTGTTGCTTTCACGGAGGGAGGGAAGGAATGGGGGGCCTGACGATATGTACCCAGAACCACCCGCGACAATGTTTTAGCCCCATCAGGCACTGGGATTTCTACCCAGAACTCAAATAGGCAGCAGAGACTGCGGGAACTGTGGGATAGCCACCCACAGTGCAACGCTCCGGAAGTCGACGGTTGCCTCGGTACTGTGGACACACTCCGCCGACTACATACACTTAGAGCATTTGTGTGGGGACACACACAATCTACTGTATAAAAACGCTTTCAACAAAACCGACTTCTATAAATTCGACCTAATTTCGTAGTGTAGACATACCCTTAGAGAGCAGTCTCAGGGTCCTGAAAATTTGAAGAGCCCAGACCATGTGCAGCCTCAATTTGGAGGGTGTGTGGTCTCGTACTGCTGCTGGTCCATGGGTGCTTTGCTGGTGGTTTATGGAGAGTTGGCTGGTGGCATGCTCCTGGCTCTTCTCCTCCTTTCACCCACATGAAGACAGATAAAAAACATTAAGTGTTTTTCTAGTATTACTTTTCCATTTAAGCAATTGCCAGGGGATATAATGTGACCACAAGTGACAGGGGAGGTGGCCTGCTCAGTCAGGAGTGGCACGGAGGTGACCTGCACAATGGTGGATGGAGAAAAGCCACATGCCCTTAATTAAGGAGGGAGTGTCCACAAGACAATTTGACTGGTTAGCTGTGGACCACTGTACAAAAAGTCTGAGTACCCCTGGTCTATGTGGTTACAGCAGGGGGTCTAGAAGACAGGATTCTTGGGTTTAATTCTGCCTTTATGACTGATGTGTTGTGTGACCTTAAGCAAATCACTTAGTCCCAGATTTTTAAAGGTGTTTAGGCATTGTGGCACTCTGTGTTCATGCCTAACTGACTTAGGGGCCTAAATTTCATTTTCAAAATGGATTTAGGCATCTAGGAGACAAAATCTCATTAACAGTCAATGGTATTTCGGCTGCTAAATGCCTAAATCCCATGGAGGGGGCGGAAATCATACTTAGCCTCCTAAATCACCTAGGCTTTGTAACACTGAGTACAGTAACACCTAAATACCTGTAAAAATCTGGGCTCTAGTTTCTGTCTTCCTCAGTTTCCCCATCTGTAAAATGGAGATAATAATACCTACCTAGAGTACCTTACAGGGGTGTGAGGTGGCTTAATTAATTCATGTTTGTAAAGCACTCTGAGAGCCTTGTATGAAAAACACTCTGGAAGAGCTATGACTATTGGCATGTCTCTGTCCTGTCCTTCTTCAAGGGCAGGGAGAGAAGGAATAGGTTAGCACTGACTGATGAAGGCTCCCGTTCTCAGATTAGTCTGAATGCAGAAAAGCCACGAGCAGTACTGTACTGCATCTAACAGAGAAGTCATCCCAGGGAATCTTTATACCTTTTAGTATTGTTTAGATGTCAGGGCTCCCTTGTGCTGAGCAGTACGAACACACGTATAGTAAGAAACCGTCTCTGTCCTAAAGAGCTTCCAGTCCAAATCAACAAGGCATATAAAGGGTGAACAGCAGCACAGAGAGTTTGAAATGACTCACCTAAGGTCACACAGCAGGACAGAGCCATGAATAGAACCCACACTGTGTGAGTAACAAGCCAGTACCCTAGCTACTGGACCACATAGCCTGTCCCTTCTGCAGGGTATGGTAATGATTCTTTTTTAAATGGCATTTGGTCTCTCTGAGGCACTCTCTCTACATTTCACTAAATCCTGATTTGCATTTCAATTTTTAAGCAATTTTATTTCCTTTCATTTTGTGGAGTTTTTATATGTTATACAATGGCATTTCACGAAGTATCCAAAGGTGACCATAACTGGACAGATGCTGTCTGATAGCTGTATAATGACTCTTCTGCACCATCCCATCCCATTTCTGTTTGGATGATAGCTGTAGTATGGTGAGTGGGACTGGAAGAAGAGAGTCAGGTTTCAGAAGGCAGGGATCTAGTTGGGTGTGACACCAGAGGCCAGGCTGCTAACACACAAATGTTAGCCCCTAAGCGTGGACCACTTGCCTCCCAACATGTTCCAGAAAGATCTTTTTACCACAACTGTGCCTTCCTGCTGCATTACTTATTCCTACTGTAACAGTTGTGCTCCACCAGATTGTGCTTAACCGCACATGGTTCCTGAGATAGCTCCCCGGGCAGAAAGAAACCCGGTCACAGCTGAGGCAGTGGTTTTTATCAGAAGTGTTTTCAAATCAGAAGTATTATTGTTCTTTGCTGGAAAAACAAAACACTATGGAGGAGGTCTGAAAGCAGCAAGTCTGGAGGAGCAGATGTTGAGGGGTTTTAATACTTTCCAGAAAATTTTCAGCATCGTTTAGAATCGGGCCCCATTTACCTGGTAAACACTATAGTTGTAACGTTAACAATAGCAAAGCTAGTCCTCTGCTATAATATGACTGCAGAAGTCCCACAATCGCTGTAAGAACTGGACAAAACTCTGTATGCTATGAGGAAGATCCTAGAACTGGGGTGGGCAAACTTTTTGGCCTGAGGGCCACATCTGGTTGGGGAAATTGTATGCAGGGCCATGAATATAGGGCTGGGGCAGGGGACTGAGGTGCGGGAGGGAGTGCGGGGTGTGCGAGGGGGTGCAGTGTGCAGGAAGTGGCTATGGGCAAGGGGTGCAGGGTGCAAAAGGGGGTTCAGGGCAGGGGGTTGCGGTGCAGGAGGGGATGCAGAGTGCGGCAGGGGGCTCAGGGCAGGGAGTTGGGGTGCAGGGTACAGGAGGGGTTCAGGGTGTGGGCTCCAACCTGGCGCCGCTTACCTCGAGCTGCTCCGGGGTGTCAGTGGCGCGCAACGGGGCTAAGGCAGGCTCCCTGCCTGCCCTGGCCCTTACCGCTCCCAGAAGTGGCCAGCATGTCCGGCAGTGGCTCCTGGAGGTGGGGTGGGGCAGGCGGCTCTGCCACACGCTGCCCTCACCTGCGGGTACCACCCCCTGCAGCTCCCATTGGCCATGGTTCCCCATTCCCGGCGAATGGGTGCTGCGGGGGGCGGTGCCTGCAGGCGATGGCAGCGCAAGGAGCCCTCTGTCCCCCGCTCCCCCAAGGGCCGCAGGGACGTGGTGCCAGCCGCTTCTGGGAGTGGCACGGGGCCAGGGCAGGCAGGGAGCTTGCTGGGCTGGCAATCCCGTGGGTCAGATTGAAAGCCCTGATGGGCCAGGTCTGGCCCGCGGGCTGTAGTTTGCCCACCCCTGTCCTAGAAGATAATGTAAACTGGTCAGATGTACTGGCTTGGGGTGACAGCTGCGGTGTGGTCTAGGTCCAAGTTTATGTGTCTCTCTAAAAGATCTGTTTTGTAAAGTGGCATTTGGAAACATGTGATCTCAAACCAGCCTTGTCTACACTGTCACACCCAGCTCTCCAGTTATTAACATGGTGTTCTGTTCTGTTTCCATACATTATAATATCATCCAAAATATTAGACCAAGAGTGGCCTTTTAAATTCAGTGCATAGAATCGTAGAAGTGTAGGGCTGGAAGGGACTTAATCTAGTCCGTCTCCCCATGCTACGGCAGGAACACGTATACCTAAACCTTCCCTGATGAGTGTTTGTCTAACCTGTTCATAAAAACCACCAATGATGGAGGACTCCATAACCTCCCTTGGAAGCCTGTTCCACCTCTCAGCTATCCTTATAATTGGAAAGTTTTCCTAATATCTAACCTAAATCTTCCTTTCTGTAAACTAAGCTGATCTACTCTTGTCTGACCTTCAGTGGACATGGAGAACAATTGATCACTGTCTTCTTTGAAACAACCTTTTACATATTTGAAGACTGGTTTCAGAGTAGCAGCAGAGTTAGTCTGTATTCGCAAAAAGAAAAGGAGTACTTGTGGCACCTTAGAGACTAACTAATTTATTTGAGCATAAGCTTTCGTGAGCTCAAATAAATTGGTTAGTCTCTAAGGTGCCACAAGTACTCCTTTTCATATTTGAAGACTGTTATCCTGTCCCTTCTTAGCTTTCTTTTCATTAGACTAAACATGCTTAATTCACTTAACATTTCCTCATAGATCATGGTTTCTGAATCTCTTGTTTTTGTTGCTCTCCTCAGGACTCTTTCTAATTTGTTCACATCTTTTTTAAAGTGTGGTGCCCAAAACTGGACACAGTACTCCAGATGAAGCCTTACCAGTCTAAGTAGAGCAGAACAATGATCTCCTGTGTCTTACATATGACACTCCGGTTAATACATTTCAGAATGACATTTATTATACTGTTGACTCATCTTCAATTCCACTGATTTCTCGAAAGCACAAAGTACAAACACAAGCTGATAACTCACATGTCAAAACAGAAAAAGTCCCTAATGCATTATAAAATGTGTGAGGTCCCACTTACCTTAATACATTATATAATTTCTGCAAAATCATGGTAGTAAACATCCTGCTTCCTCACAGCTCCAAGGACACTTCCTCATTATGTGATAATGGATGGCTGTCAATCCCTACTGTTTTAGACACAAATATAAAATTCCCCTATCTTTTTCTTGGCAACAACAATTGGAGAAGCCTATTCTAAAGAGTCAGTTTCTTTTAGGATGGCTAATCTCTTCTACCTTTTATAGTTCCCAAGGCATAGTTTAACAAATCTTGCTTCCTACCATCTGGGAACTAATAGCAAGAAGGTAATTTTCAAACAGATATGAACAGTCAGTGAAAGACAGTAGAGGCTCATCGACCGGAGTGTAAATTAGAAATTGGCCACAGACATAAATTTCAAATACAGAGTCAAACTTTCCTGAAATTTGTGGGTGTGCCTATCTGGAATTTTGGTTTGGACCTGTCAGAGTTCAGGGCAGCTGGACCTGTGTTCCTCCACTTTGGTTCAGCAAAGGCCACTCTTAGGCTTCTGTCTCCATCACCTTTCTTGGGCAGAGACCAGAGGCCCTCTCCCTCTTGACCATGGTTTTTCCAGACTTCACAGTTCCCTACCAATATTGGGAACACCCCCACAAGTCTGACTGCCTCAGTGGGCCTGTACTGGTGCTTTCCTTTCTCTCCGAGGGCTATGAAAAGGTTAATTGCCCCCAGTTATAAGTTACCACACAGATCTTTAAAAGCAAGCACATTTATTCTTAAGGTGAAAACCTTACAGAGAAAATGTATTAAAACCAATGAAAGAGCCTACATGTATGCTAATAAGCTTGTCAGAGGTCACTCCAGCTGCAGCAAGGGCTCTGGTAGGTGTCAGTCCTTCCAACCCTTCAGCAAGAATTGTCTCCCACCAACTCCCTTGGACAGAAAGTTCTGTCAATTTTCTGGATCAGAAAGTAGGCCCTGAGTCAGTTTAAACTAAGGCTATTTATCCAGAAGTCCTTATTTTGTTGGTCTCTTGAAAATCCAGCTTGAACCAGGATATATGAGCATCTCTGGTGGTACGTCTCTAGCGCTATTACAACCTGAGTGAATTCACCTAAACACACATACCCCTCTCCCCCTTTGCTCCCCTCCCCCTCCACTGGTCTTAATTCCTGGAGGGCTGTGGTCACCCTCTTCCATGGAATTACATGCAATCCTGGGCCCACAGTGATACATAAACTTAATACAGGAAGATCTCAGCAAGGTAAGTGGGACCATCGTCATCCTGTAGCAAGGTGTTATATAATATAATTGAGCATCCTGTTATATATTTGTAACACATCTATGGCCACTTATGATGTCATAGTTGTCCATGTGCTGCACACCACAGGCAAGTGGCACTGCATATAGAACCCAGTTTCTCCACCCCAGCCATACACCCTATCACTTGAGCTAAAGGAAAATCTCGATTAGCTTTAACAGCAGAGCGTCTATGATATACAGCTGAACAGTTCTGAGTCTGTCCAGAAGAGGGCAATGTTGCAGATACACACCTTTCAGTTTTCTAATTAGGGTATAATATAAGGGGTGGTATCAAATACATTCTGAGAAGAGGGTCAAATTCCATTTTTAATTATGGGTCATGGGCTAAAGTTTAAATTTAGTTCTCTCCATCCACAGTCTGACGCCCAGGAAACATCAGATGGGGGTTTGCACAAAGAGCAAAGGTAGAGTATAACATTTAATTATTACAAAAAGGACTATTTATTCATATCATAGTTTATTATTGATTCCATGCCTTTAGTGTTGCAGTCAGTGACACTTCCAGGAAAAGGATGCTCACCTTAGTATCGCCATTATTTACGATCTTTGGTTTTTTTCCTTCCCAAATACCCTTCTTCCCTCCCAACTTTGTGTTGTCTCCTTATTACTTTCCCTGCAGCAGCTCCCAATATCCTCCACCCCACATGGGCTTCATTCCTACCTCTTCCCCCTCCTATCTGCTAGAATAATCAGCAATGAAGCAGTTAATGGTGACATGCATATTTTCTTCATTAAGCGGAATACAGGAATGACCTTTTTGCATGGTTTCATTGGTCATTTTCTCCCGAGTGGCAGAGAAACTCTTGGCTGTTTCGGCTACAAGGACAATTGAGCAGACTGTTGCTGGTGGTCAGCTTCAGTACAAACACCCTCATGGCATGACTGTACTGACCCTGGAGGGCATTGTCTTCATTAAGCTCAAACACAAATACCCCACTGAGATGAATGAAGGGCAAGACACACCTCGCAGACTCATCGTGTCAGGCTGTCTGGAGACTCAGGAAGACACCACTGCATCAGTTTACATTCAGTTCACGGCTGGCAGGTGTTCTTCTCATTGGTATGAGTGAAAAGAGAATCAGCCCCCCTTTCTTTATTATTTATTTAGAAGAGCTCAGTTTCCCCAAAGTGCAGGCTAAATACATGCCTCAAGCAGGCCAGAGTGAACCCATGGGCCAGATTCTGATACCGATTAGTTGGAGCAAGACCACCTCAGAGCTGTCAGTTCTTATTCAAGAAAGTTCTAGCTAACAAGGGGAAACGTACTCCAGATAGTTCAGAAACACATAAATATGTTCTAGCACCACCTAAGAAACTCCATCCAGGTAACTCACCTCAACACCGTTGAACACCCACATGCTGATAGACACTTGACAGTGGGTATGTCTACACTATTGGTCCAGTATGTCCGTACTATATCATACAAGGTATGTTTACACTGCAATCAGGAGGTGTGATTGCAGCACATACAGACATACCTGAGCTAGCTTTGATCCAGCTAGCTCAAAGCTAGCTCAAATAACAACAGCACTAAATCCACAGCAGTCTGGGTGATGGCCGCTCTAGTATGTACAGTGTCCTGGATGGGCAGGGCTAGCCAGTGCTTGTGAACAGGGCTAGCCTGTGCAGCCGTGGCTCACTGCTATTGTTACTTGATCAAAGCTGGCTCAGGTATGTCTACACATGCTGCAGTCACACCTCCTGATTGCAGTGTAGATACACCAGTCTGTGACACAGTACTGACAAAGTGACAGGGTTGCCACACTGTCAGGTCTGAAAGACCCAAGCACATTTTGCAAGACATAAAATAGTCGCTTCTTGGAAATTTCAGATTGTTGTCATTGCTTCCCAGACTATGGAGAAGCAGCCAAGCCCTTGCCCCATATCTGAGCAGAAGGGTTGGACCGGTTACAAACATGATTCACCATAATAAAAGTAAGTGGGCTTTGAATGTTGAGGCAATAAAAACGGACATGATGTGAGACATACCATCTGTTGTCTAGCTTGTTGGTAATTGAAAACTTAAGTCAGTCTTCTCTATTTCAGTACAGACTGCTTCCCACAATGCAATAGCCTAACATACATGCTCCTGCCTGAGGTTTTAGAGAAATGTGTGGGTGCTCTCCTGCTGGCAACATATAAAGGCCACAGAAGTATTTCCAGTTCAGGTTTGTAACAGCTTTGTCCCTCAAATTCCCAGGCTGAGATCACAGACGCACTCTTTGGAGCAAAGAATTAGCAGCTGCACTTTTCCAACTGATGTTACCTTGAAGAGGTCACATTGGCTTATTATGGTCTCAGAGTATTTAACTCCTGCCTAGTGTAACGTGGGAAAAAAATCAGGACGACTGCTGGAGGACAAGGCACTTCTGACTGATACTATCATTTCCGTCTTGGGGCCAAAGGGAGCTTAGCTGTGGGTTATCGTGGTCTCCTCTCTCCCCACACTCACCCCTTTTATTCCTGGACTGATGTTGCTGGATACAGCTTAACTGGGCTCTGCCATACGAATGTTTCCTGCGGCTATATCTTCTCTTGTGACAATTCATATAAAAGAACAGCAAGCTCAATTTTCTTTTTACACTATAATGCCATTGACTTCAGTGGAGTTACTCCCAGTTTACACCACAGTAAGTGAGAGGAGAATCAGACCCAGGCCCAGACTTTGATCTATGCTAAGGCCCCTTTGCTCTGCTCCAGTAACACAAAGAGGCCTTAAATGGGCAGCTGAGCATTCTCTGGCCTGGGTGAATTCTCAGCTGATGCAGAACCAGTAAACCAGCCCTACATCAGCTCTTCCCATTCCCCATCATAAGAGGCATGATGACACAGGGTTGCCAACTTTCTAATTTCTGAAAACCGGACACTACAGCAGGAGCACCAGAACCTCCCCCTGCCTCTTCCCCTGGGGCCCCGTCCCTGGCCTCTCCCCCTCTCCCTTCCTTATCGCTCCATCCTCTCCCCTCTTTCCTCCCCAAAGCTGGGCTCCCTCAGCCCCAGGGCTGGGACGGGAGCTGCAGTCCCTGACACAGAGCCTGCCTGCCCATGAGATGCAAGTAGGAGGCAGCCCTGGCTGAGCAGGGGCTGGCACGGGTTGATGACCCACCACCTCCCACCCCACCCACGGTAACCGGACTTATGGTGTCTGGTCAGTATATCTGACCAGACACTGTACAGGTCCCCTTTTGACCAGACTTTCCAGTCAAAAACTAGACCCCTGGCCACCCTAATGTTGAGAGATATGCGCTAGCAATATCTGGGTAGAGTAAGGGTGCCATTACAAGTCAATATAATGTGGAGTAGCCCTAAGGCTATTCTAAACCATGCCAGTGGCTGAACCAGCATCAAACTGCACCCCCACGCACAAGTTTACAATGCACATTGAGATCCTTCTGGATGAAAGGTGCTATAAACACACAAGGTGCCATTATTATCTCTGGTTTCTGAAGGCTTTAGCCAATGCCCATTTAACTCCAGGGGAGTCTCTCCATCAATTTCAAAGTATAGTGAATAAGTCCTGAGAGAGGTTGAAGACTACCTCTATGGTTAGAGCTGCACAGAGTTGTGAATGCTCGATAGTCTGCGCAAGTGAGAGCACTAAAAATAGCAGAGTAGCTGCGGCAGCATGAGGGGTGACTTCGGCTAGCCACCGGAGTAATTACTCAGGGTTTGCGCATGATTGTACTTGGGCAGCTAGCCTGTGCTGTTGTGGCTAAACTGCTATTTTTCACGTGCTAGCTTGCATGGAGCTAGTGGCTCTGGTTACCTGTGCTGGGAAGCATGGTCCCAGCTGCAATGTAGACATACCCTGTGTGGCAGGAGGAGAAAAGTGAAGTGGGCCTGGTTCGTCCACCAATGCTAGCTGCACCCCTGGGTGCTGGCTAAGTAATGGGGCCCCTGTTCTACCACCCCACAGATCTACCAATGTAAATAAATATATAAGGCCCATGAATTATTTACGTATGAACAATGACAATTTAATCTGATCTCAGTTAATGGAGTTACAGTGTTCTGGATTCACACGAATGTAAGCAAGAGCAAAATCTGGCTTACTAAATCCTACAGAGGAAGGCAAAAAAATAACCCCAGGGTCTCTGCCATATTTGGGGTTGGGAAGGAAATTTCCCCCCCGGTCAGATTGGCAGGACCCACCAGCCAGACACCTGGGAAAGAATTCTCTGTAGTAACTCGCAGCCCTCCCCACTTAGTGTCCCGTCACCGACTGGTAGAGATATTTGCTGCTAGCAGTCGCAGATTGGCTACGTGCCATTGTAGGCAGTTTCATCATGCCATCCCCTGCATAAACTTATCAAGCTCAGTCCTGAAGCCAGTTAGGTTTTTTGCCCCCACTGCTCCCCTTGGAAGGCTGTTTCAGAACTTCACTCCGCTGCTGGTTAGAAACCATCATCTAATTTCAAGCCTAAACTTGATGGACAGTTTCTATCCATTTGTTCTTGCGTCCACATTGGTGCTTAACTTCAATAATTCTTCTCCCTCCTTGGTATTTATCCCTCTGATGTATATATAGAGAAAAATCATATCTTCCCCTCAGCCTTCTTTTGGTTAGGCTAAACAAGCCAAGCTCTTTGAGTCTCCTCTGATAAGGTAGGTTTTCCCTTCCTCTTATCATCCTAGTAGCCCTTCTCAGCACCTGTTCCAGTTTGAATTCATCTTTTTTTTAAATGGGAGACCAGAATTGCACACAGTATTCCAGATGAGGTATAATAGTACTAATGCTTCCCTGTCACTACTGGAAATACCTCGCCTGGTGCATCCTAGGATTGTATTTGCCTTTTTCATGGCTATATCATATTAGTGGCTCTTAGTCATCCTGTGATCAACCAATATATTCAGGTCTTTCTCTTCCTCTGTCCACCTAAGCAACTCCATCCAGGTAACTCACCTCAACACCGTTGAACACCCACATGCTGATAGACACTTGACAGTGGGTATGTCTACACTATTGGTCAGTATGTCCGTACGATATCATACAAGGTATGTTTACACTGCAATCAGGAGGTGTGATTGCAGCACATACAGACATACCCGAGCTAGCTTTGATCCAGCTAGCTCAAAGCTAGCTCAAGTAACAACAGCACTAAATCCACAGCAGTCTGGGTGATGGCCGCTCTAGTATGTACAGTGTCCTGGATGGGCAGGGCTAGCCAGTGCTTGTAAACAGGGCTAGCCTGTGCAGCCGTGGCTCTTCCAACTGATACACCCCCAGCTTATAGCAAAAATGTTTGGGTTTTGTCCCTTTTTTTTGTTTTTGGTGTGATGGTATGAAATGCTATACACTAGTTATTCATTAGTTTTGTTGACCAATGTATAGATAGCCATTTTGCACCCAGTGGAGCATTTTCAATTAAGTGACTAAAATTGTGGATTAGTGATTAGAAGCAATTTGGGGTCAAATATGTTCTTAGATTGTTAGCAATTCAGAGGAGGGACTGTCTTTATCTTTGTGTCCTGTAGACTGATGAGCACATAGCACTAAGCAATTATAAAATAAGAACAACAATATGAGCTGCCCCTAAGAGAGAAGCATGGAAGACCAATAATTAACAGGCTAATCTGTCTAAATTATTAGTTGCTGAAAACATGTTTTAACTGATTGATTGTTCACAGGGAGTTGTTTTAACATTCCAGTGCCTGTTTCTGGTTGAATTAGAACTATAAAAGGCTTGTTTGCTTTTGCATTGTGTTTTGAATAAATGAGATGCTATATTTATACAGCTAACGTGTTTTCCGTAAGGCTCTGGATCAGTTTGCTTTTATCTCAGTGAAGAACAAAGACTTGGGCAAATGCAGTCTGTGGAATCCTACTGCACAGCCCATGGCCTTCCTCCTCTTTTAGAGAGGCATGACCTATGGAGACTACAGGGCCCAGCATGCAATGCTCCATCTTGTGCTAAGATTCTTCTCTGCTTTTACACAAATCAGGTGTGGCCCTCAGGCATTTGGCAGCTTGACAATGGCTCAGCAACATTTTGGCAGCCCTATTTAAAATGTATATAAACCTAGCAAAATAATCCCTTCCCCCACGATAATACATCTCCACCTGAGGGCAGTACTTTTTCTCTCTCATGCTGTAGGGGAACAAACACTGTCACAAGTGTGCATGGCAATTACGAGTAAACCCTACACTGAGAGAGAAGATGTCCTTGAGACTGGGGACAGCACAGGAATAGGTATGGAATAATGAACAGAACTGGGAAGTGAGCAGTGGGAGAAGGACTGTGACACAATCAGATCCTACAGCAATGGGGACCATATAAGTTCCTTAGATAGGCAACAGTGCTGCTCCACATCTTCTGTTGGAGGTCTGTACTCAGCACAAAAACATACTTCTTAACAAGAATCTCCAGCTTAGGCCAGGCTTGCAGCAAGTAGTTCTACTGATTTCAGTGGGACTATTTGAGGAGTAAGGTACTACTCATAGTAACAGTGGCTGAACCTAGCCCTTAGTAAAGAAAGTCTTTTCCAGCCTCTCATTCTTCTCTCCTTGTGGAGTGCACACAATTTCCTTGAAATCACTTAAAAGAAAGAGAAAGGTTCGTAGTCAGCAGAGATAAGACAGCCTCTTCGTTAGTATAGAATAGCCCCGCCGAAGATGCCCTTCATTCTACAGTGCATCGGAGAACAGCAGGAAGGAAGAATGCAGCCCTTTGGGAGAGGAAGGGGGAGAAAGAATGACACCCCCTGCCCCCGCTGCCTCTGCCTTATTTATCACAAACTGCAAAGGGAAATGGTGTGGCCACAGTGGGACCATGTGAGGAAAAGGGAAATTCCAAGGTAAAATACAGACTTGCTTCACAGGCAGGGTGCAAACTCCGCCTGCCTCAAAGTTCAGAGTAGGAGGGCTACGGATGGAGATCCCCAAGACACAGAATCAGTGCTGCCAATTCTCACAAATGGATGGCGAATTTTGTGGTATATGGTGTTTTTCTTAGATAATAATTCCCAGATGTGGGAATCAGACTCTCAATTTTCATTTAAAAATAAGCAAGTTTCTATCTGTCAAAGCTGCAGAGGGAGGCTTGCACTCTAAATGCGTGCACTCTAAATGCTCAGAAACCAGAGGGTGAATAAAAACAACTCAAAATTTTAAAAAATCTCATGATTTTTAAAGCCAATCTCGTGAATCTGAAAATAAGCTCATGATTGTGTGGGGCCAGAGTTGTGTGTTGTAAGCACTTGGGATTGACAATAATGCTGCACTTGGGGGGGAAGGGGGGGCAGTTATTGACTCTGACCGCTAGACTGCCCAGCCCCAGCTGGGGGTGCACAGGCATGACCACGGGCCTATCAAGACTATGCCCCGCCCCGGGAGGGGACAGGAATAGCTCAGTGGTTTGAGCATTGGCCTGCTAAACCCAGGGTTGTGAGTTCAATCCTTGAGGGGGCCATTTAGGGATCTGGGGCAAAAATTGGGGATTGGTCCTGCTTTGAGGAGGGGGTTGGACTAGATGACCTCCTGAGGTCCCTTCCAACCCTGATAATCTATGAATCTATGAGGGCGTGCCTGACCTGTGACACAGCCAAAAAAGAAAAAACAAACAAGAAGGTTTGCAGTTAGCATGGCATACCTATATTGTGAAGCACCAGGCTAAAACCCCAGTGCCTTCAACTGATCCAAGCAGTGTGGTTATTCCTGTATAACCCCCCTTTCCAAGGGATGTTAATGTTTAAGTATTTAATAACAAAAATGCTGTGGTTATTAAGTGCTCACCTCTGTGATTACACAAGGCACTCAGGTATATGCACGCACACCGAGAGAGTTTGAAGCACTCATTAGACAATTCGATATTCTTCCTTTGATCCAGTCAGTTTTATTCTTAGATCAGAGACAGCATTAGAACTTATTCATAATGGAGTGTGTACGATTTATATATATTCATAAGGATCAAATTCTACCCTTGGATATGGACATGCCACTATCAGCGATGTCAATGGGATCTGTGTGCCTGTATCTGAGAAAAGAATTTGGTCCAATACTCTGTGTAGGTGGGTACGTGCGCGCATCCATGCAGTAGAAAAACAGTTGCCTTCTATCCTAGAAGGGTCTTTCATCAATGGACACTAATGATTCATTGAGAACGGATAGGAAGAATAATAGGAGGGTGCTCCTATCAAATACAAAGCTATGGTACATAGGATTTCAGTTTGGTTTTACCACAGTTGAAGGTGAAAGTACATGTTACTTGATAAAAGCCTTAGTTGCTTGATAAAAACCAAAGACACAGGACTGTAGAATTCAGATGTTTTTGTGTTGGGTTCCTGTTTGTCGCTCAATTTCCCCTCTCTGTCCCAACCCCCACTCTATACAGCTCTTCCAAGATTCCTAACGGAAGAGTGTTAACTGCCAGCACAGAACTTCCTGCTTCATTCTCAACCAGTCTTATCTCTGCAATCTTCATGCTATGTGAAAGGGGATTTTTGTAACACCATTATAAGCCATTCCTATGGACCAATGGTATTTTCTCATTGACGGATCTTGCGTTTCACTTTCTTGGAAAACATAGTTGGTGGTTTTTCAAATTTCAGGTTCCAATTTACTCTCTGTTGCTCTGATTTCTATACAATGAGCTAGTCTAGGTTGCCTTCCTTATTTTTAAAGTCCTCCAGAGACTTGCATGGGGACCTCACAGATCTTGTCTCTCTCACCTTTCCTTGGTTGTTTTTTCCCTTTGGTTTTTCCCTTTGGCGGTGAACGTGATATATCTTGACATTAGCAAAGCTTTTGATATGGTCTCCCACAGTATTCTTGCCAGCAAGTTAAAAAAGTATGGATTGGATGAATGGACTATAAAGTGGATAGAAAGTTGGCTAGATTGTCGGGCTCAACGGGTAGTGATCAACGGCTCAATGTCTAGTTGGCAGCCAGTATCAAGTGGAGTACCCCAGGGGTCGGTTCTGGGGCCGGTTTTGTTCAACATCTTTTATTAATTATCTGGAGGATGGTGTGGATTGCACCCTCAGCAAGTTTGCAGATGACACTAAGCTGAGGGGAGAGGTAGATACACTGGAGGGTAGGGATAGGGTCCAGAGTGACCTAGACAAATTGGAGGATTGGGCCAAAAGAAATCTGATGAGGTTCAACAAGGACAAGTGCAGAGTCCTGCACTTAGGATGGAAGAATCCCATGCACCGCTACAGACTGGGGACCGACTGGCTAAGCAGCAGTTCTGAAGAAAAGGACCTGGGGATTACAGTGGATGAGAAGCTGGATATGAGTCAGCAATGTGCCCTTGTTGCCAAGAAGGCTAATGGCATATTGGACTGCATTAGTAGGAGCCAGGGCCGTCTCTAGCTATTCTGGGGCCCTACGCAGCACCCCTGTGGGGGGGAGGGGAGGCCAGGCCTCCACGGGGAGGGGGACGGGGCTGGGGCGGAGCAGGGGTGGGAAGAGGTGGGGCTGGGGTGGAGGAGGGGCAGGAAGGGGCGGAGCAGGGGTGGGGGTGATGGGGAAGAGGTGGGGCAGGGGCTGGAGCAGCACACAGCTGTGCAGGGCACCAGGATATTTGGTGCCCCAAATCATCTCTAACTCCCCTGATATCTTTGTGGACCACAGTGTGGACCTGGCGTAATTTTATCTTTCATTGTTTTTATAAATGTGACTGAGCAAATAGGACCATCATGGCCCCTTTCCTTTTTGTTCTCTCATGACCTGCCCTGTGTGATCCCTCTCGGTGTCAGATGGTTTCCACACAGCAAAATGAGGTGCCTTATCAGAGTCCCTGGAGCTTTAACTAAATGATGGGCAATTAGGGGTTTTTCAGCCCTCTGAGTCAATCTAGGGAAAGGACATCCTTGCCAGGTCCCTCCTTTTGAATAGAAGTCGCAACAGGAGGCTTATCAACCCTTGGCCATATCTGCACATGGTGTGAGTCAGTTTAGCTCCATTCACTTCATTCTTCACTTCCTCTTCCAGCTAACTGTTGATGGTTCAATTGCTGTCACAATCTCCCCTTGGAACAAAGCATCAGCTGGCTCCAGGTCTGACCACCCACTTTGGGGGAAAAGAACAGCAGCAGCATTGTGCTGCCACATAGGAGCCTGAGTTTTCAAAGCACCCTTACCATTTTTATTCTTCAAGTGGTGCTGTCTTGTAGAAAGTAAATCCCCGCACCAGGGCTGGATTACTCAATAGGCAGACTAAGCACGTGCTTAGGACACCAGCAAAGCAGAGGGCACAAAAAAAATGAGATATTTTTTTTTTTTTGGAAAAAATTTGATATTTGATATTTCAAAAAAAAGCATCAAAGTAGTCATCATGGGAAAAATCAGAACTTTGTTAGACTGCCTTACACTCCACTACACACTCTTCCCCCATTTTTCTGTTCTCTTTTTATTACTTATCCCCACCTAAACCAGGGAGGCATCCTACTAACACAGATTGAAATAACGTGAGGAAATCAGATCCTGTCATGTATTGCAATACATTTATGTTTTATTATTGATATATTCCTCTGAGTTATACTTGATTCATTTTTTTCTTTCTTATATATAGATTATATATATATACATAAAATAGTGTACATTGTGTAATTTTTTTGTTTTTTTAAGTTCAGATAACTGAAATAAGGGACAGGATGAAACATAACCAACTGAGTGGAGCACAGAATCGTAAATTGGTGGAAGAAAAGAAACAAAAAACTAGTGAAATTTTCCAAAATCTTCCAAAGCTGACATCATTTTTCAAAGCAAATCCATCAGAAGCAACATCTTCTCTCAGTAGCACAGACATCGTTCCAAAACCTGTAGGTGTTTCAGAGACTAACCCTTCTTCTATTGGTGAAACAAACACCATTCCAGAACATGTTTCAGAGTGGCAGCCGTGTTAGTCTGTATTCGCAAAAAGAAAAGGAGTACTCCTTTTCTTTATTCCAGAACATGTGGATGTGTCAGAGACTGTAACTGATCATCCTACTCCTGGTGGTAAAACAGACATTGTTCTAGAAGGTGTGGATGTGTCAGAGACTGAACCTGCTCATGCTGTAAATAATAGAAGAAAAGATCCTGGTATGTGGGTTGATTTCAGTACTGATGATGTAGCTTACTGGATAGATTGTGGACCAAATGACTGTCAACACCACACTTGGCCATTTGAGAAATCACGTGAGACTTTTACCAATGGCAAACAAACAAGGTATTATCCACAAAAAATATTTTTTGGCATGAAAGAGAATGGTGAGAAATACAATCGAGAATGGCTACTGTATTCACCATCAATAGGGTCTGTGTACTGTTTTGTTTGCAAACTTTTTGCATATAAACCTTCAACATCCTGGTTTGCTGCAGATGGATTTAGTGACTGGCGGAATACTGTTTTAATTGAACAACATGAAAATAGCACTAGTCACAGAGATTCAATGTTGACATATTTAAATCCAAGACAGGGCTTTGGATTGACACAAAAATTGGACGAACAAATTAAAGGGGAGCGTGAATACTGACAACATGGCTTGCAGCGTGTTATAGCTGTTTTTCAAACATTAGCTGAACATGGTCTGCCTTTCCGGGGATCAAATGACACATTTGGATCATTGCAGAATGGAAATTTCTTGGGATTGTTGGAGCTTGTGGCTCAGTTTGACCCATTTTTAGCAGGCCATATCTCAAAATATGGGAATGCTAGCTAAGGTAACCCATCATACTCATCCAAGACAATGTGTGATGAACTCATTGGTCTAATGAGTGACAAAGTTCGTTCAGCTATTGTGGATGAAATAAGAACTGCCGGGTACTTCAGTTTATCTGTCGACTTTACACCTGATCTTTTACATATTGATCAATTAAGTATTGTACTAAGATATGGGTCTCCCACAGATGGAAAACCAGTTGAACCATTTATAACATTCCTCAATTTGAAAAGCCACACTGGTGAAGAAATGGCAAATCAAGTACTTCATTTTCTGTGGCAAGTTTGCAAAATAGATTTATCAACGAGCAGAGGTCAATCTTATGACAACGCTGCCAACATGTCAGGGCGTTATCAAGGAATGCAGAAGAAGCTTTTAGAACAGAACAAATATGCCATATTCATACCAGCTGCTGCACACTCTCTCAATCTTGCTGGCCGCAGTGCTGTTGATTGTTGTCCGGTGGCAGTAAGTTTTTTCTCAACAGGCCAGTTTCTTTATACATTTTTCTCTGCCTCAACACACCGATGGGCAGTTCTTAAAACATATTTGGGCAATGATCATGTGTTGAAATCTCTTTCTAATACTCGCTGGAAGGCACATGCAGTGGCAATAAGTGCAATTCTGGAGTCCTACTCAAAGACCGTGGACGCATTAGAAAGTAGAGCTGAAGACCAGTCACAAAAGGGAGAAACTATACGAGAGGCAGAAAATATTGCAAACAAGATGCAAGAACTAGAGTTTGTATTCATGTTGACCATGTGGAATGAAATTTTACAACAGTTACCACACAAGTCAAGCTCTCCAAGAAAAAGAATTGGATTTGAAAACATGTGCAGACCTCTGTCAATCATTAGCAGACCACTTACACACTTTGAGGATTTGAAGACATATCAAAAGATATCTTGCCTGATACTAACCACAAAGAAGCCCAGTCCCTCAAGCGAATCAGGAAAAAACAAGCAAATGATAGCATTTGCAACAGAAACAGCATTGAATTCTAGAGACAAATTTGGCGTATCTACTTACTACACTATAATTGATACACTTGAAGCTCATATGAAGAGGAGAGGTGAAGTGTACAAAGAAGTATCAAGTAGATTTTCTTTTCTAAATGACTTGGACATATCTGACGAACAATATTCACAAGGTTCCCAAAAGCTAGTTGACTCAGACTCTGTTGACTTGAACATGAACCTCTGTGGAGAAGTATGGTAGTTCCACTGTTATATGCAAGCAAAGTTTAATGAAACAGGAAAAATGAAATTCAGTCACATTGATCTTCATGACACAATATTGAAAGACGGAATACAATGTGTATTTCCAAATGTAGAGATCGCGCTACGTATTTTTCTAACATTAATGATTACTAACTGCTCCACAGAACGCTCTTTTTCTGAGCTGAAAAGAATAAAAAACCCTCAGAGAACAACAATGTGTCAGGACAGACTTGATTCACTTTCCCTATTGTGTATGGAAGCAGACATGCTTCGTCGAGTCAGCTTCAATGAACTTATCCAGAATTTTGCAATCAGAAAATCTAGAAAGAAGCTATTTTAATTTCAGCATACATGTACATTTTGTGTCATTTCAAAAAATAAAATTTTATTTTAGGGTATTGTATTGTTTTTATTTTGAATTACATATAGGGGGGCACCATAATCTTTTCAGTGCTTAGGGCCTCTAAAGGTCTTAATCCAGCCCTGCCTGGCAGACACACAAGGGAAGGATTCAGAGCAGTTTACATGCAGAGCTGCAGCAGCTAACAGCTTGGGCGTAGTCATGGCTTTTGCATTAGTCTCTAGGACCAGTTGAGCTGAGGTTCTCTGGTTTCAGCAATAGGGCAGCCTTAAGGAGACACACCAATACCAGAGCCAAATGGGGTTCAGAGCACCAAAGAGGTCTGAAATTTCAGGGAGAAAGTATGCAATTACATCACATGCCTCCAGTGGCTGGAACAGACAGGCACAGTCATCATGGGTGAGCGGCTTTCCCTTCCCTTCTCAAGGGAGAGTGCAGGTCTTATGGCTGGTGGTGGTATAAAACACATCTGAGAAGACAAACAATTTGAGCAGGGGTGACCCAGAATACAACAGGACATGAAAACCAGAGGGCCCCAACGCAAGCCAGGAAATATCCCAACTACTGCATTTGGACAGTGAATGATCCCTGACTCTGGCTGGAGGGCCAAGAGCCTTGACTAAAATCAGTGTGGAGAGAGGGAGGCCAAACTGGAGACCATCTGCAAAAAGAAAACAACCTAACAAGAGGCTGGGAGAGAAGGAAGAGGAAATGGATTCAACCAGAAGGGGCAGTCCAGCCGACACTGAGCAAACATGCTGTTGCAGAAGAATTACACTGGAATTGCTGATGGCACCCAGTCACTCCACACTCATCTTTCAAATAAAAGCATGAACATGCAGCCAAGGAGCCTGTCTTTATCCCCTTTGCTCATGGCAGCCATTGGGGATGGACAGTACAAGGCTTGATCAGTAACATGAGATAGTCTCTTGCCAGGGTGTGTGAGGAAAGGATTGGACTCTGAGTGCAGGTCTCCTCTTTGGAGGAGGCCAGTCAGTTTGGCAACAACTTCGTGCCCTCTGCAAGGGGCAAGGATCTAAAGGGTAAGTTCCCTTTCTAGAGACCTAAGATCTGCTATCTTTCGTTGTCAGCGATGTCTGAATCCAGGAGAAACAGATTTTATCTTTTGTTGCTGACTGACTGTTTAACTTTTGCTCTCTAATTAGGTCACTCCCATCAGCTCCACAAGAGACCCTTAGGAAGCCAAATCTTGGCAGGCTATGGCTGTGCCTGCGTCAGATGGGAAAGGAGCAGGTGGCCATGGCCTCAAGCTCTATTGTTTCCCCATTGTGGTCCTTGGGGAATGGTTAGCAATACAGGCAGCCTCGCTGCAGGCTGCAGAAGTTAATTCGCCAGCAAATGATAGCAAACTCCAAATTGTTGCCATCCCCACTCAGCAGCAAACAATAAACTATTAATATTTTCATGACTTGAAGACCCATGTGGTTTGCCAAAGCAAGATAATTATTCAGCTAGTTAGAACAACCTCTATCAGACAGCCTTTTGTGATGCTCTTTTATTGCTGGGCCCTGTAGTCATTGTCATTTCATATCCTTGGGAAGAGCCACAAAGATTCTATCTAGCCCCCACTAGCACAACATTGTGATCCATGGTGCTGGGTCTTTACACACATTGTCCCTCAGAACCTGAACAGGGGTCTCCACTAAGATCCACGGTCTCCAAGGGAGTTGGAGGTACTGCCTTTCTATGGAGTGCTAGTTTTCCTAACCTGGAACTTCTTTATCTACAAAGGCCCCAGCACGGTGTTAAAGTTGCTGCGCTTCTAAAGGTGCTACCTGTCATATAACTGGAGAGTCTCCATCTGCCCCAGCCTGTAGATCGGCGAGAGGAGTTTCTTTATCACTGAGATATCTTTTTCCACAACCTCCCTAGCAGGGCATTCGAGAGCTTTCTGTTTGCTAGAAAGTTTGCCTTTAATAATCTGGACATTGTCTGTCTACCAATACCATCACCTCAGCTGCATTTTCTCCATCACTTGGATATTTGCTCCAGCTAATAACATGCTAATGCTAGTAACATCCGGTATGGTGTCATAAGATCAGTTCACATTAATATGTACATATTTGGCAACCACTACCAACATACATTTTCCATCTGTCCCAGTTTTGCTCATCCCTCATCAGATATGGTACACAGGGCCTATGCCCACCCGATACTGGCACAGGACATGTGATCAGAATCTACCAGAGCTCCAGGATCCCGTTGCATACCATGGCAATGTAATAGCAAAATAGGAGTCTAGTAAAACTCTCCTCCCCATCTGCACTCAAAAAACATGTGGGAAGTGAGTTGTGGAAGAAAAAATTATTTCCACCTTCCAGTACATAAGAACGGCCATACTGGGTCAGACCAATGCTCCATCTAGCCCAGTATCCTGTCTTCTGACAGTGGCCAATGCCAGGTGCCCCAAAGGGAATGAACAGAACAGATAATCATCAAGTGATCCCTCCCCTGTTGCCCATTCCCAGCTTCTGGCAAACGGAGGCTAGGGATACTTTTACTCCTCTTATTACTAATTAAATACAGGTAAATCTCACAGAGTTTGGCACACACAGGTTCAGTCAGATGAGCTCAGGATGCCTAAAAAATTGCCGAAGCTCTAAGACAGGGGTCACATCTGACAACTCCCCTCCTCTGGCACAATGGAACTGTTCACTGCAAGGGTGATGCTCATCTGTGCAGGGGGACAGTCCAAAACAGTGAAACAAACTCTCTCAGGATCTAACAACAACCCCAGACCTTGCCCACTTCCACTCCCACTGCAAGGTGCACTTCTTTGGTCTTGCCTTTCCTAATGCCAACACCTGGCACAAGCACAGACACACATTAAAATTCTTTCGAAATCCACATGCAATTTTTCCTCCTGGGCACTGGATGAGTAAACTAAGGAAAGAACTCTGCATGACAGATAATAACCAAGTCACCTAATGCACTACTAGAAGGCACTCAGATATCACTGTGATGGGGACAATATAAGAATGTGAACAGAATAGAAGCACCCAAACATTCAGATGTGAAATTTTGCCTGTTAAAGGGGAACTTTTTGCCCTTCTTCGATTCCATGTCAGTGTGAGTCTTGGCAAAGATTTGGGTTGGGTTGTCTTGGTTCCAAACCACTTTCCGGATACTTAACCAAGCTCCCCACTTCTCTTCCCCTGCCCCCCCCCGCCATGAGCTATTTATACAGCAGTGAAATCAGCTGCCAAATGAAAGGGACAAGTGCTGTGGGGGAGAGAGCAGTTTGAATGGGATGAGAATGGAGCCCCTGGAACCTCAAGAAAGTTTAGCTGCTTCCAGTGCCAAACACACACAAGCACTAATCTTTTGTTTGTTATGAATATTCAAGCCCAGCTGCCAGCGACAAAGAGAGCAGCTGTGGTGGCAGAACTGGCAGGTCCCCCTCATGGTGCCCTTATCCACTGACCCTGGCATCTGGGTCTGCTTGCTAGGGTGGGGAGAGAGGATGGAAGGGGGAAAGCCTCCTGTGCCCAAGACTCTGAGCTATTAAACAGCTTGCCCCAGCACTTCCTTATAAGTGAGTGGTCAGAAGTACAATCACTCCAGAGGGCCCAGGAGCCATCCTTCCTACAGAGGTGTTTCTGTCTGGCGGTCAGAGGTTTCACTACCACCGAACACCAGACCAGCTCTGACGGAAGGTGATTCAGGGAAAATAAGAGCAGCAGTGGGGCAGCTTTAGAATCCAAAGCACTTTGTGCCTGTTTGAGAAGCTCAGTCTGAGACTGTGTTTTGCAGGGCCCTGTAGAAAGCTAGCTATGTGAGGCCTCAGGCAGATTTCTGCAGCCAACACAGCACACCACCGGGTGGGGAGGATTTGGCAGCTGGACAAGTCAGGCTGGGGATGCTTGTCATTAGGGGGATGCTGGAAGGTTTTGGCAGCTGGGGTGGTGGTCAGGGGGGCTGGGTGATTGCACTACTGGGATTGGGGGTTGAGGCTTTTACCCTCAGGGTGGAGGGGTTAGCAGCCAGTGGTGGGGAGGGAGTAGGCTCTTCTTAGATGGCAAGCCTCCTTCTCCAACCTGTAGGTAGGGACCTTCATTTTCAGTTTTTATTTTATTTAATTTTCCCCAAGAATTTATTGGTGTTAATTACCAAACAACAAAAACAGGTGAAAATCAGTGCAAAAACCGATTAATAGTTTTTCTGGGTAAATGCTGGGGTTTATTTTGCTGGATGGAAAGATGGGGGAAATATTCAGTAGATTAAAAGCTTTGGATTCCATTAATCAAGGTTGTTTGCTGCAGAACTAAAACAGAACTCAAAACACACAATGCCCACTCTGAGTTTAAGAAAACAATATCTCTAATCCCCATATAAAACTTTTCATTTCAATAAACAGGTTCTGTTGTAAGTCTTAGAACTCTTAGCCTATAAATATTTACATTTAATAATTGGGCCACCCTATTTGCAGCGCATACACTCAACTTCATCCTTTTCTCCTGTTTTTGTTTTTTTTTAAACTTTCGAATACACCCCTGCGTTCTGAAACGTATTCTGATACAGATTTTCGTTTTCTTCCCATTTTAATGTATCAGATCTTTAAACCGTTATCTGCTAACAGCTTGAAATGTGTGAGATTCATCAGTACGTTCAGATGCACACGCACTTCAGAGCTTGCGGGCATGCCTGTTTGTTTATTGTGTGTATCTTCTAGACTAATACATAGCATGACTTCAACAGACAGCTTTGCATATACTCACAGACTAATGTATTATCATAATACATATATCTCATGCAATGTACTGTGTTTTCCTAATAAAAGAAGTTATTTTTATATACTTGAATGATACAAAAGTAGGGTGAAAATCAGAAAAAAATGAATAATACTTTTTGTAAAACCTGGGAATGTTTCAGCAAAAATCAATTTAAACTGAAAACGAAGGGACTTACCTGTTGGATAGGGCCTTTAGGAGCAGGGCCACAAAACAAAACAACAAACAGGTTCCTTTATGCCTGCACATTTGACAAGAGCCTAGAGCTGTACAGGAGAAGCTAGAAGATCTCTTACAAGGTAAATACTGATGCTGTGTCAAAGTGGATCTGACATGCCATGATGCTACTGCTCTTCGTTTTTAAGAGCATCAGCCATATAACAGCTTGGGTGAACTGTATGATGGCAGAGAATGGTTCTGAAGCCTCTTTTGCAAGTTAGATGTTCCCCATCAGGGGGTCAAATACAACTGGGAAAATAATGTGACCAATGAAAAGATGACTGTTGAGGGCACCAAGGCCATATTTCAAGGGCAGCACACATAAAACTCTGACCCCTGCCTAGCAAGACCATGGATGTCTTTGTCACAAGTAACACAGCCCTAGGGTGAAGGAAAGACCAGAATCTAAACCCTGACTTTCTCCTACTATGTGTGTTTTTGGAGGGGCTGATCGTTTGGATCATGCTGCATTAATTTGCAATTTATTGACATTTAAAAATAACTATTCATTATATTCATTCTGATCATTATATTCTGCAGAGAAAAACGAATTGTTAGGTTAGTGAGACCTAACTGTTATGATGCCAGGAGGCACACTAGCAGGAGCTCAAAGGTCACACTCATTGGCATATAAGTTTTAATAAAAACATAGGCACACAATTATAATGTTCACTTGATCTTCTGTTTTCAAGGAACAGCCTGTTTATCACAGCAAAAAGCAAAAAATAAACCAACAAAATATCCTCAGAATCAAGCAGTAACATCCTGGCCCTATTGCAGTGAATGGGAGTTTTGCCACTGACTTCATTAGGGTCAGGAGTTAACCCAAGGTGTTCAAACAGCCAATAGGTGCAGGATCTTTTTTTGGAAGAAAGGTTAATTAAGACAGTTCTGAGGTGAATAGAACTGACAGAATTATTTGTTGGTATTTTAGCCTCTTTGGCTATTTGCAAATCATTCAGTGTCTTCTCACTTTAGTGTCTATTAACTGATCTATTGCTCTGATTGTATTTGTTATTTGTAAGTGTTTGCTGAACAGTTTATCTGAAAATTTCAACCAATGGGTTGTTCATGAACTGTTCCATTTAACTATCTAGTATTTCATCTCTACATGAAATTGCTATAAAGTGAGTTCATAACTGGTTGAAAGATTGTACTTCAAGAGTACGTATCAATGGTTCGCTGTTAAACTGGGAGTACATATCTAGTGGGGTCCAACAAGGGTCTGTCCTGGGTTCGGTACTAGTCAACATTTTCATTAATGAGTTGGATAATGGAGGGAAGAGTATGCTTATAAAATTTGTGAATGACACCAAGCTGGGAGGGGTTGCAAACATTTTGGAGGACAGGGTTCGAATTCAGAACAATTTTGACAAGCTGGAGAATTGGTCTGAAATCAACAAGATGAAATTCAATAAAGACAAGTGCTAAGTACTGCACATAGGAAGGAACAATCAAATGCACAAATACAAAATGGGGAATTACTGGCTAGTTGGTAGTAACTCTGAAAAGGATCTGGGGGTTATAGTGATTCACAAATTGAATATGAGCCAGCAATGTGATGCAGTCGCAAAAAAGGGTAATATTGTTTGGGAGTGATTTAACAGGAGTGTTGTGTGTAAGACATGGGAGGTAATTGTCCTGCTTTGCTTGGCACTGGTGAGGCCTCAACAGTACATTGTGTCCAGTTTTGGATGCAACACTTTAAGAAGGTTGTGGAAAGAGTTCAGAGCAGAGCAACAAAAATGATAAAAGGTTTAGAAAATCTGCCCTATGAGGAAAAGTTATAAAAACTGCATATGTTTAGTCTTGAGGAGAAAAAAAGGCTGAGGGGGGATCTGATAATGGTCTTCAGATATGTTAAAAGAACAGGAGTACTTGTGGCACCTTAGAGACTAACAAATTTATTTGAGCATAAGCTTTTGTGAGCTACAGCTCACTTCATCCGATGTTAAAGGCTGTTATAAAGACAACCAGTGATCAGTTGTTTTCCACGTCCACTGAAGGCAGAACAAGAACTAGCTGACTTACTCTACACTAAGGGAGATTTAGATTAGATATTAGGGAAAAGTTTTGAACTTTATGGATAGTTAAGTTCTGGAACAAGCTTCCAGGGGAGATTGTGGAATCTCCTTCTTTGGAGATTTTTAAGAACAGGTTAGACAAACAACTGTTGGATGATCTAGGTTTACTTGCCCCTGCCTCAGAACAGGGAACTGGACTAGCTCACCATTCCAGATCCCTTCCACATCTAAATTTCTCTGATTATGGTGTATGATTGTCCTCCTAACTCATGAGGTATTCTTTCTGCCACAGATTGACTACATGAAATTATTTAAACAAAAGAGTAACAAATAGTGAATATCACAGTACTCTGGTTAAAAAAAATATGTGAATGAATAATCATTTGTGCTCAAATTCATGAGTAGGATGGAGTTAGAAAATATTTTCACAAATCCTCAATGGCATCCCGAATACTCACAAACAACAAATAACAACAGCAAGCCAAACCTGCCACGGTTGTAGGTGAATCATTTTTCATATTTGCTCTGGTTGTGATGAGACAACTGTGGCAACACTTGTAGTGCTCAGATTTCCTGGAGCCTTTTCAGTCTGGCTTTAGGTCCAGGTAAATAGTACAGAGTCTGAACATGTATCACTGGCTGAGAATCTCCTTCTTATGATGATCAAAGATTACGTGTCCCTTTTGGTAGATCTGTCAGCTGATTTTTCTGGAGCCATCAGCAGCCTTTGATGCCGGTGGCCACTCGGTGGTGTTGACACTTTTGTGGGCCCTGGCAGAGAAAGACAGAGCTGTGCTAGATGGTATCCTCAGAAATAAAAGAACAGAACCTAAGGGTAGTGTTGGGCAATTGCTTGCCTGCCCAAGGGGTATTGCACAAGATTTTGGTGTCACCTTGCCTTTCCAACACCTAGGTGAGGCTGCTGGTGAGATAGTGGACTGGGCTACAGTGCTATCAACATGTTGAGAAAATTCAGCTTGCTCACTCTTTTTCTTCACATGCAGCTGGTGCAGTCTCTCCTTCCCCAAGATCTAGCTGAAGTTGCTGCTTGGATGAGGCGACTGTGGCTCAGATCACAGAAGAATTAAGTGCAGCTGATTGACTGACAGAAACAGCTTGAGGCAATGGCAGAACCGATAGCATCCCCTCTGTCAGTAAGGTGCATGGTCTGGGGATTTTAGTGCATCCTCAGCTGCTATGCTACAGGTTTGAGTAGCAGCCATGGCCAATAGTGACATTATTTCCATCCACATTTGGCCAGGAGATTGTGGCCTTTCCTTCTGGATGTGGGCCTCATCCCAGCTATCTCTGCCTCTGTCAGCTCCAGACTGGATTACTGAAATGTGCTCTCCAGGGAGCTACCCCTGAAGATTATCCAGAAACTGCAGGTGGTGCAGAGTGTTGCTGCTGGCCTCAGTGGTGCTTCAGCTGATAGGGAGCAGGTGACATCACCACCCCACAGACTGGACTGGCTTCTCATTCATTTCTGGGGGTAATTCAAGATGAACACAAATCCCACTGTACTTAAAGAATAAACTAGACTCTGTCTTGTTGTAATTTAATTAATTTAGTTGAAACCTTATCTTCAATGCATAATGGTCCAGTCATCCAGCACTCCAACTGCCTGGATGAATGGTACAGCTACTTCCCATGCATTTGTATGCTATCTTTTTCTCTTGATTGATATTAACTGATAAACATCCTTTATCCCCAGTAAATCCATCTCCTCCTGCTGCTGCTTTTTCCCACCAAGAGGTCAGGGTTCCGAATCTGATTGCGACCTTGCAAGCTGTTGCCACCAATTTGCTGGTAACAAACGGGAGGAAGAAGTGATGATTATGACAGGTATGGTTACTGGTAGGAATTTTAAATGGCTTATCTACCCTACATCAACCTTTTTATTTGGAAGAAGTGATGACCATGACAGGTGTGGTTACTGGTAGGAATTTTAAATGGCTTATCTACCCTACATCAACCTTTTTATTTGTTTGCTCCTGCTTTGACCTTGCATTGAAATACCACTTCATCCTTCTGGCTTTACCACTGTTTCAGATATTCTTCTCCTCAGCTCACGTCCACATCTGGGAAACTGTGTTACTTAGAAATGCAGCTGCAGCAATCCACGCAGCCTTGCTCTGAGGGTTTGCATTATTTCAACTGAAGCTGGACTTGATTAGGTGTTGGAAATACAGGCCACTCGACAAGATATTGCTCAGAATGTAGTGATGTGACTGCCAAAACCTCCTCAGGCTTGTACTGTATTTTTGTGACCCAATCATGCCATGTAACTACAGTACAAGCCTTTATCAACGGGAAAGGTCACCACGTGGGCACTCGATTCACATCAAATTTGAGCACTTCCATGATCTGCCTGCCTTAGACTGTTGTTCAGTGATATACAGGAGTCAGGAGACTGCTAAATCCTGGGAACAAAGAGAAGGAATATCCCCATCCGAACAGTGAAAGTGTTTGCGGAGCTGTCTCTGTTCTCTCAGCGTATGTCTGCACTGTAATCAGAGGTGTGACTGCCGCACCTGGACACATACTCAAGCTAGCTCTGATCTAGCTAGAGCCACTAACAAATAGCCCTGAAGCTGCTCTGCAGCACTGGCGAGCCACTCTAGTACATACTCAGGGTCCTACACCAGGCTGTACAGCCTGGGATGCCACAGCTTCACTGCCATTGTTATTCGAACTATCTAGATGGGAACTTGCTCAGGGTACACGTACAGATGCTACCATCCCACCTCTGATCGCAGTGAAAACATACCTCAGTTGGGCAAAGCAGCAGCCTAGTGCCAGGGCCCTGCACTATCATGCAGAACCAGGTTTGGCTCCTTCCTCCAGCCTAACAGTCCAGGTGGGCTGGGGGTCGGAGTACTAAGATGGCAGCTTCCTCGGGGGAACAGCAGGAGAGCCTTGAACCATAATAAGAGCACCTCATCACCGACTTGAGGAATGATGTTTCTGAGAAAAACCACACCCCTGACTGACATTAGTTTCATTGACAAAAGTGCCAGTGTGCCCAGTCCTTCGTTGGCAGGAGAGCGTCTCCTGCTGCCGTAGCTACCGCTGCTCATTGGGGATGGTTTAATTCTGCCGAAGGGAGAGCTCGGTCCCGTCAGCATAGAGCGGCTATGGGGAGACCTTACTGCAGTGTAGCTTCAGCTGCTGTAAAGTCTACAGCCTCAGTGTTTTCTGAGTGCCCTTGAAAACAGCTGACTCTCCTGATCAGGGCTGAGGCTGTGGTAGGAATGCATTACTCTGGGTTTACATCCCTAGGCTTTATTAGTTCTGCAGCAGAGACTTTCTTAATGTTAGTACACACCCAGCACAATGCAGTCCTGATCCATCCTGACTGGGACCTCTGTGCACTACGGCTCTAGAGACAATGAATAAAATAAAATTACATTACTTGAAATCTGGAAATAATTTGAAAGTTTATAGGGGTTGTTTAAGTACATAAATGTGGATTTATTTTGGTCTTGGCCAATATGAAAATTAAAATTTCCCTTCATTCCTCTGGCTTGGCACAAGATACGTAGCACAGGATTCAAATTTCTAATGCAGCTCTACATTTCCTGTTGATGCTGATGTTGTTGGCTTTGCTTACACTGATCCGCGGGGGGGGGGGGGGGGTGGTATCTATGAGGACCAGAATGATCTAGGAGTATTTTCTCTGATGTTTCCAAAGACAGAAGAGAACAGTGAACCTTTCTGTACGTCACTCAGCATCAGCTATTAGGGCCTGATCCAACTCCCACTAAAGTCATTTGATAGGTTCCCACTGACTTCAATGGGAGCTGGATTGGGCCCTTAATCAGAAACAGATTAACAGCTCTGCCACATTCCTAGTCATTGTCTCCAATCCCTCACTATTTTTAGGAGCATTATTTTCTCTTTTGTAGTCTCTCTCCTGAAGCTAGATTTTTTTTTAAACTGAAATATTCTCTGAAATCTGTTCACTATTTCTTCAGACTCTTCAGATTACCCTTTTAACTTGTGATTGCTTATTATTACGGACATTCCAGTCCTCCTCTTTATCAGATTGTGTATATTTTTAAAAGCCTTCTGCTGATTGCTTATTTGCCTTGCTGCTGCGCCACACTCTTCCCTGTTTAGATTTAGCCAGGATGAATATTTAATTGCAGTTCCTCTGCAACTGTTTGTTAAATGTTTCCATTTTTTCCTGTAGTAGATTAATTTCTGATACTGTGTATTAGAGGGAAGGCTTCTATACACTCCACAGTTCCACAGCTGCAGAATTTGCTGCAGAGGCTACCCTTGCCGCTGCAGAATCTGAGCTCTGAAATAAAGAATTAATAATAATAAATAATAATAATGATACCCATTTAGCCCTTCTGCTTGCAAAGCAAACCTTCCCAATATGAATGGAATGTATACGGTTGTCTGCCTGAGTCTGCAGATAGCCTGAAACTGCCTCATTCAGCTCACTGGTGGTGTTAACTCTGAGGCACTACTGCAGTATAAATCGGCTTGGGAGGATTTGAATGTTATTGGTAAATGTCCATTTCACCACACACACACACAAAATATGTTTCCATTGATAATAATAAAAATTTAAAGATTGGCAATGTAATAAAAATGCTGCTTGAGAACTTACTCAAGTTTGATTTAAGGATATTTATTTTGTATATTTTGACAAATTTTAATGGTTATCAAGATTTAATTTTTTTAATCTCAGTGTCTGTTATAAAATGATTATTGTCTGTCTCCCCACCCCCCATATATTCCCCCAACTGTGAATATTTAAATCAATAAAAACTAGGGGGGAATGCTTAAAACCCTTAATGTCACACAACTGTGAAAATTTAAATTGATACATGTCTAAAAAAATTGCTAAAAATAAACTGATATTATTATCCATCAACATTATAAAAAAAATAAAAATTGACTTCTGCCAAGCCTAAACAGAAATGTTACATAATAGTAATTTAGACAGCAACATAGTTAACTGTTTCACTGCCTTTCAGCAGGAACATCCAGCTAATGTGCTTATTTGAAAGTGTCTCCCCCATCTTTCCAGGTGCCAAAAGCCCCAACTGTCTCCTAAGCACTGCCGAAGCCTCTAGCCTCCTCCGGACAATTTCTACAATGTAATTTACAAAGAGAAGGCTAAGCAGTGACTTGATTATAGTCTATAAATACCTACTTGGGGAACAAATACTTAATGATGGACTCTTCAATCTAGCAGAGAAAGGTATAACAAGATCCATTGGCTGGTAGTTGAAGCTAGACACATTCAGACTGGAACCAAGGCATAAAACATTTTTAATGGTGAGCATAATTGACCATTGGAACAATTTACCAAGAGTTGTAGTGGATCCTCCATCACTGACAATTTTTTAATCAAGAGTGGACGCTTTTCTAGTAGAAGCTATGAGCTACGAATTATTGTGGGGAAATTCCATGGCCTGTGTTATACAGGAGGTCAGACTAAAGCATAATGGTTCCTTCTGACCTTAGAATCTCTGGTTATGTGTTTTCAATACAAAATTCTGCAGCACATTGGAAATTAAAATTTCACAGCAGCATAAATTTAATTTACTATCAAATTAAATAATATAGAGGATATAGTCTTGATTGTATTATTCATTTCCATATTTAGTCCAGTAAAAGCCTCCTCTTTTCATTTATCTGAAGCTGCTGTGGAACATCCAGTCTGATGCACGAGAGCGAGAGATAATGCAGGAGGGTTGCCAGAACTTAACCCAAATTTGCTGCAGAGAACACTGGACCTCGGTTATAGGTTCTCAAGTGACGTCAGGAATTTAACTCTCTCTTAAAGGAGAAATATCCCAACATAAGAAACTTTTTGTATGGCCTTTTCTAATACTCAGGACTACAATAGAATCTGTTATGTGATGATCTGTGTGGGCAATCCCATTATAACTCAATGAATACTATTCAATGCAATAAAATAGAGCTTGAAGCATCAGAGAAGTGATCTGAGCTAGTGTTATCTGAACTTTAACAATAAATAAATACAATGTGAGTTTTTACTGTTGTTCTTTGACTATCGCCAGATATATTGTGCAGACTATTACAAAGTGAATTGAGTTTTACAGAAAATCACATTTCAAAATGTACTAATAAGTGAATTTCAATCTCACACCAGAGTTCAGAAATGTTTTTCCTCATGGAATGTGCACATACAACCATATTTTGCATGAATACAGTGGTTTTCATCTGAGAATCTCTAAGCACTTGGCAAAGAGGGCTTAGTTTTATGATCCTGATACAGAAGGAGAAAGTGAGATACAAAGAGGTGAAGAGACTTTCCCAAAGTCACACAGTAGCTTAGTAACAGAATCAGGAATAGAACCATGTCTCTCAGTACCCAGACTTCTCTAATCACTGCATCACACTGCTACACAGGGCCATGTTCTCTTCTTTCTGCACATACATGCTTACATTTCCAATATGGCTTGTGCTTTTGGGTGACTTGCCTTTTGGGGGGCCAACTTAAGACACCTTAAATGGGCCTCATTTTCAGGGGAAAGTGATCAGTGTTATCTGAAAATCAGGCCACTTTAAGGGGTCACCCAAAATCACTAGTTGTTTTTGAAAATATAGGCCAGGGCCTCTCACTGCTATGTTTATGCGTGCATAGACTCTTGCATATACGTACCAGATGTATATGCAAACAGGGTCACCCATATATACGCACACTGAGCCACATATGCCCACATGCATATACACATTCTCTCTTCCTCCCTTTTCCTTGTCTGTTTGCATGTCACTCTCCAAGGCTCAGGTTTTTGGCAGCCAGCTCCTCCTGCCCTCACCACACAAGCAGCAGGCATTAATTCTCCCATCTGCAGACTTCACTCTTCTCCCCTCCTCTCTCTCTTGCCTTCCAGCAAACAGGCCCTCACTTTACCTAAAATCAATCTGCAGCCTCCCACCAGATTCTAATCTGGTGCTTTTTAATCAAACAAATTTGCTGCTGAAACCAGTGCCAGAAGGGAGAGAGCTGCTAATTACCAAAAGCCACAGTGAATAAACAGTATGATGTACTGTGCTCACAGCTGTAACCCATTCACACACTGGCCCAGTCATATAAATGGCATAGCTGGACTCACCTGAAAGCAACAAACACAATCACACAGACTCTACCCAGCCTCACATGCCAACATGACAATATGCACATATGTCCACACAGCCCTTCACTGCCTCTTCTTGCGTAGAAGGAAAAGCCTGTGCAGTTTGTACTGGATTGTATGTGCTAAGGACCTTCTCTGAAGCTATAAATATACCAGTAGAAAAAAAACCTTTGTTCAGTAAAGGTTGCAGGCACATAATCAATGATTTTAGTGGATAGGCAGAACATCTCAGACAGGGGAGTCAAATGCACTAACTTTTATTTCTCTTCTGCTTCCTGGTTGGTCCCCACTCTCCACCCTCCCCCAGCTAAAGTGACAAACAAGTGTTAATAGTGGGTGAATGCCCCTACTCTTAGCTTATCATAATTCAGGATCCCCTTGGCCAATTCACTTCAAATTTTATAGAAAAGTTTTGCCCTGGTTCCAGGCCTCAAGTACCCAATTTGAGACAGATATTACTTTTGTGGTGGATTTTAGGGGCAAGGTATAGGACAACACAGTTTATAATGGAAGCTCCATCACAATCTCAATATAAAATAGTTCTTAGTTTAACAAAGCTAATGCAAATCACTTTACATGTAACTTAAATATTAGGCTGCTAAATGCTTTCCTCTCTCATTGCTCTCTGTTCTACCTTCAGCTTCTGTGTCTTCATTGTGATTGCAGAATTACTTACTGTCAGGTTTCAGAGTAACAGCCGTGTTAGTCTGTATTCGCAAAAAGAAAAGGAGTACTTGTGGCACCTTAGAGACTAACCAATTTATTTGAGCATGCTCGGGGGTCGCATAACTAGTTAGCATGCCAGAGTCTCGTTCGTTATCGGAATTAACCAGACAAATCGCTCCACCAACTAAGAAAGGCCATGCACCACCACCCACAGAATCGAGAAAGAGCTATCAATCTGTCAATCCATTCCGTGTCCGGGCTGGGTGAGGTTTGGCATGCTAACTAGTTATACGACCCCCGAGCGTGCTCAGATAAATTGGTTAGTCTCTAAGGTGCCACAAGTACTCCTTTTCTTTTTACTTACTGTCCTAACTTTGGGCATGTCTACACTACGAAATTAGGTCAATTTTATAGAAGTCGATCTTTAGTAACTGATTTTATACAGTCGATCATGCATGTCCTCACTAAGCACATTAGGTTGGCGGAGTGCGTCCTCAATAGCGTGGCTAGCATCGACTCACGGAGTGGTGGTGCACTGTGGATAGCCATCCCACAGTGCCCGCTGCCCAGTGGAATTCTGAGTTAAGCTCCCAATGCCTGATGGGGCAAAAACATTGACGCGGGCGGTTTTGGGTACATGTCTTCAGTCTCCCCTCCCTCCCTCCTTCCTTGAAAGCAACGGCAAACAATCATTTCACACTTTTTTTTTCTGGGCTATCTGTGCAGACATCCTGGCATGACAAGCATGGAGCCTGCTCAGCTGCGCACTGCTGTTGTGAATATTGCAAACACCTTGCGCATTATCCTGCAGTATGTGCAGAGCCTAGCTAGGAGCCGCCAGCATGAGGAAGATTGTGAGGAGGACATGGACAGAGACATTCCTGAAAGCAAGGGATGTGGCAATTGGGATATCATAGTGGTATTGGAGCATGTTGATACAGTGGAACGCCGATTCTGGGCCCAGCAAACAAGTGTAGACTGGTGGGACTGCATAGTGTTGTGGGTATGAGATGATTCCCAGTGGCTGCAAAACGTTCGCATGCGTAAGGCCACTTTCATGGAACTTTGTGAGTTGCTTTCCCCTGCCCTGAAGAGCAGGAATACCAAGGTGAGACCTACCCTGACAGTTGAGAAGCAAGTGGCAATAGCCCTGTGGAAGCTTGCAACGTCTGACTGCTTAAAAGTCTACTATGATCCCCTATTAAGTCAGTAATCTATTTGGAGTGTGCAAATCTACTGGGGGGGCTGCTGTGATCCAAATAGCCAAGGCAATCAATACCCTTCTGCTAAGAAGGGTAGTGAATCTGGGAAATGTGCAGGTCATAGTGGATGGTTTTGCTGCAATGGGGTTCCCTAACTGTGGTGGGGCAATAGACGGAACGCATATCCCTGTCTTGGGACCAGACCACCAAGGCAGCCAGTACATAAACCGCAAGGGCTACTTCTCAATGGTGCTGCAAGCACTGGTGGATCACAAGGGCCATTTCAACGACATCAACCTGGGATTGTTGGGAAAGGTGCATGACACTCGCATCTTTCGGAACTCCGGGCTGTTCAGAAAGCTGCAAGAAGGGACTTACTTCCCAGACCAGAAAATTACCATTGGGGATGTTGAAATGCTGATAGTTATCCTTGGAGAGCCAGCCTACCCCTTGCTCCTATGGCTCATGAAGCCAGACACAGGCAGCCTGGACAGCAGAAAGGAGCAGTTCAACTATCAGCTGAGCAAGTGCAGAATGGCAGTAGAATGTGCCTTTGGCTGTTTAAAAGGGCGCTGGTGCAGTTTGCTGAGTAGGTTAGACCTCAGCAAAAGCAATGTTCCCATTGTTATTGCTGCTTGCTGGGTGCTCCATAATATCTGTGAGAGTAAGGGGGAGATGTTTGTGGCATGGTGGGAGGTTGAGGCAAATCGCCTGGCAGCCAATTTTGAACAGCCAGACACTAGGGCAATTAGAAGAGCACACTAAGGTGTGCTGCACATAAGAGAGGCTTTGAAAAACAGTTTCATGACTGACCAGGCTACAATGTGACAGTTGTGTATGTTTGTCTTTGACGCAAAGCCGCCCCCTTTGGTGAATGTACTTCCCTGTAAGCCAATCCCTCTCCCTCCCCCACCTTTGACCACAGCTGGCACATTAAAAAAAAATTGAGGTCACTGACAACGCTGACTAGTAAAAGGAAGCCTGGGTGTACAAAGTGTTTGATAACGGGGTGAGGTGGGGGAGGAGGGAAGGACAAGGCCACATTGCTTATTGTAGCCACACTACAAATCAAAGCTGGTTGAATGACAGCCTTCTGTTGCTTGGGCCATCCCCGGAGTTGAGTGGCTGGGTGCCTGGAGCCTCCCCCCACCCCCACGTTCTTGGGAATCTGGGTGAGAAAGATATGGAACTTGGGGGAGGAGGGGAAGCGGTTATACAGTAGATGCAGCAGTAGTCTGTACTCTAGTTGCCTTTCCTGTCTTTCCACCAGACACCTCATCATGTCCGTTTGCTCCCCCATTAGCCTTAGCATCTCCTCCTACGTGTTCCAATCACGCTCACTGTATGCCTCTGCCACCAAATGCCTCCACGCATTCAGCTGTGCCCTATCAGTGTGGGAGGACTGCATAAGCTCTGAAAACATGTCATCACAAGTGTGTTTTTTTCACCTTCTAATCTGTAATAACCTCAGGGACAGAGTTGATGTGGAGAGCATAGAAGCATTTGCAGCTGCGGGGGGTGGGGAGGGAAGTGGGAAAGTAGACTTTTAAGAATGTACATTTTTGAGAACAAAAGGGAGTCTCTCTCACAGTGAATCAAGCAATTCACAGCAGACAGCACATGTGTTTAGGTACAAGGTCACATTTTCCTTTTATATTGAGCACCTGCCAGTATGGTGACGCATCACACAGGGCTGGGCAACGGAATTCGATTTGCCAGCAGCCATGGTAAGCCAAATGGTACGCGGGGTTGGCTTCTTCCATGTTCATAACATGTGGGAATGGTTTCAAACTGCAGCACCCTCCTTTCCCATAGAACCAATGCCAGTTGTGTTTGCCATTTAAAAGGAGGGGCTGTGGTTGCCATTTAAAAGGAGGGGCTGGAGTTTTGGGGTGGATGTGCAGCACACCCCTCTCCCCCCACCTGTCTATTCTCCGGGATGATCACTTTTAGCCAAGCACAAACAGCCCAGCATGCCCGGGGTCTAATGTGTCGGGGATCACCAAACAGAGGGGATTACTGTTCTCTCACAAAACTTCCCCTATTTCAACCATGAATGATATCACTCTCCTGAGGCTAACACAGAAAGGTAAAGACCAAATGTTGCATGAATGCGACCAAAACCCAGGACCATTCGCTGCCATGCTTTGTGCTGCAATGATTCCAGACTACTTGCTACTGGCTTGGCATGGTAAAGTGTCCTACCGTGGAGGACAAAATAAGGCAGCCCTCCCCAGACACCTTCTGCAAAGGCTTTCAGAGTAACTTCAGGAGAGGGGGCAGGAAGAAGGGGGGGGGGAATGAAACTATTTTTAATTTTTATGCACTTTCTGGTTGCAGGCAGGACCAGAAATTTGAAGTGTCGAAAGAGTGTGACAAAGTCTGTTCTTGCAGCATTCCTCAGTGAAATACTAGAAATCTCACCTAGAACTTTAGCCTAAATTTGTCACCTCAACAGGTTAAAATGAGCATCCACAAGTCTGAATGCTTGCCCAAACCAAATCTTTGAACCTTTTGAGATTCACCATCATTAGATGTAATAATCATACTTCCTCCTAATCCTAGCTCACTATGAAAAACAAAAAAGTTGATGAGAAAGGAAGGGTCTGCTCATTTTCAGACTTCAAAAAGGAAAAAAAAAAAAAAAAAAAAAGGAAGGGGAGGCTACAGTACAGACATCAAGGCAAAATAAGGTCAAGAATAAAGCATCTCCAAACACAGGAGAACAGTCCCAAAGACAGGACTAACATCTTCCCTGCTTTCTTCCCACATACTTTCTAGTTTGGGTCATTAAAAAAATACCAACCCTTAATAGCTGGATCCCCTAAAAGAGGCTGAATCTAGACCGAAATGGGTTTCAAAAGCATTGTAAGAACTTGCTACACAAAGATCTGCAGGGGTACAGGCGGCAGAATTAGCTCACAGGGGAGATTGTGCAGATATGGCACATAAAGCGCTGTCCTTGGGTGACAAAGTTTCCCAGCATAGGCTTTTGTCAGCACAACGCAGCAGCAGCAGCATGAGTCGATCTGAGTGAAGCCACTCTGAAATAGCAAATGCATAACTGCCCTGATGACAGAGCCCTTCCTTTTGTGGCCATTGTTGTCAGGGGGTGTTTTGTTTGTTTGTTTTTGGAAGGATACACTTCGTCCTTGAGATTTTTTTTTTTTTTTTTTTTTGGGACAACTAGCATTTGGGGCAATGCCATAGATTCCATCAACACAGGAGCCTGCTGAGGCTTTTCTTCCTAGCACCAAGCCCCCAGCCTGTGAGACCAGCGTGGTGTCGCCTGATCTTTCCAAATGAAATTAGGAAAATGAGCCGTCTGACTTGCATCTGCCTTGCACTGCACGAAACGGCATTACAGAGAGGGCTCATTTGCTGGAAAAAGTAATAAATGTAATTTCCTACATGAATTAGCTGTGCCACACTGGCTCCAAAAGAAAAAAAAAGAAGAGAGGCCACTGCCCATAAAATAAACAAAACCACAGCAGCCCCTCAGCTTCCAAAGAAGGACAGATAGTGGGTTACACTTCAAAATAAAATGGAAGGGGCTCTAGGGTTCTTTTCAGATCAATTTTCTTAGCTCATTGTTTTACAGAGGCATTGGACAGCCCAGCTAGAGCAAGGAGTTCTGTAGTTTTTGATGGAAGGAAGTGTGACTAGTGGTTAGCGGGGGGGCTGGGAGAGAAAGCTCAGAGGTTCTATGTCAAGCTCAGCCAGTAACTCTATGTGACCTTGGGTAATCCCAGGAGGAATTTTAGGTAAGCAAAATGTAATTACTCCAGTTGGAACATGGCCAAAACGCTGGGGTTATCATCCCTGACTCATAGGACAAATACCGTGCGGTAAGGATCTTGGGTTTCTATATTATCTGAAAAGTGGCATTCCTGAGAGCACAGCGCTACCTAGCTAGGAGTGTGTGAATGTTACGGAGTTTGTGGTTTTACAAATCTCTTGAATTATCTTCGCAGTTGCAAAACTAGTCAGAATTTCCAAACTTCTCTTCTCCTGTAATTTGCCCATGCTTTTTAAATAGAGAGTTTTGCCCCCCTACTATGTATTCTGGGTAGAAGGTGGCAGGAGGGCCTACTGTTTCTAGGGTACATATGGAATACATTTATTTCTTTATTACAGTCTTTTTCTTTTTCCCTCTCTCTGCCTCTTTTCCCCACCACCGCCTCCATCCTGAAATGAAACATGAACTCAGTCCCATTCCTGACAGAGTCAGTATTAGGCAAAATAACTTCACCAACCTCTATTCCAGCACCATGCTGGGGCATTAGCTCAATACTCAGCAGTGATAACAATCTAAACACAAGTAGATCTCTAGGGATTTGCTATGAATTGGTAGTAGTGCCCATGTAAAATCTGGCATCCTCGTCAGTCAACAAACAGCACGAATACACACAGATTCTCTTCCAGCACTACTGCAAGCCTTTGTGACTAACTCATCCAGGCTCAACTGTGTAGCACCTGATTCCATTTAACTGTGGTAAGAGATGCAATTTCAGGGAAAACCAACAGAGGGTCTTTCATTTGTGCACAGACAGCTCGTAAGAGAGCCCAACATCTAATAAGCAATACTACTACTTAGTATTTCTAATCCATAGATCTCCAAGAACATTACAGAGGAGAGCAAACATTGTTATATCTTTTTTACAGGGGCATTAAGTGGCTTGCCCAAGGACCCAAAGCAAAGCAATGGCAGAGGAAGGAATGGAACACAGCTGTCTTGCGTCTCAATCCACTCTTGCGTCTCAATCCACTCCCTATCTACCAGATCACACTGCTTATTTCACCTCAGTGGTCCCCCCTCTCTCCTTAGCCCTAGCAGCACCTGCCCTAGCCCAATTAATTTTCCCCATGAGCTGGACATGACCTATGCTGAATCCTGTTTAGAGGAGGGGTTACTACACCTTGTTCTTATTACCTTCAAGAATTCCCACAGCTTCCTGTCTAGCACTTAACCATGCAGCAGCACAGAAGAGCCTTGAATGTTGCTTACCAATAGAGAAAGCTATTTGCTGGCACAACTGCTAGGCTGTATCATACTCATAATGCCCTTGGTCTATAGAAATGCTTTCTGGAAAATACTCTCCTGCTGTTTCAGAATTACTGTTGAACCTACAGCCAATAACTCACGCCTGTAGATAGGAACTTCTTCCTGACATGGTTACAGGGGATCGGTCAGTTTTGCAAGGGTGAAATGCAACATTTGCACAAAATTAGGATTCTTTTAAAGGACACAGGCTTGAGGAAAAACACGTTACAAAATTGCACTGTTTTAAACATGGGAATTCATGAGTTTCACTGCCTTTGGAGGAGAGAGAGGGCAAAGTAGTTACATAAAAGTTCCACACCGGAGTTCCTTCAAGTGTTTTTATCTCTTGCAATTGTATTGCGAGTCTTGCAATATTTGATTTTTTTTAAGCCCTCTTTCCTAGAGTCAGGTGATCCTAGGTATGAATCTCCCTTTTCTTTCTTTTTTAAGAAAGTGTCTACCTCTCATGATTGCACAGAAAAACTGGAAAATGTGAACCTTAAAGTCTCAAAACCCAGAAGGCAAGTAAAGAGAACCCCACATTTATTAATTTTAAAATCTCACGACTTCTAAGCTTCTGATTCTGTAGGCCTGTCTCATGCCTTTTCAGTGGTTGAGGTTGGCAATACTATTTCTTTGATCTAATTCCCAAGGAGAACTAAGTTGGCTCCTTGTTTTCAAGACTGAACTGCAATGTATAAATGCAGCATATATAGCAAAAACACTGTCTTTCACTAGTTTGCACACAGCTGATGCTTTCACAGGCCTTGTGAGATCTGTAAGATTAATTCTGTCCCTCTACCTATGAAGATTATAATCCGCCAGCCGTAAATATCAGATATTAAACTGATGCTACCCTGGATCTTACCCAAAAGAAAGAAAAAGCAACCATACATGCTCAGAGATTTTTGACAGAAGTCAACTCTGAAGTGCATTAACTTTCCTGATTGTGGCAAATGGGTAAGGATTAATGTGTACTTCAAGCAAAACATTCTCCATTCATTTTCTCTTACATACACATAAGCTAGGTTGTTCCGGTCTGGTCCAACCTTTAGTCAGATACTCTGGGTAGACATAACATATTTTCAAGTCATGATGCTTTTCAGCAAAGAAACAAGGGTCTCACAATTACAGATGTTCACTTCCCAACCTCTGAGAATGGAGGCCCTTTCCTCAATTCAGAAACAACAAAAACACTTTTTGCACTTCTAGAACACCTTTCATCAGAGCATTTCAAGGTGCTTGGCAAATGCCTGTTGCTCAAAACACCCTAGTGTAGTAGATATGATTATGCTCATTTTATGGAAGAGGGAATAGAGGAGTTAACTGACTTGCCCAAGGTCACATACTGGGTCCTTGATCAATTGAGCACCAAGTGTACCAGCTGCATGCCATTTTGTTTGGCTTCCAGTCACCTAGTTTTAGAGCAAGAGAGAGGCCATTTGGATGAAAAGTATGACTCACCCTGTCCTATGTTAAATACAGAAAAGAAAATCAATCCCCAGGACTCTCAAATTGGAATCTTAATTTTTTCTTCACCCAAACCAGCAGGCAAAGAGAAACCACAGCATTGCTAAATAAAAGTGAGAATTGCTCTGGAACTCTTAGCACTTCCCCAGGCTTGCTGAATCCTAACTGAGAGGTTTGTAAGGCATCCCACACAAATTCACTGAGCTGTTAAAAAGCAGAGAATTTTGTCTAACTAGTAACTTGCACTGACTGAACCTCCATGCCATCTGTCTATAAAACAACCTTGTCCCCAAGAGGCTAGACCTCTTTGCTAGGAAGGGAAGGCTCTAATTTAAAGGCAACAAGGATCTCACCAGCCTCCAATAATCCTTCCTACAGAGGCTAACTGCCCCCTTTGAAGTGCCATAGAGTGCCGTTATGTTCCCTAATGAATGGCTCTGCATTCTCAAACTAGCCAATCAGAATAAGGAACTGAGTATGCAGCGTTCCCGCTACTGTTTTCTGTAAAGATACTGGCAGTATTTTTTCTGCAGTATGACTCCCCCAGGCCTTAGAAATAGTGTTTCTGAGGGATTTCACACAAGAGGAAAGGAAACAAAGCAGAAGAAAGTGTGTAGATTTTAACACGGAGAGGGATGAAAATCAAGTAAGAGAATACAGCAATGGAGACAGGAACAGCAGTCAGTAGGAGAATGGACATTAAGAGGAAGGACAGTGCCAATACCAGTCTGGTAGGCAACACTGGTAGTAGAATGACTGTACCCAATCCAGTGAGGAATGTGGGTAAAGCCAGGCAACCACCATTAAGATGTTTGTACACCAATGCAAAGAGCCTGGGTAACAAAATGGAGGAACTAGAACTACCAGTGCAGAAAGCGAAACCAGATATTATAGGGATAAGAGAAACATGGTGGGTTAGTAGTCATGACTAGAATATAGGTATTGAAGGGAATGTGCTGTTCAGGAAAAACAAATAAAGGCAAAGGTGGTGGAGTAGCATTGTATATTAATGATGAGGTAGACTGTAAAGAAATTAGAAGTGATGGAATGGATAAAACAGTCTGTTTTGGCCAAAAACACTTTGGGGAAGAAAACTACTAGAGGTTCCCCAGGGATCATGCTTGGGGCATGCTACAGACCCCCAGAATCCAATCTGGATAGAGACATCTTTAATGTTTTTCATGAAATAAATGCGACAGGAAATTATGTGATTATGGGAGACTTTAATTTCCTAGATATAGATTGGAGGACAAGTGCTACAAATAATGGTAAGGCCCAGATTTTCCTGGATGTGACAGCTGACAGATTTCTTCACCAAACAGTCGCTGAACCAAGAGGTGATGCCATTTTAGATCTGGTATTGGTGAGTAGTAAGGACCTCATAGAAAAACTGGTTGTAGGGGACAGCCTTGGTTCAAATGATCATGAACTAATTCAGTTTGAACTAAATGGAAGGATAAACAAAAACAGATCTACAACTAGGGTCCTAAATTTCAAAAGGACTAACTTTAAAAAATTAAGGGAATTAATTAGGGAAGTGGACTGGACTGGAGAACCAAGGATTTGAATGTGGAGGAGGCCTGGAATTACTTTAGGTCAAAGTTGCAGAAACTATCTGAAGCCTGCATCCCAAGCAAGGGGTGGGGGAAATTGTACAGAAGGGTTGCAGACCAAGCTGTACCAGCAAGCATCTCAAACAAGTGATTAACAGAAAGCATAAAGCCTACAAGGAATGGAAGATGGGATAGATCAGCAAGGAAAGCTACCTCTTGAAGGTCAGGAAGTGTATGGGGAAAAGTGAGAATTGCCAAAAGCCAAGAAGAGTTGGATCTTGCAAAAGGAATTAAAACCAACAATAAAATAATAGCCATAGAAAAGGAAAGAAGAAGTGGGACTGCTAAACACTGAGGAAGGGGTGGAGAATAAAGATAATCCAGGCATGACCTAACACCTAAACAAATACTTTGTCTCAGTTTTTAAATGAGGCTCATGTGGAGCGTAGGGGGAGTGGCAGGGTGGCTAATGGGAACAAGGATATGGAGGTAGAAACTATCACATCAGACATGGAAGTCAAATTTAATGGGACTAAATCGGAGTGCCCGAATAATCTCCATCCAAGAACATTAAAGGTATTGGATGTGAAATTGCAAGCCCAAGGGCCAGTATTTTTAATGAATCTATAAACTCAGGGATCAAACCCTACGACTGGAGAATTGTTAATATAGTTCCTATTTTTAAGAAGGGGGGAAAAAGGTGATTCAGGAAACTACAGGCCTGTCAGTTTGACCTCAATTGTATGCAAAGTCTTGGAACAACTTTTGAAAGAAAAAGGAGTTAAGGATGTAGAGGTTAACAGTAATTAGGATAAAATACAACATGGCTTTACAATAGGTAAATCATGCCAGACCAACCTGCTCTCCTTCTTTAAGAAGATATCTGATTTTTGTTTATACAAATGAAAAGCAGAAGATCTAATCTACCTGGATTTCAGTGAGGCATTTGATACAGTTCCACATGGGAAATTATTAATTAAATTGAAGATGGAAATTAATATGCGAATTGAAAGCTGGATAAGGAAATGCTTAAATGGGAGACAATAACGGGTCATACTGAAAGGTGAACTGTCAGGCTGGACGGAGGTTACTAGTGGAGTTCTCCAGGGACTGGTCTTGGGACCAATCTTATTTAACATTTTTATTACTGACCTGCACAAAAAGTGGGAGTGTGCTAACAAAATTAGGAGGTATTGCCAATACGGAAGGAGGACCGGAATACCATACAAGAAGATCCGGATGACCTTATAAACTGGAGAAATAGAAATGGGATGACATTTAATAGTGCCACTGCGATGTGGCTGTGCAAAAAAACTAATGCAGTCTTAGGATGCATCAGGCGAGGTATTTCCAGTAGAGACAGGGAAGCATTAGTACCACTATACAAGGCACTGGTGACACCTCATCTGGAATACTGTGTGCAGTTCTGGTCTTTTAGATTTAAGAAAGCACCTGTTCCAGTTTAAATTCATCTGAAAAGGGCTACTAGGATGAGCAGGGGAATGGAAAACCTACTTTATCAGAGGAGACTCAAAGAGCTTGGCTTGTTTAGCCTAACCAAAAGAAGGCTGAGGGGAGATATGATTGCTCTCTATAAATACATCAGATGGATATATAAAAGGGAGGGAGAGAAGTTATTTAAGTTAAGCACCAATGTGGACGCAAGAACAAATGGACAGAAACTGGCCATCAAGTTTAGGCTTGAAATTAGATGATGGTTTCTAACCAGCAGCGGAGTGAAGTTCTGGAACAGCCTTCCCAGGGGAGTAGTGGGGGCAAAAAACCTAACTGGCTTCAAGACTGAGCTTGATAAGTTTACAGAGGGGATGGCATGATGAAACTGCCTACAATGGCACGTAGCCAATCTGCGACTGCTAGCAGCAAATATCTCCATCAGTCGGTGACGGGACACTAAGTGGGGAGGGCTGCGAGTTACTACAGAGAATTCTTTCCCAGGTGTCTGGCTGGTGGGTCTTGCTGACATACTCAGGGTCCAACTGATTGACCCGGTGGAACATTTCCTTCCCAATCCCAAATATGGCAGATTGGCAGAGACCCTGGGGGGTTTTCACCATCCTCTGTAGCGTGGGGTACAGGTCGCTTGCAAGTTTAAACTAGTGTAAATAGTGGATTCTCTGCCACTTGAAGTCTTTAAATCATGAGATAAAGGTTTCAATAGCTCAGCCAGAGGTTAGGAGGTCTATTACAGGAGTAGGTGGGTGGCCTGTAATGTGCAGATCTGATTGATGATCATGATGGTCCCTTCTGACCTTAAAGTCTATGAGGAAAAAGAAGAAAAGATTAAGAACATGATCCTGGGAGGTGCTGAGTATCAGCAACTCCTAATAATTTCAATAGGAGACGCAAGTGTTCAGCACCTGTCAGTATCAGAGATTGAAAATAAAGGATGGAAGGAGACATGGATCTAGAAAAATAAGCGACCTACTCCTCAATGCTATTTTTCTTGTTAGGATTTATTAAGATCGTTTATGAGAGACCAGTGGAAATGTTTAAGTATACTGGAGTTAGAGGCAACAACTGCTTTTGAACATAAACCCCTGCCTACCTCTGCTGTCTGAAGCAGAATGCATGGGGCATGGAAAGAGTGTTGTGCATCACTAGATGGATGGTAATACCACCTGGAGTAAAGCCAAGAGTCAACGCTAGTACATGAAAACAGAGAAAATAACTGTTAAGTAGCTATTAATGGCGGCTCACAGGCTTCTAAATTTAGCTTCACTCCACCACTAGGCAAAGTTCTGGACGAGACTTCACTGACAGCACAATGCCTGAAGGAATGAAAACTCTTATTTGGGCATCTGTCTTACCTTTTAAAGAGCAGTACATTTAGTCTGTCCCTGACCAAGCTTGCCACTTAGAGTCTGCCCATACAGTTTACAGCGGCCTCTAGAAAACTTCCCAGTTTCAGGAGGAACGAGAGTCTCAACTACTTTAAAGCCTTCTTGCTTTCATTTAAGTGATGCATGGGCACTTCTATTTATCCCCTAACTAAACCAAAACTACTCCTTGACTTGAGCTGCTTCTGCATAGGTGGCAATATCTCTTGTGAAGCACTATAGCTGATGTGTTACATTGTCAAAACACTGTATCCCAATGAACAGCACACTCTCAGACATTCTCTGATAATACCTAGTTCCTGGGAGTTCTGCGGAAGAAACAGCTCTGCACTTAGTCCACCTTGCGAGGAACTAATCTTGGCTGCTGATGCCTCTTGTCTCCTCATGGTTGGCAGCCAGAGAGGACACGGGCTCCATCAGCTAAGCAGAATGTGACCAGTATGGGTAGTTCTCTGAAAACATCTGCTCAATGTACTCAGCAGTCAAAAAAGCTAACAATGTTAGGAACGATTAGGAAAGAGCTAGATAAGACAGTAAATATAATGCCATTATATAAATCTATGGTACACCCACACCTTGAATACTGCATGCAGTTCTGGTTGACCCATCTCTAAAAGATATATTAGAAATGGAAAAGGTACAGAGAAGGGCAACAAAAATGATTAGAGGTATGGAATAGTTTCTGTATGAGAAGAGATTAAAAATACTGGGACTGTTGATCTTAGAAAACAGATGACTAAGGGGGGGATATGATAGATGTCTATAAAATCATGAATGGTGCGGAGAAAGGAATAAGGAAGTGTTATTTACCCCTTCACGTAACACAAGAAGCAGGGGTCACCCAATGAAATTAATAGGCAGCAGGTTTAAAAACAAACAAAAGGAAGTACTTCCTCACACAACACACAGACAACCTGTGGAACTCATTGCTAAGGGATGTTGTGAAGGCCAAAACTAACAGGGTTAAAAAAAAATGTAATAAAGTTCATGGAGGCTAGGTCTATCAATGGCTACTGAGTCAGGCCTGCTGAGCAATCATGGTTGGTACTGCAGGCACCCAATCGAAAGAGAGTGTGAGAATTGTAGGAGTCCATCCTGAGGACTCGGGGCGCATTCAGAGAAACTAGTGAGGTCAAAGATGGAGGTTGTCCTGGACCGTGACATTGTCTTTGACCTCCTGGTGCAGTGAAAGGGGAGGTCACATGTAAGTACAGTAACCCCCTTCATGACTCAACCTCTCGCACTCATATAGCAAAAGCTACAATAACAAGTAAGCAAGCAGATGGAACAGAGTATTCATAAAACATTTCAGGCAGCTCCTCTTGTCTCTCACAGTCAAATACTGGGACTAAATTTAAAAAGGGATAATTTTGTAAACACCACATCTGTAGCTACATAGGTTAGGGTAATAAAGTCTTATACTTCAGGGCATAAGCTGATCGCTAGAAAGGTCGGAAAGAAATTTCCCTTCCTTTCTGTGTACAGCATCAGTGGTGATGTCTCATTCTTAATCAGTGTGTGGGATGGGAAGGAGGGTTCACACATCCTTTTGGCTGGGCATATCTTCTGTTAGCCATGTAGTGGAATTGGGCTCCACCTTCAAAGCAAGAGTCAGCAGTTCTTTTAGCAAAGGATCATGAGGGTCATCAAGGAAGTGTGTGTGGATGCAAGATAAAGAGTTTGGTGAAAACCCGTCCTCTGCGTCTGCAGGGCAGTTCAAAGAAATCAGAAGAGCCACACTTCAGTGCTGCAGTTTTGGAGTCCTCAAGTGGCTGTGCACTACACAGGGACATTAGGGCTGCTCCTGAAATGGATCCATGCTCCACAAGGTCTACGTGGAAATTCACTGTGAATGGCAGAGAACTGTGGTGATTTTTCTGCAGTGGCCTGTGTTGCAGGTGCACCAAAGGCTGAATTGCTACTGGTAACAGCTGAGTAAGTGTACATCTAAGTTCAGGAATGGCCAGGCAAGTGAGAATCAACGTTACAATTCTTACGCTGCATGGGAAAACAATGAGTTATTAAATGTAGCTGTCCAATGCAGTAGAGCAACATTCTGTCTGCAAAGACTCGAGAGATGCTCTAGAGACAGTCACACGAAGAGAGAAGGTGGTCTTCTTGGCGCCGAAATAAGACACTTTCATCAGACCCTGACAAGCATAAAAGTAAGAGAGGAATTTTCAGACTGAGAATGGAGTGTGGCAATCACATGCCAGTGACACTAACTGCTCAGAGGAAGAAGAGGTTGCCAGGATGAGAAAGCGTAGAATGGCAAATGTCTCTGATCCCGTTCATGGATAATGCCTTGATCGTAAGAAGGTTGGCTACTCCTTTCTGGTACTCATAAGTTGTGATTGCAAAAACTTTTGAGTTTGGAACATTTGTATGAAAGGGGAACTGTCTCCTACTTCAGTAATTCTGGGAGAGGCCACATACTAATTGAGGAACTTGGTTCTGTTTCTTTAATTGAAGGGAAGGTGTCTGATTCTCTCACAGTGTAATCCCTGAGTCAGTGGAAATAACATGAAACCTGTTCACAAGCTGATTATTATGCAGATCAGCAAATGTTATCCTTTCACTCATTACCTCAAATGCTTTCTGCCATCTGTTGGTAACAAACCTGCATCTGGCAGATTACCCATTGATTAGGACTCCTCTAGTAATTGGGGTAAAGGCTTGTGGGGACAGTCCTGGCAACAGACACCGAGGAAAACTTATGGCATGGAAGAAAGGTTTGCTTGTTCTGTGAGCTCCCAACAGCCAGCACTCATGTACTGTTCTTGACAAGAACTCTCCCTGGGAGAGGCTGGGTCTGGAGTTGCAGTCAATTCCCCTCAGACTGTGATCTCACCTATTCCATTCTCCACAGTGACCCTTGCAGGGAGCACCTGAGGCTCTAACACCTATTCGCTTCCCACGGCCTACAACACTATTTCCTAGACATTCCTTGCATCCGATGAAGTGAGCTGTAGCTCACGAAAGCTTATGCTCAAATAAATTTATGGTTAGTCTCTAAGGTGCCACAAGTACTCCTTTTCTTTTTGCGAATACAGACTAACACGGCTGTTACTCTGAAACATTTCCTAGACTGACTCCTGTTGGGAGAGAATGGGGCTAAGTAGGTCTGAGCTCCCTAAAGTCAGCACTTCTGCATCCATTTTGAGGTCTTTCAAAATGAGGCACAGATGAAAAAATATGCCTTTATTCATAAAGTGGCCTTTATTCAACATTTTTTAAAACATGGAAAATTTATGTCAATCATGGTTTTCTGGCTTCTGATTAAAAACTAAAACCTGAAATATGTTTTAGTTCTCAAAACCCAACTACACTGTTTTCAGTTGTTCCCTGAAAAACCAAAACTAAGAACAAAAAAGAAACTCACCATTTGCCAGCTAGCTGAAGGTGCTCGCTCCAGAGGTGAGGAAAGACTGGTGGTGATTTCAGCCTCTTTGGCTTTGTCTGCACCAATGGGAATTTTTAGGATAATCAACTTGTGTCCTCTCCTATTGCCTCCTGAGCCTTGTCAATGTTAACACACTTTACAAAAATAAATCCCCCCACCCCCGGCTAATAATAATGTCTAGCTCTTAAAACAGTTTTCATCACTAGATTTCTCAAAGCGCTTTACGAAAGGAGTATCACTATCCCCATTTTGTAGATGGGGAAACTAAGGCACGTAGCTGAGACTAAGGCACGTGCCCAAGCTCACCCAGCAGGCGATGGCCAAGTTGGAAATAGAACCCAGGTTGCCTGAGTCGTAGTCAAGTGCTCTAGCCTCTAGAGCGCACTTCCACTGCAGAAACTGTGCATTAGTGTTGCTAGCAGACAAGGCTCCAGTAGTCAGAATTTTCTTTTTTCCTTTTAAAAATCATCATATCAATCAAGCCAGCTTTGCAGCAAATTTAACACAGCGATGAAAACCCCAGAAGCTTTCTACACTAGGGCTCCCTATGGTGCGAACACTCAGGCAGCAGAAAAGGCAGAAATTTGTGTAACCTTCACTAGTTTAGACATAGCCTGGGAATGTCCCATACCTGGTGTATGGAAGGAACAGTGAATTTTGGCATAAGCCTGAGAATGGCCCAAAGAAAAGGAGGAAGTGGAAATTCCTATAAATAAGCAAACACTGCCAATGCCCACTCAAGTTGGGCTGGGATCTAAAGTGACTGCTCTTGGATGATAAAAGTTCTTATTAGAGCACCTAGCTTAAGGGATAGACACCGTAGAGCCTGAGCTCAGATGCTAACGGAGACACTGTTATCTGAATCATAACCAACAGTGAAATGAAATCTTCCAGAAATCCACCATCTGGACTCAGTTTGGCTAAGCACTGAGACCTTGAATCTTTACCTGACATGACAGGGAAGTAAACGGACTGAACGGTACAGGAGGAGCGGGACTGCAAGCTGTTTTTCAAAGAGTATTGCTGGAAGATAAGGCTCCCATTATACCCTTTTTCTTTAACAGAGGGTGGAACAGCTTTCAGTCTCCTGTGTTGCAGCTTGGATTGCATCAATGGCTACTAAAGCCTTGGAAACATTCCAAGCCGAGCGGCTCAGGACAAGGAGCTGAAGCCAACCTGTCTCTCAGGTTGCCAGAGTCCAGTCTGTAGCAAACCTACAACCTACCGGACTCACCACATTTCTAACTGTAGAGGGGAAAAAGGGAGCAAGCCTTAGCGGGCAGGTGACCTGGGCTGCTACCAAAAACTAGGGGCCATCTTAGGAAATCTACCCAATTACAAACCCTACATTGCTTTTAGATGAGGAGGAGGAGGAGGAGAAGTGGAGCTGAGACCAAGACAGAATTTGCCAGGTTGCTTTTTTGATGCTCAGGGTGCTTTGTGACCCCAGGATGGCTCTGTCATCTTGAGCCGACAAAGGAGAACTCAGTCGCTTCTGTACGAGATTGGATTGTGCAGTTTCAGTGCAAGTATTACTCTCTCTGTCAGCCTTTGGCCCGTAAGCCTATGTATTCATTCATGGTACAGCAGAGCCTCAGATTTACGAACACCAGCGTTATGAACTGACCGGTCAACCACACACACCCCATTTGGAAAAGGAAGTACGCAACCAGGCAGCAGCAGAGACCAAAAACAAAACAAAACACAGTACCCCTACTGTATTAAATGCAAAACACTAACAAATAAAAACAAAGGGAAAGTTTAAAAAAAGATTTGACAAGGTAAGGAAATTGTTTCTGTGCTTGTTTCATTTAAATTTAGATGGCTAAAAGCAGCATTTTTCTTCTGCATAGTAAAGTTTCAAAGCTGTATTAAGTCAATGTTCAGTTTAAACTTTTGAAAGAACCATAACATGTTGTTCGGAGTTACGATCATTTCACAGATATGAACAACCTCCATTCCCAGGGGTCTACTGTATTAGTCAGAAAGAAGGAGTAGCAGTGATTGGCTGAGTCCCCTTCAGACATTTCCTGCTGTGATAAGATAGAAGAAAAAACACACATACATCCATGTTCTCAAGTTGACCAACAAGCTGCTGCCAATTCTGTCTTTATATAGTTTAATCCTAGTCTAGCTAGTACAGCCTCAAAGCTGCTTCACTTCTCAAAAGTGGCTAAACTACCGCACCGGGCAAATAGGATAGAAAGGAAGGAGGAGCCAAAAGGTGGTACACTGCTACTTTTCCACTGACACCTCGTGCTGGCCAGAGTGTGCTCTGCCCCCTCCCTGTCATCTCTCCTCATCAGACTGGGGCTTGGGAGTCAGGCTCTTCTACAACTAATGAGAGTTGTAGAAACTGACAGCATCTCTCCCCAACATGCATTTCCAACTGCTTCTCTTCCCCACGCTCCTGTGGGTGCAGGAAACTGTCCTGTCAGTGACCTGCAGAGGAAAATTGAGATGGGAACCACACCCTCAGAGAGTGAGCATAAGTCAGGGAAGGGGAAACTGGGGCAGGAGTGGGCATTTCAAACCGATCACATTAATTATGATGAAATAAATAAAGGGCACTTGCAGGCTGAGAGACACGTCCCATTACATCAGCACAGAATTTTAATTCTCCCCCCCCCGTTAATGCTAAACAACACATCCCTCCCAGGCCAGGCAGCCGGGTAACTAACAGACCTCTGCTGTTACCCCACTCCACATAATCTCTCTCTTTTCTTCTCTGTCTTCCAAGTTCAGCTTCAGGGAGTTTCACTCTACACCCCCACCAACCCTTCCCATGTTAAATATTCATGCCAGATGGGAACTCGATATGGCTGGTGTTCTTTACCAGAGCAGCAAGCGGAGAAGGACTGAAGGAGAAAACCAGAGGTGAGAGTCATCAGCTGGTTGGCCTGCTGCTCTGTCCCAGAAATAGAGAGTGAATGGGGATGCAAAACATCTGGCAGGCAGAGGAAGGGTTTGAGAGTAGGGTCATTACTGATGCCCTACCTTGTATTAAGTCAGTCCTTGTGAATGAGCTTTGAGTCTGAATCGCCAGGCCCTTGTGTATACAGACTTGCCAGGCTTTATAGAGAGCATTCAGCTAGCTAGCTCTGGGTTTGTTTAGTATGAATCTGCTGAGGGGAGGAGAAAGTTACAGTACTAAATACAGTATCTTGCAGAACTGCTTCTCCCCACCCTATCATCCGGCCTTGAGAAGCAACAAGCAGTGGGCCAGACTGGCAGCTTCATCTTTCAGAATGGTTTTCTTCTTCAGAGCATAACTAAACGCAGGGCCAGGTGACTCCACACAGGTGGATAATCTAAACCATTACCTTTGCTCAGGTGTCACAGCAAACGGCGTGTGAGCAACTGCACTTAATCAGATGCTGCAATGGGCTGCAGCAGCAAACACGCTAATGGAGCACTCAACTACATGAAGTTCCCAGCCTCCTCAACTGCCAGGTACCCCTCAGCATGGATGTAAAGAGCAATCAGTGTTCTCCTGACTGCCTGCAAGCACCACACTCTCACTTCTCCACACTACTTACTAAACCAATGGCCAGCGAGCAAGCTCAGCCACCGCCCAAACTCCACCCTAGATCTAAAAATCTACCCCCTCCCCTTTCTGTACTACTACTGTTTGCCATTGGCATTCTTAACCTCCAACACTACAGTATGTTTCAGTGTGTACTCAGTCTCCTGAATCTTGGGCCACAGAGTGTCTACTAACAGCGCTCCATGGCCATGTCAAAGTTAGTTGCTGCTGGTCTTGTAAACCCATACACCAAAAAGGCAAGGTTATTTTTAAACCAAACCAAAGAGAAGGGCAGGACAGAGGTGCAGACAGCCCTCTCCAATTTCTCAGAAGGCAGGGTTGAGATCAGGCCTCAGCACTACAGAAAGGAGAATTAAAAACTGAATTTGTTTCAGCACTTTCAGGATCAGTATGTGTCCCCTTTCTGCAAATCATCTAGCAAATGAGGTTACCGGGCAGAAACATACACAATGAGTTTTAAACACTAAAAAATCCCTTTCAAAGCAACGTTGAACTTGCAAACACAAGAATTGGCCCTATGGAAATAGATCTGGGAACAGAAATATCATGTGATGCGTGTGTCCAATCAAATCTAATCAATCCACCCAACTTTCAAATAAAGAATTGGAACAGACTGCTCATGAACACCCCAAAGACCCAGATACAGAAGTTATTTGGCAAATAATTTCAAACAAATCTGAGCAGCTTTCAGTTTTATTGTGGCCAATATATGAATGAAAAAGTCTGCATTCCCTGAACAATTTGCTATGACTCAACTTATCCGCTTGTTCACTGAGCAGGCCTGTAAACCTATATCTATATTATCTTAAGATATTTATTTCCCTCACTGTTTCCCCTGAAAATGAGTTAGAATTAATTATCCTATTGGAATGTGGTTTCTGTATGTTTCATTTTCTCTGCATGTTTCTATGCTGAATGATTTTTTTGCCTAGCAAATGGCATTAAATGCTGTAATTATAATTCTTTGCATCATCTACAAAGATTTACCTCAGGCACCCTTTTAGAGGCAAATTACCCATAACAGAACCAACACACTATAAATGTAGTTATTCCATTAGCTGGGCAGGCAGGCGTTTGAAACAAACTGCAGACCGTTCTCCCCTCAAGGCTGCTGAGGACACAAACAAACTTGGGTGTTGCTCAGAGAATTACACTGCATCACACAGGCAAGTATTGAGCGGACAAAGAATTGAGGCACCTTGGAGAGAAAGCTGTAACTTTCACTGCCTTCCTCCTCTGCCCGCTACTGTAGTGAGCTGAGTTCTCAGCCAAATTCTCTCTCAGATAACGTATGTCCTGATGCAAGTTATTTAAGGGCTCTATTATCATGGATGGCAACATATGGCTTAGATATACTTTGAGGATTATTCTACCAGCAACCCAGTAATGCACATTAATGTTGACTTGATAACCATTGGGAGATTAACTGATCAATAGAAGATATTACCTCACCCACCCTGTCTCTCTAATATCCTGGGACCAAAACAACTACACTTCATACACGATCAACAACAGGCCCTTTTGCTGGACTCAGCTAATAAGCCAGAGAGCAAGCTTGAAGATTCTGCCTCTTGATCTAATAAAATCTTCACGGGACTTTTCCATTAACTCTGGCTCTTACGGGAAGAATCGTCTTGTATACAGGGAAGCAACAGCTGGTTATGGCATCTGGAGCAGCTGCTGACACCACCACCAGCAATGTCTGCAAACAGAAGCCCTAATAAACTAACAGGCAACAGTCTTCATGCATCTCCCTGCCCTTAGCATTCCTGCTTCCTCCCCATTCATTAGTCTACCTGTGTACCATCTCTGCCTGTCCCTGAAACACCCTGCCTGTAAATGAGCTGAAAGGAAGCCAGACCTGCTCACTAAAAATCACTGTGTGGCACGTTATGTCAGCACCACAGTAATCAGGAGTCCTAAGCAAATTTCTTGTGCAGCTGTTCCCTAGAGATTGGCTATTTATAGAAAGAACAGGAGTACTTGTGGCACCTTAGAGACTAACAAATTTATGAGAGCATAAGCTTTCGTGGGCTACAGCCCACTTCCTCGGATGCACAGAATGGAACATATAGTAAGAAAATATAGATAGATAGATATAGACACACACACACATAAGTTGGAAGTTTCCATACAAACTGTGAGAGGCTAATTAGTAAAAATGAGCTATTATCAGCAGGAGAAAAAAAACTTTTGTAGTGATAATCAAGATGGCCCATTTAGACAGTTGACAAGAAAGTGTGAGGATACCTAACTTAAGGAAATAGATTCAATATGTGTAATGAGAAATCATTTTAGTGTATACCTGTGGGGAAAGGGATAAACCTATTGAACGATGAAACAAACTGGACAACAGCACGGTTTGTTTAACCATCGCTCTCTTCGGTGCAGGCTGGCCCCCCTGTATTCTGCGTGAAGTATACCATCCTAGGTAAATGGTGCTTGGACTTCTATTCTATGGAATGGAGAATGTCCAAGTTTAGATAGCAAGACCAGTTGACTCAGGACTTGTTAAAAGGATATGGAGCTTTTCATATAAGTTATCATCACCTGCATACATGAAATGAGTTGGTGCTTCATGTAACGTTGCACTCCATGTGTTTTATGGAAATATGCTAATGAGTGTGAACATGATATAACTGAAATATGCCTTATGCAAAATGTCTCTTGTAAGGTATCATTACAAAGCTTATAATCTACTGAGTGTGTTCATCCAATTTGTATGCATGCATCATTCTTGTATCTGAAACTAGAAATATGAAGTATAACTCTGAGGGCCTACCGTAATTACACAAAGTGTGGGCCATTGATGGTGGTTTAGAATCCTGATGGCTCCCATTGACTAGAACAACTGGTTGTGGATGATTTATTTACCTGCAAGCCTTCCTGTGTACCTGTGGGCCAGCCCGTGGGTAATGAAGAATGAGGTCTTACAGTGACACTTGACCATGTCACCTGATAATGAAATCCATCTTAAATCTGGTACTTTTCCATTTAGAAGGAGGGATGGAAAGACAAAAGATTTCCGCCCTGTGCCAAAGCTATAAAAGAGGGTGGAGTAGAACAAAAGAGGTGGCCAGTCATGAGAAAGCCCGTTTTTCACCTAAGATGTCTGCTGGAACTAACAAGCACGGTACCAAGGGAAAGGATTGGGCCCAGACTAGGAAGGAGTCTAGTCTGTGAAAGAAGCTTATTAGAACATCTGAGGATGAGATATTATCTGTAACCAGTTTCTTAATGTATTAGGCTTAGTCTTGCGTGTTTTTGCTTTATTTTGCTTGGTGACTTACTTTGCCCTGTCAGTTATTATTTGAAACCATTTAAAACCTACTTTTTATACTTAATAAAATCACGTTTATTAATGAACCAAGAGTAAATAATTAATACCTGGGGGAGCAAACAGTTGTGCATCTCTCTCTATCAGTGTTATAGAGGGCAGACAATTTATGAGTTTACCCTCTATAAGCTTTATAAAAAGTAAAACAGATTTATTTGGGGTTTGGATCCCATTGGGAGCTGGGTGTCTGGGTGCTGGAGGCAGGAAACCTACTAAGCTGTTTTCAGTTAAATCTGCGACTTTGGGGGGCGTGGACCAGACCTGGGTCTGTGTTGCAGCAGGCTAGCGTGTCTAGCTCAACAAGGGAGGGTTCTGGAGTCCCAAGCTGGCAGAAAAAACAGGCTCAGAGGTAACTTCAGCACTTCAGGTGACAGTCCCAAGGGGATCTCTGTGACTGATGCCGTCACACTTCAGTCTGCATTGAGACAGGTGTCCTCATCACAAAAATCACAACGGATGCCTTTGTAGCTGCTCAGTAGATTTTGCAAGTATTGAACAAACCATGGGAGACTGAAGCAACTGCCACCTCTACAGATGGCCCTCTCTGGGGTCAAGGTGCTGGCACCAGGGGGCATGAACTGTTGCAAAGAATGAAATGCCAAAATTAAGTCTGCCTGTACAACCTTAAATTTAGGCCCCTTATGTGAGTGCATTCTGATACAATCTTTAATTACATGATCACATACTTTTTCTGCAGGACCCCAACCTCATTCAGTGCATAGAATGGACAGCATTTTCATTGAAGAAGCAGCTGTTCAATATTTTGTTTTCTCTTCATTGTTCAATGTGTGGCCCCAGGCCTTATTTACTGCCCACTATTCAAACACTGCTCCGGATACAAAATAATTTCCTCATGGGCTTTTCTATGACACTCATCAATCTATTACGAGGGCTTCACAAACATTAATCAATCTTCACAACAACCCTGTGCATTGAGGGGTTGATATTATCCCCACTTTACCGATGAGGCAGACACACATAAGTCAAAAATGTCCACTAATTGTGAGTGCGCGATTTGAGATTCCCAGGGTCTGATTTTTCAGAGCACTTAGCATTATGTGGCACTTTGTGTGTTCACAGCAAAGCTCCCCATGACCTGAGTTGCAGCTGTGAGTGCTCAGCACTTCTGTAAATCAGAACCCAGGGTCTCAAGTTGAGCACCCAGAAATTCAAAATAATTAGTGGGCACCGGTGAAAAGTGACTTAGCATCACATAGGAATCCTCTAGCAGAGGCAGGGACAGAATCCAGTTCTAGAAGGCAGCATTCAACTGCTTTAGCCACAAAACCACCCTTTCTCTGCTTGCAGTCCTCTGCCTCCTTCAGTACACCCCTTCCAATCAGGGCTTGCAGAGAATCCTTTACCTTGAAGGTAGTCTGGCATGGAATGTGCCAGCACATGCCTTCCTCTGCTGCCTCCAAGGGCACTGATACAGCTGGCAGCTCCTATCTCCACCCAAGTTGTCTCCCCCAAGACCTCTCCGAGCTGCAGATCTTCCGCCAGGACCTCCTCAAGACCTGGAAGCTAGTTTCACCAACCAGGGCCAAAGAGGCCGTCAAGGGGGAGAACCTCCTTGCAGAGCCCCTGCTACACAATCCACACCTTAGTGTGCAGGTGGTGGAGTCCACTTTGGTGCGCTTGATGTTGGTCCTGGATGGTACCACCAGAATCAGAGACCTCCTGGACTAGGACTGGGAGGACCCTCAGGTGCTTAGACTGCACATGGGGCTGTCCACTTCATGTACTCCTGTCACATGCTCCAGGATGCAAGGGCAGCCTTGCCTCCTGCTTTTCTTGCTTTCTGTGAGCGAATCCTGTGGGAGGGTGCTCTCTGCCTTCCTCTCACCATGGCTCTCCTGCCCTTGCCATCTCGCTGCTGTCCCGCGATCCTCCCCAGCTGTCCCTGATGTGCAATCTGAGCCAACTGGTCCACCTCTGAAGAGTACCCAAGAAACATCTGTACACGCTCATGCTCCATACTATTCACTTCCTCGCCCTCATGTCCCACCCTGACACCAAGTGACAGGACTTGTTGCCACGTGCAGAGGGTAAGGAACCCCGATTGGCCAGTCTGTACTCCACTCTGGTCCCACAGCCCACTGGGGATATCAGCTGGCTGCTCCTTCATGGAGCAGTGAGCACAGGCATGTACCTGGTATGGTTCCTGAACTCCCCCAACACCAGCCCCTTTTGCGGGGAGAGGGAGACCCTGGTGCATAACTACATAGGGTGCGTCAGGTTGCAGCCCCTCTTCCAGAATCTCTTCTGAGGTTCTGGCAGCACCTCACCCACACCTCCTGCTCCATGCACACACATCCACAGCCCCACAAAGTGACAGGGCCGTCTCACTGACCTCCTCCTGGCATGATGAATGGCTGTCTTGGCCAGTGCCAGGAGAAGGAGGAGGAGGAGGAAACTGGGGGTGGGGGGGTTTCTGTTGCTCCCAGTATCCACCTATGGCCTGGGTCCACTGGTCCCTCCTCCCTAGCTAAGCTAAGCTCCATTCTATGCAGGGGTCTTTTGGAAAAGAGTATGTGATTGTGTAATTAAAGACAGCAGCTGTAGCACTAGGGACTCTGCTCTTTAGGGCAGGGACTGTCTTTGTTGTGTTTGTACTGCACCTAGCACTGTGGGCTAATGGCCCATGACTGGGATTATTATGCACTACAGTAGTACAGATAAAAAAAGAATGCATTCATAACAAGGATACTGAATTAAGGTTGCCCGGGCAATCTTGATTCCAGCATTATTTAACTTTTGAGTGCTCGACTTTGCAAGCTTAATGTTTTTGATGTAGTCTGTGTGTAATCTTATAGTTATATTTACCTACACAAGTTCCAATATAGCATAGACATAATTGCTTTACTATCTCTACACCGATGGTACCACACACGCATTGCATGCTGTAGAATACTATAAAAAGACCTTAAACGCTCCAGTAGCAGGCTTGAGCCCAATGCTGGTCTCCTCCCGTTCTACCTGGGAACTAGCTTTTGCTGAACACTCTGCCCCCATCTGATAAAGAATGGACTCTGGAGGATCAGTTATACACTAACTGTAACCTTAGATCTCTCCTACCACTTACTAGTTTCCAGGCAACTGTAACCTTATTCAGACAGGCCTTCTTCTCTGTTGCTCGTGACAAATAAAATAAATGTCCAGTTCTCATTCCCCTCCCCACTCCAAAACTATCCCTGGCCCAACCATTTTCCACATACAAATTAAACAAACATCTTAGCCTCCCCTCCCTCCGAATTCTCAAATAGGCTGATTTAAAACCTGTGTCCGGAGTGCAGACCAGCTTTACTGTCTCTCTCACTCCCAGAACTCACAGGAGGGCCTCAGTGCTAGGGAAGGGCAGACCGAGACCCTCTAGTCCATGGACCTGCATATCTGGAATTGAAATGGAAGTGTAAAGATAAATTTCATAAGAGGGCTGCTAAGAAACCAGGAACGGTCTAGAACAGGAACAGAAGTCAGGATTTAAGGGAGTGATGTCGACAGCAAATAGTTCATGAGCTGAACCCATAAGTGACTTGCAATAGTTTACTGAACTCCAGTGACAGTTTCCACTAATAAGCTCTAAGCTATTAAAAATTCCATCCTTAAGATCTCAATAGTCCCTCCTAACAGGACTTTCCTGTACTGACCCAGTTTCTCTCTCCCCTCCACACCTTAAAATAAAAAGGACAAATTCATCCACGATACAATACCACTGACTTCAGTGATGTTTCCCCAGCAAAGAATGTGGCCCAAAGCCTTTTCCGAGAGTAAGACTGAGGGATCTTTTATAGAGAGAGTTTTTCATGCTGGAAGATGCCAAGATGTTTCACGCTCTATAGAAACAGAGCCATCAACTAGCGGCCCTCCCCTTTATGATTGCCCCCTCCACACTTAAGAGGAAGGGGCAAAAGGGGATCCTTTTGGCTGGGGCATCTCTGATTATGCTATGGTACTTTTCGATGTCCACACAAAGCAAATGAGTCAACTGAATTGCATGGTGCATAGTTTGTTTATCTACCTTACAAGGGCTTAGTCAATTCTGCTGAGACTTGAGCCTTGATTTCCAAGGAATCTGGGAGTTTCAACCTGAAGCTTAGATCACTAAACAATCCCACTAGTCATGTGGTAGAGATTCCAGTCTCTACCTTCATGCCAGCTAATAGAGGATTGCTCCTTACATTACTTTGTCCAACAAGAGATGGCATTCCCATAAATTCCCTTTGGAAGTTATTCCATAGCATTAAGCAAAAAACAATTGGATGGATGGATGGATGGATCTGTACAACCAGTGCCAGGACTGAAATTCATGGGCTGGTAATACTATGAGCCACACACCAAGATTCTCTCTCCCCACCTTACTAAGAGCAATAGGATCCAGGAACTAGCATGGATATTAAAGCCTACCTACAGTACAGAAACTGGAAGAACAAACTTTATCCTTCTGACTACTAACACCAGACCAAATCCAACTTCAGAAACTCAAGATCCAAAAATGTGTGGCCATCTGAACTCCTTTCTCCTACTTCCTCCCCCTTAATAAGTATTGTTGTTATAGGCACAATTCCTTTTCCTATAAAAAAAGTCACCTGAAATCTTGTGCAGCCTCTGCTTCTTACTACTATTCTTCAATATTCCATAGCAAAGAGACAGAAAACTCTCTCAGCTGTGCTTCATCAAAAGTCAGTATATTTAATGGAGAACAATGACATCTAGTGACTGGAATTAAAGTCTGCCTTACTGAGTTTCCAGCTCAGCAGTTAAACACTATGGCAAGGACATAAAGCGATCAGTGTTGGCTTAACTCCACTCACTTTGGTTACTGGTAAGAATCCCAGCAACTTCAATGGGAAGAGAGTTAGGCCAACATCGAGAACTTCTGAAGTGTCTCTCTACATGTTGTGGGGTGGGGCCCCCATGTTGTAGTCTTTACTACACACTTCCATCTGTTCTCTGGCTTTCTTCACTTCTCCAGACCCTTATATATGCAACCTATTGACAAGGCAAGGTGGGGCATGTGAGAACTGTTTTAGGTCTGGTCTGCATGAGAAAGGTTGTACTGAAGAAACTAAGGTGTGAACCTAAATCCATGTAGTTTTGCCAGTATAACCCCTGTGTAGACACATTTATTCCAGTTTGCGTGGCCTTTTTTCAGTTTAGCTTAAACTCCTTCACAAGTAACAAACTAAACTGGCAAAAGGCCCCTCATATACCAGAATAAGAGTGTCAACACAAGGGGTTAAGCCAGTATAAATGGTACAAATCAGTACAAAACAGTAAAACTTTCCCATGTAGACAAGGCCTAGGAAAAGGGTGGTACAGAACTCTCCATGTAAAATTCATTCCAGAGAATGGTGTGGCTGGTCCATACATACCTTGTGAACAACGAGACCCCATTACAGAGAAGTATCTTAGCAAACTTACTCCAATCCAAAGGTGTCATCTCCACTGAAATGACAGGAGACAGGAATACTCTACTCTGCTCCAGAATAGCTGCTGCTTGACACATCAGATACCATATTCTATGTAGAAAACAAATGTTGAACAACCATGTGGGAGAAGGGTTAAAATTTCTTCAATTTTCAAACATATTGAGATAACATCTCAGCTGTTAAGGACACCTGTATTCTAAGACAGCCATGAACACACAAATGTGTGATTATGAAACTCCTTTAGTAGATGCTATGACGTGTGCGGAGGACACCTTTCCACAGTGGTTGAAGAGGGCCAGTGTTATGGGACACTGCTAGAGTTCTAGCTGGCATTAGCAGGACACTGCACTGAGGGTGATCATTGTGCTTTGAAATCCATCAAAATGCTAGGTGACATTTCTGTGAAGGCTCAAGGTAACAAACAGAACTTGTTGCCCAAACATACAGCCCCTTGAACAGGCAGGCTTCAAAACAGTTATCCATTTAAATTTTGACTAAGTAGAATAGTCTAGTGCTTGAGGAGAGACGGGATCAAAAGACTCCCATGTTTCTATTCTACCTTTGACAAAGACTTGCTCTGAGAATCCTTAATCTGTAACTCAGTTTCCCCATTTTGCAAATACACAGGAATATTCTCTCTTTAGAAGGCAGTATAGAATGATTAATGCTTGTATTGTGCTCTGAAGTATTTGGTATTGTAAAACAAAACAGTTCAAGAGCTTTGAATGTAAAAGAACTGTCCTGTAATTCTAAAACTCCACAGGGAGAGAGCTGTGGACATCTGAAAGGAATGAGGAGGAAGACAGCCTCCAAACTGAGCAATTTGAAATCCCCTGGGGTGGATTAAAATTAATTTGGATTATGATCTTTTACAAAGCAATGACAAAGGCAGAAGACGGCCCATCCCCAATTTTTATCAGAACTACTTTCATCATGTATAAAACGCACACAAGCTTCCAGCCAAGAAACAAAAATCCAGCAGTCAATCATATCAGGAAGGTTTAATGTAGAATTTCAAAGACATCACATTCAATAAGTGAGAGACATACCTCATGTGTCTTCATCACAAAAGCCTTCTGGCACAGAGAGCAGCTCTCTCAAGTCAAACAGCAATCCAGAACCAACCAAAAAGAGAACTGATAAGCCATCAACAAGCACTAATATCTGGCACTAATGAAACTAGTTATTCAGCAGCTCTAATAGTAAAAAGATAATATTTCCAATAGCAACAGTTCTTTCTACTACTGAAATGCAGCTCTGACAGTGTTCATTTAGGGCAGGGGTGGGCAAACCTTTTGGCCCGAGGAACACATTGGGGTTGCAAAATGGTATGGAGGGCCGGGTAAGGAAAGCTGTGCCTCCCCAAACAGCCTGTCCCCAGCCCCCTCCCACTTCCCCCCTCAGAACTCCTGACCCATCCAACCCCTCCCCCGCACTCCTTGTCCCCTGACCGCCCCCTTCTGGGACCCCCGTCCCTAACTGCCCCCCCAGGACCCCACCCCCATTCAACCCCCCTGCTCCCCACCCCCTATCCAACCTCCCCCCACTCCCTGTCTCCTGAGCGCCCCCACCCCATCCAACTGCCCCCTGGGACCTCCTGCCCCTTATCCAACTCTCCCCACCCCCTTACCATGCTGGTGGCAGGACAGGCTTATTGGAAAGTCTGGGAGGTGGGCAGGTGCAAGCTGTGCTAGCACGTTAGCTGCAAGGGAGAGGAGACAGCAGGGGAGGGGCCGGGGGCTAGCCTCCCTGGCCGGGAGCTCAGGGGCCAGGCAGGATGGTCCCGCAGGTCGGATGTGGCCCACGCACCATAGTTTGCCCACCTCTGATTTAAGGCCTCTTCCTGCCAGCATTGCACAAGTAAAACATTGCAGGCTAAGCCCTCAGTTAGGAAATGCTCTGATCAGAAGTTGGGGAAGCTCTATTGGAACCCTGTGAGGCTACTAAGACCCCCAGTTAAGAAGACAAAATGTAATTTTGTATTACACCAAGACCCAGTTCCACAGTCACAGCAGCTGTCGTGAGTGGCTAGCAGGTCACAGTCAGGTTCTCAAGACAAGAACATAAGTTTTATAGAAGTCAGGAGAGATTTTTTTTTTTTTTTAATTTCCTCTCAACTAAAATGACAAATATCCACCACCGCTTTACAAAACGTGATTCTCACTGCTGCCCCTCACTTGTTGATCTTTGTGATTTAGTCCCAGCCAAAGCTCCATGGGAAGTTTAGTTCCTTCATGAGGAAGTGCTGACAGATCTAAATGTCACATGCCACTACTAACCCCTACTAAGGTCCTAGAGAAAAATCTCATCCTCCACCTCAAGTGTAATGATCTCCCTGTCAAAAACAGGACCAAAAAAAAAATCTTCCAATGCTGAGCAGCATCTGGAGGGGTTGGGGAGAAATACACTGACCTACAGGAGCACTCAACTAAGCCATGAAGGGAACAGTTAGATTGCTTGGCAAAGGACGCCAAAGACTCTCAAGTTTCTGCTTCAAGATGAAATGGTGTCACTGACTCATAGAGAAGTGCTGTGGTCAGTCCTTGAGGATACTGATTGCTAGACTTTCATTGGAGTGCCCACTCAGTGGTGCTACCTGTGAAGTATCATTATATGTAATGCTAATGGTAATTTGAGTAAGTATTGTACTTCAGTGGTGCTGGAACCAAAACAGGTAATTGGGCAAAATGTCCCAGTATGGGTATTCAGAATGGACTACAGTATAATGGCTGGAAACAAAATGAAGAGATCCTACAGAAGATTCAACTGTATGGATCAGACCAAAAAACTTGTTGGAAAACTGGGGAAAGACCACAACCCCGAAATTCCAGACACAGGGATTAAGATGCATCTTTTTAGACACTGTGCTGCTTAAGAATCATATTTTTATGTTATTATACAGAACCATGCATTCGTGTAACAGGACAGATGTTTGTAGACACACATGTAAACGCAAGTCTATTGCCTTCCTTTTACATTTCTGTCAGTAAAGCTGACTAAACAATCTCATTAGGAAGCAAACTAAAAGCAATTTCTAATTTGAAAGTGATGAATGAAAGCCTATGCCACCAAGCACTCCCCACTGCTTCTTCCCATCGCCCCAGTCTTCACCTGAATTAATACTATAAAATGGGGAAGCAATCCAACTGAATGAAATCATTTTTCCGTTCCCAGTTCTCTCTGGGCAATGAGGTATTCTTATCTTCATGCCAAAGGGTCTCAGAAGAGCAGCTTCAAGAGGCAAGCTCAAGCTCACCTTCAGAGAGAAGCCAGAAGAAGTTCTGAGGCATTTGTGGAAATTAATCTTCCAGTTCTTAGACAACCGTAACCATTTCTCTCATAGTCCTCCAGGACTAACTCATTGCTTTCCACATAACAGTACCAGCTGCTCTCTCCTTAGAGCTCTATCGAATCCATTTGTTTTCAGATTTCTGGAGGCTAATTCCTAATATGCATATTTCACAGACAGTGGACATGATGTATAACTCAAAGTTTTGTGTTCATGCGCAGCCTCGAACAATAACTGTGTGATCCTACAGCCAACTCTGCCTCTCTTCTTCATACTTTTGTGGGTCAATGAAAGGCTTGTCTATGGACCGGATCATCAGCTCCCCACAGTACACGCATTCAGCTGCTACAATATCATCAATGTCTGCTTTGATCTGTTCCCGACTCTGCTGTCCCTTCCCCATGCTGGTGGCATCTGTGTCCTTGGGGCGATGATGGGCTTTGGAGGGCTGGCTTGTGGCTCCCAGCTTCTTCTGAAGGTCTTCTAGCTTAGCTTGCTTGTAGGCAGGCAGGTTTGGAAAAACTGCCTGGAACAGACAGTCATAGTGGAACATGTGGCCGCAAAGGAAAAGGTAGAAAGGGCGGTTTAGGAGTGGAAAGTCACAGGCTGCGCACTTCTCCTGAGGCTCCACAGAGCCATATTTGTTTCTCATCTCCTGGATGTCCTCCCGGATTCTCTTGGCACTCTGTGTAGCTTCCTCCATCTCTCTCTTCAGCTCCTCAATGTGCCTGTTGTAGTCCTCCAGAGAGTTGCAGATTGCCTCCTTGAAGTGGTCGATGGTGACAAAGTCAGGGAAGAAGGGAAGGACGTCTTCAATCTTTAGTAGGTTGCAGCTAGAAAGGCAGGCCATAGCCTTCTTGACGTCCTTCTCTTCCTGGACCACGTGGCGAGCAATTTTCAACCAGAGCTTCTTCCGGAGTTCCTCATCCTCTTCAGGGAGGTCTGCACATGACTTTGCTAGATCCACGTCCACCTGAAAATTGAACAGAACAGTAAGGAAACAAAATTATGATTTCCTCTTCACTTCTCTCTCTGTCATGAGAGCCCACTACCAGTAAAGGAAGGACACGAGTAGGAGATCTCTCCATTATGTCAGTCATAACTACAGCTATACAGTGGACATGCCCACTTGGCTGTTTGTCAGCCACATCCTCTCTCCCCCTGAGACATCCACTCCCAACACAAAAGGTGTGCATAGCAATTCTGGATCACTTTGAAGAGTCATTAGGGTCCAGGAACACAACAGGAAGATCTAGCTCTCCAAAGCCACTAGTGACCTTCGACCTCCAAGGTTACAACAATGAATTAAGTATCCACCCTCACACAGCAGGCAGTTACAATTTTTGACCTTTACCAAGCTAGAGCATTTATCTCCTCCACACTATTCTCTATACTCAGAATGTAGGATTCTGCAAATATTGTGATGAACTAAACTCAGTAAATGTCAGCACTTTAAATTGTACACACTGCACTATCATCATTCAGAACCTAAGTTACCTCTACACTAATTTAAACTTTCTACAAGATGACCAAGGGGGGATAAATTCATTTTAAGTTTTTCTTGCCTTTTTTTTTTTATATTAAATCAGGAGATTAAGAATAGGGTGGGATCCTCAGATCAGCAGAGCTGGTTATCAACGAGCAGAGTTCCACAGAGCCAGGACTGCATTAACAGAAACCATATCCCCCACCACACAGTCTCTTTCACTCTCCTAAGATTATGGTCTGTGAAAGTCAGATATCCACTGTGGGTATCTTTACACTACAATTAGACACCCAGGGCTGGCCCATGCCATCTGACTCAGGCTAAAGAACTGTTTAATTGTGGTACACACATTTCAAATCGGGCTGCAAGCCTCAGCTCTGGGACCCTCCCACCTCGCAGGGTCCTAGAGTCTGGGATCTAGACCGAGCCCAAACATCTACATCGCAATTAAACAGCCCCTTAGCATGGGCCAGAGTCAGCTGGCACAGGCCAGCCAATTTTTAATTGGAGTGTAAACATACCCTGATAGTTCTGAGCTTCCACTATTGCTCTAAGTTAATATGGTGACAGACATTCCCTCCCTTTCTTGGGGCCTTTATAACCCTTTAAACACACTAGCCAACCTTCCCACCCCTTCCCTTTAAGAAAGAGACAGCTCTCCACCATTGGACCTTCAAGAACAAATTAACTAAGAGTACTAAACATAGTAGCACACACCTGCAGAGCTAGATCCACTGCTTCCTCATATAACTCCATCACTTTGTAAACATGGACACAGGCTCGGTGGTGTCCATGCTCTGCACACAACCGAAGCGCATACTTCAGGTCATAGTGGATCCTGTTAGGGTTGGCTCCTGCTTGTTTGAGATATGATAGCAGCGAGTCTGGCCGACACAAAGCATAGAGAGACAACAGATAGTTGTGAATGGCTTGCTCAGTTTCCTCCAGCTCACACACACAGAATTCCATGTATCGAATAGCTTCACTGATCTGTTGGGTGCTCCCACTTTGGCTGTAGTTGACGAGGGCAGGTATGAGCTTCCTGGCATCCAGTTTCGTGCCCATGGAGATCCAAGCATCAACCACCTTCTTGGGGATGTGCTGGATCAGGACGGGAGAGAACTTGTAAAAGAGCTTCTCATCTCTGTGTCTGGTAAGGATGTTTAGGGCTTCATCATAGTCATCGTGCTGGCAGTGATGGGCTACCACTCTCTCATAGTCCTGCATAATAACTGAAAAATAGACCATGTGTTCTGTGTCCCCATGGCTTGCTAGCAACTCATAGATGGACGCTCGGTTATTGAACAGGCACTCTTTGTTTCTGGGGCTGCTCAGGAAGCTGCAGAACTTCTCCCGAGTTGCCTCAAAGAGATTCCTTTTCGAGGTGTTCCCCTCCAGAGCACCTAGCCGATTCAAGTAGAGCTCTGTTAACCAGGTGGTCAGCAAAGTTGTCTGGGTCTTTTCAGAGGACTTTAAGCTGGCCAGTTTCTTGAGCAGAAACTCCATCAATGCCTCCTCCTGCTTGGCTTCAATGAACTTAAGGGCAATCTCTTCAAAGTAGTTCTGGGTCAGTGCATAACACTTGGCACTATCTAGGTACCTCTTGTTTTGGAAGGAGTGTTCTGCCTCTCTTGCCAACACAATATCCAGGCACTCAGGACGGTCTTTGCAGTACTCTTTGGCCAGATCAAACTTGTTAATGTTCATGTACATCTTCCAGACATCTCTCGATTCCCGTTGTACGTGGTAGCGGAATACAACTTTCTCCGTGTAGATCCAGATCTGCCCGACTGTGGGATCTTTGATCATGCACTTCAACGAGCCAAACTTCTCCAAGAACAGGTCTTGGAAGACAACCTGCCCATTCAGAGTGCACACAGCCTTCACTCTGTCAGGCAGTAGCAGCAGGAAGTGAAACTGGGTGAGCACTATGGAGATTGGCTTGTTAGCCGCCACATCTACATCAGAGGGATACTCCCAGACCCGTTCATCACTCAGAATAGAGTCAGGCCGTCCATAGTCCAATGTACCATACAAGACCCCATTTCCCATCATCCAGGCAAAGGAGCGTGGGGAGGAGCGTAGCTTTGGAGTGTAAAATGCTATTTCGCTGTAGCCAAAGCTGGCTGGGAACTCTCGGAAGCTGGGCAAGTGGTCTGCATGCATGCCAAACACGAAGCCAAAGCCCTGTTGCTCCGCCCCCTCAGGCACTTTGCCAACAAACTGGAAGAGTCTCTTACGAGTAGTGGCAATGATAAAACATTTCCCATCGAGCCCTCGCTCTATTTCCAGACAGCAGACTGGAGTCGGTCCTGCCTCCTCCTCTAAGGTATACACCAGTCGGAAATACTGGTCCAGATTAGTGCTGAAGAGACTTCCCTCGCTGACAGAGATCTCAGCCTCATATATTTGGCCCTGGGCTGTCCCCACCAGGATAGGACCAGTGTTAGTCTCTGAACCCAGAAACTTGTTCCAGCCCACACTTTCAATCAAGTGACCTTTCCAGCGGGAGAGCGTCCGCACCTTCTGAGCACTTCTGTTCAAATACAGGCATTCACTAGTGTTCAGTGCAATCACAAGATGAGATCCTGTAAGGCATATAGCAAGAGATAGATGATTAATGGGTGCAGGGTTAAAGGAACTGCAAACACCACAACCCAGGCAGACCACTACTGTAAAGCAAGACTTCTGGTTGTTCTCAGAGTCACGTTAGACAAAACATGGAAGTCAAGTTCCTAGAGTTCCCCCAAGAATTTGAATTCATAAGAACCTGGGGATTGCAATAATGGATGAGATCAGTGGTCCATTTAGCCTAGTATCACAACTGACAGTGCTTCAAAGGAAGGTGCAAGAAACCCTATATGAACAACTCTGGAATAAATGGCCCATAGAAAGTCCAGGCTGCTAATTGTTGTCATTAGGTTTTATATTTTATAAGTGTTTCATCCCAGCTAGAGTTAACTGTGGATATTATAATTATAATCCTATTTAGAAATCTGCTAAGCTCCTGGCCTCCTAAGGCCAAAGGAGGCAATGGGCTCCAAAAGTTAGATGTACATCGTGTAAGGAGAATTTTCTTTTACCAGTTGTAATAAGCTCACTCAAATCAGCCCACATCTGTCAATAAAGAACTTGGACAGTGGTTCATATACACCAAAATGTAAGGAGTGAGGCACAGTACTCTTCCTCTAACCCTTGGGTATTAAATAGGCAGAGTCCCTGGACAATAATTAGGTAGTCTGAGTTCATTCCCCAGGTGGGCCACGTACTCCTTCCACACACAGAACAGAAACCGGAAATCTTCCTTAATTAAATGCTTGTTTAACACAATTATTGCATTTGTTGTAGATATTAAACAGCATTTTGCAATTTCCCCTACACCATCACCTCACCTGTGTGGTCCAAAAACATCTTGTAGACTCTGGCTTCATCCTTGCGTCCCAACTCTACCTGATTAGGTTCATCTGCCTTGCCAAGATCAATCCTGCATGGAGGAATGACAAAGCAAGTTACCAAGATGCAGGAAGAGCCCATGTAACTGTGGAAACAAAATTATACCTCTCTCTTTTACAAAAAGACCATGAATCTGCATCTAGTTTAGGGACAGGGTTTCCACGCGACCCAAAAACAGGCTGTGAAGGCTTCAGGTCTTAAATAGTACAAGTTACCTGAAAAGGGTGTCTCTGCCAAGGCTCATACAGAGTTGGTTACAGGAGACCACAAGGCTGTTAATTTTCTCTGGAGGAGTGAAATCAATCCTTTGCTTGTTAAATATTGGAGTTTCCTTCTCCAGCCGAGCATTCACATACCCTAGGAAACGTGAAAATACAAATGTAGTTCAGAAAAGAGACAATACTAAATGTAACCTAACACAGGGAGCAGAAACAGGGAGGGCTACAGGAAAGTGAAGTGCTCCATGGTGTGGAATCATGGGGAGTAGCATCTAATCTTTTCCCCAGGTGTATGTTTGGAGATACAGTAAAAGTCTATTTTCCCATTCTGCCACAGTGGAGCAATTTGTCACATGGAACTAACCTGAAAAACAAACACAGCGAACCCTGAAAACTCTGGAAGAAACTGCACATTACAGTTGCATGACAACTTCATAAAAAGCTGATTAAGAGGAGGACAAGAAATTAGACTTGAATAAAGACTGGGAGTGGATGTGTTATTACACAAAGAAACTATTTCCCCATGTTTATTCCGTGCCCCCTTCCCCCGTACTGTTCCTCACATGTTCTTGTCAACTGCTGGAAATGGCCCACCTTGATTATCACTACAAAAGTTTTTTCTCTCTCCTGCTGGTAATAGCTCACCTTACCTGATCACTCTTGTTACAGTGTGTATGGTAACACCCATTGTTTCATGTTCTCTGTGTATATAAAATCTCCCCACTGTATTTTCCACTGCATGCATCTGATGAAGTGAGCTGTAGCTCACAAAAGCTTATGCTCAAATAAATTTGTTAGTCTCTAAGGTGCCACAAGTACTCCTTTTCTTTTTAAGAAAACAAATGGTCAACTACTGGAAAATCAGGTTATTTGTTAAAACACTGAAATGGTGCTGTACAAGGTGCTAACGTAGATGGTATCTATGCTCCAGAGAGTTTACAATCTAATGAAAGACTCAGAAATCAGAGGTGGCATTAGTTTAAAATGTTTCATTTGGGGAGGATAAAATTAATTTCTCTCTTATTCAGTCTAGCACCCATCACACAAAAGAAAAGGCGGAAATTGAGATTATTCAAAAGATTAAAGATAGCTAGATTTTTCCATAAAATTAATCATTTAATTGCCATAAAACAATTTAAAATCAGTGACTGCAAGCAATACAGCTGGAATTCGCAACTAGATCAGTAGAAAAGTTTCATAATACTTGAATAATGTTTTACATCCACCAAGCTCAAAGCACTTGATAAAGATGAATAAGTACCGTTACTCCAATTTTACATTTGAGAGAAACTGAACCATGGGGTTCAGTGAATTGACTGAAGTCACACAGCTTGCCGAGACTAGCACTCGAGTCTGGTGAGTACCAGAATCAGTGCCCTAACCGTGAGACCACAACTCTGCCCAACAAAAGCCAAAACTAGGTAGAACCGGATTCGAATTTAATTACAAACTGAAAACTTGAGCCAGTGTGATCCAGTTTCTGGATCTTTTGACAAACCTGGATTGAATTTCAAGCAAGGCTAGGCCAAATTAAGATTTGGGGTTAAACCTGGCAAATGTGGTCATTTTGTCAGAGCTGCACAATGCATTTTAGGTCTGCTGAAGCCTGAAACTCAAAGTGAAACTCAGGTGTGTGTGAACTGAAACTGGGAGTCAGAGTGTGAGTAGAAACTAATGACTTTCATATTGTTCTAGTCACAATGCTGACCTAAACGAGAACCACCACCACTATTCAACAATTTTGCTTTAATGGCTCCACTTACACGCCAGGGGACCTCCAAGTTGGCTAGCTTGGAAGACACCAAATTTAGATGGTAGCAGATTACTAGACAGCGTGGTCTGTATAGCAGGTAGGAGGAGAAAGTTTTATACCAGCAGCGTGGCAACATAGTCTGCTACAGAAACTGGTTCAGAACAGGCTTCGAGTTTTGTTTTGTTTCAGTTCATAAAAGCTTTTCAAGTTTTAAAGCAGGTGCAGTGACCTCAAGAGAAGGCCAAGCACTAAGATGGTGAAGGGAGGAGGGTGAAGGACTAGCCAGGGCAGGGGGATGGGAAATGTATACATTAAGATGGATAAGCTTTTAACACCACATAGCAGGGTGGCAGAATGGCATGACTAGTTTCATTTTTCTGAAGCTGGACAGGGCTCAGCTTTCAAAAGCTTGGAACAACCTAGAAGCACACTGTTTCCATGCCTAAATGGGGCAGCTTCTGAAGGCTGCTCTCCTATGGTGGATGGACACTAGCCAAAATCCATAAAGGAATTCAACTCTGCCATGGAACTGTAAAATAATGTGACATTCACATGGAACAAAACATGAATGATACTCATTAGTAGAATCCAGGGGACATTTGTATGTCAACAAAAAGATTGTATCACAAAGCTCTCTCCATATCAGTCCTGTGATGCAAGTTTTTCCTCTGCCTGAATTTCCCATGCCCTCACAGGACACCATGTAGCCCCTTGACCAAGAATATTGCATTCCTCTAACAGAATGACCAGGCCACCTCAGGCTAGACAACAAGAAAGGACTGGTCATTTCTGGTTTCTTTCCTAGGTTAAATTTACACTGGCCTCCCTCCAAGGATGGAAAACCACTGGCTCCACAGGGATTTCTAGGACAGTTATATCTATTTAGTGCAGTTAGCCTGGGAAAATCTTCACTTGCAAAGAATTTACAAGGCACACAAGGTTACTCCTGGGGGAATTCTGCACCACTGCGCATGTGCAGAATTCATGTTTCTTGCAGATTTCTTTTTCCTTCACAGAAAATACATTCTGCGGGAGAGATGCTGCAGTTATGCCTTTCACCCACCGGGGATTGCTGTGGTGCCAGAACAGAGGGCAGCTGCTCACCAGCCATAACATCCCATAGAGAGGACAGCCTGCATTCCTCACAGCGTCCTGCCCACAGAGACAGATGAGAATGTACATGGGGGGGGGGGGGGGGTGGGAGAGGAGACACAGACAGAGTGGGGCACATTGGGCTGCTGGGGGGGTCACAGACTGGGGTTTAGAAAGGCTAATGGAGGGACAGGGGCTGAATAGGAGTGGGGGTGCAAGGCCACATGGGGACAGGGTGCAGGGACACATGGGAACAGGGGGAAGGAGATGCTGGGACATGTGGACGGGGGTGTATAGGGACGGGGGAAGGAGTGCATGGACACATGGGGACAGGGGCACATGTGCCTGACTGAATGGGAGAGGCTAGGGGTTAACCAAGGTCTGTATGGGGGAGGCTCCCCAACTTTCTAATAATCCCTTCCCCCCCCCAAAAAAAAATCTCTGTTCCATACTTCTCCCACCCACATCCAACAACCCTCCAGATTCACTCCCAGGCTCCTTCCCAGCAATTACTTCTCTCTCACTCAGCTCCTCCATTACACCAACTCCCCCAAGCCTTTGCACTGCTTCTGAGAGGTGCAGGAAATATGGTTCTGTATTGTAGTTTGAATGAATGATTAATCAAAGTTCTGTATTAATATGCCTAGCAAGGAATATATTTGTCAAAAAAAATCCTGAATCTTTTTCATTGTCTGTATTGTTACAGACATACTTGCTGACAGGTATTTTTAAATAAAGTTACCAAAATAATTGAAGCTGGCATGATTATACTGTGTTATTCTGACAAATAAAATATGCAGAATTTTAAAATATTGTGTGCAGAATTTTTATCTTTTTGGAACAGAATGCCCCCAGGAGTAAAAGATAGAACAAGGCTGCTGGAAACCAAGGCCACTGGCTAAAGCAGCCAAACAGCAGACAAAGTTAAACACACAGTGTAAAAGGAGGGTTAGAAGACCGTTTGATTGGCAAGATAGGATTCTGTGGTCAGCCCAGTACTGTAGAGGCAGCGAATGCTCTGCTGCCATGTGAGAGCTCTGTAGCCTGGCAGGGGCCTGGAACAGCACAGGGAAAGCACAATCAGCCCCTACAGTCTTGTCCCTATGTCATTTTCAGCAACTCTCCCACCGCTGGTCTAGCACCAGTGTAGCCCAGTTACTGGCTAGAAAAGATTAATACTAGTGTAGATGGGCTGTCAACACTTATCACGGCATCATCTAGACCTGCTGCAAGCACAGTCAAATGACATGGAGACAAAAGTGCTGGCACCTGCTCTACCATCGCTATCCCCCGTTACTGCACTGATCCTAGTTCAATAGTGGCAAATTCAAAAAATAGCAAGCTTACAGGTAGCCGAAGTGTGTGCATTGGAAGAGATGGGAAATAACTTCATGCTAATTATGCAACACCCCTTTTGGCTAGCACTTAATTCAGCCTTTGCCTACACATAGTTTGACCATCCATTTAACAGCAGCACCCCCCTGCTGTGGACACTTATTTCAGGTTGAGTGTCCTCTACACAAAAAGCTTGGGTAGGATTCAATTGGTTTTATTCCATCATATATCGTTTTTCCTGACTTGGAACAGGAGAACTAGCTTTGGTTTGGAGTCTCAGTCCCATACCTCTGCATTCCTCTCAAATGTGCATAAAAACACCTTTACAAATGTGCTTTATCTATCGTTTAGGATTCTAAACGTTACACCTTCAGATTTCTGGATGAGCCTTCTTTCTTTCTACCTCCCAGAGGCTGAAAGATCTGGAGAAAGACAATGAAATAAGATCACTATTAACTCCAGCCAGGTCTTTTGGGACTTGAGGAACCTGCAGTTTGCATTTCAGCCATCCCCAGTCTTTGCTCTTTTGAGATCTAAATCCTTCTGAAATAGCATCAGTAAAAGCACAGCACTTCGGCACGCACTTCAACCAGCTTAACACCGCACAAACTTTCAGGTACAATGTTATGGTTTGCTCTTATGTGAATGTGCTCTATGTAAAGCTATTACTTTTATCTATTCCCCAAACTTTAGATCAGTCTGCAACCGCTGCCAACCAATTTACTTTCAAGGCATGTTCAAAGCCACAACTGGAGCCCTGAAGGGACACCCGCAGATTCTAAAATGGTGATGAACATGGCTGCCTCTCAACCCAAATACGGTTCAGCTGTCCCCTTTGCTGACACCCATTTGTCAGCAACAGGTAAAATTTTTAGTGAAGACAGAGTCTATAATAACTGAAAAACTACTTAAGAGATGATAATGCAGGAGTCAAGAGTAAAAGCAGAGCAGAAGGAAAGGAATTGTTAGCCAAACTCTTAAAACCATTCTGGTTCTGTTAACTTCCATTTAGCACCAAAATAATTAACCGGGGGGGCGGGGGGGACCTCTGTTAGAGATTCAGAACCCTGACTTCAATTAAACTTAACCAAATAAAGGTAACAAGCCATATTTTAAGAAATATGAACTTCAGTGTATGGACTATATTTAATTTGTTCTCTCTCTGTTTATCCCTTTTATTTTATACACAGCCTGGTATAATCAAACTTTTCCCACAGATATACACCACACAACCCTGCTTATCTAGCAGTTCCAGACGATACTTAAAACCTTTTGATAGGTTAGGATTCAACTAAAGTGGGGAGCCAGTCATAGATACTTTCAGAAGCGTATGCCTATAGATTTTTAACTCAGCAAAGAGATGCCAACTTTGCTGAGTGGCCAGCACTGAAGTGGCAATGCTAGATAGAACATAGTCCTTTTAAAGCTAACTGGGTCTCATATCTAATTCAGCCTTATATGGTGGCAGTAGGAGAAACCACATGTGAAACTCAAGACTCACTAGTTTGATTAATAGGGGAATGTACTACCTAATAGTTGCTAGAGGGACATACTCCTCATTCATATTGCATAGCTGGTATAACCCGTCACATAATTATTGTATATTTATATTACATTACACAGATGGACCTAATGTAGGTGCCAGCATTTCACAAATTGTGGCATAAAGTTTCAGACCAACACAGATTGCTTTCATGCCACACTTCTGTAGTGGTAACCATACTAATATGAAATCAGCCCATGAGAATTACACAGCCATTATACATATGATGGAACCTATATTCTCTGCATCCAGTATATTGGTAAGTTTCCCTGGGCTGGGCAACTAACATGATGTCACTAAGCATCACACATACAAAATGTTTAATAGTTTCTATAGTTACTCAAGTTCCTCAAAAAGGAAAGGAGCAAAGAAAGACTAAGAAACTGATTAAAAAACAAAAACAAGTAGTAAGTGGCATAGACAGGAGGCCTCCTGTGAGACATTACTGCCACAAATTTGGGTTGACAAGTGGAGAAGCAGTGGTTAGAGCTCACCCCAAGCTCATAACTTTAAAACCATTTCACATTCTCTCTTTTGCCTTGTATACAAGTGCATTCATATAACAGTGATATTTTAGGATTAAGTCATTTTCCACCCCACATAATAATTTCACTCTAAATAGAGGTTCACTACAGTCAAAATTGCAATGAAGCAATTTGGGACTGGCATCCTTCTTCCTCAAATAGTTTCACTCTATAACCAAGTTCAAGCTACGCTCTAAACATAGAGCCCTACCAAATTATGGCCATGAAAAACGCTTCATCGACAGTGAAATCTGATTTCCTATGTGCTTTTACCCTATATTATACAGATTTCATGGGGGCGACCTGTGTTTGTCAAATTGGGGGTCCTGACCCAAAAGGAGTTGCAGGGGAGTCATGCGGTTATTTTAGGGGGGGTCACAGTATCATCACCTTTACTTCTGCACTGCGTTCAGAGCTGGACGGCTGGAGAGCGGTGGCTTTTGGCCAGGCACCCAGCTCTGAAGGGGGTGCCCTACAAGTACCAGCACAGGGTGGCAATACGATACCATGGCATCCTTACTTCTGCACTGCTGCTGGTGGTGGCTGTGCCTTCAGAGCTGGGCTCCCGGCCAGCAGCCATTCCTCTCCGGCCACCCAGCTCTGAAGGCAGCGCCGCCATCAGCAGCAGCGCAGAAGTAAGGGTAGCAGTACCACAACCCCCACACACACACACACACACACACAACTCCTTTTTAGGTCAGGAACTCTACAATTACAACACCGTGAAATTTCAGATTTATTTATCTGAAATCATGAAATTCACAATTTTTAAAATCTTATGACTTTGAAATTGATCAAAATGGACTGTGAATTTGGTAGAGCCCTATTTATACACAATGGAGAATCTGAGAAGAACTGATGTACTGTAACATTGTGTTCACAGGTTAAGTGCACAGATTGCATTTGTGATTACAACAATACTGTAAAAAGAAAAGGAGTACTTGTGGCACCTTAGAGACTAACCAATTTATTTGAGCATAAGCTTCCGTGAGCTACAGGATGCGATGAAGTGAGCTGTAGCTCACGAAAGCTTATGCTCAAATAAATTGGTTAGTCTCTAAGGTGCCACAAATACTCCTTTTCTTTTTGTGAATACAGACTAACATGGCTGTTACTCTGAAACCTGTCAAAAATACTGTACACATTTTCTCATTTTCTGTACTTCAGCTATTAGCAAGGCTTCCATTTGCTAAACCTAATGTAAAATTCATTTCCTTGCAACTGCCTCAACATGAAGTAGTAATGGCAAATATCCAATGTGGACCCAGAGATAGAGCAGAATCACATGACAGAGTGCCCTCTCTATGCTATAGCACCTATCTTTGGTACCTATAGTGATTAATTAAGGCCCTAATTGTCCTCACATAGAGAAAACCAGGAAAGATGGGAACACTGAGAATTCATTCAAAGTACTGCATGATGACATTAATAATTTACTCTTCTATAGTTTTCAGAGTAACAGCCGTGTTAGTCTGTATTCGCAAAAAGAAAAGGAGTACTTGTGGCACCTTAGAGACTAACCAATTTATTAGAGCATAAGCTTTCGTGAGCTACAGCTCACTTCATCAGATGCATATCGTGGAAACTGCAGCAGACTTTATATATACACAGAGAATATGAAACAATACCTCCTCCCACCCCACTGTCCTGCTGGTAATAGCTTATCTAAAGTGATCATCAGGTGGGCCATTTCCAGCACAAATCCAGGTTTTCTCACCCTCCACCCCACCACACAAATTCACTCTCCTGCTGGTGATAGCCCATCCAAAGTGACAACTCTTTACACAATGTGCATGACAATCAACTTGGGCTATTTCCTGCACAAATCCAGGTTTTCTCACATCCCCCCCACCCCCATACACACACAAACTCACTCTCCTGCTGGTAATAGCTCATCCAAACTGACCACTCTTCAAGTTTAAATCCAAGTTAAACCAGAACATCTGGGGGGGGGGGGGGTAGGAAAAAACAAGAGGAAACAGGCTACCTTGCATAATGACTTAGCCACTCCCAGTCTCTATTTAAGCCTAAATTAATAGTATCCAATTTGCAAATGAATTCCAATTCAGCAGTTTCTCGCTGGAGTCTGGATTTGAAGTTTTTTTGTTTTAAGATAGCGACCTTCATGTCTGTGATTGCGTGACCAGAGAGATTGAAGTGTTCTCCGACTGGTTTATGAATGTTATAATTCTTGACATCTGATTTGTGTCCATTTATTCTTTTACGTAGAGACTGTCCAGTTTGACCAATGTACATGGCAGAGGGGCATTGCTGGCACATGATGGCATATATCACATTGGTGGATGTGCAGGTGAACGAGCCTCTGATAGTGTGGCTGATGTTATTAGGCCCTGTGATGGTGTCCCCTGAATAGATATGTGGGCACAATTGGCAACGGGCTTTGTTGCAAGGATAAGTTCCTGGGTTAGTGGTTCTGTTGTGTGGTATGTGGTTGTTGGTGAGTATTTGCTTCAGGTTGCGGGGCTGTCTGTAGGCAAGGACTGGCCTGTCTCCCAAGATTTGTGAGAGTGTTGGGTCATCCTTTAGGATAGGTTGTAGATCCTTAATAATGCGTTGGAGGGGTTTTAGTTGGGGGCTGAAGGTGACGGCTAGTGGCGTTCTGTTATTTTCTTTGTTAGGCCTGTCCTGTAGTAGGTAACTTCTGGGAACTCTTCTGGCTCTATCAATCTGTTTCTTTACTTCTGCAGGTGGGTATTGTAGTTGTAAGAAAGCTTGACAGAGATCTTGTAGGTGTTTGTCTCTGTCTGAGGGGTTGGAGCAAATGCGGTTGTATCGCAGAGCTTGGCTGTAGACGATGGATCGTGTGGTGTGGTCAGGGTGAAAGCTGGAGGCATGCATGTAGGAATAGCGGTCAGTAGGTTTCCGGTATAGGGTGGTGTTTATGTGACCATTGTTTATTAGCACTGTAGTGTCCAGGAAGTGGATCTCTTGTGTGGACTGGACCAGGCTGAGGTTGGTGGTGGGATGGAAATTGTTGAAATCATGGTGGAATTCCTCAAGGGCTTCTTTTCCATGGGTCCAGATGATGAAGATGTCATCAATATAGCGCAAGTAGAGTAGGGGCTTTAGGGGACGAGAGCTGAGGAAGCGTTGTTCTAAATCAGCCATAAAAATGTTGGCATACTGTGGGGCCATGCGGGTACCCATAGCAGTGCCGTTGATCTGAAGGTATACATTGTCCCCAATGTATACCTTCTATAGTGTCACCACAGAATCTGAAAACGCATTACAAACTAAACCGCACAACTATCCATGAGGTATTATGACACCCATTTAACAAAAGGGAAAGGGAGGCAAGGAGGGGTTATTTGACCTCAGTGATACAGGAAGCCACTGGCAGACTTGGGAACAGAACCGAAGTCTGACTCTGCAACCCTATTTAGCCAGTAAGATCACGGTGCCTCCCACGGCCAGCCAGACTCGAGTCAACAGGGCAGGATCCTGCAGGCTTGCAGTGTCGCTTGCAGCGCTCCTGCTCAGATCAGACTAGGGGGGAGGGCGGGGCATCGTGGCCCCAGGGCAGTTCCCATGCTGTGACCTGCACAGATGATCGCGTAGCCCCAGCCCCCGCTTACCGGAGTGCGGGATGCCCACGCTGGCGCGGCTCTGCTGCAGGGAGGCGGAGCGGGACAGCGAATCTTCGTACTCGTCCAGGATGGAGGCCATGGCCGCCCCCTCACCAGCCAGTCCCCCGCCACCCACTCAGCTCCCTGCCCTCAACTCATCCCGACGCAGCCCCCTCGCTGCAGCCCGCTGCACCCTCCGACAGCTCCCCTCCTGCAGAACGCCCCGCCCCCGACAGACCGGGGAGCAACTCCGCTCCTGCAGCACCGAGCCCGGCCGCGCCCGACCCCCCTCCGGCCCAGGTCACTCCGGCCCGGCTACTTCCGCAGACGCTCAGCTGAGCGGCCCCACGTGACCTGACGGCTTGCGGGCCGCCGCGCTTCCGGTTTCCGGGCGGTAGCGCGGCTGCGCGGTGTGCCCCTCACGTGCCCTGAGCGGGAGGTCGCGCGCCTGTCGCTGGCCTAGTGCCTCCCCTCCCCCCCTTCACCACACGGCTGCCTATTGTGTCACCCAATAGGCGCGGGGCTGTCCTGACGCCGCTCCCCTGGTTCGCTCCAGCCCTTCTCCCTGTGATCGCACTAGTCACAGGCGGCGCCGGCCTAGGGAGCCCCCCACGGGCAGGCTTGCAGGGGCTGCACGTAAGCCCCGATGCTGCGAGCACTACACGCTGCTCAGCCAATCACCGGTACCGCCCTGCTCATCTCGGGTGTCCACCCGTCCCCACGCCAGCCGGGCCAACTCTGCCTGGGGGGGAGCGTCTCATCCCAGTGTTACCTACGGGGGAACAGGCCGGGCGTGTGGCCTAAAGACAGAGCAATCCCACATCAGGAGTTCTCCGGCCGGTGTTTCTCAGTGGGTGGGCGGTGGCCCTGAGGCAGGGGGCTCATATGAGGCAGTCTAGGGTTGTGTGAACTTGAACACTGAATAAAAATCTAAAGCAAAGAAACTCTTAGGCTTTGTCCCCCATTCCCAGTGCGCTTCACGGTCAAGTGTTCTCTGTCAACCCCTAGAAATATACACAGAAATTAATTGTATTGGCTTATAATCAATACATTTTTTACTCTTACTGTATAGTAAAAGGGTCACGAACTTTTCTTTCAAATATGGCGTTGCCAACTTGAAAAGGTTGAAAAACATTGATCTGTCCAATGCCACCTTAACCAATAAGAAAAGGCTTTTTAATGTAAAGGGCTCTGTTCGGATGAGGCAAGGCAGCTGAGGTAATATCTCTATTGGACCAATTTCTGTTGGTGAAAGAGACATGCTTTCCAGCTTACACAGACCTCTTCTGGTTAACATCAGAACATAAGAATGGCCATACTGGGTCAGACCAAAGGTCTGTCCAGCCCAGTATCCTGTCTACCGACAGTGGCCAATGCCAGGTGCCCCAGAGGGAGTGAACCTAACAGGTAATGATCAAGTGCCACCCATCTCCTGCCATCCATCTCCACCCTCTGACAAACAGAGGCTAGGGACACCATTCCTTACCCATCCTGGCTAATAGCCTTTAGTGGACTTAACCTCCATGACTTTATCCAGTTCTCTTTTAAACCCTGTTTTAATCCTAGTCTTCACAACCTCAGGCAAGGAGTTCCACAGGTTGACTGTGTGCTGAGTGAAGAAGAACTTCCTTTTGTTTTAAACCTGCTACCCATTAATTTCATTTGGTGGCCCCTAGTTCTTATATTATGGGAACAAGTAAGTAACTTTTCCTTATTCACTTTCTCCACACCACTCATGATTTTATGTACCTCTATCATATCCCCCCTTAGTCTCCTCTTTTCCAAGCTGAAAAGTCCTAGCCTCTTTAATCTCTCTTCATGTGGGACCCGTTCCAACCCCCTAATGATTTTAGTTGCCCTTTTCTGAACCTTTTCTAATGCCATTCTGTTCTGATAGTAAACTGCAGTCCAACTGGATTAATACAACCCATTATTTTAGATGTTTTCCTCCCTTCTGGACCCTTCACTTAATTTTAGCATTAAAAGCTGAGTTTAAAAATACCAACCATCTTCTACAATATGTTATGATAGTAACTTAGAGATGGGCCCGAACTTGAACCTCATAGCAAACCCCATCAGGTTTCATCATTGTGGGGTGTTTGGATTTCAGTGCCTAGATCCAAATCCCTATTTATGGTGTTTTGGTTCTTGATCAGACCCAAACTGGAAGAGGCCTATTTTCTTATTTTCGTTTGGCTGACAACAGCTGAATTTGTGAGATTATGGTCATTTTGGGCTGAAATCTCATGAGATCTGTTTGTCTGATTTCAGTGCTGTTAAATTGGAAGCCAGACTTTAGCATGTATTTGAAATTAAACTTCAGCCTAAACTTAATCCAGATTCTGAACTAAACATCTGTTTACCCATCTGTTATTTCTCCTCCAATGCTCATTCAATTTACTTACAAACGTTTTAAATAATTATATTGTAGTGCTAAATTCATGAACTCAAGGTTTACAGACAGGAGTTGTTTTTAAGTGGGTAAAAACATGCAATGCATTTTTCAGTTCTTTTAGGTGCCTAGGAGTTCATGGACAATAAGGTGACTCATTTTTGCAGGGCTTTGCCAAAAAACAAAACAAAAGAAAAGAAAAGAAAAGAAAAACAGAAACATAAGCTTTCTCCAGCAGGTGGCAACATACACCTAAACAATGAGACATCTTCACAGGCAGGTTTCAGAGTAGCAGCCCTGTTAGTCTGTGTCCACAAAAAGAAAAGGAGGACTTGTGGCACCTTAGAGACTAACAAATGTATTTGAGCATAAGCTTTCGTGAGTTACAGCTCACTTCATCAGATGCATTCACAAGACCATACTCATTTCTGGTGCAAGTTTCATAAGGGATAAATTTGACCTACAATCTTTGACTTGAAAAAAAAAAAGAGACTAGGACTAATATCTATGCTTATTTTGGAGGGGCCTTTAAGAAAGCATTTTGGGAGATAACTTTATTTGTATTTCATTCTCATTTATTCTGATTTAATATTAAAATTAATGCAGGATTTTTATTTTATTTATTTATTAATTGCCTCTGTATGAAGCTAGGATGACAGCCAAGCAACATCTGTGCATTTTTCTATGTCATCACTTTTAATTCCAGGAAAGAATAGAGAGGGTCATTGATCCTGGGACTGGGAGAACTATGTGCTAGTACTTTCTCTGTATGCTCCATGACTGTGTTCTGTGAAAGTCTGTTAAAAATCAGACATCCCCATTAGTCCAAGTACTAAATGTAATACACAGGGGCTTCAAATGTTTGTATTGCTAGTGAGTTCAAAAAATAAGCAATTCCTATTAATTGATCAAGGAAAACATAAGTACAAGCAAATATTAGGTTTGTCTTCCTTCTTAATTTAAGAATATAGAGAACCAGATAATTTATTTGTGGCTTTCTGGCTCTTTGTAGGTTGCCAGTGGGGCCCTATCTGTCACAAAATTTGGGGACCTCAATTTAAATCCACTTGTGGTATACAGTTTGTACACAAAGAGGATCTGATTCACCCTTGATTTGCACCTTATGTAATTGTTCATGCCTGTGCAAAGTGGGTATAAAATGCTGGCAAAAAAGAACGGTTGCATTTTACACCCACTTTGCAATCACTATTCGTAGATGTAAGTGACTATACAAGGCACATGGCAATGGAGGATCAAACCCAGGATATTCTCTTCACCTTTTTGTCTATGGAAATGGTAAGACATCTTTCCAGAGTCCAGGGGGATGTGCAATGAGGTGCCTGACATGATGCATGATGAATCAGCATTCGCTGTCTCTCTCGTTAATATAGTGATTATGAAGGTGACTGGTGAGGAAGATGTGTGTGTGTCTCAGCTCCTCTAGCAGGTCTCAGTTTCACCAGGTCTCATTTACCCTAACATCTGTCTCACCACCTCTGCATCTCTCCTAGCCTGCATCTCCAGCTGTTCTGCCCTAGTGTCAGATAGCTTCCTCTTTGCTTTCATCATCTTTATGTTCCTCATTTTCCCTGTACCAGAATATAACACCTGTAGTTGCAACTTTATACTTCCTCAGAGAGTTGCACATATGTGACCACAGTGCACCTCGTGTGTACTTGCAGTTACAACTAATCTGATTGAATGTGACTAGACAAAAGTGAACGTAAAGTTTACTCGGTAGCCAATAACACTTGCTGCCAGTGGTTTTTATGAATTTCTCACTCCAGAAGGAAGAAACCCAGGTATTTTTAAATCTAGGCTCCACTTCATAGATATATGTGGGCTCTTTCTAGTGCAGTTTGAATAGTTCAATCAATTTACAAAAAGCTAAGATGTGAGAGTGAACAGGAGTATTTGTAGGTATGTCTCCATGTCATTGCAGCTGGGACTGGGAACATGTCTGCCAGCCTGGATAGATAGATGTGCATTAGCCAAGAGTCTCCCGGAATCAGTCTCAATCTCCCGGAGGCTACTGAAAACAATCTGGAAGATTTTAATAGGCCACTAAAAGTCCAGTGGCACAGCAGGACCGAGGCAGACTCTCTACCTGCCCTGGCTCCGCGCAGCTCCCAGAAGTGACTAGCACGTCCCTCTGGCTTCTAGGCAAAGGGGCATCCAAGAGGTCTCTGCACACAGCCCTTACTCCAAGCGCCTACTCCGCAGATCCCATTGGCTGGGAGTCACAGCCAGTGGGACTTGCGGGGGTGGCGCCTGTAGGCAGGGGCAGGGCACAGAGCTGCCTGGCCACCCCTGAGCCTAGGAGCAGACATGGCGGTCGCTTCTGGGAGTTGCCCAAGGTAAGCACTGCCCGGCCGGAACCTGCACCCCTCACTTCCTCCTGCACCCCAACCTCCTGCCCCACCCCAGAGCCCCCTCCTGCACTCCAAACCCCTCGGCTCCAGCCCAGAGCCTGCACCCCCTCCTGCACCCTAACTCCCTACCCTAGGCTCAGCCCAGAGCCCCTTCCCACACTCTGAACCCCTTGGCCTCACTCCCCAGCCCAGAGGCCATACCCAGAGGCAGGGCAGGGGCGTAGCCTTGGGGAATGGGGCGGGGCAAGGGTGTTTGGGCAATCAGATACTTGGCAACCCTAATTAGCTCTGCTCAAGACAGTGTTAAAAATTGCAGTGTGCCTGTTGCACGTGGCCCGCCAAAGTAAGCCCCCTGGCAGGCTGGGCTAGTTTGTTTACTTGCCGCATCCGCAGGTTCGGCTGATCATGGCTCCCACTGACCGCAGTTCGCCGTTCCAGGCCAATGGGGGCTGTGAGAAGCCACGGCCAGCACATCCCTCAGCCCACGCCGCTTCCTGCAGCCCCCATTGGTCTGGAACGGTGAACTGTGGCCAGTGGGAGCCACGATCGGCCAAACCTGCAGACACAGCAGGTAAACAAACCAGGGGCTTACCCTGGCGGGCCGCGGGCCAAAGGTTGCCAATCCTTGGGCTAGCCACATGAGTGCAAGCCCACCTAATTTCTTGCGTCGGTACACTGCTATTTTCAGCATGCTAGCTGGAGCAGAGCTAGTGCATGTTTGTCTTCCCCAGGCTAGGAAGCACACTTCCAGCTGCCATATAGACATATCCTAAGGGGTCAACACATACAGGACCTTGGCATGACAGATTCCCAATATTGTAAAGATGCCCCTTTGTCCTTAGACTTAGATTTTGTCCTTAGATAGACTGCTCCACCTGTAAAGCTGGCTACAATAATTAGAATCTGAGGCTAAAACCAGTGTTTTTCTCCTAATTAATCATCTGTTTTTGTTAATATTAAGACTATATGCCTCTATATATCAGTTTGCTTGGCACCCTTCAGAACTATTCACTACTCAAATGTGTAAGTCGAAAGTTCATTGTAAACCTGTACTTAGTTTAATGCAACAATTTTGTGTTAATCTGAAGCTGCAGTTAGTCTTCCAGCCCAGGCTAGTAATGACTGATGCTGTTACTATATGAAGTCTGTGTAGTCTGTATGAAATGTGTTTGGTCATCTCAGTTAAGTTCCTAATGGGCAGGTGTCTGCATCACAAAAAAAAACATTGCAGTTGGTACTAATAAGCATTCTCAGGAGAGAGGCCAGGAATAGCCCTGTGACCAAGTCACTCCCGACCCCTCACCTCCCCCCCCCAACCCAGAGAGATTATCTTTGCAGGCTAGGAATGAAGCATGTTAAAGAGACAGGTTTCAGAGTAGCAGCCATGTTAGTCTGTCTCTGAAAAAAGAACAAGAGTACTTGTGGCACCTTAGAGACTAACAAATTTGTTAGTCTCTAAGGTGCCACAAGTACTCCCGCTCTTTTTGTTAAAGAGACAGCTTGCACTGCAGCTGCCATGGCATACCTGTTGCATTGAAAGAGCACATACGTCTCCATGGCTATCAATCCAGTATCTCTTGTGAACTGGGATGTACTTTCATTACCAAAACAAACTCTTAATTGAGGACAGGTGAGTGCTATTGTATGAATCCTCTCTCCATCCGGGCAGAGCTGTACCTATATGTTCAGAGCCAGATAAGACATGAGGAAGAAACCTGTGGGAGCTGCCCAGTTTCTTTCCCACAAATTAATTGCTTGGTAAAGGTAGTTTAAAGATAATTTAAACAGGAGAATCAGGGCATCTCACCCCATGGAGGTGAGTGCCTCATCAGTCGACTGTTGTCAGAAATCTGTCTACAAAGAAGGGAAGTGTTGACCCACAGAGAAATATAAGATTTTAGGAGAGGGGATTTTCTGTATTCCCAGTGAGACAATTCATCTTATAGGAGACCCCCCCATGGGTAATCAACAAATGGGAAACAAAGTCTGCCAGGTCCTTTTCATCTCCTCCTTCTGCTGCTGTTGTCACTTTTGCTAACTGTGGGAAATTCACACTCCCTCTGATTTGCATTCAACTAATTTCTCTTTCTGGGAAGCTTCAGAGTAACAGCCGGGTTAGTCTGTATTCGCCAAAAGAAAAGGAGGACTTGGGGCACCTCTAAGTTGCCACTAGTCCTCCTTTTCTTTTTTCTGGGAAGCAGCACCAAATCTTTCAGAGCACAACAGCTCCCATAGTGTTATCTCATATTTCAAATGTGTGCTAAGAAACCACTGCAGGGACTCCAAGCACATGAAACAATTTGTTGCATTGCCTTTCCTTGCTATGGCTTGGTGCATGTACACAGCAGTACCGTTTCTCAAAGCAGCAATAGGAGGAGCCACAAGCAGCACACCTTACAGTATTGACTGTACCGATGCATTCTGGGGCTCCTGAAGTAGCTGACCCATAGCCTGTGTTTGGACAAACCTTCTCTTAAAATCTCCCATCAGCACAACAAATACAGGGACTGTATTGTACTCTGAAACCAGGGACTATAATGTAGACCAACCACTGCCATTTTAATCACCATATCATCTAACCTGGCTCAGAGCAGGTCTAGACAACACAGTGATTAAAACACTGGCAGCTACTTAACTATACTAGCTATCATTGCAATGAACAGAGCTGTGCTGGTGAGAATGCAATGGTGGGAGATTTTAAGAAAAATGTGAGGGTAGAGATGGCCACACTGCCCAATGTTGCTCCTGGGAGCAAAGGCTTTTGGGTACTTTCCAAACCTGGCAATGCCTATGGATTTTTCCATCACTGTAGTAAATCCATCCCTTCAAGCAGTGGTAGTTAAGTTGACAGAAGAATTCTTCTGTTCACCTAGCTGCGTATACAGTGAGAGTTAAGTCAACCTAACTACACTGCATCGGCCTGGGGTGAAATTTTTTGTAGACAAGAATGATGTCACTTGGTTGATTTAAGTTGTAGGTGGGCCAGGTCTTAGCTGGTAGCACTCAGACTTCTAGCCTAGCAGGCTGTGGATTCAACTCCCACATCAAGACTTAACCCCATATCCAAGGTTGATGGTGCAATCTTTGTCTGCATTGGCCTTTTCCCCTCAAAATTTCCCACCATTCTATAATTTGTTCCTCTCTACTGTGTTATAACAGTGGAAGTGCTACTTTTGCCGCTGAGTCTCCTCCCCTCTCTCTGTTTGTTTAGTTGTCTTTTTTTAGATTGGGAGCTCTTCAAAGCAGGGATTGTGTCTTCTTCTCTATTTATAAAGTGCTTAGCACATTGTGAGCACCACTGGAAAGGAATAAAAAATGCACAAATGGGAGACCAGATTGGAAAGCCCCATGCACATCCAGAGAGCTATGAAAGTGTTTCCCTGCTTTTGCCAGAACGTAGCAACGGTTTCACCTGTGTTATACAAGCTGGACTCAGTTGGTTCCAAGCACAGAAAGTTACCCAATAAGACATGTGTCATGCTCTCTGTCTTTCATTTGTTTTCTGTTGCCATGCAATATTGTCCAAGGTTGCAGCTCCTGTACATCTGGAATCTTTTTCAACAATCACAGACTCTCCCTGCTGGGGCCACTGCCCACTGGCATTGGGCTTCGAAGTGCATTATCACTGTTTCTTCTGAAGAAAAAATAGTTTTGAGGGATGAGCAGGGACCTTCTTTTTGTTCTGTTTGTGCAGCACCTAGCTCAATGGGATCCTGGTCCACGACTGGGACTCCTCGGAGCTACAGTAATGCACATAATTAATAATAAGCACCAATAATAATAATGATGATTAGGGAATTGATAATGCATAACAGAGCCTTTCACCTGGAGGATGCTGGCTGGAATCCAGCTCAGATTGGTAGTGACTGAAAGTCTGTGCCATTTGATGGCTTTTCAGCGGCCTTTGTCAGGCCAGGTCTATACTATAAACTTATGTCGATAGAACTACGTCACTCAGGGGGATGACGCACTTATACCGACCTAACCTCCCTTGTAGACAGCACAATGTCAATGGGAGAGTTTCTCCCGTTGACGTAGTTACCGCCTCTCATGGAGGTGGATTAACTACACCAACGGGAGAAGCTCTCTCGTTGGCATAGGAGCGTCTTCACTAAAGTGCTACAGTGGTGCAGCTGCGCCTCTGCAGCGCTGTACGTGTAGACAAGCCTTAATATGCATTTGTTGGACTCCATTTATTTCCCAATGAACAGGTGTCCACATCACAAAGCCCCACTGCATTTTGTACTAATAGGCATCCTTGTTTGAGCAGAAGGAAAGATTCTGGGGCTATAGGCTGAAATCCCCTCTCATTCTCCTTCAGAACAGGGTAAAGGCACCTGGGGAAGGCAATGTGAAAAACTTGCATTGCCACTGCTTTTGCTGTACCTGTTCTGAGCGTAGAGGACTTCACCCTGCAGGGCTGTCGGGCCACCACCTTTCACCAACACTAAAGTCACTGAAACTGTAAGTGAAAGAGAAGAAAATGTAGAGAGCAAGCAGAGAGGCTGGTGGATTCAGACGCCCATGAAGCAGAGTCAGGTTACAAGGACAGGACAGGAGGTTGGACTATGCAAATCAGGCTTTTTTTAAACCACTACAGGTGTAGAACTAAGTTAAGCAATAGTAGCTTAGTGAGAGGGAGAGAAGGTGGGACCCACAGGCCAGTGCACAGAGCTCACTGCAGCCGCTGCCTTGCCAGCTCCAAGACACTCCAAAGGATGTAGTTCCAGAGGCAAAGAAGCTTCCACCTAGGCTATAGTGGCCGAGCCACTCTCATTTCCTGCCTTGCTTTACCCTCTGACAGTTTCCTGAGGCTGCCGGGGGCTTTTTTAGGTTTTTGCTGGTTTTGCTTTTGTTTTAAACAGAGTTTTGCAGCTTGCCCCTCACATTCACCAAACATTTTTAGAAGGGGGAGCAGAGCTGCTCCCCTTTTTCCTGTTCAAGACATGCCCCCCCAGGAGCTGCTGGATTATTCACCTGCCCTGCGAAGAAACAGCACCCCAAGGGGCAGTGGCCCACAGCTGGGCATCAAATGTGTCCTAGTAGGTGACGGGGCTGTGGGCAAGACCAGCCTGATCATTAGCTACACAACAAATGGATACCCTGATGAGTACCAACCCACTGCCCTGGACACATTCTCAGGTAAGGGGGAATGGAATTTAAGTGCCTGTTGGGGAATCCTGCCTGACACCAGCATGCTATTGCCTTCTGGGGTTGACTTTCTTCCTTTTTTTCACTGTTACAATGGCCTTGTCAACACTAGGGTTTTTCAGACACATCTTTCCAAAGGGTGCAGTTCTACCACTCCAGTGGTAGCAACGGTGAGAGTCCTAGTATAGAGGGGCTACCAGCTACCATCAACATTTTAAGCACCACGTCATCTATCCCTGTTGGAAACCAATAAAGTCAAAGGGGGGAGGGATAGCTCAGTGGTTTGAGCATTGGCCTGCTAAACCCAGGGTTGTGAGTTCAATCCTTGAGGGGGCCATTTAGGGATCTAGGGCAAAAACTGGGGATTGGTCCTGCTTTGAGCAGGGGGTTAGACTAGATGACCTTCTGAGGTCCCTTCCAACCCTGATAGTCTATGATTCTATGAACATAGTGCTTAAAACCTCAGCAGCAGCCATCAGTTCCCACAGTTAACCATTGCAGGAGCTGAACCCAAACAGACATTTTTTTTAAAGCTTCCCTGGTGTAGACAAGGCTTGAGCATAAGCTTTGCACAGGAGGCTGTAAAGGGAAACCAGTTTTGCCTCTCACACGCAATGAGGGAGGCAACTCTCATTCTTGGCTTGAGCCTGTGCAAAACTGTAGAAAGGAAGTTTATTCTGCTTGAGTCTGTTCCTTCAGGCCTGAAACATGGCCAAGAGACTTATCTAGGGGTTCATTGCCTTGCCTGCATCTCTCCTTATGAAAAAGGGGTGGGAGGTACAGCTGTATGGAACTCTCAGGGGGGTTATTTTTGATGAATGTATTACATATTACCCATAACTGTGCTCAACTCTGGGTGAAATCCTGACCTCTCTGAAGTCAGTGGCAAAACTCCCATTGACTTCAGTAGGGTCAGGATTTCATCCTTGATCTTTCTATCGTAAGGTTTTATACTGACTCTCATCACTGTAGTATCTGAGGGCTTCATGGACATATAATTAGACAAGACTCTGCCCCAAAGATTGTAACCCTGGTCAGGATAGAGATCCAGGGAAAGGGACAGCTGTGTGGCGCTCGCAGGGTATGACTACACAGCCCACAGCAGAGAGTCTCAGTGTGTTAAAATCAGCTGCCCCAGCCGGGTAGATGTCGCAACAGGGCTCTGAAGCCTACAGAGTGGGGGTGGGATTCAGAATCTTTCTAGGACGAATGTCTACACAGCTGTTTTTAGCATGGTAGCATGAAACCTGCAAACCTGAGTCTGTACACTTGATCTCTGAGACTTGCTGTGTAGATCAGTGGCTCTCAACCTTTCTAGACTACAGTACCCCTTTCAGGAGTCTCATTTGTCTGGCATACCCCAAGTTTCACCTGACTTAAAAACTACTTGCTTACAAAATCAGACATAAAAATTCAAAAGTGTCACAGCATACTATTAGTGAAAAATTGCTCACTTTCTACCATATAATTATAAATCAACTGGAATATAAATATTGTACTTACATTTCAGTGTATAGTATATAGAGTAGTATAAACAAATCATCTATGTGAAATTTTAGTTTGTACTGACTTCGCTAGTGCTTTTTATGTAGCTTGTTGTAAAACTAGGCAAATATCTAGATGAGCTAATGTACCGCCCTGGAAGACCTCTGTGTATCCCCACTGTGAACACCACTGGTGTAGATATACTTTCACTGGTGTTCTTATGTCACTGGTTAGGATTGGGATGCAGGGAGACAGGTGACCGTATGGGTTCCTAAGGGGTTTACTGCTCTGGTTATGTACCTATTTAAGATTAAAATACTGGGGGAAAGACAGCTGTGTGAAAACGCTTGGAAATTCATGGCCCGGTTCTGTTCCTGTTGTGATGACAGAGATAGGGAGAGGGAGACATCTGTATGTAAAGCTTTGGAATTTTATTGCTCTGGTTGTGTAGCTGGTTAGGGCAGAGATACAGGGCAAAAGACAGCTGTGTGGAAATCAGTCTCCTCTGATTTCTTGCCCTTGCTCTGGGGAAAGGGAGACTGGAACCTGGGGTTTACCCCCAATGAAAAAACGGCATAATTAAAGAGCACATAAGTAAACACTGTCTGCTAAAAGTTTGCTTTGCATATTAAAAGATATGGGTGTTTGCTGTCTGGAGATAGCTCTGCTGATCCCTTCATGGCTCCTGAAGGGACAGGAGAGTAAATAACATTCTGGTGATACGTTAAGACCCCACTAACTCTTGCCTTCTCCTGGACTTTGAGCAGTCACTTTAACTAATGGTAAAAGAAAAGGAGTACTTGTGGCACCTTAGAGACTAACCAATTTATTTGAGCATAAGCTTTCGTGAGCTACAGCTCGCTTCATCGGATGCATTCGATGAAGTGAGCTGTAGCTCATGAAAGCTCATGCTCAAATAAATTGGTTAGTCTCTAAGGTGCCACTAGTACTCCTTTTCTTTTTGTGAATACAGACTAACACAGCTGCTACTCTGAAACCTTTAACTAATGCTGTAGCTTCACACATTCAGCTCTCCAGCTACAAGCCCAGCCTGTGTCTGTGTTATGGGGTTAAGAAAGTTTCCTTCCTTTTCTAATAGGTCTTGGGTAACATTTTCAAAAGTGCCTAAATCCCATTTTCAAAAGGGACAGTGGCATTAAGGAGCCTAACTCCCAGTGACTCTGAATAAGGCTTAGGCTCCTGAGTAACTAGTTCGCTTTTGATATTGGGGCTCCTAAGTCACTTTGGCCTGGTGTACATTCAAAGGTAGGTCAACATAGCTACATTGGTGAGAGTGTGCAAAAATCCACACCTCGGACTGATGTAGCTATGCCAACCCAACCCCCACTGTAGACGGAAGAATGCTTCCTTGGATAAAGCTGCCATTGTTTGGGGAGGTGGTGTTGCTACACCAGTGCAAAACCCTCTTCCACTGTAGGCTGTGTCTATACTATGGGGCTATGCCAGTACAGTCTCCCTCATGTAGACATACCCTTAGGCACTTCAGAAAATCTTACCCCTTTGTCTATATTGCTTGCTTTTTCATCAGTGGTGCAAGCCTTAGTGGAGACAGGGCTCAGACATGTTTAATGGTAACCTGCAAAAGATTTCTTTTTTAAAATTGGGCTTGTGCCTTTTTTGCTACTTTATAATGACTAAATATGGGCTGAAAGGGATTTAAAAAAAAAAAAAAGAACAATTCTGCTTCTTTTTGCCTTTAGAAATACCAGAAATGTGTACTGTTAGTTCTCCAGACCCTTAACTGATGGTGGAAGGGATGTTCGCTTCTTTAGTATGACGTCCTCTCTCCAAAATGCTCGTTAGCATTGGCAGTGAATAATGAAAAAATGAAGAGTTTAAAGAGTCTGACTAAAAATCCATTCCCCTCTCAATGGCTGAGCTTCAAAAACTATTAACTTCTAACGTAGAAAACAAGCAGAAACAAAACCTTTAAAAAACATTTCAGGTCTCCTTTATCCATTGTAAAGAAACACAAAAGGGCACCAGGCCAATTGCGATTCCTTTGCAGGTCAGCTCAAAACTAAAGGCTCAGCTGGGATCCGGATCTGGGTTTCACATACCTCCAAGGCTGAGGGCTGCTCAGCCCTGAGTTGTTGCTTTTTTGTTCAGATGCCCCTCTAGTTCAGTCACAGTTGTGAAGAGGTATGGGAGACCTGCTGGTCTGCACTGGGCCCTACTGGCTTCCCCCAGAGAACTACTGGAAAGAACCAACCAACATTCTGCTGTTCCAGGGTGCAGGGGAATTTTAGAAAATGGTCTGAGGTGCCATCATTCTCTTGGGTCTCTGAAGAAATGCCACCCAGGTAATTGTCCGTTCTCATTCTGCTCCCTCAACGCTACCATGTTCAGCGTTGGGGAGAGGGACAGGGGGTTGCCATCATTCACAACAATTATGTGTTATAGTTTTTCTGTATCAGCATCTTCTGAAGGGGCCCATCGCTAAGGAATGATCCAGAAAGGAGGAGGCAGCACTAGCTCAAGGGATCTTGCTGCTCTCTGCAATATGGACATGGCTGTTCTCAGCCCACAGTCAGTCCCACGCTGAACAGTCACTGGTGGCCTGAGCATCCACAGCTCTTATTGAACTCAAAGGGAACGGCAGGTGCTCATCACCTTTGAAAACCAGGCCTTCACCATATTGCTGCTAACTTCAGTAGTCACCTGTTCTGCCTACCTGGAAGAGCCCGCCAGCTATAGGATATAGGAAAATGGAGGAATTCCCACCCTTCCCATTTATGAATACAGATTTGGCTTGAACCAGAATCCATCCTCAGAACACCCCTGAACTTTAAGGAAGTTCCTTTCTGGATCCAAACTGAACAGTTTAGGCCCATCTTTTTAATGGGTCTGAAAGGGAAACCCAAATTCCACCAGGCTTTGGGCAAGTATGGGTTTGGAACTGGATCTGGATCCAAACTGGATCTAATTTGGATCCAGTCCCGGAGCACCCATGGAGTTGGCACCTACGTAGCTAGGTTGATCTACCTTTTAAGCATAGACCGGGGCTCAGATTCCCAGCAGTTCTTTAGATCTGGAACAGGTTACTCTTCCTCCTCTGGGACTAAGATATGGTAATACCACTCAACTGTTTTCCAGCCACAAGGAAGCAATGGCTTTCACATATGCTGGCAGGAGAGGCAGTGCACCCTTGTGTGCCTCCCTCCCTCGTTCTTTGTGTGTGGGTGTCTTAATTTCAGTTCATCTTCTCTCTCTCTCTTTCTCTTTCACAGTTTTCTGTCAGTAAGCAGAATCATTCTTCTCCCCAAGGGCTTTTATGACCCCACTGACAATGAGGCCAATTGTTTCTGCCACTTCACTCACCAGCTAAGAACTTGAAGAATAATACAAGATTCAGTTTGCTTCTTTAAAATAACAAAACCCGCTCCCCTCCCCATCCCACCAGAGCCAATGACACATCAGAAATACTGCTAGGTGGTGTCAAGTGCTCACCATTGTCACCTTAGCACAGGATGTCTCCCTTCCTTCAGCAGACAAGTGCTATTTTGACATGCTGTCAAGATTTTAATGCAATTCCCAGCTCCTACCCTTTCCTCCAGCCATTCTCTGTGGAGTCTGAAATGCTCAGAGGTCTAACAACTTTGCTTTGAATTTCCATGGGCGGGAAACAGGGCCTGACTCTGAGACGGCTAAGGTTGATGACATCATGTTAAATCTTCCTGCATTTTTGGAATAATGTGGGTGCAAAAATTGCATACATAATACGCCACTGGTGGTAGAAATGGTGACAACTGTAGTGTAGTGTAGGCAACACAGTGGTAAAAACATCTGAGGCCGCTGGAGTTTTCTAGTGGCGGCAAGGCCTCAGAGTGCAGATAGGCCATGAAAGGGCCTTCCAGAAGAACTACATCACATTCCTTTTCCTGTAAGCACCTTTGCTTTAAAACAGTGTTTTATGTTCTTGGCTTTCTACAGCTGGGGCAATACTAAAAGTGAGCATCTCTGAGAAGGTTTTTCTTGAAATGCCAAATCTTTGCCCTGGATGAGAAGGTGGGGTCCTGGCCAGCCCCAGGGAGGGTGATCTAAGGATATGTCTATACTAGCCAACTCAGGCTCATGGGACTCAGGCTGCAGAGCTGTTTAATTGCAGTGTAGCTGTTCGGGCTCGGGCTGGAGCCCAGACTCTAGGACTCTGTGGGGTGGGAGAGTCTGAGAGCTCGGACTGAAGCCCAAGCCTGAAAGTCTGCACCACAATTAAACAGGCCTCCAGCCCAAGCTCTGAGTCAGCTGGCACTGGCCATCCATGGGTATCTAATTGCACTATAGACATACCCAAGTAGTCACAGAGTGCAAAAAACTAGGAATCAGTCCCTAAAGTGCAAGATTCCATGTATCCCTAACTGATCTTTTGGGGATGTGGGAGAAGACTGTCAAATTATTGCTAGGACACTGTTTGACTAAAAGGCCAGTCCTACCGAAGGTCTTTGTGTAGTAATGCCCTGGAAGGACTCCCTCAAGGTGTCAAAGCAACCAAAGAGACTGTCCCCAGAAAAGCTGGTGCAGGTTTCCCAAAGTGCTTGCTAGGACAGGGTTTGGGTGTTTTAGTGAGGACTGGGTAGATAGCCAGACAGGGTGGACACATGCAATAAAACTGAGAGTCACTTTACCACTGAGTCAGGGCATTCATTCCAAGAGCTCCCCAGGGACACAAAACAGAGCTGGAGAGAGGAACGTGCGTGTGTGTGTCTGTCTGTCTGTCTCAAAGGCAGCAAGTCTGTACTCATCCTCTCTGTCTCTCTGTGTTGCAGTGCAGGTTCTGGTGGATGGAGCCCCGGTTCGGATCCAGCTCTGGGACACAGCTGGACAGGTGAGACCAGTCAAAAGGGAATCAGCAGTTTTGGTTCTGACTAGTCTGTGGGACAGGTGCTATTAGCAGGGTTTGTGGGGAGGGCAGTGTACAGCTGGGAAAGAGGGACACAGTCAGTAAAGACACTAATTAAACAGAATGTGACAAGGACTCTTGTCCCTGAAACTCAGCCTTCCAGAATGACGTGGAAGTGGCATGAAGGGGACATTGTGCCCTGTCTCTGAGATGCTGCTAGCATATTCATCGTGTGAAGGAGTCACACCAGTATCACACTGTTGGAGTTCAGTCCAATGATCTTCTCTCTCATTTTTCTCCTGCAGGAGGACTTTGATTGCCTCCGATCACTTTGTTACCCTGACACTGATGTCTTCCTTGTCTGCTTCAGTGTGGTGAACCCCAGCTCCTTCCAAAACATTACTGAGAAATGGATCCCTGAGATACGGACTCACAACCCCCAGGCGCCAGTGCTCCTCGTGGGGACACAGGCTGACCTGCGGGATGATGTCAATGTCCTCATCAACCTGGACCGCTACCGTGGGAGGCCTGTGCCCAAGCTTCAGGCTGAAGGCCTGGCAGAGAAAATCCGGGCACAGACCTACGTGGAGTGCTCAGCACTGACCCAAAAGAACCTGAAAGAAGTATTTGACACAGCCATTGTCAGTGCAGTGGAGCACAAAGCCCAGCAGGAAAAGAAGATGACAGCCAAAGGGATCAAAACCCTCTCCAAGTGTCGTTGGAAGAAGTTCTTCTGCTTTGTCTGAAGCTGGTTTGGCAAAAACACCTCATGCCAGTGCTGATCCCACGCCTTCTTGGAGAGCCATGTGACTGCACCTATGGCTCCTGCGAGGAGAGTGCTGTGAGCTGTTGAGGCTTGGAGTCCTGGCACTTGCTGGGTTGTGGTCACAGGCCTGGGAGACATGAAATGGACTTCCATTGCACCAGGTTACCAAATGGTCCTTCTAGCTTTAAGCATCTGGTGGACATGCCTGTGGTGTCCCAGATCAATGGGAGCCTTTAATATACTCAGACTTGGTCCTAAAGAAAAAGCAGGTTCACTATGCCCAGTATGACCAGTTTCATTTCTGAAACCCAACTAAAACTTCCAAAATCCTGTCCCAGCATAATCTAACTCTGGTGTAAACCTTTTGATGGATTCTGGAGAGCTGGCTCTATTCTGGCCGTTCTAAAGTCTTGGTTGGGAAGAGGGAGGGGGTAATTAATGGAGACTACTGTGTGGTCTGATAGGGGCTGCTCAGTTTTAAAAAGTAGGACTTAAATGCTTCCCCTCTAGTTCTGATCACTAAAAGCGGGTGGGGGAAGAGTGTCATCAAGATGTGATAGAGCAGTGCTCATGGGTTTGTAAAGATACCTTACCATGTGGGAAAGGGCTTACCTATGAGGCATATCCTGGGAAGAGACCAGTGGCTGTCTGAGGGAAAGCACACTGCAAGCTGCAGTCATCCTTGAAGCAAAACATCGCCTAAAGAGGGCTCCATGGTACAGAGGGTGACTGTGCTGCTCAGAAGTGATCACTCCTTTTGGGTACCCACTTTGAGACACCTTTGTGCCTGATGTTGAGAGGTGCTGAGGCGTGGGACTGCTGGGCCTTAGCACCTCTGGACATCAGGCAAAAAGGTAACGCTGTGACCGTGAGGGGTTGATAATGCAACAGGGAAGTGCAGTGGTGTTGAGGGAGAGAAGGAAAAGCATGTGATAGAAGGAAGAGAGAGATGTGGAGTGAAGCCGAGAAGGAAGGAGAGGGGGGAAGGTGAGGAAGGAAGGAAAGGGTAAAGAGAAGGGAAGGGAGGAAAGAGGGGAAGGGGAAAGGGAAGGAAGAAAAGTTATTCCACTATCATACTTGTAGGATTTGGCTCACGATGAAAACTCTAGTGAGCTTGCTTTTTAAAATATTTTTGTCCCTCAGTTTCAAAATTCAGGAGAAAGTAGTGGGGGGACGGGATGGACAGTTCCTCTTGTTCAAATAAAACCATCAGTTTAGGTGCTGTACGGCAGAACAGGAGAGAATCGAGTTCCCCTTGTATTGTTCAAACCTTGAGGCTGCAGGCTGAGAATTGAGGGCCCAGGGCTCTCCTCTCTGTTCTCAGGAGTTACAGCTTGATCCACTGAGGTCAGAAACAAAAGAAACCCTTAAAGATCCTGCCATAGGAAGACACCCACTCTGTCTGCTCCATGCCCTTGCAGCGAAGGAGCCCACTTTGTCTGTGAGTCTGTTCCCTATGATCCTGAGAGCAGGGTCAGTTTCCCAATGCGATTACCTACCCTTCCTATTACTGAGCTTATCTCCATTTCTAAAAAAATTTCCACAGAGACATTTCAATCTAGTTTACAAGGTAGAGAACATCATAGGCCTGTCATGCAATGCTTTGGAGAGTCAGGGGGTGCTCTGCACCTGACAGTCAACCATGCCTTTGGACACTCTCTCTGAAATAATGTCAGGCCAGGGGATACATTTGGGGGTTGTTTATACACACACCCCTTGTCTAGGCTGACTATAAAAACCACAGCATTCCACATAAGTGGCCAGAATGTGACCCGTACTTTAAATGCCACTCAGATGACAGTCACCTTCATCTTTAACACAGAGGTGCAGTCCACTAAGAGTAGAGCCCCAAGTATGCAGTGCAGCCAGGTAAGATGGAGCATTGCATGTAGAGACTTGTAGTCTCCACTGGCTGTATCCCCGTATTAAAGCTGACCATAGCTGCAATTGTTCGCTTTTGTGCAAACTGGGTGTGGCCCTTCTGAAATGTTACTGAGTTCAGCTGGATCCAGTCATGCAGGGCCAAACTATGGAGAACGCAGATCAGTAATTAGAACTGAAGAGAGGTGTCCTGGGTTATTTTGCCATTATACAACCATGGGCAGGGTACTGTCAGTTGAATATCACTTTCAGCCATAGATATATTACTGCATTTCTTTCCTAGCTGTGTAGGACAGCGCTTCTGTGTAACTAGTTCAGCTTCCAGGTTGGGTCTTTGTGCATTTCCATAATGTAAGAACAAACCCGGAGACGGGGCCAATAAGGAGAACACCCCTTGAGCCTGAGGAGGGGTGAAAGCACCTACAGGAGCTCATTGGGAGTGCTGGACTTCCCTGGTTCCCCAGTGCAGAGTGAGTGCTGTGGAGAGAGCTGGTATTGCCCTTCAATAGCTCTGTATGGACAATGGGGTTGCTTTGTCCCAGGAAAGAAGCTGCACTCAGAGCTGCTTTTGTCCACTGTTCACCATGTCTAATGTTTGTTCAAATAAAATGGTCTTATTTGAGAGTGACTGAAGTTTGTGTTCATAATTTCACTGGTGGCAAGAAGCCTGAGGCCTTCTGCGGGTAATGGGAATGTTCTACTGGATAGCCGCCCTCAGAACAGAGCTATGTCCCCTTGTGAGGGGGTGTCCATCCCACATAGAAAGGGGGTGAAGGTGGCCACATAGGCCTATTAACTCCATAGGCTGCACCTGGAGGAAGAAGAGCCAGGAAGCAGGGAATTGATTGCAAGCAGGTTCAGCTGGGCAGGAATAGATGGGGCCTATAAAGCGAGGAAGCTGGCCCTAGACAGGGGCTGCTAGTGGGAAGGACAATCACTCCCTGGGAAAAGAGAGGCAGGTTTGGTGTTAGTATTCCTAGGGAAACTAAGAGTGGTAGGAAGCATCCCAGGAAAGGAGTAGTAAGGGCTGAAAAAGTGAAGCCCAGAACTGCTGGGTTGAGGGTCCCTGGAGTAGAGGGTAGGCCTGGGTTCCCCTACCAGCCACTGGAGTGGCACCTGAGGCAGTGAATGGGAACACTGCCTAGAACAGTGGAAGGAAAGACTTTTTGATTTCCCCTTTCAGGGTATAACACATAAGGTGACCTAACCGCAGGGCTGAGTCACAAAGAGGCTGCAGCAGCTCATGGAGTAAGAGAGACTGCAGACCCAGAGAGACAGGTGGAGGACAGTGTGCAACCATGGGAATGGATGTTGACCTGATGAGCTAATCTCCAGAGTGGCCAGGAGGAGGTGCCAAACTTGCGGTGAGTGGAGCACCCCATCCCACCCTTTTTCTGCCCTCTGTTCCCCAGCCCAATTTTTGTTAGCATTGCTCATTATCCCTTCCTCAGTCCCAGTCCAATTCACTTCTTTAACTTAACTGCCAGTAGATTAGTTTGGGGTGAGGAATCTCCCAAGAGCTCCTAGTCACCTGAGATTCTTCCTTCTACCCTCAAAGGCCAGTCCTGGTGAATACCCCTCTGGGTAAGAAGGGCTGGTAGTGATGCAAGAAGCAAGATAGTCTCATCAGCCATGAGTCAGCAGCAGCTCCTTAAGAATGCTGCCTTTGCAGCACTCTCAACACAGGGTGAGACGCCCATCTCACGCTTAGATCCTCTCAGGGTAACAATGTTTCAGAGGAACAGCCGTGTTAGTCTGTATTCGCAAAAAGAAAAGGAGTACTTGTGGCACCTTAGAGACTAACCAATTTATTTGAGCATAAGCTTTCGTGAGCTACAGCTCACTTCATCGGATGCATACTGTGGACGGTGTAGAAGATCTCTTTATATACACACAAAGCATGAAAAAAATACCTCCTCCCACCCCACTCTCCTGCTGGTAATAGCTTATCTAAAGTGATCACTCTCCTTACAATGTGTATGATGATCAAGTTGGGCCATTTCCAGCACAAATCCAGGTTATCATACACATTGTAAGGAGAGTGATCACTTTAGATAAGCTATTACCAGCAGGAGAGTGGGGTGGGAGGAGGTATTTTTTTCATGCTTTGTGTGTATATAAAAAGATCTTCTACACCGTCCACAGTATGCATCCGATGAAGTGAGCTGTAGCTCACGAAAGCTTATGCTCAAATAAATTGGTTAGTCTCTAAGGTGCCACAAGGACTCCTTTTCTTTTAGGGTAACAATGTGTTGCTCTGGCATCAAGCTAGCCTCATTCCTGGTAGCTCAGTTAGTATTTAAATGCTGACTGAGTGGTCTGTGCTGGCCAAGGCACAAAGGAAGATGTAGTCCCTGTCCCAAAGATCTTAGTTTATTAGAACCACAGTTGTTTAAACCATTCCAATCAAAATCTTGGGGCCTCCCAACCACTCTGAGGGTGGGGGAGAGACAGAATCCAGCAGAAGGGTTGGGGACTAAGCGGGAAGAAACAAACTGGAGGACGGAGGCTGCTGAAAAGATGAATCTGTGAGGGAGGAAGAGGGTTCCTGCTGAAAGGCTCTCTGATTATGACCTTTCTTCCAAGCATGGGAGGCAGGCTCATTCACTGACTGCAATCTGCCACTTGCTGGATCTGCTTGAGTTAGAATATGTGAGGGTTGCGGCGGGGGGGTGTTAAACACTCTCAGCACAATGCTCAATGCAACAACCTATGGGGTCAGCGCTTGGCTCTGCTATTTCCCACAAGACTGCCCCATCTTCCTAATAATTAAGACCTACAGAGATCGTGGAGGGATCTTTGACTGGAAGTAACAGTGAAGTGTGAATGAGCTCATGGAGTGATTCATTACAAAGCACCTCCTCTGTCACGTGCACAGCAAGTGTGCTAAAACTCAAGGAAATGTCAACAGTGAACAATCCTGAACTAACAGGGGGAAGGCTGTTTTTTATTGCATGCAGTGTTGTGTCAATGCTTTGCAATAGACCAGTGCCATCTACCCCTTAACTACAGGGAGCAAGCTCATCCTCAGTGCCTTGAAGCCTCACTCACATGGACCCTGTCTATGCTTCATATTTAGGGCCCTACCAAATTCACAGCCATGAAAAACAAGTCACAGACCGGATTTCATGGTGTCTGTGCTTTTACCTTGTACAGATTTCACAGGGGAGACCAGCATTCCTGAAATGGGGGGGTCCTGACCCAAAAGGGAGTTGCAGGGGGTCACAAGGCTATTTTAGGGTGTTGCTGTATTGCCACCCTTATTTCTGCACTGCCTTCAGAGCTGGGTGGCCTGAGAGCAATGGCTGTTGGCTGGGTACCCAGCTCTGAATACACCAGCAGCGGTGCAGAAGTGAGTGGCAATACCATACCTTGGCATGCTTACGTCTGCGCTGCTGCCTTCAGAGCTGGACAGGCAGGGAGTGGCAGCTGCTGACTGAGGGCCCGGCTTGGCAGGTAGCCGCACAGAAGTAAGGATGGCATGGAATGTTATTGCCACTCTTTATTTCTGTGCCGCTTCTGGTGGCGACTCTGCCTTCTGAGCTGGGCTCCCTGCCAGCAGCAGCCGCCGCTCTCCAGCTGCCCAGCTCCGGAGGCAGCTCGGCCCCAGCAGCAGCACAGAAGTAACAGTAGCGGTACTGCAACCATCCCCTACAATAACCTTGCAAACCCACCCACCCACCCCCCCAACTCCTTTTTTGGGTCAGGACCCCTACAATTACAACACTGACATTTCAGATTGAAATAGGTGACATTTACAGTTTTAAAAAATCCTATGACTGTGAAATTGACCAAAATGGACTGTGAATTTGGTAGGGCCCTAGTCATAGCGACAGACTCAGTTACAACCTGCCAGCCCTTTGGCTCTGGCACAGTTAAAGCTCCTGCAGGGCAGCTCTACCCAGAGTTTAACTGTGTCTCTAGATCACTCTAACGACTTGGATGCAGTTACAACACCCTTGGACTATAGGTGGAATGATGAGAGAAGTTACTGTTGCTCAGGTTTGAATACAAATCGCCCTCTTCAGGTTGGGTTTTATTGTAGGAGATCTAGCCTGACCCCAGATTGATACTAGCTGGGCATAGTCCTCCAGCTGCATTCTTTCCATGTGATTTTAATGCAGTTTAAGGCCAGAAGGGATCAGCATGATCCGCCAGTGTGACCTCCTGCATAACCTCTTTTTTTATAAGAAGAAAACTCAAAAGAAAAAGGGTACAAGCTATATCATGTAGCTCCTGTTTCCCCACAGTGGACTCTACTCAGCACAGCCCATGTGGCCCTGCTTATACTCTGCATATTTTTCAAGATCTTTTTTCCCCCACCTCCAATGCTAACATCTCATCAACTCTGGTGGTATGAGCAATGTTGGGAGCATTAGAGGCTGCCAGCTGCAGATGGTACCAAATAGTGTAACCTGGCTCAGAGCAGGTGTTTAAGTCCCTGGTGGCAGCCACCAGCTTGTGTACACTAGAGCTAGCTCTGGTGGAGCTGAACTCTACTTTCTCAATGGTGGGAAATTTTCCCTAGTTTAGAGAGGGCCCTTTTGTCTCTCTCCTTTCAAACTAACACACCCTAATAGGCTTAGCTGTGCCTAATTAGCTCCCAGCTGGCAGGGCCTCTGTAAGCTGCCTCTGAACCCTGGCTGGAAATTACCACCCAAATTACAAAACATTGTCTGTTTCAGCACAGCCACCTCCTATAGCCTGGTGTGGCAAGGCCTTGGGGGTCCCTTCCAACAAAATTGTACACCCTGTTAGTGTAAACAGGACCTAATCGCATGTAAGACAATTGTCTGAACCCTATCTGACAGAGCCAGTGCTAGGCATAAGCAGACTAAGCAATTGCTTGGGGGCCCTCTACTAATTATTAGTATGGGTTGGGGGGAGGGCAAAAGTATTCCTGCTTACTGCCCCAAGGGGTTAGCACTGGCACTGCTAGCAGGGAACTACGAAGTTGTGATGGGTCCAGTAACACAGCAGAATTTGTAATGCATCTGAGACAACTAGGGACAAAACTGTATTAATCGTTACAACCTTGCTTAAATGAAGTTGTTACCAACAGGGTTCATAGTGGTTTCCCTGACCAGTGACTAGTTATTCCCCAGACCCTCTTTACAATGATATAAGTCTGTTCTATGTCTACACTACAGACTTGACGGCAGCACAGCTGTACCGCTGCAGCTGCCCCGCTGTAAGTTCTCCTGTGTGGCTGCTCTATGCCAAGGGTAGGGAGCTCTCCCACCAGCATAATTAAACTACCCCTCCCCCGCAACAAGCAGCAGTAGCTATATCTGTGGGAAAGCGTCTCCCGCCAATATAGTGCTATTCACACAGGCACTTTTGTCAGCAAAACTTATCTGTCAGGCTGTGGGGTTTTTTTTCCACATTCTGACCAATAAAAGTGCTAGTGTAGACAAAGCCTATGCTATAGACTATGGGTCTATGTATTACAGAGTGGCTAGTATAGTTTTATAACAGTTACAAGAATGAAATCCCTGGTCAGACAAACTGCACTAGAATGCTGTTTGCAATATCTTATTTAAGATACAGTCTGTAGCATAGCTCTGATCCTGTAGCAAGAAGCAAAGAACTGCCCCATCCTGTACCTGGGCCTACTGAAACTTGCTGACTCATCTACACTAGAGGCAAGCCCTGAGCCCTCTGTGTTCAACAAGAGTTCCCATGATATAAATATGATATTGTACTTGTGAAGACCTATTGCACAAGAAAGGGGGAGATGATTCAACCTCTCCCTTAGACAGGTTCCTTCTGCTACCAGATCATGTGATGTCAGTTCCCAGGTTGACGTGATGCCCTTTCCTTTCGGAGGGCTGCTCTGCTTAGTGTCCAAACAGGCCTAACTTGTTCTGGAAGGGCAGGGTGAGATACGGACCCTCTCCTCCTTTACCCCACCACTGCCCTAGGGCTGTGTTGTGCTCTGAAATACATGGGTTTCTTCTCACACAGAGATGCATCAGGTGCAGGAAATTTGGCTCAGAAACAAGTTTCACCACAAGTCATTGAGCCAGGGTTTTCTTTCCCATGAGATAATCCTGGGCGGGGCAGACAATCTATTAAAATTAAAATACAATGAAAATAAATGGCTTCCCACGGGTTAGCGTAAATCTCCCTTTCTTGTTTTCTCAGGTAGCCAGCCAGGGTTTTGTGAAACAGGCTCAAGGTTAGTGCCACAGAAGGTAACCTTGTGGTCTCAGGAACTACTTAAACACTATTAGCACTCTGTGCTATAACCGATTTATAGCCCATTGGTTCTGACATGCTCTGAATTCAGTAGCTCTGATTTTGCTCTTGCTTTCACTAAGTGGTGTCATTGGAATGACACCCTTTCAAATCTAGAATAAATGAGAGCAGAGACAGGTCTAGTAGAAAGAATTATAAATATTACCTCACCCACCTAGGCTTTGTCTTTTATTAGACCAACTTCTGTTGGTGAAAGACAAATTTGAGCTCCACACAGCTCTTCTTCAGAGCTCTGGGGGAAGAAGAGCCAAACTGGTCCAATAAAAGATATTACCTCACCCACCTTGTCACTCTCCTCACCCAGGACCAACATGGCTACAACAACACTGCAAACAGTAATAAATGCAGGTTTATTTTCTGTCCCATGTTACAACTCCCCTGAACATAGTGCTATTATATTATTACTTGGGCCTGCTTTGAGTGCAGGGACCTGGACTAGATGACCTACCCTTCTATGATTCTGTGCTACTGAGGACAGAATTTGGCCCACATTGTCTAACTGCTCTCTTTTGCCCTATGCATGCTTTGTCATCTTACATCCAGTATGGCTATAGAGGAGCCTGATATAGATAGGATGATTCTTTTTGCCAAAGATTTCACAGCATTGCTGCCAATGGTCCACTCACCTGTGGTGGCAGAGCACTAGTGTAGACAAGGCTCCAGGCAGCCACTGTTATTTTAAGCAGTGTGTTGTCTAATCTTGCTCAAAGCAGGTCTACACAACGCAGGGGCCACTGGCACCTTAATCTAAATGGAAGCCTCCATGTTTTCTAGTACCCCAGCAATGAACTGCTGGTGGCAATGGTCTTAAATGTTACAGACATAAGAATAGTACAGACAAGGTCACTGAGTGGAAAAGGCCAAGATTTTATTCCCCTAGGATAGGGTGGGACTTCCAGGGCTGGATTCCACTGGCCCAACTGCCTGAGAATGCCAAACAGCATGAACCTGGAGACTGAATTCCCCTCTTACCCCAGGAGAAAAGTCAGTCCTGAAGTGCTGTGCTGGGCCCCTGTGTGGAAGCCAGGCTTTCATAAATAGTGAGCCTGGGCTCCTCTCTGGAGAGGGTGATCCCTGCAAGGCCTGGTGGGAACTCTTCTCTATACCTTTGGAAGAAGTCTTTGAATGAAGACAATGTTGCAGAGCACACGATAGTCCCCTGCCAAGAGCAGTTAACAAAGTGGCAGGGAAGTTGTCACCCTCTGTGTCTCTGCACCCCGGAAGCTGCAGCTGGCTGTAAAAATGTGGGTCTGTGGACCTTTGCAGGAACTGCATGAGATGGTGAAGATCTGAAGTTTTGAGAGGCTGTAGATATAAAAGTTTACACAGGATTCCTAAAATTGCACATTCATCTTCCCCTCAAGTCAGCCAGTAATGCCTTGGGCAGTACTATGACACGCTGCATGCCTAAATCATCATTTTCATGGGAACAGATTCATGAGACAGAGAGAGAAAGAATAAGGGAGGCTCTCCCAGCACTTCAGTCATTGTCAGCACTCAGAATGTGGATTTCACAAGATAACCAAAAGCCTTTAATAACCACAGTGATCTAGACTTTGAAACCCTGCCAAATCCTTCTCAAGAAATGAGAGCAAACAAGAGATAGAATCCCAGGCCCGTGCCAGACCCACAGGTTAGTTACTCAGCTGCTTTCAGTGAAGAAGTTTGAGTGCGGGAGGGAGTCTAAAGATTCGGATATTAATTGACTGTAACTCTTCATGGTGAGTTTTCAGCTGATGACTGTTGTACAACACCCCTCGGGGGCTGACAATTTAAATAAAAGAAATGAAACAAGTCATACCTTGGACTTTTATCTGGGGACTCCTGTATAATCTCAAAGCAGAGCACATGTGAGGGTATTTTATTCTAGGATCTCTTCCATCAGATGGAGATAGGGTGTCCTTGTGGGATTTTTTTTTTTTTTTTTGCAAAGTGTCCAGACACACAATAATATAATAAACCATTACATTTAAGTGTCTTATTTCAGAAGGATCCCAAACTGAACATATACAGATCACCTGCTAACCTATGAAAAGCAACTACCTCTGGTATGGAATGTGGCAGCCCAGAACACCAGCTCTCTACCAAGAGGTTGCGCTCTTGGAACTTGGGGTGGCAAATTTTTTGTTTGGGGCAGCAAAAATCCTAGAGCTGGCACTGCTCTTCCCCCAACCCCCTCACTCCCACTTTCCTCATTTTCCCCCATCGCCCTTACCCAGCCATCCTGCAGCACTCACTGTTGCACAGAAAACAGGAAGGCTCTCAGCACACAGAAGGGGAGCATGACTGGCACTAGGACCCAGGGAGCGGCACTGAGAGGCAGCCTCCTTCAGCTGGGCAGCTCCATGCTTGCAGAAATGAGGAGGGGGGCAGTGGCATGTAACCTCATGCCCCCACCCATGCCTCACCTCTGTTTGTGGGGAGCAATCTCCCCCCAAAAACTGCACCCATAGTTTCCCCGAGCCTGCATGTGGCAGGGGAGTTTGGGGGTGTGGATGGGGGTCAGGGGGAGGGGTCAGAGGGCAGGGAACAGGGCGTTTGGATGGGGCAGGGGTCCTGGGGTGGGCAGTCAGGAATGGGGGGTGGATGGGGCAGCAGGGGGCAGTCAGAGATGGTCAGGGGCCAGGGAGTGGGGGGGGTAGATGGGGCAGCAGTCACGGGAGGGGCGAACAGGAAACGGGAGGGGGGGGGAGTTGGATGGGGCAGGAGTCCTGGGGGAGCTGTCGGGGGCAAGAAGCGGGGGGTTGGATAGGAGGCAGGGGTCAGGCCACACCTGGCTGTTTGGGGAGACACAGCCTCCCCTAACCGGCCCTTCATACAATTTTGGAAACCTAATGTGGCCGCCCCTGCTCTAGATGAGCTCCTTCTCTGCAAACAGCTAAGGGTTGTTGCAGGGCAACGCATGAACTATTAACTTTGAAGATTTTGCTCTTTCCACAACCACTTGCACAACTAACTTTGTCCATAAGGGTCAAAGCCCAGGAATGCGAAAGAATGCTGGCCATTTAAAAAGGGTTCCTCCCAAGTGGGTAGTTTAAGGAAAGCAGGCTGAGACCCAGGCACCTGGAGAAGGTAGGCCTGCCTAGGTTACCCTCAGGGCAGGGGTGACAGAACAGGGGTGCCAAGGGGTCATAGCCCTCCCACTTTTTGCCACAGGCCTGGCCCCTTGCCTGTCCTCTTCCCCCGCAAGACCCTGGAGCCTGGCCTCGGTAAGAGTGGCACAGGGAGCCTAGGCAGCTGTGGGGAGCCTGGGCCCCTCCACCTGCCTGAGGTGGGGGGCCCAAGAGCAGCCCCTGGCCCATGTCCTCGCCTCCCACACCCAGGGGAGATGGAGGGTCTGTGGCTCCCTACATCTGCCTGGGCCACGCTTACCATGGCCCGACTGCAGCCTTTTGGCCCCCAAAGGCCCCACCCCTAGGCCAGACTGGAAGTTGGATCGGGGTAAGAGCCATGCGGGCAACTGTGAGGAGCCATGAACCCTCCACCTGCCCTAGGTGGGGACACGGGCCAGGGGCTGCTCTCGGCGCCCTCACCCTGAGCAAAGTGGAGCTCCCCTGCCCAGCTCCGGCTTCCAGCTTGGCTGGGGTGGGCAGGGCCTTGTGGGGGAAGAGGTGGGGCGGGGGAGGGCCACGAAGGGGGTGGAGACTCATGGCCCTCCCCACTTTTAGGAAGAATCCTTCGTCCCTGCCTCTGGAGTCTTTAGGTAAGAAACATGCTTGTAGACTGTTGTTTGAAAACCCTTTTCCCTTCAGTGTTTTGTTCCTATTGCAAAGTAAACTATGTTATTGTTTTAATAATGCTGTCTGATCACTGAGTACCACTGGTCACAGACTCCCAAACAGAAAAGCCACAGGTGTCCAAACTCAGTCAGACCTGCTGGGTAAGCACAGTTGATGCACATGGTTCTATAGGCCAAGCTAAGAGTGGGAGAACTGAAGAATTCCACCCAAGGAGAGGTAAAGGTGGGATGCCTGAGACCTGTGGGTTGCTCTGAGAGAGACCAGAAAGGGGACACGGGTGCAGCTAACTCTGTAGCCGTGACAACTACCAAAGTCTCTTTGAACATAATGAATCTGGAAGCTATGCCAGGAATGATGAGATATGTAATGTACCCAGAAAGTACTGGGCCTCACATGGATCAGTAGAGCAGTAGGGTAGATGCAAGGCAAAAAAGCAGCTGTCTTAGCACAATGTATTATTATATTAATTAATTATATTTATTATAGCAAGGACACGCTCAAGTTTTTGTGCTTCAGTCTGTGCAAAACAATTGACCCTGCACCCCAACCTGCTCCTTCACCCCCAGCCCTGGTCTCAGTGCACTCCCACCTGCATCTCAGTGCAGAGAGAGGAAGAGAATGGGCCAGAACCAGGGAGAAGGTAGGTACCTACTCTATGTGGACAGGGCCGGGACCCCAGACCGGCAGCGGGCTGAGCGGGGCCGGTAGCTGGAACCCTGGCTGGCAGGAGCTGGCGGACGGAATCCCAGACCGGCAGCGGGCTGAGCTGCTCAGCCCGCTGCTGGTCTGGTGTCCCGGCCATCAGCCCACTGCCGGTATGGAGTTCTGGCTGCCTGCCCCTTGCCAGCCAGGGTCCTGGCCGCAGGCCCCGCTCAGCCCACTGCCGGCCTAGGTGAATGGAACCCCAGGCCGGCAACGGGCTGAGTGGGCCGGCACTGTAAGATCAGCATTTTAATTTAATTTTAAATGAAGCTTCTTAAATGTTTTGAAAACCTTGTTTACATACAACAATAGTTTAGTTACAAATATATAGATTATAGAGCGAGACCTTCTAAAAAATGTTAAAATGTATTATTGGCACGCAAAACCTTAAATTAAAGTGAATAAATGAAGACTCGGCACACCACTTCTAAAAGGTTGCTGACCCCTGGGTTAGAGGATACGGTGCCATATTTGTCTTATGCTGTTAAGCTCTTTGGGGCTTTTTGTTCTATATTCATATAGCGCCTAGCATAGTGGGGTCCTGGTCCATGCCTGTGGTTCCTACACACTATTGCAAACTAATAATAACGGTGTCAGCAACCAGTGGGCTATCTACACTAGAGATCCTAATACTGGTTGTGTAACTTGCAGTGAACCTGACAAGATGTTTCACAGGCCAGTGATTCCGAGAGCTGAGGGAACTTTGCCTGGGGGCAGAGCTTCCTGCCATTGTCAGGAGGTTTCAGCAAAACTCTTTTCAAACTACATGACCAAACAGGTCCAGCCAGGCTAAGAAAACATCTTGTTGCTGGAGTTCGAAGGTTTGTCTTTCCTTCATCCTCTTTGTACTATGGCTTGAGCAGCGCTAGCAATTGACCAGCAATTCAAAAAAGGCTATCAAGCATGCTAGAACCGTGCTCAATACCTGCCTCTGCTGTAGGAGGAAGCTGTGGTTTCTTTGAACTTTGTCGTTTTGTTTTTGATGACTGCACTAGTCCAAACCTTATGCACACAGAGGATTTACTCAAATTTCCCAGCCTGTGCTACAGACTGTGGGAGTGCTTGACTGCTGTCTTTTTACCACTGCGTCATTTAACCCTGCAGAGTTAGAGGACTTGGAGGCAAAACACTAGGGGCCTGTCTACACTAGTCAGCAGCAGAGAAGAAACTGAACTGGTGGGGAGAATTTGAGAAAGTCCTCAACGCAGACATAGCCTATGACTATTTGCAGTAGTTATGGTCAGAAGCCATACTATCAAGACCACACTGTTAGAGGCAGGACATAGTATACTTGGACATAGTGTACTTAGGTTTCCACAAAGCCTTTGACAAGATCCCTCACCAAAGGCTCTTACGTAAATTAAGTTGTCATGGGATAAGAAGGAAGATCCTTTCATGGATGGAGAACTGGTTAAAAGACTGGGAACAAAGGGTAGGAATAAATGGTAAATTTTCAGAATGGAGAGGGGTAACTAGTGGTGTTCTCCAAGGGTCAGTCCTAGGACCAATCCTATTCAACTTATTCATCAATGATCTGGAGAAAGGGGTAAAGAATGAGGTGATAAAGTTTGCAGATGATACTAAACTGCTCAAGATGGTTAAGACCAAAGCAGACTGTGAAGAACTTCAAAAAGATCTCACAAAACTGGGTGACTGTGCAACAAAATGGCAAATGAAATTTCATGTGGATAAATGTAAAGTAATGTGCATTGGAAAAAATAACCCCAACTATATATACAATATGATGGGGGGCTAATTTAACTACAACTAATCAGGAGAAAGATCTTGGAGTCATCATGGATAGTTCTCTGAAGATGGCTACGCAGTGGCAGTCAAAAAAGCAAACGCGATGTTAGGAATCATTAAAAAAGGGTTAGAGAATAAGATGGAGAATATTTTATTGCCCTTATGTAAATCCATGGTACACCCACATCTTGAATACTGCGTACAGATGTGGTCCCCTCATCTCAAAAAAGATATACTGGCATTAAAAAAGGTTCAGAAAAGGGCAACTAAAATGATTAGGGAGTTGGAACAGGTCCCATATGAGGAGAGATTAAAGAGGCTAGGACTTTTCAGCTTGGAAAAGAGGAGACTAAGAGGGGATATGATAGAGGTATATAAAATCATGAGTGGTGTGGAGAAAGTGAATAAGGAAAAGTTATTTATTTGTTCCCATAATATAAGAACTAGGGGCCACCAAATGAAATTAATGGGTAGCAGGTTCAAAACAAATAAAAGGAAGTTCTTCTTCACTCAGCGCACCGTCAACCTGTGGAACTCCTTGCCTGAGGAGGTTGTGAAGTCTAGGACTATAACAGGTTTTAAAAGAGAACTGGATAAATTCATGGAGGTTAAGTCCATTAATGGCTATTAGCCAGGATGGGTAAAGAATGGTATCCCTAGCTTCTGTTTGTTAGTGGGTGGAGATGGATGGCAGGAGAGAGACCACTTGATCATTACCTGTTAGGTTCACTCCCTCTGGGGCACCTGGAATTGGCACTGTCGGTAGACAGGATACTGGGCTGGACAGACCTTTGGTCTGACCCAGTATGGCCATTCTTATGTTCTTATGACACAAACTCTGTCTACATATTTGAAAATGGTTTCAAAGGCCTAGTCTACCTTACAATTATAAGTGAGTAGGGGACACACCCAATGTCTTAGCCCACTTATGCAACACTTAAGGTCCTACTACATTACAAATTTGAACCATGTTGTAAGTGACATCCATGACTTCATTGTAATTGTAGCATAGACAAGTATAAACTTGATTACAAACCCTAATATGGATTAGTTCACTGCTAACCTCTGCTCTCCGACTTTCAGGGGCTGGTTGTATAAAGCTCCCACATGAAAGCTCTTGATTCCTAACTGAGACCTTAATCAGGAGCCTAATGTCATTATCCTAACTGTTTTCACCTGGGTGGGTATGGGAAGCAGGCAAGCTGAACAGTGAGTTAATTCCCGGGCTGCTGGGCCTAGGGCAAGGGCTCTGCTGCCATCAGTCACTCAGGGACCTTTAGGCACCTAAAAATTAAACTTAATCTTTAATACAGTCTGACCAGTCAGTCCAGCAAGTAAGGATTTAGGGGAGGTGGGAGTGGCATCTGAGCAAATGTGTCTCATCTGATAGCCCTGGAGTTGGGGGCTACAGGCTGGTGTTTTCAACTCCCTTGGAACATGCATGGGAACATTTGGAACGTGCTAGGATTCTGTTCAGAGTCACTTTACTCTCCATTCTAGACAGCAGGTGTCTTCTATCCCTCTGAGAGCTTGTCTACACTGGCACTTTACAATGCTGCAACTTTCTCGCTCACGGGTATGAAAAATCACCCCCCGGAGCACAGCAAGTTTCAGCACTGTCAAGCGCCAGTATAGACAGTGCACCAGTGCGGTGAGCCGTGCACCTCGTGTAGGTGGGTTTTTTTAGAGCACTAGGAAAGCTCTCTCCCAGTGCCGTGCCACGACCACACAAGCCACATTAAAGCACTGCCACGGCAGCACTTTAACGTTGCCAGTGTAGACGAGCCCTGAGTCAGCCTTGAACCAGAGTGCTAGCATGGGGCTAAGAAGCCATGCTGCTGAAGGTGCAGTCTGTCACATGAGACATAAAAACAGGCCCCTCACTAGAGCCGGACAAAAGCTGTTGGTTGCTCTCCAAGTTTGATTTTTAGTTTCTGGCTCAAACAATCCCCCATACTCAAAGTGAAACTCAACTGAAGTCACCAAAGAGTTTCATCCTGAGCCATAACTTGGGCCTGCCTCATCCAAAAGGTGTCTGAATGAATGTAGGCTGAGTTGCAGATTGATAGTAATGCAACAGGGTTTGGTTCTGAAAGGTTCATGCACAGTTAGACTTTGTCTTCACTGCAGACGAAAGTGTGTTTTTACATCCAGTTAGCTCTTGATGTCAAATCCTAACAGAGACAAAGCACTGTAGTTTTTACCTCAGTGTAGGCAAGATCACTATACCTCCCACTTGGGATCAACCCCAACTGCTTACACTGAGGGAGAAATTATAGTGCCTTGTCTCCCGCTGGATTTTACACTCCAGTTAGCTCTCCTGATGTAAAGCAGTGAAGACACAGCTTCAGTCTTGTGGCTATTAATGCTCCCAAGACCTTTTTGCAAGGAGCACTTACCCAAGTGCCCAGGCAAACTCCAGTTTGGGCTAATTGCACTATGACAAAAATTCCCTTACCAGTTCAAACTGGAGAAATTAGTTTTCACTTCCCCTCCTGAAACCCCTGCATTACGGGTGCAGAAAGTCTGCTGGGTCCCAGCCCAGTGATGGCTGCACTTCAGTGGTGTGTGAATTGAAGAGGCTACACCCTCTAATGTTGGTGGGATCCTTCAGAATGAAAGGTGCTACGCAGCTAGATGGTGTTATTTATTACATGTTTGATTGGATTGCACGCTATCTGAACACTTTCAGACTTCTGCCTGGTATATCAAAGCTCCCTCTGCCCCTGGGAAAAAACCCAGACACATGGGAGGGGAGTGTGCAAGTCAAACAAAGAAAGAGTACATGGGAAAGTGAAGGGGAGAGGGGCAAACAAGAGAGATAGAAAGCAATACTTTGAACAAGCCCAGTCATGCCCAGGTACCTGTTTTACCTGCCCTAAGTGTGACCACAGCTCAGTCTGCCCAGCAGCTGCCATAAGAACTGGGACAAACCAAGATCAGGAGAACAAGAAGAATTTGCTGGGTGATATCACTGCGGAGCTGAGCTGGTCAACCCCCTGTGTGATGAATGCATTAGTCATCTAGCAGCCCTCACCAAAAATCCCTGGGTTGGCATTACAGGGAGGAAGCGATTGTTTACATATGACGTCTACAGGAGCTAAGTCTTTGGAAATGACTGGTTGTGGGAAAGTGAAAAGATAGAAGTCACTCCTCTGCATCCAATCTACTGGTGCATCTGTCTGCACAACCCTACAGGCATAGCAAAGGGGCTTGTGCAATGGGGCTGGCCAGCACTGTTTCAAGACCTGGGTGACCCATTAGATCATTATCTCTATCCCCACTAAACCTCACCCTGAGGAAATATAAGAAGATAAAAACCTCTGCACAGAAAATCTCCTCAAGCCTCTCCTCTGCCAGGCAGCCTGTAAGAAATTGGCCAGTTAATCATGGCTAGGATGAGGGACAGGTGGGACTATATAGCACTATCTATTTATCATATTGTTTTAAAATAAGTGTATATAAAATGGTGTGTATTTGATTATATCTCTCTCCCGCCACTCTTCATTTGTTACCTCTCTTCATAGATCATACTCTTATGCTGAAAGATCTGGTTACTGCGTGGATCAACAGACCTCTTTAGGACTGGGTGTGAGCACACTCTTCGGTTAGCATAACTGTCAGGATAAATGAATCACAAGCCTCTCACCTAAGACAAAAGGGAGTTGTGAACCTGCCCAGGAGTTTTTGGAGTGCGTGGTCTCACTGAATATTGGGAGGGGACAGAAAACACAGAGGAGAGACAGACAGATGCACTGACAAAGCAGCTGAAAGCATAGTGTCTGACCCTGAAAGAAATGTGGAGAGAGATTTTTGGGTCAGGAGTGCAGGCTGAAAAGAGCGTTCTTGGTTATGTGAACAAATGAAGCAGTTTCCTGCTATTTGATTCCTTCTGTGTTCAGAATAAGAGATGCAGGACTTCATACATTCTTTGTAGTGACAGAGCTGTGTCAAAGAAATAGCAGACTACTACGTCCAATTTCTACTCCCAGCTGAGACACCCACAGGGCCCTAACAGGAAGTTATTTGAGGAGAGGACTGTGTCTTTGTATGCGTGTATTCAGCTCCTAGCAAGGAAAAGTTAGGGAGAAGGAGGCTGAAGACCCTACATTCCAAGGGTCTTCCTGTAGCGGCAGGATACTTGTATTTCTAGCTCTCAGGAATAAGAAGTCTGTGCAGAGACATTACTGTAGTCTAGTGATTAGCACAAGGTACTGGGGGCCTGATTCTCCACTGCCCTGAACCTTATGTAGTCATTTATAGCTGTATAAACTGCGACTACCAGTATAAATAAGGGTGAATTCTAACTTGGTAGCACTTCACACACACTTTATACAGGTGCAAGTGACTCTACGTGGTACAAATCAGAAGGGAGTCAGGCCACTGGCACATCAGGACACCTGGGTTCTGTTCCCAGCTCCGCAACTGACTCAATGTGTGGCTTAAGTTTAGGCAAATATGTTCAAAGGTGGTCTTTGATCTTGGTGTCTCAAAGTTGTGCACTGCAAAATTGTGACACCCAGAACCAGAGGCCACATCTGAAAATGTTTGCTTTAAACCTCACTGCGCTTCACTTTTCCCCTCTGTAAAATTGAGATACTTTAATATATAAACCGTTATTACAAGAACACCCAGAAATGCTGAGTACAAAGTCTGATTTTATCTATCTGCTGTAAGGATTTCAGTAATAGCTCCATCTCAAAGTCATTTAGATCCATTCTTTGGGCTGGGATTTCTTTTGCCCTTCTGGGAGCAAGGGAGACTGTGTGGCTGGTCTATGCCCCAGCTCCGAGAAGCAGATTCAGTCTGCTGTGTCTCCTTTTTAAAGCTCTTTTCCTCATTCTTAACTTCATGTATGTGTGTCCTTCACACCCAGCTGTCCTTTGCTGTGGAAATCCAGGCTGCCAATGAAAAGCTGCCCATGTGTTCCTAAATCAGCAGGTCTTTACCTCCCTCTCCACCATCATTTCCCAGCTATTTCCTCACACCTCTTTTGGAACTGGCTTTAATAATAGGTCCAGCCCATGGCCAGTTAATCACTGAACAAATGAACATAAGCCAACTGCACTAAGGAAAGTGAAGGCTGGGGAAACCCACACACACCCTTTCCTCGCAGCTGGATCAGGCAATTTACAGAAAGCCCAGGAGGCTGGGGCGGGAGTAAATCCTTCCTGAGGTTGTTGCTGGACTCCATAAGGAGGGAGCGGACCTACAGCAATTTCAGAAAAGTTTCCTACTGTTGCTAAGGCAGTTTCAGCTCCACTGCCATTGGCAAAATCAGGAGTCTCCTAGGGCACACATCCTGCCAGCTCTCACCACTGTTTTGTATTTGAAAGCCTCCCTAGTGTTTAAATGTCAGTCATAATAAATACCTAGCTATTGCATAGTGCTTTTCATTCCCTAGATCTCAAAGCACTTTTATCCCTATTTTACAGGGAAACTGAGGCACAGAGCAGGGAGGTGACTTGCCCAAGTTCACCCAACAGGCCACTGGCAGAGCTAGCATTAGCCCACCACTGTCCTGAATCCCAGTCCACTGCTCTATCTGCTAGGCCACACTGCCTCTCTGAATTAGGCACCTAACTCCCACCGATAGTCAACAAGAGTTAGGTGCCTTTGAAACTCATCCATGTCTCACTCAGACCTGTCTGAGCAGGGTTACTTGATGTGGTGATAAAAAATGCTGTTGATAATGGATAGCCACTCTGTCCTGGGGGCAGGGGTGCAATGTTGCTAACACTACAGGAGCCAAACCACTGTTAGCAAGGGTGGAATGTTTTAGAAAGTTTCCCTCCCTTGTGTAGACAAGGCCAGTGTCTCAGTGGTTGAATGGGAGATGCCAATATCCCTCTCATTGTGTATTTGGTTGGCGTTTTCTTCTCGGGGTCAGAGATACTAAATGTCCCTGACATCTGATTGGCTAGCTGGGTGTCCAAGTTTCTACTGCACTTGTGGGGGCTGGGGACATAGGCATAGTTTGACTTCTATATTTGGGGGGACAGCTCCAGTCAGGCCAATGGGGCCATGCATGGCGGGGGCAGGGGAGGGGCAAATTCCACACCTGCCTGAGGCTTGCTGTTTGGGGAGTCAAACTATGCCCATGGCTGTGGGTTCAACAGAAAGTGAGAGGGTGCGGGGTGATTTGATGGCTGAGTGGGTGTGTATGAGAAGTGTCAATCTGGGTGCACACATTATGGAGGCTGATCACTTTAAATAGCTCCTTGCTCTCTGAGCAGATCCTAAGCCTCTAAGAGAAGCCTATGAGCAGGCTGACTGGATAGAGAGAGAAATGAAGAGGGGGATGGAAAGTGTATGACTGGACATGGGCAGCAGGTATAATGGGCCAGGGGAGGCTAAGGCTCTTGTGCATCCTCCAGGTGATGGGAAGGGGCTCAGGGGAGGAGGCCAAGTGGGACCTGGGCCTGGGATGGAGCATGGGCGGGGCCACAGTCCAGGCGCTGGTGGCCCTCCCCACACTTCCAGGGAGCTTCCGGCGCTCAGGCCTAGCCTCGTCAAATGTGGGAGACATACGCCGCCCATATGGCTGGATGAATAAGTTAACAATGGTTGAATGGGTATGGACTGTGCTTGGGCAGACTTCAGCGAAGGTTCAGACTTCAAGGAAAGGGAAGAGAAAGAAGAAAGAAGCAGAAAATACAAGGCCAGCTAGAGAAGGGAAGAGACAGATTAAAGTACAGGTTTCAGAGTAACAGCCGTGTTAGTCTGTATTCGCAAAAAGAAAAGAAGTACTTGTGGCACCTTAGAGACTAACGAATTTATTTGAGCATAAACTTTCGTGAGCTACAGCTCACTCTCACGGTGCCACAAGTACTCCTTTTCTTTTTTAGATTAAAGTACCTATCTTTGCAAAGGGGAACAAAGAGAACCTTGGGAATTATACAACAGTCAGCCGAACTTCCATTCATGGAACAAATTTGTGATGTTGCACTCTATATGATTTTATGAAACTATGCTAATGAGTTTTAATATAATGTAACTGAAATATGCTTCATGCAAAAGGTCTCTTGTAAGGTACCATTACAAAGTTTATAATCTACTGAGTGTGGTCATTCTATTTGTATGTATGGATCATTCTTGTATCTGAAACTAGAAATATGAAATACAACTCTGAGGGCCTATTGTAATTATGCAAAGTGTGGGCCATTAATGGTGGTTTGGAATCTTGATGGCTCCCTATTAACCAGGACAATTGACTGTAGATGGCTCTGTTTACTTGTAACTGTTCCTGTATACCTGTGTGCTGGCAAGTGGGTAATGAAGTCTTACAGTGATGTGTGATCATGTCACCTGACCTGGAATCCATCTTTAACCTGATGCTTTTCCATTTAGAAGGAGGGGTAGGAACCCAGAGAGGGACAAAGGATTCCTGCCTTGTGCAAAAGATATATCAGGGGGTGGAACAGAACAAAGAGGGCTGCAGTCATGAGAAATCCCCTACCTACGACCTGAGCTGGAACAAGGACTGTACCAAGGGAAAGGATTGTGCCCAGACTAGGAAGGCATCCAGTCTGTGATAGAAGCTTCTTGAAACATCTCTGAGGGTGAGATTTTATCTGTATTCAGTTTTCTTACTGTACTAGGCTTGGACTTGCCTGTTTTATTTTATTTTGCTTGGTAATTCACTTTGTTCTGTCTGTTATTACTTGGAACCACTTGAATCCTACTTTTTGCAATGGATCTTGGAAGGCTCCAATCCACATAAGAAGTGTTCCTGGAGACATTCAGGATAGCATGCGGGCAATGGCTGCTGCCTGTAAAAACTGAGTCATTCATGGACATGTGACTTGCCCATGTGACTCCAAAACTCCATCTTGGAGCTGGACTTTGCATAGGAGAGAGGAGGGGGTCTCCACCCACAAGAGAAAGTCTATTTAAGCCCATGGGAGACCCCTCCATTTTGTCTTCAGCTGGCTCAAGAGATAGCAGCTCCACCCCAAAGGATACCTGACAGAAACTGGGACAAAGGACAGTAACTACAGGGGGTTTGAGTGACTGCTGGACCCAGACTAGAAGAAGACTAGTCTGTAAAAGGAAGCTTACTGTAATACCTCTGAGGGTGAGGTTTTATCTGTATTCAGTTTTCTTACTGTATTAGGCTTAGACTTGTGTGTGTTATTTTATTTTGCTCGGTAATTCACTTTGTTCTGTCTGTTACTACTTGGAACCACTTGAATCCTACTTTCAGTATTTAATAAAATCATTTTTTACATATTATTTAGCCCAGAGTATGTATTAATAGGGGGGGGGTAAACAGCTGTGCATATCTTTCTATCAATGTTACAGAGGGTGAACAATTTATGAGTTTACCCTGTGTAAGCTTTATACAGGGTAAAATGGATTTATTTGGGGTTTGAACCCCAAACTGGGAGTTGGGTATCTGAGTGTTGGAGACAGGAACACTTCTTAAGCTGTTTTCAGTTAAGCCAGCAGCTTATGAGGGACATGGTTCAGACCTGGGTCTGGGTTTGTAGCAGGCAAGCGTGTCTGGCTCAAACCAGGCAGGGCACTGGAGTCCCAAGCTGGCAGGGAAAATGGGCTCAGAGGTAGTCTCAGCACATCAGGTGGCAGTTCCCAAGGGGAGTTCTGTGATCCAACCCGTCACAAAATTGTTAAACAATCCGTTTATGAGCACCTGGAGGACAATAGGGTGATACGGAGAGCCCCATGTTTTTTGCAAATCTGAAATACCACAAAATAAAATGTAAAACAACATATAAAATGAAAAACTCCCCCCTCAGTGGCAGTTCCCACCCCCGCGAGGCTAGGCCTGGCTGGCTTCCTGCTCTGGGCGTTGTGACCTGGTGTACAGAGTCACAGAACCACTCAGGTTGGCACAGCTGCCTCTGTATCATGAATATAGAGGGACAGCTGGGTCAAGGATGAGTGACATTGACAATCTGAGTGCCAGGACACGATGCCTGGAGTGGGAAGCTGAGCCCAGCCCTGCAGGACAGGAGTCATCACTATGTGGTGAGCACAGGGAGGGCTCATTCTGCAACCCCCCCACCCTGAGAGCATCCCACCTCTGTGGGGGCAGGACTTGACACACATACACCCTCCCCCAGCCTGGATAAAATGAAATAACACAAAATTCCCCAGAAATAAAATGGAAAATTAAAAAAGAATTTCACAGGGCTCTAGTGATAAATAGTCAACTTGGCTTCGGCAAGAACAAATCATGTAAAACCAACCTAATTTCCTTTTTTGACAGGAAGAAAAGGAGTACTTGTGGCACCTTAGAGACTAAGGTGCCACAAGTACTCCTTTTCTTTTTGCGAATACAGACTAACACGGCTGTTACTCTGAAACCTTTTTTGACAGGGTTACTGGCCTTGTGCATGAGGAGAAACAGTAGATGTGATATATCTCAGTTTTTGTAAGGCTTTTGACACACTCCCATGTGAGATCTCATAAGCAAACTGGGGCAGCGTGGTCTAGATGAAATTACCATTGAGCACTGGTGCATCTCAATGTCTCCTGTTCTCTGCCTGTGGCACATAACAGTCTAGTCTCCTGGAGGTCTCATTTCTGTTGTTGGGTTTACTGGGCAGGTACTGGGTGGTGTTGGTGGCCTGTGATATACAGGGGTCTGACTAGAATGAACTAGTGATCCCTTCTGGCCTTAAATTTTATGACTTAGTTTGTGCCTCAGTTCCCATTAGTAAGATGGGATAATAGCACTTCCCTACATCACGGTGGTGTTGTGAGGATAAATACATGAAATAGGGTGATGTGCTCAAATACTATTATGAGGGGGGCCACATAAGCACCTTGGGTACACAGAAGGATGCAATAAGGGGGGTGGGATGGAATGAGAGGCTGTTGCTCCTTGAGCCTGAAGGGAGAAAAGGCTCTAGCATGTTAATTTCAGTACAGTACTGATCTTCATTAAGCCAGAAGTCACTGGGTGGGGAAGTGAGTTTCCATAGGGGTAGAATTGGTGTAATGAATGGTTGGCTGGAAATGTGTACACACACAAATGACAGAACAACTTACTGTAAAGAGCAGAATTTCTGGTTTGGGGAGTTCAGAAAGCTCCAATTCTCAGGCTAACAGAATAAAAGTTTGTCTTCAAAAGTGTTTGCAGGCATTTTTCAACAGACCAGAGCGTCTGGTCACTCCTTGGGCGTGTCAGAACTGAGAACAAAGACGCAGACACCTTGATCATAGAGATCATAGAGATCATAGAGATTTGTGAAAATATCCCTATCATATGTGGCTTCACCAGCAATGGGGGGATGAGGAGGGGAGGGAAAGAAAGAGCACCAGTGTCCAATATTTGCTGGCATTTTAAATATCATTTTGTCTAGACTTGCTGTGAGCAACTTAGGCAAAACCGTAGTAAAACTGCCAGTGGCTACTCAACACCGACACTCCCAGTCTGACTAGCATCAGTGCTCCAGCAACAAGGGGAGGCTTTTCATGAAAACCACATCGTGGGTACAGACAGAAATGGGCAAAGGCATTTCTGAGTGCCAATCAGTGACAGAGACTCACAGGGACTCCAGTCACACCTAGGCTGGCTTATGAACAAGGAAACCCAGAGTCATATTGCACCAAGTCATACCCATAGTCAACCAACTCCTTCCTTGTAAAAAGATACTCCAATACCTTATATGGGCCACATTACAATAGTGATACTGTACTGCAGAATACTGTAACTTCTTTTTAATAAGGCTCTAATACCCACAGGGAAAACCCACCCTATATTATATCTATGTAATGACACTCAGATCTATTCCTGATGAACAGGGGTCAGTATAAGGCTTGTCTTCATAGGGAAATTGACCAGAATAGCCCCGTCTTGGCACTTTTTCTGGAATAAGGGTGTCCACACAAGAAGCTATTCCAGAATAGCTCTAGCAGTTTAAATTCACACCATACCTTATTCTGGAATAACTTCTGCATGTAGACAAGCCCTAAAACAAAGGTCCAAGAAATAAGGGGTTTAGGGTGAAAACTGTAGCATCAAACCACTCCTTGAGAATAATTAAACCCAGGTCTTAAGTCACTGACACCCAATTATTAAGCCGTGCCCCATATAGTAACTTCACAGATACACCTCATTTAAACACCACAATACTGAGTTACAGAGAGGTGAAAGAGAGAAGAGCAAAGTAATGGGAGGGGGTCTGCCAGATGAGCACCACACCCTGAAGAGGACTTGTCCAAATAACTGAGTCCTCTAACTTTTGCCCAGACTCATGAGTGTGCATTCTACATGTTACCACAGCTGAGACTCAAACAGGATCCTGATGATTCATAGCTGGACATATTGGCAAGTGAAAGCACACCAGTGTCCTCTAGTGGTTGGAATCAGAAATACATAAATGTGGCATAGGCCCTATACTGCTTACCAGTAACAAAGATTCTTCTTTAGTTACAGTGATGGATGCCTGTGCTTTTGAAATACATTATCGGGGAGTTCCAAGTGTACATGGAATTGATACAATAAGGAGTGAATTTAAGAGGTGAGCCAAAAAGAAGCCTCTCCTTGGCTAAGCCAGCAATAGCTGGGCCAAACTGGAAGTTGTTTTGCTTTCCTTAGAAAAGAGTGCAGAGAAAACTAATAGAGAGCTACCTTCATTACAGTTCCCAAGAAGTTAGCTCCCCATCCCACACTGAGTATATCTACACTGCAGTGCAAGCCCAGGGTTCAAACTCAGGCTGAAGCCTAACCCCTCTTCCATTTACACACAAATCTTGAAAACCCAAGGCTTAAACACAGAGTCCCAGGACCTCATGGGGACGGAAGGTCTGAGCTTGAGTCAAGCTGGAAACCAGGGTTCATTGTTTTGCCATGTAGACGCAGCCCCGCTGAACGCATGCTCTGGGAGTCTGTCAAAAGTATTCCACAGTCCCACCGGCTGACTTTCATTGTCCTCTGGACAGTCACATTTGATAGACATTCATATTTTCCCACACTGAACCATGGAAAGGGCTAGAGTAGCCACCTTTTGGGAGGGTGCTAGGAAGCCTAGGATATGGGTTGTTGGACTCAGGCCCATATAATGCAGTGCAGGTGCTAGTGCCCAGGTTTAAACAATTCCTAACCTAAGATTACAAATGAGCGTAGATGCTTAAGCACTAGGTTAATGACCCCAAGGTCTGCTGACTCAAGTTCTACTAACACTGGACTTACATTGCAGTGTAGACATACCCACAAACCATTTTTCAAAGCAAAATGGCCCTTTCCATCTTCTCCCACAGCATTGAGAGAAGGGGGGCTTTCTTTTGCTTTTATTTCAAGGTGACCTGAAAACAAGTGATAAACCTGGATTTGTGCCCTTTTTTGCTTCTCTACATTGGCTAAAGAAGGCCTGAAAATGCACACCTTACAATTCAGGTCTTCTCTGTTCTGTCACGAACTGACAGGATTATGACATCACACACACTCCGCTGCTTTAGTTGACACCTATTTAACTGCAACACTGTGACAGATTTAACACCTATCTCCCTTCAGCCAAGGGCTAAACTTTCTCAGCTCAGATCTGAGTCATCCAAGGAGTCCTTCATCAGGAACAGGCAAAATGAGCTTTTGCATTCTTAAAATTACTAAAGGTAAAAACACGAGCAGAGTTTAAACACACACAACTTTCAGGCCTTCTACAAAGAGCCAAAATGGGCAAAAATCTATTCCCCCTGTACTGGTCAGCTTACAGTCTCACTAAACTGGCATCCAACTTGAAATGACTTTTCATTTAAACAATGAGATGGCTGAAAACCTAGTGTTACCATTACCTTAAAGTACCACATCAGATTAGTTCTTTTCCCACAGAGATAATAGTCCATCTATTGCAGTGTTGTTATGGCCATGTTGTTCCCAAGATACTAGAGAGACAAGTTGGGCGAGGCAGTATCTTTTATCTTTCAAAAGCTTGTCTCTGTCACCAACAGACCTTGGTCCAATAAAAGACATTACCTCACCTGCCTGGTCTCTCTCATATCCCACCTTGTCAAGGTGGAGCCATCCCATTGTCATGAGATGGCTTGCTGGTTTATTTATTTACATAACATAGTCATTGTGCCATAGGAAAGGAGTACTTGTGGCACCTTAGAGACTAACCAATTTATTTGAGCATAAGCTTTCGTGAGCTTCGTGTAGCTCACGAAAGCTTATGCTCAAATAAATTGGTTAGTCTCTAAGGTGCCACAAGTACTCCTTTTCTTTTTGCGAATACAGACTAACACGGCTGTTACTCTGAAACCTGTCATTGTGCCATAGGGAACCCAGACAGACCTGATATCATGTAAGCGTGAGCTAATGCTTCCTGGCTTAGGCACTGGGCCTTGCGCAGAGAACATGTGTTCCTCCTCAAGCAAATTGTGACTTAACACACCCTCCCCAAGTGGGAGTGGGACTTCACTGTCGCTCCCAGCAGGGTGGCCCCTGCAGGGCAGAGTTAGACTGCTTTGGTGGAGCAGTGTAAGCAAGGAGTTTCAATTCCTCTCATTCCATGAAGGCACGATGCTGCTAGGAAAGGGTTGAAGTCCATTAATGGAGCAGGGTGGAGAAGTCCAGGGTTGACCGAACAAACAATTTTTCCTCACCCCAGTAGGGTGGTGAGATCATATTTATAAAACCCTGTTACATAAAATACACAATGGTTTCTTTAAGACCAACTGGTGCCCTGACCCTGCCTAGGGCAATGGTGACAATCTCAACCCACAATACATACAGGCCTTCATTTGCCAGCAAGGACAGGAGGCCAAGGACGTGCTCTACCACCCCCTCCAGAACCATAGTAAGCATCATAGGCTGCAACTCAGCAGAGAGGATTCCTTAAGACACCGTTCTGTTTCCACAGCAGTATTAACACAGCTCAGGCTTAATAGGAGCAAATCTGTCTAAAAAGTAACACGAGAGAGACAAGGTGGGTGAGGTAGTGTCTTTTATTGGACTAACTTCTGTTGGTGAGAGAATCAGGGCCTGCAGGGGAACCAGTCTCCAGGCAACCTAGTAAGTGCAGCTGGCCTGCAATATGGGAAGAGTCAGCAGACTGGCTCTCAAGCCCAGCAGCAGCAGGCAGTTCAAGTGGCTGCTTCTCAAAACATTTGCCCAATGTCCATGGCTGCGATAACTCCTGCCCCTGCTTGTTCCCAACCCCTGCCCCACCTCACTCCTGGTAACTCAGTTCCGACTCTTGGTTCTGACACTGGCCTCTGACACCAGCTCTGCCCAGTAGGGATGACCGCCCACATTCCAGTCACTGACAGATGCTTCCTATGTTGATGGAAGGGATTTTCCATGGATGTAGATAATCCACCTCCCCAAGCGGCAGTAATGAGGTGGACACCGGGGTTAGGTTGGCTTAACTAGGGTGCATTGGTGCCAGGTTTGTATAATTTTTGGTGGTGCCCAGAACGGGTCCAAGCAGAGATAGGCACCATTTCTGAATGGCGGCTCTGAAAAGATAAGCCCAAACATTGGTGGAGCCAGGTCCGCCTTCCTGAATATATGTGGAGCACAGGCCTATATAACTCGCCGCCTATGGGGGTGCTCAGGGATGTGAATTTTCCACACATCTGAGCAACGTAGCTAGATCAGGGGTTCTCAAACTGTGGGTCAGGACCCCAAAGTGGGTTGTGACCCCACCAAGGCTGGTGTTGGCCCTGGGCCTCAGCAAGTCTGAAGCCCAAGCCCAAGCCCCACCACTCAGGGCTAAGGTTATATGCCCCCTGCCCAGGGCAGAAGCCTAGGGTGGTGGGGCTCGGGCAGGCTCTGTCTTCAGTGCCCCCTCCTGGGGTCATGTAGTAGTTTTTGTTGTCAGAAGGGGGTCACGCTGCAATGAAGTTTGAGAACCGCTGAGCTACATTAATCTATGCTTAAAATTTAGACCAAGGCTCAGCAACTCCTGCCAAGTATTAGAAGCCAGGAAGCCTGTGTTTACAGACAGTAACTGCATGAGAGCCACTGGTGACACCACATGGCCAAACTGGGAACTGCAATTTTCTGAAGTGTTTTATACCCTACAGGCGCCACTCCGAGAAACCGGTGCCTGGACCAGGGCCTGCCCCTTTCTGAATCCTCATGGGGGGGGGAGGGGGGGCGGGTTGGTTTTCCCATGCTGAGCACCCACAGCTCCAGCTGAAATAATGGGAACTGCAAGTGCTGAGCTCTGCTCGCTCACGTAGCTTGCGTGCTCAGTGTGCCGCAATTATTTTGTGGCCCTCCCACAATATGCCCCCGCTCTCACCTCCTAGCTGCTGGGAGGAAAGGGAAAGGATGTCCAGGAGAAAGCACTTTTATGAGTGTGTGAGGGGTCTGCCTTAACCTGCAGCCTCCGTGAAGGCCACCTCAGGGGCCCCCAGACAGGCAGATTTGTTTTAATTGAAAAAAGCCTGTTAAATCTAGGCAACCTTTGCTTTAGGAAGAGCCCCCAGGAGAAGCTGCTTTGCTTGCCTATAATACAGGTTCTCAGAGTGGATTAGCTGCTTGCTAGTCTGACTAGCAACTCTGATGTACTGCAAGAGCTCAAATGGTTTGCGAGCAAACCAGCTTCTCCTGAGAGGTCTTCATAAAGCAAAGGCTGCCTAGATTTACCACAAAAGGACATTAGGCGCTCAAGAGCAGGACATGGCAAAGCCAGAGGCAGCGTTAGCATTGGGGGATAGGCCTACAAATCACTTTTGGCTGCTGCCACCTACCCCTTTCCCACAAAACCAACTGCTTACCACCCGAGTGCACAATTTCCCACATCCATGCCCAGGTCCGGCCTGAGCCTTTGGAGAAGGGTTAGCGAGACTATTTGGAGGGCTCCTCCCGGAGTGACCCATTTTATAAAGGCAGTGTAGATGTAGCTGTGTCAGTCCCAGGGTACGAGAGACACAAGGTGGGTGAGGTAATATATTTTATTGGACCAACTTCTGTTGATGAGAGAGACACGTTTCCAGCCACACAGAGCTCTTCTTTCTGCTGAAGAGCTCTGTGGAGCTTGAAAGTTTCGTCTCTCTCACCAACAGTTATGTGACCCCCGAGCATGCTCAAATAAATTGGTTAGTCTCTAAGGTGCCACAAGTACTCCTTTTCTTTTTGCAAATACAGACTAACACGGCTGCTACTCTGAAACCAAACATTAACTAGGAACCACGATGTGGTCGGTGCATTTTGTTATCCCCACTTTACACACTGGGGGAGGGAATAATCCCAGCACTGAGACTGACTGCCCCTGTTGCCTAGGTCAGCATTCACTCATGACAAATTTCTGCCCCCACCATCCAAAGCCAGCAACTAAGGCTCTGTGGGATTGCCAGTAATCACAAGTTTCAGAGTAACAGCCGTGTTAGTCTGTATTCGCAAAAAGAAAAGGAGTACTTGTGGCACCTTAGAGACTAACCAATTTATTTGAGCATGAGCTTTCGTGATCACAAGGACTCCCCAGCATAGGTGGATGCTTTTGGTTTGCCATGCTTTTTTTTAAATACTACTGCATCTCTTATTAAAGCATGAATCTCAAGGGAGGGAGAGAAATGAAAAGGATCAGTTTCTCCTAGAGGAAAAGAATTGAAGGAGGGTAACAGTGCACTTGGCTGGGCTGGCTTCCAGCTTCCTCCTGGCATGGCTCTGCTTCCCAAATGACAAAGGAAGGAAGAAAACAGGAGCACAGCTGTCCTGGGAGGCAGAACCCAGCCATTGACCTGTGAGGAGCAAGCCCTACTGAGAAAGCCAGCACTTTAACCGGTGACTATCACTGTTCCCCAAGCTGCGGGTGTGAGTGAGCTAGGTACAGGCGCAATGTATTGGCAAAGTATAGGCCCCACCAAAAAGAGGAGTTGTTTAGGGTGGTCTGGGGGGGGGGGGGGGGGAAACAGAGATGAACAGTAGGAAAAATAGGTTGAAACTGAACAAAGAAGAACTGGAGAGACAAGGTGGGTGAGGTAATAAAGGGACTGAGAGACTTTTTCCATTGGACCATATTAACTGGAACCATAAACTCACTGAACATTAAATCTCATCAAATGAGGGTAAATCCATCCTCATCATCCACACTCATTATATTCCACACCTGAACATAGTCATTATATGAGCAACATACCCTCATAGCTCAATGTCTGTACTTTGACCCGTTAACCTTTTACCCCCAGTTGGGGATACTGAAGATTATGTACTCCTTACGGCATCCGATCCTAAACCAAATGTTGCACCCCTTGATAATCTGTACGTTATTCCCTGATAACAAGACACTTCTATGCTTTAACTCTGTACTGTTTTCTTTTTATTTTATCATCTTAATAAAATTCTTAAATCTGTTGGCAAGAGAGAGAAGTTTTGGCTTACACAGAGCTCTTAGAAGTGGAGCAGACTAGCAGGAAACATTTGGTAATTAATGCAGCCTACTGAACTGCGCCATGCAAAACACATTTCCTGGCTGTAGAGTTACTTAACCTTTAGAGCCTAAGGAGATCAGTGTGTGAGGAGGTGGGGGGAGGGTTATCCTGGTTTTCACACACATCCATCAGGGATATAAGCAAAATTTCCATGACAGTGGCTGACTGATCAGCAGCCCCAAGGTAGAGAAAGAACTACACATGGGAAAAGAAGAGCGTGTTTGTGTTTGGTTTCAAAGACCCAAAACCAGTCTGACTAGCTGAAAGCCCAGTTTCAGGCTACACCCTTCCCTTCCTCCCTGTGTGTTAATGGGAAGCGATCTCATTCCCAGAATGCCTCAGACTTAGTCATTATCTATGTAATCAAGCATTTCTGCTGCATTCATCACTATAGTATTTTGTGCTTAACAACTCCCCCCACCCCAACAGTGTGGGCTCATTCCCCTCCCTGAGGCAGATACCACAGAGCCACTTCAGCCCTATCCCCCAAGCCACTACAACCTGAGCGGGAATGCTGGTGCTGAGGGAAGACTCCTCACTGACAGGAGGACAACATTCCTCAGACACTTCTCTCAAGCCAGATAAAGACGAACAATATTTTATTAAAATCTGCATTTACAGAGGGAGCAAAATCATGAGTTAAGGATTCTTACACAGGCCTGGGGGGTTGTAGAAAAGCACAGGAGGCTGGGTGTGGAGGAGATGATGTAAGGCAGACCAGAAAAACATGAGAGCCTGGCAATGGGCAGGCGCTCAGGCAGGTGTCTACATGTCCTTTGCCATCCCTTCAGGGGGCAATTGTGGGTTATCAAGCCTGCAATCGGAGCACCAGCGGCTTGGGGGCAGTCATCATCCTCCCAAGAGAGGGACAGTTCTGCTGGACTCACACCCGAGGAGTCCGAGTGTCACTCCATTCAAGAAGAGATTATAATCACTTCATAACCTTCCCCAGGACATCCACTAGTGCCAGCTCACCACAGCCACAACCCTCTGGGGACGGGTCCCACACACTTGTGTCCAAACGTTTAAAAAAAAAAAATCTGTACATACATTTAACATTTTTAAAAGTCATAAAAGAAAATGATCCAGGTTATCACTTCATAGTGGATATTTCCAAAGCAGTGGACATGGGGAGTCCAGGCTCTAATCCCAGTATTAACCAGCATTGCTTCAGAAGCATTTCACAGACAACTCCTCACCCCAACTAGAGAGAGTTGGGTTCCATTCTAAAAGCAAGAGTAGCCTGGACTATTAGGTGCATGGCTGGGGTGAGAGGCCCCATCACTGTCACCGAGAGAAGCAGGAGTGCAGAGTAAAGGGCTTAGTCTCTGCCTGGAGTTGGGACTTTGTACTTAGCTACTCAACAAGAACATGAGTGAGTACAGGGACTAGTGTCTGGGTAAGTTCTCAGAGCCTCACGTAGCTGGTGCTAGACTTCAATGCTAGCAGCTGGGCTCATTTTGTTCCAGTCAAAATAGGGATGGGAGAAAAAGTGACTAAGAGAACCAGGGAGGTTCACTTTCCTCTGCACAGCCCCGAATCGGGGCTCTCTCAGGTATGTTGATCAGCAAAGGGGCACTCTGGCACTGCGTGAGATTCTCAGCCTCAAAATGTTAAATAAAGGAACATTTGCAAAAAAAGTTACAAGCTAACCACATTGAGCTGCTCCAGACATCTGTCCCCAACAGCAGAGCCAGGCCATCACCTGGGCAAATCCAGAGGCCTGTGAGCAGTTTCACCAGAGCTGGGGCTATTACACTCTGTGGTTTGGGACATGAGAAAATGGACCAACATGCTTGCTCACCCTCCCTCCCTCAGTTTCACCTCTATCCATCTTTGGTGCATGGGTGGGAAGCTGCTCATTTCTCCATACATGTCCTCTTCCTCCAAAAAGCCAACCAGGGTCCTTTTGCCAGGATACTACCTTGTTCCCACGCTGTGCTGATTGGCCCCTTCCCTGTGGCAGAACTTACCATGAGCAACCAACAGGTGGCGTTAGTTCAGCACAGCTGAAGCAAGGGTACTGGCTGAACCTGCAAGGGTGGAGAGGCCACTCTTTCCATCTCCCCCTAAGACTAGCTAGAAAACTAGGGACATATCCTTCCATTCACTTTGAGTAAGAATATGCACATTTGCAAAGAGTGTTTAGAGACCAGACTGTCATCCTGAAAAACAGACACGTGGAAGGGGAAGACAAAGAAGGGTACATGTAAAACTCTTACTGCGGTGTGTTTGGGGAGATATTAGTTACACATTTCTGTAATATCTGTTCAAAACTCAAACAGCAATCAAAATGTAGACAACCCTGTCTTTCCTGTCATAGAAGAGAGATCATCTGAAAGACTGGCACATAGTTCACAGCACTGACTGAGCCAGTCATGTGAAGCATGCAAGCCCAGACAAATTCTCACGGAGATCCCCAAGTTTGGCATTGGGACAGAACTACCTAGGGAAGGTGGTTTGGGGACCGGTGAATATGAGGAGGTGGTTGGATAGACCCAAAGTGGGCAGATTTACATGTCACAGGAAAAAAAAAAAATAGCTGGTTCTGGTGGGCCTGCAGAAAAATTAATGCCACATAAAAGTCAAACCACAGCCCCTTCAGTAGATACAGCAAATCCTTCTGCCAATCTCACTTAGAGTGGCAGGCACAGAACCACTCAGAGCTGTGACTGGATTGCTCAAAATGGGAAGGGGAAAAAGTCAAGAGGTGAACTAAAATCCTTCCCCATACTTTCAGCTTCAAGAGCAACCACAAGCACTTGGGACATGGCTAGTATCTACTGCCACGCTACAAACATCTTCTAATAGAAAAGGAGGTGAAGAGTCCTTCAGGCACAGGCTATTGTTTCTAACACAAACAGTACATGGAACTGTGCCTGATCAGAGGGAAGTGCTTGGATCAGATGGGTTTGGTTGTACTGTTGTAAACCAGGTGCTCAGTATCCTCTGTGGTGGAGAGGGTTGAGTTGGTAGCAGTGGTAGGCTGGCGTCGCCGGCTGTTCCTCTTTCTATTCTTCAGGAAGAAGTAGCCAATGATGACCACGACTACCATTATGCAGATACAAAGGAGAACTGTAATAGCCACCTCAAAAGCACCTGTAAGGGGGACACACACAGTTACAAGTTTCAAATACCCACCTGTATCAAGCCTATCCTCAGCTATCCAGGTCAGTGGGGGACATGCCAGACTGGCTATGAGAGGAGAGAGTCTTCCTGCTGTTCTTTGATGCCTACAGATTATAGGGCTCAATTCTCTTCTCGCTTATATTAGGAGTAACTACAGAGGTCAACCGAGTCACACAGGAGTGAGAGAGGAGAAGGAGTCCCACAGATCCATTTCCCTTGTCCCATGAAGACCACATTACTTCCTGAAGTTAGATGTGATGTTCCCTCCCCCCCCCCCCGATAATGAAGTGCAATACATTCCATGAGAGAGGGAAGGAGAGATCATGACAAACATGTCACTTGAGTAGAATTCTTACTTACTCAAGCCAGCTTGCTGGGTCCCATATGCTCCCCATCTCTGGCCAATCACATCTGCCTCTGCACAGGGAAAAAACAACAAACAAACAGTCTCATGAGAGAGCTGGGAACAATGGGATGAGGCACCAGCCTCCCAGGACACTTTCATGCTGGAGTCAAACTGCATACATGGAATTAACCACCAGAGTATTCCCTTCCAGCACACCCTCAACTCAGCCAGGGCATTATTGTCCATTTCTTTAATTCTGGCTTCTCTCTTTCTCTACAAATACAGGAATCTGGGGAGGAGAGAGTCTCCCTTCTGACAGCCCCAATGGGGGAAAATATGCTCTTGGGGCAGGCCAGTGAAGGATGGTATTGATCCACGCAACACTTCAGAGAAAGCATCAGAGCAGGAGTCTCTCCACTTCCTTACATACACAGCTTAATGGAATCCCTTCTTTGGGACCCCCTCCCCTCCCACTCAGACAAGACACAATCTGCACTAGCTGATGTAAAACTAGTTTCTAGATGCATGTTTTAGCACATCTGAGTCAACTGTCCTTTGGATGGGCTATCACCAGCAGGAGAGTGAATTTGTGTGGGGGGGTGGAGGGTGAGAAAACCTGGATTTGTGCTGGAAATGGCCCACCTGATGATCACTTTAGATAAGCTATTACCAGCAGGACAGTGGGGTGGGAGGAGGTATTGTTTCATATTCTCTGTGTATATATAAAGCCTGCTGCAGTTTCCACGATATGCATCTGAGGAAGTGAGCTGTAGCTCACGAAAGCTTATGCTCTAATAAATTGGTTAGTCTCTAAGGTGCCACAAGTACTCCTTTTCTTTTTGCGAATACAGACTAACACGGCTGTTACTCTGAAACCTGTCCTTACAGAGAGGACCTACAGGTTTGGGGGCATGTGTCTCCCCACCACCAAATATCCAGTTTTGCCTCCTCCATCGTTGTATCAATGTGATGACCCTGAAGAGGGCAAAACAGATACCCACGGCCCCTAAACTGGGCCATTTCACTCCAGTGTCAAGAACTATTGGAATTCTCTCTGGCTGGACCGCCAAGAGCCAATGCCTTGCACATCAATACCCAAAATGCTCCTCTAGTTCACAGCAGTAACGGAGCTCAAGACACTCCCAAGAAAAGTAGGGTGGCCTGGGGGAGGTTGTACTGCAGAGTGTTATTTTCTGGGTGCTCTGCACGAGCAATCAGACAGAACGAGGAGCTTTGTGGAGAGAGGCCAGGGTTAGAAAGCAATGCTCCATCTCATGCTCTGCAGAGCTCCAGCCTATTTGGAGCCAGGGAATTTAGCTTGGAGGGTTTCACTGTGGTAGAGATGCTGTCCCCCTCACCCCACAGCCCTGTTGCTTACTTGTGATGCCTGCACATGATTTCAGACACTCTTCTTCCTCCTCAAAGTTATTTCGGTTGCCTTCACAGCCCCCGTAGGTGAAGCGGTCACATTTCTCGGTGAATGGGTTATAGTACCAGCGGGGGATGCTCTCTTTGCACAGCCCAGTGTCTGGTAAATCCACACAGTGACCTGGCAAAGCAAGAGAGGTGTTCAGGCTTGTGACGAAGGGGGACTGTTCTTAATGTTTCCTCTGAATACTGTAGGGGTGTCTCAGTTTCCCCTATGCATTTCTTAAGTCTCTAGGTGGTGAGATAAGGGGTGTAATTGTTGCAGAGCAAAGGGCCAGTGTACATAAATGGCCGACACTCCCATCTCCTGGCAACTGATGGCCTGGGCCTTTCCCCCCTGCAAGGTAATAGCTAAAGGGTTGGAGAACAAAGGAATCAGGTGACCTCCTGGCCGGGGAAAGGGACAAAGCCCAGAGGAGGAGGGTCTGGAGGGGGAGTCAGTTTGGGCTGGCTGGGGATGTGGAGTGAAGTGCAGACACAGACTTGGTTGTCTCGCTCACTGCCCCCCAAAATGGACCCGGCTGAGGGGTCCTGTTCTTTGTACAGCTCTGCTTTAGACCGTGTTCCTGTCATCTAATAAACCTCTGTTTTACTGGCTGGCTAAGAGTCATGTCTGACTGTGAAGTTGGGCTGCAGGACCCTCTGGCTTCCCCGGGACCCAACCTGGGCGGACTCGCTGTGGGAAGCGCACGGAGGGGCAGAGGATGCTGAATGCTCCGAGGTCAGACCTAGGAAGGTGGAAGTCGTGTGAGCTTTTTGCCTGGAAACAGTCTGCTCACACGGAGGAGACTTCACCAGACTGGCTTCATAGGGAGCAGTTGCAGAGCATTGCCTGGGGACTCCGTGACAGGGCTCAACCAGCACAGTTACAGTGTCCATGCTTCATAACTCCTCTAGTGCCCCGTGTGCCACTGTTCAGTCTCCAAGCCACTTTGTGCCACCTATTTCCTAGAGTTAGCAAAGACTATCAACATCTGATTGATATAACTGCCAACCAACTGCAGGCACACTGGCAACAATCACCCTCACAGCCCCAAGAGTGAATGGGGGGGGTGGGGATATAGCCAATTAGGGCATTTTAGCAGAAGCTGGAAGAGGATAATGCTGTTCCCATCAGAAGAGAGATCAGTGCCTCCCCAGTACGTTCCTCTTGTAAACAAGCCCTGACTGCAATAGCTACTCCACCGAATAACTCTAGCATGTTAAATTCACACCCTACCTTATTCGGAGATCACTTCCCTATGTAGGCAAGCCCTAAGCATGGAGGCTTAAAAGAAGGGAAAGTCTCCCCTTCCCACAGAGCAGGGAGAGCACTCCAGCAATCACTGCAATGAGTGAGAGCTAATGAGGCCAACAGCTGTCATTGGTAGATTAAAACAAACAGAGAGAGGGTGGCCTAGAGTCCAGAGGTAATCCTGAGGTTCTCATCCGTCTAACATTACACCAGTGCCTGACTGCCCAAGTGTTCAAAGTTCACTTAATAAACAGGACACTGCCAAGCAGAACTGCCACCTGTCCATAAGTCTCCCCAGAAGGCATTGGAGTGTGGTCTAGGCATCAGGTATGGCATTAGAACCACACACTCAAATCCTTGCAATGTTGACTGGAGCAATTCATCCTCCCAAGTTTAGACAGATTGATGCGGTGAGTGTCATGCAACTTACTGCATGGGGGTATGGGTGTGGGAGGAGCTCCCTGGAGGAGCACGGCGCTACTTACCGTGGTGAAGAGGTTTTACTCTGGTTATGCCTCCTCTATACTATTCAGGCAAACAAACAGTGCTGAAATTGATTCAGGAAATGCTTTTAGACCCAGTGTCAATGGGATCAGTCAGGCACTGACTGGCTTATGCTAGGCAAGAGTCCTTTTCTGGGATAGGCAATTTCCCACTATGCACTGGGAAAATACCTGGAAGAAGGCTAGAGTAGCCTTTCAGGATTTGTAACACACATACCCTGCTCGGTCGTAACATTGATTTTCCGTAGTTTATTGAACGCAAGTGCATCTGCAAAAAGAAACAGCTCATAGGATAGAAACGTACAGTCCCCGGCTCAGTATGAAACTCCTCCACCCATCCCAAGATATGTGAAGAGAGGTCTTTGTGGGACACTTCCTAAATACTTTTTTCTCCCTTCTGCTAGTATCATACATAAGGCAGGCAAAGAAGCTATAAATCCAGGTCCACAAATATTTTTAAAAAATCAAGGTGGAAAAGGAATTAGGTATGGAAGTGTGACTAATAATAATGGGATGAAATTAAGGAAGGGAAAGTTTAGGCTCCTTATCAGGAAATACTCCCTGACAGCAAGATGTATTTGACTGTGGAATAGCCTCCCAAGAGAAGTGGGGGGAAAAAAAAGTCATGTCACTCTAGACTTTTAAAACTAATACTGGTTTGTGATGCTCAAGAGAGGGGAATCATAGAATATACACATGCTGTAGGATGAGAAAACAGAAAGGATCCCAGGAATTATCTGTCATGACAAAGAAGCAAGAGGGAGGTTAAGGAGTTCAGTGTTTGCCATGTCAGGTGCAAGCTGTTAGCAGGACATCCTTGTAATGTTTAAGAGACTGGAAGATGTCGGGGTGGCAAAAAGTATTTGGAGGTGGTACATGAAAACATGAGACCAGCTAAGGTCACTCAGGGATAAGATACAGGGGGAGAAAAGGACAGAACCCTGTGGGTCACAGACAGAAGGGTAGACTCCAGAGGGGAGAGAGAGAGTGGAGGAAGAATCCAGGAAGTAAGGGAGAGTCAAGAACAGCGTGATCAGCAGTGTTGGGACTCCCAAATGCTAGTGACAGGGCAGTGCTGTGAAGATGCTTACGTGTGAGGGATACAACTGGGTTAGGAGACCAGAGTACTATGCTACAGTAAGATGTATCCATCTTCAGGCACTAAAGTTGGAAAGTTTTGGACCCAGACTCCAAGTACTTACACGTCTCACAATACGCCTCATCTGATCCATCTGCACAATCTGAAGTTTCATCACATTCCAGGAAACCATCAATGCAGCAGCCATCTCTGCATTTGAAGTGGAAGGACTCACAGTTCCCATTGCACACTGTAACAGAAAGAAGCTGGACTTCAGAAAAAGCAGACTGACTCCCTCAGGGAACTGATGGGCAGGATCCCCTGGGAGAATAACATGAGGTGGAAAAGGAGTCCAGGAGAGCTGGCTGTATTTTAAAGAATCCTTATTGAGGTTACAGGGACAAACCATCCCGATGTGTAGAAAGAATAGTAAATATGGCAGGCGACCAGCTTGGCTTAAAAGTGAAATCCTTGCTGATCTTAAACACAAAAAAGAAGCTTACAAGAAGTGGAAGATTGGACAAATGACCAGGGAAGACTTTAAAAATATTGCTCGGGCATGCAGGAGTGAAATCAGGAAGGCCAAATCACACCTGGAGTTGCAGCTAGCAAGAGATGTTAAGAGTAATAAGAAGGGTTTCTTCAGGTATGTTAGCAACAAGAAGAAAGTCAAGGAAAGTGTGGGCCCCTTAGTGAATGAGGGAGGCAACCTAGTGACAGAGGATGTGGAAAAAGCTAATGTACTCAGTGCTTTTTTTGCCTCTGTCTTCACGAACAAGGTCAGCTCCCAGATTGCTGCACTGGGCGGCACAGCATGGGGAGGGGGTGGCCAGCCCTCTGTGGAGAAAGAAGTGGTTCGGGACTATTTAGAAAAGCTGGACAAGCACAAGTCCATGGGGCCGGATGCGCTGCATTCGAGAGTGCTAAAGGAGTTGGCGGATGTGATTGCAGAGCCATTGGCTATTATCTTTGAAAACTCATGGCGATCGGGGGAGGTCCCGGATGACTGGAAAAAGGCTAATGTAGTGCCCATCTTTAAAAAAGGAAAGGAGGAGGATCCTGGGAACTACAGGCCAGTCAGCCTCACCTCAGTCCCTGGAAAAATCATGGAGCAGGTCCTCAAGGAATCAATTCTGAAGCACTTAGAGGAAAGTGATCAGGAGCAGTCAGCATGGATTCACCAAGGGCAAGTCATGCCTGACTAATCTAATTGCCTTCTATGACAAGATAACTGGCTCTGTGGATGAGAGAAAAGCAGTGGACGTGTTGTTCCTTGACTTTAGCAAAGCTATTGACACGGTCTCCCACAGTATTCTTGCCTGCAAGTTAAAGAAGTATGGGCTGGATGAATGGACTATAAAGGTGTATAGAAAGCTGGCTAGATTGTCGGGCTCAACGGGTAGTGACCAATGGCTCCATGTCTAGTTGGCAGCCGGTATCAAGTGGAGTGCGCCAAGGGTCGGTTTTGTTCAATATCTTCATAAATGATCTGGAGGGTGGTGTGGATTGCACCCTCAGCAAGTCTGCAGATGACACTAAACTGGGAGGAGGGGTAGATACGCTGGAGGGGAGGGATAGGATACAGAGGGACCTAAACAAATGAGAGGACTGGGCCAAAAGAAATCTGATGAGGTTCAACAAGGACAAGTGCAGAGAGTCCTGCACTTAGGATGGAAGAATCCCATGCACCACTACAGACTAGGGGCCGAATGGCTAGGCAGCAGTTCTGCAGAAAAGGACCTAGGGGTTACAGTGGACAAGAAGCTGGATAGGAGTCAACAGTGTGCCCTTGTTGCCAAGAAGGCTAATGGCATTTTGGGATATATGTAGGGGCATTGCCAGCAGATCAAGGGATGTGATCGTTCCCCTCTATTTGACATTGGTGAGGCCTCATCTGGAGTACTGTGTCCAGTTTTGGGCCCCACACTACAAGAAGGATGTGGAAAAATTGGAAAGAGTCCAGCAGAGGGCAACAAAAATGATTAGGGGACTGGAACACATGACTTATGAGGAGAGGCTGAGGGAACTGGGATTGTTTAGTCTGCGGAAGAGAAGAATGAGGAGGGATTTGATAGCTGCTTTCAACTACCTGAAAGGGGGTTCCAAAGAGGATCTAGACTGTACTCAGTAGTAGCTGATGACAGAACGAGGAGTAATGGTCTCAAGTTGCAGTGGGGGAGGTTTAGGTTGGATATTAGGAAAAACTTTTTCACTCGGAGGGTGGTGAAACACTGGAATGCGTTTCCTAGGGAGGTGGTGGAATCTCCTTCCTTAGATATTTTTAAGGTCAGGCTTGACAAAGCCCTGGCTGGGATGATTTAGTTGGGGATTGGTCCTGCTTTGAGCAGGGGGTTGTATTAGATGACCTCCTGAGGTCCCTTCCAACCTTGATATTCTATGAAAGATTATGGGTTTTTTGGGGTGGGGGGAACAGTGTTCACCAGAAAACCCCCACCTCCTGGCACCCAGATATGTCGTGAAGGGCTTGTGCCTCCCTTTGAGCTTCCTGGGGCATGGGAAGCCTGGACAGTACTCACTTCAGAGTCCATCAGTGCCACTCCGAACTTGGTCCAAGGAAGTCAGTGTGGAATGAAGCAAAGTGCCTCCTTTCCCCAGGGAGCGAACAAGCTTCCTCTTTCATGACTTGGAAGTGCAGAGTGCTAGCTATAAAGCTACAGAACTTAGATTTTAGCCTCGACACCCACCTCTCTCATTCACACTTACCGGAACACACTGCACATTAGACAGAGAGGTATGAGAAGCCTACCTGGCTTGGCCCGCGTTCCAAAAGAGCCTGCAGAAAAGACATAAAAAAAGCTACATTATTTTGGTGAATCAGAATCTGTTCTATACGGGTCTCTATGCCTCCCACAATAACCAAGGCTACCCTAGCACAACAGCTACCTGGGACAAACATTTTGATTGTTTACCAAAATCCAATATTGCATTTTCCAGGAGAGCTATATCCTGTGTGGGGAGGGGAGGTAGGAAAGGTACTGACTGCTCTGAAGTCCCTCCCACCTCACCCCTCCTAAGCCAGTCAAGCTATTCCAAATTGTCTCTCTTGTCTCCGTTCCTCTGACCTCACCTTGAGGCTCAATATGAAGCACAGTGGCCTGACAGAGGCCCCATGAATTCGTCACATCGCAGACTTTGCTGATTGGCTCTTAACAAAGGCTCAGCTGTGCTACGGCTAAAGGGTGTAAAGAGAAAGCTGAATTTCATGGGAAAGAGAGGAACTTCTGGCACCTCCATGGCAAGACACCTTGTTCTGTGGCTACATTTATAGGTAGCACGAAAAGGATTTTGAAAGCAAGTCTGTGGCCACAGAAGTGTAGTAAACACCAGGCCTTGAATGAACTTCTTTCACGCCATGGTGAGGAACGCTGAGTAGACAGAAACTTCAAACTAAATACCAAGTATATGCCAATCAATGGAACCATGAGACCGCACTGACCCAGGGGTTTCTGCTCTAGATGGACTCACCTTGAACATTCTTGCAGGCAAGTTTACACTCTTCCTCCCGTACGTAGTTATTCTTGTTGGCCTTGCAGCCCCCAAAGGTGAATCTCTCACATTGCTGAGACGCTGGATTGTAGAACCAGCGGGGAAAGGACCCACGGCACCGACCCACCTTACTAGGAGCCAAGCAGAACTCTGGAATGTAAGAAAGGTACTCCAATGCAAAACGTCTGCATGCAAGGCCAGAGCTCGTTTTACTTCAACTCCACAGCTGGAGTATGGATGCTTGGCCTTGCTGAAATATCAGGAGGTGAGCTGGATCAGCAGCAATGACTGCAGCGTACTGCTAGGGCAGGATCAAGCACTAGCTAATCTGACGCCAATTGTCCCATCTTTGTAGTCACAAAGGGAGGGCAGGAGCAGGCACTGGTGGCTTGTGGGAGGGCAGGGGGGAATAGGGGGAAGAGTTCTCCCAAAGGCTACACATATCTTGAGCTCAGTCTGAGGACGTTCCTTCTAAAAAATATTTTCTTGTCTGCATTCTAGGGAAGTCTATTTACCGTGGTACTGGGATGGAGAGAGGACACCTCTGCTTAAGGCATTGCTGCCAAATGGCCACCAAGAACTCACACTGCCTCATTGACGCAGAACTCTGAACATCTTGATTACCAGGCACAAATCCTTTGTAGGAAGTTTGATAATCAAATCCGTGGCCATTTAGGACTTCACAGTGATAGCTGTCGCTATGCTGCACACTAGGATTATTTGGCACTTCATAGTGTAAGCAAGGAATTAAACACACACACACACACCCCCCCTCAGGTACTCCTTCTCCAAAAGCACAAGCTCTTACCTGAGCTAAAGGACAATTGTTGTTAGCAGTATAAGGCCTATGATATAGAGCTGAGCAGTTTTGGTCCCATCCAATAAAGAGCAGAGTCTCACACACATGGTCAGTTCATTACCATGCGTTAGTTTTGCATGGGGATTGGAGAAACTGAGAAAGGCAGTGGTGGATGGGGAGATCTTATACCAGTATTTCCCAAACTTGGGACACCACTTGTTCAGGGAAAGCCCCTGGCGGGCCAGGCCGGTTTGTTTACCTGCTGCATCCGCAGGTTCGGCCAATCGCGGCTCCCCCTGGCTGCGGTTCGCCGCTCCAGGCCAATGGGGGCTGCGGGAAGCGGCGCGGGCCAAGGGATGTACCGGCCGCCACTTCCCGCAGCCCCCATTGGCCTGCAGCAGCAAACTGCAGCCAGTGGGAGCCGTGATCGGCCGAACCTGCGGACGTGGCAGGTAAGCAAACCGGCCTGGCCCGGCCCGCCAGGGGCTTTATCCCAAAGCAGTATCCCAAGTTTCAGAAACACTGCCTAATACTAATAAAGTTTAGGTGTGGTAGGTTAAATTTTCATCTGGAGAAACTTCATACAGTCGTCCTGCCTCCAGTCCCCCAACATACGGTATTCCCATGCACCATCTCCCACAAGAGTGCTGGTAACATACTTAGCTTGCTGATAACCTATTAGAGCAGCAATCTTAGGTGGGACCCCTGGAGATTCTAGTTCAAAGGTCTATCTGGGTAGACTCACCTTCAGTCTGTTCAGCTGTCAGGACCATAATTGTGATGTTGCTGGAGTCCTGCTGGCCAGCACTGTCTGTGACAGTGAGCTGGAAGACATACTGCCCCTCCTGCAGGTTGGAGATCTCAGCTTGATCTGACCCTTTCTTCGAAAAAGCAAAACAAACAAAGTCAGAGAAGGAGCTGGCATATCAAACAGTGGGGGGAGAGGGGAGTATGCGCCCATGTGTGTTGCGTTAGGAGGAGAGCAGCTGAGCCACACCTGGAATAGGCTTCCACGCACTGTCATCTTGTAAAGCACTCTGGGATTCTTTACAACTATGGGCTAGATTCTGCCTGCGCATGCCCAAGCGGGCTAAGGGAGGTAGATAACACCACATCCTCAGCACCCTAGCATGACCAGTCTAGATACTGGTGGTCTTTAGGGCACTACACTTTGGACTAGATAATAAGCTCAGTAGTGCCATAGGCTCTGAAGATATTACAGCCAGATAGGAGTCAAGAGGCATGGGTTCTATTTCTTACTCTGCCACTGATTTGTTGTGCAATTTTGAGAAAGTCACTGAGCAGCTTTGTGCCTCAGTTTCCCCATCTGTAACATGATGATAAAACCTTATGTAAAGAACGCCTCAGTGACAGGCATTCTAACTGTGTTGTTGTTGCTTACTAGTCTCTGGGTACACCATGCCATCTGACAGCAGGCATCAATGGGTTTTAAGTCTTGGCTTTAATTAGCTCATGTAGCCTTTCAGGCACGTAAGGATTGTAGGATTTGAACAGGGAGAAGCACCTATCCAAGACAGTGAAGAAATCAGAGAACAGCCCAATGAGAACAGGAGCAGAACTCTAGGGACAGGCCACAGGGATACGAGCTAGCCCATTTGGGGAGGAGAAGGCTAGCAATCAGAGCATAGTAGAACCAGAGTATGGGTCAGACACCTCGCTCAAAGACACGCACTAAGAAGCAAAGATGGTTATAGCACTTTAGATACTGTTTTCTCTCTCTCTCGCAACATTCCAGTGGTGAAGCACTGGAATGGGTTACCTAGGGAAGTGGTGGAATCTCCTTCCTTATTGGTTTTTAAGGTCAGGCTTGACAAAGCCCTGGCTGGGATGATTTAGTTGGGGATTGGTCCTGCTTTGAGCAGGGGGTTGGACTAGATGACCTCCTGAGGTCCCTTCCAACCCTGATATTCTATGATTCTCTCTCCCCCCCCCGCCACCTCCCAAAATAGAACAGATCAAATGCACAGGGGATGAGGATCCAGGAGCACTCGCTGGATTCTTGACTTCCTGTGCTGCAAGAGTTTCCTGATGGAGAGGAGAAAGGTTAGCTCACTAAGCAATGACAGCACCACCGAGTGACAACAGCAGGGAAGTATAAAAGTATGGAAGATGCATGGGAGAGAGCAGAAGAGACAGAAAACGGTAGGATATTGATAGGAAACTCTGCCATTGTGGCCCAGCTTCTTCTCTCAACTCCTCTGCCCTTAACTCATTTTAAAGAGGGGCGAGATAGAGAGCAGACACTTGGCTGCAACAACATGAAGAGGGAAGGACAAGGTGACCCATAAGATATTGATCACTTGCAACATATTTGGTGTATACAGCATGAGCCTTTGGGAGAGAAAAGCAGCACTCTCTCCGCTCCTACCTCCACCACCACAGAGGTGTCACCAAGCAGAAGTTTCCAATCATAACTGACAATCCCATGGTCATCTGAGCTCTCTGTGCCTCTCAGTAACACTGGCTCCTGAGGCTGCACCTTCATGTCCATCCCAGCACGGGCTATGGGAGGCTTATCATCTGGAGAAAAAAGGCAACAAAAGGCTTAGGTAAGAAGAAGGACTGGGGTCTTGTCTCAACCAGGAAGAGGGTGGGATTCCCCCAGACTGAATACATGTGGGTTCCAGTCACTGAAATAGGAAGACGTTTGATCATTCTATGTTAGTAAGCAAGTTGCTCTGAGACAGAGAAGTGGGGCACATGAGGAATGCCGGGTCAGTTTCAAGGGTCTGGAACAGAATTATTTCTCTTACCTAACCCATCTTCTCCATTATTAAATGTGACTGGTCAGTAATCCATACTGCAGCCAGTCTCTTTGAGCCAATTGCAACTACTTAGAGATTTTACCTATAGGAAGAAGTATAGGTGACAAGGGAACATCTTGTTCCTACAGCTGTGGACTCCTAACGCTCACAAATTTTACATAACCCCCCCGACCCCCCACCCCCCCCCCACACCATTTAATGTTGGCGTTAGACAAGGAATCAGTTCAACATTTTCTACCAATTAATTCCCTCCAATACCCAACTTAAGGAGACACTTTTGTGGGGGATGTGGGAAGTGATATAATTCACTTATTCCAGGTTTCTATTCAAAACTCATATTGTCTCTGGAGAATAGCCCCCCCTTGAAAAAAAATCTTGCACAACCTTCAAATGCCATCCCATGGACCACACCCCTCCCTTCACACCACTAACATAATCTGGATCAAAAGGTCACTCTGGAAAATGTAAAACGCAAAAGTAAATCCTCATCATGGGAACAGGCCAGTAAAAACAGAATGCAGGCCATAAAACTTCACCCAATAATTTCTGCATCAAGCCCAATAATTTATACTCAAATTCAACCACATCTTTTAAGAAGTCATCCATTCTTGATTTATAATCCAGCTATGAAAGCCTTATACTGTGCTATGAATGGTTACTATAGAGAGAGGATCAGAATACACCAAATCTCTTGGTAAACTATTCCAATGGTTTATTCATTCAAGTGACACCATCAAAGGACCTAATCACATTAGCCACGCCATCAGGGGCTCGTTTACCTGCACATCTACCAATGTAATATATGCCATCATGTGCCAGCAATGCCCCTCTGCCATGTACACTGGCCAAACAGAACAGTCTCTACGCAAAAGAATAAATGGACACAAATCTGACATCAGGAATCATAACATTCAAAAACCGGTAGAACACTACTTCAACCTCTCTGGCCACTCAGTAAAAGATTTAAGGGTGGCAATTTTGCAACAGAAAAGCTTCAGCAACAGACTCCAACAAGAAACTGCTGAGTTTGAATTAATATGCAAACTAGATACCATTAACTTGGGTTTGAATAGAGACTGGGAGTGGCTGGGTCATTACACATATTGAATCTATTTCCCCATGTTAAGTATCCTCACACCTTCTTGTCAACTATCTAAATGGGCCATCTTGATTATCACTACAAAAGTTTTTTTCTCCTGCTGATAATAGTCATCTTAACTAATTAACCTCTCACAGTTTGTATGGCAACTTCCATCTTGACTTGTGCTAGAAATGGCCCACCTTGATTATCATACACATTTTAAAGAGAGTGGTCACTTTGGATGGGCTATTACCAGCAGGAGAGTGAGTTTGGGGTGGGGGGGAGGAAGGACAACGGAGGGTGAGAAAACCTGGATTTGTGCTGGAAATGGCCCAACTTGATGATCACTTTAGATAAGCTATTACCAGCAGGAGAGTGGGGTGGGAGGAGGTATTGTTTCATGGTCTCTGTGTATATAATGTCTTCTGCAGTTTCCACAGTATGCATCCGATGAAGTGAGCTGTAGCTCACGAAAGCTCATGCTCAAATAAATTAGTTAGTCTCTAAGGTGCCACAAGTACTCCTGTTCCTTTTGCAGATACAGACTAACACAGCAGCTATTCTGAAACCTGTCAAATATCCCAATGGTTAATTACCTTCACTATTAAAAATTTACACCTTATTTTCAATTTGAGTTTTTCTAGATTCGAGTTCCAGCCATTGGATCTTGCTGTGCCTTTTGCCTCCTAGATTAAATAGCCCTTTGGCGTTAGGCATCTTCTTCCTGAGTAAATACTTCTAAGCCATGATCAACTCACCTCTTGGCCCTCTCTTCAATAAACCAAATAGAATCAATCTCCTTAAGTCTCTCACTGTGAGATGCATTTTCCAGACCACAATTCTTTGTAGCTCTTCTCTGAGCTGCCTCCTATTTCCCCCCTCCCAAAATCCTTTAGAGTGTTGACACAAAAACTGGACAAAGTATTCTAGTAGCTTTGTGAGACCCTACTACTACTCTATATCACCTCCCCACTAAACAATTCTGTTTATACAGCCAAGCATCACATGAACCCTTTAGCCAGAGAATTACAGTGGATACTCAAGTTCTTTCCATGGCCACTGCTTGCCAAACCTCACATCCTGTAATTATGGCTTACATTCTATGTTCCTAGATGTAAGACCTCACATTTGGCTGTATGAAAACATCTGATAGAAAACTGGGTACAAAAGCCATCCAGAGCACTCTGTATAAGTGACACATCCCTGTAATCAAATTTACCACTCCAGTCTTTAGGTCACCTACAATCTTCATCAGCAATAATTTTACATTTTATTCCACAGAATTTTTGATAAAAATAATTCCTAAAAATGTAGAGCTGGAAGGCACCTCAAGAGGTCAGCTAGTGCCATCCCCCTATGCTGAAGCAGGATCAAGTGTACTGTGGGCACCCCATCCGACAGGTGTTTTGAATCCCCATCTTTGGGAGTTTTTTTAAAACAGTTTATGCAAAGCCTCCCTTTGAAGCCTATTCCACTAGTTAACTATCCTTATAGTTAGAATGTTTTTCCTAATATCTAACTTAAATCTCCCTTGCTGCAGAGTAAGCCCATTACTTTTTGTCCTATCTTCAGTGGACACGAAGAACAACTGATCTCCATCCTCTTTATTACAGCCTGTAACATATTTGAAGACTTATCAGGTCCCCCCTCAATCTTCTTTTCTCAAGACTAAACATGCCCAGTTTTTTAACCTTTCCTCATAGATCATGTTTTCTAAACCTTTCATCATTTTTGTTGCTCTCCATTTTTGTTGCTCTCCAATTTGTCCACATGTTTCTGAAAGCGTGACACCCAAAACTGGACACAGTACTCCAGCTGAGCCTCACCAGTGCCAAGTTCAGAAGAACAACTACCTCCCTTGTATTACATAGGACATTCTCATTAATACACCCCAGAATATTAGTCTTTTTCACAACTGCATCATCTTGTTGGCTTATATTCAATTTGTGATTCACTCTAACTTGTAAATCCTTTTCAGCAGTGCTACTACCTACTCAGTTATTCCCCATTTTGTAGCTGTGCATTTGATTTTTCCTTCCTAAGTATACTACATTGTCCTTGTCTTTACTGAATTTCATCTTGCTCATTTCAGACCAATTCTCCAATTTGGCAAGGTCCTTTTGAATTCTAATCCTTGCCTCCAAAGTGCTTGTGAACCCTCCCAGCTTAGTGTCATCCAGAAATTATAGAAGCATATTTTGCCCTCCATTATCCGAGTCATTAAAGAAACTATTGACTAGTACCAGACTCAGGATAGTCCTCGGGTGGACCCCACAAATACACCGTCCTAGTATGACAGTGAACCACTGGTAAGTACCCTTTCAGCACGGTCTTGCAACCAGCTGTAAACCCAGTGCCCCCTTGGGGACGCTTGTGAGTCATGCTAGTTCGCTCAGGCAGGCAGCCGTTGAGGGGTCATGGCGTGCACCTCTCCCACTGCTGCCAGCCCTCTTCTCCTCCTCGCGCTCCTCCTGTGGCTGGACTCAAGCTGCGGCGCATGCCCTGTGGCAAACCACAGTCTGTCACCCCATCGCTGGCGCCAAGGAGTTCGAGGAATGTATCCCTGTCTCCGAGTGCTGGGAATGGGACTGCTAGAGAGGAGGGGAGGAGAACGAGACTGCCCCTCTCAGGGTTCTGTCGCCTGATGGGACTCCTGTGCTGCCTCCACTATAGGGTCCTGAGAAAGAGTATGAAAAAGTGTCTCTGTGTAGGCAAGTGTGTGCATGCATGCACTGTATGTGTGTGTGTGTGTGTGTGTGTGTGTGTGTGTAAGAGACTGTCTTTGTGTAGGGAGGGGCATGTATTGCTGTGTGAATGAAATCTGCAGCCAAACTGACTTTTATTCCTTCTGCTGGCTTGCGCACACACAAAAATGACGACATAAAACGTGTGTATTCATTTCATAACAAGTTTTTAAAAAAGAAGGGAACTCTAAAAGAAATGTATTATTTCTTTTAACAAGTGAATGTGGTTGACTAGTAGTTGCAAAGAGCCAATGTATCAGACATGTCTCCCCACCTTTGTCTAGCTACATTATACTCTCTTTTTACCTGTATGTCCAGCACCTACCACCCTGGAGCCTTGATCTTAGTTGGGGCCTGTAGGCACTAAACAACAATTGTAATACTAAATAATGTGGAAGTATATTTGTTAGTGCATGTTAGAGGTGTGGATCTGCATGCAGGTGTGGGAGTCTATTCCTACAGATTTAATTATATAGAGCCCACACCCCCACACACCCCAAACCTGTGCCCTGAGCCCCCTCCTGCACCCCAAGCCCCTCGTCCCCAGCCTCACCAGAGAGCCCTCACCACCCAGCTGGAGCCTGCACCCCCTCCCACATTCCAAACCCCTTGGCCCCAACTCACAGACCCCTCCTGCTCCTCACACACCTCATCCTCAGCCCCACCCCAGAGCCTGTAATCCCAGCTGGAGCCCTCACCCCCCAGCAAACCCAATACCCTGCACCAACCCAGAGCCCTCTTCTGCATCCTGAACCCCTCATTTCTGGCCTCATTTGGAGCCCACACCCCAAGCCCAGAGCCCATACCCCCTCACACACCCCAACCCCCTGTCCCAGCCCAGAGCCCTCTCCTGAACCCCAAACCCCTTATCCCCGGCCTAACCCCAGAGCCCACACCCCCAGCCGGAGCCCTCACATCCTCCCAAACCCAAACCCCTTGCCCCAGCCTGGTGAAAGTGATTAAGGGTGGGGGAGAGCAAGCGACAGAGGGAGGGGGGATGGAACAAGCAGGGATGGGGCCTCGGGGAAGGGGCGGGGCAGGGGTGTTTGGTTTTGTGGGATTAGAAAGTTGCCAAGCCTAAGGTCAGCAGGAGGTGACATACCTCCAAAATGTTCCTTTTAGGCAGAACGCAACAAAGACTTAGCTTCCTGCCTGGCCATCAGTGTATCCTATGCCTCACTATGTAGGCCTATGTGCATACAGAGCCACAGATAAAAGGAGAAGAAATCTACAGAACTAAACAAACAGTTTATCACTACAGACAAAGGATTGTTCTGGTCTATTGGAGTGCAAAGTGACACACTGGGTCCTTCACCAAGGAGTAGGGTGGCCAACTTTCTAATTTGTGAAAAATGGACACTGAGCGCTGGAACCTCCCTGGCCCATCCTGCCTCTTCCCCTTCCTGCCCTCTCCCTGTTCTGCCTCTCCTCTCCATCGCCCACTGCTCTCTCTGCCTCCCTCCCTCCGCCAGCTGAGCAGGGCTCGAGGGGTGGAGGGGTGACCAGGACAGAACGTTCAAGGGGAGAGCCACGTTCTAGGGTGTGTGACTGGGGCAGGAAGAGCCACAATTGGGGGTGGGGAGGGAGGCGCAACTGGGGCAGGATGGGGGCAGCACTCCAGGGACAAGGCACAAAGGAGGCTGAGAGAGGGGCCTGGGCAGCGAGCTTCAGGATCCCTCCCCCCAGGTGCTGGCCGCCAGTACCTCTCTCCGCTGGAGCCAGGCAGTTCCTGAGAGCTCCTCCAGCTCCCGCAGCAGCTGCTCTTCCCACTCTCGACGGTAGAGCAGAAGCTGACTGCGGACAGTTACTCAGGTAACCGGACTTTTGGTGTCTGGTCAGTAGTACTGACCAGACACTGTCAGGTTCCCCTTTTCAACCAAACTTTCAGGTCAAAAACAAGACACCTAGAAACCTGACCACAGAGGCCAGATGACAGCATGCTTGTCTCACGAAAGAAGGGACATAGCCAGTCTGGCTGTAAAGTGCTGCAAGCATTTTGGGTGAGCAATATTTGGTTTGTTATAGTTGATTTCACTGTAAACATATCCAAGTGCTGTGTATCCAGCAGAGCGGTGCTCTGAAGTGGGACTGGTAAACTGGGGTGCACCGTGTCTTTGGAAACAGCAAATCTGTGAATGGTAGGAGGGTCCAGTGGACCAGGGACTGAATGTGCTAATTGCTAACCTGTCAAGTGACAGCAGGGCCTGGGAGACCTAGTGGGGAGTGCTTGTATTGCCTGTGGAGATGGGGCGCTGACCCACAGCAGGCAAAGACAAGGCTTCCTCACGGTAAAGGCAGGTGGTGTCAAGGTGCCACACAAGGCTGCATACCCCTAGGAAGTGTCTCACCCACATTGTAGCAATTTCATCTAGAGCACATTTCCCTAGTTTGCTTATGAGAACATCATGTGGGACTGCATCAAAAGCCTTCCTTAAAAAGAAAATAAAAATTCAAGACATAGCACATCTACTGTATTGTGTCCAGTTCTGGGTGCCACATTTCAGGAAAGATATGGACAAATTGGAGAAAGTCCAGAGGAGAGCAACAAAAATTATTAAAGGTCTAGAAAACATGACCTATGAGGGAACATTGAACAAACCCAGTTTTTTCAGTTTGGAGAAGAGAAGACTGAGAGGGGACATGATAATAGCTTTCAAGTACATAAAAGGGTGTTACAAGGAGGAGGGAGAAAAAATTTTTTTTCTTAACCTCTGAGGATAGGACAAGAAGCAATGGGCTTAAATTGCAGCAAGGGTGGTTTAGATTGAACATTACGAAAAACTTCCTAAACTGTCAGAGTGGTTAAGCACTGGAATAAATTGCCTAGGGAGGCTGTGGAATCTCCATCATTGGGGATTTTTAAGAGCAGGTTGGACAAACACCTGTCAGGGATGGTCTAGATAATACTTAGTCCTGCCATGAGTGCAGGGGACTGGACTAGATGACTCTCGAGGTCCCTTCCAGTCCCTTCCTGCACACAGCAATTAAAGCTACTGAATAAGAGGCATGTCACTGTCAGCCCTCCCATGTACACCGCATTAATGGCACACACTTATTTTGAAGACTATTTCCCACCACCTCCCCCTGTCAACATAAAGGTCTGGTTGACACCATGACACACCTATCAGTAACTATTAGGATGAGACCAGTCCGACTGGACTATATCCATGGCAACAGGCTATGAACTTTCAACACGTCAAGGTTTTTTCAGCTGACATTTCTACATGTCTCCACAATTAATGAGAGCCTTAAATGATCTCCGGAAAAGCATGTGCTGGTACTTATAAAACAGACAGGTTAAAGGCACTCAGTGTAGTGCCCAGACACCCAGAGTGTGACACTCAGGCCAGGTACTGAACTCCCACCATATGAACAGAAGCCCTAAACACTGTGGCAATGCTGTGGGGCCATTTCACAGGCTGAGGCGGGCAGGGGGCTGCACGAGGAGATCTCCCCTTGGAAGGAGAGGCACATTAGCATGGCAAAGGCACTGCAGGGAGATCTGCCACTCTGTGGATCAAAGGCCTGAGTAGGGACAGACAAAAGGCTCCAGCTGCTATTTGATGAGTTGTCAGAGTTTGGTTTGTTGGCAGGGCAGGGAAGAGGAAGGATTCATTTTACCTGCACAGCCATTTGGGCTTTGCATTTGCCAGGGACAGCATGGCTTCCAAGAAATCTAATGAAGGCCATTCACATGCCAAATATTTCACTGCAGATCAGTTTAGCACTTACATCCAGCTCCCCCAGGATTCTGGGTAAAGCAGCAGCACTTTCTCCTCTTTGAGTCACCCTGACTAACAGGTCAGTTCAGTTCTAGATTCCATCTCTATGACTCAGCCAGTCCCCTCCATCACCATCTCGTCATCCCCATTTAAAAAAAAAAAAAAAAGGCCAATCACTTGCACACAAGCAAAGTCTCTAACAAGGAGAGAAGGAGTTTTACCAGACATTCAGGGTCTGGTTTTCAGAGTGCTGAGAATCCTCTTCTTTCCTCCATAGACCTCAGCTGGACTTGTGACTACTCAACACCTTCAGAAAAAAAAAACAAACGGGTTTTTTTATTTAGAGAGAACCCTTACTGTCAGCCCAGCTCATTCAAGTAGGAACTGACTAACTGACACTTGCGCAAGCTGTAACATTCTTCACCTGCAGCTGGATGAAATTCTCTCTTACCTCTAGAATTTGTGTTTGCTTTGAAATCATTTTCCAGCTAATCTTTACAACCAAATGCTCCCTGGACAGGGACAATCATCAGCAACAGGAAGTGTCTTTTGGAAGGTAATTTTCCTATGTGAACCCATCAGCAAACAGAACTCCACAAAGTTAAGAGAATTTGTTACTTACACCTTCGAAAAGTCTCCATTAAAAAGGAAAACTGCTGGAATTTTTAGTGCTTTTGAGTATAGAAAGTTTCAGAAAAATGTACATAAACAAGTAATAAAAGCTGTTGTTAACTTTCATGATTTTATTATGAGTCTCGTGATACCTGATGTTTTTCCAAAAGGCCCAGCCCCCTGGAGTCATGCAGTTATGTGAGAATCTCAGCTTTCATTAAAATAATATTAAAAAGTTTCTAGCCTTATAATTTCAGAGAAAAGCTTGAGGGGGGAAAAAAGGCAAAAAAAGCAAAAGGAAAATAAAAATGACTCAAAATCTTTTGATTTTTTTTAATCTCATGCTTTTTAAGCCAATCTCATGATTTCTGAAAGTGAGAGACTGGCAATACTGAGATTATAAAGCAGTATTTAGAAAGATACCGGAAAACGATTTAAAATCTGCACTGATCAGAATTAGGAAGTTTTCCCTCTAGAAATCTTAAGAGTCAAATGCTACCCAAACAAACATGCTGAAAAAACTGATTAGCAAGGTAGTTTTATACACATAACCAGACAGAGACCGACAATGAAGTTGTGTACCACTGCTAAACAAACACTCCCCATACAAAGTACACTGCTCTTTCATCACTTCCCCAAGGAAGGTATTCAGAAGCAAATAATTTCCTGAGAGTGTTTCTCTCTTCACAGTAACAAGCCAATGTCATGAATGGGAACATTGTGGTTGCCAGGTAGAAGGGAGTTGAATTTCATTAAGGAAAAAAAAATGCTTCTGAAGGAGGTGGGGGAATACAAATAAAAATGCGTGGGCGAGACGGGAAAATGCAATATTTCCTTGTTTGGAAGCAATCTCTCAGGAATACCTCCTACAGGCCGCAAAAAGAAAAGGAGTACTTGTGGCAGTACTTAGAGACGAACAAATTTATTTGAGCATAAGCTTTCGTGAGCTACAGAGGTATTACAAAAAGTACATAATTTAACAGAGAATAATCCCCACTACAGAAGCATTATAAAAGTTGGTTTAAAAGTTCTGAAGAAAGATTCTCATTCTGTAATAACGTATTAAGGATTTTTCCATAAGGGTTTTTAAAAGGGTGCTCACTGCAGTTCAAGCCCAATCTCATTATAACCATGGGGGCAACCCAACAGGACTCCCAGTGCTTCCACCTTGTTCACTCCAACTGAAGTAAGTAAAAAGAAAACTGAATGCATCTGATGAAGTGAGCTGTAGCTCACGAAAGCTTATGCTCAAATAAATTGGTTAGTCTCTAAGGTGCCATAAGTACTCCTTTTCTTTTTGCGAATACAGACTAACACGGCTGTTACTCTGAATCCAACGGAAGTGTTTCTCAAGGGTCACTGCTTTATTAAAGCAGCTTGCCACACCGCTCAGGGTTTGTGAGAGGCAAACATTATTTCCTTGAAGCATAGAGGGAATTCCCAGGGGAAGGTTCTTCTGCTGATCTTTGTTTTTGCTGGTTTCATTAATTTGGGATCAATTTGGCACCAAGTTTTACCCTCAGGCAGATACATGCTCACTGCTCCCAGCATGGTCAATCAATAGTGACCAAGCAAGTGTGTGTAGAGGTCAAGCATCTGTGTACTGCACCTTTAATTATAGAGCAACCGCCCCACCTGATGCAGGGGCTCTTTCAGCTGAAAAAAAAAACAAACAAAAAATGCCTTAGGCAACAGGCTTAATGAGCAGTCTGGCTTGTAGAAGCCAGCAGACTCCATTACGGGAGCATGATGTATCTCATATCGGGTTATTCACTAAAGGCAGGAGAGAAGGCTCTGTTCGATAGGCATAGCTGTGCTACATTTATTACAAAATGGAAGCTAGTCCAGAGCATTTGGGCTGGGTATCAGCTCAGAGAAGTAGCCTACAGTTTGGCTACATAGCTGAACCTTGAATCTGCAAATCTGGGTTGGAAATTTGGTGAGAACATGCATTTCCAGAGTCCTGCAGGTTAACTGTCATGAGACACAAACTGGAGGCAAATCAAGTGTAACCAAGTATTTCACAATATTAACAAAAGATTCAGTTCTAGAAATGGGTCAAGGTTCAGGGAAGTTATTTTCCACTCCCAAACTGGTTTGCCTAAATCCAGAATAAACCTCTGTAGTCTTAAACTTTGCACGCTATTATTGCTAGTAAAAATCACAGTGAGCCCTGCCTTGAGAGCCAGAGAGAAGCCTTAGAACAAAGTCTGTGCTTGAAATGGCAGAGGAACACATGATGTGCCTTCAAGGATAATAATATGACCAGAGACTCAGGAGAGCAGTTAGCCTGTGTGTCGGAGGGAGCAGATGATGATTGTTGCCTTAATAGGGGACCCAGTTAAATCAGAGCATCCCCCTAGCACAGTGAACACACTCTTAGAGGAGACCCCAAAGTTATATTTTAGACTCAGTGTTCCCCACTCTTGCAATTTTATCCTGAGTTTCAGGAGTTGGGGATTTTTTCTAAAAGCCCCCGCTGCTGGAATCACAAGATGGCAGGAGAAATGCAGCTTTCATTTTGAAAAGTTTTAGCCTTCATTATTGCAGGGGGGAAAAAATATGACTAGAAAAGCACAACCCAAGTGTTTAGTAAAGGCTCAGAATCCAGAAGTCAGAGAGAACCCCAAATATATTTTTCAAATCTCATGATTTTTACATCAGTCTCCTGATTTTATTAGGGCCTAACTCATAATTTTTAATGCTTGGGGGTTGGCAATAGTGCGTAGGCCAGAGGTGGGCAAACTACGGCCCGCGGGACTGTCCTGCCCGGCCCCTGAGATCCCGGCCGGGGAGGCTAGCCCCTGGCCCCTCCCCTGCTGTTCCCTCTCCCCAGCAGCCTCAGCTGGCAGGGCTGCGAGCTCCTGCTGGGCGGCGCGGCTGCCAGTCCTGCGGCTCTGAGCAGCATGGTAAGGGCACGGGGCAGTTGGATAAGGGGCAGGAGGTCCTGTGGGGCAGTCAGGAGACAGGGGGGCGGTTGGATGGAGTGGAGGTTCAGGGAGGGGGGGGCGTGGTCAGGGGATGGGGGTGTGGATAGGGGTCAGAGCAGTCAGGGGACAAGGATCGGGGGGGGGGGTTGGATAGGGGGTGGAGTCCGGGGGGGGCGGTTGGGGCGGGGGGTCCTGGGAGGGGGCAGTCAGGGGACAAGGAGGAGGGGGGGTTGGACAGGTTGGGAGTTCTGAGGGGGGCAGTCAGGGGGCAGGAAGTGGGAGGGGGCAGATGGGGGGAGGGGCCAGGCTGTTTGGGGAAGCACAGCCTTCCCCACCCAGCCCTCCATACAGATTTGGAACCCCAATGTGGCCCTTGGGCCAAAAAGTTTGCCAACCCCTAGTTTAGTCTCAAATAGTGCTGCATCCTGGAGCTCTAGCATAACAACTGTAGTACAGCTTGTGAAGACTGTATGGTCTGTCTAGTCTCTACTGCAAGACTAACCCACGGAATGTCAGTATTATTTAGGATTGCCAACTTTCTAATAGCACAAAACTGAACAGCCCCACCCCTTCTCTGAGGCCCCACCCCACTCACTCCATTCCCCCTCTCCCCGCTGCTGGCTCTCCCAAATCCTCACTCAGTTTCATTGGGCTGGGACAGGGGGTTGGGGTGTGGGATGGGATGTGGTGAGGGCTCTGGCTGGGGGGTGCAGGAGGGTGCTCTGGGCTGGTGCCGAGGGGTTCGGAGTGCAGGAGCAGACTCAGGGCTGGGGCAGGGGGTGTGGGCTCTGAGGTGGGGATGAGGGGTTTGGGGTGCAGGAGGGGGCTCAGGGCTGGGGCAGGGGGTTGGATGCGGGAGGGGGTGCAGGCTCTGGGAGGGAGTTAAGGTGCGGGAGGGGGCTCAGGGCTGGGGCAGGGGAGTCAAGGTGAGGGAGGGAGTGCAGGCTCTGGAAGGGAGTTAGGGTGCAGGACAGGGTTCCAACCTGGGGCAGGGGATTGGGATGCAGGAGGGAGATCGGAGCGCAGTCTCCAGCCGGGCAGCACTTACCTCCGCAGCTCCCGGTCAGCGGCACAGCTGGGCTAAGGCAGGCTCTCTGCCTGCCCTGGCTCTGTGCAGCTCCCGAAAGCAGCTGGCATGTCCCTGCGGCCCCCAGGTGGAGGGGCCAGGGTGCTCTGCGCACTGCCCGTTCCCACAAGCGCCAGCCAATGGGAGCTGCATAGCCAGCCCTGAGGGGTGGGGGGATGCAGTGCGCAGAGCTTCCCTGATCACCCCTGCACCTAGGAGCCGGACATGCCATATGCTGCCGGGAGCTGCACAGAGCCAGGGCAGGCAGGCAGCCTCCCTTGGCCCTGCTGTGCCACCGACCAGACTTTTAACAGCCCAAAGCCAGCAGGGTGCATTTTCGACCAGGGGTCCTGTCGAAAACCTGGCCACCCTAATATTATATAAGTAGTAATACTATGATAGCTCCTTGAAAAGGTCTTAAAAGGAAACATTACTAATTCCCTTTTCAGCACCAGCTAGGTGCAGCCATTGACTAGAGGCAATCTGCTGTCCTGGAAATACACCCTTGCAATCTTGCTCCTCTCGCCCATGCAGTGGAAGTGATGCACTCACCTCTCCTGCTAAAACAAGACCTTTATTCTATGCTGAATTCCGCTTCTGATGACCTAGTTATGTCATCATACGGTGTAGTATTTTTTGGCTCTGAACCAAAAGTTCTAGAATGTCTAAACAATCCTACTGTAAACTAGGCACCATCTAATATAGTTTGATTGGTCATCCTTTAATTTTTCACCCTTCTTCTCAGGCTTGGAATGTTTGTCAGTAATTATCCTGTGTCTCTTCTCAGCAACCCTTCTGTTTCACCTAAGTTAAACTGCAAAGATTTTGCTGCCAGTTAAAACTTGTTTAAGAGTAGGAAAACATGCTTTCCGCCCAAGAGTGTCATCAGCATTGTAGTTTAACAAAGTTGTCTCACTAGGATGCTGAGAAAATAGGGACTGCAAACTTCCTGGTTTCTGTGCTATGGTTATGTTGTCACAAGTACTGTACAAGTAGGAAATTAAGACAGGGGGATGTTGGATGGAATGAAGTCTTTCCAGCATCCACATGGTGTAAAATCCAGCATGAGAGAGGAGCTGAACGCCCTATTAAGCAGCTTTTGGGTGGCATTCCCAACAGAACCCTTCATCGTTTTTCTCCCCTCTCATAAGTTTCTTTAGTACTTCCTGTGGCACTGGAGAGATCCCAGAATGCATTGTTCTGTGATTTCTGAACTACCATCGAGGGAGGCTTCTGGCATTGCTTATTTTGGGATAAATGTGTTGAACCAACAAGACTTAAGCGCAGAGGGAAAAGGGAAGAACATAACATTTACAAGTTAGTTAAGATTAATATCTATGCCCCACACCTTGGTTTGTAGGATATTGGTTACAGAGTAACAGGTTTAACTCATCTTTGTTTTTGAGAAGGAAGGACCTCAGCCTACAATCAAGGCATAGGAGAGATCAAGCAGAGATGAACAACAGACATATTACAATGAGAGGAGATACACATCCTAGCAGCGGTGTGAGAGAAGCGGTGATAGGTAGTAACATTCAAGACTCAGCATGGGAGGATTACTAGGAGTTGTTTGGGTAGCTACACCCTCTTGAATTCCCTCCTCTGTGTTGTCTTCTACAGATAGCAGAACTAATCAATTCCACTTTTCCCTGCTCTTGAACTTATGTTTCCAGCACACATGGGGTCTTTTTGGTATTCTTGCAACTTCCAATAGAAATCATGGCATCAGAGACCTCTCAACTCACCTAGGAGAGCCTATGACTACCTGCCCATACACCTGCCACACTGGTGTCCTTAGAAGCTGGTACTCTTAATAGAGCCACCCCCTCCAACCCACAGCTGTTTTGGGAGGGGAGAAAAGGAAGATCAGCATATTCAAATAACCTCAGAACAGCCTCTTGTAACCTACCAACTTGTTGGGTCCAAACCCCATAGATTTAAAAAGCCAGTACATGACCAGAGATCTGATCCAACTATGAAACAGGCTCCAGTACTGTAAGACATTTGGGGGGGTGAGGAGGAGAAAAAGGAGGTGCCAGACCCATAGCTATATATCTTAATACTTTGCATGTCTATAGTACCTTTCAGCAGAAGACTTCAAAATGCTTTACAAGAGGTTAATTACAGGTGATTTTACTTTATGAAAGTGCTTCCCATCCAGTGCCCTATACAGAGATGCAACCTTTATAAAATTTTCACTTAAACAGTTAGGATCCAAAAATCCAAATAAAAGACTCCCTGAAATCCATTCAAAAAACTCAACCCATCCAAATACTAATTCACTCCTGCCCACCAAAAGCCTAGCAAAACAGAAAGGCCTTGCCACCGAAGCAGATCCAGACTTTACCACTCCAAGAGGGGAAATAGTTTCCATACCGGAGAACCCCCTCACTGCCTCCAGCCCCTTCACAATTCAGCTATTAGTGAACCACGGCTAAAAACATTACAATATTTAGATTTAATGTGCTTTCAAGTTTCTATTCTAAATTCCTTGTGGGAAGGACCACATCTTACTCTATTTTTGTACCACATCAAGACCATGTTTGGCACTCAGTGAGCCCCTTCAGAGAAGTACTGTATTACCCCATCTCTCCTCCCTGGGTAAACTGAGGCACAGAGTTTAAGGCATCTGATTGACGTTGTGGAGTGAACCAGCGGCAGAGCCTTAACTCTCAGACCCTTACTCCGACTATTTGACAATGCAGCCACCCCGTTTACAATGGAAGGAGGAGAGAAGGCCCCAGACAGATTTAAATGAACACACCCAACAGCAAATTCAATCACACGCTCGTTGTGTCTGCTCACCACCAGATCCTTGCTCCCGCACGTCCACGTAGGCATCGTACACTTCCCTCCTGACGTAGTTGAGGAAGCCCACCTTCCTGGCAAACTTGCAGACGAAAGCTTGCTCGTAGAGGCAGTCCAGGAGGAAGCAGGCTTGGATGCGGTCTTCCTCCCCGGGTGGGTCCTGCTGCACCAGGGCCAGGTTGCAAGCAGGCTCCTTACAGCAGGCCCGCACGCAGTCCTTGCTCCGATGAACCCGGGGGGAGGACAGGAAGGTGGCCCCGTTCTTCACCGAGGCATCACTGTCCAGCACGAACTCAGGCATCCCTGCAGTGAAATGGGCCAGGCAGGTTTCGCCAAAGGACGCTCCCTCCTGCCCCAGAACGGCAGCCGTCAGCAGCTGGATCAGGAGGCCAGCCTGGAGCAGGGCTCTGCCGCTGGCCATCTTAACGCGGGTCTTTTCTCTCCGTCTCCAAGCTCTGCTCTTCCTGGGTGGCGCGGGAGGAGAGGAGGTGAGAGAAGACAAGTTAAAAGGCTGGCAAAGTAACCGTTTCTCTGCCTGGCTCTTTAGGACACACGCGGAGGAGAGGGGTCATATTGCAGCCCTCAGTTTTCCGCTCCTTGTGGCCCCATTTAACTTATTAACGAAGCATCATTAATATAAAACCGACCTTCCCAAGCGCCACGGCCCCGGATGTTCTGCTCCGACAGTAGGTTCTAGGTGGAGGTGTGACGCCTCCGGATTCTTCTTTGTTGAATACAGCCCAGTCCTCTGCCTGCTTAGCAGCCGAGGTGAGGCCTCCAGCCCAGGTTCCTACAGCTTTGTCTGACTTTCGCCTCTCCCTACGGCATGGGTCCCGCTTCCCTTTCCCCCCTCTAGTAGCTACTCCGTGTGCCTGTTCTCTGTTTTTCTCTTCACCACCACCACCACCTGTAGAGTTTCAGGTGAAACTGACTCAGAGCCTAGCAGCGTAGGGTGTTTCCCTTTCCTCTGAGCACATCCACCTTTAACCCCTTCTCTGCCTGCACCTTAGGTGTGTCCTTCAGGAGCAGACAGGCAGGAAAAGACAAAGGAGGAGATCCGGGTGCAGGAAGTGAAACCCAACTCCCTGAGGGGGGGGGGGGAAATCAAGTCACTCCCCTCTATACCTGACTAACTAGACAAGAGGGAGGAGAAGGGGAGAGAAGAGGCTGCTAAGGGTCTTTCACCTCTTCAAAGGAGGAGGGATCTGCTGAGCAAAAAGCAACAGACCGCACACTCCAACTGAGAGACCTGCATGGTGGGCAGACTTCCAAGCAGCCTGCACTGCTCTCCTCATGATTCCTACAGGGGTAGACCACCTTGAGATGGGGAAGAAGGCAGTAGTGCTGCCGTTCTGTTTCCCTCCCCAGGGACAAAGATTATCATTTGCCACTTGCTGTAAAGCACTTGTGTGGGTGTGTGGGTGTGTTATTTCCATGCGTGCTTGAAGTCTCTATTAGATTGTAAACTCAACTGTCTTTATGGTGTTGTACAGCAGTGGTTCTCACCCTTTCCAGACTACTGTACCCCTTTCAAGAGTCTGATTTGTCTTGCATAACCCCAAGTTTCGCCTCAGTTAAAAACTACTTGCTTACAAAATCAGACATAAAAATACAAAAGTGTCACAGCACATTACTGAAAAATTGCTTACTCTCTCAATTTTACCATATACTTCTAAAATAAATCATTGGACTATAAATATTGTACTTACATTTCAGTTTATAGTATATAGACCAATATAAACAGGTTGTTGTCTGTATAAAATTTTAGTTTGTACTGACTTTGCTAGTGCTTTTTATGTAGCCTGTTGTAAAACTAGGCAACTATCTAGATGAGTTGAGGTATCCCCTGGAAGACCTCTGTATTCCCAGGGGTATGTGTGTACTCCTGGTTGAGAACCACTATTGTACAGCATCAGCAATTAGCCATTAGAATATTATTATTAATAATAATTATTGTTATTTTGGTCAGTTTGTATTTTATAAGCAAAATATTGACTAGTTTCCCTCCCAAAAGCTCTCCCCACCAGGTGTACTTCAATGGAGTTAAAAGGTGTGCATCAGTTCTTTTCCCCAAATGTCTCTAATAGCTTTCAGGTGTTGTCAGGTACAGTATAGTTCAGTCTTAGAAACATCCGTGGTGTCTGTTTCCTCTTTACGCAAATGTGCTGGAACCTTCGGGGAGTGAGAACTGCATACTGCAGCTTGACAGATATAATTTGATATATTTTCTGTACTTCTGCTTGTGTTTGTGCATCCAGGCTTAATTCTTCTTCCTATGGCAGGGGTGTGCAAACTTTTTGTCCCAAGGACCACATCGGGGTTGCAAAACTTTGTGGAGGGCCGGGTAGGGAAGGCTGTGCTTCCCCAAACAGCCTGGCCCCCAACCCCTCCCACTTCCCACCCCCGACTACCCCCTTAGAACCACTGACCCATCCAATCCCCACCTTGTCCCCTGCCCTCCTGAGACCCCCCCAACCCTAACCTCTCCCCCGGGACCCCACCCCCTATCCAACCCTCCCTGTCCCCTGACTGCCCTGCCCCCGACAGCCCCCCGGGACTCCCACGCTTATCCAACCCACCCCCGTCCCCTGACCGCCCACCCAGAACATCCGCCCCATCCAACCACCCCTGTCCCCTGACTACCCCCAGGGACCCCCTGCCCCTTATCCAAACCCCTGGTCCCCTTATCATGCCGCTCAGAGCAGTATGTCTGGTAGCCGCACCGCTTGGCTGGAGCCAGACATGCTGCTGCGCTGCCCTGCAGGAGCTCACAGCCCTGCTGCCCAGAGTGCTGGCGATGAAGTGGCGTATCTGCGAGGGAGGGGAGACAGCAGGGGAGGGGCTGGGGGCTAGCCTCCCGGGCTGGGAGCTCAAGGGCCAGACAGGACAGTCCCACGGACCGGATGTGGCCCTCAGTTCCACAGTTTGCCCACGTCTGTCCTACAGGCTGGTAACTGGAGTCTCTGTACAGTGTATTACAGGCTGGGCACCATCGCATCCTGTAGAACGTGCCTAAAACCCTTCACCTGCTGTTAGTCCTCTGCCCTTATCCCTATGTTGTTCATAAGAGCATAAGTATGGCCATACTGGGTCAGACCAATGGGCCACCGAGCTCAGTATCCTATCTTCTGACAGTGGCTAAATCTAGATGGTTCAGAGGGAATGAACAGAACAGGGCAGCTATCAAGCGATCCATCCCCTGTCATCCAGTCCCTGCTTCTGGCAGTTGTAGGTTTAGGGACACCCAGTGCTTGGGGTTGCGTCCCTGACCATCTTGGCTAACAGCCACTGATAGACTTATCCTGTGTGAAGTTATCTAATTCTTTTTTGAACCCAGTTATATTTTTGGCCTTCACAACATTCATTCTCTGGCATGAGTTACACAGGTTGACTGTGTTGTGTGAAGAAGTACTTTCTTCTATTTGTTTTAATGCTGTTGCCTATTAATTTCATTGGGTGACCCTTGGTTCTTGTATTATGTAAAGGGTAAATAACACTTCCCTATTCATTTTTTCCACATCATTCATGGTTTTATAGACCTCGATCATATCGCCCCTTAGTCATCTCTTTTCTAAACTAAACAGTCCAAGTCTTTTTAATCTCTCCTCAAGCTGTTCCATACCCCTCATCATTTTCCCCCCAACTGTACTTTTTCCAATTCTAATACATCTTTTTTTGAGATGAAGTGACCAAAACTGTACGCAGTATACAAGGTATGTGGGTGTACCATGGATTTATATAGCAGCATGATGTTGTGTTCTGTCTTATTGTCTGTCTTTTTCCTAATCGTTCCTAATATTCTGTTCACTTTTTTGGCTGCTGCTGTACATTGAGCAGATGTTTTCAGAGAACTATCCATGATGACTCCAAGATCTGTCTTGAGTGGTAACAGCTAATTTAGACCCATCGTTTTGTATATATAGTTGGGATTATGTTTTCCAGTGTGCATTACTTTGCCTCTATCAATATTGAATTTCATCTGCCATTTTGTTGCCCACTCATCCACTTTAGTGAGATCTCTTCGTAACTCTCTGCAGTCAGCTTTGGATTTAACTATCTTGAGTAACTTTGTATCATATGCAAATTTTGCCACCTCATTGTTCACCCCCTTTTCTAGATCATTTATGAATATGTTGAACAGCACAGGCCCCAATACAGCTCCTTGGGGAACCCTGCTATTTGCCTCTCTCCATTGTGAAAACTTACCATGTATTCCTACCCTTTGTTTCTGATCTTTTAACCAGTTACTGATACATGAGAGGACCTTCCCTCTTATCCCACGACTGCTTAGTTTGCTTAAGAGCCTTTGGTGTGGGACCTTGTCAAAGGATACTGTATCCACTGGAGCACCTTGTCGATCATGTTGACTCCTTCCAAGAATTTAATAGATTGGTGAGGTATGATTCCCTTTATGAAAGCTGTGTTGTCTCTTCCCCAACATATCATATTCATCTATGTGTCTGATAATTCTATTCTTTACTATAGTTTTAACCAATTTGCCTGGTACTAAAGTTAGGCTTACTGGCCTGTAATGGCCAGGATCGCCTCCAGAGCCTTTATTAAAAATCAGCATTCTCTTTATGAGAACACAGAGCACTTGTAATTAACGCCTGTTATATTTATGGAAATATTACATAACTAAACACAGCCTAGTGCTGACTGCCCCTCCTTCCAGAATGGAGGATGACCTTTGACCTCTGCTGCCGTACCTTACACACTGCAGCTACTCCACACAATCCCTGGGATCTTTTTGTGCTTCAGCTCCCAATGATTGTCACTGTGGAAAGGGCAGATACTGTACCTGTGATCTGCTATTACCAACTTGTGCCATCTTACTGTGAGTCTTGTGCGATTTGTGTTTGTTTGTTTTTCTTATCAGGCTTCCAGTTCCTGTGAGAATCTCAGCTTTCATTTATAGAATCATGTGAGAATCTCAGCTTTTATTTATAGAAGAGAGTGGAGAGTAAGTTTATAGTCCTTATGATTGCAGAGAAAAGCCTGAATATGTGAACTGAGTGAGCCCTAAAGGCTCAAAACCAGAAGGCAAATAATAACCCAGTTTTAAAAATTTCTCATGATTTGTAAACCAAGCTCAAGATTTGGAATGCTCACAGTTGACGATCCTGCTGAACTGTGTCTACAAAAGAAAAGTCCTTTAACCTAACTCCTTTGCCATGCCCAGCAAAGATCTGAGCAGCAAGTACAGCCTGTAACCAAGAATGAATCCACACTTGGTCAACAGAAGAAGGAGGAGAGAGAGAAGATTGAAATGTACACATCTCCAGAACAGAGAGAAATAATTATGCTTCCATCCCTAGGTAGAAAGAATCTTCCCAAGAAACAGCATGAATCTCTTCTATTGAAAGTTCAGATCCTGTTCTGATGTAACTCTCTCTTTTTGATCTTGGAATATTTTTCTTTGGCACTGGATTGAAGAATTTAAAGGAGTTAGAGAGCTGACCTTATAATTCTGGAGCAGGAGTTATAACATGGGATCTTTGAAATAAAAACAATGACACGCTAAGAGTGAAAAGTGCCTCTTCACTGAATATTTTCCAGGCTTTCAAGAATTCTTCCAAATTTCAGTGAGAGTTAAAGATTTTAGCAGTTAGTCTACAAATGGAGATGACCTCTTCCTTTTTCTGCCCCACCCAGCTCAGCTCCCATACAATAAGGCAGTGGTTCTTAATCTGGGGTGCACACACCCCCTGGGGGTGCAAGATGCCCTTTCTGGGGATGCGAGACATGCCAGATTTTTTTTTAGAAGGTACATCATTGAAAACACAAATTAAGCACAGGCACGTAAGTACAACTACTTTGTTTCATCAAACCTATGTATTTATTAACATTATACATTTTTTAATGATTACTGTAATATACAAACAAAAATATATCTAGGTTTAAAGAACTGACCTACTTCAACGATTTTTGATAAGGGGTGCGAGAACATATTTTGAGAACCAAAGGGGTGCAGGCTGCAGTAAAGATTAAGAATCACTGCAATAAGGAAAGAATTTGTATTTCATTATTATTTTGGGAGGGTGGGGGAGCAACAACCTGATCTACTAGGTAGGTTTTAAGACAACAGCTCTCCCAGGTAGGCAGCAACAGAATCCATTCTGGATGAATACAGTTTGGGATTTACCTTTGGCTGTACCAGGATAACAAATTCCACCCATAATCACATAGGCTGCAGGCAGAGGATTCCCTCAGTCTGTTGATTCCTTAGAAATAACATAGCTCTGACAAAACCAACATTTGGACCTGAAAACCAGCCAGTGGGTTCCAGGTACTTAAAGGCAAGGCCAGTCCAGACAAAGCTACTGTCACAGTTCAGGGCAACTGCACCTGTATTTTCCCTCAGTAGTCCAGCAAGGGCACCGGCTCTCAGGCTGCTGGCTCCCCTGACCCTCACCTCTCTTAGCTGCACCAGCAGGAGAGTGAGTTTGTGTGTGTATGGGGGTGGGGGGGATGTGAGAACCTGGATTTATGCAGGAAATAGCCCAGCTTGATTGTCATGCACATTGTGTAAAGAGTTGTCACTTTGGATGGGCTATCACCAGCAGGAGAGTGAATTTGTGTGGGGGGGTGGAGGGTGAGAAAACCTGGATTTGTGCTGGAAATCACTTTAGATAAGCTATTACCAGCAGGACAGTGGGGTGGGAATAGGTATTGTTTCATATTCTCTGTGTATATATAAAGCCTGCTGCAGTTTCCACGATATGCATCTGAGGAAGTGAGCTGTAGCTCACGAAAGCTTATGCTCTAATAAATTGGTTAGTCTCTAAGGTGCCACAAGTCCTCCTTTTCTCTCTTAGCTGGAGACCCAAGTCTCTCTCCCTTCTGAGATCTGTTATCTCCAGGTTGAACAGTTCCCTCCCTTCACTGTGTTATTCCCAGGAGAGATAGGTTGCCCAACCACTCCTGCTTGCTTTCTCTTCTGAGACAATTAACAGTGTGACTGCCCAGAGTAGCAAGTTACCACACAGATCTTTCTAAGCAGCCTATTTTATTCTTAAAGGTAAAAAGCACTTTGGAGCAAACATATGGAAAACAAAAACCGACACGCAGACAAATAAGCTTACCAGAGATAACCCAACCCTAACGTGGGCTGCTTTGGCAGGAGTAGTCCTTCAATAACCCATCCAAGGGGTTTCCTTGTGATTTCAAGTACCTCACAGCTTCAGCTCAGAACAAGCACACAGTCTTGTGGGGACACAGGCGGCCCAGTCTTTCCAACCCTTTCCTCAGAGCTGGAGCCCTCTGTGTGGACTAGGATCCTGTCCATTTGCTGGATCAGGAAGAAGACCCTAAGCCTGTTTTAAACCAGGCTATTTATCCAAAAATCCTTTCTTTGTCTGTTGGTCCCCGGAGAATCTAGTCTGAATAAATATATGCGTACCTCTCTAGAAGGGTGACTTCAAAGGGCTAAGTGGAGGAATTACATTAGCATTCCGCTCTCTATTAGAGACTGTACATACAATGCCACAATAACAGATACACAGTTGCATTTTAAATACAAAGGACCACAAAGATATTAACCCTAATACAGTAAGGTTTAATTTAATTCAAGTAAAGTTTATCTTAATTCCATAAGATTTGTCCAGGATATTGCAAGATAGTGTGAGTCTGACACAGCTACCAAACTTACAGCTGCAGGAGTCCCCAACCATGCTGCTTTCTGCTCATGTTTCCGTACTGCATGGTGAAAGCTCAGTGGTAACAATAGTCCCCTGGAGAATTAGGATGTCTCCTCTTTTTCATAGCACTGGCTGAGATACAGGTTGCCCTCTCTTCCTGTTTAACTAAATCCACTATTCCCTGACTCGCACCACAAACCCATGAAGCATTTCTGGACACATGGTTATCTTCTTCCTTCTTAGCCCAGGGAGACTCAAACTTCTGCAGTTTGCCTGGAACAGGAGTTTGCCACCCACTGTGGCATTAGCCATCTCTCGCCTTGGAAAGCTGTTGGCTACATTTGGGCTCCCCATGTGGCAAGCTAAAATAAAGTCAATACAAAGCTGTACATGGACTCTCTAAACAGTCAAGACTGCTCTGTTTCCATAGCTGGCTGGTGAATTGTGGCTTTTAATATATCAGGCTTATCAGACTGCCCATTGTGCTTACTTATCTAAAGCAAACTGATTTGTGCATTCCCACACTCTCTTCTTGTTTGCTCCATGGAGAGAGACAAACTCTAATCAAAATAAAAATTGTGCCCATTACATATCCTGGCCTTCTATGGAGCTGTGGAATGGAGGCACTGCATCTTTCACCCAACTCTACATCCACTCATCAAGGATAGTGTAATCTAATGGCTATTAGGGATGGCATCTAAGAGATCCAGCTCTGCCACTGACTTGCTCTGTGAGTTTGGATAACTGGCTTAACCCCTTGCTGCCTCAGTTTTCCCATCTGTGAAATGAGAATACTACTTGTCTACAGCACCAGGATGGTCACAAGGCTTAGTTAACCAATGCATGCAAAGTGCTATGAGATCATCAAATGAATGGTAGTATATAAATGCAACATATGTATTATAAGGTATCCTGCACTGGTTTTAGAGGAAGATCTGGCTGTAGCTTTGGAATTATTGGCCCTGATCCTGCAGATAGGTCTGCACAGGTGCATGCTTGCTTCTGGGAACTTCTGGTGCTCAGCCTTTTGAAAAACAGGCCACATCCTGCAAGTGGTCCTAGCTAATATTGCAATGACAATGCTCTATATGGTGTGGAGGGGAGTTAGTTCCTGACTCCTACAGACTAGTGATCATCTTATGCCCTGAAGGCTGAGGTTTGATTGTTCTCAATGTAAGACACAAAATGACAAATGTTATTAATGGTGATAACTTTATACTGCCCTTTTGAAAGCCATCAGACACAGTGCTTGATGAGATGTAATTGATTATCTTATATCAGCTTGCATAACTAGAGATGTTATAAGTGATCACAGCATTACCGAAGTGTAAGAATGTTTTAGCTCAGCGGGGCTATATTTTCCAAATGTGTCTTACTGTTTCTCACATGGAATGATAACAATTTTAGTGCTTCCTCACAAGCTAGCTCTGCTAGACTTTCCTTACTTCCTACCCTATGTACAAATTATCCCATCGTTTTAAAAGAATGTATATACTGTATCAGTTTAAATTTATAAAGTGTTTTGGGATCCTTTGAGATGAAAGGTGTTATATAATCGTTAAATCCTCATTTAATATCAAACCTAATTTACTTGGTTTACTGAAAGACAGTGTGGTCTAGAGGAGGAGTCATGGGTGTGGGAGTCAGATGATATGGGTTTTAGTCCCAGCTCTGGCTGGTGGAGATATTTGCCAACAGCAAATGTGAATGGGCCACCTGCCATTGTAAGCAAACTCCTCTTATCATCCCTTCCATAAACTCATCAAGCTCAGTCTTGAAGCCAGTTAGGTTTTTTTGCCCCCACTGCTCCTCTTGGAAAGCTGTTCTAGAACTTCATTCCTTGGATGGTTAGAAATCCTCATCTAATTTCAGGCCTAAACTTGTTGATGGCCAGTTTATATTCATGTGTTCTTGTGCCAACATTGTCCCTTAATTTAAATAACTCCTTTCCCTCCCTGGTCTTTATCTTTCTGATGTATTTGTAGGGAGTGATCATATCTCCAGTCAACCTTTGTCCACAATGGGATGAGGAGTATCAGTATTACAGTGCTAACTGCATTCAGCAGCTTACACAGATGTATGGTAGTTTAATATTTACCTAACAAAATAATTCTTAAAGATATATTGCCTGTAACAAACAGAACCCAGGTGTTGCTGGCCAATCTGAGTCACTTATCTTGTTATCTTGGCATCTGATGAAATGAACTGTAGCTCATGAAAGCTTATGCTCAAATAAATTGGTTAGTCTCTAAGGTGCCACAAGTCCTCCTTTTCTTTTTGCGAATACAGACTAACACAGCTGTTACTCTGAAACCTATCTTGTTATTGTGGTTGTTATAGGAACACTAGTACCTTGATAAGCAGGTTGATTCAGTTTCCAGAAAGAAGTGACCTAGTGGCCCTGTTGCAAAGAATGAGACAGAAAGACAGAAGGTTTGGCACGTTCCTTCTCTTTAAACTGTCCTATAACACAGCCAAGTGGCACCTTCCCCCTTCATCTGCTCTGACTGCTTCCTGTCACTTATCTGTCACGCCACCACCCATGCAATACAAAATCCATTCAGCCTTGTTTTATCCCAGCACTGCTTTGTCTTTAAGTGATAGCTGGGTTGGGGAGATTGATTTGCTTCCCCTCCCCCACACCCCCATCTAGATTAGTTCTGCTGAGATGGTCAGTGTTGAAAGGAAAGGGGAGGGACACAAAGAGGTGGCAAAGGAAGGAGAGAGGGAGGGATCTTAACTGATAGTGACTAAAGTTGTATTGTGAAATGGGCCAAGGGAAAGGATGGCAGGGTGCTGAGTCCTCAGCATGAAGTGTCATTAGACTGTTTCTTCGCTGCCCACAAGAGGTGTGTGGCTATATAGAGTTAGCCTGCTCAGCATAAAATCCTAGTGGAGACAAGGCACTGTGATTTGTACCTCAGGGTGGCGAGGTGAGGTTACCCCAGATGTATGTGTGTGGGAGGGGTATAGTGTTGGCCTCAACTAGCTAAACTGAGGTAAAGCCGCCTGTGCTTTGTCTCTGCTAGGCTCTGACAGCGAGATCACTAACAGTGGAAAAACACACCAGAGACACTGACACCCTGAGTTCCTGGGGAGCGCTCAACCCCTGCTCCATCCTGGGCCCTGCCCTCACTCCACCCCTTCCCCAAGGGCCCGTCCCCACCCCATTCCACCTCTTCCCACCCTATTCCGCCCACTCCCCCACCTCTTCCTGCCCCTGCTCTTCCCCTTCTTCCCCAGTGCCTCCTGCATGCTGCTGAACAGCTGACCATCATGGGCCGGAGGCACTGGGAGGGAGATGGAGGCGCTGATTGGCAGGGCCTGCCAACAGGCGGGAAAACTGAGAGGGAAGAGGGAGGAGCTGATCAGTGGGGCTGCCAGGGGGTGCTGACCATCCACTATTTTTTTCCTGTGGGTGCTCCAGCCCCAGAGCACCTACGGAGTCAGTGCCTATGCAACACACTGTTTTTGACAGTGAAGACAGCCTTTGATTTGATTTGCCTTTAGCAGCCCTCCTGCTTTATTCCTTATAATAGATCCTGCTAAGAGAGACTGGGACTAGAATGGCTGAGTGCTCTAATGGGGTCAGCTTTCCTTTGCCATTCCTCATAGTGCTGCCTGCTAGGAGAGGCTAGGATGAGAGTAGCTGAGAGTTCCCACATCACCCATGCTCCAGTCCTACATCATTCCCTACATACTGAGCTCCCCACAGGCAGAACTCCCATGCCATTCCCTACAGCAGTGGTTCTCAACCTTTTTGGACTCAGGACCCATTTATAAATGTTTATGGCCTGTCACAACCCAGTAAATAATCTGGGGGTGGAGGCCCTGGATGGTGTCCATTGTATCCTGCCCCCCGCAGGGGAGTTGAGTCCTGTCCACCACTCACCCCACAGTGGCAGCTCCTGCAGCTTCTGTGCTGTGGGGCTGGCTGGGCTTGGCTCTCCACTCCAGGCATTGCAACCTCCGGGGTTGCAGCACCACTCAGGTTTAGCCCCACCACCCTGACTGGACCAAATTTGAGTGAGTGGAATTGTGACCTGGCTCATGGGGTTGCAGTGCCACTCATTCAAATTTGGCCTACTCGCACTGTCATCATGACGGCTGGGCCAAAGCTGAGTGGTGCTGGGACCCCAGAGGTTGCAATGCCTGGAATAGGGAGGTGCGAGCCCAGATAGCCATGTGGGACAGGAGCCATAGAAGCTGCCATGGGACCCTTTGAAACATTCTGGCAACCCAATTTTGGGTCCTGACCCACGGCTTGAGAAACCCTGCCCTAGAATGACTCCTTCCTACTGGGACAAAAGTAGCTCTGGGCACTCCCACAGCCTGCAGTCCTTCATCTTTCCCTCCAGGGAACCTTGTTGGGAAAGGCTGGGAGTATATAAAGGTTTTCCCGCATGCAACATTCTGTGCCGTTCCTCACAGTGACTCCTATTGAGGGCTGCTCTGCATACAGAGTTTTGTAAATGACATCTCATAATTCTAGGGGAATCTGCTAGATCAATACTGATACAAAGGTGCTTGTATAACTGCATCCACACTAGGGGGTTGGACTTTAACTATACCAGTTCCTAAACTGACCTAGTTATAGCAGTACAAAATCTGTGTGTAGACCAGCCCTGAGACAGAAGTCCTGAGACCATTACAAGAAGCATGAGAGAAGACCTACACCCGTATGCTGCTCATAAGTGGAATTTGGCGAGGGGGAATGCAAGGGTGTTGCCCCCCCCAAAAAAGACACCAAGCCTCAGGCAGTCACCCTGAGTGTGCAGTGCAATGAGTTCTGCAGAGGAGACAAGCGAGTGCTGCTCCCAGCTTGCACCCCTGAGGCAGGGAGTCAGAATTTTGTTTATAAACAGAGTGAATAACAGGTGATTAAGATAAGAAAGAACTAGGAGTCCAGTGGCACCTTAAAGACTAACAGATTTATTTGGGCATAAGCTTTCGTGGGTAAAAAACCCACTTCTTCAAATGCATGGAGTGAAAATTACATATACAGGCATAAATATACTGGCACATGAAGAGAAGGGAGTTACCTTACAAGTGGAGAACCAGTGCTGACAAGGCCAATTCAGTCAGGGTGGATGTGGGGGATGCGGGAAAGAAGCCCTTGAAGACCTCCACCTGGATTTCAACAATTTCCACCCCACCATCAACCTCAGCCTGGACCAGTCCACACAAGAGATCCACTTTCTGGACACTACAGTGCAAATAAGTGATGGTCACATAAACACAACCCTATACTGTAAACCTATTGACGGCTATACTTACCTACCAGCTTCCATCCAGGACACATCACATGATCCATTGTCTACACCCAAGCCCTAAGATACAACTGCATTTGTTCCAAACCCTCAGACAGAGACAAACACCTACAAGATCTTTATCAGGCATTCTTAAAACTATAATACCCACCTGGGGAAGTGAGAAAATAGATTGACAGAGCAAGATGGGTACCCAGAAGTCACCTACTACAGGACAGGCCCAACAAGGAAAATAACAGAACACCACTAACCATCATGTACAGCCCCCAGCTAAAACCTTTCCAGCACATCATCAACGCTCTACAGCCTATCCTGGAAAACAATCCCTCACTCTCACAGACCTTGGGAGACAGGGCAGTCCTCGCTTACAGACAGCCCCCCAACCTGAAGCAAATACTCACCAGCAACTACACACCACACCACAGAAACACTAACCCAGAAACCAATGCCTGTAACAAACCTCGTTGCCTACTCTGTCCCCATATCTACTCTAGTGACACCATCATAGGACCCAACCACATCAGCCACACCATCAGGGGCTCATTCACCTGCACATCTACTAATGTGATATATGCCATCATATTACCAGCAATGCCCCTCTGCCATGTACGTTGGCCAAACAGGACAGTCTCTACATAAAAGGATAAATGGACACAAATCAGACATCAGGAACGGTAACATACAAAAGCCAGTAGGAGAACACTTCAATCTCCCTTGACATTCAATAACAGATTTTAAAGAAGCAATCCTTCAACAAAAACCTTCAAAAACAGACTTCAAAGAGAAACTGCAGAGCTACAATTCATTTGCAAAGTTAACACCATTAATTTGGGCTTGAATGGGGACTGGCAGTGGCTGGCTCACTACAAAAGCAATTTTCCCTCTCTTGGTATTGACACCTCCTCATCAATTATTGGGAGTGGACCACATCCACTCTGACTGAATTGGCCTTGTCCACACTGGTTCTCCACTTGTAAGGTAGATAACTCCCTTCTCTTCATGTGCCAGTATATTTATGCCTGTATCTGTAATTTTCACTCCATCCATCTGAAGAAGTGAGGTTTTTACCCATGAAAGCCTATGCCCAAATAAATCTGTTAGTCTTTAGGTGCCACCAGACTCCTTGTTGCTTTTGTAGATACAGACAAACACAGCTACCCCTCTGAAGACAAGAAAGGGCTGTTAAGATGTTTCCTAAAGTTAAATGATCTATTCCATGCTTGGAGAACTGCAAAAAGTAGCCTAAATGATAGAGAGTAATTGTAGATTTTTCTACAATTGTTTCAATTGTTGTATTCAAGAAGTAGTAACAAAGTTACCAATATCTTTCTTTGCAAAGAGAACTGATTTTTTAGACAAAGGAAATGCAGTAGATCTAATCTATCTGAATGTCAGTGAAGCATCTGATACAGTTCCACATGAGAAATTATTAGTTTAATTGGAGAAGATGGGGATTAATATGAGAACTGAAAGGTAGATAAGGAACTGGTTAAAGGGGAGACTACAACAGGTCATACTGAAAGGTGAACTCTCAGGATAGATTTCAGAGTAGCAGCCGTATTAGTCTGTATCCGCAAAAAGAAAAGGAGTACTTGTGGCACCTTAGAGAATAACATATTTATTTGAGCATAAGCTTTCGTGAGCTACAGCTCACTTCATTGGATGCATGCTCAAATAAATTTGTTAGTCTCTAAGGTGCCACAAGTCCTCCTTTTCTATTTTGTCAGGATAGAGCGAGGTTACTAGTAGAGTTCCTCAGGGATCAGTCTTGGGACCAATCTTATTTAACATTTTTATTACTGACCTTTGCACAAAAAGTGGGAGTGTGCTAATAAAATTTGCAAATGGCACAAAGTTGGGAGGTATTGCCAATACAAAGGAGAACCGGAATATCATACAAGAATATCTGGATGACTTGTAAACTGAAGTAATAGAAATGAGATGATATTTAATAGTGCACAGTGCAAGGTCATGCACTGAGGGACTAACAACAAGAATTTTTGCTATAAGTTGGGGCTTATCAGTTGGAAGTGACAGTGGAGGAGAAAGACCTGGGTGTATTGGTTGATCACAGGATGACTATGAGTCATCAATGTGATGTAGCTGTGAAAAAGGTTAATGCAGTCACAGGATGTATCAAGTGAGGTATTTGCAGTAGAGACAGGGAAGTGTTACTACCATTATACAAGGCATTGGTGATACCTTGTCTGGAAGACTGAGAGCAATTCTGGTCTACCATGTTTAAGAAAGATTAATTCAAACTGGAACAGGTTCAGAGAAGGGCTACTAGGATTATCTGGGGAATGGAAAACCTATTTTATGAGAAGTGACTCAAAAGAGCTTGATTAGTTTAGTCTAACCAAACAAAGGCTGAGGGGAGATATGATCCCTCTGTATAAATACATCAGAGGGATAACCACCAGTAGGGAGAGGAGTTACGTATCAATGTGGACCCCAGAACAAATACATATCAACTGGCCATCAACAAGTTTAAGCCTGAAATTAGGCGAAGGTTTCTAACCATCAGAGGAGTAAAGTTCTGGAACAGCCTTCCAAGGGGAGCAGTGTAGGCAGGGGTGAAAGTAAGTTAGACCAGTGCTTCTCAAGCTATCTGATGTGGGGGACCGGCAATTTTTTTCCCCAATGTGCACACAGACCGGAAGCCAATGGCTTGCGGACCGGCATTGGTCTGCGGACCACCACTTTGAGTAGCACTGAGTTAGAGGACTTACCGGTACACCGGAGTCCGGTGCAGGGGGCGTGGCCTCAACCGGAAGAGGCAGGGCCTTAAATCCCCAGGCCTTTTAAATCTTGATTTAAAGGGCCTGGGGCTCCAGCTGCGGTAGTGGTGGCTGGGAGCCCGAAGCCCTTTAAATAATCCCTGAGCTACCAGCTTCAGAGGTGGCTGGGAGCCCTGGGGCTCGGAGGCAATTTAAAGGGCCCAGGGCTCCAGCTGCCTCTACCGCAGCAGAGCTCCCGGGCCCTTTAAATCACTGAGGAGCCCTGGGGACTCCTGGCTGCCACCGCCACCCGGGGGCTCTGGGCTCTGGCAGAGCTTTAAAGGGCCTGGGGCTCCGCTGCAGTAGTGGCAGCTGGAGCCCTGGGCCCTTTAAATCCCGCCGGAGCCCTGCTGCCTGAGCCCTGGGTGGCGGCGGCGGGGCTCTGGCAGGGATTTAAAGGGCCCTGGGGCTCCAGCAGCTGCTACCGCCCCAGCCCTTTAAATCCCCTCCGGAGCTCCACCGCCACTACCCTAGGGCTTTGGCAGCAGGGCTCCGGCGGGATTTAAAGGGCCGGGGCGGTAGCGGTGGCTGGAGCTCCGGGACCCTTTAAATCCCTGCCAGAGCCCCGCCGCCGCTACCCCAGGGCTTTAAATTGCCGCCTGGGAAAGCCGGTCCCAGTACGGCGCACTGGCTCTTACCGGTACACCATACCAGGGCATACCGGCTTACTTTCACCTCTGAGTGTAGGCAAAAAAACCTAACTGGCTTCAACACTGAGCTTGTTTATGGAGCGGGTGGTATGACAGGACTGCCTAAAATGGCATGCAGCCCATCGGCAACCACCATTAGCAAAAATTCCCAATGGCTGGAGATGGGGCAGGGCACTAGATGGGGAGGGCTCTGAGTTACTACAGAGAAATCTTTCCCAGGTGTCTGGCTGGTGGGACTTGCCCACAAGCTCAGGGTCTAACTGGCTGCTATATTGGGGTCAGGAAGGAATTTCTCCCCGGGTCAGATTGAATCATAGAATATCATAGAATCATAGAATATCAGGGTTGGAAGGGACCTCAGAAGGTCATCTAGTCCAAACCCCTGCTCAAAGCAGGACCAATCCCCAACTATTGGCTGAGACCCTGGGGGGTTTTCACCTTCCTCTGGAGCATGGGGCATGGGGGGCCATTTGCTGATTTAAAGTAGTGTAAATGGTGGATTCTCTGTAACTTGAAGTCTTTAAATCATGATTTGAAGACGTCAATAACTCAGCCAGAGGTTAGGGGTCTGTTATAGGAGTGGGTGGGTGAGGTTCTGTGGCCTGCAATATGCAGCAGATCAGACTAGATGATCACAATGTCCCTTCTGACTTTAGGAAGAGTATCTGAGTAAGAATATACATTACAATTTTAAACCTAACCAGTGTCCCATAAGTGACTTGCCACAAGATGTCAGAACATGTTAGTATTAGAGCTGAGTGGGTCTAATATTTATTTAATTTTCTTTCTTGGTATAGGAATTAGATACAATGCTACTGTCAGAAATATCTCAGTTATTATCTGCAAAAACACTAGAGTTTTCATTTGCCTAAGTAGCCCCTGGAATCATGGTTATAGTTGTGCTCCCTCCCCAAAACTGAAATGGCGCCCCTGTGGGCAGGCACACAATTTGTCCTCCCCACCCCATGCCTGGCCCCGTTGGCCTGACCGGAGCCTCCCCCCAAACATAGAAGTCAAACTACGCCTATGATTAGCCGCTGCTTCAGTTGTTCCCAGCCACACCAGCCAAGACGCTGTTAAATTTTAAAAGGAAAAATCTAAGACTCTTTTCCAAATGAAATGAGCAGGTAAGAATTTAGAACCAGGTCCTTAAAGGTATCTAGGGTCCTAACTTCCATTGAAATCAATAGGAATTAGGAGCCTAATACCTTTGAGGATCCGGCCTTGAGTGCTAAAATTTTTTGGTTGCTATGCTTCTCCCTCTCCCTGCCCTGCCCCCTTCATGCTCTTTATGGGAATAGGGGAAGCAAAAGGAATATTTTATAATCTGGCATCAAATTCATGTAATCAGCCTCCTTGGGAGATGGGGGTGGAGGGGAAGGAATCATCTGCAGGGTAACACTTGTGCCGCCTTATAAAAATATTATTGCAACAAACAGTCCTGGTACCGTGTAGTTTATCAGTAGATGGAGGCTGGCTCCTCTCTCCACACTTATCTGCCGGTAATTACTAGAGTCTGTTTATATTAGGAGCTGTATTTTGAAGAGGACATCCAGGGCACTCAGAGCTGGGGGTAGGTGTTCTTTTGCACAGAGCAGTATAAATCTGAATAGATAAATACAAGAAGGTGGAAAGTTCCCCCTTCCCTCTCTCTGCTGGGGTTGGAGGAGTTTATCTCCCCCAGAACTCCCCTTCCTGCCTTTTCACTGCCTGATGAAATGAGGACTTACCAGGTGAAAGAATCTGAAGTGGGAGCAACAGGAAAAGCTCGTGCTTGACTGGGGAATTTATAGGGCTCCCCGCTCTTCCCACCAGTAGGTACGTCAGTGCTGGCACCTCCTGAGAGGTGACTTGTGCAAGCTGGGAATCCCCTGGCTGCTCCCTTTCTTCTACAGAATCATCTGGAGCCCTGCCGGGAAAGAGCAGACCATGTCACCGCCTCTCCAGAGTCCAGGGGATATGGAACATCTCTCTCCCCCGCTGCTACTGTATGGGGGGGAGGGGGAGGAGACAGGAAGGGCAGCTGGGAGTACTATGATGTTGCCCCAAAACAGTTCCACATTCTTGGCATGCACACAGGTGCTCACACACATATGCACTCTCACCCCTTTGACTGGGGGCTTTCACACTCTTTTGCCCATGCCACATCATACCCCACAAGATGACAGGGTGCCACTTTACCATATGATGTTGATGTCAGCACCATACGGACACAACCATCTCAATGAGTAAACTCCTATCTTGCTCTACGTGAATCTCCATGTCATTGGCTGTGATCGTTTCTAAAGGAGGTGTGAGGCATATGTCCATCTCTCTCTCAAAAAGCCATTCCTCTCCCTTCAGGGATTTGAGGAGAAGAGACTGACCTGTTCTCTAGAAAGATGAGCTGGGGCCCTTTTGAATTATTCAGTGTGTGTATAACAGTTGTTAGCACTGACAGAAAGATACTGCAGCTTAGGTCACAGATGCAAGCTGTAGCTTCTGAGTTTCAAGAAAAGAGCAATGTAACTGTATCCTCCTCACAAACCTGGCTGCTTCAGGCCTGGATGTCACAACATCTTGGTGCCGTGACACAAATGTTGCACTTGGGGGGTCCTTTTGGAATGTGGGGCCTGACTGAGTTGACTGGACTTTCTACACACATGCCTAATGTCCCAATATGAAATGATATGTTAATGTTAATAATTAGCACTTTTCATCTGCTGAGATAAATACTAACTCCTCACAACATTGTAATGAGGGAGATCAGTAGTGTTGTTCCTAGTTTACAAATGGGGAAACTGAGGCACAGTGGTTAAAGTTAACATTTTCAATCTTAAATGCCTTAAATTGGGCACCTAAGTCCACAGTTAGGCATCTAAATAAAAGCATTTGCTAAGCATATACACATTCCAGAGGAGTCAATTCGCACTATGGTTGCTTAGCACCTCTGAAAAAATCAGGCCAGGTGACTAACTTTTCGGCAACCAATCATGAAAATTTTGCCTAAGCAATTTGCCCAAGGCCATGGAGGAAGTAAGCTGGGATGAAACTCAGGATATTCTGGCTTCTGATTTTGTTCTCAGACCATTCGATCACCAAGCCCTCCCTCCCATCAGCACGATAAATAGACCACTGAATGTTCTTCTGTCTCTCGAGTTCTGAGCCTCCTACATCATGAGGATAATACAGTACGGGAGGTGAGATGACAAACTTTACAAGTGGAAGTATGTCTAGGGATATATTGTTATCATCTTCTGAAAAAGGAGCTAATGATAAAAGAGGTATAGTCCATCGCACTGTAGTAAACTTACAGTAATAATATATCACAGTTGGGCTTGCAATCCTTTTACCTGGAAGGGGGATTAAAGGTCTGTGATATTTATAGCACTCTTCCATTTTACAAGGCCATGTCAGCTGCACAGACACACCCAAAATGGAGTAACTTTGATTACAGATACCAATCCACTGTGTCCCTTTCAGACACTGTAACATGTCCTTTTATTCATGTATGGCCCAGGAGCATTCTAATGTCCTTCCTCACCCGCCCAGAAACCTCATCTCAGCCTCTTCAATATGAGCAGATTAAAGTCTTGTCAACTGGATGACCTGACTTGGGCCCTATGTTGCAAAGAGGGATCCAACAGTTGTTGTTTGGTAGCCTATGCAGATGAAGTCAGGTGGGTCTCTGCCCTGATCGTAATGGACTTTGTCAATAGAAAAACCCACTACAAAAATTGGCACCAACTGGCACACTCAGTTCAGAGACCAAGCACTGGATAGACCAATGGAAACAGAACTAGTTCTTCAGGAGCGGAAGTTGTTTTTCTAGTCTAGGGGCATTGATGGGGCAATGTGGTGAAGCTTGCATTCCTGCTGCCTTGTTCTGGAGATAAATTCACTGTCCAGGAAACTTTGTTAATTCAGAGATAAGGTTAACTAGCAGTGCAGTGGCCCTAGAGCTGGTCAGAAAACAGAGGTTTTGTTCTGCAGGAAATTTCCCCGTTTCAAAATTGATTTTCATTCCACAACGGAACAAAAAGTCAGCTTTGGAAATGGGGAAGTTCCGTACAATGTTAATTTAGAAGCCTCAAAACATTTCATGTGGATGTTACATTGTTTCAACATTATCAGAATGAAACTATTTGACATTATCAACATGAAAAGTTTTGATCCTTCCAAGTGGAAATTTCTCATTCCAACATTAGGTGCAACTGACATGTGCCTGTAAAATGGAACAGGGCTGCAAATAGCTCAAATCTTTAACCCCCCTTCCAATAAAAGAAGGATTCCAAGCCAAACTTGAATATACTACTACTGGATGATTACTACACTCTAGTGGACTATCCGTCTTTTATCATTTGCTCTGAACTGGGTGGGGTATACTCGTCTTTTAAGGCCAGAAGGGGAAGTCTGGGAGCTACGGTTACCATGTTCCAGGAGTTCTGAAGCAGAGGATGCCCTAGGAAATGGCAGATGCAGGTACTGGGAGAGAGGAAATGATCCTGGTGTAATAGTGTTGCAGGGTGGGGTGGGGAGAAAGGAATCCAGGTGAGTGTCTCTTTAAGGGACAAGGAGCCTTGTAGTAGAGGGTGGGACAAGGCTCCTCCTTCCTCTCAACCAACCAGGACACGTTCCAGGAAGGAGGATAGCATATAATTTGCCTCTTCCCAGGGAGAAACATTAGCAGGGGAAGGACTGCTTGCCTGCTGACCTCTCCTGGCCCAAGCCAATGGGGTTTCCTGTGACTGTGGGGCCTATTTCTACTCCTCAGTCCATTCACGCATCCGGGCAGAGTTCCTTCGGGCGGTGTCTGCTGGCTCCCTTGACATCTTTGAGGAGCAGTGGGCGCTGTCCCGGGTTCTCTGCTCGGTGTCCCCATCCGGTTCCCTTCGTTTAGCCCTTCGTTTAGCCTGTGGATCCTCTCCTTAGGCTGGGGAGAGGTGCTTTAGCAGTGGACGGGCAGAAGCCCGCCCACTTCCTGGTTCCCAACAGGATCTCTCCAGGCCCAAGGAGAAAGGCCTGAGGTAATTTGACCATGCCTCCAAGTGGTGAGATTGGACCCCAGCAGACACAGCTGGGAGGACTTAGTTAGGAAGGTGGTGTTTGGAGTTTTGTTTGTTTGAAAGGCTTTTGCTGCCAGGCCAGCTGAAGCTGGGTAAGAGTAATGTAAAGGTCCCAGCTAAGAGAAGACACCTAGGGGTGCAGCCTGCAACAAGCTCTTTTCCTAAGGTGATGATATTATCTCCCTAGACATACATTGTCTTGTACACTATATCCAGCATTGTCCTATCTTAGTGACGTAGGAGGCTCAGAAAACAAGAGAGAGAAGAACATTTCCTGGGCTATTTAACATGGATTGGTGAGCTAATAATCTGAGAATAAGAGTGAAAGCCAGAAGCTACGGAGTTTCATCCCAGCTGATTTTCTCCATGGCCGTTGAGCAGTTTCTTGGGCCAAAATTTTAATCGGTGGTTGTCTAGTGTTAGGTACCTAAATAAAGGGCCTCAATTTTCAGAGATGCTGAGCAACCACATCTCCAACTGACTTTTGTGCTAGTGGTGGGTGCTCAGCACCTCAGCAAATCAGACCATTTTTTTAGGCATCTAAGTTTTAAAATGCTAGACTTAACCGAGTGCCTCAGTTTCTCCACTTGCATGCCAGGAGTAACACTACTGACCTCCCTCACAAAGGTGTTGTAAGGAGGAGTTAATACTTCTTTTTAAAGAGGAGAAGTGCTAAATTAATGTATAATTCGAAACTGGGCTATGAGGCTTGAGTAAAGAGTCCATTCAGGTCAGATCCAGGTCCTACTTTCCAAAGGGACCCCAGGGCACAATATTAGTGTCATGGAACCAAGATGTTGTCACACTGATGCAGGTCCTAAAGCAGACAGGTTTGAAAAACTGCTTATTATGTGAGCACTGCCTGTCCTGTGTACTCAGTGAGGCAGGTGTCCTTGATAACACTAGCAGGTGATCATGTAGTTGAAAACTGTGTCCTACTGCATATGCACCAGGGGACTGAATTCTGGCCCCTCCCAACTTCTGAGTGCTTGACTTTGCAACCTTATTAATGTTTGGGAGTTTTTCTCCATCAACTATTTATTATTTAGGAAGTCCTAACGTGTTTACATAATGTTCTTTTAATGTAGTTTTTGTATATGTATACACAACATTTATATACAATTCTTTTTATATAATAGAATGAAATTAATTGAAGTGAAAAAGTTGAAACAAAATGTTTTTACTTTAGCAAAACATTTCAACATTATAAAAACAAAAACAACAAAGTCAAAACAATTCACTTGGGCTTTCTCCCATTGAAATGCTTATCATAATCAACATGTTCCCTGGAAGTGTTTTGCTTCAGCTACATTTTCTGATGGGAAAAGTTTCTTCAAATTTTTCAATCAACTCTATTCAGACCCTTTTAGAATATTGGGTGCACCTACAGCTAAACCTGTGGAAAGACAGTAGAGTACAGAGCCGTGCAAATGTACAAATGACTTTTTTCTGGCTCATCATGTTAATTCAAACCACATTGTACAGCCAACATTTACCCTGAAGAAGTTTTTCCAGTATTGCTTCTCCAAAGGGGCAACAGCTGCTGGACAGCAGTTGAGATCAGTCCCAACCAGGCCCTGTTAGTTTGAGGAGTGACAGGAACTGAGTTTGAGCCCCAGGGATACTAAAAAAAAAAAAAAAAAAAAGTTATAAAAACCATAAAATGTTGATGTCAAACCATTTTTAAGGGTCTTGCGGGAACCCCTGGCTTAAATGCCTTCAAACTTGGACTAGTAACTCTAGCCAAGACCTCTATGAGGCCCAGTAATTTTCAAGACAATGTGAATAAACATGTGGATTTTAGAGCACTTAGAAAAATGGGCTAGACCAGAGGTGGGCAAACTAGAGCCTGCAGGCCACGTCCGGCCTGTGGGACCGTCCTGCCTGGCCCCTGAGCTCCTGACCTGGGAGGCTAGCCCCCAGCCCCTCCCCCACTGTCCCTCCTCCCTCCCCCGCCGCCGTGCAGGCAGTGCTCTGGGCAGCAGGACTGCCCACTCATGCAGGGCAGTGCTGCAGGGTGGCTGTGGCAGCCAGACATGCTGCTCTGAGCGGTATTGTAAGGAAGCCGGGGTTGTGGGGTTGGATAAGGGTCAGGGGGTCCCAGGGGGCAGTCAGGGGATGGGGAACAGGGAGTGGTTGGATAGGGCAGAGGTTCTGGGGGGGCAGTCAGGGGACAGGGAGCAGGGATGGTTGGATAGGGGTGGGGTCCCGGGGGCCAGTTAGGGGTAGGAGTCCGGGGAGGGGGTGGTCAGGGGACAAGGAGCAGGGGGGGTTGGATGGGTGGGGGGATTCTGAGGGGGGCAGTCAGGGGGCAGGAAGTGGGAGGGGATGGATAGGAGGCAGGGGCCAGGCTGTTTGGGGAAGCACAGCCTTCCCTACCCAGCCCTCCATACAGTTTTGCACCCCGATGTGGCCCTCAGGCCAAAAAGTTTGCCCAGCCCGGGCTAGACAGTAAAGTAGTCTCAGCCTTACAATGGTGTTACATCGTGCTATAACTCAGGACTTCTGTCTCCAGCAGAAGCTAATTCCACTGCTGAATTCAATTCTAAAAAAGAAAAACATAAGATATAGTGTTTCAGCATCAGCTATCCATATAGGAACTGGGGTAAGCGAAAGACATCAATGCCCTTTACACACTATAGGAGTCAATGTCCTAAGGAACTGTACATGAGGTATGTGCTCATGTACATACATATGTAGAGAAACGGTCATTTAAAACCTGCTTCTCCCACCTGCTGGAACAGGCTTGTATTAAATATTAACAAATTTTGTCCATCAGTTCCCTGGGCCTCTTTTAACAACAGATTTATTACAGCAGCTTTTCTCCCTCCCACATTGCTTTTGTCAGCATTGCCAGTTGTGAAACCTAAGATTCTCTTTCCCGTAACTCTGTCTGCACTGCCTCATTGCTTCTCTTGCTGAGCAGTTGCTCTCTTTCTCACTCCCTCACTGGGACCACTGATGCTGTCTACCTGCCTTTGGCCATTGTAAGCAGCTGGTACTGCTACTCACATTTGCCCAATGAAAATATATTAAAGGGGAGGGAAAAGAGAGTGAAACAAAAATACGAAGCCAGAGAGCCACTGCAGTAGGAGTGGAAGACAGAAGAGCAGGTGGAAGGGGTGATTAGCATGGCCAGTAAGTCCAGAGATTTGCCTCGAGTAACCTTCGAGGCTCCAGAGAAGCCTGGGGAGGAATCATCCCACAAGAAGCTGGGCAAGCTAACAATTAAGTACAACCGCAAAGACCTTCAACGCTGGCTAGACCTGGAGGAATGGATTGATGCCCAGTTGCAGGAGCTGTACCAATACCAGGTAAATAACCGGGGTGGATCCAACTTTCCTTCATTAGGTGTAGGGGAGCCTAGACCCTGTGGGCTATGAAATGTTATTTTTAATTTATTGGAGAACAACCCAGGTTGTGACGACTGGGGACTCTGTTCTCTAGCAAACTTCTTATCACATGCTAGAGCTCTCTCTCTAAGTGACACTGCTGTGTTAGCGCTCAAACTGTGGGTAATGGCATGTCTGTCAAGGGAGATAATGGGCACTACAGGCAGAGAGGAAAGGAAGGGGAAGTGGGGATTCAGGCATTGTGGGTAAATACTTTGTTTCCACACCTACAGGCCTCCAAAGTTCTCTCCCCAACATTTTCCACAGCAGCAATGTTACCTGGTGGAAGTGTATGTGAGCAGTCCTTTAGAACTCTTACCGCCCACCTGAGTTGGCAAAAGAAAATAAAGATCCAGGTGTTCTGGGCACATACCTATATAGATGGCAGTGTTTATCCTGAACTGTCTTGGAGCCATGGTACTTTTCTGGCTGTGTCATTTGGGGTTTAAACCAGGGATTTTTCATTGCCTTTGTACAAAAGTTTCCAGTACAGACTGAACACTGAAACATTAACCTGATGTCACTGAGTCCATTCATATTTTGTACTTTCGTGGTATGTTTGTTGGTAAATCTCAAAGTACTTTGACAAAATGGGTGAATATGTTTTAGTTTCCCTAAATGGGGATAATACTAGAGAAGTTACACAATTTGCCCTGATCCAAAGCCCATTGAACTTACTGGATCAGACCCCAAGTCACTAGCAGACACAGGAACAGAACCCAGCTCTCATGAGTCCCCTAACCAGTAGACCACTGTTGCCTTCAACAGGTGTGGATGGGTTTAACAATTTGTACAAAATAAGACGCACATCTTCACCCCACACTAAAAAATTTGGTTAACTCTTGGATTTTACAGTCTTCCATTTTTGAGCATTGTTGCAATTTCAGATAGGATTGGAAATGGACATGCCAAAATATCCCTCTGGTAATTTCTAGGATCACTTGCTTTTCTATCTGCACTGGAATTTATTAGGTAAACTATTCACTATTTGAAATGAGAAGACAGCTCCCCTTGTATTCACACCATCCACAAAAGACAACTGAAAGAAAAGAGTATATATAGGCACTCTGTTTTGCAGTATGTGTGACACCTCTAATAAGGAATGTCTGGTTTCCTGCATTATTATTCCTGTCTTTTTATTAAGAAAGGTTTTAATCTTCTTGAAGTTAGTAAAATGATTATTAGTTAGACTAGTAAAATGATCACTAGCTAGGCTAGATTATCATAATTATCCCTTCAGCCCTTAACTTCTATGAATTTCCATTTGAAATTCATTCATTTATTTTTGTTTATAAAATATTAATGGGAGCTCATCCCATGCTCTGGGTCCCCTTATAATACATTAAAATGCACAACAGCACATTCAGTGTAAGTACATTCAAATACACTGCCTAACCACACCCATCAGAAAATCTGAGTAACAGTATCCTGAATTGAGTCATCAATGCAATATTTATGAAAGGTACCAGATTGACGGCCCTGGTGAATGAAGTCTGTTTATCCATGGAATAGGTACAGCAGCAGTGCCAGCTCCCCTGCCAATGTTCCTGTCCTGGCTTTAGGGGACGGGACCATCTCTAGAGGTGATAGGTTAGTTCAGTATCCAGACCCTTTCCGTCCTGCTCCTCTCTGCTGAGATTGCCAACAAGAATGATGATTCTTTTTGATAATTTTTGTGATATGGGAACTGGACCAGGACCAACAGACATCAAATGGTAACCATTTTTGGTCATGACTCTCTACCAACCAGAGCTGGATCTAACCCAGCAACCTAGAGACAAAAGGCTCTTTAGTCCATTAGCCATCTAATTCCCCAGTACTGACCTTCCTAGCAAGTCTATCCCTAAAACTTACTCTGTTCTGTTTCCATTTGCCAGAGATGTGCCGATTGGTTCCTTCTTGATCATGTGGCCTGAAGAGATATTAAAGCTGGACACTTTTTGGCTTCACCCTATCATCTAAAATAAAAATGAAACACCCCCTATATATATATGTGGTTTTATTTTCTTTGGCTTTAGTCAAGTCTTTGTTCAATGCCTCTTTGGCATTCAAGACCAGCAGTTCCAGGCTCGTGTGACGATCACACCATGGGAAACATGGTCTATACACGTGCCCAGTAGGAACAGCAATGTAGAACAGGCAATGGCACCAAGATGTCACTGTGCTCATGTGACAAGATCAATGACATTTGATATCATTGGTCTCCTGAGAGCCAACGCCTATGGTGGAGAAAGATGAAAGGAACCCACTTCCATTCTAGAATATGTAGACCCTTTCCGTACCTTGTATTGGTGGGACTGGCAAAAGTGGAGAGATGGATGGGACTGACAGAGTATTTTTATGAGGGAGTTTGAGGTAACAGGGCACTACTGTAAGGAAGCTCACACCCTGGAGGATTACGTGGAGGAGACAACTCTAAGAAAGACAGAACAATTGTTGCTTCTTTAAAAGAGTAAGGTTTTTTGCTACTCAGAGGAACTAGTAACATTTAACGCACTTGTTTCAAAAAAATTCACAAGTGGCCTACCGGCAGTTCTTGGTGGTACCATGTGCGAGACCAAGGTGTGATTCCCTCTCAACTCTCACTATGCCGGGCCCACAAATGAGCATTTTTAAAGGAGCCATAAAGGCAATACTAAAGTCCCTTTTTCACCTATGATCTCCTGAGAGTTTGCATTATGTAATCAGAGTCTGAAATCATTAACATTGCTGGTGGGTCACCATGTCCAAAGGTACAGATTCAGAGACTTGTTTTCCTTTGATTACTGCAAAGTCTTAGCAGGAAGTAGGTAATTCTGGAAGGCGTTGCCAACTGACTGGGGCTGTGCTGCTGGCTCCTCTCCTGCACAGGAAATTCCCCAGAATTCAGACACGCATTTCAGGATCCATAATCTCAGGCTAAGCATCCAGACTTCCAACCCTAGTTCTGTCAGTTCTTGATACCTGGTCCAAACACACTTGGAAGTACCACAACACAGTATGTGCAAGTTTAGAGATTGTTGGCACCAGTACAGCATTTCTTGTAAATGTTTTATGAAGGATTTAAAAAAACAACAACCTACCTGACAAATCCTAGAATCACTTGGGTCTGAAGGAGTCTCTAGTGCACTTGGGTCTGAAGGAGTCTCTAGATCCCATTCCACTCCCAGCATCAAGGCAGAACTGTCTTTGTTAGCCCTGATAGTCTAGTCTTCAATAGCTCAACCAATGGCAATTCCACAACCTCGTTGGCAGCTTGTTCCATTGCTCTGAAGGTCCTAAGCATTATTCAGTTTCCTAATATATCTTTGAAGTCTAAGCATCAGGGTTGAAACAACCAGGCACCCTAGAATCACAGGTTCAGATTTTAGCAGGATCAAGTCAAACAGTCATATTGCTGCTCTGGGCAAACTGAGTGCTGCAGACTTTGTGCTTAGATCTTTCAAAGGAGAACTTAAAGAGTTTCATGCTGATGTGGCCCTTTGGGACCCAACTTCCCTGATGTTTTGGGAGGGCCTGATTGTTACTCATTCCATTTTGTAAAAGATGGTTTACCCCAACTGGGGTTCATCCTATTTCAGTTGCATTAGGTCTTTCCAGAAGGTCTTCTCACGATAGTACCATGCTCCTTGGGCAGGTATTCGGTGTTGTGGTGGGACTGTTTGACACCTCTGGGAGCTAAATCTGGAGGAGCTAAGAGATGTTGCTTGCGCCAAGCCACAGTCTGCATGTTGGGATGTGGTGCTGCTAGAGATAAGCCTGAATCAGAACCCTTGTTCTAAATACCCTAAAGTTTCAGGAAGATTCATATCTTAATCCAGTCTTTGCCACATGGGCTCATCTTTAACTAGAAATGAATTCTTCCCCCTCCCCCCAGGTCTCCACACAAAGTCCTCTTGAATGCTTGTCAGTTGACAGGACAGGTTTATTTACTATGTATTTCTGCTCCAGCTGCAGGAGGAAGAAGACACAGCAACCCCTGAACCAGAAATTGACATTGAAGATCTTCTAGAGGTCTCCAACGAGGAACAGAAATCAAAACTACAGGTCAGACAGATTGTCCGTTCCTATTTATATTAAATATGGGAGCTAAGACCCTGTGTACACTCGAAAATTGACCTATTACTGAAAATACAAGTCAACAGTAGGTCGCTCTGGATTGGCGTAAACGCTTATGTGGATGATACAAAACCATCAACTCCATTCCAGAAACCAGAATTAAGGGCTTCTTTACACTCAGCTTTTGCACTGATTTAATCAAAGTGGTAGAGAAAATGATTTAGTTCAATCCTAATGTGGTTGCCGTTATACTGATATAAATCACTTATACCTATATAGCCACATCCGCACTAAGGGGTTGCACCGATTGAACTAACTTGGGTTTTTTTTCTACCAAGTTAGTTAAATTGGTGCACAAACTGAGTGTAGAGCAGCCCTAAGACTCAAGTATGGCTGCACAGAAACTTATCAGTTCATTCCACCAGGTGTCAACTACACTATCTGTAATAGTTTGGAAAACAATTCTGTTCGTGTAAGGTAGAGAACTCATCACCCACGGCACCCCCTTGTGTCAGGGTGCAATGCTGCAAGGGTCATCATCTCCTGTGCCATCTGCCACTTGTCAGGTATTCCACAGCTCAGCCCTCTGGCCCAGTCACATGAAGCTCAGTCCCCTTCCGGGTTAAAAAAAAAACCCACCAAAAAGTCTTACAACAAGAGAGCCTTCAGCCACCTCTTGAGCTATTCCTCAGACTGTCCATTGGCTGAGTCTTTGGCCCCACCTGGGCTCAATATTCCTTCTGTTGGGCTTGCATACCCCTTCCTCAGGGGCTAGTAGGGGAAGAGAGGCCCCCTCTGTTCTGGCCCAAGGACCCTGTATTAAGAAGCTAGTTCTACTCCATCAGACATGCTGCAATTTCCCTGGGCAGCTTCCTACCTCCAAGCCACGTGTGCCGCTTCTCCACAGGTTGTATTTAACACAGCCTCCCTTTGGTTCCCAGGCCTCTCGCTTCTCCCTAGATCCTCCCAACTCCTCCTTTGCTGATTTATGAGCTTTTCTGCCCTTCTTGGGCTCCGCTAAAGTGTTTTTACTGACACTACCACTAGGCCTCTCCTCCACAGGAGCCTGACCTGCTCCTGCAGAGTTCTTCCTCTGTTCCTTCTGGTTTTAATAGGTTTCCCTCACTGCTGCCCTTCCTCAGGGACTCTGGCAATTTCCCCTAAGGCTCTTCCTGCTCCTTTTAGGCCTTTGCTCAGGGTTTCCCCCCAAAGTAACCTGTGCTTCCTATGGATCCTCCTCCCTGACTTCTTACCTGTTTAAGTCATCTCTCAGGGCTCCTACCCAGGAGAGCCAAAGCATGACCCCTACTTCTACCTACAGGGTAGTCCTGCCTTTTCTGCAGTCTCTCCCCTCGACTGAGTTCTTTGACTCTGTGTTGTCTTTTCCTAACCCTTTCACAGTTGGGATCACTAACTAGTCTCAAACTGCCTTATCATCATCAGGCGTGGAATAGCTGGTAGGTCACAGGCAAGGCTGAGCCTGGCTTATCTTAAAGGGCCAGCCAGCCTGTGAGTCCCATTCACACCCATTTGGGGGATCAATTGCTGACAACCATTGTCAGCAATAAGTCCCTATCCCATTGTACACAGGGCCAAAGTGTCCTATTTTTACGGCTTGTACACTTCTCCCATTTAATATGTGAACTGAACAATTCCTTATTCACGCTAACTGTCCCCAGTGATTTATTAGGGATGAGTGAGCTACTTCAGAAGTAACTCAAACTTTCACACAAAGTTTGAACTAAACCTATTCTGAGATTAGAAAAATGTTGGTTACCTTTTAATGCAGTGGTTCTCATTCTCTCAGAAGGCTCTGTACTTCTGTGTTCCTAGCAGCAGCCAATGCAGAAAGGCCAAAAACCCCAAATGGAATAGCTGTTCTTGAGATATTTCTTGCCAAGACAGAAGCCTAAAGTATCTTAAATCACATAAGATTATGAGGCCTGTTCTTATGGGGTTTTGCAGCCCAGTTTTGCAGATACTCAAGGCTGGGTTAAGCCTCCAAATGTTTATGAGTTGATCCAAAATAACTCCTGAGAGTTTCGCAGTAATACTTAGCTCCTATAGGGCTTGATACAAAGCCCATGGAAGTTAATGGAAAGAGTCATGCTGACTTCAGTGGGCTTTGGATCAGGGCCACGCAGTGTTCTTCAGATGTAGGTCTCAGAATGAAAGTATCATTACTAAAAACCATACTGGGAGCAGACTCTCTACACATCAGACAACGTACATACTGTGATAGCTTCTGGAGTCCGCTGGGGTGACACGATTAAAATACAGAACTGCTAACATGATCCAGTACTGTGGAACAGGAACAAAGTACAGAGCTCTACGTTGTACATACCAGTGTTTTGGTGACTGCGGGTCCTGGGATCTTCTGCAGCATTCAATGCAGAACAGCAGTGATGAGTATGGATCACGGAGTCCCTGAATGGTGTGGCATGATGCAGGTGATGGTGCTCTCAGGCTCTGGAACATCGTTGGATCGCTTAGCACGCTAGATATGGCAGCCTTACATACTCTTCTTGTAGCTTAAAAAGGAAAAACAAATAGACAAACTCCTAAGAAACTAACATGAGTTTTGCCTTGCAGGAAATTCTTCATGAGTGTTCCAGACCTACAGAGGTGAGTGAAGCATCGTCAGTGAGCATTCAGTCTCAGTCTCATACTGTTCTGTGGCAATTTGGCTTGGCTCCACCTGATTAAATAGCCAGTATGCTCTGCAGATAGTTGAAGTTTGAGTTACCACGCTTCTTTACTCTCAGGAGGGTTTTTTTAATATTTTATTCCACACCACTGTAAAAACTAATATAAATATATATGAGTGAATGTAGAGCAGTGACCAATGAGGTTAATGTCAGATGTGTGTTTCCTACAGTGTTCTCAGAATCTATTTCCTAGTTATAGAGACAAAGGAAAAATCAGAAGCAATAATGAGCTCTGAAAGAATAGACCAAGTAGGCAATGTAGTACTGTCAGTACATAATTGTAACTTGCCTCTGTAGTGTATCTCCATTGTATCTTGTCCAGTCCTTGTAAATGGCTGCACAAAGTTTAACATACAGAAAATAGGGCTGGCGAATGATTCACATAGAAATCAGACTTAACCAAACTAGTCTGCAGAAACCGAGCCAGAATCCGGCTAACTCAGGATTGGCAGGCAGCCCCGCCATCAAGGCTGACTGCGGGGCTCTGAGAGGCCATCTCCAAATCACAGGCAAGAGCACAAGGCTAATTGTGCCCACATGGATAACCAACAGCAGTTTGTGTAGTTCACTGGCTTAATGAATGTGATCATGTTGCTGCCCCCAGCAGCTATGACAGCCACCTAATAACTAACTGAATTCGTGTTTTCTTAGCCCAAGAGTCTGTGCTAAAGGTTTTTAGTTCAATGATCTCTGCTGATCCCGGTGTCTGTAATGCGTGCAGCCGTGGGTCCATTACACTCACATTTCAGGAGTCCATATACCAAACAAGCACATCGAGAAAAGTACCAGATACATGGGAAAGGGGCTGACTAAGTGCAAGCTTCATACGCCTAACTGCCACTTTAAGCACTACTGGCATTCACAAAACCATCATTCAGCTGCTGCCTAACTCCGTAGGCACCTACATTTCTGCCCGAGGGGATGCACAAAACTACCCAACCTGATTTGCTCCTTGCCTAATTCATGCCTAACCCCTGAAGGCTTTGCAATCTAGATCTTCTCCTGCCTGTTTTGCCTGTGGGGCCTGATCCTGTAGGCATGCTCAGAGCACAGGTAAGCCCCACAAAAGACAGCAAGGAGGAAGATAGGTGCTAGTGCCATCTCCCAATAGCTCAGTGATTAGTACGCTCACCCACAGTCTGGGAGGCCAGGGTTCAAATACCCCTCTGCAGGATTCAGATCAGCAAGTTGAACCCAGGTTGCATACCTTCCAGGAAAGTCCCCTGTGTGTTAAACAGCCACTGGGCCAGAGAGAGCGTAAGAATGACTCTGTTGGTTGGTTAGGTATCTCAGGGTGCTGGCCTCTGTGGATCCCTTTTTAAGGCACCTCAATCTCCTCATACAATGTATGGGAAGCCTGGGCACCTAACTCAGGGTTGTGAATTCCACCGGGCAGCAGGTCATCTAAAAGGCTGAGCAACGCCTAACACTCCCCTTGTGAATCTAACCTTACGATACAGTTTTGCAAATTCACCGGGAACATGCAGCAGTAGATTAAACTCAGCTCTGTGAAGTCAGGCCTCCAATACACCTGCATGATTTAAGCAGGAGACTTATCAGTCCACTGTGTGCACACTGGTTTCTGCAGAATGCAAAGACCATAGAGCGTTGTGTTAGATAGGGGAGGGGTTTAGGTTACCTGATCTATTTTGGTTGTTATGGAGAGGGTGGAATTTGTGCTACTTACAGTGGCGGCCATACAGAATGACCAGATGCCTTAGTTTTGAGGGATAGTCCTTGACAGTTTGGGTGAAACCTGGGTTTTTTCTGTTTCACTAGAACTGGTCAGGTAACTGCCCTTCCACCTGGTCAGCCCATCCTCACCCCCTGCTAATGTTTGTCCTCAAACACACACATGTGTTATTTCCCCCTCCCTACTTCCTCACTGAAGCGAGCCAGCTATTATGGGTCACAGTGTGGGATGCCCTGTAATCCACTCCATAGTAGTACGGCCAATTCAGCGAGGAAGCAGCAAGTATATTTTGGCCCAGCTATTGAGAGCAGCAGGACGTGGATGGGAGGTTGCAGTGGAAGTAGGGGACTCCATGCAAAAACAGTGTACCCTAATAGAGGCAGCTGTACTCTGAAGTTATCTAATGGTGGGAACAAACAGGCTCCATGGAGAGGACAGGGTGGGCTGCCTGGGAAAGAGAGACAAAGTGTGTGTGACCTCCCTGAAGAGAGTTGGAAGAGAGGGGAGGCTGGGGGATGGGAAAAAGGATTGGGCATTTTCTCCACTCTACCTGGCCCTCCCTCGCTGACAAAAATCTCACCCTCCCCTCTCCAAACAAAACGGCGGGACCTGTTCTGCACTCCAACGTTCTGGTCACTGGACCGCTGCTAAATATGAAGGGCAATAAGGGGGAATGCAGCAGGCGTGTGACTCTTAGAGCTGTGGCTGAGCACAATAAGCATTAAAGCCTTTTGACTGACTCTCATTCCAGGACTTCATTACGGAACTGCTCAGTCGACTGCAAGGTCTCAGGAAAATCCCTCAAAGGAAATGATCCTGTCCATCATGAGAGATACCCCCGTTCCATCCTGTATCGCTCACATGGCATTGGGTGGCTCCCTGGGACAGAGAATCAGATTCATGTTGGAAGATCATGTTACAGTTTTTCTAGGACTTGGTGTTCTGAGAAGAACCATCTTAGATACTTTCAGCATCCCATTCCAGCTTCATGTTTACAGGGAGGGGCTTGTGTGTGTATCTTGCTGATAATTAAAGAGCTGTTATGTTAGGGGAGAGGGCTGATCCCCTTCTTTTCTTTTTCATTCATTTTCTTTTTGAAGGAACCTCTCCTTTGGCTGAGGAAGCGTTGGACACAGCTCCCTTTGGAGCCCTTCATTGGCTGTTACCCAACCTTCACCAGGGACAGGGAGTTGCTATTTCACTGCTCCCAGCCCCTGCCTGTGAACAGACCTCCTGGTTCTAGGCCAGCACATGGACAAAGGTCCACTTCTTATATTTTTCAAGTCACTGTTTTTATTAATAATCCCTCCCTGGTGGAAAGCTGGGCAGAAAATACACTCCCTGGAGCTTTTCCTTCCATCCGACTGTATGTCCCTCAGGTTGATTAATATTTGTGGGGCATGGGACTTTTTAATGAGCTAGCAGCACCTCAAACGAATACGAGGACCTGCAAGGGATTTTTAAGAGACTGCACAGCTGCCTGTTGTGACAGGGTCAGGCCAGATGGCTACAGGAGAGTGATATAAGGCAGATATGTTAGCCCCAGGTTAAGCAGGTCCCTTTTTCCTGGGTAAGGTAACAGGTAAGGTTCCAGAACAATCAGAAACAATTAAGGCAGACAGTCTGATTAGAACACCTGCAGCCAATCAAGAAGCTGCTAGAATCAATTAAGGCAGGCTAATCAGGGCACCTGGGTTTAAAAAGGAACTCACTTCAGTTTGTGGCATGCGTGTGAGGAGCTGGAAGCAAGAGCTGCAAGAAGCTGAGAGTGAGGTGGTGTACTACTGGAAGACTGAGAAGCACAAGTGTTATCAGACATCAGGAGGAAGGTCCTGTGGTGAAGATAAAGAAGGTGTTGGGAGGAGGCCATGGGGAAGTAGCCCAGGGAGTTGTAGCTGTCACGCAGCTGTTACAGGAGCCACTGTAGACAGCTGCAATCCACAGGGCCCTGGGCTGGAACCCGGAGTAGAGGGCGGGCCTGGGTTCCCCCCTAACCTCCCAACTCCCTACTTGATACTGGAGGAGTTGAACTGGACTGTGGGTTCCACCAGAGGGGAAGGTCTCTGGCCTGTTCCCCGATCTACTAGGTGGATCAGCAGAGACTGCGGGGATTGTTCTTCTTCCTTTCCCCATGCTGGCCAGTGATGAGGCTGAGTGAACGGCGGATTTGAGCCATGAAAGTGGCCAAACTGAGGGCTGCCATGAACCTCTGAGGCGAGAAAATCTGCCAATAAGTGCAGCACCCACCAAGGCAGAGGAGGAACTTTGTCACACTGTGTAAGGGCATTTTGAAAGACGCTCCATTTGTAGATTAAAATGCTTAGAAATCCAGACCTGCTTATGATGTGAGGGTTTTTGTTCTGCATTCAAAGAGGAAATGCAGAGAGGGAAGAAAAATCTAATTAAAAGACTATCAACCCAGGGCTGGTTAAGTGCTCTCTTCGGGGGGGAGCATCTTGGAAACCATTCAGGAAGGGAGAGGTTCAGCAACCCAAAGGGGATGTAGGAGGCAGAGCCTTGTGTCTCTGTACCACCTCTTCTACGTGGAGCAGGAGTCGGACTCGTAAACCACATCCAGAGAGACAGTAACTTGGCAAGAATGGGGTGGAAATAAGATGGCAAATGAAAAAGGATCACTTAGACTCGGACAACTCCCACCAGGTAGAAGAGACTCTTGGTTCTCCCCCCAGCCCCACGCACCCACACACACTCTCCTAAACACAGAGGGGAAGCTAAGCCTCTGTGGGAGAGAAAGTCCCATGTCCCAATATGCTAGTGACCAGACTACTTGGTTTGTCACACAGTGTTCCGATTTGTCACACAGTGTTGCAAAAAGAGGGGCTAGCGCCTACAGTGCAAAGGAGCCCTGCAGTGTTAAGGCCAGTGCTTCTGACAGCTAACGATAGAAACCGCCTGAAAGTCGTGGGCCAGACGAGAAATCCCTACATGTTTTAAATCTTAATCAGTCCCCTGTCCTAGTTAATTACAGGGTGCGGACTGATACATTGGTCCCCTACCCTAGAGTTCAGAGCACACCACCAGGAGGGCAGAGAAAACGGCTGTTCCCTGGCTGAGATAAGCATGTGCCCCTGGATTGGTTGGCTGGTTTTTGCCTTCACACCCTTTTTGAAGCCGATGTGCCATATAGCCAGTCTTGGGAGACTTATCCCCCCCAAGTTCATCCCTAGCCCTATGGGTACTTCAAGCTTTACCTGCAGTGTGAGGATAGTGTGACTGTGCCACATTCTCTCTGCCAGCTGCATGCCCATCGGTGTGGCCATGTGGGAGTGGTGGGTAATGGGTCTGTCCTTCCTGTACCAGTGTTGGGACCTTGGCACATGCTTGGCAGGCCATCATCTGGCCTTGGCACATGGAATAATCTTGAAAACTTCCCTTCAAAGCTCAACTCTACAAATTAAATAAAAAGGAGGAGTTAAAATGCCGAAAAGATAAGAGATGATGCTGGGCCAGAGCCTTAGCTGGTGTAAATTGGCATAGCTGCCTTAAGCCAATAGATCTACACTGATTTACACCTGCTGAGGTTCTGACCTTTATCATTTCACTGCCACTCAGAGAGCAGGGCAAAAGCCAGCCCAGCCAAAGAGTTAATTAATCCACTGAGAGCTGATAAAAATGTTGGCAGTTTACCTGACAAAACAAATTATGATCTTTCTTGCCCAACACCTGTTTTACAAGATAGTCTGGTCTCTGCCAGGCCAGGACCTTAGTCAAATGTAGCGAAGGATCAAACTGAGGTGAAGGTGGAAGATCCAGTTTTCACAAGGGATCGGCAATGAGCTGAGCAGACTGAACTAGAGTTATGACATTCCCCAGAGGTTCACGTAGCTGCCATGGGAACAGAGATGTGCACTTGTGCAAGTCTTTGCTTGTATTCTACTGGCCCAATGGGTTCTGCTTGTTGAACCCTATTTGACTAGGGAGAACACAAAGGAGCTGAAATGTCTCTGCCCTTGCACCATCCTGGATGTTATCCTTATGGCTGGACTCACCCCCCACCCTGCCTTTACTCTGGGTGCCATGGAGGGACTGGGACCATGCCCTGTGTCAGGGATTGTTAAAAACAGGCTCTGCAAGGCATTTTTAAAAATAACCCGTTCCACCTTCACATGCTCTCCTCAGCAGACACAGTCCAAGTGGGGAGGAGCAGTCAAGCCCTCCATGCTGCAGTGCTGGTGTACCAGCCCCAAACATGGTAGTGCTGGAGACCTAAACTCTAAATGAAACCCCACACAACACAGCAACAATTCAGGGCAAGCCCTAGCATGAATATGGGTCTTGGAAAAACTCAGGGACTTAGGTAAGTCATGTTAAAATTTTGTCTCAAAATATATTTGCCTATCAGCCAGGAACTGCTCCAAAAATCCATTCTGATTTCTCAGATCAATACAGGAGAGAGGGGAAATTAAGAGGATCTGTTAAAGTTAAAAAATCATATTTTTAAAAAAACTTATAAAATGGCAAGTCTTTTTTTCAGTGGAAAGAATTCTTAAAATCTAAATACAGTATGTTGTTATTTATTGATTGGATTTATTTTGGCCTAGGCCATGAAAATAGACTAGCCAATTTTGCTGTTGTTTACAATCAGTTTCTAGTTACTTTTATTATCCTGGTTCTCAGGCACTAGCCCAAACCTGCCAGGAGGGAGTTGCAAGTATTGCATGGGAATGTTTGTTTAAAAACACCCCCTCTTTTGATTAGAATGTTTCCAGCTGTGTTTTATTGTATTTATCTAGGGTTTACACATTACAATTGAGTATCTTGACCCATGTGCATGAAATAAAGATTTCCCCCCTAAATCATGCTCCTAATAACACCTCTGAGCTCCCCTCTCAAATATTCGTTTTTAACTCTTCTGATGTCATAACCACTCTCAATTCTCCAGCAAAAAAAGGCAAGATCTGATATTTCAAATGCAGAAAAATCAACATTTTCTGGGCAGAAAACCCTTTCAGGCCCTTTCTATCCCTCAGAAAGAAGCAAAAAAGGGCACAAGACCAATTTTGTTTCTTTTGCAGATACAGTGCTCTCCCTTCATTTGCACAGCTGTTACTCAGGATTTCATGGCTTTTGTTGAGTTAATCTAAACACCTACCAGTGTATTTTCAAAGCACTGGACAAGGATAACACCACACCAGTCCACTGAAGATAATGGAAAGATGTTCAGGGCTTTAGCCATACAACTCTTTTTTAAAGCATGCTTAAATAAGGTTCACAGTATTTGTCTTTCCCAAAGAGACAACCAAAAAGGTTAGTCTGTCTACCCCGCTGCAGACCGCCCTCTTTCCCCACATTACAGAAGTTAATAAGCTAGTGATGGAGTCTAATACATTTCAAGGGGAGGGCTGCACAGAAAAGGCCCATTATTGCAAGCAGAGGGTTCAGCATCCACAAAAGTTCATTTTCTGTGGAGAGGCGAGGGTCAGTCTGTGTGACCAAAGCAAATAAAGAGACGCTCCCATACGTGACTAGGTATTAAACATCAGTTCCAGGACATGCCTTTCTGTGTTCAACAGGATCAGCCCACAGAAACCAGTTTGGAAAGCTGGGCAAGCCAACAGGCTGGCTCAATCTGTAACCTACCACTTGCTTTCCTCATGAGACTCACTTGGCAGAGCTCACAGGGCCACCCTGGCTGACTGTATAAATAGCTACAAGTTCAACTGTGGCTGAGGAAGCCAGGAAGTTCAATAGGACGGTGCTGAGACTCACCTAGGCATAAATAACCCACAGGTCAGGGTGAGGTGTTTAAGAGAAGTAGCTGTGAAGCAAAGAATTGAATGCACATAGTCAATGTCTGGAGGGGAGTCAGGCTTAAGACCTACTGCCGGAGCAGTCTGGACAAATAGTACACAGAGAAGCCTCTTAAAAATCAAACAGACAGCAGACATTTGAACAGCAGTTACTCCCCTCTCCCCCTGAAAATACTGAGCCACAAAGGGAACAAGGCAGTCACTTTCTGTAAGTGTGGGTGGTTAGGTATCTGAGTAATCATTCCAGTCCAATAATTATGAAATGGCTCTCACTCCTACACAGTAAAACCCAGACATAAATCTTGGTTTAATCTTTTAGACTGTAACCTCCTCAGACCAGGAACTGTCTATTATTATCATCTTGTGAGTACTGGGCTTTTTGTCACCATTACATCATCATAATCCAGTACCTTTCCTATTCAGCTATCCCAAAGCTCTGTACTAAGGAGTTAGGCCCTGCCACTGTTAATATAAACAGAACTTCAGCCACTGATGGCTTACTCAGAACCATATTAGAGAGAGTGAATTTTGCCAGGTCAGTGCATGACCAACAACTTTGGTCTTAGGGATCTGTGACGTGCACAAGAACAGGCACCAGAGATGGGCAGGAATAGAGCTCCATTTAACATATTCATTCATAGGAACAGAAATATGTGGGGGTAGTGGAGATAGCAGGGGGTGGTATCTTTAGTCTACCAGAGATTCTAATAATTGTATCAGGCCACATTCTGCTCTCAGACAAATGTGTGCAACTCCCATTGACTTCAACAGAATTCTCACACACCTATTTGACAACAGAATTCAGCTCATTATTAGTATTTTACATTTACAAAGCACCTTTCATCCTGAAGGACTCCAGAATGCTTTTCAGATACAGGAATGACATCATCCACCAATAAAATGCAGCCGCTACTGTGGTTGAACCCAGCTGCTGTTTAGCAAGCCCCCAGAAATGCTACACTACAGTTTTAGGTCAGCTCACGGCCTCTCAAATCGAGACAGAGTATGTCAAAAAACAGCAAGTCCTTTCATTTCATTTTTTGATCCATCTGGCATTGGAACTGAGGTCATAGGGCATGACTGCAGGATGACACCCTGTAAGACAATTTCTGAAAATTCTCAAGAGATTTCCCTATACACATTCCTTTATTACACTTCAGAGATTCTTATCACATATCTGATCAAGCCTTGAAGAATTTTATCTTTTCTTAATTTAACTTGCCTTGTCATCTTTTTTGAACAAAATGTGTAAATTATTAGTAAAAGCAGGAAATTATTCATCACGCAGCCTCACAGTGGCTTAAATTCATGCTCTTTCCCTGGCTTTACCATCATCCAAATGCCCCCAGGTTTAAACTCATGCTATTTACATTTATACCAATTCATCCATTTTCTAATGTTCCATTGGTTTAAACTTTCATGTATGCAGAGCATATGCTTCACTCCCAGCCATATTTCCCTGGCTATGTTTGGGGAGGGGAGTCACATTTTCGCCAAGCTTCTTTGGAATTACAGAGGTTCCTCGAATTGTTCAAGAGGTCCTCTGTTTTGGTAGCAAGTGCATGTCTGCCTGAACTCTTCCCATCTTGACAACTCCCTCTGTATCTCCATTTTCCATCTTCTTCCCTTTCCACAGCTCATGGACTCATTTCTGCTTATGAGGAGGACGATAGCTAGATGTGCGGTGCTCCTTCCGGTCAAGCTCATCATGGCCTTCTCTGAAAGGCAAACAAGAATTGAAGATGGCATTTAGCAATGGTAGGTTGTGCAGACTGGCCTTCCCAGCAGTAGCAGCTGCATAGAGCCTCATCCAACTAATGCAACCAAAAGATAATCCCCACTGACACATTTAACTAACCGAGGAATTCTCCCTTGGGCCACCATTGGCTGTATTAAGACTGACAGCTGAGGGGTTGTTTTTTTTTTTAACATCGCCCTGGAAAGTTCTTTATGGAGAGGAAAACTGCCTGCTAATTTAGAAAACTTCATTTTGTCCTCTGACTTCTGGAGAGAGAAATGACAAAGGGTCTCTCTGAAATGTTCATGTAATTAGTGATACATTCTCAGGACAGTGGGTAAGAGACATGCAATAAGAGCTGTGATTATAATCTGTTGCATATGGCACTGCAAATGAAATGTAGAGGGCAAAATCCCAGCTCAATTAATTTCTGCTCATTTTCAGGCAGGTAGGATTATTTATTGACTGAAGACACAAACCCTGATCTTCAGCGTACAGCTGATTTAATTTAATACCCTGCCATTCTGCTGCTTTTCTCATCTCTGCCTCTTACAGCTCCATTATCTGGCTGATGTGTTTTTCCTTAACCTTATTTAGCATTACCAGTTACGCATGTCCTTATTATTTTAATATATTCTCTCTCACCGCCCCCTCCATTGCACTGGTCTCTGCAGAACCACCAACAGGCCATGAAATGACAGAATGAACATCAGAGATCATCTCAATCTACCATCTGGTTTCTGTTTCACACTTCAAGTTAGTCACTGTCCATTCAACACTACCCTTGGAAATCAAGCAACTCCAGTGCTTTAGAAAGAGAAATAATGATGAAAATAAATTAGAAGCCCAGACAGAACAGTCTTGCACTGAAGGAAAATAGCTTCTTAAACCAGAGATTTATAACATGCTGCCAGAATGCAAAACCTTTAGGTCAGGGGTGGCCAACCTGTGGCTCCGGAGCCACCTGCAGCTCTTCAGAAGTTAATATGCGGCTCCTTGAATAGGCACCGACTCCGGGGCTGGAGCTACAGGTGCCAACTTTCCTGTGTGTCAGGGGGTGCTCACTGCTCAACCCCCTGGCTCTGCCACCGGCCCTGCCCCCACTCCACCCCTTATCGCCCCTCTCCTGAGCCTGCTATGACCTTGCTCCTCCCCCCCAGAGCCTCCTGCACACCACGAAACAGCTGATCGGGAGGTGCAGGGAGAGAGGGGGAGGCACTGATCAGTGGGACCGCCGGTGGGTGGGAGGTGCTGGGAATCGGGGGTGGAGCTGATGGTGGGCGGGCGCTGACTTATTACTGTGGCTCTTTGGCAACATACATTGGTAAATTCTGGCTCCTTCTCAGGCTCAGGTTGGCCACCCCTGCCTTAGGTGTTTAAAAGTTAAAGTTGCAATTATTGCATTGCTCGACTGAGAGTTAGCAGCTTTTGGTACATAACATGTAGAGACTCTCCAATTTCAAGTGCTTCAGGAACCACCAGATTAAAAAAAAAAAAAACGGAAATTTCACATGGTCTAAGGCCATGGTTCTATCCTTGTAGATCCCACACTTTCCTCCTAGCTGATCTCTCTGCCAGTGACAATCTGTTCTGACCAATCCTTCAATATCCTTAACAAACCACAGGAATTGCCAAACCTGAACAATGGTCTCGCGCATCTTGCCTTCAGCAGTGGCTAGTGTAACATGCTTCAGAAAAAGGCATAACATCCTCACCATGATACACCTAGAGCACACAATACTATAGTACAAAAGGAACATTTTTTCCTGATCCCAGTTTATGCCCTGAAGCATAAGGATAGTGCTTGTACTTCCATGCTAGTTAGTTTAGCTAATCGTGCTATAAAACTATATCCTGAAAGGCCGAGATAACCATCTGACTCTTGAACTTCTCAAATTTCTCCTTCTCTTAGGGGCTCTTCCATTTAGTGGAAGAAACACACACTAAACCATGCAACATAAAAGGTTGTTACAAGGAGGAGGGAGAAAAATTGTTCTCCTTAACCTCTGAGGATAGGACAAGAAGCAATGAGCCTTAAATTGCAGCAAGGGCAGTTTAGGTTGGACATGAGGTAAAATTAACTGTCAGGGTGGGTAAGCACTGGAATAAATTGCCTAGGGAGGTTGTGGAATCTCAGTCATTGGAGTTTTAAGAGCAGGTTAGACAATCACCTATCAGAAATGGTCTAGATAATACTTAGTCCTGCCATGAGTGCAGGGGACTGGACTAGATGACCTCTCGAGGTCCCTTCTAATCTTACACTTCTGTTATTCTAACTTGGCATGGAGAACTAGGTTTCATCTTGATGGGTATCTCTTGCCTAAAGGCGTTGTCGCTGTTACCGGAAGCATCGCTGGCAGTAGAGATCATCATCACAGCCATGGCAGCGCAATGTGGCATTTTCGTTGCAGATACAACACCATGGTAACTCCTCATCATCACTGTCGTCTGCCTTAGCAATTGGGCTGGGTTTCTTAGCACTAGCTGTGGCAATTGGAGCTTGGATCTAATACCGGAATAAATCAGATAAATAAAAATCAGGGGTCAGATTAGGATAATTTAGGAGAATTAGACTGAACTATGCTGGGTGAGGATGGTCTCACCTGGGACAGCAACTGGGGAGGATTTTTACATTGCGATTCTGTCCAGAACAGAGACATACAGCACTTACATATATACTACTTCAGTGTCTTTACATCAAGGGTGTCCAACCTTTGCAGACACCAAACTCTGCACAGCAAGCTTGCCTGGAGTCCAAGCACTTGTTTTCACATGCATTTACCTAATTCTCTAACTAAAAAATAAATGCTCCCACCCAGATTTCATATGCTTTTATCTTCCTGATAGGCAGATAGTTTCTCCTACTTCTTTGATGTCACCATCATCATCCACCTACAGTTATTATCTTTGTTGTGGCAAATGGCAATACTTAGAGGCCCCTGCCAGGATCTCACTGGGCAAGGCACTGTTCAGGCAAGAAGAGACAATCCCTGCTGCAAAGAGCTTACAGTCTAAACAGCCCAGACAGACAAGGGGTGGGGGAAAGGAAGTATTACTCTCTCTCCACTTTGTAGATGGGGAATCGAGACAGAGAGAGGCTCTGTGACTTGCCCAGGGTCACAGAGAAATTCTGTGGTAGCACTCAGAATGGAACTCAAAATTTCCAAAGTGCAATGCCTTAACTACGAGACCATCGGTCTCCTTAGATTTATACTGCCCTTGCGCTGATAACAGTTTTGTTGTTCCCAGGATATGAGAGAGACAAGGTGGATGACGTAATATCTTTTATTGGACCAACTTCTGTTGATGAGAGAGCCCTGAAGAGGAGCTCTGCGGACCTTGAAAGCGTCTCTCTTTCACCAACAGAAGTTGGTTCGATAAAAGATATTACCTCACCTGCCTTGACTCTTTTATGGTGCAAAGCAGCCATAGGGAGAACCTTAGCACTCCGGAAGCCACATATCTATTTGGAGAAAGCGTCAGAACATTCTTCAAAGATTGCAAAAACAGTTTCCTAGCAAAACAATAAATAGAGATGGGTGAATAACTGATTTTTCCATTTGGTAGCAGTTACAATTAAAAAAAAAAAATTTGGATCAGGTTGATCCAAAGCGAAATTCTTTTGAACATTTTAACAAAACCAAAAAGTTGAAAACAATCTTGTTTCAGGTTGAATGAAATGTTTAATTTTACCTGAAATGAAAACTTTGTTTTAGATTTAGAGGATTAAGGTTTTTATTTTTTTAAATAAAATTAAAGGAAATTTCTAATGAAAAAGTTGTTTTGAATAAAAAAAAGTCAAACCATTTCATTTTGAAAGTGTCAGAAAACTAAACTTTTCAGTTTTCTAAGTTTTTTTCTTTTTTCCACAACTAAAACCATTTGGCACATGAGACAAATCTGCAAAATCTTTTGGTCAAAAAAATTTGGCCCAGCTCTAATGGGAAGTTTGTTTTTATAATAATATAATTATATTCACACTAATGATCGTGAAAGGTCAGGGTAACAAAGCTTTAACACTGACACATTGATCACTTCTGTAAGTAAAAGATGTTTTCCCACTGAGGACGGATACTTCAGTTACATGGAGATCACAGATTCATTTCATTCTTCTGACATGTAACAGAGAGCGTGTGCATGCTGCTATGCTACAGGCTGGAATTGCCATGAATATATGGCATCCTTTTACTAATTCCCTCCACTGACATTATAAGAGCTACTTGATTACTACTGCTCTCTACAGGCCTGATCCTACACCCATTGGAGCCAGTGGAAAAGCTCCCACTGACCGCAGCAATGCAGGATCAGGCTCTCTAGTAGCAGACTGTAGTTTATGTTCTGTGTAATTACACTGATGGGTTAGGAATCCCTTCTCTTGTATCTTCCCTGCTGGCTATATGCCAACCAGGTCCTCTGATTGCAGAGGGTGCCATTCAGTCCTGCAGATAGCTGGTTTTCAGGGAGCCATGCTCCAGATAGAGAGCCCTGTTAAAGCTTGCCAGCAGGGGGCAGAGGCAAAGTACAGTCAGTGTTGGCTGGCCTTGGAAAAGCCAGTTGAGACATTCACCTCCTCATCCTGCCAACCTAGGGAAAGCTGGTTGGTAGCTCTTTGCCATGCTCTGGTTTTGGGAACTTCCAGTACAGTAAATACCATTGTAAGGCAGCCTCAGAGCAGGACTGAGATTTGCGTTACACTAAGCTGTGTTGTATCAGGAACTGGAACAGGTCATTTCAAGAGGGTTTGACTGGCTCACGGACCTTTAGCTTTGCTTTCTTGGGTGTGTTCTGCTGTGAGGTTGCTGGGTGGGTGGCCTGATCAGCAGGGATGTTGAAGCCGCTTGCTTCATCCAGAGCTGCTTCCTGTGTGAGCTGGGAACAAAAGAAAGCAAGAAGTCTTTTGCTTCAAACTCCTATGTGAGCCTCTCTCCTGGAGCAAAACTTCTTTCCCCTCTCTTAATCTCAAAACTCTCTAGAGATGCCCAAATGTTATAGCTAAGAGGTCTGCAGGGAGGGAGAACTGCCTTTATAAAGTGAGCTGCACTGTATCATCTCCTGCTTAGGGGCAGGGACATCAGATGAGTAACAATCAAGAGAGAAAGGGGAAAGAGAGAAAATGTGTGTATGAAAGGGAAAAACACAAGAGGCTGGCACGGGCCTGCGTACTCCACGGCTAGCAGGACCTACATTCTGTGGCAAACTCCAGAGATACATGGGGCTCTTGAGACAGGGAAGTCGCATATCCACACAGGAAGGAACCAAGAAAGGGCAAGTCAGATGCACACAGTGACAGAACATAGTCTGCAACCTTAGCCAGCTGGGCTACAGAACTGCTCTGCTAACCACTTTGAGGAGGAGTTAGTTTTAGACGTGAAAGATCTGAGAGAGCAAGACCCTGGCCCAGGGACAAACAACAGGGTCATTGCACACTGAATAAGTAACAAAAATGCTAGGATTATTTAAAAGGAAAGCAAGCAGAGTCCCAACAGCTGATCCTGACCTGTTTTAGGACTCGCTGAATGGCTTCTTCCTCCGTCAGCTCCTCATCACTGTCAGGGAGCTTGTAGTCTTCCAGAGTAACTGCAAGAGGAGTGGAAGGTTATGAGGCTACAGTGAGCTACATTTGAATAGCACCTGTTGCCATTTCACATCTCAAGGGACGCTGTCTGTGCTCGGCATGGGGAGTTGAATTTGATCTTGCATCACAACCCTCGACCCAGTTCTGTTTTTTTGCAAAGCAGACAGTACGCTGAAGGGAACGCACAATGGCATCTCCTTTTGGGATGGGTCTGTGTGTAAGGGAGATAACATTTTCTTTCAAATTTTTAAAAGTTGGGGGTGGAGGAAGGAAAAAAATGTATTTTAAGGGGCATAATTAAACAAGTCTTGGCACGTTGGAATTAGCTGTAGGCTGGGTATGGGGCAAAGGGAGTTAATCTACACAGCTTCACCCATGGGCCTTAACCCCTAGCTTTCATAATCCTGGACTACTCCATACAGCTTAACAACTGGACTCCAAATCCTGTCATGAAGCGACCGTCCATTTCTAGTAGAGACGTGATTCCCTCAAGCTGTAACTGCTTCCCATTGCTAAATGGAGGTTAATCTTCATGTAAAGGCACCAACTTCTCCCAACAAGACAAAGAGACGCTACCACCAAGCTAACAACGTCCTTTTCTTCTTCAGCACAAGCTAGTGTTTCTTCCTATTACTCACCTTTCTCGGGGTCCTGGCCTCTGAGTGCTGCCAGTCTCTTTGCAACTTCTAGGATTTTCTCCTCCCTAGTGTTCTCCTCCCTCAGCTCAGCAGCAGCCTCTGCCAGAAGTTTATTCTTCTCCTCCTCCAGCTGTTTTGGGTCCAGATCACCAGTGCTGATGCCACTCTGACTTCTCCGATTGAGATCATTCAGGGTCTGGGTATTAACAGCTAGAAAACAGCCAGACAGAGCATGTAGGTGTTACAATGGCAACCACCTCCAGGCATAGCACATGCCATTAAAAGAATGGGCTAAGAGTAACAGAACTCTTGTCTCATCTTGTGGAGAAGTCTGCTGTTCTACTGCACAGCTCTCTCTTTTCCATAGCTAAAATTACTGATGAGTTTCAAGATACATGAGTCACACAGTAGCAGGACCCTTGTATGTGGACATAGTAACTAAGTCACAGTGCAGTTTTTATTGGGGTCCCATGGAAGACACCCCCTTTTGAGAAGAACACATTACAGCAATCAAGAGAGTTTTAAGCAAACCACAGGGGATGTTGGGCATGGCTCTGGCCAGACTAGCGTCTCAAGATCTTGACTACTACCATGTGAACCATCTAATAGAACATGGAAGGACTGGAAATTCTAAAAATTGTTCCTCCCCAGACTGGGCTACCATAAAAAAAAACAGAGAAAAATAATCCAACAAGATTACCATTGAAAGGGGAAACATAACCACACGGGCTGAGACAATGACAAATCAACATAGGTCTGGTTTTCTGCTCTTGGTCAACATTGTGTGTTGGTAAGGGGGAGGTAGGGATAAGGCAGGATACTTGGCACACTTTTAAGCCTGGTGGTTTCGGAGGTACCGGCTTCCTTCTCATTAGAACACACATCATGGTGTATGTAGTGTCCTTAAGGAAAACTGTTTGAGGCCAATGATAACCGATACCTTGAGGCTGGGCTCCTGGACTAGAACTCTCATCAATGGCAACTTCCTCAGCCAGCTGGGTCAACAGATCATCAGACTGTTGGACTTGGGTTCTGGTATCAGGGGGCTGGTGCACCTGGAAAAAGAGAGAGGTCACGTTGGAGAAAGCTGTAGGAGAGTGTTAAACAGGTGATGGAAGGAGACAAATTGAAAAATCTGAAAAATTGTGTAACCTATTATGAGACTATCCTAATTAGGACCAAAATTTTCAAAAGCGTCCAGTAATGCCAGGTGCCTCCATTTTTGGGTGCCCAACTTGACATGCATTGGGCCGGATTTGCAGAGATGTTGAGCTCACACAGCTTCTATTGAAGTCAACCGGCTAATCCAAGCACAGAACTGGGAGCCAGGAACTGATGCGATCTAATCCCAGCTCTGATACGGATTCTACTGTGACACTGCGCCCGACATTTAGGCACCAGAATAAGTGGACCAATTTTCACAATTGTTGGGCAACCATATAAGTCAGTGGAAATTGTTTTGAAAAAGGAGAGAAAGGCTAGGACCCTAAATTGAAAAATCAACAACTAAATCCCAGTATAGACAGTGCTAGGCTGATGGAAGAATTCTTCCATCAACCTAGCTACCATTTCTCAGGGAGCTGGATTACCTTTGCCAAAAGGAGAATCCCTCTTGTCAGCATAGGTAGTGTCTACATCAGGGGTGGGCAAACTTTGTGGTCTGAGGGCCACATCAGGATTGCTAAATGGTATGGAGGGCCGGGTATGGAAAGCTTTACCTCTGCAAACAGCCTGGCCCCCACTCCCTATCCGATCCCTCCGACTTCCCGCCCCCTGACTGCCCCCTTCAGAACTCCCAACCCATCCAACCCTCCCTGCTTCTTGTCCCCTGACCGCCCCCTCCTGGGACCCCCTGCCGTTAACCGCACTCCCTATCCAACACCCACAATCCCTGCCCCCCCAAACCCCCACCCCCTAACACCCCCAATCTCTGCCCTCCCCCCAGAACCCCCACCCCCATCCAACCCCCTCACTCCCTGTCTCCTGACCGCCCCCTCCCCCCAGAACCTCCACTCAATCCAAGTGCCCCGTCCCCTGACTGCCCCCTGGGACCTCCTGCCCCTTATCCAACACCCCCCCTCCCCGTCCCCTTACCATGCCACTCAGAGCAGCAGGACAGGCTTATTGGAAAGCCTGGGAGGTGGGTGGGCGCAAGCCGTGCTGCTGCATGGCTGCGGGTGAGGGGGAACAGCGGGGGAGGGGCCGGGGGCTAGCCTCCCCAGTTGGGAGCTCAGGGGCCGGACAGAACAGTCCCACAGGATGGAAGTGGCCCACGGGCCATAGTTTGCCCACCTCTGGTCTACACTGAAGTGTTGCAGTGGAAAAGCTGTACTGCCTTTGTGTTTTACGTGTAGACAAGCCTTTAATCTCTCTGAGCCTTTGTTTCCCCTGTAAAATGGAGATAATCACACTTCCCTACCTCCCAGGGGTGCTGTGAGGATAAATACATTAAAGAAACTGCAGTGATAGAGGACATATAATTACCTAAGATAAACAGATAGCTTTGAAAATCAGGCCACTTACAACTAGTTATGGACTTAGGAGGCTAAAGTTAGTACCAATTTTTAAAAAAATCTTGGCCATAAAATGTAAATACACTATAGTCCAGTACATTTTATATGGATCATTAAGGGGAACCTGTCCAGTTAAAAATAAGTTGTTGTTGTTTTTTTTTTTAAAAAGTCCACATTCATGTTTTAAACAACACTTGACGTTGTTAATCTATTTTGCATTTCTCTCAATATGCAATGAAAGTTGCGATGAATGCTAACCAGTTTCACTTTAATTCCTGCTCAGTTTCACTTTCAAGTTTGTGTCTCCTACCACTAGGCTACAACATTTGAGCTGTCAATATTGTAGAGGAGCACTTTTTTTTTTTTTTTTTTTTTTTAAGTTATGGAAACTTTTGCAAATGTCCTACTTCAGTTTTGGAAAAGTTTTTTTTTTTTTAGTTTAAACATACAAACCACTACCACCTAAATTTGGGGTTAAACGTCACCCAGATGTGTCTCAATGTAAATATTGTTTTAAACATTTGGCACTTTATTCACTGTTTGGGATGCTGTGCCACGCTCTTGGAAGGTATTTCTGACATCTCTCTACACAGAAGCCACGTTTTATCTTCATTGATCAGTTCATAAAAGTTTGTTTTCTTTTGACAAGTGAACTTCTAGTATAGTCTCGTATTTACCACGGTTCAAGAGGAAATTTCTTCCTGTCTCACTCCAAATTAGTTATTATTAATCTGTTTTTTTTAAGTTGCCATTCATTTGATTGCTTCATTATTTAATAAGAATGCCTTGAGCGGATATAGCAGCTTTCAAGCAAGAATCTAAAAGCACGAGAGAACAACATATCAACCTTCAGAAATAGGCAAGTATTATCACCTTTATTCATAGATGGAAAAACTACAGCAGAGAGAGGTTAATAGCTCGCTATTCAGAGGTGGGGAGCACCCACAGATTCCTTTGACTTCAATGGGAGTTGTGTGTTCTCAGCACTTCTGAAAATCAGGCCACACATTTCTTCTCCAAGTTACAAAGCAAGCTGATGGCAGAGCTGGGACTAGAATCCTGGACTCTTGACTCCTGGTGCCAGGTTCTAACCTCCAGACAATGCTCCCCCTCAAGCCAAGTCCACCCACATAAAACAACTAACAGCCTAACTGTTAAAGTCTCACCTGAATCTCAGAGAGGGAAGCTCCTTTCTCAACTAAACTAACAATCAGTTGTGAGACAGTGCCACAAATGGCCCACCATCTCTGAGTCCTCATCAAGCTGAGGAACACGTGCCCTTAGTTCAATTCTGGAGCATGACAATGGACTCTTATACTACAAGCTGGGAGCTAATGAGCATATTTCTGGAGCAGCAAGGTGGACGTGAATCGATGAAGCAGGAGGAAGGGCCTCTTATGCCTCTGAAATCTCTTGGGATACTACAACTACTGGAAGACCTCAGATAGAGAAACCCATGAACTGATATAAGGGGGCCAGGGGATCTTACCGGTCTGGGAGTTTTGGTTGGAAGGGCTCTTCCCTGCAGGGCAGCCAGACGGTCTTCCATTTCCTGTGTGGATGGAATGGGTTTGCTGGGGTCATCCTTCAGTGCTGCAAGCCTAGATTCTATCTCAGCTTGAGATGGGATGGACTCTGCAATTCAAACCAACTCTGTTTGTTTACAGCAAGCAAATGGCTTTTATAGTTTTAGTGTCTTGGAATATATTTTTCTTTCGAGAATGGGGCCCTGGACAGCTAAGCAAAGCCTCCCTCACTTCACTGATCACAGCCAGGGATAATTGGCCAGAGCCATGACCAATATCCCCTGTGGTTTGCTTAAAATTTTCTTGATTGCTGTAATGTGTTCTTCCAAAAAAGGGTGTCTACTCCATGGGACCCCAATAAAAACAGCAATGTGATTCAGTTACTATGTCCACATACAAGAGTTCTGCTACTGTGACACTCATGTACCTTGAAATGATTAGGGCACTGGTCTAATGCTATCATCCACCACTTAATTCTAGCCACTGCCTCCTCCCCTGTAGATCTCCCAGACATGAAGTTTGTGGCACCAACCTAACTAGAGGAGTGAAAGTGAAATGCATGTTCCACCTCCCACTTTGAAGCCAGACAGTCCATTGCTGCTGTTTCCCACTCGAGCATCCCAGAACTGCCTGCTGAAATCAGCTTTCCTTTGTTTGTTCCTGGAAGCAGGAATGGGCAAAGTGTAGTCCCATGGAGCCCTGCATTGCTCTTGGCAGGAACCAGTACTTCAGTCAAAGCGTTCCCATGTGTGACCTCTGCACAACAGTTTGGCCACACACTAACAGCACCATGTGCAGTCCCCTGCTTCACTTCGTTCCTAACATTACCATGCCCAGGGACATGCCCAGGACAGATGTAAACAAGCAGCTTATTTCACTGTGTCAAGACTTACAAGATAAGGACTGAACCATGCAAACCAGTGAGAAAGCAGAGGTCCAGGGCAGCAAAATGTGTGCGCCGGAGAGCAGCAGCCCAGGGAATGGGGCCCAGGTACCCACTGCTCTGATAGCATGGGCAGGACTTGGCTCCCATGGGCAGCTTTCTCCCATCAATTTCCATGTCTGGAGGTTAGTCTCAAATGCACCGACTGTTGTGAGTGTGCAGTCCACCCTTGCTATTTGTACAGCTCAGAAGCAGCAACCAAACCTCTGCTCAGATGTAGGAAGCTTACACCGTACTATCAAACTCACTGGGCTTTGTTTCCTCCTTAAGCCTCTCCAGCCGCTCTGCAATAGCTCGATCCTCCTTTGACAGCCCCTGATATTTGGAGCCTGTCCGGCATAGGGGTTTCACTGGGCCTTTCTGCGAACCCATCGGCTGGTTCTGCTTGGCCTCAAGAGCTGCTACACGCCTGTGACGAGGGAAAAAACAAGCATAACTTGGAGCAGGCACTTAGAACACGAATTATGAAGGCATCTTCTGCAAGCTCCTCTACAAACATGCTATTTAGGGAAAGATGATATAGGACAGAATATGGAAACTCTTTTATTCCTGCTCCTGACTTTGCTAGGATGGATTTGGGTCTGGGGAAGCAGAGATCCTCCCAAGGACTAAGGAAAACCATTCCTCTCACAGAAGCACTGATATAAAATGGTCAAAAAGTAGACTAGATGATTAGTAATGAAACATGGAACCTTTCAGTTCTAGATCACAGGTTTGAATTCAGCCTTGCTGTATAGCAGCCAAAAGTCATTATCATCAGGTGGCTGTTTGGTGACCTTACTGAAAGAGCTGCTGTTCTCAGTCCAGTTCCAAGCAGAGAAGTGTCCATGTCACAAGCCCACCTTCTTGTTGGCAGTCTCAACAGAGAAGCCAAGAACCAAAAGAATATCCACCTAAAGATTCAAATGTGCTGGATTAACTAGCAAAACTCACTTTTTGTAGTTCTCTGGTGGAGACCATCTAGCTGTACTAGTCCGAGACACTCCTCTGGAAAGCAAAAACAAACATCCCACTGTAAAACAAAGACCTGAGACAGATGTCCAGATAATGCTACAACCGCACATCCTCTCTCTTTCAAACCTAGAGAAATTATGATGCACATGGCTATGGCACTCATTGCCGTAAAAAGTAAAAATTTACTTGGTTTAAAACATGTCATCAGTATTCCACAATAAGAGGAGCACAGACACCACTCTCTGCAGCAGCCTGCAGTTAGAAAGAGACAGCAAATGGAAAGAGACCTGGGGACAAAGGCTCTGGGTTCTCCTAGCTCAGGATCAGTGGGAAGCCTTGGGAAAGAGATGTGCCTTACATCTCTTTCAAAATACAAAATTATATAACAAATGTTTTAAAATGTATTATACAATCATTATACAAGATAATATATTACAGAAATGGTTATAGAATACAAATTATTATAATTATATGTAATAATTATATATTACAACATATTGAGTTACCTGATTATGTGCTAATCTTAACTCTGCATGTCCTGATTTGTGTGCTTAACTATGCAACCTGTACCTGTGCATCTGAGGCTTTCAAAGCAGGAAGACTGTGAATATTTTTTCTGTTACAACCAAATCAATCCCACAAACTTTAAATCTTCAGATTATACATGGCATCTAGGCCTCTGAAACAGTGAAGGTGGATTATTTTTGTTTGTTTTTTGATTTAGTGACAACACTTCCAATCACCTTATCACCAAGCTGCTCAGCTACTATACCAGGGGTGGGCAAACTACGGCCCATGGGCCGCATCCGGCCCCCCAGCCATTTTAATCCAGCCCTTGAACTCCTGCTGCGGAGCAGGGTCTGGGGCTTGCCCCGCTCCAGTGCTCCAGCCGGGGAGCAGGGTTGGGAGCTGCTCCACGCGGCTCCCGGAAGCTTCAGCATGTCCCCCTTCCAGCTCCTATGTGGAGGCGCGACCACGGGGCTCTGCTCTGCACGCTGCCCCCACCCCAAGCACTGCCCCTGGAGCTCCCATTGGCTGGGAACCATGGCCAATGGTCTGGCCGTGTGGCCGCGCCTCTGCATAGGAGCCAGAGAGAGGACATGCCGCTGCTTCCAGGAGCCACTTGAGGTAAGTGCCGCCCACAGCCTGCACCCCTGAGCCACCCCTCTGCACCACAACCTCCTACCCCAGCCCTGATCCCCCTCCCGCTCTCCAAACTCCTCGGTCCCAGCCCGGAGCACCCTCCTCACCCCAAACCCCTCATCCCCAGCCCCACCCCAGAGCCCACACCCCTAGCCAGAGCCCTCACCCCCACCCTGTGCCCCAGCCCAGAGCCCCCTGAATGCCTCATTTCTGGCCCCACTCTGGAGCCCGCACACCCAGCCAGAGCACTCACCCCCTCCCGCACCCCAACCCCAATTTCGTGGGCATTCATGGCCCGCCATACAATTTCCATACCCAGATGTGGCCCTCGGGCCAAAAGTTTGCCCACCCCTGTACTATACAGTTGTATGGATACTTGGAACTGAAACCCACATGGTAACAGCTCAGTAAAGGACTAGTTTGGCATTTCAGTTTATGGACAGCATACATGTGGCTGTGTAAAGTGGAGTTATAAAAAGAGAAGTGGATCAAAATCTGCATTGTGACACCAGAGGCTGAAACAAACAAACAAACAAAAAAAGAGTATATAAACACACAGACTGTGCCCAAGTCTCCCACCTTACCTGGTTAGCTCCCCATGACACTGCTTGCACACCTTCTGCTGAGCATTCCCGTAACGGGGAACAATGGCGCTGAACCCAAGGCAGCCTGAGCAAAATGCCCGCCCACAGTTCTTGCACCCACACTGAGAAGAAACAAGGAAGTGCAAGAGTTTCATTGGCTGGCTGAAACAACACTGTGAAATATACACTGAATCTCTCTGGATGTGCACCAGGCAGGAGCAACTTCCACATCAAAAGTACTTCAGAGATATGATATGTGCTAGTTTGTAAGTTTAAAAAGAAAATTAAGTATTTGTATGAATAAGAATAGTAGTTGCAGCTACACTAGCTAGATTAAACAGCGTAAGAGTATCAGCCTTTCGGACACAAGCTGATCACCTGCTGGAGTCAGGAATACCATCTCTTCCCCTAGTATAGTAAGAGGGTGGGGGGGGGGGTTCACTCTTTTTTCTGAAGTATCTGGAGAACATTGAACTACATGGACCATAAGTCTGTACTGTTATAGCAGTGGTTCTCAAACTTCATTGCACCGCAACCCTCTTCTGACAACAAACATTACTACATGACTCCAGGAGGGGGCACTGAAGCCTGAGCCCGCTAGAGCCTCGCCGCCCTGGGTTGGGGGAGGCAAAGCCCAAGAGCTTCAGCCCTGGACAGAAGCCTGTAGCCTGAGCCCCACCACCCAGGGCTAAAGCCACAGCCAAAGCCAAAGCCCAAGCCCTGCCGCCCGAGACGATGAGGGTCGGGCTTTGGGCCTAGGTGGTGGGGCTTGGGTTTTGTCTTCGGCCCCAAACCCTAGCAAGTCTAACACGAGCCCTGGCGACCCCATTAAAATGCGGTAACAACTCACAGTTTCAGAACTGCTGTGTTATAGCAATTCCTATATGTTTTAAACACAGAGAGGTTACCATGCCTGTGTCATTAATATACAATTAAGGAAAACAATGACACTGACACACAAAAAACGTGTGTTTAGAGCCAAGGAAGCTCAGCAGGTTTGAACTGTAGAATGTAAAGCAGAGAGTGGGAGGTGGGGTTACTATTTCTGATATGAGGAGCCTCAAACTGTTGGCGTTTCAGATGGCATTGATCAAATGCTGCCACGAGGAAACTCACTCAGCTGCCTGCCTAACTGGCTTTTTAGGGCCAGATCTTGTATCCAGTGTTGAAGAGAGACTTGCCTCTTTCCTGAAGAGGGTAAACTTGGAGGCACAGCCATAACACCTTCTATCCATAGGGCTAATGGAGAACACACGCTCACTCTCTCACAGATATATCAAAAAGAAATCGTTTATCCCCGGAAGCTGTCTATTTGTCCAGATGGAGCTGTCCTGGAATATTCTTCTCCTTCAGAGGGAGAAGCGCGTTGGGGGAAATGATGAATTACGGCATTTCAGAGTTTACTTGCTGCACGCTTGGTTGTAGAAATGATGGTTCCAGATTCTTTCAGCAGAGAGAGGAGGAGAAAGGATCTGATCCTTGCTTAACTTTTACAGACAACCCTTTAATGAAAGCATTATTGTTAACAATAAATAACATTATAATTTGCTGTTCTCTTACATGACTATGTTCTGACAGCTCAAAGCAAGGACAAGACACACCAAGTGCTCTCCATCTCCTCCAAATCACCGCCAGTCTAAATCGCCTTGTTCTGCAAAGCCCATTAGCAATAACAACATCCACTGTCTTTGTATTGTACAAGTTTGCATACTTAGGATGCCACCTCCCCAAAGCAGAGATTTAATTCCTGTTTTAACATACGTTGCCATAAAACTATTATGTATTTGGCAGCACAAAGTGCTCCACAACATACAAACACACAACATTACAAAAATCCCAGGTCCCAGAAGCTCCCAGTCCAAATCAGGTGCCCCGGAAAGCTGCAATACTATACCCGTAGCGTACCAACAGTAATCACAGCGAGAGTCTGGACGCAGAGGCTGCATCAGTGCAAACCCCACTCGACCCAGTACACGGCTCCCAAGCCACAGGGCTTTGCACCTATTGAGCCCCCGCCCTTCGCATCACCGACTCTAGCGGAAGGGGTTAATGCTGCTGCCGCTTACGGCTAGGAAACTTTGCTGCTCACATCCCACCAACACCCGAGATAGCCAAGAACACAGCCCTGGCAGCGCAGAGCGCGACGGACGTTGTAGTCCTTCCACCCCGTCTGATCCCCTTTTGCAGGACTATAAAAAACTACACGTCCCAAGACAATGCGCATACCCCCTGCTGCGCAGAGCCTGCCGGGAGCAGAGATTCTGCCGGTTGGCCAGAGAGAGACCTTCCCGGTGGGCTGTGGGCCGCGCGGGGCATTATGGTAGTTGTAGTTCTCTTTCCCCGAAGGGCTCTAAGAACCAGAGGTCAGTCGGGAGGCCGGAGAAACTACATTTCCCAGCAGCGAGGGGTGCGGGGCCGAGGAGGCGGGGATAACCAGGCCCAGCGGCGCAGGAGGAACCGGGTGGCCAGGGGCCTGGGGTTGGGCCTGGGCCTGTGGGGGTGGAGCGGAGATGGCGGTCGATAAGGAGCTGTTGCAGCTGGACCTCTACGCCCTGCTGGGGGTCGGGGAGAAGGCTTCGGACAAGGAGGTCAGGGCCTGACCGGAGGAGGGGCGGGCGGGGCGGGGCGGGTCAGGTCATGTCATGGGGCATCGGGCTCCCCCGCCCCGTTGGCGAACGCTCCCCTCAGCCCCGGGGGGTCCTGCGGCGCGTGGCGGCCCCGGGGTCTGATACCACGGTAACGGCGGCTGCGTGCTACCAGAAATACAAGGCGACCCTGGGCGCTCTTCTTGCTCCCAGTATGTGAAAGCACGTGTGGGGCTGCGCCTGGTGCGGGGGCCAGTGGCAGAAAAGTGGCATCTTCTGCAGCGAGTCGTGTTCATTGCCAACGTAAGCACTGACCTGAGATGTTAGTCACCTGTTGGGTGGGGGAAGCTAAACCTTAGAGCACCGTAACGGGTTAAATAACGTGGGTAGGGAGCAAATTTCTCTCTGCCTCTGCTGATATTTAAGAGGTCACAGTATGGGACTGGGGAAGATGTTTTGAGATGAGATCTTGAGGCAGAGAGGTACCGTAGTGTGCCATATGGCACCAGCTACTGATGAGAAAGCTCTTGTGCAGTCGGTGACAAGATGATAGGAAGGGCAAAAAGAAGGCAGGCGTGATGCATGTAACTTGTTTCAAAAACCTTATTAAAACATCTAGCTTATCATAATTCTCTTTATTACGTCCACTAAAATGTCATGAATGTTTGTAAGCTTCTGTTCACTATACCTGCTGTTACTCATCATGAGCCACTGGCTTTTCAAGTGTTTGTTCCAGTCTCAGCTGCATCTGGATAGCACTCATTCAGAAGAGCCACAGCACTTGGTTCCATTGTCATGACGCTCATCCCAGTGCTCCAAGATAGATGCCATTTTCTCCCTCTCACAAGATGTCAGAAGGCTGACCTAGTTACTGGATCACATTCTTTGCGTTTGTTTCAACAGTCTATGACTAAAATGTTCTAAAACAAAGATTAAGAATAGAGAAAGAAATAGGATTAAAACAAGACACATGCTGTAGCTATAAAAAGAAAAGGAGTACTTGTGACACCTTAGAGACTAACAAATTTATTAGCGCATAAGCTTTCATGAGCCACAGCTCACTTCATCGGATGCATACAGTTCTGCATCCGATGAAGTGAGCTGTAGCTCACGAAAGCTTATGCTCTAATAAATTTGTTAGTCTCCAAGGTGCCACAAGTACTCCTTTTCTTTTTACGGATACAGACTAACACGGCTGCTACTCTGAAACCTGTCATGCTGTAACTAGACAGACTCACAAGAGTTAAACTCAATAGATACATTTGGGCCCAATTTGGCATTCCACATAAAGCTTCTCCTCAGTTCAGAGACAGGACAAGGACTGCTTTCTGGTACCTTTGCATTCTGGGGCTGTCTAGATTAGAGCTGCCTTAGGTCCTGGTTGATGATTGTGTAACTTCTTTATTTCCCAGTTTAGCCCAGTATTCCTTGTGTCCTCACTGCTCAATGAAAATAACAGGACCCTGTCATATAACATTGCCTTTCTTTGCTCCTTTCTCTAGAGTGAACATTATTCTGTTATTTTCCAAAACTTTTATAATCTTCGTTATTCACCTGTGAACTCTCTTCATTTGCCTTTCCTGAAACGTGTCGCAAGATGATTGCATTTCCCCTGATGAAGCCTAATTAGTACCGTGGTTTATTATTTATGTAGAAAAGGTCCCAAACTTGCTAGGTACTTTACAGATAGACTAAAACAGATCCCTGCCCTGAAGAACTTGCAGTCTACATGGACAACACACACACGGAATGGGGGAAGGAAACCTTGAATTTGGGGGGGGGGGGGTGAGGAAAGGGTGGAGAGGTGAGAGAAAAGAATATACAGATTAGGCCTGATATGGAGCTCTAATTTGGAACACTAAAGTTACGTTTTTAGGAATTGTTTATGGGGAAGTTAGCAGATTGTTAATTGTGTGGAGTAATCTTGCTTGTTTTGCATAGAATACTCCTATTAATACCTAATATGGCAATTGTTTTATTATACTGTTACATTGTGATTCTTAGTCATGTTGCTGGTATTTAATAGGACAGACAATATTTGCTAGTTCACTGATCACCATCTCTGCTATAGCCGTTGTACTATATTTTCTGCCTTTTTGTCTTAAATATGTGGGGTAAAATTCCCATTGACTTAAGTGGAGATGGGATTCACCCATTATATTTATTTACAGTGCTTTAAATGGATACTGTCAACTTGAAATCTAGTCTGTTTCAAAAAAGAGTTAAAAGTAGTTTCTGGTACTAAATCTGCATGAGTCTCCTTAAACCTCTGTGGTTTTGCAGTTACATTTCCCTTTTTTTTTTCTCCCCCTGCCCTGTTTTTTCTTCTTTATTGTTTTACAGACCCACACAAACAATGGGGGAAACTGACAGTTTATAGAAGAGGAACAGTGAAATTGACTAAATACCAAGTGTTGTCAATTGAACAAAATTAAACTTAACAAGAAGTAACTTTTTTCCTCTAATTTTCAGTTACAATAACACCAGTAGGTATAGTTTTAGATAAAGTATGATGTTTAAGTTGCAAGGGTCCTTTTAATTAGATAGGAGCAAAATTTAGCGCCAAGATAAAGAGGCAGAGCTCCATTGTCTTCAGTGGAGTTGCACTCAACTTCTCTAGGGCTGACTATGGTCATGAATTTCAATTTTATTGAAAGGAAGGATATGAACACCTTCTAAATAGTTTTGAATTCTATTTCTTTAACTTAATGATGAGGTCCTGTTGTTATATCATGTGATTTCCTTGTGCAGTTAGTAGTTTATATGAGGAATGTGTAAAGGAAACTTCATGGACATCACTGATGCTTTTGTATTTATTAAGGGGGGAAGTAAAATGTTTAAGATTTTCTTCTTAAAGATGTTCCTAGAAATAATATTCTGCAAAGGTTTGTGGAATGCTCTGCTTTATTTTTTTCATATATGCTTATCTTATCTAACTTATATCATTATTAACTCAGGATTTCCACAGGGAATTCATTCCCAGTCTATTATTCGGAACTGCTAAAGTCATCACAAATGTATTTGTGATTTCTCACAAATTCACTGTAATTCTCAGTTCCCTGCAATGGGAAACAGAGATCTTAAGGATTTGTGTGAAGAGCAGATGCTAGTACCCTGAAAACTTCCATCATATTCTTTTGGGGTAGACAGGGTATGTCTACACTACGAAATTAGGTCGATTTTGTAGAAGTCGATTTTTAGAAATTGATTTTATACAGTCAATTGTGTATGTCCCCACTAAGAGCATTAAGTTCGCGGAGTGTGTCCTCAATACCGTGGCTAGCATTGACTTACGGAGTGGTGCACTGTGGATAGCTATCCCACAGTTCCTGCAGTCTCGGCTGCCCATTGGAATTCTGGGTTAAGCTCCCAATGCCTGATGGGGGTAAAACATTGTCCAGAGTGGTTTTGGGTACATGTCGTCAGTCGCCGCTCCTTTCCTCCCTCTCTCTGTGAAAGCAATGGCAGACAGTTGTTTCTCTCCTTTTTTCCTGGGTTACCCATGCAGACGCCATACCACAGCAAGCATGGAGCCCGCTCAGCTCACCGCTGCTGTTGTGAGCATTGTAAACCCCTCATACATTATCCTGCAGTATGTGCAGAACTGGGCTAAAAGACGCCAGCACGAGGACAATTGTGAGGGAGACGTGGACACAGACGTTGCTGAAAGCAGTTGGGACATCATGGCGGCAGTGGGGCTGGCTGATACAGTGGAACGCCGATTCTGGGCCTGGCAAACAAGCACAAACTGGTGGGACCACAGAGTATTGGAGGTATGGGATGATTCACAGGGGCTGCGAAACTTTCGCATGCGTAAGGCCACTTTCCTTGAACTTTGTGAGTTGCTTTCCCCCACCCTGAAGCACAGAAAACCAAGATGAGAGCTGCCCTGACAGTTGAGAAGCGAGTGGCGATAGCCCTGTGGAAGCTTGCAACACCTGACTGCTACCGGTCAGTCGGGAATCAATTTGGAGTGGGCAAGGCTACTGTGTGGACTGCTGTGATCCAAGTAGCCAATGCAATCACTGACATTCTGCAATCAAGTGTAGTGACTCTGGGAAATGTGCAGGTCATAGTGGATGGCTTTGCTGCAATGTGGTTCCCTAACTGTGGTGAGGCGACAGATGGAACACATATCCCTATCTTGGCACCGGACCACCTTGCCAACTAGTACGAAAACTGCAAGGGGTATTTCTCAACAGTGCTGCAAGCACTGGTGGATCACAAGGGACGTTTCACTGACATCAACGTGGGATGGCTGGGAAAGGTGCATGACGCTCGCATCTTTAGGAACTCCGGGCTGTTCGAGCAGTTGCAAGAAGGGACTTACTTCCCAGACCAGAAAATTACCGTTGGGGATGTTGAAATGCTGATAGTTATCCTTGGGGACCCAGCCCACCCTTTGCTCCCATAGCTCATGAAGCTGTACACAGGCAGCCTGGACAGTAGCAAGGAGCAGTTCAACTATAGGCTGAGCAAATGCAGAATGGTGGTAGAATGTGCCTTTGGACGTTTAAAAGCTCGCTGACACTGTTTGCTGACTAGGTTAAACCTCAGCGCAACCAACATTCCCATTGTTATTGCTGTTTGCTCCATAATATCTGTGAGAGTAAGGGGGAGACGTTTATGGCAGGGTGGAAGTTGAGGCAAATCGCCTGGCGATTAGAAGAGCACAGCTATGCACGCTGTGCATCAGAGAGGCTTTGAAAACCAGTTTCATGACTGGCCAGGCTACGGTGTGAGAGTTGTGAGTGTTTCTCCTAGCTGCAAACCCGCCCCCTTTGTTGATTTTAATTCCCTGTAAGCCAACCACCCTCCCCCCTTAGATCACAGCTGGCAAAGGAAATAAAGTAACTATTGTTTTGAAACCATGCATTCTTTCTTTACTAATTTAAAAAAAAAAAAAAAAAAGGTGAGATAACTGACAAGGTAGCCCGGGTGGGGTGGGGTGGGGTGCGGGAGGAGGGAAGGACAAGACCACATTGCTTATTGTAGCCACACTACAAATCAAAACTGTTTGAATGACAGCCTTCTGTTGCTTGGGCCATTTTCTGGAGTGGAGTGGCTGGGTGCCTGGAGCCTCCCCCCACGTTCTTGGGCGTCTGGGTGAGGAGGATATGGAACTTGGGGAGGAGGACAGGCGGTTATACAATGGATGCAGCTGGGGTCTGTGCTCTTGTTGGCTTTCCTGCAGCTCCAACAGACACTTCATCACGTCCGTTTGCTCCCCCATTAGCCGCAGCATCGCCTCCTGCCTCTGCTCTTCGTCCTCACTTAATGCTTTCCTGGCCTCTGCCACTGAATGCCTCCATGCAATAAGCTGTGTCCTATCAGTGTGGGAGGACTGCATGAGCTCGGAAAACATGTCATAGCGAGTGCGTTTTTTTCGCCTTCTAATCTACGATAACCTCAGGGACGGAGATGATAGGGGGAGCATAGAAACATTTGCACCTGGGGGGAGATAAAAAGGGAGAGTAAAATTTAAGATGATACATTTCTGAGAACAAAAGGGAGACTTTCACAGTGAATCAAGCAATTCACAGCAGACAGCACATGTGCTTTAGGTACAAGGTCGCATTTTCCTTTTATATTGAGCGCCTGCTGGTATGGTGACACATCACAAACGGCTGGGCAACAGAATTTGGTTTCCAGGCAACCATGGTAAGCCTTTTGGTACGCGGAGTTGGCTTCTTCCACCTTCATAACATGTGGGAATGGTTTCAAACTGCAGCGCCATCCTTTCCCATAGCAAGCAATGCTGGTTGGGTTTCATATTTAAAAGGAGGGGCTGCGGTTTCCAGGTGGATGTGCAGCACACACCTCCTCCACCCCACCGTGTGGCTATTCTCTGGGATGCTCCCTTCACCCCTCCCCCTTCTGCGTGGCTATTTGGGATGATCCCTTCACCCCTCCTCCCACCGCATGGCTATTCTCCGGGGTGATCCTTTTTAGCGAAACGCAAACAACCCAGCATGAACGGGGTCCTTTTACTGTTCCCTTACAAAAATTCCCCTATTTCAACCAGGTGACCATGAATGATATCACTCTCCTGAGGCTAACACAGAAAGCTAAAGACCGAATGTTGCTTGAATGCGACCAAAACCCAGAACCATTCGCTGCCGTGCTTTGTTCTGCAATGATTCCAGACTACTTGCTACTGGCTTGGCATGGTAAAGTGTCCTACCGTGGAGGACGAAATAAGGCAGCCCTTCCCAGAAACCTTCTGCAAAGGCTTTCAGAGTACCTCCAGGAGAACTTCATGGAGATGTCCCTGGAGGATTCCCGCTCCATCCCCAGACACATGAACAGACTCTTCCAGTAGCTGTACTGGCCGTGAATGTATCCCAATTCTTCAGGGCAAATCAAACATTAAACACTATTGCTTTTAAATCCTGTACTCTACTTACAAATGTGCACTGACCAGAGCTGCCTTCTCCGGCTTCAGGGTCAGGGATCCCGCCTTGGGAGGGTATTGGCTCCAGGATGATGAAAAGGTCCTGGCTGCCAGGGAGAACGGATTCACTGCTTGTCTGCTGCGCATTTTCCTCTTCCTCATCCTCAAAATACTCCTCCCTGTCGCGTGAGACTCCCTCCTTACAGGTGACCATGGACAGTGGTGGGGTAGTAGTAGGATCCCCACCTAGAATGCCATGCAGCTGATTCATAGAAGCGACATGTATGGGGCTCTGACATGGAGCGACTATTTGCCTCCTTTGTCTTTTGGTAGGCTTGCCTGAGCTCCTTGACTTTCATGTGGCATTGCTGTGTGACCCTGTTGTAGCCTCTTTCTACCATGCCCTGTGCAATTTTGGCATATATATTAGCATTTCTTCTTTTTGATCGGAGTTTAGCCTGCACAGATTCTTCTCCCCATACAGCAATCAGATCCAGTGTCTCCCTTTCGGTCCATGCTGGAGCTCATTTGCAATCTTGGGGGGACTGCATGGTCACCTGTGCTGCTGAGCTTGCCACACTGACCAAACGGGAAATGAAATTCAAAATTTCCCTGGACTTTTACTGTGTACCTGGCTAGTGCATCGGAATTCAAAGTGCTGTCCAGAGTGGTCACATGGGAGGCCAATACCGTCGAATTGCATCTGCACTACCCAAATTCGACCCAGCAAGGTTGATTTTAGCGCTACTCCCCTCACTGGAGAGGAGTAGAGAAGTCGATTTTAAGAGCCCTTTAGGTTGACGGAATGGGGTTGGATGTGTAGATGCATTCATTTTAAAATCGACCTAACGCAGCTAAATTTGATTTAACTCCATCGTGTAGACCAGGGCTGAGACTCTGGGCTTGCCATTGGATACATGCAGGTAGCACTATTGGAATCATCTGTGCTTCCATGCAGGCACGAGAGACAACCTGCATGGATCAAGGTTTATATTTACTAATTTGGCATAAACTAACCATTTGACTTGCCAGTTCGTATTACCAGTTGAAAATGTGATAGTATTGAAGGAGCAGCACAGAAATGTGGCAAATCTGCAGGTGACATGAGCAACCTAGAGAGCAATGTCTTTATGTAAGGTATTTGAAGCATCCCGGAGAACTGGAGAAAAGAACAGGAGGACTTGTGGTACCTTAGAGACTAACAGATTTATTTGAGCATAAGCTTTCGTGAGCTACAGCTCGCTTCATCGGATTTTGCAGACACAGACTAACACAGCTGCTACTCTGAAACCGGAGAACTGGGCAATCTTTGTACAGAGGAGCCAGCCAGGCATCACCATAAACTGTGACTGAGGGGGGCATTATTTTTCCCTGGATCATTTGTTTGGAAGCCCTAACTGATGTCATCACATTGGAGAGTTCCTCTGACAATTATCTGTGTTGTGGATGATGTGTGCCTTGAGAAGACTTCACTTTATTTTTAGTGGAGTCTCATTTACGGAGGTGTATGATTTAGGTTTGTTATGTTTTAGCGGCTGGTTGCCTTTACTGTTACTTATATATGTCCACCAGGTGATGTCTGAATACCACAGGTTCCCTCCAGCCAATTTATAAAGTGATTCATTGGCAGTTGGATGGAAGCCACTCTTCTTCCTTGATTTTATACTTGCATATAGAGATTTCCTATGATAGAGAGAACTCAGATGTTAAAATCCTATTCAGTGGCTTGTAAAATGTTTGTTGACTTCTCTTTGAAGGGTAAGAAATACTGTATGTACGTGATCTCTGTAGTAGCATATCCATAGCTGAAAAAAACAAACCCTAAAACTAACATGGATCTCTGAGACAGTTACTAAAATTGTATAGTCTTTGGTCAAAATTTCCTCTCCCTGCCAATACCACTTGTTGTGCAGTGTGCTGTACAATCTCCATTCCAAGTAATTACATCTCCAGAGAACACCCCTTCCACTTCTGACTTGATGAAGATTGTGCCTCATTATATTAAACTTGGCATTGGCTGTAGTGATCTATTCATTTGTGACTTTAAGGGTTTATTACTACAACATGCTGTATCTAGGACTGAAACCTCTGGTTTTAAAAAAAGTCAAATTGAGTGAATGTAATTGCTGACCTACTTGGCTGGAATGTTTTCTTGTTGCAGTGCAGTTTGATTATAAGGCAAGACCACTGTAGAAAAGTTGTGAGTTGAGCTTAAAACAGCCTCCTGCAATTAACAGTAGGATAATTTAATTTATCTAGCCAGCTGCCAGTGATGCCATCAGTGTCCTAGTCTTTCTTTATTTGCTAGGTTGCCTATGGCACTCCCAGTCCTGCCAGTGTGTGCCGGTGCCTAACCTTAAGTCATTTTTTTACACACACACTCCTTAAATACTCAGGTTTCAGAGTAGCAGCCGTGTTAGTCTGTATTCGCAAAAAGAAAAGGAGGACTTGTGGCACCTTAGAGACTAACCAATTTGAGCATAAGCTTTTGTGAGCTACAGCTCACTTCATCGAATACATTCAGTGGAAAATACAGTGGGGAGATTTATATACATAGAGAACATGAAACACTACTCAGTCATACATTTCTTGTGTTTACTATGTGATGTTTTTGTCCTGAAGGCCTCTCATTGTATGTGGAGAGCTGCAATCATTGGTGAATCTCTGTTCTGTACAGGTTAAGAAAGCATACAGGCAGAAGGCCCTGACTTGCCATCCGGATAAGAACCCAGACAATCCCAGAGCAGGTAAGATCAGTCTGTGTAGAAACAAGCAGGTTTTCCCTGTCTGTTCCAGCTGTGTGGACACCTGGGAGTGGCTGTGTTTGTCTGCTGTTGCACAGCTCTGTTTTTGCAAGTAATTATGGAAGTGCCTCTGTTATGCAGTGTGTGCACATATATCTCTGTCTGAGGTCTTGTCTACTCAGTGAGCTAATGAGCACTTACAAGGGGTGTGGTTTCTAAAGTGCATGAACACATGCATTAATTGGTCCATGTAGACCCTGCTGGTGTGCACTAAAGGTTCCCTAGCCTGTGTTAAGGTGGTAGTAAAAGACACTTGAGTATGCATCTGCAGGGTCTGCATGGACCAGTTAATGCGCAGCATGTAAGTGCACTTCAGAAATCACACCTCCGTAAGCACATGTTACTCCACCATGTAGACAAGCCCTGAGACACATTTATCACTACTAGGTAACTGACTTATAAGGCTAAATGCACAGATATTGGATTATGGGGCAGATCTACCTAGGCACAAATGCCAGTTGGGTGCTTAACTCCTATTTCTGCTTTTGAAAATCTTCCCCTTAATGGTAACTCTCAGAGTGAATCCTCCACCTTTGGCCATTATATCCCACTGGCTGCCAGGTCACACTTCTAATCTACAGTTCTAAGAATCTCTAGCCTTTAATAGAAACCTTGTATATAATTTATTTATATATATATTGGTAGTGCCCATTGTGAGAAAATCATATCTCCGCTATAGGCAAGTCTCCATACACTGTGCAGTGAAATGGACCTAAATTATGGACAAGGTCCTTAAATTCTGCAGCTGTTTAATTTACATTTAAATGAATTAAATATGAAAATGAATAATACCATCCATATGGTGGCGCCACTGATGTTCATTTTGATATTAAGTTCGGTTTATTTTATGGTGTCCTCATGTTTATCACTTTGATGTGCCATAGATTTGTATACTGATCACATATAAATGCACTGTAGCAGCTATCAGAGGGAAGCTGGTCCTTATGGCACTTTGGGAGGCATCGAAGACAGTTGGGGATTGTGGGATAAGCATGTGAGCTGAATTCTAAAATGATTAGCAGTGAAGCAATTAACATTATTGACATTTAAATTGTCATCTGAAGGTTTCAGAATTAATAGCCCATTGAGATGAAAGGGAGAGTTCATACTTAACAGGACTGTTTTTTCAGGCTGTCTGCAGGCTCAGGAATCAAATGTAACTGCTCTTGGTTACATTTGATTCACATTTTCAAGATTTCCTTCAGAACCCGAAGGTCCAGACGCAGGTTTTTTTTCTATTTAAATGAAAGCTTAAATAATAGGGCATAGTTTTGTGAGTGACTTCCAGAGCAGTGGGCTATAGGCTGGGTTACAAATACTGTATAAATGTTATTCTTCTCTCTAAAATTCTATAGGTCTCTTCCATAAGGGAATTACTTGCTCCGATATGTATCCAGAGACTCTGTGAGCTGCCTACTTGGTTTTCTGTGTCTTACCCCTCTTTCCTTTCTAATCCCCAGAGGAACTCTTTCACCAGCTGTCTCAGGCCTTAGCAGTGCTAACGGATGCAGCAGCAAAGGTAAGGATGACCATCCCTTAGACATGGTGGCAGTGTGTGTTACCTGTATCTGCCAATACACTTATATAAGTGGAGAAGGAAGTATGCTAAAGTAGTGAAAGCTGCCTCCCTTTCTTTCTCATTCCCCACCCTCCACTCCCATTGAGCCTGGGGGCATCAATATGGTTACATTTTATGGATCTTTTCTGTAAGACATTTACATGTTCTAATGTGTATCTCTAGGTTTTGTGAACTCAGATGGGATAGGCACTGTATAAGAACCAAGAAAGATCTTCTCGGTCCCACCTGATACACTGTGGGAATGGCTGAGTAGAGACCTTGGCTGAGACTGTGTTTACCAGCATATTGAATTGGGACATGTCCCAAGTGTAAAAAAAAAAAATTTCGGGCCTGGTTTGGAGAGAGACTGAGTACTGCAAATCCTCTTGAGCACCAACAATACGCTCTGAAATCAGATCAGGCCTGTAAAAAATAAATATGCATGTGGACCCCTTAATTTTATGTGATTGATGTCATGTTTAGAAAACAGTAAGTATCTTGTTCAATTTATAAAGACAAGAATGTCTGACAGAAGTAAGGTCATGTTGCCTTTATTCTGAGTAATATTTGCTAATATAAAGTAAAACTTTCAATACGTGTGAGAGCTCTTGTCCAAAGTTTGTGCCACAGGTAGTATATCTGAAATGGGTGGGGGAGATAAAGTTATAAACAGGAACCCCAATTAATGCAACTGATGTCTGTCCTTTTCCTAAAACAACTCCACAGGCTACCAACTGAAGCGCTGTAATAATCCAGAAATGTAAAGTGAGAATTAAAACAAAAAGTTCACCAAAAGCCAGTAACTGTGTCTTGTTAAGATAACCAGAAAAGGCTTATCAAAATACCAGAAGATAGGGCTTTAAAACAATAAATAAATCTCTATGAAAGACTGGCCAAAATTTTAATCTATTCTCCCTTGAATGGTGGTATTCTTTATTCCAGGAACTTCTTATCTTCCATTTTTAAAGTGTGTGTGTGGGAGCAGGAGCAGGAGGAATTCTGCTTAGAAAACCCAAATATTCATGAAGTAAAACACCACCAGCTTTTCCTCCAGTATTTAAAATAAAGATAATACTTACATACATACCTAACTTTATGCACTGTGAATGGTCCCACTACTCTCAATGTGTGAAGTTAAGCATGTACATGAATCTGTGCAGTATCAGGGCCTTGCCTACCACACAGCAGTGTTGTGAAGATCAGTGGGCCAGATACTCAACTAGTGTAAAGCAATGTAGCTCCATTGGCCTCAGGGAAACTATGCTAGTTTACACCAGCTGAGGATCTGGCCCTAAAGTGCTATATAAATTCTGAATTATTATTATTTATTACAATTAGTGTAAAATTCTGCCTTGAATTAGAAGACAGTGTCTGATCAATTAAAGTCAAGCTACACATTTTGCATATGAAGAGTTTTCTTGAAAATAAATTTTTATTTTAAACTTCACTTTAAGGCAAACCTGATCTCTCTCATCAACAGATTATTATTCTGCACCATTCAGAAAACGACCTTCCTCACCAATAGTATCAGTGCCATCAGGGGCCACTCATAGCTGGCCCATGAATCTAAAACATTCTTCCTACCGCTGAAGATGGGTCAAACTTTGTCTCAAAAACACATTACAGTAACTCCTGGACTCCATACCCTTCCATGCTGCATCTTGGGGCTCTTGTGTTGTCATAATTTCAAAATGGTTTGTAACATCTTGTGTTTCTATGAATGCCACCAGCAATGGCTAGAAAACTCTCCACCTCTAGTTTCAATATGTATCAATAACTAATCTCTACTCTATTCATAACCCCTTATTTTCCCTCTTTATTTTATATTGGTTCATATTCTGTTGTTTCTTTAATAGGCAGCGTATGACAAAGTGAGAAAAGCCAAGAAGCAGGCAGCAGAAAGGACTCAAAAACTTGATGAGAGAAGAAAGAAAGTAAAGCTTGGTATGGCAATCAAGATCATTCCCTTTTGCCCTAGGGAAACATTTGAGGTGCTGTGGTGCTTATATTTCTTCCACCTGTATAATTCTCTGAGTTAAACTTCTGTCCATCCATAATGGTTGAACTTTCTTACGTCATTCTTTATGGAACAGTGATTGTGTGAAACCCCCCATGCTGTTAGCAGGGTCTGATCCGGTGGAGGAAAGCATTGATGAATGACGGTTACAGCTGGCTCAGCACTTCACCTAAATATAGGGGAGGCAGGAGAGGCCATCAGTCAGAGAACAGAGGGAGGGAACCCTAGGAGCAGCCAGGTCTGTGGAAGGGCTCTCTAGTTTCTAGTGTCATGCAACCTGGCTTTGTAGACAGTAACGGCAATAACTGGGGTTTGGGGTTTTTGCAGACCTTGAAGCCCGGGAACGAGAAGCCCAAGCTCATGTGAGTGAAGAGGAAGAGATCCGAATAACCAGGACACTAGAACAAGAGGTAATAAAGATTTGCGTGTCATGTTATTTTCAGGCAGGAAAATGGTTGAAAACCTTTTAACATGTAGCCATGGTGGTGAGCTGAGACCCAACAAATTCCTGTGAACCATAGCAGTTCATCAGCCTTTTGGAATAAATGGTTCCTGTGGAATAATCCCAGCCTCGTGGTTTGATCACTACCAAATTCGTGGTCCATTTTGGTCAATTTCACAGCCAGAGGGTTTTAAAATTGGTCAATTTCATGATTTCAGATGTTCACATATGAAATTTCAGGGTGTTGTAACCCTGGGGGTCCTGACTCAAAAGGGAATTGTGGTGTGGGGAGGGTCACAAAGCTGTTGTAGGGGGGTTGCGGGATTGCCACCCTCTCTTCTGTGCTGCCTTCAGAGCTGGGCTCTGAAGGCAGCAGCCACAGAGCTTCCTGCAGCCAGAGGAGGCTCCTGGAGGTGAGTCTGATCTCCCTTTGCTGCTGGGAGCGCCCCAGCCACGGGCTCCTAGCTGCTAGTCCTGGCCAGCTTGGGGGAAACAAGACTTGTTCTTCCCCTGCACAGTCCCTCTAGAGGGGACATCAGACCCACCTCCGAGTACCTCCCCTGGCTGCAGGAAACTCTGCGGTTGGGCAGCAGTCCCGGAGCTTCCTGCAGCTAGAGGAGGTTCCCGAAGGTGGTGGGTCTGATTTCTCCAGTGCTGCTGGGAGCGCCCCAACCAGGGGCTCCTAGCTGCTAGTCCCAACCAATACCCAGGGCTCCAGCCAATTTGCACCCCCCCCCCTTGAAAAATGCGTGCCCCAAGCCTTGGCAGAAGCTGCAGGGGTGGAAGCTCTGGCAGGAGTCGGGGGGGCAGGCTCCCCAAGCCCAGTTCCAGGGCTGCTGTACTACCCTCACTTCTGCGCTGCCTCTAGAGGTGGGTCTGATCTCACCAATGACAGCGGCCATACAGGGGAAGGACAAGTCCTGTCCCCCTCCAGCCCAGCCGGGACTAGCAGCTAGGAGCTCTGGGCTGGGACGCTCCCAACAGCACAGAAGAGAGTGGATTGCACAGGGAAGGGGTTATTTCACGATCCATGCCACGTTTTTCATGGCCATGAAATTTGTAGAGCTCTATACATGGGGTTTTTTTGGGGGGAAGGGAGCTCTTTTTAAACTTTCCTCCTTTCTTTCACTCTCTTCCCATCTTCCAATTAATGGTGAGAGGGTTAAATGGATGCAAGTATGGTGGGATTGCTGTTGATTACAAACCAATTAGCAGACTTTCTTGGTAACATAATTGTGGTATTTGTTCTCTCCTGCCTCCACTGTAGATAATACGCCTGCGGGAAGAGGGCTCCCGGCAGCTAGAAGAACAGCAGAAACTCATGCAGGACCAGATCCGACTTGAGAGAGAGCCACGAATCCAAGGTAAGGGCAGATGAGATTGGAGCCTTCATCCAAACTACAAGTTTACAGAGTCCCAAATCTTTCATGAGCTAACTTACACGGGTACCACACTGAATAGGGAGATGGTCAATGTGACAGGTTCCCCCCCCCCCGGGGGTGCCACCTGGAACTGGGGTACCACTGAGCTCTCTGACTCACCAGCCTGGGCTCCCTCTCACACTGTGCTGCTGTGACAAGATGCAAAGCCCTCCAAGCTTGCACTTCCACCAGCATTCACCCAGGTAGGGACACACCCAGCTGCAGTCACATGCAGGCTCTCTAACCACCAGCCTAGGATTTAATTTCCTCTAAGCTGCACAGCTGCCCAGCAGGCTATCATCTTAAGGTGTCCCTCCCCCCACTGCTGCGCTACTCCTTCCCTATGCCTTGGAATCCCTGGCCAGCTGTTCCTGGGAGCCTCCTGCTTGCTGTGCAGAGCAGAGGGAAGGTAGGGAGGGCGCTGATGTCAGGGTGTCCCTGTCTCCCCTGTACCCTATCTCCACAGAGCTGGTGGGGGGACACAACAGGGCTCAGGACGGAAGGAGTTTGCTGGCAGTTGATGCTGTGTCTGAACAAGCAGGCTTCAGACTGCTGAGTGCCGACCTACTTAAGAGTCTCTCTCTGTCTGACACACTCACCTCCCAACACATACTTGTATTGTTGTTGTTACTTGACACTTCTTTCGAAGTGTGTTGTTTAAGTTTTTTGACTGGTCTATGCATTTCATAATTTTTATTTCTCTTACGGTTAGATTTAATTCTTTGAGTAGTGAGTTCTAAAATGCCTAACCTCTCCTGGCTGGAGTAATTATCCCTAGGGTAACTTTTTAAAAATATATATTATATCTAGGTTTTTTGTTTCTACTGGTGGTGCACATCTGCACATTACCTCGATATGGTGCATATAACAAAATTCATTCCTCACATGGATGGAAAAAATTAGCGGGAACACTGCCTAGGACCCCAGAGCAGTACCAGCCTGCCCTGGTCAAATCTGGCCAGTATATGGGTTTAACACCTGGTCCGCCTCTCCCTCAATGTGAAGAGGACCATGCACACTTGTGGTAACCACGCTGAGATTTTTCCCCAGACACCGTAGTCAAATGTACACTGGTTTGGATTAAAACATAAAATAAGTTTAACTACAAAAGGATAGATTTTAAGTGATATCAAACAGATCAAAGCAGATTACCTAGTAAATAAACAAAACCACAAACTGAGTTTAACATACTAGATAGATAGGATATAAATTAGCAAATTCTCACCCTGAGTGATCAACAGGCTGGCAGATTCTTAAGGCACAAGCTGCCTTGGTCTTGCAGCTTGGGTTTCCCAGGTTTTCATATGCAAGCTAGAAATCCCTTTAGTCACTTCCCCCCCATGTTCAATCTTTATTCCTCAGGTGTTTCCAGGGGTTGTTGCCGGCACCCAGTGCCCAGAGGCAAAACAACAGCAGGGGTCCGTTACCTGGTGTGCGTCACTCAATAATCACAACAGGGTGGAGAAGCAGAAAAGTTTATTTGCAGCTGCAAACAAGGTACAGGGAGAATAGAATCTCAAATCCTGCACATCAGAGCAGGTCATTACACACACTTTTATATTCCTTAATGCTACTGCACTACACATTAGCCAATCAAAACTTTGCACAAATACTCTGCCTTCCTTATATGGGTTACAACAATGTTTATTTCCTGCAACCTCTAACAAGCATTCCTAGCAACTAAAACAACCAGTACATCCTGTCTGGCCTTGTAGCTGTCTCTCCTATTATCTTTAACTTGGCGTCAGCAAACCTTACACTATAAGGCATTATCTGCGGCTGCAACATTGTTTTAAGAGCAAAAGAGCTTACTCAAACCAGCCATGCCTGAATTCTATTAAGGGGGGTTGAGAAGAAGCCCTTAGGCCTTCAGCAGGGAGACTTCCTCGACCCTTATGGCCTTCCATCCCCTCAACTTAACTAGTAGCCATGCCTTGGGGTCTCCAATAGGGTGGTGGTGTAGGGAGAGTGAGGTACCCACATGATGTCATTTTCCCCCTTTTATATCTTCTTCCCACTTGCTGGAAAGCTCTTGTGCTGTGACCTGGGTCAAACAGTTCCCATTGTGTAGTGCTATCTCTGAGAGGTTTCTATTGCACACAGTCCCTGGGGTAATCCTTGTGCTTGTGTGCGTGCCTCAATAAGCCATTAATGTTGTTTGACCTTTTTACTATTATACCTGAAAGGCTGCTTGTGGGTGTTTTCAACCTCACAACATGTTTCAGTAACACACGCATAGCCAAACTTCCTAACTTCACATACGACGGTAGCACATAAAATCCAATGAGATATTACTATCTAGCAGATCAAGACTTTTAGAATATCTCACAAGGCATACTTTGTACAAAACATATCCTAATACATGACAGTGGTGAATATTGGGGTGCCAGGGTGTCACAGTCAATATGGCTGTACTCCCTCATCTTGGCTTCTTCCTACACACCCATGTCCCTGGCTTGCTGCTGGAGGCAGGCAGTGCTCATATTCCTGCTGAAATCCTTCCCACAGGAAGGAGGGTGGTGACTTAGTGCACTGGATGATGGGAAACAAGATCTTTCAAACCTTTCCTACACTCATCCCCCTCCTTCCCTTTTCTGGGAATATGGACAATCTCCTTCTGAAGCTTAGAGCCTGGACATCCCCAAAGGGACTCTCCACAGTAGAACTAGAAGGATATTCTAAAATAGGATCTGACCATCACAGTCAGATGTATTCAGTTTATCCTTGCTGGCCCCACATTATTTAAATACTGATAGAGAACAATTCTGGTTTGCTAAGGTGGCTTTCCCGATGGTCACTAATTCTGCATTTCCTCCCCATGCTCCACTGAAAGTGACTTGGTATCTATCACTTACGAAGGCTCAACATGTGGAAGTTATGTCTCTGCATAGTCTGGAGCTCTCTTGTGCTTAGTTCCTGGAACTCACATTTCTGTTCTCTCTCCCATGCCTGTGTGTACACACACTTCATATCAGATTTGTGCAGAGCCAGGAAATCAGTAGATTCTTGAACTGTGACAGACAATTCCTTAGCTCCCTTCCCTCTTTCTTTTCTCAGATAGCAACGTAGGAAGTTAACATGTTTAAGGTTGTCAGCCCCTAAATTCTCATGGCACCTCAGGTACTATAGCCAATTCCCCTCAGACACTTCATACCATTCTATTGTATTTTTATTGAGCTTTGTTCCAGACTCTTTCACTTGCACTCCCAACCTTCCAGCCCACACACATCTCTGCATACAGATTCTTCCCTTGGTTCTTTCATACTCTGTTACCTATTTGGACTCAAAATATAGTCCCATTCTTGCAATAATACTGCTCTGCTTCTGGAAAAAAGTTAGGGTATTCCTTGTTTAAAATTGCTCTGTCTCTTGCTTCGTATCTCTTCCACTCTGGCAGAGGCGACAGTGGCTAAATCAATATCACTTCTTAATGAAGGGCGATCTTATGGATAAAGAATAGAACTGTAACTCAGGAGATCTGATGTATCATCTGGGTTCTGCCACTGACTTCCAGTGTGGCCACAGGCAAGTCATTTAATCTCCCTGTACTTTGCTATCCCCATTTTACAGATGATGAATTGAGGATGTTGAGGATTAATTTAAGGAATGCTTGTGAAGCTCTAGGAGATCCTTGGATAGAAGATGCAATGGAAGGGCAAAGTATAATAATCCCTTGTTAGCACAGACTTGCATACAGGATTAATTCTGCAGTCTACACTAGCCTTATTTTGTTTTCCGTGACATTTCTCACTGTCGTTAACACCAGTAAAGCTATGCTGGTAGGAGCAAGAGTGGACCAGTTTCTCACAGCACCTTCAGTTTTACTATGGTGTTGTCTCACTTTGATCAGGGCAAGTCTAGACAACAGGGTAGCAAAAACGCTGGCAGCCACCGGCATCTTTTCTATGTGAAGGTGCTGAACCACAGTCAGCAACAGTGGGAAACTTTAGTGGGGAAGAAACCCAGAAGGCAGAATTGCCATTGCCTTGTACGTATGCACTAACAAACTGTGTGGTGCTACTGTTTATCCTTGGGTTTTCCCCCCTTGTGCTTTCACTTTCTCTTTTTCCTCCTAGGCAAACCAGATGGGAATGGAGTAGAAGGCAAAGGAACTCCCAAACTCAAAGTAAGACATCCCTAAAAATCAGACTATGTGAGAAGACTGGCCTACTAACCTTTTCAGCATTGGTAACTGGTTGGCAATCACTTCCAGAAGGGGCATCTCTCCTTGCACCAAGACTCAGAGCACCTCCAGTCTAGGAGAAAGCTGAAACTCCTCTGTCCAGCATGCTCAATGCTTACTGAAGCTCTCCACCCCCACCTTAAAATACTCCTTACCCTCTTTTTTCTCCCCTGTAACCTGATCTCGAAACAAGTAGCCCTAAGCTTGGAATTCAGATGTGTGCGCATAAAACACTGGGAACATCTGGTTATTACCTTGATACATTCCTTTATTTACTTTCAGGTGCTTTACAATATTTTTTTCATTCTGCTGAGGACTGTTTATCCCTTTGCCTCTGTATAACTTGTTCTCTTTAGTCTGTCTGCCAATACTGGTATTAAAATCACTGTCTTGGAAGTGTTGCGAATGTAAGTGTAAGTGGCAGACTTGTGTTATTTTGTAGCTGGCAAGAGCCATCTTCAGCACAGCTATGTGAGTTGAAGTGTACAAAACTAACTTGCAGCTTTTTTTTTCTAGCTAAGATGGAAATGCAAGAAGGATGATGAAACAAAAGGGGGATACTCAAAAGAAGTTCTCCTACAAATCCTGCAGAAGGTCCTGTTCTGAGATGCTCTTTCCTACCACTTGATTTCCCCAACCTTGATGCTGTAAGAAAGGGCGGAGAATTGTGGTGGAGCTACATATAAACCAAAGTGGCTCTTATTCTTCATTGTATAGCTTTCTCACTCCCTCATGCCAATTTTAAAGGTGACCATCATGGATTCATCAGCCATGAACTGTCCCATTCCCTACAATGACTCTTGGTGGAAGTGGAGTAGCTGTGAACTCTTCCCTCAGAATAGAAGCTCGTTTAATAACCCCCATAAAGATTAGGCAGGCTGTGTGCATTATGGTGGACTTTCCCCTTCACTTAAAGTGTTAAATACTAGCTGCTGTTGGGGTGGTATGCTGGACTAGAGGGACCTGTGATCTGATTTATCATGGCATATATTTTCCCCTGAGTCACCATGGGAGAGGCAATTTTGTAAGTATCTGTTAGTTCTCAGGCAGACAGTGTTCCTATAGTGACTCCTGCTGGGAGCAGTGACAGTAACTATTAGCTACTACAAAGATGACACTCCTATATCATTCCTTGGAGTGACTCTTGATGGGAGAGGAGCAGCTGTGATCTCATCCTGATCCCTTTCCCCTCACAGCTAGACCTCCTCCACCATTCTGTGCTGGCACTGGATCAGCTGTAGCTTTCTCCCATGGCCAACGTTTCCAAGTTTCACTGGGATACATTTTGCTTCTTGTCTGGTTCTGTATTTGACTTGCCTCTTCTCATTGATTCTGACAGTATGGTGAAGTGCTGAACTTGGTGATCTCAAGTAAGAAGACGGGGAGTGCGGTTGTGGAGTTTGCTACAGTTAAAGCTGCTGTAAGTTTAGCAGAAGACCTCAGGTTTACTTTGTTGGGAAGTCTGGAGGTGGACTAGGGAATGTTGACTGACGTTGCGCAGGAAGACTGCAACCAACTGGTAATGAATGAGGATGGGGACACTTGTGTATTTACTTGTAATCAAGGCAGTGAAGAGCAATGTAACCGGAGTCTGGTCTGTATGGGAACAGAATTCTAGGGCCAGATCCTCAACTAGCGTAAATTGCCATAGCTCCATTAACTTTAACTGAGCTCTGACACGTTAATGCAAGTTGAGGATCTTTTACTTCTTATACCAAAACAAGTTATTCATGCTCCTTATACCAAGTGCACTTTTTGTTTATGCACAAAAAGTGCCCCCCAGTGTGGGCTTCATAACACGGTATTCTTCACCTGCAGTGGCTGGAAGTGAATCCTGAAGTTTTGTGCCCTATTTGGCCTGGATTTTGGATTAAGAGTGGGAAGCCTTACATGCCAGTTTAAGGAGTGCACCAGGGGTGGTGATGGGGTTTGAAATGAAGATGGTGATGGGAGAATGTTCTCATTGATAGGAGATGGCAGTGAAGAATGAAGTTGGTTTGATAAATAATCCTCTAAAGATTTCCTGGTTAGAGGGCCAGCCACAGAACAATCCCAGCACGAAGTTCCCTGATGGCTCTGGCCAGCCTAGAGCTTCTCAGGTAAGGAAAACGCAGGCCCTTTGTTGTTAAAAATCACTTGTATAGCAACCCAAACTGATACTAAGCCTAACACACATGGTAAGACATATTTCTTCCCAGGAGAGTTTACTGTGAGGGTCCTTGCTAGTCGCCTGCCTTCCTAGTCAAATATCAAATTCTTTGATATTTTACACTGATCCAGTGGCCTTTTCAGAAGCAGCTCTACCATCAAGAACAGCAAAACGAGACGCAAGCTGGTATTTTTAGCTACTTCACAGGCTGTTTGATGTTCCTACTTTTATTTTTCTGACTCTTCACTCAGTGGCATGTTCCAAGAGAAATTGCCTGTCCACCATCCCAGGTTTTGGGGCTGGGTGTTTCCACTCAGTGCACACACCTGTCTGAGAAGAGTGGCTCTCCCATCTGACTGCAGGCTCAGGTCGTTATGGTTGCAAACCGTCTCACCCTGGAAGCAGCAGGGAGTAGAGCTAACTGGATATGCAGTATAGAGCTGACTTGAGTTCCACAGACACTGCAGAGTCTTTAGGTTGGTCGGGGGATGGACAAATCTGAATTCAGCCTAGTGAACTTCAGTGTCCCTTTTTAAGGGCAGACGAGGAGCCCATTCAGACCTCGAGCCCTGTATTTTTCGCAAATGTGAAATAACATGAAATAAACAAAAACCCCCATAAAATGAAAACCTTACCACACAGCGGTGGTCCTGTCCCACAGGGCCAGGCCCATCTCCCCACTCCAGGCATTGCAACATGGTGCATGAAGTTGCTATGCTGCTCTGGTTTGGCCTAGCCACCCCTCCATCATGATGGGGGTGGCCAGATCAAATATGAGTGAGTGGCATTGTGACCTGGGCCAAACCTGAGCAACACTGCAACTTCATGCACCAGGTTGCAACACCCAGGACAGGAAGGTGGGCACAGCTGCATGGGACAGGAACTGTTGCTGCATAGAGTGCACAAAGTGGGTTATGCAACTCCCCCTACCTCCAGGGCATGACCTGACCTCCCCCCAGGTCCTTCTGATCACCTCAGGGCCTCCAGAGCCTCCCCCTGGGGACAGGACCTGACACCCCCACCCTTGGGCCTTCAAACCCAGGGTCAGGACCAACCTCTCCCCAGCCACCCCTGGGCCTGCAAAGCTTCCCTGCAGGGGCAGGATCCAATCTCTCCCCAGGGTCTCTGACTCCCTGGGGTAGGAACTGACCCACCCACCTCCAGGGCCTCCCATGACACAATGAAATAAAATGAAATTCCCCCAAAATAAAGCAAAATGATAAAAAACTAAAAAGCATTTCCCTGGGCTCTGTTCATACCTAAGGGGTTGTTAATGCAATTGGAACTTGGTGATGGATTTGTGCAGTTTGCGTGTGAGAGCCCTGGCTTGTGTCTGGGTTTGTCTTGGCTCGTTTCTGTAGTAAAAGATTGTTAGCTTCTGCCTGCTGTGAGTCATTAGTGTGGCTGAGCAGAGAGGGAGAGCAGGCCAAAGCAGCTAATGGTATTCCTGCTGGATGGAGGTTGGAGAGTCATTGCTATTGAACAGAGTCCCTCTGATCTGGTGGGGCTGCCAGTCATCTGTTAGCATGGGTGAGGATTTATGACCTACAACTGAAAGGAACATCATCAGCTGGAAAGTTACACTTCTGCCTGACAGTAGTAACTACCATTGCTGTTACACGTAACATCTACCGTTCCTGTGATAGTAACCTCCCAATCCTCCTGTTCCCCGGGCTCAGAACTGTGGGGTCCTCTTTGATTCCTATCTTTCCTTCTCCCCTCTTACCCAGGATTTCCCCAAATCCTGTTGCCACTTTCCGTACGTTTCCAAAATTCATCCCTGCTGCCAAAATGTGAATCCCTGCTCTTGTAACTTCTTGTCTTGGCTGCATTCCTCTGTGCCATCAACTCTCCTCTCCAGTCTATCCAAAACGCACTGCAAAGAGACTTTCCCTTTCTACTATTCTGACCACCTCTGCCTCCTATGTTAGTATCCTCTCTGGTTTCCCTTCTATATTAAGTTCAAGATTCTTACTTTTAAGCTGTCCTTCGGCTCAGCCCTCATCCCATCCCTTTGGTCTGCACTCATTTCTCTTCTGCTGCTCCCTTTGGATACCTCATGCTTTTTTTCATGCCATCCCACATGCCTAGATTAGCCTCCCACTTCATGTAAATTGAGCTCCCTCCCTGCTCTACTTCTGCAAACTGCTACAGAACCACAATGTTCTGACTACAGTGCACTAACTATTGTACCTGCATTTTTCCTGTAGACTATAACTAGGGTCTTACCAAATTTACAATCCATTTTGGTCAATTTCACAGTCATAGGATTTTAAAAATTATAAATTTCATGATGTCAGCTATTTCCATCTGAAATGTCATGGTGGTATAATTGTTGGGATCCTGACTCAAAAAGGAGTTGGGGGGGGGGGTGTCACAAGGTTATTGTAGGGGGAATTGCAGTGCTGCAGTTCAGAGCTGGGCAGCTGGAGAGTGGTGGCTGCGGGCTGGGAGCCCAGCTGTGAAGGCAGAGCCACCGCCAGCAGTAGTGCAGAGTAAGGATGGCCTGGTATGGTATTGCCACCCTTACTTCTGCGCTGCTGCCTGCAGAGCTGGGCCCTCAGTCAGCAGCCACCACAATCCAGCTACCCAGCTCTGAAGGTAGCAATACAGAAGTAAGGATGGCATGTATGGTATTGCCACCCTTACTTCTGCACTACTGCTGACGGGGCACTGCCTTCAGAGCTGAGCACCCGGCCAACAGCCATCGGTCTCCAGCCACCCTGCTCTGAAGGCAGCACAGAAGTAAGGGTGGCAATACCGCAACCCCACTAAAATAACCTTGTGACCCCCCCCTCCAACTCCTCCCTTTTGGGTCAGGATCCCCAGTTTGAGAAACACTGGTCTCCCCCATGAAATCTGTATAGTATAGGGTAAAAGCACACACAGACCAAATTTCATGGGGGCAGACCAGATTTCACGGTCCATGACGTGTTTTTTCATGGCTGTGAATTTTGTAGGGCCTAATTAAAACCTCCTAGGGGCAGCGAGCTTTTGTCTGACACACTGCAGCTGTTGTACAGTATTGAGTACACCAGCACCATGCAAATTATTCACAACACTGTCTTATCAGTACCAGTAAGGTCTTCTCTGGGAGCTTCTTACTAGCACTGCCCCCTCAGTGTTCGCCAGGGATCCAGCAATGTTGTCCTACAGTTGTTGAAAGCAGCTTTCTCTCTGGAACTGTCCTTGGCATTTTCAAAGCTACTTTAAGATTGCAGTAAGACTTAATATTGCTTTCTTTCTCTGATGTGAAGCTGTTGGGATAGGAGCCATCTGCACCTTCTTTGACATGGTTCACCCAAATGCTAAATGCACCAGATGCCTCTGGTTAGCAACCCCTAGAGAAAAAATGACACCATTTTCTAACCCAGCACTAGTAATTGCTAAGAATTGCTGCCACAGTACTAGTGCAGAATCACTTTAGTAAAGCCAGCAACTGACCCAAAGTGCTCTTAGCCTTGACATTAGTGGTGGCGGTGCCCGGTGTCTTAGGTGATCAGCATCTGCTTGTGGTAACATGTCCCAGTGGCTGCAGTTCTAGCCTTTCCCACTAGGAGTAGCAGAAGGGATTGGAACCAAGCAATAACCTCACTGCCCGCAACACCCGTGTCATAAAAAGATGCGGGACCAAGGAATGTTTACCTTACAGATCTTGGCACCTTTGCTGTGGCTTGGTACAAGTGAAATGAGGCAAGGACAGATTGTAATGACTGATACATTTATTCTTACCTATATTAGTTTACAACTGATTATTCAGAGCATGCTCTAAGAAGCAATATCTACAGAAGCTGTTCCACTTGCCAATAGGCTGGAGAATTTGCTGTTGCTATATTGTGAGCCTTTTCAGCTGCTTACCTTTTTCCAGTTAGATGGTAGATGGGAATGCCCATCACACAGAGTTAGGGGGAAAGAAACCCACTGGAAAAGGAACATCCTGAATCATCACATCCATTTTCTCTGCTCCACCTGGCTTTGAGATATTGGAGCTGCCATCTCATCCAAACTGTCCAGTTACTCAGGAATCCTGTTTCTATGCCCCCCTTTTTCCCCCTTGCCTTTTATAGTCACAGCGGGGTTCCAAAAATAACAGGTCTCTGTTACCAAACATGTCCTTTTTTTTCATCAGGATGAGGTACAGTGTCAGCAGTGGAGAGGAATTCCCCGTCCAGTGTAGAGAATGGAAATGCATCAAACTAGATTCCGGCATGTGGCTTTCTCACAAACTGGTGTACTGACAACTCAATGGGAAGGGAGCCTGGACAAGAACAGCTTATGGTGGGCAAGACAGGACGATGAGACAGGCAGTCCAGGGTAGGGACACTCCAGTGTCTCCTCTTCTCCTGTGAGGGCTAAGGAAACTACTAATGCTGATAATGAATTTAATAACTTAAATGATAAACACTTTCAAGCTGCGTAATCTCTTGGATTCTGTTTCCTGAGAGTCTGCAGAACATCCTCAAGGAGTGATAGCCCCAAGTCCACTTTGAAGGAAAGGAAGGGATCAGAGCCTATTTCAGAGGTCCCACAGTCTGTAGCCTGGACCGTGTTGGAGTTAGTCATGTGTGTTTGTGTTGCCTTATGGTACTGAGGAGTGACACTGGAAAAGGAGATGGCTGTAGAGTGAGACTCCGTGTGGTCAATTATGTTGGGGCAGCTGGAACTGTCCAGATACAGCCGGGGTGGCTTAGGAGGTGCCTGTGCCTGGGCTAGATTTTGCTCACTCTTACATACCAGGTACTCTGCTTTATCCTTCAGGTCTCTTAATGGTTCCCTCTTGTACTGTCCATTGTTCTCAAGTGTCTGGCTGGTCTGATTCAAAATAATGACTTGATTACCCAGCTTTTTATGCCTCCTGAACGAAAGACGCTTGAAGAACGTTGTGGATTTAATGGATCCTCTCCGCCAAGTATCCATGCTAGGCAGCAAAAGGAAGGGAGTTGTTCACTGCACTGTGTAGGAGGCCACTGGACTCCAGTCTCGAATTCAACGAAGAGCCACAACTCCTATAAGGGAGAAAACAGGCTGGTATCATAGGAAGTGAAAACTCTTTCCTACCACCTCCCTGAGTTAATGGAGCTACCAGATCTTTCGCCCATTTTGTACAGAAGGGAATCTTCCTCTTCAGTATAGAAAGGGTTGAGGTATCTGCCTGTTTATGCTGCAGAAAGGAACTAGTGAACAGCAGCAATGGCATGTAGACACAATGAGAACAGATTAACCCAGCATCAAGAACAGAAGAGCATGTCGGTACCATGGTAACCAGGCACCTTCATGGTGAAGGGCACAGCACAAAAGCCTCACTGAGTAGGTAGAAGGGGAGCCATTATCTATGTCAAACTGAGGCACACAAAAGAAATACAGTCCTAGAGGAATTTCAAATGAGGCAACTAGTAGAGACTGCATAGGAAATGAGCAAGCATTAGGAAAAGTAATTTTGGAATAAAGACTTACTCTGTGGTGGAGCAGCAGCTCAGTTCTGCAGGCAGAGGGGAGACAGCAGAATTCAGTGATGAGAACCACGACCACCACCGTAGACAACGTACTTGTGTGTCACAATCAGCAGCTCAAGGCAAGATTCTGCTGGTTTGGAAACAGCCGGTAAATCCTACAGTGCCTCTTTCTCTTCTGCTCTCTTCCACCTCTTCTCATCTGTCTCTTGTCACTGCTTCCCAGGCTCTGATTCCTTGTGTGTATGTGTTTGTTTTGAGCCAAGCCCTTGCTGAGTCAGCCACGTCAGAAACTGGGTTTTGCACTGTTGGTAATTGCCAAGATTTCAGGAAGTAGGTGTGTGGAGAGTAGTGAAGCATCAGCCCACGCTCTGCCTGAGGAGAAGGCAAGATTCCTGAGGGGCACTTAAACTGATTTCAGGAGATTCATCAACAGGACCTTTCGTTTTGTGACACAGCTTGGGAAAACTTGGATTCTCCTTGGAGAGCTCTAGCTACAGTGATTTCTGACTGGCTCACTGTACTGGTGAGATCCACAGATGGAAGGAGGGGGTGGTTCTTTTCTCCTTTAGATTTTTAAAGCTTGAAGTATCAGGTGGTGATGCATACATTCTGCTGTTGGTGACTCACGTGCAAGAGCCTCATGCTGGCTAATTAACCAACCCAGGCAGATGGCAGTGGGAATCTGCTCATTGGGTAGGAGCTCCAGGTTAGCAATGAAGGGACCTAGTTCATCTGTTGAAGACTGAGATTTGATTTGGCACGAGTGCTGACTTCCTCTGATATTACCTGTATCCATGCTGGTGTCTCATGGTATCAAAAGCTTGTTAATATAGATGCTAAAATATCAGTTACAGCGCAAGATTTTTCCACCTTCCCACTTCGAGAGTTCAGTTAATCATGTGCTTCTGTATCCCTCTCAGATCTATTCCATCTCTCCACTAGAGGAAGCTCTTTCCTGGGGTATGATGGAGAATTCATGCCTGCCCCACTTTCCTGCAAGAGCCCTCTTTTGCTCTAAGGGATGGCTTTTCTTGCTCTTTCGTATTCACAAAGTTCTGTTTCAATCAGCGTGGAATATGACTATTTCCCAGAAATGTGGAATGCTTTTATTGATTTTCAGGATTATTTTGTTAAGGTGGCTTTTTTTTAACTGTAGGTGTCAAGGGAACAAGACAAATGTCTAAAAGTAATGCTGTATTTCAGGGAAATCTTGAAGTTATGGGACCATGTACTGCCACTTTTCAAATACCATTGACACAAAAAGCAGCTGGGCTCTGACAAGGTAGCTGTTTTCTGCTACTTGCCTCATTGAGGAGCCAATGTAGTTATGCTGCCTTGCCAGTGCTAACACTATTATTAATACTAATTTGTATTACCATAGTGCCTACGAGCTGACCACGTTGTGCTAGGGTACTACACAAACACGGAACAGAAAGACAGTCCCTGCCACAGAGAGATTACAATCTAAGTATAAAACAAGAGACAACAGGTGGATACAGACAGACAGTACAAGGAAACAACGAGACGATATGGGTCAGCATAGAAAGCTGTGGTCTCAGTTTGACCTAACCATTGATTTGGTCGGTAAAGCAGATGGTTCCCAAACAGGCGGGAGCAGATCTGAGTCAGAAGGTGCTATTTTTGTACAATCACTTGAGTACACTTTAGAGAGGTTTAATTTTCAGCAAGTGTGGTTTTGTACCTGGCAATATATGCATTTGACTCTTTACTGTTGTAGTGTTTTAATTACACAGTACAACTGACATCAGATATAACAGTACCGTAGAATTTGAGTGAGTTTATTGCTTATGTAGTTTGTTTGTATTGTTACACTATTTGAAACATCAGTAGTTTTTCATTCTTGAGGGAAGGCTGTTTTAGAAAGATAGCTAGGGAGGGTCATCTTTAGTTATTGCAGATCACTCTTGTGATGTTGATTTGAAAAGGAACATTAAATCAACTTTAATGGTAAAAACTTGCATGAAGAACAGAAAACAACAAACACCAGAAAACACCAGTAATTTAGGTCAGTTATGGCTGAATTATTTTTCTCTAGCCTCATTAAAACACTGGAGATTCTAAAACTGAATGCTCAGAAAAACGTTTAATTGCTTATTTTGTGCATTTGACAATACTTTGTGATGGTCACTTTTCCCTGTTGTTCGTATGGCTCGTACAGAGAGAGAGGAACACACAAAAAGGGACTGTAAAATCACAGAAACTAAACACAAGGGGACTGAGGGGCCAGTGTAAACACTGACTAGATTAAGTTGACAGTGCCTCTTTAATAACCTAGAATAATCTGCCAGTCTGAGAACGTTATATTTACTCAAGCAAAGCACATTGCTTAATTCTACTGTTTGCTTATGGAAATGAGTTTTAGTGGAAATGGAAGTTCCTGAGTTTGTGTATTTGAGAATTCCCTCCTTAGCTGTAGCAGGATTAGGGGGAGTGCAAGCTTCCACGGGCCACCCCGCCAACCCTTCACATAGCTTTTTGGGACCAGCTGGAGGAGCTAGAGGGTAAGTTAGTCTTCTGACCCCCATTCTGTCTCTGTCCCCTCTGCTGAGATGGCCGATGAGGGTGTTCATTCTGATAGCCTACAGACAAGTGTCTACTTTATGTAGGCCAAACAGCTATCACATAGTAACAAATGTCATTGCTAACCTGACCAGCTGGGTATCTCTAACCTGCTGACCTGCCAGGTGCAGCACCCATCTTTACTGCCACTGTGATGTGTTTGTACACAGTGCAAGTGGAGATTTCTGGGAGTTTGGAAACTGTGGTGTAGGCTGTTCTTTACAAATTCAGTTCTGTCATTTGTTCCCTAGGATTCCGTGGTCTCGGAGCGGGATTATGAAAGCTTGGTTATGATGCGAATGCGCCAAGCAGCTGAGCGACAGCAGCTGATTGAGCAGCTCAAACGGGAAGACGAGGAAGAGTCACATACATAGCATGGTGGAATACATATTCTCTCCCCTATCCTTCAGCTAAAAACTTGTTTTCTTAAATTAAGTCAATAAACTTTTTTCTTTTTTTTTTTTTTTTTACAACCTTGTGGGAATACTTTATTGGAAAGTGGACAGTTAACACTCAGCATCTACACAGTCCTTTGATGAAAGGGGGAGATGGCTGTCACCTAATCTAGACTTTAAAACAGTAGCTGCCCTGTAACTGAGGACCTTTTTCTGAGAGGTGCTAACAAAATGCAGCTCCCACAGATTTAAAAGTTGTAGCTGCTCAACATCTGCCAGGATTAGGTCTTGAATTTTTTACATAGGAGCAGAAGTTTTTCATATAGCTTCTCCAGTCACACACATCTGACTGCTGAAAGTAGCCCATGGAAGAAAATCACACAGTCTCTTTATATTAATTCTTTATTACTTCATTGGCTACAGTAGGAATTGATCAGTACAAATCAATCCAGGAATTATATGCAGTTTGTGAGATTACACAACCAATACCTGAAATAGTCACAGGACCTTTCTCCAGTGATGTACTTCTCTAAAGATATTTCAAAGACCATGTGTTACACTGGAATGGCAGTCTCAGGGCTGACCAGGACAATGTCTGCCCACGCCAACCATAATCCCACTTGAGAGTCAATGTTCAAACTGTTCTCAATGCTAAGGGGAGCTTGTTCAAATAGCAAGGACCGGGTCAGTGTCTGGCCTCCTGTTCTTACTGTTCCAGGGAGATTGCAACAAGTAGTCTATGCTTGACCTACTCTGAGGACTGAGCAGGGGCTATATTGAAATGGTGGCCTCATGAGCGAGAAGATCAATGCTTAACTTCTCCAGGGGCAAGACCAGGCTAGTGTTTGACCTCACTCAAATACGTACTGAATGGGCAAGATTAACACTTGAAGTGCTGGCATTTCCCAGACTGCCACTCAGACAATACTTAGGAGGAGCCCTCCAATCTCCAAAGGATTCATGCATGATTTACCCTTAGAATTGAGTGGGCACATCTCCTTCCCCTTAGAGCTCATCTAAGGGCATTGATGGTAGTTTTCCATTATGTGAAGTTTTGACTATACAGCACTTCCCTTGAGCATGCCTGGAAACTGGGACAAAAAAGAATTAATTAATGGGGAAGCTCAATGCCAGTCCTGTGCTAGATGATCCACAGCAGTGTCCTGTGCAAGTGGAACACTACAGTCTTCCATGCTACTCCTTGTGGAGGCACCAAACCAGGGTCTGGCCCACCCCTGTCATGCTGACCACTCGGTAGCCATATTTCTCCAGCTTGTCCAACACAATACGGGGTGCATCATTCACGTAGTACTCCCAGCTGCAGCCAAAAAAGAAGAAAGGAAACAAGATGGGAAGGTCACAATGGATGGAAGAGGAACAGCTTCCCTTGCTAAACAGACTTTGTGTCTCCAGCAAAAAATCAAGTTAATCCTGTGCAAGACACTGCTGTCGCCACTCTGGAATAGAGCCCACCAAATGTGCAATGTCCTGTTATACTACACTGAGACTAACCACCACAGGTTTCAAACTCTGTGAAGCAAATTTGCCCAGCATTAAAGAGCCACCTAAAATTGGAGTGTAATTGTCCAAAACCAGTCTGATTGGGTGCCTCAGCCTTTTAGAAGATTGCGCTGTTGAACCAACTCCCACCTGTGCACTGTTGGGGCCTCACCAAAATGAGGAGAATCCCTTTACTGATCTGAGAGAGGAAGCAGCATTTTATTTCTCTTTGAAGGTCTGCTGCAGGGGACTTGAGACCTGAAATAGGTATTGGTTGAAGGCTTCAAAATCGAGTTTCTTAGGCAGCCAGTGTGCAGAAACACTCATAGCCACACTGCCACAAGGAGAGAAGAGCCCTGTTAGAAGGTGAATACATTCTAGGCAGAACTGGTAGTTAAGGTTGCCTGCCCTTTCCCATTCTGTGAGCCTATTTTCAGTTGCTCATAACTTTGACCATTCAGGCTGAAGCTTTCTATGCTGGGTGTCTGCCTCAGGCTGAATTGCATTGGAAAGTTTTCGCAAAAAGTATTCAGACATTCCTAAGGCGGCGATGAGAAATATACACTGTTTGTTTGCTCATGTTAAAAAAAATTCTTAGTTTACGTGAGACGCTCTGGTGCCCCTGTGGTTTGCAACCTGGGCTTGAAATTTGTCAGGGGGAGCCTTTTTCTGTTCTCACGAAGATTCCCAACTTTGACCAAGTTATGAGCCTATGAAAAATCTTGAGTTCACACTGGCTCAGTAGACATACTAGAGTTTTGCAGCTAAATTCTCTGAAGATTGTCTGCCCTGAGCATGCTCCACGCAGAGCAGGACTGTCCTTGCAATTGATTCTCCAGGTTGGTCATGGTAACAGTAGCAAGGAGACTGTGCTCTCAGTGCTCCCCCTTGCTGGCAATCAGGCTGCATGGAGGTGAAAGAAGCCTGACTCAAATGCAGAGGGGACAATGGCCAGAATGGGGAGGGCGACAACAGGAGTAGGTTGGGATAAGGAGCCTGTGGGGTGGAGACTGGGAATGAGAAGGGATGTATGGGGAGACAGACTGGACAAGGGACCAGTGGGGACTGGCTTGTTCATCCAAACTGTGTGCACTGAATGAGGTAGCTATTATTTGGGGGGAGGGGGAGAAGAGTATGATACTGTAATTAGACTGTACCATAATGTATATGCACAAGGGGCTTAATAAAGGTTGGACAGACAACCCTAATTCTGGCATTTCCTAAAATAAGTACTTGACTTTGCATCCTTAATAATCTTTTACTCTAGTTTTTTGGATGTAATGCATATAAAAACTGATTGGAAAAGCTACCTAGTTATCTGCCAGGATAGGACCATACCAACAGATATGCTGATAATGATTGGAGCTATGGGATCAGCGTTAAAGCTGTTTGTGGAATCTTAATTATAAATTTCCTGACTTCCAGACACTAAAAAACCCCAAAGAAATTCCCAAAGTTGCTAAAGTTGAGGTTGTAAATTATTACTAAAATGTGGGGGGGGGTATTTTTAAAGTATAATAATGCTGAGATGTGAGAGCTTGCTGAAGACTTCTATTTTATTTCTTCTGACACACTACACTTCATTATAATTATAGGTGTGATATAAAGATATGTATTACAACTGCTTTTGAACTTAATACTTCCCATAAGAGGCTTTCAACATGCTTTTTAAGTGTCAATTTAGGCTTACATGTTGAGGTAAGTTCCATTATGCAGGTGAAGGAACTGAGGCAGGGAAGTTTTGTACTTGAGCAAGTTGGTGGTGAGCCATGATCAGAACCCCGGTTGGATTCCTTGCCCTGTGCCTTAGTCCCAAGACCCTTCGTTGATCAGACAAAAGAGCATCCTATTTCACTTAAGGATTATAGTCATCAGTGTTTGTAGCCTGTCTGAAACTGTGTGGCTTGGCTGTCAGAATTTACAAATTCCTCCCTTCCACCTAAAAACCAGCAGAGAGAACTATAACTTCAGCAGACATCATGCAGAGCTTAAACTCTGAGCTTACCAAATTACGGTAACCTCAGATGCATCCTGAATAATTCACATTAACCATGAAGCCTTCCAAAACAATAGTGACAGGTACTGCAACTATTGCATGAATGTGCCAAATTGGGAGAGTCTAACCTAAATGATCTGAAGGCTCGAGCTGGAAAAAAAGAGTTACGGTGCTTTTCCAAGCTCAGCCTGCTGGGGACACCAAATGAAACTCCCAGGAGCCTGTGCAGACCTTCAAAATAGGATCACACATGCTCGTTTGGGATTTGGATACACCCTGGAGCAGGGCTAGATTAAGAAATAGGCACAACAGACACATGCTTTGGACTCAGCCTCCCAGCCCTGTGGTGTAGGCAAATTCTAAGCTTTCATTTATTTATTTGGGGAAGAAAAAAAAAAGGTACTATCCTTCATAGTTACAGGAAAAGCCTGGACGTGTGACCCACCTGTAACTGATGCAGTGACACCTGCTTGAGTCTGCAGCCCGCCTCCAGCAGAACAGCCGTCACAAGGAGGAAAGCTGTCCGGCCCTACACCTACCCCAAAGACAACCAGACCCGCCCTGGGTGGGGAGGTGGCTTAGATGCCCTGCTGGCAATGCAGTACAAGCTCTCCCCTTACTAGGGCTCAGATCTCCTCTCGGCTCCACTCCACAGGTCAGACTGTGGGTGGGAAAAGGTGGTGGTTCTAAAATGAAATGCCACTCTCAGTAAATTGTGCAGCTCTACACAATGTGATCATCCGTCTTTCTTACAGGCAGTGAAATCGTTAATTTTAGTGTTATGATTAGGCACCTGAGTTAACATGAATTCGGGCACCATTCACTTCCCTTAGAGCTTTTATTTCAGGCTCTCTGCAAACTCAGACCTACATGCATTGGTTTGTGAGTGAGCTTCAGGCTTATAATCAAATGCTGGTTATACAACTTAATTATGGAATCACTACTGTGGATCCAGAACACAGTGAAATCTACCCATTGTGAAGCTTTATTTACAAAGAGGTAGACAGAAAATCCTGGAGATGCTTGGAGTTAAGCTTTGCTCTTCCTATAGTAAAGTTTCATGTCATTCTAAACAGGTTCTGCTGGGCTAATGCCCTTGGAATGCAGCAACTGTCCTCAGCGGGAGTGAGCTGCTGCATTCCAAGGGGGTTATTTTCTTCATACTTCCCGTCTCCTCTTGCTCAACCCCAGCAGTGGGAAAGGCAGCACGGAGCTGCTGCTCTTCGCTGTGGCCACCAAGAACTATCCTGTACGCATGCCATCCTAGCAAATGGGTGGGGTGATAATTAGCTTGCACTATTTACAAGACACCTACGAGCCTGAAGCAGATACAAAATATGCAGGGTGGGAGGTGGGTCCTGGGGCCAACTCCCTGGTGGGAAGCCCAGCCCCACTACTGCGGGACAGGAATAGATTCTGGGATTGCTATCAGATGCTGTACCTCTGTCATGATTTGTTTTTGCAACTGCTTCTGACTGGTAGGTGTCTTACAAATTTGAACCCCATCCACGTCCCATCCCCGTCTCACCCTCCCTCTCCCCGCCCACCCACCCGCTACTGGGAGTGACAAGGATATTTTTGGTGTTATTCCTCCTTTAAAAACAAACAAAACCAAACCAAACCTGGTGGTGACTGCAGCAGTGACGTAGGGATGCATCCACTGCTTTACCATAGGCCTCCTTTTTTCTGGGGTCCTCTCCCCCCCTGCATTACTCTATTGCCTGCCCCTTTTTGTAGCCCTGTGGCAGCAGCTCGAAAAACTGAATTTCTTGACAATTTCATTGCCACCCAGTGGTTTTGAATAGCAGCATGAAACTGATTAGAGACTTGTAAATTCCACTCTGTTGCCATTAATTAGGCTAAACTATGGGGCAGAAGAGGTACTAGAACTGTGTCTTCAAATGCAGGAAGACAGCACTGCATTGGTTTATGTTTGGAAGGGTCTCTTCAATCACAAGGACTAGAACTTTTTCTTCCCCAACTGAGAATTTAAGTTCTGTAGGGGTAGAAAGAAAAGGAGTACTTGTGGCACCTTAGAGACTAACCAATTTATTTGAGCATGAGCTTTCGAGAGCTACAGCTCACTTCATCGGATGCATGAAACCTGAAACCTGTAGGGGTAGATAACTTAGGCCTCCATTTGCAAGGATGATGAGTGAGGAAGGAGATTTGCAAAGTTTTTAGTTTCACTAAAGTTTCAGGATACAGGGGGAAATGAGTAGGCGCCTTCTGTGTAATTAATGCTGCTGGGTTTTTTTCTCCTCCTCCACTCAAAGATGGAGGTGGACTCCAGTCAGCAGAGAAATCTAATAGCTTCTCCTCCACTGTTTTAATGATTTTTGTCAAAGAGAAATAAGCAGATCAAGTAAGAATGGACTTTGGATGCAAACAACGTCAGTAACACTTATAAGTTATACTAAAGTGGAAGGTGGTGTCAAAATCAATGCAAGCAGCAAAATAATAAGCAGGGACCTAGAGAAACTAGAACTATGGACAGAAAACACCATTAAAAACTCCAGTTGGAAACAAACTAATATGTCTGGGGGGAAATTAGAAACTCACTGCCCACTGAAGTCAATGGAAAGGCTCCTATTGATTTCAATGGGCACTGGTTCAGGCACTCAAAACGGACATCTGGACAACAGCAGAGAGTGGCTAAACAGGGTGTCAGCTTGCAATGGACTCTAGCAGCGAAACAGACCAGGAACCAAATCAGGGAGCCAGGAAGTGAGTCATTCTCAATGCAGCTCTGGCGAAACTACCTGGATTATTGTGTTCAGTTCTGGGCACCTGAGTACCAGAAATATTAATGACTGGCAGGAGTTCAGATAACAGCAACAAAATGATTAGAAGGCTGGATAAAGGACTGAATCATGAGGAAAGATTAAAAAGCGAACTATGCCGAGCTTGGTTGAGCTAGGAGAAGAAAGGTGTGCACCATGATAAGCGCCTACAGATATTTGGAGACCGTAAACAGCAAGGACATTAGGGTGGTAAAATGGAAACATCCCTACAGAAAAAGGAAAGATGTAAGCTTAGCATTAAGAAATGCTTCCTGGCAATGAGATATAATAGTACTGTAGACAGTGACTTGCTGCTGCATCATCCTAGGCAAGTCACTTCACTCCTCTGTGCCTCAATTTCTACCGCTTACATCCTGGGGATAGAGACACTATGGCTACGTCTACGCTGCAATAAAACACTTACGGCTGACCTGTGTCAGCTGACTTGAGCTTGCAGGGCTCAGGCAGCAGAGCTGTAAAACCACAGTTCAGATATTCAGGCACGGGGTAGAGCCAAGCTCTGAGACCCTCCCCCATTGTGGGGTCCCAGAGCCCAGTCTCCAGCCCAAGCCCAAATTTCTACACTGCAGTTTTATAGCCCAGCAGCCCGAGTCAGTTGACATGGGTCAGCTGCAGGTGTTTTAATGCAGCATAGACATAGCCTTGCTGATCTTTGAGACTGGCAGATGAAAAACGCAATACAAATATTATTTGCAGCCGTGTTGGTCCCAGGATATTAGAAAGACAAAGTGGGTGAGGTAATATCTTTTATTGGAGCAGTGTCTGTTGGTGGAAGGGACAAGCTTCTGAGCTTCACAGAGCTCTTCTTCAGGTGTGGGCCCTTTCCACCAAAAGACATTGGTCCAATAAAAGATATTACATCACTACCTTGCCCCTCTCATATAAATATTGTTTTTGTTGTTTGTTTTAAACAGGAAACTAAGAGGCAGTGCAAACTTTATACAGGGCTAACAGCGAAAAAGAGTTCCCAAGTTCTAATCCTAACTCTGCTGCTAATTTGCTAGGTGGCCTTTGGTAAATCACTTAGGTGCCTAAACACCTTTAAAAATCTGACCCTAAATCCCAGTGATTTTAGTGGGAGTCAAGCACCTAAATACATTAAAAATACCTGACACTTAACCCTATGTGCCTCAATTTCTCCATCTGTAAAGAGTAGGTCAAATTATCTGGAAATCTTTGCAAAGCAAGCCCATTACGGATAAAGTCTATTAACGGGGATTCATGCTGATGACCTTGTTCTTTTGAAGAAAAAACTGGACATAAAGGGATGTTCTCTGGATCCACTGCAATGTTTGTTGAGAGATAGGCTTCAGGGTAGCAGCCTCATTGACAGAAACACTAGTTTCATTACAGGTTTCAGAGTAGCAGCCCTGTTAGTCTGTATTCGCAAAAAGAAAAGGAGTACTTGTGGCACCTCAGAGACTAACAAATTTATTTGAGCATAAGCTGTAGCTCATGAAAGCTTATGCTCAAATAAATTTGTTAGTCTCTAAGGTGCCACAAGTCCTCCTTTTCTTTTTGTAGTTTCATTACAGTACACTACTACATCTGTCTTAATGAGACAGACTGGAAGGGCATTAATGGGCCACTTCACCTTGAAAGGTCCCTAGAAATATGTGTTTATTTATGCTAAACAATCTGTGCCACTTTGCATTTAGCTGTAACACTCTAAATACTTTTCCCAGACCTGAAGAGGAGCTCTGTGTAAGCTCAAAAGCTTGTCTCTCTCACCAAGAGAAGATGGTCCAATAAAAGATATGACCTCACCCACCTTCTCTCTTCAATGAGAAACTTCAAGAGTGAGAAAAGAAAACTGCCTCTGCTAGGTTGAGGGAGGGGTACCTGACAAAGGATTGGGGATGGTGAGGAGAGGGAAGCGGAGAGAGAAGTAGCACAGAAATACTTACAAATGGTTCCCCAGCATGTTCCTCTTAATGGCACCCAGGTAGTCCATCAGATGTTGATCAGAATGTTCATCTCCAACCATTGTGGGTCCAACTTCCTGCAGAAGGAAATTAAAATTCAGCAGATGAGAAAAAATACCATAGTCCATGCATTTCTTCATCCCACCATTCAAGGGACAGCTTAAACAGAGAAGAGACAAAAAGCCCAAAGAGCAAACCCTTGCCATGTGAGGTAGGGTATGTTCCCCACCCACATCCACGAGAAATGTGAGACTTTGTGGGGAAGGTTATTTCTTGCACTTGTTTGCCAAGTTACACTCCTGCTACCAGGATTGCAAGCAGCACATCTAGGAAGGAGAACTACTGGGAAGGAGATGGAGAGGAGAATCTGTTGTAGGTGGGCAGGAGAGATCATGTTTATTGGAAACCTCTTTGTTCTCTAAATCCTGGTCTACACTACAAAGTTCGGTCAATTTAAGCCACCTTGTGTTGACCTAATAATGCATGTGTCTACGCTTAAATTTGTCTCCCACCAATGTAAGTGTCCCATTATAGTGACACAGCAACATCAGTTCCCCGAGTGGCATTGAGCCATGGTTGATGTACTGAGATCAACACACTGCGAGTGAAGACATTGCATTACTATGTCGACCTTAAAAGTCCTCCAGCAGCTGTCGCAGAATGCCCGACACTGACTGCTGTAGTCATAATTGTGAAATCCACTGCCCTAGGGGTCACAGAGACCAGAAGCCCCAGCTTAAAGCCCTTCCAATTTTTGAAATGCCTTTTCCTGATTGTCCTGGTTGGTGAGCACACCTCTATTTGCTCTCCATTGTTCTGTGCAACCACCCAACTGACCAATGCCAGCTACACGCTCCAGCTTGGTGTAAACAGGAGGTATTGGACCTCTGAGGCCTGTGGGAAGAAGAGCTTTTGTGTGCAAGCACAGCTATGGATCAGCTGTAGAAATGTGGATGTCTACGAGCAGATTGCATGGGAGATGCAGAAGGGTACAGCAGGGACCGGCACCAGTACTGTGGGAAAGCGAAGGAACTGTGGCAGGCGTATCGGAAGGCCAGCAGTCGATCCAGTGGAGAGCCTCAGACCTGCCGCTTTTACAAAGGCTGCATGCCATGCTTGGTGAAGACCCCACCACCACCCCACAAACGACCATGAAAACCTCTGAGGAGCCCAAGTCACAGTCCCTGGCATGACCAGCAAGGACGAGTAGAAGGTGGAGGAGGATGGGGGACATGCGACCGGAGGGTCCAGCTATGCCATGATCCAGCACCTGTTTGAGACTCCACTGCAGCCCAGTCAATCCTGGCAGTTGATCATCGGCGAGCCCAATGCAGGGGAAGGAATTTTGGGTAAGTGTAACTGTATTTCCCATCACAATGATGTACTGATGGCACCTCAATTTAACAGGACACAACTAACAACTGCTAATTAATTTACTCACACTAGAAGAGGTATAGGTACAACAGAGGGAGAGTTATCTGTTTGTCATTCCCCTGTAATGTTCCTTGCTTATGTCCCTTGAATCCTCTGAGAGATCTCAATGGAACTTCCATGGAGGTACTCTGCAACCCTCTGCCAAAGGTTTCCAGAGATGGCAACCTTATTACTCCCTCTGCTGTAGGACACTTTCTCACACCAGTCAGTGCTAACTTTGGCAGGCACCATTGCAGCATGCAGGCTAGCGGCATGTGGGCCTGGATAGCTTCGGGACATCAGCAGTATCTGTGCTCTCTGTGACTTTGTTACCCTCAGGAGTGAGATCTCAGCTAAATCATCACCGCCTGTGGGAAATGGTACCAGTATTCAGTGCTCTTGGCCTACACTCATAGTTTCATGCAACCAAGCAATTGCCTCCTCATTTCCCTCACTTCTAGCAAGCCATATTCAATATCGCTGCCGCTGTGAGTAGCACCGTGCACAAGCATTCCAAAGCAGAAATGTCAGCAAGCATGTCTTGTTTAAAACTTTAGGGGAGCAAAAGAAGGGAGTTCTGAACCTAACTTTTACTGTTCATCGTGACTATACTGATAACAGTGCCTGCAGCTGCACACATTGCAGACGGTATGGAGAAGGAAGGCCCAGGAGTCCCAGCAGGAAAAGGAGAGGGAGATGCACCAGGACATAATGGGGCTTCTCCAGCAGCAAGTCAAAATGCTGGAAACTCTTGTGGACCTACAGGTTCACCAATCACAAGCTCCTCTCCTTTTGCAGTCCCTGGAGAACTCCATTGCAGCACTTCCCTACACACCCCCGCATGGCATCAGGGGGGCCACGTCCCTATTCTACCCCAGGGAACATTAAGGACAACCAGTTTCACACCTACTGACCTGTGAGAGCCACAGCTACTGTATGTGTAGGTAACATGGGCATTACAATTCTTTCCCCTTGTTAAGTGTTGTTTCATTAATTTATTAAGTTTTCAGTGTATTTGCTTTTAAATTGCACAGATTTTTCTTTGCACTGATTTTGTTACTGAATAAAAATTATTTGGAAAACAATTCATCTTTATTGGTTCAAAATATATGCTGCAGAGTGCCTAACACCCACTTACTTGATACTCATAGGCTCAGTAACAAACAGTGTAATTATCATAAATGTACAGCAAACACCAAAAAATTACTAGATGCATTGTGAGAGTTATATTCAGAGATGCACACCAAGCACCACGCAATTCCTAACGGGCCCCAAAACAGCAGGCCAGGTAGAGCACAATACACCACACATTGCTGAGTTTGAACAGCTGGACACAAGGGCTATTAGAAGAGCTCAACTTGGAGCTTTATGGGTCAGGGAGGCTTTGAAAGAGCATTTTAACAGTGAGACACAGTAAACAGCAGCTCCAGCTCCACCTCAGCCACTTTTCCCCCTTTGCTTCACAATTATTATGCAGGACGCAGCAGGCAGCTATAGCCATTGGGATGCTTTTTTCACTGAGATCTAATCTTGTGAATAAAAAGCACCAGCGTCCCTTCAATCTACCAAAAGTTTATTCAACTGTCATTCTGCATCTGCTGAGCCGGAAGCTGAATCTTTCCCTAGTGCTGTCGAGATGGCTGGTGTACAGCTTCATGAGCCAGAGGAAGGCTGGGTCCCCCAGGACCACTATTGGAATTTCAACATAGTAATAATCCACCAGTCCAGAAAGAAAGTCCCTGATTGTAGCTTTCTGAACAGTCCTGTCGTCTTAAAGATGGGAGCGTCATGCACCTTTCCTGACCAGCCAACACTGATGTTGGTGAAGCATCCCTGGGTGATCCACTCACACTTGCATAACCATAGAAAAGTAGCTCTTTCTGTTTTATGTATTCTGTGGCAAGGTGGTCTGATGCCAAAATGGAGAAGTGTACACTGTCTATTGCTCTACTGCAATTCTGGATCCCATAGCTGCAAATCCATCCACTATGTCCTGCACATTGCCAAGAGTCATAATCCTGCATAGCAGGAGATGATTAATGGCCCTGCACACTTGCATGACAGTGGCCCCCACGGTGAATTTTTTAATTCGAAAATGATTTCCCACTGATTGGTAGCAATTGAATATTGCAAGTTTCCACAGTGTGATCACCACTCATTTCTCCGGTGCCAATGCAGCTCCCATTTTGATGTCTCTGAGTTGGAGGGCTGGGGCGAGCTCGAAACACAGATCCAGGAATGTGGAATTGCGCATCCGAAAGTTCTGTTGTCATTGCTTGTCACCCCAAGCCTACATTACAGTGTGATCTCACCAGTCAGTGCTCATTTCTCGGGCCAAGAAGAGACACTTCCCCATCTGCAGATGCTCTGTGAATGCCACCAACAACCTTGAATTGGTTCTCGCTATGTCCCACAGCAATCTGACCATCAGGCAATCATCATGTTCCCTGCTGATTCAGTTATTCTTGCAGCTCTGCTAATACCAGGGGATCGTGCATCCTCTGCTTGCAACATGTATGACAATAGTGCAGAGCTGTGCAGACACCATGGTTCTGTCAGAGATGGCAGACAGCGAGGAGCATGGTGCAGGTTCGTGGGATTTTTAAAAAGGCATGAAAATTATGGGATATAGATGACATTACAGGATGGAGACAGTTGCATGCTGGGAAGTTGACCCCTGGTTCCAAGTCACCCCTTCGTGACTTGTTTCTGCCCCACCACACATTGCCAAAACTTCCCAAAAAACAGTGCACTGGACAGTGGCAGGATGCATACTGGGATACAAGCCCTCCTGGTGAGTACACGCACCACCGACACAAGGACCCAAGGATGCATGCACACAAGCGATATACTAACTGCGGAGGCTTTATGCCGACATAACTTATGTTGACCAAAGTTTGTAGTGAAGACACTCAGGGTATGCCTACACTGCAATTAAAAACCCGCGGCTGGCCTGTGCCAGCTGACTCAGACTCGCAGGGCTCAGGCAATTTAATTGCAGTGATGTTTGGGCATCAGTGTGATGTTTGGCCTCAGGCTGGTGCCCAGACTCTAGGACCCTGCGAAGTGGGAGGGTCCCAGAGCTCAGGCTGCAGCCCGAGCCCGAACATCTACACCATAATTAAACAGCCCCTTAGCAGGAGCTCCAAGAGACAAGGGCCAGCCAGTGTTTGCTTACTGATGTTGTTTGCCCACTTAAGCACTTCCAACAGGACACAGGAGCTGTCTCCTCTCCCAATGGAAGTGTGAGCCTTAGGCATATTGCTCTAGCAGAGCCCTCTGCTGGCTGAACAAGGAGAGGTGCAGATGGGGTTTCAAAAAGATCCTTCTTCCAGAGGAATTCTCTAGCAGACAAATGTGGTTTCATGAAATGAGAGGAAGATGCTGGTGACCATGTCTGGGAATAACCAGGTACAGAGACATGCCAATGAAATGTAAAGTGATTGGCATGTACTCTTTAAAGTGAAGAAAAACAAATGGGATGGAGGTAGGAAGACAGAGGTGCTTTACATTGTGCCATGTATATCCCAACTGCTTGTATTAAAGAGCATTTACATTGTGCTACAAATATGTCATTTTACAGAACATTCTCTGCCCCAAAGAACTTCACAAACCAAGGTCGTAATTATACTGTAATGTGTAAGGCGGGGGGCTAGGTTAAAACATGGTAGCCCTGGATACAATCAGAACACGGGTCAGTCTTACAACATGGATGAGACCAAACCATGTTTTAACCTTGTTCCTGAATTATACTATGGCTTTGGGCTTTTGCATGGCCGTTACCAGACTATATTGATTATGGTTAAAACAGTTAGTTCCCATCTACACCGTAAGAATGAACTGTGTTTTAACTATGTCTGGGGACAACAGTCTTGTAACAGAGGCCTCCAACATAATAGAAATTACAGAGCTAACAGGAACTAAAGACAACCCACAGGACAACAGTCCAGGAGGAGAGTGCATTTGGTGAGGAAAGGAGGACTCGAGAACAAAGCACCTTAAACACCTAATACTCTGCCTGTCTGTAGCACTTCCAGCCACAGAATTCAGAATGCTTTACAGCCATTTATTTTTTAATCTTCACAACCTGTGTGAGGTAGTCACTTATCACCCCTACTCAGGGTGGTTTGATTTAAATCAAGGCAATTTAAATCATCTAATGGAAAGCCTTGATTTAAATAACTAATTTTAATAAACTCTTCCATTTGTGCTTCAGTTATTTTCTAAAGAAAGGTGCATTCTCATTCATTGATATAACCACTAAAACATAGAATCATAGTACTCGAAGGAACCTCAAGAGGTCATCTTGTCCAGTCCCCTGCACTCATGGCAGGACAAGTATTATCTAGATCAGTGGTTCCCAAACTTCTTCCGCTGCTTGTGCAGGGAAAGCCCCTGGTGGGCTGGGATGGTTTATTTAACTGCCGCATCCACAGGTTTGGCCAATCGCGGCTCCCAGTGGCCGCGGTTCGCTGCTCCAGGCCAAAGGGCGCTTCTAGAAGCGGCACAGGCCGAGGGACATACTGGCCACTGCTTCCAACAGCTCCCATTGGCCTGGAGCCGCGATTGGCCGAACCTGAGGACGCGGCAGGCAAACAAACCAGCCCGGCCCGCCAGGGGCTTTCCCTGCACAAGCGGTGGAACAAGTTTGGGAACCACTGATCTAGACCACTGCTGACAGGTGTTTGTCTAACCTGCTCTGAAAAATCTCCAAATCTCACATGTTGATTTATAACTAAATAGAGCCTTTACACTGGATTTGTTACATCTTTTTGCTACCTTGCAGGGTACACTATAACTACAGACATTTATACAAGCAATTATATAGCTTAATATTTTCAGATTCTTATTTATTAATTGTACATTTTTAGTATGTTTGAAAATGGTGAATGATATATTTCTTTTATTTACTAGATAATTAACTTTTTGCTTATGATTTGTGTTATGCTGCATTAGCGTGGTAACTGGAATTTAATTAAACACACAAAACAGCATATGACATTTATTTTTATTATGCAAAATAAGCCCTTAATACAGTACACGAACTATTGTGCCACACTTATGAAGCTTGATCTCAAAAGCCGGATGTTTTCCCCTGATTCTTTATATTAAAAAACAGTCTGAAACTCAAGGTTTCTGATATAAGCTCATGGATTCAGCATATTTAACTTTTACGTAAATATTTAGACATTATCATAAGTTTTTTATTAAATTCAGATTTCATTTTAAACCAGTTTATTTTTAAAAAGAAAAATTATTTAAAAAACAAAGCTAAAAAATCCAGTTTAAGTTTTAAAAAAATCTAATTTTTTATGGTCTCAACAAAAAAAAATCTATTTTTATCCACCTTGGCCCTATTTTTACAGAAACAGAAATGGAGGTACAGTGTCTAAGTGACTTCTGTGAGGCCACAGAATGAGAAACCAATAATTCTGGCTCCTTGTCCTCTATTTGACAGAGCATTATCAACTGCTACAACTGGCCATGAAGGACAGGTGTTGTATCCAAGAGGGGGTCTCTCCCACATGTTCTGGAACCTAGTACAGCCATCACTAGACCATAGGCACCAAATGCAATAGTTAAAAGCTCATTTTAACTACTTAAACTTAGTTAAGAAGAGCATGAGGGTAAAATTGACATTGTGTCAAAGGATTTTACTGCCCCAGGCAAACGGGAAATATTTGCTCTTCCTCATCACAGGTCGATTACATTTCTGGCCGGCTGTATGGTAGAGCTGGCAGTGGATAGAAAGCAGCAGCAGAAAGTAGTTGTCTCTGGAGCCATCAAGGTTGAAGGAGCAAGAAAATATGATGATTTTGTTTTTACAAGAGAGATGAATGTTGGAGCCCAGAAGTTCCATGGAATTTCAGAAGGGGAGAACCAGGGGTGTGCCCAGAGGGGATGAAACAACCCCAAACAGTCTAGAAGTACAGACTCAGGGCCTGATCTTGCTCCTACTGAAGTCAATGGCAGTTTTTCCATTTTGCCCTTGACTTCAATAGGGGGAGGAGCCATAGGCGGTGAGTTATATGGGCCCGTGATGCCCATGCTCCACCAATATTCAGGAAGGTGGGCCTGGCTTCACCAATGTTCGGGCTTATATTTTCAGAGCTGTCCCCGTCCATAGGACCGACCAGGGCAACAACCCCAGGCCCCACGCTTTGCGGGGCCCTGCACTTCAGGAGGATGCAGGGTCCAGGGCGGCCTGGGGAGTTAGCGATGGGCCTGGTGCCGGCAGCAATGAGCGACCCAGCCAGCTCCGCTCCGCCTCTTCCTGTCCCTGCTCTGCCCAGCTCCCACTCCACCCCTTCTCCCCAAACCCCCGCCTCTTCCTATTCCGTCTCCTCCCCACCCCCATCCCACCCCTTCCCACAAGGTTCAGCCCCGCCTCTTTCTGGCTTCCGCCCCCTCCCCCAAGCAATGCCAGGAGCCGGCGGGGCAGAGCAGGCTGTGGCCGGGTCACTCGCTGCTGCCAGCACCAGGCCCCCTGCTAACCACCCAGGGCACCCTGGACCCTGCATCCCCCTAAAGCGTGGGGCCCCCAAAGCGCAGGGCCTGGGGTGATTGCCCCAGTCCGTCCTATGTATGGGACGGCTCTGCTTGGACCCTTTCTGGGCACTGCCAAAAATTATACAAACTTGGCGCCCATAGGAGGAGCTGTTTTCAGGTCAAGTCTACATTAGAAAAGGTTTGCTGATAGAGCTATATTGGCATACCCTCCTACTATAGATGCAGCTTGTAGCTGGCAAAAGAGGGCTTTGGCTGCTATAGCTTATACCTGTGCTCTGAATGGAATAAGCTATAGTGCTAAAAGCACTTGTTTGCCAGCATAACTGCATCTACACTAGGATATACAAGTATTGTAAAAAATAAAAAACAACCCACACCTCTCTAATAGATATTACTGTACTGGCAAGTTTTAAGTGTAGACCTGGCCTTAGTGACAGAGAAGAGAGGGGTTATGCCAAGGAAATAGCAAGGTCTGTGAACAAGAAAGGAACAGAGCCTGGAGACCTTGTATTGATTTCCATGAACTAACCTTAGGGACACATCACGTACTTGCTGTTCCTGAAACGTGGGTTCAAGGTAATGGTGGGCAAAGGCACCGTTACAGAAGCAAACAAACTAGCAGCCCGAAGCTGTGCACCTTGACCCACTACTGGTTTAGCAATGAAATTACCGGACAGTAGAGGCAGCTAAGTCCAGCACAGTGGCAGCCATGCCCTCTCCTTCTGGCCATTGCCAATGTGGACCAGGTGAAAGCAGGGATTTTTTTTTTATTATTGTTTTTTTAAAATGTACATTAGCCCACTACTGATTTCAGTTGTTGTTTCACTTGTGGACCAATGACAATTTTAAGCTCTATAACATTTGCTATATCCCATTGAAGAGCTGAGATCCCAGACTCTCCAGTGACACATCAGAGCACCCAATTCTGCAATTGGATCCACTGGAGTGGATCTCTGTGCCATGCAAAGACCCATTGATTCCAAGGGAACTCTAAGAGGGGACAGGAGTTTGCCCACAGCAATCCAACTGCAGGACTGGGAGCCAGTATTTGTAATTAGCTCTGAGGATTTATGAAATGGAGACATGAATACTGTGACTATGTCACACACACACACACTCATTTTCCTACCATCCAAAGCTTATCTGTGGTAAGTAAGGCAACCTGGCCATGCAGACACAGAGATATGAAAATCTGTACCAATAAAACTTTTAAAAGCACTGGAAATAGCAAGTATTATACTGAATTATAAACAAGACGAGATGGTGTGTGGCTATTTGGGATCATCTACATAACCTGTGAAGGGTTAAAGCATCTCCCCCAAACCCATTACAGTAAACAGGACAGCCTTTATTCCACTACACACCATCATGTTTTCTCGCTGTATATAAAAAACATGCAGTTTCAGGAGGGTGTGTAATAGGAGCAGTTCTTCCACTACCTGAGTTTGTATTTTTATTTTTTTTTTACAGAACTCCTGACCACAGGTTACTTTGTTTGTTTCACAGTCGAGTTCTTCTTATTGCAAAAACCACATCCTCATATTCTGGACTTCAGTCAACATTTACAAGTCTCCCCTTTAAAAAATAAAGAAAACAAAACTTTTGTCTGCTTTTCAGGCTTTATCCAAACAGCACCTGACACTGTATTAGCAATCACTGTGTTTCCTGACCTGTGTGAACCAGTGTTTTTGTCCTGTACATGACTAGATTAGACAAGCAGGCTATAGACTAGTTGGAGTGCCCAGAGCACAATTGTCAGATAAACATCCCTTTCCACAGTACTATGCTAGCAACAGTATTTAAACATGGTTTCAACGGTACTGTTGCATGTTCAACATGCGTAACCTGGTCAGACTTCCTATTTCCCTCGGTAGGGCCATCAGGCAGAGGAGCGGAGGCAGGACTATTTGCAGGGAATGGTGAAAATCGATGGTGAAGGCAGCCACATGTGCTGATTTGTTGGATGGCAGGACAATTCCTTCTCAGACACTCTCAGGCTCTAACAGCTAGTTTCCTTTTGCCCCCATAAATTACCTCTGAGCTATGGACTATGTTTTTTCCTATTCAGTCAGAGCCCTAAGGGCTTGCCAACACTAGACTTTTGTAACTGACTGCCTGTTAACTCGAGGTACAGAAGTCTAGCATAGACATACCCTGAATGATGCCCACATGAGACACCCAGGAAAGGGAGAGGACAGTCCGTTGGGGTTTTTCCTCTCCAAGTTCCAGTCAGTGCCCCAGAGATAGTTATCTGGCTATGAGCAAGACTCTAAGTGTAAACCATGTATCCTGGGAAAGGGGAGGGAATTTATCAAGCCTGGTACAAGTGTCAAAACACAACCAGGTAACACGTGCCAGGATCTACCTTGGGTAGGGGAAAGACAGCAAAGAGGAGAAGAGTCAAGGACTATATTAGCTGCACAAGTAGGCAACAGTACAGCACATCCCTAGTGGAGAGTAGAAAGTCAGCTGCCACCCAGCTGTTTGGAGAAGGTACCTACACAGCTGGACAACAGTACTGTACATTGAACTCCTGGAATGCGGGGTGAGAAGGCAATCAGCTGCCATCCAGCTGTTTGCAAAAATACTAGTTACCTCCAAAGCTGGGCAGCAGTATCTTAATACTACAGGAGCAATTCAGGTGCCATCCACCTATTTTTAAAATGCATTAAAATCTCTGTACAGCTAGGCAACGGTAATATACATGGCATCCTGGAATTAAACTTGGGGGGAAGGAATCAGCTGTCACCCAGATGTTTGCAAAGCTACTAAATTACCTGCACAGCTGAACAGCAGTACATCGCACCCCTAGAGAGGGGAAATCAAGTGTCATCCAGCTGTTTGAAAATTCAAACACAAACAAATCGTCAAGCCTGGATTTTATACCGACCGCCAGCAGCAGACAAACAAAACCATGCACTAGAAATAAACCAGGCAGCGTGTCAGAAACATTAAAGAGAAGCAGCTGCCACCAGGGACAAGCGTGGGCTCAGGAGAGAGGGCACGATCCGCTCCGGAGTGCGTCTGGCGCCCCGCGCAATCTGCTTGGTGCCGCCACAAACCCCGAGTGAAGCCAGAACTCGCCCTGCTGCCATGATTCAAACCACGGAAGTCGTTCCCGGCCCTGCCCCTCTACGCCTGCATTTCTCAGTAATCTCCAGCTCCCGCCCTTGCCGGGGACGGGAGAACGGCTGCAGGCTGGGCTCCTCTGCAGGGGGAAGGAAGGGCTCGGTCCGGATCCCGTTACGCCAGGCACTCGCCCGCCCGCTAGGAAGGCGGAACAGCGGCCCCAGTGGGAGAGGGGTGCAGGCAGGGAGAGGGTGCGGGACACCCCCCGCCATGCGCCGGCAGCGCACACTCACCATGCGGATCTGCGTGCTGATGAGAACGTAGGGCATGATCCCGGCTACCCCCGGCCCCAAGGTGGAGTCCAGTGCCCACCGCTCCCGATCGGAGTCTGCCTCTGCCTCCAGCCCCAGCTTAGCCTCCCACACGTGACACCCTGGCCAGCCGCGGCCACACCCCCGCCCGGGGCAGCCTATAGCCCGAGGGGACTGGGCGCACCGCAGCGGGGGGAGCGGCGCAGGACCCTTCCCTTTGCCCTCGTGCTGCCGGGGCTTCTCCCCGGGCTGGCTGCGCTCAGTGCCTGGCTGCAAAGGAAGCAGGCGCTGCCCGCACCTGAGCGAGCCTCGCAGCGGCGTTGGCGAGGAGGGCTGCGTAGTGTGTGGCCGCCAAACTGGGGCACTGAACACGAGGGAGCTCTCCAAAGGGCATGGGGGAGCCTGGACGCGTCTGCGGACAAGGCCCACAAGCAGAGGGCTGGGTGGTTGGCAAGCTAGAGAGGTCCTGGGGAGTCAGTCCATGGAAAGTTTTGAAACCCAGGAGGGCTGTCTTGCATTGGATACAGAGATAGTTAGGGAGCTGGTGTAGCTAGAGGAGGGCAGGGGCCCTGCTTTGGGAGGCTTGATCTATTGTACTTTCCCCCTTTCTATTTGCATCCACCAAAGGGAACCAGAAAAAAAACAAGGCTCATCCAACAATGCATTGTACTTGGTGCAAATGTCAGCCTGCCCAGGCTGCCTCCCTAGGGATATCCTCCCATCAACCTCTAGACACACTATTAACAGGCCTGTAACAGGACCCTGCCCTCTCTTTGCTCCAAAGTGGGCCCTAACACTATTTCTAAAGAAGGAATTAAATCTTGACTCAAAAGCAGGTACAGACCTGAACACCAGACAGTCTCAGGAGTTGTTCAGGTGCCTCCTGCTAACAGCCCCAGTGGACTTTGCGGAGTTTAACTGCAACGATCCTCTGGAAAATAAAAGGAAGGGAAGCAGAAGGTGGAGCTAAAATATTCACCTCGGTGTAAAACAGAATATCATAATCTCCCTAGCAAAGAAGCTGGGGGTGGGGTGATATTGCATCCAGTGCAACCTTAGAAGTGTGTAATGCTGGTTAAGGAGTGAGTATAAGCAGGACTCTCAGGAGATGCAATGATAGTAGAACCTAACTTTTGCCCTCTCCTGGGGGTGAATGACCCCACTGATGCAGAGGATTGCAAATTCCATCCCCCTGTGCCAATAGTGTGAATATATAGCCCTTGGGCTGTAGTATTCCCCGGTGGTATGATGACCAGTTATGTTAACAGAATACAGATATTCTGTGGGTACAACGGAGTGATTGTATATCAGAGTAGCATTTTGTATGGTCAGAGTCTTGTACAAACAGTAATGAATCCTCACGACACCCCAGGGAGGGAGGGAAGTAATAATATCCCCATTTTACAGAGGGAGAGACTGAGACGTGGAGGATTGATGTGACTGCCCAAGATTGTGTAACAAGGCAAAGTCAGAGACAAGAGGAGAGCTCAGGGGTTCCTAGCCTCCACTCTTGTGCTCAGTTGATGGCTACTCCAGAGAGTATCTAACCATGATTTGTGAGCCAAGCATGTCTCACAAATAATGTATCTGTTTTCTGATGGTGGAAAGTTGTACATTCTACCACATCACTGGCTACTGGATAAGTCCTGCAATGTCATTGACGTTGGTTCAAGAGGAGGATGGTGTCTTAAGTGTGGACAATGAAGAGGGATTGAAGAAATCAAAATCCAGTAAGCAAAATCCCTAAAAGTGAACTTGTGCTTGCTATTGCATTAGGCCCCGGTGCCACTGAGTAAGAATGTCATAAAAAAGATAATTTGATACACAGACCCAGGAGTTATCATACTGGATAAGACCAATGATTCAGCTAGTGCAGAGTCTATCTCCAACATTTGTGCATCTCAGCGGCTACAAAGGAAAGGGGAAGAACCCTGAAAGTTAGCAATTATGGAATAACTTGCCCATAGAGGAAATTTCTCCCTAATCCTTCCAGACAGGGTATGTCTACAGTTCGAGCTGGGAGTGTGATTCCCAGTTCATCAAGCTAGCACACCAAAAATAGAGTATAGCTGCAGCAGCATGAGCAGTGGGATGGGCTAGTGGCCCAGAGTACGTACCTACGTTCTTGGATGGTACATATATAGGGCAGCTAGCCCATCTCACCGCTCATGCTGCCATGGCTGAGGAATATGCCTAGGGTCTTGTATTGGTATGTACTTGGGGCGGCTAACCCCTCCTGGCATTCATGCTGCTGCAGCCACATTTTTAGCTCATGTAGCTAATGCCAGTATGTCTCCTTGAGCTGGGAATCACACCAAGCTCCAAATGGAGACATGTCTTAAAGGCTGGTTTTTGGCCTTCCGGACTTTGGGGGATTCTCTATTTAATAACAATCCACAAAAACATTTGCTCATTTAAAGAAAAATAAAGGAGATGATTTATAAGAGGCTCCAAGTAAATGGTTACTGGAGACAGAAAACAGCCCTCTGAGATCCTTCCTGGTGAAACCTCACAGAGTGAAAAACAGGAGATGGCAAGAGCCAATGGTCCCACCCAGATTTTTCTTGGGATGACAACAGATTGATTTTCTTTGCTCACTATTTATTATTGTTTCCCCTGCCTTCAGATAGGGAACTGTAAGAGTTTTGAGAGAAAAACAGTTTTCGCCTAGCTTCCCTGTAGCTTCTGCAAGTGTTTTTGTGTCCTTGGCTGAGGTATTACTTTGTAATGTCCTATGGCAATGGGATTAAATCAAATCAGAACCATTTAAGGCAGGGGTGGGCAAACTTTTTGGCCCGAGGGCCACATCGGGGTTGCGAAACGGTATGGAGGGCCGGGTAGGGAAAGCTGTGCCTCCCCAAACAGCCTGGCCCCCACCCCCTATCTGCCCCCTCCCACTTCCCACTCCCTGACTGCCCCCTCAGAACCCTCCCCCCATCCAAACCCCCTCCTCCTTGTCCCCTGACCACTCCCTCCTGGGACCCCCCACCCCCTATCTAAGCCCCCCTGCTCCTTGTCCCCTGACTGCCCCGTCCCCTATCCACACCCCTGTCCCCTGACAGGCTCCCTGGGACCCCTGACCCATCCCTCCCCACACTTCTTGTCCCCTGACCACCCCCTCCCGGGACCCCTGTCTCTAACTGCCCCCCCAGGACCCCAACCTCCCCTGCTCCCTGTCTCCTGACCGCCCCTCTCCCCAAACCTCCGCCCCATCTGGCCGCCCCTTGTCCCGTGTCTCCCCCCCGGGACCTCCTGCCCCCCATCGGCTTACCAGGCTGCTCAGAGCAGCAAGACATGCTTGTTGGAAAGCTTGGGAGGTGGGTGTTTGGGTGCAAACCATGCTGCTCGCGTGGCGGCATGGCTGCGGGGGAGGGGAGACAGCGCAGGAGGGGCTGGGGGCAAGCCTCCCCGTCCGGGAGCTCAGGGGCCGGGCAGAATGGTCCCGCAGGATGGAAGTGGCCCACGGGCCATAGTTTGCCCAACTCTGATTTAAGGGGTGAACTGTGCACTACTACAACAGAATACAAGAGGGAGGTGAGTATGTTATTTTTCCATCTGGCAGTGAACGAAGAATAGAGCTACAAAGCTGTGTTAATTCAGGGCACTGATACTTTCTCCACTGAAACCAGCATATTCTGCAGAGCTCAGTTGCTGGTTGTTCTAAAGCTTTGTCAGGTCCATTCTAACTCAACACTGACAATTACATGGAAATATTTACAGTGCAAAGAAAAAAAAGATACGGCTTTTATTTCTGGAAGTAATTCTATGTTAAACAGAAACAACAACACTTTTGGATCTAAGCCCATTTCCCAAGAGCTAGTTTAGGTTTAAAAAAATATATTATTAATTATTATTAATAATAATTGATTGATTTAAGAAGATTATTAGAATGCAGGCTCAGAGCCAGGACACCTGGGTTCTATTTCTAACTCTGCCACTGCCTCACCATGTTGCTTTAGGTAAGTCACTCCACCACTCTGTGTCTCTCTTTGCCCAGCAGTTTAAAAAAAATTGAGCTAATATTTGCCCACCTCAGAGGGTTGTTGAGGGTTTTCATTTACTTCAGCTTTGTAAACTTCTTTGGAATCTCCAGCTGAAACTAACTAAGCAAATGTCAGTTAAACACCTACAAAGTCAGCGATTTGGTCTTTCTGGTGTTTAAACGCAAACTGTTTTGCTAAGTAATAGGTCCTGAGTGTGTTAAATCAATAGTCCAAATTCACCCTGGATGTACACCAGGGTTTAATTTGATCCAATAAGTTTCTCCCCCACTCCAAACATTAATTGTAAAATTCCTTTGGGGGGTGTGTGTGTGAAATGAGACTCAGGAAACAAAGGGAATCAGTGGGAGAGGCTGGGCATAGTATAGGCTTCTTGTGGTGCAGGTGAAGTCATTAACCCTCAACACCCAGCCTAACACTTTAAAAGCTTAGGACAGTAACACACAGAACAGCTGAACTCAGCAGAAAAGTATTCTGGGGGAATGGATGAATTGGTTATAGAAGCCCTAGGGCACAGAGGTAACTAGGTATGCAAATATATGGCTTTATTTTAAGCACATCTGTCTTCCCATTGAGGCCCTGATTCAGAACAGTACTGAAGTAAAAGACGCTGGGACTTAAGCATATACTTGAGTGCTTTCCTGAATTAGGGTTTAAATGTGCACAACCAATACTCCAGCATGAGGCTAGGGAAATGGATGCTGCTTAGTAGTGTGTTTGGATGATATTTTAAATAAAGGTCTTGATCACTTGCAGTCATGAACAATCTCATGACCCTGTTTGCAAGAACAGGGATAAGCCTTGGCCACTTTCTAACTTGGTCAGTACTACTTTGAAACATACAATCTGAAAAGAAACCAGAGGAAAGATGGCCCAGTGATTGAGGCACTAGCCTGGTACTCAGGAGAACAGGGTTCCATGTGCTGTTCTGCCACAGCCTTATTACTGTGTGACCTTGGGCAAGTCACTTAACCTCTCTGTGCCCCAGTTCCCCATCTGTAAAATGGGGATAGTAGCACTTCCCTACCTGCCAAAGGGCTGCCAAGGCCGCTCCCAGCAAGCATATGTTGTCTTCTTTGTGTATGTAACTGCGTATATATTTCTTTAAGTAGCATGTTGCTTGTTTTGGGGCTTTTCTGGGGGGTTCTGCTGCGGGGGGGTGTTGAATTTCCCGTCGGAGAGCGTGATTGACTCCCGGGTGCACAATATGCTAAAAAAAAATTCCTTTCGCTTTTGGGTTCCTTCTGGCTCACCTAAAATTAGATAAACAATATTTTGTCCTCCTAACATTCCCACTGCAATTCCAACTAGTGTAGTTATTTTCTGGTGCACTTTCTCAAGTTTTTGTGTTGTGTCACTGGTTAAGAATGGCTACTGCATTCTCCCTCAGAGGTGACTGCGTTTCTGTGCTGGGTGAGTGATTCCAGTATCAACAATCTGTAAAGTATTTTAGGGGATCACTCTGTTTGAAAGGTGCTCTAGACCTTGCACTAACCTTCTTTGATTTCCACAGGATTTCAACACACACGTTTCCATTGACTTTGATGAGGACGCGTGTCTATGATTGCATTGTCTCTTGGTGACCTCTCTCCAATATTAGCTCACAGCTGCAGAATGTAATAGAAATTTGAAATCCTCAGCTTCCAAACCCAGATCTTTAACAAACATTAATAAAAATCTAAGCAAGGATTCTTATTATGTGGCAGGCTGCCAAATTCTAACTAGTCATCTTGGCTCATGTAATTCTCTCTTTTAAAAAAAAAAAAAAAAAAGAGAGAGAGAATTGCATGCTGGATTTTCATATTTAGTTTCCTGTTCAGATCCTGAATCTGTAAGGGAGTCCAAGTTCTCCACACATTGGTAGCGTGAGAGTCAGCTATAAAACTCAGTGTGCTATATCTCAGGGGTACTGTTCATCACCAGAAAGCAACTCATTGGTATAACCATTTGACACTATCTCCAAGTGCACTTAGTCATTGTCAGATATAGAACTGCTTGCCTAGGATAGAAACCGGGCCCACTGGGGGCTGTTTGTTTTGGGTCTTTCCATGTAATTCATGTAAAAGACGGATAAAGGTTATTTGGCTCTGTTCTAGATCACAGTTTTGTTGCTCACAATACAAGAGGCATATGAATAGGTTCATTTTTCTATTCTAGCTGCAGCAGCTTTCTCTAAATAATGCTTTCTTCTCTCTATAGTACCCACTTAAATTCCTTGCCTGCAATATTACTAATTGAATGTAGGGCAACACCTTACAGTAAGTGCCCCATGAATCTGGCTTTTGCTGCTTAAAGGCAAATTGCACTGTAAAATATTATCAGCTATTCTAATTACAGCAGCTGATTGCAAAGGTAAATCACAAAATGTTTCTGTTAAAAAGTATCAAATATTTTAATTGTTAAACAAACAAGCTACCACCTAGAGTCTGAGGATGGAGAGCAAAACATGGAAAATGTGGCTCTCTTAGATTGCATGGAAAGGAGGGGATTTTCAAAGCTGTTGTAAGAAATTCTAATATTGTTAAATGAATATTTCAGTTTATCTCTATAGAATCATAGAATATCAGGGTTGGAAGGGACCTCAGGAGATCATCTAGTCCAACCCCTTGCTCAAAGCAGGGCCAATCCCCAATTTTTGCCCCAGATCCCTAAATGGCCCCCTCAAGGATTGAACTCTCAAACATATATGTATATATTTAAAAATACAGCCCCTATCTTACAACTTTGAAATTTCCTGATTCCCCACACTTTCAGATAGGAGCTACATTCTTTGTGTGCTACTCTGTACAGTGTCAGCTTTAGGCAAACTTCCATTTTCGTGCCCATGGGCTCCCCAGGCTCCCCATCCTCCCTTCCCCTCAACGCCTGCACTGTGCCACTTTCACCCCTAATCCCTGCAGCTCTCTCCTGTGCTCCTAACCCCTTCACTGTGCCCCCTTCACTCCTACCCCTTGCATCCCCCTCCTGCACTCACAAGGGGAAAATGACCCACCTGGATGCACAAAGCAGCTAGCATTGCTGCTCGCTCCCCCCTGGACTGCTGCTCTGCTGCCCCATACACCCTGTAGGCTGCATAAGGAGATGGCAGGAGAGCAGCAGTTGTTGATGCCTCAGCGCAGCCCAGGTGGGGAAGTGACCTGAATGCAGGGAGCCCTGGTGATGTGTGTGTTGGGGCTGGAGGGGGGAGAGAAGAGAGTGTGTGTGTGTGACAATGTGTGTTGTGTTGAGGGGAATGTGTGTGTGCCTGAGTGTGAGTGCGCTGTCTCTTTAAGAGAGCACTTTGGGTCAGGAGCCTGAAGGCTTGTGTTCAGACACAAGCAGCAGCAACAGCTCTGGACACAGAGAGGCAGCAGCACACACTCAGATTCCCCCTGTCCCGTCACCCCAGCTCAGTGGAAATTAGGTGCAGGGGAGAGGGGGACCCCCTGACATCAGCCCCTGCCCCCCAGCAGACAGCAGGATGCTCCCAGTCCGGAGTGGCCAGGGGTGGCTCCGGAGAGGAAGGGGGTGCAGGACAGGAATAGCAGCAGCTGCACACATGGAGGAGGGGAACCCCTGCTCTGGAGGAGTCACCTGGTCACCTGGCTCCCACAGCTGGTCGTCCAACTGCCCCCTGCAGCTTGAGTCTCTCCCTCCTGCCCCCTCTCCAGCGGTGCTGCTTGCCTGCCTGCACCGCTGGCCCTCAGCAGGTCAGGTGGGAATCCAAACCCTGCTTGCAGCGCCCTCTTTAGCAGGCTGCCCTGGTTGGGGGCTTGGGCAGCCCATCCCAAAGGCCAGCCCTGACTCTGTCTCTCAGTAAGAGGCCCCAATCTGATGATGCAATCTGCCCAATTTATAGATAACGAAAAGGTTACATGTATTTACAAAAACGTTTGCAAAATTCTTTGTTTAAGATCTCTTTATTCAGTCATTTATTAATTATCTAAGGTGTGAAATGAATTACTATAGTTTCCTTTCGTTATTCTGGGATAATGCAATTTTTAAAGAATTTTTCAGTCTCAGGGCTGGTTTAAACCAGCATTTTTCAAAGTTTGGGTCGTGACCCAGTACTGGATCGTGGCATGTAAGGCACTGAGTCACTCTGGTCAGCACCACTGACTGGGATTCTAAAATTCCTGTCAGCGGTGCTGTCCAGTTAAGGCAGGCTAGTGCCTACTTGCTTCGACACCGCGCTGCACCCTGGAAGCATCCAGCAGTGGATCCAGCTTCTAGGCAGGGGGGCCATGGGGCTTTGTGCGCTGTCCCTGCCCCGAGCACTGGTTCCACACTCCCATTGGCTGATTCCCGGCCAATGAGAGCTGGGGGGGGTGGTGTCTGTGGATGAGAGCCAGGGGGAGCCGCTTGCATGCTTCTGCCTAGGAGCCAGACCTGCTGCTGGCAGGGCTGCTTCAGGCGCAGTGTGGTCCATGGTGCCAGGACAAGCGGGAAGCCTGCCTCTGCACCCTGGCTGCGCCACTGACCAGAAGCTGCTGGAGGTAAGTCTGTGACCCAATCCTCTGCCCTAGCCTGAGGCCCCCCCCAAACCTGGAACCTCTTCCTGCACCTCAAACTCCTCATCCTCAGCCCCACCCCAGCACCTGCACCCCCAGCCCAGAGCCCTGACCCCGTCTTGCACCCCAACCTCCTGCCCCAGCCCAGAGCCCCCTCCCACACACAGAACCCCTCATTCCTGGCCACATCCAGAACCCCTCACCCTCACACTCCAACCCTCTGCCACAGCCCTAAGCCCCTCCCTCACCCCAAACTCCTCATCCCCAGCTCCATTGGGTCATGGGCATCAACAATTTTCTTCAACTGAGTTTGAAAACCACTGGTTTAAACAACTGATTAGGGCCCTCTGACTTTTGGGAGTCTTGCCCAGACTTGCAATGAACTCATTGCTATTAAGGGAATGATGTTTGATTAGAGGGAGGTCTCAAGTAGGATTCCACAGGGATCTGTTCTAGATCTGATGTTGTTTAACATCTTTATTAATGACCTAGATGTAGGTATAAAAAGCACATTGATCAAGTCTGCAGATGAGACAAAGCTGGCGGGGGGGTTGCTAATATTTTGGAGGATAGAGCTAAAATTCAGAGGGATCTTGATAAATTGGAGAACGGGGCTATAGACAAAATGAAATTTAACAAAGACAAATATAGGGTGCTACACTTAGGGAAGAAAAACCAAATGCACAAATACCGAATAGGGGAGAACTGGCTTGGCAGCAGCACTAACTGAGAAGTATATGGGAGTTGTGGTCGATCACATCCTCACCATTAGCCAGCAATGCAATGCTCTTGCAAAAATGCAAATACAATTGTAGGTTGCATTAACAGAGGCATAGCATGCAAGCCATTATTTCTACCACTGTTCTGTACTTACAAGGAAACTTATCTGTAACTCATGGCCAGAGAGGGTTAAACAGCTTGCAGGCTGAATGACCCAAAGCTGACCTTTAAAGACATGTTAGAAATGACAGGTTTCAGAGTAGCCGCCGTGTTAGTCTGTATTTGCAAAAAGAAAAGGAGTACTTGTGGCACCCTAGAGACTAACCAATTTATTTGAGCATAAGCTTTCGTGAGCTACAGCTCACTTCATCAGATGCATTCAGTGGAAAATACAGCGGGGAGATTTATATACATACACACTGTAATGAGAGTGATCACTTAAGGTGAGCTATTAAGCAGGAGAGCGGGGCGGGGAAAAAACCTTTTGTAGTAGTCGGAGAACTCTTTGGTCACTCGATTACAGACCTAAAAGTTGCAATTCTTCAACAAAAAAAACTTAAAAAACAGACTCCAAGGAGAGACTGCTGAATTGGAATTAATTTGCAAACTGGATACAATTAACTTAGGCTTGAATAGAGCCTGGGAGTGGATGGGTCATTACACAAAGTAAAACTATTTCCCCGTGTTTATTCCCCCCCTCACTGTTCCTCAGACGTTCTTGTCAACTGCTGCAAATGGCCCACATTGATTATCACTACGAAAGGTTCTCTCCCCCTCCCCCGCTCTCCTGCTTAATAGCTTACCTTAAGTGATCACTCTCGGTACCGTGTGTATGGTAACACCCATTGTTTCATGTTCTCTATGTATATAAATCTCACCGCTGTATTTTCCACTGAATGCATCCGATGAAGTGAGCTGTACCTCACGAAAGCTTATGCTCAAATAAATTTGTTAGTCTCTAAGGTGCCACAAGTACTCCTTTTCATGTTAGAAATGGTAATTAGGGCTATACTAGAACTAGATAGGCTAGAACTTTAAAATGCAAACCTATATTGTTAGAAGTAATACTAATTGTGTACTCATGAATGTTACCCATGTAAACCGACAGTTCCTCTCTCACTATAAGTATTTGCAAAAAGAAAAGGAGGACTTGTGGCACCTTAGAGACTAACCAATTTATTTGAGCATAAGCTTTCGTGTCCGATGAAGTGAGCTGTAGCTCACGAAAGCTTATGCTCAAATAAATTTGTTAGTCTCTAAGGTGCCACAAGTCCTCCTTTTCTTTTTGCGGATACAGTCTAACACGGCTGCTACTCTGAAACTATAACTATTGATTTAGAGATCAAAAGGGCATATTAACATTTAGATGAATCGTGGGTAAAATAATGTCGTTGTCTATGTCTCTTTGAAGTTTGTGATAGACTGCCTAATGGACAAATTGTCCAATGTTAATCTGTGTAACTAATTACTGGTGGTGTTTAGAAGACAGAAGGTTATGTCAAAAGCCTATTATTTACCCAGGACTGTGTGGTCAAGTGAATGCTAGAACACTGTATAAAAAGACCCTTGGATCCTGATTCTGTCATCTCCAATCGGCCGAAGGTTTTATGCAGGGGAAGCCTAAGCTACAAGGACTGAGATCCCAGTTCTAACTGGATCACCCTGAAATATAAACATTGGACTATAACCTATGGACTATTTCTGAAAGAACTCTTTACAACTACAAAGCTCACCATCCCTGCTATGAATCTGAATCTTAAGAATTGAACTCATGTCAATATGTATATTGATCTTTTAACCATACTCTCTCTCTCTTTGTTTTATTTTTTTAAATAAATTTTAGTTTAGTTAGTAAGAATTGGCTGTAGCGTGTATTTGGATAAGATCTGAAACCTTCATTAACCTGGGAGGTAATGTGTCTGAACCTTTGAGATTGGTTAAAACCTTTTCTTTTATATGATGAAATAAGATTTTCAGAAATCATCATATTTGACTTGGGTACCTGGATGGAAGCCTGAGGCTGGATCACTTTAAGGGAACTGTGTTGTTTGGACTTCTGAGTAACCAGTAAGGTCATAAAGAGGCTGTTTTATGCTGGCTTGGTAAATTTAAGTATTGAATTATCCACCTGCTTTGCAGGGATTGTCTGCCCCATTCTTTGCAGTTCACCCTAATCAAGTGACCACAGCTGGCCCCCACTGGGACCCTGGTCACGGAGGGATATTTCAGCCACCTTTCTGTTAAACCAGACACACATTATCGTATGATAGTCTGGCTGTGGCTATGCTAGAGAGCTGACAGTGGTGAAGCTGCATCGGTACAGCTGCGCTGCTGCAAGTTCTCTAGTGTAGCCACTCTAAACTGATGGAAGAGAGTTCCACCATTGACTTAATTACTCCAGCTCCCATGAATAGCGGTCAGCGGTGCCGACTTTCTAATGTGCTGCGGTGCTTGACTCCCAGGTCTGCCCCAGACCCTGCCCCCACGCCACCCCTTTCCCCAAACCCCCACCCTGGCTCTTCCCGCATCCACCCCCAAGTGCCTAGCCCTTGCTTCTCCCCCTCCCGCACAAGCACTTCCTGCATGCTGTGGAACAGCTGATTGTGGAGGGTGGGAGGTGCTGGGAGGGAGGGGGAGGAGTTGATCAGTGGGGCCGCCAGTGGGCTGGAGGCCCTGAGTGTGTGTGTGTGCTCAGCACCCACCATTTTTTTTTCCCATGGGTACTCCAGGACTGGAGCACCCACGGAGTCAGCACCTATGATAGTAGTAGCTATGTCAGTGGGATAAGCTCTCCTGCTGACATAGCGCTGTCTACACCAGCACTTAAGTCAGCATAAGTTATGTCGCTCCTGGGGGTGGCTAATTTACACCCCTGAGTGACATAATTTATGTCTACTTAAGCTGTAGTGTAGCCATAGCATCTGTCTCTGCTGCACAGGTCGAGACATTCCATCTGCTTTAGAACTGTTGCAGATGATAATGTTGTGCTCCCTGAATGCTGAGCCATATAACAAGGCACGTTTCCAGCCACAACAGTTTAAACAGAGCTGACACAGGTAACTTTCTTAGGCCAGAAGATCAGCAATGGATAGAAATTTCAGTAACAAGCAATCTGCAAGCACATTAACTTGGGAATAAATAGCCCCTACCACGTTAAAGGGACAGTTAGTTCAAAATCATCCTACTTAATGAAAACTTACTGTATATTAAAAGTAATTACATTTCCTTTTAAATATTCTCCCTAATTGCTAAAGATGCCTTTAGTCTGGACCATTAGCTTCTTTGATTCTGCTCCATTCAATGAAGTCATAAAGTTGTTTTTATGATGGAGCAATGATTTCCATCCATACAAATTTTGATCTCACAAGAAAAGAATGAAAGACTTTACTCTATGGAGCTGGAGAAAGAAAATTATGAAATAGAAAACACTTGGGAGCTAAGTAGCTTGCTTTTCATATAGCACTTCACAAGCAACTAATTTATCTTCACAACACCCATATGCATCAGGTGGTATTAGCCTCATGTGTACACATGAGTAAATTGAGCCACAGAGAGGATAAGTGACTTGCCTAAGGCCACAAAGCAAGTCAGTGGCAGAGATGGGAATAGAACTCCACTCCTGGTGCCTAGTCTCATGCTCATTCCACTAGACCTGTCTCACCTTACTTTTCATTTCTTGGAGCATGAGTTCAAATCCCAGTTTAGGGGCTCCAGAGAAACAGGTTCAAATTCTGGCTTAGGTCACAAGTGAAAATGAGTGTGTTTTCCCCCCTCCCCCCAGTCTAGACTGTGGGGCATGGTTTTTCCCATGTCATCTGGAAGTTAGGAGGACAGTTTAACATAATTAGCAATATCTCATTGAAAGATGCTGAGGACTGGCAGAATCTTGTGTATGGAAGTTTTTGAGGGCATGTCTGCTCTTAAACTCTCTCTTCAACAGGGGCTTGTCTACACTTGAAATGCTACAGCGGTGCAGCAACACCACTGTGGTACTTCAGTGTAGACGCTACCTACGTACCACAAGGGGGTTCTCCCATCAGCATAGGTAATCCACCTCCCCAAACGGTGGTAGCTAGGTCAACAGAATCCTTCCATCAACCTAGCACTGTCTACACATTTCACACCCCAGAGAGACGTAACTATACCGATGTAGGTTCTCATTGTAGACTGTCCCTAACTGGTAGTTCATAACAATGGAAAACAAGCAAAATATGGGTCCCTCAGTACTGAGAAAAATGCCAATTTTCCTATTTCAAAAGACAGTCTAGAAAATGACTCTCAGACATATAGACTGAGGTTAATGTTAAACATTTGAAATGCAGCTATTAATCATCATTAAACAATCTTCGTGCTTTTAATGGGCCATTTTTTTTTATACTGAGAGCCCACAAAGCCGTAATGTGTGCAAAGCTAATTGGAGAAAACTGGTTTGGAAAATGAGGGGTAGATGCCCTGGATCAAGGAGGGACTTATCTGGTCAGCTTGCATGTCCAGATACATGGTTTAGTAAACTGGTTGAGTGGGGGATGGTGTCACTGATCTCTCTCCGGGCACAGTGGCAGGAGCTGGTTCTGACAAGGGGATGTCAGAGCAAGGACTTGCTTTTTAGTCATGCAAAATCAGGGGTGGCCAACCTGTAGCTCTGGAGCCACATGCAGTTCTTCAGAGGTTAATATGCAGCTCCTTGCATAGGCACCGACTCCAGGGCTGGAGCTACAGGCGCCAACTTCCCAATGTGCTACAGGATGCTCACTGCTCAACCCCTAGCTCGGCCCCAGCCTCCACTCCACTCCTTCCCCCAAGGCCCCCGCCCCTTCCCCTGAGTCTGTTGTGCCCTTGCTACTCCTCCTTCCCTCTTCCCCCCAGCATCTTGCATACCACAAAACTGCTGATCGAGGTGGGCAGGAGGCACAGGAATGGAGGGCTAGATGCCCATCGGTGGTGCTGCTGGCAGGTGGGAGACACTGGGGGGGAGCTGATGGGGGTCTGCTGATGTATTACTGTGGCTCTTTGGCAATGCACATTGGTAAATTCTAGCTCCTTCTCAGGCTCAGGTTGGCCACCCCTGTGCAAGATCTTTCTTTTCCTCTGTAACTAAGCTCAAAATGCCTATCTAGTTTAGCTGATGAGAAGTGTAAGTCTAGATACATTAAGCAGTTTCTTTTAATTATATTTAGAGCCTTGTGTGGATACAAAATTTGTATTTGCATCCGATCTGTAATCTATAAACATGGTCCATGGATAGCCACATCTGCACACAGATTTGCAGGGTTCTATATATAAAATTTGGATCCGTATCCATTCACGATCTGCAAACATGGTCCATGGATATAAAGTGGATATCCACTGATTTGCAGGGCTCTAATTATCTGGTTTTAATAAATCTTGTGGTTTTGGTATGATTACTGTTGTTTGGATAATTTCACATAGACATCCCCAAAGAGAAAAGAGCCCCATAACTTATAAAAAAGGTGAGGAAGGGTAAGGGAATCTCTCTCCGTCAAGGGGTACAGACAGAGGGGTCTGGTTCCAGCAAGTTGTGTTATCAGACTATGACAAGTGTACACAAGGAAGAAGCCACACACACAAAATAGCGAGGAGACAAGAAATATTGTTGATGTTTATCATGGATACAGGACTAGCTACACCTCTTTCCCCTCCCTGGTCTCTCTGATTAGACCCCCTCAAGTGTCAGGCCTCTTGCCTTTTCCTCTCCTTGGTAAATCCATATTTATTCTCCCACTCTTAGACAGAGCCCTGGGCTACAGTATCCTGTGTACCAATCATGTTTATCCAGTAGGTTTGACTGAATTTGGAGATCTGTAGTTCTTCCCTTCGGGATTCTGTGATCAGTGGTGTACATAGTGACCAAATAGCCTTCTTAAAGCAAAGCACTGTTTGTTTTTAACAGTAGGAAAAATACTTAGAGAAAAAGGATTTTAAAACAATAGTCTATGAGCATGTCTGTCTTATCTAAAGACTTACCATTCCCTGATGGTAAGCTAGGCAGGCCTGATTCGTCAGATGTCCCAGTGGGTGCCTGTGTCTGGCTCTTGGTTCTCCAAACAACTCCCTCCCCTCTCCCTCTCTTGAAGCAGAGTCCATTTCTAAACTGCTGTGGTCATTTTGATCTCTGGTGTGCATGAGCCTTTTCCTATAATGCCATTTTCTCTTAACAGCCCTCAAGTGTGTACAGAGAAGAGGCTCATCTTGAGCTATTCTTTTCCCTTCCTGCTTTTTTCCTTACAGTCCCATATTAAACTAAACCAATATAGTCATACAGTACACATCCCAATAACCAGGCCAATATATGGTATTTATAAATTATTACAGAGCGGCTCCAATTTTATCACAGTTTAATCTTTCAATTGCAGGTCACTGCTTCACATCTTACGTAGGTAGGTAGTAACCAACAATTGTTATCCTCTGAGTGTTGTTCAGTTGCCAATTGAAATGAATGGGCAATCTCAGTTAATTTCTGGGGAGCAGTTGATTATTATTTTGTATTACATGTAGGAACTAAGTGTCCCAAATCAGGACTGGCATCCTCTTGTGCTACATATCCAGATCACATAAAATCACTCCAAGCTTGGCAGTGATTTAAACCCTTATACAAAATCTTAGCAGAAAAACCAAGGATTGAATAGCAATAGAGGCCCCTTGTAGGACACAAGTTTACAATGCTACATGACTAGGGGGAAAAGACACCAATGTAGTTTGGATGTTCCTTCACAAAATTAGCATGTCATTGAGCGGGTAGGTCACAATCCCTGTCTGTATAGCTCTGGTGAGACAGGATGTGAAATACTGTGCGCATGTGATAGTGTGCAGCATCATATTACCAGGAAGAAGTTTATAAACTGGCAGAAGCTTAGAAAAGAGCAACTGGGAACTGAAGGAACTGACATGTAGAAAGATTAAAAGGAGACATATATGTACATTTCCCACAAAATCATGCTCCTGCCTTGATAGTTACCTCCTTCAAATATTTGTAGATTGTTATGAGCTCCATTAGGCTAATTGCTTAACAGTGACTAAAGGGGTACATGATAGGGGTACACAATACTACAAATATTTGAAGAATGTAAATACCAAGAAGGGAGAATTATTTTGTGTGAAACGAAGATGTATTTCAGGAAAAACTTCCTGATAATGAGAGAGTCTTCCAAGAGAATTGGTAGAGGCCTCAGTGCTTAGAACTTTTAAAACTAGACCGTACAGGACACTGTACAGTAGAGGAGCAATTGTGCAGTGGCATGGAGATGGAGTGAATGATCCAATAGGTCTTTTCTATCTCTATCTTTTATGATTCAGTACCCTAACTGCCAAAATAAGACAGCCTTCCATTGGAGTAAGGAGTTAAAAGGAAAGAACAAAGGGGCTAAGGTAGCATCTACCACATTCACAGATTGTTCTTTCAAGATGACTGGTTTTATTGTATTCATAAAGGTTGATATCTGAAGCACAAGACAAACAACAGAGTTACAATCAAAGCTATAGTGTGGTACTACTCAGATATCATCTTTAATATGCATGGGGATATGAATTCAAACTCATGCTGCCTTGAGCCTGTTATTGCTTTACTGATAACAACAAGACTGCAAATAATAATTAGAGTTTGAGGAAATGGAGTGCCCCCTTTCCATTCAATGTCAGGGTTTTATCAGAACAAATGTGTTTCAGCTGCCTTTACCAAAAGCTTCTACGTCACCAATGCAATCTGAAAGGCTAACAGCAGATTCCCAGCACAAGATAGAGCCTCAAAAAGCATCTTTTCTTCGCCTGATATCACCTAAATACAGTGAAAAGCCAAAAATTATTTTAAGGAAGAAGGGTTGAATTTAAATGAATAAGTTTAGTGCCTGAATGTTCCAAACTTGTATCAGAGGAGGCTTTGAAATCCTGCGGTACTGTTCTCTGGCTTTCTGACATAACTAATAAACCCATCAGCAATCCAAATTTTACCTTGGTGATCACTTCAAAATGAAATGATGTAAGGGTGTTCCTGCTTGGGGAAAAACTGAGTGTCCCTCCACTGCTGGTTTTTTTGTTTTGGTCAGGTGTCTCTATAGCAGAGAGGGTTAGACACTTGGTTGTGAAGCCACACAGGGCCCTGTGTTCTGGGGGCGCCACACTTTGGACCTCATCCTTGAGATTACAAAACAGTTGAGTTAGCAGACTTGAAATTCCCCTGGGCTTTAAGGCCCAGATTCTCAAAGGTAGTGAGGGAAATCAACAGCAGTTAGGAGCCTAAATACCTCTGGGCCCCATCTTTGTGAGTGTAGCCAGCTACAGGGACAGAGACCCAACCAAAAGGGTTCAGGGGAAGAAGGCTAGAGGCACCCCAAACCACTGCACTATGTCCCCATCCGACGATCAGAACCTCTCTCCCCCGTAAGTCCTCCTGACGCTCGCCCTTCTTTTGTTTTTTCTTACAAGTGCCCTGACTTCACGGCTCCTGAAGCCCGCCCACCTAATGACAAGTGCGCCCTAGAGGAGGGTACCCGGCGCAGCCAGCTCCCGGGCCCTGCGCTCAGCACAGCACTAGGTGAAGCCTAGGGCAGGGGCTTGCAAAGAGCTAGAGGCGGGCACGTGGGAGCAGCGCGTGGGACCGGAGGGGGCAGACAGGCTAGCCCATGAAAGAGCAAACCGCGCAGATGCAGCATCGGGCTGGGAAATGAGCCCACAGAACAGCCCAGCAACCCTCGGAGCTTCCATTCAATCTCCACCCTGCTCCCCACACCTCCACCTGCCCCCAGACATGAGCACACCCACCTCCTGGCCCACGCTCATTGGCTCCCCGGAGTCACGTGCCCTTAGCCCAAGGGCAGAGAGACTCGTGATGTAGTCTCAACTGGCGCTTTTAGCCTAGTGAGGTGGAGCTGATGACATCACCCACCGGCGACACTTTGGGCGGTGCTGAGGACAGGCAGGGGCAGTGCGGGGGCGGCTGGCTTTCCATACGTCATCTCTATGCACCGGCGGGAGGGTGGCTCATGGGCAGGGTGAGGGTCGCGTGGGGCAGGCGAGCGGCAGGACGGTGGCCGTGCGGGGAGCGCAGGGCTACGCGGTGTGAGTAGCCCCGAGTGCCCCGTTGTGGAGCCTAGGGCGTGTGTGTCACCGCGCAGCGCCGGCCGCCGGCCCCGCTCTCCCGGGCTGCTGCGGGTAGCCCCACGCTCCCTGCGGCGACAGTCACTGGCCGGCAGCGTCCTCCCAGCCCTCCCGCCCGAGCCTGGCGCGAGCCGGGTGTAACCGCCCGGGCTGCGGGGTGATAAACGGCCGGCCCCGCCCCCGGCTCTTCCCCCGGGCCGGGCCCGAGCTGCGCCCTCGGCCGGTGGGGCGGTGCGTGCCTGGGTGACAGGCGGGCCCCAGAGCGGCCGTGTCAGCGCAAGGCTGGTGCGGGGCTGGGTGAGCGGGGTGCCGCAGAGCTGCGGAGAGCACGCCCCGCCCCGCCCCGCCCCCGCTCGGCAGGCTTAGACACCCGTGACTCGGGGGCTGCTCGCTCGGTTGCAGAGGTCAGGGCTGGCTCGAGAGGTTTCGGGCTGGAGCACTGGGGCTGGGGGGGAGATAGCTCGGTGGTTTGCTAAACCCAGGGTTGTGAGTTCAGTCCTTGAGGGGGCCATTTAGGGGATCTGGGGCAAAAATTGGGGATTGGTCCTGCTTTGAGCAGGGGGTTGGGCTAGATGACCTCCTGAGGTCCCTTCCAACCCTGAGATTCTATGATTCTATGACCGCTACCCCTGCGGGAGGCCGGCATCAAGGGGGCTCGCCTCCCTGCCGTCCGAGGTGCTGCGGTGGGGGGAGGTGGTGACTGGCATTCATGTGACTTGTATCCTGTCTGCTTATTTCAGGCACATCATGTCCAAACTGAGGGTGTCCCGTGTGGGGCTTGGGATACTGCTGGGCGCGGCTGCTGGGATCGGGTTCTTGTTCTTGTACAAACAGAGGCGGAAAAGGCCCTGGTGGGGAGGCAGCTCCAGGCACTCTCTGGTTCAGCTCATGCAGAACTCTGTGGGGCCCCATGAAAATGCAGAGACTCTGGGGCACCATAACCAGGGTACAGTAATTATTTCTGTTTCTACTTCTGTGTTATCTGCAAAATTGGTCTCTGACTGGCAAGGGTGGATTTGTCCTTCATGTCTGAACTTGGGTTCAATGCTACCACTACTGCTTTTTCTGTTTGTAGCTCAGAAGTGGTTAGTATATAATTGGGATATTGCCATTGTAGGAGGTAAACTGCTCACCCTAAAGATGATCAGTAGATCAGCTTAAAATAACTGACGTAAATTAAAAATAATCCACTTGTTACTGGAAAAACTAAATGAACACTATCATCAAATTAATACAGTTAATAAAATCTGACTGACTGCTAATAACCTGTTAAAGAATTTTAAAGATCCAAGATAAGCAACCTTCTTCCACACAGTTGGTAAGTACTGAACAAACCCCAATTTATTTCAGGGAAGAATTAAACAGAATAAAATATTATTAAACATTTTTAAGAACACAAATCCTAAACAAGCAGGATGCAAAACATCACTGTTCAACCATTTTGCAGTGTGTAACATCACATTCTCCAGTCTTTGGCCCTAATTTTGGAGGGAGCTCTGTGGGGTGGACCTCCCACGCATTGAAGTCAGGGAGGCACATGCAGCCAGTTGCAGGGTCTTGCCCTGAATGATTATCATAATTTAGTTTTCACCATTTATGATGTTTCATTTCTTTTAGGATGCTATTTAGCTTGGATACTAAATAGTAACTTTTGCTTTCTTATTTACTCAGTTTCTATTCCCTTTCACTTTTGCAGATATACTAGCGCAAGGCTATTCTGCAGATTTGCAAATCTGTAGTAGGGAAACACCTCAAGTGACAGACCCTTTAAGGTCAGAAGGGACCATCATGATCATGTAGTCTGACCTCCTGCATATTGCATGCCACAAAACTTTACCCACCTCCTGCTGTGATAGACCTGTAACCTCTGGCTGAGTTACTGCTGTCCTCAAATCATGATTTAAAGACTTCAAGTTACAGAGAATCCACCATTTACACTAGTTTAAACAGCAAATGACCCATGCCCCATGCTGCAGAGGAAGCTGAAAAAGTCCTAAGGTGTCTTCCAGTCTGACCAGGGGGAAAATTCCTTTCTGACCCCAAATACAGTGATCACTTAGACCCTCAGCATGTGGGCAAGACCCTCCAGCCAGACACCTGGAAAAGATGTAGTCAACTTACCAAAGTGACTTTTTTTCATTTAAAAAGTCATTTGCTACATGTGTTATAAATAATACGGAAGACAAAAGAGAGATGTTTTTTCTCTGCTTTTTCTGATTTGTTTCCTTTGCATACAATCAGTGTCATTGTTTTCCCCTATATCATTTGGGGTAGATCCTGCAACTGGCTCCACCTGGATTTGCTCTGGTGTTCATGCAGAGCCACATCAACTTTAATGGAGCTTACTTTACAGGAGCTAGACCAGTGGTTCTCAACCAAGGGGCTGCAAGCCCTTTCGGGGAGGGGCTGAAACCTTGAACCTCGGCACTCCCCTGCTGTGGGGCTGAAACCCTGAGTCCCTGCGCCCACCCGCAACGGGGCTGAAACCTCAAGCACTGGTTCTCCCCCCACTGCAGTGCCAGAATGGGACAGTTCTAGGGGCAGCTCCACTCCCACCCCTTCCTCCTCTCCCCGGGCCCGAAGCTGGAGTCAGGCAGTGCAGCTTTCACCGAGGCAAGTCATGGAGCAGGCAGCCACGGCATTCTCCTGTCTGCTGCGGGTGCCCGGGGTTGTGACTGCTCCTCAGCTCGTGCAGTCGGTAAGAGCTTCCCAGGCAGGGGGCCCCCCCCTCTGTGGCAGAGCCCTTGGGGGAGCAGTGATCACAGGGGAGCCCTTCTGGCACACAGCCCCTAGTTACCCCTTCCCTGCCCATGCACAGCTCCTAGCTACCCTCTCCTTGCACTCTGAGCAGTTGCCAAACTTTTTGAGCAGAACCCTCACTGCATACAACCCACACAGGCTAAGTGGCCTGCTGAGGTGAGTCAGGGGGTGGAGGTGGCATTGCCTTCCTGGACCCTGCTGTGCGGAACTGGCCCAGGCCCTGCTGGCCTCTGCCTCCCCAAAATAGAAATACCAACTACATCTACGCTTGAGGGCCTGCCCGGAGCCCCGTGTCCCCCATCTCTCCCCAGTTGGGCCCTGGAGTTTTATAGCATGTTGAGCAGGGCCTCAGGGGAAAAAAAAGAAAGGTTGAGAACCCCTGAGCTAGACCATAGTAAGTTTCTAAATCTTTTGTTTGTGGGTGTGCACGTGTGAGAGAGAGAGAGAGTTTTTTATAAGCAAATAAGGGACAAAATATTTTATTTAAAGAGAACCAAAACCCCAGTGTGCTAGGTGCTGTACAAACACAAAATAAAAAGACATTCTCTACCCCAAAGAGCTTACATCTAACTGATGTTAATTTTCTTTATACTATTTTACTTCTCTTAAAACACTTGTTTAAAAGTTGTGATGTGGACAAGGGCATGGAACTGAATACTTAGATTACAGTAACTAGATTGTGTTCAGCTGCATAAAACTAAGGACAAATGGCCATACTGGGACAGGCTACAATCCACCTAGCACAATATCCTGTCTTCCAACAGTGGCCAATGCCAGATGCTTCCGAGGGAAGGAACGGAACAGGTCATTTATCAAATGATCCATCTCCTTTTGTCCACTCCCAGCTTCTAGCAGTTACAGACTTAGGGAGACCCAGGGCATGGGGTTCCATCCCTGACCATCTTGGTTAATAACCATTGATGGAGGTATTCTTCATGAACTTATCTTATTCTTTTCTGAACTCAGTTATAGTTTTGGCCTTCACAACATCCCCTGGCAACAAGTTCCACAGGTTGACTGTGTTTTGTGTGAAGAAGTACGTCCTTTGGTTTGTTTCAAGTTACAACCTACACACTACAGTTACATGAGACAAGTGCACTGAACCACTTTTCTAAGTGGCTTTTTCCCAAGGTCATTCTCTATCAACAGTATTTGAAAACGCATTATTTCTCTGCAAAGAAATTTCTCTCAGGTCCTTTACTTTTCCTCTTAGTTTTTGCATTGCTTTTCATTAACAAACTTTACTGTGCCATTTACAGGCTAATACAGGTTCTATTATGTGGAGAGTTGTTTTTTGTGGTGTATTTTTAGGGTTTGTTTGAAGTAAAACGTAAAGGGACACTTACAATTTTCTTAAAACTAAGACCAATGAAATTGTAGAAATATTTTTTTACAAACATTAAAAAAATAAATCCAGTTAAAACATCGTAAAAAATTGATATCCCCTTGCCTGTCCATGACCAAACTTTTTACAGCTAGGAATTTGAAAATGTAACTTGATTGATAGTAGTTGTCCAAGCTGAAAAATGGAACAAGTTAAACAATGATTCTAAATTGAGTGAAACAAATTGGAGTGTTAAATGTTTCACTTTCAATAAATCATGGTGGTGTTAGTAACATAGATAAAGAAACTTGCTTACACCAGAGGATTTTTTTTTCAGTTGTATCCCTCTAAATATATTGAAAGAAGTGTAGTGATTTCAGTGTAGAAAATAAAGGTTAGTTGGAGGACAGAATCTTGTAATTCAGGGTATGCAGTACATCAGTTTAACTAGTTTTACGGCATGAGCAGCAAGCTTTCACTCAGTTTGGGTTTTAATTTTTGTATTATACAATATGTTGCTATTACATTTTAAAAAGGGACAGTCAGCCCAAAATTTAATTTCTTTTTCTTTTTTTTTTTTGGGCTTGGTGACTTGTTACCAGGGTGCTGGGTGTGCTTTTGGGAAAAAAAATTGCATATCTGCAATAAAAACATTTTCACTGAAATCATAAGAAATTTGATTTTTTTTTACTTAGCATTCTTCCGCAGTGCTATGTACCATCCCAGCAATGTAAAATTTTGTCTAACCTCGTTTGTTTGTGGTGTTAATGTCCAAATCAACAGCATAAGTAATGAGAAGCAAAATACTTATCATTTTTTAGTTTTAATAATCTGAAGGGTTGACAGACTGTTTTATTTAAAAGATTCGTTCCTTCGAAGTCCTTAAGTTATTTTTCTTACTATAGTCATACTTGACTTAAGGTGTGATTATTTGTGTCTTATAAAAATAAATTTCTGGCCTTATGGTAAGAAATAGAGAAACAAGTTTAAAAACGAGACCGTTTGTAGAGAGCTTTGATAATAGTTAAATCGGTGGTCATACCAGCAGTACATGTTGATCATGTTGCAGCTGGAGCAAAGTACAGCATCTTAACAGATAAGCTAAAATATCATAAATATTTAGGGCACAGCAACCATATGTTTGAATTTGCTCATCTGATATTAAGAGTCCATGCCACTTTCTGCAACAGTACAGATTTTTCCTCATGTCCTTGGCCGGAATTAGTTTGCTTACCTCTGTTCCACTGTTGTACATTATTTTATGAACTAGTTGGTCTCCTGGCTGATATTCTGCATTCCAGAGTTGGTTGCATTTCAGAGGTAAAGTGAAGTGTGGCTGTTTAAGACTATTTTAGAGCCATATAAGTAGTAGAATTTCATGTGCTTAATTATGTGTAACTACATAATCATAAGAACAGCCATACTAGGTCAGACCAAAACTCCATCTAGCCCAGTATCCCGACAGTGGCCAATGCCAGGTGCTTCAGAGGGAATGAACAGAACAGGTGTTCATCCCCTGTCACCCATTCCCAGTTTCTGGCAAATAGAGGCTAGGGACACAGTCCCTGCCCATCCTGACCAATAGCCATTGATGGAACTTATCCTCCAGGAACTTATCCAGTTCTTTTTTGAACCCTGTTATAGTCTTGGTCTTCATATCTTCTGGCAAAAAGTTCCACAGGTTGACTATGCATTGTGTGAAGAAATATTTCCTTTTCTTTTGTTTTAAACCTACTGCCTATTAATTTCATTTGGTGACCCCTAGTTCTTGCATGATGAGAAGGAGTAAATAGGACTTCTTTATTTACTTTCTCCACACAAGTCATTATTTTATAGACCTCCATCATCTCTTAGTCATTTCTTGAGTGATAACAACTGATTTAGACCCCATCATTTTATATGTATAGTTGGGATTATGTTTTTCAATATGCATTACTTTGCATTTTTCAACATTGAATTTCATCTCCCATTTTGTTGCCCAGTCACCCAGTTTTGTGAGATGTCTTTGCAACTCTTCACAATCTGCTTTGGACTTAACTGTCTTGAGTAGTTTTGTATTATCTGCAAATTTTGCCACCTCACTGTTTGCCCATTTTTCAGATCCTTTATGAATATGTTGTTTAGGGATCTGGGGCGAAAATTGGGGATTGGTCCTACTTTGAGCAGGGGGTTGGACTAGATGACCTCCTGAGGTCCCTTCCAACTCTGATACTCTGTGATTCTATGTTGAAGTACTGGTCCCCATTCAGATCCCTAGGGGACACCACTATTTACCTCTCTCCATTCTGAAAACTGACCGTTTATTCCTACCCTTTGTTTCCTATCTTTTAACCAGTTACTGATCCATGAGGGGACCTTCCCTCTTATCCTATGAGCGCTTACTTTTCTTTAAGAGCCTTTGGGGAGGGATCCTTGTCAAAGACTTTCTGAAAATCTATATTATATCCACTGGATTACCTTTGTCCACATGCTTGTTGACCCCCCTCAAAGAATTCTAGTAGATTGGTGAGGCATGATTTCCCTTTACAAAAATCATGTTGAATCTTCGCAAACAAATCATGTTCATCTATGTGTCTGATCATTCTGTTCTTAACCAGTTTTCCCAATACTGAAGTCAGGTTTACCGGCCTGTGATTGCTGGGATTACCTCTGGAGCCTTTCATAAGAATTGCTGTCACCTTACTCTTAGTGGGAATATAACTTTAAAACCTGCCTGTGACAGACAGACAGTTTTAACCAAGGAAAAGAAAGGGAAGCATGCTTAAAAGTAAGCAACCTCCTCGATTGCCGTGGTCACTGATGTATTCATTTTTATCTGCAGTGCATTATTACATGGTTTTATTCCCCTCTTTGAATGTCCAGAAACAAGCATCTGGCAATGTTTTCCTGTTTCTAATCTTTGTCACTCACCTCTATGTCTAATTAATTTTTTTCTCACTCTTTTAGTTCTGCTTATAAGACAAGCACCAATGGAGGCTGGTGATGGCATTACATACACCTCTCTTTTAACACGAGAAGAGCACGTGGAAGTGCTGAACCGCCTGGACTTTGTGCTGAAAAACATTATAGAGCTACGAAAAGAAGTGGAGGAACTGAAGAACAGCCTGCAGAGTTTAGCTGGGGAGATCAGTGGAGAAGTCAAGTAAGTACAAAACCACCTTCCTTTTGTCAATCATAGACAATTAGAAAACCATCTCTCTATATGCCTTGAAAGAGCTCACAGACCAGCAGGTTTTAGGTGAAAACAATCTTGTCCTCTCTGCCTTCTCTAATGAAGAGATCAACCTATGTATCTTTTATAAATGGGAATCAGGACAAGTCTCTCATGCAAAGAGCATATCCACCCTTCATTACAATAATGCTCTAAAAATGGGCAAGGGTGTAAGCTACTGTTTTCTAAAATTTGTCCCATCTTCCCCCACCTAACTCCCCCAAACAGAGAGCCAATGCCAGCCAAGGAAATTTGAAATCCAATGTATGCTCGATATTCTACAATTTGGATAATCTGAGCATGCACAGGCATGTGTTTACAATCTCTTTTTGTGTAAATCCCACTAAAGGGTAGGATTATTGAAACTGGAAAGGAGAAGATCCAGAAGGAATTGGCTTTAAGTTGTCAAAATTGTGACAAGAATAGTGAAAACTAATCATTCAGTCCTTTTTGATTTGTTCGTTACACAAGAACAAGGAGATATTCAGTGAAATTAAAAGCCAGTAAATCTAGAACGAATAAATGGAAATATTTCTCTTACACAGTTTGTTTGTTCACTAGAGGTGAAATTCTGGCCCTACTGAAGTCAAAACTCCCTTTGACTTCACTGGGGTCAGTATTTCACCCTAGATGTTTTCTTACTCAAAGGTCAGTGGAACAGTTACTCTGGATTCTTAAGCCTGTAACTTTATGACAATCAATACTTATAGTTGTACAAAACAATGACAGTATGAGAAGTCATATCTATGTTTCAGGATGTCTGATCATCTCCCTATTTCAGGAACTAAGTTTTCTTGTCATGTACAACACTGTACATAAGACTAGGTGCATTGTGGGTGTTTTCCTTCCTCTAAGCATTGGGTGCTCTCAGCCATCTTAGACAGATGCTGAACCAGATGGACTTGTGGTCTGTAAATTTCTGGCTCTTTTCTTGTCTCTGTAGCAATGTTTGTCCCATTCATATCTACTGTAGATTATGTAGTGAATGGAATATCCTATAAAACATGAGCTCCTCGGGGGCAGGGGCTGTCTTTTTGTTTTGTGTTCATAGAACACCTAGCACAGTGAGGCCCTTGTCTCTGACTAGGGCCTTTAGGCGCTATGAATGATAAATAATGAATAAAATAAATATGAATTTATTAAATATTTATTAAATAAATAAATTATTATAAATAAATATGAATGATAAATAATGTTCCTTCATCTTTCTTCACGGGAAGGATGATTGTATACACTTTCTATTTGCCTGTGGGTTTCTGTTTGATCTCATTTATAGAGTAGCCCACAGTATTTTAAACTTGTCAATTTGTGACTTCACCTACACAAAGCAGGAACAAGTACCATTTTAATTATTGCTCCTTTGGTGTGGAGTGGATGTAATAGATTATGTGGGTAGAAGCAAAGAAATTGACATGGATTGAAATAGACACTTCTCTAGTCATTACTGTGTTTCTGTCTGTCTTTCAGATCCCACCTGGAAGAAACCCAGAAGGTAACTCGGCGGAGACGGTACCCATTTCCTAGAGAGAGGAGTGATTCCACAGGGTCCAGCTCTATTTATTTCACAGCCAGCTCAAGAGGGGCCAATACAGATGATGGTGAAAGTGAGGGAGGGTAAGCAGAACATCTGTTAAGAACTGTTCTTGGTCTCGGAAACTCAGTAGCCACTTACTTCATTGTATTCTATATCACAGATGGGATGTTTCAATAGATGCTTTTTTTTCCCTGCTCTACTTGTATTCAGTTTCATTGCATGAAACCTAGCTGTTGATTTTCTTAAAAAAGCCAGAAGTTTTAGATACTACACCTGCCCCTGAGTCCTCCTACCAAGAATTGTAATTTTGCTACCACATTTTATAATTAAAAAAAAAAAAAAAAATTATCCCTTCCAGTTCCTGTTTGATCAACAGTCAGGGTGATGTGTGACAGTTTATATGCCATTGCAGGCAAACTGACAAGGAAATTATGACAGGACTGGAGGGAAATAAGAAATACTCCAGTTGGCTCTAGTTATAATTGTGGAGTATGGTGTTCTTTGAATTGTAATTCAAGAGAGGTGCTCTAGTTAGGGGCAGGCAACTTTCATTGAGAGTTTGAGCAGCAGGGCTCCATCTAACACAAACCTATGAAATCTTCTGTAGTTTGAACCAGAATTGGCAGTTAGGTACGGCTGGAGCAAGAACCCACTGTTGAGTGTGAAGCGGAGTTCACTGACTAAAGGGTGATGGGAATAAGCCTTTGGCTGGGCTAGAAGGAGATGGGTGCTATAATTCTAAACGTGGTAGCAAAAAACCAGTTAAATCTGGTTTACACTAACAAATCATTTGGGGTCAGAATGGCAAAAGAGCAACAGCAACTGTCAGGCCATAAACCAAAATTACTTTTGAAGTAATGTTTTCTAAAAGATCCTGAAATTAAAAGGAAGTTAAACAGAATACAGGACATCTAATTCTAAGACTATGTAAAGCCTCGTTTTGGTAGGATCATGCTTACATGTTTGTCATTTTATTTAGGTTCTTACCACACCTATCCTTGTACTATCTGAGTACCGTAAGTCACCTGATGCTTTATAAGTAGGATGCCTAGTGGGTGCATGTGCCTCTGGTCAAGAGGAGGAAAGTCTTCTCTTTCCTGATTTTTTTTTTTTTTTTTTTTAAGTCAATAGATTAAGAAGGGCATGAAGCAGATTCCTGAACATAAAATTCTCTGTCAGTATTTTCTCATGGAAAGACAAATTATATGTTTTTTAGACTGAGGGTTCCAAATTACCATGTGTGTTTTCTCAGTGTCACTTGCAGGTCTTAATGAATCTTCAAATAATTTTGTCAGTGCATATAACTAGCATGTTGCCTCTACCTGCTGATAATGGGTAGGTCAACTTGTAAAGTGTGTGTGGCTGCATGGAGGAAGAAAACTGAAAGTTTCTATCTCTTTGTACAGTGTTTGTCTTCAGCTGATGGTAAAACTCTTCCAGATTCTCATATTTTGTGAGATCTTTCTTAGAGGAGGAATTTGAGCTGATCTCATTGTCATTTTTTAACCCCCTGCAAATGATATATGATAACTAATGTGCTTCAAAGTGACTAAAGAATAGTTCCACAATAATTCTGCTTTATAAAAGGAAAAAAGGCAATTCTTGACCTAGCAGGATGTTGTTTACAGCATCTTGGAATTTGGAATATGCTTTCTTGGGATTCCCATGCTTATTCTACAGAGGTATAAGATTTGTCTGGGTTCTTTGGCTTTGACAAAACAGAAAACATTACTCCTAAGAGACATTGAGGAAAGTATTAAAATAACAAAGCAAGAAAAGCTGTCTGAAGAGAACAGAGAATCATTTGTAGGACATGGAAATGATGGAGATGTTTCCAGCTGCAGATATATTGAGAGCATTTTACAGCTTGTCCTCTCAATCTTGTTTTTGATGAAGATGGTATTCCTTTCAGATAAAATATGTAAGCTTATAGTTGATTCAGAGAAACTTTTTTTTACTTGTACAGGCTATTGAGGGTGATTAAAATCCAGTTATAAATATTTCCACAGGTTTGATCATCCTTCTAGTAAAAAGAAAAGGAGTACTTGTGGCACCTTAGAGACTAACCAATTTATTAGAGCATAAGCTTTCGTGAGCTACAGCTCACTTCATCAGATGCATATCGTGGAAACTGCAGCAGACTTTATATATACACAGAGAATATGAAACAATACCTCCTCCCACCCCACTGTCCTGCTGGTAATAGCTTATCTAAAGTGATAATCAGGTGGGCCATTTCCAGCACAAATCCAGGTTTTCTCACCCTCCACCCCCCCACACAAATTCACTCTCCTGCTGGTGATAGCCCATCCAAAGTGACAACTCTTTACACAATGTGCATGACAATCAACTTGGGCTATTTCCTGCACAAATCCAGGTTTTCTCACATCCCCACCACCCCCATACACACACAAACTCACTGTGAGTTTATGCTCTAATAAAGCTTAGAAAGCTTATGCTCTAATAAATTGGTTAGTCTCTAAGGTGCCACAAGTACTCCTTTTCTTTTTACTAGAAGGATGATCAAACCTGTGGAAATATTTATAACTGGATTTTAATCACCCTCAATAGCCTGTACAAGTAAAAAAAAGTTTCTCTGAATCAACTATAAGCTTACATATTTTATCTGAAAGGAATACCATCTTCATCAAAACAAGATTGAGAGGACAAGCTGTAAAATGCTCTCACTGTGAGTTTGTGTGTGTATGGGGGTGGGGGGGATGTGAGAAAACCTGGATTTGTGCAGGAAATAGCCCAAGTTGATTGTCATGCACATTGTGTAAAGAGTTGTCACTTTGGATGGGCTATCACCAGCAGGAGAGTGAATTTGTGTGGGGAGGTGGAGGGTGAGAAAACCTGGATTTGTGCTGGAAATGGCCCACCTGATGATCACTTTAGATAAGCTATTACCAGCAGGACAGTGGGGTGGGAGGAGGTATTATTTCATATTCTCTGTGTATGTATAAAGTCTGCTGCAGTTTCCACGATATGCATCTGATGAAGTGAGCTGTAGCTCACGAAAGCTTATGCTCTAATAAATTGGTTAGTCTCTAAGGTGCCACAAGTACTCCTTTTCTTTTTGCGAATACAGACTAACACGGCTGTTACTCTGAAACCTTCTAGTAAAGTCACTTTTAATTACGCTCTGCAAAAGACAGATTTGGAGCAATCTCAATATAAGGATGGCAGTTGTTCACTGTTGTAACACCATCCGCACCATGGTGCTAATTACTGAACAATCTTTTTGATCACTTTTGACTGTAGCCTATTGATTAATAGTTTGGGAGGGAAGGTTTTAAATTAATCTTTTATGTGCTCACTCACCTTGATTGACACAGCACAGTTGGTTATAACTGAATTGCTGTCTCCAAGTGAAATGCCCTGTTTTTTCTTTAATACTGACAGCTAAGAGGTTTTACTGAACAGCTTGCATATGTTGTTTCATGTGTTTTGTAGGGTGATTTGTAACTTTTTGAAACAAGTCAGGTATGTCTGTTTTTTCTGAAGTGAAAGGTTGTCAGTAAGCCCCAATTTTGTGTGGCTAATTCCTGTTAGTTGTAGGCTAAGTACTGGATCCTAACTGCAAGAGAAATGTAATTACGTTTGTTTTGTGTGAGAATGACATTATGGAATATAAGGGGACAGGTTAAAAAAAATCCTTATTATACAAATAATATTTTAATATAATTATTGCACCAGTTATGCTCATCACTTCTTACATTTTTCTTGGTGTTGGTCGATGACGAGACTAGTCAGTTTCATTTTAGTCTACTTCACTTGGAGAATTTCAAGGGGTTTGTTTGCAGGACAATGTGTAGACACTTATCTGCACTCACAGCTTGCATTGTTGGCAGCATACTGGTAGACCATGTCACTTAACCATCCGCTCTACCAGCACAGAGAAATATTCACAGACTTTCTCACTGTAAAGAGATCTGTACAGTCTGTAGTCTACCTTGCAAAGGTGTATTTAAAAGTTAAAGAATGCTTCTATTTAATTAAAAATGGAAATATTAACTCAGTTTGTTTTAACAAAAGTCTTCAAGTTTTATAAAAGCTAAACTTTGGGCCAGATTTGACCTAACAGCATTTTTCTGAAGCTGACCTAAACAGATAGTATTTTTTAAGATTTCAGGTTAATAAAGTGTAGAGACTTAAAATTACAACCTTAAAACAAAAGTGTCTGTCTCATCCATTTATGAACAAGAATATGAAAAGGTGCCTGCTCCCCCTGAAATCATTGACTTAAAGGGGAGTAGGAGCAGGCCTATGGTAGTAATATTTACACAGGAAGAAAACCAACATCCACCATCTTACCTACCAAAGTATTTTCAAAAGGCTTTGTTTGACTGTCAGACATGTCAGGTATTCCTTTATATGGATATTCTACTCCCCTTCCATTACTACCATATTAATTTATAACCATATGGGTCCACATTTGCCCTAAAAGTCCATGATTCTTCTAGAACAAAATTGAGTGTCATACCTATTTTTTGCTTAGCAGTTAAGAGCTAAATTCAGGGCCCTGCAATATTTCTCTGTAATAGCTGGGAGTACCTACAGCAGGATAGAATATTCATTTCTCTCTTTATTTTGTGTGAAGGATCTTCAACTATCACAGGAGAAAATCAACCCTAAATCTGGATCTTGGAGTGCTAAAAGCCTTTCAGTTCATCTCATAAAATAGTAGTTAGAACAAGGCATTGACAAGACGGATTACACAATCACTTCATTCACCTGGAAATAGTTTGAAGACATTAAAAACATTTGGCTAATGGGGGAGTTACTGAGTAACTGATTCATGGAGGGTCAAAACTGAGATTCTGGTAGGAGGAAGGTTTAGTTTAAAGTAATTTGGCTAAACAAGACTTTACTCTGTGTAACTGGTTCTGAAAAAGTCCTTGTGTTAAAGAAGTTCTGTATGTAATAACAGATGTACTAAATCTTCATTGTCACAAGTTACTATACTGACATCTTTTAGAAGATGTAAATGTCAATTCCAGAACCCAACGGGCACAGTGGATAATAGATTTTTTTTGAGATGTTGGTCTAGTGCTACTAAAGAGGCATTAACTAATAAAGATAATTGCAATGGATTAAAAGGTAGTGCTCCTACTATTTACAGGTTGCAGAAAAGAGATCCTCTGTTAGAGGAAACAGCTTAATGTCATTGAGCTGCCTCAGCCAGCAGTATTCTGTTACCCTGAGATAGGGCAGTACAGACTTGTTGCAGGGCTGTTGGGCTTACTCCTGACTGTCTTTCATGGTGGCTTTTAAATTACTAATAAGTATTCAGTTGAACCTTCTTGATGATTGACTGTAGTACTGATCTAATAACAAATGCCTGCAGGTGGGTAAAATCTTTGTAGAACATATCTAACAGAGGAAGACTAGTGAAAGGATAAGTGTCACGATAAGACTTTTAAACTTGAGAATCACCATAGCAAGTTAAATCCTTTTAACTTGGCTAACCTACTTTCTCAATTAATACAAATGAGGAAAAAGCTTGGAGATAAAGTTCCATAGTGAAGGTTGCAACCAGCTTTCCATTATAAACTTGCTTTGTTTCTCTCCTTTCTTTTTAAAATCCAAAATCTATAGTTTAGATGTGAGTCAGGGAATGACTTTAACATGACACCTTAAAAATGGGTGTTCAGGAGAGTTCAGAAAGTTGAGACTTTTTGCCATTTTTAGAACAGGTAATAAATTAAAATATAGTTTACTGGATCCCCTAGCTGAGAATTAGCTCCCAAGACCAAAACACACATTTGATTACAAATGTAAAGCTATTTGACTTTAATGTCATTATGAAATGTATGTTTTAGCACGCTTGATATAAGATATCAAAGGGATGCTGAGAAAGTAAATTTCAAGCTTTTTTTCCAACAGAGTTCAAAATGTCTCTCGATTATTAGAGAGTAGAGAGAATTTTTCAGCCAAAAAGCTTATGAGAGAGGACTGCGAGCCTCCAAAGACTTAGCTGTGATTCTCCTCTGCAGTAGACCTTAAGAGGGCCACCAAGTGGGGAGAGGCCCCTCTGATCTCCAGTATTGCTAACACTTGTGATTTAATTGTGAGTCTTGTGTTTAATAGGTGTTTTTCTTAATTCCCCAGCTCCTGAAATCATGTTATGATAATCACAGCTTTTGTTTAACCTCTCTACCTAAGTTTCTAGCCCTCATGGTTGCAGAGAGAAGTTTGAAAATGTGAAGCTCAGAGCAGATTTTTTAAATTAAATTTGACTGTTAAGCTTGCCTCATGATTTTGGGGAGCATGACTCTTGGCATTGGCAATACTGTATCTTCACATTGCCAACTGTCAGCTATCATCCAGTTCCCACTTGCTGTGTCCCTTCTGACATTTGTGGGAAGGGAGCCCTGCTCCTGCAGACTCTAGCAGATATGCCAGTGGGAGAGGGGTGGGGCTGGAAGGAGAGCAGGGACTTTGTGTGGGAGGGTAAGAAATTGGGGGCATTCTCTATATTCACATTTGCACTCCCTCCCTGTGAACCAGTTGTAAGGATTTGGAAGTCAGCTTCTGTGTTTCATTGCTTCTTTGCAATTCTTTGGTTTGTTTAAAATATATTTAAACAGTTCAGACCAGTAGCAGGTCAGTAATTTAAAACTTTGCAGACAGCTTTAAGAGTCACTGTGATGAATTAGTGGATAAGCAATCCTGGCCTAATGTAAAACAAGTTTGTGGTACTAAACTGAAGATTCCACGTTACTTATGCCTCCAGTATTAATCCTATGTAGCTGTGTATGGTAGCCACTCTGGAACTGACTTGTAACTTTCTCAATTAGCACAGATTATCCTCGGATTCCTGCAATACATTTTTTTTTTTTGGCAGTTGCTTTCTTTTGCCCTTTGGTGAAATCTTATAAAACTTCTGCTGCTGCTACTTATAATCCAAACAGGCATCAGTAGCGCCTCATGTTTCCTTCCAGATGACCCAAATTGTTTCATGCTATCAGCAGCAAGAAGTCTTGGATTGTGGTGTGGAAGTTAATTGTCTTGCATTGTTTGGCACTGTGGGGGCAGACAAGCCCACTGGGGCCTTTTTCTTTTTTTCACATGCTTATTAGCACCAAATAGCTTGTTGTTAATTTAGGAAATGTGCCACGTAGGGACTTTCACATATTAATGCATTTAAGAACTGCCTGTCTTCCTAAAGTTGAGAAAAACAGGATAAAAACACTTAAATCCCTTGGTCTTTTTGAATACTTTTGTTTTTATTGAATTATATTCAGCACGATTTCTTTTTTAAACTGGAAGCATCTCATACATGAGCCATCTCAGTAGAGCGAGTCTATCTGGGTGAGAGGAAAATGTATACATCACGAGCCATCACTGAATAGTAATTATCTTTTTTCTAAAAACAAGAAGAAAGATTGACACAGCATTTTGAAATGATTTTTAGATCTTGTACTTTTGATTGTGCTTCAGGATAAAAAGTCTTTTTCAGCCTAGATTCACAAATCATTCTAAGCACCTTTAAAATGCTGCCAGTCTGGAATGTGGCATGGCAGCTGTTTATCTGCTGACACCCACGCTGCACAGCTGTGTAGGACAGGAAATGAAGAGTAGCACGCTGAATTGGAACTGCAGCATGAATTAAGGGAGACTGAGCAGTTACATTCTAACAGGATTTGACTAGGGAACCAAGTTTGTATCGTTGTTCTTATGAAAGTGCCACAAGATGTTTAATAACAAGTGGTCAGTACCTTAGGTTTTACAACTTGCATAAAATATGGCAACACCTCTAGTACAGCATGTCCTTCACCATACTGATTCATTGCTTCACTATGGATTCAGAGGGAAGAATATCTACTGAATCTGCAACATAATGATTAAGTGTTCTTAGAGGCTTCTCCTCCACATAATGACTAGACAACACTGCTTAGCCTGAGATTTGGTTTGATTACCTGGTAGTGTACAGTTCATGATGATCTAGAGAGAGTGATGGGGCTGGTGTGGTGTCTACCCTCTGAGTTGACAGTATTTGTTGGCTCTCTACCAAGGAGAGAGTGAGTTCAGGGATCCAACTGTACTGCTCATGACTCCTGAAGAAACAGTACTTTGGTAGCCAAGAGTACCTCTTTTCATCTGTGTTTGGCAAAATTGCGATCCACATTTCTCTTAGACGTGTACCTTGGCACATGCCTTCTGTCTCTAGATTTGATAACTGTAATGTTCCCTGTTAGAGGCTGTCTTTGGAGAATACTTGGACATTTCAGCTGTTGCAAAATGTGATGGTCTGATTGCTTAACATAGCTGACCGTAGGTAAAGCTATGATTTAGCCTTGCGTATTTTTAGTAAAAGTCATGGACAGGTCACAGGCAGTAAACAAATATTCATGCCCTGTGACCTGTCGATGACTTTTACTATATACTTTTACTATAAAACTTGAGCGGGGGGCTGCGGGTGCTCTGGGGGGGGGCAGTCCGAGGGCACCATGGGTGCTGGGGGAGGTGGCCCGGGACCCCCGTTGGTGCTGGGGAAGGTTGGCGGAGCTGTTAGAGGCTCCCTATCCAGTTCCGCGTGTTCCTGCAGCTCCTAGGCGGCAGAGGAGCCAGGGGTCTCTGCGTGCTGCTCCCACTGCACAGCTCCTATTAGCTGGGAACTGTAGCCAGTGGGAGCTGCGGGGGCAGGGCCTGCGGGTATGGGCAGCATGCAGGAGCCCCCTGGCCCCTCTGCCTAAGAGCAGCAGTGCTATGCCAGTGGGAGCCAGGGAGCCCCCCCATCCTGAGTAAAGCACCCCCCCCCGCATCCTCCTGACCTGAGCCCCCTCCCACACACCTAAACTGCTGCTCCTGGCCCAGGGGCTGCCCGTCTCGACCTCCATGACAGACTCGCAGCCTTAACCATAGGCAGCACATTATGCTAGTGTCCCATAGGCTACAATGGTTTCCTACTTGCTTCTGGTGCAAATTCAGGCATTGAGCTTTTAAAGTTACACATAGTTTAGGTCTTAGTTACATCTGGTTAATCTTCCTTTTCATTGCTGTAATAGTTGCAGTCAGGGTCTGTAGTTAAATGTCATGGGGGCTCATGGCAGGCTGCTTGCAGCAGAGGGCCCTCTCCTTTGGACTAATGAGGGAAACAAGTTTTGACAAAGCCTGAAATTAAAACTGAACGTTCTTAAACAATGAGGGCTAACGTAGTGCTTCCTCCTTCGTGAAGAGCTCCTTTGTGAGCTAGAGAAGGGACACCTTAGGCTAAGCATTTTTTTTAAAGGGAAGGTTATAAATTTAAGCTTCAGAACGCATACTTTAATAAGTGACCTGACTTCAATGAGAGCTGCTGGGTATTTAGCACTTTTTTTTTTTTTTTTTTTTAAATCAGGCCACCTATTTAGATGCCTGAACACAATTTTGGGAATTTAACTTTAGACAGTCCCTTATGGAAAATCTTGGTCTGAGTCATACCCTGTCTAATCTGGACCACTTCAATTGTTAATCATTGTCTGCTTTTACATAGATATCATGTCTTTACATGGCTCAGCTGCTAGTCCTTAATTTGTCTTTTTGTACATGTGCAATAATTTTGATCACTCACCCACCGTTTTCACACCTTTTCCCCCGTCAGCTTGAACAAGCTGTTTCATATTTAGTGCTCAGACAGTCTTGATCAAAATACTAATCTTGCCAAGAAAGTTGTTTGAAATTCTCTGGAACAGACCAAAAACCTCAAGCTGTATCTCCCACCCAGATAAGTCTGTTAAACTTCCTACTGAGGTATCTGATGTATAATCTGTGAGTTCCCAAGTGACTTGCCTTGCTGGTTCTGTTCTGTGTATGCTTTTGTAGGCTTTAAAGCTAAATGGTCTAAAAAAGCTCTCTCACGAGGCAAGCGGCTGTAGACTCCTGTGTCTTGACTTCCACACTAGCTTCCTTTTGAATTTATTTTCTTCACCCCTTTTGTATTTGTCTGTACTACATGGGACTTGGTGAAAGATACATAATTGCAGAGCTTTAAAACTAGACTGCAAAAAATTCTGGAGAATACAGTGTAGAGAAAACACTTCTGCACTAGAGAAGGTTGGGCCTAGGACATCTATTAGTCCAACTCCCATCTCTCTGATTTTTTTAAAATATTTTCTCTTGGTTTATAAACTGTTTGCCGTTCATCTTGTATTGAGTACATGTAATGTCACTTAATTCTATATTTTAATTTTTACTGAAAGGTACACCACAGCCAATGCAGAGTCTGATTATGACCGGGAGTCAGAGAGAGAGAGTGAGGAAGGAGAAGATGAAGTGAGCTGTGAGACAGTGAAGATTGCACGGAGGGATTCACTGGACCTAGTCAATGAGGATGAAACTGTTTTGGTCTTTGACTCTACAATGGAGGAAGAATTTGGTCAACTGCTGCAGCAAGCTGACCAGCTGCATAGTGGAAATAACCAGGAGAAGAGGGAAGGATTCCAGCTGCTGCATAATAATAAACTGGTGGTAAAGTTCATTTTAATTTCCCAGCAAAATTGTGTGTTCCACTAACAGGGAAAGATGAAGTTGGGCTTTTAGTTGTCATTGTGCGAGACCTAGTCCGTGCTACAAATGTAATGGAGTCAATGGACCTGGTCATAATATGGCTTAGAAGTGTAGTGTAGATGATACCTAACAAAACTAAAACCCTGACAGTCCAAGGACTTGGCTTTCTTAAATGTACCATCTTGCATCCTGTCTATAGTACAAATCTAAACAGTGTTGTAATTGGGTCCCTTGACTCAGTTATGGAGTTCAAGGACTGTATAGTCAGTACAGGAAATTACATAGCTTTTTTTTACATAGGTGCCTGTTTAAAAAGCAAAATAATTTGGCTGCTGTATCTTCAACATTAAAATAAAAAATGATGTAGAGGCGAGAGATAACAAATGACTTAATCAACATTAAGCATAAGTAAAGTTTCTTTGTAAGCCCCAAAAGGGATCATGCCATGAATTTATTTAATGCTCCAATATATCCCTTTTCTTAAATGTTTCTCCTACTTATTAATAGTCTAAGATAATAGCAAAGTAAGCCAACTTAAATGGATATTGTCAAGTAGCTTAGGCTTAAAACTTGTACTTTTTAAAAAAGGATTTAACAAAACCTAGTATGAAGAGTTGGGTTTTTTAATATGTCACTGAAAATACATTGGTTTCTGTTTTTAACTGAACTTTGCCACTGCAGTTTTGGCAATCCAGCCACAACAGCCTCATGGCTGTTTTGTGTAAACCAGAATATGAAACTGTCCAATCTTCCTATGTCCAAGCTGACTGAAATGCAAAAAGTGAGCAGACAGCATAAATAAGTAAACTGAACTTTTTAAAACTTGATTTTTCTCTTGCTTTTTGAGATGGAGTCAGACAAGTGGATGTGTGGCTCCAGTGCTCATCCCCTCATCCGAACTAAAACTTCTTTGAAGGAGGGTGGGAAAGAATCCATTTACGGTGATGTGATAAATTAGACCTCTTCTGATCTCCTTTGAATTGTGGGTTTAGTTGCAAATTTGGGCGTTCATTTTACTCTTTTTGTACTTCTGCTGGAATTCTTGTTGGTTTGGGTCTATTAAAGTTTTTTTCAAAGTGTTTTTGCATATGTTTACTCTGTGTAGCTAGATATATAAAAGATGCATCCACTTGTTTGAATAAAATAACATACTGCCTGTTACTGCTGCCACTTGACGGTCCTCTTCCTTATATCTTTGTACCAGTGGAAGAAAGGGGCTCTCTAACAGGTGATCTGAAATACTTATGTTCTGTCTGCAGTATGGAGACCGACAGGATTTTCTATGGCGCCTGGCTCGAGCATACAGTGATCTGTATGAAATCACAGAGGATGCAGACGAAAAGAAATCATATGCTTCTGATGGTAAGAAAAAGTGTTTGTGAGGCAGCTCAGTGTAGGGTTTTTATTGGATAAACTTTTTTTTTTACTGTATCTTGTTTAAAAGACCTTATGTTACTAATGCAAATTTTAAAAATTGTTTTCTTGTTTTGTTTACTTGATCAGTTTCACTGTTCAGATGCGGTTTGTTTTGGGTTTTTAACATTATACAGGACTTGAAATAAAACCAGGAGATTTTAATTAACACTTCTGCTCCTATCAACTTTAGGAAATCACCTCCCCTTTTTAATTTAACCTGAACTTTAAGCCTGAATTGCCTGAGTAGTCCCTTTCAGCAATGTATAGCAGTCATTTAAGACAATCATTTTCAGTCTCTTTTAATGTATATAGTCCTTTCTGATGGCTTGCAAAATTCCCACATTTTTGGGAACACAAACACATGGAGCAGAGAGAGAAGAGAGCTCCATGAAATTGTGTGAGTGTGTGAGAGAGAGAAAGAGAGCTCTGTGTGGTGGTAGGTGCGCAGTATCACTGAAAGATACTTAGCTGGTAGTGAGTGGAAGAGCAACTATCTCAACAGACAGTGGTGTAAGCACCAAAGCACCTTTGAGGCCTGTTGCACTTTCTTTTTTGCTCTCTGCTTTTTTCTCTCTCCGCCACCTCTTTTCAGCCTCTTTGACTCCCTGGTACAGTGCAGCCAGCCACTGTAGCCTGTTGCTAGCTGCAACCTCTCAGCTTGCAGTGTCGATGCTGAAAGTGTCCTTGAACCTGATCTTAGGTCAGCCCAGCGGCCTTGGAGCATCTGAGTTCTCCATACAGGAGATCTTTTGGAATGTGTCCATAGTCTCAAGCTAAATTTACTAGGTGACTAACAAATGTTTAACTTCTTTACCCTTTCCTGTCACTGTAGAGACCCTAGCACTTTGGGAGGTACGTATTCAGAGAAATTCAGTGACTTTCACGCTTTCTAAATTAGTGCTTTCTGTCTGCAGGGAAAGAAGAGGCAGAGGCAGCCCTACAGAAAGGGGATCAAAGTGCTGAGGGTCACCAGTGGTATGTAACTTTCTGCTGTGTGGGAGAAGAACAAGGGAGGTTAAAGGTCATATTAAGAGTTGGGCTTTATCACAGTCTATTCAGTAGACAAGTTTGTTTCTTACCTTAAATATACATTATTGAATCTGCTTTTCCTAACAGACTTTATTTTAGTTTCTTTTCCTTGTTAGTAGGCATGAATAAGCGACAGACAATACTGGTTACAATTAGCAAGATAAATTTTGTTTTTATTTGGTTCATGACAACTAATTAAGAACTTGGTTCTGAGGGGAGATGGCCTGGTGGAGTTCTTGAACAGAAGATGGAGGCAGCTATAATAATGTGTGTTCTTTAGTTTCTGAGAAACTGATTGTATCAAGTTCTTATGAGTCTGCATCTCATAGCTTAATGAGCTTCATCAAGGATGGTAAAAGATCAGCTTATAGACGAGTCTTGCAGAAAGGGGCTTCTAGGAAAAAGAAATTGAGATGCAGAGTTCAGTGTGCTCGGGAAGTTTTTAAGCATTTTAAATTTGGAGACTAAAACTGTGTTTTAAAAGGATTCCCTTTGAGTTATTAAACTGATCTCTGGAAATCCTAATTATATCTTCAAAAAAAGAAAAGGAGGACTTGTGGCACCTTAGAGACTAAAATTTATTTGAGCATAAGCTTTCGTGAGCTACAGCTCACTTCATCGGATGCATGCAGTGGAAAACAGTGGGGAGATTTTATATACACAGAGAACATGAAACAATGGGTGTTACCATACCCACTGTAACTAGAGTGATCAGGTAAGGTGAGCTATTACCAGCAGGAGAGAGAAAAAACAAAAACATCTTTTGTAGTGATAATCAAGGTGGGCCATTTCCAGCAGTTGACAAGAACGTGTGAGGAACAGTATGGGGGGGAGGGAATAATTGGCTGCTACTCTGAAACCTATAATTATATCTTGTAACTGTGTGTGTTGTGAGAACATGAGTGTGAAATGGAGGAAAGTTTGTTCCAGCATTAAGAGGTTTTTTCTTAGTTCAGCTGGAGTTTTTCTTTTCAAATGACAAGAAAACAAGGAATTTGTAAACTGCTCTGCCAAAACAAATATTATATTCTATTAATGGAGTAATTGTTCTTGCTGTATCTGATGTCTCCTGTGGCCAGTGAGACATGTTGTTGTGGTTGGTGATCTCACACACTCTGGGTCATAGTCCCACAAGCAATTCTTTCAGTTAATAACTGTGAATGATGTTCATGTAGGAAGGATGATCCAGTGGTTAGTACGTTAGTCTGAGATTTGGGAGTTCTGGTTGAATTCCCTGCTTTCCCCAAGGTCACACAAGAAGTCTGTGGCAGGTCATTTCTGTCTCTCTGTGCCTTAGTTCTCCAACTGTTAAGTGGGGATAATGGTACTCCCCTATCTTACAGAGATATTGTAAGGATAAGTACATTAAGGATTGCTCAGATACTGTGGTAAACGGGGCTGGATAGAAGTAGCTAGAAGAGACCTCATGAAAGATCTTGGCTCAGAAATGAGCTGAACTTTATTGATGATCCTTTTGGTTCTGTGTGCCCTGGGAAAATGACTGCTTATGTATCCTGCTGTTATGTGCTGGAAATTAATCTGGTAGGTGAGGGTTAGGAAGCCCATTTCACACAGCTCATTTATAGAAAATTGTAATTCCTTTGTTCAAGAACTGGAACTGGGGTGGCCTCTCTTATTTTCTTTCTCATCTGTTCTGTTTCTGTTGGCCCCTCTTTAGTCCCCTACAGAGCAACCTCTTATGTCTATTGAAAGCCAAATTAACAGCCAGCTGCACAAGCTATGGGAGCAGTAACTTGAGAGCTAGATGGTTAATGATGACCTGACATTCTTCCTTCTTCCTTTCTTGTTTTACTAGGGTTAGTTGCTTTTCTTATTTTCTTTTCTTATTGACCTTTCAAAAGCTTACATAGTGCCAAGTAAAGTAGAAACTCTATTTTAAGAAAGGCTAACCCCTTGGCTCTAGGGTTTGGAGAGAAAGCGTCCATATTTTTGGGATGGAGGGAATAAGGGAGAGATTTGACCGCTGCGGTTGTTACTGAGGTATTGGGCAATTTATTTCTTATGTCTTCAGAACAAGATGTCCCTTGCAACATGAGACTTCCATAATTCTGAAATCTGTCATCTGGGCTTGAAATGTATAGATTATTGCAGTTTGTTCATGGTTAAAAGGAAAAGAATTTCTAGTTACTCTATATGGCAGGTTCTCCTTGGCCGTATCCAGAGGAGGGCTAAGATAGTGGCTGTCTCTCTGTAGTGGAGGGTAAGCATTCTGCTGCCATTACAATTTTGCTTTAAACTGATGGCTGTGATTAACTATATGTAAACGTTATCTAAACAGCTTACATTGTATGTCACAACTATACTCCTACAAAATAAAGGGTTTTGCCTTCAAAAAACAGGAAATGCTAAATTAACATTGAACATGCAATCTTAAATTGGTGCATTAAGTATTTATTTTACAGTAGACTAAGTTGTCGTCACATGCTATTTCCTCAAACAATACAACTCTTTCTTCAGCTTCTCATACTTACATGTAACTAAGATAACTTGATCACAGCAGATTATCATCTTGAAATCTAGTTAATTTCAAAAATACATTGTTTTTTTGGGTACTTTACCTGGCCCTGAGTTGCCCTCTCAGTTTAAGTGGTATTCACTAAACTTTTTCCACTTTCTTTACTTAGTTGCTATGTGAAAGACCTATGTACATGGAAAAACTTCTTATCTACAAGGGAAACCGTAAAACTGACTACATTGTTATACAATTTTTTTCTCATCTTGCTCTTGTTCATTTTTAGTTTTATCATGGCCATTGCTAGAGGTTTGCAAAAGCCTTGGCTTTTTGTATTTGTGAGGTGTCTTAATCTAGGTAACCTTTTTTACAGGGTCTTCCAGAGAAACCAGTGCCATGCCAGAAGACAATCTTCCGATCCTATGCTCTTCTCATTTGGTTCAGTTATTTTACATAACTGAATGGTTCTGAAATAACTCTAACCAGCATAAGTAGTAGTATTGGCATACAGCTTCCACATAGGCAAAGTTTTTATTTTCCTTCATGATTTAAACTAAAATTATCTGTAATAAATACCTTTGTTTTTTCATTGCTATTTTTGAACAAGTGTTGTGGCTGGCTAGAAGTGAGGAGTTTCTCATTTTCCCTACCATTCTCAGTGGCTTAAGTATCTAACAGTCTTTTGTAGAAACTTGTGTATGGAGCTGATGATTGCTGATTCTACTGCTATGATTAAACTAAAGCTGTTAATCGTGAGGTAGCCTAGTTTAGTACAAATGTTGGTTATAGAGAGAAGAGAAAATTCCTCTCTGTCTTTTGGAGTGAACTGCTTGATAAATTGTGTTGGATTTCTGGCATGACTGATGTCTGATGCATTACTGCTGGCAGGTGGGATTTTGAAGGTGGAATGTTAAACACATTAACAATCAGTGTTAGGATCGCTGGATTGTCAAGGGCATGGAGGTTAAAACTCTTTTAGGGAATAATCTCTCTTCTTTTGCTTTCTGAAGATCTGCTTGGACCATTACTTCACAGGAGAAATACCTTGTAGCCTAGAAGTTGAATTTAAGGTTTGGAGAAAATTCTTTTCATATTAGTAATTAGATGCCTTTGGTCACTAACGTGTTTGTCATGTTGGTGAGAGGCAAAAATAGGGGAAGAAACCAGCATGACTTGATCTCTGTAATGGAATCAGGTGTTTGGCTCTTTCTGCCGGTTTAACTACTGGAATGTTGGTGAACCACCACGTTGCCTGTTAAAGTTTTAAACAGTTTTGGCACTTGTGCTTTGCATATGTGACAGAGTATGATTCTGCTTCTGAGCTAAAGAGTGATGGATTAGCCTAATGATTCAGTTTTATTGTGTCAAAAGTAAGTAACTGATCCAAAGAAATGTCAGAGCAGTATTTAATTCTGGAGATGGAATGAAATCTGATTAGCCACAGATTATATGCATGACACTTGTAGTATTATGGTTACATGCTGTCAAAAAAAGGCTGATAGTGCAAGTCACTCCCTCCTCTCATCCCTTCTGAAAGACCTTGATAAGGCCCCTATAGATGCAGAGTGTTCACGTTATGATGGTTCTGTGGTAACATGTTGCTTAATCATTTGTCTCCAGTGCAGTATCCCCTTGTGCTGAAACAGTCTTGGCATATGCTAAACGCATGTGTTGTCGTCTGTGCCCACCTCTTCCAAGAACAGTATCATTGGAAAGGTGCACAGGCTTAAATTCTGTCTCTGTAGACTTGCCCTTTTGCTGAGTGGGGGCATGCATTTCTACGTCTTGCTTTTATTTCTTCAGAACAGCTGCAGAAAGGGAAGAAAGAGGACAGCCATAGAAAGGAAATAGCAGAACAGCATGTGGGAGGCATGGGATATGAATAATTACCTTTATTAGTAGAAAGACATAATTACACTTTCATGAATATATAACTGAAATGTTCTCTTTCCAGCGCCATCTGGGTCGTGGGACAGTTGCAAGCTGTTTTAGTCGCAGCCTGTTTTGTTTAGGTTAATTAGCCACCCTGAGAAAAAGCTTCTTATTCACCAAGGAAAAAACAAAGAGGAGTCCTTGTGGCACCTTAGAGACTAACAAATTTATTTGGACATAAGCTTTCGTGGGCTAAAACCCACTTAATCAGATGCATAGAGTGAAAAATACAATAAGCAGAATATGTATCATAGCATATGAAAAGATGTGAGTTGCCTTACCAAGGGGGGGGGGGGTGCTAACAAGCCAATTCAATTAAGGTGGAAGTGGCCTAGTCTCAACAGTTGACAAGAAGGGGTGAATACCAAGGGAGGGAAAATTACTTTTGTAGTGCTAACGAGGCCAATGCAATCAGGGTGGCCCATTTCCAACAGTTGACAAAAAGGTGTGAGTATCAGCAGAGGGAAAATTACTTTTTTGTAATTTGTAAAAACATGTCCGTCGTCGTCATGTCCCCCCCCCCCCCCCCCAAACTTCTGATTTTTTGTGTACTGGGGAATCCAACATAATGACAAAGTATCGTACATCCTAAGATCTTCCACTTAGGATATGTCTACACTATCCACATTACAACGCAGCCGCGGCAGCGCTGTGACGTGGGCAGTATAGGCACGCATTATCACTGGGGGAGAGCTCTCCTGGCGATTTAAAAAAAAACAAAAAACCAACCCACCCCTAACGAGCAGTGGTAGCTTTATCGCTGGGAACCATTCTCCCAGCAATAAAGCGCTGTCTATACTGGAGCTTTTCAGCACTAAAATTTTTGTCGCTCAGGGGGGTGTTTTTTTTCAAACCCCTGAACGACAAAAGTTTTAGCACTGAAATTAGCAGTGTAGACACAGCCTTACTCACACCTTAATGTCTCTGCATTATCTAGGATGTAGTTGTGCTGCTTTCCCTCCCTTTGTTTGTTTCATTGTGTGCTGCTATCTTAGTACTGCATGTTACCCCAGCTTTCTTTTCCTCTCCTAATCCTGGATCATGATGACCTGGAACAAGGTAGGATTGTTCTCATGTAGTGCGGAGTTGATAAGGGTGTACTATGGTAGTGGTCTCCTCTTCGTAGAGATGAGCAGTCTGACTACAGTTGTAGGCAAGACTGCTACTTTTCCCTGCTTTGGTCTCTGGCATTTTCTGTGGTGTTGGGTGTGGTTTAAAAAAACCACTAAACCTTTGTAGAATAGAACAGAATCATAGGGGCTAGCTGAAAACACTGAGCAGGAAATGACTGACTAACCACAGCTCTATAGCATGCCTTTGACTAGATGGCTTGGATGGCTATGGCAACATGATCACAGATCCTTTCTCAAGAATGATTTAGAGAAAGGGAGTGTGTATAGGACCCTGTCTGGACTGGCCTTGGGGCCAAAACCAAGTAGGAAGGGGAACCCTCACATTGATCCTTAGAGTCTGTACAACACAATAATTCAAATGGCAATTGCTACAGTTTACACTCAGATCTTGGCAGATCCCAAGCGACCTCTCCACATGGAGGAAACAGAACTGTGATCTGATCCCAGTGGTGAATAGAATATTAATTCTTTGTACAGCAAAGCAACTTCCATGTCTGTAGTTCTCGGGTAGGCACTGCTTTAGGAATACATGGAGATGAGTAAGAAGTGGTCTTGTGTATTAGATGCTGCTTCCAAATGATTCTGGACCAAATTCGTACCTCAAGTAAAGTCATTTGGGACAAGAATCTAGCCTTCTCTTACTACTTTCATGGGCCTGTCTAATACATTTTGAAATTTGATTCCTAGTTCTACAGCTCTTACCAGTGTAGCCTGTGCCATAATATGAAAGCTCTGAAACCAATATGTACATTTTACTACTCAACTAGTAATCTTGTAACATCTTTGTAAAAGGTGCTATATCCCATGGTTGAATGCTTTGTAGAAATTATGGAAAAGGAGAAAACAAGCACAAGTGGGGAAGTTTTTTTTGTTTAACAAAAAACACAACCTGGGGCGTTGCATGTGGGACAGGCATGTGTATTAAGCTGCTGAGGCCCGAATAAACAAATTTCTCAAGAATTTAGAGAGAAAAACAAATAATTCCCTATCCATTTCAATGCGTCTGTGTGCTGTGCAATTCTAAGCGCACAACACCAGCTTTAAGGATCAGGAAGAGAGGGAGCTGTGTGTTTGCCTTGGCTTCAGTCGTGGTGCTAAAAGAAATATTGGAAGTACAACTAGAGTAGCAGGGGATTTCAGGGGTCCGTCTAGGGAGGATTTTGCAGGTGCAGCATTATCCTCCTTAATTGTCAACGGGAGAAATAGTCAAATTGAACAAGATGGTATTTGCTGATTGAGAGCTCTCATTGTAGATGAAGTAATAAGTTTTTGTTGCCTGTCTTTGAAATGTGATCATTCCATGTTGGTTATGGGAAGTGAAAATAGTCTTCTGGATTGAATGAAATTTTTTTGAAACATGGTCTCTTTTCTTTAAAGGAAAATCAGTTACTTCGTTCAATGTAGCATCTTGAAAGTTCACAGGAGAACCACTCACACAAATATATTTAAATACTTTTAAATTTCACTTGGTGTGTCTGGACTTCTTGAGGTGGGCACTTTTGTCTTACTGTAAAGTGAACAGCATTCTGGACACAGCGCAGAGCTGATGATCAGAAGCCTGTTCTAATTCGCCAATCAGGGGGACCTTGCTGATTAACTCTTATCAGAGTACTGCATGGAACTCATGAATTTTGAGCTAAATCTAGACTTATGCTGAATGCTCCCTATTAATCATGTGGATTAAACAGAAGAGCATTAGAACATACGTCAGGAGCCAAAGAAACAGTAGCCAGTAGGAGCAGGCACAGAAGCAGCCTCAGGAAAACATTGCAGTATGGGGAGGGGAGAAAAGCTCCTAGCCAGGATCATCCCTGCACCTTTTGGACCATGAACCACACACTCCAGTCTGGGGGCACTAGCATCCATGAAGTGCCCCTTACCCCTGAGCCATGTGTGCTCGGGGAGAAAGAGATTCTAGGGAGGAGTCAGCCCTAGGCCAAAGAAATTGAAACCAGGAAGAACAGGCATGAAAGCAACCTCAACAAGATAATAATGGACATGATGTGAGACCATTTTTTACAGTTTTGACTGAATATTATCTACCGTGTGTTGATTGATTGTTTGCTCCAACCCCCTCGTTCCCCATCTATCACAGGCTCTGCACTTCAGCCTCACTCTATGTACCTTTTGTACCCTCTTCTTCCTGATCTCTCAACTCTTCCTTTCAGTGTTCCCTCTCCTTTCTGTCTAGCTAATCTCCTTCTAGTAATACCCCTCCCCTAAAATTAATTTTTTTGTGGTGGTTTTTTTAGACCTAATATGTCATTGCAAGTATCATAGTGTCTAGCACATTGTGACCACATTCGTGGCTGGTCCTTAGGCACTACTCTAATAAACATGATTAATAATAAATGTTGGGTGGGGTGAGGTGAGGTGGGAGGGGAAAATCATTTGTCATGAAAATAAATAAGTTTTCAATTGCCTTAAAATTTCTCTTGTCCCTCAGTTAGTCTTCTACTACCAATGCTCCAGAAGGTAGCAGGAATCTTCTGTTAAAACTGAAGGCCTGGAAATATAGAGACTGTATGAACATGATGTAATGCCTTAACTTGAATATTTCAATATGCATCACCTCATTTGTATATCAGGCTTTAAAATGAAAAACATTTTATTTCTACTGTTATCTCAGTTGCTTTGCTACAGTGATGGACATGCCATAAGTATAAACTAACTTTAGTAAACATTTAATTGCTTAATGAGACTAAAGCATAAATACAGACTGAGGCTAAACACTTAGTCTTCTGATTTTTAAAAGTAATATTTGCTGACAATCTGATGGGAGAGGTCGTCTGTTAGAAACTCCAATAATCTCTAAAGGAGCGAGAGTGAGGAGCCCAGGCACCAAGGAAAAATACCATGGTAACTCCATTAATGTTAGATATCCAACTGGAGTCCAGGCTGTTGGCTCCTTTGGGAGAGTGGGGGAGAGGCTTTCTCTGGAGATGAGGAGGGAGTTGTATCAGACGCACTTGTCCAGCTCACTGAAAGCTGGGGTTGTAGTCACAGAAATTATAATTCCATGCCATTGATGGTGGCTGGACATTGCTCCTGCTGCTGCTCCCCTACAGCTGGAGCTGTGGCTCTGAAAGGCCCTTCATGCACAAAGGAGGTGTGAGGCATTCTACCCCACACAGTGTTTATGCTGTGAGACTTCCTGAGAGATACCAGAATGTAAATAGTAAAGATGCCAGGCAGTAGTTCTCAGGAATATGTAGCATGGTCCTACAAAACCCAGGAACTAATAAAAACTTGTTTTTCACTGGAAATGGCTTTTTTAATGCAGTATTTTACATTCCCTCAACACAAGTGTGATACTCTACCCAGAAACATTCAGATCCCACAAACTATGAATGTTTGTGCGTAGAACATCTTGCCAGCAGTTTCTGTTAAGTCTTCCTGTTTCCCTGGAAGATCCAGGCATCCACTTATTAGTCCATGACAGGGTCAAGTAAAATCAGGAGTCTCTGGAGAAAAATGGGAGACTGAATAGATATGAAGTTACTACCCAAAATATATTCTAGAGCATCTTTAGTTGAATCTAGTTGTGTAACTGACTATTGTGGAGGAGGGAAATATTAGTATTTTCTACAACATAAGTTTTAACTTTTTTCTGTTCTAGATCCCTCCTTTCCCCCCAGTCTAGTTAGAGACCGTAAGCCCATAGATCCAGGATTGGCTCAAAATTCACCCCATCTTTGCTAAATCTTGCATATATTAAATCTTGAACACTTTGCTTGGAATTCGTTTTATCATAGAATATCAGGATTGGAAGGGACCGCAGGAGGTCATCTAGTTCAACTCCCTGCTCCAAGCAGGACCAATCCCCAATTTTTGCCCCAGATCCCTAAATGGCCCCCTCAGGGATTGAACTCAGAACCCTGGATTTAGCAGGCCAATGCTCAAACCACTGAGCTATCCCTCCCCCCCCGTATTAAGACAAACTGGAACTGGTAGAGAGCAAAGGAGGTGAAGAGGACTGGTATGTTATCATTTCTCCTATTGTGACCATGATTCAAATCCTGGTTTAAGTCACAAATTAAATTAATTTGGTTTCCACCAAGTTAAGTCTCACACTTCCTTTGTGCATGAAGGGCCTTTTAGAGAAGGAGCTCCAGCTGTAGGGGAGGAGGAGCAGGAGCAGTGTACAGCCGCTATCAATACCCATCAGAAAAGCAATGCATGACTTTGAACAATTTGCCCTGATTGACTGTCCAAAATAGGCACATGATAAAAGTATGAGGCCAACCACCTGGCTCAGACTTATGCCGTTCATTTCCTTGCTCCTTTTTCATTAGCACAGGATTAATTCACAAATTAGAAGCTAGTTTTTAGTCCCTGGTGTTTCACATTCACCTTGGTGGTGTATCCAGAACTCATTTTTCAGCAGTAAGAGACTCGTACAGTTTCAACCCATCTTTAATTAGTGGTAGTTTTACAGCTAGTAAGAAGTGCTGCTCTACTTATGAACTTTCTTAAGATGAGTTTGAATGAGGGATGGGGGGAGGCAGCATTGTTTTCAACCGCTAACAGAATTTACCTCTGCTCCTGGTATATCAGCTGCTTGTTTTACTAGGAGAGGCATACAGTTGTAGGCAGTGCTTAATTTGTGCCAGGGCTGAGCCCCCCAGCACCTCTAGGGTTGCTGTGTTAGTTATAAAAGTTAAAAAAAATTACTTGAGGCCCAGCATCTCTTTCATTACAGATTAAGCACTGTAATGAGGTTGGGTGTTGTCAGTTCCTAAGCAACAGGAATACCCATGCATTCTATTATGGGAAGGAGAACAGGCTGCATTGTCCCCTCCACTAGGCTTTCAAATCTTATTGTGTGATCTTTTTGATAGCATTTATCAAGTAAACTAATATATATGAAACCCAAGAGCCCTAGTCTAGGGTACTTCTCAGTCATGCTTGTGTCTCTGTCCTCCTGTATGTCCCCATTCATGCTACCATACTGCAAAAAAGATAGAAGAGAACAAACTTGTCCGCTGAGGAAAATGGCTCTGTGTGCGCCTACTTGGTGGCAAAGGATTATGGAGTGTGCACTTGTTCTTCACATAGTGTTACTGGAAAAGAGAGCTGCATATGTTTTGTTCTACTGATGCAGTAAATATCAGTTTTTCCTTCACCACCACCCTCAAATCCCACATGGAATATGCTAGTGCCTTGATTCCAGTTGCTCATCAGTTGTTCCCTGGGACAAGAGCCCTCACTATTTCTTGTGACATGGGAGGGAGCTAAGCTTTCAGGAGGACAGTAACAGTCTCCAGCACACCCTCCTCCTGGATGTTTCCTAACTTGTGAGCGCTCTGCCTGCTCACTTCTGCAGAGGGAGTGGAATTGCAGTTGGCAGACAGTGTGACAAAGTTCCTCCTCTACCTTGGTGGGTCTTGCGCTTATTGGCGGATTTGCGTGCCTCAGAGATTCACGGCAGCCCTCAGTTTGGCCATTTTCGTGAACCCACAGTCCAGGTCAACTTCTCCTGTGTCTGACCAGGAGTTGGGAGGTTTGGTGGGAACCCGGGCCTGCCCTCTACTTCGGGTTCCAGCCCAGGGCCCTGTGGAATGCAGCTGTCTAGCTTACCTCCTGGAACAGCTGTGCGACAGCTACAACTCCCTGGGCTACTTCCCCATGGCCTCCTCCCAACACCTTCTTTATCCTCACTATAGGACCTTCCTCCTATTATCTGATAATGCTTGTACTCCTCAGTCCTCCAACAGTATGCATTCTCACTCTCAACTCCTAGTGCTTCTTGCTCCCAGCTCCTCACATGTGCACCACAAACTGAAGTGAGCTCCTTTTTAAACCCAGGTGCCCTGATTAGCCTGCCTTAATTGATTCTAGCAGTTTCTTGATTGGCTGCAGGTGTTCTAATCAGCCTGTCCTAATTGTTTCCAGAAGATTCCTGATTGTTCTGGAACCTTCCCTGTTACCTTACCCAGGGAAAAGGGACCTACTTAACCTGGGGCTAATATATCTGCCTTCTGTCACTCTCCTGTAGCCATCTGGCCCGACCCTGTCACAACAGGTATGTGGAGAATACAGACTACGAGTGGTTGCCATCACAAGGGGATATGGTTGTGGTTAAGTGTCTACTTCAGGCATTGAAGGGGAAATTGGTGTGCTTAATCATATTTTTTAAAGTAATGTAAAGAATTCTATATAAACAAAAGAACAATGATAGGTGTAAATTAATGGGTGGATGTGAAATGGCTCAGAAAATAGGTCCTATAATAAATAGTAATTTTCTTTAGAAAGATGAAGTCTGAGCAACTTTTTAGGTGTTGATCAAGAAGCCAAAGGAGAAGATTTATATTTTACTCTGTCTGTGTATGAGAAAGGAATCACCAAAACATGCATAGCAAATCTAAATGATCAGATGACCTTGTAATCCTCATCCTCCCTTCCCTCATTCCCCCTATTGTATGTAGTTCTCACTTGTTACGTTTGTTTACCATTAGATTATAAACCCTTGAGGCAAGGAATGTCTGTCTATATGTTCTGCTTTGTACACTCTCTAGGCATTGTGAATAAATAATAGGAGTCCATGGGCATTTTGGGAGCCTCTAGACAGTGAGAGAATGTTGCCTCTGCATTTCTTCATTTCATGAACACCTTTCTGATGTAAAATTCCCTTTTTTCAAAGTTGAAATTTAACTTTGCCACCAAAAAAAGCCTTCCGTGTTCCATCAGGAAAATCGTAATAAAAATCCAGCTGCTCAACTGGAAGGATCTTAATCTCACTTTCTGCCTGCAAACAAACAGACAGCAAGATTAAAAGTTTATTTTGATCCTCCCAAAATCTAAATTTTCTGGAAATCTCTTCATGTGAAAAATTTGGCATTTGTCTTTTCATCTATTTGGAATGAAAATGTTAAAAATTCGGCATTTTTAAATAGGAACGGATTTCCATTTGCCAGCTGTGTCTGTTCTAGACAAATGTAGTGAACGAACTATAAACTGCTGTGCAGTGGCTATGTTCTTTGTGATTATTCTGTTGTTCCATTTCATGGAACAATGTACTAATCCTGGAATATGGGATTCGATAGTGTAGTAGCCAGGAGTAAAATATTAAATCCATTCCTCCACCACCAAATTTTTATTCACATAAAGGTTGGCAGAGTTTTTTCACCCAGAAGATGGAATAGCATTCTGGGCATATTTTAGGATAGTACAACTATCCACTACTATCTAGTGAATCCATTCTAATATCACTGACCTGCACTTCTAATGTCTCCTAGTCTACCTGTGGTCATACTGGAGTGTAGAAGCCTCTGATACTATCTAGCCTATTGAAGTTGCAAATTCTTCCATGACCATAAATAGTTCTTGTTTCATATGCCGGTAGGTTTTTATGAAAATTTACCTTTTTCCACAGCTAATTTCAAATATACATCAGCAGAGTGGTAGCTGGGAGATTTAGTGATGTGACTTCACTAAATTTAATGGGAGTCACATGTTTCAGTGGCTTCTCAGTAAGGGACAGTGGAGAGGCCAGTGACATGAGGCAAGCAGATTTCTGCATACAAGTGTATTTGAAAGTGCAAGGTAGACAGTTCAGCACGTAATTATCACCCTGTGCAAATGTTCGTCATCTCACAGGACAGAATCTGTACATACTAGCACTGGGATTTTGGACAGGTATTGTTTGTTGGAAGAAAATTAACTAAGCTTTTGAATTAATGGAAGTAGCACTTGAGAGAGGCTTGTAGTGTTTCCATTTGAATTCACCTAGCAAAATGTTGTGTGGTGGTGGTTTTTCTCGTGTGTCCACAAAATTTAATGCGTACATGAATAAAATCAACTCCTCAGCACCTCATAATGAGCAAAACCACTTAATTTTCATACCAAAATCAGGCATGTACTATCTACCACACAGGTGGATAGGGCAGATTCATAAGTAAATAAGTTGACTAGTATACCATTCCTTCCTCAACTGTGCTTTCTGGACTATGAAAAGAACCAATAATCTCTCCAAATTCCATTTTCGCTCCTATGATATGAATACAGTGCAGACCGTGTTCCTGCTTATGAAGAGAGCTACTGAAACCTTAGGGTGTTTCCTGCCAGGTGAGGTTGGGAATTGTCATTGTTTTGCTGTCCCTCAGCCACCATGCCAAGACTGTTTCTTAGGGAGCCTGCTGTAAACATATGGGGACTGGAGTCTGATGTAATGTGTGAAATCGGAAGATTACCAATAAACTCCATAGAAAATTTTAAATAAAACTGCTAACCTGAAGTTATTTGAGTGATGATAAAGTTCTAAATAACCATATTATGGGCTGCAACCCCCCTCTTCCTGAAATCCAGGTTACTTGGCAGCTCCTGAAATTTCCCACTTCAGTTCATCAAAGCTCTTCCTTTCCTCATGCTCAATAGAATTAGCTTTATGCTATGCCAACATATGCATATATGCCAACATATGCATATATGCCAACATAATTGGGAAAATGGAAGATTGAGGACACTGATAAGCAGAAGGGCTAGTTGAATACTAACCTGCAACGAAATGTTGCTCAGTGCAGTGTGTTTGCCTTACTCAAATATTCATACTGAGGTGCTTACAACTACATTGTTCCTATCTTCTGAGTTGAGAGACTTATCCTTTTAAGCAGTAATTCTCCACAGCAAGCCTTTAATGTAGCATAAGAATTGTTGTTCTTCCTCTTTATGGGATTTTTTTGGGGTTGTTGCTTTAATCTTTGTAGCTCTTGATCAAATGAAGCATTTCTCTGATTTCCGTTTTGTCCAGATGTGAGCCTTTTGGAAAGGAGTAGGCTTTGCTTATACACAGCAAGCTTCCACTGCTCATTCCTGAGGAGGAGGTTCACTTTCAGGTCATCTTGAATTGCTGCTTTGATTGAGTAAACTTGGTGGCTTCATCAGCATGAAGATGAAAAGCTTGCTTTTTTGGCACTGTAGACCTTGGTCTGCATTGAATATTCAATGCGGGAAAATAGTGTTGTCTTTATTCTTTAAAAATTAAAAAAATCCCTTTTCATAAAGAACAATGAATGCCCCTCTCTCTCTATACATACACACATACCGTAAAATATTTCTGTGAAAAGTTGGAGTTGTAGGGGCTGGGAATAGAATGATATTGGTAGGCTTGGAATGATTAAATTTTTATTGTTAGATGTCCATAATTATTGCTTTCACTGTACACACACAAACCAATGACAAAATATTTGTCAACAATAGTCAAAACTTACAGATAGGCAAAGCAAGAAAAATACTGCTTGAGAATATACTAGAGTTTGAATTAAGAATACTTTGTATATTTTGATATGGGATGTTGACCCCCCTCCCCCAATTTAATGCAACTGTGAAAATTTTAATTGATATATTTATAATTGAGCTAAAAATAAATATTATTCTGTTACTTTTTGATGTAAGCAAGAGATCCCGTCTGTTAAGAGCTTGATAAATTTATGGAGGGGATGGTATGATGAGACTGCCTACAATGGCATATGGTCCATTGGCAACTGCCAGTAGCAAAAAACCCCAGCTGCTGGAGATGGGACACTAGATGGGGATGTCTGAGTTACTACAGAGAATTTTTTCCCAGATATCTGGCTGGTAGGTCTTGTCTATGTGCTCAGGGTCAATTGATCTGCATATTTTGAGGTCAGGAAGGAATTTCCCCCACGTCAGATTGCCAGAGACCCTGGAGTCTTTTGCCTTCCTCTGCAGCATGGTGCACGGGTCAATTGCAGGTTTAAACTAGTGTAAATGGAGGATTCTCTGTAACTTGAAGTCTTCAAATCATGATTTGAGGACTTCAGTAACTCAGCCAGAGGTTATAGGTCTATTACAGGAATGGGTGGGTGAGGTTTTGTGGCCTGCAATGTGTAGGAGGTCCGACTAGATTATCATGATTGTCCCTTCTGACCTTAAAGTCTATGATGTGGACCACTTCACACACCACTGGATGCAACTGTTGTCCAAGGACTTGTCTAAACACACAAATTGTACCACATTATCTATACCAGTATAGTTAGTAGAATAACCCCACCCGACTCCCAGTGTGGATGCAGTATACAAATTTACTTCCATACAGGAAAGGGAGTAAGCTATTTTGCTATATGTGTGCCGTAGGCCTGGCCTATACTTAAAAGTTAGGCTGCCATAGCTACAGCACACAGGGGTGTGAAAAATGCTGACCTACTCCCCAGAATAGTTGTGTCTAGGTTGCTAGAAGAATTCTCTGTTGACCAAGCTTCTCCTGCTCGGAGAGGTGGATTATCTGCAGCAAAAGAACAATTATTTCCATTGCTGTAGGAAGTGTCTAAGCATAGCTATAGCTCCATAGCTGCTGTTCTTCTTTTAGCACCCATAGTATAGATATGGCTTCATACTGATATAACTGTGTTCACTCTAAGGGTTGTGATGTGACTGTGGAGTGGCAGGGGCAAATCTAACTGAAATAGCTATAGCAGTATGGAGAGTGAATAGACTAGGTTTTGGCTCTGTCTAGATGGGGTGTGTGTGAGGTGGTGGTTTGTTTTGTAAAACATGTTGGTTAATACATTTTAATATGATTTCCTTAATTACCACAAGGGTCAGAACTTTTCATGCAAAAGCCAGCACCTTTGACACCCGTCATGCTAATTACAGTATTTAATCAGAGGGACTAGTACCACCCACTGAATTGTCACAACCATTTTTTAGAAAACATCTGGGTGTTCAGTTCTTGTCCAAGAACTGACCTGTTTGCCTCATTTGTGTGAACTGAAGGGACTACTGCCCAAGGTGGTATGGCTGCAAGTCCTGTTATGGTAGCATAATTGTGCTTGATGAAATGAGATGGCACGGGAGAGCAGATCCATACTTGTTTACAGTAATGCTTCCTTCAGTGCCTTGTGGTGGTGGTCATAGGGTGAAACGGACCTAGAGAATTGCCCAGGGTGGCAGGGTGTATGTTAAAATATGAAGTCTGTATAATATTGTTTTAATTGAAATAATGCCTAAGTACGAAACTTGCTTTCTTCCTTGTTTTACCTGGCCAGTGCAGTAACTTGTGAGAGAAAGAAAGCGAGCGTTCTCTTTAACTGGAGCCAGACCTGCAAACTCACCACTAATTACTAGCTGTTCAAATACTTCTTGTAACCAGCAGTAATGGGAACTCCCAATGCAGTCTCCCAAGTGTGGTAGGATTTACAAGCAGTCATGCTGAGTAATAGAACACCTCTCTAGGGTTTCTTTCTTTGTTAATGCCAGGCCTCAGGGCAAATATGGACAGACTGAAAGCATTTTTATTTAAAGATCCATTTGAGTTCAAATGGGGTTTATATGGCTGGTTGTTAATGTTGTAAAACTGCATTTTAAATCGCAATTTTCAACCCCATTGTAATTATCCTAATTATGTCAGCTTCTCCTAACACTGATGTAGGCTTTGTCCATCCCTATTGAACTCCTGAACTTTCTGTTCCCTTGCCCTTTTACATTCTTCACTCTCAAATATTTGTGTTGCTGCCATTACTCTTCCATCCTAGGGAGAATGATTGTAGCTCCCCTTAAAATCTGAGGGATTCAAAGCAGCCCATCTCAATTTCCTTCCCCAAAGCCAAAAGCCCTCCCTGCCTCCAGAGTACTCCTGAACCCCATCAGCCTGGGAAATAATATTTTATAATAATAAAAAATGTGCACTTCTAAATTACTGTACTGTACCCTGTGAGTTAGATAAGGAATATAATCCTGCTCATTCTTCCATAGCTGTATTGACTAGTGCAATGCTAATAGGAATAAAAGTATTTGTTGATGACTCTTGAAAGTACACAGAGCAGTTCTTTTAGTTCAAATAAATAAAAGGAAAGCTCTTTCCCATTGTTGTAATGGTCACCTGTCTGAGTTTCAGACTTCAAGCCTCACTTGGCAAAATAAAATGACCTGCTCAGTTCCACTATATCATTTTGGTTAGAAACAGTTTTCCCACCCCACATCTCCCCTCCCCCATTTCGTTTTTTACATTTACTGTCTGTACTGTGTCAAAAGGAACCACCAACACAGTGTGGCTATTTCGAAGGCCTATCAGTTGAGGAAGATAAGGGGGTTGTTTGGTTGGCATGACCCCCTAAATGCTACTTTGCAGGTGCTGGGCTGTGGAGAACTGTGTATATTACATTTTGTCAGCCCACGAGGGCAAAAGTCCTGCTTAAATTGGAGTCAGCCGAAGTGCAGTGTTGGAAATGAGGTCTTAAGGCAGCCATGTGACCTGAACTCTGGAACTTGAGTAGGGAGGGCAGATGTACGTGTGTGTCCTGCCTATGATATCAGCCACTCCTGATCCGTGGAGTTCATTTCTCAGCAAATGGAGAACCCATTATCGTGCTGAGACCCCTGTGGGAGCTTGTGGTTTGACCCAGGTCAACAGCTTAATGAACAGTTCTGGTTAATAATTAGTGCTGCAAGTGGCATACTCCAAAGTTTCAGGAACTGCTTAGACAGCTGTCTGAAATGGGACTTTCTAATTCATGCTGTATTTCAGATATTACCTAATGTTTATAGGAGATGAAAATCCCCTCTTCTAACTCTTTTTTTTTTTTTTTAAAGTCTTATCACACTTAGTCAATCCTCTTATAATTCTATCGGGCCTCTCAAAGTGAACAGCTCATATATTGAAGAATAAGCCAAATTAAACAAATGAAAGAAACAACCATATTGGCATTGCAAACTGACTGAGGAGGGGAATTCCAGATCTAAAAGGCACAATGAGATAGTTTCTGAAATAGTCTTACAGATAGGTAAGAATCACCAACAGGCTGACACCCCTGGAACTCAAGGCACAACTTGGACCAGGAGATTGCAGTATAGAGCTAAGATGTGCAAGCTAGGTTTGGCCTGTTGTCTGTAATACTGGGATCATAATCAAGAGCCAGTTTAGTGAATTCTTAATACATAGTTATTCTCTGTTAATTTTATTGACAAGCACTATTATAGCAACACAGTTTACAGGTTTCTTAGGTCAGGTGAATCATAGAATTGTAGGACTGGAAGGGACCTCGAGAGGTCATCTAGTCCACTCCCCTGAACTGTATTGAAAACACTTGGTATAGGTAATAACACTAGCAGCTGGATACAGCACCAGTTGAAATCTGTGTAGCTGTCTAGCAGAGTTCACATAGGGCTCTAATTGGACTGGGTTAGTGACCAGGTCTGGGGTAGGTGGGTGTTTTGAGGCTGTCATCTTGTTCAAAATGTCAACTTTCATTTTTTTAAAAAATGCAGTAATTCTTAGCTGCTTTGGTTGCTAATAAAACCTTTAAAATCTGACCTGGGTGTAGTCAGTGCAGCAATGCCTGCCCAAGTTTGCAGAGAACCTGATACAATCTCTGAGAAGGATGAGTTCCCCCACTCATCTCAGCAGAATGATCACTCAGATGCCCAATGATGATTTAAATGTCAAACATTAACTATTTCACTGTGTTCCTCAAAACATGTGAGAAGGAGAGGGACTGTCATACTATGAAGAGCTGCACAGTCTGTTTTGGTGCCATGAGTGGGTGGCACTTGGGGGAGTTCCACAATTTTTTTTTTTGTTCCTCATTATGACCCATTAAGTCGAAAAGCCAGAGGGGATCAATCAAACCCAGTGCGTCAAGATCCCAGCAAGGGCAGTCAGGACCAAGGGTCAGTGCAGAGGAAAAACAGAGGTTGGGAGCAGCAGAGGAGTTTGTAGTCCAGTCCAGGCCAGGGTCAGTACCAAGAGTCAGAATCAGGAGGCAAAGTCCAAATCAAGCTGAGATCAAGCCAGAAGTTCAAGAGCAAGGAGCAGGAACAGTCATGGCAGCTACAGAACATCCACACTGTTGCCTGAACACTTCCTCGAGTGCCCATGGGTTTATATGGGGCAGGGAGCCAATCAGGAGCTACGAGGCTGCTGTATGTCAAACCCTTGAGGTGGAGCTTTCTGTGGTCTGTGTTCACAGCGGGTCATGGGAAGTGGAGCGCAAGTTGATTACAGCTGCCACTCGGTAGCAGCCTGGAGATATCAGCTGCCTGGTAGCTCTACAGGCCTAGGCTTGGGCTCTAGGGGCATCCAGTTCCCTGACCTCCAAAACCTTTGCGGAGTATGGTCTGTCCTGGTGGTGGTTGTAGGGCCAAATAGCTTCCACTGGCTCTAGTAGCTGGTGTTCCTCCCTCTGCTGGAAGCTATCTGCAGGCTCAGGCAGACATTTAATCTGTTTCAGAGCTTTTCTTCACAACCACTAGAGCTAGAATTTTTATTTTGTTTGTTTTTTAAGGAAAAAATAGCTCAGATTCTGGTGCCCTAGGCATGTCCCTCTTGTTCCTAAATTGTAATCCAGCCCTGTTCATGGGTGTATCCATATGTCACTGAATGGGAGCCAAACCCAAGGAGCCCAGCAGAATATACACAGTCATATTTTGAACATCTGTGAGTGGCATCTCCATTGGGTGGAGCGTGGTGGAGTGCTGCTACTGCTTTTCCAGTTTGGACCAGGACTCCATCCAATAAGGCATCACTCTACTAATGTCTGAAATTAGCAATGGAAATTGGAACGTCATTATTGGACCAGAGTATGGAAACATCTTAATTCTAACTTATACATTTATCATTATGATGTTCAAAGTACAAAAGTGGGTCATGCATTACACTTCAGGTTCTGTAAAACTGATAGAGTATCATCTTAGGCACAATCCTGTGTTCTGAATATGCAGTCCTTCTCTTGACTAATCCCTGTACTGATACTGAAGGAGTCTGGCATGCTCACCGAGTTGGGAAGTGCTGTTTCTAGCAGTAGATGTAGAAGTGCTATCAGTCAGATGTGAGTGGCTGGAGGGAATTTGAAAAAGGAAGAAGCAGAAGAGAAGACAGAACTTTACATCATAGTTTGCACCTTGAAAAGTTAGTTCAAGCATTTGGAAGTGGTAGGAGCAATAGGGGAAGCAAAGCTTTGTGACCTAAAGTCGTCATGACTTTAAACAGAGATTCAAGAGATTTTTGTGACACAGTATTACAAACTACCAGGGTTAAGAGCACCAAGGCTAGTTCAAGGAACTCGGACAGTAAGGTGAGAGGGCAAACTATCTATCAGCATAGCTGACCGAATAGAACTTTAGCTATTGAAAAATGGCTGCCATTGAAGTTGTAATCTTGTTTCCATCTTTTTTGTTAGTTTATTTTTAAGAGGAGTTAAAAATTACTAAAGTCTTTACGGGACAGTTTTGGGGCATAAACTAAATGGCTTCATGTCAGCTATTAACTACACTAGTCTGAGCTTGGATCATTGAAAATGCTTGCTATCTTTGTTTTCCTGGTGTGGAGGTGCTCTTGGGCTAAGGGAGGTGGGCAGATTTTAAGAATATCTTTTTACTCAAAGTAGGATTCCATACCTCCTCCAGGAAGCTCCATGTCTTCGCTTGTGCATGGATAGTCATCCATCTAATAATGTGTTAGTGTTGCTATTTACTCTTCAGTTACCCTAGTGTTAGTATTTTGACACTGACAAGGGAAGAGGGAGCATGTTGTAAAATAAGTGTGCTATTCTTTCTTACATAGAGGAAATGTTGTTGTCTGGTGATTGAGACGGGGACTCAAGTCAGGACTCCTGAGATCTAGTCACTGTTCTGCTGTTGAGTTGTTTGCACGCCTTGGACAAGTCACTGCTTCTCTCGTGCTTTTATTTCTCAATCTGGAAAACATGTATGATGTTTCTCTTTTTTAACAGAAAAGTTGTGAGGCTTAATTGATGTTCGTAAAGCCCTTTAAGATCTTTGGAAGGAAGTGTAAACCATTATTGGGAATTGTGACAATATGTGACTTTTTATTGTGGGCTTGTTTTCTATGTAGGTATGCTATTCTTTGTGGCCAGTTCTCGGAACATGAAAGTATTCAGAAGCGTATTCAAGCTGGGTTTGTTTTTAAGGTGAGTAAAGAGCAGCTGCTTCATATATGCGAGTTACTGAGAGCTTGCTTGTAAGGTAGAAAGCAAGGAAGATTGGTTTGGAATTTTATGTGCTAAATTATAAGAATCTAATGGAGGGATTCAAAAGTAGGTGGCCTGAATTGTGGAAGAAAACTACAACAGTCCAGTCTCAGAGTTGACCTATGTGAAATGAGTGAGTTGTTTCAGTCCAGTTTTTACTCTGCAAAATCTCCACACCGCCACTACTTTGTGAAGAAGTTAAGGATTGAATGGGCATGGAAAAAGAAATATTTCACCCTTAGTAGCGGCCCCTCTGCTTCCAGGCTAAGGGATGTTGACAGAATAATCATAGAATCAGAATATCAGGGTTGGGAGGGACCTCAGGAGGTCATCTAGTCCAACCCCCTGCTCAGAGAAGGACCAATCCCCAACTAAATCATCCCAGCCAGGGCTTTAATGAGAGGGAGGCCTGCACTGTTGATGCCCAGGCTGGTAGATGAATACATAACTTCAGTTTTGAAGGCTGCAAAAACAGCATTTTTTGATTTTACTACATTTGCTTAAAATAGAACTTTTCCAACCATGACTTTTATTTGGCAGTGGCACTTATGTCACTGATTTCCCCCCCTCCATCTGTTTATGGACTACAATAATTTTATTATAAGTTAATTCTGTGTCTTGGCTCTGGTTTTCTTTAGGAACATGTTGATAAAGCAATTGCCCTGAAACCAGATGACCCCAAGTCTTACTATCTTCTGGGCAGGTGGTGTTACCAGGTAAATAGCTTTCTTCAGCCTGTATTCCTGATTTCCATGGTACAATATCCTGGATGTTCTAAATCTTATTACTTTTTTCTTCTCTGGAAGATGATCTTTCATCTGTATGAAAATGATGGGGAATTCAATCCAACAGCCATAAGTCTTAGGGGAATTCTATTCAGTTGTTGAATTTGCATATTGCATAAGAAAACCCTAATACACCCTCATAGAAATGGCCTAGTTTCTGAAGCTCCCTGTTTGTATATATAGATTGAAAATTATCCTTATGGGAGGTCCAGGGCTTCCTATATTCAGTCCTGGAACAGTGCTAAAAAACTGTGACTCAGATGTGATATACTTGAAGTTCAGAAATCTCTCATGCCATTAGGACTATAAATGAATGTTCTCATATGATTGGCATCCCAGCTTGCAAATGAGATAATGCATAATGTTTAAGGCCTGCCGGGGTACAACATACCTAACCTTAGAATCTGTTATTCAGATTCCCGTGTAAGTTATTCTTCCACTTGAATACTTGTGATTTATGCAATCTTTCTCTCTAACTGCTAGAGCTATAAATCAATGCCTTCTACTATCTTACCACTTGGAATCCAAGCTTTTAAACATTTTTTCAGAGCATGGGCTTTCAAGCAGTTTCAACTTTCAAGCAGCTCGTGAGGGAGGGAATGTTGAGTGCAAATGCTTTCAAGACCAGTAGATATTCCTGAGGGAATTCTATGCACCCCCACCTCCCAAAAAAAAAAAAATTCTGTGCACAATAATTTAAAAATTTGCAAATTTTATTTGTCAATTAATAAACATGGATGCTCCAGCATGGCAATAGGGAACACAGGCCACTGGCTGCATGGAGGTGGGAGATCACCCTGCATCCCCCCCAGACACAGATTGCAGTGAGGTTGCATCCAACCCTGATGCAGCGCAAGGGCCGGGCCTGCTCCAAAGGTCCATGTCCCAGAGTGGAGGAGGAGGGCTGCAGGATGATCTCCCACCTCCTGTGCTCCCCACTGCCATGCTGAAGCCTCCACATTTATTTATTGACAAAATTTGCAGAATTTTATAATATTGTGCACAGAATTTTTATTTTTTTGGTGCAGAATTCCCCTCAGGAGTAGCAGGTGAAGCAATTCACCAGGATTAGCAACCCTGCGCCAGGCACACCAGGTGTGGAATGGCTTAGTGTGGGGTGAGAGGGTTCTATATGGGGCAATCAGGTGACTCAGTGAGGGAGTATGGGGGGATCTGGATGTACGCGGGCTGGTTGGGGGTGGTTCCAGGTGCAGCGACAATGGGACTCTGCAGGGGGGTCCAGGCGAAGGTGGTTGGGGCTCAGTGGGGGTGGTGGTGCTGGGGGAGTGGGGTTTGGTGAGATGGGGGTCCAAGTGCAGCTGGTTGGGGCTCAGTGGGGTGGGGATCCAGGTGTGGGGGGCTGTGGGGTGGTCCAGGTTCATGGGGGTTGGGCTTGTGGGGGTTTGAGCGCAGAGGGGCTCAGCGGGGGGTGGTCTGGGTGCAGGGGGTTGGGGCTTGGCGGAGGGGTGGGTCTGGATGCTGGGGGATAGGGCTTGGCAGGGGGTAGTCTGCAGGGGTGGGAGTCCGCATGCAGGGAGGGTTGGGAGATGGGAGAGCAGCTCCCTACATAGTGACCTTTCCCCCTGCTTCTGAGGAGCAATGTGGGTAGGAAGTGGGGTCTGAGGGATGCAGATTCGGGGAGGTTTCTGGGAGTGGGCCTGACCCAGCCCCAGCCGGACATATGCAGGGAAAGTGTGCTGCTCATCCTCCCCCAGCTAAGCCAGGACTAGCAGCTGAGCCCGGCGCAGGGTAGGAGCCACCAGCTGGAGTAAGGCTAGGGAGGTCTGGGTTTGGGGGGGTGCAGCTCAGTGGGGTCTCGGTGCGTGGGAGCTCCAGATGCAGGGGTGAGATTTGGTGAGGTGGGGGTTCGGGTGCAGTGGGTTTCTTGTTGCTGAGGCTCAATGAGGGGGGGGTCTGACCTGGCACTAGCCAGGGTGTACGTCTCCTCCCTCCTCCCCCCCCTCCCCACCCGCCACCACTGCTGTAGTGATTTACCTCTCCACCAGCTGCTCCGGCCTTCCAAAATGACAAGCCCTTGCTGCTGGGGAGCGGCGCATGATCGTTCTTCCAGCTTTCCTTTGCTTCCCCATCAAAGTCATTTTTCTGCAGGGAATCAAAGAAATCTGCATGAATATGAATTCTGCACACAAACAGTGGTGCAGAATTCCTCCAGGAGCAGTAGACCTTTTCCATGCACTGGTCCAGGACTAGTGATCAAAAGTGGGAGAGTAGGATCCATGATATTAGAATACAATTGGCTAGATTTCTTTTTAAAATAGAGCTTAGGGAATGGTGGCTCAGTTTGGCAAGTCCAGTTGTTCCTACTGTTAGAGTACTTGCCCTTTGCATCAGTTAAGAGCTTTTGAAGTACTTGCTGTACCTCTTCTTTCTTACCATGAATGTTGAGTGAAAACTATTGACTTTCTTGCCCCTAAGCTTTGGTAATAATGGTTACATAATTCTGCTCCCCTCTTTTTCCTCTGTATCTCTGGCAGATAAATGCAATCACTTGCTAAAAGTAGTGCTTTCACCTTGAAAAAAATCCAAATTCTGGATAGTTTCCTGCCCCGAATCAGCCCTTTGATCATTGCAGGGGGCCTGGGAAGTGGAAGAGAAAATAGTTCAAGAAAAGCACTGGGTGCAGACTAGCTCATGCTCTTTCTTTTTCCCATGCTTTACTCCAGTAAAAACAAACCACCTCCAATCTCTTAAGCACACATAGACGTGATCAAAGATATTTCAGGGCTGGCCAAGTCTCCTGCCTACAGTACATCTCTGCATGTGTTGCCTCTGCTAGATAGCGTTGCAGGTATTAGAAGCGTGTTGGTTGCTTTATAATTCTCAAGAGGGCAAAGCTTGGAGTCAAACACTGTCATTCAGTTTTAGTATCTATAAAAATAAATAAGAGTTTGCTATGACCATCCATTCCTTTATTTATGAGTTGGAAGTAATTTGCTATTGTTGAAAGTGAAATCACATTGACAATTCTAGCTGAGATAATTGGCGTACTTACTGCAGATGGGCTGCTGAAGTGTGACTAACCTAGTTCGATTTTTGATATCCAGAAGGAAACTCGGCTCAAAGTCCCTTACTCTGCCTGTACTGACATTCACACTCAGCCATATTACTACTCCTTGTTCTGTCCCCCCGTCTGAAGGCTTGATCCCAATATCTTCTGTCTGCTGTCTGTGCTGTCAGTATTTCAAAGGAGGCCCCTTTCTGTCTACTTATCTGAGCATCCTGTCTCATTGTCCTCCTTCCTGTCAAACCCAGGTCCTGTGTCATTTAGCTCTAGTCTGTCTCACTGCCTGTGATGTTTAGGACAGAAGCTCTGGTTACAAAGATTTTGATCCTTTGACTGGCACCAAGATAATTACCTCTTTTGCTGGAGTTGCAAAAACATTTCTCCTCTCCACAGCATTCCCTTAATAGTCTTGATTTCTGCATATTGTGAGAGTCCTACAGTGAGGAAGATGTTCTGAGATGTTCTCTGAAATAGCAATTCCTTGTTCTATGGAATTATAGTAGAGCATTTTATGGCTGCTGGAGGCTTATTTCAGGTGGATAAGAGAGTTGGGAGCAGGACAATGAGATTTCAGGGGGTAAGTACTATAACTATACTGCTGCCTGCTTTTCAACTATCCCCATGGGTACATATCACCTCAGGAAGGGATGCTGCGATAAAGTTCCTTGACACCTTAAATGACTGTTTCTTGGAGCAGCTGGTCCTGGAACCCACAAGAGGAGAGGGCAATTCTTGATTTAGTCCTAAGTGGAGCACAGGATCAGGTCCAAGAGGTGAATATAGCTGGTCCGCTTAGTAATAGTTACCATAATATAATTAAATTTAACATCCCTGTTGTGGGGAAAACTCCACAGCAGCCCAACACTGTAGCATTTAATTTCAGAAAGAAGAACTACACAAAAATGAGGAGGTTAGTGGGAAATTAAAAGGTACAGGACCAAAAGTAAAATTCCTGCAAACTGCTTGGAAACTTTTTAAAGACACCATAATAGAGGCTCGACTTAAATGTATACCCCAAATTAAAAAAACAGAATAAGAGAACCAAAAAAGAGCCACCTTGGTTAAACAACAAAGTAAAAGAAGCAGTGAGAGGCAAAAAGGCATCCTTTTAAAAAGTGGAAGATAAATCCTAATGAGGAAAATAGAAAAGAGCATAAACTCTGGCAAATGAAGTATAAAAATATATGAAGAACTGCTAGCCAAAGACTCCAAAAGTAATAGCAAAATTTTTTTAAAATACATCAGAAGCAGAAAGCCTGCTAAACAACCAGTGGGGCCACTGGATGATCGAGATGCTAAAGGAGCACTCAGACGATAAGGCTATTGCGGAGAAACTAACTGAATTCTTTGCATTGGTCTTCACTGTTGAGGATCTTAGGGAGGTTCCCCACCTGAGCCATTCTTTTTGTGTGACAGATCTGAGGCACTGTCCCAAATTGAGGTGTCATTAGAGGAGGTTTTGGAACAAATTCATAAAGTAAACAGTAATAAGTCTCCAGGACCTGATGGTATTCACCCAAGAGTTCTGAAGGAACTCAAATGTGAAATTGCAGGACTACTAACTGTCATCTGTAACCTATCATTTAAATCAGCTTCTGTACCAAATGACTGGAGGATAGCTATGTAATGCCAATTTTTAAAAAGGGCTCCAGAGGTGACCCTGGCAACTACAGGCCAGTAAGCCTCATTTTAGTACCGGGCAAATTGGTTGAAACTATCATAAAGAACAAAATTGTCTGACACATAAATGAACATAATTTGTTGGGAAATAGTCAATAGTTTTTGTTAAGGGGAAATCATGCCTCACCAGTCTACTGGAATTCTTTGAGGGGGGTCAATAAGCATGCGGACAAAGGAGATTCAGTGAATATAGTGTATTGAGATTTTCAGAAAGCCTCACTGAAGGCTCTTAAGCAAAGTAAGCTTAAGATAAGAGGGATAAGAGGGAAGGTCGTCTTATGGACTGGTAACTGGTTAAAAGATAGGAAATGAAGGGTAGGAATAAATGGTCGGTTTTCAGAATGGAGAGAGGTAAATAGTGGTGTTCCCCAGGGATCTGTTCTGGGCCCAGTCCTATTTAACATATTCATACACCATCTGGAAAAAAGGGGTGAACAGTGACGTGGTAAAATTTGCAGATGATACAAAACTACTCAAGATAGTTAAGTCCCAGGCAGACTGCGAAGAGCTACAAAAGGATCTCACAAAACTGGGTGACTGGGTAACAAAATGGCAGATGAAATTTAATGTTGATAAATGCAAAGTAATGCACGTTGGAAAACATAATCCTAACTATACATATACAATGATGGGGTCTAAATTAGCTGTTACCACTCAAGAAAGAGATCTTGGAGTCCTTGTGGATAGTTCTCTGAAATCATCCACTCAGTGTGCAGTGGCAGTCAAAAAAGCGAACAGAATGTTGGGAATCATCAAGAAAGGGATAGATAACAAGACAGAAAATATCATATTGCCTCTATATAAATCCATGGTATGCCCACGCCTTGAATACTGCGTTCAGATGTGATCGGCCCATCTCAAAAAAGATATATTGGAATTGGAAAAGGTTCAGAAAAGGGCAACAAAAATGATTAGGGGTATAAAACAGCTTCCATATGAGGAGAGATTAATAAGACTGGGACTTTTCAGCTTGGAAAAGAGGCAACTAAGGAGGAATATGATAGAGGTCTATAAAATCATGAGTGGTATAGAGAAAGTAAATAAGGAAGTGTTATTTACTCCTTCTCATAATACAAGAACAAGGGGCCACCAAATGAAATTAATAGGTAGCAGGTTTAAAACAAACACAAAGTATTTTTTTCACGCAATGCACTGTCAACCTCTAGAACTCCTTGACAGAGGGTGTTGTGAAGGCCAATACTATAACGGGGTTCAAAAGGGAGCTAGATAGCTTCCTGGAAGATAGGGCCATCAATGGCTATTAGCCAGGATGGGCAGGAATGGTGTCCCTAGCCTCTGTTTGCCAGAAGAGGGGATTGGGTGACAGGGCATGGATCAGTTGATAACCTGTCTGTTCATTGCCTTTGGGGCACCTGCCATTGGCCACTGTCAGAGGACAGGATACTGGGCTTGATGGACGTTTGTCTGACCCAGTGTGGCCGTTCTTATGTTCTTATGGTGTTGGTGGAAAGCTTGTCTCTCGAGGTCTGTGTATATATGGTAAAGGCATACTCTGGTACAAGACTTAATCCCCCAATTTTTTTCTTTTTGGAGGGGGAGAACATGGGTCTGCTCTGGTGTGCAGGCGAGTCACCAGAAACAGATGTGGTTATAATAAGGTGATGGTCAGATTTTAAACAGTCCAGAGAGCTTCCTAGACAGAGCCATCCAGTTGCGGAGACCAATTTTATTCTGAACCATATTTGTGTCACTGTTAATCGTCCAAATGGTGGTTGAGGCAGGGGGGAGAAGGAATGCAAGTTCTGCAGATGGATTGATTTGTGTACCTGGGCAGAGTCAGCTGATGTTAACAAAATGTTTTTTTACGTGACTTCGAGGTTGCTGCAGATACTGTGGATATGAAGGTGTCCCTGTATGCTTTGCATATACTGTGGGAATTCCTAGGGATGCATGCAGGCTACTGACTTCCTTGCTGGTAGTTTAATGTTATTGTTTCTGTGCAGATCGCTCATCTGGGATGGCTTGAAAGAAAGACTGCTTCTGCCTTGTATGAAGCACCCCCTACAGCCACTGTCCATGATGCATTGCAGAACCTTTTAAAGGTACTAAAATCTGGGGGCAAGGAAACTGTTAAATTTATAGCTCTAATACTTAAATATTTCTGGAGACTGTATGATATGGATCAGTTAAACATACTATCCTGATTTGGACTGTACTGGTATATAGTGCTTTTGAATACTGTATGAAACTATTACTCTACAATTTATAGGTGGGGCTGGCAGCACTGCCTATTAAGATTGCCCAACACTTCCTATTGTAAGATCCTGTTTTTCAGTTGCTTATAACTCTGCTGGACTGTAACTTTTCAGGCTGAAATTTTTCATGCTGGGTATCTGCCTTGGGATGAATTTTTTTTGAAAATGTCATCCAAATATGGTCCATTAATTTCTGAGAACAAGGCTAGGGAAAAGTGTATTTTCCATTTAAAAAAAACCTGATGATTTTTGTGTTTGACAAGCTCTCACCCCCATGTTTTGGAGCATATTTTGAAATTTGGCAAGTGGTAGCCTTGATGTCAGCGATGCCTTTTGCCATCCCTTTAAAAATCTGTCCCAATGTATGTTCTAAACCTTTTAAAAAAAATCACAGTTTGCACAGGCTCAGACTTACTGGAGTTTCATAGCTAAAGATTTAAGATTCCATCCACCACTCTGAGGTTGTTCCAGCTTGGGGTTGAGCAGGACTTTTCCTCAATTGCAGATCTGGGCTGCTGCAGGCTGGGTCAGTTCTGGGTCCAGCCACCAGAACAGAGCAAGGCAGACTGCCTTTTTTTGTGTGTTCATTGTCCTTCATTGTCCCCTCCTCACTCCCCAGCTTAAGCGGCATGGAGGAGGAAGCTGCCTCATTTGAACGAAGAAGGGACAGGGGCTTGAGCTGGTGGAGTGGGTGGTAAATAGTTTGGGCCCATGAGCCTGGGGGATGGAGACTGGAACTGGAGGCTGGTGGGGCAGTGGGAAGAAGTAAGTTTAGAAGTTGGGGTGGGGGAGATTGGGACCCATGAGGGAGGAGGAGACACATCTGATGAGTCAAAAAATTGTGTATTATCTTGTAATGCTTAAGCACAAGGGGGACGAAATAGGCCTCCACAGGCAATCTTAATTCTGCTGTTTCCTAACTTTTGAGCTCATGACTTTGCAACCTTATTGGTTTTTTTAATGTTTTTTTTTTAGTGTGTAATATTAGAGTAGGACATAAACATTGCTCATTAAATCTCAGGCACTTTGTGGAAATCCGAGGGGTGATCTATTCCTAATTAATCTAAATTGATATAAAGTACTCTTGGGCGGATTGCACCAATTTAACTCCATTTGTTTCTAAACAGATAAAAGTTAAATTGGTGCACAAACTGTATGTAAGTCAGCCCCATGTGTTAAAGACAACATTTGTTTGAGTTGCAATAAAAAACTGTTCAAACTGGGTCCTTCTGAAATCCTACTGAATCCTTCTCTCCCCTACTCTGTAGGCAGAAAAGCTGAGCTCAGGATTTTCCAAAGCAGGAAGGGTGTACATTGCTAAGGTAACCAGTCATTTCTTACACTGGAACAGTTAATCTTGTTCTCTTCAGTCCATATGCTTGTACAGTATGGCGTGTATGTAAAGCATTTGGAGGTCTGTGGATTATAGATGCTGTAGAAATGCAAAGTGTTGTATATAAATATAGTCACTTATAAGTTAATATTGTGTGTTTTTTTACAAATGGGCAGGGAGATAACAATTCATCTGGGGCAGGAGGATATGGAACTCTAAGCTGCTCTTTCTTTGTTGGTTATTTTGTCTTTATAGATCTTCCAAGGGGCATCCAGGTTACTTTACGCAGATTTTTTTTTTTTTTTTTGGTTAAAAATTAACATTAACTTCTGAGCCAAATCATCTGTTTACTGATCCTCACATTTAAGCTGTGTGCAAGAAGAGAGTCCGGAAAGAGTGAAATACCCAGTTTGACCTTCTTTTTCCAGCATGGATGGCAATGATTAAACAGACCATGAATGTGTTGGCCTGAAGCAGAAGATCTGCTGATTTTATTGTTGTTCGTGTTGAGGGAAATAATTTTTTGAATCTTTTAAATGCTAAAACTGATGCTTAGTTCCTTTGGCCTCCTGTTGGAGTCTAGGAAATATTTAAAGCCCAAACAGCTTTAGTAACAGCAGCCAGAGTGGGCGTAGCAAAGTGTAGCTGTAGTCATTTTCTGTGAAATCACTGTATTCCCAGTTCCCAAAGATTGTAATTTTTATCTGGGTAGCGTGCTAGTTTAAGGTTGGTTTCCCAGCTTGGAATTTATTAGCATTTGAAACTAGGTGAAGAGTCTATTTGACAAGAAAAGTCTATTTTATGAAACCTTGAAAGTTGATCTCAAACCAGGAAGGGAGCTAATAGGTGCTTAGAGGCCCTTGCACCTACCACAGTTCTGCCTTTGACATACCATGTCTAGCTGTATGTGCCTGTGTAGGAATGGAAATTATGTATCCCATTAGATTAAATTTTCCACCCACAAATGAGCATCACCTTCTCGTTTCCAAATCCTTTTAGTATTTACGACAGTGAAAGTTCGTGTAGGTATTTTTTCCCATTTGCTGCCACGCCCAACCTGTATCTGTGCATATTCAAAATCCACATCTTTCCTGTATGCCCCTTTTAAGAATAAAAACCACCACCACACTACTACTTCCATGTTTAATAGAAGGGGGCAGCAACTTTTGCAGTCCCATAATTGGAAAATCTTATGGTTTACCTTAATTATTCAGCTAACATTTTAAGAGTTACAGGAAAATTTCTCATGTAGGGCTTTAATGTGGTTAAATTGTAACCTCCTGTCACAGATCCACAGGATCTGCACTATGCCCCAGCTTTTAAATAGTCTCTTGGAGGAAACCCTCCAGTGTGCCCGACCTCAAGGAGTCCCACTTTTCTTTCAGGATAGGCCCTGCAGCCTCACTACTTCCTAGATTGAGCCTCTGGCTTCCAGAACTTCTGCTTCACACTGTGAGCTCTGTTCAGTGAATCCAACTGCGAGAACATGTCTACACTACAAAATAGGTCAACTTACAGCCACCGTAGTAATTTCTGCATTTTTTTGTGTTGACACTACCCCCCTTCTGTCGGTGGTGCACATCCTCACCAGAAGCACTTCCAGCGACTCAAGAGGGGAAATGTAGGGGCTGAGATCTCAGGTTCTTGGGTCCCCGTGGAGCTGCCTAGCTGCCACCCAGGCTTCGGGCAGGGAGCGGGGAGCCTGGCAGCTGCCTGGGGGGAGGGAGAGAAGTGCTGGGAGCCCAACCTGGGCACCAGCTAGTTAGCTCTGCAGGGAGCTGAGAGCTCCCCACCTACCCCGGGGTGACAGCACAGCTGAGAGGCGGGGGGAGGGGAGTGTTACAGCAGGGAACCTACCAGCATTTCTTGTCAATTTCATGGCTGTGGAGGCACTGTGTGGCCCTAACTACACTGACATAAGCCGTATGCCTTTCGTGGAGGTTATATGGATGTAGTAGGGCACTTATATCTGCTGGAGCAAGGCTGTAGTGTAGATGCTGACATAGGTTGATGTAAACTGCCTTACCTCAGCCTAACTCTGTAGTGTAGACCAGGCCCAAGATAGACGCCTGGTAGAGGCTTGTACAGTCTTCAGGGATGAATGAACCTCAGCAAGTATTTGCAGTGACACCCAAGCAGCATTTTGAGTCAGCAGTGTGCCCTTGTTGCCAAGAAGGCCAATGGCATTTTGGGATGTATAAGTAGGGGCATAGCGAGCAGATCGAGGGACGTGATCGTTCCCCTCTATTCGACATTGGTGAGGCCTCATCTGGAGTACTGTGTCCAGTTTTGGGCCCCACACTTCAAGAAGGATGTGGATAAATTGGAGAGAGTCCAGCGAAGGGCAACAAAAATGATTAGGGGACTGGAACACATGAGTTATGAGGAGAGGCTGAGGGAGTTGGGATTGTTTAGCCTGCAGAAGAGAAGAATGAGGGGGGATTTGATAGCTGCTTTCAACTACCTGAAAGGGGGTTCCAAAGAGGATGGCTCTAGACTGTTCTCAATGGTAGCAGATGACAGAACGAGGAGTAATGGTCTCAAGTTGCAGTGGGGGAGGTTTAGATTGGATATTAGGAAAAACTTTTTCACTAAGAGGGTGGTGAAACACTGGAATGCGTTACCTAGGGAGGTGGTAGAATCTCCTTCCTTAGAGGTTTTTAAGGTCAGGCTTGACAAAGCCCTGGCTGGGATGATTTAACTGGGAATTGGTCCTGCTTTGAGCAGGGGGTTGGACTAGATGACCTTCTGGGGTCCCTTCCAACCCTGATATTCTATGATTCTATGATTCTATGATTTTCCAAACAGATTAGGATTTATTAGTCAGCTGGAACACAGCATTGGATGTCCTTAGGCTAGCACAGAGAGAGATTTAAAGCATAGTCCATTCTAGTCAAGCCAGAGCAATTCACCAGCCAAGTTCCATTGAACTCCATTTTCAGGCTCTGTCTCTGACTTCCTTAGTCACTCAGCCTCTCCCAGAAACCAGCTCTCTTTTCCCCCACCTGACACATCTCTGTCCTTTACTTCCAAGCTGGGGTCCTGCTCAGCTTCCATGCTGAGGGGCAGAGAAAACCTCCTCCCTCTGGATTGTTGGTGGTTAGGTGTCAGTGTTCTGGTAATTGGGGTTTTCCATGGTTCTTTTGGATTGCCCACTTATATGGGTAGGCCTGGGCCAGTCCTTTTAATGACCCATGCAGTCTGCTCAAACCACACACAGGATGACCCCCCCATGTCTCATAATCTGCCCTGAGAACAAATGTAGTCCTTTCCCCCTCCCCACTCCCCCTCCCATAGCAGTGCAAAGTATAGGAAGAAATTGTGGCACACATAGGATTCATAAAAATAGTACAGAAAATTCCTACTTTGTCATACCTCCCCATAATGACTAGATTCACTGTTATCCTAATAAAACACACACAGTGTTTCTGATAGAAGTGCTTGAGTTTCAGAAGAGGAAATATTCTGAAGACACAACCTGCCAGAGAATGTGGGGTCCCAATGTGCTTTGTCTCTTTCCCCATATCCCACTTTGTCTTCTTGAGTTGAATATCTTATCACAGGATTTCTAAATTCACTTGATATTTAATTACTTTGAACGAAGTAGAATTTAACTAAGGGATCAAAATGCAGAAGAGGAAAAGAAACCTGCTGTGCAGTTGCTTTCTGAGACTCTGGGCCTAATGCCGAGAATTGGAGCCTTTTGGACAAGTATCAAACATGATACTTCCTGAGTTCATAAATATGTAGCAGAATCTATCCATTGACAGTTTGTGTTCCCGAGTCCAAGCTTAAAAACCAAAAAACTTATGGCCCTTAACTATTTTAAAATGTCAACTATATTTAAAGATGCCATTAAGTGTAAGAGCCTGAAACAATAGCTCTGAGAGGTGTGAACTGACCCATCAATCCCAATGGAGTGTCAGCTCTTGAAACTAGTAACAAACCTCAGCATTGCTAACTTTCACTGCTGATCACTTGTAGCAACAGTCTCTCTAGATAACATGCATCTCCCACAATCCCAAACTGCCTCCCATGACTCTCTGGGAACTAAAAGTTCAAATATCACTATCCAGCTGCCAAAGCCTCCAGCTTTCCTCCATGACAATTTCTACAAGGCAGTTAGGAGTTATGGGCATAAATATGTAGCACAAAAACGAAAATTATGGGGCAGTGTAAAAATAGCTGAATTTAATTGAGAACTAAAATCAGAAGGAATTGTATACTAATTGCATTAGTCACCTATTAAAAATTTGAATTTTTTATTAAAATTACCTGAAGCTTCTCCAGAATGTATTGCAGGCTAATCTAGAGCACTACAGAACCTCGAGGGCTCTGCTGCTGAATTTAATTCCAGCTTGCTACATAATACAGAGGGTCCAGAACATGGCTTCTCTTGCAGTCAGCATTGGAAAGATGGGGTTAGAATTCATTTTAAGAAAACTTGGGCCTGCTTATGCCAATGGGATAACTGTTTTTGGTGCTGTTGAAGGTGGGGGAAGTGGGTTTAGAAAGTCTGTCAAGTTTGACAGTAGGTGTCAGAGCTTGGAATTAGATTTTGGACTCTTGTTTCTGGGCTGTTGAAGACAAAGGTACTTGATAAAATGCCATGCTTACTCTGGACGTATGGGAGTCCATACTGCACACTGGCTATTTAGGTGACTCAAGGAATAGTGAGAACAGTGAGAAATAGGTGCTATACTTCCAGATAAGAACAAGCTCAGGGAAATGGTGCCCATATTAGAGGAGGAATAGGGAACTGTAAAACCTCCTATCAAAAATAAATTATTTATTTTGTGACATGGTATCATTTATAGTGCTTTGCCTGAAGGGGTCTATAGGAAAGATGGCAGAGTCCTGAGATTGCTGAATGTAGGTGTTTTAAAAGGTGAAAAGAGCCCTTTTCATCAATTACAAGCTGGCTTTTCCAATCCCTCAGAGTGGCTGACTGACATCTATTTTCCTGTTTCTTGAGACTTTTCATTATTGCCATTTTTCTTTACAGTGCTACAGAGACCTGGGGAATAACTCTGCAGCTGTTCAGTGGATGAATCTGGCTTCAGAGCTGCCAGTTATCACAAATGAGGTAGCAATTTCTGCTCTTTATCTCACTGACACTCCAATATGATCATGTAACAAAAAACCCTTTAAAACTTAATTTTAGATCCACTTATAGACTTATATATGTATTTGACCTCTGGGATCAGATGAGAGAACATTTATTCAATATCAATCTACCTGTGAAATTGGTAATTTGGTAAAATTTGTCACTGGGCAATTTTATGAGAGATCCAAAAGCAAATCTTGTTTTGAATATTTATTGCCTAAGCCCTTCAAAATGTTTTGATGGACTCCCATTAAAATCAACTTTTAAACTAACAGTAATTTGGGTGGTAGTAACTTATTAAAAATTTGCAGATAATTCTTATTTTATAGTATACAAACTACGTTTAAGCAGGCTTAGACATAAACTTCCTCAAACCCTATCTTTCCATACTTCTTATTTAAGTGTATGGCAAACTTCACACACTGTAGTCTACTAGTGAACTTTCTCTTTAAGTTGTATGTTTTTGTGAATTTACTGCTGGTAAGAGTTGGTGGGTTGAGAGCCCTGGAAACTGAAGTTCACAGAAAGATTCAGCAAAGGTTCCTTATGCTGCCCTGCCTGTATATACTTCAACCCTGATTTGGAGAGTTGGGAGAGAGGTCTCTAAGCTCGCTCATTTTGTCTTCACCTTCAAAGGTGTTCTGTCTTATCACTTTATAGTTGTCTGTTCCTTAGCACAGACACTTGCCTTTTCATTGCATGTAGTTTCAGAATGCCCCAAGCGATCAAGCAACATAATGAAAACCATTGTGTGGTTGATACTGTATCCAAGTATGGCTGTCCTAGTAGCTGTAGCAAACTCAAAAATACCAGAAAGAACAGTTGGTAAAAAAAAGATGGAAATACAGCTTGGTAATTTAGGTAAGCTTCCATGACTATTAATATTATGTGACATATAGAATATGTTAAATACCTCAGGCATGGGAAGACATCTGTATCTTTTAAATTTTAGCATATGGCGTGGTAGAAGATATATCATGCTATATTTATTATAGAATATAAATATATATATGTAAAAAAAAATTCAGGTCCTTATAACTTTGTTTCTCACCCTTCTCTGTATGTGGCTAGCCTCTGAAAAAAGGACTATATGAGAATGGCATGGTGGGGCTCCCTGTTTAATGTTTTCCATATGAATCTTTCCAGGTTACAAGTTTAAAACAAAAAAAAAAAAGCCCAAAACCTGTTGGCCAAACTGCTGCAAATTCAACTTGGAATTCAAAAGTTAAACAGATTTTTTTTCTCTTCATTATGGGTCATGATACATTCCATTTGCAGGATCTTGCTGTAATTGTTTTGATGATACACAAATAGAATAGAATCCATCTCACTTTCCTATAGCAGTCTCTTTTGGCTTTGCACTGCTAGCAGCTGTAAAAATATATTTTTGTCATTAAAGTAGATATGACTGAATACAACAACAAAAAAGCAGATCTGAATAACATGGTGCCTTTTTATATAGCTTTCTCATTATAACCACACTTCAAGTATCACTTGATTGCCATGCATTTGAGACAACAGATGAAACTGAACTGGTAGGCCTTATACCTTACACTGGCCTGACAATAAGTTCACCCTGTCTACTGTGTGGGGAAATACAGTTATGGCATGGGTATTGCCAGTTTATTACTGTTAGTCAAGGACTGATCAGAAACCCACCAAATTACTTGTAATCAGTTATTGTTTACATCATAATTATCAAAAATGCAAGTAAAGTAATCTAGACAAGTCAGCCAGATCTTACTCCTTCATTCTCTGTATTATTGAATAAAAACTGACATGTAAGGCAACATCATAGAAGTATGCAACTTTGTTATGACAAACACAGTATTTTAAAATCTGTCATTAGACTGTGTTGCTGTAGCTGAATTATTCGGCTGGGGTTCAGGTCGGCAGGGAGTCTCAGCCAGCCATCTGCAACATGCTGACTTGGTAGTGCTGCCACCTCCAGAGCATTATCCATTACTGCATGAAGGTACTCAGCTGCTAAATGTTGCCAAACCAAAGGAAACCAGGGTATCAAACTGATGAATTCCAGAATGTGAACAGGAAATGGCCATATTCAGCCAAATGGGTAGCTTCCTCAGCTCAAGCTTCCTCAGCTCAAGTTCCTCTTGATGGAACTAGGATGAAACATTTAACTGGAAACAGGAGATATTCCAAAAGAATAAGTAGTATATTGGAGGAATAAAACTTAATAAGAAAAGCAGGGGGGTTTCAGGAAAGAGACAAAATCAAGGACGCATGAGCATTTACTTCCCTTTTCTGAGATGGCATAAAGAAAAGAGCAGCATGCCACAAACAGGAAAATGAGGGTCTAGGAAGGCAGTCCAGATAATATTTATATCGTGGCTTTCATTTTTAATGTAATTGCACACATTCATCCTCTTTACCCCATAAGGTAGATAGGTAACTTGATCATACTCATGGAAGAACAGAGGCAAAGAGGTGAAGTGGCTTACCCAGTTCAACAAAGAGTCTGCATGAAAGCGAAGGTTAGAACTCCAGAGTTCCTGGTTCACAATTCTGTGCTTTCAGAAGTGAAAAAGAAATAAGAAAGAAGGCTTCCTCTTACTGCTTGGAAACCCTGAATAGAATTTTTAAAACAACTATAAAGACATGTATCCAGTAGGAGGAGGGATATGAGAAGTTGATTTTAAAAAAAAAACAACATAGGGTTGAATAAGAAAATGAAACCAAGTGAGTAACCTTTAATTTTGTAAATGGGACTGGATTAAATCCACTGGCCATTGTGATGTGTATCCTTTCTTTGCTTTCTCAGGATGAAAAACTCAAGAGGGAGATTGAGGAGATGCAAGGAATCTCAGAAGAATAAGTATTTTTTTAAAAGCCCAGTCCTCTGATAACTGTGAACAGTACAAATTCCAGTCTAAAGGATCTCACAATCCAGATGATCTTGGATTGGGCTTCATGGGCGAACCGCAGATCTTACAAAGAACAAACCAAACTGCAGTTTCAACAGCACTTCCCTGAGGAGTTAAATCTTGGCAGAGATTCACGGGACTAAACTCTAATTCTGTTCATCTGCCTGCCTGTTACACAGATATAGTCTAATGAATCCAGTGCTTGACCTGTTCAGTGCAGCAGCCATCAACTTGATTTGGATTTTAGTTTTCCTCTATGCCTTTGATTTTAACATTCATCCACCTACACTTCCCAAGAAGTATTTTTTGCTCAACTTCCACCAGGAGAGGACATAAACATGTGAAGTTCAAGTTGTGATGGGATCCTGTGCTCTATTTAATAAAATGTCAGAGGCATGGTTCTAGTGTGTCATGAAGGCAGGGAATCAACAGCCCCTTAGCTATGCCTATATTTCTTAGTAGATAGTGACAACCATTGCTAATAGGCAGAGCTGAGAATGTCAGTCTTTCCTTACTGCTGAGCTCTTTGATTGCTCATGGCTTTTTCAGCATAATACCAAAGGCAAGAGTTCTGCTCAGCCCCTCCTCACCTCCCTCTGAAAACAATCAGTGATCTTGTTGTCTCTTTGCAAATTCATCTGACTAGTTAGTGGTTTTAGTCATCAAGGTAAAATCAGCAATACTCATCAACATATGTCTAGGAGGTTAACATCATGGGACCAGTGTATCTGCTTTCAGAGACGTTCTTCAGAAATAAGAATTTATGTTAAAGAAATGTATCACTGCCATAAGAGACAAAGTGATAAAATCTTAAACTTGGAACGCAAACTGGATTTTCTTCACTCATCAAAAATGCTAATATTTTAATCCAAGTGGACACTTTCAGATTCCTTAATTGTGAAAGGTTGATGTCTTCTGCACTCATCTAAACCTTACCTACCTGATGTAAATGAAGAAGTTTAGGAGTTGCAGAGGCTGTTCATTATCTTTATGAAGCACTTGCTGCAGAAAGGGAGGAACCACGTGGCAAAATTGACAGTTCAGCACAATGTCTTTCCACCTCATTCTGCTAGCTAACAAATTCAAAGTATAATCAAAATGACACTTGGGGTGGGGTGGAGAATCAAGGTAACCACTCATATTTGTTCCAGCCAGTTCCAAATAGCAGAAAGTCTGTTTTTTTCCTCCTCTAACACTTTTTTCCAGAGGACAACACAACTCACCTTGTTCTATGCACAGTGATTTCTCCCAGGAATCTAACTGGGCTTCCTCTTTCCTTTTAATTTTTAATTTTAGGTGGTAGCTATCTGTGTGTGGGCATTAAACACTTTATTACATGTTGTATAATATCATGTCTGATTTGCTGTAGAGTGGGATTACAAAACCAAACATTTAAGCTAATTACACACTATCTAATAGAAAATGAGATCTCATTGCCTTTCTTAACCACATATACATATGTATTAGGGGGACACTTTGGGGGCTGGGGCTGGTGGGGGGACAACCTTGGCTGAGTTTTCCCAGGTCCTGATAGAAATCAGAGACTGACAATTCACCATCCTCTGTGGAGGAGGAATCAGAGGACTTCTAGAACTTTTAAGCTTTTGCTTCCCCTTTTTAGTTTTTGCTTTTTTGTTCGCTTAGAGAGCGTACTAGCTCCATCACAGCTTTGGTGAGGCCTTTTGCATCTAGCTTTCCCAAGGGCCTGAAGTCCTCTCTCAAGATTTTTGAGTCCTTGCCTGCTGGGTCGCATTCCCCCAGGGAGGGGGAATGCTTCTAGAGTCCTGGCCAAATTGGGACGCAGGGGGCTGTTTGTGAGCTCTGCTTCTTTTCCCAGGCTACTCAGGACCCATTTTAAGATGTGGGGGAGGGGATTTGTGACCCTGTAAGTCTCACTTCCCTGTTTTCCAGGCATCCCGTGGGCCTTACCCCCTGAGTCAGCTGACTGCGGTCCTCTTCATTCTTCCCAGAGACACCTAGTCCATTATTGCAGAGTTAATTACAGCTGCTCTGGTGGGTAGGATCCCCATGCCTGTTCGACTCAGGGTAAGTCCTGAGGGGAACTGTCCCAGGTCACAGCTGGGGGACTGTTTGGATTTCATACGCTGCTTTTTTAGGCTTCATTGTCATTCCTAAAAGGTGCTGAGAAGCTAACAGGGAGGCGCTGCAGTGGAGGCTCTGGGTGGGTTCCAATACCTGAGTAAAAACTGGCCTGGGGGGAGGAGGGGGCTTGGGAGGGAGAACACTGCTCACTGGTGCCCCCAAAAATTAGTCAAAAAAACCCTGTTAGGCAGATAAAAGGCAGGAGCACTGAAGCTGCTGTCCACACACTGCCATGGAGGCAGAATCTGGCCAGAAGTGTAAGTCTTCAGCAAATCTCCAAATAGTTAAATGTTCTGACAAATTCTAGAAGAGAAGACTTTAGAAATATTCAGGTTTTGAAGGCATGGGACCCACCAAGAGAATTCTAGTTCAGATGATGTCTGCTTGTTTCTAAATAGACATGAGAATACAATTAAAATTGGAAACTGCCAATTGAGCTAGGTGAAGTGAGATTAATGAGCACCTAATTAACTGCCCCTTTCTCCATTCTACTCCCTGGGAATCCATTCTGGATGGATGGTATTTGAATGTATGTGCAGTTGGGCCCCAGTCATGCTTCCACTCAAAACTGATGGCAGAACTCCTATTAAATAGGAGTAGGATTGGGGTGCTTGCAGAGCATTCTTCTCTGTTATGTAGAATAGATCCTCAAGTAACCAAGGAATAGATCAGCTCCTTGTATGGCCATGTGATATGCTGTAGTTCATGAGGAGACTTGCACAAACGTAGCTCTCTCATGAGGAGACTTGCACAAATGTAGCTGTGAGTTAAAGGTTAGGCAAGCAGGGATTGATGTTAATACCAAAATCTGAGAGGGTTTTTTTCCCTCCATTGGTTGAAAGTTGAAATGAGTCTTGTGGGGTATTGGATAGAATGCCTTGAAAAAAGACATTTAAGGAAGATTGGGCTGTGTGACTGAACCTCTTTTAGCTTTGAGAGAGCTTAAATTTCTTCATTGAATGGGGAGAGGGCAGTAATGAGGTTAAGGAAAGGGATGTCCTTTCCTCTTTTTAACATTTTAGTGGGAGCTCTAGTTTTTAGATTACTTCAAATGAGGAATGGTGTCTTCTCTTTACCCCTTATTTCATCCCTCCATTTTTGTTTGTGAACATTTACTCTAGGCTTTCTATGTATTGGGTTTCCTGCTTCAATTGCATTTTTTTTTTTTTTTAAAAGCAGACTTCCACTTGTTGCTTAAAAAAAAAAATCTTGGTCTGGAATTCCATTTTAATTTAATTTTTACCCATTGTGCTTTTTCATTGGGAACTTGAAGTTCAGGGCTGCGATATTCAGAGCTGTGCATGTACAGGGAAGACTTCCATTGGAAGCTACACTTCTGGCTTAACAACTGGATGGAGACTTGAATTCAACACACTATTTTCTAATCAGATATGTTTGCTGGAAACTAATGTGGCTCTAAGAACATGAGGAAAGGAGATGGTAAAGTCTGCAGTTCTTTTCAAGCTCAAAGGCTCTATTTTTGCTGTTTCCATCCTGACCATCTATCACAGGGGTGGCCGACCTGAACCTGAGAAGGAGCCAGAATTTACCAATGTACATTGCCAAAGATCCACAGTAATACGTCAGCAGCCCCTCATCAGCTCCCCCCCACACCCCCCTGCTCATAGTGCCTCCCACCCACGAGGATCAGCGACTCCCCCTCTCTTCCCACACCACCTGATCAGCTGTTTTGTGGCATGCAGGAGTCTGGGGGTGAGGGGGGAGGAGAGGGAGGAGCGAGGGCATGGCAGGCTCAGGGGAGGGAAGGGGTGGAGTGGGGGCAGGGCCTGTGGCAGAGCCAGGGGTTGAGCAGTGAACATCCCCTGGCCCACTGAAAAGCTGGCGCCTGTAGCTCCAGCCCCGCAGTCGGTGCCTATACAAGGAGCCGCATATTAACTTCTGAAGAGCCGCATGTGGCTCCGGAGCCACAGGTTGGCCCCCCCGATCTATCGCAGTGATCCTTGGTATGCTGTGCTGGGGATCAAATGAATTTTTTTAAAGGTTCTAGCTTTCTGTGTTTCTTGCTGGTTATGAATAAGAAATCTGATTGAGGAATGCAGTTTCAATTCTAATGAACAGCATATCTTTCAGATTGATGTGGCGAATCATAGAAGTTTAATTAAAAACACACTCCTAACCATGCTGTTTTGGGATTTTTGGTTTAAACAACTAAATTTTAAGACTCCTCTTCAGAGGATAAACTTAAGATACTCTGACAGAGAGTGGCTTTTATATTCAGGCAGGGAAAGGTGGCAGGGGTTATTCCTTCTGTTAGAAAGGGGGATGCACTTTAACAGCTTCAGGTAAACACAGAGCTTGTTTTGTTTTTTATGTTTGCACCTGTTTTACTGACCATGAAATTAACAGTAACATCCAGGACTGAAATTGACTGCACTGTAAACATTCCAGGGCCATAAGAGACAGGAGATTTGGATGAGTGAGGGTATGTCTACACTACGAAATTAGGTCGAATTTATAGAAGTCAGGTTTTTAGAAATCGGTTTTATATATTCGAGTGTGTGTGTCCCCACAGAAAATGCTCTAAGTGCATTAACTCGGTGGAGCGCTTCCACAGTACCATGGCTAGAGTCGACTTCCGGAGTGTTGCACTGTGGGTAGCTATCCCACAGTTCCTGCAGTCTCCGCTGCCCATTGGAATTCTGGGTTGAGATCCCAATGCCTGATGGGGCTAAAACATTGTCGCGGGTGGTTCTGGGTACATATAGTCAGGCCCCCGTTCCCTCCCTCCATGAAAGGAAGGGCAGACAATTGTTTCACGCCTTTTTTCCTGAGTTACCTGTGCAGATGCCATACCACGGCAAGCATGGAGCCCGCTCAGCTCACTGTCACCGTATGTCTCCTGAGTGCTGGCAAACATGGTACTGCATTGCTACGCAGCAGCAGCAACCCATTGCCTTGTGGCAGCAGACGGTGCAATAGGACTGGTAGCCGTCATCGTCATGTCCAAGGTGCTCCTGGTCACCTCTGTGAGGTCGATCAGGAGCACCTGGGCAGACATGGGCGCAGGGACTAAATTTGGAGTGACTTGATCAGGTCATTCTCTTTAATCCTGCAGTCCTATTGAACCATCTTATGGTGCGCAGGCAGGTGATACGGATTGCTAGCAGTCCTATTGCATCATCTTCTGCCGGGCAGTCAAGAGATGAGGATGGCTAGCAGTCCTATTGTACCATCTTCTGCCGAGCAGCCCTGAAATGTGGATGGCATGCAGTCCTTCTGCACCATCTGCTGCCAGCCAAAGATGTAAAAGATAGATGGAGTGTATCAAAACAAGAAATAGACCAGATTTGTTTTGTACTCATTTGCAAAAACCCGCTGCCCCCCGTCTAGGGGACTCATTCCTCTAGGTCACACTGCAGTCACTCACAGAGAAGGTGCAGCGAGGTAAATCTAGCCATGTATCAATCAGAGGCCAGACTAACCTCCTTGTTCCAATAAGAACAATAACTTAGGTGCACCGTTTCTTATTGGAACCCTCCGTGAAGTCCTGCCTGAAATACTCCTTGATGTAAAGACACTCCCTTTGTTGATTTTAACTCCCTGTAAGCCAACCCTGTAAGCCGTGTCATCAGTCGCCCCTCCCTGCGTCAGAGCAACGGCAAACAATCATGAATCTGAGTTGAGAGTGCTGTCCAGAGCAGTCACAATGGAGCACTCTGGGATAGCCCCCGGAGGCCAATACCGTCAAATTGTGTCCACAGTACCCCAAATTCGACCCGACAAGGCCGATTTAAGCACCAATCCACTTGTCAGGGGTGGAGTAAGGAAATTGATTTTAAGAGCCCTTTAAGTCAAAATAAAGGGCTTCATCGTGTGGACGGGTTCAGGTTTACATCGATTTAACGCTGCTAAATTCGACCTAAAGTCCTAGTGTAGACTAGGGCTAAATCTTAATTGAAAGACCCTTCGGAAGCCTTTTTCCAAGATTTATTGCAGGGATCAGAGATGAGAATTATTTTTCCTGCAACTCGTCTTGTGTTGTTTTTATGGCATATCTGTCTGTGGTTAATTAGTATTGTGTTAAAGAATAACTGTGAAATGACCAAACTGCTTTTAACTTCACTGTGTTGTCTTGTTTGAAATAAAACACTTGAAGTGTCTAAGGAGAAAATTTCCCCTTATTTAATTGTAGTGTTGGCTCCTTATTCTTTACTGTAATGATTTAGGTAATTGAGCAAGTCCACTGACAGAAATACATCTTTCTGTTAAAAAGTCATTGAATGCATATGTATGCATAATACTGAAAATACCATAATGAACATATGGGAGCATAACATGTCACGGTTTTGTGGCTGGGGGATGTTGGGGAGGGGAGAATGTGTTACGCTTGTGGATGATATAGTGTGTATATATACATAGCTGCTGATACTTTCACTGTAATACATATGTACACTTCCTGTTTTTTAAAAAAAGGAATGTTACTTATACACACAAGTTGATTTAAGGTGAATTTATCTTGTTAATCATTTGTACTGATAAGGATTTGAGTAATCTAAGTCTCTAGCCTCTCTTACCCAAATGACCAGCTCTTTCCCCTTCAGAAAGTGTGACAAGTGTTAAATCAAGTTAGTTTTAGCATTTAAACTCTTTAGAATCTTACATTTTATAGCTCCTTTTATTCTAAAGTATTACACAATGCCAGCAAACGAATATACCAACTATACAGAGCAGTCACTTCTGCCTTTGCTGAAATTCAACTGCCCTCTGGAGTGCAATGCACTAACTGTTTAACAGTGCAGAGTATTAACATTTGTGGAAAGCAAAGAATACTGTATCTAAATGAAACTACAGGAGGAATTTAGGTATAATGTAATTATCCAAGCCTGAATTTAATCATATTCCTGGTCTAATACCCCACTCCTAGAAGAGTGCCATCAAACCATCAGTTACCAAAGTACTGGGGAAATTGGTTTTATATCTCATATCAAGACAGAATCTTAAGCATCACTGAATTCTTCCTGATGTTCTGGGTAAGTTCTGACTTTCTAAGCTAGAAAATAAAGCTAGAAAAAGCACACCCCTGAGTGATAGCTAAGCCAACCTAAGTCCCCCAGGATAGACAGTGTTAGGTCACCTACCACCTCTTGGGGAGGTGGAGTACCTATGCCGATGGGAGAACCCATTGGCATATGTAGTGTCTACACAGAAGTGCTACAGCAACACAACAGCATTGTAATTGTAGATGAGCCTTCAGTGACAAGTAACAGGGTCAACATCATTTCCAACTAGAAATGGGCCCTACAACACCTGTTTTACTTCCTACAACACAAGACTGTTCCTTGGAACATCTCTGGCAAATACTGACCTGCTCTGACCCTGTTGAATTTGAGAGAGTGGTTGCATGCAACTTCCTATGTGTGCATTCTCTCATTTTCCACAGCAATCCCTGCTGCTGACATCACTAAAGTTTTCCTTTGTGATATTTGTTGAGTGGTGAGAGCAGTCACTGGTTCATTTTGAGGGTTTTTTTAATCATAATCCCATTACAAGGTCTCCTGAATATCAGTATGGGTAATCAAAGTTTTTTCCAACTGCAAATGGTACAGCTAAAGTGTGTATGTTGTTTCTGCTTGTATAATTGGTGTCTCACCCGCAAAACTTCTCCAGCTGAACAAAATGACTAGTGGAAGTCATATTTTCACTGTAAAAGGAAAACGGTCACAGTGTGGAGGAGAAAAAGTTAGTGGTACCTTTCTAGGCTCCAGGCACATGAGACGCTGGCACAAATCTACTGTGAACAATGTTTAAAATAGTTGCACGTACTCTCTGGGCACCTTGGGCTGAGTTCCCTGTCAGTGGCATCTGAATGCACCATTGGGCTTAGCTTGGCTCTTTCTCTGGTGAGTCTCATGTACCCTGCTGTGCTGCTTGAGCTTGTCTCCCCCTTGTGGGATCTCGGGTAATCCACTGGGCTCTGCTAGGTTCCTTGGCTGGGCATGGGTGGAAAAGTGGCAGCACCCTCAAGCCCACTCACTGGTGTTGCCAAAATGAGCTGTCAGTCCCAGCAGATTGGGCAGATCTGCGTAGTGTGAACATGTTTTCTTATGTGCTTTTGAGGAGCTAACAATGTTGACATCAAAGTGATAGCTGTGGCATCTGAGTGCCCATTGAAATGAATGGAGCAGATCACATCTCTGAGCTATTGCTTCAGCTTCTACAATCGCAGGCAGACATCATGTTGTTAAGACTACTCAGCAACCAAAGTAGCTAGAGACTTTTTAAAAAAATAAAAATTAAAAGCTTTAGATTCTACAAAAATAAGGGCAGAAACATGAAAGAGGTATCAGTGTGCTGTTCTGCTGCCTATCCACTGCATCTGAGCCTTGGGGGAAAGGGTTTCTCCCACTTGAACTAAAGTCTTCAGTCTTGGTTTAATTCCACCATTAATTTCATGTGGACAACATGCCTCTACACTACAGCTTGATTCATCTTCCACCAAGGCATCTCTGTAGAGGTAGGTGCAGGCTTGATCTGAGTGGATAGTTTTAATCCACAATCAAATTCTACTCACTGGATTGTTTGTTTAAAAGCAAAGCATACTCTCCAAAAGCCTGTGTGTGTTCCGTATTGCAGACCTGCTTAATCATAAAACAAGGTATATTTGTCAGATCTGCTTTCTCCAGTGGGATTGTTGTGCCATCACAGTTCATACTTCTCTTCCCCCCATTTCTCAATTTCTTAGGTCTTTAGAGTGGAACTAATTTGTTCTGCATCCTCTGCAAGGTTAGTGTCAAGTCTGCAGAGCTTCAAGTCTTGAAACCTTTATGAGCCATTTGCAAATAATGCTGTAATCTTGGATGATTTTTCTGCCTCTTTCCTGCTTCCCAAAAAAATCTCAGTTCTTGGGAATCTCTCTTCCTGCCTGCTTTCCCCCGGCCCTGCACTTGAGAAATGATCTGGTCAACAAAGCATTGCAAAATTGTTCAAATAACTGCCTTTAGCAGTTTTTCCCTGTAGAAAAGAGCTGTAGCCAACCTGCTCTGCAACAGCGTGCTGCCAACTGGCACAGCAAAGGAAAGATTTACTGTTGCATACAAACATCTAGGCCTAAATCTTCAGAAGTTGTTGTTGGGGGTGCCCCCAACTTGATATACTTCAAAAAATGTGGAGAGGCCACATGGACACATAGGAAGGTTTCTTCACAAGCTAGAAATTTAATCAAAACAAAGCACAGTTCTACAAGCCAATACTGAGTAATCCTAAAGCCACTGAACTGTGGAGCACACATGAATCTGTATGTGTGGATTCCTAATGCATATCCAGCACTGTAGTATTGAAGGGCCAAATATGAATAGTAGTAGCATCATGGTTTTGGTTCAGCTGAGACCACTTTCCTCTCTCTCAGGTGTTGGTCTGCAAATGGCTCTGGACTGCTTAACCATTATTGTGTGGAAGCCTGTGCACAGAGTTGAATCTTGCATTGTGATCTGAACTCTGGTTCTTGCAGGGAGTTCCACAGCCAAGAGCTGATGCCTCTCGCCTCCATCGTTTTCATTCTAGGTTTTGTTGGCCAGGGTGGTCCTGTTGATCGTAGTAATATTGGAGGGGTGCAGAGAGAGATGGTCCTGGAGATAGCTGAGTCCTCATCCACTGCACTCATTTGAAAATGAGGAGTATGATCTTGCAGCAGTTCCCATGTTTTTCCCCTCCATGCTGTTTTCATAGAATCATAAAAATGTAGGGCTGGAAGAGAGCTCGAGACGTCACCAAGTCCAGTCCCCTGTGCTGAGGCAGGAGCAAGTAAACCTAGACCATCCCTGACAAGTTTGGCGACCCTGCTTGATTACCAATTTTTACCTTTCAGTCAAAAAGGCTGTTACTCAATAAAAGGTGGTCCTTCAGTCTACAATGCCAGCATCGCCCAGAGGATAGATTTAGATATCAAGTCAGTCACCAGCTGGATTGCAAAACCAGAGATTGTCCACAGAGCTGGGGTAAATGGACTGTAAAACTCTGAGCTGTGCAATAACGGTGCTGGAATGCTGCTGTCTGGCATCTCCAGTGACATTTTGCGTGCCAGTAGTTCAGACACGTTCAAAAGCCTGGGGTGAAGAGCAGGAGGAAAATGAGATTTAGGGCTTTTAAAATTCTGCATTTTGAAACAGCTGCTGAATGCTGGCTTGTTTATGTACGTAGTTTTTATTTGAGTTTAATTAGGAAATTGCTTTGTCCCATTCATTGGACAAAGTAAATCATTTCCCTCTTAAATATGCTGTAAGGCCTTATATTATTTGGTCCAATAATCACACAATATAATATTTTGTGATAAATATAAATTGTCCCTCTAAATGAGCAGGAACGCGGGGAGAAAAAACCTTTTGTAGTGAAATGGCCCACCTCGATTATCACTACAAAAATTTTCCCCCCCATCCCCCGCTCTCCTGCTGGTAATAGCTCACCTTACCTGATCACTCTCGTTACAGTGTGTATGGTAACACCCATTGTTTCAGGTTCTCTGTGGATATAAATCTCCCCACTGTATTTTTCACTGAATGCATCCGATGAAGTGAGCTGTAGCTCAGGAAAGCTTATGCTCAAAATAAATTGGTTAGTCTCTAAGGTGCCACAAGTCCTCCTTTTCTTTTTTTAAAGGTTAAACAGGCACTCACTCTCACCAGAAATAGTGAGCAAACTTAAATCAATTAGTCCTGATGGTTGGGGTTTACCTAAATACTCGTCTGCTATTGGTCCAAAAGCCTGTCCGTAAACTGCACCATTCCACCTTCCCTTTTTGTTTTGACACCCTGCTTCTTCTTCTAGGCTAGACTCTAGACTAGGCCCCAATTCTGCCAGCTACTCCATGCTGGTAGACTCCTATTGACTTCCAAGGGCATTCAGGGATCTGCCTGCCTCCCCCACATGGCATTCTTTGCAAGATCAGGATCTAGGTGGGCACATTTCTTACTTTTAAGTACTTCATACACATTTTGAAAATTGCCCCTGCCTGAAGAAATACAAAAGATGCTCTGCTTTAAAAACAGAAGTAAAACACTTGCAAACTGGAGAAGCAGCAGAAACATGCCCTTCATTTTCAGTGTGTCAGCTACCACAAGCAACCTGGGAGACTGCAATACCATGTGTTTGTCCCTGCTGGTTTTTGCTTGCATTTGTGGGTTACTGTTGTGAAAGAAGCAGAGCAGTTCTTGTGCTACAGTCAATTTGCATTTGCTCCTAGCCTTATTACAGATGTAAGTCAGATGTTTTCTGCACTAACATTATTAATTCAAAAATCACCCCACTATAAATCAATATGTAACAGTATGCTGTAAAATATTGGTTTTATCTTCACAGGAGGGGGGTGTGTGTGTAAGGGAGACTTTCATGAATTATGACCTTTATGTCCAAGCAGGGATGTGAAACCTACTGTTCTATTTCTGCCCATATTCAATAATATCTTAGAATAAGCTTTTGTGTATGATGATTTTGGGGACATTGTAGCAGTCACCTCTCTTTTGGATGTGGCAGGCTAGCAGGAAAAGTTTTTACATGGACATTTTTTTAATCTGAATTCATAATTTACAGCAGTCTTAGGCCCGAAGCAACTATGCACAGAGGATATCTATAAGCCTGTGTAATCCTGGTGTTTCCTAAGTGGTAGTTGACTGTAACTCCCACACCCTAAATTACTTGGAAAGCATTGAAATACCAAAGTGCACTCTTCTCAAATGGTTTTTAAGACTTTTTGTACTCTTGGCTGTTTTTTTTTGCAGGGGGGAAAATAGTTTACTTGAATGAACAGCTGTGTAGTATCTTTCCAGCTACTCAAACAACTTGAACTATTTTCTTAAGTCATTTGTATTCTTTTCCATTTAAATAATCTCATCAATATTGCAAACAAGAAAAAATTGAAGAGTCTTTGTAACAGCTTGTCACCAAGCCGAGCACTCTTCTTGTGCACTCCACAATGATGATCAGTACACTCAAAGCACCTGTTTGGGGGGTGGGGGGTGGGAACTTGTACCATCCAGCAGGTTATCAATTTCCTGGCCTCTTCCCCAAGTGCTAGACGATGGGGTCGTTCTTCCTGGGGCTTCCCGATAGTGGCTGTCTCTATCCCAGTCCCCACTTTCACTTGCCTTTTACTATTTATTAAAAGGAATAATTCAACATACAAATCTAGTCTAAGTCAAACACATAGTTTATGGACCTTTCTGTGGTAGGTAAAATGGCAATTAACAGGGCAGAGAGAGACTTGGAGGAGCAAATAGTCAAAAGAACAAATACGGAAAAAGTTGGCTGGCAGTGTGGACTCTTCAAATCTTCTGGAGGGAAGAGATGGTGATGAAAAGCTTAGACACATGGAAAGGTTTTCATATGAAGAGAGAGTGATAAGGTTAGGCCTGCTTAGTTTAGAGAGGAGACAAATGAAAAAGGACATACATGCTGGTGATATACAAAGTACCACCTGGTTTAAAAAAGCTGGGCACTCCTGTTTGCCCTTCCCTATGGTACAAGAACAAAAGGACACCCAATGAATTTAAAAAACAACAAATCTTGAAGTAAGCTCATTAGCAGACTATCTCATTGGGAGAGGGGGAGATAAAGCTTGGTAGGATTTAAAAAGGAATGAGAAGGGGTGAGATCCTCATCCCAGTTCTAGCCTCTTTATGCTGGATAAAAGGACCAGAATAGTGTAAATTAGTCCTAAAAAACCTATCTCCTGCCAAAGGAGGATTCCTCCTGAGCAAGCACTACAGAAGCCAGCTTTAAGGCTGCCCTCAGAGGACCCCCTCACAAGGTGTAGGAGGCATGGTGCTCGGGGGCAGGGATGCAGCCCTACAGAGATTCTGGGTAGTGCTGAAGCTGAAGGAAGCTGATGTAATTTAGACAGACCCCCCCACCCAGGATTGTCTGTATTATTTTTCGGACCTCTCCAGACCTGCAAAACAGCCCAGGATAAGGAGGTGCAAAGCTGACATAAAACCACTTGACACAACCTGTGCTGTGATTTCTGTGCTGCACTTCTTAGAGGTGCAGCCCCAAGTCTCACCCCTGGTATTTATGTTGCTTTTAAGATCATCCACAATTAGGTTACATATTATAAAATATGTGTAAGGGATATAACTCGGGGTTGGGGGCATAAGCCGCCAACTCAAGCTGATCAGGAAACTGGATTTCCACTGTATGAGAAATTCTAACCTTTGAAAATTTGTTTTCATTCTGACTTGGAAGGAAAAATCAAAATTTGAATTTTTTCATGTAAACAAAATTCTGAAAAATTTAGTTGGAAACACTGAAACATTTCATTTTGGTAATGTTGAAACAAATATACATGTGTGTGACTATAATACAGTTAATAGAACCTAGAGATGTAACTAAATGAATTGAAAATATAAAGTTGAAATGAAATGTTTCTGCCTTATCAAAATGAGTCTCAAATAGTGTCAAAATCAACACATTCACATTAAGTGCTTTGATTTTAATGAAACTGCATTTTCCATTGGAAAACTGTTCTACCAAAAATCTTGACCAGATGTACCAAACACAAACTGCCTTGAGCTAGGTAGAAACTTCCTCTGCTGGCAGATTAATCCATCATTCTCCTTTTGGGATATTCTGCACCATGCTCTGAAGCATCTGGTATCTAGACAAACCACAGGTCTAGTTTAGTATGATAATTTCTATGTTATTCTTTTGGGACAGGAAGCTATGGAGGGTCTTGGATACTGTGATGAAGAGTACAGTATCCAATCTTAGATTAGATATATTATCCACCAATGTAATTAGTGATGCATTTTAAAGTAGTATGGAAAAGTCTGGCATGAAGGAGTTAATAGCAGCAGCAGAAGAAGAAAACAGTAATTTCTGAGTTATGCATTTATTAATTGCTCACTGCTTGTGGGATTTTAATTCTTTGCACTAATGGGAAAGAACATTTAAAAAAAAATGCAAGTCATTTTGCCAAATTGAATTAAGAAGCTAAATGTTGGGGAAAGAACATAATAAGAGTTGTATTCCATGTAATTTCCCTAATGGCAATTCTACAAAAGTTTTAAGAGTGCAGTTCAGGCCTTCCAAAATTTTTTCCAGTTATGCTGGAGGTTTATAGGCAAGGAGACTAGTTCTGTGTTGGTTTCCACCTGAGATGTTTTCTTAGTGCAGATTTAAAAAAGCAAAAAAGAGAGAGACCAAACAAACAAACAAAAACCTTCTGCAGCTAGAAAGCCCCATACAAAAATATATTCTGTCTGATGAACTGGTACCAGGACAGCACAATGAGAGGTACAGAGAGGATGCAAGTTTGAGAATGATTGTGTTCTAATTTTAAAGGATATAATAGGTTTAGACAGCCTGGCAAATATTTCTCTTGCATTTCTATACAGTGCTTTCCATGTGAGGATCTCAAAACACTTTTACAAATATTTATTGTATCTTTATAGCTCCCCTGTGAGGTAGTATATATTATACCCAGACTTCAGGTGAGGAATCAAGCACAAAGAGCTGGAGTGACTAAGTGCAGGTGAGATCATACAACAAGTCAGTGCCAGAGCTAGGAATAAAATTCCTTCTCAATATAACAGTGCTTTATTCTTTTATTATTTACACTATTCTACAGTGTTTGCAAATACAGATGTGTTTAGTAAAATGAACACAAGGTCTGGATATGGAATAATGTACAATACTTAATGGAGTTTAAATAGTGAAACTGTTTTGAGATATTCCTTGGATTACATATAGCATGTGAGGGGTACTGTACATATGCCCCCCACATAGATCAGTAGTTTTTAAGCGCTCCAACAAGCAAGCTGTAATTGGACTAGTTCCAGCCTTGTACTTTCAGGGCAGATGGTCTCAGTCAAATTCTGAGCTGCTTCCCTGTCCAGTGGAATAAACCACTTCAGCTGCATTAAACCCTTGCACGCGTTTTCAAGCTGACTCTGAGGAACTTTTTCTCAAAAGTCTTTGCAATAACTAGCATTTCAGATAAACAAAGCACATCTCTCAAGTGGCGAAAGGGCCAACAGATGTTCTCTCATGTGTATCTGTGTGGGATTGGCTGAGGAAATCGTTCATGGCTGAAGCACTGCTGAAGCAGTGGGAGAACTTGCACCAGTGTGAGGTATCTGTCCCCCTATAGACTGCTTGCTGAAAAGGTGCATTGGCTGGGTTGTTTCCTGATCTACAGACTTTACTAATAGAACATAAAAAATGGCCATATGGGGTTGGGCCAAAGTCCATCTAGCCTAATATCCTGCTTTTTAGAATGGCCAATACCAGGTGCTTCAGGGGGAATGAACAGAGCAGGTAATCATCAAGTGATCCACCCGCTGTTGCCCATTCCCAGCTTCTGTTATTAGCATCCATGGCAGAGTAGGTTGTACTACACTTTGCAAGTTTTGCTTTTCCAGCCTACCTTCTGTTTTTCCTGTTTAAGAAAAAGTTGATCAATGATAACCTATTGTTACCCCCATTATGACTAGTGGAAGTTGTGAAATTCACCCCATAAGAAATTATATCTGCATTCAGCAGATGCTGGCAGGAAGGAACACTGGGGAAGCTTGCAAGTCTCAATTGGATGCAGTACTTTAATCAACAGAATCCAGTTCAGTAGGGTTTTTATATGGTTCCTTCTGAACTTTATACTTAAAATGTAAGTTCCTGGGGCCATGGGTGCCAGGTTTGTATAATTTTTGGTTGTGCCCAGAACAGGTCCAAGCAGAGCCGTCCCATCCATAGGACGGACTGGGGCAACCACCCCAGGCCCAGCGCTTCAGGTGGACACTGGATCCAGGGCGGCCTGGAGGGTTAGCAGGGGGCCTGGCGCCGGCAGCAGCAAGCAACCTGGTGCCAGCCCCCCGACCCTGCTCCGCCGGCTCCCAGCGTCTGTCAGGGGAGGGGTTGGAATCCGGAAAGACGCAGTGCAGGGGTGGAGCAGGGGCAGAGCAGGGTGGGGGCTTGGGGGAAGGGGTGAAGTGGGGGCAGGGCAGAAAGAGGTGGGGCAGGGCAGAGCAGAGTTGCTGGCTGCTGCCAGCGTCAGCCCCCCCCCCCCATGAGCTCCTGAAGCATGGGGCTCCCCAAAGCATGGGACCATTGCCCCAGTCTGTCCTATGGACGGGATGGCTCTGAAAATATAAGCCCAAACAGTGGTGGAGCCAGGCCCACCTTTCTGAATATTGGTGGAGCATAGGCACCATGGGCCCATATAACTCGCTGCCTGGGGCAAGGACTGTCTTTTATTCTGTGTTTATACAGCGTCTAACAGAATAGGCGGAGTGATTTTTAAAAAAGTAAATGGTTACAAATATATTTTTTCTGAAGTCTGGGGCTTACACAGAACACGTGGGAAGACTGAGCTAAAGTTTTTACAGATGCTGGTGTGGGTTGAACAAGGTGAGTCACTTGTGTACCCCTTACTTCTCAGTAATGTAGCCACCTCAGACTCAGAAAGGGGTTGCCTACTCAAAGCCCGTTCTCTTCCATTCAACCTACAAAATTGAGTGGAGTCTTGGCTGAAAGAAGATCTCTGCAAGTGGGAGCTCCTGCAGGAAATCAGATTGTAGGTCTGAATCATACCACTACCATCTCAAATGAACTAGAGTAACAGCTATGATACTTGTTCGGGGTTAAAATAGACATCTGCATATTCAACAAATAGCCACTTTAAACAGGGTAAGTTATATAAACTAGAGTTTTAAAATAAGTACGAGGTGTTTTTCAGAAATATGTTCGCAAACACAAATGAACCTATTCTGGACATATTCCTAGTGGAGACCAGTAGAAGTAGGTAGAATCAAGGAGAGCCACTACCAGGGGCCCCGCCGGCTCCCTGCAGCATTCACAAGTGCTCACAGGGCTGGAGTTGCTGGGATACAGAGCTGTTGCTAGGCATAATTAAACTAAGCAATTGCTTAGGGCCCAAGCAGCTCAAGGGGCCCCCTACTTGCTTTTTATTATAAAAACTTGCCTGTTTTAGTATGGAGCAGGAATATTCCTGCTTGGGGGCCCCAATGGCCTAACACTGGCACTGCTGGGATATATAATAATGAGCTGTATGTGTATAGATTTGTTTCTTCTGCTGAGGTTTTCTCTCAGTCTTGGAGGTATATAGGTTCTAATGGGCAGCCCCTTGATGACTAGCACAACAGAGCTCAGCCCGCAACAGTGCTGTTATAACTTTCTCAAATACCAAATTACTCTAAGTATCCATAAGTAAGACACAGTCATTTTAATCACATAAACGTTCTGGTTAACAAGGTAACCTCCTAGTCTTTTAAAGGGAACCCTGATTTCCCCCCTTCAAGAGCAGTAAGTTCAGCCCTCGCTGTGAAGAATCCAGGCCATATGCTAGGGCAGTGATACGCTGACCTCAGTGGTTCAAGAGCCAAACTAGCGATTACCCAAAAGAGCCACCGTAGTGTGAATTCATTGTTTCATTTATGATTAATAGATTTATTTATATATAATATATACACACACACACACAGTTCTCACAGCAAATGTTAACATAGTACAAGTTGATAATTTAATTGGTTAATTACATAGTAAAAGCATCCTGACTGGTTAATAGCTGCTTTTGACTACCTGAAAGGTGGATCCAAAGAGGATGGATCTAGACTATTCTCAGTGATAGCAGATGACAGGAGAAGGGGTAATGATCTCAAGTTGCAGTGGGGGAGATTTAGGTTGGATATTAGGAAAAACTTTTCACTAGGAGGGTGGTGAAACGCTGGAATGCGTTACCTAGGGAGGTGGTGGAATCTCCTTCCTTAGAAGTTTTTAAGGTCTGGCTTGACAAAGCTCTGGCTGGGATGATTTAGTTGGGGATTGGTCCTGCTTTGGGCAGGGGGTTGTACTAGATGACCTCCAGAGGTCCCTTCCATCTATGACTCTAATAATAACTTAGATTGGTTAATAATTAAATCATACAGTATTTTAATATCATGTGCTACAAAAAGCCAGGAGACACATTACAGAAGCGCTTGTGAGCCTTTGTCTGGGTATCACTGTGCTAGGGGGTCATTTCCCCCTTTACCTGCCACTTTCTAGTCTCCAGCTTTACACTTCTTCAGTGCTGCCCCATGAACTCAGAAAAGCCACTCTTCTTCTGCACCTAACAGCCCCTTGTCACCTTCATATCCTTAAAATGGATCGATTGTGTGAATCTTGACAAGTGTATTCACTACACAATTTCCCCTCCTTCACAAACCTGGGCCCTCACGTAGTTCTGTCCATGTGTGAACGAGATCATAGAATCATAGAATATCAGGGTTGGAAGGGACCTCAGGAGGTCATCTAGTCCAACCCCCTGCTCAAATCCCTGAAGCCCAAAGATCACAACCCCTGGAGCAGAGATCCTGTCTTCTTAGCTTTGACAGCTGTGAAAAACGCATCATGGATGGTGAAATCTGGTCTCCATTGTGAAATCTGCTGGGAAGGGGCAGGCATGGACAGTGGGTATAAGAAGCCAGGGGAGGCTAAGCCTACCCAAACAAGATGTGGCGCATCTCCCGCTGGAGGCGCACCAGCCTGCCACCTTTGGAGCACTTTGGAGCACTTTGGAGCACTGTCACTGCTGAAAGGATGCCTGGGCAGTAGTTCTGCCTGCACTCTGCCCCGAGGCCGCACTCCCGCTTGTCCTCTTCCTCCATGGCCCTGCCCATACTGCTCCTCTTCCTGCCCCTTCTCTGCCTCTTCCCCTGAGGTCCTGCCCTCACTCCGCCTCTTCCCCCCACCCTTGCACGTTGCTCATTGGCAGGTGGGGGGGAGGGCTCGGGGGAGGGGGCAGAGTGGCACAAGTGGTGCGTGACGGGGTACTTGGGGCAGGGACTGAAAAGGTACGAGCAGCGGGTGTCCCTGGGGGAGGAGGCGAAGAGGAACAAATGGCAAGGGCTTCAGGGGTTGAGCGGGAGTGGGCCTCAGGATGCAGCCATGGTCCAGGTGCCAGTGGCCCTTCCAACTTCTAGGGAGCTTCCGAATGTGGGAGTCATGTGCTGCCCATGAGGGCAGGGCTGGGGGCGCCCTAGCCAGGGATCCTACCATAGGCACCAACTCCATGGGTGCTACGGGGCTGGCGCACCCATGGTGAAAAATTAGCAGGTGCTCCGCACCCACTGGCAGCCAAGCTCTCCCTGCCCCCACCCCTTCCTTGCCGCCGCCTCCTCCCCCAAGCGCACCACGTCCCCACTCCTTCCCCTCCCAGGACTTCCCGCCTGCCGCCTAACAGCTGTTTGGCAGCACTTAGGACTTTCTGGGAGATTGGGGGAGGAGTGGGAAGGAGGCAGTAAAGAGGCGGGGCAGGGACTTGGGGGAAGGGGTGGAATTGGGGCAGGGCGAGAGCGGGGCTAGGGGGGCTTCCAGCATGCACGGGGCAGAGGGGAAGTCGGCACCTATTGCTCCTACCTTGTGCCGGTAGTCCTGCACAGTGCTAGTCCTGGCAGGGGTGGGGAGGGATGGGACTTCCTCTTCTCCTACAGGGGCTGCTTCTGGGGCCGGATCAGACCCACCTCCAGGAACCTCCCCCATCTTCAGGAAGGTCAGCACCCCTCCCCCTCTTCTTGCCCCCATCGCTCCCCAGTCACGGGGGGGAAGGAGTCACGGCACAGGGAGTAGCAACAGAGCTTCTTACTGCTGGGAGGGGTTCCTAAATGTGGGTCTGACCCGGTCCTGGAGTGGCCCATCTAGGGGAAATGGAAGTCCCGTCCCTTCCAGTCCCTCCCTAATCTGGCTGGGACTAGCAGCTGGAGCCTGGTAGGAGCCCTGGGCTCGGGTATCCCCAGCCAATGGTGCTGGAACTGCGGGGGGAGGGAGGGGTCATGGGCCATACCCACCACTTTTTAACATGGCGTAGTTCAGGGGGGTAGGTAGGAGTTGCTCTTCATGGCAGGGGAGCTGATAATGGTGATCAGCTCCCCCACTGTGAAGTGCAGTCCCTGCCAGTGCCACTCTGAACCTGCCCAAGGCTTACAGTTTTGGGGGTCAACACTAGCACAAAGCACAGACCCTGCCAGTGCTGCTCCATGCCTGCCTGAGGCTTGCAGTTTGGAGGGGTGCGTAATGCCACCTCTGCCCCCCAAACTACACCCATGTCAGAAAGTGGGGGGAACCTGACTCCCAGCCATCCCAGTTCCAGCACCAATTTTACCTCCCCCACTTTTCCTCCCCTACTTTTCCAAAGGTTCTGGCGTCCTTGCCCTCAGTCATGCCTTTCCGGGCTCCAGGCCCAGTGCTCGAGGGCTAAAGGGACCTTGGGCTGGGGGGGGGAGGGGCGGTGGCAGAGACCACAGCACCCCGCTGACCATGGGGTCCTAGGCAGTCAACCACCAGTAAGGCTGGCCTTGTCCCCCCCTGAAAAGTTATGACCCCCTATACCATGGGACCCTCAAGTCTGTGCTGCCCGCTGCTCAGCTCTGAAGGAAGCACCTGTCAGCAGCAGTGCAAAAGTAAGGGTAACAATACTGCAACCCTCCTACAATAGTCTTGCAAAAAAAACCCTCTTTTGGATCTGGAGCCCCTGGTTACCAACACCCTGAAATTTCAGATATAAATATTTGAAACCATGAAACTGAGGATTTAAAAAAAGCCTATGACTGTGAAACTGACCAAAACGGACTGTGAATTTAGTAGGGCCCTATCCATAAATAATAAATGGAGGGCACAATCTTACCCTTACTCTACCTCTAGGCTATGACTGCCATTGATTACACACAATCCATGGGATCCCTGCTGTTTCAGTGGGCATGAGGGTTCGGAAAATATTGTCCCCCGCTAATATCCTTGTCCCTTGGGATAGTGATTTCAAGCCAGGCGAACGAACGCATGCACACACACAGAGAGCGAGCCTCATATGTTACTTGCTGGAAGATTTTTCTGCTGGCTATCTTTGTGGCCAAATTCAGGGTAGCTCTTCAGAGCAGGGAAACTCAGTCTAGGTAGAAATTACACCCCCTTGCTTCCCTCCCCCAACCACCCAAAACCAGCAATGCAATACATTTGTGCCAAAGATATTTTATTGAGAAGGGACAAAGTCACATTTTGTTATTCCATGAATTAAAATGGAAATCATTCATATCACAAAAGAATAACTCAGAGAAGCACCATAGACAAATATATGTGTCCAAAGCTTAATAGGAGGGGGAGAGAGAATGCTGCGTGTAAAATCTCAGAGAGTATGCAGCGCTATCTAGATAAGCTAAAAGTTCTCCAAGCTCTGGGTTTGCCAGGCAGAGGGGGAAGCTGCCGGGAACAAAGTGCTACTCAGCTTGAATTCTCCTCCTGCTCAGAGAATCACTCAGGACAAGCTAGACACACACTTGTTCCCCAAGGACTGACTCAGCAGAAGGCAAAACTTGGCAGTCTGCTGTGGCGTCCAACAAGGATGACTTTCACCTCCTTGCATTCGTTAGGAAAGCGTTTAAAACCCAGACAGGCTCTGCCAAACTAACTTTGTCCACCCCGCAGGAAACAACCAAGACACTCTTTGTACGGAGAGGGTGCAATCTGAAGGCAACCCAAGCTAGTGGAGGGGCTGTTTATATACATAATGGAGATGCTGATCTCATGCCAAAGTTAATGTCACCATGTCAACTTCTGAACACAACTTGCAAGGCTACCGGTAAATCGCATTAACCATTTAATACCCGGCCGAATTTCAATTTAGACTCCAGGGAGGGGAAAATGATAGCTCATTGTCCGAATCGGAATGCAAATAATTAGCACAGGTGAGTATCCGACTGCCTGCTGGTAGGTTTGTTTATGCAGTCCTAGGGGCTAGTGTACATTTCGCAGGTGGTTTACACGCCCATGGTCTGCTTTACGTGGAAGAAATCATTATTAATCTAGATCCCTTCACTTCTTGCTATGAGCTGTTGTAAGGCTCTGAAGTTTTAATAAGGGGCAGTGCGAATACGCCGACCCTTTTATGTCAACAGTAATTCAAGGAAGTTAGCAAAGACAGCGTTTCTTTTCTCCATCCTTTTGCCTTCAGGCTGAGCTTGCTGCTCAAACCTCTGCCACATACAGAAGCCAGGTTGAAGGACTTCCCCTGTGTAGCCAGAGATCGGAAACGTCTGATCTCTAGAAAGCGAAAATCGCTGAGACTCCGGACCTGCAAAAAGACATCCTCAAGGTAAGTACAGCTCACTTGGCAGTAGGCGCTGTGTTAAGGTCGCCTCTGGCTCCACGTGCTGTCACTACCCATCGGAAATGGAATTAAACTGCATCGGAGTCAGAGCTGATCTAACACGGAGCAGACAGAGAAGACTACTGAGCAACAAGGCTGGTGGGGAGCAGCGGGCAGAAAGGATCGCTCGCTGCCGGAGGATTTCTGTTTCCTGCTTACCGGCCGGAGGCTTTCTAAGGGGAGGTAACAGAAATTCACCGTAAAGGGCTTCTGACTTTCCTGGGAAAGGGAGTAACTGCCCTGCGCGGGAGAGAAAACCCTGCATACAAGCAGTGATCTTACCTAAAGCTATACAAAGAGCGTTCCCACTGGCAGATATCTGCTCTTGAATGTAGGCATGGCGAGCTGGCATGCCCAGCGCAGCAAACAGAGTGCAGCCAGGGAGCTCGGAGTAGGGTGATTCTTCACTGGGCATCCCCAGCCCAGCCGCTCGGAGGGGTGTCTCTCATTTTCACCGAGACGGTGAAGGGCAGAGGTTTGAGGGCCAGCCCGTGGATGCAGTCCATGGTGAGCCGCTCGGCCGGGTTGGCCTCGAAGGTGCACTGGTGCAGGAGGATGGCGGTGAAGAGGCAGATCTGCAGCTTGGAGAGCTGGTCGCCGATGCACCTCCTCTTGCCGATGGAGAAGATCATGACGCTGCAGGTCAGGTCCCTGTCCAGCTTTTGCTCTCCGTCCAAAAACCTGGCCGGGTCGAAGAGGTGAGGGTCCTTCCACTTGTGCCGGTCGTGATTGACCGACCACTGGTTGACGAAGACCACCGTGTCCTTGGGGATGCGGAAGCCCTGGAGCACCACGTCGGCGGTGGTGGCGTGCGGGATGGTGACCGGCACGAAGCTGCTGAAGCGCAGCGTCTCGTAGATGAAGGCTTCCAGGTAGGGCAGGCAGCCGCAGTCCTCGGCCGTGGGCAGCCGGGCCCGGCCCACCACGCGGTCCAGCTCGGCCTGCAGCCGGCGCTGGAGGTGCGGGTGCTTGAGCAGCAGCAGCAGGACCCAGCAGAGGGCGGTGGAGGTGGTGTCCTGGCCGGCTCCGAAGATGTCGGTCATGGTGCCCTCCACGTAGTCCCGGCTGAGCCCCTCCTGCGCCCCGCCGCCGCCCTGCTCGATCTTGCCGATGACGACGTCGCTGATGTCCCGGGTGAGCCGCGGGTCGTAGGTGCGCCGGTGCTGGGCGACCTTGGCCCGGACGAAGTCGTGCAGCTCGCGGTTGAGCGCCTGGAAGTCGCGGAAGACGCGGCGCACGGGGTTGGGGAAGGCCTGGAGCCAGGGCAGCACGTCCACCAGGCTGCCCGCGCCCACCGTCTGCCCGAACTTGTCGTTGCGGCCCAGCAGCGCCCGGAACTCGCCGTCGTCGTGGCTGTAGCGCTGGCCGAAGCACAGGGCGCAGATCACGTTGGCGTTGGCCACCGTGAACAGCGGGCAGGGGTCGAAGTAGGCGCCGCCGGCGGCCCGCCGCAGGAAGCCGCGGATCAGTTCCCGCGCTTCCGCCGCCACGTGCTGCTCGAAGAGCTGCCGGCTGCGGCCGCTGGCGGTGGAGAAAGCCCGCAGGCTGGCGTGGGCCAGGCGGCGGTGGGCTCGCCACAGCTCGCTGTAGCGGCCGAACGCCATGCTCCGGCCGCCGGACACCAGGCGGAAGGAGGGGAAGTCGGGCCGGCCGGCGAACTGGCCGCCCTGCCGGACCAGGGCTTGGCGGATGGCGGCCTCGCCGTTGAGCACCACCACGACCCGCCGGCCCAGCCGCAGCTGGAAGACGTCGCCGTACCGCTGGGCCATCTTGCAGAAGGTGAGGTGGGGCAGGCGGCCCAGCTGCAGCACGTTGCCCAGCAGGGGCCAGGCGAAGGGACCCGGCGGGCTCCCGCTCGGCGGCCTCAGGCGCCTCCTCGCCCACAGGCAGAGGAAGAAGACGCTGGCGAGGAGCAGGGCGGGCGGGACTGTGTCCTTGAGCCAGGGGGCTGGCTCCCCCGGGCGGCCGCCGCTGCTCTCCCCTCCCGTGGCCATAGCGCTTACCCCGCCCAGACTCCGGGTCCCGGCCTGGGGAAAAGTCTAGGGAGCCTCTTGTGACCCCAAACTGTCTGGGGGGAAATCTCTTCAGTCCAGCCAGTCACTGGTGCAGCACCTGAACCGTCTAGGAATCCCCGTGTGCGCTCGCCAAGAGATGGCTCCTTATTGAGCTTGGAGACCCAGTAAATCTCCTCTCAGCCTATAGATCCCTCTGCAGTTTCCCGAGTCTCAGAATCTCATCCTATAGTTTTTGCGTGAGCGAATGGGTTTCTTCAAATTGCCTTGTCAGGTTGATCCTTGAGACTCAGTGCCAGAGAGCCCCCTCCCTTTTTTTTTTTGCCTGTGTCTTTGCCTAGTAATTTCAGTCCCGTCCTGTGTTAACCTTCTCTAAGATCCTTCGCTCTGCTCTGGTGATTGGGAAGGGTGCATGCCCTGGCTTTATAGCTGCCTTGAAAGGGGCTGAGCCTTTCTCCTCCCATTGTGGTGGTCCCAGAGTCCCCCGAAAAGTCCGTGCGAAGCGATTGCGTGATTTCGTCCCGGAGAGAATTGAAACAGCAGATTCATCCATCAAAAGAGGAAAGTCTGCAACTTTCCAAACTCTTCCCTGTGCCAAAGGCAACACGGTTCCCGGAGCAGGAGGAGAAGAGCTTTTACCACGGGTCTCTGTGAGGCGCCTTAACAGGCTTTCCCCACTGGGAGACTTCCACACAAGGAAGGGATATTCTTTTGTGCTTTGAAAGATTCTCTTTCTAACTTCCAAGTTTGTTGATTGCAGCAGAAGCTGCAGTATAGAGCCGCCCCTCCCTCTTTGCCCAGAGGATGCTGCTGTGTGGTTGCTGAATGGCTGACAGTCTATGAAGAAGGACCTGCATCTCACCTGCAGAGCCACGTATCTCTCCAGCACTCTGTACCCTTACCAAGCATCGCATATAATTAACATCCAAGCAGTGAGATTAGTCTACCATGAGATTAGGAGCCAGGACACCTGAGTTCTAACAGAAACTGGCTGTCACCTTAAGCAAGTCACTCTCCTCTCTGTGCTTGACTTTCTCCCCCTATAAAATGGGGCTGGAATGTTTGTGAAGGGCTTTGAGATCCCTAGATGGAAGGAGTTATAGAAGTGCAAAGTATTTTGATAGCGCATCTGCAGAAGTTGCCTGTAGGATACATTGTAAGTTCACCGTTTTCTTAAGACCAGATGTAGAACAAGGAGGAGTCAGCCTGGGCAGGGTGATGGGGGAAAGTAGAGGTACAGTATTCTGTTATGTTCTCAGCTCTACCAAGGGCTTGCTGTGTGATTTGGAGTAAATCATAAAGCTGCCCCATCCCTCAGTTTCCCTGTCTGTAAATAAAGTGTTTTAGTGTCTACAGATTAAATGAAAAGCCAGATATATGAGCTAAGTATTGCTAACTCTTACCATTCAGTGCTGAGTTATGAATACAGTTGTGCCCATACAAAATATTCAGACCAGGAGGCATAAAGAGGCAAATCAAATCAAAACAAAGTACAAGATAAAAACAGGAGGCTGTCAAAATTCATTCCCTTACCAGGTATGTTTCCTGAGTGGTGTGTGAGTTATAACCGTATGATATCTGTGTTATTAATGGCTCAATTTGGTCTGTGTCTGAGAATGTCCTTAACAGAAGAATCAAAGATTATTAGCACAGTGTGTTGGAGAGAGAGCAGCTGGGAGATGAGTACTAGTGAAGAGGGTCAGAACTGATCCTGTGGATTCTAGTCACCTCCACAGCATTCTGTGGTGTATGGTACAAAAAAATCAAGTAGATTGTTTTGTCACATGCTGTAGTGATGATACCATCACATCTTCAAAGGGTTTTACAGCCATTGCCCACTGAATCCTCATAATACTCGGAGAGGGCGAGAAGTAGGTAGAATCACCTAATGAATTTCAGCCCCAGCTGTTAGAATCTTGTTTATAATTGGACAGGCAAACTGAGCAGTTCTGTTCCCCAACCTCTTTTATAGGTGTGCTTTCAGTACATGCTTTAATCAATTAGTTAGAAAAAGAAATTGACTTGATCAGATCTGGGCTCAGTTGCAGACCTGATCAAAAAGTTTAAAGTTAACCCTTTCGAGCCTAGCCTCCAGGTGTTTGTCAACTGGGAGTTTGCTATGTTATGGCAAGGAAGCGGGAAGGTTTCTGGATGTCTGGGAGTCTCTCCTCACCACCTGCTCGTCACAGTGACTCACTTTGCCCTGCTGCCACTTCTAGACACTACTCTTGGTCTGAGTAAGAAATAGGCCACATTAGGAATTGAGGCCAGGAACAGGGGAGAATTGGCAAGGAACGGCAACTGATCCAGACAGGGAGTTGGAGCCAATAGCTAAGAACGCTAGGCCACTGGCCAACTAGGAAGGGGCAGGCAGCCTTTCCAGTGCGCAGTGGGGGCAGGGACCTAGGAAACTATGCCAGGTGTGTGTGAGTGTGTGTCTCATTTTGCTGAATGTTAGCCCAATCACATGGGCTCAGATCCACAAAGGCATTCAGGCTCCTCAGATCCATGAAAGTGAGGAACCTAAATACCTTTGTGGATCTGGGCCATGGGGAATATGAGCTTACTGCTAGGTTATAGGGCAAGCGAAGAAGAGAAGCATTTTCAAGATAAAAAAATCATTGTTCTGATTTTGATCATTTAAAAGAAACTCTTATTGGACTAGAAAGTGTTGTTGTTTTGACTAGAGAACATTGACAAAAGGAGAAGCCCTATGTGAATATATTTAGGGAATTTGTTTCCTAGCTTCTTTCAAAAGTTAAAATAAACTTCAGTGAAGCTTAAGCTTGTTTTCAGGTTTCCCACTCCTTCCTTTTGTGCAGGAAGATGGCTCATCAGCTGACTGCTTTAGACTGCTCACCCTCCTTCTGGAAGGACAGGATTGTACCTCCTCAGCTAAGGGCAGGGTTGGGGTAAGTATAAAAGGAGAAGAACAATGTGATATGAGCTCAGAGCTAGACATTCCTGAGTTTTAATCATAGAATCGTAGGACTGGAAGGGACCTCAAGAAGTCATCTAGTCCAGTTCCCCGCACACATGGCAGGACTAAGTGGTATCTAGACCAGGGCTTCTCAGCTTTTTTTTTTTCTGAGGTCCCTCCAACATGCTTAAAAACTCCATGGCCCACCTGTGCCACAATAACTGGTTTTCTGCATCTAAAAGCCAGGGCCGGCGTTAGGGGGTAGCAAGTAGGGCAGTTGCCCAGGGCCCCTGTGAAGCTATATTGCTCAGGCTTTGGCTTCAGCCCCAGGTGGCAGGACTTGGGGCCCTGGGCTTCAGTCCCATGCAGTGAGGCTTTGGCTTTCTATGTTGGACCCCAGCAAGTCTAACACTGGGCCTAGTTGGTGGCCCCCCTGAAACTTGCTCGTGCCCCCCCCCACCAGGGACCCCGAACCCCTGGTTGAGAACTACTGTTCTAGACCATTCCTGAAAGGTGTTTGTCTAACCTGCTCTTTAAAATCTCCAATGATGGAGATTCCACAACCTCCCTGGGCAATTTATTCCCGTGCTTAACTACCCTGATAGGAATTTTTTGCTAATGTCCAACCTAACCTGCCCTTGCTGCAATTTAAGCCCATTGCTTCTTGTCCTATCCTCAGAGGTTAAGAAGAACAATTTTTCTCCCTCCTCCTTGTAACAACCTTTTATGTACTTGTCTCCGCTCAGTCTTCTCTTCTCCAGATTAAACAAACCCAATTCTTTCAATCTTCCCTCATAGTCATGTTTTCTAGATCTTTAACCTTGTTGCTCGTCTCTGGACTTTCTCCAATTTGTCACATCTTTCTTGAAATGTGGTGCCCAGAACTGGACTCAGTACTCCAGTTGTGGCCTAACCAGTATTAATTCTGGCTATGACACTAACTAGCAGGATGATGGATCCTAGGATCCTTCACTGTTCCTTCCCAAAGTCAGAATGCTTTTTCGTTTATGTTATCTTTTTAGAAAGTGTTTCAGTAGATGGGAATGTATTAATTTTACAGCAGTGTTTCAAAGGTGCTGATCACCTGTAGCTCCCATTGATTTCAGCTAGAGTTGTGGGGGCTCAGCCCCTCTGAAAAGTCAGGCCTTGAAAGTTTAAAGTTAGGAACCCCAAAGGAGAGGCCATTGGGGCTTACTCTGTCTCTGCCTCACTTGTTCCATCTGTAAAATGGAAATACCTACCCACCTTTTGTAAAGCACTTTGATATCTGTAATTGAAAAGTGGTATTATGATTATTTTATAAAAAGGAAAAAAAACTTCACTTAGAATTCTTCATAGATCCAAGATGCAGTCATTAGTACTTGTTCATATGTTCTATGAATTACGAAGGACATCTTTAGTCACATACTAAGTAAGTAATTGCCTAATGTGCAATATATAATGGGGCATAATCAGAATAATAAGGGGACCTCCATGGCTAATCACCAACAGGACAGACCCAAATCATTCTCTGTAAGCAAACTTTCTGTCCACCAGATCCTCTCAAACGTTTTCCTTGTTTCTGCTCAATGACATACAGATTAAATATGTCCCTGAAACCACTGCACTCTTTTCAGCTCCACCTTCTTTGAACTAACAGGTAATGCAGGAATCTGGGGCACACTGGAGGACTAAAGAGGCCCACAGAGCAGAAACAGGGATGCCTTTTCAAAGGATGCAATTACAGAGACAAAGGACTGCTGAGTGAGATGAGTTGGTGAAAAAAAGAGAGGAGGATATGATGGCGAGAAGGTATTAAATCCTTTAACCCCCTAGCCTGCATCTAGAGCTTCATGGCTGGCTGTGGGTAAACGAACTCATTTTCCTTTTAAAATGTTATAAACAAGCTGGATTGTTTTTATCAAAGAAGAGAAACAGAGAAGTTAAATCTGATGTTTAAAACAACCCTAACATTTTATTAAAGCACCCACATACTCCTAAGCCATGCATTAGACTGGCATTTCTGAGTGCTCAAAGCACTTAGGCCCAGATCCTCAAGGGCATCTATGTACCTAAATCCCACTGAAATTTATGGGAGTTAGTTGCCTAAATACCAGTGAGGATCTGGGCTTTGGCTTTCAGCAAACTCTTAGTCATGTCACTATATCATCTACCTGTCATATTTTATTGTTTCCATGTGCTGTGTTGCTTTCCCAGACACATTCTACTGCATGTAATTAGCTGTGTCAGACTAGATCGGGGTGGGCAGACTTTTTGGCCTGAGGGCCACATCTGGGTGAGGAAATTGTATTCAGGGCCATGAATGTAGGGCTGGGGCAAGGGGTTGGGGTGCGGGAGAGAGTGTGGGAGGGGGTATGGTGTGTAAGAAGGGGCTCAGGGCAAGGGGTTGGGGTGCAGGAAGGGTGTGGGGTGCAGGAGAGGGCTCAGGGCAGGGGATTGGGGTGCAGGAGGGGTGTGGCAGGGGTCTCAGCAAGGGATTGGGGTGCACTGGGGTCTCAAGGGTTAGGGGGCTCAGGGTCGGGGGCTTGGGGTGCAGGAGGGGTACGCTAGGGGGCTTGGGTGCAGGAGGGGATGTGTAGTGTTGGGGGGCTCAGGGCAGGGGATTGAGGTGCAGGAGGGGTGCAGCAGAGGCTCAAGGCAGAGGGTTAGGGGGCTCAGAGCTGGGGGTTGGGGTGCAGAAGGGGTGCGGCAGGGGGCTCAGGGATTGGGGTGAAGGAGGGGTTCAGGGTGTGGCTGTAGGGTGGCAGTGCCGCACAGCGGGGCTAAGGCAGGCTCCCTGCCTTTTCGTGTCCTGCGCCGCACTTGGAAATGTCTGGCAGTGGCTCCTGGGGATAGGGTGGCACAGGTGGCTCCGCTGCATGCTGCCCTTGCCTGCGGGTACCGCCCCCAAAGCTCCCAGTGGCTGTGGTTCCCCGTTCCTGGCCAATGGGAGCTGCGGGGGGTGGTGCAGCTCACGGAGCCCTCTGTCTCTCTCTCCCTTCCGTCCCCCACGCCAGAGGCCGCAGGGACCTGGTTCCAGCCGCTTCCGAGAGAGACATGGGGCCAGGGCAGACAGGGAGCCTGCCTTAGCCCTGCTGCACCACGGGGCTGGTAATCCTGCGGGCTGGATTGAAAGCCCTGATGGGCCGGATCTGGCCCACAGGCCATAGTTTTCCCTCTCGTGGACTAGATAGAGGCCTGGTGTCAAGTTCAGTGTTACTGGTTTCCATGCTAAAATGACCACTGAAGAGATTAAGTACAAGCGATGCTTGCCACCATACCATTCCTGCATGATATAAAAGATCATACTGCAAAAGTACTTAAGCACCACAGATTATTGTGCTTTATTTGTTATCTCAACTAGCAGTGCTCGATTTAGAGTTCAGGAGCACAGCCATATAAGCTGTAGCCTTCTAGCAGCTGCTTGAGAAGGTCAACCCAAATATATATTTGCAAGGAAGGTTACAGTCGGACATGAAGCTGAAAAGATGGTTTATCTTGTCAGATAAAGTAATTGTCATCATTCTTCAAGTTGGAGAGGCCTTGCATGCGATGCTTCAGTACCTAACAATAGCCAGTCAGAGCTTGTGCTATAGAAGCCGCACACAGTTTATAGAAGTGTAGTTTCTTTTTCAAATATGATTCATGTTACAACTGAATAGCTCCAAAAGAAACCGATTCCAGTGTTAATGCCCTCTGAACACAAATTGCATGTCTCTGTATAATCTTGCGGAGAAGGATTTCAAAAACCATAAGTTAAAAAAAACCAAACAACTCTCCAAGTCAATTAGTCAGAGTTATTTCACTGTAGACAAGGATACTGAAATGTTCACAAGCCCATTGCACTCATTTCTGAGGTTGGTGTTAGCAGAACTAGTTGCCAGATTTTTGGGGTCCCATTCAATGTTAGTGCTGGGTTTAGCGCTCTAAATACAATCGATTCCAAGTTGTGATGTTTGGGTCTTATCACAGGGTTGCCTCAGTCTGTGACAGTTGTGATGCAATCAAATCACTTATTAATACAACATCAGGACAATGTGATGCTACATTGCAAAGTATCCAGTTTGGATTTTGTAATAATTCTGCAGATAAGACTATCCTGTGAAAACTGATTATTCTGCACATTTTGTGTGGCGTGACAAAGCTTCCATGACTGCAGGGGGCCATGGGTGCGATGTGGTTTCTAAAACAGCTTGAGTGTTAGAAGAGAAGGATAACATAGGTTTGGGTTTCCTGATAGATTCTAACTATGCTTCCAAAATGTGACACGGCAAAGTCAAATCATGAACACTTGCAAGAAATTGATGTGTTCAGTACAGACTATCTCATATGAACATACCAAAATGGCTGCACATAGAAGTCCTTCCATATTTATGGGATGCCGTGCTAACAGAAAAGTGTTACTCATGCTTTCTGACTTGGTTACTGTCATAGCTATGCTGACATTAAAAGAACTGATACAGTAACATCTGAAAGCCAGTTTTTACTCACTGAGGGAAAAGGGAAGTAACACCATACCTGGTGTATTTGTCCCAGTTATGCAAGCAAAGATGAAATAAATTTAGAATGGAAAATAAATGGCCCATCAGCAGTTTCAGTGAGGGATTCAAGATTAATATTCGACCCTTACTCTTTTTGGACATGGCTTCACCAAATAATTAGCAAAATAAAAGAATTTTGAGGTGATAAGTCTGTACATCATCTTTAAGTTTAGCAGTCATTTTTGGTGAGCTATAATGCAGATCTGTGTAGGTCAGGTAAACAAAGCATCCATGCTTGGATGCTTGCCTGATTGTGCCTCTCTTTGAGGACAACACATTATCTGAGGCATGCCTATGCTCGAAGACCAAAGACAAAATGTACCAGTGGGTTTTAAACATCTATTGTAAGCAACTGACCAAAACTGATGCCCAGTGGGTTATTTCCCTTTGTCTCTAGTCTTGGAGTGTTTCACTTCACTCTTCACAAAAGGGAAACTGCATAGGTTTGGTGGATGCCTTTGGCCAAAGACATATTGTCATTGCATTTGATGGATCAAATAATTTGAATGCCCAAGAGAGAATGGTGGTGACTAGCAGAATTCAAGGACAATGTACAGTACTTAGTTTTGGCAGCTTTTGCACAGCCTTCATCTTTGCATCTATGTTTTGGATGTCACAGGCCGTGTTTCGCATGTTCTAATGGTGTAATAATAAAGTTATAACTGTCACCACTTCCATTATAAATCCAGATTTTCAGGGACTTTTAAATTAGTTGAACACAACGTTTGAACTCTGCTCACAATGTCGAAAGTGTCAGCCTATGAGCAAGTTATTAAAAAAAACTTTTCAAGGAAAAGTAGAATTAATCTGATTGTATAATGAGTGCCAAACAATAGCAGTTTATTAAATTAAGATGCATTTTTCTGCTCCTATAATTCAAAACCAGTTTTGCTTCCTAGCATACAATGTTGTATGCATTTAGGCTGTAATGACTTTTGGTGTTTATTTTAATTAAAAACACTGCAGTTACTAACTTTGAAAACTTCCTGTTGCACATGTGTGACTGTTTTGAGAAGCTTTTCAGTAGCCCTATCTAGATGCCTTAAGGTGAGATCATTCAGGACAAAAAATAGTCTGATGCTGGCTGCTAAATATCTTAAAGGATCCACTTTTTAATTAATTTTAACTCATAAACGAATTTACTGATTTATTTGTAAACTCTCAGAAAGTTCATTCAGTACTCAAATTTAATTATTATTTACTTACTTAGTTTGGGGATAGGGGGAGAATACAGGGTCCCTGCTTTTAGTGAAAAACTCAACTCAGCCTTAGCTATAGAGCTTTAAACAGTGCTTGTATGATTAACATTCAATGACTTGTTTGATACTCAATAAAGAGTTAGGATCAATGAGTCAGATGGAGACTATAAATAAAATAATCTGGCCCTGTAGACCAGAATGACCTCTTGTTTCTTACCCTTCAGGGAAATATTCCTCTTAAAATATATATTGATATATTGTCTAATAGGGTATGTTAACATTTAACTATATCAACTGCTATCTGAGGAGTTAAGACCATATTGCTTTAATTTGTTAAGCCTTAACCCCACTCATGTGAAGTAGATATTGTTAGAGCAATCACTTTATCATTGGAGTTTGCTTCTTTGACTTTCCCTTGACTTCTCTTTATTTTTGTTCTTAAGGAGTCACTGAAGATCAGTTTTTGCTCCATCCCATTCTGCAGAAGCTAAATAAATGCTACAACTTTCCACATCCTTAGCTGGAGAGGGAGATGGAAAATGCCCAGAAGTCAGGGTGGATGGGGAGCATCACTCTCTACCATTCTTCTGCTCTCCTCTTTTTCTGCCTTGTGGTGGTAGTAGCATCGACCAGTGAGTTTCTCCTTTCGGTCTTCTGCTGCTGTGCCTGTGTTGCTGCGAAACATACGAAGTAAGTGGGGATAACACACATCTCCTGTGCACATCACCTTTGAACTACTGTACTGGTATTCCAATGGAATAGCGTCTCTTTGACACTAGAACGTGTGGTGGTCACTGTGGAAGCTTGAATGTTCTAATGGACTGCTGTGGTCTATTGCCATGGACTGAGCTACAACGTGTTTTGGGGGCTAGGAGAGATAGTTCTTTAGAAATATATCACAAGCATTAGGGGAAAATCGTGTTTATATGTGTGTGTATAAACATGTTCTTAGAAAGAAGGGCTCATGTTTCTATAATTAGACATAGTTTTCTTTTGGGGGAGGGGAGGGCAGAGTATTGCTCCTATGTGGTGATTCCAAGGCTGATCTGATAGTACCACCTGTCTTTTGTGAACAACTCAGTATAGCAGAATCTGCATATAGTGAACTTGGATTTAGGTAAACTCTATTTATAGTGAGGTAGAAAGTCCTGAATTGTTTGTTTGCCTCAAAGTATGAAAATTCAATTCTGGTAATAGTGAACTCAGGGTAAAGTTGCTCGGGGCGTGGCCGGGGGGGAGTACTTAGCTATTTATTGGTTTCACTGTGTATGGACCGTTTAGAGAGACAAGGTGGGTGAGGTAATATCTTTTTTTATTGGACCAACTTCTATGGGTGAAAGGGATAAGCTTTCCAGCTTATACAGAGCTCTTTCTCAGGTTTGGGAAACTGTCTCAAAGTGTCACTGTTAAATACAAGGTTTGGACAGATTGTTTAGCATGAATAGTTAACATGTATTTCAGGGGACCATTCATCTTGTCTCTCTAATATCCTGGGATCAACGTGGCTACAACAATACTGCATATGGACTATTTGTCAAGGATCTTCTTTGTATAGTTGTTCTAAGCAGTAGGCAGTATTGAGTTGGGGGTGAGGGGTAGGGAAACTTAGCCAGGCACTAAAATCAAAGGCATGAAAAGTTCTTAGGTCTTTGGCGAGGTGCTCACTGTTACTACTTGCATACATGGGGACATGCTATAGTCATTGTGCTGTAGAGACTCCTTGGAAAGGTCCCCTGTAGACCCAGGTTTGCACCTTATGATTTTGTTTTTATGGTAACTAGTGGTTCACATATTTCCTTCATTTCTAGTTAAATCTTTACCTTTTCTTAAATAAACCTACTTTTGTTTTATTATAAGTACTGACAAGTGCTGTGTGATTTACAGGAGTGGTGGCTTACAGTAAAACTGGTGAATTGGGGTACACTGCATGTTTGGGGGAGATGATCTGGGATTTCTGTGAATAGCCAGTGTCAGAGGTTGGATATCACAGGGGAATGATTCAAAGGGATTTGGATGTGCCTATTGTTAAACTGCAAGGTGAAGACAGAGCTGGCATAGCCCAGAGGAGAGTGCTTGAACAGCTGAAAGGCTGGTGGTGACTTCCTCTTGCTGGAGATGACAGTCCTGGGTACGTGGAGAACTATCGCGATCATCTCTAGTGTAACTCCACTGTAGTTAATAGAGATAAGCCTCTGATGATTATGGGCCATGAGGAGCACATCCACAGACAGACTTTTCCCCCCGGAACATTTTCTGGGTCTGTTGCCCTTAGTTAAAACTGATTTTCCAACATCTACTTGGAGAACAGTCTCTGTGGCCCAAATCCTGCAGTGGTCCTTAGTCAGAATTCTTATGGATTTTGCTGAATGTTCGAATGCATTTAGAAATACAGAATTTGGCCTTGCATTTACTATTATGGATCTCAAGTAGATTTTAAGAATTTGAAAGGCTGAGGTATTTGTGGAACTTGTCAAAAACCTGTCTTGCTACATCACAGCTTTAGGAAGGAGTCAGACATGTTCCAGGATTGATGTAATCCTTTTTTGATGTTGAAGAGGAATCCAGAAAGACCTGTGAATATTTCAAGCAGTGGAGTTTGGGATGTTTGTGTTTGATGGTTCAGATTTATGTTCCATGTCAATCGGTTACCAAACCTTGGGCAAAGCACATCAACGCACCTTACTTCATATCTCTGACAGCAGCATTGCACAATGATAGAACTAAGTTAATATGACTGTTCTCTTTTAGCAGCCAGTGATAATTTTTGGAGGGGGGTGACTGAAGCCCACCTTATCCAACATATGCGCCCCCCCCACCACAATTGTCTGTACTCTTGATTTCTTTTGTAGCTTGCTTGCCTCCCATAGTGGTATAATAATTCCCGTAATAGGGGAATGATAGATAAGAAGCTTATTGTTTGTTTACCAGACGGCCCCTTTTAAATGTGTTGTTGGGTCGAAGGAACTCTTGCTGCCATTCTAACAGGAAATTCCATGGCAAGATTAGCAACAGTGGGGCCCTTCCAAAATAAAGATCTGATGCCCAGGCAGCAAGAAGTTCTGAGATTCCAACTTCACAGCTTGGTTAAAAGCTATGTTTACCTTGTTATCCTTTGCTTTTGTCATCAAGAATTGCTCCTGCTAGAGAGACTGCAGCATCAGCCATTTGGCAAGAGCATCCCTGATCCCTCCTTGCATCAGGTCCAAGCTGCAGCAGCAACATCCTTTAGCTGCAGGCAGAAACCAGACTCCCTTCAGAGCAGTGCTTCGCACTTCAAAGTTCTCAGGTAAGAGAGCCACTGTGGCATTATAAAGCCCTTCCTCATCCCTGAAGTTGAAGGAATCACTCCCTGGATGTTCCCCCTTCCTGCCAGTCTGGAGATGGCAAAATTGAGATTCTAACTCTGATCCCCCTGCTCAGCATGTTGTCTTAGCACTGGCCACACTAGACCTGCTCAGGTGTTGGCTGTGCTGGTGTGTGTTTGACCTGAACAGTCTCTAGAAGTGCTAAAGCTCTATTGGCAAGGCCCCCTAGTGTTTTTTTATAGACAACCAGAAGAATGAATCTTTCAGATGCCATTTATTTTCACATTTAGAATTTAGTGAAATCATCATGTGATGTGGAGGAAACCCTTTTTGCTGTTACATTGAGGAAGCTCTACTCAGCAGGCCTCCTTGAGTTGGAGAAGGCTGCAATGGGACTAAAGCCTCTTTGAAAGAGGAAGGCTGCTGGTCCTCAGATAATACTGAAACTGATTTAGGTTATGTGTCCAGCCTCGCAGATTGTGAAGCTGCATTGTTCCATCATGCTGTGAACAGACATTTGTGTCTGCATGGGAGATGCTCAAAGGTCCGCTCAATTTCACTGACAGATAAAGCATTGTTCTCAAATAACTGATAATTAGGAGGAGCCTGGACAGTACAATATTATCTGAGGTATCTTTCCTCCCTGCTTTTGTTGAGGTTTCTTAGAGCTTGTCTTCGCTAAAAAAGGTGTGTTCTTTACCTCATCCTAACCAGCCTCTGTGACCTACTGTGTGGTAAAACCAAAGTGAAGACCATGCACTTCAGTTTTACCGGGAGGTAATCTCACCAAAGTCAACTCCAGGAGGTTGTACAGGACTGTTTATCTAATGATACAACAAAGGTGTCTGGCCTTCCGTGTTTTTTTACCTCAGCATAGTTCACGCATGGTAGTTACCCTGAGGTTAAAAAAAAGCACCTTTTTAGCAGTGACGACAAGCCCTAAAGTAGCTGGCTGTAGAAGCAGCTCACAAGTGTGGTGGCTGTAGGCTCAGGCAAGACCCACCAACCCAAGCCTCTTATTATGTTGCTTCCTGGGGAATGGGGAGAGGAGCTGAAGCTACCAGAGAGGACGAGGAGAAGTCACCAAAAACATGGGGGGAAGAGAGGGGAGGAAAAAGAGACAGACAAAGACACGTGAGGGAGCGGAAAGAGAGACAGCCAGGACTTGATACAAGGCGCCATGAGGAGGGATCATTCACACTCCAAACTATCCTAAGACTGCAGTGGTGCCAATTCACATATTTTTTGAGGGGGTAGGGGCCTGCTAATTCATGTCCAGACTCCCTCCAGTACACCTCCCCCTGCTCCTGTGCAGGGACCTTGTTCCAGTCCCTGTTCATCCACCATCTTCCTCCCGCAGGGCCCCTGGGTCTCCCTCGGCCGGAGAGCGTCCCCTGTCTTATACCCACACAGTGCACAAGCCAGTGCGGCCAGGAGTCAAGTTCTCAGCAACTCGCCTGTGCTCTGCCATACAGGAACAGGCTCCCCAACACCATTTGGCCTGGCCGCCCCTCCATCTGGGGAGCACGGCAGCTGGGCCAAATTTGAATGGTACTGTGACCCCATGACCCAGGTCACACTGACACTTTCTGAACCTTGGCCCGGGTGCCCCTCCATCTGTATAGGGGGCTGTCTGAGTCAGATTTCACTGGTGGTGTGACCATGCAGCTGGAGTGAGGCTCAGGACTGATTTAGTATGGGGCCATTGCTTAAAAGTGGTTGGGCCCTGCCCCCTTCCCCTCTCCCCCCATCTCCATTCAGTGGCCTATGGAATTTTGAGCAAGTGCGAAAACTTTGGGGGAAGGGAGGAGTGTTTGCTCCCCCATACTACCCCAGCCTCCCCTAATTGGTGCCACTGCCTAAGAGGGCTCCAGCAAATCAAGGTTGGGAGCAACTGCACTAGGTAGCTATTCGCCAGCTATTTTGCAACTTCATTAAGGCCCAAATTTTAAAAAATGGCCACTGATTTGGGGTGCCCTGAGGATCAAGCCAGAGGTGGCTCAGGTTAGAAGTGCTGAGCCATCCACAAGTTCAATTGAAGTCGGTGGCAGTGGTGAGTGCTCAGCAACTCTGAAAAGCAGAACCCACGCTTCTTCGGTTGAGCAGTCAAAACTCAATGGACGCTTCTGAAAAATGTTAGCCTCAGCCAACAACTCCAAAAAGGGAGTTAACACCACATCATGTGGTTTCATTGTTTCCTCAGTGTTCTGGGGCTTTGGCATGTGGACTTCAAGCCAACAACCAGGCTAACTGCTTATTTAATATAAATGTTCTGTTACAATGTAATATAAATACAAGTGTTTGTTTTGTTTTTTGCCATTTGTAGTTCTGCTGTCATCACACAGCAGTGCAAATGACAAGAGATCTTAAAGGTCCTAGAACAGTTAGTTTATGTGTTTTCCTCTCCTATTTTTCCTTACGTAAAGGCAGTGAGATGAAAGAACGCATATTGGAGCAGTCAGGTTTAAATTAAACAGCTGTCTTGAAGAAAGCTCCCTGTGGGCCTTTTATAGTGTCTGTTCCAAGTTAATAGCTATCAGTTTATTCAAAGAAAGTAGCTACTGTATAGAAACGACTATCCGTGAAAACAAAATCTACTAGCAAACGTTAACAGGAAAGAACTCAGACCTGTAGCGCTTACTCAGGCCAAACTGCTATTGAAGCCAGTGGGAGCTTTGTCTACAATTAGGGCCCAGAGTCTGATGAACACTGATTAGTCCTGAGAGCCAGAGCTTTCCAGTGATCAATGAAAAATAGAAGTTCTACAACGTTTTTCAATTTTGACATGCTTTGAGTATTAACTAAGAACCAGAGCTAAGAGAGTTCCTGAGCGAGCTGCATTGGTGAAGGAGAAAATAATCTCTCTTTTTCTTTTTTCTTTTCACACTCTCTCTCTCTCTCTCTCTCTCTCTCTCTCTCTCTCTCTTACATTGTAGTGACTTTAGGATTTGATCCTGGATCACTGGAGACAACAGGGTTTGTTGTTGGCATCAGAAGATGCTGGGCCCATCCCTAAGTGATCAGTGTAACTCCATGGATGTATGTTGAACTACACTGATTTACACCAGCTGAAGAGCTGACCCAGAGAGTATTCAAAATCCTAATGACAAGATCTGTGTTTAAGTATATTTTTCCATCTGTCCACACTCGGTATATGTCTTGACTTGTGGGTTTTTGTTGTATTTGTGGCAGTGTTCCTGACTTTTTTTTTAATCTACATTTGCTGGGTGTTTGTTTGAGGCTGGATGCCAGGATGATCTGAGGAGTGTTGCTGTTCATGCTCCACTGGAAATGTAATTCTTTTACACAGTGTTTGTTTATTGAAAGAATATTTATCATCACAACATTGGGACAAGTCTGAGCAGTTCTTTCATTCTACACCTGCTAGCTCTCATTTTTAAAGCATCACTGCCAAGTGCTCGTAGGTTCAAACTTTGCATTTTAAAAAATTAAACACAGAAAGGGAATGGGGGGTAGGAAGGGAAGTCAGAATCTAATAGGATATAAATATTTCTCTGAAATATAACAAAAATCCATGAAGCTCTTTGTTTTCCTTTAAACATTCTCTTGCAGTACTGGAAACACAACAGCAGTGTGCTAAGCAAGCACACAGGAACAGAGTGAAACTGACTAGCCTCCATTTCTGAGTGAAAAGCAAAAATAAAACCAGAGAGCTTGAATGGTAGAAAGCAAATCTGTTTTGCAGGAATTATTTTAAGTGGAATAATTGAAGGTGCTATTAACAGTAGAGGGAAGGAATTTCTTTAACTATATGATTTTTTTCTTTACTCTGTCCCTTTAAATATATTTAAGACATGTAGCTCAGACCCAGGTGGGTCTGGCAGGCTTGGCGTCAGGTGGCTAGCCTGAGCTCACAGCCCTTGCAGCAACATCCAAATTGCTATTTTTAGCATACTAGCTTGAGCTGCACTGATGTGAGTCCAACTACCTGTGCTGGAAACCTCACCCCTAGCTGCAGTGTAGACATACCCTAAGTGCCTTACATCACTTGTGAAATTGGGACTAAGACTCCAAAGTCATGTAGGTGCTTTTGAGAAACCTAAATAAGTGACCTGATTTTCAAAAATGCTGAGTGCCTACCATCTGCAATTGACCTCAAAGGGTGCTGTTGGGTGCTCAGCATTTCAGAAAAACAGGCTTATTTAAATGCCTAAATTTGAGTTTAAGATCTTAACTTTGGGCTCCTATCTTTAAAATCTTGGTTTCAGTAACTTAACCGCTTAACACTGTAGCAGCATGAGAAGAAAAACATGAAAGACTTTTAAAAGTATCAGTGCACCAAAATTTCTCCTCCATATCCTTATTAGGTGGAAATGCAGAATGAGTGACATCCTCCATAAAATGAGGGCAGTGCCTTAATAGTCTTCGAGTGCTTGCTCATGTCAGTTCCATTCTCGGTGTGTGAGTGCCCACGTGCACAGTCGCTGGAGATTTTTGCCTTAGCAGTATCCATAGGGTCGGCTGTGGCGCCCTCTGGAGGGCTGCATTCATGCGTCGATATATTAGGTGCTGCCGGCCCTGCACCCTCTCAGTTCCTTCTTACCGCCTGTGGCGGTTGGTCGGAGCATCTCTTTCCCTTGCCTAGCAAGTGGTTAGCGGTTTCTCCTTCACTTTGTGTTTTAGTGCTTTGTAAATAGTTCTGTTGACAGTTGTTAGCTAGTGAAGTAGTTAAGCACTGTAGTTAGTAAGTTAGGGTCCTGGCAGGGACTTTGCCCCAGGTGGGGCATGCCCTGGTCACTGATTTTAAGCCCTCTGCTGAGTATGATCTAGGCCTGTTAGTGACCCCCATAGCAGCTGCCTAAAGTGCTTGCGGGAATCACATGTAAAAGAAAAGTGTAGCATCTGTAAGAACTATCATCCCAGAACACAGAAGGAGCACGACATCTGTTTGAGGGCCCTCCTCATGGAGTCTGCTCTCCTCCCAGCCTCAGAGCCGTCCTGGCTGGACTCGGCTCCCAGTATTTCGGCCTCGGTGCACAGTGCACTCCCGGCACTAGGGTCTACCCGGCACGGCTCCCCTTCACCGATGCCCAAGAAGAAATCGAAGAGGTATGACCCAGCACTGAGCAAGAAAGACCAAGGGGCATCTAGTAAAAGACCTTGTTTGGGCCGCAGCTCGCCCACACCTGAATCACATGGGGGTGTCTCCCTTATGGGGCCTTCTAGCTGCCAGAGGGATCCGCCACCGACTCCAGGGAGCGGTAGGGGTCCCAGACTCCTGGTGGAGCCACCGCCCTCCCGGCACCCAGAAAGCAAAGGACTCTTCTGGCGCAGCCGGCACTGTATGTGGCCATGGTCCTGGCAAAGGCTCCGTACGAGGGTAAGCCAGCTGTAGCATCCTCCCAGAGGGCGAGCAAATGCCGCCAGGCCCCGGAGCCGAAACAGCACTCTCCATCTCCGCGCCCTAGATCTCTGTGACAATCCAGGTGGCTGGTTCACCACTTCGGATCACCAGCACTGTGCTCCCAGTCTCCGCCTTCTTGACAAGGTTCTCCCAGAGAGAGATGCCGGTCACCGTATGGCCGACACTGGTCGTCCTCCCGCCAACCATCTTCATGACGTAGGTCACCGACACTTAGACCATGGGAACATTCCCCAACATGGTACCGATCCCCTCGCTCCTGGCACCAATCCGCTTATTCAGGGCACCGTTCACTCACGGCGAAGGTTAGCTGCCAGACTCAGCTGTCGACAGCCCCACCGCGGTCACCAGAAGGGGATTCCTTCAGCACAGAAAGGGGGTTCAGCCTCTCACCAAGGCAGCACCAGCGCAACTGGGCACCTGAGGCTGCATCCACCTCCACGATGCCATCATGGCAGCAGGGCTAGTGGCTGGTGCAATGGCCCTACTGGAGTGCCTGGGGCGTGCCGGTTATGCCGTTGCCTCCTTGCACCAGTCATCAGTAGCCACTTCAGAAAAGCAACAGATAGCACTGGGCTCGGTGTGTGAAGCGCAATTGGACGCTGGGGTGGAGGAGCAAGTACCCACCCCAAAACCTCCTTCTCCCATGGGGAATGAAGCCCCGAGGCCTATCCCAGGTGGTCCAGGCATCCTCATCCTCTTCAGATGAGGCTGTTGCAGGGCCCTTTCATGCTAGTCCACTGGACGATTTTAAGGAGCCTGCTCCGACAGGTGGCCATGAACTTAGGCCTAGAGGTGGTGGAGAAATCGGACAACTTCGTTTAATGTGCTCTCCCCATCAACCCCCGCATGTGTCTCATTTCTGGTGCCTGATGGGGTCCTCAAAATTGCAAAGCCTCTGGCAAACCCCATCCTCCTCCAGTTGGGTTGAAAAGAAGTATTTTGTCCCAGCCAAGGGGTTTGAATACTTGTACACCCACCATCCCCTGGGGTAGTTGCTCATTTCCACAGCCAATGAGAAAGACAGACAGGCAGTCCAGTTCTACTCGGCCCACAAATTTGGGACCCTTGTTGAGGAGGCTACTACAGCGGCATGGTGCTCCCTCCAAATGGTGTGGGAGGCAGCTGATTCGGTGGCCAGTGTGGTCGCTTCAGCTATGGTCATGAGGCACAGTTCTTGGCTTCTGGGCCTCTCCCAGGAGATGCAGTCCTCAGTCCAGGACCTCCTGTTTGATGGGGTTAGACTCTTTGCTGAGCAGACCGGTGTGAGGCTGCATGGGCTGTAGGACACTCAGGTCACCCTCCGCTCGCTGAGTCTGCATACACCGCAATTGACAAGGAAGCAGTTCCGGCTACCCCCAGTGCCCAGGCATTGGCAACCTCACCGGGTCTGCAAGGAGAAGGGATAGGTACACGAGTTTTAGTCATCACCGCCCTTCCTCCTCTCGCTCACCCGCGTAACACGGAGGCCAGAAGCTCTCCTTTTGAGGGTGCAATCAAGAGCAATGCCTCAGTCAACTCCCCGGATCCACCTCCTTCTTTCCTCAGCCATCTTTGTCCCTACTGTTCAGCCTGGTCTCAGGTCACCTCGTACTGTTGGGTGCTGGAAATTGTATCTCTAGGGTACACCCTGCAATTCTCGGCCACTCCCATGCCACCCCTCTTCACTGTCCCTCTTCAGGGACCCTTCCCATGAGCAACTCCTCGTTCAAGAGGTAGATAACCTCCTGCAGTTGGGGGCAGTGGAGGAGGTCCCTCAGGAAATGAGGGGGAAAGGGTTCTACTCCTGCTATTTTCTAATCCTGAAAGAATAAGGGGGTCTAAGACCCATTCTGTACCTGCAGTGACTCAACAAATATCTCAAAAAGTTGAAGTTCCGCATGGTCTCCCTGGCCTCCATCATTCCCTCCCTGGATCCAGGAGACTGATATGCCACTCTTGACTTGAAAGACGCTTATTTTCATATTTCCATCTTCCAAGGACACAGACGGTTTTTCCATTTTATGGTGGGCCAGCATCATTTCCAATTCATGGCATTTGTTGGCCCTGCAGGTATTCACAAAAGTAATGGCTCTGGTCGCTGCTTACCTGAGATGTCAAGGGGTCTAGGTCTACACTTATCTTGACAAGTGGCTCATCAAGGGCAGATTGTGGGATCAAGTGCAGAGGTGTCTCGATCTGGTGCGTTCTACCTGTCAATACCTGGGCCTATTAGTAAACAAAAAGAAATCAACCCTCATACCAGTGCAATAGATAGAGTTCATAGGGCAGTCCTCAACTCCACACAGGCTAGAGGCTTCCTTCTGGAGGCTCATTTCCAAGCCGTGTCGGACTTGATCTCCCATTTAAGGGGCCACCCACTCACTACAGCCTGCACCTGCCTAAGGTTGTTAGGTCACGTGGCATCTTGTACTTATGTGGTCCATCATGCCTGGCTCCATCTCCGGCCGTTGCAAGCATAGCTGACATCAGTCTACACCCCTAACAGGCACTTTCTAGACCTGGTAATCAGGGTGCCGGACCACATCCGGTTGTCACTGGAATGGTGGTTGGACCCCGAATCGGTGTTGGAGGGGGTTCCCTTCGTGTCCCCGTCGTTGACCCTGGTTTCCGTTGCGTCGGACCTGGGCTGAGGAGCCCACTTGGGCAAGCTCAGTATGCAAGGCCGTTGATCGTGGGATGGTCGCTTCCTCCACATAAATGTCAGGGAGCTAAAAGCCATTCATTTGGCCTGCCAGGCTTTCCAGTCCCACTTGAAGGGCAAGGTGATACAAGTCCTGTCGGACAAGCAAGGTGGAGCTAGGTCAACAGCCCTTTGCCAGGAAGCTGTCTGGCTCTGGGACTTCCGTGTGCAGCATGCCATTCTTCTCATGGCCGTGCACCTGCTGGGCATCAGGAACGTATTAGCAGATCGCCTCAGCAGAACCTTCTCATCTCACCCCAAGTGGACTCTCCATCCCGAGAAGGTCAGCGTGATCTTCCAAAGGTGGGGAACTCCCCAGGTGGACTTGTTTGAAACTTGTCAGAACAGGAAATGCCACGTGTTCTCAATTCGGGGGATTGGCAGAGGCTTCTTGTCAGACGCTGCCTTATTCCTGCGGTTGGGGGCTTTGATGTACACCTTCCCACCAGTGCTGATAATCCACAGTCCTCATGAAGATAAAATAGGACAGGTGAAGCTAATAGCCCCGGCTTGGCCTTGCCAGCACTGGTTCGGCATGCCGCTGGATCTCTCATTGGCAGCCCCACTACAGCTGCTCCTCTGGCTGGATCTGCTGTTCCAGAACCACCAGAACCTTCTGCACCCAAACCTGGCAGCGCTGCACCTGACGGCTTGCCTGCTGCATGGTTAAATGCCAAAGAGCAGGAGTGCTCGGCCCGTGTCCAGCAGGTACCGTTGGGCAGCAGGAAGCCCTCTACCAGGGCAACCTATCTGGCCAAATGGAAACGGTTCACGTGCTGGGCCTTGGACCAGGGTATTGGGCCTGAGCAGGCCTTGCTGCGGTCAATCCTGGACCAGCTTCTACATCTTGCTGATCTTAAACACACTTGCTGATCTTAAACACAAAAAAGAAGCTTACAAGAAGTGGAAGATTGGACAAATGACCAGGGAAGAGTATAAAAATATTGCTCGGGCATGCAGAAGTGAAATCAGGAAGGCCAAATCACACCTGGAGTTGCAGCTAGCAAGAGATGTTAAGAGTAGTAAGAAGGGTTTCTTCAGGTATGTTAGCAACAAGAAGAAAGTCAAGGAAAGTGTGGGCCCCTTACTGAATGAGGGAGGCAACCTAGTGACAGAGGATGTGGAAAAAGCTAATGTACTCAATGCTTTTTTTGCCTCTGTCTTCATGAACAAGGTCAGCTCCCAGACTACTGCACTGGGCAGCACAGCATGGGGAGGAGGTGACCAGCCCTCTGTGGAGAAAGAAGTGGTTCGGGACTATTTAGAAAAGCTGGACAAGCACAAGTCCATGGGGCTGAATGCGCTGCATCCGAGGGTGCTAAAGGAGTTGGCGGATGTGACTGCAGAGCCATTGGCCATTATCTTTGAAAACTCATGGCGATCGGGGGAAGTCCTGGACAACTGGAAAAAGGCTAATGTAGTGTCCATCTTTAAAAAAGGAAAGGAGGAGGATCCTGGGAACTACAGGTCAGTCAGCCTCACCTCAGTCCCTGGAAAAATCATGGAGCAGGTCCTCAAGGAATCAATTCTGAAGCACTTGCATGAGAGGAAAGTGATCAGGAACAGTCAGCATGGATTCACTAAGGGCAAGTCATGCCTGACTAATCTAATTGCCTTCTATGACGAGATAACTGGCTCTGTGGATGAGGGGAAAGCAGTTGACGTGTTGTTCCTTGACTTTAGCAAAGCTTTTGACACTGTCTCCCACAGTATTCTTGTCAGCAAGTTAAAGAAGTATGGGCTGGATGAATGGATGATAAGGTGGATAGAAAGTTGGCTAGATTGTCGGGCTCAGCGGGTAGTGATCAATGGCTCCATGTCTAGTTGGCAGTCAGTATCAAGTGGAGTGCCCCAAGGGTCGGTCCTGGGGCCGGTTTTGTTTAATATCTTCATAAATGATCTGGAGGATGGTGTGGATTGCACCCTCAGCAAGTTTGCAGATGACACTAAACTGGGAGGAGAGGTAGATACGCTGGAGGGTAGGGATAGGATACAGAGGGCCCTACACAAATTAGAGGATTGAAAGAAATCTGATGAGGTTCAACAAGGACAAGTGCAGAGTCCTGCACTTAGGACGGAAGAATCCCATGCACTGTTACAGACTAGGGACCGAATGGCTAGGCAGCAGTTCTGCAGAAAAAGACCTAGGGGTTACAGTGGACGAGAAGCTGGATATGAGTCAACAGTGTGTCGTTGTTGCCAAGAAGGCCAATGGCATTTTGGGATGTATAAGTAGGGGCATTGCCAGCAGATCGAGGGACGTGATTGTTGCCCTCTATTCAATATTGGTGAGGCCTCATCTGGAGTACTGTGTCCAGTTTTGGGCCCCACACTACAAGAAGGATGTGGAAAAATTAGAAAGAGTCCAGTGGAGGGCAACAAAAATGATTAGGGGACTGGAACACATGACTTATGAGGAGAGGCTGAGGGAACTGGGATTGTTTAGTCTGCAGAAGAGAAGAATGAGGGGGGATTTGATAGCTGCTTTCAACTACCTGAAAGGGGGTTCCAAAGAGGATGGATCTAGACTGTTCTCAGTGGTAGGAGATGACAGAACAAGGAGTAATGGTCTCAAGTTGCAGTGGGGGAGGTTTAGGTTGGATATTAGGAAAAACTTTTTCACTCGGAGGGTGGTGAAGCACTGGAATGTGTTACCTAGGGAGGTGGTGGAATCTCCTTCCTTAGAAGTTTTTAAGGTCAGGCTTGACAAAGCGCTGGCTGGGATGATTTAGTTGGGGATTGGTCCTGCTTTGAGCAGGGGGTTGGACTAGATGACCTCCTGAGGTCCCTTCCAACCCTGATATTCTATGATTCTATGATCGTAAGCTCCAGGGCTTGTCCCTTTCATTAATTAAGGCCCTGTTGGCCATTATATCAGCCTTTCACCCTCCAGTCCAGGGCAAGTTGGTCTTTGCTCACGACATGACAGTCTGGTTCTTGAAGGGTCTGGAGTGACTCATTTCCATGTCTAGGACCCTCCTTGGGACCTGAATCTAGTGCTGGCACGGCTCATGGGGGCCCCCTTTGAGCCATTGACTTCCTGTTTCCTTCTTCTACTCTCCTGGAAGGTGTCATTGCTGGTGGCAATAACATCTGCCCATAGGGTCTCTGAGATTAGGGCGCTTACCTCGGAGCTGTCCTATATAGTGTTTTTCAAGAACAAAGTCTAGCTGCACTGCACCCAGCTTTCCTGCCCAAGGTTGTTTCACAGTTTCACCTGAGCCAGGACATATTCTTGCCAGTCTTCTTTCCAAAGCCTCATAAGTCTGATTGCACTCTCTAGATGTCAGCAGAGCGCTAGCCTTTTATATAGAAAGGACCAAGCTGTTCCGTAAATCAACACAGCTGTTCATCGCCATGGCGGACAGGATGAAAGGTCATTCTGTATCCACTGAGAGAATTTGATCGTGGATCACCGCCTGCATCCGTTTTTGCTATGAACAGGCGAAAGTTCCTCCTCCGGTGATTGTAAACACCCACTCGACTAGAGCGTAAGCCTCTTCAGTGGCCTTCCTGGCCCAAGTACCTATTCAAGATACCTGCATGGCCGCTACCTGGTTGTCCGTACACAAGTTCACGTCTCACTACACACTTACACTGGAAGCCTGAGATGGCGCTGGCTTCAGTAGAGCAATGTTGCAAGCTGCACGACTGTGAACTCCGAGCCCACCTCCAGGGTTACTGTTTGTGAGTCACCTAGACTGAAATCAACATGAGCAAGCACTCGAAGAAGAAAAAACGGTTACCTACCTTTTGTAACTGTTGTTCTTCGAGATGTGTTGCTCATGTCCATTCCATTATTTGCCCCTCTGTAGGAGTTGCTGGGAAAAAGGAACTGAGAGGATGTAGGGCTGGTGACGCCTAATATACTGACGCATGAGCGCGGCACTCCAGAGGGTGCCACAGCCGACCCTATGGATACTGCTAAGGCAAAAATCTCAGATGACTGTTTAAGTGGGCACTCACACACCTAGAATGGAATGTACATGAGCAACAGTTTCTTTCTCCCATGCTGACCCTCATACGTAGGAGGAGCTCCACAGGAACATCTGCAAAACTAGCTCCTTAGCCTCTTGCAAGCAAATCCCTCCTGAAAACTGTCCTACCTGCTGTGATACCTTTAAAAGAACTTTGATAACAGGCTGCTGGTGTGCTAAGAGCACCCACTGCCCAAGCGCTGACCAGTATTCTCACATTGAGCTCCTCCCGTCAGTCTGTCTGTATCCATTTGTTGTCTTTTGCCTTACACTTAGACTGTAAGGTCTTTAGAAAAGGACAGTCACTGTTCTGTGTTTGTACAGCACCTAGCAGAGTGGGGTCCTGGTCCGTGACTTGGGGCTCCTAGGAGCTGCAGCAATGCAAATGATCAGATAATCCTTACCTGCCTCATAAGAGTGTTTTGGAAAGCTTAGTTCTTTACTGTTTGTGAAGAGCTTTGAGAAGGGCAGAGAATTATCAGACTGCAATGGGACATTAGGATTTCAGCTGATGGGGAAGTGACTGACCACACAGGTTACAATTTGTCCTCTGCCTATTTTGCAGGGTACATAAATGGTGTATTTTCCATTCCCATATTTTTTTGAACCATTCTTCTATGGTTGGGCTATTCTTTTCCCCAATAGGCTACCAGTGGCCAAGCGGTGACTAGAAGATAAGAGATGAATTATTCGTTTACTTTTGTATGACCATTTCTGCTAGGAAGCCCTAGGAGGATTACCAAAGTGTCATTGGGTAATAAATATCCCACAATTGTGATATTTTGTTACAGATCGCATCCCAATACTCTCTAATGACTGGACATATCCACCATATATGCATAAAATCGCCTCTTTCACCACAATTTTTCCAACATTTATCCCCAGTCAATCTCTCTATTCTTTAACCTAACTGGTATGAGGTACCTTGAAACAGTATCGTAAAGAAATTTTCTTTTATTGTGCTACAGACTGAGGTTTCTGGTCCTCTTTTCCAGATCAAACCCCATTCCTCTGGGGCAACTTGTCTATCCACATCCTTTTCCCAGCCTGTCAGATATGGACACTTATTTTTTTCTTTTGGGTTAGGGAAACTGTCTGCAAATATTGATATACATTAGTTATACTTTTTGTTTCCTAATTGACTGGATGCCATCACTTCTATTAAAGTTAGCTTTCTGTATAAAACAGGTTTCTAGAAAGTTGAGAAACAATGCCTGACTTGAAAGTACTGGTACCAGGAGAGCGTGGGCCAATTATAAGTTAGTTTTGATCTCTAAATTAGTTAGAAAAGCTTCTTTACTGAATAGCTGCCCAATGTGTTTATTCTACGACTCTCCCTACCTTTGAAGCTCAATGGTTTGCAATTTGGGTTAAGATCTGGATTATTTGCAGTGGTGTCACTGGTGGGGGAAAAGAGCTTATCTCATCCCTAGTTCTAGCTTAGACTCATAGAGAACGGTTGCTAAAGGATGTGTGTAAATTTCTGGCGGGCATGACTTTTTATTAATCCATGGTAGCCTAGCTGCAATTTTCTTGTTCAATAAAGACCCAGTGTTTGGCTGGGTTAGATCTCCCCTCAATCCACTACCACTTTTTGTTGACTGGCTTGGTAATACAGAGAATGTTTGGAACAGCTAGTCCACTCTGTTTCATGGGTTGGTACAAAGTGTCTGATCTCACATGTGGTCTTTTCTTGTTTCATATAAATTCTAACATCATCCTCTATATTATTGCTAGTGTGTTTTTTCTGGGATAATCACAGAAAGATTTTGAAATGAGAAAGATATCCTTGGCAGAATATAGTCTGTAGCACTTTCAACCGTGGCTGTTCTTCCCAACCAAGAAATTGCACACTTCTCCAGCGCACCAGCAAATGAAAAAAGATCGGAAGTAGTGGTTTGGCATTTAAATCACAGAGCTCCTCTAGATCGTGAGAGATTTAAATTCCCAGATATCTGATAGAATTTTTTGTCCATTTGTACCCAAATGTTTTCTGGAGGAGTGACTTTTCAGAATCTGGCAAATGTATAGTTAGCATTTCAGGTTTAGTATAATTTACTTTAAATCCAGATGCTTTCCCAAAGTCCTGGATTTCTTTAGAAACTAATTTTAGGGAAGTATTTGGTTTAGATAAAAATGTTACATCATCTGCATATATAATGCTATTTTCTGATATGTACCTGCAAGTTTTATTCCTGTGATGGATCCATTGTTCCTTACCCTCTGGTGGCACTTGTGGTTTCCTAGAATAGAACATTCTGAGACTTGCAACAAAATGTATTCAGTACAAGGCCCATTCCTAGAGTTTATGTCTGATAGTTCACTGGGGCTTAGCTGCTTTCAGGGCATAGTATAAGGTTTATGTGTTTTAGCCAGACATTTGGCTGAGTATTTGTATGGCAATGAGAGAGGGTTATTTGAGACCTGACCGGCAGTGAGCTGTTATGGTAGCAGTTCTCCTGAGCATTACAGAAGGGGATTATGAAATTATGTAATTGTTTGTTTTTAATAAAACAAAGTCCCATGATACACCAGCCGTCGAACATTTGAGAGAGAGACTTGAGTTGCAAAATTCAGATGTGGGGCTGGAGCCAGCTGCAGAATTAGGATCTGATCCAGGTTCATATTCCAAACACCACCTTAGTATTCACTATCAACAAGAATGACTGAGTGTAAATTCTGCTGTGAGGTGCCGTTTGTGGCAGTTGATCATATTTGAAGTTGTAGTGCAGTCCATGTAGTTCAGTTTTAAACAATAAACTGGAATAATGTTCATGCAACTGAGATCATCTCTCAAAAGCCATTTACCTCTGAATTTCCTTTGAAAAGCTCCTCCAAATATATCAGTCCCACAGTGCATTCTATTTACAACGACCGTTCATCACACTTGTTTCTATTGTATTGTACTCCTTCCTACCTTTTGGTGTATAAGGACGTGATCCAAAGCCCATTGAACTAAATGGAAAAACTTCGCTGGGCTTTGGATTGAGCCGTGTGTTTCGGTGGGGCAAGAAATCAAGACACACCAAATCTATAGTCAGTGTGATATATTCAAGATATTGTAAAGTGCCTGCCAGACCTGACAATGCTATAGTGGTATGTAAATAATAATATATGTGTAACATCGCTTACAAATGAGATAATCTCATTATATAAGGGCAGGTCTACACTACCGCTTATGTTGATCTAACTTACGTCACTCAGGGGTGTGAAAAAACCCTCCTCCCACCCCCGTGAGCAACGCAAGTTACATCGACCTAAGTGTTGTCCACACTGGCACTACGTGGGCGGGAGATGCTTTCCCACTGACATAGCTTCCGCCTCTCGGGGAGGTGGAGTAATTATGTGGACGGGAGAAGGCTCTCCTGTTGGCTTACAGCGTCTTCACCAGACACACTACAGCAGTGCAGCTGCATCAGTGTAGCACTTCCACTGCAGACCTGCCCAAAGAGACTTGTTGAACATAAAGTCAGCTGAATAGTTTTTCCCCTTCCACTCTGCTGGAGGCTTTTGGGTCTTAGCTGTAAGTTTTGCTGTGTGTGCATCCAGCAATATTAAGAAAAATGAAGACTCCTGACCAACAAAAACAGATGGAACTTGGCTGGCTGAGGACACAAATGCTCACCAGTTGCACTGTGGCCTCCAACTCCCTGCCAAATGGAGGTCTTGTGTCCTTTACTGGAATTCAGTGTCAAAGGGTCTGAGGCTGCAGCCCTTGACACAGGGAAAACTCCCATTCAATTGAATGGGCATTAGCCTGCATCAGGGTTATAGGACTAGGCCCACTGACAGTAAAATAGAGAACGTGTTCCTCAGTAGTTTTATTAAATTGTACAGAAGGGGAGGATAATACTTGAATAATAATCATAATTTCTTTCTCTCTTAGATACATAATATGCACTAGCGCCTTTCACCCAATGATCTCAAAGCCATTTGCAAACAATTGTTTCATTTTTACAACATCCCTATAAAGAAAGTATTATACCAGTTTACAGATGGGCAAAATCAGATCCAGAGAGGTGACCTGGCTGAGGTCTCTAGGAGAGTCCGTGGCAGGGCTGGGGACCAAAGCCAGGAGTTCTGATTCCCAGTCCCCTACTCCAGCCACGTAAAGTGGGCATTGATAGACACCATTTTGGAGGATGTATGTCAAATGGTCCTCAAAGCACCATGAAAGGGTTCGCATACCAAAATGATCCTGTTAAAAGAAATGATATATGTTGTAATGCACTGAGAACATTAGCTGGGCATAACTGTTGACATAAATTATAAGTATGTAATAAGATTTATTTAAATAGTTAAACTACATTTACCATGCATTTTAACAGCTACATCAAGCACCTGATCCAAAGCCCATTGCTCATTTGGGAGTTGTTCTGTTGACTTCAGTGGGCTTTGAGTTAGGCCTGTATTCCCTACAGGACTATCTACCTACCTGCCTTAGGTAATTATAGAGTCACCACAGTATCTGGGTTGTACTTGTAACATTCCAGCTCTCTGAGCAGCTTCAGACAGCTATTAACATAAACAAACACTGCCAAAGAAGTGTCTCATTTTCTCCATTACGTGTGAAATGCCATGCCTCACCCACCCCTTCTACATCCCTCCCCCCCGCAATTACATTGACCATGGCCTTGTTCAGGACAGAGGCCTATATGCTTTTTGGGATAGAGATGGTCTCTTATTGTATGTATGTACAATGCCTAGCACAATGAGGCCCTGGTCTCCTTTGGGATTCTATTGTAATAAATAGTGGTATATATCATGATGTTTTGGGTAATTTTATAGCCGTTTGTAATAAATATTATTAATTGTAATTTTCCTCTCCCTCTGAGGCTTGGACAGGTGGGCTCATTGCACTAAGGAACTGTCTTAACTTAACAGTGGAAAGATAAGAAAAATATTAATAGTTTTTAAAATATTCTAATTTTTTCTCTCTACATTATGGTATGGGATGGTGTAAAGGGTTTATCAGCACTCACTGGCTAACTTACTTGCAAGTAATACTTCCATCCCAAACTCCTATCAATCGAATCTCTGTTCCAAACTACACAAACATATATTTCACATTATAAATGAAGAAGCCCATGTTGGAGCAGAAGCGCGTAGCACAGAACCTGTCTTTAACAGGCAAGTTTACTTGACACAGTCATACTAGAGTTTTTCTTGCTGTGCTGTAATCTCTTCCGTTGTTCTAACAAGTGTGATTTACAGATGTGGTTTTATGGTTCTCATTAAATTCCAAGGACAGAAGGCATCATTGCATTCCACGGGTGGTCTGACAACATGCTTCCCTTAGGACCTGTGCAGCTCATTTCTAGTGACAGATGGATTGTACAGTTCTCAAATCTTCTGAGCTTCTGCTACTGTGCCAGGACTCCAATATCAAACCCAGGCCCTCAGGGTCCCTAGACAACATCCTTAGCTTCCATGCAACAGCAGTGATGCTGAACCACTGCCCCTGACCTGCAGCCGTAGTGCTAAGGATCTATAGCCACACCCCAACTCCTGATTGGCTGCACAGACAGCATTCCTATTGGATATCTGGACTCTATAACAGCAAGAGGAACCTCCCTGAGCAATAGGCCTGCTGCCTCGCCCGACCTTGCTTACCTATCCTGCCTACCTGATCTGTTGGATTGGATCTTTGGCTACTGCCTCCCTGCAGGAACACTGACCATTGCCCCAGACTGCCTCTATATCAATAGACCTCCCAGCTACAGGCTACCCATGTACCACTTGACCATGGCGTTAGGCTGCTCCTAGCTAGCTTGAGCTACTGGGCACTACGTAGTGCCAATCAGCTCATGCAGCTTTTAAAGAGCCATCCCACGCTGCATTATGACAAACTTTAAATCAAAGGTATTCTCGAATCCCCATCGTGAAGTTATACTTTTCTGGGGTTTCCTTTCCAAACACTGCTAATTTGTAAGGTATTTTGTGTACCTAGACGCTTTCTCCTTAGGGATCATCAGCTAACTCCTGCTGTTATACCCATTCAGTCATTCCCGTCACAGTCCAGTGTTCGTGACATGACAGTTCCTTTCAATAATATATCAAATTGTGGTGTCTCAAACTGATTCCTGTCTTTCCCACCAAACAGTTTAGTAACAAATGAAAATATGATCTCTGAGCCATTAGTGATTAGTGAGCTTCAGAAGTCGTGGCTGTCAGAATGGGATCAAGAAGAGACACAGATGTTGCTAAGCTGTGTTCAAGCAACATGTTTCAATGCAGACAAATATAAGGTCATAAGTCTAGGAACAAAGAATGTAGGCTGTACTTATAGGATCGGGGACTCAGGAAACGATTTGGAGGTCATGGTGAATAATCAGTTGAACATAAACGCCCAGTACAACATGGCAGCTAAAAGGGCTAATGCAATCCTGGAATGTATAAACAAGGAACATCAAGGAGGAGTGAGGAGGCTTTTTTCATTCTGGCACTCGTTCAATCACTATTAGAATACTGACAGGTTTCAGAGGAGCAGCTGTGTTAGTCTGTGTTCACAAAAAGAAAAGGAGTACTTGTGGCACCTTAGAGACTAACCAATGTATTTGAGCATAAGCTTTCATGAGCTACAGCTCACTTCATCGGATGCATTCAGTGGAAAATACAGTGAGGAGATTTATATACACACAGAACATGAAAAAAATGGGTGTTATCATACACACTGTAACTAGAGTGATCACTTAAGGTGAGCTATTACCAGCAGGAGAGCGGGGGTGGGGGGGTGAAACCTTTTGTAGTCATAATCAAGGTGGGCCATTTCCAGCAGTTAACAGGAACGTAGGAGGAGCAGTGGGGGTTGGGGGAAATAAACATGGGGAAATAGTTTTACTTTGTGTAATGACCTATCCACTCCCAGTCTCTATTCAAGCCTAAGTTAATTGTATCCAGTTTGCAAATTAATTCCAATTCAGCAGTCTCTCGTTGGAGTCTGTTTTTGAAGTTTTTTTGTTGAAGAATAGCAACTTTTAGGTCTGTAATCGAATGACCAAAGAGATTGAAGTGTTCTCCGACTGGTTTTTGAATGTTATAAGTCTTGATATCTGATTTGTGTCCATTTATTCTTTTACGTAGAGACTGTCCAGTTTGGCCATTGTACATGGCAGAGGGGCATTGCTGGCACATGATGGCATATATCACATTGGTAGATGTGCAGGTGAACGAGCCTCTGATAGTGTGGCTGATGTGAGGGCCTAATCACATGGCTGCTACTCTGAAACCTGGAGTAACTCTGTTATGTTCCATGGAGTTATTCCAGGTTTACACTGGTGTAAACGAGAGAATGATTTAGTTTTCTGTCTCTCGCTTTAGTATCTGTAAAATGGGCCACAACTCTGACTTATCTCATGGGGGAATTGTGAGGATTAATTATACTGGATGTTTGTAAAATGATACCGCATATCTAAGCTTTGGATGAAAGGAGCTATATAAGTACAAATACTATGAATGATCTTGGAAACTTGGTTACTACATCAGAAAAAGAATGGGTGACTTTAGAGCTACCCCTTAACTCTAGGAATACATACCACTTCTGTGCTACTTAATTACAGTACAATTCCAGCCTGAGGTACCCTTACTAACATTGTGTAGTTGTAGAACTTGTGTCTTGTCTTTGTTAAATCCAGCATGTGTTCTCTCTCACACCGTATTTAATACTCAAAATACTTAGCCTCTAAAGGAAGACAATTTACCAGGTAAGATTGTTAAGGTTTACAGTGGTGGTGCATTGTGTGCATCCACTGTGCGTTACAGCGGTGTGTAGAGTACACAAACTGCACACCTGTCTCGCCTGGGTAGACATGTCAGTGTAGGCCATGAGGCACAGTTTAGGTGAGTAGAGCGCCCTATACACCCGAATCCCCAGGTGTATACCCTACCTGGGCTGTCTCTGCCCCCAAGCTGTGCCTCATGCTTCTAGACAGCTGTTTTTAGCTGTGTGGCATCCTGCTGCCTCACTGCTGCCAGAGTCTTTCCCCACTGCCACAGCCTTTCACTGCAATGTGTAGCTATCCACGTAATGCCTGTACTCTACATGCCACTGTAACTGTAGACATAGCCATGTTATTAACTAGATGTATGTTTGAGCAGCCCGTGGCTAGTGCTAGCCTTTTCCAGCGGATGGCTCTCTGCAGAGCAATCTGGCAACATTTGATTTCTTTGGAGCAAGGGCAGTAATGACACTTTGCAATAGTTAGCATGAGCCCTTCCTTTCATTCATTAAAAACCAAAAAAAACCTTTTCTATTTGGCAGAGGCCTTTTCTACAGCACGGTATCTATGAATGAATGTTTAATGGGAAATGTATTGTGAAAGGGTATAAAGGTAACTTATAGTGATAAATATATTTAGATGATATGGTTTTATAAAGAGATCAGCACAATTTCATTTAAGACAAACAAAGTTCCTTTCAACTGTTTAGAATTGTGAATCTATGGGAATAATATGACGACATAGGGTTTTTTTTAAAAGGTTTCAAATTTAAAAAGTAGAAAAGTTTTAAATTTAAAGGAGTTAAACAATAACATAAAATAGGAAATGGTTGATAAATGCAAGAACAAGGGCTTGATTAAAGCAGATTGAATTCAGTGGAAAAGCTCATGATGAGTTCTGTGGGCTTTGACTCTGAGCCTGTATGAATAAAAACTGGACATAGGAGAGGATAGCAAAAAACTAAACAAATCTTTGGGTCAGGGCCAGAATAGATAAGGGCTGGAAGGGAATGAAAACAGAAATAAAAAAAACAGATATTTTGTAATGTTCCATTTCCTCTCCTCTTTTGGTCTGTATGTTGGTCTATTCAGATTATAAGTGGCTAAGGTGAGGACCTGTCTTCCTACATATTTGTAAAGCACCTAGTATACTTTTGGGTGCAACATAAATAATAAAAATATGCATGAGAAATGCAGCATTATAAATGTGACATGCTGAGCCTAATGCTTCATTGCAGTACACCAGTTTTATGTTGATGTAAATCCTCGAAATCAGTGGTGTTGCACTGGAGTAAAACTTGCTTAACTGAGTGAAGAATTCAACCCAATACAATAGCTATACTAGTAAGTGCAGATGTAAGAATCTGGTACAGTATAGTAACTTGCGCTGCTCGTCCCACTGGTCAGTAATAGGTGTAACATGTTAACACTTTGTCAAGCATGACATAAAGTAGTCTTAACCACTGTTAGATGGCTGCTGCTGAACAGAGTGTTGGATAAATGAACTGTAATCGAGTCAGATTGTCAGTGAACCTCCTGAAAAATGTGAGCTCACCTGTCTGGTTGTGCAAAACCCCACAATTGTGTATACCCATTGTCTTCAGGTATGTAGTAACTCAGCCAGCAGGCACATTTTTGAAGCACTGTTGAAAATTTGACCCCAGATTTTTATCTACATACAATAATGCTTTTTCAGGACTGAAGTAACTATGAATTAAAACATAAATCAAACCATCTGTATGAGTGTGTGACAGAATGCACCCTGTGTTGGGATACCCGCCGAGATCTCTTTCTACTCAGCTTCCAAGAGCTCAGTTCGACTCCAACCTTCGTCACTCAGGTATCTTTATTTGGCAGACAGCAATGCTATGCATGTCTTTTTAAAAATATTCTGTGGTAGAAGTGCTTACTGCAGGCTGGGGCGGGGTGTTGCATGTTAGTTATTATTCGCCACCAAAACAGCTTTATATACCCATCCACCAATCATTCTGGGCCCACTAAAGTACAGTTGTTTTGCCTTAGAAACAAGTCTTGGGTTTTTCTATGCCATAACATTCAGCACCTTTTTAAAGGTGTCTTTCTAGAATGTATTATAGACCCATAAACTCTCAAACTATACAATCCCTGCCCCAGTTGTCCATTTTGGCCCACAGATACCATCCAAACGCACCCGTTGTAGTTCTCCAACAGCTGCCAATATTACCCCAGTGTACAAACAAGACACATTTTTCTGAAAGGTACATTGGTTTCGTTTAGTTCTAGATGGTGGTTTGTAGATCATTTTTCCATCCATTCTAATGGTGCAATTGGAGTCTTTTGTACTTCTGTGGAGGTCTTGGGACCGGAGAATCACGGATTGGAGAGTTTCTAAACTTTGGGACCAACTCCACAGCCTTCACATCAGGACACACAATGTTGTAAGCCTCCACCAGCTCATGACTGCAAATCTGTAAGACAAAAAGGGAAGAAACCATTTATCGCTTCTTTCTTTATTTTTTTCAGAGTGGTAGCTGTGTTAATCTGTATCAGCAAAAAGAATGAGGAGTACTTGTGGCACCTTAGAGACTAACAAATTTATTCGGGCTAAGCTTTCGTGGGCTAAAACCCACTTCATCGGATGCATGCAGTGGAACATACTGTAGGAAGATATATATATATACACAGAGAACATGAAAAAATGGGTGTTACCATACCAACTGTAACAAGCCTAATCAATTAAGATAGGCTATTATCAGCAGGAGAAAAAAAACTTTGTAGTGAAATCAGGATGGCCTATTTCAAGCAGTTGATAAGAACGTGTGAGTAACAGTAGGGGAAAAATTAGCTTGGGGAAATAGTTTTTACTTTGTGTAGTGACCCATCCATTCCCAGTCTTTATTCAAACCTAATTTAATGGTGTCCAGTTTGCAAATTAATTCCAATTCCGCAGTTTCTCGTTAGAGTCCGTTTTTGAAGTTTTTTTTGTTGGAGAACTGCGACTTTTAGGTCTAAAATTGAGTGACCAGGGAGGTTGAAGTGTTCTCCGACTAGTCTTTGAATGTTATAATTCTTGACGTCTGATTTGTGTCTGTTTATTGATTTGTGTAGAGATTGTCCAGTTTGGCTAATGTACATGGTAGAGGGGCATTGCTGGCACATGATGGCGTATATCACATTGGTAGATGTGCAGGTGAATGAGCCTCTGATGGTGTGGCTGGTGTGATTAGGTCCTGTGATGGTGTCCCTTGAATAGATATGTGGACAGAGCTGGCAACAGGCTTTGTTGCAAGGATAGGTTCCTGGGTTAGTGTTTTTGTTGTGTGGTGTGTGGTTGCTGGTGAGTATTTGCTTCAGGTTGGGGGGCTGTCTGTAAGCGAGGACTGGCCTGTCTCCCAAGATCTGTGAGAGTGAGGGATCGTCCTTCAGGATAGGTTGTAGATACTTGATGATGCACTGGCGAGGTTTTAGTTGGGGGCTGAAGGTGACAGCTAGTGGCGTTCTGGTACTTGCTTTGTTGGGCCTGTCCTGCAGTAGGTGACTTCTGGATATTTTTCTGGCTCTGTCAGTCTGTTTCTTCACTTCAGCAGGTGGGTATTGTAGTTTTAAGAACACTTGATAGAGATCTTGTAGATGTTTGTCTCTGTCTGAGGGATTGGAGCAGATGCGGTTGTGTCTTAGAGCTTGGCTATAGACAATGGATCATGGGATGTGGTCAGGGTGAAAGCTGAAAGCATGTAGGTAAGTATAGCAGTCAGTAGATTTCCGGTATAGGGTGGTGTTTATGTGACCATCGCTTATTAGCACTGTAGTATCTAGGAAGTGGATCTCTTCTGTGGACTGGTCCAGGCTGAGGTTGATGGTGGGATGGAAATGGTTGAAATCATGGTGGAATTCCTCAAGTGCTTCTTTTCCATGGGTCCAGATGATGAAGATATCATCAATGTAGCGTAAGTAGAGTAGGGGTGTTAGGGAACGAGAGCTGAGGAAGTGTTGTTCTAAGTGGATTTTAGCCCACAAAAGCTTATGCCCAAATAAATTTGTTAGTCTCTAAGGTGCCACAAGTACTCCTTGTTTTTTTATTTCCCCATGCTAATTTTTCCCCTACTGTTACTCACACCTTCTTGTCAACTGTTGGAAATGGGCCATCCTGATTATCACTACAAAAGTTTTTTTTCTCCTGCTGATAATCGCTCCACCTTAATTGATTAGTCTCATTATAGTTGGTATGGCAACACCTATTTTTTCATGTTCTCTGTGTATATATATCTTCCTACTGTATTTTCTGCTGCACACATCCGATGAAGTGGATTTTAGCCCATGAAAGCTTATGCCCAAATAAATTTGTTAGTCTCTAAGGTGCCACAAGTACTCCTTGTTCTTTTTTCTTTATTTTTTGTGAGCTTTGAGTGCCTTTTTTTGAACCCAACGCTGCCCTTTACTTCCCAGGTCTACCAAGCATACAGAGGGGCCAAGTCAATCCAACACTAAGCAGAGCCCATACCACTTTGCCTTTGGAAAAGGGTGGTAGGGAGCTTGGTCTTGGATCATGACTTTAGATCCCACTTGATGCTCAGTTAGGTCTCCTTTGTCATCGAACCACACCTTGGTCTTCTGTACTTCTGCTTCATTGGTTGACATATTCTCCTTTCCATGGTCTTATTACCAGTGTTTGGTTCCTCCCCCCTTCCCAATATTAATCAGGTGAGTTACTCCAAAAACTCCCTGAATTCTCCCTTGTTTTGTCTTTTCTAACAAGTTCCCTATCATAGTTATTACTGCCCTGCTGTTGAGTAACATTTCCTTTACCACCTCCCCACCCCCACGATAGTGGCTTTTACCATGGGGCATCTTCAGCTGTCCTGTGAAAGGGGTGCTACAAAAGACAGCTGTGGTGCGGGGGTCTTGAAGTTTTATTGGTAGTTTACCAACTGAGGCTGCTCACTGGGCTGGCCCCCTTGGAGTGCTTTTAATCTCTTCACTTCTTCCTTCATTTCTTTTTCTTAAGATGCCTAAATTGCACCCCCGGTCTTCTGTGTTCCTGATTTGCCTGAGCCTTCCCCAAGAATCTCTTGCCCCTGGGGCCAGATTCCACCAAAGGAGGTGATTGTATTGCATGTACCTTAATGATCTCCTTTTTGCTCCTCCAGTCCTTTCTTTTCCTTTTCTGATTTGTGGACCTTGATGTTTAAGTCATTTATTTGCTGATTCAAGGCTCCAATTCCCAATATTAAGCCTTGTAACAATATAGTCTTTTGCTTGTCCTTTTTGCATTTCTTATCCAGCGTGATCTGTTGGAGTTCTTTTTCCAATTGGTCCCAGTCCCCTCCTAATACACCTCTGGGGAGTCCATAGGGGCATTCTTTGGATTTAACCCACTCCTCCAGCGTCCTGGAAACCTGTTCAAATTAGAACCTTTCCAATGCCATTGCTGAGCTGCTGGGTTGCAAAACTTAACAGCCAAGCTACACGTATAATAAACTATATGTTACCTGCTCCAGATTAATGGATCCAGGTTGAGTCATGGCACTGCTTATGTTGGGATTCCCTCCGAGACCTCTTTCTACTTGTCTTCCCAAGAACTCAGTTCAACTCCAGACTTCGTCACTCAGGTATCTTTATGCAGCATACAGCAGTGCTACGCTGAGTTGATCAGACTCAAATGCAGGGGGTAGGGGGTAGATGCAGGGTACATCATAGCTCCAAAGTTACACAGAAACCCTGTCCTTTTATATACATTACACATCTCATTGCATCACACGTTTTTTGACTGGCTTGGTTACTTTGCAGAAACCAATCCCTGTGCAGCATATGCTGTCCTCGCATTGTCTATGTTTTGACTTCCTCTTTACTTCATCTCTACAATCCTAACTTATTTTGTCCCTTGTTAGATAGTTCATAGTAAATATGGGTGTTCTCCCTCTTATCTGAGTTGGCTCAGAAATTCTGTCAGATGACTAATGGGTATTTGATAGAGGTCTATAAAATCATGACTGGTGTGGAGAAAGTAAATAGGGAAGTGTTATTTACACCTTCTCTGAACACAAGAACAAGGGGTCACCAAATGAAATTAACAGGCAGCAAGTTGAAAACAAACAAAAGGAAGTATTTTTTTTTTGACACAACGCACAGTCAACCTGTGGAACTCCTGGCCAGAGGATGTGGTGAAGGCCAAGACAATAACAGGATTGAAAAAAAAGAACTAGATAAGTTCATGGAGGATAGGTCCATCAATGGCTAATAGCCAGGATGGACAGGGATGGTGTCCCTAGCCTCTGTTTGCCAGAAGCTGGGAATGGATCACTTTGTGATTACGTGTTCTGTTCATTCCCCCTGGGGCACCTGGCATTCAGAAGACAGGATACAGGGCTAGATGGACCTTTGGTCTGATCCAGTATGGCCGTTCTTATGTCCTTATGTCGTCTTAACCTACTGACATATTTACTTATCTTATTTAACACAAATACTCTGTCATCAACCTTCAGTTACGTCCCTAATTCTATCTTCCAAAAGTTGAGGCCTACCTGCATATGTAAATTACTCATGGCTGGCCAGGCCTCCTTTACACCCTGTGTCCACACCCTACACACTACAAAGTATGCCTTGTGAGGGTCTGTGTAGTGCGGTATGGACACGTCCGCATGGTTGGGAGGCCATGGCTGGGTTTATAGTGCAGTGTGGACACTCAACCGTGGGCTTGAAAACACAAGTCAGCAGGCAAGGTCCCACAGACCCAAGTTTACTAAGCAGTGTAGACATAGCATACACCAAACCATAGCTGGAATGCAGTGCATTGCAGCCCACTGCTTCTCCCTGCCTGACATGCCTGTCCACTATAACATGCTATTGGGCTGAGTTGTTGGGGAGTGCCACAGGGGCTGAACATGCTGTCTCTGCCCCAGCTAAGAGCTCCCCAAGCCCCAGGAAATGCTCAGCAAGTCAGATCTGGCAGCTTATTGGGTCCTTTGTGGCACCTAAACAACAAACCTCCTAAAAATTGTAAGGCTCAAGGAGCTCCAACAGACCTCATAAAGCTCCCCCATAGGGCTGATGCACTTATACACACAGAGAGCGCCCTACTACTGTGCAACTCCTAAGGTCTGCAAGGGACTAGGTCCTTTCCAAAGGATCTTAATTAGTGACACTCCCCATCTGCAGACCTCAGGGAAGAAGGGGGGATTCCCCTGCCAAGTTTCCTTTTCTCCCCAGTCCTATGTTATGGCTATTGCAAAACCAAAGGCAATTCCCAAACAAAAAACTTTTAAGGTTGCAACATATATCAGTGGTTTCAGTGTATATCACTCTTCGAACCAGACACCCAAGCTATCTTACCTCTTCCCTGTGTAGTAATGCCTTGTCTCAACCCTAATCTTGAGGGACTTACTCTCGGGTTAATTGGGTAGTTTAGCCAAAGGATCATTTATTCCATCGCCTCTCACAGCGACCTCCATCAAGAGTGCCAGTCAGTACCAACTCTTGTGATTTTTTTGGGTTGGTCTGGTCCCTCCATATTTTTCTGTGTTGGGGCTGGAACATCATTGAGGCTTGACTTGACTGTGAGTCAGCTTCCCAGTTCTATAGCAGAATTTTGGCTTGCGCACCATCTGTCTGCCTGTGTCTAATTTAATCCATTCCAGTCTGCAGAGCATTGTCATTCATAATTATTCCCAGCTTGGCCGGTGTGAGTGAGGGAGAGAGACAGAGAGTGAGAGTGTGTTTTGGAGCGTGGCATCCTGCATCTGTGTTTGGAGACTGCGTAGTCATTTTGGGAGCTCTCCTCCCCCTCTCCAAACATTACATGCAGAGTTGGCTGCAAAAAGGGAACCTGACCCAGGGGCAACTCCAGCTGAATTTTGCGTGTGAAAAAATTGGCCGAGGAGCTGTCACGAAGGCCAGGGCAGTAAATTCTGGATCTGATCGCTGTTTACTGCTTTCATTTCCCTTTCCTCCCAGCTTCTGTCACGCACTCCCAGGATGGCAGAGCCAGGGAAGGGAGTGAGGGAGTTGGACATGTGAGGGAAGAGCTTTAGACAGCAAATGGAATATAGCTCTATTTCTTATTACTAGAAGAAGGAGAGTTCGGTATTAACAGCAGAGCGTTGCTTATGCACCAAGTCTGCAAGCCTGGGCCTTTAGAACAGTGTGGCATGTAAAGGCACATGCTTATACCTATAGGATTATGCCTACAGTACAGATACACACTTACGTAACCACACTTAGGATTAGGAATCTGTCAGATTGCCTAGGGAGGGGACTGATAGGGAGGGTGAAGGACAAGATAAGCAGCAAGGCCATGTTGGGAGGGGCAAGAAAGGTACAGAGAACTAGGGAAGGAAGTGAAAAGGGAAACAGAATGAAGAGCGGTGAAGAATAGCAGTGAGGAGAAGGCTAGGAATGCAACAGAGGAAGGTGAAGAATGAAGGAAAGAGCAGAACAGGAGAATGTACTAGAATCGCTTCCATGAAAATGTGAGGTAAAACTGAGTTCGAACCAGCTAGGAGGCATCTCCCAAGCCATGCCTTAGAAAAGGGCTGAGGAGGAAACAGGACGCTCCAGCAGCTTCCACACTGCTTCCCCTTTAGGTCAGACCCTTTTATCTATTTGTTTACTGTTAGCCACATTTCTTAAAAGCCAGCTTTGTGGTTGGGGTGATTTACACACTCTATAAACATGTGGAAGTCAATGGCTCTCACAGCTGCCTGCATTTCCTCCCTGAGAAAAAATGGGCATAAACTATGCCATTCTCCCTACCCTCCTCTTTCCAGCATTGTTGCATGACCACACCTTGACAAGCCCCCCTCTGCCCGTTACCAAACCATGTAGACTCCTGAGCGGCTCCGTGCAGGATACCTGGCAACACATGGTTCTTTTTCCTTGTAAAGATTTTATACAGTTGTAGTTAATGTTTGCATTAGTCAGTGATATGAAAAGTTATGTGTTTAGTGTTTTTTCTCTTGAGGCATAATGAAGACATAACAGCTGGGTTTGATTATCTAGCTCAGTGGTCTCCAAAGGGGGTGCGTAAGACCGTCCCTGGGGGTGCGCGGCAGGAGGAGCGCTGCCGACACGGCGGCAGCAGCACTGCTGGACCTATGATTCTTCGGTGGCACGCCGGCAGGAGCTCTTCTTCTTCTTCTTCTTCTTTTTTTTTTTTTTTTGCTTCCCCATAGCTGGCCCTGGGGGTGCGCGATTCAAAAAGTTTGGAGACCCCATTCTAGCTGACTATCTCTAGATAGGTATATCTCAGTATTATTTGTATTATTGTAGCATCTAGGAGCCCTAGTCATGGGCGAGGACTCCATTAAGCTAGGTGATGTACAAAAACAGAATGAAAAGATGATCCCTGCCCCCAAAAATGTATTGCCTAATGCTTACATTTAAAAATCATAAGTTGTTCCCCACAGCCATCATGAGATTTTGATAAATAATAACCTGGGGGGTTCTTTTTATTTGGAGTCTGCATTTTGAGCCTGTAGGGTTCCTGTTTTCAAGCTTTCTTCTGCAGCTAGAAGGGCTAAATATTTGTTTTTTTAAATGAAAGCTACAATTCTCATGTGCACATGTGACTCCAGGAGCTTTAAGAACAACAACAAATGTCACAAGGCTTGCAATAAAATTGTGAGTTGACAATAGTCTGTGTCTCTGTTTCTGTGGCTCTGTCACCAGTAATCTGAGTGCCAGGTGCTGAGAAGAGTAGGAACAAAACACTCTTGGTCTCTCTTTCCTCCTCCACCTCTTGGAGTAAACTTGAATAATCAGTCGAACTAGTCTGTTGGTATGAAGGGCTTACCGAGGGAAAGCTGAATCAGAGATGAAGTCAGCATTTGTGCTGAACATGGGGAGGTTAATGACTGCAGCACACTGGGAGATATAGCCTGTGGGCAGCAGGACTTCTGAAAGTGAGAGTTAAATTTAGGTTTCCCTCATAGTTTCAAGGCTGCCTTCTGTAAGGGTCTGGAACAGTTTGTCTCTAGGAAGTTTTTGTTTTATATTTTAAAACTTCAAACTAATCTAAAATGCTCAGGAGCTGAGTTTGGAGCTTTGTGCCTTTTGCCTCTCAGATCAGATCCTGTGAGCAGCCTCTGTGACATTGCAAGCGCCCTGGACTTCTATTGGACTTGGTGAGAATTGAAAGGTCTCAGAGCTTTGGAAGATCTGACCCTTAGACAGTAGTTTAAAGAATCTTATGGGAAGCAGTGTGGTCCAGTGGATAGAGCTCTGAACTGGAGCTCAGGAGACCTGGCTTCTATTCATGGCTCGGTTGGTGGGTGACCTTGGGCAAGTCCCTTCCCTTCCCTGAGTCTCGGTTTCCTCATCTGCAAAATGAGGATAATGCTAGTGACCTCCTGTGTAATGTGCCTTGATATCTTCTAATGAAAAGTTCTATATAAGAACTCATTATTGTTATTACATATTGAAACCTAGCACTGTGACAGTCTCCAGCGGTTGAAATGTTCAGAGTAGTGGGTGAGCTTAGGGAGGTTTGTAATTCCCTTCATTTTGGGGGTGATGGGCCCACTTTTGCAGTCGGTCTCCTACAGTTTGTGTGAACTCTATGCAGTCGGTTGGGTATCTTAATAGTCCTTAGTGGTCGTGTGCAGTTTCCAGAGAGTGATGGAATGGCTGTGCCATAGCCGACATTAGCATTCTGGTGTTTTTTCAACACCATGTAAACAACGTGTTCAGAAAAGGAGATACATTTCTTCTGGTGCTTGAAGTTCCCCAGGTACATGCACATGGTGCAGAACTGGCAAGGGCAATCCTGCAATATGATGTCTGGTACATATATTCCAAACATTTTGGAATGGCTCTTGTGAAGCAATGCTACCAGCCTTAAAGCAGTGATCACCAAGCACAGGTAGCCTCTATTTCCAAGACTCTAAATGAATTGTGGGATATCTCATTGATGATAGGCTAAGGAGCCTTCTAACTCAAAGTTACTAATTTAAATCCAGCCCAGGCTGCAAATGACCAAAGTTGTTCCCTTCTGATGGTGGTTTGGTGAAATTAGTTGGCTGTCTCTCTTCAGTTCCTGATGGACAGGCATACACAGCACAAAACCCACCATAACAGCCTAAACTGATGGACATCTTTGCTGCTGAGTGTCTCGGCAGCAGGACTAAGGACTGAGTGGGATGGAGATGGAAGTGTGCACTCTCACTTCTAGATGGAACTCTGTCAAATTGGTTTTGAGACATATGGGCCTGATGGTGAGACTTGCACTAGTGTTGCCTATTTTGTAACTGTTCTTTAGATACATGGAGGCCTCCAGGCCTGTCATTCTGGCACATTTAACCAATGCTGAATTTTAACACCTAATAATAATTCTGGACTTTAAACCTGAATTTCTGAGTGATGGGACAGTCCTGGGTCATTTCCAGGAATGAGTCCTTCAGAATCCAGTCTTGCTAGCACAGTCCAGATGGCCTTAATTTGGCCGTGAACTATTTCGAAGGGAGAGGGGGTCTAGTATACTTTGCGTAAAATCTACCTCTGTGCCAGTCTCTAATTGCTGAAATGCTCATTACAAAGCAAAATTTTGGCCCCAATTTAGCTCCCCAAAGGAACTCTTAAATTTCCTCTCCCAAATGAACTGTGTTGCTTGGTTTACTCAATTCTTGTGAAATGAAAAAGTAAAATTTAGGTTATGTGTTAAAAATAATTGCTTAACAATAGGGGCAATTAGGTATTAAGATGATCTCAGGCTTCTTTTGGCACCATCTCTAGAGGTGTTTAGAGGGATAATGTCAAATAATTTAGGTCCAAAATGTAGGACTGGGGTCTGATTCACCCTCTGTTTATACCAGTTTAACTTGCATTCATAGACTTTAAGGCCAGAAAGGACCACCATGATCATCTAGTCTGACCTGCACATTGCAGACCACAGAACCTCATCCACCCACTCTGGCAGTAGGCCCATAACATCTGGCTGAGTTACTGAAGTCCTCAAATCATGATTTAAAAACTTAAAGTTAGAGAACCATTTACTCTAATTCAGACCAGCAAGTGACCCTTGCCTCATTCTGCAGAGGAAGGTGAAAACCCTGCAGGGTATTCTGCCAATCTGACCTGGGGGGGAAATTCCTTCATGACCCCAAATACAGTGATCAGTTAGACCCTGAGCATGTGGGCAAGACCTACCAGACAGACACCTGGGACAGAATTCTCTGTACAGTAACTCTGTAGTGTAGAGCTCTCCCTTTCTTGAGTCCCATCTCTGGCTGTTGGAGATATTTGCTAATTGCAGTCGCAGGTGGGCCACATGCCATTGTAGGCAATCTCATCATACAATCCCTTCCATAAACTTATGAAGCTGAGTCTTAAAACAAGTTTGATTTTTTTTTTTATCCCCCCACGGCTCCCCATGGAAAGCTGTTTTAGAATTGCACTCCTCTGATGGTAAGAAAGCTTCATCTAATTTGAAGCCTAAAACTTGTTGATGGCCATCTTATATCCATTTGTTCTTGTGCCACCACTGGCTCCTAACTTAAATAACTCTTCTCTTTCCCTGATGTATATCCCTCTGATGTATTTATAGAAAACAATCATATCTCCCCTCGGCCTTGGTTTGGTTAGGCTAAACAAGCCAAGCTACTTAAACCTCTTGTAAGGAAGGTTCTCCGTTCCTGTGATCATTCTAATAGCTCTTCTCTGCACCTGTTCTACTTTGAATTCATCTTTCTTAAACATGGGAAACCAGAGTTGCTCACAGTATTCTCGATGAAGTCTTACCAGTGCCTTCTATAATGGTGTTAACTATCTCTACTGGAAATACTTCGCCTGATGCATCCTAGGATTGCCAGCAAAGGCCCTAATAGTTTTACTAAACCAGGGTGAATAGAATTTTTTTCATTATTTTTTGCAGCTCTTATTGAATACAACTTCTTTTAAAAAATGTCTTATTTTTCCAATCCCCTGCAGTGCTGGAAACCTAAACAAAACAGCATTATCCCAGGGCACGAGAACCTGGGGGTCAAATGAGTGAGCTATCGGGAGAAACTGGAACTGACTCAAAAGAGACCCATCTGTGTTAGTGTCACAGTACAAGCTAAAGGAATTGCAAGAAGTAAGCAAGCTGCATACATGGTGAAAAATAAATAAGGATTTTGAAGGTTCTTTCTGTGTTAATAATAAAAATTATTAGTGTTAGTAATGCAGTAGGAACATTTTTTTTTTAAAAAATCTGATTTTTATTTTGACAGGGTAAATTAGATAAAACACCTGGGGGATTAGAGTGTAGAGAACAGTCTTGCTCCGTGCTGGATTTGGAAGTAGATAACCCAGGAGTCCTTTTCCATGTCCTATTACTTAAAATTCTAGGTAGGTAGCACTCCCATTGCAAATCAATGCAGGTATGAGTTGACAGGGCAGGAGCCATTACTGTGAATGCCTCCAACGGGAACCTGTGGAGGATGGGAACTTGTTAACAACAGGAGATTTGAAAATAGCTGTCCTGTCCTGGCCAGGTATGTCACAGTTAGCATCCAGTGGCCAGACGAGGGCACGCAATGTTAATGGGAGGGCTGGTGTTGGAGCTGATGGGGGAAGAAGGCGCTAGGCTCTCTTCTGGCTCTGGATGACTTTGGGCAAAATGGTTGTCCCTTCTGTAAAAAGGGAGAACAGTTACCGATTGGTGTAAAGTACTTTTTTCTACGTAGCATTTTTTGTTGGTAGATCTCGCTCAGTAGCATTATTTATGTTAGTTTTGATGGAAGACTTCACTCTCTAGGGCTGCCAGACTGGTAGGTTTCACTAGCACTAACAGCACACAAATTTTAACAAGAAAGTTTAAAACAACCACCACCACCACCCAGTAATAGCTAAAGCTACCAGACTGTCTTATAACTGATGTGGCTTCTGGGGAGTGGAGTGGAGTGGAGTGGGGGGGGGGGGCAAGAAGCACTGGTCATCAAGTAAACTGGGAACTGGTCTCAGCTGACCCAGAATCCAGCGTCACGAAGGTGGTATAGGCGCCTTCACCTCCCCTCCTGAGCTGTGCAGAGTGCGGGTCAGCCGCAAATAAGTCAGGCATGAAACTATGATGGAGGAACCGAAAATCAGGTGAAAGAAACCTCCCAATTGTGGGTTCTGGTCTCTCACCACGTTGGAAGGAGGGTCACTCATTCAAATCTCAGGCTGAGACTCTTGTCATTAGTGAGCAGACTGATACCTTTACCTGTGTGGATTCGTACTTTGCACTGGGAATAGTTCCTCTGACGTCAGTGGAGCTACGTGTGGAGTAAGATGCTACTCAATTGGTATATCTACACTAGGCTTTCCTCCCCACTTGATTGCCAGTTAACTTGAGTCGCCTAACACACTTGTACGTACCAGTCTGGGCATTCCTGGAACAAACATTTGTGCACACTAATGTTCATGGTTTTCCTAGAGCATTCTGGGTTAGGATGTTTTACACCCACTTTGCACTAATGTACATGGTTCAGGGCAGCAAGAGAATCAGGCCTGTTGTCTTCAGGGGACTATGCAAGTGAGTAAAGTTATGGCCTGTGTGTTTTCAGGATCTGGCCCATGTTGGGGGTCTCTGAGGAAGCAAATATTGTCAATTTTGACCTGAGATGTTTCGGTTTTTGTTCTAGTTATAAAGTCTGGTCATAAAGAACAGATCTGCAGTGTTCCCGTTAAAGAATCTGAATGTAATTGTTTTTTGGCTTGTTGCTGCTGCCCATAAATCAGTCTCAAAACAAATTATATTTCCAGGGAGGGCTTGAATAATTTATTAGCTGCCTAAAGTTCCCAGCGATGTCTCTGTGCATGGTCAGCTTAATTGGACAGAATTTTCATTAAAAATAGCAGTGGGTGGGGACATCAATATTTCTATCAACTGTCTTCCCCAGATGTGTTCTCTCCCTCTTGCTGCCCGTCCTTTACATGCTCTCAGATTGATGGTTTCTTTGTTTCAGAGGACATGGAAGTGTACTCGTGGCCTCCTTCATTTACTTTGTCCAAATGCGCTGTTACACTCATGGCAACAAACTGGGTGGGGAAGGGACGTGCTAGAAGATGGGAGCAAAAAAGGACAGGTTTGCGGGGGACAGGGCTTAGCAAGGTCTGTGACTACTACAACACACTCCCTTCCAGAGCCTGGAATGGTACCCAAGATTCCTGAGTCTCAAAATTCCTCTGCTGGCCTCAAATATCTGTGAAACCCACTGGCAACATGTGAGTCTCATCCTCCTATAGTGGGACCTGCTCTAGAGATGAATCGGGGCTGTGTAGAGATGGAGACTGTTGGACAAGAATCCTGCCTCATTTGTTGCAGAAGTTGGAAGATCTGTAAATAAATGATTGAGGCAGGGAATTGCAGGAATAGAAAGGGTGATTTCATGGTTAAGGCAGTTGAATGCTGCCTTGGAGAACTGGATTCTATCCCTACATCTGTCACAGAGTTCTTACGCGATGCTGGGCAAGTCACTTAAACCAAACTTTTTACAGATGGCCACGAATTGTGCTGCATGTTCCTCATTTTCTGGGTACCCAGTCTGACACCCTGGGGTCTGATTTACAGGAGTGCTGAGCACTCACAGCTGCAGATGGAGTCAGTGAGAGCTGTGTTCTGAACATATAAAGAGCTACATAACGCTAGGTTCTCTGAAAAATCAGGATCTGGGAGTCTCATACTGGAGCCCAGAATTAGTGGACGCTTCTGACATTAATAACTTTAGGCCTCAGTTCCCCCTCTGTAAGCTGAGGATAATACCACCATGAGCACCATTGAAAAGCCCATGGGGGAGTTAATTCTGTATTCAGTGCAGGGTGTGGACAGCGTGCGGTACATGTGGCATGGGTGTAAACACTGAATGCTGAGGATAAAAAGAAATATGGAATAGCTTCCTATTAAGTGAACACGATGCACCCTCTGCACTGAATGAGGCAGGAATCCTGTAGAAAAAATAGAATGTGATCACAAAATTAAAGGCCATATCATAATGTAATATGCACAAGGGGTGTTGAATTAAGGTTGCACAGGCAATCTTAATTCTAGCATTTCCTAACTTTTGAGAGCTTGTTTTTTAAACTTTTCAGGTTTTTTATATATGTAGTGTTTTGTATGTAATCTTTACCTATATATTAGACAGACCAATAAACGGCAAACTAATATAGTCCACAAATAAATAGAGAACCCTAAAAACCACAGTTTGTACTAAACCTAATTCAGCCCAAATACAGGTGTCTATCTTTATAAGTATAAAATAAACATGGAATTGGCATGAGCGAGAGGCTACGTAAACACACTCTTGTCTTCCGTAGGAAACACAAAACTTCTTACTGTGCTCCCATGTGTACAAATAAAATAATAAAACATTGTGGTTCTAAGTAAATCTAAACATGTCTTTCCCCACCCCCCATCACACAGCACCAGTGTACGGAAACAAAGCCAAGCAGGGGTCTCTAACAGCTCTGGATTTAAGATTTCATCCTACCCTCGTTGTTAGGTACCTTTCAACAAAGTCAGTGGAGCTACACTGGTGTAAATTAGAGGAGAGTTAAGGCCTGGGACCAGATCCTCAGGTGGGGTAGTTTCAGTTACTCCGGTGAAGTTATGCCTGTTTATATCAGCTGAGGATCTGGCCCTATATTTTTACTAAAACCCTACTGATGACCTAATCGTGCATTGCTTGGACACCAACAATTTCTGCTGCAGCCAGTTGTCCTTTGGGTTGCACAAGGTATGTAAGAACAGGTTCAGTTGTTCTATTATTTTATTATCTTTCCAGTCGCAGACCCCTATAATGAGAGGTGCACCCCCAATTTCCAGTTCCTTCATTAGGAACTGAGGGGCGTGCATCACCTCTTGGATTCAGACATGCTATGACTACCAGGCTATCTGAGTATAAATTACAAGTTTCAGAGTAGCAGCCGTGTTAGTCTGTATTCGCAAAAAGAAAAGGAGTACTTTTGGCACCTTAGAGACGAACCAATTTATTAGTCTCTAAGGTGCCACAAGTACTCGTTTTCTTTTTGAGTATAAATGCAAGCTTTCTCCTTTGTATTAAGCCTGCCCTCCCTGTCTGATTCCATTAGTAATGTCACAATCCAGTGTTTGTGACATCACAGTCCATCGGAAGGCATGTGATGGGGATTGATGCGATGGGGATTTGACAAATGCTGGGTTATTCAGAAATCTGTGAATGAATCAGGCAGGAGGAGCAGACTGATTAGAACAGGAAATGCTTCTCTTTATTCACAGATTTCCTGGTACTTGGCAAGCATGGAAAGTAGGAAAAGTCCATTGGTATGGACTTTTAACTGGGGGGCTTGATCAAATTGCATTGCTATGTGGTGCTTTTAACACAAGCAAATGAAGGTTGTGTTTTAACAGTTAGTTCAGTATTTTGTAGGACTTGCCCTATTGTAAACAATAAGCCAATAAATTTGGTGAAATTAGTTTCAGATGGAGAGCATGGTATAAAATGCAATAAGTGAAATGTTTGATCATGATCCAAGTTTGCAATTCACACTATAAATGAAACTGTTACGAGTGTTGTTTTAAATGGTAAATTCTGTAACACTTGTAAAAACTGCCGTGATAAGTCAATACGCTTATCCTGTGGGCACACTGAACAGACTAGCCCGACTGTATTTTTATGGCAACTGGAAGAAACCCCAGACGCTCTCATTAACTGCTGGGGCTGATCAGCACAAAACTAAAATTGGAGCTAGACAGCCTAATATTAACGTGATGCATTTATTCCACGTTCTGTTGGTCATACTTTGCATTTCATGTTGCACAGATCCATAGATCAGAACCATAATTAGCCTCTCCACACGGATCTCCCCATGCCCAAAGGAACAGGGGTCAGCCATGTCCATGGTACCTCCCCTCTGCCCCCACTGATGTGGTCTCTATGGTCTCTCCGCCCCTTTCCCCCTTCGCATTACTGCATCCAGAATGCTCTATGCTCTCTGTGCTTCAAAGGAGTAGGAATACCTAGGAGAACGTGTGCTTTCCTGCCCTCTGCAAACCAGAATGCTGGATTCCACTCACATCCATCTCTCTGCTCCAGGCTGCTGGGCAGATCTCTCTGAACTTAGGCAGACTTACACTCAGGTCTATCTTCCTGCAACTCAGATGCCAGTTGTGCACATTTTCCCCCACATCAATTGAGTGAGCAAGATGGCTTTATGATTACTTTAAATGGGCTGCATACGAAGACATTTGAAATGTAGTGGCCTGTGGTTCTCTAACACAGTAATGTCCAAACACCTTGCAGATAAGGAAGAATCTCCCAAGGGAAATAGGGGAAGCCCTCTTAATTGATGGATTTAACACCAGGCTGATTAAAATGCTAACAAATATACAACGGGGAACGCTCCTGGACTGGAAGGGGCGAACTAGAAGATCTAATAGGGCTTTGCCATTGCTAGGCTCTGTGACTCTCAGTAGAAGTCACTATAGGCGAATGCTGGAGCTCCAGGCCCTTGCTGTAGGAGTAAAACTGTGAGTGCAGTTGTGTGTTTTGTTCTCACTCTCTTTTTTTTTTTATTCTCTTCCTGCAGGTCTCTCTTTTCCCCCTTCCTGTTACAGACATACAGTTCTCTGTCATACAGCCAGGATCATAACTGAACTGTGTCACTGGATGGTTAGTATTCCGTGATTCTTTTGACTCTCTTCTGGAAAGATTTTCTGCTCCACCGGTGACCCAAACGGCAGCTGACATTTAACAAGCTAGGAACACAGAAGGCTCAGGTAGAGATTGGGGGATTTTCTTGACCTTTTTGCCAACAACTTACGCAGAGGTGGCGACTGAGGTGGGCATCCCCATCTACTATATGCCAGGGGGTGATGGTTTCAGTGAGGACTCTTTCCTCGCCAGGTACTTTCTAACAGGATATCTCGTCCCTGCAATTGCTTCTTGAGTTCCAGGTCCTCTGGAGTCTCATATTTTTTTAGCCATATTCTCCTCCCTTTTTCCTAAACCCTTTTTGTCTCTCTCATTTATTTAAACTCCTGGGGCCAAATCCATTCCTAATGTAACCCCCCGGAGGTCCATGGAGTTCCAGCAGAATGCAATCTGCCTGATCTCTTGTGTTCATACACATGGCTGCTGGTGTAAACCTGCATGTTTATAATAATGCCATCTCTTTTGGGCCAGACTGTGAAATCTCAGTGCCCGTGGGTGAGCCGTTAGTCCCATGAAAGTGTCAGTAACAGCTTTTCACAATATGGCCCTAGGCATTGTTGATTATTATTTTTAGTATTTATTATTGTGTGGTGTTTGAGCTGTTGGGATTTTGTGTCTTTGGTGGGCGTCCTGGGTATTCTGTTAACTATTGCAGTGCTCTTGATGTGCTTTGGAGAGAGGGCACTGAATAATGGATTTATGATAACTATTTTTATTGTTGGTATCACATTCATATGCCAGCAGACATACATTTAAACACACATCCATGGTCACGCACCCAGGCTTGTTTATATACCACCAGAGAAATACAGTGCGCTCATGTTGGAAACACGTGTGTCAAATTCTCTACTGGCTTGACTCCCTCGACTCTAGTGGGAACAAAGAATGGTGAAACCTGCAGTAGGGAATATCTGAACTATTGGTGTACCTTTTAGGCTTGTCATTTTCTTACTGACTGTAAAGTCAAATCTGTACTAAAAGGGCTGTTGAAGAGAATGGTGACATCTTTGTGAGTGCCACAGGTGACTCTCAAAGTGGTTCAGAGAACAAGTCCTTATCTGCCTATATCTCACATGCAGTTACATAAGAGCATAAGAGTGGCTATACTGGGTCAGACCAAAGGCGACCAATGCCAGGTGATTTAGAGGGAATGTACAGAACAGAGCAATTATTGAGTGATCCATCCCGTCGCCCATTCCCACCTTCTGCCAGTCAGAGGTTTAGGGACACCCAGAGCATGGGTTTGCATCCCTGACCATCCAGGAACTTACCTTACTGTTTCTGAACCCAGTTATACTTTTGGCCTTCATAACAGTCTCTGGCAATGCGTTCCTCTGGCTGATTGTGCGTTGTGTGAAGTAGTACTTCCTTTTGTTTGTTTTAAACTAGTTGCCTATTAATTTAATTTGGTGACCCCCCAGCTCTTGTGTTATGAGAAGGGGTAAATAACACTTCCTATTCACTTTCTCCGCACCAGTCATGGTTCTATAGACCTATGTTATATCCCTGGTTAGTCATGTATTTTTTCAGCTGAACGGTCCATTTTTTTAAAAATCTCTCCTCATACGGAAGCTGTTCCATACCTCTCATCATTTTGTTGCCCTTCTCTGCACCTGTTCCAATTCTAGTATCTCTTTCTGAGATAGGGTGACCAGAACTGCAGGCAGCATTGACACTGTGGGCATGCCAGGGATTTATACAGTGGTATTATGATATTTTCGGTCTTATTATCTATCCATGTCCTAATGGTTCCTAACATTCTGTTAGCTTTTTTGTCTGCTGCTGCATGTTGAGCAGATGTTTGCAGAAAACTACTGCTTTTAGAGTTTTTCTGCTACTTGGTTCTGTTTAAAATAGGTATGTGAACCAGTTCTGGTCCAACAGTCAACCTAAACCTTCACCCAAAACTTGATCCCAGATCTTGAAGCTCTTAAAAGTTGTATTTGTATAAAAAGCCCCAAAACCAAAGGCACCAGGAAAGCACAAAAGGCTGCTGTTCTGTTTCTGATCCAGACAAACACAGAAAGCACTGAAAATCAGGTGAAAGTCTGATCTGTTCAGATTGATAGCCACAAGCAGTCCAAATAAGTTTACTTAAGGTCTGGATAACAGGACGGGAAGGAGTGGGGTAGGCTGGGATGGGAACATGGAGGATTTACTTCTGTTATATGATACACCGTTTGAAAAATGGAAGGAAAGGGTGAATTGGAAGCTGCTCCTGAGTGCAGTAATCTACAGAGATGGATTTATAGGGATTTTCTGGGCTTCAGAAACTCAGCTAGCCTATAAAGAGAGGCCAGCATGCATGAGGATGATTAGAAAGCATAAAATAACAGAGGGGGAAAAAGGGAAAGTACTAACTGTTCGTAGCTGGGCCTTCGGTGAGTGTGGTGTTAAGGTATTTCTCTGAGCAGGACAGTGAAAATAAAACGAGAAAACAGCTGAGTATAAGAGATGGTAAAGAGCTGATGCATCCTAGTCTTTCCCTCACCAGAGCAGGTTTGTTCTTACAGTGCATTTTCTGGTGTTCTTGCTAGTCCCATTTTCAATGTCCAAAGCAATCGGGCTGCCCCAACTTCCTGCCCTAGATGAATCATCTCACTGTCAGGAAACTTTCCGGCTATTCAGCCTAAATTTACCTTTTCTTAATTGCAGCCTATTACTTCTACTTATAGCCCCTTGGAGATCCCTAAATATTTTTTCCTGCTCCTGTGGGACAAGCCAATCAAGGATAAAATACTTGTTATATTGTGTGCTACAGTTTGAAGGAAGATCACTCCAGCCCCTCCATCCCACTAGGAGACTAAATATGGCTTAGATTATTCAGGCTGAATACTTAGACTTCAGGAAGCCGTTCATGCATTTCTAGCCAGCTTGGCTTCATGCAAAGTTGCTGTCACTAATTAATCAAAGAGAGATTCCAGTCATGTTCTCTGCTCTGGAATCAGGCTGCTTTGGCCTGACATATCCATGAAAAAAACAAGGCGCTGTTCTCCCCCCCTCACATTCCCTCCTCCCCAGAAAAGCAAGAAAAGGTCCTTCTGCCTAATTTAGCGATACCAGACATCCCGATTTTATTGGGCCCATCCCGATATTAGGGACTTTGTCTTATATAAACAACTATGCCCTCTTACCCCCGAAAAAAAAAGTGTCCTGATTTTTCGCATTTGCTATCTGGTCACCCTAGCCTAAATTGAATTCAGGTATAATGCAAGGAAACGCAAATATAGTAGGTGAGCAATAAAATGTGGTAGCGGCTACTCTACTTTCATTACAGCAAGCTGGTACTTAAACTTGATTGCCAAATCTTCGCTCTATCCCTTTTGTAACCCAAACTGACAATGTTTTACATCTCAGGTGACTCCTTTTCCCTCTTGTTTCCTGGTATTACTCCTGTGGCTGAGGGGAGATGCTGGTTGCTATTGCTTTAGGTACAGTGCTCAGCTAGTTATGAATTGTGCCAGCCCAAATCGGTCATAAAATCCATGTCAGTGCTGGGGAGTCCTTAGGTTTAGTTAGAGGACTTACCCTTCTCAAGTTTTCTTTTGTGCTCATTCCCTCTGGGGTTCGCTTGATTGATAAGCAGCACTGTAAGCCAAGCTCTCAGAGATGTGTCAAGAGTGAGGTGGGGAGACTGAATTCTTTGACCCTCTGATTAAAAAAGGGTAGGAAATGAAAGCTTGGGTCTCCTGTCACATTCTTTTTTGCACAGATTTAACTTCTTTGACTTGATGGGCATGACACCTGATTTACACAAGGCTGTGTGACGGGAGACTCATGCCCTGTGCTTGGAAACCATGTTTAAACTCAGTTTAAAGCCCTGTAGCCTATTAGTCTGCAGGAATGGTTTCTAGCCCTGTTAAAAGTTGGCACTATGGACAGACTGTAACTGTGCCCCCATAATCATCTATAGATTTTGGCAGTCCAGAGTTTCAAAGGAGTTAGGGCATCATGATTAGGGCCCTACCAAATTCATGGTCCATTTTGGTCAATTTCATGGCCATAGGCTTTTAAAAATAGTCAATTTCATGGTTTCAGATATTTACATCTTAAATTTCACAGTGTTATAACTATAGGGGACCCCACCCAAAAGAGGGCTGTGGGGGGGTGGGATGCAGTATTGCCACCCCTACATCTGCACTGCTGCTGATGGAGGCGCTGCCTTCAGAGCTGAGCAGCCAGGGAGCAGCAGGCAGTGCAGATGAGAAGGGTCCATGGTATGGGGGAGGATCACTTTTTGGGCAGGGGCAGGGCCAGCCTTACAGGTGAGTGATTGCCCAGGGTCCTGTGGTTCTCCTCCCCGCCCCCACAGCCAGCCCAAGGCCTCTTTAACCCCCCGAGTGCTGGGCCCGGAGCTGAGGAGGGTAGAAGTGTGATGGGGTGGCACTCCAGGGAATAGTCGCAGAGTTTCTTGCAGCCAAGGGAGGTTCCCAGAGAGCAGCCCCTGCAGGAGAAGAGGAAATCCCATCCCTCCCGAACCCTGCCAGGACTAGCAGCTGGAGCCCAGCACATGGTAGGAGCCCTAGCTGGGGGGCTCCTAGTCCTGCCCCTTCCCTGCAGATTTCACAGTGGAGACCAGATTTCACGGTCTATGATGCATTTTTCACAGCATGAATTTGGTAGGTCCCTACTCGTGATTAAGTCCCCTCTATGGAGCTGAATTGGAATTAATTTGCAAACTGGATACAAGTAACTTAGGCTTGAATAAAGACTGGGAGTGGATGGGCCATTACACAAAGTAAAACTATTTCCCCATGTTTATTCCCCTCCCCCACCCCCCACTGTTCCTCAGATGTTCTTGTCAATTGCTGGAAATGGCCCACCTTGATTATCACTACAAAAGGTCACACACACACACACACACACACACACACACCCCGCTCCCCTGTTGGTAATAGCTCACCTTAAGTGATCACTCTGGTTAGTGTGTATGGTAACACCCATTGTTTCATGTTCTCTGTGTATATAAATCTCCCCACTGTATTTTCCACTGAATACATCCGATGAAGTGAGCTGTAGCTCACGAAAGCTTATGCTCAAATACATTTGTTAGTCTCTAAGGTGCCACAAGTACTCCTTTTCAGCAAGCCCTTCTGTAACCCAGTGTAGCTGGAACTATGTTTAAACACAACCTCCAGACGCAGCTCACGGCCCAGGCTTGAAAGGACCTGTGTTTCATCCGCAGAGCTCAGAATGCTCCAGCCTCGCACTCTGACCTGTGAACTTCAGCCAGCATTGGGAGGCAGTGGTGTTTCACAGGAAGAAATTCATCCTCCTGACTCTAGACAGTGTCTCCTATACCTGCTAGAGTAAGACGACCTCACTGGTGCATCCAGGGATGTTACCCACAGCCCGATGGGCTTTTCTTCCCCTAATTAAATCTGAGGAGAAGTGGGGGGTCGGGGGGAGGGTGTTTGGCAGAGAGAGGGAGTTGTCAGCATGTCCTGCCAGTGAAAAGAAGGGACTGAAATGAAAAAGTTCCTTCTGGCATGCGTAATCAAAAACTAATCACTGCTGTGTATAACTCGCTGTTGTTTCTGTGCAAGTGTGAGCCAGGGGAGTGCAGGCTGCTTGGCTAAAGGACAGAGCCCCCGCCCCCAACTGTCTCACACTGGGGGTGTGGGGGGAGGGAAGTGTGTGGAGGGGAGGATTAATCCACTGTCGCTGTGGATTAATGCTGACAGGAGGGCTGGACTGCAACAAGATAGATGACAGGGTTACACGGCAATGCGTGAGAACCCTGCCCCTTTTAAGCGAGCTCTGTTTTCCTTGCGTGACTGCTTTCCTTCTCTCTTCCAGCCAGCTTCCACCTTGTGACCGGCTCTCTTAACTCATTCTTTTCTGTCCATGGGAGGGAGAGTGCAGAAACTGGAGGAGTCAGGGGGCAGGAGGGGAAATCTGGCCCAGGGTTTAGAAGTGAAACAAGATGCGAGAAGCCTGCTTTGTTCAGAGGGCAGCTTCTTTTACAAGAGTGGTTTGGTACGTTAGCACTGGAAGGGAGCACAAACTCCCCGCTCCTACCTTCCAGCTGCACAGCGCTCTCAGAGAGCAGGAGCTCCCATGATCTCAGCAATCAATCAGTAGCCTGATAGATCAGTTCATTAGGGTGACCATTTTACCCAATGAGAAAACGGGACATCCGGAGGGGCCCTTCTCCCCCGATGCTGTTGCCAGTCGCTGGAACCTGCAGGGCCCCCCTCAGGAGGCTTATGCCCATGGCTGGAATCATGTGCAGGGCCCCCACATGCTGGAATGTTGCCTCCCCCTAGCCCTGCCTCCCCACCTGCGGGGGGCTGGCATCTCCGCTCAACCCTTCCTGCACCGCACCTGACTCTTCTGACAAAAGTGGGCATTTGTCCAGTTTGCTCTTGCTAACTGATCAAGTCAGCAGGAGCAAACTGGACAAATGCCTCCTTTTGGGGGGGGTGGGGGAGAGTGGGGTCAGCTGGGACAGGGCTTAAAAAAAGGGACTGTCCCAGCCACAACCAGACATACATTCACCCTAGTTCACGTACCCACACTGCTAATGGTAGCAATTCAGCACTCAGGCTTTTATCCTGTCACTGTAAATACAAACCAGCTGTACAGAACGTGGTCTGCTGCTACTCCCTGCTCTGCTAAGGTCTTCCCCTTCAAAGGTCCAGTGTACGTCTAGCTTTCACCTTAAAAATCCCCAGTGTGCTCCTTCTAAGTAAGTCCCCAAGCCCAGCTCTGCTCCTGTTGGGGCAGTCTCTCACAGGCACCCCCAAACTCCCCTCCCCCATCACTTCCCCTGTGGCCACTCTTCAGACTGGCTCTCCCCTGAGCCCTCTACAGGGCCCCTGGCTCACTCTTCCCTCCACAGTAACCCCACCCTCACTCCCCCGTCCACCAGCGTGAAGCAAGCTGTGGGGGCAGTACAGTACGTGAGGAATCAAATGATTGTTGTTCCACTTCCTGCTTGAAACCTTCAGGATTTGACAAATATTAGAAAAGAGCTGCTGTGGTGGGAGTTTTTGTTTAAGATGGATATTTGTTTTAAAAGAGGTGGACTAATGCAGTCACAATGGATAAATAGCTCTGCTGGGAACACAGCAAAGTTTCTCAGAGTACAGGACGAATAAAGCAGATACATACCAACAGTTGCGGCCATGGGGCTTTCAGAGTGGTAGTAGCTAAATGCTGCTACTGGCTGAAGGCTGGTGTGGGCTTGTACTCTGATGTGATTTGGTTGTCTCAATCCCGTTCCTAGTGGACAAGTGAGCATATCAGATTGGTAAAACCAATACCAGTCTCCACAAAGAGGTAATAGAGCACATAGGTAGAACAACCTTACCTCCTCCAAGTTCATCCCCCACATCCATGCTAGGTCTGTTCCTTGGACAACTAAAGGATTTTGTCTCCAGGGCCAGCAGTCTGCTGACTTTCAAGAGTACTAAATTCACTCAGTTTTTTTAAGGATTACATTAAATGTAGAAAAAAGAGAGCCCTAAACATTAGTAACTACTTATGGGAGAATCTGGGACATGTTGCGATGGACTCCTGTTAACACAGGAATTTTGGTCACTGCCAAACTGGGATGGATTGGAACCTGTGATAGACAGGCTGTTTCTCACCACTAACTAACTGTCTAAGGCTATGTCTACACTGGCACTTTTGTCGCTGAACGACAAAAAGTTTAGCAATGAAAAGTGCTGGTGAGGATAGCGCTTTGTCGGCAGGAGCCGCGCTCCTGGCGATGAAGCTACCAACCCTCATTGGGGGTGGTTTTATTTTGTCACCAGGAGAGCTCTCTCCTGGTGATAGAGAACGGCCATGCAGCGCACATTACAACGGTGTGGCCACAGCGGCACGGCCGTGGCATTGTACAGTGCACTGTGTCATCATAGCCTAATTCATCAAATCTTCCAGGACTGATGGAGCTTTGTAACACTAATGCATTCTTTCCTTCCCCAGCAAACTGCTGCCCAGTTCAGAGAGTGGCACTCCAACACTCAGAATGGGGGCAGGGGGGCAGAGAAAGAACACTATGAAATATTAAACACGCTCATCCACCTCTCATTGTATAAAATATAAACGTATAAATGTCTTCACATAGCACCCTAGATGTACACAGCCTTGTAAAACAGCTAAATAGCACCCAACAAAAACTAGAACAGCTGCTCCAAAACACTTACAGGGGGAAAGTATGAGGACAGGCTTAACTATTCAAAAGGGGCCTGGAATTTTAGGTACCTTAAAAAAAAAATTTGATATCTGGGGCCTAAGTTCCTGAGCAGCAGCAACTTCTTCTGAAGTAAATGGGAACTGAGGATGACACCACTAACAAACAGCTGCCTGCCTACCAAGCAGTGAGTTGTATTCACATGCAACGTGCTAATGCTGAAAATGTTTCCTTTGTTTTCAGACAGGCAGTGTGTCATGCCATTCCAGGCCAGGCTGCAGTTCTGGTGGGATGAGATCTGTTGCTACACCAGAAACCTTAGACACTACCTCACTAGCCAAATAAGAACTTCTCTGGGCACTGGAAAACACTGGGAAAGAGGTAAACCCTTAGAACGTCAGCACTAGCCGGTCTGTGAGCTAAATGAATGCTCAGGATGATGTGTGTAGAGGTACAGTCTCCAGAAGGATCATCTTTTCAATAGTAACATAAAAAGAGTAGTGTAATCCAAGGCATAGATGATTATTGAGAATAGCTATCATAAACCTAGAGAAAATAACTTTCTGCAATGTACTATACATGATATTTTAACCAGGGTGCCCCCAGCTCTGCATCCCTTTTAGCTGAAGATATTTTTGTGTTTACTTTTGCTCTACAGTGGGGCCATCAATTTAACTTCAGCCTCAGTGTTATGTCAGTTACATTTGTTTTCTTCCCTCTCAAAAATTGCAGATGCTACAAAAAACTATAAGGAAGAATTACTCAGCTGTAGAGCTATCAGGTAATAATTACTTTGTATTTCAGTTAGTATCTTTCATTCAAGGAGCTCGGTGGTCTCCACAGATTAATCAACTAAGCTTCAAATGATATGTGAGAGATAGATGAAGGGGGTCTCTATATAGCCCTTACCTACCGGTGCATGCAGTCTCAAGGAAGAAACATGGAATCAGTTGAACGGTAGAGGACAAACTTATAGAACAGTTTAGGGCAGGGAATGAAGAATAATGTAGCCAGTTATCACTGTGGGGGGAATTTAGATAATCAACATCCTGCTTATCTCAATAGGACACACTTTCTCTTAGAAAAAAGAAAAGGAGGACTTGTGGCACCTTAGAGTCTAACCAATTTATTTGAGCATAAGCTTTCGTGAGCTACAGCTCACTTCATCGGATGCATTCAGAGCGGATGCATTCAGTGGATTCCACTGAATGCATCCGATGAAGCGAGCTGTAGCTCACGAAAGCTTATGCTCAGATAAATTGGTTAGTCTCTAAGGTGCCACAAGTCCTCCTTTTCTTTTTGCGGATACAGACTAACACGGCTGCTACTCTGAAAACTTTCTCTTAGGTGATTGAATGCCAATAGTTGTTACTGAAAACAAGGAAAAGATTGGTGGCAATCCATGGGGCTTCAAAGCCCAAAGTTCACTGTAATAATTAAACTATCTTCCCCTATTCAACTAAATAAAAGAGATTCTAGAGACTAAAGCTAATGGAAATACTGAAGCCGATTGCGAGGGGGGAACAGAACAGATAACGCATGGTCCTGTTGGTAGCTACAATTGTATCCCCTTCCTGTAACTATCAGCCATACAATCTCTCCACTAGCACCAACAGCCAGTGTTTTACCACTGGTAGCAATGACCATTATATTATAGACCCTGTAGTACTCAAAGGAGACAGCTTTTTTTTTTTTTTTTTTTTTAAAGGTTAATAGTGGATATTAAACTCGACGACACAAACTGCACTTGAATGAGAAGACAAGCAAGCATCCAGAGTTATCCCTTGTGGATGAGACTGATGCTTCAACTGCAGATTCTGGTGAGGAAACCTAGGCATGAGCAACGTTGAAATGAGATAACACAGGGGTTCTCAAACTTCATTGCACTGCAACCCCCTTCTGACAACAAACATTACTACGTGACCTCAGGAGGGGGGACCTGAGCCTGCCCGAGCCCCACCACCCGGGGTAAAGGGGCCCAAAGCCAAAGGGCTTCAGCCCCAGGCAGGAGGCCAGTAACCTGCACCCCGATGCCCCAAGCTGAAACCCTTTGGCTTTGGCCCTGGGGCCCAGTGAGTCTAAGCCAGTCTTGACAACCCCATTAAAATGGGGTTGTGACCTACTTTGGGGTCCTGACCCAGTTTGAGAATTGCTGAGATAACACAAACCATGTGCAGAAATGCTTCTGTTTTCCTTCTGAATTCTGACCTTTAACAAAGATCCCCTCCAGAGGCAAGTTCTGTTGTCCCACAGTGGGTTTGTATATTTGCAAAGCTAACAAAGAGGGATAACTGGAGCCATTGAGTAGTGCTTTCTTTACGCTTGCACCAGCATGTCTACATCTGGAAAAATTTAGCATATGCTTCTGAAGCTGGCTAGTTAGGAAAACTTTACTGACCACACACAATGGAATAAACTCAGCCAGCTATCTGCCCACAAAGTAAGATGCAGCAAGTTATGAGCTGTAACTGTTTTCTTATGAGAGAACACTGAAATATTTCTCAACAGCATGACACTATGTGCTATTCTTCCAACTGTGAGCCTAGTTCAATTCCTCAGGCCCCATGGTTTCTGCATTTCACATTTGAATCATGCCACTTTTCAATTTGTGTACAAAATGCAAATTATGTAGCCAATAGTGTTGCCAGTTTTCCTGGAGATGCAGAGCAGATGTGTCATTCCCCAGAGGACTGGCAGCTGGACTTTCGTGACTGGTAACTAACCAGTGCTGAAACCACTATGGGGTTGGTCCAGGCAGCAGGATATATTACAGTCTACCATACCGCAGTCAATGGCCCTCAGGGGGGAAAAGAAAAAGCAAAATATCACACTCTGGGCATGTATAGCTTTTAATTAATCCAAATACTTCAGCCCCCTGGTTTCCCCTACCAATACTTCTAAGAACACAGATTGTCATGCACTGTGAAACTTTCAGTTCAACAATAATCCTTTCAAATTAGTCATGTCTAGACTCCAATTTAGGTACTTAGCAAAATGGTCTTGAACAGTGTGGTCTGTGTAAAAAGAGCAGCTCTCTGAATTTATAACCACCCTGTTGACTAATCACATCCCAGTGCTCTCAAGGACACCTTTTTTTTTTTTGTGGAAGTGTCAAGGAAAGTGCTATAAGGGGACACTAGGAAGAGTGTTTACAGGAAAAGCAGTATTAGCTGTGCTCCCCTGAGATCAAGGGATATGTTGATGACAGGCTTATTTTTAAGTATTTAACATGTTTCAAAGAGGATTATTACTTCAACATACAAATCACTGCTGTGTGATGAGCACTATCAGCCTTCATGGGGAAATGCCTAGCTGGCCAGCTCTATGGATAAAACAAAAGTTACATTAGGCAAAATTTCCTAAGTACTTTAGGAGCCTAAATCCCACGGACTTTCAATAGGTTTAGGCTTTAAGTAACTTAGGTGCTTTTGAAAATTTTACCTCTGTTCCCCCCTAATTGCTTAGCTCGAAGTCTTGCAACTACATCTAGACAGCTCTTAGTGTGGAAACCAGAGTTTTTATGGAGGGCAATTTGATACCAATACAGGTAAGAACTTCAGGAGTAATTGCAGTTGTGCAAAAGACCAAATATTAGAGATAGAAATAGAGGGGAAAAAATGGATTAGTAGCATCAGTTTAATTTTATGGAGCTAACATACAGGGAGATCCAAATAGAGACTATAACTAAATTATCAGATGCTGTCAAAGCACAGCAGAAGCAACACAATACATAATAGGATGAGAGTGGAAATGGAACTTTCACATTTCAGTGCTGCTGAAGGCTGAATAAAGCTAACCTTGTTCTCTGCAAATTCAGGAGTAGTTATCTGCTAGAAAAAGATGAGCTGGCATTACTATGCACCAAAAAAGTCTTCATAGACAAGAGAGGCCTTTAAACTCAAACTGCTCTCAGATTAAATCTCAGAAACTAAGCTGTCAAATCTAGCTGCTACTTCGTAGGACACCTGCAATGAAAATCTGTTGTAAAAATGTGCATCTATGCAGGAGACAGAACTTTCCTGGGGGCTGGTCTGAGATTGTGGAATGAATGCCACCAGGAACTAAGGATCATCACAAACCTGACCATCTTCTGTTCCAACTGCAAGGCTCATTGCCTTCTCTGACAAATTTATAGCATACACACAGCATAACCCTACTAAAACAAGACAGTCCACTGCACCTGCTTCTCCCCCTGGGAAGGATTAGAGGATAAATACATGACAGATGTTAGTCATGTTGCTTAATGCCTTACTAGAAGCCACTGATACCAGAGTGATGTGTGATATAAGAACCTAACTAGTGTGTTGGCGATTCAGTAGGTGACATTTCTCTGAGTTAGAATTGAGCTGCTTATCCAGCATGATATGAAGGGGCAGTCTGCTATTGGAGGGTTGGGTTCATATCAAACTTAAAACAGAACTCATGTAGAAATACTAATCCGAGTTTACTGGGTAAATTTCTCTTCAGCTAATTACATTCTGTGTGCAATTACAAACTGAATAATGTTTGTGATTTTCTAAATTATGGTGTAGTATTATGTGTGCTATTTAACAATAGGTGTGTTTTATACTAGATGTGACTGCAACTTTATATATTGTATACAAAAAACTATGTTAACAGAACATTAAAGTTGCAAAGTCAAACACTCAAAAGCTAAGAAATGGCTGAATTAAGGTAGTCTGTGCTGTCTCAGTTCCAGTCTCCTTAACCACCAAAAAGCACATCCTTGACCCAAAGGCTAGCTCCCTGCCACCTTTCAAGGCCCTGCTTAAAGGATCTGGGTGCTAGACTCTCTCAAAGAAAAGGGCAGAGCACAGTATTTTCCTCTAGCCTCATTTTTGAAAATATCCAAACTGTGTTGGCTGAAATTTTACAAAAACAATTCAGCTGAAAGATGACACGCAGTCTGGAAAAATCTGGCAAAATGATAAACTGAAAATGGAGTCTTATAATGGGAAATGTCAGCCTAATAAGAGGAGCTACCATCCCCACCTATAGTGTGTGTTTGCTGAAGTGCTGAGCCTCTTTGTCACTGAAAGGCACCAAACGTAGAGTAGTTTCAGTATTACTGCTAAAAGAAAAGTAGTACTTGTGGCACCTCAGAGACTAACCCACTTATTTGAGCATAAGCTTTCGTGAGCTACAGCTCACTTCATCGGATGTATTCAGTGGAAAATACAGTGGGGAGATTTATATACACAGAGAACATGAAACAATGGGTGTTACTAGAGTGATCACTTAAGGGGAGCTATTACCTGAGCTATTATGAGGGGTTGGGGGGGGGGGGTGGAAGGACAGGACTTTTGTAGTGATAATCAAAGTGGGCCATTTCCAGCAGTTAACAGGAACATCTGAGGAACATTGCGGGGGAGGGGAGGATAAACATGGGGAAATAGTTTTACCTTTGTGTAATGACCCACGCCCAATCTCTATTCAAGCCTAAGTTAATTGTATCCAGTTTGCAAATTAATTCCAATTCAGCAGTCTCTCTTTGGAGTCTGTTTTTGAAGTTTTTTTCTTGAAGTATTGCCACTTTTAGGGTCTGTAATTGAGTGACCAGAGAGATTGAAGTGTTCTCCGACTGGTTTTTGAATGTGTTAATTCTTGACATCTGATTTGTGTCCATTTATTCTTTTACGTAGAGACTGTCCAGTTTGACCAATGTACATGGCAGAGGGGCATTGCTGGCACATGATGGCATATATCACATTGGTGGATGTGCAGGTGAACGAGCTTCTGATAGTGTGGCTGATGTGATTAGGCCCTATGATGGTGTCCCCTGAATAGATATGTGGGCACAGTTGGCAACGTGCTTTGTTGTAAGGATAGGTTTCTGGGTTAGTGGTTCTGGTGTGTGGTTGCTGGTCACTCTCACAGATCTTGGGAGACAGGCCAGTCCTTGCTTACAGACAGCCCCCCAACCTGAAGCAAATACTCACCAGCAACCACACAACAGAATGAGAGACTGCTGAATTGGAATTAATTTGTGAACTGGATACAATTAACTTAGGCTTGAATAGAGACTGGGAATGGATGTCATTACACAAAGTAAAACTATTTCCCCTTGTTTATTCCCCCCTCCTCCACCCCCCCCCCCCGTTCCTCAGACGTTCTTGTCAACTGCTGGAAATGGCCCACCTTGATCATCACTACAAAAAGATTTCCCCCCCGCTCTCCTGCTGGTAATAACTCACCTTAAGTGATCACTCTCCTTACAATGTGTATAACAACACCCATTTTTTCATGTTCTCTATGTATATAAGACTCCCCACTGTATTTTCCACTGAATGCATCCGATGAAGTGAGTTGTAGCTCACCAAAGCTTATGCTCAAATACATTTGTTAGTCTCTAAAGGTGCCACAAGTACTCCTTTTCTTTTTTCAGTATAGGTGCTGGTTCTTACATTATTCCATTGAAGCCAGTCCTAGTGAATAATTGTGCGCTTGTTTTGAATGTAATCAGTACATCAGTTGATATGGCCCCCTCTATATGAAGGAAAAGGAAGGGGGACAGTTTTCTGCCATCAATACAAAGAGAGAGAATAAAAACATCTTAATGTTAGGGAAGGGAAGTATTTGATAAAGACAGTACACAGTTTAGTTTAATAGTCACAGTGAGACTCAATTATATGTTTTCCTCCCTTCTATTCCCCAGAAACAATTATGAAGCCAGGTATGGACAAAGAATGAAACAAGGAGAAACCATTTTCACTGCCAACCATTACTGTTATGACTAACTTTAATCAATCAATCCTAAATCACAATTACCCCTTGTGTAAAAGGATTATTTACATGGCTAAGATCTAATCTCAAAAGCACTCCCAAAAGGGCTCTACAAGCTACTTATCTAGCACAGAGTCACAGTTTGCTTAGCTGTTTCAAGCAGACATGGAGACCCTACCCTTTTTTATCGCTGTGGTTGTGCAAAGGAACCGACAAAGAAAAGTTGTAGTTAGTAATACAGGTTCTGGGAATCAGCGGCACCAGGGCAGACTAATGTACTTTCTACTCATTGGGTCAGCACAAAACGCAGTAGTCTGAACTGGTGGCTGTCTAAATCCCAGAAACCACTAATATAACCAATATTTCATGACTCCTTTATTAAAAACAGATGCTCATTCAGTGCTATTGAGATACAAAAGAAATCCACACAAAAGCAAATTCAAAAACAGAGGATGTTTTCAACAGCCAAAAGAATGGAATTAGTATGTTGTGGTCTTCATTGGAGCTACATGATGCAGCAGTTATTCTTGTACCTGTATCTTGTAATACTAGTCTGTTTTATTTCTCAATTAATCATTCAAATAACTGGGAAAATGTTTAAGTTATCACTCCTCCCATTTGACAAACCCAATAACCTTGCACAGAATTCACAAAAAAAATTACAAATTGTTGCCAAGTGCAGTAACACTACTACTGTGCTACCTCCATTGGCAGCATCCAACTGTAGCAACAGTTGTCAGAACACCTGACAGGGCCATAATTCCCCTAAAGAAACCATGTTAGATTAACATGCAGCTATATCCCCAAGAGAAAAACTCCTCCAACCAGGACTAGCTGCTCCTGATGTGTCCCAAACATATCTGTGTAGTCACACAAATGAGATAGATTCTTCAAGCAGCCTTTCCAGTGGCTGCAGTAGGAGAGTATCAGTAAAAGTTGGCCCTATAGAGAAAGCAGCCTCCTTTGGTCAACAGCCTCATGCTGTTACAAGTGAAATGGAATGGACTCCTCAGTCTTTAGCATCTCCCACTCCATCAACATTAATAGCAAACATAGCTTCAGCCTCAGGAAGGCAAGGAGAGTCATAAATTTTGCATATTCTGGTTTCACCTCGGCCTTTTCTCAGATAGAGCCTGACAAAGAGAAAAACAAAGCAATTTATTCAAATACTGTTGGCTTTCAGTAAGTCAACATTACATTTCTGGTAGCATAAAGCTACAATGCACTGAGGACCACCAAGGTTTTTATGATTGCTGTACCACACTGTTTTAATTTCACCACATTAATTGGAAATAAAAGTCACCTTTCAGTGATCAAAGATGCCCTTAGGTTTTTGAAAAAGATCAGAAAAGCTATTGACTGACAGAAACAGAAAAAAAATCAGAAACATTTATGTGTCTAGTTAATTATGGCTTCATGAAGACTTTGAAGAACAACATGAATGGAATTTAGGAATGTGGTCTTACCTTGTGGTTGAGGCATGTGCTATGATGTTCCCTCCAATAGGCTTTTTGGGATCTGCAGCAAACATGGCAGCTCCATCTACCTGTGCTACCACCTGGTTAGTGATCACAACTGCCACACCAAACTATTAGGAAAGAGGCACAAAATCAAGTTCCATTTCTTTTTCACAGATAGAGCTAGTAAAAGCCAAACTCCCTGGTAACCAGATCTCCTCTGTAGGCACTACTTTCCCATTCTAGAGCTAGTGAGGTCCAATCAACTCTCCTCCCCCAGACTGATATTGGGAGATGTAGGAATATACGGAAAATCCTGTGTATGAAGTAAACTCCAGTAAGAGGAAACATTGCAGAAAGTGGTTACTCAGAGAATGAAATAATACGGGGAATGAAGGAGACAGTCCAGTGACAGTTTACCTCATCTGCAAGTCGAAGTAGCATACGCAAAAATCTGGCCAAATGCATCTGCCTGGCTGACAGCTCACCCCTGCCAGAGTAATCAGTCCTATATAGGGCTGTGGCGCTGTCCACTATCAGCAATGCATACCTAGAGAACATGGCATATGTATTACTTTCAGTGCCTGTCTAGCTCTCATAAGCATTTCAGGGCAGGAGCCATGCCTTCATTTGTCTTTGTACAATGTCCAGCACATTATGGGCATTACTGAAACAAAATCATAAATCAACATAATTGTCCTTCCAACTATCAGGAGCTATATTTTTAAAGAGATACCTCCCTAATACAATAGTTATACAATGTGTAGTGATCTAAAGGCCATACCCATTTCCCCATAATTAAGATGGTGCTAAACTCTTCTCTCCTACCCCTCTCCTCAGCTGTTTCAAGAGTATGAGAGAGGACTGGCACTGGCCATTGCTCCTCAGGGTTGATGTGGCTTAGTGCACACTCTAAGGTGGGGTTTCCTCAAGAACGGTCAGGTTTTCTAGGGAGGAGAACACAGCTGGTACCAACCCAAATACATTTTCAAATGGGGCTGAACTCACCAACCCACTGCTTACTGAACATCAATACCCGTAGCACTGTGCACCTAGCATGTCCCCCGCAGTCCTTTGCTGTGGTGCATGAGGAGGCTGCAGTAGTTTAGGAACTATGACAACTAGCACTACAGTCAAAGCTCGAAGATTCTGGAGCAGGATGGAGTCTCCACAACAGTAGGGCTTAATCCTACAGGGTGCTCAGCACTCTGATCTGTTTCAGCTAACCATTCAAGAATGTAAGTAGCCCATCAACTTCAGTGGAGCTACTCACATGTATCAAAGCTTTTAAGCATGTGCTTTAATGCTTTGATTCATCAGCTCAGAGTGATCAGCACCTTGGAAGGTCAAGCCTTTAATGAACAGTTTTAAATACCTACATCATCAGTTTATTCTTCTCTCCAGTTCAACTACTAATTTTAATTCTAAACTAAAATCCATCACAGCCCTCTGATTATATCACAGTTCTTTAACACTCAACAACATTTGAATTCAATTTCCCCTCTCCTAAAAATTAACGTGAACTGATAGTTAGAACTGCATCTATTGCTAGCACCTATTCTTTGTAATACACTACTCTCCAACCTACCACAGCATGAGTCAGAATCACCCAGAATTTCACCAGCAGTTATGGAACATCTCTTATTTACAAATATTTGCAGTTTCACATGAGGCTCATTGGCTGGATCCCTCTTTTAGTGGGATGACCCACTGTCTCTTCTGAAAAGAATCAAGACTGGTCTCATGATTCTGGGGGGAGGGATAGCTCAGTGGTTTGGGGGGAGGGATAGCTCAGTGGTTTGAGCATTGGCCTGCTAAACCCAGGGTTGTGAGTTCAATCCTTGAGGGGGCCATTTAGGGATCTGGGGCAAAAATTGGGGATTGGTCCTGCTTCAAGCAGGGGGTTGGACTAGATGACCTCCTGAGGTCCCTTCCAACCCTAACCTTCTATGATTCTATGACAGGTATTGTAGAGTGTAGATATGTTTAAAAGTATTTGATTAAAAATTAATTATTTTTAGTATCTGTTTAGCAATTATGCAAGCTACACACTTGTCCTTCATTTTGGGTAACTTTGCAGTATCATCATTTAAGAGTGCACAAGTTATTTCAGTTAGTCAGTTTTGTTACCTTGATTCAGCCATCATAGCAGATGCCTGATACAGGAGCTGGGTCTGATGGTCTGTGTTATATGCTCGAGCATATGCCACATTATCAAGGACATCACTGCCAGATAAGCCATACCTAGAGAAACAAATCAGACGGGAACAACTTGGGAGATTCTGCAACTTTGCCTACAGCAGTTAACTAGCAGGTGTACCTCAAGGCTAGCTTAAACTGACCCAAAACTAGGTAAGGGGGAGAGAGAGAGAGAGATTGAGATTTTTATAGGTAAATAAAAACTGGTGATAAAAAGAGCAATTAACTTGAAAATAAAAGTGATCTCCCCATTGAACTCACAGGATCTTACTGCCTAGAAACAGCAGCCACCCACCACCAACCAGGACACCTCTGCAAAACAAACTTGAGAACAAGAGAATGAAAACACACAAACTACCATCCTGCCATGGAATACGCTAAAGGCAGTGTGGTACTCCAATAAAACATTATGAGACTGAAAAACAATTCATGAACTAATTTGAATTTTATTTGATTATAAATTAAAGAGATATCTATGTAAAGAGTAATAAACTATCCTCTATATGCAATTCTTCTGTCACTGCTCCATTACTAAAGGTTGGAGCCACCTTTATGACTGATTTCTTGCCATTGGGCACATTGATAATGACCCAGAGGTCCCTTAAAATTTAGAGGAGAACAGCTGGTTAAGATACTTCCTTCCACAAAGACAAGAGTGTTGGCCAACAAGCTGGTAGTTGTACCAGTTTGTTGCCCGTCAGCATATTTGGTTTACCAAATATAGTCATGAAAGGCCTACAGACACTGAGTGTATGTTGCATATAGAATGGTAGCTGTGCTGTGTGATTTTACTACAGACATACTATGAAGTCATCCAAAGCAAGTGAAGCAGCTGTGGCTTTCCCCATAACACAGCTCATATGGGGTCTTGGCACAGACCACCCCCACCAGGATCATAGAATATCAGGATTGGAAGGGACCTCAGGAGGCCATCTAGTCCAACCCCCTGCTCAAAGCAGGACCAATCCCCAACTAAATCATCCCAGCCAGGGCTTTGTCAAGCCTGACCTTAAAAACCTCAAAGGAAGGAGATTCCACCATCTCCCCAGGTAATGCATTCCAGTGCTTTACCACCCTCCTAGTGGAAGTTTTTCCCCAATATCCAACCTAAACCTCCCCCACTGCAACTTGAGACCATTACTCCTTGTTCTGTCATCTCCTACCACTGAGGACAGTCTAGGTCCATCCTCTTTGGAACCCCCTTTCAGGTAGTTGAAAGCAGCTATCAAATTCCCCCTCATTCTTCTCTTCTGCAGACTAAACAATCCCAGTTCCCGCAGTTTCTCCTCATAAGTCACGTGTTCCAGTCCCCTAATCATTTTTGTTGCCCTCCGCTGGACGCTTTCCAATTTTTCCACATCCTTCTTGTGGTGTGGGGCCCAAAACTGGACACAGTACTCCCGATGAGGCCTCACCAATGTCGAATAGAGGGGAATGATCACGTCCCTCAATCTGCTGGCAGTGCTCCTACTTATACAGCCCAAAATGCCATTAGCCTTCTTGGCAACAAGGGCACACTGTTGACTCATATCCAGCTTCTTGTCCATTGTAACCCCTAGGTCCTTTTCTGCAGAATTGCTGCCTAGCCATTCATAGATTCATAGATATTTAGGTCAGAAGGGACCATCATGATCATCTAGTCTGACCTCCTGCACAACGCAGGCCACAGAACCCCACCCACCACTCCTAAAAAAGACCTCACACCTATATCTGTGCTATTGAAGTCCTCAAATTGTAGTTTGAAGACCTCAAGGAGCAGAGAATCCTCCAGCAAGTGACCCGTGCCCCATGCTACAGAGGAAGGCGAAAAACCTCCAGGGCCTTCCAATCTGACCTGGAGGAAAATTCCTTCCCGACCCCAAATATGGCGATCAGCTAAACCCTGAGCATATGGGCAAGATTCATCAGCCAGATACTACAGAAAATTCTTTCCCGGGTAACTTGGATCTTACCCCATCTAAAAACCCATCACAGGCCATTGGGCCTATTTACCATGAATATTTAATTACCAAAACCATGTTATCCCATCATACCATCTCCTCCATAAACTTATCGAGTTTAATCTTAAAGCAAGATAGATCTTTTGCCCCCACTACTTCCCTCGGAAGGCTATTCCAAAACTTCACTCCTCTGATGGTTAGAAACCTTCGTCTAATTTCTAATCTAAATTTCCTAGTGGCCAGTTTATATCCATTTGTTCTTGTGTCCACATTGGTACTGAGTTTAAATAATTCCTTTCCCTCTCTGGTATTTATCCCTCTGATATATTTATAGAGAGCAATCATATCTCCCCTCAACCTTCTTTTAGTTAGGCTAAACAAGCCAAGCTCCCTGAGTCTCCTTTCATAAGACAAGTTTTCCATTCCTCGGATCATCCTAGTAGCCCTTCTCTGTACCTGTTCCAGTTTGAATTCATCCTTCTTAAACATGGGAGACCAGAACTGCACACAGTATTCCAGGTGAGGTCTCACCAGTGCCTTATATAACGGTACTAAAACCTCCTTATCCCTACTGGAAATACCTCTCCTGATGCATCCCAAGACGACATTAGCTTTTTTCACAGCCATATCACATTGGCAGCTCATAGTCATCCTATGATCAACCAATACTCCAAGGTCCTTTTCCTCCTCCGTTACTTCTAGTTGATGCGTCCCTAGCTTATAACTAAAATTCTTGTTATTAATCCCTAAATGCATGACCTTACACTTCTCACTATTAAATTTCATCCTATTCCTATTACTCCAGTTTACAAGGTCATCCAGATCCTCCTGTAGGGTATCCCTGTCCTTCTCTAAATTAGCAATACCTCCCAGCTTTGTATCATCTGCAAACTTTATTAGCACACTCCCACTTTTTGTGCCCAGGTCAGTAATAAAAAGATTAAATAAGATTGGTCCCAAAACTGATCCTTGAGGAACTCCACTGGTAACCTCCCTCCAACTTGACAGTTCACCTTTCAGTAAGACCCGTTCGGTCCCTAGTCTGTAGCGGTGCATGGGATTCTTCCCTCTTAAGCACAGGACTCTGCACTTGTCCTTGTTGAACCTCATCAGATTTCTTTTGGCCCAATCCTCTAATTTGTCTAGGTCCCTGTGTATCCTATCCCTACCCTCCAGCGTACCTACCACTCCTCCCAGTTTAGTGTCATCTGCAAAGTTGCTAAGAGTGCAATCCATGCCATCCTTCAGATCATTAATGAAGATATTGAACAAAACCGGCCCGAGGACCGACCCCTGGGGCACTCCGCTTGATACCGGCTGCCAACTAGATATGGAGCCATTGATCACTACCTGTTGAGCCCAACGATCTAGCCAGCTTCCTATTCACCTTATAGTCCATTCATCTAGCCCATACTACTTTAACTTGCTGGCAAGAATACTGTGGGACACCGTATCAAAAGCTTTGCTAAAGTCAAGGAACAACACATCCACTGCTTTTCCCTCATCCACAGAGCCAGTTATCTCGTCATAGAAGGCAATTAGATCAGTCAGGCATAACAGAAGAAATATGCTGAGGAATGAGAAGGGCATAGTGCTGAGGAAGTCTCTGTAATGACAGCCAAGGCCTCTAGAAGGAAACACCCTTGGGCAGTTTGAGAGGGAACAATCACTTACAGATTGATAAACCTTGCCTGTGTGTGTACTAGTTACTCCAGAAGGAAACAAGTAAAGGGCTTTTTTTTAAGACAGGAAATTGGTGCATGGCAGGTTTTTTCCAAAAGCAGACAGCATTCTGACAAACCACAAACCCGAAGCAGGTTAGCCAGAGGAAAGCAGGAAGCCAGCTGAATACTTTTACTGTTAGATCTCTGCAGAACATCTTAACCTGTGTATCCAAATCAAACCAGCCTTTCTGCATGATGCAACAGGCTGCAGGCCAGAAACACAATGTTCATTTTATTGGGAAGTCCAGCTGGCAGGGTGTTTTGGTTAATTAATGCTGCTGATCCCTCTGGTCTAGTGCTGTGATTCTAGTCACTCACAAAGTGGATGAGTTAACTAGATCTGCTAATTATTACAGTACTAGAAGTGTTAGCCTCAGATTTACGGCCAAATTCCAAACCGGGGAGTTACATTCTGCTTCCCTAAAATTCTTCTGCCATTTCAGTTGCATATGATATCTTCACTTACTGTCCTAACCTCTGACATGTCTTTACTCTGTTAAAGTTGCAGCAGTCCAGTGGGAATGATATCAAACAATATACTTGAACCCAGACTAAGTGAAGTTCAGATGTACCCCTTAATGTTTCATTTAAACAGTCACATGTAGTTAGGTGCCACAGACACAGTGCTTTAGTCCTGCAGAGCTCTAAAGCTCCACAGAAGTAGAACTACTTGGCTGTTTCTAATCAGTGGAACCAGCAACTCAGGCTTTATACACTGATAAGGATCCTTGCAGGGACAAGATTTTTGGTGCCTCCCCAAACAGATAATCAGAGCTGTGGCATATATCCAAGTTTGTAAAGCATTTTAGAATCTTCAAATGGAGGTCAACAGTGACCTGGCTGCAGTTTTGAAGAAGGGACAATAGATTTCACAGCTTTTCAGAGATGGTGAACGTTGGCCTACCTTTTCTGACAAGAACCTAGTTCTAATAGGTATCGTGAAGAGGTTTACACATGGGATCCTCTATTGTTTCTACAGTAATATTTGTAGGCTAAGCTTAAAATGAAATCTTTTGCATGTACAGTACTTTAGGCAGAAATGGGTTTACAAGGAACAGCTACTAAAAAGTAAATTAGTGTCATCAGCTGTAATAAAGGCTAATTATTCTTGCTTCTCAATAAAGTCGGAGAACTTGTGTCACAAAATGTGTTTGCCAAAAGCCAACGTATGCGTACTGTTTCAAACTGCTTCTATATAGGTGGACAGTTGTAATGTGGGAAGATCTTGTAGGAACAGTCCTCACAGGCAGCTTCCACTGAAGTATATATAAGGAGTCAAGTTGATGTACAATGGTACTGGACAACTTACTGATGAGGCAATGCATGCATTTGTTTTAACTAGAGTCAGTGAATGTCTAACCATAAGTACACACCTTTCAGCCACAGCAAGCAGACGTTCTGGGCGGAAGGTACCCTCTGTGTCAATGTACATGGCCTTTCCTTCACCACCACCTCGGTCAATGGGAAGCTAATGAGACCAACAAATAAATGTTACTAAACACAGTTTCTAGGTCTCGGAAATTAAAGCCAATTACTGCCTCATACCCTACTGATACTAGTATATTTAGTGATACACCTGGGGACCGTTATGATCATCTAGTCCGACCCCCCGCACAACGCAGGCCACAGAATCTCCCTAGATGGGAATAAGATCATACCACTAACTCCATCTGATCTGGTATCTGACCACCAGCAATGGCCAAAACTGGTTTCTTCAAGACAAGGCCCCTTAAATGCACCCCAATCAATTGTGCTATGCTGTGCATTAGGGGCAGAGGAGGAAATGCCTTCTATACCCCTACAAGCAATGAATCTTCAGATCACAAACTATTTCAGTACCTCACTTATTTTAACTTGCATAACTATAGATGCTATTGCGTTGTGGAGCTGAGAATTAGTGGACTGTGGGAATTTTCCTAAAAGAGAAAGCCTTAAGGCAAGGGTGCATGTGTGACGAACTACTCCATACTTAAGTGATAAAAACGTTTTTTACATCTCTTTACAGAACTTAAAATAACTAAAAAAAACACTTTAATATTAATCAAAAGTTTGTTAGTTTTAAAGGGTGCACCTGGAGAACACATGGCAACACCGGAATGGGATAACTGAAAGCAACAGCAGGGATTCAAGATGTTATGTAACATGCTAATTTGTCAGAAGATTCCCCCTGAGAATATTGCTGATTATTACCTACAGCGTTCTCCACCTAACTACAGATTGCTTAATTACACAATCAGTTTACGCATATAAGAATCAGAGCATGATCGGTGGCAAGTTATTACAGTAGAACCAGTAGGAATACCAGCGTTAGGAACTGACTAGTCAAGGACACACTGCATTTGGAACCGGAAGTATGCAACCAGGCAGCAGCAGAGATTAAAAAAAAAGAAAAAAAAACAAATACAGCACAGTACTGTGTTAAACATAAAGGGAAAGCAGCACTTTTCTTCTACCTAATAAAGTTTCAGAGCTGTATTGAGTCAATAGTCAGCTGTAAACTTCTGGAAGAACCACCATAAGGGTTTGTTCAGAGTTAGGAGCAGCCTCCACTCCCAAGGTGTTTGTAAGGCTGAGGCCCTAGTGTAAAAGTTAGCTACACCAGGGGCCTTTTAAAGATTCACTCTTCAAAGTGAGCTGTAAACGCTGCTCGCTGATGTGTTACAGCTTCTGCCCCTTCACTTCTCCGAAGAGGTTTGGTCCCCCCGCGACCTTTCCCACCAGCGATTAGCAGCTGCAGCACAGTGCAAGGCAACACGTCACTGGGGTATAAAAACATCCCGTTGGGAAACAACACACGTGTCTCACTGGCCAAGGGAACGTGCAAGGCCCTGAGAGGGCTAGACAGTTTCCAGCTCTCTCCATGCCTCCCTCCCTTCGCGCTTGCACCCAGGAGCGGGCGCGCAGCGTGGGGCAGGTCCCGGGCTGTGCGCTCAGCAGACAGCGACTAACCAGGGTTTGTAAAATCAAGCCTCTGACTCCGGTGCCAGCGAGTTAAAATCGGAGGCAAACAAAACAAACCCTCCCACCGCTCGAGCCTGCGGGAACCGGCCGGCGCTGGCAGCCCTCGCCCCGGACTGGCTGGAGGCCCCAGAGCTGGGCGAAGGAGGCGGAGGGGCGTCCCCCGGGCTGGGATCGAGGCGGGCAGGTGGCGCTGCGGGAGGCCGCGGAAGGGAGCTCTCCAATGGGCGGCAGGGCGCAGCGCACCTCAGCCCCGCCCAGCGGAGCAGGGACTCTGGTGCCCACAGAGCCCGCAGGAAACGGCCACTTCGGACGGGGGGGCGGACAACACTACGTCCTAGCCTTCCTCTGTCTGAGAACTAAGCTGGAAAGTGAAAAACCCCACTATAGGAGCCTAATTTTCAAAGTGGTCACATAAGTTAGGGTAGTCAACTCTATACCAAGTGCACAAATCAGCACTAAGGTTCCTAAAACCTGAGCACCCAATAACCAATTTGAACACAAAAATGCTGACTTATGCACCCTAACTTAAGTGGTCAAGTTGAATACTATGCCCTTGTCATAGTATGCATACGAATCTAATTTAAAGACAACCCTCTTATTCAATCTTACGTAACCATTTCCACCTTACACTGATGTACTGTCTGATAACAAGAGCCAATTGAAGCTTGTTGAAAGGACATGAGATGAAGCTTGAGACATGTAAAACACAAGCAGCTGGACAGGGGATGAGTTGGGCCCATGTAAACAGCTTCACCTCCCTTTTCTCAGTTGTTGGCAAGGAGAGAGGTTTTTTGCAGTGTGGTGACCAGGTTAGAGAGAAACCAGAAAGTTTGTTTTCTGTTCCCAAACTTCCTCAAAGAACCAAAGCAAGGCAACAACTAGCTTCCTGAGTACCATTTATTATTTCTGTAGTTCGACTGAACATAATTTGGTTTTTATTTCCATGCTTGATTTCTATCATAGGTTTCTTTTTAAACACATTGAATCTCTACTAAAAAGTTACCCCTACAAGCAGAGTAAGCATGGTACACTAGATCCTAGCAAGTTGCCAATTCAGTCCATGGCGTTGCAAAGTCTGGATGGTTTGAAAGGCACTTTGACTGGCAAGGATTCAGAAACATTTTTTTTCTAAATACATATTTGATTTTAATAAAATGAGCAACCACTCACTTGACAGGTTACTGCCAGAGTGTGACACAACTGTGTCTTCCCAGTGCGGAATTCCCCAAACATCTCAGTTATGGACCCTGTTTCTATTCCCCCTGGAAAACAAAAAACAATCACACTTATATTATCATCATAGGCTATAAATGCACAACGCAAGTAAATAATTTCAGATTTATGGGGATTTGTCTGTCATATTTTTCTGTATCTGCATAGCTTATTTTAGAAGTGATCACTTACATTTCAAAACTCAATTAATTAATTAGTTAACTAACTAGTTATAACAACAGTTCTGGGTACCTGGGTTTGTGCATTTTGTGGATAAGAAGCCCAGATAAAGTTCTTGTGAGAACAGGTTAGTTAAGGGGAATACCATTCTACTTTACATTCTCATGTAGGCAAGGGGAGGGGGAGGGAGGGAGGGAAGGGGAATTAAGGAGAAGCAAATACCTGCTTCTGTTTCTCAATAAAAAATTTACTAATAGTCAATAACAGGATATGTGTTTAAAATGTAAAACTGTGTCTTGTGTCCTCCCACATCCAGTGAAGTTCCTTTCCTATTGGAACTACTCCTGCAACTTTCTCTGGAGGTGCTAGCTGAAGGGAATTGATCATTACAAGGCAGAGCAGTGCTAAGGAGATTCCAGTGCAGATAGCAGAAAACCCCTTATACCATGCACTTCTCATGTGTGGTTTATGATTTCCAGAAGTGACAGGAGAACTAAAATAATGCACAAAGATAAGTAGAATTAACACCTTGAAGAAGTTTATCAAGTTCTTTGGATCCAGTGGTGATCTGGATGATCTCGGACCTCCGCTGATGGAACTCTGTTGCTGTGGTGAAACCCATTGGAATCAGTTTAGCTGCTTCTGCCTGAAGACAAGAATAACAAAACCAAACTATATATAGGGTGAAGGGGAGACATATTGTGGGTTTACAAGCTGTATTATCTTTCGTATAGCTAATACAGGAATTTTCCTCTTCCACAATCTGGAGAAGTATTTACATAAATTGGTATGTATTTCAGCACATTTCTTCCGTTAGATTATACCTTCAGTTACTTGTACCTCATTGGTGGAAGCGAATCTCATTCAAAGAAATAGCTCCAGAATCTATTTTGCCTATTTTACAGCAGCAATCATTTTCACAAAAACCAGCTTGCCTGATTCCTCCGTGTGTGAAGGTAGAAATATTTAGCATGTGCACATATTTTATTTTCAAAGCTAGTTAGCTCCTTATAGTACATAAGCAAATATACGCAGTGAGGAAAGCTCTGAGTTTTATCAGCTCAGATTTTGATAAATGAGAAGTGGTTCAGTGTCTTATGTAGCATCTTCTAATTCAGAATGTTCTTGATACAGTAACTCAGGGTTCACTCAATCAAAAGAGAACAGCTGCAGCAGATGTGTATTCTTGTCTATAGTACACAGTTGACAAATCTGAAAAGAGGCCAGTGCCACAGAATGGAGTAATTTAAAGAATACCTGTTGGCCTATCACTTCCAGTAGCACAGATGCACACAGTGTCAACATCTGTATTACCCACAATTTCCAACTCAATTGTCAACCCAGAGTTCATGGCTGTTTTGATATCGTTGGACAGAAGTCCCAAAACATACAACAAACAGTTCTCAAATGGTCTCACTATGAATGTACCAACACTGCTGTAGCATGGTTTTATAGGTATTGCTATAATGTGGATATACTGAACAATGTTCAGGCAGAACTGGGTTAAAAAACTGTTTTTAAACACACTGTTCTGGTCAATATGGTTACAAGCCAAATGTAGACAGGGCCCCCTAGTACACAGCATAGTTTTATAAAACTATCTCCACTGATTTATAACAAATGTTAGCAAGAACACACACCACAGCATTCTGACTAGTAAATAGGGCCTTCCGGCCAATTTGTAAGGTTTCTATTAGTCATTGTCATGACTTTCATGACAAAAAAAATTTACTTTTAGGGTTTTTATTCATAGTAAGTTGTCTTTTTTGTATCCCCAACTTGCCACCACCAAGCAAGAACTCTTCCATCAGTTTTTACAGATTTGGCTTTATAAGAAAATACGGGAATGTAACCAAGTAATAATAAACAGAGTTTTTAAACTGTTTTAAAAGTAAATATGTTAAAATACTTGTATTACAAAATGAAGGTTATTTTCACAAAACAATGCGACCCTGTGGCTTTTTGCATATTTTCCCTGTAAACTGTAGGCTTCACATTGTTTGTCATGAACAACAAACTTAGGCCAGGTCTATACTACATACTTTTTGCAATATAACTATATTGTTCAGGGTTGTGAAAAATCCACACCTGTGAGTAACACAGTTTATGCTGACCTTAACCCCCCTGTGAAGACAGTGCTATGTCCACAGGAGAGCTTCTCCCGCCAACACAGCTACAGTCTCTCACTGAGTTGCAGTCATTAAGCCGACAGGAGAGGCCCCCTCCCATTGGCTTAGAGTGTTCACCAGAAGCACCAAGATTTTTAAAAGGTAATTAGTGGTTTTAGGTGCCCCACTTGAGACATTTTAATGGGACTTTGTTTTCAAAAAGTGCCAGGCACCAACAAATTGAGGTCCCCAAGATCACTTAAGTCCCTTTTTAAAGTCATGGCCAGCGTCTGTAAAGCATTTTGAAATTCTTGGATTAAATTGTTTATGTAACTGCAAAGTATAATTACCAAGATTTTGTCAGCTTTGGCTTCACTGATGCCTTTAATATTTAGCAGCTCCTTCTTTGGTGCATAAGCAACAGCCTCAACTGTGTGAAATCCAGCTTCTTCCAACTTCTTCACATCATTTGCATTTATACCACATTGCTGAAAGAAAAAAAATACATAGGACATTCAGGAGCAGACACACTGATCCAGCCTGATCCAACTTCCACCAATGTCAATGGAAACTCTCTAATTGATGTCACTGGGAGCTGTATCAGACACTAAGTCTAATACTACAAGGCAACATTAATGAGTGTCACTTCCCCATTGCAAATAAAACCATAGATGAAATGACTGCTTCTCTCCATAAATTCTCCTTTATACTGTATACTATTTGCATGTGTCAGTATCAATGTTAAAGATAGCACATCATATGAAACAGGCACTATTCACCATTTGGCTTATTAGCTATTGAAGAAGGAACAGTACAAGGAGTCCATCCTGCCCCAACAGGATATTTGGCATGTAATTTTATGTTGTAGTTCAGAATCTAACCTCTTTATGAAAAAAGTTAGTTTTATTTGGTTTCAGTGCATTTATTACAAACCCTGGAGTACCAGTATATTATTAGAGTGTTAACTGAACATTATGTTTCGTATTAATGCATTCCTGAAGTTAATCTTTCATATTTTTAAAATACATTTCTGGATAAGATTTTTCTTCTTTGACAAAAGTCAAGTAGGCAAAGACAGTGGCAACTTTTAAATGCAATTCTAGTTAAAGATAAAGACTGTTGGTTTGTCTGGCAAACAGTTCCTGAGCTAGCCACTCTTTACATACCTCTAGCCTAGATATGGGCTGTGGACCCAAGCTCTCTTCCTCAGTTGATGTCTCTGCATTTGCTTCATATTGCATTTGCATGGCCATTGCGCCAAATATTAGATACAACTTCCCTAAGAGAAAATACAATATTTGTAGCATCACAAACATCCACTGCTCAAACATGCTTCTCTTCCACAAGACAATCAAATGTTTCTAAACATACTGCATTTGTTCAACAGCTTTTTCATCATAGAACACAGGAACTTTTCTCTCCCACATGGTATGAAACTGTGCGTATATTGCAGCGAATGATTAATTCCTTATGTGTATTTTTCTCTTTGTGCAACTCACTAAAAAATGTTAAGGTCACCTAATAAAAACTATCGGGGATTTAACAGGGAATTTTCCAAAACGTAATTTTAAATCTAAATGATGAAGAGTGTGATATCAAAGATCTCTTTATAGGATTTCTTGTTGATTATCCACCACTCTTGGAGACTCATGTTAGCACCAAATTTCCTTGACATACTAAAGGATCACAAAAATTATTCTGAAGATGTGAATCAAGTCTGCACTTCATGACATATGTTGAGTTGACTAAATCCCTGATATTTATCTGGCCCCAACACGTGCTAAACAAATTTGTCTCCTGGCAGGAAAGTTTATGATTTTTTCTCTATATATCTGTAGGAGTTTAAGAGATCTAGCCTGATGTTTTGGATGTTGGGAAAAGGGATCTGAGAAAGACCTGTAACAGTTAAAGAAACAATGACTAAGGATACATTTTAGTCATGGATATTTTGAGTAAAGGTCATGGACAGGTCACGGGCTGTAAACAAAAATTCACAGCTCAGGACCTGTCCATGACTTGTCCGATATACCCCTGACTAAACCTTGGGGAGGGGTGCAGCTCAGGGGTGCTGTTGGTGCTTGGGGTTGAGTGGGTGTGGTACACACTGGGTGCTCAGGGAGGGGGGGCAGCCCAGAGGAGCGCTGCAGGTGAGGAGGAGGGACTGAAGGGGCGCTGCAGGTGCCAGCCCAGGGGAGCGCTGCCGGTGGGGAGGAGGGACAGCCCCGGGGTTGGCAGGGCTGGCAGGCTCCCTACCTGGCTCCCCACCTCCCTGGAAGCAGCGACATCCTTCAGCTCCGGTGGAAGCGTGGCCAGGCAGCTCTGCCAATGGGAGCTACGGGGCATGGTGCCTGCAGGTGGAGACAGTGCACAGAGGCCCCTGGCCACGTCTCTCTCTAGGAGCCGAGGGATGTTGCTGCTTCCAGGGAGCCCCCCCCGAGGTAAGCGCCACCCGGAGCCCTCACCCCCTCCCAACCTCCAGCCCTGAGCCCCCCACCCAAACTCCTGCTGCTGGGGGCGGGGGAGCAGTGGCAGCTGCAGAAGTCATGGAGGTCACAGAAAGTCACAGCATCCGTGACTTCCATAACAAACTCACAGCCTTAACAATAACCTCTCATGGAAAACTCAGAAAATTGTTTATTTAGAAACAACACTGCCTAGGTCATTATCTGTTTGCCTTATATTTATAGGGACAGAATGCACAAAATAGCTTTTTGGATTTTAAATTGCTATTATTTGCTATTAGCTCCTTTGAGACCAAAGAGACCTCTGTGAAGGAACATAAGAATTGACATACTGGATCAGAGACAAAAACCATCTAATCCAGTACCCTGTATCCAAGAGTCACTAATACCAGGTGCTTCAGAGAAGGTGAAAGAATCTCACTGCAAGCAAATGGGGCAATCTGTTCCCATTAGGCCTCATCTTAGACTTTAATACTTGGAGATGATTTTAAATCCCTGGAGCATGAGCTTTAATATCCCTTCCAAATTTTTTATCATAAATTATGATGACTCTGGATATTCTTGTTATCCACATAAATGTCCAATCCTTTTTTGAATCTTCCTAAGTTCTTGCCCTCAATGACATCCAGTAGCAATGACATCCACAGCCTAATTACATACACATTGTGTGAAAAAGTGTTTCCTTTTATTGTTCTGAATTTCCCACTTTAGTTTTATTGACTGTCCCCATGTTCTTGTGCTATGAGGCAGGAAAAACAGAAGTCCCTAAATTACCTTTTCTATACCATTCATTATTGTATGCACTTTTATCATGTCCCCTCTTATTCAACTCCTTTCTAAGGTCAGGAACCCCAATCTTTCCATTCTCTCCCCCTATGAGCTTTTTCCCCCAAACCCCATATCACTTTCTGAACCCCGGCTAAGCCTGTATTATCCTTTTTGAGAAGGATAGTCCAGAGGAGGCTGTATCACTGATTTTATAGCCCTGCTCCGCAGCGTGCGGGCCCCAACTTGGATTCATCTGCACAGCGCCGCAGAAACAGCAGCCGGGCAGCGAGCAGGAGGAGCCCGGCCCCCGCTTCGCACAGCCGCGGCCCCGAGGGCGACGCCGGGCTGCGCCTTGGAGGCCGCGCATCTGCCCCGGCCTTGGCCCGGGGAGGGGGGGAGGCTGCTGGCCAGGCCCCTGGGGCGTCGCTGTCGCGGAGGGGAGGGGAGGCGCTGAGGCCGCCGCACACTCACCCCGCCGCGGCGGCTCCTGTCCCGCGGAGCTGGCCCGTCTCCCCGCCCCGGCCCGTTGGCTCTCCCCGTCGGCTCGACTCCACCAGCAGATTCGGAAGAGCCCGCCAGAACGTCACGTGACGTGACGTCCGCGCGCCGATAGGACCCCTTCCCTGAGACGCAACGCCCCGCCTCTTCCTAACGCTGCCTTGTCACCGGGATCCACAGGCGGCGTCGGTGTTACTGCGCATGCGCTTGAGAGCTGCGCCTGCTCCGTAACATCTGTTGAAACCGCTGCCCTCACTTTGCCCTCGAGTCACTGGATTCCACCGCGCCGCGTTCCCCGCCGTTCCCGAGGGCGGGGGGAGAAGCGGGGTCGTGGGGTATCTGCGCAGGGGCAGGCCTGCTGCACAGGCGGGTCAGACAGCTGGAAGCAGGGGAAGGAGCGGGGCCAAGCCAAGCCAGGGGGCGATGCACTGCCAGGCCGGGGCAGAGGGGATGACAGTGAGCCCAGCTGGGGTGAGCCCTCTGCATCGGTTGCAGCAGAGCGGCTCCAGCCCCCGGCAGGACTGTGCATCTCAGCCCCCGCTTCCCAGGGAGGCACGGTGCACCCCTGAGCACAGCCAAGCCAGCTCTTCCATGTCCGACCGGATGCAGTGAGCTGCTAAAGGAGTCTGATTGATTCCCTGGGTAGGTGTAAAAACTGCTGCAGTTCCCATAAACTGCCCTTGGAGGGTGCTTTTGTCAACTGTTATTGTGCCTCTCTGTCATCCAAATGAGGAAAGCAGGGACCCCCCCCAAGAAACTATGACCCCTAAATTCCCCCTTGAACAGACTAGATGGCATTTTTTGTTCTTAGCTCTGGCAAAGAGGTCCACTTCTAGAAGCCCCCAAGCCTGAAATATGCTGACAAGAACCTAGGAATCCAACTCCCATTAGTAGTCTTGGGAAAAACACCTGCTGAAAGTATCAGCAGTGACATTTTGCCTGTCCAGGAGATACATAACAATTTCAGCAATGTGATGTATTATGCACCACTTCCATAACTTTATTGTCTTGGTAAAGAGAGAAAGGGATCCTCCTCCTCTCTGACGATTGATATAAAACATGCAGGGCATGTTTCTGTCATGACTTTGATAGACCTGTGTCTGGTGAGAGGCAGAAAATGAAGGCAGGCATTTCTGACCACTCAGTCCAACAGGCTGATATAGAGGATGGTTTCTTGGGGTGACATCTGCCTTGTACCAGGAGAGCACTAAGGTACACCTCCATCCAAACAGAGATGCATCCATGGTTACAGTTAGCACTAGTGTCTGGTGGAGGAAGAGAACTCCCACCCCTGCACCGTGATAAGCTTTCCCTCAGTCTAGGGAGCTTTCACCTGTTGCACTGACCCATTGGTCCAGGCTGTGTCTGTAAACTGATCTGAGCCGGCCCTGGAAAAAGCAAAGGCATAAACTTATATGTTCTGTCACACTAGTGCAAGCTGCCATGTGATCTAGAAGTTGAAGACCGTTTCTGACTGAAGTCTAGGGGTTCCCATGAATAGTTCAGAGAAGGTTTAATAGTGTCATAAATCTGACCCTGGGAAGGACGTTTCTGGCTGCCAAAGAATCCAGGGATGCCCCTATAAATTGATCTGAACATGAGTTTAGGGGGGATTTTCCTACATTCAACTGAAGACTTAAGTCCAAGAACAGAGAAAGCACTTCCCATGCAGTAGTCAACACCTCTTGATGGGACAGACTCTTGAGCAACCAATTGTCAAGATACAGAATACAATTGCTTGACAATGCAAACAGGCAGCTACCACTGACAGACCATTGTAAACATTCTTGAGAACAAATGGGAGCACCCGATACTGAAAGTGATCCTGGCCTATGACAAAACACAGGAACCTTCTGTGGGACGGGTGTATTGCTATACAGAAGTATTAGTCTTGAAGGCTGAAAATCAATCCCCCTGAAATCTAGAGAAGGAATTATAGTGGTCAGTTACCATCCTGAATTTTTGAGACCTCATGAATTTGTTTAGGAGTCTTAGATCTAAGATTGGTCTCTACCCTCCATTTTTCTTTGGCATGAGAAAGTACCTTGGGTGGAAGCTCCTTCCCCTATGCTGAGCAGGGACTGGCTCTATCACTCTTAACTGAAGAAGGGAGTTTATTTCATTCCCTACTAAGAACTCATGACAAGGGTTTTTGAAGGGAGATAGGGTAAGGGGATGAGGAGGAGGGATGGAGGTAAAATGTATAGTGTAATCCAATATAATCTCTAAGAGCATGCAACGATTTGGCAGTATTCTCCATGAACATAGTCCATCAAGCAGGAAATCCTCTACTGTATTCTGGACTTCTCTGGGGAAATCAGACAACTGTGCATCACCACTGCTGTGGAGAGGGAATAGGCTGTGGTATCTGCAGCATCAAGAGCTGCCTGAAGAGATTTTCTAGCCAGTAAATGCCCTGCAATAATGGTATCCTGAAATTGTTCCTGGTGATCTGGAGGAAAATGTTGAAAAAAGGAACCAAATTTTGCATAATTTACAACTGTAAAGTTATATTTAGACATCAGCGCCCGGGAATTCACAGTGCAGAATTGTAGGATTTTTCTCCCCAAAAGGTGCAGGTGCTTCTGGTCTCTATCATATGGGATGGACTTACATCAGTGTTATTTGCACTGTTCATTTGCACCACATTTACCAACAGAGAACTGGGCAGAGATTGAGGAAAAATAAGTACTCAGAGTCCTTGGTGGGAAAATAATACTTTTTTTCAGCTCTCTCAAACATAGGTATTACTGTAGCTGTGGTTTGCCAAGTGGCTTTTCCACGTTCCAGCAGAGCCTCGTTGATAGGAAGGGCAACTCTGGTTGCTGTCAGAGTGAAGAATATCTAACAGCTTGTGTTGCGATTCTTTGACCTTCTCAAGAGATATCCAGAGGGAATCTGCCATCTGTTTAATGAGATCTTGAAAGTGCTGAAAATTGCCCACAGATGGAGGAGGAAACATTACTGCCTCATCAGATGAGGAGATGAATGGTAGTCTCAAGGGTAGCCTCTTTGTCCTCCCTAGTCTCTTGGTTCTCAAATGATTCCTTCTGGTTTTGGGGAAGGGGAAGCTTGAGTCTCTTTATCATCCCAATGGGAAAGGGTTGGGGCTCTCGAAAACTGTTGACGATAAGCTGCCCAGGGATCCTAATATGACCATAAAGGCCATAATGGAGAAGGGGTGGCATCCAGGATTGCTCCCACTAAGAGTGATGAGGTTCCCGGACATCTTCACTGTTTCTCCAAGAAAAGGGGTCCTATATGGGTATGTAGGAGAACCCTAGAGAGATATCAATGATATTGAAGGCAGGTCTCCACCATTGTCGTCTTCTTTCTCTAACAGGGGAGTTCCAACTGAAAAGGGAAACAACAGTACTGGGGATGTATAAGGGTCTGAGACCAAGTCATTCTTGGTACTGAGAGACACTCAGTACCTGCAAACAATGGAGACTCTGGTTCAGCAGTCACAGATGAGCCCTTCATGTACCTAAAAGTCTTGCAGTAGAGCGAAGCATTACGGTATCAACAGTGTGGTGTGCTTGTCCCTGAAGGATGGAACAGAGCGTTCTGAGTGCTTCACAAACAGCACTGACATAGATGGAGGCTTAGCCTTACTCAGTACTGAAGAGTTTGATAGGGTACCAAGAAAGGGGGTAAGTCTGATGGTACCAGTCTTCTATGTTTACTCTGGCCATTTCCAGTAGACTGTATTGGAGCCATGCTTACTCTTAAAAGAGCTACCGGATTTTCTTGATTCACTGGTGCTGGAGGAGCCCTTCACCTCTATGGTACTGAGCCTTGAGGACAAAGTCTCTGAGGCTGTTGCCCTGCTTGGAGAGAGAGGTCTTTTTGGGGTGGTTTCCTTAAGAAGGGAGTTTCGTTTAGGATCTTTAGATGAAGTCTGAGGCTTTCCCCTTCTAAGAGTGTTGCACTGAGATTGAAGGGGTGCTAGAAACCTCCAGAGACTGATATACAGGGAGTTCTCCTGATCTGGCTCCGAAGCAGGATAAAGGGAGCACTCCATCATTTACAGTTGCAGCTTGATTTCCCAGTTCTTCCATGCCATAGATGTGAGGGCTAAACAGAAGTTACACTTCTGCGAGACAAGCAACTCTCCTTGGCAGCAGTCACACTCAGTGTCCATCACTGACTGAGATAGCCTCTCTATACGAGAGGCAACCTTTAACCCCTGTTGAACTGGGCATGCACCTCACTGGGAGGATTTCTCCAGAGGAAATAAAACCTCTCAAATAACCGGTAACTACTACTAACCAACCAGCTAAACTAAAACAGTTCTAACTTAAAGTCAGCAAGCAGCTAAGGTGCACACCATGTGGACATGCTAAGCTCCGTCTCAGGCCTTGAGAAGGAACTGAGGGTGGTGCCTGCACAGCCTGATATAGCCCTGGTGCAGGGCACAAGGATATCAGCAGTGCATGTGCAGGCCAAATGGACACTGCTAATGAAAATCTCCAGTTGAAGGTATGTGGGGTGCACATGAACCTGAAGTGAAGCATCCATAGAGACACTACTCAAAGAATTAACAGTTTATTGCCCTACTTTCTATTGTTTGTGTTGGTGAGATATGGAGTCACTGCATTAACTGTTTGTGGGAACATATAATGGTCATAGGCGCCAGAGATGGGGGAGTGGGGACAAAAGGCCATTGACCTCCCCGACTTTTGAGAACCTAAACTTAGGAGGGATGCAATGGGAGCGGGGGTAGCCCCACCCCTTGTCCACGGACTAGAGCTGGGTGGAATAAAGGCAGAGCCCTGCTGGCATGGAGGGGTGACCAGGCTAAATTTGAATGAGTGGCATTGTGTCCTGGCACACAGGATCACAAGTAATTCCATTCCAATTTGTCCCAGTTTGGTTGCTTTCCCCTCCACCCCACCCCCCCGCTGTCTTTTCAGCATACTTGGCAAGGTCTAGAACTTAAGTCAGGAAAAGGAGCCTCCAGTTAGCCAACAAGTTCCAATTAACAGATAATCTGATAAGATGCCACTGCCACTTTATTCATAATTTATATAAAATAATTTTAACGAAAGTAACAAGACATGTCAAGGCAGGGGTGTGCTTAAACAGGAGTATCTACATTTCATTGGTGCATGCCTTAGAATGACCAAGATTTGTATGGCATCCTAGCATTCATCTGCTACTGATCAACAAGAAAAAGGAAGATATTAGGACAAAATGTAATGGCATGGTATCATTATAGACACTGACAGGAAATTGTCTTAACAACATAGACAAAGCATTGCCTAAGCAGGATAGCATTGTTTGTAGATACTTCTAAGTCTTCATGATTTCCATTAAGATATTTAATCTTTTAGTACTGGCAAACTACCAGGCATGTGGACATGTGCAACAGTAACAGCCATCCATAGAGAGAATAGAGAAGATTTTTAAAGGTGGACAGCCTGTCTCATATTCAGTAGTAAGAGAGAGCATTTTAGGATTAAGTATATTAAGTAGTACAATATATACACAGCACTCACAATCAGGGTTTAAAAGTCATAACATTTCATGAGCCACCCCCTCATAAGTCAACAGTGGTATCAAGTTGGGGTGGGGGGGGGAGAACATGGTGAATCTTAGGTAGAGAACAATGTGGAAAAAGCTAATGTACTCAATGCTTTTTTTGCCTCTGTTTTCACTAACAAGGTCAGCTCCCAGACTGCTGCGCTGGGCATCACAAAATGGGGAAGAGATGGCCAGCCCTCTGTGGAGATAGTCCCTAACCACCTCTATTTAGAAAAGCTGGACGTGCACAAGTCCATGGGGCCGGACGAGTTGCATCCGAGAGTGCTGAAGGAATTGGCGGCTGTGATTGCAGAGCCATTGGCCATTATCTTTGAAAACTCGTGGCGAACCGGGGAAGTCCCGGATGATTGGAAAAAGGCTAATGTAGTGCCAATCTTTAAAAAAGGGAAGAAGGAGGATCCTGGGAACTACAGGCCAGTCAGCCTCACCTCAGTCCCTGGAAAAATCATGGAGCAGGTCCTCAAAGAATCAATCCTGAAGCACTTGCATGAGAGGAAAGTGATCAGGAACAGCCAGCATGGATTCACCAAGGGAAGGTCATGCATGACTAATCTAATCGCCTTTTATGATGAGATTACTGGTTCTGTGGATGAAGGGAAAGCAGTGGATGTATTGTTTCTTGACTTTAGCAAAGCTTTTGACACGGTCTCCCACAGTATTCTTGTCAGCAAGTTAAGGAAGTATGGGCTGGATGAATGCACTATAAGGTGGGTAGAAAGCTGGCTAGATTGTCGGGCTCAACGGGTAGTGATCAATGGCTCCATGTCTAGTTGGCAGCCGGTATCAAGTGGAGTGCCCCAAGGGTCGGTCCTGGGGCCGGTTTTGTTCAATATCTTTATAAATGATCTGGAGGATGGTGTGGATTGCACTCTCAGCAAATTTGCGGATGATACTAAACTGGGAGGAGTGGTAGATACGCTGGAGGGGAGGGATAGGATACAGAAGGACCTAGACAAATTGGAGGATTGGGCCAAAAGAAATCTGATGAGGTTCAGTAAGGATAAGTGCAGGGTCCTGCACTTAGGACAGAAGAACCCAATGCACAGCTACAGACTAGGGACGGAATGGCTAGGCAGCAGTTCTGCGGAAAAGGACCTAGGGGTGACAGTGGACGAGAAGCTGGATATGAGTCAGCAGTGTGCCCTTGTTGCCAAGAAGGCCAATGGCATTTTGGGATGTATAAGTAGGGGCATAGCGAGCAGATCGAGGAACATGATCGTTCCCCTCTATTTGACATTGGTGAGGCCTCATCTGGAGTACTGTGTCCAGTTTTGGGCCCCACACTACAAGAAGGATGTGGATAAATTGGAGAGAGTCCAGCGAAGGGCAACAAAAATGATTAGGGGTCTGGAACACATGACTTATGAGGAGAGGCTGAGGGAGCTGGGATTGTTTAGCCTGCAGAAGAGAAGAATGAGGGGGGATTTGATAGCTGCTTTCAACTACCTGAAAGGGGGTTCCAAAGAGGATGGCTCTAGACTGTTCTCAGTGGTAGAAGAGGACAGGACAAGGAGTAATGGTCTCAAGTTGCAGTGGGGGAGGTTTAGATTGGATATTAGGAAAAACTTTTTCACTAAGAGGGTGGTGAAACACTGGAATGCGTTACCTAGGGAGGTGGTAGAATCTCCTTCCTTAGAGGTTTTTAAGGTCAGGCTTGACAAAGCCCTGGCTGGGATGATTTAACTGGGAATTGGTCCTGCTTCGAGCAGGGGGTTGGACTAGATGACCTTCTGGGGTCCCTTCCAACCCTGATATTCTATGATTCTATGATCCCTCCTTCCCCCCCCCCTCGCTGTTTGATACCACTTTCTTACCTTTTATTTGCATTATGTCCTTCCAATGTAGCTCATAAGTATCTCAAGGCAGAGATCTTTAACTCATTTGTAAAATGCCACATGTAGGTATGTGGCACTATGAAAGTACTACTTGATCTGCTAATTATTTTTCAGTGGTCTTATTCTTTTGCTTAACAAATTGCCTACTTTATATTTGGCAGCAGCTACCATATAATGGTAAATGCCTAACTTCATAAAAAGCAAGTCCTGAAAAGAGCAGTACTTGCCAAATGATCAGCCTTAAACAACACACACATAGATTATAGTATATAGAATCAAAAAGCCATTTCCACTGTAAATTTTTGATCATGCCACCATGGCGTTCTTATCACTGTCAGTACCTATTCTGCCTCCCCACCTCCCAACTAAATTTAAATAAAGCCTGTAAAATGATCTCTTTATATAAAGTCCTCTGCCAAACTAGGTTACAAATTCTGAGGAGAGCTTTAGTTTTTGAGAACTGTGGGCTTTGGAGGAGGGAGACTGGAAAAGGGGAACTAGTTATCTCAGAAAGCCTGATTTTCTCTCATTGCGGAGAAATCCCCAGCACAAGAGGAAGCCAAAGGGTTACCAGAGGTGTTGCAGCCTTGGATTCATTACTGAACTTTGCTGACCTCATAGCACTAAGATGAAAGAGCAGGAAATTATTGGCAGTTGTAATCCGACTCCTGGAACCACTCATGCCAACTTTCACTGGGCTGGAAAGGTTAGGAGCAGTTTACTGCTCACATGCGCTGGAGCCCCAGTCAGGCAGACAGGAGCTTCATACGGCTTAGAGCCACACCAGTCTGAAAAGGAGGACAGCAGCAGCCCCAGTTTTTCACATTAACATATAGAGTAGTTCTGATGATAGAGGGGCCTTTGTAGGTTTGATTAGAAAAATAAGGTACAAGTATAATGAGAAGTAACTACAAATATCTACCCAGACCAACAACTGCATTTCATTGGCTGGACTGGAGGAATCATAAAAAAATATCCACAGTTTTGGGAGCCTGGCTGAGAAAGTTCTACACAGGATTATCAGTTTATCTGAATAAAATTAAATGAGCTGTGTACTGTAAGTGCAAAAGTCTAAGCCATTAGATGTAATGAAGTCCTTGATACCAAACAGGTCATTCTGAGTTAAACGGAAGCAATTTTGAAAGCATAACCCTGAGAAGCATATTTAGAGACCCCATTTCTAATCCAGGAGCATGAGAAGAGGTTTTTTCCTCAGAGTTCCTAAAAAAAGAATGGAATTTACATTGAAGCTAAATATTAGTAGCTTCCATATCTGCAGGTGATGTAAAAAAAGTTTGTGCAATACACACTAAGTTAAAATTTAAATTTTAGTTATTTTACAAGTATAATGGCACATGGGGCTCTTTAAAAAGAACCTGGTTTCTCAAGTGCTAGAGGCACTGGGCCCAACAAAACAGAGGCACAGGCAAGATCAGGCTTTACTCTAAGTCTGATTTTTACTAGATCTTCTGCTGTGGCGATAGATGTAAATCTAATCCCAACTCAAGAGTTTCCTTTTCACTCTCTTATTATCTTCGATGAGTAGGCTAATCACTGGGCATACTATGTTGGGGCACTACCTCGTGTACATGCCTGAAGGCAGAGACTTGAATGGGAGCAGCAGCATGCACCTTCTTTCAACCAGTGCATCTGTCCTAGGGACAGAGTTTTAGATGTTTCCTATGAAATTTAAAGTTGAGGGCACGAGAAATATAAATATTTATAATACAGGGCAAAGTGACCTTCATCCTCGTCCTTCATCCTCACCTTAATCCTTCTGCAGCTAGTTGGAGAATTTAATCCAGCATCAAATTTGATTTACTCAAGCAAGATGTGAAGACTGAACATGAAGAATGGACGCGTTGAGTGGCTTCTGCACTTACCACTACACAGAAATCAGTCCCAAATCAGTAACTGGAGAGAAACTGATACCCTGTGTTTCCTCAGAAAGATTTCCTTCTCATGACACTGTGAATTTAATTTCCAAGTGTAGACAAGCCTTAATTCAGATTAAGGGAAGGTGTGAATTTAAAGTGAAATAGTTATTTTGGATTTATTCTGAAATAAAAACTTCTACACAAAGAGTTAATCAGAAATAGCTATTCTGGAATAGTTCCCTGTGTAAACAAACCATTAGTCAAATTGGAACCCCTCCTGAAACATACACTGTTTATTTTACACGAATGATTTTTTTGTAATTGGTTATTTTAGATGCCTGTACATCACTTAATATTTACAGTCAAAAACAGGTGTTTCAAATTAAATCAGATAAGTGAAAGTACAATAAGTACAATTACCATGTTTTATCACCAATATCTATAAAAACTATCAAGACAGAACACCACAGTCAAGTTAGGATTTAAGTTGAGTGTTTATATTAGGGCTGTCGATTAATCGCAGTTAACTCACGCGATTAACTCAAAAAATTAATTGCAATTAAAAAAATTGCAATTAATCACAGTTTTAATCACACTGTTACACAATAGAATACCAAATGAAATTTATTAAATATTTTGGATGTTTTTCTACATTTTCAAATATACTGATTTCAATTACAACACAGAATACGAAGTATACAGTGCTCATTTTATATTTTTTATTACAAATATTTGCACTGTAAATATGATAAATAAAAGGAATAGTATTTTTCAATGCACCTCATACAAGTATTGTAGTGCAATCTCGATCATGAAAGTGCAATTTACAAATGTAGTTTTTTTGGGTTACATAACTGGACTCAAAAACAAAACAATGCAAAACTTTAGAGCCTACAAGTCCACTCAGTCCTACTTCTTGTTCAGCCAATAGCTAAGATAAACAAGTTTGTTTACATTTATGGGAGATAATGCTGCCCTCTTCTTATTTACGTCATCAGAATGTGAGAACAGGCATTCGCATGGGACTTTTGTAGCCAGCATTGCAAGATATTTACATGCCAGGTATGCTAAACATTCGTATGCCCCTTCATGCTTCAGCCACCATTCCAGAGGACATGCTTCCATGCTGATGACTCTCATTAAAAAAAAAATGTGTTAATTAAATTTGTGGCTCCTTGGGGGAAAATTGTATGTCTCCAGCTCTGTTTTACCTCCATTCTGCCATATATTTCATGTTATGGCAGTCTTGGATGATGACTCAGCACATGTTCATTTTAAGAACACTTTCGCTGCCGATTTGACAAAATGCAAAGAAGGTACCAATGTGAGATTTCTCAAGATAGCTACAGCACTCTACCCAAAGTTTAAGAATCCGAAGTACCTTCCAAAATCTGAGAGTGATGAGGTGTGGAGCATGCTTTCTGAAGTCTTAAAAGAGCAACACTTTGATGCGGAACTACAGAACCTGAACCACCAAAAAAAGAAAATCAGTCTTCTGCTGGTGGCATCTGACTCAGATGATGAAAATGAACATGTACCAATCCACACTGCTTTGGATTGTTATTGAGCAGAACCAGTCATCAGCATGGACGCATGTCCTCTGGAATGGTGGTTGAAGCATGAAGGGACATATGAATCTTTAGCATATCTGGCATGTAAATATCTTGCGATGCCAGCTACAACAGTGCCATGAGAACGTCTGTCCTCACTTTCAGATGACATTGTGAACAAGAAGTGGGCAGCATTATCTCCTGCAAATGTAAACAAACTTGTTTGAGTGACTGGCTGAACAAGAAATAGGACTGAGTGGACTTGTAGGCTCTAAAGTTTTACATTGTTTTATTCTTTAATGCAGGGGTTTTTTTTTTCATAATTTTACATTTGTAAGTTCAACTTTCATGATAAAGAGATTGCACTACAGTATTTGTATTAGGTGAATTGAAAAATACTATTTCTTTTGTTTTTTACAGTGCAAATATCTAATAAAAAATTTGATTCTCTTAAAGTGTTGAGCTGGGTTTAGAATCCAACACCTCTGAATCCCAGGCCTGTGCCTCTTTTTCGAAAGCTTGGGTAGTTAGATAAAGTGAGCAGTATACACATCGTATTCTGTGTTGTAATTGAAATCAATATATTTGAAAATGTAGAAAACACCCAAAATATTTAAATAAATAGTATTCTATTATTGTTTAACAGTGCAATTAATTGTGATGTTTTAATCGCTTGACAGCCCTAGTTTATATTAAAATAGGGTAGTTCTGACTCATGTTCCTTCTTTTGCATCACCAGCCTCTTCTACAGATGGCATTGTATTCTTATGATAAAAGAGAATTTAAAAAGGAGCAAATACTGTCATTTGTAGATTACTCATACTGAAGTCATCTCTCTCTTTTTATGCAAAATCTAACAGCTACCCAGGCTTTCGAAAAAGAGGCACAGGCCCGGGATTCAGAGGTGTTGGGTTCTAACCCAGCTCAACACTTTTAGAGAATCAAATTGAAGACGCAAATGATCAGATACTTGACAGAGTTATTCATGGAGTTGCCTGACTGAACAATGGGCATATGCAGAATAATTGTGAAAACTTTAGAAATGAGGTTCTAATTGAATTTATCTTTGCAAATTAATTCTAGTAGATATATTACTTCTACGTTTAGAGTCATAAGTCAAGTCTGAAACCGTAGAGGAAAACTGGGGGAAATTACTTTTTGAATGACAATATGCCGTTAACGTCAACTTCTAAAATCCTTGGAGGAGTTCATGTGTACACACACTATGACTAAAAATTATATGCAAGACTAGAGCTGCTTCATTTCTGCTGTGCTTACATTCTCTCTGCTATTTCCCCTACCCTCTAGGTCTCCAACTAGAGCAGCTACAAAGATCGCTCTGATCAGACAATTCACCATATTCCACCCCAGTCCTTGTAGTCCCGATTTTCTTGGCTTAGTTTTTCTTTGATGTCTCTCAGCAATTCATTTACCGCCATGCAGCACAGCACTTTATGAAGTATTGCAGGAGCACCCTCTGCTGGTTAAAAATGTCAAGACTTCATCAATTTAAATATATATTTTAAAATGCATTAGAAGTAGTTTCTGGTACTGCCTCTCAAGAGTCTTCTGCCAGTTTGTGGTCATTTTCCTAGGGTATTTTTATATACATTTTTTCTCCTGTTTTGTGAAAGTCATTCACAGACAATGGGAGGAAATTAAGACTATATACAGGAGAATCAGTGGAACACACACACAGTCAAATTTACAAACAAAAGACAGAAGAAAAATATTGCTGTAATAATTTACAGGTAATGACAAAAGCTAGTCCCATGCTATTAGATAAATTTTCAGATGGAAATCTGATATGAGTTGACAATATCCATTTAACTTCTAAATTATTTCACAGTAAAGAAGAGAAAAAAAGTATTAATGATACAAATGTTTAATGAGCTTTTCTCTACCTTATGTAGAAGGAAAAATTGGAAAAACCAGAGAACTTCATAAAAATATATCAATGCTTAAACATCTGAAAACACATTTTAAAATACTTATACTTTACAGGCATATAGAAACAGTCAGGCACCTACAGAATGGAGAGTTGAGAAGTGCTAGATGCTTCAACACCATAGGAACAGTGTCTGTACACCCAGGACATGACCATGTCAGTCCCGACAATCTGAAGAATATACTTTATTAAGACTAATAAAACAGTCCAGAGTATGCCAAAGGTATTATCCAGATCTCCTAGTTTTGAAACCAAAGAATTCAGTCTCTATGAACAAAATTTGCTACAAAGACTAACATTGAAATATAGTGCACTGATTGCTCCTTAAGGCTCCTAGAACATTACAGCTCATGCAATTTATAGGAAACTTGGGGACAGACAGGATGTCAGTTAGTGATTTCTGTGGCAAATTATATACCAACTTCTCCAGGGCATTCAGCAAATGTTTAGAATTTGTTACTAGTTTATCTATTACCAGTATCAGTACAAAGAGTTAAAGAAAAGCAATGATCTGGATGGTTTGCTAAACAAGGATCCTATTCCAGTGAGGATACAAAAGGAGATTGTATTTGGAAGAAAAATGCATTTATGATGAAATTTAAAAAAAGGTTTTGCCATAAAGTATCCATAAAGGTAAAGCAAAAAATTCTAGTAGTGGCAGTTTCATTAAAGTTACTAAAATTTTCTTTAGAAACTTAATTATAAAATAATTAAGCAAAACATGATCAATTTGACTGAAATACAACTAAAAGAGCTGCTTGTTTCTGAGACCATAGTACACATCACAAGACATTTTCAGATAGCTGGAATTTGTTTAGCTGGATTTGTTGTATCTATTATAACCATTTGTACCAATACTGCAGATAAAAACAGAGCAAACACTATTTGGGTCTCTGTTTAGGCAGAGAAAAGTCCATCTATTTAATGAAAATCACCACAGAGTTTTTTTTTCTAAGGAAACAGCTGCCTCAAGCAAGATAGTATCAAAATGGTCGGTGCTAGAAGTGTGCTTGATAGATCCAGCCCTTCTGAACATCTCCTACCATGTCACCTCCTGAATACACTAAGCAAAAGCAGATTTACATATCTAGCCTTCTTACCCCTTTGAGAAATAGGGAGCCTAGCCTAAGTAAGTGCATCAAATAGCTTAACACCTTAGCAATAGAAAAGGATCTATGTGCAGAATGATTAGAACCAAATTCCACAATGAAAAGTTCACAACTTGATCCATGTGACTTTGGGGTCTGTTGCGCTGCAAAATCAATGGTTAGAAACAGGGATCTGTAACTTAAAAAGAAACTTCTAACTGTGTGCATGACATTTGTGAATTTTGTAAGTTATAATTTTGTCAAGCAGCAGAAACCAGAATTATAGTTTCTGTGATCTGAGCGACATTCCAGTCAGCTGATATAATCAAACTTGAAATCTGGGCTAGTTAGTGATAATAACTTCCAGTCATGCAAGCCTTGGAAGATAGACAATAGCCCTTGGTAATAACAGACCAGAGAAATTACCAGGCTAATTCTGGTGGTTATAGAAGCTAGAATTTCTTTTATGTGGCAGAGTGTAACAAAAGAGAAACCAAAACCAGCAGTGGCTGGAAGGGTTGGGGAAGAGGAAAAAAAATATGAGAAAAGTGGGACAAATTAATGGAAGCCATCCGAAATTCCTCCTTGGCTCTACAGAGATTTCTGCATTCCCTCAGCATGCTTTAGTATAGGAGAGGTATTTGGTAGTAGGCTTACTGAGATTTCATTTCAGTGGTTTAAATATTGGACAATTTCACAGTCAGTTGCTAAATCAGATTCTCATAGCACTGAAAGAAGCTGGCAACTCTTGTAAGTTTGAAGAGGACAGACATCCAGCTTGAGAACTGTATTGACCTGAGTGGATTTAGTGAATGATCAGGGAACCCTGGAGCAAGTTATGATGAATCATTTTGACCATTCTCGTCAGGTAGTTGGTGCCCAGTGGCACATTGGACAGAACAGCAGAAATTTCATCATGGCTGGGAAAGACAAAAAGAAATCATCATCTCAGGTGAGCTTCTGACAGTATACTTCTTAGCATTTAAGCTTCCTGTTCCCTGCTTTGAAGTGAAAAGTATGCCCAAAGTCCTTTATTCTTCTGCTTGTGCTACTCACCCAAGGCTCCCAATCCATTTTTGGACAGTGAAAGGGAGTGGAGCTGATGGGTAGTTGGCAGATAGAAAGAGTGTCACCTCAAACTTTGCAAAAGCTGTGGAAGTGGAGAACAAGAGCTTCACTCTGCATGGAAAACAAAATGTACATGCAGAGGGTTAAGTCATGGCTTTCTATAATACAGCTTCCTTTGAAATTGTGTCTCCAGATGTGAAAGACTAGTGTCTTAACACAGACGTTACACACAGCCTCACTGTATATTCTTGAAGAGCATCAATAGAATTTGTTTATAGTGTAGCAGTGGGTAAGGTTGAAGGAATCTTCCCATTTTAAGTAATAAGGCCCAAGTTCCCCTCAGAAGAAACCAATCTCCCTAAAGGTTAATATGCCACATTTTGTCTTAAGGCAGAATTGTTTTGGAAGGACTAGGGCAGGAAGGGAGAGGAAAGATTCCTTTTCTGGATTTCCACCCTTCAAAAAAAACCCAAACAAACTAACCTCATTTCTCCAAATATGTAACTGCACATTTGTTTTGTTGACCTCGCTAAAGAGTACTGCCTTTTCTTTTGTTATGTTGTGATGAGGGACACAGGGCATTAATGAGGGATATTACCAAAAAAATCCAGCCTGTGTATATACCCCACATTAAGGAACATAGAGAAAGGGTTAACTAGAACAGGGATACAAAGAGGCAATGGAAATCTGGAAGAGGGATCCTGCAATGAAGAGTAAGTACTTTTCCAGCTCAGCCCAGCCATGCCACAGGACAAGGAAGCACCATGGGAAAGTGGGAACTGGGAAAATGAAGGATTACTGTGCTTTAAATGAACTTGAAGTTAAGCAATGTGTTTTTCTACCTGTCTGAAGCAAACTTAAGATGCCTTCGCTTTGCTGTTTTGATTTTTTTCCCTGAAGACCAACTGTAAGAAAAAGACAGTTACTTACTGTAACTGAGATTCTTTGAGATGTGATGCAGCTGTGTATTCCACTTAGATGTGTGCACACCCAGCACACCAAAGCCAGAGAATTTTGCCTAGCAGTACCGTAAATGGGGAGTGCTTGTGCCTTGTAGCCACAGCCCCTCCTTTGGCCATATGAGGTGGGGGCGTCCCAACCCCCCTCAGTTCCTTCACACCAACGTGCAGAGACTAGACTCCGATGCAGAGGGGACAGAAGTGGGTCACAGAATACACGTCTGCACCACATCTCAAAGAACCACAGTTACAGTAAGTAACCATTTCTTCTTCAAACAGATGCAGCAGTGTATTCCACTTAGGTGACTCATAAGCAGTACCTTCCACCCCAGAAGGCAGGGCTTAACACGGGGTGGGCAAACTACAGGCCACGGGCTGGATCCAGGCCCTCAGGGCTTTGGATCCAGCCAGCAGGATTACCCCCCGTGGTGCTGCAGGCCCCGTGCTGTTCTCAGAAGCGGCCGGAACCACTTCCCTGGGGCCCCGTGCATTGCCCTTGCCTCCAGGCACCACCCCCGCAGCTTCCATTGGCTGGGAACGGGGAACCACGGGTAATGGGAGCTTCGGGGGAGGTACCTGGAGGCGTGGCAAGGACAGCACACAGAGCCCTGTGTCCCCCTCCCCTCCCCCCCAGGGACCGTGCAGGGACATGGTTCTGGCTGTTTCCCGGAGTGGTGCGGCGTGGGGCCAGGGCAGGCAGACAGGGAGCCCCAGTGTGCGCTGCTGCCACCCCAGAGCCACTTTAGGTAAGCGGTGCTGGGCCTGAGCCCGAACCCCTCCTGCACCCTGTCCCCCAACTCCCTTCCCTAAGCCCCCTGCCTGCACCCTGCACCCCTGTGCACCCCAATCCCCTGCCCTGAGCTCCCTCCCGCAGTCCACACCCCTCCTGCACCCCAACCCCCCTTCCCTGAGCCCCCCATACACCCTGCACCCCAACTCTGCCCCAATCCCTTGCCCTGAGCCAGTTTTTGCACACCGCAGCCCCCCACCCCCTGCACTCCCTCCTGCACCCCAACCCCCTGCCCTGCATACAATTTCCCCACCCAGATGTGGCCCTCGGCCCAAAAAGTGTGCCCACCGCTGGCTTACAGCCTACCCAAAGATTACAGGACAGCCCTACCAAAGCTTGCTTCTTCCCTGGCAGATGCGATAATGGCATAATGGTTCGTAAATGTATGGATGGATGCCCACTTAAGCAGCCCTGCAAATGTCCGAACTGTTGTGGAAGACTGCCTCAGTCTGTAGTCTCAAAGGTGGCAAATCGCCTGAAGGCTCTTGGTAGGCAAAAATGCTCTCAAACTCTTAGAGTTTATTAGGATCCCAATGAACTCTATTTTCTGCGCGAGAACCAAAGTTAACTTACTGAGACCCAGACGGGTCAAGCAAAGAGACCCAGACGGGTCAAGCAACCACAACGTAGCATCGACATGGGAAAGGACTTCCTCTCTGGACCTGCCTCTCAGTAACCAGTCATCCAGGTACAGGAAGATGTTGATTTTTTCTTCCTGAGGTACACCATCACCACAACCATGCAGTTGGTAAAAACCCCAGGGGCTAAAGAGAGGTCAACGGGAAGCACCATATACTGAAAACGGCACTCCACTATGATGAATCAAAGGAATAGTCTAAGGCTTGGCAAAATCACCATGTGAATCGTGTCCTGAAGGTTCGGAGCAGCAAACCAGACATTCTGAGACAACGCAGGGAGGATAGTTGATAGAGTGACCATTCAGAACCTCATGTATTTGATATATTTGTTGAGGCCGTGAAGGTCAAGAATAGGTCTCATTTCTTCCTTGGATCTGGACACCAGAAAGTACTGAGATTAGAAGCCTTGACCCCAGTGTTCTGGCAGAACATCCTCCACTGCTCTCAAAGCCAGTAGCAAGCAAACCTGCTTGAGGAGCACTATCTCATGAGAGGGGTCCCTGAAGAGGAATGGGGAGGGAGGGTCGGTAGAGAAGTGGAAAGGAACTGGATGGCTTAGCCCAATCTGATGGTTCTTAGAACCCAGCTGTCTGGGGAGATCAAACCCCAAGCATTGTGAAAACGAGTCAGCCAGTCCCCAAACAAAGGGTACCGGAAGAAGGGAGTGACCCCTGGAACACTGCTCTGGACCAAGGAGTCAAAACAGGTGCTCGGGGGGTGCCAGGTGAAGGTGTGTGGGATTGGCCAAACCCCAGACCCGAATGCCTCTTCCTCTGGGACCTATGCCCCTTTCTGGGGTAGTCCCGCTGTCGTGGGGGAGGGAAAGGCTGCCCAAATGCATGCTGTGGATGATACTGCTGCTGATATTGATCACAGCAGTGGTCCCTCTCCACTGCCGGTGTGTACACCCCCGAGAACCGTAGGGTAGCCCTAGAGTGTAGAGTCTCATCCATCTTGTCAAACAAAACACTTGTCCATCGAAGGGCAAATCCTCTATGGCCTGTTGCATGTTGGGAGCAATGCCCAAATTCAGCGGCTAAGATGCTTTTCTCATGGTCACTGCCGAGGCCATCACTCTGGCTGAACTATTCGCCACATCCAGTGCAGACTGCAACAAAGTCTTAGCCACCAACCAGCCCTCAGTGATAAATGCCTGAAAGTCCTTCCTCGAGGCTTCAGGCAGCTAGTTCGCAAACTTAGACATAGCCATCCAGTTCACAAAATCGTATTTGGACAGCAGTGCCTGCTGGTCAGCAATACACATCTGCAAGGAAGAGAAGGTGTAAATCTTCCTACCCACCAGGACCATCTATCTAGAGTTCTTGTCGTTGGGAGTGGAAATAAACCTGCCCTGTTGGGCTCTATTGTTCACTGCAGTTACAACCATGGAGTTTGAGGCATTATGGGACTAAAACCCCTCAAATCCCTGCACTGGAATGAAGTAGAATTTCTCCATGGGTTTCACATTAGGCAGTATTGAATCCAGAGTGCTCCAGAGAACCTTAGCAGGTTCTAGGAGCGCACTGTTAGTAGGAAGGGTGACTCTCCCAGGGACAGATGGCTGCAAGAGATCCAAAACATATGGGTATTCTTCTAGAGAAACTCCTCCTGAATACCCAGGGAGGTCCTGGTATGCCTTGACATCCTCTGGTACTGAAGGAGAGGAAGAGCTTGGCAGTGCAGAATTGTTCGGGGATAAAGAGGAAGTGGTTAACTGTGCCAGAGCCAGATCCTGCTTCAGGACCAATGGACCTGGATGGACGAGGCTGGAGGTGATGGGAAGGTTTACTGGTGCCTGGACCTATGGTGGCTTGACGGTCACTGCCACAGACCTGCCTGGTGACCTCACCTTAGGGCAAGATGAGGAGCATCCATGGATTCCACAGGTATAGGTAAGGGCATTGGTGGCCAATAGGCTTCCTGACCACAAGACAAGCACCAATTCTGATTGCCAGTGTTCCATAAATGGCCCCCAATGCCAGTCAGACAATGGAGAGTGGGAGAGGAGGAGGAAGATCCCAATCTGGATGCTGATGAGTCCTGGACTTAAGAGGATAAAGGTGGAGCCAGCCCTGAGGGTGAGAGCAACCAGTCTGGCTCATCCGTAGCCCACAACGAAGAGAAAACTGACACAGACGGTGGAAATGGTATCGCTGGCACTGAGTACACCTCCATTGTTTCCAGTGGTAGAAGTAGAGTCGACCCCAAAGTCAGCCCTGGTACCAAGGTGATTGACGGTGCTGAAGTGGAAGGTGATGAGTGCCACCACAGTAACACCTCAGCTCCAACTGCAACAGTGCCAAGGAGTTTCCCAGTGCTAAGGTCCCTTCCATTGAGCCTGGTACTTCCCCCGTTCCAGACTGTGGAAGGGGAACACTGGGGTGTAGTGTCAACAGACTTAAGGGTTCAGTGGCCTGTCCAGCCAATGGGGCTAAAAATGACTCAGCCGTGGCAAAGTCTAGGACCAAAGGAGAGGTCGGGGCAGAAGGGCAAAGGAGGTCTGCAGTCACCTGGTATGGTACCGACATGGAAACAATCTAACAGGGTCTCTAACATCCCTACTGAGTCCTGGGGAGCGGTAGGGAGGTTAGCACTAACTCTGTGCTGCTCCATGCTCTTCCTGGAAGAGGCAAGAGTCCCCACAAGATCTAGAGTAGTCTTGATTGGCCTTACATGACCTTTTCGTTGGTACATGCCACAGGGAACAGCTCCTCCGTTTCTTCGGAGAGAAACCTGCTCCAGGGCACAAAGTGGCAGCACTCTCAGAACCTGAGGGTGATCTCTGATCTCTGATCCAACAAGGGCCTTGGTATTGAAGCAAGCCACATGGCCTCTTCAAGCAGGTGCTGTTTTAGGCAAAGGCCCTTAGCCACTTGAGTTCATTTTGTGACTGATTTACAGATCGAACACTGTTCCTTGACGTGGGCCTCACCCAAACACCACAAACTCCACGTCTGAAGAATTGTTAGGGATCACTCCCCGACACAATAGACCATGTTTAAACCCTGGTAAGGGCATCAGAAGGGAATACTTAACTAAATACAGCTAACCCTAATTTAACTACCACTAAGTGTACTAATTAATTATATACAACTAGAAAAAACACTAAAATAGTGAGAGGTTAAGACCACACAGAGCAAACTCCTCCAGCCACAAGGGGAAAGAAGGATCTGGGAGGGGCCGGGTGGAGGTTTTGGGGTGATGCTGCCCCATAGAGCCAGGGAGGGGCTCATCCCTCGTGGCCACAGCACTGCTCCTCTACTGGTACTGCTAGGCAAAATTCTCCAGCTCCAGTGTGTTGGGTGCGCATACACCTAAGTGGAATACACAGCTACATCTACCTGAAGAACTCTTGGTCCTGACTCCCTGATCTAATGCTTTGGATAGAGGTATGTATCAAAGTGGCAGGTAGCAAGTGATGAAAGATGTGTCAGTAAGGAAGCTGACAGAATCCCTGAACTGTTCATTTTCTGCTATTCTGAAGTTAGGGTTTTGTTTTTTAAAAAGGTGCTGAATTTTTAAAAAAAACAACAAAAACAATGACGTTTTTGGATGTCAGCTGACTTCCATTATTAAAGTTAGACGGAAAGTGTGTTTCAAAGTCTTCTGTTTGTGAGAAGTCACTAACAGCACTTTTTTGGCGTTGAATTGCAGTAGATGTGATCTTTAATCACTCACTTTGTATTGTCCACTTCTGTCTTCAGAAGATTAAACTTTCCACCCCATCTGTTCAGAAACACAATCTCTTCTCCTAAGAGTCGACAGCGATTCACCACTAATGAGACCTCATGCAGCATCTAAGTGGACAATCAGATAAAGTAATCATATTAGAGTTTACTCTTGTAAGCTACATAACATTTTAAATTGCAGTTCTACTCTAGAAAGTACATAAAAAAACCCCATAATCTTAACTGCTAGCTCTACACTCAGTCTGGGATCTAAAAATGAAACTGCTCAAGTATCACCACAGATAAAAATTCCGCTGCCTGAATTCTGCTCTCAAATATACCTCTGCATCGTTGTGGGAAGGCCAAATTTGGTTCTGCAATTAAAACCACTATTCTATTAATTATGTAGGAACCAGAATAGAATTTCTGTCCTGGATGGTTGTGCTGTCTCTGTAGTACTAACAGAAGCAGTAAAACATTTCAATTGTAAAGCAAGCAGACATCAATCAGGGAACAGATCTATTGATTGAGGATTCTACAGTTATACAGAGTAACCATTCAGAGCAGAATCAGATACTTTACTGTATGATTTATGATTGATTGAAACTAAGCTTTAGAATCACTTTCCTTATGGCAAACACTTAAGCAGCAGAATATGAATTAATTCAAGGCTGAACTTTATTTTAAGAAATCATTGTTAAAGAATATCATCTTTATTCTGTTGAACAGAATAGATTCCATGATCATCTTCTCAGGGCTCCGTAGTTTAGCTTCTTGGAACATTACCTGGGGCAGGTGGTCCATTGTTGTGCATTTTGTATGCCAGGAACCCTGACTTTCAATAAACTGGAAGATGAGCCTTTGGACTAGACATGATGAGAGTGGAGCTTTTTCTTCTGTAAGACAAAAGAAAGAATTATTCTTCAGAACTGTTTATATTTGTAATCAATCTCTGTTTGGCACTGCCAGGCAATGCACTTGCAGATAAAGTGCAAGTGTGCAGATGCCTTCCCACAAAACGGCAAACCCAAGGACCAGAGCAGCAAGCCACTTCAGAGCCTTACCATCCAACAGAGATTCAAAGCTCATATCAACAATCTTTCTGCAGGGATTGTGATTGAAAATAGCACCATCTGTGAGAGACCAAAAACAAACCAGATTATAAGGGTGTATTTCCAGACTGTGTGCACTTTCTAACACCTCAGAAATCTCTCTCTAGAGCAGACATCCAGGTTGTATAATTTAATCCTTTTGTTAAAAAAAAAAAAAAAAAAATCAGGCCCAGACTCCAATCCATAACTACCGTAACTCACAGTTTGAGTGCTTCCATTCTAGTATGTTTGCCCTCTCCTACTAGTATAAGGTCAGCCTGATCTGATGAATTTATATTATGTAAACCTTTTGGTTTGTAAGCCAGAGAAAGCTCCTGCCAGATTTTGCCACTCACCCACTGGTGGTCCAAATGTAATAGTCAGTTCTATAGAATCATAAAGGAAGAAGAACACTGCCTGTTGATCGCTCCATTCACTGATCTCCCATTCAGTGAAGCTAAAGAAGAAAAATGTGAGTTACAAACAAAGACACAAAGTGGAAAAAGATAAAAGTACTAGATGTACATACAACATCTAGCACCACATAAATGTGCTAATAGAAGCCGGCATTTTGCTGTCCCTGTGGACAGATGGAAACAGTAGCATGAGCATGACCTTCCAGGAAATATTTAAAATTTTGTCTTCTATTGAGAGGTAACACTAAACATTAAAACAAAAATACTCATTTTGGAAGGGGAGGAGACTGCTATAGGAAGAGATTTTGCAATGTCTCTTTTGTATATAAAATCAGTGCATCCTACTATGCACTAAACTCACAGAAACTTTACTGCTAATTCTACATTGCCAGGAGATAGGCTCCCAAATGTAGCAACAATTAAAAATACATTAGCACTACCAATGTGGGGAGAGGAAACTGGTTGATCTCTGGGATAAGAATCAAAGGTGAAGACCCTTCCCTTCTCTTACTTGTATTTGTCAAGGAGCTCCTCACAGTCACTTGCTTTATTCTTCAGACGGTTTATCTCAGAAAACCCCTGCTTCTTCTGAACCTCCAGATTTGACAGATCCCTACAGAAATATAGCAACAAAATCAGATGCTCCTGGGAAGACAAAGCACCCTGATTCAATCTCTAGAACCTTAGTGCACATGCAGGCTTTAAATAGATGTAAAAGAATCATTGTGCGAAATTCTACCTTTGAAGCTCCTCTTCTTGGACTTTGAGGTTTTCAAGTTCTAAGAAATTTAAAAAAAGCTATGAAAGATCTGCAAGCAGTATGAGAAGCATGAAAAAAAACCCGACTGGCTGTGCAGCCCTGGTTCTCAACATCAGGAGAGACCCCAGAGTGATGGTAATTACCCTTTCTAGGATGTCAGTAGAAATGGGCAATTATTCAGCACTTGTAGAACAATGCACTATAGCCAGCCCATGTTCTTTTCAGCTCATTGTATTCCAAGTTCTGATTTTCCAGAAAAAAGACAAAATGCAGAAAGGATGGTTTTTGTGGATAGCCATCTCCCAACCCAGTGAAGACAACTGTGGTGGTAAGATGCCCACCGTCAGTGTTTGCTTTCACACTAGCCTGGAGGTAGATATCCCCTACTCTGGATCACAAACCTTTCCATCCCCAGAGTTCATTAATGGAAATACACCTCAGCTGGCCCCATTACCTTTCTCAGAGTTTCTCACTTTGGACTCCCACTCTGACACTGGATCACTGATATCTGCTTCACATTCTTCCAACTTAGTAACTAAAGGAAAGAAGCGTTAGAAGCCATTCTCTACCTACCACACTATTCTGAAGCACAGCAGTGACTTCTGCAGGAATTCAGCCTCTCTTTGTATCAGTCAGTCAGGCTCAATGTTTAGGTTTCAGTTGTCTTCAGCTATTATAACAATGAGCTGCAGTTTTACTTTGTCAAAAATGACAATATGGACACATGTGACAAGAAGCCTGTAGTTCTAGAGTTTACACAGAAAATTTCAGGTAGCAGTGGATGGTGGGTAAAAATCTTATTTGTGCTATATCCCATTATAGCAATTTTGAAACTCATGGTGCACATTTGTCTTGAGCACTGAAATATATTAGGAAAAAAAAATCAAACTGGTCACTTAGTCTCCACGTCCTACTTACAAGGTCCCCTTAAGCCAAATCTACAATCACAGGCCTATCCAACCAGCCTCGTATAGACAAGTTACTCACAGTACAGGACTTGTAATGCTCCAACACCCCTTTGCTAGTTTCTACTTGTAAGTGATCATTTGAATAGTACAGGGGTGGGCAAACTTTTTGACCCAAGGGCCAAATCAGGGTTGGGAAACTGTATGGAGGGCCGGGTAGGAAAGGCTTTGCCTCCCCAAACAGCCTAGCCCCCGCCCCCTATCCGCCCACTCCCACTTCTCACCCCCTGCCTGCGCCCTCAGATCCCCCGACCCATCCAACCCCCCCAGGAAGCTGCCCCAACTGCCCCCCCCAGACCCCAGCCCCTATCCAACCCCCCCTGCTCCCTGTCCCCTGACTGCCCCAACCCCTATCCACACCCCTGCTCCCTGACAGGCCCCCCCGAGACTCCCACGCCTATCCAACTTCCCATGTTCCCTGTCCTCTGACCACCCCCTCCCAGAATCTCTACCCCATCCAACCACCTCCTGCTCCCTGACTGCCCCGACCCCTATCTACCCCCCACCCCCTGAGAGGCCCCCCTGGGACTCCGTCTATCCAATCGCTCCCTGCTCCCTGTCCTCTGACCGCCCCACCCCAGAACCTCCGCCCCATCCAACCACCCCATTCCCTGTCCCTGGAAACCCCCTGCCCCTTATCCAACCCCCAACCACCTCCTTACCATGCCACTCGGAGAGGCAGGACTGACTTATTGGAAAGCCTGGGAGGTGGGCAGGCACAAGCCACGCTGCCCGCGTGGCTGCTGGAAAGGGGGGACAGCAGGGGCAGGGCCAGGAGCTAGCCTCCCCCCCTGGGAGCTCAAGGGCTGGGCAGGACGGTCCCGTGGGCCAGATGTGGCCCGCGGGCCGTAGTTTGACCACCTCTGGAATAGTAACTCTTCCAGAGAAGTTAAGAGGTGTTTATACTCCAGTAAATGAAAATTCTTGAACTAGGATCTGAAACACTTACTTGTTTCCAGAGCAAAAAGACAACTATCCATCTCCCTGAGGAATTCATCCATTTTTGCTATTCTTGACTGTAGTTTCTCCCATTGGATCTAAGAGTAAAATTGAACAATTATGTTTCATTTTTGTTTGGTAATATATTTTCACATAAATCTATGGCTGTATTTAAATAATAGTTCTGGTTTTCTAGGACTCTCACACTGATCTCTGCTTGCTAGGAAATGGACCAGTGAAGCCAATGCAGTCTATCATACTTTGACCTAAAACCAGATAGACAGCAGTTAAGGCAATCACAGGATTTCAGATGACACCAGAGCTGCTTTGCCATAATCTTTCAATCACTTTTCTCAGGAAGAAGAGAGATGATGCAGGGTGCTAACTGAGAAGATAGTTTTTTGAGCAAATGCTAACCTGTTTGACCCTTCAAGAAATAAGCAAATTCGGAGATGTCCTTCACAATGGGACAAATGCTCCATTTATTTCTCTCACTGGTGGCCTATGCTGATATCCCCACTCTCATTACTTGTAGTGCAATATGATCACACCATAAGAAGATAGCAGTGCCCATGTCATTGCTACTCTCCCCCTCCCCTTTTGTACTTTGCAGTGTGTAGCATCCACAGGTCTGAATCAGGAGCAAGGTCCCCACTGTGTAAGTGCATAGAAAGATATTGCCCCTGCCCTAACGTGTTCACAATCAAATTTAAAATAAGATTCCACAATATGAGGGAATAAGTAGGAGATTAACAGTAGTAGAATGCATATTTACATAGGATAGTTATGTGCATGATTTGATAGTCCCAACTCACCTTACACATTTTAAATATAAATGAAATAAATAAATCAGGAATCCCTAATGGCTCTCTACCACCCTCTTCCCTTCTCCAACCCTAATACCTGTGTGTTCTGCACCAAATGATCATACAATTTCACTTTCCCCTTGTGAGCCAGGACTTTACTCTTCTTGGTGAAACAGGATTTCATTTTATTCAACTCTGTTCCAAAGTTCTTCAGCTGCAATGGATGGGAAGAACAATAGGCAAGGTGAATTAGAAAGTTACATAAAGTTAGTCTTTGGGACTGATTCAACTGTCTAGTAGCAGCATATGAAAGTCACAAGTAGAGCCCAGCAAATCTGCGGATATCCATGGACCATGTTTGCGGATCACAGATGAACGCGGATCCAAGTTTTATATCTAGAGTCCTGCAAATCTGCAGATATCCTTGTGAAACTGCATTCCATATTCACCATAGTGATATGATGATGATATGAGTATGATGCATCTTGTACAAAATATGTCATGAGGTGTGAATGGAAAAGTTATGGTTTGCTGCATATGATTATCCTATATGTATGCATGTATCATTTTTGTATCTGGAGTTATGAATATTTGACTATGCATCTGTATTTCAAATGTGCTTTCTCTTGGGTAACTCCCATAAGGTAATTTACATCCAGTCTAGGTGGCATATTGTGATGGGTCTATTCAAGGTAAGGGCCCATCAACGAAAACAATGGGCCATGGGAAAAGCTTAGCCTCACCTGATGAGTTTTCCTGTGGACACTTGAGCCAATATATAGGTAATGGCTGCTATGACTCATCGAAGCACGCAAGGGCACATGACTAGGTCATGTGATATTAAACTCCATCCTGTGTCAGTATTTTTCCACTAACTGTGGTGGGGCTTTGCTTGGAGCAATGAAGTCCCCTCCACATGGAGGAAGCTATAAAAGGGGGGAAAATGACACCACCACTGGCCTCACTCCCCCTACAACACATCACCTGGAAACACCTTAGGAACAAAGACTGATCTGAGGAAGAGGGTCCCAGGCGAGAAAGAACAAAACACTGCCTGTGTATGGAAGATTGGTGGACTACTGGTACCATCAGGGTAAAACACTGCTTATTTCAAATCCTGTCTAGTTTATAAAATTTAGATTGTAATTTTATTTATTTCTTAGGTAACCAACTTTGATCTGTACACTATTACTTATAATCACTTAAAATATTTCTGTAGATAATAAATTTGTTTTATATTTTTACTAAAACAGTGTGGTGTTTGAAGTGCAAAGGTAAATCTGCTCAGGAACAGGGGCTGGTGCATTGTCCTCTCCACATTGAGTGAGGGGTGGACAGGGAAATAAACTTACACTGGTCAGGCTTTTGACCAGTGCAAGCTGGTACAGCTCTGGGGTCCTAGGCTGTGGAGTTGGGAGGGAGGGGGGCGAAGCTGGCTGGAGCCTCCCTATTCTTGGTTCATGACTGGCTAGGAGAAGCATTCATGTAACTGCAGCTTGGGGTGTCCCAGCTTGTGTATGGCTGTGTAAGAATAAGGCCTGGAGAGGATTGCAGCTTGTCACGGCCTCACAATGTGAGAGGGGCCCAGGCTGGTATGCCAGAGGTCTCAGCGGTACCCCAGTTCCAGGCTGCACCCCAAGGAAGTCCATCACAATCCTCTTTGGGACAGGGCCCACGTTTGTGGATCGGATGCAGATAAAAATTTTGTATCCACACAGGGTGCTACACACTAGGAATCAAACATTTGGGTCAGGAAGTTCCATAATGATAATCAGGCTCAATACAATTTAGTACTTTATCCTTTGCACAGACTTAGCAAATTGGAAATCCCTTATTCAAAAGGTAGAGTAGCACAAAGTATCTAAACACCAATAGCATTGGACACTTATGTCCAATAACCAGAGAAGAGGAGCTTTCAGAACATAAAAGGAGTGATATGTATTTTTTTTTGCCTTACTGTATATCCTCGTTCATTAGCCCGTTCGTTTCTAAGCCGACACCCCTCCTCCCCAAGATGGAAAGGTAAAAATAGTAAAAACTGTATGACCCTTTCATAAGCCGACCTTATATTTCAGGGGTTGGCAAACTTTGGCTCCTGGCCCGTCAGGGTAAGCCGCTGGCGGGTTGGGACGTTTTGTTTATCTGGAGCATTCACAGGCACAAAGCCCCTCAGCTCCTTGTGGCTGCGGTTCACCGTTCAAGCTCCCGTTGGCTGGGAACAGCGAACCGTGGCCACAGGGAGCTGAGGGGCTCCATGCCTGTGAACGCTTCAGGTAAACAAAACGACCATGTATTAGATATTCAATTCAATGATTTCATAGAGTTTAAAATCATCAAATTTTGGTGTAGACCCATTTATAACCTGACCCCCACTCTTTGATGCAATACTTTTTTACCAAAAGTATTCGGCTTATGAATGAGTATATACGGTAAACACTCTGAAATTTGTTGCCCTGGTTATTTGAGACACTTAGCAAAACTCTACAATATATATATATGGTATTGCCATACTGAATTACATTTGTGGTTCATCTAGTCCAATATCTTGGCTCCAACAGTGGCCAGCTCTAGAAGCTTCAGGGGAGGGTGAAAGACACACACCAGCCACACTCTAGACGTGCAGATACATTACAATCTACCTCCACATGAAGGTTTCATTCTAATCCCTAATAGAGATTGGTTTAGTATCTCTTGCAACATTTGTTAGCATTAGCTATAACAAATATCCAAAAGTTGTTATCCATAATGTCCAACCCATCTCTGAATCCTGCTAAGGTCTTGGCCTCAATGACATAATCCTATGACAATGAGTTCCACAGTTTAATTATGAATCGCGTGATAAAGTATTTCTTTATCACTTTTGATTTTACCATGTTCCAGTTTCATTGAATGTCCCCTTGTTCTTGTATTGAGACATTGAAGCTCCTGATCTACTTTCTCAATACTATTAATTATTTTGTATACTTTTATTTGTCCCCTTTTTTTTCAGATCCAAATGTTTTCAATTTCTTCATATAAGAATTTTTCCATGTCCCTAATCATTTTCATTGTCTTTCTCCAAACCCTTGCCAACTCTAATACCCCTTTCTGAGATGGAGTGACCAATGCTGCATACAGCATTCTAGATGGGAGGCAGCCCACTGATTTATATAATGGCATAATTTTTTCTGTATTATCCATAACTAAGGCTACGTTTTAGTCATGGGTATTTTCAGTAAAAGTCATGGACAGGTCACAGGCAGTAAACTTGGGCCAGGGGGCCATGGGTGCTGAGGGAGCGGGTGGCCCAGGACCCCTGCTGGTGGTTGGGGGCGGGGGAAGGAGACTCAAGTGGCAGCACATGGCCTGGGACCCCTGCTGGTGCTGGGGGAGGGGAGGGGCTGGAAGGGCTTCCTACCCCTTACTAGGCTCCCTACTCAGTCCTAGGAGCTACAGGAACATGCCAGTGGGAGCCGGGGAGCCCCTCCCCAAGGTAAGCGCCGCCCTGCACCTCAATCCCCTCCCACAGCCCTGAGCCCCCTCCCACACACCCAAACTGCTGCTGCTGGCGCAGGGGCTGCCTGGCTCAAGCAGCCTCTGAGCCAGCACAGACCGCTGCAGAAGTCACGGAGGTCATGGAAACTCACGGAATCCGTGACTTCCATGACCTCTGTGACAGACAGACAGCCTTATCCATAACATTCGTTACGCATCCTAACATCTTGTTTGCTCTTCTGACTGTAGGAGTGCACTGAGCAGAATTCTTCATTGCATGGTGTACAGTGACATGCCGATCCTTTTCCTGAGTTGATGAATTAATTTAGAATCCAGAAAGGTGTATGAGTAGTTCAAATTTTTCCATCCAACATTCATTACTTTGCATTTGTCAACACTGGTCATCATCTGCCATTGTGTAGTCAATTCTCCTAGCTTGGTTAGGTCCCTCTGAAATTCCTAAGTCTTCTCTGAACTCAACTAAGCCAAATAACTTTGTATCACCCTCAAACTGAAGATTGAAACTAGACAAATTCAGACTAGAAATATGGGGTAAAACAGTTGTTAAACAATTAAACAGTAAAAAACAATGTTAAACAGTAAAAAAGTTGTTAAAACAATTTACCAAGGATCCTGTGGATTCTCCATCGCTGACAATTTTAAAATTAAGATTGGATATTTTTCTAAAACTATACTCTCGGGATTATTTTGGGGAAGTTCTACAGCCTGTGTTATACAAGAAGTGAGACATGATAATCCAAATGGTCCCTTCTGGCCTGAGAACCTATGAAATTTTGCTACCTTACAACTCACTCCCCTTTTCCAGATTGTTAATATACTAAAGCACAAGACTTAATATACAATTCTTAGCTATTCTGCTGTTAACTTTTTGTCATGATGAAAATCAATCATTGTTGATTCCAGCTCTTTATTTCCTGTCTCCTAGCCAGTTTTGGATCTATAATAACAATTTGCCTTTTGTCCCACAATTAGTGAGTCATGTCCAGTCACCATTCAAGTTTTTATAACTGCATGCAATAAGACTGTAACAGTTGGTATTACCTCTTTGTCAGAGAAGGTCCTCATCACCTCCCAGAGGCTCTTATTCACATCCACCAAAAGTTTATCCTGGACTCCTGCACATAACTTTAAACTGAAATATGAAAAAAGGTCAGAGAACGGTCTTGTTATAAGCCAGCACACAAGAGGTTATGCATTTTATGCAAATCTACTACACTGAGTTTTAACTAAGCATGGAGATGTAAGTATTTTTTTTAAGTAGGACTCAGTGCCTTTGACTAACTTGTCAGACCTGACTCCTTCACTACCCTTTCACTATCTTTTGGATATTACCCCTCTTTTGATTAAAAATTCCTAACAGACCACATTGTGAAGGAGGTAGTCTTCGCAGAATATTTAATCTCCTCAATTTCTTTACACTTAATTATGTTATTCTTTAATCCCAGTTACAAAATTACAGGTCAACAAACTCCAGAAGCGTGAATTTATGTAGAATAAATGGGCATAATCTCTTTTTGTTGTCCAGGGAATTAAATGCATGAAGACTGCTATATCAGAATGAAAGTAGAACTGTTGGTTTCTAACTGCTGTATAGCTGCTTTATTCTTAAAGAAGCATTTCCGACCCAATTCAGCGCTCCATTTGTACTATTGTGGCTATGTGAATAGTATGGGTACTGTGGGTACAGCTTAAGTGTGGTTCCTATATTTATAGGAAAAACTCCTCAGAAGTAAAACTAACTGGACTGACTGATCTCCGAGGTTTATATTCATACTCCTCTTGCTCAAGGTTAATGTACGGCTGCTGGGAGAGTTAGTGAGTAGCTGCAGGTAACATCCTCAGTATGCTGTCGTCATTCAATTTATTTCCATATCTGGCTGGCTGGTTCAGTGCAGTGACTTATTTGGTGTCTAAGATTGGGGCATGGATGAGATCAAGGTGACTAAAGATGAAATCCTGACCCCACTCAAGTCAATGGAGTTTTGCCTTTGACTTCAGTGGAGCCAAGATTTCATCCATAATTTTTACAGGATAAGTAAGGCACCCAGAAGTAATTCCCAATATATCAGAACCTACGCCAATTAACAGGATAAACCTACAGTTTTATTCACAACTTGGAGATTTTGTTGGATATCCATGTAAAAATTTACCAAAAGTGTTTTTTTATTTTTATCCTCGGCCTGGGGCATAAAGGCTGTACCATTTTTTTTTTTTTTTAATATGGACCATGCTATGGTTATCAAGTCTTGTCACCTTGAAGCTGGATTATTGCAATGAAATCTAGAAATTCAAGTAATCTGAAAATTGCAGCTTGCTTTCATGCTGAAAGCACATTAAACATCTGCTGCTCGGATATCTCCATTGGTTACTAGCTGTGTTCCAGGTGAAGTTTAAGGTGGTGTTTTTGAGCTATAAATTCCCAAGTGGCTTTTTCCTTGATTACTTGAGAGACTGCCTCTTCCTGTGAGATACTGTGTTAGATTATCCATGACAATAAAGCTAACAGTCCATTGGTTTAAACAAGAGGCAACCTGGAATTTATTTCCATCTCAAATCTGCACAAGCCCAGATTTGATGACCTACAGAATATGATGCAAAGCTCATGTTTTCCCCAGCTGTCTTTTTTTTTTTTTTTTTTTAGGGAAGGCTGAGCATGCAGGGAAGAGTTGTTCAGGGAACAAAGGAGGAGGAAATGGAATTGGTGTTATGGTTGTTAAGGTTTTAGGATGGCTTTTACATTCTATTTCCTATATTTTGTTTTAGCAGTTTAACTGCAGTGTGACTAAAGAATCAGATACTAGAATCAATCATGAACAGGAAAACTTAAGTCTCTGGGATATCGTACGGTCTGTATTTTAAATTTGATAAATTCTGGAGAATTAGAACAGATAATGGCAGATTATAATCCACCATGATCTTTCTTCTGTTTGCTATCTTCTATCGGCTTTGATAAAAATGTTTACTTCTGCTAACATTAAGTTACATTTACAGGTCAGAGGAGATAAAGAACAAATTAAATCACTGTTGGCAGATTTGTCTCTACCCACCTCCACACCCACAAGTCCTACCAAGACTTTCCCACATTCAGCTTTAACCCATAGGTTTAAATGATACTTGTTTAAAATTAAACAGGCTTACTACAGTCTTGAACTTTTTTCCACCTGTCCATTGGAAAATAATGGAATTATTCCCTTCAGGCCATCCTGCATATAGCCAAATCTAAGATGATGGGTTAACAAACAAAAAAACTAACATTCCCTGTGAATGACAAAAAAAAACAACCCCTCTCTTACTCTTCTATCATCTGAGAGAGAACCTGGCAATCTTCTTCATAAATCTGCAGCTTGGGGCGATAAATGTACTGGCTGAAAATCAGGTCTTCTGGAGTAGGAGCTGTGTTTACTGCATACTAGAGAGGGAAATAGGAATGAAACTGAAAAATCCAAGAGTGCATTTCAGAAACACCAACTTCAAGTCAAATCCACATCCAGAAATTAGTTCCAGGATCAAGGTAGTTATTTAGCGGAAATTTTATTGGAGAGAAAGTTCCTATGGCTGGCAGCATGGCCTAGTGGAAAGGGCACAGCACGAGGAGTTAGAAGTGCTGAGTTATATTCCATCCTGTACCAAATTTACCATGCATCTTAAGGTAAGTCACATCACTTCTATACCTCAAATTTACTCACCTTTGTGAAGCACTTTGAGATCTAGGGATGAAGCATGCTACATGAGTGCCAAGTATTATTTTTATTCTTAAAGGCCAGTCCTAGAGTATCTGTAGACAGGTTACAGTTCAGGAAAACTGGTAGAGTAAAACATGAAGGCTACAATTTTCAAAAGCACCCATGTGACTTAGAAGACCAAGTCCAACTGACTTTCAATCAGACTCCTAAGTGCTTAAGTCCCTGGATGCTTTTGAAAATTTTATTCATAGACAAGAATTTACGTAGGCTGTTCTAACTTGACGCAAGGATGGATGAAGGAAGCTTTTGGTTTTGTTGACTGTTCATTCACTAGTAAAATGGCTAGAGTCTGCAAATCCATGTATAACCGCTTTATATCAGCGGAGATACGCATCTGTGGATGCAGATATCCACGGTCCATTTTTGTGGATTGGATGCAGATACAAATTTTGTATCCATGCAGAGCTCTAAATATAGGATCTCAAAGGCAGGGAAGCAGCTGTCTTCAGCTCATAGCCTATGAGGCTACTTCCACATCTTCCAGACCCTATATTCCCTCTCCCAACATGTACAGAGAAAAGGGAGGTGATAGATCAAGACAGGTAGCAAAATCGCCCATGCTCCTATTGCCACAGTTTAAGAAGCCAAACAATTTAGGAAACCTCTCCCAACATCATTGTCATATCAGATCAATTGGGGAGGGAGGCAGCTACTTCTGCAAATTAAGTCAGGAAGCCATATTGACTTACTTTGCAGAAGCAGCTGCTTCCCTCTCCAACTGACCTGATACAGCACAAATTAAGCACTGGCTAGGCAGCTGAAGAACAACTTCACCCCCATCTGTGCCCGTAACCCCTGCACCAACCTCCAACACTCCTAACCCTTGCACCAACCTCCTGCACCCCTAACCCCTGCACTGTGCCCCCTTTACCCCTAACCCTTGCACCCCCTCCTGCGCCCATCTGGGGAAACTGATCTGGAGTCATGGAGCACCTGCTATCATTGCTCCTCCCCCCACCCCACAGTCCTCTAGGGCAGTGGTCTCCAAACTGGGGTGCGCGAGATTATCCCAGAGGGTGCGCGGCAGCAATAGCGCCGCCGGACGGCGCTCCACAGTTTTTTTTCTTCGGCAGCAGCTCTGCACGTCCACCACTGGTGTTCCCCTCCAGCAGCCCACCTGCAGCTGGTCTTCTGGTCTTCTTCCGTCAGTGGCCCGCCTGCGGCGGGTCACTCGGGGGGTGTGCGAGCCAAGAAGTTTGGAGACCACTGCTCTAGAGGGCTGCGGAGGATGACCTGCCAAAGCACTGGCTGGGCAGCCAGAGAGCACCTTTATCTCCCTCCTATGCCCATCACCCCTGCACTACCCTAACCCTAAGCTACTCCTAAGCTAGACAGAGATTGCTGTTATAAGAAGCTAAATGTTCCCACTTTCCAGGAGTGCTGTGTGCATCATCTCTGGCACAACGAGCAGTTCCTATTGGCACAAGGAAGAAATCAGAAACAGAAATTGGACTATTAGACGAGCCCCAATGTAATTGGACTATTAGACGAGCCATTTTACCAATTAGAAGCTGCACTACAGAATATATTTACAAAGCCAGTTTCAAAGCAGAGTACAGGATATATGCATACAAAAGAACTACTAGTGCACGTTAGAAGGGCCCACACAGATACTTAGTGCGCAGCAGGCTAGCAGGGGTAGATTCACACCCTGGCATGCCACAAACTAAGCGTTCATGTAGATAAGCCCTTCGTGTGTAATAATTCTGAAGCGCTCTGATCTACAGGGCTGGAAAATAAACTGTCCAGATTTATTCAGAAGTAAACTGGGGGAAAGGGAAGGAGGCTGGTTAGTCTGTGGGCCTGGTAACAAAGATCTTTACAACTCAATTTCTTTAACTGTCTTTAGTCAGATTCTATAAAATAATTGAAATAAATACATTTTAAGTGGCAGTGATGAGTATGCGTTTGAGAGGTTAGATACTCACATTGGCTGGAAGATGACTCTGCCGGGGCTTCTGAATTAGAATATGGACCTGGAGAAGTGTAAAAAACTCCCCTACTGTGATAACACCATCCTGAAATTTCTACAGAGTGAATAAAGTGTACACATCAATTATTAGAGTATGCTCATTAGCAAGAGTGCATGCAAAAGAGTATCTAAAGAGAAGACAGGCAATATATCTCTTATTAGGAAAAAAATTAATGGCCTTTTAGATACCTACATACCTCAAATAAATTCTGTTCACAAATACTGTCCATGAGAAGCTGAGTCTCCATCTGACTGCTTCGCTGCACTAGAGAGAAAGGAGATTGCTGCAGTTCAAAAATAAAACTTTATGAAGTCATGACTGTAGGTCCATACCAGTTCAGATTATAAGAACAATTTTCATACAGTTCAGAGTTTGACCTTCACACCATATGAACAATGCTTTTTCTGCCTAAAAAATATGCTTACTCAGAACTTCTCTACACATACGGTACTACAGCGATGCAGATGCACCACTTTAGGGCTTAGTGAAGACACTACCTATGCCAAAGGCAGAGCTTCTCCCATCGGCATAGGTACTCCACTTCCCTGAGAGGCAGTAGTTATGTTGACAGGAGAAGCCCTCCCGTTGACATAGCGCTGTCTACACTGGGAGTTAGGCTGGTATAACTGTGTTGCTCAGGGCTGTGGATTTTCCACACCCCTCAGTAATGTAGTTATACTGATGTAAGTTTACAGTGTAGACAAGGGCTTAGCAGCCAAAGAAATACTGCTGGGGAAATTTGAGGTAATAGGGAAGTTCATTAGTAGTTAATGATATGAAGTTTCTAATGTTTAGAAATATATCCTAATATCATTCGAATATTATTCACATGACTTATTAGGCTGGTGGTGAAAAGGGTTATGGGATCAGAGTTAAGTTGCTTATGAATCTTAAATCCACCTTTCTCAAATTTCAAGGCTGTTTTTGTTTTTAAATTACATTTTAATTTGATTTTCTGTTCAAAGTATATTTCCAACTTTCAAATCTTATTTGTCTGAATAATCAAATGAAATAAACTTAGCTGTATTTTCTTCAGTTCTCTCTGTTATACATTCCATTACTCTCACTTGTATCATCTCAATTGATCTGTGACACCTGAGCCTCTCTATTATGAATACAACCACCATTTCTGGTGAGGACAGAGAAATATTATTGCAGGCCTTCCTTCAACTGGTAACAAGAGTCTGCTTTTTCTAAATCACTTCTTAGGAAAAATGCCATTACAATTTGTACTCATCCACAGAATCGAAGAGCTATCTTAACTGAAAAAGATTAATACATATTACCATACAGCGCTTACATGACATGCAACATCCCCAGAGAAAATAAATGCTGGTAAGAGACCCTTATCTACTGAGCTGATTAAAACCGAAATAAGTTAACAGTTTTAGGTGAATACTGCCAAGAGAGTCTTACTGCTAAGATCTGTGTCAGCTTTAAGAGAATCCAGACTGCTGCTGTTGCTAGAGTTGCTCCTCTCCAGGCTTTTAGCTGATAGACTTGGAGGATTTTCACCCTCATGAGTTTCTACTTGGGTATGAGATAAAATGATACTGGAGGTAGCCTGAAATCAAACAAACATATTTATTAGGACACTTGCTATACAACAGCTACATTGTTACTTTCAATAGCAAATCATGTTTAGCTTCTGCATATTTATATGTAGGGCCCTACCAAATTCACGGTCCATTTGGTTCAATTTCACAATCATATGATTTTAAAAATAATAAATTTCATGCTTTCAGCTATTTAAATCTGAAATTTCATGGTGTTGGAATTATACGAGTCTTGACCCAAAAAGGAAGTGTGTGTGGGGGGTCGCAGTACTGCTACCCTTACTTCTGTGCCTTCAGAGCTGGGCAGCTGAAGAGCAGCGCCTGCTGGCCGGGAGCCCAAATCTGAAGGCAGATCCACTGCCAGCAGCAGCGCAAAAGTAAAGATGGCATGGTATGGTATTGCCACCTTTACTTCTGCGCTGCTGCCTGCAGAGCTGGGCACTCAGTCAGCAGCCACCACTCTCCAGCTGCCCAGCTCTAGAAGGCAACACAGAAGTAAGGTTGGCAATACTGTGACCCCCCTGCAACTCCCTTTTGGATCAGGACCGCCATTTTGAGAAACGCTGGTCTCCCCCATGAAATCTGTATAATATAGGGTAAAAGCACACAAAAGACCAGATTTCATGGTCCATGATGCATTCTTCATGGCCGAGAATTTGGTAGGGCCCTATTTATATATACTAAATAGTAGGGCATCCCACTATAAGGCCATACCAGCCACCTGTCTAACTCCCAGCTCTTCTGGCAGGTGGGACTGCAGTCACCTTTCCAGCTTTTGGACATTCTCACCACTCTTTGTGAAGTAAAAGCCCAGTTCAGTTCCACTCCAGAACATCACTCCTCCAAGGACAACCAGTCAGTTGCCTCTTGTTTTGTATGCAGTTGCTAATGCAAACTTTTGCTGTTTGTCTGCTGTTTCATACCTCCCACCTGCTCTCATTATAGAAATAGTTTAAGGAATTAAAAAATATAATTTTAGAAAAGAGCCAGGCAAAGTTATAAAAATAGAAGTAGGGCAAAGGAATTACAAATAAAGAAATAGAAAAAGCTAAGGGATTAAAAAGAGCCAAACAAAGGCATGACTCATGACTAGTCTATATAACCACATGACCTCACTATTGTTATCCTTGTTCTCCCTATCCCTTCTTCCTGCTGTTTGTCCCTCACTTGTTGAGCCTTATCTCAGCTAAAGCTATTCAGGACAAGGACAATATCTTATTCCTTGTTTTCATTCAAAGTTGCACGGTGGTTTAACTCAAGGTATGATTTTAAACAGATTTAATTAAATCTGTGCAAAACCCTGTGTGGACACCTCCAATTCAATTTAAGACAGGATAAGGAATCAGTTTAAATTAAATCTCTATTACACACAAAGAACATTATTAAGGGTGCAAATTCAGGCACTGAAAAATGCTAGAATTAAGGTTGCCTGTGCATTTGGCAGGGATGAAATTAAATATTCTGCTAGAGAACAGGTCATAATTCTAAGTATTAACAACATCCTGCTCCATCTTTCTTACTAGCAATACAAGGGTTGCTAAGTTTGGGTCTGTAGGGGAAAGCAAATGAAGCAATGTGACCTTGTCGAATGGTCTGATGACTATGAACACATGTCAAGGAAAGAATTAGCATGAAACTATTAAGGGTGGGTGCTTTAAAACTGGCATGAAAATCAGTACTCTGTTGTCCCAAATTCCTCTCACTTCAGAAGTGAGTTCCACACATCAATTTATTTTGTAGCTCTGGCAAGAGACAGGAAAGATAGTGGGGAAAGGCAGAGAACCATGATCATTAATGAACTGGTGACTGAGAGAATCCCAAGGAGTAAAGACTACACTAAAACTTTTTAATTCACACACCTATAATTTAGGCAGAATGAAATCAAAGCCCTGGGGACAGCTGACCACATTCTGATTACTGAGTAATTAGGCTCACCCGCTGTTCTGTTGTGGTATCTCCATCCCAGCTCTCAGCCCTCTTGATCTTCTTTCCTTTCTGGAGTTCCTCTTCCTCTTGTTCCCAAGCTCTCTTCTGGTTGCTGCAAGTTTCTTGCTCCTCTAATGGACAGCTTTTATTGTGAAAGATCTCTTTTTTATTCATCTCTTTACAGGTTCCATCAAGGGGCCCATTTATAATCTCAACTGAATCCATTTCCTCTGGGCATGTAGGAAGCAGTTCCTCATCTATATACTGAGAAGGGCTCAAGATCTGCCTTCCAATGGGATAAATGTTGTCAGAGGTTTTGCTGGTGACTAAATTTATTTCTGGAACCTGAGCTTCTACTCCACCCACTGATTTGGCATTGAGGTCTTCTACACTTGGAACAGTGGAATTTCTTTTGTTTGGCAATTTAGGCAAGAAGATACCTAGGGGTAGCTTTCTCACTTGACATTTATCTGTATGTGTTGTGTCTAGGGGTGCATCTCCAGTTTCAAAATATATATTTTCCTCTTCTTTGATATAAAATGCATTAATGGACTCCTTTTCAACATCTTTTCCTAAGCTCAAAGGATCTTCTGGCTGTGTCGCCAATTTGGGAAAATTGTCAGCAAGGTTAGAGACAGCAGCAGTTTGAGAGAATGGGACAACTTCTGACTTCCTTCTACAATTTTTCAGCCTTGAACAAATGTTAACAATACCTGATAATTCAGACACAAGGCTGGGATCTACTTGTTCTGCAGGAATGTCATTGACTTGGGAGAATTGCTTAATCTGTTCAGAGTCTTTTTGGGAGTCTTTTTGGGAATCTTTTGTAAGTTTTTCCCATTCAGCAGACACTCCCTCATTTTCCTTAGTCTCTTTGTAAGAAAGTATAACAGTGTCTGCTCCATCAATGTCTAACTCTGTGGATCTGCGTCCATGTCTAGATGAAGTCAACTTCCCTGGATCATCTTTCAAGTCTATACTACCAGTATCCAACATATTAACTGCACCCCTGTTCAAACTATCAGTGATCTCCTTAAATAAGTGAGATTGCTGGACTGGAATTTGAACCCGAGACACACCATTATCATTTTCTCCATCACAATCCAAGAGGCTATTCTCAGCAACTTCTTTTCTTTGACTTTCAATCTTGTAAGTCGAGGATTCTATCTGGTTCTCTGGAAGCTTGAAAGACACTCTCTTTGATTTAAGTTTTACTTGTTTTTTCAGATCCTTGCAGTATACAGAACTTGAGTTGCCCTTGGAAAGGTTAATAACATTCTGTGGTTCCTGAACAATATCCAAAGTGACTTCAGGAAGTGGCAGAGTGACAGGACCAATGGACTTTTCCGTGGCAACATTGTGGATTTTGAGTGTATCTGTTTCTTCCTTTTTATAGGGAAATACTAAAACTGACAAAGCAGGGAAATCCAGGCCATGTTTGTCCCTAAAATCTGAGTGGCATCCCTTATCTAAATCTTCTACGTGCATAAAATACATTTTCTCTCCACATGTAGGGGCCAATGTTCTACATAAATTCTGCTGCTGGTGGTTTTTACTTGACACTTCTTGGTTCTCAGATCCTTTAAGATTATTACTATTAATATCAACAGTGTGAGATGCAGTGATATCCATCTTATCCTGGTTACATGTAAACACAATGGTTTCATTAACAGGAAGTACAGGACCAACGTGGGTGGTTTGTCCACCTTGTAGGGCAATATCATCATCTGAGGACACTGTATGGATTTTAGTGGTCTCCATGTCATCACCCATCGCAAACACAACTGTTTTGCTATTTGAAAAAGCTTCCTGTCCAACCCATTTATCCAGTTTTAATCTATCCACATGCATGACCCTTTCCATAGTTTTATCAATAGTGTGAGATTCAGTTATTTCCAAATCATCCTGATTAAACATAAACACCATTTTATCTCCATGAACTACAGACTGGGTTTGAGGTGCTCTCTCACCTTGTGAGGCAATTTCACTGTTTATTGCTGCTATATGGCTCTTTGTGATCTCCATGTCATTCTCACCACGCAGTGAAAACACAACAGTCTTTTCACTAGTTGATCCAATCAGACTTTTCCTTCCAGTCCCTTTACCTAGTTCTGGCACAGTCTGGGATGCAGCCTTTTCCATAGGTTTATCAATTACAACAGTGTTGGGTCTAGTTATTTCCATGTCATCATTGTATGTAAATACAACAGTTTTATCTGCAGGAATTAAGGGTATTACATTACTTGAACTCTCGCCTTGTAGGTAAATTTTATTGTCTGATGCCATGGTGTGACTTTTAGTCATCTCCATATCATCATCCACTGAAAATATGACAGTCTTCTCATTTGAAAGAAACAATGGCTTTAAGCCATTGTTGCTTAACGTCTTCTTGCCATATATCAAGGGGCACTGGTCACATCCTTGTTGCTGCACACTATCTGCAGCTATAATGGTAGGGCATGAGGTCAAGTCCTTTTTCTTTGGAAATAAAGTATCTTTTCTTTCCGTTAAAACTGTATCAGGAACATTTACTACACAGCTACCAGTCAAATCCATATTTTCTTCAGAGAAAAACACAACTGACTTTTCCAAAAGAGAAGCCATCTGTGAATTTTTTGTATCTGGCATTGATGTTCTGGCTGTTTTAATGAAGTCCTGTTTTGAAGAAAGTGAAGCTGCTTTACTAGTTGAAGAAAGTCTCTCAGAATTTGCAGTGTTTGACAGTACCTTGTTTAATGCTGCCATAGTATGGCTTTGCTGTTGCAATTCAGAATTTGAGTCAATGTGTATTCCTGCTGTCTTCCCAAAATGCACATTTCCTTTAATATCAGAGGGAAGGGTCTCATCACCAGAAGTGAAAGCAAATCTTGGAGCAGCAAGGGCTGGAATTTGGTTATTTCCAGGAGTGTCATTCTTTTGATTTGAGTTCATTCCGAGACTCCCACATTCTATTGCCGCAGTCTGACTTCTAGTAATATCTATATCAGAACCATCAGAAAATAAGAGGGTCTTATTTTGTAGTTGTTGTGGTTTAGATATTACATTGTTCTGAGTATGTGTACTCTCATATTCTTGTGCTACTAGAATAGGAGCAAAGTCAAGAACAGCAGTATGATTTCTGGTTATATCCATACTTTGATTATCTGGAAAAACAACAGTTTTGTCGTTAGTATAGGCAAGTGAAGGGTTGACTAGGCTTCTCCTCAATTGTTGAGATATTTCACAGTTTTGTCTTTGCAAAGGTTTCAGCACACAGTTGTTGCTGGCAATGGTGTGGCTTTTACTGACTTCCATCTCTTGCTCTTGTGATGAAAAAATAATGGTTTTGGGATTGGGATGGCTTCTTTTAATATCTATGTGATCACCCATTCCTGAAAGAGGATATTCCTTGTCAAGGTTTAGAAGACTTACAGCTTCATTCACTTCGTTGTTCCAGTTCTCTCCTGGAATAGTTTTAGGCTGCATTTGTTGTTGGCTTGTAGTTATTCCAGTGTTTTGATGGTCAATGACTACAGCATGACATTTAGTTATTTCCATTTCTTCCTGCTCATTTAAATTAGAAGAGCTAGATTTGTTACCAAAAATTTGAGGTTTGAATTTCACAGAGGTGGACATACCAGCAGAGACAGGGGGAAGTTGACTTGCAATGCCCTTTTCGACATCCTTGGCAATATAACTTCTAGTCAAGCCCATATCTTCCCCTGAGAAGACTATTGTTTTGTCACATGGCCGTGAAACGAGCAGAGGGGTCACTGTGCTGTGTTGAAATGTGCCCTTAGAAGTCCAAGAACCAGGATTTGCACTTGAATTTAGACCCAGAGTCTCAGAAGCAGCTCTGTGATTTTGGATCCCTTTTTCACTTCCGTTATCTGGCACAGAAGATATTGTGTGTGCATTGTTTTTACATTGCCTGAGAACTTGATTATCTGAAGTTATTTGACATTTTGTAACGTTCATGTCATCATCTCTTGAAACTGTATTTTCCATTAGCAAAGAGATGGCATTTTCTTGTTTTTGAAAAGCTTCATAATAAGACTTGCCAATTGCCTTGGAAGTTTCATTATAGTTTACAAATGTACAATTCCCAGTAACTTCCATATCATTACAACTGGAAAAGACAATGGTTTTATCACCATGGAAGATAGGCTCAAAAGAAACACATCCAGGAACCACAGTCTTTGTTCTGCAACCTTGATTAGAGGTTTGTGATGCTTTGTGATTGTCTATCAAGATAGTATGGCTTCGAGTAATACCTTCCTCATCTTCTACACTTACAGTTTTCTTTTCAACACACCTTTGGGGGTCCTGTGGAACAATCAATTGATGGTTAGATGTTCTCTTTAATCTAGATTGGTCAGCAACAAAACTGGATGATAAATCCATTCTGATGGTCTGACTTTGTTTCTCAGTGTTGAATGTGTTATTTTTGGAGAGGGACATTTTTACAGTTTGGCTGGCCGTCATATCCATATCTCCACAAGCCACAGTAACATCATCACATTCTAATTTCTTTGATATGGCCTCACAAGTATTGGGGAACATGGTATTAATGTTAGATACGTGACACTTTGTAATATCCATCCCATCATCTTGTCCACTGAAGATTCTAGTCACACTGCTGGTGTTCTCTTGTGCAAGGGAATATACACACTCCACTGGAGAAAATGTACTAGTTTCTGGAAGTTGTGAAGGGACAAAAAACAGGTTCTCCTTGTCAGGTCCTTCAAGAGTGGGGTTGACAAACATTTCACTTGACTTCAGACTTGTCAAGAATTCACTGAAATCTATTTTCTTTACTGGCTCAAAGTCTGGCTTCTGTTGAAGAGACGGACATGCATAATTTGCCTCTGTAGGATCACAGAAAAAACGAAATTCCTTGTTCATTTCTGGCCCTTCATTTTTAGATGTTAACCCAGCTAAAAATGATTTGATGTCTATTTTCCTAGGTTTGTCAATTTCTTCATTGCTTTTAAGGTTACGTGTGATCACTGCAGTGTGACTAGCTGTCATATCCATTTCATTTTCATCCAAAAAGATAAGTGTTCTGTCATTTCTATTCGTTTGATTGTTGTCTGTATCATGCCACTAATAAAGAACAGGAAATGACAGTTACTGACATATACAAGAAGCGCTAAACCAATTATTCTGGTTAATACATGGCTCAATTAAAGTGAGCTAAAGACCAGTTTTATTTATTTATTTAAAAATACAGACTATCACTTGTATCTGACCTTCTAGGTGAGCAGTAAATAGACACAGCTTTAGCTAAAAATGAAAGCTTACCCACCTTCAAGGAAAGAGACAGGGCTCCATAATTACAGCATAATGCTATGTAACATTTTAGAGTTAGAGTTTACTTCAGAACTTTACAGCGATATATAAACTTCTGATATGTTGGATCTATCTTGCTTAGATTATGGCTGGATCACTGATCCTTATTCATAAAGTTGGGTCACTTATGGATCAAAAATGTTCCATTTTTCTTTCTAGTTATATGTTGTGGCCTAATCCTTTCTTCTTGGCTGCAATCAAAGCCCTCCCTTGTTGCTGGTACATGTATGCTCATATAAGCAATGGGATCTGGAAGTTATACAATTCTTTTTCCCACAACCAAGACGAGAATGAAGAAAAGATTTAGACAGGCTCAACCAATCTAACATAGTGAAAGAAAATTGACCAATAATGATCCACAATTGACCAGGGTCCTCATATTTTATAAAGTGTAGATCAAGGGAAAATATTCTATACACTTTATTTAAAGTACAATTATTTTATGCAATAAGCAGTATGCTTGAAGAAGCATGACCTGTTTGGACTTTTCTAAAACGATCAGGAGCCTAGGCTTTAACTTGACCAGTTTAGCATGTGTTAAGGCAGGGGTCTCAAACACATTGCCCGTGGAGTTATTTCCTGCGGGCTGCCATAGGCAGCCAAGCTCCCGTCACCGCCCGCCCCGCTCCTCCACCTACCTCCCAGTGCTTCCCGCTGCCAAACAGCTGTGATTTGAGTTTGAGATCCCTGTGTTAAGGTATACACTGCCTTGTCTACACTAGACTTTAGAACATTTTAGTTAGCTTGTATTAGATAACATCTTTAAATCCTAGTCTAGAAAAAGCCAAAGGGCATTGCAACAGCAGCAAGTATCTTGGCAAATGCCTGTCTGGAAAAAAAAAGAAGTACGAGCATGTTCCACAACACTGGATTACATGCTCCCAGGATCCATGAGTGAAGTGTAAGAACACACAAGCTCAATGATTTACATGACCAGGACTACAAAAATATTAGCTGCAAGGTTGGATTTTTCACTGCCTGAGTCAGTAGGGAAAACTACAGAGACATGCTCAAACACCAACTGTTTACTATCTTTCTGGAATGTTGCAGTGGCCATAGGGATAATGTATCTATTCTTACCTCCATCTTTAAAGGAATATCACTAGATGAGAAAAGCATGGGTGAGCTCTCCCAGCTATGAAAAGGCGGTTGGCACAAAAGTCTCTTCTGCATACCCCGAGATCACAACTAGAAATAATGGAGATGCTCCCTCTAATGCTGAAATTAACAAGCTACTTTAAAGTAGAAGTCTGCAGTATCACAGTATGATATTCATCAGATTGGAGGGAAATACTTGGAAGAAAGTCTGAACATTTTTCTCTTCCCAAGAGAATTATGAACAAAGATCCTGTTTGTTCAGTAACTCATTTACATTTTAAGTTGTATTTTCATCTTTGTTGGTTAGGCCTCTTGCATTCATTTGTGTAGGAAGTAATAGATTTTTGGACCCAAATATTCTCAGCATGAAAGAGTAAATGTATTCACATACCTCAGTCTGCTGCACCGGTGTTTGGATTGGGGCATGAAGCAAAGTGTCCATCCCTTTTAAGAGAAAAAAGTATTGCATCCATTGAGTTCAGGATCGTAGGAAATGGGATCTGTGAACTTACTCTACATGTATCAGTAACTGAGTGTGGATAGAACACAAATACAGCCGACTATGATGAAAACTTATTTTAGGGTATATTTGTCTGTGTCTTGTGAGGAAGTAGCTGAGGTCCAACAGCAGGATGCTTGCCAAGCAGTTATGGGGTAAAAACCCCAGTTACACAACAGTTCTCTTCATTAACAGACAGATTGTTCCAGGACTGCTCACATCCTTTATCACAATAAGTAGTTTTGGACAAAAGTAACTTGTTAATAAAGAAATCTATTTTCAAACTTACCAGTAATCTCGCACTGAACAGTTTCAGACCCTTCATTTCTAAAAAAAAGTAGTTTTACATAAACAGTTTACTAAAAGATTTCAAAACTCAGAGCTCTCATTTCGGTAATATAGCAAGAAGTGAGCATTAGGCTTGGAACAGTGTTCAGGTATTGAACAGCAGGTAACAGATGCTGTGAGTAGATCTGTAAGATACAAAGTTGCAGTCCAATAACGCTGAAGAGAGTCCTTAACCCAAGAAATGACTGCAACATTACATGTCAAGAAGATACTGCCCGTCCCAAATATTTTGCATACTGGTGAATTATTACTTGCCACTGAGGAAGAGAGAAGGGCTAAAATTAATTCCTTATTCTAAACCCAGACCTTTTGCTTTAGGTTATCCCCTTCTGCTCCCAATGGGCTATAAGGCAGTTTGAGTTCAATCTTCTGTAAACTAAAAGGCTCCAGTAATTCCATCTAAGGAAAAGGGGAGTATCAGGTAAACACCTTTTGTTTACCTAATACTGAGAGTTCTGCTCTCAGTGAGACTTCTGATGCCCTCTCCTTTTGGTGTCCTTTACTGCTCTTTCAGGACAGACAGACTTTAGCATGATGAAGGAAAAATGTGGGGGGTGGGAGAGAAGTGGGAAGAGAGTTGGTTTAAAGCATGTTAGTACCTAGACAGGGCTTGACTCCTTTAAAAATGTTAGCTGTTCGTGGCCAACCCTAAGCTCCTCCCTCACCAACTAAAATGTTTTAAAGGCATCAAACTCTACATTCATGAGGTGCATCAATATGTTTTAAACACTTTAATCAAAATCACACTAATTCTTTTTTTAAACACCACCATTCCCCCTCATTTAGACAAGGCCTTAGAGCACAGATTCCATGGGCTTGTCTTCACTATGACAAGAGGTGTATTTTTAGCATGAATTAGTAAACTCAGTAGGGTTCACCTCAAAGAGCTAACATGTTCAAAATATTTTTATCTAGTATAGAATGATACAAACTATCTTCCCTGTCCCATTAATTTGTTTTTGAAGTGCAAATACCACCACTGTGGTACCTCAATGCTGCATAAGGAGTGGAAGTCTTTGAAACATGCAGGTCTTATTTCTGTTCATCCTTTAAAAATCTTTCTGAAAAAATCTAGGCTTTGTTATTTTCCAAAGACTTCTACTCCCTTCATAGAACTAAGCATCACTAGCAGCAGAAAGCTTGAACAAGAACCTGTTCTAGATTCTTTGGGAGCTATGACTAGTGGCAAATACCATGACCCATACAGCCTTATTATTCTGAGTGGCTGAACTGAACATGCGCTTTCTTCAAGATTATTGTTTCCATAACCAAGCTAAACCCCTTAAACTATTTTTTAAAATAAGAGTATGCCATGCTTAATCTTGTTTTTGAGAGAAACATTAACTTTGATAGTTGTATCATGTAAGGAATTTCCCCCCCTCAGAGCATAGCTCTTAAGGTGTGCAAAAAAGCAATTTTCCAAACTTACTGGTTAAATAGGATTTGATTCCTTATATTTGCTGCTCTCTCTAAAAATAAAATGAGAATATAAATATTAAATCAACAAAAGGAGAAGCGACATCAAGACATTCAGAGATAGGAATTAACTGCAGGAAAAAGGTTCTACTCTTTCTGACTTTTGATGTGCCCTCTCAGTCGGAAAAACCAGAAGAACAGAACAGCTTGACGTTCTGTTAACTCTTTTCAGGTACTTGCTACACAAACTTTTGGAAGCTGGAAATAGATAGAAGGATATTCTGCTGGGTCTGTAGAAACTGAATGCTAAATACACCTCTACCCCGACATAACGCAGTCCTCAGGAGCCAAAAAATCTTACCACGTTATAGGTGAAACTGCGTTATATCGAACTTGCTTTGGCCTCAAGCATTTCCATTATTAATAGTCACTTCCTGCCCCCTGACTGACCCATCCAACCCCTGCCCCCCGACTGCGCCGACCCTTATCCACACCCGCCCCCTGACAGGCCCCCCGGGACTCCACGCCCTATCCAACACCCCTGTTCCCCGTCACCCGACCGCCCCACCCCCAGAACCATCCAACCCTCCGCTCCTTATCCCCTGACCAACCCCCAAGACCCTCTGCCCCGGCCCAGCACCCTTAACACGCTGCTCAGAGCAGCATGTGGGAGCCAGACACACTCACACGCTGATCCACTGGAGTGCGCAGCCCCACCCCCCAGAACACTGCTTTATCGTGTTATATCTGAATTCGTGTTATATTGGGTCACGTTATATCGGGGTAGAGGTGTATATAGAATAGGAACTTTTATTTTGATCAAAAGTTTCCTCTTAGTTACATGATCTACAGAGCTGTTAACTAATGGGCTCTCTCAGCCTGCATGCAGCTACATAGACTGAATCAGACCTTTCAGTCACTGACAGTTGGCCCCACCCTACCCTATCAGTGACTGACAGGTCTAGTTCTGCTTATGTAGCTGCATGCAAGCTGAAAACCCACTGGCCAACAGATCTGTAGACCCTGTAATTGAAAGAGAAAGAAATTTTTACCTGTATTTTCTGGCTCTACCACATTAGTTTGAAGATCTGTCTGGAAAACCCTGAAACAAAGAACAGAACAGACATTTTATAAGCTACACAAAATTATCTCTACTGGAACAAAGGGTGTTCTGTTTAAAACCAAGTTAAAAAAAAATCAGTTTTGATTTCAGCCCTTCTCTATATTGTATGTTCTACAAAATACCTGAACACAAGTGCTCAGAAAGACAAGAACTTCCTGAACTTACCTCCAACTTCCCATGGGAAATTATCTTTATTAGACTTAAAATGAAAGCCACAAAGTGAATGACACAACCAAAACATTCTAGTTATAAAATCTTCCCTTTTGCCCTCTTTTCGAGACAGGCAGAAGAATGGGTTAAGGATCTCTTCAAATTCCTGAGGTCTCTGACTTTCTATTTTCTCCTGCCACCAATAATATTCAGTTCCTTCACTTGAATTCTCATGCATTTATGCAAACCTATCAGTTTCACTGGTCACCAGCTCACTGCCTGGGATGTACATTTATACATAAACAACCTGTAGATCAGCAACCTTCAGATTAAACTTACTTTATGGTATCTGCAAAGCTGACACGGCGAGAGTTCTTCCGACGCTTCTCAGTTTCATAATCCTAAAGATATAGAGAGGACACAACAATATGATTTACAGACGACTTTAGACATAGTCTGAAGACCCCCAGGAGTCCTCAGACCACAAGTTGAAAACCCTACACTCATGATACAGGACAGACTGTGTGGGCAGACAGGAGTATTTTGAATAGAGGAGTTGAAGAAAAATGGCCAAGATAGTGATTAAGTAAATAGACCATAAAAGAAAGACACAGAAATTAACTAACCACATTCAAAAGCTCAAAAGTCAAATATCGGCATCCTGTATATCTTTCTTGTACTCCTCAGTGAAAAATGGGACAAGCAAACAATTGAAAATTTAAATTCTGTGATCAGTGAAAACCACATGTACACAGCAAACTCCTTCTGGTGAGTAAGTTAAATTTTCCACATCCATATTTATCATAGTGTAATGAACAGCAAAGTCCATGTATAGCCTAGAGCACAGATTTAAAGGAATGTATTACAAACTTGCAGAGCGGCTGGGACTATGTCCACATGTACTATGGGGTGGCAGACGTTTACTTGAACTAAATCATGTACTAAAAGTTACTCTGTATAAAATGAAAATATTAATGTTTGTTAACCTTTACCTTAAATAGAGAGTTTGCTGCCTAGTTTTTAACAAGTTAATTTTAGCTTTTCATATGTAAAATCATTTTAACTGCTATAATAGTCTATAAACATTAATCAGCCTTAAAACTCTAAGTCTTATGGACTGTAACAAAAGCAAGTAATATCTACTAATTTGTTAATCATTGCTCTCTTCCCTCTCCTTTTACTTTAAGTAAGTTTGCTTTTGTTAAAGCAAACAAAAAAATAAAACACTGACTGGAATAAACACTTTAGTTAGCCTACAATATATCAGATAAATGTTACAGGAAGTCCACAGAATTTTAGCAACTGAACCATTCATATTCTTGAGCAGTTATAAGAAGAGTTTCCACTTGTGCAGCTATGCCAGTGAGGTGACTCCATCGATGACATTTGTTCAGAACAGATTGCAGTCGTTAAAAAAATATTGACGAGTAAAGGGTTAATCCCTACCTGAGTGAATTCATTCCCACTCCCAAGGTCCTTGAGAGGACTCCGTGGAGCTTTTAAAATCTAAAAGGAAATATTTATAATAGTTGAGAAAATGATTTCTGCAGCTTCAACAATTGGCCTCCTATAAAAGATCAGGCACTCAGGAAAGCTAGCAAATGAGTAACATGTTCCAATACAGACTCTCTCTCTCTCTCTCCTCTACTATGATCAGAATGCTAATCAAGCACACACTTTGCTGTTGCTTCCTGATTTCTAGAACTTCACCTACCACAAATGACAGTTTTATATGAAGATTTCCAAAAAGCAAGACAGTACAAAACTCCATCTGAGAAAAGTAGTGCACAGGATTGGGACATTAGAAAATGGATGAGACAGTAAGGTTAATTTGGTATTGCACATTGGTGCAGAAGATAAGTTTGTTTTTTTTAAAAGAGATGTTAATGACCAAAGGAAGATGAGAGTGCAGCAGGTCTTAAAACCTCTTAGGAATTTTTAAAGCAATCATGCAAGATATACATCTTAGGCAAAGAGCTCACTCTGAATTTCTGAGCATATGTCTCATTTCACTGTTTTAAGCACTTCTAATTCTTCTATTAGACAATAAGGTACATAAGGCTGTCCCTTTCAGTAATGAGTTCTTACACTTTTGTCAGAAAGATACTAAATGAGCCCACGTATGTTTTTTCTTAAATTATAAACCTTTCCACGGAAAGGGTGTCAAACTGTGTTACGTCATTTTGTTATCAGCAATGCTTCCATCCTCTTCCATGATGCAACATACGGACCACTAAATAGTTGTCTGATCTACCAGTATATCCATCGAGCAGCTATTTCAATATGCTGTGGAGAACGGTGAGGACATATCTTCACTACAAAATTAAGTCAACATAAATTAACTTGACATACAGCCACCAGAATAATTACACCTCTACCCCGATATAATGCGGTCCTCGGGAGACAAAAAAAAAAATCTCACCGCATCATAGGTGAGACTGCGTTATATCGAACTTGCTTTGGCCACCCTGTTCCTTGTTCCCTGACCGCCCCCTCCAGAGACCCCCGTCCCTAATCATCCCCACGACCCCACCAAACCCCTCCGCTCCCTGACTGCTCCGACCCCTATCTACACACCCCTGCGGCAGGAAGCAGAGCGCCGTGGCTGGGAGCTGGCAGAGTGGAGCAGGCTGGGGCTGGGCTGCTCCGCTCCAGGCTGCTCCACTTCTGCCACTGCCGGTGAGTGCGGGGGGGATCCCTTCCCCCCCAAACCCCCTCCCCCCAGAGACACGGCTGGGTCGAGGGAAGCGAAGTGGGCTGCTCCCGGCCTCCTGCTAATCCCCCGGGCCACTCTGGGACTACAGGGCCCCCAAAAGTGCCCCCCACAGCTCCTGCCCTGTGGTTCCTGTGGGGGGGAGGAAGGGGGAAGCCACCGAGACCCTCTGCCCCTTATCCAACCCCTCTGCCCCGGCCCAGCCCAGCACCCTTAACATGCTGCTCAGGGCAGCATGTCAGAGCTTTATCGCATTGTATGTGAACCCATGTTATATTAAGTCGCATTATATCGGGATAGAGGTGTAATCTGATTTTTAATGTCTACACTATGCTCTTTCTGTCGGTGGCTCGCATCCTCATCAGGAGCACTTGCACAGATTTAACTGACAATGTGGGGCACTGACAGCCTGAGCCCCGCCACCTGGGCTCAGACTCTCCCCCCATCCTCCTCAAATCCCTCACCGTGAGGCAGACGAAGCTCAGGCTGTCCTTCCACACACACACACATCCCCAAATCCCTCACCAGGAGCTGGTGGCAGCTGTCCTTCCCCTCTTACCCCTCCTCCATCCCTCACTGGGACGCAACCCCAGTTCGGGCTCTCCTCCCCACCTACCCTCAAATCGTCATTGGGCAGTGGAGGTGAGGTTCCAGCTCTCCTCCCCACCACCCGCAATTCCTCACTGGAAGGGCAGCAGTGGGCTCTGGCTGTCAGCCCCTGATGGCAAAGGGCGATGTAAGCAACACAGGCTCTACATGGACACTGCATTGACTTAACTACATCAACTTAAGCACTACGTTTTCGCAGAAGTGGAGTTATTAAATTACCGTAGTGAGCGACTTACATCGGCAGGAGTGCCATTTTAATTTAGACGCTTACTGAGTAAGTGGCCAGACTGCACTATAGAAAGCAAGTAGAACAACCATCAGAAAGAGATGGATAGGCAAACCCACTTGACTTATTCTTTTTTGACTCAGAGGATTTTCCATATGCTAGGGAGAAAAGCAGGCTCATCTATACCAACTTCCACTACTGATAAATGATCTTATTCAAAGTCACACTCACCGAGGAAAGCCTTTGCCTTCTGATGCATTCTGTATGATCACTGAGAAAAGAAAAGAGGAACTGTTAGGGTGTAAACTCACACAAAGGATGTCGTTCTTCAATGACACTATCTTTAGCAACAAGTTTCTAAAATGGGCAGGATTTCATTATTTTTATGTTTAGAAAATAATTCAATCCAAGCCCTCTTGGCACAGCTGATCCCAATGCTAGAGAGCAGAAAAGAAATTCTGGAAAATATAGTGCTGTCCCCCCCCCCCCCCGCCGATGAGACCTCAAACAACCTACTGCTATGAAATATTTGTAGAACTTTCCCTTATTGTAACAACGAAGCTCCCTCTGTCCTTTGGGTTTAATGGAGATGTTAGCGTCTCTGGGGACAGCTGCTGTGTGTAGGGCCAAGGACAGGAAATAATCTTTATCCACTAAAACAAAACAATGTTTGGCACCTTAAAATTCTCAGTTGGAAGCTTCAACTTACTTTTCGTCATTTGATTCTGAATAAATCCTGTCCATTTCTGAAGGGCAAGTTTTTCCTGTAACAAACACACAACATTTAAATCCAAAAAACAGCTAAGAGTCAAAGCAATAGGGAAATCACATTAAGCCATGATACTCAACCACTGCCACACCCGGGTCATTGAAGTGGTGCAGGATAACAATCACTATTGTTAAGGTTGCATCATGACATCTGTTTAAAGGTGGACCTAAGTCCTCTAAAATCAACATGCTTAGTTGGATTTCTTTGAAGTTTGGTGTGCCTCAGGAAGGTGCAGGGCAGGGTTAAGGCTCCAAAATTGGAATAATTTAAGCCAGGAGTCACAGAAAAGTTTCTAGGGTTTTTTTTGTTTGTTTTTTTTTGCCCAGAGCTACAAGTCAAACTATTGATGCAATGTGGATCAAAATGGTCTCAATCTGTCAAGTTTTATCCAAGGTATTGTATGGCACTCACTAAATCTTTGGGGGACCCAGATTGAGAGTGGTATTTAAGAAAAATGTCCATTTACACTGTGCATGTGCCAATACTAGGAAAACAGCTAGAGTTCAATTCCTGACATTACAAATGCTTTAAACTTGACTTTTGTAAGTGCTCTAGAATCCAAAATGTAACTCTGATTGCTTTGAAATTTGGTGTGCCTCAAGGGAGGACAGGGTAACATTAGTGATCCAAATTTGAGGTCATTTGACCCAGGGGTTCCTGAATTAAAGCTCCCATTTCCAAATGGTTTTCTTTTGCAGCTTCGTTAAAACTGAGAGGTACTAATAAAAACGTAAGAGCTGCCATACCAGGTCAGAGCAATGGTCCATCTAGCCCAGTATCCAGTCTCCAACAGTGGCTAATACCAGAGTTTCAAGGGGGATGTACAGAACAGGGAAATTTTGGAGAGATTCACCCCGGCTTTTTCTCTCTTCATTCCAGGCATGGGGCTACATCCCTGACCATCTTGGCTAATAGGTTCATGGAGGATAGGTGTATAAATGGCTATCTAGTTGTTTTTTTCCACCCAGTTATGTTTTTGGACATCACAACATTCCATATCAATGAGTTCCACAGGTTAATTGTGCATTGTGTGAAAAAGTATTTCCTCTTGCTTGTAGTAAACCTACTGCCTATTAATTTCATCAAGAGACCCCTGTTTTTTGTATTTTGGGAAAGGGTATATAACATTTCTCTATTCACTTTTTATACACCATTCATGATTTTATAGACCTTTATCATATCTCCCCTCAATTATCCCGTTTTTAAGCTGAACAGCCCTAGTTTTTTTTTCAGTCTCTCCTCGTATGAAAGCCATTCTATACCCCGATCACCTTTGTTACCCTTCTCTGAACATTTTCCAGTCCCACCACATCTTTGAGACGAAGTGACCAGAACTCGACACAGTATTCAAGGTGTGGGCATACCGTGGATTTATATAGTGGCACTGTACTTTGTCTTATTTTCTATTCCTTTCCTAATAGTTCTTAACATTCTATTCAACATTTGACCACTGATGCACATTGAGCTGAAGTTTTCAGAGAACTATCCACCATGACTCCAAGATCTCCTTCTTGAGTGGAAACAACTAATTTAGACCCCCATCATTATATTTGTGTAATTGGAATTATTTTTTCCAATGACTGGATGAATGACAGACCTCTTAATGGCCGCGAACCCACCCTTCAATTAACAGAACTAAGGAAAAGTAAATCATAAGTCCCCACCTAAGAGAAAAGGAGTTTGAGACTGAGCAGCTGGAAGTTGCTGCAATTTGTGAATCACGGGTGGCAGTTTCATTTTGGAGGGACTATAATCACAGTATTTGGGGGGGAGGGGCGGAAATAAGACAAATTACTTCTTGGGAGGGAAAGGGAAAGATATTAGGGGACAAAGGAGTGGGGGAATAAGAGGTTGGGGTTTGGAGCTTCAGCAAGGAGAGGGGTCTTACAGGGAGGTGGATAAATAGGGTTGAATACTAGGGAAGGCAAGAGAGTTTGTAGGCTCAGATGAGGAAGGTATAGCACTCCCAGCTCTTCCAGTGCACCCCAATACTCTGCACCCCACAACTCTGCCAGTATACTCCAACTGCACTGCTCTCCCAGCTGCCCATGCACCCCAACCAGCCTAAACCTCAACTCTCCTGCATCCCAGCTCTGCCAGTCCCCGCCAACCTCCTGCATTGCCAATTCCCCCAGTCCCCTGCACCTCAGAGCTCTGCCAGTGTGCTAGCTCAAGCGGAGGTAGCACAGGTACATCTACATGAACTAGGAATCACATCTTCAAGGTCAAATGCAGAAGTACTGTTACTCACAGAATACAATTTCAACCTATACTTTAACTTAACCATCATTAAAGCATTAGAATTCTCTCCTATTCCACCTCACTGCTGACAATATCCTTTATTATAAAGGCCCTATGCCTTGCTACTGACATTCTACTACATTCTGCTCCTACACAATTCAGCATAGAAATAATGCATACTGCATCCTGAAGGCATACATGCACCTCTTCTCTTTCTTTACACTGGAGGGTGAAAAACAGATTACCTCATCTCACAATCATAGCCGTCTCACACCTCAAAGTAATCCACAGATCTTGACCAAGCAGAATTAACTAAATACCTCCACTGTCAGTTAATCCTGGGGGAATTCTGCGCCAAAGATATAAAAATTCTGCACTAAAAAATTAAAAATTCTGTACACAATATTTTAAAATTTTGCAAAATTCAGCAAATTTTATTTGTCAAAATAACACTAGATAATCACACCAGTTTCAATTTTAGTAATTTATTTCAAAATACCTGTCAGCAAGTATGTCTGCAATATTACAGACACAAAAAAATCCCCCCCAGGAGTAGAGAGTTAAAGAAACCCCTATGACAACCCAGTTCATGTTTCTCTGCCCGCTTTCTCCCCCTCCCAGAGCCCAGCCAGGGTGCCAGACACCCACAACCCCTTCCCACGCCACCCCCCTTAGCATTTCCTGGGTTTCTGACATTAGAGTTTTGCTCAGCTCAATGTTCTGCAAGGGGATGACATATATCACCAACCAACCTTATCTCTGCATTTTGCAATAGCTTTTTGTCATTGAATTATAATATTTATCTCCTCCTGTCTAGTCACAGAAAAGCATGGAGCACTCAACGTCCATATTTTCTAATCTAAGTTACAAGTTTATTCAACATTTGTGCTAGACCAGTGCTTCTCAAACTTTTGTACTGGTGACCCTCTTCAGAGAGCAAGCCTCTGAATGCGACCCCCCCCCTTTATAAATTAAAAAAACACTTTTAAAAATATATTTTACACCATTATAAATGCTGGAGGCAAAGCAGGGTTTGGGGTCTAGGCTGACAGCTCGCGACCCCCCATATAATAACCTCATGACCCCCCGTTTGAGAATCCCTGTGCTAGACAATCTTCAACAATCACAACCCATCCATTAAATTCTCTTTAGAACACTCCCACACTAGCATCAACTTCCTAGACACCACAATCAGCTTCATCATTGGAACCCACAGACAACTGTACGGAAGAAACCTACAGATTGCCACACCTACTTTCACAGACCCAGTAACCCCTTTCCTCCCCACAATTACACCAAAAAATCTGTTATCTAAAGCCAGGTGCTCAGATAACACAGAATATACTCCAAAGATAAGGTCCGGAATATACACCTTAACATTCTTAAAACCATCTTCACCAAACAAGGACAGTCCCCCAAAGAACTAGATCATGTAATGGAACGGACCACCCAAATTCTCCGAGATAACTTCCTCTAATCCCATACCCCTAGTTGCCACCTACTACCCCCCACACTAGAACCCATGTGTGGTATCATTAAACAATTACAACCCATACTCAATGGGGGCCACATCCTGAAAGATATCTTTCCCGAACCCCCTTTTCTGGCCTTCAAACAACCCTCCAAGTTAATCATCAGAAGCAACATAAGAACGGCTATACTGCATCAGACCAAAGGTCCATCTAGCCCAGGGGTTCTCAAACTGGGGGTCAGGACCCCTCAGGGGGTCATGAGGTTATTACATGGGGGTCGCGAGCTGTCAGCCTCCACCCCAAACCCCGCTTTACCTCCAGCATTTATAAGGATGTTAAATATATATACAAGTGTTTTTCATTTAAAAGGGGGGAGTCTACTCAGAGGCTTGCTATGTGAAAGGGGTCACCAGTACAATAGTTTGAGAACCACTGATCTAGCCCAGGTTTCAGAGTAGCAGTCATGTTAGTCTGTATCTGCAAAAGTATCCTGTCTTCCAACATTTATACATTATACATGTAGACATAGCCTTACAGATTTCCCCTCACCAAAAGACGTTGATCCAATGAAAGAATTACCTTACCCACCTTGCCTCTCTAATATTTTGAGACCTACACAACAACAGCCCTGCGTATGTGAGAAATAAACCATACCAGCAAAAGCACTGTTCTACTGGTACGATCTGCACTAGGGCTTTTGTCAGTAGAGAAAGGTCACCAAAAAAATCACATACCCCTAACCAATATTAGTATACCAACAAAAGTTTCTCATGTAGATGTGGCCTAAGAAGGGGGAGGAACAAAATATTGGCACAAAATAGCTATAAAAAACTACTGTCTGGGCTTAATAACGTTAGCATGCAAATGGTCCCAAAACTTATTAATGGGACAGGCTGCATGGAGGTCTCCCCAGAACGGCTGCTGTCTGGCTGAGAACAGGTTTCCATCAGCGGCGGTGGCCGTGTTCGCAACGGAAACAGGAGGGTTTTAAAAACGGAGCGCTCAGCATCCGCAGGCAGCGGCACAGAACCGGCGCAGAGACCTGCACGCGCGGGACCGAGATCTCGGCTTCCCCCTAAGGCCGCGGCGAACACCTCTCGCAAGACTGAGCTGGTCCCATGGGACAGTTACCGTCACCTCACGGCACACAGGGGAGCGGGAGGCGACCCGCCCTCAGCCCCAGCCCGGGAGAGGGGCCCATGGGGATCCAGGGAGCCCCCCGCCCAGTCAGAGACCCTCCCGCCCGACACAGGGCGGCGGCGGCGGCTCTCATGGGACCCGCCCTCCCTGCAGTACCCGGGCCGGGCCCGCTCCCTCCCACCTCTGCTCCGGGCCGGCCCCCCGCAGAGCCCGCTCCCAGCCCCTCACGAGCCGCCGCCATTACGGACTCCTCACCCTCCACAGCTCCGCTCCAAATCCAGCCCTCAAGACACCAACGCCTCCTCGCCGCCGCCGCTTACTCCCACGGCGCCCATCGGGCTCGGCTAGGGCCGCCGCTTCACTATTCAAACCTAACCGCCTATTCTTGCGCATGCGCCATAGGCTCCTGGCAAATCGCGCTCCACAAGTACAATATGGCGGCCCCTACACCCTCCGCCGTACAACATGGCGGCCACCGAATTTCCGTACAACATGACGGCCTCGGTTTAGTCAGCTCTACGTATTGCATTACAATGTCTCCTCCTAAACTGTCTCAGGGCTCGCCCCGAGGCAGAAGTGGAGCTAGGAGCATTGTTCGTTCATGGTGGGAATTTCTTTAGGTGTACTCTGTACAGGGAGCCCAAAAACAAGCTGAGCCTGGCTAGACTCGTTTCTTATAGACTACTGGAGGTGGTAGGTTTCTGTGACGAGGTGGCCGAGTGGTTAAGGCGATGGACTGCTAATCCATTGTGCTCTGCACGCGTGGGTTCGAATCCCATCCTCGTCGCAAAATGCTTTTTCTTCTCTTTAATTAATATAGGAAGCGGCTGGGTTCACATTATTGCTGGCTGGGAGGGCGGTTAATTATTTAGCAGCGTGCCGAACATGCCCCCCAGCTTCATTGATCTCGATCACAATCGCCTATCAGGGCGCTGGGTGACTATAAAGTGATGGGGGAGCTCGCCAGTGACAGTGAATGCCTCCCCAGCTGAAAGGCAGTTTTCTGCCCCCCCAGCAGCTCCGCAGGGGGCTGGTGTGGGGGGGGGGGGGCACGCGGTGCCTTCCGTCGCACCGAGGCGGCCCGAGCGGCTGTGGTCCAGGCGGAGGAGGCTGCCCGAGGCGGGACGCGCGGGCTGATCCGCACTGTCCCAGGGCAGCGCGCTGGCAGAACCCGAACCGCTCTCTCGTGTAGGGGAAAGATCTGCCCTGTTTTCTTCTAGGGGACATTTCAGGTCTCCGTCATGGGGCAGGCGGGGGGAAGGGGCGCACATCGGGACTACTGAATTATGGGAGACAGCCCCCCTGCTCTTGGGTAGGGGGTCGACTCGCACCCGTCCTTTTTGTTACAGTTTCTGGGCTGCCCCTCTGCTGCAGGCAGGCAACACTTCCTTAGTTACCGAAGAACGCCTGGGCACCTCTTTGTCGCAGAAGAGCTGCTTTCCTGTGGCAGGGAAGACACTTGTGCGTCTCACTGTGGTAGGGGGATCATCTGTGTGCTTCTCTCCAGGACCGGCTCCCCGCACCAGCAGAGCAAGCAGGTGCTTGGGGCACAATGCCAGGGGCGGCGTTCCCGCCACCCTTCTTGTTTCCTTTGTTTTGTTTGGGCAGTTGCGCTCTTGGAACTTGGGGCAGCACATTTTTTGCTCGGGGCGGCAAAAAACCTAGAGCCGGCCCTGTTTCCCTCTGCTGTGGGCTGGTCTGGCCCAGACCTGAAGAAGAGATCTGTGGAGCTCCAAAGCTTCTCTCTTTCACCAGCGGAAGTTGGTTCAGTAAAAGATAGGACCTCACCCATCTTGTCATTCTAATATCCTGGGACCCACAGGGCTGCAACACTGCAGACAACAGTGGACTAGGGAGGCATCTGGGCTTCCATAGTGGGGAGACATATGGAGCCAACAAATGGGCTTTCCTCTGTTATTAGGATAACCTGAAAATCCCTGCTATGATGGTTGCAATATTTGCTTCGCTCACCCTGTGATAAAGAACAAAAACTGGGTTTGTTCCTGTAATAGGAGTAACCTCACTGAACTATCCACTTTTCCAGGGAGCAAGGAATTAACATCTGGGCTTCTTGCAAGGGGGACTTTTGACCTCTGTCACTGAGGTGAGAAAGTGCAGCTTGGCTGTCCCCTGATGGTGGTAGCGATTTATCTGGATTTCCCTATTTTAACAAGCTGAAGTGAGCTGCTTTCTGTTCTAAATAAGCTTGGAAGGGTTAGATTTTTCATTGGTAAATGTCAGTAAATGTTGATTTCACCATAGACACACAAACTGATGAAAATTATTTCCATCAATAATAATCAAAGTTTACAGATAAGCAAAGTAAGAAAAATTATACCTCAGAACTTATTAGCCTTTGATTGAAGGATGTTTACTTTGTATATTTTTGACATGTCACATTGACAATTTTTATTTTAATGGGTGTACAGCTTTAACTTTTGATTCTCAACATCAGCTGTCCCCTCCCAGCACTATATTACACCTCTCATAATTTCCTGCAGCTGTGAAAATTTAAACTGATAAAAATTGAAAAAATGCTTAAAAATGAACATAGATATTATCCATCAAAATTATATTTAAAAAATTGAATTCTGCCAAGCCTAGTTATAGTGGATGGACATCTGTGCTTCCTTATAGTAGAGAGTAACAGCTGAACTTTCATGAACATTTCCTGTGTCTATATGTTTCCCACTAACACGTATGCCTATCCTCCCAGCTACATGCTTTAAAGGTGATTAACAAAGGAAGTGGGGAAAAGACTTAGCCCCTGTTCTAGTTCTTATTTTTAAAGGTCAACAAAGTTCCTTGGGAAAAATGGAAAGAAAGAAAAAGAAAAAAAAGTCCTCTCCCCTGGTTTTTTGTATGAAGAGGTTTCACTCCTGTCTAGAGTGGAAGACTACAAGCCAGTGAAATTGCACAAATCAAGAGAATAAAAGCTGAGCAACTGACAGTGGAAGGAATTTTTAGTCAGACTCTTTAAAACTCCAATTTTATCTATTTACAACTGTTTAATATTCGTACCTAATATTTTAGAGAGAGGTTATCTTTGCGTGATCTGGTCAGGTGAGAAGCAGCGGACATTGCCCTGGTTATTAATACAGACAAAACTAAGTCCCTGGCCATCACCATCAAGCACCCTCCAACTCTAGATTACAACTAGCTCACTGTTAACCAGTCCAGATGGGACACTTGGCAGGTGGCAACTGTACAATACTTGGGAAGCATCACAGACAGTGCTGAAGGATGCCAGAGAGAGGTAGACACCCCGCTGCTGCTGCTTTGTTTCGAGCCCTTCAGCAGCCTCTGTGGCAATGTTGTGACACCAAGCTTGCTAGGAATCTGCAGCTCTATGTAGTCGTAGTTGTATGGCAGTGAAATGTGTGCACTAAGGTAGGCTGAAGAGCAGTTGATTGGCATTTTTGATTCTCATCTCTATAAACTGTTCCATATTAAGTGGCAGGACAAGATAAAAAATGAGAATATTTGTAGCCAAACCCACCAACCACCTCCATCAGTGCTGGTTCCATTTCAGCAGCTTTCTTGGTACAGACATAGTATTATGATGGCAGATCCACAAATTATAAAGCATATTTACTAAGGAATCTTGCCACATGGAAAGTGATCATATGGTTACCAAAAGCTTGGGTGATGCGATAAGATTACCAATGATGGACAAAGACTGAATATCCAGCCAGACTGTCTTAGGAACCTAGCTAAAGATTGATTGGAGTTGTGCTTGATCTGCAAGGAGGCTACATCCCTTTGGGATTTGCTTTGGTGGTGATGATAATGATGAATGAAGATGTCTTTGCTAAAAGATTCAACCTCCCGCACCCCTTCAATGAATGTTTGAGAGGTCACAATAACTATCACAGAGATCTTGATATTTCCACAGCAAAATAGAAGCAGGAAAACAAACTGATTCAGTCTTCTTTAGACATGATAAAGCAGTAAAACAAAACACAAAAATAAAACTATGGAAATTCAATTAAAAAAACTCCTTACAGGTTATCTTTAAAGGGCAAAATGCCTTGGAAATCAGAGGAACTGATGGATTTGCTTTAGCGGTTTTTTAAAAAATATGAAACTGGGAGAGATCAAATTTGTGTTAATAATTTACATGTAAATAATACTTTTCATCTGAAGGGTTCCAAAGTACTTTGTAAACTAAGCACAGTGAAACCTGATATAAAGCGAACACATTAGTGCAAAGCAAAAATCAGCTGCACATAAGACTGGCCATACTGAGTCAGACCAGCGGTCCATCTAGCCCAATAGCCTGTCTTCTGACAGTGGCCAATGCCAGATGCTTCAAAGGGAATGAATAGAACAGGGCAATCATGGGGTGATCCGTCCCCTGCTGTCCAGTCCAAGCATCTGGCAATCAGATGCTTGAGGACATCCAGAGCATGGAGTTGCATCCCTGTCCATCTTCTCTAATAGCTGTTGATGGACCTATCCTCTATGAACTTATCTAATTCTCTTTTGAACCCAGATATAGTTTTTGCCTTCACAACATCCCCTGGTAATGAGTTCCAGAGGTTGATTGTGTGCTGTGTGAAGAAGTACTTCCTTTTGTTTGTTTTAAACCTGCTGTTTATTAATTTCATTGGATGACCCCTGGTTCTTGTGTTATGTGAAGGGGTAAATAACACTTCTTCGCACCAGTCATGATTTTATAGACCTCTGTCATATTCTCTCTTGGCCTATTCACAATATCTTTATCTATGCAAAGAGGCACATTGGCAGGCTGATGAGTTAGTAAGGTAAGCAAGATATGACTACATAGATCTTGGACACATTTTAGAGGTTCATTCTCTGTTAAATTCCTGCTTCCCAGGCCTTGATGCATTCTCTGGGTCAGGTGTAGTAAAGCAAAGCTCCCAGAAGAGTTTAACAGAGCTGCCAGCAGGGGCTATCGCTGTGGTACTCCTGGGAGAATTCTGTGCCAAAAAATTAAAAATCATGTGCATAATATTTTAAAATTCTGCAGATTTTGTGTGTCAAAACAAACAATATAATCACACCAGTTTCAATTATTTTGGTAATTTATTTCAAAACACCTGTCAGCAAGTATGTCTAACAATAGAGAAGACAAAGATTCAGGAATTTTTGACAAATAGATTCTAGGCATACTTATACTAGGCATATTTATACAGAACTCTGAGTAATAATTCATTCAAACTACAATACAGAACTATATTTCCCACACCCCCAGAAGCAGTGCAAAGACTTGGGGGAGTCAGGGATAATGGAGAAGCTCAGGGAGAGGGAAATAATTGCTTGAAAGAAGTCTGGGTGTGAACTTGGAGGGTTGTTGGGTATGGGTGGGAAAAGTATGGAACAGGTTTTTTTTGGGGGGGGGGCAGCAGGGTGGGATTATTAGGGAGCTTCCCCCATGCAGACCCTGGCTGACCCCAGCCTCTCCCATTCAGGCACATCTTCCCCTGTCTCCATGTGTCCCTGCACCCCATCCCTATGTATTTCTGTGCCCCCGCATTCCCCCTACCTCCCCTCCTCCATGTAGCCCTAACACCCCATCCCCATGTCCCACACCCCTCAGCCAGCCCCCTCCCCATCCCGATATAGCTCTGCACCCATCCTGTGTCCTTGCACCCCCTCAGACAGCCCCCACCCCTCATCCCCATGTGTCCCTGCACTCCCTCCCCCATCCTTGTGTCTCTGTGCCCCAACTCAGCCACCCCCCCTCCCCCATGTGGCCCTGTGCCTCCACTCCATTCAGCCCATGCCCCAGTCTGTCCTCCCCCACTAGCCCTTATGAGCCCCTGTCTGACCCCCAAGCAGCCCCATGCTGTCTGTCTCCCCATATCCCCTTTCTCCTGACCTGGCCCGACAGGCCCTGTGAAGAAGAGACTGCAAGTTCTCTCTCTTCCCTAGCTGACTGCTCTGTTCTAGTGCCACAGCTCCCTTGGGTGGGCAAAAGGCAGAACTGCAGCAATTTTCTGGCAGAAACTATTTTTTTGCAGAAAAAATATAAAAGTACGTGCAGCACATTAATTATGCACACATGCAGAATTCCCCCAAGAGTAGCGTGTTCACGCATATTGGTCTGGTGTGTGGCCATCACTCTACAGGTCCCGGTTCATTACTGGGATTCCTGTGCACTACAGCAACACAAATAAGTGGTGACTTGCATGTAAAGGTAACCAGCCTCCTCTGCCACATATTCTAGTCCCTGTTGACCCAGGGAGCAAGGGATGTATTTGCCTTCAGCAGCCCCAAGCTAAAAGCTGCTGCCTGACAGTGCATGATGCCAAGATAGCACGCTGGCCAAGTCCAATCTATGGAACCCACCCAAAGAGCCTCATCCACATTAAGACCAGAGCCTGTAGCATTCACATCACACACACAAATATCACAATTAGCCCCCCTTGTTGTCAGTTTAGCACAGAGGGCCAGGAATGAATGAGTCACAAGAGACTGACCAGCCAGCAGCCTCTTTAGATTATGGTTAAGGCACATTAGCAAATGGGCAAAAAGCCTGTACTGTTGTTGTCACTGAAGTTCTCTCTACAAAGAACAGGTATAGCAATCTCAACAATCTTCACTTTCCCCGAGCATCATATCCACCTACATGAAACATGCACAGAATCACTCCATGACGAAGGCCCGCTACCCCATGGTTTTAGCTTAGAATTTTTTTTTTTTTTTTGCTTGAATCAGTCATAGAGCAGGGTTTATGGTAAACATGTTGACATCTTTAATTATACTACCTTGTAATTGCCTTTGGTATGTTCAATTATCTTTACAAAAAGGAAACAGATTGGACTGCACAAATCTGGCTATCTGCATACAAATTACAACTCATACACACACAATATAACGTAGACAGCAGCTTTTAACTCAAATAAAACAATGAATTGCAATGTTCACAGGGAGGATGCTTGAATAAAAAAACCGTAACCTCCCACAGTTCAAGTTGTTTTGGGGCCAGTAATCACAGGCAGTTTCTCTATCAGCAATGGGACACAATAAATAATGTGGTGGTGTATGAAGGCCTTAATAGTAACTGTTAAGCATGGCCAGAAAAAATGAAGTGGAGATATAGCACTCAAAATATTATCTGTACTTACTCCTTCCCCCAAATTTTCCACAATAGGTCTTTCAGTCTTCCGTTCTCCACATAGGAACATAAATTACTTCCACACTTTAGCATTATAAAGTATTTGCTTCATGTGGTAGTCTTCTTACAGAAGAGATAGAAAAGGCAGCAGAATTAAATTTGGGATTACAGTTGGCTGAAATTTGGAATTTCCAGGTCATGGGAAATTTCAACATTAAAAATTTCTCATGAACTGGAGATTCTGAAAAATTGTGTTTCAGAAACACTAAAACAGTATTTTCAAAATGAAATATGAAGGGGGTGCTGAGAGTCATTAAACCAAACTGTAAGCCCTGTATATAATGGAAACCATTTCAAGGCTGGGGGTGCAATATCACCCCTAGATCCAGCACCTATGGAAATATGCTCCCAGGTAATTGCTTAGTGAAACTGAAATGATTCGCGTCAGTTTCACTACTTCCCCTCACTGAATAGCAGCTATCAAACTGTCATTTTCAAGGCTACCATTCAGTCCTGAGCAGCCATGAAATGGACATGAACCAGGTCAGCAGCTGCCAGGGATTCCATGGTCCACTAGCCCCATGACAGCCTGACCACATGGATGGCCCAAGGCTGGCAACCCTAGGGCTACCAAATTCCCATGCCAGCTGGCTCCCTGAGCTAATAGAGTATAGGCATCTGGGGCGCAAGTTGACCAGGGAGCCTGGCTCAGTGGCAGACAGCCTGGAAGCCCCAGCTGGAGATGTGGCTCTCCGAGCTTCCAGGCTCCCTATGGTACTGGGAGTCCAGATCCTGAGAGCAACAGCTTGAGGTAGGCCTGCCATGCCCTCATTAGGAATCATGGAAACCCTGAGAGCTCCAGCTGAAGCTTTCACGGCTTCCAGGCTCTCTGCTGTAGAGCTGGGACCTCAAAATTCATTTCTTCAAAGGATGGACAGAAGAGTTTGCCTATATTGATAAAACAGCACTTTGTTCTTTACCATCAACTTTATGCAGTGATCCACCAAGGGTTTTTTTTTTTTAAAGTGTGTGTGTGTATTATATATGTAGGGTGGGCTGGTTTTTTTTTTTTTTTTTTAATGTGTGCATGCACTCTCAGCAACTCTGGTCTTTCCTGGTGTTGCTAGAGGACCTCTGTGCTGGATGTGTTTATTCAAGTGGCAGAATGATAAATTCAACACATTCTTCAACGTGTCAGTCAGCAAAGATAAACCAGAGTTAAAAAACCCCTTCCCCTGGTGGTGTTACCCTAATGATCTTTCATTTTGCAGAATGGGGCACTGTGACATACTAGCTGGTAAACCATGGAGCCTCTGTACTCCCCCCCCCCCCCACCACACACACTATAGCCACAGAATAATAAAGAAAGCACTTAGCATTAACACACAAATTACTAGGGAAAGTGGCAGTTGTGCAGTTTCTTACTTTAAGTCATCTTTGTATTTCACAGGGCCAAGATCATGAATCCTGAAGAAACCCTCTTTGAAGATATCACTCCTGTTTGGGCATATAGAAGACTAGATGCGAATGTTCACAGTTAGTCTGTAAACCTGAACAGGGCAGGGGCTACCTTCTTATTAGGTGTGGGAAATGCATACCATGGTAAGGCTCTCGTCAAGGCCTCTAAATGCTGCTATAATAATAAAGGGACTATGTATGTTGATCAAACATAGCACTGGGTAGTGAGCGAAGATTTTTGTTTGGCCAAAATCCACACACACTTTTTTCTATTCTAGATGAACTCTTGGCATCGTCAGAATAAGCCGATAACATTCTAGACTTCCTAATATCAACTTACCAGCAATGCACTGGCTTGTACAGGTTTGGGTTTACTGTCTAATGCAGGGCAAGTACAAGCAGCTAGCACACATCTACCAACATTAGCATTATTATTTAAGGTTGGGATGGAAAAATCCACTTTGCCATAGCAAACAGGAAAAGTCCCAGTGAGTACATCACTGTCCTGCCCTTCAAAAAAAAAAATAAATAAAAAAAATGAACACAAAAAAACAAAACAAAAACCCCACACAAGGTTAACATTTTTTTACATCCTAAAGTGTCTCACACACAAACAGATGGAGTGTTCTAATTCTTGAAATGCCTCAGGTGTGGGTTAGAACTTTCAGAACAAGCTGCAGCAAAGTGAAAACTAACCAAAGTATTTTCAGTTTTACTTCTACTATTCAGAACCCTATCACTGCTGCAATCAGGTGTTTCATTCTGCGGCAGCTCACAAAGTTTCTGAGTAATAGCAGAGGCTGATACTGAAACTCCTTCTACGGAGGCTGGGAGCTGCAAAATGAAGGCTAGGGTAGTAGAAACACCCCTACTTAGAACAACCAAAAAGTCAAGAGGGTGGAGTAGAGCCATCCCTGAAACAGCAAGCCCCTGCCACCTTCCATATCAGACTTAGCTTTCTGGCTATTATATGTTTGGCATACTTTCTAAGCCCTGTGTGTGGGTACATGGAAGGGGGTGGTTAAGATATGTTAGAAAAGATATGCACAGTACAAGATGTACAGTAAAAGGCATAATGGGCGTTAAGTAATAAGGAGAGAAACTATATGGGAGGAGTTAAAAAATATAGGGAAAGGAAACAGAGACTGATTAAAATATGTAGAGATTGTTTTGGATGGGAGTACCTACAGATATGGACTCATTAACAGCAAAGATGACAATTTCTTTGGGCTACTGAATTTTTAGTTGGAGCAGTATGCTTTTCCAAGGAATTTTGCAAAGCTGATTTAAGGACAGACTATACTCCATCTAGAACAAACAAAAAACGGAATCTGGAAACACACACAAGGATGGAAACGTCTTAATGAGAACTGCACAATGCAACAGAACTCCAAATAAAATGAATGAAGATTAACCTGCCAGGAAAAGAACCAGCCTGCACAGTGCCTTGGTATAAACAAAACTACGAACATAACTGAAAGTGATCTGGGTGTGACACCTGAAGTATTTTAGATTGACTAACATCTCCCCAACCCTTACCCAGAAAGACAAGGGAGTTAGATGACAGACACAGGAAAAGGGCCAAGATGCTGATTGTCTTAGTTGTATGCATTTAGTAAGCAACTGCATTCAATCTGCAAACAAGGATGCACCCTGAACACCATGTGGTGAGAAGAGGAAGCAATTGTTCCAAGCTTCCCACCTTTGAGTAATATTTTTTACCCATCACTGTTACCATCTTAAAGGAAAACATAGTTAAAGTGTCTTGGATTAACCATCTCTCCCTTCAGTAGCTGTCAGCAGGTTCATTATTAGGAAAGAGTTCTCAACGCTAATCAGGAAGAACTCTTCCCACCTCCTCAAAATTCACAAGCAATCCAGGCACAACACAATAAATAATGATGGAAGATCGCAGTAGCTCCAATGAGATATTTTTACCGCACACAAGTTCAGGACTTTACCAAATACTTTCATTTTAGCTTTGTTGGAAGGAAACTAAAAAATCTCAGTATCTATTCTTAGCTCTCATCCCAGTCCTCTAGAGCCCAGTCTGGCATCTTGGAATTGTATTCAAACTCTGCTCCCTTGTAGCGTAAGGCATGCAGGTACATCACAAGCTCCCTAGGAGATGGGTCCTGCCTCACTATTTTACACTCCTCACACAGAGGGTCCTTTTCTTCTGTATGTCCATCCTGATTCCCACTTGAACTAGCTCCTTCAGGATTTGCTTCATGTGTTTCTGGTCTGGTGTCAGAATTCTGCAAACAAGCCTGTATTTCAGCTTCTTTCTGATCCTTAGAGTCCTCAGTTCTGCAGGAGTCTGCGCTTATAGGCATAATCTCAACTGGCTTAGTACAGTAACCTGAATGGTCACATTCTTTACTTCCCACAATGGGCTTCAGGTCCTCCTCTGAAACATCCAAGATGCTCAAGCTCTGTTTGGAACGATGTTCTTCCACTAAAGCCCTGAGAAGCTCCTCATCTGTTTTATTAATCTCACCACCCTTACCCTTAGTAGGACCCCAGGCTTCCATATTGTAGATGGGGTCATTGACAATAGGATATCCCAGGAATTGCAAATGGACCCGGATCTGGTGAGTGCGACCTGTGTATGGAAAACACTTGACCACACTGGTCTTGCCATTATAACTAAGCCTTTGGAAGACAGTTTTACAGGATTTGCCTTTGGGGTCCACACGACACACCCCCACTTTGTAAGAAACAACCAGGATGGGTTCCTCGCAGGTCACTTCATTTTCTGGAAACTCCCCAAGCACACGGCAGACGTACTCCTTTTCCAGCTACGGGGGAAAACAGAGTGAATATCAGAAACACATCAATCCAGACAATGTAAATCGCTCTCGAGCTCCAAATACATTAAGCTAAAACTAACCATTCCTGCCCTCCCCTCCACTTACAGATATGTGGGGAAGTTCAGACATTTCAGTTATAGGATTGCAGCTAAACAGGAGAAGCAAACAAGCATCTCAAGTGTACCTCATTACAAAGTGAAGTCTTCGATTTAGACCTACAGCGGCTTCTGTTCCATTCAGGTGTACTTTATTAATGGAATTTGATAACTTCATAATTCAACATTTCAGCTAAGACCTAGGAAACTATTTTAACATTAAACCCAAATTTATTTCAAGATTTATTCTCAGATTTGTGTTATATCCCTTACTTTTGTGCCCTTGCTGCAAATCTTAAAAGCCAGAGTCCCACACTGGGATTGGCAGGTTGCGGGTGTGACACCCTGTATCAGACGTTCAGCATTTTTAGATGGTTATGATATATTTTGAACAAAGCATGCCTTGTGAGGTATCTACAGAACACTGTCCTGTCAAAATTTGTGTATCAACATTGTATATGGAGCTTTGAGATTTTACTTTATGATTGTTACTGAAATATGCTGTAGTTCTGGGTAATGCCCACACACTATTTTCTCAAAGACAAAGGCACACTGGCACGCCAGCTAGGTGCCAAAAGGCCATTACCTGCTTAATCTGAGATACACCAGCAGGAAAGTTGTTAACAAGAAATTGATAATTCACCTGAAGGACAGTTGGCAGTTCACATACGCCATGGAACTGCCGACACCATGACCCAGCAAAGACTTTTCCAGTACAAAGAGTCAGAGTATAAGAAGGGAGAAAAAATGCCTCTAGAGACCTCTTTTCGCCCATCTTTACTCACAGAAGATCACTTGAAAGACAAAACGTGCATCACTAAACTAAGGAGAGCAGGGGTGCTGGAACAATTTTTATAGTGGGGGTGCTGAGAGTCACTGAACTAAGCTGTTAACCCTGTATATAATGGAAACCACTTCAACATAAGAACGGCCATACTGGGTCAGACCAAAGGTTCATCTAGCCCAGTATCCTGTCTTTCAACAGGTGCCAATGCCAGGTGCCCCAGAGGGAATGAACAGAACAGATAATCATCAAGTGATCCAGCCCCTGTTGCCCATTCCCAGCTTCTGGCAAACAGAGGCTAGGGACACCATTCCTCCCTATCCTGGCTAACAGCCATTGATGGACCTACCCTCCATGAACTTATCTAGTTCTTTTTTGAACCCTGTTATAGTCTTGGCCTTCCCAACATCCTCTGGCAATGAGTTCCATAGATGGACTGTGCGTTGTGTGGAAAAATACTTCCTTTTGTTTCTTTAAACCTGGTGCCTATTAATTTCATTTAGTGACTCCTAGTTCTTGTGTTGAGGAGTAAAGAACGTTTCCTTATTTACTTTCTCCACATCAGTCATGATTTTTTATAGATGACTTCTATCATATCCCCCCTTAGTTGTCTTTTTCCAAGCTGAAAAGTCCCAGTCTTATTCATCTCTCCTCATGTGGAAGCCATGCCAGACCCCTAAACATTTCTGTTGCCCTTTTCTGAACCTTTCCCAATTCCAATATATCTCTTTTGAGATGAGGCACCACATCTGCACGCAGTCTTCAAGATGTGCGCTTACTATGGATTTCTGTCTTATTATCTATCCCTTTCTTAATGATTCCCAACATTCTGTCTCTTAATGTTTTCCCAACATTCTGTCCCAACACCTTTTTGACTGCCGCTGCACATTGAGTGGATATTTTCAGAGAAACACCCCCCAGCTCCAGCACCTATGAGGGAGAGTGGTCCTAGCCTGAAGGTTTTTCCAGCCAGTAAGACTACTGAAAGTTTTTGGGTGAGACAAACTTTTTGCTTTTAAACTTATTAACCTTGGTAAAGTTTAGGAATTTGCTTGCGTGTTTATCTTTTTTCTTCTTTTGTAACCAACTCTGACTTTTATGTCTTATCACTTGTAAATCACTTAAAATTAGGGCTATCAAACAATTAACAAAATAATCACAATTGCAAGATTAAAAATAGTTGCGTTTTAATTGCACTGTTAAACAAGAGAATACCAATTTAAGTTTATAATAAATATTTGTGGATGTTTTTCTACATTTTCAAATCTATTGATTTTAAATTACAACAGAACAAAGTGTACAGTGCTCTCTATTATTTTTGAGTAAAAATATTTGCACTGTAAAAAAATAGTATTTCAATTCACTTCATACAAGTACTGTAGCACAATCTCTATCATGAAAATGCAACTTACAAAGGTAGAATTATTATTTTTTGTTTTTACATAACTGAACTCAAAAACAAAACAAATGTAAAGCTTTAGAGCCTACAAGTCGAAGCATGAAGGGCATACAAATGTTTAGCATATCTGGCACGCAAATACCTTGTACTGCCGACTAGAACAGTGCCATGCAAAAGCCTGTTGTTACTTTCAAATGACACTGTAAATAAGAAGCAGGCAGCATTATATCTCCCGTAAATATTAACAAACTTGTTTGTCTTGAGTGATTGGCTGAACAAGAAGAACTGAGTGGACTAGTATGAGGTGAATTGAAAATTACTATTTCTTTTATCTTTTTTACAGTGCAAATATTTGTAATAAAATATAAAGAGAGCATAGTACATTTTATGTTCTGTGTTGTAACTGAAATCAATACATTTGAAGATGTAGAAAAACATCAAAAATATAATAAATTTAAATTGGTATTCTATTATTGTTTAACTGTGTGATTAAAACCACGATTGTGACTTTTTTTAAATCTAATTAATTTGTTTTGCGTTAATTGCATGCATTAACTGCAATCAATAGACAGCCCTACTTAAAATCTAAAACAAGTTTATTAACTAAGAAAGATACTGTTTTATCTAAACCAGTGTGTTTGGAAAGTCTCACTTGAGACAACAAAGGCTTTGTAGGAATGACGGACTAGTTTATGAGCTTGTACGGTCCAGTGGGCTGCTGAAGGTACAAAGCTGGGACTCAGGGATATGCGGGTGTCTCCCTGTATCTAGTTATTGATGGCAGGGCATATCATTAATGTACTCAGCTGAGAGAGACTTTGCATGCTGGTGGCTGAGAGTGATCAGAGCCCGGAGGTTTGCTGTTTACTAGCAAAGCAACGTAAAAGGCATCCCAGGCTGGAGAGCTAAGGGGCCATAGCAATTCAGCATGCACCCTGGGGAATGTCAAAACAGGATATTGCATAGAACATTTACAGGAAAATTTGAGTCCTTCAAAATTGAAATAGACTTATTAAAACATCAATAACCTCTCAATTATTGTCTCACAAACTAGCACACTTATCCACTATACAACCTACTAAGGCACCCAAATTCTGCTCAGTGGAGCACCACATTAGCATTGTACCAGGAGCACAAGGGGTGCATGTAATTTGTACCCGTCTTCATCTTAAAGAAGGCTGCTTGTAAACTTTGGGAACTTGTGTTTGCCCAACAGTCTGTACTTGGACCAAACCTGCTTCGAAAGCTCTTTAAAGATGTACTTTAAAAAACACTTAAGTCCTCAGCCCTCACCTGTCTCTGCCGAACTTGCTCATCAATCCTCTTAGACACTTCTGCAGTCTTGGCAAACATGAGCACACCGGAAGTCATGCGATCAAGCCGGTGAATAGTGTGCAACTCCTTCAGGTTATGCTCTTTGCCCAAGATGAAGATGACAGTGTTGTGTCGAAATCTGCCGCATGGGTGTACGGGTAAAGACGAGGGTTTGTCCACGACAACCACCTCGTCATTCTCCACCAAAATCTGGATAGGCTGAGCAGTGACTGGAGGCTCATGGCGATGCACTGTATTCCTCAGAAAATCATTATTCTACAAGCAAAACAGATTATTAGAGTAGATAGGATTTCCCCAAATAGCTATCTGTGAGAAATAAGGGACAGAAAGCACAGGTCAAGAACAAAGTGGGACCCAACATTAAGAAACCAGCTAAATATATACTAGGAAATAGGACTGTATTATAATCATTAAGCATACTAGTTTATCAAATCCTAGCTCAAGCACTGCTCGCATGCCTAGTATTCTTTAGGCAGGGGGAAAACTCAATACAAAAAGTCACTTGCGTGCAATGCTGTCTGAGGGAGATGAATGCCTTCCTGACTCGTGCAGGCGAACAGCCTATGCCCTGAAAGTTTGATCAATTTTAACTAATACAGCTTCAAATACTGTCATGAAATTACATCCAGCACTTTTGGTTTAAAGTCACATCTTAAGTTATGCTGAAAAGCATCCCCAGGCAGAGAAAGCCTTACTCTGTGCTCATCAGATGAAGGACTAGTTCTTCCTGGATGTTTGTACTGCACATAGCTTCGGGTCCTACCACAATACAAACTACTATGTTTAAATGTGGTTGTGGCCAAAATATATTACATTATTTTCTTTTCCCATATGAAGAGAAGAACAAAAACAACATCATGACATGTTAGAGAACTAGGCTCTCTTTATGTAGGCTAGTCTCCTCCCCACTCCAGGTCACCACAAATTAGCTACACACATTTCAAAATATTGTTTTAATGATCAGTTTTTTGTAGTCTAGATAGGGTCTTGGGGCTCTAGCTGCTCTTGATTTCTTCTAGAGTGGGAAACATGATACCCCTTCCTCCACACACGGAGCCAGGCAATGAACCCGCAACTGCAGTCACTGTTGTAGAGAGCCACCCGGCCAGAGGGCAGGGCTGCTCCCCACGGAGGCAGCCAGGAGCGGCCAGTTGGGGCCATGGGGGTAGCAGGAAGGAGTGTGTGAAGTAGACGAGGGGCCAGGTGGGGGAGAGGGGAGCTCCACGCGGGAACGGATCTCTCCCCCCAAGGGTGGGGAGCTTGTTTCTGAGACTAGCAAATCGATGCTCCTTCCGCCCACCCCCCGAGAGGTAACCTACGGCCGCCCCCGCCGGTGCCAAGCCGCGGGAAGGTAACCCGGGGTCTGGCGCAGGCGGGCGAGTGGTGGGGTGGCGCCGGGGACCTGCCTTGAGCACGACGCTGAGGTCCCGCACGGGCTGCTCGTTGAGGCGCAGGCGGCCGGCGCTGGCCGCGGCCCGGTAGGAGTCGAGGGGCTGGGCGCGGAACTCGGTGCTGAAGACGTGCAGCAGGCTCTTGCCCACCCAGCGGCCCTTGCAGTAGGTCTGGAAGTCGAAGTGGTAGGGCCGCACCTTGCGCAGCCCGCCCTCGAAGTAGTAGCGGGTCTCGGCGAAGTGCGGCTCGCTGAAGCTCACGCCGGGGTTGCGCTTCCTCGGGGGCGGCACGTAGCGCTCGCCGTGGCCCGGCCGCTTCTCCTCCCCGGCCAGCAGCCGCCGCCTCTTGGCCGCGGGGGGCGCGTCCCCCGGGCCGGGCTCTTCCATGCGGCCGCCCACGGGCGCTAGGGCGGCGAGCGACCAGCGGACTCTCGGGCCGGCGAGCAGCAGCCACGGCTCGGCAGCCACCGCCGGCCTCGCCCACATGGCCTCGGACTGGGATACGCCGGCGCGTGACGCCCCGGCAGCCCAGCCAATCACCCCTGCCCACTCTCGGTGACGTTGAACACAAGCGGCACGAAACTCTCCGCCCCGAGAACTAGGCACCGCCCCTCTGCCATTTCCGCGCCGCGGCCGCCGCCCGCTCGCGGGGGGAGCGTGGGCAGAGCGGCGCCGCGCGTCTCCCCTGAGTCCACAGGCGCAGTTTGCGGGGGGAGCCTGGGGGCCCCTCTACGCTGAAGCCAGTTCCTGGGGCGGGGGCGAGACCCTGCTGCTCTGGCACTGGCAGCTGCGGTGATGTGGCTGCTTCCCTAGCCCATTCCCCCCCCACTGTCCCCGACCCCCCTGCCCCCTCAACCCCATGGACACTCAGTTGTAGGGGTGCCGATTTTGGTGAGACATATTCCTAGAGGTTTCATCACAGGAGAAGCTATAATGAAAGATTAATTTTGAACTTCAGGGGACTCCAGGGCAATCCTGCAGAGTTGGCAACCCAAGCTGTTGTACAGGAAATAGGTGGAAAGAAAAGGAGGACTTGTGGCACCGTAGAGACTAACCAATTTATTTGAGCATGAGCTTTCGTGAGCTACAGCTCACTTCATCGGATGTGGTGGGCTCTAGAACCCAGGTAGCAGCATCCAGCTGCAGAGACAGCAACCCGGAGTAGATGCTGCAACCTGCTCCCTGCCCGGCCCCACTGCGCAGACAGGGGCCCGGGGGTGGGTGCGGGGATGGAGGCAGCACAGCATAGGATGGCTAGAGCTCCCCTCCCCTGTTGCTTGGCCCTCACAGAAAATCAGGGGTAGGGAGTGGCACATGACCCCACATGCCTCCCCAAGCCTCTCATCTGTTTAGGGGAGCAATAACCCTCATGTGGATGCAGTTAGAGATGTAAATATTGTTTAAAAAGTTAACTGGTTAAACAATTACAATTATATAGGTTAACCGAAGTCCCTCTAGGTGGGCCCAAGGCCTGTTCCAGCCAGCACACCCAGGCTGGAGTTGGCCGGGCCAGGAGTGGGGGGAAGCTGGGGTCCCTGTGGGGGTTAACGGTTAAGGTCGGTTAACGGTAAGCTGAATGCTTACCATTTAACCTTTTACAGCGCTAGTGGGAGCTTCCTTATTTCAGCCCTATTAATTCGATCATCACCCTTCAGGGCCCAATTTGAGGAGAGAAAATAATTCCAGCTCCTAGAACATGCACAATTCAATTTCAGAAAAGATTCCACAACAATGGTGCTAATCAGCATCATATGAAACATGGGACCTGTCTGTTTCATCTTGAAGAATACCTATTTTTTTCCTCTATTGAAAAGAAGTGTCTCATTTAGGAGAGTCTTAGGAGCCTGTATCTCAATTCTGAGTAAGCATACTTGATTGGTAACATCAAGTCCTGGCTTCATCAGGGGAATTGTGTGTTGATACAGCTGATTAACTAGCTCACCAAAAAGGGGATGAGAAAAGAATACAGGAACTCCTCGCTTAAAGTCATCCCAGTTATCGTTTTGTTGTTACATTGTTGATCAATTAGGGAACATGCACATTTAAAGTTGAGCAATGCTCCACTCTTACATTGTTTACCTGCCTGCTTTCTCCACAGTAGGCAGCCTCCCTACACTCCCCGCTTTTTCCACAGCGGGCAGCCTCCCTATGCTCCCCCCCGCCTCACAGCATTCCCCAGCCCCGGCAGCGCTTTTCCCCTCATCCCCCCCCCTGCGGCAATCAGCTGGCTTGCTGTATTTAGGAGGCAGGAGGACTGGGCGCGCAGGCTTCCTTTACCTCCCCTGCCTCCTATGAGGCAGGGGGTAGGAGCAAGGAAGCAGCCTACGAAGTAAAGGGGGATGAGGTAGATGGGGGAGGAGGGGAAGAAGAGGCGGGTCAAGGGTGGGGACTTGGGGGAAAGGGGTGGGTGGGTGGGCTGAGGGTTAAGCCCCCTACCTCTGGTGCTTGCAGAGTAGGGGAAGCTGCCACTGCTGCTGCGCAACGTGCTTCTCCTAGCGTACAGCACCTTCAGCCTCCTTGCCTGCCTCATTAAATCCTGTTAAGTCACTGGAGACAAAGATATTGTCCCCACTCTGAAGAAAGATATCCTTGGCTTGGCCAAGAAAGCAGGTTTTGATGAGGTGGAAGAAGCTGATGTTACACAATTTCTGCAATCACACGGAGAAGAGCTAACCAGTGAAGATCTGATGCAACTAGAGGTGATGAGAGCAATGGAAGAAGAGGGCCAAGAAGTAGAACAACCACCAAGCCATCGAAATTTGACTGCCAAACATCTTTCTGAAGCTTTCCAAATGATTGAAGCTGGCTTGCAAATCCTGAGTGATGACGATCCTGACCGGGAACGCAGATCCAAAGTGATTAGGGGAGTTGGTCATCTAATGACTTGCAAAAAAAAATTTACCAAGAAAAAAAGAGGAAAGCAAAACAACAATCTCTAGATGTGTTTTTTCGAGTTCAGAAAGTTCAGCAAGAGGAGCAGCCAGACAATCTACCCTCTTCCATTCTCTGACTCCACCACCTCAACCAAGCTTCATACTCAGCAATGATTGTAGTATTAAATTGCTTGTTTAAAATGTGTATAATGCCTTTTGTCTGGCAAAAAAAAATTTCCCTGGAACCTAACCCCCCCTCCCATTTACATTAATTCTTATGGGGAAATTGGATTCACTTAATATCGTTTCACTTAAAGTCACATTTTTCAGGAACATAACTACAACGTTAAGTGAGGAGTTCTGTATGTTAAGATTAAACAGATCACATACATATCGTAATTTTTCTTCAAGCATCTGATGAGCAAGTGATGAATATAATGCACTACCATTTAATCAAGTACAATACAAATGAATTCTCAAATCTGAGACAGTATTGCACATTCTCCATTCTTTATTTACATAGATATTGCATGTGGAGCCGACCAAAGAGGACAACTGGGCTTATCTGGTTTTACTCAGTCCAGGAGGAAATCAGACAAAATCTCCACAGCTTAGGAACTGGGTGCTGATTGATCTGGAGGAATATTCTTCTCTCACTCCTCCGTATTGAGTTCTTTAAAAAAAAAAAAAAAAGGCCTCTGTGATGTGTCCAAGTTTTAAAAAAAAAAATTGATTTATAAAGCAAAGCCATACACATCTATAGTTGCTTCTTCAGGAACTGTTTCATGAGCTTTTTGTAAATGACACTCTGTCAGACTTCATCCCTATGGGTGGAAAAAAAGGCAACTGTGTTACTGCTATGGATAAATTCAGAATCTTCCTTTACAATGATAATGCACATGAATAGAATATTTATGAAAACAAAAGGCTAGATTGTGATGGAAGCTAGCAATCTCCATTATTCTTTAGTCTCTAAAATACAAGGAAATGCACACAGTTCTCTTGCTGTGCCCGAGGATGTATGCCCCTTCCGTTCGTCTTGCTGGCTGCACCTGCTAGGATTCTGGGGATGGATCTTTCAGCCAGCGGATTCTGGAGGAATGAGCGTCTGTCAACATCATGCCAGTGATAAGGGCAAGTGGAACAAAAGACAAATTACAATCAGGGAAACATATTTTTTACCGAGACCACTGCTTCTCCTTATCTGTCAGGGGAACATAGATCACGCCCATCAGTTGTGTTTCCACGATTTGCCCATCACTGTTTTTGTCATACTGCATCAGAACCTGGTTTGCACCTGCAGGCCCAACTGGCAAGATCAACCGGCCACCTGGCTTCAACTGTTTCAGCAACTGGCAAACAGAAGAGTCAATATCAGCAAGGACCCGAAACAGTTTAAACAAGGAAAGAAAGACAAAAGTAAAGCTGATTATGAGGTCTACTATGTCCACCAAAGGCATTTACAGGTTTGCCAGTTTCACACAGAACAGAAAGGAAGCTATTCCAGTTCTGTTACAGCCACGGGTGCGAGGGAATGAATGCAGACAGACGACATGTCTGTTCATTCTTACCTCCTTTGGTACAGTGTCTGCTGCTGCTCCAACATGGATGGCATCATAAGGTGCTTCTTCAGGGTATCCCTGCCTGCCATCTCCAACTGCAGAGAGGGAATGTGCAATGAAGATGCTTGTTCATGTGGCAACTCAACCTAGAGAGCCCTCTATCTTTCCTTTCACTTGAAAGGTATGCGAGGAAGGCTTTTGTATGTCAGTTGTGTTGGCAATTTGGATTTCTACAAGAAGCCTACTAAGACAGGCTGCTCTATAAAGTTAATTTTTAAAGGAAGATAGATTTTGGAAACAGGCAACACCATTAGAGGAAGGAAGAACCAAAGCTGGGACGGACCCTACGTGACAAAGGAGGTTAGTGCAGACACAGGACTCCAGAGACATAGGTTTAAATTTGATGGGTTATAGATTCAGAGATATTTAGGTCAGAAGGGACCATTATGATCATCTAGTCTGACCTCCTGCACAATGCAGGCCACAGAATTTCACCCACCACTCCTACAAAAAAACCTCACACCTACATCTGTGCTATTGAAGTCCTCAAATCGTAGTTTAAAGACTTCAAGGAGCAGAGAATCCTCCAGCAAGTGACCCGGGCCCCATGCTACAGAGGAAGGCGAAAAACCTCCAGGGCCTCTTCCAATCTGCCCTGGAGGAAAATTCCTTCCTGACCCCAAATATTGCGATCAGCTAAACCCTGAGCATATGGGCAAGATTCATCAGCCAGATACTACAGAAAATTCTTTCCTGGGTAACTCGGATCTCACCCCATCTAATAGCCCATCACATCAGAGTTGGTAGTTTCCAATGGAGATACAGTCAAAAACCAAACCCAGTTAATTGGTATTAACTGCAATCTTTACTTAAAAGATTAGTACTGACATAAAAGAGTTGTTGCACACCTATAAGGACAAAGTTGTATTGAAAGAGCTGCTTGGAGAAGGATCAATTGAAGGGCACCTGCCTACATTATATATGGCTTCAGTCAGTGCTATTAGCCACCTAACCTTTAATTTGCACTTACATGTGGAAATTTAGTTATTCAACAGAAAAATAGTTTCTTAATTAATACTACTGTGACCAGTACCTGAGTACTAAGAAAATTATGCCAACCATAGAAAGGCAGGTCTCCAGAAACAGCAAGGGCTAAGCACTGCCAGACTACAATGCATTCAGGTACAGAAATGAAACACCAAGGTCATGGGCTACAGAGCTCACCAAGAAATTTCACACGTCCAGAAGTGAGCAGAGTTGGATCATCTTCTCTGACATTTCTAATGGATTCATGGACCAGCTCTTCAATATGTTCTATGCCTACTGCTTTCCCTGTGGGACTCACCTGAAAACAGACAGATGCTTCATTATGTGCATACAGAGATTGTGCATTTTACAGGGTGTTTTACTGTTGCAGTGGAAGGATTAGAGAGAATTTCCAGGGACTTGTCTATTATGGGGAATATCGGATTAGGAGGTGCAAATTCTGTATTAAGTTAGTTTTAATGATGGGTAATCCTGTTTACAGAATCATAGGACTCGAAGGGACCTTGAGAGGTCATCTAGTCTAGTCCCCTGCACTCATGGCAGGACTAAGTATTATCTAGACCATTCCTGACAGGTGTTTGTCTAACCTGTTCTTAAAAATCTCCACTGATGGAGATTCCACAACCTCCCTAGGCAATTCCAGTGCTTAACCACCCTGAGAGTTAGGAAGCTTTTCCTAATGTCCATCCTAAACCTTCCTTGCTGCAATTTAAGCCCATTGCTTCTTGTTGATTAGGAATCCGCATAGACTGGGCTTGTCATCTTTCAGGTAACATGTATGTGTGTGTATGATGTGTGCACGTACGTACACACACACACGCTTACCCAAAAGATGACTAGCCCAGTCTATCGGGATTCCTAATCAGCATTCATTAGGAAAGATGTAGGCATCCGCTACAGGTGGATTGGGAAGAGGAACCAAAAGCCTTCCTTGTCAGGATTTCTTTTTGAAAATGTGACCAATTCCCTGGTAAGAGAGTGTCGTGGGCAATCTTCTAGTGCTCTAAGAGTCTATTTTCAGAAACTCTTTTCATTAAGTCATTTTCTGTAGAGTATGTTTCTTAAGTTCAACAAAGCAAGTGAAAGTCAGAAAGTGACCGTTTCTGTATATGGCACTTAATTCACTCCCTTTTCAGTGTATACTGGGTTAATCTGTCTACTAGATCATACTTCTGTTGGCAGATACACCATCTGTTTATACTCAAACTGACTGGAAGGATCACATTTATCTCTTGTTTAAGCTGATCTGGGGAGAAAAACCACAATAGCTTGCTTTAAGAAGCAGATTACTTCTCTTCATATTTATCTCAAGCAAAGAAGCAAATCTTGTACTTTGCTCACCATTCTAGCGAAGCAAGCTGTGAGGTAACCACTTCCTGATCCCACATCCAGGGCCTTTGCTCCTTCCACTAGCTGATCCTTCAGCAACTCCAGAGCATGGGCATGCTATGGGGATAACACCAACAAGATGATATCATGATGCACACTTTCACACAGAGATATTAATTTCTCTCATGCCCCTCCCCCAGTTTTTCCAGTCAGAACTGTGCTAAGTGTGCAAGCATATTATGTTTAAAACAGAACTTTTTCCTTCCCATGACTCATTTTGCAGTGGTGTCCCAATGTTGAGTTTGTAAAATCATTCTGATGACAGCACTTTCGAAAGTTGTTAGGGATATGGATTTCACTAGTGGAATGTTTAGCAGAAAATATCTGGCTTGTGAAGAAGAGGATCTCTTGAAAAAATAGAAAACTTCAATTATTAGCCTTCATAAGACAGAGTTATTGTTTAAAGTAATTGTTCAAGGTTGACTGTCCTTCCTTAAAACTGTTTGTAAGCATTTCACACAGTTGTACAGGACACCAGTAATAAATGACATGTGGTACAAGACAGTGTCCAATGCTCAAGCATATAAGACCTATGTCAACTTGCTATTACATCTTTTAAATTAAAGCTACCTTTAAATTAAAGCTATGAATAGAATGGAAAGTTTATCTTACCATATGGGGTGCACTGATTGTAGCCTTATATCCTGAAAAGAAACCACTGACAGTTAAACACAAGTAGTATGAAATTATGACCATGTCTGAATAATTACTATTAACTACTTTAAAAGCAGTTTGTTTTTATTTTTCTTTCAATATTGCAAACCTTTTCTGTTCTCCCTCCTATCTGAGACCATGTACTGACTTAAACTACCTCCTCTAGGGGGTGTTAATGACAGCAAAACAATATTTCAGGTCCTGACTGTTCCAATCACCACCTAAGTGTTCCAATCAACACAACTTTTCAGGCTCATTCACAACCAACACAGTTCTGTTGCTTAGAGCCCACTTTTGCAACCACTCCAATCAATAAGAATTCTGAGCACAGAATTGACCTGTTACAAGTTTGTTCATAAGGAAGGGGAGGGGCGGGGGGAGGTAATAGCCACCAAAAATAGTTAAGTACTGTAATACCACAAATCGTCTAGCATTAAGCCACAAAGTGGATAAGCTCAAAATAGAAGACCAAAAAAAAAAATCAAACAGATATTTCAATATGCTTGGTGTAGAAAAATAAGTTGTCTGAGAAATCAACAGAGAGGTGGTAGTGGAGGCAGCAGGGAGAAGTCTCAGAATGGATAATAATAATTCAAGGTTCACCCCTCAAGATTTCAGGAAAGGAGGAGGAAAAGCTACAAACACTATCTGCCCGTGCTACAGATGTATGTGTCTGGAGGAAATTTAGATGTCTGTGCTGTGATACCGCAGTGAGAGAGATTTCAGCTTCAGTTTATTTAAAATGTTGATTTAGACCACGTTGCGAGGGAAGCTTTCAGGGCTGAGTGTGCATGGGTGAAATATCAATGTGAAGTATGGTTACTATGCCTTGTGACTTAGGGAAAAGACCTGTCCCGTAGAACGGAGTAATACTAAAACAAAAGTGTGGGTGTAGTGTTTAGCTGCAGTCATATCAGTTATATGTACCATTCATAATATTTTCATGGAAACTATTCAGTTAATGTGGACATTCATGAATGAGGAGTCCTTGTGGCACCTTAGGGACTAACAAATTTATTTGGGCATAAGTTTTCGTGGGCTATAACCCACTTCATCAGGTGCATGGAGGGAAAAATACAGTAGGACTGTATTTTTCCACAAGGACTCCTTGTTGTTTTTGCTGATACAGACTAATATGGCTACCCCTCGGACACCTGTATTCATGAACGAGCAAGTCACAAAATGGCTTCATCCGTCAAATGCAGGAATTCTACAGCCTAACCCCAAATTTTTTATTTTCCCTAACATCCCCTCCCCCAATTCAAACATGCCTTGTGATTCAAGGTGATAGGTGCCATGGATTTTATTGCAGAGTCAGGATTTTTCCTATTATCTTGGAGCTATCCTTTTTTTTAAAAAAAAATCCCATTTTCTGACTTTGCATGTGGAAGGAAAAAGTTATTTCCAGGAGGCTTTCACTCTAAGTATCACAATCCAGTTCCTGAGAGCACCAAATACTTTACTCAGGGCATACAGAAATACTGTTTACTATTTTCTCCTTTGAGTTTACACTGTTTGCATTTATCTATTTGATTTTTGGATCTACAGATGTTTTAAGGATTTCCTCTTTTCTGGCTCACAAATGACTATTCTCAAAGGTACTGAGTATGCACAACACAACTCCTACTGAAGTCAACTGGATTTGTGGGCACTTCTGAAATTCACACCAATGGCTTTTTGAGCAGTGTGTAGCATACACTCACTACACATGTAGCTGCAGCCTGCTTTCACTGCAGCCTGTATCCACACTTGCCACTACAGTGTGTAGCTACATGCAGCAATGAAAGGCTGCAGTCGGGGAGGCAGCAAAGAAAGGCTTGGGTGGAGGGGAGCTGCCGGAGCCTTTCACTACAGCAGGGAAATGCTCCAACAACAGGACACTACACTGCTAAAAACAGCCGTGTAGACGTGAGCTGGTAAGGTATATAGCCTAGAGTTCAGACATACTGGGCACTCTACTTGCCCACCCATGCCAGCGGGACATGCAAGTGTCAGTATACCATACACTGCCCTAAATGTAGACATACCTTGTGTCAAGAAACAATGGTCTACCAACCATCAGGGCTAATCTTCCTATGCTTCATAAAGAGTTTTGTTCTTTAAATATAGTGGCCCCATGATCACATCTGAGCATTCCCAGCCTCCAAAGGGCAGATCCTTTTTCTGTTTCTCCCAAAGAAACCCTCAAGTAGTCTCATGCTGATACTCTTCTTGATGAGCCAGCAGTAAGAGTGCACATGAAATGTTCCTCTTTCCCATTCTTGACACTATTCCATATAGGCAAGACTTGCTAGCGTTGTAAACCAAGACGTACAAACTCACCCTGTGTCTTCCCTCCACTGTTCAATCACTGAGATTAGTGCAGCCATTACACACACCATAAAAGTGTCAATCCGCTACAAATTTCTTACCTATTGACTGAGGAGAATCCATGTATGGGAAATACTTGGTGTAGTGGGCTCTATCTGTGGCCATTAACACATCCAAGACCCGTTGAGATTTAATCACTCCATTTTCTTAAATAAAAAAAACCACAGAAAGAAAGATTTCAGCTATTTAGTACTGTAACATATTCAGGTTTGGACAGAGGCAGTGGAGGGTTTGGGAGGGATAGGCAATAGAGCTACTTGCATGTCTCCAGGTTTGTGGTTCACATCTATCCCAGGTAACTAGTGAGTAAAAGTAGCTACCCTCCAATAGCAGTTTGATGCCCTGCATCAAATAAGTTGACAATCTCAGGTCAGTTCCTAGCAGGCAAGTGCCTGCATTACCAAGCAACACACTTGGCAGTATCAGCAAAGAGGCAAAGGACCAAATGGACAGATTTAATTACACTCTGACCCCCTTACGTGGTTTCTTCAAGTCATATTAAGGCACCTTGGCAGGATGTAAAATTATGAAGTTAAGGAGAATGACTGCAGAGAAGTTCACAGTTCCTTCATTCCTAATTTCTCTGCAGTAACTCCCGCTGAGAGAACAGCTGTGTGGCTCTAGCAACAGGGGAATTCAAAGCTATTACCGTTACAACCCAAATCATTTGCCCAAAATGGAGTGGGAATACCAATAACTATTCTAGTCCCAGAACAGCTCATTGGAGTTAACCGCATAGAGCACTGACTGTAAAAGTCAGTTATATCAGCTTCAGTCTCCCTATGCTCTATGTAATTGATTTCAGAATCATACAAGAGGTGTTTTGCACATACCCAAATAAGTGACACATATGAGAGACTTTGGGTCTGGATAGTTTTTCCTACTAATCCTAGCATCCTGTCCTGTTTAGGATTAGAAACAGAACAGTTTCAGGCTGTGACATCCAGATTCTGAAGTGGCTGAAGATAAAAGTGCCAAGACTACTGCAGGACATTTTAGAATGATGGATTACAATCCCACTCAGTCTAATGTGAAAATCAAACCTACAACTGTTAAAGTACTGAGAAGTTTCATTATCAGCTTTAAATGTGAGCCCTGAGGGGCTGCTGGTGGTACTCACTGTAAAGATTGTTGAGTAGCTCAGCATGTGTTTTCCCACTTGAAGTCCAGGCCATGGTTCTTGTGAGCAACAGTCCCATGAGCACAGTAAATATAGCACACTGCAGCACACGGCTCATGTCTCAGAAATGCACAGTGGCCTCCCAGGCCTTGCATGCCAGTCATTGGGGGAGGGGGGGGAAGAGGGTGCAGAAAGCAAGAGAGAGAGACAGACAGACTTTAAAACAAGCTCGGATAACACCCAGCAAAACTCAAATCCTTCCCAGTCACAAATGGCCAAGATTAAAATGATATACACATCCTATAGCCATTAAACAATTTTAGCAACCACTACATTTATGTTACATGATGTGCCTCATTACCAACCCTGAAGAATCAAGCCCTCTGACCAAACAACAGACAGAGCACGGATTGCTGCAATGCAAGAATTCCTCATATTTCTTTGCCAACACGTCTTAATGTGGACCTAGAGAAAGCACCTCCATGAATAAAAGGGTACTTCAGTTTAGGAACAGAGATGTCAGTTAGGGCTAACTGATGATTGTTCATATGATGTGGACACTTATTCCCAGAGAATATGGAATTAAATGCCCAAACACACATGGCAACAGCTTTCTGTCACCACTAACCTGGGCTGGATTCTAACTAGCAGTATAGAAATAAAAGGTTCTGTATCCAGTTATCACTTTTTTGCACTTCTCTGTGTTATGACCAACAGTGACCTCTGTTTTTGAAGATTCACCCATTCCGAAGATATGAAGATGTCCCTGGACTCACATAAGCCCTTAAATTCATTTTCTTTAATTAAAAAATTAACCAACATTACAAACACAACTTGAATGTCTAAAGAAGGAAAAAACTAAACACTATTGCTACACAAGTCTATAAGTATACAGACTATTATAGCACATAAACACAGCTCCTGCATTTCTATATTTTGCAGCAACTAAAAATTGCTTCTCAAAATTCAAGGAAGTGGGGAGGAATCTGTGTCATTTAAGGGCTTTATAACAGTCCCCTGATTACTGGGGAGCTACTTCAAGTACAGTTCTGCTTTGAAGAGCGTAATGGCATTTTCTTACTCCTTGTGTATATGTGGTCAGTTGTACTGTACTTTTTTTAACATTAGAGTCAGCACATAAGTTTTTATTAGCTTGTAATCCTTTTAGTCTCTCAAAGCCAACACAGCAATGGGAGAGTGAGCTGCAGTTCCTGTTCCATGATATGCACCAGAATTTTTTTCTAACTTCCAGCCAGTGATATCAGTGCAACCTACTGTCTTCAGATTCTGCTGTAATGATGTCTGTGAGGTAGCAATGCTTGTGCAATCCCTTCCCCTTCAATGTAGTGCACAGATGTCACTGAGCTTAATTTGGCCTGAAGAGCTATTTTTGCTAATGATGATGTGCAAGATGGTAAAAACCCAGATTGATTGTCAGAGCCTACGCTGAGTTTGCAGGACTGGGTGTTGGAAGAGACTCTGACCTGTAAATTAAGCACATTTGATGCAGAAGTATCAAGACAAACAAGAAACCTACAATGTTATTTCAGTAACCTTTCAGAGTAGAACTACACCTTAAACCTATCACCCTGTGTAACAATATACAGCAATGCCACTGTGACACTCTGCACTTTTATGTTCATTCCTTTTTCCAAGAGTGTGCTAAATTTTGTCATAATTGGATAAAAAATTATTTGTATCCAATTATTATTTTTATGCCTCATTACTTGTAGTCACTTAAAATCTTTCTGTAGTTTAGTCATAGAATATCAGGGTTAGAAGGGACCTCAGGAGGTCATCTAATCCAACCCCCTGCTCAAAGCAGGACCAATCCCCAATTTTTGCCCCAGATCCCTAAATGGCCCCCTCAAGGATTGAACTCACAACCCTTGGTTTAGCAGGGCAATGCTCAAACCACTGACCTATCCCCCCCCATGAAGTTAATAAAGTTGTTTTACTCAAATCAGTATGCTTGGATTGAAGTGTTTAGGAAACTTCACTTGGGATAAAAGGATTTCTGCATATCATTTTCTATTAATAAAATGATAGATTTTATATGAGCTTGTATTATCCAGGAGAGGGCTGGGCAGTATAAGATGCACATTTCTGGGGAAAAGTCTGGGACTGGGAATTTGCTGGCGTTGCTCTGCAGTGTAATTCAAGTATAGCTGGCCATGGCACTCATATAATATAGCTGGGAATATATGTGAGGCCAGACCAAGAGTGGTTGCTTTCACAGCAGAGCAGTATAAAAGCCACCTCAGGCTGGAGAACTGAGGGGACACAGCTGTTCAACAGTCCAGATTATACCATGTGTAATGTCACAGCCACACACCAATTTAGGACACGAAGTAAAGAATGAATCCAACCAAAGCTACAGAGGGAACCTAAGCAGAAAAGACATAAGCGAGATAAATAGGAGTTTGGCCAGGGTACTGGAGCTCAAACACCTATTTTCACTAAAATACCACCACATCATCCTGATTTTGACTTTTTTCTCCCACATGCCACAACAGTTTGCAGAATATCAGTTGTCCAGCTTTTACTTTAAGTGGATTTAATGCTCTTGATGTGTGGACTGATGGAAGCCATTAAAGATTGCAGCTTTGAGAGTCCAAATTTTACTTTATAGATGGCTGCTAGGTAGATGTAGAGTCTTTGCCAGGGTGGATTTTCATATCTCTGAACCTTCTGCTATCTGTACATTTAGTAAGGGGGAATAACCTTTAAATCTTTGTACTTCTCAATCACAGTTACATACAGCCTTCTGTACTGGTCAGTCATTCCCATCCCCTGCCCTCAAAGCAAAGGGAAATTAGAATTAAACCATAGGGTCTCTATAATTACTCAACTTTCATGACCAGTGTGATCTACATATGCAAACAATGATGAAAAGGAAGCGACATGCAGTCAAGTAAGAGATGGAAAAAGCAAAGAGAAGGCTAAAACATGGCTTTCTGCCTTGGTCTGACCCAGAATGCTGGGAAAGGCAAGGGGAATGCCCAACTCTGCCCTCATCCCCACCAGGGCTTACTGCAGGATCCTGTTAAAACTGAAAATTACAAATAGCGTTGAGCTAGTAACAAGTTCTCCATGTCCGCTACCTGTTCCTTGACATACTTTATTGACCACCCAGAGACAAGTTTAGTTTTCAAGGACACCTTCCTCTCAAAAAAGTGAGAGTGAGGAATTCCCTTCTCACCTCAAAAGAGAGACCATTACTCTCTCCAGGTTGTACCATGATTGGCAGAAGGGTGACCCAAAACTCCAGGCTCACGGCCATAGGCAGAGGATATTTTGCACGTCTATAGCCTTTCTTCCAAGGACATCTTTAGGGTCAAATTCACTCACAGAACATCAAACTCTTTTTTCAGACCATTTTTTTCCCCTACAGAAAGAACAGTCTCACACAAATCATGAGTTGTTTTAAATGAAATCTTATAACCTAGCTCTAGGATTTATCACAGGCAAGTAAAAGAAAGAATTACTTTTGTGACTTATTATATCTGGCTAACTCCAGGTTACCTCTGCCCGAAACTCATAACAAAATAATATCGATACCCATACAGGATTTCTAGAGATTATTAATTTTTTCAGTTATTCCTTTTGCCATAAAGATTTTACTCATTCTGTAGAAATCACAAGTGGAGCTTAATATTGAATAGTAGTGAAATTAATGCTTTAACATATAATATTTTGTGATTAAAGTACAGATCTCCATGGTGCAGAATGCAGCGCTGAAATGGTATAAATGTGATGTCAGTTAATATTACAAGGGTGAGGTGGATTATTTATTTTCAGTTTTAAAACTTTACTTGCAATATGAAAGTTGACTAGCATTTGTTCAGCTGAGAGATTTCCTCTCCCCTGCCCCACTGGTTTTAAAAGATGTTAAAGAAAATCAGATGGGAGAAGACTGAAGGCAGTCCCACTGTGACATGTACTGGGAATGAATCCTTAATTCTGATGTACAATTATAGATTCATAGATATTAAGATCAGAAGGGACCATTATGATCATCTAGTCTGACCCCCGCACAACGCAGGCCACAGAATCTCACCCACCCACTCCTGCGAAAAACCTCTCACCTATGTCTGAGCTACTGAAGTCCTCAAATCGTGGTAAGGGGAGGGATAGCTCAGTGGTTTGAGCATTGGCCTGCTAAACCCAGGGTTGCGAGTTCAATCCTTGAGGGGGCCATTTAGGGATCTGGGGCAAAAATTGGGGATTGGTCCTGCTTTGAGCAGGGGGTTGGACTAGATGACCTCCTGAGGTCCCTTCCAACCCTGATATTCTATGATTCTATGACTGTGGTTTATTTGAAGTCAATGTGAAAAAGCAACCACTCCCTAGATAGGAATAAGATCAGTCCACTGACTCCATCTGATCTGGTATCTGACCAGCAGCAATGGCCAAAACTGGTTTCTTCAAGACAAGGCCCCTTAAATGCACCCCAATCAATTGTGCTGTGCTGTGCATTAGGGGCAGAGGAGGAAATGCCTTCTATACCCCTACAAGCAATGAATCTTCAGATCACAAACTATGTCAGTACCTCACTTATTTTAACTTGCATAACTATAGATGCTATTGCGTTGTGGAGCTGAGAATTAATGGACTGTGGGAATTTTCCTAAAAGAGAAAGCCTTAAGGCAAGGGTGCATGTGTGACAAACTACTCCATACTTAAGTGATAAAAATGTTTTTCCATCTCTTTACAGAACTTAAAATAACTAAAAAAAACCCCACTCTTTAATATTAATCAAAAGTTTGTTAGTTTTAAAGGGTGCACCTGGAGAACACATGGCAACACTGGAATGGGATAAGTGAAAGCAACAGCAGGGATTCAAGATGTTATGTAACATACTAATTTGTCAGAAGATTCCCCCTGAGAATATTGCTGATTATTACTTACAGCGTTCTCCACCTAACTACAGGTTGCTTAATTACACAATCAGTTTACGCATATAAGAATCAGAGCATGATCAGTGGCAAGTTATTACAGTAGAACCAGTAGGAATACCAGCGTTAGGAACTGACTAGTCAAGGACACACTGCATTTGGAACCGGAAGTATGCAACCAGGCAGCAGCAGAGATTAAAAAAAAAAAGAAAAAAAAAACAAATACAGCACAGTACTGTGTTAAACATAAAGGGAAAGCAGCACTTTTCTTCTACCTAATAAAGTTTCAGAGCTGTATTGAGTCAATAGTCAGCTGTAAACTTCTGGAAGAACCACCATAAGGGTTTGTTCAGAGTTAGGAGCAGCCTCCACTCCCAAGGTGTTTGTAAGGCTGAGGCCCTAGTGTAAAAGTTAGCTACACCAGGGGCCTTTTAAAGATTCACTCTTCAAAGTGAGCTGTAAACGCTGCTCGCGGATGTGTTACAGCTTCTGCCCCTTCACTTCTCCGAAGAGGTTTGGTCCCCCCGCGACCTTTCCCACCAGCGATTAGCAGCTGCAGCACAGTGCAAGGCAACACGTCACTGGGGTATAAAAACATCCCGTTGGGAAACAACACACGTGTCTCACTGGCCAAGGGAACGTGCAAGGCCCTGAGAGGGCTAGACAGTTTCCAGCTCTCTCCATGCCTCCCTCCCTCCCTTCGCGCTTGCACCCAGGAGCGGGCGCGCAGCCTGGGGCAGGTCCCGGGCTGTGCGCTCAGCAGACAGCGACTAACCAGGGTTTGTAAAATCAAGCCTCTGACTCCGGTGCCAGCGAGTTAAAATCGGAGGCAAACAAAACAAACCCTCCCACCGCTCGAGCCTGCGGGAACCGGCCGGCGCTGGCAGCCCTCGCCCCGGACTGGCTGGGGGCCCCAGCGCTGGGCGAAGGAAGCTGAGGCGCCCCCCCCGGGCTCGGATCGAGGCGGGCAGGTGGCGCCGCGGGAGGCCGCGGAAGGGAGCTCTCCGATGGGCGGCAGGGCGCGGCGCAGCTCAGCCCCGCCCAGCGGAGCAGGGACTCCGGTGCCCACCGAGCCCGCGGGGAACGGCCACTTAGGGCGGGGGAGGGGGCGGACAACGCTACGTCCCTCCCTAGCATACCCGACCAGGACCCCGCGCTGCCCCTGCGGAAGTGGAGTGGGTCAGTGCATCAGCCTCACCTGCGCAGGCGCACTAGGGCCTCCCCCTAGCCCTCATACCGCAGACAGACCCACTTTCACGACCCCTGTGCTATGTGTAACAACGACTTGCCCTCCCACGCTCCGTTTGTTATGAGAAGAGGACAAGTTCCGCCCGGTTTCAAGATGGCGTCATGCCAAGAACCGCGCAACGTTTCCCGCCCCTTCTCTCCAGAAGGAGGAGTAATAGGCACTTTCCTGTAGCCAATGGCTGGCACGGCAGGGCTGCCCTTCCATTCGCTGATTGGTCAGGCTACACGTCAGAGAAACCTCAGTACGTCCCCATTCGTCCTACCCTGGAAGGAAGAGGGGGCAGCAGTGAGGGACTCAGGTAGGTGGGGGTCTTGGGCTCTGCGGGTATTGGGGTGTCGCTGCTGCCTCTGTGCCGGGAGGGGCTGTCACCGCACCTCTGGCTTCAGCTGGGGACAGGTCTGGGAGGCTGTTCCCCCAAGAGGTGGTAGCAGCTCCCCGAGGCTGATGGGCCTCCATGATGAGGCCATTGGCGGCTCCACCATCCTTTGGACTTGACCCTGCTGAGATTTTGAGCCTTTATTTTTATGCCTGGCCCATGCCCCCGAGGCAAAATATGTGCCCTGCATGGAAGATGGGCAGCCTCCCCCCAGTTATTTACTCAGCCCTAGACTCTCTCTGAAAGGGGATGTGCATAAAATGTGCATGAAGTGTGCAAAAGCCACACTTGGCTTTTTGGGATTTACATAACCTGAGCAACAAGATTTTTGTAATCATGCCTTTTTGGTCCATGTGACTAGGCTCTGGCAAACCTGAGACTTTGTTCACTGTGGCAGAATTGCTGCATTATGAAGTAGTGTTTGGTTTGAAAATTTCAGGTTTAGCTGAATGGCCTGTAAATCACAGGATGGACCTATCAAAATCAGCGTGGCTCTTTACAAAATATAGTGTAAACTGGAGATTATTTGAAACTGACGGAGGTGCAAGCTTTTCTGAATCATTCTATTATGACTCATACAGCATAGATCACATAATCCCAGTATGCAAATACAATCTATTAGTACAAATTTCCCTTTATGGAAAGTGAGAAACAAGACTTTGTGATTTTCTGAAAGGAGCTTTCTAGAAATCTAAAATCTATTTAGACTTAAGGCTGGGGAAAAAATCATGTGTAGATGGAAACATTGTTTTACAGGTGACGCTTACAATTCATCACATGTATTTTTTCAGGATTTCTGCATAATGAAAATGATTGAGAATGTTGACTCTGTAGTAACTAGGTCAAGCCAGGACCTCTGGGCTGAAATCTGTTCCTGTCTGCCAGATCCAGATCAGAAAGAAGACTTTAGTGATGCTTTTACAGATTGCTTCACAGATTCTTACATCAGTAGAGAAAGCCAGGATGAAGAACCAGATGGTTCTTTCCAAGCAAATCTGAAGCCCTGGGCACCTCTGAAAGATTCAGAGACATATTTAGCATCGCTAGGTGAGTAGATATTAAAATTCTGATTTCTGAGTTTGCTTCAGTCAGAAAGTAAGTTGAGAGAATGGTGAGGGCTTCTGTATCTCTGTTAATGTAATTGTAACTCAGGGGATGACACTCATCCCTTTGAATTAAAAGACTCTGGACTCAGGCTCCCATGAGGATTTGACTTGTACCCAATGTTGATAGTGCACTGAAGTACTGGCAATCTGAGGAGCTGCAAAATTAGCTTGGTTGAGCTTCAGCTGGACGGTTAAAACTGAGGCCCTTTCTACACATTTCTGGGTATTTCTATGGGTGAATTAAAGATCCCACACCTTCTTTCAAAAATAATTCAGAGTTAACCACTGTTCCTCCTCTAAAAATAGTTTCCACTGCATTTAACTATGAATGGGGAATGTGTTCTGAATTACCCATATCTAATTTGTTGCTTTGTGAAACATTTTGGGACACTTCTAATCATTCTGTTAAATATGTTGTGTGCTTATGGAGAGAAATGCAGTTTACTCTTGATCTGTGACCACTGTCCAGCTTGGGGGAGAAAAACTTAAAACAGATACCAGTGGTACTTTCCTAAGTCCTGCACACTAAAGAGACCAAAAAAAGAAGTCACTCACAGTAGTTGCGCAGATCTTCATAATGTGATTATCTCTCTTCTTTCTTGCACACTTTACATGTCCTGACATCAGTTCTTCTCTTGTGCTTTGATCAGGTGTCAAATAGTTAGTTGACACTTAAGTTCTTATGACTAGGCTTCGGAGTCAGTACCTTGTTGCAGCTAATAGGAACTCTTTGTACCTCACAGTTACGGTTTCAGCCTGTGTGCAGAGTTGCAAGGTTTCACAATTTTTGCAACCACAAGGGCTAGAGACTTATGTCTTAAAACGACAACTTAGCATCTGGAGCACAAGATGACAGCCTCCAAAAAGAAATACTGGCCTGTTATGCCACCACAAGCTGGCCCAATTTGACTCCTTCCTATGACGTTGTTCTCTGTCAAAACTACAGTGAGCACAAGTTAATACATGAGCCAAATAAAGAAGAAATCCACAATAATGGAATTTTTAAAAAACAACCCTATTGATTTAAACAAAAGAATGCACTCCTCCAGATTTCAAGTAGTAGTAAAATAGTTAACTTTTAAATATCATTTAATCATGTAGAGTTAATCTAACCCTTTGGATTTAAACTCTCTCACCATAACCTCCTGTTTTTTCTCTTTCTTCAGTAAAACTTCTTTTTCTTCCGCCCAGAGAGAAGACTGATGAGAATTAAGGGTTTGTCTCAGGAAGTGACCTCCAAGGATATGCTGCATACTCTGGCCCAAGCAAAGAAGGAATGCTGGGATAGGTTCCTGCAGGAAAAGTTTGAGTCCGAATTTTATGTGGAGGGACATGAATCTGAAGAGAGGTAACAAACGTGATGAGGAAACGCCAGTCAGACTGATTCAGGGATTACCATTAGCAAATAGAGCAGAGCTTTCTTTTAAAAGAGTAAAATAAAATTGTTGGAGATTTCTAGTGAAGTGTGTGTGTGTGGGAATTACAGCATTACAGTAATATTGTTACTTAATGCTTTGCCTCTTCCGAGCAATTCACTGATATTATTACAGCATTTCAGTGAGACAGGAAAGTAGCCATATCTCCACCTTATACATAGGATGACTGTGGCAAAGAGGGTAAGGCCTGAATTTTTAAAAGTCCACTAATTTTGGGTGGCTCAATTTTGGGGTGTCCAACTTGACACATGTTGCGCCTGCTTTTCATAGGTGCTGTGACTTCAATTGCTTTATTTAGAATGGTGGGTGCTCAGGCATGCTGAAAATATGGCCGAATATGTCTCCGTTTGGAAATATCTAAAAATTTAGGTCTAATCCTAGAGTGAGAAGCTCCATGCAGGCCAGCTCCTGATTCTGTGCAGAGCCCCACTGAAGTCCACACTGCTCCAGCAAGAGAGATACCTGTGAGGAACTTCTTGTAAGATCAGGTCCGGGCAGGACTTGGTGTCAGAGCTCAGATTAGAACTCTTGAGTTCCTGGCTTCTGTTTCTATGCTTAGTCTGTAGTGCTCCTGTGAGCTCTCTCCCTTGAAAATAAAGTTTTATATAAGTGCTAAGTATTAGCATCCTCATTAGGTAGGTCAGATAAAGGAAACAGAAATTGTTCTGGCTTGAACTGCATGTTCTCCTCCATAGCACAAAGGTCCTAGTTCCATCTCCTGAAAGATGCCATTTTCTATATATTGAACTGCAGTCCCTTAGAGACAGTGTCCTGACTTGTGTTACAGATGCCATTAAAACATCATGTGGGGATGTCAGGAACCAAACATTCATCTTCTTGAGCACAGTGGATTCCTGTTTCTTCTCTGGCACACAGATTAGTCAGTTAATAGATCCTTCCTGTACCCATAGGAGAGCCTATAAAATGGAAGAAAGGCCTGTGGAGGGTTAACACCACCAGATTTTATAATTCAGTACTGGCTTTTACTGCTGCCTTATATTTAACTTCTTACTTCTTTCCCTCAGCACCCTGGAACATTTAAAGCGGTGGCTGCAGCCTGATAAAGTGGCAATCAGTACTGAAGAGGTACAGTACCTGATTCCCCCAGAGTTCCATATAGAGAAGCAAGAAACTGAAGAAGAGTCTCCAGCAGCAGAACAATGAAATGCACTCCAACCATGCAAAGCTGCTGTCCAAGGACTGACAGAGCTGCATTCAGTGGCAGTAATAAAAGGGTAGGGTGAGGAAATTGCCAATTTTTGGTCAGCAAGGGAAAGAGCTATGGACATCCAGAGGATAAAATTGCATTTGTTATCGACAGGAGTGAAGTGTCCTGCAACTTTGTGCATGCTGGACTTAAATCTTGTTTTTAGCTACGTGGTTTCCCATCTTGTAGTAAACCAGTCATTCCAGTTTAAAAAAAAAAAAGTTTTATAATTCACTGAAATGATTACTGAACAAAAAGAAGCTGGTCAAAAAAGGTGATATCCTTGAGTAGTGCAGCTAATAACTCAAAAGACTGAGTCATTTCTTCCTCCTTTCTTGTACCCTCTCTTTGTGGCTATATCTTTCCTGTTGTTAGCTTCACAGGCGTTATTTGTTGATCTGTTACAACAATTCCGCTGTAAAGTTATCTGTAAAACTCCACAATTTGTGCTTGAGTTGGCTCTAAACGGTATCCTGGAGAGATGAGAAACATTTGCTCTGTTTGGTTTTGGTGCAAACTAAATGGGATTCTACTCTCCAATGATAATTATCAAAGCCTGTTTAAAATTCTTCTCTTTATAATGTACCAGCCTGGAATATCACATTTATTGGACCTTCAGACAGTCTTGTATGAAAAGAGGTGTTTCTCTACCTTTTTCTTCTGTTTGATTTGTTTCCCACTCCCCCCCTCCCCCAAGAGGGGCAGGTTAGATTCTAAATCTAAATGATAGATTCTAAATCAGTGGCAGTGACAACCGATCAATGGATTATTTTCATGTTAAATAATTCCTTGTGAGTCTTACATTAAGCCTGTTTCTATAGATACTTGATCTGTTTTATCTACAGCAAGTTGTCCCCGTCCCCCATCATTACTCAAAGGGTCTGTAATCCTGACCTTTGTATGAGACTGACTCTTATAATTATTGTATAGCTGCAGTTTCTTATATGGTATCAACAGCATAGGGCAATAGAGAGCAATGGCTTACATCTTCTGCTGGGGACAGTACTTAAAACTGTAGTGATTAGTTCTAATACTTTATACCGATATAGACGTTATGTAGCAAATATGGATCTGTGAAAATGCACTTGCAAAACAGCTTCTTGAAATACCTACCCGTTTCTATGTCTCCATAATTGAGTAGTGCTATTGTTTGTTTTGAAGCGAGCCATAGTTTTACTGCTACTTGTGAGCAGGAAGTCCAGTAGGATGACTTGGGACTTGTCTAAATGGGGAAATTTACCTGCAGAACTATACTGGTATAGTTATGGCAGTATAAGTCCCTGCATGAACACACTTATTCCAGAATAAGTGTCTACATGGGAAATTTTCCCAGTATAACTATACTGGTCTGGTGCTGTCAGTAAATTTTCCTGTGTAGTCATGAGAAATACAGCTCATCATTTGAACATACAGAGTTGGGTCTTTTATTGGCCCACACAGCTGGGAAGAATTTACAGTATTAGTGCCAGTGAAAACCTGGACTTAAGTTTTCTTCAGTGCAAAGCTATTTATTTGAAAGAATCCGACAAGCAGCAAAAAGGTTATACAATGCTTTTTCCTAATAAGCCTCAATTCCCCAAGCATAAACTCTCTTAGTAACTATGCTGGCCCTACGCATTATCCTGATTGGCAAATAAAGCAGGTATAGCTACCAGTTCTAGATGAAGACTTCTTTTCCTTTTCTTCTCAAGCACTTGGTCTGTCAAATGTCCCCAGGGCAGCGTGTTGGCTACCCTGAAACCCTGTGACCTAAAAATCTCTCGCAGAAGGGTGTTGGCTATAGTGGCCGTCCTACAGCATCACAAGCCTCCTTAGATATTAGTTGGGGTGGCAGTGGCACATAGGATTATTCTGCAGTACTTATACACTTATCTCCAGGGAGTCATATGTCCTCGAAATATGCCCTGTTGGCATTTCATGACTTGTTTTTTTTCCTGCTTAATATTTTCGGAAGGGACTACAGGCACAGACTGAAGGCCGACTAACATTTACCTTTTCATCAGTCATTCACCTGAGCTCTTTTTGTTGTGCTGTCCTAAGGAGTCAGTTGATGCAAGTCAGTTAGTACCAAGTCCACCATCTGTATGTTTTCTGCCTGTTTTCTAGGTGGTCTGACCATTGACTGACCGTGACAGTTCTTCCAGATCAGCACAGATACACAGAGCCCCAAGTAAACATCCAAAGTACATAGTTGTGTCAGCATACAAATGCAGTTTCAACACTCTCACTCAGTAACTTTTGATACCACTTGTCGGATGCTAAGGGAATGCTGCTCCCAAAATCCCCTAGCAAATTCATATTTACTAAGCTGTACCAGACCCAGGTCAACCACAGTAATTCATAATTCAGCACCATCTCAACATTAAGGACAGGAGATTTATAAGATGTGGGTTTTTAAAATTAAATTTCCACTATTTAACTCCCCAAATTTTAAAATGCTATTTAAAAATAGAATAAGTGTAAATTTAAAAATCTCTTGCTTTATTATACATTGATACTGAGTTTCTATTCTGTAGCTGAAACTATGTTGTCAGACTATAATGAGGGTGACTTCCTATTTGATACTGTTCACAAGAACATGTAAATGATTTCCTCTTTTTTGTAATCAGAGATTGTGGTTAGGATATTTTATGCTACACTGTAGTTTCCCTTTAAAGCTGCTAGTAAGGAGATTATACACCTGGAATCAGAAAGTCTCAAACTAAGTTGAAGTTTCAACAAAATTTAAATATTTGAACCTACAGAATGAGTAACTGAGGTAATCTCGTGCAAAAATAAACCAGTTTCTATGAGTTAAATTTTAAGTATAATAAAATGAAGCTAAATATATGAATTGACTCTTCTGTTTTTCCAGAGGGGGAAGCTTAGAGCAAGCAATTTTGGTTTTTGATCTTTCCATTTTAAAAAGTATCGAGATCCCCAAGGAAAAGGAGGATTGGTGGATAAAGCTTTGTTGTCTGAATACATCATTAGCAACTGAGCTCTTCCTGTTTACACTGATGTGCCACCAGTCACATAGCATCCCCACTGGATGTCACTGCCCTGAACAGTGTACATTAGTAAGGTGGTGTAGATTACACACTGAACTATGGACATGTAGTCCTATGTCCTTTTGAGCCAATCTTGGTACCTCAGAGATGGGAAAACTGAAAGGGGAAGTGGGCCGTTGTAGTCTGTAAATAGTTCCATTCAATTCTATCAGTGAAGCCAGTTGTGTGAGGGGCAGAGTACCTTCAGGTCCCACTCAGCTGAGTCCCACATGCAATAATATCAATGGGAGTGTTTATTGGCTTCAAAGGGTGCAGGATCAGGCCCACTGACTAGTGTACTAAGCCTTTTGCAGGACAGTGTGAAATATGTCTTTGCTATAATTTAACTCTAAACAAAATGCAGAAAAACTTATAAAAACATACCTGTACGAGATTGTCAGGGAGGTAAATGGGTGTACAAGATTCAGGATAATGATGAATCAGGCCCACAAAACTCTCCACATCTTCACAACAGAGAATTAAAACTATCAAAACTTAAAGCCTCTCTATTAAATGGCTTTTAACTGGAGATCAGACTCGGATAAAACACCAGATCCAACCCTCCCAATGTTGGTAAAACCTCAATCCAAAGTCTCTGTCTCAGGCTTATCTCTACATCTGACTTGATCCGGACATATACAGTGTGGCAGAAAGGCTAATATGCCACTTCTGAGAATAAACAGAGAAACAAGGGAAATTGGTTGATATATCAACATTGAAACTGATATGGCACAGTAATATGTTAAACAAAGTACAGAAAAATTTAGATGCACTACAGCTGAGTAAAAATGTATGTGTGTATACAGTAACTCACAGAAATTGTACTTTGACTGGACAACATGGATAAATAGAGGAACACCAAAACTACTATACACACTTTTATACAAGTGATAAAATATGACTTTCTTGCAGCTAGGGGGAAAACACAACCACCAAGGAACGAAAGCTAGCGTGCACCATGAACAACTTCCAAAAATGTCCAAAACAAGTGCTTTCAGGAAATCAAACAAAAACAAATCCAAACTGGAGAAAATACCACCCCATAAACCTACTTGAATTTTACCCCAGTGCATCCGTGGGAAAGTGAAAATGAATGAGCTGTATAAGAATCAAGTTTGAATCTAATATGCTTCAGGATACTGAACAATAGAATAAAGCACAAGAACAAATCCGCATAGACACTCCCCTGGAACCCCCACCAGGGGTATTCTATCTGCTACCCAAGATCCATAAACCTGGAAATCCTGGATGCCCCATCATCTCAGGCATTGGCACCCTGACAGCAGGATTGTCTGGCTATGTAAACTCTCCTCAGGCCCTACGCTACCAGCACTCCCAGTTATCTTCGAGACACCACTGACTTCCTGAGGAAACTACAATCCATCGGTGATCTTCCTGAAAACACCATCCTAGCCACTATGGATCTAGAAGCCCTCTACACCAACATTCCACACAAAGATGGACTACAAGCTGTCAGGAACAGTATCCCAGATAATGTCACGGCAAACCTGGTGGCTGAACTTTGTGACTTTGTCCTCACCCATAACTGGGGACAATGTATACCTTCAAATCAGCGGCACAGCTATGGGTACCCACATGGCCCCACAGTATGCCAACATTTTTATGGCTGACTTAGAACAATGCTTCCTCAGCTCTCGTCCCCTAATGCCCCTACTCTACTTGCGCTACACTGATGACATCTTCATCATCTGGACCCATGGAAAAGAAGCCCTTGAGGAATTCCACCATGATTTCAACAATTTCCATCCCACCATCGACCTCAGCCTGGACCAGTCCACACAAAAGATCTACTTCCTGAACACTTCCTGAATAAGCGATGGTCACATAAACACCATCCTATACTGGAAACCTACTGACCGCTATGCCTACCTACATGCCTCCAGCTTTCATCCAGACCACACCACATGATCCATTGTCAACAGTCAAGCTCTACGATACAACCGCATTTGCTCCAACCCCTCAGACAGAGACAAACACCTACAAGATCTCTATCAAGTGTTCTTACAACTACAATACCCACCTGCTGAAGTGAAGAAATAGATTGACAGAGCCAGAAGAGTATCCAGAAGTTACCTACTACAGGACAGGCCCAACAAAGAAAATAACAGAACGCCACTAGCCATCACCTTCAGCCCCCAACTAAAACCTCTCCAACGCATCATCAAGGATTGTTTACCTTACCTGATCACTCTCCTTACAGTGTGTATGGTAACACCCATTGTTTCATGTTCTCTATGTACATAAATCTCCCCATTGTATTTTCCACTGAATGCATCTGATGAAGTGAGCTGTAGCTCATGAAAGCTTATGCTCAAATAAATGGGTTAGTCTCTAAGGTGCCAAAAGTCCTCCTGTTCTTTTTGCGGATACAGACTAACACGGCTGCTCCTGAGACCTGTCAATAGAATAATAGATACTGATTACAGGATACTGACCTATAGAATAATAAAAAGGTGTTACCTGTTTTGACCACTGACTGCACTCCTTCCACATAAGAAAAAAACCTCATGACCGTATCCTTATGTGCACTAGGAGACGTGACAGAGCAAATAGCACAAGGAAAAGGATGGATGAAACAAATCAACTGCTGGAAGAACAAACCAACAATAAAATTCTTGACCACAGCATTAACAGTAGCATCATGTGAAAGGTTAATATTCAGATGATAAAACAAATACAGGACAGTTACCATGAAATGTAGAAGCTGTTTCTGGACTACAAAAAAACAAATTAAATTTCCTATTCTCTCCTCCACCCCCCTATACATCTTCTAACTCTCCTTGGCTTCTACCTTTTACTATTAGTATTTTTCTTTAATCACAGTATGGAATGACTTTTTTTCCTTAAATTTGTCCAGAAATGTGGATAATTCTGGTATATGTGGCAGCTCAGTATTACTCTGATAATAGTTCATATTTAATCTGGAGGAGAATAAAGTTAAAAAGGCATTTTAATAAAATAGGAATTCTTGCTGTTTAAAGGAAAATTAGTTTAAGGTGGACACCTCTGGCCAGGACTACACTCCAAAATCAGGTTGATATAAGCTGCCTTGCTTGTGCTTATGGCACCTTAGAGACTAACAAATTTATGCTCAAATAAATGTGTTAATCTCTAAGGTGCCACAAGTACGCCTTTTCGTTTTGTGGATACAGACTAACACAGCTGCTACTCTGAAATTTGCTTGTACTTGTGTCTACGCTTAAATTTCTCTCCCACCGATGTAAATGCCATGTTATGGTAATGCAGTAACTCCACTGTGACGTTATTGACATGAACTGTGACCATATAGGTTTCAGAGTAGCAGCCATGTTAATCTGTATTCGCAAAAAGAAAAGGAGGACTTGTGGCACCTTAGAGACTAACCAATTTATTTGAGCATAAGCTTTCGTGAGCTACAGCTCACTTCATCAGATGCATTCAGATCATATAGATCATTGTTGCAGTCAGGGTCCTATGGTTACACCAGGTCTTGTACAGAGGAGGTCAAGTGGGGTGTTTATAGAAAGGTTGTAGTTTGCTGGTTATGATTATGCACTCTGTATGTGCGTATCATTTTTGTATTTGAAGTTATGAATATTGGCTATGTACTTGTATCTCAAAGTGTTTGATTCTAAGTAGACTCAGTGAAGCATTTGGTCAGCTTCTTGAGAAAGGACTATTCTCAGTAAGTGCCCAATTAAGAAACACTTAACTGACAATGGACTTTGGGAGACGCCAATCCACATCTGAGCTTTCCTGGGAACGTTCAAGCTAACAAGTAAACAGTGGTGTCGGCCTGCAAAAAACTGAATCATTCATGAACATTTGACTTGCCTGGTAGCTACAAACTCCATCTCGTTGCTGTGACTTTGCACAGAAGAACAAAGAGGTTTCTGCTCACAAGAGAGAGAATATAAAAGGCCTTGGAAACCCCTCCATTTTGTCTTCAGTTGGCTTAAGAGATGGCCTCTCCATCCCCCAAAAATGCCTGAAAGAAACTGGAACAAAGGACGGTAATTGGGGGTGTGAGTGATTGCTGGACCCAGTGCGAGCGTAGACACTGTGTGGCCTATGTTTACCTTACCAGTCCTCCAGCAGCTGTTCCACAATCATAGAATATTAGGGTTGGAAGAGACCTAAGGAGGTCATTAGTCCAATCCGCTGCTCAAAGCAGGACCAACACCAACTAAATCATCCCAGCCATGGCTTTGTCAAGCCGGGCCTTAAAAACCTCTAGGGATGGAGATTCCACCACCTCATTCCAGTGCTTCACCACCCTCCTAGTGAAATAGTGTTTCCTAATATCTAACCTAGACCTCCCCCACTGCAACTTGAGACCATTGCTTGTTGTTCTGTCATCTGCCACCACTGAGAACAGCCGAGCTCCAGCCTCTTTGGAACCCCCCTTCAGGTAGTTGAAGGCTGCTATCAAATCCCCCCTTACTCTTCACTTCTGCAGACTAAATAACCCCAATTCCCTTAGTCTCTCCTCGTAAATCATGAGCCCCAGCCCCCTAATAATTTTCGTTGCCCTCCGCTGGACTCTCTCCAATTTGTCCACATCCCTTCTGTAGTGGGGGGACCAAAACTGGACGCAGTACTCTAGGTGTGGCCTCACCAATGCCAAATAGAGGGGAATAATCACTTCCCTCAGTCTGCTGGCAATGCTCCTACTAATACACCCCAATATGCCATTGGCCTTCTTGGCAACAAGGGCACACTGCGGACTCATATCCAGCTTCTCGTCTGCTGTAATCCCCAGGTCCTTTTCTGAAGAACTGATGCTTAGCCAGTCGGTCCCCAACCTGTAGCGGTGCATGGGATTCTTCCTTCCTAAATGCAGAAGTCTGCACTTGTCCTTGTTGAACCTCAGATTTCTTTTGGCCCAATCCTCCAATTTGTCCAGGTCATTCTGGACCCTATCCCTACCCTCCAGCATATCTACTTCTCTCCCCAGCTTAGTGTCATCTGCGAACTTGCTGAGGGTGCAATTAATCCCATCATCCAGATAATTAATAAAGATGTTGAACAGAACCGGCAACAGGACTGACCCCTGGGGCACTCCGCTTGATGCTGGCTGCCAACTAGACATTGAGCCGTTGATCACTACCCGTTGAGCCCAACAATCTAGCCAGCTTTCTATCTACCTTATAGGCCATTCATCCAATCCATACTTTTTTAACTTGCTGGCAAGAATACTGTGGGAGATATCAAAAGCTTTGCTAAAGTCAAGATATATCACAACCACTGCTTTCCCCATATCCACAGAGCCAGTTGTCTCATCATAGAAGGCAATCAGGTTGGTCAGGCATGACTTGCCCTTGGTGAATCCATGTTGACTGTTCCTGATCACCTTCCTTTCCTTCAAGTGCTTCAAAATGGATTCCCTGAGGACCTGCTCCATGATTTTGCTGGGACTGAAGTGAGGTTGACCGGTCTATAGTTCGCCGGGTTCTCTTTCTTCCCTTTTTAAAATATGGGCACCATATTTGCCTTTTTCCAATCGTCTGGGACCTCCCCCAATCACCATGAATTTTCAAAGATAATGGCCAATGGCTCTGCAATCACATCAGCCAACTCTCTCAGCACCCTTGGATGCATTAGATCTGGACCCATGGACCTGTGCATGTCCAGCTTTTCTCAATAGTCCTTAACCTGTTCTTTCACCATTGAGGGTTGCTCACCTATTCCCCATGCTGTGTTGCCCAGTGCAACAGTCTGGGAGCTGCCCTTGTCTGTGAAAACCAAAGGCAAAGAAAGCATTGAGTACTTCAGCTTTTTCCACATCTGTCACTATGTTCAGTAAGGGTCCCACACGTTCCCTGACCACCTTCTTGTTGCTAACATACCAGTAGAAACTCTTCTTGTTACCCTTCACATCTCTTGCCAGCTGCAACTCCAGTTGTGCCTTGGCCTTCCTGATTACACCCCTGCATGCTCTAGCAATATTTTTATACTCCTCCCTAGTCATCTATCCAAATTTCCACTTCTTGTAAGCTTCCTTTTTGAATTTAAGCTCACCAAAGATTTCACTGTTAAGCCAAGCTGGTCACCTGCCATACTGGCTATGCTTTCTGCACTTTGGGATGGTTTGTTCCTGTGCCCTCAATAAGGCTTCTTTAAAACATAGTCAGCTCTCCTGGGCTCCTTGCCCCCTCATATTAGCCTCCCAGGGGATCCTGCCCATCAGTTCCCTAAGGGACTCTAAGTCTGCTTTTCTGAAGTCCAGGGTCCGTATTTTGCTACTCTCCTTTCTTCTTTTTGTCAGTATTCTGAACTCAACCATCTCATGGTCACTGCTGCTTAGGATGCCACCCATTTCTACTTCCCCTACCAGTTCTTCCCTGTTTGTAAGCAGCAGGTCAGGAGGAGCACTCGTACCAGGAAGTTGTCCTCAACACCCTCCAAAAACTTCCTGAATTGTCTGTGCACTGCTGTATTGCTCTCCCAGAAAATGTCAGGGTGATTGAAGTCCCCCATTAGAACCAGGGCCTGTGATCTGGAGACAATGCCTGACACTGACTGGTCTGGTCAAAACTGTGACCTCTTCTGTCCAGGGATCATGGAACTGGAAGCCACCTCCCACCTCCACTTTTGAAACCCCCACATATTTTTGAAATGCCTTTTCCTGACTTGCCCAGTTTGGCAAGCATAGCTAGCAGCTCTCATAGACTTATAGGCTTTAAGGCCAGAAGGGACCATCATGATCATCTCATCTGACTTCCTGCACATTGCAGGCCATAGAACCTAACCCTCCCAATCATGTAAGAGACCCATAACCTCTGGCTGAGTTACTGAAGTTTTCAAATCATTATTTAAAGGCTTCAAGTTACAGAAAATCCACCATTTACTCTAGTTTAAACCTGCAAGTGATTCATATTCCATAGGATGGTGAAAAATCTTAGGGTCTCTGTCAATCTGATCCTGGGGGAAACTTCTTTCCTGAACCCAAATATGGTGGTCATTTAGACCTGAGCTTTTCTGCAGGACACAACAGTGGACATCTGGGAAAGAATTCTCTGTAGTAACACAGAGCCCTCCCCTTCTAGCGTCCCATCACTGGCCATTGGAGATATTTGCTACTAGCAGTTGCAGATTGCCTACATGCCATTGTAGGCAGTTTCATCATACCATAAACTTATCAACTCTCCATAAACTTATCAAGCTCCTTTTTGAAGCCAGTTAGGTTTTTTGCCCGCACTGCTCCCCTTGGAAGACGGTTCCAGAACTTCATTCCTCTGATGATTAGAAACCTTCATTTAATTTCAACCCTAAACTTGTTGATGGCCAGTTTTATATGCATTTGTTCTTGTGTCAACACTGGTGCTTAACTTAAATAACTTCTCTCCCTCCCTGTTATTTATCCCTATGTTGTATTTACAGAGAGCAATCATATCTCCCCAGAGCCTTCTTTTGGTTAGGCTAAACAAGCCAATCTCTTTGAGTCCTCTGTCATGAGGTAGGGTTTCCATTCCCTGATCCTCCTAGTAGCCCTTCTCTGCCCCTGTTCCAGTTTGAATTCATCTTTCTTAAAAATGAGAGACCATGACTGCACACAGTATTCCATATGAGATCTCACCAGTGCCTTGTATAATAGTACTAACATTTCCATATCTCTACTGGAAATACTTTGCCTGATGCATCCTAGGATTGCATCACATTGGTGGCTTATAGTCATTCTGTGATCAACCAATACACCCAGGTCTTTCTCCTCCTCTGTCGCTTCCAACTGATAAATCTCCAGTTTATAGCAAAAATTATTGTTAGTCCCTAAGTGAATGACCTTGCACTTTGCACTATTAAATTTCATCCCATTTCTATTTCTCCAGTTTTCTGGGTCATCCAGATCTTGTATGGTATTCTGGTCCTCCTCCATGTTGGCAATACCTCCCAATTTTGTGTCATCTACAAATTTTATTAGTACACTTGCATTTTTTGTGCCAAGGTCATTAATAAAAGTGTTAAGATTGGTCCCAAGACAGATCCCTGAGGAACTCCACTAGTAACCTCCCTCCAGCCTGACAGTTCACCTTTCAGTATGACCCGCTTCCCTTTCACCAGTTCCTTATGCATCTTTCAATTCTCATATTAATCCCCCATCTTCTCCAATTTAACTAATAATTTCCCATGTGGAACTGTATCAAATGCTTTACTGAAATCCAGGTTAGATTAGATATACTGCGTTTCCTTTGTCTAAAAAAATCAGTTATTGTCCCAGAGAAAGAGATCAGGTTGGTTTGGCATGATTTACCTTTTGTAATACGTTGTTGTATTTTATCCCAATTACCATTTATATCTATAACCTTAACTACTTTCTCTTTCAAAAGTTGTTGCAAGATCTTGCATACAATTGAGGTCAAACTAACAGGCTTGTAGTTTCCCGGATCACTTTTTTTCCCCCCTTCTTAAAAATAGGTACACCGGACCCTCACTAGAACGCGCGTCTATATAACATGAATTCGCATATAACGCAGTCGTGGCCATGGATCCCAAATTTAATTACTTTAACTGGAATTCATTTTAACGAGGTCCCCGCGTTAACGCGGTACTGCGCATGGATCCCAAATCCCGCGTTCTAGCGAGGGTCCAGTGGACTATATTAGCAATCCTCCAGTCATAGGGTATGACCCCTGAGTTTATGGATTCATTAAAAATCCTTGCCCTTAGTCTTGTAATTTCAAGTGCCACTTTCTCTAATATTCTTGGATGGAGATAATCAGGGGGCCTGATTTGGTCCCATTAAGCTGTTTGAGTTTGACTTCTATCTTGGATGTGGTAATTTTTACTTCCATATCCTCATTTCCATTAGTCACCCTGCCACTACCCCTAAGGTCCTCATTACCCTTATTAAAAACTGAGGCAAAATATTTGTGATGATGTTGGGCCGTGCCTAGATTATTTTTAATCTCCCCCCAATCCTTTGTGTTTAGCAGTCCCATTTCTTTCCTTGTTTTCTTTTTATTTATATGGCTGGTGAAGCTTTTACTATTGGTTTTAATTTTCTTTGCAAGATCCAACTCTGCTTGGCTTTTGGAAGTTCTCACTTTTTCCTTGCACTTTCTGACCTCCAAGAGGTAGCTTTGCTTGCTGATCAGTCACATTTTTCATTCCTTTTAGGCTTTCCACATTCTCTAAATAATCTGTTTGAGATGCTTACTCACCCAGCGTGATCTGCAACCCTGCCCTATAATTTTTTCCCCCTTGCTTGGGATGTAGGCTTCAGATAGTTTCCACAACTTTGACTTAAAGTAATTCCCTCCTTCACATTCAGATCCTTAAGTTCCTCATTCCAGTTTACATCCCTATTTCTCTTAACTTTTAAAGTTTTCTCTTTTGAGATCAAGGACCCTAGTTGCAGATCTATTTTTGTTTATCCTTCCATTTAGTTTTAATAGAATTAGCTCATGATCACTCAAACCAAGATTGTCTGGTCTGGGGTTCCGTCTGCCGGCTTCTGCCTGCCAGGGTCCCGGCTGCTGGCCCCGCTCAGCCGGCTGCTGGTTTGGGGTCCTGGACCTGTCCATGTAGAGTAGGTACCTACCTTCTCCCTGGTTCTAGCCATTCTCTTCCTCTCTCTGCACTGAGATGAGGGTGAGAGAGCACAGAGACCAGGGCTGGGGGTGAAGGAGCAGGTTGGGGTGCAGGGTCTGGCCAGGAGCTAGCATGAGGGAGGGGGCTCAGGGTTGGGGCAAGAGGTTTGGGTGTGGAGCGCTTACTTGGGCTGTTCCCATTTGGTGTGAGGGGTGCAGGTGGGAATGTGGGGTGTGTGTGTGTGTGCAGGAGGTCCCGTTTGGTGCTCAGGGCAGGGGGCTGGGTATGTGTGGGGGGTGCCAGAGTCAGGACTGGGGTTGTGGGGGGGTGCAGGGGTCAGGGCATGGGGCTGGGGTGTGGGGGAGGATGTGGGGGTGAGGGCTGGGGGTGTGGGCGTGCTCCCAGCCCCCTGCCCTGAGTGGCTCACGGCAGGGGGCTGGAAGGGATGTGCCCGATTCCACCCCCTTTCCCAAGGCCCCTGGAGCAGAGACCGTGCTGCGTTTTCCCTCTCCCCCACTGTAGCAAGGGCCGTCAGCTGATCGGCAGCAGGGAGGGAGAGGAGGAGGGGCAGGAACCCAGCGTGTTGGGGGAAGAGGCGGGGGAGGGGGAAGCTTGCCTGCCCTGCAAGGAGAGAGTGGTGGGCGGGGGGCAGAAAAGAGCGGGCCGGGCCGGGCAGGAATTTTAATGGCACGCTGCTGTCTGCTGGGGTCTGGCAGACAGCAGCGTTCCATTAAAAACTGGCTCGCATGCTGTCTTTGGCACGTGTGCCATAGGTTGCCAACCCCTAGCATCTACAAGATTGAACTTTGTGTCTTTCTTCCCCAAAGTGATTTTGACCCAAACAGAGTCTGTTTTATCTATTCCATAAAACTTTTAATTTCTTTACAGTCTATCTCATCATTAATATACAACACCACTCCACGACCTTTACCTTTATTTCGGTCTTTCCTGAACAGCACATACCCTTTAATACCTGTACTTCAGTCATGACTATGATCCCACCATATTTCTATTCTCCCTATAAGATCTGGTTTCACTTCCTGTAGCAGGAGTTCTAGTTCCTCCATTCTGTTATCCAGGCTTCTTACATTAATGTACAAACCTCTTAGTTGTTTCTGCTTGACTTTGCCCAGATTCCTCACCCAATTAGATAAAATCATTCTACTGCCAATATTGCCTACCTGACTGTTGATGTCATTGGTTTGGCACAATCTTTTCTCTTAACGTCCATTCTCCTACACACTGCTGTTCCTTTCTCCATTGCTGTATTCTCTCTTTCTTGATTTTCCTCCTGGTCAATATTAGAATCGGACATGGAGATTACATGAGCATCTCCCAAACATCCCCAGATTCCTAGTTTAAAGCTCTTTTAATCACGTGTGTCAACCTCTCTCCCAGATGTTTATTTCCCTCCCTACTCAGAAGGAGTCCATCCTATGAGAACAGTCCTCTGTCTATGAATGCCTCCCAGTGGTTGAACATCCCAAAGCCCTCCTTATAGCACCACTGCCTGAGCCATCTGTTGATCATCATAATCTTGTCTCTCCTTCATTCTCCTCCTCTAGGGATAGATAGAATCCCACTGCAGATCACCTGGGCTTCCATTTCTTTAAGAGTCTTCCCAGCCTGGCATAGTCTCCCTTGATACATTCCATTGATAATCTAGTGCTATCATTTGTTCCCATGTGAAGGACAATCAGTGGATTCTTTCCTGCTCCAATTTGGAACCTCTTCAGCCTCAGGTCCACATACCATATCTTAGATCTCGTCAGACAGCACACTCTTCTGTTCTCCAGATGATCTCTGGTGACAGGCCTGTCTGTTCTTCTTAGTAGGGAGTCACCAATCACATTGACCTGCCTCTTCCTCATGTTGTGTGATTCTCTGGCCTTCTTCCTGTTCTTGCTGACTGCAAGTTCTCTTGTCTTTTGTTCTCCCTTGCAATCTTCTGCAAGTCATCCTCTGTCCTCCTGGGGCTTAACACTCTGGCTATCTCCATTGACTCTTCCCCTCTTCTTGTAGGATTACCCGCTCTTCTCTTCTTCCTTGCCCTCCCATCTTCTGTTACTGCTTGCTGTGCCCCTTCTTCATTTACCAACTCAGCAAACCTGTTGCTCAGCTTTATTTCTCCTTCTCTAGCCAGACTTTTCCTCTGCCTAGTTTGCATAGTCACATGCTTCCACTGGCCACTTTCCTCATCCAGCTGTCTACTCTCACAGTTCTCTAGTCCAGCTTGTATCTGTGAGTCTTGAGTTTTCCCTTCTGTCTTCTCTCACCTTCCCTCCATTATCTGCTTGAATCCCCTCCAAAACTCAATCATTGTTTGCACCTGCATCTCCAAAACTTGGATATTCTCTTCCATCAGCTCTATCAGGTAGCACTTCATACAAATAAAGCTCTTTTTGGGTACCTGCTCCAGGATAATGTACATCTTGCAGTTTCCACATCCGGTCATCTTCATTGTCTCTTCCATTCCTTGGGTCACTACAACTATTGCCTCTATATCGGTCATAAGTCTTCCTGCCTCACCTCCTGTCAAGGAAAAAACAAAACAAAAACAGAACACTCCTCCACCAAACTCACCTTACAAACTTCCACTCAAACTCCCCTATTTTCAGCTGTTTCCTGGCTGCTTCACTATGTTTATAGGCCCCTAATCAGAGAAGCCCTGTCCCCTAATCAGGGCTCTGCTGTGATCAAAGGCTCTTCTTCTCTTGTGGCACACTGCCCCTTTCCAGCCTCTGCAAAGTGAAGAAAAGAACACCACAACAAAACAAACACAAACCAGTTAGCAAGGAAACAAACTGTTGAGAATTCACTCATTGCCCCTCAGGAACAGGAGCTAGCCTCCTCATTTCTTCTCCAACAGAACTCCCACTCAAACTTGCCAGGTTTCAGGTCTGTTTGCTGGCTCCTCTGCCGCTCCTCCTCTGTTGTGTGTTTTCTTTCTGGCTATATGCTCCAGACATGCTTCTGCCTGGAGGTATTGGGTCTCCTGGGCCTGTGTGGAGAAAACGCTGTGCAGGCACAGCTACAAAGCAGTCACAGAAACTTGGACATCCACGAGCAGATTGCCTGGGGGAATGCAGGTGAAGGGGTACTACAGGGATCAGCAGTAGCGCCGCTGGCGGTGTTTTAATTAATCCACTTTGGAAGTGAAATTATTAGTTTGGAACCATTTTTTTCAGGGTGAAGTTCTGTAGTGCAGATTAGTTATTCTGCTTCTGGCAGTCCTCCTACTGCAGTTGCGCGCCACTCTGCCTTATGTCTGGATCGGCCCGTCCATTTATATATCTTGACACAGAGTCACCACCCTGTTTAAATGCTGGAGCCCAGCCAGGTGCACGCCTTTGCAGTTCCAGCTTGTAGCAAGTCCATACGCCCAGAATCACATACCCATGATTGTAGCCATACCCAGTGCTTCTGTGTGGTCCTGTCAGGAGGCCCTGACCTTCCTTGCCCTCTGGGGAGAGGAGCATGTCCAATTCCATTTGAACAGCAGTCACTGGAAAATAAAGAGCTGCAAGTTGCTGGTAGAGCAAAGGCAGGAGAAGGAGCACTTCTGGGACAAGGACCAATCCAGCTTCAAAGCAAAAGAGCTCCAGCAGAACTACAAGAATCTGAGGGACAAGAACATGACCTCCGTTAACGCTCCCATAACCTGCCCAAACTATGAGGAACTGGACCGGCTTTTTGCAAGGGAGGTCACCACCAAAACCTGACATGAGGTGCTGGGTAGTTTGGAGTTGAACATGTAAGGCACCTATACAAACCCAGACCCAGACCAGGAGGAAACTGCTGTGGGGAGTGTTACTACTACTAAGTATTATGTGCTGTATTACAATACAACTGTATAGGGAGATTTAAACAACTTTCTTCTGGCTGCCTGCTGAGCACTGCCATGTTGGACGGATGTGAGCGATGAGCTCCGTCCACCTGCTCCCCTGCACTTAGTATGCTCAAAAGTCCACACCAGAGATCTTAAGCTCCACTGGATTTCTCTCCTTAAAGTATCAAATCTTACAACCACTGGCCACATGTGCCACCCTCCCACCCCACTTCCCATGCCGCATAAGTCTCCCTCTCCTTGTCTGTGTCCCTCTGTCCCTCCATTCAAGATGGTGGCACCGTGGGGGTTAAAAATCAAACACACTGCATAGCAGGCATGTTTATCATAACCGCAGACACAGAAAAAGCAATTGAAAAGGTACTTTGGCTCACAGTTTGACCAGTGCCCTGAAGCGTTAGCTACTTTTACATTTTATAGGTAAGTTGCCAAAATTAGGCTACAGAGACATTTTGAAATAGAGATTATCAGGCATTCATGGCTATTTTGAATCAGCTCCTCACAGGCTCGTTTACTCTTTGGGTTCAAAGTAATTATTGCAAAAGTCTCTTTATTTTGCAGTGCACTTTGAGCTGATCTGTAGGAGTTATAAAAAAAAGAGAATGTAAGGCAAAGAGAATGCTCTATTTTGGCACACACATTGCGAAGCAATGCAGCCTTCCCTGGGCTGCCCATATAGGTGGTCTGCATCTGACAAAAGTCCAAGGGAAGCAAAAGAAGACAGGGAAAAGATGTTTGCTGACTTTGTGAGTGTACCTCAGCAGTCGAGGAAGCAGATGGGCAGAGGGAAGGTTTCCCTTAGCAGTCTGAGAAGCTCTGAAGGGAGCACCTGGGACACAGAAAGGGAGCACCTGGACAAAGAAAAGGACATGCAGGACAGGATGCAGAGGCCAACAATTCTGCTGGAGAACATGTTCATGCTCTGCCCCCAATAGCCATGTCATGCACTTGTGGAGAACACAGGATACTTGGAGCCCCCTCACTCTCCCTCAAATATCAGGCCCTTCTACACCATTCAACTGCCCCCTCTACCCCAGGATAAGGAGAACAGTTTTGACCCTCCACCTACCCATTTTTGTGAGCCCATCAGTGCAAACATGTACTAACTTAACATGTTCTGCCACAGCTCCACTAATCTGAAGTTTGCACTCTTATGTTGAATCAATGAAAGTTTTTATGATGCAAAATTCATCTGAAAAAATGTCACTGCAGTACAACTCCCCTCAATCACATCAGTTCCTCATAAAGTGTTTTCATCAGCACATTTCATTTCTTACTTTGGTTACAAGACACCACTACACCCTGATCTCAAAATACATTTTCCCTCATACTATCAAAGTGTTTATGAACCCACATTTCATTCATTTCCTTGTTACAGTACATTGCTGTACCACTAGTACACCCTGGCCTACAGAAAGGAACACAAGGCATCCCTGACCCTGGTCCTCTGAGTCATTTGGAATGTTCTGTAGGAGCATCATTTTGGGCTGCTCGTAACATCCAGACTTCTTTTGGGAACTCACCTTGGAATATTCAGCCTTCTTTCCCTACTGGCTGAGGGTCCTCCATAGGCTGACACACCAACTGAGGGGAGGTAATTTGTTCCACCTCTTTTCAGGGATTGCTAGTTGGTTCAGCCCCTGGGGCAGGCTAGAGCAGCCCTCAGGGGTGCTCTAATTTGTAAACGCTCCCTCCTCATCACTGCCATGGCCCCCGCGGTGGGAATCATCAGGGTGTAAGATTGGCACAGCAATGCCTCTTCTTGCCTCCTCCGGCCCACTCAGATCTACTTCTGACATCTCTCTTGCCCCCTGCTCCAGGGGGCTTTGCAGGGGGAACAGAGCTGGCAGAGCCTGTTCTGAACAGAGTGATGGTGTTCTGTTCAGGGACAAATCTCTGAGTGTGCTTATTCCTGCCTTTGGCCCCGTTGCCTCCAGCACCAAAGATGAATTCCTGCACTGGGTCTGTTTCTGCTCTCTCACACAACAGTATAAGAAGTAATTCTATTGAAATCAGTGCAGTTACACCAGTGTAAAACCAGTGTGAGGGGAAGATCAGGCCCAGTGGGGTAAACTGCAGTTGGCTATGGCACTTCATTTACTAATGTGACATGCCTAGTCCATGTTAACTGTCAAAGAGACGTATTGCCAGTGAATAAGTAGCTTGCTTACTAGCCTGCTCACATTCTCAAACATCCCTAGAACTGTAATAATAACCAAGAGAAAACAACAGTCAAGCAAAATATAATCTATGGCTGGTAAACAGGAAGGTTGTTGGCAAAGCACTAGGTTGTTGGCAAAGGGCATGCATACAGAAAAGCTTATACAACAATACATCACGCTTAAAGACAAATGAATGGCTTCATGGCAGAGGTGGTCATATTTACAAAGCTAACGTGATTCATTATTCAACAATCCTTTCTAAATTAATTTGCTTTATTTGATGAGAATTTTTTAAACATAAGTAGGAGGCAAAGCGGTGTTTGACTAAAAACAAATTAGCACAACACAGCGTCTGTCTCTGACTTCTACATAAAAACTAATTGGGGGATAGGTGGGGGAAAGTGATCTCTCGAGCAGTGGAGCTGCACACAATAAAATTGGGTACATTTTGTGAAAAAATAAAAACATGTACAGTAGAACCCTATTTACCCGAGCCTCCATTATCCATCTCTCTGTACTAACTTAACCACCAACAGCCCGGATCTGATAGTGGCATGGCTGGCGTGGTCTGCTTGAGTCCCTGCCACCCAGGACAGCCTGCTGAGTCCCCGCCACCTGGGGTGGTCTGCCTGAGCCCCCGCCGCAGTCATCCCCAGGCCGCTGGTGGTTTGGTTAATATGGAGAGCTGGATAAAAGAGGCTCAGATAAATAGGGTTCTACTGTATATCAGTAAAACGCTGTGTTCAGCTGATACCTATATATATTGTAGCGAGGGAAACTAAAGTTCATTGTTTCATTTTAATCATGGAAATATGTAGATATTTGTTTATAAGAGAAATTTGTTTTTTTTTTAAATCACAGAAAACTAGGATCCCTGTTGATAAATGAACTGTACTATTAGCATGCCATGTACGTGCTCTTAGAATACTTGCAGGTTTCCAGTGATGATTCTATTTTCTTAAACAAACAAACAAACAAACTAAATGCTTATCCACCAAGAAATGAAAAGAAGATAGCTACCGTGTATTTAAATAGCCCAAATCAGTATAATTAATGCATGGACTGGCAACAGTATATAATAATGATGATCATAAAGCTTGCACTTCTATATGTTCTTTCATCTGAGACTCTTGATGGGCTTTACCAATATTAAGGAATGAAGCGTTACACTTGATTGTGAGGTAAATAATTATTATTGTCATTTGGTGGCTGGAAAAACTGAGGTATGCAGAGATTCAGGGACAATGCTTTCAGACGTGACCTCTGACTTTAGGTGCCCAACTTGAGACACTTTGGATCTGATTTTCAGAGTTGCTGAGCACTCACATCGCTCCAGAAGCAGAGGCCATGTGTGAAAATTTTGGCCCGAATTGTTCTGATCTTCCTCTGTTATCCTGTTGCAGGTCTGATGCATAGAGACATACTGTAACAAATCCACAGCAACCTGGGCCTTCTTGATTGTCATCTGTGCTGCACATGATAGAGATCCAAACACTTCACAGCAACAGTAAGGCATAGGCATAATTTGACTTCTATATTTGGGGGGGCAGGGCTACGCCTGTGGGGGGCAAATTCAGATAATATCTTAGTAATTATCTGATAGGAGCATTGTATCTAATTCCTACATCAAGAAAGAAAATTAAATAAATATTAGACCCACTCAGCTCTAATACTAACATGTTCTGACATCTTGTGGCAAGTCACTTAAGGGACACTGGTTAGGTTTAAATTGTAATGTATATTCTTACTCAGATACTCTTACTAAAGTCAGAAGGGGCCATTGTGATCATCTAGGCTATTCTCCTGCACAATGCAGGCCACACAACCTCACCCACCCACTCCTGTATTAGATCACTAACCTCTGGCTGAGTTACTGAAGTCCTCAAATCATGATGTAAAGACTTTAAGTTACAGAGAATCCATCATTTACACTAGTTTAAACCTGCAAGTGACTCATGCCCCATGCTGCAGAAGAAGGCAAACCCCCACCCCACTGGGTCTCTGCCAATCTGACACAGGGGAAAATTCCTTACTGACCCCAAATCAGTTAGATCCTGAACATGTGGGCAAGACCCAACAGGCAGATACCTGGGAAAGAATTATCTGGAGTAACTCAGAGCCCTCCCAATCTAGTGTCCCATCTCCAACCATTGGGGATTTTTGCTACTGGCAGTCGTCGATGGGCCACATGCCATTGTAGGCAGTCCTATCATACCATCTCTTCCATAAACTTATCGAGCTCAGTCTTGAAGCCAGTTAGGTTTTTTTTGCCCCCACTACTCCCCTTGGGAGGCTGCTCCATAATTTCACTCCTCTGATGGTTAGAAACCTTCGCCTAATTGCGAGCTTAAATTTGTTGATGGCCAGTTTATATCCATTTGTTCTGGGGTCCACATTGGTGCTTAACTTAAATAACTTCTCTCCGTCTCTGGTATTTATCCCTCTGATGTATTTATGGAGAGCAATCATATCTCCCCTCAGCCTTCTTTTGGTTAGGCTAAACAAGCCAAGCTCTTTGAGTCTCCTCTCAAAAGGTAGGTTTTCCATTCCTCAGATCATCTAGGTTGCCCTTCTCTGAACCTGTTCCAGTTTGAACAACTCTTTGAACAACTTAAAGATGGGAGACCAGAACTTCACACAGTATTCTAGATGAGGTCTCACCAATGCCTTGTATAATGGTAGTAACAGTTCCCTGTCTCTACTGGAAATACCTTGCCTGATGCACCCCAGGACCGCGTTAGCCTTTTTCACAGCTGCATCACATTGATGACTCATAGTCATCCTGTGATCAACCAGTAAATCCAGATCTTCCTCCTCCTCTGTCACTTGGAACTGATAAGTCCCCAGCTTATAGCAAAAATTCTTATGGTTAGTCCTGTGACAAAGTTCCTCCTCTACCTTGGTGGGTCTTGCGCTTATTGACGGATTTTCTCACCTTGGAGCTTCACGGCAGCCCTCAGTTTGGCTGTTTTCATGAACCCACAGTCCAGGTCAACTCCTCCTGTGTCTGACCAGGAGTTGGGAGGTTTGGGGGAACCCAGGCCCACCCTCTACTCCGGGTTCCAGCCCAGGGCCCTGTGGAATGCAGCTGTCTAGAATGCCTCCTGGAACAGCTGTGCGACAGCTACAACTCCCTGGGCTACTGCCCCATGGCCTCCTCCCAAAACCTTCTTTATACTCACCATAGGACCTTCATCCTGGTGTCTGATAATGCTTGTACTCCTCAGTCCTCCAACAGTCCGTGTTCTCACTCTCAGCTCCTAGCGCCTCTTGCTCCCAGCTCCTTACATGCACACCACAAACTGAAGTGAGCTCCTTTTTAAACCCAAGTGCCCTGATTAGCCTGCCTTAATTGATTCTCGAAGCTTCTTGATTGGCTGCAGGTGTTCTAATCAGCCTGTCTGTCTTAATTGTCTCCAGAAGGTTCCTGATTGTTCTGGAACCTTCCCTGTTACCTTACAGGGAAAAGGGACCTACTTAACCTGGGGCTAATATATCTGCCTTCTACCACTCTCCTGTAGCCATCTGGCCTGACCCTGTCACAGTCCCTAAATGTATGACTTTGGACTTTGCAGTATTAAATTTAATTCCATTTCTATTACTTCCATTTTCAAGGTCCTTCAGTTCTTCTATGATATTCTGGTCCTCCTCCATACTGGCAATACCTCTCAACTTTGTGTCATCTGCAAATGTTATTAGCACACTCCCACTTTTTGTGCCAAGGTCAGTAATAAAAATGTTAAGTAAGATTGGTCCCAAGACTGATCCCTGAGGAACTCCACTGGTAACCTCACTCTAGCCTGACAGTCTCCCCTTTAACCAGTTCCTTATCCACCTTTCAGTTCTCATATTAATCCCCATCTTTTCCAAGTTAACTAATAATTTCTCATGTAGAACTGTATCAAATGCCTCACTAGCATCCAGGCAGATTAGATCTACTGCATTTCTTTTGTCTAAAAAATCAGTTATCTTTGCAAAGAAAGATATTAATAACTTTGTTATTACCTCTTGAATACAACAATTGAAACAATTGTAAAAAAAATCTACAAATACTCTCTATCTTTTAAGCTACTTACTTTTTGCAGCTCACCAAGCTTGGAACAGATCATTTAACTTTAGGAAACATCCTAACAGCCCTTTCTTATCTTAACCACCTGTTAATCACTCTGTTTAGAAACAAAATTCGGACTCCCTGCCTCAGGGGTGCAAGCTGGAAGCAGCATTCTCCTGTCCTCTGCAGAACTCATTACATTGCACACTCAGGCTGCCTGCCTGAGGCTTGCAGTTGGGGGAGAGGGGGGCAATGCTCTCCCCAGCCCCAAACTCCGCCTTTGCAATCAGGATAGAACTCCAATCTTCCTACAAAAGCAAAGGCCCCTACTGGAGAGTCTCTGGGTCTTTTTGTAATCACAGGGAGTGACTGCAGCTAGAGTAGACACCTCTGAATTAACTTTTGTCCAGCTAGCTCAGGGCCTTGAGTAGTGAGGCTGTGGCAGTGGGTGCTTCATGGCAGCCTTGCACCATGAGTAATTACCCTGGGCTCTGGGTGGGCTCATACAGCTTGTACTGACACACATGCTGCTGGTAGCTTTACTGCTCTGGGATCTGAGCTAACTAAATTAGCACTAGGTTGATATGTCTGCTTGAGCAGCAATCACAGCCTGTGATGACAGTATCTAGGGAGACCCTCTGTTAGCAGCATAAGGCTTAGGAAACATGTCATAAATCATTCAGCTTTTATCCATCCAGCTAACCTGCTCTCTGATTAGGGCGGCACTGTGTCTTAATAGATGGGACATGGAGTTAGGAGACTATGTTCTGATCTTTGCTTTGCCACTTACCTGCTCTGCGTGAGCTTGGGCAAGTCCCTTGACCCCTCTGTATTGCTGTTTCTATGTTCATGGATGGGTGTTGTGATTTTGATAGGGCTGGGAAGGGCCACTGCCACTTGAGCAGCTTATACACATTATTTATTGTCAGCTCACCAACTCGATACTGATCACAAAACTGTTGTCCGTTGTTGGCAGTGCTTTGGCTATGTCTTTTAGTTTCAGCCTGATGTAGGTGGCCATTCCATGTTTTGGATGGTTTTGGTTGGAGAGAAGGACGTCTCCTGGTATCTTGAGGCTGATGTCATTACAAGGCTGCTGATGGACAATGACACCAATGTCAAGAAACTCCTGTTGCAGAAGATGACTCAGCACAGATCCAGTTAAATATCAACTAGTGACTTGTTCAGTAGTTAATAGAACTTGCTTCAAAGTGAATCCCAAAGAGAAACAAGGATTTGTTTTTTCTGCAAAGCAAAATCAAAATGAGAAAAACTCTTGAATTTCATGGGGAAGAACAAGTCCAGGGCAATAATCTGACATTTCTGTCTGATGGCATATCTTTGAAAGGCTGAGAGCTTTTCAAATTTATTGATTGCCATGGTGACTGTTAACAGCAAAGGTTACACCGTGTACTTATTTAACTGAAATGTGTGCTTTGGTTGTTTGTTTGTATTATTTCTGAAGCCAACTATACAGACAACATAAGACCAGATGCAAATCCACAACAGATTTCTATGTGTTGGTGCCTCTGCCAGTGGTACTGTTTGTATTTAGTTTAAATAACAGAACAAAGAACTCCTGTTGATTGAGAGTTCGTGGAATAACGTCTGAATTTAGTATTCTTGGGAACTGGTCAGAGATGGTGTTTTCTCATTCTCACGTGGCTATGCCTGCTCTCTCAGCCTGGGACTTGGAAGTCTACCAGGAGGTAGGTTTGTGTGGTGAAAGTTTTAAATGGATTCCTTAGGGATGTGCACACTATTAATGATCCACTGATTTAAAAGAAATGATAAAACCCCCATAAAGTCCTCTGGAAATTCAACTGTACTGTCTTGCCGGAAATACATTTCTTCTGCACTTAACAGCATTTCCAGCTTTGCTTCTCTCAGCTTTCCCTCTGCCTGAAACCACGATTTCTCTTATTCAGTGGAAATACTGTATTACTGTCACTGACACCCTGTTGAGAGAGGGGTGCAGGCTGGAGAGAAAAAGTGAAGTTGCCATGTTGGCCACCTGGGCTGACTCCATGCTGCTGATTCAGATCTGGCATTGTACTAGGTGTGGTGTTTCTGTGGCATTCAGAGAACGAACAGAGTCTCCAGGGTGTGGGAGCTGACAGTGGGAGCAGGCAGTTGGTTTTAGATAAGACTGAAAGATTGACCTGAATTAAGATGCTCTGTATATATGTTAACTATGTATCTAATAAAGATTGTTAAATTACTAGCACTGAAATATTATTAAGACTAGTGGATTACTTGAATATAAAACAACAAGTAGTACCAGGAGCGAAGGAAGAAGTTAAAAAAACAAAACCAAACCCCAGAAGAAAACTTGAAGTAAAAGTTACTCAGAAGTGAAAAGCAAGTTTGAATGTAATAAGATGGATCAATAAAGAGTTCCTACATTTCCAAAAATGTTGAGAAATGCTGCAGAAAATTGGAAAAGGTTTAAACAAGAATTTGATTTATTTTTGAGGCCATCAGGATCTACTCATAAGGAAAATGAATAAAAGATTCCTATTTTTTTTTGAATATTGCAGGTAATGAAACAATTTCAGCATATAATGCATCGGCATTTAATGTTAGAGAATGAGCTGACTATGAGTTTGTCTTAAAAAAAAAAAGAGGAATTCTGTTTATCAAAAGGAAAAGTAACATTTGAAAGATTTCATTTTCACTCAAGAAGTCAGATGGAGAATGAGACTTTTGAGATCTAAAGATAAGAAGTCCAGAATCCGAGTTAATGATAAAAGATCAAATTGTGATGGACATAAAAAAAGATATCAGTGTAATAGACTGTTTGAAAAGCCAGATCTAAATCTAGAATAAACAGTGAGAATTTGCCAAACTGCTGAACTTAATCAACAATGATTGAACATTTTAGAAAGAAAACAAACTAATGTGAATATAGACTTAATAAGAAAAAATAAAAAAAACAAGTCTCTGGAGAAAAATAGAGTGAAACTACTAAAGTTAAAACATATGATCATGTGAAAGAATGTTCTAGAAGTGGAAGGAGGCACCAACCTAAACAACGTCCAGGATACGGTCAAACCTGTCATAGCTGCAAGAAACAGCGGCACTGATTTTCTGATCTGTTGGTGGTGGGTGCTTAACCCGTCCTGGCTATGCACCAGACCCCCACCCCGACTCCATCCTTCCCCAAACCCTCGCCCCACCTCTTCCCACCCTCACTCTGCCCCACCCCACTCTATCCCTTCCCTCAAGCCCGCATCCCCACCCCGCCTCTTCCCACCATACCCCCACTCCACCTCTTTCTGCCCCCTCCCCTGAGCTCACCCCACCCTTACTCCTGCCCCTCCAGCGCCTCCTACATGCAGCAGAACAGCTGATCACAGCTTCGGGAGGCCCTGGGAGGGAGGGGAAGGTGCTGATTGGCGGGGCCGCTGGCAGGAAGGAGATGCTGGGTGGGTGGGGAAGCTGGCTGCCAGTGGGTGCTCAGCACCCACCATTTTTTCCCCATGGGTGCTCCAATTAGTTCCCCGTTGTTAGCCACAGGGAGGGGGGAAGGTTGAGGGGGTAGCCACGCGGTGGGGGGAGGCAAAATGCGACCGTGTAACGAAAGCACATGTGCTATGTATGTAATGTTAACAGCAAGGTTTACCCTGAAAGAGTGTAGCCACTGTTTTATAAAATGTGTCTTTTTAAATACAGCTGTCCCTTTTTTTTTCTCCACCAGCTGCATGTGTTTCTATGATCACAGGATCTTCTCCTTCCCAGAGGCTAGTGAAGCTTAGAAAGAAAAAAAAACGCACTCGCGATGAAATGTTCTCCGAGCTCATGCTGTCCTCCCACACTGACAGAGCACAGACGAATGCGTGGAGGCAAATAATGTCAGAGTGCAGGAAAGCACAAAATGACCGGGAGGAGAGGTGGTGGGCTGAAGAGAGTAAGTGGCAGGCTGAAGAGAGGGCTGAAGCTCAAATGTGGCAGCAGCGTGATGAGAGGAGGCAGGATTCAATGCTGAGGCTGCTGGAGGACCAAACCAGTCTGTGCTCCAGCTGCCTTTGCTGCAGCTCAACCATACACTGGAGCATGGTTGAGCTGCAGCAAAGGCAGCTGGAGCACAGACTACCACTACAGCCCCTGTGTAACCAACTGCCCTCCTCCCCAAGTTCCATAGCCTCCACACCCAGACGCCCAAGAACGCGGTGGGGGGGGCCTCCGGCCAACCAGCCACTCCACCACAGAGGATTGCCCAAAAAAAGAAGGCTGTCATTCAATAAATTTTAAAGTTGTAAACTTTTAAAGTGCTGTGTGGCATTTTCCTTCCCTCCTCCACCACCTCTCCTGGGCTACCTTGGTAGTCATCCCCCTATTTAATGAATAAAGAATGCATGAATGTGAAGCAACAATGACTTTATTGCCTCTGCAAGCGGTGATTGAAGGGAGGAGGGGCGGGTGGTTAGCTTACAGGGAAGTAGAGTGAACCAAGGGGCGGGGGGTTTCATCAAGGAGAAACAAACAGAACTTTCACACCATAGCCTGGCCAGTCATGAAACTGGTTTTCAAAGCTTCTCTGATGCATACCGCGCCCTCCTGTGCTCTTCTAACCGCCCTGGTGTCTGGCTGTGCGTAACCAGCAGCCAGGAGATTTGCCTCAACCTCCCACCCCGCCATAAATGTCTCCCCCTTACTCTCACAGATATTGTGGAGCACACAGCAAGCAGTAATAACAGTGGGAATATTGGTTTCGCTGAGGTCTAAGCGAGTCAGTAAACTGCGCCAGCGCGCCTTTAAATGTCCAAATGCACATTCTACCACCATTCTACACTTGCTCAGCCTGTAGTTGAACAGCTCCTGACTACTGTCCAGGCTGCCTGTGTACGGCTTCATGAGCCATGACATTAAGGGGTAGGCTGGGTCCCCAAGGATACATATAGGCATTTCAACATCCCCAACAGTTATTTTCTGGTCTGGGAATAAAGTCCCTTCCTGCAGCTTTTGAAACAGACCAGAGTTCCTGAAGATGCGAGCGTCATGCACCTTTCCCGGCCATCCCATGTTGATGTTGGTGAAACGTCCCTTGTGATCCACCAGAGCTTGCAGCACTATCGAAAAGTACCCCTTGCGGTTTATGTACTCGGCGGCTTGGTGCTCCGGTGCCAAGATAGGGATATGGGTTCCGTCTATAGCCCCACCACAGTTAGGGAATCCCATTGCAGCAAAGCCATCCACTATGACCTGCACATTTCCCAGGGTCACTACCCTTGATATCAGCAGATCTTTGATTGCGTGGGCTACTTGCATCACAGCAGCCCCCACAGTAGATTTGCCCACTCCAAATTGATTCCCAACTGACCGGTAGCTGTCTGGCGTTGCAAGCGTCCACAGGGCTATCGCCACTCGCTTCTCAACTGTGAGGGCTGCTCTCATCTTGGTATTCATGTGCCTCAGGGCAGGGGAAAGCAAGTCACAAAGTTCCATGAAAGTGCCCTTATGCATGCGAAAGTTTCGCAGCCACTGGGAATCGTCCCAGACCTGCAACACTATGCGGTCCCACCAGTCTGTGCTTGTTTCCCGAGCCCAGAATCGGTGTTCCACAGCATGAACCTGCCCCATTAGCACCATGATGCATGCATTGGCAGGGCCCATGCTTTCAGAGAAATCTGTGTCCATGTCCTGATCACTCACGTGACCGCGCTGACGTCGTCTCCTCGCCCGGTATCGCTTTGCTAGGTTCTGGTGCTGCATATACTGCTGGATAATGCGTGTGGTGTTTAATGTGCTCCTAATTGCCAAAGTGAGCTGAGTGGCCTCCATGCTTGCCTTGGTATGGCGTCCGCACAGAAAAAAGGTGCGGAATGATTGTCTGCCGTTGCTGTGACGGAGGGAGGGGCGACTGACGACACGGCTTACAGGGTTGGCTTCAGGGAGCTAAAATCAACAAAGGGGGTGTCTTTACATCAAGGAGTATTTCAGGCAGGACTTCACGGAGGGTTCCAATAAGAAATGGTGCACCTAAGTTATTGTTCTTATTGGAACAAGGAGGTTAGCCTGGCCTCTGATTGATACATGGCTAGATTTACTTCGCTGCACCTTCCCTGTGAGTGACTGCAGTGTGACCTAGAGGAATGAGTCCCCTAGTCAGGGGAGGAGGCAAATGAGTACAAAACAAATCTGGTCTATTTCTTGTTTTGATCCACTCCATCTATCTTTTACATCTTTGGCTGGCAGTAGACGGTGCAGAAGGACTGCATGCCATCCACATCTCATGGCTGCTCGGCAGAAGATGGTACAGTACGACTGCTAGCCATCCTCATCTCTTGCCTGCCTGGCAGAAGATGGTACAGTACGACTGCTAGCAATCCGTATCGCCTGCCTGCTCGCCATAAGACTGTTCAATAGGACTGACTGCAGGACTAAAGAGAATGACCTGGTCAAGTCACTCCAAATTTAGTCATAGAATCATAGAATATCAGGGTTGGAAGGGACCTCAGGAGGTCATCTAGTCCAAACCCCTGCTCAAAAGCAGGACCAATCCCCAATTAAATCATCCCAGCCAGGGCTTTGTCAAGCCTGACCTTAAAAACTTCTAAGGAAGGAGATTCCACCACCTCCCTAGGCAACGCATTCCAGTGTTTCACCACCCTCCTAGTGAAAAAGTTTTTCCTAATATCCAACCTAAACCTCCCCCACTGCAACTTGAGACCATTACTCCTTGTCCTGTCCTCTTCTACCACTGAGAATAGTCTAGAACCATCCTCTCTGGAACCACCTCTCAGGTAGTTGAAAGCAGCTATCAAATCCCCCCTCATTCTTCTCTTCTGCAGACTAAACAATCCCAGTTCCCTCAGCCTCTCCTCATAAGTCATGTGTTCCAGACCCCTAATCATTTTTGTTGCCCTTCGCTGGACTCTTTCCAATTTATCCACATCCTTCTTGTAGTGTGGGGCCCAAAACTGGACACAGTACTCCAGATGAGGCCTCACCAATGTCGAATAGAGGGGGACGATCACGTCCCTCGATCTGCTCGCTATGCCCCTACTTATACATCCCAAAATGCCATTGGCCTTCTTGGCAACAAGGGCACACTGCTGACTCATATCCAGCTTCTCGTCCACTGTCACCCCAGGTTCTTTTCCGCAGAACTGCTGCCTAGCCATTCGGTCCCTAGTCTGTAGCTGTGCATTGGGTTCTTCCGTCCTAAGTGCAGGACCCTGCACTTATCCTTATTGAACCTCATCAGATTTCTTTTGGCCCAATCCTCCAATTTGTCTAGGTCCCTCTGTATCCTATCCCTCCCCTCCAGCGTATCTACCACTCCTCCCAGTTTAGTATCATCCGCAAATTTGCTGAGAGTGCAATCCACACCATCCTCCAGATCATTTATGAAGATATTGAACAAAACCGGCCCCAAGAACGACCCCTGGGGCACTCCACTTGACACCGGCTGCCAACTAGACATGGAGCCATTGATCACTACCCGTTGAGTCCGACAATCTAGCCAACTTTCTACCCACCTTATAGTGCATTCATCCAGCCCGTACTTCTTTAACTTGCTGACAAGAATACTGTGGGAGACCGTGTTAAAAGCTTTGCTAAAGTCAAGAAACAATACATCCACTGCTTACCCTTCATCCACAGAACCAGTAATCTCATCATAGAAGGCGATTAGATTAGTCAGGCATGACCTTCCCTTCGTGAATCCATGCAGACTGTTCCCGATCACTTTCCTCTCATGTAAGTGCTTCAGGATTGATTCTTTGAGGACCTGCTCCATGATTTTTCCAGGTTTCAGAGTAACAGCCATGTTAGTCTGTATTCGCAAAAAGAAAAGGAGTACTTGTGGCACCTTAGAGACTAACCAATTTATTAGAGCATAAGCTTTCGTGAGCTACAGCTCACTTCATCAGATGCATATCGTGGAAACTGCAGCAGACTTTATATATACACAGAGAATATGAAACAATACCTCCTCCCACCCCACTGTCCTGCTGGTAATAGCTTATCTAAAGTGATCATCAGGTGGGCCATTTCCAGCACAAATCCAGGTTTTCTCACCCTCCACCCCCCCCCCCACAAATTCACTCTCCTGCTGGTGATAGCCCATCCAAAGTGACAACTCTTTACACAATGTGCATGACAATCAAGTTGGGCTATTTCCTGCACAAATCCAGGTTTTCTCACATCCCCCCCACCCCCACCCCCAGACACACACAAACTCACTCTCCTGCTGGTAATAGCTCATCCAAACTGACCACTCTTCAAGTTTAAATCCAAGTTAAACCAGAACATCTGGGGGGGGGGGGGGGCGGGTAGGAAAAAACAAGAGGAAACAGGCTACCTTGCATAATGACTTAGCCACTCCCAGTCTCTATTTAAGCCTAAATTAATAGTATCCAATTTGCAAATGAATTCCAATTCAGCAGTTTCTCGCTGGAGTCTGGATTTGAAGTTTTTTTGTTTTAAGATAGCGACCTTCATGTCTGTGATTGCGTGACCAGAGAGATTGAAGTATTCTCCGACTGGTTTATGAATGTTATAATTCTTGACATCTGATTTGTGTCCATTTATTCTTTTACGTAGAGACTGTCCAGTTTGACCAATGTACATGGCAGAGGGGCATTGCTGGCACATGATGGCATATATCACATTGGTGGATGTGCAGGTGAACGAGCCTCTGATAGTGTGGCTGATGTTATTAGGCCCTGTGATGGTGTCCCCTGAATAGATATGTGGGCACAGTTGGCAACGGGCTTTGTTGCAAGGATAGGTTCCTGGGTTAGTGGTTCTGTTGTGTGGTATGTGGTTGTTGGTGAGTATTTGCTTCAGGTTGCGGGGCTGTCTGTAGGCAAGGACTGGCCTGTCTCCCAAGATTTGTGAGAGTGTTGGGTCATCCTTTAGGATAGGTTGTAGATCCTTAATAATGCGTTGGAGGGGTTTTAGTTGGGGGCTGAAGGTGACGGCTAGTGGCGTTCTGTTATTTTCTTTGTTAGGCCTGTCCTGTAGTAGGTAACTTCTGGGAACTCTTCTGGCTCTATCAATCTGTTTCTTTACTTCAGCAGGTGGGTATTGTAGTTGTAAGAAAGCTTGACAGAGATCTTGTAGGTGTTTGTCTCTGTCTGAGGGGTTGGAGCAAATGCGGTTGTATCGCAGAGCTTGGCTGTAGACGATGGATCGTGTGGTGTGGTCAGGGTGAAAGCTGGAGGCATGCAGGTAGGAATAGCGGTCAGTAGGTTTCCGGTATAGGGTGGTGTTTATGTGACCATTGTTTATTAGCACTTCAAATCCAGACTCCAGCGAGAAACTGCTAAATTGGAATTCATTTGCAAATTGGATACTATTAATTTAGGCTTAAATAGAGACTGGGAGTGGCTAAGTCATTATGCAAGGTAGCCTGTTTCCTCTTGTTTTTTCCTACCCCCCCCCCCCAGATGTTCTGGTTTAACTTGGATTTAAACTTGGAGAGTGGTCAGTTTGGATGAGCTATTACCAGCAGGAGAGTGAGTTTGTGTGTGTCTGGGGGTGGGGGGGATGTGAGAAAACCTGGATTTGTGCAGGAAATAGCCCAACTTGATTGTCATGCACATTGTGTAAAGAGTTGTCACTTTGGATGGGCTATCACCAGCAGGAGAGTGAATTTGTGGGGGGGGGGTGGAGGGTGAGAAAACCTGGATTTGTGCTGGAAATGGCCCACCTGATGATCACTTTAGATAAGCTATTACCAGCAGGACAGTGGGGTGGGAGGAGGTATTGTTTCATATTCTCTGTGTATATATAAAGTCTGCTGCAGTTTCCACGATATGCATCTGAGGAAGTGAGCTGTAGCTCACGAAAGCTTATGCTCTAATAAATTGGTTAGTCTCTAAGGTGCCACAAGTACTCCTTTTCTTTTTATGATTTTTCCAGGGACTGAAGTGAGGCTGACTGGCCTGTAGTTCCCAGGATCCTCTTTCTTCCCTTTTTTAAAGATTGGCACTACATTAACCTTTTTCCAGTCGTCCGGGACTTCCCCCGTTCGCCACGAGTTTTCAAAGATAATGGCCAATGGCTCTGCAATCACAGCCGCCAGTTCCTTTAGCACTCTCGGATGCAACTCGTCCGGCCCCATGGACTTGTGCACGTCCAGCTTTTCTAAATAGTCCCTAACCACCTCTTTCTCCACAGAGGGCTGGCCATCTATTCCCCATGTTGTGATGCCCAGTGCAGTAGTCTGGGAGCTGACCTTGTTAGTGAAGACAGAGGCAAAAAAAGCATTGAGTACATTAGCTTTTTCCGCATCCTCTGTCACTAGGTTGCCTCCCTCATTCAGTAAGGGGCCCACACATTCCTTGGTTTTCTTCTTGTTGCCAACATACCTGAAGAAACCCTTCTTGTTAGTCCCTGCGCCAATGTCTGCCCAGGCGCTCCCAGCCGACGTGGCCAGGAGCACCTCGGACACGACGAGGACGGCTACCAGTTGTACTGTACCATCTGCTGCCACAAGGCAAGGGGTTGCTGCTACTGTGTAGCAATGCCGTACCGCGTCTGCCAGCACCCAGGAGACATAGGGTGACGGTGAGCTGAGCGGGCTCCATGCTTGCCGTGGTATGGCGTCTGCACAGGTAACTCAGGAAAAAAGGCGCGAAATGATTGTCTGCCCTTGCTTTCACGGAGGGAGGGAGGGAATGGGGGCCTGACGATATGTACCCAGAACCACCCGCGACAATGTTTTAGCCCCATCAGAGTGCTCCATTGTGACTGCTCTGGACAGCACTCTCAGATGCACGATTGTTTGCCGTTGCTCTGACGCAGGGAGGGGTGACTGAGGACACTGGTTACAGGGATGGCTTCAGGGAGCTAAAATCAACAAAGGGGGTGGCTTTACATCAAGGAGTATTTCAGGCAGGACTTCACGGAGGGTTCCAGTAAGAAATGGTGCACCTAAGTTATTGTTCTTATTGGAACAAGGAGGTTAGCCTGGCCTCTGATTGATACATGGCTAGATTTACTTCGCTGCACCTTCTCTGTGAGTGACTGCAGTGTGACCTAGAGGAATGAGTCCCCTAGAGGGGGAGGAGGGGAAGCAAATGAATACAGAACAAATCTGGTCTATTTCTTGTTTTGATCCACTTCATCTATCTTTTACATCTTTGGCTGGCAGCAGACAGTGCAGAAGGACTGCATGCCATCCACATCTCATGGCTGCTCGGCAGAAGATGGTACAGTACGACTGCTAGCAATCCGTATCGCCTGCCTGCTCACCATAAGATGGTTCAATAGGACTGACTGCAGGACTAAAGAGAATGACCTGGTCAAGTCACTCCAAATTTAGTCCCTGCGCCCATGTCTGCCCAGGCACTCCCATCCGACGTGGCCAGGAGCACCTCGGACATGACGATGATGGCTACCAGTCGTACTGTACCGTCTGCTGCCACAAGGCAAGGGGTTGCTGCTACTGTGTAGCAATGCCGTACCGCATCTGCCAGCACCCAGGAGACATAGGGTGATGGTTACCTGAGCGGGCTCCATGCTTGCTGTGGTATGGCGTCTGCACAGGTAACTCAGGAAAAAAGGCGCGAAATGATTGTCTGCCCTTGCTTTCACGGAGGGAGGGAGGGAACGGGGGCCTGACGATATATACCCAGAACCACCCGTGACAATGTTTTAGCCCCATCAGGCATTGGGATCTCAACCCAGACTTCCAATGGGCAGCGGAGACTGCGGGAACTGTGGGATAGCTATCCACAGTGCAATACTCCGGAAGTCAACTCTAGCCTCGGTACTGTGGAAGCACTCCGCCGAGTTAATGCACTTAGAGCATTTTCTGTGGGGACACACACACTTGAATATATAAAACCGATTTATAAAAAACCGACTTCTATAAATTCGACCTTATTCCATAGTGTAGACATACCCTGAGGCACATAAACAAAGTCCACAACTGCAGAGTTCCCAAAAAATACTAAGTTTATTACGCTCGAGCGTGGTGCCCCCCCTGCTAGCCAGGAGGGGACCCCGAATACAGATTATACAAAGGTTATATACTTTTTAGCAAAGCATGTTGCCCTCGTGCATCGGAAACCTTAGCCAATAAACAAACCCTTTTCTTATCTACCACCTATCCCTGCTTGGTGCATTCCTCGGTGCTAAACTAGTATGTTAATTACACAGCATGGTCCTAAAGCCATGCATCAGTAACTTTTATTATCAGGATGGGAGGCCTCACATCAAAGGCCAGGAGATAGGGAGTTTAGGGACTGACAAAGAACAGATACCGGGAGTCAAGGCAGGCTGGAGACAAGGAGGAGGAGGATTTTCACAGGACTGCAGTATCTAAGGAACACTCCTCCTGGTGCATGATGTGCTTGCTTTTAGACAATAGTGGGCCCCAAACCAAAATGGAGTCACATGTGCCAACTTTTCCTTAACAGATCACAGGGGGCATTTTACAGACATCAACATGGGATGGACAGGAAAGGTGCACAACGCGGGTATCTTTAGGAACACTGGTCTGTTCAGAAAGCCACAATCCGGGACTTGCTTTCCAGACTGCAAAATAACTATTGATGATGTTGACATGCCAATCATGATCCTGGGAGACCCAGCTTTCCCCTTGCTCCCATGACTCATGAAGCCGTACGCCGGCCACCACAGTAACGTGCGCCCCTTATCTGTGTTATGCCTTCCCATACCATCCCCTCAGTTACATCAGTTTCCCTATACCTCCTCCCCACACCCAAATCCCCTTGATTGGAATAAAGAAAGCATTTCATTCTTGAAACATTTACTTTTATTGCACACACAAAGAAACTTAAAGAACACTAAAATAATTTAACCTGGGGCAAATGGTGTGATAAAATTGGGAGGGGAGAAACCAAGTCAGCTTGTCTGTGACAGCAGAGTAGTCTTGACCATCAATCGCCTTCAAATGGCTGCCTTTTGTTCTTGGTACCCTCCCCTGGTGTTGAGTGGAAAGGATGCTGAACTTCTCCCCCACCTCCTGGAATGTTTGCGGGAGGGGAATTTGGAACAGGATGATGCTTGTTGGCAGTTCTGCAGGAGCTGCAGAGGGAGTCTAGCCTCAAGTGTATTTTCTTGAAGCTCAACATGTCTGACTGGTCCTTCATATTCCACAGCATCTCATGTTCCTGGGATGCTCTCCTGCTTTCCACGTCCATATCCAGTTTTTCAGACAATGAAATCCTCCAGGCTCTTAGCTTCGTCTCAGCTGTCCAAGAGGTGTTCATTATCTTGCTGAATATGTCACCACTTGTCCTTTTTTTCCCCTATCTTCTAATCCGCGAAAACCTCTGTGCTGGCGTGAAGGATGTGCTGAAGGACAAGGTTTCCACTGTAAGGCATGCAAAGCACAAGGCAACCATTGTCAGCACATACCCTGGGTCTAGTGCAAGGTTCCTATTTAAAAAATATTCCCCTTATTACACTAAAGTGCAAGCCAGGCCATAATCAGACTCCTAAGCTATTCAACTAACAGGTTTGCTGTTCCAGCCATGGTGGACAACTTGGGGAAATCTGCATTGGGAGCATAGGTGGACAATGCCCCCTCCCCCTAGCAATACGTTGCTTTGAGACTACGGACCAGCGTTAAGACTCCCAAATTGTGGTCTTTGTCCCAGGTGACTCCAGGAGGTGGGGTTTGCGGCTACAAAAGAACACAGGAAGCCCATCCACCTCCTTCCCTTAACGCTGCTGGTAATAGTCACCCTGGACTTGCAGAATCTGTGGTCAATGCCAATCCGTGCCAACCAAACCACCAGCATGTTAGGGAAAAGCATGGTTGAGAGACCTAGAAGTCACCATGGGTGGGAGATCAAAGACTCTATTGTTTCTGGTATGAGCACTTGTAATGAAAATTTCCTGTTTCCCCTAGGTGATGCTATGTGATAGCCTCTGGAGACTGATAACAGAAGTGGTAAGGGAACAGGTGCTGCAAGGTTCTGGGTACAGACCTGGTCCTTATGCTACCATGCTGTGTGCTGTAATGATGCCAGAAGAGTTAATATACTGGAGTGGCGTGGGAAAGTGTCCTACGGTGGTAGAAGAAATGGGCAGCCCTCCCCAGAAACTTTTTGCAAAGGATTGCAGAGTACCTCCATGAAAGCTTCCTACTGATCTCCAGGGAAGATTCCCAAGCCATCCCTGTGCACATAAACAGTCTTTTCCAGGGGGCAGCCTCTGAGTAGCTGGAGTGGCCACTGGGAAGCAGATACACACTGCATCTCACATTTTCTTCAGATTATACATACACTATAATAGCATGTAACCCCTACAGTTTGATTGGGATTGCATATTCACCAGAGGTGCCTTCCTTGGCATCATGCTGTCCTGCACCTGACTGGGCTCCAGAGTTAAAAACAGCTCTTGGGGAGAATGGATCCACTGTTCACCGGTCTCCCATTCTCTTCCTTGTCCAGAATGTCCTCCTCATTGTTGCCTCAGGTGGCCTAGGAATCAGACTCCTGGGAGGTGTTCACACTGCATTTGGGGGGTAGTGGTGGGGGTCGCTGCTGAGAATTACATGCAGCTCATTGTAGAAGTAGCATGTCTGTGGTGCAGAACCAAAACCAGTGTTCTCCTCCCTTGTCTTCTGGTATGCCTGCTGAACTTCTTTGATTTTCACACGGCACTACTGCATGTCCCTACTGTAGTCCTTCTTCCCCATGCCCTGTGTGATCTCCTCGTAGAGGTCGGTGTTTCTTCTACTGGGTCAGAGCTGTGCCTGTGCAGACTCTTCTCCCCACACACCAATAAGGCCCACCCCCTCCTATGTACTCCCGGCACGTTTGGGGCACCGAGTTGCCATAATCAGCTGTGCTGGAGAGCTCTCCACACTGATCAAACAGGAAATGGGAAATCAAAAGTTCCTGGGGCTTTTACAGGAGAGGGGCTGTTTCCTGTGTACCTGGCTGCTCAGAAACAGAGTTGAAAATGATCTCCAGAGCAGTCACAGCGGAGCATTGTGGGATACCTCCTAGAGGCCAATTCAGTCAACTTGCACAACACTGCATCTACACTGTCTCTGTTGACCCATGAAGATCAAATTAAGCACTATGCCTCTCGTGGAGGTGGAGTAATTAAGTACATGTAACAGGTGAGTTAGGTCAGCAGAATGGACCTGGTAGTGTAGATGCTTACATTATCAGGTCAACATAAGGCAGCTTCTGTCTACCTAAGTTTGTAGTGTAGACCAGGCCTAAGTGGGGTGAATTCATTAGTAACAATAGAAAAGGAAGATAGATCCTTGCATTTCTGTTTAGATCCAAAAGACTTAAATAAGTATATTAATAGGGAACATTTAAAAATACTTACCAGGGAAGAAATACTTGGACAAATGTCAGGAGCAAAGCACTCTTCTACTTTAGATGCTTCAAATGGATTTTGGCAAATGCCATTTGAGCAAGAAAGTCAATTGCTGTGTAAGTTTAGCACAACTTTTGGATGTTTGTGTTTTAAAAGATTACCTTTTGGATTATGTACAGCTCTAGAGGTGTTTCATAGAGCAATACAAAAGAATTTTGAAAATCTAGATGGCGCCCAAGTGCACACAGATGACATAATAATATGGGGAAGAACTTTAGAAAAGCATGATATAAGATTAACTGAAGCATTATCTAGAGCTAAAGAAGCAGGACTGAAACTTAACAAAAATAAATGTAAATTTAGAGTGCAAGAATTAATGTTTCTAGGAGAAAAACTGACTAGACAGGGATTGCAGAGTGATCAATAATGAATACAAACCATTGATAATATTGCTTACCCAAAAGATAAGGAGTTGTTATGGAGACAAAAAGGGTGAGGTCATATCTTTTACTGTAACAACTTCTGTTGGTGAGAAAGACAAGTTTTCAAGCTTACACAGAGCTCTTCTTCAGGTCTCCCAGAACATACATGTCTTGCAGACCTAAAGAGCTCCATGTAGCTCAAAAGCTGGTCTCTCTCACCAACAGAAGATGGTCCAATAAAAGATTATTTCATCCACCTTGTCTCTCTAATATCCTGGGACTAACACGTCTATAACAACACTGTATACAGATGTCATTACAGAAATTTTTGGCTCTGGTTAATTTTGTAGGAAAAAACACATACCTAAACTAGCAAAAAAAAAATTAAAGGGCTTTACTTTGTAAAAATAATCAGTGGAAATGGGACTGTCAACATCAACAAGAATTTAAGCAGCTTAACTAACTAATAAAAACACCTCCAGTATTAAAATATTTTATAGTAACAGACTTACAAAATTGTCTTCAGATGCATCCAAACAAGGCCCAGGAGCAGTTTGATTAAAAAGTATGGTGATCCAAGGAAACCTGTTGCTTATACATCTCAAGCTACGTAAAAAATGGAATTTCAGTATGTTTAAATAGAAAAAGAGGCTTTGGCATTAGTTTTTGCATGCAAAAAAATTTCACATATTTACATCTGGTAGATCTGTACTGGCAGAAACAGGTCATAAACCATTAGTTAATATTTTCACCTGGATTTGTGCTGGAAATGGCCCACCTTCATTATCATATACATTGTAAGGAGAGTGATCACTTTACATAAGCTATTACCAGCAGGAGAGTGGGGTGAGGGGAGAGAAAACCTTTTGTAGTGATAAACACCCATTTTTCCCATGATTTGGGTGTATAAAAACAAACATCTTCTGTATTTTCCACAGTATGCATCCAATGAAGTGAGCTGTAGCTCACGAAAGCTTATGCTCAAATAAATTGGTTAGTCTCTAAGGTGCCACAAGTACTCCTTTTCTTTTTTCAAAAGGAATATGACAAACATACCACCTCAGATACAAAGCTTATTTTTTCAGTTGTACTTGTATAACTTAAAATTAGAATATCAGCCAGGCAAGTCATTAATTGTTGCTGATAACTTTCTAAATCTTATGATGTAACCAATATAATGGGAGAATATGATGTGGTACATGTAGAGGTACTTAAAAATTGTTTCCTATATCAGAAAGAGTATGGTGGAATTTAAATTTGTGGTTCCAGGGAGTCTAGGGGTGAAATCCTGGCATCAAAACTCCCATATACTTCAGTGGGGCCATGATTTCAGCAATAGACTTCCTGAAACCCCAATTTTAAATTCCACCAAACAACTCATCCCATCATCCTTCTGAAGTAAATAAACTGAGTTCCATGCAATTTGCAGATCATGGGTCTTTCCAATAGGATCTTAAAAGTTAGGGGTAAGATTGTGCTTTGGGTTTCCAAGAAATTCAGCACACACAGGAACAGGCCAAGAGGAGAAAGGGCCCTTTGGATTCTGGACTGTTAGGTAACAGCATAATTTAGGCAATCCAGAGAGCTGCTCAAAGTTACACCAACCCTATCAAGGCTGTTTATGGGCAACTCTGAAACCCAGAGCTGCTCCAGAATCTCTATAGCACTTGTGCTACTGTCTCACTTCCTCTGACACCTAGTATTCATCCTACATGGGCACCTGCAAGAGGCCTCTGGAGGCCAAGCTAGGGTAGTCCTATGAAGTGCCTGTGTGTGGGGATTCTTCCCAGGGCAGCAAAGATCTGCCACAGCATCATCCAGGGTCTGTAGGGAAGGGGAGAGTCCCTGCCTAGCTCCTATCTGCTCTTTTAGCCCAGATTTGGGGGGAGTGCAAGCGTGATCTCTCTTCTCTGGGGTAGCCAGTGATCTGGCCACGGCTACTTAGCAGTTATTCAGAAACACTAGCCATTCTTCAGGACAACCCCAATCCCAAACACATACACAAACAATTTGGCCTTGGATCAGTCACAGTCAGTGCACAACTGAGGACTCTGCAGTACCTTAGCATAAGTCCATCCTTCAGGTCAAGAGACCAGTTATGCCCTGGTTGCATTTCATCTCCCATTACCACCACATTTGTTTTAACAACGTGTAATTTAATGAAAGAGACTAATTAGCACAATCAGTGGCATTAATATTATCATTCAGCAACCATTCAATGCCCAATCAAGGTTTAAGATTAGATTTACCTTTGCAAACAACTGAAATCAATGCAGCAGAAGAGGTCTGTGCCTCTCTTTAATCATGTTGAATAACTAAATTGCTTTAATTCTCATTAGGGATAATCTGAGTTAATTCCGGCTAAACCCACACATTTCTAAAAATCTTTAGCCACACACCAGCAAACTGCATGACCATCACAGATTACCTCTTCTTCCTTGAAAATGTTAGAAAAGAGTGAAAGTTGCTTCACAAATGAAAGCCTGGGTGACAAAGCTGTTTATTTCTCATCTGCCAGAGAGGAGCTAAGTTTGGACCAAATGAGAGGTGACTGAAAAGGGAGAGAGGGAAGATAAATAAGAAAATGAAGCTTGATCAATGAATCCACACACATCTCAAAAGAAAAGAATAGGCAGGCTCTAGCAAATTGTGGCTCCTAAAGCTTTATGATTGTTACTGGGGATTAGTCACTAGACTTTGCACATATTTCAAGTGTTGACAACTTTTCCTATGTTTTGCGAACATTTAAAAAATGTTCTGAAATGTTTTTTCCTCTTGTATGATCTGAACTCCTTCCCTACAGCTTTAAAAATGGAAATGTGTTAATCTGGAGTGGTTAGAATTCAATACAATGTATGATTTGTGAAGGTGAGAGCAAAAAAACCACTCAGTCCATTACTATTTTTATTTCCTGAAGTGACTCAATATAGATCCCCAAAGGTAGGGCCACTTTAGCCTTCCATTATAGGGAATGTCACATACAGTGTTCAGCTTCCCCTCAGCAGGGGTGAGGAATGGTAATAAACATAGCTAGCTCTCCAGTGGCAGCACTTACAGCATGCGCCGCATCTGTTAATCTACCTGCTCCGAATGTCTGCTGCACGCTGGACAACACATGTGCACTGCGTGTGGAAATGCAAGATAAAAAAAATGATGATCAGAATAAAGAGTGCAGGGAAACCTGATCTTGCATTAAGGGCAATGCTGCTGCACGGCCAGCAAGCTCCTCATGCCTAGTAGTACGAGAATGGCCAAAGCAGGGAGTGATTTCATGCTGAGGATCCTCTTATGCCCACATCTTCTCAGAAATAATCCTCCTCTGTCCATATCCTAGCCTGTTTTTACCCTGTGCAGAATCTCTTTGGAGTGATGAAGTTGTACAAGGGAATGGAGATTCATTTCCAGGTGTTACAGACGAATCTTAGTGCTTAACCTTTCTTGCACCCACACAGTCTCCACTCACAATTGTCCTCCATGCTGCACGCTGTGCAAGGATTTGCTACTATATGGACCCTCCAGCTCTCTTTTCACAATAGAGCCATGGTAGGGAAGGGCATGGCTACTTCTGGCATGGAGCTAATGCAAGTTCAATGGAGGCCTCACCCACTTCCCTCTACCCATCCTCCCAGCACACAGCTCAGCTCCTTGAGGTGGGTGCGGGGGTGATGATTTGGTCCTAACGGAAGATGGGCTGAAGTATAGCCCCAAAAGTTTTCTCTTTTGTTTTTTTAAAGGTTGTCTACTTGGTAGTAATAGAAATTAAAAGTGGCAATAGGAATTCAAGGATGGAACAACAGAAAAGAAACACAGGTGCATCTCTTTTGCCCTGATTCTCATCTCCTCCCAGACCTGTACCATTCGTGCTACACAGGCCTTCTACACATCCTCTCAAGAGGGGTGTTGCAGGACAGGGCTCAAGGTCTGAGGGCATCCCTGATCTGCATATTTTAGTACAGACTTTTCATGTCTGTCACTGGCCACTGCATCCTCCTTCATTTGGATTACGCGTGCTTCTGGTACAAAGAAGCTGCATGTATGGGTTTGCTGGGGCCCACAGCTGGCCAAAACAGGGGCACAGAAAACATTCACCATTATTTTTCATTCATGTACACCAGAATGCCTATCACAAAAATGCTTTCACAATTGGCATTCACATTGGGTGAATCAATAGAGTGCTGACAACTGAATGGGCCTGCACCCTGATTCTCTCCTGCACCAAGATGCACACAGGGATGTCAGGGAACTGGTTGCATCTCCCTGATTTTCTAAGCCAGCCCTGGCCCAGCAGAGTAACTCATGGGCTGTCATAACTTACACCAGCTAGCTAAAGTCCCAATGGATCTCCAGATGGGCAGATATAGGAGCTTTCCATTGCACTGGTGCTGCAGGAGTGGAGGAAAGGGAGTGGAGTCAAGCAAGAGAACATAGAATCATAGAACTGGAAGAGACCTTGAAAAGTCATCTAGTCCAGTCCCCTGACTCAAGGCAGGACTAAGTATTATCTAGACCATCACTGACAGGTGTTTGTCCAACCTGCTCTTAAAAATCCCCAATGATGGAGATTCCACAACCTCCCTAGGCAATTTATTCCAGTGCTTAACCACTCTGACAGTTAGGAAGTTTTTCCTAATGTCCAACCTAAACTGCCCTTGCTGCAAATTAAGCCCCTTGCTTCTTGTCCTATCCTTAGAGGTTAAGAAGAACAATTTTTCTCCCTCCTCGTTGTAACAACCTTTTATGTACTTGAAAAGTTATGTCCACTCTCAGTCTTCTCTTCTCCAGACTAAACAAACCCAGTTTTTTCAATCTTCCCTTGTAGGTCACGTTTTCTAGACCTTTAATAATTTTTGTTGCTCTTCCCTAGACTCTCTCCAATTTGTCCACATCTTTCCTAAAATGTGGCGCCCAGAACCAAACACCATACTCCAGTTGAGGAGGAAGAATTACTTGTCGTGTCTTGCTTACAATACTCCTGCTTATACATCCTAGAATGATGTTTGCTTTTTTTGCAACAGCATTACACTGTGACTCATATTTAGCTTGTGGTCCACTATGATCCCCAGATCCCTTTCCGCAGTACTCCTTCCTAGGCAGTTATTTCGCAACATGGTCTCTGGAGTCTGAATTAGATTCTTACCCAGAGAGGTCATCCCTCCAGAACTGGACTGAGGCACTTTGACAGCACAGCATGGAGATATGTGCCTAGCCACTGTCTGTGGGCTAAGAGGACCCATATTTACATGACTATTGCTCTGGCAGCTTTTGTTTCATTTTAAAGGGGCTGGGAAAATAAATCTTTATATCAACACATCTGTTACTCAAAGACTTTGTAAATCTCTGTGTGAAGAGACTTGATGACTATTTTAAAACTAGGAAATCACACCAATATTTATCAACTTGGATGGCCTCTCCAGAGCACTGAAGGACAAGCAAGAGAGTTTTCAAAAATGTATCTTGTGCCTTTGTTTGTTCTTGTTGAGGACTTTTTCACCCCTTCAAACATCTGAAACACGGCTGTTACCTCAGCATTGTTTCCCCAAGAGCCAGGAAGCTTGTATTTTACCTACTTAGTACAACTTTGTAACCTAGTGATATCTAATGAAAAGAAACGAAAGATAAAGACAGCCCAGCCCCAGAGCATGCCCTAATGATATGGTAGCCTTGCCCACACAAGGCTGCCAAGCTGTGACAATGGCAGGGTCCAGTCCTGGAATCCTTACTTGATGAGAGCAATCTCATTCATTTCAGTGGCGCTACTCATTTGAGTAAAGATTCCTGACATGAGTAAGGGTTGCAAGATGGGCCCCTAAATGAATGTGAATTGAAAAGGATTGAAACACTCCCTTCACTGTTTAATGGAAAGCCTTAAAATGTGGCCAAAAAGGAGTCAGTCTTTTTTGATTGCTGCCACATAAACAACTAAATTACAATGTAGTGGCTTGGAGTGGTTCCTTCCCGTCTGTGTCAAAGGGAGGCCATGCCCCATCATTCTGCCACCTAACGGCTGAGAGCAGATAAACAGGGGATGAACACCAGTAACAGCCTGTAGCCAGCCCTCTGGCAGGAGCAGACAGCAACATAGTCAGGCTTAGCCCTCTGGGCGGGTCTGAGCAATACCAAGCCATCTGTGGCCCAGCCCTCTGGGTGGGGCCAAGAAATACCCAGTCATCCATTGCTCAGCTCCCTGACTGGGCAGACAGCAACAGACACAGGCTGTGCAGCCTAAGGTTGCAGGTTTGTAGAAATTTTGGTGGTGCCAGAACCTGCCTCCACAAACTCCACCCGCCTAAGGCTCTGGGAGGGAGTTTGGGTGCTGGCTCTGGACTGGGGCAGGGGGTGGGTGTGCAGGAAGGGTAAGGGGTGCAGGCTCTGGGACAGAGTTTGGGTGCAGGCTCTTGGCTGGGACAAGGGGTGGGGGTGAGGGGTGCAGGCTCTGGGAAGGAGTTGGAGGAGGGAGAGGGTAAAGGGGTGAGGGCTGTGGGGTGGGGCTGGAGATGATCTCCATATTGGAAGAGAAGATTGAAGGTCTGGAGCAACAGATAACGACCCTGCGTTGCATACGAGAAACTGAGGATTTTCTGGACAAAAAACTCAGGATAGGCTTCTAGGGGCACAAAGCTCTAAAGATATAGAGCAGGTTGCACAGAGGAGCCAAGAGGCCAGTGAAGAAGCTTGGCAACATGTGACCTCCAGAAGAGGTAAGCGGAATGTCCGGGTTCCAGTAACACAGACACAGGTAACTAACCGCTTTCATGTTCTCTCCGCAGGTACCATTGCGGAGAGTGGACCAGATGATATGTCTGGGGTGAGAAAGCAGAAGGAGACTCCGCTGGTTGGAAGGCATGAGATGCGATGTCCTGAGGTTGGGGGTTCCACGACCACCACTCCCAAGAGGAGAAGGCGGGTGGTGGTGGTCGGGGACTCTCTCCTCCAGGGGACTGAGTCATCTATCTGCCGCCCTGACCGGGAAAACCGAGAAGTCTGCTGCTTGCCAGGGGGCTAAGATTCGCGATGTGACGGAGAGACTGCCGAGACTCATCAAGCCCTCGGATCGCTACCCCTTCCTGCTTCTCCACGTGGGCACCAATGATACTGCCAAGAATGACCTTGAGCGGATCACTGCGGACTACGTGGCTCTGGGAAGAAGGATAAAGGAGTTGGAAGCGCAAGTGGTGTTCTCGTCCATCCTCCCCGTGGAAGGAAAAGGCCTGGGTAGGGACCGTCGAATCGTGGAAGTCAACGAATGGCTACGCAGGTGGTGTCGGAGAGAAGGCTTTGGATTCTTTGACCATGGGATGGTGTTCCATGAAGGAGGAGTGCTGGACAGAGACGGGCTCCATCTTACGAAGAGAGGGAAGAGCACCTTTGCCAGCAGGCTGGCTAACCTAGTGAGGAGGGCTTTAAACTAGGTTCACCGGGGGAAGGAGACCAAAGCCCTGAGGTAAGTGGGAAAGCGGGATACCGGGAGGAAGCACAGGCAGGAATGTCTGTGAGGGGAGGGCTCCTGCCTCATACTGGGAATGAAGGGCGATCAACAGGTTATCTCAAGTGCTTATATACAAATGCACAAAGCCTTGGAAACAAGCAGGGAGAACTGGAGGTCCTGGTGATGTCAAGGAACTATGACGTGATTGGAATAACAGAGACTTGGTGGGATAACGCACATGACTGGAGTACTGTCATGGATGGTTATAAACTGTTCAGGAAGGACAGGCAGGGCAGAAAAGGTGGGGGAGTAGCACTGTATGTAAGGGAGCAGTATGACTGCTCAGAGCTCCGGTACGAAACTGTAGAAAAACCTGAGTGTCTCTGGATTAAGTTTAGAAGTGTGTGCAACAAGAGTGATGTAGTGGTGGGAGTCTGCTATAGACCACCGGACCAGGGGGATGAGGTAGATGAGGCTTTCTTCCGGCAGCTCACGGAAGCTACTAGATCGCATGCCCTGATTCTCATGAGTGACTTTAATTTTCCTGATATTTGCTGGGAGAGCAATACAGCGGTGCATAGACAATCCAGGAAGTTTTTGGAAAGCGTAGGGGACAATTTCCTGGCGCAAGTGCTAGAGGAGCCAACTAGGCGGGGCGCTTTTCTTGACCTGCTGCTCACAAACCGGGTAGAATTAGTGGGGGAAGCAAAAGTGGATGGGAATCTGGGAGGCAGTGACCATGAGTTGGTTGAGTTCAGGATCCTGATGCAGGGAAGAAAGGCAAGCAGCAGGATACGGACCCTGGACTTCAGGAAAGCAGACTTCGACTCCCTCAGGGAACGGATGGCCAGGATCCCCTGGGGGACTAACTTGAAGGGGAAAGGAGTCTAGGAGAGCTGGCTGTATTTCAAGGAATCCCTGTTGAGGTTACAGGGACAAACCATCCCAATGAGTCGAAAGAATAGTAAATATGGCAGGCGACCAGCTTGGCTTAATGGTGAAATCCTAGTAGATCTTAAACATAAAAAAGAAGCTTACAAGAAGTGGAAGGTTGGACATATGACCAGGGAAGATTATAAAAATATTGCTCGGGCATGTAGGAATGAAATCAGGAGGGCCAAATCGCACCTGGAGCTGCAGCTAGCGAGAGATGTCAAGAGTAACAAGAAGGGTTTTTTCAGGTATGTTGGCAACAAGAAGAAAGCCAAGGAAAGTGTGGGCCCCTTACTGAATGAGGGAGGCAACCTAGTGACAGAGGATGCGGAAAAAGCTAATGTACTCAATGCTTTTTTTGCCTCTGTTTTCACTAACAAGGTCAGCTCCCAGACTGCTGCACTGGGCATCACAAAATGGGGAAGAGATGGCCAGCCCTCTGTGGAGATAGAGGTGGTTAGGGACTATTTAGAAAAGCTGGACGTGCACAAGTCCATGGGGCCGGACGAGTTGCATCCGAGAGTGCTGAAGGAATTGGCGGCTGTGATTGCAGAGCCATTGGCCATTATCTTTGAAAACTCGTGGCGAACCGGGGAAGTCCCGGATGACTGGGAAAAGGCTAATGTAGTGCCAATCTTTAAAAAAGGGAAGAAGGAGGATCCTGGGAACTACAGGCCAGTCAGCCTCACCTCAGTCCCTGGAAAAATCATGGAGCAGGTCCTCAAAGAATCAATCCTGAAGCACTTGCATGAGAGGAAAGTGATCAGGAACAGCCAGCATGGATTCACCAAGGGAAGGTCATGCCTGACTAATCTAATCGCCTTTTATGATGAGATTACTGGTTCTGTGGATGAAGGGTAAGCAGTGGATGTATTGTTTCTTGACTTTAGCAAATCTTTTAACACGGTCTCCCACAGTATTCTTGTCAGCAAGTTAAGGAAGTATGGGCTGGATGAATTCACTATAAGGTGGGTAGAAAGCTGGCTAGATTGTCGGACTCAACGGGTAGTGATCAATGGCTCCATGTCTAGTTGGAAGCCGATATCAAGTGGAGTGCCCCAGGGGTCGGTCTTGGGGCCGGTTTTGTTCAATATCTTCATAAATGATCTGGAGGATGGTGTGGATTGCACTCTCAGCAAATTTGCGGATGATACTAAACTGGGAGGAGTGGTAGATACGCTGGAGGGCAGGGATAGGATACAGAAGGACCTAGACAAATTGGAGGATTGGGCCAAAAGAAATCTGATGAGGTTCAATAAGGATAAGTGCAGGGTCCTGCACTTAGGATGGAAGAATCCAATGCACCGCTACAGACTAGGGACGGAATGGCTAGGCAGCAGTTCTGCGGAAAAGGACCTAGGGGTGACAGTGGACGAGAAGCTGGATATGAGTCAGCAGTGTGCCCTTGTTGCCAAGAAGGCCAATGGCATTTTGGGATGTATAAGTAGGGGCATAGCGAGCAGATCGAGGGACGTGATTGTTCCCCTCTATTCGACATTGGTGAGGCCTCATCTGGAGTACTGTGTCCAGTTTTGGGCCCCATACTACAAGAAGGATGTGGATAAATTGGAGAGAGTCCAGCGAAGGGCAACAAAAATGATTAGGGGTCTAGAACAGATCACTTATGAGGAGAGGCTGAGGGAGCTGGGATTGTTTAGCCTGCAGAAGAGAAGAATGAGGGGGGATTTGATAGCTGCTTTCAACTACCTGAAAGGGTGTTCCAAAGAGGATGGCTCTAGACTGTTCTCAATGGTAGCAGATGACAGAACGAGGAGTAATGGTCTCAAGTTGCAGTGGGGGAGGTTTAGATTGGATATTAGGAAAAACTTTTTCACTAAGAGGGTGGTGAAACACTGGAATGCGTTACCTAGGGAGGTGGTAGAATCTCCTTCCTTAGAGGTTTTTAAGGTCAGGCTTGACAAAGCCCTGGCTGGGATGATTTAACTGGGAATTGGTCCTGCTTCGAGCAGGGGGTTGGACTAGATGACCTTCAGGGGTCCCTTCCAACCCTGATATTCTATGATTCTATGAGGGGTTTGGGGTGGGGCTCAGGGCTCAGGCAGAGTGTTGGGGTGAGGGCTATGGGGTGGGGCTATGGGGTTCATGATACATGAGGGGGCTCAGGGCTGGGGCAGAGGATTAGGGTGCTGGGGGGGGGTGAGGGCTCTGGCTGAGGCCAGGGATGAGGGGTTTGGGAGGGGCTCAGGGTTAGGGCAGAGGGTTGAGGGTCTGGCTGGGGGTGTAGGCTCTGGGGTGGGGATGAGGAGTTTGGGGTGCAGAAAGGCTGCCCTGGAGCTGGGGCCAGAGAGGACTCCTCCCAGCCCTCTCCCCACCAGCAGCAGTGAGCTCTGGGGGAGGTGCCCCCCTCTTCCCCCTGGCAGCACACTCACCTCTCACCACTGTCACTGCACATGGTTCTAGGGCTCCTCTCAGGTCCAGGAAGTCCCCTTGCCTCCCCTGTGGTGGGTGCTGCGGGGGGGGGGGGGGCTGCCATCACATGTGCACCTCCTCCCCTGCTGCTGCCCCTCACTGTAGCCTCACAGGGGGTGAGGGATGGGGCTACCCTTTGCCCAGCGTGGGGCAGGAGTGGTGACTATGGTGGGGGGGGGGCTGTGCTGGTGGAGGGTCCTGCTGGAAAATGTAAGGGTCAGAGGTGGAAGGGTAGGGTAAGGGCAGCCTGCCTTGCCACTAGTGGATGCAGGGCAATAGAACCCTGCAGCGGCAGTTGATGCCAGGAGCCAGCAGAGCGGGGTCAGCATGGAGCTGTAGGGGAGAGGCAGAGACACTCCCAGACCCAGGGGAGGTGCACGGGGGCAGCAAGTTGGGGTCAGGGGACACTCAGGGGAGGTGCAGGGGGGCAGCAGACAGGGCCAGGGGAGAGACCAGCCCCAAACATGGGTGGAGCCAGGCCCCAAATATTGCTGGAGCCCAGGCACCACAGGCCCATACAACTCAGCCACCCCTGTAAGGTGGGTAGGCTGCCATGCAGGGGTCAGACTAATGTCTGGTTCCCCTGGGCTACTTCCTCCCCCACCTGTTTGTAGGGCCTCGTTGTTCATGGGTACTCAACGGCTGGCAGTTCCAGCAGCTCCTCCAGAGGCAGGGGTTGATACAGCTCAGTCCTTAGTTCAAAAACCAGCAGAAGCATCTAACTCCTTCCCTGGCTCTCCCTCAAATGAGTTGGAAGTTCCACCTCTTATACTACCTAGTCCACCCCTCTGCTTCCAGCGTAAGGGGTGGGCCCAGCCTGGCTCCTCCCACCTCACTACATACAGCATTTGAAATAGATGTATCTCTGCATGGAAAATATGCTACTTGGTCTTTCAGGATTCGTTCACTAGACTGAATGCAGCTGACGTAAATTGGCAAGACAGCATGTGTGTGTGAGGTTTGCATGGCTACTGCCTGTATTTTACCTGTTCTGTATTTAACTAAAGGAATTCAGTCTCCAGCAGCTGGATCCTGCAAAATACTAAGTATACAGCCCAATCCAGCAAAACATTTCAGCATATGCTTAATTTAAATCACATGAATAGTCCTACTGATTTCAGTGGGACTACTCATGTTCTTAACTTTAATCCCCCCCCCGCCATTTTGTTGTTGTTGTTGCTGTATTGAACTAAAGTACTTGATCCTTGCAGGATTGAGCCCTGGGACTTGCGAGTCTGGCTCCTTTCATGAGCAATCAATTCATTTTTTAAAGGAAAATGGTAAATGACTGTGGGCTGAGTCAATCAAAAGAATAAAATTTCCATTTGGTATTTCAAATCCTAGCCAACAGTTTAAAATATTTATAAAAGATCAGATGTTACATGTGCAATGCAAGCGCAAAGCACCCCACGTTCCTCTCTTTGAGAACTGCCACTGGTACAGAAGGAAGGAAAAGTACAAGAATGGAGTGCACTTTTGAAATATTTCTAGTGGACATTTTAGAACCCATTTTTTCCTAAAGAAAACATGAAGGTGTAAAAGCAAAGGACAAAGGGCATTAGGTAAAGAGCTGAAAGTGTTTGTGGTGTGATAAAGAGTTTTACAACCCCTTAGTTACTCAGCACTAGTTTTCTCATAAACTAAAGTTATTTTATACATTGTTTATTTCCAAAACCAGACATACAGAGAACTACACTCAAGGGGGCTGATCCTGCTCCCATTGATATCAGTTAGAAATTTGCCATTTGCACCAAGGGCAGCAGCATGAGGTCCAGTAATTGTTGTGTTTACTAGACAGCAGGCTTGATTGTTCCTTGCCTTGAACCTTGAGTAGTTATTTACATCTGAGCAAAGAGGGTATAAAACAACACTCCCAGTGTAAGTGAGTGGGAATTTCTAGTTTGGCAACAGCAGCACTGCAGTTGGGAGCAGTGCACTGAGCTGCTCCCTGCTGCTATCAAGTTTTTTTCTGCCTGGCTTAGGCAGCATGTACAAAATGCAGCCATTCCCCCTGAGAAAATGGATCAAAATGGCTTCTGTTAACCCTCCTAACCACATGGACATATCCAATCAGGGAAGCAGAACCCAAACCATGTCACTTACATGACCAATGAAAATAATCTCAAAACTTCGAAAAAATAATAGGAAAATTCACTGTAAAATTTGCAGCCATAAAAAGTGTGTGAAATTTAATTTGACAATCATACGATGACTCCAAATTTTGTGAAAGTTTTGTGAACTTGAAAACAGCAAATTTCAGCAACAGAAGAAGTCACTGCAAATATTTTGCCCAGCTCTAATCACCATTCAGGATGCTCCAAATAAAATGCCCTTAAGTATCAATTGATCAGAAAAGTATAGCAGAGTGTCATTACAAATTACAGGCCCTGATCCTGAAATCAATGAAGTTGTCATCTACCTATCCAATTCTGATTGTAGTATCAGGGCCACAGTTTTCACTGGACAATTAAAAACACACACACACACCCCGCCCAAAACAAGCAACATTCATTCTGAGAACAGGTGGCATGCTGAGTTTTTTTCCTACACTCATTTACATTATTTGTAATGTGTATTTAAAGTCAGATACAGGAGAGAACAATCATGACAGAACAGGGTACTACACAACACTAAAACTTTGTGTGTCCTAAATATACTTTGTATTGGAAAAGCACCTGCCTCACACAAAGCACCCATGTAAAAGAAGAGCCCAGTAGCAAAGCTTTTCTCTCATCCATTTATTTAAAGTTGAATCATATTAAAGAAGTAAAAAAAAAAATCTGTACTGAAATTGGAACATAAAAGGTCCATTCATCAATAGAATCACAAGTGGAAAGAATTTCTCATACAAATTCCTGCTGCATTTCTACATGAAGCCACTTCTGAGATACTTCAGTTATCTTGTTTAATTCATTCTGAGATTAGATTTCAGAGTAGCAGCCGTGTTAGTCTGTATTCGCAAAAAGAAAAGGAGTACTTGTGGCACCTTAGAGACTAACCAATTTATTTGAGCATAAGCTTTCGTGAGCTACGATGCATCCAATGAAGTGAGCTGTAGCTCACGAAAGCTTATGCTCAAATAAATTGGTTAGTCTCTAAGGTGCCACAAGTACTCCTTTTCTTTCTGAGATTAGAGTTATCCTGGGGCATCTTTGAAAAAAAGAATTAGGACCCAAATCTCAGAGGAAATTATGATGGAAGCAGATACATCTCCAGTGAAATTCAGGGCCTGGTTCAGCTCTCATTTATGCTGGTATAAACCAGGAGTAATTCCACCAAAATCATTAGAGTTACACCTCTGTAAAACCTGTGCAAATGAAATCAGAAACAGGCCTTTAGCATCTGCTGTGCATGTGCTTGATTTTGCAGCAGGATGGGAGGGTGCTTATGTTATTAGCAGGTGATGGAACCCTGTAGGGAGATGGTGACCTGTTCTTGTTGACTCATTGTGGCACATCTGGCTTGTTAAATCCACCCTGGGTATAAATTGAGGTGCAAATTGGTCTGTTGGCAGAGGGAATTGGGGTGTAAGGTGAAGTTGCTACATGAAAACCCTATGAACAGCCAAACTCAGGAAGAAAATGTAGGCCTGCTTTATGTTTTTATTATTGTTAGTAGAATTACCAATAAAAACCAAAACCTAGGAAGACTAAGTTTTGTTGAATACAATGGGCCACATCCTGAATACCCCCTGCCCCCCTCCCCCCCCAACTAGCTTTGCACTGTTCTCTCAATGGGAAGCAGGTGGGGAGCCAGCTCTACTATGTGACTGCAGTTTTCCCTAGTGCAGGGGAATTCCCTGGTAGCATAGAAACCAGCAAAACCAGATCTACCTTTAGGAGCTGGGTCCAGTGCAGGGGCCCTATCAGAGGCAGTGCCAAGAGTGCGTCTCTGCTCTGATGAGCCCCAAGAGGTGGAGTGGCTCTGTGAAGCTGTTGCCAGCCAGTCCTAGTTAAAGAAGTTCTGAGGGTGCTGAAATTGTGCTGGAATCTGAAGCCGACCTACCTTCCCCCCGCACCAGTTGAGCAAAGTGGAGCTCAGCTGCGGCGAAGGTTCAGCCCAGTGTGTGTAGATTCTTTTCACTGCAGGCTGGGAACTCCACCTGCGTAGTTTTCTTTACGTCCCACCTTCCTTCTGGAACTGTCAGTGCTTGGGGAGTTCTCTGTCGGATGCAAGGCCACCCACATCTAGCTGTTTCTGCCCTGCTGTGCTGCTGCGGCCCAGGAAGACATTTACCGGGATTGGAGTCACTCCCATCACCCACTTCCTGAAAGAAGGTCAGGTCTTCAGCGTCCATTGGGAGAGCTGTGGCTGAACACGCAAAGCGAGTCTCTACTTCCGAGTTCCGAGAAATGCCCCTGTGATGGCAAACTGTTCACGAGCTCTGTGCCTAATCAGGGGGGAGAGGGTGAAAGCCCCGCAAAGAAGCGTTGCCCTTCTCAGGGGCAGTTTCTGGCTCTCTGAAAACAAACAAGCCCAGCTTCGAGACCCCAGCACCAGGCGCCACCAGAGATCTGCTCTGTGGCAATTGGAACAACAGCTTCTGGGTCCTACACTCCCAACGAACAGCGTGGGGTTTCCAGACGACTCGCCGCCTCCTCACTGATCTACAGGTCCTTGGGCTGGAAACCAGCTGTGGGTAAGTTCTGAAGTTTTCTCCAGCAACAAGGGCTAATGTGCGACCGTATCCCACTCTCCTCCTCCCCCACCCCACCGGTCCCCCATTCTTTCCCACCAATTGCAGATACGTTTCTGGGGAGTTCGCTGAGAGCAGCAAGAGAAGCCTCCTGCTAAGAGAAGACAAAGCGACATCTACGGGGACCGGCTCATTGGCTCTGCGTGGGCGTGGAGAGCTGGGTGTCCGCAAGGCACCAGCCATAGCTGGGCTTCTTTGGGCGCTCTGAACAGGTTCTGCTGCCAGGGGAGTTTCCCTCTGGCCGTCACCGACTCCTTCCTTCAGGATCAAGGGGGAAGGAAATAGTGTCTTTGCGGGGAGGGAGAGCAGAGAGCAGGTCCCCCGAGAAGGAGGCGGCGGCTGCTCCCTTGGTTAGAGACGGGGTAGAGCGAGCGAGCCGTCGGCTTCAGTACCGCGGAGACGGGACAGCTCCCGGGGAGGTGCGGGCGTTTGAGTCCCAGCACCTCACCCAGACCCCAGCGAGATCTCGGCTGGAAGTGGGGAAGGACCAAGGTGTGGGGATGGGCAGCAGCTCCCAACGCAGGTGAGCCCGCGGGCTCTCCACTCTGCTGCGGAAGTGACAGGCTCCAGCTATTGAAACCGCTCTGTTAAACTGTCACCTTTCCCCACACAGCCCCAGCCGCCCTCCCTCGGGGGCTGGGGGGGTACTTTGCAGCACCCCCGTGGATCCCCAGCCCCTTGGGAATGGAGACGCTTTTCAGTCACAAGTCACCCCCTAGCTTGTGTCTGCAAGACCCACCTCCCCGGGCGAAGTTTCTCCAAAGGCGGGGTCTGAAGCTAGTTGCCGGCTCTCCCCGACTGGCTTTCGCAGCTCTCTGCCGTGCGACAGCAGCCCCTCCGGCAGAGCTCCGCTGTGCAAACTTCTCCCCCTCTGCTCGCGGGTGGGCCGCGAACACCAACGCAACCAGAGGACCTGGGACGAGCCGGCGGCTTGATTCAGTAAGTGGCAGAGTGCATTGAATGTTAGGGTGCAGGGTTACTCTCCTGTTCGCTTTACATTACCCCAGGCTGTAAAGGGTCCCCGCCCTCCCCCGCGGAACGGCTGTCGACCTTTTCCACAGCTCCTTACATTTAAAGGCTCCGGTGGCCCTCGGCTCTCCGAATTGCTGCTTCATTTTGCTTTCCAGATTGGCATGAGTCTCTCGTGACTCCACCAACGGCGAGCTCTCGCTCTCTGCCATCCATAGGTTCCCGGGGGCACCTGTTTGCAGAGCTCTTGGCTCACTGCCCCTTGGAAACAACTTAAGAGCAGCACCATTGTGTAACGGGAGCCAGGGAGCTAAGCGGCGCTTGCTTTATTTCGCTCCAAGAGACAAGCTCAGGAGGGAGACGCGTGTGCCTTAGCCCTTAGGCAGCCAACACGAGCCCGCCGGGATGCCAGGCGAGGAGTGAGGAATACAGTATTTTTACGAAAGCTCTGAAATAACCAAGGCTAGGTCTTGAAGGAGAAAACTCCCCTTTTAATTAGTGCTAGCAGCAGATGGTTCGACTCATCCGTCAAGAAAGTTCTTATAAAAGTGGACACCAGGCTTCAGGCTCGTCTGTCCTGCACACCAGTTTTCACACTCTGCTCTCGTAATTCCGCAGCACGCACAGAGAGATTTCCCCCTAAAACAGAGGCAAAACTGTTTTAAGCAATTTCCACGGGAGTGAGTGACTTTTTAAAATCTCCATACCGTAAACTCCCATTTACACGGTCTCTAATGCGGGACAGTCTGCTATGTTTTTAATCCGAATTCATTAACTAAACTTAAATTAGGTTCCCTACTGCACTTTGTTGGCTGGCTAAACTCAGAATTAGTTACGCAGAAGCCTAGACTTTAGGGCTCGTGCAGAAGCGATCTGCATCAAGCGTGGCTGCTGGTTGTCTCCCGCGAGCACTCTTGGGTCCTCTTTATTTTTAAAAAAAAACATCTCCTCCCCAGGCCTGGTTTTTGGTCTCTACCATTTGGAGAGCCTTCAAAGCAATTGTTTAAGCAGGGGGAAAGGACACTAGTGGAAGAGAAAACTGCAGTTCCTAGCCCCGGCCGTTCTTTTACACCCTGGCATGGGTGACTGGATATTTAATTCTATTCTGCCTTGCGGTCCCATGTGGAGTTATGGCAGAGGGGAACAGTATGGTGTGAGCTGACATAATTGAGTCATTAGACCCAGGAAATACCTGAGGTTCCCAGTTGGACTCTGAGAAATCCAGACTCCTCAATGGTTGCACCAAGCTGATCTCCATCCTGGAGTAAAGGGGTTGCCTTGAATTAAATATTACAGTGTATTTAGGCTGCAAACTCTTTGGGTGCAGGGACTATTTTTCTGTTCTGTTTGTACAGCACCTAGCACAAATGGGGTCCTGGTCCATGACTGGGGCTCCTAGGTGCTTTGGGAATATAAATAATAAATAATATTAATGAACATGGCAGGAGCCCAATCAATAAGGTGACTCAACCCAGACTGGAATTATAGCACCTCCATACTGGCCTCCCTTTGCGAGATGTAGCTTAGCCACCAATGCACAGTGTTGTACCAAGAGAATAATCTAACCACAGTGAAAAGACCCATCTACACACTGGGTGTTTCATGGGACCAGGTGCAACTACCTGCCTCTACTTCCTTAAATGAAGTTATTTCATTATACCACATCCCTGGAGTTACTAGATGGATTTACTAAACCCTTCTAATAAGGAAGCCAGGAGAGAACTAAAGACAACAGCAGCATCAGATATCAGAGCCCGATGAAACAAAGCACTGGATGTGGCCTCTCTTGGCTTACTGAGAGTTCAGTCAGAGTGATCCCTTTGTTCTTGGACAACAGGAAAATAGGAACGTCAACAAAACCAAAACTCTGCTGCAGATAAACATTCTGCCAGGCAGAAGCCAACCTGGCAGCTCCTCCTCCCCATCCGCAGCTGTGTCTATGAGCCACTCTCTGGCCTCCTAGGGCTGATCAAAGAGGTGGAAATGCACGCATGCAAAGATGCACTCCTTCAAGCAGAAAGTGGCTGGGAAGCCCAAAGGTTGAATACTTTCTCAAAAATAAAAACCAAAAATGCCTTCATCCCTGCAGAGAAGAAGCAGAGCAGTGCATTGCAAGGAAAAGGACTTAGGTATTCAAAGAGACAAAGCACTTGATTGTTCTCAGAGAGGAAAAGAATTGAGGGAAAATGTGATGATTTGGAGACCAGGTCATGCTGGAGCAACATCTGTATATAAGGCATGCCTGTATCTACTGAATTCTGGGAAGAGGTGGAAAACAAAATATGTTCAGCTTCATTCACTCTTGCTGAAAAGATCCTAGGCCTACCATCAATTGTGGACCAAACATAGAAAGGTCCTACCTAGACTTGACTAGAAGTTTTTGTTTTTTTTAAAGTGTTAGGTAACACTTTTTAAAATAAGATGTTTTAGATATTACTTAGCAGCTATGTAGGCAGAGTTAAACTTCTTTATAGACATGTTAGCTGGTCATGATCAAACACCTTTTAAACTTAGTGTAGACACAGCCAAAGAGTGCAATGAGCACTCGTTCAATAACTCTCTCTGCCAAATCAAACTGCACGTTTAACATTTCTCAAGCAAACTGTCCTTAGCATTTCTCTCAAATATTTACACGTTGTTTAGACAGTTAAAATTTATGCTTAACAAATATTGAGTAAATGCATTTTACAGTTATTTTTATAATGCTTCAGAAAATCTCTCTTTAGCTCGAAGGGTGACAGCCCCCTCATTCTTGTCTTGCGGTTTGGGTGGCATTTGCTACACTTTCTATGTTTGGTGATAGAGGATTTTTATGACCAGGATAGTTTGTTGGGGGGGTTATCATACAGCCCCTCCCCTCCCTTGTATTAGCACTTCTAGACATCTCCATGTGAAGCTAGACAGCTTGGAGGAAAGGACTGGTGGCAAGAAAAACATTTATAGACCATAATTACTCCACTGAGGTTCAAAAGCTCTAGACCCCCTTTGGTTTCATAAGGCTGCAGCTGTATGAGAGAGACATTAAATGTGCTAACTATACCCAGCATGGCCATCCCCTTTTCCACACTGTGGGACAAAACTCTTGCCTGACTTACTATCTAGTCAGCTTTAGCCACACCAGGGAGATTGGGAGTCCCATTCTCCATCTGAGAGAGAAAACCTGATTGAAAAAGAAACACATCAGGATGGCGGCATGGAGACTTGGTGCCATCGGAGGGACAGACAGACATTATCTGCCTCAGAAGATGGCCTTAACATCATGCTCCACCTTGTCCTTATTCAGACCCCTAAGGTAACCAAAACAGGAAAGCAAACCACTAAGGCCCCATCTACCACCCAGCTATTACCAAGCCAGGGGATCCATTACAACCCAGTTATCACAGGAGATTAGATTCAGAAAGGGTTTGATATCAGCTTTGTTTCCTTCAGGGCTGCTCTGTCTTGCTCTGCTTTTCATAGCCTCTAATAGCCTGTGGGGAGCAGAGAATAGCTGGAACACAATGTTCTCTAGCCATGTCTCCTCCCGCCCCCCCAGCTCCTCTTCCACATACCTTATGTTGGCTAGGGAGGCCCTCTGCTTTCTGATATTCCCATGGGACCATCTGCATTAACTTTCTGCTCCTGCAGTGCACAAGAGGCAGATTGCTACAAAAAATCAGGCCCTACATCTTTTTTCCCCTTTTGTACACAAATGTTTTCCCCAGATTAGACCACTCCCTCATCTCCAGAGCAGACCTACTAAACACTCAAGTATGTAAATTCTTCATTTCACAGATTGATAGATTCCAAGGCGTGTTGTAGAACTGCTCAGTTTTAGCTCTGCTGTCCTCCATCATAATGGAGGGTCTGTGGGGCTACAATTGAGTGGCATTGGGATCTAGTGCACAGGGGAGTTGGGGGACTGCAGCATTGCTAAATGATGGGGGAGTGAGACAGGACCAAAACTGAGTAGTGCTATGACCTCCCCCCCATGCCAGATTGCAACACCACTCTTTCAATTTTGACCCCACCACCCCTCCGTCATGATGAAGAGGCCACAGGACCAAATGTGAGAGGTGTTGTGACCCTCATATGCGACACGGTGACTGCAACCCACCCATGTGCCAACACAGCAACTCCCCACACCCACTTTGTGCACAAGTCACAATGGCACTTGTTAATTTTGGCCCTGCCACCCTCCCATCACGATGGAGGGGCCAAAGCTGGGTGGGCTTTGAGGATCTTACTTCTGGGGATGTTACTCCTAAAAATGAGACTTTGGCTCCTAAGTCAGTTCGACCTCATAATGCTGAGTGAAGCAACGCCTAAATACCTTTAAAACTCTGGGCCTTCAACTATCTCATTGAGATGATAATACAATCTTTCTTGCAATCTAATATCAGGTGAGATGTAACAACATTAAGCCTGTGGGAAATGTTAAGCAATCCTCAGTGGCGGAATAATTGGCTTTATGTCGGAAAAGAAAAAAAAAACAGAGTTAAAGCCATCCAACCTGAACACTTAAATATTGTACAAAGAGAGTCACTCAGTACACAATAGAAATAACCGAGTAACACATTGCATGAAAATTGGAATGATAGCACACATATTCAAAATATAAAATTCCCAGCCTATGCCTTGTCTGTACTATAGTGTAGTTGCACCGATCCCAACCCCTAAACACAGGCAAGGACGTGCCTGAAGCAGGGATAAACCCTAGTGCAAACCTCAGCTGGTGCAAACCTCAGTTTGCCTTTATTGACAATTAAGGGTCAGACGCAGTGCAGCTACACTGGCTACTGACTGGTAAATCAAGGCTATTCCCGAGTGTACACACAGATCTAGTGATGCCATTGAAACCACCAGGTATAAATACACCTATATTAGTGTAGTTTATTTTCACAAATTTACTAAACCATTCCCCTCTTAGTTTTATTTATGGAGTGGAAGGGTCTTACTGAAATTAAAACATGGGTTGTCTTCTTGCCCTAGCTGAGTGCCTGTTTTATTTAGTGAGATACCTGCCATGAAGGGAGAGAGTTGCTTATGCATCTTTTTCTTCATAGGTTCCACTTTCACAATTTCTTGTCCCTGAAGCTTTGTACAATTGATGCCCCTGAGGTGCCAGATCCATATAACATAGAGAGGATGAAAGGCATCCATAACTGTCAAAGGTGAGAGCATCCCATTTATTGCTACTTGCTAAAAGGCTGGATTGCATATGAATCATTAAGGATGAACGCATTGGAGAACCAGTAGTCCATGAGAAGAACCTGTAGAGAAGATAATCTACCAAGAGTAATGATACAGAGGTAATGTAATGATATGTAAAGGGAAGACATATTCTTATGGAAAAGTCCTCTTGAATTTAATAATTTTATAGTTTTTTGGGAACATTTGTGGACTTGAATATAGAATAATATTCCTGTTATAGAATTCTATGGGATGATTTAAAAAAACGTATTAAAAGGATTCATTTTTCTATTAGCTTTTTGGAGTAATTTTTGTAAAATCCTATCACATCTCTACAGAACCTTATCAGTTTTATCCCTATTACATTGTATGATACTTTTCCTTGAGGGTATACATGATTGAATGAGCTATACAGGAGCACAAGCTTATTCGCTGTGTGAGATATACATGACTAAATGAGATATCCACAGCAACACATAATAAAACGAGAAATACACGAATGATTGAGATGTAAGTGGAACAGACACATACATGAATGTACCCATTCCTCCACTTCTGCTGATTTTATTTTATAGAGCATCAGTACAAAATAGATACTAAAATAACCATACCACTAACTGCAACCAGAAGGGATCTTTTTTGGTGAAGAAAACTCTCTGTGAATTAAACATCATATTAGTTACATTCAAATCAAAATGGTTTGTAACCCTGAGCTATATTTAAACTCTGATTTGTGTTTACACAGGTCAACATGGACCATGACAAAAGACCAGTAGAATTTCCAGTTTTAGTGTGATATGTTCGAAATGTAAGTAAGTGAAAGAAAATCTCCTTCCTCCCTTATGTAAGCAATGAACTGATCACAGATCATTTTCTGAGCCAGTGCTGAGCTGGTGCCAGTGCTCCTCTCATGACAAAAAATCTCTTAAGAGTGTGACATTAGAGCCTCCATCTCCTGGACTAGCATTGACTTAGGTATATTTCTAGAGAAAGTGTTTTTGAACACTGGAAGGACCGTGCTGAAAGTCACTAATACCTGCTTATACACACCCCAATCCTTCCAGAGCAACATTTATTGTATTTTCATTGGATGAATGAGGTATATTTTCATCTCAATGCACAGCAAGCTGTGTGTATAAGTCTCAGGGTAGAATATGACCCCACAGTTCTGTAGCAATTCTCTTTCTCCTACTCTAAAAGTCTCAGGATTTGATTATGATTTCACACCAGTTTAAACACTGCTGTACTTCCATTAGCTTCAATTGAATTACTCCTGATTGACTCCAGTGTGAGATCAGAATGAGCTCCTCAAGCTTTACAAAAAGGCCAGTATTATTCCCATCTCTTAAGAGGATTTCTCTAAAGAGAAAATAGGTATTTATCATCAAAACCAAAAATATATGTACACTGTAAAATAAAAGGGTACTTAACTAATTGATATAACTGGTACATAGGAGAAGGGGACAGAGCTATTCAAAGCCTGGAAAGGGAGGATGAAAAACTTGAACTTCACAAGGAAGACAAGGGGAAGCCATTGTAGAGATTTCCAGAGGGGAGTGACATGGAGTCTGATTCTCCATTGCTCTTCACCTTGTACAAGAGTTCATGTTAGTGCACAGTGAGTGCAAAACATCACCACCAATGCAGAATGGTAACATTTCACAGGCACTTTGCACTGGTGTAGATTACTGTACAAGGTGCAGGGCCAGGGAGAATCAGGCCCTATGTTCTAAGTAGTGGGAGAGGAAGATGATCTTAACAGAAGCAATTTGAGAAGCAAAGAGGCCAGAAAGGAGGAGGTTGCTGTAGTCAAAGTAAGTAGTAAGATTCCCAAGGTTTAGACAAGGAGCTTAGTGGATGGGATGGAGAGGAAAGGACACATTTTAGAGATATTGTCAAAGAAGAAGCAGCAGGATTTAGTGAGAATCTGGCTATGGGTTGAGAAGAAGAGAGAAGAATTGATGACAAGCTTACATGACTGCAAGATGAAGAGGACAGTGGAAAGGGATTGGGAAAAAAGATGAGAAGTTCTGTTTTCCACCATGTTGAGCTTGAAATGGTGGTAGGTTATTAAAATGATGTCAGAGGCAACTGAAATGAAGAGACAGGACCGAGGGAGACAGGCTGGATTAGAGAGGAAGGTTGGGTATAGGGGAGTAGAACTGGGAGAGGAGACAGTAAAATACAACTCTAGAGCAGTGGTTCTCAACCTTTCCAGACTACTGTACCCCTTTCAGGAGGCTGGTTTGTCTTGAGTAACCCCAAGTTTCACCCATAGGCGGTGGGTATCATAGGCTGTGCCTTCCCAAACAGCCTAGTGTAGCCCTTCCCATGCTCCGCCCCCAGGCTAGGCCCCCTCCTGCTGTTCCCAGTGCTCTGCCTTGGCTGGCCCAGGCTGGCTGCCCTGCCTCCCACAGGGAGTCAGGGGCTGGTGCTGGGGCCACGCCACCTGAAGCACTGGGGTTTGCCACCCCACCTGGCTACCCGGAGCACCAGGACCGGGAGTGCCGCCATCTGGAGCACCAGGGCTGGCTGCACCGCCCAGAGCACCGGGGCTGGGGCATCGCCCCCTGGCCACCCAGTGCTGGGGCCGTGGTGGGAGTGCTCTGAGCTCCTGTGGGGGAGGGAAGGCAGCAGGGGGGGCAAAAGGGGAGAGGAGGGGCCTTGGCACAAGTGGTGGGGCTGGGAGCTAGCCTCCCCCAATGGCTGGGTCACCAGTCGCCCACGGTTTCACCTCCCTTAAAAACTACTCACTTACAAAATCAAACATACAAATACAAGTGCCACTGCGCACTATTACTGAAAAAATGCTCACTTTCTCACTTTTACCATATAATTAAAAAAAAATCGTGACCCCCCCCTCCAGGTTGAGAAACACTTATATAGTATATAGAGCAGTATAAACAAGTGATTGCATGAAATTTTAGTTTGTACTGACTTCTCCAGTGCTTTTCATGTAGCCTGTTGTAAAACTAGGCAAATATCTAGTTGAGTTGATGTACTTCTGCTTGAGAACCACTGCTCTAGAGATCTGACTCTCTGAATGACTGACAAACTGTCTGAGTGACAAAATATAACGAGCTGCTCTGAGTGAAACAGTAGCGACAAACTGGATTATGTTCAGAGATTTAGCATGAAATGACCGGTTATACCTAACTGTTTTGACAATTATTTCAAGTTCTTTGTCCTTTCCAGTGTTAATCTTTGTCTTTCCTCTTTGAACAATTTTTAAAATGACAGCTATTGTCTTCAAAGCCAGCCAGTGGCACAGTTTATAGTACATTGCCTCGCCACATGGAAAACATGGGCTTGAGAGAAAAGCAAGATAGGAGTAATATTTTGGACTGCTCTTTCTCACCCTCTAGTGGGCTGTGAGGGTGGTATGTTCATTGTCTCAGTCACATGGCTAAGTGCCACTCCCTGGCAGATCAGGTGCAGTTAACATTTGAAATACCTGGAGCCTGATTTTCATTTACATCACTGAGGCAGTGCAACACTTAATTTAAGGGTCCTTTGCACCACCCAGGATAAGGAAGGATGGTCATGTGGTTAGAACGCTAGCCAAGTATGTGGTAGATGTGGTTCAGTTCTCAGCTTTGCCAGACTTCCTGCATGACCTTGGGCAAGTCACTTAGCCCCTTTGTGCTTCAATTCCCCAACTGTACGATGGAGATAATAATAGCACCTCCCTACCTCACAAGGGTGTTGTGAGGATAAATACATTAGAGCTAGTGAGGGACTGAGCTATTTCTATTTGGAATGAGGGCCATGAGAGTCAGGTTCTCGGTTGTAGCTCTTCGGGGCAGGGACCATCCTGTTTGTTACATGTTTGTACAGTGCCTAGTGCAATGCACCTGGAGCCCCTGGGTGCTGTGGCAATGCAGCAAACAATAAGTAGGGTGGATATATAGATCAAATGGAAACCCCAAGTACACCGAGAGATGAAAATCTTATGAGCAGCAGCTCAGACTGGCTCACTTCCATAGGTGGAAAGAGCCTCTTAGGCATATGCCCTAGTTGGAAGTGAGTAGAAGGGAACAGGTAAGATACACTCTTGGAACCTGATTCTTTCTCCAGGTTCTAGCTGCTTGGCACTGCACCAGCAGCATAAAAGGAACCCTAAGGATGATGTAGCCAGCATTGGAAGGATCATCCCAGTGTGTGGAAATCCTCCTGTGCTGTGGTGACTCCCATTCCACCCAGGCCCCTGAAGCCAGAGGCAAAGGTGCGTGGCTGGGGCTTCCCTGCACTTTGGTGAATCCTTGGTGCCATAACAGACCCTTAGGGCCACTGGCAGCCAAAGTAATTCACAGCAGCATTTGGGCTATTCTAACATATTCCAGGAGACCATCCACGCATGCAGCTAGCCCAGAATCAGGGAAACACAAAGGTAAGCCTCCTTTGGACCACAGCCTGGTGGCTCCTGAGCTACAGCTGAGCATCTGGGCCTTGAAGTCAGCTGACCTCCTGTGGCAGAAATTGATAAACAAAACCACCATTTTTCTTTAGTACTAACAAGCTTTCCCTGTTTGAATTTGTTTAAGGCAAGGATAAGTAACAGTCATCAGACGTGAAACTCAACATGGCACAGGGCCAGCTACAAAACAACTCTTTGAAGAACAGTTCGATCCCTGTGTTCACTGGCCTTGACCTCCTCTTTGACCTGAAGCCCCTCTTCATTCCCCTCTATGCCACTCTGGTGGCTGTGGCTTGCATCGGCAACTTGTTCCTTATTCTCCTTATTGTTGTCACCAAAAAACTGCACAGCACCACTAACTTCCTTATTGGAAACTTGGCTGCAGCTGACTTGATCATGTGCATTTTCTGCGTCCCACTTACTGCATCCTATGCCTTTGAGATCCGGGGCTGGCTGTTTGGGATGTTCATGTGTTACTTTGTCACCTTGATGCAGACTGCTACTGTATTTGTGTCTGTGCTGTCCCTCACAGCTATTGCAGTGGACCGATATATTGTTGTTGCTTACCCCATTCGCAAAAGGCTAAGCCGCAAGTCCTGTGTCTACATAGTGGCCTTCATTTGGTTACTCTCCATTGTGGTTTCTGTGCCTACATCCATGCACACCCATTATCTAGATCTCAACAAGATTGGCCACGACATGTTCATCTGTGAAGAATTCTGGAAGCACCAAGAGAAAGAGAGGCTGCTGTACTCATGCTCAATGCTCCTTTTGTCCTACATGCTCCCACTTTCTGCAGTCTCTATCTCCTACTGTGCCATTTCTTATCGCCTCAGGAAGAGGAATGTCCCAGGGGCTGCTTACCACAACCAAGAGAAATGGACCAATAAAAAACGAAAGACCTTCCGGGTTCTCATTATTTCAGTCATGTGCTTTGCTGTCTGCTGGCTACCTCTGCAGGTGGTGAACCTCATCAGAGATGTAGATGAAGAATTCATCATCTTAGACAAGAGGTACGTGAATGTCATTCAAGTGTCATGTCACTTGATCGCCATGAGCTCTGCCTGTTATAACCCTTTCATCTATGCCTCCCTCCATGACAAATTCCGATTTCATGTTAGTAACTATTTTTGCCATCACAAAAAGAGGTCCAGCATCATGTCCCGCAAGGCCTCACGACTCAATACCTGCTCCACGCTGGCAGACATTCCCATGGGCATCACCGATAAGTTAACCCTGCAAGGCAGGTTTTCTTTTAACTAAAATACAACAGGAGATCAAATCAGCAGAGGTGGCATACACTTTAATTCTGGGTTTGTTATATTGCACACCAAAGCCTATGGTGCAAGTTATGTTACACTGGTAATTGGTCATTTCAAGACAATGTAGATATCTGAGAACTTGGCAGTAGTGCAAGGGAAACAAACAGATGGGGTTTGTGTCTGAAGGGATAGAAAGAGCTCATTTGAGCAACTGAAGTGTATTCTGCTCTTTGTCAAAACAAGCACATTCAAGAACAAAAATGGCAGTCCTGTAAGTTTAAGTTAATTCTGTACAGTTTTTATTAACATTGTTCTTATTTTGTATAGGGTGCTGCTATGGGAATAGCAGGCATTTCCTTTTGACTTAATTCAATTCAAAGCTAAAAAGTCTTTACATATGAAACAGCCATTTGCTCTCTTGTTGTCTCATGTGAAATGGACTGTCTTGGCATATCAATCGCTGGCCTATCAGAAGCAAGGCTGATAGATCATGGATGCCATGAGGTGGAAGATTCATTACTTCTGTATTCCAGCAGTTCCAACCACTTATATGGGGTAGCATTACTACTCCGAGGCACGGCCAAGTCCTCCTTGATAACTTGGATGCCCATGTCATCTTGACTACTTATTGCATGTCTTAAACATCGGCACGGTCACCTCGCTGTCATAATACTCTATGCACTGAGAGAGGAATTAGCTGATTTAATTAAAGATCATTTCTATGATCAATTGCAATCTCTAGTATGCATCATCCCTCCACATAATAATCTCGTGTTCCTGGCTGACCCAAATGCACTTACTGGTATTGTGATCTAACTTTATAAGGGCAAGGGACTGCACTGCAAATGTAAGAGCTGCAGGACGATCACCTTGTTGTCCGTGATAGGGATGGTGTTTGCGCATGTTCTCCTGGCACATTTGGAGCCCCTGCTACATTGGAAGCGTGACTCTCAACAGTCAGGATTTACGAGGACTAGGTCCACATTAGATGCCATTTTGGCCCTCTGCTTGTTGTCAAAGATACACCACAAGTTCAAGAAGCCCCTCCACGTGGCATATGTCACAAGGCTGTGTTTGACTCAGCCTTAAAGGGCATAGGTGTTCCAACCACTCCGCTGGACTTGATTAGTGAGATGTACAATGGAACCACTGCCCATGTACATCTGGGAAATCAGATGTTGGCACCTTTTAAATCAATATCTGGTGTCAGGTAGGGCTGCGTCTTGGCCACTGCACACTTTTGTTGGGCAATGGATTTCATAATGCAGCATTCTGTCAGGTCCACAGGCATTAAGATCCATGATCTCTCACTCTCAGACCTTGACTATGCTGCTGACATTCATAGAATCATAGAAGATTAGGGTTGGAAGAGACCTCAGGAGGTCACCTAGTCCAACCCCCTGCTCAAAGCAGGACCAACCCCAACTAAATCATCCCAGCCAGGGCTTTGTCAAGTTGGGCGTTAAAAACCTCTAAGGATGGAGGTTCTACCACCTTCCTAGGTAACTCATTCCAGTGCTTCACCACCCTCCTAGTGAAATAGTTTTTCCTAATATCTAACCTAGACCTCCCCCACTGCAACTTGAGACCACTGTTCCTTGTTCTGTCATCTGGCACCACTGAGAACAGCCTAGCTCCATCCCCTTTGGAACCCTGCTTCAGGTAGTTGAAGGATGCTATCATTGTTCTTCTAGTACAGAGTCCCAACAGGTTTCATGAGGCACTGCAGTAAATGGAGGATTAGTTGGCCAAGGTCGGCCTCCATGTTTTGTGGTCAAAGACATAGCTGCAAAACCTAGGATTAGGTCCACCCACGACTCCAATCTCCTAAAATAATGAAACTCTCAAAGCAGTCTCCAGCTTTTGCTATTTGGGTTCTATACTCAGCAGTTCATCCAACTCTCATACGGAGGTTCTTCCCCTGACTGACTGCAGTGTCTGCCATGGGTCATTTACAACAAATATGGAATCAACATTATCTCAGCATGACAACAGAGTTTAGGATCTATTAGACCTGTATCCTCACCGTAATGCTGTACGGATATGAAACATAGACACTATGCTGCTCTGACTGGGAAAAGCTGGAGGCTTTCCACACAAAATGCCAACGTCATATATTGGGCATAAAATGGAACAACTTCATTTGTTATGCAGACATTTACAGTTGCTCCTATCTACAGACTATTCAGGCCATTGGCCACAGCTGACGTCTTACGCTTTTCAGACATATTGCCAGAATGCTGCTCTCCATGTGGCTTGTAACATCCGGGATAAAAATTCCACTAATCAAGTGGTGGAAGCAGTCCAGAGGAAGACCTGCTATTACATGGGTCCATTAAGTCTGTTCCAATGTTGGACTTTTGGCCCGTCAAGCCCTTGTGGCCACACAGGAACAGACCAAATGGTAAACAGTCGCTACGGCTGATGTTTGGCTAAGGATTGAAGAAGAAGTTTGGTCTTAGGTGTGTTTCTGGTAGGAGCATATTCTAAAAGGCAAGAAACTGCCAGTGACAATGCTCTGTTCAACACCTGCAAGCTTCACCCTAGAAAGACTGAGTCTTTTGCATGCAGCTGACAGAGTGGAGTTTAAAAGAAGTGGTACATAGTTGGGACTAGACCAGTAAGGCTTTGTAGACTGTACCCAGCATCTTTAAGTTCACCCAGAAGTGAGTAGGCAGCCACTGCAATGCACAGGGGTAACATGTTCCTGGGGGTCTGTCCTAGTTAGCAGCTGACCCAACCTATAAACAATACACACACAAGATGTGTTTTAAGAAGGCTTACAAGTTTATGGATTCATTTTGCATTACACAGAATTGTTTCTAAGCAACAAATAGTATCTATCTCTTTCTTCTACAAAATATGTTAAAATGCACCACAGAGAATAGTTACATTACTGTATAATGTGCATTTTAAAAAAAACAACAAAATTGGTTGTTAGTAAAGGGCGCATATTAAGAAATACATTTTCCTTTGTCTGTATGACATTCAAACACCGGAGATGGTACCAGAGAGAGTCAAGACAAGGCTCATTTAGAAAGGCAAGGACTTTCATAGGCTCATGAACTGAAGTTACTTAGCTTTCCAAAAAAGCAGCAGTGACAAACTAAGTGGCTCCTATATTTCCTCCCACATATAAGTAGGATAGCGCACTATATGGATGTTCAGACACTGGAGCAGGTATTGGAGATGGATCTGCTGTCACACTCCCATCTGCACACTTTACCAATACACATGTTTTGCTTGGCTTGCTGTGTGCTCGGCAGGAATGCTTGCCAGACACATTTTTCCTTTGATCCCATTCTCTTCCACATAGTGCTTCTGTCACCACAAGATAATGCAACACCATCTTTTTTTACCATCTTTACAAATCAAAAATTAACAACATATGGAATTTCCCCCCCTGGTTTTGTTACCTTACACACTGTGGGCTTGTCTACATTACCCACTGGATCGACGGGCAGCGATCGATCCAGCGGGGGTCAATTGATAAATCAACCACCGAGTGCTCTCCCATCGACTCTGGTACTCCACTGGAGCAAGAGGCGCAGGCGGAGTCGATGAGGGAGCACCTGCTGTCAACCCACCATAGTGAAGACACCGTGGTAAATAGAGCTAAGTATGTCAACTTCAGCTACGTTATACATGTAGCTGAAGTTGCGTAACTTAGATCGATCCCCCCACCCCCGGTGTAGACCAGGCCACAAAAAAAAAAAAGCAAAGGGATAAAGTTAGATCAGATATCTATGACCTAAAGAATTCAAACAAGGATCGAGAGAAGGACAGCCTTTCACACTCCAGGGAGTTGGGATATCATACAACAATGGTGTGAAGTTAAGAACGAACAGCATAGATTAGCTATCAGGAAAGGAATCTCCTTCTAGAGGGATACTTGAGTGAGGAGTCATCTGCCAGAGGTGTATTCTCTCTCCTAAAATTTATCTCTATGAGATTGAAAGCAGCGTTTGGACTGATGTAGCTGCACCACTGCAGTGCTGCTAATGCAGATGGTCTATGTTGACGGGAGATAATTATTCCACTTCCCCAAATGGCGGTAGCTATGTTGGCAGGAGAGCTTCTCCCACTGACACAGCCCTGTCCACACTGGAGCTTAGATTGGTGTAATTTATATCCTTCGGGGGTGTAGCTTTTCCACACCTCTGAGCGACTTACGTTATACTGAAGTAAGCACTAGTGTGTACACGTCCTACTCACTCTTGCCTCTTCCTCCACATCAGCATTCAGAAAAAGATACAAGGCACAGAATGCAACCAAGACAAAGCATTTCAAAGATTAAGCACTGTCATATGGAAGAGTTAAAGAGAAATATTGCCACCTACCTTAGCAGTGGCCACTCTGGTTTCACCATGGTCCTAGATCAGAGGTCCTTACTAATCATCCTAATCAAAAGTGGAGCAAAATAGGTCTCCTGGGCTTTATGCCCCGCCCTTCCCCCTTTATAACTGTATGTGTGGGGAGAGCAGAAGACGGAGAATACACAGTGGAAAGAAGGGAAAATACAAAAATTGAGAGTGAGGATGAGTTCCTCAATTACAGCCCAGGCTGCATTTTACCCCACTCAGTTTTGCAACCCTCTTTGTCTTAATCTATGTTAAAATTAGGCCCACACTGATACTACTGGTGGACGAGGCTTTCTTCCGGCAACTCGCAGAAGCTACTAGATCGCACACCCTGGTTCTCATGGGCGACCTGATATCTGCTGGGAGAGCAATACAGCGGTGCACAGACAATCCAGGAAGTTTTTGGAAAGTGTAGGGGACAATTTCCTGGTGCAAGTGCTGGAGGAACCGACTAGGGGCGGACCTCTTCTTGACCTGCTGCTCACAAACCGGGAAGAATTAGTAGGGGAAGCAAAAGTGGATGGGAACCTGGGAGGCAGTGACCATGAAATGGTCGAGTTCAGGATCCTGACACAAAGAAGAAAGGAAAGCAGCAGAATACGGACCCTGGACTTCAGAAAAGCAGACTTTGACTCCCTCCGGGAACTGATGGGCAGGATCCCCTGAGAGAATAACATGAGGGGGAAAGGAGTCCAGGAGAGCTGGCTGTATTTTAAAGAATCCTTATTGTGGTTACAGGGACAAACCATCCCGATGTGTAGAAAGAATAGTAAATATGGCAGGCGACCAGCTAGGCTTAACAGTGAAATCCTTGCTGATCTTAAACACAAAAACGAAGCTTACAAGAAGTGGAAGATTGGACAAATGACCAGGGATGAGTATATAAATATTGCTCGGGCATGTAGGAATGAAATCAGGAGGGCCAAATCACACCTGGAGTTGCAGCTAGTGAGGGATGTTAAGAGTAACAAGAAGGGTTTCTTCAGGTATGTTGGCAACAAGAAAAAAGCCAAGGAAAGTGTGGGCTCCTTACTGAATGAGGGAGGCAACCTAGTGACAGAGGATATGGAAAAAGCTAATGTACTCAATGCTTTTTTTGCCTCTGTTTTCACGAACAAGGTCAGCTCCCAGACTACTGCACTGGGCAGCACAGCATGGGGAGGGGGTGGCCAGCCCTTTGTGAAGGAAGAAGTGGTTCGGGACTATTTAGAAAAACTGGACGTGCACAAGTCCATGGGGCCGGATGCGTTGCATCCGAGAGTGCTAAAGGAATTGATGGATGTGATTGCAGAGCCATTGGCCGTTATCTTTGAAAACTCCTGGCGATCGGGGGAAGTCCCGGAAGACTGGAAAAAGGCTAATGTAGTGCCAATCTTTAAAAAAGGGAAGGAGGAGGATTCTGGGAACTACAGGCCGGTCAGCCTCACCTCAGTCCCTGGAAAAATCATGGAGCATATCCTCAAGGAATCAATTCTGAAGCACTTAGACGAGACGAAAGTGATCAGGAACAGTCAGCATGGATTCACCAAGGGAAAGTCATGCCTGACTAATCTAATTGCCTTCTATGATGAGATAACTTGTTCTGTGGATGAAGGGAAAGCAGTGGACGTGTTATTCCTCGACTTTAGCAAAGCTTTTGACACGGTCTCCCACAGTATTCTTGTCAGCAAGTTAAAGAAGTATGGGCTGGATGGATGTACAACAAGGTGGGTAGAAAGTTGGCTAGATTGTCGGGCTCAACGGGTAGTGATCAATGGCTCCATGTCTAGTTGGCAGCCAGTGTCAAGTGGAGTGCCCCAAGGGTCGGTCCTGGGGCCAGTTTTGTTCAATATCTTCATAAATGATCTGGAGGATGGTGTGGATTGCACCCTCAGCAAGTTTGCAGATGACACTAAACTGGGAGGAGTGGTAGATATGCTGGAGGGTAGGGATAGGATACAGAGGGACCTAGACAAATTGGAGGATTGGGCCAAAAGAAATCTGATGAGGTTCAACAAGGACAAATGCAGAGTCCTGCACTTAGGACGGAAGAACCCAATGCATCACTACAGACTAGGGACCGAATGGCTAGGCAGCAGTTCTGCAGAGAAGGACCTAGGGGTGACAGTGGATGAGAAGCTGGATATGAGTCAGCAGTGTGCCCTTGTTGCCAAGAAGGCCAATGGCATTTTGGGGTGTATAAGTAGGGGCATTGCCAGAAGATAGAGGGATGTGATCGTTCCCCTCTATTCGACATTGGTGAGGCCTCATCTGGAGTTCTGTGTCCAGTTTTGGGCCCCACGCTACAAGAAGGATGTGGAGAAATTGAAGAGAGTCCAGCGAAGGGCAACAAAAATGATGAGGGATCTGGAACACATGACTTATGAGGAGAGGCTGAGGGAACTGGGATTGTTTAGTCTACAGAAGAGAAGAATGAGGGGGGATTTGATAGCTGCTTTTAACTACCTGAAAGGTGGATCCAAAGAGGATGGATCTAGACTATTCTCAGTGACAGCAGATGACAGAACAAGGAGTAATGGTCTCAAGTTGCAGTGGGGGAGGTTTAGGTTGGATATTAGGAAAAACTTTTTCACTAGGAGGGTGGTGAAACACTGGAATGTGTTACCTAGGGAGGTGGTGGAATCCCCTTCCTTAGAAGTTTTTAAGATAAGGCTTGACAAAGCCCTGGCTGGGATGATTTAGTTGGGATTGGTCCTGCTCTGGGCAGGGGGTTGGATTAGATGACCTCCAGAGGTCCCTTCCAACTCTGATATTCTATGATTCTACTTGATGATGTCTTCCCTTGGTATCAGTACTCTTCTTTCCAGCATGTACTGAATGTCAACCTGATGACCCACTGGGGATAGAAAATCTGTAGGCAAAGGATCAAACACCAGAATGGCTACTAAGCTGTACAACATGTGTTTTTAGATGGAAGTACTGGAACTTGATGGAGAAAAGCGAGCAGCAAGGAGCAGCTGTGGCTCACTGATCAATGAGTGGCTTCACAAACTCACCATCCTCATGTCCCATTCTCTTTAATGCTGACCATCACAGAGAAGCTTGAAAACAGAAAGCTATTTTTATAAATCCAGTTGAGAAACAAAAGTAGGATCTGTGTTCAGCCAGCATCTCTAGCCCACTTCGCCTCTAGGCCAACTGGAGGGGCTGGTTTTGCTGTTCAGATCCAGATCTCTGTGACAAGTCCACATGAGGAAATGCCTTTCACGAAGCTGTCCATTAAGCTTCCGATGAGTGAGAGTTTCTATCACCGTACTTCACAAGAGGAGTAAGAATTGTAGGATTTGGAAACCCCATTTTCCCACTGCCAGTGAAAGCTCTCAGTGGCTGTAGAAATCAGTCATGTCACTATGTTCTTAAAATGCAGCTTGGCATTCTTCAGTGCAAACTCAGCCTGTTGGAACATAATAGTCGCAGTGGGTTCCCTAATCCAGTCTCGTTATACATGTGAAAGAGCTGTTGCATGCTTTGTACTTTTGGAGACCTTTGTGTCCTAATGATGCTATTCTAAATAGTGTATTATGTTTTGCAATGTAACCAGCTGAGGTTGGGACATATTAAACACAATATGGGCAACTTGTAATCTATCTGCTTTACTAATATAGAAGAGCAAAGACTATTTACTTTTGACAGCTGTCATGTATGATTGTGCTCTGTGGAAGATACTGGGTCACTTGTTCTGCAGGGGAAAAAAAGTAATGCTTCTTGTCCTTTTCAATAAATATGTACAAAACCCAGCATCTTTCTGAGTTTGAATTGACACATTAAGGAAAAAAAAATCTACGAAGTTTACTGTCATTCTAAAAATGAATACTGGGTTTACATGTGATTGTCCTAGCTGCTGCCTCTACTTGTGGCTTAGAGGAGTCAGCTATGGTGGGGAACGGTGAAATCACAGGGGTGTAAGTTATGTGGTTGCTGTATTAGAATATTTCTACAAGCAAATATCACCAGATAGAAAAAAAATGGTAGCAGCAGGTGGGAACCATGTGTCTTTAATACACATTTTAATAAAACAACAAAATGTAGATTTGTTTTAGCTTACTTCATATGTCTTTATCATCAGATGCTAAGGGCAAAAGGGACCCCTGGGATCATCTACTCTGCCCTCCTTTCTAACACAGGCCATAAAATGTCCCTGAAATAATTCCTACAGCAAAGCTTTTTGAAAAAACATCCAATGTTGATTTAAAAATTGTCAGTGATAGAGAATCCATCATGACCCATGGTAAATTGCTCCAAGGGTTAATTACTCTTACCAGTAAAATTTTACACCTTATTTCCAGTCTGAATTTGTCTAGCTTCAACTTCCAGCCACTGGGTCATGTTATGCCTTTCTCTGCTAGCCTGAAGAGTCAGTTATCAAATATTTAAGTACCTACATGGGGAACGTAGACTGTAATCAAGTCTCCCCTTAACCTTCTCTTTGTTAAGCTAAGTAGATTGAGGTGCTTGAGTCTATCACTATAGATTTCTCTAATCCTTTAATCAATCAATCTCATGGCTCTTCTCTGAATCCTCTCTAATTTATCGACATCCTTCTTGAATTGCAAACACTGGAACTGAACACTGCATTACGTTAGTGGTCACAACAGTGCCAATACAGAGGTAAAATATACTTCTCTACTCCTACTGGAGATTTCCTTGTTTATTCCTATGCATTTCAGATGAAGATGGGTAAGTGATACCCACTCCCTGAGAAATGGTACACATTCCCCTTTCCCTGTTTCTTCAGCCCAGTACTCAGTGACCAGAACATTCCTTCACATTTTATTTAGCATTACCAAAAATGTAACAAACAATATTAACATTCATTTTAACAACCAAATGCTATCTTAAAAAGGCAAAACTCAAACTGCCCTTGAATATTATCAACCATTAATAAGAATAATTCCAAAGTTAATAAACTGTTGTGATGTAAAACCTCAGTGAGATTTCAGCACTACAGAAGGAGATACAAACTCCTAGTTCTTTTACAGAGTTTCATTCAGGTTACAAAATCTGGTAATGTGCCATTCATTATCACAAAAGAAAAAAACATCAGAAATTGACTATTAGCATACATATAAAAGCCTCTAGCAATAAAAATAGCAAGGTAATTTAGAAATATTTTTCTTTACTCTGTCATATGTAAACTGGATTTTTTGATGGTTGAAATTATGAGTTCTGCAAAAATTGACATATGATCAGAAACAGAATTTGAATGGCTCCAATACTTTGAAATATTAATTTCCAAGACTGCAGGAGTTTTGAATGTGTGAGGAATACAGGATAGGAGATTTCCTTGGTACTTTTTATAATGTCTGACACAGTGGACCTTTTTATCATTGAAATTACGATAGTAACAAAGTTGGAGTGTAAGAAATGTGACTATTGTCAATAAATGTGTTTCTTGGCTTGGCTACCTTGATGGGAATACAGAGTTTATTACTAACTATCCATTAATCTGGGACATTTTATTAAATGTGACCTACCTGCATGCTGCAGAAGGGCACTAATTACAGACTATGTCAAAGAGATTGTGTCCAATGGCACCCATCTAAAATTTATAATTGAAACAATGGCAAATTTAAAAAAAAAAGTCTGCATGGTACAGCTCTCCCATGACATGGTAATTTTTACCTTTAATTAGCCTGGAAAATGTATGGAGCTATAGAAGAGCTAATTAATTGTCTACTTCATCTGAGGACCTTTTGTGCAATTAAAGTGTTTACAGGTTTCAGAGTAACAGCCATGTTAGTCTGTATTCGCAAAAAGAAAAAGGAGTACTTGTGGCACCTTAGAGACTAACCAATTTATTTGAGCATAAGCTTTCGTGAGCTACAACTCACTTCATCGGATGCATACTGTGGAAAATACGAGAAGGTGTTTTTATATACACAGGCCATGAAAAAATGGGTGTTTATCACTACAAAAGGTTTTCTCTCCCCCCACCCCACTCTCCTGCTGGTAATAGCTTATCTAAAGTGATCACTCTCCTTACAATGTGTATGATAAACAAGGGGAAATAGGTTACTTTTTATAATGAATCAACCAAAACCTGGATTTGTGCTGGAAATGGCCCACCTTGATTATCATACACATTGTAAGGAGAGTGATCACTTTAGATAAGCTATTACCAGCAGGAGAGTGGGGTGGGGGGAGAGAAAACCTTTTGTAGTGATAAACACCCATTTTTTCATGGCCTGTGTGTATAAAAACACCTTCTCGTATTTTCCACAGTATACATCTGATGAAGTGAGCTGTAGCTCACGAAAGCTTATGCTCAAATAAATTGGTTAGTCTCTAAGGTGCCACAAGTACTCCTTTTCTTTTAAAGTGTTTACATTTCCCAAACGAGCCAGATTTTATTACAGTATAAGGATTTATTGGAGGCCTCCAACCACTAGAGGGCAGGTGAGACTCAGATGAATGTTTGCTACAGATTTTTAATTTATTGTATTTTAAGGGTTTGTTGGATTTAGGGCAGCTCAGGCTACACAGATGAAATAAAACTACAGTTTTCTGGCTCATAACTTTAATTCCAGCTCTATAGGCAGCATTTCCTACTGAGTGATCAAGAAGAGAATCAGAAGAAATACAGTAAGTGCTTCTGGGCACAGAGTGTCTGCTGATTTAGTTTTTCCCCTCTGCAGATTTTACTGTGTTCTTCAGAATTTTATACTATAGTTAAAAAACACAAAAGGAGTATCACAAATCATCGATTTTTCAGTAGAACCCTACATTGGAGAGTTCTGCCCAAAAACTAACAACACAATAAAGTCCAAAGTTATTAACACTTTTGGTGGGAAAAGCACTTTCCTAGATTAATTCAAGCATTGCTGGTTCAGGTTGCATTATGCAGCCAACATGAAACAATGTATAGCACAAACAGAAATATGGAGTTTGCTTATTTATTAGAGTCTAGTAGCTATTCATTCCATTTAATTACTTGTTCTTTCAATTCAGTTTGTCCAAAACAGAAACACCTGGATTTATTAATTTATAAATGGTAAACTACATTTAATTTTACAATGCAATTTAAAAGTTCTTCTGTTACATAGTGTAACGAGACAGTTTTGGCACTGAATTTATGAATAGCTGGATGCATAATTTGCATATGTAAATTGTGGTAACTGTGCAAAATTTGAAAATTTGATGCATTTGCACACAAAGTTATCTAATATACACATGCAATTACAAAAACTTTGTGCATAAATTAGGCACACAATTGCCCGCCTATGTATCTGTTCACCTTGACCTTCCCGCTCGGCCCTGGGAGAACAGGACTCACATCACACAGGAAGGACTGAGCCCTGGGGTTCCTGGATGTTTACCTCAGTCTCTCTATGGGCAACTCTGGGCAAAGATGATGGTGCCCCCCACTCCAGGAAACTCCTAACTCACTTGTGACCATTTTAACCTGTAATCACTGCAGTTCATTTAAACAGCTATACAATTTAGTTACACCAGAAACCGTTTCTTTGGGGCTTAAGATGACTTCACAGCATAAGCACAGTGAGGAAGTGGCTTGGGTGAGGGTCAGTGCAGCAGTCTCTAAAGCGCAATAAACTTTACAGTTATAACAAATTTACAGCCCTGTTTTGTCTTCTGGGACCTGGATGTGCTGCCGTGACACTGTGGGTGTGGCACTCGCCCAGGATACATTCGGACTCTGTGTGACGAACCCATTCTCCACCTTTGGTTCTGGCCTCCTGTCAGGCCATGTCCCGCTCTGGCACTTGATGCCTTCTCAACAGACTTTGGGAACGGGGCCAGTCTCTTCCTCTCCCCCTACACCGGCGCACACAACCCCGCTGCAAGAGCGGGAGACTCACCCCACGACTATTGCTTCGCTGCTCCTCTGGCTCTAGGCTGCTGCTCCGCCTGCTTGGGCTGTTACACTCTCCCTGGTTCTGCTCTGGGCTGCTGCGCTCTCCCCCGTCTCTGTCTAACTCTGCCCTGGCAGCCCCAGCTCACATGGACGCCGAGCCCTGGCCTCTCAACTCCCTCACCGGCCTGCCCTCTCTGCCAATCCAGCTGACTTGGAGGACCTGTCAGTCCCAGGATCCTGACTCCTTTTTGGCCCTCCCCCTTTCTTCTGGTACTGCGAGAGGGGCCAATCAAAAAAACAAAAACCCACTCAATTTCTGTAAGGGGCTGTAATGGTCCCTCGCTCTCCCGTGGGGAGGGAGGCCGCTTAGTCTGGTCCTGTCTGGCCAGCACCTGAGTCCACAGGACAGTCAAGAGCACACAATAGGGCTGGGTGACCAATAGTCACAGTCTCAGGGTTTAGCCTGGGTTTGGGTGGCTCAAGCTGTCAGGCCTTAAACAGAGTCTATAACTGAGCTGGGGGCCTGGGCTTGAGGAGGCTCAGGTGGCCAGCAACAAGCAGTCTACCAGTGGGCTGGGGCCTGCACTTGAGGAGGCTCAGGCTGCCAGGAAGCGAAACAGTCTCAGGCTGGCTTTGGCATGGGCGGAGCTCAGGCAACCTTCAAACAAACTGCCTACAAGGGAGCTGGGAGGCTCCTTCTTCTGGGCTCGAGCTTCCCTGCACAGTGTGGGGAGTCAGCCACCCCAGGGTGGGGTGGCAGGGGGACACAGGCCCACCCTACTCCACCATGTCCCAGCCCAGGGCCCTGGCAGGGGCAGGATTGGCTGCCCCTGCATCGGCAGGGATCCAGCTGCAACACGCTAACTGAGCCACACCTCTCTCTGCAGCCAGCTGCTCCATGGCTACCCCAGGCCACTTCCTGCCTCCCCAGGGTTCGGTACCTGTGGTCTCCAGGCCTCTTCCGGCTCCTCGGGGTACACGGCGGCAGACCCTCCACTCCAGTCCTCGTCAGTGTGTGGGGATCGGGAACAGCCAAGCTTAGGCTCCCCTCTGGGATGCTGCAGAACAGGCAGAGCATCCTTCCTCTGGAGGCTCTGCACCAACTGTGCTGCAGGGCCTGCCTGTTATACTTCCGGCCACGCCCTGGTACTTCTGGTGGGGGTGGGGGTGGGGGTGGGGGGGTGATCTAGGCTCCACCCTCCAAGGGGAGTGTAATGGTCCCTCCCTCTTCCGCTTGGAGGGAGGCCACTCAGTTTCACTACAGGGGCCAACATCCCGCTTATACCATCAATAGATTTTGGTGTAAAATCTCCATGAATTTTACTAAAATGCTCAACAGATTTCCATTGTCCTTGATTATGACCATCAATTTATAACGTGTCCACTTCGGTACAGCCTCACAGGTCCTGCACCCAATCTTACATAAAAGTAAAGAAAACCTGGGCTCACAGCCCAGAAAAAACATCCAAGCCCTCAGAAACTGGGCAAAAAAACAAAAACCAAAACCAGAGCTGGTGAAAATGTGAGCTAAAATTGGTTGGTGATGCATTGATGCAATTAGAAAATAAATGTGATTACTAATGTGCTATGAAACTTATGGTAAATTAAGATCCTATTAGTGCTCATATAAACAATCAGTATAAAGTTAAAATCTGCATTTGTCCTCTTTCTGCCCTTCATACATCAGGAGGGATGGAAGGAGCAGATGCCAATTTCCATCATTAGTGATTGTGTTAATTTGGTGTAACTTCTGTGTCACCCTATCACATGGATCCAGAATGCTGAAGCAGGAAGTGTCTTGCAGGTAGCTTGCTGGGATCATGAACTATTGGAAGAGAATTCAGGCAGACTAAACTGACCTTATCCTTACCAGAAGCAAAGGGATTCCTTTAAAAATCCAAATTTTATATTATTTTTTCCTTAAAATGATCAATACAATTCTATTAGCTTTATGGGACACTAGAGGCTCCATCTAATGGCTAATTTAACACCTGTTAGGGTTGTTTGTTTTCCATTTCAAACTCTGGCCTTGCATTTTGCACACCCTTGGGGAAGGGGCAGGTGATTTGGTCCCAGGATGTTTGCATCACTAACTTTCTAGGGGGGTCCATTGCCAGGGAGGTCAGCTCTAATTTTGCAACTTAGTCTCTTTCAGCAGAGACTGCAGAGGTGGGGAGAAGGGTGCATTGATTCAGTGCATCCCCTAGGTGCCCAGCCAATGGTAACTACCCCTGGTACTGTGCTAGCTGGTTCCAGCTGTGGTAGAGTGAGCATTGGAGGCAATGCTATGACTCCTTTCTAGGCAGCCTGACTGTCACTGGGAATGCTGTACCTTGGGTTATATTGGCAGAAGCCCCATGAATCAAGTTCCATTACTAGCATCTCTCTCATGGTGCAAAATGGAGGCATACATTCTCATCACTTGCTACTAGTTCACAAGTCTCCTGGAGGGAAGGGTTTATACACCAACCCGTTATGCGATCTAGTTCCTAGTGGTCACTGGTCAGGCTGGGGTTGCCAACCCTTCAGGATTGTCCTGGAGTCTCCAGGAATTAAAGATTATGTCAGATGATGAAAGCTCCAGGAATTCATCCAACCAAAGTTGGCAACTCCTAAAGCAAGCTCATTAGTACTCCAGCCTTTCCCCTCCAGCACCGAGTTTCATAGCAAGGCCTCTCAATCTTTATTAACCAACTGGATTGCTTTGAGAGTAGTGCAAGGCTAATCCAGCCTCGGGGGCTGAACAGCAATCATCTAACTGGCATTCCAGCCTCTGTTGGCCTGGAAAGAAATGGAGTGTCTGGGAAATTATATTTGTGTAGCGCCCCCTCTCCACCCAGTTACCTTCTTTAATGCCAATTTGATTACAGGTTTTGATGGACAGGTCTGGGTTCTTCTGGATCCCGCCACCCACTCAGCAGGGTGTATCTTCTTTAATTTTCCCTATGAATTTAATTGGTGGTGCCTCCACCCCCGCAGTCCTTCCTAGCAGAGTCACCAGGGCAGCTTGGGAGGAAAATTCTAACCACAGGGTAACCCCCCACTTACTTGTCAGATAGTTGGAGACTCCCAAGAAATAACACAAATACATACAATGTATTCACAGTAATTCTATTAAACAGGAAACAAATATAACATAACAGGGTAAAACACTATTCTTAGGGTCACCAGTGCCCACGCTGATAACACCCATGACTTTCTCCAGACACAGGACCTGATGTAGCAAATGTAAGGTTAGTGTCCCATTGGTACGGCCCTTGATGAGCTATGACCATGATATTTTCTCTGCAGTGGTTTAGCAGTGTGGCTGACTGGGTTCAGTACAGCCCAAAGGACTCACAAGTGGGAGGAGGTGGTAAGTCCCGCCACAGGTTTAATATGCAGCAGATTATAAAAATCCCCAAACCATTACTCCCTGGCTGGAGGACACAGTTCAGGGAGTAGGGGGTCCCCAAAACAAGTTCCCTGACTAACTAAAAGATGGTGCACTCACAAACTCCATGAATGATCCTCAGGTTCAGAGATGACTCTGGACTCCTCAGTCACTGCAGAGGGGCTGATCTCTGCTGGCAGGGATCCTCTTCAGGCAGGAGTCAGGCTGATTCGGTCCCAGGATTTTCCCTCACCACAAAGGGATTCAAGGCTCAAGGTGCAGATTACACAACTGTACTAAAATCCAAACTGTCGTCTCCTACCCCAGCGTCCAGACACACTCACAGCAGGCAGCAGCCCTGGACTAGCAGCCACAGCAGAGCTGACTATGTGGTGACTAGTTTCACCTAGGGAGCTGGGGGCTAACTCAGCCTGGCTGGGGAAGTTCCCCAGCAAAACTCTACGAACTAGGAGTCATCAGTGGAGAGGGAAAGGCCCAGTTGAGAGATCTTGCTTTCAGGTCCCTAGAGGCCAGTTCTCAGGGGGAACCCTGCATGCAGGCCTGGGACTCACCAGCTCCCCACACAACCAGTCCTGCCCTTGCCCTGGCTGGCTTCAGACTCACTCAAAAATGGCTTCTCCCCTTTCCTAAACTCCCTGGGAAGGGCATCTCACTCCCTATGGGTTGCCAGGCAGACTCTAAATCTGCCTTGGCTCCCCCTCCCTACCAGGGACAGTGTGCCTCTCCCTAAGCTGCCAGCAGACAAAGCCCCAGGAATCTAGGTAATCTCCTTGGGGGTTACATTTGGATCTCCTGTGGCATAGAGCACAACGGGCAGGCCAGTACTGCGTGCCGGAAGAGGGAGGTTTTCTAAACCTTGGAGACACTAATCCTGATTTCCTAGACTCTGTTGTTTCTTTATGGAGGCACCCAAGCAGTTGTGCGATTTTTAGAGTATGTCCATCCTAGGCCTGGATTAGTGATGGCATAAATTCATAACCCTGAGCACAGATAACTCTTTCTCCCACTTGGATTCTGGCCCTGAACACCCACAATAAAAGCACATACAATTCTCAATCCTTTGTCACATATCTACTATGCATACTCATTTGTTAGGAGGACATTGTGCCCTGCCTGACAGGTAGAATATTAAATGCCAACCAAAGAAGGGAAGTGATGGACAGTGCATTTCACATTGCCAATGCCTCTTCATTTAAGGTCCAAAGATTTCACAATGTTTAATTTTTCATGAGATCCTTATCTTCCCCTCTGCCATGGATACACAGGGGGAACAGAAAGGGAATCATATCACAAATGTGATAAGACCTTGTTACCTGTACAAAATTCTTTGTTATTCACGCACTCTAGGGGCACTCACCTTTTCCCTGTTCCTAGGGCTCAAGGCATAACCCTCTTAATTTAGGAACCCACTTGTACCCGATTCTTAGAGCTCAGGTGTAACCTTACACTCTAGGGCAGCCATCCTTGCCCCGTTTCTAAGGCTCAGGCATAACCCTGTCAATTTAGGCACTCACTCTTACTCTTCTGTGGGCTCAGGTGTAACCTTACACTCTGCAGGTTTGTGGGGTCTTTTACCAGTGAAAGAGCCTTACACAGTAATATCCTATTTAACCTCTATTTATTAACAATCACCAAAACAGTATGCACACGCTTACACATACAATGATTACCACTCCCAATAAGACAGATGAACTTTTCTTGATGGTCAGTCAGGATCTGGTCCATCTGGTGGACACCAGGTTCTGCATGGTGTCATTGGCAGAGTGTTGAGGTCTGGCAGCTCTGATGCAGCTGTATTCCTGGAGTCGGTTCCCAAGAACTTCCTTTTGGACCTTAGCTATACCTTAACCAATCATTTACTAAAATTTTACTAACCAATCCTAACATATTGTAACAAAATTCTCTAACCAATCATGCCCCACCATCTTAATTGATTTACATCTAGCAAAATTAATTATGTAACAGACAAACAATCAAAGAACCAGACAGAGATCATAAAGACAACCAATATGGAAATGAGGGACCATAAAGACAAAAAAAAATAAAGAAATGAGGATTTCACAACCACAACTATTGATAGCATTCTGTCTGGCAAGAAATCACTTATCAAACTAAGTTTTCTTTAACCAGCTTAAGAGTTGTTTCTTTATCTGGTTACTGTTAGACCAGGATCACCTTCTCAACAGCCTATTACATTGTTTTAATGTAATTTAGATGGAATGTGAGGATGTGACTTTCTGCTTCTTAGCTACTGGCTGCAGCTCTCTTAATATGGCTGCAGGCAAAGGCCTTAGGCCTTACAATATGGCTACAGGAAAAGGCCTTATTCTTACAACCTCGTTCTTTGTCTAGGCAGTGAACTGAAATAGACTCACAGACCATCTAATGACACAATGAAGATCCAAGTTAACAGACTTCTGTCAGGTTCTAAGCTCCAAATTCTGGTCTCACTGACGCCTATAGGGCTTCCGCCATTTTGTTCAATGTGAATTTTGCAATTATCTTTGATGGGAGCAGGATTAGGCCTACGTTTCTCTTTAAGTGTGTTGGGTTGTCATGGAGTTGTGCACCAGTTCCTGACAAGTCTCCCCCATGAAAAAAGCCAAGTTTTGACATCATTTGTATCCTTGCAATTGCATCACAATGGTCCACCTTCCATTCATTATTATATTGAGAAAAAAAGAAGCATGCCCTTTACTGCAGCACTCTGAAAGGGGAAGCCAAAGCCAGGAGTCCAAGCTATGGAAGGAGGTTTTCCTTTGTCAGGCCCTGAGCTTTGTGCAGAGATATATTTCATGGTCTAGACTTCTCTGAAAATGGTTCTCATGAGACAATCCTTCTTGACCATTCGTCTTTCAAAGTTTTCTAAATTAGATTTACTGGTAGATTAAGCACCCAGAGCTTCAAAGTCAATGCAGGTCTCTTTTAAAAGTACAAGATGTAATGGGACATTAATCTCATTAACTCAGTCCATGGACTCTACTACTGTACAGTTTGGGAATCCAGAGAATGGAAAAACCAAGTAGGTGATTTCCTGACTTTATACTAACCAGCCTGTTCCTGCCCAGCTGGGCTTCACAATCATTTAAGCCTGACTCTCCCTCCAGGTGCAGTCAGGTACTATAACTGGCCTCTCAGGTCCACATTTACACCACCAAGGGATAGGTGCTGGAACTCGGAGTGTTGGAGGTGCTGCTGCACCCCCTGGCTTGAAGTGATTTCCATCACATACAGGGTTTACAATTTGGTTCAATGGTACTCAGTGACCCCACTATACAAATTGTTCCAGCTCACCCACCCATTCTTAACTTCCTTCCATTACAACATCTGTTATTTCATCCCTAATTAAAAAACTCTTGCACTGTCTTCAGACGAGCAGAGCAAAATTTTTCTACCGAAAAGTTTTTTACCAATCAATCACACTGAATCATTTTGTGAATTCATAAGAACATAAGAATGGTCATACTGGGTCAGATCAAAGGTCCATCTAGCCCAATATCCTGTCTTCCGACAGCGGCCAATGCCTGGTGCCCCTGAGGGAATGAACAGAACAGGTAATCACCAAGTAATCCATCCCCTTTGCCCATTCCCAGCTTCTCGCAAACAGAGGGCAGGGACACCATCCCTGCCCATCTAGCTAATAGCCATTGATGGACCTATCCTCCATTAATATATCTAGTTATTTTTTGAACCCTGTTATAGTCTTGGCCTTCACAACATCCTCTGGCAAAGATTTCCACAGGTTGATTGTATGTTGGGTGAAAAAAATACTTCCTTTTGTTTGTTTTAAACCGGCTGCCTATTATTTTCATTTGGAAACCCCTAGTTCTTGTGTTAGAAGGAGTAAATAACACTTTCTTATTTACTTTCGCCACACCAGTCATTATTTTATAGACCTCAATCACATCCCCCCTTAGTCTTCTCTTTTCCAAGCTGAAAAGTCCCAATCTTATTAATTTCCCCTCATATGGAAGCTGTTCCATATCCCTAATAATTTTTGTTGTCCTTTTCTGAACCTTTTCCAATTCCAATATATATCTTTTTTGAGAGGGGGTGACCAGATCTGCACGCAGTATTCAAGATGTGGGCATACCATGGATTTATACAGAGGCAATATGCTATTTTCTGTAGTGTTATCTACCCCTTTCTTAATCATTTCCAACATTCTGTTAGCTTTTTTGACTGCCATTGCACATTGAGTGGATGTTTTCAGAGAACGATCCACAATGATTCCAAAAATCTCTTTCTTGAGTGGTAACAGCTAATTTAGACCCCGTCATTTTATATGTATAGATGGGGGGTTATGTTTTCCAATGTGCATTACTTTGCATTTATCAGCATTGAATTTCATCTGCCAATTTGTTGCCCAGTCACCCAGTTTTGTGAGATCCCTTTATAACCCTTCTCAGTCTGCTTTGGACTTAGCTACCTTGAGTAGTTTTGTATCATCTGCAAATTTTGCCACCTCACTGTTTACCCCTTTTTCCAGATCGTTTGTGAATACGTTGAATAGTATTGCCCCCAGTACAGACCCCTGGGAGACACCACTATTTACCACTTTCCATTCTGACAACTGACCATTTATTCCTACCCTTTGTTTCCTATCTTTTAACTAGTTATCGATCCATGAGAGGACCTTACCTTTTATCCCATGACAGCTTACTTTGCTTAAGAGCCTTTCGTGAGGAACCTTGTCAAAAGCTTTCTGAAAATCCAAGTACACTATATCCACAAGATTTTCCTTGTCCACATGCTTGTTGACCCCTCAAAGAATTCTAGTAGATTAGTGAGGCATGATTTCTCTTTACAAAAACCATGTTGACTCTTGCCCAACAAATCATGTGCAACTATGTGTCTGACAATTCTGCTCTTTACTATAGTTTCAACCAGTTTGTCTAGTACTGAAGTCAGGCTTACCGGTCTGTAAATGCTGAGATCACCTTTGGAGCCCTTTTTAAAAATTGGCGTCACATTAGCTAACCTCCAGTCATTTGTTACAGAAGCTGATTTAAATGACAGTTTATAAACCACAGTTAGTAGTTCTGCAATTTCACATTTGAGTTCTTTCAGAACTCTTGGGTGAATATCATCTGGTCCTGGTAACTGATGTTTAATTTACTATTTAATTTACCAATTTGTCCCAAAACCTCCTATAATGACACCTCAATCTGGGACAGTTCCTCAGATTTGTCACCAAAAAAGAATGGCTCAGTTTTGGGAATCTCCCTCACATCCTCAGCTGTGAAGACCATCAATGCAAAGAATTAATTTAGTTTCTCCACAATGACCTTATGGTCCTTGAGTGCTCCTTTAGTATCTCGATCATCCAGTGGCCCCACTGGTTTTTAGCAGGCTTCCTGCTTCTGATGTTTTTTGTGCTATTACTTTTTGAGTCTTTCGCTAGCTGTTCTTCAGATTCTTTTTTGGCCTTCCTAATTATATTTTTACCCTTCACTTGCCAGAGTTTATGCTCTTTTCTATTTTCCTCACTAGGATTTAACTTCCACTTTTTAAAGGATGCATTTTTTACCTTTCACTGCTTCCTATACCTTGTTATTTAGCCACGGTAGCACTTTTTTTGGTTCTTTTACTCTGTTTTTTAATTGGGGTATACATTTAAGTTGAGCCTCTGTTATGGTTTCCATGAAGCTTGCAGGGATTTCACTTTTGGCACTGTACCTTTTAATTTCTGTTTAACTAACTTCCTCCTTTTTGTGTGGTTCCCCTTTCTGAAATTAAATGATACAGTGTTGGGCTGCTGTGGTGTTTCCCCCGCCAACCAGGGATGTTAAATTTAATTATAATATGGTCACTATTACCAAGCAGTCCAGCTATATTCATCTCTTGGACCAGATCCTGTGCTCCACTCAGGACTAAATCAAGAATTGCCTCTCCTCTTGTGGGTTCCAGGACTAGCTGCTCCAAGAAGCAGTCATTTAAGATATCAAGAAACTTTATCTCTGCATCCTGTCCTGAGGTGATATGCACCCAGTCAATATGGGGATAGTTGAAATTTCCCATTATTATCGAGTTTTTTATTTTTATAGCCTCTCTAATTTGCCTGAGCATTTCACTGTCACTATCACCATCCTGGTAAGGTGGTCAGTATCACATCCCTACTGCTATATTCTTATTATTTGAGCATGGAATTACTATCTATTCTGTACTACTATTCTATGGTACAGTTTGGTTCATTTAAGATTTTTACTTCATTTGATTCTACACTTTCTTTCACATATAGTGTCACTCCCCTACCAGCACAACCTATTCTGTCCTTCCGATATATTCTGCACCCTGGTATGACTGTGTCCCATTGATTATCCTCATTCCACCAAGTTTCTGTAATGCCTATTATATCAATATCCTCATTTAATACGAGGCATTCTAGTTCACCCATCTTATTATTTAGACTTCTAGCATTTGTATATAAGCCCTTAATAAATTGTCACTTTTTAGCTGTCTGCCATTAAATGATGTAATTGAATGGAACTCTTTTTCATTTGACTGTTTATCAGATCTTACCCGTATTTTATCATGTTCCATCTTCTCCTCCTTACTAGGACATAGAGAATCTCCATTAATAGATCCTCCCCTAAGGGATGTCTCTGTCCAAACCACGTGCTCCTCTGAACCTGTTGGCTTTCACCCAGCCCTCAGCTTAAAAAAATGAAAAAGGGTTGTATAGCAGTTAAATGCCAGCAATCTGGTTTCATTTTGGTTTAGGGGGAGCCCATCCTTGCTGTCTGGGCTCCTCCCTTCCCAAAAGTTTCTCCAGTTCCTAATAAATCTAACCCCCTGCTCCCTACATCATCGTCTCATCCACGCATTGAGGCAGTTCTGCCTGCATGTGGAACTGGAAGCATTTCAGAGAATGCTACCATGAAGGTTCTGGACTTCAATCCCTTACCCAGCAGCCTGAATTTGGCCTCCAGGACCTCTCTCCTAGTGTCTGTTTTGTTGAATTGTGTCAATTGAAAAAACAAAATCATTAACCGGCTTCCCCCAAATCAAAACATTTAATTTCAACAAAATAAAAACTATTTTGAATTTTTTGGTTCAAAACAACTTATTTCAATTTTTCTTTAATTATATTAAAAAGCAAGCAAATGTTTAAAAATGGTCAAAATCAAAATGAAACATGTGGTTTGACCCAAAATGAATATTTTGATTTTTTTCCAGAATTGCCAGTGAACTGAAAAGTCAACTATTCACCCAGCTCTAGTCCTAAATAATTCTTATCTTTCTTCTGCTGTATGTTCCAAGGCTGGCTAATGTAATGGAGCACAACAGCTTTTGAAAGCACAGTCCCACCACCCCTAATTCAGGCAAACAGCAAGCTTACTCTCCTCTCTCTCTGTTTCAATGTCTTTTATGTTCTTGTAATCTAAAACAAATGTTTTGCAAAGGAAAGTGCACTCTTATAGAAAGTCACCCACACCCACATCAGGAGAGGGAGAACTAGGCGTGACATTGTAGCTTTGCAGCCTTTAGCAAAGTGAGCTCCAAGCCAAAATAACGGTTGTATGGGGCTCAGCTTTGGTGAGGGGTCCTCATACATCACCTAAGCATTGCAGGCTGCAGGCCAGCCTTATCCTCTTCACCAGTCAGAGAATCAAAGCGAGAGTAAACAATCCCGGACCACCACCTCTCCAGCAGCAGGATCAGGGGAATAACTCATGGGCTGATCCTCAACGCCAGTGTCTCGCAAATTGTAAAGTTGGGCTTGAGGCGTCCACCTTCACGTTTCTACATGGAACTAATCTTCCTAGAACAAGCGTCCAGGTCTTAAATAACTGTGTAAAGTGCTGGCATGACCCCAGCCCACGAAGAACCCCCTGCCACACCCCAGAGTCTCTACGGCAGGCAGACTTATTTCTCAACCACAAACAAAACCCCACAAACACTTCCTCAGACCACGCTGAGCTATTTCCTGCTTTGCCACTCTCAATGCCTCCTGCCTCAGGGCCTATGGTAGGAGTCTCTCAAACTCTGTTAATTGAGCACGGCCATCCAGAGAGCTCTCTCCTTCTGGGGATCCTTTTTTGCCCAGCAGATTCTCGCTGCCTCCCCTCCCAGGGGACTCTGGCAGTCAGTCTTAGGGAACTTGCTCCTACTCCCACTACCCAGGCCTCCTGGGCTGTCTCCCTATTCCCATGGAGGAAGCAGAAAGAGCCTTGTGTCTCCTCTCTTCAGCTCTTTGCTGACTGACTCGCTCCCCTCCAAGGTTCCTTCGCTTATAGCCCAGCTGAGGCTCAGTTGACCAGTCACAGACAGAGTGGCCTCTTCCCTCTTAAAGGCCTGTGTCACCCTGTGGCAAACTGATAGGTACCTAATACAGCCTTGGAAAACTGCCTTGAAAAAAATCTTGTAGCCCAGGCTCAAACCTACTCATCCACCCTCACTATGATGTTGATGGATAAGAGAGACAGACACTCACACCTAATCATATTCTCCTCTCCTGTCAAAGTTACTCACCCAAGACCAGCGGGATAGTAATATTTTGCAAGGGTGACCTAATAAAGCAATGTAACTGACTATGTAAGTTCAGAGCTGCCCTTTGAATTCTGTAAAGCTGGTGAAGTTGAACCTAGTTTGAAGAAACTGGAAATGGAAAGGAGAATCTTTGGTTTCATTTTAGGAAATGTAAGTTTCTAGTCCTTTTCTTTTTCCTTGCAAAGGTAGCCTTAAAAACCACAAACCAATATAAGAGCAACAAGGTGGGTGAAGTAATATCTTCTATTGTATGTGCTTCTGTTGGTGAGAAAGACAAACTTTTGAACATACACAGAACTCTTCTTCAGACTAAGAGCTCTGTGTAAGCTTGGAAGTGTCTCTCTCTCACCAACAGAAGCTGGTCCAATAAAAGATATTACCTCACCCGCCTTGTGTCAAGTTGTCCGTGAGTGCCAACTTCAGGGCAGATTGTCAAGAAGCAGGACACAAACCTCAAACTGGTTGTGAGTTCTATACTTAGATTTCACCAACAAGTGTGAACTCCTCAAGCACTGTAACAGCCTTAAAATGGAGTCACAGGCAGTTCCCGTGGGTACTCTGGTCTATCTTGCCACCCAGGCAAACTTGCCTTTGTGAAAGATGGTCCCTTACATCAAAGATCACAGCAATATTCGACCAGTCACTTACCCCAGGTCAATTGTACCTCAGATCTGAAGCCAAAAATAATGCTTGTAGCCAATCCTGTAATACTAACTAAAGATTTATGAACTAAGAAAAAGAAATGAGAGTTATTTACAAAGCGAAAGCAGGTAAACATACACACACAAATGAGATACAGTCTTAGGTTCCAAAAGGTAATAGTAGTTGCTACAATGGGCAAGCTCTATATGTGCATTAGGGCTAAGCCAAGCCAAGCAGCTTGGGGGGGTCTCTTGCTTATGCTTAGAAATAGTGCCCTCCCTGAATTCCAAGCAGCACAGTGATACAGTGCCTTCTGGTCAGGGATTTTTATTCCCTTCCCCAAGAGTTCAAACTGATGGAACACGTGTGGAGCCTGTCTCCTCTTCATGGGGCATGTTGGGGGGGGGGAGGAAACGACAACAATCAACAAAGTCTTTGCCCTCTGATGTTTCACAATCCTTCATTTGGTTTCAGACCATGGGTTACAGATGTTATAAGTGAGATCAATACATGCAGCATCCTACAAACATCTCAGCAAGACTAAACATTCTTATCAACTAACATCTATTTTAACAATGCTAACACATGGGTGAGTCAGACTGGTTTCCAGCTATGCCTTTGTCAGTATTCAATAAGGCCTAGAGGCCTTGGCATGAGCTGGTACTTGGTCTGCCAGTGTCACACCTTGTCTCTCTTATATCCTGGGACCAACACGGTTACAATAACACTGCATAAACTGATATAAACAGATTGCTACAATTGACAGGACTCTTCTGACAATCTCTCTCTCTCTCTCACACACACTTTTTAATATAAAATGAGTGTTTTCACTTTCAGGTTCTCATGCACAATCACAATGCTGCAATGTTTGGTTTGCAAAAAATACTACAGGGAGCTGTGTGCATGTTTAAAACTAATTTGTACTGGGATTTTTTAAAAAAATCATGGAAACATTTCTGTTGGTTTTAGGTTTTGTAAAAACTTCTTTTCATATAAACCTAAATTTTAGGACAAATTCAACCAGAGATGATCCTTAGGGGTACTACAGTTTTGTGACTAGAACTAGCTTTGAGGAAGGCTGCAATGCTGAAATGTCACTGGGTTTGCACTCTTTCTCCTGATGTGGGTGTCTTCCAGTTAAATGTGTTTTCCTTTCCCAAACATTTCTGTGGGTTGGATTCTTTTCCTTATGGTTGTTAATAATGTCAGTGAGAGATGTACTTGTCAGTGGGTTTTCTTTCTTTTCATGATAATTGTTTATGTAGCTGCTTATCCTCTTTAAACTATAACATCATTGAAGCATCCTCAATTAGTGTAACTTTTTTCTGAGCCTTCTCATACTTATTTGTTCCTATAACACAATCAACTTAATCAGGCTCCCATCTCTCACTTAATATCTTGGCTTAATGAACCTGTTTAGCAGTGCTTCTTCTGAGTTGCTGGAACCTCACCATGCTTGATTAGTGCTTATACCATCAGCAGTCCAATGATCTCACCAGTGTTGTTGAATTTGCTTAGCGCTACTGGCTTTGACGAGAACCCTCAGATGTTCCTTTGTCTATCCATTACCACTGACCCAACAAAGAGATAATGTTTCTGACTTCTGGGTCAGCCAATTTGAGTTAAAAACCTAGGAATGGAAAAACCAGAACAGGCTCAATCATCAGTTTAGTCAGATATTCTCTCTTTGATACAGGCCCATGCTGGCTGCTAGCTTTAATAAATAAGAAAGCACAAATGTGACTAGGGCAGCCTGAGCTTCTACCAGGCTGACACAAGTGGCATCAGAATGTCCTGAGATGCCTAGAAGTGCATAGCACCACCTGGCTTGTGATTGTAATTTTCCTCCAGCCAACCCTCACCCACACATAGTACATCCTGGATTTGGTCTGTGGCGACCATCCAGTGAGGCTGCTTGTGCCTGTCACTGGAGTGGCTGGATTGCTGCTCAGTGGCAGAGCTGCAACAACAGTCTCTGTCATTGCATTTACACTAGCAAGCTCCAAAGCCATACACTGCCACTGGTGCAGCTCTGCAGAGGAAGGCCTAGTGTGCACAGGGCACAGGTGTTTTTACTGCTGTGTCATCAACCCTACTCTAACCAGAGTAAAAACACCCGAGTCTTGTCTACACCAGAGCTTCTGCTGTTGCGACCAGCTGTGCAACGACACCAGTGGTGAACTGTGGCTATGCAGTTTGCAAGAGTAACAGTGAAATCTTTCTGAGTCATTCTCAGGTAGCAGAGCTACAAATTATGGGCTTGTTTCTGAAATAATACGCTTGCAAGTGCAGATGCAAATGACACAGACAGTTGCAGCTCTTCTACTGAGCCACTTGTATGAAACCTTTACTCTGCTGAGTGGTACTTATGCAAGAAGGCCCATTGAAGCCAAGTGCTACTCTACCAGCTCTTTTCATTTGCAGACCACTTCATTTAAAAAATAATTCCCTCATGAACCATCTCCTCTGCTACTCTCCCCTTCTTGCACTGCATGAGCCTCTAACTGAAGTTCACCAGGAGATTATCAACCAACAACAAAAGGAGAACCACTGTGCTGCTACCCAGTGTAAAGGCTGCTGTGTTTGGACTTTCCTATTGCTGGTGCTACTCGATAATGTTTGTTGTTGTTGCTGGTGTTTTTATTTCATTCTGCAAGGTTTTTTTTTCAAATGTAAAGTGGCACATAGGGCTATCTAATCATATGTCAAAGGAAAGGATAAATTGCAGTTTGCATATAGTAGAATTTCAGTCGTTAAAGCTGCACATCTTTAATACAGAAGCTATCCTCAATAGGCCTTGTGTTCCTTTCTCCGGCTCTGCTAAGGCCCCATGCTACTCTGTGATACATCTCCTGTTCAGGCTTATTTTATGGACCATCTAGCAGCACATTTTTCACTTAGGGGACTTAAAAAATCCTTCTTGCCCCAATAGTGTAGCAGGGCTCAATCAAGTGTTGTAGGACATGTAAGGTAATGAATTATCTCTGAACTAGAGCCTGATTAAGCCACATGCATGACTGAGTCATTCCTATGGTAGGCGCCAGCCAATCCACAAGCCAGGAGTTGGTCGGGGGACTCCTGGGCAGGTATATAAGCCTCACAGGAGGAACAGCAGCTCAGTCTGCTCAAGGTCCCTTCAGGGCTTAGAACTCTCCCCTGCCTGATGATGGTAATACATTCCACACGCCTTAGCCTGCCCTAGCCTTGCTCTTACTCTGGCCTTGTTCCAACCTCGCTCTGGACTCAATTCTGGTTCCGACCACTGGGCATAATTGCCATGGCTCTGACCACTCAGCCTGATTATTCCCACCACAGTTTCTGACTGGAACAAATGCAGAGGTGGTTTAAGTTACACCCTTCCCCCCTTTTACTAATTTATGGCCTAATCCAGCACTCACTGAAGTCAACAGAAAATGGCCCTTTCACCCAGACTGGCCTTGACCTACTTAAACCCATTCTACCCCCTACAAGGGAGTCCAAAGCTACATCTACACTTTGAGCTAGGGGTTAAAATTGCCAGTCCATGTATGTTGCGGTCCAAATACAAGACAGAACAAGACTTTAAACAAGCAAGTAGGCTGGTCTGCTGACGGGCTCGTCCTGTCAGCTTTCCACCCTCTCCTTTATTCTCTCTCTCCCCCCGCGCATTACATACTCCAACAGATAAAAGGAATACACTGGCTTTGTATAATATTCTTATTTACCAAATTCTATCTACCGCATTCCTTGCTCTCGGGCCTTGAGCCCAGTCCTGGGAGGCTTCCCACGGTTCACGTCATCCGGGCGAGATTCCAAGGTTCATGCCCTTGAGTGGAGCCGTGTGTGCACTGCTCCTACACAACACTCCGGGTGTGCCCTGAATGCTGCCAAGTGCATGAACCTTGCATGAATGCTATATCCCCTCCTTTTTTGTTTATTTGTGCTCAGCCATCTCATGGTAGCCATCAATTTGCTTTTGCAAGCCAATTAACTCCCAGACAGACAAGGTCATAACTCGTGGAGCCTGCCAGGGCGGTTCTCGACAAAGCCTTAACAAAAAGGAAATACATTGCACACAGCAACAGCAAGAAATAAGCCCAAAAAGGTAAAGTGTAATTGGCCGGGCCCCAGATAGCCATGCTAGAGTACTGGGAAGAGAGGTTCACGTAAGCAGCGAGCATCATCTCATTCCCTATCTCCTCAGGGTGACAACATACTGGAATAAGGCACGTATCTAACAATTCTTCAGCTGCTACAAAATCAGATAAACAAAAGTGGGTAACATTTGCTATTAAAGCCAATCTTTCCCATAGGTTATATGTCATTTGGGTCCGTAACAGAGGAGGCGCTCCCGAGTCAACCCCTACAGGAAATAGCAGGCACTTAAGGCACACAATCAATACAGAATTAGCAGTGATTTGGGCGAGAATGGCCACAGAGTCTCAGGAGTCTCTGGCTGTTGGTTTGCTGCCAGTCTTCGTTGAGCCACGGCGACCAATGCTTTCACTGCTCTCCATGTCATGGGCTGGCTTGGGACGCTACGTCTCCTCCGTCTCCGTCCCGCCATTGTCGACCCGGGAGGCACCGCGTTCTCCTCCAAGGTCAGCTGAAACTCCAGTATGGGGTTCGACAGCCCCTGGTGCCACGCCATGCTGTTTCAGTGCCGGTCGCACACACCGGCCGGAACCCACAACGGTCCTGCAGGGAGAGACACAGCAGCATATCCCCTCCCCCAAGTGATTAGAGGTACTGGGCCCAGCCATTGAGGATCGGGCAGCTGACGGTAATAGACACGCGGTCTTTCCAGTACCTCGGACTTATGAAAATGCCAGTCCGTGGGGGTCTGCTGATCTGTATTCAGTGTTAAATTATTTAAAGTAAACAAAAGGACATGCAATTGTTGCTGAATGTCTCCTAAGGTTCGGAGACGCAGCTCCCCTTGTTTTAATTGTTTGTCAAGCAAGGTTTTTAGCGTGCGATTTGCACGTTCAACAATGGCTTGGCCTGTGGAATTATAAGGGATCCCGTGTTTGAGACGGATTTCCCATTGGGCACAAAAGGTGGAGAGGGCTGTGGAGCAATAGGCTGGGGCATTATCCGTTTTTATCTGGCTCGGGCAACCCATAACAGCAAAACAGGCCAGCAAATAGTGAATAACTTTGGGAGTGGCTTCCCCACGCTGTGGGGTCGCCCAGAGGAATCCCGAATAGGTATCAATGGAAACATGTAAAAACGAATAGGGGCGGAATTGTGGCACGTGAATGACATCCATTTGCCACAGCTGATTCGCTGCGGTACCTCTGGGGTTAACGGCATAAGAAAAGGTAGGGGTAGCAGCGGCACAGTGGGGGCAGGAACGAACAATAGAATGTGCATGATCAGCAGGAATGTGAAATTGTCGGGCCAAAACAGAGGCAGACTGATGAAAAAAAGAATGGCTTTCAATGGAGTCAGAAAAGAGGGAATTTACCTGACCATGTAATGCACGATTGGTGCGCGCATTGCCTTCAGTGAGTAGCCCAGGCAGAGGGGTATGACTGCGAATATGAGCAACAAAATAAGGGAAATTACGAGTGGTGAGGAGATACTGTAAGGACAAAAACAGGCGAAGAAGGTCCGCATCGACCTAAGGGGTATGAGGGCAAGGGCTAAATGATCAATTACCTGATAAACATAATGGGTGTCCACAATTAAATTAAAGGGACAATCAGCAAAAAGTTGAAAGGCCAAAATAACAGCAGCCAATTCTGAGCACTGCGCGGAACGCTGAGGCAGCGTAAAATGAGAATGCCAATGAGGGGGGTCACCTAATTGATAGGTGACAACACCGCGATGTGGAGAGCCATCAGTAAAAAGAGTGATAGCTGAAACAATAGGTCGAGAGCGGCTAAGACGATGTACGATTAGTGGCACCTTTTGTGTGATCACCGACCGAGGATCTTTTGGGGGATTATAAGAAATCTCTCCCACATAATCACAAAGAGCAGCCTGCCAGGCCAAGGAGGTGTGGTACAAGGAATCAAATTCACTACGTGATAAGGGGAAAACAATGGCAACTAAATCAGTGCCCGTGAGTTGCACTGCATGGTGGCGGGCTTTACGAACAAGGTCGGAGAGGGCGTCTAAATAAGGATAAATGTTCCGAGGAGGAGTGGAAGACAAATATATCCACTCTATAATAGAGACGGCTGTGTCTGTACGAGGTACAAACAGAGCCGCAGTAGGCATATGAGGGGTGGCAAGGAGAACCAACCACAGGGGACGAACCTCAGTAAGTCTATCCACAAACTACTGACTCAACACTGCATTGATCTGTCGAATGCAGGCAATGTGCTCCTCAGTGATGGCAATAACTGCGCCTGGTGCCCGAGCTCCATGTAGGAGCTCGAACAATGGCTGCAGCATCGATGTGGGGAGACGGAAGTAGGGTCGAATCCAATTTAAATGGCCCAAAATTTGTTGTAATTTAACGATGGTTAGGGGTTGGGGTAGGACCACTTCCGGGCGAACAGGGGCAGCATAGGTTTGTAAAACCTTATGCCTGAGATATTGGTAGGGATAAGAGCCTTGGATTTTTTCTGGTGCCACTAACAGGCCATTTTGGCCAAGAATCTGAGACAAATATTCAAGCTGTTGTGCCGTAACCTGGGGACCGCTAAGCAAAATATCATCCATATAATGGTAGACCTTTAGTGTGGGGTATCGGGCACGAAAAGGGGCGAGGGCCCGATCCACAAAAAGTTGACACAAGGTTGGACTATTTTGCATTCCCTGGGGCAAGACCTGCCACTGATACCTTTGAGAGGGTCGCTGATTATTATATTCTGGCACCGTAAACGCGAATTTTTCGCGATCTTGTGGGCAAAGGGGGATTGTGAAAAAACAATCTTTTAAATCTAACACACAAAGCTGATTGGTTTGAGGAATTAAATTCGGGTTTGGCAACCCAAACTGCAAGGGGCCCATGGGTTGGATGCGTTTATTTATTTCCCTTAAATCGTGGAACAGCCGCCATGCACTAGATTTTTTCTTAATAACAAACATCGGGGTGTTCCAAGGACTAGTGGAGCTCTCCAAGCGCTGTGCTTGCAAATGTTGCTGCACAAGCGAATGAAGCGCTTTCAGCTTTTCTAGAGGGAGGGGCCACTGATCAATCCATACGGGCTCTAAGGATTGCCATACCAATGGTAATGCAGAGGGCAAGGTGGGTGGGGGAGGGTTTTGGGCCATTATATATTAATATTGAGGGTGGTGTCCAGCTTTACAAGTAAGTCACGGCCCCAAATATTGAGGTGGACAGGGAGCACAAAAGGGCGGATTGTAGCAAGGGCACGGCCTCCTGGTATAGAGACCGTGACCCAAGACAAACTTTGGCGCCCGGGTTTGCTACCCCCGATCTCCCACAACTCTTTAGAAGGAACTGTTGGCCAACTGACTGGCCAGTCCTGATCACGAATCACCGTAACGTCAGCTCCAGTGTCCACCAGCCCTGTAAAAGGAAAATTATTTAAAAGAAGTGTTAACTGAGGTTTCAAGGGGCGGAGCGACATTGTTAGAGCAACAAATTGAGAGGACGTGTCGTGAGGCGGCGACTGAGACAGCGTCGATCCAAAGCCGCCTCCGCCCCGGGCTCGATCCTCTGCGGCTGGCACCTGATAGGGGACTAAAATCAATTGTGCAATTGACCGTCCACGTGGGAGCGACTGCGGAAGATGGGTCCACACCTGAACCTTAATAATGCCGGTGTAATCGGCGTCAATGACCCCTGGGATGACAAAAAAACCCTGTTTCCCAGCGTGTGAGCGAGGGAGAACCAGACCCACAAATCCAGCAGGGAGAGGTCCCGTCACCTGTGTAGGTATGGTGCAAACCTCCCCCGGCAACTGAAAATCAGCGTCCTCCTGCATAATCAAATCAAGCCCTGCACTTCCGGCAGTCGCCGCCCTCATGGAGTCTATGGATTTTAAGGCAGAGGAACAGTTGTCTGAGTGGGGAACACCCCCATTTGGCCCTGGGTTCGGGGGGGACCCGTCGTGTGGTTTCCCGACCCGCTACGACACTGATTAGCCCAGTGATAGCCCTTCCAACGCTTGGGGCACTTCTTTGAGGGGCGGGCGGGCGCCGTCGATGAGCGGCACTCCCGCTGAAAGTGACCCTCCTTACCACAGCGATAACAACGCTTCCCCTCCTTCCCGCTTTTCCGCAGGGTGGCGGCCAGAACCCCAGCTTTATGTGCTTGTGTGCCGATGTTTTGGCACGCCCGCAGCATGTCCAACAGCTCTAGAACGCCAGTGGCTTGTGCCGCCTGGAGAGCACGGCGGCAATCCTTGTTCACATTTTCAACCTCCATTTTTAACAGAATCTCCTGAGCTGCCGCAGGGTTATCCACCTGTCGGAGGATAGCCTCCTGCAATCTGTTGGTAAAATCCATAAAGGACTCTGATGCACCCTGATGGATACTGGCAAAGCTTTTGGTAGGCTTGCCTGAATCCGGGACCTTCCAGAAGGCATGCTGGGCGCAGGCGGAAATAATGGGGAAGACGGCCTGAGGGAGTTGAGACTGCATCTGAACGGTAGCAAACTGGCCCTCCCCGTCAAGTGCTCATAAGTGACACCTTGTGCTATATATACCTGGGCTTGGTGTTCCGCCATCTGCCGATACTCACTAAGCCAAATAACATACTGACTGGGCGTCAGCATCATGCGCAACAGCGCTTTTCAGTCTTCCGGGACCAGGGTGTACCCAGTACCTAGCCCTTCAATGAGACCATGTACATACGTGCTAGTCAGGCCGAACTCGCGAATCGCTTTCTTTACCTCTCTGTTCACCGAGTAAGGCAAACTGACCCAGTCTGAAGCTGGTTGCCCTGGCCATCATCCTGCCAGGTCACTGGGCAAACTGAGACCAGATCAGCTAATTCCTCTGCTGTAAGATCTGGGCGAGTCTTCGCTGCGTGAACCATTTGTTGCACCAGCGAAAGCCCCTGAGCAGATGCGGATGACCCCCCCGGGGGGCCTCGGAGCATGGAGCCCCACGGGGGGACGGTGACCACTCACCGGCTCCAGAGGGGAAGACAAAGGAGGTGGCAGTAATTGAGGTACTGGGGGCGAAGCAGGGGGAGGAATGGCTGCAGGAGCGGACGGGGGTGGCGAGATCGGCAGCCCCTCTATTGGCGCGGGAGAGGGTCTTTCCGAGGTGACACGCTGTGTCGCATCGCCAGGAGGGGGGATGGCTGCAGAAGCGGACGGGAGTGGCGAGATCACCAGCCTCTCTATTGGCGTGAGGGAGGGCCTTTCCGAGGCGACACGCTGTATCGCGTCGCGGCAGAGGTGCCAGGCATGTAAAGCCTGCACAGGCGCCCGAGGCTCTTTGTGCAATGTCTGGCCCAACCACTCCCAGTCCGCTAGCTTAAGGGTACCACGGGCATTGGGCACTCACCTCCTGTAGCAGGAGAGTGAGTTCCCAAGTGGGGCAGTCATGCTGAGCCTTACGCAGCAAATACTGTAGCTCACTGCGGTGTTGCACTTGCAAAGCAGAGAGGGAGCTTCCCATACTTACCACAACGAAAAATACTCACCGGGATCCGCGAAGCGGATGAGCGACGTGTCTGAAACCCTTGCCGGGTGAGGTGAGTGCTGAGGGCCCCATGTTTGGGCACCAGTTGTTGCGATCCAAATACAAGACAGAACAAGGCTTTAAGCAAGCAAGCAGGCTGGTCTGCCGATGGGCTCGTCCTGTCAGCTTTCCACCCTCTCCTTTATTCTTTCTCTCCCCCCGCGCATTACATACTCCAACAGATAAAAGGAATACACTGGCTTTGTATAATATTCTTATTTACCAAATTCTATCTACCGCATTCCTTGCTCTCGGGCCTTGAGCCCAGTCCTGGGAGGCTTCCCACGGTTCGTGTAATCTGGGCGAGATTCCAAGGTTCATGCCCTTGAGAGGAGCCGTGTGTGCACTGCTCCTACACAACACTCCGGGTGTGCCCTGAATGTTGCCAAGTGCATGAACCTTGCATGAATGCTACACATGTAGACGTACTCTTGCTTGCATCAAGCTAGCCCCCTAATAATAGTAGCATATTCAGCGTTGCACTAGCATGGGCAGTAGCAGCATGGGCAAGTTGCCCTGGGTACCCACAGGGTCTGGGCAGGTTTGTACTTGGGGCAGGTAGCCCATGTCACCACTCGCTGCTGCTCCTTCTACCACAACTACACTATTATTTTTAGCATGTTAGCTTGATGAGAGTTAGCACAAGTATCTCTATTTGACTGGGAATCACATCCCCTGGCTCCAAGTGTCAATGTAGCTTAAGCTGGTTTAATTTAGGAGCCAGCAAAAGGAGTATGTCAACACTAGGACAAGAGCTACTTTAATGTGCACCATCTGCTGCTCACAAGCACATTAGGCCAACTTTGACTCACACAAGAGCAGAGGGAGTATGAATAGGTCTTTGAGTATGGTTGGGTGCAAAGCAGTCTGAGGGCTGGTCTACACTACGGGGCGGGGTATCGATCTAAATTACGCCACTTCAGCTTCATGAATAACTAGGCTGTGCACTGACTTTCTGAAGACAGTGAATTTGGTAATTTCTGTCAGTGTGCAGTGACGGGTTGGACACTACAGGGGAATGTTCTTCAAGAGGGCTTGCCGATTGAGGTGCACCTAAAGTAAACCTGCAAGGCAAAGTAAAGGCTGGAAGAGCTTCAGAGGAGATTGTTTGGGTGGCTAACAGATAGGAGTGACAGGGAGCTGACACCTAGTTTAGTACCACAAGTCTCTTTTGTTAAAGCAGGGAGGTAACAAGGTGACTCACAGTCCTGAGTGCCCTGAGAAAATGTCACAGAGCTACAGTCTTATATTTGTTGTTCCTCAATGTATGACTTTACATTTGGCATTATTGGAATGGATATTGTTTGACTGAGTCCAAGTGATCCAGATGGCTCTGGATCAGTAACATTTCCTCTTCATTATTTACCACTCCCCCAACCTTTGGATCATCCACAGACTTTATCTATAATGATTTTTATGTTTTCTTTTAGGTCATCAATAAAAATATTAAGTAGCATAAAAGTAAGAACCAGTCCCTCTGGTACCACACTAGATGCACACCCACTCAATGACGATTCCGAGTTTACAGTTACATTTAGAGATCTATGAGTTGCCCAGTTTTTAATCAATGTAATGAGTTCAAGATAGTAAAGTCCCAAGCAGACTGCGAAGAGCTACAAAAGGATCTCACAAAACTGTGTGACTAGGCAACAAAATGCACATGAAATAAAATATTGATAAATGCAAAGTAATGCACATTAGAAAACATAATCCCAACAACACATACAAAATGATAGGGTCTAAATTAGCTGTTACCACTCAAGAAAAAAGATCTTGGAGTCATTACAAATAGTTCTCTGAAAATATCAACTCAATGTGCAGCAGCAGTCAAAAAAAGCTAACAGAATATTAAGAATCATTAAGAAAGGGATAGAAAACATCATATCGCCTCTATATAAATCTGTGGTACAGCCCACATCTTGAATACTGCATGCAGATGTGGTCGCCCCATCTCAAAAAAGATATATTGGAATTGGAAAAGGTTCAGAAAAGGACAACAAAAATGATTAGGGGTATGGAACGGCTTCTGTATGAGGAAAGATTAATAAGACTGGGGCTTTTTAGCTTGGAAAAGAGACGACTAAGGGGCTGGGGATATGATAGAGGCCTATAAAATCAAGACTGGTGTGGAAAAAGTGTTATTTACTCCTTCTCATAACACAAGAGCTAGGGGTTACCAAATGAAATTAATAGGCAGCAGATTTAAAACAAAGGATGTATTTTTTCACACAATGCAGAGTCAACCTGTGGAACTCCTTGCCAGAAGATGTTGTGAAGGCCAAGTCTATAACAGGGTTCAAAAAGGAACTAGATAAATTCATGGAGGATAGGTCCATCAATGGCTATTAGCCAGGATGAGTAGATGTGGAGTCTCTGTTTGCCAGAAGCTGGGAATGGGTGACAGGGGATGGATCACTTGATGATTACTTGTTCTTTTCATTCCCTCTGGGGCACCTGGCATTATTCACTGTTGGAAGACAGGATATTGGGCTAGATGGACCTTTGGTCTGACCCAGTATGGCCATTCTTATATTCTTAAATTATGTTTTCATGTAGGCCTTGTGGAAGTATAACATTGTAGAAGTATAACGTTGTATAAGGGGACATGCTGGATACATTGTATATGAGAGGGCATGCCAAAACATGTTACAAAGTATCTGAGGGAGCACACGTAGGGACAGTTAGCTTTTGAATGGAGAAGCAATTAAGATAGAACCAGCACGTCTAAGAAGCAGGCATCAGAATGGAAGGTGTGAAGGGCAATTAGGTAAGTTAACTGGAAGCTGTTAAAGGAGATTGTTAAGGGTGGCAGGTAATTGAAGATAGTGACTGGTCTCAGGGATCTCGAAGGGTGGTGACTAAAATCTTTTTCTTCTTTTGTCTGTAACTTCTCTGTAACTTGTTCTCCAAAAAAATGTATAAATTAAAAGACACAAGCCCCACTCGGGGGGCTCACTTCTAAATGTATTAGCAGAGCAGCTTTGCTAATAAAACAGAGTGGTCTGATAAATTGGGAGTCTGAGTCAAACTTTGACAGCCTGTAGCAGCTATTCCATTATTTTGGTCAGGATCAGTGTCAAGATGACGGGCCTATAATTACTTGGATCATTCTCTTTACCCTTTTTAAATACAGGCACAACACTAGCTTTCTTCCCATGTCTGGAACTTCCCTAGTATTCCAAGACTTATTGAAAAATGAATTAATGGTCCAAAGAGATCCCCAGCCAGTTCTTTAAAAAACTCTTGAATGCAAGTATCAGAGGGGTAGCCATGTTAGTCTGGATCTGTAAAAGTGGCAAAGAGTCCTGTGGCACCTTATAGACTAACAGATGTATTGGAGCGTGAGCTTTCGTGGGTGAATACCCACTTCTTCAGATGCAGAGGACGATGACGAAATACTTTCCATCCAACAGTAACTAAAAGAGGATGTTAAACAGCAATTTTCCCAAATTCAGATAAAATATTTATTGAACACTTCTGCCTTTTCTGCATTAGTGACAAATCTACCATTTCCGTTTAGGAGTGAAGCAATAAAATTGTCAGTGTTCCTTGTGTTCCTAAACACAGCACTGTTGTTGCAAGTCACAACCACTGATCAATCACTGACCATTGCAGTACTGAGTGTAGAACTGCACCTGGAAAGAACCTCTCACGCTCCTTCTGTTTTCTTGTCTGTTTGGCAAGCCACGTAGCTCACAGTAAGATGCAAACAAACAGACCTGTCTCATCTGTCCTGGTTAGGGGAACACAGCCAAGCTACACCTCCCTCATGGAAAAACAAACAAGCCAAACATGCCACTCCCCAAGTCCCTTTCGCTCCAAGCAAGGGTCTGCAGGTATGCACTCCAGAACTCCTGTTTGCTGCTTCTGTTCACCTTTGATACAGGAGTATATCAAAATCGATTCCTGGGTAGTCTTCAGCAGTGAGCCACATCACTTGCATGCCATAAGCTGTATACAGGGAAGCAGATGATCACTGTCAGCGTCATTCTGACTTTTATCTGAAGGAAGGCAGTACAGTACAATGGTTAAAGAAGGCAGTTTGCAAGTCAGAGACTTGGATTCTAATCCTGAGTTACACGGTTTCACTGTTTCAGAGTAGCAGCCGTGTTAGTCTGTATTCGCAAAAAGAAAAGGAGTATGACCTTAGCTTCTGCTGGAGTTGCAGGTGCTCAGCGCCTCTGGAAATTAGGCCTTAGGTATCACAGTCTGGGCACACAAAAACAAAGGCATCCAAACTTTGAAAATGTCTGGTCTGATCTTCAGAGGTGCTGATTATCCACAGCTCCCATTAACTCCAACAGCTCTGAAAATCAGACCATTAGGCTGGTTAACAGTTTGTGGCTCAATTTCCTCCAAGAGGCAAACAGCTGTTATAACTTGCTCCATTGTAAAGCACTTGGAGATCATCATCTGAAAGGTTTCAGAGTGGTAGCCATGTTAGTCTGTATCAGCAAAAACAACAAGGAGACCTTGTGGCACCTTAGAGACTAACAAATTTATTTGGGCATAAGCGTTTGTGGGCTAAAACCCACTTCATCAGATACATGGAGTAAAAAATACAGTAAGCAGTATGTATATTAGAACACGTGAAAAGATGGGAGTTGCCTTACCAAGTGGAGGGTCATTGATAACGAGGCCAATTCAATTAAGGTGGAAGTGGCTTATTCTCAACAGTTGACAAGAAGGGGTGAATATCAAGGGAGGGAAAATTACTTTTGTAGTGCTAATGAGGCCAATGCAATCAAGGTGGATGTCACCCATTTCCAACAGTTGACAAAAAGGTGAGAGAGTACCAGCAGATCAAGGGACGTGATCGTTCCCCTCTATTCGACACTGGTGAGGCCTTATCTGGAGTACTGTGTCCAGTTTTGGGCCCCACACTACAAGAAGGATGTGGAAAAATTGGAAAGAGTCCAGCGGAGGACAACAAAAATGATTAGGGGACTGGAACACATGATTTATGAGGAGAGGCTGAGGGAACTGGGATTGTTTCGTCTACAGAAGAGAAGAATGAGGGAGGATTTGATAGCTGCTTTCAACTACCTGAAAGGGGGTTCCAAAGAGGATGGCTCTAGACTGTTCTCAGTGGTAGCAGATGACAGAACAAGGAGTAATGGTCTCAAGTTGTAGTGGGGGAGGTTTAGGTTGGATATTAGGAAAAACTTTTTCACTAGGAGGGTGGTGAAACACTGGAATGCGTTACCTAGGGAGGTGGTGGAATCTCCTTCCTTAGAAGTTTTTAAAGGTCAGGCTTGACAAAGCCCTGGCTGGGATGATTTAATTGGGGATCGGTCCTGCTTTGAGCAGGGGGTTGGACTAGATGACCTCCTGAGGTCCCTTCCAATCCTGATATTCTATGATTCTATGAAAATTACTTTTTGTAGTGACCCATCCACACCCAGTATCTATTCAGGCCTAATTTGATGGTGTCCAGTTTGCAAATTAATTCCAGTTCTGTAGTTTCTCCAGTTTTTGAAGTTTTTTTGTGGAAGAATTGCTACTTTTAAGTCTGTTGTTGAGTGTACAAGGAGATTTAAGTGCTCTCCTACTGGTTTTTGAAAGTTACAATTCTTGATGTCTGATTTGTGTCCGTTTATTCTTTTGCGTAAACTGTTCAGTTTGGCCAATGTACATGGCAGAGGGGCATTGCTAGCACATGATGGCATATATCACATTGGTAGATGTGCAGATGAACGAGCCCCTGATGGTGTGGCTGATGTGGTTAGATCCTATGATGGTGTCCCTTGAATAGATATGCAACAGACTTGGCAACGGGGTTTGTTGCAGGGATTGGTTCCTGTGTTAGTGTTTTTGTTGCGTGGTGTGTAGTTGTTATATAAATGGAAGGTATTTAACAGTATCTGATTACTGTTCAGATTATTCCAATAGATGCAAATCATAAGATGCTTTGTCCTTCCTCTCAGAAGGAAACGAGATGTAACACAAAGTTACATAGTAGTCATAAATGCACATGAAGGCTCATGGATATTTTTGCATGTTCTGACTCATCTATTGGAAATATTCTCCTTGGTCTCCCAGTCAGGCAATGAAAACAAAATATGCCCAGTCATTTGCCACTGGTCCTGTTCCCCCTGTTATTTTTGCCCTCTCATGATGTTAGCAGTGATGATGCCTCTTGTAATCAGCAAAATAGCCATTGTACAAGAACCTCCCTTGTGGAACTGGGGTCATTCACCACATTTGATTCCAACAGGAGCTCAGATGTAAAGTGCTCAGGACATTTCAAATAATTTTTTATTGTTTCCTGGTTTATTGGGAATAATGATAAAAATGTGTCTAGCTTGGGGTCTAGTCTTTCTGGACCTACTGCACATCATAGGCCACTAATCCACACCCAGTTATCCCTATATTGCACCCAATAACCTGGATTAGACTAAAGTATTACAACCCACAGGAAATTAGACTATTATGTGCCACAGGCAGAAAATACGAGGGACCGAGGTGCACCAGTGCAGGGAATTGATTTGGTGAAATGAGAATAAGTTGATTTGTTTTTTTTCCCTCATCTTGCAGCCTCCCTTTGTAGAATGAGTGGAGAGTGCTTGGAAAGGTGTATTTGGTCTTGAAAAGTAAACAAGGATGGCAGAGCAATTCTCCTGGCAATTATTCACCTTGACGATGCGGATGCTGTGAAGAGGAGCCATCTGTCCTCAGTAGGCCCGCCCCCAGCCTGGCTGACAATAGCGCCAGCAGATGCACAAGGCTTGTTATTTCAGCTGCATGAGAAAGGGGTCCAGAAAGTGATTAAGGACATGGCTGAAAAGAAGGGAAGTATGTTTAAAAAAAAACCTTCCAGAAAGCAGAAGATCCAGCCACAACCTACTCATATACAGAACACTAAGAGGTGAGATGTGCTAGCTAAGTAATGTGCCTACATACAACCAGGCTGCTTTGAGCTCTTATTGCACAGCATGGGCTTTTTGGCGTAAGCGTGAATGATGAGTGTGCCTTCTGGTAATGCCCTTAAAGGCAAATCATATTCCACCCAAACACCCAGATCGATGAGCACATGGGGTCCTGCCTGTAGCAGAACTAGTGTGGGGCAGGATTCGGAGAGCCCTGGGTGTGGTGGACACGCACACGAGTGGCTGGGCTGCAGGTGTTTGAGGGGGGAGTGGGAGAGGCGCAGGAGAGTTGCAGAGCAGACTAGTGGGTCTGCTAGGGTATGTTTACACTGCCTTGTAAACCCAGGTCCATGGGACCTGGGCTTGTGGACTAGGTGTTTCCAAGCCCACCCCTGAGTGTCCACCACTGCATTGTAAGCCTGGATTTCCAACTGCTGGACCCAAGGCTCACAACTGTGCTAACATGTCTGTATTGTACTATGCAGCCCTTCTGACTGAGGTATGCGGCTTGAGCTGCAGTCGCACTATAAAATGGCAGGGCTTGGATTTAAGTCTCAGCCCCTTCCACCCCCACATAGGTCCTAGTGTAACCCACACACCTCCTGGGTGGGGTGTTCTGTCCCATCGGCAGGGAGGGAATATATATATAGTCTGCTCTACAGCTTTAGCTAACAGATATATGGCTTTTGGCTCATGCATTTAGCTCCAGAAGTCCCAGGTTTGACCCCACCTGCCAACGGCCAGGGTCTGCAATATAGACGTACCCTCCTAGCCTCCCTCTTGGCCTGGGAGAGGGATGCAGATGGCATAGAAGCTCCTCTGCTGCTCCATAGGCTGGGAGTGAGGATTCTTCCCTTTCCCCCTCATCCCCTTGAGGAGATCTGCAGCACACAGCCCAGCTCCTCCTCCTCCAGTTATATACTGGGCAGGAGCTTAATTAGCACAGAGGCCCCCAATCTGTGAGGGTTGTCCCCCAAGCAGCGTGCAGAGGAATATTGAGGGGGCACAGCTGGGGCCCAGGCCAGCCCCCTTAGGGAGTGGGGAGGGAGCGCCACCCAGCTTGGCTCCTGGCTGCCAGCCTTGAGCCCCAGGGCTCAGCTCTGATCCCGTCCTCAGCTAGGTCCCCTTACCTCTGTCTGCATTCCCCCTCTTCCAGAGCCATGGCCCCACTCCTGGTCCTGGCTTGGGGGGGGGGAGGGGGAGGAGGGTGGTCGCAGACAGGGATAATAGGGGGGGCATGAGGTAAAAAGTTTGGGGACCACTGAATTAGCATCATACTCTCTGGTAATGCTCAAATGGTAATTACAATCTGTGTCTTGGTAAATTGTTATTTAGAAAGTGAAATACTAAGGCCTGGATAGTGGATGGCCCCCATGCAGGTGCAGTGAGTTTGGAAAGGGGCAAAAAGACCTTGTGCCTCTCTGAGGCTAGTGATCCAATGCTCTGTGGTGGTGCTGCCCCAGCTTTGCACTGGCAAGCTGACTGGTCAGTTCTGCAGCGATTGCATGCTGCACATTCTCCAGGGTGGCAACTGGCTACTCCAGCTTTCTTTCTTCAGGAGACCCCCCAGGCAATTCTGGCTGAGGCAGGCAGAATTCCCTCTATAGGCTGATCTCTAAGAGCACCCCCTTCTGCATGGGCTGAAGCTTTAAGCTACAATCTAGTCTTAAGACTAAACACCAGACAGTCTCCACGAATAAATAATGAAGCTGGCTTCAGGTGAAAAAAAAAAATGAAGAAAAACTGGAGAGAGATTGGAAAATCCTCTTCTAATGAGAGCACAATTTGAAACTGCCAGGCCAGGAAAGAGGAACAGGTTACATTACTTTTGCTTCAGGAGTTACGGAAAGATGAAATAGAAACAGTTTATAGACAAAAAGCAATTAAGGTTTCCATGGAATCTTCGGAAGATGATCAAACATTATCTAAAGGCCAAGTGTTCTCATTAGTCACCATCTAAAACGTCAATGGATCCCATTTCCTCCTGGATTAGCTTTGAAACGCTTTGCATTGTCAGATTGCAAAACACAGCTGTTTACTCACTTCCCTAGAACTTGGCAGAACTGAGAACAGGAAACTTCTGTAGAAATATGTAGTAATTCATCCTTTAGAGAAATGAGTCGTCATCTTAAGTGCATGACCCAGGATGCTTATGGATTATATTACCCAAAACTTTTTTTCATTTGCCATGTTTCAGACAGAACCCTCTCTTCAGCATAGGGAGAAACAAGTACAACATCCATCCAGAGCACTAAAATAGCTAGTCAGGTTTTTTACACTTTATGGCGTAGTGGGGAGCAGGATCCAGAAAACACACATTCTCCCACAGGAGCAGGGGACAAAATATAATATCTCAGAGTCTGATAGTACCCCTAAGTGAGAATACTCAGAGGGGCCAGGACTTTTCCCTTGAAGTTTTCCATCCTGATGTACTTTTATCAGGGTAGGGCAGGATCCCCCTGCCTTTGGGAGAAAGGGAGGGTACAGCCTCAACCCCTACAGATCTTAGGGTTCTGTTAGAAGCACAGGATCACTTGTGTAGCAACCCTCTCGATCTCCCATCCTGGTTCTGGGACCACATGTCTAGCAGAGTGCTCCACACCCTGGTCCCTGATGTCCCTGGGACTCCTCTTAGAGGAGGGAGTTTCCCCAGCATGGAGATGACTCTGTAGGAAAGGTAATGTGGATTTGGTCTGTATTACCCTTCAAACTACTTCACAATTTAGCTCTGCCCAGTATACTGTGAACTCAACTCTCCCCTTCATTCCACCAATGACGCCAGCCTCAATCACCCACCTCATTTCTCTCACTAACTTCATGTTTTCTTCCTGTCAAATTCCACAGTGCTACTGCCTTTGTCCTCCTTCAAGTCACTCCTCAAAACTCACCTAATGGCTCCAGAAAGCTGCCATCTGATAACAGCTGGGAAGGTGGTAAACTGTGATTATAGCTTCTGATTGGCTAAGAATTGTGCACAACCTTTTCTTTTTCTGTCATTACTTTGCCTTTGCCCATGCCTTGCTTACACCCTTGGCCTGCTTGTCTGTCTCATCCACTTGCTACTTCTTGTCTATTTAGAGTGGGAGAAGTTTGGGGCAGGGACTGTCTTTTAGCCTGTGTCTGTACAGTACCTAGCACAATGGCTCCTAGGTACTTTTATTACTACCTAACAACATTTATATAGCAAAACAGTTGTAAGGATGGCATAATAATGGCATAAACCATCTCCCTCCCTCCCCCGCACAGTTCTCTGTAGGACAAAAGGAAAAGCTGCGGACAAGTCCAATGAGAAAAACTAGACAATGCTTATTTGTTCTTTATCTCGGATTGATTTTTCCCATCAATGTTCTCTTTTCATGCCCTTTTTTCCAGCAGGCCAATTCATTGAGTAGACAGAGCGAGGCGTGAAAGCACAAGACACCAAGTGCTGTTTCTCAAGTCCTGATGAGCTAATTTCTGATAATGGTTCCCACTGTGTTACTGCTCCAATTCAGCACAGTTGATTTCAGACAGGTACTATCTGGGAAGCTAAGGCGATCTGGCAGTGGGCAAAGGCAGGCACATTCCTCAATCCAGAGGAAATTCAGAGCTGGCCAGCTGACCCTCAGCAGCACATTGGCGTTCTCACCTTTAACATTTCTGTGCAGGCTTTGTCTAGGATTAGGAGAAAGGTTGAATTTAGGTTGGGTTTGACTAGCGCCAACTAGGCAGGAGCCTAGGGTATAACTGGACTTCCTAAAATTGAAGATAATGTTACCAGGCATCCCCACTGAGAAAAGTGGTCACATTTAGGTCAGGCTTAGCTAAGCTCATGTTAGCTAAACACAACCCCTTTTCCTAGTCTAGGGAAAGGACCGCAGACACAGGACTGTCCACTGTTCTGCATCTGTACAGGTGTGCGAAGTGAATGCAAAATGCTAGCAGGTCAGGATTCTCCACTGACTTACACCCTTTGACCTCCTCTTTCTCCAGTGCCTGGCACCTGTGCAATCAGGCCCTACCAGTTCCAACTTGCAATTCTCCATCTTGAGGCAAGAGAAACCACCTCTCAGCTGAAGCTAGAGCTTTTTATGCTGGGCCCTGTTCTCCCCAAAGGTGGCATTCTCCATAGTACAGATGCAGTCAGGCAAGGCCAGTTTTATTTTATGCAAATTAGGCATATGGGATTAGGATCCTAAGGATTCTGACCACACAGCTCCTTGATGACACAACATTTCTTCATTTGTTATTTTGAGCCCTTGCTGCCAAAGAGCTGAATCATGGGGCTCTCTCACATTTGATTAGCAATGCTGTCGGGTACATTCTATTCCAGTCAATCCCACTCTCACAATTTACACTAGGGAAAAAACGTTTAGTGGCCAAGTGTGGATGGGAATGTTTCCTTGTTGTATTGCAGTTGGATGTTTTGTAATTAGATCCTGGCCTCTCACACTGCATCCACAGTAACCTGACCCAGTGCAGAAAAGGAAAGAGCATTTCTACTTCTCCACCCCAAATTAATGCTAGTGCCTCCTGCTTTTCATATTCCAAGCTGTAGTTTTCAGCTGGGACTGTCAATGAGTAAATAAGACTGGGGCTACTGAGAGCAGGAGCAGGAATACACAGCTGTTTTGCGCCTTGCAGTTACCTCTAATTCATAGGTCTCCAGAATGTTAGCTCTGAAACTTTGCATCTCACACCTAGCAGCAATGGTTGCTTAGTTGGCTTTATAGTCAGAAATCCTTACACTATTCTCAATAAATTATTGTTCACAACACTTCATGCAGACTAGTTTGGCTTGAAGGTGGTTCTGTACTGAATTTTTAGCACTAGCTCACACTGCACTGATGCACTGGGGTAAGAAGACACATACATGCTCTATGTGTCTACAGTATAGTGTGTCCATGTTAGAGGGCTATAGTGATGTAACCACAATTATGTCATTACACTAGTGCAAATTTCCCGAGCCTAGACAAGCCTTAAGGGCGGTCTACACTTAAAAGGCTACAGTGGCACAGCTACACCGTTGCAGCTACGCTGCTGTAACACTTCAGTGTAGATGCTACCTACACCAAGGGGAGGGCTTCTCCCCTTCATGTAGGTAATTCACCTCCCCCAGAGGTGGTAGCTAGGTTGATAGAATTTTTCTGTCAAACTTAACTCTGTCTCCCTGGGGACTTAGGTTGGCTTAACAATGCTGCGCAAGGGTGTGGATTTTTCACACCCCTTACTGACTTAGTTAAGCCAACCTAATTTTCTAGTGTAGATGAGGCCTGAAACTGGTAAAAAAAAAAAAAAAAAAGGGAGGAAGAGAACTTAGACAATGCTGCTTAAAGTCAGAGAACTGTGGTGCAGGAGAGAAGGGAGTGGCTGATTGCTTCCTGGATTTTTTTTTTTTTTTTGTTGGCCAAAGCCCCCAAGCCAAGGATAAGAGACTGAAGAAAAGAAAAATGACCTGGGGGATCAGTTTTCCATAAATCTATGGGCCTTATTCTGCCCTCATACTGGTTTTACATTGTTGTAACTCCACTGACTTCAGTATAGCTAGCCCCGATTTACTGTGGTGTAAATGAGTAGGATTCGCCCTACATGTGGCATTAATAAAACATCAACAACCACTTGGAAACCCTCTCAGCAAAACAAAAATGATGGTGAAATTATATTGAACTCTTGTTGTTTATTTGTATTACAGTAGTGCTCGGAGGCTCCACTCAGGATCAGAGCCCTCTTGTGAAGGGAGCTGGAAACTTCTCCAGTTTCCAATTTGTGGAACATTAAGGTAGAGTTTAAGTCTTTTACACACAAGTTTTCTGCTCTTGGAGGAACAATTTGGAAACTACCGGATAATGGAGCACTAGAGAGAGGAAATGCTTTCCCCTCAATGACACCTGCTTTCTCCTGCCCTGGAGATTTAATGGAAACTCCTGGCGAGTCTATTTTAAACATCAGGCAACACTGAAAGCACAAGCAGGAACAACATGCTGTTCAGTGGATGAGAAGTGAGCACCCAATTCTCTACTCACTAAGTGCAGTTATTTTCATTTAGTGATTAAGGTTTTACTTTGTGTTGCAGAAGCTAAACAAGCTATTGTTACTTACCTCTGTTATTTATTAGCTAAACATGGCTGGTCCAGTCTCACTCTGGTTGCTTGTAACAGTCTCTGTAGGGGACATGGCTAGGTCCGAATTTGATATACTTGTGTGTTTTGTAAGACTTCCTCTTCAGTGCGTGCAAGTGCTCTGAATTCTGCAGTTGTTCTGCCCCTGGGGTTCAGAAAGCTATTGAATACTCTGAGTCCATCCATAACCTGATTTTGGACCTGTGATTTTCAAAGTACTTAGCGTTTCTGTCTACGATAGAGGACAAGCAGTGGGAAGTCAGAGGTTGAACGGACCCCATGATGCAAAACATACAGAAAAATGTTTCCTGCCTACCAAAACATGACTGAAATATAAAGAGACCCCTCCCCCCACATCATTAGAGGCTTGTCCTGTTCATGCTACCAGGACTTGCAAATAGATTCAGTGACATGGGTCATAAGAGCCCTGCTTGTACCTCGAGGGTTACATCATATGGCGAGTTTGTGATTCATTGGATAAGCTCAGTGGGATCAGTTACAAAGGGCTGCAGTTTCTCTTCTGTTGGGCTCCAATGTCAGGGAAACATTACTTTTTCAGCCAACATCATTCAACAAGCGGTGATAGGTTTTCAAGACACAGGGTGGCTGACTTTCTGCGGGAGTGGAACATCTGATCAGTGACTCGAAAAAATGAGACCTGATCCTGCTTTGCTCATTAATTCCCATAGACGTTTTGCCATTTCTGCCAGTCCAAGTTTGCTGTTTTTAATGGCTTCTCCCTTATTTATTGAATGGATACTGAACATGTGAGTTTTTAAATATCTTACCAAATGGTTGGGTAGTGATTTCATTACCCCACTACCCTCCACTTGGCACTAATATATCTGACAATTCAGACTACATTAGAGACTTATAGCATGTCCCAAAGGGCACTTGTAGTTATGTCTGAGATATTTAAGTGGGTTTTAAAAAAAAAAAACACAGAACAAAATCCTAGTAGCTTTGGAGATTGGTGAACTTCTGCAGTTAAAAGTATCCACCATAAAAACATTTAGGTTGCTCAAATATATTGCATATGAAAAATGCAAACACTGAAAAGCAAGGAAACCCTAAATGAAGGTGTCATAAATGTAAAGGGAAGGGTAAACCCCTTTAAAATCCCTCCTGACCAGAGGAAAAATCCTCTCACCTGTAAAGGGTTAAGAAGCTAAAGGTAACCTCGCTGGCACCTGACCAAAATGACCAATGAGGAGACAAGATACTTTCAAAAGCTGGGAGGAGGGAGAGAAACAAAGGGTCTGTGTCTGTTGGTATGCTGCTTTGCCGGGGATAGAACAGGAATGGAGTCTTAGAATTTTTAGTAAGTAATCTAGCTAGGTATGCGTTAGATGATGATTTCTTTAAATGGCTGAGAAAAGAATTCTGCTGAATAGAATAACTATTTCTGTCTGTGTGTCTTTTTTTGTAACTTAAAGTTTTGCCTAGAGGGATTCTCTATGTTTTGAATCTAATTACCCTGTAAGGTACCTACCATCCTGATTTTACAGGGGTGATTCCTTTACTCCTATTTACTTCTATTTCTATTAAAAGTCTTCTTGTAAGAAAACTGAATGCTTTTTCATTGTTCTCAGATCCAAGGGTTTGGGTCTGTGGTCACCTATGCAAATTGGTGAGGATTTTTACCAAACCTTTCCCAGGAAGTGGGGTGCAAGGGTTGGGAGGATTTTGGGGGGAAAGAGGTGTCCAAACTACGTTTCCCAGTAAACCCAGTTAGAGTTTGGTGTTGGCAGTGTTTATTCCAAGGACAAAAGATAAAATTAATTTGTACCTTGGGGAAGTTTTAACCTAAGCTGGTAAAAGTAAGCTTAGGAGGTTTTCATGCAGGTCCCCACATCTGTGCCCTAGAGTTCAGAGTGGGGGAGGAACCTTGACAGGAAACCCTAAATGAAGGCAACATTCACACCCAGTAAAATACAAGACAAATAGTCAAGCACTGGCCTTCTACCATTATGACATTCCACTACAGTAAAGCCCTCTCTATTATACCGAGGGTCTGACTATGCTGCAATAAAAAACCCACAGCTGGCCTGTGCCAGCTGACTCTGGCTCAGGGGGCTGTTTAATTCCAGTGTAGATGTTCAGGGTCAGGCTGGAGCCTGGGCCCGAATGTCTACACTGCAATTAAACATCCCCCACGAGCCAGAGTCAGCTGGCACAGGCCAGCTATGGGTTTTTTATTGCAGTGTAGACATGCCCTCGGTGTCTGCCCAACAATGTTATCACACATCATTGCACAACCTTAAATTCTGATCTTCCAGTGCACCAACAACTATCTTGAAATTACAATCTTGGCATTTCCACATTCCAAAACCCAGAAAGAGAGTTACCATCTGTTGGCTGTTTGTAGTGCTTACTTGGTGCAAAGTGGTCTTAGCAGACGGTAGAATCCAGTCCCATGTGTTTGGTTTCTGTGGCCAGAGGGAATTCTTAAGTCATGCAGCCTTACAGAGAACAGGGGCTATGTTTGCTGGAGACAACATAACCAAATCATTTTTAAAAAAATACTAGGGCTATTGATTAATTGCTGTTAACTCAAAAAATTAATCGCGATTAATTGCGGTTTTAATTGTGCTGTTAAACAATAGCATACCCATTGAAATTTATTAAATATTTTGGATGTTTTTCTACATTTTCATATCTATTGTATTCTGTGTTGTAATTGAAATCAAAGTGTATTATTTTTTATTACAAATATTTGCACTGTAAAAATGATAGTATTTTTCAATTCACCTCATACAAGTGCTGTAGTGCAATCTTTGTCATGAAAGTGCAACTTACAAATGTAGATTTGTGACATAGCTGCACTCAAAAACAAAACAATGTAAAACTGTAGAGTCTACAAGTCCACTTAGTCCTACTTCTTGTTCAGCCAATCACAGACAACCAACCACGTGTACATTTACAGGAGATAATGCTGCCCTCTTATTATTTGCAATGTCACCTGAAAGTGAGAACAGGCATTTGCATGGCACTTTTGTAACTGGCACTGCAAGGTATTTACATGCCAGATATGCTAAACAGTCATATGCCCCTTCATGCTTCGGCCACTGTTCCAGAGGACATGTTTCCATGCGGATGACGCTTGTTAAAAAAATAATACATTAATTAAATTTGTGACTGAACTCCTTGGGGGAGAATTAAATGTCCCCTGCTCTGTTTTACCTGCATTCTGCCATATATTTCATGTTATAGCGGTCTTGGATGAGGACCCAGCACACGTTCTTCATTTTAAGAACACTTTCACCGCAGATTTGACAAAATGCAAAGAAGGTACCAATGTGAGATTTCTAAAGATAACTACAGCACTCGACCCAAGGTTTAAGAATCTGAAATGCCTTCCAAAATCCGAGTGGGACGAGGTGTGGAGCATACTTTCAGAAGTCTTAAAAAGCAACACTCCAATGCAGAAACTACAGAATCTGAACCACCAAAAAAGAAAATCAATCTTCTGCTGGTGGCATCTGATTCAGATAATGAAAATGAACATGCAGCGGTCTGCACTGCTTTGGATTGTTATTGAGCAGAATCCACCATTAGCATGGACACGTCCCCTGGAATGGTGGTTCAAGCATGAAGGGACATATGAACCTTTAGCGCATCTGGCGCATAAATATCTTGTGACAATGGTTATAACAGTGCCATGGGAATGCCTGTTCTCACTTTCAGGTGACATTATAAACAAGAAGCGGGGAGCATTATCTCCTGCATATGTAAACAAACTCGTTTGTCCGAACGATTGGCTGAACAAGAAGTAGGACTGAGTGGACTTGCAGGCTCTAAAATTTTACATTGTTTTATTTTTGAATGCAGTTTCTTTTGTACATAAGTCTACATTTGTAAGTTCAACTTTCATGATAAAGAGAGATTGCACTATTGTACTTGTATTAGGTGAATTTAAACATACTATTTCTTTTGTTTTTTTAAAGTGCAAATATTTGTAATATAAAGTGAGCACTGTACACTTTGTATTCTGTGTTGTAATTGAAATCAATACATTTGAAAATGTAGAACACATCCAAAATATTTAAAACAAATGGTATTCTATTATCGTTTAACAGTGCAATTAAATTTTAATAATTTTAATCATTAATTTTATCGCATGATTAATTGAGATTAAATTTTTTAATCACTTGGTAGCCCTAAAAAATACCTAATCTTTCCACAAACAATGGAATTTCAGTTGTTTTCCACACTGGCGTCAATGCTATGGGAATGCTGTGTCCAGCTCTAGTGGCCACAACTCAAGAAGGATGTTGATAAATTGGAGAGGGTTCAGAGAAGCGCCATGAGCATGATGAAAGGATTAGAAAACATGCCTTATGGTGATTGATCTCCTTAAGTCTAGCTATTAGTTTAACAAGGAGAAGATTAAGAGGTGACTTAATTACAGTCTAAGTATTTAGATGGGAGACAAATATTTAATAATACTCTCGTCAATCTAGCAGAGAAAGGTATATGGTTTTATGCCTGGACGTTGACGTTAGACAAATTCAGATTGGAAATAAGGCGTAATTTTTAACAATGAGTGGAAGAATTTAACAAAGCTTGTGGTGGATTCTCCATCACTGGCAATTTTAAAATCAAGATTGGATGTTTGTCTGAAAAAATCTGCTGTAGGAATTTTGGGGAAGTTCTCTAATCTTCTGTAAACACAGATCAGACGAGATGAGCACAGTGGTCCCTTCTGGCCTTAGAATCTATGAGCTTCCTGCTTTGGTTCATTCAACATTAAAAGCTAAGTTTAAACAAAGTGCAACTCCAGGGGTTATGAAACCAAACCCCATCTCTAGAAAAACAGCAAGATCAAAGAAAAACATAACTACATTACAGTTCTAATTGTTCTCTTGATCTTAAGGCTCTCATCCATTCCGAGGAGTATTTTATAATAAGAGCTTGTACTCAAAGAATGAGTCACTCGATTTTTCTGAAAGCAGCAAGAGCTATCTGGGAGAGCGAGAGAGAGAGATCAATCTAATGCTGAGCCTGGTTATCACAATGTTTAAAATGTGGCTTATGTTATGAAATATGCTCAGTGTCTCCTGTGGATGAGAGGTGGACCAAGGCAAAGCAACTAAAAATGGTGAATTTAACAGCAAACCCAACAAAAACTGTTTGTGGTACCTTTTCTTTCTTTTGAATGTTTAGTGAGTTTAGTGTTTGAGAAAAGTGTTGCATTAACAGCCCTGGAGTTTGAAGTCCTAGCCACAGCTGGACTTAATTGGGCTCCTGCAGCTAATATGGAATACTGGCAGCACTACTCACTGGCTCATGATAGTTTTTCCTTTGATGTGAGGCTGACTGACCTGCATGCATCCCACTCCCCACGATCTAGTTTAGAATAATTCCCATTGAAGTTGATAGGATTTGGATTGGGACCAATGTTCTGCTTTCAGGCCCTTCCACCTCAGCAGCCCAGCCACGCTCAACAGGAGCCTGAGATTTCAAGCTGTCAGGGACCAGTCAAAGAGGAAGCATTTCCGTAATGAATACATGGGTGGACATCCTGGTCAGGGACAACAAGCAGGTACAATACTAAAGGGAACAGGATTCACGACAAGTGGAAAGGCATAGACAGGCATCAGAGCACAAGGAGAGACTTGGTGCAGCTTGAGGGACGAAGCTAGAGCATGTCAGAAAGACCTGCTTGAAAGGCTACTAATGGCCACAAGACTTCAGGCTCCTGCTCCACTCACACTATGTCCTCAATCCCCTCCATGATACCATGTCCTGCAGATCAGGAGTGTATTGGACAAGACCATGGTTGGGTGACCTAAACAACTGAGCCTAGACACTAGCTGGACAGGGCAAACTTACCCCTAGCAGGTTTCAGAGTAGCAGCCGTGTTAATCTGTATCCGCAAAAAGAAAAGGAGGACTTGTGGCACCTTAGAGACTAGCAAATTTATTTGAGCATAAGCTTTCGTGAGCTACAGGTCACTAGTCCTCCAGCCCCCTGAAGCAGTGCTAAGTGCATGCTTAACATACTAGAAATGCAAAGAAGACTGGAGGGCCAGGTGACTTGCAAGAGTAGGGAATTAAGTCCTAGGCAGACTGAGAAGAGCTGCAAAAGGATCTCTCAAAACTGGGTGACTGGGCAACAAAATGGCAGATGAAATTCAATGTTGATAAATGCAAAGTAATGCACATTAGAAAACATAATCCTAACTATACATATAAAATGATAGGGTCTAGATTAGCTGTTACCACTCAAGAAAGATCTTGGAGCACAGACGCTGACTTTCCAAAGTGCTCAATCTCTACCCCAGGCCCTGCCCACAACTCCACCCCTTCCCCCAAGGCCCCATCCCTGTTCCGCCTATTCCTACCCCCACTCCACACCCTCCCCTGAGCATGCTGCATCTTTGCTCCTTCCCCCTCCCTCCCAGCCACGAAACAGCTGATTGTGGCAGGCAGGAGGCACGGGGGAGGGAGGGAAAAGCGCTGATCCACAGGGCCCCACCAGCAGGCAGGAGGTGCTGGGGTGTGGTAGAGGGGAGCTGATAGGGGGGCTGCTGGTGGGTATTCAGCACCCACCATTTTCCCCCCTGTGGATCCTCCAGCCCTGGAGCACCCATGGAGATGGCGCCTATGTCTTGGAGTCATTGTGGATAGTTCTCTGAAAACATCCACTCAATGTGCAGCGGTAGTCAAAATAGCAAATAGAATGTTGGGAATCATTAAGAAAGGGATAGATTATAAAACAGAAAATATCATATTGCCTCTATATAAATCCATGGTATGCCCACATCTTCAATACTGCGTGCAGATGTGGTCACCCCATTTCAAAAAAAGATATATTGGAATTGGAAAAGGTTCAGAAAAGGGCAACAAAAATAATTAGGGGTATGGAATGGCTGCCATATCAAGACAGATTAATTAGACTGGAACTTTTCAGCTTGGCAAAGAGATGACTAAGAAGGGATATGATAGAGGTCTATAAAATCATGAGTAGTGTGGAGAAAGTAAATAAGGAAGTGTTATTTACTCTCTCATAACCCAAGAAGGAGGAGTTACTAAATTAAAATATGCAGCAGGTTTAAAAAAAAAAAACACAGAAGAAAGTATTTTTTCCCCACACAAAACACACAGTCAATCTGTGGAACTCCTTGCCAGGTGATGCTGTGAAGGCCAAGACTATAACAGGGTTTAAAAAAAAAGAACTAGATAAGTTCATGAAGGATAGGTCCATCATCAATGGCTATTAGCCAGGATGGTGTCCCTACCCTCTGTTTGCCAGAAGCTGGGAATGCGTGACAAGGGATGGATCACTTGATGATTACCTGTTCGGTTAATTCGCTCTGGGGCACCTGACATTGGCCACTGTTGGAAGACAGGATACTGGGCTAGATGGACGGTTGGTCTGACCCAGCATGGCCGCTCTTATGTTCTTAATTTATTGTTCGCACAGGTTTCATTATTTTGCACAGTTCAATGTTTGTGTTATTCACTTTATTACAGTACTGATTTTGGTTTATTACTAGTGTTTGTGTTGTAATGACAGAATGACTATTCTCAGTGGTAGAAGAGGATAGGACAAGGAGTAATGGTCTCAAGTTGCAGTGGGGGAGGTTTAGGTTGGATATTAGGAAAAACTTTTTCACTAGGAGGGTGGTGAAACACTGGAATGCGTTACCTAGGGTGGTGGTAGAATCTCCTTCCTTAGAAGTTTTTAAGGTCAGGCTTGACAAAGCCCTGGCTGGGATGATTTAATTGGGGATTGGTCCTGCTTTGAGCAGGGGGTTGGACTAGATGACCTCCTGAGGTCCCTTCCAACCCTGATATTTTATGATTCTATGACAGCTAGTCTCCCTGACAAACACTTACATATTTTTTTTGGTAATACAGCCATGTTCACAAATAAAGGTTTTTATTTTATTAAAAATGTGTATTACCATCACTGAATCACATCAGAGAATGTGTATTCTGAAGAATAAAGACATAAGGCACAGCTGGCAGGCAGTATCCAAACACAGATTTCTCAATACATCTATTCAGATCCATCCATAATGAAAACCTATGATTCATGTCAAGCACAATACCAGCCCCCCACTGTATAAGCAGTCAACTCCTCCATAATTAACAATCCCTGACAACCCCCATTCATAGCATACAGTGAGAATACTTCATTTATGGTATAAAGTGCTGTACAAATACATCCATAAATATTCTATTCTCTCACTTCCATAGAATCAGAGGACTGGAAGGGACCTTGAGAGGTCATCTAGTCCGGTCTTCTGTACTCATGGTAGGACTAAGCATAGGTCCTGACTCCATGGATGCTCTGGGGCTGGAACACCCATGGGGAAAAACTGGTGGGTGCTCTGCACCCACTGGCAGCTCCCCACTCCCCTGCCCCAGCTCACCTCTGCCTCCTCCCCTGAGTGCACCATCCCTGCTTCTCCTCCCAGCGCTTGCCACCGCGAAACAAATGTTTTGCTGTGTAACAAGCTGTGGGAGGGAGGGATGGGAGAGGAGAGGAGCAAGAACCCGGTGCGCTCAGGGCAGGAGGCAGGGAAGAGGTCCAACAGGGGCAGTGAGGGGCAGAGTTAGGGCAGGGAATTTGGGGAAGGGGTTGGAATGGGGGGGGCATGAGCACCCACCGGTGCCAGGAGAAGTTGGCGCCTATGGGACTAAGTATTATCTAGACCATTCCTGTCAGGTGTGTTTGTCTAACCTGCTCTTAAAAATCTCCAGTGATGGAGATTCTACAGCCTCCCTAGGCAATTTATTGGTGTATAACCACCCTGACAGTTAGGAACTTTTTTCTAATGTCCAACCTAAACCTCCCTTGCTGCAGTTTAGCCCATTGCTTCTTGTCCTATCCTCCGAGGTTAAGAAAAACAATTTTTTCTTCCTCCTCCTCCTTGTAACAACCTTTTACATACTCAAAAACTGTTATGTCCCCCCTCAGTCTTCTCTTCTCCAGACTGAACAAACCCATTCCCCTCCCCCCCCCCATAGGTCATGTTTTCTAGACCTTTAATAATTTTTGTTGCTCTTCTCTGGATTCTCACCAATTTGTCCACATCCTTCCTGAAATGTGGTGCCCAGAACTTGACACAATACTCCAGTTGAGGCCTAATCAGCGCAGAGTAGAGCAGGAGAATTACTTCTCGTGTCTTGTTTCCAACACTCCTGCTAATACATCCCAGAAGGATGTTCGCTTTTTTTGCAACAGCATTACATGGTTGACTCATTTAGCTTATGGTCCACGATGACCCCCAGATCCCTTTCCACAGTACTCCTTCCTAGGCAGTCATTTCCCATTTTGTATGCGTGCAACTGATTGTTCCTTCATAAATGGAGTACTTTGCATTTGTCCTTATTGAATTTCATCCTATTTACTTCAGACCATTTCTCCACTTTGTCCAGATCATTGAATTTTAATCTTATCCTCCAAAGCACTTGCAACCCCTCCCAGCTTGGTATCGTCCGCAAACTTTATAAGCATGCTCTCTATGCCATTATCTAAATCATTGATTAAGAAATTGAACAGAACCGGACCCAGAACTGATCCCTGCGGGACCCCACTCATTATGTCCTTCCAGCATGACTGAACCACCGATGATTACTCTCTGGGAATGGTTTTCCAACCAGTTTTGTACCCACCTTATAGTAGCTCCATCTAGGTTGCATTTCCCTGGTTTGTTTATGAGAAGGTCATGTGAGACAGTATCAAAAGCTTTACTAAAAAGTTAAGATATACCATGTCTGCTACTTCCCCTCTATCCACAAGGCTTGTTACCCTGTCAAAGAAAGCTATCAGGTTGGTTTGACACTATTTGTTTTTGACAAATCCATGCTGACTGTCACTTATTGCCTTTTCTAGGTGTTTGAAAATTGATTGCTTAATTATTTGCTCCATTATCTTTCTGGGTACAGAAGTTAAGCTGACTGGTCTAATTTCCTGGGTTGTCCTTATTTCCCTTTTTATAGATGGGCACTATATTTCCCCTTTTCCCAGTCTTCTGGAATCTCTCCCATCTTCCATGACTTCTCAAAGATAATTGCTAATGGCTCAAATATCTCCTCAGTCAGCTCCTTGAGTATTCTAGGAGGCATTTCATCAGGCCCTGGTGACTTGAAGACATCTAATTTGTTCAAGTAATTTTTAACTTGTTCTTTCCCTATTTTAGCTTCTTCTGATCCTACCTCATTTTCACTGGTATTCACTATGTTAGATGTCCAATCACCACCAACCTTCTTGGTTAAAACCGAAACAAAGAAGTCATTAAGCACCTCTGCCATTTCCACATTGTCGGTTATTATTTCCCCCATCATTAAGTAACGGGTCTACCCTGTCCTTGGTCTTCCTCTTGCTTCTAATATATTTGTCGAATATTTTCTTGTTACTCTATGTCCCTAGCTAGTTTGATTTTGTTTTGTGCCTTGGCCTTTCTAATTTTGTCCCTACATACTTGGTTCATGAAAGTCCTTAATGTGGGTGCGCAAAGCACCCCTGGTTTCTGTTGCCTGAATGCATCCTGCTCCAGTTCTGACAGGTGCTCTTTCTGGCTGAATGTACTGGTTCAGTAGCCCATTACTGTCATAAATCCATTCTGGGGCAAATGGCTCACCTTTGGATTCACAAAGGTTGTGAAGAGCACAGCAATGCACACAGTATTGAGGACATTGGAATCCAAATGGGTCTTTAAACAGAGTCAGCAGGATTTCAATCTGCCAAATGCATATTCAGCCACCATTCTGTACCTAGTGAGAGTGTAATTAAAGCTTCTTTTGCCAGGACCTCTGAGATCAGGACATTATTTCATAAGCCAAGGCAAAAAGGGGGTCCCCTACAACAACAGTGGGGACAATTACTCAGTTTACACTGTAATTTGATAGGAATAGTGTCCTTGCTTGTCCATGAAGGTAGATGCCCAATCAGAGGAAAATTCTGGCATCATGCACTTTCCCAGAGCAACCCATGCTGGCATCCATAAATTGGCTGCTGTGGTCCATGAAGGCCTGCATAACAATGGAGTAGTACCCTGTGTGGTTTATGTACTCATATGCTCTTTGACGAGGGCAAACTATGGACACACGAGTCTCATCAGTGGCTCTGGTGCAGTTTGCAAACCTCATTCTCTCAAAGCCAGCAGTTACTTCAGGGATAGCATTTATGCCCATCAGTTTTGGGTATATGACATGCCCGATTGCCTCGAAAACCTTTGCCACCACTTTACCCACAGTTGACTTCCCTCCCCGCCCAGGTTTGCAACGGATCTGTAACAGGCTGGGGTAGCCAGCTTCCAGATCGTCACAGGAACACACTTCTCAACCGGCATGGTCACCCTCATGCCTGTGTCATAACACTGGGACAAGCTGCTCACAAAGCTCTGGAAATATAGTTTTCTTCATATAAAAGCTCTGGAGTTATTACTGGTCATCCCAGATCTGAACGACTATGTGATCCCACCAGTCTGTGCTCATGGCCCTGCACCAGAAGTGCTGGTCTACACTGGGAGCATCAGCAGCTATACAGAGATTTGTGGGCAGCAGCAGCCAGTTTGAGTCTACCATGTCTGTATTGTCTTCCTCTGACTGATACCTTCAGCAGGTCAGAAAAGGCCACTGAAAATGCCCACCAGCATCTCATGGATGCTCTGCCCATTTCCTAGAACAGGAGTGAAAGCAGGCCAAGTTCTCCAAATGCTGACTCATCCGTGTTGCTGGCTCTGGTTGCTGGGAGCATGCAGACACAAAAGGTGGTTCAGCAGGATGTGCTGGAGGGCTGTGACAACTTCCTGTAAAGTTCCATGGGATGGACAGTCAAGTTTTCCCACAGTGCACCACAAACAAAGGGCTAGAGCAGCTACAGCTGGGGTGGATGCTAGGAAGCAGTTTTGACTCAGGTTTGCATAGTGCAGGGGAGATGCCTGAGTGTGGGCATGAGACCCGGGTCTATAATTTCTAAACCTAGGGTCAATATTCAGTGTGGATGCTCAAGGCCAGGCTTGCAAACAAACAGTGAGCCTGTGGGCTCAAGTCCCACAAACCCAGGGGTTACATTGCAGTGTAGACGTACCTCTAAAGAGCAAGGCCTTGTAGATGGGACTGTAACAGACTGATATCCTCTGCAAATTAGGCACGGCATCATAACACACTCACCAATGGGTTACAAGAGGTCTAGCCTTCTGCCTATTTTGATGAAAGGTCCTAACCTTTTCCTCCAATAGCTGGTGGTTGATTTGCATGTGCAGACCATGCTGGCTCATCTGTTTTACCATGCCAGCCTCACCAGCTGAAGTCCTGTGCAAGGCCTTGTAGTGTGGGCTGACAGAGGGAAAAATTAAGTAATTTGAGACTTTGGAAGGAAAAGAAAAACTGCAATATTTTCATGATGTTATTGGATAACTTGGGAAAAAAAAACAGTGAAGTTGCTGTCAAGTACAAGAAGTGGGCAAAGCTTCTGCAATCATTAGAAACACAGAGCATTTCTGGAAGATGTGAGGAAAATAATGAGTTTGTGCAAAAACTAAAACATTCACAGGTTGACAGATTTGTTGGAAAGTTGAAAGGAGAGATTGGGGGAAAAGGAGGACTCTTTGGGCCAACTGCATTGTGTTATAAGAGATGACCCCTGACTCCCCAGCGTCACGACACAGGCATGACAGAGGCCATGCTGGTACAGAAGCAGGTTGCTATAACCATCTGGAAGCTGGCTGGCCTTTAGTTCAGGACAAACTTCTACAGCCAGGAGAGTGCACAACCTACACATCCCTTCCCTGTGACTTTCTGCCCTTTAGTGGTGGGACCACTGAGTTTTATGAATTAGTACAGCCTTTGTGCTAACAGGACTTTGTCACTTGCAATAGGAGATCCCTGGTTGATTAGTCCGCAGTGGGGCATGAACCACAGACCTTTGGATCTAAAAACCATGAGCCTCTATTACCTAAGCTGAAAGGCCTATTAATGCTAATGATATAGCAGATTTATAAGCCTCTGTGTAGTCTAGCCACTAGATGGGAACAGAGAAACACACTGTGTTAACATGAGTTACAGTTTTGGCACCCCCCTTACCTTAAGCACACATTTTTCTGATCCAAGGACTTCCACGACCTTGAATTCCATACTGCAGTATCATTTCTAGCTTTTCTTTCTTATTGTCTGTAGTTCTGTCCTTATCCAGATCCTGCTGAATGCCCACCACAAAGGTATGTTCCAGTGGGTCATCATAGTTAGTCTCTCATGCATCCCTACTGACCACAGTGCAAGCCCTTCTTTCCTGATTGCACAAGAATGGAAGGATTGTACTTTATGCAAAACTAACCGTGGTTCTGGGTGGATGTTTAAATGCACAACACTTTCTACAAAGATATGAGAAACAGTAATATTCTTTTAACAACCTCCCCACCATTTTCCAGCACCTCTCCTACAGCATCAGAGAGTTCAAATATTCACCTTGCTTTTATAGCGTAAGCCTGACTTGTGGAGCTCTTCAGCCTACACATTTGTATTTTTTATTGACATTTCTCATTGCATTTCAAAAACTGATTTTTCTTCAGTGCCTGCACATATCCCCTGTTTCCTCCCCGTTCCACCAAGATTTAAAAGCCCACTTTCAAAGGAGCTTTTCAGAATGACGTTGTTTAACTCAGTGCTGTCTAGGACGACAGCCCCTCAAAGGCTTGGAGCCAAATGCAATGTCAGTGACCCATTAGGTGGCAGTTTTCAGCCATCATATGGTGCTTAAGAGGCTAACTATCAAACTGCTAGTGTAGTTGCCAAGTGCTCAGAATCACGCTGTGGCAGTGGCTCAGTAAGAGTCTGATCCTGCAAGGTGCTGTGCCCTATCAACTCTAGAGGTAGGCAGTGGGAGCTGGGGAGGCACTCTGCACTAAGGAGAAGGCACTCAGCACCTTGCAGAATTGGGCCTCAAATGGGTTACTGCACATGTTGAAATGAGGTGACCATACCACATACACCTGGATTTTTCCACTCTCTGATTCCATCTCTTATGGACTGCCAAGAAGTTATTCTGGCATGATGGTTAAATATTGAAAATGCTGTAGTAGGCTTGTTAATGCATCCTGGGAAGTTTCCATCCTATTACCCCACCCTCATAACATATCTTCATTAGTGCACAGCAAGTTGATTTCAAGAACTCATTTGGTTTTGGTTGTTCCTTAGGTACGACAACTTCTTACGGAGAAGAATTAAGAAAGGTTGGTAGACCCTAAATTTACCATTTATTCTCCCCCTGCCTCCCCTGCCCAGGTTCTCGAGACTGAGCCTTCTTTAGTTATGTTCCAAGATTACAGAATTCATTCATGGATGACCTAAAGGCTACTACATTTGGATTTTAACTTTGAACTAGTTAATGACCTCAGATGGGGGTTCTCAGCCCATTTCCCAATAGACAGGTGTCTACATTTCACAAAACACAGCCACTGTTGGCACTGCCTGGTAGTCTTGTTGGCTTCTCTGCCGAGTCTGCCAAGAGCTGTATGGGCCTTAAGACCTCTGATTCCTAGAGGTGGTCTCTCCAGGTTAGATTCAGGTACATTGATGGGGCTGTACAGGCTGAGTGAGGTGCATTGACAGGGAATCTTGCAGTGCTGTTCCCTGGGTTGTATGGGCCATGTGGTAAATATAGGGCTTCAGTTTCTAGAACAGGGGTGGGCAAACTATGGCCCATGGGCCGGATCCAACCCACAAGCTGTTTTAAGCTCCGGTGCTCTGGCTGGGGGCGCTGGGTCAGGGGGCTGCACCATGCAGCTCGGCCCTGCTCTGGCACTCCAGCCAGGGCGCAGGGTCAGGGGCTGCACCACGCTGCTGTCAGAAGTGGCCACGTGATTCCGCTCCAGCTCCTACATGCTCCAATAGGAGCTGCAGGGGCGGTGCCTGCGGATGGGGCAGTGTGCAGAGCCGCCTGGCCACGCCTCCATGTAGGCGGCGGAGAAGGGACATGCCACTGCTTCCAGGAGCTGCTTGAGGTAAGCAATGCTCGGAGCCTGCACCCCTGAGCCTCTCCCCACCCCATGCCCCAGCCCTGATCCCCCTCCTGCTCTTCAAACCCCTTGATCCCAGCCCGGAGCACCCTCCTGAACCCCAAACCTCTCATCCCAAGCCCCACCTCAGAGCCCGCACCTGCACCCCTTCCTGCACCCCTGTTCCAGCCCTGATCCCCATCCTGCCCACCAAACCCCTCGGTCCCAGCCCAGAGAGCACCTTCCTACACCCCAAATTCCTCATCCCCAGCCCCACCCCAGAGCCCACATGCCCTCTTGCACCCCAGTTCTGTGAGCATTCATGGCCCGCCACACAATTTCTATTCCCTGATGTGGCCCTCGGGCCAAAGAGTTTGCCCACCCCTGTTCTAGAAGTTAGATTTAAAAAAAAAAAAGTCTTAGATTACTCTATCACATAAAACTTCATTTAAAAATCTACCATTGGAAACCACCTTTTATTGTGTGTTTTGCTTGTTGAGCATACTATATATTAAAATAGCTGTATATTTATATGCTGATTTATGAAGACTCAGGGATCACTATGGATACCAGTCTGCTTACGGAGACACCTTCTGCGAGCATCAGAAATTCCTGGGTCTCAGAGGCATCTATTTTCTAGACAGAGACATCTATCTTTCACAGGAGTGTCAGAGATTAGCCTAACCATGGAATAAGAAGGATAGTCAGAGAACACGCTGATCATGAGGAGGCCTGCTCAGGGGGACAATAGAAATCACTCTACTGAGTTACTTCCTCAGGGGTCATGGAGGTGCTGGCCCAAGTGGACTCTGGGAACAGAAGTGCCTACTCACACAGGCAGTTAGAAATGGCTATCAGTCAGTGGTTTGTATTTTTTCTGCCCAGGTTACTGAATACTGATTAGCATAATTATGTTGGCCAAATGCAAGAGGCATCACAATATGCAGGATGACTGGCAGTAATCTCAGGAAATGAATATAAGCTGCATTATTATTATAAGGTAGAAACTGGCATCAGTAACTGTTGCTATAGAAACAAACGGGGGAAAAAACCAAGATGCTTGACTGACGTCTTTGAAAGCTGGAATTGGAAAGTTGTGGTATCTGTGCACTGATTACAGTTAACAATCCTCGTCTCCAGCATCAGTTGCATCCGATGAAGTGAGCTGTAGCTCACGAAAGCTTATGCTCAAATAAATTTGTTAGTCTCTAAGGTGCCACAAGTACTCCTTTTCTTTTTACAGATACAGACTAACACAGCTGCTACTCTGAAACCTATCAGCACTACAGTAACTTCAAAGACAAAGAGCAATGGCTTGGAAGTTTCAAACTCAAATTCTGCCACGAATACTAATGGAAAAGCTTTACTCCAGAAGCAGAAGCAGCAGCAGAATAAAACCATGACCTCTGTACCATTGGACCTGATGTGCTCTTGCAACTAAATCAGAGGGTTATTGCCAGTGCAGCACTAAGTCTCCTGCACTGCCCTTCTGACCAACACTGCAAATGGGCCAATCTGCTCAGCAAAAATAAGACACAGCCTGACTCTTTGCCTGTCCCTGAACCTAGGATAAATATAGACTGATATTATCATTGAGTTGTATTATGCTAGCCTCTGTAGGCAGTATGGGTGTACAAACGCTAAGGGTACGTGAACACAGCATGTGTCAGAAGGCCTCCCAGCCCAAGCCGATAGACTCAGCGTTACTGGGGCTCATGCTAGTGCTCTAAAGATAGCTGGGCAGACAGCACGTTGAAGCTCACCCCCTTCCCTCAGTTTTAGGGCCAGAGCTCCAGCCCAAGCCACAACTTCAAAGTGCTGTCTACACAGCTAGTTTTAATGCGCTAAAGCAAGTCTTGCAAACCCAAGTCTGTTGACTTGGGATGGGCGATTCACTGCCACGTGCTCTGTAGAGGTACGCATAATAAGAAACAGTCCCTGCCCTGACAAGCTTACAATTGAAGTAGACAAGCCAGACAAATGAGAGCAGAAACTGAGGCACGGAAAGTGAAAGAACAGGTCAGCGGCAGAGCCAGGACAGAACCCAGGTTTCCTGAATCCCAGTCCTGTGTGCGATCCACTGGGCCATACTTCCTCTCTAATCATAGAATCTCAGGGTTGGAAGGGACCTCAGGAGGTCATCTAGTCCAACCCCCTGCTCAAAGCAGGACCAATCCCCAAATAAATCCCCCAGCCCAACTAATGCCCCAGCCTGCTGCCCCTCAAGCCTATCCCCAACCCTCTCCTCAGGGGAAGGGACGTAGGAGGGTTGGTCACACAGGCTGCTTCCCCCCCCCCGCCCCCAAATCTCCCTCCTGACATCCTTGCAACTTGGTCCTACAGCATCCACATGTCATTCAAGCCCCATCCTTGTGTTTATTTGTGTTGTGGAAGCTCTAGCAGAAACTCCACTGCGCACAGACACCTGCTTAACCCATATCCCATGTGCTCAGGAGCGTGTGATCCCAGGGCACACAGAGTTCTAATTCAGAGGCACTGGGTCTAGCATAGAGCTTCAGCAGATTTTGGGCCTCGCCACTGTCAGTACAAGAAAGAGGATGGAAGAACCTTGGGCCTCCTCCTCCAAAGAGGAGCTACCAGGAGGTTGGGTGAAGCAGGGTGTTGGCTGTCACTCCCTGCCCCCAAAAAAACCACCCAAAGATAGAGGGGTTCTGGGGTCCAATTCCAGGGAGGTAAGGGGCAGTGGGGTACATTTATTTAAACAATTGTAGCATCACACATTCAAACAAACACCATGTTGTGGCATCCATGTTTCCAGCTAAGGAGGACTGGCTAGGATTCCCTATCAGTGCTTCTCCTTAACGACCTAGGGCCTGATCTATAGCCCAGTGTATCTGCCTGCCTTCTCCACATTCTAGGTTGTGCTGAGGTACCTCCTCTGGCTCCCAGTTAGCTTCCAGTGCCAGTCAAGGCATTGGTCTTAATTTTCAAAGCAGGCCCCGGTCCATCAAAACACCAAATTCTGATCTATGAATCCCCATTAAAGGTGTGCGACCTTGGGACAATGCCCATCACTAAGCCCAGGACAAAGTATTCTCCGTCAAGGGGATCTGGCTATGGAACAAATTTTCCACAGGTGATCAAGTGAATCCAGAGTCTAACCAGCTTTAGAAAACTTCGCAAAACCTCTCTTTTTGAGAAAGCCTTTCCACCATGTGAGACAATTCCAACACCTCTTTTATTTCCACCTTCCCCACAAAACAAAAAAATCTGCCCCAAACAGAATTCTGTCACCATGAAGGGAGAAATGCCAGAGACTCCATGAAGTCCACTAAGGACTTTGTTCTTGAACCTGAGTATTCTCCACCTGACTCAACAGATATATTGATGGATTGTAGTTTAAAATTCTAAGATATAAATCAATGGAAAGGCTCCTTTTGACTTCAATGGACCAGCCCCCCTAAGAGCACTGTGGTTGATTGACAGCAGGCACTCCTTCCTCCCTGAGGGTGACTACATGGTCTCTATTGCACTTCTGGCCTTGCTGAATGATAGACTGAGACCCAGGAACTGAGCTTGGGTCCCCAGTATGGAAGTGTGATGCTTCCCGAGGGGACCCAGAGTTGTGAGGCACCTTACCACCACCTGCCCTTAGCATAAGGAAGCCTTGTCTATGCCTGCTGGGGGTCAGCTCCCCACATCCACCAGAAACATACACTGGCCTCGCAGTCTCTCTACAAGTTAGGGAAAGGAACATTCTAACCTCTGAGTGTCCTCCTGAACCATCCAGCCCCTTTTCCATTGGTCACTCCCAGCATTCACAGATGATTTGCTGCTTCCATGGACACAGTACACCCCATCTTACCAGTTCCATCTCTGATCACTGCTTGGCTTAACACATGGCACTTGCTTTCACTGTAAACGTATCTAAGTATAAGTTTACTTAAGCATAGAAATTCAAGTACTAGCAAGTAGTAACATTGGAAACAAATGCTTACATATCAAATAAAATCATAACTGTCAAGGTTCCTCCCCCACTCTGAACTCTAGGGTACAGATGTGGGGACCTGCACGAAAAACCTCCTAAGCTTATCTTTACCAGCTTAGGTCAAAACTTCCCCAAGGTACAAAATATTCCACCCGTTGTCCTTGGATTGGCCGCTACCACCACCAAACTAATACTGGTTACTGGGGAAGAGCTGTTTGGATGCGTCTTTTCCCCCAAAATACTTCCCAAAACCTTGCACCCCACTTCCTGGACAAGGTTTGGTAAAAAGCCTCACCAATTTGCCTAGGTGACTACAGACCCAGACCCTTGGATCTTAAGAACAATGAACAATCCTCCCAACACTTGCACCCCCCCCTTTCCTGGGAAATGTTGGATAAAAAGCCTCACCAATTTGCATAGGTGACCACAGACCCAAACCTTGGATCTGAGAACAATGAAAAAGCATTCAGTTTTCTTACAAGAAGACTTAATAAAAATAGAAGTAAATAGAAATAAAGAAATCCCCCCTGTAAAATCAGGATGGTAGATATCTTACAGGGTAATTAGATTAAAAAACAGAGAACCCCTCTAGGCAAAACCTTAAGTTACAAAAAAGATACACAGAAATAGTTGTTCTATTCAGCACAGTTCTTTTCTCAGCCATTTAAAGAAGTCATAATCTAACACGTACCTAGCTAGCTTACTTACTAAAAGTTCTAAGACTCCATTCCTGGTCTATCCCCGGCCAAGACCAGCATAAGACAGACACACAGACCCTTTGTTTCTCTCCCTCCTCCCAGCTTTTGAAAGTATCTTGTCTCCTCATTGGTCATGTGCCAGCGAGGTTACCTTTAGCTTCTTAACCCTTTACAGGTGAGAGGAGCTTTCCCCTGGCCAGGAGGGATTTCAAAGGGGTTTACCCTTCCCTTTATATTTATGACAATAACGCATTCTAGAGCTTAGACTTAAACAAGATTCTCCCATGTCTTGTAGAATAATGCTCACTCCAAATCCTTGCAGCTCTTTACAACCAGGCTGGCTGTGACCACCCCTTTCATAAAACAAACACGTTTTTACCTTGCCTCCTTGGTAAAGGATCCTGTGTTTCCTTGTACCCTCACATATACCCTAACAATTCCATGTCTTTAGTACTAAACTGGATATTCCCTTTTGCTTGTTTTAGCCTGTGAATTTAATCTCTTGTAGATTTTGAAGCCTGTTCCTCAGTTTGCAAATAGGCCTGCATTGTGAGGCATACTATACATAACACCCACATGGCCAGGTAGGGAGATGAATGTCTGTTACCTCCTGCCTGAAAGGAACATGTCCAAGGCATGTCATCTCCTTAATTTTAACACCCTAAGAACAATTTTCAGTATTGACACAACATTTAAAACATTATCCATACATACATTTTGCAAGGATTGACGACGACCCAGTAGGCTTTTACATGGCACCCTTTGGTGAACAATTATGCATGTATATGACCTTGTAAAACCCTGTGCCCTCTGCCAGTTGGCTCTAAGAGGAGCCTGGGTAACAGGTAGTTCAAGCCAGCCTGGCAGGATTGCTCTTTCAGCAGTACTGTTATAACATTTATCTCTAAAGCATCCATCCCTGTAGTACCTAGGGGGTCATCACATGCATTTATATGTACATCTCCCCCCTGCCCCGCCCCCCAACACATACACAATGTGAAGCCACATGGGGCCCAAATGGGCATGAGAAATGAAATTAACTAATTACAGGTTTCAGAGTAACAGCCCTGTTAGTCTGTATTCGCAAAAAGAAAAGGAGTACTTGTGGCACCTTAGAGACTAACCAATTTATTTGAGCATGAGCTTTCGTGAGCTACAGCTCACTTCGAATGAGCTCACTCACTACAGCTCACTCACGAAAGCTCATGCTCAAATAAATTGGTTAGTCTCTAAGGTGCCACAAGTACTCCTTTTCTTTTAACTAATTACAGTGAACTATTCAAACTGATTTTGATGCTTCGAGCAGGGGGTTGGACTAGATGACCTTCTGGGGTCCCTTCCAACCCTGATATTCCATGATTCTATGATTTCTGGCAAGGTGTATTTTTGTTACTTTCAGCAAAAGAGCTTCATCTCCCCCATCCCACTCCAGATGCCCCCTGCTTTCATGAGGAACAGCAGATTTCAGTAAGCATCACATTAGCTATCAAAGGGAATGTGGGGCTTGTTTAAGGTGTTTCAGGAGGATTAGCCAAAGTAACTGCCTGTTTGACTGTTTGCTCCTTTCAAAGCAAAGGGTACAGTAATCACAGGAGCCGCCTTCTGAGAAAAGCGCCGAAATGCATGCGATAACAAGCAACAGGCACATTAATGAACCTCAGCAGCTCTGCTCAGTCATAGCACCTTATTATCTTTTGCCCATTGCTGAATCAAAAGTAATTTTCACACCTCCACAATCATTAGAAAGAATTGCCAGTGGGAGAAAGCAGGAGACACTTCTAGGGACAAGAACAGAAAGATGAGAGATTTGAGAAAGGGGTTAAAACCATCAAGGGAGAATTGACTCAGCTGCACCAGAGCTCCGCTCAGTGGGGGCAACTTTAGGCTACCCAAGTTTCCAGGGCTGCCTGGGGCCACATCAGCCCCCCAGGGGTGCTTTGGCCTTGTTTCCGTGCAGAAGTCACACTGGTTTAACTAAATAGATTTTTTTTAACAGATGCAAACCACTCTGTGGACATGTAATTTGGTTTAAGAATTACTTTTTTTGGTTTAGCTTCAGTTGATTTATGCTCAGCTGAAATAAATTTGGTTTAAACAAAAATAAGAGTGTCCACACTGCCTTTTTACTGAGTTTAGCTAAATCCGTTTTAAAAAAAATCACACCTTAAACTAAACAGATGCAGCCATAGGACTGCTCTAATTTAAAGGGCTTGTAACAGCCTCCAGAGCAGGGGTCTCAAAAATCAAATGACCACATGAGAACTAGTGCATTGGCCTGAGAGCCGCATCACTGATGCCCTGCCCCCCTCGCTTCCCCTGGCCCTGCACCCCCTCCACGAGGCCCTGCTCCTGCCCCGACTCTTCCCACCCCTTCGTTGCCCCCATTCCAACCCCTTCCCTGAAGTCCCCACCCCAACTCTGCCCCCTTCCTGCCCCCAGGGGGTGCAGGAGGTGTGTGGCAGGGGGCTGGTGTGCAGGCAGTCGGGGTGCAGGCAGGGGCTCAGGGGCAGGGAGTTGGGGCAGAGGGTTGGGGTACAGGAGGGGTGTGGGATGCAGCCAGGGGTTCAGGCTCCGGCCCATCCCCCGCTTACCTAGAGCAGCTCCGGGGTGGCAGCAGCGCACACCGGGGCCAAGACAGGCTCCCTGCCGGCCCCAGTCCGCTCTGGGAAGCGGCCAGAACCATGTCCCTGCAGCCCGGGGGAGGGCACAGGGTCCATGCGCTGCTTTTGCCGCTCCTCTAGGTAACTCCCCTGAAGCTCCCACTGGCCGTAGTTCCCTGTTCCCGGCCAATGGGAGCTGCGGGAGGCGGTGCCTGGAAGCCAGGGCAACGCATGGAGCCCTCCGCCCTGGGCTGCAGGGACATTGTGCCGACCGCTTCAGGGAGCGGCGCAGGGCTCGTGGGGGCCAATCCCGCAGGCCACATCCAGCCCGTGGACTGTAGTTTGCCAACCCCTGGCCTGGAAGTAGGGCCGGGGGGGGGGGTGCACGTGGGCCACTTGGCGAGTCGCAGGAAATAGCCCCGCGGGCCGCGTGTTTGAGACTCTTGTTCCAGAGGGACATTATGCCCAATGGGGATTTCCTCAGCACAATGCACTCTAGGTGTATTCCTGCCTTCCCCTGACATGCCCCCTGTGCTAGGGTGGGAGTGGGGGCAGACAGGTGTGGTGTAGAGCTCGTGTAGCCAGGCAGTTCTTTAGCTGCCCTATTAAAGCAGCTTTCCAAGCTCTTTGTGCAAAGGGCTGGAACGTGGCCCTGAATATTGAACTGAAAGCCAAAAGCACCACAAAGGTAAAGAATTACACAAAGAAGAGTCAAAGAAAAAAAAATGTACTGGATTCATTTTTACACCTCAGATAGTAGCAAATAAATATTTACCATATAAGAAAATATACACTAAGGACCAACTCCCTGGTCCATATTGACGTGAACAGGAGTTTTGTGGTTGAAAATGTAGCCAGATACCCACTTTTTATATGCCAGCTGCAGACACCCTCCTTCATGGGCCTGGTCCTACAAACACTTACTACTAGGCTGTAGCAAGGCCGAGACTCACCGGTGCGGCGCCTCACACTGGTCATCCTGGGAATTAGCTCTTCAGCCTCCAGAGCGCCCTCTGCAGGCCAGTGTCCCGCTTGCTTCAGGCCCCCATTTCCCTTCCGGACCCCGGTGCCCCTTCCCTCAGGGTTCTGCTCTCTGAAGTCCCCCCCACAGTCTCTGCATCTCCCCACCCCAGGGAATCCCCACTCTCTGTCCCCACCTTGCCTCAGCAGCTACTGCCAGTCCTCATCTAGCCCCTGCACACTGGGGCAGACTGCAGTTTGTACCACTCATCATCAGCAAGGGGGGTTTGGACCTGCTGCCTTTGCCTAACCTTGGGCTACCCTTCTGCAGCCCCAGTACCCGCTTTAGGCCTTCCGCAAGGCCTGCAGGCTGGGGGTTTTCCAGCCTGGAGCTCCCCAGCTCCTCTGGCCTTTCCCCAGCCCTGCTTCACTCTAAGTACACTGGTGAGCTCCCAAGCAACCAGGCCCATCTCTGCCTGAATGCCTGGCTCATAACCTTTTATAGGGCCAGCTCTGGCTGTGGCTGCCTTCTGCATCAGCCTAGTCTTTGGCTCCCCCAGGGCAGCCCTTTCCCCAGGCTGTTTTAATCCCATCAGGGCCGGAACAGGTGACCACCCCGCTACATAGGCATAGTGCTAACTACTGTGATTAGTCCCACTGAAGTCTTTGGGATCAATCAGCAGTATGCCCAGTTGTGTTTGCAGGAGCTGGTCCTATACTTGTACAATGCCAGGAATACAGATGACTCAAACAATAGTGACTCATTAAAACCCTTCACTCACTTATCACAATGCAGGCAGCAATCTGAGCTATTGTTAATGGTGTTCAGAGAAAATCAGGGTACTTTTAATCTTTTCCCCAATCTGGTTTAGGAACCCCCTTAGAAGCCTGAAAATGAAACATATCCCCACTTTGTTCCTTGATGATCTTTTTCTCCATTTCACTGCCATGCACTCACAATGGGTGTTGTCATAAGGCTGCTCATGACTGCATGCAGCTTCCATTACTTTTTGCTCTTTTAGAAGAAAACAAACCACACAAACATCTTAGGAGTTGTTTTGGAAACTAAACCAGGTGGACTTTTCAGAGAGATAAGAAAGAATGTCAGAAAGTTTGCCACTGCCCCTTTAATTATCTTCTCCATAATCCCCAAGCTCCAAAACTGAAAGTGTAATTAATTTCTGAGAGATGGGCCCAAACTAAAACCCCAAATACAAATTCCCCTTAACTCAGTGGAAGTTCAAATCCCAAACCACAACTGGAATTTCACAGCTGAGCTGACCCCTTATGTCTGTTGTTTTCAGGTGACCAAAAACTTCAGATCTGAACATCCCTAAGCATTGGGATGGCCTGACAGCTGTACTCAAATTTTTCAATGTGGGCCCTTCTCCAACATTTGGAAGGAAGGAAGGAAGGAAGGTTGTTTCAGTTAGTAGAACCAGTGGAAACTTGGGGGATGTTTCAGGTGGTCTCACGTACATTGGAAGGTGGAGCTTCTTGGGCAACATGATGGCCAATTAAATTTATCTTGGATACAGTCTAAACTTCTCCTATGTGTTGATGGGCTGCATGAATGTCTGAGGAAAACACCTTGAGAGTCATTGTAGATTATCCGATTGTTTGCTTGGCATGCAGCAGAAGTTAAAAAGGCAAATCAGATGCTGGGATCACATTATAGAGGGACAGAAAATAATGCAGAATGTTCTATCAAAACAACAGTGCCTTTTCCTCTGGAATGCAGTGCAGAGTCAGGCAAGCCTAACTCTGCAGGGGCAGTTCCTGCCGCTGTCTGTGAATTCAGCCCTGCAGTTTGATTTGTGAGGGGTTGGCAGAACACCAGCCCCTTCATGTTCTCTTGGAGCTCTGGGTGCATGAACACAAGCCTCCAAGGGTATGTCTACATTGCAATTAGACACCCACTGCCAGCCTGTGCCAGCTGGCTCAGGCTGCAGGACTGTTTAATTGTGATGTAGACATGCTTCTCGGGCTGTAGCCTGAGCTCTGGGGCCCTCCAACTTCTCAAGAGTTGTCGCTCAAGCCTAGAGAGATGGCTGCTAGGGAAACCCTGAGGGTTTCCTGGCTATGAGCCAACAGGTGAAGTGCAATAATTTTATTAAGTGTAGGAGATAGCAGTGGAGTGGGGTGGGTGTGTGGGAGGGCAGGGAGGAGGCATTCCCTACTTTGAAGATGGCAGTAGGAGGCCCTGGGATTTCTGACAGGAAAAGAGGGATCTTGCTGCCAAGGCAGAGGATATTCTAGAAGGATGCTAGTGTGTCCCCACTGTGAAGGCTTCCTCCCCTCCCAGATTCATCTCAAAGCCAGGCTCAACTCAAGCCCATTTAAGACTTGAAATGACCCTATCTCCCAGGGTTAAAGTAGTGTCCAGTTTTAGTCACCTCACCTTAAACAAAGGGGCAGCAAGGCTATAATGGCATCACCACCAATATCCAGTGCTGGTTTCCTGAGCAATGCCTCCTTGAGGACACCTGGCACCCTATCCTCACAAAGGGAGGCACTAGCAATCTCAACCAACGGTGAGTCAAGTGCTTCCCTGCTGGCCTTAGCCAGTCAGCAAAGACATGGGTCCTGTGCACAGGGGATGGCTCAAAGCACTGTCAGAGGCTCTAAGAACTCAGCAAGTGACATTGGCTGGAACAGACAGGACCCTGTGTTTGTCCTGAGACTCTGCCCTGTGTCCACAGATGTGGATAGCTCAGACCAAGAGAGAGAGATTTGAACTACAGCCTAACCTGAAAACTTCCTCACAAGAATCACCGCAATCTCCAGGGGGTGGATCAACCTTGCCATCTGCCACCTGGAGCTGGTCTGCTGGGTGTGATTTTGCAGTTACTATGGTGGAGGGAAGAAACATAGGGCAGGTATGGAGCTCATTTTGTTCCTTCAGTGGATCCCTGAAAGAGCGGCTCCTCAAACAGGGTCATGGGGGGGAGAGCACTTTTTTCCCCTTAGTTTCCATTCCTGGGGGTAATTAGAGATGTAAAAGGGAAGGGGCTGTCTGGGAAGCTATGTCATTATGGGATTCTTTTGTTTTAATTCTATTTGGTGATAAGAGAGCTAAGCCATTGACCTTGCACCCATAGAGTGCTCCCCATTTTTGTTTGTTTTTTTCTGTAAGGTGGATGCAGAAATCCTCTAGGTGCCACCACAGGATAGTCTCATTGTATGTAGGAGACAGGAGTGTGGGTGAGAATTACTACTGAGACTAAGTAGTATAGGCCTTGTCAGGGTTCCCTCCCCACTCTGAACTCTAGGGTACAGAAAGACCCCCTAAGCTTATTTTTACCAGCTTAGGTTAAAAACTTTCCCAAGGCACAAATTCCGCCTTGTCCTTGAACAGTATGCTGCCACCACCAAGTGATTTAGACAAAGAACAGGGAAAGGACCACTTGGAGTCCTATTGCCCCAAAATATTCCCCCAAGTCCTACACCACCTTTCCTGGGGAAGGCTTGATAATAATATCCTCACCAACTGGTACAGGTGAACACAGACCCAAACCCTTGGATCTTAAGAACAATGAAAAATCAATCAGGTTCTTAAAAGAAGAATTTTATTTAAAGAAAAGGTAAAAGAATCACCTCTGTAAAATCAGGATGGTAAATACTTTACAGGATAATCAGATTCAAAACATAGAGAATCCCTTTAGGCAGAACCTTAAGTTACAAAAAGACACAAAAACAGGAATACACATTTCCTCCAGCACAGCGAATTTTACAAGCCAAAACAAAGAAAACTTAATGCATTTTCTAGCTAGATTACTTACTAACTTTACAGGAGTTGGAGGGCTTTTATCCTTGATCTGTTCCTGGCAAAAGTATCACACAGACAGACAAAAACCTTTTTCCCCCGTCCAGATTTGAAAGTATCTTGTCCCGTCATTGGTCATTTTGGGTCAGGTACCAGCCAGGTTACCTGAGCTTCTTAACCCTTTACAGGTAAAAGGACTTTGCCTCTGTCCAGGAGGGATTTTATAGCACTGTATACAGAAAGGTGATTACCCTTCCCTTTATATTTATGACAGGCCTGATGGGGGAACTACATTCAAACATAAAGCTTCCTCTTCCAGAGCAAATTCATTAGGTAGGAGTAACAGACTAGTGCAGACCAAGAGGTTATCACAGGTTTCCTGATAGCAGGTAACTGCATTTGGTTTTTTCCTTGCTCCAACTCTTCCTTTTTTGTTATTGTCACATCACACACTCTGCTCTTTCCAGCTGCCTGGACTCTCTCATGCACAGACACTAGTGCCTCTTCTCCCCCCTTCTCTCTCCAAAAGAGCAAATTCGGATGGGATTGAGTCTGAACACCAACTTGCCACTGACTAACGTCAGCCTCCACACTTGAACCAGTTCAAAAGAAATGATTTTAAAGCTGGCAGGGATGGAAACAAGAGAGCACAAGCATCCAAAAGCCTCCTCTATTGTACCTCAGTCTACAGCACTGTTGGTCATCGGCCATGGTCTTATAGCACTTCACTTCTTCCATACCATAAAAAAAGAAACCCCCTCCTCTGTAGCTCATATGAAGAGTTATCTATGCTCTTTGCTCTCTGTATCCACGCCTGAATAGAGCTGTAACTTCAGCACTAGAGCATTAGCTGGTTGGCTCATTGCGCACTCTTGCTAGAATAATGTTTTCATGCTTAAAGATCCAGCCTACTCCGCTTCATTCATTAAAATTCCACAGGAAGATCTGAGAATGACAGCGAGTCCAATTACAAGAGTCCTCACATGTGGCTGTCAAAGAGAGGGAACATCTGGGTTTTCAGCCCAGGAATCACAGCACTGGGTTGTAGCTAGCATCACTCATGTAGCAGCCAGTAATTATTTACTAAAGCCCAGAGAAACAATCAGATGGCTGACTCATTGTTAAAGTCAGGCAGGACTCTGTACTCAGAACCGCAGGACAAGGCCTGCTCAAGGGAAGCGTTAAGAAGGAAGAGTCATCCTTTAGAATGCAGAGAATCGAGGTAACAATCTGATTTTAAGATAAATCAATAGCAGTCACTCCAAATGATTTGAATGTCCACCCACGATGGGGTTGCACTAATTTAACACCAGTCTCTTTAAACAGGTGCCATTTCTGTGTAAAGACCAGCCTTTTGATGTTGTCCCTCCATATCACAGATGAGGCACAATGGCAGGTGGGATGGGGCAGGTGTAAAATTAACTTAAAGGATTTACCGGTACTCTGGAGTCCTGAGCAGGGGGCGTGGCCTCGACCAGAAGAGGCGTGGCCTCAACCAGAAGACGCGGGGCTTGGTCCTTTAAATCAAGATTTAAAGGCCTCAGGGCTCCAGCTGCGGCTGGGAGCCCCGGGGCCTTTAAATCACTCTCAGAGCTACTAGCTGCAGAGGTGGCTGGAAGCCCCAGGACACAGGGCGATTTAAAGGGCCCTGGGCTCTGGTTGCCGCTACCACAGCGGAGCTCCAGACCCTTTAAATCACCACTGGAGTCCTCCCGCTGCTACCCCAGGGGCTCTGGCAGCGGGGCTTGGGTGGTGCTTTAAAGGGCCAGGGGTTCTGGCCACTGCAGGGAGCCCCAGGCCCTTTAAAGCGCCAGCCTGGGGAAGCCGGTCCGGTCCGGCACGGCCTACTGGCTCTTGCCGGTATGCCGTACCGTACCGGCTTACTTTCACCTCTGGATAGGGGGGGAACTTGTACAGCTGCTGCCTTTCCTGTACACACTCTATGGCTGGATAAAGGAAGCCAGCCTCCAGGCTTATCGATCTCTCTCCTTTCATGAGCATTAAATACCCTTAGAAAAGGGGGTAAATATATCTTCCTTTCCACATCCATTTTTTACACCCAGTTCCATCATTTCTAATCTCTCACTACCAGATGAACAACAACTTTCATTCAAACACTGGTGATGTCTGGGCAAGTCTCTCTAAGAGACTTTTTTCAGGCAGTTCCGAAAAAAACCCACTTGTTTCCATGATTTTCCCCTCACACAGTTTCTCTGTGACTTTCAAGGGAATTATTGCACTCTCCTAAAGCAAGTCTATAGCCAACAGGCCTTTACCTGACAACAAGTGAGAGGGTAAAATAAGAATGGAGAGGCTGAGCAAGCCGTTGAATGGATTAATTGCAGTTAGGGCTCTGTACAGTTTAAGTGAACGGAAAGCCAGCCTGTGCTCTTTAACCCATGATCTTCCACATCAAGAGTTAAGACCAATTTTACACCTAAAGCAAAAATATAGATCTTTTCACAGATGCCAAACTCTGCCCCATTGTATCTTATTTATTATTTTTTATTAGCATTACCATACTGCCTTGGAGCACAAGTCATGAACATCGGTGTGCTAGATACTATATAAATACAACAAAGATGGTTCCTGCTCCAAGGAACTTACACTCTACGTATAGGACAAGAGGACAACAGATGCCTACAGACAGAGAGATGGGGGAGTATGAGGAAACAATGAGACAATATTAGTCAGCATGATTGGCAGTGGCCTCAGCCTACCAGCAGCCTAAATTGCGGTTGTTTTATTGTAGGCATCATGGCAAAGCAGAGTTTGAAGGAGGATTTTGAAAGAGGATAAAGAGCTTATTCGGAAGATGTTCACAGGAAGCACCTCCCAAGAACAAGGGGCAGCATGGGAGAAAGTACAAAGGTGCTTGTCTGCAGATTTAACAAGTGGGTCACTCAGGATGGCATCCTGGGTGGATTGGAAGCAGGAGTCAATAGCAAATGAGAGATGACAGGTAGGGTGGGGATAGGCCACGAAGGGCCTTGAAAGGGCCTGCTCTAACCTGTATCAGGGTGGAGCCTGAGACAGAGAATCCTTATTGTTATCAGCTAGAATTGCGGCTTCTTGAAGCCCAGCTCAGATAGAAGCATAGGTGCTGACTCTGTGGGTGCTCCAGGGCTGAGCACCTACCAGCAGCCCCCTATCAGCCCCTCTCCTTCCCCAGTGCCACCCACCTGCCAGCGGCCCTGCTGATCAGCACTTACCCCTCCCTCCCCTTGACTCCCGCGATCAGCTGTTTTGCAGAATGCAAGAGGCTTGGTCGGGGGGAGGGGGAAAAGCGAGGATGCTGCGCGCCCGGGGGAGGGAGCGGAATGGGGTGGGAAGAGGTGGGGTGGGGACTTGGGGGAAGGGGTGGAGTAGGGGCGGGGTCTGGGGTTGACTGTTACCTGAAATTGGGCCGGCTAGTAAGCTTAGGGAGGACTAATGACCCACCAGAGTTTGGCAGAAAGCAGCACGTTTATTATACTGATAGCTAAGCTCAAAAGAAAGGGGGTTGGGGGTGTCACACTCACACTCTCGCGCTCACAGGACAGGCATGGCACTGGAGATGTCAGGATCCTTAAGGTAAGTGTCCCACAGCACAGCGATGGACGGTGCGATGAAGGTAAGTCTTCCTGAGGCACGATGGAATACAACGCGGCGAACCACTGGCCAGGTGGTCCAGGCGAAGGGCCTTCACGGGAGGTACAACCTTGTGAGTGCACTCCTGAGCACATGGCCCCTTCCTCTTTTAATGGCCTGCTCCTCATGGCCTGCAACTAGAGATGACTTGGCCACGTCTGGTTGGTCACACTCCACCTTGGCCAGTGTCCATGCATTGGGTGTGTGATCGCTGCCTAATCAGTGTCCCAGACACCTTGTCTACCTGGGAGCTCTTCTGATCTTCCAGCTGTTCAACCAGCCCCTTCATCCCACAAGCATTCCAGGAGGGAGAGGGAGGGGGAAAGCCACTTCACAGGTATTCAAAGAGGGAGAGGAGATAAAAGTGTGTGGGGGGGGAAGCGTAACAGACCTTTTGAATACACAGGTTATACAGAGCATACAGATCACTGCTGCTCCTATAACAGACCACCCCGCAGCAGATGGAATGGCGGTGCCTGTGGATAGAAGGCTCCACTCCTGGGCCCAGATTGGTGGAACAGCAGAGCTCCTGATTGCCCCACAGCCCCTACCTAAATCAGGAGGAGGAACAGGCAGTAGTCTGTACAGCTAAGCTCCAGCCTGCTTTGGTGTGCTCACCTAGCACTACCTGCTTTCGTCTCCTGATCCTCTTGTCCCGGTTTCCTGACTTGGCCTGATTCCTGGTGTCTGACTCTTGGCTCCTGACCTCCTGGTTCTGAAATCCGGCTGATATGGCGACTGAGCTCCCAACCCGATGCTAACCACTAGGCCCAGCCACCTATAACTCAGCCTTGACAACACATGCTGAACTTATTTTAAAAAAATACAACAGTATCTCTGTTTGGTTGAGTCCTGCTGAGGTTTCCATAAAACCTCTTTGTACTGTTAGTATTTGAAGAGGACCTTCAAAGGATAAAGAAGCAAAGATCTCTGGAGGTGTAGGTTATTCATTCAAATGCTAATCCACCAGGATTTCTGTCTCCGGGTGGGTTATATTGTAGTAGCAACTCTTTTTGCATCTCCAAACGCTTTTCAGTAGGTGTGAATTTGCAACACTTGCTGGCCTTGAAAATGTTCTCATTCGCACAGTACTAACTAGCATCTGGCTTTGAATGCTCCCTCCTTTCCCTTTCTCCTCTCCCATCCCAGTCTGTTTATCCTCATACAACAGGACCTGATATACACAGGTTTTGTACAGCTACAATAATTATTTCAGTTAGCCGTGTGATTTTTTTAAAACCAACATAGTTATACCAATACAATCCCTAGTGTGGATGCAGTTATATCGGCATAAAGGTACTCTGTACCAGCACAGCTCCTTCCCCTTCCCTACGGATATTGTTGTACAAGCATATTTATGCCAGTTGAACTGTGTCCACACTAGGGGAGGCTGTACTACTTTTACTATACTGGTATATTTGTGTGTAGACAAAGCCCTGTGGTGCAATCCTGGAGCTTTAAGTCGATGGCAAAATTTCCACTGACTTCAATAAAGCCAAGATTTCACCTCTAATGTTTTGCGTCTTCCATATTGGTGGTTTCAGAGTAACAGCCGTGTTAGTCTGTATTCGCAAAAAGAAAAGGAGTACTAGTGGCACCTTAGAGACTAACCAATTTATTTGAGCATAAGCTTTCCTGAGCTACAGCTCACTTCATCGGATGCATACTGTGGAAAGTGTAGAAGATCTTTTATACACACAAAGCATGAAAAAATACCTCCCCCCACCCCACTCTCCTGCTGGTAATAGCTTATCTAAAGTGACCACTCTCCTTACAATGTGTATGATAATCAAGGTGGGCCATTTCCAGCACAAATCCAGGGTTTAACAAGAACGTCTGGGGGGGGGGGTTAGGAAAAAACAAGGGGAAATAGGTTACCTTGCATAATGACTTAGCCACTCCCAGTCTCTATTCAAGCCTAAGTTAATTGTATCCAATTTGCAAATTAATTCCAATTCAACAGTTTCTTGCTGGTGTACAGATACAGACAGACATCATCTTCCTTTCCAAATGCAAACAGATGGACATCGTACCAAAAGGACTGAAGGTAAAAAATCCATTACAATCTACATACCACACAGACTATGCTGACAGCTTGTGCCACACGCTCTCAAAGAAACTGCGGAATCACCTGATCAACATCCTCTACAACAAACAGGGAAAGATTAAGAATGAGCTCTCAAAAATGGATACTCTCATAAAAAAACAACCTTCCACACAAACTTCCTCATGGCTGGAGTTTACTAAAACTAGACAAGCCATTTACAACACACACTTTGCTTCTCTACAAAAGAAAAAGCACACTAAACTTTCTAAACTACTACATGCCACAAGGGGCCACAGCAATGGTTCCCTCAACCCACCCAGCAATATTGTTAACCTATCCAACTATACTCTCAGCCCAGCAGAAGCAGCTGTCCTATCTCGGGGCCTCTCCTTCTGCCCCTCCACCCCCACGAACATGATACAGTTCTGTGGTGACCTAGAATCTTATTTTCGATGTCTCCGACTCAAGGAATATTTCCAACATACCTCTGAACAACATACTAATCCACAGAGACCTCCCTACCAACACTACAAAAAGAAGGATTCTAGGTGGACTCCTCCTGAAGGTCGAAACAGCAGACTGGACTTCTGCATAGAGTGCTTCCACCAACGTGCAAGGGCTGAAATTGTGGAAAAGCAGCATCACTTGCCCCATAACCTCAGCCGTGCGGAACACAATGCCATCCACAGCCTCAGAAACAACTCTGACATCATAATCAAAAAGGCTGACAAAGGAGGTGCTGTTGTCATCATGAATAGGTCAGAATATGAACAAGAGGCTGCTCGGCAGCTCTCCAACACCACTTTCTACAAGCCATTACCCTCTGATCCCACTGAGAGTTACCAAAAGAAACTACAGCATTTGCTCAAGAAACTCCTTGAAAAAGCACAAGATCAAATCCGCACAGACACACCCCTGGAATCCCGACCTGGGATATTCTATCTACTACCCAAGATCCATAAACCTGGAAATCCTGGGCGTGCCATCATCTCAGGCATTGGAACCCTGACAGCAGGATTGTCTTGCTATGTAGACTCCCTCCTCAGGCCCTACGCTACCAGCACTCCCAACTACCTTCGAGACACCACTGACTTCCTGAGGAAACTACAATCCATCGGTGATCTTCCTGATAACACCATCCTGGCCACTATGCATGTAGAAGCCCTCTACACCAACATTCCACACAAAGATGGACTACAAGCCATCAAGAACACTATCCCCGATAATGTCACGGCTAACCTGGTGGCTGAACTTTGTGACTTTGTCCTTACCCATAACTATTTTACATTTGGGGACAATGTATACCTTCAGATCAGCGGCACTGCTATGGGTACCCGCATGGCCCCACAGTATGCCAACATTTTTATGGCTAACTTAGAACAACGCTTCCTCAGCTCTCGTCCCCTAACGCCCCTACTCTACTTGCGCTACATTGATGACATCTTCATCATCTGGACCCATGGAAAAGAAACCCTTGAGGAATTCCACCATAATTTCAACAATTTCCATCCCACCATCAACCTCAGCCTGGTCCAGTCCACACAAGAGATCCACTTCCTGGACACTACAGTGCTAATAAGCGATGGTCACATAAACACCACCCTATACCGGAAACCTACTGACCACTATTCCTACCTACATGCCTCCAGCTTTCACCCTGACCACACCACATGATCCATCGTCTACAGCCAAGCTCTGCGATACAACCGCATTTGCTCCAACCCCTCAGACAGAGACAAACACCTACAAGATCTCTATCAAGCATTCTTACAACTACAATACCCACCTGTGGAAGTGAAGAAACAGATTGATAGAGCCAGAAGAGTTCCCAGAAGTCACCTACTATAGGACAGGCCTAACAAAGAAAATAACAGAACGCCACTAGGCGTCACCTTCAGCCCCCAACTAAAACCCCTCCAACACATTATTAAGGATTTACAACCTATCCTGAAGGATGACCCAACACTCTCACAAATCCTGGGAGACAGGCCAGTCCTTGCCTACAGACAGCCCCCCAACCTGAAGCAAATACTCACCAGCAACCACATACCACAGAACAGAACCACTAACCCAGGAACCTATCCTTGCAACAAAGCCTGTTGCCAACTGTGCCCACATATCTATTCAGGGGACACAGGGCCTAATAACATCAGCCACACTATCAGAGGCTCATTCACCTGCACATCTACCAAAGTGATATATGCCATCATGTGCCAGCAATGCCCCTCTGCCATGTACATTGGTCAAACTGGACAGTCTCTACATAAAAGAATAAATGGACACAAATCAGATGTCAAGAATTATAACATTCATAAACCAGTCGGAGAACACTTCAATCTCTCTGGTCACGCAATTACAGACATGAAAGTTGCAATTCTTCAACAAAAAAACTTCAAATCCAGATTCCAGCAAGAAACTGTTGAATTGGAATTCATTTGCAAATTGGATACAATTAACTTAGGCTTGAATAGAGACTGGGCGTGGCTAAGTCATTATGCAAGGTAACCATATTTCCCCTTGTTTTTTCCCAATCCCCCCCCGCCCCCAGGACGTTCTTTTTAAACCCTGGATTTGTGCTGGAAATGGCCCACCTTGATTATCATACAAATTGTAAGGAGAGTGGTCACTTTAGATAAGCTATTACCAGCAGGAGAGTGGGTTCGTGTGTGTGTGTTGGGGGTGAGAAAACCTGGATTTGGGCTGGAAATGGCCCAACTTGATTATCATTCACATTGTAAGGAGAGTGATCACTTTAGATAAGCTATTACCAGCAGGAGAGTGGGTTGGGGGGAGGTATTTTTTTCATGCTTTGTGTGTATAAAAGATCTTCTACACTTTCCACAGTATGCATCCGATGAAGTGAGCTGTAGCTCACGAAAGCTTATGCTCAAATAAATTGGTTAGTCTCTAAGGTGCCACAAGTACTCCTTTTCATATTGGTGGTGTCATTTTTAGCTCTCTGGCCCCTTTGCTTCATCCCTCTCCTCCTTCTCTTCCCCCCAGAAGAGAATAGAACTGGTGGATCAAAGGTTCAACCCAAGAGCAATTTTTTTCTCTCTTTTATTAATTTGGAAATATTTGCCCGTTGCACTTTGTCTGTACATACCATTACGTAGAGAAGGGGCCACATTCCGTATGGAGTTGCAAATCTCACAAGAATCAATCAGAACTTTGCCTGTACATGGACTGCAGGATCCAAGCCAGAGTGTGTAACAGTCTCATTAGTTGGCAATGTAACATTGGCTTGATTCAACTAAAATATGGATGGTCATAAAGACTTGTGTTTTTGTGGAAATGTTATACATTTACTATCCTTGCAAACAATTCAGGCACAAGCTTCATCCACATCTAGCAAATTTAAAAAGGCATTCAATTTGTCTGCTCAGAACTGTCATTTGTGTTCATGAAGATCTAGAGATACAGGTGTGTCTGTTGCCTGATACTCTCACAAGTTTATGGTTGCAGTTAAGCTGACCCACTGAAAACTGGCTATAAGAGACAACAAATAATTTACTGCTGTTTCATGGAAGAAAAGCCTTCCAAAATTGATCCAAATAAGTTTAAGAGCAGGAACAGTAGAATGCTAGAGGTATGCTGTGACGAAGTGGGACTCTTCTTAATGTTTCCTCTGAATAGTATGGGGGTGCCTCAGTTTCCCCTAGGCAGTTCTTAAGTATCTAGGGGGTGGGGTAAGGGTGTATGATCATTGCAGAGCCCTAGAGGGCCGGTGTGTGCAGGAGTCTGGACACAGAGAATGGCCGACACCCTGTTTCCTGGCAACTGATGGCCTGGGCCCTTCCCCCCTGGGAGGTGAGAGCTAAAGGGTTGGAGAACAAAGGAATCAGGTGACCACCTGGCCTGGGAAAGGAACAAAGCCCAGAGGAGGAGGGGCTGGAGGGAGTTTCAGTTTGGGGCTGGCTGGGACATGGAGTGAAGTGCAGACGTGGTTGTCTGGCTCACTGCCCCCCAAAATGGACCCAGCTGAGGGGTCCTGTTCTCTGCACCTGCAAGCTCTGTTTTAGACCATGTTCCTGTCTAATAAACCTTCTGTTTTACTGGCTGGCTGAGAGTCACGTCTGACTGCGGAGTTGGGGTGCAGGACCCTCTGGCTTCCCCAGGAGCCCCGCCTGAGCGGACTCGCTGGGGGGAAGCGCACGGAGGGGCAGAGGATGCTGAATGCTCCGAGGTCAGACCCAGGAAGGTGGAAGCTGTGTGAGCTGTGTGTCCTGAAGACAGGCTGCTCACAGAAAGGCGACTACCCCAGAGTCCTGACTGGCTTCATGGGGAGCAGTTCCAGAGCATCGCCCGGGGACTCCGTGACATATGCAAAATACTCAACAAAATTTAAACTTGGAGCATTTTCTCCTTTCATTGTGAATTCAACATTGGACCTGTTTTCTGTGACATTTTCTGCATTGAAATGGAACCCACTTTTTTAATGAAAATGGGGCCCATTTTAAAGTGAAAAAGTTTTCACTGCAAAAACTCAAAAAAATGTAGCAACTTCATTTGTTTTCACTTCAGATTACTACTGCTGGAGAACATGAGTGGAGTGCAAGGATGCAGCAACATGAATCTAGAGGAAACAAAATATTTGTAAAGTCTTGCATCCTTCCATGAAAGATGCTGCAAAAGGTACTCTGCTAACCGGTGAAGGGAAGAACTGTGCAAAGTAACTAGCCCACTTGGGCTAGCAAGGTCCCAATTTTTCAAACCGCAAGCAACCTTAACTGGAAAGTCTTGTCCATTTAAATGCAAGGAAATTCTAGGCTCACATGGTGTGAAGATGGATGTGGAGAAGAGAACATACCAGTACAAAATCTGATCCAGCTCTCACTGAAGCCAATGACAAAATTCCAAGTGGCAGCAGGACTGGGCCTCTTCCAGAGCTCCTTCAGGATCTAGAACTGATCTAAGGGTTTTTATTGTCATTCCACATTAAGATCATTCCTCATGTATTAACAAGATGGCCTGTTTTATAGGCCTGCTGCAGGGAGTTGCCAGCCTGCCAGTTCTTTCCTTTCATAGAAAAACGACAGTTTTTGGATCCCCATAATTATTTACAAGTGGTTTCTACTTATTGGGAATTAAGTGGTTCAGCAGCTCCAAGACATTAGTCCCCACTAAACATGATGTCTGCCAGATTGCTTCCTGCCAGCAATCCCTGTGGGCCAGGAAATTTTGCTGAAACCAGTTCTGATGTTTGTGTATCAGAAGGAACAGCTGGCAAAACCACCCTGCTGGGACTCAACACTCTTCTCTTATATTGTTATTTTTCAGAGTCAAACAGCCTCATATTAGTCAATTGAGAGCCAATGGGGGGGGGGGGGGGGGAAGAGTGTTTGCTTTAAATTCATTTGAAGACAGACAGTTATTAGCTCTTTGTTTCACAGCCCTGAAAGATCAACTGGGTTCACTGGTACAGACAGATATTGTCTTGCACCTGAGGAAGAGCAGCTGTACAGCACCTGCTCACTCACTCCAGGAAATGTCATCATTAAAACGTTCAGGGCTCAGCAAGAAGATTTAGGCTCCGCATTGCGGTGCATAACATGTAGGTGCCCTGCTGCCTTGTGGAATCCCCAGAATTAGGTGCTCAGCAGTACCAGGTTTACAATGGTGCCAATGGCCCACACTCAGAAGGAACTCCGGTGCCTGGACTGTGGCCCTGCCCCTGCTTGGCCTCTTCCTCCTGCAGCCTCACCTGCAGCTTGCTCCTCTCTGCCCCCTCCCCTCTCATGCGAGTGGTTGGCGGGGCCTGTGAGTGTCAGGGAAGAGGCCATGCAGGGGCAGGGCCTCGGGGCGGAGCACAGGTGCCCACAAAAGATTAATCTGGCCCTGGTGCTCAGGCTCCCTGTACAATGGATGGGGACAGGTAGGCACCTCAGAATAGGAGTCACAAAAGCCAGCACTCTGAGAGGGTAGCTGCCTAAGCAAGACAACAGGAAATGCTGAAACTGAGCCCCAGCCTGCTCAGGGAGTTAGACGCGAAACTCTGGGCTGGAGGAAGGCACCTCCCTCCATTCACAGCAGCGAACCCTCTCCTGCAGGTAAGAGCCTAAGCCAGGCCAGCCCTTTCTCTTGGAAAACTGAAAAGGTGGCGGGGGGACGGGGGAGGGGGGCCTCTCATACCCCCTTATGATTTTAAAGCCAATCTCATGATTTTTGGTGAGCCTGACTCTGATTTTTGAACATTTGGGTTGGCACTACTGAGACTATAAGCTCTCACCATCTCTCTCTCTCCACCCACAGCAGCCAGCGTTGCCGCCTCAGGTCTAATCTGGAGACTGTGGTAACCCATGCTAGCTACCAAGTTAGCTCCTAGTCCCACAAAATTCCAAGCCCTGACACTGAGAGGCGCTGAATGTCCTGAGCACTCAGCACTGGTCAGGAGATTCTCAACATCTTGCAGAATGTGCAAATTCTGTGCAAGTTTAGCACAGAAGATTTGCTGCTGAACCTATCTCAATTTGCTTGATGCTCCACTGAGCAGAAATGTCAGCCCCAAGCAGCACTGGCAGTCAGCATGGTACAGACCTTTGTGGGTAGCAGTGGGGAAGAAAAACAAAATACGCCCGTCTACCCAGGGAAAATAGATTTTTCAATAAACCAGATGGTTTTGCTGCCACCACCACTTGCCTGAAGCCCTAGGATGGCTTATTCTCTTTATATCCACAATTTGTGTTAAGAGTGGCATGAGGTTCATTAATAGTCTTTGCAAATCAAACGTACCTCAGTGCTCCTGTGATCTTTGATAATGCAGAACAACTTTATTCGCTTCAAAGGTCAGGCTGTATTGCAAGCTGATCAAGGGCCATTAGTGTGAGCTACATGGATTTCCGATGAATAAGGCAAAGTACGACTTAACCTGTGGGACAGAATGCTGAACATGGAGACCTGGAAATTTCATGCATTCACTTAGTGCATGTTTTGAACTTCAGTCTTTCACTGGCATTTTTCCTCCCAGCATTTCCTTTCCCTAGGTAACTTTGAATTTTAATCACAACACAAGTGCAGACCAGGCTGGATAGCCAAAATACTGCTACTTTCTCCAGCTTCATTCAGACAGAATAACAGGAGTTCTCCCTAACAAAAGGCTCATATTGGTCCATCTTTCAATGAATTTATACCTCACCCATCACCTAATTAGCTGTGCATCTTTCAAAATTTCAATCCCCTTGAAATCAGTAGGGAGTTCTGCTTTAATAGTGATGTAATTGGCTCCTTGGTCATTTGCCTTCTTTCCATATCAAATATGCATATCCTTTTTCTTGGTGTACTTTCCATCTGCAGTTCACATATAGACCACCCCTCCAGTTACATTTGCATATTGTTGTGAGACCACTTCCATGTGGCAATTCCCAGGTATTTTACTATGGGGAAAGCACAAACCATAAGTCATGGATCACCAGGAAACATTCCGTGCTTTGAAAATTCAGACAGGAAGCACATCACTTCCTTTTAGTTATTTTCCTGTTGAAATATTTTTTCCCCATTTACGCAGGGATTGTGATGCAGGCAGCCAGCCACAGACCCTGAACAGTGAAGAATCCAAGTGAATAGTTCCATTACTGCCAACCCCACAGCACCATATATCAGGACTCAAGACCTCCAAAAACTCAGGAGATTTTCAAAGCTAGTTCATTTTGTGTTCGTTTTATTTGCCTTCAGGAGTCACATTTTCAACTTTTTTCTGCAACCGTGAAGGGTAGAAACTTGTTTTTAAAAAGTAACAGCTGAGATTCTCATGTATTTACATGATTCCAGAAACTGGGGCTTCAAGAGAAATGCCAAGTATTATGATATCACCAGTAATCTTCATGATGAGTTTACTGAACCCAACATAAGGCATTAGAGATGTTATTCAAAGGAAAACTAGTCATTGTGGGCCCACTTCTAGGTGCTAAGCACCCACAACTCTCATTTGACTTCAGTGGGAGTAGAAGGTGCTGAGCACTTTGCAGGATTGGGCCCTAACTCGATTTTCTTTTTTGCTATAGAACTAGAGCAGCAAGCCATGCATGTAGGATATTATCAGTTGTAACCACTGTAGACTGAATCCATCAAGTGCCTGGCTCAACCTGCACATGACAAATCACATCCAGATATGCTCAAAGTGAAAACAAGATGCAATTATAATGCTGTGCTTTGGATATTTGAGAGAGTCACACTGTAAATCGTCCAACACAAAAAAGGTATTGTTCCAAAGGCAGACAAACTGAAAACATGGTGTTTTTTTAAAAAAAAGCAAAACCGATTAGAAAGATACGCATGATATTGGTACACTCCTCCCAAACCTTTACCAGTGGTGTACCTGTAAGCTCTGGAGTAGTGGATAACTGCCCTGTCTTTTGCCTAGAACATTCAACTCTATCTCCTGGCCCCAGTAACCTGACTTGGGTTGTGGTTACAAACACATAACAAGGTCAGGATCCACCACGACTGCTATGGGGTGCATACAAATTGTTTGCACTTTGGGTTTAAAAGCCAGCTAAATAGTGCAATAGTAGCATCGGGGTTTAGTTCAGTGCTAATGTTTTGGTGCAAACTGAGTTTTACAGAAGAGATCATGATTTCTCCAAGGAACTAAACATTGATTTGGAACAAGTTGGACATAGAACTCATGAGTTCTATGTTCTGTTGGGTTTCACTCAGGGTCTATATGTTTTTAAAACAACGGTATTTACTGAAGGAAAGGCTACATACAGTCTCTGCAGTGGAGGAAGGGCTCAGCAGCTACTCACTGGCAAGAGTGATAGAAGCTCCTGGGGCTCCTTTGCTACTGCTTTGACAGGAGCAAATCCTCAAATGGCCTGCTGAAGACCTTTTGTTATGAGCCAGTGTGGAAAATTGGAGCCTCTGGCTTTAGGAGTGGCCAGTGGTACAATGCAAAAAACACACCAGGCAAGATTCCAAATGTCCATATGCAACATGATTTTTAGGGCCCAATTCTCTGATTATAGTTCTCTGAAAGCATCTGCTCAATGTGCAGCAGCACTCAAAAAAACTAACAGGATATTCGGAACCATTACGAAAGGGATAGATAAGAAGGCAGAAAATAGCATATTGCCTCTATATAATCCATGGTACTCCCACATCGTGAATACTGTGCGCTAATCTGGTCACCCCATCTCAAAAAAGATGTACTGGAATTGGAAAAGGTACAGAGAAGGGCAACAAAAATGATGAGAGGTATGGAATGGCTTCCGTATGAGGAGAGATTAAAAAGACTGGAACTGTTCAGCTTGGAAAAAGAGATAATTAAGGGGGGATATGATAGAAGTCTATAAAATCTTGACTGGTGTGGAGAAACTGAATAAGGAAGTGTTATTTACTCCTTCTCATAACACAAGAGCCAGGGGTCACCAAATGAAATCAATAGGCTGCAGGTTTAAAACAAACAACAGGAAGTATTTCTTCACACAATGCACAGTCGACCTGTGGAACTCTGCCAGGAGATGTTCTGAAGGCCAAAAACTATAACAGGTTCAAAAAGAACTAGATAAGGAAGGATATCATAGGTCCATCAATGGCTATTTGCCAGGATGGGCAGGGATACAACACCATGCTCTGAGTGTCTCTAGCCTCTCTTTGCCAGAAGTTGGGAGTGGACAATAGGGAGTAGATCACTTGCTGATTGCCTGTTCTGTTCATTTACTCTGAAGCACCTGGTCTTGGCCACTGTCGGAAGACAGGATACTGGGCTAGATGGACTATTGGTGTGACCCAGTATGGCCATTCTTATGTTCTTATTCTATGAGGTGCTGAGAGCCCTCAGCTCCCTCAGGGCACTCAAAATATTTCAGGAGGTGTTCCACACCTTGCAGGATTGGGACTTTAATTTGGGAGGTAGGGGGAAAAGACTTAGTTCCAAAAACACTGTCCCTGTTCAAAGGGGGTATATTCACATTGTACATATGTATAATAGGATAGATCAGTGCAATTAATGGGTGGTAAATTTAGAGCAAATGAAAAGAAATCCCCCTTTTCACAGCATATAATTAGCCTGAGGTATTTGCTGCTGCAGGGCAAGATAACATTGCTAGATCTTTAAAAAGACTAGCTAAGTTTTATGACGAGTAATAACTAGAGCTAGCTGGGAGCCAAAATGTTCTGATCTAGGTCTGGACTCTCCCTGCATTTGGGGGGTTTTGGAGCGAGGAGTCCAGTTAAGGCACATATCTGATATTATTTGCTCAGCTAAGAGTAATCAAATATCATGCTTTAGGGAATTCCCCCTATTTCTGTATCTATATTACGTTCGTCACCCCAATACCTAAGCTTCTATCCCAACAGCATGGCTAGTGCTTTAGTAGGGGTTTAATCATCCTCAGAAGCATAAAGGTGTCAGTCAGTCATTGTCAGAAGCAGACTTGCTAAATTAAGTCTCTGATTTGACTTGGCAACTTCTTCATTCTTAAATAGATTGTTGGTTCATGTGTAGTGATCTGCAAACAGTGAGCATGTATACATGCACTGGAAAACAAAATGGGGTAGAAGGAAATGCTCACCCACGTTAACAACTTTGATTTGGAGATTTGAAGGCACATCCTGCAAATTGTTTCTCCAACTAGAAAACGGGGATACCAATACTGACCTTTGCAAAGTGTTTTGAGAGCTATGGATGAAAAGTGCTATATATGAACTAGGTATTATCATTAAGGCTGCAAATCATTCACGAAGGTCACAGAAATCACAGCTTCCATGACCTTCTGTGACCTCCATGAATTTTGCAGTGTGGTGCAGCTGATCCCAGGACCACCCTAGCAGCTTGGGAAGCCCCGGGGCCAGCCACACCGGCCATTGCTCTGGTCCCTGGTGCTGCCCTGGAGCAGCGGTCTGGGACCAGCGGCAGTGGTGGTGGGGCCTTGGGCCATCCCCCGTCTGGACTAGTGGCGGCGGCATCAGCCCTGGCCACCCCTTGCCTAGAGCAGCAGCGGCGGAAGGGGGCCCCGGTCTGCCCCCCATCCAGCAGCAGCGGGCCCCGGTCCACACCCCCTAGTGGAAGTGTTGCCCTGCGCTGCCCCACCCTCCCCCCACCAGCAGTCTTCAGGAGCGCCCCCTCTCCCAGCAGGTAAGATTTAGTCACAGGTAATTTTAGTAAAAGTCATGAACAGGTCAGGAGGCCATGACTTTCTTTATTGCCCATGACCTGTCCATGACTTTTACTAAAAATACCCATGACTAAAACGTAGTCTGAATTATTATTATTGTGTTTATTCCCAAGCCTTTAACACTTCTTTTTCAAACCTTTATGTTACTTGAAAACAAAGAGATTTTCTCTGGATGCCTGCCCCTGGGTCTAAGAGCACGGACAAGCCCGATGCATTCCAATGTTGGAATGGTGATGGCTCCTTAAAACAGGTATAGAAAGCAATACGATGTTCAGCATGTAACCTCACTGTGTGTAAGAAAAGCCCTGCATATCAATAGACCCCAGTCTTTATCTGTCACCATACCCTGGCACCAGCGTGACTCACACCACTTAGCCAAACACACACACAGTCTAATCCTTTTTAGATTATCCAGATTAACAGTGGGTTTGACAGCATCTCTTCTAGTGATGTTAGGCAGTAACAGTGACAACACAGTATTTCAAACAGAACTTTACAGAATAAATGCAAGATATATACAGGAAGCACATACTGCATGTTCCATCCAAAAGGGTCGGCAGAGTTCGTGTAGCACCCAAATAGGGTGTGCAAAGTTCTTTTACAACATGGTTATGGCTTCTGATTCTGGGACCAGTCGCAGGACATGCTAACATATGCTTGGATGTCCATGGACCCAAGGGACCATTTTGGTAGCTGGAAGTAGCTAGAGTGCATAGATGCTCTGGCTATGCCCCATATGCTTGGCATGACAAAGGTGGCTGGTTAAATTTCCTTTATGTGCTGGGGTGGGAAAAGGGGGCATAATGGACCTGCGAATTGGGCAACAATTAAAAAGGCAAAACAAACAAACAAAAAACAGAAAAAACTTGTAGCCTATGTACTCTGTTTTAACTCTCATTGTAAAGACTACAAGATAGATAATATGAAGAGATTTAGACCCAACTCTTACCATACAGAATTTAGGGCTCGCTAGACACAAAAGTTGTGCTGCTTTAACTATACCATATAATTAAAGTGGTATGGCACCCTCTAGTGGCTAGATAACCTCAATGGTCACTTCTAGCCTTAGACTATGACTAGGCCCCAGTCTCACAGCCAGGGGGAGATTAGGACTAGACAGTCCGGAGAACAGCTATTCCATTTTGCAGCAACCTTTAAAGTTTGCTTCCAGTTCAATGTGGAACACAAACAAAACGGTTTTGAGATCGAAACCAGAGTTTTCCAATTCACCAAATTGTGTGTGTGTCCAGGGTTCATTAGTTACTTTATAGTCTGCAATGAGTGTCTATGTATCAGACAGTCAGTCACTCTTACGATACTCTGTAGCCTGGCAGTTTTAAATCTCAAATCGCTGATTCACAATATTTAGCAGCTTAAATCTGGATCTCACGATTTCCAGACACACAACGCTTTCTCACAGAAACTTCCTAATGTCCCTTTTAATTGCTTTCCTTGATCTAAAGCAAAAATTAGCTATTTTGCTTTTTGTGCACAGAAACCTAACACAGAGCTCACCAAATTCCACACACACACACACACACACACACATACACATACACATACACACACACACACAGAACTGTTTCCACAACAGTCAACAGGCCCTGGTATGTCAGACCCTACTGAGCCAATATGAGCCTGTGCCTATCAGTCTTCGTTTCCGCCTGAAGCGCAAAATTAAGTCAAGTTCGGCAGCTGAATGGATGATTCATATGGAAGAGCAGCATACAGGGTATACATTGGTGTATAATGGGGGGCTCACTTCAGCACTCCCCACACATACACATTTAATGGTCCACATCCACCCCAATGGCCTTTTGTGCCACAAAGATGGCTTAACTGGCCTCAGAAAGAGTCTGCCATTGAAGGTATAAAGAGGTGGATTTGAACAAAGGAAATTAGGTAAGACATGCTGAAGAGGTTGACCTGAAACTCTGAATACCTTTCCCAGACCTGAGGAAGAGCTCTCTGTAGCCTGAAAGCTTGTCTCTCTCATGAACAGAAGTTGGTCCAATAAAGATATTACCTCACCCAACTTGTCTCTCTAAGGTACTTTGGATGGCATTTCCTCCCCTACATTAACAAACAAAAAAATCCACATAGAACTGGGAAAACAACAAATAGCAGATGTTCTGCTGATGAATTTAGCACGTTTTTGTGTGCACAAATTATTTGCAAACAGACTGGTTTAAAAAAAAATCAATTTATCATCCATCAATGTGCAAACACACATTTCAGCGTCTGGGTTCTTTGTGAGCTATTCATTTCAGTAAGCATTTAATTATTTGCTATCCTGGTGCATGATTTGTCATTTCAGTCACAAGACATTATCTTTGTTCCCTCCAGCAAAGTCAAGCTTTCAAAACAAGGTTGAGCACCCGTGGCACAAATTGGGCTTGATTTTGTACCACTGGGATCAAATGAGTGTTTCAGCACTGACACCAATGGGAGTAGGGACAGGCCCATATGAAAAACCCATTCTCAAACACAGCCATTTCCCAAACATACTTATGAACAAGAATTCATTTGCCCAAATGCTTGTGTAAAAGTGACCGCATAATCATAGACAAACTGAACTGCTATTTGGAATTTGAATGAACAGTTGTGAACACGGTTTTGCTATAGTTGCCTAGCTCTAATCAACATTAATGCCATCAAAAGTATTATTTCCCATTAGACTCTGCAGCCAAGACAAATGCAACATTATGAATAACCAAATGTCACAAAGCCATTTCTCTGTGTGACATTAGCAACAGGACTTGTTTACATGGTAACAGCCAGGACCAAACACAATACAGTTACAATTTTTGTGAAGCCCCTTTTTAGAATGTACTGTGGAGTTTCAACTTTTAATAACTTGCCATTCAAATCTGCTCATTTTACCTCCAAAATTTGGCAGCCCTGCAATTCAGCTTGGAATCTGAAAGCCGAGATGTTTTCTTTCTGGTTTCAGAGTAGCAGTCGTGTTAGTCTGTATCCGCAAAAAGAAAAGGAGTACTTGTGGCACCTTAGAGACTAACAAATTTATTTGAGCATAAGCTTTCGTGAGCTACAGCTCTTCATTGGATGCATGCAGTGGAAAATACACTGGGGGATTTTATATACACAGAGAACATGAAACAATGGGTGTTACCAAACACACTGTAACCAGAGTGATCAGGTAAGGTGAGCTATTACCAGCAGGAGAGAAAAAAAACAAAACAAAAACTTTTTTGTAGTGACAAGCAAGGTGGGCCATTTCCAGCAGTTGACAAGAACGTGTGAGGAACAGTAGGGGGGAAAAATAAACATGGGAAATAGTTTTACTTTGTGTAATGACACATCCACTGCCAGTCTTTATTCAAGCCTAATTTAATGGTGTCCAGTTTGCAAATTAATTCCAATTCAGCAGTTTCTCGTTGGAGTCTGTTTTTGAAGTTTTTTTGTTGGAGAATTGTGACTTTTAGGTCTGTAATCGAGTGACCAGAGAGATTGAAGTGTTCTCTGACTGGTTTTTGAATGTTATAATTCTTAAGGTCTGATTTGTGTCCATTTATTCTTTTATTTAGAGACTGTCCAGTTTGCCCAATGTACATGGCAGAGGGGCATTGCTGGCACATGATGGCATATATCACATTGGTAGATGTGCAGGTGAACGAGCCCCTGATAGTGTGGCTGATGTGATTAGGTCCTATGATGGTGTCCCCTGAATAGATAAGTGGGCAGAGTTGGCAATGGGCTTTGTTGCAAGGATAGGTTCCTGGATTAGTGTTTTTGTTGTGTGGTTGCTGGTGAGTGTTTGCTTCAGGTTGGGGGCTGTCTGTAAGCAAGGACTGGTCTGTCTCCCAAGATCTGTGAATGAGGGATCGTCCTTCAGGATAGGTTGTAGATCCTTGATGATGCGCTGGCCAGGTTTTAGTTGGGGGCTGAAGGTGATAGCTAGTGGCGTTCTGTTACTTTCTTTGTTGGGCCTGTCCTGTTGTAGGTGACTTCTGGGTACTCGTCTATAAACCAGTATAAACACAGTGGTTCTCTGGAGCAGAACTGCATTTTAAACAGACAGCTGCTTGGGGCCCTGCAGACCTGCCCTAATTCTTTACATCAGCTGAATTGTAGGGGTAGGCAACACTCCAGTAGCTTGGAGCATCCCATCATTTGAAACTTTAAAAACCCACACAGGACAAACCCCCAGAAAATACATAACCTGCCCTGAGGAGACAAGCCATTCTGCACTGGCCAAAGGGGTGAACAAAGACCCAGCTCCTCAAAGGCATGTAGGGACCTAATTCCCATTGATTTCAATATGATCTGGGCCAGGATGACTATTGTCTGTCTCTAGCTCCTATGATTCTGTGAAACCTCTTAAAAGAAAAAAGAGAGATCAGAGTGGCAGAGCAATATGAGTTCAAGTCCAGGGTAGAGGAGCTGAGAAGCTGAAAGGGATTATGGGTAAGGAGACCCTTGTATACTATAAATTACAAAAAAATAAAGCAAGGATACATATTTCAAGGCAGTTTCTTTGTCTCTCTACTCATTAAGATCGGCATCTCACCAACCTTATAGTCATTTGTCCATGATTACTTACTTCTCTATTATTCTATTTAAAACTATGTGACATGATCATCACACTCTTCTGCTTTTATTAGTAGGACTAATTTTCTCATCTCTGCCACTTTATCCTTCATATTAGAAACTTTTAAGATGGTAAAAATTGCCCATTTCACTGTTAAAGCACATTAGCATTGTAGACATTAGACAGGAGAAACACATAGGAGCATAATACAGTCTGTTCTCACTCATGTAGGATTGTCCTTTTATATATATTCTCCAGGGTACTTTTAAATGATGCAAGCAATGACTCATCCACCAGTTCCCTTGTGAGAGTATGCTACAGTTTAATGCAATAGTTCACACCTAGGGGGCAGGAGTAGCGTGTAGCAGAGCAGACGGCACAGTACAGAGAGGTGCAAGACACCAGCTTCACCCTACTCATGCCTCACCAATCTATTAGAATTCTTTGAGGGGGTCAACAAGCATGTGGACAAGGGGGATCCAGTGGATATAGTATACTTAGATTTTCAGAAAGCCTTTGACAAGGTCCTTCACCAAGGCTCTTAAGCAAATTAAGCTGTCATGGGATGAGAGGGAAGATCCTCTCATCATGGATTGGTAACTGGTTAAAAGATAGGAAACAAAGGGTTAGGAATAAATGGTCAGTTTTCAGAATGGAGAGATAGTGGTGTCCCCCAGGGGTCTGTCCATATTCATAAATGATCTGGAAAAAGGGGTAAACAGTGAGGTGGCAAAATTTGCAGATGATACAAAACTACTCAAGATAGTTAAGTCCCAGGCAGACTGCAAAGAGCTACAAAAGGATCTCACAAAACTGAGTGACTGGGCAACAAAATGGCAGATGAAATTCAATATTGATAAATGCAAAGTAATGCACATTGGAAAACATAATCCCAACTATACATATAAACTGATGGGGTCTAAATTAGCTGTTGCCTCTCAAGAAAGAGATCTTGAGTCACTGTGGATAGTTCTCTGAAAACATCCACTCAGTGTGCAGCGGCAGACAAAATAGTGAACAGAATGTTAGGAATCATCAAGAAAGGGAGAGATAATAAGACAGAAAATAGCATATTGCCTCTATATAAATTCATGGTATGCCCACATCTTGAATACTGCATGCAGATGTGGTTGTCCCATCTCAAACAAGATACACTGGAGTTGGAAAAGGTTCAGAAAAGGGCTATAAAATGATTAGGGGTATGGAATGGCTGCCATATGAGGACAGATTAATAAGACTTGGACTTTTCAGCTTGGAAAAGGGACGACTAAGAGGGGATATGATTGAGGTCTATAAAATCATGACTGGTGTGGAGAAAGTAAATAAGGAAGTGTTCTTTACTCCTTCTCATAATACAAGAACAAGGGGTCACCAAATGAAATGAATAGGCAGCAGGTTTAAAATAAACAAAAGGAAGTATTTTTTTCACACAATACACTGTCAGCCTGTGGAACTCCTTGCCAGAGGATGTTGTGAAGGCCAAGATTATAACAGGGTTTAAAAAGAGCTAGATAAGTTCATGGAGGAGAGGTGCATTAATGGCTATTAACCAGGATGGGAAGGGATGGCAACCCTAGCCTCTCTTTGCCAGAAGCTGGGAATGGGCGACGGGGGAATGGATCACTTAATGATTACCTGTTCTGTTCATTCCCTCTGGGGCACCTGGCATTGGTCACTGTTGGAAGACAGGATACCAGTCTAGATGGTTTCACTGAGTTGGCTGCAATGGCAGTCCAGTACAGGCTTCACAATAGGTTCAGTTGGGAACCTAAGCAGCTTCTAGCACCCAGTCCTCCAAATCTTCCCTTCCATGGTTTCCACAGGAGGATCTAGACTAGAGCTCCTACACTTCCAAAGTTACTGCAACATATATCCCAGGGGAAGAAATCAGAAATGGAAACAGCAGCAAGTACAGCTGGGTAGAATAGGGACTGTTCCTTATACTTACCCACTAGTGGCTTTATCCAGCAATGCATGTGTGTGCCTAAATTTTAGCACCTGAATAGTCCTATTAGAATCACTGTGGTGAATCTCATGCTTCATGTTATGAAAATGCTTTGCTAGATGGGGCTTAGGAAGGAACCGAGGAAACTGTTGACATACTTAAGGAAAACCTACAATTCAACAAGATTTTTTAATCATTTCATCACATCACTAGGAGTCTCTCACATGTAACAAACAAGAACATTCCAACAATAGGCTGCCATCTGGCCAGAGTGATGATCCAGAGAAGAGCAAAAGGAATTCAGCTCTCATTTGGATGCACAGGAAAACAGGAGACTTTCAAAGCTGTGCTAAGGTAAGTTCAGTTACGGTGGTTGTTTAATTAACCCCAAAGTAGTTTAACCATGGGTAGTTTACAGCAAACTACCAGAGCTTAGCTTATGAAATCTTTGACAATCTTACCTTAGCTGTGCACGTGAGGGGGGAAAGCATTACTGCACCCTGCTGTACATTAACTCCTTTTGGGAAGGAAACTCTCACTGAGTGTTAACAGCGCAGTTCACTATAAGGGAGAAAATACTAAATCACCATTTCCCTATTATTTATATTAAATAATATTATTTGTATTAAAGTAGTGCCTAGGAACCCTAACCAGATCATCAATCCCCCGTTGTGTTAAAACACTGATCGTACTGCCAAAGGCAATTTTGTAAAAATGGCTTCTTCCTTCACAAATTTGTGTGTATCTTAGACCATTGTGAACCCAACTGCTATGGCAGAGTCAGCTGGATTCTTCTCTGCCTCAGATATCAGCAGAATTATTAACTAAATTCCATCTTCAGGGCCATATGGACAATCCCATTCTCTTAAAGTTACAGCTTCAATTACATGGATACAGCCCCAATGAGAACAACAGGCATGCATAGATGTGACTGAGGACAGCTACGGAGGACAGTGGGATCACACAGGGGCAAGGGAAAGAAGAATTTGGCCTACAGAATCTCTATTACCGATAATAATGCAGAAGCTAGGAAGTATCCAGCTTGACTTTGAGAGTCCAGTGCCAGTTTACAAGGCTATCCATTAGAGAAGTCATAATTTTACTTGAAGAGCAAACAAATCTGATCAGGAGTCATTGGGACACAATAAACATGGAACCCCATGATGTCATTCTTACAATGTCCCTTTAGAGAGCACTTCAAGAGATTCTAATTCATCAGCGCAGTTGTTTAAATACAGGATTTCCATATGGAGCTCATTGATGACTGCTCTGATATCACCTCCTCCTGGGGATGAGTCTCTTCTAAGACAATTAGAAGCAGCTTCTTCAGACATTCGTTATCAGGAAGGATGACCTTTCTCTTTCATCCAGTTGTTATTGTTTGCTCTGAAAACAGCCAGTTTCATCCTGATAAAGTATATATGGCAATATTGTGAAATTATAAGATTTCCCTGTATGATGTTATAGCACATGTTCCACAACCCTAAAAGGTAAGTCTGTCCTAAACAAAGGAATCATAGAACTTGAGAGGCCATCTAGTCCAGTCCCTTGCACTTGTGGCAGGACTAATAATCTAGACCATTCCTGACAGGTGTTTGTCTAACCTGCTCTTAAAAATCTCCTATGATGGAGATTCCACAACCTCCCTAGGCAATTTATTCCAGTGCTTAACCACCCTGACAGCTAGGAACTTTTTTCTAATGTCCAACCTAAACCTCCCTTGCTGCAGTTTAAGCCCATTGCTTCTTGTCCTATCCTCAGAGGTTAAGAACAACAATTTTTCTCCCTCCTCCTTGTAACAACCTTTTACATACTTGAAAACTGTTATCATGTCCCCTCTCAGTCTTCTCTTTTCCAGACTAAACAAACCCAATTTTTTCAACGTTCCCTTATAGGTCATGTTTTCAGAGCTTTAATCATTTTTGTTGCTCTTCTCTGGATTTTCTCCAATTTCTCCACATCCTTCCTGAAATGTGGTGCCCAGAACTTGACACAATACTCCAGTTGAGGCCTAATCAGAGCAGAGTAGATAGAAAGGAAGAATTACTTCTCGTGTCTTGCTTACAACACTCCTGCTAATACATCCTAGAATGATGTTTGCTTTTTTTGCAACAGTGTTACACGGTTGACTCATATTTAGCTTGTGGTCCACTATGACCCCAGATCCCTTACTGCAGTACTCCTTCCTAGGCAGTCATTTCCCATTTTGTATGTGTGCAACTGATTGTTCCTTCCTAAATGGAGTACTTTGCATTTGTCCTTATTGAATTTCATCCTATTTACTTCAGACCATTTCTCCACTTTGTCCAGATAAAAAATTGTCTCCAATACATCCCAAGAACTTGTTGGATGATCGGTGCCCTGCTGAGTTATTTTCCCAACAGATGTCTGGATAGTTGAAGTCTCCAATCACCACCAAGTCCTGTGCTTTGGATGATTCTGTTAGCTGTTTAAAAAAAGCCTCATCCACCTCTTCTTCCTGGTGAGGTGGTCTGTAGTAGACCCGTACCATGACCTCACCCTTGTTTTTTATCCCTTTTATCCTTACCCAGAGACTTTCAACAAGTCTGTCTCCTATTTCCATCTCAATCTCAGTCATGTGGATTATCCCACCAGGTCTCTGATGCCAGCTATGTCATAGTTATGTTTATTTACTAGCTTTTCGAGTTCTTCCTACTTATTCCCCATATTTGCTGCATTAGTATACAGACATCCAAAATATTGATTTGATTCCCCCCAACTCTCCCGTTCTGTGTTGTCTATCCTTTATCCCTGCTATAACAGCCCATGCTCCCCCAAAATTCCACACCTTCTCCCAGGTCTCCAGGTTCTTGACTTATCTGTGGGCTTTGGTCACCTGCCCCCTTCAAACCTAGTTTAAAACCCTCCTCACTAGGTTAGCCAGTCTGTATCCAAATATACTTTTCCCCTTCCTCGATAGGTGGACCCCATTTCTGCTTAGCAGTCCTTCTTCCTGGAACAGCATCCCATGGTCAAGAAAGCCAAAGCCCTGGTGACACCATCTTCACAGCCAGGCATTCACCTCCAGCATGCATCTATCTCTGCCTGGGCCCCTACACTTGACCGGTAAGATCAAAGAGACCTGTGCTCCCAGCTCCTTCACCCTTACTCACAGAGCCCTGTAGTCACTTCTGATCTGCTGAGGATCATACCTCGCAGTATCATTAGTGCCCACATGGTTGAGTAGCATGGGGTAGTAGTCAGAGGGCCGGATGATCCTTGACAATCCCTCTGTAACGTCTTGGATACAGGCCACTCTGCAGGCAGCATACGTCCTAGGATGTCATGTCAGGGGGACAGATGAGTGCCTCCATCCCCCTCAGAAGAGAGTCATCAGCCACCACTACCTTACATTTCCTCCTGGGAGTGGTGGCTGCCAGGAAGGAATTTGTGTTTGCCTTAATTTGCATTTAAGCAGTAAACATAGTCATCAAGCAGGAAGGAAAAACAAAGAAAGCTCAAACAGGTTAAAAAACCAGCAGGAGACTCTGTCTCCTAGTTCCCAGATGGAAATGTTTTCAAGAGGGGGATTGAAACTATATAAAAAAGAGGCAACCCCTACCTCCCAAGACACCCCCTCTCTGTCTCTGGCATTGCACCCAAGACAACAAAGGAAAACAGCCATTGGGTGGGGGAGGGGTGCAATCCTGACCTGAGGAGTTTGGTTAGTAACCTTGCTGGAAGCATGTGGTGAGAAATGTTGCTTGAATCCAATACAGTTTGTTAAGTTAGGCACTAGTATGCGTTTTATCTTTATTTTTCTTGTAACCATTTCTGACTTTTATGCCTCATTACTTGTACTCACTTAAAATCTCTCTCTTTGTAGTTAATAAACCTGTTTTATTGTTTTATCTAAGCAAGTGTTTAAGTTGAAGTTTCTGGGTAACTTTATTTAAGGTAATAAGCCACCATATTATTTCCTTAAAGGAATAATGGACTTAATATATTTGTACTGTCCAGGAGAAGACGGGCCAGTGCAGGCCATATACGTTTCTGGGAGAAATCTGGGACTGGGTGTGTGTTGGGGTCAACCTGGAATGTAACCGAGGCTGGTGGGAGCCAGGGTGTAGCTGACAGGCTGCAGCTGCTCGCAAACACTCAGGGTGTGGCTTTCATGCTGGAAGGCTGTTGGTGAGCAGCCCAGTTGGGTGCTACTTCAGCAAGGCATTGTAAGGCACCCACAGTTGCAGGGCAGGGGTCAAGCCCTCCACTAGTCTGAATTGTACCCTAGTATGTCACAGTATCCCTGTTCCCTGTTGTACAGCATGTGTGCACACCTATACATACTAAATCAAATGCTCGGTCTCTGTTCCCACCCCTGAGGCTTGGCTGGGAAAAAGCCTGCTTTTGATATGTTTGCGCAATGCTAATTGCTTCATATTCCAGAGGCTCACAAGTGCCAGTCATCAATGACTAGTGATCTATCAAAGCTGGCAGCCTGTAGCCAGAAGCAGTAGACAAAAGAAATATTTTTTAAAACTTACTGATGTTTTAAAAGTACTAGCTCCCTCTTCTGCGTCACCACTGTGACCAGGCAGAGAGCTCCTTTCAAGGGTCACAAGGCCATTAGTCCAGTTAGCTAAGATGACTAAAAGCAGCTAGACCTAGGCTGCAAAGTGGAGTTGAGGGAATTGTTCATAATGACACTGGAACTCAGCCTGGGCTCAATGATCAGCACACTATAGAAACCTGGGTGCAGGAAGTTTGCATAGCATGAAAATCTACTGTGTTGCTCAAATCTCCTCCTTCCCTTCAAGACCCCTACTTACCTTTACTACCTTCAAAGGGAGCCTGACTAGTTTTCTTCCATCTTCTGGGTCCTTGACAGAGGCATCACTTTGAACATACCATTCAGAGAGAGAGAGGGTCAGGAAACCACTTGGCTCCAACTACAGTGCAGTGAGAGAAAGGAAAATCTTCTAGCTAGCTCTGCATTAAACATCAGGGATAGGTATTGTGTCATAAGGCATTGTTAGTAGCTAAGGACCCCTCAGGTGCTGCTGCTGGGAAGCTAAATTCCACAGGTCCTAGTGCACTGTTTGTGCAAGTCATGGGGGTCACCAATCAGACCTCAGATAGTAATCGATTTTCAGTCAAATCCACCAGGGATTTGCACTGGTAAAGGCTCATTAACCACATTAGTGATCCCCTAAGGTAGCCAGTCCTTTTCAATATCTGGTCTGAGATATCACATTCCCAGAGGCAGAGCCACAGTTTGGTGGAACATACTGTCTGTCTCTAAATTACCTGAACCTGTCACTATCAATTGGATTCAGTCTTGATTTATCACAGATAATTCAGAACAACTGAAGGCTTCAAATTAAATTTGGTTCTCTGACGAGCTGGACTTTCACATTTTATATGTTGCTCTCTCTCGGTTAAGATCTTGCCCCCAACAATTAATAAATTGGTTAACTTATAAAATAGCTTCTTGATTGATGTTCTGTGTTGTCAACGAGCCTACTACATCCCAAGCACTTAAATGTTAAACATATTCCTCTGTAATATAGTAAGGCCATGAGGTCAATGACAATTTGTAGATGGCTAGGACACCATTGTGCAAGATTTGAAATGAAAGAAACAGCATGTTCACTGGGTTATAGTGGAAATCCTCTCTTCTACTGGAAATTGCAGGTAACCCATGACAGCTCTTTTCTATGGTTGAATGATGGCTCATATGCATCAAAATGTTTAATCATGGTATTTGCTGTGTAGATACAACACTTTTCTTAACCATCTCACAATACTGATACCTAAGGCTATGTTTGTCATGGAGGTCACGGAAGTCATGGAATCCGTGACATTTTCTGCTTCAGCCCCTGGGGCCGCTGGACTGGAGCTGGCAGCCAGTGGGGCCCTGGCAGGGTTCCAGTGATGGGTGACAGCTCCTCTGGGTCCCCCTCCAGGGTTCCAGTGGCAGGCAACAGCCTTGTGGCTGTGGGGAGGAGTGAACCCCAAAGCTCCCAGCCACCATGGTGGCAGGAGAAATGTTGGAGCTGCAGCAGCAAAAGTCACAGACAGGTCACAGCTTCCGTGAATTTTTGTTTATTGTCCAGGACTGGTCTGTGACTTTTATTAAAAATAACCATGACAAAATCTTAGACTTACTGATACCACCAGCCACTATCTTCTCCATGGCTGAGAAGTCTCACGTTCCAAAGTCTGTCTAATAATTTTACCTGAGTACCTACAGCACATCAGCCCTACCTCATGACAAAGAACTCTAAAGGGTGCATGGGCTATACTCCCTCTGTGATGTCTGAAGAGTTTCTCTTCTCTCACACAATAAAATAATGATACATTTATAAAATAGCCTCTTTCATCCCTAAGGAAGATAAGTGCTTTTCAGGCTGTGGGTGAAATTCCCCATTAGAGGGTGCAGCAATCTACTCAAGTGGAGGAGAGGTTATTGTATGATGTAGGTGTGATGTGTCATTCCATATTCTTTCTGAAAATATGCTTATGATATGAATATGACATAACTGAGATATACTTTATGCTAGATGGCCTCGTGAGATATTATTGGAAAAGTTATGATTTACTGAATGCGATTATCCTATTTGTATGCATGTATCATTTCTGTATCTGAAATTAGGAACTTTGACTATATCAGTATCTCTACTATGCTACTTTGGGTGATGCCCACTGCCAACAATGGAAAAGGTTGAAAATGGAAGAGGGTACAACAATGGAAAAGCCAGACAGGGCAGATGGCCCATCAACAAGGAGAACGGACTGTAAAAGAGCTTAGTCTTCCTGTGAACCAAAGGCATGCATACGGGGTGTGCCGGGCGTGCCTAATGCAGAGGTGGGCAAACGACAGTCTGAGGGCCACATCCAGCCCACGGGACCATCCTTCCCGGCCCTTGAGCTCCCGGCTGGGGAGGCTAGCCTCTGGCCCCTCCCCTGCTGTCCCCTCTCCCCCACAGCCTCAGCTTGCCGTGCTGCCAGGGCTCTGGGTGTCGTGGCTGGCTCCAGCTCAGGGGCGGATTTACCAGTAAACACAGGGTGCCCTGGCACAGGGCTTCTCAACAACAGGGGCCCCCAGGGCTGGGCACTTGGGCAGCTCAGCACCGGTGCACCCCCTAGAGGGGTGGGGGGGCTGCACTGCGGGGGCAGGGGAGAGCAGGGACGGAGGCTCACCTACAGCCTCAGGGGAGCAGGCGGGAGGTACGGGTGGCAGGAGCGCGGCAAACGCCGGCTTGAGGACTTGGGAGGAGCACAGGGCGGCCGTGCAGCTGGCTGGAGATAAGTGGCGCTTTGAAGGGGAAACTGCCGCTTCTCTCCAACTGCGTGGCTGTCCCTGCTCCTCCTGAGTCCTCCACCCCTGTTCACAGGGTCACATTCTGAAAGGGGCTTTAGAGGGAGGGTTGGATAGAGGGTGGGGTCCCGGGGGGGGCGGTTAGGGGAAAGTAGCAGGGGGGTTGGATGGGTCAGGGGTTCTGAGGGGGCCAGTCAGGGGGCAGGAAGTGGGAGGGGCGGATAGGGGGCAGGGGCCAGGCTGTTTGGGGAAACACAGCCTTCCCTACTCAGCCCTCCATACAGATCTGGAACCTCGATGTGGCCCTCAGGCCAAAACATTTGCCCAACCCTGCCCTAATGTCTCAAAAAAAAAAGTGGCTTTGCGTTTTAATTTGATTCCTGATATGCTCTTTTAGTTTTAAAGTATGGATTGTTGTATTATGCAATAAGCGCCAATTTGCATAATATAGATGTAGAAATGTATAGAAAGCCTGCGTTCGCTTGCAGCATGCGTCCCCACTACTGCGGCGCTGCATTACCATTGGTCCTGCCCTCCCCCTCCGACTACTATTCTAGAAAATGATTTGATCTATATAAGCAGCCGCGTCAGGCGTGCCCAGTGCAGTGTCTACAGTGTTTATAATCTTTGTCGCGTGTACTCTACTGAAATAGCACAACGAGCCCGTGGCTTTACGTTTTAATTCAATCGTATGATACCCCCTTTTAATTTTAAAATATGGATTGGTTCGTTGTTAAGATAAGAAAAGGAGCAAACAAACTGAATTATAATGCATGTGCTGATAGTCGTGCAAATACCTCGGACTCCTCGGTTAAGAACTTACATGAAGCTAATGCCCTCACCAGTTCCAGTGCGTGCAATAAACTAAGTAATGACCAACAGAAACAGATTTTGTCTCTTAGTTCAGGTCAGTGTTGTTCCTATTCAAAGCCATCTGGTGACCCGGTCTGTGATATTCCAAAAAATAGATTAGAACGCCGGTCTCGATTATCTAGAGGTCCTTATCAGCCTAGATTGAGCATGTTTCCTAGAAGTAAAATAGGGAATAAACAAAGAAGTTTTCAGTCTGATTGGTATGAAAAGTATAGGTGGTTAGAATATAGCCCATCAAAGGATGCAGCCTTTTACTGCCATTTCTTCTCCTCTAATGATGCGGCAAACAAAGGTCCCACTGATCCAACATGTATTGATAAGGGATTTAGAAACAGGCATAGGGCTAACAAATGTTTTAAAAACCACCAACTGTCAAAATCTCATGTGTTGAGCTGTTCTTCATGGTCAAGTTTGAATGAAGGGAAACCTACTGATGTATTGTTGGATGAGGGCAAGCAGGCTTATCTGTCCAAAGAAGAAGAACGGTGCCATAACTGAAGTGTAATGGAGCAACTGATTGACATTGTTCTGTGTTTGGCGAAAGGTGGGAGACCATTCAGGGGTCACAATGAAAAAGCTGACTGTTTTGAGAAAGGTTTATTTCGAAATCTTGGCAATATGCTCCAAAAATATGATCCCGTAATGGCAAAGCATGTGCAACAATCTCTTTGAAATGCTACCTATCTGAGTAATCGCATCCAAAATGACTTAATTGTGGCCTTGCACAATGTTGTGCAACAAAAGATTGTGTCTTCACTAAATGGAAAAATGGTCTCAATAATTGTCAACGACACTACTGACCATGGACACCATGAACAGATGTCCATTGTGGTGCGGTATTTTGGCAATGAAAAACATAGTCCAGTTGAACATTTTGTGTCTGTTCAGAGACTATTAACAGTTGATGTTCAGTCTATTTTTGACCAGTTAAATGACATCCTTGGCATTCTTAAAATTGACTGGTCATCAGTGATGTCTATCTGTTTTGATAGCACATCTACTATGTCTGGATGTACTGTGGGAGTTTCAAACGTACCTGAGACCCTAAGTGCCAGCACCGTGCCCCACTGGAGTTTTGTCATCTGTTCTGTAACAACAGAGATGGAGCCAGTGACATGACTCCATTTAGCTTAAAAGGGCAAGGTTAATTTTTAGCTGTTCAGGTGTGACTGCACTTTTAGTCAGTGAGGGCACACTGGCTGACACAGATTCAAATTAATGGGCTTCAGTGTTCCTTTGCAGTTAACTTTCTAATGTTCATAAACCTGGTATGTGCTGAGATGGTTTAAAGTGTAACACAGGTTTTTAGGTTTGCAAATCTGTGAACCTCTGCCTCTTTGAGATTTTACTATTAATTAATTATTATTATTATTATTATTATTTTTTGCTGGTCATATTGTGGGAGGGTCTCCTCTCCGCCCTCTGCTCATGAGGTTATGTATGTGTCTGGTAGCACTTTTCTGATCACCAGTTGGAAGGAATTTTTTTTCAGTAAGTGTGGACTGATTCTTTTCTCTTAGAAGGCATGTAATTTTTTCAGGTTCACACTGATTAACACAGAAAACAATTGGGGCTGTTAAACTTTCTTCAGATTCCGTAGAAAATTAAGTTCAGCTATATTTTCCAGTACAGTGATGAAATGGGTGTTTCTACTCACTTTCCCGCAAAATATGTAGTATTTGTCTGTTTATATGGGATATGGGAGCTGGGTGAGGAGCCATTTCAACATATGGATGACTTATTAAAAGACAAATTTTAAGTAGAACTGTATCCTAAACTGCATTATGGTATTGTACCCAAAAATTGCATTTCAATGGGAGATTCAACTTCCTTTATAGGAACAGAACAGACTCCTGAAAACTCTTGCTATTTGCATGTCTATGGACCACTTTTGTGGTAAGAGTTTCAGGAGCCTGTTAGACTAGTTCAGCTGCAAAGAAGAATTCTATGTACACTGGGGACAACACCTGATACCTATCAGGTTGCAAAACTGGGCTGACATCAGAATCCAAACATCTTCTGGTCCAGTGCAAGCAGAGGCATTCCTCTGATGATTTGGACTTGATGTGATGCAAAATGAATGTCATGGATACTTCAGACCAATGGGGAGAAACAGAATAAAAACCATTGTTTAAACACCTTCAGTCCATCCCCCCTCCACCACTCCTCTCTTGAGGACTCCTGACCAATTTAACAGCACAATACATATTCTAAAAAACTTAAACAAAGCCTTTGTTTAAGTTTGTTAGCATATGCATTGTGCTGGTAAAGCCTTATAAAGAATGAATGCCCTCCTTAGCTGTGTTCAGCTCCTTTAAGGAGCAGAGCGCAGCCCCAAGTCTTTCGAGTACCCCGTGCCCCCTAAAAATCTCTTGCCAGTACTGCATACTGGAGAGTACTGCCCTACTTGCACTACTGCTAATGATTATCTGTTAGGACAAGGTCTCATATAGCATTCTCTCATGTTTGGCTGCAACACTTTTTGAGTTAGGAAATTGTCATCTATAATGTTTAGAAATTCCAAGGATGTTTTAGTACTGGCAGCATATGACATTCAAATTGAAATCATCCCGCTTCCCCCCCACTGTAGATATGTACATAAAGAAGTGGTCATCCTGTTCGCTACTGTGATTTGGTGATCTGTAGCAGACACCAACTAGTACGCCGTCTTGTTGGGACATTGATCCATAAGCATGCAAGATAATTTTCTTCTGAGTCTCAGGAGTAACGCCCTACAACTGCACCTGCTCAGTCTCCTGACAGCTTAAGAAGTCAGCTAGACTGCCTGATGGACTGCCCTGCCTGATTGGTTGAGGCAGCTAACAGGCCATTTCTTAAGCCCCACCGCAGCAACTTCTGGGCTGCTCAGTGCACATGCCTGTGGATTCTGTGCCTGCTTGTGCTTGCCTCATTCCAAGCCCTGCTCTTGCTTGGCTTCTCCACCACTCCAGCCAACAGCTTGCCCTGTGCCCAGCCTTGTTCCAGGCCTGTCCCAACCTTGGAATCAGCCCTGCTCCTACCTTCCCTGACTTCAGGTGACCCACTCATGACTTTCAGTGCCAATCCCCAGTTCTGACTTTTCTTTGACCTGGGGTCTGACATTTAGACTCTGACCACTAGACCTGATTCCTGCTCCAACCACTAAGCTTGATTACCCATGACTCGGTCCACTGACACTGAGTTATCAGTGACTTGGAAACAGGTAATGCCATTTTTGACATAGAGTGCTAATCCCCTCCCCTCTTGCTTATTCTATCCTTTGTAAACTAGTTTATAACCACTGATTTTAAAATTCCAACTGTGTGAATCATCCCACCAGGTTTCAGTAGTACCAACTAGATTGAATTTATGCTCATAAATGAGCAATTCTAATTCCTCTGGTTTGCTACCCAGGCTCCTAGCCTTGGCATATAGGCAATTCAAAAATGTCTCCTTTTTGGGCCCTTGTGTTCATTGATTAATTTTATTCTCAACATCTCAATTTTGTGCTGAATGCTCATATCTTCCCTCCTTTTAACCTTCCCTTTTGGTATTAATTTAACCTTCTCCTGACCATTCTAGCCGGCCTGTCCCCAAAGACATTGGTCCCCCTCCTACTGAGGTGGAGGCCATCCAAACTATACATCCCCCTCTCTTCATAGAAGGTAGACCAATGGTGCATAAAAACAAAACCCTACACCACCTACCTAGCCAATGATTCACTTCCAGAATCTTCTACCTTCTGTCTTCCTCTCCTCATAGGGCAGGAAGGATCTCAAAGAAGTGTGCTTGGATATTCTTCTTCAGCATGCTTCTGAGTTTCCTGAAGTTATCTACTATCTGTGAGATATCCCAAGATGTAGTGTCATTAATGTTAATATGAGTCATTGGCAATGGATCCTTGCCCTTAGACTTCAGAAGCCTATCCATTCGTAGCATGACATCATGTGTCCTGACTCTGGGAAGGCAGCACACCATCCTGTTGTCCACCTGTAACCTCACAGAATGTTCTTTCAGTTCTTCTGAGTATTGAATCTCTAACAAGGATCATCTGTCTTCCTTGAATTGTTGGAAAACTTTTTGTGGGTAAGTGTTAGGGGGCTTATTCCTTCACCCACTTACTTCCCTGGTCCTTCTCACATGAACAGAGAGCAACAATACCCAAAGTCCAAAGGTGCAAACAATTCGATGTTTATTGGGGTGAACTTCCAGCAATCATGATTCCAGTTTCCTTCCTTAGTGGCCCCCTTCCCAGCTCTGACATCACAGAGCCTTACACCTGTGTCCCTGTTCCCATTCCTGTCCTTAGCCAAACATGATTCCAATTTCCTTACCCCCATTCCCTGTTCCCATTCCCCCCCACCCACTCACTTCCTCATTGACTGCGGACTACATAGTAAAACTTGAGTTCTGCTTAGCTATATCTTAACCAACCATTTTCCTGAAATTTAACTAACCAATCCTAACATATTGTAACATGATTATGTAACCAATTATATCCCATTACCTTAATTAGTTTACACCCAGCAAAATTAATTATACAGCGGACAGAAACAATCACAGAACAAGACAGAGATTATACAGACAAACAATAGCAAAGTGGGAACTATAATGACAAAACAATACAGAAGTGAGGATTTCACATCCCAGCTATTGATAAGTAAGTTCTTGCCAGACAGGATGCTATCAAACGAAGTTTCCTTTTACATTCTCTAGGCACTTCCCTTTCTCTGGAGGCGATAGGCATTATCAGGACAGGATTGTATTCCTAACAGCCCAATAGCACCTTATTTCAATGTGACTAGGTTGGAATGTGAGGATGTGACCGGTCGCTTCCCAGCTTATGGCTGCCTCTGTTGCTTAGCCAAAGGCCTTAGCCCAAGAACAGGGCCTCAGACTGTCACAGTAAGAGAAAGACCTTACACCGGCAGACAGTGATTTTGATTCTTTCTTTTATACCTCTATAACTATCCAAGTGATAAGAATACACCTAAATTCTTAGAGTACAGGCCTTTACCGACAGGCCTGAATATCTATATCCTAACAGGTAGACTTGATTTTCTTACAGGTTGGGCTGAGGTCATCCACATCTGTGTCTCATACATCTCTCTGTTCCCTTGGACGTACTGGATCTTCAGAGGTATCTTCCACAGTTTACACATTGAGGACCTGATATCAATTTGAAACTTCTGTCTGTACGGAATTCCTCTTGTTTCTCTGCTCTTTGATTGCAGTGTGGGTAGGCATACTCATCCTAGCTTTAGACTAGCTGGTGCAAGTGACAGCAGTAGTAAGGACATGAAAGTGTGTGCTTCAGCATAAGTTAGCCAGCTCAATACAAGTCTACAATGGACTTGTACTTGGGTTGCTGGCCCACAGCACCACATCTACACTACTATGTTACCTCTGCTAGCTACACTAAAACTAACAAGAATATGCATACCCACCAAAAAAGATATTAGAATTGGAAATGGCATAGAGAAGGGCAGCAAAATGATTAGGTGTGTGGACCAACTTCCATATGAAGAGCAATTAAAAAGACTGGGACTGTTTGTCTTAGAAAAGAGATGACCAACGGGGTGGATCAGATAAAGTTTTATAAAATCTTGAGTGGTATGGAAAAAGTAAATACAGAAGTGTTATTTACTCCTTCACATAACACAAGAACCAGTGGTCACTTGATGAAATCGATAGGCAGCAAGTTCAAGACAAACCAAATCAAACATGCTTCTTCACACAACACAGAGTCAACATGTGGAATTTGTTGTCATGGAATGTTGTGAAGGTCAAAAGTATTACTGGGTTAAAAAAGCAATAACATAAGTTCAAGGAGGACAGGTCCATCAACAACTATTAGTCAAGATGGTCAAGGATGCAACCCCATGCTTTGGGTGTCCCTAAATCTCCAAGTACCAGAAGCTGGGACTAGGTGACAGGTGGAATGGATAACTTGAAATTGCCCTTTCTGTTCATTCCCTCTGAAGCACTTGGCACTGTCAGAAGACAAGATATTGGGCTAGATGGGCATATTCAGTCAGAGCAATGGGCCATTCTTATGTTCCCCATGCTGCAACCATACCTTCATTTGTGATGTAGACATACTATGACACGCTGCTTAAGTACTATATTCCTGAGATCATCCTTCTTGAAAACAGGCCCAGAAATACCTCTTTTTAAAAAGGATCTGTTCACCACTGTAATAAGAGACCAGGTTCTAAAGGAATAATTGTTACCAAAAATGCCCAAGACCATCAGCAGTTATACATAGAGCTACTTTTATTGTGTGTGTGGGAACACCTGGTTTGAGGATATTTTCACAAATCAAAGCACCAAGATTAGTTTTCTGTGATCCCTGGGGTGCTGTCATGTGTGGGTATTTGAATCACCATGGAAATTTTCATGAATGGTTATCTGTTCAAAAATTCATACAAGACATTTTACTTATTTGCTGATCACTTTTTCCCCTGTTTTAAAATGGTTCGGTCATCCAGTCAGAAGCAACAGCATGTGACTTGATCAACTACAGAAAACAAGAATGGACACATACTGAGCAGCTGAAGAGAACAGTTTGCAAGTGTCACATAGTTGAATGAATATTTTTTTAAACCGATTTGGCAAATGACAGATTCAAGGACTATAGGATTGGTTACAGATTATTCACTAACCAGAGGAGGGGTACATTCATAATGATTATTATACCTAATAAATAGTTCAACTAGCATTATATTATACATGGGGAACTAAATTCATACCAGATGCAATTCTACCAAAGGCAATGGAATGATACCAGAGACTGATCCAGCACCCTTTCTTAAAGTGATTTCCAAATAGATATAATGTTTCAGGTGCTTCAACCTTAGGGTCATAGGATTGCTGGGTGGAAAGAGACCTTGATAGGTAATCTAGTCCAGCCCCCTGTGCTGAGTCAGGACCAACTAAACCTATAACATCCCTGACAGGTGTTTGTCTTACCTGTTCTTAAAAACCTGCAATGGTGGTGATTCTACACCTTCACTTGGAAGCCTGTTCCAGAGCTTAAATACCTTTATAGTTAGAAAGTTTTTTCATAATTTGAAACCCAAATCTCCCTTGCTGCAGCTTAAGTGGTTTATTTCTTGTCCTGCTTTCAGTGAACATGAAGAACAATTGATCACTGTCTTCTTTATAACAGCCCTTAACGTATCTGAAGATTTATCAGGTCCTCCCTCAGTCGTCTTTTCTCAGAATTAAACATGCCCAGTATTTTAAACTTTTTTCCTCATAGGTTAGGTTTCCTAAGCCTTTTATCATTTCTGTTGCTCTCCTCTGGACTGTCTCCAGTTTGTTCACATCGTCCCTGAAGTGCGGCACTCAGAACTGGACACAGTACTCCAGCTGAGGCCTCCCTAGTGCTGATTGGAGCGGAACAATTACCTTCCATGTCTTACATACAACATCTGTTAATACACCCCAGAATGATCTTAGCCTTTTTTGCAACTGCATCACATTTTTGGCTCAGTCAATGTGCGAGCCACTATAATTCCCAGGTCCTATTTAGTAGTACTACCACCTAATCAGTTATTCTCCTTTTTATAGCTGTGCATTTGATTTTTCCTTTCTAACTGAAGTACTTTGCATTTGTCTTTATTGAATTTCATCCTGTTGATTTCAGACCACTACTCTAATTTGTCACAGTCATTTTGAATTCTAATCCCTCTCTCTAAAGTGCTTGGAACCCCATCCTGTTTGGTGCCATCTTCAAATTTTACAAGCATAGTCTCCATTCTACTATCCAAGTCATTAATGAAAATATTGACTACTACCACACTCACAACTGACCCCTGTGGACCCCACTAGATACACCCTCCAATTTGACAGCAAACTGTTTTAACCTTCTTAACAGTTGGTTCTCCATTTGTTTTAGTTCTTTTGAAGTGAAGGAGCGATTGTCTGTAATAAGGGATACTTTCACACACATTTGAACCCATATACCTTCCAGTTGTAAGCCATCCATTTTTCTGGCCACATTTGCTAACTATTAAAGAAATTCTGTGTTTAAGATATTTCCTCCTTCTCAGCTCATTGTCTCCTATTGGCTCTCACCACGGAATCATTTTGCTCAATGTGCAATATCAGTTATTTCCATAGCAACAGCCTTTTGTGCTGGCTCTAACTTAAGATTTTAACAACTTCATTTGCAGATTCAAACAGCAGAAGGAACTGGGCTGCAAAGGGAGAAAGTTCTTATTCAAATGCAAATATCTTCAATAATAGCTAAGTGGACGCAGAAAATGACTGTCCAAATATATTCTTTTCTATCCAACTGTTCTCTTTTTGAATTTGATCCAGTGTGAAAGATCTTCAAGTGATACTTTTGACACAAGAGACCATCACGTGTTTTTGGACCCCCCTCAAACAATGCACAGGCCCAGCAGGCACAGTACTGAATGAGTTTTGTCCCTTTATTTATTGAATGGTGTTAGTTTATTTCAACAGGAGCTTTGATCTGTTTCTGCCAATATCCCTATGGGGTCCCTTGGGAATCTGTTTTAGGCCTGTTTCTCTTTTGAACCAATTTCTTCATTAGGACAGAGTTCTGTGCTAATGATGCCCAGGTTTATCTTTTACCTCAGCCCAATGTTGACTCTGTTCCATTGCAGGAGGTTTTATTTTGCCAAAAAGAAATGAAAATGTTGACTGCAGACAACAGCTGATAAAAGAGAAGCCCCTGGGTTATTGGGGCCTCCTACCCTCCTTCTCCATTCTCGAGGGAGGCATCTGCTCCCCATTCAGTAGCATCTCAAATCTTGATGGGCATGAAATTAATGTCCACTCAGAGGTAAAAAATGTGGATGACATTTCTGTCTATGAATCTCTCCCTGAAAAACTCTCATATTTGAATCCTGGGCTCTTTCATCATTTGTGTACCATCAGTGAGAGATTATGGCGAGTCTTTAGACTCAGATTGAATGGAGCACCACGAGTCTCATTCACACCTTTCTCACCTTTGACAGCTCAAGACTGCGATGCTCTGTTTACCAGCCGTCCTGCTGGCTCTATTTTGGCTTATGCAGTAGGCAGCTGCTCAGGCACCAACACATACCAAGGAAAAAACAATGAATTTCTACACCTTGAATGTCTTACTCAGCTAGGAGTGAATTAAGTCTACACTGGTCCTGGATGCTTCAAAACTTCACTTTGACTCAGCTGGCACGCATAGCTCATGCTGCAGTCTGAGGAGTCACAGGATCTGACCCCTCCCCTCCCCCACCCTGCAACCCTACTTTTCTTTGGCTCACATCATCTAACATGGTCTGAGTGTTGAGGGACCCAGTGCATTTCCTCATCCAAGTCCTTTGCCCCAGTGAAGTGGCTGGCCAGAAACAATGAACTGCATGTCAGTCAGAGAGCCTGATGCTCACTGACTTATTGCTACAGCGAGGTTCCCTCCAAGCTCAAGGTCAGCCCTCCTCTGCTACCTGCTCCTGAGAGAAACATTTTTTAAGGCAAAGTTAATATATACATTTGTATATGACCAGACTTTTTTTAGGTCAAAACATGAAGGCACTTTTCAGGAGGAGGCATGTCAGTTTGCACAAAGGTCAGTCCTGCCATCGGTACTCAACTCAGCAGAGCCCCCACCGCTTATCAGTACAGCATTCAAAGTGGGAGAGGAAGGAGTGCTTGCTACACTCTGAAAAGGGATGCAACAGTGACTGCTCCCCCAATCTACCTTGGAGACAATGCCTCCAGAAGCTCCTGCTGGGGCAGTGTCCCTCCACATCACCCACAATGCTCCTGGTGGCTTTACAGCCACACTTCTAACCATAGTTGCAAAGACTCTTGGATAGTTTTGGATGAAAAGTGCTGCAAGCTAGCATGAGCCGGTATATGGCACTGGGCTGGGACTTAGGAGGCCTATTCCCAGCTCTGCCACTGGGCTTCTGGGTGTCTTTGGGCAAATCTTTTGTACAAGGCACACCTGTAAAATGGCAATACTGATACTTGCTTCCTTTGTAAGATGCTTTAGGATCTATGGATGAAAAGTGGTACATGAAAGCCAGGTAACACTATATGGCATTGAATAGCATCTTACAGTCTCCACCCTCCATTCATTGATCACTAGTTGGTGCTCGGTTCTAAAATATATCTGAAAACCTCTGAGTACTATGGACTTTAAAACAATGGATTTAGTACCATGATAGTCATTGCAATAAATATATTTCTTAAGCAATCTAATATCAGTTTGTTCCATGTCATCTACAAACTAATCTTTTTTTAGTTGATTTTCACAACTGGTAATAAGGATGGATTTTTTCCCCGCCTAAGAGACAGGCCTCATTCAAGACCATTTATCCAGATCCCGCCAAGCTTTAGTGTTTTGATATACTGGTATACTCATCTGAACTGAATTCTGCAAACCCCAAACCCATCTAGCCCATTCAATCCATTTTTACATTCAATTGTGCATTTTATGGTATTTATTTTATTATTATTAATTAGTTGTTCAAGTGCTTCAGGATTTTACATTTTTGCAACAAAGCACCCACAAATACATCCAGCACTCCACCTACAAATACATCCATCACTCACAAAACAGCAGAAAGAGGGAATATGTGGTGCTGAAGTCTGAACCCTTGAGGGCAACAAGATTTTCTTCTGGGTGGGGGGAGAGGGGGTACCAAGAACAGGTCCCCTCTCTTGTAGCTTAAAAATTTGGCCTACAGGTTTCTTTCTCTTTCAACAAGAAGCAGTGAGCAAACCCGATGGACACCATGAAATTGGGTGGCTCAAAGCCATGTTATAAGAATTATTTGGCTTCCCTGAATCAAGGCTTTACTGGTCTGTTCAATTGATCTAGTTCCATGATTTCCTGCCAGGCCAATTAGGCTAAGCATCTCTTTAATTACAAACCTGCAGTGGAAAAGACCATGAAAATTACGACATAAAAAGGAGGCCCTTGAATTTCACACCCTTCCTCACACCCAGAACTATTATATATACACAACAGTACACATGCTGTCTGTTTTCAGTACCTTTGTTGGATTGGCTGCAATGACAACATGCTGCAGCACTGACTAATCCTTACTGATCATTACCCACTGGAGACTTTAAAGGCCCTTGGCTGACATTATCAGTGAATGAGTGTATTTTCTGGTAACGAATAAGCACTTATGAGTCATGAGGCTGCTGTGTGTGCAAACTGGGCCTATGAAAATCCTAGCAACAGCCAAGAGGGAAAGCTATTGCAATTCACCTCTTACTAAAGTTTATGCCAGTTGCAGCAGATTGTTCAAATTCATTTGCAGAGATTTTTTTGTATACCCTCATCTCAGCAAAACCAAACCGGAAAGATGTCTGACCTTTAATGTTACAACAGTCCTGCCTTTCTCAAAACACTATTATTTCCTCCACTTTAATGACTGTGGCTTTTGAACGTGGAAATTTTACTTTGAAAGTGCTGTTCAATTCTTCAGCTTCACTTTGCAAGAGGGAGAATCTATGATTGCTCAATATGGGAGTCATTTTTTTGGATGGGATGGAACTAGGGTTCCTAAAGCAGGAATATGCCTTCTACTATAAAATCACATTTCAGAGTAACAGCTGTGTTAGTCTGTATTCGCAAAAAGAAAAGGAGTACTTGTGGCACCTTAGAGACTAACCAATTTATTTGAGCATAAGCTTTCGTGAGCTATAGCTCACTTCATCGGATGCATACTGTGGAAAGTGTAGAAGATCTTTTTAGTATGCATTCGATGAAGTGATCTGTAGCTCACGAAAGCTTATGCTCAAATAAATTGGTTAGTCTCTAAGGTGCCACAACTACTCCTTTTCTTTTTATAAAATCAGAGAAGGCACATCACTGAGCCAGAGGGAGGGAGGGATGTTCTCTTTCATCAAAACAAAGAGGAACTAACTTCAACATCTCGTTGAAGGGAATTGCGACATGTATGATTATCTTGCCCAGTTATAATTTAGTCCAATTGTAATTTTTGTAGATGGAGTTATACAGATGATTTCAAGTGTGGTATCTGCTATTATTTTAATACAGGGCTGACCTCCTGGGGAGAAGCTGTGATTGACATGCTAATTAAGGCCTGCTACCAGAAAGGGGTTGAGTGCAGTAGTTAGGAAGACAAAAGGAGGGTTAACTGGACAATCTACAAAGACTACTTTCTAGGGTGGAAGTTCCCTGGAGAGTATAAAAATACAGGACATTGAAACAGCTTTTTTGGGAAGACCCATATACATCTATCTATAGATTGCAGGAGGAAATATTGTTAAAGAAACACCAATGTATGTTTTGCACCTAGAAGCAAACCGATTGAAATAAATATTTACTCCCAGCTGCAGAAGAAGATGTTTAATGAGAAGCTATGTGTACTTTTGAGACAAAGTTAATGAGGTGATGCCTGGGGTGAAATCCTGGCCCCATTGACTTCAACAGCAAAATGCCCATTGCTGTCAATGGGGCCACGATTTCACCCCGGTCAGGGACTCTCAGAGGTTTTTGGGGGTCCTTGGCAAAATCTGAAACTGAGGACCCCTCACTCACCCAAAAAAATTGCCACTAAGGGGAGGCTCTGGGGGGAGGGGGTTGTAGAGGTACCTGCCCTGCATTCACCCCATATCTGAGGATCCTGTCCCATGGGGCTGGGCCCACTCCCCACTGCAGGCATTGCAGCATGGCATGTGGAGTCACCCCACTCACATGACAGAAGGGCGGCTGAGTGGTGCCGCACCAGGTCATACCACCACTCAGTTTGGAGGACCTCTCAACTGGCAGCCTGAGGAAACGGCCCCTTTTTAAGCCCCCCCCAACCAAGGCGGCTCCATCCCTGAAAAAGATTTGTAATAAACTGGTCAGGTCACAGGGCTGAAATGGCACATCCCCTGTTAAAGCAAATATGTTCTCCCTGTTCTGTAGTTTGCCCATAAAGTCTTCTGTTCTCAGCTGAGTTAGACAATCAGAGAAAATTTTTGCTGATTCTCTTGAAGGAAAGACCTCTGGTCACAGGGGAAAGAGTGAGAATGGTGGATACCCCAGCTGACATCAAATGTCAATGGCATGGAGAAAGCTACCTTCCATCTAGAACAGGGACACTAAAACATACAGAGACAGGGGCCACCAGGTGTGGGCAAAGGAGGACAAGATGATCCCAAGAATATAAGGTTTCCTCAGAGTAGGAGTACTGAAAAATCCCAAATGACTGTAAGTATTACGGTAGTATCCAGGGGCCCAACCAGAACTGGGGTCCAGCTGAGCAGACACAACTGCTGTTCCCTTGCTTTCAGTGCATTCCCCCTTGCTAGAGAAACTCCAATTGTGAAGAGACTTTGAAGTCAGCCTCTCTTCACTCTGACTGCTAGTGAGGCTTTTCCACAGCCACTCCCTTCTCTACTTCTCCCTCATCAGTACGTGTGTGCATGCACAGTTAGGGGGGAGCAATTCAGAGCGAAGGGTACAAATCCTTCACCGTGCAAATCCTGGAACCTAGCTGCCCAGAAAGTCAATTTCAAAGAAGGTAGGTGAAGTCCTATCTTTTATTGGACCAATTTCTCTTGGTGAGAGAGAAAAGCTTTTGAGCTTCCACAGAGCTCTTCCTCAGGTCTGTATAAGCTTGAAAGCTTGTCTCATTCACCAGTCATTGGTTCAAGAAAAGATGTGACCTCACCCACCTTGTCTTTCTAATATCCTGGGACCCACATGGCTACAACAACACTGCAAATTTCAGACAAACCTCCTTTGCCAGCCTCATTTTTTTAAAACTACTTGTTGAAACTTACCTAAAAACAGCAACGTGCCCTACTTCTCCTATTCCACCCAGAAGCAGTGGGTTTATTTCCACCTTCAGCTGCCTCTTCCCAGGAACTGTGCTGTACAGCTCACATTTGGAAGGTTTTATTTGCCACCACAATGGATAGAAACTATAATAACAACAAGTTAAAGCTTAAACTGTGCAGATGGCACTGAACTGGGGCATGTGAGTGTGCGTCCACTGGTGGAAGGGGAGCAGGTGGAGAACCAGCACGTGGAATTGTTTCCCCTTCCCTCCTGCCCTTCAGTTCATCAAGACTCTGAGCTTTATTGTTTTTCAAAGATCTCCCCAAACAATTATAACCCATTTTGTCCCAGATCTCAAAATTAATTTGAGCTCAAAATTATATATTGCTAAGGTTAATTATTTTTAAAAGAAATCCACTTCACAAGTTAAATGGTGTGTAGCTGTACAGTACCATCCATTCCTCAGAGACCTCTCAACAGCTCTGAGGCATGCCTGCAACGTGCTATGTCATTATGAACCTATAGCTCCTCCGGATTATTCCTTGCTTGCTGTTTAATTAGGCTATTAAGATTGTCCTAACTCAAGGAGACTTGGGACCATAGAAAAGCTTCTTCACTGCCATATAATCTTGTCTGTAATAAGGAGTCATTTCTTTTCTGCTGGCACCTAAAGTGAACTCACTTCCTCCTGGCCTCAGTTAAAATACCGGGTGTAAGAGCACTAGAGAGCTCTGAGAGTGACCAAACAGGATACTGTACCTTCTGTCTACCCATACAACCCACAATCTAATTTATGTGCATGTGGATGCCCCAGCAGAGTCCAACCCTAGTCAACTTCAAGGCTTTAACAGGGAATAGGTATTATTGTTATTATTATTTATACTACCATACTGGCTTGGAGCCCCAGTCATAGTCCAGGACCCCGTAGTAAACAGCTTTATAATCCAGATTTACTGGAGTGGTTAATTCACAACAAACACCCTGGATTCTTGAGGGGTCACTGTACCAACAGTCTCTTGAGTTCAGAGCTGATTAAATAGAGTCTCTTGCCCTTCATGCCATTTAACCCTGTAGACAGCAGCACTCTTAGCCCAGGCAGAGACCATTCTTCCCTAGAACTGAGGGTCTCTCCTGTAGCCCTAACAAATCCTTACTTTACTACGGAGGCCCAGCGGTCACCCACTCTTTCCAGACTTGGCAGCTTCCCATTGCAGGAGACAGGGCAGGGTAGGTATTTTTCCTTCCCTATAAGGAAATTTAGTAAGCCTTTCTTCCCTTTGGGGGGATAGGGTGCATGTGCCACATCATGCAATAGCATATCCAGCTTCAGAATGCCAGACTTGGAAACGTATGCCTTTGTATTTCCAATTGCAATTATAATGAATAAAACCTGGGGCATTCCAACAAATTTTAAGTACTAGCCATTTAGCCATGCTGACCTGGAAATTCTTGATCACTATATTTTTGAGTCCTCACTTTACAATTAAATAAGAGCTAAGAGGTTAACATCACTGATTTTTTTTTAAAATGTCTGTACAAAGCAAGCTTGTATTGGTTTGGCTCCTGTCTGCAAGTAAACACTGTCCAAAAAACCCCCCATGATAAATGTTTCCTTTGCATAGAAGAGTAAGATCTTGCACAATAAGCCAGAAAGTCTAAGTTGTTGGGGTTCTTAGTATGTCTGAATCTAAAAAAAAAAAAAAAAAAGGAAGAGGTAAGGTTTCGTTTTAATACACTTTTCACATGTATAGTGCCTTCACTCAGGGATCTAAAGACTTTGTAAACAAGTAATACTCATAGTTGTCATTACTATTTTTGCAGATGGATAAATTACCAAGCTCAGAGATGTTAAAGGTGAACGCCAAAGCAAAGCAAAAACTATGCATTTCCCCTTTGTTGCTCTCTGTGTTGTGTAAAGCCGACTGCAATGGTTTTATCTAAAGAACAAAAAAAACACCCCGCACACCTTTTGTTTAACACAGAAATGTGAAGCCTTTACTTCCTTTTTTGTTTCGGCAAGTTCTTAATGATATGGAAGTCCTTTGTAAAGCACTTTGAGATTTACTGATGAAAAGCAAAAGATTAGTGCTAGGTATTATTTGTAGGACCTGCATTAAATGATTTAAGGACTCAGCTACACTACAACTATCATGCAGTCAAAACCCAGCTAAAAGTTATAGTGCAGATAACATCTACTTAGGTGTTCATATGCACGCTAACAGTTTGAATTGTCCAGGGGCTTAACACAGACAGAGTATGTCCCATCTACAGTATTAACCTCATTATAACTGGGTCCCCTTGGTTCTAGTTATAGTTGGACAGGGGCCACCTTATTTGTGTGACAGTGGAAGATCTGTACCTCAGGCTACAATCTCATCACCTCTTGGGTTCTCCAAAGATCTTACCAAGGTCCTCACTCAAAGAGTACTCCTGAGAGCATTCTGCCTCCCAAAATTGAAAATTCTGCGCACAATATTTTAAAATTCTGCATATTTTGTTTGTCAAATAAATGTGGGGGCTCCAGGATGGCATTGGGAAGCACAGGCCACTGGCTGCACAGAGATGGGAGATCACTGTGCAGCTCTCCCTTGGGACATGGACTCAGTGGTGGAGCTGCACCCAAGCCTGCCCCATAAATACATCAGGGCCCTGCCTTCCGTGCCAGGTGCACCAGGTGTGGGCAGGCAGGCTCAGCAATGCAAGATCCAAGTGTAGAGGGGCTTTGTGTGGGGGGATTGAGAGGGTTCTATGTGAGGCAGTCTGGGTGCAGGTGGCTCAGTGGAGGATCCAGGTACAGGGGCATGTGGATGTACAGGGGCTTGTTGGTGGGTTCTGGATGCAACGGTAATAGGATTCTGCAGGGGGGTCCAGGTGAAGGTGGTTGGGGCTCAGCAGGGTGTCTGTCGGGGGTGGGTACAGAGTTAGGCAGGGTGGTCTGGGTGTGGGGAGCTCATGGGGGGGCCAGATGTGCGGGGAGTGGGGCTCAGTGGGGTGGGGATCCATGTGCAGCTGGTTGGGGCTCGGTAGGATGGAGACCTGGATGCAGGTGGCTCATCGGTGTGGTCCAGGTGCAGGGGGCGTGGGGATCATCAGGGCGGGTTCTGGCTGCAGGAAGGTGAGGCACTGTGGGAGGGTCTGAGTGTAAGTGGGTCTGGATTCATGGGGGTTGGGCGGATTGGGGAGCAGCTCCCTGGCAGTTGAGGAGCGATGGGTGCAGGAAGTGCCGGGGGTGGGCAGGAGTGGGGAGTTTGCAGAGCTTCCTACAGCTGGGGAAGAAATCTGGGGCTGGGTCTGACATGGCCCCAGATGCTGTGGAGGGGAAGAGGAAGTCCCATGAGTCCCAGCCCAGCTGGAACTAGCAGTTGAGCTCGGCACTGGGTAGAAGCCACTAGTCAGGTCTTCTCCAGTCCCGCCCCCTGCCCCACAGTGATTTATCTCTCTGCCGGCTGCCCTGGGCACTCCAAACATACTGCTGGGGAGAGTTGCATGACTGCTCCTGTGACTTCCCTTTGCTTCCCCATGAGAAAGTCATTTTTCTGCAGGGAAGGAAAGAAATCTGCGGGGGACGTAAATTCTGCACATGCACAGTGCTGCAGAATTCCCCCAGAAGTAAAAGAGAATGAAGTGAAGACCTAATTTTCCCCATGTAAAAAAATCAAGCAGAAATATAAACTATTTGAAACAAAATCTGAGGTTATCTTTTTACATAATAAAGGTCAAAGCCAAATAGTTTCTGATGTTGCTTTGGAGTTTACCTTTAACTACCGAGGGGGAGAAGCTCCCGCTTTTAGTGACTCCTTCCCTAAGCCTGAAGTTGGTGAGATGATTCCCCTCCTGGGAGCCCAGTAGGCGCCCTCTGTTGGCCTCATGGAAATCCCCTGTTGGTGTCTCATCATACCCCCTTCTTTGCTTGAGCTGAGAAAAGACAGAATTATTTGGCTGAATACAAATGGCTTAATATTGCTGACAAAGCAAGTAACACAGAGACTTTGCAAAAGCCACTTCTAAATCACACTCTATTCAAAGCACAAGAGATATACAGATCATGGAAAAATAACAAACACCTGCACACAAAACCCTCCCTCAGTTTCCTCATCCCTCCCAAGAGTCCTGTGGGTCTTAGTTCAGGGAGTCCAAGATCTCTCTGCACTACTTCTCTTCTGCTTCAGGTCTCCCTTTGCTAGAGAAAGAACAGCCATTTCTAACACAATATCTCTTCCTGTCCATCCACTGGAGTGTTTCCACGCGCTAGTCCTCTGCAGTCTGCCTCCCCACAACCCTCTGTGTTCATTACAGCAGGTATGTGTCATTAGTACATCAACGGTCTTTGGCTGGTAGTTCCCATTGACCTGTTAGAGCAAGATTATTCAATTACCGATAGTCTCTGGTTCTGGGACAGATACCCACTCCCATCCTTACCACAAGAGAGATAATGCAATCTGACATGACAATACATAATAAAAGATATTATTAGGGCATAATTTTAAAGAGAGTTCATAAAATCAAATTGGGATTCATAAATTCACATCGACAGATTCCGACACTGTCACAGGCCTACTTATCTAAAGGAAAAGAAAGAAAAGTATCCTCCATAGCATGAATCTATTACACACAAAAGAATCAGGTTGCATTTTAGTAATGTAAGCAGTTAATCTAAGCATGAAAATTCAGCTTTATTACTTACGTACTTGTCATCAACCAAGTATGAGCATATGGCAGAGAAATGAAATACACAGTTCCCACGTGGATAAAAGCAACAGTCGAAAAGCCTATTAATGGAATGTGAATCTGCTGAATTGAAGAGATTTTTGTGGTAATACTGTCACAACATCCAAGCTTCCAGATTTCAAGGAACTGAAAATCAATAGCTTCTCTGGACAAGTGGTGTCAAGAACAACCCATATAATCTATGTAGGTATTTTTAAAGCATTCACCTAGGCACTGTAGAATTTAGCTATTGAGCTCAAATGCAGAAAAGAAAGAAGTAGAAACAGACCTAAACCACAACCTAAATATCAATACTCCTGAACGTTGAGTTTGGCTTGAAGCCACCAGATCTGAACTCACGTGTATGGATCTGGAGCAGGTTTGGATCCAAAACTAGAAGGCAACTGCTTTCCTGCTCTAATTCAGATGCACCCCTAAGATGGCCAAAATCTCATAAAAAGAAACTGATCTCATCAGATTTCTTCCATTTGAGTCAAAATCTTGCGTGAACAATTAATCAACTCCTAACCCAACCTCTGAATCCTACCTCTGCTTGGTGTTGAACCTGAACTCTGAACCTTACTACGAAACATTATCTGTTTCTGGATCCAAACATTACCCTCTTGGTCCACCTCTAGACCCTAAGGGAAACATTGGAAAAATGTCCCCCACTGTGAGGTGTAGGTATGATTCATGGATAACAGTTTGGGTCCTGTTATGTTGGGTCTCCAATTACTAGGAGCTCCTTAAATAAGGCACTGAGACTCAATAGTGGGGTACGTAACAACGAGCTTTACTGATCATGTCTGCTCTGTATGGGTACCTACACAGCATGAGCTAACCTCCCACATATAATGGGCACAGTATAAATGAAGGATTTTTTAGGGATAGTTTCTTCTATGGTTGTTCCAAAGTCCTGTAGCACACAATCCCTGGACATTACATCAGCTATGAAAAAACAAATATAGTTAAATGCAGGGGAAAACGTTCAACGTCAAATCTCCACTTCATAACACAGTCATATAACAGAGAGGAAGTGAAGGGATGATGTTTTAATTCCTTGTGCAGACCTTAAATACATTCTCTGTGGCACTGCTTTCTTCTTCTGTGCGTCAGCAATCCTTACTCCATTTAGATACTGAGTCATGGCTAGAAATCAACAAGGTATCTGGCAGCATTAATGCATTTACTTCAGCACTACTGACTAGCAAGAAAATTATTTCTTAAAAGCAATAGGAAAAAAACCAGAGGAAACAGGAAAAATATGACACACATACAGAAGAGCTCAACTGTTTAGGCCAAGGGGAACATTTTAACCTCTTTACTTTCCATGGCCAGCCATTAGCATAAGTGGTGGAAGCAATCAAGACACTGAAGAACAGGTGATCCCAAATTATAATATTTTAGGGGGGTGCCAAGTTCTGCTTACTCAGGCCTCTCTTTGACCAAAGGTTGGCCCTGCTACCCAGGTTGTGTTTAAATAGAATTCACTTTCAAACAAACCACTAAAACATTATTTCTTCCACATGCTTTAAAGGAAAAGTCACTGTCAGGTATTTTTTGCCTGTAATTTAATTATTGTTAAACAAGGTTTTACAAAACCAAATTTCAATAGAAATGTTTTAATTTTTTTAAAGAATCAATCAATGAGGTTTTTTTAAAAAAATCTCCTGCAGTAGTGGAAACTCAGACAAAATATCACTGTGCTAGTGTATGAGAATCAGGGAGTGAAAATAATTTAAAGGAAAATAGCACCAGTCTAGTTTTATTGCCCAAAACAAGTGAAATAATAATAAAATAAATAATAACAACAATACAATCAAGTAAGCATTGCTTAAAATTAAACATGATATCTTACTTTTTTCCAGTTGTACTAATGTATGGTGCAATTTTTACCACAGGTAAGGCATTAAAAAAATGTATACCTGACCGTAACTATCTAAACAACAGAATATGTAGGGAAATGATCAGTTATACCCAATTCTCAGAGAATGTCTCATGTCAGTACATCACTAGACAACATATCACGTTAGAGAACAAAAAAAGTTTCAGTGGTCATTTTTAGTTTAGAAATGCTTAGAGATCTAACATTTACATCACTTCAACTACCAGAATCAAGGATCCTTTTCCATTTGTCATTAAACATCTCAATCGGTTGAGGATGATATGAAACTCATTTCATAAGCAGGAGTTCCTGAATCAGGCTTCTCCGTGTGGCCAAGTAATCTTTAATATAAAGGATGAAACAACAGAAACTTTCAGACAACCTGTAATCAGAACCAGGCAATTATAATACAGGTTACAAATGCCCTTTCCCTGTTCATTGAGTGTGGAAAGAAGATAAGACTCCAGATCTGTATGTAGACCAGCCACCGTGACTATAGAAAATTTTCCGAAGCTAAGATAACACAGTGATTACTACATGCATCGATTGACAGATAGATATTCTTTGTGTATTTTCACATCATCCTTAGGCATATTTTTCTTCTATGCTTGTATCAGCAATGTTACACAGAAAGGCTAAGGAAACAATATTTCACCTAGGTAAATTTGATTCCAAATCATTTGGTTCTCTTCCGGCTGGTCTGATTCAGTTTATTGTAAAGTAATATACAACAGTTAACCAGCCTAAGATGTCACCAGATTGTCTCTGATCCAACAAAACATATTACTGGAAAAGTACAGGCCTTGAAACTGAACAAAATTGCAAAAATATGTGAGGCTGATAACTGACCTTTCAAATTTTCCCCTGCTTGCTGCTGTTTCCTCATTTCTACCAGGAGGAACAAAGACCAGGAGGACTGGATAGTTCAATGAACTCGTAAAGGGATATAAGCTTTCTTCCACTAGGACCCTCACTAGTTGGAAGGCATCCTGGGTCAGTAGTGAGCTGTGATGGCAAGTTATCACCTAATGGTTGTTCAGTAATCTGTATGAAATGAATTTGGTGGTCTCCGTCCTATTCTCAGTAAACAAATGTCCGTATCATTAAACCACCACCACCATCAGAACTGACACTACTCACCATTCTTGTTGGCAGTCTTAACAAAGAGCCCAAGGACTGAAGTGCATGGCGACATGGAAACTGAACTATTCTCTCACACCTAGAAGTGTTCTCAATGTCAAAGTTGAAGACTGTGGGTGGGATGATGTGGGGAAGCTTATACTGCGTATGGCTGTTCTGTGGAGAAAGAGATAATATTTGTCTTCAAGACTGCCAATCTGGTACCTTACCTGAGCACTATATTTTCTAAAAGTTTGATTAAAACATCCATAAAAATACCACAGAACTTTCTTATTAAATAGAAGCAAAGCAATGGTCTCTGGACACATGTGAGGAACAACGCTCCTAAACTTAAATTTCAGATGATATCAACAATTCATTTCATTACTCCAAGGACCAGGGAGATATAGATGACCATATGGTGGAGATGGAACATTTTCTCTCTGGTGGAGAAAAATAGCAACAAGCAGAAAGACTGTTTTTGCATCTTGCATCTGTGGCACTGAAGAGGCCTTTGTGCTAAGAACCGCCACAGGGTTTCACATTGAAACTGGCAAGCTTAAGTTGTTTCGGAAGTTAATAAACCTTGTGTGGACATATGGATCAACAACATCCTCACACATCACTCATTGTACAATATTACAGACTGAAATTTGGAGTTCAGACATGCATATGCTAGAAATATTGTTATTTTCATTGGGCTTTGTTACAGGGGTTCAAAGGAAAGAAGAATGTAAAGTTAAGACATCATTAAATCCCAATTCATCACCTAAACCTGACCAAAAAGGTAGTGAAGGCAAGATTGCTAACAGCTTAGAAGGAACAAATTAAGCTAAATCCTGACTGTGTGAAATATTCGGGTGTACTAGTAAAAAGTAACTAATGGCATACTAAAACAAAGTAACATTCTGACAACCCAGGGAGTCCCTTTCAGCGGCACTCCTCTATAATGAGCTAGGATTAATACTAATGGAATGTTTCTACATATTTTTCATCATCATCATTATCATGACAAATCCCAAAGGAACATGGCCTCCTTGCAAACTCAGAACCACCTGGATTGCGCCACTGCAGCTTTTGATGCCCACATGATCACTGGCTGTGTAGCGACTTTTTTTGGTACACAACACTTCTGAATTCATTGGTCCTCCATTCTAATATTATGTCCATACCCAGAAAGCCGCAGAAACTGAACCAGTGCTTATGAAGGCGGTTGCTCGGTTCGGGTTTGAATATCCTCATTTTTTATCTTGTCCTATCACTTGATATGGGCAGCTGGGGAAGATGACAAGAACCAAAAACATCAGTCCAGGGTTCTTCAGCCCTTCACAGTGCCCACGTTTCCCTTCTGTGCAATAGAGTCAGTATGACTATGGTTCTATAGATCCACAGCTTCATAGCAAACTTGATGTCACGACGCCCCCACAGAGGCCACTTAAAGGGCCCAAAACATGGCGGCAGCTGCTGATACATGAATGTTTGCATCTTTTGAGCTGCCTTTAGCACTATCTATGAAACTGCCAAAATATTTGACAGGTGCCACCTGCTTGATGTCCCACCTGTACAGGTTAATATAGAGGTGGTTGTAATTTGGAGCTGGAGTCTGCTTGATGATAATGGCCAGAGACTTATTTTTATCCAGATTAATTACCACACCAATGCGCACATCTTCTTGCCTGACCAGATTGGCCATCAGCTGCAGAGATTCACCAGACTGAACCAACAAGATAATATCATTAGCATATTTGAGATCTCAAAGCAGAATGTTCGGCTCAGCACCACCCACAGCTTCCTCAAGTTTATCAACCAACCAATCAGCACAGATATTGAACAATGATGGCAAAAGAACACAGCCTTACCAAACTCCCATGGAGACAGGAAACCAGGCCGAATGGCTGCCACTGACTTGAACGCAGCTTTCCATTCCATTACAGAGCTCCTCAGTCCATGACACTATTCCAGGGATGCCAAGTCACCCTATCAGATCTCAGATCATCATCGCCAACTCAGCCCTTCAAACGTCAACCATGGATCAGTGAAGAGACACTTACAGCAGATGCACCTAAGAAACCAGCAAGGCTACAGTCTGCATCTTCAACAAAATGTTTGTCGAGAGCAAAAGTAAAAGCTGAATGGGTTTGACTTTGGAACATCGTCAAGTCATTGTGTAAAAAAGATAAGGAATCCTGGTGGTCAACTCAGGCAGCCAGTTTAGAACAGGCTGCCACCAGGCACGATCTCTGCAGTCCCTAATCATCTTTGCAGTGTTTGCAAGGAAGGTGGCACCAGCTTGACCAGTAAAGAATCAGGATGGCAGCATCAGCCAGAGTCTGCAAGATCAGTTGCATCAATGGGAAGATCCTCTCAAGATGCTCTTCCATTGTCCATTGACTGCAGTCGCTCTTCCATATGAAGAGGGCAGGAAGTTCCAGAAGAGTCACTTTACTTCAAACAAGGAGAGAACTGGATCATAGCCCATAAGCAGAAGTCTGGGAAAGCACCAGGGGTTTGTAACATTACCCCTGAGTTGCTGAAGACAGATTATGGTATTGTAGTAACATGATTGCATAGGCTCTTCCAGATCATCTGGCATACTAATATCAACCCTAATGACCGGAAGAAGAAGGGGGTTATTCATCCTCTGTTCTAAAGGTGCGATAAGGCCAAATGTAGCAACTATAGAAGCATGATGCTATTGTCAGTCCCAGGGGAAATCTTTGCTTCCGTGTTAATGTCCCAAGCCAACGATGCACTTTGTGGCAAAGGCCAGGATACTCAGTGCCACTTTAGACCTGGTCATTCCTCTGTCAATCAGATTTTTATCTTGAGACAGCTTTTTCAGAAGATGGCTGAATTTAATAGGTTGCGCGGAGCACTTTTTGTACACTTCCATCAGGCCTTTGATTCAATGCATTGAGCAAGTTTGTGGGATCTGATGAGTTTATTTGGCATCCCAGGTGATACACTTTTCCCCAGTAACAGTGGCCAGGTCCTTTATCTGGCTACCAGTATCTCTATCACCTGGGAAGGTTAGATCTGAATGTTAAACCCTTCTCCTACTGCCCTCTGAGTTAAAGAACTAAAGAAAGACAGAGAGTGTTGTGCTTCGAAAACCGAACAGATAGTTTAATTGGGGTAATTAACAACAATGCCAGGATAGACTGCAATCCTGTCAAAGTAAGGGAAATCAAGTTCGGCTTATCGCAGCAACCATAACTTGTCTCCCTTAAATTTATGCAGTATTTTCCATATCTGTGTATAATTTATAGCACATCCAGTGGCAGTATTATGTTCATGCTGTAACAAACTTTGAATTTCCTGACTGCATTAACATACAAAAAAAATTTGAGAGGGAGGTGATTTTCTTGGCTTAAATGGAAAAAAGGGGATTGATGACATGCACAGGAGCATGAGATTCAAAGAAAAGCAAAACACTGATCCTTCTGTGGGCAGAAACCAAATCTTGTTTAGAGAAGAGAAGCTGCAGCATGTAAGCCAACAAGTTCAAACCTTAAAACTATTTTAAAATTAATTTTTTAGTAAAAAAGAAAAAAGCCAAACAAGAGAACATTTTTGTGATAATCCCCCAACCTTCATAGATGTAGGTGTGGGGGGAAGGGAGGGGACAGGGGGTGGGAAGAGTAAGTTCCATCCAGTGTATTCAATCAAATAAATTCAGAGAACAAAAATAATTACACTTGCTTTGCTCCATCATTTATACCCATTTTACAAAAACTCCTAATATCTGTTGCCTTTATCTGGGGAATGATCCAGACATTTCTAGAAGTTTCGATAAATTCCAACACCAAGATCCAAATTCTATTGTCCATCACATTTGTGCATTCCCACTGAAATCAATGGAGTGTCTCAGGAATAACTAAGGTTACAACTTAACCACATCTGTGAGAGCCAAGCTGATCGAAGGATGTGGATACAATGAAAGGCAAACAGTTTACCTTTGATGACTAATGAAAAAGAGGGTGGATTTAGAGGGAGGGGCTACAGCTAGCATGTTGAAATATATGTCTGTATGGGTCACTGTTGTAACCCAGCCAAGGTGGAATTCAATTCAAGTCAATGGGCATTTTACCATTGATTTCAGCATAGCCAGAGTTCACCCATAAAATTTAGAAATATAGAAAGCTCTTAGGTCACTTAGTTCATTTCCTGTGCAGGCTTGGTCCTCACAGTATATATCCTAGTGCTGTGGTCCATGCTTGCTTGAAATGTGGGCTTATACCACCTCCCTTGGACAGCCTTATAGGCCACACTGTTAGGAGATATGCCATATATGCACAGTGAATATTAACATAGCACGTGCATCTAGCTACAGAGGTGGCAGTATTTAAAAAGTTATAAAGAACATTTTTTAAAATGAAAAGGAGTACTTGTGGCACCTTAGAGACTAACCAATTTATTTGAGCATGAGCTTTCGTGAGCTACAGCTCACTTCATCGGATGCATACCGTGGAAACTGCAGGAGACATTATATACACAGAGACCATGAAACAATACCTCCTCCCACCCCACTCTCCTGCTGGTAATAGCTTATCTAAAGTGATCATCAAGTTGGGCCATTTCCAGCACAAATCCAGGTTTTCTCACCCTCTGCCCCCCCCACCCCCCAAACTCACTCTCCTGCTGGTAATAGCCCATCCAAAGTGACCACTCTCTTTAAAATGTGTATGATAATCAAGGTGGGCCATTTCCAGCACAAATCCAGGTTTTCTCACCCCCCACCTCCCTCCAAAAACCACACACACAAACTCACTCTCCTGCTGGTAATAGCTTATCCAAAGTGACCACTCTCCTCACAATGTGTATGAAAATCAAGGTGGGCCATTTCCAGCACAAATACAGGTTTTCTCACCTCCCCACCCCCTTTTTTTTTCAAAAAAACACACACACAAAAACTCACTCTCCTGCTGGTAATAGCTTATCCAAAGCGATCACTCTCCCTACAATGTGCATGATAATCAAGGTGGGCCATTTCCAGCACAAATACAGGTTTTCTCACCCCCCCACCCCCATACACACACAAACTCACTCTCCTGCTGGCAATAGCGCATCCAAGCTGACCACTCTCCTTACAATGTGTATGATAATCAAGGTGGGCCATTTCCAGCATAAATCCAAGTTTAACCAGAACGTCGGGGGGGGGGGGGGGGGGAGAAAAAAATAAGGGGAAATAGGCTACCTTGCATAATGACTTAGCCACTCCCAGTCTCTATTTAAGCCTAAATTAATAGTATCCAATTTGCAAATGAATTCCAATTCAGCAGTTTCTCGCTGGAGTCTGGATTTGAAGTTTTTTTGTTGTAAGATAGCGACCTTCATGTCTGTGATTGCGTGACCAGAGAGATTGAAGTGTTCTCCGACTGGTTTATGAATGTTATAATTCTTGACATCTGATTTGTGTCCATTTATTCTTTTACGTAGAGACTGTCCAGTTTGACCAATGTACATGGCAGAGGGGCATTGCTGGTACATGATGGCATATATCACATTGGTGGATGTGCAGGTGAACGAGCCTCTGGTGGTGTGGCTGATGTTATTAGCCCCTTTGATGGTGTCCCCTGAATAGATATGTGGGCACAGTTGGCAACGGGCTTTGTTGCAAGGATAGGTTCCTGGGTTAGTGGTTCTGTTGTGTGGTATGTGGTTGTTGGTGAGTATTTGCTTCAGGTTGGGGGGCTGTCTGTAGTCATTACATTACAAAAAGGTGCTTCCAGGAAATAAAAAACTGTATGACATATCTTAACATCTATCTACATCACTCTAGGTTAACTGGACAATGGTTAGGCATATGGTTTGCTGTATCCACTGCTTTTCATGATGACTAGTATTATCTAATTGTTTCCTTGTTCTCCCCCTCATCTGTTTGTTTTTTCCACCTGTTTGTTCTCTTTGGTCTTACTCTTTGATTGTAAGCTCTTCAGGAGAGGGACTCTTTATTTGTTATATGTTTGTATAGGGCCTAGCACAATGGGGCACTGCTGCTATTGTAATACAAACAAATAATAAATAATAACAATAACAATCCATGACTAAAAGAAAAGCACCAAGTCACAGAATAATTTATATATAAATTTTATTAAAAATGCAGGTACTGTATAAACTGTCATGAACAATTTTGAACATTATCATCCACACTTTTAAAGTTGAATCATAATTCTTACATATAAATAGCTATGAAAATGTCATGCACATATAAAAAGCAGAACTGAGCATTTACTTACAGTAGCACCAAATGCAGCTGCATAAAGCATTTTTTCTTGTTTTTTCTCCATAGGCTGTAAATAACCACTATAAGCTATTTTCTAAATTTTGTTACAAGGGCTGAGAAACACTTGATTTTAGTAATGTTTTAAAAAAAGAGGAAAAAAGAAGAATTTATTAATAATAAGTACATTGCTGCACCAAATGTTAGTTTCACTGTGTAAGTAATTGATATGCTCAGATCTTTAATCACACAAAATAAAATGAACAGTGAATTGTCTTTGAAGTAATATCTTGTATCAAGAGGAACATATTAACTTTTTCTATGAATACGACTGTGGTTCAATACTGAAATAAAAAACACTACAACCCAGGCATTGCTACGTCACAGAACAGGAACTGACTTGTCAGCTTTAGATACACTCCACAAGTCTGAAGATTATGGATACTCAGGCCTAGTTTACAAAAGACTTTTCTCTCAAAATTTCCCATCACTGCTTCCACCAGTTCAACCTAGGAATAATTTAACTATCCTGCAGTAATTCTTTAAAAAACAGCTAATACAGTTGATGCTGTGGGTAATTCTGCCCCAGAATATGTAACCTGGACCACAAAAACAGAACAATGCTTTGTGCTTAAAATATATCCATTTCCTGATTCTTTTGCATATATTCGCTGTCTTGTGTTGTAGAAAGAAGTTTTTAAAAAACATATATAAAAGCTATTGTGCTGAACTCAGCGGCACATAGACATAGTAAAACTGGAACAATACAAAGGTAAAAGATACTCTAGTTGTAAAGGCTATATATATCATATGATATTTGATATTTGAAAAGGTTTAAAAAGTATAAAATTAGGAAACATGCATAGGACACAGATTGCTTCACAGGCTTTGTCTACACTAGAAAAGGTTTGCCAGTGTAGCTATACCAGCAAAGTCTCCTAATGTAGCTGCAGTTTATTCTCGCATAAAAGTGTTTTTGCCAGTAGAATTTATGCAGGTTGTTGAGTGAAATACTCTACATCAGCAAAAGTACTTTTATGCCGATAAAACTGCTTACACTATAGCTTTTGCCAGTATAAAAATGTTGCAAAACATTACTCTATCAGCATAGGTTTCTAGCATAGTAGACCAGCCCACAAATAGAAAAAGTTCACTGCCTGCAAAATTCACTAGTAACATTTGGAAGAGGATAGGCAAACAATGAGAAATCCAGAATGTATTTTGGTAATAGTTCTTTTATAAGCCCACGTTGAGTGTTACACAGGTAGTAATGTAGAGTTTCTCGAGTCACAGGCTTATACCACGATTGTCGTTCTGGGAAACGGATAAAAGAAGGCGCTTGAACATGTTCAAGAATGTAATTTGCATCCACATTCAGTTTTTCGTATGATCCGATGAAATCGTACCTAACCGCACAGGGTTGGCATAGGTTGTAGATGGGCATCCAGTGTTCGTTCATTCTCTCTGCCTCTTCATCTAACAGGTACAGGAGAAACTCAGAAAAGGTGACATCATCTCCTGTGGACTTTCTGGAGCTTTTTCGGTATCTTTTTACTATTTCCACACCGTACTTTAACTGGTACTCTTTGATCTCTCCAAATTTATTCCTATAAGCTGATAAAAGTCTCTCCATCGGGTCTCGAACAAATATAAACTTGTAGTAGTGCTTTAGCCGGTAGCTGATCTCATCTGGCTTCATGTTGCCGAGAAAAACCAAGTCATTCTTGTGGTCCATTTTGAGCTTGACATTCACATTCTCCAGCGCTCCATCCAAAACTTTCAGTATTCGTTTCCAGTTGGAACAGGCGACTTTGGGGACGTAGCAGTATAAGAAGCGATATTTATCACTGACCAGGATGTGTTTGAGCACTGTTCTCCTCTGACCTGCTGAAAGCTCCCAGATGCTGTGAGGCATGTTCTTTTGCCCACACATGGTGCGGATTGTCCGGTTACGAACATCTTGTAGCACCTGGTAATCCATGTCCTCGGGAGCCGCTACCCTGGTGTCACCGCTGCTCCTCCAAGCAAGGTCTCCATGTGAGGGATGGAGTGGTGGTGGCTTCACCTCTGCCAAAATGCCCCTCTCAATCATGAGCAGCAGGCCACTGGAAGCCACAATCACCCCAAACATGAGCATGGAGGGCAACAGCATGGTGCCACTGCTGCCCCGCATCCTGGTGGGCACCACGGCCCGGCGCACGGAGATGGCTCCCATCTCTGCACCGCGCCCTGCCACCGGGGCGAGGGGGCGCGGGAACATGGCCCAGGCACTGGCTCGGTGTCAGGGCCAAACAGCAGGCGGAGCCGGCCCCTACCCAAGGGGGGACGGGGTGGGGCAGGGCTGTCTCCTGCTGGATGGAGGCAGCACCTTTCCCCTGGGGCCCAGGGTCTCTCTGCCAGGTGCTGCTGCAGGCCCCTCACCCAGGCCGGGCAGCGGGACTCTGCATGGCAGCAGGGGGCTCCCTAGCGGCTGCCCCCCATGCTGGGCTCGCGGCGCGCCAGCCGGGCAGCACAGCGGGCAAGGGGAGGAGGCCGGGCCGCCGCCGCCGTCCGGGGAGTGCGGCGGGCTGGACCCCTCCGGGCCCGGCAGAGTTGAGCGGCAGCGAGGGCCCGGATGTCCCGGGAGCGAGTGAGGGGGACGCGGGGGGAGGCCGGCAGTGACGGGGGAGCGGCGGGCGGCTCCGCCCAGCGGCTCGGGGCCAGGGGGCGGCGCCGCCCGCCCGGCAGTGAGGAGGGAGGCAGGGACGCCGGCTGCCGAGTTCGGGCTGTGTGCCCACAGGGACGTTGCGTGGGGGGGTATATGCCCACAGGGACGTTGCGTGGGGGGGTATATGCCCACAGGGACGTGGCGGGGGGGGGGTATATGCCCACAGGGACGTTGCGGGGGGGGCTGTGTGCCCACAGGGACGTTGCGGGGGGGGGGTATATGTCCACAGGGACGTTGCGGGGGGGGCTGTGTGCCCACAGGGACATTGCGGGGGGGGCTGTGTGCCCACAGGGACGTTGCGTGGGGGGGTATATGCCCACAGGGACGTGGCGGGGGGGGGGTATATGTCCACAGGGACGTTGCGGGGGGGGCTGTGTGCCCACAGGGACGTTGCGGGGGGGGGTATATGTCCACAGGGACGTTGCGGGGGGGGGCTGTGTGCCCACAGGGACATTGCGGGGGGGGCTGTGTGCCCACAGGGACGTTGCGTGGGGGGGTATATGCCCACAGGGACGTTGCGGGGGGGGGGTATATGTCCACAGGGACGTTGCGGGGGGGGCTGTGTGCCCACAGGGACATTGCGGGGGGGGCTGTGTGCCCACAGGGACGTTGCGGGGGAGGCTGTGTGCCCACAGGGACGTTGCGGGTGGGGTATATGTCCACAGGGACGTTGCGGGGGGGGCTGTGTGCCCACAGGGACATTGCGGGGGGGGCTGTGTGTCCACAGGGACGTTGCGGGGGGGGCTGTGTGCCCACAGGGACATTGCGGGGGGGGCTGTGTGTCCACAGGGACGTTGCGGGGGGGGCTGTGTGCCCACAGGGACGTTGCGGGGGGGTATATGCCCACAGGGACGTTGCGGGGGGGGCTGTGTGCCCACAGGGACGTTGCGGGGGCGGGGCTGTGTGCCCACAGGGACGTTGCGGGGGGGGCTGTGTGCCCACAGGGACGTTGCGGGGGGGGCTGTGTGCACTCAAGGCACTGCACAGCCTAGGGGAGGGAGCTGTGTGCCCACGGGGGGGGGGAGGAACACTGTGTGCCCACAGTGGCATTGTCCAGAATGGGGGCGGGACCTGCACAGATCGCCTCCACTGCAGAAGAGGGATTGTTGCACAGGGGTTTCTCTGCAGATGAGGGAACTTTGGGGGCTTTGGGTGGAGGTGGCTGGGACGAGAGCTGGGTGTTGGCATGGGGACAGTACGGGAGGGGGCTATAGAAATAGGCTGGGTTCACTGTACCCAGGAAGTGTCCAGGCCAGCCACTATAAACTATTTATTAATACAAATGGCACATGGGACCTGATTAATGAGGCAGAATACTGGGAGCCTTAAAGTGGAATTATAGTAAAAAAATCACATGTTCTTTCATAGCAGGGTTTTTTCAGTCTCAGTTGATTTCTTTGTTTTGAAAATTAAGATGTTCCTATTTTTTATTCCTCTTAGTAAAGAATGGCTGTGGAAGAGGGAGCTGGATTCTCCTCTTTCAGCACATCATCAATAGTACTGCTAACTACCAAGGAGGTGCGGAATCTTTTATTAATTGGTGATGGGGCTTGAGCCAAAAACAACCTAGCTTGACTCTCAGATCCCAGGCTAAATTTACAAACTGGGATTCGAAAAAAACAACTTTTTACTTTTAAATTGAAAAAGTTTGATCTGGCATCTTTGAAATACAATGGTATTTCAATGCTACTTTTACAGTCAGAATTCAGAACAATTGGTCTTGATCTTGTGGTCAGATTGACCAGAGCTGGGTGCTTGACACCTCTCATACTTAAAAAGCTCCTTTTTTATTTGAATGAAAAACCAATTATGAAAAACAGTTAAAAGGAAATTACATTTGAAAGAGTGAAGAAAGGGAACAACAACAACAAAAAAAACACCTGCCTGGATTTTTTCTGCATGATTCACTTCTAATTTACACACTGTGCAGCATTTCTAGAGTTGCTTCATTTATTTTTAACTCAAGGTCTGGCATTTTTGGTGAATTTCAATACAACTGGAAAGAATTTAGCTGGCTAGTTACAATTGGCAGAGCTACTTTCATAGTTTACCCAACTGTTTTTAAAGTAGCCTGGTATCTAGGTATGAAATACAAATTACAGGTAGCTGAGAAGTCAAATAAATGTGATCCCAGTGACTGACCATTCACGACCAGCTGTGTTTTAAAGTTGCCTCAAAGAAGTGTCAGCTGTTTCGTTACCCGACAATTAATTTGTTGACATTTTAGGTTTAGGAGAGACAAGGGGGGTGAGGTAATATCTTTTATTGGACTAACTTCTGTTCGTGAGAGCGGCAAGCTTTTGAGCCTACCCTGAGCTCTTCTTCAGGTCTGGGAAATGTACTCAGAGTGCCACAGCTAAATAGAAGATGGAACAGACGATGAAAATATCATAAATGTTTATATCATTGCTTTCATGATGCATTTGTCCAGAAATTTTTCTTCAAGGTGGCCCATGAAGTGGTTGGTATATTGGGGAACCATCCTAGTACCCGTGGCTGCTCCCATTAGGTGGCGTACCCCATAAAGTGCACTAAATGCCCCAGTAACAACTGTGTGGGTGAAATGAGAATCACTGTGCTCTCAAATGAACTCTCACAGAAAAATGATAAAAGACAAAAACATCCTATGACCTGTGGGTGAACACTTTTCACAAAGCAATCACTCTATATCTGACTTCTTGGGGTATGTCTACACAGCAGCTAGACACCTGTGGCTGACCCATGCCAGCCAACTCGGGCTGACAGGGCCCAGGCTGCGGGGCTGTTGCATTGCTGTGTAGGCTTGGGCTGGAGCCCGGGTAGTAGAACCCTGTGAGGTGGGAGAGGCCCTGAGCTCAGGCTCCTTCCTGAGCCCGGCAGTCTACACAGCAATGAAACAGCCCCACAGCCAAGCCCCGTGAGCCTGAGGCAGCTGGCATGGGCCAGCCGTGGCTTTTTCATTGCTGTGTAGTCATCATCCTCAAAGGAAACCTGCACAACACCTTCAAAAGATGAGCCTAGATTCTAAAAATCATGGACTCAAAAGAGACACCGGATTTATGGCTTATTACAACAATCTATAACCCACTAACCTCCCACGGCCCCCCCCAGCTTTCCGCCTCCTTTTTTCCCCAAACACTGAACAGGTGTTAACTGGCCACTTCACCTTGAATGGTCCCTTGAAATATGTTTTAACTACTTACGCTAAACAATCTGTTCTGACTTCCATTTAGCTGTGACACTCCGGAGTACATTTCTAGAGCCCTGCATGGATACAAAAATGTGGATCCACATCCGAGCTGCATCCACGATAATTAACTTGTATCCAACCCATGAGCCGCACTCCACCTTTTATATGTATCTCCACCAGCACCCTGTCTCACTTATTCCACTGCAGCATCTTCACGAGTTGCTCTGCCTGTGCTGGAAAGAAGGCGAAGTACCACAATAAATGAGAGATGCCGACATCATCTCTCTCTATAAAAAAAGAGAGGGACAGGTGCAACTGTAACAACTATTGTGGCATTTCCCTTCTTAGTATTATGGGAAAAACCTTTGCCCGAGTCATCCTGAACAGACTTCAGACCCTTGCAGACAGAATCTATCCTGAATCACAGTGCAGCTTCAGACCTGAAAGGTCTACTATCAACATGATCTTCTTGCTGAGTTGCTGAGACAACTTAAAGAGAAATGCAGAGAACAAAAAAGCCCCTCTACATAGCCTTCATTGATCTCACCAAGCTTTTGACCTTGTCAGTAAAAGTGGACAATTCATGCTTCTAGAAAAGATTGGAAAACCCCCCAAGCTCTTAAGCATGATTCGATCTTTTCATGAAAACGTACGGCACAGTCCAATACAACGGCTCAGTCTCTGAGGCTTTCCAGATTCGTAGCGGAGTTAAGCAAGGTTGTGAACTTGCCCTAACTCTGCTTGGGATCTTCTTCTTCCTGCTATTGAAACAAGCTTTTGGTTCCTCAACTGAGGGAATCTACTTGCACACAAGATCTGATGGAAAGCTGTTCAATCTTGCAAGACTCAGATCTAAAACCAAGACTCGGGAGGCCCTTTTCCAACACCTCTCTTCGCTGATGACGCAGCAGTGACAACCCACACAGATGCTCATCTCCAAAACCTTATGGGCAGTTTTTCCAAAGCCTGCCAAGTCTTGGAGCTTACTATAAGCCTAAAAAAGACTAACATAATGTGCCAAAGAGTTGAGGAAGCACTCTCCATCAAGATCAGCAACTAGGAACTTGAAGTGGGGAATGAGTTAACATACCTGGGGTCCACTATTGCAGGCAATCTTTCACTTGAAACAGAACTCAACATCTGCATTGGAAAAGCTGCCACAACAATGTCTAGACTTGAGCAAGAGGGTCTGGCAAAATAACAAACTGACAGGACACACAAAGATCTGTGTGTATTGTGCATGTGTTATCAGCACACTTTTGTATGGGAGCGAGACATGTCCCTTATACTGTTATCAGGAAAAGAGGCTCAACAGCTTTCATATGTGTTGCCTTCGTCGAATCTTTGGAATCTCCTGGAGGGACAGAGTCACCAACATTGGGGTGCTCAAACGAGCCAACATACCCAGCATGCAAACACTCCTCAAACAGAGATGCCCCCACTGGCTTGTGCATGTGTGCCGGATGAATGATGGTTGCACCCCAAAGGACATCCTCTATGGTGAATTGGCATCTGGAAAAAGACCCAAAGGACGCCCAAAATTGTGTTTCAAGGATGTGTGCAAGCAAGACCTCAAAGAAATGGACATGCATGTGGATAACTGTGAAGATCACACTCAAGACCGCAGCCTTTGGAAAGAAGAGCTCAATAAAGGTCTCCAGAGTTACAAGAGGAAGCAGTCCAGCTTAGCAGAGGAGAAAAGAGCTTGCAGAAGGCAAAGCCCAAAGGGTCGAAACATCAGCTTTAAATGTGACAGATGAAGCAGGCATTCTCTCTCTCGAGTGGGTCTCTTCAGCCATGTTCGCAGCTGCCATAAAACCAACTGAGTAAATTCTCAAAGACTGTAAACAATACATCCGCATCTGCAGATGCGGATATCCACGGATATAAAGTGGATATCCACTCATCTACAGGACTCTATACATTTCCCAGACCTGAAGAAGAGCTCTGTGTAAACTCAAAATCTTGTCTCTCTCTCCAACAGAAGTTGGTCCAATATATTACCTCACCCAGTTTGTGTCTCTCAAATCCTGGGACCAAAATGGCTACAACAATGCAAACTATTTTAGGCTTTGGACAGTTTGTCTAAATAATTTATAATACTCCCTTCATCAGCAACCCACTTTGCCTTAAACCCATCTTTTTAATTAAAAAACAACTCTCCCCCACAAAAAATGGGGAATGCTCTATGAGTTATGGAGAGATGAAGTGGCTCCAGATTAGGAGAGGGATAGAGAGTACAACTATGTAAAACCCTAGTTTCAGTTCACATGAACTAATAATTTTAAACATCCAAACTAACCTGTAACAGTTGCATAAAAGCCATCAGCTTTCTACATGCATCAGGGAGATCACTTACATATATCACACACACAAAATTGACTGTGCAATCTTAATTTGGCCAATCTCAACCTTCCCTTTCTGGCTTCTTGCCCCAGTTTCATTGCCCATCCCATCCCAGTTCTCTTCTGCACCCCAGTTCCTTGTCAGATTGGTCTTCCCTCACTCCATTCCTCCACTCACTGGTTCCTAGTGCCATTCTCCTAGCCCAGCCAGTAACCCCTCCCTGCAGTTCCTTTCCAATCTCAGTGTTTCCCTCTACCAACCTGCCTGTTCTCTGTTCCTTGCGTAGCCAGACCCAGTTACAGTTTCTGTCCTCCCGTAGTCCCAGTCTCACAGACTCCTTAGCCCAATCTACCCTTGTTCCCTCCCCCCAGTCTGGCTTTTTCCTCCTCTTCATTTGAATTAGACAGATTCCTCCTCCATGCTGCTTGGGTTCCATGGAGGGGCGGGGGATGGGGGCAATGGCGATCACAGGAGAGACAGGCTCCCTGCGGTCAGCTCCAGTGCTCAGCCCCACCCTGACCTGGAGCAGCCATTACAGGGAAAGTCCAGTTTCGTCTCTGTAGCTTTGGACTGGGGGACGCATGCTCAATCACACTATGGGGATGGTACATGCAGTCTGGTCACACCTAGGAGCTGTGAGGGGATGGAGCATTGCATTCTCAATCTGGACAGCAGTAGGACTGTGAGAAGCATGAGCATGCTCGGTGAGGGCAGAATCTTCAGAGATTTTAGAAGCTAAAATGGAAGAGGTCTCTACTGAACGTCTGAGAACTGTGATTGTCCAACGTCTTATAACTTGATCAAATTTGGGAAGAGATTTTCATGGACATGGCAAAAGGCACATCCTTGATACAAAGGCAACCCCAATGCCAAATTTTAGGTCTGTGCTCCAAAATATGTGGGCGATAGAGCTATTCAAAGAAAAGCTTGCCAGAATTTGTTTTAAGATGGGCAAAACAGCATATTTTCCCCTAGCCTTGTTCCTGGAAATGGCTGAAATGTTTTGGCTGAAATGTTCCAAGCTGAGGCAGAGACGAGGCATGTAAGTTTCATCCAGAACGGCTAAAGTTTGGCAAAGTAATAATCAGCTGAAAACTGGCTCTTATAGTGGGAAGGGTTAGTAACCTTAATAGATGGTGCTAACAGCCCTGCCTAGGCTGACCAGACAGCAAGTATGAAAAATTGAGACAGAGGGTGGGGGGTAATAGGTGCCTATATAATACAAAGCCCCAAATATCGGGACTGTCCCTGTAAAATCGGGACATCTGGTCACCCTAGCCCTGCCTATAACAATATCTAAAATGAAGGTCTCATGCAACATAAATAACACACTTTTCAAATTATTCTGCAGCCCATTTCCAGAACATATCACAGGGCTCATGCTTCCAGAACTTTCTTAAAATCAAGAGAAAACAGCTTCCACTTAGTTTCCTTTGATCTAAACTCTAAAGCAACAAATGTTTTGTCAGTGAAGTCAGACAAAGAATTTGTAGTGAAGTGTAGGATCCTGAAGCCAAATTATTTTACATTTTAGTTTTATTTTAATGCAAATATATAATAAACCTGGTGAAGTTACGATAGAGTCTGTCATCAGAAGAACAGCTGTTTTATCAGATTTGTTTACTGATTGAGATTGCAAATCCAGGGATCTGATTATGATCTCACACCAGTGTAAATATTGAGTTACACCAGTATATAATCCATGGCACTGAGATAAAAATCTCCAACATTAGTCTTATGTGGTTTGTTTACAATTTACAGTATAAATCACAAGTAATGGAAGTTTCTAATTCTTCCCTGTGTACAATTATTGACGATATTGAAATTCATAACTCATGTCAAGACACTTTCAAAACACATAAGTCACCTATCTTTCTCATTTAATTCTGAATTGCAAATAGTTTAAGAAAAAATAAATTCACTTTAGCTTTCTAAATATATATTCTGGTACTGCCACAATTACAGGAGCGAGGCAGAAGGTGCACATGGAAACATGATGTCTCGTTATGACAGCAGCTGTGTCTCACTGACGTTAACTGGAAGCTGTGAGGGTGGGAACGGATGGGTTGCAGATCGCTTGCAGGTGCGCTATTTCATCTGATCTGCTGACATGGTAGTAGAACACACTGGACAAACTCTGTCTTTCTTGATCTCAGGACAATCTCATAATATCTAGATATTAATACCATGCTCGTCATTTGAGCCTAGCCCAGACTAGTGCTTAATGATTAGTCCGCATACTACCACTGCAAACTGCTGTTATAACTGAAGCTTGCCATGGCGTGTAGCATATTGTGTTACAAGACCATCATTAAGGCTAAGATTTTGTCATGGTTATTTTTAGTAAAAGTCTCGGAGAGGTCATGGGCAATAAACAAAAATTCACGGAAGCCGTGACCTGTCCGTGACTTTTGCTGCTGCAGCTCCATGGTTTCTTCCCCCACGTGAGACTCTCGCCTGTGGCTGGAACTTTGCTGGGAGCCCCCGTCACTTGTCACTGCTCTCGCCTGTCACTGGAACCCTGCCAGGGCCCCACTGACTGTCAGCTCCAAAGTCCTACAGCCCCTGGGGCTGAAGCAGAGAATGTCATGGAGGTCTCTGGACATCAAAGATTTCATGACTTCCGTGACCTCTGTGTCATAAACGTAGCCATAACTATAATTTATGCTGCCTGTAATAATGATTTATTTCAGGGGTTCTCAAACTTCACCGCACCACAACCTCCTTCTGACAACAAAAATTACTACACGACCCCCGGATTGGGGACTGAAGCCTGAGCCCCACCACTCCGGGCTGGGTGGGTGGGGCAAAGCTGAAGCTCAAGGGCTTCCACCCCAGGCAGCGTGCCTGTAACCTGAGCACCACCATCTAGGGCTGAAACCCTTTGGCTTTGGCCCCGGGCGCCAGCAAATCTAAGCCAGCACTGGCGACCCCATTAAAATGGGGTTGCGACCCACTTTGGGGTCCTGACTGGTTTATTTAAATGTATAACTGAAATGTCAATTCCCTTGCTCTCACTGCTTTTACACATTTAAAGACACACAACACAAATTATAAAAATCACAAAACATATTGATATTTTTCCTTCATATTAGCAAAGATATAATAAACATACATGACAACCCTCTCAACCCACTCCCTTGCCAGATGTCTGAGAGAATAGAGAGGCTTTGCAAGCATGCCTGGTGAGTTAACAAATCCCAGCCCTTGTGGACTATTGGGATGATATATAAATGCCTTCACCTTTTATAGGTGAATTATAGCTAACATTGATATTGTGTCTTTCATCTAAAGATATCCTAAAGTGCTTCATAAACTACATATATGGAAATCACCTTATCTCACCATTGAAATGTAACCAATCCCTGGGGTGCCACATGGCACCCATTTAACAACACACAGCACCACATAATAATTTGGGACAAGAAGTAAAGAAGAATGATAAATTCAAGTCTGTAGAAGATATTTTGCCAGAAATTACTTTCTTCAACAGATTCTCATTTACACCAACAGAGGCACCATCATCCTTTTCTTCCATAAAGGCGATCTTTGCCTTTACAGAGTGGCACTGAAAAACTTGTATGACTGCCAGCTAGCTTGGCTTAATTCAGAAGTTTTCAGAAGCTGAGTCAGGGAGAGTCCAAGGGGCTGCTTCCCTCAGTGGCAGTATCGCCCAGTTGTGAGGGTCCCAACGGGCTGCCGCAGTATCGCCCAGGGGTGAGGATCCAAAAGGGCCACCACATTCAGCAGCAGTATCTCCCAGTGGCAAGGGTGTGGAAGGTAGGGGAACCCTGCTACAGGTACCCTGCTACAGGGTTCAGGTATCTATATCCCTAGGCTCATCTTCTGGGTTGCTTCCTACCCTTTTCTCTGTCTTCATCAGCTCCTCTTCTGGTAACAGCAAGTCATCCCCTTTGGTTCCTGCGGTTGAAGGGCTTCCCATGATGCAGCTAAGAGGCTTGGCTCCACTGGCTTGGAGTCCTGGTGGCTTTCCAGGAGGAGGCTGCTGCATGCAACCACTCTCCTTGTCTGTCAGCCCAGACTGAGCTCAGCTGCTCCCTTTTGAATGCTCCCTCTACTAGGAGCATGCCCAACAAGGGTGACAGGGTGCAATCTCTTGGGCCCAAAGCAGTTTGTTAACCCCTGCCTTGCCAGTGTGGATTTGGTACACCACATCACAAGATGCTCAATAATAACTGTATGTCAGCTATCCCATTTTCTATATTCCTAACCTAGCAACTTGTGATCTTGGGGAACTTTGTTTACATAGCCAAACACAATCAACCCTTTCACCAAAATCGCTGGCAATAGACCTCCGAGAAACTAGCTATGAGTAGTTTTACTGTAAGGGAGACTTGGGCACTGTCCTGGTGATCACGAGGGTTTCAGCAGGTCAGGGCTTCTTTTACATTTGCTGAAGAGTTGTGCTAAAGGAGGCTTTCATAATCTTGGAGAGAGAAGTCTTCATGGTTGTCACAGAGAGTTGGGGGTGGGGCCATTGTCACTCATTGTCACATTGTAGGCAGGCCAGGAGAATCAAGTTCATACTCTCATCAAAGCACTGTCCCGGCTCTGCACATGCTATAGGTAAGGCAGAGAGCACTTCAAGGATCGGATCCCATTCCCACTAAAGTCAATGGAATGACACCCACTGATCTGAGTGAGTTTGGATTGGGCCCTAGGAGAGCAGTAATGGACTTCACTTGCAAGCCGGTGGTAAGCTCCCAATATCAAGGCCTGTCACTCACAATGCAAGGTGCTTCTTAAAAATTATATATATGTTGTTCACAAGAATTCTGGAGACTTCTCAAAAAGACATGAACAGTAAGTGTTATCTTTGTCTGCTCCCTTTTGACCTCCTCCCTGCCCAAATGGATCAAGTCCAATAGATTTACTTGTATTGAATAATTTCAGTTTTCTAGGAACCAGTATTTCTGATATGTGGTCTTTCAACAATATAATCATTGGTTAATGTGATACAACATTTAATTCAACCAGAATATCTGAAACCAAATTATATGCATTACAATGATCTGCTCTCCTGACTCCGGTACATTGCAGGCCACAGAACCTCACCCACTCACTTCTGTAATAACTTCATTTATTTTGAGCAAATTTGGTTGTTTTAGAGCAGGTATCACATAATTCAACCACTGGCTATAGGAAGTTGTCAGTTAATAAGGAAAGTCATAATTTTTAAAGGAAAGAGCCAAAGGGGTACTCATAACAATATGCTGATTCCAGATAGGAGTTGTGTTACAGTACTTAGACATTGTGAATGTCATTGTAAGCACTTCCATGGGCTATGCAAGCTGTGCCTTAAATTCTGATAGTCATATAAATAAGATCAGGTTCTTACTTTAATTCAAGTAACTGAAATAGGAAGAAAGCATCATGTATGAGAAGAGACTATCAGCTGCATATGAAAATGAAGGGAGGTTGCTTTAAAGGACAATTGTTTGAGCTGATGCAAACTTTGTGAACAAGTGTAGCTGCAAATTCCAGTGGAATGAAAGAACATGTTAGGATAGCGGTAACTCTTCTGACTGATCAATGAGAAAGCTCAGACTGAGCCAAGCATTTTCAAATCAAAAAGTAAAACATGCAAGCCTTTGGGAAGCAGCAATTTGATAGCATTGCAGTGTATCCAGGGATTATTCAGTAATTTAGTATAAGAAAGCCTCTTGGTCGATTGGGTAAGTGTAATGAGCTGATCATGAAATGGCTTCTATAAAAAGCAGAATTTCATATCACTAGTAGAAGAATCTTTTAGAAAAGTAGTCATGCTGGCTGAGTAAATGAAATAAATTCAGATGAGATTATTATTGTCAAGGTTCCTCCCCCACTCCGAACTCTAGGGTACAGATGTGGGGACCTGCACGAAAAACCTCCTAAGCTTATCTTTACCAGCTTAGGTCAAAACTTCCCCAAGGTACAAAATATTCCACCTGTCGTCCTTGGATTGGCCGCTACCACCACCAAACTAATACTGGTTACTGGGGAAGAGCTGTTTGGACGCGTCTTTCCCCCCAAAATACTTCCCAAAACCTTGCACCCCACTTCCTGGACAAGGTTTGGTAAAAAGCCTCACCAATTTGCCTAGGTGACTACAGACCCAGGCCCTTGGATCTTAAGAACAATGAACAATCCTCCCAACACTTGCACCCCCCCTTTCCTGGGAAATGTTGGATAAAAAGCCTCACCAATTTGCATAGGTGATGACAGACCCAAACCCTTGGATCTGAGAACAATGAAAAAGCATTCAGTTTTCTTACAAGAAGACTTTTAATAAAAATAGAAGTAAATAGAAATAAAGAAATCCCCCCTGTAAAATCAGGATGGTAGAGACCTTACAGGGTAATTAGATTCAAAAACATAGAGAACCCCTCTAGGCAAAACCTTAAGTTACAAAAAAGATACACAGACAGAAATAGTTGTTCTATTCAGCACAATTCTTTTCTCAGCCATTTAAAGAATCTAACACATACCTAGCTAGATTACTTACTAAAAGTTCTAAGACTCCATTCCTGGTCTATCCCCGGCAGAAAACAGCATATATCCAGACACACAGACCCTTTGTTTCTCTCCCTCCTCCCAGCTTTTGAAAGTATCTTGTCTCCTCATTGGTCATTTTGGTCAGGTGCCAGCGAAGTTACCTTTAGCTTCTTAACCCTTTACAGGTGAGAGGAGCTTTCCCCTGACCAGGAGGGATTTCAAAGGGGTTTACCCTTCCCTTTATATTTATGACAATTATGTTTGAGGTTATGTCCATCTTTAATTTTCCTTGTAACCAAAGTATGTTTTTATTTAAAATAGTGACAGCATTGGAGGATCTATTTATCTTGCAGTTGTAAAATTTATAATAAAACTAATATAAAGTTTAGTGCTCCGCACTTAATATATCCTGACTTGGATAGCAAGTCAGATAAAGTTAATAAAGTTAAAGTTGATAAAAACTCACTTTCTGTGAGCTCTGGAAATTCAATTTTGATCAATAAGCTAGGGTTTTGTTAAATACAAGACATATGTCTTGTTCTGCATTAAAGCATTTTCAGTTCCCCAGCAAACTGAATATGGTATTTGAGATCCTTCTGTCTGTCCAGAAGCCACTCCCTTGCTTAAACACGAGCCTGGGTTTACCTGAGCTGTACTAACTTGAGCTGTAGTTCACTCAGGTCTCACAAATTGAGGAGGATTTTTCCAAGTCAGTATGTGAATTAGAAATCTCTAAGGAACACAGGTGCTACAAGCCACACTGATGAATCCCTAGGTGCCATTCTTCACTCTGAATCAGCACTAAACAAATGTTCCAGCATGGGGGGGAGGGGCAAGCGGGGAGCACTGTGTTGCTGTCCAAATTGATCCTTCTTGTCACCACTTTCAAAGCTCTGTACAACGCTGCATCTCTCCATTCCAGGTTGTGTAATTGCATTCAGCCTTCCTAAATTCCCCTTGCAGAATCAGTTGGATAAGGTAGTCAGTTCCTGTCTAACGTAGTGTTGCTATGCACTGTTAACAGCTGCCATGTTTCACCACAGAGGTGGTTCCATTTCACTGATGGCTGACTCTCTCACCTAACTCGCATTCTGGGAATTAATAAGATAATGTTTGTAAACTGCTTAGAGAGCCTCTGATGTAAGGTGCTAAAGTACTTATTATTGTAGTTCGTCTAATGACCTTAAGAATGTTTACATTCGCTACATCGGGAGCAGCCCATTTCCCAGTTATACGCAGAAACAAAATGAAATACAGGTATGAGTTAAAAAACCACACACATCAGAATAGAAAAATCTTGTTTAAAGATGAAATGGCAAAAGGGATGTGGTCAAAGTCCTGAAACACTGTACTAATCGTGGCCTGCCTTGTCAATATCACGTATTCCCTCTTACAACCAGTGGGATTAACATCATTTGTATGTTTGGTTCTTTGTTCTGTGTTTGAATTAGTCTGACTAATACTTCTGTGATTTAGCTAATGTCATAGTCAATCTTTGCTCTACCATATATCTCAATGCCTTTAAAACCTCCAAATCACCTCATTTTCTGAAATCAGAAATTTCCATCATGATGCAAGAAAAATGGTGCATGGAAAAGGATGGAAAGTTAGCAGTTGATCATGACACTGCTTTGATCAGCAGTGTGCTTTCATTCAAACAGCAATGATTATACATGACCTGCAAACTGGACATCTTGCCCAATCAAGTTTGGTTACAGAGGCCTAGAGGCAAACTAAAGAATGGGACAGGATGTGGTGCTGGCAGTTCAATATGTTTCACTCTCCCCTGAGTCCATACAGAATCAATGCCCCAATTAGAAATCAAAAAGTAATAGTACTCGCCAAAATTGCCTCCAAACCAAGCCCCACCTATGTGGGATGTCAGCGTGAGATGCCAATCGCAGTAGACTGCACAGATCTTCATGATTGTCCCCTTTCGTTCCTGCATCACCATCTGATTGTCAGTTCTCTTCTTGTGAGCTTTGATCAGCAGCGACATTTGAAGTGTTAACATTAGGCTTCAGAGTCAACACTTGATTGTGATGAATAGGAAACGTAATACAAATTGCCATACAGGATCAGACCTGAGGTCCATTTATTCCAGGACCCTGTCTCCGATGGCAGCCAGTACCAGAAACTCTAGAAGAAGGTGTACGAACCCCACAGCAAGCAGATATGGGATAGTCTGTACCCCATGTGAGGTTTTATCCAGATCTCTAATAGTTAGAGATGGTCATAAACCCTTTAATAGCATTTCCAAAAAATTTATTGTCATTAGTTACAACTATGGATGGTCTTGCTATCCATATAAACTTCCAACCCTTTCTTTAGTTGTGTTAAGTTCTTGGCCTCAACAATTTCCTGTGGCCATGAGTTCTTCAGTTTAATCACAAGTTGTTTGAAAAGTGTTTCCTTTTATCAGTTTTAAATTTCTCACCTTTTAATTTCATTGAATGTCCCCTTGTTCCCGTGTTGCAAGACACGGAGAACAGGTGTTCTAGGTCTACCTTCGGTACACCATTCATTATTTTATATACTTTTATTATCCCCCCTCTTATTTGTCTCCTTTCTAAGGTAAACAATCCAATCTTTCAGTTTTGCTTCATATGAGATTTTTTTCCAGGCCCTTGATCATTCCCATCACTCTTCTCTGAACCCCCTCCAGTTCTGCATTATCCTTTCTGAGCTGGGATCACCAGTCCTGTACTCAGCATTCCAGGGGCAGCTCACACCTTTTACAATTGTTTAGGCAGTTTGCAAACTCAGGCAGACATTATGGTATTGGTTTACACTCATTCACAGTTTCAAGGCTAGCTTCACAATCTTACTGTAGTTAGAGACTTACCCAAATCCCCCAGTGAAATCTTTGATTCTGGAGCTTAACATGGAGGACTCCAAAAAGAATAACACCTTGCTAAGTGTGTCCAAGCTAAAGTCTACATTAAGAAATTACATTTGGCTTCCTGAAATTCCTACAATTTCAATTACAGACAGCAGCATTATTCTTCACTTTTTGTCCTAATCGGTTAGGTAGCGTTACTTTGCAGTGTAAAATAGTTGCAACATTCCACCCCAAATGTGGCTGCAAATCAACAGTGAGATAATCACCCCTAAATATACTGTGCATTGAGTATCCGATGTTTGTCAAGACCTTTGGGATCCTTCATGATGAAAGGTTCTGTATCAATGCAAGCTGCAGTCTTACTGAAATCTGAAAGTACATTGCTTTATAACTAGAAAAAAGAAAAAGAAAAAAAAATCACAGCCCACAGGGAGGAAAGGCACTCAACCAAATGCAGTTACTCCCCTGAGTACTCACATGGCCTTTCCCTCCCCACCCTCTTTCAATTTTTAATATAAAATTTTATTGTCTACAACAGCAGGGGGCAGGAAGAAGAAGAAAAGGCAAACGGGAAGGTGGGACCAACACGAGGAGAAGAAATTATTTTATTTAGCATCTATATTATTAAATAATTCCACCATCTGCTCTCAAGATGACACTGAGGCTGTATAATTCCATTTTGCAGTTTCTGGCAAATTAAACTTCCCCTTTTCCTACTGATGGCAGTCTAAAGCCCTTCATGAGATGACAGCCGTATTATGTACAATCTGACCACATTATTCCTTATAACCATGCTGCACCTTCACTGCGTTGCTTTGGTGGTTAGAGTACTGTACAAGGGGTGCAGCTGTTTTTCTCAGAGCACAGTGTTTACAAGCAGGACATGCCCCGACTCTAGCCAACTGTAATCTGCAACCTTTTTTCATCCCAGCCCATCACTCAAAGAGGAGCAATTATCTAATTGAGAAAGTGTGGCTTCAATCCATGTTTTCGGGAACAGTACAGACAATGGGCCTTTATGTTGGCGGCTTCTTCAAAGAACACAATGAACAGAGTGCAGGGAATGGAGGCTGAACCTGGGACTTGATTCATCTGCTCTCAAAAGCTGATGCAAAAGGGGAAGAAAGACCCCCAATCTTTTAAATGAAGATTTAGCTCCATTAAATGTGGAATTTCTTAATGCTGTTAGTTGCAGAAAGATGCAGGCATGTTTGATTGTGTTCCTTTGGTATCCAGCCAGATTAATCCTCAATTCAAGCATATTTTTTGGAATATAAACAAACAGCGCATCTCTCCTCTTGTGCTGAGAGCTCAGCACTAGTTGCCTATTATTATGGGGTCTATAACCATGACACCACAGGCCCTCATTACTGATACCCAGAGTCATTTGTGCCAGTTCCAGAAGAGATGCCAGGGTAATCAGCTCTGAGGTTCAGGAGGACTGGGCTGCAAGTGGCTGAGCAAGTCTACTTCAGCACAAGACCAGATCCAAAGAAATAGGGACTGGATCATGACCACAGACAACAGTTGGCATTGGCCCCTGGGACAGAGTGATGGGCAACAGCAGCTGAGCCAGCACTCCGGCCCCTGCAACTCTAATAAACACTGCAGAACAGACCTCATTAAGAAGCGTTGTGCCTTATTGGTGAGTGGAGCAGAGCTGGAAGGCTAATTAAGCAATTAAGCAGAGGAGACAAAAAGGCACAGGTAGGAGGGAAACAGAAAGAGAGCGAGCTTGCTTGTGAGCTTGTTTGCTCTTCCCTGCTTGCTTCAGGAGCTGAAGGCCCCTTAAGACGGTAGGAGTAAGGCTGTATAGGGTACAAGGGTAGAGGGAACCAACACTATAAACTGCACCAGGTGTTTTGTCAGCAAGGTCTCTGAGGTATTTGTGGATGGGAGCAGAGGCAGGAACAATGAAACACACTGAAAACCACTGATCTATAGTATTATATTGCTGAGCTTTTCCATGATGCATCAGTGTGTCCAGCCGACTGAAATCAATGGGAGCCTTGCTACTGACTTCAATAGGGCCAGGAGTTCACCCGTGGTATACAGAAATCAATAACGGAGAAGGGCCCAAGCCCATCACACTAATTTGAACACCTATAAAATAGACCTTAACAAATTTTGCATTTTCTTAGCTGTGAATATAGAAAGGGATTTTTCACTCACACACACACACACTCTCTCTCTCTCTGGCCCAGATCCTGCCCCTTGACTGTGGTCCACACACACTGCTCTAGTATGGGGGGAACCTAAGGTGCTCCTTGCACAAAAAAAAGGAAGAGCAGCTGTATAGCACTATACATACCACATGTGAAATTCAAGCCTGACTAAAAGGATGCCCCCACTAGCACAAATCAGACCTTTAATTCTCCATCTCTGCAGTGCCACTGGTAGTTAGTGCCAGTCAAATCTATAGTGTAGGCATGGCTTAGGCATTTTTACCATGATGTCATTTAAGCCTGCTATGGATGTAAAGTGTAATATAAGTAGGTCCAGCTCCTAGGCAGGGGGGCGGGGCAAGGAGGAGGCTCTGTGGCACATGCTGCTCCAGCTCCTATTGGCGGTACATACGGAGCCGGTGCTCAGCACGGGGGCAGTGCACAGAGCCCTGGGGCTCCCCCGCCTAGGAGCCGGACCTGCTGGCTGCTTCCGGGGCACAGCACAGTGCCCCAGGACAGATAGGGTTTTCCAGTCGAAAACCGGACACATGGTCACCCTACTTGGAAGTGGTGAGGCCTCAGCTGGAGTGCTGTGTCCAGTTCTGGGTACCCCACTTCAAGACAGATATGAATAAATTGGAGGAAGTCCAGAGGAGAGCAGCAAAAATTATTAAAGGTTTAGAAAACCTGACCTATGAGAAAAGATAAAAAAACTACATGTGTTTAGTCTCGAGAAAAGAAGAGTGAAAGGGGGACCTGATAGTCTTCAGATATATTAATGGCTGTTATAAGGTGGACTGTGATCAATTGTTCTTCATGTCCACGGAAGGTAGGACAAGTAGTAATGGGCTTGATCTGCAGCAAGGAAGATGTAGGCTAGATGTTAGGAAAATCTCTCTAACTTTAAGGGTAGTTCAGCTCTGGAATAGGCTTCCCCGCGGAGGTTGTGGCATCCACATCACTGGAGGTTTTTAAGAATAGGTTAGACAAACACCTGTCAGGTGTTAAGTTTATTTGGTCCAGCCTCAGTGTGGGAGAGAGGGCTTGACTAAATGACCTCTCCAGGTCCTTTCTAGCCCTACATTTCTATGATTCTCTTTACATTTTTTCTCTCTTTCATAGATCTATCCCCCTCTTGTCAGTTAATTTCAGAGCCTTAGTTTCTCCATCTGTAAAATGGGAATGATACTGATCTCCTCTGTAAAGTGTTTTGAGAGCTACGGATGAAAAGTGTTAGATGGTGGTATTACTAAGCGGTAGGTATTATTATTTTATCAAGGGCCCAGCCCTGCAGTTTTAACTCAGACAACTGCTATTGAAACCAATGGGCTTAACAGGACTGCCATAAACTACACAGAGAACTGTACATAAACATTGTCTGGGGTGTGTCAGTCTGGACCGGACAAGGGTGTGGAGCAACTCCATTTCTCATCTCATTGGCAACAACTGGGGTGTCTGTTTAGGGTTATGTTGTCACTTGGTGCCTTTTCAGAATTTCTCAGGCTGCTTTTTAATACTTCACCATTTGTGATAATGACTGACGTTTAGATGGGGCCTCTCATCCCAACATCCCAAAGCTCTCAACAGAGTTTACAAATAGATCACCTCACCTAGCACAAAAATGCGGCTGGCCTTAGGATAAAAGCTGGCAGATGTTTAACAGCTCACAGCAATATTTCACCAGAATTGATGACAAGAGAAAGAAGAATGCTATTTCCAATTGAAAGTATGTTAGTAGGAAGAATACCACTACCCACACTGGAATTTGGCTAAGGCTACTGGGTTTATGCCTGCCCCCTTGATAAAAGTGCCATAGGATTTGTAATGACTGCAAGTGGTCAGGAGCTCAGTTTTACACTTCACACAAAGGACAACAAGCACCCTCTGCAGGATGATGTTCCCAATGCCATACCGGGACTTTGATTCAGAGCTAAGAGTGCCACCTACTGAACCATCACATCACTTCTTGAAGGAGCTGGGGGTTTTCTCAGTGGTGTCTTATCTAAATGCTCCTCAGGCAGAACCCTGCTTAGTATGTTGAGCTGTAGCGCTAAGTGGTATAATTGGGTATAGTTGCAAGCTTTATCAAACATGTTGCTACTGACTCAATACCTGATGTAGTGACTAGTGTTTACAAAAGAAAGATACTCCTGGACTTATCTAGAAGAGAGTCTTAACCTCCTTTCCTACTGTATTTCAAATGACACAAGTAGAGCACCGTGCCTAATGGACTCGGTATATTTTAGAGGGACAAACATTCCAGCAAATGCACTTCATAGGAGTTTGTTTGTCAAGTAGAGTTCCCTCTGTCTTTGGGTATGAGAAAGTATGTGTTTAGATGGGAAAACAAATACAGCCCCCAGGCCATTGCCTATCTTCCTTGCCAGCATGATCACTCCACATATATAGTATTTATCACAAGTTAAGTGGGAACATTTTATTGGGAGCCCTTTGCTCAAACATTGGCGACACATCACTGAAAACTGTGCATGATCAAGTGAGCAGCAACATCTGAAGGCAGCAGGATCAACCGCTAGTTGAGGGAATTTATATCAAAGATGGAGCAAATTGAGAAAAGTATTGATTAAACTATCAATCATCTTTCTACACCATCTTCACACTATCTGTCAGGGCATACTCTTGTGTCAGAGAAGTATAAACAACACAAGACTAAAGAGCAACAGAGCACCACTGCTGTAATGCGAAACGCAAACAGAGGTTCTCCCTCACAGATCAACTTACTATTAGTAAGGAGACTGACATATACGTGGTAAAGTCCATTATGTGTGAATTATTCTCTGAGGCTAAGAAGCATCTTTGCAAACTTGAAAGCACATACTTATGTGGTAAAGAAGTGCAGAAAGAGTCACTTTCTTTCTAATACTGAACAAGGAAAGGTCTTAGAATAAGGAAAAAGAAAAGGAGGACTTGTGGCACCTTAGAGACTAACCAATTTATTTGAGCATAAGCTTTCGTGAGCTACAGCTCACTTCATCGGATGCATACTGTAGAAGACAGTTTCCACAGTATGCATCCGATGAAGTGAGCTGTACCTCACGAAAGCTTATGCTCAAATAAATTGGTTAGTCTCTAAGGTGCCACAAGTACTCCTTTTCTTTTTGCGAATACAGACTAACACGGCTGTTACTCTGAAACCTGAGAATAAGGAAAACAGATCTGGCCTTAAAATTATTCGGCTTCACTGTGCAGCATCTGCCTACAGCTTTCTTCAATGCCCCCTTGTGCCTCGCTTCCTGCTACAAATTTAAACAAACAGTACATACATCCTCCTACTTAATTTACCGCATTTCAGTGGAGTTTAGAGGAGATCTGTAAAATTTTTATTCAAGCACCAATGTTTATTAAAACTTCAACAATCGCACATCAGTGACGTTTCTCTCTGTTCAGTGTTGCTTTGCAGCTGCAAGATGAAACTTGAATCAAAAGCAGAGTCTGTATCTGCTTTAGGGTTTTTGGAAAGTCCCCTCCTTTGCTGCCAGGGCTTTGTCAGTCACAGCATCAGAATAAGTTTCTCTCTTATACACACAAAAATAGTGCATGCAAGAAGGGGAAATAATGTGCAACATATAATGTAGCGCCACAAAAGGAGAATCTTTGGCCCCAGAGTTTTAGAAATGGATATGCACATTTCTGCACAAATACTTCTAAAAATCTGAGCCTAAGCATTTCTTACAGCAGGGTTTTTCAAACTGGGGTCCGCGAGTCATGTCTGGGGCCATCAGCCCCGCTGATCAACTCCTCCCTCTCCCTCCCAGTGCCTGCTGCACGCCGTGGAACAGCTGTTCAGCGGCATGCAGGAGGCACTGGGAAGGAGGGGGGGGAGTGAGAATGGGGAGCGCTTGGGGGAGGAAGCAGAAAGAGGTGGGGAAGAGGAGGGGCAGGGGTGGAGTGGGGGCAAGGCCTGGGGCTGAGCGGGGGCTTTAGGGGTCCATGAAAAATTTTAAATGAAAATGGGGGTCCTTGGGTTGCTAAAGTTTGAGAATCACTGTCTTAGAGGATGACAATCTGTACTCAACCCACCCAGTGTCTCTGCGGACTATGCTGGCAAAGGGACTCAGAACAATGGAGGAGCTGACATGGTTTTTGATTCAGACTTAAGCACAGTGGATTTGTTTGGGACAGAGGGTATGATCTTTTGAAGTTGTATGTACCTTAACCTGTTGACTTGTGCTGAGGAGTATGCAGACCTCAGCTCTTTGGGGGGCCAGCCCCAAAATGACAGCTGTAATTTTAGAGATGCATTTTCTTGTTTTAAATACATTTTTTTAACACACATTTATACACATACAGATTTACAATGTGTGTGAATATTTATAAATAGTTACCTTGGAAATGTTTGGTAGCTGCTAACTGCGACAGTCACAAACATGTCAATCCGATAATACTTCTCACAGTGCACCTTTCCGAAGAGCTCAGAGTGCTTCACAAACATGGACTATTTACTTCTGTATCTCACGTGTTACAAATTAATTAGCTGATGTTTACCAAGCACTTGGAAGATAAAAAGTGCCATACAAGCACTAAGGTTTGTTGCTAAAAATAAGCCACAGAATAGAACACTTCAGTGCTATGAATATTAAGCCTATTTTAAGGATGAATAGGCTGGCAGAAAGCTTCTTGCCTAAGGTCACCAAAAAAAAACAAACAAAAAACCAAAAAACAACCATCAGTGGCAGAGCCACTAGCCAAGGGCAGAAGCCAGGAGTGGGACTCCCAGTTCCTGATGGAAACATTGGTCCAATGTGACCTCAGCAAAAACTGAGCTGTGAAAGGCTTTAATGGAATCCTGGGGGATATCTCAAAGGGGCCTTCTTGCACTTTCCTCTCCACTGAAGGGAGAAACACATGAGCTGCATTTAAAATAGACACAGGATAATTTATGTCCAAAATTTAGGTTTCACAAACAATTTTTTTAGAACAGATCAGTATAAAAGCTTGGAGTGGACAGAGTTAATTTTGAAAGGCTTATTTCCCTGCTCGGTTTCCAGCCCCAAAACACTGCAGTATCCTGGTAAAGTATGAGAGCTAGCAAGTAAAATGGATTAGAAATAAACAATTAAAAAGACAAAGAGATTGAATAGTCTATGTGTATTTTCTGGGTGGAGAGAAATGCAGAAGGAGTAAACAATTTAACTGGGGCAAAAATTGCTAATGTTGCATTCTCTTGGACCTTGGGGTATCAGAATTTCATTTGTTTTCCAGTCACCCATAGAATCTTCCACAGCAGACAAGATCAGAATTTCCAATGTAAAAAACAAGCAGGAGACAGAAACCCATTAAATAACCAATAGATAAACCATTTCAGGCCTCCATGCAACCACAAAAATGGCACACACTCAGTGGATTCGTGTTATGGGTGGTCTTTAAGGGACAGTGTCTTTAAGGGGGTTTTCAGCAGGATGAACAGATGTTCCTGTTGATTGCAGGATCACCTGCTGCCAGACCTACACAGCTGAGACATTGGTACACAGGATGCTCAGCCATCTCAGGCAGACTTCATCCCAAAAGAAACTGAGGCAGAACAATACATTTGTGAATCTGATTCTCCCACAGGATGGTTCAGCTTTCTCCTCTTAGACAAGGAAAAACCAAAACCCCCTCCACATTTGTTGCGTGCATGAAAATGGCTAATATGGTAAAAATAATTTATGGCACTAATGTGCCATATAATCCCTTTTTATAGCCTGTAATTATTCAGTGTGCCATTAACACAACACTACTTATTAGCCTCAGTTCAGCACTGATACAGGAGGAAAGGGAATTTACAAGGTCATACTTCATTAAGGAGGAATTGTCACCCCTCAATCCCTTCCCTGAAGAAAAAAAACGAAAGGCCCATGACATCACAATGATGAAATATAAAGGTTTAATTGCTAAATCACCCTCATCCTGTAGCAATTACCTTTGTATTGAATGTGATTTCCCCCTATTATGAAATTAAGGCTCTAGTTCCTATTAGTAGCAGAACCCTGCTGATCCTCCTACTCTGTTGGAATTAGATGTAACCCTGTTGCTTAGGCATGAGGGGAAGCAGATGTTTCATTGGGGGGAATAAAGAGGCTGCACATCACGTACTGATCATGAAGTAACATCCACATGTGTGTGGTCTTTTAATTTCCTTGCTTTTCCCTCATCCCCACTGGATTTTCCATGTTTGCCTGGATAATAACATTATGAAATATACAAAGGCAAATACATGTCGTGTTTTAATTTGCAGGTCCCTGGTGGTGATACAAGTCCTGCTAAGATAAAAGAGAACATGCTGAGTGGCATGGCTTATTAAAAATGGCATTTAAGAGATCGTCTGCTGTTCAAGATTGAGGTTTGAAATGGATTAGTGGACACTGAGTATCCGAATGCCCCTGACAAGGGAGAAGGATGTTGTGTAAAATTCTGCAATGTCAGATCATGGGATACATTTTCAAGCGCAGAACTCCAGACACCCGCACTGTGAACTTCTGCGGCTGTTGGCTGTTAACAGATTTTGAAGGCTGCCTAAATCAAGACTGGGTATCTTTAAATCAGTATTGGATGTCTTTCTAAAAGATATGTTATTACTCAGACAGGAATTATGGGCTTCATACAGAAGTTATTGATGAGGTTTTATGGCCTGTGTTATGCAGGCAGGCAGAGTTGTTGATCATAATAGTCTCTTCTGCCCTTAAAATCTATGAATTTTCATCTGTGATATTAACCCATCAGTTAGCCAGAAGAATTTTAGTTAGAATCTAGTTATTGCTGTCAAACCTAATCCCCTAGGTCTTCACCAGCTGAAATATTGAGAAATTGTTATACAAGACATTATAGCACACAGATCAATTGGGATGGGGCATCTCATTTCCAGGAGCTGGCTATCAGTTGCTCATGAAGTCAACTTAAGAGTCATAGAAATGTAGGGCTGGAAGGAACCTCGAGAGGTCAGCTAGTTCAGCCCCCATGCTGAGGCAGAACAAAGTGAACCTAGACTATATCTAGTTTGTTTAACTTGCTCTTAAAAACCTTCAATGATAGGGATTCCACAACCTCCCTTGGAAGCCTGTTCCACTACTCAGCTATCCTTATAGTTAGAAAGTTTTTCCTAATATCTAACTTAAACTTCCCTTGCTGCAGATTAAGCCCATTACTACTTGTCCTACCTTCCCTGGACATGGAGAGCAATTGATCACAGTCCACTTTGTAACAGCCCTTAATATATTTGAAGACTATTATCAGGTTATTTTCTAAAGGTTAAACATACCCAGTATTTTACCTTTTCTCATACAGCAGGTTTTTCAAACTTTTTCTCACTTCCTCTGGACTCTTTCCAATTTGTTCACATCTGTCTTGAAGTGGGGTGCCCAGAATTGGACACAGTACTCCAGCTGAGGCCTCACCAGTATGAAGTACAGCAGGACATTTACCACACTCCTGTTAAAATACCCCAGAATGACATTAGCCTTTTTTACAACTCTTATCGGCCTTGTCATAAATATGAAGGGAAGGGTAAACCCCTTTGAAATCCCTCCTGGCCAGGGGAAAGCTCCTCTCACCTGTAAAGGGTTAAGAAGCTAAAGGTAACTTCGCTGGCACCTGATCAAAATGACCAATGAGGAGACAAGATACTTTCAAAAACTGGGAGGACGGAGAGAAACAAAGGGTCTGTGTGTCTGTCTATATTCTGTCTTGGCCGGGGATAGACCAGGAATGGAGTCTTAGAACTTTTAGTAAGTAATCTAGCTAGGTACGTGTCAGATTATGATTTCTTTAAATGGCTGAGAAAAGAACTGTGCTGAATAGAATAACTATTTCTGTCTGTGTATCTTTTTTGTAACTTAAGGTTTTGCCTAGAGGGGTTCTCTCTGTTTTGAATCTAATTACCCTGTAAGGTCTCTACCATCCTGATTTTACAGGGGGGATTTCTTTATTTCTATTTACTTCTATTTTTATTAAAAGTCTTCTTGTAAGAAAACTGAATGCTTTTTCATTGTTCTCAGATCCAAGGGTTTGGGTCTGTGGTCACCTATGCAAATTGGTGAGGCTTTTTATCCAACATCTCCCAGGAAAGCGGGGGTGCAAGTGTTGGGAGGATTGTTCATTGTTCTTAAGATCCAAGGGTCTGGGTCTGTAGTCACCTAAGCAAATTGGTGAGGCTTTTTACCAAACCTTGTCCAGGAAGTGGGGTGCAAGGTTTTGGGAAGTATTTTGGGGGGAAAGACGTGTCCAAACCACTCTTCCCCAGTAACCAGTATTAGTTTGGTGGTGATAGCGGCCAATCCAAGGACAAAGGGTGGAATATTTTGTACCTTGGGGAAGTTTTGACCTAAGCTGGTAAAGATAAGCTTAGGAGGTTTTTCGTGCAGGTCCCCACATCTGTACCCTAGAGTTCAGAGTGGGGGAGGAACCTTGACAGGCCTGTTGACTCGTATTCAGTTTATCAACTATAACCCCCAGATCCTTTTCGGCAGTAGCACCACCTAGCCAGTTATTCTCCATTTTGTAGTTGTGCATTTGATTTTTCCTTCCTAAGTGTAGTACTTTGCACTTGTCTTTATTGAATTTCAGTTTATCAAATCTTGATGCCAAGAACAGAGGAAGCCCATGCTGTGATGCCAGGGATGGAGAGTTTGGAAAAGAACCCAAGCCTTACTGTGAAAAGGGCAAGCAAGAGTACCTCTCCTCTGAAGTTAAATGGGGAGCATCTTGCAACATGGCACAGAATCACAGAAAGTCACTTTCTTCTAACACTGAATAAGGAAGGAACTTTATTAGGAAAACAAAAACATCATTATTCTGAAAGCTATTCTTTGTCCTCTTCCTGCTTAACTGTAGAACATCTGTCTAGAACCTTTCCCAGTCCTATCTTATCTGGATTCCTAGTATGAATTTAGAAAAATAGTACATGCATACTCACAGGGAGAACATGCTCTTATACCTGGGATGGAGGATATGGAAGAGTCGTTGGAATCTAAACAAACAGTATATTTAAACTTTAAAAAAAGAAAGAAAGCTGCACAACTTGTCCACAGTCCAATTATTGCTTTTCTGACTTGCTGTACCTTTTAGTTAATAAAACAGCTTTGGTCTCAGAGATTTCTCAAACATCATCACTAAAGGAACATTCATTATATTCCCATGCCATTTGTAACCATCACACTCACAGTAGTGTCTTTCATTAAGTCTAAAAATGTGGGTATTCCCAACCCCAAATCCATGCTAATTATCTCCCAATGAAATATAAATTTTTCTAATTTTCTCCTTCACAAAGCTGCCTTTGCATTTCCCAGCAAAGAACTGATGTGATCAATAAGGTATCTTCATTATGAATAACAGTATTTAAATAAAAAGAAAAGGAGTACTTGTGGCACCTTAGAGACTAACAAATTTATTTGAGCATAAGCTTTCGTGAGCTACAGCTCACTTCATCAGATGCATTCAGAGGAAAATACAGTGGGGAGATTTATATACATAGAGAACATGAATCAATGGGTGTTACCATACACACTGTAACCAGAGTGATCCCTTAAGGTGAGCTATTACCAGCAGGAGAGCGGGGGGTGGGGGAAAGCTTTTTGTAGTGATAACCAAGGTGGGCCATTTCCAGCAGTTGACAAAACCCCGAGGCACCCAACTCGAATTGAAATCAATCAATCAATCAAAAAAAAAATCCACTAGGCACCTACCTGCAGCTTTAAGCACCTAAATACCTTTAAAAGTCTGGCTGGTAGTCACATTGTGCCTCAGTTACCCATCTGTAAAAGGGGGATAAAAGCACTTCCTTATCTCACTGGGGTGTTGAGAGGATAAGTACATTACAGATTTTGAGGTGCTCAGATACTATGGTGATTAGGCCACATAAGTACCTAGATAGACTTCTGAACTCAATCCCTGGATCACTGACAGAATCATAGAACTGGAAGGGACCTCGAGAGGTCATCTAGTCCAGTCCCCTGCACTCAAGGCAGGACTAAGTATTATCTAGACCATCTCTGACAAGTGTTTGTCCAACCTGTTCTTAAAAATCCCCAATGATGGAGATTCCACATCCTCGCTAGGCAATTTATTCCAGTGCTTAACCACTCTGACAGTTAGGAAATTTTTCCTAATGTCCAACCTAAACCACCTTTGCTGCAATTTTAGACCTTTGTTTCTTGTCCTATCCTCAGAGGTTAAGAACAACAATTTTTCTGCCTCCTCCTTGTAACAACCTTTTATGTACTTGAAAAAACTGTTATGTCCTCTCTCAGTCGTCTCTTCTCCAGACTGAACAAACCAGATTTTTTCAATCTTCCCTTGTAGGTCATGTTTTCTAGACCTTTAATCATTTTTGTTGCTCTTCTCTGATTTTCTCCAATTTGTCCACATATTTCCTGAAATGTGGTGCCCAGAACTGGACACAATACTCCAGCTGAGGCCTAATCAGCGCGGAGTAGATAGAAAGGAAGAATTACTTCTCGTGTTTTGCTTACAATACTCCTGCTAATACATCCTAGAATGAGGTTTGCTTTTTTTGCAACAGTGTTACACGGTTGACTCATATTTAGCTTGTGGTCCACTATGACCCCAGATCCATTTCCGCAGTACTCTTTCCTAGGCAGTCATTTCCCATTTTGTATGTGTGCAACTGATTGTTCCTTCTAAGTGGTGGACTTTGCATTTGTCCCTATTGAATTTCATACTATTTACTTCAGACCATTTCTCCAGTTTGTCCGGATCATTTTGAATTTTAATCCTATCCTCCAAAGCACTTGCAACCCCTCCCAGCTTGGTATAGTCTGCAAACTTTATAAGTGTACTCTCTATGCCATTATCTAAATCATTGATGAAGATATTGAACAGAACTGGATCCAGAACCAATCCCTGCGGTACCCCACTCGTTATGCCCTTCCAGCATGACTGTGAACCACTGATAACTACTCTCTGGTAACGATTTTCCAATCAGTTATGCACCCACCTTACAGTAGCTCCATCTAGGTTGTATTTCCCTAGTTTGTTTATGAGGTGATGCGAGACAGTATCAAAAGACTTGCTAAAGTCAAGATATACCACATCTACCGCTTCCCCCCTATCCACAAGGCTTGTTACCCTGTCAAAGAAAGCTATCAGGATTTGTTCTTGACAAATCCATACTGACTGTTACTTATCACCTCATTATCTTCTAGGTGTTTGCAAATTGATTTCTTAATTATTTGCTCCATTATCCTTCCGGGTACAGAAGTTAAGCTGATTGGTCTGTAATTCCCCATGTTGTCCTTATTTCACTTTGTATAGATGGGCACTATATTTGCTTTTATTTTACTTGTATGTATGGATCTTTAATCTATACAACACCAAGTCATTAAGTTCCACAGAAAATGCACGTTATACTTTTCAAGGTTGTCCTTCCTAAAGGTCTCTTAGCATCTAAAAATATAATTAAATAGAAAATTTGTAAAAAACACAGAAAAAATGTCAAGTCTTCAGTCTGGTTTGGAAGGATGCTACAGGTGGCTTATTAAGGAAGTGAATGATCCAAACTGTCAGATCATCAGGGCAGGCCCTGCCTCTCAAGATTGTATTTAGCAAGGTGGGACCAATTCATCATTCTTTACTCAAATGATCTGAACACATGGCAGCAGAGGACTGTATACAATAATATAAGAATATTTTACAGTAGCCACTCAAGACTGGAAGTTACTTAGTTGAAGTGGGTGGTCTTTAGAGAAACTTTCTTTCGTAGTGCTTTTAGTATTAACAGTAGAAGCTCGAGATGCACTTGACTACTAACAGGTAGCTATTTTGCTTTTTATTTTTAGCTCAGTTTGGACAATGAAGCTAGATTGATCAGTTTTGCTGTTTCTAGTCAGTTTCAGCAAACTTTAGCATTCAGGTCCTCATGCACTTGCAGAAGACTTCAACATTCTCTCAAAGCAAGGGAATGTTCGGGTTTTAAAAAAACAAACAAACTTGTGATTAGTTGTTTTTTTATTTAGAAGCATTTCAGCTGTCTTTACAATAGGGAAAGCAAAAAATATCAATCCAGATCTGGAGCTTTTACATTATTAAATTGATTTACTTCTAAGAATTATTTGATCATTTGAACAGATTTGGGTTTTTGGAGATTGCTCTTATGGTGGTGTGGATAGAGAACTTGAGAGACTGTTTTTACATAATAGACCCCGGTGTGTGTGCTGCTCTTCTTATGGGCTAAAACAGACTGGTAAGGCATAATATTAAAATTAAATAGGAAGTCACAGAATAAGTGGGGCTTGTATTCAGTATATCTTGTTAATCCAATATAAATTGTTTCCTTTATTAAATATCCTTTCCTCTTAAAAATGGATTAGCCACTGTCACTAGAGGCACTGAAGGAAAAACCATCTCATCGCTATAGCAACAAGTTTTATGAATGTAACACTCACTTCTGCAGTGGTTACCTTTGCTAAGTAGAATTCATTACATTGTCCCATTTTAAATCCACTGCTCCCAAACACTTTCCATTATTATTTCCATTGTACCAATGCCCAGAAGCACCACTACGATTTCAAGTCCTGTTCGTGTTTCCTTTGTGAAGTATCTTTGCTTAGCCACTAATGTGATTGAGTTTAATAGTTGACATACAAGTTCTTGGTGTGGGAGAAAAGTAGGGTTTTTGGGGTGGTTTGTTTTATGCCAGCCCCGACCTGTAAACTCCATTTCACAGACTCCAGTATCCCTGCTTCCACTCTTGCCATTGACAAAGGTTTTTTGCACAACTGCAAGCTTTCACCAATTGATCTGCTGTGCTAGGCCCATATATGGCAAGACAGGAACTCATGTTTCAATTACGTATTGTTTGTAGGTTATTATTTAGGAGATGAATGCTCTATGTGTAAGAGAAGGAGATGGCAAAATAGAAGAATGGATGCATGAGCAAGCCCCGGGGCTTCATTCATTTTCCTCTTGTTGGATTTTTTTTATACACTTGTTGAAAGTTCTCATTATGAACAGCAGCTGTTCACATTGAAAACTTTATATGGCGTCACTTTAAATTTTCATTGTAGGTGGCCAGCCCTTGTGGTCATTCTCAAATGAAGGAGCTCCTAGCAGGCATTTGGCACTGGGGTTAGGGACGAGGCCGAGGGGATAATTTCAATCTTTATACACTATCGTTTCAATACAAAGCAGCTGGCATTGCAAGATTTGCTTGCCAGCATTTAAAATGTTCAGTGTGAGGCGCTGGCGTTGAAACCTTTAAACAGGCAAAGCTTTCAAAGGTGGCTGGCTTCATCTACAGTGATTTAAATTATTACTTTTATTGTGATAGCGCCCAGAGTCCGCATTCAGAGATCATGACCCTGTTGTGGTAGGCACTGTAAACACATGATAAAATGAGACACATGGAGTTTATAACCTCAACAGTAATGGTGTGTAGTGTCACTAGCTTTAATGGAAACCAATTTTTGTCAAAATTAGTCTAAGCATTCCATTCATTTAAAAAAATCCTGTAACTCCCTGGAAAGTTTGGCCTGTTAAAATCAAGCCATTTCAGATCAAAGGAGAACCCAAAAACATTAGACACTTCCATCAAAAATAAGTCATTTTAAGGACCTACTTAATCAAACTGCTCAATTCATTTTCAGCTTTCCACTTTTTTTTTTCACTCCTGCCAAAATTTAAGCACAAAGTTACTGAGCAGCTCCATGATAAAACAGAGCACTCCTCATCAGAGGAGCTCAAAGCACTTTACAAAGGTAGATAATTACTCTCTCCCTATGTTACAAATGGAAAAACTGTGACCTGCCCAAAATCTTCCTCTGCTCCTGACTCAGAATGAACAATGCACAGGTCACCTCACTGACTAGCCTGTGCTGCCCTCTTCTGCTTAGCAAAAAGTGGACAGAGACTCATTTCCCCCTTTGAATGTCATCTGTAACAAAACCAGGAAATCCTAGTTAAAATCAAGGGACTCTGCTACACAGCATTCAAAGCCATACTTGTCCAACTCTTGCCCCATCCTGTCAAGTAAAAGGGCTGGCTCTGGAGTTTCACCAGAATCAGAGGTGTTGGCTAACACGGGCAGCCTGGATGAAGTCTGATTTTGATGGGTCTTTCCCGCCATATGTGTTCTCTAAGCACAGCACTTCTCTCTTTGTGAGGATGTCAAAATCTGCCCAGAGATTGGAATTATTCAGCATCATAGAATATCAGGGTTGGAAGGGACCTCAGGAGGTCATCTAGTCCAACCCCTGCTCAAAGCAGGACCAATCCCCAAACTTTGCCCCAGATCCCAAATGGCCCCCTCAAGGATTGAGCTCACAACCCTGGGTTTAGCAGGCCAATGCTCAAAGTACTGAGCTAGCCCTGCCCCCCTCTTGAAGACCAGCTGTTCTTTAACCATTTGGATAGCTGTGATCCCGGCCATTTTCAGCTTCTCTCTGGCTTTCCGTGCATTCTCTTCAGTCAGATGGCTTAAAAGGCCATTTTGGACATGGCAAAAGGCCCATTCCCGGCTCTTGTGTGTCCATGTGAAGCTCCACAACTGGCTGCAGGAATTACATTTTATTTACTTGCTCTTTAGATAATTTAGATTAGTGATACTCAGACCCCAGTGGCTCAGGAGCCAAATTAGCGATCAACATTATCCAAACGTGCCACAGTAGTGTGAATTCATTGTTTCATTTACTATAGTATTATATATTCATATGTAAATAGTATGACAGAGGAAATATTTAGTTTAGTTTATTCTCAGACATAATGAGGGGCCAGTATTATTATTTTATCAACTACAGTTGGTTAATAACGTAGTAAAAGCATCAGATTGGCTAGTAATTAAACCACACGGCGTTTTACTATCGTGTGCTGCAAAGAGCTGCAGGAGACACATTAAAGAGCCACTTGCGAGTTGGGAGCCTCAGTCTGAGGATCACTGATTTAGAGTAATTAGGAGTGGTAATGATCCCATTTATTGTGAGAAACTGACTTGCTGTGAGGTCTCCAGTTACTTACCTTTGTCAGCTTCCCCATTGCTTCAGTTGAGCTAATACCAGCATGAGAGAACCCGTTAGTGTTTGCAGAGCTCTTTAAAAAGGAACGGTATCTACAAAATAGTGTTTTGCTACAGTTCACAATACATGTAGCATATGGCACTTCTCCAGAAAGCAAGTCATATGATCTGTTCCCACCCCCAAACAAGGGTGAAATCCCCTTTTTGTATTTGGGGGCAGGAGAGGTGAGAGGGGTACAATAAAAATGAAAATTAATGCTATAATCAGGGATGGTCTCCTGTACTTACCTCCCATCTCACCCCCTCAAATACCCACCACAGCTAAGCCATTTCATGGTCCTTCACCTTTGTAAATTGACGCCTCATTTACAAATGACAGATGATCTCTGTGCTGCCTGTGCCTGTACCTTAGGCTCCAAATGCTGTTCATCTTCTGTCCAAGGAACATGCAGTCCTAGCCATTCATCACCTCCCTGGTTCTGCAGTCACAGAGACACTCTAGTGGAAACTGTGCTTAATCCGGGCCCTGCCTGATGGAAAGGAGACAAAGAGGCCATTCAGTATCCAAGAGAAGAATCTTAAGCATCAGTTTTCCTGGCACCAGCAGCAGAAGAAACTTGTATCAGGCTTTTCAAAATTCTTTATATTTGCCTTTAAAATGCCTCCTACCCAAATCTCTAGAATACCGGCAGAAATAGGAAAGAAGCCTGGGTACACTGACCGAAGTGCTTAACATTTGCTTTCATTATCAAAACCGTACAGGTGCTGGTGTGGGTATATTTTATTACTTACAGAAAATCATAGATACGAATGGTGTTTTCCAGAAGAAATACAGTGTCCCTGCCCCCAAAGAATTTACAAACTCAGGGATTAACTAACTCCCACTGAAGAAATACAGTGTCCCTGCCCCCAAAGAATTTACAAACTCAGGGATTAACTAACTCCCACTGAAGTCAATTTTAGATTTTTCATTTACTTCAAAGGGAGTGGGATTGGGCCATACATTTGGAGGAAGAGATGACAAGCACTGGAGAGGATGACTAGGGAGTAGGCAATAAAACCAGAGGGTCACCTGGCTGCAAGCTTCAGGACTCCTGTTTTCACTTGGTATTTATTTTTCTATTAATATGTATGACTAGTTTATAAACCTCCAAGAAAGAATGAATTTTGAGAAGGGAGATTAATATAATTTTATAAATACATACAGAAATGTTGTATTATCAATATATATGTATTATGTACATTCAGTCAGTACAGTGTATTAAGGAACCTATCATTTTGGCCACTTTTAAGTATATGATCGATAGATGATCCAAACCAAAACTCTGGATCCAATCATGCCTAAACTTTGCAGGAGTTCAGAACTACATTTTTGACTTTGTGGCTGGCTTCTTTTTTTAAATGGTTGAACACCCCTGAACTCTACAGAAGTTCAGAACAAACCCAAACTTTGCAGCTCAGAGTCACCTCTAATCCTCTAACCCAGGGTTTCTCCAACTGAGGTCCATGAACCCCTGGGGGACTGTGAGGGTACTCTAGGGGGTCTGCAAGTCATGTCCGGGGCTGCTGGCCCTGCTGACCAACTCCTCCCCCTCCCTCCCAGTGCCTCCTGCATGTCGCAAAACAGCTGTTCAGTGGCGTGCAGGAGGGAGTGGGTGGAGTGGGGACGGGGCATACTCAGGGGTGGGGGCAGAAAGAGGCGGGGAAGAGGAGGAGCAGGAGTGGAGTGGGGGTGGGAAGAGGTGGGGTGGGGGCAGGGCCTGGGGCTGAGCAGGGGGTTTTGGGATCCGTGAAAATTTTTTAATCAAAATGGGGGTCCTTGGTTTGCTAAAGCTTGAGAACCACTGCTCTAACCTGTGCTGGTTGTGAGGGGTATATGCAGCTTGCTAGAGGGACAGTTAGATGGTGCTTAGTGGGGCTTGAATAGAGATGAATAGTTCCTCTACATACAATACACAGTAGTGCAATACACACAGTAGAAGGACTAAAAAGGATTTTTCTCCTTGTTAAATGTGGCCTGCAAAGGGAAAAATTGAGGAGTTGTGCCCTTTATTTCTCAGTCTGGATGCCAAAGACTTGAAAAATGTTTGTTTGGTTTTTTTCACTTTTCTTTTTAACATGAAAATTTCAAATCCTCTCTAGCCTGGAAGACTCTATGGTGATGGGAGAATCAGTGAAATGTTGACATTGTAAGAGTCAAAAAACTGAAAATTAAGCGATTGAGAGGGGAGGGGATTTTTTGCCAGATAATTTAGAACTCTTTCGGTTTTTCTTTGTTTTTACTGAACACATTGAACTTCAGTAACTAATTAACATTTTGGATAAAGTATGGGTTTGTTAACTATCCTTATGGTTAGAAAGTTTTTTCTAACATCTAACCTAAATCTCTCCCTGCAGCAGATTAAGCCCATTACCTCTTGTCCTACGTTCAGTGGACATGGAGAACAACTGATCACAGTCTTCTTTATAACAGTCCTTAAGATATTTTAAAACTTATCAGGTCCCCTTAGTCTTCTTTTCTCAAGACTAAACATGCCAAGGTTTTATAACCTTTCCTCACAGGTCAGGTTTTCTAAACCTTGTAACATTTTTGTTGCTCTCCTTTGGACTCTCCAATTTGTCCACAACTCTCGAAGTGTGGCACCCAGAGCTGGACTCAGTACTCCAGCTGACCCCTTATCAGTGCCAAGCAAAGCAGAACAACTACCTCCCCTGTCCTGCATCTGACACTCCTGTTAATACACCCCACAATACTAGCCTTTTTTGCCACTGCATCACATTGTTGACTCATTCATTTGTGATCCTCTATAACTACCAGATCCTTTTCAGCAGTACTACCAACTTCGACAGTTATTCCCCATTTTGGAGCTGTGTTTGATTTTTCCTTCCTAAGTGTAGTATTTCGTACTTATCTTTACTAAATTTCATCTTGTTGATTTCAGGCCAATTCTCCAATTTGTCAAGGTTGTTTTGACTTCTAATCCTGCCCTCCAAAGTGCTTGCAACCCCTCCCAGCTTGGTGTCATCTGCAAATTTTATAAGCATACTCTCCACTTCATAATCCAAATAATGAATGAAAAAATTGAATAGTTTGACTGTGAACCATTGATAGTGACTCAGTATGGTTTTTCAACCAGATATGCCATCATTTTATAGTAGTTTCATGTATATCACATTTCCCCACATTTTGCTTATGAGTATGTCGCATGGGACTGTGTCAAAAACCTTACAAAAATCAAGATATATCACGTCTACTGCTTCCCCCTTAGCCACTAGGCCAGTTACCTGTCAAAGAAAGAAATTAGATTGTTTGGCATGATTTGTTCTTGACAAATCCATGTTGGCTATTCCATATTAATTTCTTATCCTCTAGGTGCTTACAAATGAATAAATAATTTGTTCCAGTATCTTTCCAGGTATTGAAGTAGACTGACTGGTACCTAATTCCCATGGTTCTCTTTGTTCCCTTAATGTGTTAGAGCTCATGATAAACATCCCTGAGACTTGTAAGAAATACTCCTATAAAACCAGAAAAGAGAAAATTTGGCATTCCTGATATTTCTTACGGTTAAAACAAAAACAGATCTTATTTTTTTAAACACGGAAAAGAAAAATCTTTCAGACATTCTTTCTCCATCATAAACAAACAGGCTAAAGCTCATTTGTAATAAATTCTTTGCAGATCATTTTTAAAGTTTTGCTATTCAAGCCTTGGTGGGATGTGCTTTCTATCTTAGCGGGATGTTGGTTGTTGAGTGTGCTCATCCATTAGTTCTGAGGAAGCTCTGTTGATGGTGCTGCTGTTACCTCAGAAAAGAACAAAGGAGGCATGATAAGGAAATGCAGTTGTGCTTCTCTTGAAGACAAGTGCTGGGTTTGTGAATAAGACCTTCAAGTTTCTAAACAATTATTGATCTGGGAAAATGGTGTTGGCTGAAAGGGAGAGAGAAAAAGGCTACATACCAATGGCAGCCACTGGAGGAGCACATCTGCCTCTATTCAAGCCATGATTTCTCTTTCTTGGTTGTCCTAGATTAGTTAACATGGGCCTATGCTAATGCTCACACTTTTTTCTGGAAGATTTTCCCTCCCTCTGCGCCTGATCCTGCCATCTTTAATCAGTCAAAACACTCAGCTACACATGCTACTTTGTCTGTGGCTCATTTTTCAGTAGTCACTTGAATGGGAAAAAGCTGTGGGAAAATTGTTAGGAGTATTCTGTCACTTTAATCTGACAGTCAGAATTGCTCCTGTCACTTTGCTGTGACACAATTACTGTCAGTTACAATTACACATGTTGTCGTGGCAGTTAAATGTAACCAACAACTTATGGCTTTTGTTCTCTGACTTGATAACACGATGGCATCCAGGAATTGTCCACTATCGAAATGAGGTGGTGGTCCCTTCTGGCCTTACCCCCTGTAAAATAAGTACCACAAGTCACAGAGTTTATGTCTACGGCGGAAAAGCTGTGCATGGTCTTGCCTGTCTGAGCTAGCTTGGGTCACCGAGCAGTGCAGACAGTGCAGTGTGGGCTTCAGCACAGATCATACAAGCCTGGCCCAAACCCTGGCTCTGTACTTGGCTTGCTAGCCTGCGTTGTGTTACCTTCACTGCTACCATTACGCATGCTAACTGGAATAAAGCTAGCTCAGATAGGCTAGCTGATGTACAGTTTTTGCTCTGTAGAAATGCCTGGAGTCTTATGCTGCCAGAGATGCATTGGTAAGCCCTCTGTATTTCTCCATTCTACAGGTGGAGAACATGCCCTAGAATCCATCACTTGCCACAGAATTTCATAGAATCATAGAATATCGGTTGGAAGGGACCTCAGGAGGTCATTTAGTCCAACCCCCTGCTCAAAGCAGGACCAATCCCCAACTAAATCATGGAGCACTAAATTTCATTTAAAAAAAATATTTTATATCCAAAATAAGAAAAGCGTAAAACCATGAAGCAAATGTAAACAGAGTGTTGTCTTTGTGAGACTGCAGACAGTATGAAACAATAGCTCTGAGGTCTGAACCGGCTCATTATCTCAGTGGACTTCATTCTGAAACCTAAGATGACAATTTAAATGTCAACATTCATCTTATGTGCCATAACCCTAAATCACCTCCAGTGCTTTCCCAGGTGCCAAATGCCCAGTATGCCCAAACCTCCAGCTTCCCCCAGCAACTTCTACAAGGTACTTACACATTTTCACTATAGATGTGGCCCACTGAAAATATGGAGCAGCATGCATTTAATATCTAAACAAGCAGCACATGGAGCTACTGCACTGGTTGTGCTAATCATTGTCATTTAGTTCATTAAAGCATTACATTTGTTATTTAAATGAACCCACCATGAACTCCTGAGCCTGCCACACCACAGCGCTGGAGAAACCACAGGTCCTGCTGGAGAACATAGGTCCAGCTTGACAGATTACATGTTGCCTGGCCTATTAGTTCATACAGTCCATCTCTCTAGCAATGCACAATTGTCACACCTAGTGATCATAAGAATGGCTATATTGGGTCAGACTAGCCCATCTAGCCCAGTATTCTGTCTCTGACAGTGCCAATGCCAGATGCTTCAGAGGGAATGAACAGAACAGGGCAATTATTGAGTGATCCATCCCCTGTAATCCAGTTCCAGCTTCTGGCACTCGGAGGCTTAGGGACAACCAGAGCTTGCAGCCCCAAAGACCTCTGTAGCAAGCCTAACCTCTCTGGTATGTCAGCCCATAAATTCCATACCAATATCAGGTTCACAGAAAGAGTTCATTTAATATAAATATGAAAACAATTGAGACTAGGTCCAGTATTCCTCATGTTGCTTGCTTTGATACGAAATCCACTTCTCTTTTACATTGTCCCCATGTTTTCGATGTGCCATGGATTTGTGTTGCAATGCCTAGGGAAGCTAACAAGGGGAAGCTGGGGGATTTGGCCTTTGATTAAGGACCTGGTGGGGCTTTTAGTATTTGGGAAGGCATGGAAGGTGGTTGGGATTGTGGGATAGAAACATTACCTGGCTGTTTCAGCTAAAACAATGCACAGTTAAATAGTTAATGCTGACAATCTTGTCATTGTTGGTTTTCAGTATTAACAAGTGCTAGTCACACACTTCTCTTAGAGCTATTGCTTCAGTCTGTCTCCAGACCCGGGTAGATAAACAAGCAAGGTACTGAGTAAAAGTAGATTCACTTTTGCAAAGATCTCTTTGCAACCAAAAGGATTGAAATAAACAAATAAAAAAATGTAAGAGCAATGATTCTGGAACAAAAGCCTCCAGTCATGGAAGCAGGAATACGCAGGGCTCTGCCTCCTGAACTTACTGTTCTGTGCAGTCCAGTTTAAATGTTACATGCAGAAGTTACCTCCTTCCTTTGGGAGACTATTCACAATTTTATTTATTTATTGCTTAATCAATAAATAATTATTTATTATATTTAATAATATAATATTAAATATTTTAATTAATAAAATATTTATTATACTTAAATATTTGATATATTTATTATCAATAAATAATTATTTATTGCTTAATCAATTTTATTGTCAAGAAGTCTTTTTTTCCTGATCTCACCCTACATTATCTCTCATTTCTATCAATTTTTCTGGTTTACAGGTAAAACTTGCACAGAGTTTTCTGTAAGGAACAGCACTGGTAACAAGGATTCTTAGTAAAGAAATTGAGGGCACTGTATGCTCTGGCAAAAAGCATAATCCTACAAAGAAGCAAGCCCTGGAGCTTTAATGAAACATACCAGAAGGCTGGTAGGGGCAGTATAGAATTACAGAATCGTAGGACTGAAAGGGATCTTGAGAGGTCATCTAGTCCAGTCCCCTGCACTCAGGGCAGGACTAAGTCCCTGACAGGTGTTTTCTAACCTGCTCTTAAAAATCTCCAATGATGGAGATTCCACAGCCTCCCTAGGCAATTTATTCCAGTGCTTAACCACCCTGACAGGTAGGAAGTTTTTCCTAATGTCCAACCTAAACTGCCCTTGCTGTAATTTAAGCCCATTGCTTCTTGTCCTAGCCTCAGAGGTTAAGTAGAACAATTTTTCTCCCTCCTTCTTGTAACAATCTTTTATGTACTTGAAAACTATTATCATGTCCCCCGTTAGTCTTCTCTTTTGCAGGCTAAACAAACCCATTTTTTTCAAATCTTTCCTCATAGTCATGTTTTCTAGACCTTTAATCATTTTTGTTGTTCTTCTCTGGACTCTCTCAAGTTTGTCCACATCTTTCCCGAAATGTGGTGCCCAGAACTGGACACAATACTCCAGCTGAGACCTAGTCAGCACAGAGCAGAGTGGAAGAATTACTTCTCGTGTCTTGCTTACAACACTCCTGCTAATACATCCCACAAAGATGTTTGCTTTTTTGTGTGTGTGCAACATACCCTGTTCACTCATATTTAGCTTGTGATCCACTATGACCCCCAGATCCCTTAGAATCATAGAATATCAGGGTTGGAAGGGACCTCAGGAGGTCATCTAGTCCAACCCCCTGCTCAAAGCAGGACCAATCCCTAACTAAATTATCCCAGCCAGGGCTTTGTCAAGCCTGACCTTAAAAACTTCTAAGGAAGGAGATTCCACCACCTCCCTAGGTAACGCATTCCAGTGTTTCACCACCCTCCTAGTGAAAAAAATTTTCCTAATATCCAACCTAAACCACCCCCACTGCAACTTGAGACCATTACTCCTTGTTCTGTCATTTCCTACCACTGAGAACAGTCTAGATCCATCCTCTTTGGAACCCCCTTTCAGGTAGTTGAAAGCAGCTATCAAATCCCCTCTCATTCTTTTCTTCCGCAGACTAAACAATCCCAGTTCCCTCAGCCTCTCCTCATAAGTCATGTGTTCCAGTCCCCTAATCATTTTTGTTGCTCTCCGCTGGACGTTTTCCAATTTTTCCCACATCCTTCTTGTAGTGTGGGGCCCAAAAGTGGACACAGTACTCCAGATGAGGCCTCACCAATGTCGAATAGAGGGGAATGATCACGTCCCTTGATCGGATGGCAATGCTCCTACTTATACATCCCAAAATGCCATTGGCCTTCTTGGCAACAACGGTACACTGTTGACTCATATCCAGCTTCTTGTCCACTGTAACCCCTAGGTCCTTTTCTGCAGAACTGCTGCCGAGCCATTCGGCCCCTAGTCTGTAGCGGTGCATTGGGTTCTTCCGTCCTAAGTGCAGGACTCTGTACTTGTCCTTGTTGACCCTCATCAGATTTCTTTTGGCCCAATCCTCTGATTTGTCCAGGGCCTTCTGTATCCTATCCCTACATTCCAATGTATCTACCTCTCCTCCCAGTTTAGTCTCATCTGCAAACTTGCTGAGGGTGCAATCCACACCATCCTTCAGATCATTAATGAAGATATTGAACAAAACCGGCCCGAGGACCGACCCTTGGGGCACTCCACTTGATACTGCCCGCCAACTAGACATGGAGCCATTGATCACTACCCGTTGAGCCCGACAATCTAGCCAGCTTTCTGTCCGCCTTATCGTCCATTCATCCAGCCCATACTTCTTTAACTTGCTGACAAGAATATTGTGGGAGACCGTGCCAAAAGCTTTGCTAAAGTCAAGGAACAACACGTCCACTGCTTTCCCCTCATCCACAGAGCCAGTTATCTCATCATAGAAGGCAATTAGATTAGTCAGGCATGACTTGCCCTTGGTGAATCCATGCTGACTGTTCCTGATCACCTTCCTCTCCTCCAAATGCTTCATAATGGATTCCTTGAGGACCTGCTCCATGATTTTTCCAGGGACTGAGGTGAGGCTGACTGGCCTGTAGTACCCAGGATCCTCCTTCTTCCCTTTTTTAAAGATGGGCACTACATTAGCCTTTTTCCAGTCGTCCGGGACGTCCCCCGATCACCATGAGTTTTCAGATAATGGCCAATGGCTCTGCAATCACATCCGCCAACTCCTTTAGCACCCTCGGGTGCAGCGCATCCGGCCCCATGGACTTGTGCTCATCCAGCTTTTCTAAATAGTCCCGAACCACTTCTTTCTTCACAGAGGGCTGGTCACCCCCTCCCCATGCTGTGCTGCCCAGTGCAGTAGTCTGGGAGCTGACCTTGTTCGTGAAGACGGAGGCAAAAAAAGTGTTGAGTACATTAGCTTTTTCCACATCCTCGGTCACTAGGTTGCCTCCCTCATTCAGTAAGGGGCCCACACTTTCCTTGACTTTCTTCTTGTTGCTAACATACCTGAAGAAACCCTTCTTGTTACTCTGAACATCTCTTGCTAGCTGCGTCTCCAGGTGTGATTTGGCCTTCCTGATTTCACTCCTGCATGCCCGAGCAATATTTTTATACTTTTCCCTGGTCATTTGTCCAATCTTCCACTTCTTGTAAGCTTCTTTTTTGTGTTTAAGATCAGCAAGGATTTCACTGTTAAGCCAAGCTGGTCGCCTGCCATATTTACTATTCTTTTTACACATCGGGATGGTTTGTCCCTGTAACCTCAATAATAACCTTTCCGCAGTCCTCCTTCTGAGGAAGTCGCTTCCCATTTTGGATGAGAAGATTCCCTTTAAAAGCAGCTCAGGAGCTGCAGCCGCATCTTTCTAAAAAGCCAGGGAGGGCCTATCCACACTGCACCAGAGCATGTCTGAACCTGGTTACACAAACATGGCTGGTTGTCCACACAGCATTACTCCAGCAAGCAAAACTGTGTCTCAGCACTGCATGTCTTCACTTACCATGCTTCAAACCAGTCTTCGCAACAGTACACTGTGCTTGTGCATACTTGCAAGCTCAGGTTACCATGATAATGTTTACTGAATTTCACTTGGATTCCATCAATATCAGGAAGTGTTCTATAATTTGGAATTGTCTCTATGGATTATCTCCTACAACTCCATAACATTACCTTTGCCCAACAACCTAGATAAACTTATAATTTAATTGTATCCATAGGTGAAGAAAAAACAAACAAAACGAGCATTCTTTACGACAGCACAAAAAAGAGACAGCCCAGAACTGGGATCCACCACACTCAAAATGCAGCTCTAAAAATCCACAAGAAAAGTCATTGTTCAGTCCACAGAGGTCTGTGCTGAGCTTTCACAGACCTGCAAGTTGTTTCTCTATATCCTCACTATCTGCCTACATAGCACCCCCATGGACCTGAAATTGGCAAGGACAGTTAATATGTGAGGAGTGGGTATTAGTGAGTGTATGGGCTACAGAATAGCCTCCCGTGGCACTGATGGGGTTAAAGAGAGGATGCATCACTGGAGCTCTGGGAGTGAAAGAGGAGAGGACTGCCCTCACCAGAAGCTGGTTACACCACCCACTGTATTTATGACCTGCTGGGCTGGGGTTTGAGGCATTTTGCACATACTGTATGTGGTTACTGTGTGCTACCCCACCATCTCTCCCACAAACCACACCAATTTCCCCCCCTGCCCCCCGCTGTATACTGAGGTGCTAATTCAGTGTCTGTAACAGACATAGATTCTTTTTTTCCCCTCCTCCCTTGTCTTGCTCCCAGGACTCATTCTCTCCCTTCCCTTGTGTAAGGGGTCCAGCTCCCATTAATGAAAAACAGTCCATCACGTCTATAAATTGCCCTTTCCACTTCCAAGGGCCTTCAGAGAGGAAATCACCCCATAATCCAAACTGCTCTGTGTCTGCCCAGATTGAGGGGCTTGGCTGAGCCTCATGGAGCAGCACTCAAGGCTCTGCTGAGTTTTGGAGAGCTTTCTGGTTCTTTTAATCAGACCTCAAGGTAAGCAGCTCAAGGCACTGACCCCCATCCCAATGATCTCCGCTCCCTGCTGTGCCAGCCTGGCCATCCAGCAGCAGTGTTTCCCCAGGGAGCTATGCTTGGTGGGTGTCATACAGCTATAGGTGCTATGGGCCAAGCCCGCAGTTCTCAGTCCTTCTCAAAACAAAAGTTTCGTGGGGAGGGAGGGGGAAGAGGGTTTGGGGTTTTTTTTTTTTTTGGTAACTTGAGTAAGGACTCCAGGATTTGGCTCCTTTTAAAGTAATGTTGATGATAGCTAGATCAGTTCCTACCCTCACTACCACACATAACATTCTGGCTATGCCTCCCAGTCATGAGTCTGCCACCAGATGGCAGACCTACCCAATAGCCACGCACCCATCAAAGGTCCTACTTCCCGTCTCCTCCCCAAAATCCCAAACTTCAAACCGTCTCAAGATATACAAAACTATACTCGCCTCTGCCCTTTGGGGCCCTCTTCATTGGAGGCATTTTCTTCTTTTAGAGCGTAAACCTGGTTTTATAAGATTGCTGTAGAGACCTCCTGGACTGTGATGCTGGCAGATGACAGCATCACACCCCGCTGCAGATGCGTTTTTACACATGGAGGTAGCCACTGAGGAAAAGGCCATGGGATCACTCACCAGTTTCCTGGTGCAGATGGCTGCCCATGTAGAATGCTTCCTTGCCTGAGCCTGGTGCTACTGTCTGCAGGAGCAAGAAATGAAGACACTCAAGAGAGAGCGCACACACCAGAGAACGAACGAACACACAGGCTACTATTCCACTGTAAAAGAACACAGCAAGGCATGGCCAATATGGCTTCATCAAGGACTGATCAGAGATCTGGGGTATAATAGAAGCCTTCCTTGGAAGTGAGACAGAAGCAAAAGAGAATATAATCAGTTAATACTGCAGAGAAAAGATAAAGGCAGGAAAAATGCAGAATTAGAGCAGCCAAAGAGGGTAAGGGTGTTTGTGTGGGTGAGGGTGTGTGTATCAGAAAGGGTATTACTAACATGGGGAAAGTCAGAAAATCAGAAATTAGGTCCATTACTAGTTGATGAGCGAGGATACCATCAATAAATGCTCTTTGATGGTTGTGATGCCCAATGCCTCTCCAAATCTGTGCATGAGAAGGAAAATAAAAGGAGAGACATTTGAACAATTCAGAAGTAGTGAAGAGTTTGTGAACGCAGCTCCTGACAAACAGTATGACACACTTAGGAAATGGACCATGCACAAACCGGCAAGTCCAGAAATGTCCAACACTGTAGTATTTTCAAAATACAGAAATTAAAATAAGTATAGAGCTTCGTGGCTCAGGATGATCACTAGCTAACTCCCTGCATGCATCTCCCCCTCCTTGTGCCTTCACTGACTGCTGGTGGCTTTGCCAATAGATAGCGGTGGCCTAGTCAACGGATGGTGCACAGCCACATAACCTGCAATGCCAAGTTTTCCCACCCAACTAGCGGCCTTAAAAACCCATTTCCGCAGCCACCTCAATCTCCAAGCTTTCTCCAACCTGCTGAAACGGACGAAGTTCCTCTCCAGTGGATCCAATTCCCACAGCGAACCTGCCAACAGACTCAAAGAAGACACAATATTTAATTTGCATTAAATAAACCAGCCCTATTTAGATACATTTAGATTTGCACACAGAGCAATAGACAAAGAAAGTGAGTCCAGTGGATGGAGCACCAGCCTAGGAGTCAGAGGACCTGGCTTCTATTCCCAGCCCTGCCACTGACCTGCTGGGTGAGCATAGGCAAGTCACTTCACCCCTTCTGCCTCTGTTTCCTCTCCACCCTTTCTTCGTCCTGTCTATTTCGACTCTAAGCTCTTTGGGACAGGGACAGTCTCTCACTATGTGCATGTACAGTGCCCAGCACAACAGGGTCTATCTGTCACAGTTGGGGCCTCTAGGCGGTATTGTAATACAAATTACAGACATCCACTGACCTCCTGGTGATGTCGAAGGGACTCTCCCTTCCTCCCCCCCGCTCACAAGGTGATAATCTGTCATCCCTCAGAATGCTTTGCTGAATGCGTCTGTTCCAATGGGTGTTTCTGTCTGGTGGTCTGAAGGCACAGGACTTGGAGGCTGAGGGGTTTTGGCTTTTACCACTAAGAAGTCAACTTCTTTTTTATTTTTAATTCATTTGAGAGGAAGACATCCTCTCTCAGATACTCCTGGGATGGAGGCCACGGGAAACCAGATTAAAAAAAACAATGCCCCCATCTAGTGCTCACTCAGCATCTTCTTCCTTGGGTAGCTCTCTTGACACAAACAAAGATACCAAACTACTTTCCCTATCCCTCTGTGGGCTCATTCTACAACCCTACAGATATCCACACCCCTCGCTCCCAACTGCAAGTTTCCCATCAATCACACATACCAAGGTCGCACATTAACATCTGCTCCTAACCGACTCAATCTTGCTCGCTTCTGGTTCCTAGATTACTGGCATCTACTCAATTCTCCTCTTAAATTGTTCAAAGAGCCCCCCGGCCTGAAAACTGGCCAGTGCTGGAAGCCATATGGAATTCTACGTGACTGCGGAAAATAAAAACTGCACAACACTTGACATTTGTTTTCTAAATCAATACAATTTTTCAAATTTATTTTTTAAGAATTACTTCTAATATATCTTTCTCACAGAAGGAGGGTATAGGGAATGCTCTCATTCCATCTGTAAACACTGAAATACAGATCTGGGAAACCAGGGAAGAGACACAAAAAAGTGCATTTTACAAAATTCTCAACTAAAATATATTTTACATGTATTACATTTCAATTTAAATTCTACCGACTGCATTTTCAGTTTCAAAAAATATTTCCATATCTAATAGATTAAAAAAGCATGAAATATTCTCATTATGGATAAGACATTTTGATTCATTTACATGCTGTTTGCACAACAGCATAAGCAACCATGTGAGTCTTGAACAATGTTCTTGGCCTGAAGCAGATTCTGACATAACATCAGAAGAGAGAGGATTTCTCCTCTCCGGACAGGCGTGACAGCACATCCCAGAACCTGGGTAAATACAATTTTTCCTCTCCCCTTTGGGCAAGTTGGATTTCTTTTCCCGTCCCTGGAAAGGAGATAGGACAGGTGAGGGGGTGGGAAGGGAGGAACCAGGAGAAGTAAGATTTTCAGCAAGTGACTGTGGTTTCTGAGGCTGGATAGTAAACGCTTTACTGACTTTGCAGTAGTGTGCAGATTTGAGTTAGTAGGAGGGCTTGAGAAACCCTGTCACGACATCAGTAAATAAAGCTACTCCTTTTGCAAAAGAGGATCCCAGACATCTTAGCATGGTCTGTCCCTGACCCCATTGATCCTACTCAGGATGGCTCTCCAAGGGGTCCCAAATCTGACTCAGGACATATCAGCTCGTCCATATAAGGGTTCCTATCATCAATCTGGGCTGTTTCCCCTGTATTAGTCCCACTGCTCCATTTTCCCTGTGCACCCCTTTTCACCATGTAGCCACAAAAACTACCTCTCACCATGGGACCAGAAGGGCAGGCAGCAGCTACAGAAACTACAATATTGCTCCACAAACACACCACTGTATACTATGAGGGAGCAGGAGCTGTACCGTCCTCCCATCTAGAACCAGTGAGCATCCCCTCTATGATGCTTCTCACTTGGCCAAGTGAGAGCCCTGAGGTTCCTCCTGCCCTGCCCTGTTGCTGTAGTGAAATGCGCTCTGTAGTGCCAATGGCCTGACCTCCTTATTCCAAGTAACTGTTAAGGAAAACACAGACAATTACTTGACACCAACAGTACCTTGAGGTATAAGTGGGATTAGATGCTTAAATTATGGATCTGTGCTCAGGTGCCTACTGTTAAACCTCTTGAAAATGAAGGCTTGGGAGTTTTTCTCTGGGGTGCACTGGCAGGGACTTTGGAATTTTTCATCATCCTCTGGAATATTGAGCAGGAATTGTCCACTGAGACCAGGTGAACATGTGCCACACTTCCAGGCATGGACCTCATGGGCCTCAGACCTTCCCATCTTCTTTCGAGATCCTCTTGTCCTTCCACAAACATTCCCCTCTTTGGTATGTAGAGCAAATCTATGGATATCACCTGTACTAACAGAAACACAGGCTGCACTGTTTTCACTTAACGGAATTGAATGTGGTAGGGATATTTTCTCCAGGCCAGGTAGGTGTAGCCTCAGTGATCAGAGCAAGAGGGAAATCCCCTTGATTCCAGCTCCGTCAGTGTCCATGGTGAGTACAGGTAGTGCTACTTCCACGTAAAGGACAACAACGTTAAAGCAGTATGAACACTTCTATTGTTTAACACTAGTTCAGGCACCCCCAAAACTGAAAACACAGGTCCCTAGTTTAAATGAGTGACTCCAGCAGTCAGCAGGTACATGGATTGATACAGTGTTGATTCTCATTCTTTAAATTAGTGCAATCTACAAATGGATTCCCAGCTTTGTGTGACTGATTCAATGGACTCTGTTATGCTGTCCTTTGGTTTTCTTTAGAATTAACTTCAATAGTTTGTGTTAAGATAAACTAAAGTATCTCTAGGATCTATACACATAAGGCAAGAGGCAAAAGTATCTGTAGGAATCAGGTAGCATTTTTCAACAACGCACACCTCTCATTGGTCAGTTCCTTTCAGAAGCAACCAAGCCACCCTGGTGAGCATGTTCAGATGTCAGTATAAGTGGTAGGGGAGGAGGATGGAAGGCAGTACCAAAAGAGAGCACTGCTAATTTTCTCAGCAGTATGACCATGCCCAAGACCAAAACAATCATGTCAGGTGTCATTTTTAGGATGAAATAGCCAAAGGAAATATTTTTCATTTCTTCCCCTGCCTCTAGCTTACCCACCTATGGTGGAATGTGCGCATCTAGATTCTATATGGACTAAACTACAGCAAAGAAAACTGAACTTGGAAGGGAGAGAATAAACCATTTATACTGCTAGGGATAGCCTCTGATGTCAAGGAGGGCAAGGAGACAAGTATCCTGAAGAGAAGAAAAGCATGGCTTTCACCTACAGAGCAAACCTCGTGTGTTCCATATCTTACAACAGTACGTGTCTGCTGGAAGTGTGCCCTATTGGCCAAGGACCTCTGACAGACATGAAGCTTTCCATAAAGGCGTGAGGTAAGGCTTACTATCCCTCGCCCCGTTTTCTGCCTTGGAGCTGAAACAGAGTTCACGGCCTGCCTAAAGGCCCTAATCTGGGTAGTAAATCATAGACTGCAGAAAAACTGTATAGGGAAAAGGAGTCCCTCTCCCTTTACAAAGCAAAAACTATTCAATATGGCAGACAGCCACACTGCACCTGGCACAACTTCACGAGGAATTACTGGATTTTGAAGTAGCAGTGACATCAAGAATCCCCACACCCTGCCTTTTCTGCTGGGCAAGCATGGCTATCCTGTACCATGCAAATGAACCAGGCTTCGCCCTCTCTCTTCACATCAGGACATGAAAACCATGGACCTATCACAGCTTGACTCATACCTGCACCACAGCATCCCTCCTACATATTCTGACCACCCCCACCAATGATGGCTTTGGATTTAGTATACTGGCTTTTCTCCCCTGCAAAACCCCTCTCAATATATGCATCTCTATATACATATATAGATATAGATTTACATATGCAAGTACCTATATCTATATACATATATTTATTTATAGGTATATATTTTAATTTATCCTCTTTAATGAAGTGCTGTGCTTTGAACTGCTGGCCTTCCTTGACAGGGATCTGTTCCTGAATGCGGAAATCTTTTCAGTCTTTGAGGACAGAGTGCTTGGACATTCCTTCTGGCCTGCAAGCAGTACTAGAAAAGTTGCTGAGCATGCATGGATGTCCCAGACAGTCAACCTGCCACTGGCTCTCTGGCGCCACTTATCATCACCATAGCTGGACTGAAGAGTTTTGCTACTGCGGATTCTTCAAGATGCGCCCATGTCGAAAATCATAGACATGGCGGCAGAGGAAAACCAGATCAGGATCAGTGTCCTCTGGCACCTTGCGATGTGGAGGGGTGGAATATTCTTCTGACGGAGGAACCATCATTGTTTTCCTGCCTGGGATCCCCTCGACACGACGCTTCGCCAAGGCACAAAATCTGCAATGTGATTAAATACAAAATGTCACAGGGAACCTTCATTTACTGCCTTCACTGCTCAAGCTTTCACTTTTCCTGCTAAGGTCTCCTGCTGGAAGAGACTATAATCTCTTTCTGCTCCTTAGGGTTACACCCATTATAGTATATTCCTGCCAGGCTACTGCAGGAGTGGGGAGGATAAAGTTATGGATTCTGGAATAGAACTATCCTTTCTCCAAAAAGATCTAGAGGTTGGTTTACAAGTTATAACTACTCTGAGCTTTACCAAATAGCACAATAGTTTAAATTTCCTGGCTGGTAGATTCTGTACAGTTTTACAGTATGGAGGATTACAACAGCCAATCTGCATCGTTTAACCACCTTTGCTTTATTTCTGTTGATCAGCACTGGAAAAAAATTATTGCTCAAATAAAGGTGATTAAGCAAGAACAGAAGCCAGGTCACAGAAGCCAGGTCACTCCATTCTCTGAGTCAACAAGGCCTTCTACTGGTCCTGCAGGATGACAAAACAAACTTAAATTAATGCATACTGGAGTTGGATACTCTGGAACAAGACCTGCCGTTTGTGAGCCTGGTGCAGGAGGAGGAATATGCCCTAGTGCATTATAGTACTTTAAAACAATGACTGGACATTTGCAGAAAAAAATGTGTGTGTATAAAATGATTCACCAGCCAGTCAACCTGATAATTATACCACAGTGTTTTAATTTATAAGCACTCATGGCAGAAGGCTCCTGGGCACCTTAAAAATATAAACATTTTAGCTCGAATGGAGAGAACGTGCACAAACAGAGCTGAGATCAGGAGCAGAACAAAGCATGCCACCCAAACACCAAGTAAAATAAAAAACCTTGAGCCTTGCCCAGTGTGATGACACAAACATTCAGTGGGGCGTGTTGAAAAGGACAGCATTCCTGGCCCTGCAGAGAAGGTCCTGCCTTCTGTACTTTCTCGTGTTTATTTATAGCGAAGCTGCTGTAAGAACCTCACTGAGCTCAGCTGTAGCAGCAGGACATAAGCAGACAATACCTGACGTAGAAGAGCTCTCTTATATGAGGCTATCTGAGTATAGCCATAAAATAATGATACACTAGCTGCCTGTTCTGCAAGTGAGAAACCTATGGAATGTGGGTGTAAAACTTGTAGGCGAAGACTCCTGCACAGTAGCCAAGCTTGTTCTGCAATAGCTGCAGAGCTGGAGCGGTTTAAGGGCACAAGTGTGCACATACCAGTAATCCCGCCTAAAGATCAAAGGCTGGCATATCCATGCTAAGGTCGACATCAGGAAGAAAGTGCCTACATTTGAAATATTTTGAAGATTAAAACCAAACAAACAACTATTGACCGCTGATGAAATATGGGCTTCGGGGAGCAGATTGTGATTGAACACGATTCTCATGGTGAAAACTCTTCTCATTGTGCTTGGTACATACCCCAGAGACAGAGCTGCCATTGAAGCAGCAAAATCCTCCATCCACAGGTAAGATCTCCTTCCTATCTAGCTTGAGTTCAAACACTTACTTTGCAACGACTGTGGTATCACTGAGATGGAATCACCATAAACAAAGCTTATGTAATTTTGGGCATCTGCTTACTAACCCAGCTGGTTGAACTCTCACCTGAATAGAGGCACTTAGGAATGGGGGAGGATATCTGCAAGATCTCAATGAAATGGATACCACAGATCATGCTACTTATCAGTTCTTCAAGTGGTTTCAAAGACACATTGTGCAACAGTGGTTATCTGAACAAGAATCCATATAGGAGGTTCTTCTGAGTCAGTGAATTCAGCTTTGCTGACCAGTTTGTGAAAACACCTTCCCACTGCCTTTGCTGGTGTCTTTGGACTCCCTGAGCATTCAAACCAGTTTAGCACAGGTCAGCAATGGACCGCTTGTACAGTGTGCAGAGAGGCACATTTCCAAGGAACACCGCCAACAGGTCCAGTTAGTACAAAATTTGTCAAGTTGGCTCCACTGTGCAGTAAAAATATCTCAGCATGTGGCCAGTGAGTCAGGAATAGCTGCTGTGGATTCTGAAATGGGCAACCCCTCAGCATACTGTAATTTATGAGGAAAGGCTGTATTCCAATCACAGCAGCTTCATGTCAGAGCTGATGCAACTTCACAGGTTCAAAGCAATTAGAGTAGGAACAAACCTGTCCTCTGGACATACCAAGCACATTTGTAAGAACATCCTGTCTTTTTTTTTTTCCAGGGACTCACTGTGTAAACAAGCTTTTCTTTACTACACTTTCATTCTATGGCTCACTTTAGCAAGTCCTTCTGAAAGGTAAGTTATACCAAAAGGAAAATGACAGAAAGTGGTCTTTCCAAATGATTTTAATTCCCCAATTACTCAGAGTGGATTTATTCCACTTTTATTGAAGTTCCATAAAGGCAATTCTAAATAGTTCAGCGCTGCTCTAGTTGCTTTAATGTAACATCTGCCTGCCTCTGTCAAGCCATGCCACAGGGAAATGGGACTCCTGTCCAGAAGTTTCAAACCAGTGCAGAAGCCCAATGGTATATTATTCCCAGTCACTCATGTCTGCTTTTTCGGGGAGTGAGTTATTAAAAAAGCAGCATGTAGTTCAGAACCAGGATGTACATGGTGTGCAAAAGAACTTTTGTAAAAATCAGTATAAGTTTAATTAAAAATAACTATTGTAGGAAATGACCTTCATTCTTAGAAACCCAGTGAAGCATTGGAACACAGCATAAGGAACAGTGTGAAACTGGCTAAGCTAGTTTTACTGCCCAAGATGAGCAAAGCATACAATGCAACCAACAGCACACAGTAAAAGCACATAAAATAGGATACATTTTTAAAGGGTTATTTTCCATTTTAATAACCTATGGTCTGGACTTTAGAGCTAATTTCTATTTTGCCACTGTTACTTTAAATGGTGCAATCTGTTAGAAAATACAGATACTCTGAAGTCCTTGGTCACTCAGACTGATTAAAAATAGCAAAAATTAAACCGTAAGGTCAGTTAAATACTTCTCTAGTCACTATATTGGGTGACCTAATTACCAAAACACCTGATACTATAGGCACGTCTACAAAGAGTGATAAGGACAGCGAACACATTAGGCATATGCATTTTAGTTGAACTTGGAGCGCACATGTGCACGTGGAGGAACTGTACAATATTGTATGGGTTTCTCTGTTACACTCCAGTGTTGTAACTGAAATGTTACCGTGTTTTACTGTGTCTACTGATGAGCATGTTCCGTAGTAGAAAGGTCATGCATGTGTAAACACTTATAAACCGCTTAAAGTGTTTATAAACCACAAAGCAAAGAGATACCCAAAGAGCTAGAGCATGACAAACACTCCTAGATTAGCACAGCCCTCTCATTCACTAAACGTACTGCAAGTTTACCTAGGAGAGGTAGGCTGCAAAGCACACGCAGTTCTGCTGAATGAGGTCAGGTAATAGAAATGTTGAAAAGAACTGGTGATACAGAGATAACTTGCTGTTGCTTTTGCAACTTAAGAGCACCACCTACCTGCAGTACTCTGCAAAGGTCAGAACATAGCACTTTTCCTCAATGCAGGCAATACTGTTTTCATCCTGATGTCGGGATGCAAAGATCTCGTTCTGCAAACGGACATACAATGGGGACAGTCACTCAACTGGGCAGGAGCGCTTAGAGAGACAACGCAGTCCTAGGTATACTCTCCTTAAAGAGGAGAAAGGCTATGCACACATGCAACAACACGCTTCTTAAAGAGAAAGCACAACCCCCTACAAGTCAGATGTTGCAATTAACCCAAACAATTTACAGTTACAATTTTATAGCCTAATTGTTTTAGTGACCAAAAGAACATTTAACATTTGACCAAAATGTTATAGCTTTCCCATCACATAAACTCACCACCATTCTACTTTATATTGTCAGGTCTCCACATGTATTGCAAATATCACTGTTCAGTAAGACAGCTGCCACCATCAGGCAGCTCAGAGATACTGCTTATAACCAAATCTCTCATTTCAAATGCAATTGAGAGGCTGTGACTTATATTGTGATAAGTGTTTCTCACCAGGTGACCTTTCAGAATGCTGCATTGAGCAATATGAAGGCAGCTTTTTCAAAAAATGCTCTTCCAATACCAGACTCAGCAAGAAGACAGCTCAGAGGGGAAAATGTCCTCTAACGTCTGTCAGGGAAGATACTACCACACAAGGCCCAAGATGCAAAGAAATCCAAAGTAAAGACAGAATTTTTCACCCCATCCAATCCCAGTGTCAGACCTCTAGAACTGCATGTGGGAAGACTGGAGAAATTGCATGGCAAAGAAGGAACCTTCTTACAATCCCCCCCTTTGTTTAGCAACTTAGGCAGAAGGCAGGAGCTCTCTTCCTCCCCCATTTCCAATACCCTGGGGGACAGTCTCAGTTTTCTCTTCTCTGCGCTGGAAATCTTTCTGATTCATTTTCACAAATAAATTATATGAATGGAGTATGAATGGTATTTAGCCAACCTCTCCCACTAGCCTCTCAATTACTGTAGTGATCAGTCTCAGACTAAATAAATTGTCCCCTTTTTTTCTCCAACTCTCCCCCAGCAACTGAAAGAGCTATTCTAAGTGATGAAGAAATGGCAGTAGCCTCTTCTCCCCAGTTTGAGTCTCGAAAGGGTGCATCTGAAGCAGCTAGGGAGGGGTGGACAAGTGCTGCCACTGGGCATAGGCCAACCCAGCTGGAGCTAATTTAGTGAGTATTAGGTGTGGCAATCAGAAGCAAAGAGGATCTGGGGTAATAAGGGTGCTGTTGTGTAAGTGCCTGGAAGCAGCAGCCAGGAATGTGCTTCAGAGTTAGTTTCGCCTGGAGTCCTAGGGAAGCAGGGTAGGTGGAGGACAGGCTTCACTACAGCCTCAGGAGCAGGGTCAGAGTCTGGGAACGTGATCAACAACTAGACAAGCAACAAAAAACTAACCAACAAACAAACCCCAACCCCTAGAGGTGTGTGAATGTTTTGGTTTCCTCCTTGCATCAAGTTTACCTGAGTCATCCTTGGCAGGCCTATTCTACCTACTCAGCCCAGTGGCAGCTTCTCCTTTTAAAGCAGTTTTTGTATAGCAAGACAGGTGTGGGAGGAGGAAAATGAGGTAGTTCCTCCCTAACCCAACTTCTTGCTCTCTACGCACTAAAATGCAGTTAGATAACCTCAGATTTCATTTGTGGACTAAAATGTCACAAGGTACCAAACTGGTTTCCAAAAGAAAATTGGGGATTCTACATGTGGCATGCACAACTACTGAATGGAATTTAAAAACAGCACATTGTGGACTTTTTGTTGGATGGAAAAACGGCAGTAACTCATTCCTCTCTAATCTCTGTGCTCTTTTGGTTTAAAAATGTACCTTTCCCCCTCCATGCAAAACCAAGCAAAGCAACAGGCCTGGGTTTGAAGACATACTGGGTCACAAGTTTTACTTTTAAAAGTGAACCCTTTGTGCAGAAGGAGCACAGTATCCTTCTTAAGTCTGTTTTTAACCCTCCTAATAAATCCACCCTTTTCTGCCCTATACAGATTTACTTTCACATTATACAAAAAGGGAACAGGAGATTTTGGTCTAGTATGTCTAATTTCAGGCCAGAGGGACTGGATTGATTCCCTAAAAGAGGAGTTTTTAATAGAAAGTCAATTCAATTCATAGATTTAAGGAAAGAAGGGACCCATTCAGATCACCTAAGTCGGATGTCCCACATAACACAGGCCAGAGATGCTCACCCAGTAATTCCTGCATCGAGCTCATAACTTCTGGTTGAACCAAAGCCTATCTTTTTGAAAGACATTCAGTCTTGATTTAATACAAAACACAGCATTTTCTGATTCCCAACACAGTGCACCTTCCCCTAGCTAAAGTCAAATAGCCTCTTTTATAAAGTGGCATAGGACTGTTTTCAGACCAGAGAAAATAGTAAATTTTAAAGCAAAGAAGGTCCTGTGAAAGGTACAGATACTTCTGTTACCACCCATCCTTGTAACTCACAGCATTAGATTGCTTGTGTCCTACGTGAAACACACTGGTTTTACCCATTCAACACAAAAATATGGCAGCATCTGTGGAGCAGCCAGGAGACCAGTGTGACAAGGATCCTGTCTCTATGTGTTAAGAAGGGCTAAGCATGAATGCTGAGCAGGGATGTTCATTCCACTCCCATCTCCCTGGAATAGAGTGGATCCTTGCCAAATATCCCCTAACCATCCCAACTAGGTATTTGGGATTGCTCACCTGATGCATGCTGGGATTGCGACCTCCCTGAGTGTGCTCCGGTCTGTAATACCACAGGAGACTCATCATTAGCTCCCCTGAAAGGAGACAAGAGACATTTTGAAGTCAGTGATGAAAACACGCATTAAGGAGTGTCACCATCCAGTTTCAGCTCTCCTGTTTCATCCATCAGCCCTTGTATTTCCATAGCTCTCACCTAACTGCAGCTATACAGTGATAAATATTTGATGTTGAGCTAAGTTTCCTTTTGTTATAGCAATTGACTAGGTAAAACAAGTGGTGTCACTATTCCATTGTACCCTCACCACCTAATAACTATTCACAGTCCCAGATGAAGAGGTCACTAGTCAACAAAGCCAAACTGTTTTATTCAAATATAAAATAGCAGCTGAACTGGGATTTGTCAAGTACACGGGTCCAAGGTTTAGGACTTGCAATATTTAGTCCTGGACAAATGCAAAAAGAGCACTACCATGGTACCAGCAGAGGCCTTACCATCTTAAGTTTTGCTATTTCACAAGCTGTCAGGGGTATGACTTGCTCTGTACCATTTGGCATACTAAGCTTCCAACTTAGACAAAGAATTAGGCTCTAGCCCTGGAGACCTGTCAGATATGGAATCTTACAATCAAAATCACACTATTCCAATTACCATTCAGCTTGTACCTATTACATGATTTTCAGTGCTAATATCAAGAACTTCTGCAGCTACAAATCAATGCTTCATCTTCCAGATTACAAACTGTTTAGAATATTTGCACAATTAGTGGTTCATGAGATACCTGCTCCTACTAAATCACGTGGGAGAAACTGTTGCAAAGATCTTTAGTTGGTAGATCTGTACAGATGCTTTCAGGACAATTACTGATTCTGAGTTAATGACTAAAAAGATGAATTTTCAGTTCCTGTAGCAGAGTTCACCATGCACAGCTATAGGGCTCTGATTACCTAGCTCCTTCCCTTTATCAACCAAACCGGTAGTGGTGAGTTATTCTGGCAAATTAGCGTCCGCTACTCAATTCTGCCATTAACCCATTTCCACTCAGTTCTTTGGGATTTGACGGACAGAGGGTGAACATAATGTATTCTGGCTTTCTGCCCAGTACCTGTTTTTGGGTCTTCCCACAGCGCCGATATCTTTGCCACATAAGGCATAGATTTCTTTCGCGGTCCTGATTTCAAAAGGACTGTATCTCGTACCCGGATAATTTCCCCATCTCTCTCCACAGCCTGGTAGCTCTTACGAACAGCTGGCTCTGGCTCATTCTATAGTGTTGGCAGGGGAAAGAGAGGCAAAAAGTTAGGCTAGGAAATACTTTAGAACAACTAATCCAAGCTGCCTTTAATCGTCCTGGTCTTGATTAAAACAGTTCACTAAAAACCTTCTCCGAAGTGGTGCACCTTGGCTGCAAGAGCTCCCAGAGAGAAGTCACATAGCACAAATCCACCCATAGCATCTCTATATCCAGAGGGCAAATTTGAAAAGTGGGTGTGAACTATTTGCTAATGAACCTAGAAAAAAAAGCCACAGAACATTCTCCTGGGTTCAGGAATCAAGTGTCTTCAGATCAGGTATGGCCACCAGTCTGATGTTCAGAAGGGCTATGGAGAAAACGTAATGCTACTGCTTCGGTACAGTAAATTGCAGAATCTTCACCACGCCAGTTTAAGGATCAGTCTTAGTCTAAAAGGAAAAAGTAGTACTTCGAAACCGTCTCCCCCATTGTATTTTAAATTAATCAAAAGTGAGCATTCCTATACCTGTGCGCACACAAACCTGCTTTCAGGTAAGTGTTCTTCTGACCACAAATTTTTAATATTACCAACCTAGATATTGTAGGTTTCCAGCTGCTTATGCTACTGATGCAATTGGAGACTAAATCTGTTGTTTGTTTTGAAATATAATAGTTATGCTTCCTAAGAGACTGTTAAAAACTATTTGTAAGAATGCAACAACATGTAATATGTCCTCTTGAAAATACAGGCAAAGTGAAATCCACTTTACTAATGAAGTGAGGTCAAGGGGTTGTGACAACACAAATTGGGCTGGTGCAAAAACATTTGGGCTGAGTTATTTGTTTCTTGGCTTCTCGTTCTTCTTCCAGCACTACAGCAGCACATGCCCTTGTCCCCAGCATGACAAATGAGCAAAGAAAAAGCCTAAAAGGTGAAGGTTGCTTTTTTGCTCTGTTCTCATCTGACCTCTTGGGCACGAGGAACAAGAGTAACAGGCTCTGCCTCTATGGATACATCTACAGAACAAAACAAAACCCAAAGCCGACATTCCCACTCAGTCTGGAGCTTGGGCTCTGAAACTCAGCAAGGTGGTTGGTCTCAGAGCCCCAAGCTCCAGCCCTAGTGGGAATGTCTACACAGCTATTTTTAGCTCTGCAGTGCATGCCAGAGTGTGGAGACCTAGGCGCTGAGACTCTGCCACAGGGTTGTTTTTTTGCAGTGTAGATATACCCTCTGAGTTAAGAGCCACCTATTCTGCCCCAAGAAATGGGATAGTTTCCTTCAGATTTTTTCTTTCTTCCAAATTTGTGTGTACACTTTGATATTATGGATAAAATGAAACCGCAGAGCAGGGTAACCTCTGATGCAGCAGAGTTGCCTCACTGGGACAAATCTCTACTCCTACAGGCTCAGAAGGCCAGAGATCTGTTGAAGGGGGAAGCCTAGTTGGGAGAAGAACCCCCATGGAGAAGAACAGCTGACTAGGCCCTATAAATAGGGCATAAAAGATGTGGGCTGGTGGGGCCCCCATTGGACTGACTTTGTGTCCTTCCCAAGGCAACAGAGGGGAATTATTGCTGGAGCTACGGGCACCACCAATGCCTGATGAGACAAGCTCAAGCAGCTTGGCAGTTGCTATTTTTGCCTTAGAATTGCCCTTAGATTGCTGCTTCCTCTACTCCCTGTAGTGGGGCTAGCAGGTACCACTTGCCACTTCCCTGCTGGGGTTCACCGCTTGCATGATCCAGCACCTGTGTCCTGGCTTACAGGAGGCAGCTGTCCCTCTCTGACTACAAACCCAGCGCCACTCGTTCTCAATTATCTGGGAAGAGGAGCAGGAGAAGCATTCCCTTTGAATCCTAAACTCTACAGCATTGCTGCATGTAGCTGCATCTTCAGAGACAATTCCATCTCAGAGGTAGATGAAGCAACCCCAGTTTATAGATTACACTGTATTTTGGTAATAGCAACATATATATATATATATTTTCCTTTTAGGCTTTTTCTCTGCTTGCCTGTCATGCCAGATGCCAGGGCAGACCAGGGCATGTGCTGCTGCAGTACCGGAGAAAGAACGAGAAGCCAACAGTCAAGTGGCTCAGCCCCAAAGCCCAGCAAAAATGTTTTACACCAATCCAATTGTTCCCTTGTTAAAGAAATGCTGGATGACATCCAGTGAGATCGTGCTGTTACAGAGGTAACAGCAGAAGTGTCACTCTGGAGAATGCTCTTGTACCTGCAGGCAAGTCTACCTAACCTGAAATCCTGCAACCTCCCGTCCTTGTCCCTACAGGATCTCAGTTTACTGTGCAGCATGCTTGGAGGCATACATAGGAAAGCAGAATTTTTCCAGCACTTACCACAACATACACGGCCTTTTCGCAGGCTGCACCCACGGGTATCCAGCCATTGGTTGCTCTCCTCCTGCTGATGCGCTGCTGCTTTGGATGAGAGTGACCTCCTGCTGCTTTGCTATCACAGGCATGTAAACAGCCAGCAGTATTTCGAAGACCAGATTTGGAGCCACTGGGGGGCTTGGAGCTCTGTGGACACTCTCGGGCCATGGTCTGGGGTTCCGAGTTGGGGGTCTGCAAGTGAGGAACTGGTTCTGCAGCTGGTGGCACACTGGGCACAGGACATCCTGAGAGTGGGTGGGCAGGTGATGCAGGGTGCCCTGCCACAGGGATCGTGAGGCTCAGCTGGTCCAGAGATTTGCAACTTTCTAACAAGAGGGGGAGAGAGGGAGAGTGATATATTTGTACTGCAGTTTCTTGATAACGACTAAATTAGCAGGATGATCCCAAGCTAAGCAATACTTTCCTAAGGAATTCTCTTTATTGCACTACTAGTAGTGGGCAATACTTCTATTTACGTATGGACCTCCTGTACTAGGAAACATTTTGTACTACTGCTCGATTCTAAAAGCAATGACACTTGAGTATGCGGCTTTGAAAATGCACTGAAGTACAACCTCACTATGACAAACCCATTTGATATGCCCCTCGCTAGTGCCAGCCTCTCATGTACAAAGGGCTGGGTTAGCGCCCTAAGTGATACTAGACTAGATACAGTGATTCCAGCCTGTCAACATACACGGAAAGGTGAGTAGCAAAAGGGCTTCCTGTGTGAGAGAAGTGAGAACTCGCAAAGGACTAAACTATACATTAACCATCTGTCAGGGATGGTCTACACATACTCAACCGTGCCTCAGCACGGGGTGGTGGACTAGATGACCTCTTGGGGTCCCTTTTAGCCTTACATATCTATCCCCCCATACTAACCCAAAAGCCCAATTTCCTTCAAGGTGCCAGCACAGGCACTAAGTTTAGTCAGTGAAAGTGAAGAGCTTTCTCTGATGAGATCCAGACCAATGATAAAACATGGGGCCGAACTTGAAACAAAGCATATGCTGTTACCTTTAGGACAGCCCTATATCCCAGAAGCAGACATATTTACTACCACAGGCTAGCAAGTCAGCTGACAAAGCCTTCCAAAGACATCCCAAAGCATTTTACAATGATAATTCACATCCAAAATTTCCAGTGCCCAAAGCGTTCAATCCATGAAATAAGCCCGAGTAAAAAAGAAAGAAGCTTAGATCTGAAGAAGTCTAGTGACACAGCATTATCAATTCCGGCAAGGAGGGAGCCCCCAGCTTAACAAACAGCCCAATACATAAGAAAATCCCCATGCTTCATAAATCTGAAAGCATGCATCCTGGAAATGCCAACAGGGCAGCTTCAGGCAATCTCAGACAGCACTAAGGTTCACAAAGACGGCTGCTTTGATACATCTGCAGGACCCCAAGTGCGCACCGCCTTAAAAATAAAAGCAGTTTAAGAGAATCAGCGGAATAACTGATTCAATTTACAGTGAAGCATGGCTGAGGCTGCTCCAGACAGTGGGAAACTGCTGCCCTCTGCCTCCCACTCAGTGAGCTGTAAAAGGTTATGAAACAATCACCATCCTTGGAGATAGGAGCAGTAACAAAAGAAAGATGCATTCACAGATTAGCAGCAACAGCAATAAAAACAAGTATAGCTCATAGAGCTGGTCGGAAAGATTCTTGATCTCTCTGCTTGCTCCGTTTGTAGTCTGTAGTGCTACAGATGTAGAGCATTGTTCCCCTGGGAGGAGGAGTGTTTTCTGTCACTCAGCAGCTTCCCTCCGACTCTTTAGCTGATGGGGTTAGTGGGTGATTGTGATGGGTGTTTAAAGGATGGTGAAGCGGGAGGAAGAATATTGGAAGGTGCAGAGGGGCACACAAGGAGAATGGAGCAGTTGTACTGATAAAGGAGAAACAGCCCAGAATGATGACGTAGGAAAGTCTCGGGAACTCTTAAATGGACAAGCTGATATGTCTTGAATCAGATTTGGGACCACTTGGGCAGCCATCGTGAGTAGCTGTATTTAATGGTGTGAAGATTAGGAACTGAACTCTGGTGCCCTATGGCCTAGGCTCCCAGGCTAATTTCACAGATGACCTGGATAGTAATGTAGCAGCCTCATGGACATTGAGATCACAAGCTCTTTTCAGTTCCAAACTGAAGCATGACAAACAGCTTCACACTAATAGCTACCCGCCTTAAGAAAGGCAAGACTTCATTCAACAGGTGCTCAATAGGGCCACACGAACCCCATCATGTCCTACATTCCCATCTGCCATGCATATATTCCCACCACCGAAAATGATCTGCCCGGGTTTAACCTCTCTAGCATCCCTCTACCACCCATTAATTCATTGGTTTCAAGTGCTACCAATAAAGCATTTCCCATGTTTAAAAATAGATAATCATTGTGGCCAACTCCTCATCCAGTCTGCTCAGTCTTAACCCCGTTACCTTGTGTGCAGTTTTACATAGCAGGCTGCTGTCACTGGAACACAAGAGTAATCCCTCTCTCTCTCTCTCTGCTGGATATGGCACACAAGCACTGCTCACGGCACCAGCCTAATCCCTTCACCTGTATACAGCAGACCCCCATCATTCACCTACAAGTGAACACGTCCTCCCCAGTAAAGGAGACTGGCACCTCATTCTAACAACGCACTGTGCTACTCTGAGGACAAAATTAACACCTGTAAAGAGAAGGCTAGTATCTATGAGCAATACTTAACTAATCCCATCACTATCAGGATGACAGCGTTCAAAATTAGTTACCTTTTCAAGGGCAGTTTGGCCCCATTGGGTACCCAGCTAACCTCTCTAACAACAGACTGTAATCAACAAGAATATAGATGCAAGGTACTTGATATGTCAAGCTGGCAGCACTGGGGGATCAACCTTATCTCCTCTTCTCTGCATATGACATTATTCAGGTTAAAGTAATCCTTTAACTCACTGAAGCTGACGTTTCCAGGAAAGACTCAGATCTTTTTCACAAGTATCAACAAACCAGACCTAGAACATTAAACTTTATTTATGCTAGACGAGACCTCCCTCCACACTGCACTCAGCAAAAGCAGAAAATCTAGGGTATTCCAATTTTGCAGAATTCTAAATCGAAGTTACTCAGCAAGGAAGACAAGAGGGCCTGTCCACACCTTTGAACACACACCACCCAAATGCACCATATTTAAGAAGTGTGCTACCTTGCCACTTGCCTTTAAAAAGAAAAATCTATAGCAGGGAAAGTGTGGAGGAATACACCAGAGTTGGAGAAATCCTACCTGTGGGACAGACTGGCACTACTCATGGCACCTTAGCTAATCTATCAGATTTCCAAGAAGGGTTGACATCAATCTTCTCCCTCTGCATAAGACATCAACTTTTCTCTCTCTACATAGGAAATCACTCAGAGCACCACCAAAACATCCTCACACCCCTTTCATCTGAATGTTAAGCTAGCATCACTAAGGTGCTTGAACCAATTCCTTTTAGTACAGTATAGATTGGCATGACTCAAGGCAGTATGTCAAAGATCAGTATTCTTATTTCTGAACTAGTCTTCTCACAAGTAGTATTCAGTTATTAAAACCCTTAGAGCTATTACTGAGACTTTAATGTACTGTCTAGCCGCCCAGCGTAGGGGGTCGGGGGTCACACCAGGACAGCAGAGATATATTTTGGAAAAACAGGAAACCTACACTTCGCTCAAGTGCTTCTGAGTTATAGCACCTTCTCAGAACAGAAGGAGGCCATAAAGCCCATCTCATCCTGTACTCTTGACTTAGAAGATTCATCCACCTACCTAAAATCCATCAGCAGTTTGAATTGCATAAGTTAACCTTCCCTTTGAATCCTAAGCCCTACAGCATTGCTGCATGTAGCTGCATCTTCAGAGACAATTCCATCTCAGAGATAGATGAAGCAATCCCAGTTTAGAGATTACACTGTATTTTGGGAATAGCAACACACACCACCTTTATAGCTTGGTGGCTTTTATACTGAAAATGTACTGGTAAACGATTGTCCTGTCACAACAATTCCGGTAGCCAGTTTTAAATATTTTGAACAGACATTTCTCTACATAGTGAAGGCAAAGCTCCTGGATAAAAACCGTAGTACAAAGACTATGGATACCACAGCTAGGGAAATAAAGCTACACAAATACCTGAACCATTTATTAAACATATTACGCTTCTGGGTTTCAGTGTTTAATAGGCTACACACACAATCAGGGGAAAGGACCTTATAGGATCTCAAGAATCCACTGACATTCAGTGAGTTAATTATCTCAATGTACAGGGTGCAGTTGTGTTACAAGTCTCACAGCTAACATCTTTTGGTGTTTTTCCAAACTGCGTTGTGTGACAGAGTGCTGGGCAACAGCAGCTGTACAGCACTCCGATCACTGGATCACCAGTTAAATCACCCCGAAGGAAACCTGGGGAGCAAAGCTGTGCCTAATTGATAGATTGGGGATGGGCAGGAGAGAGCTACAAGGCTAATGAATCCATCAGCCCAGAAAGTAGAAAACACACAGAAAGGATGTGCTCTGTGGGGAAGAGAGAGAGAGACTGAGAATGGTGGGCAGGCAGGCTTTTCAGGGTCAGAGGCAGAAACAGGAAAGCTCTTTCAGAAGGAAGATACTTTCTGTCTCCCCCCCTCCTTGGCTGAGAGAGCAAAGGATCATATGCTATTGTAAATACAGAGCTGCACAACTCTGGAAAGTTAGTTGGGAGAATACTGTAATACATTGCACAAGGTGTTTGACTAGAAGGTCTCCGAGCAGTTTGTGGCTACAGAAGAGACAGGAGCAGGACGGTGCCCTGTCACAGGTAGCACCTGCTGAAATACTCAGTAACTTTGGTGCGTTCAAAGGAAAGAAAAAACCCAAATAAGAGATTTTGTGAGATCCCAATAAAATGTATTTTGGGAATTTCACTGTTCGCAGATCAGGTACAGTGCAGAAGGCAGTGCCAGCTTCCACACACTGCTCTACCAGCATGCCTCAACCCTTCACTAAAGTGATCCCCTCTAGGGACAAAAGGGTTATTCGATCTCCATGGTCTAGATCAGCCTTCGGATTCAACTGGAACTCTGAACTAGAGCTATACACACTGATGGCCAGTTGGCAAACTGGACCACTCTCCGCTAGGAACTAAACAGACCACCCCCTCATTTTCCATAGATTAGACAGATATTGTACTGTGGTTACCGCTAACCTGGGCAGAATTCAAACCAGGGACCACCTTCTTTCTGTCCCAAACCTTACCAGCCTTCTGATTCAATTTTTCCATCCACATAAAACATTTTACTGGAAACAGCCTTCAGTGGAAAAAGAAGGAATGTCATAACATCTGGAAGTGTAGCTGAATGCTGCATCTTCCTCAACAACAGAGAATACATGTCCCAGATTTAGATGAACCGAATACATAGGGAGCATGCCTCTTACGTGGTCATACACAGGCAACAAGATGCCCCCCTCTGCTTATCAGTGCACTAATCTAACCTTCTTCACTTAGGCATGCTAAGACCTCTATTTGTTGTTTTGTCTTACCTGCTGCAAAAGGCATTTTGTAGGGGTAGCTGTTCCGTCCTGTATGCACACTGCTAATCCTGCTCTCTGGCACGTGCATAACTCCACAAAGGCTGTAACTGTTAACAGCTGTTCCTTCTCCACAACAGTATGGAGAGTTACACCAGTGAAGTGGCTGGAAAGGAGTACCTGATGGTAAGGAAGTTGGAGATACCAAAAGCCCCTCACAGGTAGACTGCGAAAGCTCATCCTTAGGGTAAACCGAGCAGTGAGAGTAGCCACTGTATCCACTTTGGCCATAATAAACATAAAACCCGTTCAATGGAGTCAAATCTGAAGATTCACAGAGACATCCACAATCCGTGTGATTTCCTGGCACAGGCAAGGGATGGAACTGCTGCACGGGGAAGGAAGGCTGATGAAACTCCTGTTTGGGAGTAGGCGATTTCTCCCCAGGTCTCCCATACTCAGGCTTCATGGAAGCTTGCCCACCCATAAGCAAAGGCAGTCTGTGATAGAAACCATCTGTGCTATCGTAGGAACTAGATAATGGTTCATAATTGAGAGATTCCATTTTTCCATGGGGACTAGGGGAGTCCTGATGGTCTGCTTTCCTAAAAGCACTTGCAGGAAATCCTTGCCAGCCATGTGGACCCTCCATTTTTACATTGGACATTTCCTTTTTGGATTTGACACAATTCTTCCTATTGGCTTTGGCCCACTTGAGCCTCGACTTTGAACAGTGGTTCTCAGACTTGCCCTCTCCATCTGATTTACTCCTCGGCTTCAGAGGTTGGTCTTTTTCATGGGTCAGTTTCAAAAATGCTACAGCATTGAGACTGGCCAATCTCTTTGGGGTGGGATGATAGGGAATTCCACTATCCTCCCTCTTTGTTCCATCTTCAAAGACATCATCCAATGAATGGTCAGAGCTATTACATTTCTGACTGGATCCATTCTGACTCTTTTCCTTAACTGTTTTTACAGCTGGTTTTCCCAATGAGGGCCAGTTGCCACTAGCTTTGCAGTGCAAGCCCTTAGTGCTACAATCTCCACTGGCTTTGACAGAGTCTTTCCGAAAACGCCTGCCAGATAATAAGCCATCATCCCGTTCAAACAGCAGGTTATTCACTGCCTCTGCATTCAGAGAGGCTAGTCTTCGTTTCCTGGGCTCCAAAGGAGCAGCACTGGGTTCCTGTTCTGTTCCAGGACAAGTTATTGTGCACTTTTCCCCAGATGGATCACTTTTCCCTGCTCCCAGAGTCTGAACTTGTTCTGGGAAACAGGGAGGTCTGAAGTCATCCATCCAACTGGAGAGGTCTCTTTTTGTGCTACTCTGGGTCTCTTTTGACAACGATCCAGCCACGTCCTCTAGTCTGGTGAGAAGCACTTTGCACGTTTTTTTGTCCACAGAAGTGATCAGACGTTTCCTTAATGGGTACGTCTTTCTGATCTCCTGCAAATTCCTGCTTTTGTTTACACCCATAAATCCACTCTGGCAGTTTTGAATATCAGTGGTCTCTCCTTGCTCACTGCACTCTGCCTCAGTCCTATCCATTCTTTCACCGTCTACTGGTGACAAATCTTGGCCAGCAGAACCAGATGGATGTTTTAGAAGGAAAAGTTGTTTCTTCCGGGCATGAGTCATAGGACCCAGTTTCACTCCTGTAAACAAACAGAAAAAAAAAGTCTATTAATATCATTGAAAGGGACCCATCTCCTCACAATATACCAAATAGGAAATATTTGAGGATGCTGGTTACTATACAAAATATAGTATTTCTGGGTCATGGCCAGTTTAAACCAATCAGAAAACAGGATGTAATGAGATGTGGTTTAACATTAAACCACAAAATATGACAGTAATTAAATATGTGACTGATACTGAAAACCCAAGAAGCCAGGAAAAATCAGGATTAAAGCCAAAACTCCATCCTGCCCTATTATGCCTAAGTACTATTACAAGTATGTTACATGAAAGTCCAGTCCCCAGTTAAATGGACATGATTTTTAATAAGTCACAGATATTAATCAAACTAATTAAAGTTAATATAAACCCATGCCCAAGGTGTATGGTATAAATACATTCTAGGTATATTTTTGATTACTCGTGTGTTGTTACAAACAGGGCTATTGTCCAGGACAATTAGACAAAAGATAACAAGTTCACCTTACCAAGCCATGTGAAAGCTGAACTTTAAAGAAAGTCAAATGGACAGAGACAAACCAACTATAACACACAAACTTAGTAACAAATCTTTGTGCAGGTAAGAACGTGACTAAGTGCTATGCTTAACAATTAGTTTGACATTTTAATTGTTTTAAAGACCAGCCACAACCTTTAAGTAAGCCATCTGATCTGTAGATAGGCCTGCATAATAACTGAATCCCAAGAATATGATTTTGGAAAGAAAAAAACTTTTATTCCACTGAGTTAAGGTCTAACCTTTCATTCAGATTTTGAGTGTCAAAAATGCTAAACATCAAAAACTGAGCTAACGCGTAACAAAAATATAAAAGGGGAAGTTATAAGCATCTGTCTGCAGAACAGGAACAGGTTCTTCTACCTGAATGGTTGAGTGAATGTATGATTGGTGTTTTCCTAGGATTTAAGTTCTAACTTTTTGCTAGCTTTGCATTTTAAAAATTATTTCTGAGTTGGGATTTTTTAGGATGGTTGAGACAACGCCTGTAGACTGACTCATTACCTCAGATGTCTCAAAATATCTATGGACTTACCCACTGACTGGATATATTTTTGGATCCATGGTCTTTGAGTCCGTAATTACTGAAATGAGGAAGGTTCTTAATTTGCATAAGGGTGACGCCAGTGACTTTAGAAGGAGATGCAATTATGATCTGCCACGGGACTCCTGAGGAGGGATTCCCAGTGGGAGGAACCAGCACCATCCTCAAAAACTGGAGGACAGGAAGAAGCTAATACTTTTTACTTTAGTTTTGTTGGCCACCATGGCTTGCTTGCAATGGCTGTTGCAGTGGATGCTACAGACCTTGGCTGCTGGCCTCTGGCCATGAGATGCCACCATGTCTGACCACATGGCCTGTGCCTCCTCCACCCACCCAGGTGGCCACCAAGGGGTAGGAGTCCAGCAACATGCAACATCTAAGACTCGACATCTACAAGCAAGTAACTTCTACCCAATCAGCAAGTCCACCACTGTTAAAACCTGAGCCAACAAGAGCACCTACTAACTTTTCAACCACATGCCAGCTTTCTTAGGCTATCCACAAGTGTTGACACCCATCCTGCATATGTATCAGCCTTTTTGGTTTTGTTTTGTTTTCTAACTCTTTCTTAATGTTCTTCCACTTTTAACTCCAGCTGATCATAGAATCATAGACTTTAAGGTCAGAAGGGACTATTATGATCATCTAGTCTGACCTCCTGCACAACACAGGCCACGGAATCATAGAATATCAGGGTTAGAAGGGACCTCAGGAGGTCATCTAGTCCAACCCCCTGCTCAAAGTAGGACCATTCCCCAATTTTTGCCCCAGATCCCTAAATGGGCCCCTCAAGGATTGAACTCATAACCCTGGGTTTAGCAGGCCAATGCTTAAACCACTGGGCTATCCCTCCCCCCAAGTCTCACCCACCAACGCCTGTAACAAACCCCTAACTTATGTCTAAGCTACCGAAGTCCTCAAATTGTGGTTTAAAGACTTCAAGGTACAGAGAATCCTCCAGCAAGTGACCCATGCCCCACGCTGCAGAGAAAGGCGAAAAACCCCCAAGGCCTCTGCCAACCTGCCCTGGAGGAAAATTCCTTCCCGACCCCAAATATGGTGATCAGCTAATCCCTGAGCATGGGGACAAGACTCATCAGCCAGACACCCAGGAAAGAATTCTCTGTAGTATCTCAGATCCTACCCCCATCTAACATCTCATCACAGGCCACTGGGCATACCTGCCGCTAGTAGTCGAAGATCAATTAATTGCCAAAATTAGGCTATCCCATCAAATCATCTCCTCCATAAACTTATCAAGCTTTGACTTGAAGCCAGATAGATCTTTTGACCCACTCCTCCCTTTGGAAGGCTGTTCCAGAACTTCACTCCTCTGATGGTTAGAAACGTTCATCTAATTTCAAGACTAAACTTCCTGATGGCCAGTTTATATCCATTTGTTCTTGTGTCCACATTGGTATTGAGCTTAAATAATTCTTCTCCCTCCATGGTATTCATCCCTCTGATATATTTATAGAGAGCAATCATATCTCCTCTCAGCCTTCTTTTAGTTAGGCTAAACAAGCCAAGCTCATTGAGTCTCCTTTCATAAGACAGGTTTTCCATTCCTTGGATCATCTTAGTAGCCCTTCTCTGTATCTGTTCTAGTTTGCATTCATCCTTCTTAAACATGGGAGACCAGAACTGCGCACAATATTCCAGATGAGGTCTCGCCAGTGCCTTGTATGATGGTACTAACACCTCCTCATCTCTACTGGAAATACCTAGCCTGATGCATCCCAAGACAGCATTAGCTTTTTTCATGGCCATATCACATTGGCGGCTCATATTCATCCTGTGATCAACCAATACTCCAAGGTCCTTCTCCTCCTCTGTTACTTCCAAGTGATGCATCCCCAGTTCATACAGAAATTCTTGTTATTAATCCCTAAATGTATGACCTTGCACTTTTCACTATTAAAATTTCATCCTATTACTATTACTCCAGTTTACAAGGTCATCCAGATCTTCCTGTATGATATCCCGATCCTTCTCTGTATTGGCAATACCTCCCAGCTTTGTGTCATCTGCAAACTTTATTAGCACATTCCCGCTTTTTGTGCCAAGGTCAGTAATAAAAAGATTAAATAAGACTGGTCCCAAAACTGATCCCTGAGGAACTCCACTAGTAACCTCTTTCCAGTCTGACCTTTCAATGTGACCTGCTGTAGTCTCCCCTTTAACTAGTTCCTTATCCACCTTTCAATTTTCATATTGACCCCCATCTTTTCCAATTTAGCTAATAATTCTCCATGGGGAACCGTAACAAATGCCTTACTGAAATTGAGTTAAATTAGATCTACTGCGTTCCCTTTGTCTAAAAAATCTGCTACCTTCTCAAAGAAGGAGATCAGGTTGGTTTGACACAATCTACCTTTCGTAAAGCCATGTTGTATTTTGGCCCATTTACCATTGACCTCAATGGCTAGTAGTGAGCAGGCATGTGTATGGATAAAACCCACAGGATCTGAGAATTGCGCCAATAGAACAATTCTGCCAGTACCTGAAACAGCCACAGATTAACCAACTTTGCTGAATGAAAGATCACACAGTATTTCATGGGTTAGAAGTTGTATGCTTATTCCTGAGAAATCATGTTAGTTTCCCCTAAATTTGTCATTCAAATTTTAAAAATAACAAGCTATCATCTTGAATTGTATTGGAACATTTCATATAACCCTATGACTGAGGATGGGTGGTGTGCAAGATTGGCTATTACCTAACCACCATTAATTTTGGGAGAGCTCCCTTAACTGGCATCAAAGCTCAACATTAACTTGAAGCTGGGAGGGATTAGATCCTTCCTGTATCAGCTATTTGGCTGAAACATAAATATACTGACTGACATTGAGATTGATAATGTCCTCTCTCATTTTGGGGGCTCTCAGTTATGCCTGCCCAAATTATTAGATAAAGCTGTTGATTTAATCTGGTTTAAATCAACCTGATGTATTTTTTTATATTATCTCACTTTTAATTTACTTATTTATATGTATTTTATTTGATTCTTTTGTTTAGTTAATAAAATATATAAATTAGAAACCTGTGTCGTTCAGATGTTTCTTTCAGACATCAAAGTTCCAGATCTAACAAGTCCCAGGGTAAATAAGAAGTAACTCAGCCTCAGACCCCTCCTATACTGATGGTCCACAGAACTGTCTCATAGTCCTTCCATACTTGGTGCTGAAAGAGGAACACTGCTGACTTTTGAGGGAAAGTTGATTTATGTACTGATCACTTCTTTCAGTAAGAGATGTAGGTTTTAGAACTTTTGAGGGCCTCAGATGGTGAATACCAGCTTGTCAACCTACAGGCTGACCAATTCCCCTTATTTTCTCATACATCAGTGGGCAAATTTAACTTCAAAAACATCAAGAATAATCAGAAATAGGCAACAAGATCTTCTGTTCCTCTATTTAAAAGAAAATAATTTTGTCATATTAAAGAAGAGTCTTTGACTTATCCACCAAACAGGTCCAGTAGTGGTAATGCAACCACCCTACACAAACCTGCCCTGGAGGAAGCCCTTCTACCAGATTGCATGGACAATTGATTTGTTTAGTATGGCTATTTCTGTGATCCTATTTCTTCTTGTTCCCATCAAAAGGGTAAGTCTCTGGCATAAGTGCTCTACAGAGAATTATCTCTAGGTTGTCCAGAGAGAGTCACTTGAACTCTGGACATCAGCTATCCCCTTCCTCTGCTAGCTCCCACCATTCCTTTGCAGGACTTAAGTCTAATCCCCCTTGAACAGGTATTTTTTCCCAATATTTTATAAATAAAATTAATAAAACAGTCGTATTTTAATTACATCCAAGTCCAAAATGCCGGACTTAAATAGATGTTCAATTTTATTAATATCCCCCTCCTCTTTACCTTTTCTAGTGGCCAGTTACAACAAATTTCCCCTGAAACGAAAAACAGTGATGCAGACTCATAAGGAAGTGGATTTTTCTGACAGTAAATATTACTCCTGAGGGAATTCTGTGCCAACAAATTAAAAATTCTGTGCACAATATTTTAAAATTCTGCAAAGTTTATTTGCCAATAAATAAATGTGGAGGCTCCAGCATGGCAGAGGGCAGTACAGGCCACCGGCTGCATGGAAGTGGGAGATCACCCTGCAGACCCCTCCCCTCCATGGGACACAGACTCGGCGGTGAGGCTGCACCTGACCCTAGGGTGACCAGATGTCCCGATTTTATAGGGACAGTCCTAATACTTGGGGCTTTGTCTTATATAGGTGACTACTAACCCCAACCCTGTCCCGATTTTTCACACTTGCTGTGTAATCACTCTACCTGACCCTGACAAAGTGCAAGAGCCAGGCCTGCCCCAGAAGCACCCCAGGGACCTGCCCCTCCACACCAGGTGTGGGCAGGCAGGCTCAGCCCAACAGGATCCAAGTGTGGAGGTGCTTAGTGTGGGGGGATCTAGGTATGGGGGGGAGAGGGCTCTGTGTGGAGCAATCTGGGTGCAGGTGGCTTAGAGTGGGTAGTCCGGGTTTGGGGGGGATCTGGATGCACAGGGGCTCGTTGGAGGTGGGTTCCGGGTGCAGTGGCGTCCAGATGAAGGAGGTTGGGGCTCAGCATGGAGCGTCTGGGTGTGAGGGGCTCACTGAAGGGGTCAGGTTGCCGCAGGAGTGGGGCTTGGTGGGGTGGGGATTCGGGTGCAGCTTGCTGGAGCTCAGTGGGGTGGGGGTCGAAGTGTAGGAGGCTCATTGGAGTGATCTAGGCACACAGGGGATGGGGTTCATCAGGTTGGGGTTCAAGAGCAGGGGGTGGTCTGTGTACAGGGGTGGGGGATCCAGGGGCAGGGGGGTGCGGCTTGGCAGAGGGTGATCTGCGTGCAGGGGGGAGGTGCTCGGCAGGGGTCTGGATGTAAGGGAGTGGGGCTTGGCAGAGAGGGCTGGGTGCGGGGGGGAGGGCTCGCCAGGTGGGGGTTCAGTGTGCAGGGAGATAAATCTTGGCTGGGGGTGTGTCTGGGGCGTGTCCCGATGCACAGGGGTTGGGCAGATGGGGGAGCAGCTCCCTGTACAGTGAGTCATTCACCCATGGCTGAGGAGCAATGGGGGACAGGAAGCAGGGGTGGTCGGTGCAGAGCTGGGGGAGATTTCTAGGGGTGGGTCGGACCAGGCCCTGACCGCTCCATGCAGGGGAAGGGTGCTTCTCCCCCACTCCCAGCCCAGCCAGGACTAATAATTGAGCCCGATGTAAGGTAGGAGCCGCTGGCCAGGGTGTCAGGTGCAGGGGGGCAGAGCTCAGCGGGGAAAGGGGATCTGGGTGCCGGGGAGGACTGGGTTTGAGGGGGGTCTGGGTATGGATGCCCGGGGTTGGGCAATTGTGGGTTGGGTCTGACCCGGCACTGGCCGAGGCATCCCCAGCCCCATCCCACCCCACCCCGCAGTGACTTACCTCTCCATTGGCTCCTCCAGGCACCCGAAACAACACACCTGCACTGCTGGGGAGGGGTGAGTGGCCGCTCTTGCGGCTTCCCTTTGCTTCCCCATCAGAAAGTCATTTTTCTGCAAGGAAGCAAAGAAATCTGCAGTGGACATGAATTTTGTGCGCACACAGTGGCACAGAATTCCCCCAAGAGTAAAATAAGGAGCAGTTCACAGCCCAGGATACGTCCCTTGCAGGTTTGGTGGCATAGCCAGTGCTACCAAGAGACTAACTGCTTACAATTCTTTTCAAAAACTATAAATATGAATGCTTAAAATCATATGCCACCACCCCTGAAAACTACATTTAGTAAGATACCTTTCAATAGTAAGTATCACTTAGAATTCAGAAGAAAATTCATACACTCTCCCAACCTTGACTTTGAAATATATGTTCTACTGCGCAATACCTAGGCAGAACATGGCAAGTTGTGGTTTATTTATAGCTAGTAGTTTAAAAAAATCATTCAGCATTGATGGACTCAAATCCCACAGATCAAGACACACTGAATTTATGGCTTATTACAACAATTTATAACCCACTAACAACCCCCTCCAGCTTCTCCCCTCCCCTCTTCCTTTCTTCCCTATGACTAGAAGGGTGTTAGGCCACCTCACCTTGAATGGTCCCTTGAAGTATGTGTTTACTTATGCTAAACAATCTGTTCCACCTTGCATTTAGCTGTGACACTCTGAGTAAGTTTCCCAGATCTGAAGAAGAGCTTGAAAACTGGTCTCTCTCACCAACAGGAATTGTTCCAATAAAACATATGACCTTACCCACCTTCTCTCTCTACACATCAAGAGAAGCATTTACATTAGTTTATCATGTGAAGAGATTGCAATAGGTATCTCCATACTAGAAAATAACACATTAAAAGGTAAAAGTATCAAGAATTAATATGTATCCAGATTCCATGCAATATGTTTAAGGCAGACTGATTTAAATCAAAGCAATTTAAATCATGGATTTTAATTATGATTTCAAGCAGCAAGAAGGAAACGTTGATTTTAATTGATTTTAGTTACGTTTTGCATTTGTACTTTTTAGTTCTTTTCCTAATGAAAAGTTGATTCTCACTGGTTGGTAACCATTAGAACATGTTGATTTGCAACTAAATATAGACTTTATACTAAATTTTGTACTTCTTTTTGCTAACCAGGAGGATATACTATATCTATACACAATTATTTAAGCAATTATATAGCTTAACTTACATTTATTCAGTCAGATTCTTAATTTTTACTATGTGAAAAATGGTGAATGAGGCATTTCTTACTTATTAGATTAATATTTTTACTAGTGATTTGTGTCAAGCCCGACACGGATGAAGGTTCAGATAAATAATAATAATTTTAAAAAAGCACTTTTAAAATTAAACAGAGCTACCTTAAGTATGCTGGATACATGAGAAAAAAGTTTATCAGAAACGTTTCGCATTAAAACTAATTGGTTTATTAAACAAAGAAAGTATTATTTGTACTTAATGAATTGAACTGATTGTTTCCTGTTACCATGTCCTTCAAGATTTTAAAACTAGTAAATCTCACCCTCTCACTTTGAGTTTTTATTCATAGATTGGAAGAAGAAGAAAGCTTTTCTGCTCTTTCAACTTCCAAACACTGTCTCTACTTTGAATGAACTAATCACTGAGCTGAACTGATTGAAATAAACTAACATGAAGAAGATATTCTCTCTGAACAGTACCTGCACAAGAGACTACTGCTGTCAAAAGCTAGTTTAGCACTTCAACAAAATCCAGTTGCAGAGGCTTAGCCAGTGACTTCCACCAGTTCAGTGGTTTAATTTTCTTTAAAACTTGGCAATAAACATGTACTCCTTAATTTTTTTTTATTTAATTGAAATGATTTTAACATACTATAAGTAGCTTAGGACTTAATATAGGTTGTCAATTTCAAATGTAATGTTTAATAAGTTTATTTTTAAAAAATTAACTTGTATTTATTTTAAAATAATCTTTGTCTAAAAAATCATCTCAATTTTTACCTATCCTGAATCTGTTTCAAAGGTTTCAATTGAATTAGACCTTTGATATGAGGAGTGATTATACACAGTACTTACACAACAATCACAAGCTTCTGCTTTTTAAAGGGGTCATGCATGCATATAATTCCAATTCTTGTTAACTGGTGTTATGGGGAAACATCAACTCCTTAAAAATTTCTCCCCATCTTTACAAGTCAATTTCCCTTAAACATCACAAAAGGCTAATTGATATAAAAGACCAGATATTCAGATTTAGAGATGCAAAATGAATAAAGAATAAGTGCATTTTTGGCATTATAGCTGAACCTCTCCTTTAAACTTTTGGTGAACAAAGTGGTAGTTTAACACACAGGTAATAAAACACTTTGAAAACTAGGTTTTTACCACCAAGAACAAGAGAGATGATATGGAAGCACAAGTCAGAAAGGCACAGTAAGAAGTGTTACTGAGGAATTCCATATTTTCTATTTAAAAGATTTCTACATTAAATCTACTCCGTTTAGAAACCAAAGAATGATTCCCCTGCCAGCCAACTGCGAGTACTCAATTTAGGAACCAAAAAGTCAAGACGTTGTCTTTCTGGCTCACAGGTTATCACCAGTATCCTAGACTGCAGTCAAAGCTTTGATTAATTTTGCTGAAGATGGACAAAGCAGAATAGAATCCAGCTCATTTGCAAGTAATCTCACTTTTAATCACTGATTTAAATCTGCTCGCTATATGTAGTTAAGTAAGAGGATACCACTACTACATAGTCATTTTTCTGAGAACATCACCACCTTAAAGAGGACCTGCTACAATATACAGACGTTCTTGGAAGCAAAACACTATTCTCAAAAGTGCTTTTTGCTTTTAGTGCTAAGAAGAATCCTATTACCATACCTATGGATGCCAGATCTACTAGGGCTTGTTACAAATGATAAACACGTAATCCAAAACATTTCTGGAGACATACTGCATCTGGGGTGCCGACGTCATCATGAAGAATACAAAACGAAGAGTTTAGAATCAGTGACTTGCACATCTAAAGTATCATCACTAACTTAAATCCATTCAAATATTTGGATTTTTCTCCTCCTGCCCCATCATCTTTCAGAAAAAATATTTTTTAGTCTTTCCACCTAGGTCAATCCCTCACACCAATAATTTTTGCTGCATTTTTTTGAATTTCCTACAATTTGTCACATAAAAAAAGACACAGCAAGAGAGACTTCAAGGTTTTCACCTAGAGTTCTGTGTGATTGTGGATATAATAAGGTTGATATCATTAGAAGAGATATATCAGGATACAAGTGCAATGTATGACTGGATCATTAAACTGACAACATTGCCAATTCTCAGCATGAAGAAAAAACTGGACTATTTTAGCAATGCAAACATCATCCCACATTCTGAAAAGAACACCCAAAAGTTAGTACTCAACAGAACTCAAGTAATCTAGCAAGATTTATTATTAAACAAAAATACCAGAAAAAGTAGTACTATAATGTACTTAGTCTATGTTGTTAAAAGACAGTTCTTAATACTATGTGGATTTTCTAAAATCAAGTTTCCTTTGGCTCCAAATTTGTGCTACATACAGTAGTTTGTAATAGCTACCTGGACAACCTGACTCAATATTTGGTGCCTAGTATTCTCCATCCCTTGCCACATCAACACACAACTTCCAGAGCCTTATTTAAACCTAGAACAATGACAGTTGAGTATTATTTCATGGCTTAGTATCAAAACCACACAAGTTTACAAAAATACACAAGCTTCTGACCCTTGGTATGAAATACATTTCAGTAGGGAAATGACATCGTCAGGTTCTTCATCCCACTGCAGTCCCTGCTAACTAATGGATCCATGATAATGAACCAAAGAATTCACACAAATGACTTATACTTGTTGAGCCCCCGTGGAAACCTTGATAATCCAAGTGTAACAGTCCAGATCTAAGTTTAAGAGAACTAAAAATTAAGTTATCTAAGGCCACAACAGCACTACTCTGTACCTAAGGGAACAGAAGACAAAAAGATATTTAGATACACTACCTTGCATAATGACAGGTTTCAGAGTAACAGCCTTGTTAGTCTGTATTCGCAAAAAGAAAAGGAGTACTTGTGGCACCTTAGAGACTAACCAATTTATTTGAGCATGAGCTTTCGTGAGCTACAGCTCACTTCATTGGAAGCTCATGCTCAAATAAATTGGTTAGTCTCTAAGGTGCCACAAGTACTCCTTTTCTTTTTAGATACACTACTCATTTAAAAAAAGAAAGTATTTAATCACTAGTTCGCAGCTTGTCCTTACCACCCCAGTTACTCTAGAATTCACTAAACGGTAAACTATAGAACCACCACTTGCCAAAGAGTAAAATCACAAGAGAATTGATGCCTCATTAGCAGGAGAATAACCAAATGTGTTAACAGCTGCATTTTCTGTAATCATGCAGCTGCAACATCTGTCTCGTACTCTGCATCCCTTGATTGCAAGTGAAATCAGGAGACAAACAAGCTTGGGACCATCCATTCAAGCACCCTCTTATTTTGTCTATTTCCTTTCCAAAGCTTTACCAAAAAGATATATTCGCTCCAAGGGACTTACACCAGGAGAGAGAAGGTTTAATTTCTGAGGTTTTTAAGCAATTGATCCAAGAGCATGGTTGAGTTAAACATTTGACACCTAGAACCAAAAAAGATTATGTGGCACCACGATTCTTCCATGATTTTATGCACAGCATTGCTTTGTCTACTTTTAGGTCTGGTCAGCATAAGAAATTGCACTAATTTAAATTGGTGAAATTTCTGTGATCACACAAACCCTTCATCTGTAAAGTATCTTGTGTGCAGGGTTCTTCTCTCTTTTTTGTTCTTTATAGTGAGAACATACCGTTGGTACTCACAAAATGAAACTATCACATACCTTGGGGTGGTGAGGGGGAGAGCCTTGTCTGGTCAGCAGGAAGAAAAGAGATATGGCTCCTTTAAGGGTTCCCTCTTCCTTCATGTTGGGGAGGCATCACCTAGCTGGGAGCTGGCCAGAGGAAATCAGAGAAGCCATTGGCTCCCTGTGCACTAAGGCAAGGTGTATATGCCCTGTTCATCCAGACAGAGCCTTCTCTCACACCCTGAACAATATCATGCTCAGAATTTGAATTGCTCTGCAGGACACTGGAATAGACAATGGTACAGGAGGCTGGTTTAAAACAGGTAGTTCGCTATCTGTGTGACTTCCTGTTTGTGGCCAGAGTAGATTTCGGAGTGTGCCAGCCTGCTGGCCTCATTCTAGGCCCCTGATAGTACACTGGCAGTACCAATACAAGGAGAAAAGACATAGGACCCTCTATTAAGCTGACCCACTTAGGAACTGAGTTAGATACACAGGCTGGTATCTCTAGGCCCCTAGCAAATAAGCTAGCAGAACTTTTGGGATTGCCCCAGGGGGCCAGGGCATCCAAAGCAGTTACACTGCATGAACTGCAGGCTATTATTGGTCATCTTAATTTTGTATGCCAAGGACTGGCCCCAGGACAATCATCTTGTGCTCACCTCTCAACTACCACCTCTGGAATAACAAGGCCCAACCAATTTACAAAAAAGAGTGAATAAAGAAACAAAGGGGGATTTATGGGTCTGGGAACAGTTCCTGAATCACTGTAATGGAGTTTCCTTTTAGAAAAAAGAACAGATGCTAGAGGCAGACCTAAATATTCACTCTGATGCAGTAGGATGCATTGGGCTTGGGTTTTTAGTGTTTGTAAACACACATCAGGGCAAGTGGTGTTCTCAGAAATGGCTCACCCACTGGCTCCAAAAGGGGATTGTAAAGGACATAACATTCCTGGGATTCTTTCCCATTTTAGTTCCAGTGACAATTTAGGGGAAAGGAGCTCACAAGAGAGTGAGATTTTAGAGTGACAACCTGATGGTGGTACATGTTATCAATTGCCAGTCCTTTAGATCACTCAGTGTGATGAAGGTGGTGAGGGCATTCATCCTGCAGTGTTTAACTTAACATCTGTTTTACTGCTAAACATGTGCCCAGTATTAATAATGGTGTAGGCGATGCTTTGTCTTGATTACAGGTGGAGGGATTTTGAGACTTGTTATTGGGAACCAACAAGGAACCCGAACAGATGTTGCTAACACTGTGTAACCTTGGCACATGACTGCTATTGGATTTCACAGAGATCAGTAGCACTGCGAACATTTAGGGTTTATGAGAGGAGTTAATCAGTTTCAGCTGGATGCCTATTTTGACCTATTCCTGAAGATCAGGTTCTTCAGTATATGGTGCCATTGATAACATCATAGGCTGGCCTCAACCACCATCTCTTGGCCCTCATCGGGGATAAAAGGTTACCCAGGTTCTTGTAGCAGGTTGCTAGTTAAGAGATTGCTAGAGGAGTGGTCTCAATCCAAAGGCCCTAGGGAAGATGTGACAACTTTGTCACTATTCAGATATTTTGGGATCTGGAGTGAGTTCTTCACCAGACATGCCAATGAAGCCAGGAGGCATTCTAGTTCTTGGTGGAATTTTTTTTTTTTTTTTTGAGCATTTACAGTCAGTGATCTGATGCCTGGGGTCAGCAAGGGATACCTCTGGTAAGGCTGTGGAGTTAGGGACTTTTAAAAAGGTAAACAATTAGTCACCTTAACTCTGAGATGTCAAAGACAAACCAAGGAGGGCAAGGGGACTCCATCGCGCTGCAAGAGGAGGCAACGCAGGGATTAGCCCATTAAGGACTTATATTGCACTGAGACGGACTGAGGATGGGCCTCTCTTCATGGTACCAGTTTGAGGCATTCTTTAAAGAGGGGCTTACAGCAGCAGCATTCCTGCTGTGAATTCAGGTCCTATTCATTGAAGCTTGTGGCAATGATAAGTGCAGCCCAACTGGGAACAGGGACTCAAGAGAGGCAGCCAGGCACTGGCATTCCAGTAAATGAGAATCAGAGTCCAACAGTGTGAATGGCTAATATTACTATGATTTCAGTTTTCAGGAGCAAGGGAGCGAGTCATGTGAACTGCTGTTTGGATCTGCGGACACAGTATTGTGCATTGGACCCACAGATGGGTTGCGGGATCACCTGGAGGGTCCCAGCTGGACCCTGATGGCAAGGCAACTGAATAGAGATGGAAGGACAGCTATGCTCTGGGACTAGCTGATTCCCATCTTATGCTCTTTAACAGCCACTGAACATGATTATTGTACACCTGGGTGAAAATGAGTTGTGATTTTATAACTCATTCGCTAAGGCAAAGAGCTTTATGACAGATACAGGACTTTTTACTGGGGTCAGCTATAAATTGGTCTGAAATGCTGCAGCAGAGGATACAGCGGGGAGCTGCCAAGCTTCCACTGGTTGACAAGGCCACAAGATATGTGAATCTACAGGTGGCTAAATCTGTACACAAAGGGGGAGGATTGGTAATTATCCTTCAGAAAATATCATACTGGGCACCTGTGTTATTCAGGGAAGACAGGATATACCTCTCTGATTAGGAAGCAGGTATATTTTTGGTCAGTGGTAAGGAGGTAACTTAACTATCTGGGATGCCCGTCGGGGTGCAGGGGAGACAGCCAAGCTCATTGCTGGTGCCTGCTGGTGGCAGATGTCCAAATGAAGGTAATAGTTTTATAGGGAGTGTGGTTTCTTCACAAATTAGAGTTGGACAACATCCTTTCCCCAGCCCTTTAACCTTCCAACCAGGGTAGAGTGGTGGGGTCCCAGCAGGTTGGGAACAGCTTTGGAGGGATGGGAAGTTGATGGTAACCCTCAAATACGTAAAAACAAGTAAGGAAGAAATGAAGACCTGCACCATGCGTTACTCACAGAGGATTCCCAGATGAGTAAATACAGTTGTGGCCTAGTTAAGCCACACCCCTCACATTATGATAGATAATAAAACAAACTATCCTTTTCGTAATGGTTCCTACCTTGCTAGCTTTTTTCGATTGCTGTTGCACATTGAGAAGATATTTTCAGAGAACTATCCACAACTATTCCAAGATCTCTGAGTGGTAAAAGCTAATTTAGACCCCATAATTTTGTATGTACAGTTGGGATTTTTTTCTCCAACATGCAATACTTTGCACTTATCAACACTGAATCGCACCTGCCATTTTTGGGTTTGTCTACAGTACAACTAAACACCTGCGCCTGGCCCATGTCAGCTGACTCAAGCTCATGGCGCTCAAGCTGCAAGGCTGTAAAACTGTGGTATGGACACTGGGGCTTGGGCTGGAACCCAAGTTCTGGAGCCTTGAGAGAGGGGAGGGTCCCAGAGCTCAGGTTCCTACCTGAGCCCCAGTCTTCACACTGCAGTTTCATAGTCCAAGCCCACCTCAGCGGACACAGGGCAGCCACAAGGTGTTTAATTGCAGAGTAGACACATCGTTTGTTGCCCAGTAACTTGGTTTTATGAGATTCCTTTGTAACTCTCTGCAGTCAGCTTTGAACTTAGCTAGCATGAGTAATTTTATATGATCCACAAATTTTGCCACCTCACCCCTCACATCCTTTTCCAGTTCATTTTATGAATATGTTGATCAGCACAGGTCCCAGTTCAGATACTTAGGGGACCCCACTATTTATTTATTCCCATTGTGAAAACTGACCATTCATACCTATCCTTTATTTCTTATCTTTTAACCAGTTAATGATCCATAAGAGGATCTTCCCTCTTATCCCATGACAGCTTACTTTGCTTAAGAGCCTTTAGTGAGGGACCTTCTGAAAAACGAAGTACACTAAATCCAGTGGCTCACCCTTGTCCATGTTTGTTGACATCAAAGAATTCTAATAGATGGGTGAGGCATGACTTTCCTTTACAAAAGCCCTGTTACCTCTTCCCCAGCATATCATTGCCTTTCAGTACCTGAGAACACTTTTAAAAATAGAATAATTTTTCAGGCTGAAATTGAACTTTCTTGGTTTCAACCCAAAGTCCATCCCCCCACCCCAAAGCTTCACAAAAAGCTCTTCAGCCATCTGAGTAAGCTGAACACAGAAAATGTTTTTACAGTGCCTTTTTTTTTTTTTGCGGGGGGGGGGGTGCTATAACTCAAGAATGGCTTGGTTTTATACCAGCACACTTTCTATGAATTGATTCCGAATGATTTTCAAGCAAATTTCTGGAAATTTGCAAATACTGCACTGAGGAATGCGCAGTACACAGTTTAACTTCAGAAAGATGTATCAACTGGACCTGGAGGCCCTGGAATTTTTATTCAGGGTCAGCACTGTTCACACCCTTGCCTGACAAAGGGTAGCTTTCTCTAACTTATTTTGAAAGCTAATGCTACAAACACTCACAGCACATAAAACTACAAAATGTAATAAACTACAGGATTTAAAATACATTGCAATTACAGCCAGCCACTGATGTACAATGGCTACATCAGTTTGGATATAATCTCTGATTAATAGTTAAGCATGTTTGAGTGCAGTCCATATTTCCATGGCTGACCAACTGAGCATTCTATACTTGCTAATTCTCTGTGAAAACTATTGTTATTTTAATAACTATTTGATTGCTTTAGAGGGTCTATCCTATACTTGATCATCTGTTTTGATAACCTACTTAGTGGCAGAGCTCTGAATTGCGTTGCAGGAGCCCAAAGTTTGACTTCTTCTGTGTCTCACTCTCCAAGGCCACAATGAACAACAGTTATTTTAAACAAATCATTACTTTGTAACCCTACTACCACAGCCTGATCTTATCACACACCAACCAGGCAAGCCTGGACATTGTCATTACTTGAGGAACCTCCATGCATGTTTGTTTGTTTTTTTAATATATGTATTTCAAATACAATAAGGTTTAATTGAAATTCATAACCCAAATCAATTGTTGCTCTAACATTGTCTTCTTGAGATTTAGATTCAGAATTTAAGAATTTGTTGTCCTCAATCTCCATAAGAATACACCCATTCCCTTCACAAGGACACATTTTTGTGGGAAAAGATATCACAATCTAATTTCTACCCTGGTACTCTCAAGGTCTTTCGTAAAAACTGTCAAAGAATCAAGCAATTTACTCTAATCTACTTTGAACAAAGAGATGCTATTCTTCTTTTAAACACTTATGGATGCGGATCAGATACTACAGCGATGGGCACCATTTACAAGAAATAAGATAAAATTTGGTGCTGAGATTCTAAGGGAAGCTTCTCAAAATTTCCCATTAAAAGGAAAATATGTTTTTGCTGGCTTGGGTGATTTTAGTAGCATCTGTCTAATGTACTTTTTTGAAAAAATGTGGGTTTTTTTTGCTTCAGTCCCAATGGCAAAACTATGCCCTATTCTAGTTTGAGTGACCACCAACTAAATTCAATATCCTACCATACTGTATTGAGGAACTATTGGCAACAGTAGAAATATGAGAATTAGGCAGCCAAAACAGCCAAATTACCAAAAATAGAAAAACTGTAGAGGCAAAGTTTGATTACACAAGTTTGGTCAAATAAAAACCAAGCCTCATTATCCCCTAAGCCTCCATTTAACACCAGTGTAATTTTTAAAGGCATAAGCACATGCACATGCAGCTCCCGGTGGGGTCGCCCAGTGTGGCAGGCAGCCAGGAACTGTTCTCCACTCCAGAAGTGTCTAGCCAATCTCAGCAGTTGCTCTCTGACGAGCAAGAAGCAGGAGAGGAAACGTCTGATGTGGTCTTCAGGAACACTCCACAGGCCCGGCAGAGTGTCTCCGCCAGATAAGAAAGTGCCCAAGACGCAGCAAAGACGACATGTTCCAGGAGGTATCACACTGCTCCAATACAGAGAAAAGGGAATGCAAAGAGTTCTGGGAAGCCGAATGGCAGGACAGAAAAAAGAATCAGGAGTTTGTTAAGGATGCAACTAAGCAGATGTTTAAAGTAATGGAGGAGCATATGCAGATGCTGAAGTCCTTCTCCTGCTGATAATAGCCCACCTTAATCGACTGGTCTGGTTAAGAGTTGGTATGGCAACCCCCATTTTTTCCATGTTCTGTGTGTGTGCACACGCGTGTGTATATCTTCCTACTGTATTTTCCACTGAATACATCTGATGAAGTGGGCTTTAGCCCACAAAAGCTTATACTCAAATAAATTTGTTAGTCTCTAAGGTGCCACAAGCACTCCTCGTTCTTTCTGCTGATACAGATTAACACGGCTACCACTCTGAAACATCTATTGCTCATAGTTTTGCCAAGCAACATAGTGAAATGCTGGCCAGTTGTACTGATGCTATTCAGAACTATGGGCAGCAGTGAAACTGTCAAAAATCACATCAGTTTCATACTGCTACCATTACCAGGCAAAGCTATGAACAGAGGCAAGCACTGAGTTATTCACAGGGGAAGAGGAGGCCCCAAAACCAAATGGGGCAAGGGATGACAGTAGAACTCTTCCCTCTCCATCCCCCTTGAAACAGCTAGGAGATTCTGGTGCAACGGGAGAGTACAGGGGCATTTCTCTCTCTCTCTCTCTCTCTCTCTCTGTCACAGCAACAAGCGTCTTCTCTCTTCCAGCAGGCTTTGAAAGGAAGGTAGGGGTGCTGGCGGCGAGAGATTATGGAGCTTCAAATTAGACATCTAGTCAGAGGCCAATACAGGATATGGAGATCCAAAGCAGGGTCCAGGGACAACACCTTGGCAGAAATCCAGGGTGGATTTGATTTAAATCACTCGTCAGGAAGACTCGATTTAATCATGGATTTCTACATAAAAGCGTATTCTTGTTGGTTGTTATAACCTTAATACATATTCTTCACAACTCAGAGATAGATGTAGGCTTCATTTTTAGACGGTATACACTATACACTTTTAAGGTGATTTATTTTGAAAAAAATTTTCAGATTAGTTTTACAGCTATATCAGAAAATGAATGATTGGTTATTTCATTTACCAAAAGGTAAATGAAGCAGATATTTATGAAGTCATTGGGGGGTGAACTATCTCCAGTTCAACAGGTTAATCATTAATATTTGGAGGATTTTCTTGACATGCTATATTAGGAGGAGAACATAACCAGACAGACATTTAAATTGTCTTATTTAACTAAACAACGTTATGTATTCTGGATTTTTTTCTTCAGCAGCAAACAATATTTTAACAAAACAAGCACATGAATTTTTGAATGTAGTTAAACATTCAAGTTTTTTAAAATCAGATTTGTTTGGGTTAAAATTGTTAACTAAAATAGTTAAATGAAATATTAAAAAAAATTAAATCGACTGTGTCAGCCAGGTCAACATGAGAAACTTAAAATATTGGCTTCTACAGCTAACTCAGTCGTCTTCACCCTCATTTTCCTGTTTGTTCACAGTCTGGGAAAGAAAAACAAGCTTTCCTCCTTTTTCAGGTCCCAAACTATTTCTCAATTTGGAATGAATTAGTCCAAAGGAAGAAAATATTCTTTCTACAGCAGCAGCAGAAGCTACTGCTGTTAAAAGTGAGATTATCACTTCAACAGTCTCTGAATCCAAGTGCTTAAGTGACTTCCACCACTTCACTGGTGTGACTTTCTTTAAAACATCATCAGCAAACGTGTATTTCTTGAATGGTTCTTATTCCCTAACTGGGTCTCTCTTATGGCCTGCTGCCATTATAGGTTTTCCCCTCTAGTGAGAGAATGGTATGGTAGATCTCAAATCAATGAAGGCTATACTCAGAAAGACCTCAAGACTTCTGGAATATGCTGCTCAATCAGTTTCACTTTTGTTTCTACTGCCTGTCCCTCCCTTCTCACATTTATCTCCAGACTTCTTCTCCTTGTCCAGATCTATTCTGTCCCCAACAATCTTCTATTCATTGAACTTTTTGAAACTTTGCACTTTTAGAGAGAGGTAAGGGATTGACTCTGTGTACACAAATTTGCAGAGGGACAATAGGGTTGACTTCTGTTATTTCTCACCTCTATATATTAATTTATTTATTTAAAAACATTTTTGCTGCTAACAAGCATGTTATCTCTGGAGACACAAATCCACAGTTTGAGAACTGAAAAACTAAGCATCTCTGATAGTAATCTTCCAGACCAGGGGTGGCCAACCTGCGGCTCTTCAGAAGTTAATATGTGGTTCCTTGTATAGGCACCGACTCTGGGGCTGGAGCTACAGGTGCCAACTTTCCAATGTGCTGGGGGGTGCTCACTGCTCAACCTCTGGCTCTGCCACATACCCTGCCCCCACTCTACCCCTTCCCACCCCCTCCCCTGAGCCTGCCATGCCCTTGCACACACACACACCCCTCCTCACCCCCTGCATGTCACAAAACAGCTGATCGGGAGGCACGGGGAGGCGCTGATCGGCAGGGCTGCTGGCTGGGGGGAGAGCTCATGGGGGACTGCTCATGTATTACTGTGGCTCTTTGGCAATGTACATTGGTAAATTCTGGCTCCTTCTCAGGCTCAGGTTGGCCACCCCTGTTCTAGACTGAGCACTGAGTCCCACTGGGTAGGTAGAAAGATTCACCTAAATAATCTATATAGAAGCCCCTGGAACCCCAGATTGGGTCCCTAATCAATGAACTATTGGAACTCATTCACAAAACTTTTCTTAAACATTACATGACTACAATGTCTCATACTAAAGAATTAATAATCCCTATTCCATGACAAAATATCTTTGAGCTATAATGTATCTATCTTTAGATGTTTTTTTCCTCAAAAAAACCATTTTATCAAAAAAATCTGATTTAAATAAAAAAAATTGGATTTATTTTATTTTTAAATCATTGATTTTTATCCACCCTGCAGAAATCCCAGAACACAAATTCCCCCAATGACTGGAGATGGTAAGGGGTGTGCTTCTTACAAGATACAGTCCCTTGTTCACAATTCTCTCTTCTCCAGGCAGTAAGCTGAAGAGTTAGGTTTCAAATGCGTTCATTGACTTTTGGTACCCAATCTGACTCACCTTGGGCCGGATTTTCAGCGGTACTGAACACCGACGACTCCAACTGAAGTCAATGGGAGTTGCAGCTGCAGACATTCGGCACCTCTGAAAATCAGGCTCAAAGTCTCTCAAGTTTGGCACCCGTAAAATGAGGCCAGCATCCACTTTTAACATTTTGGCCTTAGTCGACCGGCTAGCAGGTGTCTGACATTTTTCAAAGCCCTGGTCATAATATCCCTCTGCAATGTTCACAACCCAACCACTGCAGTACTGCACTTACTAATCCTTGGGGAGTGGGATGGGGGAGGTAAATCCCTTCCTATCCTTCCCAGTTTAGGGGTGTGGATAATGCCACCTTGCACTCTTAGCCTGATCCTGCAGGGGTTCCAATTTTTTAATTTTTATTCCCACTATTGAGTCTCAGGGTGCATAAAAATAGGTTTGAAAAAAAAAATCAGCTTTTATTTAAATTACAGGGTTTTTTTTTGTTTTTTTTTTAAATGAACCTATTTAAAAATAAAATTTCAAATTATGGCAATGTATGTTAAGGCCTAAACTTACCCTTGGCTATACAATAATTTAAAATTTTATAAAAAGAACATTAAGCCATACATATGCTATCTCTCCCGAGTGAAACTATGAGAGATAGCCACTGGATTAGACAAGATTATGAAGTTGTCTGGCAAGTCTCCACTCATGAGGATACACAATGGAGCCGATGACACAGAATCGCATGGAACTGTTCAAATTAGAGAGGACCTCAGGCACCTTGGAAGGTAGCAAAAGAAAAGGAGAGTCCAAGTGATTTCATTGGAAAGTCTACCAATCCAATGAGCAAGAGAAGGCAGAAAATACAGGAGGTGAATTTTGGCTGCACAGTTGGTGAGAAGCTACAGGAAGAGGTTTTGTGGAACACTGGCCCATATTTCAGTGAAAAAGGGAGCAATAAAAACAGGATGGCCGGCATCTCACAGATTGGGGGCTAACCTTCTCTGTAGGAGACTAGCTGGAGCAAGAAGAGGTGCTAAGGAGGCAAATGCAGTACAAAACTCACACTCAAGATGTCATGAACAAATTGAATTGATGTGACAAAATACGTGAAGAAAAGACATGTTTCCACTGTTTATATGCCAATGCTAGTTGTTAACCGGACTTTTAAGAGGAATTAGAAATTCTTATTGATGAGGAAAAAATATATACAATTGGCAATACTGAAACCTGGTGGGACAATTCACATGACGGGTTATCACCTATTCAGGAAGAACAGAATAGGTAAAAAATGTGTGCATGGCAGGCCACTCTACATTAAGACACCATTACCTGTTTTATAGTTATTGATAATTCAGAATCACAGGATCTTGATTACATATGGATCAATTTGGTAACTAACAAAGCCCAGCATGTGATCTAGTGGGGGTGTTTTACAGGCCACCGAATCAAACCAGAGAACAGAGTGAGTTATTCCTTACAGACAGGTGCTTAATGTATTGACAGAAATGGTGCTGTTATTGAGGAATTCAATTTAGGAGACATATGCTGGAGGTCTCATGCAGCAATCAATGTATAGTGTAATCAGAAGTTATGAAGACTAGAAAATGGTTAAAGGAAGCTAAAGACAGAAAAATCCATGGCTAGCCAGGCTAAGGACAATAAGAAGGCACTTCTAAAGAATATTAGAAACTAAATAATTCCTAGAAATGGTATGGGGTAAATGGTGGATTCTCTGTAACCTGAAGTCTTTAAATTGTGATTTGAGGACTTCAGTAACTCAGGCAGAGGTTATGGGTCTATTGCTAGAGTGGGTGGCTGAGGTTCTGTGGCCTGTGATGTGCAGGAGATCAGACTAGATGATCATGCTGATCCCTCTGGCCTTAGTCCATTAATGTATGTTTATTGCCAAGTTTTAAAGAAAGTCATATCAATGAACTGGTGGAAGCATCTGAAACCAGGGTTTATTGAAGTGCTAAACCAGTTTTTGACACCAGTAGCCTTTTCTACAGATGCAGACAGAATATTTTCTTCATTTCAGTTTATTTAAATTAGTTCAGTTCAATGACTAGTTCACTCAGTGATGAAAAAGCAGGAAAGCTTTTCTTCTTTTTCCAATCTATGAGTAAAAACTAGGTGTAGGAGGGGGAGATCTACCAGTTCTACAATCTTGGAGAACATGGTAACCACAAGCAATTAGTTCAGTTAATTAATTAACTACACCCACATTCTTTGTTTATTAAGTCAGTATCAAAACATTTTTTACATTTAAAAAGCTTTTCTCTTATGTATCCAGGACTTAAGGCAGTTGCGCTTAATAAAAGTGTTTTTGTGCATTTAAATTTATGAAATTCCAGCCAGTTTGACACACATCAAATACAAAATTAATCTGGTAAATACGAAATGAATCCTTCAACATTTTCTAACAATAAAAAGAACGTAAAAATTAAGATTCAGAATAAATGTAAATTAAATAAACATTTATAGATATAGTGTATCCTCCTGGTTAGCAAAAAGCAGCAAATTTAGCGTAAATGCTATATTTATTTAGGAATCAACATGTCTTAATGGATTACCAACTAATAAAACAACTTTTCTTTTGGAAAATAACTAAACAAAAACTTTTACTACGAGTAAAATACTTTACTACTAGTCATTACTAAAAAGAAACCAAAAATGCAAAACGTGATTAATATCTATTTTTTAAAATCAAGGTTTCCTGCTTGCTGATTTAAATGAAAAAAAATTGGTGATTTAAACACTTTTGATTTACGTAAATCCACGCTGCTCAGTTATTCATCTTGAAGTCTGGCCCAAAAGCAAGTGTTATTTCTCCTGTGCTGTAACTCTAATTCGACATGTGTGTCCTTATGGGCGCTACGCTTCAGCAGTGCATGCACCTCTCAAACCCTCAATCAGAGGCCTCAGGCTCTGCTAGCTAGTTTGGTCTATGCAGCCCTTGTGCAGACACAGAGGCTATATAGGCATGCATGGGCAAATTGCCCTCAGCTGCTTCTCTACTCAGTCATCCCCTAGGCAACAACCAAAGGAGAGGGGAAAGAGGGCAGATAGTGGAGCACCCATAGGGATGCACATCTTGAAGAATGACAGTTACCGCACGGGGTGAGTAACACTTCCATCTTCAAGGGAGGGGGGCTGAGCACCTGCAGACTCATAACAGGAACAGATACAACCCAAAATCAATTTTGAAAATCGGAGCAGAAATGGGAGCCCACCCTTTAAATCTATTTGCAAAGGATATGAAGAGCCCAGACTATCTCCTAAACTGCTAAGGGACTGCCAGCTGCCCTGGTCAGAAAACAGGCAGTTCTCAACTAGCCTGGAAAGCATAGGAGCATAGCCTTGCACGACTGCTGAATGCTGCCATATGGCCAAAGAGTTGAAGACAGATCCTTATTGATGTCCAAGGACTTCCTTGAAATCATCCCTATCAGCGTTGACAGAGTCACAAATCTGGCTGTCACAGAGTCTAAGTATGCTCCTATATAAACTGGATCCTTTGCAGCGGTACTAACATGGATTTCTTTGCATTCATCAGTAAGCCCAACTCTCATAACACAGCAAGGGCCTTCTGAGTGGATGAGAACACTGCCTCAAAAGAGTGGCCTTCGAGAAGCCAAATGTTAAGATACAGGAAGACGAGAATCACTTCCTGCCAAAAGGTAAGCCACCAGTACCGTTGGAACCTTCAAAAAAACACCCTTGGGGTCAAAGATAGGCAGAAGGGAAGCACTCAATACTGGAAATGACCTCGGTCTGCGGCAAAGTGTGGTTATTTCTTGTGTGATAGGTTTATAGTTATATGGAAGTAGGCATCCTACAGGTTGAGGGACAAAAACCAGTTCCTTTCCTCTAGAAAAGAGGTTCTAGTTGCTAGAGTCATCATCCTGAACTTTTGAGGCTTCATGAACTTATTTAAATTGCCTTACATCTAAGATTGACCTCAGTCCTTTATTGGTTCTAGGAAGTATTTTGAGTAGAGCCCCCGCCTCTGTAAGGGGAAAGGACCGGGTCTATTGCTCCTACCCCAGAACGAAGTCCATCTCTTGTCTTAGTAAAAGCTTGTGAGGTGGTCCCTGAAGAGGGATGGGGATCCTTGTCATAAGGGGTAGTTTGAAAAATGCTGCCTCCCCCATTCATTCCCAGCATCTGCCATGACAGAGTTAGGTGGGTGATAGGAACATAAAGAGTTGGAATCCTTAGGGGGCCTGTAGTACTTCTTGTCTGCCTTTTTTGTACATTGGTGGAATAGTGGCTGGCGTCTGCCATACCATCTTAGCTGGAACCAGGAGAGCCTCATTAAAAGTAGCACAACTCTGGAGCATGTTGCCAACTGCAAAATATCTAGCAGCTTGATCTTTGACCTCCTCCAGAGGGATCTGCAGAGAGTGTAATCTACCCTTCTAATGAGGTCCTGGAACTATCTGAAGTCATCAGCAACAGAAGGAGGGAGAGGCATAACTGCCTCATTGGGAGACAACTGTGAAATGGGAGTCGCAGGGGAGACTCATCTGCCCTCGCCTCCAGGTCCTCAAACATCTCCTCCTGTTGTGGAAGATTAGAAGGATGTCAAACCCCGATTTCCCTAACAGACAGTACTAGTGGTCTCTTGACCTGTCCATGGGCGGACCATAGGTGAACAAAATCATAGAATATCAGGGTTGGAAGGGACCTCAGGAGGTCATCTAGTCCAACCCCCTGCTCAAAGCAGGGCCAATCCCCAATTTTTGCCTGAGATCCCTAAATGACCTCCTCAAGGATTGAACTTGCAACCCTGGGTTTAGCAGGCCAATGTTCAAACCACTGAGGGTCCCAATATCGCCATTGCGGCGGGTGCGGGGGCAGGGCGCCCCACACAGGGTTGGTTCCATCATCCTCAATGAGCTGCAAAGTCCTCCCTGCACAAGGGCAGATTCCCAAAGGGATAAACAAAAGGAGCACTTCTGGAATGTGTGGGATTGCCCCAGGCAGACAAACACACACTTGGGAGTGTCCGTTGCAGACTAGGATAGCCCCCAGCAAGAGGCACTGTTTGAAGCCTGGTGAACTTGTTATACCCAGCCAGGAGGACGACAAGATGCTCAAGGGAAAAAAAAAAGATTGAAAAACAGTTTTTTCCTAAAAAATATATATATATATATATACACACACACACACACACACTAACATCAACTCTAAGTTAACTACCTTTGATAGAAAAAAAGGTAAAGCGAAAAGGCCAAGTACACACTAGGTCAGTGGTTCTTAACCTGGGGTGCGAGACACCCTTTCTGAGGGTGTGAGACATGCCAGATTTTTTTTTGAAGGTAAATCAAAAACCACAAATTAAGCACAGGCATGTAAGTACAACTACTTTGTTTCGTCAAACCTATGTATTTATTAACATACATTTAACGATTACTGTAATATACAAACAAAAAAAAAAATCTATCTAGGTTTAAAGAATTGACCTACTTCAACAATTTTTGATAAGGGGTGCGAGAACATATTTTGAGAACCAAAGGGGTGCAGGCTGCAGTAAACGTTAAGAACCATTGCACTAGGCAGATACGCTAGTGTTCCATCTTGGACCAAGAAAGCAGAGAAGGAACTGAAGGCGGTTCGCCTGTGCACCCCTACATAGTCTCAGTGTCTGCCACAAAGCAGCATAAGACATCACAGGCTGAATGGGAACGGTTAGCTAGAAACCTCTCATCAAGGGCTCGAGAGGCATATGCGCACCTGAAGGGGAACGCTCATAGGAGCGCCACTCAAAGAAGTTTAAATTTTGCAAAAATAAGCTTTTATTAAAAAATAAAATCAGATGAATTCCACAAGTTTTGAAAAAATTTATTTTGAACATTCTACCTCAATGTTTGAATCCTGAGTACCGCAGCACTAAGTAGTGAAACATCATTAATTCTCATGTACATTGTACATGAAAAAAAGCACAGGTAAACAGCATAGTGACAACCAGATTTCAAAGTTTAATTATCTGAAATGTTTTAAGCAAGGAATTAGTTTTAATTATAGGTTGTAAACAAAGTGATCCTTTATGACCAAGAAGGGAAGAAATCAGGATGAATAGGAGAGGATAGGATGCTCATCTAACTTTTTTAAAGGGTGAGAATCATTTGGGTCTGGTTCTCAGATATAAATTAGCACAGCTCTACCCTTTTTATTTTTTTGTTAGTAAAACTGTTCACCTCCCTTAACATTTGCCTAGATACTTAAGATTAGTAAAATATTCTGAGTTAAAAGCCTCAGTAACAGAGCTGTACAAATAATCAATTTTTCAGTTTTCTGACTGAAATGGAAAAAATAAAAATGACCATTTTGATTGATCCAAGAAGTTTTTCAGTTCCTAATAATATAAAACAGAGGAAAATATTGTTTTGGGTGGAATGACTCTGTAGTCTCGTGGTTAGGACACTCACCTGGTGGGACACACCTGGGTTCCAATCACTGCTGCAATTAATATGTATACAAAGTGGAACAGTTTCAGAAGGAGAAATGGAGAGAGACCCTCTCCAGAACAGCCCAGAGCACTCACCCACATTGTTAGAGTGCCAACTTCAAATCCCTGCTCTGAATTAGGCAGAACACGGACTTGAACCGGGATCTCCCACATCCTAGCCAAGTAACCTAGCCACAAGTATAAGGAGGGCAGCACTATTACTGCCTCCCTCCAGTGGTTTTGTGAATAGCACTTAAGTTCTCATGGGAATTTAGTCGAAAAAAACTTTGGCTGTGACTGGTCAATGTGTGTCAAATTTGCAGTTTCAGTTAACCCACAAACTACATTTTTTGACAAATCAACTATTCATCCGAAAAATTTCACCCAGCTGTACTCAGTAGGCATAATCACCCTGTGGATGGAAAACAGGATTCCCACTGTCACTTTCCTAATTCATGGAACAATATTTTCAGCCAAAAACCCTTATCTGTATTTGAAATAGCGACTGGTCTATGAGGAAACAGAATGACGACATCTGTGGGATTTCAAAATACATTATTCACAAGTCCAGGTAACTGTTCTCTTTCACAAGCAAAGTAACAGCTATTGCTCAAGGAGACAGTCAATATTACTACTTTTTTCTATTCTTTTCTCTCCATCATCCAAATCACCGTGAAACAACATGCTTACTCCACACCACTGCCCAAAAATTAAAGAAAATCAGCACACCTTTTCATCTGTCTCTTGAATAACTCTGCACTTTTAAAAGCCCATCATCTCAATTCCAGCCCAGAATTTACATTATTCAAAAAAAGCTTTTATAGAACTTTAAAAAAAATAGAAGGGCTTTATTTATTTTTTTTAAAATTCCACTGGAAGCAGTTTAACCAAACATACATTCTACCTTCTACGTTTGCAACTCGAGCAGCAGCTCTGAACTTCTGAAAGCATCCGATGAAGTGAGCTGTAGCTCACGAAAGCTCATGCTCAAATAAATTGGTTAGTCTCTAAGGTGCCACAAGTACTCCTTTTCTTTTTGCGAATACAGACTAACACGGCTGTTACTCTGAAACCTGAAAGTAAAAGTGACCTGAAACAAAACAAATTGACAATTGATTTTCAATCCACATGCCACGAGAAATGCAAAAAATAATGGAAGATTATTTCTTCTGAGGTATTATAGCACAGGCTTCTCATACTGGGTCTCAAATGAAACCGGTAGAACATCCCTAGGTCATGGTTTTGGGGGCCTGTTAAGTAGTTACAGTAGTCTTGTATACCACACTGCAACACAGCTCTTGACACCAGCTACCACCACCTCAGGTCCTAGAACCTTCCAGCCAAAGGTTACATTTCTGCAAGAGGCTAACGCTCCCCATTCAAGTTAGATAAAGATGAATAAAAATGGCTAAATATCATGTTTTAAGACTAAAATACCAAAGGATGTTCAATTTCTATGTTATCTACGCATGTGTACGTATTCATAATATATACACAGATTTTTGCAGCAGCTCAATTGTCACTGTAGGCAAAACTGCTTTGCTAATTCCACTGCAAGCCTTGTTTTAACAAACACCCCTACTTTTTTGATGAATATACACAATTTGTTTAAAGTGTGTGTGTAATGTAGGCGAGAAGAAGTTCCTCAGAGAATTTCACAACTCTAGCTGTTTTCACACACTAGTCAGTCAAAAATTAGCACAAAAGCTAGTGCAGTATCTCACTACTTCTCATTCTGTTTTTCTTAATCGCGTATATACTTTTTAATTCCTAAATTGGCATCAGTACTGTTTGGTCTGTATGCTCTAATATAGCATAGTTAGAGTTATGAAAAGAAATGGTAACTTATTAAACAGATTACCCACCATCTCCCTTGGTGGGCAAAGATACATAGTCTGGTTAGCCAGCAAGCACAACATTGTTTTGATTTTTATGACCACTTCCAATTTGACAATAGAACATGCTATGAACTCTAAAATTCAGCCACTTGTGCATAGACTGGTCACTAGAATTTTCGTTTTGAAACAAAATGTAACTGTCTTCATCAGATTAGAGGATCTCCACCAGCTTGAGTGATTACAGTTAATTGCCTGGTGATTAATTTTTTCATTACTAAGCAACTAGCACTTAAACATTTAAGTGCTAAGCATTTAGCATTCCAGAAATACTAGCAGTTAGGGAGTAAAGCTAGTGGGGTTGGGAGGAACAGAGCATGAGCAGGGGTCTACAGGGAAAATAGGACGCTCCACGTTTTGCCATGCAGGCACCTTTGGCAGCTGGCAGACCTGCTAAAGCCTGATTAAGAGGAGTCCTGCTCTGGAGAACAACATATGGTCCAGTGGAGTGGAATTTCCCTTCCTGAAGACCTTAGCATAAGAGGAGAGTGGATTGGCAGAGGGAGGCTGGCTGGTGGTTGGAGCCAGGGCACCATCTCTCCCAAATGTTTGGTGCTCGAGATGTAGGCAGGCTGGGAAGCCAAGTCTCCTTTTGGGCCATGGCACCACAGCCTGCCCCAAACCCAGAGAGCAGGGTGGAAAGTCCCTTTTTTCCAGATGAAATGACTGGCACCGTATAATATCAGATTTACAAAAGAGAGGAGAAAATTCCAAAACAGAAAAGTTTAATTCAATAGTAGGCAAACTATGCAACTCTTGTTAAAACATTAACAATTATGAAAGTAAAGCAATTCAGACAACAACAAACAGGAAGTCTCAATACCAGCACCCAACAACCTTAATTCTGTTCCTGCTCCTGTGGTACCCTTTGAGGCACCAATCTAGCTCCCATGGAGACTGATCTGACTCTTACATATTTAACTGTATAGCTAAAAGTTATTTGACTATACATATATTAATTAGTTCTGGATCATTCATTGCGACACACACACCCACTCACCCCCCTACCTGTTTTAATATAACGGACAGTGTTTGGTGATGTGGTTTGGGATTATATTTCATCTATGTCCAAATAGTTACTGTTGCATGGAATTTAATCATTAAGAAAAGACTGCAATTTGGATGTACTTATTTATAACGGTGATGGGTGCCCACGGGGTGGATTGCTTTAAATCAAAGTGGTTTAAATCATGGATTTTAAATCAGCAAACAAGAAACCTTGATTTAAATCAATTTGATCAAATTTTGCATTTGTACTCTAGTTATTTCCTACAGAAAAAATTCTCATTAATTGGCAACCATTAAAACAAACCGGTTTGCAACTAAATATAAACGTTTAAACTGAATTTGATACTGTACTTTTTACAAACCAGGAAAATACACATCTACACACATTTAAGCAATTATATAGCTAGTTTACATTTATTAAAACACTTTTTTTTTTTTTTTACACAATTGTTTATGGTTAAGAAATGCATCATTCACAATTTTCTATTTAGGAAGTGACAAATTTTTAAAACTCGTTTGTGTGTCAAGCTGCATTTTAATGCAAACTGAGCTAAATTAAAAATGCACAAAATTTATTTAACAAACAAAATTTAAAAGTGCTATCTTAAAGGGGCTAATTCATAAGAAAAGTTCAGCAAAATACATTTTACATTTAAATATAATGGATTTATTATTAATAGATAAATTCACTAAGTACAGATAGCGCGTCCTAACTGATTGTATCTGGTCACCATGTCCTTCAAGTTTGTTTTTAGAAGCAGTAGATTTCATCCTCGCTTAGTTTTTATCCAGAGATTGGAAGAGGCTACTGCTGTCCAAAGCTAGTTTAGCAGTTCAGACTCCAGATCAAAGTGCTTAGCTAGTACTTCTAGCAGTTCAGTGGTTTGATTTTTTTTTTTTTTTTAAAGAAAAGTCAAACACATTGCTTGAATTTTTTTTTATTTAAATGATTTTAGTAAGTTATAGTAAGTTTAGGCCGCAATATAGGTCTCTAAATTTGAAATTGAGGCTTTTTTTAAAAAAGTATTTAATTTAAATTTAAAAAATTAGAGTTGATTTTTTCTGAAGTTAAGACATTTTCAATACAACAATTCAGACTATCAAAGTATTTCTTGATTTTGTTGGTTCTTTATGGTTGGAAAATAGGCCAGATTTCTAAAAAAAAAATAAATCTCTGAATAAAATAAGGTATAAATATTCATGTATAGTTTTGAGTGAAAGCTAAGGGATCAATGTTTTTGTTCCTTTAGGCTAATTGTGAGTTCTCTTAAAGGGTTTTAAGGTTTTTTGGGGGAGTTGCTCACTGAGGATTTCTGTTCAATGGTGTACGTGCACACGCATGACTGGGTGTGATGCTGTATGGAATTTGACGGACACTTTAGGATATCATGAATACCAATATTGTAAAATTGCAATGGGTTATGCCATATATGCCATGTAAGGTATCTGCAAACATTTTATAATTTGCCAAGTATGATAATCTCATTTATGTGTTTGTATCAACTTTGTATTTTAAGTTTTAGATGTATGGTATGTCTGTAGTTCCAAACTTATGCTTTGGAAGGGACATCTGGGTGACACCCCCAGACAGACTGGCATTAGCACCGTCTAGCCTGCTTGACAGCCCATCAAGGGACACCAGCTATACAACTGACCCATTGAGAGAAGGAAAGGGATACACCTTATGACTCAGCAAGGCATGAATGGGCATACCTATGGACAGAACTCTAAGGCTTCCAGGACATGTGCTGGGCAGCTTGTTTTTGGAACAAAGGAAATCAAGCTGCATGGCAAAAGTCTATAGAAGGCAGCTCCATCTTCTGCTTTTTGTCTTCAGTTCTGCTTCTAACCTCTGGAGTAACCTTCCTACAAATGAAGTTCTGAACAAAGGACTGAATGACCCATCCAAGCTGTGGATGTGTTCGAGGGACTTTCAAGCCAGCAGACTCACTAATACTGCTGGGAACCTGATGGACTTTGTAGTCTTTGTATGTATGTGACTGTTTTACCATTTAACAATCTCTTCTTGTTCTTTGTTTCTTTATAATAAACCTTTAGTTTTAGGCACTAAAGGATTGGCTGATAGAGTAGTATTTTGGGCAAGATCCAAACTGATACTGATCTGGTAACGTGGCTGATCCTTTGGGGTCAGAACAACAATAACTTAAGTTCTCACCGTGCTGGACCTTGGTGCTGATGGAGAGCCAGCGAACTGGAATGCAATGAAGGGCTGTGTGATTTCTTTTTGCTTCTTGATAACCCCAGTGTCGGGATCAGAAGCACAGTCAGTGACTGGCTGGGGAGTTTAGCTTCAGTGTTGCCCACTAGTCTTGGGAGTATCTACTCTACCTTTTGCAGCCTGCCCTGATGTTGGCATTACCAGTGAGGGCTGCCTAGGCACCACAGGTCATAACTGGGGACTTAAAGTTGGTGTCAAAATTTATGTAAGCTTAGCTTAGATTTTTTTTTTGTTTTTAAGATGTATTCACTGGTATGTGGTCTTTGGAATTGCACTTAACTCAGAAGGAACCATAAAACTTCTAAAAGTCCGATGCAATCACTTTTCTGTACATAAGTTTCATGTTTTAATGTCCAATATCTCTGGCCCTTCAGTGAGAGGCCTCAGTGGGAAGTGCAGGACCTCTACTTTCCAATGGTATAAAATTCCTGCTTCTAGATTCTTTAACAAGGGCATGAAACATCTGACTTTAAATTGTGATGTTTATATCTAGAAAACAATCTGACTCAGTGCTGAATAGTGCTGGCCTGAGGCTCAAGCAGGGGATATTTGGAGGGAATTCTACATCAGTAGGGACCAAAGGGAACTTCCCTTGCAGGTTGATAATTGAGAAGATGGTGTCTATTTGAAGCAGCTCAGGGGTTTGGAATGTTAGAATAAATCCCAAGGGAGATGGATTCGTGAAGCAGCTACAAGTGCATGATAAACTGTAGTCATGTGACAAATTTTAATCACAGCCATCACCTCCACATGTGATATGCCTGGGAACATATGCATGGGTGTGATAAAAAGGTCCTACACCAGAATTAGTTTAAAATTGTGGCATTATTCCATCTGGAATTATGAGAAAGGTGTCTTCCACATTATCTGATAGTCAGCAAAAGGATGTCAGAACACAGCTATGTTATTCATGGGGGAGATCACGGTCTAATAACTTAGTGATCTTAGACCTTAAGGATTCCATGACAGGGACTGCTATCATAGCTGGCTTCCATAAGAAGCCAGAAAAGGCAAGGTCCTCTATGACCAAATTGCTCCTCTGCTCCTGTGGGTATGTATTTGGCCTCTGATGAGTAAGTCCTCATCAGTGAAATTAGTACTCCACATTCATTTACTTGTTCCTATGAAAGTCAGAATGGCACGGTGCAAGTATAGTAGAAGAGTCATTGTTGTAGGCATTATGACCAGCTACAGAATGACTGCTGGTGAATGTCATAGCTCCACTCATGCCAGTTTCTGACCTAAAAGGCACAGGCATCTTCCTTGGTGCAGAGAGCTCTTAAAGATGCAAGAGCTGCAACCTGCATTGGCACTGGGACAGTTGCATCATGTCAAAATGTCATCAATCTCAAAGCAAACTGAGACATGAAACTGAAAAACTGTAGGCAGTCAACATAGACCATCATTAAAAATAAATAAATAAATCAAGGTTCCCCAAATAATGCTGCAACTATACATACAGGATTATTTGAAGACTCTTGGCTCCTCATACCTTCAGAACTTCTGCAGAGGCGATGCCTCCATCAAGGGAAGACTGCAGCTTTGACATCAACACAACTCACCATGAAACAACTGGTGAAGCATATCTGGTGATTCTTGTAGATAACTGGATTTGCGCTCATTGGCGAGTGGTGCTAATGTCAAATTCAGATGCCTTACAAAGGGACATGACTCAGGCTTCTTCACAAAATCTTTCAGAATCATACAGGCAGGATTTATGGAAACATCTTGAGGGAGCCTTAAGAGAACCTTCAGGTATGCCCCTTGAAGCCAGACAGCTCTGGACAACACTGCCAAGCGGATCTGACATGTGTGCACATTATCAGAGCCCCAAGAACAAAATACAGCAATTGTATTCATCTGTGAAGGACATTTTATGGCCACATCAACTCTTCAAGAATTCACTGGGTTTCTTCTCTCTCAGACATCAAGGAAGAGGAAGACACCCTGAAAAAGAACCACCCAAAAGAAAAAAAAAAAACTTAGGCACATCAACTGCAGGAAAGGACAAATCCAGTGTCAGATCTGAGGGTCCAGCTAAACCTTGAGAGCGCTGATTGAGCAATAGAGGGTGTCATGACCAAAATGCACTAAGATGCAGAACTAACAAAATGCACTAAGATGTTGAGGTGGAAAGTCTGCAGTACATGATGTGGCAAGAAAGTTTCCTCAAAAGCATTAAGGGCATCAGTGCAAGATCACCAAGACAGACCCTTGGGGGCAAAAATAAAAACAGCTCAAATCTGCTAGCTTAAAAGGAGCCCAGACTGTAGTTTGTACTGTCTCTCTCATTCTTTGAGAATTTGTTAAAACCAACTGGAGAGAAGATCAGCGAAGGATACCTGAAGCAGAGAGAGCTGCCAGGTGGAGCAAAGCCAGAGTGGCTTCAGGAAACACTAGAAACTCCGTCTGGCCACAGAAAGACTAGCTGAGAGTTTCTAGGAGCTGAGGTACGGACAGCTGGGGGACCCGAGAATGTGGTGGCATGCTTTGCTAAGGAAAATATGTAGGAAATATGAAGAAAGAGTGGATGCAAATTTTAGTAGTTGTGGAATCTCCCTATGCTGACTCGTGGTTCTAGTTCTAGCCAGGAACCTACAGGCAGCCCAGAAACTGACAAGAATCCTATCAATTTCCTACTGCTGCTGTGAAAAGATATGAGTAACACAGGAAAGCAATGGTATTTGAGGAGTAAAAGCAAAACAATCAAAATTGAGGAATGTGGAATAATAATGAAGACCAGCTCTTTACCTACACCGCCCCTCTTTGCAGTAGCCAGGAGGGTCTGGATGAGGAGACTAGACAAAGTTCCTTCATCTTTCTAGCAAATTTTCTTTTTGGAGGGAAGGGTTGGGTCATGAAGGGGAAGGAGGATGTTTCAATTATGTAAGATACCTATTAAGTCAGAGGCTTCTATTAAAGTTGAAGCCCCCAAGTAGGGAGATAAAATTTTTATTAAAGCTAATGTTTAAAATCAAATTTTCACAAGTTAAGAGGGAAGGTACTGTACATCTGGGGTAAGGCTTATGATGGATTACAAGTATCAGTTACAAGGTTCACAGGATACATACATAGTACATAAGCAGCACAGACCCAGATTGCGGTGCGGGAGTTTTTAAAACGTCAGTGGATAAGTGGCTTCGAGAACGTCACCCAAGACTGTATTTAGAGCCCAAGTCAATATTAGTGTAGTGAATAAGTACATGGGTGGGGTGCATCCTTTGGTTAGTCAGGGAAGGAAGGAAGGGTGTTATCTCCCTGTCCAGCTTTCTCAATTACTCGACCTAGTACTGACGGTGTCCAGTGAAGATGTCTCTGGACCACCTGATGGTGTTGGACACCATGAGCTGTCTCATGAGCTGGGCGTAGCGCCGACTGACTCCGCACATTCTCAGTACTGGCTAGTTGCGTGGGTCCAACGCACACTGGGCTCCCACGGTCAGGGCATGACTCTGGACCTCACAACCCTGGGCTCTAAGGGTGTCGGCCAGTGGGGTGTATTTTGACACCTTACAAGCTTGGGCTTCATGGAAGGCCGGTGATCTGTTTTCAAACAATGTCCACCATGAGGACCTTCTTCTTTTCTGTGTCGGTCACAACAATGTTGGGTCAGTCGGCTGTCCGTTCCAGGGATGGCAGAGTCGACGGTGATCTTCCCCATGTACGGTGGGATGGCTTTCACCAGCAAGTTCTGGATGGTGTTGTGGCGGTGCTGCCAGGCTCCAGAGTGGTGCTTGCATCCACACAGGACACGGGGCAGCGTCTCGTTGGAGTAGCTGCACTTCCTGCAGCGCTTGTCCTGGTTGCCATGGCGGACACCTCCGTTGAGGGGAATGCAGTTGAGTCAGGCCCAGTGGATGAACTGCCAGTTTGCGAACCTGGTGAAGCTACATCCAGGGAGGAAGTGGTTGCTGGCATCCCACTTGCTGGATACCTTGAACACCTTGCCCTGGTCTGGCTTCCACTTGAGGTTCTCGGCGTAGTGGCAGCGGATGGCATCTTTCAGGTCCTTTCCAGCATCGTTCTGACAGTCGGGATGACAATGGCGTGGTGCGAGGTCTTTGTGTGCAGCACCAGTATTCCCAGCTCCCATTGCTTCTTGCACCACTTCCAGTGGCAGCCGATCCTCTTTTCTAGGCATCTCGAGGCGTTGTGGGCACAGGACCAGAGAGAGGACAGGTCTCTCCCGAACTCAGCCTCCAGGCAGCTGCGGAGGTAAATGGCAACATCCTGCTTGGAGGGGGCCCTGGCAATGTGTTTCCTGACCACGTCCCACACAGCTTCATCTGCGATGCTCCTTACCGTCGGGTCCGGGCACGTCAGGAGGCGGAAGTCGTGGGTGATCACCGCCACGTCGCACAAGTCGCCCCTCCAAGGTATGTTGGCGCTGTCCTGTCTGTGGGAAAATGTAGATGTCAGTGCTAGCCCTCTGGGGAAGGTAGAACCATTTCCTCACCAACTGCATGATGGTGCCGTTGGCCTTGTTCAGGGGCACCTTGGCCATGGCCAACCCCTCAGGACGAAGGAGATGCGGGGGATCAGGAAGGTATTGAAGGCATTGATCTTTTGCCAGGGGGAGAGCAGGGAGGAGTCGATTTGGGCCGTGTCCTGCAGGATCTCCGAGATGGTGTCTTCGGGGGTCTGTCAGACGCGTACTCCTGTGGGTGTGCCAGTACACTGGCATGAATCCCAGCCTCTGCCCTTTTCATAACAATTGGGAATGGCAAAAGGCTGGGCTTTTCACCAGGGAGCAGCCTGTGGACCTCATTAGCAGCTCTTCCCTACCTTCTGTATCAATGAAGTAAGTTTAGTCTTTCAGCCAGTATGCAGCAGGAAATCCTCAAGTCTGTGTATAAAATACTGCCCTTGATGCATCTTCTATTGGTTATGGCAGCGGTTCTCAACTAGGAGTCCGGGGGCCCCCTGGGGGGCCGCGAGCAGATTTCAGGGGGTCTGCCAAGCAGGTCCAACATTAGACTCGCTGGGGGCCCAGGTCAGAAAGCTGAAGCCCCACCATTCAGGGCGGAAGCTCAAGGCCTTGCGCCTCACCATGCAGGGCTGAAGCCAAAGCCCTAACAGTTTAGCTTCATGGGGGCCCCCCCAAGCAATTGCCCTGCTTGCTACCCCCTAACGCAGGCCCTGGCTTTTATATGCAGAAAGCCAATTGTTGTGCCACAGGTGGGCCGTGGAGTTTTTAAATAGCATGTTGGGGGGGCCTCAGAAAGAAAAAGATTGAGAACCCCTGGGTTATGGGATACCTGATTCTGTACCACAGAAGTTACCTCAGTAACTTTCCAAAGCAGCACATATACACACGATAATGTGCAGTAGCAGCAAGCTACTATCTTTCGGCTCAATGGTTTAAAAGGATGCTGCCAACCTAAAGAAATCTTTCAATGACTATTACAAGTACCAAAAAAAGAAAAAACCTCCTACATTGGTTACTTCATATATTTAATCAGTTTCACTGTTTTCCCAAGTTTGTGTGGATCTTCCATAGAGCCAAAGTGGAAAAAGTCTTAAATACAAAAATGTGATTGTAAGACCATAAAAATAGGCAAATGGCCTTAGAGGCAGGGGCAGTACTTGAAGCTATTTTAAATTCTTTTTTTAATTGAATAGATTTCATCTAAGCAGAATGCAGGCCCATCAAAGAAAGACCATCTCACTGTCACCTACTATACTGTTTTATTAGGGTTACTGCTGTTAACTAGATTTTAATAATGCTCGTGTGTATTCACTTTCCTTCCTCTCTATGGTCCATTTCTGCAATTGCCTCTGATGGTTACCTTGGAAACATATGCAGGTTAAACTGGATTCACGTCCACTTAGTGGTGGACGGATGGAGTTTTGAATAGGCCAGTGCATGGAATTCAGAAAACAGTAAGACTTGGGAGAAGTTCACATTATCTATTAAAAGAAAAAAAAAAAAAAAAAAGCAAGCAGCCATGCCCATGGCCCCCCCTACCCCAGCAAGTAGGGCAAGAGATCTATTATACCACAGTGGCTATGTGAGCTTATCATCATAAACCCCAAAATCCCTGCTAACTTTTTATACAGATAGCAAGACCACAGGCACCTTCAAAATTCCCACTAAGGTTTTATGGTTGTGTGGGTGATTTTAAGGTAAGGACAGGACAGTTCTTAATCTTGGTTAGTAACTTCAGGCAGGAGAGCTTGTGTAAATTAAGGCTACATCTATACAGTGAGCTGGGGGGATGATTCCCAGCTCTCATTCACATACTCACAATAGCTCTTATCTGAACGAGTGCACTAAAAACACAGTACTGTAGCTGCAGTGGCATGGGCAGCCTGTGCTGCTACTGCCCCTGTCCACCCCAAGGACACACCCAAGGACTGGTTATTCCAGGGGACAAGGGTGATGAGAAAACAGTTATGAATTAGGGCAGACAATGTCAAACCTGGGCAATCTTAAATTGAAAGAAGGAATCCGATTCCTCGCTTCTGGCTGGCTGGGGGAAAAGGCTGGGAGGGGAGGAGATCATTCTGAAGCGGGAACAAAAGATTACCAGCATCTCTGGAAATGCGTGGAAATTAGACTGCAGTCCTGAGGGCATTCTTGTAAAGAAAGCTACTTCTAAGGTCTCCTAATGGCTACAGAGACAGGACAACATTGCAGTTGTGGATTGTGGGTCAGCATTGGTACATTACACTGCATGCTGTGAGACTTGTTCAACAGTCATTAGAAATAACTGCGGTTATGCTCTAAAGTTATTTTCAATACCCTTGGTAGCACTGGTACAGTATTTATATCTCACAACCTCAGAAAAGCTCTCCACAGCACCATGCATATATGGCTGCTTCTACACTATGAGACGGGGGTGTGATTCCCAGCTTGCATATGCATAATCTGAGCTAGCACATTAAGAACAGTAGTGTAGCCACAGCAGCATGGGCAGCTGTGGCACAGGCTATTATGCTCTGAAGTTATTTCTGATGCTGGTAATCCTTGTCTGCCCTAATTCATAACTATTTTCTCACCTCTCTTGTCCCCTAGAATAACCAGTCCCTTAAGAAACCTCCCTTCTCCGCTAACTCCTTTGTGTTTGATTTCATCATTCTTCTGTTGCTCCCTACATTACTACAGTCCTCAACTTCTTTTCCTCAGATACCTTCCTCAACTTTAAGAGTCTGCTGCTGCCCACCATTCTATTAAACAATCTTTATTCCTGACCATACTTACCTTCATACTGCCAACCTTTTCTTAAAATGCTTTGTAGTTCACCTGGGCAACAGGAGAAACATCAAAGAAACCCCCTCCTCTCTCCTTAGCTGGTGATTTGCTTCCATTGTCCATAAGCTTGGCTCCATCCTTGAGTATGAACTTTCTCCTTACACGTGTTTATCTGCTCACTGACACTTTTGCAGCATTGCCCGCCTACCCCAATGCTTCAGCTTTACCTCTGTTGAGATATTCAGTTCCTCTCACCTCAAATATTTAAACTCCCTCCCCTCTTTACAGTCTCCCCAAATCCCAGTTTGTCAGACTTTGGGCACCTACAATAAAGGGTGACCATATCACGGCCAATCTCAGAGAGCTTCACTGACTCCCCATTCATTTCAGGATCTACTTCAAGTTGCCCTTTGTTTTTAAGGCTCTCCACAGACTTGATTCATCTCACAAAACTTATCTTTCATTCTGTTCCCTTCTCTACTTCTAGCACTAGCCTGCCCGTTCAGTCCAGTCACATAATTTTGCAGCTGCTGGTGGAAGGACTTCTGCAGAGCTCTTTCTGTATAACCCCACTTCATATCAAACTCAGTTGAACTGAGACTAATCTTTCTCCCTTGCCTAGAACACTTAGTTTCTTCTCCTTTACAGTTAAATTGTTTTATTTACAAATATTCTATAATCACTTGAAGATACAGTCTGTATAAGAGACACTATATACCTGTGCTGTACAAGGGGACAATTTAAGGAACACTTTTCAGTAAGGCATTCAGGGCCACATTCTGCAATAATAGAAAGCCAGCACGCTTAGGGTCTACCTTTGTCTCTACAGCTCTAAATTCTTGTTTAAAGAACAAGAAAAACTTTTATATAACTTAATGTCTACAATTTTAGTTTCAAAGAAAACTTTAGATAAATTAAAATATACTAAGTCACACATACATAAGAATTCACAAAAACCTTTGAGGTATTACTTGATAAAAATCCAGCCTACTTTGTTCAGGACATGCATACTTCCACCCCTGCACATTTTAGGCAATATTTTGAATAAATACTCTAACAATGGATAGAAGGAAACATCACCATAATTGGCTCACAGAGGAAAACCACATAATTAAGTTGTGGCTAAACAAGGAACAAAGTCACAGCCCAAGTTAACGTTAGAACTGACAGCCCTGAACTAAAGTGATAATGGACCACATTCAGAAATAAGATGCTGTAATAAATCCCATTTATTCCAATAAAAAAAATTATTCCACTTTAGCCATCCAGGTGCTTACTTGTATAGAGAGCAATTTCTATTAACATGTGCATCTATCACACATTAAACAATGCTACACCAAATACTTGCATATACACCTGAGTGTAAAGAAAAATGCTTCACTGCATTTTAGTCTTTCCTACTAGTGTATAGAGAGACAACATATACAAGCCCCAAGACATCTAATTTATGTACCAGTCCTTCCCAACACCAGTCATGTATAAGAATATTACAACACTGTAATATGCTGAGAGAGTTGGTGTATCAAACATATGCATGGTACCAGGCAATATTAAAAACCATGCCAATAATCTGTTTAACTGCCATTTTCACAACATTTACCTGTTCGAACTTAATTGTGTGTCTGCCTACGATTATAACTGAACATTTAACAGTGTACTTATCAGTAAATGGCACTGAAGCACACATGGTTAAAAAAACTTCCCTGAAGTGTTTTGGAACCAAACAGCCTTGCATTAGCATTAGTGTAGAAGAACCAGAAAATGAAAATGAATAGAACCAGTTAACAGCAAGAGTGAAACTGACCAGCTTAATGAAATCTAGAGGTAAAAATAGCACAATTATTTTCCCCCCAGTGTTAAGCTGTTAACTCATAGCTGCGAAAAGTGTATTACGAAAGTGAAGTTTCTAGCCCTGTCAATCACAACAACCTTAAAATGTAAGCCTCTGGAAGCACTGCTGCCATGATGTATCTGCATCCTGACACAGAGTATAAAAATATGTTTCTACCTTTTCATCTTAATAGGCGTTTATTAGCTGCACTTCACTGCTAATGACATACTAGCTACAGACAAGCGCACTTGTTTAGGGCAGTTGGACCTATGGCACATTATGTGTCCTGACATTCCATACCTATTTGCTGCCAGAAAAACATTCACCCTTCCAGCAGCTACAAAGGCAAATTATACAAGTAAGGTGGTGTAACTTGTCTTAGGGCTCTTAGAAAAGGGCTCACAGAAAATTTGAAGAGAGATCTGCATGTGCTGCTTAAGCTCAAGAGTTTTAGCTAAAACAGTGTAGTCTTTTATCAAAGTTTCACAGAATATTAAATGTAAATAAGTGATTAGCTGGACACACAAGCAGTAGAATTAGTTTTACCCATCAAAGCTTTTCTTCATTTCAAGAGCCCCAATTTAAGTAAATTTGTGTGACGCAGAACACCTACCCTTGTTCATGGAGTTTCATTACAAAACCTTTAAAGGGACATCAATTTAAAGTATAAGTCTACATGGACTTTTAAAACTTACAGTGTGGCTACAACTGAGATTGAGTGGAAGTTTGTTTGGTAGTTTGACTCAGTTTCACTCTTTTCCCTTTATACTGTTTCCCCTGCTGGCGGGTTACCCACACAGCAATAGGAAAATGGGATTGTAAAAATTACAATAATTGGCAAAGGAACAGAAGGCAGGTGTAAAACCCAAAATCATTTTGAAACTAACTAGATTTAATTTGACACTTTTCTGTTTGGACACTGTCAAATCAATAAAGACTCAATTTTGGTTTCATTTAAAATCTTTCTTAAAATAAGAGTATTTTGTTACTATGCCAATGGAAGAGTTATTTAAAGAAAAAACAGTAACCGAGACATTCCGCTGAAGTGTTTGTGACCCAAACATTGCATTCTTGTGCTAGTGCAGGAAGACCGAAAAGTGAAATTAACTATTTTGTCCAAAACACAACACTAAAAAAAAAAAAAAAAAAAAAAAAAAAAAAATCTTTATTTAAATCTTAACAAACAAAGGTGGCATGAGTAATATTTATAAGGAAATTTGTTTTCAAGCCCCCCCGCCCCCAATTTCAAAATTTATATTTATTCAACAGTATGTATTCAATATTCAGGATCCACAACATGAACTTAAGTAGCGAAGACCACTATGATTTAACTTTTATATTAGCACGTACAGACTAGGTACAGATCGGGTGCTATTGTTTGTGTATTTATACATCTGTAAATAGCATGTTTTTGCCCCAGTTAAGAAAGGCAACTCATGGTGTTAGGCACCATGCACATTCTAAGAAATTCCCTGCCTCAAGAGCGTTTACAATCTAAATCATGTTTTGCTATTTACATTCTTTATAAAGAACTGCTTACACAGCATGCTACCACAGATGCCACCTAAAACCAAGGTTTTAATATGTTCCACACACTTAACAGTTTGGGGAAATATCCAAAGATACGTACTAGACTGGCATTAGTGAATCATAGCCAATTTACTTGCTGTGAGCAATAAATTGCCTTGATGCCGAATGACATTTAAGGAGTATGGCAAAGAAGAAAAAGCCCTTCAGAAATCCCATGGAATGTAGAGGGAAATTCCAAAAAAAGTTTTACCAACATTTCCCTAATAGTCATATACAATATTATCCCTGACCATGGCATATTCTGTGGTATAAAATGTAGAATGTGTATTTTAAAGCATTTGGGTTTTTTTTCTTGTTTCAATGTTCGTTGAGGTGCATTAATTTTTCTGTAGTATGCTTCCAAGTTAACTTTACCATTTTTCTGAACTTCTGTTTTCATTTGATTATTCACAGGGAAGATAGATACTTGAGACTTTTAATTAGTTTGATCAATTAATTGGGAAGTGAGTTCTCTCTCCATGGTGATTTGTGTGTGTATATTCCCCCGTTCTCCCCCCCCCCCCATGTGTGTTTTGTGGTGGCTTGGTGAATATTAGATGGGGCAAAAATTTGTCTGGAACTTTGTGTGGGTGTGTAATATATTTGGACATTTTTGATGAATCTCAAAGTTCTGATGTATTAAGTCTGATAATCAGCAATAAATATACTAGTTTTCTGGTGGCCTGAGTTTAATGACAGAGTGTAACTGCATGCCTATGTTTGCCTAGGATTTCTAATGATTTTTTAGAATTGTTTATTTTGGATAGGTCTGCTGTTAAGAGCTTGGTTTCAATAATGAAGTATATCAGGTCAATGTTTGAAGGAGGAGTATACATTTCCCAAATAATTATTCATCACTATCTCAGTAAAATAACCATGTACTGCACAAGCACAATAGCAGCTGCTCACAATACACACTCACTGCACAATGACAATTATTGCTAAGACATAACACTAAATGAATCCAGTAGTTTCAACCAATGATGAAAATGAATAAAGGTAGTATAAAGATATCAAAGGAGGAGACCCGAAGGTGACAAAAATTACATTTTTTTAAAACGTTACTGTAAGCCATTTTAAATGCAGTGATGCACAACCTCAGAGGCTTTGAAAGTAACCAAATTCCAGCTAGAAATCCAGTATTATCAGCCCACAATGCTGCTATATAAAAAATGCATATCTACATTAATGCCAAAAATCTGAAGAGGGCTAAGTCATATTTTTTTCCAAGATTTGAGCCCAATATTCAAATGTGTCAGATTTCAACATCAACTACAGATTCAACCAAGCCAAATGCTAAAGTAAGTGTGGGACGATTTTAGTCACTGCTTATAATTGTCGATTTCTCAAAATGACAAAATCCATCATGGCACAAAAGTATTTTACTAAGGCAACGGCACTGTATTGTTCAGCATAACTGTTTCAGTAGATAAACTGGATCATCCAGATCCCACACATGAAGTTCCACAGTAAATTATTCTTCCCTCAACAGTAGTTCTGGGTCTTTAAACTAAATTGTATATCTATAATGTATACCTTATCAGTGAGGTCAACCTAAATTCTGCATCAAGGACCCCAGATTCTGCAGCACTCATAATACAGCAGCCTGGAAATGGAGGCTGCTTCAGCTCCATTTAAAAATGGAGGGATTTACTCAATTAAATATGAAAATGAATACAAACAATTAATGCAACATTCCAGGTGTTTAATCTGACTAAATTAAAAATTAAAATTAGTTTAACATAGTTTTGTATTGAAGTTGCAAAACTCCCTCTTAGAAGTTGTCAAGGAATCTGAAGTTTTTGGCAGCTCAGCAGGGGACAGTTGGGGTTTTTGGCACTTGAGAAAGTGTGGGGAATGATTTCAGATTGTGGTATAGTCACATTAGCAGCTGGATATTTCTGCTAAAATGATCAGCAGTGAACTAGTTAATGCTGGCATTTTAGTTATAATTAGATTTCAAAGGAAATGCATAGTACATACAGTGCATCACATTCGGAAGGTTTGCTTCACAATCATAAGGGTGAGAAACTTACGTTTTTAAAAATGAAAGCTCAGATTCTGGAGCAGTTTTGCACCCACAGAATCACAGAATGCACTGAGCTCTGCTTAGTAGTAGCAGTCTGGAATTATCATATTCTAATTGTGACAGACTGATGGATAGGTCAGTTAACTGTAGTACCAACTGCCCAGAAATGTTTTCTTAAAAGTTCATCTGCTCCTGATGAATATAACTTCCTATGTGAAAGAAGAATAAGCTGTATTCTTAAAAAAAAAATCCTGTTTGCAGGCTACTGTCTCTTTAGAAAGACGTACCATAAAGGCAAAATAAGTTCTAAATTTAACATTTTCAAAGTTGTCTTTAAAAAAAAAAACAAAAAAAACCCAAGCAATATTTTATAAGAGAGATTGGGTAGCCATGATGCACAGTAGAAAGTCACAGGTTGTAACAGGAATATGCTGGGATTTTAGCATCTTCGTTTATCCAGCTCACTGGTTCTCAAATCATAGTCCAGAGAGCACTTGCTAGTCTACAGAGATCTGGCCAGTCACATGGCGCTGGCTCCTGTGTCTTGCAGAAGCAGCTGGAAAGAAGGAGCCAGTGAAGCTGCCTCTATTAGAAGGCACTGCTACACAAAAGAAACAAGCTTCTCTCAGCAATGAGAGCCACCAACAGGAGAGAGAATATCCAGGAGGATGGGAACCATGCAAATAGGCAGCATGTGTAGGGGAAGAGGAGGAATGTTTAAAGTGAAGAGCAATGGAAATGGTGGATTTAATCCACATATACCCCAAACAGAACAAACCCTTATTACAGTAAAGCCAGTTAATTGCAATAAATACTCTATTACTACTACTGTAGGTAAACTATTGCTTTAGTTGCCAGACATAATTAATTCAAAACAAAGGAACAGTCCAGTCACTCTATTAACACATGATCTACACCATGAGAAAGTTTGAGAACTTATCTGCTTAATGAACATTTATTCTTAGTACAGTTATTCTAAATTTCTGGCATACCCATAAGAGCAATCTGCTCACAATAGCCACACAAGCTAAATACCTACCGTTATATATACGCCTTTCAAACTTCTGTTCAACTATAAAACAGATTTCGTGCCCTATATCTTACTTTAAAAATACTTGAAAATAAACACTATAATGAAACACTAAAAGCCTTTATACTTGCATAAGAAATGATATAGTGAGCATATACAGTCTGCTCTCTATCTATTTAGGTGTTACATCTAATGTACTCACAAATCCAAACTTGGCATTTCGCCCTGGAATTATATTAAGATAACCTTTCTCTGGAGGGGGAGATAGATGACACCTTGTTTTCATTCTCTGTGTGAAGTCCACTACCCTAACAAAATTCCTTCTCCATTTTTCTTAACATGGTGTTGCTTCAAACACATGCACCACAGGAGATACAAAAACATAAGTTTATGTTTTCCCCCCTTGCTAACACACTCCACTTGAATCAATATCAAGTGATTCTGTTTCTTGCCATTTCCAGAGAAAATCCATCAAGATTCATTTTCAAACATTTTTCCCTTTAAGGCTGTATGTAATGCTTAGTCACTTCTCCAGTTTTTTTCCCCTGTTTTAAATTGCCTGTCAAGTTGCCCAACATCTAGGAATCAAGCATTCTGTTTGTCTTTGTCCTTTAGAGCCATTTTAATAAGGACATCCGTCTCAGATTTTTTCCCCCCAAAAAAGAAGTCTGTGTAGATTTTGTAACACTCTCGGAATTAGCAAATTGTAAAATATTCTTATGACTTTAGAGAGACAGAGGAAAGGGAAAAAGATAGCTGGCCAACGATCACAAACCCCATTTGTGTGCTTCCCCCTGAGCTCATCACATGCCCTTCTCCACATCACTTGGAGTTTGTAAGTTAATTGTTTTATTACATAACTTTAAACCTAAAACTAATCCCAGAGCAAAACGGCCTGGTCACAGATATGATATGGCACTGATGATAGATACCGGGGACTCTCAACCCGAGCTCAACCCACCTGCCACAAAGGCCATTTCCTCTACTTTCTGTGGAAAGGGAAGCCGCTCAGACAACAGGGTGATGGGCGGGGTAAAATGGAAACAACCCACTATGTCCTTCAGCTCGCCTAAGTGCCAGCCTGGAGCAGGATGCCCTTTGCGGTCAGATCGCACCCCATCTCCCAGCCTAAGGGTTACAGACCCGCCCGCCCCCGCTTCGCGAGCTCAGGGGAGAGCGAGTGTCCTAATGGGCAGCTCCTTACAGTGGCTGGCTGAGCTCTGGGAGGCCGACGCAGCCGGGTCTCCCACCCCGAGCACACGCGAAGGGGAGCGGGGGCCCATGCGGAGATCTGGGGGGTGGGGAGAAGAGGCTCCGCCGCCCCAGCCCCACATTATCTGTCAGCTCATGCCGCCGAGCACGGGCCGCCCGCCCACATCGGGCAGAGGACTCCCCCGGGAGAGGGGGCTCGGATACCCGCCGGAGTAAACCAGCCCCCTCCTTCCCAGCCAGATCCGGGCGGAAAGTTCCTCGCCTTCCCGACCCGACCCGGCGCCCTAGGCAGGGGCGTCCCGCAGGAACCGCCTCGGGGGCGGCGGGAGCTGCATCCCCACCCTTCGGCGGCACCTGTTCCCATCACCCCGCTCCGCAATGGAAGTTACCCGGGGAGACGGAGCCAGCCGAGCGCCACAGCCTCCGCCGTGCGGGATCCCGGGGCGGGCGGAGCCCCGAGCACCATCGCGTGGGACTCACCGCCGCGCTCTCCCGCGCTGCTCCGTGGCCGGCCCGGCCCGGCCCGTCGGGGCCCAGGGCAGCCGGAGGCCCCGGCCGGGATGGAATCCAGCAGCTGGACCCCCCCCTGGGGCGCCCGAGTCCCGGGCTCCACGCTGCTGCGTCAGCGCCTCCGCCGCCGCCTCCCCCTCCTCCGGAGCCTCCCGGCTGCGGGATGGGGATGGGGGCGGCCCCCCGGGGCGCCGCGATCGGGCTCCTCACGCCCGCCGCGGCCGCCCAGCGCACACAGGCCGGGAGCAGGCGGCCGCTACGACTGGGACAAGAGGCTCCTCCGCCGCTGCCGCTCGGCTCGAACTCCCCGAAAGCAGCAAGCCCCTCCGTCCTCCTTCCTGCTTCCTCGTCCGCAGCCAATCAGCGCCCTCCCCACCAGGCCGCTTCTCCGCGGCCGCCAATCACACGGGCCGCTGCTAGCCAATCCCCGCTCCAGCCACCCGCCCGAGCCGGGCCAAGCGCCCCCCCACCACAACCGGGTCCCAGCGCAGGAGGCTCCCAGCAGCCACGGCATGGCCACCACCGCCCCAGGGCGGGGGAGGGGCCAGCTCCACACGAGCCTCGGCATCCCCCGCGGAGCATCGTTGGGCGAGCCCCTGACCCAGCCCGGCTGCCTGCCACCCCTCTAGGATCCCTTCCTCATCCCACACCCCTCCTGTATCCCCCCTGTACCCCATTCCTCCCTGTATTCCCCTAGAGCCTCGTCCCCTGCCCCTCAGCATCCCCCTACCACACCCCCGTTCCCATCCCAACCTGCCTACAAGCGCCCTACATCGTGTCCCACCCCCACTCGCGCGCTGCTGCGCCCTCTTTCCAGTCCAAACCGTCTCCCCCAGTCGTTTGCCCCTCCCCATCCCACAGAAACCAGACTCTCATGCCTGACCCACTGAAAACCATCCCTAGCCTAGTCACTGCGCCAGCCTGCCACCCACTCTCCTCCCTTGTGACTCTACACCACGGTCTCCAGCCCCTCACTGAGCTTCCAGAGCCAGTCTCCCACCGTCCAGCACTTCCCTTGCCTTGGAGGAGCTCTCTGCTGCTCCCTCATTCCTTTCCCATCCCAGAGTGTGTATAACCAGGTCACTGCCATTCCATGGAGCCTTCAGTTGAGTCTACTCCCCCTGCACAACTGCCATATCCAGGTCATTGACTCAACTTGTTAGTCAACCTCCACTACTTCCTCCCCAGCCAGACGACCCCCCTGTGCACTCTGCAAAGACCTTTGCTTGGCAGTTGGTGATCTGGGAATATGGTCTACATTTTAAACTAATCCTACCTTCCCCACCTGGATATTACAGAAGCCAGCCGAGTTTAAAACTTACTAACAATTGCTGTATTAACCTACAGTCAGGCAGACTTGAAATAGAGAAGGAGATCACATCAACACTTGTACCTTAAATCAGATTCCCAAAAGGTGGTCTGGTCGCATGCCGGCTTCTCTTTTCCACCTGCTAAATAGCATTTTAAAATTAATAGCATTAATTACATTAAACACCTTTCTATTTAAGCAACTGTAGTTGCCACAGAGATGTTGTGTGATCCTGAATGGGAGGAGAAGCAGTCCACATGACAGTCTTTGTATTAAGTATGTCCCATACCATGAAAAAATGGGAACCCTTTGGTTAAATCAATACCTGTTAACCACACATTTGTCTAGTTATTCTATTAAACTAACCTCCCTCCAAGGATTACTGCAAATCATAAACAGGCATACTATTAAATGCAAGAATTACTGTTAATGCTGACAAATCAAGCATTCACATGTAAAGGAAATAGCCAACGTTAAGATTCCTACCACTGTAATAACTTTGTATATCCTGTAAAAAACATTATAGGTTACATGGTAATATGATAAGGTTTGCAATTCAGAAGGTAAATTACAATAAAAAAGTACTACATCTGAATAATGTGATGGAGTTAACACTGTGGTAAAAACTTAACTTTTGAGATTTCCTAAGGGGAGTTCTTGATTTCATGACTAACACCACATCAATGCTAATTTTTGTAGTTGATTTTCTCAAGTGCTGAAAAAACTCATAGTGCACTTTTACCTGACACCTTAAGGTGAGGTGGCTGTAACAAATGGATTCTTTTATTAAAGATATCCTTAATTGACTGCCTCCCCTAAATTGTGGCATCCTTACAAATGCATCCTCCCCAAATCACTAACTATTCAAATGTGTAAGTTAATCACATGCAAAGAGGGAAAAATACACTTTCCTTTAACTGAAAGTCGGAAACATTTTTGTTTAAATTTTCCCAAAACAAACATTCATTTTTCAGCTGAGACCAATATTTGAAAAATTTTGAGCCAGAAAGAGAAAAGAAAAAAGGTAGTTCAGGAAAGTTATAAGCAACTGGAAAAAGCAGCAGTAGCATAGAAACTGGAACTCAGGCTTACCAATAAATGATCACTACTAGAAACCTATCAAATAGAAAAAAAAAACCACACCTTTACCAGTATTTACATTGCAGTGTCTTCAATATAACCATGGTTCTCCAATGCTTTCCCTATTTACATTGTTTTCCCTTTCCATTCAAGGTGTAGATCAGATTACTTTTCTCCTGGTACACAGCATGGCAGAACAAATGAAGACTACGCTGCTGCCTCCACAGATATTTGTAAACTGGGTCATGCAAGCATGAACATCTGATGGCAGGGATGGACTCCTGGATGCTGTGGAGAAATATGAAGATAGGAAGTGTTCTAGAAAATCATCCCCTGCTGCCCTATCACCATCAGTAGGAACCCATTTTCTAGCACCTCAATTACCAGTATTTAACACTGTCATTATAGCACAAATAAAAAGGCATCAACTCCCTCTTTGAGAGATTAGATAGCAGGTGATTGTGCTTCCATTTCTGTGAGAGGTCACAAAGAAAGATTCCCCCTTATTGGTTCATTGGCACAAACTCCTTTTGTAAAGAGTTTTGTAAGCCAGTATCAGCAACTTTCCCGTTCCTTCAGGGGGAGGCCAATTTTACTCATTAGCCAGGAGGGACCAGCTGTCACAGAACCTCCCACTCCAGTATTCCATACCTTCTCCCACTGAAGGGGCACGTTAATAGCAACAGAGGGGAAGGGGGTCACTCCATATGTGTATCATGACATATGGAGCTGTTTCTTCTGCTCTTGCAGCCTTTGGGACAATCATTACAGTAAACACATCAGTTAAGAGTCTGTGTCTTACATATTTTAGTGGAAGTGCTGCTATCACTAAGGGCTTGCTTTTGTAATCACCTACTGCCATTCCATAATAGGAGGATCCTACTACACAAACCCCTTTCTGTTTTGAAGGAGAAAAATCTATTTTTTTTAAAACGTACTTTGTTATCACCAGACTCAGCACTCACCCAACAACGGGGCACCAGGGACAAAGGGCTGTCTAGAACCAGCTGTGCAGGCCAGCCCTGGGACTAGCCATTGCAAGCAGAATGCTTCTTCAAAAGCAGTGGTTCTTATCTGCACTATCCAGCCTAGGCAGGCTGCAAGGAGGAAACGATGCCCCCAAACAGATATCAGCCTGGAATAGTGACTGGAGCCAGTACCAGGGCACTACCATTGATAGTCAAGTTTCTACTGATTAATCTTCTGTGTGTCTTTTCCCATTCCTGGCCATCTAAGCAGAGTGGGTGGTATTTCCAAACAAGGAGACAGCCGTGATGGTGAGCTCTCTCCTGAGGAGCTGCAGTGAGAGCCACGTAACGTGATTTACAAACTGGAAGTTATAAAAAGCAATGTCAATTTTCTCAAAGATAAAAAGGTGCGTTACTTTCACTGAGATTAAGACAGGAGATACATGCTCCCTGATTTCCACCAACTCACACCCATGCTAGCCACATACTGAAACTTATCCGTCAGCTTTAACATGTTTGCCATTCATTTTACTACCACTACAGTTCAGGAGGACTTTGGGAAGCAAGCACATGCCACACAGGATAGCCCAATCACAGTGCGAGAGTATGTCTAAATAGTAAGCGTACACCAATGAACACACAGTGTCAACTAGGCCTTAAAAAACTAGGTTAAAATAACATTTACAGGTCTGGTTGGAATTCAGCAAAACCCAAGGAAAGTTAAGAGTCTGAAATACTCTCTTCCCATTGGGCCTGGATACTGTAACCCACAATGGCTGATCATGCATACTGTGTTTTGAAATCCTTGCTGGGCCTGAGTGAATTGGGCTAAGAGGTAAAAGGGAGCATTTCAACCAATTGGAGATACTGATCTGCTTTCTAAACCACACAATTTCCTTAGGCAGTTTGTGTAGATGTAAAATTTCTTTTAAGACACCGCTCTGCAGCCTTCTGTTACAAATCCTGGTTGCTGAGAGGAGTTCGAAGTTGCTGATAAAGTCTCCACACTATGGAGAAGTAATTTCTGAGTCTACCACGCAGTTTATAGTAATGATTTCACACACAGTACCCCATGCAAGGGAACAGAGTAGGGTTCATTGATGGTATATTTTTCCAGGCTAGCCATCCCCAGAGCAAGTAGTCAGCCACTACTAGATGTCATTATGGTGAACACTGACACAGACACTTGAACCTAGCACACTGGCAAATTACCCTGAAAACTAACCAACATGCTTTTGGACTGAGCTATGATAACTGATTATATGAGACCTGACGGAAGTTTCATTTGAAACCTGGCCTCTCCAGCAAAGACATGTACACTACCTGTGACAATGGTACAGAAGCTAGAAGTGAGGCTGCCTGAAAAATTTGCCTTCATCTTTGATAAAGAACAATGCCCCCGCCCCAAGATTGATCAGCTACACTGCTGAGAGCCACAGGGGATGTACAGTAGCAATTGGCCTTCATCCAATAACATAGCCACCTTTGTAAGATCCTTGTGTTTTGAGATGCTCAGAAAACAGGCTCTGTAGAAGCGCACAGTGCTAACACTAAGTTTTCTCCTCCTTTAAGGTAGCATTAAAACAGAAAATAATCAATTCACAGAAGCATATGGAGAGGATAGTGCAGTCTATCTTAGGAGTACTTAAAGTATATACATACTATGTACTCCAAAGACCGTAATGGTTGTAAAGGAACACTCAGTCTCATGTAGATCCGTAAACTTACTAAAGAGTTGATTTCTAACGTGACAGCATGCAACAGCTCCTCAATCGGATCAGACTTTTCAGAATCATGACTGCTCTCGGAGCTGCTTCCCTTATGCTTTAGCAACTTTATTGCAGTTTGGCATTTAAAGAAAGATAGGGGGAAAAGGAGGTACTATCAAAACATTCCCATTATACCTTATTTCACCACTTCCCTCAAGAGTCCCATAGTGCAGCAACGTATCCTCAGAACATGCAGTTACCCTCCCAAAACCCATCAATACTGGTGAGCGTCAGCTAAAGGGAGTCACCCAAGGGTAAAGGGTACTCCCTGTCCCCAGGGGCTGAGTGCTGCCTACACAGTGCTCCCAACCTGAAGAGTGATGGAGTCAACCTTTGAGAGTCAGCAGTATATTTTACCGCTGGACTACCAAGCTGTCCTATACATTTTTAAAACAGGCTCTCTCTCCAGTGAGCAGCAGCAATAGGTTAACTAAAGTACTGGCCAAATGCAGAGCACAGAATCTAACAGAGAGTTCTCACTTTACTCTCCAGAAGTGTTTTAATGACTCTGCAGCCATACCACTGTGGACTGTGATTTCATCAACTAAGGAGGGTCACATCTGGTCAATAATTGGATTGGAAACTGACTGATTTGGAGATGCTCTGAAATAATTTATGATTATGAATACTGTACGTTGACCTCATTTTTGGGATGTATACTGTATGGTTTAGTTTAATAAGGGACTGTAAGGGGGGAGAAAGCAGAAAGGAAAAAGAATGACTCAAGATAGGCCATTTCTCCACAAATGCTTGAGGGTTAAGAGACAGTGCCATACAAGGAAAGGTGTGCACACTCCACAGCTTAAAAGGACCACAGCAGTTTAGAGAGACTCTCTTAAGTGATGGGGGAGATGTTCAGAGGAATCAGGATGAGACACAGGCACCCAGTAGGGGGTATGAACAAATTAGCCCTGTCTAGCTTACCACCAGGCGAGGACAACCTTTCGGTAAAAGAGACATGCAGAAAGATGGCTTTAAAATCCCTTTTCTCTAAAGCTTTGTTCCTACTGTTAAAACAAACAATGCTTTGGTTTTAGGAAGGCTGTTTAGCAACTATATTCACCACTGGCCACAGAGCTCCTGATGGGAAGAGCCACAGGTGCCAGAACTCAGTCCAATCTGCTGGGTAAGCACGGTTAATACAGAGTGCTGTAGCCCAGGGCCCAGTCAAAGTGTGCAAATTGTAGAATGACACCCCAGGAGAGGTAAAGACATGAGGCATGTCAACTGTGAGGGTGCTCTCTGAGAGACCAGACAGGGGACAGAGGTGCAGCTAACCCTGTAACCATGACAGAAACTTCCAAAGAAACAGGTGTTAGCAGGAATTGGTGCTTATGATTCAGTAGATGGCACTCTTCCCTTTGAGTCAGTACTGAACCAATACCCCAACATGATGTTAGGGGTCACTGTGCTGCTGGACATTCCATCTTTCAAATGAGACAGAAAACTGAGTTCCTGACTGCTTTTGCTCAGTGAAGATCAAGACACAAAGAATGGATGTGAACAAGGGTACCTTGATCAAAGTCTAACTCGGGTAATTATACTGCAACTTCTTAAATTCCCCCTTCAGTTTCAGCTGGAGAAGTTATTCTTCTGTTCCTAACACATATAACCCTTCTCCCCACCAACACATATCACACACACCCTTTTTGATACATTGTAGCGTGTGCGCACACACACACACCCCTGTACCCAGTAGCTGCCATCCATTCTATCCCAGGTGTGACTGCCTTTCAACGATGAAAGATCTCTGGATTTAGAATACATGAAGCATGGTAGGATCCCTCTCTCACTAACAGTGTCCTGCTGCTATCATTTTAAGACACCCTCTTGGGCAATAGTTTCTGTGGGCTAGAGGTGCATATGTAAATTAATCTCACCTCCCACACAGTGACATAGTACGTTTTGGAATGAGGGAGGCCAAAGGACACAAATGAAGACGTTAGATTTCCTAACAGTTGCTTTATAATCTACATCTAGGCAAATCTGGAATTAAATTAGCTAAATTATCTCTCTCTCTCTTAATAACTGAGCAGTAATTGTTAATCAGAAGTTTTTCCAGTTACACTATTAAACCAAACTACCTCTATAACAAATAAGCACATTGTTAGACACTTGTTTCTCACTCAAACAGCAATACATGCACTTTCCAGCATTTAGAGTTCAAATTTTTCAGTCTAATTGTTGCCGAAGAGAAACTTGTCAACGACCATGCTATCCCATTTACAATTGTCACCTCCTCATTCAAGGTGCAGGACAGGTAACTTACCTCTTTCAAGGATGCAGGATATCAGAACATCTGGAGACCAGGCCAACACACACATACACTTGTATCCGATGGAGAAGTACAAGAACTGGAATTGACATAGAAAGCAGACTTAGCCCCTGCATCACCAGAGTTCTCTCTCTGACACGCTTTATATAGCCACTTTTTCCTTTGGGACATTAAACTATTTAAACTTCTTTTCTTGTCCCTTCCACAGCCATCAATTACACTCCCAAAGAAGGGGGGGGGCAGGAGTAGAGGAAATAATGTAATCTTTGGTTACAATACAAGATAACTGGCTATCACAGGAACCCCATGAGAGTGGTTTTTCTCATTAACCATGAAGAATGAGGTGCCAATGCCCAACTGTCACAGAACATTCTGATTCATGTAAAGGGAACAACATCCAAAACATTCTGCTTGTTGTCTGAATAGCAGCAGAGGAGAATAAATATCCCTGTTTGTTGACTCACCATTTGAAATGTGCTGGTATAGGCAGTAGCAGTGTTTACTAACCTGCTGTCACATTCACCTCCATAGACAGTGAAGGCCTGGTCATAGTTTCCTGTGGCCTCCCAGTAGCAGGATGGCTCCAAGGAAGTTACAGCATGACCCAGGAAGTGAGAGAAACTGAAGGTTTGATTCACCACAGCTGTGCAGCTTACGCAGTCATTTACGCCTGTACAAAAGGGACAGGTATCAATGAGAAGGGATGGAGCAGCAAAAGGAAAGAAAGGCAGTGGGGAAAAAGACAACACTGAAAAAGGAAAGAAAACGGAATGACATAAAGGAAGAGAATGGCTTTGGAAAAGAGGGAGAAAGAGAAGGGAGTTATGTTTCTTTATTCCTAATTACCCAAACAATCATTCAGTTAATGACTTTAACTGGATAAAAAGAAACAGACATTGAGAATATAACAAATGGATCAACTAAGTGTGGCCGGAGAGTCCTTCAAACACTATGCTCCAAACACTACAGCAGAGAGGGAGCTTGTCTTCTTGTGTGCTACCTTCTCCTTCCCCTCTATTTCAGGGACTCCCAGTCCCTGCAATCCCATATCCCTCCCTCATGCCAGGGGCTTGGTGTATCTGCCACGGCCTCTCCCCCCGATACTATTTTACCCCTTTCTCCATTCCCCTCATGGCAGGGGCTCCCACGTGTGCGCTCCAGCTCCCTATTTCCTTATCCCATCTCCACGACACTGTTTCTTCCCCGCCCTGCTTTTCCCTCCCTGTCTTCACTCCAGGTCCCTGCTTCTATGCTCATCTATTCGGTCTTCCACCCCGAGTCCCTGCTTCCCTTACCACCACCACCACTCCCCTCCCGCCATTCCCTTGTAGGTCTCTGCTTTGTCCTCACACCCACTCCGCCTCCTTCCCCTCCCCCACCAGCCCCCAGTTCTCTCTTAGTCTCTGCTTCTCCATCACCACTGGCCCACACCCTCTCCAGGTCCCTGGTCCCGCCCCCCCCCCCCCCGAAAAAAATCACCAACAGCCCATCTGTCTGGTCCCTGCTACTTCCTCCTACCATGGCTATTTCCTCCTCTCCCTCTGGGTCCCTATTCCCTCCATAACCACTCTTCCTTCCATACCAGTCTCCCTGTAAGACTGTCTTATTTCTGTTAGAGTGCAGACAACAATGTGCTCCCCAAAAAATTAAGCTGCCATCTCTGATGTGTAGGCATCAGAATCCTCTGCCTGCAACACCAGGCTATCTGGGGGCATGGGTTTCCTGTGAATCAGTGTTCAAATTTGCACCAAAACCACTAGGCTTGTGCCCTCTGCTGCCTAGAACATTCCCTGAAATTTTGGAATTGATCAGATAAGGCATTACAAAGTTACCACATTTCAGACAACTGGCTTCACTTGGCCAAAACTGTGGGCTTCCATATGCAGCAGTTGCTTCTGTGGCCCTAAAGCAGTGTATGACAACATCCCTCTTTATGCTATTAGCCTCAGAACTAGCCAACCACTGCAAACTGACCTCTTGGACAGACCTATAGCACTCAGGAACATCACCCTGACCACACGGTGTGTGAGAGGCAGGAAGAAGTGTCTCTTCCTCCAAGAGCAGGAGATCTCACCTGAATCCTGACCAGGACCACTAATGGAGAATTCCCATTACACTTGCTGCTTGCAATAAATAAAGATCTATATGAAGTAGGACAACAAGCTTAAAACTGTTGATAGCAATATACTAGAAGCAGCTGCATACAGTATTCTTGAGAACCCCTACTTTAATCCTTTCCTAGATCAGCTTTAATGGGTTTCAGGGAAAGCCTTATCCAGCCTTCCTTGGCTGGAAGTCATAATATGGTGCTTTTGGGGAGCAGGTAGGATCCTGACAAGATTTCTTCCTCAAACCACTACACACCAAGCAGTTGCTGGGATCACAAAAAACTTGAGTTAAGTCAATCCCTTCTGATAATAATATCTGAAATTATATCGTTGCCAGACTTAAATTTCAGTGCATCAATTTGCTGTATTAAAGGGATTCTTCTTATTTTACAGCTTCAGTAATCCCCCTCAGAAAAGTCACAAAGATTTCTATTGCAATCTACTGCTGTGTTAGATGTTCGCAAAATCCAACATCCTCATTTAGCCTGGATTTCTGCATAGACTTGCAGTTTTTAAAAGTCGACCTGTTCGCTCTAAGCCAGAAGAATCTGGCAGCACATCACTCATCTCTCCAAAAGACTGGGGGTTCAAACAACACTGCATGTCAGAGAGAACCAGATCCTTCAGCAAACATCAAAAAAACAAACCAGAAACTCCATGTACAGGTTAGGGCAGGGGGAATGGAACTGAAAGGAGGCAGCATTCAGTAGAATTAGGACCCATACAATAAAATATAAAAACTACACTCCCAAGAAACTTCTGTTTGAAACCTATAGAAAAACACAGTAGCATAGTCCCACATGCATGGAGGGATATAGAGTCCTATTCCTTAGGGACTGAGATGTAAGTAACTATCAGCCCCTTAGCAGAGCAATTTTATACACTGATAGGTATTTAAACATACTACACACAGATTAATTTGATAGAAAACTTTCAGTTTCATTTACTGAAAGTAACAACCAACCCCACTCCCTCATCCCAGCCAAATACAAAGAAATTACTAGCTTTCCCAGCCTGGACTGAGGTGCTTTTAAATTAGAGTTTTCCATATCCTGTGAGGGAACATCACCGTTATACACATGCTGTAGGCACCTTTATTTTCTATTAGAAGCTCCTCTGCGCTTCCTGGGATTAAAATGAGACACAGTTGCTCGGTCAGGCTTTTGTACCAGGTTCAATTTACCCAGGACCCCTCCCTTGTAAAGTTCTCCCTCCTCACCCCTTGCAGGGATATCTTTAAATGACCAGACTCTAAACCAGTGAGCATACACATATCCAAATCAGCTGAGTCAGCCCTGCCCTACCTGATGCAGAGCAGCCTCAGCATAAAAGGTGCTCACACTGCACAGTCTACTGCTTAAAGAGACAGTTTCCATTCCTTTTTCATGGAGGAACAGCGAGTAAATACTGCAGGCCAAACTAATTTCTGATAGAACTCTATTCACTTACTTGGAATGACATTACACTGAAAGTGAATTTGGACATCAGTGTTTAGCTACACAATATAACACCTTTAGTTACAGATAGTGTTTCCTTTGAGACCTCTACTTAAACATCAACTTTTCTATATTCTTTTCATAGTGATTTTTTTCTCCTTTCCCATGAAACGTAATGTAGTCTCTGCCCTGATGAGGATATATTAGAAACAGGATCAGTGTAGGAGATCTGTCAGCCAGCATGAAGGTGCCATATAAATCTGAGATATTTTATTTACCTGGAAAAATGGCAAATGTGTGATTACTAGATAATTGGAACTCCAGACTTTATATAAAATAAGAAGATTTTTAGTACAGTTATTGTGCTTTTCACCCAAAGGTCTCAAAGCACTTCACAAAGGTGTATGTAAGCTTCATTAGTTATGTTTTACAGGGGGGAAACTGAGGCACAGAGAAGTGAAATTTCACAGTGAGTAAACAGAACAGCTGGGAATAAGGACATGGATTTGGAAAACACGCTTAAGTACATGCTTAAAAGTTAAACACATACCTAAGTGCTATCCTGAATAGCGATGGACTTAAGCTTTGAACTGGATGTTGCTACCATTAGTGAAAATTCATATGCACTATCAGATGATTAACCATCCCTAGATAACAATTATTTTATGAAGTGTGATTCACAAAAAACTGTAGTAAGGCTGTAGTAATATGAACATGAAACACATGTCCCAAGCAGACAATATAGTACATAAAACAAACAGCATTTAAATGATCTGCAAAATGGAATCTGAAAAGATAGATTTGTAGTGGGCTTGGAATGCTGATGCAGTTGTTCCCAGAGCATAGGTGAGGGCTCTGTATTATAAAGTTACACTCAGTAAAAGCCAGACCCCTGTCACTTGTTGATGAGTGCCGGTGACACACTGGATACAATTGGCTCAGATAAGTTAGTAGATTCAAAGACACAAAGGGTATGTCTACACTGCAATATAAGCCGAGAGTTTGAACTCAGGCCCACACCTAACCCCCCTTCCATCTACACACATATTGCATTAATCCAGGGGTCTGACTCAGGGTCCCAGACCCCCATGGGATGTAAGGTCCAAGCCTGAGTCAAGTGGGGCCCAGGATTCAAGCCCTATTGCTTTGCAGTGTAGACACAGCCCCACTGGACTCATGCTCTGGGAGTCCACCAAAAGTATTCCAGAATCCTTTGGGCTGACTTTCATTGTCCTCTCTGGACAGTCAAGTTTAGTGAACAGTCAGGTTTTCCCACACTACACCATGAATAAATGGCTAGAGTGGCCACATTTCAGCGGAGCTCTAGAAAGTCTGAGATGGTTGGTGGACTGAGGTCAGTGTGCTGAGCCCCAGGTTCAGGCACAGGTTAGAAAATTCCTAACATAGGGTTGACAATCAGTGTAGATACTCAAGCCCTAGGTTCTCTAACCCAGGCCTGCTGACTCAATTTCCACTAACCCTAGGCTTACACTGCAGTGTACATGTATCCTCTGAAATTACGTAAAAGGTGCATGGGTGCCAGGGCTCAGTGCAACACATGTATGCAGAGAGGAAGCAGATGCAACACCAAGAAAGCTACATCTCTTTCCTGTCTTCATTTGCCGAGTACAAAGGGTGTCAGTCCGGAATGTGCACATTTCAATTACATTTACAGCCACTTCCAGGTCCCTTTATGCTGCCAGAGTGGAAGGATGGTCCAGTGGGTAGGTGCTAGCCTCAGACTCAGAAGACCTGGGATTCAATTCTCCACCAGAGACTTCCTTTTTGACCTTGGGTAAGTCACTTAGTTCCTCTAGCCTATATCCACAAAGCTATTTAGGCTTCCAGCTTCCACTGAAATCACTGGAATGCTGAAATCAATGGAAGTTAGGGCCCTAACTACCTTTGAGGATTTGGGCCTCAGTGTCCCATCTGTAAAATGGGGATAATCGCACTTCCTTCTTTCTCCGCGATGTTGTGAGGATAACTACATTCAAGACTGTGAGGCCGATGGTAATGATATTACCATAGATAGACAGAGGGAGGTAAAGGGGCCTTAGTTAGGGAGACCAGATGTCCCATTTTTATAGGGACAGTCCTGGTTTTTGGGACTTTTTCTTATATAGGTGCCTATTACCTCCCACCCCCGTCCCGTTTTTTCACAGTTGCTATCTAGTCACCCTAGCCTTAGTATAAATGAGAATCATGCCATAAGCTGAAATGAAATACCAGACCCACCCCATTCACAGTTACTAGATATATCCACTGACACAAATGTAACTACCACTCAACTGTCCATGGATGTGAGGAAGAAAGTGGCTCAGTCAGGATCCCCCAAAGATACTTTAGCCTCTATTGGTAATGTCTGTGGCCTTGTCTACACTACAGAGCTGCAGCAGCACCGGTGCAGCTGTGCTGCTGTAGCGCTTAGTGAAGACTCTACCTACACCAATGGGAAAGCTTCTCCCATCAGTGTGGTACTCTACCGCCCTGAGAGGCAGTAGCCATGTTGGCAGGAGAAGCCGTCCCATCGACGTTGTGCTGTCTACACCAGGGGTTAGAATGGTGTAACTACACTGCTCAGGGATGGGATTTTCCACATCCCTAATTGACATAGTTAGTTATACCAATATAAAGTTCCTACTATAGATGAAGCCTATGTTTACATTACCCTTTGGTATCCTGAGTGTGGAGGAATTCCAGGATTCTCTCAGGATAAGACACAGAAATGTACGCTCCGAGAAACTGCTCCCTTGCACTCCATGTACACCACTGCATGAATATAGGTGCATTGGGAAACATTTTTGCCTTCCCAATTGAAACATCAGATGATGGCCAATGCTGAGGCAAGACACCTGATTTGACAGATCAGTAGCCTGACCCAGTGTGGCAAATCACACAGTCTCAGTCCCTAATTCTGCTCTCAGTTACACCAGTGTAAATCTGACTTAACTGCATTGACTTTGTTAGAGTTTCTCCAAATTTACACCAGTGTTACTGAGATCAAAATTTATTCCTCTGAAAGTAACACACAATCTGACAAACTGTCCAGGATTCCTACAGCTTCTTCCAGGAAACCCTTTTGCTATTATGATGTACACGGATAGACTGGTATAGGTACACCAATACATGCTATAGTATAGAACCTCACTAATTTTCAGGGAGACCCATTGCAAACAACCGAATTTTCTAAATTAGTGACTAAATGAACAAAACAGAACAAAAAAAAGCAGGCTATGGTGTCTCAAAATGAACTTTGTTCTTTTACTTGGTCAATTGGGGATGAAGGATAGCTCAGTGGTTTGAGCTTTGGCCTGCTAAACACAGGGTTGTGAGTTCAATCCTTGAGGGGGCCATGTAGGGATATGGGGCAAAAATTGGGTATTGGTCCTGCTTTGAGCAGGGGGTTGGACTTGATGACCTTCTGAGGTCCCTTCCAACCCTGATATTCTATGAATTGTAGTTAGTTTGATTTATGATAACACTTCATAATAGTGTCTGTGGTATATATTGTGAAAATAATGAAATCTTACACAAGACCTCACTCCATTTAATCTTTGCAGAGAGATGGAGAGAGGCTGCCATTAATTTGTGCAGATTATAATAAAGTGTACAGTTTAGTGGAGAATGGATTATGAGATTCTACTGTAACTAAGACTGATTTATAGCTGTCATTCTATTCCCAATAGTTGCTGATAACTATCTCAGACAGATTCCCTTTGTGTTGAAATTTTCTGTGCTTAGTCTCACCCCAAAAGTGAATTGTTCTGAAAGTTTTGTGAGGTTTTTTCCATAGATCCCTTACTTTAAAGAACTTTAGAACATTAGGCATGCATGGAATCCATTTATCATCAGATCACACTTAGCCACTACTAATTCTTCAGACCTTAGCATTAAAGCTGGCTCAGGCCTTACAATGTAATTCTACTCTGAAAACTGTCAGTAAAAATTGTACTTTCTTACTAAACAGATCTTCATCCTGGAGGCCTGATTTGCCATGGCCTTTCACCTTGTGGAGTCATTTCTCTGCTCAGAGATCCCTGAATAGGAACCTGCTGCCTGGAATCAGGGTTAGATGCATTTTGTTGCTGGAACGGATTAGATGCCTGTCTCACTCTACACAAAATGGAGCAGCCCATCATATCATTTTTAGCCCAATGGTTAGCGCTCTTGCCTGGGATGTAGGAGACCCAGGTTGAGTTCCCCCCTCTCTGCCAGAAGGGGAGAAAGAATCTGAACAGGGGTTTCCCACCTATCAGGAGAGAGCTGCACTCACGGAGCTATGGAATATACTGAATTGGGGTTCCCTCATTCTCTCCTGTTGGAGCTGTTACACTCTGGATAACTAACAAAAAGCAGGGCTGGAGAAGCGGGATAGAATCACGGATCTCCCACTTCAGGGTGGGTGCCCTAACCACTGGATTACAGAGTCATTCTCATTCCCTTTCCCTCTCTGACCCAACGATTATTTAGGTGTCTATCCACAGTGGAACAGTCACTGGACCAGAGAGCAAGGGACTGGGAATGACTGTAATCAAGTGGTTAGGGCAGCCTGCTAGTAGGTGGGACACCCTAGGACCACTCCTCTTGCTCCAGTCACTCTTTCATTATTTATCCAGAGTGCAGCAGCTTCAACAGGAGAGACTGAAGGATACCCCCACCACAGAATATCCCATAGTTAGGTAGGTAGGGTACTCTCCTGAGAGATGGGAGACACCTGTTCCAATCTTTCTCCCACTCTGGCAGAGAGCGGGGAATTGAACATAGCTCTCCCACATCCCAAGAAAATGCACAGGCCACTGGGCAAAAAGTTGTAAGGACATCTTCTCCTCCTCATTTTTGAGTGGTACTTGATCAAGTAGGCATCCTCAGAGGCCGCCTACCAGATTGGGCCCTGCACATGATTTAGGTGGCCAAACACCTGCCTTCCCCCAGCTCATGGATCATTCTAGGGCCTAGGTGGGAGATATGCATCCGTACACCTAGAGGGAGGTAGGAGCGCACATGCCCAGAGGCAGAAACATAGGTGCCTAGGGAACTTTTACCCTGAATAACTTAGGCGTCGTGTGAGTTAGGCACCTACAGGAGTCAGTGGAAGTTTTGTGGATCACAGTGGAGCCAAAATTGGAACTTAGGCACCCAAATGTGGGATTTAGGCACTTAAGTAGCTTCACGGATCCCACCCTAAGTTACTATATGAAGTGAAGGACAATAGTGAATCAGCAGCTGTGTGTATTCAGAAATACATCTGTTTACTTCACTGAGTAAAATAAGTTTGTACTACTTGTTACTCCTGCTAGATGTGCTGGCTCTGCTGTGCTAAGAGGGAGTCCACTGAATTCTATTTCTTTTCATATATTGTCAACAGAACTTGCATGGCCAAATTTGCTCTGAGTGAAATCAGCACAACCCTTCTCTAAACAATGGAGTAGCACAAGTTTAACTGCAGGTAAGATTTGGCCTGCAATCTATATTACTGGTGATGACGGATAGGCAGGAAAGAAAGAACGCAGCATGACATTCATAACCCAGTTTCAGTCTGGTAATTAGGAAAAAAGTGTCTTTTATAGGTAAACTGAGCAAATCTGATTTGAAGTCACTGAGACATACTAAACATGAAACCCCATGATACCATTTTTAAAGTCCTTTTTCAGAGCAGACTCTTCAGTGCCTTCACTGCTGAGCTGCCTTAAGCATTTTACCTCTAATGATGCTCTTAAGCACTTACTGGTGCTGTTGGCTCTAAAGCTTTAAAGTTAAAGGCATGCTTAAAGGGACCTGACTCTTTAAGGTACCTCTACACTAAAGAGAAAAGCCGTTGTTTCTGGCATCCACAAATCTTGGAAATAGGTTCTGTCCACACAGATAAGCGCTTCTGACCTCACCAGTACCACTGTGAGTGTACTTTCTCGAAGCAAGTGTTAACAATACCACTTCCTGAACCGTTCATTGCACAGCAGCATAACACCAATGCAAATGTAAACCACAGGCTTTGCAGCCACACCAAAGTTGCTTGTCCTTTTGGCTTGGATCTACAGTGCTCTGCCACCCCTACCAATGATTGTTCTCCTGCTCTCTGTTCCAGGAAGATTCAAGAGCAGCCCAGGTGATGCCGGTCTCTTCTCTGTTCTCTCCAGAGATATCAAATAGCACACATAATCATTGTTATTTATATAAAGTTGTAACTGTGACATTTACACATAACGAACAATAAAAATAATAATCAAAGCAGTTCTCACTTCATTTACTCCTGTAAAACGTGAAAGGAGGAGAGGTTTGTGAGCACAGACCACAAACACACACTGCACATCCATTAAATAATACTATAGAACTGAACAGCATCAATAAAAAATGAACTTAATTTAATGGTGGCCAGCATTTGAGTTATAATTTGGGAGCTGCATCAGTTTTACAATCCAGGGGCCAGGTATTTGAAAATAATAACCGGAGAAAAGGGACATAGTGAAAAGTCATTGAAATGACAGATCCACAGTCACTATGCAAGGCTACTGCCAACCTCCAAATAAATCCTAGCCCTCTACTTACCTTTCCACAGTGTATCAGTGCTACAAAATGACCTCTCAAAACTGGGTGACTGGGCAACAAAGTGGCAGATGAAATTCAATGTTGATAAATGCAAAGTAATACACACTGGAAAACATAATCCCAATTATACGTATAAAATGATGGGGTCTAAATTAGCTGTTACCACTCAAGAAAGATCTTAGAGTCATTGTGGATAGTTCTCTGAAAACATCCACTCAATGTGCAGTGGCGGTCAAAAAAGCGAACAGAATGTTGGAGTCATTAAGAAAGGGATAGAAAATAAGACAGAAAATATCATATTGCCTCTATATAGATCCATGGTATGCCCACACTTGAATACTGCATGCAGATGTCACTGCCCTATCTCAGAAAAGATATATTGGAATTAGAAAAGGTTCAGAAAAGGGCAACAAAAATGATTAGGGGTATGGAACAGCTTCCATATGAGGAGAGATTAATAAGACTGGGACTTTTCAGCTTGGAAAAGAGATGATTAACGGGTGGTATAATTGAGGTCTATAAAATCATGACTGGTGTGGAGAAAGTAAATAAAGAAGTGTTATTTATTCCCTCTCCTAACACAAGAACTAGGGGTCACCAAATGAAATTAATAGGCAGCAGGTTTAAAACAAACAAAAGGTAGTATTTTTTCACACAATGCACAGTCAGTCTGTGGAACTCTTTGCCAGAGGATGTTGTGAAGGCCAAGACCATGGGTGGCGGGTGAACCCCCGCTTTGGAGAGGCTAGCTGGTGGCTGTGCCCCTTCTGCCTGAGGGCCCCTCCCCCCACACCAGAGCCCCAAACCCCTCAAGTAACAGGAGGAGCCTAAGGGCCCCCCCAACTGGAGGAGCCCCGCAACCTGCCCACCCCAGCCAAGCCGGCCCCTCCCCCAGCCCCTGAACATCAGTCCAGTCCCAGCCACGTTGGGCCAAGCTGCTGCCCCCACCCCCTGAGCTGCTGGCCCCGCTGGAAGATAGGTCCATCAATGGCTGTTAGCTAGGATGGACAGGGATGGTGTCCCCTAGCTCTGTTTGCCAAAAGCTGGGAATGGGTGATGGGATGGATCACTTGGTAATTACCTGTTCTGTTCATTCCCTCTGCAGCGCCTGGCATTGGCCACTGTCGGAAGACAGGATACTGGGCTGGATGGACCTTTGGTCTGACCATTTATGGCTGTTCTCATGTTCTAAAACAAAACTCAGTTCAGCAACAAACAGGGCCTCCAAACAGAAAGCAGGCTGCAGGATTGGGCTCACAAGGAAATTCATACAAAGTATGAAACTTTATATTTTAACTAATTTTAAAAGAATCAAATCAAATCCCTACCCATGGAGAATCATTACCCGAAGGTGGGGGTGCTCATCATAATATTCTGTAAGCCTGCTGCCTGTCACAATGTTTGGTAGGCAATATTGGCAAGGGAACACCCTGCCAAGATTTAACCATGGCATCCATATACTTGTGTGGGTATGTGGAAACTAATAATGTGCCAAGAGTAAAGAGTCAGAGAAAGCATCATTTTCTTCTAACACTGAACAAGGGTCTTATTAAAATAAGAAAAATAATATCAGCTCTGAAGATATTCTGTTTCTCGAGACCAGAGCTGTAAACGTATTTAGGTGCCTAAAGATACAGTGACATGCCTCAGGGGGTTTTAAAATGTGTCTAGGTGCCTAATTCCCATGTACCTCCTAAAGATGCAGCTAGATGCTTTTGAAAAGACCATTAGGCACATAGCTGCACCTTTAGGATCTAAGTAACTGTACAAATCTGGCCTTCCATGTCTTTCTGCTTCATGACAAAACTTCTGCTTAGAACTTTTCCCAGGCCTGGCTTCCTGCTACACATTTAAAGAACTGTACATATATCCTCACAGAAACAGAAAGTGAAACACAGATCTGATTCTTCACTTTAGAAATCAAACTCTACTTAAAATTAACAGATGCAAGTAATATACTACAAGTATGCAGTTGCCACTATGCCACACACCTGCTCCAGGGAGCTGTGGGGCAGGCACCACAAAGTACAAGGTACAATAATAACAACCGGGCCAAGTGCTGTACGTGAACATACTGCATCCACTTGAAAAAAAAAACAAAAAACAAAACAAACAAATGAACAAAAAAAGGCCGTTAGTGTAGGCACAATGAACCATTGCAGGGACAGATGGGTCTGGCAATGGTTAGCCACATCATTTCCCCCTGAAATGGAACACTTCTATGGTGCAGATGGACCTTAAGCCCTGGTCTACACTAGGACTTTAGGTCGAATTTAGCAGCGTTAAATCGATGTAAACCTGCACCGGTCCACACAATGAAGCCCTTTATTTCAACTTAAAGGGCTCTTAAAATCGATTTCCTTACTCCACCCCTGACAAGTGGATTAGCGCTTAAATCGACGTTGCCGGCTCGAATTTGGGGTACTGTGGACACAATTCGATGGTATTGGCCTCCGGGAGCTATCCCAGAGTGCTCCATTATGACCGCTCTGGACAGCACTCTCAACTCAGATGCACTGGCCAGGTAGACAGGAAAAAAACCGCGAACTTTTGAATCTCATTTCCTGTTTGGCCAACGTGGCAAGCTGCAGGTGACCATGCAGAGCTCATCAGCACAGGTGACCATGATGGAGTCCCAGAATCGCAAAAGAGCTCCAGCATGGACCGAACGGGAGGTATGGGATCTGATCGCTGTTTGGGGAGAGGAATCCGTGCTATCAGAACTCCGTTCCAGTTTTCGAAATGCCAAAACCTTTGTCAAAATCTCCCAGGGCATGAAGGACAGAGGCCATAACAGGGACCCGAAGCAGTGCCGCGTGAAACTGAAGGAGCTGAGGCAAGCCTACCAGAAAACCAGAGAGGTGAACAGCCGCTCTGGGTCAGAGCCCCAAACATGCCGCTTCTATGATGAGCTGCATGCCATTTTAGGGGGTTCAGCCACCACTACCCCAGCCGTGTTGTTTGACTCCTTCAATGGAGATGGAGGCAATACGGAAGCAGGTTTTGGGGACAAAGAAGATGATGATGAGGAGGAGGTTGTAGATAGCTCACAGCAAGCAAGCGGAGAAACCGGTTTTCCCGACAGCCAGGAACTGTTTCTCACCCTAGACCTGGAGCCAGTACCCCCCGAACCCACCCAAGGCTGCCTCCTGGACCCAGCAGGCGGAGAAGGGACCTCTGGTGAGTGTACCTTTTAAAGTACTATACATGGTTTAAAAGCAAGCATGTGAAAGGATTACTTTGCCCTGGCATTTGCGGTTCTCCTAGATGTAGTCCTAAAGCCTTTGCAAAAGGTTTCTGGGGAGGGCAGCCTTATTGCGTCCTTCATGGTAGGACACTTTACCACTCCAGGACAGTAACACGTACTCGGGAATCACTGTACAACAAAGCATTGCAGTGTATGTTTGCTGGCATTCAAACAACATCCGTTCTTTATCTCTCTGTGTTATCCTCAGGAGAGTGAGATATAATTCATGGTCACCTGGTTGAAATAGAGTGCTTTTCTTCAGGGGACACTCAGAGGAGCCCATTCCTGCTGGGCTGTTTGCCTGTGGCTAAACAGAAATGTTCCCCGCTGTTAGCCACAGGGAGGGGGGAAGGTTGAGGGGGTAGTCACGCGGTGGGGGGAGGCAAAATGTGACCTTGTAACGAAAGCACATGTGCTATGTATGTAATGTTAACAGCAAGGTTTACCCTGAAAGAGTGTAGCCACTGTTTTATAAAATGTGTCTTTTTAAATACTGCTGTCCCTTTTTTTCTCTCCACCAGCTGCATGTGTTTCAATGATCACAGGATCTTCTCCTTCCCAGAGGCTAGTGAAGCTTAGAAAGAAAAAAAAACGCACTCGCGATGAAATGTTCTCCGAGCTCATGCTGTCCTCCCACACTGACAGAGCACAGACGAATGCGTGGAGGCAAATAATGTCAGAGTGCAGGAAAGCACAAAATGACCGGGAGGAGAGGTGGCGGGCTGAAGACAGGGCTGAAGCTCAAATGTGGCGGCAGTGTGATGAGAGGAGGCAGGATTCAATGCTGAGGCTGCTGGAGGACCAAACCAGTATGCTCCAGTGTATGGTTGAGCTGCAGCAAAGGCAGCTGGAGCACAGACTGCCACTGCAGCCCCTCTGTAACCAACCGCCCTCCTCCCCAAGTTCCATAGCCTCCACACCCAGATGCCCAAGAACGCGGTGGGGGGGCCTCCGGCCAACCAGCCACTCCACCACAGAGGATTGCCCAAAAAAAAGAAGGCTGTCATTCAATAAATTTTAAAGTTGTAAACTTTTAAAGTGCTGTGCTTAAAGTGCTGTGTGGCATTTTCCTTCCCTCCTCCCCCACCCATCCTGGGCTACCTTGGTAGTCATCCCCCTATTTGTGTGATGAATGAATAAAGAATGCATGAATGTGAAGCAACAATGACTTTATTGCCTCTGCAAGCGGTGATTGAAGGGAGGAGGGGCGGGTGGTTAGCTTACAGGGAAGTAGAGTGAACCAAGGGGCGGGGGGTTTCATCAAGGAGAAACAAACAGAACTTTCACACCGTAGCCTGGCCAGTCATGAAACTGGTTTTCAAAGCTTCTCTGATGCGTACCGCGCCCTCCTGTGCTCTTCTAACCGCCCTGGTGTCTGGCTGCGCGTAACCAGCAGCCAGGCGATTTGCCTCAACCTCCCACCCCGCCATAAACGTCTCCCCCTTACTCTCACAGATATTGTGGAGCACACAGCAAGCAGTAATAACAGTGGGAATATTGGTTTCGCTGAGGGCTAAGCGAGTCAGTAAACTGCGCCAGCGCGCCTTTAAACGTCCAAATGCACATTCTACCACCATTCTGCACTTGCTCAGCCTGTAGTTGAACAGCTCCTGACTACTGTCCAGGCTGCCTGTGTACGGCTTCATGAGCCTTGGCATTAAGGGGTAGGCTGGGTCCCCAAGGATACATATAGGCATTTCAACATCCCCAACAGTTATTTTCTGGTCTGGGAATAAATTCCCTTCCTGCAGCTTTTGAAACAGACCAGAGTTCCTGAAGATGCGAGCGTCATGCACCTTTCCCGGCCATCCCACGCTGATGTTGGTGAAACGTCCCTTGTGATCCACCAGAGCTTGCAGCACTATCGAAAAGTACCCCTTGCGGTTTATGTACTCGGCGGCTTGGTGCTCCGGTGCCAAGATAGGGATATGGGTTCCGTCTATAGCCCCACCACAGTTAGGGAATCCCATTGCAGCAAAGCCATCCACTATGACCTGCACATTTCCCAGGGTCACTACCCTTGATATCAGCAGATCTTTGATTGCGTGGGCTACTTGCATCACAGCAGCCCCCACAGTAGATTTGCCCACTCCAAATTGATTCCCAACTGACCGGTAGCTGTCTGGCGTTGCAAGCTTCCACAGGGCTATTGCCACTCGCTTCTCAACTGTGAGGGCTGCTCTCATCTTGGTATTCATGCGCCTCAGGGCAGGGGAAAGCAAGTCACAAAGTTCCATGAAAGTGCCCTTACGCATGCGAAAGTTTCGCAGCCACTGGGAATCGTCCCAGACCTGCAACACTATGCGGTCCCACCACTCTGTGCTTGTTTCCCGAGCCCAGAATCGGCGTTCCACAGCATGAACCTGCCCCATTAGCACCATGATGCATGCATTGGCAGGGCCCATGCTTTCAGAGAAATCTGTGTCCATGTCCTGATCACTCACGTGACCGCGCTGACGTGGCCTCCTCGCCCGGTATCGCTTTGCCAGGTTCTGGTGCTGCATATACTGCTGGATAATGCGTGTGGTGTTTAATGTGCTCCTAATTGCCAAAGTGAGCTGAGCGGCCTCCATGCTTGCCTTGGTATGGCGTCCGCACAGAAAAAAGGCGCGGAACGATTGTCTGCCGTTGCTCTGACGGAGGGAGGGGTGACTGACGACACGGCTTACAGGGTTGGCTTCAGGGAGCTAAAATCAACAAAGGGGGTGTCTTTACATCAAGGAGTATTTCAGGCAGGACTTCACGGAGGGTTCCAATAAGAAATGGTGCACCTAAGTTATCGTTCTTATTAGAACAAGGAGGTTAGCCTGGCCTCTGATTGATACATGGCTAGATTTACCTCGCTGCACCTTCTCTGTGAGTGACTGCAGTGTGACCTAGAGGAATGAGTCCCCTAGACAGGGGAGGGGGGGAAGCAAATGAGTACAAAACAAATCTGGTCTATTTCTTGTTTTGATCCACTCCATCTATCTTTTACATCTTTGGCTGGCAGCAGACGGTGCAGAAGGACTGCATGCCATCCACATCTCATGGCTGCTCGGCAGAAGATGGCACAGTACGACTGCTAGCCATCCTCATCTCTTGCCTGCCTGGCAGAAGATGGTACAGTACGACTGCTAGCAGTCCATATCGCCTGCCCGCTCACCATAAGATGGTTCAATAGGACTGACTGCAGGACTAAAGAGAATGACCTGCTCAAGTCACTCCAAATTTAGTCCCTGCGCCCATGTCTGCCCAGGTGCTCCCAGCCGACGTGGCCAGGAGCACCTCGGACATGATGAGGACGACTACCAGTCGTATTGCACCGTCTGCTGACAGAAGGCAACGGGTTGCTGCACTGTGTAGCAAAGCCGTACCGCGTCTGCCAGCACCCAGGAGACATAGGGTGACGGTTACCTGAGCGGGCTCCATGCTTGCCGTGGTATGGCGTCTGCACAGGTAACTCAGGAAAAAAGGCACGAAATGATTGTCTGCCCTTGCTTTCACGGAGGGAGGGAGGGAGGGAACGGGGGCCTGACGATACATACCCAGAACCACCCGCGACAATGTTTTAGCCCCATCAGAGTGCTCCATTGTGACTGCTCTGGACAGCACTCTCAGATGCCCGATTGTTTGCCGTTGCTCTGACGCCGGGAGGGGCGACTGAGGACACGGCTTACAGGGTTGGCTTCAGGGAGCTAAAATCAACAAAGGGGGTGTCTTTACATCAAGGAGTATTTCAGGCAGGACTTCACGGAGGGTTCCAATAAGAAATGGTGCACCTAAGTTATCGTTCTTATTGGAACTAGAAGGTTAGCCTGGCCTCTGATTGATACATGGCTAGATTTACCTCGCTGCACCTTCTCTGTGAGTGACTGCAGTGTGACCTAGAGGAATGAGTCCCCTAGACAGGGGAGGGGGGGAAGCAAATGAGTACAAAACAAATCTGGTCTATTTCTTGTTTTGATCCACTCCATCTATCTTTTACATCTTTGGCTGGCAGCAGACGGTGCAGAAGGACTGCATGCCATCCACATCTCATGGCTGCTCGGCAGAAGATGGTACAGTACGACTGCTAGCAGTCCGTATCGCCTGCCCGCTCACCATAAGATGGTTCAATAGGACTGACTGCAGGACTAAAGAGAATGACCTGCTCAAGTCACTCCAAATTTAGTCCCTGCGCCCATGTCTGCCCAGGCGCTCCCAGCCGACGTGGCCAGGAGCACCTCGGACATGACGATGACGGCTACCAGTCGTACTGTACCGTCTGCTACCACAAGGCAAGGGGTTGCTGCTACTGTGTAGCAATGCCGTACCGCGTCTGCCAGCTCCCAGGAGACATAGGGTGACGGTTACCTGAGCGGGCTCCATGCTTGCCGTGGTATGGCGTCTGCACAGGTAACTCAGGAAAAAAGGCGCGAAATGATTGTCTGCCCTTGCTTTCATGGAGGGAGGGAGGGAACGGGGGCCTGACGATATGTACCCAGAACCACCCGCGACAATGTTTTAGCCCCATCAGGCATTGGGATCTCAACCCAGAATTCCAATGGGCAGCGGAGACTGCGGGAACTGTGAGATAGCTACCCACAGTGCAACGCTCCGGAAGTCGACTCTAGCCTCGGTACTGTGGAAGCGCTCCGCCAAGTTAATGCACTTAATGCACTTAGAGCATTTTCTGTGGGGACACACACACTCGAATATATAAAACCGATTTCTAAAAAACCGACTTCTATAAATTCGACCTTATTCCGTAGTGTAGACATACCCTATGAGAGCTTCAGGTCACCTTCACTTCTTTTATCCCCCATTTGTTTCTTTTATTTTTTCTTTAAAAACTAACGTTAATGCAATATTAAGGCTGAGCCATCATGCTCACTTAAGTTAGGGAAACTCCCATGATGCTAACTCTGCCACACTGCGCACCTTGTATCATTTACAGTACACATTAATAACATCGCACATCAGGAATGGTAACACACAAAAGCCAGTAGGAGAACACTTCAATCATCCTGGACATTCTATGACAGATTTGAAAGTAGCTATACTTGAACAAAAAAACTTCAGAAACAGACTTCAAAGAGAAACAGCAGAACTAAAATTTCATTTGCAAATTTAACACCATTAATTTGGGTTTGAATACGGACTGGGAGTGGCTGGCTCATTACAAAAGCAGCTTTGCCTCTCCTGGAATTGACACCTCCTCATCTATTATTGGGAGTGGACTACATCCACCCAGATCGAATTGGCCCTGTCAACACTGGTTCTCCACTTGTGAGGTAACTCCCTTCTCTTCATGTCCCAGTATATTTATGCCTGCATCTGTAATTTTCACTCCATGCATCTGAAGAAGTGGGGATTTTACCCATGAAAGCTTATGCTCAAATAAATCTGTTAGTCTTTAAGGTGCCACCTGACTCCTTGTTGTTAATAACACGCAGTAGTACAGTAAAGGAGACCCGCAAAATGGCACAAACCCATTCTTTCCCCCTTTTCAGATCCCCTTTAAAGCTGACATTTAACAAGGAAGGTAGGAATAACAAATACTACATGGATGTAATATTATTATTATTTGCATTACCGTAGCACCTAGGAGGCCAATCATTGACCAGGACCCGATACTGGCAAGTGCTGTACAATATGTATGTGTTGTTTAGCACTGTGGGAACAATTTTGAAGTGATATTCTACTCTGAAAAGTGACCTTAAGAACTGCACCCTCTTACTCAATAGATCTGCTCTCTGTATATATTCAGAGGCATATCTGCTGACTTTAGTGCCTAAAATACATTTTTACTATTTTTTACTCCTGTTAGCACAACAAATCAACACACTTATGGCAGAAAGAGTTGGATTCTGTTCTGGCTCGTGCACCATCAACACAATATTCGCTAAGTTCTAGTTGCAGTACCCTTATAGTTGATGGTATGCGAACCCAGTTTGACTTTCAGATTCTGGGTTGACTTTGCAGGGCTGGCATTTAGAAAAAAAACAACAGATTTTTACTTGTAAACTGATCAGGTTTGATCAGGGAATCACTGAGAGACCATAAAGATGGAACCATACAACTGTATTCTAACCAAGTCACTTTTCAGAGCAGAACAATATCTTATCTTTTGAAGGATCTAGATTTCTATGTTCTTTATTTTTCATTCTTAACATTGCAGTAACACAACAAGGTTATTAAAATTTACCATCCCTGTTTCTTTAAAGGGAAAAAATAAGGAACTATTTGCTTACAGAATTTATAACTTCTGTCAACTTCTAAAGGCATTACAAACTCCACAACCCTGCAGCTCTCGCGAAGCCATCATTAACTGCTCTTGTAAGTTCCCTGATATGTCACTATTTGCCCTGCAGAGTTTACAGGCGTAGTTAGCTTTAGTAAGGCATCTGTAGGGAGGGGGCATGGCTCCCCACTGAGAAAGATGGGGTGGGGGGAACAACCACAGACCCTTACAGCATCCTTAAACTTTTTTTAACCTGGCATTTTTAGACTTAATAAAAGCTACAAAAACAACATAAAGGCCCAATTCTGCCGTCAGTTACGTATGTTGTGCAGTTTTCATTTATATAATCTGGAGCTTCACCCTTATAACAATAGAGAGAACTGGGGCCTAGTTTTGAGCATCTAATTGCAAATGTTTCTGGAGTTCTCCATTGTAACATTTCTGATCATAACATATGGGGAAAATATTAGTTTTCATACTTAAATTACTCAAAACAATTTGAATTGACTTTGGTCAATCTTTAAATCACCGCTGGCTGAAAGCAAAGTAGAAACATTTCAACCCCAAAATAATTTGACTGAGGACAGTTATGAGCAGCTGAAAAAGGAAATTAGAATTGGAGTCCAGCTTTAATGCACAGAGCTCACACACACACATCTATATAAAATATAGATTCCGATACCTTGATTGATGCCACTGGACCCAACCAGCCTCAGCGATGTCCTATATTCACCAGAGTGGACCTTACACACACACAGAGCAGAAAAGGGAGTACAGAACAGTGAACAATTAAGAAAATGATAGTAGCTGTCAGAAGTGAGTCCTCCCCCGGTTCCTCCTCTCCCTCATTTAGTTTTGGAAATGGCTTAGCTAGTTTAGATGGAATAACAATGTTCCATAAGGTCTTAATCAAACTTTCTGTAATGAAATTAGTTTTGTTCGATCTAGCAAACAAACAATTTCAAGCACATGTTAATGGGTGATCATCAGGGAGAAATGGTTTCTTTCTAATCACTTTTGTCAGCAACGGGTGACACTCCAATTTGTAGAAAAGACATTTTAGAGGTTAGCCATGGAAGTAAAGGTAGCCATGGAAGTAAAGGTAGCAGTGGCAGCAAACAAATGGCCTAATAGATTTCAGATTTCATTGTTTTATGTCTCATGAACTATAGGAGCCAGGACTATGGTAATGGAAAATATTGCCCCTTTTGCTCTTGGAAACACACTTATAGACATCCTTGCTCACTGCTCACCCGCTACACCATCTATTTCTCTAAAATCAAGTTCCCAGTCCTGTTTTTCATGGACACCTTTTCTGCACTCTCCTATCAGTTGTCTCATTTTAACACCTTCCTTGACTCCAGCTCATTTCAGTTCCATCAACAGGGAGAGAGCCTGCAGTGCAAATGTAGATCAAAGCGGAGGCATATTTGCAAAACAAAGGGCAGGGGGGAGTGAGGAGGAGCTTACAGTAGCCTAATGTAAAGCTCCAAAGTCCAGATACCGTTTTTTTCTACTGCATCTCTCACACACACACACACACTTGACACAGGTATAGGAGAGGGAGCTACACTCACATACCCAGGAAAGGAAAAAGCTGCACTATGCTTTGAGAAGCAAAGCCCATCTGCTGATACACATCTTGCTAGTGATTTTTCTGGTGGACATGGAACATAGCCTATGTAAAGCTGCGAGAGCTTCCTTGTGGGAAAGAGTAAAGGAGGACTTGTGGCACCTTAGAGACTAACAAATTTATTTGAGCATAAGCGAAAGGTCGCTCTGCCGGCAAACTAAAACCCGAGGCCAAATGCTTGGGGGGGGGGGGGAGAGTTGTTTTGGGTTTTTTTGTAAACGATCTCTGATCTCGTGCCTCCTCCAGGAGGATTTCTCTCTGAATCCACCTCAATCCTCTCCTAAGGGGCTGGGGGAAGCGAGCGGGAGCTGCCAGTTCACTAACAAGCCGGAAACCGAGCACGGGAAGCAGCAGGAGGCTCATTAGCCAAAGTGCTCTGCTCCGCCAGTGCATTAGCCGCCCAGAGAGAGGGCTGCGGCGGCTGCCCCGTTAGCACCAGCGGCCGCCTCGCACATCTGCCGCGGGACCGCGTGGGCTGCAGCCGGCAGCGGGGAAGCGCTCTGCACAACGAGGCAGCCTTACAGCCCGTTCCCTGCTGCGAGCGCGGCCAGCCGCCGAGCCCCTCCGCGCTCACTACGCCTGCGGGCGGCGCTGCCTCGTGCCCCCAAACCAGCTGCTCCGGGCTCGTGGCCCGCTGAGGCTGGGGGCGGGGTCCCTGGCGCGGAGCGCAGCTCAGATCCCTGCGCCCCGGGCGGGGCTTGGCTGGCCACGCCAGAGAGGGGAAGGGGATGGAGAGGGGAAGCGGCGGAAACTGGGGGGGGGGTTGGGGAACGAGCAGAGGGCAGATGTGGGGGCGGGGTATAATGTCAGAGCCAGGGCGCCCCCTGCGGCTGGAGGCGGCGGGGAGGTTTGGGGTTGCAAGGGGCCGGGGCTGGGAGAGGGTCAGGTTTTAACCCTAGCTGGGCTGCCCCTGCCCTGCCTAGCCCGGCTGTGTGGCTGCACCCCCACTTGTCATTGCACTGGCCCTGGTCCTAGGCCCTGGGGAGCCAATTCCAGTCCCTGCTCTTTGCCCCTAGCAGGACCCAGTTCCAGCCCCCCACCCCACTTGTCTCTTCCCCTTCCCCTGGCAAGGACCTTGGGTCTCCCTCAGGCACCTCTCTCTTACCCACACACAGTGTATGAGCTGGTGCCCCAGGAGTCAGAATGTTGGCTAGTGCCCAGTGCTGTGCGATACAGCAACAGATTGCCCAAGTGCCGGGTGGCCATGCTCTGGCCCGCTCCAGCAGCCTCCATACTGATTTAGTACAGGAGCACAGCTTAAAGGGGGCCCGGCCCTGCTCCCCACCCTGGCTCAGCAGCCTATGGAACTTTGAGCAAGTGCAAAAAACTTGGGGGAAGCATTCGCACACACCCTCCAACCCACTTAATTGGCACCATCGTAGGGAGGGGGACAGAGGTAAGGAGATAGTGTGTGAGACTGGCACTTGGAGCCATCCAGACCCAATCAGATTTTTGATGAATTGGGCACTTGAACGCAAAAAGTTTCCCCCTTGAGCCTGCCACTCTTTAGCTTATGACCCAAGAGAGTGCACAATGGTCCTGGGAAGAAAACAGGAATAGCTGTCAAAGACCTGACCTAGCAAGGTGCTGAGTGTCCTCCACACCCATTAAGTTCCTGCAAGGTTTCCAGTTGTCCGAGGAGAATTTTTTGGTTTTAGATGCTGAGGCTCGCTCTGCTGCAATAGTTAAAAGGTCTGGTCAGAAATTTTATTTTAAATTCCCATTCTATTCTGTATAGGATCTTATACCGCCCTCATCTCAGTAGTATCTTAGTACCTTCACATCAGGCATCTCCCAGACTAACATCTTTTACATGTGGTTCTGTCTCTTGTCCTCTTTGCAGGGGGAGAATTGTGCATACAATAGTCTTTTGTTTCACTGGGGTTTTATTTTGGGTATGACTGGGGGCTTTTTAAGTGTATATGCTGCTCTGTTTTTGTTAGAGAAGGCAGGTCAAAGCAATGTAGTTTGCACTTGCAGCAGAAAGTGGCGAGGTTTGTAATGATCCTTAGTTCCTGTGAGCATTTGTTTCCCCGTCTCGGACTAGCCCCTGAGAAAGCTTTGTCCCCTGCACTGATGAACTTTTCCATTATGACAGAAAGTTCCATTGAGCCTGAGAAGCAGTGTTGTTAACCATGGTCTTCTTTCTAGAGCTTTAGGGACCTTTTAGATATGCTGGGTCCTGGGCCGTTAAACACCTTAAGGATTGAAACCTTGAACTTGACTTGACTTTCTGTAGGAAGCCAGTGTAGAGAATGGAGGACAGATTTATTGTGCTCGCTGTAGCCTGTATGGCTGAGGAGACACGGCATTTTGTACTAGTTGGAGCTTCCTAAGTACTGAAGGGGTATATCGTATGGCTGTAGTCCATCTGAGAGGCGATGAAGGTGTGAATAACTGAGGCCAGGTCATCCTCCACCATGATGGGGAATGGAGTCTCCTAGCCTACCAGCAATGGGGAAAGCAATACTAAAGGTGCTGCTGCGTGAGAGTTTAGCATCAGTGAGGAATCCAGGAACAATCCTAAACTACAGACTGAATTGACCAATTGTAGAGATGTGCCTTCAACCAAAGGAGACTGCACCAGGACTGCAAACTCTGCAAAGCACTTGTCTCTGCCCACCAGCATCACCTCTGTCTTGCTTGGATTGAGTGTCAGCCAGCTATTCTTCTTCCACGAGCTGATCTTGCCCAGGCACTGTCCCATCTTGGTGGTAATGGTATGGTGGAAAGTGGTGAAGGATAGGTAGAGCATTATGTCATCTGCATATTGCTGCTACATAAGTCCATATCAGCTGACTGGTTCACCTAGTGCCTGCATGTTGAGAGAGAATTGGTCCTTGTGGAACTCCACAACTTGAGTGGTGGAGGTGCAGTTTCCCATCACTATTCATTGGATGTGTCCCTCCAGGAAGGACTTAAAACATTTTAGTGCAGTTCCCTGTACCGCTGCCACCTGTTTTAGGCAGGACAGCTGTAGCCCATGGTTGACAGTGTCAAATGTTGCAGAGAGGTCAAGGAGGATGAGAATGGAAGTCTGGCCATCATCCATTGACAGCAGGAGATATGACCATCCATTTGTCTCCTGGCCAAAATTTTCAAATTTGTGCACCTTGATCCATATTTAGGCATTTAAATAGAACTGATTTGATTTTCAGAGGTCCAGAACACCAGCGGCTCATTTTGACATCTGGAACCTGAGTTTGAAAATGTTGGCCCGGTTTTTAAGCATTTATAAATTGGACCGTAAATTAATTAGAATATGCTGCTGGTGAAACTGTGTGGCAGTACAGACTGACAGTGCTTTTTAATTTTTTAAAAAACAAATTGCTAAAAATCTGTCTGCTTTTAGTTTATACAGCTTTAAAGAATTGAAATGTAGTAGGTTTGGAACATGTTTGTGTGTATCGGAAACCTGGCAGTGCTTTTAAAGTGAACTTTTCCATTATGCAGCTGAGACGTGTTTGTTTGTCTTTGAAAGTAACAAGCAAAGTCGTTGGTATTTTCATTGTCCGTGCCCAGTAACTTATAACATTGTAATATGCTTATGTGTAATAATGCCAATCTAACAATTTGTTAGGAATAGTCATAAGGTGTTCCTGTCAAAAGTCCGTGCAATGGCGTCAAAGGGTCTAGTGTGCTTTTCACCCCCATCAGATCAAAATTCACATTTATTTATTCATAAATTGCATAAATTCATGTTTCCCTTATGAGACATCTAAGTTCCAAAGGAAATTGCTCTCCACTGGACAAATAATAAGAGTTTTACAAAGTGTTTCACTGAGCCATCACTTTCCAATTCCATTAGACTGCATGTGTGGAGAAAGACCTTTTGTAACAGATATTTTGCAAGCAGACATTGGGAAAATTTCTTCCACATGGCTCTGCCAGTTTTTCTCAGTCCTGACCTGAAGCAGCTTCTGGATCATTACAAAACTATGACAAAATACCTGAAATGCCATGCAGTTCCAATTGTTAATTCCCATAATGCTTTCCTAGTGCACCTCCATAGTGGCCTACTGCATTACAGCTATTCCAAGCCAGGTCCTCTCACAGCAAAGAACATTAGTGATATCAAATTACGCCAGACTGGCTGCTAGGTTGTGTGATGTAGACAGATGTCCACTGGAGACTAGTCTGAGACCGTCAAACTCATTTCGCCTGTGATCTAAAATAAATTTGAATGTAGATCTCCAAATCCAAAAGGCTAGGTTATGTAATCATTACAATCTTTAACCATTGTATTTTTCTTTCCTTTAGTAACTAACATAAAAACATGAAATACAGAGTCACGCACACCTATCATGTTTGTGTATCATCCAAACGGTGCTCCAGAGCTGCATGGCATTTTACAGACAATCCAGGTCCTTGCCCTGAGATGCTGACAGTCTAAGGGCCTGGGCTTGCTCTCATTGATATCACTGGTACAAAATCAGGCCAGAAATTACACTTACCATGGATTAAGGGATGATAGACAAAAGTGATGTGACTTTTGAGTGAGAAGGTCTGAGACTGCTCAGGATTGCAGTGTTAAGAGACTGAAGGAGATATATATACACATACAATATACATAATATTACATATTTAATCCCATGCATGCTGCTGATTGTCACTCATGGGCTGTGAATTCGTGTGAAGCACACTAAACAACTTTGAAGGTCATATGATCTCTGAGAGGATATGAACAATTGGGCCGTGCACATGCCATTTTGATGGCTGTATGTTGAATACCTGCAGATCAGCAAAAGAGTTAAGATAATAGGGCAGTAAGCTGTACTGTGATGTTTGAATGTTTGCTGTGAAAATCCTATTAGCATTAACATCAACTGTGTGACTAAATCCTTGCATTTTGTACAGACAATGAACCTTTAAGGATCTGACTTAAAGCATCAAATGCCAGGAAAATCAGTTAGGATTGAAACTCCACCCGTAAACAAGGTCAGGCCCACGTACTGTAACTCATATGAAATGTAAATCAGCCATTGCTTGGAGACTTGGCAATGACGGGGCCCCGTTAGGTAAGTCGGTGCCGGCACTAGTTCCATTAGTATGTGTCCCAGATCTCAAGGAAGGCAGTGCAGTAGCTAGGGCAACTGACACGCCCAAGTGTATGATGCAATACATACCAGTTGGGGTCAAATGGGGAAGGGTGGGGCCCGCCAGCATTGACATTGACACCTATAATCAGCAATTGATGCAGCAAAGAGAAGTGGCTGAAAGAGAAAGACAAAGTAGAAAAGGGATTGAAAGGGAAAGGGGAGCAGAACATGGGGAAGGAGAGTGGAAAGAGAGAAAGGGGCCCTAGAGTGAAGGGGACAGAACAGAGAGGAAGGAAATAAAGAGAGAAGGATTCAGAAGAGAAGGGGAAAAAATGGGGCCGAACATGGGGACATTGAAGGGAAGAAAATATCATCAGAAAGCCACAAAATTTCGTATCTGACACTATAAACATTCCATTTTTGACCCTCATGACCAGAAAGACTCATCATCAGTGACCAAAGCCGAATAAGAGGAGTTTACAAGGGGCTAGATTTCAGCCTTACATTTCCATTTCATTTGATTCTGCCAGTTTAAACGAGCCAGTGTAAGTTTCGGTATGTGTACACAACTAATCTGCCTCTGTATCTCACCAGGAATTCAGCTTTCAGTTTGAACACTTGTCATTTAGATAGGAACTTTTTAAAAAGTTTCTTTTCCTTTTACTTTCTACATTACACTTTTGTTAAAACAAAAAGCCACAATTCAAATATTGTTTGAAATTTATGTCAGTGTAAGTATAATTTTTGATCAGTCAAAACCCTTGGGAAAAGAAATAAAAAAACAATCTTTTCTGTTTTGGAACTAACGTATGTTGACAAGCAGAGCTAATCTTTTAGCTTCTGTGAAGTTAGCACAATCCTTAGATAGGGAGGCCTGCCTGGTGCATGAATTTTTGCTTTAAGTCATCTGTGTTCCTCAGCTCTCTATGCTCTCTTCTGGTGCCCAGATAGTACCCTGGCACTGCAGTAAGTCATACCAATACCTGAATGAACAGCTTCCTGTCGTCTTTATGATTCAACTGTGCTCCTCAGTTCCCTTTTTCTTTTTGTGAGTTTGTACTCTAATAGTACTTCACAACAAACGTCACTCAGTAACTTGGTAAACAGCAGATGCCGGGAAGCAGCTTGTTCAGCAGGCCCTTCTTTTAATCAAAAATATGATAAGCTTGGACATAACCACAGGTGACACTCAGCTCCTGATTTAAAATAATCTGAGGAACTGTAACAGTGAGTGGAATAAATGTTAGATTAACTCTCATGAGGGGTTCGTGAGACCCTAACACGGCACAGATGTGCAAAAGAAATTTCAAGGGAGATAAGGGATTTGTTTGTCAGCTCCTTTAAGTTCTTCGGAAAGAGCAGCAGTTCTCAGGCTGTGGTCTGTGGACCATGGGTGGGTCTGCAGGGAGCATGACAGCTGCATGGTGCTAGCCATCCTTCTAATTTTCACATAATAAATTGGATTAAAAATGCATTAAATTTTCCCAGTAAGCAATTGCTAGAGATACAAAGTGGGTAAGGTATTATCTATTATTGGACCAACTTCTATTGGTGAGAGAGACATGTCAGAGAGGTGGTATAGGACTACCAATGGGAGGGGGAGAGACCCAGGCAATCACAGCGACAAGGGCAGGTGATCCATGAGATAATCCCTCTACTCACCTGTGATCTATACTCTAAAACAGTGTGAGAACTCCTGCTGTAGAGAAGCTGTTTCAGGCAAAGGAAGAGCCATAATTCTTCCCAATTAGTATTACTAACATCAGTCTTTCAGCATCCAGAATGTCTTGACCAACCCAGTTCAGGATCCTGAACCACACCAACCCATGCTTCTCTCACCAATGTAGCTACTGCCGCTCACGGAGGTGGTTTTATTATGCTGACGAGAGAACTCTCTCCATTCGTCACAGAATGTTTTCACCAGACGTGCTACGGTAGCACAGCTGTGTCACTCGTAATGTAGACTAGCCCTAAGAAAACGCAGGATACTCCAGGGAGTGGTGATGCAGTACGTGGCACTCTTCCTTTTGAATGTATTCTGAGCCAGTTCCCCGGAGTGGGGTTAAAGGACACTGTTGATAGAGTGACTGTCTTTCAGGAGAGTCTTGAAATCAGTGTTTTGGCTATGGTTCTTCTTGCAAAAGTAGAGGCGTTAACCCTAGTGTCCCAGATAAATATATTCTGCCAGCCTAAAATACTTCTGCAATTTCAGCTGGATACAATGATCCGGTTTTTCATATATGAGCAGAAAATTGTTTAATCTTATCAGACAAAGGTAAAATGAGATCCAATGGCTGGAAGCTGAAGCTAGATTAAATGTAGGGTAGAGAAAAGGTACACATTTTCAACAGTTAGGGTAATTAAGTATTGGAACAATTTACCAAATTATGCAGTGGATTTCTCATTACTTGAAGTCTTTATATCAAGATTGGATGTCTTTCTAAAAAATATGCTCTCGTTCAGCCACAAGTTATGGGCTTGATGCAGGAATTACATGGCCTGTGTGATGCAGCAGGTCAGACTAGATCATAATGGTCCTTTTGGGCCTTAAAAAAAAATTATGAATCTATTCATCTTTCCTAAATTTCTATTTGGTGTGCTATGTGCGGTAAAACAACACTGTTCCTCTCTAGAGGTGGCTGCATTCTATGGAGGGGTGAAGGGATTGTAGTATAGATATTTTAAAAACAGAAAACTGCATTTAACAAGACATGTAAAGTTGCTGACTGACAATAACATACATACCTATTACATCACTGGCAAAACCCAAGGATTTAAAAGCCAAGAAATGAATAGTTGAGGACATCACTGCCCACCTAAACAAATTATTCTTATCAAGTTTAAAGTAATGCACATTTCATCATAACACAAGCACCCTAACTCTGATGCCAAATGAATACTGTTTTTCAGAATCGAATGTAGAAAGCAGTGGAATTGTGGTCTTAAGCTCTATGAATTAGTCCTCTCTATAGGAACTGGGACAGCACATGCAGGCTTAGATCCCACCCCATCTCTGGGCCTGAACAGGAGGAACCATCACTCTTGATGAAAGAATCGTTCAGTTTCTCTGTGCTGGTTCAGCTCTTTGGATCTCTTCTGAGTGCCAACAAAGGTGCCAGTTAGTTCCAGATGCAATTCTGGGTTTTGTTATCTGTCCAGCAAAAACTAGACTGAACCACCGACTTATTTCACATGGTCATCATACCATAGCTTTCAGTCTCTACCAATTTGGAGGAGATTTGAATGGACAACCTAGAGATGAAAGGCTCTCTTTTCTATTCCCAGTCCCTCACCCCCATATTATTTTGCATGTGTCCCCTAGGAGGTCCTGTCCTCCAGAAGTGGGGTTACCTCTTTGATGGGGCCCTCACTTGTTACCGAATAACATTAGTTATACAGTATTGAAAAAGCGTTTCCTACACTGATGGAAACATGCATGCAAAAATTTTGGCCCTGGCCTCACACCATGGTCTAAATACAATTGCTGTTGGCACAGTTTTCTTGACCATTATGGCAAGGGATTGTTTTCTAAAAACAGTGCTAGCTAAATCATGTCATAGACTAACCTCAGAGGGAGCACAGTTTGGCTAGCACAATGCTTTAAAACAACAACAACACTTTGTTCACACATGTCCTAGAAACCATGTTAGTATCTGCCAGGTCTAAACAAGGTGGTTATTAACGCTGTTTGGCCAGAGACATTTATCCAAAGCCATTTATTCTGCTAGTACTATTCATTATTCCCATCACCATTACTAGTACTATTCACTATTCCTGCCATCGTTACTAGTACTATTCATTATTCCCTTCAGTGTTACCCTGGCTGTTTGAGCTGGGATATATATAACCCAGGTTCTGCTTGTGCCAGAACCTGTAGTGAAGTCATAATTGTCACTTTGCAACATCACAGTCTGTTGCTATGGGAATGATTGTAATATCACAGATTAAGCATTACAGTTCCACTGTAAGAGCAGGTAGGAGAAGATGGCTTAGAGTGGGGAGAGAGCCCTTGTTTGATCACAATGCTCTTTGACAATTAGCCAGGGAAGTTACGAATCACACAGGCAACAGGATGGAATTTATGTTTCATTCGGATCTATTGGATAATTGTCGTCCGTGTAGAAACCCTTTTAAAATAAATGATGATGCAGTTTGGTCAGACTGACAAGTGAGATTAAACACTCATGCTTCAGAGTTGAATCTATTACGTTATAAACCAACAAACACTGGCTAATGATCGGAACATTGAAAACCCAGTTTTTGTTTCCAAATCTGTAATTCACATTATTATTAATGACTGAGTCTGGAGCTACAACTTCGCAGAAAACTAGGGGATTTGATTACTAGCGGAGGAGCTGCCAATCAGATGAAGGAACCAACAAAACTGACCAACCACTTGCTCCATATTCTGGCAGTTATGTTCTGCTAACCCAGATTTTGTAGGCAGAGCAACCTTGATCTTTTTGAATTTGTGGAAATACTTAAAAAAATTAACAACTTAAGACACATTTTTGTACATGAGAATTCATAGCAGGCTGAATTTTAAAAGTTGAAATTTATTATATAGCTAATCCTCACCCTGGAATAAGCCCGTTTAAATTTGGGGAATAAAACTGATGGCAATAAGTGAAGTTATGAGAGACTGAGAAAAAAAACGGTTACTCACCTTCTCGTAACTGTTGTTCTTTGAGATGTGTTGTTCATGTCCATTCCAATCAGGTGTGCGTGCGCACACGTGCACGGTAGCTGGAAGTTTTTTCCCCAAGCAGCCTCCATCGGGTCGGCCTGGGTGCCCCGTGGAGTCGCGCTTTCGTGGCACTTAATATAGAGCCCCGCCAACCAGCCACCACCTTAGTTCCTTCTTGCCGGCTACTGCAACAGAGGGGTAGGAGGGTGGGTATTGGAATGGACATGAGCAACACATCTCGAAGAACAACAGTTACAAGAAGGTGAGTAACCGATTTTTCTTCTTCACATGCTTGTTCTTGTCCATTCCAATCAGGTGATTCACAAGCCCAAGTTCAGGAGGTGGGATCGGAATCGTCCACTGATTGGAGCACTGCCTTTCCAAAGGCCTCATCGTCTCTGACCTGCTGGGTAATCGCATAGTGGGTGGTGAAAGGGTGTATGGAGAACCACGTCGCTGCTCTGCAGATTTCCTGGGTGGGAACCTGCGCCAGGAATGCTGTTGAAGAGGCCTGGGCCCTGGTGAAGTGCGCAGTGATTGGAGATGCGGGCACCTTCGCCAGGTTGTAGCACTCACGGATGCAGGACGTGATCCATGACGAGATACGTTGAGAGGAGACAGGAAGACCTTTCATTCTGTCCACCACTGCCACAAATAACTGGACAGACTTTCAGAACGGCTTCGTTCTCTCGATGTCGAAGGCTAGCGCTCTGCGGACATCCAATGAGTGAAGCCTCTGCTCCTTGCCGCTGGAGTGTGGCTTAGGAAAAAACACTGGGAGGAAGATGTCCTGGTTGATGTGAAACTGGGAGACAACCTTTGGGAGGAAAGCCAGGTGGGGTGTGAGCTGAACCTTGTCCTCATAGAACACCGTGTAAGGGGCCTCTGATGTCAAGGCCTTGAGCTCAGACACTTTCCTGGCTGAGGTTATTGCTACCAGAAACTCCAACTTGTATGAGAGAGAGAGCAGGGAGCATGTTGTCAAAGGTTCAAAGTCTGGCAAGGACCAGATTGAGGTCTGAAGCTGGGACAGACTATTGGACATGTGGGTATAGCCTGTTGAGACCTTTAGGGAAGCGGCTGACCATAGGGTTAGAAAAGACTGAGCAGCCCTCTGTGCCTAGGTGGAAGGCAGAGATCGTGGCCAAGTGAATGCTTATTGATGACGTGAATGGCCCCTGCTGCTTGAGATGGAGAAGATTGTTCCATTTATATTAGACTGAGGTGAGCATTGGGGACGAACAGTGCTGCGCCAACCAGATTGAAAATCTCTTCCACTTGGCAAGGTAGGTGGCTCTTGTGGAGGGTTTCCTACTGCCAAGGAGAACTTGTCTAACCTGATCTGAGCAAGAAAGCTCCATCGGGTTCAGCCATGGAGCTTCCATGCCGTGAGGTGTAGCAACTCAAGGTTCGGGTGTTGGAGATGGCCATGATCCTGAGTTAGTAAATCCGGGGAAGAGTGGCAAGGTGACTGGAGCTTCCACTGACATTTCCCGGAGTGATGTGAACCAGTGCTGGTGGGGCCAGAATGGAGCTATCACTGTCACCGAAGCTTGTTCCCTCCATACCTTGAGGAGCAGCTTGTGAATTAGAGGGATGGGCGGAAATGTATATTGGAGATGGCCTCCCCATGGGAGGAGGAACGTATCCACAATGGAGGAGCCATGCAGGTGCCAACCATCTCGGGAGGAGTCCTTTTTCAGCACCGATTCCCAGGATGACAGTGCCGGGGCACTCCACACTGACAAGGACGTGCTGGATGTGGGGTCCCCCGACCAAGGGTCTGAGTGGGGGCAAAGAGCTGCCTCCATGAGGAGAACCTTAAGCCGCTGTTCTCTTTCTTTAATAGTTCTGGGACGGAACGCACAGCAGATCCTACACTGGTCCTTTTGGTGACCTTCACCTAGGCACCTTAGACAAGTCAGTCTTTGGCATGTGCTTAGCGCAGACCTCACAGGTTTTGAAACCCGGGGACCGCGGCATATCCCAGTTCCGGGGAGTTGAAAGGGGGGGAAGAACCCCCAACTAACTAACTAACTAACTAACTACTATACGCTAACTAGAGAGAACTATATATATAAAAAACGGAGATAAAGGCACTTGCTAAACAAGGGCTATGGGACGTTTCAGCTAACTGTCACTGACGGTAAGAAGGAACTGAGGGGTAGTGGGTCGGCAGGGCTCTATATTGAGCGCCATGAAGGCGCGACTCCAGGGGGCGCCAGACCAACCCGACAGAGGCTGTTATGGGAAAAATCTTCCAGCTACTGTGCACATGAGCGGGCACACATCTGATTGGAATGGACATGAACAAGCACTCGAAGAAGAACTAGTTTTGCACTATGAAATTCCTCCTCAGAATTGTAGAATTACTCCTGTAGAATTATTATAGTGTAGCTTATCTGACTGTGGAGCACAGTAAAAACAAATCAATCCCAATTTCTCCAAATGTTTTTTTCATTATTAAATATTTCCAGAATAGTTTAGACAAACAATTTTCAGCCAAAGTGGTGTTTATCAACTGTTCACTTTGAAAACACACTATTTTTGATGTGTGATTGGTCTCAGGGCGGGAGGAGGGGGCACATGATTTTGTTTCTGCTTCCTGATTGGAGGAGTGAAACTTTTTAAAACAGGAGAATAATGACCTTCAAATAATGCACATGATGTGCTACCAGTACAAATATTCAGACAAAATTATTTGTGCTAAACATTTTTAAAATTTTGGGAGTTGTGAACAACAAATACCACCTAGTGAATAGCAGCAGAACAAAGCTGGTTTTTAAGTGCGTACCAGCATTGTTTGATATTTATATGAATGCGTGTTTGTGCTGCTGTTTCATTGCAGAGTTTTAGATCTGCAGCCATCTGTGGAAGTATGCTGAAAATTAACAGAGATTAACCATTCACGTCTAAATCTCTTTTCCTCCCTTTCCTTGTCTTCTGTTTTGTTTTTAAAGAAGGAAATTAAGGGTCAAGTCCTGGGAAATGTAACAAAGCCCTTATAACAGAGCTTTGCACCTAGTTAAAAATATCCTTGGCCCAACTGCACAGGATGTCAGTCACGGTGCCTCATGCCAGCATGCACGATATGCCTGGAAGCCACGTGGAACTAATCTTCAAGGCCTCTCCGTGTGGACTCCTGGCATGTTATCCCACCCTGGAACTCTAGAACCAGAATAATCCTGCTGTATCAGGGCTCTGCACACATGCAGAAGAGGGTGAGGGTGTAATAAAGATGTGACACTCAGCTAAGCGACTGGTCTTTATTCTCTGGGCCCCTGTAACTTAACATCAGTCAGGGTAACGCAAGGTTACTGGCTGTGATTTTCACAGGATGCCCAATTCCCATTGAATTCCAACAGGATTTGGGTGCCTAACTCACTTAGACGCCTTTGAAAATCTTGGCCTATACCCCTGTCATACAGCAGGCATCAGACTCCATTGACCCCCACCCCCCACACTGGCTACCTTTATAGGGGTGGTCAGTGACTTTGTAAAATCAGAGACTAAATGTCAAATTAATTAAATTCAACCTAATTTCATAGTGTAGACATACCCTGAGACTGAGAGGATAAAAATAGATTGCCTTTTCATTAAAGGGGAAGGAATTTACTCTCTCATTGCAATCTTTTAGGTGGCAGAAACCAAAGCAGAGTCTCAGGGTATGTCTACACTACGAAATTAGGTTGAATTTAATTAATTTGACATTTAGTCTCCGATTTTACAAAGTTGATGCTGCATATCCCCAGTGTGCACATTCCGTTGGCGGAGCACTTCCTCACTACCATGACTAGCATCGACTCACGGAGCGATGCACTATGGGCAGCTATCCCACAGTTCCTGCTGCCGATTGGAATTCTGGGTTAGGCTCCCAATGCCTGATGGGACAAAAACATTTTCACAGGTTGTTTTGGGTACACGTCGTCCGCCTCCCAGGATGCACTTGCCTCCTCCTTCCCTAAAAGCAATGGCAAACAATCATTTTCGCGCCTAAGCCTGGGTTACTTGTGCAGATGCAATAGCACAGCAAGCATGGACCCTGCTCAGCTGTGCACTGTTGTTGTGAGCGTTGCCAACACTGCGCATTGGAAGAATGTGATGCCACGCAAATAGCCATGCTGGAAGCCACGGAATGGAGCAATTCACACATGCTGGCAGTGGCAGCTGGGTTTGTTGACAAGGTGGAATGCCACTTCTGGGCCCAAGAAACAAGTACAGACTGGTGGGATCACGTCGTGATGCAGGTCTGGGATGAGGGGCAGTGGCTGCAGAACTTTCAAATATATACGGCAACTTTCATGGAACTTTGCAAATTGCTTTCCCCAGCCCTGAAGCACAGAAATACCCAAATGAGACCTGCTCTGACAGTTGAGAAGCGAGTGAGGATAGCTCCATGGAAGCTTGCAACGCCAAACTGCTACCGGTCAGTCGGGAATCAGTTTGGAGCGTGTAAATCTACCATGGGGGCTGCTGTGACCCAAGTAGCCAGGGCAATCAATTCACTTCTGCTAAGAAGGGTAGTGACTCTGGGAAATGTGCAGGACATAGTGGATGGCTTTCCTGCAATGGGGTTCCCTAACTGCGATGGGGCAATAGACGGAATGCACATCCCTATCTTTGCACCAGACCACCTTGCCAACCAGTATATAAACCACAAGGGCTACTTCTCAATGGTGTTGCAAGCACTGGTGGATCACAAGGGCTGTTTCACTGACATCCACATAGGATAGTCGGGAAAGATACATGACGTGTGCATCCTTAGGAACTCCGGTCTCTTTAGAAAGTTGCAAGAAGGAACTTTCTTCCCAGACCGGAAAATTACCATTGGTGACGTTGAAATGCCAATAGTTATCCTTGGAGACCCAGCCTACCCCTTGCTCCCATGGTTCAGGTAGCTGTATAAAAGCAGCCTGGACAGCAGTAAGGAGCATTTCAACGATAGGCTGAGCAAGTGCAGAATGGTGGTAAAATGTGCCTTTGGACATTTAAAGGGGTGTTGGCGCAGTTTACTCACTAGGTTAGACCTCAGCAAAAGCAATATTCCCATTGTTGCTGCTTGCTGTGTGCTCCATAATATCTGTGAAAGTAAGGGGAGAAAGTTTCTGGTGGGGTTGGGGGTTGAGGCAGATTGCCTAGCTGCCAATTATGAGCAGCCAGATACCAGGGCAATAAGAAGAGCACATCGAGGCGCACTGCATCTCTGAGAGGCTTTGAAAACCAGTTTCATGAATGACTCAACACTGATGTGACAGTTCTGTGTGTTATTCCTTACCAAGCTGCCCCCTTTTTCGCATGTACTTCCCTGTAAACTAAACCCCCACCAATCACAGTGTGCACAATGAATAAAGAGCCTCTTGTCCTCAATCCACACATTTTTATTATGCTAACAAACACTGAACAAAGACAGCAATGAATAGCAAATATAACCCAGGTCTAAGGTCCTGATAACACAGGGAAGGAGGGGCAAGGACATGTAGCTTATTACAACTGCACTGTCTAGCAATCAAAGCTGTGGAAATGAGAGCCTTCTGCTACATGAACCATCCCCTTGAGTTGAGTTCAAGGGATAACGGAGCTTCCCCCTTGCCCCCCACACCCTGGATTCTAAAATGTCTGGAAGAGGAGGATATGGAACTTGGTGAGGAGGGCAGCTGGTTCATCATTGGGTGCAGTGGGACTCTAAGGTCTAGCTGCCTTTCCTGCATCTCAACCAGACACCACAACATATCTATTTGTTCCCCCATAAGCCGCAATATCTCCTTTTGTGTGTTATGCTCTTGTTCCCCTCATGCTTTCCTGCCCTCTTCCTGTTCCCCGCATATGCTCTTGTGCGTATGCTCTCCAACAGTGTACGCTTCCATGCATTCAGCTGGGCCCTGTCAGTCTCGGAGGAATGCATCAAATCACAGAACATGTCTTCCCTTGTCCACTTTTTTCGCCTTCTAATCTGGGACAGCCTTTGTGCTGGTGTGGAGGAAGCACCCACAGACAAGGTTGCAGCTGTAAGGGAAAAAACCCCACAAGGGTAGCCTTACAGAACATACATTGTTGAAAACAGAAGGTTAACTCTTGCAACGAATGAAACACTTCACAGCAGTAAATACATTCCCTGAGGTACACGGCCATATTTTGTCTTTTAAAAGAAGAGCCTACCAGTAAGGTACAACACATGGCAGAGCATGGAGCAGCAGATTTCGGTTTGCAGGCAGTCATGGTAAGCACACAAGAAAGGGAAGGAGGTGTCAGGGCACACCTAGGGACATTTTTTGGTAGGGAACTCTTGGCACATAAACAGGCTTTTCCAGGGAGCACCCTTTGCGTAGCTGGACTGGCTGCCACTGTATCCCAATTGTTTACCTCAGATTAAACATTAACCACGAATGCATTTAACCCCTATAGTGTGATTACAAGTGTGCACTCACCAGAGGTGCGTTCCCCACCATCACAGTCCCGCAACTGTAGGTTCTGGGAGGGGACTGGCTCCTGCATTAGGAAAAGGTCCTGGCTGTCGGGGAGAATGGATCCTCCATTTGCCTGCTGCACATTCTCCTCCTCCTCCTCTTCCTCATCAACAATGTCCTCCTCGTTGTTCCCCGAGGCTGCCTGGGGCCCCTGGGAGGTATCCATGGAGAGTGTTGGGGTATTGGTGGGGCCCCCGCCTAGAATCTCATGCAGCTGCTCATAGAAGCGGCATGTCTGTGGGCTCAGAACCAGAGTGACTGCATGCCTGAACTGAAGTGCAGTGGAGTTGAAAGTGCTGTCCATAGCAGTCACATCGGAGTACTCTGGGACACCTCCTGGAGGCCAATCCCATCAAATTACACAGCGTTGTGTCTACACTACGCCTAATTCGACCCGGGAAGGTCGACTCTAGTGCTACGCCTCTCACAGAGGTGGAGTACAGGCGTCAATTTTACAAGCCCTTTAGGTCATCAGAAAGGGCTCAGTAGTGTAGACACACACATTATAAATTCGACCTAACGCAGCATATGTCACTCTAATGCTGTAGTGTAGACCAGGCCTCAGTTCCTCACTCTCATTTGATAACATCAAAACCTAAGTTAGTTCCTTAGCTGTGAAGAAAGAGCAGGGAGGGACATAGAGAGGAGCAGTAGCTAGAAGAAACTTTCAAGTGATCTGGTTGCACGTGTCCAGGCAACCCTCTCCTCTCTCCCTCACTGCATTCAGCAACTTGAAGACCGCAATACACTGGACTTCACTGGCACGGGACGTGCTTAGTATGGAATAAAATGGTTATAGGAGATTAAAGAGGAATTTCTAAACTAAATATTTTCCTTTCAATGTACTATTCATTAGTTTTAAACACATGTAAACTTTGCTTGTAATAGACACATTCTAAATGTGATTGTTACTCTACAGGGAAAGTGAGAGCTGGCGGGTGTCAAAAGGAGCAGCAGGAGCTGTGCTTCTCTGTTATTTTAAAAGAAAATAATTATCCGCGCATTGTGTCAGGCCTTTTCCTCATCAGCTCGGCAAGGACTTTCAAAGTCAGTCATTTACATTTTGCAGTGCAACAATTCCAGGCTGCGGGAGTCTCACCAGCCAGCCAGCAGATCTATGCTGGAGTGAGAATTCACAGTACAAAACTGCGTATAACTTTCAAGTGCCCCATGACCAGGTAAACTGTAATTCATTTGTTAGTCACTAAATGAGGTTGTTGCTGTATAAAGCACTAATTGAAGACAACCCCTCCCCTAAAGACTTTACTTTCTAGTAAACAAATAGAGACTATGGGATGAAGTTGGAAGCCCAGAGGAAGCCTCAACATTGGATCAAAGAAAGTTCCCATAGCCCATCAGACCGGTGGCTCAGTTAGTCCAACATCCTTTCTTCAACAGCGGCTTCAAGATGCTTCAAGAAGGTGCAAGAAGCCTTGTAATGGATAATTATGGAATAACCTGCCCTCTGGGGGAAGGTTCTTGAAAACCCCAAGTATTTAGGCACTGAAGCAAGAGGGTTTATATCCTGTATAGTGTAATTGTGGTATAGGGAGTATGATCAAAAGCCAGAGGGCATGGCCAGAGTGCAGCTGCACCCCATGAGGTTAGGAGGAGCTGTGTTCGAGACAGAACAGCCCAGTCAGTGGCCCCAGAATATGCTTTTTTCCTCCCCACCCATTTCCCAAGTCAACAAGAATTTGGGCAGAACTGAGAATCAGACCAAATGTCTCCTCAGTCTGATCTAGAGATAGGCCTGAACCAAACCCCCCTGAATCTGGGGGAGATCTGGATTAGAAATTGAGGGCTCAGACCCATCTCTCAGCTAAGCCTTAGGGCCTGTTAACAAGGAAAATTGACCATAACATGAGCTCCTGCTATGGTCAGTTTGCTTGTGCAGATGGGCTCCGGCTCAGCCTGTTGGGGAGACACACGGTTAGCCCTACTTGTTATGGGTGGAGTACACAGAGGGGAACAAACTACACCTGCGGGAATTGTGCTACGAGCCTCTGCTGTAGGTTTCAGAGTAGCAGCCGTGTGAGTCTGTATCCGCAAAAAGAACAGGAGTACTTGTGGCACCTTAGATTTGTAGGTTTGATTCCCTCTGCCACTCTGGAGACAGCTGGGTTTTGGTGGAGGTGGCTGGAGAGCCACTTTCCTTTTTCTTTGTGTTGCTCCCAACATGTTTGGGATGCACCTGTCCCCTTGGGTGTGCTTCTGCCCAAGACAGCCACATGGTGTACACTCTCCTGTGAGATCTGATCACCCCCCCAAGAGACATCCCATGCATGCTCCCCTTCCTCTGTGAGACATCTGCTCCTCACACACACAAGAGGTATTGTGGCTAAATCAGCCCATGAATAAGAGCCAAGTGCTTCCTCCTGTGGAGAACTAATCCCACCTCCGCCACTGACTCATTTTGTGGCCTTGAGCATATACTTAATGTCTCTGGCTGAGTCTCTACCAGCCTCTTTTCTGAAAGACTCCTCAACAGTGCTGAACCAAGTGCAGCTCTCGCAATGGTAAGAGCATTAGGATAGACCCTGCCGTCGTGTTATAACCACCATGTCATCTCATCCTGCTCAGAGCAGGTCGACCCAATGGTTGGTGGCTACTAGCACTTTGTCTACCTACAGCTGCCACTGGGGGAGCTGTGCAGGTATTAGCAATGGCAGGACATTTTTCAGAAAAAAATAGACTATTGTAGACAAGGCCCCTGTGTTTCCATTTCTATTTCCCCATCTGTCACAGGTGAATGCCACACATAGGTGCTAACCAGCAACAACGATGTGGGTGAAACCAGACAATCACTGTGCTCTCCAAAGAACTCACATAAGAAAATGATAAAAGACCCGATCACCTTTTACAAAGTGACTACTCCATATCTGACCTCTCAGTCTTCATCCTCACAGGAAATTTGCACAGCACTTTCAAAAGACAGGCCTGGGAGCTTAAATTCATAACTTTTCTAGACACTAAAAATCATGGACTGAACAGACACACTGGATTTATGGCTTATTACAACAATCTATAACCCACGAACAATCCCCTCCAGCTTCTCCCCCCTCTTCCTTTCTTCCCTATGACTAGAGGGGTGTTAACGGGTCACTTCAACTTGAATGGTCCCTTGAAATATGTGTTTACTTATGCTAAACAATCTGTTCCACCTTGTATTTAGCTGTGACACTCTGAGTACCTTTCCCAGACCTGAAGAAGAGTTCTGTGTAAGCTCAAAAGCTTGTCTCTCTCACCAACAGAAGTTGGCCCAATAAAAGATATGATCTCATCCACCTTGTCTTGCTAATATCCTGGGACCGACAGGGCTACAACATCACTGCGTATCACATTGGTGCTCTGAGGTTTATTTAGTAAATGTCTGTACTGTGTAGGGTGACCAGATAGCAAATGTGAAAAATTGGGACGGGGGTGGGGGTAATAGGCGCCTATATAAGAAAAAGCCCTGAATATCAGGACTGTCCCTATAAAATTGGGACATCTGGTCACCCTAGTACTGTGCTGTGGAGATATACAATTATATGTAAATGCTGAGTTATTATATGGGCAGCTGCTCCAGGTGATAAACCTGCCCTCCCCATCATGTGCATCCCTAACACATTTGTTCTTTACGCAGGCCAGCCTCTGTCTATGCAGGTTTCCCTCCCTGCCATGCTTCAGGGGTGGGGTGGCTATTTTTTCCCTGCAGGGTGACTTCACAGAATTGCGTGCACACAAGAAAAGGAAAGGATAGCCTCTCCTGGCTCAACCTCCACTCTGTGCTCACTCTTTCACAAGGAGGAAAACCAAGAGAGGGCAGCATCTCCAAGTCCAATCCTTTGGTGTCCTCTTCTCTTTTAGGGGAGGTGATATTTCACAGCCATTTCTCCCCACTGTAGAGCATAGTGTTGGGGTGGGCGTGAATAGGTTCACGTAGCCAGATCCTCCCCACTCATTCATTGAAAAAGAGCTAAGCGAGGAAAGGCCTCACACATCTTCAGTTCTTCAGTGATGGAACCCTACCCACTATATCCCAAAAGTAGACCGAGACAAGACTTACTGTCTGTAAGGCCCAGTGCAAGAGTCTCCTCTTCAGCCAGGTCTTCCCCACGGTGGAGTTACATGATGGGTCAGCAATGTTGTCTCCTGGAAATGAAGAGGAATCCTGGGCCACTCAAGAACACTGTTTAAAACAGAGAAGAAAGCTGGGTCCATCTTTAGGACACACAGAATGTCACTCTACATTTTGTATATGGTACATACATAATATGGTTATGGATGCATTAGAAATGGAGGGGTGGATAGAAAAGAATAGATAGGAGAGGAGGGGTGTTGTTCCTTTGAGATCTGAACTCAGGTAAACCGAAAAGATACCATTTCAGGGGAATAGCACAAGGTCTGCAAATAGTTATATGTAAGCTGAATTTTACTTGAAGAGGCAGAAAAACTCCAGGGTGGAAAGGAAGGGTCAGTGAAGGGTATTAGAGAAGGAGGGAACAATGTTATAGCTACTAATTACTGCTGAGATAAAACGTTCTCTCTCTTAGAGGTTTCTATAGTACTCAATCATAATGAGCTTCCATTGTCAATGCTTATAACTTTCTGAAAACTTATTTTTAAGAATAAAATTTCTCAGCTTTGGTCTCATCCCCAAAAGCAAAAATTATTTTAGATGGAAAGTTTTAATAAAATGTTGTTGTTCTCCCCCCCTCCCTTTTTTTTTTTTTGAGTATTACAGAAGTGGTTGTCATCAGTGGAAAGATGGGTGTGTCCCCCGCACACACACACACTTTTTTATCCCTGCTGATGGCTGTTTCCAAACTGCAGACTTGGCCCATACACAGTCCTGAATAAGGAATTCACCTTGTTGGAAGAACTTTTCATTAGCAGTAACAAAGCTGTTAATATTTGAAACTGAGCATGCCCAGTGCACTTTCTTCACTCGTTCAAGTATACACCAAAGTGCAATGTTTCCACGTGCAGAGAGGAAATTTGGGATCATCCTCACCTGTGATTCAACTTCATTTAAAATGGAGGCAGTGGGAAGTAAGGATTGCTTTGCACCTGGCAGTCAGTAAGCCCCAAAGAGCTTTTCTCATGGGACTCCTTTGTCAATAAATGCACTCTGCAGAGCTTGGCCCTTTTAGTCAGGTTGAGTCCTGCTTAACACCCTTTCCCTGCAGTAATTATCCTCCTTAACTTTAAAACTTGCCACCTGCACAGTGGCTTATAAAATTTTAAAGCTAATGCTCTAACAAACTCAACTAGCTCTCCAACAGATGTTTAAGTGTGTACTCAGATGAATAAATTATGGGCGTCCACAGAAGTTGCTATTGAGGAGGCAGTAGGTGGATGTTTTTGAGAGCAGATATAATTGATTTAAATTATAGTGTCCAGAGCAATCATCTGGGATTGTCTTTTGCTGTCTGGTCAAAATGTGAACTGCAGCATTCAGTGATAATGTGATAACAGCAGTGGTGTGAGTGCAGACAACTTGTACTAGAGAGTCTGTCTGCAATTATTCCTACTTTCCCCTACTATATTTCTATTACTGATGGGCCCCCAAACTAATACCTGAACCTAGATGCTTGCAAAATGTAGAAGGGGGCAGATTTGGAATTTGATCCCCAATCTGAATCTGGCAGCTCTATCTCTAAAAGACAAACCAAAGCTCCCAGATACAAACAGCCCTGACCTTCAGGTGGAGGGAGGAAATCCAGGTTTAAATGTGAATTTTGTTACTTAGATCCATCACTTATTTTTATTTCTATCTAGGCCTTGGATTTTGTGCCTGTGCAATTGTATATCTGAAGTACTGTATCAAGGATACCAATCCCCTCTGCCATGTACATTGGCCAAACCAGACAGTCTCTATGCAAAAGAATAAATGGACACAAATCTGACATCAGGAATCATAACATTCAAAAACCAGTAGGAGAACACTTCAACCTCTCTGGCCACCCAATGACAGACCTCAAAGTGCCAATTCTTTGACAAAAAAACTTCAAAAACAGACTCCAACGTGAAGCTGCAGAACTGGAATTAATTTGCAAACTAGATACCATCAGATTAGGCCTGAATAAAGACTGGGAGTGGTTGGGTCATTACAAAACCTAAACTTAATTTCCCCAATAAAAAGAAGAGGAGTACTTGTGGCACTTTAGAGACTAACAAATTTATCTGAGCATAAGCTTTCGTGGGCTACAGCTCACTTCATCAGATACAAACTAACACGGCTGCTACTCTGAAATCTGTCAATTTCCCCAAAACTAATTTCTCCCTACTGTTACTCACACCTTTTTGTCAACTGTCTGTAATGGGCCACTCTCTTACCACTTCAAAAGTTATTTCTCCTCCCTTGGTATCCTGCTGTTAATTGATTTATCTCGTTAGACTGACCTCACACTTGGTAAAGCAACCCACATCCTTTCATGTATTTATACCTGCTCCTGTATCTTTTACTTCATACATCTGATGAAGTGGATTCTAGCCCATGAAAACTTGTGCCCAAATAAATTTGTTAGTCTCTAAGATGCCACAAGGACTCCTCATTGTTTTTGCTGATACAGACTAACATGGCTGCCACTGAAACCAATCCCCTGTGCTCTCTTACTTTCTGTTTTGAATAATATGTTTATTGTATTTGTTAAAAAGAGCAGAGGGGTGGTCATCGGGACATATCTGATCCCATCTGCTTTTAAATGCTAAGCGGGAAAGTATGTGGCTAAAGTTGCTTCCAAGGCTTGATATGATTATCATGGGACAAGACAATAACAACCACTGTGCCCATGTGGTTCCTTCCTGTAATGTTTGCTGTGTAGAGAGCAAAAGACCCAGCACATCCATTCAACTCCATTAACCTCCAAGGGAGTTTCTCCTGGTTTACACTGGTGGAAATGAGAGGAGAATCTCATGCCAAGAACCATGTAGGTTCTTGTGACTCAAGTTGCTGCTTGCAGGCCTCAAATGGGAAGTAATGTACAGATATAAAGTAGATTCTCCCCTAGCTTGCCAGGTCATACGTCCAGGAACAAGGAATGCAGGCCAGACTGGAGGTGGGGGAGGGGGGGCTGTATCCCGGAAAGTAGTGATGCTGAAAAGCATCCCAGGGTCCTAGTGGAGAGGCAGCTCAGCATGAGCTTCCAGTTCGATGCTGTGGCAATAAGAGCTAAAGTGATCCTTGAATGTGTAATCAGGAGAGTAGTGAGTAGGGCGCTGATTTTACCTCTGTGTATGGTATTAGTGAGACAGATACTGGAACACTGCTTACAGTTCTGGTGTCCATGTTTTAAAAACGGGAGAGGATGCAGAAAAAAAGACACAAAAATGATCCGCGATCTGGAGAAAATATCTTCTAGTGAGAGATTAAAGAGCTCAACTTGTTTAGATTTTTCCAAAAGAAGACTGAGGTGACTTGATTACAGTACCATCACGGGGAGAAAATACTGGATACTAAAGTCAGAACAAGAACCAATGGTTGGAAGCTGAAACCAGACAAATCAAAATTAGAAATAAGACACAAACTTTTAATAGTGAGGATGATTAGCCACTGGAACAAACTACCAAGGAAAGTGGTGGATCTCCATCACTTGATGCCCTCAGCTCAAGACGGGATCATAGAATCATAGAAGATTAGGGTTGGAAGAGACCTCAGGAGGTCATCTAGTCCAACCCCTTGCTCAAAGCAGGACCAACACCAACTAAATCATCCCAGTAAGGGCTTTGTCAAGCGGGGCCTTAAAAACCTCTAAGGATGGAGATTCCACCACCTCCCGAGGTAACCCATTCCAGTGCTTCACCACCCTCCTAGTGAAATAGTGTTTCCTAATATCTAAACTAGACCTCCAACACTGCAACTTCAGACCATTGCTCTTGTTCTGTCATCTGCCACCACTTAGAACAGCCGAGCTCCATCCTCTTTGGAACCCCCCTTCAGGTAATTGAAGGCTGCTATCAAATCCCCCCTCACCCTTCTCTTCTGCAGACTAAACAAGCCCAGTTTCCTCAGCCTCTCCTCGTAAGTCCTGTGCCCCAGCCCCCTGATCATTTTCATTGCCCTCCACTGGACTCTCTCCAATTTGTCCACATCCTTTCTGTAGTGGGGGGGCCCAAAACTGGACACAATACTCCAGATGTGGCCTCACCAGTGCCAAATGGAGGGGAATAATCACTTCCCTCGATCTACTGGCAATGCTCCTACTAATGCAGCCCAATATGCCATTAGCCTTCTTAGCAACAAGGGCACACTGCTGACTCATATCCAGCTTCTCATTCACTGTAATCCCCAGATCTTTTTCTGCAGAACTGCTGCTTAGACAGTCGGTCTCCAGCCTGCAGCAGTGCATGGGCTTCTTCTGTCCTAAGTGCAGGACTCTGCACTTGTCCTTGTTGAACCTCGTCAGATTTCTTTTGGCCCAATCCTCCAATTTGTGTAGGTCACTCTGGACCCTATCCCTACCCTCCAGTGTATCTACCTCTCCCCCCATCTTAGTGTCATCTGCTAACTTGCTGAGGGTGCAATCCATCCCATCATCCAGATCATTAATGAAGATGTTGAACAAAACCAGCCCCAGGACTAACTCCTGGGGCGCTCCGCTTGATACCGGCTGCCAACTAGACATCGAGCCATTGATCACTACCCATTTAGCCCGATGACCTAGCCAGCTTTCTATCAATCTTATAGTCCATTCATCCAATCCATATTTTTTTAACTTGCTGGCAATAATACTGTGGGAGGGATGCCTTTCTGGAAGATATGGTTTAGCCAAACACTAATTATTGGGCTCAGTACATGGCTAACTGGATGAAATTCTATGGCCTGCATTTTACAATAGGTCAGACAAGTGGCTCTAGAAAAGAAGGACAGTCCTGTGGTTACAGCAGTAGCCTGGGATTCAGGAGACCCAGGTTCAATTCCCTGTTCTGCCACAGGCTTCCTGTGCCCTGGTCTACACTAGGACTTTAGGTCGAATTTAGCAGCATTAAATCGATGTAAACCTGCACCCGTCCACACGATGAAGCCCTTTATTTCGTCTTAAAGGGCTCTTAAAATCAATTTCCTTACTCCACCCCTGACAAGTGGATTAGCGCTTAAATCGGCCTTGCCAGCTCGAATTTGGGGCACTGTGGACACAATTCGACGGTATTGGCCTCCGGAAGCTATCCCAGAGTGCTCCATTGTGACCGCTCTGGACAGCACTCTCAACTCAGATGCACTGGCCAGGTAGACAGGAAAAGAACCGCGAACTTTTGAATCTCATTTCCTGTTTGGCCAGCGTGGCAAGCTGCAGGTGACCATGCAGAGCTCATCAGCAGAGGTGACCATGATGGAGTCCCAGAATCGCAAAAGAGTTCCAGCATGGACCGAACGGGAGGTACGGGATCTGATCGCTGTTTGGGGAGAGGAATCCGTGCTATCAGAACTCCGTTCCAGTTTTCGAAATGCCAAAACCTTTGTCAAAATCTCCCAGGGCATGAAGGACAGAGGCCATAACAGGGACCCGAAGCAGTGCCGCGTGAAACTGAAGGAGCTGAGGCAAGCCTACCAGAAAACCAGAGAGGCGAACGGCCGCTCCGGGTCAGAGCCCCAAACATGCCACTTCTATGATGAGCTGCATGCCATTTTAGGGGGTTCAGCCACCACTACCCTAGCCGTGTTGTTTGACTCCTTCAATGGAGATGGAGGCAATACGGAAGCAGGTTTTGGGGACGAAGAAGATGATGATGAGGTTGTAGATAGCTCACAACAAGCAAGCGGAGAAACTGGTTTTCCCGACAGCCAGGAACAGTTTCTCACCCTGGACCTGGAGCCAGTACCCCCCGAACCCACCCAAGGCTGCCTCCTGGACCCAGCAGGTGGAGAAGGGACCTCTGGTGAGTGTACCTTTTAAAATACTATACATGGTTTAAAAGGAAGCATGTGAAAGGATTACTTTGCCCTGGCATTCGCGGTTCTCCTAGATGTACTCCCAAAGCCTTTGCAAAAGGTTTCTGGGAAGGGCAGCCTTATTGCGTCCTTCATGGTAGGACACTTTACCACTCCAGGACAGTAACACGTACTCAGGAATCATTGTAGAACAAAGCATTGCAGTGTATGTTTGCTGGCATTCAAACAACATCCGTTCTTTATCTCTCTGTGTTATCCTCAGGAGAGTGAGATATAATTCATGGTCACCTGGTTGAAATAGAGTGCTTTTCTTCAGGGGACACTCAGAGGAGCCCATTCCTGCTGGGCTGTTTGCCTGTGGCTAAACAGAAATGTTCCCCGCTGTTAGCCATGGGGGGGGGGAAGGTTGAGGGGGTAGCCACGCGGTGGGGGGAGGCAAAATGCGACCTTGTAACGAAAGCACATGTGCTATGTATGTAATGTTAACAGCAAGGTTTACCCTGAAAGAGTGTAGCCACTGTTTTATAAAATGTGTCTTTTTAAATACCGCTGTCCCTTTTTTTTTCTCCACCAGTTGCATGTGTTTCAATAATCACAGGATCTTCTCCTTCCCAGAGGCTAGTGAAGCTTAGAAAGAAAGAAAAAACACACTCACGATGACATGTTCTCCGAGCTCATGCTGTCCTCCCACACTGACAGAGCACAGACGAATGCGTGGAGGCAAATAATGTCAGAGTGCAGGAAAGCACAAAATGACCGGGAGGAGAGGTGGCGGGCTGAAGAGAGTAAGTGGCGGGCTGAAGACAGGGCTGAAGCTCAAATGTGGCGGCAGCGTGATGAGAGGAGGCAGGATTCAATGCTGAGGCTGCTGGAGGACCAAACCAGTATGCTCCAGTGTATGGTTGAGCTGCAGCAAAGGCAGCTGGAGCACAGACTGCCACTACAGCCCCTGTGTAACCAACCGCCCTCCTCCCCAAGTTCCATAGCCTCCACACCCAGACGCCCAAGAACACGGTGGGGGTGCCTCCGGCCAACCAGCCACTCCACCACAGAGGATTGCCCAAAAAAAAGAAGGCTGTCATTCAATAAATTTTAAAGGTGTAAACTTTTAAAGTGCTGTGCTTAAAGTACTGTGTGGCATTTTCCTTCCCTCCTCCACCACCCCTCCTGGGCTACCTTGGTAGTCATCCCCCTATTTGTGTGATGAATGAATAAAGAATGCATGAATGTGAGGCAACAATGACTTTATTGCCTCTGCAAGCGGTGATTGAAGGGAGGAGGGGTGAGTGGTTAGCTTACAGGGAAGTAGAGTGAACCAAGGGGCGGGGGGTTTCATCAAGGAGAAACAAACAGAACTTTCACACCGTAGCCTGGCCAGTCATGAAACTGGTTTTCAAAGCTTCTCTGATGCGTACCGCGCCCTCCTGTGCTCTTCTAACCGCCCTGGTGTCTGGCTGCGCGTAACCAGCAGCCAGGCGATTTGCCTCAACCTCCCACCCCGCCATAAACGTCTCCCCCTTACTCTCACAGATATTGTGGAGCACACAGCAAGCAGTAATAACAGTGGGAATATTGGTTTCACTGAGGGCTAAGCGAGTCAGTAAACTGCGCCAGCGCGCCTTTAAACGTCCAAATGCACATTCTACCACCATTCTGCACTTGCTCAGCCTGTAGTTGAACAGCTCCTGACTACTGTCCAGGCTGCCTGTGTACGGCTTCATGAGCCTTGGCATTAAGCGGTAGGCTGGGTCCCCAAGGATACATATAGGCATTTCAACATCCCCAATAGTTATTTTCTGGTCTGGGAATAAAGTCCCTTCCTGCAGCTTTTGAAACAGACCAGAGTTCCTGAAGATGCGAGCGTCATGTACCTTTCCCGGCCATCCCACGTTGATGTTGGTGAAACGTCCCTTGTGATCCACCAGAGCTTGCAGCATTATCGAAAAGTACCCCTTGCGGTTTATGTACTCGGCGGCTTGGTGCTCCAGTGCCAAGATAGGGATATGGGTTCCGTCTATGGCCCCACCACAGTTAGGGAATCCCATTGCAGCAAAGCCATCCACTATGACCTGCACATTTCCTAGGGTCACTACCCTTGATATCAGCAGATCTTTGATTGCGTGGGCTACTTGCATCACAGCAGCCCCCACAGTAGATTTGCCCACTCCAAATTGATTCCCAACTGACCGGTAGCTGTCTGGCGTTGCAAGCTTCCACAGGGCTATCGCCACTCGCTTCTCAACTGTGAGGGCTGCTCTCATCTTGGTATTCATGCGCCTCAGGGCAGGGGAAAGCAAGTCACAAAGTTCCATGAAAGTGCCCTTACGCATGCGAAAGTTTCGCAGCCACTGGGAATCGTCCCAGACCTGCAACACTATGCGGTCCCACCAGTCTGTGCTTGTTTCCCGAGCCCAGAATCGGCGTTCCACAGCATGAACCTGCCCCATTAGCACCATGATGCATGCATTGGCAGGGTCCATGCTTTCAGAGAAATCTGTGTCCATGTCCTGATCACTCACGTGACCGCGCTGACGTGGCCTCCTCGCCCGGTATCGCTTTGCCAGGTTCTGGTGCTGCATATACTGCTGGATAATGCGTGTGGTGGTTAATGTGCTCCTAATTGCCAAAGTGAGCTGAGCGGTCTCCATGCTTGCCTTGGTATGGCGTCCGCACAGAAAAAAGGCGCGGAATGATTGTCTGCCGTTGCTCTGACGGAGGGAGGGGCGACTGACGACACGGCTTACAGGGTTGGTTTAAGGGAGCTAAAATCAACAAAGGGGGTGTCTTTACATCAAGGAGTATTTCAGGCAGGACTTCACGGAGGGTTCCAATAAGAAATGGTGCACCTAAGTTATTGTTCTTATTGGAACAAGGAGGTTAGCCTGGCTTCTGATTGATACATGGCTAGATTTACCTCGCTGCACCTTCTCTGTGAGTGACTGCAGTGTGACCTAGAGGAATGAGTCCCCTAGACGGGGGAGGAGGCAAATGAGTACAAAACAAATCTGGTCTATTTCTTGTTTTGATCCATTCCATCTATCTTTTACATCTTTGGTTGGCAGCAGATGGTGCAGAAGGACTACATGCCATCCACATCTCATGGCTGCTTGGCAGAAGATGGTACAGTACGACTGCTAGCCATCCTCATCTCTTGCCTGCCCGGCAGGAGATGGTACAGTATGACTGCTAGCAATCCGTATCGCCTGCCTGCTCACCATAAGACGGTTCAATAGGACTGACTGCAGGACTAAAGAGAATGACCTGCTCTAGTCACTCCAAATTTAGTCCCTGCACCCATGTCTGCCCAGGCGCTCCCAGCCGACGTGGCCAGGAGCACCTCGGACATGACGATGATGGCTACCAGTCGTACTGCACCGTCTGCTGCCACAAGGCAAGGGGTTGCTGCTATTGTGTAGCAATGCCGTACCGCGTCTGCCAGCACCCAGGAGACATAGGGTGACAGTTACCTGAGCGGGCTCCATGCTTGCCGTGGTATGGCGTCTGCACAGGTAACTCAGGAAAAAAGGCGCGAAATGATTGTCTGCCCTTGCTTTCATGGAGGGAGGGAGGGAACGGGGGCCTGACGATATGTACCCAGAACCACCCGCGACAATGTTTTAGCCCCATCAGGCATTGGGATCTCAACCCAGAATTCCAATGGGCAGCAGAGACTGCGGGAACTGTGGGATAGCTACCCACAGTGCAACGCTCCGGAAGTCGACTCTAGCCTCAGTACTGTGGAAGCGCTCCGCCGAGTTAATGCATTTAATGCACTTAGAGCATTTTCTGTGGGGACACACACACTCGAATATATAAAACCGATTTCTAAAAAAACGACTTCTATAAATTCGACCTTATTCCGTAGTGTAGACATACCCTGTGTGACCTTAGAAAAATTACATAAGTCTGGATCTTCAAAGACATTTAGGGCCCTGATTCCCATTAAAACTAAGACCTCCATAATTGGGATGTAGCTTCCCCCTCACTAAAACTGGGCTCATTGCCCACTTCTCTACCACCCAGGGCTGTGGTGAGGATAAATACATTGCAGCTTGTGAGGTACTCAGATACTATGGTAAGGAGGGCCATACAACTACCTTGGATGGATCCAATAGTCCCTTTGGCCTTAAAATCTCTGGGATTTACAGGTAGCCCTGCTGCCTTTAGATGCAGAAGTCCTGGATGCTATTATTTGCTGAAACGGATTCTTTAGCCATAATATGTTCACGGCAGTTCTGGCAGCGTTTTAGGGCCTTCTGAAACACAAAAGACAGTAAGGGTCAATAAGAGTGATCCTCAATTTGTTGTTCACTCTCTTCGATACCATTCTGCAGTCTGTAATGTTCACATCAGGTTTGCAGGTTATATTTAGTCTAGCCAGAGCTGTCTTCTTCACCAGCCCTTTCCAAACTGATGGCACATTCACTTGAGGTCCCTATTTGCAGCAGCCCAGAACTTTATGAAACAAGAGGTGATTGGGTAGGACTCTTATAGGAGCAAACATTATTAAGCTGGAGCCTCACGAGAACTTCAAGTCTGACCCCCATGCCTCCTCCCGCCGCCACTTTGGCGGGTGTGGGCTGAAATCTCAGATTTAAATCCCCAGATCCAAATCCACCCCTATGTTGTTGGTACTGGGTGGGATCCAAAGCTGGAAGAGGTCTATTTTCTGGTCCTGGTTGAGATGCAGCCCAAGATTATTACTAGTCACATGCCCAGTTGTATGCTACGCACTTCACAGAAGCATAGTCCTTGCCCAGAAGAGAGAAAGCAGTGGCAATCTTTTTGCGAGATCAGCTGTTCTCATATTTCCCCAACATGGGCTGAAATCTTGAATAACTGCACAGGTGATTTTGGTGCTGTTGCCCAAATCTATTCCAGATCAGATCGGCATCTTCTGGCCTGCCTAACTATTAATGTCATTACTCTGGGGACTGAAATTTCTCATTAGTGTAACACTAAGGTTGAGATTTTGGATGCACAGAAGTCAGGAAAGGCAGGGCCCAGTCCTTGGGCCTGACTACACTGTTTGTCCCAGAACACAAGGGGAGAGGGAAAGGGGACACTATGCTCCCCTTGCACTCCCCCAAGTTACAGCCTGCCAGGGCCAGTTCACCCCCAGCATAAGGCAGGGCAGCCTCTTAGCTGCTCTAACTTCCTCTGGTTGATAATGGCCTCAAAGGGGACAATTCACCTGGTGATCTAGGGCTACATTTTATCATGCAGGAGCCCTGCAGAAGAGATCTCAAGTTGGTCATTCTGTCATACGTGAGCTAGATTTTGGAGACCATCTTGTGTGTGATGTCACCATAAACTAAAACACCCACATTCAGCACTGAACGTACATTTTACCAGTAAATTGTATCGAATTGAAAATCTGCTCAACAGTAATGATGAGACTTCAGACGTCAGTATTAAATACACATACTGTATCAACATGAAACGTATCAGGTGTTACACACCTCACTGTAAACTAAGGAGCAAGGCACAGCCAAAGCACATGTCAAAAAGCCCATTGGCAGCACATGTAAAACCCTGTTTGTCCAATATTAACGTTCTCTGCAAACGTCAAATAAGGGAAGGACTCACTCGTGTTCTTCAGCTGCTTTTGGGCCACTCCATAACCACAATTAAACTGCTGATCAGACCAGGTTGACAGTTGTTTTCCACCAGTCCCCCCTTAGCCTGACAGCTATCCCGCCTCCAGCAGCCCTGACAGATATCTCGCTTACTGCAGCCCCCAACACCTCAGCCGCACCAGGCACAGCCCCCAACATCTCCAGACCCCAATAGCTCACCCACAACTTTCCCCCAGCCCCTCACCCACCACCTCCGGGACCTCCATGGCCTCTCACCGTGGCGCCCCTGGCTAAGCACTCTGCTCCCATCCTGGGTTAGGGGAATTGCTCCCATTCCTGGCCACCCCGCAGCTCTGCTTGCTCCCATTGCCTGCCCCGCACTCACAGAGCGCAGGCGAAATTTGCATGCTGAGTGTTGTTATGACCTGGCACCCAGGCTTGCACGCCACTCCGGTTTGGCCTGGTTGGTCACCCCCTATCATGACAGAGGGGCAGCTGGGCCAAATCTGAGCACTGTTGCAACCCCATACACCAAGTCGCAAAGCTGCTCACTCAAATTTGGCCCGGGTGCCCTCCCCCGCATCATGATGGAGGGAAAGCTGGGCCAAATTTGAGTGGCATTGCAACACCATGTGCTGGGGAAGTGCTGGAGCACTGCTCTGTTCTGGATTTCAGGGGCCAGAGCAATGCTCTGGACTGCTCCAGCACCACTACAGTCCTGTTACACCGGCCAGGAACCTGCAACAGCACTCTAACCCTGACCCCTCCCAGTGACACACTGCCAGCATACCCCCTACACAGGAGGGGGCTGGGAGGGAATGGTGCAGCATGGATTCTGACAACTCTACGCCAGCCAGGGAGTCCTCCAGGCCAGGGAGCGTGCCAGCTGCCTTGTTAGGGCAGCTGCACAAGCCTTTTATACTACCAGAGCAGTGCCAAGGGGCCAGATTGGAGCCCAGTGTCTGGTCCTCAGAGTTAAAGTTTTCTCAGAAACGCTGGGCCTGACTGTGATCTCATTTACTCCACCATATACCAGGAAGCGTGGAAGCCAGTGGAATGACACCAGTGTAAAGGTGGCGAAAGTGAGGTCAGAATCAGGCCCTGTGCTCTGCCTCCTTGCGTGTCACAGGACTTTCATCAGCTGATCATACAAACTTTGTACTTGGTGTTAGTGACTTGAGAGAGCCCCTCCCGCACGGCCTGCTAAACCTATTGAGATCAGTGCCCCATTTCCAAAAGTACACAACCTGAGGACCTCAACACATTAAGGATATTTTTTCCAGGCACAGAATAGACTCATTCCAGCAACTGCACCTAATAGAAGTTTGTTTTCCAAGTGGCAGTTCCTCCCACTTTGATTATGCAAAGGCTTTGTGTTTAGCTGGGGAAACAGACAGACTCCCAGTGTCCAGCTTCTCACCAGTACGTTCACATCTCGTGCATGGGGTTTATCACTAGCACACGTCCCTGCCCATTGCTCAATTCCCTGACAATGAAAATCTCAGCGTTAATGATATTCTTTGCTCTTCTCAGACGCCTGCCATGTGAGGAGCTCAAAGTATTTCACAGCTGTTAATTGCTTGATTCCTGCCTGAGTCATGCTGGTGTAAATCTTGACATCAGCACGGTTATTCCGGCTTTACACCAGGCCCAGAAGATTAGAATCTGACGCTAGTGGACCCCTGTGAAATGAGCAAGTATTTTATGTGGGGAAACTGAGGCACAGAGCGGATAAACGACTCGTTCACACAGGGAATCTGATCTACAGCTGCAACCAGGAGCAGCTATCCTCCCTCCCAGCCTGCTGCTCTAACAATGGCTGGGCAGGTGGGGACTTGGTATGAATGTAGTTTTTGCATCTCATAAATAGTTGAAACTCTAATGCTCACGCTGCCTTAGATATTACAGCTCACTCCATGCACTGCCTCTGAACCAATGTCCTCCCTCAGCTGCTTACAGCCTGCTGGCAATGAGGACAGTCATACTCGTAAGAACACCTCCTCTAGATCTCTCTCCTCCTGTCTCAGAGGCAACGAGCTCAAATAATGCAGAGCACAGAAAAATGATTCATACAGCCCAGGAGAGAACACCCAACACACCACAACAGCCAAAGGGGATGGGCCTATCCAGCCATTAAAATGCCCTTTCAGGCCTCAGAGCAGAGATCCAGAGCCCAGGCAAACATTCACCTCCTGTCTGCAAGCACAGCATGTTTACATAGGGTGTGGGAGGGCTGCTCAAAGGGAAGGCAGGGAGAATGCGATCAGAAGAGAAGGGGCAGGGGTACAAGAACTGCAGCCTGGGGAAGGTATTGAGACCAAGACGAACTCCCCCCTCCCTGGGATAGGGCTATAAGGGAGCCCCGGGGGGGACGGGGGAGAGGTGGGGAACTGGAGTTAAATCCTTCCCAGCTCCAGGTTTAAGCAGTTGATAGGTCTTTAGTTTGAAATGCATGTGTGTGTGTACAGTGCCCAGCTCAGAGGGGCCTCAGTCCTGATTGGGGCCTCTGGGTGATACCATAATAACAGCAATGGATGTGAGGGTTGTGAAGGGCTTGGAGACGAAAGGCGCTCCATTATAATGGAAGCAGCTTGATGGAAAGCTGCAGCAAGACTGCTGCTGCCCAGAGATGCCTGATTTCCTGAATTATACTGAAACAGTGTGAAGAAGATACACCCCTCCGCCTGCTGCAGGGGTCTGGCACTTTCCTCTGTAGCATCTGGTGCTGCTGGTCACTGATGCTGACAGGGTACTGGACTTACGCAGACCCCCAGTCTGGCAATTCCTCCATGGTCATGAGTAATTCTGACCCTCTCCCTCAAATCCTCTGAAAAAACAGCATGGAACAGGAATGGCAGAGTAGCTGTCAGGCTAAGGGGGGACTGGTGGGAAACAATTGTCAACCTGGTCTGATCAGCAGTTTAATTGTGGTTATGGAGTGGCCCAAAAGCAGCTGAAGAGCATGAGTGAGTCTTTCCCTTATTTGAAGTTTGCAGAGAACGTTAATATTGGACAAACAGGGTTTTACATGTGCTGCCAATGGGCTTTTTGACATGTGCTTTGGCTGTGCCTTGCTCCTTAGTTTACAGTGGGGTGTGTAACAGCTGATACGTTTCATGTTGATACAGTATGTATATTTAATACTAATGTCTGAAGTCTCATAATTGCTGTTGAGCAGATTTTCAATTCGATACAATTTACTGGTAAAATGTACGTTCAGTGCTGAATGTGGGTGTTTTAGTTTATGGTGACATCACACACAAGATGGTCTCCAAAATCTAGCTCACGTATGACAGAATGACCAAATTGAGATCACTTCTGCAGGGCTCCTGCACGATAAACTGTAGCCCTAGATCACCAGGTGAATTGTCCCCTTTGAGGCCATTATCAACCAGAGGAAGTCAGGGTGGGTATGGCAAAAGCAATATTTAGAGAAACACTAGAAACACTTTCTCATCTATGGGAGCTTGGTGAAAAAGCAAGAGTGGTCTTATTGGGAAGTGGGACATACACGGTGTTGAGGAAAGGTCTTATGACTCATTGTCTCCACTGGGAAGTGGATACACACAGAATGAATAAATAATAACACCTAGCTCTTTTATAGCTCTTTTCTTTAGTAGATCTCCGGTATAAGAAAGCCAGGACTTGATTCTTCATGCCACCCATAAGTTGCTACTACCATAGGGAGAACAGAACTGCAACAGCCAACTGTATATTAGTACCATTCCAGGAAGGAGTTCCATTCCCTTCTCAAAGGATTGGTCCCCTCAGGTCAGGGATGGGGTCCACTGATGGTGTGCAGAAGCCTGACACTGAATTCCCTGTGAATACCACATGGTTCACCTGCTACTGAGGATTTCAGGCTACAGGAAACCTCAGAGATGACGATAAACCTGGAGAGAGGAAACAGCCACAGGTGACAGACTGTATTCGCAAAAAGAAAAGGAGTACTTGTGGCACCTTAGAGACTAACCAATTTATTAGAGCATAAGCTTTCGTGAGCTACAGCTCACTTCCTCAGATGCATATCGTGGAAACTGCAGCAGACTTTATATATACACAGAGAATATGAAACAATACCTCCTCCTACCCCACTGTCCTGCTGGTAATAGCTTATCTAAAGTGATCATCAGGTGGGCCATTTCCAGCACAAATCCAGGTTTTCTCACCCTCCACCCCCCCACACAAATTCACTCTCCTGCTGGTGATAGCCCATCCAAAGTGACAACTCTTTACACAATGTGCATGACAATCAAGTTGGGCTATTTCCTGCACAAATCCAGGTTTTCTCACATCCCCCCCACCCCCATACACACACAAACTCACTCTCCTGCTGGTAATAGCTCATCCAAACTGACCACTCTTCAAGTTTAAATCCAAGTTAAACCAGAACATCTGGGGGGGGGGGGGTAGGAAAAAACAAGAGGAAACAGGCTACCTTGCATAATGACTTAGCCACTCCCAGTCTCTATTTAAGCCTAAATTAATAGTATCCAATTTGCAAATGAATTCCAATTCAGCAGTTTCTCGCTGGAGTCTGGATTTGAAGTTTTTTTGTTTTAAGATAGTGACCTTCATGTCTGTGATTGCGTGACCAGAGAGATTGAAGTGTTCTCCGACTGGTTTATGAATGTTATAATTCTTGACATCTGATTTGTGTCCATTTATTCTTTTACGTAGAGACTGTCCAGTTTGACCAATGTACATGGCAGAGGGGCATTGCTGGCACATGATGGCATATATCACATTGGTGGATGTGCAGGTGAACGAGCCTCTGATAGTGTGCTGATGTTATTAGGCCCTGTGATGGTGTCCCCTGAATAGATATGTGGGCACAATTGGCAACGGGCTTTGTTGCAAGGATAAGTTCCTGGGTTAGTGGTTCTGTTGTGTGGTATGTGGTTGTTGGTGAGTATTTGCTTCAGGTTGCGGGGCTGTCTGTAGGCAAGGACTGGCCTGTCTCCCAAGATTTGTGAGAGTGTTGGGTCATCCTTTAGGATAGGTTGTAGATCCTTAATAATGCGTTGGAGGGGTTTTAGTTGGGGGCTGAAGGTGACGGCTAGTGGCGTTCTGTTATTTTCTTTGTTAGGCCTGTCCTGTAGTAGGTAACTTCTGGGAACTCTTCTGGCTCTATCAATCTGTTTCTTTACTTCTGCAGGTGGGTATTGTAGTTGTAAGAAAGCTTGACAGAGATCTTGTAGGTGTTTGTCTCTGTCTGAGGGGTTGGAGCAAATGTGGTTGTATCGCAGAGCTTGGCTGTAGACGATGGATTGTGTGGTGTGGTCAGGGTGAAAGCTGGAGGCATGCAGGTAGGAATAGCGGTCAGTAGGTTTCCGGTATAGGGTGGTGTTTATGTGACCATTGTTTATTAGCACTGTAGTGTCCAGGAAGTGGATCTCTTGTGTGGACTGGACCAGGCTGAGGTTGGTGGACAAAGTCACAAAGTTCAGCTACCAGGTTAGCCGTGACATTATCGGGGATAGTGGGGAGTGCTGGTAGTGGATAGAAGATAAGGTAAAGGTAAATCTATAAGCCTCCCCTCTGTTGGAGGCTTATAGATTTACTTACAAAAAACTTCATATTTCCCTAGTGCTGCACAGACATTAGCTAATTAATCCATTTAATAGAGATCATCTCTTGGCTTGCACTGGGAGAGAGGAAAGAAGGCAGAGAAGGTCGGCACTGACCTGAATGGGGAGCCTAGCTGCACTTGGCAGATTGTCATTTTCAGACACTGGCCTGAGACGAGCAGGTTTCCATTTGTTTGTTTCCTTTTTAATAAATTCAGCCATTTCCTTGGCTTAGTGTTCTGGGCTGTGGATACACCTAATCTCTTCTCTCAGGTAATGAACTGCCCACATGACTTGTGTTGGGATCACTTACTGGGCACTCCTTTCTATCTCTCTGATAACCAGCGTGCTGCTCATCTCCAGGGCTTAGCTCGGGTGGGTTTCTGATTTCACCCCCAGGTAGCTTTTCTTTGCCACTGTTCTTGTTTCAGTGAGCTTGGGAAGAATTCCGATCTCAGAATCCCAATTAGTTTGGTCTTTGGGCTGTGTATCAATGGAAATCACTTGGATGTTCTCTCCAGGAGGTGGGGTCAGGGTAGGTAATCTAATTTTTAAAAATAAATTATACAAGCAGCTGGATTGCAGTACTTTTTTTTTGGCAATTGTGTTGAAACTCAGTACTGTCAGGGTTGAGTTTATCAGTTCCGGGTTGCTCACAATTGACTGTTGTTTTTTATATCGACATTGTAGCCACAACAGATCTGGAGAGGGGTCATTAGATAATGACTATGACAGATCATCAGACAGAACAGACGGCGATTTAGTGTTAAATGCACAGCTTCAGATACAAAGACTTACTTTGTTTTGTAATAACCCATATTTTCTGTGGAGAACAACAGACATTTCCTGGCTACGACCTTCCCCCCTTCATAATAAACTCCCAATAGCTCATTTATCGGTGAATGTGTTCTTTGGTAAGGCAGAAAATTTGGGGGCTGGGAGGTAGCAGTGGATTCTGCTCCAATAATGTCATTGTAGAGGAATGGTCACCTGCTCCAGCCTTAAAGGGCTTAAAACAGCCCAGGAGAGGGCTGTGGCTGGGAGCAAGCAGTTCCCAGGCTGACTGAGGAAGTAGGCTCAGCTGTAGCCATGCCCCAATAAGGGCTCAGCTGGCCTTTATAAGAGGGCAGTTGGCCAGGAGCAGACAAAGCCTCCTCTAGTTGTGGAAAGAGATGGGCCTGGCTACTGGGGAGCTTGAGAAGGTACCTGGAGAGGAGCAGGGCTGGGGGAGGCCAGAGGAGGTAGGAGGCTCCAGACTGGAAAAGCCCCAGACTGCAAGCCTGGCAGATGGCGTAAGCCAGGGTATTGGGGTTGCAACAGGGCAGCCCATGGAGAGGCACCAGGTCCAAACCGTCCTTGCCTGTGATGATTGGTTTATACACTGCAGTTTGCCCCAGTGTGCAGGGGCTCAATGGTGACTGGCAGTAGCCAAAGACTGAGGCGTGGTGGGGATAGTGGATGGGGGTTCCCTGGGGAGGGAAGACCCAAAGACTGGGAGGACTGCCAGGGGGCAGCACCCTGGGTAAAAGGGGCACTGGGGTCTTGGAGGGACATGGGAGGCCAGCGGCAGTGAGACACTGGCTTGCAGAGGGTGCTCTGGAAGTGCTAATTTCCTGAGAGACCAGCAGGAGGTGCTGCAGGGGTGAGTCCCACACTGTGACAGTTAAGTGTCTTTTCTCTTGCTTGGCTCACAGGCCAGGTTGTGGCTGGGAACTGAGGGATGCATGCTTTGGGTGCCATCATTACTTGGTGCTCTTTCAATTTGCTCTTCTTGGGAGAACAATTCTTTGCTTTCATGTGATGTCTGCAGAGGTGCAGTTTCTTGGAAGTCTGCCCATGTTCATGCCTCTCTGCTGTGCTTTTGGTATCTATGGCTGGCAGCCAGCATTGGAGAACTGATGGTTTACTCACATCAGGAAAATGCAGAGTTGGGCACCTGAGCTACACACTATTTGTGAGTAGACATCTGCCTTCAAAGCACAGATGGTCCCTGATGCACCTCTGATTTACTAGGAGCTCCTTTAAATCACTGCATTGAGACTTGAAAGTGAGGTACATAATTATGATTTTGTATTGACCATAACTGGCCAGCAGCTCATGGATATCCACACAATGCCCATGAAACTTTCGCTCCTTGGATACACTGTTTTCAAAGCAAAATTTGGGGCAGTTCCCTTTGGTTGCGCCAATGTCCTGGTCAGGCATTGGCAGGGCTTAACCCTGTACATTCCAAATAGAAGATGTGAAGCTTAGCTTTGGAACTGGATCCTACTCTAAACTTCTCCAAAGTTCAGGGTTGTTCAGAGCCTGTATTTCAGTTCAGGTCCATCTCTGCTATAAAGAGAGGCTTTAACACCTCTTTGCTTTTCACCCCTCATTCCTGCAATTCTGTATGGCTAAAGGTTTCCCTTCAGTGCTCAGCTTCTGCTGCTGCTGGACCCTTCACTGGAAGTATAATCCTGGGTTTATGACTCCATAACTTGTTGCCAGGGGAACAGCCATAATGTCACGTTCCCCAGAATGATCCCATTGCCTGCTAAACTATGAGAAGCCGAGACTGGCTGGGGAGGCAGCAAACTTCCTTTTTCCTAGGAAAGAATATTTATTTGTGGCTGAAAAGGTAAGTTCTTTACATTTAAAAAAAAAGTGAAACATCAAGACTCCTGTTTGGAAAAATGTTTTTTAAATATAACTGAATCAGGATGTTTGCAGACGGCTCTGGAGCAGACTTCCCCAAAGCTCAAGGGCGTTTTGACTCTAGGCCTCAGCTTGGGCCTCTCTCTAATGTGAAGGTTTTCCAAAGAATGGCAGCTCACCTGCTCAGCTCCTTAGTGCTTTGCATCCCCAGGCTCCTGGGTTTGAAAGAGTAGACTAGCCACCTAAGAGAGAGAGGGCTGAGTCTGCTTTCTGACTGGCAGGCTTTGCAACAGAGATTCGTGTGAGAGTTGAGGAGTCCTGCCTCTTGCTGTGGATCACCCATAAAGCTGCTGTGACTTGAGCTGGCCGTTGTGTATATCATTTGTGGTGGAGGTGGGGAAAGCACTGGTGGCACGACTGGGTTGCCTCTCACAAAAGGCAGTGCAGAGGCCTCCTCCTGTCTTTGGTTTGACGAGGTAGCAGATTTTCATTGTTGTAGGCCGCTTGTGTCGAACATTTGCACTTTTCCCCACAGCCTGACTGTTCCTCTCCCACCCCGGCCCCCTGTCAGCTCTAGGCTATTTGTCTTTTTAGAGGTCACCCACCACAGTCAATCCAACCAAACTTGTAATCTTTTAATTATAAATTCTTGAACTGCAGCCCAAATGCCTTGGTAAGTGTTTAATAAATAAAATTATTACAGGCCTGCTCGATACAAAGAAGTAGGTGCCTCTGAGTAAGCATGTAGCACACAACAACATCCAATCGGTGATCTATGGCCACAGTGGCTTCTGATCTGGGAACGCTGTTGCCAACTTTAGATACTCTATTAGAAGCAGGCCTGAAATCCAAATCCACATTCCTATCAGAATTGACCTCTTAAACTTCTCTGTAGAATGCTGCTCCTGGCCACCCCCCACTCCCCCAACCAAACAAAAACCTCAACCCCCTGATTTTTGGGGAGTGCTTGGGTTTGGAGATGGATTTTCATCCATGGGTTTGGAGAGCATTTAGATCAAGCCTGTCACTTGCCAAATGTGAGTAACTCTTCTCAAGTAGCCTGATCTGTTTATTTTTTTTATCTACATAATGCCAGATTCGATCATCCACCCTGGGGTGGAGCAGTCCCTTCCTCCACAAGTCGTGCCAGTGGAGTCCGTGGGGTTTGATCAGCTTTCACTTACACTCATTTTACGTAGGTGTAACTATCTGGACTTCAGTGACATTCCGCATCAGGGAGATGAGAACGAGGCTGTCTGGGTCTGTCTGCAGAACAAGGCGCTAGTCAGTGAGTAAGGGTGGCAGAATGTGTCTTGCTCTCTTGAAAACCTCAAGAGGAGGTAAAAGGAGCGACGTTTCTCTGACCGTCTCACAGAGGGGACGATGAGCCTTCTCTTGATTTTTCCAGGGTTCCTGTGTGGTCACTGCTTAGTGAAGAAACTCTCCCTAGGCAGTAACAGGCCCACAGGGCAGACCCCTTATGGCAAAAGCAGGGGGCTGATGTGACCCCAAAGTGTCATTCTGAAGTAGGGACCCCAGTAGATGCTGTTGGATCCAGCCATGCACAGGTCTCAACACTTCTTCTCTGGGAGAAGAGGGACAGAAGGGCATTGACGGGGAGCAAAACTTATTTTAAGCTGGAAACTGCTGGCTGTACTGCTTCTGTCAGAGTGGGAGAAGCCATTTCTTTGCTGGCACAGGTGCAACCTGGCACAGCTCCGCTTCAGGGAGCAGCGGACAGGAGGAGGAGCTCGTAGGCAGGAGGCTTTCATTAAAGATTAAACAGCAGGGATGGATGATGGGGCAGTCTGCAAGGAGCATTGTCAGCAGGACAGAATGAACAAGAGATCTAACCCACCAACACAGGGATGGGATCTCACTACATTAGACACCCTGCAAGGAGACAAGTCCAAAGAAAGGTAGTGGGTGAGGATCTGCCCCAAGATCCATCCAACTGGGCTTATATTAGAGAAGTCAGTCTGACAGGCTTTCCAGGGCTATACCCTCCAGAGCATTGCATTACTTCAGCCTTTGCCACTGGCACAGACTTTCTTCCTGGGCTAAGCCTCAGTCCTGGCGGGTGCCCCTCAGGGCAAAGACTCAGCTGAATGAACAATAAGACATGACAGGAGGCAACGTGTTTCCAGAGGATTGTTGCAGGCCTCAGGCAGTTTTATGGCCTCCCGTAGGCCGCTCCAGGCTAAATGGGCTTAACCACCTAAGAAGTGCACTGCATTGAGTGTCTGATTTCCACTAGGTAATGGGCTTTGTAAATAAAGATACAGCAGTAACAGGCCATGCACATTCTGGACAAAGAAGCAGGACTAAGGCACACCAATTAGTGCCAGCTTGGGTTCAATGTTCATAATCCAAATTAGATGGGTGGGGGGGGAGGGGAAGCACTCTGAGAGCTGCTCTGCTGTATGTTCATGCTGCATTGCAAACCAAGACATGACGGCATGTCCACAAAAGACAGACTGTGGATGTGGGAGTTTTCCCCTGAGATTTTAAGCCCAGAAGGGACCATTCAGTCTGACCTGATGTATAACACCAGGCAGAGAGGTCACTCAGGAAAATGGAACCATTTTCCAGTGATAGTCCTCAGCAGCAACCATTCGTGTTTTCAGTGTGACAGGAGCCATTGCACCCTAAATGTGCATGAAGCAAAACTGTAGGGAGCTAGGAACGTGCAAGACTAGACTGCCACAGCATGAGCAAGAAGCTACATGAAATGAGCAAGGGCCACTAATGCACCCTCCGGTCCTGCCTCGAGTGACCCTTTGCCATTGCTAAGGCTACCTGAGCCCCAAGGCTCAATTGTCATTAACCTGAGCCCCCAAGAGCACTGCCTGAGGCTGAAGCTTCAATGAATACTAGTTTCGGCCCCTGGGGATGCCGTGCTGCCCCATGGCAAAGGCTCGGCTCAGCTAACACGCATCTGGAGAGAGCTGTTTGATTGCAAAGGCTCAGCTGCTGCTGCTGCTGGCTCCTGCCCTTGAGGGGCTGTCCAGCCTGAAGGCACAGCTGGTCGGGGGGGGGGGGGGGTCTCTAGCCACAGCTGGAGGTGCCTGTCGATTATTTGTGCCTGTAATCTCTCCCCTGCCAGGTGGGTTAGTCGAGCAGAGAGAGGGAGGTGAAGGCCTCTCCCTCCCACTGCTCCTGAAAGGCCCTGTGCGGTTCCCGTGGCTCCAGGACACCCAGATTTTGACAGCAGTACAGTGACTTCCTACAGAGCTGGGCTGCTTGCCAGCTGAGCGCACCACACAGCTCTCCTGCTGGGCTGCAGCCCCCGGGTCACAGCCTGGCAGGGCAGCAAGCCCGGCTCAGCATCTCGCTGATTCAGTCACCAGGGCTCAGCTCTGGCAAACGGGGTGCCAGCAAGCTGCAGGGGGAAGTGACAGGATGACGCCACCTCCACGGTTACTCATGCAGCTCACTTTAGAGTCCTCTGCAGGCCGCTGCACCTACTGAAACTTCAGGGCAGGGTGTGTCCTCCTCCTTGCTGGTGCTGCTCCTTCCCCCTTACTCAGCACAGCGGAGCAAGGGCAGCCACCTTTGAAAGCTCTGGGGTGAGAGAAAGCTGCAATAATTGCAGGAATGTTTGACTCACACAGCCCCCTCCCACTCACACCGCAGACAAGAAGAATGTGGTTGGGATCTGCTCACCTGCAGCAAGGATGATTTCCATTCCTCTCCTCTCTGCCCCTCCCTGTGGCTGGTGGCAACAGGATTCAGGAAAGGGCTAGAACTTCCTGCTCCTATTCCCTCTGTGCGCCCCTCCAGTCAGAGTCTGGTGCATAGAGGAGGCAGGCCAGGGGCCTCTGCAATTTCCAGAGGCATGCCTGTTGATCATCTGTTTTCACTACAGCAGTTAGGGTGATCCTCTGCCATGCAGTGCCTGGACGTGAAAGTTCATAAGCTGCTGAGTTCATAGCCCTGTCAAGTGGCATTAGAATCCAGAATGGAGTACCTGGGGGTAGGTACAGGATGGGATTCCTTCCCAGCATCCCTAATTGCACTCTCCATTCTCTTTTCTGGAGGGAGCTCTCATTTCTAGGGCTCCCCCCTGGCGCCAGGGCTCTACCCAGACCAGCTAAGGAGAAGCAAAGCAAAGGTGGCTCCATGCAATCTTTGCACCTCCCTGATCCCTACAGCAGCTGGTGGCCACTTGGTATAAATTAGAGCAACCTCAGGCCTGCAATTTACACCTGTTTGTTACAGACCCTTAGAGGATGTTTTGCTAGCTGTGAATTGCTGGAGTACAGGTGTTCTGCCTCAACACCTATCCTGCAGGAGATGGGGAGAGGGTTGGGTGGGGATAGGCTAGTACTGGCTATATCTGCTCTACATCAGTCAGAGAAATCCACAACTTCCCCTTTCAGGGCGGTTTTACAATCCACTTGTGCTGTTGGAGCTGTGGAAAGGGTTTACAGAGCAAATCAGGAACTGACCTGGAGGACCTGATTTCTAAGAGCCTCAATCCAGTCTTCAGTTTTACAGATGCAGTCTTATATTCATAAATAACTGTGCCTTCAGTTTGGCACCTCATGTAACAGTGGGTGCAAAGCTGTGTCTGAAAACCAGGCCCAAACAGTTTTTCCTAACTTGCCCATGCTATATGCTGGATACGTTAAGAGAGAGCTTCATCTGCCTAACCGGATTCTTACACAGGATGGTAAAAGGTACTGGACTTAGATCATGAGAGTCTGAAGTCTCCTGTTTATTCATGGACCAGGCCTTACAGCATATACATTGCAGCAGCCTGAGACTCCCTTACCCACTGATAAGTGGGTGTAACTACACCATGCTGATACAGCCTCAACTGGAATAGAGTGTCCAGTGCTGGGCACCACATTTCAGGAAGGACATGGACAAATTGGAGGAAGTTCAGAGAAGAGCAACAAAAATGATCAAGGGTCTAGAAAACATGACCTATGAGGGAAGATTGAAAAAACTGGGTTTGTTTACTCTGAAGAGAGTAAGACTGAGATGGGACATAACAGTTTTCAACTATATAAAAAAGGTTGTTACAAGGAAGAGGGAGGAAAAATTGTTCTTAACCTCTGAGGATAGGACAAGAAGCAATGGGCTTAAATTGCAGCAAGGTAGTTTAGGTTGGACATGAGGAAAAACTTCCTGTCAGGGTAGTTAAGCACTGGAATAAATTGCCTAGGGAGGTTGTGAAAGCTCCATCATTGGAGATTTGTTTTAAGAGCAGGTTGGACAAACACCTGTCAGGGATGGATAATACTTAGATAATACTTAGTCCTGCCATAAGTGCAGGGGACTGGATAAGATGACCTCTCGAGGTCCCTTCCAGTCCTGTGATTCGATGAGTGCTGAATTTGGCCCACAGCGTATTATACAGGTACCTTGGCTATGCAAACAGCAGCCCGGTGCAGAAGTAACAGAGAGGAGAACGCAATTTTGCATTTAAAGGTTTGTTGGTTCAATTTTAAAAAAGGGTTGTCCTCGTCTTTGCAGCCCTTAAGGACAAAACTATTACTGACTTGGCTGGCTAGACAGCTGGTGCTAAAAACAACTTCGGCTGGATCTGCCTAGCCATGTCAGCAGATCAGGTTTGTCAGCTCTGTGTAGCAGGTGAGGGTTGAACTGTGTTTATTTTATCTGGGTGTCAATTTGCCTCAGGTGGGTTTTTGTTCTTAATTCAACAGATCTTGTGCATGGGAAAAGGTGCCAAATGAGAAGCCGGCATCTTCGCTTTGTATTTTTTGTGGACAAACAGAAGTCATTGGCTGCCTAAACGCCCATATTGTAGGTAGGGTTTTATAACATGCTCATCTCTGTAGTCACTGAGCATCCAGAGATCTCAAAGATATATTAGAATTAGGAAAGGTATAGAGAAGGGCAACAAAAATGATTAGGGGCATGGAACAGCTTCCCTACTAGGAGACATTAAAAAGTTTGGCTTAGAAAAGAGATGACTAAGGGGGGATATGATAGAGGTCTACAAAACCATGAATTATGTGGAGAAAGTGAATAGGGAAATGTTATTTACCCCTTCACATAACACAAGCACCTGGGGTCACACAAAATTAACAGGCAGGAGGTTTAAAACAAACAGAAGGAAGTACTTCTTCACATGCACACAGTCAACCTGTGGAACTTGTTGCCAAGGGATGCTGTGAAAGTCAAAAGCATAATGGGTTCAAAATAGAATAGCCATTGATGGACCTATTAGCCAAGATGGTCAGGGATGCAACCTAAAGCTCTGGATATCTCTTAAATTCCAAGTGCTAGAAGCTGGATCTGGACAACAGGAGAAGGACCACTCTAAATTACCCTGGTCATTCCCTTTGAAGCGTCTGGCACTGGCCACTGTTGGAAGCAAGGACACTGGTCTAGATGGACCACTGGCTGTACTGGGTCAGACCATTCTTAGGTTCTATTTGTCCATAAATAAGGCTATGTTTTAGTCATGTTTTATTTATCATTGTTGCCCTATGCCTTCATGTTCTGATATAGGGCCAACTTGCTGTGGAGTACACAGGGCCTTGCCTTTATTTGGATCAAACTTCCTGGTATTTGTTGAACAATGGCCCTTTCTCAGACCTGGGAATCTTTAAAAATTCCTTAGGAGGATTCCAGTTGCTGATATTGGAATGGTCTGAGTGAAGCTGTGTGAGCATAATTCTTTCTTGCTCTACCAGCTTGCCCCTCTGATCCAGGGCTGTGTGTTGCAGCTGGCAACTGGAAACACTTCCTTTTGCAGGGGCCACGTTGGTGGGAACCAGGGAGTCCCCTGCCCCGAGGTAAGCGCTGCCCTGCACCCCTGCCCCAGCCCCGAACCCCCTTCTAGCGCCACACACCTAAACTGTTGCTGCTGCTGCTTGCCATGGGGCTGTGCAGAAGCCACAGTGGTCACGGAAAGTCACAGAATCCGTGACAGACACGCAGCCTTATCCATAAACAGCAAGTTCACTGGTGCAGCCACATTGTAGTAATGGTTTACAACATGCTCATTTCTGTAGTAACTGAACATCTAGATGTCTCAATCCACACTGGAAAGGACCAGCCCGAGGAGTGAGAGAGATTCTGTGTCCATGCCTCAGCCAGGAAAAAGGCTCTGCCAAGAAGAGCAGCAAGCCTGATGATAGAGCAACATGCCAATGGGGATGACAGAAAGCTGCCCTTAGCACTGGAATGAGGAATTTCCCATAGCAATGGCTTTTCATCACCCCTGAACCAGGTCAGACTGAAATCTGGTGAAAAGCCTTTTCTTACCAAACACATGAGCCATCTACTTACCTAATCCCTGCAGTTCCTCTGAAGGGCAGTGTGCTGTAATGACCCTGGCTTCACATGCTTCTGCAAAAGGACGTGTTTCTAGTTGCCATCTGCAACAAACAGCCCTGGATCAGAGGGGCAAGCGGCTCGAGCAAGAAAGAATTAAGCTCACACAGCTTCACTCAGGAGGATTCCAGTTGCTGATACTGGAACTGTCTAAGGGATTTTTAAGATTCCCAGGTCTGAGAAAGGGCCATTGTTCAACAAATACCAGGAAGTTTGATCCAAATAAAGGCAAGGCCCTGTGTACTCCACAGCAAGTTGGCCCTATATCAGAACATGAAGGCATAGGGCAACAATGATAAATACACATAAAATGTAGAAGAAAGTACAACCTCACAAAAAAATTGGGTACGCTGCTTGTTTCACTCCAAATCCAAGGATGAGTTTCACTTAAAGATGAGATACAGCAGAATCTCCTAAGAGTGGTTTCCTGTCCTACACCAGTATAGTTGCTATGAAGGTTGGTTCACTGTAGCAGAAGATCTATGTAGTAAAATACCCCCTTGTCTTCAGCACAGAAGAAGTGTCTGGGCCTCCCTTCCACACCCCTGCCAACATAAGAGGCATTAAAACCCTCTGAAATGTCCCTGGACAGCATTTTCTTCACTTCCCCAGTGGGGAACAGTTGTAGTAAGACAAGCCTAGCTCTTTGTCACTGCCTACCAAGACAGCTGCCCTGCAGCAAGCTCTGGGTAGGGATAGGAGACACAGTAGTAAACACCTGCCCTGTCTACATTAGCACTCCCACAATTGCTGCCACCAGTACAGAAGCACAAGGCAGGCAAACGGTGGGTAACGTGTGGGAAATCCAGTGTAGAAACAGCCTCAGAGTCCATTGAAATCTGCTGAAGCAATTCAACATTCTCCCCTGCACCTTATGAGTTCCCCTTTATTTCCTCATTCAGCATTAAACAGGCAGCCTGGCTGATTGGCTGACTGGGGACATGCAGGCCAACTTTTGAAGTGCTTGACTCCCACATAGGCCCCTAAATAAGAATCAACTGTTCAGCATCCAGTAGCTCCCTATGCAGCATTTATGGCCAGATTCTCAGGGGAGTGAGGCTGAGCTCTTACGAAAGTCTCCCCCTTAGATCTCCATGCAGTAGTGGTCAATCATCCTTATACTGCACTAATGGGCCCCCACTTCAGCTATCTCAGCAGAGGCCAGGGATCCAACGTGAACTACTGCACCTTTGGGAGGTTCCTGCAGCTCAGGAACAAGCCAGGGGGTGGGGGAGCAGGGAAGGGAAGTTTGTGGTGTTGCTGTCTCGGATACTTGTTCTTCCTTCAGCGTGGGGGGAAGGGTGTCAAGCTAACACTTTCACCAGCACAAAATAAGAATACAGAGTCCTGGTCGTTTCCCAGAGAAATTCACTTGTCTACTTGACAACTCCAGTAGCTGAGAGAATGGGGGATGTTTTAAATTTGAGTTGAAAGGGGGAGAGAGAGTTCAGGCTTCTCCCCACTTCCCCTAGATCTGTTTGAAACTCAACACGCACAGCTCCACACTAAGGCAGGCAATCCCACTCACAGCACCAGTCCTGCTGGTTTAGCCACTCATAAAGGTCCTCTGGGCTGGAGGTGGGAGAACGTAGCCCTGCGGAGCTCTTGGCTATCACAGCCATGTGTTTGGGGGATTCGCTCACCCCCGTGCCTAGCCTGTTGCATGTGGATGTCTGAGTTATGTCTAACCCTCCCCCTCACCCCGCATGCTCCTCTCCCCTCCTCCTGCTTGTGTGGAGGGGATGCCGGCCAGGGCCTTTGGCAAGTGCACTGATCAGAGGCTTTTTTTCCCATTCTGGCTGACAACTGGGCCTCAGCATCAGCTGCTTATTGCTCAGCATCAGCCTTTTCAGCAAACAGCAGGTGCAAGTGGCGAGCCCCTGGCACTGCTACAATAATCCTTGCTCTCCCTTTCACCCCCCACAATATTGTCCGCTTTACTCAAGAATGTTTTTGTCTCCCCTTCACAGTTGTGAATTCTTTTATATTGAACAGAAATCGCCTTCTAATCTTTCTGCCCAGCGATTCCTCGGGAAGAGCAGGCCCTGTCATTGTAACCAGGCCACGGGAGCATGGCCAGCACAGCTGTGCCAAGCACAGTCTGCCTCCTGAGCCAGGGATAGGAGCTGCTGCCTGCTTGTCAGCTGCCACATTGTCCAACTGGCTTCCCTGGATTATGAGGATTGACATAATAGAGAGAAGCAGCGGGAAAGTTTTGCCTTAAATGTAGACTGCTCCTCTCTTTCCCTGCGCCTGTCACTTCAGGGGCAGCTAGTGCATGCAGCTGGATGGCGTTTGCAAAACAGCTGCAGTGGTTCTCGGCTCCTCTCCCTCCCCCTAAATACGTAGGCTGCATGACATGCAAGAAGTTTAAAAGTAAGCAATGGCTTTCTCCTGCCAATGTTTCACTCTATCCCAGATCCTTCCATCAGCACCAGTATGGCCTGAATTGGAAGCTAAAGCCAAAAGCCCAGGAGACCAGAAACAGGCTGAATACACAGAGTAAGGGCCCAAGCCTATAAACAGTACTAGGTCCATTAATTGTGCACATGAGATAATCCCATTGAATATGATGGAGCTATTCATGCAAATATGTACTATGCTTGCTAATGACGGCAGGATCAAGCCCTAACCAAGATTCCTTCCCCCCAAGGTCCCATCTACCCTGTGAAAACTAGCACCGATGATCCTTTTATTATGCATCACATTACATTTGAAGTATGCAGTGAAGCTCCTCACCCACTACCACAAGCCTCCCTCCCCTTCATTCATACTTCAGCCTAGAAACCACATCTCTCGCCACACATAGCCTACCGCCCCACAAGTCAGCTCTAAGCAATCCTCCGTCCCCGGGGAGCATGCAGCAGGGACCAAAAGGGAGCAGGGATCTTCGGGAGTCCTGGCACAGCCGCGGGAGCGTTAAAAAGGGGACTTCAGCCGGAGAGCTCTTAACAGTGAGCAGGGGCAAGGCTTGCGGGAACGCTGCAGATCAGCAGTTCCACAGGGCAGGCAGAACACCAGCTGGGGAGCTGCGAAGGTGCCCAGGAGAGGAGCCAGCCCGTACGTCTGCCCAGGCTCCTCTCCTGTGGCAGAGCTCCTACAGTGCACATCCAGGATCATCTCTCTTGCCCACCTTAGGAGCTCAATGTGGAGAAGGTGCCATTTACAGGATACAAAAAGGGGTCTGTGGGGCAGCTTTGCGAAGGGGAGAGTTATGCAGGGAGCTCTCTGGCCAAACAATCCCATAGTGATGGGGTCTTGATTGTTCTCTTGAGGGACCCATTTACAATAGGATAGGCCCCCTGCAGGTGTATGGTTTGAGTTACAACCAGAATCAGCTTTGCTGTCACCTCCTGCTCATAGGGAGGGCTCTCTGCCTCCTGCCCGTGGGGTTGGCACGGTGACTGTGCCCTGTTGCTGCCTCCTGCTGCGGAGCGAGAGGTGCTACAAAGCCTTGCTTGACACACGCCCAGGAGGCAGTGACTGGCAAGGGCAGGACTCACAGCTGCTGGGGCGCTGACCCTATGGGCAGGAGGAGGAGCACTGACCTGCCCTGAGCCCAAGAGGGTCCAGTTGCTTTCCCGCCCGAGCTGGACCCAACACTTGTAGTCGGGTCCTGTCACATTTGGATCGGGTTGGAATGCTCTAGTGTGATCATATCAGTGTAGACGGGACCTGTTCTTAACCACAGCCCCAAACCACACCATAGCTGGTGCACAGTTGGTAAATGCAAGCGTGTCTGTAAAGCACAGAAACCATAGAAATGTAGGGCTAGAAGGGACCTCAACAGGTCATCTAGTCCAGGCCCCTGCACGGAGGCAGGACCAAGTACATCTAGACCATCTCGGACAAGTGTTTGTTCAACCTGTTCTTAAAAACCTCCAATGACTGGAATTCCACAACCTCCCCTGGAAGCCTGTTCCAGTACATAACCATCGTTAGACAGACAGTTTTTCCTAATATCCAATCTAAATCTCCCTTGCTGCTGATTAAGCCCATTACTTCTTGTCCTACTTTCAGCAGACATTGAAAACCATGGATCGTGGCCCTCTTTATAACAGCCCTTAACATATGGATGACTGTTATCAGCCCCTTGCCCCCAAGTCTTCTTTTCTCAAGACTAACCATACCCAGTTTTTTAATCTTTCCTCAGAGGTCAGGTTTTCTAAACCTGTCAACATTTTTATTGCTCTCCTCTGGACTCTCTACAATTTGCCCACATCTTTCTTAAAGTGTGGTGCCCAAAACTGGACACAGTACTCTTGCTGAGGCATTACCAGTGTTGAGGACAGCAGGACAACTACCTCCTGTCTCTTATATACAACACTCCTATAAATACACCCCCAGAATGATATTAGCCTTTTTCACAGCTGCATTATATTGTTGGCTCATATTCATTTGTGATCTACTATAACCCCCGCATCCTTTTCTGTATTATTGTTTAGCCACTACCAGTTATTCTCCATTTTGTAGTTGTGCATTTGATTTTTCCTTCCTAAGTGTAGTACTTTACACTTGTCTTTACTGAATTTCATCTTGTTGATTTCAGACCAATTCAGAAAAGTCCTTTTGAATTCTAACCCTGTCCTCCAAAGTGCTTGAAACCCCTCCCAGTTTGGTGTCATCTACAAATGTTATAAGCATATTCTCAATTCCAAGTCATTAATTAAAGTATTGAATATACCAGAGCCTGGTACTGGCTCCTGTAGGTTCCCACTAGATATGGCCTCCCAGTTTGACAGTGAGCCATTGATATTTACTCTTTGAGTTGGGTCTTTCAATCTCAATCCAACCTTATAGTAATTTAATCTAGACCACATTTCCATAGTTTGCTTATGAGAATGTCATGTGTCAAAATCAAGATATATCAAATTTACTGCTTCCCCTCCATCCAGTAGCCCTGTCAAAGAAGAACAGGTTGGTTTGACGTGATTTGTTCTTGACAAATCATGCTGGCTATTCCTTATAATCCTCTTATTTTCTAAGTCCTTACAAACTGATTGCTTAATAAATTGTTCCAGTATCTTTCCGAAGTTAGGCTGACTGGTCTATAATTCTTGGAGTCCTTTTAGTTCCCCCTTTTCAGGATAAGTACTATGTTTGCTCTTCTCCAGTCCTCTGGGACCTCATCTGTCCTCCAGGAGTTCTCAAAGATAATTGCTAATGGTTCAGACATTGCTTCAGTTAGTTCCTTAGATATCATAGGATGAATTTCATCAGGCACCGCTGACTTGAATACACCTAACTAACCCAAATAGTCTTTCACCTTTTATTTCCCTATTTTGGCTTGCATTTCTTCACCCTTTTTATTAATATTGTGTTAAACATCTGGTCACCATTAACCTTTTTAGTGAAGACAAGCAAAATAGGCATTAAACGGCTCAGCCTTCTTGATGTCATCTGTTATTAGCTCTCTTTCCCTGCTAAGTAGTGGACCTACACTTTCCTTTGTCTGTCTCTTGATCCTAATGTATTTATAGAACCTCTTCTTGTTGCCTTTTTGATTTTGTCCCTACATGTTTGTACTATTCTTTTATATTCATCCTTAGCAATTTGTTCATGTTTCCACTTTTTGTAGGATTGCCTTTTGATTTTCAGGTCATTCAAGAGCTTCTGATGGAGCCAAATTGCCCTTTTATTAATCTTTCGTATCAGGATAGTTTGCTGTTGTGCCTTTGATATGGTCTTTGAGAAAGCGCCAGCTCTCCTGAACTCCTTTTTTCCTTAGATTTTCTCCCCCTGGGACTTTAGGTACCTGTTCTCCGAGTTTGTTAAAAGTTGCTTTTTGAAGTCCATTGTCCTTATTCTGCTGCTCTCGTTCCTTTCCCTTAATCATAAAAATCTATCCTTTCATAATCACTGTCACCCAAATTGCCTTCCATTTTCATATTCACTACGAATTCCTGACTCCTTCACCTTGGCCCTAAAGGCCTGTGGTTACTGCTATCTGTTCAGGGTCATATCTGGAAGTATCATTAGGGCCCATGGGGATGAGCAGCATGGGGTAGCAGATAGAGTGCAGAGGCTCATTCATCTCCTTTCCATAAGGTCTCAGATACAGGCTTCAGGCAGGCAGCACACCTCCTTGTCACGTCAGGTTGGCAGATAAATGCGCCCGTCCCCCTCAGAAGGGAGCCTTCAACCTCTACTGTCCTGTTTCCTCCTCTTGGGGGCAGGTGGATCCTCTTCACCAACCACTGGGGGCTGCTCCTCACCTCCTGTCGCCAGCAGAGCATACTAGTTCTTGACCTTGATGGAAGGGGGACCTGGGTGGGGAATGGAGCACTATCTTTTGCCTGTCTCCTCCCGGCAGAGCGGCGGTGCACAATTGATCTGTGTTCTCGTCACATCCTTCAACACTAGCTTTATCCCATAGACGAGACCTAACCAAACATCTTTTGTGCTGTTTGCAAAAGAAACATTACCTTCCACTAGCCGTTTCCTAAAACAGAGTGCTTGATTTTGTTTAAAGCTTCAGTTTTGTCTGAGGAACCTGGGAGGGGCCGAGGTCCTATTAAATTCTCCCTCTATCAGGAGCAGCATATCATGTAACTACAGCAGGGGGCTTTGACACCCTGTCTGATCCACTGACATCTTATTCACCTTCTTACTCTCCCTCCCACTAACTGGAAGCTTATTCTCTCACACCTTTCCACTTTCTCTCCATCAAGGTCTTCTGCACCAAATAAATCTCTGCATGTTCTCTTCTGGCAATACCATAGAAAAAAGCAATCACAACAGGGTGAGGATATGGAGCTGTGCCACGGTCTCCTAACTACAGCTATTTAAACCCTGCACATATGGCTATTACCCTGTAGAACAGAAGCTGGTTATGTTAAGTCCATGGAGGACCCAGTGGAAACGCAAGGGCTCTCAGAACAAAGGAGGAACAATCAGGGATATAGGGAACAAGGTCCCTCCTATAGACAAGGTACCTTAAGTGTTTATCACAACCCAGGTATGACATTTCACAGCTGTAATTGCAAGAGTCTGTGAGGCTTCAGTGTGGTTGGGGGTAGGGCAGACAGCTGGGAGTGCATTACATTGGACTGGCTGCATGTCCAAGTACCTGGACATTTCAAGATTCTGGTCCTTATTTTCAAAGCCGGAAGTGGGTTGTGTCAAAGATGGACTCTCACTACATCACAACTGCAGCATTTGATTGAAACACTGAGGATAGCATATCCCAGGTCTAAATTTGCCAAGGGTGGAAACAGTGCAGTCCCAGCAGAAAGTCCTCAGCTACAAAATTCACCAGATCAAACTGAGCCGAGCCCTGCTATCTTTAGAACGTGATGCCAGGACTCTTCTCTTTCATAGTTCTTTTACCTACGGGTAAAAAAAGTCACCTGCGTTGCGTTCTTCACAAGCAAGCAGCTTCAGTGAGGGGAGAGGGGTGAGAGCTTGGTTTCTCTTCCTTGAGGAAATCACTATACTTCTAAACGTGTAAAACCATACCCAGGTACTACATGGATGGATGCCTTAGATAGACACAGACACTAATAATTACTTAAGTGTCTTGAAAACCATCTAGATTGCAGGTGCTGTTTCACTGTTATCTCACCAATTCTTAATCTTTATTGCAGATCTACTTTTTCTATGACAGGATATTTGACTAATCCAGCTCTGTGATCAGCTGAATGTCCCTGATTGGGCTAGAATGATTTCTATTACAAATTAAATGCAACAGATACCAGAAACAACATATGCAGGGGCACAGTGCTCTTCTAGAATTTTTCCTATTAGCTGTGTTCTCCGGAGGCGGCCAGAGACTTCCGCACCTGCCAGATCTACCACAAGCTTTTTAAAAAACAATTAGAGGAAAAAAAAGTGGTTGGTGGAGAAGAGGGAGGGAGGAGAATAAAAGGCAACATCCGTTCCCATGCACACCACAAGCTCAAATCACACAGGATGTGCACTTTGGGAGGAGTCCAGTTCTCTACTTGGGTTGTAGTTAAGAACTAAACAAAGTCTGTATCTGCCCCCTGCTGGGCAAAATCCAAGAAGCTCAGTCGGCATGTGTTTAAGAGTAGATATCTTTATTGGCATTGTACATGTTAAAAAACAAAACCCTAATCACAGACCCTCCCCCACTTAGCCAGGAGATTCCCTGTCATTCACCCCAGGGAGAACTGCTCAGTATGTGGAAAGAGCCCCTTGACCAATGCTTTTCGCAAGACAGATCACTCGATATTCACCACAGTGATGTATGGGAAGTGTATGCAGTTTGATTAACGTAACCTTTCCTAAGATTTATGGCTCTCTCCTCCCATCCTATCCGATAGTGCATTAGACACAGATTCATTTTGCCTTGACCTTGAGGTGCTGATCAGCCCAGAAAGTGGGATGTTATTTATTATTTGTATTAAAACAAGCAATGACAGGGCTAGAGGCAGGTTTAAAAGTCATGGTATACAGGTTCCATTCTGACTCAGAACAGGGATTCTTAACAATTCTAGTTGCTTGAAAGATCCTGAGGTTGTTTTGACATTCATTTCAGTGGGGTTCCTTTGGACCAAGACAGATTACAAAGCTATGATTCAGTGCCAATGTGAGGTTTTGTTTTGTCTTTTAAACAAGTCTTCAAGGAAAACTCAAGGAAATTCATTCTCATATCAAAGAGCTAAAGAACATATCTGTAAAAAATGAATTTTCAATTACTTTAAAAAGTATCATGCATGGTCTCAGCCCCTTCGTTGCCACCCGTGCTGCTACTGGCTCTCTCTCTAAAGGAGCTGCCATTTCACTGATACATCATGGGACTGGGGCTGAGATTTTCAAAGCTGGCTACAGGAGTTGGATACCCAATTCCCACAAACTGTAATGGGAACTGGATATCCAAATCTTTTAGGCAGTGTTGAAAAATCCCACCTTAGATCTTTCTTGAGGCACTGGTGGCAATGCAGTTTGAATGTAGGAGAGGGGAGGACATTCATAATTATTCTGAGGTAAAGCTTAAGTAGTTCACTCATCTAAATAAATGAGAACATTTAACATTTCCATTCTCATATATTCAGTACATAAATGTACTTGGTGTTTCACAAGTGAAGCCTATTTCACCTGTGCTTCAAAGTCTGCCCTGGCTTCCAGATGATATTCAGGTGCAAGCCAAGGTGTCAGCCTCAATTAATAAAGCCCTTTGTGCTTTGGGCCCAGGGTATCTCAGAGATCAACTCTCTGTGTGCTTTTCCAGAGTAGTAAAACTCAGTTGGGATGCTTGAGATGACAGTCCCCAGTCTGAGGGTTGGGCATTCCAGGGGCAGACCCATAGCTCTGGGAGCTGCCTCTCCCCTTGGGCCAGAAGACCTACTGTACATACCACATGACCTATGTAGCTATCACGTTTTTTTTTCCCCAGAGGGAATCGAGTAAGGTGGATTTTAGTTGGGTCTGGGCATTTCTTATAGTTTCTTTTTATACTGTTGGTTTAGATTATTAAATGGATGTTTCAAAATACCGTATTGTGTGCTGGCTTAGAGTCACCATCTAGACAAACACCAAATATATAGAGAAAAAGAAATAAAACTACAAGCTGTATTGTTTTTAACCTACATGAGACTGTCAAGATGGCAGCTGTTTAATTCACTGGTCTATTATATCAGGAGATTTAATTTTTTCCTGTAATTCACTCTTTGAAGTTTTATTACACACTGCTGTATTCCCCTTATTAAAAATAGACCACACAAGGTTTAAACTACTCCATATAATGTTTCCCTAACTCCCCCTTAAAACTGCCCCAAATTTTCTCGCTAGGCTTTCTTTCTTTTTCCTTATGGCCAATTAAATTTAGGAGTACAAGTGCAGAACACTCGCCAACAGAGAACCCTTTAAAATAAGTAAAACTCCTCTTGCCTGATTCATTGACGGATGCCACAATATAGGGTTTGACATTTTAAAAGCTTCCAGAATGACAGATAGTGACATCAACAAATGAATCAGACAGCAGGAGGCAGCCAATCAGAAGAGTGAAGACTTCAGATTACATTCAAATATCTTGCTAAGCAGCCAGGATAGGAAAGGGAATGGGCAGAGAAAAATACACGACTTCTTAACAGGGTTTTAGGCAACATTTTTTACAGTACTGCATGTGTAGCTGAAATCCTTTGATGTTAACAGTAGACAGTATCTACCCCAAAGTCAGCTGGCATTTGGATTCGCAAAGCTGAAATTGTTAACTGGATGGCACCAGGAGGTTAACATACTGGTGGAGTGTCACACTGGAAAATTACCATCTTCCAGCAGTAGCATGTTAAAAATGCTCCTTATTCACGGCACTCTAAATTTTTAAAGACGATAAAATTCCATTTCCGTTGTCCATTCTTTCTGGATTGATCCAATGTCCATTCCCTCTAGATTGATCGTGAGCTGTAGCTCACGAAAGCTTATGCTCAAATAAATTGGTTAGTCGCTAAGATGCCACAAGTCCTCCTTTTCTTTTTGCGAATACAGACTAACACGGCTGCTACTCTGAAACCTATAATGCTCAGTAACTGATTTTTCCTAGTCAACAGTTCACCATGCAAGAAACATCCTGCTTTGACTGTCATATACCCCTGGCAAAAACTTCATCCTCAACTCCTTAGATTTTAGGATCAAAATGGCTGCTGAGTATGATGAAGGAACAATTCAGGCTGATCACATGAACACACGTTTACTTCTGTTCTCCTGCCCAATTCATTCGGTCAGCAGAGCCCAGTTAAACCTAGTAGCATTTGTTCATCAAACGGATAATAATCAACCAGCAGTGACTGTGATATGCAAAAAAAGTTTTGTGCACCACCACTGTGATCAAAGGCTTCTTGGTGTTGAGAACGTTTCTCGTTGAATGGTGGGTGTTAATTAAAAGTAGCATTAAATGCCCGGCCAATGACAAGTCTCCGCACCTCACTGGTTCCTGCCCCTATCTCATATAGCTTGGCATCACGCAGGAAGCGACCCATAGGATAATCATTGATGTAACCATTACCACCTACAAATCACAAAGAGAAGAGATGAAAACCAAGAAAGAACAGGGTATGGGCGGATTCTGTACAGACACATTTACAGAAAGCTTCCCAGTTGAAGAACAGAGGTAAATAGTTAAGACATACTGCAAAAGGCATTTCTTGCCTACTGAACTCAACAATGAGGAGAGGGACAACAGAGAGCCTGTATTCCTGCATGTTTCAATCCACCACAGGTCACCCTTTCTCATGATGGAGGAAGCAACATTCTTACCTAGACACTGAATTCCATCCAGAGCTACTTGCGTAGCACATTCTGCTGAATACAGGATCACTCCTGCACAATCCTAATGGAGGGACAAGATAATTTATAGTTACAGCAACAGAATCAGCAAAGTTCCATCTGCACTGTTCCAATCGTGCCTACTTTTCATCAAGTTTGTATACCTGCAAACATGCCTAAGCTGGTCCCTCCCAAGCACACAAGATTTTGCAGGGCTGTAACCAGAGCAGGATGAGCGGGGCAGCTGCCCAGAGAACAAAGCCATGGGGGTAGAGAAACTACGGAAAAAAACCAGTAGGGGGCAAAGGTGGCATGTAACTGGTGATAGTGGGGTGGGGCCCATGCCTGCCCCACAGAGGATTTCAAACTGAGGGGGATGCAGAGGAATGTTCAGGGGGCGAGCAGCAATGCCAGGTGGCTCAGTGGGGCCAGTCCCATGCAGCAGGGCTGGGGCTCGGCGGGGCTGGAGTTTGGGGAGGGAGTGTCACTTCCACCCCTGACTCACCTCAGTGGGCCACCCAGCCTGTCTGGGTTGCAGGGGGCGGGCGGTGTCACCAAAAAATCAGGGTGGGGAACGTGACCCTGCATGCCTCTCTCCCCCCATCACCTCTGGTAGGGGGCGCAAATATGCTTGCTCAGCCCTGGTGCTAAAAACATCTAGTTACGACTCTGAGATACTGAGCCAAACAAGGGTCACAGCAGAAAAAAGGAACAGTTTCTCTGTAACACAGAGACAAGCTCTCCATCAGATCTCACTGTATCAGTTCCATAAGGACCATGTGAGGACAAAAAAAGAAAACAGCAGGGAAACTACACCCTCCTTCATGAATTTACAAATTATGCCCATGGAGGTTATATGCTATTTGACTTAGGATGTAAAACTGTTCTCCAACAGTTAGTCTCTTTTAGTTGCCTTCTTTGAACCAAGCATGTTTATGGTATCAGTGGTGGAAGTGATAACACCCTATAGTGACTGTGATAGCTACTTTCAGGAGCCTGAACATTTTGTTTGGCCTTACTATGGTGCAGCTCTGAATACTGGTAAATCTGCTGACATGCACAAATAAGTTCTCTTTTACTTGAGGGGTACAAGGTATAAGATTTTCTGTAACTGATTCACGGACACCTACGATCTAGAACCTCCGCCCTCTCACGTGAGCAAGGGTAAAAGATACATGCTGTGGCCTGACCAGCCCATCAGGAACGGAGCTCACCTTTGCATTGAAGTGTCCTTGGTCGCAAGCTTTTGCCACATTGTACACATACTGCCGGCATGCCATCAGCCGTGTGTACATATCTGCCATTTTACCCTGCATGAGCTACACAAGACAAAACAATATTCTTAAATTCAACAAAATCTTAACACTTAACATGAAATAAAAGGGAAGAGGGCAGAAATGACAACACTCTGGGTGCAAAGCCATGGAAATGACATTGTTTTAGCTGGTCTTCTTATGCTACCTACTGAAGACTGGACAAACCAGTGAAGCTGGATTCACAAGTCACATGACTGAGCCTGGGTTACTGTTGGATCATAAGTTCATAAAAGTTAGAACAGAAGAGACCTGGGACTTCAAATCCTAGCTCACCCCAACGCCAGCCTGGGGTTACCATGCTGACTAAGCCCGTGCCTTTCACATTCAGTATGAGCAGCAGTGTCACTAAGAACAGGGCCAGACTTCCAATTAGGCACAGTAGGCACGTGCTTAGGGGCATCAGCATTCTAGGCATGCCTTCCCTCTCTACAACAATGTGCAACACAAAAGTCAGCTGTAGGCGGGGGAGAGGGGCACTGAAGATGCTGTGCCTAGGGGTGCATAAGGAGTAAATCCAGTCCTGACTAAGAAGTGCAACTTCAGGAAAAATCCAGGATAGATTTCATCACCCTAAGCTACAAAAATCCGTCAGCATGAGACCATGTTCTCCAATTTCTTAACAAACCACCAGATAAAAACTACTACAGAGTTAAATAGTCTCACCAGATTTTGGGTAATTCTAGGTTACAATTTTGCATACTGGTACAGAAATATGTAGTGTGATCATCATAATGGGACAACCCCACCCTATAATAAAGACAGGCTCACAAACCTTTCTGTCAGGTACACTGAGATAAGAGTTCAGGATCTGACCGAAGATGAAAGCAACAGGATCTATGGGTATCAGTAACAGTTCTTTCCCCTCATTCTCACCTGGAAGTGGCCAATTTTCTGTCCAAATGCTTCTCTCACGTGTAAGTATGGAAAAGCATGGTCAAGAACAGCCTGCATGATTCTGAGAGAAACACAGACACAGGGTTGAGGGAGTGGAAGGAAACCGAAAAAGGAGGAAAACAGAGTAATTAACAAACAAACAATAATCCAAACTCTGTTTCTCAGTCTAAGGCAGTGCCTGGTATACAATGCAATTATGCAGTCATGAAATTACCCTTCATGAATTTACTATATAATTGTATTCCAGAATCTAAGCTCTTGTTAAAAAAAGTTTCAACCCTTATAGTCACAAAGAAAACCTTCCAAATCTTGGAGTGTAATCAATGCAACAGTGTCTGGCTGAGTCTGTAGATAGCCTGAAACAACAGCTCTGAGAGGCATGCACTTCCTCATCCATCCCAATGGCCCACTGACTGTGAAGCCTAATGGGGACAGTTAAATGGCCACATTGTTAACTGCTTAACTGCTGATCATTTGAGCAAAGTCAAGCTACTGTACTTTAATCAGCATCAATGAGACTGGCTGTAGTAGCTGATACTGGGGAAGTGTGCAGTGTACAATGAGACTGTAAATGTTTGCTGAGGGACAAAATGAAGCATTCAACTCCCCTCTCCTCCAAATTTCTAGTCACCTCTTACCTTAGCCAAAAGGGAAGCTGCATTTCCTCCCTTGTCCAAAAGCCTCAATTGTCTTCTGGATTGCCAAAAACCTAAACCAACTTCCACTACTTCCTGGGTGCCTGAAGTTCCCATATTCCCCCACTCCTCAACTTCTATACTGCAGTTCTGGATTTTCAACTCAGTAGTCTGCAGCATGTTGAAAACTTAAAATCTTGGGGCAGCATAAGATTCATTATTTATTTTGCTATGAAAGTCAATGTATTTGTACTGTATTGATGGGATGTGAAAGAGTTGGGGAGAAAGTGCCAGTTCAGGAGTCCTTGCCACACACTTTAAGGCTAATGTGTTACAGAGAAAACTAGGGCTTGGTTTTAAATAACATTTCACATCAGTGTGTGCTGGGCTGTTCCTTAGAGAACAATTCAGTGTTCAGAAAACAGGATGCTTTAATGACAGAGAGAAACACCTGTTAAAGATAAGGCTTGGTTTAGTGAGATACTTATGGCACCATTATTAGGGGCATTCAAGACATCATTACATTAAGTTTATGGCTGGATTAATAAGTGCTCTACTCTTCTCTAGCTCCTTCCAGGGCCTCGCAGAATCAATATCTCCACAGAGGTTTCAGTGAGAATTCTAGTTTACAGATAGGTAAAAAGGGGCATTGAGAACTTAAGCATCTTTCCCAAGGTTACACCTAAAACAGAAGCAGAGCCAGGAAGAAAACTCAGGAGAGTCCCGGCTTCCTCTCATATACTTTACGCACTAGACAACACTGCCTGTCAGGGACATTTCCTAGTGTCTTGCTTGATGCAAGGAGTTGAACTGCTCCTTCTCTGAACAGAGTGTAGGGAAAGACAAGTCTTGGGCCAAGCCTCCAACCTGAAGGAGGCATTCTTTTTGGGCAGTTTTCTCCTGCATGTCAATGCCGAACTGCCACTAGGGAGCCTGCATAGGACAACTGAAGACTAGGAGACAAGTCCCCCACACTGCGTCACTTGTTTAAAATTTAGAAAAAGTCCATATTCTGGTCCCTTGCACAGAGAGAGGTCTCTTTATTTAAATTTGCCTTTTCTAAAATGCTTTTAGTTTCTGATGTTCGTGATTACCTTGTTTATTATGAGCATATTATAAAATTGGGGGATTTAAAAAGCAGGTGTTATTGTGGGAGAGAACACAGTAATAGAAACTGTTAAATTTAGAACACGCCGCAAAGAGAATGTGAGCATGAGGAGAATTCGAAGTTATCAGAAGGGGGTCGCTGTGCAATGAAGTTTGAGAACCCCTGAACTAGAGGATCCAACAGCTCCTTTACAACCTTAGCTAGGATTACTCTGCACTGCTGTGCATCTCATTCATTAATTGAGCGGCATAAAGAAGCCCAGAACTGAGTAAGAGAGGAGGAACTCCATCTTCCTATTGGAAGAGGGTAGTCTTTCTAAATAAAGGTTACCATTGAGCCCACTAGATGGGGACACAAAGATTTAAGATGAGGGATCAGTATGGAACCTAAGGATGGCATGAATAAGAAGAATTTACCCATTTCTCAAGCAGAAGCACCTCTCTTGTGAGGTGGACTTAAGTGGTTATGCTGTAAAGAAATCAAGGCCACAAATTGGGACCACTGGTTAAACCAGGTGAAGTGATATAAGCAGAAGCGATACATGATTAGTAGAAAATTAAACGACCATTTACCCCAGTGGTCCACCAGACAGTACGAGTCTCTCCAGATCCAAGCCACTCATCAGAACGTAGACTCCTTTACTCAGCTGCCCCAAGATATTCTCAGCTGTAATCAGCAAAGAAAAGTTACTTACTTGTAAGTAGACCCCTCAGAAGGCAAGTTGTTGCCTATGGATCTACATTTTATGGGGAGAGGATTCAAACCTCTAGCAGTATTCTCTTTTTGCCTTGGGGCACAATCATTAAGGCAACATACTTTCCTTGCCCCCACAACAATTTTTTTTCCAACCAAAGCTATAAACAAAGCAGTAGAGGGATCTAAGGTGCCTTTACAGCCAGTATTACCTTTTAGAAAATGGGGAACTGAGTAAGTATTGTCTATAGAGCCACAAGGCTAAAGATTGAAATCATGACAACAATGGAGAAGTGAGGGTATGCCTACACAACAATAAAAAACCCCACAACAGCACGACCTGGGCTTGTGGAGCAGGGACTGCAGGGCTAGCAATAGTGGTGTAGACAGCCTGGAGCCTAGACTCTGAACCTCTCGCATCTCACTGGTGAGGCTTGGCAAGTTTATCTTGCAGTAGAACTGAAGTACCTGGTCCTCACTGTGTTTTTACCTCATGCACATTAGTTACCCCAAGGTAAAACAGACACCTTTTTTAGCAATGAAGACAAGGCCTTAGTTGCTAGTTCAAATCTAGCTGAAGCTGATAGCCAGCTGACAATAACGCATTTCGGTGACTATTAGGTGACCTCTATGAAAGCAGTGTGATTCCTGCTGTCTGATATACGTATGTCTCCATATCACAATGAGCATCTCTAACACAGAGGCCAAGGATTAAATGTACAGTGAGCCAGAACTCTCCTCTGAACCTGCAGGTCAGGGTTGGGGGACACTTGCAAGATGGTGTTGGAAAATTTGCACTGCCATTATCCATGTGCTCAGTGCATAGCTGTCGATCTAGCAATTTGCACAAGCACTGCAATCATTCATTTTTTTTTTTTTTAAAAGAGCTAGCATTAGCTCTATGAAGATGAAACAGAGCTGACACACTAGATAGCAGGTTAAAGAAAAAAAGGATTAAAACCCCCATATGTTAGCTTAGGAGGATGTGAAGAGCATGTACGAAAGTGTGCCAGTGAAGAGGGAGAAGCAGGAAAAGAAAGCTTAACCCCTTAGTGATGCTGTACTGTGATAAGAATGGGAGAATTGAATGCCTTGCAAACCGTGCCTGGTAGGATGGAAAGAGATTGTTCATTGATGCTGCTGTAGTCCGAAATAAGTAAGCACTAATGTGCCCCTCAGGCTTCAATCCCAAGAGAATATAACTGTGCGAGATGCAAGCTGAAAACCAGATATGAATGGAATTTTTGGACATAGGCGGATAGGTTGGGATCACTTGAAGCTAAGACTCTGGACTTTAAGGTATGTCTACACAGCAATTAACCACCAGTGGCTGGCCCATGTCATCTGTCTCGGGCTTGCAGAGCTCAGGCCTTGGGGCTGTATTGCAGGGTAGACATTCGGCCTCGGGCCGCAGCCTGGGCTCCTCCCCACTTGCGGGGTCCCAGAGTTTGGGCCCCAGCCTGAGCATCTGTATCGCATTTTTACAGCCTGCAGCCTGAGCCAGATGACACAGGTCAACCGTAGGTGTTTAACTGCCAGGTAGACATACCCCATGTGACTTCTGCTCATCACGGATAGAAACTGAAGGCCTGCCAGACATCTAGCTCATTCAGGAATTGTGTTGATGGGCTCTATGGGAAACTGCAACCAATTCTCCTCCACCAGGAGGTCAGTCATCATGGCATGGGACTTTGAGAATGAGCTGAAAAAATGCAGGAGAAGAGAAAGGAAAAATACTAACAAACAAACATCTTAAACATTTTGTAAAAAGAGAAATATCCTCACCAGTCACAAGAAGCTAACAAGACAAAACTACTCACAAATAATGGAGTGTCACAGCCAAAGGAGAGACTGAACAGACACAAATGCCCCCTTTGCAAATGAAGAAAAGGAACCAAGGATTATGCAACAAGTTGAAATATATATGCACTCACTGCACAAGGGGTGCAGGGCTAATATTTGTGTCTCAGAGCAAAAACCTAAAAGTGCTCTGAATTGGCCTCTCAGTCATACCACATGTCCCAAGAATGTGGATCCACAGATGGTATCTATTATGGCAAAAAAAACCCGTAAAATCCACTCAGTGAAGCACTGCTGACAGTGAAACCATGTACCTTAGAGTGGATGGGACTGTAGTGCTAGAAGACCCCTTGATCTATAAGGGTTTGTCTACACAGGAATAGAAAGCCCATGGCTCGCCCAGGTCAGCTGACTTGGGCTCAGGCTCCAAGGCTGAAAAACTGCAGTGTAGACATTCAGGCTCAGGCTGGAGCCCAAGCTCTGGGACCCTGCAAGGGTGGAGGGTCTCAGAAATGGGACTGGAGCCTGAGCCCAAACATCTACACAGCAATTTTTAGCCCTACAGACTAAGCCCCATGAGCCTGAGTCAGCTGACCGAGGCCAGCCGTAGCCAAGCCAGAGTGCTTTTATCCCTATGTAGACGTACCCTAAGAGAAAGATGTCCTGAAGACATATAGGAAGGTATTGAATTGGCTCAGCCTCCAAGACTGGAGATCAGAAGCAGCAGCTGTGGCTCATGCAAAGAGTGTACAGTTTCAGCACTATCCTGATCTGTTTCAGTAAGTGATCAGAAAACAGGAATCCTGTTGTCATGAGAACACTGTTCTGTATGAGTCAGAGCATACATGGAATGGCTGAAAGACCCAGTCTAGGTTCATTGACCTTTCTGACCCCAGGTTGGGGATCTGGGAAAATTAGAAATGTGGGCAGTTAGGGGTCTGAATCAGCCCCTGAAACTCCTCTGAAGTGATACCAAATCTTGCCCTCACAGATGAGATTTTAGGAGTCAAGAAAATGGATATCTTCCATGTACTGTACACAGGTTTTTAATTTCCTTCTGTGAAAAAATGGTCACAGGAATTAAACCAAATAAAGCATGTTGGCCAGTGGCCACAACCTACCACCAGGGGTTCAGGAAAAAGAGGCGCTCAGGGACTCATTCAGAGTTTCTCTAAAACCCCATTCATAGTATCCATACTGGAGGCTCCAAGATAAACAGCGTAATCAGCAGTTTCTCCTAAAGCGTCATCCAAGCTTTGCAAAGCCAGTGGCTAAATGTCATGTCCAATGTAGCTCAACCCAGAAGGTGGAACAGAAGTGACCTATCACAGGCAGACTGAATCACTTTAATGCACAAGATAGCAACCTCTCCTAGCCTCAATATCTCACCTGCAAGATAGTCACTGAGGAGAAAAGTGTCTGGAAAACCTTCAAATCAGAATTTGAACGTGATGTTTCAGTCTATATGAATGAGGAGAGTGGAAGCCACTATGTGGATATGGTAAGGGGCTCTGCTCAGCTCTCAGAAGTCACTCACCAGGAATCTTACAGTCCTCAAAGATCAATTCACAGGTATTGGACCCCCTCATTCCCAGCTTATCAAGCTTCTGAGCAGTGCTGAAACCAGGCATACCCTGCAAATCAAAAAAGAGAAGCAGGTTACAAGTTTTTCTCTTCTGGAAGTTGAGACAGACCACGACAGAGGAATTAAAGTTAAACCTCCCCAACCTAATAAATGAGCAGGGGGAATTGCAACAAGTGAGGTGTGCTGGAGGACCGCCAGTGTCAAATGTCTGCTGTTGGAGCAAACACAAGTGTGAGCATTAGTGTGGAGGAAGCAAACGTGTACCAGCAAGCAGTGCCTGAGACAACATGAACTGTGGGAGTGGAATTTGTTTTCTAACGCACATGAATCTGGAATGAGTAACAATGATTTAGTCAGAACACAGAACCAGATGTTAAATATTTAAATCAATACATGGTAAGGATAGCTGTGTGGGCCCAGTGGTTGTGTGGTTCCAGCCACTGACACTGGAAAGTCTATCAAGAGGTTAACTGGTCTGACCCATTCTTATCAAATGACCATTATGTATAGCCCTTTGTCATAGCTTTCTGCCTTCATGAAGATGCCTTGTTATTTTTTCTACAGTGCGATAGGCTCTCTACAGCCAAATTAAAAGGAGAGAGACAGGTTCCTGACCCCAAGTGGCTCACAATCTAGCAGCCTGATTCTTCACCCAATGAAGTCAATAGAACAGGATTGGGCCTTTGGACCAAGGTCTGCAAGGTATGACAAACAGAGAATAGGGGGCACTGAGATTACAGCAGAAGATCACTAGACATGCTTTATGTACATGTTTTGTAGGTTCCAGCGTTCTGAAGGCAGTGGGGGGAGGTAGCAGAGGATTAATAATGAGGATTGTTTTAATGGTGATCTAGTGAAAAATTTGAGGGAACAAAAACAGGCATTAAGGCAGCAGTGCAGGTCGGCAGAGGAAGTGAGGCAGCATAGTGCACAGACTTAGGGAGGGCATTCTAGACCCTCTGCGCATGTGGATGAGTGGGGTGAAAGCATTACTTGTCCGGTTATCACTACCATAACACAATGCTCCTCTGAGCCAGGGGCTGCTAATTGTCAAGATAGAACTACTTGGCCTTCTAAAATAGTCATTTTGGGAAAGGGTTGTAGCCTCAAAATAGGATAAAATAAGGCAGGGTGACTTACTCTCCAGTGACGTAAGGCCTACCTTCTCCACGATGAATGCTGTTATACCCTGGGAGGCTGGAACAGCACTGAGATCTGTTTTAGCATAAACTATTACAACATCAGCATCTGGCCCGTTAGTGATCCAAAACTTGTTCCCATTCAAAACAAAGTAATCCCCTGGAAACATAAGAGATGGACTCTTAGTTCACAACAGTCTCAGTGAGGAATTCAGAAACAATACCTCTCTTCTGCCTCATGACCCAATAAACTATAAGCCAGGCTCCCTAAGGCACTCTCAGAAGTCCACAAAGCAGCCTTGGGTAAAATACCTCCCCAGATTCTGGCTCAGGGGTGGGCAAACTTTTTGGCCCGAGAGCCACATCTGGGTATGGAAATTGTATGGCGGCCATGAACGCTCACAAAATTGAGGGTTGGGGGGGGGGGGGGGGGCGGGGGGATGAGGGCTCTGGCTGGGTGTGCGGGCTCTGGGGTGAGGCTGGGTGAGGGGTTGAGAGTGCAGGAGGGTGCTCCGGATGGGACTGAGGGGTTCGGAGGGTGGGAGTGGAATCAGGGCTGGGGCAGGGGGTTGGGGTATGGGAGGGAGTCAGGGGTGCAGGCTCTGGGGGGTGCTTACGTCAAGCAGCTCCCAGAAGCAGTGGCACCTCTCCCCTCCAGCTCCTACATGGAGGCGCAGCCAGGCGCCTCTGTGCGCTGCTCCGTCCACAGGTGCCACCCCTGCAGCTCCCACTGGCCATGGTTCCCAGCCAATGGGAGCTGCAGGGGTGGCGCTTGAGTCAGGGGCAGTGTGTGGAAGCCCCTGGCTGCCCCTATGCGTAGGAGCCGGAGAGGGGACACACCGCTGCTTTCGGGAGCCACACGAAGCGAGGCAAGCCCTGGACCCTGCTCCCCGGCTGGAACTCAAGGGCCAGATTAAAATGTCTGGAGGACCAGATGCGGTCCCCGGGCTGTAGTTTGCCCACCCCTGCTCTGGGTACTTAGTTTCCTTAAATTCCGGAGTCCAAAGGATAAGCCATTGTAGAGCCCACCCAAGGCCTCTTAATAAGGCCTTTATACAGCCCTCTCACACAAACTATTCTTCCCACCATAACCAATTCTCCAATAACCAACACGCTGAGAAGGTTAAATCTAGATTTTAAAGGAAAGATGCTTAGGCTGGCCAGGAGAAGCACATGGGCAATTTCCCCAGCTGGCACGTGAAATATTTTACCTTTTCTATCTGCCTTGAGCTTCATAGAGACAACATCAGAACCAGCGTTGGGTTCGCTCATTGCCAGGGCTCCAATGTGCTCCCCATTGATTAGCTAGGGAAAAAAACAAGACAAAAAAGTGGAAGAGGAGGAGGAAATGTTTTTATTGCATTTTTGGGCAGGAAGGGAAGGGGTTGCACTGAATCTCGAAGTTCACTGTGTTCCATATAAACTATAAGTAGGAAACTTTGTCCCTGGAAAAATTCCAACAAGCAGCTCACTTGAGCTGAGGGCACAGCACAGAATCAAACCACAAGATGAGTCAATGCACATGTCAGTTACTATTTTAAAAGCAGAGTTTTATCCATCTATGTCCAAGAAGGTGCCAACAGAACCATGCTGACAGCCATATGCCTTTTCCAAACTCCATGTTTCCTGACTGCCTTTTAAAATGGCTGGTTGGCAGAGGCACATATTTTATGCATATGCAAAAGGCGGCTCAGCTTGTATAAAACTAGACTTGTAGAAAACAAAAAGGTCAATGAGGGGGATAGAGAGATTGCAGTGTTCAGCACTAGACTAATACCATGATTCCCCACACACTTGTGATGGAATGGCAGATGGACACCCTCCTTCTGTGTCCCCTCATGCCATGTTCTGACACAGCTGCTGCTGTCTCTTCTCTGTCAATGTTCTCCTGTCCTTTTCTCCTTCTTGCCCTTTACCTTCTCTGGGTATTTTTTGTATGCTTTTTCCCTCTGGGTATTTTTTGTTTGTTCCCTTGTTTTGTGGCGAGAGATTTAATATACAAAAATATATATGACATTTAAATCTGTATATTTCAACCGTATTCTTAATGATGTGCTGGAAACTAGTTTGGTTTTATAAATTATATAAAATGACCAAAGTGGTTTCTGGCACATCATTAAAGATTCAGTTAAAATTCAGGAATAATGAAAAATAAGGTGGTTTGACATATCGCAAATCAGTGAATGACAGAATGACAACAATCTTAAAATACACCTGAGAAATGACAGGGATATATAGAAGTTATGTACTAACAGACTGAACGAGATTTCTTTTGTTAAGTAATTGAACACTTTGCTTGCTGCTGAATTTAAGTCCCTCATGTTGACAATTTTCCATAACTATGATTCAGCTTATGGAGAAATACATCCAATATGTTTAGATATTGAAATCTGTTTAACAGAGGCTGGGGTTTAAAATACAGAGATCACTTGAGTGCCAGAGAAGACTTACAATCAATTGATTAACAGACCAACCAAGCAACCAGACAACGGAAAAAGGAAGCATGCAGCACTTTTCATCCAGAAACATCAAAGAGCTTTATGAAGGTAGAATAATATTCTCTGCAAAAAGAAAAGGAGGACTTGTGGCACCTTAGAGACTAACCAATTTATTTGAGCATGAGCTTTCGTGAGCTACAGCTCACTTCATCTCTGCAAAGTCTTTTTCGGGGAACCCCTCCCTCCCCCCCCCCAAAAAAAATTTACTCCACAGCCACACACAGGAACTGAGGTACAGAGAGATTAAGTGACTTGCCCAAGGTCACCCAGCAAGTCAGTGGTAAATGCACATATACAGAGCAAGGTTCCTGCCTCTCATGGTATGTCTACACTTTGAGCTAGAGGTGTAATACTCAGCTTGAGAAGACATACCTGAGTTTGCTCTGATCGAGCTAGCATATTACAAACAGAGTGTAGCTGTGGTTGTGCAAGCATCAGGAGGGGCTAGCTAGTCCAAATACACACCCATCTGACATGCTAGGCACATACTCCTGCTGTTCACATCACCATGGCTACACTATTTTCGAGTGTGCTAGCTTGATCGGAGCTAGTGTGGGTATGTCTCCTCCAACTGGAATTTACACCTCCAGCTCCAAGTGTAGACATACCCTTAATATACTGTCCTACCCACTGGACCATGCTGCCTCCAGAAGTGACCCTGAAAAAGGCTCAAACAAGACACCTGTACCAGTTTTAAATTCTGCAGGAACCTTCATCACGATGGATTAGTTAGGACAAAACGGGATCATTCACAAGCTGGAGAAGGGCAAATTTGAAAGGTACAATCCTTTTCAAAGCTTGCTGCAGTAAGCTCACCTGATGTATTGGAAGATTAAGCTCTGTGAAAGACAAACATGTCCAGACATGCAGTTGTAATACATGGCTCTGGTGCCTCATGAGCCATGCAGGGCAAAATGCTTTCGGCACCTGAGAAGTGCATATCCCACACTGCGACCACTCGTTTTAAAAGGGTCAGCAGTTACTCCTGCACAATGTGTGTAAGCACCACATGTTGGTTAGAAAAAACAGATGTGTTTGCTGGCTTACATTTTGAAAAAGGTTTTTCATTTTAACCTTTAAATTTTTTTCTTACTACAAGGCCTGATCCTGTCCCCACTGGCTTCCTTATTTGTTTAAAGAATATAGGCATCCCTGCAGCAGGAGCAGTTTGTTGTGGCAGTTTCTGCCCTGGGTGTAAGACTGAAACAGACCGAACCAAACACCCACTGGGAAGAGATACTAATGCTAGAAGTTCAGTACTGTCCCATTCAGTGTATGCGGTTGTTAGGCACACAAGGGGAGACAAAGTGCTAGAGCTCAGTTCAGCCATGGAACATCTGTGAAATATTGTGAACTTTGTTGCTACTTTAAATGTCATAACACATGTAGTTTTATGCTATAACTAGATCTATTACTCTACATTTCTTACTTCACACCAGATACCACAGGCACCATGTAAACAGATATTCTCTCAGGTCCTCTGCCTCTACCAATTACATACCTTGGGTAGGTATTTCTCTTTCTGTGCTTCATTGCCATTCCGTACTAACTGGTTAATACAAAGGTTTGAGTGGGCACCATAACTGAGTCCAACAGCTGCCGAAACTCGAGAGATTTCCTCCATCACTAACACATGATCCAGATACCCCATTCCAGATCCACCATATTCCACTAGCAGGAGAAAAAAATTCAACATCATCTTAGATTAATAACCTCACAGTAAATAAAACTTATACAATCTCCTGCAAACTGAGTCCAATGCTGGACTTAAACTTCACTGGATGTCTCAGAAACTTACATTTGGACTTCTGCTTTAGACTGACTCTCACTGAGCTGGTTACTTCTGGGTTCCCCATCCTTCCTGAATCCCAACTCTCCTATCTTAAAGGCACAGTACATTACTTATTCAGAACAATTAGTAACACTTTGTGCATATAAAAGCATAGTTACCACATATACACTTATACATGAATAGAACATTGATCCAACATCCAAGCATCACACAGACAACTGCACAATTCTGCATCTCTCATACTAACTGTAATCCAAACGTTTGCATTAAATTTAATATTAGCACAAAAATTAAATAGAGAAAAAACAAAAAGGTACAGAAAAAGGAGAAAAGACTTTCCCAGGGGATAATTGATATAAGATGGAGAATCAGTAGGGCAGAGGGGAACAAAAAGGATGCTCCTGACTAATAGCAGGAGCTGCAAAAGAGAAGACTTTCATATATGGCCAACTAGAGAAGCAGAAGCCAATGACAGATGAGGGCTTCGTAGAATAAAGAGAAACAAAGCGGGTGAAATCAACTGGGGAAAATTCCATGGATGGTTTTCAAAACAAGAATGGCAGTTTTCAACAGGATCCTGAAATGAATGGGGAGTCAGTGGAATTGCTTTAGGGTGGGGGGTCATACGGTCAAACTTTTCAGAAGCAGGATGGAGAAAAATTGATGATTAAAAATATTTTTATTTAACTAAAGGGTGGCTAAAGATACAAACAGATGAGTCTCAAACTGAAGCGGTAGAAGATTAAAGCTGGAAAAGAAACAACAGAAACAGAAAGAGAAGATGGAGGGAAAAAAGAGCAAAGACTGAGGAATATATATACACCCAGGAGTGTATATATATTGGCTTGCAGGCAGAGAGTGGTTTTATAGGTAGCAACAAATCTACAACAGGAGGGAGGCAGAGATACTTGCCTAGCTAGGGAGGGAATCCAGGTCTGAATGGTCAACAACACTGAATGCTGCCCTATGGGAGCAGCAGCCAAGAAGAGAATAGAGGCTGCTTGCCATGCTGAGGAAAGTGAATGAAGAATAGAGTGAGTGCATAGCCTGGAAGTGTGTGCTACTGCCTGTAACTCCTAAAACTAAAGGGGTGGCCTCTGATTCCAAGTGCACCCCTTCTACACCAGCACTCATATTGATGGCAGCTGATCAATTTGTGCTCTGGATTCTCATCCTCCTCACCCCATGTCAGAGCCTATGTTCTTACTCCCAGCATCCTAACAGATGAGGAAAACATGAAGCGGATTTGTGGGAACAGTAAGAATGCTGGGTGGGACACTCACAACGCCACGGAGCGGAAACCACCATGTTGAACATTACAGTTATAGACATTTTTGCATTCCAAAAGCTACCAGGTGAAATCAGACAGACATTTAAAAATACTGCCTTCAGTGCAGCCAGGATTTCACTCTAAGCATTATCAAATGCAGAGAGAAAACAAATGAAACGAAAATATGAAAAATATTTCCCCCCAATATCCTTCAGAGTTGTTATAGAAAGGTGTTATTTGTAACAACAGTAGGTAAGTCTTTTAGACAAAAGTGTGATTCTAGATGATGGTGTCCCTTTAGAATTTTTATATGCCACATGGCTGCATTATGGTTACTGCAGAACCATATATTTGCATTTCCTAACTCTGATATAATGTTGCATTAACATAACTGAATTTATTTTTAGGTCTAGACATTGAAAAGAGCTGTCATTTAATGCACTATTGAAGAACCATGATCCACTGGTACCTAAACATGTGGTTCAAATGACCACACATTTCCACAGGATCTCATATTATCAACATTATACCCCCAAAGTTTGTGCCCTTCATAAAATAAATTTACAGACAAAGCCCCATCTCCCAGAAAACTTCCACTGGGACACCACCAAAAACCACAGGGCAAAAGCTCAGGCACAGAAAGGTGTTTGTAGGAAAATCCTTGAGGAGATCAGAATAGGAACAATTCATGGAAGAAGCATGCTTTGAGGAGGAATTTGGAGGAGAGGCAGAGATGGAGCTTGGGCAAAGTGGGAAACTGTTGCGGCCTGGGGCACAGCATTAAAGAAGACAAAAAGGCAAGTATGAAAGAAAGCTGAAAGGAACTATAAGAAGTTGGGAAGAACAAGGGAAGCGAGAGCAAGAGAGACTCACTCAAGCAAACTCAGGTCTGACCACTGAAATAAATGCAGGTGCATTATTTCAATGTAGAGCTATACAGAAGGGCTCTGCACAGGTTAGTCACCAGTGCATAACCAGAGTCCTGGGCAGGGCAGTCCAGCCTGTGCTGCTGCAGCTTCACTATTGTTATCTGAGCTAGGTTTGATCTAGTAAACTAAATAGGTCTACACATGCTACAGTCACCTCTCTGACTGCAGTGTAGACACAGTGGCACAATGCTGAACACAATCTGTCCTCATTTACAATAATTGGTCAGTTATGGTCAGTGCTGCGTCAGCTAACTCAACTCTTCACCATGCTGCTTGAACACGCTAACATTTTGTAATGTAGCCAGATACTTATTTTCAGAAATTTCTATTTATAACCTTCTTTCTTCAAACCTCACGACTGCATTGCTTATGGTGAAGGATAACAAGACATTTGGGAGTTGTCAAACTGCAAAGTGGTAATACCTGAACAATGTCCTTAAACTGTAAAAGCCATTTTGAAGTGCTCTGATAACTCAAAAAGGGATAAAGAGAAGTTCTTCAAAGTTTCAACAAAGAGAGGCACCTTGAAAAATTTCTGCACAAAGATGGATTTCTCTGCATCTCCTCAAAAAGAGGTTTTTATCACACTGACATAGGAGTTTTGAGTGAAAGTGGTGCATCTTCCATGATGTTCTTTATTATAATTAGAAAAACCTGATCCTACCACAAAAGGTGTGTATAATAAATTGTATCCTGAATTGAGGGGACAGAGTCTGCTTACAAGATTGTGAGGTATGAATCAATGTGGACTAGCTTGTTAAGGGCTGAGACAGTTGAGCCTAAGTAGCATTTCATGGAGGGAATCATTCAGTAGATGTAAAAGATGAGAACTTACTCACCAGGAGTTGTAATTCCCAGAACTCCCAGCTCCCCGAGCCTCTTCCAGAACTCCTATGAACGCAAAATAAAGCGGTTAATACAGCCTTGCCCAACCATGAAGCAAGAGCAGGACTCCTCACAACAATCTCCATGAACATATTAATTTGCATTCGCTGCATAAAGATTCTGAAGATTAACTCCTGCCTGTGCATAACATTATACATGCAAGTAGTCCCATTTTACTTCAGTGAAACTAACTGATTTATATACATGCTTAAGTCATTGCAGGATCAGGGCCTAAGGCTGTAACTCATTTCCCAGTCTAAACCCAATTTTGACATAATTCAACCCGCACTTCCTCCGAAAACTGCTTTTCTGCCTAGATTTTTAAATGTTGTCTCTTGCCAAAGATGATTTCCCATCTTCCTTCCCCTGATCTTTTTTGTGTGAAAAGTTTCAGGTTTATTGGCTAAGGCATTTTTCAGATACAGGACATTGAAAAAACTGTGCAGTTCTCATTTTTGAGAAGTTGCCATGTTATGGAAGTTGGATCCCGCAAAATGGCCTGCACTAGACACTGCAGTTCAGTTTTACGCAACAGCCCTGGATGATATCTGATGCACTGGACTATATTTATAAAGGCTACGTGCAAAGCTTTGGCATTCTTCATTATGAAAATGTAAATACCAGAGATTTGTGAGGTCTCAGCAGATATTACAAGCTTCTTAAGTCTTGTGGAGCTTATGATCTCCAATGATGGGACCTGAATGCTCCATAAATCAAAAAGCTCTTGTTCGCAGAATTTACAAATTCTATTGGTATGTGAAGTTTCACACTGGAAGTCAAACATCTGTTTGGACAGTGTCTGCACAGAGTATTTCATATAACAAATTTCAGAGAGAACTCTGACATCAGAGAGACTGCAAAGAAAGCATTATGCATCAGAGAGCAGTTCCATGCCCCTTTTAGCCAGGAGGCAGAAGAGTGCAGTGCTCCAAAGTTATGAGACACCAACTAGACAAGGCCAGTACAAAAGAGGGAGTCGCTGGGCAGGCCCAGAGGCAGCATCCTGATGACAATCCCAGCAAGCAAAGAAGAGGCCTCATCACTAGGCTCTCTGCCAATTTTTTTTTAATGGCCTCTGGTGAGGTTTATTCCTCAGGCTGGTTGGAGCTTAATAACTTTTCAAGCCCTATATATTTCCTACCGTAACTCTTTTTTAAGGTTTGAGAATAAATGTAAAATATAAATATGCTCATATGACATGGATTGCACTTTCTCTTCTAGACACAGCACATGGCAGAGAGGGGCCTTGACTGTCATCTCACTCCCAGAGCACACAGCAAGGACTTACCTGCATGCCCTTAAACTCATTCTCCTGGTCGATTTCTTGGGCCTTTGGAGCCAAATGCTCCTGACAGAACTTGACCATTGTCTGTCTAAGCTGTAAATGAGGTAAGGAGGGAGAAAAATATACACATTAAACCACAATAGTATATTGTTCATTATCTTCCCTGCCATGTCTCCAGCATGCCTTAACAGGATGTTTCCTATGCCCCACAAGTTCCAAGAGAGCAGAGTGAAATCAAGCAGCTCTGAGTTTCAAGTGATGGGACTGAAAGAGAACCCCAAAGGCCTTTTAAGATAAGTTAATAATAATGTTGGATTTGAATCTTTAACCTGCAGGTAACAGTCTTATACTAAAATGGAAATGGGGACACTATCTGGGGGGGGTTGTAGCTGGACTCTTTCCAACAAACCAGTTCCTTCCCCACCTTTTGTCAAGAAAGTTTGACAGTTGATGCACAGAGACTCTGGGAAAGTAGTGCAAACCAGGCAGTCTCCTAGATACATTTTTATAATGCACAGAAGCCTGTAATAAGCATGCATACAGACAACATATTTCCATTCTTATAAAGCCAGTAGTGACACCACAGGAGAGTGATTCACAACCTTTACTGTATTTATCCTCACAGTATCCCTGTGAAGTAAGGAAGTATTACAATAATCCCCATTTTTTACAGATGGGAACTGAGACACAGGGAGGTAAGAGACTTGCCCAGGGCCACACAGGAAGTTTGTAGCAGAGCAAAGAATTGACCCTGAGTCACCCAAGCCCTAGGCTAGTGTGCTCCTCATCTACTTAGTGACAGGCTGAGAACAGCAAACTCAATGCTGAGACAACTAGAATGATAATGATTTGTGATCACTAATGACTTTAGGACAGATGGAAACTGGCAAGGGTAATGACTTTTACTCAGGGTGGATAAAAATCAGGGATTTAAAAAAAAATTTTAAAAATGGATTTTTTAAATTTAAAATCGGATTTTTTGATAAAATGCTTTTTGAGGAAAAAACCTATCTAAAGATACTTTTAATTAAGATACATTATAGCGCAAAGATATCGCATCATGGAATAGGGATTAATTCTAATTCTATAGTATGAGACAATATATTCATGTAATGTTTAAGAAAAGTTTTGTAAATGAGTTCCAATAGTTCATGGATTAGGGACCCAATCTTATGGGGTTCCAGGGGCTTCTGTATAGATTTAGACTAATCTTTCTATCTACCCAATGGACTCAGTGCTCAGTCTAGAAGATACCATCAGAGATGCTTAGTTTTGCAGTTCTCAGACTGTGGATTTGTGTCTCCAGAGATAACATGTTTGTTAACAGCAAAACAAATTTTAAATAAATAAATATATAGAGCTGAGAAATAACAGACCTCAACCCTACTGTCCCTCTGCAAATTTGTGTACACAGAGTCAATCCCTTACCTCTTTCTAAAAGTGCAAAGTTTCAAAAAGTTCAGTGAATAAAAGATTGTTGGGGGCAGAATAGATCTGGACAAGGAGAAGTCTGGAGATAAATGTGAGAAGGGAGGGACAGGCAGTAGAAACAAAAGTGGAACTGTTTGAGCAGCATATTCCAGAAGTCTTGAGGTCTTTCCGAGCGTCGCCTTCATTGATTTAAGATCTACCATACCATTCTCTCACGAGAAGGGAAAACCTGTAATGGCAGCAGACTGTAAAAGAGACCCAGTTTGGGAATATTTTAATGAAGTTCCTCTACCAGTGGGTAACACAGGCATGCATGCAAAATGCAAACAGTGCAACAAAGAAATGCAAGGCCTGGTTGCCCGAATGAAACAACATCATGAGAAGTGTTCCCTCTCAGGAGAAAGCTGCATTGAAGATAATGAAAGGAACATGTCTGAACATGCAGGATCTTCAGGTTGGTAAACCTTTTTATTTCATACTTCTTTCTTAAGGACTGCCTGTCTTCCTTCTGGGCTATTCTTGAATTCTCACGTTTGAGCAAAAAATATAGTTGTTACTTTATGGTACTATCATTTTAGATGCAGTTGTGATAAAAAAATAAATAGCTGGAATAGGCAGATCTTTTTACAATTTCACCTTTAAAGTAGTACTGAGTGTCAGTGAATGCAATGAGTAACACTAAATGAGCAATATGGTAATAATAATTAAATAACTGTATTGATTTATTTTGTTTAGGAGAATCCATCCTCAACATACAGGATTCTGAAGACTATCCACCTTCAAGATCACTATCTTTTTTTTATAGTTTCAGAGTTATCTGCCAGTGCTAGTGTTTCAGTTCCACCATGCATGTCACACAGCTACAGTATATCACCTGCAGCAAGAAGAAAAAAAAAATCTCCATCATCCAGAAACAACCATAGATAAATTTGTGATAAGAACCAGATTACAAAAAAAAAAAAAAAAAAAAGGAGGTAATTGATGAAAAAATTCCCCAGTTTGTTTATGCAACAAACTCTCCTTTCTGTATGATTGAGAACCCCACACTTCATTAACATGGTTCAGTCATTAAGACCAGGATACAGTCCACCCAACAGAGCAGATGGCACAGGCAAATTGCTGGACAAAATGTATGAAAGAGAAAATGAGCAGTATGCAAAAGGTCTAGAGGCTGAAATTTTTAACCTAGAGTCTTGATGGGTGCAGCAATGTCCACAATGATTCTGTTATACGTGCTTGTGTGACAACAGACGAAGGGAATGTCTTCCTTACAGAAACAATTGATACATCAGGAAATGCGCACACAGCAGAATACTTACAAGTAGCAGCAATAAAAGCTATAACAAACTGAAAAAAATTCAAAATGTCTAGTACGCAGCTTGGTCACAGACAATGCTGCAAATGTATCCAAGATTAGAAGAAATTTAGAAGAGAGTCCCAAGCTAATAACATACGGTTGCAGTGCTCATTGGATGCACCTCCTAGCCAAAGATTTCAGTGTTCCAGAAACAAAGGTGAATGTTGTTGATATTGCAAAATACTTTCGTAACAACCACTTTGCAGCAGCTGCTCTGAAAAAAGTGGGAGGAACCAAGCTAACTCTCCCACAAGACGTGCAATGGAACTCAGTAATGGACTGTTTTGAGCACTATATCAAAAACTGGCCTAATCTGATGACAGTTTATTTTTTCACGATTTTGTTCACAGATAACACTGTCACAGCCAAAGTTCCCAACAATGGGTTTAAGAGAAATGTTGAACACATGCTGAGTACCCTAAAGCCTATTTCTGTAGCCTTGAACAAAATGAAGGGAAATAGCTGTTTTATTGCTAACACTGTTGAAATTTGGAAGGAACTGAGTGAGATCTTAAAAAGAGAAATATACGACAAAGTTAAAATTACAACCATTAAAAAAAACAAATGGGACAAGCACTATCTCCAGCTCGTTTTCTTGCAATATTCTCAATACTCTGTACCAGGGTCAAACCTTAACTGCAGAAGGAGAAGAGTTGGCTATGACATGGACATCCAGCAATCATCCCTCCATAATGCCAACTATAATAAACTTCAGAGCTAAGGGTGAACTATTCAAGAAATATATTTGCTGATGATGTTTTAAAGGAAGTCACACCAGTGAACTGGTGGAAGTCACTTAAGTACTTTGATTCAGAGACTGTTGAAGTGATAATCTCACTTTTAATAGTAGCTTCTTCTGCCAGTGTAGAAAGAATATTTTCTTCCTTTGCACTAATTCATTCCAAAATGAGAAATCATTTGGGACCTGAAAAAGCAGGAAAGCTTGTTTTTCTTTTCCAGATTATGAACAAATAGAAAAATGAAGGTGAAGATGACTGAGTTAGCTGCAGAAGCCAATATTTTTACGTTTCTCATGTTGACCTGGCTGACATAGTAGATTTAATTTGGGGGTTTTTTTGGTTTGTTTTTTAAATATTTCACTTAACTATTTTAGTTAACAACCATTTTAATAAAAACAAACCTGATTTTAAAAAGCTTGAATGTTTAACTTCAAAAATTCATATGCTTGTTTTGTTAGAATATTATATGTTTGCTGTTGAAGAAAAAATCCAGAATACATAACACTGTTGCTTTAGTTAAACAAAACAATTTAAATATCAGTCTGGTGATGTTCTCCTCCTAATACAGCATGGCAAGAAAATCCTCCAAATAGTAATGATTTACCTTTTGAATTGGAGATAGTTATGAAGTCATGGGGAAGTGAACTATCTGCTTCAATTACCTTTGGTAAATGAAATAACCAATCATTCATTTTCTGATATAGCTGTAAAACTAATCTGAAGTTTTCAAAATAAATCACTTTAAAAAAATGTATAGAGTGTACCTTCTAAAAATGAAACCTATATCTATCTCTGAGTTGTGCAGAATATGCATTAAGGTTATAACAACCAACAAGAATGCATTTTTATGTAGATTTCTATGATTAAATGGAGTCTTCCTGACTAGTGATTTAAATCATGATTTAAATCAAATCCACCAATCTGTTGTTTTGTAATTTAATTCGGGGGGTGGGGGAAGACGACACTCATCACTGACACCAGCAACCAATCGAAGTGCAAGGTTTGACCACTCCCTCCTCCCCAGCACTAAGAGCCAAGAAAGGCCTAAGACCAGTAGTTTAGTTCGGTTTCAAGGGTAAAGGTCTGGAGCTCTCGCCCGAAGTAACCCGGATTCCTTGTGGAGGGCGCTTTGCTCCGCCAGAGCGGTCTCGCTTAGATCTCTCTCCCTCTGCCAGGACCCCTGTCGCCGCGGAGCAACTTTCTAGGCGTGCAGGGGAGGGCGCAGATCAGGTCCAGCGGCTCAGTCCCCCGTTACCAAAGCCCGGCCGGACACCGACGCTCTGCAGATCGGGGGACACAAGCGGTGCGGACAAGCCCCCGGGCAGCTGGACACGCGACACACAGGCAGCCGGGGGCCGGCGTCGGCTGGCACAGCGGGGCCCAGGCGGGCCGGTGCCGGAGCGCAGCAGGCGGGACACCGCCCTGCGAGCCCCGCTGCAGGGGAAAGGGCGGGAGTCCGCGAGCCAGGCCCCGGAGCAGCAGGCAGCCCGCTGGCCGGACGCGCCCGAGCCTCTCAGGGACGGCGCCGCTGTACCTGCCGCTGCTCCTCGCTCAGCCCATTGACCGTGTCATCCACTGCGACCCTAGCGCAGCCCCGCCGCAGCAGCCCCAGCCGCAGGGGGTGCCGGGCTCTGCCTACCGCTGCCGCCTTCGCCAGCACCGCCGCCATCTCTGCTCAGGCCTACGCTACGGCCGGCCTCGTTGCCCCCGCGCCCCCACCGGTTGGCCAATCAGCCGGCAAGGCCCAGCCTAGCTGCAGCGGGCGGGCCCCGGGGAACCCAGCCTCGCAGCGACCTGACTAGACAGCACCTGGGGGGCGTGTCCCGCCCCGCCGCCGCCCCACGCCCCGCCCCCTTGCAATTGAAGCGCGGCTTGCTCTGGGATGAGAAGGGCAGGCAGTGCCCAGCCAGACCCTGAGCCGCACGGGACTCTTCAGCCATCCGCCCGCATCAACTTACACTTCCTGCAGCTGCGTAGGGGAAAGCTACTGCTGGCAGGTGCAGCCAGGGATGCGGAAGGGGAAGGGCTGGAACTCAGCTAGAAGAGCAAGAACAGCAGTTTGGGAAAAGTGATGATGGATTAAGTGGAGTAAACTACCACCAGAGTTGGAGGTAATAAGTCATTTACTAGAAATATGAAAGTACAGTTGAACAACAGAAGCAGGCATTAAAACAAGCCTAAAAAACAGGGTTATTTTCCCCATAGAGATAGACATATTTGAAACTGTAAAATTGATTTACGCAATACAGGTAAAGTCACAAAGCTGGAAAGGTTTGTCTGTAAAAAAAAATTACAAAAGAGGTAAAAAAAAAGTTATATATATTTATGTTATGAAGGGGAACCTTTATGGTAGAATGACTTTAATACATCTCTCTTAGGTTTATCAGTCCTCTTAAAAAGGGGCTTTGGTGTACTCTGTGACCCATGAGTAACCTTTAATTCTGTTGTTGACAGTAAACGATGCTCCTGGATCAGAGCCACATATGTCATGAGAAGCTGATAAGGGCACAAACATGACACAAGGATTAGTCCTTACTCCTCATGTGTCCAAGAGGAGCTCCACCTGATCAACAGTGGCAGCATACTCTTCTGTTTCTTTCTGAAAGGATAGCTGCTTCTCCAGGAAATTGTTTCTATCATTCTCTGCCAGTTTCCACATAGCTGTTGCTGTCTATATGGAAAGAGCAAGTTAGTGCACAGTAGGGACTGTTACAAATACAGTATGTATGACTCCACAGAGGCAGCAGAGCTAAAAGCACATGGCTTTTTTGTAAGTCAAGCCACACCAGGAAGACCACTTTGCTTCAGCCCCTTACCCCAAAGCACCAATTTCTTACTAAGACATCCTGTTCAAGACCAGCCCTTGGTAACTTCAAAACTCCTGCTGATCACGTGAGAGTACAATTAAGTATTGTTTTTTGGCTACATACAGCTGAATCAAAGTTAATTCAGTAAAGACCACGGTTTAAGGAATCTTGGGTATTCTGAATTTACCATGCTAGTGGCATAGTAGGAGTTCTCACCCTGAAGAGCCACTTCTGAAACACTAATGCATAGGTAGCTGAAATTTGACTAGGATGCTACCTGTGGTAGTTATATGGGCATTATTGTAGCATTTGAGCACTTGGCAACCAAATTTATTTTTAAGACCTCCATGAGGTAGGCAAGTACTGTACTCCTTGTTGTAGAGCAGGGGTGGCCAACCTGAGCCTGAGAAGGAACCAGAATTTACCAATGAACATTGCCAAAGAGCCACAGTAATAGGTCAGCAGCCCCCTATCCGCTACCCCCTCCAGCTCCCAGCACCTCCGACCCACTGGCAGCCCTGCCAATCAGCTATATTGGAAAGTTAGCATCTGTAGCTCCAGCCTCGGAGTCAGCACCTATGCAAGGAGCCGCATATTAACCTCTGAAGAGCTGCATGCGGCTCCGAAGCCGCAGGATGGCCACCCCTGTTGTAGAGATTGGAAAGTAAGGTAAAGACCAGATGACATGCCCAAGGTCACATAAGAAATCTGTGGCACAGCAGAGAGTTGGACCTAAGTCTGAGTTCCAGGCTAGTGCCCTAACTACTGGACCATCCTTCCTCCCATGAAGGATAATGCTTCATCTGTTGTGAATAGGATCTTGAGATCTTTAGTGACCCTAAGTAGCAGGAACTTCTCAGTAGATACGTAAATTTGCACTTCCAGAACATTGCCGCCACCCTTTCCAACAATTCTGCAACATTGGCTCATTGCTATTTTCAGAATCACTAGCTTCCTGGTGCGCCCTTCATTCTCTTTTGGAGGCCTCTCATTCCAGTTCTGACTATACTTAATCCTGATTATCTTTGATTATACTGGATCTTCCAAGTTAAGCTGGCTGTTAATTTCAGTGACGTGACCGATTTTAGCTGTAATCCCTTCCCATTACTTTGGGAACTTAATACCACCTAGAATGTCCTTATTACATGCATATTTACAACAGAAGACAGGAGGCAAGGTAGTAAGCCCGCTACAGTACATTGGTCTGCTTGAAGAGAACCCAGGAAACCAGAACTTCATCCCAAACCAGGCAACTGAATATCTGTGGTTTTCTGAAGGAAAAGGTTGTCTTACCAGAAGCTCTTCCTGTTTTGCAGCCATTTGGCTGAATAGTCTCAGTTCTTCTTTAAGCTTCTCTGTCAGCAACTGAAGAAAAGCCCAAAGCATTTAGTTTATCCAGGTTCTGCACCACACAGCAATTGCCTCTATTATCAATTTAAACTTCTAGTAAACAAAAATCTGTAACCCAATTCCACTCAAAAGTTCTCACCATTGTCTGCTTCTGACACTCCTTCGTATCTTCTTCCTCCAAGATTTCATTGCCTGTAACTGGTTTATAAATACTTTCATAAGCTTCTTTAGTAGTTACCCAAACGATTCCCCACTAGCTGTTAGACCTCACCTTCACCCACAGTATTGAGTCACTTCACTGCAGAATCAGCCTCTAAATCTACATTAAGAGCAAATCAAGTATTCTGGGGAGTTATGAGTCTGGTTCTTCTGTAGTAAGCAGAGAGCCAGATAGAACAACTTCTCCCTTTCAGCGCAGAGTGATTAGTGCTGTTGCTGTTTGCCAAAACCTGAAGTCAAGCATGAATGTCACATGAGCTCCTTGGTTACAACAAAAAGGTCACACCTGAAGAATCAGGGTACCAATTATCATAATGGGAGGAGATGGGGGCTAACTCCCCACCTTATGCTTAGAACTGAAATAGTTAGTCCTTACCTGGATCAATATTTCTGCTTTCTAAAATCACCATGCAGTTTTCTTGAAATTTCTTCAGCTTTTGAACTTCTTCTTCCAGGACTTCATTCTTTTCTCTCAAGTCTTTTATAGTGCCCTATCAGTACCACACAAGTTAGAAGTCAATAGAGCCCCTAAAAAGATTCTGTTTCCTCCCAACTTCTTCCTAATTCGCAGCCATACCTGCTCCCAATGTATTGGAGATAAGTTCTTGGACACTGATTTAGTTCTCACCACTTTTTAATACTGACAGATTTGGAGCTGCCTGTAATAATTTAATACTATCTCTGGACTCAATTAATGTAAGCATATGTTGTATTAATTCCTAACAATGTTGCTAATGAAATGCACTCCAAATGGGGGGGAAGAGGAGGGAGGGGACAGTAAATCTTGAACAGCCCCTCTTGATGGACAGTACTGGAGTTATTTGTCCTGGAGTGCTGGCTAGACCCCCTATTGACTTGCTAAAATAGGTTTATCCAGGAATGTCTCAGTCCAATGAGGAGAGAGCAAAACCTCAGAAGGCTTTAGAGACACAGACCAGGTATACAGTAGGAGCGCTTGGCTAGTATAGCTATACCAGCATATTTTACTAGCAAAGCATTCCTAGTATAGACACAGCTTATACCCGTAAACCACACTTTTGCTGGTATAGCTTACTCAAGCACTGCCCTCTGCCCCACAGAGAATAAGCTATACCAGCAAAAGCCCAGTTTTGCTGGTGCAACTGCATCTGCACTACGGATTGTTGCTGGCATAGCTCTTCATAACTCTGACATAGCTTTGCTGACAAGAGTTTAAAGTGTAGACCTGGCCATGCTGTGGAGGAAGTCAGAATGTTAAGGGGTAAGAGGAAGAGACTGAAGCAGAAACTATTGAGTGTAGGCAACAGACTGCTCCTGAAGGGGTCTAGGGTAATATAGGCCTACTTGAGCTTTTAGATAAAAAGCTAGACTTTTGTTTTAATAATTTAATAATTAAAATGTTATTTTACTCCTGGGGGAATTCTGCGTCATGCAGGATTTCACAGAAACGTTTTGTGCACAGAATTCTGCCCTCCCCCCCCCCCCCCCAAAAATGGGCTGCAGTGCTGCTGGAGGGTTTCATGCTGTTTCTCCCACTAGATCCCTGGGCTCTGGAGGGGAGAGGGGCAGGTGTCTGGGGAGAGGGGCAGATAAGGGGGGGTATCTTAGCAAGGGGGGGCCCTGCAGCTGGGCTCGGGGAGGGGAGGGGTTGTGGGTGTCTGGCCCTCCAGCTGCGCTCTGGGGTGTGAAGGGGGCAGAGAAACAGGACACTGGGTTGTCACAGAGGTTTCCTTAATTCTACTCCTGGGGGAATTTGTGTGTATGTATGTATGTTGTATTGTTACAAACATACTTGCTGACAGATATTTTGAAATAAATTACCAAAATAATTGAAACTGGCATGATTAGGTAGTGTTATTTTGACAAATAAAATTTGCAGAATTTTAAAATATCGTGTGTGGAATTTTTACTTTTTTGGCACAGAATGCCCCCAGGAGTATTCTTATGCTGTGTTCCCACTGTTCAGATTCAAGAATACTTTTAAAGAAAGCTGTTTTGTGTCACTGTGTTCACCACTGGTCACAGCTCCTGAAGGGAAGAACTGCAGGTACCCAAATCCAGTTGGATCTGTTGAGCAGTCACACTTGGTACTGTAGTATAGGGCCTGGTCTAAGAATAGAAGAATCACATGATTTTGCCTGAGGTGTGAAAGGTCAAGGCCTAAAAGCTAGAAAGATCAAGAGGAGACAGAGGTGCAGCTAGCCCTGAATCTTGACAAACTCGTTGCCTTGTATCACATACTAGACCTAATAGCAGGCTTCAGTCACAACTTTAAACAAGTAAATTGGGAGTGTGGTACATGGGAACAGAAGAGATCTTATTTGGACTCAATGAGCCACAGCATTATTCCCCACACAGCTCATAAAAGTATTACCAGATAATCTTTTAACAAGATGATCAGCCAAGCACCGCTTTTTACCTGTGCTCCTGCCAGCTTTGAGTGCAGTTGTTGTTTGGCTATTTCCAACAACTGGTTCTTCGTCTTTAGCTCTGTCTCCAATCTGTATCGGCTCAGAGGTCTGTAGAGAGTGACACATCACCGAGGATTTAACAGATGCCAATTTATGGTTAGTATTCAGCTAAACATGGTTAAGACATGCTTCAGCCAGGGAAGCGTCAGCCAGTGTTCAGTGCACCTGCAGTAGTGTAGCTTTCTCTCTTGAAAGATGGAGTGTGCACTGAACTAATACTAGAGTGTTTTGGGCTCCATGTAGCCAGAGTTGATGGTTGGCCATCAGCACATGAATTAGACCATACTGTTCATTGCCATACAAGACTGGGCCTCATCAGAGCAGCTAATAGTACTATTTGAGAGAAGTTTTTTTGCACCAACTTACCCTCGTGCAATTGTTGCTGTCTTTTTAGAAAGAGGCTCTGCTTTCTTGGTAGACCTACAGAGACTAAAAAGGTAGAAGTATCATTATTATCATCAAAGCGTGTAGTAATTTTGCCAAACCACCAAACCAACTATCACTTTAACAAAAGCCTGATTTTCTAGGCGTATTTTTTGCTATTGACTGGAGTACCTTTTGGAATTTTTAGATTACTAAAAACCTGAAGTTTGTCAGTGCATGTACTTTCCATTTACCCTTGGTTTTTGGCTTTGAAGACACCATCCTCTGGAACATTTGAGCTAAAAGTGAAATTGGGATCTTTGCTGAATTCTGGCTCAACTGTTTTGTTGATACGCTGTTTCTTCGATGGAAATGGTGTCTGTATATCTGCAACAAGATACAAGTGTCACCGAACAATGCGAGGAATTAACAAGAGCAAAAAGTCCTCCAAATTTTACATTAGGAAATCTTGAACTTCAGAGGAATCACTTGCATGTTAACATGTCACTCTAACAAGATGTGAAGTAACAATGACTAAGTAGGACGCCTCACCCCATCCCTACAGTCTCCAAATCCTGAACAGAATACAGGCTCAGAATGAAAAAATTTATGTTACTTAAGCCCTGGATGGGCTACAGTAAGCAGTTTTAGAATGTGGTTTACCATTCCAGCAGTGGATCGGATGGCTTGACACCCAGGTTTAATGACACAGACAGTCATTTCAACATCAGACAGATACATGAACACTGCTTTGATAGCCAAAGTTGTTCAGTGTTGAATGAACAGAGCGATTTAAAAATTTTAGGGTTAGAAGATTTAATTTGACATTGCTTAAGCAACTACAGACTTCTAACATTGAGATGAAAGTCACACAAAGTCATGAGAAAGCTTGTTCTCTGAATATACAGACTGACTGTATGTCATGATGATCTGGCCACTCTTTAACATTTGATATTTCCACTAATTATGTAGGGCCTTGTTCACACCAAGCAGTTTTGGAAGTTCAGCGACAGGCTAGCAATAGGAGCATTAGTGTAGAGTAGCCACATGGGTTTTGGCCATCGTATTGTTTTGACATCCTCTGAGCAAAGTTAGGCAAAACTGCGGTTAAGATGACTTTACCTGGCTTACACTCACCCTACCAGCATTGCTAGCACTGGTGGAGTTGCACCACTACTAGACCAACAGTAGGATAATTTTTGAAAAAGCTCAGCAATGATGCAAACCGATTTTAAAAAAAGAACAGTGAGATAACAAATGTGCGATAGCTATCTTGCTGTAAAATCCAAAGCAGATGTGTGAGGTCAGCACTATATGCCCTCCTGGGACTGATCTCACCTAGTTAATCCAGTAGCAAAATTATCATGTCTTGGCTCCACTATGTTTTTACAGAGATAGTTAACACACATTTGTTATCTCACAAACACATTAAAAACACAGGGAATGAAGACAAGCCTAGGAGGCCAAGCATGGAGCGTTTCTGCCCAAAATACAAGTTTCAAGAGGTTATGAACACATGAGGATGGCATGCTAAGAGTTTTCTATTTATCACTGTTATAGTTAAGGTTGTAAAATAATTACAGGGTTTAATATTGGATGAACTATAGTAGTTACTAGTAAGATTAAAACCATTCTGCAAATTAAAACAGTGATACTCATGGTTTTACTAAAACAGTGGTTCTCAAACTTTTTTCCCCCCGTAGACCACTTGAAAGTTGCTGAAGGTCTTGGTGGACCACTTAATGATCTTTCCAAATGTTGTTTGTACCATTTTAGCTAACTATTGTAAAGCGCTTTGGATAAAAGTGTTTTTTTAAATATATATATAAAAAAATAAAAGAAACACCTTAATAGTAAACATTTTTGTTCTAAAAATAAGAGCACACAACTCATATTTTAATATCAATAGTCCTACCTTTCTAATACGATGGATGTGCCCTCTCTCCCCCGCCATGGCAGCCCCCAGGCCAGGGCTGGGGGGCCTGGGGTGTCTCTCCCTGGCCAAGGCAGCTCCCACAGAGTTGAGGCTGGGAAGGAGGGCAGTCTCTCCCTGACAGCCCTGGTGCTGGGGAAAGTTGCCTTTCTCTGGCCACCGCAGCCCTGCACGTCCCCGATTCCCCCTACCCCCTCTTCTCACCCCACTGCCCCCTCCCACCTATCCCCTATTCCCCCCCAAGGCCACCACCTCACCTTACATGTGTCTTCTCCAGGGTCCAGGCACCTAATTAGTGGAGCCACGCCTGAGCAGCTCCACTAATTAGGTGGCAAAAAGAAAAGGAGTACTTGTGGCACCTTAGCGACTAACACATTTATTTGAGCATAAGCTTTTGTGAGCTACAGCTACATCGATGAAGTGAGCTGTAGCTCACGAAAGCTTATGCTCAAATAAATTTGTTAGTCGCTAAGGTGCCACAAGTACTCCTTTTCTTTTTGCGAATACAGACTAACACGGCTGCTACTCTGAAACCACTAATTAGGTGGGTGGCCATTCATTCTCTTGTGTGTGACCACCCAGGCACACACCTTAGGGGGAACTATCTGCAGCTCGCGGACCAGTTTGAGAACCTTTGTACTAAAAGATATTGATGAGCATTTATCCCGGATTCTTTAGAGGGCAAAGTTAATACTCTAGAAAATTAAGACCTAGGTCACCTTCTGAATCCAAAAACTCCTCAAAGCCATCTCTCATCAGCCTTCTAGAAGTCAAGTATCCCTGGGCTCCTTTACTCCTAAAAATGCAAGGGGTTGTGTTCTTTCCCACCAACCAACTTTGCAGTGATAATAATGATAATAATAAAATAAAAATTGACTCTTCTAGCACACCCTCTCCCTGTTTTGCAAAAATTCAACTGGTTTTGAGACACAAACAGGTGCTCAGCTAATGAAAAAGAGGAGTCGTGGAAAGTGTAACGTATTAACGTTTCACAATATAAGAGACCACATGTATTTCGAAGTAGGCAATAATACTTCGCTGCTGCTCAAAAGGTGCTGGTCTCCCAGCCTTACTCGAAGGAAGGAAGGAAGGAAGGAAGGAAGGAGAGAGGACGATTAGCCGCAGTGCTGTGACCAGCCTGAAGCTGCAGCACGCCCGCAGGGTCACTGACCTGCGGGGACGCTGCGGGAGAGGGCTGTGGGCGGATGGAAGCTGTAGACCGGGATCCTGGAATGTTCGCTCTCCATGGCCTGCCGGTCCCCGCCGCGCGAGCCGCGCGAGCCTGGACGCCAAGGGCTACACAGGAAGGAAGCGCCGATCAACGCCCCGCAGGCTCTTCCAGCGGGGCGAGGACGGGGCAGGGGTCCCCGCGCGCCGGTCCCCGGCGGGACGGACACACACACACACACTTAGCAGGGCCCCGGCAGGTGGGGAGTCTCGCACAGCGGCCCAGCGAGCGGCGTTTGAAAGACCCAGGGGAGGTCGCGCAGGGCTCGGCCAGGCCCGCGGGAACAGCGCGGCCGCTCCGACCGTTTCGCTTTGGAACCGAAGCCGGTTCCACGGACGCGCCCACCAGCCCGCGCGTGTCGGACCCTAGGAAAGCGCCTCCCCACCCCCGCCCGACAGCCGGGCCGGGCCGGACCCGTCCCGCGCGCTGCACAGAGCCGGACCGGGGGCGCCCCGGACCGGGTGCCGGCTCACGGGACAGAGAAAGGTGACGGCGACAGGCACTTATCTGGGTGGGCGCTGTTCCCGCTGCCGTTTGAAAGTGGGAACGGCGACGGAAGGGCGGGGCGAAGAGGCCGCGCAGGCGCAAAGCCGGCGGGTGGCGTTTGCACATGCGCAGTGGGGAAAGTGAAGCCCCCACCGAATTCACCGCCCTGAGCTGGGGCGGCCAAGGCGGAGGCGCGGGGAAGGCGTCCGCGCGCACGTGCCCCCTCGGGGAGCCTCCCTCGGGCGGGGAGGATGGGCGGCGCGGAGCCTCCTACCCTCCAGGAGCGCCGCGATGCTGCGTTATGGCTTGGGGGGGCGGCGGCGGCTTTCCTGCTCTGGGCTGCCCTGCGGCTGCGAGGGAGCCTCGGGCGCAGCGGGGTGCCCCCCCCCCCAGCTCTGCCCGGCCTCTCGCCCAGCTGCAGACCGACCAGACTTGCAGTACCTCCCGTCCCCGTGAGCGCTGGCAGCGTGGAAGCCTGTCTCGCCCCCCAGCCCTCGTGTGGCCGGTGCTGCGGGGGGCGGGGGTGGGGGTTGTCGTGCCCCAGCAGTGGAGCTAGGCATAGGCAGACTAGCTGGTTGTTCAGAGGCGGAGCAAGGCGAGGGTCCCCTCCTGTTTGGTTTGTGGGAAAGTGCAGTTAGTAGCTCGTAGGGGTGGGCGGAAATATTCCTGGTAGGGCTCCCAATGAGCTAGCAGCGCTGTCACTGGTTAGTATCGCAAAAAGAAAAGGAGGACTTGTGGCACCTTAGAGACTATTTCCACTGGATGCAGCCGAGGAAGCGAGCTGTAGCTCAGGAAAGCTCATGCTCAGATACATTGGTCAGTCTCTAAGGTGCCCCAAGTCCTCCTGTTCTTTTTGCGGATACAGACTAACCCGGCTGCTCCTCTGAACCCTGCTTAGTATCCGTGCACCACCAGCTCAAGGGTCCCTGCAGGGAGGTAGGAGCAGAGCTGCTGCGAACTTAGGGTTTCCATTTCACAGGAAAATGAGCGTTTTGAAATTTGGTTTCATTCCAAATAGGAAGAAAACCTACTATTTTTGCAGTTTCCTTCACAATGGATATTCTCAAAACGTTCCTTGTGGAAAATGTTAGTTTCACAACATTTTGAATTTCAGCTGTAATGTTTTCAATTGTGTATTATTTTGCATTATGTATACATTATTTCATTCTGTGTTAAGAGGTGTGCACAGTAACTCCTGCATAACTTGAATGTCAACCTTTCCTTACAACACTAGCAGGACCTGAAGAAGAGCTCTGTGTATCTCAAAAGCTTGACTTTTTCACCACAGAAGTTGGTCCAATAAAACTGGTTCTCAATCGGGGTAGCTGTACTGGTGGGGGTACACAGAGGTCTTCCAGGGCACTCAGTAATTCATCTAGCTCTTTGCCTAGTTTTACAACAGGCTACATAAAAATCACTAGCAAAGTCCGTACAAACTAAAATTCCATACAATTATTTATACTGCTCTATAATGTACACTGAAATATAAGTACAATATTTGTATTCCAATTGATTTATTTTATAATTATATGATAAAAATGAGAAAATAAGCAATTTTTCAGTAATAGTGCGCTGTGAAACTTTTGTCTTTTTATGTCTGATTTTGTAAGCAAGTAGTTTTTAAGTTTGGTGAAACTTTGGATACATAAGACAACTCACACTCCTGAAAGGGGTACAATAGTCTGGAAAGGTTGAGAACCCTGCAATAAAAGATATTACCTCACCTGTCTTATCACTCTAACACAAGCAGGAAACACTTTGATCAGTACTAAACAGCGGCCCTTAATGATTTCACAAGAGAATATTTCAATTAATGTATTATGCCATGTCAGCTGTAGTGCATAATATGTATATGCACTACTATATGGTATATACATTAATACATTGTGAACTACTACTGCTGACATGTTAGGAAATAACATACAAATAATATACAAATGAAAAAATAAAATTTGAAACAAAATTTAGAAATGTTTCCAAAATGAAATTTTTCATACTGAAATTTCTTATGGGAAATTTCATAAAAAATTATACAATTTTTTGGGAAAAAAAAGCTTTGTCAAAAACAGCTTTTCCCAGCAAAAATCTTCTGATGAAAATTTTCTGATAAGCTTTAGTCACAGGGACTGATGTGGGGGAAAGACCCTTAAAGGGAAGTAGTGCCGCAAGTGTTTACCATATGTGACAACAGTGGCCATCTGTTTTTTAACTATTTATTTTAAAATTATTTCAACAGATACAGTGATATACAGAGTCCCCAAATACTGTGCAATAATGGTACACTAATCATAGGTATGAATATAAAGGCATGAATTTGACCAATTAAGACTGAAGCACATTTTATGGACTCTAAAACTTCTAAAATCCTAAATTATATGGTTTGTAATGGAAACTCTTAACACACACAAAATTGCATTGTGGCTGTTGGTTGCCCCTAAAAAAGTGTGCTTAGAGGTCACAGAACAGACATATAACTGTATTTTTGAAAACTCCCTACTTAAAAATGAGAACTTGATCAGATTTTTCAGACACATTTCATATTTTCTCTCTCTCTCTCTCTTTTAACAAGCCAATCTTTTTTCCCAAACATCCTTTAGCTTATTTGCCTTTTAAGAGAGCTACAAGCCCTTTGGAACTCAGAGCTTGTCCTCAATATTTGAAGAAGGGTAGATAGATAGTTTTAGGTTTTGCTGCTATTTATTTTTCTGAATATATAATACAAGGCATATCCATATGTCTAAATATTTATCTTGTTTGTGTCTTCCTTCTTTTACCCAAATCTGATAGATAAGCTTTTCTATTCAAGGATATCACATACTCTGGCATACCATTAGAATGAGCTATGTTTTTAAAGGTAAGCAAGTATGTAAGTCTTTGCAGGACACGTGCCTGAGATAGAACACAGAGATACTGATTTTTCCACCACTGAGCCAAGACCAGTCTTGCTGCTACTAGTTTTATCAGGCTTTTGTTACAATTATAAGAGATATCTCTCACAGGGAGGTCTCACAGAACTGTTGCTGGGTCATTTGAAATATTATATTTAGTTATTAACTTTATTGCTATGTAATTTTGCACTAGTAGATACTGCTAAAGGATACGTTTTTGCATAATCAGCTCTCCCCTTACACCCCAATTGTGCAAGCTGATCTGTGCAGGTGTAACTCCTCGAGTTTAGATCAGCTTGCAGAACTAGGCCTTAGTTTTATATTTCAATCAGAGGATTCTCCCCTCTCCTCCTCCCCCACCCCCGCACACACTTATCCCACTTGCACAATGATATGGGCACACACAATAAAGAGATATTTATAAAATCCGTCATTGACTTTCTGGAATACTTATATTTGCTGACATCATTTTCAGATGTGGGCTACAAATCATTGCAATGAATATGAGGTCCCAATTTATAGAAGAACGAAGTCACCGTGTATTCTCAAGTCACTCTTTGTATTTATTACTGTAGAGTTGAAATGCAAGTTGTAGGTGCCATCCGTATGGGATCCAGGCAACCATAAGATAAAATCAAGTTGGAAAATTGAACCATATTAAATACAAACCAGAAGGTCCAGTATTCCTACTTGAATTTCTTGCTTTTTTGAATTTCTTAGCTCTTGCTAACCTGCACCAACCAACCTTGGTGAGTTTTCCAGATAGCTAATATGAACGAATAGATAGCTACAGTGTGCATGTTGATGGATGGAAGCTCAGAGGTGCAAATTTTCTCTTGCTGATGCCATAGGAAAACACATTGGGCATGTACAACATAAAGAAAATGAATCACAATATTCATAGCAAAGGCACAAGGTATGACGGTGTTCAGGAGAGTTTGTCATAAATATTTATTTTTATGCTGACTTTTAGAAAGCTTTTTCTTATTGTAACAAATAAAGACGTGGTTCTTTTTTGTCTTTTCTGGTAAAGAAAAAATTAAAATTCAAGATTCAGCAGATATGCCAACTTTAAAAATATTTTTACATTTTTGCCTGGGATAGAAACTAGCTGTGAACATGAAACACAAGCTGCCCAAGTCACAGAGGACAAGGAGATGGCTTTCTGTCTAGGAAAACCCCACGCTGAAGCAGTGTCAGAAGGAGTTCCCTCCAGTGAAACCAGCTGAAATCCTGATCAGAAAGATATTTGGGGCTGGACTATATAGTTTTCTCATTGAAGAGTAACAGATCACACCAGTTGAAAAACACTCACTGGGCAGATTTAAACAAATATCTGAATACAATTCCTTTGGGGAAATTTGTAAACCTGGACTGCTAATAAAAACAGAGATCTGCTTCAACAGGAAACAGTTCTCTTTCCAGCCATTAGCCAGATTCCAATGATTAGCAATTATAAATATTTTTCTACATGGGATTTATTTCTTTAAATATCTAGAGAGAGTCACCTCTCTAATCATTATCCCCTTCTTTCTTGTACTTGGCAGGAAAACAAAATCTAATCACTATAGGGAATGTCAAAAAGTACAAATGTGAATATGGCATGGGCTGCTGGATGGTCAACATTTTTTTACTGCATTAAAATTCATCTCTAATCCTCATTTTTTTTTAATATCAGATTTGCTGACTCAGTGAAAATGTAGGCATCTCTGCAGCTGAAATACCTAGCTCAAAGAGGGAAGGGAAGAAAGATTTTATATTTACAGTGTAAATAGGAGGTTTATTTCCTGTTTTCTTCTGTAATTGAGTTTTACTTTCTTGGAGATTTCAGCTGCTGTAACCAGAATTTTGTGCACTGGATCGTTTGATCCAAACATCAGGCATGTCTGGTTGGCTGTTTGGTAAAACAACTGGACCGTCACTCCCTAATCCCAATCGGTTTTTCCAAGAAGAGCTGTTTTGCTGGGATGCTGGTAGAGATACATCAAAGACGGTCTCTCTCAGGTCCAACCTCAGGGTGTCTCTCTTCCCATTCAGGTGACCTCTCTCTGCTGCACAGCAGGAATCAGACACATCTAAGACATTGGGACAAGAACTGGCTGACTCAGCAAGTTTTATGCTCTGCTCAAAATCACTGAGAGAGATCTCACTTGAGGCGTTGAGCACATTGAAAGAACTGCTATGAGAACAAAGGCCTCTGTGAAATTTGTAAATTTCAGCTTCAGGGATATTAGTATTTTCTGAGGTATAATCTGACTGTTGTTGAGCAGTGTCTCTAGAACACTGAGATTTATTTAACTGTCCTTCATCTTTCATGCTGGCTGAATAAAGATAATCCAGCATGTATCCATCCCAGGCTTTTGGACCATATTTTTGACATCTACAATCCCTGCAGAGTCTCTCTCCATGAATTTCTGCTTCTGCTCCCGAGCTGCTATGTTTGTAAGGAGAAGATGTTTGCAAGGCAGGGCACTGACAAAGATCTACACGGTGGTCCATTAGAGTCTCCTGCAGATTCTGTCTGTCTGTTTCAAGAGAAGGATGGATTCCTATTCTGGGACACCTGCTGTCTTGGAGCTGTATGTCTTCAGACAGGACAGAAGGACGATTAGACAGTTTGCTTGTGGAAGTGCTGTTGTCAAAACTGTCACTAAGTTTTCTGGCCAAGGGCTGGAGCTCATACTGTTCATTTGCAGTGTTAGACTCTTGCACCTTCCGTAATCTGTTCTGCTTCTCTTCTCCCCCACAGTTAAAGCTTCCATTTGGCCTGGAGTCATCAGAATAGTCCTTCAAGGCATAGGTGCAAGGCCAAAGGATCTGACCACAGTTCTTCTCTGGGCCAAAGAAGCAGCATAGAGACTGAAAAAAGAAGCTGGCAAATCCACAGCTGATACACTTGATCATCATTATGAATATCCCGAGCTTCCGGTATGCCAGCACTGTGGCAGGCAGCATGATGATACCTGCAGAAAACAGAGCAGATGCCACCATAGCAGTGGCACAGCTCATCTGCTTCAGAGAGAAGGCCACTCGGCTCAGGCGATCAGAATGTGGGCACAAGTGGTAGGAAATACAGTAGTTCACTGTAAAGTCAGTGGAGAGGCCTACTGCTGCTGAAATGAAGAGAGACTCCACTGCATTGAGCTGCCATTCCAACAGCACCAAAAGTCCAACAGTTACCAGGACAGTGCCTGTGATAGCTGTAACAGAGAATATGCTGAGAATAACATTCCAGGTGGTGAGCAGCAGCACCACAAAAGAGATGGTTATGGATAGTCCTATGACCACCATTGTCTCTGTGCTAAGACTGTGCTGGAGATTATATAGCTCTAGTTTACTGGTGTACCATCCATTCTGAAGCCCCATGGGGGCAGTTTTCATTTCCTCTGTTATCCAGTGGCCAATTTCATTGTAGAATTGTTTGGCTTTGCTGTAGTTGAAGCTGTAGTGATAAATAGTTTGAAACTGTAGCACCAAGGCAATTAGGTTTCCCTCTCCATCAAATCTAAGACCCAAATCATAGGTTTCAGCCCCATCTCTGCCTTGTTCCATGATCATCATTTTGATGCAGTGCAGGAAGACTTCGCTTCCATAGGGGAAGGGGAAGTGGTTACAGCAGAGATTGAAGCTGTGATCTTGCTGGGAGCACTGGCGACTGTCCATCCACGTGTGAAACTCCTCCATGAAACAAACTGTAGATTTCTGCTCCAGATCAGAATAGTAGAAAGTTTGATTCTTCACTTTTTGGCAGAACTCCAAGAGCCAGTTTTGAGCTTCAGGATTTTGGATTGTAAATGTGGTATCTTTCACCAGCGTGCCATTGCTCTTAGGATTGAAATGATCCCCGTTGTCCACAGGCAGTATGCCCCAGACTATAGTGATGGGCATGTGTTGTCCTTCTCCATGCTCCAGCCTCTCAAACATGAACTGGTGACAGTATTCTGCATCATATCTCTCAAAGGGATGGCTTAACCTAAACATCTGGACAGATGGCATCTCTAAACTGGGGAGTTTTAGTTTAGGATTAAAACAGGAAATGTAGGCACCCCCTATTGCCAAGGCTGTAAACCAGCAGATCCAAATGTAACGAAACTTTATAACACCACATGGAAGAATCTTCTCAAATAACAGCTTGGAGGTTTCACACAAGGTATTCTGGAGACCCCTGAGTATATGATGGAGAGAGAAAATAACTCTTTTATGCCCACTATAGTTCCAATAGTCTTCTGGTTTATAAATGCAGTTTGTTGCTATGTAGCGTTCATACAACACAACAGAAGATGGAAGCCAAGTTACCATGAATACTAAATTCACCAACACACAGGTGCCCATATAGATGGCAAAACAGCAGATGGCAATTATATTGCTCATATAGCTAGCATAGAAAGCAGCACCTGTTGTAAAGGAAGACGCCAGCATGAGATACCCAAAGTGGTGCATGGTTTGGCTCATCCACTGCAGGAGGCCTGCAGAAGGATTCTGGCTCTTGCTGAGGCTCCAGAGATCAAAAAACACAAAGGTGTGATTTGCGCAAATGCTACTGAGAATGACAACTGCTGTCAGGTTTACAAAAGGGAAGTAGGTGAATCTGAAGGCCACCTTATACAAGAAGAAGGAGATCATCAAAGAACTGACAACAATCATAAGGACCATAAAAGTAATAAAGATTGAGCGTAAATAAAAAGTCATACTTAGAAAAATGGCTAATATTGCCAGGACTGGATACATGGTATCCAGTAGAAGATAGTGCTGGAATAGTTTCTCTTTAAGACCCAGGTCCATTCCAGTGATTGATGTGTAATTATCAAACAGGTCCCATGACTCCAGGTTGTCCAGGTAGATTTCCATCATAGATGCTCCTTTCTTTGTAGGCAAAAACAGCAGGCTGTATTTCAGTGATGGCACTTGATATTCCATTGTCTGAAGACTGAGAAAGTCTCTGTCAACCAAGAAGTGAAGAAGCTGGTAAATACCACTGAACCGGGTACATTTTTCTGGTACTTTGGCACACTGAGAGTGTTTCTCTCTTCCAGTCCTGGGACCTATGCAAGAAGGAATAAGGATGCCTTTGTGGTAATCTGGGGCACAGGAACGGAGGAGTGCCAGGGTGTGGGAGACATCTGCTTGAGTTATCTCCAAACAAGAAGATCTGTTGTGAAGGACAGCAATATAGTTACCCAGAGACCAGCTTGGGCAGCATTCATTGCCTTCAGTACGTTGACAGAGATTCCCAAAATGAGCATGTGAGCGGATCTGAAAAACAGCCAATAGGAGAACATCAGATTAGACTCTCCCACTTTTTACTCTACTGCCTTTATACAGCAGAGTGTTTAAATTCTCACTAGAATTATCCTGTCCTCCTCATGTTTATAAACCCTGGCTCCCCAACCTTTTGTTGACAAAATACAATATATTGTAGCCATTGAAACAAGATGTTTGGGCAGCACTTTTTCCAAAACTAAATTAATAGCCTCTGTTATATATTTCTTGCACTGATTTAGGAATTGGGATCCTTCCTCAATCCATTGTCCTACTATTAGTGACAGCAGCTTTCCTCGTTTTACATTCATTCTCTGGATTAGGACCACTAAGATGAGAATTTTTAAGCCTTTATCCTTTTTCTTTTAAGCTTCTTTTTTCTGCACCGCAGTGACGTTCTGTGAAGGACATAAGCAGAAGGCATGGTGCTGTAAGGATAAGGCCTTTTCCTGCAGCCATATTGTAAGGCCTAAAGTCTTTGTCTGCAGCTGTATTAGGAGAGCAGCAGCCATTAGCTAAGAAGCAGGAAATCACATCCTAACATTCCATCTACATTACATTAAAACAAAGTAATATCAGGCTATTAAGAAGACGATCCTGTCCTAATAGCACCCAACATCACTAGATAAAAAACCAGATCTTACGATGGTTAAAGAAAACTTAATTTGACAGCGTTCTGTCTGGCAAGAAATCACTTATCCATAGTTGTGGTTGAGAAATCCCCATTTCTTTATTGTTTTGTTTTTATGGTCCCCCTTTCTCTATTGTATGTATGTATGATCTCTGTCTGGTTCTTTGATTGTTTCTGTCTGTTACATAACTGATTTACACCTTGCAAAATTAATTAATGTGGTGGGATATGATTGGTTAGAGAATTTTGTTACAATATGTTAGGATAGGTTAATAAAATGATTGGTTAAGGTATAGCTAAGCAAGACTGAAGTTTCACTATATAAACTGGTTTTTCACAGACCAGAAGAGGTTTTTTTTTTTTAAAGCTAAGAGCAGCTAGAGGGTTTTTTGTCTATTTGCATGGAGACAGAGGTGTTAGTTTTTTTTTTAAAGGATTTTTCTGTAGGCTGAGAATAGCTATCAGAGAACATAGGTATCATGTTACCACACAGCAAAATTTTACAAGCCAGATTTTTTGGTTTTGTTTTGTGGTTTTCTTTCTAACTCTCGGGTGTAAAGTTAGTTAAAAACAGAGAGGCTAGGATGACAGAAACCAAGGCACAACACAAACTGGAGTTACCCAGACTGGAGGCAGTGAAAGAGGCAGAAAAAGCCCAAGAGGCTGCCCACCAGAGAGCTATGGAGGCAGAAAAAGCCAAAGAGGCTGCCCACAGGAGAGCTATGGAGGCAAGGAAAAAAGAACTGGAGGAGAAGGAAAGAGAGAGGAAGCATGCCCTGGAGATGGAGAAGGCAAAGGCTCAGGAGAATATACCGGATAACCCTAACAATCCTTACCCAACAATCCCCAAATGGGAGCGACTATGTCCACAATATGATGAATCCAGTGATATTGCTGAATATTTTCTCACCTTTGAGAGACTGTGCACACTCCATAAAATTCCTGAAGCTCACAAGATGACCCCATTGGTCACAAAATTGACTGGAAGGGCTCTGGACATATTCAATAAGATACCTATTGATGAGGCTTCTAACTATAAAAAATTCAAGGATTTGGTTTTAAAGCAATTTCAAGTTACACCTGAAACTTACAGAGTAAAATTTAGAGCCCTTATGAGAGGACCTGGACTAAGTAATGTGGCTTATATAAACCAGATGAAGGCTCTGTTAGATAAATGGGTCAAAGGAAGGGGTGTTACTAGCTTTGTAGGAATGTGTGATTTGATGACTCAGGAGCAATTCCTGAATATGTCCAAGGAGGATATAAAACAGTGATTATGGGATAAGAAAATGGACTCAGCAGAAAGTCTTGCTTCTTATGCTGATCAATACAAGCAGTCACAGACTGCCAGAGAGGTGGGGCAAACCAGAACAAAATGGGGAGAGAAACAACCCTGGTCGCAGTTGGAGCGGATACCAGAAGGGACAACCTCAGACCCCACCCTACTACCAGGGGCAGCCCAAGGCCCCAACTACACCCCAAGGAACACTCCAGACACCTTATCATCCCACCACACTGTTCTCCAGCAACCACCTCGGCCCAGTGACCTGTCAGCTGGACGATGTTTTAAATGTAACGAGCCAGGGCATGTAAAGACCAACTGCCCCAAGAACCCCAACAGATTACAGTTCATTGCACCAGAATCACACCAGAGGTCCTCAGGCCCAGATACCTCCCAGATACCTTCAGAGTCGAGGGAAACTGTGAGTGTGGGCAGGAAGAAGGTCACCGCGTGGAGGGACACCGGAGCACAAGTGTCGGCTATCTGTGCTTCCTTAGTGGACCCCAACTTAATCAACCCAAAGGCCCAAGTGACGATTCAACCCTTCAAGTCCAACTCTTTCGATTTGCCTACAGCCAAGTTACCTGTCCAGTACAAGGGCTGGTCAGGAATGTGGACTTTTGCAGTCTATGATGATTACCCCATTCCCATGCTGCTGCAGGAAGACTTGGCCAACCAGGTAAAGCTGGCCAAGAGGGTTGGAATGGTCACCCTCAGCCAGACTAAGCAAGCTTCCACACCTATCCCTGTTCCTGAGCCTTCCACCAGGGCCCTGTCTGTGTTACCAGAAACCCAGATGGAGGTGGTGGAACTGGATCCCCTGCCAACAACTGCAATGGCAGTAGTGGATCCAGCCCCACAGACCCAGCCCAAGCCAGTCCCCGAACCGAAACTGGCAAAGCAACCAGCACCAGAACCATTGCCAGCACTGAGTCCAGCGCTTGCAACCCTGTCTACAGCTCCAACACCAGAGGGCACCACCGAGCCTGCACTGGCAGCAGCAGCAGATGACTCTACACAAGAGGCTCAGCCAGAGCCTGAAATACCCCAAAGTGCACCAGCGGAGAGTGGTTCACCATCAACGGAAACAGCCCCATCACCTGCATCGCTTCCAGAGGGACCAGGCCTAGGTCCACAATCCAATGAGGAACTGATGTCTCCAGCATCAAGGGAACAGTTCCAGACCAAACAGGAAGCAGATGAAAGCTTCCAGAAAGCTTGGACAGCGGCACAGAGCAACCCACCGCCTCTCACCTCTTCTAATCGATCCACAGAATTAAAGGTTTGTCAGTTTACAGCCAAGAGACCACGGAGCCATTCTTACCAGTCTTGGATTAAAATATTATTGGCAATTTAGAAGATTAAGTCTAGTCACATCCAGTGCAGTCCTCTCTGGATAGAAGGCCATATTGCTTATCTATCACCATCTTATCTGGCACCTCTAATTTAGAGAGGATGTTGTGCTGTTGGAAGTGCCAACGTCCAATGAATCTGATCACTTATATTTATTAAAGATCCCATGGTGCTTTTCACAAAACTATCATAATCTAATCTAATCTTTCTGTTTATGTGGTCCTCCTCACTGTAGTGTGTGGGGTGTTAGGCTCAGTATATGGGCAAATTTCTCTTTTGGTAATTACATTAACCACCCTAAATCCTATAGTTTCAGTTCGATATACTATCATCAGTTTCTTGCCCAAGATGTGTGTGTACTACAAAACAGCTATGGCTCTTCAGCCCAGAGGCAGCTGCACTTCAGTGGTAGGTAAAGTTATTCTTTTATTTATAAACCTGTAAAATCCATTGGCATTCTCCAGGATGAAAGATACTATATCTCTCATATGATTTTTTTCTTGCTAGCTTTTAGTTAATGATTAAACCAGTACATTGAAATGAGATTGCATACGTATACATTCCCCATGGTAATACTAACCTTGTCCTGTTCAATTTGACACATGGACTGAATCGCTTGCAAGTTCCACAAACTCCCAGCAGTTGTGGACATAAACACCAGCTGAGAATAACTCTTTCCTAAAAATCAGAAATGTAGTGAGGTAACCGAGGAGGAATCAGCCATACTGTTTGAAATAGTTAGTCTACTTAAAAAACATAATGCCGTGTGTAAGTCCACCACTGATAATTCTATCAGTTGAAATGGAGCAACAGAGCTTATGGATCTTGATGAACGATAGGGCTATAAAGTGTGCAAATTGCCTCATGGGACCCCTGCCTCATCACGCTTTCCATATATATCAGGGTCAGGAAAGGAGGGACATATGGGGTTCTCTCATTATAATTTTCACCTGTGAAGTTCATTTCTCTACAGCGAAACTATTGTGGATCTGATTCAGGCCATTTCTGTACCCACTGTTACCTCCTGACAAAAATCTCTATAGTTGGTTGTGGGGGAGGGAGGGAGAGGCTGAGGCCCTGAGAAACTGTAAGTTCTGTACTCCAGTACTTAAGAGGATGACTTAAAGCAGGGGATTGGGAATCAGAATATCTAGGTGCTATTCCCATAAGTCCACTCACTTATGTTATTTCAGGCAAGTCACTTAACCTCTCTGTGCTCAATTTCCCCACGCATCTGTAAAATGGAATACTGTGGAAGAGAGAAACCCCCACCCCCCTCTTATTATTTACTTTTTTCCACTGGAAAAGTATGAAAAAAAATTTATTTGAGGCAAAGTGTTATTTTCATTTTTTTACTTTTTACATACTGTTCCAGTTGGGAAAAAAGAAGGAGAGAAAGTAAGAAACTGAGAGATAAAATGGGTACTTTCTCATTATTCCAAAATGAACATTTTTGGAAATTTTCAATTTTGGAAGAAAATTTTTAATTTTTAATTTTTTTTAAGAACACACCCTTCATCAATGATTTTTTGGGGGGCTAAGGGAAGAAGTCATTTTTCAAGAATAAAATTAAAACCTGTACAAAATTTCAGTTAGCTCTGCTCACCGATAACTGGGGAGGCTTAATAAATTAATGTTTGCAAAATGCTGCAAGATCACTAGACGAAAGACACATTAGAGTGCACAGAATTGTATTATGCCTGACTGCTTTATTGGGCATTTTCTGAACACTTCCACATGTACTGGATGTTACATCTCTTTGTGCTATTGCAGTTTCCCACTGTCCCCTCTTTCTTGGTCGTTACATTTTGAAGGTGTATGTTAAGACTTCACTCACCTGGGGGCCCACAAAAGAAACTGTCTTTTCCATAGTCTTGTTCTACCATCCGTCTTGTTCTTGCTTCTTGTTCGCCATGGATATACCTCTGCCCTCTGTTAATACCAAGGTCACCATAGCTATCAAGAGATCACAATTATCCTTCTATGGAACAGCTGGATTCAACATGTTTCTACAAGTCATGTGGTTGACTAGCCATGGGTTGTCACACCATGAAAATGTGCTTTGATGAGACATAATGCAATTGGAGCGGCCACTGGCCTAAAATGAAACATGGTTTGGGTCCAGGGGTTCAGTATTGGACTGTTGTACAGGTTTGACTGCATCAGTTTGCAGTCATGAGTTAGATCCCACATCACTCCTGTTGGGAGTCACTGAGTTATTGCTGCAGATGCTTAAAGCTGTTGGGTTAAATTTTCAAAAGTGCCTTGGTGACTTAAGTGACTGCACTGCAATGAATGACCCGTTGCATGGCCATGGGTGGCCTGGGTCAGCTGACTCAGTCTCACAGGTCTTGGGCTGTGGGGCTATTCAATTGTAGTGTAGACATTCAGGCTCAGGCTGAAGCCCAGGCTCTGAGACCCCATGAGAGGGAGGGTCCCAGAGTCCAGGCTCCAGCCTCAGCCTGAATGTCTACATTGCAAATTTTTAGATCTACAGCCCAAGCACTACACGGCTGAGTCAGCTGACCTAGGCACTTGAGACTCGTTGCTGCAGCTTTTTTATTGCAGTGTAGACATACCCCTAGGAGCCTAATCCTATTTTGAAAAGTGATTTTAGGAGCCTAAGTCTCATTGACAGCCAATGGATTTACGCTCTTAAGTACATAAATAAATTTTGAAAATGGGGATTTAGGCTCCTAATTCACTTTGGGATGTTTGAAAATGTTACTTATTGATTTTACAACTCAGTTGCAACCAAACTAAGATGTCACATCATTAGTAAAGCAGTCTCATTGTGGCATTGCAAGCACTGAAACCCAAAGAACTAAATTCAGATACCTGTTCTTTTCAGCGTAGGGAGAAAGCAAAAGGGTCTTCTGATAGCCCGTATGGGTTTGTACATTCTTCCAGACAATGAGTTTTCTGCCAATGTCAGTATCTCGAGGCGCAAATCCCTATAGCCAAGCAAAAGGGTTTTATTAACTTGTCAGACTTGTGCTTTGGCTTAACCTTCCTTAGCCCACCTCCTCCACACCTTATGTCAGACACAGCACGTGTCTGATTATTAAAATCTAATCACATTTTTGAGGCACACACAAATTGAATTTCTCTTAGAAAGGGGGGCATAGTCCACATGTGAACCTACAGAAATATAATTTATCCTTTCCTTTTTGGCCAGTAGTGAGATAGTTCATCCTGAACAGGCCAAGCAGGATTTCTCTCTTCCTCTCTAGATTAGGGATGTCAACCAAAATCAACAGCTGCAGAAGTAGGATTTATTTTCTTCCCTCTCGACACAGTCTTTAGTCCACACTGGAACCTTGACCAGAATGATTTTCTTCTCTTTCTCAATCTCTCCTGGAAAGGTGTCCTTCATCTCATCCTAGAGCCTGTCTGAGTAGGATGGTATTTTTCCATGTTTTTCAAGAACATTTTTTCTTAGATAGAGGAAAAGGGTAAACACTCAGGAGGGAGAGGAACTATTTAGGACAGGGGTCTCAAACACGCGGCCCGTGGGGCTATTTCCTACGACCTGCCAAGCAGCCCGCGCGCCCCCACCCCCGGCCTACCTCCAGGCCAGGGGTGGGCAAACTACAGCCCACAGGCTGTATCCGGCCACCGGGATTGCCCCCCGTGGCCCCGAGGCCACTCCCTGAAGCAGCCGGCACAACATCCCTGTGGCCCGGGGGGGAGGGGCAGAGGGCTCCGTGCATTGCCCTGGCTTCCAGGCACCGCCCCCCGCAGCTCCCATTGGCTGGTAACGGGGAACCGCGGTCAATGGGAGCTTCGGGGGAGTTACCTGGAGAGCGGCAAAAGCAGCGCATGGAGCCCTGTGCCCTCCCCCACACCCCTCCCTCCCCCGGGCCGCAGGGACATGGTTCCGGCTGCTTCCCAGAGTGGAGCGGGAGCGGGGCCGGGACAGGCAGGGAGCATGCCCTGGCCCAAGTGCGCCCCACTGCCACCCCGAAGCCACTCTAGGTAAGTGGCACTAGGCTGGAGCCCGAACTCCTCCTGTACCCTGCCCCCCAACTCCCTGCCCTAAGCCCCCTGCCGCACCCCTCCTGCACCCCAACCCCCTGCCCTGAGCCCCCTGCCTGCACCCCAACCCCCTGCTGCACCCTAACTCCCTGCCCTGAGCCCCCTGCTGCATCCCACACCCCTCCTGCACCCGAACCCCCTGCCCTGAGCCCCCTGCATGCACCCCAATCCTCTGCCACACCGCACACTCCCTCCTGCACCCCACACCCCAACTCTCTGCCTTGAACTCCCTGCCACACCCTGCACCTCAACTCCCTGCCCTAAGCCCCTGCCACACTCCGTACCCCTCCTGCACCCCCTGGGGGCAGGGAGGGGGCAGAGTTCGGGTGGGGACTTCGGGGAAGGGGTTGGAATGGAGGCAGGGAAGGGGTGGGAAGAGGCGGGGCAGGGGTGGGGCCTCATGGAAGGGGTGGAGTGGGGGCAGTGAGGGGGGGTGTCAGTGATGCGGCCCTCGGGCCAATGCACTAGTCCTCTTCTGGCCCTCGTGGTCATCTGAGTTTGAGACCCCTGATTTAGGAAATAGTAAAGGGGTACTACTAGGAGCAATATGTTGAAAACGAGCAAAGGAACATTAAGACTAAATAACAAGAAAAATGTTTTCATGAACAGTGAAATAGTCTCCAAAAGGAAGTAATTTCACTAAAATCCTTTAAAACTATGACAGGCCAATGCACAGGCAAATTCAGTGCAGAGAACACTCCTGTACTGAATGAGAGGGATGGACTAGTTTACCTAACAGGTTTCTTTTCATTTTCAATTTCTGTGATTCTCTTAGCAAAAGAAGAGCAGGGAATGCAGATTCCCTTTTATCCTAATGTGCTTTCTGATATTTCTGAGAATAAGGGGGTAGCAGATTGTCATCTGGTGGTAGATACTATAAACTATTGAGCATTCTGGGGGAATGCGAGAGTGATAGTGTCTTTAATGTCCTCATGTATTTACAGGTCTGTTCTCTTCTCCATCCATTTCCAGAGGAGTAGGGAATGTGGTAATTTTACACTGCAGGAAGAAAACATAATTGATTCTTCCACTGATTTTCCTTGCATTCATGGATGACATGCCTGCCCCATATCATCTGCAGGGACTTACCATCAAGGGTTCTGAAAAATCTGGCAGATTTCCAACTAGCAGGCCAGCTAAAGTACAAACCAGAACGGTCACCGAACAGAGCACAAGGACAGCTACTGGCCACTCAGCAATCACCTGGGAATAACTGGAATGAACAGGAGAAAACAAATGCTGCTGATAACCTGATTTCTAATATTAACATGAAACATGCTGTGGTACCAGCACAATGTTAGAAGAAGAATATTTACTAGAATGAGGGCTTCCTAGTTTGGGCATTTATTTGTTAAAAAGCTCAGGGGGTAGGAGTTCTACTGAACACATTCTGTCTGCAATTGGATGCTTGCATGCAGTTCTCATTAACTTGGGTAATTACATTCTGCATCCCTACACTTCCCTGCCTTTTCAATTGGAAATAGTAAAAACTAGGCACTTGCCTCCCTGGGCAAAATGTGGCTTTTAATATTTAACTGCAAAAATCCATTTGGGAAGGTTGTTTTTCCCCCCTTATTATTTTGTTCTCCTCCCCCCACACATTGCACAATCCAAACTATCCACTGCCAGACAGTCTAGTCAGTGTGTAACTGACAAGAAGCAGCATGAAGTTTGGGATCTCAACAGAATACACAGGTAAGTAGATAATCAGCTTGTGAATCTGCTGCCACAAGATATTGTCATGGCTAAGAGCTTACTAGGATTTAAAAGAAAATTATAAATGTATGCAGATAATAAGATCATTCAAAGTTATATTAGATAGAATTATTTTTATAAGGGATATAAACCCTCATGCTTCAAAACATACGGCAAACTCTTAGGCCAGGTCTACATGAGAAACTTTTGCTGGCACAGTAATGTTGGTTAAGGGTGTGTGTTTGTGTGTGTGTGTGAAAGAGAGAGACCTGGCATAAACTGACAAAGAATAAGTTATGCCAGCAAAAGCACTCTTTTGTCAGTATAAACTGTAGCTGCACCAGGAGGTTTTGCTGGTATAGCTATATTGGCAAGCACAGTTGCCAACTTTCATGCAGTAAATAAGCACCCCGACTTTCACAATAAGCCAAAAATCAAGCTAATCCCATTTCAAAACAAGCCAATCCCTAAGAACCCCAACATTTTATGTGACTAGATTCCCCCGGCGTGCAGTCTGGGACTGTGGTGGGCCTGCTGTGCACCTCTAATTCTCTCCCCCTTGCCTCTACTTGCCAGGAGCCAATCAAAAAAAAAAGAAGCAACAAACTGCAACAAGCTACAAGCTAAACAAGCAACAAGCTACAAGCCAAAAACTAGCCAACAAGCAACTCACAAGCCAATTAAGCCCAAATGGTTTATTATTTTAACTTGAAGCCCAATTTCTGCGTTTTTTTCATGGGTTTGGCATGTCTGTTGGCAAGTTTTTTCTAATGTAGACCTCATCTAATTGCCTGGGGTTTCTTGTACCTTTCTCAGAAGCATTTGGCACTAGCTACTGTTGGAGACAGGATATTGGACCACAAGGGCTATTGATCTGATCTGGTATATTTCTAAATATTTATGTCTTTGTAAGGTCTAAGGACTATTTGTTAGCAAACAGCTCCTGGTGTATTTTAGATTCATGGATGAATTTACTGTTTACAAGCCTCAGAAGCTGTGCCGCTGCACTTCAATCCTGAACCGTAATACTCTAGCTAGCCCAGTCCCATGCGTCTCGTGAGCCAGAGACTGTTAATTGTGTCAAGTAATGTAGCTTCGTCATAACCAGGGACAAGAATGAGCCCATGAAATGCGTTTTCACTTGTGACTGAATCTGGAATTGAACCTATGACCTGTTTTTTTTAAATGTAGACATAGTTATTAAGCTTGCATGCGCAAATCAGGTATTTGTGCATGCAAAAGATCAGAAATGGTCACTTGCACATTAAATTAACTATTTATGTGTGGGGCTGTGGTAATTTGATGCCTAACTTTTTAAACATCAAGCCCTCAACCTCCAGAGGTGAAAGATTCTTACACAAATCCACTGGAGAACCTACCTGATAAACACAGTTTGTAAACCAAAAACTGGAAGCACTAAGAGGTAGAGAACCACCTGTTAAAACAGTTTGTATCTTGCTGATGTTAGCTTAAATGGATGTTGTTAATTAGTTTTAGGCCTCAAAATTACATTTTTAAATGGAGTGTTGTGAAAGGAATTACAAAAATGTTTTCATGATTTTTTTATTTATGCATTTCAACAAAACCAATTTTTAAAATTGTTACATTCCACTGCTGTGCTGGTAACCCAAATGCAACAGCCCTGTAGCAGCCAGAAAGGGTGCTCCTGCATTTGTTTTCATTCTCTAAGTTAAGTGTTCTCCAAGCATGATATTAAGAGGAAGAATAGAAAGTGAAAAATACCGTAAATTAGCTATAAGTTGTACACATATTGAATCTATTTCCCCATGTTAAGTATCCTCACACCTTCTTGTCAACTGTCTAAATGGACCATCTTGATTATCACTACAAACGTTTTTTTTCTCCTGCTGATAATAGCTCATCTTAATTAATTAGCCTCTTACTCCACCTTTTCATGTTCTCTGTATGTATGTGTATATCTATCTATCTATATGTTCCATTCTAGGCATCCAATGAAGTGGGCTGTAGCCCACGAAAGCTTATGCTCAAATAAATTTGTTAGTCTCTAAGGTGCCACAAGTACTCCTTTTCTCATTCCTTTGGATTTAAATATGAGAAACATAGAGCAGGAGATTAGGGCAACAAGTAATTATTTTATTTATCTTTTTTCATATAACATTTCTTTCCAGAAGTGTGTCTAGATTGTCCATAATCACCTTTCCGTCATACACGATTCCGAGTTGCACTTTATACTCCCCGACCTCTTTTAAACATTTTAGTCATCTAAATTTAATTGTAGAGCTTCTGGTGCATTAATACATGAAGAACTAGGAAGCATTACACATAACCTTGACAAACACATCTCCATCACTAGATACTGTGGGAAAATGCAAAACTCTGAGACTATTACTGCTGTTACCCTCACATCGAGCAATCTTGTGTCTGAAGATCTTCCAGTTTGCTTTAATTCTGAGATGCAGAACCCAGGAGAATCCACTGCAGTCATTTAATATCTACAATACTTGTGTTGTGCTTTTCATCCCTGGATCTCAAAGCATTTCACCGACGTAGGTAAACATTATTATACCTATTTTCCAAATAAGGAAACTGAGGCACAAAGAGGTGTAATGAGTGGGTTAAGGTGGCATGGAAAGTCAGTGACAGAGTGGGGAATAGAATCCAGATTTCCTGACTCCCAAGCCAGTGGACCTGGCTGCTCCTCTAGGCTTGGTTTAGACCAATCAAGAAAAACAAATAAAGCTGTTGGCTGGGCCAGAGAAAGCGCACGCTTGGAGAAAAGCTATCTAGACAATGAAGCTCTTCATGAATGCAGGTTAAATTTATTACACAAACAGAAACAGATTTTTCAGACAGATGGGAAGCCTTTAATGAGGAGCTCTGCTCTTGCCTCTGAAGCTGCGCCTGTCTGGAATGTCATCAGGAATAATACACTGTGTTTCCTAATAGCAGGGTAGGAGAGCAATGATAATAGGATAGCAGGAAAGGAAGCATTTGATATTTAACATACCTTTTTGGCATCCTGAAAACTTTGTCATGTCTGCAGAAAGAAAGAGATTGGTTGGTTTATTATTTTAACTTGAAGCAGTGTGCTGTGCTGTTAATAAGCAAGTTAACCCTTTCAGGAACTGTAAAACAAGAAAGCTGTACAGTGCAGTTCCAGCTGATGAAAGCTATCTGACACTAGTCTAAATACATCATGAGGAGGCAGTCTAATGAATAGGACAATCTCTTCTCCCACTGGTCTTTTAAAGAAACACAACAGAAAGAGACGTAGGTTTGAATCCCACTCCTGATCTTTTGCCTTATGGGAAGATTTTTTAACCTTTCCATAGCAAGGGTATAATTCTCCATTAAATTCTGTAGGATGGTTCAAAATAGAGTATAATTTTCTATTAAACCCAATAGGGCTTTTCCATCAGGGTAAACATTTGTGCATTGGGCTCTATTTTCTGCAGTCAATGCTGATAATGGGTTGAGCGATATGGAACTGCTCATGACAATTTGCCACAAAACAAATGCCCTCATAGATGAACATTTGTTATTCCTAGCTGCACTGTTCTAAGGAGTTCAGCAAACAAGTCTTCTCTGAGGGATTCAAAGGTCACTTTTGTTACCAAACCTTTGAGCCTGAGCTTTCCACTTGCACAATTAACAAAAGCTCCATTTCAGATCTGAAGAACCTTTTTTCCTCTCATCCCCTTTAACTGTATAGTCTTACCACCTCCTCATTCAGGGAAGGTTCAGGATTGCCCAACATAAAAATTCTCTATCTCAGTGGTTCTCAAACTGGGTCAGGACTCCAAAGTGGGTTGCGACCCTGTTTTAATGGCTGGCGTTGGACCTGCTGGGACCTGGGGCTGAAGCCGAAGCTTGAGCATCACCGCCCAGGGCTGGGTGGCAGGGCTCAGGCTTTGGGTTTGGCCCTGGGTGGCAGGGCTCAGGTTACAGACCCCCCACCCGGGGCTGAAGACTTGGGCTGCACCTTTGGCTCCCTGGGGCAACAAGGTTTTGGTTTTGCCCCCTCTCTCCTCCTCCCCCCCTCCCCCTGGGGTGATGGGGCTTGGGCAGGCTCAGGCTTCAGTCCCCTCTCCTGGGGTCATTTAGTAATTTTTGTTGTCAGAAAGGGGTCACACTGCAGTGAAGTTTGAGAACCCTGCGTATCTCATGTAAAAGTGCATGCTGCTTAAGAGACTTTCAGTTGTATGGTGGCAGCTTTTTGTGAGTGACATGGATGGGAGAATTGCAAAACAGAACAGTTCTGGTATTTGTAAAGCAAATGACGAGGGCCCAAACATTGTACTCTCCAAGGTACTCAATGGCACATGTTCATTTGTTATAAATCACTCACAGTTTTTTCATGCAGCATTAGCTCTCTCTGGATTTTGGAGTGTTGTTTACATTCTTTTTTAAACTGAGATTACAGTCAGAAGATGCACTGTGGATCTATATAGTAATTCTCTTTCAATAAATCTATAGCAAATTTGCTCAGATTACAAATCATAACAGTATTGTGGTGATGATGATTATGACTTTTCTAACTGCCAGCACTGCAAACTCTGCAAACGCTTTGCAAAACCAGCTGAGTCTGTAGCTTAAATCACCTATTATAAAGAATTTAACTGATAATTTTGTTGAAGGTATATGAGCTAAAATAGGATCCTAGTCACTCCCTGATAGCTGTGGCTGTGAGGCTCTACAGTGCAAACAGAGGAAAACACAGGTTTTTTTCTGTTGCTAGATATAGCTCAAGAAAATAAAGGGATAGAATGTGCTTAACCTTGTACCAGAGTGCAGGGATAGATTCAACACTATCTAATCTACCTCTGTTAGGATCTTCTAAGGTGCCTGTCAGTGTGATATTAAAGGGCTTGGGAACTTTAGTGCCAATAGTGGTCCTAAAAATAAGGAGAGGGGTGTAGTAGATGCCATTCCTTGCTGTACTCTTACAGCTCTTCCAGACACATGCATGCCTGCTAGTGTGCGGCTTTTCCTTAGCCTCCACTTACAACCAACCCAGGCAGTGGCTTTAAGTCCCAGTTTAGTTCTCAGAGAGCTACTATGTTGAGTGAGAAGATCATTTTTACAGTCATTTTTTCTGACCATCACCATACTTTAAGATAGAACACCCCGGTTCAAGTGGAATGTTCCTTCCACAGAAAGGAGACCCTGGCAGCTATTTGGGATTCTCCAGCATTTTGATAGCCTCACAGGATGAAATGCACTCTTCGGCTCATTGAAATACTTAAGAACCAAAGGGTTTTGGGGTACTTCTTACAATATACCAGAAGAAAATATGAGAACTGCAAAACATGGGCCTGATCATGGCTAGATTAGATGTCTTGACCCCAGTTTGAGGCATTATCTAATGAGTCCTATTAGGATCAAAGCGTGGGGTGCACAGTGGGAAGGAACTAGGAACTGCTTGTATGCCCGACACAAGTGCACTGCTCACTCCATGTGCCTTGGGGGTGCCTATTGCCCCAAAGCAGAAGAGGAGCTGGCAGAGCCTTGCTCCCCATCTCCATCCTCACCACCTCTCCAGCACAGCACTTTCCCTTCCCAGCACACCCCAAAGCTCTAAGAGAGATTGAGAGCAGAGCAGTGTGAATAATGGATATTTTATTTAACTGGCAATCTTGAAAAATTAGGAAACCAATTGTTTCAGGTTGATGAGAAAATTGTACGTTTTTGAAATTTTCAGCAAATCAAAAGTAAGAAAAAAGTTGTTTGGGGTCTAACTGAATGTTTCATTTGACCTGAATCAACCTCAACCTCAATCAACCTGAATCAACCTCAATCAATTTTTAACATTTTTAATTCTTTAAAAATAGAATTAAAGGAAATTTCAAAATGAAAAGTCAGTTCAAATAAAAAAATTGAAATGCTTTGTTTAGAAAATGTCAAACAAAGCATTTTTGATTTTTCAGAATTTTTAGGGGATTTTTCCGCAGTTGAAACAATTCAGTGAGATTGACATAAATTTGTGAAATATTTTGGTCACCAAATTTGCTATTTTTGCCAAAAAGTTTTAGTAGAAAAATTTTGCCCAGCTGCAATTGTGAATAACCCTGTGACCTGTACAGACTTTGGCTTACCTGACTGTTACAATGTGGCGCTGCACTGGTCGTGACTGCTGCTGGTCATGTGACCACTGTTTCCATTGACTTTCAGAGGTCTCGTGGTGGGAAGCTGGTAAAGAATTCCCACTGGAATGGTGGGAGCACAAAGTGGCCCTCTCTCCATGCCCTGGCAGTGGGGGCAAGGCATAGCTGTCTCTAGGTTCATGCTGGTTGCAATGGTAATATAGATGATGTTGATGTGAGTCCTGGGAGCTGGATGGCACCTGACCATTGGACTGAACAGACATTGGTCCAAGCATGCGGCTGGAGGAAGGCAGACGACCTCTCACCAAGCTGGGAGATGCAGTGATAGGGCACCGATGGACTGGACAGACTCTTTCCCAGGGAGCTCCACCATGGCTTGGTTCAGTCTTCCTGATCTCTGGCACATTAAGACAGGTTTGGCAAGGTTCTGGGTTTACTTTCTCTCTGTGAGAAAACATGGAACAATTTTATCATGTACTAGAGTGGTGGAAAGGCCCTGTATGGGATCACATCTCCCAGTCTAAAGGTTTTGATAGATTAATATATTTTAAAGTCAGAGGGGACCATTATGATCATCAAGGCCAAATCCCACATAACATAGCCCATAGAACTGCACCCAGTAAGTCCTGCATCAAGCCCATATTTTGTGGTTGAGCTAGTGAGTCTACTTTTTTTTAAGAAAGATATATGAGCTGGATTTAAAGACTTCAGGTGATGGAGACTCCACCGCATCCCTAGGTAATATGTTCCAATGGTTAATGTAGTGTATGGGAACTGGGTAGTAGACTTTTAAATAGTTAGTGAGCCTTATAGGAGTGCTTACTGTGTTTTGTGTTTTAGAAACCTGGCAGAGTAGCATTGTGAGTATGTAGCTACGTTTTCCATGTTGTGCCATGGTTATGTGGACCCCACAGTTCCTTTGTGGTTTCTTCATGCTCTTATTGTTGTGTAAAGGGCAAAAGACACAATAATGAATGATCATAATCCAGGAATACCGTGAAACAAAGAGTAACCAAGAGGCCTAATGAAACAGAAACTAAAGGAAACTAACCTACCACCACTGGGACTATGAGTGAACTATTCATTTAAAAAGGGGAAAAGGAGTTAAAATGTCTGAAAGTTTGGGGAAAACAAACTTTTTGATAGCTCAGTAAAGAACTGGCCACCTACATCAAGAGACTGGAACCACATATAATCACTACTGGCATAACTGATGAGAGATGGGCTAGTATTTGGAATAGCACCTGCACTTGCTACTTGGCAGCAAGCCATGGACAAGGAATTAGAGGGTATTCCTGGCACTCAGTGTTATTTGGACAATATACATTTTATGGGAGCTAGTTATGAAGAGCACCTGGAAAACCTCCAGAAGGCACATGTGAGGCTGTCATAGTCTGGGCTTAGAGCAAACAAGGAAAATGTGAATTTTTCAAAGACTCAGTTATGTATTGTAGCCATACCATTGACAAAGATGGATTGCGTAAATTACAAGAGATAGCTGAAGCTATCCCTAAAGCATCCCAACCAAAAAACGTGTCACAATTACTTTCTTTTGGGGGGATGGTCAGTTATTGCTATAGATTCTTGCTTAACACAGCAACAGTGTTATCTCTCCCAAATGAACTGTTACACAATGGAAAGAAATGGTGTTGGTCCATACAGTGCACCAAAGCTTTTGATAAGGGCAAGAGTCTTACAGCATCTGAAAAGATCCTTGCACACTATAGTGGATCTTTGTCTCTAAAGTTTGCCTGTTTTCATACTGAAAGGCCCATTGCCTTTGTTTCTAGATCTCTTACCTCAACAGAATGTATCTCAAATTGATAGAGAAGCTCTGAGGTTAGCCTGGGGAAAAAGTTTAATCAATATCACTATAGGAAACAATTTACTCTAGTTATGGATAATCAACTTCTAGTCTCAATTTTTAACCCAAAGAGTATTAGTAATGGCTTCTGCAGCACAATTACAGAGGTGGGCAATATTCTCGGGCACTCACTGTTATAATATTGAGTTCAAAAGTACCAACGAACACGCAAATGCAGATTATTTGTCAAGCATATACAGACTGCTATGAAGTTCAGGTCACATGTACTCCAGAAATTACATGGCCAGCCATTTGGGAATTGTAAAAACAAAAGTCCTTGTCCAAAGTTTTGTGTGGTACCCAGGCAATGATACACAAATAGAGGAAATGGCAAAACAATGTCCAGTTTGTCAAGAAAACACAACACATGCCTAAACATGCTTCTTTGCATCCTTGGGTGTGGCCAAACCCTGTGGCAGTAAATCTACATAGACTATGTTAACCCATTTATGGGACATATGTTTTTGATTGCACTAGATGACCACTCTAAATGGCCTGAACTATGCTATATTAATTCAACTAAATCACTGCAGATGGTAGAAGGGTTAAGACTCTTGTTTCCAAGATCAGGAGTGTCTAAAGAGATTGTCAATGACAAAATAACTCAATTCACATTTGCAGAGTTTCAGTTGTTTGTCAGAAAAAATGGTATCAAACATGTCACATCAGCTCCTTACTATCCTGCCACAAAGGGATTAGTGGGAAGATTTATCCAGACATTAAAGCAATTGATTTGTGCTATAACTCCAGATAAAGGTAGTTTACAACATAAGAGTATGGATTTTTCTACTGGCCTATAGGAATGCAAAACATGCCACTACAAATCAGATGCCAGCGATATTGTTTATGGGATGTAATTTAAGATCTTGCTTGGACTTGTTGAAGGCTTGTTAAAGTCATGCCTGTGGCAGTCAACACAGTTGTCCCTAACACAGTGAAGGGCAGTTGGAGTGCATGCAGATGAATGAGAGAATACAATCCTGTGGGACAGAACACATGAAAAACATTTACTTAATCTTTCCTCGTGTCTACTTATTATACACCAGCCTTGGCTGAAACACACTTATTGTATACCCCAATGACTTTTGCCAGCTCCAGGGGGCAGAGTTAAGGATCCAAAGCAGGGCTGGTGTGTACCATAACTCTGTATTTTCTGGTTTTTAGAAGTTTAAGTTTGTTTTACGGTAACTATTTATTTCCTGGTTTTCAGTGGTTTAAGTATAGGTGTACTTGACCTACAAAAGTCCAAGGCACTGCCAGTCAATTTTAACTCTATGATAGAGTTTTTGGGCATTGAATTTTAGTTAGAGTTCTGGAATTGTGGTCCACACTATACAATGGCCAATTCAAGATGTTTTTTCATTTCATTTTTATGTTTTAAGATGATATGTCATTGTTATTTCCTGTACCCTTGACCGTATTTTTTCTTGATATTCATTATGTACAATTTAAACAAGCAATGATTTACTAAAATAAACAATAATTCACAGATATGTTGCCACACTGACAAATTACACTTTTAGAATAATAGAATCATAAAAATGTAGGGTTGGAAGGGACCCAAAGAGGTCATCTAGTCCTTCTCCCTGTGCTGGGGCAGGACCAAGTAAACTTGGACCATCCCTGACAGGTGTTTTCCTAACCTATTTTTAAAAACTTCCTATGATGGAAATTCCACAACCTCCCTTGGAAGCCTATTCCAGTACTCCACTATCCTTAGAGATAGAAAGATTTTCCTAATACCTAACCTAAATCTCCCTTGCTGAAGATTAAGCTGTTTACATCTTGTCCTACCATCAGTGGACATGGTGAACAATTGATCATAGTGCTCTTTATAAGAGCCCTTAGCATATATGAGGATTGTTATCAGGTCTCGTCCCCCCAAGTCTTCTTTTCCCAAGACTAAACATACCCAGTCTTTTAACCTTTCCACATAGGTCATGTTTTCTAAATCTTTTATCATATCTACGCTCTCCTCTGGACTCTCTCCCATTTATCCACATCTTTCTTAAAGTGTGGTGACCAAAACTAGACACAATACTCCAGCAGTGGCCTCACCAGTGCTGAGTAATAATGACTTTCTGTGTCTTACATATGGCATTCCTGTTAATACACCCCAGAATGATATTAACCTTTTTCACAACTGCATCACATTGTTGGCTTATATTCAGTTTGTGATCTACTGTAACCCTGAGATCCTTTTCTGCAGTACTACTGCCTAGCCAGTTACACCTCATTTTGTATTTGATTTTTCCTTCTGAAGGGAAATACTTTGCACTCATCTTTAATCAATTTCATCTTGTTGATTTCATACCAAATCTCATATTTTTCCAGGTCATTTTGAATTCTAATTCTGTCCTCCAAAGTGTTTGCAACTCCTCTGAACTTGGTGTCATGCACACATTTTATCAGTGTACTCTCACTCCATTATGCAAGTCATTAATGAAAATAGTGAATAGTACTGGACTCAGGACAGACCCCTGCAGGACTCCATTAGACACCTCCTCCCATTAATAAATATTCTCTGAGTAGGTCCTTCAACCAGTTATAAATCCACTTATAGTTATTTCATCTAGACCTCTTTTCTCTAATTAGCTTATGAAAATGACATGTGGGACTGTGTCAAAAGCCTTACTAAAATCAAGATATAGCACGTCTACTGCTTCCCCACATCCACTAGTCCAGTAACCCTGTCAAAGAAGGAAATTACATAGGTTGGTATGATTTGTTCTTGACAAATCTATGTTGACCATTACTTATCACCCTCTTATCCTCTAGCTACTTACAAAGTGACTGCTTAATAATTTGTTCCAGTATCTTTCTGGATATTAAAGTTAGACTGACTAGTCTTTAATTCTCCAGGGTCCTCTTTGTTCCTCCTTTTTAAAGACAGGTACTATGTTCCCTTCTTCAATCCTCTAGAACCTCTCCTGTCCTCCATGAATTTTCAAAGATAATTGCTAATGGTTCTTAGATTGCTTCAACGAATTCCCAAAGTACTTTACAATGAATTTTGTCAGGCACTGCTTACTTAGATAAGTTAGCTGTATTCAAGTCTTCTTCAACTTGTTCTTTGCCTATTTTGGCTTGTATTTCTTCCCCCTTTTTGTTAATAATTAATTGTGTTGAGCATCTGGTCACAATTAACTTTTTTAGTGGAGACTGAAGCAAAATATGCATTAAACACCTCAGCCTTCTTGATGTCATCCATTATTAGCCCTTATTCCCTGCTAAATAGTGGACCTACACTTTCCTTTATCTTTCTGGTGCTTCTAATGTATTTATAGAACCTCTCCTTATTGTCTATTATGTCTCGCGATGTAACGCATTTTGTGCCTCAACCTTTCTGATTTTGTCCCTACATACTTCTGATATTATTTTGCATTTATCCTTAGCAATTTGTCCATGTTTCCATACTTTGTATGATTTGCTTTTGAATTTTGGGTCATTAAAGAGCTATTGATGGAGCCATATTGCCTCTTTTTAGTCTTCCTATCTTTCCTTCACATTAGGATACTTTGCTGTTGTGTCTATAATATTTTCTCTTTTAGAAACTGCCAGGTGTCCTGAACTCCTTTTTCCCTTAGACTTTCTTCCAATGGGAGAGTAGCTAGCTGTTCTGAGCCTGTAAGTCCATTGTCCTTATTCTGCTGCTCTTACTTCTTCCTTTCCATACAACCATGAAATCTATCATTTCATGATCACTGTCAACTGCTTTCTACCTTAAGATTGGCAACTAATTCCTTGCTGGAATTCAGAATCAAATCTAAAATGGCTGAACTTCTGAAACTAGAAGTTGTCCTCAATACATTTTGGTGATCTAACTCCTATAAGATATTTGGATTTTTAAAAAAAATATACATCCAGTGAAAATACAAATTTTCTTCCTTTAAAGAGCTGGTGCTAGATAGTGGAGTGGGACCAGAAACTGTTCATTGATTTTTCATATCTAGAGTGTCTGTCTTTATTACTGGAGGAGAAAAACATTCTCATGTACAACACTGTGAAGCCAACTAGGGAGATGGGGGAAACATAAGCAGTGAAAAATTCCTCCTGACACACTCAAAAGAGCAGCCTGCTACAAAAATGACTGATCATAAAAATGGACAGATAACCCTTTAATTTATTCAATTGCATCCAACTGTTGCTTAAATACATGAATATTCTTGACTCTAACACTCCTGGTGGAAGTCTGTTCCCCCTATTCACCACTATGCCTGCAAAATAATGCCACTTTAAATTCTTCCTCCAGATGTTCCCTCCCAGCTGATACACTTGACCCTGGCCTGTCCAAGAACTTCATAGTTTATAATAACTTGAGCTGGTTTAAATCTTTCACTTAAGTCACTTGTTAATCATCGCTCATGACTAACTAATTCCAGTTCTGTCGATCATTTATCATATGTAAGCACCGAATTTCCATTCCTCATCTTAGCTGTCCTATGCGGTACTCTCTCCAACTTCATTATAGTGTCACCGTGGTTATCCAAAGGTCTTACAGGAAACCTGAAGCTTTTGGATAATTTTGGGTTGGTAATCACCTATGTAAGCTTTGAAGATTTCAAAGTCTGCAGAAGTTACAATCCCAATTAGCTGTGGATCTGGCAGCCTCAACATTTCATGTGCTGCAGTTCTTGCCAGAGTCGTAGACCGGCTCATGTTTGTTTGTCTGTACCAGGTCATAACACTATTATTTTGCTGCATAGACAGGACCCTCTAATCATATTAGAGAAGAGAGGATGAAGGAGTTTGTGGTGTTTGTTTACTGTTGGCAGGTGGGGGGGGGAGGAAAGGGGAGGACTGGCTAGATCAGTGCATTTATGAATCATCTGCACACATGCTTTAATGATACTGGAACTGAACAAGAAGCTAACAACACTGAAAGAAGAACATCTGGAAGATAATTTCCGATCAGGGTGATGTGATATATTCAACAATTTTGGGGCTGCGGGGGCAGAAATGTTCCCTCGGGCACAGAAAAGTAGCCTACAGTGGTGACCTCACAGCCTCATTTTGCCAGCTGGATGCAATCCAAGAGATGAACAAAGAGAGGAGGGGGAGGCAGAGAGCAAGGACCAGACTGAAATTAACTGCTCCTGTTATCTACCATTGCTGGTTGTGTTCCCTACAATGTTTGCCTCCCTCAAAAGCTGGCTCAGAGCTCCAGGGCTGGCAGCTAGGGTTACCACGCATCCGTTTTTTAACCGAAATGCCCAGTCGAAAAGGGACCCTGGCGGCTCCAGTCAGCACCACTGACCAAGCCACTAAAAGTCCAGTCGGCAGCGCAGTGGGGCTAAGTCAGGCTCCTTGCCTGCCCTGGCTCTGTGTGGCTCCCAGAAGCAGCAACATGTCCCTACAGCCCCTAGGCACAAGGGTGGCCAGGTGGCTCCGCATGCTGCCCCTGCCCACAGGCACTGCCCCTGCAGCTCCCATTGGCCAGGAATCGCCTAGGGGCCACAGGGACATGCCGACTGCTTCTGGGAGCTGCCTGAGGTAAGTGTTGTATGGAGCCTGCACCCCTTACCTTCTGCATCCCAACCCCCTGCCCCAGCCCTGAGCCCCCTCCCGCACTCTGAACCCCTTGGCCCCAGCCCAGAGCCCCCGCATGCAATCCAAACCCCTCGTTTCTGCCCCACCCCGGAGCCCTCACCCCCAGCCAGAGCCCTCACCTCCTCCCGCACTCCAACCCTCTGCCCCATCCCGGAGCCCCCTCCCACACTCCAAACCCCTCATTTCTGGCCCCAGCCAGGAGCCTACATCCCCAGCCGGAGCCCTCACCCCCTCCTGTGCCCTAACCCCCTCCTGTGTCCCAGCCCGGTGAAAATGAGTGAGTGAGCGAGGGTGGGGGAGAGCGAGTGACAAAGAGGGAGGGGATGGAGTGAGTGGGTGGCGTGGCCTTGAAGAAGAGGCGGGGTAGGGGTGGGGCCTTGGGAAGTGGCAGGGCAGAGTGCGGGCAAGGGTATTCAGTTTTTAGCAATCAGAAAGTTGGCAACCTTACTGGCAGCTTAGAGCTCCAGGTCCCCCCACTGCGAGCGGCAGCTTGGAATTATGGGTCCCACCCACCAACCACGGTGGCTCGGAGCTCCGGGGCCCCTGACAGCTGACAGCTCCAGTCCTGCTGCCCTGGGGATGAAGCAAAAAATGTCACAGAAGTCTCTGGAAGTCACGAAATCCATGATCTCCATGACATAATCTTACCCTTACTTATGGCCCAACTGCTCGATTGGATTAAATGACCGTCCTCTGGGAAGCAGTAACTTTATGAAAATTTGGTCTCCACTGGAAGTTTCCTCTTTCACTAAGATATTCAGACAATTTGAAAATCAAATTTATGAAACTGTACTAGTCACCTTGTTACATTGCTTTCCTGAGATGATACCACAGCACAGACAACAAAATTTTTCACCACCTGAGGAATCAGAAACACCAAAAGAACAAAGACGGTATCTTCCTCTTCCCCTGTGAAAATGTGCAGGAAAGCTTAAACAATTAATGACTCCTAACTAGGCTCCTTTCTACTTCTTTACCCCACTGGAAGGTAGAGCAACAATGATGCAGACTAAGCAGAGGGTGTGACTTATGCAAGGAGCCAGGGCCACAGATCCATAAAACATGGGATTAGCAGAGGCCAAGTCCACAGAGCTTGGCCCATGTATGCACCTAGAGTCTGGATCTGTGCCATGCTGTCAAGCTTCAGCACTGGCTAAATACGTGGCTCAGGTGCTGTGTGGTCATTGTCTGGCCCCCAGCCTCCCATGCACACAGCGTAAAAGCTGTAGAGGAAGAGTTAGTGCTGGAAACATGCTGTGTAAATTGGCTGGTCCCCAATTCCTTCTCATTGGCTAACTACACCCAGTCACATGGAACTGAGCTCAGGCACTGTGGCAGAAGCAGCTTCATATGGAAGGGAAACGATACCACATAGCCACCATCCCCCTCTGCACAGTAACCCCATTTCTCCAGCATTTCTGTAATTTTGGTTCTCTCTGAGCCATGCAGTGGGAGAGGGCATGTGACTCAAACTGAGAAAGGAAGGGGGAACAAATCCAGCATTTTTAAGGAGAGCTGTAATGTGGGTCTATGAGACCCATTCTGAAAAATATATGGGCTTCACTACCTCCCTGATCTGCTGCATTTTCCCCATTGTGTATTTCTTATTTTGATACTGTCTCAATGATGTAATATTCCTCTGAAGATGTTATATGAATCTGTAACTTAGCAGGATGCCATCACTCACTGTTTTCCCAAGTAATTTAAATGTCTTTGTTTATTATGTACTAATAATTTATATTGTGGTACACCTAGAGGTTGGAGCCTTATTGTTCTAGACCCTGTACAAACAGATCGTAAACGACAATCCCTGCTTCAAAGAACTTACAGCCGAAAAGACAAGATGTACTAGGCAAATGAAAGAAAAAAGCAGGTGTGGGACAAGGGGAGAGGGGAGGTAACAAATATAACAGACTAGCTCTGTGGGCAACTCTAGCCAATAAGTAGCAGTAATCACCGTTCACATACTCTTAAAAATGGAAGAATTACAGTCCCAAGTGGGTTTTTCCTCACCTAAAATATGGATTCTACCAATTTTCTTCAAATAAAAAAAAATCCTCCTGTGCTAAGACCTACTACTGTGTGCCAAGTTTCTGTCTAGACTTGATATAATTTTTACTGAGACTTACAATAGAAGTTTTTAGAAGGAGCACTATAATAGAATTTAAAGAAAGGTTTATAATAGATGTACTGACAGATTCTTTTCTCAAGCACTAGGAACATGACACCAGCAACATGAAAATGTGACACAATAGTTGAGAGGGAATGAGTTCTTCTCTGATTTAACTTTTTTAAGGTGATAAAAGGACCACATTTTAGACAACAGGGAGCTCACAGCTGCAAGCATTCAGAGACAAGGCAGAGATAACAGAAAAGCAGCACAACGCTGTCAGAATGCATCAAGCACTCAAACGAAAACTGTCATCTACTGTTCTGCATAACAAGCAATTAAAAATAGTTATAGGATACAAAATTAAAGAAAACAAAACAAAACAGGAAGAAGAGATGACTCATAAATATGAGAGGATCAAATATTGTTCAACAATTATGGTTTGTTCATATGTTGCTAGCATGTTTAAAGATGTTTCATTTTTTAATGTTAGTATTGCATCTTATTAAATGAGGGCCTGCCTTTAATGGCCTTTAGATTAGGCTCTTAGACCTGGTCTACACTAAATGGGTAAGTTGATGTAGGCTGTCTTGTGTTGAACTAGCTGTGGAAATGTTTTCACTTAAATTTGGCTCCCGCCGAAGTAAGTGCCTCTCTATGGCAATTTAGTACCCACTTCTCCCAGTGACATAGAGTCACTGTCAATGTAATTACATTGATGCAGTGTCAGTGTAGACACAGTGTTGCTTACATTGGATGTTACTGGCTTTCAGGAGCCATCCCACAATGCCCCACACTGAAAATACAATCGATACAAGCGCTCCTGGTGAGGATGCGCACCGCCAGCACAAGGAGTCAAGTGTGCGCACACATAAGCGATTTAATAATTGCAGTGGCTGCATGCCGACATAAATTAGGTCAACATAATTTCGTAGTTTAGTGTAGACATGGTCTTAATTATTGGTGGAATCTGATAATATCCTGAAAAAGATAAGTACAATAGCCCAAAGTCATCACTAGTGAGATGTCATTGGCTTCTGTAGCATAACACCAGGATGAATTTGACCCAATTTGTGTACGTCACGTGGTTGGGATAATAGAAAAGGAAACAATCTGGAGCCCATTTCTGCTCCTGCTTAAGTCAATAAGAATTTTGTGACTGTGTCAGTCCAGGCTCTTGGGATGGCATCTTTGATAATGTGTACATACCATATTATTAAGCCTTCTGATTTTAGGTTTTAACCAATAAACAATTATAAGAGAAAGAAAGAAAGAAAGAAAGAAAGAAAGAAAGAAAGAAAGAAAGAAAGAAAGAAAGAAAGAAAGAAAGAAAGAAAGAAAGAAAGAAAGAAAGAAAGAAAGAAAGAAAGAAAGAAAGAAATCAGGGATTATCCAATAAACACCAGAAAAACACTGGAAATAGTTACTTGTATCTAAGGGCTTATCTACACAGAGCAGTTATGCGGGTTACAGGGGTGTGATTTCTAAAGCACATGAACATGTTGTTAATAGATTAGTCTGCTGGTGCACACTAAAAATTCCCTAACGAACTTTAATATAGTAATTGCAATAGGGAACGTACGAAAGATTATCCATTATAATATAGACAAAGAGAACCCCCCCCCCCCCAACACTTGATTTTTGGATATCTACATAAAACTCAATAATTACTGAAAAAAATTACCCCCTCTCCCCCAAATAAAATTAACAATCCCCAAAAACCAGAAGTCCTACATATCAGGCACATTTATGGTGCCAATCCTGCAAGTTTCTGAGGATCTCTTGTGAGACATTGAGCACCCTCAATTCCCATTGACTTCAGTCACAGCAGTATTAGGCCCAATTCCCCCTTCCTCTTATGCACAGAAAATGGACCAAATTCATCCCAAGAATAACACTGAAGTCAATAGAAGTAGAGGGTGATCAGCACCTTTCTGGATTGAGCCCTAAAATTGCAAGTTGTGGGAGAGAGAAGATCTAAGAATTTTGTTATTTAACTGACTAAAAATTTGTATAACAATAATTTTAGAGGGGGGCCCAATTACTTTCACTCTTTCCATTGGCCAATATTTTGTATACTCAATATCTTATACACTGAAAAAAATTCCACAGGTTTTTTTCATTATAGCAGCAGAATCTATTCTTGAGGAGATCCGCAATCTTTTTAATGGGACTCTTGAGTATGTTAAATCAGTATGAAGAATTAATGAGATAGCAAAAGGCTGCCTCCAACATTTGTACTTTCCACTGACAAGAAAAGTTTAGCTTTACCGTTCTTATCCTTTGATGCTACTAAACATAATATTGAATTTACTACCAAATAGCTATTGATGCAATTGTATTCAAACACACATATATAGATATACACATAATAAACAAAAGACAAGATATCCAGAGCTGAATGTTATTCACCCAAGAAGGTGAATACTGAAGGAATTAGCTGAAGAAATCTTGGAGTCACTGGCAATAATATTTATAAACTCATGGATAACAGGAGATATCCTGGAAGACTGGAGGAGAGCTAACATAATGCCCATCTTTAAAAAGTGGGAGAAGGAGGAGCTGGAGAACTATACACCAGTCAGCCTGACTACAATACCTGGGAAAGTAAAGTATAAAACATACAATTTGCAAATACCTGGAGGATGAAGGGGTAATCACTAGCAGCCAGCATGGATTTACCAAGGACACATCAAGCCAAACCAGTTTCATTTCCTTCTTTCACAGGGTAACTGGTTTGTTGGACAAGGGGAATACAGTGGACATAATATTCCTGGACTTCAGCAAGACTTTTGACACAGTCCTGCAGGACATTATGATAAGTAAGCTGGAGAAATGTGGGCTTGGCAGAAGTACCATTAAGTGGATACATATTTGGTTAAACAACCACAAACAGAGAGTAACTATTAATGGAATGCTTGTGGCACCTCAGAGACTAACAAATTTATTTGAGCATAAGCTTTCGTGAGCTACAGCTCACTTCATCGGATGCATCCGATGAAGTGAGCTGTAGCTCACAAAAGCTTATGCTCAAATAAATTTGTTAGTCTCTGTCATAAATATAAAGGGAAGGGTAAACACCTTTAAAATCCCTCCTGGCCAGAGGAAAAACCCTTTCACTTGTAAAGGGTTAAGAAGCTAGGATAACCTCGCTGGCACCTGACCACAATGACCAATGAGGAGACAAGATACTTTCAAAGCTGGAGGGGGGCAGAAACAAAGGGTCTGGGTCTGTCTGTGTGATGCTTTTGCCAGGGACAGAACAGGAATGGAGTCTTAGAACTTAGTAAGTAATCTAGCTAGATATGTGTTAGATTCTGTTTGTTTAAATGGCTGAGAAAATAAGCTGTGCTGAATGGAATGGATATTCCTGTTTTTGTGTCTTTTTGTAACTTAAGGTTTTGCCTAGAGGGATTCTCTATGTTTTGAATCTAATTATCCTGTAAGGTATTTACCATCCTGATTTTACAGAGGTGATTCTTTTTTACTTTTTCTTCTATTAAAATTCTTCTTTTAAGAAACTGAATGCTTTTTTCATTGTTCTTAAGATCCAAGGGTTTGGGTCTGTGGTCACTTATGCAAATTGGTGAGGATTTTTATCAAACCTTCCCCAGAAAAAAGGGGGTAAGATTTGGGAGGATTTTGGGGGGAAAGACGTTTCCAAACAAACTCTTTCCTAATAATAATAATACCGGTGTTAGATCTTTGGTGATGGCAGCAAAAGTCCAAGGGCAAAGGGTAAAATAGTTTGTACGTTGGCGAAGTTTTAACCTAAGCTGGTAAAAGTAAACTTAGAAGGTTTTCATGCAGGTCCCCACATCTATACCCTAGCGTTCAGAGTGGGGAAGGAACCTTGAGAGTCTCTAATGTGCCACAAGTACTCCTTTTCTTTTTGTGAATACAGACTAACACGGCTGCTACTCTGAAACCTATTAATGGAATGATGTCAGATTGGAGGGAAGTCTCAAGTGGGGTTCCACAGGGGTCTGTTCTGGGTCTGGTGTTGTTTAATATAATTAATGACCTGGATGTAGGAATACAGAGCACACGGATCAAATTTGCAGATGACACAAAGCAAGGGAGGGTTGCCAACACTTTGGAAGATGGAGCTAAAATTCAGAGGGATCTTGATAAATTGGAGAACTGGGCTATAGAAAACAAAATGAAATTCAACAAAGACAAATGTAAAATACTATGCTTAGAGAAGAAAAACCAAATGCATAACTACAAAATAAGGGATAACTGGCTTGGCAGCAGCACTGTAGAAAAGGATCTGAGAGTTGTGGTGGATCACAATGTCAACATGAGTCAGCAATGCAATGCTGTTGCAAAAAAGGCAAATGCAATTTTAGGTTGCATTAACAGAGGCAAAGCATGCAAGTCATGGGAGGTGATAGTACCTCTCTACTCGGTGCTGGTAAGGCCTCAAGTGGAGTACTGTGTCCAATTTTGGTCACCAGTGTATGGAAAGGATGTAGAGAAACTGAAAAGGATCCAGAAGCAAGTGACAAATATGATCAAAGGGATGGAATGCAAGCCATATGAGCAAAGGCTGCAGGAACTGGGTATGTTTAGTTTGGAAAAAAGGAGGTTAAGGGGGGACATGATAGCAATCTTCAAATACTTGAAAGGCTGCCATAAAAAGATGTTCTCTCTTGCCACAGAGGGCAGGACAAGAGGCAATGGGTTCAAACTGCAGCATAGTGGATTTCAATTAAATCTCAGGAAAAACTTCCTAACTATAAGAACAGTAGGACAATGGAACAGACTGCCTAGGCAGGTTGTGGAAGCTCCTTCACTAGAGGTTTTCAAAAGGAGACTGGATAGTGATCTGTCTTCTATGGTTTAGACACAACACAACAAATCCACATCTTGGCACGGGGTTAGACTAGATGACCCCTGTGGTCCTTTTTAACCCTATGATTCTACAATTTCGAAGTACAATTTGCCCTGTGTACACAATGGGTTAGTTAAAATGTCAACTAATACATTTAAACAAACAAACACCCAAAACAACACCTTTATATCCTAGTCTAGAAAAGGTCCAAGGAAACTTATTCTTTTGAGGCATCAATAGCTATCTGATGGTAAATTCAGTAGAATGTTCACAATAGACAGGAAATGTGAAGTTAAATGTTTAGTTTACAAACACACATACACAAGATCTGTATAGAAAGCCACATACAAATGTCTATGTGTGTATATATATATATATATATATATATAATGTGTGGGAGGAGGCACTGCCTAATTATACATTATTACAATAAATTATATTGTAACTGAGCATGAGACTATAAACCACAAGATAAAGGTCAAAGTGGAGTCTGATTCTGCCAGCCATCTTTACTCACACATGTAATTGTAACTCATGCATACAGTCCTATTGATTTCAGTGGAGCTGCTCACCTGAGCAAGGATTATTCAAGTAAGCAAATGTTGCAGGATTTGACTGGTCATTTCTATGTCACCAGATTCCCAAAAAATTGTTGTGAAATGGTTACAGGAAGGGTTTATTTTTAGAATAGTACATGAGTATTTTATTAACCAAAACACACAGACTTCTTGCCTGAGATTTTCAAAGCTATCTAAGGAGATGTGACTGCCCACTTTCCTTGGACAGGTTGGAATAATCTCAGCACTAATGTAAAGTTTATTATTTGTACTAGGCAAAAGTGAAACTCTTTGCCTTTATGAATATATTTAGTTTAGTCTGATCTTCTGCTATGCACTGATCAACTAGAAAATCTAGATAATTTGGAAGACCTATGCCTCCTGAATAACAAATGAAAATCTGTTTAAATATTTAGGGCTGCCTTTACCCTATAACAACATGACTATTGGGCTCCATAGGAAAATTACTGTAACGGTGCATATATGCATAGTAACTGATTTTGTACGCTATGCATTGGGACATATAGCATAAAGGACATGACCAAGCCTGCAGAGTTTTGTTTAGACTGTGATTAAAGTTTTTGGGGGCAAGGAATGTGCCCTCTTTTGTGTTTGTACAGCAACTAGCACATTATGGATGCTAAGAGAAGCACATAATAAATACTAAGAATAACTTCTTTAACAATATATCATATTTTGTTACAGAAATTATAATTCATAAGGCTAAATCACATGCCCAGGCAAATGCAGATCATAATGATATATGGTGCTCACAGTTTTGCATGCCAAATCATTTGGAAACAGAGAAATCAGAATGTGTGTGTGCAAACAGCACTTGACAGCTAACTATCTGATTAGCTCTCTGTCACTCTGGTATAGAATTATCTCCATATCCACACCCACAGAGGTTTGTAGTGTGTGTATGTCTCCTTATTTAAAGGCAGAAGCAGTCTAATAAAACAGGTAGGTATTCCCAATGCTTTCAGGTCTTACATCCTAATGCCACATCATTGTCTTCCCTTATGACTATCTTTCAGCCTCCTTACTTTGCTATTATCTGGTTAGAATTTTATTCTGTTGTGCCCTGCAGGGAAAAATGCCATTCACAGATCTGTAGCTGTCATGAATGGCTTCCCTCTTCCTTGTCATAAATGTGGCGGTTACTGAGGCATAGGTCATCCCCAGAATCATGCGGAGTGCGGCTCCTATTCTGTAGGACACCATCCACAGCCCACGTTAATTGCCCTTCAATGTTACACTGGAACTGGAAATAGGTGCAAAATCTGCATATATTTCCCTTGTTTGTGCAATCATGAGGCAAGTGAATTAGGTATTCTCCCCTGTTTGAGAAAATCCTGGCTGACGCGACAGGCAGTTCCCTTCGGCGATCTAGGGCAGCGTGTGTCGTTTTAATTCGAGGATAAACGCCAAACCAATCTGGAGACAGATGTGCAGAGGGGCTTGTCTGATAACATCAGTGAAACATGCTCAGGCGTTAGTCCCATCCCCACTGAACTGGAAAGCCCTGTGTTTAGCAGCGAGTCTCGTCTTCAGGTGATACTGGATGATCAAAGCCAATCGCAGCTGGAGGCTGGCGGGTACTCTCGCCACCAGCTGCTGCGCACCCTTTTGGCGACTCGCACCGTGCTGCACCTTAGCGAGGCCTGGAGGGGGCAGGAGGAGGCGAGCTGGGGGCGTGAAGGCTGGCAGCCCCCGTGGGGAGCTCCCTCACCCACCCCCGACTGCCTGGGCTCAGAAGGGCCGGCAGCAGTCCCCGCCGCCCGGCCCCGCGCTGGGGGCATGGCAGGGCCATCCCAGCCGCGGGGGCCAGGCGGGGCCGGCGCAGGGGGCGGGAGGCAGCGGGTCCCCGGGCGCCGCGGACAGGCGGGGAAAGGAGCCTCTGGAGGCAGCGGCGCGGGGCAGGGGCTGGCGCCGGGCCGAGGGAGGGGACCCGCGGCGGTGCGGGGAGGCCCAGGCGAGCGGGGCCGGGTGGCTGTGCAGGGACGCGCTGCGGGTCATACCTGGGCGAGCAGGTCCCCTGCTCCCGGCGCCTCCCCTCCGCCCGCTCCTCGGCGGCCGCCGGCTCCTCCTGCGCCTGCGGGGCCGGCGCTCCCTCCATGGCCTCGCCTCCGCGCCCCGCGGCGGCGGCTCGCCCGGGCTCGCTGCAGGCTCCGGCCGCCGAGGGAAAGGAGCTGTCCGGCGCTCGGCGGTGCTGAACGCCCGCCCCCCGCGGGCGGGGCGCCTGCGCAAGCGCAGAGGGCGCGGGGCGGGGCGGGGCGGGGGAGGGGCCCGAGCCGCGTGCGTAGCCCAATAGCGGCGCCGGGCTGAGAGCGGGGCGGGGCCACGACCAGTCTCGAGGCTGGCCCCGAGAGGCGGGGGAGGGAGCCCTGGGAAGCACCAGCGGCTGGTACCAGGTGTCCTGGCAGCACAGGAGCGGGGGAGCGAGCCCTGGCGTGGAGACCTTCCCTTGCCCCAGCTGGTAAGTGGCCTGCTCCAGGGGTGGGCAGCACCCCCCTCGAGGAGAGCCTGACCTTCCCCGGAGCCGCGCTGCTCCCCCGCGCACACACGTTAGCCCCAGTGGAGCAACGCTGCTTCCTCCCGTCTGAGTGCAGCTGGCCCCGGCCCTCGGACACGGCCTGCTGCTGCCACGCTGGTATGAGCGCTACCCGGTTCCTAAAGACAGCGGGCCTGTGTTTTACAGGGATTTTAGCAAGGGGGTGTGCATAACTGCCCGGCTCTGGGAGATAGATGGCCAGGGCACTTCAGGGAGAGGTCACCTGGGACCAGTGTGACTCTACTTTTTAAACAATTACTGAACTGGATTCATAAGAATAACTTGTATTACAAAGAATATGAACACCCGGACTGTTTTTCTTTTCCAAAAGTGCATCGCTAGGTATGCCTAGTTATGGGTAGAAAAGACTTAATTACATTGTATTGCATGGTGTCAGATGGGTGCCACTGACTACAGTTTGGGCAGAGAACAGGAAAACTTCACTGGGTAACAATGGAAGACTAATTTGCAGCAGCTCACTCCAGAACTTTTTTCTTGATAATGGCCATGGCCTTGCTTGTGATTTTCACCATGGCAGTGACCTTGACCTTTTTTGTGACAGTGAGCACAGCCATGATTACAGCATCCTCCTGGCTTTACTTTCTATGAAAAAGCCAAAGCAAAAAGGATGAGTATTACTGTGCTAAGTATCCTGGCAACTCCCACTAATCCTCAAGCTGCTTAGAGTAAGCCCTTCCTGCTTTAATGCTCTAGATTTTTTAGAAGGTGTAAAAAGCATACATCTTTCCTTGATGGGAGATGAAGTGCTTTTATAATCCAGTGGTAGTGGAGTCCCAAGGATAGGATATGGAGACTACCAATGTCTCTAATATTCCCTGACCAGGTTGAGATGTACTGGCTGCACAGTGGGGAAGGAGTCCCCTTTACTGAGTATCAGCTATGAAAATGTTTCTCTGCTACAGTTAAGCAAGGGGCTTGCTCATTAGGATTGAATAAATTGCAATTATTAGCTCTAGAATAGCTTATGTGGCCTACCTAGAAAAAAATAAAACTTAATGTCTACTGAATAGATTGGACAGGATTTATTTGATGGTAAAGTCTCTGCTTATTGTTTCCTTTCCTTTTCCCTGCCTCTTGGTACTTGATGGAATCCTCAGACCCTATTATAAATATGCTGCTACTTTTATAGCTAGCAATTTCATATAGGATATAATCTGTTACCGTGGCTTTACTTTTATCGGTCAGGTTAGTGACATTGTAACTAGAAGAGTTTCATCTACTCCTTATTCTTTGCTCTTGATTTGTGCAATGTAGCTTGGGCAATACAATCTCAGATGTAGTACCTATTTGAGAAGAAGTAAGGTCTTGTGGTTAAGCAGTAGGTTGGGATTCAGAAGATCTAGGCTCAATTCCCAGCTATGCCACAGACCGCCTGTCACTTAGTCACTGAGGGCTTGTCTATACTGGCACTTTACAGTGCTGCAATTTTCTCGCTCAGGGGTATGAAAAAACCCTCCACGAGGGGCACAGCTACCAGGGTTGGTAGCTGCACCCCTCGTAGAGATGGGTTTTTTAAGAGTGCTTGGGAGAGCTCTCTCCCAGAGCTCTGCCGCGACTACACCCAGTGTAGACTAGCCCTTAGTCTCTCGGGGAACTGAGGCACAATCTGTATTAGGTGACATGTTGGAGGGACACAAAGAGGGGCACCAGCTGAAGGTGTTTAAAAGTTAAAAAGTGACCCTCCACGTGACCTGCACATTAAGGACAGCTACATTATTTAGTTACATCTGTTCCATTCATGACTGGAGATCATTTTTAAGTCTTCTGAAGGTGGAGAATGAGTTCAGGATGATATAGGTACAGTGAGAAGGATTCTTATACATTTACAGTACTCTGGAAACATAATGCTTCCAGAGTACTGCAAATGACTCCAAGATCTCTTTCTTGATGGGTAACAGCACCATCATTTTGTATGTATTGTTGGGATTATATTTTGCAGTCTGTTTTGGACTTAACTATCTTGAGTAATTTTGTATCATCTGCAAACTTTGCCACCTCACTGTTTACCCCTTTTTGCAGATCATTTATGAACATGTTGAACAGCACTGATCCCAGACCAGTACAGACCCCTGGGGACACCTCTACTTACTTCTCTCCTGGACCATTTATTGAATTCCTATTCTTTGTTTCCTGTCTTAACTGGAGTACCTGGGAATGCTTTCAGGATCATCTAATGATCCTTAATTTAATGACAAACCTTTTGTTATCTTAATCACCCTGCCTCTGTTTATAAACAGGTTTCAGAGTAACAGCCGTGTTAGTCTGTATTTGCAAAAAGATGGGCTATCACCAGCAGGAGAGTGAATTTGTGTAGGGGGGTGGAGGGTGAGGAAACCTGGATTTGTGCTGGAAATGGCCCACCTGATGATCACTTTAGATAAGCTATTACCAGCAGGACAGTGGGGTGGGAATAGGTATTGTTTCATATTCTCTGTGTATATATAAAGCCTGCTGCAGTTTCCACGATATGCATCTGAGGAAGTGAGCTGTAGCTCACGAAAGCTTATGCTCTAATAAATTGGTTAGTCTCTAAGGTGCCACAAGTACTCCTTTTCTTTTTGTTTATAAACAAACTCCCTGCCCCAAAGGCAGAAGTTGCTAGCAGCAGCTGGGCCCTTGCCCCCATGTAGGCAATTGGGGAGGGGCATGCGGCCCTTGCCTCCCCTCCCCCTGCGCGTCTCCCCCTTCTTCCCATCCTTTGGCAGTCTTGTCTATTTAGGCCCTATCTACACTGGCAAGTTTCTGTGCAGTGAAGCAGCTTTCTGCGCTGTAACTCCCGCGGTGTGCACACTGCCAAGCCACTTTGTGTAGACACTGCGCAGTTGTAGTGCTCTAAAAAAACCCACCTTGACGAGAGGCGTACAGCTTTCTGCGCCAGGGCTACAGCGCTGTGGTGTCAGTGTAGACAACATCGCGGTTACAGCGCTGCGACTGGCCTCCGGGACATGTCCCACAATGCCTGTTCTCGCCTCTCTGGTCATCAGTTTGAACACTACTTCCCTGCCCTCAGGTGACCAACCGTCATCCCCACCCCATACATTCCTTTGCAAATTTGAAAGTCCCCTTCCTGTTTGCTTGGTGATGTGTGCAGTGGTCTCAGTGCATCTTTCCAGGTGGCCACGCCTGCTCCATGCACCAGGCGATCCCTGCTGGACCTCATCGGTATTTGGGGAGAGGAAGCTGTGCAGTCACAGCTGAACTCCGGCCATCGGAATTATGATACCTACGGACAGATTTCACAAGGCATGACAGAAAGGGGCCAAGACTGCAGTGCAGGGTCAAAGTGAAGGAGCTGCGGAATGCCTGCCCCAAGGCATGGGAGATAAACCGCCGCTCCGGTGCTGCGCCCACGAGCTGCCGGTTCTACAAAGAGCTGGACGCGATACTCGGTGGCGACCCCACCTCCACTGCGAAGTCCCCTGTGGATACTTCATTGGCTCACGTGCCAGTTGAGAGTGGATCGAACCAGGAGGAGGCAATATTGGATGAAGAGGGGGAGGGGGAACCAGAGGCAGAGGATGAGTCAGAGGCTGGAGATGCATGCAGTCAGGAGCTCTTTTCTACCCCGGAGGAGCCTAGCCAGTCACAGCAGTCAGATCTTGGCGAAGTGCAAACAGGAGAGGAGGCTCCTGGTAAGTGAATCTGATTTTGGAAATTGCTGAAGCGATTTGTTGGGGGCAGGAGGGTGCAGAAATCAGGCTTGTCTCCCACCGCATGCCCTATTCTGAGCGGCAAAACAGACTGTTGATAGACTCCCTCACTTCACAGGAAACTCTCATGGAGATACTGGGCAATTCACTGCCACAGGTTCCTTGGTAGAGCTGCTTTGTTTCTTGCCCCATTAACGGTAACTTTCCTGCGTGACTGTGCCATCACACAGGCAAGCCGCGTAGGGGCAAGGGCGGAAGCTGCAGGCTTGGAGAAGACCCTCCCTTGATTCCCTGCTCACCCTCAGCAGCGAGATATCTTCCATAATGATCACATCCTGTGGAAAGTGTGGGGACAGGAATGATTATCAAGCCCCCCATACAGTGCGAGCTGAGCCATGTGCCCAGTGTACAGCAGGGTCCGGGAAGAGTGATTCACCCTGCTCCTGTGGCTATTCACCATTTTGGGGGTCTTGTGTGCTTGCCTGGGGTCAGCCAGTCAGTGACAGGTGTGAGAGTACTGGCTGTGTTGCACTGAATGAGTGTTGTCTGTGTTGCAAAGAATACTGCTTCTGTATAATGTTGCATTTAAACTTCAGAGATGACACTGGGAGGCCAGCCTCCCTTATTGGCGGCAGAACGGCTGCACAGAATTAGAAAGCGGCCACAAAGAACTAAGGAGGACTTTCTCCGTGAGGTTATGATGCATTCTGCTGCTGAGAAGCAGGAACTGAAGGAGTGATGGGATAGCGAGAAGAGGGACCGAAAGGAGAATGTGGCACACCAGAAAGAAGCCATGGAGTGGCTCTTAAACGTTATGGAGTGCCAAGTGGGCATGCTCCAGGCAATATTAGCTCTTCAAACCGAGCAGCTCCATGCCCGCCCTCCCCTGCAGCCGCTGTCACAGAACTCTTTCCCATGCGCTCCACACACACCAACACACTCTTATCAACCTCCTGGCTCCACTCTCTACCCGCAGCATTCCACTCCTCTCTCTTCATAGTCCAGCACTGTGGACTCCCACTAGCCACTGCACTCAACACCCATCCCTCTGCAGTTTGGCCCTGCTGAAGTACAGCACCCATTGCATTGTACTCTAAAGGGAAGGTTGGGTATGATCCCTGGACCTACACAAATCTGTAGCTATCCTGGGACCCCTCCTCCTCTTGAGACGTTCCCTTCCCCCTTCCTGCTGATGATTTTTTTCATTTGACTCTCTCCTCCGGTTGTTGTCTTTTAATAAAAGAATTGTGTTGGTTTGAAAGCAATCTTTATTCTATTAAATGAAAGCAAAAAGAGCACTACAAAGCAACATACAATTATGTTAAGGCCCCTTCTTACATCATGTGCACCAATCACCTCCTAGCGTTACAAGCACTGCAATCCCGAGCATAGCAACAAATATTAGTGACTTTCAGCCTCAAATTGCTGCCTTAAGGCATCCCTGATCCTTATGTTCCCACACTGTGCCCCTTTAGTAGCCCTGGTATCTGGCTGTTCAAACTCAGCATCCAGGCACTGAGCCTCTGCCATCCAGCCCTGAGTGAAGCTTTCACCCTTCACTTCACAAATATTATGGAGTGTACAGCACGCAGCTATAAGCACAGGAATATTGTCGTCGGCAAAGTCCAGCTTCCCATACAGACAATCGCCAGCGGGCTTTTAAATGGCCAAATGCACACTCAACAGTCATTCTGCACTTGCTCAGCCTGTTGTTGAACCACTCCTTCCTGCTGTCAAGTTGCCCCATGTATGGCTTCATAAGCCACTGCATTAAGGCATAGGCGGGGTCTTTCAGGATCACAATGAGCATTTCAACTTCCCCTACAGTCATCTTCTGGTCTGGGCAGAAAGTCCCTGCTTGCAGCTTCTTGAACAGGCCAGTGTTCCGAAAGATGCGTGCGTCATGCACCTTTCCGGACCAGCCTGCTTTAACGTCCGTGAAACATCCACGGTGATCCACAAGTGCCTGGAGAACCATTGAGAAATACTCCTTGTGATTAATGCACTTGGTGGTTAGGTGGTCTGGTGCCAGAATTGAAATGTGAGTACATCAATCTCTTGCCCCTCCGCAGATGGGGAAGCCCATTTGTGCAAAGCCATCCCCAGTGTCATGCACGTTGCCCAGAGTCACGGTCTTTCGGAGCAGGATAAGATTAATGGCCCTGCACACTTCCATCAACACGAGTCCAACGGTCAACTTTCCCACTCCGAACTGGTTAGCGACTGATTGGTAGCAGTCTGGAGTAGCCAGCTTCCACAATGACAGGGCAGCTCTCATTCTTGTGTCCTTGCACCGCAGGGCTGCGGCAAGCTCATCACACAGTCCCATGAATGTGGCTTTCCTCATGCAAAAGTTCTGCAGCCACTGCTCATCATCCCAGACGTGTATCATGATGTGATGCCACCACTCAGTGCTTGTTTGCCAAGCCCAAAAGTGGCGTTGCACTGTAGTCAGCACCTCCGTGAAAGCCACAAGCAATCTCGTGTCGTTATCTACCACGCATGGCGAGATTAACGTTGCACTCCTCTTGACTTTGTAGTTTAAGGAATAACTCCACATGTTGGTCAGAACGAGCAGCATACTGGTCAGCAGTTCGGGATCCATTCCTGTAGCCAGAAAGAGGCAGGGCAGGGTGCACAGTACACAAACCCACAAGCCATTGAAAGATGGCACCATATGCAGATGGAAGCACAGGGTTTGCTGGGATGCGAAGCAATACATGGGGACTGGATGCAGGATACCCCGTGACCCCTCTGCATTCCCACAAGTCTTAGTGGCAAAAGAGAAAGAGCTGCTCTGTGGGATAGCTGCCCAGAGTGCACTGCTCCAAATAGCGCTGGAAGTGTGAACACGCTATTCCGCAGGCAGTGTAAACACACAACAGCGGTTTTCCTTCTGCGCCCTCTGAGCAGTGCTGTAACTGCCGGCACTGTAACTATGCCAATGTAGATGTGCCCTTAGACTGTAAGCTCTTTGACCAGGGGTGTTTGTTTGTACACTACCTAGCACAATGGGGCCCTGATCTCAGTTGGGGCATATAGACATTACCATATTACTACTACTACTACCTATTTCATATGTATATCAAAGTCCCTTTTAAAGCCGTTATGACACACCCAATGCTGGAACAGTTCTGTGTGAAGTTACACATTGTCCTTCCTTTGCTCTTTGCCTTTGAGGTAGTTGGCTGTGTGCCACGGGATCACAGCCAAACCACACATCCAAGGTTTATCAGTAAATTAGACAGGTCCAGCTGTTCTCTGTTGTCCTTCTCACCTGAAGGAAGGTGTTAAGCACTGAGGGTGGAAAGAGAAAGGAAGAAAAAGAATAAAAGTGAAAGGAAAGATAGCTAAAATAGAGATACAAGGTAAGGCAAGGAAAGAGAAGAGAGACACATGGAGAAGTGGAAAGGGCAAGAGAGAGTAAGGAACAGTAAGGGAAAAATACAGATGAGAAAGGAGAGAAGAGAAATAAGAGGGGTGTATGGGATGAAGAGCGGATAAGGGAGATGAAAGAGGCTGAGATGTAAGGGAGTGATTTAAATACACTCATGGGTGGTGGGTGGAGCCCCCTCTGGGGAGGCTAGCCCCCAGCTCTGCCCCTTCTGTCCACACCCTCCCCATGGCTGGAGCCCTGAGACTCCTTGCGCCTTCCCCCTCCCCGGCCAGAGCCAAAAGCCGCCCTCCCAGAAGAGCCCCGGGCTGGCCGAAGCCCTGAGGCCCCTCCTCCGCCTGCCTGGAGGAATCCCGGGCCCGCCGCAGCCCAGAACGTCCTCCCCACACCTGGAGGAGCTCCAGCCGGGCCGCTCGAAGCCTCAAGCCTCTCCACCCCCGGCCCGGAGGAGCCCCGCCTGGGCTGGCCGAAGCCATGAGCCGAGCCGAGCCTCCTCCCGCCTGGAGGAGCCCTGGACAGGTTGGCCAAAGCCGCACCGTGCCTCCTCTCCCCGGACCCAACCTGCCCACAGCCCAGGGGAAAAGCGTCTGTAGAAGAGGCTTTTGATATGCCCCATGCAGGTTCCGGGGTGGCTGAGGAGGGCCGTATGTGCTGCGTTAGCCGCCCCGGAACCTGCATGGCGCATAATAAAAGCAAAAACTTTGCCGCCGCAACTGGGGGTCTGGCGGCCGTGGCAGCGCCGCTCCTGGCCTGTTATACCCGTTGTCCTTGAATATCCTGTATCTGGAAAAAAGGCTTTTTATCCTCCAGGAGTCCGATTGCACAATACTTCCCCCTTCTCCTTTGGATCCACATGGCCTGGCTGGCAGGGGCAGGACCTAGGGAATGCTGAGTGAATTGCATTACAAAGCCCAGTCATTAGGAATGTACTTATTTACTGCCAAATAATGAGTTTTCTTACTTGTGGCATTTTGGCTGTGAAAAAGAAAAGAAAAATAACTTTGCATTTGAGCTTTGAAACAGTATTTGATGTGGACATATAATATTCTTTCCAAGTCTTTCCATATTTTCCTACCTCCTCTCTCGCCTCCACTACCACCATCACCACATGCAGGTGCCTTTTACAAATAAGCAGCCTGGCAGGTTTCCTTTTCCTACCTCAAGAGCTAGAGTTTACTGTGAGAGAAGTAAACACTACATTCCATGCTCATTTCTCTTCATGAAAAGAATCTCTAAGATTCCTGGTTAGAAAGTCCTGAAGTATCAAGGGCTCCATTCTGCTCCTACTGAAGTGAGTTTCAAAGTTTCCATTGTCCTCAATGGTACAGGATCAAGCTCCGAATGTTTGCTGATTCTTTAGGGAGGTGTAAGGAACACTGTTTTCCTTTTTTGTTTGCAGTGTTGTAGCTGTGTTGGTCCTAGGATTTTAGGGAGACAAGGTAGATGAGGTAATATCTTTTATTGGACCAACTTCTGTTGGTGGCCTGAAGAAGAGCTCTATGTAGCTTGAAAGCTTGTCTCTTTCACCAACAGAAGTTGGTCCAATAAAATCCACCTTGCCTCTCTAGTGTTTTCCTTGGCATCTGTATGGTGGATCAGGTCTACTGAAGGAAATCTCTTCTCATGTTTTCTTAACATATCTAGTTCACTTCAATGCAGCTCTGCACTTTTCAGTATGAATCATCTCAGAACATCCCATCTTAGTTTGTGTCTACATTCAGCACAGTTTATTTTAGTTCACTTCAAATCCACTGATCTTCTGCCCAACCCAGGATAGCTCATTTCATAATGTCCTGGCTCAGATTAGCACAACTCAGCAAAGTATATTCCAGTTAAAATTGGCTCAGCAAAACACATTCAACATGAGAGCAGGATACATACTCCAGCCTGGCTCATCAAAGCTCAGACTGGTTCAGTTTAGCACTTTCCTAATTCATCTCTGTAGCTCTGCACATACCATTTTGGATCATATATTTTCCGTTCTTCTATAATATATATTTAATCTGGCTCATGATTTCTCAGCTCAATTCTTCCTTGCCTGGTTTGGAGAGTAAGAAAAGAAAGACACATTTTCTGCTTGGTGTGTGGGGATTTGGCTGGGTGACTCCTGGGAGTCACCTAATTAAATTGCTGCACTTTGCACTGAAAATTTATCCTTAATGTAAGCGGGGGAATAGTCCCGCTATTGTGGGGAACTTTCCTGGCTTCTGCACTACCCCGGTGAAGTGGGCTAGCAAAATGATCTGAGTCCTCGCTCCCACTTCCTTTACCCAGTGTCCTCCCTGCCCTTGAGGACCCCCCTTCCACTCTCCTGTCTGGCAGAGTCCTCGTAACCCCAACAAGGCTGGGCCCAGGATTCCTGGGGGGTTCGACACCCAACCCTGCTGTGGTCACCTAGGACAGGGGCTAGGGTGTCCCCACTCCACGGTACTCTCTCTGCACTGGGCACTTTTCTGACCCACTGATCATTACATACAATTTGAAGAATACAAGTTATTTAATCAACAATTAATTTTTAAAAGAATAAGGGAAAATGGGAAAGGTTAAAGGAAACACATCACCCCACTCTGTGGCAGGGAAGATCACAAACAATGTCTCTGGAACGTCAGGGCAGTTCACAGTCTGTTCCTTGTAAGTCCCAGATCTCCTTCTCAGGCCCTGGCTGTGCTGCAGAGATGCTGTGGGTTGGACACTCGCTCTGGTGGTGGCCACACGCTCTCAGGCTGTAGGTGGCAGGGCCCTTCTTCCCAGCGTTGCCCCCGCCCTGTCAGGATTACCAATCCCCCTCCGAATCTGGCCTGCAGAGCCTCCTGGCTGAGGCGTCTCCCTGTGCTGGGCCCACTGCCCAGGGTCCCTCCTCGCTCTCCCCAGCTGCTCACGACACCCAGCTCTGGACTGCTCCAGCCCCAGCTCCAGCTCCAGCTCCACTCTGCCTCAGCACGGCTGCTGCTCTGCCTCCAGCTTCCTGGGCTCCTTCTTTGGCCCCTCTGGCTCTGGTTGCTACAGCTCTCCTCCCAGGACAGGTCTGCTCTGCAGGCTGCTTCTGTGATTCTGCTCCCAGCACTGACCTGCTTCCTGGGCTGCTTTTCTGGCCCCTCTGGCTCTGGTTGCTGCAGCTCTGCTCCCAGGATAGGTCTGCTCTCTCTGGGCTGTGCCTCTGGCTTTGGGGATGCAGCTCTGCTCCCAGGACAGGGTCTGCTCTCTCTGGGCTGCTTTTCTGGTTCCTCTGGATCTGGCCCAGCTCTGCTCCCCAGCTCAGCTTGGGCCCCTGCTTTCTCCTTAGCTCAGCCCCACTCTGTCTGACCCAGGCAATTCCAGCTCACACAGAGGATGGGACCTCCCTGACCTCCTGACCCCCCGATTAGCCTGTCCACCCTGTCATTCAGGCTGACATGGAGTATTGGCCTCTCCCCATTGCTTCTTGGGACTGGCAGTCTCAGGGTCCTGATTCCCCATCAACCCTTCCTCCTTTTAGTATGGGGAGCTAGCAACTAAAACACCCCCACTGAATGCTAGTAACGGGGCAACAGTCCCCTTACATTAAGTGTCAGGCAGTTGAGAAGAAAATCTGAACAGAGCCAGAAAAGAAATCCAGGCCTTGGACAAAACCTAGCAACAGCCTCTAACAAGACCAGGCTGTCCCGGACACCAGGTAACAGGATTGTTGAAGAAAGTTGGCAAGGCACCAAAGTCTGCATGTGGTGTATGTCCAGGAAGACCTCGCAGTGTTTGTGCTGTGTGCCCCAAGGTCCTTATGAGGTTGTCAAAAACAAAGAAGCATGTTAGCAGAGCTTATGGCGGTTCCATGTGTGCTAAATGTGTCCGTGACAGAATCAAACGAACTTTCCTTATTGAGGAGCAGAAGATTGTTGTGAAAGTGTTGAAGGCACAGGCACAGAGTCAGAAATCTAAGTGAATCTCTTTGTACTGTCTGCCTAATAAATAAAAATTCAATTAAAAAAAAAACATTAAAAAAACAAAAACAACACCCCTACCCCGGGCACGTGCACCCCTCCCCTCTAAATGATATATGACCAGACAGGCACATACACACAGAGACACACCAATTTGGATAAATACCCACAAAGCTGTATATGAATATAGATTCACATATTTTAAAGTCCGAAGGAACCATTATGATAATCTCATCTGACCCTCTGTATAACCCTGAGCATTGTATTTCACCCAGTAATTTCATCAAGTCCAGTAACTGGCACTGATAGACAAATGTACACAGAGAAGTGCCTATCCTAATACGGAGGCAAACTGGAGTACAAATCCCCACGCACAGGCATGCATGACATGCAAAGACAGACAAAGCCATGCTGACACACAAAATCAAACAGAGCTATATATGCAGACACAAAAAGCTCAATGCCAGCTCCAGGATGGAGCCAGTGACTAGAGGTGGGCAAAAGTCTTTAGTGCCAAACTTTTTTTTGGCATCAGTGAAATGTTTCACAAATTCATGTCAGTTTTGCCAAATTGTTTCAGACAAAAAGATTCTGAAAAAAAGTCAGTGTTTCATTTTGACATTTTCAAAATGAAATGTTGAAATTTTTTTGTTCCAAACAACTTTTATTGAAAGATTTCCTTTAATAAAAAGCAATCAACACATTTTAAAAATGCTTGAAATAAAAAATATTTTGCTTCAGGCTGAACAAATCATTTTGGTTTTAACTTTTCGATATGCCAAGGACTTTGTAAAAATTGTTGAGGGGTTCATGCTAAATGAATTTATTTTTGGATTTTTCAGAATTGCCAGACAACCAAAAAAAAATCCATTATTTGCCAAGTTCTACCAGTGTTACAATCATGTATCCTTTGCCTTAATAAACTCTTTCTTGTCCCAGCCCACTCAGTTCAGGTCTGTACTAGAAAATATTGCTGATACAGTAATGTTGGTTAGGGGTGTGATTTTTTTAAATGACATATCTATACCAGCAAAAGCCCTAGTGTAGATGCAGTTATACTGGCATAGCTTATTTTTGCTTAAGGGGCTGGTATAAGCTACACTCATAAAAGCACTTCTTTGCAGTTATACTGGCATAGCTTATTTTTGCTTAAGGGGCTGGTATAAGCTACACTCATAAAAGCACTTCTTTGCAGTTATACTGGCATAGCTTATTTTTGCTTAAGGGGCTGGTATAAGCTACACTCATAAAAGCACTTCTTTGTTGGTATAAGCTGCATCTACACTTGGAGGGTTTGATGGTACAGCTCTACCAGCATAACTAAACTGGCAACCTTTCCCAATGTAGATCTGAAGTGACACTATTCATATTTGGCTACCTGACCCTGAGGAACAGTCCCTGCATGGCTGCAGATGTGTGAGCTCATTACATAATCTACGCTTCACCTCCTCTGCACGAGGCTCATTTTACTGCAGTACCATTCACCCTTTGCAACTTCAGAGGTGTTGAATATACACATGGTAATGCATTGCAGATATAGCTTGAACACCAGGAGCTGAATCAGACTCATTCATACGAAGAGCCACCTTCATAAAGGTGAACACATGCCAAACATTTCAGAGCTGGGTGTCTGAAGAGCCTAGATCTTATCGTTTAATCTCCTAAATAGTGTTCTGTTTTTCAAGTTGCTGAGTATCTTCAGCTCTCATTGATGGGTGCACAGCATATTCAATTGCTTGGATATGCACAGATGCACATTCTTATCAGAGGCTCACGCTGTCTACTTATAGCATGGTTTAAAGCAATATTGCTGTTTTTCAGATTTGTTTTTCTGGTTTGTAGGAGCATGTGCTCTATTGATAATTCACACTCAGTCATATAAACATAGAAAGACTCAGATTTCTTGGTATTTTCTCTTAGATTTCTATGTTATAAATATACACACATGCATATACGCAGTGATTTACACACAGATGATTACTTAAAGATGATTACTTACCTGAACAAGAAGAGGGCAAGATGTATTTATGTATGTATTTACATACATTTATATACATGCACAGTTCTGCACAGCCCACCACACCCATTAAAGGTGTTTCTGCAAAAGGTGAGCTTACCAGAATAAGATATTGATGAAAGGTGGAAAGACACACAGGTGCATTACTATGATTTAGGAGAGAGAAAGCAGATTTCTAGAACCAAAGGGGTGCTGTAGAACAGAAGGAACACACAATTAGAACACACTGCCAGGAAAACTGGATAATTCTCCATTACTTTCCAGAAGGTGACTGGCGGAAGCAGCTGGTGAAAGTGGCGAGCAGTCGGCCCGCGGGAGGCGGTGAGCTGGCGGGGCAGTGAGGAACAGTGCCTGGCGGGGTGGCCAGCGAGAGCAAGTGCTCAGATGGTGGAGCAAGCCAGGAGCCCCCTTCGTTGGGTGGGAGGTGAACTCACACAGATGCACCTCTGAATCCTGGATCCTCACTGACCAAGGACAACCACCGTGAGTGGGGTACGGTGAGGGAGCAGAGGGGGGGCACTGTACAGGAACTTTTGGTTGTAGAACTCAGGATCATGAGGTAGAAGACTCTGCCCCATGCGCTCTGGGGTGGACATCCTGCTCACAGTTTTATGTTTATGAATCCTGCTTGCAGCATTTTCCCTAATTAATGTCGGGTGGCTTCTCTCCTTTCATTAAAGTTTATTTTCTACACTCAGACTCTGTGCTTGTGAGAGGGGAAGTATTGCCTCTCAGAGGCGCCCAGGGGTGGTGTGTCATTTTCCCAGGTTACGGGGTGGGGGCTTAGGCTGGTTTTGTGTTATATTGTTGAAAAGGAAGCCCTAGATATTGAACTCGGCCCTGGCTGCTGCTCGCTCCACCTGGCAGAAGGGTTACAATTATAGCTATTAAGGTCTCAACAAATACTACATGGGTTTTTGAAACCCTTAACTAACACTTCCAGTTGTAGATTGTCTAGTTTTTTTTTACATGGGTTGTAAATATTATAGATTCATTTCAAGGTATTATTATTCTGCAAAGGAATCTCAACAGTTGTACTCAAAATGTAAGTTCTGTACGACTATTTCAATGTAACGAAGACCTTTCTTTATAAATATACAGACACCTCCTCCTCATATTATGTCTCTGTCACATCTGATTACATCGTGTTCCGGAAATAAGTCTTCTCACTAACCATGTGTCTTAAGCACATATCGCATCAGGTTTGTTTTCCATTTCAAAAACAGTTTTCTTTAATTTCTGGCCATGTGTTATTAAACTATGTGTATTCCAGCAAAAAATTGTTAGAACTACGTTGTTTAAACTACATAGTACCTTCATTTAAAATTGAATGAATGTGGTCTAGCAAGAGATTGTCTATATGTAAATACTTTTCTGCCACGTTGTAATTTTGATCCTTTCAGCCTTCTTCTGTGTCTATAAAATGCAATTAATCACTTCTATCATAAATGCTATAAATTTCTTTGCCTATAAGCAGTACATTGTCTTCTATTCCCCTTATATTATCTTCCCTGCCTTGAACTGTGTTTTGTTGTACCAGTAGCTATTTTTCCTTACTGGTGTTTTCCTCCTTCTCCACTTTCTACTGTGAATGTCTTTTGGTATCTTCTGCATAGGATATTTGAGGGATAGTTTTAATTTTCTGTATCTCTCTAGCTCATTCTAGTGCCACACAGCCTTTGTATGCCACACTTGTTTTTCCCCACAATTGCTGCATTTTAGTTCCATTCTTTCCATAGGAGAGTTCTCCTCTATGTTTACCTCACCTTATTTTCCCCTTACAGACAGCCACCAAATGTCCAAACCTTTGACGTTTATAGTATCTCTCAGAGGCTGGGATATATGGCTTAACCCAGAAGAATTGATATCCTTCCCTTCTTCTGAGACAGAAGGCATTCTATATATTGCCCTCCTCCAGAGAGCTCCTCCCAACTGCCTGGAAGAGAGGGGAGCCCTGCCTTACCTTGCACTATGGGGCTCCTGATCCCAGATCCTTAAAGGAATAGTGTCTTGCCACCGCCCCCTCCCCCCATCCCCAAACCAATTCCTGATTCCCTAGGACTGTGTCCTTTCTTCAGTTACCAGGCCATTTTCTGGGACTTTGTTTATTCCAACACCTGGAATGGGGTCTTCCGGCTCTCTTTAATCTTAAAGGGCCAGTACACCCCCATTATGGGTACTATGGGGATAATGTATTCAAAATAAAGAAAAGGAGTACTTGTGGCACCTTAGAGACTAACCAATTTATTTGAGCATGAGCTTTCGTGAGCTACAGCTCACTTCATCGGATGCATCCGATGAAGTGAGCTGTAGCTCACGAAAGCTCATGCTCAAATAAATTGGTTAGTCTCTAAGGTGCCACAAGTACTCCTTTTCTTTTCGCGAATACAGACTAACACGGCTGTTACTCTGAAACCTGTATTCAAAATGGCTTTCTTTGAAAAAGGCAGCTAAAGAAACAGTCCATAACCATTTTATTAGAGCATAAGTTTTTTTGTGTCTAAACAGCTGTCAGTTCTGAGGTTATCTGCAGTGGTGGTGTAGTCGCGGTGGTCCCAGGATATTAGAGAGACAAGGTGTGTGAGGTAACTTTGTGGGGCCCATTTCTGTGAAGAAGAGCTCTGAGTAAGCTCAAAAGCTTGTCTCTTTCACGAGTAGAAGTTAGCCCAATAATATATATTACTTCACCCACCTCATCTGTTCCGCAGTCAGTGTCATGAACAGGGAGTAACCACAGAGGCTGGGGATAGCATGCAACGGCCGGGAGACGTGTGGCTATGTAGTTGGTGGGCAAAACCTAAACCAAACTCAGTCATGATACTCCCACAAAAGCAAACAGGAGATGCCTTTCTATCAACACCCGCCTGCCTGCCCCTGCTCCTCTTAAGTCTGCTCAGAAAACTCACTCCCCTAAATCTAAATAATTTTCTACTGTTACCCATAGGCTAGCAAGATGTCCTGCCTTCTGTAAAGAGGAGGAACAGCCTGACTGTTCTGCATCTGCCACTGTCAATATGTCTTAACACGGTGGCAACTATCCAAAAAAGCAGCCACTCCTCGCCGCCCCCATGTCCTACTAAGCACATGGTGATGTCACTCTCTAGTCTGCTAACACTGATTGATGCAAAGGCCCCATAATCTAATAAATGTCACATTGCTCACTTGATCCCTAGTGTCTGTATGTCTATTGTCCATTACTCACTTCTCACTCACAACTCACCTCCCAAAGGATTGTCTAGCTGCCTGTCTCTGGCTGGTTGAAGGTTGGATGCAGTTGGCTGTCCAGTCCTATCCACAACCCCCTCCTCCTCACTCACCTCAGTTATTGGTTGCATAAGCTCTTCTATGTCAGTCTCCGTGGACAAGGGTATTCCACCTCCTGTGGTTGTATCTGAGGTTTCAACAGAAGTCTCTGCAGCATCCTGAAAGCTGAAAATGGGGAGGAGTAAAATAATAGGAATTTATTATAAAAATAAGTAACACAAGGGATGCCATACTGATTGGAATGGGGGCAATGAGGGGGAGAGAGTTTGTAGGACCAATGCTGCATAATTCCAGGGTCAGTGCCACATACTTGTTTTCAATGCAGCACATTAGGACAAATGGCCTTGCTTGCTTTATGGGGGTGTTGTGAGATTTATTCTTTCATTTTGTAAAGCATGTTGAAGAGGAAAAGAGCTAAATATTAGTATTATCTAGAACTGGGTAAGAAATATTTTTTCTTGGTTGCATGTGAATTTGCCAAGTTACTAGTTACTGCCAAGTCTCATAGGGTAAAGCTCACTCAAAATCCTTCCAACGTATTACAGCCAGGCTTGGCTGTGACCTTCCGTTCACGAGACAAGCCACTTTAGCTTGCTCCCTCAATGGAAAAGATCCATGGTATCTCCTTATGCCCCCAGTTATACTCCCCCAAAACCATTGTATTTACTCAGAAACAGAATGGCCCCTGGCTGGTTATTTTTTTCCTACGTGCCTCTTTCTTGTGGATTTCGCAGTTTGCAGATAGGCCTCTGTCTTGAAGCAGACAATGCACAAATGACCAGCCAGAGAGAAATAAGCGTCTCTTCCTCCTATCTGATAGGAGCATATTTATCACCTTCTGGTGACCTACCTTAACTCACATACCTTAAGAACATAATTTTAAGTACAGAGGCATAATTTCTTAAATATCATCTGTGCTTATGCTTCACAGTGATTATAATAACCAGTAAGCTGTAAGGTTCTTCGTAGAGATCTCAAACAGCACCCTTAGATACACTTAGAATGCATACATCTGACCCAAAGGATTCCTGTAGACCCCCATGCACCTCCGGGGCCCTCTGCCAGTTGGCACCAAGAGGTTCCTGTGTTACAGGGGTGCAGAAAGATTAGGGTGCAGGGTTCTTGGGGTGCACTTGTAGAGCTGGGGGATGCAGGAAGTTTGAGGTACAGGGTAGTTGAGGTGCAGTGGCAGACCTGGGGGTGCTATGTATCCCTCACCTGAGCCCCCAACCTCACTTGTCTCCCCTGCCACCCATCCCCAGTTATCTCCCTCACAGTAGCCTCCCCCCCACCCCACAGTAGCCTCACCCACTACTCCATCCCCCTAACGCTCCTCCCCTCTCAGGAAGCTTTCACATCTCTAGTGTTTCTCCCAAAATACTTTGATTACAGTCCCCGCAAAATGAAACTGTCACCCGTGATTCACAAATTGCAACAACCTCCATCCGCTCAGTCCCAAACTCCTTTTGTCTTAGATGGGGGCTTGTGATTAATTTATCCTTAGTTCTGTTAATTAAAGGGTGTGAACAGGGCCTGTGATTCATCCAGTCATTAGAACCTCTCAGTTTTACAGTACAAGGCAACTAAAGGAAACTGGGTGGGTTTTTTTGGAGGGGGAGGGGTAGTGTAATTCAGGAACATCTCAGTCAAAGAATCCCAAATTTGGATCACTAATGCCTCTTTGCACCCCCATGAGGCACACCAAATGTCAAGCAATCAGGGTAACCATTCAGATTCTAGAACATTTACATGAGTTGAGCTTTAAAGCATATAAAATGGTGGGAATAGAAACCCTCTAGTTGTTTTTCTGTGAGTGAGACCATTTTGACTCACATTACGTCAACAGTCTGATCTCTAGCTCTGGGCAAAAAAAACAAACCAAACCAAACCACACCACTGCCACAAAAAGCACCTAGAAACTTTTTCTAAAATGGCAATTTTTTTCAGAGATCATATCTCTGGAACTCCTGGCTCCAATAACCCCTATTTGGGTCACAAACTCTACCCTGCTTCTGCCTGAGACACCAAATTGTAAAGAAACAGGACTAAGTGCGTCGCTTTCAGAGGACTTAGAAATCCGTCAAGGTCCACCTTGAAACGGATGTCGTGACGCAATCTTAACTCGAGCAGCGCTGGGGCACCCCTATCATCCTGTCTCTCTTGGCTCATTGCGGAGCTTCTACCTAGAATCTTCCCCAGCCCCCATCCAGCCCGGCTTCCTGGTACAAATTTAAAAAAACCCAGCACACAGATTATCACAGACTCAGATTTAGACTGTCAGAAAGATAAAGCCCAACTGCTCAAGCCCATCTCTCTTTCATAATGGAACTACTGGTTTGGGGGCGTGTTACAAAGAGGTCACGCAGCTGTGCGGTATACGTTTCTTGCATGACAGAAGGCTTATAAATCATCTCTACCCTTCCCCAGGAGGACAGCTCCTTGAAAAAAAAAACTCAACTCTGTAGCCACTGGGGTAAAGAATGGCTCTGATAGATAGGACTAGAGCCCAGACCTAGGTGTTGTTACAGGGAACTGGTCTGCAACAAGTGTTTTGTAGTCTGTCTTCCTCGCGCCGTCACCTTTATAGACAACATCAGATATCATTACACTAGGGAGAGGCTCAGGGTCGGCTTTAGGGGTAGGCCACCCGGGCGACTGCCCAGGGTACTGTGCAGCAGTGCAGAGATGCACACTGTTGGCTGACAGGGGAGTGCAGCAAACTCACAGAGCTGATGCGTGGAGGGGCACCCAGCTTTCTGCCTGCTTCCTTCCAGCAGAGGAATGGGGGGGAAACTGTGACCCACAGATACTTCTCGCCCCCCAACGTTCCTCTGCACTCCCGCCTAAGAGGCTGTGAGTGGGGGAGCGAGAAGCAACACCAAGTGCTCCATGCATCTAGGTCACTTTCCCCACCTGGCCTGTGCTGTGAAGCGAGCATCAGGAGCTGCTGAGCTCCTGCCCTCCCCTTACATAGACTAGATGGGGGGAGCGAGCAGCAGTGTCAGCTGCTCCGTGCACCCAGGTCAGTTGTCCTACGTAGGCGCTGATGAGGAGTGCAGGAGTTAGGGGCACAGGAGGGAGGTGCAAGGGTTAGGGGTGAAGGGGACACAGTGCAGCACAAAGTAAGGGTGGCAATACACGATACACCATGCCACCCGTACTTCTCCGCTGCTGCTGGCGGCAGCACTGCCTTCAGAGCTAGGCATGCAGCCAGCACCCGCCACTCTCCAGCCACCCAGCCAGTGCTTAATTTGCGCCGGGGCTTGCTGGAACTGAGCCCCAACACCTTGTTCAATAAAATTAAGCACTGGGGGGAGGCAGTGGGGCCCTGAGTGGGTGGGAAGCCTGGGGAGCAGGTGGGGGCCAGGGGTGATGGAGAGCTGGGGGTGGGGCATGGGCAATGGGGGCTGGAACGCCAAAATACAAGTGTGCCCTGGGCACCATTTACCCTAGGGCCAACCCTGGAGGGGCTCCCCTGCACCCTCTAAACTGCAGAGTAAACAGGTATGCGGATTAGTCAGTGGCCTTTTAGGAGCTGTATTGCTGTCAGAGATTTCCTATTCCTTTACCTCCCTCTGGTGGTTAGAGTATGTCAGTGCTGCTGAGCTACTCAGGAAAATAACTGGAAGCTCTATCTCCACGACCTTGTCTACACTAGGTAAAAAATCATAGTAATTCACGTTCCAGCAGTGGAACAAATTGAGGAAGCTTTAGCACAGATAAAGCACAGGCATTTTTACTACCATGTCATCTAATTCTCTTCAAATGTGGCAAAATGTAGACCCATAAGACCTGTTCCAAAAGGGGGATCCAGATTGAAGTGTTACCAATAGCGTTTGTACCTGGATAAAACATGGATATTGCTGCCTTGTCATATGAGGATGAGAACACATATTTTAATCCCATCACATGACTTAAATGGGATCCACACACATGTAGCAAAGTTATTTCTCTCCCAGAATGACTTCACTCTAAGCAGAGGTTCAGTATTCCTGGAACTGAAGCTTGCAGATTACAATGCATTGAAACCATTTGGAACCTTCATTCAAATCCTTTATGAACAGAGTTTTGCTACAGCAGAGTTCAAATGGGTTCCGCTGAGTGTGTATATATATATTTGCAATCTAGTTGCAGTAGGTAATGCCAGGTTGTGTGTTTGTGAGGCGTGGCTCTTATGGGCAGAGTTGAATTGACATTTTCTGTGATATCATCTGTTAACTGGCACCCCTATTGGTGTCATCAGTGAATAGTGGATTTTGCACTGTGTCTTGAGAGGACACAATATACCCATCTGGATTGAAGAGCTGTCTTGTTTCAAGGTTAAATGTTCCAACTAAATATTATTACTATGAGAAGTGTTTGTTCCTGGTTCACTGTGTCCACACTGAGCAGCTTGCATTGTGTAAACCAGTCCAGCATGTCCACGCCTGCAGTCCCTCCAACCATTGTGGAACTAGTGCTTTGTGCGTCTTCTGAGACAGATATCTGTCAATCTAGATAGCTACCTATAAAGGTACTAGTGGTGGTGGGGGTCCCTCAGTTGCAGGCAAGCAGTGCTTCACAGCTACAGCCTTCACACACTAGGTGTTACCTTCCTGTAGGCCAGACCGTCCCTTGCTGGAGCACAGGTGGAGGGAACACAAGGAATGCTCCCACTCTGTGCCCCTGGGATGCAAACCATCCTAGTTGGCTTGAAGTGGAGGCAGAGACATGGCCTCACTTCCTCTCCATATTGATTGGTCCACAGAGCTGGCCAGGCCACTGGGGACAGAAGGTTTCACCCTCCTTTGGGATGGCACAGTATTTACATCCCATTGAGCACGGGGAGTGGGGGGGGGGGCTGAGGGAGGGATAGTGCTTCTCTAGGCACAAACCTGCAGCACTCTCTCTGGGACACTCCCTCTCGTGAGTCGTTACCCACATTCCTAATAATTTGCTGGACTGGGCCTTTGGTGGAAAGAGATCTGCATTGGTGTGTGATAATTGCACCAACTTCTGTTTAGAATATCTAGAAATAATATCTCACTTGAAAAGAATGAGCCTGATTCTTGCCTCATGCTAAGGTAACTGCACTGACCAGTATAAATGAGAGGAGAATCCAGCTCAGTGTGTCTGAAATCCTCATGTTCACTGGGAAAGGGAGGGAGAGGGGTGTTTTCACCAGTGGCAGAGAGCAGGATTTTTAAATAAGCCCCATGATTCATGATTTCTATTCTGCTGCTTTGCAAGTAATCTGCACTTTCACGAGGTCTCTGCCAGTTGAACATAGTCTTCAGGCCAGCTGGGCAACAGATTTCTACAGCATTTCAAGCTGAACATCCATCCAACCTTCCCACCCTGCCCCAAGAATTAATTAAATATTAAACAATGAACCAATTCAGCAATAATCACCAGCCTCAATATCCCTTTCATCTCCTTCTTTCACAAGCATCTCCATGCTTTCTTCTAGGCCAGTTGCTGTGCTTGGAAGGCCTTTTCTGTACCTATTCCCCAAGCCAGCTCCCTCAGCTCACCCAAATCCCTCCTGAAGGGCACAGCCAGGTATGAGATATCTGAGTGCAAACTGAATCAATCCAGTGTAAATCCAGAGTGGCACCCCTGAAGTTAATGGAGCGTCTTCATTCCAGATTTATGCCAATGTAACTGAGATCAGAATCTGCTCCCTTAGATTTGCTGCAATGCCATGAGGGAAGAATTCCAAATTACAAGGGTGAAGATAAATTGTTCAAGTGAGGCTGCTTGGGGAGATGGATGGCTCAGGGAGCAGGAAAAAAGATACAGAGCTTGTCACCTCTAGATCCTTTTTTTGACCTAGACCAGGCGGTAATAACAACTGATAGTTGTTCACATCTGAACAGCCCTGTGGTGGCTTGTGTGAAATGAGCTGGTCTCTTTCCAGTTTCCTGTGGACAAGTAACCATGGCACAAAAACCACTACCATGACTGGCACTAATAGGCAATCGACGCAGAAAGGCTGAGTTGTAGGCAATGGTGTGTGAGCTATTTTCTCCCTCCTATGTCAGGGCTCAGGGCATTCGGTAGGTGGGAAGCTTCCGTTGCTGCTACCTGCGCTGTACATTGCCTGTGTGCAGAGGTCAGTCACCCAGGCTGTCAACCCAAGTGCTATTTACACAAAAGAGAGAAAGAACCTCCCTTGGCAGGTGCCCCATCTGGTGAGTCCAGATGAACTTATCAGTGTGGAGTTCTTCTGACAGCTGGGTATTGAGCTATGTGCTTTATATGAGGGCTTGGCTATTGCATGAGATTGCTCCATCTGCATTTGGCCGTGCTGCGCACATCTGGAAGTCTGACAAGTCAAGAGATCTGTGCTATTAGCAATTCTTGATAAACGTGCCATTGCAACATGTTACCACAATCACACATTTCAATAGACATGAGACACGTCAGCACAGCGATCAGCTGAGATGCAAAAGAGCAGATGCAAGAGTTAGTGCATTCAATCAAACATGGGGGCAAATCCAGTCCCCAAAAAACTGGACACTGGGGGGATTCACAGTGAAATGAAGGGTAGGAGGTAGAATCCTCCCAAACGGGCACACAGCTTCTGTGCAGAGACTAAGGCCTTGTCTACACTAGGGATTTGCTGCTGGTGTGGACTGGTGTAGCTGCACCCATACAAGTGCCTACAGTAAACAGGCAACACCGTAATAAGCTGTGATCTTCAGTGGTTTCAAACAGGGGTGAGCTGCTCTGGTACAAAACCCTGCTTTGCCTCTTTGCACTAGGGGTTTGCACCACTAATGCAGCTACACTATGGCTAGCCACTGATGGCTGCAAACCCCAGCATAGGCAAGGCCTAACCTAGTTTAACACAATACCTGTGACAGCCTTCATTGCTGCCAGTGTGCTCCTTCTAGTCCCACCCCAGTATCCCTTGCGACTCTGCCATGGGCAGCTTCTGTTCTATGAGAAGCAACTCCCTTTCATTTCATCACACTACCTAGGAGCCACTACAAATAGATGGACAAGAATGGTGAAATGCACTTTTTAATTATTTTATAATTTGTCTCAGTATTATCCATCAGAGAGCCAAGCTCTGTAGTTGTATGATTAAGTCAATATTAAATTGTTTAGTGAGATAAAATAAAGTTCACTCTGGGCCAAAGACTATGTGGCAGACTGATGTTATGGCAAGCTGATCATAATGGCAATACACATGATGGGGAAATAGCTTGTCATTCATAACATTGCATGTGATGCTCCCTAGAGTATTTTGCAGAATATTGTCAGAGACTGGCATCCCCATATATATATTAAAATATTAGTATGAAGTAAACTAAAAACTGCTAAGATGGGAGGGTTCCCATATCCTGAGCTATGTGAACTTGTGATGAGTGGGCAAAAACAGAAACAAAAAGGTTCTTTTCCCTCCCAGGCAGAGGAAGAACAAATGTAAAAGACAAAGATGGTCAGTCTCTTAGGCAGTCTTTTGGTAACCTTAATGGGGTTCAGCTTGTCTGCAGGTTTTAGTGTCTTTGATCCGGTTTAGGTTCTGCCTCCACCCCTTCCTTTTGGCCACCTGGTCCATACAGTCTCCGGGGCAGCAGGGTCTGCAACTGTCTTCCACTTTGTTGAATTGTCCCTGTAGCCAGCAGTCTCCGAGGTACAGCAGCCTTCCCCCAACCACCACACCTTTCTGGCTTTTCCTTTTCAAGCTTCCTCCTTCCAGGCAGAGCAAGCCTTACAGGTGTGTCTGGTTAATGCTGACTGAGCCCATAAGGGATCAGCCTCCTCTCTTCTAGAGTGTGGGTGGACTGTAATGGAAACTTAAACAGCCCAGGGCTTGATGACCTATGTTTATAAATTTCAGAGTAGGTTTAGTGACAGTGTCACAAAAAGGCATTCTGTGAGGGGGAAAAGGAGTTTTGTGCCCTGTTTGGATTTGTTTTTGTAAGAGCATGACTTACTACCAGAATGCACCTCTATGGCTGGGCAAGGTATTGCAAAGCCTTCCCCTCAGTACCTCCAAACAGCAATGTAGGCCTGCTGATTGTCCACCTGTTCTTGTGACTCGGCCCTTCCGGCATAAGTCAACAGACCAACAAACAATAGTCTGACAATTTCACATTGGAACTCCAGCCTCACTCCAGACATGCTAGTCCCTACCCCTTGGGTCAGGGGGTCTCAACAGTCCTTACCCCTTGGATCAGGGGGATTTCCAAGCCATCTTCCTCATCAGGCCAGGGGGGAGCCCAGGCCTTCCCTCTCCTCTGAGTTCCAGTCCAGGACCCCTTTAATAGGCAACCAAGACCCAGTAAATGCAGATCCCTTGCTGCCTTCCTGGACCACTGTCTACTTTCACTGGTTTTAGCCTTTCCTACAGCCTCTCGCCCAGCTCATTGTGTATCAGCATCACAGTCTCTAAGCCTCTCTCCCAGGCTCACTGCAGATCGTCTTAGCTCTCTCCACTGCCCAGCTGGTTCTGCTACAGGAGAGTTTTCTCTACTGCCCTCACAGGGCAGTCCCTGGCCCAGCAGGAGTCTCCCTGATCCCCACAGGCCTCTCCACCAGCATGGAGAATCCTGGGCCAATTCAATTCCTCCAGCTTTCCTTCCCCACTTCCTGAGGCTCCCAGTTACAGATGTACCAATAACATGAGAATTGGAATTGGAGTCAAGGACCCATATGCCCTGGATGGACTGTTATTGATAGGACACCAGTGGAAACAGAGAATGTGGGGAGTAGGCAGTGCTCAGGGTTGAATACAGTTCCACTTGTTCAACTTAATCTGCGTTCAGCTGCGCTCTGTGCTAATGAAACAGTACCTTCCTTCAGGGAGGTTCTGTCCCCCAGCAGCCCAACTCAGCTCCCTGGCTCCAGCCAGCCTTCGTTCTCAGAGTGAGAGCCAGAAATCTACTGTCCTTCCCCAGCCAGTCCTCAACTAAGCCAGATTCAGTCCTTTTAGCTCCTCCCTCCAGCCTTGACACCTACTGCAGGGAACAGGGCAGGGCTGATTGCACCCACAGCCTGTCATTAACCCAGTGTGGGATTTCTATACCCCATCACATTTTTCTTTTGTTCTCCTTAATGTGTAAAGAAAGCAGGAAAGGCTGGTTGTTTTGTCTTTATTGTTCATGAGGTGGGGGAGGGGGAGAGAATGTTTGTGTTTTGCAGAAATATCAAGCATGTTAAGTCTGGCCTTCCCTAGTTGTACCAGAAGACTCATTGGAGATCAGAGAGATGTGAGCTTTCTCAGCCTTGACCTGAAGGGACCGGAATGTTGAATCTGTAAGAAAGATATTTTTTCTCTCAAGTTTTTGAATTGAATAAGTATGAACCGAAACAAGGAACACAGAGTTTAAATAGTCCACATAAATATTTCCCCTCTTAGTTAACTAGGCTTCACTGGCATGGTTATCGCCGATGTCACAATCTTATCAGTTCTCCAGAAACCATAGAGTTTCCCAGGAAAAAAAGAGTAGGCAAGACCTAAATTTCTAATGTAAAACACAAGTAAAAATGAAACCCACTGAAATGAACAAAACCAGACAATCTTTCAGCCCTTCTGGGTTCAAATCTGTTTTCTTTATTTCCTTTGCATGTCTTTCCTTTTTGAACATTTATTCCCTTTGCCTGTTTTATCTGGAGCCCTAGCAGAAATGGACAAACCCCAGGTCTAAGGACTGTGTTTAAAAAACTAGAAAACACCCACCCACACATGTACGCATGTTACTGCTGTGCACTGAGGAGCTGGATTGCTGTCATTATTATAATAGCTGAGCTGATAATTGTTGAATGAGGTGACAGTACTCATTTCAACTACTGGAGAATGTGAGCATTGTGGAATTGGTTGCTAATTGCTTAAATGGCTTCCAGACTGTAAAAAAACCTTTATTTTAGACCCAGAAGTGAATGTAGATGGTGTGTCATAATTGGTTATTGTTGTAAATCTCTAGTTGGCATTTCTACCAGTAAATGGTGCAATTGAGCATTGTCCATTGATAAAAGTATATCAAAGGGGGAGCTGTCATTTTAAGAGGTGTGCTGGAGGTTGCACTTGAGTGGAATATTGAGTGGAGTTTAGTGCAGTCTCAGTTTTGGATGTTCCAGTCTGGGTGTGTGTGATACAATAAAACAGCAGAGAGCTTCCTCTGGAAAATATTCTAAACAGGGCAGAATTTAGATAAATGAAAATATTTTTGAACAAAAGTAGACCTCCTCTTGAAGGAGCAGGTCTTTTCCAACTCTAATTCCTACGATTCCTTGAGTCAATGGATAACGGGGGCAAGGTGTTCTGGATTTTCTGTAAAAATCCTTTGAAGATTTTCTGGCTCATGGGTATATACAAGAAACTCACTCTGAGGAATGCATTATCACTACTACCAGGGCCCAATTCTTCATCACATTGCTGCTCTTGTGAGCCACTGGAAATGGCAGAACTGGTCACCAGTGACTCCTCCCAGCATCAGACGCTTCCCCAGACAGCGCAGAGTCAGGCAGGCCCCGCAGGACTGGGAAAAGGGGAAGCACAAAGACAACTTAATGCCACCTTCATTCACTACTTCCATTTCTGGGCCAAGTGTAGCTGAGTTGGAACAGAGAGTCTAGTCCCTAGTTTAGATTCGCTATGGAATGCTTGTTACCGGCTGGTGATTAAAAATTGGTCATTCAGGAAGTGGAAGCCAGGCATGGTGGGGGATTGGAGTCAGGAAAAGAAGAGATGTTAAAGTAAGACGCTTTTAAGGAGCTTCACAGAATGGAACAGAAAAAGGATGGAGAATTTCAAGCTAAAGCTGTGTGTATAGACCCTGCACTGGTGAAGAAGGGCTTAAAGAGCTGCTGTGGGCAAAGTTGGCCCCACCCCTCCACACTTGTCAATCATGTCAAGGGTGGAATAAGGACATAAAAACAGGCAGTTTCCAGCAGTTCGTGGTCAGCTCTGGGAGAGAGCAGATAGTGGCTCTACAGCTCCCAAAGGAGATTCCGCTTCAGGGGAGCTGCCCTCAGGAAGGCTATTTACCATCCGTCCCTGTGCTTACAATTAGACAATGACTCTGCTATGGTAGCTGGGTAGGACAAGTTTGGCAAACCCTGAGGCAAGCTGTTTAAGTGGTTGATGCTGCTTCCCTCTACCCTTTCAGGGTTAGACAATTTGAGGACAGGCCTAAGGGACTAGGGGAGTGGGAGCCAAAAGCTCAATCCCATCAACCCCAAAAAAGACTATCTAACATAATTTGTGTCACAAAGACTCCAACTTAGGCAGATGGGGGATGCCCTGAGGACTTTTCAGTGCCCATCCAGTAGGAGGTGCCCCTCAACAGCCTGTGAACTGTGACACTGTGTTAGCATAGGGAAGAGTTGATAAAGGAGAACTAATAATGCATCTGTATGTGGAAAATAGAAAGGGTTATATAGTTTGAAGTCAGTATAGTAAAGATTTATGCTCCCTTCAGTTAGTCTTCTTTGCATGAGCTAGAGAGAGGGGAATTTGTGGGAGGCTATGTAACTTGCTGTCAAATTTGGAACAGGGTCAGGGCTTGTCTACACAAGGGATTTAATCTGCGTTAAGTCAAATTAACCTGTTTTGAAAAAGCTTGCATACACACAAGGCAATCCATTACAGCACACTAACTGCATTTATCGCAAACTCTGGAGTCCTCTTGCAAAGTGGACTAAGTTTGCTGTGAATCAAATTAGTCTGGTTTATTGTTTGTGTGCACACAATGTTGCTGTGCATCACTTTGGTATGCCTCCAATGGCCATCCCACACTGCTTTGAAGGCAATAATTACTGACCTGTCTGTTTACCTGTGTGCCCTCTCTCACCATGGTATCAAGTTGCCAGGACATCCCCTCTTCTATTTAAAAACTGGTGTGGGAACAGATTTTGCCCATGTGTTCAGGGATTTCAGTGCATGGGCACTGCTGCGATAGTACTCCAGAAGCCCCACAACATGTCTCGTGCAGCCACGTGAAGCTGTGCATCACCATCTGGGTGAAGCACTGGTGCAGCAAGCTCTTGTAGCCAGCCATGGGAATAAAGATCTCTTTGTGAACATTGCAAAGCAGACATCCAAGAGGAGTCATGACCAGGACACCAAATAATGCTGGATAAAAAGCAAGCAGCTCGGGAGGACCCATATTAAAACCAGGGATGAGAGGAAAAATTCAGCAGGGGACAAGTATCCTGTCCATTTTTTGAGGAACTGGACTGGATTTTGCACCACTACACAACCACCCAGCCCTGAAAGACTGTGGAACCACCTGCCTGCTCCCCACCTCCTCCCAGGGCTCATTGGAGGATGAGCATGAGGAAACCAGCAAAAAGCTGTCCCCTGAGAGCCAAGATCTCTTTGGGACTCAGGCCCCTGACACTGGCCAGGTAGAAAGTCAACATAATTTCTGCCCTTCAACAACGGAGCGTCAGCCCCCGCCAGAAACCCAGGCCAGGATCCAAGAGGCAGATTCTCTGGAGGGAACTTTGGCAGGTAAGTACGTATCTTTACAATTAATTATTATTGTGCTGTACTGCCATGCTAGCTTCTGTTACGGGTGTCCCATGGCCACATCCATTTTAGGCAGATAAGAGCTAGGAGCCTTTCTGAATCTCCAGCCCCCACCTCCCTTGGCCCATGCTATCTACTCACGCCCACCACCCCCATACACATTTCCAAGTTGGCAACTGCTCCACCCGAGTGATAGGCCTCTGTCACATGCTAGAGCCCTTACCATGGACTGTTTGCAGGCCCATGCCACAGAGGGCAAATGCCCATTTACCTTTCTCCTCCCCTCATCTCTCCTGCCTAACAAACCCCTTCCCTCTCCGCAGCCCCTGTTGGCCATCTCAAAAAGGCACCTGGCAACATGGTGGAGCCACTGCCTCCATCCCACCTCGCCCCCCTCCTGCAGCAGATTCAAATAATGAAAACATTCATTTGTGCAAAATTCAACAGTTTATGGAGATAGCGGTTACAGGAAAAGATGTTGAGTTAGTATTCTCAGTGGACATGAGGACACATGGACATTAAAGGCCTATAAAGGTACAAAAAGTACTGCTCCCCGTTATTGCCCTGTAACAAGCATTCTGACAGGAAAAGATGTGACAGTCATTGCCAAACCCTATCTGTTTTGCTCTGCGCTTTCTCCACGTCTGCAGGAGAGATAAAGCAGAATCTGAGACACGGACATTTCTCCATTTTTGTCTGGATATTATGGCACATAGACACATGGTGATGCGCCCCTGTATAGCTCACAGCTCCCTTCCATTCCTGCAGCACTCCTGGAGGGACCATCTTGGTGAATAACTTCACAGCGTATCTTGCTGGTCTGCCCTTTGCCTTTTTGAATAAAGCCATGCTCTGCTTCCTAGTCACCCACCTCAGTGTAACATCATCAAGAGTTAGGACAGCCTAGAAGGGGTTACTACCCAGCTCTCCCCTATGTGTGCCCCTTTGACCCTTCAACACCATATAAGCTCCTCCAACGCCCAACAAAGCTGCAAAGCCAAACCAGGAATGTTATTTCCCCTCCTTCTCCTCTCCCTCCCCCACCCTGCCCCCAGCCTCCAAGGCACCATGGCAAAACCAACAGCATGTACTGCACAGACAAAAACCCCAGTGTGCACACCACTTACCAGCTCTGAGATTCCCCCAAGACTGGGAAGAATTTCAGGGAGGTAGAGTCACAAATGCATATAAAAATGCTATCATAGCCTATCTGAAATATGAACAATAACTGACTGTGTTTTTTCATACTCCCACAGCCGCAACAGCCAGGCCCTCAAGGACAGGGCCTCTATCAACAAGAGGAGATTCAGCAGTGGAGGAAGCGGGATGAGGAAAATGAAAAAGAGGAGTTTACCGTGTGGGGGATGCTAGGGACTGACTCCTGGATAAGCTACACACTGTGCAGGACCATTTCTGGGCTCAGAAAACCAGCATGGATCAGTGGGAAAGGATTGTTCTGCAGACCTCGGATGACCAGCAGTGGCGAGAGAATTTCAGGCTGAAGAAGGCAACCTTTTTTGAGATCTGTGCTGAACTGACCCTGGAGCTGCAGCAGCAGTGTACCAACATGCAGTACTCCATGTCCATGGACAAGTGGGTTGCCATTGTCATCTGGAAGTTGGCCACCCTTGCATGCTATTGGTTGTAGCCAGCCAATTTGATGTAGGGAGATCAACTGTTGGAGCTATTGTCATGCAGGTGTGTCATGCCATCGAAAAGGTACTGTGATACTGGGTTAAAAAGCTTAACAGGAGATTATTGATGGTTTTGCAAGCATGGGGTTTTCAAACTGTACTGGGCATGTGCCTATAATTTGCCCCTTCCCTAAGTCACAGAATTTATAAACAGAAAGGGGTATTTCTCCACGGTGCTCCAAGGGCTGGTTGACAACTATGGCAAGTTTATGGACATAAATTCAGGGTAGCCTGGAAGGGCCCACAGTGCTAGGATCTTTTGGGACTCAGTTCTGGTTACATTCATGGAGAAAGGACTGTTTGCCCCAATGATCACTCCAGACATTAAAGGTGTGGAGGTTGCTCCGATTATCCTGGGAGACCTGGTTTATCTTCTGCTTCCCTGGTTAATGAAGCCATTCACAGGCTGGTTGGGCAGAAGGAAGGCCATTTTTAGCTACCGACTCAGCAATTGCACAATGATAGTGGAGCGTGCATTTGGCTGTTAGAAAGGAAAGTGATGCTGTTTATGGAATAGGTTGCAAGCAGCAGAAAAAAAACCTCATTCCAACTATTATAGCTGCCTTCTGCACAATATTTGTGAGAGTAAGGGAGAAAGCCCAAATTGCTGGGTGGGAGGCTGAGGGGCAGACACATGCTCAGAAGTTCAAGCAGCCAGCATCGCATCCCACAGAAAATGGAAACAGCCAGGATAATATTGCCAGGGATGCCTATTGTTCTGATTTGGAGTCTCAGGCCTGAAAATGTGCAGCTGTCCATCCAGTGTTAACCTAGGGCGGGTGATGAGGCTGGGATGGAATGTGAACTGGGCACTCTGGTTTCTGGGTGGTGGAAGTGAAACGCTGTGGTAATGCTTCATTTACCGTGTGTCTCTGCCGACATATTTTTGTGAAACCCTATGATTTATTTCACTTTTAAGGGTTTTCTGTGTTTAATGCAATGCTGACTCATTAGCAATGAATTTTTATCATTTTGTTATTAAACAGCAAATATGTAACAAACAAAAAAGAGTTGCAACTGAACCAATAACAAAACAATTTTTAGTATGAAACAATACATTTTAAAAAGAATCTATTAACTAACAATGGTAAAGAAACCTTTAATTAAAACAACAGTGAAGCCATGACTGAAAGTGCAACAGTGCAGAACAAAAGTATAGGGGGACTCTGCCCCTTCTTGTTTGTGGGTACTTCTGGGGTTGAGTCGTGTGGCTTGAAGTTACATGCGGTGTTGGAAGGCTCAAAAGAGCTGGGCTCCCAGGTGCAACTGTTCCCTGTGCCCAGAGGTTGAGTCTGTGAAGGGAGTGGCACCTGGGTGTATTGCTGTGGGGGTACAGCAGGGAGGAGTTGCTGGTATTTTCAGTAGCCTTTATTGCCCAAGGTCTGAAGAACTGGCTGGGTCCTGGCTGACAGGACGGCAGTGCCTGCTGCCCTACCAACAGCATGCTTTGCGGCAGAGCGTTTTGGCTTAGTATTGCACCCATGAGTTGCCTCTACATCTGCCTGTCTCTTTCCATGCTCTCTTTGGTCATGGTGATGCTTTCCCTGGCAACCGCCATGCTCTCCTTGGCCATGCCACGTTCTCTTGGGAGAGCTTCCTGTCTTTTTCCCTCTCCATCCGACAGTACTGCCTTCCCCTCTGCCGCCACCATGTCATCTGCTTGCATGGGTGTAGTTTGGAGGGGCGGGAGGGCATTGCCCCCCCAAACTGCAAGCCTCGGGCAGGTGTGGAATTTGCCCTCCCTCCCCCATGTGCGGCCCCATTGGGCTGACTGGAGCCGCCCCCTCCAAATATAGAAGTCAAACTACGCCTGTCTGTTTGGTGGTGCGATGGGTGAAGACCAAAGCCGAATTCAAGCAGTCTCTGTGTATTTGCAGTTGCCAGCATAGCAACCCAGACTATTGTTGGATCCATGCCGGCCAAAAGCAAAGCAAAAATGGCGCTAGCCTGCCCAAAAGGGAAGTACAGGGTGGTGACAGTGCAAACATGGAATTTTAAAAAAAATTTGAATCTGCCTGGCTTCCCAAAATTCATAATGGAAAACTCCAGGATGCACACTGCTCAGCACCGAAGCAAAGGAGTCTGGGATACCCTCCAAGAATGCCATGCCCGTAGCACACAGCAAGCTGACAGTGTGCACACTCACTTTGAATTGAAAGATGGAACCAGGCGCTCTGTGTGTACACTCTTGGTGTGGCTTCCACACTGCATGTTACCTAGTGCACAGCAAAAAGCTTCAGGTGAAATCCCCCATGTAGACAAACCCTTAGTGTTTCTCCAAAAGGGCTGAACACAATTTTTTTTCAATTAGTAAATCAGCCTTATGCACCTGCTAGAACCTATTGCTGTCTAGGTCAAAATGTTAGCAAGGAAAATACATTGCATGGTTAGAGAAAGGTACTATTTGGCAATAGCAGTTGCAGTATGGTAATGCCACAACCCTAACTTCCTTCCCTAGGCAGTGCAGTCCCAGACTCTCACACTCAGCTCTCGTCTTCCCCCATGTGTATCTCAGTGCCGCCCAGCAACTGAGAGCTCCAACTGTCACAGGAGCTGTTGGAAGCAGCGTTGATGATTCAGCAGGCAGAGTGCTTTGCTGTGGATGTGGATCAGTACTCCTGCATGGAACTATGGGGGGACCTGACTGCTGAAGGTGCAGACTTAGGGATGTTGGGTCCGACTTTGTGCTGTGTATCCCTGGAGGTGCAGCACAAATGGCACAGCCTGGGAGAGGGGCAAAAATAGTTTAATGCCCCATTGGCACCTGTAGGATTCAGGGCTGTTCTGAGAGCTGGCCCAGCCTCTGGAAAAAGTCAGAGCAGCTCCAGGGACTGCTGTAACTTTCAGTAGCAGCCCATAGACACTGCTCGGCAGTCACTTCCTTTTCCACCCTCAGTTACCTCCCAGCATGCCTGTGCACCAGCGGCTCTGTGACCAACCTACAGCCATCTATGCCAGCCACTCACTGCCCCTTCACTGGGGTGTTCCTCAAAAACTAGTTAAGCACCTCAGCCACCAGAAAGGGGCCTCAACAGAGCCCAGAATCAGACCAAAGACATAAAACTGACCTCTTGTCCATTCATGTTCATTAAAGCTCTCCTGACACTTTTGATAAGAGCAGGCGTGTTAACTCAGGTGTCTCGGCCAAATCCCCCTTTGGAGAATTAGATTCTGCCTTCTGAAAACACTGTTGCTGTTTCACAAAGACATAAGATTCACTTCCAGACTTAAACAGCTATGTAGAGTTGTTGTGTGCTGTTAAACAGCTGTCACATTTTGCTTTAGAGGTGGTTGCATTTCAGCCCTTGGTGAGGTGAAGGTCCTTGTGAACAGTTTGCAAACTGTTCTGGGGATCCTTCGGGATGAAAGCTTCTATCAAAATGTCAGCAGTTATTAAGGTAGTTCTCTGCGTAAACACAAGCATTTGAGTCATCTTCAGTTTCTCTCATTCAGTCATCTCAGTGTCTTCAGCCAGATGGCTCGCAGGGCACCCATGGCTTCTTGCCTCCTTTCCCCCAACAGTGTCTTGTGCAACCCCTCCAGATCCCTCCATTTGCTCTCCTGCTTCATGAAGCCTCATTTCAAAGGCACCATCCTCCCTGCTGCGGACTGCAGGGGATTCCCTTTCTCATCCATAAGGTTTGCCACTGGGCACTATGAAGCAATCCTTCCCCCAAAGCACTGTCACTAAGTCACTCTGCCAGCTCCACGCTGGCCTGGGCTCTGATCCAAGATAGTTATGATGACTCTGCACAGACTATGAGCCTGATCCAAAGCCCATTGAAATCAATGGTAGTCTTTCCATTGACTTCAAAGGGTTTTGGACCATGCTCCAGGTGAGCATAAGACAATAACACACTGTGACCTAATCATGTCTGTGTCTTTGTGATGCAGTGAACCACTCAACAACATGTGTGTGAGGAAGTTGTTGGAGACGAATAGGATGTTAGTGCTGGGGCCTCTCCATCAAAGGACGCAAGCACCTTTTGGCTATGACCTGTCATGTGGAGATATTGTGGACACCAAAACAATGCCTGTGTTTCTTTCTCTTGTTAGCCTGCAAGGACTTCAGCCAGGGCAAGATCATTCAGAGGGTGAGAGAGAGGACAGGCTGGCTATGCTAAAGGAGAGCAGAGCAGGACCAGGACAAGAAGCTGAAATAATGTTTTCAGCATAGGCAAACAAGAATGGGGATGGGGGGAGACCTCCTAAGTATCAACATGAGGGTGTCTGTAATGGAAGAGTTGGGTCAGAGCACAAATGCACTGTATCCATCCACCTGCTACTGCCAATATGTGAGTTGGGAAGTGGCAAACCTTTTCTATCATTATCACAATGCCTCTGACCTTTTCTCCGTGTTTCACAGGGAGGTCACTTTGAGGATGCTAATAAACTAAAACAACTATTCCCATCAAGAGAAAATGTGATCAGGAAAGATTCGTGCCTTTGCTCTCCCCATCTCTTCTATCTTCTTAGTAGCTTATCTTAAGAGGTAGTCAAATTATTCATTGCTAAGAATATGCCTAGCAAATGTAGGCCTTTTGCTGCTTGCAAATCATTTAGGAACCAATCCTGATTTCAGCAAATGTATTAGTTATTTATGACTATTCGCTGGATTGTTTGGATGAACAGTTTTGACCCTGTGGTTTGCTCAAGAACCATTCATCTTAGCTGTTTCCTATTTGTTATTCATGCTGTATGCTTGGCCACATACGCCACATGGTATTGTCTCTGCTACCTGATTAGATGAATGAAACATTTAACAGGAAAATATCAAAAAGCAAATACAGAATAAGGTGCCTTTGATACAAGTTTTCAGATGAAGGGTCATTCATGCTAGAATTGATGAAACACTCAGGATCCATGAACATTTTCATGGCCAGGCTGCCAGTCATCCAAATAACCATGCAAACCAAATAACATGACCACTGTGAACAGCCGCGGAGTGAAGTCAGGCTGTTTGCAAATCCATTTTTCACTGTTCGCCACGGTTTACACTTTCCCATTTGGGGTTCTGGCATCTGTGAGTTAAAGGAAGTCATGGGGGGGAAGGGGAGTTTCTTTTAAAAAAGAGAGTGAGATTGAGAGGAGGACACAGGCACTCAAATACCCTGTCTGTGCTTGGTATATTAGGCAGCCCGTGCTCTTGGCTGGGAGCCCAGACAAGGCTTTTGTAATCAAAACATGATCTTGTATGCTGTGCAACCAGTGCTGAGAAAGGCCGTCTGATGACTCTCCTCTTTTAGCTCTGCTTTGGAATCCACCAGGCTTCACCGCCGAGGTCCAAAATGCAGCGATCTGTGAGTGCTGCCTTTGTTGTTACTGGGAGGGGAGTGGGGGGATTCATTTCTCTTTAAAAAAAAAACCAAGAAGTGACTTGCGCTCACTCTCATTTTGTTGTTGTTGTTTTGGGGGGTTGTTTGTTGCCAACAGCTGTGTATCTAAAATGATCTGAGACGCGTGGGAGGGAGGGGAGTGGATTTCGTATGCCGGATTTCATGTACCGATCACTGGGGCAGTTTGCCGTCGCTGGCTTAGGATGTTGTTCTTATCCAGAAGGGTGGGAGCATTGGGAGGAAAAAACCCATAAAGCCAGGTAATGCTGGACATTACTCATCCTGGTACTGGGAGTCGGGGGGCTTTCAGCTACAGCTGTCAGATCAGAGGCAGAGAATATTTCTTAGAGAGCTGGTGCACTGGATTTCATAGAAAAATGCTAGTTTAGGGGCCTGTCCCTCTTCCTTTTCCCTTCCCCCACCTTCTCTCTCTCTCTCTCTCTCTCTCTCACCATCACTCCCTTCTGAGCTCTCTCACTTCAGAAACAGCTGATTGTGAAAGTCTGCAGGGAAAGATGTGCACAGAAAGATGATTCCTGAGACAAGAGGTGCTCTCAAGCACTGATGAGTTGCATAATGGGGGTGTGTGTTAGGAGTGGGGGGGACAGAATGAGACATTGCCATGTAACTGAAGCACATTGCCTCTTGCTTCCCTTGCCGCCTTTTGTTACATTTTCATTTTTAATAGAAAGAGGTCTTTCTTTACAGTGCTCTCTCTCTGTCTCTGAGGCATCAGGCTCTGCTTTCTGATTCATAGCACACTGCACACTTGTTCTGCCAAATCCATTTACAACTCCCTGCTCTAGACACTGTGACATACGGGTGCCTTGGTTCCCCGGAAGAGCTTTATTCCGGGTAGGGTGAAGTGTAGCCACTTTTCATCCTAAGCGGCAGCGCAGCCTGCATTCTTTCCAGCAGCTCAGGAATGGGCACATACCCTTGTTATCGACTGGCTCAGACCAGCAGCTAGTAAGAAAATGCTGACCACGCTTGGACGTACAATCAGTGCTCCCCAGAGAATCAGTGTCAGGGCTCAAAATGCTGCTCTGCATTTCTGTGGACAAGTTGTTTTTGTTTGGTTGCTATGTTTTTTCTGAGTGGGGCGGGTGTGGATTTCCATTTACTTCCCCCAAGTATTTTGATGAAACTGAGCACCCTTCCCCATCACCCAAAAATAGGCTGAATAGCAGCAAAACTTTTCTGGCAGAAACATCTATCAGACTGGAATAATCTCCCTAGGGAAATGGTGGAAGCCCCATTGCTAGATTCATTTCAAACTGGACAAAACACTGACAAATATACAATAGGGAACAATCTTGCACAACCATGGGAAGAACTAGATGACCTAACAGATCTTTTTCAGTTCTGATTTGCCTTCTAAAAAAATCTGAATTCGCAATGGCTTTCCTGGAATGCGGCTCTGCTGTTATCCATTTATGTGAATTTAAAAGTTAAAGGTGTATATTTCAAGGCACACAATACACTGATCCCACCCTGAAAAAGGCAACATGCCCACCACTCTGCAAACACATAGCCTACCCACCCAGTACACTCAGAACAGAGAGTCTGTTGAGAGCGACACTGAATTCAGATTAACCAGTCTTGCAAAATTGCTATAAAATGTACCTTCCTCGGTGCAAAATCTGCTTACCTGCCACTGGATGATTGATGATAATGAAGAAAGAATATTTCATTCACCTGCAAAAATAAAAACAATAAAAAACGGCCGATTCGGAAAATTTTGCAGGACTGGCTTGCAAATTGTGGGTCTTTAGGAAGGACTGTTACAGCATCATTGACAAAGTATGACTGTTACTGATGGACTTCATGTTCAATCTTGACATGAATGAAAATATGTTGAAACAGAATGGGAGGTACCTTTTAGCGAACGAGTTTAGCTATCTTTTCCCTCACTAGTTTCTCTCCTGTTCCTTTTGATCCCATCGCATCTTACAGCCTAGGTCCTGATCATGCAATGAGCTCTATGCAGTCAGATCTCTGTGCCCACAGGGGAGCCCATTAATGTTAATGAGGCTCTGTGTGGGGTCAGGGGGTCTGCCTGCATGGAGCTCATTGCAGGATCAAGGCCTAAGCATGACTCGGTCAGTACTAGGATGGGAGATCCCCAAGGAACACTTACACGCTGCAAGAAGTGGTACTGGTTACCTAGTTGGCATCCTTCCCCAGTGTGATATTAAAAAAAATTGTGGTCCTGGCAACCACTAGTTCCTAAAGATCTCATGGGACTTTTTTAAGAGCAGTGATATTAAATTCTGACCAAATGCAAGGTTGATCATTATTATTACTTGTTGTTTTGTATTACCACAGTATTTGGGCTCCATTTTGTATTACCACAGTATTTGGGCTCCATTTTGTATTACCACAGTATTTGGGCTCCATAGTGCTATGTGCTGCACCAACACAAAACGGAAAGACAGTCGCTGCCCCAGAGAGCTCACAACCCAGATATTCTATTTGATCTGATCTGTCGCAATGTTTATATGGTGCCCTTCTCCTTGGTATCGGAATATCTCTTCTAATTATCTGTACATAGAATATCAGGGTTGGAAGGGACCTCCGGAGGTCATCTAGCCCAACCCCCTGCTCAAAGCAGGACCAATCCCCAACTAAATCATCCCAGCCAGGGATTTGTCAAGCCTGACCTTAAAAATATCTAAGGAAGGAGATTCCACCACCTCCCTAGGTAACGCATTCCAGTGTTTCACCACCCTCCAAGTGAAAAAGTTTTTCCTCATATCCAACCTAAACCTCCCCCACTGCAACTTGAGACCATTACTCCTTGTTCTGTCATCAACTACCACTGAGAACAGTCTAGATCCATCCTCTTTGGAACCCCCTCTCAGGTAGTTGAAAGCAGCTATCAAATCCCCCCTCATTCTTCTCTTCCGCAGACTAAACAATCCCAGTTCCCTTAAACGCTCCTCATACGTCATGTGTTCCAGTCCCCTAATCATTTTTGTTGCCCTCCGCTGGACGTTTTCCAATTTTTCCACATCCTTCTTGTAGTGTGGGGCCCAAAACTGGACACAGTACTCCAGATGAGGAATAGAGGGGAACGATCACGTCCTTCGATCTGCTGGCAATGCCCCTACTTATACATCCCAAAATGCCATTGGCCTTCTTGGCAGCAAGGGCACACTGCTGACTCATATCCAGCTTCTCGTCCACTGTAACCCCTAGCTCCTTTTCTGCAGAACTGCTGCCTAGCCATTCGGTCCCTAGTCTGTAGCGGTGCATGGGATTCTTCCGTCCTAAGTGCAGGACTCTGCACTTGTCTTTGTTGAACCTCATCAGATGTTTTTTGGCCCAATCCTCTAATTTGTCTAGGTCCCTCTGTATCCTATCCCTAGTCCTATTTGGATTACTCAAATGAGGAGGGGTGGCAGGATCAGGCCAGTATTGTACGCAGTAGTTTGATCCTTACTTTAAACTGTATGATCCCGTATTTGTTCATGTCACATAGGACCACCTATGACTTTTCAGCAGTTAGGCACTTAATAGTAGAGAAAAAGAAAAGTTGGTTTCCCAATTCTTTTAATCACAGGGGATGTCTTCACTGCACTCATGAGGTGTGGCTACAGCTCATGCAGACATACCCGAGCTAGCTTTAATTTACCTAGCATGGGTCCTGGAGCAGCGAAGCTGCTACAGTGCAGGCTATACAAGCCCATCTGGAGCCGTGGGTACTCACTTGCAGGGCTAGCCTATATAATGATTTAATTCTCTCTGCCTACCTAAGGTTCTCCCTGCACTTTCAAATGGGCCTGATGTTCTTCGCTTTTGTGATGCTTTAGGGGCTCACCCAGACCAGTAAGGGGTTGTCTCACGACCTGCCCTATAGCCCTGAGTGCTTCTGTGCTGTGCTGCTTTGGCTCAGAGTCCTGACACCAGCAGCCTCCTCCCAGCACAATGGCCTGACCCTGACTCCCACCAGCCTGGTTACTCTGCCCCTCCAGTCCTCAGGCTCCCCAAAACTCCCTGGAGTGTCCAGTCCCTCTCACTGCACCCTCACAGAAATGGTCAAGTTTGCTGCTCCCGGAAAGAGAAAATACACAGCAGGCTATTAGCTTCACTGGGGTTTACACTCCCTCCACTTTAATGCACAGCACTGAGTTGGTTTATAGTAAACGTGAAACAAATTTATTAACGAAAGGACATAGGCTTAAGTGACATCAGGTACACAGAATCAGGACAGAAATGGTTACAAACAAACAAGAGTTAAAATATGCTTCTAAGATTACAGTCTAACTTAACAAACTAGAATGAGCAGCGCGTGAATCGCCCCTTGGGGAAGGCTAGCCCCTGGCTTCGCCCCTTCTGCCAGAGGCCCTTCCCCTTGCCTACCAGATCCCAGAGCCCCCCCAACGCGGCTGCTGGCCTTTCCACTCCAGCCCCAGGCTGCCCGAGCACCCCCAACACTAGATCACTGGGTGGGTGGTGTGGCTCCAACCTCAGCACTCCCAGCCCTGAAGCCCCAGGTGGGAGGCCCAACCCCAGCCCCCTCACCCCTGGCCCAGTGCCCTCAGCCCCAGAGTGCCGGGCGTAAGGCAGCGCGGACCCGGTACCTGCAGCCCCAGTGCCAGGTGACAAGGCCCCAGCGTCCCAAGTCCCAGTGTGCCAGGTAGGCAGCACGGCCCTAGCGCCCCCAGCCCCAGAGCGCCGGGCAGGCTGCACAGCCCCAGCACCCCCAGACCTGGAGTGCCGGGTGGCGCAAGCATCGGCTCCAGCTGCCCCAAGTCCCAGCCACAGGCTGCCCTAGCCCCAGGCGGGAGGAAGAGTGGGAAGCCGGAGGGGACCAGGGGGCAAAGCATGAATGGGGGCATGCTAGGATGTTTGGGGAGGCTTAGCCTCCCCAGGCCTATGATACTTGCCGCCCTTACAAACTAGAGTCTTTTCCAGCATGGTGGCCAGTCTTTGGCTGAAATCCAACACAGAGCCCACGGCACTCAGCTTTTTTGTCTCCTCAGGTGAAGGATAACCCAAAGTCCTTTTCCAGGTCTATATATTCCCCCAAAGTTCATTGTCCTGGTATCAAGAGCCAGGAAGGTCTCCTGGGGGATTCAGTGTCCTGCCATCTTCATCAAAGTGTCCCCTCATGGTGAGTTCCCATGTGATGTTTCCTGCTGCAATTTTACAGTGCAGATGAAGTCTTCCCCACTGCCTGCAAGCTGATTGCTTTGTTTACTGATGATGTATCCCATTGGTCCATGGCTAGCAAGGTAAAAAGAGGAAATTCACAACCCTAAGTCTAAGGGCATGTCTGCACTACAAACTTTTTTTGACTCAACTTATGTTGGCATAAAGCTGCTGCAGTTTGTGTATTGCTTGTGTGCATGCATAATTGGTTCCTTGTATCAGCGCTGCACGTACTCCCCAGGAGTTAGAGTAGCATCCGTGTTAATCTGTATTCGCAAAAAGAACAGGAGGACTTGTGGCACCTTAGAGACTAACCAATTTATTTGAGCATAAGCTTTCCTGAGCTACAGCTCACTTCACCGGATGCAGGAATGTTTGGTTCAGTCACCATGGGTCGGTATCCCAGTGTGCAACTCACCACAGTCCAGTGCACTGTCTGTTGGGAAGTTCTGGCAATGCATGATGGGGCAGAAATGAGTCGTGCAGGGGTGACTGGGACTGCGGGGTCAAATTCCCATCATGCAGTTTTCTTCCCCCTATAATGCCATCGCTGTCCCAGAATTTTTGCACCTATTTTGAAAATTCCACAAACTCATGTGGGACTTGTTGCTGTCTGCCATCTCTGACAGGAGCCCACACAGCTCTGCACTACTCTCATGAGCACTGCAGGCACAGGACACACGCCCCTCCGGTATTTGCAGAGCCAGAAGAGCTGCAGGGAATTCAATGATTTCCTGTAGGTCAGGTCGCTGTGGGACATCGCGAGAACCAATTCATCGTTGTTGTTGGCATTCACGGAGCAGCTGCAGATGGTGGAGCAGTGCTTCTGGGCCTGAGAAATGAGTACTGACTGATGGGACTGCATCGTAATGCAGGCGTGGGATGACAAGCAGTGGCTGCAGAACTTTAGGATGCTCAAGACCCCATTCCTGGATCTGTGTGCTGAGTTCGCCCCAGGACTCCAGCTCAGGGACATAGAAATGGAAGCTGCACTGGCAGTGGAGAAATGAGTGGCGATCACACTGTGGAAACATGCAACACTGGATTGCTACAAATCAGTGGGAAAAATTATTTTGGAGTTGGAAAATCCACTGTGGGGGCCATTGTCATGTAAGTGTGTAGGGCCATTAATCATCTCCTGCTATGCAGGATTGTGACTCTTGGCAATGTGCAGGACATAGTAGATAGATCTGCAGCTATGGGGTTCCTGAACTGTGGTGGAGCAATAGACATGGAGCACGTCCTTATTATGGCACCAGACCACCTTGCCACAGAGTACATCAAACAGAAAGGGCTGCTTTTCTATGGTTATGCAAGCATTGGTGGATCACGAGGGACATTTCAGCGACATCACTGTGGGCTGGTCAGAGAAGGTGCATGATTCTCCCATCGTTAAGAACACAGGACTCTTCAGAAAGCTACAAGCAGGGAATTTCTTGCCCAACTGGCAAACTATCATTGGCAATGTTGAAATGCCAATAGTGATCTTGGAGAACCCAGCCTACCCCTTACTCCCCTGGCTCATGAAGCTGTACACCAGTCACCTCGACAGCACCAAGGAAAGATTCAGCTACCAGCTCAGCAAATGCGGAATGACAGTTGAATGCGCTTATGGTAGACTGAAGGGATGCTGGTGCTGTTTACTCACAAGATTTGGTCTCAGTGAGAAAACTATCCCAATGGTTATGATGTGTCCTGCATAATACCTGTGAGGGGGAAAAGTTGCCACTAGAGTGGAGGTGGAGCAGTTGTCTGCTGAGCTTGAATAACCAGATACAAGGGCTATCAGAAGAGCTCAATATGGAGCTATATGGCTCAGGGAGGCTTTGAAAGAGCGTTTTAACGGCGAACCGCAGTAATGGGTTATGGTGTACTGTGCTCTACCTGGCCCTGCAGTTTGGGGGCCTGTTAGGAATTGTATGACCCTTGCTGTACATTTATAACTATTACACTGTTTGTCACAGATCCTGTGAGTTGTGTCAAAGTTTACAATCCCAGGTGAATGGGTGCTTTCACTACCACCAGCCATACAGCAGAATATGTTAGGAACCAATAAAGATTAATTATTTTAATTTCATTGAGTAACAAAAACATTTCAAATAATTTTGTGCAAGTTAAAAGCAAATACATTAAAACCTTAACAAATTTATGGAACAGAATTTAAAGAAGGGGAAGGAACATTCATGTCCATTTTAGCTACATATACATCAACCGTGGCTCTCACTGGCCAGTGTATGAGAAGTTGTGGTTGTCAATGTCCCCCGGAGTGAAATGGTGGGGTACGGATGTGGCCCTCAATGCCATGTGGAATGTTGAGAGGGATGTAGGGAGGTGCTGCAGTGGAGTTTTCCATGAGTCTGCAGCATCTGTGTTTGCTACCAGAGAAGACCCATCTCCAACTTCGACTTCTTGGCTTTTCTCCTTTCCACTCTTTCCTTCTTCACACAGTGTGCAATGCTCACCCCTCAGGCCCTCTGTTCAGTCTGATGCAGCACTGGCTTGCAGGAACTTACTGAACATGTCAGTCTGAGTCCTCTTCTTTCTCCTTATCTGGCTCAAGATTTTCATGTAGAGGGGGAACCTCAAGGCCACATCAGCAGTAGCCTACAGATAAAATACAGAGAGTGATTGTCAGTATAGTCACAATGGAAAGTGAAAGTTAAGATTCAGAAGTCCCTTCCCTTGCTCCCCTAAAGTTTTAAACACAACATACTTATTGAAACTTCTGCTTATGCACCAGCCATAAGTATGGTTCACCAGGGGTGAGAGAATTGAGGATGGAATTACTCGGTTGCATGAAATATGATAGGGCAATAGCACTGAATGCTGCACTGTTTTCCAAAGGTGATGCAGATTTTAGCTGAGATCTCACTCCTGAGTTTAACAAAAGCACAGACAACGCAGCTGTAGCTGGCATTCTGAAGTCATCCAGGCCCATATGCTGCTAGCCTGTGTGCTGCAATGGTGCCTACTGAAGTTATCACTGAGTGGCGCGGGAAAGCATCCTACCGCAGAGGGAGAAATAAGGCTGCCCTCCCTAGAAACCTTCAGCAGAGGATTGCAGAGTACCTCCATGGAAGTTTCATTGAGTTCAGACAGGAGAATTCAAGGGATGTCCCTGTGTACATAAACAAACTGCTCTGCATCCCGTTCCGTCCCCCCCGCAACTCTACAGGGGAATGACAAGCAGATAACCACCCTCCCTCTGTTGTACTTATACCTCTTCTAGTATGAGTAAATTAATGAAAAGTCACTAGATGTGTCCTGTTAATTTGGGGGTGCCATCAGTACATCATTGTAACTGGAAATAAATTTACACACTTATCCAAGGGTACTTCCCCTGCATCGGGCTCGCCCGTGCTCGACTGCCAGGACTGCCTGCAGTGGAGTCTCAAACAGCTTCTGGCTTGAAGCATAGCTTGACCCCCCTGTTGCATGTCCCTCCTCCTCCTCCTCCAGCACCTTCTCCTTGTTGATACCAGGGCCTGTGACACAAACCTAGCCCAATGATGGACCTGGTGGAAGGAGGAGTTCGAGCTGTTCACAGGCCTGGCCATGCAGGATGACACAGCAGGAAAGTAAAACTGTTATTTGACCTCACTGGGGAACAAGGCAGAGAAGTCTGCAGCACTCTGAAATTCACCCCTGCCTCAAGCCTCACCGTAGTACCGTTCTAGGAGCCCTGGGGGTGTATTGCTCCCCAAAGCAGAATGAAACTGTGGCCTGACACAAGCTTCTCGCTAAAGACCAGTCCAAAGGGAAGGGGAAAGACCCCTTATGTTACTGCCTTACACACACTGGCTGCTACATGCAATTCTGGGGACTTGACAGTCTCCCTAATTCAAAACAGGATAGTCTGTGGCACTTGGGATCACCGCCTGTGGGAGTGGCTGCTTCAGGAAGGCAATCTCACATTAGACAAATGCTTAGACATGGGCTGCAGTGGAAACGTCAAGAGAAAGGATGAAAGCCCTAGGAGACACAAACATCCCCAGAAGCACATGCAGGGAGACAACAGCAAAGGAGATCAGGTGGCCAGTGGTCCGTACCCATAGTGAGATGAATTTACTGTGTGAGACAGCAGGAGAAGGTAAGGGACATGTGCCCTGCACAATCACAGCACTGCAAGGAATGTGGCAAGTTGAACCATTTTAGCCGTGTGCGCACAAGCAGAGGAAGGTCCCAGAAAGATTCAGTCAGATTTGTCCAAGAGGGGGATCATGGGTGGCAGGTATCAAAGGCAGGGGAAGGTTCAGCCTACCCAAACTGCCTATGTGGCCCCACCCATACTCCCCCCCACAGGTCCCCTCCTGCTTCCTGCCGTGGTCTGCTGAGGCTCTTGGCCGGGGCCCAGGGCCCCAGGACAAGTGGTGCTGGAACCAGGGGGGCAAGGGGGCCATAGCCCTCCCACTTTTTGAAAGTGGACAGGTCTGGCCCATCCACTTTTCACCAGGGCAGACCTCTTCCCCCTCCTTTCCCCCTCCTTTCCCCCTCCTTTCACAGGAGCCCGGGCAGCTGTGGGGAGCTGCGGCAGAACCTCCACCTGCCTGGGGTGGGGGTGGGCTGAGAGCAGCCCCTGGCCCATGTCCCCACTCCCCGGGCTCCCCAGCCACCCAGGGCAGGAGGAGGGTCCGTGACTCCATGCCGGCTCCCCACAACTGCCTGGGGGGGAGGGCCTTGGAGCTGCAGCCCGGCCATGGTAAGAGCCATGCAGGCATTGCCCCAGGCAGGTGGGGAGCCCAGGGGACAGGGACACGGGCCAGGGGCTGCTCAGGGCCCCGCACCGCAGGCAGGTGGAGGGTCCATGGCTCTTACCGTATTTGGGCTGTGGCTCCGAGGCCCACTCCTGGCCGGAGCTGGGTTGCGGAGAGCTGCGCGGGCAGCTGTGGGGAGACTGGGTCCCTCCACCTGCCCTGGGTGGGGGGCCTGGGACACGGGCAGGCGGCTGCCTTCATCTCCACCTTGGGCGGAGGCCCCCCACACACTTTTGGGAGGGCTCAGGTGCCCTTCCCCTTGGCTGGGGCTAGTGGGGGCCGGCCTGCAGCTAGGGACTCTGGGCGGCTGGAGCCAGTGCTCGTGCTGCCTGCCCACCGGCGATCCTGGGTGGGAGTGTGGGCCATGCTCAGCTGCCTGCGCGCCCACCACTCTGGGGCTCGGGCTGGGGACCGCGCTGCCTGCCCGCCCGCCTGCCCGCCCGCCTTCTGGGCTCCAGCGGGAGAAAGGGGGAGAGTGGGGTGGGGCCCTGGGCAAAAGGGGCAGGATGGCCAGGGGTGAGCCTCCCCAAGCCCGTGGTTCACCCGCTGCCCATGAGGGGGATGGCGCCTCAGACAGTGTTGACCTCTGGACTCTGTCCTTGAGTCCGAGAACATATCAGGTTCAGACTTTTGGGAAGGAAATCAACAAGGGACACCACCAACCTCAGTGCAAGCAACAATGTTAACAGGGAAGTGCCCTGTGTGAGTTCAGCTGGATAGCGGGGCCTCCTGCATTGTGATTCCTTGGGGTGAATTTGACCCGAACACACATTAAAAAGAGCAAGCAGAATCTAATAATGTATAATGAGATCATAATGAAGCCTGTAGGAAAATGTGACTGTGACCCTAAGAGAACCACACTGCCAGATAGCAAGAAGCTTCCTGGTATGTAACAACAAAACTCAGCTGCTCTAACTAGCTCAATACACTTCACACATTGTTGTCATGATATCCACATAAGAAGTGTCATGTAATATATTATTTGAAAACTAACAACATGCTGGTTGTTAATATCGCTGTGAAATATATGTAACAACACTGTATGTGAAATTGTGGATTCTCTCTGATATTGTGTTTTGGAGTCTGTAAACAGACAAAGGAGAAAAAACAGGGTTTTTTCCAGACAAAGGAGGAAGCCAAACACCTCTTTGGTTCAGTTCCAAATCAAGCCAGGTATAACCAGAGGCAGGGACAGTGTGCTATTCATTTGCATATTGCGGGAAAATAATTTACCTTGTAAATCACAGAAGACTGCAAAATTAACATGGCGTGGGCTCCATGGTGAACACAGAAAGCTGAGCTTTCTGATTTTGATGGCAAAAATAAATTTTGGGGATGTATGGAAAATGCTGGAAAAATTTGGGGATCCATTGCCTGAGAGAACAAAGAAGCCAGCACTTTGTATCTACGAAAGATGGGTCCTCCCACTAAAACAGGCTGGAGAACTCGGTGTGAGTAGGAAACTAGGTTAGGCAAAGCTGTATCTTGCTGGAATTAAGTTGTAGACACTAGAAAGTGGGTTATTTCTGTTTTGTTTGTTTGTAACTCTTTCATATCTCTTCCATTCTTGCTTGAAAGCGCTTAAATCTGTTAATAAACTTATAGGTTTATTGCAAACTATCTCAGTTTTGTGTAGTAAGGTGGAATGTATCACCCCAGCTGAGCTAACAAGCTGTTGTGAGTACTGGCTCTCTGAAGCCAGTGAACTTGGTATTACCTCCATGAGTGTCCAATAAGAGGAACTGGAAACTGCAGGGGAGATGGTTATGGGCAGACTCGGGATTGGAAGTGTTCTTGGGATCCCCCTGCAAGGAATAACTGGGCTGGTGGAAGCTGAGGGAGAGACCTTTGTGCTGTGGGTAGGCTGCTGGTGTCAGGGCTCTGAACCAAAGCTGCATAGCCTAAAGGCTCCCAAGATTACAAGGCAGGCAGTTACACAACCCGTTACTGGTCTGGGTGAGTTGCCAAAGTGTCATAGTGACCTCACAGTAACTAACCTGAAAAGTAATAGACGGTACCAACTGAAGTTTGTGGTGATGGATGGTAAGTGCCACAAACTTCTCTTGGGGAATAGAGCGATGGACGCAGCAGCAGAATTTAATAGCTGTGTTGGATCATATTAAAGAAGTTCTGTATTAAAATCACAAATGAGTTTGATTCCCCAGAGTTTAAATTCCAGGGTATTACTAATTAAGAGGTCTCTTGGTTTTTGGTACTGTTTCTCTCCCTCTATGTGTGAAACTTGCAAGCTGCTAATTGTGTTAGTACATTCTAAGACAGGGTCTGTTCTCAAAGCAATTCACAGAGAGAGAGACTCAAAGCAATACTCTAACAACAGAAACAGCACCCAGAGACTCCCCACCCTTTTGTTGTATTAACAATTGTGATTAAAATAGAGATAGAGGATGTATGTGGATGGATGCTTGGTGTGGATAATAACTGAATGATCAGGGAGGTGCCAGCCTAAGAATCCAGTGTCCATCGGCTGAAGAAGGCGTCAAGTGGAAATAACCAGAGGACCCCACCCGGAGGGCAGACTGGAATCCACCCAACAGCCTCAAGAATGGGAGAACCAAAGAACAAGATAACATCTTGGAGCCGTCAGGAATGTGCTATCTGCTGATTGATTCAGCAACAGCATGATGAAGCAATTCCCATAGACTGGCATAGGAAGAAATTCCTATAAAAATAGACTCTAAAAAGTGAGAACTTTGGGGTCTGATTCTGCAAACCAACTTCCAGGAGCATCAGATGAGCATCTGACAAGGCCCTGCTCCCTCCTCATGTCCAGGCCACCTGGCCAGTGACTTGGCATGAGCAACTCTAAGGCTGGTAACTATGATAACAACCTTGCAGAACCTGTGTGTGTGTGTGTGTATGTTTGTATGAATGAATGAATGTGAGAATAAATTTGAGATTGAATGGAATGTTATAACTATAACTAACTGCTTACTATGATTCTTTCTGTATTCACAATAAATGTGGTATTTTGCCTTTTTCCCTTTAATAAGATCCTGCTGGTTTTTATTTTATTGGTACAACATTTTGGTGGAGAATTGCGAAAGGGGGAATATTGGTAAAAAACCTCAGTTATTGTAAATATTGGTGTGCACACCGCCAGCTCTAGTGAGCTAGGTATTTCTATTAGGTTAACCAGACCTGCTGGCCTCCGAGAAGGTAGCAGGGGACCTGCTGGCCTCCGAGAAGGTAGCAGGAAAAACAGATTAAACCAGACCTGCTGGCCTCTGAGAAGGTAGCAGGGGACCTGCTGGCCTCCGAGAAGGTAGTAGGGAAAACAGATTAAACCAGACCTGCTGGCCTCCGAGAAGGTAGCAGGGGACCTGCTGGCCTCCGAGAAGGTAGCAGGGAAGAACAGGCTAACCGGACCTGCTGGCCTCCGAGAAGGTAGCAGGGAAGAACAGGTTAACCGGACCTGCTGGCCTCCGAGAAGGTAGCAGGGAGAAACAGGTTAACCAGACCTGCTGGCCTCCAAGAAGGTAGCAGGGAGAAATAGGTTAACTGGACCTGCTGGCCTCTGGGAGGGTAGCAGGGGACCTGCTGGCCTCCGGGAAGGTAGCAGGGGAAAAACGCATAGATTAAGCTATGATTTCAGAATCTAGGCTGTGTCACTTGCTAAGTAATACCAGCAGTGACAAAGAGATTGAAATATCCATGTTAAGATGTTTAAAAGAAAACAGGGTAAGCCAGTACTAGAGGGAGGAATGGAGTCAGAAGGAACTCCAACCTCACCTTTTGTTAAAGAAATTACACCTTTTAAACAAATCCTTCAAAAATTTGGGCACAGTCCTTGGACTAAACAAGCCCTAGCTGATGTCTGCACTATTTCGGACCTAGAGGATAGATTGGCTCAGTATATCCTCATATACAAACCTTCTAGTGCTGCCAAAAGAGATGCAGCAGCAATTTGGTTGTTGTGGGAGGCATGTAAGGATTCTTCTCTCCGCTTGTCTTCATGTAAAGAGGAAAAGGCACAAATGGAAAAGGGAGCAGACAATTGGAAGGTGCTGGCTACAAATATCCAAAGCCAGCTGAAAATAGTGAAAGAGGCACTCCAGGAATACAGAAAGAGTGAAAAAGTTAACTCTGCAGAGGCTGGAGGGAGGCAGGTAAAGGGGGAGAAGGTCCTATGTACGGCACCCCCAGGCATAATTACAAAGAGAAAAGAGAGTAAAAAAAAAAAAAAAAAGTTAACTCTGCAGAGGCTGGAGGGAATTAAGCAGTTAAACTTTGTATTTCACCCAAACAACTTTTAACCGAAAATGTTAAAAAGGAAAAGTGTTAGAGCATTCTTGGTTTCTTTGCAGCCATTCTGAAAGAAAAATGGGCCCTTTTCCAAAGGAATGTCTGTAAATTAGCCAGGCAAAAATAAACTATCTGATTAAAATAATTTGACTGGACAATTTAGTCAAATTTGCTAAAAGAACATAAGAGGGTTCTATTGGAACTTAACTGCCTCAAATGTATAAAGGGAATGTAAGATGTAAAAAACAGAGCAGTGTGGAAGGGATGTTAAGGAAAAGAAAATGTGTATGTATCTGTCTGTGTGTGTGTAAATATGTAAAGTTCTAAGGACCAGTTAGTTTTGGTTTTGTTTTAAATAATGCCACTAAAAATCTATTTGACTCTTTAATTCAAAGTTGCAAAACTGACAGACCTTTTTGCTAGACACAGGTAATTAGTGTTGTTTGGCTTTGGGATTTGGCATTTAACCCTTAAAAGGTAACTCAATGCTTTACAAAATTTAAAATGTTTTTAAGTTGTGGCTGCAGCAGGGCAGTCAAAATCAGGAGAATATAAAAAAAATTTTTTTTGGATTCTTTTTGTTTGTTTGTTTTTGTAACAAAATAGCAGATGAGAGTTGTAGAAAAAAAAATTAAAAAAAGACAGTGCCTCTCTGAAGCAACAGCAGGGGTGAGGTGCACAAAACAAAAAGAAGCAATGTTAGAAACACTGAGTCTTAAAATGGCTCTGAGTAATCAGACTGTCACTTTGATAAAGGTACATGAAAACTCTGTAAGCAAAAAAAGAAATAGTGACACCTTATGTAAAAATGGATCTGGATAATGTTATAGAAGTTAAACTATGGAAGGAATGTGCATTTGCCCCAGAACATGTGCAGGGTATATTGTAGAAGGGGCAAAAGAAATGCAAACATACCATGCTACTTAATTAAAATGCTATTAGGGCTCCAAAGGGAGCCACAATAGGTTGGGTTTTCTTTTTCAGATTGCTGTGTGTTTTGGAAGCAGAAGTTAAAAGTAATCAAAACTCTGGTGAAAGTTGATTGTGTCCCTTTTAAGATAGAGTCTCTGAGCTGCTGATGGCTTTAAATCCAAAAGCAGGAAGTTTCTGTGAAAATGCAAATTACCTAAATGATAAAGGAAGGAAAGAACTAGCAGCACAAAGGAGCTGCAGATAAAGGACATACCTGGTCAGCAAACAAATTGTCTAAATAAAAGGCATGGGATAACAAGATAATTTTAATAAATGTAATGATAATAAGTATCCCTGTAACAACGTATAGTGTGTATGATTTTTGGAAAAATCCTTTAAGGTCGTGTGGTAATGATGCTTCTCAGTTATTACCTGTAAATAAAACTTAAAGCTTAACACAGCAGGAAAAACATTATAAACTCGGTCTGCTGTATAAGAAGGAAAACTCAGGGATTTAATGACTAAACAGTGGGATAATTTCCCCATAACCCTTAAAAGATAAAAGCCTTTGAAACCTGGCCTGCCTATAGAACAAAAACAGGAAAATATGGGGGCAATTTCTCTGTTTTGCCTGCAATCAGCACGGGTATTTGTAAAAGAAATACTTTAAGCAATAATCTGCCACCCCAAAAGGGGTAGAAACATGTTCTTTTTGTCTTTCAGAAAATCAGGAAAAGCTGCCAGCTGAAAAGCAACCCAATACCATGAATCTACTGTCACAACAGAAATTGTGTTCTGTGTTCTATGTTTTGTCTTGTGTTTTGTGTTGTTGCTAGCACTGTTGTGTGTTTAAAAAAAAAATACTGAAGACCTGCAGGAACTTAAAAATAAATTAAGCTTTCTGTCCCAGCTACAGGACAGCCTGATACAAAAACAAGTACATGCCAATGTAGACTTGGTCCAAATTGGTCTGGGTAACCTAAAAGGCCAATGGAATCTTTAGTAATGGCTTAATACTACCACATGGCTTATCCATAAGAAAAAAATATATATATTAGAAATAGGAAACTACACAGCCATAGCTATGGGATGCACTGAAATGCAGATACTTGCACTAGCTACTTTGGAACACAAAATGTTCTGGGTCATATTGGGAAATATTAAGGGTTTTTTGATGCATTTGTTAAAAAAAAAAGAGATCATTGTTTGACACCTATCAATATGAATGGATGCAATATGTTTCCACTATTGTAAACCAGACTTGTTAATGGGAGAAATTGTTGTCAAAATTGCACACCAACAGTCCCTGGAGGCAAAGGTATTGAAGGTTAACCCACTCCCCATATTACACATGGGATCCTTTTGGCTACCCTGGACCTTGAGCCAGTGGGCTGGGGAGGGAGGGAAGCTATTGGACACTAGAGGTTGTACCGAATGGACTCCTCAAAAGTGGGTGTGCCTCACCTTGCCTGTTGCCCCAGAACCTTGTAGTAAAGATACATCACTAGGATCATGTATGTGGCATGAATTGGAATCACAAACTCAAATTGCCTCACAGTACTTTCTCTTGAATAGGCTACATAGAAAGTGACACTGACGATTATAAATCTTAGTGTCAAAAGGGGGATTATGTTGGATCATATTAAAGAAGTTCTGTATTAAAATCACAAATGAGTTTGATTCCCCAGAGTTTAAATTCCAGGGTATTACTAATTAAGAGGTCTCTTGGTTTTTGGTACTGTTTCTCTCCCTCTATGTGTGAAACTTGCAAGCTGCTAATTGTGTTAGTACATTCTAAGACAGGGTCTGTTCTCAAAGCAATTCACAGAGAGAGAGACTCAAAGCAATACTCTAACAACAGAAACAGCACCCAGAGACTCCCCACCCTTTTGTTGTATTAACAATTGTGATTAAAATAGAGATAGAGGATGTATGTGGATGGATGCTTGGTGTGGATAATAACTGAATGATCAGGGAGGTGCCAGCCTAAGAATCCAGTGTCCATCGGCTGAAGAAGGCGTCAAGTGGAAATAACCAGAGGACCCCACCCGGAGGGCAGACTGGAATCCACCCAACAGCCTCAAGAATGGGAGAACCAAAGAACAAGATAACATCTTGGAGCCGTCAGGAATGTGCTATCTGCTGATTGATTCAGCAACAGCATGATGAAGCAATTCCCATAGACTGGCATAGGAAGAAATTCCTATAAAAATAGACTCTAAAAAGTGAGAACTTTGGGGTCTGATTCTGCAAACCAACTTCCAGGAGCATCAGATGAGCATCTGACAAGGCCCTGCTCCCTCCTCATGTCCAGGCCACCTGGCCAGTGACTTGGCATGAGCAACTCTAAGGCTGGTAACTATGATAACAACCTTGCAGAACCTGTGTGTGTGTGTGTGTATGTTTGTATGAATGAATGAATGTGAGAATAAATTTGAGATTGAATGGAATGTTATAACTATAACTAACTGCTTACTATGATTCTTTCTGTATTCACAATAAATGTGGTATTTTGCCTTTTTCCCTTTAATAAGATCCTGCTGGTTTTTATTTTATTGGTACAACAGCTGCAGTGCAAGAAGTAAACGGAGGAGTCCCATGGACCATGGAGACAGTTTCAAAAGCATATGGGAATGTTTTCAAAGGCAACAGATGCCTGGAAGGAAAGCTGTGACTGGAAGCAGACCCCACAGTGGAACCTGTGTGCTTACAACAGAGGAAAGTTCCAGTGACACTATGTAATCCAGTGTGCAAGGAGTTCAAAAGTCTGCAGAACAGGGGTATCAGAGACCAGTATAGCCTGGGTAAGCAGTATGGTGTGGCAAAAAAGCCACCAGGTAAATCAAACATCACAGATCCAAAGCCACTCAACAAGGCATTGAAAAGATGCCACTGCCCACAGTTGATGACATCTTGTCAGAACTTTCCAAAGCCAGAATCTTTGTCACAGAATCAGGGTCTGTGATGTGGGGAACGGGTTTTGGCACATACCCTTGGCCAGAGTGTCCAGTATGCTGACAGCCTTCGCAACACCATTTGGTTTCTACAGATGGTTGCACGTGATGATGGGTGAAAACCCAGCCCCGGGCATGTTCCAGTGAAGACTCCTCCTGGACTGGAAGGACTGCCTGTGGTGAAAATGATTGCAGATGATATCCTCATTGTGGTGAAGTGAGCAATGATACAGAAGCTGGACAAGATCCTGACAGAAAACTACAAGCTTTTCTACAGCAATATAGGGACAAGAACATACAACTTAACCCCAAAAACATGTGACTCAAACAGTGTGAGATGACATACCTCGGACATCTGCTTACAGCAATGGGACTGAAAGCAGATCCCAACAAGATCAAGGCAGTCAGAGACATGCCAGCTCCAGTGGATGTGGACAGTGCTTCATGGGAATGATAAATTTTCTGTCCCAGTAATTACCACCCAGTAATAGTGCAATCAGACCACAAACCCCTAGAGACAAACACCTGTCAGGGATGATCTGGGTGTATCTTTGGTCCTGACTCAGAACAGGGGACTGAGGTCTCAACTCTTGAGGTCTCTTCCAGCCTTACACTTCTATAATTCTATAACAAAGCCTCTTCTTAATACTCCAGAAAAGATTGTAAAACATGTTGCTGCACCTCCAGGACTACCAGGTAAAGACCAGATATTGTCCAAGATGATTACCGGTGTTAGCCGACACCCTGAGCAAGGCATAGATACAAGTTGGGGGAAAGGGATCAGGACACTGAATCCATAAACATTCTGCACTATCTCCCAGTTTTAACAGTGACGCTGATGGAAATAAAGAGGCTACATAAAAGAACATCCAGCTACCAGTGTGACGGGTTCGGTCACAGAGACCCCCTTGGGACTGTCACCTGATGTGCTGAAACTACCTCTAAGCCCGTTTTCTTTGTCAGCTTGGGACTCCAAAACCCTGTCTTGTTGAGCCAGACACACTAGCCTGTGGCAACACAGACCCAGGGTCTGAACCATGCACCCAAAGCTGCAGACTTAACTGAAAACAGCTTAGCAAGTACTCCTGTCTCCAGCACTTAGACACCCAGCTCCCAATGGGATCCAAACCCAAATAAATCCGTTTTATTCTGTATAAATCTTATACAGGGTAAACTCATAAATTGTCTGCCCTCTATAACACTGATAGAGAGATATGCACAGCTGTTTTCTCCCCCGGGTATTAATCACTTACTCTGGGTTTACTAATAAACAAAAGTGATTTTATTAAGAATAAAAAGTAGGATTTAAGTGGTTTCAAGTAATAACAGACAGAACAATGTAAGTTACCAAGCAAAATAAAACAAAACATGCAAGTCTAAGCCCAATACATTAAGAAACTGAATACAGGTAAATCTCACCCTCAGAGATGTTCCAATAAGCTTCTTTCACAGACTAGACACCTTCCTAGTCTGGGCCCAATCCTTTTCCCGGTGCAGTTCTTGTTAGTTCCAGCTCAGGTGGTAACCAGGGGATTTCTCATGACTGGCCCCCCTTTGTTCTATTCCACCCCTTTTTTAGCTTTGGCACAAGGCAGGAATCTTTTGTCTCTCTGGATCCCCACCCCTCCTTCTAAATGGAAAAGCACCAGGTTTAAGATGGATTCCAGTTCAGGTGACATGATCACATATCACTGTAAGACCTCCTTCTTCATTACCTAGTAGCTGGAAGACACGTACGCAGGAAGGCTTGCAGGTAAACAAACCCATTCACAGTTCATTAATTCTGAAGCACACTTAATGGCTTCCATTTAACATGTTTACATCAGTAATACACATTTATATCTTATTCTCCTAACTCCAGACATGGAGTAGATCATAAGCTTTGTAATGATACCTTACAAGAGACCTTTTGCACGGAGCATATTCCAGTTACATCATATTCACACTTTTATAAACATATTTCCATAAAACATATGGAGTGCAACGTCACAACCGGCAGTCAGGAGAAAGCAGGATGACCAGAAGACAAAAGCCAACTACCAATAGGAGCAGAAGCATACTTTCAAATGAAAGATTATCTGAGTTTGTAGGATAGAATCATATTTCAAGGACAGAGACCTGTTGTCCCACCTCGTTACGTAAGGATGTCATGCAAAAAATATACATGCTTCACACTTGGTCATTGACAGCTCCCTTACATGGGCTTGAGAGTGTATTTACTGACTGGAGATGAGCACACAGTTCTGCTCCTTGCTAGAGGAGTGTGACACCTGCTGGTCATATAATAATCACTAGCAGAAAGAGGCCGTTACTATGTGAGCTGCCCACCCAACCTGGGAAAAGATGGGAGTGGAATTACCTTCAAGGAAAAGCAGCACTTATTACAGCGGACTACTATTCAAATTTGTGGGAGGTCAGTGCCCTTTCTGATGCAAGAAACAAGTTAGTGACTGATAAACTTTGTGAGATATGGCATTTCAGACAATGTATTCACTAACAATGAACCTCAATTTGCCTTGGAAGAATTCAAGGAATTTGCATGCAAATGGGAGTGTGACCACCACATATTCTCTCCAACATACACACAGAGTAATGGTAGGGTGGAATCAGCTGTGAAAACAGCCAAGAGACTGTTACACAAAGCTGCTTCTTCAGATCCGTCCCTTGTTAGCATTTTTGGCACACAGGAATACCCTATCACGGGATGCCAAAACAGTCCAGAACAGACACTGATGGGATGAAGGACTCTGCTACCAGGGAGAGGAGACCTGTTGCAGACAGAAGGCTGGAGACACTGCTGAGAGGAGATTGGCCAACAATCAGAGAAAGCAGGCCATGTGGTAGGTTAGCCAAGGACCTACCAGCTTTGGAGACAGACACTCCTGTAAGGATCCAGACGTTAGGGAGACACCAGAAGGAGTGGACTAAAAATGTCATGAGGGATGCATTGGCAGCCAGGTCATACATGGTGACTATGCAAGAAGGACAAGTGATCCAAAAGAACAGGAGGCACTTATGAGCCAGCAGACACAATACCCAGAGGAGCCCACAGAGATACAGAGATCATCATAGAATGGAGAAACGGTACCATCTGGAGGCCAACACCACAGGGAAGAAGGAGACTCCACAGAAAGATAGTTTGGTAGAGTTTGAGACAGGTGATAGAGACAGAGATAGGTCACTCCTGGTGTGGTTATCTGTTGAGGAGACCAAACTATCTCAGACTATGTAACCAGCTGAGTCTGTGGCAAGGACAAGACTCCAACTTAACTAAGTGCTTGCCATCACTAGCCGAAACAGAACAGATACGGAGTGGGGTTCTGGATGTCAATTATTTGCTTTTAAATTTTATATTAAAATGTTTGTAGAACAGGGAAGATGTATCATGATCAATGGAACTAGAGTCAGAGGGTCCATGTTCCTGAAGGGACTGTTATTGATGGGTCACCAGTGGAAACAGAGATCACCAGGACTTAGGCTGGAAGCAGTGCAGTCATATGGACAGAGCACTGCTCAGGGTTTAATTATGTTCCACTTGTTCAACTTAACCTGCTTTCTGCTTCATTTTTTTCAAATGAAACACAGGGGAGCAGAATAGGCTCTCCATTGACTCTGCCAGGGCCTACGCAGGGAAGAGCCCATCATTGGCCCTCTCCCAATGTACAGCTAAGAGTCCAGTTATCAGGAGGAAGGAGGCACTGGCAGAGCCCAAAACCCACCTGTGGGGCAGAGAGAAACGAGCTCTGTGGGTAAATTGGAAGGGGAATGGGATGAACTTGGCTGAGGGATGTCAGCAGAGTCAATAGGCTTGTGTGGCGGGTGCTGGATGGTGGGCTCAGCTGGCAGGATCTTGTTGCCTGGGATGGACTGAGCTGAGGTGCAGAGGATAGACTAATGGGGCAAGGGATGGTCTGGAGGCCAATAATTGATTAGAGAGTCTGAGGGGAGAATGGCAGTGGTTTTGGGGAGCCAGATTTGATTGAGGGATCTGGGGCGAGAAGTGAATTGAATGATTAGGGACGGCAGATGCATTGATAAGGTGGGGGGGCCAACGTGTGGATTGGGGGTTGCTGGTTGGCAGAGGGTGGACTGTCTTTGGGAAAGATAGACTGATGGGCCTGAGGCAAAGCGCAAAATACATTATGGGCAGAAGGGAGGGCAGAAGATGGGTGGGCAGCAGATCATGGACAGTATCACCATCATGATTTTTTCGTGAGTCTTGTGATATTTGATGTTCTTCTTAAACTCGCATCTGTAGGAATCAAGAGGCTGCAGGAGAATCGCAGCTTTCATTTAAAAAGTAAGTTTCTAGCTCTAGTGGGTTGTGAGCAGGAAGATAGAACATGGACGACAGACGGAGTTTGGGGTGAACGGAAGAGGGGAGCCAGGGACTAGAGGAAATCTAAGCTGAAAGGCATGAGGAGAGAGATCTGGGAGGAGATGAGGTTGAGAATGAGCGACATTGAAAGGTAAAAGCAGGGGAAAGGAAAACTGGTAAAGGAAAAGTTTAGAAACATTGGGTGTGGGGGAGCCTGTTCTTAGGAAAAACAGAAAAGAGAAGCGAGACCTAGAAGGAAAGAAAGTCAAATAGAGAAAGGACAAAAACTAAGGGAGACACAATCAGTGTGAAATGCTTACATTGTTAAACAGCAGGCTGGGTGACAAATTATTATATAAAATCACATATTTGTGTGTCTGGTGCCTTTCTGTATGGGGCTTTGACAGGCCTGACGGTGGTAGGGAGGTGGGTGTGAGAGTCTAACGTTCCTGCAATAAGTGTATAGACAACGTGGCCTCACTTGAAATCAACCAGTGCTGACATTTAACAACAAAGTGTTAATGTCTGTGTGTATGTGCGTGATGAGAATGACATGAAGGATTTTTGACCCCAGGGTTTTGCTGCACATATCTTTGTGTTTTACTAGCCTAGAATTGGCTACTGCAAGTTATTTTAGAATTTTCAGTAAATGCTGTAGGGGCCTCTGGTTTTGTCTTTTTTAGTTTGCTTATTTGGGACTAAATCTCTGTCTAAAATTTTATAAGGTGTTGGAGACTGCATCTGTTATGTCACAAGTTGTGGAGAGAGGACTTGGACCCTCCCATTGTATTTGTATTTTTTCATTACTGCTGCCCTCAGCCTCCAGCTTTTGTCTGGGTAGCTAAAGACCCGGCAAAGAGATTCCTGTTTACTGTTCATGTAGCCGTTTATAAAAATGCTTTGGGACGCAAGGTGCTATAGAAATCTAAGAGATCGCTTAGAGGAGAATGTCGTTTTATATTTATATAGGGCCTTGCATACTACCAGTCTCTCAAAGCACTTCACACATCAATGTCAGTTAGAAACTGGCAGTCAGTGACTGTGTAGGCAGGACCCATAGCAGCCAATATGCTCTCAATAATTGCTCACACACAGCCATGGATATCACAAAAGATTTAAAAACCAACCTGAGCTTTATCTAGTCCCAGATCTGAATCCAAATCTTTTTTCTGTCTGAGATCAGTTCAGTATGTTACAGGACTCTCATCCCCTCTGCCTCCTCCCACTGCTTTTCCTTTCCTGATTCCCAGTGTGGCCCGTAGCGCCTTTCCCACACCGTTCCAACCATCATCTGGTTCTATCCTCTGGTTCTATCCCTCTTTGTAACCTGTTCCAGCAGGTGCCGGGTCCCTATGGCACCTCCTTTGGTTGTGTAAAATTCTGTCCAGACCTTGAAATCAGTGGAGTTGGACAGTGTACATCAGGGCAGAATCTAGCATCTACAAGATGCTACTGCAGGGCCCTGTAATTGTGGCAGATTCTGAATTGGGCCCAGCTGCCCTTATGTTCAAATTTTGTGTGCTTCGGAGAGCAGCAGCTAACTGGTGCATGCTCTATTGCACAACACTGATGGGTGAAGGAAGAGGCCATTTTTGGCTAAGAACACTGAGATAAACCCTGACTCTTGCAAAAACTGTCACGGGACTGGTAATGTCTATTTAGAACAGACAGGACCTGAGGTTTGAAGGCCTTTTTTGAAAGACTCCTGCACAGTAAAATATAGAGAACTCATCTTATTTATTTCTGAAGGATACAGGGCTGAGTCTACCCAGTTGAGAGGTGAATCTGTTTTTCCAAAGGGCCTGGGTACTTCAAACCCAAGCCTTAGACTGTTTCTGTGGCCATTAGTCAGATAGGTGCCACTAGTGTAATTATATTCCTGTAGCTATAAAGCAAACCCCAGCTTTAGATCAGATCCTTAAATTTTACTTTTTCTGCTGGGAGATTTTGTGCTGATGCCCCATGCCTCGAGCTTTTGGAGGACCCCCCCCCTCCTCAAGGGGACGTGCATAGACATGGCTCACAGCAAGCACTTTCAACACTGATCTAAACTAGTGTGATTCTGAGGGGCGGCATTGTCAGAACTAATACAAAATGCTCTAGTGTTAGTGCAGGAGGTGGTGTGCAGCCTGGGAATGACTGTTACCGTTCTATAGGGCACTCTAAATTGCGGGCTGATAGTGAGCCAAGGCAGTGATTTGCAGCTTATGGGCGGGGAAAACCAACCACATTGTGGTCTGCAGTTCCTAGGACCCTTTCTATGACCCGGGGTAGGGAACGGAGAGGTTGTGACCACAGGAAGTAGGAGTTTAGTTCTGCACCTTCTCTGCAGTGAATATGTTAAATGTGAAACCTTCATCAGCTCAAGCCATAAGGAATGATGAGTGTTGGTCTTGCTACAACCTGGCTTTCTTTTATTATAGACCAGCAGCTGTGAAATGTTGCCCTAAGCTAACCCCTTCTTATTGAGAGGTTGGTGATAGTTTCATTAAATGCATTTCTAAGTCCCTTAAATCTTTTCTTATTCTATCGGTTATTTATTACTGTTACACATAACAGAATGCAGATAACATATCTGACGACTTACAAGGCAGATCTACAGAATATGATCAAAGCGAATAGAGTCCAGCCTTAAAAAGCAGGTTGATACCAAGGCAGTAAAGTGGTGGCACTGGACTCTCAAGCTTGCAGTGCCCACAAACCCAACACAGTCAACTTGCTGTACCCACAAATCCAGCATTCACTTCCCTCCCCTTTGCCCCCAGCCCTTGTTACTTGGTTGTGTGTGTGAACAGAGCAGAACAGTGAATTCGCCGTGATCTCTGAAGCATTCAGATACTCCAGTGACTGATAAGCATTATAAAAACACCTTTTAAAAAAGCAAACACAGATGTAGCACTTCAGAAATCTAAGCAATTTCATCTGGCTGCTTCACTCAGACACAGGCTAGAGCAGAGTCTAGAAAAATGGGCCCATATGTTATACTGATGCGTACCCATAACAGTCAAATTGGACTAGCTGTTGCTGGCTCACTGAAAGTCAGCACTTTGTTCCAGAGGTTGCTATCTGGTACTCCAGAATTTTTGAAATGTACGTCTGTAAGCCTTGTGGTTGCCAAGATACCCATCAAAATGCAAACAGGATGGGGAGCATGCCTGAGAAAGACTGACATAATAATTCAAAGAATTGTGAACTACTGAATAGGGTGTTGGCGCTGAAACCTAACAATGATGATTTAAATAGCAACATAGTTAACTACTTCATTGCTGATCAAAGTATATAAGAAAAGAGAGAGACGACTCTGTTATGATGAATTCAGCCTACTCTGAGTAGCTTCTCGTTTTGGTGTTTCAAGTAGACAGAGCTTGGTTGTGGGCAGAACTTGGTACAGGACCACTCCTTTTTTCTGCCCAGTGTGGCCCCCTACCTCTCGTTGATACAAACAGAGTGTAGGGGCATGTGCATTGTGGGCTGTACGTGGAGTCAGAGAAACTGTCCTTGTACCATCAGGCTGCCTCGGTGGATGATGCCGTGCTGAGGAAAAAAGAGCAGAAAGATGTTGAACTGGATAAGAAAATCCTGGCTTTGCGGAAAAAGAATGAAGCTCTCATACGAAGGTACCAGGTAAGTCTGCCCCACTGCCTGCCTGGATTTTATCTTCTTCAGCCCCATGTCAGAGCCATCTCCACTAACACTAACCAATGTGTCTGCTGAATGTTGCTCATTTTAATAAATCCTGGCAGGGATGTGGAATCTAGCTAGATAAGATCCATCACATAGAAAAGTGTTCAGGTTCTGCCCTTGGGTATGGCTGCTTAATGGCAATTGATTTCAGAAGGAATTATGCATGACCATCCAAGGGCATGAGTTTAGGAAGACAACATTTAGAAATATGTATGAGCTCATTGGATCAGATCCTCAGTTGCCATGAATGAACCTAGCTCCATTGACTGCAGAAGAGCTTTGCTAATGTACAGCAGTTTAAGCTCCGTCTGTTTATTGGAGTTGGGTTTACATTACCAGGCAGACCTTTTCCTCCTCAATCCCCCATCTCTCTCTCTCTTGCCCTCCACCCTCACATCTTTCTTGCCATCTCCTTTTATTTCTTTCCTATCCTTCTCTGCCCCTTTCTGGCTTTACCCTTTCTTATACCATGTCCACCTACATATAACTTGCTTTCTCCATTCACCCCCACTTGGGGTTTCTCTCTGGCTTTCTATTCCCCCTCCTTCTCCCATCTATCTTGGCTTCTCCATTTTTGCCCCCTATCTTTCCTATTGCCCCAATCTCATTTTCTTGTGTATCTAGGAGGTTCTAGACTCTTTTGAACCCTCCACCACCCTCCAAAACAAATCTTTTGCAATCTCCCCTGCCCTTGATCACAGGGGATCCCTTATCCTTTCCATTGCTGCTGGATGGGCCAACAGGCTAACTCCATATTTTGTTGTCTCTCTCCTTGCATTCTTGCTCTCCATTACCATGCCCTGCATTAAATGATCCAAGTATTCATGCAGAGCACTGACACATTAAGTGGAACCCAGGCCTCAGTTTTCCTCTCTAGGCTCACAGAAAATGCCCCCTCCTATTCGCCATGTGATTCAAGTAACATTCCCACCCTTGGGACCTGGTTCATAGAGACAATGCCATTAGTAAAAGTAGTTCCTCCCCTGCACAGCAGGAGTTCACAAACTGGTCATAGTCCTTTCTGCCCCCTTGGCCTTGGAGATAGTGCAACCCATTAAACATAAACAGTTCCCTCTCTCTTCCCCTGGAGCCAGGTCTCAGAGCCTCCTCCAGGCTCCATAAGCAATCCGCTCTCTGCTCGGCTCATAGCCTCATTCTCTAGTGCAGGGTGCTCTGCAGCTCAGCCCCCTCTCAGTTTTCTAATCCATAAGCCTCTCTGCCTGGCTGCTATGGAGAGCCCTATACTTCCACAGGCCCAGGTCTCTCTCCCAGGCTATCCACCTGGTCCTTGTGGTAAGCCTCCTCCCAGGTCATTGCCCAACTCTGGAACTTTCCTCTCTGCTGTTCCTGCCTGCGGGTACCTCTACACTAGATCTGGGAGCATGCTTCCCAGCTTGGGTGAACGGACACACACTAGCTGTGCTCAAGCGAGTGCACTAAAAATAACCGTGTAGTCAGGGGTAGCACAGGTGGCAGATTGGGCTAGCTGCCTGAGTACAAAACTGCCTGGACCCTCTGTGTATATACCCTGGCAGGCAGCTAGCCTAAACCGCCCTGCTACACTGCTATTTTTAGTGAGCTAGCTCATCTGTCTACCTGAGCTGGGAAGCACGCTCCCAGCTGCAGTGTAGATGTATCGGGAGCAGGGGTGCTGGAACAATTTTTATAGTGGGGGTGCTGAGAGCCATTGAACCAAACTGTAAACCAGGGGTCTCAAACTCAATTTACCTTAGGGCCAGTGCCAGTCCTCAGATCCTCCCAGCGGGCCAATAATGTCACTGCAGAGGGTGTTCAGAAAAGAAAAGGTTTATACTGTAGTTTTTATTTTGAATTTCTTAGACATAATAAAACTGTCCTACAACTTTATACAATTCTTCGCCTGCCAGAGAGATTTTAGTGTTCGCCAGACACCTGGCAACACTTCAGTCCTGTCAGTTTGTTGGTGTGTGGCCTGAGTGACTGAGCAGTTGAAACCTTCAGGATTGCAGCAAGGGGCGCATCAGATAGTTGTGTTCAGTATTTTGACTTGTATATATTCATTGTGGAAAAAAGTGACACTGCCTCCATGGCTGACTCTGCCCGTCAACTAGTGATGGTATCTCTGTCCCTCTCCCGCAGCCAGTGGGAGCTGCGGGGGGCGGTGCCTGCAGCAGACATTGCCGGCAGCGTGTCTGCATGCTTCTCTCCTCCACCGGCCACTGGTGGCCTGCGGGAAGTTCTTGGGTCGCAGATGGCCTGCGGGCAGGGACTTTGAGACCCCTGCTGTAAACCATGTATATAATGGAAAACACTTCAAGCCAGGGGATGCGGTAGCATCCCCTGAACTCTTAGTTTCAGCACCTATGATGTGGAGAGGCAGGAAGCCTTGTATCCTATAGATCACATGCTTGTTACTTGTCATATACCCTGGGACTACAGTTCCCAGTTCTAAAGGCCTGGGGCTGATAACAGATGACCAGGGAGCACGTGCGCTCAAGGAACAGCACTCTGGTACAGCTTTCTTGGCGAACAAGCTGTGCTGAGAGTGCGTTGACAAGAGACACACAGCAAGTTGACTTTCTTTCAAAATGTACTGTTAGCCCCTGTATTCCCCAGGAGGAATGCAAAATAGGAAAATGGGCCATGACTGTACCTAGCCTGAGGTCCCAGTGAGCACAGAAATCACCTGGCCTTTGCTTCTGTGGTTCATTATGATGGCTCTGGCCCCCTGCTGTTGTACATGCAAAGCTCATGGCCCTTTCCTCTCCCTGCCTGAGAGGGTTTGATTTGTCACAGGCCTTTGGAAGATCTGATGTTGGATGTGGACTTGACTGTTTCAGGAAATAGAAGAGGACAGAAAGCGAGCAGAGCAGGAGGGAATGGCTGTCACTTCCAGGAGACCCAAGCAGGATGGTCTGACTATTACTATCACCAAGGCCCATAATGTAAGTCTTGCTTCCCTTTTAGTACAAGTGAACTTCTCACTAAAGAATCCCTTCCTTATGAACTCAGAGCTACTATCTCTGGAGTAGGCAGCATGCACAACAGGCATTCAGAGTATCAGGAATCAGAACCTAACCACTCCCCAAAAGGCTTAAGTGTTCCGAATAGATTCATGCACAGATCTACATTAGCCTGCATACATAAACCTGTTCCCACAGATGCAAGCATGTACACAAATACAAGCAAGCAGATACGTGTACCTGTACATATGCACATTCACATGTATATGAACTCCCAGACATTAATGCAAACATAGTCACGGACATATATCCAAAATAAACATGCTTTATCTCTGCTGTAGGGTGAAAATCAGGAGTTCCAAATGTGCGTCAAGGTGTGGATTTACCTGCAGAACACACAAGAAGAAAATATCATAGGTCAGGGCATTCTTCCTCCTTCCCTTAAACAAGGGTCAGCCTTAAGAACAAGCAAATAAAGTGGCCCTTAAGGATTCCCATGCATGGTTTCTGATAGGGTTTCCCATGCAAACTCTGCAACTCATGGGCTGTCTCAGTCTTTTTTTTATATCTCTGGGTCTAGAGGTGGATTAAACAAATCGCCAAAAGACAGTCCTCCCATTCACTAGCAGCAGGATTAGAGAGGAGGCAATTCATGGCCTGAGCCACCCCTCTCAGCACTTTAGGCCCAACACATCACAAGCATGCAGCCCTGTGTTAAAGTGAACGCAATGACAGCAGAGCTCATGGAGTAAGTAGCCCAAACATACCCTTGTCTCTTTTCTCTGATGTTGGATTGTTCACACAGTTACTTTATTAGGTTCGTTTGTGGACTGCCTTCCCCTCTTCCCAGCAACCCACTGGCCCTTGCTTTACTGTAGGCTTGCACTGTTGCACCATTTTTTCCCTTTCATACAGGAGATGAAAGATGTTATTAACCAGAAAGTGAACATTTTGTGGACTAGACTGTCCAACCCTTATAATGGGGAGCACTTACACAGTCTGCTGGTGTCAACAATATGTGATCAGCACCAGGAGTTAGGGTTGCACAATCTAGCCGTAAGCGTTAACAAGAAAGTGACAACATCTGTTTCCTAAATCTTTGACATTTTAGTCTCAAATGTCAGATTTGTAAGTGCAATGGGTTTTCCAGACCCACTTAGATTTGTGGGTTTCACTTCTAATCAGACAAAGTGCCTGTTGTTTCAGTCTTTGGAAGAATGTTATGGTATTGTCATGGGAGCGAAAAGCATCTCATGGAGCAAGTCCTAACATTTCCACAGCTGCCCTCTCCCAGCTGTTGAGGCAGAGCTGTTCCTAAAATGGAAACACACTGGTAACCCCAAAAGGACCTGTTTTCTAACCAGACCAATTGGCTTTTCAGGAGAAAAGGGTGGTGAGTGAGAAATGGGGAAGCACCTGCCCCACCAGCCCAGGGTTTGGAGTCGGCAGTGAGGAGGAAGATGAGGAGGAAGCAGATCATATGTTTACATTCAGGATGGGGAAGAGGATGCAGCTGGCTGTTACTATGGACAACAAAGCCAAGGTGAGTCTTTAAAATGATGCATCACTCGAGACTTAACACATTGCTTTCTTCGAGCTGTAAGGGGTCCCAGTTCTCATTCTCTAACCTTGGAGACTTGTTCAATGTCTTCCTGTTCCTTACTGCGCTGATGCTTGCAATTACTTCCTTGATGTTTGTATTGCTGTCAAGTCCAGGATTAATACAAAAGGACTCCCTATTTAAATACACTCCTGTGATCTGTGCGTACACGGTGATACTCTGGATTCCTCCTGCCAAAGGCATCCCATTTCCAAGCCTAGTAAAGCTGACAGTAATTTCTGTACCTTTCCCCATTTTACACTTGTGGCTTACTCTCAGAGATGAGATACCTTCAGTAGTCACTTAAAGAAAAGGAGTACTTGTGGCACTTTAGAGACTAAAGTCTTATGCTCAAATAAATTGGTTAGTCTCTAAGGTGCCACAAGTATTCCTTTTCTTTTTGCGAATACAGACTAACACGGCTGCTACTCTGAAATCTGTCATCAGTAGTCAGTTACAGCTGCGAGTTAAACTGGACTTGAAAAACATTCAGATACTAACTTGAAGCACAGGTTGGTGCCTTAAAAAGGGAAACTTTTAAAGTGTGTCAGACTTAGACTTTTGCTTCTAGGTCACTGGCTTGAACTAGAAATGGACCTGAACCTCACACTTTAGGGAAGTTCCAATTTGAATGTGGATCTGAAATTCACAGCTTGGGCCCATTTCTAGTTAGAATCCAACCCAGGTGGGTGGAACCAGAAATTTTTGCATCTGATGACTGGGTTTTGGGCTATATATATTTTGTTTATAAAATGCACTCATTGCATCCTCTAGACATACATTCAAACCATAACAACAACAGCTGGCAATCTCAATCCAGTTCCCAAAGGACAGATGTCCACATCACTAGTCACCATCACAGCTGGCACCCTTGCTAGCAATCTCTGCAGATTGACCGGGCATGGAGACTGATCATTTGTTTCAATTTTAGGAATGGTCCCTCCAAATCATGGTTGAGACACATGAGGAGGGTTGTTACACCTTCACAGCCCTTTCTGTGCCTATGGCTGTCAATTCAACACTTTATCTCAGCACTAAAATATAACTAAAAGCAAGAGAAACAATTTACATTAAATTTGAATCACATTCATCATTAATGTGTTTTTCACAGTCTTCCTACCTTTGCTAATTATTGAAGATATTTGTGTTTTTAAAAGAATTGGCCCCTTCCCAATCCACGTTCTCTTGTTATTTGATCCTGCAGTGAATGCTTATTCTATGTTTCAGGTTGCCACCAAGCCAGGCACTATGGGTTTTCCTTTCCATGTCTGATTAACAGGCAGAAGTCACCAATCCTGAACTTTCTGTGCCCTCAGGAGGTCCTCCAGCTGCCTCCAACTGCATAGAGTCAGTCCCTTTCCTCTGCCTCTGAACCGATCGGTCACAGCAGTGCCCCTTCTGCTGAGAAGAGTCAAAACCAGAGTTGCTAAATTCAATACATTTGCTATGGAAATGAAAAAGAAACACTGTAAGTAAAATGAGGACACCAGTCCACCAGCTGTGATGAAACTATACTGTGCTCTCCAGGCAGATAGTTATAGCCAATAGATGAAAGTGGTAACACTTCTCATTCACTGTTCCCTCTAATTTTTAACAGGCCGTGTGTGCAAAAAATTTCTTCTGTGCCGCTGCTGAAGCAAAAAAAAAAAAAAAAAAAGCCAGCGTGCCAAAGCCGGAGTGCGTGCGGTGTTTCGCCGTGTGCGCAGAGTTTAAGATCTGTGTGCACATGCACAGCTTAGAGGGAACAGTGTACCAGACCCTTATTCAGTTCCACAAAGTTCTAAACATAAAGAGAAAAGTAGATGCCTGGATGTCCATTGCATACCAAGCACTTGAAAGTGTGACGGTCACCCAATGTCAAAGTTGACAAAGTGGGACCCTCATCTTTTCCACAACTTTCTCCATATTACAGCATTGCTATTGTGACATTAGAGTTAAGGTTGAGATGGGGTTTCTCTGCAAACCCCCGATCATCAATCACGCATAACCATGGCAAACTCAGATCATTAATCATTTGGGTGTACTACTGACCACAAAGGCAGTAAATGGCTTTTCTTCAGACGAAAATGAACTAAACCTCAGTGAAGGGCTATAGATATACAATCACAGCAAAAGGGATCAACTGATGGGCTGGTCATATCCTACATGCCACTGATTCCTTGGGACAATAACCACACAAGATCTGTTTATGGACTGACATTGGACTCACAAAAAAATACTCTGGGCCAGAAATGTCTTCCTCCAATGAATGCTGAGTTCATTTTATCATGGCGGCTGAAAGAGGAGACCAATGAAGCAGGCACAATGCTTTGGGACTCTGGAAGGGTAAGCCTGACGGCAGATGCCAAACCTTCAGGGTGATGAGACTTTAGAGGAAATTTTTACACCCTACCTGGGAGTAAATGATATTATTGTGAGGGAAGGGATCCTGTTTCTGGGCAGAAATCCCTATGTCCTTACTCAGATTGTACAAGTTTCTTACTTAAGCAAGCTCGCATGGAAGTAAAACATTAAAGTGGCTACAGTTGTCACTGAAATCAGTGGGAGTCTGCCTGAGCAAAGACTGAATAAAAACAGAGCAAGGACCTCAGGTTCTGGCCCTTTATTCTGGAATTAACTGGTTTATTCTGGTAGCTCTCAAAACAAAACAAAATTAGGTGTTCATAGGATGATATAGATGGACAATACAGCTGCTCTAGAATACCATCTATATCAGGGATCAAGATGCTTTCCAGGAATGAAGGAGATGCTAAGTCTAGTCATGTGGGCAGCAAGAATGCTATACTGGTGTTTTGTGTCCCAGGGATACATATTGTTAAAGATGGTAAGTTAAGCAGAACTAGAATTCTTCTTGGGAATAAGCAGATGGAGATTTCCATTCGTCTGCTTGTTTGTATCAGTAGCCAACTTCCAGAGCAGTAAATTCATAACAGATGGACATTTCAAATAGCCTAAGCATTCCTGACAAACTCTCCTTTGTGTAAAGAACTAAAACTGGTAACAAAAATATGATGCTGGGCCATCCTGGTGGCTCCCAACTGGCCCAGAAGAGCAGGGTATACAGAACTAATTGGCTAACCCCAGATGCAGGGCTCTGAAATGCCCTCTTCGTCCCCAACAGGACCAGCTCTAGGCACCAGCAAAGCAAGCACATGCTTGGGGCGGCACAATGCCGGGGCGGCGTTCCGGTCACCCTTTTTTTGTTTTGTTTTGTTTTGTTTGGGCAGTTGCGCTTGGAACTTGGGGCGGCAGATTTTTTGCTTGGGGTGGCAAAAAACCTAGAGACGGCCCTGGTCCCCAAATGCTGTCTCTGAGACATCCACCGTGAAAAGTATTATGTCTACAAGCTTGATCAGAGACTGTTAGAAAAGGCAGAAGTCATCCAAAAAGTTACCTCTTCACTTCTAAACACTTGTGAAGTCTGTGTCTCCATGTGCAAAGATAAAAAGAATCCCAGCTGCATCTTCTGCTCTGTCAGAAGTTATTTGCCAAGAAGGGCTTGATAAAGATCTGGCAGTTAGTATTGTAAGGATACAAGCCTCGATGCTCAGTTACGTGAGGGTCTGATGTACCCTGTGGGTCTGATCCTGTTCTAATTGAAGTCAGTGATTTTGCCATTGACTTCAGTGGGAGCAAGAGTAAACCCCCTGAAGGGACTCACTAAATAATAACTTGAATTGAGTTCTTAAAAAGCTGCCTTTTCACCTTTAAAAGCTTTAGAACAGAGAGGTATGTTTTTCCAGTGAAGATGGGCACTTAATTCACTCAGAATGTGAGTGTCATAGTATTGATTATTAATAATAATGAAACATTTATTAGACAACTAGCACATAAGGCCTGACTCACCAGTGACTGACACAGCCTTTACATTAGGACTCTTCCATGCTGGCAGAGTCAAAGCTGCACTAATGGACCCCAAGAAGTGCCCCGAGCATATGAGGAGTCCCAGGATGGCATGGAATTGGCAAAGCTGACCCTGTGCAAGGCTCCTGCTGAGACCTTGTAGTGTAGGGGGCATGCCAGAACAAAGGAGCCATGGCCAGGCTACACCTCAGCTATTACTGGCTGAGGGAGTGGCCCACCAGGGCTATGGGCAGCCAAGTGCAAGTTAGGGCAGCCCCTCTGGCTGTTCCAGCCTGTGCCAGACAACCCAGCATGGTGGAAGCACACAGGTGACAAAGTTTTGCCTCATTGGGACTTCCTGGTGCCTGGCCCCAAGCTCAGGTACAGGGATGAATTTGGCTCATAGTATCTGGGTGCATTTACATGACTTAGCTTAAAGCCAAAAACGTTTTCCAAGTATATGAAGCTAATACCCCACAACTCCCACTATGCAGAGATGAAGAAAACCTTGCGGGTAGCCTAAATGCACATAGAGTCACTTCTCCTTTATGAGGTGGTTTGGAAAAGCTCTCCTGGTTTTGTGCCTCTGGTGCCTTTTGAATTCCATCTCTCCCAGTTTTGTTTGCCCTTCTCCACAAAGGAGATGGGGCTGCATTGTAGAGCCATTAAATGTTACCCTAAAGGAACCAAATCATTTAGGAAATAAGATTGCTTTCAAAATTATTTTTCAGATGCATTGGAAGGGATTCAGGCCCCTCATTTCATTCTTTCCAAATAGATTGACAGTTGCATTAAATATGTTTCTCCCCTTCAAATGAAATCACATTCCACTACAACCAAAGCCCCTCATGAGATGAAAAAAAGAGATGCTTCTGGTCTTGGACTATGCAGTATCTATATCTAAATCTCTACATCCAGGATTTAGTGAACATTACAAATGAAATGTTTAATCCTCCATTGATGCCTCTTTTGGCTACATACTTCCGCCTGTGGACTTAGATGTGGATTAATAACATTTTCTTTGTATATGGCTCTCCCACATAGGCTCTAACCCTTGGAGCCCAGAACATGACATACAGCATAAAATCCAAGTTTTCATCCCGGTCTCCCACATGTTAATGTAAAGCAGTTACATTCAGTGTAATTATTAAAATGGGAATTGGAGGAGCATGTGTGTAAGTGAGGGAGCACGTGTAGTGGAGGAGGGGAAAGCAATTGTGTAGAATCTTGGGCTAAGTTGTATATTATTTCAGATCAGCTGTTGACTTATCTACTTCAGAGTTCCAATAAATAACAGGACAGCAGAAGGCCTGAGAAGTTGCTAGGTGGCAATTAGGCTCCACTGCCCAGGAATCAAATGTGGACTGGAAAACCCTATTGTGTCTTGGACAGTGGCACTGAAATATAAACCAGTTATTAAATTAAATCACTTTATTAAATCACCTTCCTTCCCATGGCAAATGCCAGGGTCCTTGCAAGGGAGAATATTTTCATTCAAACATAAATATCTAAAGTAACTATAAAGAGAGATTTCAGAGTAGCAGCCGTGTTAGTCTGTATCCGCAAAAAGAAAAGGAGTACTTGTGGCACCTTAGAGACGAACCAATTTATCTGAGCATAAGATTTTGTGAGTGAGCTGTAGCTCACAAAATCTTATGCTCAGATAAATTTGTTCGTCTCTAAGGTGCCACAAGTACGCCTCTTCTTTTTATAAAGAGAGAGCACAAGGAAAGATTGACTGAGCAAAGTACGTAAATTATACAATGCTCAGTTCTGTTTGTGATTCTCCAAGCTTACTTCACTATGAAACTTCCTCCTAAACGGGCAGTTTTTAACCTCGGATTTTTGTTGACATATCACAATACACAGGTTGCAGTGTAGTGTGTACATCACAAGTTACACTATAGCAGTTAGAAAAGGAGGACTTGTGGCACCTTAGAGACTAACCAATTTATTTGAGCGTGAGCTTTCGTGAGCTACAGCTCACTTCATCGGATGCATACTGTGGAAACTGCAGAAGACATTATATACACAGAGACCATGAAACAATACCCCCTCCCACCCCACTGTCCTGCTGCTAATAGCTTATCTAAAGTGATCACTCTCCCCACAATGTGTATGATAATCAAGTTGGGCCATTTCCAGCACAAATCCAGGTTTTCTCACCCTCCGCCCCCCCACAAACTCACTCTCCTGCTGGTAATAGCCTATCCAAAGTGACCACTCTCTTTACAATGTGTATGATAATCAAGGTGGGCCATTTCCAGCACAAAACCAGGTTTTCTCACCCCCCCACCCTTTTTTCCAAAAACCACACACACAAACTCACTCTCCTGCTGGTAATAGCTTATCCAAAGTGACCACTCTCCCTACAATGTGCATGATAATCAAGGTGGGCCAGTTAATCAGTATAAATGATGCGACTGCAGCTTCTCTGACTACATCTAAACATCTAAAGTTAGAGCCTCTAATCACATGTTGTCAAGTATCAGAAGGGTAGCCATGTTAGACTGGATCTGTGAAAACGGCAAAGAGTCCTGTGGCACCTTATAGACTAACAGACGTATTGGAGCATAAGCTTTCGTGGGTGAATACCCACTTCATTGGATGCATAGAATGGAACATACAGAAAAGGTGGAAGTTGCCATACAAACTGTAAGAGGCTAATTAATTAAGATGAGCTATTATCAGCAGGAGAAAAAAACTTTTGTAGTGATAATCAAGATGGCCCATTTAGACAGTTGACAAGAAGGTGTGAGGACACTTAACATGTTGTCAGTTTTAGCCACAGAGAAAGATGTGAAGCCAAAAAAGGGCAGATAGGGCCAGTAGAAGAACTCTGCAAAGGCATAATTGGCATTTATTATTGGTTCATAATTCCAGTTGGAGCTTCAGCTGCCTTTCTTCTTGCTGTGACAGCCTCTTCACTGTAAAAACATGAGGAGTCCTTGTGGCACACCTCATTGTTTTTGCGGATACAGACTAAGACGGCTACCACTCTGAAACCTCTTCACTGTGAGAGTCCATGCAGAGTCAGCTGTGGGGGAGATTCCCATTGAAGTCAATGAGAACTCTGCACATGGAGGGCTTGCAGGTATGAGGCCTTTGACCACAGACATTCAAGAGTATCAGATATGGCCAAGGAGATAATACCCGAATTCATGCTCATTTGTTTAGTGATTTGTCACTGCAAATGCTAAATTTACAACAACACTTGATTCACCACCCATTGAAGTCAACAGGTGCCCTTCCATTGACTTCAACGGGCTTCGGATCAGGCCCTTTATCAACAACATTTGTGAATAAGTGAAAGTATTGGTGGCTAACTCCTGCGAGGCTCAAAGCAGTTGAAACACAGCAGACCCCAACTGGCTCTCCACAGCCTGCAGAGATTTTCTGAGCGAGCTGCATCTCTGCAGGGGCAATGCTATATTTAAGCAGGAAAAGACAACTGGGGGTATGTCATGCCAGAGTGCATATCATGGCCTGGGTGTATTGTTCAGCCAGAGACTGAAAGCAGAAACCCCTGGGAAGTGTCAGTATGCCCCACTGGGCACTCTCTTATTGTGATTAAAGGACGCCTCTAGACACTCGAGATTAGAAACAAGAGACTAATGAAGTAACCGATATTATTATGCCAGCAAAAGGAATTAAAGAAAACACATGAACATTAAATCAAGTGGCTGGAATGAGGATATTGTGAATTAGTTTGCTCGAAAGGATGCTGGGAGGGAAAAATTTCCATAAAATCCAGTCAATTTTCTGTAATCTCCATATCTGACTTTTTTTCAAACTAGTCATAATCCTACTAAGTAGATCTGTCTCCTGTATTCTTCCTTAATAAAAGCATCACTACCCCCCACCCCAGATAATCTGTGCTGTGCCTAATTGCCTCACTTTTGCTCTATACCCTCCTAACAGTACATTTAATTCTAATGAGAAATTGTCTAGATGTGCTGTATCTGCTGCAAATCCAGGGAGACTGAAGTGTTCTCCTACTGGCTTTTATATGTTACCATTCCTGATGTCTGTAACAAACCCTGCTGCCTACTCTGCCCCCATATGTACTCTAGCAACACCATCAGAGGACCCAACAACATCAGCCACACCATCAGGGGCTCATTCACCTGCACATCTACTAATGTGATATATGCCATCCTGTGCCAGCAATGCCCCTCTGCCATGTACATTGGCAAAACTGAACAGTCTCTACGCAAAAGAATAAATGGACACAAATCAGACATCAGGAACGTTAACATACAAAAGCCAGTAGGAGACACTTCAATCTCCCTGGACATTCAATAACAGATTTTAAAGTAGCCATTCTTAAACAAAAAACCTTCAAAAACAGACTTCAGAGAGAAACTGCAGAGCTACAATTCATTTGCAAACTTAACACCATTAATTTGGGCTTGAATAGGGACTGGGAGTGGCTGGCTCACTACAAAAGCAATTTTCCCTCTTTGGGTATTGACAGCTCCTCATCAATTATTGGGAGAGGACCACATCCACCCTGATTGAATTGGCCTTATCAACACTGGTTCTCCACTTGTAAGGTAACTCCCTTCTCTTCATGTGCCAATATATTTATGCCTGTATCTGTAATTTTCACTCCATGCATCTGAACTGGGTTTTTTTACCCACAAAAGCCTATGCCCAAATAAATCTGTTAGTCTTTAAGGTGCTACTGGACTCCTCGTTGTTTAAGTGAGAGAAGAATCAGTCCCACTGACTATAAACAGGAAAGCTCACGTCACTCTACAAATGTAGACTCTAATTGCACTCTACAATTTGAGTAAAATTGAGAAAGTAAACACATAAATGGTGAAAAGTAAGCCAGATTTCAAAGATTTGTTTAGTTATAAAATCCAAAGTATTATAAGTATATATCACATTATAAGAAAATGAATAGAGGAGAGTAGAAAAAAGGAACTAAAAATAAATACATGTTTTTACCTTGATAGTATCCCTTTAAATCATTCAGTTGGGTACAATTCATAACATCCCATTCACACATCCTGTATTTTGACTGCCAGTTGTGTGTGTTCATGGAGGGTTATTGATATTACTCATGACATGATTCAATAAATGAGAAATGGGGTGTTAATCAAAGCCAGAATCTAAAAACCCCTTAACTTTGTAGATGTTTGAATGGTTGACTCTAAAAAAGATTTGGGGTCATGGTGAATAATCAGCGGAACATGAGTTCCCAGTGCAATGCTGTGTCCAAAAGGGTTAATGCAATTCTTGGATGCGTAAACAGAGGAAATCTCAAATTGGATTAGAGAGGTTATTTTACCTCTATACTGTGGTGCAGCCACTGCCAGAATACTGTGCCCAGTTCTGGTGTCCACAATCCAAGAAGGATGCTGATAAATTGGAGTTCAGAGAAGAGCCATGAGAACAATGAAAACAGTCAGACTCAAGGAGCTCCATCTATTTGGTTTAACAAAGAGACAGTTAAAGGGAGGCTTGATCACAGTCTATAAGTACCTACATGGGGAACAAATATTTGATAATGGGCTCTCAGTCTAGCAGAGAAAGGTATAACACAATCCAATGGCTGGAAGTTGAAGCTAGACAAATTCAGAATGGAAATAAGGCATAAGTTTTTACAGTGATAGTAATTAACCACTGGAACAAACTACCATGGGTTGTGGTGGATTCTCCATCACTGACAATTTTAAAATCAAGATTGGATGTTTTTCTAAAAGCTTTGCTGTAGGAATTATTTTGAGGGAAGTTATCTGGTCTGTGCTATACAGGAGGTCAGACTAGATGATCACAATGGTCCCTTCTGGCCTTGAAATCTATGAATCTGGATCCTGATCTGCACTACCTGGCTGGTCACTACTGTAAAAAACCCATGTGCTGTAGACAACTGGCAAAATTATTAATCGCACGCACAGTGCTGGGCCTAGACCCCTGTTCCTTCTGCTTCAAACACACAGGCTTCTTGCCCTTTAACTAAAGAAGAATGTCCTTACTTTCCAATTGTAATAGCTGTAGTCAGCTGACTCTTAACCTGGGTTCAGTTGTAGTCTCTTTGAATCTGTTACCCTTGGGTCCCCTACATACACCCACTGCTGGGCAATCTGACTGTTTCCAGCAGGAGTTCAGCTCACTCTCAGGGTCCTTTCTGACTCTTGAGTCTAGTTATGTTCACTTGCCTCTTGTCCCTGGCAGCACTCCCCAGGTCACACCACAGTTCACTGGATGCAAAGACCCCTCCAGCATCCTTTATCCATATCAGGCTCATGGTGCCTGTCTGCCCCAAACAAGGAGGGGGAGAAGGATGGGCTAGCAACTGCCTCAGACTGAGCGCCCCTTGCTAGCAGAGCTCGCTAGCAGTCCCTGGCAGCCTCTCTGCTCCTAGGAAGGAAACAAACCCAACCCTCTAGTTTGTGTAGCCAGTCTTACCTTTTTAAACTCCACTGCTCCAGGCGGAGCACGTTCTGCAGGTGCACCTAACTGGCACTGCTGGAGTGCAGGAATGCTCGTTAGCTTATCAGTACGATGCCCATGTAATCTCAAGCTCATGACAAGAGTTAAAATGTCAACACTGTCAACTATTTCACTATTTGATCAGTAGTTCAATTGTTCTACTGTTGATCAAATCATTCAAGAAAGGAGAGGGACAATTATGAAGATCACAGAGTCTCAGGTGACAAGGACATGGTTTGTGCATGGGCTTAGGGGAGTATCACTACTCCAGTTCCCCCATTTTAACCCTTGGATTTTATGGAGGCAAATATCTTAGGAAGAGTAAAAAGAGAATACAAATAGCAACACCTGACTATAATTCACTATAAAATAAAAATGATAAAGGCTGTCAATCAATACTCAAGTTTTGGAGAAATGAAGACAAGAAGAAACGTTCCTCATTGGATAGTTGTACACAATAAGCCAAGTGGATTTATGTGAACTTTACATTTTCCTCTGAAGTTCCCAGTATTTGCCACTTTCAGAGCTTGGAGGCTGTACTGGACTGGACTGGATGGACCATTGATCTATTCTGTTATGCCAATTCCTAAATTCACCACCAGCCCCTCTGTGTTTATCATCATAGTGAGAGGCTGGTACAAGGAGGGGGATGCTTCTAAATTTTGTGTCACTATATGTGTATGTTGCACTTGCTCTGTTGTTTCCAGGGGAAGCGGATTGTCAGTGAGAAACGGAGTTCAGATGGCCTCCTGAGCCAAGGTGGGGACCCAGATCTGAGCGAGGAAGAGGTGGACCACCTGGTAGCTTTCCGTAGAGGGAGACGGATGCAGATCGCCATCACCATGGACAACAAGGAAAAAGTGAGTGCATTCCAAGAGTCTGTGTCATAAGGACCGGTACTCCACCAATTGCTATTGGGCTGGAGGAGCAGAGGGGGAAAGGTTCTGGCAGCCGATCAGTTGGAGATAGTGTTTTTTAGTAGGTTTCAAAGTAGCAGCCATGTTAGTCTGTATTCGCAAAAAGAAAAGGAGTACTTGTAGCACCTTAGAGACTAACCAATTTATTTGAGCATAAGCTTTCGTGAGCTACCGCTCACTTCATCGGATGCATAAAAGTGGAAAATGCAGTGAGGATGTTTTTATACACACAGATCATGAAAAAATGGGTGTTTATCACTTCAAAAGGTTTTCTCTCCCCCCACCCCACTCTCCTGCTGGTAATAGCTTATCTAAAGTGATCACTCTTCTTACAATGTGTATGATAATCAAGGTGGGCCATTTCCAGCACAAATCCAGGGTTAAACAAGAACGTCTGAGGAACGGGGCGGGGGGGGGGAGATAGGAAAAAACAAGGGGAAATAGGTTACCTTGCATAATGATTTAGCCACTCCCAGTCTCTATTCAAGCCTAAATTAATTGTATCCAATTTGCAAATGAATTCCAATTCAGCAGTCTCTCGCTGGAGTCTGGATTTGAAGTTTTTCTGTTGTAATATTGCAACTTTCACGTCTGTAATCGCGTGACCAGAGAGATTGAAGTGTTCTCCAACTGGTTTATGAACATTATAACTCTTGACATCTGATTTGTGTCCATTTATTCTTTTATGTAGAGACTGTCCAGTTTGACCAATGTACATGGCGGAGGGGCATTGCTTGCACATGATGGCATATATCACATTGGTAGATGTGCAGGTGAACGAGCCTCTGATAGTGTGGCTGATGTTATTAGGCCCTGTGATGGTGTCCCCTGAATAGATATGTGGGCACAGTTGGCAACGGGCTTTGTTGCAAGGATAGGTTCCTGGGTTAGTGGTTCTGTTGTTTGGTATGTAGTTGCTGGTGAGTATTTGCTTCAGGTTGGGGGGCTGTCTGTAAGCAAGGGCTGGCCTGTCTCCCAAGATTTGTGAGAATGATGGGTCGTCCTTCAGGATAGGTTATAGATCCTTGATAATGCGTTGGAGAGGTTTTAGTTGGGGGCTGAAGGTGACGGCTAGTGGCGTTCTGTTATTTTCTTTGTTAGGCCTGTCCTGTAGTAGGTGACTCCTGGGTACTCTTCTGGCTCTGTCAATCTGTTTCTTCACTTCAGCAGGTGGGTATTGTAGTTGTAAGAATGCTTGATAGAGATCTTGTAGGTGTTTGTCTCTGTCTGAGGGGTTGGAGCAAATGCGGTTGTATCGCAGAGCTTGGCTGTAGACAATGGACCGTGTGATGTAGTCTGGGTGAAAGCTGGAGGCATGTAGGTAGGAATAGCGGTCAGTAGATTTCCGGTATAGGGTGGTGTTTATGTGACCATCACTTATTAGCACCGTAATGTCCAGGAAGTGGATCTCTTGTGTGGATTGGTCCAGGCTGAGGTTAATGGTGGGATGGAAATTGTTGAAATCATGGTGGAATTCCTCAAGGGCTTCTTTTCCATGGGTCCAGATGATGAAGATGTCATCAATATAGCGCAAGCAGAGTAGGGGTATTAGGGGACGAGAGCTGAGGAAGCGTTCTAAGTCAGCCATAAAAATGTTGGTATACTGTGGGGCCATGCGGGTACCCATAGCAGTGCCGCTGATTTGAAGGTATACATTGTCTCCAAATGTGAAATAGTTATGGGTGAGGACAAAGTCACAAAGTTCAGCCACCAGGTTTGCCGTGACATTATTGGGGATAGTGTTCCTGACGGCTTGTAGTCCATCTTTGTGTGGAATGTTGGTGTAGAGGGCTTCTCCATCCATAGTGGCCAGGATGGTATCTTCAGGAAGATCACCAATGGATTGTAGTTTCCTTAGGAGGTCAGTGGTGTTTTTTAGTAGCATGGGAGTTACCAGGGCTAAAGATGTCTGGCTATCCTAGCTCAGAAGGAGACAAGGCCATAGGCCTTGATCCACGTTCCCTTATCTGCGATCCTAGCTCTAGCTATCTCCAGACTGGTTCAGTTCTGACTTCAGCAGATTCTTCAACATGCTTCCCAAAGGAATCTCATATGATGCTTCTTTGAGGGGAACAAGGGAAAGGGAAGGCATTGCCATGTACTTGCCTTGCATTTAAGGAGGAAAGAATGCAAAAGTTACCTTCATTTAGGCCTCATGGACACCTAAAGCCAGCTTTCCACCCAGGGCCAAGGAGCAGAATATAGTCAAAGAGCCCTATCCCAGACAAACAGTCAGTACAACTTAAAAGTTAATTGGGGTAGGCAATATCCATGTCCAAAACAAACTGATGTCACCCATGGGGCAGCCCATTTGACAATTTTGTTGAACTTTTTAGATTTTGGAAACACGGACCAAATACTCTATTGCAAACTCCTTCCTCGCAAAAATGATGTATGTCAATACAAGAGAATCCACAGCCAAGCAAGAGTGTGCTTCTGACACCCTGTGCTCAGGATCATGAAAGATAACAAGAGAAAACATAAAGCTAAATACACAAAACAAGGTTGTACATAAAGATCAAAGGACTAATGCAATTTCCCTCAGTGGGACTGCAGCCAAAGTGTGCTGCTAATTGCCTCAGTTATTTTCCTGCTTTTTCTCCTCCCCACTGAGAGTTTGACTAGAGATACAGGACCCTACTATCTGTTTCTCTCTGGTTGCTTTACACTGAGCGTCATAAAGAAGCAGATAAGTCAGCAGATTGAGCTACCATTGAATACTCAGCGGCGCAGGGGGTTTCCATGGTAGCACAGACCTAGTGTAATAGTTCTACAACACAGCCACTGCCGAAGGGGAATTGTCAGGGCATGTTTGGGGGATAGGGGATGTAGTCTGTGCACCGGTGTGCTGTGGCTATTCTTGCCTGCTCAAACAGCCCTTGGAGTCATTGAAAACCCAATGTATATATTAGGGCAGCCTTGAGGTTGCTCTATCTTGTGGCATGGGATTGATAAAAGCTATCTTTCCTCTCCCCCCATTCCTGCCCGAATCGTATCTCCTGCAGATCTAATAATCAGAGCCCTAAAGTGTGAGAAAAGGGAGCTGCATTCACAACACCCTATCTCCTCCCCATTCAGTGCCCTACGTGCAAGCTATACTTTGCCATAGTTAAAGCTAAACAGAGGACACTTAGAAAATTAATAGGAAATGTTTTGGGGCATGCTCATTAGGGATCATTGCTGCTTTATAAAGGGAGCTTGCCTATCAAATTCGCCTCCTCCAAAATGTAAATATATGCTGCAACTCAGTTTTCAGGAAGACTCAGTAGGAAGTCCATAACAGTCCAAAAGGCTTGGCTTTCCCTCCCCTCAAATAACTTTCTGATCACACTGTTCTACCACACTTTAAAGACAATGTTCCCAATTAACTTGGCTAACTGGGTATCCCAGGGAGAGGAGCCAACATTTCCCTGTCACTGCCTCCTATTACGCATTTGCAAATGGCCACAGTGTACTCACTGGACTTTGTCAAAATTTAATCCAGATAACCCCCAATTAATGCTTCTCTGCAAACCCTCAGGCTGTGCTGTCCTCCTCCGATACCAATGTTCATGTTTGGATTTTGAAATTGAAGCAAGTGGTCTGGGTAGGGAAGGAGAGAGAACTTTCATTCCTGCATTCTGGAGGACACGTGCGCGCGAAGGAGTGGCCACGAGAAATGACAAAGTGGGTGCCATTATCCACTCTGAGAAGAATTCCACAAAGTCATTTGGTCGCATTCACAGCTTCGCTGTGCAGCAGCAAAGTGTCAAATGCATAGGATGGGTGCAGAAAAACCAAACTGGAGCTTAAAATAAAAGAGTCTAAATACTGCACCCTAGTGTACAGAAGCAAGAAGTAGATCACTTATCAGCATTTAAGGGTCTGAAGGCAATGAAAAGAAAGAATTAAGACTGTTGTATGATTTCACCGTCTCCTTATTGGTGGGTTAGTGCAGCCAGGCTGAGTCCTGGACTAATGACACTGGTATGAGCTCACTTTAACAACAGAGCCACCTCTATTTATTATTGGCAGAGAGTACAGAGGCAGCTACTTCCTGAGACATCCTGCCCCTGTACAAAGAGCCATGCTCTTTAGGAGATGTCCATGGATGTGCTAAAAAACACCTCAGCCAGCAAGCAAACAAGGAGCTACCATTCTGACCCTCAGAGAAGGCAGAGTGGAACTGAGAAAACGAAGGTCCTAACAGAAACCACTGGACACTAGATTCTCAACCCCCTTGTGCTCATTTTAGTTAAGTAGGTTTTTTAAAATGTTTTTTTGTAGATTGACTAGTTTTTTAAATCAGCCATAATCTAAAAAAGGTGATTGAGCTGATCTCTGAAACCCTAATTTCCAATACTTATTCGTTATACCTCAATCTTCTACATTCCAATCAGCCTCATGAGATTCGCCCACCTATTGGGAAATTTCCTACCTTGTTAATTATTGTTATTTGATTTGTAACATGGTAGCACCTGGAGGCCAAGCCCCAATGTGCTGGGTGCTATCCTGACATATCACAAAGAGATGGTTCCTGTCGCAGAGAGCTTAGAATCTAAGGCTATGTGTGTACTGCAGCATGGTGTGTAGACTATGGGCGTGTGACTTGCAGCACGCACCAAAGTGTTGTGCTGCAACTGCCCTGTATGGATGCCGCTAGTATGAACTAAAAGGTACCTAGTTTGCATTAATGTAGTCCTCTTCAAACAAGACTGTGTTAACATGAACTAAGTACCTATTAGTTCACACCAGCAGCATCCCCACGGGGCAGTTACAGCAAGGTTGCTACTCTGAAACCTTTTAGGTGCAGCAATTCTAACTCCTGTAGTAGTCCAAATTGCAGGGCCATGTAGACAATCCCTAAGTATGGGATGAGAGACAACGGATTGGTATGACAAATGGACAGAGGGCGTGTCTACACTGCAATTAAAAACCCACAGCTGGCCCGTGCCAGTTGACTCGGGCTGCAGGGCTGTTTAATTGCAGTGTAGAGTTCTGGGACTCTATCACTTCGCAGGGTCTTAGAGCCCAGGCTCGAGTCCAAGCCCAGAAGTCTACACTACAGTTAAACAGCCCCACAGACAACAAGTCAGCTGGCACAGGCCAGCTATGGGTGTCTAATTGCAGTGTAGACATACCCAGAGGGAACACAAGGTACTACTGAGACAACTGCATGATAAGCAGTACTCAGCCACAAGCAGCCTACAACCAGTGAGTCACGGGACTTGGATACAGCATGATTAAAAAGAAAAGGAGTACTTGTGGCACCTTAGAGACTCACAAAAGCTCATGCTCAAATAAATTTGTTAGTCTCTAAGGTGCCACAAGTCCTCCTTTTCTTTTTGCGACTACAGACTAACATGGCTGCTACTCTGAAACCTGTCAGCATGATTAAAGCGTATAGTGTCGATGGGACCTCACCAAGCCCAATCTGTGGGATATGCGTAGGTTCCTCACTATGCTACAGATTTTAAACATGTGGTAACTAGAATCAGTTAGAGATGCAGTGCACGTGGAGCCTAAAACAACAGCTGCCCCTTGTCCGCCTTCAGTTCAGCTTGCACCCGTTGCACCTAGAAACATTTTCTGAAATGGCTGTGTCCAGCCTACACTGCCACTTCAGTCATTTCCGTTACAGATTTGGGAGGGAGCATTGTCAGCAATTCATCCATTTACTGGTGCTGGCAGGACTCCGAAAAGCCGAAGACAGATACATCTGTCTCTCCCACTCTGCCGCCGATTAATCTCCCTCCTGAGAGCTGGTGGGCATCCCGCTAACTAATAGTAAGAACATAGGAATAGATTCATTCATATGTTTTGGTTTGACAATCTCAGAGCAGTTCAGAGCGGTGAATAAATACATTAACCCATTTTACAGATGGGGAAACTGAAGCACAGAAAGGTTCAGTGACTTGTCCAAAGCCACAGAGGAAGAAAATCAGGGTCCGATGACTAGGGTGCTAGTCTGGGACTCAGGAGATTTGTCTTCAATTCCCTGCTGCCCCACAGACTTCCTGGGTGATCCCAGGCAAGTTATTTTCTCTCCCTGTCCTAGTCTCTGTCAGTAAATTGGGGATAATAGCACTTCCCTTCCTCACAGGAGCATTGTGATGATAAATACATCACAGACTGTGAGGTGCTCAGATCCTATACTAATGGGGATGGTTTAACTACCTCAGAGAGAGAGAGAAGGGAAGAGAATCCTGATTGGCAGTCCCTGTTTCTAGCCTTTAGAAACACTGTTTCCTCCTGTACCACACAGCTCAGGCGGGAGGCACAGGGCTGGCTCTGTGCTTGAAGGGGCAGCTGCATTATTTGTGTTCTCCAGTGGAGATTAAATGTACCTTTGAGCTGAGCTCTAGCAGACTGAGATTGACAGAGTCTTGGCTACATTCTGCTGATGCAGGGGGGCAATTAATTCAAGCACAGCACAATTCAATCCGCCTTTTCAGGAAGCACTGATTCAGCAGCTGCTCTTGCACTCTGCCCTCTTCTCAGCATGGTATCCGCAGGAAGAAAGCTTGTCTCTGTGCTGTCAACACTATGGTGCATGCCATGAGTGGGGGCATGGGAGGGTTTTACATGGTAAGATGGGCAGGTCTGTTCCTTTTTGCCTGCACAGCTCGAAGTGTAGAATGGTTGACAGGACAGCAGGGAGCACAAAGAGACAATGAAATGGAGATTGTAAATCACGCTGGGAGAGTTGGTAAGCACTGCTGGCAGAGTCGCTTGGCTCTCACGGGCAGTGCCTGCCTTTGAGTTTCCATAACATCATGCCATTTGTCCTCGAGCCCAGGAGCTGCTCCGCCTCACAGCATGAAATAGATATTGGGATTGCTGAAGCTTTTTAAACAATGCTTTTTGCTGTAAAGAGCCTTTTGTTTTTGTTTGAGTGTGACAGAGCTCCCAACTTTCCCTATTCCTCACACAAGGGAGAATTGTGCACATTAAAAGAGGGGGACGGCCAGAGCTAGAGGGTGGTAAAGAAGGAGGGGCCCCTTTCTATTTAGGGCCTAATCCCGCTCCTACTGACGTCAATGCAAGGTTTGCACTGAGATGATATCTGGGAGCTTCTGGCATTCCTAAGCTCACTTTGGGCAGCATTTCTGTCCCTGGATAGCATTGCCCTAGCAAAAGTGGGAAAGAAATATGTTAAATTGAATTACTGAGAGGATTCTTTGATACGAAATGCTCTATAAAATGTACAGCATAGCACAATTGATTGGGGTGCATTTAAGGGGCCTTGTCTTGAAGAAACCAGTTTTGGCCATTGCTGGTGGTCAGATACCAGATCAGATGGAGTCAGTGGTCTGATCTTATTCCCATCCAGGGAGTGGTTGCTTTTTCACATTGACTTCAAATAAACCACGATTTGAGGACTTCAATAGCTCAGACATAAGTGAGAGGTTTTTCGCAGGAGTGGGTAGGTGAGATTCTGTGGCCTGTGTTGTGCGGGGCGGGGGTGTCGGACTAAATGATCATAATGGTCCCTTCTGACCTTAATATCTATGAATCTATAAAAGACTTCTTAGCCCAAAGCCGCACAATTTCTGATGCGGTAGGTGTACTCGATCTGTCACGCATTAACAGAGAGATTGTTTTACAGACACCTCTTGTCCCATCTAGACAACCTTCCGCGCACCTTCTCTTCCACTCACAATCACGTGGACCCCCTCTCCTGTTCCATTTACGTCCCCTGGACCCATCTTCCCGCAACTGGCAATAAGGCAGAACTACCTGCCTGCTTACTGGCAATCACACGCACCCACCTCCATGCCAGACTTGCCAGTTTGAATCCCACTCATGAATGCACGTCATCTCTGTGGCTCTTGCTGCAGTGGCGATCTCATTGAACTCTGTACCACCAGTGCATGTAGGTATTTGTAGCTGTCTGCCGTGCATTCCCTACATTTCTAAGAGCCTATGATTATGTGATTTGTGCTTTTTGAAAAATATCATACATGCCATCACCCCCTCCCACCTATTATATTCCTGTCTTTCCTCTTCTTCCCTTGTACATGCTTCCCTTCTGCCTGGTCTTCCTATTCCCCTGCACCAGCTGCCACAGCCCTGGTCCCTTGCTTCTATGTTCTTGCCCATGTTGGCCTGCCATGTGGTCTCCCTGCTCCCTGGCACATCCTGCAGGACAGTCTTGTCCTTGGTTCCCTTCTCTTCTGTTCCACTGGCAGCTTCTGGGGGGAGGCTGGTACCACCACACCCGTTGCTGGCTCTAGTCTTTGAGGAGTAGACTGTTTCCTTTGCCCCTTTTTCTCCTATGCAGAAGCAATCGGCAGTGGAGGCAACTAAGTTGGCTCTTCCATTTCATTTCCAGATGCTTCTGCAGATGCTCAGTCTCTTCACAGGAAGCTTCCTACCACTAAGAAAAGGAGGACTTGTGGCACCTTAGAGACTAACAAATTTATTAGAGCATAAGCTTTCGTGAGCTACAGCTCACTTCATCGGATGCATTCTGATGAAGTGAGCTGTAGCTCACGAAAGCTTATGCTCAAATAAATTTGTTAGTCTCTAAGGTGCCACAAGTCCTCCTTTTCTTTTTGTGAATACAGACTAACACGGCGGCTACTCTGAAACCTTCCTACCACTGTGTCTCAACCTGGGGATGGACCATCCCAAGTGACAAGAGGGTAATTCTCTATTCCCATTCAGTCCAGGGCTTTTTACTGAGATTACTAGCAAGGATGCTAATCCACACCAATTGTGATGGTGGTTTTTGTGGTATGAATGCCTGTCCACAAGGAACTGAACTGAGTCTCAGTCTCAATATACAGGCAGCTGAACAGATGGTGATTACTGCCAGCAGTTACCAGCCTCATCTAGATTGAGAATGATGACCTATAAGCAAAAGGCCCTTCCCCTCTCTTCCATATCCCCTTGTCCTGAGCCATCCAGTCTGTCCAGGCTAACAATGCCCATATTCACTCAGCCCCAGCTACACATGCTCTCCTCCTTCACTCTCTTGCACGCTCACAGATCAATCCATTCCTTGCTGACTCTTTAACACCCAGAGTCTCCCTCCCTCAGACAGATGCAGCACTGTGTGGAGTGGCTTGGATTGTCTAGAATGCCATCTAGAATGCCCTGTGGATGGCTCAACAGCTCTGACACCCAGTCTTGGGCTATCCAGACACTTGGTCCTTTTCCTCTCTCTGGTGGCTGTGGTGTGGAAGTTGCTTTCAGATCTCCAGGCTCTCTTTTAGAAATGAGTTTGCATGAAGCCTGTTGACATTTTGCTGGATTGAGCAAGTGACTAGAAGCTTACCCAGCCTACCACAGGGGTGTATCCTATATTTTAAGAATCAATATGGGTAAAGTGCTTACCTTGTCTCTCCTCCCAGAGAGCCGTGGGGTTGTCAACCAACAACCCCTCTGGGCCACATATAGCACAGCAGAAATCTTCATCTCTTGTAAGCTTTCCCTTAAACAAAGACCAAACAGCACCTTTCAGGCAGAATCATGTTGTCTTTTAGAATTGTACTTTTGTGGTTTGCTAAAGTCAAGTCTCCATGAGAGAGCACAGTGTGATCATGTCTCCTCCCTAGTAGGCTGCACCAGCTCTGCCACTCAAAATGTTAGCCTGGCTCTGCAGACAGTAGAGTTCTTAGAGATTTAAAGGTGCAGCACACATTAAGCAAAGGCAGAACACTTACAGAGCAAACTAGACCACAGGCTCCAACTCAGAAGCGATGGCATAACATTGAGAAGCCACATTCATAAACCTTTCACTCCCACTCACTGTTGCCATGACAGACCACAGGCTCTCCATCTTGGACTCCCCATGCTGCTGCTCTCACTGACAGGTTGACATCCCCACAAAACTCCTTGCCGATTGATTTGCAGCCAGGGAACCCACTAAAAGCCAATTGGACACTAATATGCTCTTCCCTCATGGGTGATGAGTGAGGTGGTGCTGTGCCTGTCAGCCTGAGAATGGAGCAGCAGCATGGGAAGGCTGAGCATGCCAGTGCCCACCTGTGGTCTGGAGGTGGACATGGCTCCCACGATTTTTCATCAAATGTAATCTGGAGCTGAAGTGCAATATTTCTGATGGTGGATTAAGTGGCTTTACCATAGCAACTGCCTAAGAGCCCACAGCTTGGAAAAAGTATAGGGCTGGATCCCACCCTCAGGATCTGTGCATGGAACGGATGCTGCATGCAATTCTCCCCACCATACAGAAGGAGAAATCAGCTGCCTCCATAGCCTTCCCTCAGCCCTCACAGAAAGCTCTCTATGGTGTCTGGGAATATAAAAGTGGTGAGGGCTTGAGAACTGGCTGTGGAGGACCCACATTTCCCACACCTTCATTTCCTGCATCCAGCAGAAACAGAGAAAAATTAGAGCCAGAAGCCATAGTCCTGTTCCTACAGAACATTCTCTGTCCCTCTGAGCTGGAGCACTGGGGAGCCCATGAAGAAGCACAGGGACTCCATGCACCTCACCCTGTGTATCAAGCATATGCCTGAGCTCAGTGTGGACAGCAGAGTTCCTGGCCCCTGTGCAGGTGTTTCCACAATGGGACATGATCTGGCCTGTTTGGGGGAGTAGATCCCTTTGTCCCTGGAAACTCTGAGAATCCAACTCTGCTTCACCCTGTGTGCAGAGACAGAACTGACATCAAACATGGCTTCCACTCCCACAGAAACTGATAAAATCAATTCCCCCAGCTTTTGTAAAGAGCAGCCTTGTTCTCCCCTTCCCTTGCTGTCTGTATCCATGACTTTCCCCTGGTTGCAGGATTCTGATTATTGTCAGTAGGGCTTAAGGCAAGTCTCACTGGCTGTGTGTTTGGTAGCAGTTTTCCTAAGACGGCCCTCCACGCTCTAGCATTTTTCATGGCTACATTTCAGGAGAATCACTTTATGCATTAGAGCTGTGAGCAATCACACCCGCACCACTGGAGCATACCTGTTAATTAACATGTTACATCTTGCAAATAGGTATGTGGCTTCTGGGCGTTTTACATTGCCTTTTTATTAACAGCATTTCCCTAGGTGATACATCTCAAGTGAAACCATTTCCAGTCTGGAGATGGACGAACCGCCCTCACCGGCTCAGCTATACATGTCAGAATATGTCACCCCTCCCCACAACAGAGAGAAACCCACTGCCAAAAAGCGAAAGAGAGAAAGTGTTCCATTTTACACTGTGGATGTGGTTTTCCAAAGAACTCAGCTCCCATATGGGCATCACAATAGGTGGTCAGAAAAAATAATCCACCCAATGTGCTGAGCTTTTTCGAAAATCTGGCCCAGTTGTGGGTGCTGAGCACTTGGAAATCTGGCTCCGAGCTGTTTTGAAAATCTAGCCCCACATAACTAGGATCTGCTGCTTTTACTCACATGGACTAGCACCTTCCTCTGCAGTTACTCCATTTCAGTGGGACTACCCATGGAGTAAGGGTAGCAAATCTGACCCTAAAGAGCTTAAGAAACCATACTAATGTATCTCCTCCGATCAGGATCTGCAGATGGCATCTGCTTGATTGAGTCATATGATTTATCATCTTCATTTTGAAAATAAAAATTCAATGAGATGGTCTAGACCCCAAAATGAACTCATTTAATCTTTCCTACCTGTGGGGATCTTACCAAGGGTGGGATTTGCATGTACTGTGTCAATGGCAGCATTTAAAAACAAGCCTTCTAGAGTAATACTAGCTTGAAAGATCCCAAACAAACCTAAGGTGTGGTCCTTCAGCTGCCCATCCTCTTCCTCCTGCAAGGGGGGTCCCACTGAAGTCTATTGGACTCTGTGAAGGAGTGAAGTTCAAGCATGCAGATCTTTTGGCAGAACTGGGCTCCTAGAAAGGCGCAGACACATGACCCTCTCTCCTCTCCCTTCCTCCAGAGAACAGCATTTCTTCTGAAAGCCCACCCTCAGAAACACCAATGCTGCCATCAACATCTATGTGACAATTCCTACTTGGCACATAGGCTTGAGAGGCAGCATGATCTGGTGACCGGAGCAAAGGGCTGGGAGCACAGATGGCGGCTTGAGCACAGGGGTTCTTGATCCTGGTGCAGTGACTGTCTCACGGTTGGGTGTTAACCTTTCTGTGCCTCAGTTTCCCCATGTGTAGAAGGGCAATAACATTATTCACCTCACACGGGCATTGTGTGGAACAGGGGGTTAAGGTTCGTACAGTGCTTTTAAAATAAAGTGCTGCGATAGTGGGGAGTGTCGCTAGCACACAGAAGATGCTGGCCAGAGTTTTTATTGCGTCCAAGGGACATGAAAATGCCCTCTCTGTGGCTGGACTTGCATGATCATGCCTGGCGCTAAGTCAAAGGGAGAGGCTTGGCAGCGTGGGAAGCTTTCATGCTAGAGTGGTCAGACAGAGGCTGTGATGGTGATGGTGGCAGGGTTGAATTAAGGCAGTCTGGGGCTTTCGGCACAACCCATATGGGCCCCTCATGCCCCTCCCCCACAGTGTTGTAGCACTGCCCCTCCTTGGGTTGGCAGCAGGTTCAGTTAAGATGAGCGGGGCCGTTCACATCTCTTGGAGCAATAGGTTCAAGCTGTCTGCAGACTCAGGCAGGCATCAGTTACACTTGGGGCACATTTTCAAGCTTCTCCTTGCACCCCTGAGAGATAGAAACATCATTTTAAAAACTTGAAAGTGGAGATTCTGATCTCGTCATGTAAGTTTGGGAACTGGTGTGCTAAGTGTAAGGCCAATGGGGTGCCTATGCCTTAATCTGGCCATAGGTGGTGGATTCTGTGCAACACCTGAAATGTAGACTGCAGATCACTGATGTGTCCCCAGATGCTCAGGGCTTCTTGAATCAGAGCCCAGATACTGAAATAACTCTGAGCTTTACTGATCATGTCAGCACTGAGTGAGTATTCACACAGTTCTCTAACTAGCTAATGTCCTCTCTCACTGTACTGCCCCCTGGGATGGCTCCTCTGGGAGCAGAGTCTTTTCCACAACAGCACACGCAACACCTTCCTAATTTTATTTCTGAGCGTCCTTTCAAACTCTATTAGCCAATTCTGATCCCACTCTCCTTGATTGTGCTGTGTAACTCCAAGCAATTTCAGTTAAGGTGCTCCGGATGCTATGTGCTATAGAAACTTGGCTGGAAAGTTTCACTGGAATGCCACTTGATTTTCATCAGTGTAATGAAAGCAGAATCAGGCCCTATAGTTTCAGCATTTTAATTAATTCCTCATCACCCTTTGCCTTGTTTCAATAATATCCTCTATGGCATCTAAGAGTTTTGTTTGTTGTCTAAAAATCGCACTAAGCAACTAGCCAGAATAGGATTCCTGTTTTCAGCTCAGACATGACTTCACATTTATCATTTATCAGAGTTATCATTTCCAAGCTGTTTGTGCTGTGAATTTGCTCTTTATATTTTTGTTTTCCTTTCATGTGCAAAACTCAGGCGAGCTGATGGCCTTGGGGCCACACGTGACTTTCCAGTAACACTCCCATAGAGGATTGGGTGCAATTTTGGAAATCCCTTGGCTACGATTTTGCCTTTCCGATGCCGTGCCACTCCCGAGGGGGTTGTTGGTCTCCCTGCTGCAAAATAACAAGTTGCTACATCCACGTGGAATTTGTGCAGTCAGCCCCTATGCGGCCAAAACTGGGGGTGACCGCAGTGATAAATGCTGTGTCATTTGGCAGCAAAATGTGCCAAAGATCATGTGATGCAGCAGCAAGCAGTCGGCAGCCGAGGCAGCTCGAGTAGGGATGCAGCTGGGGGCAGTACACAGAGCAGGATGTTGCGGCTGTGTCATCGTCATCAGGCCAGTGGGGTTTGCTGAAGTTTCTTCAGCTGGTGGTTCACCCACTGGAGCTGCTTTTTCTTCGCACTGGCAGTTCTCCATTCCAAACGCTGGTTGGTAAGAATGAGGCAGCGATCCAGGGATCCCACAGTTTGTGTGATTCTCCAGTGAGGGGATGCAGGATCATTCCCAGTTAGGCAGCAGGGTCTCATAGCAAAGAACAGATACAAGTGAGGAACCTTTACCTTCCTGAGGTTCAGGGCTTGTCTACATGGGGAAGTTATTCCGGAATAAGGCAAGGGGTGGATTTAAGGCAGTAGAGCTGTTCCAGAGTAGCTCCCCATGTGGCCACTCTTGCTCTGGAATAGCTCCAGTGCTTTAAATTCACATCTTACCTTATTCTGGAATAACCCCCTGTGTAGACAAGCCCTAAACCTGTCCCAGCCTTCACATGATTGCTGTTTATAATAGTGGAGTCTGAGGAGTTGAAGGGTAGGGAGAATAGGAGAGGCGCATCTAACAAGCGCCCTCTTTCCTGCCTGCCCTTCCTGTTTTATTTGACAGGCACAAGAGATTAACATTGAAAGAAACTGACACAGGAGGGCTGATGGTTTTCACACTCCCTGCTACTCTTGCAAGTGGGTGCTAGCCTCCCTCTGCTGTATACTGTGCTCCCGTCATAAGCTTCCGTGAGCATGACACACACGCGCAGCCGTACACTCTATGATTCTGTGACCTGAGTTTTTTCTTAAAGTCTTCCCCCCTCCCCCGCCCCATGCTGTATGTCCCTGCTGCTGCCTGGCGGCATTAAGAAAGTCATGCAATTCCCTACCCTACTGCCTCCCCACCGAATGTACTCTCTAAATGGTACTAGCAGTATGTTTCTACTTCATGAAGTTTCCAAGCTCTGATTGTCCCTGGAGTAGGTTTCAGGAAACAGCACTGGGTCTCACTACCAAGCTAGAGTTGTGAAGGAGCAATGTGGCAAAGCTTGCGCTCCTATCGGAGGTTACCAGCTGCTCCATTGGTGTCTCTTGCAAGTAACACTGCACCAAGTGACACTGCAATTTGCCTTGGAGAAGGGCACGTTTCTACTTTCCTTGTTAAAAATAAAGCACAAGTACTGCAGTCCACAAGTGAGAGGGAAGAGTGTACAGGGAAGGAAAGAGGCAGGAGAGCTTCAGGACTGCGCTGGGGCTAGATGGAGCAAGTAACAACCAGTGATCAAAGAGAAAAGGGTGGGGGTGGAAGGGCACCACAAAAACAAAATGTCACACTGAAGGAACCAGCAGGAACTGCCTCCTCAGAAGGACAGTCTGAGAGTCAGGAGCCATGAATTCAATTCCAGCTCTGCCACAGACTTCCTTTGTGCCCTTTGGCAAGTCATTTAACCTATCCCTGCTTCAGACCCCTGGTTTCTGATGATAATGATCAGTGATCTCACAGGGAGACTCCGAAGCTAGTCTTATTTACCCACAAAGCACTTTGACACCCTGTCATTGAAGGCCCTATAGATGTGATCTGTAATCACCCAAGATGGCAACAAAAGGGTAACAGGCAGTGGAGGCAATGCAGTAGAGAATAGCGCTCGTTACAGTAAAACAATTTAACACCAAAGGGATCCCACGGGTTGAGCTGACTTCAGGCCCTTCATGGAAGAAGGGCTTAAACTGGGTGGAGTTTTCATGATCGAAGGAGGGGTGCCAGGGCTCCTGTATCAGTGTTCAGGGGGGATCCCCTGTGATCTTTGCCAGCCTTGTCCATAGCTGACTGTATTTGTCAGAACATGTACTTGCAGTGGGCCAGAAAACTGTCTGTTTCATTTGCTTAATGCTTTGTCCATGGTTCACTAAGAGTGGGGAGGGTAACTCCAAGGCACCATCTCTGCCGCAACGGTCTGGAGATCTGTTACAATACAATTCAAGGTAGTGAGATGGGACCTAATTGTGTCCCTCTAAGTGTGTTAGAGAGCTGGACTGTCAAGACTTTAGCCTGGATACAGGGACATGGGCACATCCTGTTAGGAGTACTAGTGCCAATGTAGGATCCAGATCTGTAGTTTTTCCTAAAATAGTATTTTAAGTTTGGCTTGCCTGTTTGATTTTTAATATACATACATTCTTACTAATATGTGTGAACAAAGGGATCCGTACTAAGGACAAAGACAGACACTGTATATCTTGCTTTTGCCTAAGCCAAATGGGTTTGTTAGTATAATGGGACCAAATAAAAGCAGTGAAAGTGTTCCTGGGCATGGTGGAAGTGTAATATATAATCGCACACTTAAGAACTGCCTCAACTCCTTATCTCAAGGCAAGGTCAAGCAACCAGTCAGAAGGGGCAAGGGAGGGTTGGGGGGAAAGATAAAACACTAAAAGACCAAAAAAATGCCTGCCCCTGACTGTAGCACAACCTCACTCCTTACCCCTCTCATGGGGTACAAAAGGGGTGGAATAAAGACCCTAGACCTACGACCCCACAAAACAGAACATGACCATAAGTTGTAAAGGGTGGAACTGTGGGTGTGCATTACAAGTATAATTTTGGCTGCTAAGAAGAGGGAAGTAGGAAACACTGGAAAACAAGGCTCTGCGGCATCAAAGCTTTGGGACACATGTTTGCTGAAAACTAATCCCAATAAACATCGCATTGCCTGCACTTAGAAGTTCTGGTCTTCTGCTTTCTGTCTGTGTAACAAGAACCAGGGGAAAGAGTAAAGGAAAAGCCCTCCAACACCTCCCAACTTTACCATAGCAACATTTAACCAGATTGCAATTGGTACCCTGACTCTACTACAGAGCCTCAAGGCTATTTAGGCACCTAACCCCGACTGAAATACCTTTGATGAACTGGTTTTTGGTGCTTTAAGCTTTCTCTAGATCAGCTTTCCTCTTTGGCAGCATGGTGGAGTAGAGAGATCAACGGGAATGTGTCCCCTTTTGCTGCTGTCCTTCTTGCGTCTTGGTGCCCCATTTTCCCTTGCTAGTGCCGGTTTGACTCAGTGCAGCAGGAGCCAACTTTGTCTCTTCTGTTCGCCTTTTGTCTCCTGAGAAATCCCTTTTGGTTTTGCACAGTTGCTCAAAGGCCTGGCACTAATTTCTCACTCTAGAGTCCATGCACAATCGTGAATCATGTCTCTTCTGTATCCCTATAGGTGGATGAAAGAAGAACAGTGGAGAGGAGGCGATCAGACACTGACAAGTATCCAGAGAGTGAGCACAACATAAAGGTGAGAGGGGTCCTTGGTGCTGATTGGTGTTCATGCGAAGGGGGTGGTAATGTAGTGAACTGTAGGTCCTGATTGTCAGAGGGACTGACCATCCACAGCTGCCCTTGAAGTTAATGGGAGCTTTGAGTGCTCAGCCTAGCTGGCAATCAGCCCTCATGGCATTCTTGGTAGTGCCTGTCTTCATCCCAGTAGTGACTGCTCAGGTTCCCTTGAGTACGGAGTGGTACAGGGAGTCCTCTCCTTGACTGCCTCTTTCACCACCCACCCCATTGTAAAAAGAAAAGGAGGACTTGTGGCACCTTAGAGACTAACAAATTTATTTGAGCATAAGCTTTCGTGAGCTACAGCTCACTTCATCGGATGCATTCAGTGGAAACTACAGTGGGGAGATTTATATTCATAGAGAACATGAAACAATGGGAACAGCCCCATGCCAAAGGAATGGACAAGCTTGTTCAAAAATTAGAGATGGAAAAGATGGATTGAGTCACCTGGCCCATCCCCCCATCGATGCAGGATTGTGCTCCAGAGTATTATCCAGAGCTTTGTCCCAGCTGGCTTTAAATTATATGATCATGAGGAAAATGCGAACTACTGAAGAACCAACATACCTTTTAACTGTATGGATTGTTTGGGAGCATTAGTGCTGGAGCAGTTGTTAGCCTGCTATGCAGGGCCCAGTGTACCTTCTCTCCAGTCACCAAAGGTTTCCCTTGCCTTTGTCCCTCTCCTGTGCTGAGTTCTCTGTGACGATGGGCAAAGTATAAATGCCTAGACTGATAGAAAGGTCCTGAAGCACGCAGCTTTGTGATGGCTGCCCCAGTAGAGATTGGCTCCAGAGTGACATAAGGTGGATTTCTACAAAGAATCTCCAAATCGTGCGGAAGTCCTTTTCCTTAGTGATAAGCCAGACTACGCATTTTTACTGTATCAGCCAGTTTGACTTCAGCTCTATGACCCGAGATTTGTCCGAAGAGAGTTGTACCTGGAAATAAAGCAACATTTCCTAATTTTCCTTCTAGTGAGTTGGAAGGTCCTTTTGCCACGTCTTCATTCTGGGATGCCTTTGGCCCTTCGCCTTCTCCCCATGGTCTTTTCTTTGTGATCACACTCGCACTCACCTCAGACTGTGTGAAATGGAAATCCAGTGAGGGTTGAATCCTATCTCGGTGTTGTTCAATAGAAGGGCCAGCAGAGGGTACTCTAAGAACAGCATGAGCATAAACAGGTGAATAGCATCTTTTCGCAGAGGCAGGGAACAAAAGGCAGAGGTGGCTTTCCAGGCCAGCGTGCCAACGCTGCTGCCAGAATGCTTGCCCAGCCACAGGACGAGTGCCATTGCATTAGCTGTTTTCTCTGTGGCTATCATTTGCTTGTGGGTTGAAAGATTCAGGCTGCATTAGCCACAGTCCATTGCTTTAGCAGGAGCTGGCCAGGGTTGCAGTAAATTAAAGTTTGTGCCTTCCTGCTGGCTGTTTAATGCAAACCCTGGAGGAAGCACTGGCTCCCCTGATATCAGACACTCTTAATTAATGGAGCACAAATTGAATAGCTCCCGTTCCCATGCGATTCATTAGGAGAACACAGATGGGCTCCGAAGCATCAATCCCAATTGCACCCAGCAGAGTGGCAGAGGGCTGCCTGATTGGACTCCCACTAGGTCCAGCAGACACAGCTGCGTCCAAGCTGAGCAGAGCCCTAGGTTGGTAAACAGCTCCTCACCCTTGCATTTGACAGGCAGCAGATGTACATCTTCTCTTTATTTACCCGATAAACAGCACAGATACTTGGTGAGAAACACGCCATCTGACAGCTGCAACACCTCTGTCATTCACTGGTTTGGAGCCGCCAGCAATTTTGCTAGAGGATCCAGTGACAAGATGGACGAAGGCTCTGCCCTTCCACCTGTGCACAGCCGGGATCAAGTCTTATCTTAGGTCTCCCATAGAAATTAATTTCCCAGATCTTGCCTAATCTTCATGTGTGTGTCAGGTGGCAGGGCTGTCAGTCTCTGCTCAGGAGAGGTGTCGGGGTCATCATAGGTCAGGTCTGAGAGGTGCATTGGCAGCTGGGGAAGCTTGCACAGAGCCCGCCTGCACCATGTATGCCTCACACTGCTGCTGCTGTTCCCTGCTCTCCTGAGCACTAACCCCACTCACCAGCCATGGCATGCCCCTCGGGATGTGCATTAAGCGGTTAGGGGAGGGGCTGGAAGCTGCAGGGAGTGTTTCAGAACGACCTTCTTCTCAGTCTAAGAACAGGGCTTCTAGGACCACAGCCTGGCATTCCTTTGCCCAAGAATGGAGGGCTGAGCATCTTTCCTCCCCTCTTGCTCCTGCACGGGCTTGCCGAGTCCCTGACTCCCTTTGGTAAAGAACTAATGAGCTGTTGCTTGCTCCCTCCCCCCAGTCTCCTTGCACACACAGGTGGGTCTCCTTGGCAACAGGTTTTTCAGTCACTCCTTTTCCTCCAGTCTATTTTGATCTGCAGTGAAATGCTAGGGAGATTAATTCCTGTTTTGGAGAAGGGTGGAAGGAGAGGGTGGGCTTTGAAGGTGGGAAATGTGGAGTAGTGAATTATCCACCAAAAATTAACATCCCAGGACTCGTTTTGTGCTAAGCTATTCACTCTATTAGCTATTCAGCTATTATACGACTCTACTTGATAGCAGGCTATGGTCAGTTGGTTCTCACTTCCAGTACAAGACTGAATTTGGTTCCTTATTCCCAGTTCCTTAGGTGTGGTACCAGTTCCTTTTTCATGGGTCCCAGTTCCTTATTCAAAGGCCAAATCTATTTGAAATATATTCATGTTAAGACTCATTTTTTAGAAATGTCATCAAATTAATGTGTTTGAATGTGATAAAGAATTAAAATACTAATTACTTAATTATTTATTAATTAAATAATCAGATAAGGAGCTCGGATTTGAGTGTCTGTACATGACAAAATAGGTCTTGGGTCACCCCAGATGACACATCCTCACAGCCAACAGACTGTTCTGAAGGATCTGGGACATACTACTTGCCGATCTGAAGCTTTGTTCCTGCACATGCTGCCATCTGTTAGGTCTTGTCCCACTTCCATATTGTACATAGAGCTTAAATAAGGAAGAGGGTTTTGACAGACTGTACATGACATAACACATCGCAGGTCACCCCATGTGCCATCCCATCCCCTGTGACCGTTATTTCATGAAGAGATGTTATGCCACTTCCTTTCTTGTCTGATAAATATATTACCCCAGTTTTTATTTTGTTAGTTAACATGGGAAATGCATGTACAAATCAACAAAAAGCCATATGCAATCAGTTTGTTACAAATCCAGTTATAATGTTTTCACAGAAATTATACGATAGTTAAAAATGAAGACGTGTATAGGAACATTGGTTTGTTGTTAGATTAATTAAGAGGAGGAAAAATGGCTAAATTTATCAACATTTGTTTAACTGTGTTACAGATATAAAAGCATTTGTTATTGTTTTGTTCATTACACAACAAATATAAAATGAACACAAGGCTTGAGCTCAGTGAGCTCCCAAATAATCTTGTTTATTAACTACATGCAAACATGCAAGGCCTAGCTTAATGCATACTGCTGTTCTGAGCGGTTTCTGATAGCTTTTAAAATATAGAAAACTGTAAAAACCATTAGAGTGCTCACAAATGACTTAAAGGAATACTGCCCTATTCCTGTACACTACAATTAGCTGATCCAGTCTTAAGTGTTGCTATGGGACTTGTACTACAAGAGTAATGTGGCTTGGTACACTTTAGAAGAATTTGGAGAACTCTATCTGTGGCTAGAATATCCGCACTTCCTTTCCTTTTTAATTCCAAAACTCCAGACTAGAAATGCCAGACCTCTGTCCAAGTTTGTGGAAACATATAAAATGTTGTATAACAGCAACTTCGTACCTATAATGGTAACACCTTTGTTTAAATAAACTCTATTGGTTATGCAAATAATGTTGCTGACTTCTGTTGAACTGATCAATATTTGAACGTTGTTTTAAATATTGTTATATTCAAGTTACATGGAAAAGTACTATAGAGAAGCCGATGAAGGATTTTTCTGTGGTAGGGACATTTCCTTTTTTGCTGCGAATGGTATTAGAGAAGACATGAGTCACTATTTTGAGATGGAGCCACAAAAATGCATCTTGTTTTTTTTCAACTTATTTACTATCAGACCCAGAAATCTCTGGTGGAAATAGATGAGTGTCAAATTTTTGATTATTTCTGCGATTAGACTTAATCACAAATGTAAATAATAAGATGCATGGTTCGCCATTAAAGAAATGATGTGTACTCAGTTGACATAGTACTTGCTTGCTTTGATGCTAAAACTGTAAAATGAGTAAAGAAATTGCAATGTATTATAATAAAAATACTTTACTTGAGCAATTGGTGCTGCTGCTAGTGCTGATCACTGGTGACCCCTGCATTTAAGCATTCCTAAGGATCTGTATGCTAAGGCCCTGTTTTGCACAGAGAGGAAGTTTCTTCATTAATTTCTGCATAAAATTGCTGCAGCCATCACCAAATTATGCCTCTCCTTAAGGAGGTTTTTATGGTCTGTAATCCTGACACAACTAACTACTGCATCCAACATCCATCTGGAGGGGAAACTTTGATAAAGGTGCATGTGCCAAAGGGCCAGTAGCAGCGTTTCATAGATTCAGAGATTTTCAAGCCAGAGGGGACCATTAGGTCATCTAGTCTGATCTCCTGTATATCACCACAGAATTTCATCCAGCTATCCTGGTACTGAGCCAAGTAACAATTTGTGTTGGACTAAAATGATATTTCTGGATGGCATCCACGCTTGATTTGGAAACATCAAAAGCTGGAAAATCTATCACTTCCTGTGATCATTTGTTCCAATGGTTGATCACCCACACTGTTAAAATTTTGTGCCTAATTCTAATGTCAATTTGTCTGGCTTCAGCTTCCAGCCTGTGATAAATAAAGGGGGGTAGCTCCCTTTGATGGACACCCAGCCAGCCAGTTACTATAAAATCCCTCTCGGTAGCTGTTCTTTACTTGCTTTACCTGTAACGGGTTAAAAAGTCCTCAAGGTAAAGAAAAAAAAATGGGCACCTGACCGAAAGAGCCAATGGGAAGGTAGAACTTTTTAAAACTGGGAAAGAAACTTTCCTTTTGTCTGTTGCTCCCTGAGCTGAAGAGACAGGGCAGCAGGAATGCTGTGTAAAGTTTGAACCAGACATGATCATAAATCATCAGATCATGCCTAGAACTACTTAGCTGAACTCCAAATGTGCAAGTAGATCAGAATGTTTAGCTAGATGCGATTAGGGTTATTTCTTATTGGCTTGTGGACCCCTCTGTGCTAAACCCAGATGCTTTTGTTTGCTTGCAACCTTTAAGCTGAACCCCCAAGAAAGCTATTTTGGGTGCTTGATTTTTGGAATTGCTCTTTTAAAATCTAGCAAAAGCCTAAGTTCCAGATATATGTCCTTTCTTTTTTTTTAAATAAAATTTACCTTTCTTAAGAACAGGATTGGATTTTTGGTGTCCTAAGAGGTTTGTGCATGTTGTTTGATTAGCTGGTAGCCACAGCTTGTTTCCTTTCTCAGCTCTTCCCTGGAGGGGAGGTGAAAGGGCTTGAGGGTACCCCACAGGGAGGAATTCCCAAGTGCTCCTTCCTGGGTCCAAGGGTTGGGTTTTTTTTGTATTTGGGTGGTGGCAGCGTTTACAAAGCCAAGGTCAGAGAAAAGCTGTATCCTTGGGAGTTTAATACAAGCCTGGAGTGGCCAGTATTAATTTTTAAAATCCTTGCAGGCCCCACTTCTGCACTTGGAGCGACAGCCTTGACACAGCCATTCTCTGCTAGATTTATGAGCCTTTCAGTACCCAGTATTTTGTCCACTGAAAACTACTGTATGCTGTAATCAAGTCATGTCTCAACTTTTTTTTTGGAAAAGCTAAGCAGATTGAGCTCTTTCACTCTCTCATGCAAGGTCTTTTCTGCAGCCCTCACATCATTTTTGTGGCTCTTTTCTTTGCCCTTTACAATTTTTCAACACCCTTTTAAGATATGGACGCCAGAACTGGATGCAATAGTCTAGTGTCGATCTCACCAAGGCCATAAACAGAGGTAAAAATCACATCCTGCTCCTACTCCTTACTTCCATTTATACATCCAAGGATCACATTCACCCTTTTTGCCACAGCTTCGCGCTGGGAGCTCTTGTTCAGTTGCTTGTCTCCTTCATTAATGATTTGGTTAATGGAATGGAGTGTATACTTATAAAATTTGCAGATGACACCGAGCTGGAAGGGTTTGCAAACACTTTGGAGGCCAGGATTAGAATTCAAAATGACCTTGACAAAGTGGAGAATTGGTTTGAAATTAGCAAGATGAAATTTAGTAAAGAAAAGTGAAACGTACTACACTTGGGAAGGAAAAATCAGACCCACAAATGGGGAATAACTGGCTAGGCAGTAGTACTACAGAAAACAATCTCAGGGTTACAGTGGATCACAGACTGAATATGAGTCAATGTGATGCAGTTGCAAAAAAGACTAGAATCTTTCTGAGAGATATTAACAAGTAATGTCGTATGCAAGACATAATTGTTCTGCTCTTCGCGGCACTGGTGTGATCTCAACTGGAATACTGTGTCCAGTTTTGGGCACCACATTTTAAGAAGATGTGGACAAATTGGAGAGAATTTAGAGGAAAGCAATAAAAATGATATAAGGTTGAGAAAGCCTGCCCTAAGAGGAAAGGTTTTAAAAAAAAGGCATGTTTAGTCTTGTGAAAAGAAGATTGGGGGGGACTTGATAAAGACTTCACCATCTTCATTATAATCTTTAAGATGCTTCGTCTGTTGTTCTCCAAGTCCACCAAACGTAGGAGTAGTAGTAATGGGCATAATCTGAACCAAAGGAGGTTTCGGTTAGATATTAGGGAATAACTTCCTTAGTATAAGGTAGTTAAGCTCTTGAAGAGACTAATAAGAGAGGGTGTGGAATCCCCATCATTGGAGGTTTTTAAAACCAGGTAGACAAACACTTGTCTAGGTATACTTGGTGCTGCCTCTGCTCAGGGAGATGGGAAGACGACTCTGGAGGTCCCTTCCAGGCCTACATTGCTGTGATGCTAAATCCTTTTCAGAGTCAGTGCTTCTCAGGACACAGTCCCTCCTTCGGCCGGTATGGCCTGCATTCCTTGTTCCCAGATGTGTTAAAACATACTTTATTTGAATGCAGATCACTTTGAAGGACTGCTTTGTCCTCATCATTATTTACCACTCCTCCAATCCTTGTGCCAGCCACAGATTTGATCAGCAGTGATTTTATATTTATTTCCTGGTTGTTGGTGAAAATGTTGAATAGCATTGGGCCTAGTATTGATCCTTTCAGACCTCACTAGAAACACACATGCTCAATGATAACTCCCCACTGGCAACTGCTTTTTGAGACCTCTCACTTACCCATTTCTTAATCCATTTAACATGTGCTTTGTTGATATTATACTGTTCTAACTTTTTAAACCAGAATGTCATGTGGTATTAAGTCAAATGCCTTACAAAACCCTAAGTATTTTATATCTATTCTGTAGAGGTTCTTATGCTGAGCTTATCCGTATCTGAGCACCTTCTGAGCATTAATGCACCTTCCAGTAGTGCATTAAGCAGTGTGACTACACATCTGTCATATGGTGCTTGTTCTCTCATCCTCTACCCAGGGATAGAAGCATGTGTAGTGGAGTGTCTTGTTTTGGCAGGGTTTTAGCTTTATCTTAACTATTTAAATATGCATATTGCTGTGTGTGTGTTAGAGAAGGCACGGTCAAAGAAGTGAGCCTTGCACTTGGAGCAGAAGGTGGTGAGGTTAGTGATTGTCCTTACTTCCTGGGGGAGTTTATTGCACAGTAAGGGACCAGCCACCCAGAAAGCTCTGTCTACTGCCCAGACAAACTTTACCTTTATTGTAGAGAGTGCCACTGTGCCTGAGGAGTGGAGTTGTTGACCACATCTTTGTTCCGGAATTTAAGAAATCTTTACAAGAGCCTGGGCTCGGGCCATTCCATGCCTTGAAAATAAGGATGATACTTTGAACTTTATTTGAAATTCTGTGTGAAGCCAGTATAGAGAGCAGAGGACAGGTGTGATGTGTTTGTGGCAACCTATGTTGCTGAGGAGATGTGCTCTAGCAGTCTGTAGTAGATGAAGTTTACTAAATTCTGATGGTTTCATGCCCAGGTGCAGCACAGTGTTTTCAGCCGACCGAGAGGTAACGAAGGTGTGAATAATTTAGACCAGGTTATCGTCCACCAGGGTAGGAGAAAGTATCATAGCCAACCAGGGATAGCAGAAAGTATTACTCTTGGCTTCCGCTATGTGAGAGCTTAGCATCAGCAAGGAATCCAAGGGTACTGTTCTATTAATTTAGATGGAATATATGGGCCCAGAGAGTCAAAGTGTTAACGTGACCCTCTCTCTATCTGACATTAAGCAGTTATAAACAAGGTTGAGGGTTGGTACACAGAGACCTCAGTCAGCTTAGTGCCATGAGAAACACACCATTAAAAAAAAGGAGTACTTGTGGCACCTTAGAGACTAACAAATTTATTTGAGCATAAGCTTTCGTGAGCTACAGCTCACTTCATCGGATGCATTCTGTAGCTCACGAAAGCTAAATTGGTCAGTCTCTAAGGTGCCACAAGTCCTCCTTTTCTTTTTGCGAATACAGACTAACATGGCTGCTACTCTGAAACACACCATTAAAACCTTTTTTTCCTTTATTTAAAGAAAAAGAAGGAAAACCAGTTAAAGCATTTGTCAGTCTCTTGGATGGGATTAACGATGGTGATAATTGTTGTTTTTGGGAAACAGGGAATAAGTTAGTTGAAATACTAGAGCTGTTGTTATTTCTGTAGCCTGACCTCATTTTCTAAAAGCTCAGACAAAACACACACAAAAGGGGAAAGAAAAGAACAGCAAAGATAAAATATGCAGCTTCTGTCTCTGGTATTGATTCTCACTTGCAACCTCACTGTTAGAGAAATACAGACTTGGCACACAGTCTTATTAGCCACTCCAAAACCTGGGAAACTTGTACCAACACTGCGTTGTTTAGGGAATTGCTTTTATCTGATTCTCTGGTCATGAATCTACAGCAGTATTGCAAAATAAGCAGTCTTGGCCAACTAAGCCAGGCTCTTATTAGACAGAAGGGAAAAGGAGAAGGATAGGAAAGAAAAGGTGGGGAAGGAAAAGGACACATGGGGGAGGGGGGATGTGTGTGACAAAGCCTCACATCCTAGGTTAGAGTTAGCCAGAGCCAGTGGAGGTCTCAGCAAACCAGACATTCTTCAACAAATCGGTCTCTCTGCCTCCTGCATGAAGTCCGTGTTTCACTTATGGACACAAAAACATCTTTGTGCCGAGACAAATTTCAGGATCTATCAAATCTAAATATTACCTGTTCTGCTATACAGGTCAGAAGCTCGGACAAATAGGGTTCTATTGTACCTGTTTTTATTTTTTCACAAAATGCAAAAACTAAAGATTCTCTTAAAAAATGCAAATTCCGTGTTTTTCCAGGGCAAACGGATTTCTAGGATCCCTGATTATCAATAATTGTAAAACAAGCAACAATAACTAATTTAGAGTCCCCCCCCCCCCCCGACACACACACCTTTTACCGGTTTCAGAGTAACAGCCGTGTTAGTCTGTATTCGCAAAAAGAAAAGGAGTACTTGTGGCACCTTAGAGACTAACCAATTTATTTGAGCATGAGCTTTCGTGAGCTACAGCTCAGGAAGTGAGCTGTAGCTCACAAAAGCTTATGCTCTAATAAATTGGTTAGTCTCTAAGGTGCCACAAGTACACTTTTTACCCACTCTATTCCTCCTGAAGAGGTGATAACCCATCATGTGAAATGTCCCACCAGGTTTCAGTATTGCCAATTGTATATATTTTTCTCATCAATGAGAGTTTCTTATTCCTCTCCGTTGTTAACCAGACTCCTAGCGTTGGTATGTAAGCAACTGAAAAATGTCTTCTCTTCACATGTTTTGTCACATCAGTTCAATTTGTTTGTGATGTCTTGAGTTTTAGTTTTGTACAGCATTTGTCTCCCTAGCACCTCCTCTTGTGTTTGTAGCTCAATGCCCTCCTAGCTGCTCCAACTAGTCTCCTACAGAGAAGGTTAGCCCCCAATCTGTGAGATGCCAGCCATCCCATATGTACAGCCCCCACTCCCACTGGAATGTGGCCCAATGTTCCACAAAACCTACACCTTCAGCCTCACACCAGCTGTGCAGCCAACAGTTTACCTCCTGTATTTTCTGCCTTCTCTTGCTCATTGGATTGGAAGGATCTCTGATGAGATCACTTGGACTTTCCTTTTCTTCCACTCCCTTCCAAGGTGCCTGAGGTCTTCTCTAATTTGAACTGTTCCATGTGATGCTGTGTCATTGGCTCCAATGTGTATCATCATAAGTGGACAGACAACTTCATGATCTTGTCTAGTCCTTCAGTTACCTCTCATATTTTCATGCCAGGGATACAGCACACTGTCTTATTGTCCCTGTGTCCCTTGCTGAATTCTGTCCTTTCTTCTTAATATTGAGTTATCAGTGATGATTGTTTGTATTCTTATGATGGATGAACTTCACTTGGTTGCTGCTCATTTCATACCATAAGAACACCCATCAGGTATGTCCCTGGTAGCTTTTTCCATTCCTCTAGAGACAGGTTCTTCTGTAGCTGACTGCTGAGCTTTGACACTTCTAGAGAAGTTGAAATGACTCTTGGCTCTCTTTCTCTCTTGTTACAAACCACTTGTCCACTTTGGTTTCTACTCTCTCCAGTTGTCTTATTGCTGAGCCATCCCCTTGTGGCATCTGACAGTGATTTCCCAATCTGATTGTCCAAGAAGTCTTCACTGTCTCAGATGCTGTACAATATTTCAAATTATGCTTCCAGACAATGTGTTTTCTCCTCCACTACAGCCACCAGCTTGCATTTCAAACACCAGAAATCTGTTCCGTCTTCTGACGGAAAGTAAAACATAGCACATCCAAGGTGGATCACAGCAATTGCTCTCTTCTAAGCCATATCTGCTCTCTGGTGTAGAGCCAAACCTAAAACAGGAATCCCACTCCTCCCTACGCTCCCACCAAAACTCATCCAGGATACCATACCCATTCGCCTGGCAACTGACATATACCAAACCTCACTTCTCAGCTCCTGCCCTCACAAACAGGGAGGGAATAACCACTCAAATTTCAAAAACTGGTTCTGTTCAAAGCCCCACAAATCACAGCAACAAGGCCCTCACTGAGACACAAACAGACCCATATCACTTGGCCAGTTCAGTACCCCCAGCCCAGCCACACCACCCTCCCAAAGAACAACCAACCAACAGATGGAACAAATACAACATGCACCAAGTCCCTCTACCTGCATGAGCCACAGCTTCATCCTCCGACTCCCCTGTTTACTGTGCCTGTTGCCTAGCTAACGGGTGTGTATGTGTTTGAGGTTAGGGGGAGGAGGGCTGGTGACATGGGCCACAATTTTTTGCAAAGAAGAAGTTCCAAATAAGGGAGTTCCAATGTCTCAGCTACAGCAGAACAGTTCAATGGTTGTGCTGACCTGAGACTTAATTTATCACATACAGCCAGTCAAAACCCAGTTCAGTCACCATTTACAATATGGAAGTGGGGTGGTGGCATAACAGGCGACAGCATATTGCTCATAAACAAAGCTTTGGTCAGTAAGTGGCATGACCCAGTCCTTCAGAGCAGTCTGAGGTGCGCAGGGATGTGTCACTTGGGGTGACCGAGACTTATTTAATCACATACTGCCACTCAGATCCCAGCTCCTCATTTGATTATTTAGTTAATAAGTAATTAAGGAATTAGCCATTTAATTTTTATCACATTAGCTTACTGTAAGATTCAATTTTTAGAAATTTAATTGATTTAAAAAATATAATTTGAATAAATCTTTTGAATAAGGAACAGGGAACTCTGAGTAAAGAGCTGCTACCACAAATAAGGAACTGGGAAAAGGAACCAACTTCAGCCTCCTCCTCCAGTGGAGTCTATTAATCTGTCACTGTGTTACACACATCTCCCTCTGATACACTCAGCTTTGTTTTGCACTGTCTCTTTGTTGAGATTTTAAATACTTGGAACAGCAACAGCTCTCAGCTCTTACAACATGAGAGAGAGAGAGGGCGCAAGCGGTGAAAGTAAACAATCCCCTGCTCAAAGGATATTGTTCTGACTTATGCATGTGATGCTCATTATACAGTGCACTGTGAACCAGGAGTCAGCATCAGCCAGTGCATCTTGAGCTACAGAGCACTCACCAATGGTTGCAAAGTGACTCTCTGCCCTACGCCCCAATGTTGGAGGGTGAAAGGGTTGGGGGAAGAGATTGTGCCTGTTACCTTGGACCAGTAAAGGGTTCCAGGGTCTTTTGGAATTCTTATTCCCTGGCCTTCTGAATTCACATAAGAATTTAGTTACTCAGAAATTGTTCTCTACAGAAAAAACAGTGGAGAGCTCTGTTCCAGGCACTTCTAGGACTAGCTAGATACACTAGACAACACTGGGCTGCTTTGGATGAGTGCCTTTTTCAGGAATAACAATGTGGATGTGATTTTTTTAACCTATTAAGCGAAGTGTGAAGTTGCCGAGACACGGTGCGTGAATGACTGCTGCCTAATTTATGCATCTAATTACTAGGACTGAATACAGAAATCAGGTAAATTGAAAATGGGAATCAGGTAACGTTGGCCATTTGCACACACAAGCACAGTAACATGTTTTCAAAAGGGTTACAACTCAAGGCATATATCTAGACAGGGAATATTTAGACAGAAAAGTCACATTTCAGAGCAGCTGTTACCAGTTTCTAAAAGCAAGCTATTTACAAGGTTTCTAATAGAATTCCCACCAGCCTAGTCCGGAAACCTTATTGGACATAGTTTCTAGTTGATGGTGTTGTATTAATGAGTTGCTCATTTGCTTCCACTAGGAGGGAGGGAAACCTCTCCAGAAGAGTCCAGGAGACATGGGTTTCACCATGACTGGACGGGAACGCTCAGAATACGTGCGATGGAAAAAAGAACGAGATCAGATCGACCTTGAGAGGCTAGCGCGCCACAAGAACGCAAAGGGCGAATGGCGACGGGCTTGGGATGTAGAAAAGTCAGAGCACATGTAGGTCATCTACACCCCTGAGGTGCCTAGCATGCTACAGGCCCTATTACGGTGAATGATAAGTTCTATATTCTGTTGGGACATTGTGAGCTGGTAAACTGTGAAACACTAAATCCCAGGGGCTGATCAGCATGGGTTCTACAGGGACTCTGAGAGCTGTAGAGGGGGTTGAATCACATCCCATTCTCACTACCTCTATAGAGGGGTTGACCCCCAGCTAATTCCACTGGTCCTCCACAACTTCAGGCATATGGGACTGATGGAGGTAGGAAGAAGCTGGGGCTGTTCCAAAAGGGACAGTTGGGCAAATCCGCTTTGATATTTCAAACCTTATCATCCAGTCGTCATGATTTCTCCTTTTCATTTCCATAAAAAGCCAGCCCCAGCTACATCACCCGTACCTTATAAAGTAACCTCCTTCAGACATTCTAGTGTGCTCTCTGTCATGGGCAGGGCCATCCTGTGTCAGTTCAATGACTAGCACGGTATACAGTACTGTGGAATGACTCTCATCATGGTATTGCAGAGTAATGAGGTAGCTTCCCTTCATTTACATTCTGCCTCTTTAGCAACCCAGCTGAAATGCACTGGCCAGGTGGCGTTTAGGAGTGGAACACATTGCACACACTGGCCCAAGGGCTTTGGAATAGGGCTCGTTACATGCACTGGATTGAATGTTCGTACCATTATATGTTCTAGACAGAGGGGTTTGCTGGTACCAGACTCATATTGTGTACTGTACAGAGCGCTTTTACGAGACAGGTATGCGGGATGGTCCTTTGGTTACGTGCTAGAACTGTCAGCTGGAAGATCTCAGTTCTGTGCCCAGCTCTACCACAAACTTCCCATGTGATCTTGAGAAAGTCACTTAAAGCCTGCTTTTTTAGAGATGCATTGGGAGTTGTGGGTTTATAGCACCTCTGAAACTATGGCTGTTAACCTTTCTGTACCTCAGTTTACCCATTTGTAAAACAGGGATAATACTCACCTAGCTCACAGCTGGTTGGTGAGGCTCCATTTATTAACATTGGTAAAGTACTTAGAGATTCTCAAACAGAAGGTGCTATGAAAGTGCATAAAGTTAATGCTTATTACTTTATTTATTATATGTAGTAGGTGGAGAGCTTCTGGGCGTGGAACTGTGTGCACAGAGCAGAAAGCTTTTGGCAAGAAAGCTCCCACAGAGAAGTTTTGACAAATTTTTACCATTCACTATTTCAGCAGTTGCCCTATATACGCTGTAGAAAACCATATGATAAATTAATTTATCATGCACCCATGACAATTTCACCTGTACTCTGCTCACTGTTCCATCTCCCTGGGACTTGCTGTAATGTTCCAAATCACCAAACAGCTTCCAATAGGCTCCCACTTTTTTAAAATAAAAGTCTCCCTGCCAGGATCAAAGAGATGGGTAGCACATTTGTTACATTTTAACCCCTGGATGAGTTGGAGAGCTCTTTTTACCTCTAAGATTTCAGTCGTTATGTTATTTCAGTTATCTTGTGAAACTGTAATGTTATTGGAGTCATGGTACAATACTTGCCTAGGTAAGATGGAGGTCTTTAAAATGAAACAATTAAAAACAAACCCCTCAATCTGCCATAGATTTGTTTCCTCTGTCTCCCCCCAGATGTGGAACTTCCACCCCAAAAATTACCCTGGCTTGGCACCCAATTAATATTCAGACAGGTCAATAATAGTTTTTTTATACATAAAGATATCACAGCTTTAATGTCCAGTATTTCGCAGTTATATGGGCATAGAATTGGGTACTTTATACCAATGGAAAGGGGAAATTCCCAACTTCCTAACTGGAGGCACCACCAGGAGGAGTCCACGATATTGTGATCTTTTAAGTTTATTGTCAGAGACAGACTATTGAACTAGATGGGCCACTTCTCTAGTACGACAAATCCTGTGTTCCTAGAGAAAAACAATTTTAGGTCATTTTTAGTAGTTTGCGTGGCTCCCCCCCTTCACCTTGCATAATTGGACTCATGGTAACAAGGGCACCTGGCTTTACAGGTGGATACAAAAAATAATCCTGATTAAAAAATCCAAAAGAGTCCTAAAATAGTTTCCCTGTGGCATATACAGAATACAAGATGGTCTGTTCTGGTATGAAAGCTTTAGAAGGTCTCCTTTGGGGTAAGTAACGTGCGCAGTAAAATGTGCCTTTAGAAGGTCTCCTTTGTGGTGAAAGTATATGTGACTGGTGGATATGGCTTCTCTAGGAGCATTTCAGTACTTCAGTGTAGCTACTCACTACAGTGACGGGCAGGGTTCTCAGAGGCTCATAGACTTTAAGGTCTGTCAGCGTAGTTAATCCACCTTCGCAAGAGAGGGAAGCTAGGTCAACAGAAGAATTAGGGGGAGAGGTCATCTTAATTATGCCACTCAGGTGTGGATTTTTCATACCTCTGAGCAACACAGCTGGGTTGACTTCACTTTTGAGTGTAGACCTGCCTCCTGCTTATTGAAGTGAGTGGGTTTGTATCTGACAATGCCCTGTTTTTTCCTGCAGGTTTGAGGAGGACTTTAGTAAGGATGGGGAGCCAGTCTTGGATAATCTCAGCAGTAAGAAAGGTGAGGAAGGGACACACCGGTCCTATTTTGACATTTGTTAGCCATGAACATGTGGCTCACTGGTCCACGTCAGGTGTGAAAGATCCAGTCGCGGGATACTTTGCTTTCCATCAGGCCTGAACAGAAATGGCTCTAAAATCAGCATATAAGTCTCAGCACTCTCTGTTTTGCAGAGTGCTCAGTGGATCTGAATTGTGTGTGTACTGTCACTACTCTCCATTCCCCAGAGTGCAGCCGTGACTAATTCAATAACTTGGGCCCAGATCCTCAATGGGAGTTGAGCACCGAAATGCCTTTGAGGATCTAGGCCTTGCACTCTCTGCTATTTATGATGTTATAGTATTTAGAGAAGCTTAGAACTGGCTCCTTTCCCAAGCGCTGGTTTCACAAGGAGTCAGATTGCAAAGCTCTCCTGCAGCTCATCATCTGTGCTCCCAGGGGCACATGCCAGGTTCTTAATTAGGATAAATCCACCACAGTTCCCATTCTCAGGAGATGTACCGAGGGAGTGAGGCTTTGCTGCTAGAACATATCACATGAACAACATGCTCTCCATTGTGCTTTCACTATATAACCCTACTGCTTTTTTGTGTGTGCTGTGCCCATTCAGGGGGAAGAAACACCAGGAAATTCCAGCACAGGTCCTTTCCTTTTGAAGGGAGAGGTGAGTAGTGCCTGTGAATGGCCTTAAATTGAACTACTGGGCACTCGCTCTCATTACACCATGCTGCGGTCCGGGGTCTCACATACACTGACCAGTGAGGGAGTTCTATGCAGGTGGGAGTTGGGGCTGGAGTACCGTCTCAATAGTGGACACGTTGGATATAAGGAGACCTGGGAATATAAGGTCCATGCATGCTTCAGGTTGCATTTTCCTAGTGGCTGCCTCCTTTAGCCATGTTCCCTACCCCGCTCAAGAATGGGACTGACACCTGCAGAAGGATCCTGGGGGGCAGTGTGGTAGCTAAATGACACTGAACTGAAACAGAGATAATGGGGGGTTGTGGTCAGGGGGAATTTTGGCTTTGCAGCTTTATATTTTCCTCCCCTCCCACACAGCCCCCTTCTGTAGGAAATACATTCACAAACTCTAGCGATAAAATGAGTCTGGCCCCCACCTGCATGAGTACAGAGCATAAAACCACCAGACAGACCTTATTGCTATGACTTTCTGCTGTCTCTTAGCTCAATGCCAGGTGGCAGAGCTGTAGGAAGACAGGTGCTATGACAGCACCAGTTTCCAGCGCTAGCCAACTGCTGGATATACTAGCCCCAAGCTCTTTGTACATCCTGTCTTTCAGGTGGAGGACAAAGCACTACGAACACAAGTGAGCCTGCTTCCAAAACAGTACCAGTTGTGAGCAGTAAAGCCAGAGGAAAGGATAGACTGACTGGCAGAGCCAGAAGGTAGGAGGACAGTAAGCAGGACATTATGGAAACCATTTTGTAACCACTGCTAGAGGTCTTGCTGTGCAGTTCCTTGCTTCATTTGGAACGACTGAGCTGCTATGATCCATGGGGAGTGCTTCAGGCCAGGGATTACATCATTAGAATTGCATCCCCATTTTTGTGACAGAGCCTGGTGGGACATCCAGTCAGAGACAATCCTATGGAAGGATTGTGAACCACTCACACGCCAACTGCACAATTTTCATTGATGGGGCACAAATAACTGATGGATCAGACAAACGAATCCTGACAGACTGGGCGATACTTGCCCACTCCCAACCCCCAGCCTGCTGAGCATGTCTTCTCCTGTTTTCAGGCTTTGCTGGCCCAGGGAGCAGGCCTCCTGAGATTGTTCCCAAGGGTAGCTAGTAATTAGAATGACTGACTCCTTCAAGAGACCTTCCCTCTAGCACTCAGCAACTTTTATGAACGTGTATATATATATACATATCATACGTAAAAATATTGAGAGGGACTCTCCCCTCAGCTCAGCCTCACCCCCTGTATGTGACTGGAGTGGTGTAAAGCAGTGGTTCTCAAAGCCGGTCCGCCACTTGTTCAAGAAAAGCCCCTGGCAGGCCGGACCAGTTTGTTTACCTGCCGCATCTTCAGGTTTGGCCGATCGCGGCTTCCACTGGCTGCAGTTCGCCGCTCTAGGCCAATGGGGGCTGCAGGAAGCAGTGCAGGCCAAGGGACATGCTGGCTGCCCTTCCCGCAGCCCCCATTGGCCTGGAGTGGCAAACCGCAGCCAGTGGGAGCCATGATCGGCTGAACCTGCGGATGCAGAAGATAAAGAAACCAGTCCAGCCTGCCAGGGGCTTTCCTTGAACAAGCGGCGGACCAGCTTTGAGAACCACTGGTGTAAAGGGACCATACAAGCCCTGATTGAGCCAGGACAGAATTCTCCAGCACAGGCACAGTGGGCTTGTCTACAAGGAGACTTAGTGCACAGCCAGCAGAGTGTAAATCTACAGTGCACTAGCATGCCTCATACTAAGTTGTCCTGGGGCCCTGCTACGGTGCACTACAGGTTCCATAGCGTGCTTTGACAGACTGGTGTTTGAAACAACCTCTGTCAGTAAAACCAGCCAGGGTGTTCTAAGGTCAGGGAGCCCAGCTGTGTGAAGGGCATGCTGGGAAGAGGCAGGGCCATACTACGTAGCACTGTAAAGATTTCAGGTAGTGCTGCTACCCACAAACACCTCACAGGGCACTTCCCAACGCCCCAGAAATCCTCAGAATCAAAAAGGGCATGAAGGTGCTTACAGCTATCTTAGCCCCTACTTCTACTGGGTTGCAAGTTTTGTCCTGAGCTTCTTAGAGGTACAGCACAAAATGATACCCATTAAGAAGGCATTGCTAGTAACCGCAGAGCTAAGATCGCATTGAGATAAGCAGAACTAAAATTCCTAGGCCTTATTTTCCTATGACAACAGTTTTACTCTGGTCTAATTCCACTGACTTCAGTGAAACATCTGTTGATTAGACTGGTGTAAGGGAGAGGAGAATCCAGCTAGCCACTTCTGTTTTATACTTTAATGATTCAGTTTAGCTTCCAAATTTGGCACACTTCAGGGCAAACTCCAGCCTTCCAGTGCTACACTACCTAATGGCTTAATAACAATTCTAATCTTCAAACTACAATCATACTGTGTACCAGCCAACAAGAGAAGTCTAAGTGGATTATATACCCAAAACTTAACACATCAAGACCACAAACAAAATTCTACTATATGTTTACAGTGTGTTTTTAAAATAATCAGGTCAGTTATGAAACAAACACAGCTACACTGATGTATAAACAGATATGTTTCCTATGTACAGCTATAATATGTTACAGAACACTGGTAAGCTGGTACTTTGCTGTGTAGTATTAATTTCTTGATATGTGCACTGAAGATGATAGCACTCTTGAATTGAAATTGAATTCGTTAGAAAGGGTGATCATGTGAAGTATGGTGACATGTCATGATGGTAGTGGGACTGGCACTGTCTTGTATATGGCTGTTTTAACTTACAATTTCCTTGCTTTTTAGTCTCTGCATTGTGAGGAAAGACATTTGAGCAACCTTAACTCTAAGTTAATTACATTTTGCGTTGGAATACATTTAGAACAGAGAGATGGGACCTATTATGTCTCCTCAAATCCAATCTTAAGTTAATTACAAAACATTAATTGGGTAAGAATAACATCAACAGCAAAAAATAATCAAGTTATCACAGTCTTTGTTTATAAGCTACATTAAGCCCCACTTCATTCTGAGGTTCCATCTCCAGTCAGCCACAGTAGTAGCTGTTTCCAAAAGAAAAGATGCCACGTAACTCTGCCACACAGACAGTTCTTGACCTCAAAAGGTAAAGTAACTACAAAATGTCACCCCAGTTCCTAATACTCTAGCCCCCACAGGTGCAAACCAGATTCCCAGATCTGAACAACTCCAAACTTGAAGTTTGTGATTTAGGACCATCTGTAATATACGCACAGCAATTACTTCAACCAATGAACTGCAGCCACCTCTGGGGTGGACTACCCAACACTATAACAGGAAGCAAAGGCAAATACGGTATCCATCTGAAACTACTGGGGAAATTTAGAGAGGTCAAATGTAGTTACCCAACTGACAAGGGCACTGGGGCTAGCGCCCCTGCTGTTGTGAGAATGAAAGTACTATGGACTTACAACCACAGGTGATCAGGACCTTAGTTTTCCATCTCTTCTGAAAGACAGCACTTTCACAACACAGTGTCCCCAACACCCTACTGGGATTAGGGTGACCACCCATCCTGATGGGTGGGACAGTCTAGAAATGCAGAGTTCAAAGTCCCGGTCCCGGGTTGTATGACTTCGGGACAGCATGTGTCCTGGATTCCCTGTGGTGCACTCCGCACCTGCCTGAGGCTCAGGGACGGCACCAGCCTCTTCCCAGTGTTTGTGGGGGGGTGAGGTGGGCATTTTCCCCCCTCACCATGAAGCCCCGCCCCTGCTCCTCCTTCCCCCCCCCCCAACCATGCCCCCTGGCCAGGTCGGAAGCTGGAGCTGGGTCATGGTAAGAGGTGCCCAGGGAGCCTAGGCTGCTGTGGGGAGCCCTGGACTCTCCACCTGTCCTGGGCAGCATGCCCTGGGGGGCTTTCAGGCCCCCTGACTCCCTGCCCAGGGCAGGTGGAGGGGCTGGTGCTCCTCACAGCAGCCTGGGCTCCCTGGGTGGCTTTTACCACAGCCCGGCTCTGGCTCCGGCTTCCAGTCTGGCCAAGGGGTGGGGGCCTCAGGGGACGAGGAGAGGAGTGGCAGGGGCAGGGCCATGGAGGGGACAGGGCTCCTGTATGTGTCCTGCTTTTGCATTTTGAAAAGGTGGTCACCCTAACTGGGTTGTTGGTTCAGCCCTGAATCAGAGGAAAGACTACACCTCCAGAATCACCATCACTGGTTCCTCCAGCAGTTGAGTTAGTATCTCTGCACACCAAGCTGAGGAACTCAGAGTCCAAGACTCATTTTATAATGGACCGTGATCTATTCCTTGAAAATAAACACACTAACAGTGCCCACCTCTGGAGAGTTTGCTGGACAACTTGTTCCAAGAACAGGCTGTGTCTTGCTAAGGGACATGCACATAAATCCCCCAAGAGCAGCTACTCTAGGAAACCGAACAGAACAAACAAATTGTGTTTTCCATGGCCGGGCTGCCCTGGGAATGCGAGCTGAACCATTATAAAGATGATTTTCTTTCTTCTGTCTTCTTGTATTCGTCCTTCCCTTTGGAGTCTGCTAGTTTTCATGACTTTTGGAGAGGACGGGGTTGGAGGTGGGTAGGTTAAGGTTGCCGAGCCTGAAGTAGCTGTGAATTCTCCTTCAGCCTGGGCCACCCACCCTATTCTCTCAAATGATGTCCACTAAGAGGTGCTGGGAGGGGAGTGGGCTTGGGGTTCTTGCTTAGGAATCACATCTGCTTGGGTTAAGTGCCTCAGAGAGTCACATAAAAGACCCCTGATAACTGCTCTGGAGCTCAGATTCTGGATGCTTGGCTGGGAGGGCTCAATTTCAGGTGCACTTTGGCTTTTGAAACCGTCTAATTCCTCATGAATAAAATGCTATGTGGTGACTGACAGCTGTATTGCTGCTGTTCCTATGGGCCTGGAGATACAGAGGGGCAGAATGGCTTCCTACACAGTTTCATACACAGGAAAGGGTCGGTTATTTTGATCAATGCTCGCTCTCACATCTTTGGCTATGCACCTCTTTTCCCCTGGAGAGAAGGCAAGGACATGCCTCTGGGCCATTCTGGGAAAGGCAGATGCAGCCAAGATGTTGGGAACCATGAAGTAAATTCATCAGCAAGTTGTCTATCTGCCAAGAGTTGACTGCTCTGATTCTGGTCCATGCCCTCTCTGTGCTCTCTCCCTACTCCCAATCAGTAGGATGTAAGGAGCTGGTTTAGGAAGAATGACGATGTTAGAAAAACCTAACCACATTAGGCCTCATCCCCTCCAAATGTTTCATCTTTAATAAAGCCTAATTCTGGTTGGTTCCTAGGCAGTGAGCTAAGTAGTTGATGTATTCTTGGCTTATAGATGTTTTAGCTATAAAATTAGGCTCTGTATAATTAGTTTTGTGTGTAATTATCATTAAAATGCTATGCACTAAAAAGCAGTCCAAGTTCTTGAGCTGCTTATTGGAATTAACAAGGAGAGTTGTTTGTTTCCCTTCAAGATAGGGCAGACTGACAACAACATGTTACACAATGCTCCGTGCAGACTGAAACATAGCAATTGCCATACTTCACTAGGCACAGATGGGATAATCTGCCCCCCCACCCGCTGTAGATCTCCTCTTGACCTCTGATAGTTGGAGGATACTGGCTTTAGCCCTGAAGCATGGGGTTTGAAATTCAAGCTGCTGGTTAGTAACCATAAAGCTTTAACTGGTTCCTGGACCATTTAGTTTAGAGAGAGTGTCTTTTGCTTGCCATACAATCAGGACTGTGCTCAGCTACAGCATTCCTTCTATCTGTCACAAGGCTAAAGTTCACAGAAGCAAAGGTGTTCCCAGTGTCAGGCCCTTATCTCTGAAATCTTATCCTGGTGCATATACAGCTGAGCCTGAAACTGGCCAGTTCTAGAGTGAGCTGCCGAACATCTTTGTTCTGGCTTGCCACCAACAGCAGGCCTAGGAATCTCCTCATACCAGAGCTGGTTTTTTGCCTCTTCTGATGCTCCCAAGGAAGGTGGGTCAGTTTTTGCAGAGGACATGCTCTCTGCTTTGGGGACATGATGAGTGGTGCCATTCTTAACTATGTAAAGTTGTACCAGGTGACAAGGACCTTATAAAGACTGGTAGCACAAGTTAAGGTTATCTTTTTACAAGAGCCCCACTTATGAACAATGGTCCAAACAAGCTTGGACATCTCCTATGATGGTCTGGCTGTGCTTTTAAGAAGTCGACCACTGTTTTGCTCTTAAGGAAATAATTATTCCTGCCATGATGGGTTGGATCACAGAAACCCCCTTGGGGCTGCCAACTGATGTGCTAAGACTACTTCTGCCCCTGCTTTCCCTGCCAGCTTGGGACTCCAGAGCCCTGCCTGGTTGTGCCAGACACGCTTGCCGGCCACAAACACAGACCCAGGCCTGAACCACATCCCACAAACTGCAAGCTTAATTGAAAGCAGCTTAAGAAGGGCATCTGAGTGTTAGAGAAAGGAACACAACTCCCAATGGGGTCCAAACCCCAAATAAATCCTTTTTACCCTGTATAAAGCTTATGCAGGGTAAACTCATAAATTGTTCGCCCTCTATAGCACTGATAGAAAGATATGCACAGCTGTTCCCCTTCCCCTGGTATTAATACATACTCTGTGTTAATTAATAAGTAAAAAGTGATTTTATTAAATACAAAAAGTAGGATTTAAGTGGTTCCAAGTAATGACAGACAGAACAAAGTAAATTACCAAACAAAATTAAATAAAACATGCAAGTCTATGCCTAATACAGTAAGAAAGTGATTACAGATGAAACCTCACCCTCAGAGATGTTCCATTAAGCTTCTTTTACAGACTAGGCTCCTTCTAGTCTGGGTCCAGCAATCACTCACACCCTCGTGGTTACTGTCCTTTGTTCCAGTTTCTTTCAGGTATCCTTTGGGGGTGGAGAGGCTCTCTCTTGAGCCAGCTGAAGACAAAATGGAGGGGTCTCCCAGGGGTTTAAATAGACTTTCTCTTGTGGGTGGACACCCCTCCCTCCCCCTGGGTAGAATTCCAGCTACAAGATGGAGTTTTGGAGTCACATGGGCAAGTCACATGTCCATGCATGACTCAGAATTTACAGGTAGCAGCCATGGTTCACATGCTACCTTGAACGTTCTCAAGTAGACTTCATATGTGGATTGGAGCCTTCCAAGATCCATTTTCTGTTAAGTGTTCCTTGATTGGGCACTTAACTTGCAAATTCCTTTCTAAAGAAGCTGCCCAAATGCCTTACTAACGCTACTTAAAATCAAACCAGTACACAGCCAATATTCATAACTTCAAATACAAAAATGATACATGCATACAAATAGGATGAATAGATTCAGTAGATCATAACCTTTACAGAGATATGTTACATGGCATCTGTAGCCTAAAACATATTCCAGTTATGTCATATATATATTCATAAGCATATTCCCATAAAGCGTTATGGGGTGCAACCTGCTATACCCAACGCCGTCACTGGTGGGTGTGTAACACCTGCACCCTGCTGGGCCTTTCTTTCGCGGCAGCCCAGGCCCTCTGAGCATTGAAATGGCAGTTTGTCGTTCCTGAGCTTGGGGCTTCAACCAGCTTGCACATTCACACAGACTCAGCTCAATCAGTGGCAGAGTCAAAACAAGCCTGTTCTGTGGGAAGGTTTTAAAGCAAAAAGATCTTCCCTGTGGAGACAGTATTCCCCATAAGCCCTTCTTCGTTTATCTGACCCACCCTCCTTTTTGGGCCTCCAACCCTCAGCTAATCAGCTTATGCAGCACAGGTTTGAGAACCCTCTGATGAAGGGTTCAAAGCATGTGCTTCAACAAAGTATATTTGGCCTGTCATTATTATTCCTTTTTTGTGTTACCGGAGAAGCTAGGACCCCTCGTCATGGGGCAGGACACCATTGTGGTAGGTGCCGTCCAGACACAGAACGTAGTGACAGTCCCTGTCCCAGAAAGCTTCATAGCCTCTAACAGCTCGTTCCTTTTCTCACAACAAGTCCGAGGGGAAGTACGTTTCTCAGTGCATTTCTCTGACTCAGGCATTCTAGTGCATCTCAGAGAGGAACATAGGGCCCCTGTAGGTATATCAGGATCTCATTCCAGGCCATTTAAGGCATTTGGATCCTACATGATATTATCCCCACAAATACATCACTATGTTTGTTTTTCCTTTTTTTCCCCCCATCCTTATTGTCCCACTGCAGCTCTTCTCCCTCCCCGCCATCTCTTCATTTTCACTTAATGCTCCAATAAATCTGGACTCCTCATCTTGCTTATCGACTACAAGGGAGAGAAAATGAGGTTTGTTTTAAGCTAAAAAACGGGACCACTGTAACACCTAGCAGGAGCGTGTGGTGTAGATACCAATTCCCTATGCTCCGGCTGGCAGGGCCGGATTAACCATTAGCCTAATAAGGCTATAGCCTTAGGCCTTCCTATTTTTTAGGCCCTACTAGTCAGGCAGGGGGCACGGGAGGGGCGGTGGCAGGGAGCGAGCTTGCTCACACTGTCCTGCTGGGGCGCTCCTGCCAGCAGGAAAGGCAAAGCAGCCCCCTGTGAGTTGGAAGGAGCTCAGCTGGCAGCCTGCTTCTTCCACTCCCTCCCATCTGCATCTCCCCACGCTGCAGGAACACACTGGCAGGTATCCGGTTAACACTGGTGACCGGACACTAAAAATCCAGTTACCATGGGAACCCATGCCAGCTGTGGGTGTAGTTTGAGCGGGCATTGTCTCTCCCCGCCCCAGCTCCCTGCATCCCCTGTTTCTCCAGAGCTTTGCTTAGCTGTCAGGGCGGGAAGAGGCTCCCTCTGTCCCTCTCCTTCGCTGAGGCTGACAGGCAGCTCCAGGACACTACCTCCTGGGCCCTAGTGCCCATCCTTTTCATCTTCTATGTGTGCTGGGTCTCATTTCTGGACAACTGGTGAGTGCCTGTGGGAGGGCAGGGCAAGGGGACATGGGGGGGAAGAGGCAGTACCAGAGTGGTAGGGTGGGAAACTTGCACAGAACCTACAGACACTCTATCCATTGCCCCTCCCATGTATAAAGAACAAATTCCCACACATTTGTAGGAAAAACAAAAAACAAAACAAAACATCCTATTCTGGATGCCAGTACTTTAACTTTTACAGTACCTTCCATCGAGAGGCTTCAGATTTATGATGCACAGTGTTCAATACTGTATTGAATGGTACTAAAAATCAAAGAAATTCCATTTTTTCCTTTGATGTATTTTTCTGTACTGGAACGCAGAGGCAACCAAGTTCTTACCTTTTGCTCAGCCTAGTTCCACAGGCCAACACAGATTTGTACTTCTAAGGGGTTGCAAAAGCACTGGAGGAAGCTCAACACACAATGTTGTAGGTTTCTCCCTCCCCTCTCCCTCAAGGATTTTAAATTCACTTCTTAGCAGGCTACGATAGAAAGACTTACTGAATAGGCGAAAGGCAAGTTCCGTCCATTTGCTGGTTCTCTGGCAGTTCAATCTGTCATAAAAGTACCTCACATTTGATTTCTTTTGAGTTTCATTCAAAAAACTTAAAGCTTAATAAACCTGAATTTAGTCCTCATTTTTCTGCCCCAACTCAAACTAACTTCCTTCCCAAGTGGAAAACGTTGGGTAAGCATAGAATATGATTCGAGAAGGGAATGAGAACACAGGCCAATTCCTGCTGACAGTTACACCTGTGTAGCCTTATTGAAAAAAGAACAGGAGTACTTGTGGCACCTTAGAGACTAACAAATTTATTAGAGCATAAGTCTCTAAGGTGCCACAAGTACTCCTGTTCTTTTTGCGGATACAGACTAACACAGCTGCTACTCTGAAACCTAGCCTTATTGACTTCAGGGAGAACAGATTTTTCCACAAGAGTAGATTTTGGTTCCTTCTGTTTTTTCACACCTGGTATAAGCAGAATCTCATTCACTTTCCTCCCCTAAACTCTGAGCACTTTAAGGAAAAAAAATAAGCAAGGTCTACTTGATTTGCACATGCAAATAAAACAGGAAGCTCTCCTTTCATTCTGCACTAGGCTTTAAACAAACACCAGACCTGATGTAACAAAGGTGTCACTACAGCAGCCTTGGCTGGACTGTTCTTTTGAAAGATCCTTAATGATTCTTTTAAGATGCTGATTTTCATGACGTTTTGGGGGGCGGAGGGGGAAGGGGGACCAAGAACACAACAGGGAATAGCTCTGTTTTGACAACTCCTAGTCATTCAAAAGCCGAAAAGTTTTAGATAAAGTTTGTTTAATGTTTGCACAGTGATTTTGAAGAGCTAACATAGTATAGAAGTGCTAAATAAGATGACTGGACAATGGTCTAAAGGTCTGCGTCACTTCTAGCTGTTACCTTTTTCTTACAGAAAGCGTAAAGCAAACAAATGCAAACCATAGGGGGCTGGTGCACACAGAACTCATGCTTAAAAAACATCATGTCAGAGCTGCTGATTACACGTTCTAGAAAAGATAATAGTCCTGCCATGAGTGCAGGGGACTGGACTAGATGACCTCTCAGGGTCCCTTCCAGTCCAATGATTCTATTCTATTATTCTAATTGTGGAAGAGCTTGGTGACAGAATGGCCTGATGTGGTGAATCACTGGAGATTAAGTACACAAACTGAGTATCATCTCACAAATAATATTTGGGTTCAATGTGAAAACACTCATTCATTATCCTCAGCCAGTGCAACACTGGGAGGCAGCTTTCAGAGCAAGACAGCCTAAATACAATGCCATGCAATGTAATTTTCCCACTACTACTTCCTCTACTTCAGTGGATTTTACACCTGAGTGGTTTTCTTTTCCATAATAAAAGCTGGCTGCCTCCTAGACTGCAGCCAGAGTGAGATAGGGTATGTGGCGTAGAGTCCATAGCTTGGGGAAAACACCTGCAGGGCTTGGCTTTGCACTGTGCCATGTGGAGAGCTGAGGGTAGAAGCACAAGGTTGGAAGAGGTGAGCAGGATGGAGAATGTTGCAGTGTTCATCCTCATACAGATGATCACTCCACTACCTAGGAGAAAGGAGGCCTAAGAGAAGGACAGCATAGCATCCCTCGGGCTACCTCTGACTCCAGAGTATCTGTTTGAAGAATTGAGTGTCGTGAGAGTAGAATAAACTTGTGAATTTTACATAAATAAATAATATGTAAATATGTATGTAGAGAAATGTTTGATGATTTCATCATTTTTTTTGCAATCTGTAATTCATACTTAGGCCCTTCCCTCCCATTAGCCTTAGGCCCCTCGTAACCTCAGTCTGGCCCTGCCAGCTGGAACGTTAAAGATGTGGAATCAAAGGATTTGTCTGTTGAAACATCATCACAATCCCACAACCCCAGCTAGCTCTGCTGGCTCTCTGTTCATTTCAAGAGCAGTTCGGAATTGTGCTCCTTGTTTTTAGCCCTTCATCCTACCTCATGGACCTTGTCTAGTTCCAATCCCCTCTTCACTGCTCCTGCAGCTCTCTGTTTACCTCATAGTGACCTGTTCTCTGTCTCTCCAAACACTCATGGCTCTGGTGGTGCAAGAGCCTTCTCCTCTGCATTGCCTTTCTTCAGGACCAGCCAGCTGTTCCTGAGTGTCTCATCTCATTCCAAAACACAGCTGAAAAATGCCTTTTTTCCTTTGACTAGTCCTCTCTGTTTTTCTTTCTTTTTTATTTTATGTATTTATTTTGCTGCTATTTTTCAGTATTTACCACTAGCGAGCAGGGGCAAACTCTAGTCTCTATTATGCCCATAGCATCCTGATGAAGCCACAACGGTTGCATGGGTGCAACTAAGAGCAGCATTAGCCCTTGTAACTTATCTTATTCTGTGAAGTGTTGGGGGCTACAGCTTGCCTGAAAAAATAGAATGTCTACATCATGCTTTAAACGCACAGAGTGCTTACAAACAGGGCCAAATCTGCACAAATACCCCTTTGAGGCAGCTAAGTAAGGAGCTGTTATCCCTGTTTGATAGATCAGGAAACTGAGGCAGAGAGGTTACAGACCAAAGTTTCCAAGGATTACCTACAGTTTTTGGTGGCCATCTTTAGAACTTAAAGCCAGATTTTCAGAGATGCTGAGGACACTGTGGGTTCACCTCTGACAATCAGATCACAGGTGTCCAAAGATGGCCACCAAAAACTAGAGGTCACACTTGAAAATTTGGTCTTTAACCTCACTGCCTCAATTTCCCCATATATAAAATGGGGATAACAGCTACCTACACAGCTGCTTCCAAATTAGAGGTCGTTTTTTAAAATGTGGGCCTTAGGGACTTATGTGTGGCCACACAGCAAGCCAGTGGGAGAGCTAGTACAAGAATCCAGTACTTAGCATTCCCTGGCCTGCGTGCTAAGTACTAGATCAGATGGTCTCTCAGTGTTGTACTGGATGATTCAATTTACAATCAAGTATTTAAAGGAGAGAGTTGCAGCGCTGTAAAGTGGCATTGTAGACAAGGCCTTAATCTCAGCGAAATCCACAGTGGGACAGTAACTCAATCGCTGCTGAGACACCACCCTTTATGGTTGTATCAGGGTAACTTTATCACCATTTCACTAATATTATGACAAGTAGGTGTCATGCATAGCAAACACATGAGAGAAAAGTAGTCAGTGAAAGCTTACATCCAGCGACAGGCATGGTTCACATAACTGACACAAATTTTATTTGTCATTGTTTTTACTGCTGTGGTCTCCCTAAGAGAGAAATTTAACTACCATTTTAGGCTCAGACTTGTGAGACTGCTTAGTTCTGGTCCTCATTTACATTAAGGCCACTTAATACTACTCTAGTTCTGTAAGAATGCCTCAAAGTGGGTATAAATACAATTGACTTCCACTTTAAGGCCTCTTCACGCCATGGCCCACCCACTTAGCATTCAAGCCCACCCCCCAGCCCTGGCTCTTCTCTGGCCCCAGCACTTGCCCCACTCCACCCACCTGCGCGGCATAGGCATGGGAACTAAGGGCGTGGGGGGTGCTGCAGCACCCCCAGGTTTTACACGGAGCTCTGCTCCCAGCCCTTGCACCTGCCTCCAGCTGTGGCCCCAGCATCGGCCCCTTTACCCCTGTCCAGGTCCCCCCTCCTGGAGACACAGCCCTGCTCCCAGCCCCAGCTCTGAGGGGGAAGGGGAAAGAGGGCTGGCTTTCAGCACCCCCACTATTAACCGTGTTCCAGTGCCGCCGGGGAGTGGGGTTGCCCCGACCCCACGCCCCAGCTGGAGAACCGGGCGGGCGGAGTGGTGCAAGCCCTTATGTCCAGATCCCATTCCCAAGATAGGGCGCCAGGCAGGTGGGCAAAGTGGAGCAAGCCCCCACACTCCCACCAAATCCGCAACTGGGAGGAGGGCGAGCAAACAGGCGGTCGTAGAGGAGATCTTCAAAAAAGACAGACCCACTGCCCCGGGGAGCCAGGCCCGGTGTGGGGCGGTGGGATCTGGAAGGGATCCAGGAGAGCAGCATCTCCTCCCAGAGCTGGGTGCACATGCGGGGCCTCGGGGAGCCTCTGACCAGAGGGTCCATCCATCGCCCCCTGCAAGGCCAACTGCAGGGGGTGGGGGAGGCGGGCCCACATCCCTCCTGCCCTCCAGCTGCCCCCCTCCCCCATAATTGCCAGCCCATCCAAAGTCAGGGCCCACCCAAATATCCCATGCTGGCTTTGCCACTGCTTCACACTGCCAGAATACTGTAAAGTGGCTTTAGTTTAACTGTAGGGTCAGGGTCCCTGAGCATTATTTGTTCACACAATTATCATGACTGCACACACAGTCACTATAATTGTGCACACACACTTTTGAAAATTTGGGACTCTGCCTGTCCTCAAAAAATGCCTTTTAGGTTTTCATAGTTTGGCCCAAATTTATCAAGAGAGACCAAGCAGCTAGAGGCTTTATTGACCCCAGTAGAGTTACATCATAGAATCATAGAATATCAGGGTTGGAAGGGACCCCAGAAGGTCATCTAGTCCAACCCCCTGCTCAAAGCAGGACCAATTCCCAGTTAAATCATCCCAGCCAGGGCTTTGTCAAGCCTGACCTTAAAAACCTCTAAGGAAGGAGATTCTACCACCTCCCTAGGTAACGCATTCCAGTGTTTCACCACCCTCTTAGTGGAAAAGTTTTTCCTAATATCCAATCTAAACCTCCCCCACTGCAACTTGAGACCATTACTCCTCATTCTGTCATCTGCTACCATTGAGAACAGTCTAGAGCCATCCTCTTTGGAACCCCCTTTCAGGTAGTTGAAAGCAGCTATCAAATCCCCCCTCATTCTTCTCTTCTGCAGGCTAAACAATCCCAGCTCCCTCAGCCTCTCCTCATAACTCATGTGTTCCAGTCCCCTAATCATTTTTGTTGCCCTTCGCTGGACTCTCTCCAATTTATCCACATCCTTCTTGAAGTGTGGGGCCCAAAACTGGACACAGTACTCCAGATGAGGCCTCACCAATGTCGAATAGAGGGGAACGATCACGTCCCTCGATCTGCTCGCTATGCCCCTACTTATACATCCCAAAATGCCATTGGCCTTCTTGGCAACAAGGGCACACTGCTGACTCATATCCAGCTTCTCGTCCACTGTCACCCCTAGGTCCTTTTCTGCAGAACTGCTGCCTAGCCATTCGGTCCCTAGTCTGTAGCTGTGCATTGGGTTCTTCCGTCCTAAGTGCTGGACCCTGCACTTATCCTTATTGAACCTCATCAGATTCCTTTTGGCCCAATCTTCCAATTGGTCTAGGTCCTTCTGTATCCTATCCCTCCCCTCCAGCGTATCTACCACTCCTCCCAGTTTAGTATCATCCGCAAATTTGCTGAGAGTGCAATCCACACCATCCTCCAGATCATTTATGAAGATATTGAATAAAACCGGCCCCAGGACCGACCCTTGGGGCACTCCACTTGATACCGGCTGCCAACTAGACATGGAGCCATTGATCACTACCCGTTGAGCCCGACAATCTAGCCAGCTTTCTACCCACCTTATAGTGCATTCATCCAGCCCATACTTCCTTAACTTGGTGACAAGAATACTATGGGAGACCGTGTCAAAAGCTTTGCTAAAGTCAAGAAACAATACATCCACTGCTTTCCCTTCATCCACAGAACCAGTAATCTCATCATAAAAGGCGATTAGATTAGTCAGGCATGACCTTCCCTTGGTGAATCCATGCTGGCTGTTCCTGATCACTTTCCTCTCATGCAAGTGCTTCAGGATTGATTCTTTGAGGACCTGCTCCATGATTTTTCCAGGGACTGAGGTGAGGCTGACTGGCCTGTAGTTCCCAGGATCTTCCTTCTTCCCTTTTTTAAAGATTGGCACTACATTAGCCTTTTTCCAGTCATCCGGGACTTCCCCGGTTCGCCACGAGTTTTCAAAGATAATGGCCAGTGGCTCTGCAATCACAGCCGCCAATTCCTTCAGCACTCTCGGATGCAACTCGTCCGGCCCCATGGACTTGTGCACGTCCAGCTTTTCTAAATAGTCCCTAACCGCCTCTATCTCCACAGAGGGCTGGCCATCTCTTCCGCATTTTGTGATGCCCAGCGCAGCAGTCTGAGAGCTGACCTTGTTAGTGAAAACAGAGGCAAAAAAAGCATTGAGTACATTAGCTTTTTCCACATCCTCTGTCACTAGGTTGCCTCCCTCATTCAGTAAGGGGCCCACACATTCCTTGGCTTTCTTCTTGTTGCCAACATACCTGAAGAAACCCTTCTTGTTACTCTTGACATCTCTGGCTAGCTGCAGCTCCAGGTGCGATTTGGCCCTCCTGATAACATTCCTACATGCCCGAGCAATATTTTTATACTCTTCCCTGGTCATATGTCCAACCTTCCACTTCTTGTAAGCTTCTTTTTTATGTTTAAGATCCGCTAGGATTTCACCATTAAGCCAAGCTGGTCGCCTGCCATATTTACTATTCTTTCGACTCATCGGGATGGTTTGTCCCTGTAACCTCAACAGGGATTCCTTGAAATACAGCCAGCTCTCCTGGACTCCTTTCCCCTTCAAGTTAGTCCCCCAGGGGATCCTGGCCATCCGTTCCCTGAGGGAGTCGAAGTCTGCTTTCCTGAAGTCCAGGGTCCTTATCCTGCTGCTTACCTTTCTTCCCTGCGTCAGGATCCTGAACTCAACCAACTCATGGTCACTGCCTCCCAGATTCCCATCCACTTTCGCTTCCCCCACTAATTCATCAGGGATGAATGAAGCCAGTGTACATACTTCCCCTCTTTTTTCTAAATGGGGGAGGGGGCAGCAGACCCTGCATTTCTATTAAAAATTGAAACTAAATTAACAAATAATTCCAGCAATAATTACTAATGTCTGCAGTTATCGAAAGCCTAGACTATCCAAATACCAAGCTGTGCTACGCTCTAGCAGAAAACCTTAGAAAATAAAAGCCAAGGCCACATGGTAGGTCTTCTAGTCCATCTCCAACTGATGCAGGATAATTACTCTATAAATTCCCTCTGATATATATGTAGGGCATCACCCAGTCTCGTCTGAAATGATTCATTAAGGGGGTACGTACTTGCTCTCTAGAAATACAGAATTAGACTTTTCACCACTCACTAATGTTACCTATTTTTGAATGCTAGAGGTCAATGTCACTTATTTCATAAGCATATCTCCTTATTAGTTGGTCTAGCCCTGAGTAATCCAGGCTTCACCTTCTCCTTGCATATATGTAGTAGCTGGCAGAGTTCTTAAACTTATGGGCCCTATCAGTACTAGTACAGTTAAGAGGAAACAGTGGCAGACATCAGAAGAAACAACTGGTAATGTGATTAGCCTAGTCTAATGACAGGTGTCTGTACTAGAAACTGGACTGTATGATTTCATTAGATTAGAATGTTTAGATTTAGGGCCTCAGAAGAATTCCACCTTGTCAGGAGAAGTGCTTTGTAGGGGTCATCAATATAAAAGCAAGTATGGGAGCAAGTCAGGTGAATCTGAGCATATTTAGAAGAAAAATTGCTAGAAGGGCTAGTGACTTCAGAAGATGGCAGGTTCCCCACCCCCCAAATCAGTATTTCACCATCGCACCATTCGTCATCATCTGCTTTATCAAGATGCTTTCCCACAGTGATTTGTACCATAGCCAGTCTGCATCCTTGCCAGATGACCAGTCACATCTTCCTTTCCTACTAGTTATTCTCAAGGGTATGGCCTAGTGGCCTGGACTAGACCTCTGAGTTACCTAGTGTATCTGGGGTGGGGATGCGGTGTTTGGATGGAATGAGAGTCTGAGTCCCAAATGCAGTGTTCTGTTCCTCAGGCCAGCTGGACATAAGATTTGCAGGTTGTGACAAGGTTCACCTCCATGGTGCCCTCTTGTCGCCCAACAGTGCACTACTCACCCTGTAATGGAGTCTCGGTTGGTTGCCATCTCTCACAAGTCCAGTGCAATGGTGCTTTAGTCCCCTGGCTAAGACACACTTGAGTCCCAGGCTTCAGGGGTATTAAAGTCCAAAAATAAAGGAATGCTACAAGCTCAAAACAAGGTCATCCAATGAATCTTCAGTCAGGACCCCACCTGCCCACTCAGGGCCTGTCTTCATGCAGCTAGTGCTTTTTGTCAGTCTCCTTGGGCCCAGTGATCCCACCACTGGGGGAGGCTTGTCCACTCCTGGCTGAAACCAGGCTTCCCTCACTGAGGAAGAAGCAGAGCTCCGCTCTCCTTCCTGGCTAGCCTCAGGTTCCCCTCTCGCCTTCTGACATCTGTTGTATGTGAGCAGGATGGGGTCAATTTGGTCCAAAGGCCCTCAATTAACCTTCTCCTTGCCAGTGTGGGGCCTGTATGCCCCATCACACAAATCCAAATTAGCGATTTGAACCATTGCTGTTGAAGGAGTAGAAGCAGGGTAAGGAGCCATGATAGACTAGGTGCCATAGGATGGTGCAATGCCTCCTGGGAGGACTGGGATCACACCTGATGGAGTATCTACATAGTCTTATCAAGACGGAGGGACTGGTTGGGTGGCAGGTAGGAATGTTAAGGCAGGAAAAAGTTTGTGCACCAATCAGCATAATAAACTCCAAGACCTACTGGGCCTTGGATCTTTGTCCAAGCGTGCCAAAGCACCAGTACAGCAAGAAGCGTTTGGGAGGGGGAACACAGACAGTAAGTGTGTAGAGTGTGTGCGTGTGGTGGGGCCTCCATGATAGAAAGGAAGGGGAGGACTGTCCTCCTCCTTCCCTTGCCATAACAAAAAAAAAAAAAACCACTTGTGTGTGCGAGCAGTAGGTTGAAGAGCTGCCTGGTCAGGTAACACATACTTGGTGTGTGATCAGGAATTATGAGGACTAAAGATCGACAGGTACTGTAGATAGTCACGGCCCACCCCTACTATTTCCTTGGTAGCAAAGTCTTGTGAGTCAGTTGTCTCCTGTGCTATGAATCTAGAGGTGAGCCATCCAACAGAAGGAAGTCAGCATCTCAATCCCCTAGAAAGGTTCTGAAAGACCTCCCGTATTGACTCAGCAAAGGTAACCAGGAAGCACTGTAAAGTTATACTTTGTGGCATTTTATTTAGTAAACAAATCCACTGGATGAGTGGCTATTGCTCTGCTCTGCCCTGCCATAGAGCTAAGTTCATTCAGCTTCCAGTTTGTGAGTCTTATTCCCTGGCTTAGGAGCACTTTGTATCACCCAGCAGTTCCCCTTTGTCCACTTATTGCCTCTGTAGGGATTCTTGTCTATGCCTCAGGATGGAAGAGGTGCTTTGTCACTTGAAGAGCTGACAGCCCAAGTTCTGTGTTTTATTTTGACAGATGGGATGCAAAGGAAGGTGAAGACATGCCCTTTCTAAAGGATGACCCTGATAATCAGGTGAGTTTAAAGAAAATCTGCTCAATTCTTGTAGTTAGTCCTGAATAAAAACTTGCAATCTCAGGTAATTTGGGATCTATTGGTTAGAGCACAGACTTGAGAGACAGGAGACCTGGGATGTACATCTGACTCAGTCAAAGACCCTCCCACCCTTTGACCTAAGATAAGTCCTTAGACTTCTCTATGGTTCAATTTCCCGCTCTGAAAATCAGGATAATACTTATTTAGCTTTGGGAAACGTATGTCTTCAGAGGAAAAGTACGATATAATTGCATATTGATATTTTAAATAAACTGAACTAAATGGTTCTTGTTCTCTCTTTTCTCATTCCAGAGATCCACCAGTGCTGATACGCTGAAGAGCAAAGTTTCAGCGGGCAGGGAGGTGACAGAACAGAATTGCACAGCAGACCAGGAAGAGAACATGGAGCAGCAAAGGCCCCAAGACCCTGGTTTCTTCTCATCACAAGGGGAGAGAGGTGGGAAGGTTCTGCCTGCACAGGACAATCAGAGGGAGAAACAGCGGGCAGGGAAGTGCCTCAGCAAGGAAATGGCAGCGTCCAGTGTGGGTGACTCCGAGCCAGAATCCAAGCTAAGTCAGGAAGGAATTCTGGAAGCTAACACTGGGAAGCCTAGCACGACCAATCTCTCCCAGCAGGGCAGCTGCACGAACAGCAGCACTTCCCAAAGCATCACTACAAGCACTATGCAAGCTGCTGGCCCTGGCAGAAAGGGAAGCATGTCAACACCCCTGGGAAATGGCTTAGAGAAAAATGCTCTGTCAGAAAGAGAGCCCATTGAGGACTCTTCAGAAAGCCTCAGCGGAAAGCTGGAAGAGGCAGCACGTGGTAGATGTGATGGAGCCAAAGGACTGTCACTGAGGAGAGTGGATGAGGTGACCCAATACACTGGTTCTGAGGGGCAAAACGTCACAATAAAAGGAGGTGAGGTAGCCACATGCCTTGAACATAGAGGGGATCCTGCATCTCCAAGGAAAGACATCTCAGACAAGATTGGGGTCTCTCAGCAGGATGGGGCAAAAGCACAGAACAAGAAAGGTGACCACCCTGAGAAGTGCAGTTACAAGAACAGTGGGGACAGTCAGAACTCAAGGAGAATACACTGGATTGCAAGAGATTGAAGGTGAGTGCATGGTCCATAGCTCACTTGGAGGTATTTTAATAATCCCAGGTGCACTTAATTGAGCGTAGACGTGAGACAGGTCCACAGCTCAGCTTTTTTGGGGTCAGCAGGGCAATTTACTAAATATTTGCCCAAATATGCTCATGAATTTTAACACTGAGCAGACAGTAACTGCACCCAACTTGTCCCATCCCCATGGTTCCAAATTACATGACTCAACTGTGAAAATCTAAATCTCCACATCACAATTACCTTCCTCTGGAATATAGTAAAGAGAGAAACCTTAGAAGGCTTCCCCATGGTTGTTTCCTGCTGCTGACATGTAGTACTCAACAATCCAGGGGGCTCAGACTTTGAAATTGGATACTTGTTTCAGACAGTCTCTGAAATTCCAGGAAGAAGTAGCAACCTGTTGCATGGACCTTTCCTTTGGACTGTGCATCGATCACAGGTAGAATAATTAGTGGCCTATTGAGTGCCATTCCAACAACATCTTTCTTCATATTATAGGCCCCTCTCATCTGCAATAGTTTGAACGTCAGGCTAGAGGATCATGAGGATCACGTGATTCTCTCCCCAGTGCATGAAATGCAAACAAAAGGGTAATATAATTATTTATTTGGCAACACTAATGTATATGGCACTTTACAAACATAAAGGTCTTCTCCAGAGACCTTTTAATCAAAGCAGAAGGCAGAAAAAATCCACTCTGGTTAAATTGCAAAGCTCAAGATATTATTCAAGCCAACTATGCATCTTCCCAAAAAAATTGAAATCCCACCCAAGTGACGACAGTAGAAAAGAATATAAAACTATGGCAGGCAAAAACAAGATGGAAATTAGGAGGAAGGGCTTAGAGGGAATTTGAAGAGCAAATGGCTAAAGACATAAAACAAAATAAGAAGAAATTCCTTCAGTAGCTCAGAAGCAGGAAGCCTGTGAGAGATTTGGTGGGTCCCCAGGACTACCAGGGAGTGAAGTGAGCAGATAGAGAAGATAAGGACATTGCATAGAAGCAAAATGATTTCTTTGCATCAGTGTTCACCACTGAGGCCATCAGGGGAGATCTGCTCTTTTCAGATAATAAGGATAAGGCATTATCATAGATTGGTGTGTCAACAGAAAAGGTGCTAGAACAAACTGATAAAATAGGGCCTGATCCTAAAGCCCCATCCACAACACCCAACTTTTATGTGTCTGGAAAGTCACTGGAATGCATCTGATGAAGTGGGTTATATCCCACGAAAGCTTATGCCCAAACACATTTGTTAGTCTCTAAGGTGCCACAAGGACTCCTCGTTGTTGTTTTTTTGAACAACAGTGTGACCCACAAAGCTTGAGTTAAGCACTTAGGCTCCCTATATAATGCCTGGGGAGAGATAGATGCCTTACAGTGAGACCTACAAAGCCAGCATGCTAGGCAGGGGGACGCCTAAGCTAGCCAACAGAAGATGCAGATGAGGGCATAAGCGCCGACTCCGTGGGTGCTCCGGGGCTGGAGCACCCATGGGAAAAAATTGGTGGGTGCTCTGCACCCACTGGTAGCTCCCCCCCCGTCTCCCCCCGACCCTAGCTCACCTCTGCCTCCGCTCCTCCCCTGAGCACACCACTGGGTCCTACTTCTCCCCCCTCCCTCCCAGCTGTTTCGCACAGCAAGCCTGGGAGGGAGGATGGGGAATGCAGCACACTTGGGGGAGGAGGCGGGGCCGGGGTGGGAATTTGGGGAGGGATCCAATGGGGCAGGGAGGGGCGGAGTTGAGAGGGGCGGCTACGAGCACCCACCAGCACCAACAAAAGTTGGGGCCTGTGGATGACGGGGGTGCATACCAAGTCCCATCCCGCTCTTAGCATTCTGCACCTAACTCCAGACTTCAGGGAGGTGCCTATCTCTACTTGTGCTTCATGAACTGGGGCCACCTAAGTCACATTAGGGCTTGATCGGTAGTCATGCTTAGAGGGTGCCTAATGCCACACAAAACCTCTAGGGGGGGGAGGAAGAGGACTTACCTTATAACTTTTAGCCCAGGGGTGGGCAAACTACGGCCCATGGGCCAGATCTGGCCTGCAAGCTCCCACTGGGGTGCAGGATCTGGGGCTTGCCTTGTTCCAGCTGGGGCACAGGGTCGGAGGCCACTCCATGCAGCTCCCGGAAGCCAAGGCATGGCCCCACTCTGGCTCCTACACACTCCAATGGCTCCCTCCCGTGCTCCAATGGGAGCTGCAGGGGCGGTGCCCGCAGACGGGGCAGTGTGCAGAGCCATCTGGCCACGCCTCCGCATAGGAGCCAGAGAAGGGACATACTGCTGAACCCCAACCCCTCATTCCCAGCACCACCACGGAGCCCATACCCCCAGAAGGAGCCTGCATCTCTTCCCGCATCCCAACCCCCTGCCCCAGCCCAGAGGCCCCTCCCAAACCCTGAACTCCTGATTTCTGGCCTCACCCCGAAGCCTGCACCCCCAACCAAAGCCCTCACCCCCTCCCACACCCCAACCCCAATTTTGTGAGCATTCCTGGCCCATGATACAATTTCTATTCCCAGATGTGGCCCTCAGGCCAAAAAGTTTGCCCACCCCTGTTTTAGCCTATTGGTTAGGGTATTCACCTGGCATGTGGGAGACCCCCACTTCAAGTCCCCCACTTCCAGGCAGGGGGTCCTGGGAATTACACAGTAATTGTAATTGAAACTTATTGAAGTTAGGCAACCACTGCTTGAATATTATGTCCAGTTCTTGTGTCCACAGTTTAAGATGGATGTCAATAAATTGGAGAGGGCTGAGAGAAGGGCCACAAGAATGATCAAAGGATTGGAAAACATGCCTTATAGTTAAGGCTGTGATTTAGGAATCTGTGACTTCCAAAGACCTCCGTGACTTCAGACAGCACTGGCTGGGAGCTGCAGGGTCCCCTGCCGACTGCGGAGGCAGGGAGCTGTGGGGGAGCCCCAAAGCTCCTGGCCACCAAAGGTGGCAGGAGGGACCCCTGCAGCTCCCCCGCTGCTCCTGGCCACCAGGGATGGCAGGGGGGGAATCAGCCACTCCCAACTGCAGGCAGCAGGGGGAATCCTCGTTGCTCATGGCTGCTGCAGGCAGCAGGGGCAACCTGCACTGGTCCCTGCCACCTCAGGTGGCAGGGGGGACCCGCTGGCGGGGGGAATCCACGCTGCTTACTGCTGCCCCAGGAGGCAGGGGGGACGCATGCCGTTCCCCACAGTGGTGGGCAGCAGGAGGACCCAGTAGCAGGGGGAATCCCTGCTCCCATGCACCGCAGGTGGCAGGGGGGATCCACCAAGCTCCTGACCGCTGCGGATGGCAAGAGAAACCCCCGACACTTGGATCTTTGATGCCCTGGGCAGCAAGAGGGAGCCCTGGAGCTCCTGGCTGCTGCAGGCGGCAGGGGAGACCCCCAGCAGCTCCCAGCTGCAGTGTGGGGGGGACCCTGGAGCGCCAGGCTGCCCAGGCTACCCCCATTTTGTCATGGGTATTTTTAGTAAAAGTCAAGGACAGGTCACATACTTCCAGTAATTTTTCATTATTGCCTGTGACCTGTCCATCACTTTTACTAAAAATATCCATGACAAAAACATAGCCTTACTTATAGTCATAGACACAAGTTGCTCAATCTATTTAGCTTGACAAAGAGAAGGTTAAGGGGTGAATTGGTCAGCCTCTGAGGACCTACATGGGGAACAAATATTTGATAATGGGCTAGCAGACAGAAGTACACCTCTATCCTGATATAACGAGACCCGATATAACACGAATTCGGATATAACGTGGTAAAGCAGCGCTCCGGGGGGGCGGGGGGGGCTGCACGGTCCAGTGGATCAAAGCAACTTTTTTAAACAGATATGCGCTAGTTCAAAAGAAATATTTAGTTCTGCAGTCTGTGTTATACACAAAGTCAGAGTAGATGATCACAATGGTCCCTTTTGGCTTTGGAATCCATGAATCCATATGAAAGGCAAATTGGTTGACACAAATCATTAAAAATAGACAACATCTAAATGTACATGACATAAGAAACATAAACCAGCATGGCTTAGTAGATAAAGGGGAATCAGCTAACATACTTCATTTAGCCTTTCAGAAACCTTGCACAAAGTCCCACACAAGAGGTTATTAAGGAAACTAAGTTGCCATGGGGTGAGAAAAAGTACATTCATGGATTAGACACTGGCAAAGAAGAAACAAAGAGTGGGAAATAGCTATTTTTTTCAAGGCAACTGGTTAGCAATAGATTCACTTAAACACATCCTTGATGCCATCCCTCCTCTGCAAAGTACTTAAGCACATGTTTAAAGTTAAGCACCTCATTAAGTCCCACTGAAGTCAATGGGAAGTCATTGGGACTTTATGCAAATATTTAATCACATACTTACATGCTTTGCTGAACTGGGACATAAGAAAAGTATTGTTTGATATACATAATATGCTTATGGTTTCAGAGTAGCAGCCGTGTTAGTCTGTATTCGCAAAAAGAAAAGGAGTACTTGTGGCACCTTAGAGACTAACAAATTTATTTGAGCATAAGCTTTCATGAGCTAGAGCTCATGCAAACGTAGTGATGTGGCAATATTTGTACATGACACAAAGTTATTTTGGTTATTCAAGGCTTAGGCAGACTAAGTAATTTCAGAAGAGCCTAACAAAGATAGGAAACTGGGCAGCACAATGGCAGGAGACATGCAGTGTTGACAAATTCAAGGTAATGCACATTTGAAGTAACAATTTGAAGTACAACTACCCATTGCTAGGTTCTAAACTAACTGTAACCATTCAGGAAAAAAACCCAAGTATCATTGCATGTAGCTGTATAAAAATCTCTCTTCAATGCAGCCAGAAAAGCAGGCAAAACATTTGGATGACAATGAATGTGACAGAAAATAACATTGAAAACAACATATTGCCATTATACAAATCAGAGGTGTGATTTTAATCGAGAATACTAAACTCACTTCCTCTGAATCAGAGCCACCTGACAAGTATAAAGACAATTTGTCATTGAACTCTATAAATCTAATTAATTGGCAGATTGGAATGGTGAGCTTGGACACACTAAGAAGAGAGATCATGTGTCAAGTTACAATATATCTTTCTCTCATCCAGGCTTGCCATTTCTACTATTGGGACTTGAACATCAGTGATACCTCAAGGGGTTGGCCTTACATAACTGTTTATATTTTGGAAGGCCATTTTGTTAAATGGTTTGTTGGGGTTTCACAGCACGCAGTTCTCTCCTCCCAAACGCCGACTCCACCAGGGTCCATTCACCTAGCTTGTAGTGACTGGCTGACGTGTAAGTGGGACATTGCGCACTTCCTTATAGGACCCAGACAATTTCTCAGCCTGAGAGGTCAATCTAGTCTTAGTTGGATGAGTTTATTTGTCCTGCAGGAGTTTAATCTTTTGTCTCTTTTGCTTCTTTAAAACACAATATTTTAACCAATTCCTGCTGAATGATGCAGAACAAGCTGAGCATTTGACTTTCTACATGCTTGAATTCTCACTGGATAGATCTCAACAGCTCTGTGGACAGCCAGCACATGGGTTTTAAATAGGCTTTTCCTGTGCTCTGGAAGGCAGGAGGAGGAAGTAGCAGGTGTGGAAACTGTGCAACTTCAGTGGGCAGGAAGAACGGGGCTGGTTTTCCTCATCAGGAATTAAACCCCCTGTTTGGTGACTGAGAGGTCTAGTCCCACCTCCTCAACTGCAGAGTAGAGGGAATGCCCAGTACTAGGAATGAAGAGCCTGGATAGTAGAGAGAACAAGGGGACTTTCAAAAGGCAACAGATGAAATCCTGGCTACACTGAAGTCAATCGCAAACCTGCCACAGACTTCAGGAGGGCCAGGATTTCACCCTGCATATTTAAAAGGGGTAAAGAGACATTTTTATGCAGTACATAATTAGCTCTGGAACTCTCGATGGCAAGAGCCAAGTAGGGCTCAGAAAAGGATCAGACATTTATATGCATAACAGGAACACCCGCAGTCACCTCTGACAAGATGGAAATACAATGTCTTAAAATCAGGAGCAAAACCCCTCACATTTCAAGGCATGAGCCTATCACTAACTCACTGCAGAGTCATGAAGAAACTTCTCCTCTTTGCAAATTTTTCAATAGTTGTCCAGTATGGAGTTTCTTCTCCCTATCCCAGAGCATCCAGCACTGGGTGCAGTCAGAGACAGGAAGCCTGACTGGAGGGGGCACAGGTCTGAGCCAGTATGGAAATCCCAATGTTCCTTAGCACCGGTTATTTGTTTTTATCTTTTAAATTAAAACAGTGTTTAACTAACAACATGATTTTTGATTGCTTGTAATTGACAATTATTTGACTGTACTTTTTTAGCAACTTAGTAGGAGACCTGTGATTGTGACACCTCAGACTAGTCACATGTCACCAGTAAGACTCAGCACACATCGCTCTGTCTTTGCCCCAGCATCCATGAATGTAGTTCCCCTGTCAGTGATAGATATCCCATTTTCAGGCAGCGTAATGTTTTGCCATGGTTTATTTAGGGTGGGGAAAGCACAGAAGCCAGAGAAAGAGAGCGTTCTGCCTTTAACTCTGTTCCCCAGCTCTGAATCACGAGTAACAAATCTTGCAGGGAGAGAGATGTAACGAACCAGCCAGTATGTATTTCTACCATCTAACTCAGCAGAATCAGAATTGCTTCTCTGCGTATCATGCTACAGATGCTGCTAGGAGTTTAAAAACAAGTCTTAACGCAAATGGTCAGCCATCAATGCATTTGGAGCAAGGTGGTTTCGGGTCTATGCCTCCTGTTGCTTTGAAGTCCCTATATCAACATGAAAAGGAGTACTTGTGGCACCTTAGAGACTAACCAATTTATTTGAGCATGAGCTTTCGTGAGCTACAGCTCACTTCATCGGATGCATACCGTGGAAACTGCAGCAGACTTTATATACACACAGAGAATATGAAACAATACCTCCTCCCACCCCACTGTCCTGCTGGTAATAGCTTATCTAAAGTGATCATCAGGTTGGGCCATTTCCAGCACAAATCCAGGTTTTCTTGGAGAGTGGTCAGTTTGGATGAGCTATTACCAGCAGGAGAGAGAGTTTGTGTGTGTATGGGGGTGGAGGGGGTGTGAGAAAACCTGGATTTGTGCAGGAAATGGCCCACCTTGATTATCATGCACATTGTGTAAAGAGTTGTCACTTTGGATGGGCTATCACCAGCAGGAGAGTGAATTTGTGCGGGGGGGTGGAGGGTGAGAAAACCTGGATTTGTGCTGGAAATGGCCCAACCTGATGATCACTTTAGATAAGCTATTACCAGCAGGACAGTGGGGTGGGAGGAGGTATTGTTTCATATTCTCTGTGTGTATATAAAGTCTGCTGCAGTTTCCACGGTATGCATCCGATGAAGTGAGCTGTAGCTCACGAAAGCTTATGCTCAAATAAATTGGTTAGTCTCTAAGGTGCCACAAGTACTCCTTTTCTTTTTGCGAATACAGACTAACACGGCTGTTACTCTGAAATATATCAACATGGTGTGCAGAGGAACGACAGCCCTGGCTGGCATCCCTAGAACAATCATGGGCTGGTTGCTGTACTTTCACTGCTCCCCCCAGTCACAGTTTTCCCGGGGCCTGCACAGAAATTATTTGCTAGACCACATTACACAAAGCTCTGCAAAAGTCCATTTTATTTCCACCGGAGTCTGGGCAAAGTTCTGTTGTTTCACACAAGCACCATGCTCCGGGCTTTCACTGATTAGCAGGTGGCACAACAGGATTATTTTTGCCGGGGGGGAGGGGGGGAGAGGGGAGAGACATTTTGCATGTTTTCAGTAGAAAGCCTTGTGCAGTGAACAAACTCTCAGGTTTTGCTCATAGCTGGCCCAGTTTTGCTTGAAAACAGACCCATTTTTTTGTTGGAAAATGGGCCTGCTTTTGCTCCAACAATCACACGCCTCATCCAAATTTCCTGCAGAAGTGGGCCCATTTCCAATTTGTAACCAAATGCAAAAACCCCAAGGATTTTTGCATTTTATCATGTCACATACACAGGCAATTACAAAATGTTATTACCATGGGTACTCAGCAATAAAACCCTCAGTTTCTGTGACTTCCCTCCCTTCTAGGGACTTCATATCATTGGTACCTTGGTCAGTGATGTTTAAAATGCTATTGAACAGAGACACCAAGATAATGTGGCTGCTTTTACACAGGAGCATGGACCAAGATTTTCAAGACTGACTAGCGATTCTGGATGCTCAGTTTGACACACCTTTAAAGGAGACTGATTTTCTGAAAGTGCTAAGGAGCCACCCTCTGAAAAACAATCAGCCCTCTTTAAGGTTGTCTCTGGTAGGGCACCAGAACTCAATAGCTGATTATGAAAATTTAGGCCAAAGAATCTGCCCTATTGACTCAGAGCTTGTCCTGGAAAGGCTGGTATCCTGCCTCTAGCAGTAGCTAGTTCAGAGAAAGGCAACCCCCCACTCCCCCTTTTTCTCCCCCAACACCCTCCCACCAAAAAAAAAAAAAAAAAAAAAAAAACCACTACGTAACCTATAACAAAACAAGCCAGGTGTGGATTATTAGTGAATTTGCCTCTCTCACTATGACTCTACTAAAAGATCAAGCATTACCTCTCAGACATGGGTTTCTGCAAGAGCCAGGATCAGAGAATTGTTCAAGCAACCAAAAGAGTGATAAATCACCTCAGCTGTTACATCAAACAAAGAGTGGCATTTCCTATTCATTTATTAGGATGTAAAAATAAAGGTCCAGCATCCAGGGGCACCTTTACCAGCCACTGCTTTCTCATGGCCACACATGGTGTTGTGGTAACTCTGCCTCAGTTCCCCCCAACAGTCCTTTGTCTCTGTGTGAGATAGCTGCTGTTGCTTCTTAGGACTCCAGCCAGGTTGTTAAGAGCCTCTCTCTTTCCAGGGCAATAGAGGGTCCATTAGACCAGGATTCCTATGACCCTAGCAAAAAGGCAACAAGCCCAGGCCCGCCCACCAACTCTTCTGGGTTCCAGCCCAGGGACCCGGTGTGAAGCAGCTGGAACTGGTTTGTCCCAATCCCTGGCTGCTTCCCTACAACTTCTCCCTTGCCTCTCTAGCAGCCCTTTTCCTAGACTCACCCTCACTGAATCTCTTTCTCTGGAAGTCCTTGGAGGCTTCCTACCAGTCTGCTATTGAAAGACTCTCCTCATGGTAGTCTCTGGGGCAGCTGCCCCCTCCACTCATCTGCAGACTTCTAATGCCCCAGTTGTTACTGAGCCAGCAATTAGCAGCAGCTGAGGAGATAGCTAAGCTAACTGTCAACCCCTGAGTGGCTGTGGTCTATATATCCCGTGACATCCAGTTATTTCTCCAGTTTGTAGACCATAAATCCTGATGCCAAAACTGCCTTGATTATTTGCTTCCTCTTACTATTTGAAGAATTAGCAGCCCTAACGCCTTCCATGGGCTGAAGGCTGGTGCCTTGTGAATAGTTTTGAACAGTTTATGTTTACATTGACTTGCTGAGATCAATACATAATTTTATTGATCCTACATCAGGCCAACACAATTACAAGATTATCCCTTTATCACAGGGAGATGGGGTGTTTTTCACCGTCTGGTATATCAACAGCAATAGAGTGAGTACTTTTTAACACTAAAGATTTTATTCCTATAATGGGCTAAATGGGCTGCAATTATACAAGTAACTTGTCTCCTTGGGAAGGCAGTCAGACAGTCTCGGTGACTCCAACATGGCCCAGCAGGAAGCTTCTATTATGTTCTACATCAGTGTTTAGCCCCAGGAAACACAGGTGCTGGCACTAGGGAGTTTAGTCAGGTTCATTTGATAATGCACCCAGAGTCACACATGGGTTTGAATACTGCGCTGAGGGGGACTAGATTATAAGCATAAGGCAACACTGGAAAAGGAATGTGCTATTAGAAAAACTGTCAGAAGTTTTGAGTGCTGCAATACTCAGGATATTAAAGGGGGTATGAGCAAGGGGTGGGGGGGATCCTAGAATGTAGCAGAAGAGGAGGAGTGAAGTGGGAAGGTAACCAGTGTAACAGGGAAGGCTGTATGGGGTATGATCTTCATTAAAGAGGGCAATCTGTGTAGGGCGTAATCCTGTGGACTAATGATAATTCTCTAAACTGCTATACTGCAGACTCAAATTCTTTTTGTTACCAGTCTCTCACCCCTCTGACTGGGAACACTGCAGAGGTATTGTGCTCAGAAGTTGAAGAGGCAAGGTCCTGCTTAGACTTGGTCAGAAATTTTCCAGTGGAATATCTTTTCTGTCAGAATGCCGATTCATCAAAAGTAAAACATATATTTTGACAGAATTTCATTTAGGAAAAAAAGTGGAATGGAGCATTCCAATCAGGTCAAAATAGAACAGTTCAACCTCTTCAGAATGGAACATTTTGATTTTCTACTTCGAAATGACTTTTCATTTCAATGTTTTTAATATAATCTGATATAAAAATTTTTAAAAGTCAAAATCAGAACATAATATTTTGACTGCATTGAAATGAAACATTCCAATTGACACAAAGGGAACTCTTCTTCAGAATTTAATTTCATATGTTCTGTTTCTTTCCATTTTGGAATGGAAAAAATGTTAAACTCACTGAATACCCAGCAAAATAGAAAATCTGGTTCCCACCCAGAACTAGTCCTTTGAGCTCTCAGTGACCCCTTCCATGGCTAAAGGAATGACACTGATGGATGACTCTGAAAGGAGCCCCAGCTGGTCCCATTCAGCAGAAGGATGGTGGCTGTTGTGTGGAGCTTAGGCCAGAGGAAGAATGCAGAGTTGGCATAAATGAGATCATCGGGGATCTAAAACTCCAAGGAAGATTCCCTGAAGGATAAACTTCTTTCGGAAAAACTCTAGGCCATTGAATGGAGGCCCCATTCCACCCACCATCCTTTAGACATTAGCAGTATGAGTGACACTAGATACTCTGGAGGGGGTTTCCATCTGTCCCTTAACACACCCTTTGTTGGAGTGGCATTAACTTTAACACCAACATACAACTTCCCATAGCATAAACAATCTGTACATCCTGACAGAACACCAGCTCCATGCAGCACTCACCTTCAGGCACAAGGCTAGCCACTGGGATCTCACAATGTCAGCTGTTAATGTCTGTTTAATTTCCTGCATAGTACAAAGAATGTCCCCCACCTTCAAACCATACCCCCGGCTCAGGGGGAGAGGCTGTACAGAGCGCCCTTTCGTCCTCTGCATCAAGGAACAAGAAATAAATATTTACCCAAAGTGCAGGCCTGGAATCCCCTGAAAAGTCCCCGAGAAATAAATGATGCAAAAAACGCTCACAGAAACTTTCCTTCAATTCTCTTGAGAAAATTAAGCTTAGCCTTTTAGAGTAAATGCAGCTGGGGGTGAGTTTCCAAAGCAGCTACAGGGCTCTGACCTCGCAGCTCTCATTGACGTAAACGGGAGCTGTGCAGCCAAAGCCCTGTATGCTGCAGGATTGAAAAGGACATAGGTGGTCACTTTTCTGATGCAAATCAATGCTAAAAGTTACAGCTTCAAGCAATGTATGCAGAAACTGACACTTCTTCTAAATAAATTCAGAGAAACATTAGCAGAGAGAGGGCTTCAGTTTTCTGTGGACCCATAGGAAATAAAGGAGACCAACTGCCATCAGCCTTCAGAGGTGTGATAAATTGGGGGTGCCTAAGTAACTGGCTTGAGCAGTGCCCATTGCAGAACTCTCCTGGGCTTTGTAGCCCTTGCCATCTACCCATGTTCCAGACAACCTGCATGAGGCTCTCCTCCCTGCCTGCTGTAATGCTGGCTTCAGGGCTGGGCCCTGATAATGCCACCCAAGTTTTGAATTCACCTGCACTCGCATGCAGTGTATTATGGAGTACTGCAGATTCCAGAAACATACTCTGCACAGTGTGCTGCACAGCAGAGTAGGAGGATTTAGTACTCCAACAGAATTAGGTAGTGCAGCAATCAAATACAGAGCTAGACAAGCCATTTAAGAGAAGGTTTTCAAAAGTGCTTAAGAGATTTAGGAACACAGGTCTTTCAGTGGGACTTGTGCTCCTACATATCTTCAGCACTTTTGAAAATTTGCCCTATTGCTTCTTTGATACATCATGATAACTTATGAAGGCAGAGTATAGAGAAGAAACATCTAGGAGCTACTGAATTATTAGTGACAGACATAGGGTTACATTCAGATGATAAGGATATGTAAACTGGACCACCTTACACCCTCTTTGGCATCCTTAGATCTACTTACTGATGGATAAGTGTGATTTAGATGCCAAGGAGCCAGAAGGTATAAAAAGCCACTATCATACATTAACTTACACTGTCTTCTGACTCCTTGGTGTGTAAGTTACACTACCTTAGACACTTTTACCTACTGTTAAAATGGGTATATCTAAGGGAGGAAATCTGAGTATCCAACTTACACTTCTTAGACATTACTTCTGAGTTTTACTATATGATGTTTCACAAAACCAATCAGCTGAGTGGTTCACTGTCAGAACAGAATTTTCACCTAGGGATTCAGGAACCTTGTGGGTCCAACTATCGCCAAGGATGTGTCAATAAAATAAGTCCTCTAACCTGATCAAATAAAGGATACGCCCTGATCTCAGCCCAAAGGAGGTAATGGCCTATCTGTGACAAGGGTAATATCACCACATTGTCTATTTTCAGTGCCAGTTCAAAAGAAGGCAGGTACCTTTGTGTGCTTAGTCAGAAACTACCTATGATAGCATTAGAATTTTTATTGTAGTCAACCATGAGGTCCTGAGTCAATCTCTTATTGGCATGGCTGTCAAAGTCTCCCACGACCAAAAGCCTCAGTGACTCTCAACACAAAACCAAACTCAACTGGGTTGGAAAATCTGAAGTGCATGAGTGCTATACACAGCCATAAATCCAAATATAATCCAATACCAAGACTCACCTGAGGCTGATGCACACAAATTTGTCATATTTAGCACCTCTGACACTTGCATCCCTAGAAAAAAGAAAGAGACAGCTCACAGCCATATCTCCTTCCTGAGCCTCTGCTCATGCAAAGAGAGAACCTGTCGGGAGCATGTTCTGCCAATACAGGACCTGCTGCATCTACCAGCCAGGTGTTGGGTTATGCAAGCAAGATAAGATGCACTGTAATGTAATAATGCCCAACTCTTATGTAGTGCTTTTTATCCCTATATCTCAAAGCACTTTACAAAGGAAGCCAATAACATGTTCCCCATTTTACAGATGGGGAAACTGAGTGATTTTAATCACTCCATCATTTCACCCTAATCACTAGAGCCCTGCGCAAATACAAAATTTGTCTGTGCATCCGATCTGCAAACATGGTCCGTGGATATCCGCGGATAACAGCAGATTTGCATGTCTCTACTAATTACTATGTTGAATTACAAAGCTGAATAAATAACTTTTAAAAAGTCAGTGTTTTAGTAAAAAAGAATAGTTAACAAATGGTAGGAACGTGGCCATTTTGAAAGGCTGATGCTACAGAACAGAAGAGAGAATTCAGATCCTACTTGAAAGCACTGGAAATCAAGGGGCTTTCAAAATGGCTGGGTTTTGTTTGTTTGTAACTGGCTAACTGGATACAATCATCTATTAAATTACTAAAAATTGTCAAAAGAAAGAGAGAGCTAGAACTTACAGTATCACAAACACAACTATGAAAATCTCCAATTTCCAACCCTTTCCAATAGGATCCAAGTTTTCCACCCTTATGTCTGGCCCCTGCTGGGAAGCACACTGCTGCATCATTTAAAGTGACATCCCCATTGTGAGAAAGAGAGAGAGAGACCAACACAACTCACTGAATGTAGATACGGGAACAGTGACAAGTGTTTGCAAGAACTGTTTTGAAAATTCTGATTAGATTTAGTAACTGTTTATTTCAGTATCTAAGGTATCATTACAAATCACTAATGTGTAGCCTCTTATCCAATGTGCATTACTATGTTCTTAAATGCTTCTCAGTGTCTTTCCTTTTTTTGTCCAAAGGTTACTATTTCTCTCCTTTTATGGGAGTTCACATGCCTGTCTCCTTTTATATCCCTCCTTCTGTCATCCCCACTCTTTCCTGTGCACATTGGATGTTGAAATCTGCGTCAGAAAAATGCAGGTCCATGGATTTAAACACAGATGTCTGAAAATGCTAATTCAGTAACTCTGATGGGCACTGGAGAAGCCAGTGAAGAAAAAGAAAAATTGTCTTTCCTTGTTAAAATCAATGTATCTAGGTCTGGAGGCTGCTACAGGCCAAGGGGTCTAGCACATGGGAAACACAATTCTAAGTTCAGTAAAGAAAATAGCTGATATACCCCTCCTCATCTACACTTGTTGCTTCAACACCAAACCACATGAACCTCATGGGATTGAATTTTTTATTATTATTTACTATTTATATTACAGTAGTGCCCAGATGCCCCAATCCCCATTGTACTAGGTGCTGTACAAGTACATACAAAGACATAGTCCCTGTAGTGAAGATATTTAGCTCTTGCTGATCAAGACAGAAAGGTAGAGTATTCTTATCGGAAAAAGGAGGATTCAGTCTCTTTGTTTTACCTAGATATTTACACCACATTTATCCCCCTGGTGTCTGCTGCTGCCATTAGATCTAGAAGCTAAGCCTCCAGGTAGATGAGGCTTAGGCTTGACAGGATTACATATTTTTATATATATATAATTTTGACACATAATTTTTTTGACATTTATTTATAAGCATCTTTTCTATTTTTTTCTATTTCAGTTTTCACAGTTGTGGGAAATTATGCAGAGGTCAGACAATAACTATTTAATGATAGTAAACAGATTCAAAAAGTTAAAACTTTATAACCATTAAAACACAAATTGTCAACATCAAATGCCAAAATATACAAAGCAAACATCTTTAAATCAGACTCTAATAAGTTCTCAAGCAGCATTTTTCATACTTTGCCTATTTGTAAATTTTTATTATTGATGGAAATATTTTGTCATTGGTTTGTGTATGTACAGTGAAATTGACATTTCCGGACATTTCCCAATAAACTCTAATCCTTCCCAGCCTAATTATGCTGGAATCCTGTGGACATCCTATCTATGCAGGAAGATCACATTAGCACTAGGTAGATACTTTAATTTGCTGCTCAGCAGTTCTCTGCAGGCTGATAATTCTGGCTTTTTTTGTTTTGATTTTCCAGGACAAAGTGCTAAGGGGTGGTTGATGAGAAAGGAAGCTGAGCACAATCTTCTCCTCACTCTCAGAGCTTGTATGAAATCAACTTTGGGCACCAGGCCTTCACCTTTCATCATCCAGTATCAACATTCACCACAAACTAGATCTCACTGGTCAGTAGCCATTCACCTCCCTGAAACTGACTGTTCACAATTTTGGCATCACCTCTCAGTACCTGTCTCTGTGCCAAATGACAGAGAAATCTACAACTCAAGTTGCCAGAGGGAAGAGAAGATGAAACACTGTCACTTTTATTTTGTATTTGTTTTTCTTACATTGTGAGTGTGTGGCAAGCCATGACTTATATACTGTATGCACTTTATTTTATTTAATAACCAATTCTATTTAAAACTGAGGTTTGGTTTTCAGCGCCCCCCTTCTGCTTAAGGACTGACATGATACTGCACCCTCCAGGAAAGCATGATAGAAGTGTTTAAGGGTTTATGGGGAGTGCTTATCTTGTAGCTTTGTAGTTAATATGGGCAACTGCCAGATTAGAAGGTAGTAGGGAGGGGGTTCCTGTCTCCTCATGAGAAAGGGTGATGGAAGAGATAGGTTTTATGGGGTGGTGTTAAAGTGTAGTTTTGTAGGTGGCTGAGAAATTGAAGGGTGTTGGGTAAGGTGGATTATACTAGAGCCTCAAAATGGCTGAAGAGTTGGCAAGGATGCAAGAACATACTGTCGTACTGTCATCTGGTAGACAATGGGGCATTGAGGAGGTAGAGTGTTAAGGAGTTACACTGTGGTTCATGGATAATTTTGAAAGGCTCAGAATGACTCATTGGTGCCACTGTGTTATTAAGGAGGTCACCATTTCCTCCTTTTGGATTTAGCAGGCACAAGTGGCAGGCAGCACGTTAACTCTGTGGAGATTAGGCTTTCCTGAGTAAGATACTGGATTGAATGGATATGAGTGCCATTTGAAGGGATGCTGGCAAAGTGCCAGGTCTGCTTCTTAAGACCCAGTAGCAACTGGTACCTACTTGGTCAAGTGAGCTAATGGCACCTAAAATCACATGCACCAGGCAGGGTTAGGAGGGGCATTCAAACACGGTAATCCTCCTTGTCTACCTAACCCACCAAGAATTTGCTAGCACATGTGAGGACATTTGTGTAAAGACTTCTGGGCTAGTTAGGGTTGAACATCCAGGTTTCCTCTGAGATCCTTTCACTTTCCGAACAACTGTTCTCTTAACCTTCCAAGAGCCCTCTGTTCTCTTAACCTTCCAAAGCCTTCTGCTTGCATAAGAAGATACAGTAGTGACTTTCCAGGAATCTGCCACATTAGGTTCTTTTGTTTTATCCTTAAGACAAGACACCTTTCATAAGAAGTTGACTAATCCTCTACTAGGGTAAATCAGAATAGCTTCATTGATTTCAACAGAAACATTCTAATTTACATTAAGGGCCTGGCTCAAAAATGTCATCCAATTAAAGAAAAGATGGGAAGTGGGCTTGAGAGATTACATTACATACTTTCAGGCTGATGACTTACAGAGAAGGGGGACTGTCCTCATTTTCAAACCTGGCCCTGAGATGTGAAGCAGTTTCATCCTTTCCATTGAAGGGAGATGTGAATGTGTGTGTGGATGTGTGCATGGAGATTTATTTGGTTTCCCCGCAAGAAGTGTTGCTAACCCAAATGACAGACTGCTTTACTGATGAGATTGGCATGAGTGCACTGGAATGCTGTTTTAATAAACTAATATTTTCACAGAGAGATGTTCTGGTTTTCCCCGAAATTCAGAGCCAATGCATTCAGCTGGCTTTCACTCAAGAAGACAGAGTTAGGCAATCTCTTCTGTGTGCCAAATTTGTGATAGTTCACTGACCCATCCTGAGGCTGTTAGCAAGAGAAGGAGCAGAAGATCGCATGCTATAATCATGTTTTATTAGAAACAATTTTCCTGCAGTTTAGAGCTAAAGTTACAGATAAAGTGGGTTATAAAACTGCTTCAATTCCTGGAAGTTCTTCTACCTCATTAAAGGGTGAATTTCCACATCCCATGAGATACTGGGTTGGAGGAGCAGCTGGATCAGGGGACCAGTAATTGGTTATAAACTCATTTATATCTAGCACCCTGACCTCACTTTGAACCAGATTAGAATTTTAAAATAATTAGCAGTATATAGCTTGGTAGCCTATGTAAAAAGGAGATGGTAATCTCAGTCCAATTCCCAGAAGGTTCACAACCAAAATATTCCCTTCTTCCTGGAGCTTGTTTCTCCAAGTCAGAATTAAGGCACCATGGGTGGGGTAGTATGCAAAAGTTTCACTGCTTCCTGACCCCACTTCTACAGCTAAAGAGAGGAGTTCACTTTCAATTGTGGTACACTTAGCATCTTGTGCTAGGCTAAATTCAGCATCAGGAAAAACTGCTGTTTAATTCACCCTCTTCCTTTCTTTCCCCCAAGCTCACATAATTTAGCATGTAATAAGTAGTGCATACGGAGGAACATGATAATGGGCTTCATGGAACGTACTGTCCGATGGTCCATGCTATTAACATTAAGTTTCCTTAATTAAGTACAGGATGTTCATTCTGTCTAAAACCAGTTTGTTCCAATTGTTGGAGAATCATGACTATTTATTTCTTCTGTACAAGGGTTATATATATAGGGGAAGGTGGAGGTGATTGAAAAATTGAAGTGTAAGGATTATTTTTGTTAAATAAAAGTTGTAAGGAGGAAAAGACAAAGTTCCAATTTGTTACCATTTCTCTCTCTTGAGGATGGCTGGAAAGGTCTTTGAAAGGGAGTCGTAACCTTTGGCTTCTCTACCAAGAGCAGCAGCGGAGTTGGATAGGAATTTTATTTCTTGCCCTCCACATTAGTCTTCCCAAGTCCATCCTACTCTTGGTAGGAATGTTAACACCAGCTCATTTAACAGACTCATCAACCTCACTGTGAATCACTATTAAGAATTTGGCCCATGTCCACAAGTTCTATCCTGTACCTGGCCTTGCAAGTCAAGACTATTTAAAAACAAAAAACTTACATATTATTTTAAGGAAATATATGAGCCACCACACTCCTCTGTGCTCTGACTTGGCTAACCGAGCTCATGGGAAGTTTGCAGGGATTACATAGCCTAATACCTACTTAGTAAACCGAGGTTGGATCTCTTCATGCTGATGACAAAGGCCATTCATTTCTGCTTGCAAGAATAGTAACACAAATATTATAGAAGCCAGCGAAGGGCAGTCAGTCACTCTAAGTCAGTGGTTCCCAAACTGGGGTTTGCAAACCCCGGGGAGTTCGCAGAATGGTACAGGGGGTTCACCAGAAAAATTTCACTAATGGCAGCCACGGGACCCTGGGCATTGGAGGCAGCAGGTGGGACCCGGTTGCAAGGCAGACAGCCCGAGCCCCAGGGAGAGCGGGGCAGGGCAGTTGCGGCTGGCAGCCCGAGCCCTGCCCCCGTGAGCGGGGGAGCCAGCCACCTGAATCCCAGCGCTCCGCGCAGGGCTAGCAGCTCAAGCCCCAGGGAGAGTGGGGCTGGCAGCCCGAGCCCTGGCAGTCAGCAGGACCTGCAGCCGGAGCTCAGTTGACCAGGGCAGTCAACGGAGTCCAGCAGCAGGAGCCCAACAGAGTGCGGAGGAAATTTAAACTTAAATCCCTAGAAATATTCATTTTTAGGAGGTGGTTCATGAGATTTGATAATTTAGTGAAAGGGGTTCAGGGTCTGTTAAAGTTTGGGAACCACTGTTCTAAGTCATCTGCTTACAGAGGTATTTGTTCTCTCTCAACACTGGCTGACAGCCCTGTGATTCTTTCACAGTGTACTTTGGGACTTCCAGTTAGAGGGAAAACAGCAGGGACCCTTTCAGATGGAGTACAGTCTTGCTACCAAGAGAACAGCTTGTTTATGGATAGTTACTTCCACAGTTTGAAAGATTCAGCACCAGCCTGGTGAGCTAAGCACTGCAGTTAAAACCAGTACTGAAAACGATCTCTCAGGCTTTGACGTACTGAAGTCTTGCCTCCGAGATCTGCTGACAAAGAAAACTAGGGGTGGCAATGGTGAAACAGCCCACAGAGAAAGACACCCCCCTACACAGCTCACCTGGAATGGTCAGGCGGTCATTCTATAAACCCCTGTGGGTCTGTAAGTTCAGGGGAAGCAAATGAGAATGCTAGACAGCAGCTCAAGCTCAGTAGCCCCAGCTATGACTACGTTAATACCCAATTTCAGAGGGATACTGCACAGATTAGTGAGAACAATGCCCCAGACACATGCTGAGTATTATTTAAAAGGAGAAGTTATTTCATAGTAAAAAGGAGCATTACTGATTTTCCACACCAGTTCTCTGCCCTGGACAAGTTGGCTGCAAGTGGTTTATGAGCCTGAACCTAAAATGCCTTTCAGTGAAAAACATTTTTATATTTAAAGTACAAAATGTAAGCACTAACAGTGTTTTATTTAGTTATACAGTAGGGGACCTACGTACAGCTAATCGCAGGCACGGAGCTAGTGTTGAGTATGGAAATACTGTACTGTTTAAAAAACTGCCAATAGTCTTCTTTAACAGACTCTGCACAACAATGATGGTTTAAACAATTCACCTATGGAGAGAACTCCCCTCACGCAGTTGCTGCATACAAACCCATCATCGACTTCAAATAGGGATTTCTACAGCTGTTACACCAGGTTACTGTAACAAGCAGGTGAGGTTAGATTCACAAGAGGATTCAGGTGCCTGACACTTTTGGCACCTAAATCCCAGAATCAGGCCCTACTGGGATTCACAACCCTGACCTCCACTCTGCTGCCCCCAACTGCAGTATGTGCCTAACTCACCTGCAGGACCCAATCCACTAAGCGTGTCCAAACTTTACCCACTAAATCTGGCCCCTATAAGTGAGGCGCAGCAACCACCACAGCTCGTAACTTTTAGCCCACTGCTTAGGCTACCCCCAGCAATGTGGGAGACACCCCATTTGAGTGTCCCCGCTCCACCTGAGGGGAAGAACGGATTTGAACTAGGGTCTGCCACCTCTCAGGTGAGTGCTCTAGCCACCAGGTTATGGGATATTCTGATGTGGAACTCCCTCCACCTCTGCAGTGAAGGCTTGTATTTGCCTGTGAATTTCACCTAGTGACCATATTGATTATTTTAGTTTTGCCAGCTGCTTTTCATACAGCTGACCAGGCTGTAGGCTATGTCAGGCATTGACAGAGTTGTGTCCTGGTGGCTCCATTTCTTTCCCTGGAAGAGAACCATGAGAGTAGTAATAAGTGACTGCTCTTTCAGAATTTTCTCAACAGAAAAGGATCAAGGCTCTAGTCCACAAAACACAATACATTCAGAATTAGGGGCTAAAGCAACATGGCCTGATGTTGTCCCTGAAAAGAAAAAAAAGTGTTAATATGGTCTAGAAGAGCAATTTAGAGGCAACTTGATATTTGTTTATTCTCCCTAGCAGTCACCATATCAAATTTACTGTTTATAAATACATCTTTCAGCACCAAGCTAGACTTGATATAATAAAAAAAATCTGTTCTCTGTTCCATACAACAATAAAACATTCTTTGATCAGAACGAAGTTGACAGGTTCTTAAAACAAGAGGAGGACTAAAATAAAGCTTTAATCCCTATAGCTGTATTAGTATTGCAGGACCGTCAGTAACCAACAGCATCAGCAAAGTCAGATGGCTATGCTGTAGCTGTGGTAGTGCACAGAATGGACTTTCATCTTGAATGGTTCCTTGCAAGTCTTCTTCCTGCAGCAAGTGTCAATATGGATGGATTTAGGCTTTTTAAATGCCTCAAAATTGCATCTTTCAACCTCATTCATAGCTGACCTCATGCTCTATTTTCTTCAACCTCAGCTCTGTCTACCTTCTGACTAAGCATACCTTCTTCTGCACACTGGACATGACACCACCACTGCAGTCATCTTGTTCTCAACTGGGGGAAGACTGAGACACTGTGGGATTATCTAAGCATCTCCTAATTTGAGATCAAAAAAGCAAGCCAATGTATGGTAAGAACACGCTGTAACTTTGGACACAGAAAGTTTAGTTTCCTCCCCTGAGCTGTTTTTCACACTACCATGTTGAATGTGTCAGTAACCAACACTCAGTAAATTAAAAGTCACAACAGGATTTGTCAGGAGATAACAGCAGTCCCATTCTTATAACCACATTTTTTAAAAGGAACACTGTAAGGTAAAAGGCTATTTGGAAGATTATAGTGTTAGCTACACCACATTTGATTATTAAACAAAGCATTTTAAGATTTAACTTAGCAGAATGGCTGAAATGTTTAGTCTCTGAAATTCAGTTTGGGCAATGAAGATAAGACTATTTACTTCCACTCTTGAGTTCGCATTCATTAGAATTTAAACAGAAAGCTGGCCTTAACCTTTACTAGAATACCACTTCAGTGTTTGGGCTGGGAATAGTGCACAGAAATGGCTGTCTAAAGAAACTGATTCCACTGGAATTTCTAAAAAAATTTTTCAAGGAACAAGTTCTCAGGAATTTAGGTTTTGTAATATTTTCCCCCTCAGATGTAAACAAGTCTGAGGCCGAATCTGACCTGCTAGTGTTCTTTTAACCAACATGGTTCTTTTCTAATTTGCGCAACTAATTTTTTTTTCCCCTTTATAGTGGCATGGGAAAGGTTGAAATGCATTATAACGGGCCAGAGTCAGTGCTGTGCAGATCATTTCACAATGTAGCATGGATTTAAAAAAAAAAAACCTGTCAAATTGAACAAGCTAGTGCACATGCTATGTAGTTAAGGAATTAAAATAGGAGATTCTAGACACAGATGACTCAGCTTCAGCCCAAAGACAGCACAGCACGGCTGTAAATCCAGACCTTCATGACCCAATATATTAGCAATCCAGCTATTACACCTTGTGCAGTAAGCCCATTTCCTAAGAAATCCATAAAATTCTGGATGAAAATGTTAGCTTGCACATGGAAACCAATTCTGACTAGTCATTTCAGTAATTAAGTATTCTTAAGGGTACCTAGTCAGAAAAATGTCTTATTTCTTAACTCTCAAGAGACCAAAAGCAGTAAGAGGACAAACAGACTTATGAACTTCCTCATTCCTGCATTGCATTCCCAGATGAAGAAACCATTGCATCCCGGGTACCTCCTGATAACTTCTAAATCTGGTATCCGGATTCCTTGCTCCTGTCTGAAGGTTTTTCAAACATCTATAAAGCTTTTTAAAAAGGCAAATGAATGTATTAAAGCTACTAAAATTGCTCTGACAATCATGACCAGCGTCTTGGAAATCATCTATGACAAGGCTGAAACTGAGAAGCTGCTTTGGAAGCTTTAAATTGCACATTTTCTCTTTGTACATTTGGTAGCATAGCAGTAAAGTTAATGGAATGCTCTAATAACCATTTGTAACAGCTTCAGAGATAAATGTCTCTGCTTTGCCTCAGTCTTATTCCACCAGCAAGCAGGACATCACTGAACAAACTCTTTGTACAAGAACAAATTTCATTCACGCTTCATGCAAGGACGCTGAAGATGGTTTTGTCCTATTTAGTACAATAGCAATTCAACCATATTCAGTACCAGTTCAGGGGAGCTGAATTGTCAGCAATGGGTCGATTTCATAGAGCAAATTACTACTGTACTATACTCTAGACACTTTCCTGTAAATGCCTCTGAACAGATGAAGAGCTTTAAGTTGTCACTGAGTACAGGGCATCTCTCCACAGTAACAGGACAAGTTGGAAAGTGGCCACAAAGGAGGGGAAATGAATTGAATTAAATGGGCTGTCTGCTTTACTGAACAGCACTTTATTAATCTTCAGAGAGCAATGGTTTTTAAAGAGGAAAATACTAAGTGTATGTATCTCCAAAATATATTCCTTGTTTCACTTGAGACTGCCCCCGCAATTTCTGATCAGAGCAGCAGCCAGACACTTCCTATTAGTGAAGTTCTGATCTATGTAGATTTCCATCTAGTCCTTTATGCTGGAAATGGCCCACCTTGATTATCATACACATTGTAAGGAGAGTGGTCAGTTTGGATGAGCTATTACCAGCAGGAGAGTGGGGTGGGGGGAGGTATTGTTTCATGGTCTCTGTGTATATAATGTCTTCTGCAGTTTCCACAGTATGCATCCAATGAAGTGAGCTGTAGCTCACGAAAGCTTATGCTCAAATAAACTGGTTAGTCTCTAAGGTGCCACAAGTACTCCTTTTCTTTTTGCATCTAGTCCTTGTTTTTTGTCTCTGAAGGGTTATTTTGTTTTTGTTTTTTGGGGGAGGGGGTTGGTTTTTAATTAAAAAGCAAATTCCCTTACACCAACCTTGCCCTATTGGCCTGCTTTTAGTGCCAAATCCCAGGAACAGTCTAAACTCTACTGGCACCATGGAATGAGTGTTTTTTCTCTTCCACACCCATCTCCCTTAGAATACTGAAGGCAAATCCCAGATCAAACCAGTACACAGGCAGCATTTCAAATAATCATCCTTCTCCAACCCCATGCAGAGCTGTAATCTGTAACAGAGGCCCCTGGTTAATGAAAACTATAACTGGGAAGAATTACAAGCATCTCCCTCCCCAGGATTTGGAGCTTACATCTCTGGGTTTGCCTGCAGGAAATGGAGAACACAAACTTTATGTCCAGGTATGGGTCAAGTGGTTCAGCAAATGAAAACAGCCAAACTGTAGAACCAATGCAATCTGAACTAGAAGCCACACCTCAGAACTGTTTGTCTTGGCTACAAGTGAAAGTGCTGCTGCCAGACCCTCTGCTACCCCATCTCCCCATCCCCACAGCCCATATAAAAAACTAGAAATAATTGTTCTTTGCTTGTTTAATGACCTATTCACAGGGTCAGGCATATTGTGATAGCATTGCTCTGCAGATAATTACAGAGTTCTTTTTTAGATGCTTACCAACATAGGCAAGTTTGACCTCTGTGCCTGGTCTCCTCCCCACCAAAAACTACTATACTCTCCCTCTTCTGTCAAGTACCATTCAAGCCACAAGCATTCCGACCTCCTCCCAGTCCACAGAGGTAAGTTAAACACAATGTCCTTTCCCACCCATATTCACCAAGCCCACATGGACCACAAAGAAAGTCAAAGTCCCTTTCCTCTATGCCTCATCTTCACTCGTGTTCCCAAAAAGTTTGGCAAGATTAAAAGTTAGGCAGAAATCTCAATGTATTTTTGTTCCCCTTCCCCTCCCCCCCCCAAATATACAGGTCTTTTGAATACAGATATAGCTTACATGGTGGAATTAGCCTAACATTTAAATGGTTTTGCCAAGTTCTTTTGTTTGCAAGGTGACAGTTCAGAACACTACAAAACGTTATACACTTGCTCGTATGCGTTTCGAAGGCTCATAAGCAATCAGATTTAAATTTGCAACTTGTTAATAATAGACTAGTAATCATTAAGATCAAGTTCTTTTTGCTAATTTGCTAAACCTGGCATTTTATAGTTTCTCAAAATGGCCCCACGGAGTTACCGATATGCCAAGAGAGGTCCAAAGTCTACTCAACATGCCTTGTCCATCACAGGTTACTTGTCAGATTATATCAATCAACTTTGAAAGTTTTGCTGTTTGACACTACCTTGGCCATGAGATGAGGCTAAACCGCAATTACTGGCCTATAAACTTGGTTAGTTTCAAGTTGGCCAGAGAACAGGCCCTGGGGCTTCTACTGACACAGCATTTCAGCTGCCTTATGTAGCAAGCTCTCAAATGGAAACTCATCACTCATAACTGCATACAGGGAGTTAAGCACCCAAAACAGTGGAGATTTCACTATCCCCACCCAGCAAAGCAGCACATATGTAGTTTTCACTTATGTTCCCCCCAAAAAAACCAAAATGCCATATTGGAGAGAGACTTTCATATGCAAAAAATATTTTAATATAGTAAACAAGTCAATTTACCTTTCACATGTTTTAAATAAGTTTGTTCATTAGTAAACAATGCTATTTTCCCAAAACAATGGAACACAGCCTCTAAATTCATATTCTGCTCCCAGTTGATCCTATAAGTGGTGAAAAATTTGGACACCAGTATCATTTCACAGATAACAGAGTGGCATACACAGAAGAACAGAGCATCAACAGAGAGTCAAAGAGAAAAGCTTACCCTGGTGATGGGGAAAATTAAGCCACAGAATTCTCTTGAAGGAAAGACTAAGATACTAGCTAAGATTCTATTGGTGTAAGTGTTATCTTTCCATGCCTACCACTCATGTTTGCCTCTCTGGTTAAAGTTCCCTAAGCCATGCCTAATTAAGGGAAAAGGTGCTATGAAAAAAATCAAGCTAGGAAACTTTAATTGAAGCCCCTATTTAACACAAATGCAGACACTGCTGACCAATTCAATGTTCTTACCAGATCAAAAGTAGATTTCTACATATTCACTTGTGACTACATTTATATTAAATAGGGTTTTCAACGGAAATATCCTAGCTGGAATGAAAAAAGCACCTTGTCCCCTAATCTAAACCAGGCCCTACTGAAGCATACAAGGAGGCCCAAAACCATAGATCTGGAGGTGCTAATAAGAAGAAGACAGTCCTCTGGAATCACTCTTGATGAGCATAGCAAATAAAAAAATATGCTGCATTCTTTCCCTCCCCCAGTCCAGAAATCCAACATAACATGGAATTGTCTTTACTAAAAGAAACTTAGTAAAGTGTGTGTGTGTGTGGGGGGGGGGGGTCACATGCACGCTTCTGACGGGGTCTGTATGGCTTTAGGCATCTTTTAGCCGCCAGGATCATTGCAACGTTCTTGCTTGGTTTCCTGCTATAGCCCTTTAAAACCAGTCAGGGTGTGCTCTTTGTGTAGTTTACATAGCATATATCTCACCTCTATACAGTCATCGTCTGAGTGTATATATATCTACAAATACATACACAGATATAAACGAAATGCATCTGGGTGCATTTCAGCTAGGCTGACATACCTGAGCTCCACTCTCTGTGGCTTCCCAGTACCGTTTACACCGTATTAAAAACTAATAATTACAATTCGCCCTGCCCCAGTCCTGCGCAAATCGATGGACAGGCAAAGAGGCCAGACAGAGCATCTGGCAGCGTGTCCGCGCCACTGTCCCCAAGGGGCAGACCCCGGAGCGAGGGGCGATGGTCCCGTGGCCCCCAGGCGGAGGCGAAGCGAGTCAGGGTCGGTGGAGGCCGGTCGCTGGTAGAGGGAGCCGCTGTGCCCCTACCCGGGTCGGGTCTCTGGGCTGCGCCCTGTCCGGGCTCGGCCCCCGCTTCCCCGCGATCAGTGGCTCCGGTGCACTCGCTGCAGCACGGTGGGGTCGGGGGCTGGGCCGGGCTCGGCCCGCGGCGGTGGCGAAGTGGCAGCGCGCTCAGTCCCGCCCGCCCCTTGGCCGGAACCCGGCCGCGCAGGCGGCTCCGTGGGGCCGGCTCCCCGGTGCGGCTCCGTGGGGGGCCCTGGCGTCGTCCGGCCGGCGGCTGCGGCGCTGGGCCCTGTCGGCGGGCGCGGCTGGCGCACCGGCTGCCAGATGAGGCTGTAGTAGACGGCGAGCACGATGGCGGCCAGCGAGACGGAGAGCACGTAGGCCAGCACCGTGGCCAGGCGCACCCACTTCTTGTTGGTCTTGGCCGCCATCCGCGCCTTCTTGTCCCCGGTGTAGGTGGCGGGCTTGCCCCGCTCCGCCGGCGGCTCCTTCTCCTTCATGGGGGCCCGGCCCTTGGCCCGCTGCTCCACCGCCCCCTCCGTGGTGGGGGCTCCGCGCCGAGCCGGCCCCGCTCAGGACATGCCGGGGGCCCCGGCGCGGGAGAGGGGCTGCCGGCCCCGCGGCTGCTGCTGCTGCTGCTGCTGCTGCCGCCGCCCGCCGGGATGCGGGGCCCGTCTCCGCCGAGAGCCCCGCGCTTTGCGCTGCCCGCGGGGCCCGCGCGCTCCGTGTCTCCTGGCAGCGGTGCCGGTGGCCGCTTCGCAGCGCGGAACACGCGCGGGAAGGGGAGGAGAGGCGACGGGCGGCTCTTAAAGGGGCAACAGGGAGGAGCGGAGTATCCTTAAAAGGGCAATGCCCGCCCGCTCGGGTAGCCACCTGCCAGCGTCGGGCAGGGCAGACCGCTGTCTCGGCCCCGCCCGCCCCGTCCCGAATTCCACCAATGGGCACTGATATATCAACAGCTCCACGTGCCACGCTGCTCCGGGCCCGGCACAGACCCGCGGCGTGGCGCGACCCTGCCCACGTGGCTGGCTGGCTGCTGCTGGTCCCTATCCCGCCCTGCGCAGTAGCCCTGCAGCGCTGCCCTGCGGCTGTGAGCGCTGGCTGGGGATGACGCCTGTTCGGAATTATGTCAGCTGGCAGGACAAGCGCGGCTGTGCAGGCTAGAGGCGCCGTGTTCAGCTCCCTGTCAGCTAAGCCGTGCTGGTACACAGTGTCCTCACGCTCATATTTCTAACACGTGTCATCACCCAACCTACCATGCCTTGCCCACTGCAGTGTAGGGGTCATGCAACACCACAGAGATATAGAACCAGATGGGAGACGGGGGGAAGAAGCAGGCCACAGCTGTCCAGCACCGGAGAAGGGAGGTAGAGGTGAGACATACCTACCATATGGGTTTCTTTATCAGGGGATGGCTGGCTTTATCCTGCCACAATGGCAATGGGTGCGTGGGCCAAATTGCAATCCCAGCAAATGCTAGAGGAAATCACAGCTAACCTGGCAGCCATGGGAATTTGGTGAGAGACAATTTTGGCACCCTTCTACTGGGGGCTGACCAGTGGTGAGCTGGAGCTGGTTCGCTAGAACTGGTTGTTAAATTCAGAAGCCCTTTTAGAACCGGTTGTTCCGGGAGGCATAACAGGTTCTAAAAGGGCTTCTAAATTTAACTGGCCCAAAGTGGCGCCTTAGGCACCGACTCCACGGGTGCTCCAGCCCTGGAGCACCCAAGGGGAAAATTTGGTGGGTGCAGAGCACCCACCGGCAGCTCCCCGCCCCACCCCCGGCCCCACCTTACCTCCGCTCTGCCTCCACCTCCTCCCCTGAACGCACCGCCCTGCTCTGCTTCTCCACCCTCTCCCCCCCCCCCCCAGCTTCCCGCACGAACAGCTGATTCGCGTGGGAAGCCAGGGCAGGCTGAGAAGCAAGCGGCAGCTTCCTGCTCAGGCCCAGGGAGGTGGAGGTGAGCTGGGGGGGGGGGCGCGCAAGGAGGGCCGCCCGCGCCGCAGCAGGTAACCCGGAGGGAGGGGGGCATGCAGGGGAATCGCTCCCCGCCCCAGCTCAGCTCCGCCACCCTCGGCCTGAGCGGGAAGCCGCGGCCTGCTTCTCTGCCCTCCCCGGCTTCCTGCTGAACAGCTGATTCGCGGGAAGCTGGGGGAGGGTGGCGCGGAGAAGCAGAGCGGGATGGTGTGTTCAGGGGCGGATGCGGAGGCGGAGCGGAGGTGAGCTGGGGCCGGGCTCAGGGTGGGGAGCTGCCGGTGGGTGCTCTGCACCCACCAAATTTTCCCCATGGGTGCTCCAGCCCCGGAGCACCCAGTGGGTCGGCGCCTAAGGCGCCACTTTTGATGTGATCAGTGGGGGAGCGACTGCTCCCCCTGCTCCCCCCCAGCTATGCTCCCTCGCCCCTAGTGTTGTACCAATAAAATAAAAACCAGCAGGATCTTATTAAAGGGAAAAAAGGCAAAATACCACATTTATTGTGAATACAGGAAGAATCATAGTAAGCAGTTAGTTATAGCTATAACATTCCATTCAATCTCATATTTATTCACACATTCATTCATACAAACACACACACACACACACATACACACAGGTTCTGCAAGGTTGTTATCATAGTTACCAGCCTTAGAGTTGCTCATGCCAAGCCACTGGCCAGGTGGCCTGGACATGAGGAGGGAGCAGGGCCTTGTCAGATGCTCATCTGATGCTCCTGGAAGTTGGTTTGCAGAATCAGACCCCCAAAGTTCTCACTTTTTAGAGTCTATTTTTATAGGAATTTCTTCCTATGCCAGTCTATGGGAATTGCTCCATCATGCTGCCGCTGAATCAATCAGCAGATAGCACATTCCTGACGGCTCCAAGATGTTATCTTGTTCTTTGGTTCTCCCATTCTTGAGGCTGTTGGGTGGATTCCAGTCTGCCCTCCGGGGGGCGGGGGGGGGGGTCCTCTGGTTATTTCCACTTGACGCCCTCTTCAGCCGATGGACACTGGATTCCTAGGCTGGCACCTCCCTGATCATTCAGTTATTATCCACACCAAGCATCCATCCACATACATCCTCTATCTCTATTTTAATCACAATTGTTAATACAACAAAAGGGCGGGGAGTCTCTGGGTGCTGTTTCTGTTGTTAGAGTATTGTTTTGAGTCTCTCTCTCTGTGAACTGCTTTGAGAACAGACTCTGTCTTAGAATGTACTAACACAATTAGCAGCTTGCAAGTTTCACACGTAGAGGGAGAGAAACAGTACCAAAAACCAAGAGACCTCTTAATTAGTAATACCCTGGAATTTAAACTCTGGGGAATCAAACTCATTTGTGATTTTAATACAGAACTTCTTTAATATATGCGGTGCATAGACAATCCAGGAAGTTTTTGGAAAGCGTAGGGGACAATTTCCTGGCGCAAGTGCTAGAGGAGCCAACTAGGGGGGGTGCTTTTCTTGACCTGCTGCTCACAAACCGGGTAGAATTAGTGGGGGAAGCAAAAGTGGATGGGAATCTGGGAGGCAGTGACCATGAGTTGGTTGAGTTCAGGATCCTGACGCAGGGAACAAAGGTAAGCAGCAGGATACGGACCCTGGACTTCAGGAAAGCAGACTTCGACTCCCTCAGGGAACGGATGGCCAGGATCCCCTGGGGGACTAACTTGAAGGGGAAAGGAGTCCAGGAGAGCTGGCTGTATTTCAAGGAATCCCTGTTGAGGTTACAGGGACAAACCATCCCGATGAGTCGAAAGAATAGTAAATATGGCAGGCGACCAACTTGGCTTAATGGTGAAATCCTAGCGGATCTTAAACATAAAAAAGAAGCTTACAAGAAGTGGAAGGTTGGACATATGACCAGGGAAGAGTATAAAAATATTGCTCGGGCATGTAGGAATGTTATCAGGAGGGCCAAATCGCACCTGGAGCTGCAGCTAGCCAGAGATGTCAAGAGTAACAAGAAGGGTTTCTTCAGGTATGTTGGCAACAAGAAGAAAGCCAAGGAATGTGTGGGCCCCTTACTGAATGAGGGAGGCAACCTAGTGACAGAGGATGTGGAAAAAGCTAATGTACTCAATGCTTTTTTTGCCTCTGTTTTCACTAACAAGGTCAGCTCCCAGACTGCTGCGCTGGGCATCACAAAATGCGGAAGAGATGGCCAGCTCTCTGTGGAGATAGAGGCGGTTAGGGACTATTTAGAAAAGCTGGACGTGCACAAGTCCATGGGGCCGGACGAGTTGCATCCGAGAGTGCTGAAGGAATTGGCGGCTGTGATTGCAGAGCCACTGGCCATTATCTTTGAAAACTCGTGGCGAACCGGGGAAGTCCCGGATGACTGGAAAAAGGCTAATGTAGTGCCAATCTTTAAAAAAGGGAAGAAGGAAGATCCTGGGAACTACAGGCCAGTCAGCCTCACCTCAGTCCCTGGAAAAATCATGGAGCAGGTCCTCAAAGAATCAATCCTGAAGCACTTGCATGAGAGGAAAGTGATCAGGAACAGCCAGCATGGATTCACCAAGGGAAGGTCATGCCTGACTAATCTAATCGCCTTTTATGATGAGATTACTGGTTCTGTGGATGAAGGGAAAGCAGTGGATGTATTGTTTCTTGACTTTAGCAAAGCTTTTGACACGGTCTCCCATAGTATTCTTGTCAGCAAGTTAAGGAAGTATGGGCTGGATGAATGCACTATAAGGTGGGTAGAAAGCTGGCTAAATTGTCGGGCTCAACGGGTAGTGATCAATGGCTCCATGTCTAGTTGGCAGCCGGTATCAAGTGGAGTGCCCCAAGGGTCGGTCCTGGGGCCGGTTTTATTCAATATCTTCATAAATGATCTGGAGGATGGTGTGGATTGCACTCTCAGCAAATTTGCGGATGATACTAAACTGGGAGGAGTGGTAGATACGCTGGAGGGGAGGGATAGGATACAGAAGGACCTAGACCAATTGGAAGATTGGGCCAAAAGGAATCTGATGAGGTTCAATAAGGATAAGTGCAGGGTCCTGCACTTAGGACGGAAGAACCCAATGCACAGCTACAGACTAGGGACCGAATGGCTAGGCAGCAGTTCTGCAGAAAAGGACCTAGGGGTGACAGTGGACGAGAAGCTGGATATGAGTCAGCAGTGTGCCCTTGTTGCCAAGAAGGCCAATGGCATTTTGGGATGTATAAGTAGGGGCATAGCGAGCAGATCGAGGGACGTGATCGTTCCCCTCTATTCGACATTGGTGAGGCCTCATCTGGAGTACTGTGTGCAGTTTTGGGCCCCACACTTCAAGAAGGATGTGGATAAATTGGAGAGAGTCCAGCGAAGGGCAACAAAAATGATTAGGGGTCTGGAACACATGAGTTATGAGGAGAGGCTGAGGGAGCTGGGATTGTTTAGCCTGCAGAAGAGAAGAATGAGGGGGGATTTGATAGCTGCTTTCAACTACCTGAAAGGGGGTTCCAAAGAGGATGGCTCTAGACTGTTCTCAATGGTAGCAGATGACAGAACGAGGAGTAATGGTCTCAAGTTGCAGTGGGGGAGGTTTAGATTGGATATTAGGAAAAACTTTTTCACTAAGAGGGTGGTGAAACACTGGAATGCGTTACCTAGGGAGGTGGTAGAATCTCCTTCCTTAGAGGTTTTTAAGGTCAGGCTTGACAAAGCCCTGGCTGGGATGATTTAACTGGGAATTGGTCCTGCTTCGAGCAGGGGGTTGGACTAGATGACCTTCTGGGGTCCCTTCCAACCCTGATATTCTATGATTCTATGATAATATGATCCAACACTAGGAGCCAGAGAGACCTGCCGGATGCTTCCTGGGAGCTGCCCCAGGTAAGCACTGCCAGGACTCCCCACTCGCCCCCTGGCAGGTGCCTCTGGCTCTTAGGGGTGGGGTGGGCACTCACTACGGTGGCCCATGAGACCCTCCTGCCCGGTTCTGGGGGCAGTCAGGGGACAGGGGAGAGGGGTGGATGGGGCAGGGGTCTTGGGGGGGGGGGGGCGTCAAGGAACGCAGGGGGGGTTGGATGGGGCAGGAGTCCCGGGGGGCGGGGGTGGGCAATGACCCCCTCGTGGAGTGAGGAGGGAACCCGTTGTTAAGATTTTGGCAGCTCATCACTGGGGCTGACCCCTAATAAAACTCTAATATAGAGCTTATTATTCCTAGGTCCCAAAGATCTCTAAAGGAGATCAGCAGGGCTTAAATTCAGCAGGAGCTGTCTGGAGCAGAGCTCTGGTAAATATTTTCAAATCTGTGGGGCAGAAGCCCCCTCCCAGGGGACTGAAGCCCAGAGCTCCAGGAAATACTCTGTGAGAATTTAAGCCCTGGAGATCAGTGTGATTATCCCAATTTCACATGAGAAAACTGATGCATAGAAAGAGGAAGTGACTTGCTTAAGGTCACCTGGCAAGCCAATGGTAGACCCAGAAATAAAGTCCATTCCTCATGCAGGCTCAGCCAGTGCTCTATCTCCAGAGCCACGCTGCCCTCAGTGAGTCTTTCCATTGACTTCAATAGGCTTTGGAAAGATCAACCTATCACCATTTAAACTCTTGTAAAGTCAAACTCAGTTGCATAAGGCCCTCCAAAGACAGCTGAGACCTTAGATGGCTGTAAGCAAAACAAAGCCAAGTACAGATTTGCCTAATCTCAGAGTTTTTGTTGGGAGGGATTTTCTCAGTCAATTAAGAGTAACTCCCCCTGAAATCTCGTCTCCTTCAGATGTGTTGCCACTGTAGGTGCAATAGCTACAGATATTGCAACTATGAAAGTGATGAAAATGACATGAAATGAGACACAGTGATTCTCAACCTTTTTTAATTTGCTGACCCTTAAACAATTTTAAATGGAAATCTTTGGAAATCTTAGACATAGTCTGTGGACCTCCGGGAGTCTGCAGACAACAGGTTGAGAACCACTGGTATAGATGGAGCTAGAGAAATTAGTGGTGCCCTGACAGGCCATGAAGAAATTAGCACCCATGTGAGATTACCTTTCTGGAAAAATAATTTAAGAGAATTAAGGTTACAAAATATTTAAATTTTTTTAACTGAAAAGGGTTAAAAGTTTTGAAAACTCTTAAAATTGTTTTTTTCAAAATTCTTTTAAAAATTGACTTGTTTTGACCTAAAAGCTCAGCTAACAATTTGCATACTGGTTTACATAGCAAGGCACCCCCCCCCCCGCCCCAACTCTTTCTTCAATCCTTCCCCCTTATAAATCCTCAATAGTCTACTGGGAAAGGAAACAACCTTCTGGTGTCCAAGGGGTAAAGAGAGTCTTGTTGTTCCTTGACTTTAGCAAATCTTTTGACACGGTCTCCCACAGTATTCTTGCCAGCAAGTTAAAGAAGCATGGGCTGGATGAATGGACTATAAGGTGGATAGAAAGCTGGCTAGATTTAAGGTTGGGCTTAACGGGTAGTGATCAATGGCTCCATGTCTAGCTGGCAGCCGGTATCAAGTGGAGTGCCCCAAGGGTCGGTCCTTGGGCCAGTTTTGTTCAATATCTTCATTAATGATCTGGAGGATGGTGTGGATTGCACCCTCAGCAAGTTTGCAGATGACACTAAACTGGGAGGAGAGGTAGATATGCTGGAGGGTAGGGATAGGATACAGAGGGACCTAGACAAATTAGAGGATTGGGCCAAAAGAAATCTGATGAGGTTCAACAAGGACAAGTGAAAAGTCCTGCACTTAGGACGGAAGAATCCCGTGCACCGCTACAGACTAGGGACCGAATGGCTAGGCAGCAGTTCTGCAGAAAAGGACCTATGGGTTACAGTGGACGAGAAGCTGGATATGAGTCAACAGTGTGCCCTTGTAGCCAAGAAGGCCAATGGCATTTTGGGATGTATAAGTAGGGGCATTGCCAGCAGATTGAGGGACATGATCGTTCCCGTCTATTCGACATTGGTGAGGCCTCATCTGGAGTACTGTGTCCAGTTTTGGGCCCCACACTACAAGAAGGATGTGGAGAAATTGAAGAGAGTCCAGCGAAGGGCAACAAAAATGATGAGGGATCTGGAACACATGACTTATGAGGAGAGGTTGAGGGAACTGGGATCGTTTAGTCTGCAGAAGAGAAGAATGAGGGGGGATTTGATAGCTGCTTTCAACTACCTGAAAGGGGGTTCCAAAGAGGATGGATCTAGACTGTTCTCAGTGGTAGCAGATGACAGAACGAGGAGTAATGGTCTCAAGTTGCAGTGGGGGAGGTTTAGGTTGGATATTAGGAAAAACTTTTTCACTAGGAGGGTGGTGAAACACTGGAATGCGTTACCTAGGGAGGTGGTGGAATTTCCTTCCTTAGAAGTTTTTAAGGTCAGACTTGACAAAGCCCTGGCTGGGATGATTTAGTTGGGGATTGGTCCTGCTTTGAGCAGGGGGTTGGACTAGATGACCTCCTGAGGTCCCTTCCAGCCCTGATATTCTGTGATTCTATGATTCTTAAAAGGGCAATGAAACCGCAGTGCTGAGCTGGACAGGGAGATCCAGTAGACTCTTCTTAAAAGGGCAATGTTAATTCATTTAGGAGGCATCTGAAGCTGTCAGCTAGTTCTGATCACCGTGCAGCTGCCTAAACAGTCATGCTATGGGCGGTAGAATTCACTCTTGCTTTACCAAAAGAGGACCATTTTGAGGGGCACCTATATAGATTTGGGAAGTTCTGGACCCAGATCCTGCATCTGTGCAGCAGAAATAACAATGATCTGACTTCTAGCCGAGGCAATTGACATCATAGTAGGGGAAGTGTTCTCCTTTCTGTTCATGACTCAGCTGTAGTAATATGCAACATGGATGTACAAGTCCAAATACTGGATGGCAGATTCCACTGTAGTTCAGCACGAGATTCCCAGCTGACAAGGACAACAAAAAGTTCATCATCTAAATTGGGGCAGAGTGCTCAAGATCAGTCCAGTCAAACTTAAAGGTACACTTGAAACAGACAATATAAAGCCATACTTTATACTGCACCTGCTTTTTTATGTTATTTTATTTTTGTATTACTAGTAACAGCATTTTAGAAACTGGGAAATGAAATATTTGTTCTTTTTCATTTGGCAAACAATAAGCATTTTTATTGTGATCTGAAAGGAGCAAAAAATTAACAAGACTGTTCTTGTTTAACATAGACAACTTCCTAAACTTCAACTTATGACACGCTTTATTTCAAAACATTATTTCTTGGAATGCCAGCATCACCCACAATGTCAGTTTATATCTGTGGAAAATATGTGTTAATGGCTGTTACATTTTCATACAAGCCCCTATTCTATTCTAGTTTTTATACTACATCTGTCACTGTGGTACCTGAGCACTTTGCCCTAACTGAAGCCAGGTTCCAGGGACCTGAATAATGATAAGATCTGATTTACAATAGTAAACCTTTCATGAACTGGAGAAATAAGTTGTCATTGTTTTAGAAATTCTGTAACACACAAGGGTTTTCCTGGTTCATAGACTTTGAGTTTAAGCAGATGGAAGCAATATCTCAATTCCAACAAAATTAATTTTTAATTGACCCTAATTCTCACAAAAGCAGAGTTTTGACTAATTCTTCCTGGCTGGTTTCTCTTAGCATTTAATGATAAACTCATCCCTGTCTCTTCTTTTTGTGTTCAACTTCTCAGCTTTCAATCCTGTCAATCACTTTGTCCTTCTTTAGCACCTCAAGCAAAAAGTCAGTGACACCAGCATACTCTTCTCCTGCTTTGAATATATCTGTCTGACTCCTCATTTTGGAAGGAGGCTTTACAATTTCTCACCAGTCCCTCTGTTACAGAGTGTCTCAAGGCTCTGTCTTCAGACCTCTTCTCTTCTTCACCTCTCTCCTACCTTTGAGACATTTTATTGCTATCTTCAGGCTTGGATATCACTTCTATACAGGAGACACACTCATTAATCCCTCTGTCTCCCATCTATCTCCCCATTGTGAGTCAGCTCTTGGCTACACTGTAACTTCCTACAATTGAATGCTACAAAGGCTGAGGTCCTTCTTCTGGGGAAAAAAGTCTTCTTGATCCCCTATCAATCTCAGTTTAATTCCTAACTTCCTTCTGAGTTTATATATCTAGGAATTAGTCTGCCCCAAATTCATACGTTCTTCTTAGTCAGCCTCTTTTTGCATTGCCATCATTCAGATTACCATCATCTTGCCTCTTGTGAAATCCTCGTTTGTACCCAAATGACTTACTGTCTCAGTTCTTGTAATTCATAAAGTACTTCCTTAAACCCTGCTCTCTGAATTTCAGGGTGTAAAGACTGACAAAGCTAGTCTACTCGCTCCCTGCAGGATGGGGAACCATCTCATCCCCAATCTCTCATCTTTCCAATGGATTCCTCTCCAAAATTGTCTTCATCTTCAAAACTCCCCACACATGCACTCCCTCCGACTTCATTATTATTGATTTTTTATTCTGGTGGTGCCTAGGGTCCATCATGCTAGGCACTACACACCCCAGGCCAGGGCTCAAGTCCTGACGTCACGTTCAGGAACACCATTCAAGCACTTACTTTCGGAGCTGGAGTAGCGTTCCAGTACTGTCAATTAGTGATAGTACTGGAAGTGTGTTTCAGCACTTCTGTTTTTAGGACTCAAGCACTGCTAGACACACATGTAACAAAAAGCAGTCCCTGCCCCCATGATTTTACAATCTACATATAAGAGATAACAGGTGGATACCTCTAAGAGGTAGTAGAAACACAATATAACAGTGAGATGGTTATGATTAGCGTAATAAGAAGCAGCCACAGCTGCCTAACGTAATCCTACTTCCCTGACATCAAATCCACCTACTTCCCAGCAGCCCATTCCACTCCTCCTCTTGGTTTCTGTCCTGTTCCACTTCTGACTCTCCACAGTTGGTGGTTACTCCTTTCCTGACGCTGCCCCATCTATCTGGAACAATCTTCCCATCCTTCCCCTGAACCACTGAGTCAAATCCTTTTTTAAAAATCTCATCTTAAACTATTCCTTTTCCTTTCAGTTTTGGATTGACTTCTTGCAGCGCATTTTATGAGACTGTGTGTTACACAGATGCTCTGCAGAAACACAATCGACTACCATGCCAAAAGGAATTTTAAAAACAGTCACAACTAAAGGTTAATTGAAAGCAAATAACTCCACTGAAATGTTGAGAGGAATTAGATGTTGTTAAAGGTTGCCCTCCCCCATGCCAAGGCCTGGCTGCCTCTGTGCTTGATATGACGAGCTCAGTTAATTACGTAAGAAATTGTTGACGTCCGCACCAGTCAGGCATAAGCTTTTCTTTTCACCACCAGCAAATCAGTGTGGTTTTCTCTTGATGTCCCTTTGTTAGAGTGCAGCCAGCTAGCTGAAGGCGTGTTCCCTGTGTTCCTAATCTCTTTATTACCCTATTAATAACTTTTAAAGCAACACACTCAGACAAATGAGAGCCAGGAAGCCAGATCTACTTTAATGACTTTCTTTTTATCCCTGGCATTTTAGGTAAAGGATCAAACTGTGCATTGAATAGTCTCCCATAGCTCAAGGGAAGAGCTTCAGGGGTGGAGAGAAAGCAAAGGGATTTTGTAGCCAATGAACATGTCAGGCACTCAAACAGAACGTGGCTTACTGGGTTGCCACTGTCACACACTGTGGTGTAGGCAGTGCAATCTAGTGGTCAGAGAAATACTCAGGCCTAGTGGTCCAAGCAGAGCTGGAAGGTGGAACTGGAGCCAGAAGACAAGCCAATGGCTGGAGGCAGAAATTTCAGAGAAAGGTAGAGACTGGGGCTGGAACAGGAGCAGATGTGGGTGGGAGCAAGGTCCAGTACAGGAAGCAGGTCTGGCACAGCTGCAGACATAGAATGCATTGACCAGCCACTGTGCTGCTGATGGTACAAGGCTTAAATGATGATCTTCTGGCTCTTCTGTCCACTCTGGGAGCAACTGGGTTGCCAGGCAATGGTGCTAAGAGGCAGCTGAGTTCTAGACAGCCACCTGCTACTTGCTAAATGTCCTCAATGCCCACTGAAGACATTAGGAGTTGAGGGTGCTCAGCACCTCACAGAATTGGACCCTCTATAAATAAGAAGAAGGAGCGAGACCCTTGAAATCCTTTGGCTTTTATGGCACTCTCTGCCATCTGTTTATTTTTAACAGAGAGCTACACACTCCCTTTGAGACCATACTGTTCATTAGCTGCTGGTTGCTGAGCTCCCCTCTTTCTTGGGCTTCTGCTTCCTCTAGAGCAGTGGTTCTCAAACTGTGAGTTGGGACCCCAAAGTGGGTCGCAACCCTGTTTTAATGGGGTCACCAGGACTGGTATTAACTTGCTGGGACTCGGGGCCAAAGCCCGAGCCCCACCACCCAGGGTTGAAACCAAAGGGCTTCAACCCTGGGCACCTTAGGCTTCAGCTCTGGCCCCCTTCCCCGGGCGGCAGGGATAAAGCTTAGGCTTTACCTCCCCCTTCTCCTGCGCCTGGAGCGGGCTCTGGCTTCACCTCCCAGCTTGGGGTCACGTAGTAATGTTTGTTGTCAGAAGGGGGTTGCGGTGCAATGAAGTTTGAGAATCCCTGCTCTAGAGCCTTGCCCAGTCAAATGGGTCCTACTAATTGCCTTGCCTTTAGGATTAGTTTTAATTCCTGGCTGCTGACATTGACTCTCTGTGATACAACCTCAAACCTGCATTTTAGAATCCTGTTGCTTAGACCTGGCTGTTGTCTATTGTCCTGAGAGGTTTTAGTCTGCTCTTTTAAGTGCCCCGTAATAATGTAGTTGACAGATTAACTGATACCATTGACCTCATACCAAGTTCTGAGTCTGGTAATGGATAGTATCTGGTGCTTGCATGCAGCCACCTTCCCGATCCTCCTCCACATACGCCCTAGCCCTCTCCACATATGCAATGTATCTCTCTAATTGTGCAGTGTTGAACACAGGAAGAATATTCTTTTTGACCCCTGCAGGTGATCAGCTTTCACCCCAAGCTATGAGTTTGATTACCCTTATTATCGTAGCTTGCATAGTTGCAAATGTTATTCATTACTATAAAATTATACAATCCTTTTTTAAATCCAGCCACAGTTTTGTCTCGATGCCCTCCTGTCGTGGTGTGACTTCTACAGGCTGATTACAGACTCTGTAAAGAATCATTACTTTTTATTGGTTACACTTGTGCTGCCTTTAAATTTCACACTGTCCCCTTGTTCTTGTATTATGGGTCAGGATTTAAAAAAGAAGAGACTGATGGTTTTCACTATGTGCTTCCTAATCTTAAACAAGTATAGTCCATCCCTTTACATTCATCTCCTTTCTAGGTGGAAGAGACCTTGAGTAAATGCTTGATTGCTTAGTCTTGAGCTTTTTGTCATATCGCCCCAAGATCCCTAGGCCCTTCATGGTAAAGGAAGAATTTCTGACTTTGCCCTCTTTCCCTTATTATGAAGCATTCCTCATTTCATCCTCTGATTCCTTCCTCCCACTTCAGTCCTGGAGATGGAGCCTGCTCCCTCCCTCCCCAGCCATTTCTCCTATTCATTACAGGGACATTTTCATACATGCTGTGGCATCACCTGTGGCTCATGTGGGAAGACTCTGTCTCTGTTTCTCCCAAGTGTCCTTTGTCAACTTAACTGAAGGATAGGTGGTCTTTTAATCTTCTTCGTCTCTGATTAAGCTGCCATCACAGTAGTTTGCACAACACAGGGAAGATTCTCTACTGCTTTACATTCTGTGCAATCCCTGTGACGTCACTGAGGTTACATGGGGGAAAGCCAGTGCAGAATCTGGCACTAAGTGTATGAGAAGATGTATTTTTCCAAGGGCAGTACCTTCCGATGGAGACAGCCCTCTGTTGCTCAGGGCACTGATGCCTCAGCAGCCTCCACGTCATTATGGCACATTAAAACAGGGTTTTTTTTAATTTACATCTTGGCGAAGATCCACAGAAGGTCCACAGAATGAGAGTGTATTCTACTGCAGTGTGTGTGTAGAGGGAAAATACCCCTTGGGTGGGAGACAGTGACAGATACTCTGTCCTGTGAGGCACTATTCTGGTGAATTTGTTCTGAAGAGGTTTTTAAAGCATTTTTGAAATGCGTACAAATGGAAGAAGGTTGAGGGTGAGTCCAGGCTTTGTAGTGACTGAAAACAGTCTAGCTGCGTTTATATAAGGCAAAGTTCACACAGCTTGGGAAACCCTGTTTTATTTTGGAATCAACTGGGGGTTTGGCACAATGTCAAGTAGGGGCAGAAGCCACAGAGCTTCCCAAAGAATTTTCCACAAACGCAAACACACACACAATGAGGAGCAGTAGGAAATGAATTATACTAAATAAACAAGAGATTGAAGAACCTCTTACCAAAAAAAAAAAAGGACTGAAGAGATTTTTCAGATCAGAAAGGGATGACAGAGATTGCTTGGCAGTGTCCTTCAGTAGTCAGTGGGAAAAGGAGCTTTGCCAAATGCTGTCATGAAAAAACTTGCTCTAATCTCAGGAGTTTCCAGTCCTTTTAGCTGTGTGCTTCACACATCAAATTATTTAAAAGAGAGTTGCACCTACCTTGGTAATTGCCATCTTCTGATAGTCACATGGTTGAATGCAAATTACTTCTCATTGGGTGTGAATCTGAGAGTTGCATTCATAGTCATCTGTGACACCCACATTGCAGGGACCTGGTGTCAGAAATCAGAAGGCAGCTGCTTCAGCAGAAGTTTCATAAGCAGGAAACAAAAAGAACATTGCTGTTCATCCAAAGACACTCTGAATTCAATTTCAGCTGGGCTTATATTTATTTAGCTGAAGTTTAGTACTTACAAATTTAGCTAAATCAATATAAATGAGGTTTAAATTGAATGCAGAGTGCCCACACAGAAGTTTAACAAAATTGGTTTAAAATAGAACCTTTCGTTAAACGGGTGCAACACTGAATGTAGACAAGGCCTCACAGCAGTAAAATCACAATTGAAATAGAGTAGACTTATTTATAGACAAATTTTCAAAAGTGGCCACTGACTGGGTTTTTCCATTTCTGAGCACCAAATCAGTTGCCAGTTTAGAAAACTCTGGCCTTAGGTTTGATACTTGACTCACATTAACACTGACCAGGTCCCTGTTCAGCACTGCAGTTTAGAGATGAACAAACTACCTCAGAGAAAATACTTCCTTGAAATATCTTCCAAGGGTCCACCTGAGCTGAACCTTTTTATTTACTTATTACAGTTTGCCTCTGTTTTTGATTTCCACACTCCTCAGCACGTTCTGGTTCTGTATGTAATTGGAAATGGAAGCTGCCCAAATTCCAGGAGAAACCCCAAGAAATACCTGTTCTCATGCCATTTCCAGCCTTATCAAGAGCAGGAAGTGAAGGACATCTCAAGAGAAAGCCCACTGCCACTGTGTTGTCCCTCACACAAGAGAAGGGACAGGGCTTGGTTGTAATGTATATAAAAGGGCTATTTTATTAAGGCTACTACAAACTCCTGGCCACACTACTCTCAAAAAATTCCTTCCATATCAAAGATGTTCAGATAAGCATCCAATGTGTTGGGTATCAATCTAAATCAAACCAGACTTCTGAACTGCTGCAGGTGCATCCATCGGTAATCCTGTGGCCACCAGCAGAAGGCTCCTAAATTTTAATTATATTTATATTTGGTGATCAGTCTTCTCCCTTGGAAAAGTTTCCCTGCATTAAGCCAAAGCCCCATCTCGAAGATGAAGAATACAAGAGTTTCATAATTATTATTAAGGCTACATTTTAGTCACAGGTATTTTTAGTAAAAGTCATGGACAGGTCATGTACAGTAAACAAAAATTCATGGCCCGTGACCTGTCCATGACTTTTACTATATACCCCTAACTAAAACTTGGGCTAGGGGGCTGTGAGTGCTCTGTGGGGGTGGTCTGGGGACACTGTGGGGGGTGGCCCGGGGGCACTGCTGGTGCTGGGTGGGGGCATGGGTGAAGGCGCATGGCCCAGGACCACTGCTGGTGCTGGGGCGGGGGGCGGTGCGGGTGGTAGTGCATGGCCCGGGACCCATGCTGCGGGGGGGGTGTGGGAGCAGGCAGCAGCACATAGCCCGGGACCCCTGCTGGTACTGGGGGAGGGAGGGTTGGCGGGGCTGGCAGGCTCCCTAGCCAGCTCCAACCGGCATCAGTCCCCGTAGCTCCTAGGGGGAGGGGTGGCTAGGTGGGCTCTGCGCAGTGCTCCTGCCACAAGCGCCGGCTCCACAGCTCCCATTGGCCAGGAACTACATCCATTGGGAGCTGCAGGGGCAGCACCTGCGGGCGCGGGCAGTGCGCGGAGCCCCCTGCCACCTCCGCCTAGGAGCTGCAGGGACATGCCAGTGGGAGCTGGGTAGCCCCCTGCAGGTAAGTGCTGCCCTGCACTCCAACGCCCTGTCCCAACCCTGAGCCCCAACCCACACACCCAAACTGCTGCTGCTGGCCCTGGCCACTGCAGAAGTCACAGAAAGTCATGGAATCTGTGACTTCCGTGACAGACACTCAGCCTTAATTATTATTGATATTACTGTAGCATCTAGGAGCCCTAGTTCTGGGCTAGGATCCCATTATGTTAGGTGCTGCACAAACACAGAACAAAAACATTGTCCCTGCCTCAGAAAGAGGCTAGAAGGACCAGGAGACATACAGAACCTTGGGTGAAGTATCTTGTTGTCATTTTGATAGAGGGACCATCTGAGGGATATTAATGTGTAAGTTTTTACTGTACTGCATAGGGAACCAGCACAGAAATTCCAGTCACCAATATTTGGGTTGGGTGAAGAAGCAGGTCCTATACCCAGGTGGGAATAGCCTCTCTTAATCCCACGGCATGTGTCACCTAACAGTACAACTGAAACAAGTTCCCTTACCTTGCACTTGACAGTGTGGTTTATGAAAATGCCACTCTTTTCAGTCGCTCTCCACCACCATGAGCACCAGAGAACTTTCTAATAAAGGATCAGGCAAGCATCCCTGTACTCCCACAGCAACCCCTTTTCACTTTGCTGCTTCCCTCAAATCTGTGTTTAGCTAAGGAACCCAAAGGAGGTGACTGCAATGATATGCAATACTGAGCTGTTGCTTCTGGGGAGTGTTTTTCTTTTCAAAGAATCTCTGATAGTAATTTTCTTGAGCACTGTTTGTTCCATTCAGTTATGTCATGAAATAAGAAAACTGATTTCTTCCCAAGTCTAATTTTGCCCTCAGGAAAGAAGTAAGATTATTTCAAACATACTGTGGTAATCAGGACCAGTAAAGACTAGAAGAACTGAATAAAAGAACAAAGACAAATAAGAAAAGAAAAAGGGTTTCTGGGTAAACAAGGCAGAACACTTAATCAAAGAGACTCACTGGCAAGAGATTGCAACCACCCCACCTTGTGCTATGGTCTTGTCTGCCCTCACCAACTATGCAGAGTTAGGTTAGGAACCCTGCCATGAACACATAGGTGTTTCAGGCAATAGCACTGGTGTTTCAGGAGAGTGAATTATTCCTGTAGAACTTTTCCTAAAATAGCAGCTCCACAGTGTTGGGAAGGGAGCTGGGCTGCTCTCTTTGGGATCAGATATACACCAAAGTCCTGAGCACATGTGGTTATTAACGATTCTGCATAACTTTGTACAAAAAGAAGACATCATCCCCAGTGTCCTGGTAAAATTCTCTGCCACCTTAAGAAAACAAACACTGACCCCTCCTCCCCTACTTGCCTCTCCAACTACCATGCCATCTCCCTTTCATCTCTAAACCCATTGAACACACTAATTACAATTACTGTCTGGAATTCCTCTCCTTCAATTTCATCCTAAACTCTCCAATCTGGCTTCCACCCCTTTCACTCTAGTAAAACTGCTCTTGCCAAAGTCTCTAGACCTCTTCCTAGTTAAAGCTCAGAACTAGTACTCTGTCTTCAACTTACTTGGCCTGTCAGCTGCCCTTGACACCATCAACCATGCTATTCTTTTTTAAATCTCCTCCTTCCTTGGCTTCTGCAATTCTGTCCTCTCCTGGTTCTCCTTCTACCTCTCTGATTGTTCCTTCAGCATGTCCTTCAGAGGATCCTCCTCACCCTGCCTCCAGACACCTATGGAAGTTCCTCAGGGGTCTGTCCTTGGTTCCCTTCTCTTCTCCCTCTACGCCTTAACTCTGAGTAATCTCATCCACAAAAACCAATTCAACTACCATCTCTATGCTGACAACAGACAGATCTATTCTCTCTACTCCAAATTTGTCTCCTTCCATGCTAAGATTTTGGCCTGTGTCTCTGACATTTTGTGGATGTCTACCCATCGATTCAAACTTAACATGGCTAAAACTTCCCCCTATGCCCTCACTGCTACCTGCTTTCGCAATCACAGAGGACAACAGCATCATCCTTCCTGGCACTCAGGCCCTAACCCAGCTGCAGGCTGAATAGATTTAAATCCCAGTGATTTAAATCACCAATTTTAATTATGATTTAAATCAGCAAGCAGGAAACCTTAGTTTAAACAATCAATTTTAACTGTGTTTTCATGGGTACTTTTTTTAGTTATATTCCTAAACGTAAGTTGATTCTCATTGGTTGGTAATCATTAAAACATGTTGATTTGCAACTAAATAGAGCCTTTACACTAAATTTGGTGCTTCTTTTGGATAACCAGGCAGATTCACTCTAGCTGTACACATTTATATAAGTGATTATTATATAACTTAATTTACATTTATTCACAGTTTTAATTTTTGCATTTTATTGTTCGAAAATGAATGATACACTTCTTATTTACTAGAGGATTATTAATTCTTTACTTCAGACTTGTGTCATGCTCAATTTGATGAAAATTCAAATTCAATTAACAATGCACAAAACAGCATTTTAAAATGGCTTTTTATTAGTTAAATAAAATCCAAAATGTGCTGGAGACATATGAAAAGACGTTTATCAGTAAGTTTATCAAAACATGTTTTGCATTTAAAACTAATTTATCAAACAAAGGAAGTATTATCCATAATTAATTAATTGTAGATGTCACCCTCTCACACCGAGTTTTTATTCATTAATTGGAAGAGGAAAACAAGCTTTTCTGCATTTTCAGCTCTCATTGGTCTTTTTATCGTTGAATAAGTTAGTAATTGAACTGGGGAAGTCCTATGGCTTGTGTCAGACAGGAGGCCAAACTAAATGATCACAAGGCCCCATCTGACCTTGGAATCTATGAGTAAACTGACATGAAGAAAATATTCTCTCTGTGCCTGCAGAAGAGGCTACTGCTGTCAGAAGCTGGCTCCAGGTGCTTTGCCCACGACTTCCAGCAGTTTAGAGGGTTGCCTTTCTTTAAAACTTGGCAGTCAACATGTACTGCTTAATATGTTTTTAATTTACTTTAAATTATTTTAATAGATTATACTAAGATTAGATCTTGACTCTTGACATAGGTTGTCATAATTTCAAATTTAATTTTAAATAGGTTTATTTAAAAAAATAAAGCTGTATTTCATTTAAATTACAAAACCCATTTGTTTTTATTTAAAAGAAAAATCATTGCTTTTTAGCCATCCTGCCAGGGTGTCATCATCTGCTGAGAGATCTTTTTAGGTCTTCACATCCAGGCTCTGTCTAAATCTTGCCAATTCTTTCTGCAGAACATCTCTACATTATGGGCTTTCCTATCCATCCACAGAGCTAAAACTCTCATCATCTCGCATCTTGATTACTGCCACATCTTCCTCTGTAGTGTTGACAAATGCAGTTTTGCCCTGCTCATATCCAAGCAGAATGCTGCTGTAAAGGTCATTTTCTGAGCCCATTGTTGTGACCATGTGTGATGCATGGCTAGAAAGGGTTAAACATCCTGCAAAATAAATAACCCTCATAAGACTGGGGAGATAATGTTTGTGTTTTTGTATATTTACATATGTATGAGTAGGGTCAACAATGTAATCAATAGTCCCTGTCTAAGCTGTATTCTGATAATTCAGAGGTCACAGAGAGAACATCCTATCATTTAAATTAATTGTAAACACGGGATATCTCGGTAGTCATCTCTCTTTGAAATGTACTGGGAATGGTGGAGGAACAAGCAAATGGCCTTATGTTAATTTGTATAGCCAAGTACTGGTGATGGACCTCCTTCAGTCACCCTAATTACCTTTTGTTCCCCGAGGAAATCCCAACTTGTCAAAGAGAACATGAAATTGTATAAAAGATCCTTGGGTCCTGATTCTTGTCATCTCAGATCTGCTTAGGCTTCATCAGGGGAAGTTTGAGTCACAAGACTGAGGTCCCAGTTATGCTGGTATGCCCTGAATATGATATTTGGACATTGGACTATAACCTATGAACTATTTCTGAAAGAACTCTTTGCAACTACAAAGCTCACCATCTATACTATGAATCCGAACCTCAATGAATCGAACTCATGTCTGTATGTATATTGATCTTTTAACCATACTCTCTCTCTTTTGTTTTTTAATAAATTTTAGTTTAGTTAATAAGAATTGACTGTAGCGTGTATTTGGGTAAGATCTGAAACATTCATTAACTTGGGAGGTAATGTGTCCGATCCTTTGGGATTGGTAAATCCTTTTCTTTTATATGATGAAATAAGATTTACAGAAATTTTCATCATATTTGACGTGGTTACCTGGATGGAGTCCTGAGGCTGGATCACTTTAAGGGAAGTGGTTTCAGAGTGGTAGCCGTGTTAGTCTGTATCAGCAAAAATAACAAGGAGTTCTTGTGGCACCTTAGAGACTAACAAATTTATTTGGGCATAAGCTTTTGTGGGCTAGAATCCACTTCAACTTCTGAGTACCCGTAAGGCAATAAAGAAGCTGTTTTATGCTGGATTGGTGAATTTAAGTATTGGAATATGCACCAGCCGTATGGGGATGTCTGCCCCATTCTTTGCAGTCCCACTTGGACCCCGGTCACACCACATGACCCCTCTCTTTTCATCCCTCCACTGGCTCTCCCTTCTCCATCACATCAGACATAAGCTGCTTGTCTTCACTTTCAAGGCCCTTTATGCCTATCCCACCCTACCAATTATCTTTCATTTGCTATCAAGATGTCAACTACCACTTCATGCCAGCCACCATCACCCTCTTGTTAAATTTTCAAACAATGCCTTCATGCTTTCTCCCATGTTGCCCCTCACACTTGGGAGAAACTGCCCATAAACATCTGCAAAACTTACCTCTTAATCCTCTGTAAAACTCTCCTCTGCCATGATGCCTACAAAAAAAAATTGACAAGCGGCTGCTGCTGTGCTGAGACCACTGCCAGTCATGCTGATCAGTAGTGTCTCATTGTTTCCTTGTGCTCCATCTGTCTGCAGTCATCTGTTGTCTCTTGTCTTATGCTTAGATTGTAGGCTTCTTGGGGCAGGGACTGTCTTTTAGTTTTTTGTTTGTACAGCACCTAGCACAATGGGTCCTGCTCCATGACTAGGGCTCCTAGGTGCTATGGTAATACAAATAGTAATAATAATAGCCAAGTCTGGCATTTTTTGTGTATATTTAGTAAACATGGTGATTTGGGAATCAGCTGTGCTCCTGTGGTTTCTTTGCTTTTGTTGTGTAAAGAGCAAAACACACAACACCCATTACAACATAGGGCTTTCTTGAGCACCCATGACAACCTGTCTCTCTATGCACATGTGATGGCAATCAGGTTGGCCAGAAACACAGGGGACTGAACCAGGGACTTCCAGAGCTAAATGCTTAAGTCAAGTCTTTACAATTTTCACTGAAAAGCCATGCTCTCAAGCAGCGGTAAAAGACCCACACCCTCTGTGGATCAGGCACAGATGGAGATACGTAACACTGTACACATGCTCACCAGGGGGTTACACACACCCTTCAGTGGCCTCACTTTACAGTGGAGATGAGGAACTGGGTATTGGCTTGCTTGTTTTTTGCATATTTTTGTATGGCACTGTTTTTCTTTAAGTGGGTGATAGGAACCCTTGAGTTCAGGAGGAGGAAAAAAAGAAAGGAGTGAGGGGTGGGCACACAGCTTTGGTTAGGAATGAATTCATCACTCGTTTGATGCTAATTATAAAGGCAATGCATGCAGTTTCCTAGTAAATCCACTAGAGGTCAATATTTCATATCACAAAACATAATTATAAAGGGACAATTCTGATAGTGATTTGTTATTGACTTCAGTGAAGTTTTGCCTGCTTTAACCAGGGCTGAATTTGTTTCTGTATTGCCACATGACCTCCTGGAGTATAGAAGATGTTCAGTCAGTAGTTTAATAGACAGGATGGCTTAAAACCATTGCCTTCATACCCTGTCATGCAAAATCTCCAAAGGTTAAGTACTGCCCATTTTGTGTATTAAAATCTGTATACATGGCAAGGCAGAGGTTGACCAGCAGGACAGGGGGAGGACAGGCATAAAGATGAGGTCACTGACAGGGACTAGAAAAGTTTTAGAGACATGGGCTCTTACAAAGGAGGAACAGGTGTGAAGAGAAGGGCCCCGACACAGAGAAGCAAAGGCATGGGGATTTCGAATCATATGGGTAAGGGATGGGCACAGACAGAAAGAGGGATCTTGCAGTAGAATGACCGACATGGGCATGGAAACACTGTAAAATTGTTCTTTAAAACAGTTTAGTTCATAGCAGATTTGATGGATTCAGACATTTTGTGTTTCAGTCCTTTATAAATATCTAGCCTCTCTGAGCTTTACAACAGAGCAGCCATTCCACTGAGACCAGGCAAGAAAGGGGAAACATCCCCAGAAATCCTCTAGGAGCTGAAAGGGGGTTGTGTACCATAAAGAAGATTTCACAAGGGTGAAACTCACCCCTGGGCAGAGTTCCAGAGAGCCTCAGTGGAACTGACGTGCTGCATAGGGTGATGCTGGCACGCTGCATGGAGTCAGGGAATTTCACCACAAAGGAGCAAAAGCTAGTAGGACATGAGTGCTTCGGCTAAAATAAGAAAACTTTCCCCCAAACTCAAACCAAACCCTGCTTGCGGCTAGAAGGTCTGTTGATTTTCCTTCAGCCTCTGCACTTCCTTCTTCTGCTACAACAGGGAAATGACAAAGCATCTTGTGAGCGCCTGTTCCCATGCAACCAGTGGAGCAGAGATTTGGAATGGCTGAGCAATCTAACACATGGGTGTACTAGGGAAAGCTACCCATTTGTCTGCGGGAATGTGTTGTGTCCCTCCCCCTCGAAGGCCCATGTGCAGCACAGTGTCAACATTAATGATTCTAAATCTCTTCATTTACTCCAGGCACTCACACCAAGGATTCCCTTCTGGCTCTGTTCCAACTCCTGCTTCTAGTCCTGTCTTGTTTACTGCTCCCCTCCTCCTGTCTGTGAACTCACACTTCCTTCCGGGATTTTGTGTTCTTTTGTTTCCTTGTGTTACTTTTTTCTCAGGCCAGGGCTACACTTTCATTTAAATTGGTATAGCTATGTTGCTCAACAGTGTGAAAAGTTATACACCCTTGAGTGACGTATCTGTGCTGGCCTAACCCTGATGTAGATGCAGCTGTGTCAGTGGAAGCATTCTTCCCTCAACCTAGCTACCTCCGCTCAGGGAGGTGGAGTTACTAAAGCAATGGGAAAACCCCTTCCATTGCTTTAGTGTGTGTAAGTACATAAGAACAACCATACTGGGTCAGACCAATGGTCCATCCAGCTCTGTATCCTGTCTTCCGACAGTGGCCAATGCCAGGTGCCCCAGAGAGAATGAACAGAACAAGTAATCATCAAGTGATCCATACCCTCTCACCCATTTCCAGCTTCTGGCAAACAGCTAATAGCCATCGATGACCTATCCTCCAGGAACTTATCTAGTTCTTTTTTGAACCCTGTTATAGTCTTGACCTTCACAACATCCTCCGGTGAAGAGTTTCACAGTTGACTGGGCATTGTGTGAAGAAATACTTCCTTCACTATGGGGTTACTGCAGCCACTGTAGTGTAGACAAGCCCTCCGTCTGTTGTTCCTCACTCAAGCTGAGCTTACTGCAAGTCGGTGCTGCCCCAGGCTGGAAAGATTTTTGAAATGTTTCCTTTTCCTCTTTCTTTCACCTTTCCTGTAACATCTCCTTATCCTAATTCTCTGCTCCCTCTCTCCCCATCTTGTTTCCAATAACCGAGAGACTGGGGCACCCTCTCAAAGTCAGGGCCTTCTACCAGCCAATACAGACCTCCCTTTAGCATTAGCCAGTAGTGCTCCTAGTCAGGTGTCTCTACTGAATGAGACAAGGCACAGTCTGGAGGGAGCAGAGTGTGTCACTCTCCCAGTGCATCCACTCCTCAGGAGCTAGCCCAGAAAGCCAGAGATCAAGTCTTGAGATTTGAACTTGAGTCTCTTCTTTGGCTTTTTATTTTGTAACCACAGCAGGCCCACCCTACAGGAACATACTCTGTGAACCATAACAGAGGAAAGGAAGTTTGGGGTAAATTATGCTCGAAAGACAACTACTGAGCTGTTGAAACAGGCCTTTTGCTTTAGTTTGCCACTGATCCATCAGCCATGTTTTCATGCAAGGGGAAGGAAGGCTCCATGTACAACAGGGAGTGCGAAACTAAAGATAAGATTTGGGTTTTGCAAGAGGAAGTGAGGCTAGAGTTTCTGGTCATCTCCACACAGATGGGGATTTTAGCAGAAAGCAGGTTGAACGGCTAACACGTAATACATCCTCCTAAGATAGTTTCCAACTCAGTCACATTTTTTATTCGGCAAGAAAAACTGAAACACTATGGGGTGTTCTCACATTATGTTGGGGCAGTCATAGCACAGTGAAAGAGAGGAGATGCTTGGGGCAAGGTCTTTGGGGAGAATGGAACTATCTGGCTGGCAGCAGGAAAAGGTGCTCTCACTAGGCTAGGTGGAGAGTGGTGCATGGACAGGACAGAGGGAAAGCAGCCACATCTCTAGGGTTAAGTGTGTAGAGGATGGAAGTGTCTTTGGCACTAGCAAGAGGCAGACACTCTCACAGTGAGGCACCCTCACTGCACAGGACATAGATGTTGCCAGAACTATGAATGGGATGAAAAATTGGAACTGCCTTTTTGCATGCAGAAGGTCTCCAGCTGCAAGCCCCCAGCTTTTCACTGCCTGTAGGTGGCAAAGCTAATCTCAGTTTTCCTTTTTTTGAAAAGTATGGATCAGCTCTTCAAACCTTGCCCCTGTCGTTTAGCACTCCTTCCACTGCACAACGGGCAGCCGGGGGGATTCCCAGGGAATCCCACCTCCTTCCAAACCTTCCGTCATAACACACTGTGCTCCGGAAAATCTGATCAGGTAAAATGCCCCTTAAGGAGCCATTACTGCCAGCATAAGCTACAGCAGCCCTGAGACCGCTCTGACTTATGCAGGTGATCAGGTGAGAGCAAGAAGGACTTTAAGCCATCATTGCATCCCTCCCACTGCTCCTGCCCTTAGCATAGCTCACCTAGACCTAAAGATCTGGTCCTGTGTTTCTAGCCTCTTGCAAGGTTAGCCTTGAAAATGTAACCCCAATCACTAGTGCTGAATGTTTGTTACTGTGATTTTTCCCTAAAAGTCCCAGGTTGTTAATGATGTCCCTTATACTCATCCGATTCTGGCCTTTGGGATCTGTGCAGTCACAGGTGTCTTGATTTGGGAGAGGATGACACTGCACTAGTAAAGGAAACGCTGCCTAAACTGGTTTCAGAGTAACAGCCGTGTTAGTCTGTATTCGCAAAAAGAAAAGGAGTACTTGTGGCACCTTAGAGACTAACCAATTTATTTGAGCATGAGCTTTCGATGAAGTGAGCTGTAGCTCACGAAAGCTCATGCTCAAATAAATTGGTTAGTCTCTAAGGTGCCACAAGTACTCCTTTTCTTTTTGCTGCCTAAACTGTTGCCAGTGGGGCCAGGAACATCACAAGTTGCTTCCCAGGTGGCTGCCTGAAGCTCAGCAGCTAGTGTGACCTCTGAACATAATGTGGGAGAAGCTCAGTAGCATGACAGACTGAGTGGGCTACTTACGGGGCCAGAAGTGAGGGACTGCTGTGATCTAACCCCAGCTCTGACATGCGAATACAGACTAACACGGCTGTTACTCTGAGCTCTGACATGGAGGATCTCGATAGCTCTGGCAAGTCACATCATTTCCCTGCCTTAGTTTCCCCAGCTGTACAACAGGGATAATAACAGGCATCTTGGCTGACTAATTAAAGGAATGTTTGGAAAGCACTATGTACAGCTAAAATGTACTAGAATATGCTCAAAGCCCAGTTGTGGCTGGAGGTCTAGACTCCCAACTTGCAGGAAGAGTTGACCCTTGGAACGTGCTTTTAAAAGATGTTAACTTTGTTCAGACTGCTCTGCTTTCACTGTGGGAACCTGTCTGAATATTGCTCCCATCCTTGCTTTTCATTATAGCTGGAGCACTAGCTACAGCTCAAATTAATGGCACCTAACAGTTTCCAGAAAAAATGAATCAGCAAAACGTGAGCATGCCCCACAGAAATGTCCGACTGACCTTCCCCAGAATTTTCGTCTGGCTCTGTGCATAGTGGCGGGATGACCAGGTAGGGGTAGGTTAGGTTTGGGAAGGCAGAGACGAAAATTTTGCATCAGGCCCACTTCAAAATGCTGAGGCTGCCTCCGTGACCAACAGGAATGTCAACATAGCCATTTTTATCACCTACCCTTTTCAGAGAAACTTTACTTCCTTTTATATTCTTCTCTTCTGCCCTTCCGTGAACAATTTCCGTGAACAATGGCTGTGCTAGGTATAGCTCACAACCACAATTGCTACAGCTTGATTTTCATAGAAGGGAACTGTTATGAAATCCCAGCTCACATATGGAAATCCTGTTAGATGGGGAGTCTGTTGCAGTAAACCTGCCATTTATTTGATTCAAAAAAGGCTAAATGCCTTCAGTCCCATCTATTTCAATCTGTGTGCCCGTCTCCTCAGCCGCCAATGCTTCTGCACCTGCCCAGGGAGATGTCCCTCCTTGCCTGCAATTAGCAAACAGACAGTTCTGCCCTCTGTGCACTCAACTGTGTTTGGGGGTGGCGGGCTCCTTTTGTACAATGGTGTCAATGTACTTGTACCCCAGTCTGGTGAGAGCAGCCCCTGCCGTTAACAGAAAGAGTGTTATCTTTACCCCCTGTCTTATGTATCTCCCAGACACAGCGCTCTTCTCTGGAGCCACGAGAAACTTGGAGGTTTTGCCTTTTAGACGCTCTGGCAGATCTTTCCTTTGGTTTCGATCTATGGTGTTTGCATCTACTCTATAAATCTTGCTCTAAGCTTAAAGTTCAAAAACCCCTCAAAACACAAAGTAAAACTCCATGAAAGTTGTCTTGCTGTCCCTGATTCTGCATCAAACCCATGAATTTCACATGCTTTGGATTCAAATCTGGGGCCCAGGTCGGCATGAAAGGTTAATGAACCTTAATGAATCTTCCACTCAACCTGCTCTGAGGTTTTGTCTATACTTGGGATTCAGCCATTGGTGACCAGAAGCTGGGGCAACTGCAATGGTGCAGCCCCCCTAGTATAGATAAAGAAAGTTGGGATTTGCACCAGTGACACTTATCCCTGCTTGAAAGTGAAGTAACCTGAACTAGGGAAGGATGACCTAGAGAATAAGGGTCATCCTAAGGACTCAGATGAGTTTAATTCCTGGTTCAACCACAGATTTCCTATATGACCTTGGCAAGTCATTAAATGTAACCTGTCTCAGGTTCCTCCCTCTGTAAAATGGGTATAATATTTCTTTACATCACGGGGATATTGTGGGGATAATTCCATTAAAGATTTGAAGTGTTCAGATGCTCCAGTGATGTGGACTATATAGGTAGAATATGCACTGTAAAATAAATGCATTCCTTGTAGATGGTAGATGGTTCTGTAGTGTTGAGGGGGCTGATCATGTGTGGCCAGGCTCACTGGTGTTTTGTGCTGGTGTCTGTTGAAATTGATAAATGACTGGGTGGTTCACTGGCAGATACTGCACTTGTTCTAAAGAAAAAAATTTAAGGAAGTTCTGTCCGGAAGTGTCTGCTGAACATTGCACTTCAGTAGTGCAGAGTTCTAAGGAGTAGATCTCTCCTAGAGTGTGTGCATGCGTGTGTTTCTCTCAGCCCATCCCAGGCTTTCCTCTTGCATAAGCTTCATCTTCTCCTCCCTGTGCTGGGACCCACCTGCTTGTTTGGAGAACCACTGATTTACAATGCAGATGAGCGGCTCCTCACTTGTCTGTGCTAGTCGTCCCTAATTTTACCTGGCATATAAGAGGTTGTTTGGTGCCTGATGCCAAGGGCAGCAGTGGCAGAGAACACCATGTGAGAGGCAGAGATCAAGAAGAGGGGGGCCAAGAAAGAGTGAGCCCTGCAGCTGCCCTGTTGGCTGAGGGGCAGATCTGTGGGACAGAATGTCGATGTTCACACCCATCCTGACGCCCCCCGAGGTGAAGGAGTATCTCTCCAAGGGCGAGCGCTTCATCAAGTGGGACGATGTGAGTACCTGGGCTTTCACTGCATGTGCTGGGGGCACGGAGGAGGCCGAAGTCCTGCTGGAGGGCTGGGAGTGCTTGCTCATGTGTGCATGTGTGTGTGGGCAGCCTGTATGTGAGAAAGTAGGAGAGGGCAATGGGAAAATGTATGTCTGCTGTATGTGTGGGCACCTGATGCATGGAGAGGGATGGGTGGATGAGGGGGATGCTGAGCGAGTGCATGTGTGTATGGATATGAGGGGTGGGTGATGTGGGCCTGCGTGTGTGTGTGAGGTGATGGCAATGCACTCTGACCCCCACGGGCGCAGGCAGTTGTGTCCTAGTTCCATGAAAGAGTTCTCTGGTGGCATGATCAGGGCCCCCCTTCTGTCCCATGGGTCAGCCTAGGGAAAGATGGAGAGTCAGTGCAGCTCCCCTCCTCCTCCCCAAGACAAAGGAAATGTGTCCTTGATGCTGTAGGTCTCCCGGAGCCGACAGGGTCACTCCCTGCACTCAGAGATCTCCAGTGAGGTTGGGCAGGATATGGGTCTCAAGCAGAAGGGCTCTTCAGTTTTGCAGAGGGAGGGGAAAAAAATCAGATCAGAAGTTGCTTCCCCTTCTGGACCCATTGCTGGAGGGAGTAAGGGGTGTGGCGGTGAGCTGTTTGTTTCCTTCTCTCCCAGCCCTGTTCGCAAACAGGGAAGATGTGGTTAGCCTGTGAGCTACAGAACTTGCATGGGATATAGGGGCCCAAGCAGCTGCTCAGTTCATGCTTTCACCAGTGTTAGGAAGGTGGCTCAGGTACAGGCTTATTTTCCCACCATTCTGGGTTGGGCTCAAGGGCCTGCTTTGGTTGGTTTTTAGCTGAGGACTGTGAAGAGCTGCTCGCTCATCCTTCTTCTTGTGTCTGCAAAGTGACTGGTTTGAGTTATCCATTGAGTATCCATCACAGGCCAGGAGAAGGGGTTTGGAACAGGAGCAAAGGAGGAAATTCATTTGCTAAATATTCCTTTGAATCTAAGAATCTGTGCTCTTGTCTCCCAGGAAGGCCTCCAGCATTCCCCCAAGCAGGGATATGGGGCAGCTGTCCATCTCTTTATTTTAGAGCCAGATCTCTGTGCCTTTTAAGATTTACTCATCACCAGAGGTAAGAGTCAATAGACCAGAGGGGAGCTATGGATATATGATAGTTTGCCTGGATCTGGGGGAAGCTTTTACACAATATGGCAAAAGAGACACATTTTAAAGGTCCATAAGTGGCTACGTAGTGGGTGGCTGTGAGCTACTCAAGTGGATGCAGAACTAGTTTGAAGACAAAGGGCCCTCCTTTGTAGAAGCAGTATGGGACGAAGGAGGCGACTGGGGACATGCAGTAATCAATGATCTGCGAGGATAATCTAGCAGCGTTCAAGCCAGTAGGTGATGTAGCGTGCAGATAGCAGAAATGGATGGCGCTAAGTAATACAGGTCAAAATGACACTGGTAGCTCAGCAACATGGGCAGATGCTCCTCCTGACTTGTATAATTCTCTGTAGAAAATAAGTGAATGAGGCCAGAGCTAAGTGGAACACAGATATATCTATCTTTAATCATGATTGCTGCTAACAGGGTTCTAATGTGGCTTTCTTGGTATTTTGTTTCTGAGAACAATGTTGGCCAAACACGCATAGTCTAAAGCCGGCATTTTCGTGTGGCCACCGATTTTCTGTCCCTGTTTTTGGGTGCCCACCTTAAGACAACTTGAATCTGATTTTTAAAGGCCTTCCCTTGGAAATACTGGGTGCTCAGAACCTCTAAAATCCAAGATGTCTCAAACTGATCATCTAAGAATTAAACCCTCCCCTCTCCCCCCAAAAAATACTGGCCACTGCTGAAAATGCTGGCCTTAGTCCTTAGGTAGTCGACAGCATGCTCTCCAGCAAAACATATCCCTAATCAGGATTTGGTTATTCCATTCACATTTCTCCATCTTGTCAGGCTTCCTGTCCCACGTGTGTGGGGTGGGGGGAGGGGCAGGAGCGGCAGGCAGGGGTGCTGCAAAGGGAAATGGTGAGACATCCTGGGCTGCAGTGTTATCAGTGGGCTGGCAAGACTCGGCTCTTCTTTTCCCTCTCATTGAATTGGATTTTGGGATCCCTCTGCTTTCTCAGCACCTGACCAGATTTGGATCCTGAAGAAAGCTAGCTGCTTTAAACGGTATCCAGATTAGGTGCTGTTGGCGGGCAGGGGGAAACGTTTTGATGAAATGAAGGAGATTACGTCTGCTTCCTCTGGCAAGGGGTATTTCCTTTGCAGTCTCAGAGTTGTACTGGAACCACCACTGTTTTTGGATTCCCAGGGAGCAGCAGTGGCCTACCAGGCCTTTTAGCACCTTCAGCTGGCCTAGCAATTGGAGCTTTCCCTCTAACGGAGGACATACTACTCTAGGCTGACTTATATTAATGTATTTTATTTAATTAGATTGCAACTTCTATGGGGCAGGGATCATCTTTACTCTGTGTTTGTACAGTGCCCAGTTCAAAGGAGGTGCCATCCAAAATAGGGAGTCTGAGTGTTACTGTAATACAGATGATACCTAATCATTATAGCCACTTTGAAGTCCACTCCAAAGCCTCAGCTAATGCAGAATGTGCTTGGCCATCTCTTAAGTGTGGCAAGCAGATGTGAATATAACAAGTGGGATATATTACCCACCACCTGACCAGGATGGTGATAGTGACTGTGAAATGCTCAGGGAGATTAGAGAGGCTATACAAATAAAAAAACTTCAATAATAATGGGGGATTTCAACTATCCCCATATTGACTGGGTACATGTCACCTCAGGATGGGATGCAGAGATAAAGTTTCTTGACACCTTAAATAACTCCTTCTTGGAGCAGCTAGTCCTGGAACCCACAAGAGGAGAGACAATTCTTGATTTAGTCCTAAGTGGAGCACAGGATCTGGTTCAAGAGATGAATATAACTGGACTGCTTGGTAACAGTGACCATAATATAATTAAATTTAACATCCCTGGGGCAGGGAAAACACCACAGCAGTCCAACACTGTAACATTTAATTTCAGAGAGGGGGACTATACAAAAATAAGGAAGTTAGTTAAACAGAAATTAAAAGGTACAGTGCCAAAAATGACATCCCTGCAAGCCACATGGAAACTTTTAAAAGACATTATAATAGAGGCTCAACTTAAATGTGTACCCCAAATTAAAAAACAGAGTCAGAGAACCTAAAAAGTCCCACCGTGGCTAAACAACAAGGTAAAAGAAGCAGTGAGAGGCAAAAAGGCATCTTTTAAAAAGTGGAAGTTAAATCCTAGTGAGGAAAATGGAAAGGAGCATAAAGTCTGGCAAATGAAGTGTAAAAATATAATTAGGAAGGCCAAAAAAGAATTTGAAGAACAGCTAGACAAAGACTCAAAAAGTAATAGCAAAAAAATTTTTTAAGTACATCAGAAGCAAGAAGCCTGCTAAACAACCAGTAGGGCCACTGGACGATCAAGATGCTAAAGGAGCACTCAAAGACGATAAGGCCATAGAGGAGAAGCTAAATGAATTCTTTGCATCGGTCTTCACAGCTGAGGATATGAGAAAGATTCCCACACCTGAGCCATTCATTTTAGATGACAAATATGAGAAGCTGTCCCAGATTGAGGTGTCATTAGAGGAGGTTTTGGAACAAATTGATAAACTAAACAGTAATAAGTTACCAGGACCAGATGGTATTCACCCAAGAGTTCTGAAGGAATTCAAATGTGAAATTGCAGAACTACTAACTCTAGTCTGTAACTTATTGTTTAATTCAGCTTCTGTACCAAATGATTGGAGGATAGCTAATGTGATGCCAATTTTTAAAAAGGGCTCCAGAGGTGATCCCAGCAATTACAGGCTGGTAAGCCTGACTTCAGTACCAGGGGAACTGGTTGAAACTATGGTAAAGAACAAAATTGTCAGACATATAGATGAACATAATTTGTTGGGAAAGCGTCAACATGGTTTTTGTAAAGGGAAATCATGCCTCACTAATCTACTAGAATTCTTTGAGAGGGTCAACAAACATGTGGACAAGGGGAATCCAGTGGATATAGTGTACTTAGATTTCCAGAAAGCCTTTGACACGTTCCCTCACCAAAGGCGCTTACGTAAATTAAGTTGTCATGGGATAAGAGGGAAAATCCTTTCATGGATTGGTAACTGGTTAAAAGACAGGGAACAAAGGGTAGGAATAAATGGTAAATTTTCAGAATGGAGAGAGGTAAATAGTGGTGTTCCCCAGGGATCTGTTCTGGGCCCAGTCTCATTTAACATATTCATAAATGATCTAGAAAAAGGGGTAAACAGTGAGGTGGCAAAGTTTGTTGACAATACTAAACTGCTCAAGATAGTTAAGACAAAAGCAGACTGTGAAGAATGTCAAAAAGATCTCACAAAACTAAGTGATTGGGCAACAAAATGGCAAATGAAATTTAATGTGGATAAAAGTAAAGTAATGCACATTAGAAAAAATAACCCCAGCTATACATACAATATGATGGGGGCTAATTTAGCTAATCAGGAACTATAAACAACGAATCAGGAAAGAGATCTTGGAGTCATCATGGATAGTTCTCTAAAGGTGGCCACGCAGTTTGCAGCGGCAGTCAAAAAAGCGAACAGGACGTTAAGAATCATTAAAAAAGGGATAGAGAATAACACGGAGAATATCTTATTGCCCTTATATAAATCCATGGTATGCCCACATCTTGAATACTGCATACAGATGTGGTCTCCTCATCTCTAAAAAGATATACTGGCATTAGAAAAGGTTCACAGAGGGGCAACTAAAAGAATTAGGGGTTTGGAATGGTTCCCATATAAGGAGAGATTAAAGAGACTAGGACTTTTCATCTTGGAAAAGAGGAGACTAAGGGAGGATATGATAGAGGTATATAAAATCATGAGTGGTGTGGAGAAAGTGAACAAGGAAAAGTTATTTACTTGTTCCATAATATAAGAACTCGGGGCCACCAAATGAAATTAATGGGCAGCAGGTTTAAAAGAAATAACAGGAAGTTCTTCTTCACACAGCACACAGTCAACCTGTGGAACTCCTTGCCTGAGGAGATTGTGAAGGCTAAGACTAAAACAGGGTTTAAAAGAGAGCTAGATAAATTCATGGAGGTTAAGTCCATTAATTGCTATTAGCCAGGATGGGTAAGGAATGGTGTCCCTAGCCTCTGTTTGTCAGAGGGTGGAGATGGATGGCAGGAGAGAGACCACTTGATCATTACCTGTTAGGTTCACTCCCTCTGGGGCACCTGGCAATGGCCTCTGTCGGCAGACAGGATACTGAGCTGGATGGATCTTTGGTCTGACCCAGTATGGCCATTCTTATGTTCTTATGTTATGTTCTTCTCATAACACAAGAACTCAGTGTCACCAAATGAAATTAATAGGCAGTGGGTTTAAAACAAACAAAAGGAAGTATTTCTTCACACAACACACAAGCAGTCTGTGGAACGCTTTGCCAGAGGATGTTGTGAAGGCCAAGACTATAACAGGGTTCAAAAAAGAACTAGATAAGTTCATAGAGGAGAGGTCCATTGATGGCTATTAGCCAGGATGGGCAGGGATAGTGTCGCTAGTCTCTGTTTGCCAGAAACTGGGAATGGGCGACAGGGGATGGATCACTTGATGGTAACCTGTCCTGATCATTCCCTCTGGGGCATCTGGCATTGGCCACTGTCAGAAGACAGGATGGACTAGATGGACCTAGATGGACCTTTGGTCTGGGCTAGATGGACCTTTGGTCTGACCCAGAATGGTCGTTCTTATCTTCTAAATGTGGCCCGATTCAGTTTTAAACATATTTCTACTGAGAACAAATTATAAGCATCTTGAATGTACAATCCTTACTGTCTTTGGCAAGTTCACGCAAGTAGCTCCATTCACTTTAGCACATTGTGACCCATGGAACATACGTAAGAGGTCATAAAGCCCCTGTGTGGGCTACTCCCATCGCAGACCACAGTGCAGGGATTAAATAGCCTTCATGGAGCCACATATTGTGTCTTGGAGTGTGCAGGGCCTTAACTCCTTCCATACAAAGCAGCAGCCAGCCAGCACAGAGTGTAAAGTAAGCTGTGCCAAGTAAAGGGATAGAACAAGTTACTTTCTCCCTGGAGCAATGAAAAACCAGACACCAAACTGTGACTCTCTACATCACAATTATGTCCCAGGGCCGGTGCAGAGCAGCAAAGCTACAAGCTGTCCCTTACAGAAGGGAACTCCTCAATTGATCCCTAAGTGATTATTGGAAATGGATCCCTTGAACAGGAAATAGGATTTCGTAATCTTCGAAGGTGAAATTCTGGCCCCCTTGGAGTCAATAAGAGTTTTGCTATTGATTTCAGTAGGGTCAGAAATTCACCCCAGTGATGTTTTGATTTTTGCATTTCTCTGCATATATTAGGGGGCAAAGTTAAGGGGGAGGCAGTATGAGTCAAGGGAAGTCATGGTGAATGAGAAAGGGTTATTCAACAAAGGAGAACAGCCTGGCTCCCCTAGCTGTTCATTTCCAGACATTTTGGGATTTGGGGTTTCTTCTTATTTAAAGTATTGAATTTTTGCAAAGAAAGTACTATAGGTTTGGGGTGTGAGATTAAATTAATTGAAACATACTTGTAATTTATGATCACAAACCTTATATAATCCGTGCTCTGCACTGGCTCCCAATCCACCCCTTTGTTATCATCTACAAAGCTCTGAATGGCCTGGGTTCCCACATCCATCTCATCTGCTATGCCACATTGCAGCAGTTGTGTTCCACAAGACAGCTCTTGCTCTCAGTCCTTGGAGTTGAACTCCAGGGCATGGGCAGCAGGACATTCTGATGAAGAATCCTCATCTCTGGAATTCACTCCCTCCTGCAGTCTCTCATAGGCCAGCCTTGTTGCATGTGTTTTAGGATGCGTGTGCTCAGTCTGTCTTTTTCTTCATGTGGGCCTATAGCCAAAGGGGAGAAGCTGTTAAGAAAAGAAGGAGATAAAGAGATGATCATGGTTTGTGCCACTTTTTAGTAAGAGTTCATGATAATTTATGCAACATCTAAGATCTCACAATGTTGGGTGGTTGAATAAACTCTGTTTGAACCCAGTTGTAGCTAGCATGGATCTGTTCCTCATATGGACAGGTAGGAAAGAGGTCCTTCTGGGCTTTTCCACACTGAAGACTCTGCTTGGTTTTAAAAAGCTTGGTTTGATGGGAGAGTGTGGGAAATCTAGAAATGTGGTCAATGGGGTCCTCATTTGCACATCAATGTCCAGAATGCTCTTCTAGCTCACAGCAGTGAGCTCAGGGAACTACCTGAGAACTATGGGGACATGGGTAGGCATATGTGTCTTCATGAGCTTTCTGCCTATTGCAGAAGAGGAGAGAGTGGGAGTGAAAGGAGGGAGTGGAATGATGAGAGGGAGAGCATGGCAGACAGATGGTTATTGTAGTGTTCAGTGCTCATGGAAGGCGCCAACCCTGGAGATTAAAGTCCCTTGGATACTCATAGGGGAGGTAAAGGACACAGTGACAGCATATCCTTCCTTAACACTTCGCTGCCAATGTGTCTTGGCTCAGCATTGATCTGGAGGCAGGACCCACCATTAGGGGTAGCAGCAGTATAGGTTAGCCTCCATAACCCTTGGCTCTCACTTGCTGGAGCTGAACTCAAACTAACCAACTGCTTTATACAGACCACAGAATAGTCAGAAGGTGATTCACCAAGTCTGGGCTGCAGGGGAAATTACATTCCCTTACAGATTCTCCAACGCTTTAAACCTTCTTTCTCCTGGTTTTGTCAGGACACAACGAATGCTTCGCCTGTGATTCTCCGGGTAGATCCAAAGGGCTTTTACTTATATTGGACATATCAGAATAAGGTAAGTGTTGAGCTTCCCAGCCGTGTCTCTGAATTGGAGTTTGTAAAAGTACCCAGAGCAAAGAGGCTTGGTCAGCCGCTAGACAGCAGCTAGAACACATCCCATCTTAGAAGAAAGCACCACACAAGGGCCTGGGGACTGCCACTTGTTCAGTGACAGGTGCCCCTACAGGAATTTCCTGGGCAATTCCAGGAAAAAGCAGGGAGTCAGAGGAACTAGACTACATGTGCCGATGGGAAATGAGCACTTCCTTTTTTGTCACAGGTTTTGTTTGCACTGTATAGCTCGTTAGTTCCATGCCTCTCCGAGCACTTCACAAAGGTGAGCAAGCATTAATAGTCCCATTTACCAGACAGGCTGAGTGAATTGTCCAGAATGAGCAAATGGCAGAGCTGGAGCTACACCCCAGGACTGGCGAGCGAGAGCCCCCTGCACAGCCTACTAAGCCAAAAGCTACAACTCTTACATGTCTCAAACAGGAATGGACTATGCTTGTAGCTAAGTAGTGTGCTGATGTTTCCAGGAGCTATGTATGAAGTTTATCCAGGTGTGAGCTGAAAAAAGGGAGGAAGGAAGAAGGTGGAAGACAGCACACCTCAGGTCCAGAGGGAGATATTGGTTCCTCCAGTGCTAAGCTGGAACACACAGTTGTATATCTACATTTGAGCTGGGCAGTGTGATTCCCAGCTTGCCTAGATGTGCGTGCACTAACTTGCTAAAAATAGCAGTGTCGCCAGGGTAGCATGGGGAGCGGCTCATGCTAGCCGCCCAAGTACATAGCCACTTGGATCCCTGGGTACGTACTTGGGTGGCTAGCCCAAGCAGCTGCCTCTGCGCCCTTGACACATTGCTATTTTTAATGTGCTTGCTTAAGCATAGCTAGTGCAGGTCCACACAAGCTGGGAATCACACCTCCCAGCTCAAATGTAGACGTACCCAGCAAGGGATAGGCAGACTGGAGCATGCAGGCTGGAGTGAGGGGTGGAGAGGAGCAGGGGTGCTGGAACAGTTTGTGTAGTGGGGTTGCTGAGAGCCATTGAACCAAACTGTAAACCCTGCATATAATGGAAACCACTTCAAGCCCAGGTATGAGGCAGTATCCCTAGTTCCAGCATCTATGCAGGGGAGACGCAGTGGGAAAGGAGAAAAAATCCAGTTCCCCAAGAGGCAGAGAGTGCTGGGAGATGGCAGGTGGGAGGCTGGGCCTACATACTTCCGCTTTCTAGTCCACTGTGGTTCAGCTTCACTTCCTCCTCATGACCCACATACTGACGCATGGCAGATAAAGAGACAGCAGCAGTACATTGCACAGTAGTACTAGCTGGGACTATTTGGGCGCTATTAGTGACATCTTCGCAATGACTGTTTCCTCGTAACAGTGATTGCCAGTGCCAGCTGGGGCTCCAGCATGGTGAACTCCCTCACAGCGGTGCCACAATAACGCTTGTCGGCACAGCAGTGGTGTGAGATAAGGAGCTGTTAGCAGCAGCATCTTATGCCCAGTATATTCCCCTGAAATGTCTGCATTCCCTTCAGCTGTGTGTCTCCTCCTGAAACATTTGGCATTCTGCTCAAGGGCGCTCCAGATCTACTCCTCATGGTTGCGGGTTTGGAGCTATAGGGAACGCAAGAGGGTGTCTGCTTCCTCCTGCAACACAGCAGAACAAGTGGGCAGCTCTGTGGGCAGGAGAAACACTGTTTTTTGTAAACCTGACAGACACTGTGACCGCCCCCTCCCTTCTCCCTAAAGTAGCAGATGTTCAGGGTATGTAACTGGTGCAAGGGGTTCAGAGCTGGGGAAGGAAATGGGGACAAGACCTGCTGCTCTTTGGGCAAAGAATGCTGATTCTGCGGAAGGGTGTTAGCAGCAGGCCTGGTACTGGAATTGTGGTGTTGTGGGGAGCAGGCCTGCTGCTGTAGGAGGAGACATAGGTCAGTGCCTAGTTATACTGGGAAATGCAGTACTAGTTGATTAGCACCTAGTACAAACTGTAAGCAAATCTGAGAGCCACATGGCGCATCTGCTGGCTTTACATCCTGGGAGAAGTTTCAGAGTAGCAGCCGTGTTAGTCTGTATTCACAAAAAGAAAAGGAGGATTTGTGGCACCTTAGAGACTAACCAATTTATTTGAGCAAAAGCTTTCGTGAGCTACAGCTCACTTCATCAGATGCATTCATTTGTCTGGCACCTTTCCCACTCTGAGAGAGTCTCTGGGCGTTGAGTGAGCTGACAACAGCTGCTGGGTGTAGCTGATAGGCAGGCTGCTGGCTGCTGGCAGTATGGGTTGGCATGGGCCATGGGTTGGCCAGTCTGGAGAGTGTGGCCATGGCAACGAGTGGGCGGATGCAGCCACAGAACAGGCAGACCACAGTAGATTATGCGGGTGACATGGGTGATTAGCAAAATGACACTGCTGGGGGCAATAGGCAGGTTGATGACATGGGTAACAGGTGAGGGACTGGGGTGAACTGTGGACTGTCACAGGCTACTTTCCGTGGCTGGGCTGGTAGCTGATTCAGTTGCATTGCACGCACACCATATTGCTGATCCCAGGTCCAGTGATAACTGCTTGGCCCTGACAGGCCTTGAGGGCACCCGTATGGGAGCAACATGTTATGTTATTAGGAGAGGAGTTGTGTTAATTATTGTATTAAACCTTTCAGTCTGCCATTGTGAACTAGATGTTTCCGCAAGTGTGAGCAGACTTGGCCGGAGCTGAGTGCTTGTTCAGTTGGTATAAGTGCTGTTCCCTTCCCTCCTGAGCGCTTACTAAGCATTACACATCCTGCCAGATGTTTCCAGGATTCTATGCAGAGTCCCTGTTTTCACTTCAGAGATACCACCCTGTCTGATTAATTGGGCTTTACTGAACAGCAATCCACCCTTGCTACAACCTCTCGCCCGCCTCCTTCTTAGTGCAAGTTTGTGGCATGCCCTTTGATGGGTGTGCAAGGTGCTCTCCCACAGGGCAGGAGCTTGACGGAATTGCAGCCCTTGTGCTCTGTTGCCCCCAGAAACTGTTCCCTGCCAGGACCTCCACCCCAAAAAGGAAGGAGGTGGAACCACATATCACTGTCCCTCTGCACTGGCCAGGGGAGCAGTCGGCTTACACAATGTTGCAGCAAAAAGAAAAGGAGTACTTGTGGCAGCTTAGAGACTAACCAATTTATTTGAGCATAAGCTTTCGTGAGCTACAGCTCACTTCATCGTATGCATCCGATGAAGTGAGTTGTAGCTCACGAAAGCTTATGCTCAGATAAATTGGTTAGTCTCTAAGGTGCCACAAGTACTCCTTTTCTTTTTGCGAATACAGACTAACACGGCTGTTACTCTGAAACCTGAAGAATGTTGCAGCAGGTGCTGTCTCTGTGTGGCTGGGAGTTGTGCCATTGTTCCTGCTCTGGAAGTGCAGCTCCACACTGACCCCAATGCAGGGCTGTGAGTGAGAGCCACCAGAGAGCCTTGCCATTCCCTTTCTAACCCTTCACTCTCTTGCTGTCCTTGCCCTTCCTCCTCCAAGTGCCACCCTCCTCCCTATTTTTATTCTTTTTCAGGAAATGGAATTTTTGGATATAACCAGCATCCGAGACACCCGAGTAGGAAAATTTGCCAAAATCCCCAAGGTGAGTCTGTGGCCCTTTTCTGTCCACGGTTGAGTCCTTGCTTGAGCCACGTGTTTGCATAGATGGTGTCTTTCATACTGCCCTCAAGGTATCTCAGAGCACTACACAGAGCTCTCTCTAACCAATGGATTAGAAACTAGCAAAGCAGTGACTGTGGAACCAGTATCGCACTTCTCATGCAGGTAACCAAACATCTCAGATGAAGAGTGCCATATCTTAACAGTCCTAATGCTACGTTGCATATGAGCACAAACCTTGGACTAGGACTTGAACCACCTGTCATTTTCAGGCTTGGAAACAAGAGTGCTACCACACTGGGCTGTATGGGCACTTGTATATGGGAGAGGGTGAGAAGCAAGCATGGGTCCATAGCCTGTAAATTCATGCAGGCTTAAATTGCTGAATGAGAGATTTAGGTTAGACATTAGGAAAAAATTTTTTAACTGTGCGAGTAGTTACGTACTGGAACAAATTACCTAGGGAGACTGTGGAATCTCTGTCGTAGGTATTTAAGAACAAGATAGACAAACACCTGTTAGGGATGATCTAGATGATACTTAGTCCTGCCTCAGTGCAGGGGACTGCTCTAGATGACCTATTGAGGTCCTTTCCAGTCCTACAGTTCTGTGATTTCCAAATACTAGGGGAGGAAGCAGGCAGGGAAAGGCTCAGTGCTTGGTGGGGGTGGCTGTTTGGCACCCTGGGGCACAAAGCTGTCTGGTCCCCACTCCTGTAATGGTTAGTTTTATTTAGGAATTGAATTTTATACTAAAATGGCTAAAATTACTGGGGGCAATGGGGCAGAATCCTCCATTAAAATCCGTAAATTCTAGTTTGGCCACACATCAGGAAGGTGTGCCCCATTCATCTGTATCCCACTGTGTTCCCAACTCCCCCATGGTCCAAGTGACTCTTTCCCATGGGCAACAGCAAGAGCCGAGGGAACTTCATTTGGATAACTCCTCTCCCCCAATTCCCTGGTAGCTACCTGTGCTGCTCAGAGTGATGGGGTCTTAAATCTTGTGAGGATTGGGTGCTGTGGAGCCCTCCATGCACATGTCAGCAGAATGGCCCTCACCATCATGAGACTTAGAGAATTCTCAGCAGTAAGCCGTCCCAATGTCGAGGGATAGGGCAAGGCTAATAAGAAAGTGAGCGTTACATCTTACTATTGGGCTTAGATTTTCCTTAGACATGTTCAGCGAACATACTCGCTGCCATATTATGGAGCTGCTGCCTTATAACTACTCCATCATGTTGCCAGCATGTAGCACTGGAGTAAAAGCTGATTACCATTCAGTTGCCACAGCTTTGTGATGTTGGCATTGCGTTTGAGGGTGAGGAAAGGCTGCTTTCTCTCCAACTCTAGCAGTCTGCATGGTTCTTTGCCTATATTTGCATAAGAGAGTTTGTTTCCCTGGCTTCTGACTCTGGTTTGTTCAAGTGAGGCTACTAGGGAAATCAGGGAAGTGGGAAAAGAGTGGAGAGCTGAGATTAAAGCTGAATCACTGGGTTGCTGGTTTATAAAGTTCCATTTTGGCTGGGGCATGAATTATAGGGCTGGGGCATGAATTAACCTCTCCTGCTTTTTAATGATATCATACCTGTTTTTACCTGGCAATCTCATGTAAAATGGCACTGTGTCTGATTGTGTTGTGAAATTGCAGCATGATGTGAGGAAACTGTCATGATATAATAAGGGACTGTGGTCTGAGCTTTAGGCTGGGAGCTAGAATTCGTGGGTTCTATCTGCAGCTCTGACTCTGTGGGGTGGTGCAAACAACCTTTATGTATGGCAACCATTTGGCCTCCTTCACCACAGTATCTGAGCACCTCACAAACATGATTGAATTTATCCTCACAACACCCCCCTGAGTACGGTCATTCCCATTTAACAGATAAGAAATGGAGGCACACAGAGAGTATGTGACTTGTCCAAGGTCACATGTGAAGTCTATGTCTGGGAGATAAAGCCAGTCCAGGGCCTTAACTGAAAGACCGTCCTTCTTCCCTATTTAAAGCTTTTCCGTGCCTCAATTTCCCTATCTGTGAAATGGGGATAACAATTAATTTTACTGGAGTGTTGTGAGGCTTACTTAGTTCATGTTTATAAAGTGCTTTGAGGATAAAAAGCTGCAAACATGATGTTATGTCATGGTGAGATGACAGTATCAAGATATTGCCAGTACTGAATTTGATGAGTTTGTCTAGCAGAACAAACTCAAAGGTAGCAGTTCTAGATGACAGCTTTCAGACTGTCAAGACTCAACTGTGAACAACAAAGGGACTTACCTGCATGATAAGCAACACCAAATAACAGAAAAGGAAGGGGAGGAGGAGACAGCTTCTAACAAATACAGGAAACTTCTTCAACATAAACCACAATTTCTCTATTGTCTCAGTTTCATGGTATAGTATGTGGGAGGTAAATAATTTGGACAACAGCCAGCAGGTCTGTAGCATGAAGTTAAATTCAAGACTAAAATCATATGACATGAAGGCTTTTGTAATGAGGATCAGTAGGGTTGCCAACTTTCTAATCACACAAAACTGAACACCCCTTTCCTGAGGCCCTGACCCTTCTCTGAGGCCCCGCCCCCACTCATTCCATCCCCCCTCTCTCCAACACTTGCTCTCCCCCACCCTCACTCATTTTCACTGGGCTGGGCAGGGGGTTGGGTTGAGGGCTCCAGTCGGGCGGTGCTTACCTCAGGCGACTCCCAGTCGGCAGCACAGCAGGGCTAAGGCAGGCTCCGTGCCTGCCTAGCTCCAAACGGCTCCCGGAAGCAGCCGGCATGTCCGGCTTCTAGGCGGAGGAGGGGCCAAGGGACTCTGCGCACTGCCCACACCCGCAGGTGCTGCCCCCGCAGCTCCCATTAGCCGTGGTTCCCAGCCAATGGGAGCTGCAGTGGATGCGCTGTGGAGGTGGGGGCAGCTTGCGGAGCTTCCCTGATTGCCACTCTGCCTAGGGGCCGCAGGGACATGCTGGCCGCTTCTGGGAGCCGTGCAGAGCCTTGGGAGGCAGGGAGCCTGCCTTCGTCCCACTGCGTCACTGACCAGACTTTTAACAGCGACCGGAGCCGCCAGGTTCCCTTTTTGACCGGGCATTCCGGTCGAAAACCAGACTCCTGGCAACACTAAGGATCAGTGAAGTCTGACCTGATCATACCAAGGGCCTTGCTGCATAGGCAGAGGCAGAAAGGGAAGTATGTACTATACACATACTATACACATACAATTTTTTTAAAAGTCTCTGTTCCAGTCTTTCCCCTCCCCTCCCCATATTTCAAATGCATTCATGTTATGTTGGCTGTTGGAATCACCCTATGGGAGAAGGCACTTTGCTCTTGGAAGACACAGATGCTAGTTTGATAGTCTTGGGGTGGTATCTACCTTTTCCTAAAGGTAGATGTTTATCACAGACTCAACTAGCATTGAACTCTATAAAAATATAATAGAAAATGCCTGAAAAATAAAACCTTATAATTTACAGCATGCCTTTGGGTGTCCATTGCATTTTACAAGCACATAAGAAGTTCTGGGTGCTGAGCTGTTTTGAAAATCTGGCCATTTACAATCCAAATGTGACCAGAAAACTCAATGACAGGAAAGGAAGAGCTGGGATTTGAATTGTAATAGAATACAAGCATGTATTTGCATGTGTTTAACAAGGATATATCTTTACTGCAGAGTTAGCCCAGCTGATAACCCAGGTGTTGCCCGTGCTCCCTTTCTCTCCACGTGTAAGGGTACTGTTGGCCCCATACTAAAACTTAGTGGGGGTTTTTGGTTGGCCATCTCCCAGTACTAAAAGGGGAAGGGTCGATGAGAAATCAGGACTCTGAGACTGACAGTCCGCAAGAACAATGGGGAGAGGCCAATGCTCCAGGTCAGCCTGATTGGCAGGTGGGCAGGCTAATGAGGGAACAGACTACAGACAGAGTGGGGCTGAGCTAAGGAGAAAGCAGGAGCCTGAGCTGAGCTGGGGGGCAGGGTCATGCTGGCCAGAGAGAACCAGAGAAGCAGCCCCGAGAGCAGACCTGTGTTGGGAGGAGATCTGCAGCAACCAGAGCCAGAGGGGCCAGAGAAGCAGCCCAGGGGGCGGGAGGCAGAGTGGAGCTGGGGCTGGGGCTGGAGCAGTCCGGAGCCGGGTGCGGGGAGCAGCTTGGAGTGGTGAGCGGGCAGCGGGATCAGCGCAGGGAGGTGCCCCAGCTAAGAGGCCTTGCGGGCCGGACTTGGAGGGGGATCATAACCCCAACAGGGGGGCTGGCTCTGGGAAGAAAGGTCCTGCCACCTAGAGCCTGAAGGTGTGTGGCCACCGCCAGAGCATGTCTGACCTGCAGCATCCCTGCAGCACAACCAGGGCCTGGGCAGGAGGCCTGGGACGTGTGAGGAACAGACTGTGAACTTCCCTTACATTCCAGAGATGCTAGTTCTAATGTTCCCGTCCCTCAGAGTGGGGTTATGTGTTTTCCTTAACCATTTTCCTTATTTTTTCAAAATTAATTGCTGTTTAATAAATTGTATTTGCTTTGGACTGTGTGGAATGATCAGTAGATCAGGGAAGCATCCAGAGCAGAGAGAGCACCCCAGAGTGGGGACATGCTAGACCCTGACCTAAGTGACCACAACAAGGTTGGGGGTTTGAGCCCCAGAAATCCTGGGCCCAGCCTTGTTGGGGTTACGAGGACTCTGCCACACAGGAGAGTGGAAGGGGAGCCCTCTGGATAAAAGAGGTGGGAGCAAGGACTCAGATCCTTTCGCTAGCCCGTTTTACCAGGGTAGTGTATAAGCCAGGAAGGTTCCCCACAATAGCGGGACCATTCCCCTGCTTACACACGCACAAAAATCTCTAACCCTGGTTAAGAAGGTGCTTTAAGCCTGAGCTAGCAAGCACAGCTGAGGGCATAGTCTTGATCTTGGGTTTTGCTTCAGCCTGGGCCAGCAGCCCACCCTACTTTGTGGTGAAAAGGCAGGATAATCAAGCACTGGTGCTGGTAGACCTCCAATCCTATCCCACAGCTCTACCTGGGATGTACTTTCTGGTCTAACTTCTCTCTTCTTCTGCACTGGCTTTTTGACCTCCTGTTTGCCTGCTTCATTTCTGCTGCACTTACACAGCATTTGAATGGAGGTGCTGTCCAAGAAGCCCTCCTCTTGGGCTGCCAGTTGGCCAGAAGGTGTGATGTCTGTAAGACCCATAATTTGGGGGAATTTGTATGCTTAGTGGACAAGAAAGAGAGAGAGAAAGAGCAGTCCCAGTCAGTTGCACTACAAATCACTTTGAGGTTTGCAGACTGAATTCCTTAATGACATTCTCATTAAAAATTCTTGCAGCCAAATGCTGTTTTCTTTTGTCTTCAGAGCTGTCTGCAGTAATAAGGAGTATTTCCCCTTGGAAATTATTTACCTAAAGCATTGTTCTCATGTTCTTCCTACAGACAGCAGCTCCATGCTAGGTAAGAGAGAGCACCAGGCAAATGAATTAATAGAGTGGTCCAGTTTAATGCATCACTAAGAACTATAGGATAGCACCCCAGAAATTCATCCCAGCACGTAGGCTAGTACAGCACCAGTGTGGATGCAATTACTTGGGTAGCACTTAGCATGGATGGAGCATCCCCACTGCAAAGCTACCTACACCAGGCTAGGCTAGCTTGGGCTTACTGTGAGTTGAAGACATAGAATCATAGAATCATAGGACTGGAAGGGACCTCGAGAGGTCATCTAGTCCAGTCCCCTGCATTCATGGCAGGACTAAGTATTATCTAGACCACACCTGACAGGTGTTTGTCTAACCTGCTCTTAAAAATCTCCAATGATGGAGATTCCACAACCTCCTAGGCAATTTATTCCAGTGCTTAACCACCCTGACAGTTAGGAAGTTTTTCCTAATGTCCAACCTAAACCTCCCTTGCTGCAATTTAAACCCAATGCTTCTCGTCCTATCCTCAGAGGTTAAGAAGAACAATTCTTCTCCCTCTTCCTTTTAACAACCTTTTATGTACTTGGAAACTGTTATCATGTCCCCTCTTAGTCTTCTCTTTTCCAGACTAAACAAACCCAATTTTCTCAATCTTCCCTCATAGGTCATGTTTTCTAGACCTTTAATCATTTTTGTTGCTCTTCTCTGGACTTTCTCCAGTTTGTCCACATCTTTCCTGAAATGTGGCACCCAGAACTGGACACAATACTCCAGCTGAGGCCTAATCAGCATGGAATACAGCGGAAGAATTACCTCTCATGTCTTGCTTACAACACTCCTGTTAATACATCCCAGAATGATGCTAGCTTTTTTTGTAACAGTGTTACACTGTTGACTCATATTTAGCTTGTGGTCCACTATGACCCCCAGATCCCTTTCCGCAGTACTCTTTCCTAGGCAGTCACTTCCCATTTTGTATGTGAGCAACTGATTGTACTTTACTTGGGCCAAATTCAGAGGTGAGTGAAAGAGATTCTAAGAGACTGCCACTCACACTTTCCTCAACTTGTAAGTTACACTACTGTAGACTCAGTCTCCCTTGTACCTACACCCACTAGACATCACCTCTGAATCTGGGCCACTACGTTTATGGTAGCAGTTTAGAACTTTAGCTGCACATATGCAGCTAGAAGTCGGGCCTGCTTCTGCTCCCACCGAAGTCAATGGCAATTTTGCTATTGACTTCAAGAGGGGCAGGATCAGGCCGTTCGTTTGGTTTTGGCTGGAGGATTACATTTATATAGTGAATTTAATGCACTTCTTTCATGATTTGTGAATGTTACTTATTTCATTGTAAATTGTGGTGCCCTGCACCGCAGCACCTTACATTTGGGAGATTTTACGTGGTGATGAAGAAAATTAATGAAAAATAATTCTACAAAGATTCTGTAAAAATTGACATGTATTATCCTTAACGTGATCCAGTAATGAAATACATATTACACTAATCAGAGAAGGTCTGTACTTGTCCAACTCAGGCTCTGGCGGGTCACAAATGTGAGGTGGGATGGAGGGGAGACAGGTTCCAGAAGTGAGGGGCTCTGACACTCATTTTACAGAGGGACCAACTCCAGGAACTGGCAGCAAGCATGACTCAAGCGATCACAACTACTGGCACAAGACACAGGGAGAGAGTCCATCTCTCAGATAACCGGGTCCTAGACCATGGAGGGCTTTAAAGATCATAACTAACACTCCAACTGCATTGGGAAGAGATAATGTTATGGTGATGTTGGAGTAAGGAGTACTGCAGTAATCCAGCCTTAAGACTATTGTGTGATGCTGATAAACAGCTTGTTTGTAATAAACTCAGGAACCCTGCTTCAGTAGTGTCTGTCACCTTATTCCATACATTACAATATCGGCAACGTCAGCAAATTTGGACTGGAGATAGGGTTGCCAGGGGTTCGGTTTTCGATTGGAACACCCAGTCAAAAAGGGACCCTGGCAGCTCCAGTCAGCACTGCTGACCGGGCCGTTAAAAGTCCAGTTGGCGTGGGGCTGGCAGGCTCCCTACCCAGCTCCACATGGCTCCCAGGAAGCAGTCAGCATGTCCCTCTGGCTCCTAGGCATAGGGGCAGCCACGGGGACTCCGCGCACTGCCCCTGCCCTGAGCACTGGCTCCGCAGCTCCCGTTGGCCAGGAACCACGGCCAATGGGAGCTGCCAGGGTGGTACCTGTGGGCAGGGGCAGCGCACAGAGACGCTTGGCCGTGCCTTCACCTAGGAGCTGGAGAGACATGCCAGCTGCTTCCCCAGAGCTGCCTGAGCTAAGCACCGCCTGGAGCCCACACCCTGAATTCCCTCCTGCACCCGAACCCCCTGCCCCAGCCCTGAGCACCCTCCCGCACCCAAACTCCCTCCCAGAGCCCATGCACTGAACCCCCTCCTGCACTTCAAACCTGTGCCCCAGCCCTGAGCCTCCTCCCACACTCCAAACCCCTCATTTCTGGCTCCACCCCAGAGCCCGCACTCCCAGCCAAGAGCCTGTACCCCCTCCCACATCCCAGCCCCCTGCCTCAGCCTGGAGCCCCCTCCCACACCCCAAACCCATAATCCCAGGCTCCACCCCAGAGTCTACACCCCCAGCCAGAGCCCTCACTCCCACCCTCTGCACCCCAACCTCCAGCCCAGAGCCCCCTCCTACACCCCAAATCCATCATCCCTGGCCCCACCCCAGAGCCCACATCCCCAGCTGGCGCCCTCACCCTTCCTGCACCCCAGCCCTCTGCCCCAGCCCAGGGCCCCCTCCCGCACCCTGAACCCCTCATTTCTGGCTCCACCCCAGAGCCTGCACCCCCAACCCAGAGTCTGTATCCCCTCCCGCACCCCAACCCCCTGCCCCAGCTTGGTGAAAATGAGCAAGTGAGGGTGGGGGAGAGCAAGCGATGGAGGGAGGCGGGATAAAATTAGCAGGGGCGGGGGAGCGGGAGGGGTAGGGTTTTGGGGAAGGGGTGAGGCAAGACTGTTTAGTTTTTTGAGATTAGACAATTGGCAACCGTCACTGGAGATCTCTCAAGAAGAAAGTTTCTTCTGAGATCTCTTGGTCAGATCAGAAATGCCAGGCTGCTCTAGTACCTCTTCACATTCCCACTGGACCCAGGAAGTACAGAGGCCCACAGTGAAAATGAATAATATAAAAAGTTTTCTAAAAACTTTTTCCAGCTTCCATAAGGGTTCAGTGCAAATTTGGGTAAAGGTTTGGGTTGGGTCTTGTTTTCTGGTGTCAGTTTACCCATCCCCCTTCATTTTTACCTTGTTTCCCTTTGCAGAGCCAGAAGCTCCGAGAGGTTTTTAACTTAGATTTCCCAGACAACAACTTCCTGCTCAAGACTCTGACTGTTGTGACCGGCCCCGATATGGTGGATCTCACTTTCCACAACTTTGTCTCCTACAAAGAGAGTGTTGGCAAGGTATCTGAGACCTCAGGGGAATGGACCACCAGGGATGTCCAGGAATGGTAGTATTAGTGGAAAGTGGGAGGGTGGGAATTCTAAATCCCCTGTTTCTTGAGCATGACTGACAAGCTTGCCAGCTGCAAGGGACAGGAATCCCGTTCCAAAAGAGAGGGGGGTACAGTGCCCTTGAGCTCCAGCCTGGAGCCCCTGCAAGCAGAAGGAAGGAATTAATGTGCTGCTGCTGTTCACTTCATCATCCTCCTTCCTGCAGTTAAAGTGGACAAAGCAAAGGATAGGAGGGTAAGTTCAAGGTCCTACTGTAAGCAGGTGTAGAAACAGGGGCTCAAGACTAGGCAGGTGGCAGGGACCAGAGGGTGCGCACTGCTCCTCAGGCTGTGAGGACGGGATGGGAGGTCAGCACCATTCAGAGTGCAGATGCCATGTCCTGATTGGTGCCATTTTTCTAACCTCTGATTGCATTTGTTTTGTTGCCAGAGCTGGGCTGAGGATATCATGGCCATCGTTAGAAATCCACTGACATCCAATGCATCTCGCTACACCTTCCTGGAGAAAATGTAAGTGGCTTCCAATTAATGTTACTCTTTAAAACTCCAACCCATTGCTCTTCCTGCCTGTCTCCGTAGAGAATGATGCCAGGGTGGGCTCCTTGGGAGCAAAGGGCTTCTGCAATTCAGCAACAAACCTTGTTTGAACTCAGTTGCCCATAACAACAGGTGCAATGTGGTATCTAGGCTGTATGTCACTTTGGGTGCATGTACACTGTACCCTTCTTTTGGCGGCATGTAGGGTGTATACCGGCGTAGTCTCCGTAGAATGGGTATAAATAACAGTGTAAACGGTGAAGCCTGGCTTAGACGAGCACAGTAAAGACATGCTTGAAGGGTGTGGGACATACCTGAGTACATGCCCTAGACAGTTCTCTACTCACCCAAGCCATGCCTACCCATTTACACTGCTAATTTTTAGCAATGTAGCATCCTGCTGCCTCCCCATTTCTGGAGCCCTTCCCCACACTGAAGGAAAGACTCTGGCAATGGTGAAAGGGTGTCCATTACTTGCAATGATTGGTTGTGGTCAGTTTGGAATCCTTGAGTCGTCTTCTTTTGCTTGTGCATCTGCCATCTGTAGTTTGCTCTGTTGATTGTTCTTTCTGAGAAACAAGCTGTAGATGTTGATGGTTTCTGTTGAAGTCTCCACTGTTGGTCTCAATCACATATGATCTGGGTGCTGAATTCTTTTTCTTTATGGCAGCTGGCATTATCCATTCTTTTTCCTCATCCAGTTTGACGTGAACATAGTCTCTAGACCTGGCAGTTTTCTAACTGAGTGACATCTGTTGTAAAAGTGTTCATAAGCTTTGTTAGCCTTTTTATCCCATTTGGCTATTCTCTTCATTCCTGGCCACTTTGGAAATAGATTCTTTTCCAAAGATGGAATAGTAGTTCTGAGTTGTCTTCCCATCAGGATTTGTGCTGAACTATATCCAGTAGCTGCTATTGGTGTTGATCTGTAACACAGAAGAGCAAGGAAAGGATCTTCCTACTGTAAGATTTTCTTAGCCTTCTCTACAGCTCTTTCAGCCTCTCCATTTGCTTCTGGGTAAAAGGGGCTGCTAGTAAATATGGTCAAAATCATATTTTGTTTGGAATGACTTAAATTCTGCTGCAGTGAATTGTGGTCCGTTGCCCATCAGTAGTTGTTCTGGAATACCAAACTGAGCAAAAATGGACTTCAGTTTCTCAATAACACTGTGGCATATTATGTCTTTCAAATACACTATTTCTTCGTATGTGGAAAAATAGTCCATGAAGACCAGGTAATGATGGCCTCTGAATTCACATAAATCTTCAGTGAGTCTCTTCCAAGGTCCGTCTGGTAGAGGTGCTGTTATTAAGGGTTCCTTGTGTTGTGTTGGTCTGTTAGTTCTGCAATGTTCATGTGCAGATGCTTTATTCTTTATCTCCTTGCTGATGCCTGGCCACCTGGTTGGCCCGTTCACAGCATTTAATTAATCCTTGATGTCCTTCATGGATGAGGTTTAGGATTTCTCCACTCATTTGTCTGGAATTACGATGCAAATTGCCTTTAATCACAAGTCCATTTGACTCATTCAATTGTCCACGCACCACAAAGTAGTCTCTTATCACTTCCTTAGTGTCCTTTAGATACTCGAGTCAGCCGCCTCAAATGTAACTTGAACTTCTTGAAGTTGAGTGTCTGTCAAGGTTGGGTTTTTTTAGCTGGAGGAATCCCTTTTCTGACACTGGTCTGTATGCAGCCACAGTATCCACATTTGCCATTATGTCATCTTCAAGCTCACAGGTAGCTGAGTGTGATGCTGGGCTCTGTGATAGAGTGTCTGCTATCACCAGATTTTTCCTAGGAACATATTTAGCAACTGGGTTAAATTTCATTAACCTTAGCAGTAGATGTTGGCATCTGAGCAGTGCTTGATCCAGGTCTTTTCCACTGATGAGGTTTACAAGCTATTTATTGTCTGTTACCAGTCCACACAGATCTCTGTAGAAGTTCTCACATGCCCATATGCTTGCCAGGCACTCTTTTTCAATCTATGCATATCAGTTTTGTGCTCCTGTAAGGGAGCAAGAGCTAAATGCAACTGGCCCCCACTCAGAGCCATGTTGTTGCAACAATGCCCCACCTAGGTTATGCTCCTTACATCTGCACTGACCCTTGTGGGTTTGTTCACATTACAGTACTGGAGAAATGGAGCAGCTGAGATCAATCCTTTTACCTTTTTGAAGAAAATGTCTTGATTTGGGCCCCATAGCCAAGATGTGTTCGACTTTAAGGGTATGTCTACACTGCAACTAAACACCTGTAGCTGGCCTGTGACAGCTGACTCAGACGCAGGCTGCGGGGTTGTTTAAGCAATGTAGACATTTGGGCTTGGGCTGGAGCCTGGGCTCTGGGACCCTCTCCCCTCACGGGGTCGCAGAGTCTGGTCTTCAGCCTGTGCCTGAATATCTACACAACAATTTAACAGCCATGCAGCCCAAGCTCCATGAGCCCAAGTCAGGTGACATGGGCCAGCCATGGGTATTTAGTTGCACTGTAGATATACTCCAACAATTCATTCAGTGGTTTTATCACTGTAGAAAGGTCTTGTAGGCATTGACCAAGGTAATTTACTAGCTCAGTATATATGTATCAGTTCTGACAGGTTTCAGAGTAGCAGCCGTGTTAGTCTGTATTCGCAAAAAGAAAAGGAGTACTTGTGGCATCTTAGAGACTAACCAATTTATTTGAGCATAAGCTTTCGTGAGCAACAGCTCACTTCATCGGATGCATAAAAGTGGAAAATGCAGTGAGGATATTTTTATACACACAGACCATGAAAAAATGGGTGTTTATCACTTCAAAAGGTTTTCTCTCCCCCCACCCCACTCTCCTGCTGATAATAGCTTATCTAAAGTGATCACTCTCCTTACAATGTGTATGATAATCAAGGTGGGCCATTTCCAGCACAAATCCAGGTTTTCTCTCCCCCCACTCCACTCTCATGCTGGTAATAGCTTATCTACGGTGATCACTCTCCTTACAATGTGTATGATAATCAAGGTGGGCCATTTCCAGCATAAATCCAGGGTTTAACAAGAACTTCTGAGGAATTGGGGGGTAGGGGGAATAAGGAAAAAACAAGGGGAAATAGGTTACCTTGCATAATGACTTAGCCACTCCCAGTCTCTATTCAAGCCTCCCCCCCCCCCCCCCCCGTTCCTCAGACATTCTTGTTAAACCCTGGATTTATGCTGGAAATGGCCCACCTTGATTATCATACACATTGTAAGGAGAGTGATCACTTTAGATAAGCTATTACCAGCAGGAGAGTGGGGTGGGGGGAGAGAAAACCTTTTGAAGTGATAAAAACCCATTTTTTCATGGTCTGTGTGTATAAAAATGTCCTCACTGCATTTTCCACTTTTATGCATCCGATGAAGTGAGCTGTAGCTCACGAAAGCTTATGCTCAAATAAATTGGTTAGTCTCTAAGGTGCCACAAGTACTCCTATATCAGTTCTGGTTCATTAGTTGGTGCATTCCATTCTCAAATTGCTTTTACTTTCTCAGGGCTAGGACTGATTCCATCTCTGTTTATGGTCTGTCTCAAAAACAAAATTTGGGGTAGGCGGAAATGCATTTTTCCTTGTTTAGCATCAGTCCAGACTGATTAGGCTTAGGACTTCATTGAGTGGTTTGTTGTGTTGAAGAACCATATATCAGAATATCATCTACGAAAACTATAACTTCATTTGTGCTCATTAACAATTCTGCCATCTTTCTTTGGATAACTTCAGGTGCACTGGTAATCCCAAAAGGTAATCTTTGAAAGCAAAATCTCCCAAAGGGTGTGATAAATGTAGCACTTGCTTTAGCTAAAGAAATTGTTTAGATATCCGGCTGAGGCATCCCTTTCACTTTGGGGAGGAAGTCTTCCAGTGTTGGGAGGATATATTTTTCTCTCACAACTGCTTCATATAGTCTTTTAAGATCTACAGAGTCACATTTTTCCATTTTTCTTTATAACTGGTACTATTGGCACACACCAGGCTGTTGGCTCAGAAATTTTCTTCTAATATGTGAATCCACTCCCTTCTCTTTAACTCGGTTTCCACTTTATGATGTAATGAGGTAGGAATCCTTCGAGGTGTATGTATGTATGGTTCAGTATTGTCTCTTAAGGTTATTTGTACTGGATTGCCTTTCAGAAGTCCAATATGACCTAATATTCCATCAAGTTCTTCCACTTGTCTCACTAGGCCCATCGTGGCTGCCACACTGCAGCTGAGAAGGCTGTTGGTCTGTAGCCCATAGATCACATACAAAGACAAAAGCGATGCATCCAGATCGTAAGTTATTTCTGTAGTGGACTGGCCCATGCAGGTCAGAATACTGTCAGAGCTGTCTCAGGTAACTTCAGCTTTGGAAAGGGTTGAAGGTGATTGTAAGTCCTTCTGAGATGACTGTGAGGTCAACTCCTGAGTCAATTATAAAGGCAATAGTCTTTCCATGTTTCAGAGGAACAGCCGTGTTAGTCTGTATTCGCAAAAAGAAAAGGAGTACTTGTGGCACCTTAGAGACTAACCAATTTATTTGAGCATGAGCTTTCGTGAGCTACAGCTCACTTCATCAGATGTTTACCGTGGAAACTGCAGCAGACTTTATATACACACAGAAATCATGAAACAATACCTCCTCCCACCCCACTGTCCTGCTGGTAATAGCTTATCTAAAGTGATCAACAGGTGGTTGATCCATGAATATTCAGTTTCACTCTCCAGGAAGGCTCTCTGTCATCACAAGTGATAGATCCCAGAAATAATGGCTCTTGATTGTCTGTAATGTGAGTCAACTCCCTGATTGTTTTGGTGCAGCAAACAGCTGCAAAATGTCCATATTTCATGCACACATTATGCTGTTTGCCTGTGACTGGACATGCAGCACCCACTGTGCATGTAGGCTGGAATTTGTCTCTCAGGGTATGTCTCCACTGCCCATGTTACAGTGTGGCCACGGCAGCGCTGTAACATGGGCAATGTAGACACGCTTTATCGCCGGGGGTGAGCTCTCCTGGCGATAAAAAAGCCCCACCCCGAATGAGCGGTGGCAGCTTTATTACTGGGAGTGCTGTCTATACTGGCGCTTTTCAGCGCTAAAACTTTGTCGTGCGGGGGGTGGGGGGTTCACACCCCTGAACAACTAAAGTTTTAGCGCTGAAAGTGACAGTGTAGACACAGCTTTAGCCTCAGAGTTCTTTCTCCTTGCCTCAGGGGTTTTATGACAATGACTTTTAACACTCAAGTGTCTGTTTATAGCTTAGTGAGTTTCAGTTTTAGTGAGCTCTCTTTCAAATTGCTCCTGCCTTTTGTTATATTGTTTGACTAATTCTGACTCTTTTGCTATCTGCATAGCTGTCGCTAGTGTTAAACCTCTCTTCAGTTGTAGCTGCTGTGAAAGGTTTTTATCTGCTAACCCACTAACTACTAGCCTGTCTCTGATGCTTTCATGATTTGCATTGCCAAAAATCAGTTTTCAGCCAATGTATGCAGAGCTCTTATAAAACATTCATTATTTTCCCCCTGGTTCTTGAAGTCTCTGGTGAAAACATGCTCTTTCATAAACCACATTTCTGAGCTATAAAGAATGCATCTAACATAGCCAGAACCCTTTCATAGTGATCTCCATGACTTTCTTCAGTAAAGTCAAAGGATTTAAAGATATGCTCTGCCAACTTCCCCATAGCATATATTAGCGAAGATCGCTGTATATCTCCAGTTTCTTTGTGGAGTTTTTTGCAATTCAAAATCTTGCAAAATACTGCTTTCTTTCTGTCCACTGGAAAGGTTTGTCAAAGCTGAAGTTCTCTGGGGCACTGAAGAGTGGCATATTGATGAGATCCTGCAACCTTTGTTGCTGTTCCTTTTGTCTGCAACATCTGTTGCTGTTTTCCTTTTGTGTCTGTTCTTAATTTACTACTGACACCATGTCATGCTCCTGTACCAGATGTGGACTGGTCCCAGAACTTGCTTATACATACCAGCTATGTTCATCATAAGATCCTTTAATGCTCTGCGTGGTGTGATTGAGGGTTGTTAAAAAAGGGATTTTTATGCGCAGTGCCACCTAGTGGCTGAACGGCATAACACAATTTAATTTAGCATGCCCATTACAGCGGGGAAAGGCTCTGCCCATTTACTGGCAGCGGGGAAAGGCTCCAGCAGCAGGGAAAGACTCAGATGTGGTGTGCTTTTCACTGCAACATGCAACTACACCTACACAACATGCCACTGCCAGTGGTGTGTAGTGTAGACATAGCCATAATGAGAATGACTGAAACCAAAGTACACAGTGAGCCAGTTAAGCATATGCTTGGTATTATACAAAAGCAATTAAATCAAGAGCCCCAAGAGTTATATCCAGGGAAGATTCCCTCCAGGATCACATTAGCCCTGACACATACTGAGTCTTTCTTTCCAGGACTGTGTCATATTATTTAACTGACCACAGGGATCATGGTAGAGCAACAAATAAAACCACCTCTCTTAGGTGTTTCTCATTTCTCACTGTGGTACAGAAGTATTTATATACTGTGCTGACTACCTATCTTTGTCTGCCTCCTTCCCAAAGAGTAGGACCAAACCTCTACTGGTGGGTAGCATCTCAAAATCTGCCAGACCTAAAGAAGAGCTCTGTGTAGCTTGAAAGCGTGTCTCTCTCACAAAACAGAATTTGGTCTAATCAAAGATATGACCACCTCACCCACCTTGTCTCTCTCATATCCTGGGACCAATGCGACTACAGCAATGCCGCAGACAGGACTCTATTTGGCAGTTAACATCTGAGTTTCTTTCCCTCTCCCTGAATCCTGGTATGTGGGGTCTGGAAAGGTTATACAAGCATGTTCTTGTCTAATCTGCTCTTTTTCACAGCCTGGTGAAGCTGAAGATGCAACTCAATGCTGAAGGAAAAATTCCTGTCAGGAAGTGAGTACAGGCATTTATATCTCATTGTGCACCCAGTCAGGCTGAAAACAGAGCAGGTGGGTGAAGGGACGAGAACCCAACCTGGCTTTGTCTGCCTTGCTGCACCCGGAGGAAGACATTACCTCTTAGGGATTCTGGTCCTTCCCCCAAGAAGAGGGAAAGGGACTTCTGTCTCTTCTGGCTGTCCCCAGAAGGGGGTTAGGCCATGGGGGGATATGCCTTGGGAGATCCCACTAGCAGGGGCTACCCTTTAATGCAGTAAGAAGAACCCTGGGATTAGCCCTCTGATCTCAATTAGAGTAGAGATCAACAACCAGGTCTGGTCTGGGTTGTATAAAGCCTCATTTGTTGGGGTTTTGTTTTGCAAAACCAAGGCTGGGTAAGATCCAAATCTCATTTTAACCACCCTCCAGAAGCTTAAGGGGTTCTGGTCCTGGTCCATCTCTAAATGAGCTGTCTGCTGGCTGGCAGCAGTGCTGGGACGCCTGTGTTTCTTACTGCCCTCTGGGAATTCTGAGCTGATGTGTTCTTTAATTGCTTTCCCGTTATCTGTGTATAAAATCTTTGGGCCTTCTCCCCAGTTTATCCCAGTTTAATACCAGTGTATCTCCACTGATTTCAGCAGTTACTCTGGATTTACGCCAATGCAAGTGAGAGCAGAATCGGGCTTGAGGCCCTGTTCCCCCCGTGTCTGAGCTTGTGCTGGTGCAGTGACGGAGGAGGTGGTTCGCACTGCCCTTCTCCAGAGCAGGGCTACTTTAGCTCCTGGTGCACACCTGGGCAGCCATTGCAGTAGTGTAGAAATGCTGGGACACAGGACTCTCCTGACTGTGCCCCCAACCCCTCCGTGGCTCCCTTTACACGCTTCAATGGGCCCTCTGCCTCTTAGAAAGGGTCTCTTATGCTAGAGATATTCCTCGCGGGCCTGATGACCCCTTTGTATTGGTTTAACTGGTGCAATGTAAAGGGGCTCTAACACAGGGTTGATTTTCCCCAATGATGTATAAATTCTCTTCTATATTAAGAGTAAGGGGCCTCATGGACACTTTCTAAGAAGTTTAAAACTGCCCTGAATGTACAACTGGGGCAGGGTGTTGGGGTGTGGGAAGGATTGTGGGGTGTGGGAGGGGATGCAGTGTGCAGGAAGGGGCTCAGGGCAAGGGTTTGGAGTGCAGGAGGGGTGCGGGGTACAGGAGGGGGCTCAGGGCAGCGGGCTGGGGTGCGGGGTGCAGGAAGAGTGCGGCCGGGAGTTCAGGGCAGGTGGCTAGGGGGTTCAGGGCAGTGGGTTGGGGTGCGGGGTGCAGGAGAGGTTCGGGGTACGGGCTCCGGCCTGGTGCCGCTTACCTCGACGGGCTCCAGGGTGGCAGTGATGCGCAGCAGGGCTAAGGCAGGCTCCCTGCCTGCCCTGGCCCTTGCCACTCCCGAAAATGGCTGGCATGTCCGGCAGTGGCTCCTGGATGTGGGGTGGGGCAGGAGGCTCCACCACGCACTGCCCTCGACTGTGGGTACCACCCCCAAAGCTCCCATTGGCTGCGGTTCCCCATTCCCGGCCAATGGGAGCTGCGGTGGGCTGTGCACGGAACCCTCTGTCCCCCCTCCCCCAGGGGCCTCAGGGACGTGATGCTCCCCTGGGAGCGGCACAGGGCTAGGGCAGGCAGGGATTAGCCCCGCTATGCCATGGGGCTGGCAATCCCGTGGGCCGGATTGAAAGCCTTGACGGGCCAGATCGAACCCATGGGCTGTAGTTTGCCCTCCCTTGTCCTATAGGGTCCCCAGCAGAAACTAAAGTTGGCCTTGGTTGGGGAAACCTCTGAATTGAAGCAGCAGTGGAAATACCTCCTGTAAAATATTAAGTCCAGGTCCTCATAGGTATTTATGTATTGATATCAATGGGAGTTAGGCCCCTAAATACCTTTAAGCATTTTGTACATAACATCTCACCATGTATCTATTCTTTTTCTCTCTGTGAACCAGTTTTACATTTACCCTTTTGTCCCTCTCTCTGATTGTAGCTCCCCACTACCCCACCCCATCTTATCCCACCCTCTGACTGCACCTGCCAGCAGCCCCAACCTCTGCTCTCTCTCACGGCTCTTCACAAATTGTCATTTTGCAGGCTCTAACTGCCCTTCTCTCTCTCAGTATTTTTCAGATGTTTCCTGCAGACAGGAAGAGGGTAGAAGCTGCATTACATGCTTGTCACCTTCCAAAGGGCAAGGTGAGTGACTTCTTGGCATATTCAGAGGTATCCAGAGCTACAGGACAATACCTTCCCTGGCCCTGACCTCTTGACCATGATGTTGCTATCCCTAAAACAGCCCCAAAGAGGTAGACTTCCCAGACCAACACTCTAAATTACTGTGAAACTCTATAGTCTGTACCATGTTGTAGCTTTACCCCGTCCCCAGCCATGATGACATCAATTATTATTATTTCTATTACAGTGTCACTGAGGGCCCCAAAGAGCTGACAGTCTCAATAGATAAGGTAGACAAAAGGGAAAAAGAGGCACAGAGACTTGGCCAAAGTCACTCAGCAAGTCAATAGTGGAGTCAAGAATATACCCCAGATATTCTGAATCCCAGGCCACTGCTTTATCCACGCAACAACTGCGCCTTCCCAAGGGACACCAGGGACAACTCACAAACTACCCCATTGAAATAGCTTCCCCCAATCCATCACAAATTACTTGCCCTGTTCCTCTAAGCAACGTCTGATGCTCTGTGTGCTAATTCACATGACCACAAACAGGGATACTCCAGGTACTATGGAGCAGGGCAATAGGAATATGGGCAACTGGCTCTAATAAGGAAGTGACGGCAGACATGGGTTTGCAATACTTGCGAGCTGCGGTTTCATTTTCAGAATGATGCGATCAATCCAGAGGACTTCCCTGAGAAAGTGTATAAAACCTTCCTGATGAACCTGTGCCCCCGTCCGGAGATCGATGAGATATTCACCTCTCTGTGAGTCTTCCTCATGCTCCAGGGGCAGGCTTTGTTTCATGAGGGGAAAAGACAGGCAAATGGGGGACAATAAAGGAGGAAGATACAGTACAACTGAAGCAAGATGACTGGGGTGTATGAAGTGACTTCATTCTCAGTCCTGCTCCTAATGTGCAGGTGTCCGCGTCACCAATGGAATTGACATGCTTACTGACAGCCTCAAAAGAGAGGGCAAGGCCTGGCAGGGGTATGGAGACTGATCTACCCTCTTCATTGCTAGAGGTGGTCACAGGTCAAGGCTGAATCAAATGGGTGGGAAGTGTGCACTGCCAGTTTCTGCACTTGAACCTGTGCAGTGGACAGGTAAAGAACTTTAGACCATGATTTTCAGAAGTGACCAATGATTTTGGGTCCCTCTGTGTGCAGGTGGCCAAGCTGGTGAAGGCTTAAATGGGTTTGATTTTCAAAGGTAAGTGCTCAGCTCTTCTGAAAATCAGGCCCCTTGATAGTTTCTCAAGTTGGGCACCCAAAACTTGAGGCACCAAAAACCATTGATCACTTCTGAAAACCTTGGCCTTGGTCTCCAATCTGTGTAACCTTTAACCAGCACTAAATACGCATAGTACAGAAATAAGATACAAAGAAGAGGAAAGGGTGCTGCAAGGTAGAGGAAGTGAGAGAGAGCTGGAGCCTTCAGAGAAAAGAAGGCCTTCTAGGAAATGGTGGGAGTCCAGAGAGATGGGCATGCACAGCCAGCTGCAGGAAGGGTTAGCTTGCGTCTCACTGCTGTAAAAGAGGTTTTCCAGTAATACTTAAATACATTCCCTCTTCCATTCCTCTCTGATTCTCTGCCCTTAGCCATTCGAAAGCCAAGCCCTACATGACCAAAGAGCACTTGGCAAAGTTTATCAACAAGAAACAGCGAGATTCCCGCCTCAATGACATGCTTTTCCCTCCTGCCAAACCAGAGCAGGTGCAGGGCCTGATAGAGAAGTACGAACCTAGTGGGATTAACATCCAGAGAGGTGAGTCTTGTTCAGCACACTGCCTCTCTATCATTCCAGTGCTATGGAATCATCTCACACTGCACATTACACTGATGCTTAGCAGAGTGTCTGGAGCAGCCAGTCTAACTCCTGCAGGCCCCTGTGTTTCAGCATTACCCACCTGCAAGGGAGCCAGGCCTCTTCGTTTCACTTCTGTTTATAGCAGAGGTGGGCAAACTATGGCCCGCGGGCCGACCATCCTGCCCGGCCCTTGAGCTCCTGGCTGGGGAGGCTAGCTCCTGGCCTCTCCCTGCTGTCCTGCCTCCCCCCACAGCGATGCCGCCTTGTGGTCAGCAGGGCTGCAAGCTCCTGCCGCTCTGAGTGGCATGGTAAGGGGGTGGCAGTGGCGCACGTGCGGCAGTGGGGGGTTGGGTAGGGGGTCTTGGGGGGCAGTCAGGGGACAGGGAGCGGTTGGATGGGGCGGAGGTTCTGGGGCGGTCGGGGAACGGGGGGGTTGGATAGCGCGTGGGAGTCCCGGGGGGGCCTGTCGGGTGGACAAGGGGTGAATAGGGCCAGGGGGGCAGTCAGGGGATAGGGAGCAGGGGGGGTTGGATGGGGGTGGGGTCCCAGGGGGTGGGTTTGGAGCAGGGGGTCCTGGGAGGGGGCGGTCAGGGGATAAGGAGCAGGGGGGATTGGATGGGTTGGGAATTCTGAGGGGGGCAGTCAGGGGGCAGGAAGTGGGAGGGGGCAGATAGGGGTTGGGGGCCAGGCTGTTTCGGGGGCACAGCCTTCCCTACCTTGCCCTCCATACAGTTTTGTAGCCCGATGTGGCCCTTGGGCCAAAAAGTTTGCCAACCCCTGGTTTATAGCTTTGTTTTCCCTGCAGGGCAGTTGTCGCCAGAGGGGATGGTCTGGTTCCTCTGTGGCCCTGAAAACAATATTGTATCACTGGACAAAGTGGTGCTGTACCAGGACATGACCCAGCCACTCTCACATTACTTCATCAACTCATCACACAACACCTACTTGACAGGTATCTCTCCACTGGATGAAACACCTATACCAGGGATCTTCCCCTAGCTTCAAAGCAGGTGTGTTGCACCAAGCACATGTACCGACACTGAAGATGGGTTTTGCCCCATGTGCCATGTATGCTGGGCAGCAATCGGGCAGTTTGTAAGGAATCGACCCATTGGTAGGGATTTGAAAAGAAAAAGCATACTCTGCTCTTCCGTAGAAAGGGCAGGCCTGGGTGACGCCAAGCAAGGCAAAAGTACTAGGGAGATCAGCGTAAACACTCAAGCCAGTGAGTCACAGTCTCCTTGTGTCTGATGGATTCTTTTTTGGGATGGCCTGTAGCTGGGGTGTGATAGGGCACGTATAACATTTCCAGTGTAGGAAGGGTGAGCAATTCTTTGTCCTCAAGCTCATAGCCAGGGTCTTTTCCCATCACCAACTCCATCTCAGTGCAAGGTTGTGGCTTCATCATCTGTCCATATAGACAGGCACGGGTATTCTTGGGATGTGAGGGCAGGTTCCTGTCTCTCCTAAACATCTGGCCAGGTGTGTGTCTCTCTCAGGAGTCCCTAGGCTGAGCAGATGTGTGCCACTCTTCACTGGTTGGGCATGTGCCTATCTTTGGGTGGAGGTATTACCCTACAAGGCAGGTATATATGCTTTAAGATTTCAAGGAGAAGCAGGTGTCCTGCCTAAGCAGCCGAGCAGATGTATAACCCCATAGACTTGAAGGCAGATCCATACCCCTTCCCAACAGCTGGGCAGGTGTAGATCCCTCAGGAATTCAAGAGCAGGTAGTTGTGTGTCCCTCCCAACTGACTGGGCAGGTGTCTCCCCGGGGGGTTGGTGGTAGGTGGATACCGTCACACCTCATCCCTCAATGTGCAAACGGTAAACACACTGGTATAGGCCATGCTTTGAGGGAGGAAGAAGTGTTAGGTAGGGCTCCACTGCCCACTTACCTAAAATCTCTCTGACGTGTGGAGTGCATGCTTGCCCCGGGTGTGCACAGAGCTGTTTCCCCTTCTTATTGCTCTCCATGCAGAATGCACTCACATGAATAAGTGGCAAACCAGAGTCTCTTCTTCTCCTCCTGCCCCTCTCCAGCTGGCCAGTTTTCTGGCATCTCATCTCCTGAAATGTATCGTCAGAGCCTGCTATCTGGCTGCCGTTGTGTGGAGCTGGACTGCTGGAAGGGTCGTCCCCCAGATGAGGAGCCCATCATCACCCATGGATTCACCATGACAACTGAGATTCTCTTCAAAGTGAGGGATTGTCTCCACAGATTAATTGTCCTGATTTTGTACTTATTTCTGTGTACCGAGAGTGAATAGATGAAGAATGGGCAGGGGGACACAGGTGTATGGATAGACGAGCTTATATTCAACAGGGTGGCCCGATGTGTAGGTTAATTGGGGGAAAGTAGATAGATAAGGGGAAAGTAGCGGGGCTGTTGTATGGATGGGTCTGAATAGATGAGGTGAAATATTTGTGAATTGTCAGATAGGGAATCAGAGAGGTGGCTGGGGGGATGGAGAGGTGTATGGTTGAATGGATGAGTGCCTAGTGGTTGGAGGGTTGTGTAGGTGGATGGATGTGTGTGTGAATGAATAGCTGTGTGAGTTCAGACAAATGACAAGCACCAGGCATCTTTTCAGAAGTCCACGAGGGTTAAGAGAGAGCCTTTTTGTCTTCTACAGGTTGATGTCTACAGCAGGTTTGTAATGTTAAATATTGGCACTGTGGGGGTAATTCCTTTTGTCACGACCATGCCATGGGAGTACACGATATGCATCCAGCAGAGCAGCAGCCATCTGGGATGTTGGTCGTACAGCTTCCCTGACTATTCACTCAAAGGCTCTACGGGGAAAAAGAGCCAGCCCAGGGTCATGCTCCATTGCCTGGTGAACTTGCTGTTCACGCTGAAGGATTTTGTTTTAGTGTATTTAACCGCATAAATTACAAAAACGGTGCATGGTAAAAGTCACAAGACTACACTCACTTCCCCTCAGTCCACTCGGGCAAAGCCCAGATCCCACCAGACAGAAGCCAATTGTTAACAGCTCTCTTGTACTTAGTCTGTGTTTCCCCCACTCCCACACCCCACATTCCTGCACTTCATTATTACCAAGACATATGAAAAAAAAAACTTTCTCCTTCACTGCTCAGGTACCTTGACCTGTCTGTAATAGTTAGTGCTGGCAATTTCCCAGGCTACCTCTTTTGGTATCATGGGGTTGCTTTTGCATAGCAGTTCACTACAGATAGGGCAAATAATAGCACAATTATGTATTATGGAAGCTATAATTGCACAGAGGGGTTCTGCTAAACCATGTGAATGAACCTTAAATTGGAATTATAGCCTGTTAACACAGCATGAGCCCAGTTTTTAGTTTATATAATACACAGATCCCCCATCTCCAACCCCGTCCGTCTAATAGCATCTTTTGCACCCTCTCCTCCTCTGAACTTGTAGCAGCTGCCTTTGAAATGCCGCTTAAGTGGCCCCCTGAAGTGGCACTGGAGCCGCCTTCCTTAGAGAGAAACCGCTTGTTGAATCAGGGTTTTGGGGTTGCGGGGCAGGGGTTGCATAGATTGAAGTCATTGGGCCATATTCATCCCTGGCATTATGCCACTGTCTTCCTGAAGCTTACACCAGAGCTGAATTTGGCCCAGTGGAATGAACTCTGCAGTCCATGTACTATAATGCGGTATACAATGGATTGTATGATATCACTGAATGAATGGAGCAGGAGTAAGTGCGGGCAGATAATTACAAAGGAAAAAAACTATGCTCCTGGAACCTGCCAGTTAGCAACAATGGGAAAGAAAATAGAGAAAAGTTCATGGCAGTTTAATAGGGGCCTGGGGAAAATATTATTTTAAAAAAGAAATCAATATTGTTGAGAACAGTTCCATGGCAACAGCATCTGGAATGTTAGTTACTGCTGGTTGCTGAACATTTCCATTTGCTGTGCTTTTAGTCAGGATCAAGAAGGATTTTACAGGTAAGTAAAATGACAGACAAATGGACAAATTCAGAGGAAGTATGTGTTGCAGTATCCCCCTCAGTGAATCTTACACCAAATTTAGTCTCCCTTTAGATATATTTACTTTTAATCATACCCATGTAACAAGATCTACACTGGCCCTCCTATGCCTTCTGCATCACCTCTGAATGTGAAGTATTGAGTATAAAAGAAGGGAATCCAGGTTGTACGTCACATGCTGAGAGACCGGACGAGAGGAGTGTGTGAAAAGGAAGTTTAGTCATGCCTGGAAGAGTTGCTGGAAGAGATCAACTCAGAGATGTGAAAGCTGGGTGACTACCTGTCTCAGGACACTATAGTAATGCTCTGTCTGTCTGTCTCTTCTTGTTTAGGATGTCATTGAGGCCATTGCAGAAAGTGCTTTCAAAACCTCTCTCTACCCGGTTATCCTGTCCTTTGAGAACCATGTTGACTCGTGAGTATCCAGTAGTTGCTGGTGGGCTCACATCTGGGGAACTCATGTGAAAGAATTAACTTTTTGCTGTCTGAGAGGGGAGGTAGAAGCAAGCACAACCTCTCCAGCTGCCTTACACATAGTTGTGATTTCCTGGGTGTCTGAGCCTGGGGGTAGCAAGGTGAAGCATTGGAGTTGCAGTGTTAGAAGTTTTTCTTGGAGGGATCAGAGGTGGTTGATGCCGAAAGATGAGATGATCAAACCAGTGAATCCCATCTTGCCACTCCCATTCAACCTCCCCCAAAATGCCTAATGCTGGGGAGGTGATAGAGCAGGGCAGATGCTGTTAGTCCTGGACAGGGGTTTCAGAGAGCCTGTGTGAGAGATCAGGATGAGGGGAAGTTAGGGTTAACTCTTTGGGCGGGGTAGCAGGGGTGGGTTTTGGGGGAAGGTGCATGGTGGAGGAGGGTTGCTTATGCTCTTTTCCAGACTCCATAGGTTCATGTCTCTTGTTTTATTGCATTATTCTTTAGGCCCAGACAGCAGGCTAAGATGGCTGAGTACTGCAGGACCATATTTGGGGACACGCTTCTGACAGAGCCGCTAGAAAAATATCCAGTAAGTGGAAGATGGGGGAGAACTTTTATTGGGGAGAGGGCATCATACACACAGGGATCACTCCTTGGTGCTGCCTGGTTCTGCCACCTGTGTGGTAATTTGGGGGATCCTTTGTGGCAAGTGGGAGGAGGCTTATAAAGGCATTACAGTCAGTGAGCCTGGAGACAGAGGCAGTGAGGGCAGACAGCTGGAAATGGGGCTGGGTGCTGAGCAACTTGGAGAATGAAGGGTGAACTTTTCAACTTCAGGGCCAGATTTTTTGAAACTAGAGGCCTGATTCTGCTCTAAGTTACACCTATGTGACTCCTTCGACTTTAGAATCAGACCCCATATGAGTTGTGCATGTGAAATACATATGTACAGGCATAGTCAGATAAGTAACATATGCAGCTGCATGCACTGAACAGTAGATAAGTGATTGCACATGCAGCCCCCCAGTTTGCATGTACAAATGCATATTACCTTTGTGTAACCCCCATGCACATTACTACTGCTGTGCCATAGATATACATGGTGTTTTGCAGAAAAATAAAAAGACAACATCGATCTGCCAAAGTGCTTACAGACCACAGTACATCAAGGAATAATAAAGGATGGCATGTGGGGTGTTGGAGGATGGACAAGGTTTACAGCAATAGACAGGTTTCAGAGGAGCAGCTGTGTTAGTCTGTATCCGTAAAAAGAAAAGGAGTACTTGTGGCACCTTAGAGACTAACAAATTTATTAGAGCATAAGCTTTCGTGAGCTACAGCTCACTTCATCGGATGGATGAAGAGAGTGATTAGGAAAGGTGAGCTATTACCAGCAGGAGAGCGGGGGTAATAGCTCACCTTTCCTTATCACTCTTGCTACAGTCTGTATGGTAACACCCATTGTTTCATGTTCTCTGTGTATATAAAATTTCCCCAAGATATTTTCCACTGTATCCATCCAATGAAGTAAGCTGTAGCTCACGAAAGCTTATGCTCTAATAAATTGGTTAGTCTCTAAGGTGCCACAAGTCCTCCTTTTCTTTTTACAGCAATAGAAACACACACACATGCAGTGCCTCCTGGGAAGAATCATGGTAGGCAGACAAGGTAGAGCACCTGAAAACCATATGTTAGTTGGATGGATACAGAAGGATATTTGGGTGGTCCTTTGAATGGTGCTGGATGTAGGCAGATGTGTGGCTGGAAACACAGCATGGCACAAGCAGGCACAAAGGTGGAAAAAGTGTGGGCTGTAGATAGAGAAAGATATAAAAATAGTGTAGGATGCCAATGTAAAATTGGCAGCCAGATGGCCGGGATACAGGATGTGGATGGCACTGTAAGCAGACAGGTGGTTACAGGTACAGCCAGGTGGATGGAGATGTTGAAGGATGCAGATGGTGCAGTGTGAAGGCAGACATGTGGATGGAGATGTTCACAGATACAGATGGACAGCTGAGTGTATGAGCTCTGACTCTTTGTAGGGAAAATTCAATAAGGACTTTTCTCTGTTGCAGCTGAAACCAGGTGTTCCCTTGCCAAGCCCTCAGGATCTCTTAGGGAAAATTCTGATTAAGAACAAAAAGAAACAATCTGCATCTGAAGAGAGGCAGGACTCTCTGAAGAAAGAGAGGAATGAAGCTACTGACCAGCCTTTCACTGTGGATGGTATTGATACTGGTACAATACGGAGTTGGGGAGGGCACTCATTCCACTCAGATGGGGTGGCCTGGCCCTTTGGAGAAAGTCCAAACTGGCCTGGTGTTATTTAAGATCTAATATACATAAGTTCAGGCACTTCAGAGTGGAGGATGAGGGGGATCAGCTTTTCAGAATAGAATTGTTTTCAGACACTTTATAGCAGTAATAGTGATACCAGAGCCTTAAAAGATCATGTTCCCAATACATTGCCTGGTTATCTGCCAACCATTCTGCTTCTCCTGAGATGCACTGCTGCATATACTGGCTGTTGATCTGATGTGTGCATGGATAGGCTATATTGCCCTTGATTCCTGTCCTGCATTGTCACTGAGTAGCTCCATGGCATCCAACAAATACATCATGACGTATTTCCTAACCATAAACGTTTTGAAGGCCTGTACAACGTGCAGCTCCCCCAGATCTTTCATCTCTTTTGCATCTTACATTTGGAGACCCCAAGACAGAACAAGAGAGATTTCAGCCCATGGACCCCAAGACAGAACAAGTGAGATTTCAGCCCTATATCCTAATAAGGAGGAAAGGATGGAAAATGATAAAATACAGGGAGGATCTGATGAGAAACAGTCAATTATGTTGAAAAAAAAGTCCCATTCAATTATGTCATGCAATAGGGGACAGCCAAAAAATGACAAGTTTTTAAAATGCTTATATACCAATGCTAGAAGTCTAAATAATAAGATGGGTGAACTAGAGTGCCTAGTATTAAATGAGGATATTGATATAATACACATCACAGAAACCTGGTGGAATGACGATAATCAATGGGACACAGTAATACCAGGGTACAAAATATATCGGAAGGACAGAACAGGTCGTGCTGGTGGGGGAGTGGCACTATATATGAAAGAAAGCATAGAATCAAATGAAGTAAAAATCTTAAATGAACTAAAATTGTACTATAGAATCTCTTTGGATAGTAATTCCATGCTTGAAAAATAAGAATATAGCAGTAAGGCTATATTACAGACCACCTGACCAGGATGGTGTTAGTGACTCTGAAATGCTCAGGAAGATTAGAGATGTTATTAAAATAAAAAACTCAATAACAATAATGGGGGATTTCAACTACCCCCATATTGACTGGGTACATGTCACCTCAGGATGGGATGCAGAGAAATAAAGTTTCTTGACCCCTTAAATGACTGCTTCTTGGAGCAGCTGGTCCTGGAACCCACAAGAGGAGAGACAATTCTTGATTTAGTCCTAACTGGAGCACAGGATCAGGTCCAAGAGGTGAATATAGCTGGACTGCTTGGTAATAGTGACCATAATATAATTAAATTTAACATCCCTGTGATGGGGAAAACTCCACAGCAGCCCAACACTCTAGCATTTAATTTCAGAAAGGGGAACTACATAAAAATGAGGAGGTTAGTGAAACAGAAATTAAAAGGTACAGGACCAAAAGTAAAATCCCTGCAAGCTGCGTGGAAACTTTTTAAAGACACCATAATAGAGGCTCAACTTAAATGTATACCCCAACTTAAAAAACATAGAGAACCAAAAAAGAGCCACCGGGGTTAAACAACAAAGTAAAAGAAGCAGTAAGAGGCAAAAAGGCATCCTTTAAAAAGTGGAAGATAAATCCTAATGAGGAAAATAGAAAAGGGCATTTGGCAAATGAAGTGTAAAAATATAATTAGGAAGGCCAAAAAAGAATTTGAAGAACAGCTAGACAAAGACTCAAAAAGTAATAGCAAAAAAATGTGTAAGTACGTCAGAAGCAAGAAGCCTGCTAAACAACCAGTGGGGCCACTGGACTATCGAGATGCTAAAGGAGCACTCAAAGACGATAAGGCCATAGCGGAGAAGCTAAAAGAATTCTTTGCATTGGTCTTCACAGCTGAGGATGTGAGGGAGATTCCCACACCTGAGCAATTCTTTTTAGATGACAAATATGAGAAGCTGTCCCAGATTGAGGTGTCATTAGAGGAGGTTTTGGAACAAATTGATAAACTAAACAGTAATAAGTTACAAGGACCAGATGGTATTCACCCAAGAGTTCTGAAGGAATTCAAATGTGAAATTGCAGAACTACTAACTCTAGTCTGTAACTTATCGTTTAAATCAGCTTCTCTACCAAACAATTGGAGGATAGCTAATGTGACGCCAATTTTTAAAGAGGGCTCCAGGGGTGATCCCAGCAGTTACAGGCCGGTAAGCCTGACTTCAGTACCAGGGGAACTGGTTGAAACTATGGTAAAGAACAAAATTGTCAGACACATAGATGAACATAATTTGTTGGGAAAGAGTCAACATGGTTTTTGTAAAGGGAAATCATGCCTCACCAATCTACTAGAATTCTTTGAGAGGGTCAACAAGTATGTGGACAAAGGTGATCCAGTGTATTTAGATTTTCAGAAAGCCTTTGACAAGGTCCCTCACCAAAGGCTCTTAAGCAAAATAAGCAGTCATGGGATAAGAGGGAAGGTTCTCTCATGGATTGGTAATTGGTTAAAAGATAGGAAACAAAGGGTAGGAATAAATGGTAAGTTTTCAGAATGGAGAGAGGTAAATAGTGGTGTCCCCCAGGGATCTGTTCTGGGCCCAGTCCCATTTAACATATTCATAAACGATCTGGAAAAAGGGGTAAACAGTGAGGTGGTAAAATTTACAGATGATACAAAACTACTCAAGATAGTTAAGTCCCAGGCAGACTGTGAAGAGCCAGAAAAGGATCTCACAAAACTGTGTGATTGGGCAACAGAATGGCAGATGAAATTTAATGTTGGTAAATGCAAAGTAATGCACATTGGAAAACATAATCCTAACTAGACATATACAATGATGAGGGTCTAAATTAGCTTTGTTACCACTCAAGAAAGAGATCTTGGAGTCACTGTGAATAGTTCTCTGAAATCATCCACTCAATGTGCAGTGGTGGTCAAAAAAGCGTACAGAATGTTGGGAATCATCAAGAAAGGGAGAGATAATAAGACAGAAAATATCATATTCCCTCTATATAAATCCATGGTACGCCCATACCTTGAATAGTGCGTGCAGATGTGGTCGCCCCATCTCAAAAAAGATATATTGGAATTGGAAAAGGTTCAGAAAAGGGCAACAAAAATTATTAGGGGTATAAAACGGCTTCCGTATGAGGAGAGATTAATACTTTTCATCTTGGAAAAGAGGCGACTAAGGGGGGATATGATAGAGGTCTATAAAATCATGAGTGGTATAGAGAAAGTAAATAAGGAAGTGTTATTTACTCCTTCTCATAATACAAGAACAAGGGGCCACCAAATGAAGTTAATAGGTAGCAGGTTTAAAACAAACACAAGAAAGTATTTTTTTCACGCAATGCACTGTCAACCTCTGGAACTCCTTGCCATAGGGTGTTGTGAAGGCCAATACTATAACGGGGTTCAAAAGGGAGCTAGATAGATTCCTGGAAGATATGGCCATCAATGGCTATTAGCCAGGATGGGCAGGAATGGTGTCCCTAGCCTCTGTTTGCCAGAAGCTGGGACTGGGTGACAGGGCATGGATCAGTTGATAATAACCTGTCTGTTCATTGCCTTTGGGACACCTGCCAAGGCCACTGTCAGAGGACAGGATATGGGGCTTGATGGACGTTTGGTCTGACCCAGTACGGCCGTTCTTATTTTCTTATGGAGTCTCCATGCTCCTGTCACAGAAGGCACACAGAGCGCTATGAGAATGCAGGAACAGCTCCTCTGTAAAATAGCCAGGAATCAGGATCTAAAGTAAATCCACTCCCAGATTTGTCCCATTAGGTATGACCCTTGGTGGGGGAAGTGGGCCTACAGCCCACTCCTCATGGGAGAAGCCTATGAAGGGAGGCTGGAGGCTTTGGGGATACAGCAAACTTAGAGCCTGTTACTGTATTTGGGGCTTAGGACACTGGCAAAAGGAAGAACTGAATTACTTGAGTGCACCAGCCCAGAGCGGTGCCTCTCCATATTTGGATGCAGCCATTAGAGCAATATCGTACCCCTTTCGTGTTCCCACATTTACACTGGGAGGGATTTCAATTCAGATAAGTGGCATGTTTCCCTTGCTAGTGGAGGAGCATTAGAGGACATGTCGGCAATCCTTCATGCTGTCCTGTCTAAATGTGCTGCTGGTGCACACTGTGTATGCTTAGTCTGGGCAGGTGATGTGACCGAAGAGGACCCAGAGGAAGAGGAGGAGGAATCTGGAAACTTGGATGAAGAACAGATTAAAAAGATGCAGTCAGATGAGGTAATGCGCTGCCCTTTCCTCTCTTGGCCCATTTGCTTCTTCTGGACAGTGATCCTATCACAGCTTGTTATGGGGTCCCATCGTTCTATTTAATCTAAAGCCCCCTCTCCTCTGTCCCCCCCCCAGGCTTGAGCGCCCAAGCTCTACCCCAAGCCGCAACCTCAAAGCAACATCTACAGAGCTATTCTTAACGTACTTGTGTGAGCCCTGCTAGCACAAGTCTAGACCCGGACTGGGACGCTTGCTTCCAGATCTAGTGTAGCCTTAGAGACCCAACTGTGAGTGTGTTGTTTTTTTGGGGTGTCTCTTCATCTGTCCAGTCTCGTTTTGCTTAGGGCACTGCTGGCTTGGAAGTGACAGCTTACGAGGAAATGTCCAGCCTGGTTAATTACATCCAGCCCATCAAACTTGACTCCTTTGATATCTCAACAGGTAGGAAGAATTCTTGTCTTTTCACTATTCTAAATGTTTTCATTGAAACAGCTGGTATGAACTTGCACGTATTGACACTCTCCAGCTATTCTGACTGCAGCTGTATTTGCAGATACTCTGTTGCCCCATGCCATCTTCTTTTACCCTCCTTGCTCTCTCTTACAATAGCAAACATGGACATCCCTCTTTGTAGTCACTGGGTCAAATTCTGATATCATTTATACTAGTGAAAATCAGCAATACCACCACTGCAATCCATGGAGTTATTCTGGTCTTACACTGGTGTAAATGAGAGCAGAATTTAGCCCAGCCTGACTGGTCTTTTTCTTCAGTAGGGATTCCCCCTGCTGGGTGATGGAGAAAGCTGTACACCTGTAACCAAGTGAAATGCACCTGCTTTCATCAAACACACCAAGTTCATCAGATTCTCAAACCTGGGCCAATTTTCAGTGAACTGGGTTGATGCATGGTGTCAGTGAAAAACCTGGTAAAATGCAGAACTTTTCATTGAGCTTTGCTGTCAGTGTTTGGGTTCACTTGAACCTACAACTCAAACTAAGGGGAAACAAGACAACTCCTGCACTGACACCAAAGAAACAATTTACGTTGCACACATCACTGCCATGTGAGCCCTTCTCTGTCTGTGAGATTATAATGTATGGTTTGGAACAAAATGAAGGGCTGTAACTGTTGCTATATGTTTTCTATAAAAGAAAAGGTGAACTTCACACACACACACACACACACACCTCTCTTTGCAAGCTGATCCTCTGGATGTGTTCATTTGCCTGTCCCAGGTAAACCCAACGCAAATCCCAACAGCTCAAATAAACCTTTATGAGTCCTCCTCCAATCCCATTTCAGAGGGCCAAGCAAAATGTCTTGATCTGATCATGGGGTCCGTAGGGAAAGAAACAGGCTGGGTGTTGGTCTGAGGCCCAGCATGAATGTGTCATGCTTTGATCATGGCACTTGGCAGAGTATGAGATGGGTGCTGGGCATGCCTGTCTTTTAAACATTTCCCTCTTCCGTATTCCCAGAGCAGAACCGAAGTTATGTCATCTCCTCCTTTACCGAAATGAAGGCTTATGATCTACTGACCAAATCCCCTGTGCAGTTTGTAGAGTATCCTTTTTGCTAGATGAACTCTTACGCAGCATTGTCCTGTGTACCTGGGTGATGCATTTTAAGTGGAATATGAAAGCATTACTCCCTGTCATATAGTATAATTCTGGTAAACTGTACAACAATGCACAGTCCTGTGAGTATTTGCATGGCTCCTGGGGTAAGGTAAAGACAGCACAACTTGCTTCGGGTGGTCAGAACCTTATTAGCTCCTACTCACAATCCATGAAAAGTACCAAGTACACAGAGGACTCAGACAAGGTACTATTATCTGGGGAACATGTAGGTCATACTGGTCACAGGGCTTCCTGATAGGATGCCTGTTGTCCTCTAGCAGGTGCAGTCAGGACTACCAAATGCTTGTTGCTAAGCATGGAGCACATCATGTTATATAGGGATGCAGGAAATGGGTCTCGCTTTGATACCGTATCTTACAGCCTCTGGTGTTTATAACATAGGATGTTACCAAGCATCCAGCAGCCATTTCAGACCTAAAGAAGCTCATATAATCTGGAACTGGGAGCTAGTCCCAGGGCACATATGCAGCAATAGGCCACTCCAGACCTGTTTCCTATGGAGTATCTGCAGATATAACAAGCGACAGATGAGCCGGATTTACCCTAAGGGCACCCGGATGGACTCATCCAACTACTTGCCTCAGATGTTCTGGAACGTCGGCTGTCAAATGGTGGCCTTAAACTTCCAGACAATGGGTGAGTTGCAGGCTGTCCCATGCTTCTCAATGGGTGGGGTTGTGTTCACACCCGCGCTTATTTCCCCTCTTTCCCTCACTGGGATTTTCTGGTATTACCAGGTGCCGCTGAACATGTGTGCTGTTTGCTTTGCCCTTGTCTTGTCAGAGTTTATCTACCCATGGATATCTCTCGGTCTCCTACTGAGCCTCTCTCTCTCTCGCAAACCGAGCCTTTCTCAGCAGCACGGACAGGGTTAGCCCTGCATGACTATACCTTTGAACTCCATCCTCCCACATAATATCTCTACAGTCCAGCATCCACAGAAATCATCTTAGGCCAGCCTAATTTCATTCTTCAGATGGTGTGGAGAGTGTAGGGGTTAACACAGGCTGTTGAGAAGCATGGTTACACCTAAGCCACACATGCTGTTGTAGGCAGCATGCACAATGAGGCACCTGCCATGCAGAGGAGCTTCTCTCCACCGCACTCTAGCACTTTCCCTCCCCACTATTGTTTCCAGTGTTGCTGATCTGGGGTGGGCAGAAAGGGGCTCCAGGGCTCCCCCTTCCCATGTCCACTTCAGGTACTGCATGCCCAGAGTGAGAAGGCGGGGAAGAAAGGCCTTGTCTCTCTCACACACACGTGCGTGTGAGTGTAGAAGAGATAGAGGCTGGAAGTTGAAGCTAGACAAATTCAGACCGGAAATAAAGTGCAGATTTAGAACAGTGAGGATAATTAACCCTTGGAACTGTTTACCAAGGGTTCAGGTGGATTCTCCATCACTCGCAAATGTTCATGATTAGGTGTTTTTTCTAAAAGATGCGCTGTGGTTGAAACAAATTATTTGGGAGAAGGTCTCTGGCCTGTGTTGTACAGGAGGTTGGACTAGATAATCACAATGGTCCCTTCTGGCCTTGGAATTGATAGGTGGGCTGGGGAGAGGGAAAGTGGGAGAGAGGGGAAGGAAAAGTGAAAATCGGAGAGACTGGTGGAGAGGGGATTGTATTGTATATGGGGCATAGAAAGAATAAGGAGCAAAGTGAGTGAATGGCGAAGGAAGGAGGAGAGGGCAAACATTAATAGCGGAGCAGACAAATTGAGAAGGGCTAGAGCAGTGGTCTCCAACCTTTTTACGCACGAGATCACTTTTTGAATTTAAGATCAACCCAGGATTTACCCCGCCCCTTCCCCAAGACCCCACTCACTCCATTCCCCCCTCCCTCCGTCGCTCGCTCTCCACAATTCTCACTCACTTTCACCAGGCTGGCGCAGAGGGTTGGAGTGCAGGAGGGGGTGCAGTCTCTGGGCTGGGGCCGAGGGGCTCGGAATGTGGGAGGGGGCTCCGGGCTGAGCCTGGGGCAGGGTGTTGGGGTGCAGGAGTGAGGGGGTGCGAGCTTTGGGAGGGAGTTTGGGTGCAGGGATCATATGGTTACACTGCACCTAATCTCATAGAATCCACTGGACATTTCATGAATTTTACTTTTTATTAGTGTCGTTTCTGGTTTAGAGATCCAAAACCCTTTAGGGATTGTCACAAATCAGTGTAACATTCTCAACTGCGGGGTGTGCATTGGCTGAACCTGGGGCAGGAGGTTGGGGTGCAGGAGTGCGGGCTGCAAGCTCTGGAGTTGAGTTTCGGTGCAGGAGGGGGCTCCAGGATGGGACAGAGTGTTGGGGTGCAAGAAGGAGTGAGGGGTTTGGGAGGGAGTTGGGTGCAGGAGAGGGCTCCGGGCTGGGGCAAGGGGTTGGGGTGCAGGAGGGGGTGAGGGGTCTGGGAGGGAGTTTGGGTGCAGGAGGAGGCTCCGGGCTGGGGCAGGGGGTTGGGGTGCAGGAGGGGGTGAGGGGTCTGGGAGGGAGTTTGGGTGCAGGAGGGGCTCTGGGCTGGGGCAGGGGTGCAGGAGGGGTGTGAGGGGTCTGGGAGGGAGTTTGGGTGCAGGAGGGGCTCTGGGCTGGGGCAGGGGTGCAGGAGGGGTGTGAGGGGTCTGGGAGGGAGTTTGGGTGCAGGAGGGGCTCCGGGCTGGGGCAGGGGTGCAGGAGCGGGTGAGGGGTCTGGGAGGGAGTTTGGGTGCAGGAGGGGCTCCGGGCTGGGGCAGGGGTGCAGGAGCGGGTGAGGGGTCTGGGAGGGAGTTTGGGTGCAGGAGGGGCTCCGGGCTGGGGCAGGGGGTTGTGGTGCAGGAGCGGGTGAGGGGTCTGGGAGGGAGTTTGGGTGCAGGAGGGGCTCCGGGCTGGGGCAGGGGTGCAGGAGGGGTGTGAGGTGCAGGCTACAGAAGTTCAGTCACTACAGCTCCTTGATACGTACAGACCTTGCTGCTGCACTCTCGCAAAAGTTCCTGTCTCTGTGTCCCGCTGTCTCTCTCCCTCAGATGTCCCCATGCAACAGAATATGGCCCTCTTTGAGTTCAACGGCCAGAGCGGCTACCTTCTGAAACACGAATTCATGCGGCGTCCAGACAAGCAGTTCGACCCTTTCTCTGTGGACTGCATTGATGTGGTGGTAGCAAGCACCCTCTCAATAACGGCAAGTACAAGCCCCTGTGCTGTTTCTCTCCTGACAGAGCTGCACACTCGCACCAGGGAGATAACTGGCACCTACAGCGCCTCTATTTACCACCCAGGAGGGCTCTGAATGGCAAATGAACCCGTAACTTCCTGCCGGAGAGTGTTACTATGGCAACTCGCAGGCCTTTCAGTGTTTAAAATTAATCATATTCATATGAAAATAGAAAATTAGCATCTGCCACATGGAATAATCCCTGGCTCTGGTGAGGGGGAGGGAAGATGACGGGGGAAACACTAAAGCAAGGAGCACAGGGGAAGGGAAAGAGGAATGAGACAGGCATGTTATAGGGAATGAATGGGCTGGATGACAGCAGTGACCAAGTCAAGAGAGGAGATGGGCAACAGAAGAAGTGGCTTGGGTGTTATACCAATAAAATAAAAACCAGCAGGATCTTATTAAAGGGGAAAAGGCAAAATACCACATTTATTGTGAATATAGAAAGAATCATAGTAAGCAGTTAGTTACAGTTATAACATTCCATTCAATCTCATATTTATTCACACATTCATTCATACACACACATACAGGTTCTGCAAGGTTGTTATTATAGTTACCAGCCTTAGAGTTGCTCATGCCAAGCCACTGGCCAGGTGGCCTGGACATGAGGAGGGAGCAGGGCCTTGTCAGATGCTCATCGGATGCTCCTGGAAGTTGGTTTGCAGAATCAGACCCCAAAGTTCTCACTTTCTAGAGTCTATTTTTATAGGAATTTCTTCCTATGCCAGTCTATGGGAATTGCTTCATCATGCTGTTGCTGAATCAATCAGCAGATGGCACATTCCTGACGGCTCCATGCTGCCAGATGTTATCCTGTTCTTTGGTTCTCCCATTCTTGAGGCTGTTGGGTGGATTCCAGTCTGCCCTCTGGGGGTCCTCTGGTTGTTTACACTTGACGCCTTCTTCAGCCGATGAGCTGTAGCTCACGAAAGCTCATGCTCAAATAAATTGGTTAGTCTCTAAGGTGCCACAAGTACTCCTTTTCTTTTTGGATTCTTAGGCTGGCACTTCCCTGATCATTCAGTTATTATCCACACCAAGCATCCATCCACATACATCCTCTATCTCTATTTTAATCACAATTGTTAATACAACAAAAGGGCGGGGAGTCTCTGGGTGCTGTTTCTGTTGTTACAGAGTATTGCTTTGAGTCTCTCTCTGTGTGAATTGCTTTGAGAACAGACTCTGTCTTAGAATGTACTAACGCAATTAGCAGCTTGCAAGTTTCACACACAGAGGGAGAGAAACAGTACCAAAAACCAAGAGACCTCTTAATTAGTAATACCCTGGAATTTAAACTATGGGGAATCAAACTCATTTGTAATTTTAATACAGAACTTCTTTAATATGATCCAACATCGGGGCAAGAGAGGACTTTACTAGCTGTTACTAGTTTTGTTTCTATTTGTTCTTAGATCCTTTCTGGCCAGTTCCTCTCGGAGCGCAGCGTGAAGTCGTATGTAGAAGTGGAACTGTTTGGTTTGCCAGGGGACCCAAAACGTAAATACAGAACCAAGCTGACATCAAGTGCCAATTCCCTCAACCCTGTATGGAAGGAGGAGGCTTTTGTTTTTGAAAAGGTAACAACACTTCACGGTAACTCAGATAAAGGGCCCCTAAAGAGCTCAGTGCCTATGGGCATTTTCCTTGGGGATTCCAGGGCCTCATGAAAGACTCCTTAGACCCATAAAGATCTTTTGTGGGGATTCCAAGGGCCAGAGATTCGAACAACCACAAGTTCCTCTATTGGTGAAGGATCATTGGGGACCCTTTCTGGACATCCCAGAGACCAAAACACTCCTCTCTGAGCATTTCAAACTGAATGTGCTAATCAAATGAGCCTTGGGAATCTCCAGCCATGAGGAAGCAGAAAAGATGAGAGTAAATTTACCCATGTGGTTGTGTCACGGAGTCCCTGGGCAATGCTCTGGAACTGCTCCCCATGAAGCTAGTCAGGACTCTGGGGAGGTCTCCTTTCTGTGAGCAGCCTATCTTCAGGACACACAGCTCACACAGCTTCCACCTTCCTGGGTCTGACCTCGGAGCATTCAGCATCCTCTGCCCCTCCGTGCGCTTCCCCCAGCAAGTCCGCCCAGGAGGGGTCTTGGGGAAGCCAGAGGGTCCTGCACCCCAACTCCGCAGTCAGACGTGACTCTCAGCCAGCCAGTAAAACAGAGGTTTATTAGACGACAGGAACATGGTCTAACACAGAGCTTGTAGGTGCAGAGAACAGGACCCCTCAGCTGGGTCCATTTTGGGGGGCAGTGAGCCAGACAACCATGTCTGCACTTCACTTCTCGTCCCCAGCCAGCTCCAAACTGAAACTCTCTCCAGCCCCTCCTCCTCTGGGCTTTGTCCCTTTCCTGGGCCAGGAGGTCACCTGATTCCTTCATTCTCCAACCCTTTAGCTCTCACCTTGCAGGGGGGAGGGGCCAGGCCATCAGCTGCCAGGAAACAGGGTGTTGGCCATTCTCTGGGTCCAGACCCCTGCAACACCTGCCCTCTAGGGCTCTGCAGCGATCATACACCCTTATCCCACCACCTATATACTTAAGAACTGCATAGGGGAAACTGAGGCACCCCCACAATATTCAGAGGAAACATTAAGAACAGTCCCGCTTCGTCACAGGTTGCATTACAGAATGAGAGGCGCTGTTTTAAGGAGAAATGGTAGAATAGTGAGAAAGGCTCATGTGAGTCAGATCATAGGATCGAAGAACTGATTTGCTTGTTGCTACTATTCCAGGTGTGGGGCTAGGGGACATAACAGCAACAGAATAATAATGCTTAGCACTTATATACTGCTTTACATGTTCACATTCACAACACTCTTGGGAAAGCAGGGGAAGCTTTCACCAGCTCATGAGGTGATGTGGGTATTATCTCCATTTTAGATAATGGTTCTGAAACACAGACATGTGTAGTGACTAGCCCAAACCCAGGGTTAAACCTCAGAAATGCCTGATTCCCAACCTGGAGCTCATTCTTGTAAACTTTGGGGTCACAAAGCAGCTCTTACTGGGCAGCGTGTGGGGGGGAAGATTTTCTTCTTGGGTTTACATTTTTAATTAGTGACACCAATACCCTGTTAGGAGTCATAGTAAGGCACCTGGGGCTTGAGCTCTTACGTTTTTCTCTCCAGATTATGATGCCAGAGTTGGCTTCTCTCAGAATTGTGGCTTTGGAGGAAGGAGGAAAGTTCATTGGTCAACGTATCATTCCCGTTATTGCTGTGCATTCAGGTAAAGTCAGGCCTTTCTGTGGAAGCTCCGTCTGTGTCCTTCATTGCTGTCCTTTGCTGTCCTGTGATCAGTTTGCTGTGCAGTACAATCTTAACCTGAGCTATGCTAGGGGTTGGTGTTAAGGAGGTGACCCCATGTGCTGATGCGAGTAGTAGTGCTAGAAACTGCGGTCCAAAGTGCAGTGGTGCTCTCTCTGGGGACGAGGGGAGATGTCGTGTTGTCCTCTCTTGAGCACAGGAGATCAGTCATTGTTGCATTCCTTTGTGTTGTGTTTGAGGGATTCAAGCAGCAGAGACCCTCCAAACTCATTGCAATGGAACCTTTGTGTAACCCACAATGCCCGAATATGAGTGCCTTCCCTTTCTCCTCCACGTCACTCACAGACTGCTGTGTTTCCTGTTGGGACATTGGGGGGGGCGGATGCCTTCACTCATTCTCTCCTGTTTTCTGTCATCAGGCTATCACCACGTTTGCCTTCGCAGTGAGAGTAATATGCCACTCACTATGCCCTCCCTCTTTGTGTACCTGGAGATGAAGGACTATGTCCCTGACACTTGGGCAGGTAATGTACTTGGAGTGCCTGACGTGGAATGTCCTTCCCTGACTCTAAACTGCTGGTATACTGAAATGGCCAGAAAAGATGAGCTACTCTCTCTGTCTGTGGGTTGGGATGGTTTTATTTACCAAGGAGAAAATTACCCTAGTGTGTGAGGCTGGAAATCTCACCCAGTGAGGTGATGGTGGGGCTCTCCTCAGTTTAGAGGTGAATTGCACACAGAGCACAGAAGAGGAGTGTGACTGGCAGTCTCTCCAAGCACACCTTCTATTTGTCTGCCGTTCTGGTTCCGCCACAGCCTACAGATCCCACCAGTCACTACTTAAGCAGTTGTTTCAATTCAAAATACCACCTACCCCAGTCAGGGTGCTTTTATTGGTCCTTTTATCAGCCTTAGTCTGAGCATCATATTTGGGAACGTCACATGGTTTTTCACCTCATTGCCAACATTTTGCACAGCTCTAGTTAGGGCTGAGGTACAGTGAGAGACAAGTGGGAAAACAGCATTCCCAGGAACAGAGTAGGCAGAATGGCAGTGTCTCCCTGTAACTTGTCGGGTGTGCTCTCACCAAGATGAGGTTGAGATGAAAAGACAGTGGGGTGGGAGAGGACCCATCCGAGAGAGGGCTGATGGCAGGGAGAATGGAAACGCATTCTAATACTAGGAAAGGGAGCAAGGGATTTATTCAGGCTGCAGTACATCCCTCAGGCAGTTAGTGTGGAGAATGGCTATTCCCAGAAATAAAATCTGAGTGGCAGGGAAAGGGGAAATCTGATGAGTCCACTGATAATCTGGATCTGCTCTTTGTTTCCAGATCTGACTGTTGCTCTCTCCAACCCCATTAAGTTCTTTAATAATCAGGACAAGAGATCAGTGAAGCTCAAGCAAGGCTCTGCAGAGGTGAGTGTTTCTACACATTCTGCAACATGCTTTGTGGGTTCAGTCTGAAATTATGCAGGGTGCTTGTCCTGATGCTTCCTCACCCTGCCAGGAGCAAGGACAGTGTAGCAGTAGCTCAGTCTTTGAAGGGTAAGTGGGGATTCAGTGTCTATTTCAGAAAGCCTTGTCTAATTCCTTGAGGCTGTGGATAACTCCTGGTTCAGTGACTGTATAGATAACAAAAACCACCAAAGGGGAGCCTGCCTGGTGTCTGGAAAGTCATGCCCACAGATTGCAAAATTAAGCAGACAATGGTGTTAAGCTCTTGGGAGACTCCATTGTCTCAAATGGGAAAGCATTGTACTGTTTCCCTCACTGGCTTTGCTAGGATTTATGCTTATATTGATTGGTCTATCGGTCGCCACATATATTTCTTGGGTCTGTTTTGCTATAGCGTTGATTCACGTCTGATCTTTGTTTTAGAAGCCTGACATGCAGAAGAAGCTTACAGCAGCTCAAACCAACGGGATACCAAATTCCACCAGGACCTTTAGTTTCCATTCTTCAAATGGACCTGCAGGTAAAGCTGTAGATGTGAGTGGGACTAAAAGAATGAGGAGGAAGAAGTACATTGCTCAAACAGTGAAAGAAGGGGGTGTTGGATAGCCCTAGAGATTAGTAATGGGACAGGAGCCTTTCACCTCTAGGTCACTTGCTTAAATTCTGGCCTCGTTCAATACTGAACAAAAGTTGTTACCATCCAGTTACTCTTTAGGTGTGTGTGTGAATGAGTGGGTGATTTCACTCCATTTCCAAGGGTACAACATTATAAAAATCACCATCACAATTAGCACAGTTGATAATCTCAGTAGATAAACCAAAGGTTCAATGAGCATGGAAACAGAACTATCTTCTTACCCCTAGAGGTGGTTGCTCCAGGTCAGAGTTGGGACATAATAGGTGCAGCAGTATGGATGAAGATTACATTGCCATTGCTTACGCTGAACTGTTCCTGTCCTGTGGATAAATAGGGGAGGTCACTTCCCAACATTGACAATGCAGCACCTTTCACCAGCACTAAAGTCACAAGAATATAACATTTTGGAAAGGAGCAGAGATATGGTTAAAAGAGAAACACATAACTGAGGGTGAGATAGTTCATGTTGTAAATTACCAGCAGGCGCTAAAGAAATTTCTGTAAATTAACAAATTGAGCACCAGCCTTCATACCCTTTCCTCCTTACAGTCAGACATCCAGACCTGGGGAAGGGTCTCCAGATTAAAGCTATTTCTTTATAACTTCAAGCCTATGGCACCAGAATTTGTGTGCCATGTGCCATGGATGTATAGGTCCCAACCCCAGTCATCTAAAATGATGAGTCCCACAATGACCGAATCAATACAAGGATGTAGAATCTTTTTCTCTCAGAAATATATACACACTAAGCTAATTCTCTCCTTTCCTCTATTTTCACATTGGTCTAAGAAGCCCACTGACTTCAACTGGATTACTCCTGATTATGCTAGTGGTATGAGGGGAGGTCAAGGCTATCCAAATCCTCACCAACTTTGGAGGCAGGAAATGTAGCTTGATGGATTTAGTGGATGACTTGGTTCTCATCAATAACATCTCACTGTTCCTTACCTATATCTTATTTTTCTAAGCCTAATTTTGTGAGGTCCTGATTGTCTCTTTCAAAATTCTGGGTCCCTCAAATCCCATTGAAGCCACGTTGAAGGCAGTCCACACCTGGCAAGTCTGATCTTACTGAAGTTCTGTTCCATTGTATCTGTTGAGTGCTGATGAATGTTAGACACTCTGTTGGTCAGCTGAGCTGATCCCTGAGTTCCTTCTGAGACTTGTTGCAGCTTCTGGGTATAATGTTTCTCCCCAAACAGCAAAAATGGCAGCAAGGGTATTTGATGCAGGAATATATACACAGCATCCCTTACACCAGCGTAACCACCTCAGCAAGAGTGGGAATGTAGCGAAGCCCCAGCTCTCCATTCTCCACTGCTCCATTTTCAGCCCAGAGGTAGGGTATGAACAAGAATCTCTTCTGTGGTTTTAGGAGCTATGATCCTGGAGAAGGAAGAAACTATAAAAGAAGTTGCAAAAGAAGTTGCAGGTAATTACACTGATATTACTCTAAAGGGCTCAGGGAGAAGGGATACAAAGATAGCTTTAAGCCACCTTTGTGACTCCCCTATCCTGAGCCAAATGGGGCCCATTTAGCCATCCTGCATAATTTAGAGTAGCTTCAGGACTGCTCTAATTTGTGCTCTGCTGCCTGTGGCCCCAAGGGGACATTGCAGCAGCTGTGAATGTGCACAGCAGCACTTTAGCCATGTTCTAATGCCTCCCAGCTTGCCCTCAACACACACACTGTACCAGGGCCTCCTGTAGGAGGCAGCAGAGAGCCAGCATCGCCAGTAACCCAGCCAGAGAATCTCCTATGTTAAAGAAATTCCACAGTGGCCAGATCTGCTGGCTTTAAGGCCCCTTTACACTGTCAGAAGCAGTACGAAGAGGGCAACGGGGCAGCTTAAGCCCCCCAGAGGACTGAGCCCTCCATCTGTTGATTTAAATAATTTATTATTTGCCTATTTGTCTGCATCATAATGCTGTGTGATAAAACCATTACACAACATTAACATCAAAATAAAAATCCAACATGCCGGAATATACCACCCACCAAACAGGGCACAAGGATGAATCCACCTGCCCTCAGTCAAACTACCCCACTGGGATCAATTGCCAAATAACTGCCATCCATCTGCTGCAAATTTGCACACATCACAGTTATGAATATATTACTCAACAAATAAAGGATATTCATAAATTAAAAAAAACATTGTTAGGATGGAGTTATGGTTGTATAAAGATAGTTGTTAATATAGCAAGTATCTGAGTCATTACATTAGAAGGTGATAGTTCAAAAAGCCTAATTTCCTGACTCAAACATTTGTGTTTGCACTTTCTCCCTGAATTTCCTCACTTTCATATGTTCACTAGAACTAAAGTTCGGTACATTCTTACAGATTCCCAAGCACAAACCATTATTTTCCTTAGCACCCCAATAACCTTTTAACCACAGATACCAGTGACTTGCTAGTGACTTGTTGCCCAAAGATAATGGAGTCTCTGTAACATTTCCCTTGCACCCTTCCCCATAATCCTTCATCTCCCCTAAAAGCCACTAGAAAACTCTTTCCTGACACCGTGGAAGGGATGTCATATATTAGAACTAGAGGCCATTATTCCCCAGACAAGAGTATACTGATCATAATTAGGGCCCTACCAAATTCATGGTCCATTTTGGTCAATATCATGGTCATAGAATGTTAAAAATAGTAAATTTCATGATTGCAGCTATTTCAATCTGAAATGTCACCGTGGTGTAATTGTTGGGGTCCTGACCCAAAAAGGAGTTGGGGGGGGTCCGCAAGGTTATTGTACAGGGGGGTTGCTGTGCTGCAACAAGTCTCAGCAGTTGCCCTCTACCTGCCCAGCTCTCAAGTCAGCACAGAAGTAAGGGTGGCAATACTGGGACCCCCCCCTAAAATAACTTTGCGACTCTATCCATATATTTTCCAACTAAAATTTGTCCTGGCTTTTGGGACGCTTAATTTTGTGAATTTGTCTTGTGCCTCACGACATCCCGATGTGTCCCAACTCAATTAGGTTGACCATCAGAACAAACTACAGAAAACTGGCAGCTCCCACGGGCATGTACCCAGACCATGAATCAACCTGTTGCTTATTGACCTTGCAGTTACCCCGATGAAAGGGAGGAGGTGCTGGAGGCAGTGCTGAAAAACAGCCGGAAACAAAAGGGAATTAGAGTATGGCAAGAATGTCTGCATGAGAGAGAGGTAGGTAGGTGGGTTAGACAGACAGACAGGACTCTTTTTATACTGTATTTTAGAGCTCCAAACGGCCAGCCTTGAGGAGCTGCAGAAGATGAAGCTTTTTATGAAGCTGCTGAAGAAACAGGAGAAGGAGCTGAAGGAGCTGGAACGAAAGGGAAGCAAGCGCAGGGAAGAGCTGCTGCAGAGATATTCAGCCCTGTTCTCCGAGTTGGTCACCCAGTGTGGCAGGAAGAAGATCACATGCCCTCGGAAAACCCAGAAAAAGAAAAGGTAAAATACAGCATAAGAAATCTCCAGATGTGCTGCACAGCACTCAGGAGGCCTTGTTGCCTGCACGCACAAGCGGCGCTAAGTGCTTCCCTCAGAGAAACACACATGAGCCACACACTTCCCTGTCTTCATGCCCATCCTCCAAAAAAGAGGCATGAAGGGGGTTGCCTATCACATATTTCCATAGCTGTGCACGGAGCTGCACATTCCTTTCTAAGAGGTGTACGGAAGGACGCTTTGATATGGTGCAGTAGGTGGAATGGATTATCTTCTGTGCTGCAGTAAGCATTCCTCCTGTATTCCTCCTGTTAACAGCAGTTTGACTGTAGAGGAGGTCATTGCAGGAGGGAATCCAGCAGAGATGGCAGAGAATGCTGACAGCCGAGTCTTGGAGCTGAAGGAGAAGCTGGAAATGCACCTGATGCAACTGTGGGAAGAGCAGTATGATGGGATTCGGAAAAAGAAAAAGCAGCATGCCACAGAGGTATGGACTGCATGTGTACTCCACCTGGGCACTCACAGACTGGGGGTGACCCACAGAAAGTGTCACCAGCCAGGTTACACCTTCACTGACTGCTACCATTAGAGCATTGCAGATGCAGCCAGGCACAGGAATGCCCACCAACACAGCCCTAGTCACCAACATTGCTGTATCCTTGCAGATGACATGTTGGACTAAAGCCGCTCCAGCAGATTTCATGCCAGCCATAATCAAAGCAATGCATATAGATGCAATGCCCACACACAGCATGTCCCCCAGGCTGAGAGCTACTCACGGGGCCTGATCTTGTTCCTGTTGGAATCAGCATATTTTCTGCATCTGACTTCAGTGGAACGAAGATCAGGTCTATATACATGGTGCCATCAGACACAACATATCCCACTGAATGCCTTTGGTAGACACAGTGCCCTCGGTAGACACAGTGCCCTCAGATGCATCACCACTCACAGGGAGAGTGACAGCCAGAGAGACAATACCTGAAGATAGGTCACTGCCCAAATCTAGTAATAGCCAAGGAGTCACCCAGCTCAGTGACTGCCCACCAGTACAGTGCAACCCAAAGCCCCAGTGTAACCGAGGCACTTGTATCTGCCCACACAAACTAAAGGGTAGGAACATACACACATGGTATACCCTACAAATATATGCTATGACCCAAAGGGACAGCTCCACCAATGGTGACCTGATGCAATCTACCAACACAGCTTGGCCCACATACACAAATCACAATTTTCAGACACAGTGTCATATTTCCAAACCCATGTAGATTAATTGACTGTTGTAAGTAAATGGAGGATGAGGTCAATGGCAGGAGAGAGAAACCTGAATCAGTTAGATCCTGACTGTGTACTCTTGTTTGGGTTGTTTTTTTTGTTGTTGTTTTTTTGGATCCCTTCAACAGCAAATTGCCAGACTAATAGAAGTAGCAAGGGAGAAGCAGGCAGCTGAGCTGAAGGCACTGAAAGAATCGTCAGAAAGGTAAATTCTGATCATTTGAATAACAAAGTAATACTAGTATAGCACTTCATTGGTAGATCACAACGTGCTGCACTGAGCTGGGTAAGCATCACTCTCTATCATACAAATAGGCGAACTGTGTGACTTACCCAAGGTCGTGCTATGAGTCAGTGGCAGAGATGAGAGGACAACTCTGGTCCCCTGACTTCCAGAATGGCGCTCTATGTTGCACCTCAGAGCACAGTAGCAATGAAGTTAGAGCTGATCTAGCTGGCCAACACCCTATTTTATATGGATAGCAGCTTGGAATATTGTACAGCAGGTAAAATTGTTTGTAAGATGATTGCAGTTTGTGGATCTAGGCATATGTGCATTGCCATACCGGACCAGACCAGTGACCTCCTAGTCGAGTGTTCTTTCTCTGACAGTGTCCAGTGTCAAATGCATGAGAGGAAGATGCAGGAAATGCTACAATGGACATTTATAATTTTTAACTGTGAGGGTAATTAACCATTAGAACAATTTGCCAAGGGTTGTGATGGATTCTCCATTATTGGCAATTTTTAAATCTAGATTAAAAAGATCTGCTTTACTTCAGAATGAATTATTTTGGGAAGTCCTCTGGCCTGTGTTATACATGACATCTGACTAGATGATCACAATGGTCCCTTCTGGCCTTGAGATCTATGAATTTATGGAGTAAGATGCTCTGAGGGGAAATTTCTTCCTACCCCAGGCAGGCTTATGTCCTGAAACATGAAGATTTATAGACCTTATATTTTATCCTGTTTAGTGTAATTGACAATATTTTCATTGTCAATATAAATGTCTGACTCCTACTAAGTTCTTAGCTAGGATAGTATCTTGTAGAAATGAATTTCATAGGTTGATAATTACATGCTGTGTAAAAAGTGTTTTTATTTATTGGGTTTAAATTTACTGCCTTTACGTTTCACAGAAAGATATCCAGATCTTTTTCCTGAGTGGTTATGGTTAAATTAGAACCCAATAATGTGTACGAGTAATTCAAATGATTACTTCCACTGTGCATTATCTCACGTTTTTCAACACTAAACTGTATTTGCTCTCTGAAGTTCTTTAGTCTTTTTTAATTTTGACTAATACATCATTTTGTGTCATGTGCAAATGTTGCCAACTAACTATTCAACATATTTTCCAGATCATTAATAAATATATTAAACAACATTCATTCTAGTACAGAACATTGGGGCACCCAATTCTTAATCTTTTGCCATGTTGAACATTAACTGTTTATTCTTGTTATTTTCTATCTCTTAGTTAGTTTCTAATTCAGTTGCCTCTCACCCTATAACTACACCGTTTCTTTAATAGTCTTTTTGAGTGACTTTGTTAAAGCTTTTCGAAAGTTCAAATAATATCAACCAGTTCTCCTTTATCCACTATTTTGCTGACATACTAAAAGAATTCTAGTAAATTAGAGAACAGTTTTCCTATGCAGTAGCCATGTACATCTAGATGTTTTATATTTCTGCTTTTAATTAAACTTTCCAATTAATTTTCCTAGAACTAAAGTAATGCTCACTGGCCTCTAATTCCCAACATCACCCCCGTGCTTTTTTAAAAGATGGGCATGCTATTTGTTATCCTCAAGACCTCCAATATAGTAGCTGAGTTTAATGGGAAATTGCATCTTTTTGTGACTAGCTCAGCCATTTCATTCATTTTAAAGGTCCTTTGTCCCTCTTGGACAAATACCATCCTGACCTGGAGAATTTCTGCTTTTTTAGCAATTTATTCCCTAGTGGGCCTGCTAGACCCATCGATTCACGTGCATGTTTCCTATTTCTGATATACTTAAAGAATTTCCTGTTATTTGTTTTTGTCTTTGCTATTTGCTCTTAAATTCCCTAAGGCTTCCTAATTTCCATTTCATATGTTATCTGCTATAGGTTGCACTCCTTTCTATTAACTTCATATGGGCTGGATTTCTGTTTTTTCATGAACACTGGTTTGGCTCAAATATCCTCTTTTAACTTTCCCATGTAATCATACAAAGCCTTCCTGCTTCTTTTTACTTAGGGTTATGAGTACTTTCTGTGTCTCTTATCAATAGTCTAGCGGAGACAAGTGTAGCAAAGTGTTAAGAGTGTTCAGAATGGATTTGCATGATGTAACCCAAGTATAATGTCCATGTGTATTTTGTCCTAGCTCCTAGGATCACTCACCTCAGGTAAGGAACATTTTAAATCCAGTAAACAAAGGGTCTTATTTTAGATCTCTTCTGAAATTTTCCCTTGCTACCAGGTTTGCCATTCTTGTATGAAAAGCTCTCCAAGACAGGTGTTTAAAGAAACCAGTTGTTCATATATAGTGTCTGAGGGTTGTTGGTCCTGTCATTCATGACATCTTCATCTCTGCAGTGATACTAAAGAGATAAAGAAGAAGCTGGAGGCAAAGAGACTGGACCGAATCCAAGCCATGACCAAGAGTACCATTGACAAGACTGCTCAGGAGAGGTACTGGTTGGACAGCCTAGGGCTTGGTCTGCACAGAACAGAGAACGATCCCAGGCAGGGAACTCCATTGCACTGTGGTCTTCATCACCACTAGGCAGTTAGTAACCGTCACCAAATTGGACATGGAAGGCAAACCCATATACCTCACTCCCTTATCAGCCTAATTTCAGGTACCCTCAAAGGATGGTATTGCTCCAGCTTTGGTCTGTCTTCCTGTGGGCTGGATTTCCATCCCTCCCCCTGTTGCCATCACCATCTGGTAAACAGGCACATATGCTCTGAGAGGCCAAATTTCTAGACACAGTAGTAAGGGCACTGCTCTGCAGTGCCTTCCATACACATAGTGTTATAGGGGAAGATCAGCTCCACGTAGTACAACCTTAAATGGTTTGATCCTGAAAGGAGCTGACCACCTGCAATTCCCTTTGAAGTTAGCAGGAGCTGTGAGTGCTCAACATCTCTCAGAATCAGACCCAAAGAGTCCGTATGAAAACCCCCTGAGGTCATTACAAATGGATGAAGGCGTTCTGCTGTAGTTCTTAAGGCTAGATCAGTGTGCTTGCATGGAGAAGAATCTCCCTGTGGGACTTACCACAAGTTGGTATGGTCGGTACCTTCGTTTTGGTGTTTTCCACTATCCTAGAGGCTCTGCTCTCTTGTTTATCTTAGTCTCTTACTCATGAAGGTAGCAAAGAAGCCTCAATATCTTCCAGCCATTTCAATTTTTCAGATGAAGGCTGGGAATGCAGCCTTTTCCTAACACTCCTTACCTACACTACACCTTGGTGGAGATGGATCTCAGATTAAGCTAAAAAGAAGCTCCTCCATAAAGCCTCTCTTTAGAGACTATTTATGAGCATCTATTATTAGCCTCAGTTAAGATCCAAATACAACTTTTGAGACTCGTAACCTTAGTAAGGTACTTTGGATGCTTATTAGCTTGGAACATATAATGTTATATGCCACCTTCCTTTGTACTGTATATCAGGGGTCGGCAACCTTTCAGAAGTGGTGTGCCGAGTCTTCATTTATTCACTCTAATTTAAGGTTTCGCGTGCCAAAGTAATACATTTTAACATTTCTAGAAGGTCTCTTTCCACAAGTCTATCATATCTAACTAAACTATTGTTGTATGTAAAGTAAATAAGGTTTTTAAAATGTTTAAGAAGGTTCATTTAAAATTAAATTAAAATGCCGAGCCCTCTGCACCGGTGGCCAGGACCCGGGCAGTGTGAGTGCCACTGAAAATCAGCTCCCGTGCCGCCTTCGGCATGCGTGCCATAGGTTGTCTACCCCTGCTGTACATGTTACAATAATTTTCTATGTTTTTTTATTTGCCCGTGCCTCAAATTGGTACTTCCATTAGCACATTTATATACAATGTAATATCCTTCCTGGTTATAAATGCAGTTCGGTCTTTCTGTATGGACACGAGCAGCCCTAGCTTAAGCATGAGAATTTGTGGTAATTTTACTGACATTTGGCTAACTGGTGACTTGGATAAAGATAATAGATAAACAGGATTTATTTTTAATAATAGCTGCTGTGGTTGTGTTTTTAAAGATTAAAGAGAGAAATTAATCATTCACACATTCAGGAAGTGGTGCAGATGATCAAACTGGTAAGTGTCTCTATGGAAACCTTCTGCAGCATCTTTGTTCTCACCCAGGTGGTGTTGTCTTGTGTATGTACTGTGTGCGCTTCACTGTTTTGTGCAAACATTGAGTTCTCTTAGGTATATAGTCCTACTGCACTGGATCCTCAAGATATATGCAGATCCAAATCTTTAGTGACTATGCTTTCTGTGATAGTGTGAAGACAGCTACAATCTTGCTAAGGATTGTAGGTCCTGCCAGCTGGAGATAAAAGAGATTTCTCCAGGTTTCTGCAAATCCACCTAGCAGGCTGCTGCAGGGAAAGAATTTTCTAGCATGGCTATTCAGCGACATGGCTTTATGTCCCACTATCACTGCGATTATTCATGTGCTTAAAGTTAAGCATGTATGAAAATCTTTGCAAACATGGGGCCCTACTGAGCACAGTTTCTACAGTACGTGGAGGAGCCACTGTTGTGATGAGCAGATGCAGCCATGGTATACATTGTGTGTTCATGCAATGATCTCCCCATCACTATAGGTAATCACCAGCTTTTGAACACAGCACCTTGAACACTAAAGGAGTAACTCCATTAGCTGGCAGAAATAGTAGGGCTAGAGGGGGATGTGACACGCACTTTATAAGCATGTTACATACAGCTTTGGCCATACAGAACTTTCTCTGCAATGTTTATACAGCTCTGTTGAAAAATGTCTCTTTTAAAACTTAAATTTGTTTTTTTTATTCCTTGAAGGTGACAGAAAAGATGGCCAAGTACCAAGAGAAACTGGAAGAGAAGCAGGCAGATTGTTTAGAAAAGATCAAGGAGAAAGAAAGCCAGGTAAAGGCAAAGAAGAATCCAGGATTTAATGTGGTTACTCAGTACAGTAAATCCAGGACTTAATGTGAGAGCCAGTCCTCTTTATGAACTCTCTTCTGATAACACCACCCTATATAGTCGCAATTCCACGTACACATATCGCATATGATTAGTTCCCACTTCAGACACATCCCATACAAGTTACACAGAAATGGTATGATTTGGAGAACATGGAGCTCATCTCTAGGTCACTGCATCAACTCCAACCTATACAAGTTGATAGAGACCAAAAATTGTTACCATCTGGAATGCTTCTTGATGGCCTATGTGAAATGAGTTAGTGATCACAGTTCAATCTTCAACAGACTATGGTACAAATATAAAAAATACAATTAACTGGCACCCCTATTACAGTCCTCACCAGAGAAGCCAAGGTTGCCTCAGCTATGGACAATAAATTGCCCTCTCCCCTCATGAGATGAGCCTCCCAAAACAGGATTGAGACATGGTGGGGTTCTGATGAGAAGTTTACACGGTCACTGCCTTGATGTATGTGTTCTGTGGGTAAAGAATTTCAGCCTCCACTGCTAAAACCCAGTCCTTTCACCAGCACTAAATTCACTTTTCAAATTAAGAATTCTATAAAAACCCAGTTTGGAATGAACTTTACATTGCTTCTCCTGTGTTCTGAGAGTGACACCAGGACACACGCCTCTCATTTACTAAGTGACTGATTTTTTTCCCTATTTGCAGCTCCAGAAGGAGGCCTTGGCAGAGTATGAGGAGAAAGTGAAAACCCTTAGCATGGAGGTACAAGATTTGGCAAGGAACTGTGTGAAAATCTGCTTCCCTCTGGAGGCTAATATCAAGAAGGAAGAAGCCCTGAATGCCAGCAGTGAAGGAAAACAAGGGTCTAAGGACCAACCAGAAGGAAAGATACCTGGAGCTGAGATATCATGGCTTGAGACATCCATGGCTGAGACCTCCATAGCTCAGACTCAAAAAGTTGAGTTGTCTGAACAAAATCAGGAAAGCAGATTATGAGAGATGCTTCTCCTAATCCTTATTCTGCTTCTGGAAGCTCATTTCAAACAATTAATAGGGTCTACAGTAAAGTTACGCACATGAAATAAACTTAATCTACTCAGAAGACCATCCTTCCCAGCCAGGGAGTTGTATGGGTTGCTGAAGTTCACCAGAAACTTCCTACTTTCTTCTCTGTCCTTCAGAATGTGGAAGAGAAGAGATTTTAGGGGATCACCTGTAGCTGAGAGGTTTGGTCTGTAGGAAACACCTTTTCTTCCACTCCGGCTTAGCAGCAGGTATTTCAGGAGCATGAGTGACTTCATGACTGGCAATTCTGACACAACTAGCTTGTCTTCATTATCTCAGACTTCATCCAATTTATTCTGTTTATAGAAGACCCTTCCACAGACTAGAAGAGAGATGGAATGTCACTTTAAGGAACCTCATGCCATCAGTGCACCATTTTCCCTCTCTCAAACAGAATAGTGCTGGCTCCATGGATTTCTCCTATTGGTGGAGGAAAAAAGAATCTCAAAGAGAATTATGCTGGTGTTCACACACCATTTTAGATAAATTGCAGTGGAAAAAAAAACCCTAGGAAATGGAAGGAGAGTACTCTATGATCAGTTTCCTAGATTATTTTTTTTAAATGTCTTCTTTTTCCTAGTGACTGTTTTTCATTTCTGCTGTATCTTTTGGAAGCTAGTGGTTCTACAGACAGATTTTGTGGGACCAATTTAGACTTGGGTTGACCCCTCATAAAATGTATAGACAGAAAATCTGTAAGGGCTCTCTAATACTCACCTGTAGAAATTATGCAGAGAAATGAGCCATTTCTCCCACCTATTACTGCAAAGTAATCTAGAGAACTCCTGTGGACATTCCATAAAGTTTTCTAAAGAACTCCATCAAGATTCTCCAATGAAGCCATGATAACTCCACATTTAGGGCCCTTTTGGAAGCATACAGTCACAATTTTGAAAACTTTTAATTTATTTTAAGGGTAAATAAACATAGTTTCCTTAAATGTTCCTCATACTGTAAGGACACCTGTTTGATTGGCTTGCCTACCAAAAAGTACAGCAATTTGTTTCAAAACCTGCCTCAAAATGCTTTGCGCAAGCTAAAACCTCCTATTCACTATGCTTCTGTATCAATTTATTACAACAAAAGATCAGCAAATTCTCCAGCAGGCGGTGCAGTCTGAAGAAGTACAGTGTGGGAGGAATCAGGGAAGAGACGCTCCTTCAGTACATACGCTACACAGGAGGTTTGTGGCGTTTATCTCAGCTTGCTAGGGGCTCAAGGAGGTTTGTATGCAGTTTACCCTTTGGCACACATGCTGCCATGCAGTGTGTGTAACAGAGCAGTACGTAGCCTCTTCCCTACAGTATATTCAGATTTCTGACTGCCTCAGTAGTTATTTCTAGCTGTAATTGCAGACTGACGGGCATAATACACATGTTCAATTACACAGCTTAGTTTTGAGGTACGTTAGTCCTGACCTTAAGCCTTTCTGCATGTTTTGACTGCAGATGGGAGGATGTGACCCTTAGATTGTCTGAGACCTGGTGTCCATTTGCTGCTACTGCTGCTCTTGGGTAAGACAAAGCTTTCTAGCGTAAGGTGAACAAAACCAAATATCAGGGGGCAATATTCCTAGTTACTCATTTCTGCACGTGGGGCAGGAAGAGAGTGGGGTGTGTGTGTGTGTGGAAAGTGACGTTGTGGGGGGATGTGTGGAAAGTGACCTTTGCATGCCCTATATTCTACGATTGTTCAAGGCTCTGCCTGGTCCCCAGTGTAAATTCTAGCAATCTCCTCAGCCTCTGGAAGCTGGAAAGCAGAGAATAGCACAGTTCAGGTCACTCTGGTTGTGCCCCCTCTTTGCCCTGACACAGCCCCTACACCAGGGACTGGGACAGGCTTAGCAAATAACCCTAATGCCAGTTCTACAATGGCTGTTTCCAGGACTTTTGCATGCTTGTCCGCAACTCTTTTCCTGGTCAGTACAGCAATGAATTGGGATTTATGCACTGATTTGCTGATTTGATACACGTTAACTTGTGCAAGCAGTGCAGTTAATATTATTGGAAGCAATAATCTTTACATTATTACATGATAACATGTGTTAATGCTATTGCATTTCTCTCTCGATAAATCATTCAGCCCTGTGAGTCATTCATTTGGAAACAGCGAGACTTAATGAAAGGAAGTGGGACAAGCATGCACTTTGGCATACTGTTTCTGTAGGACTGCATGATAACGACACCATTCAAAGATCCAGTCTCAGCATGAAATAGAGCAACCTTACCACTGCTATAATATATGCCCATTCCCAATAGCCCCAAAGGGCCATGCCAGCAGCGAAGCATTCCCTGGGTTGAGGGAATCCTCCCGTGCTTGGATCTGCCAGCTTTGTGGTGCTGGAGCCATGGCACACTGGAGAATTGGGGTCATTATCTCTGTAAAAGTTTTATCCTCTTTAAACTCCCTTTAGCATATTCTAGTAATAGAGGAACTAGTGAGAGAGTGTGATTTACAGTGCGATTTGAAATGCTTCTTTTATCCTCTGATTATTGGAGCCTTTGACCTTAACTTGATAGACAACACTAGAGCAAAGGAAGAGGTGTTCCTGACCAGAAAGATGCTACTTTTCCCCATGTTCTGTTTTTTTATGACACCAAGCGCCACCCCCCAACAAAGTATTCACCGTTGTAGAAATGTTCTCTACGGGTCTGTATCTTGTTTGGAGCGGCAGGGAGCAGCAGGCTTAGTTTTAGTGGTTCTACAAAAAATGGTGGTTATTATACTGGATACTACCGTGATGAATGCATTACAAAATGTAGATAGACATGAAATTAGCTCAGGTTTGATACTACAGAGAAGTCTTAAATCTGGTTTAATGGCTGGGTAAAGGAGATAATGTACCTCCTCTGTAGCATTGCATTTGCATGAGATATGCATTGATTTTATTAAAATACAGGAGTGGGATTGTGTATTGTAAATTTGTGACATATTTATTTCTGGAAAATAAAACACATTTCTATAAAACTTCTGACACACTTCTTTCTTGAGTGTGGGGCAGGCTAGTGGGAATGGAATAGACTACAGTACAGGTGTGTGACAACAAGAACATTAAGCTTCCATTGTTCTGAGTTATCTATGTTCTCAGCTCTGTTACTTTCCATAGTGCTGGCTGCAGATGTTGACCCCACTGTGCATTTCTTAAATAAAGTTTTAGTTAGGTGAAATGATATTCTTAATGTAGTATGTTTCTCACGCATGTACAGTAACTCCTCACTTAACGTTGTAGTTATATTCCTGAAAAATGCGACTTTAAGCAAAACGAGGTTAAGCAAATCCAATTTCCCCATAAGAATTAATGTCAATGGGGGGCGGGGTAGGGGTTAGGTTCCAGAGAATTTTTTTTTGCCAGACAAAACACTCTCTCTCTCTCTCTCTATATATATATACACACACACACAGTATAAGTTTTAAACAAATTTAATACTGTACACAGCGATGATAATTGTGAAGCTTGGTTGAGGTGGTGGAGTCAGGGGGTGGGATATTTCCCAGGGAATGGCTTACTGCTAAATGATGAACTAGCAATTGGCTGAGCCCTCAAGGGTTAACTCATTGATGTTACTGTAGCCTCACACTCTACAGGGCAGCAGGAATGGAGGGAGGGGAGACAGCATGGCAGAGACAGGCACACACAGTCTGTGTGTGAGAGAGAGAGATGCGCATTTCCCCTTCAAGTATGCTGACCCCACTCAGTGTACCCCAAGTACACTACCTTCTTAAGTTAATCAGCAAGCTGAGACCACAGCAGCTGCTGCCAGGAAGCTCCCTCCGTCCTGAGCCCTGTCCTGTGTCCCCCTACTCTATGGAGATGGGGTAAGCAGGGTGCAGGAGCAGCACACGGCAGTGGGCGGAGGGACAGCTGAACTGCCAGCAATTGATAGCCTGCTGGGCGACTGCTGCACAAAGAACTTAGGGGAGTTGATAGGGGGCTGCCGGTCCACCCTGGTTCCAAGCCCTCACTGGCTCGCTGCAACGGGCTGCTCTTCCTGCAAGCAGTGGACAAAGCAGATGGCTACCAAACGACATTATAAGCGAGCATGTTCTCTAATTGATCAGCAATGTAACAACGGTAAGTGAGGAGTTACTGTACTCCTTCCCAGATAGCAGTGCTCCACTGACTTACATATTCTATTGATAATTCTGTTTACATCAAAGCAATTTATACCACTAGAATGTCATTCCTGACCCTTAAATCAAGGGTACAGGGTTATCCTCACCTACTCTTTTTCAGTGTGGTGCCTTCTTCCTTCCTTCTCATGAGCCTGAGTTATGAGAGAATTCCAACAAAGACACACAGTTCCATTTAATTTAAAAATGCAGTTCCAGCTGGAGAGGGCATCCCAGAATTTGGAGGATTTTCATTATCTGGATCCAAATTATGTCTCTTGGGTTCATCTCTAGTTATACCAAAAAAAGGGAGTCCCAAGAGACAGAAGGATGTTTCTGTTGATATGCCTACAGAAATGACTGGCAGCAATATTAATCATGGGTGAATCTGGAAATGTGCTGCAGTTGGCCAATACCAAAGCCTAACAAAATTGAACTCCGTTTACTTCGTCACAGTTTGTGTCAAACAGAAGTAGACTGAAGGAGTTAGAAAAAAAGTTGGCATAAACTATGCTGAAATCACCCGTTTCCCATGTTCACTACCAGCTACTTGATGTATGTGTGCGCGTTATGTACATGTACAGCTACCATCAGCTCAGCAGTAGCAAAAACCAACCCTTGTTTACAGTCTTCGTAGTCCCTTCCCTGGATCACAGCCAGGCCTGCTCAGAACCAGCTCCCATGCACATGCAGGAACTGCCCCTAACTGAAATCACCTAAAAATGCAGCTGCATCTCTGGCCAAAATCATCCTTTTTTTAAACACTAAATCGTGCTAGACTGCAAATATGTCCATTGCATGGTCCAGTTCATGAACTGCAACAGCCCTCAAGCCAAAGTGGACTGTGGAAGGCAGATTTTTTTGGTTTGCAGGACCAAATATGTAGAAAAAAATTGTCTGGTCTATTAAAACAGGCTTTGTGCCATAGCGAAACATCTCAGCCAACTAATATAATTGCACCACTCTAAGACTTCACTGTACTGATATTTTGAATAAACCAATTAAATTAATTCTGACTTACTTTATTGGCTTGTAAAGATGCCATAATTATTGTTCTTTCTTGCATCAGCTTCTCTTAGCTAATGTAGCCTTAGTTTCAGAATGGAAGTCTTCTAACAGAATTATAATTAATAAACAGTTTAATAAATCATGAGATAGGTTATCCATAAAAGTTATGGGTATTAAAAAAATTATACTTATGTCAATAACAGAGACATGGCTACTTTTAAATCAGATACACTGACAAAATCTGCAATGTGCACAAACCCCAAACCTTCCTACCCTTTTTCCAATAGTAATAGGTATTTGTTAGTAGCATCTCATTTACATGTATATATTTTAACTTATAATACTAATTGCTGGCTGCTCATTAGATCTATATACTAAATGTGTAAGTCAACATGTAATTGTAAACTTGTGCTTACTTTTTAAAAATGTTTTCAAATAAAAACAACCAGGCCCCAACATTGTCTGATTTTTAAGAAACTCTTTATTTATTAACCAAAGGAGTTTTGTCATTATGACTACAACTTACATATGACTAACCAGCGTTTTCTGTTGTCTTAAATCGATGGTCCTGCATTGCACTGTTAGATATCAAAATATGGTGCGGTGGGGCATTCTCAAAATGTGCATCTTATTCAGCTATCCAAACGAACAAAGTTTTAAATACTTTTATACACGTTAAACTGCGCACCCCCTAACTAATATACATACACTCTGGGGGTAACAAGAAGTTCTGAGGGGCTAAGATAACTGAGGCCTATTCTCTGACAGCGTGTGTGAGAGAGGGGCCTCCTGTTCTCTCAAATGTAATAATTGCACAGCTAAACACAGGTATGTTGAAGCTAAATGAAGTGGCAGATCCTACTATGCTAACCCCAGTCTGTGTCTTCCTATACTTCATACACATACAAATACAATTCATAGACTAACCTTCTTTGGGAATACTAAAAACAGATTGCTCTTTTATGCTGATTGGAGCACTCCAGAGAACTGCGCCAATAAAACATTGACCTGGTGAAGATGAATTTTCTATCAGAATGAGCATTGGGAATCCACCTATGACTGCATTGTCATAGGGAGCTGTGCACCCGGGTCACAGCTATTCAGTAAGGGAGTTCCCAAAAGACACGTTTTCGCTGATTCTTTATATTGGAACATTGATTATCAACACTGTGCCAATAAACTCAGTATTTTTACTCCATTTTCTCTGCTTTACCCTAACATTCTCTGCATCACTAGTTCAGAGGAATAGCTGCTGGGAAAGACTGGAATTGGATTTTTCTGTTGCTGCCTTCCCACTCATCTCCCCTTGAATTACAAAGCACATCTGATGCCAGTGTAGGTATGTAACACATATTTGTCATCCTTTCATGCTTCATCATATTGACTTAGCAGACTCTGCCATCCGAGTGGACCTCCAGGCACTACTGCAATACAAGTAATAATAATAATAGCTCTACCTCTCCTGAGACCAGTGCTTTACACAGTCCATGTTTGATACCTCATGTTAATATAAAGAAAGCAGTAACATCCTCATTGCTTTCCAGTCAGACCAATTCCTTTGCTTGTCTGGAACAATTTCCCTCTCATCCGCTGGAATTTAACTCAAATTAAACTGATTGAGCTGATTTAAAATTTAACTGATGCCTGAGGACCTAAAACACCTCAGTGGGGTGGAGCTAGAATCAGGAAGCAGTTTATTGTTTTCACTCAAAAATCAGCTCAATCTGAGAGCATCAGTTGTTTTGCAATTAGGAACATGTTAATTAGTCCTCTGCCCTCTACACCTGGGACTAGACATGGAGATGGAGAATCGCATCGATAAACAATGGGACTGCCACAAGAGAGAGGCCAGCTTTACTAAGGATGCCACAGATTAGCAGTTTTACTTCAGAGCTCTCTCTCCTGTACCATTCATGAGATGGAAGAACAGAGGATAATAAATCCACATCTATAGACACACACGAGTGAGAAGCCAGGACTGGGACATTGGCCCTTCAATTGCCAAAACACAGGCTTCTACCCCATGAGCTAAAGGAGAACTAATTGCTGAGCTAGCAGAAGCAATAGGTCACTTGTCCTCTGTATGGGCCAATATCACTCACATACACAAAGAGCCAGGACTAGTATAGGAGAGGCAGAAACTCTTCTTTTTTGTCTTCCAAGACAAAAGCGGATAAAACAAAACAGAACTACCTGCTGGTCCCTGAGAGACTTTCCATTCTCTTCACCATCAGTCCCAGGGATCTTTCCAACTATGCTGACAGTGTTCCCCAACCACATCTTATCATTAGTACTGTTCCCACAATACTATTCACATGGAGCCCTGAAATTGGCTGCAAGATTTCTGAGGGTAAAGTTGCATGGTCAAAACATGTAGCTCATACTCTCCTCTGCTTTTCTTTTAGTTCCATTAGCCATCATCTCCAAGTTGCTTATTAATTCCTTGTCAAGTTGACACAAGGCTGGAGATGACATTCTGTTGGGGTGGCTACACTAGGGAAAATGACAAATGTTCTTTGGTGTTATTCCACTCCTTGCCACACCCTGTCTCACTGAGGTTTCTTGAAGGAGGAGCTATCTGCCTTTCCAAACAATCAAGGCTGAACGAGGACGTGCCTGCTCAGTGATATTTGAGAAAGTAATTTTAGGACTTATGATTAATGTTATGGGATACAAATAGCACTTTTTAAAAGCAGAGAAAAAACAAGAACATGACTCATGTCACGGCACTGCATACGTTTCTACTATGCAGCTTCTGTCATAAAATGAAGCAGCAGCATTGTTTCCCTGACAGCCTATACAGAGAGCTGGACGAAACACAGGGAATGCGTTTAACGTACAGTTGCACCCCTCTTCCAAAAAGATCCAAATGCGCTTTGCAGACTGTATATATTAGGCTCACTCGCTGACTATTAAAATGAAACTACAGCTGAGGCAGAATGCAAAATACACTCTGCATCAGCAACACCATATAACAGTTCTTAGGGAGAAAAGTAAAGCAACCTAGCTACCATAGTGACGAGCCATTTATAATATTCTATCTGGGAATGTGTCTCCAGTTGAAATTAGATGGAATTTAGGCAGCATGTAATTAGCCAAAGTGGGATGCAACCAGGACACGGGCTAATAGATCTACTCACGCAAATAGTGCTATGCAAGCTTTAATGATTACAAGTGAGAAGGAATTTTCTTTTATGCCCTCTCTGAGAGGTGATACTGTTAGCAGCACAGGGTCCCATAACATCACACCAGGACACTGTTTCAAAAGATTCTGTGGAAAGAATACCACCTTCTGAATTGCTAGCATCACTTATTCCTGCAGCATTCTTGCAGCTCTAGCCAAGTATACTGACCAGCCCAGACCCTGCATAGTGTACACAGGTTCTCAGGACAATTTTTTGGTGCCCTCAAAGTGTGGCCACCAACTTTTGCTGATGGCCACTCTCCCACTTTTTCCTAAAATATGTAATTAGCTTTAGGAAAAACAAATAAATATGCACAGGTCCAAACCATTGTAACTGATTTATTGCTAGCTAGTAAGTCTGTTGTGAAAGTGATATTAACAAACACACAAGTATCATTTTTCACAGCAGACTTACTCAGCCCTGCCAAGACTGGAGACAAATTAAGCCCTGGATGGGAGGTCAGGGGAGGCAGCGGGGGTCTGGAGCCCAAAGCCCTTCAGCCAAAGCCCAAAGCTCTGCAGCTAGAGCCTGTGCCCCGCCACCCCAGGGCTGAAGCCCAAAGCCTGAGCCCCACCATCCCTGGGAAGGTGGGGAACGCACTGGCTGCCTGCTCCTCAAGGTTGTGCCCCATGTGTCTCCAGAGAGGGGTAGGGCCCAACCCTTGCTGGCGGACTCAGCAATCAACACTAAGCTGGAGCATCCATGAGCAAGGGAAAGGAGGACAGGTGACTACTTCCTCTCCCCCTCGCCCGCCATCACAGCCCAGATTGCTGTGGCGGCAAGAAAAGCCCCTGGTGCCCACATTTGAGAAATGCTGGTGTAAGATATCTGATGAGATTATAACACAAGGTAGAATGGCAAATGGCTTTCTTGAGGCTGGTAATGGAAAAAGAAAAATTAATGATAACCAAGATAAGCCTATTTTACATAGTATATGGCGGGTCTTTATCTTTAGAAAAACTTTAGATTCTCTCCATGCTCACATTCTTTTGCTACTCTGTGCAAGGGACCAGAATATGGACTTTTTCAAAAGGAGACTTCTAAACAAGTGATACAGTGTGGGGGCTTGTCTCCGAGTCTCCAGTTTTCCTATGCAGGCTCCCTAGTGGCAGTTCAGCATTGACGTGCAGGAGAAAACTGCCCAATAAGGATGACTCCTTCAGGTGGGAGGCTTGGCCCAAGATCCGTCTTTCCCTGTACTCTGTTCAGAGAAGGAGCTAGAGGTTGGTCGGCGCCTTCCTTTCCCACCCAAGAGCTGGCTGGGAAGGAGCAGCACCCCTTGCAGTGCACTGGTATTGTTATCTTTATTATCTGCACTGCCACTTCACATTTTCAAAACACTTTACAGACATTAGCTAGAAGCTTGAAGCTAATCAGCTTCCTTTAGCAACAACCATCACTGTGATAAAGAAAAGGAGTACTTGTGGCACCTTAGAGACTAACCAATTTATTTGAGCATGAGCTTTCATGAGCTACAGCTCACTTCATCGGATGCATCCGATGAAGTGAGCTGTAGCTCACGAAAGCTCATGCTCAAATAAATTGGTTAGTCTCTAAGGTGCCACAAGTACTCCTTTTCTTTTTGCGAATACAGACTAACACGGCTGTTACTCTGAAACCTGTGATAAAGAGATACACATACTTATGCATATGCAGTCAATCAAGCATACTGAAGCAAATACTGAAAAAATGCATGTAATTTGCTGATTTAGCCTTATTTCTGTTGTCATTCTCTATTATTGTCAACTCGGTGTTAAAAGAATGTTTTGCTTTAATACTTGAATTACATTAATACCTCACATTATTACACATACAATGCCAAATATGACGCTAACTTAGTTGCTTACAACCTCAAACCTTACTCCCAATACACATTCCAATAAATTTTATTCTGTAAAAACAATACATTTTTTGTTTTGTTTTTTACAGTAAACTTGTCAACTACAAACCTTGAATACGCAAAAGATGTTCCAAGGACAAGCATAACAAGGATTGATAAAACCAGACTAAATATGTTTTCACAATAAAAGCTGGCATAAAAATAAATAAAATTCTCTATTATCACAATAGCAACAATAATGTACACAGAATAATGGTTTTGGAATGCTTACTCCCTAGTCTAGATCTATTTCCAAAATTAAAAACAAAAAACAAAAACAGAAGAATGACAGGATCCTTTTTTTAAGCCTTTCAATAGTGAAAATTCGATGTTTTGGTTTGGTTTCATAAGGTTTCTGTATCACAATAAGCTTAGAAATGGAAAGCATTCTCTAAGCAGGCAGTGACTTATTGAAAACTGCCCACGGATAACTAGGCCGAGAAATCCTGCTCTCTGTACCCTTTTGTGCAATTATTTGTATGCAAAATGTTGCCTTCAGGATTCAGTGACTATGTCCATCCCCATATTGGCAGAAGTCAGCTCTAAAAGAAGCTACAAACTAGGTTCAGTTGAGAGCCAAAATTTCATAGGCTTTTTCCAGCAATAGCTGAACCATCCAAACCTCCTAAGTCTGCATCATTGGGTTGGAAATCTTAATACCACAGCCTCTCAGCAAAAAGTTCTCCTCTCAGGCATGCCAGAATAGATCAGGAGGAACTCCACTGAAGGCAACAGTCACTCTGGTATAAGGATCAGGCCCAAGGTATGCAGCATTGTGGGCTTAGCAGAAGGGCCAGCAACGCTAGGCAAACATCCTTTATCATAGTATTTCTGCACTGGGGGATTGGCTCCCCAGCTGGATGACTTCTCTGAACATTTCAGAGCCTCACAGGCTACGTCTACACATTTCCGAGAGGGGGAAGAACAGGGGTTACTTTACCTATATGAGTTGGCCCATCCCTGCTGCACAGGCCAAGCCCCAACTGGAGTGGGCAGCACAGGGTGCATCCCCCAGTACTGGGATGGGGAGATCAGTCCCAAGAATCAGTTTCCCTTCAGTTCCCATTGGAAGGACCCGCTCCTGGCAGATCAGGCAGAGGGGGGCACAGGAGTGAGTCGGGCTGAGGTAGGGTTGCCAAGCCTCCAGGATTGTCCTGGAGTCTCCAGAAATTAAAGATTAATTTTAATTAAAGATTTACACAATGCACAACCTGTGGAATGCCTTGCCAGAGGATGTTGTGAAGGCCAAGACTCACAGGGCTCAAAAAAGAACTAGATAAATTCATGGAGGATAGGTCCATCAATCGCTTTTAACCAAGATGGGCAGGGATGGTGTCCCTACCCTCTGTTTGCCAGAAGCTGGGATGGGCAATGGGATGGATCACTTGATGATTACCTGTTCATTCCCTCTAGGGCACCTGGCATTGGCCACTGCCAGAAGTTGCAGTGGGGGAGGTTTAGGTTGGATATTAGGAAAAACTTTTTCACTATGAGGGTGGTGAAACACTGGAATGCGTTACCTAGGGAGGTGGTAGAATCTCCTTCCTTAGAGGTTTTTAAGGTCAGGCTTGACAAAGCCCTGGCTGGGATGATTTAACTGGGAATTGGTCCTGCTTCGAGCAGGGGGTTGGACTAGATGACCTTCTGGGGTCCCTTCCAACCCTGATATTCTATGATTCTATGACAGGCTACTGGGCTAGATGGACCTTTGGTCTGACCCAGTATGGCCGTTCTTATGTTCTTATTATGTCATGTAATGAAACCTCCAGGAATATGTCCAACCAAAATTGGCAACCCTAGGCTCTGGGGGTTGGAGGCATAAGCTAAGCATAAGCAAACTAAGCAATTGCTTACAGTCCCAAGCAGCTCCATGGACCACAGTTCCCTCTAAGCTGTGTGCATGTGCACGCGCACACAGATCCTAAACCCCACACACACAGCAAAACACCGCACACACAAAAATTTGCACAGAAGCACAACAATTTGCACAGAAGAAATTTTTTGCGCACACAACCTGTCAAAAATTTGCACAGAAAATTTTTTTTGCATGCTCAGCCTGTCAAAAATTAGAGGGAACATTGCCATGGACCCCCTATTAATTATTAGTATGTGGTATGTGTGGTGGGGGGAGAGGGGGCAAAATATCCTTCTTTAGGGCCCCCAGTGGGCTAGCACCAGCACTGGTCAGAGGGACTCCTGGGTGGCTGAGCTAGGGGAAGGTGTGGGGGGGAGGGCGGGACTCCTGGCAGGGTCAGTTCCCAGGGGGATGGTAGGACTTTGGCCTGGCATCACCCACCCAGGGAACAGGATTACCATACTTCATGTTCCCCAAAAGAGGACACTGGGTAGAAGGGAGCAGGGAGGCGCTGGAAGGGTGTGTACTACTGGGAGGATTACCGGGGGGAGGGGGTCCTGTATGGTACCTGTGGTGGGGATACTCACTGGAGGTGAGGGGCAGTGTCACTCCCTCTCACAGTGGCACGCACAAGCCAAGGACCCAGTGCCAGCCGTCCGTCAGTGCCTCCCTGCGGGACCCCCTTCCCAGGATTGGAACCGGGGTTGCAGGGGAATGGACCAATCGGCTGCTGCAGACGCAGGGGAGGGACCAATCGGGGCTCTTTCTGAGCTGCAACTGTCTGCTGCAAAAAAAGGAGTGGAGCTCGCTTTTAAATTGTTGTGATTCTCAGAACGCTGGGCGCAACTGACTGCGGGAGGAATCACGCGGAGCCTAAAACCAGCCCCTTGACCTATTCAGCCAGCCCCGCCCACTCTCTAGCTGCAGGGCAGGCCAGGCCAGGCAGCCAGAGCGAGAGGATGGAAGCTGGAGAGAGAGCCGGGAAAAGGCAAGTCTCCTTGGGCAAGGCAGCCTGCATCCTCACTGGGGCATCCCGGGGCTTCGGCCGGTGCCTGGCACTGCTGCTGGCCCCGCGGCTGGAGACTGGCTCCGTCCTGATCCCAGTGGCCCGATCCCAGGGGGGCTTGGCCGAGCTGGAGGCTGAGCTGCGGTCCACTTTCCCCAGCTTGAACGTGCATTCCGTGCAGGCCGACCTGAGCACGGAGGACGGGCTACAGCTGGTGCTCCGAGCAGTCCAGGACAAGCTGCCTGCAGTGGCTAATCTGGAGCGGCTCCTCATCATCAACAATGCAGGATCACTTGGAGACATTTCCAAATCCTTTGTGGACTTCACCAGCCCAGCCGAAGTCAACAGCTACTTTGCCCTCAATGTCACCTCGGCTCTCTGCCTCACATCCTCCATCCTGAAGGCCTTCCCAGGGCACCCTGGCTTGTGCAAGACTGTTGTGAACATCTCTTCACTGTGTGCCCTGAAGCCCTTCAAGAGCTGGACGTTGTACTGCACGGGGAAGGCCTCGCGGGACATGATGTTCCAGGTGCTGGCACTTGAGAAGCCGGACGTCCGCGTTCTCAGCTATGCCCCAGGGCCTCTGGACACGGAAATGCAGCAGCTGGCCCGCACGAAGTCCGGAGACCCGGAAGTGCGGGAGCAGTTCCTCCGCATGAAGCAGGGCGGGCAGCTGCTGGACTGCAGCGTGTCCGCCCGAAAGCTAGTGACGCTGCTGCTGGAGGACACCTTCGCCTCTGGGGCGCACCTGGACTTCTATGAAGTCTAACCCGCCACGCTTCCCCCCACCCCACACACGCCTCCGCGTCCGCGGCTGTGACCGAGCTGCCTATAAAATGGCCGCGGCTTGTGACTCTCCGTTCTACGCCCACCGGGCGGAGAGCGGACCGCCAGGAAGAGGGGCCCTGCCCGGGGAGCTGTGGGAGCCCTGGGGTTGCCGAGCCGGCACTCCCCGGACAGGTCACAGGGGCAGCAGCCAGGCCGGCCTGGAAGAAGCAGAGGGGGCAGCAGCACGGGCTGGGGGGGGCCCACAAACCGCGCGGCCACCCTGGCAACCCCCGCCGCCCAGGGCGCCCCCAACTCTCAGCTGCCGGCCGGGCCGCGCGTCTCCGCCGCCTACGCGGCTCGGGCCCCGGGCTGCCCCTCCCCCATCCACCTCACCCCGCGCCGTTGCCCCCTCCCCGTGGCTCGCCGCGCGCCGGGAAGGCAGTTGCCGCCGATGGTACCGCGCATGCTCCAGTGTCCGGCCTCTGCCCGCCCCAGTCGCGGCGAGGTGGCTCATCCCCGGGGCGGGGGGTTGAGGTGCCCCAGGGTCTCGGGCGTGGCGGCCGCCGGTAGCGCGGGGCAGGGCCCTCCCGAGGCCGCAGCGCTCCTCAGGCCGGGCCTCCGCCGCGGTGACCGCTGAGCCACCCCCCAGCCCGCTAAGGCGTTGGCTCGCCTTGGCAGAGCCCGGGGTCCCCCCCGCCCCCCGGGACCGGCTTTCCCTCCCCGGGCGCCCCCCTCGGACTCCGCCATGGGGCCCGGCCCGGCCCCTGACTCTGCTCTCCCGCCTCAGTGCTCCTCTCGGGGCGGGCCGCGGCTCGGCAGCGCGCACGTGGGAGCAGGAGCCGTTCCGCCTCCAGCAGGGACACTGGCCGCAAGGAGAAGTCGTGAAATCAAAGTAACAGGAGTTCCCTTAATACACCGGCCAGTGATGGCAGGGGCTGGCAGGACAGTTAAGGGCAGCCTTGCAAAACGTTTCACCCACTTCCTCAGAAAGAGGAGTTGTTTAAAGGGGCAAGTGAAATGTCATTATTAATTATTGTTATTTTATCAATCATTATGGTAAAGGATGAGCAAGTATGTTTTTATGGCTGGGCTGGGCAATTTTCATGACCATATGCAGGTCTGGTTAACCCTGAAGCATTTTTAAGAAGGTGGAAAGTTGACTGTCCATTCCTGTGACATCAACTTTGTACATCTTTGAAACAGGACACACCCCAGGACTCTGAGGCTTGCAAGTGAATACCTGCTAAAAGATATACATATGGTATAAGCCACAAAATTGTGTTTCTTCTGGCTAAGCTATTACCCATTCCTTAGACTGTTATTGCTGTTCAGGGTAGGGACTATATGTTATGTTTGTACATCACCCAGCCCACAATGAAGCTAGAGCATGTAGATGCTTCTGCAATACAAATTTAGTAAGTCTGCTTATCATGGAGGTGGGGGGTGCTTGGTCCTTCGGGCTTGATGCCTTATTCCTGGGAAAATTGGTATTATACCCAGAGACTATGATTTTAAGTTTTTACAAACTGGAATAGAATTTTGAAATTATATTGTGCTTCTCATATTCCTAGTATCTCACCTACTTTACAAAGCAATGAATGGGATGCATATGTGCAAGAACAGTGTAAATAAACAAGAATCAGATGCTCACAGTGCCTTGAGTATTGGAACTTGTGGTTTTGTTGTGTTTTAGGAAGGAAACTGGAATTTGTCTTTTCAAATAGTGCAATGAGTGCTTTGATTTCATGTCCCATCAAAGTGTGGCCCTACTAAGGGTATGTCTACACTACGAAATTAGATCGATCTTATAGAAGTCAATTTTTAGGAATCGATTTTATACAGTTGATTGCGTATATCCAGACTAAGCGCATTAAGTCAGCAGAGTGCATCCTCGCTACCGTGGCTAGCATAGACTTTCGGAGCATTGCACGGTGGGTAGCTATCCCACAGTCTCCGCTGCCCACTGGAATTCTGGGTTGAGCTCCCAGTACCTGTCTGGGGAAAAAACATAGTCGTGGGTGGTTTTAGATACATGTAGTCTGTCTCCCTCCGTGAAAGCAGCAGCAGAGAATCGTTTCATGCCTTTTTTCCGTGAAGACGCCATACTGCTGTCAGCACACAGTGCAGTAGGACTGCTAATAATCATAGTCATCCACAGCTTCCGCTGCAACTCTGCTCTCACGCAGATGCCATACTATGGCAAACATGGAGCCCACTCAGCTCACCGCTGCTGTTGTGAGCACTGCAAACTCCTCCTGCATTATCTTGCAGTATGTGCAGAACCTGCAAAAGCAAGCGAGGAGGCAACGACAGCACGATCACCATAGTGATGAAGACATGAACAGAGACTTCTTTCAAAGCACAGGCCCTGGCAATTTGGACATCATGGTGGTAATGGAGCAGGTTCCTGCTATGAAATGCCGATTCTGGGCCCGGGAAACAAGCACAGACTGGTGGGACTGCATAGTGTTCCAGGTATGGGATGATTCCCAGTGGCTGTGAGACTTTCACATGCGTAAGGGCACTTTCATGGAACTTTGACTTGCTTTCCCCTGCCCTGAAGCATAAGAATACCAAGATAAGAGCAGCCCTCACAGTTCACAAGCGAGTGGCGATAGCCCTCTGGAAGCTCGCAACGCCAGACAGCTACTGGTCAGTCAGGAATCAATTTGGAGTGGAAAGAAAAGGAGTACTAGTGGCACCTTAGAGACTAACCAATTTATTTGAGCATAAGCTTTTGTGAGCTACAGCTCACTTCATCGGATGCAACTGTGGTGGGATGGAAGGCATATCCCTATCTTGGGACCAGACCACCTTGGCAGCCAGTACGTAAACCACTAGGGGTACTCTTCAGTGGTGCTGAAAGCACTGGTGGATCACAAGGGATGTTCTACCAACATCAGTGTGGGATGGCTGGAAGGGTGCATGATGCTCGCATCTTCAGGATCTGTGGTCTGTTTGAACAACTGCAGGAAGGAACTTACTTCCCAGACCAGAAAATTACCATTGGGGATGTTGAAATGCCTGTAGTCATCCTTGGGGACCCAGCCTACCCCTTAATGCCATGGCTCATGAAGCCATACACAAGCACCCTGGACAGTAGTAAGGAGCAGTTCAACTATAGGCTGAGCAAGTGCAGAATGCTGGTAGAATGCGCATTTGGACGTTTAAAAGCTTGCTGGCACAGTTTACTGACTAGGTTAGACCTCAGCAAAACCAATATTCTGTAGCTCACGAAAGCTCATGCTCAAATAAATTGGTTAGTCTCTAAGGTGCCACAAGTACTCCTTTTCTTTTTGCGAATACAGACTAACACGGCTGTTACTCTGAAATATTCTCATTGTTATTGCTGCTTGCTGTGCACTCCACAATATCTGTGAGAGTAAGGGGGAGACATTTATGGCGGGGTGGGAGGTTGAGGCAAATCGCCTGGCGGCTGATTACGCAGAGCCAGACACCAGGGCAATTAGAATAAGACAGCTGGGCGCCCTGTGCATCAGAGAAGCTTTGAAAACCAGTTTGATGACTGGCCAGGCTACAGTGTGACAGTTCTGTTTGTTTCTCCTTGATGAAAACCCACTGCCTTGGTTGACTCTACTTCCCTGTAAGCCAACCAGCCTCCCCCCTTCGATCACCGCTTTCAGAGGCAATAAAGTCATTATTGTTTCAAAATCATGCATTCTTTATTAATTCATCACACAAATTGCGGGAAAACTCACAAGGTAGCCCGGGAGGGGTGGGTGAGGAGGGAAGCACCGAGTGGGGTGCTGGATGAGGGGAGGCAGGAAGGACAAGGCCACACTACAGTTGAAAACTTATTGAATGCCAGCCTGCTGTTGCTTGGGCAATCCTCTGGGGTGGAGTGGCTGGGTGCCCGTAGCCTCTCCCCCACCCCCCATTTTCTTGGGAGTCTGGGTGAGGGGGATATGGAACTTGGGGAAGAGGGCAGGTGGTTATACAGGGGCTGCAGTGGCGTTGTGCTCCTGTTGCCTTTCCTGCAGCTCCACCAGACGCCTGCGCATGTCACTTTGCTCCCCCATTAGCCTCAGCATTGCATCCTGCCTCCTCTCATCGCGCTCCTCCCTCCTCTCATCACGTTCATTTAATGCTTTCCTGGACTCTGCCATTGTTTGCCTCCACACGTTCTGCTGAGCTCTTTCAGTGCAGAAGGACTGCATAAGCTCTGAGAACATTTCATTGCGAGAGAGTTTTTTTCACCTTCTAATCTGTGCTCGCCTCTGGGACGGAGATGATGGGGGAGTGTAGAAACATTTTCAGCTGCGGGAGGAAAAAAAGGGAGAGTAGTATTTGAAAAGATCCCTTTGTTCTCTAAAATGTAAGACTATTTCACACTGAATCAAGCGATTCACATTGCATAGCACATGTGCTTTTGGTACAAGGTCGCATTTTGTCTCTTATACTGAGTGCCTGCCGGTTTGGTGTGAGACATCACACACACTCGGTTGGGCAACAGAATTCGGCTTGCAGGCAGCCATGGTAAGGCAAAGAGTTTCAGCTTCTTCAACCTTCATAACGTGTGGGAACGGTTTCAAACAGCAGTGCCCTCCTTTCCCATACCAAGCAAAACCCTTGGGTTGGCCATTTAAAAGGAGGGGCTGTGGTTTTAGGGTGAATGTGCAGCACAACCCAACCCAACCCCCCCACCACCACCACCCAATTCTCTGGGATGATCGCCTCACCACCACATGGCTAGTATCAGGGAAGATCCCTGTCAGCCAAACACGAACAGCTGCGGGACTCCCCACACCATGTGGCTAACAGCAGGGATGATTTCTTTTCAGCCAAAGGCAAACGGCCCAGCAGGAACAGGCACCTCTGAATGTCCCCTTAAACAGATTTGCTGTATTGCATCCAGGTGACCATGAATGTTATCAGTCTCCTGAGGCTAACACAGAGAGTACCTCCAGGAGATCTTCATGGAGATGTCCCTGAAGGATTTCCACTCCGTCCCCAGACACGTTAACAGGCTTTTCCAGTAGCTATACTTGCTGTGAATGCATCCCAAGTCTTCAGGGCAAATTAACTATTATATTAATTAATAATTATATTAATCATTAAACACACTTGCTTTTAAACCCTGTATTATATTTACAAAGGTACACTCACCAGAGGTGCCTTCTCCAGCTTCATGGTTCGGGAGCCCGCCTTGGGAGGGTTGGGAGGATATTGGCTCCAGGATGATGAACAGTTCCTGGCTGCCGGGGAAAAGGGATTCTCCGCTTGCCTGCTGTGCACTATCCTCAACCACCTCCTCCTCCTCCTCCTCATCCATAAAATCCTAATCCCTGTTGCGTGAGACTCCTCCCTTGCAGGTGTCCATGGACAGTGGTGGGGAAGTGGTAGGGGCTCCTCCTAGAATTGCATGCAGCTCATCATAGAAGCGGCGTATATAGGGCTCTGACCCAGAGCGACCGTTTGCATCCTTTGTTTTTTGGTAGGCTTGCCTCAGCTCCTTTACTTTCACAGGACACTGCAGTGTGTCCCTGTTGTAGCCTCTGTCCATCATGCCCTTGGAGATTTTGGCAAATATATTGGCATTTTGTCTTTTGGAACGGAGTTCTGCCTGCACAGATTCTTCTCCCCAATACAGCGATCAGATCCAGTATCTCCCGTTCAGTCCATGCTGGAGCTCTTTTTCAATTCTGGGACTCCATGGTCACCTGTGCTGATGAGCTCTGCATAGTCACCTGTGCTGATGAGCTCGCCACACTGGCCAAACAGGAAATGAAATTCAAAAGTTCCTGGAACTTTTCCTGTCTACCTGGTCAGTGCATCTGAGTTGAGAGTGCTGTCCAGAGCGGTCATAATGCAGCACTCTGGGATAGCTCTTGGAGGCCAATACCATCGAATTGCATCCACACTACCCCAAATTCAACCCAGCAAGGTTGATTTTAGCGCTACTCCCCTCGCCAGGGAGGAGTACAGAAATCAATTTTAAGAGCCCTTTAAGTTGACAAAACAGGCTTGGTCGTGTAGACAGATGCAGGGTTAAATCGACCCTATGCTGCTAAATTCGACCTAAATTCGTAGTATAGACCAGGGCTCAGAGTTTAGCCTCCCTTCCCCTCTACCTTTTTTAGACAGCATTGGGCTGAAGCTCAAATCCTACTGTTGAATTTGAACTCTCCAACCTGTGTCCAATCAAGCCCTCCTTTCAAGGTTCAGTTTTCTTGCTGTGGTACCCCTAGTTATGAAATCATCCCCTCTGAAGTAGGTGAGTGTATTAGAACAGACTTGTGGCTCGCTCACTTACCCACTTCCTTCCATCTCAAAACTGTAACCACATTTTAAAAGATCTCAAAAGTGCAACTGCTTAATGAATAGATCAAGATCTACTTTAATTTAAAACACAAGTGCAACCAATTCACAAACAGACAGTGTTTCAAATTATAGGCCTCTTTAAAAAGGCTCTGCTCTTTTGCATAAAAAGACAGGATACTTGGAAATACAGAAATTTTTTGCATCAAAGTTTCATCCAGGCGGCTAGATGATTTCATGTTATTTATTACAGCTAAAAGTCTATTGCAAAATCTGTAACAGGGAAGGTGGTAGAGGGAAAGAGGAGGATAAAAAACATCCTAAAGAAAATTCAATAATTAGGTTTTTTTTTTGGGTAGTTGGGGTGCCCTAAAAAAATCCAAATTTCTATGATCTTTATAATTTGGCTGCAAAATGATATCCCAGTTTCACAGATAAGACTAAGTTCCAGATATCTGCATGACTTTAAACACATTACTGTACATGTTAAAACCTGACCTAGGAGTCAAAGTGACCATGACTATCTCACTGATCAATGAGCTTGTACAAAAACTCTAAATTTACTTTAAAAAAGATTGAAGCAGCTCCTTACACAAACAGAAACCTTCAGACATTTCAAGGATGGTGGACATGCCAATTACAAACTACACACAACCGCTCCCTCCCCTCATCACCCTTCACTGTAACAAAACATGGGAGGTGGAAGCCAAACTTTCTCACCAAGAAAACAAACATCTTCCAATGGGATAGACAGGACATCTTCAATTTTTTATTGAGCCTGTTACAGAATTCACAATGGTACAAAGTCCTACCTAACAGCTGTTTCAAGGCAGCATTTCTTGATATAAATCCAATGTACCCAGGGGGATCTAGATCCTGGGACAAGCTTTCTTAAAACCTTCCTGCTGAGAACACCATTTTGCCTCCCATTCAAGTCAGTGTTGGAAAAGGTAGTGGTGTCACATGTTATGAAGCTTCAGCCATAGGATTCTGGTGGCAGGCAGTACTTTCTCTATAGAGCAGAGAGAGAGAGAGACACTTAGAGAAGGCCTTTGCCAAGGATCATCATCCCTCCACATATCTAAGATCATGCGGTCGAGTCAAGACAGACCACCTTTTTGTCTTGTTAAACCACATATATTCTCCATAGAAATGAAGCAGTTTGATGCAAAGGAGGAAGTTGGAAAGCAACCAAACATATATTACATCTGCCCTCCAGGTAGCTCTTTTCCAGGCCCAATGATGTTCACACTTGTGGAATGAGATAAAATAATAAGAGAAAAGTCTCAAAAAAGTGTTGAAATCCTTGTGCATTGTTTAAGATAGGATTTTTTAGAACGTTGGTGCCTCAAAATGCATCTCTTTTGGGTCAGCTCAGGACTCGGTGTACAACTAGCATTAAAAAACAAAGATCACATTTTTGTTTGGGGAATACAGTTCCAATTTGATAGCCAGGAGTTAAAATTTTCCAGAGTTTGCAGACACTTCAATATACAAATTCAAACATCTTTAAAATGCCATTCTTGTAAGAGAAATACAAGATTCCAGAAGCCATGTCATGCCTCTGTTTTGTTCTTGAAAGATATTGGGTCTGACTTGATTGTCTTCAGCAAAAGGGAAGCAGCTAAAGGTCTTGGGGGAATTTTCACATTCATCCTTTAAAAAAAAAAAAAAATACTGACAAGTTCTAAGCACTGTTCGCAGAGTGACACTGCTTGAGTTCTTGGTCAAGTACAACCAGTGTTTCCAGAAGAGAACTTGAATTTCCAGTGCTGGGATACTGGCTTTTCCCCATGCTCAGAGTCAGCAGGTGGAGGTGCGCTTCCTGTACTGCTGAATAAGGGGGACCAGGCACTCTGGAAGTCCAGTCTGGAGCAAGAAGGGGTGATCCAGAAGCTCTTGTGCTGTTGCTCTTTCTAGGGGATCTCGTGTCAACATCCGTTCCAAGAAGTCTCTCAGAACTGGAGAAGTCTGTGGAAAAAGAACCAATCAGGTCAAGCAACTTATGGAATCAGGTCTAAGTTTACATAATAGTGGGTTTAAAAAAAAAAAGAAGATTCCTGCATCTGATTAACTCTAGGTGAAAAATCAGGTGTTCCCAAACAAAAATTTAAGAGGGGAAGGATCCCTTATGGATATTCTGCAGTACTTCATGTTAACACTAGGTGCTATATTTTCACATTTGTGTAGGTCATGATTTTTATGGAGTTGGCAAATGGGGAGTATGGGATTGTCTCTCATTGTCCCCAGATTTATGTTAGTTTTTGCCCCTCTGTTCTTTGCTCTATTGTGTGTGGATTGCAAGGAAAAACTCATTAGAACTCTTGTTTTCTGAAGTGACAATATATATCCCTTCAGAAATTAGGATTTTAGTAAATTAAGCCTTGTTCCTGCTGGTCACAGAGAGGAACTGGGGGAAATGGCACAAGATAGCAAATTTGAAAACAATTCAGAATCTGGAGTGGAAATCTGATACAGCTGGTATTTGAAGATGAATACATCTGCACACACTTAAAAACATTAGATCTGAACACCATTGCAATGTTTTAATCATTTCTAATAGGGGGACATGTTGATATGTACAATTCCCATTAACAGGAGCTGGATGTCTAATGTCACATGTTGGACATTTACTTCTCTATATCAACATCAAAAGTAGGTAACAAGTAATCACAACTTACACATCTATTTTAATGTCACTAATTAAATTTGTTTTCATATAGGGATACGTTTTCACAGTTTGAGTTCACTTACAGCCAGATTCTGCCAACCCTGTTCGCATTAAGTAGTACTTTACTGCATGAGTAATTTCACGGACTTAATTGGGGCTACTTGAGGGGTGAGGCATTACTTAACTAAATACGGGTGGCAAAATCTGGCCCTTAGTACTTAGTCTATAAAGCTGTCTGTTTTGAAAGAAGAGGTGAATTCTGCTTAATCTGGTCAACTCAGTACTGCACTAGTTGATCATAGTAACAATTAATTGTAGTAATGGCAGGTTTCAGAGTAACAGCCGTGTTAGTCTGTATTCGCAAAAAGAAAAGGAGTACTTGTGGCACCTTAGAGACTAACCAATTTATTTGAGCATAAGCTTCCGTGAGCTACAGCTCACTTCATCTGATGAAGTGAGGTGTAGCTCACGACAGCTTATGCTCAAATAAATTGGTTAGTCTCTAAGGTGCCACAAGTACTCCTTTTCTTTTTGTAGTAATGGAGCACTGAATCCTCAGTTACAACTGAGCTCCACTCACATGGCTGGAGGGAGTCCTGATCATAGGTATTTTTATGGTCCGCGTTTTGGTCCCAAGGTCTCCTGTAAATCAGTTCACTCCCCTGTCCCAAGACAATTTAGAGAACTCAAAGGCTATAAATTGTGCTGGTTGGTAATTGCCCCCAAGGGGTCACTCTTGAGGGAGAAGTGCGTGCACAGAGGGAGGAGGCCAGAACTGGCTGTATGTCACCTAAGGATTCTCTGATGCCAAAATCTGGTCCTGATTTTTTAATATTAGTGTTGCAAAGGCAAAAAACTAACACAGCAATTTAACTCGTGACTGAAGAGGAAATCACTATTTCTGAACATTAGTGCTAATTTTCTATAAGTAATGATCAAGTTAGGTTAATTATCAGAGTGGCTGCAGTTCATTGCATGAGCCATCATTTACCTAGAACCATTCCTTTCTTTTAAACATGAGGTGGCTTTACAGCTGAGAGTGCCATTAAAATGGAAGATTTCAAAACACCAGGTGCAAGGACCCTCACATTCGCTACTGTGATGACTTGGCCCTGTTGAATTCAGCAGTATTTTGCTCTTGACTTTGCCAGGACCAGGATTTGATCTAATCATATAAGGCAAGCAGCGTTACAGTAACCAAAGGTATTTTACTAGGGATAGGTTTCAGAGTGGTAGCCGTGTTAATCTGTATCAGCAAAAAAGGAGTCCTTGAGGCACCTTAGAGACTTCCCAAATAAATTCCTTAGTCTCTAAGGTGCCACAAGGACTCCTCGTTGTTTTTACTAGGGGTAGTAGTCACTAGGTGTCAGTGTCACTAGGTGTCACTACTTACCATGGCATTGAGATCTGAAAGAGACCGTTGAGTAGTGTCTATTGAGCTGGGCAGAAGCACGGAGATAAATCCATCAGCCTGTGGCCTCCATCGAACAGGAATGAAAGTGCCTCCCAAGAAACAATGTCCTGGTGGGATTGGGATTCCATAGCCAGATGTGATATATTAATAAACAGTCTATCTGGACCTCAGCTACTCAGTCCCCACATGGCAATCAGGGATTTATCAGATTGCAAAGTGCCTGCAGACATACTGACCTTGTGAGAATTTTTCAGTTTGGGAGGAGAACTGTCACGGAGTCTCTTCATTGCTTGGACTGGGGAGTCACTGAAATAGGGGGGTTCTCCATCCACCATCTCTATCACCATGATCCCTAGAGACCAGATATCCACCTGCAGCAGCAGAGTATTACATCTGTGAACACAGTCAATAACAACAGCCTACTCTCTATTCTTGATCTCTTTGCGGGTGAAGAAAAGGTTGTATCTCTAAAGCAAGTGCTATAACATCTCAGACAGCTCTCTGATCTTATTGAAAAAGTGAAATATTAACTCAGATTAGCACTAACTGGACCCCTTGCATACTGTTTTAGCATAGATTGTTAAGACTGAATGGACTATGGAGACTGGCCCTCCCAAGAGGCTGCTCCTCCCAGGCTGGGACTGAGCCACAATGATGATGTAGTTTGGAGATAACTGCATAGTCATTGCTCAGACTATCTGTTCCATGGATAAATAACGGCTTATCAGTTTGGAATCTGTCACCTGCAGTGCTGTTTCATAAAACATGCGTGTGCATGTTTGTGCATGTTCCCTTTCCCTCATCTCTCCTGGAAAATAGGATAAATTAATTCAGTGATTCCAATTCATGTCCCAAGCTTCTCCTTGCTAGAGTCTGTCCACACATGCAGGGTTGTAGCAAGTTTCAGTAACAGTTAAAATTTAGTTACACCCTGTTTACATTACCAGACTGAACTATGTTTTAACCATGTCAGGGAATAACTATGTTGTAACCAAGTTTTCTGTCATAGTTGTTTATGTTGGTATGGGCCCTAACTGTCTCCTGAGAAGAGGAATAGATTGTTATCTCAGGTTTCAAAGTAGCAGCCGTGTTAGTCTGTATTCGCAAAAAGAAAAGGAGTACTTGTGGCACCTTAGATGGCATCCGATGAAGTGAGCTGTAGCTCACGAAAGCTTATGCTCAAATAAATTTGTTAGTCTCTAAGGTGCCACAAGTACTCCTTTTCTTATTGTTATCTCAGTGAGTCCCTGTAATATCTCAGACTGTTATTTACTAGCTCTTGCATTAGGAAAGCGGTAGATTACCTCAGTAGTGTATGGAGCCCTTGAAATAACCTCTGGAGCCATCCAGTATGGAGTTCCTACCAAGGACTTCCTTTTTGGTACATCTTTACTGATCTGAGCACAGAAGCCAAAATCTGAGAGTTTCACCTGTGAGAGAGGGGGAAGAAGGAAGATCACTGGAATCTTTAAACAAAGGAGGGAGTTGATGATGGGACAAAGATAAAGACCAAGTGGACAGAGAGAAGATGACTGGATAAGACAAAGAGAAAAGCAAAAGAGTAGAAAAACAGTAAGAAGGGTAGGAGACTAAATAAGTTTACAGCAGCAGAAGATAAAAGAGAAGGTGAGACTAGGAAAAGACGAGAAAGGGAAGGAGAGGCTGATGGGAAAGGTCAAAGGAAAGAACCTGGGTGAGTTGGACACTGAGGAAGTTAAACACAGGAAGCCTACCCTTCCATCAAGGGTCAGGAGAATGGAGTCGCTCTTAATGTCTCTGTGAATCACACCCTGGGAATGCAAGTATCCAAGGGCTTGCAGCACCGACTCACACACTGTTGCAATTTGTTCCTCGTTTAGCCTGAAATAAAACCCAGAATTGTAAAGCTGCCTCACATTTGACCACACAGGTTAAATCAATGAAAATCTCCTAGAAGTGCAGTGTGACCCTTCAATCAACTTCCCTTTCTGTTATCAGTAATTTTTCAAGATGTTTACTTTTAGTTCACAATGAGCAAGTGTCCATATCACAAAAAACATGAGCGCGATCGGAAGTGGTACTGTTGTGGGTAATTTTTTGAAGAGAAAAAAAAAAAAAAAAGCCAAGAAGCAGATGAGCCTGAAGCTTGAACTACTTTATAATTTCACCCCTATCTGGTTCCTCCAGCTCAGGGTTGAAGCAGGGCAATGTGGAAAAGCTAGTACTACCACTGCCCTGTGAATCCCTTTTGTATTGATAAGTAGATTTTTTGTCTCAAGGGCTGTCAATTCAGAATCTTTCACAAGCATTAAATTCAGACAAATCATGTTTGTAAAACAGATTTTAGATTTAAACAAGAGCCATGTCCCCAAATTCATATTCCAAGCTGGTACGCTAAGCCAATTGTTCTCAACCTGTGGCCCAGTCAGAACACAGCTGCGGCCCAGGCAACATCCTCAGTGTGTATACACACACACACACACACGCACGCGCGTGCACACAGAAAATTTCCTTACCTTGTCAAATCTTTTTTTAAAACTTTCCCTTTATTTTTTTAGTTGTTTATGTTTAACATAGTACTGTACAGCATTTGTTTTTTTTGTCTCTGCTGCCTGATTGCTTACTTCCAGTTCCAAATGAGGTGTGTGGTTGACTAGTCAGTTTGCAACTCTGAGGTTCTACTATATTACATTCAAATCTAATTAAAACACACAGTTTTTTTATTTGCAATATTTCAAATACTGGGTCACCAGCAGAGACAGCTTTGGGTCTTATGAACCTAGGTGCTTCCCACTTCCTAGATCAGAGGAACCACCACTTATTTCAAAAGAATTGGTGGCTTCAGTTATAAAATTTTATAATTATAAGGCATTGCAATCATGATCAGAACAAAAAATAAGTTCTCCAAATGAATTTCATGACACAGGCCTTACAGTCATGCTATTGCCCATCGGGTAGCATTCTTTTCTTTGTACTTCATACCTGATTTGAGACACAATGTCTGTGAGGGCTCCTCCCTGCAAAAATTCCATGAGCACCCAGAGTTCCTCTCCCACCAGGTAACTTTTATACATCTCCACCACATTGATGTGCTGATAGTCTCTCATTATCACCACCTGAGAAAGTAGGAAATATGTTTCACCACACAACTACATCACCCATAACCATAAAGCAAAAACCTCCCCCAAAGATCTAGGTGGGCTCCATTTGTCTTTCTGTCTCACATGTGATGTAGGCTCACTGAAGCACTCTTATGCCCCCTCTCATTCTTATTACCAGACTCACTTCATTAAAAAGGAAGATGGTCCTTCTCTTTCCTCCTTTTACTATCCTCATCTCCTTACCATTTTCCCTCCATGAAAAATAAAAGATGAGCCTATCGCTGTCCTTGCTTCATTACAGAAAGAACAGTCCACCGCTCACCTGTTACCATCCTCACCTCATTAAAAAGAAGTTCCCGTCGCTGCTGCTTTCTCAGATCCATCATCTTTACTGCCACCTGTCGCCCAGAGTGCTTCTCACGAGCGATGCAGACAATGCCTGTGGACCCTTCACCAATCTTCACATAGTTCTCCAGCAATGTCCGGGGATCACCCTGGTCCACAACCATTCTGAGGGCGGCCTTGAACTGCTCATGAGTCACGACCACAGGGTCCTCACTGGCCAACTGTCCTTTAGCAGAAGAGTCTTGGGACAGGTGAAGGTTGCTGGAACTGGTCTGAGTGTGTCTGTTTCGGGGGGATCCTGCTGGTGATGGCCTGCCCTGTGGCAATGTAGTTGCCTTCTCAGTTGTTGGGCTCTTCTGGGGGGTACCAGCTTCTGAAATTATCCTGGTTAAATCTGGTGCTGGCTGGTCAGGCGGAAGAGACTGGGCTTTGTTTGCAGGACTGCGTGGAGAACCCCACTGCTGGGGCCTGCAGAAAGCATTAGACTGAGAAGAGTGGATTAAAAAAATGTTGATTAGATTAGTATGTTATGCCAGTGTGGTCCAGTGGATAGTGCACCAGACTAGGAGTCAGGAGAGCTGGGTACTATTCCCTGTTCTGCCATTGACCTATGGGATGACTTGGGACAAGTCACACAGGCCAATAATTTCAAAAGTAACTAGGGATTTGGGTGTCCATCTTGAGACACCTTCAAGGGGCTGACTTCAAGAGGGTAGGAGCTTAAGCACATTCTGAAAAAACTCAGGTGCCTAGAAAGTGTCTCAAATTGGACACCCAAATATGGAGGCGCCCAAAATCATGAGGCACTTTTGAAAAATATGGTTTGCTCTGGGCCTCATTTTTTTCAGTCTGTAAAAATGGGGGATAATGAATCGTACATACATTGTAAATCACTTGAGGTAGATAGATAAAAAGTGCTCTGTAAGTATTCAGTTACAGGTGCAGGGAGAGTTTTAAGTAGGCAGAATGTAATTCCCCAAAGTGGAATTTGGCCAAGACATCAGAGTTAACTCGCTTTGTTTTGGGAAAAGTGCCATGGGATTTTTAATAGTGTAAATGGGCAGTGTCTTATTGGAAAGGTCAGACCCCCAGCAGCACAGAGTCATGTGACACCTTACTATGCCACTGGCTCAGGTCTGATTCAAAAGGAATCTGAATTACCAACACTCTTTGCTGCAGTACTCAGGGCTCTCTCTGGAGACCTCCCACTCAAGTACTAAACAGGCACAACCCTATTCAGGTTATGAGAGCTAATAAGATCACAGCTTGCAGTGATATGGCTTAAGAATACACACACTCTCACTCACACTAATAAAATGGATAGATCTCCAGAAAAGATAAATTCTATAGGATTTAAGATGTCTAAGCATCAGCGGTCGCCCAGGCGATGTTGACTAATTGAAATTCAACATAAAGTGTGGTCAGCTGCAAAATGAGAGAGCCTGTTCCAGCTATACTTCACAGTATCAGCTTCACCGGAAAGTGCTTAATCAAAACACTTTCCATTGCCCATCAATAGCAAATCAATCATTTATAATTTATAGGTAAACAAATATTCAGTGGCAACAAACCTTTATCTGTCATTATTTAGATGGAGAGTTGAAAGCTGATAGTGCAGGCGTAGAGGGAAAGGCAGATAATAGTTACCGCTATAGAGAGAATTCTTCACTTTTAGAAATCTTCTTAAGACACTCAGAGAGAGACTAAACTAGACCTTAACTATATAAGCCTGAATTTTTATTAAGGATTTCTGTTGATAATAAAAACTACAGAAGTGTAACCTCTCCATTCGCTCACTCATTTTCAGGCATTCATATACAGACACCCATGTGTGCAACCATGGCTGTGAAGTCACTGGCACACAGAGAGCACAAATACACACAGAAGTAACTGCCTGTTAGCAATGACTTCCTGCTCCCATAGCAGCTCTACCCCTGCATTCCAGCACAGACATGCTCCTGACAGGAAGGTATTTATTTCTGAACTCTTGTTTTATTACACAAGAATAGGGGTGGGGTTTTTTTATAACCTAAAGCACACAAAAGACCTTTATATGCACATAGGCTCATACATGTCTGTCTAACCACATGCACATACATTTCCTGCTCCAGCCTTCTATCACCTCATGTATACACACATTCCTAGGTTGGTAACTGTGGGTGTTCCCTGGGTCCATCTATCTGGAGGCTCACAAGCCCACACTGTTCCATCCTTACATTTTGTTCCCTGTCTGTCTGTCTAGGCATACCCATTCCCATTTTTATCCAGCTGTATTCCCATGTCAATCTGTCCACAGTTACACATTTCCCTAGATGTACATGTTATTTTTCCCCACTTCCACACACACTTACACTTCTGTGAGAATATAGAGCAAGGTATCTCAGACAGGTCCTTTTTCCTTCTACAGGGGCGGGCAGAGATGATCATTCCTTACAGTGGCTTAGAGCCAGATCTTCAGCTGATGTAAATCAGCATAGTTCTATTTACTTCAGTGGAGCTAGGTTGACTTACGCCAGGTGAGGATCTGTTTTTCTTTCAGTGCCACTCACAGACAGGCAGATAGATTTGTGCACAAAATGAGAAAGAAAACAGGCCCAGAGAGAGAGTGAGTTCTGTAAAGAGACAGAGTGAGGGACAGAGAAAGCAAGAGACACAGAGCTGTATTTGAAAATTAAGTGTCCATTCTTTAAGAAAATGGAAGAACATTCCTGTGATTGTTCTCATTTGATTGAAGGGCACCACCGTCCAGCATGTTATAGCAAATCAGTTCTGCTGGGTCAGAGATTCCAGTCCCCATCTGCCTTTGTCACCTTCCTCAGAATAAAGGAACATAGCAATAACTCAGAACTGACCTGCAGGGAACCAACCCATCTTACAGAAGGCACCAAACAGTTATTAGATGGTAATGACCTCAGTTGAATTGACAACAGCGATCCAGAGGTTTTCTATTCTATATCCATTATCAGTGCCTTGAGCCATCGCACCAGTTGCTTTTTATTCTAGTCATACACTCAAAACAAAGAGGCTTCCAGGGAATGGAATAGTTGTAAATCATCCCATCCCCATCAACAGTAGTGATTAAATAGATTAAATAGATTAAAGTCAGAGTTTAAAGTCAGAAGACACCACTAAATCTTCCAGTCTGACCTCCTGTCTATCAAAGGGCACCAACACTATCCAGCACCCACACACTAAACCCAGCAATGGAAATGAGACCAAAGTAAGAGAGACCCACAGGTGACTAGACTATTATGTGCCACAGGCAGAGAACTGGAGGGACCAAGGTGCACCAGTGCCTAAGGCCCCTGTAAGGGCAGGGAGATGATTAAATGACATATACCATATAATCCTGGTAAGTGACCCACACCCTCCAGAGGAAGGTGAAAACCCCCCAAGCTCACTGCCAATTTGACACCAGGGAAAATTCCTTCCGGACCCCACATATAGCCATCAGTTGGAATCTGAGGAAGGGACACCAACCAGCCAAGCACCTGAGAGAATGTTTGGTGCCACCTCAGAACCCTGGCCCACCACATCCAGTGTCCCATCTCCAGCCATGGCCATCACTGATTCTTCAGAGGAAGGAGATTAAAAAAACCACCCAGAATACACTGCGGGGGAATCCCTTCCTGACCCCTTGTGGTGGCTGGCTGACACCCTGAAACCTGAACTTCAGGAACAAAAGATATGAACCTGATGTGAGCCCCAGCCCTGCCCAATTCTCTTGCCGGAAAGGGTCAGTGTGCATCTGTAGGCCTAGTCTACGTTTATGGTTTGTCTATATCAACCGTGTGTGAAAAAGCTGGGGTGTAAATCTACCTTGCATTAGTCTGCTGTGCACAAGTGGCCCCTACTGCCATGTGCTAAAAGTTCCCTAGTGTGCTTTGATCTACTCCCATTTCAAAATGGAGTAAATTAAAGCACACTAGAGAACTTCCAGTATGTGGTAGCAGGGTCCACTCGGACACTGGTGGGCACACTAGTGCAAGGTTGATTTACACCCCAGCTTCCTGCACACTAACTGTTCAATTAGACAAGCCCTGAGAAAAGGTTTGCCAGTATAGATATACCAACACAGCTATCCCAGTCAGTCCTCCTTGTAGATACAGCTCCCAGGAGAGTGCTTTTGCCAGTATAAGTTATGCCCCATCAAACTGAGCTATACTGAGCAAATGCACTTTATACCTGGCTGTCACTTTGAGTGATGCTCAGCAGCCTATTTTGTGAGGAACATCATCATCTGTCTTTGCATGGACTAAGCTCTCCTTCCACTTTGGTTCTGTATTTTTGGCCAGGACTTCTTTGACTCCATCATTAACCTAACGGGAGGGATGTTGTTTTTCTTCAGAATTGTTTGAATGTGAAAGTAAACTGCAGCACGATAAAAAGTCATCAGTGTATTTAGGTTTAAGCAGTAAATAAATGTACCTTTATCTGCAGGGTGGGACCTGACTTATTTGAGTCGCCAGATGAGGGCAACACACTTCGTAACAGCCTCCGTTTCAAGCTGTTTTCCCTCGATTTGGGGCAAGGGCTTCCCGCCCCAGAAGGCCTGGGATTCACTTGTGCCACCAGGCAAGGCTGGGGCCAGCATTCTGAGCTGCTTCTTTCTGCCTTGTCACTCTTCCCAGCCAGAACATAGGTGCGCTGTTGGTGCTGCAAAACTGAAGTGAGCTGGATGCAGCGCCCACCCTCACCTTGGAATTCTGAAGGCCCAAGGGACTTTGCTTTCATTACCATACCATTGGGATGAGATTGCCCATTTGTCCTGGGTTTATAATCTGGCCACATAGTCTGCCTTCGGGCTGCTTTGCTTCCACCATTGCAGTTGAGATAGTTTCCATATTTGTCTTCCCAGTTGACCTCGGGGCTCTGAAGATACATGTCTGGGAACCTGTCTTCTCCCAAAAGTCCAAGTGACTGGGCTCTCTTCCTGCTGGTCGGGCTCTTTCCCCTTAGAGTGTTGGAACTGATGACAGAAAGCTTCTGAATATCATTCAGTATCCCAGAGATATATCCCTCCACTTCGATGCTGCTGCCCCTCACAACAGTCTGTCAAACACACAAACAAAAGGCAAAGTTAGAGCTTTAACCCCTGAGGCTCAGGACGTGAAGGGCAGGGGTTGAACTTTGTGTCTGGCTCGTCACTGAAGTTCAGGGTAGGGGGGAATGGTTGGCTTCTCCTTTGTTTTTACTTTCTTAAAGTTTGATGAACTATATATTGCTGTGATAAAGAGTGGCACTAGCTAAAATAACAGAGCAGGGAGGCACTGTGTTCCTCACACTGCTTTTCTAATGCATCTCAATCCTGACTTGCCACACTCCTACTAGTTCCAGGAGTGGGCACCTACTTCAGTCCTGAATTTTCTATTCCTGCTGCTATTCTGGGCTCCACTTCATTCTGTAACCACACCTCACTTGTGAACTTCAGCCAAAGAAGCTATGAACACACACACACTTTTAAAATTTTGCATTGAACTAGCAATTAGTCCTGAGAGTTGGGTGTTAAGAACTTTGATTTTGAATGCACTGGACAAAAGTTTCCTCTTTATTTATTGGGGCACTACTTCCAAAACTGAGTCTCAACAAATCTCAGTGCATTTTAATCTCTACCTACAAATCTTTTTTCTGTTCCAGTACAAGGTCCTCCTCTTCTCGTACAGGTCTGTCAGTGCACACATAGCTTAGCACCCACCAGCAGCCAAGCTGCCCCCCTGCCCAGCACCTCCTGCCTGCCAGCGGCCCCGCCGATTAGCTCCTCTCCCTCCCTCCCAGTGCCTCCCGCCCACTGCAGATCAGCTGTTCTGCAGCATGCAGGAGGTGCTGGAAGAGAGGTAAAGGAGTGGGGATGGTGCGCATTCAGGGGAGGGGACAGGGAAGAGGCGGAGCAGGGGCGGGAAGAGGCGGGGCGGGGATGGGGCTTTGGGGGAAGGGCTGGGGGGTGGAGCAGAGTGGGAAGAGGTGGGGTGGGGTGGGGGTTTGGGTGGAGTGAGCGTGGGGCCTGGGGCTGAGCAGGGGTTGAGCGCCCCCGGGAAAAATTGGAAGCTGGCGCCTGTGAATGCACATTCAAAATCCTGCCTTTCTTAGTCTGCTTCTAATTCTGGTTCCTCACAATTTTTGCCGATGTTACTTAATCCTGACCTGTAAAACCCATGCTGTTCTATCTCTGGGTCCCTCCTCTGTTCTGCCAAGCCACTGCAATTATAAATGGTGAACACACTACTGGAAATAAAAGGATTGCAGCAGTTCATAACTGCCTTGTAGGCAAATGAAGAAGGATAAGGCATCCATCCAAACAACCACCCATACTGTATGAGTGGCACGCCCTATACGCTCAATACAGCAGCCTAGCCAACTTGTTTATTTTGGAAGTAAAAAGCTTAAGTGCTAGGAACTCAAACCATCTATTCTCCACAAGAAGACACAGTATAATATCACTCCTACCCCTTGTGTGAATCTCAGTCTGTATGAGGAAATCTTCCCATGGAGTGAGAGGTAATCTCCTGTTTGTTATCTCAACTTGGGTTCCTCCAACCATGCTGAATTAATTACACTGGGCCAGATCTTCAGCTGGTGTAAACTGACACTGCTCCAATGGAGCAACACTGACTTGCACCAGCTGAGAAACAGGCTCGCTGCGAGTTAAGGAAGGAAATACAGGAGAGAAAGATCCTATCAATTACAGGCGAGTTGAGGCCACTCAGACTCATTTAATTGTGTGTCCAATAGCTCAGACGCAGGCAAATTCATCTCTCCACTCCCTGCTGTGGTAATACATCTTCTCGCGTGTACATGCATCTCTTGTTCTGCCTTCAGTTTGAACTGCTCTGTCAATCACCACTTGGATTGGGACATTGACTGCAAACTGGTTCCACCACCTTTACACAAAAGTAAGGAAAAGGAAAAGCCGCACCTCCACGCCAAAAAAAAAAAAAAAGGTCAGGAACCCGGCTCCAGGAGTCTATTCAGTAGGGTGAATAAGCCTAAATTACCATTTTAGTTCACTCCTAAACCTCAGCAGTCTGTGTTTATAGTTTACCTCAGCAATGCAAACTTGGGTAATAGTAATGGTTTCTAAATGATCCACTAGCTTAAGCTGTGGTCAATGTAACCTCACCTCCTCCTCCTGACTGAAGCACAGGGAGGACAGTACAAACTCATCACTCAGGCTTGCAAATGGGGCAGTAAGATATGGGACTTGCTCTTTCATCCCTTTCAGATGCACAGGTGGTTCACTAATTTGTTAGGCCAAACCTAGGATCATATGCCCTATGGATATGCTGGGAGCTCTCCAAGGTCCATTTCTTACGGAAGGGTAGTTGAATGACTGGTTCAGTGGTTCTCAAACTTTTTGTATTGGCGACACTTTTCACACAGCAAGCCCCTGAGTGTGACCCCACTTATAATTATATTAAAAACCACATTTTTTATATTTAAATGCTAAATTTATAACCCTATTGTTATAAATGAATTTACTTTTTCTCACCGCTTTTAAATTAAGACTAAAACACATTTATCAAATTATTGTTATAAACAGAAAAGATTTTTTTAAATAGTTACTGATTAATACTGGGAGAGGGGGCGAAGAAACTTTGTCAATATCACTGTTCACAGCAGACTTAGCGCCCCATTGCCACCCTTACCTCTGTGCTGCTGCTGGCGGCAGGTGCTGCTTTCAGAGCTGGGTGGCCAGAGAGCCGGGGCTGCTGGCTGGGCGCCCAGGTCTGGAGACAGTGCTGCCACCACCAGCAGTGCAGAACTGCAGAAGTAAGGGTGGCAATGCTATACCATGCCACCCTTTTGTCTCTGTAATGTTTGCCCTTTGTACTGGGAGGGGGAGCTAAGGCAAATTTTGGGGTACCTATAGCCCCTGCAAGCCTCCCCCAGTGCCATTCCAGCCTGTGTGTCTGACTATTAAATTATAAATTACATGTTTATGTTTGCCAGTCTCAGTGTTCTGATGGATCTGCAGTTCAATGTAGCTCTTCAGCTGCTGAACAATCAAGCCCTCTAATGTTGTCTCAGTCCAAGGAATGGCCTTAGGGAAAATGGCACTCTGGGCGAACTTCTATTTTGTCACCCTTCCTTTGGGGCCAGAGACCTGCCATGCGCGGGGCTGACAGCCTGTGACCGCCACATAATATCCTCATGACCCCCAATCTGAGAACCCCTGGGTTAGTTTAACTGCAGTAGTGTAGTTGTTTTAGTTATCGCTGAGGTTCTACTGCTGACCCTGTTTTTTCTTTAAAACAAGAGAGGTTTTACTCTGCCTTCACAGAAGATAAAACTTGATCAAAACCTATACCTTGACCTTCCCTGGTCTCCTTACAGATCACCCTGTAACATTAATAGGACATTTTTATTCTGAAGAACATAGGAGGCATTGCTTCACTTGGGCTGCACTGCATTTGAGAGAATGGGAAGGATTAACTTTCCTCTTTCACCTTCATAGGTTGAAGCTGCATCCTGGTGATTCTTGAAGGGTCTACGACTGGCTTTGGGCGTTTCAGGGTGTCGAGAATGTTCTGCCATTGAGGGGGCAGGCCAATGAATTTACCCTCTTTTGGATCGAACGAGGTGTGGACCCGATGCTGGAAGTTCTGCGGAGCAGAGATCTCCGGTCGTTTCTTCTTCTTTTTGCGGAACATGATGCCTGAATCAGAGAGATCAAATGCATTAGATCTAGTCATTTATATGGTCTTCACAGTAGTTATTGTACGGCTCCAGTTAGGGTCGCTAATTGTGGTTGGACATATTCCTGGAGGTTTCATCACACGATATAATCTTTAATTCCTGGAAACTCCAGGACAATCCCGGAGGCTTGGCAACCAAACCTACAGTTATAGCTACATTCGAATTTCCAGTCTAACCCTTCTTTTTCCATTGCTCGTACAAATTCCTATTCACCTGAGGTTTTCCAGCCTTGGTCTTTTAGCCTAAATAGCTGAGCTTACACTAGGATCCATAAATCACTACTGATGTAGCTACCCTGTTGGGAGTAATGGGGGAGAATGTAGATAGCCGTTTTTATGACTTTGCATTTCAATCTACTCAGAATGAGGTTAGATAACAGAGAAAAAGAGCCTGAGCCCCATCTATAGCTGCCTCCACTGCCATCACCAGAGGAGCTGCATCGGCAGCGAGTTATTGCTCCTACTCTCCCGAGAGCAGAGAAGAGCAAAGAGTTTTTTTTTTTTTTTTTTAATTTAAGCAATGTAAGTTGAGCCAAATTTTTATCGGCAGGTAACTTTAAAAGTTGAGATAAAACTGAGCTTTTGGTTCAGGCCTATCTGTACTTTTAAAGGGGCTTTTTCTGGATGTGGGGAGGTAGGGTATTAAATCCAGAGCTGGATTTGATTTTTGTGAATGGCCCCTATTTTTATAATAGGCTGAGAATAAAGCCACAAGTCCAATACTTTTGAACTTTGAGGTGTTCAAAAGCTGAATCCCAAACTTGCAACTCCTGACCACCTCAATACAAATAGCTAGCAAGGTCAAACTTGCTGAGGAGATTTTATCAAGTCTGGAAAAAATTAGTGGAAAATTGGTTCTTTGGTTTCAAAGTTACAAATGTTTAAAGTCAGCAATTTCATGTATCCGACCTAGAGTGTTTTCTATTTGGGGCTTTAAGGGCATGTTTAGCAGGGACACTTTACAGTCCTCCTAAAGCTGCTTGAGCCTGTAAATTCTATAAATCAAGTATCTCCAGTTCAAGAAAGTTACAAACTGTCAAGAATGCCACTGTTAGAATTATAATATTAGAAATGCAGCTTGTGAAAGGTCATGAGGAGAGAAACAGCCAGGGAGCCTTCAGCAGAGGCCTCGCATTTTAGATAGCTCAGTCTAGGTAAAATGCTTCAGCAGAGGCTCAGTGCTAAAGCTCTGTAGCATAAGCTGAGCAGCCCTAGTTTAAGCAATTTATAATCTCCACTGAAGAAAATCCCTGTTTTTTGTGCCCCTTCCTGTAACCTCTGTCTACTTGGCTATCTGTCCTTAAATTGTGAGTTCTTTGGGGGCAGGGACCGTCACTTCCTGAATGTCTAAAAAAGGCCTTGCACACAGTAGACTCTGTCATGAACAAATAATAAATGGGTGAAATTCCTGACGGGTTCCTCAACAAAGTTCCTGAGGGTTACTCACCAAAACACAAACTTGAGCCTAAACTTTCTCCCCAAGCTTCACTGTCCCTAGGGTTTCCTTGCAAGACTTCCTCTGTCCTGGTCCTCTGCCTTTTTCCCCTCAGAAAGACACCCCGATCACTCTTGTATCCCATTTAGAGCGAACAAGCATGAGTCAGAAGTAATTACTCTGTTCCTTTATTCAAGGTATTAACGCCTGAAGTTAGGGTGCCTCAGCAAAGGAACACTGCATTCTGATGCTGGGTTCTAGAAACCGACACACAATTACAGTTTCCTAGGCCAAAGAACTCCAGATGTAGTTATTTTATTAGCTCTTCATTTTTCTAAATTAAAAGGAAAAAATAGTGCTAATACTATGTTAAGGTGGAAAAATCAAGCACTCAAAAGGACGTCAGTCCTGCAAATTAAAGTTATTCCCAGAAGTTGATTATGTTGCATACATAGAATTATCTTTATCTCTTTCTCTTGTTCAATTTAAACCTTAACATATTATTGTTTGTTGATAATACATACAGGAAATACATAGGATGGGCAGTTACCATCTTTTACTTATGTGTTTGTATAGTGCCTAGCACGTGACTCGGGCACCTAGATGCTACTGAATTACAATAAATAAATAAATATTATTATTAACATTGTGGGAGAAAGTAGAGATTCTGGATTTTCCTAAATTTGCGGTTCAATTTCCCAACCTTAATATTACATTAGTGCTGGATGCACTATTGTATTATCTGTACAGAACCACTGGTGTACATAGACACTTCCTGATCTTTCCCTCTATCCAACAGCAGATTTTGGACCCCCACCAAGCTCTTACACTTCAGAAAGATCTTTCTCCCTTCCCAGTACCTCAGCTTTAGATTATTTTGAGGGAAAAGTATTTCATGGGTCAAAGACAACAGTGAATATAGAGAAAATAATTTGTTTCACAGTAGAGACACAAACATTTCTGGTGATATTTTCCTTACATGCTATACACTTCAATATCATGCTCTCTTAATGGTATAATGCTGTACATAATTCACATTGTTACATTTAGAGCTACAGTTTAAAGCAGTGTACAGTGGTTAAAAAGTGATTATTTAACATACTGCTGTATTTCCTGTACTTAGGGCCTGGAGCCTGCAAAAACGTATGCACATGCTTAACTTTACTACCATGCACAGTTCCCTTGAAACAGTAGGGAGGGGATGGAATCAATCAACTTACGGTAGTAAAGTTAATCATGTGCATTAAGCATTTGCAGGATCGGGGCCTTACACTGTATATCACAGCAGGGCATTTATACGGACTTTTCAAATGCAAACACAGCATTACTGTGCTGCATCAAAATGCTCACAAGAGACCCCAGACTTATTATTCCATCTGAAAAACAGAGAAGCAATGTAGAGAAAAGCCAGCCAAATAAAAGCCCATTTAGAGAAGCACTGTGAGACCACACTTCTGCACCTGAGAGGGTGCGCTGCCAGAACCCTCTTTGCTTTGGAGGTAATTCCAATGGCACCCAGGGCACATATGCTCTAATGGTGAGCTCACTGGGGCAGTGATGGTTTTTGTTCTGTATCTGTATAGAGCCCAGCACAGTGGGGTCCTGGTCCATGACTGGGGCTCCTAAATACTACTGCAATTCAGATAATAAATAATGAGAAATAAATCTGGAGACAATTCTTGAAGGAGAAGAACTACAGAAGATTTCCTGGAAAAGGGAAGTGACCTGCTAGCTACTCGTTTTGGCACTGTTCAGAGGACAGGTGGGGCTACTAGAGAGGCTCCACAGCATTTGACATAAATCAGGAAGTGGGAAGGACTGGATAAAGTGCTCTAAATCTCAACTCTCTGCTGGGACAAGAAGTGTGTCAATAATTATTAAATAAAACCTCTTCACTGAGCCATGGGGAAGGAAACGTACATTCCTAAACTGAGTAACCAAGTGATCGTATTGTTTTAACCCTTGTTCTTCCTCATCTACCCCCTCCCTACTCTTTGTAGCCTCCCTCATTGCATCCCATACATAATTATACTTTGGACTCTACCAAATTCACAGCTGAAAAACGTGTCACGGACCTTGAAATCTGATCTTGTGTGTGCTTTTACCCTGTACTATACAGATTTCACAGGGGAGACCAGTGTTTCTCAAATTGGGGGTCCTGACCCAAAAGGGAGTTGCAGGGGAGGTCACAAGGTTATTTAGGGGGGTTTCAATATTGCCACCCTTACTTCTCCACTGCCTTCAGAACTGGGTGGCCGGAGAGTGGCAGCCGTTCAGCAGGCACCCAGCTCTGAAGGCAGCGCCGCCGTCAGCAGCAGTGCAGAAGTAAGGGTAGCAGTACTGCAACCCCCCCTACAATAACCTTGCAAACCCCCCCACCCCCTCCACACACACATTATTCCTTTTTGGGCCAGGATCCCAACAATTATAACATCATGAAATTTCAGATTTAAATAGCTGAAATCATGAAATTTACTATTTTTTAAATCCTTATGACTGTGAAATTGACCAAAATGGGCGGTGAATTTGGTAGATCGTGAATTATACTGTAAGATCTACAGGGCAAGGACAATGGCTTTCTATTTGTTTGTAAAGCCCCTAGCACACTTTGTGGTGCTGTAAAAATAAATCCATAAATAATAACTAGTTGCATTCCTTTATGATTCAGTATGATTGGATTTTATGTGTGAATTACTGAATTAAAATGTTCACTTTTCCATTTGGGGCCAAATTTTCAACCAGGTTTCAAAAGTAGATCTACCCCAGCATATCACTTTGCATGTACATAAACAAAACATTGGTGCATTCACATTAGATAATTGTGCCTGCAAATCACCCTTTTGAAAGAACTTACTGCATTGGTATAGACAAAAGTATGGTTCACATATGCAGAAATATGTATCCATTAAGTTCATGGTCACATTTACAGCAGCTGTCTGAAAATTGGCCTTTGTGTCTTTTTGGCTAGTAGTAAGAGTATCATAATGATAAAATGCATCCAACCCTGGAAACCTACGTGTACCTCTGGGTTTCCAATTACATTTGCTTTACATTGATTGCTTTGATTATAAATACAGTCTGATATTGGACAGGTGGTTGTAGTTTAAATGAACACGGTCAGAATAAAAAAATCATATTAAAAATAGGTATCTAAATTCCCATCATCTTTAATAATCCTTTAGGTTTTCCATTTTACTCAGCTTGGGCAGTGAAATGAGAGTGGTCAGTTACACTTGTTCTTCTGTATTGGCTAGAATATTTGAGTTTCCATCAGGAGAATGTTTAAATAAAAACTAAAACATGCCCTTTGTTATCCAAAAACAAATTAATAAGAATATTTTTATCATATAAAACTTAGATTTTGTAAATAAACACAAAACCTATACTTTAGCCTTAAACTATTAGACAACATCCCCTTAATCTGCCATACATATCCTAGGACACTGACACCATAGTAATCTACTAGACTCTAGTCTTTTCATTCACTCCTGATAGTCCTACTGGTAGAAATGTCATAAACATAAATAATAAAAGTCACTACCCTGAGACAAAAGCAGCTGGAGATTTAAATTCTCTCAGTGATCCATTTCTGCTGCCTAGGAAACCACGTCAGATTTTTTAACTCCAGATATAGCTTTTCACAGATAATATAGTTCCAAAAGCTGTCACATCTGCTAGCGAGCAGGAGAAAAAAATCACAGACGGCAGATTCAGAGCAGTGGGAGGGATCAGCTGGAAAGGAGGGGCAAGCAGAGAGAAGGGTTAGGCTCGGATGAGAGGAAGGGGGAATTAGGTTGGAAGAAGGAAAGGAAATCAGAGTTGGAAGGAGGGATTGGGAGACAACAGAGAAACAGAGGGGCATAGAAAATGATCAGCTGGTCAGAAGAAAGAAGGAAGTAAATGGTAGCAGGAATTGTTCCTTGTTATCACACAGTATTTCAGATACTAAAGCAAATTTGCTCTTGTGCTTTGTTATTTCATCAGCTTCCCTGATATAATTATAGTTTCACTGGTGCATAGGGCAGGTATATAAACTATGACTGTCATTGTGTGTGTGCGTACGTGTATACACACACACTTGCTCGCTCTCTCTCAATCTCTCAACGTGAATGAGAGAAATAGGTAGCAGGGTGTCTGATGCTTACTTGATTATTTTTTATTTAGAACAATTTCTTACAGCAACTGAAACACCGTTTTGCTGAGAAGTTCTACCCTATGGGCATCACCATTCTGCTACCAAGCTTGGTGGGTCATGCCCTCCCTGGACCAAGAACACAGAACTCTTAGATACTGGATGGGGAAAAGTATCAATCCAGTGTCCCCAAGAGACTCCTCAGTTGTTGCTCTGAAAAGTGTTGAAGGACTACAAAGAGGGGCTGCGGGAGTTCATCCAGTCCAGCCAGGCTGCAGGCAGAGTCACTGTGATGGGCGGGAGGGGGGAGTTGAAGTTGGAGTCAGAGAGCACAGGGAGGGATCCCAGAGAACCCCCCAAACAAAAGGAAAACCCCATTAAAACTCACTGAGATGCAAGTCACAACAGTGTAATACATTTCAAGTATGGTGTATGCTAACAAGATAATTACCCATGTGTTTGGGTATGTATAATACACACAAAGTATTTTATTGCATTCCAAGCCCTATAGAATCCTAATGTTTACTGACCTGACATGATCTTTATTTACTCCATGTCATAGACGTTCATAGCACTTTGCAGACAAACAAAACTGTCAGTTTCCTTCCCTAAGAGTTTTCAAATCTAAATGAAACTTTATACAGCCAGGGCTAACAACCAGTAAAGAGTGGGTGGAGGGGAAAAAAGGTGGGGGCTAATGGCAGGAGGCCAGACAGCCTCTCGATGTCACTTCCCACCCTACATCTCTATGATTCTATATTTGAAATGGGATCTCAGAGTGCGGTGTCCTGCCGTGATCCCTCTCTGCACCTTGATCTGAGGCCCTGGGCTTTGGAAATGTTGGTTTAGGTGCTTTGCTTCCCTAAAGGAAGAGATTACGTTTGCTGCTGCACTATAACTTTCAGTGTTTCAAGTCCTACATTTTTTTCTGATAATAAAGCTGTATGTCTGGCAAGATGGGTGCACCATGCAACCTAACAGCACTGCAGACTGATGTAATGCTCTAAATCCTGTGTGAACACATACCCAGGCGTACAGATTAATATTCTGTTAGAAATAAGATTAGGAGAGATTTATCTGTTATGTTGCTGGGTTTATTTTGTGACAGATGAGAAAGGAAATGCAAACTCCCAACATTTGATACATGGCTTTTACCAAAAGGATGGGAAGGACCATGAAACTAAATTGTTGGTTTTTTTCTTTTCTTGTCTCATCTATTAAGAGCAAAATAGGCCACCTAATAAATATGTCTTTCCTGAGCTTATTGTGAACAGTATTTATTGTCATGCTCCTCTGTGGTTTTTAGACATACTGGGCCAAATTTACATCTGATGACATAAAAGCTCTTTGAAAGGAAGGAGCTTTTGTACTGTGCAAATCTAATACTATCACAACCCAAACGTTAGCCAGCTTCTTTCTTTATGAAATAATAAGGCTGTATTTGACTGACAAAAGTTGGGAGGAGGGGAACTACTATCATCTTCAGGTACAGATGAGACAGAGATTAAATGACTTATTCAAGTTCACACAGGAAGCCTGTAGCACAGCCAGAGACTGAACTTTGATCTCCTGAGTCACAGCCCAGTACTTTAGCTGCAAGATCTAGAAGAGTAGCCTCACTGGGTACACCTACACAGGGATAGAAGACCTGCATTGGCGCAGGTCAGCTGACTCGGGCTGGAAGAGCTTGGGCTGCAAGGCTACAAATCACTATGGAGACCTTTGAGCTCAGGCTCTCGCTGCAGGGCTAAACATCACGATGTAGATGTAGACGTTCAGGCTCAGGCTGGAGCTGAGTTCTGGGACTCTCAACCCTTGCATCTACACAGTGACTTTTTAGCCCCTAAGCCCGAGCACCGCGAGCCCAGTCAGCTGACCCAGGCCGGCCACAGGTTTTTTATCCCTGTGTAGACGTAGCCTTTCTGTTCCTCTTATTAGATCGACTGGAGGATTAGGGTTAGCAAATACCAATGTAACACCAGCACTGCTTTTCCCAGCCTCAGAGATCAATCCACAGGACTCACTCTCAATTAGCTCTGCTGAGAGGGGGGCACCTTTCAGCCACCTTTCTCACTTGCCTTGAATCACAGATGGACACTTCCCTACATTCACAGTCCCATTCCATTCACAGTGGACACTCCAGGCACCACACAGCCCACCTGCAGATTCCCTGAGGTACATCCAAAAATGAAGATGGATTGTTTTCATTTTTAAAAAATCATGTTTTTTCACATGCTCTCCACTGGCCATCATAACAGACTGCTCATTAATTCAAGACACTGTGGAGACATTTGCTAAGCTTGCCCTTCCTTGGGACTCACTATATAAGGGCAGGAAGATCCCAAGCCCTGATTCTCCATTTGTCCTGCACCTTGCAAAGTCATCTACATCTGTGCAAAGGGTGCTACCAAATCAAAATGGTAGCATTTTACACTCACTGTGCCCAGATGTAACTGCCCACGCAATGAAGACTCAGGCCTCAGGATGCGTGCCTTAGCAATGTGGTGGAAATGTGCTGAGATGGCAGGAGCATGCCACCTGATCATGATGACACCAATAGCTAGGCTAGCAAGGTTTTGGAGACAATTTTAACGACTTCCAAACAATAATAAAGACAAGTTGATTCCCCACTTGTCATAATGTAGGTAATAACACATTGCTTTGCAGTCACGCAGTTCAAAGTGCTTTATGAAAACACTAAACCTGCCACCAGCCTGTGACACTGGTCAATTGTATTATCCCCATTTTACAGATGGAGAACTGAGGCACAGAGCTGTAAAGTGACTTACCCCAAACCTAGGGTGACCAGGTGTCTGGTTTTTGACTGGCATGCCCCGTAGAAAAGGGACCCTGGTGGCTCTGGTCAGCACCACCGACCAGACAGTTAAAAGTCCGGTCAGCGGTGCTGCGGCGCTAAGGCAGGTTAGTCCCTACCTGTCCTGGCTGAAACCGCACTGCGCCCCAGAAGCAGTCAGCAGGTCTGTCTCCTAGGTGGGGGAGTCCACAGGCCCCCCTCCGCCCCTGAGCACTGGCTCCGCACTCTCATTGGCCAGTGGGAGCTGGGGTGGTGGTGATCCCTGCGGGTGAGAGCAGTGCGTGGAGCCTCCTGCCCGTGCCCACTCCCCTCCGCCTAGGACCCGGACCTGCTGGCTGCTTCTGGAGCACGCACAGTGTGGTGCCAGGACAGGCAGGCAGTCTGCCTTAGCCCCCGCACTGTACCACTGACTGGGAGCCGCCCGAGGTAAGCCCACGCCCCAACCCCAAGCCCCAACCTCCTGCCTCAAACTGCAGCCCCCTCCCGCACTCCAAATCCCCCTGCTCCACCCCCCAACCTGGAGCCTCCTCCTGCACCCCAAACCCCTCATTTCTGGCCCCACCCCAGAACCCACACCCCCAGCTGGAGTCCTCACCCCGCTCCTGCACCCCAACCCCTGCCCTAGCCCAGCGAAAGTGAGTGAGGGTGGAGGAGAGGGAGCCACCGAGGGAGAGGGAATGTAGTGAGTGGGGGACGGGGGCCTTAGGGAAGGGGCGGGTCTAGGATTTTTTTTGTGTGACTAGAAAATTGGCAATCCTACCCAAACCATACAGTGAGTCATATAAACTGATCTTAGAACCTAGACCCTGACTGATCCCCAGCCCCCTGCTGTACCCACTACACTAAAATGACCCTGCAGCCACAATTCAGACCACACCTCCTCTCAGGTATCGGTTATTTTGTCACCCAGCTCTTAGACTACAGAAGGGATGGGAATGGGAGGAGCCTCTGATTTGTAAGGGCAACAACATCATCATATATAGGGTGAAGACACATTTCTTATAAAGGGTTTTGAAGGGACCAGGAGCCTGGATTTTTATTTTATCCAACTATGTTAATGTTTGACTCTTATGTAAGACCAAGGCAATCAATCTAAAAACAAAAGTAATATCAATACTGCTCAAGGGTTAATTCAGCAAGGTAGCAGCACAAACCTGCTGCCACCCAGGAACCCGAGTTTGCCCTTTAGATACCGTGCAGGAGCTACGTTAAATGGATATGGCCCGATTCTCCCCTCCAGTGCACCTGGTTTACACTGTAACCAAAAGGATAGTTTGGATTAAGAAGCGAAGGAGATGTTAGGCTAACGGGGGTCCAAACCCTCGGTGTAGAGGAGTAGGGGAAATTGAAGTTGCTACTGTGAGAAAAGGCAAAGATAAGTTGGAGACAGTGTGTTATGGGAAAGTAAGAGTGAGCAAGGACGTGACCCAGGGCTTTGTTACCATTATGTTTGGATTATAACTGGTTTAAGCAACGTTTTTAATAAATGTTTATGAAAATTGTGAATGGTTTATTAAAATGTTATCTATATTGCTAGTATGCGAAGGACATTGGTGCAGATGTCAATTTAAATAATGTGCAGTGTAAAGAGCCAATAAGAAGGTGGAAGCAATAGAATTATGGTAAAGGACAGTTTAATGTTAATGAGTACTATAATACAGTATAAAAGGAGCAGTTTTGCTAAATTGGAAGGGAGAGCTGCAGTTGGCATCCAAAGGATACCATTATGCCAGCAGTGAGTGGAGGGGGTGTCCAGTGGCCGACGATGGGGGTGGGTGTGCAAGGCTGGTGGCGGGGTGAAGATGCAGCACACAGGGTCGGCCGCTCCTCATGCTGGTCCATCAGTGCAGCCCCCACCCCAAGCAGCTCTCAGGCCCTGCCCTGCATCCTGTTTCTGGCCAGCACTGGCTGCACACTGCGAGCTCTGGTGGCTGGTGAGAATGGGCAGGTGCCAGGCAGCAGCCATTACGTGTTGCCTCTGTAGCCCACCCATCAGCCCTTTACGTGCTCCCCCTCTTGCTGTCCTCTCCCTGCTTTGCTCCTTCGCCCCTACACCCCAGCCCCGCTGTTCCTTCATAACCCCCTGGCGGGGCGTGTCCCGCTCCCAGAGCTGTGCAGGGAACCAGCCTCTGGTCAGAGCGCTCAGCTCACCAGCAGCCTGGCTGGCAGGCTCCTTCCTTCCCCCACTGCCTCTGGCTGGGCCGGCACCCTGGGAAAGCCCAAGACCCTCCGGCCTGGGATGTTGGCCAGGAGGAGCCAAGCCTTGCATGTGCCAAAGCCCCACACAGCGCTGGTACGGGGAAGCCTCTCCGCCCTTCAGCTAAGCTCTGGAGTGGGGCGGGGGAAGTGATTTCCAGCCTGTTCACACCCCGAACCTGCTGACTCCACGGCAGCCCTGGGGCAGGAGCTTAGCCCCCCTCTTCACCCCCCTTCCCCTGCCCTGGGTCCTGCCCAAGGGAGCGCAGGGCTGCTCCATCCCCTAGGCACCCTTCCCTACTGAGCCACCTCTCTGGCCCATTTTCTGAAGTTCCTGCAGCCAGGTTCCCTGAGCCCTGGTGCACAATGCAGCCTTAGGGCTTAACCCCTTCCTGCCCCTTCCTTCCTTCCTGTAGCCAGTGGGGAGGTGGTGGCAACAGGAGGCAGCTGGGTTATGTCGGTGGCCAGCAGCAGCCTGGAGGTGTTAGCTGCCTTTCGACACTGTATGGGCAGGAAGGAACAAGCTGTTTCCAGCCGGAGGGGGACAGCGGAGAAGAAGAGATGAGCTCTGCAAAGACACAAGCCAGGTCATCCCTTCCTCCTCTCCTCCTCCCCTGCGGCTGGAAGCAGCTCCCATCCCTTCCCTCCTGAACAGTGCCAAAAGGCTGCTGCTGGCCACATTCTGGTGTAAACGCTGGTAGAATTTGGGGGCCTTCATTCCCCCCCCCCCACCACGTTGCCTTGGGAAGGTGCAATGCCATGTACCAGGAGAGGCAGGTCCATCCCAGGGGCCCAGCCAGGCATGGAGGGCAGAGAGCGCTGGCAGAGAAGTTCGGGTTGGTGACCCCCCCGTGTGAGAGAGGTGTACGGGAGTGTGTGTGTGTGTCACCTCTCCCCATGGAGGGGGAGGAGGTGTGTGTGTCACCCCTCCCTATGTGAACCCTAAAGCCTTAAAGATAAGAAGGTAAATAAAAAGAATTTAACTATGCAGTATTTCTTTTTAATGGGGGCTCAGTCAACTTCATGTTAATTTTAACATTTGTACTGCATAGTTCTGATTGATGGCCGTTGAACTCACTTGAATACGAGTAATTTTACCAGGTGTCCCATATTCAGCAGAGGGAAATATGGTCACCCTATTTTTTAATAAAGTTTGGTTGTATCATTCAAAGTGTTGCCTAGTGATCCTACTAAACAGTTTTTCTGAAACGAACCTAGAAGCTTGAATCTGAAAACCAAGCTGGGTTTTCTTGGACCTTTATGTTTAACAACTCAGTATTAATTGGGAACATTTCAGCATAAAGGTTAACAAATGTTGACAGCATTGGTATAACCCATTCATATCAACAGAGATGCACAGGAGCAAAAGTGATGTGATAGAGTGGAAAATTGGTCCCATGGTTTAGATCCTGATCTGGCAGGGTCTGAGATTGGTGTGATGATAAATGTGCTCTCCCCTAACCTCTGGGGCTGAGGAGGGTAGCATCTTATGTTAACCACCAGAGATTCTGTCACTGACTGAAGAGGAGTGTTAACTGGATTCCCAGAGCATTATGTCTGAGCCAGACCAACGGAGCATTATGGTGACATGGGGCCTTAGATACCATCCTTCTACAAAGATAGATAAACCTTGATTATCAGGAACAAAAATCATGGAGTCTAGGTCTGAAAATAAAATATTGTATGATCCAGGGGAATGGGATGTATGTAGTTAAATGCATTTTTACTTACAATTAGAGCTAATCTGTCTAATTGTTTCAAACAGTTTACTCGACATATTTAGCCTTTTCTCGCTGCTCATGAATTGTCTTTGAACCGATTGTGATTTTTACGAACACATCAAATAGTTTTGACAAACATGTTTGACCTGTGGGTTGTTCACAAACTGTTCACAGCAAATATCCAGTTAGGAACGGATACTGAGAATTCGTTATTTGACGTTTGGGACTGGTCACCCAGCTCGCATGCTGTTGTTTCTGTTCCATGATAGGATGCTGAACTTTTACCAAGTACATACACTTTCCTCTGTAAGGAATTTTGTTTAGTCACAAAACAAAATTTTGTTTCTCAGTTAACTGACTCTCACCTACTGGGCCCCAGATTCTCTCTCATGAATGTTCTTACACACAAAATGTTTTTCACATGAATGTTCACAGGCAGCACACCACAGAGGGGCACTTACAGGCTGCTTTGAAGCCCAGTTGCTAATATCACAAACAGGTCTTTATACTAGTTGACCAGCCTATTTACTAATAGCTTATTTATAAGCCATTGTTCATACATATCAATATGCTGCACAATGTGAGCATCAATACACAGTCTTACCACATGATTAATGACTTGACTGCTTCGGGGAGAGAGAATTTATACAATGCCAGTATAGCAGCACCCCTTTCACAAGCAGCAATTTAGGGATTCAGCTGCACTGGGCATTGTCTTAGGATGGGCTTCAAAAGGGGGATTGGCCTTTTATCTTTTCAGCAAATGCCTCATTTTGTACATATTCCCAAGCCCCACCTTTGAGTACTCACTTACCAGCTATGTGCTTCTCTTCTTCTTCTCAGACTACTTCACTGTTCGGTCCTCCAGTACATTAAGTCACTTAATATCCTGGCAAACAAGAGGAGAAATGGATCAGTAAATATTACTGGACAATTGCCACACAGACCTACCTTCTCCATGTGTGTGTGCATAGGTGTATGAGTGTGTGTGTGTGTGTGTGTGTGTGAGAGAGATCACTTGGTTAAAAGAGATTGTGTGTACATTGCCAATGTAAATCTGACAAATGGTTTTCAAATAGTATGAAATTAGCCAGTTTCCTGATACTTCAGATATACAACACAATATGTCAGCAGCTGTGCTGAAAGGGTCTTAGCTGACATAGCAAAGAAGAAATGCAGGGATATGGGCATGAGGGGTTTTAGCTGGTGAATCAATAAGTATCTCTGATAGGTATGGTGAGGGTCCCTGCAGATATAAGGGGCTCCCTGGAGATATTGTTACATCTTGCATACAGAGAGCCAGTAGGCATGTTCCTGACATGGGCTGTCTGCTTTCCCAAGCATCATCAGGGGTGACTTTAACCTTCCTCACCAACTGCCAAGTCCAGCAAGGCATTTTCTTTCCATGCTCCACGTTGTTGACAGCTTACACTAACAGGTCCCAAATGCCACGTCCCCGTAAGAGACACACATTCTTGCTTGTCTAAAGGGGATGGGGAGGTGAAAGAAAGGAGATCTCACTGACTGTCCCACTGTGAGAATGCCAGTAGAGGACAATTCTGAGTAGAAAAAGGGCTGCAGGGAAACTACCACTGCCATCCAGCAAACCCGATTGGTGGACGGTGTTGCTGGGCTATAGGAGTAAAGATGGAGTAAATTCCTTCCCAAAGGAGCCCAGGTCCCAGTTTTCTTTCCCTTCCAGAACCAGATCTGAAGGGAAAAGCTCCACAAACCCCACTGCTCTCCTCTCACATTGCCCTAAAGTGGTATTGCCAACACACAAGAGCTCAGCACATGCATTCCTGGCACTGCTAAGATTGAAAATGCAGCTCCAAAGAGAAGGGGTTAACCCATAGAAGCACAGCCACTGAGAGGTTAGTTTAAACTGACAAACCTAGTCCTCTGTAAACAGAGGAAACAAATCACATGAAACCGCAGCCATTAGAATGTTGTTGTTTTAAATACAAAAAGCAAACCCAGTGACCGTCCCCAGACCTGCGATCTGAAGCTTACCCCAGATTTCTCACTGCTCCGGAACCAGTGGTGAGGTGGAAATATTCTCACGCTGGAATCCGTTGACTCTCCGAGAAACTTGAGAGAGAAAGGAGAAGGCAAGAGAGAGCGGGAGAGAAGGGGGCGGAGGCAGCTCTGACATGTTTGTACAGTGCCTGGTTCACCTAGCTGTGAATTTGATTTCAGGGTGTGGTGGTAGATGAGACACAGAAATGTTCAGCGCTGGAAAGTTTCAGGCTCTCATTGCAAAGAGCATGATGAATGTTGACACTGGGGCCTCATGAGATCCTCCTTCCTCCTCCTCATCACCATCTCCCTTTGGACTCTGGAAGGGACAGAAGAGAGAAGGTGCTCAGAGTCGTACTAGAGCAATGAGGTTTGCTGGGTCTCAGACAAAAACCTCTGCAAGGTCGCCACCTTGCAGCCCTCCTCACTGGCTGACCTATTAATGCTCCAACTTGCCGTTACCGCACTTCGCTCATTTCCACTGCCTTGGGGCCTAGAGCTGCTGCAGTTCCTAATGAATCCCGACGTCTCCTGCTGTGTTGTGAATTTCAGGACCTGCCGCAAATTCCTAGTCATTCCTGGCAGGTGGAGCTTTGATCATTTGATATGTGTCTGGATAGATGATAATTAATTTGCATTGCAGATGTGCAGCACATGACCTGGTGCCAATACTTTCCCTCTGTAGCTTGCCACAAGTCAGTGCTGTGTGATTTACTGTTTAGTATCACCCTATGACCCTGTTGCTTTGATTGTGCTGTGGCTTGGGGCTTATTGACTCCTGGAAATGTACATTTCTGCGTCAGTGACTTCTGTCTGCTGGAACATCAGCCAGCAGAGGGGGAGGGGAAGAGGTGGAACATGGATGAGGAACAGGAGGAGGTCAGAGTTCATGTCTGCCAAAGCCATCAACAGCTCTTTCCCTAGAGCAAATAAAGGGGACTCTTGCCTTATTGCAACAGTCTATTGCAAACAATGCCAGTCTAAACACCAAGATGATTAGGTCCAAAGAGCAAAGATAAAAATACCCTCAGCCCTCACTGTGTAATTTACTCCCTTTTGTGTGTGTGTGTGTGTGTGTGTTTTGCTAACATGGTATTAAATTTAAAAAAAAAAAAATCCATGATGTAAGTAACCCTGATTAATTAAACTGACATGGGCACCACGGACAGATATCATGGCCCAGTGAATGGGGCAGAGAAGGAGCAGAATGGGGCAGAGAAGGGGACCTCAGGAGACCTGGGTCCGAATTCTGACCCTGCCACCGACTGGCTGCGTCCCCTCGGGTAAGTCACCTCCAAGTGCCTCAGTTTCCCCTCCCACTACTTCACTTGTCTATTTAGATTACAAGCTCTTCAGGACAAGGTGTCTTTTACTATGTATATGTACAGTGCCCAGCACAATGGGCCCAGGATCTCAGCTGGGATCTATAGGAACGACTGTAGTACAGAGAATCATGAGGATAATACCGAGGGCAGGTCTACACTGGAAACGCTACATTGGCGCAGCTGCATCAATGCAGCTGTGCCGCTGCAGCGTGTCTGGTGAAGACACTCTATGCCGACAGGAGAGCGCTCTCCCGTCGGCATAATTACTCCCCCTCCATGAGAGGCAGAAGTTCTGTTGGCAGGAGAGCATCTCTGCTGATATAGCACGGGTATGGACAGCGCTTAGGTCGCTGTAACTCATATCGCTCAGGGGGGTGTCTTTTTTCACACCCCTGAGCAATGTAAGTTAGATCAACTAAAGTGGTAGCATAGACCTGCCCTTAGACAGAGTGAGGATGTGTACGTAGGGACAGTGGCCTGTACTGGAATAAAGTTTGATGTTGTGTTACAATGACTGGGATCAATATTCTCTCCTCGGCTTTTCACAGCTTCTGGCAGTCTGCCAAGAACTCACAAGGAGGTTTTCTGCTGGAGACAGGAAGTGCAGTCACTGCTTCCCTACATTATCTACAGGTCCTTGTCTGCTGAGGCCTGCCGAGGAGATTTCCTACTGGTTCGCTCCAGCAGCCTCTTTGGTGTCTAGGAAGTGAAGTTAGCCAAGACCCTTTCTATTTGCGGATTAGCCTGCCTGCTCTTATTGGGGCATGTAAAGTTGGGAGTCCCATGAGCCGTTGTATCCAAGAAAGGGAACATTTTTATTAGTGATGGCAAACACCAAACAGGGCTCAGAAGAGAGAAGGGCCAGCATTAGCCTCCCAGCAGCTCTCCCTTCAGAAGATAATAGCTCATCTTAATTACTTAGCCTTTTACAGTTTGTATGGCAAATTCCACCTTCTCTATATGTATATATATATCTGTCTTCTTACTATATGTTCCATTCAATGCATCCGATGAAGTGGCTGTAGCCCACAAAAGCTTATGCTCTAATAAATTGGTTAGTCTCTAAGGTGCCACAAGTACTCCTGGGTTTTTTTCAGAAGACTGCAATTTGGGCTGCAAAGTGCTGCCATGTGGAGGATCAGAGCACGATCCCTTGTTTGCCAGGTTGGCAAGGGATGTGCCTGCTGCTGAGATGTGTCTGTTACACTCTTGCATACTGTCAATAGCATCTGCTACTTCTATGCATCTCCACTGTGCCAGGCCGTGAGTGTTGGTCTATATGGGTAAGTTTGGGAGAGTAGCACAAAGAAATCTCACTTATACTATACAGGGAGTCACCCAGGTTTGGGACTGCCTTTAAATCTACACAAGACTGATCCCCCACGGCTTTAAGTGTTTCGGGAGCATTGCACAAAGCCCTCTAAAACAAGAGGTACATCTTAGTCATGGAGACAAGCTTTGCCACAGACGGAAGAGCCTGGCTTTACTTGCCAGAATGAGGACTTTGGATGGAGCCAAAGACAAGCCTGCTGACAGCAATTCTGGGCCCCCACACACGCACAAGCCACGCCCATGCAGCTGCGGTCCGCCTGACATTTGGGCGGTGCTGTGCCTCTGCTGGCTGGTGTCCAACAAGCTGCCAGCTGCGCTGCTGGGCGCACTCTTCCCGCACAGCCAGGGCTTCCACAAGCCTGCCCAGTACGGTTACCAACTGCCTAATCATGCAAACCCATAGACCCTTGCCCCGAGACCACGCCCCTGTCCCACCCCTTCTTTGAGACCCCACCCCCTGCTCACTCCATCCCCACTTCCTCCTCCATTGCTCACTCTCCCGCACCCTCACTCACTTTCACCAGACTGAGGCAGAGGGTTGGGGTGCAGGTTCTGGGAGGGAGTTTGGGTGAGGGCTCTGGACTGGGACAGGGGTGCAGGAGTGGGGCAGGGGGTCAGTGCTTACCTCAGGCGGCTCCCACAAACAACTGGCACACCCCTCTGGCAGCAGCTCCTAGGCGGAGGGCCCAGAGGGTCTCCGCGCGCTGCTGCCTGCGGGCACTGCCCCCGCAGCTCCCATTGGCCAGTGCGGAGTCAGCACTCAGGGCAGGTGCAGCGCACGGAGACTCCCTCCCTATGGGCCACAGGGACATGCCGGCCGCTTCCAGGAGCGGTGTGGAGCAAGAGCGGGCAGGAAGCCTTTTAAATCACCCAGGCCCCTGGCCAATTGCCCTCTTTGCCCTCCCCTGTCGGCAGGCCCGGAGCCAGAGCAGCTCAAAGCCTGACGTGAACCTCAGTAGTCTTGGATCTTAAATAAAGACCAGGAGCGTCATTTAGGGTGGGCAGGGGGCGGCTCTAGCCCCCCTCTGAGTTTTGTACCCAAGGTCTCCTCACAGTGCATGCCCTACCTCAGCTGGGAGCTCTTAATTGCATCACATCTTGAGTGTGATATGTAATGAATTCTGTACTGCTCCCAGCTTCCGCCTTTGGGGCAGGGAGTTTGTTTATAAACAGAAGCAGGGTGATTAAGATAACAAAAGCCTTGTCATTAAATTAAGGATTGTTAGATGATCCTGAAAGCATTGCCAGGCACTCCAGTTAAAAGATAGGAAACAAAGGGTAGGAATAAATGGTTAGAGTAGAGAGAGGTAAATAGTGGTATCCCACAGAGCTCTGTACTGGGACTGGTGCTGTTCAACATATTCATAAATGATCTGGAAAAAAGGGTAAACAGTGAGGTAGTAAAATTTACAGAGGATACAAAACTACTCAAGATAGTTAAGTCCAAAGCAGGCTGAAAATGGTTACAAAGAGAGCTCACAAAATTGGGTGACTGGGCAACACAATGGCAGATGAAATTCAGTGTTGACAAATGCAAAGTAATGCACATGGCAAAATATAATACCAACTATGCATACAAAATGATGGAGTCTAAATTAGCTGTTGCCCATCAAGAAAGAGATCTTGGAGTCATTGTGGATAGTTCTCTGAAAACATCCACTCAATGTGCATTGACAATCAAAAAAGCTAACAGAATAGTGGGAATCATTAGGAAGGGGATAGATAATAAGATGGAAAATATATCACCTCTATATAAATCCATGGTACGCTCATTGAATACTGCATGCAGATTTGGTCACCCCATCTCAAAAAAAGATGTATTGGATTTGGAAAAGGTACAGAGAAGAGCAACAGAAATGATGAGGGGTCTGGAACACCTACCGTATAGAGAGAGATTAAAAAGACTGGGACTTTTCAGCTTGGAAAAGAGATGACAAAGGGGGAATATGATAGAGGTCTATAAAATCATGAATGGTGTGAAAAAATTGAATAAGGAAATGTTATTTACTCTGTCACATAACACAAGAACTAGGGGTCACCCAATGAAATTTATAGGCAGCAGATTTAAAACAAATAAAATAACATATTTCTTTCACTGTGGAACTCTTTGCCAGGGGTGTTGTGAAGACCAAAACTATAACAGGGTTCCAATAAGAGCTAGATAAGTTCATGGAGGATAGGTCCATCAATGGCTATTAGCCAGGATGGGCAGGAGTCCAACACCATATTCTGCATGTCCCTAGCTTCTGTTTGCCAGAAGTTGGGAGTGGATGACAGGGGACAGATCACTTGATGATTGCCTGTTCTGTTCATTCCCTCTGCAGTACCTGGCATTGGCCACAGTCAGAAGACAAGATACTGGGCTAGATGGACCATTGGTCTTATGCAGCATGGCAGAATGGCCATTCTAATGTTCTTGTAAAGAACCCAGATGTATCTGCCCCCCGCTGTAACCCACTAGACCCCACTCCTCTCCCAGAGCACAGGAGTCCTGATGGGGGTCTCTCTCTCTCCACAGAGTTAGTAGCAAAGTAAGTTAGTCTTTAAGATGCCACTGGACTCCTCATTGTTTCTGTGGATACAGACTAACACGGCTACCCCTCTGATACTTGGGAAAGTAAGAATACACATTAAAATTTTAAACCTTACCAGTGTCCCTTAAGTGACTTGCTACAAGATGTCAGAACATGTTAGTATTAAAGCTGAGTGGGTCTAATATTTATTTAATTTTCTTTCTTTTATGTAGGAATTAGATATAATGCGCCCGTCAGCTAATTGTTAGGTTATCTGCCAAAAAAACTACAGTTTTCAAGCGCCTAAGGAGCCCCTGGAATCATGGTTAAGGTTGCCCCGCCCCCACACCAAAATCTGAAGTGGTGCCCCTGATGAAGACTAGGACATTTTCCAGGTTTTTTAGGTATGACTTGGATTCCTAGCATCCCATGCACTTTTGAAAATAGACTTTCGCTTGGATTGAAGTTATCTATATTTTCCCTCCAATTACAATTTGTCCCTTTGCCTCTGATCACTCTTCCCAGTTGCTCTTTCAGACTGCTTCTCCCAACCCCAGGACTGCCTCCCCTATGGCAGCCATAACTGGGGAACAAGACAGCAGGGTGTAATGGTTACCCTCACTGGCTCAGCCTGGTTATTTGATTTATAAATACAGCAAATTATCTGAACCACCTCACACCATGTCTCCAAAAGGGAGAAACTTGTTGCCTTATTTCAATCGGCTGCTGTGGGTCTCCTTTCTATCTCTCTCCCACATAGCCCAGCACAAAACCCAGCACCAGTACTCACCACCTGCTGCCGCCCCCTCGCTCTCATCTTTGGTGGATCAGACTCAAGGAGCTTTCTATTGCAGCAGGCCCCAGATATGTGCTGGAGACTGGGAGCGGCAATCCAGCAGCAGGTTTGGAGCTCAGGTGCAATTTAGATAAGCATTCTAAAGTTGAGGTGCTTACCCAAGGCTTATCTGAACCATGCAGACCTTGAGTCTGTACAGCTGGCAGGGAATCTCACAAGAAGAGCCTCTCACCGTGTTCTCATTTATTTTACTTAATTATATTATTTTTTACACATTTGCTTTCAGTTTCAGCTAGAAATAGTGTAAGAACAGCCTCTCCTAAACTATTTCAGCACTTGCATCTAGCTAAGCAAGACCATCCACATCTAATTCTTTACTATTTGTATTACAGTAGTGCCCTGGAGTCCCAAGTAGGACAGGGCCCTATTTGTGCTTGGTGCAGTAAAAACACACAGAACAAGGCAGGGACTGTGGCAAAGAGTTTACACTTTAATCCTGCTTCCATTTCTTGAAATGCAGAAGGATGGAAGGATGGGGATTGTTTTAGCCTAGCAGAGTTTGCTCATCCCTGTTGGAGAACTGAGTTCTGTCTAGAGACCACAAGACATCCACATTCAGCAGCCTCATTGGCTGGGGGCCCCCCAAGGTTATTTACAGAGGAGCTGGAGCACCTGACTACTGAAAGTACAAGGGCCCAAGCCTGAATAACAGACACAGCAGGACTCCCATCAGGAACACAAAGCATTTAGATAAGGAGACAGATTTGCTTCAGAAGGGACAAGAAAGTAACCAGCTTCACTTTAGAGCCTTTTACTCCATCCAGCCTGGACATGACACTCAAGCAAAAGCTTGAGACCATCACTAGGACAGCATACATGGCATTTTGCTATTGGTAAAATGCCAGTAGCTCAGCAAATGGTTCCTGTACATAATATTGCCCCAGTTTGGTTCTAAATCACTTCCATGCACTTGTTCAACATCTTTTCCCTTAAAATAAACTCTCAGGCTGGTTGAATTGCAAAAGAAATAAAGACAGGTTTCAGAGTAGCAGCCGTGTTAGTCTGTAGTCGCAAAAAGAAAAGGAGGACTTGTGGCACCTTAGAGACTAACCAATTTATTTGAGCATAAGCTTTCCTGAGCTACAGCTCACTTCATCGGATGCAATAGAAATAATGTAACGTTTAGTCCCAAAAATGTTCCAATAGGTTTAACCACATCAGTGCTGCCTTACATGCCAGATATGGGTGGCAGGAGCTACACTAAAGGCATATCTGATGCTTCCCCCAACTACCAGGTAAATCATCCCTTCACTGCCAAAGTTACTACAGAGAGTCAGTACGTTCTAGCTCTCCCATAGTCTCATTGTGCCACCTTGAGCAAATCCCTTCTACTCTGTTGCTCAGTGTGCAGATCTGTAAAATGATTCTATTAACACCTACCCCACCCAGATACTAGACTTCATGTTAATTCATGTTGAATTCATGTTTCTTGAAGTGCTTTGAGATCCTTAAAGATGCTACAGAAGTACAGGCTGAAATCTTTCGCAGAGGAAACAGGGACACAGATTATAGTAACCTCTGTTCAGAACATCTATTCTAGGTCAATCATCTGAAGTAGAGATATTAATCAAATTCAGATACAGTATAATCTATCTACTTTATTAGCCAGCAAAATGGTAACAGTCTGCTAATAGCTATAACATATTAGTTTTATTATTCAACCTCCAGCTTCAACTTCTACTTAAACCTTAATTTCTTCGTTGCTTTTTAACACTCATCTGAGAGTTTTTGCTCATGTATACGATTGGCCTACACCTTTCCCTAGTACATATAAAATATTACATGGGCTGCTAGACAGTTACATCTGCTTATGAAATATTCCTGCTGGCCATATTTCAAACATCTACATTCAACGTTTAATGCCAAGTCAACCCCACTCTGTCTCTCTCTTAGGGCACCACTACACTGGCAGAGTGACAGCGCCACTCAGAGAGCACAGAAGGGAAACCGTTGTGCGTTCACACTGACAGCTGCCTGCGCAATAGCGTGTTCACACTTGTGGCACTTGCAGTGGTATTCGGAGCGGTGCACTCTGAGCAGCTATCCCACAGAGCACCTCTTTCTCTTCTGCCACAGAGACTTGTGGCAAAGTGGGGGAGTGGGGGTTGTGGGGCATCCTGGGTCCTGACCCAATGCCCCGTGATGCGTTGCTTTACATCCCAGCAAACCCTGTGCTTCCATCTGCATTTGGTACCATCTGTCAATGGTTTGTGCACTGTGTGCCCGGCCTCTTTCAGGCTGCAGGAATGGATCCTGAACTGCTGACTAGTACGCTGCTCACTCTGAGAACACATCATGAGTGGCAGTCAAGTTATTCCTTAAACTACAAAGTCAAGAGGAGCGCAACTTTGATCTCACCACGCATAGTGGCTATGACACGAGATCGCTTGTGGCTTCCATGGAGGTGCTGACCACAGTGGAACGCCGCTTTTGGGCTTGGGAAACAAGCACTGAGTGGTGGGATCACATCACGATGCACGTCTGGGATCACGAGCAGTGGCTGCAGAACTTTTTCATGAGGAAAGCCACATTCATGGGACTGTGTGATGAGCTCACCCCAGCCCTGTGGCGCAAGGACACGAGAGTGAGCACTGCCCTGTCACTGGAAAAGCGCGTGGCGATTGCACTGTGGAAACTGGGTACTCCAGGCTGCTACCAGTTGGTTGCAAACCAGTTTGGAGTGTGAAAGTCGACCGTTGGAGTTGTGTTGATGGAAGCGTGCAGGACCATTAATCGCATCCTGCTCCGAAAGACCATGACTCTGGGCAACATGCATGACACTGTGGATGGCTTTGCACAAATGGGCTTCCCTAACTAATGACGTGATCGGAATAACAGAGACTTGGTGGGATAACTCACATGACTGGAGTACTGTCATGGATGGTTATAAACTGTTCAGGAAGGACAGGCAGGGCAGAAAAGGTGGGGGAGTAGCACTGTATGTAAGGGAGCAGTATGACTGCTCAGAGCTCCGGTACGAAACTGCAGAAAAACCTGAGTGTCTCTGGATTAAGTTTAGAAGTGTGTGCAACAAGAGTGATATAGTGGTGGGAGTCTGCTATAGACCACCGGACCAGGGGGATGAGGTAGATGAGGCTTTCTTCCGGCAGCTCACGGAAGCTACTAGATCGCATGCCCTGATTCTCATGGGTGACTTTAATTTTCCTGCTGGGAGAGCAATACAGCGGTGCATAGACAATCCAGGAAGTTTTTGGAAAGCGTAGGGGACAATTTCCTGGCGCAAGTGCTAGAGGAGCCAACTAGGGGGGGCGCTTTTCTTGACCTGCTGCTCACAAACCGGGTAGAATTAGTGGGGGAAGCAAAAGTGGATGGGAATCTGGGAGGCAGTGACCATGAGTTGGTTGAGTTCAGGATCCTGACGCAGGGAAGAAAGGTAAGCAGCAGGATACGGACCCTGGACTTCAGGAAAGCAGACTTCAACTCCCTTAGGGAACGGATGGCCAGGATCCCCTGGGGGACTAACTTGAAGGGGAAAGGAGTCCAGGAGAGCTGGCTGTATTTCAAGGAATCCCTGTTGAGGTTACAGGGACAAACCATCCCAATGAGTCGAAAGAATAGTAAATATGGCAGGCGACCAGCTTGGCTTAATGGTGAAATCCTAGCGGATCTTAAACATAAAAAAGAAGCTTACAAGAAGTGGAAGGTTGGACATATGACCAGGGAAGAGTATAAAAATATTGCTCGGGCATGTAGGAATGTTATCAGGAGGGCCAAATCGCACCTGGAGCTGCAGCTAGCCAGAGATGTCAAGAGTAACAAGAAGGGTTTCTTCAGGTATGTTGGCAACAAGAAGAAAGCCAAGGAATGTGTGGGCCCCTTACTGAATGAGGGAGGCAACCTAGTGACAGAGGATGTGGAAAAAGCTAATGTACTCAATGCTTTTTTTGCCTCTGTTTTCACTAACAAGGTCAGCTCCCAGACTGCTGCGCTGGGCATCACAAAATGGGGAAGAGATGGCCAGCCCTCTGTGGAGATAGAGGTGGTTAGGGACTATTTAGAAAAGCTGGATGTGCACAAGTCCATGGGGCCGGACGAGTTGCATCCGAGAGTGCTGAAGGAATTGGCGGCTGTGATTGCAGAGCCATTGGCCATTATCTTTGAAAACTCGTGGCGAACCGGGGAAGTCCCGGATGACTGGAAAAAGGCTAATGTAGTGCCAATCTTTAAAAAAGGGAAGAAGGAGGATCCTGGGAACTACAGGCCAGTCAGCTTCACTTCAGTCCCTGGAAAAATCATGGAGCAGGTCCTCAAAGAATCAATCCTGAAGCACTTGCACGAGAGGAAAGTGATCAGGAACAGCCAGCATGGATTCACCAAGGGAAGGTCATGCCTGACTAATCTAATCGCCTTTTATGATGAGATTACTGGTTCTGTGGATGAAGGGAAAGCAGTGGATGTATTGTTTCTTGACTTTAGCAAAGCTTTTGACACGGTCTCCCACAGTATTCTTGTCAGCAAGTTAAGGAAATATGGGCTAGATGAATGCACTACAAGGTGGGTAGAAAGCTGGCTAGATTGTCGGGCTCAACGGGTAGTGATCAATGGCTCCATATCTAGTTGGCAGCCGGTATCAAGTGGAGTACCCCAAGGGTTGGTCCTGGGGCCGGTTTTGTTCAATATCTTCATAAATGATCTGGAGGATGGTGTGGATTGCACTCTCAGCAAATTTGCGGATGATACTAAACTGGGAGGAGTGGTAGATACGCTGGAGGGGAGGGATAGGATACAGAAAGACCTAGACAAATTGGAGGATTGGGCCAAAAGAAATCTGATGAGGTTCAATAAGGATAAGTGCAGGGTCCTGCACTTAGGACGGAAGAACCCAATGCACAGCTACAGACTAGGGACCGAATGGCTAGGCAGCAGTTCTGCGGAAAAGGACCTAGGGGTGACAGTGGACGAGAAGCTGGATATGAGTCAGCAGTGTGCCCTTGTTGCCAAGAAGGCCAATGGCATTTTGGGATGTATAAGTAGGGGCATAGCGAGCAGATCGAAGGACGTGATCGTCCCCCTCTATTTGACATTGGTGAGGCCTCATCTGGAGTACTGTGTCCAGTTTTGGGCCCCACACTTCAAGAAGGATGTGGATAAATTGGAGAGAGTCCAGCGAAGGGCAACAAAAATGATTAGGGGACTGGAACACATGAGTTATGAGGAGAGGCTGAGGGAGCTGGGATTGTTTAGCCTGCAGAAGAGAAGAATGAGGGGGGATTTGATAGCTGCTTTCAACTACCTGAAAGGGGGTTCCAAAGAGGATGGCTCTAGACTGTTCTCAATGGTAGCAGATGACAGAACGAGGAGTAATGGTCTCAAGTTGCAGTGGGGGAGGTTTAGATTGGATATTAGGAAAAACTTTTTCACTAAGAGGGTGGTGAAACACTGGAAAGCGTTACCTAGGGAGGTGGTAGAATCTCCTTCCTTAGAGGTTTTTAAGGTCAGGCTTGACAAAGCCCTGGCTGGGATGATTTAACTGGGAATTGGTCCTGCTTTGAGCAGTGGGTTGGACTAGATGACCTTCTGGGGTCCCTTCCAACCCTGATATTCTATGATTCTATGATTCTAACTGCAGAGGGGTGACAGATGTTCCAATTCTGGCACCAGACCACCTACCCACCGACTACATTAATCGCAAGGGGTATTTCTCAATGGTTCTCCAGGCACTTGTGGATCACCATGGGAATTTCACAGACATTAACACAGGCTGATCCAGAAAGGTGCATGATGCAGACATCTTTCAGAACACTGGCCTGTTCAAGAAGCTGCAAGCAGGGACTTTCTTCCCAGACCAGAAGATCACCGTAGGGGAAGTCGAAATGCCCATTGTGATCCCGGGAGACCTCGCCTATCCCTTAATGCCGTGGCCATGCACGGGGCAACTTGACAGCAGCAAGGAGTGGTTCAACAACAAACAGGCTGAGCAAGTGCAGAATGACTGTTGAGTGTGCAGTTGGCCGTTTAAAAGCCCACTGGCGATGCCTGTATGGGAAGCTGGACCTTGCCGATGACAATATTCCTATGCTTATAGCTGCGTGCTGCACGCTCCATAATATTTGTGAAGGGAAGGGTGAAAGCTACTCAGGGCTGGACGGCAGAGGCTCAGCACCTGGAGCCTGCATTTGAACAGCCAGAGACCAGGACTATTAGAGGGCACCGCGCAGGGCCATAAGGATCAGGGATGCCTTGAGGCATCAACTTGAAGCTGAAAGCCACTAATATTGGTTGCTATGCTCAGGATTGCAGTGCTTGTAATGCTAGGAGGTGATTGGTGCACACAATGCAAGCAAGAGCCTTAACATAATTGTATGTTGCTTTGCAGTGCTCTTTTTGCTTTCACTTAATAGAATAAAGATTGCTTTCAAACCAACACAATTCTTTTATTAAAAGACAACCCCTGGAGGAGAGAGTCAAACGAAAAAATTCATCAGTAGGGAGGGGAATGAGAGAAGGGGGAAGGGAAGGTCTCAAGAGGAGGAGGGGTTCCAGGACAGCTACAGATTTGTGTAGGTCCAGGGATCATACCCAATCTTCTCCTTTGGAGGACAGTGCAGAAGGTGCTGTACTTCAGTAGGGCCAAATTGCAGAGGGATGGTGTTGAGTGCAGTGGGTAGTGAGAGTTCACAGTGCTGGACTATGAAGAGGGAGGAGTGGAATGCTGTGGGTAGAGAGTGGAGCCAGGAGGTTGATAAGAGTGTGTTGGGGGTGCATGGAGAGCGCATGGGAAAATTTTCTGACAGCAGCTGCAGGGGAGGGCAGGTGTGGAGCTGCTCGGTTTGAAGAGCTAGTATCGCCTGGAGCAAGCCCACTTGGCACTCCATAACGTTTAAGAGCCACGTCGTGGCTTCTTTCTGGTGTGCCACATTCTCCTTTCGGTCCCTCTTCTCGCTATCCTGCCACTCCTTCAATTCCTGTTTCTCAGTGGCAGAGTGCATCATAACCTCACAGAGAAAGTCCTCCGTAGTTCTTCGTGGCTGCTTTCTAATTCTGCGCAGCCATTCTGCTGCTGATAACAAAGAGGGAGGCTGGGCTTTCAAGGTCATCTCTGGGAAGTTTAAATGCAACATTTTACAGAAGCAGTATTGTTTGCAACACAGACAACACTGATTCAATGCTTCAAAACATAGCCAGTACTCTCACACCTGTCACTAACTGGCTGACCCCAGGCAAGTACACATGAGCCACAAGACCTCCAAAATGGTGAGTAACCGCAGGGGCAGAGTAAATCACTCTTCCTGGACCCTGCTGTACACTGGGCACTTAGCTCTTGGAGAGAGCCAGCACTGTAGGGGGGGCCTGATAATCATTCCTGTCCCCGCACTTTCCATAGGATGTGATCATTATGGAAGATATCTCACTGCTGAGGGTGAACAGGGAATCCAGGGAGGGTCTTCTCCAAGCCTGCAGCTTCCGCCCTGACCCCTATGCGGCTTGCCTGTGTGCAGCAATGGTCCGTCCTGTCCCCTGGCCCATGATGGCAAAGTGCCGTGGGGAAGTTATTGTTAATGGGGCAAGAAACAAAGCAGCTCTGCCAAGGAACCTGCGGTAGCGAATTGCCCAGTATCTCCACAAGAGTTTCCAGGAGATCTCTGAGGGAGATTCCCATGAAGTGAGGGAGTCTATCAACAGCCTGTTCTGCCACTCAGAATAGGCATGCGGTAGGAGACAAGCCTGATTTCTGCACCCTCCTGCTCCCAACAACTCGCTTCAGCAATTCCCAATATCAGATCCACTTACTAGGGGCCTCCTCTCCTGTTTGCGCTTCACCAAGATCTGACTGCTGTGACTGGCTAGCCTCCTCCAGGGTAGAAAAGAGCTCCTGACTGCATGCGTCTCTGGCCTCCAAGTCATCCTCTGTCTCTGGTTCCCCCTCCTGCTCTTCATCCAAGACTTCCTCCTCCTGGTTCGGTCCACTCTCAACTGGAGAGCCAATGAAGTATCCACAGGGGCCTTCGCAACCAAGTATCGCGTCCAGCTCTTTGTAGAGCCAGCAGCTCGTAGACGCAGCACTGGCATGGCAGTTTGTCTCCCTCACCTTGTGGTAGACGTTCCGCAGCTTCTTCACTTTGACACTGCACTGCAACTTGTCCCGGTCATGGCCCCTTTCTGTCATGCATCGTGAAATCTCTCCCTAGGTATCATAATCCTTAGGACTGGAGCGCAGCTGGGACTGAACAGCCTCCTCTCCCCAAATGCTGATGCAGTCCAGCAGCTTGGCATTGCTCCAAGCAGGGGATCACCTGGTGCGTGGAGCAGGCATGGCCACCTAGAAGATGCACCGAGACTACTGTATGCATCACCGAGCAAACAGGAAGGGGACTTTCAAATTTGCAAAGGAATGTATGGGGTGGGGCTGATGACGGGTTGGTCACCTGAGGGCAGGGCAGTAGATTTCAAACTGATGACCAGAGAGGCGAGAACAGGCATTGTGGGACACCTCCCGGAGGCCCATCGCAGCACTGTAACCGCGACGTTGTCTACACTGGCACCCCAGCGCAGAAAACTCTACACCTCTCATCAGGGTGGTTTTTTCAGAGCACTACAACTGCGCAGTTTCTGCGCACTAAGTGGCTTGGCAGTGTGTACACCTCAGGAGTTACAGCACAGAAAGCTGCTTCACTGAGTAGAAACTTGCCGGTGTATTCAAGGCCTTACTCGGTTTGAGATCACTCCACATATCTCTAAGAGAATACATTTTAATTCAGTAATGGTAGGTTTGCAAAGGATGCATTGGTTGCACTCATCACTTAAAGATTTGTATATACAATTACATTTCAAGGGGCTTTTGTACACATCTTTTGTCTGCTCTGGAAACTGCTACATAAGATCTACGTAAAACCTATGTTCTTTATATGAAGTTTTGGTCCTTCCAGCAAATATTTTCTCCTCCATTGCCACTATGGATTTCTCTGTCTCACCTTGGAGCCCTGAGAATCCCTTTGCTCGCTTTTTACCCTCTCCCTTCCTTTCTTCCCCAACTCCCATCCAAGCTACCAACTGTGAAGTTTAAATCCTGGAATACAGCAAACACTGCTTGCTCCAGGGCCCATTACTTTAGCACAATACTGGTTGTTGCATAGTTGAGTTCTAACCTAACCTACGCCAAGACAAACAGAAAGACTCTCTGGCACCTTCACCTTAGGTGTATGTATTGTCAGATTCTATAGATATAGTAAGTGCATACAGGTTATACAGAGTATGTCTGGATGTTGTCCCCAGTTGGTATGGCCCAGAATAGAGTATGCGTATTCATGAGCATAGCATTCTGCTAAGCGGGACAAGACTGAATGCACCAGTGCTAGTTGTTGATTAGCTATTAGGTTGTTGCAATCACTGTTTAATGCCTTTAGTTGCTCCTTCCCCCAAGAGGCAAAGTATTCTTCCTTTGCAGCAATTCTGGACCCTGTTGGCCTACTGTGGGGAGAGAGGCTAGGTACAGGAATTGAACCAGTATCTCCTTCAGCACAGTACAGAGCATGACCACTAATCCCCTTTGGATTCTCTCCAGGTAAATATTTATATTACAAGAACATAATCAGGTTCAGAATAAATCACATTTGAAAACACCTGTGGCAGCTCTGAAAATGTCATCAGTGTGAGGTGTGAGTTGTGAATGGGAACACCTGCAACATGTTCTGCTGATCTAGAAGTTCTCATTGTGGCTAATTTGTGGCTAACTAAATACTAATTTAGTTAGGAGAGTGATAAAGTGTTTCACCTAATAAGTATGTAACCATTTTTTAAAATTCGTGTTAATTTGTATATCCTCAGTAGCACTGAATATTATAAAAATATATTCACAAAAATTGGTTTAAATTAATAACATGAATTTGCCTCAGTGGTATTTGTGACACTTTTAGATTTGTTTGTCACTGACATTCATAACAAGTGAGAGATTGTTTTTGTTCTGCAGAATGTTCATGGAAAGTGAAAATCTGGCAAATCATCATGGATTATATCCAAGTATTGAGCAAAGATTCCCTCTAGAAATATTAGGGTGGCCATCTTGAAAATTCTTTTTTAAATTTGGCAGTACCTATTTTAAAAATGTGTGTGTTAAAGTTGGAAAATTTCCCCAGTGACCGTCACAATCCAGATACTTTTCTCAGGCTATCCTGTAAACATAGTCCTAGGGCTGATTTAGGTATTTCAGGTTCCAAAGTCCCTGTAAAATTAGGCCTTGTCTACACTGCCACTTTACAGCACTGAAACTTTCTCATTCATAGGTGTGAACCCTCCTCCCCACAAGCAATGCAAGTTTCAGCGCTGTAAAGCGACAGTGTAGACAGAGCTGGGAGAGAGCTGGTGCCACTACCATGGCAGCGCTTTAACATTGGTAGTAAAGACATACCCTTACTTTATATAGATCTGTGCCAGTAAAATGTACAAAAAGACACTTCTCTGTTACTTTAGGGCTCAAATTTTCAATAGTGGCCTCTAAATTTGTGCACACCAATTTTCCATACCCACTTTTGCACGCACAAGAGCTCTGATTTGCGTGTGCGAATTACATTTGTGTGCCTAAATTGGGCAGTTTACTGAAGCAGTTAGAGCTCAGGAATGACTGTTCACACAAAGAGGTACTTCCAGCCACTGTCTGCTCTGAGGGCCTGACTCAAAGTCCATTGAAATCAATGGGAGTCTTTCCACTGACACTTCAGTGAGCATTAAAACAGGGATCTCTAGTTCAAGATGGACATGACAGGGAGGAAATCTGTCTCTAAGACCTCAGTGGGACTGTCCATGTGCTTAATATTAAACATGTGCGCATCTTTCCTGGATCAAGGCCAGGGCCACAATCTTGAAGGATCAGCTCCTATCCAGCTCTCACTGAAGTCAATGGGAAGACCACCACTGATTTTACTGGCCCAGGTAACAAGAAAACAGTACAAGGCTGTTAGCTCTTAAGTGTAGATTATTTGGATACTAAAAATAACTGAATTGCATGTAGAACCTATTGGTTAGCGTAGCTGATCCACAGGGGATCCAAGTCTGCTACAGTCCCCAATTGTTTAGCGCAAGATACAGAGACTTTTATTTTAAGTCTGGAGAGTCCGTGGTCAATCGCCAGTGTCTGCCAAGATGTCAGCCATCACGCACACACCAATGGAAGGTTTGGGGCCTGGAAAGCAAACCATGCCCACAATGTGGGAGGCTGGGTTGAGCTCCCATCCCCCTTTGAAAAATATAACCTGTTCAATCATTCTTTCTAGGCATATGCAACGTTAATAGTATCAAGCACAGATTAGAGTGGAATTTGTTCTCTTTCAACTAATTAAAAAGGCAACATAGGGTAATAAAAACAAAAAAGACTGCATATTAGGAGGCACTGTGTATCAGAGAGAGGAAAGTCTGAAAACTAGAAGATTGTCAATAAGACAACACAGATGCTACAGTCTAATTTAGTCAGATTCTGAGGAGAAAAGAAACACCCGGTTGAAAAGGGATCCTGGCAACTCCATTCAGCACCGCTGACTGGGCTGTTGACTGTCTGGTTGGCGGCACCGTGCAGCTGGACTGGCAGGCTCCCTGAGAGCTTCTGTGCCGCGCAACCTCCCAGGAGACAGCCGGCATGTCCCCTCTCCAGCTCCTATACATAGGGGCAGCCAGGGGGCACCACATGCTGCCGCCGCCCCAAGCATCGCCCCCCACAATTCCCATTGGCCACCCAGGAACCTCAGCCAATGGGAGCTGTCGGGGTGGTGCCTGCGGACAAGGCAGCGCGCAGACCCACCTGGCCGCACCTCTGCATAGGAGCCGGAGATGGGACAAGCCGCTGCTTCCAGGAACCGCCTGAGGTAAGCACCTCCCAGATCCTGCACCCCTCATCCCCTCCTGGGTCCCAACCCCCTGCCCCAGCCCTGAGCCCCTCTGCTGCCCTCCAAGCCCCTCAGTCCCAGCCTGGAGCACCTACCTACGCCTCAAATCTCTCATCCCCAGCCCAAAGCACCCTCCTACACCCCAAACCCCTCCTCCCCAGCTCCACCTGAGCCTATACCCCTAGCCGGAGCCCTCACCCACCCCCACTCCAGCCTGGAGCCCTCTCCTGTACCCTGAACCCCTCATTTCTGGCCTCACCCCAGAACCGACACCCTCAGCCCGTACCTCCTTCTACACCCCAACCCCCTACCTCAGCCCAGAGCCCCCTCCCATACTCTGAACCCCTTGACTCCACCCCCCAGCACAGAGCCTCCTCCTACATCCCAAACCCCTCATTTCTGGCCCCACCCCAGACCCCAAACCCCCAGCCGGAGCCCTCACCCCAGCCCCCTGAGCCAGCCCAGTGAAAATGAGTGAGTGAGGGTGAGGAGAGTAAGTGACAGAGGGAGGGGGGCCTCAGAGAAGGGCATGAGTGTTGGATTTTGTGCAAGTAGAAAGTTGGCAACCCTATTCTGGCCCCCAGCATAAAGGGTGTGCCTGAGAGAAAGGGGGTGTGGCATAGTGTCTCTACACGCAAGGTGCTGGCATTGCCCAGCACAAAATAGGGCATGATTATGATGATTTATTATTTGTATTACTGTAGTATCCAGAGGCCCTGTTGAGGATCCGGCCCCACTATGCTGGGTGCTGTACAGACATATAATAGGAGACAGTCCCCTCCCTGAAGAGTTTAGTCTTATAAACAGGTGGAAGGAGCACACAATAGAGAGGATGAAGGAGAAGCTGCAAGAGTAGCAACAACAGGAGCACAGGGAACATCATAAACCAACTGGTGGGAATAATTTGCAGATTTTGAGGTTATGTTTATACATTATGTGCGCGCGCACACCCACCCACCCACCCACCCACAGTTAATGAACCTCTGCCACCCATCCATTTGTGGGCATCATGGTTGAGGTGGGTTTGAGACTGAACTTGAAGAAGGGCAGAGCAGCTCTGAAACTGCCCTGCTTTATTCCAGGGAATGGCCTCGTGGCCCCAGGTTCAGTAGGTTGCAGGGAGGAGGGAAAGGGAGTATAGAGATGGCTTAATGCCCCTACACACCCCAAGTTGCACCATGCACAACCCAGGACGTGGGCTCGAAATCATCTCGATTTTATCCACAGAATATGCACAGATTGAACAGTAGTAGTGCAAGCTTCTCCATATCGCTCCACTCATGTGTCATAATTCTGGGACAACAGGACAACTGCTAGGGCATGGGAGGAGCTCAGTCCCCATGGCCCATTCAGTCTTTGGCTTCTCTTCTGAGACTGCTAAGTAGGGTGCCATTTCTGGCAGTGGTTTCAGTGATCCAAACAACTGCTCACAAGGAAATGGTCTGGGGTCACCAAGATGTAACAAATTTCAATTCCATTCATGAGATGTAACAAATTTCAATTCCATTTTTGCCCTAAACCATGTTTGAAATTAGCTGTGAAAAGCTCTGTTCCATTTCTGAGCCACTGCACATACACCCCTTTTATTACATTTGTGTAACTGTGTTTCTGATGTTCATTTGAGAGGTATTCCTCATGTCCTGTTATTATTTACTTTAACTACCGGACTGCCTAGTTTTTAGTGGCAGTTTTAATTAAGGAGGACGATCAGTATTTAATTAAAGGACACTTTTCCAGGCTTACCACAATTTATATTCCCTAGAAATAGGATTCTTTTCTTTTTTAATTACTCTAGCTCTTTCAGCAAAAGGCCCTGCAAAAGGCCCGAAATAAAAGCTGGCACCAAAAACAAAAATGGAGAGAGAATTTTGCCGAATAAGGGAAATCTCACTTGAAACATAATGCTGGTGCTGGAAATTATTTATGTAGAATTAAAGTAGGTTTAAAAGATGTCAAGTAATAGAGTTAGTGGTGGTGTCTACCTTCTATACTGTCCCTCTGACTGACTGCAATTGTCAGTGCTCCCTTGCCTTCTTGCCACAAGTATGCTCCTGATGGGTCCATCTGCAGAATATTCTATTATAAAGTAAATAAAAAGATTACCAGGGCAGAATTCCTTTAAATGTTCCAAGCACACCCAACAAGGAGATACCCTGAACATCTCTGCTTTTCTGAAATCTCAGCCGCCTTATGCCATCATTCTGCCCTGGTTTATTTCTAACCAGTCTTCCAGTGAACAGGATACTTAGAAGCTGCCCTGGATTAATGCTTAAGAGTATACATTCATTCAATCTCCCGCAAATAGACTCTTCCTGATTCTAAGGTTGGCAAGTAATTACAATGTCTTAACTATGCGCACACAGTGGAATCAAACTGCCAAACAACAGCAACCAAACAGGCATCAGACTCCCTACCAGAAAGCTGTGCACAAGTTCCCTTCCTTTGGCAATCTCACCGAACGCCCTCACACCGCCATATACAACGTGACTGTGCACAGAACCTTGTCTCTGGGCAGTATTCCCTACCTCACCACACACAAGCTGGGGAAAGAGAAGTGGCAACGAAGAAAGACTTTGACATTGCCCCACAGAAAACTGACTGCAAAGCTGTCTCTGAGGATGTCCTTTTTTAGCCAGTTTCTTTCATCCCAACTTTAGCTACTGTAATTAGCCAATTATACTAACTTCTTTGGATCCAAACAGATCTTTTTTCTTTACTTTGTCCAAGAGCGAAATTGGATCTGTTTGCAGATGTGTGCGCGCGCGCATAGGGATCAAGTCCACAGACAGAAAAAACAGAATGCTCCTGCACTCTGTTCTCTTTCCAGGCTCAGCAAGTGTATTCCTTAATGGCCCTGGCACCTTGAAAAAGTGCAGCAGAGCATGATGTCTTATCCAGGATTATAATTTATGAAAAGGCAGCAACCAACCACATCCCACAGCATACTTTTCCCAGCCTGTCTTCTGTTGTAGGAGAGCTTTCAGCTTTAATTTTTTTTTAGATATGAAATACAAAACATGCTTTTAGGAAAAGTATTTTAGAGGTAAAGTACCATTGCCTACTGGTTCTTCTTTGAAAGTTACCTCCGTGCATTCAAAACCCATTTTGTTCCATCTTGAAATAAGGATATGGGATAGTAAAACAAACTGTCCCTGCAAAAGCCCCCTTCTGCTGGGACAGAGAGATCTCTAGTGTTTACTGGCCCCTCCACAAACAGTTGTCAGCACAGCTAAATGCTAAGTCAGGTGTACAAATACATATTTTCAAGCTCTTGTTTCAGCAGCATTTCATCACGTTAGTCTCAAATTAAGAACCTTATGTTAGCGTCACAAAAATCTTTTAGACATATGCTCCCAGGGCAGGGACCATCTTAATTTTGCATTCTGCAGAGCACCAAGCACCCTGCCCATGTTTCAAAAACACAAAATACATTAATAAACAAAAATTCTGAGCTGGTCTGTTTGCTAAATTACATTTTCTCTCTGAATCCTACAGTTCTATGACCCTAGTATCTGAATCCTGGTACCTAGCATTTGAATTAGAAGTGTAGTTAGCCAGTATTGTTCACCATTTGCCCAGGCTGAAGGTAGACTCTCTAGGGTTAAAAGTCTTTCCCTGTTTGTGGCTTCAGGCCAGAGAGGATGGTTCCAATTGGTTGATTTAAATTTCCAGCCTGAAAAGGGAGTGTCAGACAAGGGCTTAGATCTGTCTCAGTATTATGATCTTCTAACCTCCCCAAGCTTTAAAATCATCTCATCACATCCAGTGTTCATATGTGGGGGAAGCTCATGCTGGACCCTATTGCCCACTTCCCCCTACCGCAGCACCCAAAGGGGTCTTACCTTGAGAAGATCTGTGAAAAGTCTCTCTTCTGGACTGACTTTAGCCACTGCGTCTCTCTGATTGCAGGCTGCTGCTTGTCTTAGATTAGGGAAACATCCCTTGCTTCAGGCAAAAATTCTCAGCAATTTCATCTCAAAGCTTCTTCAGAAAGATCCTGGTTCAGTGTCTCACACACACACGCAAACACACATCATCCTTGCAGCTGCTTACTCACCGGCACTAGCCTGATGCCAGCTGCTGTGGAGGAGTATATGAAAGTGCCAGACGCCCCCTCTCCCTGGCAATAAGCAAAGGTGTTTGAAGAATAGAAGGAAGTTATAAAGTCCTCACATTGGAGCATGGATGAGACCATAGTGACAAATTCCATTAAAGTCTTGCAGCTCAAACTGAATGGATCCCATTGTAGATATGTGCTCCTATTAAGGTTTGCATTGCAATGAATAGACATTTGCTGGGACTCCTTTGTATTATGTGCTGATTCTGTGATCTCAGAAGAGAGGATGGGAGTAGGGGCTGAGTGACATTTTCTGCATCAGAAGCAAGGACAATATTTTAATCAAGATTCACGGATATAAAGATTATTCATGCATCTCCGTTCAGCTAAGCCTTGAAATCAGAAGATGGCTGACTTGTGCTCTACTCCAAGTGGAGGAGGGTTAATTGGTGGAACATGACCTCACACTTCTAGAATCTGTGATTATAGATTCCTTTGCCTTGCACATTGGAAAAGTGGAGAACGTGAGCACTTGTAGCTTGCTCTTCTAAAACAGAGAATGGGGCTCCATTACCCTCCTTGGGGAGATGGTGGGTTTCTTTTCATTTCACTAAGTGCTCCTGGGTTCTTATCCAGGGAAAGACATCATGGACATCAGCTCTTGTGTAACTGTCCTGCATCCGTCCCCAGCAATTTTTAAAATCAGACATGCAATATGGAGTTGACATTTCAGGAAGTTGAATTTCAGCAATAGAGCTTGGAATGCCACAAAACTGCAATATAAGGAAGGGATACTTTCCCAGGGTCTTAGACACCGTGACCCAGATCCTCCACTGATGTAAAGCAGAACAGCTCCATTGAAGTAACTGGGGAGACATTAACTTTGCACCAACCTGAAGATCTGCTTTCGTATTTCAGTTGAAGCCACTACAATCCCACGATAGGAGGCCCAGTTCAAACCCAACACAATCCAATTCTATAAACAAGGTTCCAGGTAGAACAACTTCTACTTAGAGCAATTACTGCAGCAATCAAGTTAAAACCAGTAGACCTGCCACTGGGGCAATGATGTATTTTCCACAGGTTGGTTTACAAAGAAACCTTTCAGTTCACCGGTGTGTCAGACACATTAGTTCTTCCTGGACAAAACTCAAAGCAAAAACTATTTTTAATAAAAATGTTGCTGCCAAGAGAAAGACTATGATTAATTTTCTTGACATTAAGGTTTGGTTTTATTTCCTCACCTGTATAACCACAAGCACATATTTTCAGGAACATTAGGGAACAATAAAGCCTGCTGCTAATTCTGTCTCATTGGGGCCTGGGGAAAAATATAAGCTGCAGGCCAAAAGGTAAGAACAAACAACGAAAGAGAAAATAACTCAGGAGTGAGTCAGTCTGGATCCTGCTGCTTAGTCACCTGCAGTGTTTCTCTCCAGGCTGCTGGAGATAGGAAAAGAAGATGTCCACCCACCTCCTCCTTTTGACAGGGATAGTTATAAAAGGAAGAGTGACTGGGCAAGCAGAGTTCTAAAATGCATTCACAGATGCAAGTTTTCCAGAGGATTAGAGCTGAGAGAAGCCCATTTTCTCCCATCCACACTCCCTCCTGCCGCCTCCTGCTCTGATTTATTTTCAATTAGAACATCCTGAATCAACTTGTTCATTTAGCGCTTTAAGTTTCTCAAATAGTGCCTGGAAATTTTGACATCGTAGGGAGTTGCCATGGAGAAGAAGGGTGATGTCAGTGACACAAAAAGCACTGAATTTACAAATACGATAGGAACAGAGCTATTTATAAAGAACTGCTTTTTTCCCCTTCTGTGCGGGAGTGGAGGAGGAAGGGCAGGCAGCAGTTCCATTCTACATGTTCCTGTCAGCAAATCTCAGAAATGAATCTTTTCACCTAAAAGATCCATGCAGCACCAGTAAAATGTAGCCACCTCTGGTGCGAGGGGCAGCAGCTAAATAGTACACTGCACGTTACACAACGGTGAAGAGAAAGGAAATTTCTGACAAGGCCACTGGGTCAAACATCTTCTCTTATCCGAAAGCGTCACAGGACCTATAAAGCAATTCTTCACCCTACCCTATTTGTGTGAGGTGCTATCCAATATTTATACAAACTAGTAGCAAATTAAAACATTTAAAAAAAAGAGAGAGAGAGGATCCAAATACCAGGATGCCAGGGAGAAAAGGATGGGAGAGTAATACATTAGGGGCATGACTGAGTTCATTCTAAAGGACACTTTGAGGTACATTGGAAGATATAAGGAATAATTTGAAAACAGGAAAATGGAAGGAGGGGCTAAGACGGATGTCAAGGGGCTGAGATTTATATACCTAAGGCTCACAACAAAAGTGCAATCACCTGCCAACTTCAGTGTAACATGATGGTGGGATCCCTAAAAGTTGGGCGCTGTCTAAGCAAGGATATCAACCAGGATATCAAGATCTTAAATTTAGCCTTGAATAATATGCACTCAAAGCAGATAGGAGCTTTGATTTTAAGGTCCCAAAAGTGGGGGTGGGAGGAGGGAACTGTATGGAAGTCAATTATGATTACAACAGTAACATTCAAACTCATGCAGACAGAAGAGTTAATGCTAAAGAATCTCTCTGCATCTCCACCCTTCCGTACCAGTGATCAAAATCCTGAACATCTAATTTACATGAGAAAGTCCTTCCACATATATATTATATAATCATACTTTTTCCACTCTCATACACACCCCTCCACCTCTTTGGTGGGGGGACGGAGAGGTGACAGCCCCATCCAACTTAGGGATACCATTCAGCCTCCCAAAGAAAAAAAGCACTTGATCTAATGAGCAGGTGCTATCAAATGTCAGTCTAAATTAAGAGTTTCCAATTGTTGAGTGATTTGTTCCATTATGTAACATCTATACATGTGGAATAGATGAATTTTAGAAGTCAAATTCCAATAAATGAATGAAATCAACTTAATTTCAGGGCCCTGGGATAAAGTGTACAAAGCTGGGGTGGCCTGGCTTGATGTTACTGGATCACTTGACGGTCATTCAGATACCTTTATTCACAAAAAAAGCAAGGTTCAGATACCAACACAACAAACGGGTGCGACAGAGGGGGACAGACTGTTAAACCTTGGAATTTCTTCTCTGGATGCTAAGTAACATCACAAGCAAAACACATGGCTGGTTGTGAAATGTCACTGAATGCACTGCACATGCTAATTACTCAGCGGTTCTGTAGTGTTAGGAGCAGCAGAAACCAAGAGGCCAGAGGAGGACTAGAAAATGAGCATGTACACTTTTTATCCACTGAGGTTGAAGCACTTCACAAAGGTGGGTAAGCATTACTATTCCAGATTCACACGTAAGAAAACCAAGAGGTTAAATGACTTGCCCTGTGTTACAGAGAGTCAGAGCTGGTAAAAGAACCAAGGTCTTCCAATTCCTAATCCAGTGCCCTATCCATTGGACTATGTTACCTCCCAATAAGAGTTTAACTCAATGTGCTGCAGACGTTAGGTGGGCTCTTCCAAAACACTCCGATATCCAATGAGAGCTCTTCCAATCAATGAAACATCAAGGTGATTCTGGGTGAATATTCCCAACTCTTGTTGCCTGATCATGTGAAGAGGGTATGACGCGGTTTCTAGCTACTTCTTAAAGTTGAGTTTTTCAAATTAAAATTTCATGTATGTCATTTATACCACAGGTTCAATCCACAGAAATCCCTGTCCCTAAGAGCTTACAACGGATGTGTGTCTGGAATGTTCCCTAGTATTGTCTGTTGTATAGTAGTCTGTCCGTGCTTCAGGTAATAGGTTTATTCCTTTACTTAAAAAAAAAAAAGAAAAAGAAAAAAAAAGACCATGGCCCTTTATCTCAAGCATTGTTGGACTAATACAAAGTAGCCAAAACTGGGTATGTTCTAGACACAAAGCAACTGTAAGCTCTTAGGGCAGGGCTTTGCCTTCCTTTATTTGGAAACCAACTGCAGTAGTATTCACAATGTGCTATCTAAATAATAGATAGATTATAAGAATAAAAGATACATATGCGATTCAAATAATGGGGTAGAGTTTTCCTTTTGGCACAGCCTTGAGCTAGGGATGGCACATAAGCTGCACCACCCCAGGCAGCACTGTACTCAGATACACACCTTTGAGTCCAGTTCCTTTTTGTTCTAGCCTAGTGGAAGGTAGTAATTTGCTGCTAACCTGTTCCAGCAGCGGATTATGATACCCCTCTGTATCAAGCTGTGCGGGCCAGCAAGAAGTGGTGGGTGGAGTCAAGGCACTGCAATCCACTGTTGGGGATTGGTCCTGCTTTGAGCTGGGGGTTGGACTAGATGACCTCCTGAAGTCCCTTCCAACACTGATATTCTATTATTCTAAATTACAACCTACCCCAATATTCAGGTCAAAAACTTAAAGACAACTACACACTGAGCGCTCAAGGACAGGTATGAAAGCTAAAACAAGGTCACAGAAAAACATGAAAGTCTCTTTTAGCCTTGGAAGAATGTTCATGGTGTTTTAAAGATTGCAAATCTCCTTCAGTGACCACAAACACTATTTCTTCCAGTGTAACATGACAGCTCTTATTACCAGTTCATAATATTATTCAGGGATCCAGTTATATTTGAGACTATGGCAGCCTACAGAAAGAGAAAGTTCCATCTCTTCCTGCAACTGAACGAATGAGAAGGGATGGCTTGTTCCTTGGAAAGTGGTAGCATAGAGAACGAAAAGCCATAGAAAGTTAATTGCCTTCAGGTTTAACCCAGTTACAACAGGGACAATCAGAGCAGCACTGCTCTGTGCTGATGCTATAAATCACTAAGGGTACTGCTGCTCATACAATGGCCTGGTTTGTGGGGTTCAGTCTTTGCGCTAACCTACCAATCTAGTCCACTGGCATAATGGAGAGCAGCCTTAAAGGGCTATTCTGGCAGCCAAGGATTGCCACGGCCTAGGAGCTCCTAAAATAAGAGCCCGTTCCCAAAGCTATGCCCACTGAACAAGGGAGCCCTCCACTGGTCAGTTAAGCCAACTTTAAGGCTGCTTTCCTGGAGGAGTGCAAAGCAACCTTAATGGAACTGAGGATCTAGCCCAGTATTGCACTTCAGCAGGAGCCCTCGATAAAGAGGCCTGAGCTCCACAGTCAAAACTGTTTGCTAAAGGTCATAGCTGCAAAGACCTATATCAGATACATCATAGGAGATCCTCAGGAAATGCTTAGAGACCTCTCAGCCCTCCTTGAAAATGTCCTCTGGGATGAATCGGGCCCAAAAGATCATCCGAGATTATAATGAAAAGTTATGCTTGCCCATAACAGCCTATTAGTTAGCAGACCTCAGAGGATTATGCCTTCCTGCCAAACATGTCCAATTGCTTGGACTCCTTGTTGGTAAGAGTAGATGACACCTTTCCAGTTTTAGCATTTGCAGCACACTGCCAGTCACAGCATCAGCCATGGTGAATATGGCCCACCAACGATTGAGGAAATGAGGAGGGAATTGCTCAGTTGCAGGATTCTACTAATATAGGGCACTGTCACTGAATATTGGCTCCGTTTTCCACAAGCGGTGGTTATTTTAGCTGATATCTCACTCTTGAGGGTAACAAAGGCAAAGACAACACAGCTGTAGCTGGCATTCTGAAGTCATCCAGGCCCATATGCTGCTAGCCTGTGTGCTGCAATGGTGCCTGCTGAAGTTATCGCTGAGTGGCACGGGAAAGCATCCTACCACAGAAAAAGAAATAAGGCAGCCCTCCCTAGAAACCTTTGGCAGAGGAATGTAGAGTAGCTCCATGAGATCTCAGGAGGACACAAGGAACATTTGTCTATAAACACGCTGCTCTGCATCCCTCCACCTTCTAACTCTAGAGGGGAATGAAAAGCAGCTCTGCCTCTCTTGGTTGTACAACTACCTTGTCTAGCATGAGTAAATTAATGAAAAGTCAAAAGACTGTGTCCTACTACGTTGGGGATGCCATCCCTGGAATTGAAAATGTATCTACACACTTACCTGAGGTTCCTTCCCCTGAATCAGGCACTCCTGTGCTTGACTGGTGGGACTGACTGCAATCAAAAACAGGTCCTGGCTCGCTGTACAGTTGAATTCCCCAGTTGCCTGTCCCCCATACTCTTCCTCTTCCTCGTTCATAGCAGAGGCTTGTGACTTGGGGTCCTCAGGAAATATTCATGTTGGAGTGGGGTCTCCACTCAGGATGGCATGAGGCTCTTTGTAAAAGCGGCAGGTTTGTGGCTCAGCACCAGATCACTCTGGACTTCTGGTATACCTGCCGCAGTGCCTTGGCTTTCACGCTGCACTACTGCTGGTCCCTGTCATAGCCTCTCTCCTGCACCCACTGAGCAATCTGCTCAGAGATGTTGACGTTTCTATGGCTGGATAGGAGCTGTGCCTGCACAGCCTATTTTCCCCACAGACCAGGAGAACCAATATCTCCTGTCTACTCCAGGCAGAAGAGCAGCTGGAGTGTGTAGCCGGAGTGCTCAGCTGGGCAGTTGCACCAAACAATGGAGAGCTGCTAGAGGTGCTCACCAAGCTGGGCAATCAGGAAAAGAAATTTCAAAAATTCACAGGGCTTTAAATGGAGTGGGGGGGCTTCCAGTCTCTGAGAGCCCTGGGGGCTGTGGGGTTCTGTGACCAGAGCGGTCAGTGTAGGGCACTGTGGCATAGCTGCTGGAAGACAGGGCGCCATAACTAACCTTGTGTTTACACTCACACTGCATCAACCTAAGTACATTGACCATGGCATTACTATGTGGGCATAGCGGGGTGGTTACAGCACTGGGAGACCAATGAGTGTCGGCACATGCACAGCTAGGTTGACATAAGCTGCCTTGTGTTGACCTAACCACGTAGTGTAGGCCAGGTCTTAGTGTTGTAGCATAGAGTGCTACGCATCAAAGGTTGGAGCTTAGCCCAAAGCCAGTTAGGCCTATTTATTATTTGGGAAATCAGCTGTAGCGCTGAGGATAGGCTTAGAATCTTTAGATAGTTGCACAGGCAGGGACAGAAGAGCATTGCATGGGAGGTAAAGCCCCCGCCCCATTTTATAGTTTTCATAATTTTATAAACTAAAGAAACCATTTGATTTAGGTCCTATGGTTAGATTTTTTTTGGTATTTTTTTTTAATATATTCATAGTAGGGTTTTGTTTTGTTTTTTTAAATTTCAGGGAAACCATATTATTGTAAACACACCGTGATAGTGTAATGAACCAAAACAGAGCAGTGCTAACGCATGAGAAATGGAGGTTACTTACTTGTAACCAGTCTGCTTCAAGATGGGCTCTGCTGCCTAAGCCGTGGAACATTCTTGTAGCAGTGCCTGTTAAGAGTGCTCATGCATCCCTCCTGCTCCTTCCTTTGGCATTCCTCAACGCCCTGACAGCAAAGCTATAAGAAGCGCTGTGATGCTCCCTGACACCTCAGTTCCTTTCACCACTTCCTCAGTCAGGATTTTAAAGAACTCTGAATAAAAGAGAAGGTGAGCAGGGGAGTGGGAATATGCAGAATTCATCTTAAAGAACTCTGGTTACAAGCAAGTAACCTCCAGCTTTTCTTCAAGTACCTTCTGCGTATTCCTACTCCTGGGATGGTTTGGCAAGCAGTACTCCACCATCTAGTCATGGGGCATAGACAGCCCCATTCCCCAACTTAGGAAAGCATCCAGTGTGGACTAAGCGTCTCTATCCCCCAAAGTAAAAAATAGAGACACTTCACATTCTATGTGGTTGTGAAGAGTTCTATGTCCAGAAACCCACACAGGATGAAAGTGTTTTATATCACTGACTCCTTTAGAGACCATACATGTAATTGTAGGAGATCTCTGATGACATGATCTACTATGTTGTCCTTGCCCGCTAAATGCAGGACAATTGGGATGATAGTGTAGTGGATACTCTAATTCCATATAGCTATTGCTTCCTTGCACAGCTGGGATGAGTGAGCTCCTTCCTGCTTGTTTAGGTAGTGCCCACTGCAACCATGTTGTCTGTGATGACCTGCACTGCTTTGTTCTGAATGTGAAATAGGAAATATTTAAGAGCTAGGGAGACCACTCAACTCTGGTACATTCATATATAGTGCCTTTCTTAGAAAATGTCAATGATCTCAAACGGATAGACTGTTCAGATACACTCTTCACCCCTTCTTGGAAGCATACTAAGCTAAGGCACTACTAAGCAAAGGATAAGATCTAAACAGGCTTGTGCCCATGTGCTGTTGTGGTTGGAAGGAAGTGAGATGACAGGGAGTGCTATGCTGACACTCCCTTTTATAGCTACACTCTCAGAATGGAGGGGTAAGAGGTGTGAGTGAGTGTTCTAACAGCACTACTATAAGAATGTTCCCTTATGTAGGCTGCACATCCCATGAATGGAAATATGCAGAGGGCATGCAAACCACCACCACAATTAAAAGGGCCAGTCTAGTTTCATTGACCAAACTGAGTGACATGCAAAATGTAAATAGACAGTGTAATGGATGAAAAGTAAATTTTACAATTGGTTTTAGCTTTAATCTAAAAATGAGACTAGTAACCCACCTAATTTTTTTTAAAGGTTTTTATCTTTACTGTATCCCTGCAATTAAGATAGCAAAAATTCAGTGGTGCTGATGAATAGACTGTGCTCATACAAAAAGACAATTATTGTACAGTTTGCAAAAAGAAAAGGAGTACTTGTGGCACCTTAGAGACTAACCAATTTATTTGAGCATAAGCTTTTGTGAGCTACAGCTCACTTCATCGGATGCATACCGTGGAAACTGCAGTAGACATTATATACACACAGAGACCATGAAACAATACCCCCTCCCACCCCACTGTCCTGCTGGTAATAGCTTATCTGGGTAAATGAAACTCAATAGGTAGGAAATGGAAAAATAAGGAACCAATTAATAGTTAGAGATATAAAATTGTTGTCTTAGAGAGAATAATGTCTTTCTATTGAACTCAAAACCTTTTTACCACACAGACTCAAATAAGTACCAGTATTTGTGATATCCAGAATGTGTCTCTTTTAAAACAATAGAAAGCTGCCTCTAGTAGATTTATCCAAAAGGTACTCATTGAGGCCCTGATCCTGCTAAGTCTTAAATGTGTGTAAAGTTACACAGGTTCTTCAATCTTTGCAGGATTGAGGCCTGAGAGAACAATGAGCATAGCAGTCATCTTTGGTTCTTGGCTTGAAATGATTTTACTGATCACCTTCGTATATTTCATAAGTATATATGTATATTTCGTATATATATTTCGTATATTCTTACAATTTAGTCAACCGAATTAAATTAAGTTAGCAACAGATAAAGGTATTTTAAATTTTTACTGAATAGACTACTGGAGTTACAAGAATCTGTAACAGAGTGTATACAATTACATCATTCTATAAAAAGACTGTACATATGTGACATGGGATTTTATGCATCAACCCTCATAAAATGCCGTCTCCTTATCCATCAATAGAATTTATATACTAGGCAACGATTTAGGTAACATAGGCGAATAGGCACTGAGTCTAGTTTTCCTAACCTTTTCTAAAGCTTGTTTGGTAACTAATCTGATTTATTCCACAATACCAAGCATGGTCACACCTGACGGAGGGATAGCTCAGTGGTTTGAGCATTGGCCTGCCAAACCCATTGTTGTGAGTTCAATCCTTGAAGGGGCCATTTAGGGATCTGGGGCAAAAATTGGGGATTGGTCCTGCTTCAAGCAGGGGGTTGGACTAGATGACCTCCTGAGGTCCCTTCCAACCCTAACCTTCTATGACTGAATTTTCTATAACTGACAAAGTACCAAGCAATAGCTGCATGTTTCTGCTGCTGAATTGCTTCATTACCTTATACTCCTACTGAAGATCTCAAACACCAATGCTTTTAGATCACTGAGTTTGTGCATATGACAGAGGGACAGAATTTGCAGCTTTAATCGAGATCTGAGTTTTTGGTGTGTGTATTACACATTTGAACTATACAATCTCTTTTCAAACCATGCAACAGATGAGTACTACTAGCTAAACAAGATTTTTCTGTTTGAAGGCTTCTGGGATATGAAGTATTAACAATCTAGTTTCTGGGGTTGCTTGCAGGCTGTCTTTGAAAAGATCCATTTCAGCGCTCTTATAAGCAAACTTTCTGTTAGACGATTTCTAAGCTCTCCCACCCTGTTGGCTTAATACAGCTCCTTTTAATCTCTTTTCTGTTCTGCTCCTCAGTAACTGTCCGTGTTTTTACTCATTCATACTGAGATTATCAGTTGGAAGTCATAAATACATAATACCATACTGGGATTTTCTGCAATATTTTATGTTGGCAAGCTAATCTTTTCAACATCATTTCACCTGGTTGCAAATACAAGGCTATAACCTTGATAGGTCCTAGAAAGGGTGAAAGCAGCACCTTTTAACTCAGTTGCAACTGCCTAAATTTAGGACCAACTCTTAAACAATAGCTGAGCAGATTCAGAGCACAGAGTCCAAATCAGTTTTCAAGAGGAAGCAACAGCTGCAAGACAACTAGCTCAGCGATACGGTATCGAGACTGTGGCAGTCATGTAGTTTCAAGGACCTTACTAAAGCATCAAAGTTCCAGGAAAGAACAAACATCCTTGTGGTTTTAAATACTGAAGTTATTTTGTACTCTTTCTTAAAGACTTGACACCAGCTCTTTAAAGCCTTGTTCAAATCCACCAAAGAAGAAAGTTTTGAAGAACAGTTTTTGCCTTGCAATAACAGTTGGAGGTGTTTTGTCTATGTGGATCCGACTTATGGGGCATATATGCTTTAGGCACTCTCGATAGGAATCTTTTGAACTGCAGTGCCTATTGGGGCTGTGCCTGCCTCTGCCTGTCCTTGTGCCCTCCCACTAAGGACATAAAGGGTAGAATGGCTCCAATTTAGTTCCCTCATTAATTCAGAATCACTGCAGAGAGGGACTCTGAAGGAACAGGGATGGAGGGTGGGTCATGGGATCCACATGGACAAAACGTCTCAGAGAGCCATGATTACTGAGGAGTAAATGTTTTCTTCGGTCTTTGTCTATGTGGATCCCACTTTGGGTGACTAGCTAGCAGTTCCCTAATCAGCAAAGGGGTTGAGCTACAATTAGCTAAATATGGACTGCAAAAGTGCTCTCCTGAATTTGGTCGCCAAACTCATCACCAAATCCAGGGCATAATGCTTGATAAAGGTATGGTCTGAGCTCCAAGTGGCTGCCCTGCAGATCTCTGATACAAGAATATTTCTTCAGCATGCTGCAGAAGCTGACTGGGTTCTCATTGAGGAATAGTTGGGAGCACATTGCAATGCATTGAGTGATCTATTTGAAGAACTGCGAGGAAGGGATGGCTTATCCTTTCACAGCCTTCCCTAATATGGCGAACAGGATGATTTCCTGAATGGCCTTGTCTTGCCTAAGTAATAAAGGAAGGCTCTGGAGGCATCTAAAGGAGCTTGGGTTTCTCCAGGTTTGTGTGTGATTTGGGAAAGAAAATAGGGAGTTTGGTTTGAGTGGAAAAAAAACAAATACTATTTGGTGAGGAATGTGGTCTCAGCATCATCTTATTCCTGTGGAAGACAGTTTGAAGTGGGGGGAGGGGGAGGAGAATTGATGTTTGCCATTAGTACTTGAATTTCACAAACTCTCCTGGCTGAGGCGATAACCATCATGAAGGCAGTTTTGCTTGCAATATGCAGAAGTGCACTTAGAGAAGAGATCAAAGAGGGACTCCATGAAGGCCCAGGAAGAACTACAGTAAGGTTTCAGGATGGGGGAGGTTCCTGAACAGGGAAAGGCACCAACCAATTCTTTTAGAAATTTAAAAAAAAAAGTCAGATGAGAACACACTGTATACATTTGAATAAGAGGGTGGCAAGATGAAATGGCATCTAAATTGAGGTTGATAGAACTGATGGTGAAGCCTGATAGCTAGAGCTGGAGGACGTAATCCAGAATCTCGGGGATAGAAGCTTGCAATGAGTCAAGACCTTGTGAAGCCCAGGCGGAAAAATCTCTTCCACTTTGATCTGTATCAGGATCTCTCTGGAACAACCCCCCTGTTGTGCTCAGCCAGCCAAATTCTAGGTCGTCAGATATGAAGTTTGGGTGAAGAATTTGTCTTTAATTCTGATAGAGTAAATCTTGCAGATTGGGTAGAGAAGTTGGCAGCTGTGTAAAGAAAAGCCAGAATGCACCCAGGAATTACTTTGTGAGAGAACAAACAGCCTAAATGCTCCTCTAACATCAATTCCTTAGTCAGAGATTAGGGCTTCTGCTTCCCTTTGGGCTCTGGCTGATTCCTGCATGCAATATGGTGCAAGTTTATAGTGGACATGTACCTAGGCTGCTCCCTAGGACTGTCTCCCAACCCAATAGTTCAGGTTCTATGCCTGCTGCATTCCTGCAGTACCAACACATGTCCTTTCCCTGACCCTGTGAAGTCTCCTCAGTAGCATTCCCAACCTCTAAAGGAGAAGAGCTGGCAGCAGGAAGTAAGGGTGGGATTTCCTGCTTACCAACCAGCACAGTGGAAGGGGAAACCTAGCTTCTATCTGTCCAACCTCTAACTAATCAGGGCTCTGCAGGTAGGGCCGGCATTAACAGCACTGCTACAGACATGTGGAGTAAGGATTCAGCATGAGAAATCCACTTGTCATTGCTCTTTCCACCATTGCAAATAATTCCATAGCACTAACCTGTTATGTCAAACACTTATTATATTGCTGAAAGACTTCGGGAAGTATAACAAGAAAGCTATGTGTAAATATATAACTATCATTGGCTAGCAAGGTAAACAGAAAAATGCATTAGTTAACTAGAATTTAATATACTACTATTCCAAATGCAATGTTTTGTAGGCTGCTCAAAATTTCTTCATATTGAAGAGTTCCAACTCACCTTCTGGTACTTAGCACAAATTCACTTGGACTATATTCAACCTAGTAAATTCAATAAAGAAAATTTGTTTTTTAGTATTCCACCTATTGGCACAAGTGCCCACACAAGAGCACAACTGTCTGAGGCCAGGTGTATATTTGTGGTATATAAAATCAACTTAATGAACAAGCGAAAATATTAAGATATTTATTGTAAAGTAAGCTAAGAAGCAGACAATTGCTACGGCTAGACTCTCAGGCAGACAACAACTTATTTTTCTGCAAACAACTCAAAGGAATTTTGCCAATTTTAAGCAATATTTTTGGAGGACCTTTAAAGAGTCAAAAATGTTACTTATTTTCCAATAAACTCAAACATTAGCATTGCTTCCATCAGCCTGTACTTACTGTGCAAGACCACAGACCACACAGAAGTCTTCAGATTCTGAAATTTTACCACAAATTTACCAGATCCAATGGATGACTTCTGCTTATGCAACCTTTCATCCAAGGGCCTCAAATCTGTTAAGCCTTACATCACATATATGCGCCTTGAGTGTGGCGGGGAAAGAGGAAGAGGAAGAGAGGTATTGTGAAATGAGTGACAGTGTCAATGACTTAGTTAAGATCATACAACGAGTCAGTCAGTGGTAGAAATGGAAATAGACCCAGAATCACTTTGAACACTATTTCACTTTCATGTGCAGCATACAATTCGTAGCTGGAGAACCCAACACATTACATTAAAACTCTCCCATGGAGTAGTAGACTAATTTACTTAACTAGGTTAGCATTAAGATGATTCCAACTCGGCTTGGTACTATTTTTTTTTATTAGATTTTGAGGTCTTCACCTCACAGAGAAGGGTGGGACAGAACGAGGAATGAAGGGGAATGGTTGTGTCAGATTTACATTGTATGTTATTTTCCTGGGGTTATGAGTCAACTTTGCAACTCTAGTTGGAGGCCAATGGCATTAGTCACCAGTTTGCACATACTATTGAAGTATTTAGGTGGAAAAAGTTTATTCTTGCTGAGTGTGGCCAGACTGATCCACCTCCAATTCAGAGTCCTGAATCCTTGATTTGGACATTAGCCATTTTCTGCTATCTGATCCACTCAAGATCAAAACACAACTGAGACCTTGGCCTCAGCGCCAGTCAAATGGGTCCTAAGTACTTCCAATCCCCAGGAGTTTGAGGCAGTCACCATAGTACTTTTAACTATTGATGGTGAAAGAGAGAACATGCCGGGATAGGTGCGTCACCAAGACACCACAGATCAACAATAGGGCTGGCTCAAAGCAAGAGAGCACCAGTTTTGCCAGTGATACCTTGGAGGCTGAGCAGGCCTCATACCTGCAAGGGGAGCAGTGGGGGGGTGGAGGAGCAGACCCAATGGAGCCAAGTGCCAAAGCAATAGCTGCAATGTCCAGGGAAGAGCAAAACATTTTAAAAGGAAACCTAACCATGAACTATATTAACTTTTAGATCATGGTAGGCCTCATTTTGCTGGGCATTCTACAAACATGATGAGAAGGAAGTGAGGCTGCTTTATAATAATTCATGAATTCTGTATTTTAACTTGGTTAGTGGGATGTTTACTATATGTGAGGCATTTCTTCTATTTCAATGATCCATGAGTGTTTCCGACTGGGATATCAGCTCAAGTTAAAAAATCCCTGGATGGTTGTAAAAGCCACCCAAAGGATAGCTATATGCATCTAGTAAAACCATGAACAATCCCCCAATTAGTCAGAAATGTCACTCAGACTCAGTCCTATGACTCCAGAAACCAAGTCAAATACGTTCTGAAGGCCACTTGGCAGTAAAATTTCATGAGATAGAGTTGATTACAAAAACATAGGTTTATTACTTAAGCAGTGATTAACAGCATGTGTAGAGAACAGAACAAAAAAACAGGACAAAAGTGGAGGAACTCATGAATGTGCTTTAGGTATTAAAACATACATTTAGCAGTCATACATGAGGCTGGCTGGCATAGAACAGTTTGGTAAAGAAAATGGATAAAACATCTTCTATATATATATCTAGTTAATGCACCAGGTTTAAGAGACATCTAGATATTATACAGAACTTGTTAAATGTTTATTATGAGTTAAAGTATTGAAGAAACAGTTGCAACCAATTTCCACGTTTAGCACTGAAGATATATTGCATACCCAGTATTAACAGCAAATTCCCCCTGAGATGGGTAAAAAGGGGCGGCTGGTTGCCTTTCTACATGGGATCAGAGGAAGTTCTTCAAGTTGAAAGTTTCTTCCAATTTCGCTAAGGCGCCACAAAACCATTCTTGCACAGAGCTGTTAAACATGCCACTCATTTCCTCTCTTAGTTCCCTCAGCATAGGCACTGTGGACTTACCATCTGCATTCAGAATCCTCCTAAAGAATTTATTCCACAAATCACTGTCAACAGTCCTAAAAACATACAAAACAGTTTTCAATGAGAACAGCATCCACCCAAATGACAGCTCCATCACGATTCCTGCTTCAATTCGGCTCTGCAAGCCCTGTGGAGGCTTAGCAGTCTAAAATAATATTCAGCTCCACTCTCCAATGAGCTTGTGTAAGGAAAAAGTGAGGGGTGCTGTGAAGCTTGTATATGCAGGCTCTTTACCCTTCACAAATGGACTTATGTGCAGGAACTAGACAGAGCCAACCTTAGCATTTCTGTGCATGTTAATGAAACACTTTCACCACCACCTACCCCAACATATCTAACACCTATTTACCATTTTACATAGGGCTAGCCTGAGGATTTTGGAAAAGGTTAGCAAGTAATTCCTTGATGCATCACCAAACTTAGCAGATCCCTTTCATGGAGACAGGCTGGATGTGGATATTGAAGACCCTTAAAATATTCCCCAGCTCTCAGTAACAGGAGCAGCAGAGCCCAGCTAGGTCTCTGTATGATTACCAGCATTTAAAAGAGAGCTTTGCAAGGGACAACTGTCCAAATAAGCTAATGGCTTGGTTGCTGCTAGAAGCCTCCATTCTGCCCATCTACCAGAACAATGTGTGTGCATTCTACGCAGCCAATTGTCTGTGAAACACTAGCTGTCAACTCCCCTATGGGGTAATTTCCCCATATGTAAAATAGATATTAAAAACAAAAACAAAAGGCTGAGTGACTTTACTAAGGCCAAGAAGGATCAGTGTCAGAGCTATAATTCAAATAAAGGAATCCTTTGCTTCTCAGTCTTGTGAGGAAGTGAATTTTTATACCATGTTGTGGGGGACTCATGGGGATAAAAAACATATAAGGGCCCAGCGGGGGGGGGGGGGGGGGCACCAAGGGGGGAGGAGGAGGAGGAGGAAGAGAGAGCAGAGGAATGAACCCCCTGAAAAACTTAGAGCCCCAGTTAAGAACTGCTCTAGAGAATGCTGCCTCATGTGAAGCATTTCTTCCTTCAAGCTAGAAATTACATTGGCTGTTCAAAGGAGACGGCTCAGCCGCAAGCAGCTGGCTAGAAGAGAGTTTACAGCAAACATAGCAGCAGCAGCAGTCTGAACAGCACTATGTCATGCAACTGTGAATTGATATGGGGTCTTCCAAAACAAAAAAATCCATAGGCAGACTGAGCCCAGTAGGTAGGGCTGAGGAGATTAGATAACTTGGGATCTTTAGAAAAAGATCAGTGGCAAACATTCTACCCTAATGATCCATTTAACAGGTTTACACGACAACCAATATCAGCCTAGACATTTCCAGTTTCCCAGAATCCCATAGTGGGAGGACATGGTACACACAATTCTGTGAGATTCATGGGCCCCAAGGATAAGTTCCAGAACTAGAAATGCAATTGAAATATGCTTTTAATAAAAACAGCACCAACTGTGCTTACCATAAGGGCAGGAGATTTTAGTATGTTAATAGTCAGTTCAAGGGATTCTTAAAGATGACAGGAGAAGAAATGGTTTCAAGTCTATAACTCCTTATCTAGACAAACACTCTAGCAAAATAATAGATTCCAGCTTTTCCCATACCTTTGTTACCAAATCAAGTCAGCAAGTTAGGAATTCAAGTTGTCTAAGTTTTCAGAGATTTCTACTTTATGTTTCAATCTCATTTTTCCTCCAAATCTAAACTCTGTGTGTGGTCCTGGAATTCCAAACATCTCTGTACTTTGAGAAAGTAGCTCCATCAACTCAACATTTTTATCACCAGTCACTCACCCATTTATTCAGCCCAAAATTTTCTTCATCAAAATAGCTCTCACAGTGAATTTTTAAAAGAGAACTAAACTCTGAGATCTTGCAGGGCCAAGGTATCCAGCATTCACCACAAGCTTTTGTGTAGGTCATTTTCCCCTTTTACTTCCTACTCCCCTACATACCCAGAGCACTTTTCCAGGAAAGCAATCCTCTAATTATTCCTCTCAAGTAGGTTCTAAAACCACTTATGGCACCTTTGGTAGGCAGGACAGAATAATGCCTTCTTCCTCAAAAAGCCACATGCAACTGGTAAAAAAGCACTAGCATAAGCTCTCTCCTCACAGGAATTACAAGTATCACTACCACAATGCTCCTGACCCATGCTTGAATGGGCACATGGGACCATACTGAACACTAACCAATATCCCTCTGCTGAAACTTACTAAATGGAAGTTTTTCCATCTGTGCAATATCTTCTGAGGGCAAAGGGTCCCTGCAGTGGGAAACTGGTGTTGTCAACAGCAGTCTGCAACCATAGGATGTGTTGAATGGCCCAAATAACCAGAGAAAGACTTACACAGTCTGTAAGAGCAGACTGTATGCAAGAGCAGGACACACTAAAAGCTGAGTCTGCCTTCTTTGGCAGATCCTAATATCCAGACTCACTGCAGATTCCTCACTCCCACACTATGAGCCACACTCCTGAAGGTATGCTGCTGCTACTGATTTAATATTTCATGTTAAAAATATATAGTTATACTAGTATGGTTTACAAAAATATTACTGTAATTCTTGTTCTTGGAAGATACATAAATGCAACAGAGCACTTGTCCACAAGTCTCTCATGGCAGGTCAGATTTAATTAGCTCAAAGATCTGAACTGCCAGAATGTCTGACAGCAGAGAGCAAAAGTCAACCTGCATCAATGATTCAGTCAGTAACTCCCTTTTGGTTCCTTTTGAAACTAAAGCACTCAAAGAAGTGAATTCCTCTCCACCTGAAGGAGCAGTGGGTGGGTAAGTGGCACCCATAGGTCCACAGTATGTCTCTCTCTTCAGAGAGCAAGAATTCCAAGTAATAGTCTCATATGAAAACTGGTGCAATAAATTGCCACTCAAGATTAAATAACTTCAGGAGTACAATGTGAAAACACTAAACACAATATATAGGAAAACAGAAGAAGTGTTTGAAATGTATCAATCTATTGACAAATCACTATATACAAAGTAAAGAAAAAACTTTTTTTCTGCTGTACAACTCAAAGGACAGATTTTTCAATGTACACTAAGAGGCATCACAAACAGAATCTAGGTGGCTAGAGGCAACTCCCAACCTGTGAACAGGTACTGCAGTTCCTGTAGACTAGATATCAATTGGCATGACAATACTGCATCTAAGCAATGGTTGTATAAACATATGCAGAAGCCCAAAATATAACTGATGCAATGAGCAAAGATGTACTTTCAGAACAGAGAAAGTGGGCAGATGAAGGAATAGCAGTCTGCCCACAGAAGTAACTTCTCCAAACTAGTCATTAAAATAATGTCCGGGAGAATGAGATATTAGGAGGGGGAAACTCAGTTCACCAAAATTTGTGGCATACTGGTATGAATGGCTACCTCTAGTCATCTTTGGAGTGCCCTTTGAAGATGCCCAGAAAAGGACACAATCAAGGTATAGCAGAAAAAATCCTTTCTGGATCCATTTTAGTGGAAAAAGTCAAGAATTCCAAGTGGATAGCTGCTTATCAGCAAGATCTGTAGAGGAGATAGTAGAATCTAAGGAAAAAGTTAGACTTAGACATCAGGCAATAATTTAAGTGTACACTTCAGTTACAGAAAACATTGTTCTGTTGCTGATTAGTTACAAGCAGTGGCAGTAGGGACATTAAGTCTTCTGCCCACCTGTGCCCAATTCTCATTAACAATTTCTAAAGCAGCAGGGAGATAAGAAAAAAGGGAACCACCATTACTGGTGGCACTACAGAAACAGAAAAAAAGAAACTTTGGGTCAAGTTGAAATTCAAACCCCAGACACGAGGAGGTTCAAATAAAGAAGACTCACTGTGAGCTGTGCATGAGGATCTATAGCTCCTCAGTGCTGATTAATTCATCTAATTCTTTGAAGGGTCAGATGGATTAGAATTCCACCAAAGGTCAGAGACCAAACAGTGACAAACTAGATGTTTACAGTATGGGAAACAAACTGTGTGTCTAATAGTAACCAGGCCCAATGTAGGAGGAGCAGGACAAGTCACTGAAGAACACAGACTAAAGAAAAACCATTATGGACTTTAGTTCAAAATGTTGAGAAATCTCTACTCAGAGACAGTACCTAGGCAGGAAACCATAGCTGATGCAGAAGATTGGAAGTGACAGCCTGGGACCAGCTCCAATGCCCATAAGACTGAATGGCTGGCTCAGCAAGTTGGAAACTCCCCTGAAGGATTGAAGGCCTTAGCATAAGCTGCCCCTTTCCCAAGACACTGGACTACAGGAGGTGAGGAGGAAAGCAGGTTCTTGCTGCCTGGAAGTTAACAGGTTAGTGTGCAAAGGGGAGCTGCCCATGCAACCTTAATTCTGCCCCTTTTGTGTATGCATGATGCAATCTTTAAATTTAATTATACTATTTCCCGCCCTGACAGGACCCCTGAATCAGTCTCTTTCATCCTGCCCACACTACAGCATAGCACACAGCACAGTGTGAAAAGCTGAAAAATGAAATGATTACAACACAGAATCATGCCCACTTATTAATGTGCAATCCCCTCCTGCCCCCCCCAGCTCCAAATTTGCCTGCTGACTCAGAGGGAGTCTAAGACGGTGTAACTCATATTAAGAGGACAGAAAAGGGGTATAAAATTATGTAACAAATTAGGCCACACTCTAATTTACACATTCTTTCAGCTCTTTGGTGAATAAGTTACTAATGTGTGAGGGAGTCTAAAGTGTAAGGGGGTGTAAATAGATGTAAGGGAGTCAAGAAAGCATCAATGAGTCCATCTAGTTCTATTACAATAAACAAGTCCACTAGATTCAAAACTGAATTCTCAATATAATGTAGCACTGCTGTTACCAACTAATAGCATTGAATTTATGCTCCAGCTTTGACAAAAGCTGCAACACAGAGGTGAGGGAGAAAGCTACAGCTGCCTTTACCTACCCAGAGATTCCTGATGAAACACTTACTTGGAGAAATTCTGACTGATTTTCCAGAGGGAATCTTCTTGATAAACCTGGAGGTGCTCCCCAAACAGCATCAAATGCACTATTTCTGCAATACCAACCAAGTCTACCTGAAACCACAACAATCAGTGTTAGAAAACTGCTTCTGCTGATCTCTGCAGCCATTTCGCCATTCCTCCACATCCATTCAATACAGCACTAAAGCATTTTTAATAGCAATAGTGCCACTGGAGATGTCCTACAACACCTTCTGTACCCATTAACCCTGTATTGTGGTGTTTGTGAGGATTTTCCAGCAAGCTAAATTAAGCTAATCAAAGGAAAGCAAAGCGAACTGCTATAGGAAGCAAAATCCTTGTTTAGCATTTCAGATTGAGACACAGTCTAGCCATTTATAATGAACTCTAACTGTCAGATGAATGTAGGTACACAACTGCCCCAAATTAACAATGCCAGTTTCTTCAGCTAATGTAGAATACACAGGGTCCAGCTGAAGGGTTTTTGTTGAAGAGTTATGGTAGTTGTGAAAGATGTTGCTTAATTAGATAAGATCTATAAACACAGGACACATATCCAACAACATTCAGCTTAAAATATTAACTCTCTCAGTCTCCATCTCGTTTCTTCACATAAGGAAGACACTTGCCAAGGGGCATTCATAACAATCACCCTGGGTTAATATGTACTTACCTGATAAGGAAGAGAGCACTTGGCTAGGATCTGTTGTCCATGCTGGGTCTGAGCTATTGGGAAGCTGCTGAGTAAACTCACTCTAGGCTGCAACCTCACATCCAGGCTGTAAGAGAAGTCCACTATCTTCAAAGCAGTGGTAATCTCATTATTAGCAAATGGATCACAGATCCTAAGGAAAGAATTCCAAGGAAACATAAAAGACAAAGAAGCAGTACAATTTCCTTTTATTATCTTGTGCAGCAGGTAAGAATCTTAGCCATGCCAATGGCTCCCTCTAATGGTTAGTTTAGGAATGGCTACTAAAAAAGGCTCACCCTGATAATATTGGCCTCTCCAAGCTTTGCTACAGGGGAAAATTGCTTTACCGAGATAATCCTATCTTGATATATGTGCATCGCAGCTAGAGGGTCTGAAATAAGAGGTGCTGTGACAAGAGGAAAATTTAATATAATGCTTTGAACTTCTTTATCTCATTCTCTCCAAGGATCTCAAAACAATTCAAACATGAATGGGGTATTGTGAAGTTTAATCCATTAGATATATTCTCTGTTTTACAGTTAGAGAGAGACAGACACCGAGAGGTGACAGATTAAGTGATTTATCCAAGCTAACAATATGTAGCAATGCCAGGAATAGAATCCAGATCAAGATCCCTAGTCATTCTATTTCAATACTTGTACATTGTGGGCCTACTTCATAATTATGAGTCCCTTTTCTTTTTAACTTTTAATATTAATGCTGTTGTTTTAGCATTAAAAGGGGATCAGTATTTTCCCTCTAAAATCATGGATTATTCTGTGTTTTATATGCCGACAATATTGTTCTATCACAAACATCAGTGGATTGAGGTGTTTATTAAATGTGTTTGGTTTATACTGTCAACAGGAGGGCCTTTCGATAAATTACTCCAAAACTTTAGTCAAAGACTGAGGTTGCACAAATGCAGGATTTATGGGCAATATATTGAACAAGTTAGTTCTTTCCTCTACCTGAGTATCCGGTTCTCATAAAACAAGGGCTGTGAGATAAACATATTCAGGTAGCAAAAGAGAAGTCTTCAAATCAGTGTTACATTTCACCTGGCTCATGAAAACAACTTAATTGCACCAGCCCTTAGAGTGTTTGAGCCTAAGGTATGCGCTCAAATTCTATATGGTGTGGAAATATGGAAATGGAATGATACCACAGGAATAGAAGTGATTCCAAAGAGATTTCTTGGTTCTCTCAAACAACATTCCAGCTGCTCTCATAGAATATCAGGGTTGGAAGGGACCTCAGGAGGTCATCTAGTCCAACCCCCTGCTCAAAGCAGGGCCAATCCCCAGTTTTTACCCCAGATCCCTAAATGGCCCCTCAAGGATTGAACTCACAACCCTGGGTTTAGCAGGCCAATGCTCAAACCATTGAGCTATCCCTCCCTTAGAACAGAGACCTGCATAAATTCTATTCTGTCCAAAGTGCAATACTGTAGTATCAATTTTTGACTTAGTATTTATAGTATGCCAATGTTTGCCAAGGCTATGCCTAGAGAAATAGCTCAGAAGGGCTTTTTCAGTAAGTTTCATTGGTTAAAATTCCATCTATTCTCTCTAGGCTTCTCAGAATTGGAAACAGATTTAAATCCCTAATCAAGTTGAGATTAGAGGACATTAATAAGTAGCTAGACACAGCAGTTGTTTCCACTATAGATGTGTCAATTTGGTTTCCCCTTGTTAAAAAGACTCACCAGGTACACCAGGTATTTAGAAAGATTTTCCAATAACAAATTAAGGAAGGCTTTTACGTGCTCTGATTTCCATCTATTGTGACAGGGTCGGGCCAGATGGCTACAGGAGAGTTTTTTTTGTTTATTTGTTTTTTTTTTTTATGCCAGTAAGACTTTATTTTTCCTATTAATAAAGAAAGATAAAAAGACGACATGCTCGTCAACAAAGACTGGAAATGGTATTGATCATTATCTTAATCAAATGTTCCAAACAGTTATCCTTAATGAAAACAGAGAATAAAAATATAAGTTTAAATAATTGATTTTAAATCCTGTGCTTAACTGCCGCTTGCTAGTCAATCTTCTGTAGCTAAGTAAATACAGTAAGAATATAATCTTAAATTATTATACAAAAGACTGTTTCTTTGAGAAACAAGTTATAATCTACAAAGACAGTGAGAGAAAGCAGATATATTAGCTCCAGGTTACGTAGGTCCCTTTCCCTTGGGTAAGGTAACAGGGAAGGTTCCAGAACAATTAGGAACTTTCTGGAAACAGTTAAGGCAGACAGGCTGATTAGAACACCTGCAGCCAATCACGAAGCTGCTAGAATCAATTAAGGCAAGCTAATCAGGGCACTTGGGTTTAAAAAGGAGCTCACTTCAGTTTGTGGTGCGTGTGTGCGGAGCTGGGAGCAAGAGGTACAAGAAGTGAGAGAGAGAGAGTGTGAGAAGGCATACTACTGGAAGACTCAGAAGTACAAGCATTATCAAACAGGAGGAAGGTCCTGTGGTGAGAATAAAGAAGGTGTTGGGAGGAAGCCATGGGGAAGTAGCCCAGGGAGTTGTAGCTGTCACAGGAGTCACTGCAGAAAGCTGCAATCCACAGAGCCCTGGGCTGGAACCCGGATAAGAGGGCGGGCCTGGGTTCCCCCCATCTCTCCAACTCCCTACTTGATACTGGAGGAGTTGAACTGGACTGTGGGTTCCACCAGAGGGGAAGGTCTCTGGCCTGTTCCCCGATCCACTAGGTGGATCAGCGGAGGCTGTGGGGATTGTTCTTCTTCCTTTCCCCATGCTGGCCAGTGATGAGGATAACTGAGTGAACGGCAGATTTGAGCCACAAAAGTGGCCAAACTGAGGGCTGCCGTGAACCTCTGAGGTGAGAAATAAGTGCAGAACCCACCAAAGCAGAGGAGGAACTTTGTCACACTATGCAGACAGCTTACTTAGAAGACACATTACTGGCATTGAGAAATGTAACCCCCTCTTTCCCTGTGGCTCTGGGAAAGTGGAAGACCTACCCCACTGTTATATTGTAATTGCAAATGCCACTTGAAGGTCAAAAAGGCTTTCTGTGTTTTTGTCCTGGATATCTTTTTCCGATGACCGCTCAGAAAATAGAATATTTAAATATTTATTAGGAACTGACAGCATATTTGTGACCTAAGCAATTGCCCTGTTTGCATGGCCAGCCACTAAAATAAGGAAAAGGCAAGAGACAGTGATTATATGGTTTAATTGGTTTGGTTTTTTTTAATTTGCATTTGTGTATTTTAATAAAACTAAATCCAGAATTTTGAAGTAAGTTTTATTGTAATATATTGTGGTTTTGCCACATTGGCCTATGGCAATGTTACTATTAATAAACATGACTAGTAATTATGAGCTCACACACTTATCTTAGTGACTTATCAGTTGGAAGTGACAGTGGAGGAGAAAAACCTGGGTGTATTGATTGATCACAGGATGACTAAACCACCAGTGTGATGCATCAGGCGAGGTATTTCCAGTAGAAACAGGGAAGTGTTCGTACCATTACAGAAGGCCCTGGTGGGACCTCATCTGGAATACTGTGTGCAGTTCTGGTCTCCCATGTTTAAGAAAGATAAATTTAAACTGAAACAGATGAAGAGAAGGGCTACTAGGATGAGCAGGGGAATGGAAAAACTACCTTATCAGAGGAGACTCAAAGAGCTTGGCTTCTTTAGCCTAACCAAAAGAAGGCTGAGGGGAGATATGATTGCTCTCTATAAATATATCAGAGGGATAAATACCAGGGAGAGAGAGGGGTTATTTAAGTTAAGCGGCAATGTGGACACAAGAACAAATGAATATAAATTGGCCATCAATAAGTTTAGGCTTGAAATTAGGTAAAGGTTTCTAACCATCTGAGGAGTGAAGTTCTGGAACATCCTTGCAAAGGGAGCAGAGAGGGCAAAAACTTAAGTGGCTTCGAGACTCAGCTTGATAAGTTTATGTAGGGGATGGTATGATGAGTCTGCCTACAATGGCATGTAGCTGATCTGCGACTGCTAGCAGCAAATATTTCCAATGGCTGGTGATAAGACACTAGATGGGGAGGTTGTGACACTCTGTACCCCATAGCAACACCCTGGCACCCCCAAATTAATCACTGTTATATAAATTAGGTCATTGAGGTGTCAATGGAAAAGCTATGGTTTGCTAAATATGATTATCCTATTTGTATGCAAGTATCATTTTTGTATCTGAAGTTATGAATATTGACTACATACCTGTATTTCAAATGTGTTCGCTCCTGTGGTAACTCCCACAAGGTAGTTTATACCAGGTCTAGCCAGCATATTGTGAATGGACTAATCAAGTTGACGGCCCATCAGTGAACACAACTGGCCATGGAAGAAGCTTATCCCCACCTGATGGACTTTCCTGTGGATGTTCTAGCCAGAATATGGATAATGGCTAAGGCTACGTTTCAGTCATAGGTATTTTTAGCAAAAGTCATGGACAGGTCACGGGCAGTAAACAAAAATTCATGACCCGTGACCTGTCCATGACTTGTACTATATACCCTTGATTAAAACTTGAGTGCTCTGGGGCAGAGGGTGGCCCAGGGGCACCGTGGGTGCTCTGGGGCAGGGGGCAGCCTGGGGGCGCTGCAGGGGCATGTGGCCCGGGACCTGTGCTGCTGCTGGATGCGGGGGGAGGGGAGCCAGTAGGCTCCCCACCTGGCTCTGCATGGCTCCTGGAATCGGCCAGCATGTCCCTGTGGCCCCTACCTAGGTGGACACGGAGGCGTGGTCAGGGGGCTCTGCACGCTACCCCCATCCCCGAGCACCCGCTCTGCAGCTCCCATTGGCCAGGAACCACGGCCAGTGGGAGCTGTGGGGGCCATGCCTGCAGGCAGATGCAGCGCGCAGAACTGCCTGGCCATGCCTCTGCCTAGGAGCTGAGGAAAGGATACGTTGATGCTTCTGGGGAGCCCCCCCGAGGAAAGCGCTCCCGAGAGCCCTCGCCCCCTCCTACACCCCAACCCTCTGCTTCAGCTCTTAGCCCTCTCCTGCACCCAAACTCCTGCTGCTGCTGCATCAGGGAGAGAAACTCCTTGATTCAAATCCTGTCTAGTTTATAGAACTCAGATTGCAATTTTGTTTCATTTTAGGTAATTACATATAATCACTTAATCTATTTTTCTGTAATTAAAATAGTTTGTTTTTTACCTAAAACAGCGTGGTTCAAAAGGGAAATCTGCTCAGAAACAGGGGCTGGTGCATTGTCCTCTCCATATTGAGAGGGATGGACTGGATAATAAACTTACACTGGTCAAGCTTCTGACCAGGGCAAGATGGTACACCTCTGGGGTCCTAGGCTGGGGAGCTGTGGGGAATTGGCTGGAGCCTATTGTTGGTATATGAATGCTCTCACGAGCCACTCATGAAACTCAGCTTGGGGTGTCCCTGCCTGTGAATGTTTGCGTGAGTGCAGGACCTAGAGGGGTTTTCAACTTGTCACAATCACAGTGTGAGAGGGAGCCCAGACTGGTAAAACAGAAGCCTCAGTGGTATCCTAGTTCCAGGTTGTACCCCAGGGAACCCATCATAGAGGATTCTGAGTTACTACAGAGAATTCTTTCCCAGGTGTCTGGCTGGTGGGTGTTGCCCATGTGCTCAAGGTCTAACTGATTGCCATACTTGGGGTCGGGAAGGAATTTTCCCCCAAATCCAATTGGCAGAGACCCTGGGTTTTTTTTACCTTCCTCTGTAGCACAGGGCACTTGCATGTTTAAACTAGTGTAAATAGTGGACTCTTTGTAATTTGAAGTCTTTAAATCATGATTTGAGGATTTCAGTAACTCAGCCAGAGGTTAGGGGTCTATTACAGGAGTGGGTGGGTGATGTTCTTTGGCCAGCAATGTGCAGGAGCTCAGATTAGGTGATCACATGGTCCCTTCTGACATGAAAGTCCATGAGACTTGACAATGGTGGGGTGTTTTGGGGTTTTTTCTGGACCTAAATTTGTTTTGCCACTAAGGAGGTTTTAAAAAACAAAAATTAGTTGCATTTATGGGGTTATTAGTCATTGGGCGAATCTGATCTCCATTATATCAGTGTACATCCAGAATAACTCCACTGAAGTTGATGGAGTTACCTTCTTATTAGTAAAAAGAAAAGGAGTACTTGTGGCACCTTAGAGACTAACCAATTTATTTGAGCATGAGCTTTCCGATGAAGTGAGCTGTAGCTCACGAAAGCTCATGCTCAAATAAATTGGTTAGTCTCTAAGGTGCCACAAGTACTCCTTTTCTTTTTGCGAATACAGACTAATACGGCTGCTACTCTGAAAACTTTATTAGTGTAGCTCCAGAGTTACTTCAGTGCGTTGGTGAGCCTATTCAGGATTTATGCTAATGCAGACATCATTATCTGCAACCAAAAAAAAAAAAAGTTCCACCAGTTCACAGGTGAACTTGTGTTTAGGCAAGGACACAATCCTAAAGAAGCTGGGGAGGAGAGAAAGGGACAAGGACTGAAGTAGCTTGTATGAGTCATTATAAAAGTACAGATGTTGCTCCTTAGCTCCCTGCTTCTGAGTTTCATGTGGGATCTAGACAGCAAGGCCATTGAGGGGGATGAGCTGAGCAATGTGCAAGAAAGTAACCTCAGCAACAATGTGAAGGAGCTATACATTTGGAAAGAGAGGCTTCCTTCATCAAGAGCCTAAGGAGGAAAACTGATGTCCTCTGAATCAATGTCTGCATACTACAGTGGCACAGTTTACAACTCTGCTGCTGTAGCATTGTGGTATAGATACTTCCTACATCATTGGAAGGGGTTTTTCCACTGACTTAGGTAAATCCACCTCTCCGAGAGGCAGGTAGTCAGGTCAACTGAAGAATTCTTCCACTGACCTAGCTGCATCTATGTGGTGGTTAGGTCAACCTAACTACATTGCACTATGTGCAAAATTTTTCACACCGCTAAGCGATATAGCTAGGTTAATCTAATTTTAGGTGTAGGCCAGGCTTTAGAAGTTGGCTGCAAAGAGAACTGACTAATCTATTTCCAGACTAGAATATTCATGTTTTTAAACCTCAGCCTTCTACATTTCTTTTCAGATATTTAATCTCAATGGCAAGTTACTTTACTTCCACATATTTGATTTGTTGTAGCGTTCTAATACATTTGTATGTGAACTTGCTAATTTTAAAATAGTAACTATATAATGGAGTATTTTCTTCAGGAATACCCCCTTCCTTCATATATGCCTTTTATAGATTTCCACATCAACTTTCCGAGCCTGCTGCCCTCCTATTCCTGAAATAGTGAGCCATGTCACTATTCACTTGCATAGGAAAAAAGGAGTTACAACAGCACAAGGTTCAGGACAGAGCTTGAATATAATGCATTTTTCCAGGTCTCTGAAAAGAGGCTACCAACCTGTCTCCCAGGAAGAGAGCCTCTGGACACAAGTTTCCATGGACAATCTCCGCTTTGTGTAGCTTCTGCACCACATCCAGGATATTGTAAACAACCAGCATAATCACTTCCTCAGGGATGTCTTTACAGCACTGGATCATATCCTGAAGACAGAGAGAACAAATATAAACCACTGAGGAACCATTCTTCTGCCAAGAGACAGAGCAGCAGACAGGAACAATCCTATGATACAAGCTTTCACTTTTTCTAGACAGCTCTAAGGAGAAGCCAGGAAGCTTCTCCAGTTCAGCCCTCCTTGGTCAGACACATACATGATCAGTTTTCCAACCAGACAACAAACCCAGCAGACTTTAAGTGAGTGCAAAAGTTCTCAGCAGATTCTACTGATAAATAGCTGAAGAATCTGTATGGAAAAAAGTTTCATTGAAGGCTGAAGTTGGCCTTTATTTTTTAAGCCCAGTATATGCTAAAGCTCAAACTGTGTAAGTCAAAACTGAATTTAAACATGCGTCCTTCCAGCAAGATGCTAACACTACTCCCCCAGGCATAGCAGACTGGAAATCTAGATGAGAGTTCTCAGGGCTGCAGTTAAAAGACGTGGATGACACTAGTTCTGGGGGGTGGGGTGGTGTGATTCATGCCTCAAGTCACTACTGATGCCTCTAGCAACCAAAAAGTTTTAGGCCACATCTACACAGGGACATTCAGGAAAGTTAAGGAAAGGTCAACTAAAGCCATGAAATTAATGTGCATAAATTAAAGTGTGATAAACCTTTGTGTAGATGCTCTGATTCAGGAGCAAAGTGGCCTTTGCAGGGTTAAGCTACAGCAAAACCCCTGGCCACTTTACTTTTGAATGAGAGCATCCACCCAAGAGTTTAATACACACTTTAATTTATGCACATTAGCGTCACACCTTTAGCTGACCTGGCCTTTACTTTCCTGAGTGTCCCTATGTAGGCAAGCCCTTTGAAGTTGTGGAACTCCTTGTCTCATACTGAAAAGCACAAAACCCAGGAGTGAGAATGCAGCTTAGATACCACCTTTATAAACTAAGAATTTTTATAGCAAACATACTTCTTGCTAACATACATCAAAATTGCATTTAGATAGGGCTCTATGTTTAATCTAACATTCCAGGCCCCTTGAATCTGCTTCACATCCAGCAAGAACCAACATCTCTAACTGCTAGTATCTATGCTACAGTTCATCTTCCTATATCATACATAGATTGTTTGCACTGACCCAGAGAGTAAAGCGATTTATCTCCCTATGCAGAATAGCACAGCCATCCAGGTATAAGAAACAGCTGCAGTTCTCACTGAAGCTTTGGTCAAAGTCAGTACTCAGACGCTCCTGCAACTGGAGTGCGATATAGAAATCCCAAGGCACAGGCTGAGAATACACCTATAAAAAGGTACATTAAAAAAAAAAAAAAAAGTTATTGTTGGAGTAAACCTAAATGCTTATCCTCACATACAGCTCAGGAAGCTCTTCCCATTTTACTGAGAAATCAGACTACACAGGGCCAGAACTGCTATTCTATTGCAAGAGCAAGGTGCAAGATCTTAAATAATTCTATACTCCAAATTCATTCAACTGCCATGACCAGATTTTACCCTGATGAGCTGATAGTTTTAACTCTAAGGTTCAGATGTGCATATGGTGACAAGTCTTACCTTTATTGCAAACCCCTTTGCATCCAGTTCAGCAAAGCTGGATAGAATACCAAAGAACATCTTGTAGTCTTCATTGGTCCAGTATTCCCGTTTGATGCAGTAAATCTCATTCCCTATTGTGAATGTTTACGTTTAGAAGAGATCACAGGAAGTACATATATGGAGAATGTGACAAATTTCTGTATCATCTTTATGAAAAACATGCATATTGGTTTCCCCACTCACTTTTGAGTTTTGACCTAATGGGAGTGAAGAGATTGGCCAGACTGGTGTTGGCCATGTAGGCATATCTGGGTTGGTGTGAAAAAACTGAACATATGAATGGGAGTTACAATGGAAGACCAGTGACAGGACATTAACCAAGGAAGGAAGAAAAATTCTTCCAAGCTCTAATTATGATGTTTTGGGTTGTCTAAACTGTATTTATAATTCTGCTGCCCAGTGAAGTGGGAGAGTTTTGAATCCTGGATGCTTGGGCAAGAAAGGCAGTTTGGACTGCCAGCAGAGACATGCACATATGTTTTGCTTTTTCATTTGAATTTAAGGACCCTAAAATACTGTATTGCAGTTGACTAATAAATATTGGCTTATTTTGAAAAGTGCCTTGCATTGCTGAAAATATCTGCTGGTTACATAGCTCCAACAGGGATAAGCCTCTGATAGTAGTCTAAACTCATTTAGACCTGCTGGAGGAGCAATGGTGACAAAGAGGTGTTGAAGGCAGAGGGCCCAGTCTAGATCTGTGGGTCTCTCTCTCGCAAAAAAGTGGGGGTGTAGAGGCTAGTGATAATGGGGCACTCTTCCAGAGAGACTGCACAAAGGACAGAAGCAAGCTTGCCCTTTGGATCCGTGGCATGTCCAAATTAAGATCTCTGGAAGCAACATGCTATTACATTAACTGCAATATCTAACTGCCAGGTTATTTTTCAAAATTTACAGTTTGGAGTCCATTCTGAAGGAAAAAACTTAAGCCAGTTTGAATAGAATGCCAGCACGCTAGGGTCTCTTACTGCTTACCCAGCTCTATTTCTTTCTCCAGCTCCATCACAGGCAAGGGCCCATTCTCTGAATAAAAACCTGGAGAATTACTCAATGAATCTGGCAGAGGGTCCAACAGCCTTCTGCGCTGCTCTGCACTCCATAACATTTGAGGTGGGTCATCTAGAAACAAAAAAGTAAGAGTTACAGATAGGCAGGATTCAGATGTGGATTCCGTCTGTGAAGCCAGCATGTGTGATTAGATTAGCATGTGGATATCATGAGACCTTGCTTGTATTCCCATTCTGCTACTGATCTTCTGCAATATCACTTTGGGCAAGTCCATTAACCTCTTACTTATGGTTTCTTCTTTTGCTAAGTTTTTACAGAGTAACATTTACTCACCTTTGAAGATTCATCCCAGAATCTGAAAGTAAGGTACTGAATAAGTGCAGACCATTTAAATTAAGGCTTAGTCAAGTTTTGTACTTCTTAAAAACCAAGATTTAAACTATAGGTATTTGGATTTAGGTGTATTTATCTAAACACTACAAAATCCAGTCAGGACATGTTCCAGTTTTGACCCATTTCTAGAGTAGATCAAACTTGTGAACTTTTTACTCAAAGACTTACTGGGAATGTAACCCCTCCTCCAGACCATGACAAAAATTAAAAGGTTACAGATGAACTCATCCAGCCACATTTACCCATAACAGCGTTAATCAGCTTATAGTAAAGTTGGGGCCACTAAACCACTTTGAATGGTCATAAATAAGGCTACGTTTTAGTCATGGGTATTTTTAGTAAAAGTCAGGGGTAGTAAACAAAAATTCACGGCCCGTGACCCGTCCATGACTTTTACTAAAAATACCAGTGAATAAAACTTGGGGTGGGGGGCTTCTGGGTACTGGGGGAGGGCAGCCCAGGTGCTGGGGGCGGGGGAGAAGCTCCCTACCTGGCTCCATGCCTTCCCTCTCACCCCAGCAGCAGCAGAGCTTGGATGCAGGAGGGGGCAGGGGCATGCAACAGGGTGAGGTGGGCAATGGGAGCTACACATACAATATGATGGGGGCTAATTTAGCTACAACTAATCAGGAAAGATCTTGGAGTCATAGTGGACAGTTCTCTGAAGATGGCCACGCAGTTTGCAGCGGCAGTCAAAAAAGCAGACAGGATGTTAGGAATCATTAAAAAAGGGACAGAGAATATTTTATTGCCCTTATATAAATCCATGTACACCCACATTTTGAATACTGCGTACAGATGTGGTCTCCTCATCTCTAAAAAGATATACTGGCATTAGAAAAGGTTCACAGAAGGGCAACTAAAATGATTAGGGGTTTGGAACGGGTCCCATATGAGGGGAGATTAAAGAGACGAGGACTTTTCATCTTGGAAAAGAGGAGACTAAGGGGGGGGGGATATGATAGAGTTATATAAGATCATGAGTGGTGTGGAGAAAGTGAATAAGGAAAAAAGTTATTTACTTGTTCCCTTAAGATAAGAACTAGGGGCCACCAAATGAAATTAATGGGCAGCAGGTTTAAAACAAATAAAAGGAAGTTGTTCTTGCACACAGCTCACAGTCAACCTGTGGAACTCCTTGCCTGATGAGGTTGTGAAGGCTAGGGCTAAAACAGGGTTTAAAAGAGAACTAGATAAATTCATGGAGGTTAAATCCATTAATGGCTATTAGCCAGGATGGGTAAGGAATGGTGTCCCTAGCCTCCGTTTGTCAGAGGGTGGAGATGGATGGCAGGAGAGAGACCACTTGATCATTACCTGTTAGGTTCACTCCCTCTGGGGCACCTGGCATTGGCCACCGTCAGTAAACAGGATACTGGGCTGGATGGACCTTTGGTCTGACCCAGTATGGCCATTCTTATGTTCTTATGAGCCTCCGCCTTGCCTAGCAGCTGAGCGAGGGGGATGTCGCCGCTTCTGGGGAGCCCCCCACGTAAGTGACGCCCAGAGCCCCAAACCCAAACTCTGCTGCTGGGGGGAAAGGGGAGGGCCACAGTGGCTTTAGACTACCCCAGCAGCTGCCGGTGCACCTGGAACAGTGGCTGCCTGAGTCTTAGTCATGAATCTTGACTTTTTCCATTCTACAGTGCAAGTATACAGGAGAAGTGCAAAGATATGGGCTGAGATTCCTCTACCCACTGCTATTTACTGGAATATAAAGAGTAAATTCTGAAGGAAAAAAAAAAGTCTATTCAATAGTTCTATTTAGCTGAAAGAGAAATAGTTTTGAAACCATTTGAGAGAACGATGGAGAGAAAAATTGACCATCTGCAATTAGGAATAGTTCTATACAACAGAAGAACTAGACAGAACTAGACCGTTTTGAATACAGTTGTCTTTCCTGATAATCATGCATTGCCATACAGATCCAAACGGCCTCTGAAATATTACACTTCAGAAGGGCATTTAATATTTTGCAGTGCTCTACTGAGCTCACTGGCACCAATTCTAATTTATGCTTCCAAAAACAAACAAACAATCTTTGATCACTCTGAAATTAGAGTGTCATGAAGAAAACTATTGAGGCCCAATTTTATAGAAGTATTAAACTTCTATGGAAATGATTGGGTTTTTACTCAATAACTATTCAGCAATTAGTATAATTCAGGAGCTACCACACCTCAGTCATTTGGAGTAAAATTCACTTTTTGTACCTTCATTATAAGGCAGTTTTTCCAGTGGAAGATATAAAGATTTAGGCTCTGATCCTGCATACTGAATGTGCATGGATGAGCCCCTGTGCCAATTCAGAACCCCCGACTTCACCAGGGATTCCACACAAGTGGAAAGAACTGCTTGTGTGAATCTAATTTGTGAGTCTAATTTGCAGGACTGTGGCTTAAAACAGTATCTAGCTTTAAATTCTCAAGCAAGCCTTGCAACCTTTGCATTCCTGTTAATGTAAGTACAAAGGATTTCCTTACAAAAAGATTGGTATTTCATGGATCCATTTGAAACATTTCAAAAATATCTTATCTTGACAGGATTCTTTTCCCATCCACACTTTCATCTCACATCCTGGGGATACCTTTTAAACAGTGATGCCTAATTCTAGAAACGGACAGTTATCACAAAAGGCTTACTGGGAACAGATTTTAGGTATGCCTACGCTACAGTTAAAACCTGCAACTGGCCTGTGCCAACTGACTTAGGCTAAGGAGCTGTTTAATTGAGGCAGAGATGTTCGGGCTTGGGCTGGAACACTGGCTCAGAGACCCCACCAAACATACCCTAAATGACATATGCTAATGAAGTATCATTCCCAGTTTACAACTTAGCATGCTAGTAAATTTACTATCCACTAACTGAAGGGTAACAGTCAACGTACATGCTTCTTCCTGAAATTAAATGGGAGATATGGATGCTCAACACTTTTGAAAATATAGCCACTTAATATGGATTTAGGTACATAGCTCTACATACCCACAATATCGCAAATTTTGGCTTATTACAACATATGAGATTACTCTGACTCTAGAAGAAAAGTATAGTTGTAGACATGTTAGTCCCAGGATATACGAGAGACAAGGTGGATGAGGTAATATCTTTTAGTGGCCCAACTTCTATTGGTGTGGGCAGGGGAAGAGAGAGAAGATTTCGAGCCACACAGAGCTCTTCTTCAGGTCTGGGAAAGGTACCTGAAGAAGAGCTCTGTGTGGCTCGAAAGCTTGTCTCTCTCACCAAATAGAAGTTGGGCCACTGAAAGATATTACCTTATTCACCTTGTCTGTAGAAGAAAAATTTCTTTCAATTACAGCAGCCATTTCGACTAGAAGAGGAAAGCAATCGAAGTGACTCTATACAACCAGTCCTCATAGTTTGTGTTTTCCACACCAACAAGGGAGGAAAGACATTCAGAAAACAGGAAGTTGTGATTGCAAAAGCAAAAAGAAGTTAAAGCAGAACTTAAAGGGCAAGTTTAAGGCATTTCCAAAATCTGTTTAGATTTCAAGTTGGATGATGGCCTTTTCAATATCCCAAACTATGACACTTTGACTACTTTCCTGAGAAGACTGTTCTGCACCCATAAAGATCTTCCTGTAAGGAAGCTTTCCCTGCCATTCAAGCTAATGGTTGTCTACAGAGAGTTATTCCAGACTAAAAATGTCCACACAAGGAGTTAATCAGGAATAGTTAATGCGCTTTAAATTTAGACCCTACCTTATTCTGAATTAGTTTTGTGTGTGTAGAAGAGCCCTAATTTTTCCAATTTCTTAATTTCATCCAATTACTCTTAATTATATTCCATTATATTACCTTAAATGATCCCTCCATCCATTTAATATTAACATCCTTCAAATTTGTTTTATTTATATCCCTCACACTGTTGCTTAGCCTAGTTATAAGACAGGATATCACAGCTCACTGCATAGATTTAAGCATATAAAACCATAAAGCCAATAAGACGTTTACACAAAGTACAGAAGAATACAGGACATACATACTGAAGAGTCTGCAACTGAGCTCAAATCTAAGACACGTTGTCTCAAGTGAAATTCAGACTTGGTACTTACTAGTAGTGTCTTCACTGCCTCCAGTGTCACTAGCCAGTTCAACAGGCAGGCTCTGAGCCAATTCCAGTTTCTCAGGAATATGCAGGTATTTAATAGTGGAGATGTGTGTAAGAGAGGAAGCTGAGGAAACAGATGAACCAGAGGAACGGGTGTCTTCCTGACTTGCTTCCATAATTGGGCTGTAAATGAGAAGACTATCAGCTACTCAACTTTCCAGCTGCTGTGGTGCCTGGATGCCAATCCCTTCACTACAAAAATATGCCAGACATCCCCAGTAAACACTGAATGAATTCACAATCCCCTTTTCATCCTGAAATGGAGACTGGACAAGTCCTCATGAGCCAAACCATTCATATATTAACAAGAGAGTAGGAAACCCTGAAATATAACAGGAATTGGTTATCCTCTCTAATCTTTTTGGCTAAAATTTTTACTCAGCTTTAATTTAGATACAGAGAGCATGAAGTTAAACATTTCAGCAATGCTGTGACTGATGGCTGAACACTGACTTCTATTTTATTGGTGTAACATCTCAAAGAATGGCAAAATGCAATCCAAATCCTGGACTGAGCTGGAAAAATGGTGTTCTAAGTACACCTGGCTCTACTAAGAATATTGTTACATCTAATCTTTGGAGAGAGACTCCCAGCAACCAAAGACTCAAACAGGAAAAAAGGGCATATGGTATTTCCACAGAGAATTACCTCAGCTTCTTAATGCAAAGAGTTTCATTGTAGATACCCTCACAAATAGGGATTTGCTGGCTCAGAGATGTGCTCTTAGGCTCTGGACACTCTTCCTTCAGGGTACTCTCTGGGTTGGTAGGAGGTTGGATTCTCTGTGCCACTACACCATGGAAGGGAGTGGATGCCAAGTGGGCAGCCCTAACAAAGTCACAGGTATCTTCTGGGCTGGGGCAAAGGGTTTTGTTCTTGTAGGAGCCAGTCAAAATTGCATCTTCAGCTAAGGGTTCAATTCCATGGAGCTCATCCTGAAACAAGTAGAAAGCAGAACAAATTAGGTGACAGCTACCACCCGGCCTCTGGATTTTGTTTTATTTTTGGTCTTGAACAGTTTCTATTAAAAAGCCTGTCACATATAAAAAACCTCTGAAGATATCTACCTCCCCCTACTCTCCAACACAAAAAGCACAAGAAGTAACATAACTTGTTACTCATTCTTAGCTTCCTTCCTGAAAACTTCCACATGGCAGACTACTGGATGTCCTTGGTATTTATGCTGATTAATAATGCAAATTGTATATCATTCTGCTTTCTGACAGTTTACAGTAGAACCTCAGAGTTACGAACTGACCAGGCAATCACACACCTCGTTTGGAACAAGTAGTACGAAAAATCAGACAGCAGCAGAGACCAAAAAAAAGCAAATACAGTACAGTACTGTGTTAAACTACTAAAAAAAAAATAAAAGGGAAAGCAGCATTTTTCTTCTGCACAGTAAAGTTTCAAAGTTTTGAAAGAATCACTGTAATGTTTTGTTCAGTTATGAATATTTCAGAGTTACGAACAACTTCCATTCCTGAGGTGTTCGTAATGGAGGTTATACTGTATACGCAAATTAAGATTAAAATTGGTCTTCACTTTTTAATTTTTAAACCCATGTTACTCCCTCCAGTGCTCTGTCCCCTTTCTCACTCCTTTTCCAGTTTATACTGTTCCCATAGCCAGTCGAATCATCTGATCATCCCCTTCTTCCCCCTGCACAATCATCAAAATTTGTACTTCTCTTCCCTTCTGGCTCTTCTGATCTTGGATAAAAGGTATCTCTCTGGCACAGGCTTCAGATGCTCCTCCTATATCATACTTTTAGTTTCAGTTGGGTAACTGAGTTCTGCCTACCTAGAATTATGTCATTTTCTTTCTGTCCTGAGCTATTGTTTAACATTGTGTTGCTGAGAACTATTTAAAGCTTACTACCATTCACCTGGGAAGCGGGTGAATTTCAGTGACTAGTAAGGTGATCATGGAATAAAATTTATTTCCATCTAAAGCTGTGTATGCTCTGTAGGCACATTATAAAAAGTTAAAAATCAAAAGTATGTCAAACATTAAAATCCTTCCCAACTCAAGACAGACAGCCCTCAAAGCCACTAATGACTTCCGCATTCCAAATCCCAAAGATCTCTTCTTAATAATCATTCACCTGCAACTCCCTGAACCTTTGACACAACCACTCTCCCCGTTTCTCCTTGAGACCCTCAGTTTCTTTGGACTTCAGGACTGTCTATTCCCTGCTCTCCTACCTTGCTAACCAAGCCTTTGTAATTAGAATTGCCTCAGGAGAAAGATTTCCTCAGTCTTCACTTTTGGGCATGCCCTAAGGCAGCGGTTCCTAAACTTTTTAATAAAGGTGACCCAAATGCATTTTTGTCTTTTGAGGGCCCCCATTGCTCCTACTTCCTCATATCCCCTCCACCTTCCTTCACAGCCATCCAGCCCCTGCTCCCCCTCACAGCCCCTTACTCTCTTCATCCCTACCCCCTCCTGCAGCCCCTAGCTGGATCCCCTCTCTCCCATGGCCAGGCCACTGTTGCCACCAGGGTGTTGTCTGCTTGCTAGCTCCAGCTGCTTCCTCTGTACTGTTGCTGCTTCCCAGATCCTGCTCCCCACTCTGCTGCCCCTTGGAAGTGAGAACAGGATCCAGGCAGCAGCCACACGAAGGAAGCGGCCTCCAGGCAATGTGCAGGGCAGAGAAAGGCTGCTGACTGACTGCTCACTGGCTCTGGCTGCTGCCTCCATCTGGATCCTGCTGCCCTTGTCACTGCCTGCTGCTCAGGGTAAGCAGGAGCAGAAGAGGACACACATGACCCATGATGCAGGAAACACTGCCCTAAAGGCCAGTCTTTTCTCCTTTCCATTAGCCTTCTGGTTGCCTACATGTACAACCATTGTTATTTTTACCCTTCTACCTTTTCTGTACAGGCTCCCATACCTCCTCAGAGATGTCTCACCAGTTACACATGGCAAAAACTAAACTTCTCATCTTTCTTTTGAAGCTGCCCTGCCTACTTTCTCCATCACTGGGGACAAATCCAGTCTTATTCCTATCGCTCAAAGTTGCAACTTTGAGGATCTCTTTTACTCTTCCCTCCACATCTTGGCGCTCACCAAATCTAAATGCTTCTTTCTCTATCACACTGCCAAAAACACAAAAATGCCCCTACCTCATCCTCTCTTCAGCCAAGCCATGGTTCACATCATGATTATGTATCACATGAACTCCTGTAGTCATCTACTCCATTTTCACTGATATTCACCTTTCTCCTCTTCAATCTATCCAGCATTCACCCTTAATCACATCTCTGGCCATCCTAATTTATCTTCCTTTCTCAAATCCCTTCACTTGCTCATTACCTACTTCTGGATAAAGTTCAAACTCACCTTGACTGCTAAGATCCTGCTCAACTCTGCCCTCTGACTTGTTATCCCTCATTCCCCAATTTGTACCTTGTCTCTTCTTGCTTTTTTTTTTTTAATTACTGTTTCCCGTCTTGCCCTCTCACCTTAATGCCTTTTCCATTCTGTTTCTAACCACGCATCAGTTATCTTCACTATGCCCACTTTTATAGCCTTATTTTCTGTCACCAACTTCCATTTCTGTGCAGTGTCCTCCCCCCCACATCTCACTCCCTACTTTAAAAATCAGAACTTTTATAATTTGCTTGCTATACAAGTGATTTTTGTTCACGTCAATCCTCCTTTCCTTTTGTCTGCATTCCATGTTTGTCCAACTAGACTGTAAATGCTGAAGCAAGGACCAGGTCTGTTAGAGTTGTATAAGAAATGGTCATTAACATGCCATAACTGCATGATGCTTTAGTGTTTTTTAAAGCATCCCTTCACCCCAAAAAAGCTGCACTCATCTCCTGATCAGCTACAACTTGAGAAAGCTAAAAAAACCCAAGTCTTGCAGTGTGACCTGAAAGTCACAGATGAAAATGGCTCGCAAACGAAAGAGAAAAGCTAGGGATCCCTTTCAGAAAAAAGTATGGTACTGCTTGTTTCCATCAAGGACTCATTAGTCCTTCTATCATACCATCACCAAGTTTGGCAATATTGCATTCTACAACTCCTTCTCGAGCTGACAGAGGAAATTTCTCCTTACGCAGACTTCTGGCGGTATGTTTTCCTTGGCGGTGATACTATCTGAAGGTTTACGAACAGCAAGGGGACGTCGGGCACTTTTCTGTGGGTGGCCTGCAGGATGACTAAACAAAAGTGACATTGCATTAAATATTGATAAAAATAATTTTTCTCCTCAAGAAACTTAATTCACTCAACACTTCAAGACCCCTTTGCTTCCTTTTTAGGTTAGAACTACAAACCAACACAATAAACTACTTACCAAGAATGGAGACAATCTTGTTAAGGTAGTAGGGGTGGGGGTATGGACAGAAGATGCACCGTGAGAAGAGAAGAGAATAATTGTGTGAAATCAATAAAAGAAAGATTTAGGATGAATATTGGGGAATTGTTTTCCTGAACATGAGGCTGTGGAGTCTCCCAAGAGCAGTGAGACAAAACTAGACAATACATAAAAAGGAATAGTCATGAATAATTGTGCTATAGAGGAAGTGGTATGGGGGTAGAATAGGCAATTTACTATGTATATGTTTCAGTGATTCTATAACCTGACATTCTGGTTTTCTGAAGCAGACGATTCATCAAATATGGAGAAAAATGTAGTAGGATCCAGTGAAGGAGGGAGATCTGCATCTGGAATTAAAAACAAAGACTGGGTAATAGACAAATACTCCTGCACAGCACATACAATGGTGCTTCAGACCCATATAAGACAGCTCAAAGTGCCTGTCCTAGCAGGAAGTATTTGGACTCATGCTTAAAAGCATCCCATTTAACACACAATAGTGGCTTATAGCATTAAGATCGTTTGGTTTTGCCATTTTAAAGAAACTCAGAGAGTAAAAGCATGGTTCTTCACGAGCCAGTGTGCTCTGTCTGGAATTTTCTTTATAGCTTGTACCTTTTTTCTTAAGTGTGATCTCAACTTTCTGCTCATCCTGGTCATCGAAAAACACATTGTCTCTCTAGATTTCTGAGCGCCCAGCTAGAGGCTGGGTTATTTCTGTCAATAAGGAATAGTAATCTCATACCTGACCATCAAGAAGATAATTTAGTCAGCCTACGCCCTTTCAGGAACAAGTAGAGTACACAAGGTCTGAGAAAAAGCATTCTCACCTACAGCAGTCCAACTATAGAATACTACCAGCTCCTCCAGAAGGCACTCTAAACTGATATCAGTCTCAAAGAGAGTATGAAACTCTAGAACTGTACTCAGGAAAAGAAGAAAGGATCCTCAGCTATTAAAATTATTAGATTTGAAAGTCTCTTTAAATAATCAACAGCACAATGAGCGTGTGAGACCCCTGAACAAGACCAATGCCAGTTAAGCATGTTCTTTTCGCTATTCTAATCCACACAATTCAGCTATTCATTTGAATGACTACTTCCTATCAGCATAGCCGTCTCTCAAAATGGTATCAATGCAAACAGAACTTACCCTTAGAGCACAGCTGTTCGTGCTGCTGAGCATTTTCTGCCAACTGGGACTCACTGTGAACAAAATATAGGCAAGTTTTTAATACATGCATGCAGCCCCCCAACTATACTTAGTAGATGAGCAAGCTGAACTCAGCTATAACGCTAAACATTACTCTTCTCAGAAAAATTATTAAAATCCTCTGAAGACAGATACCTGATTCTGTTCAGAGGCCAATACCGAGATCAGGGTATATTTTGAGGTATCATGTTTTTGGAAAAAACATGAAGAAAAACTAAAAACAGGCTTCCCAGAAAGTGACACATACTAAAAAAAAGCGAAGAAAACCACACTGAGGCAGAGACTCTCCACCTCCTGCTCCCAAAGCAAATCCCGCACTACCTTGGCAATCCAGTCAGTTTTTTCACAAGAGATTCTGCAGTGAGTGCTACTGCGCTGGGGAAAGCAACTTCTCCTTCTGCTTCAAGAGGCTCTGAAGCTCCCACCAAAACAGATTCCATTCTTGCAGGCTCCCTCTCTTCTGTTGGCTTTGACCATGAAAGTGGGAGTGGCAGAGGGGAGAGAGACAGCACTCAGTGAGTAACTCGCAAGCCATACTACCGACTTCCAAAACACAGCACTCTGTGTGTAGTTAAAGTCAGGGTAGATTGATCACCGATTTAAATCACCGATTTTAATGATGATTTAAATCAGAAAGCAGATAACTTATTTGAAACAAATTTCAATCATGCTTCCTGTATGCACTTTATTTTTCTCAAGAAAGGTTCATTCTCATTGGTTGGTACAATAACGATGTGCTGATTTTATTATTTACAATTACATCTAGTTTTTACACTAAATTTGGTACTTGGTTAGCCAGGAGAATACAGCCTAACTACACACATTTATTTGAGCAATTACATAGCTTAGTATAGAAATTAAGAGTGTGAATAAATGTAATAAAGTGCATGGTTAGAAAGTGTATTTACTAGATAATTAACTGTTTATTCATAATTTGTGTCTCGCTGTATTTAGATGGACATTAGAATTCTGTTTGGGCATTTTTAAACAGCATTTTTATTTCTAGTTAAAAACTACCTTAATGCATTGGATACATAAGAAAAGTATTTCAGCTAAACTTTCCAGCAAATTACTAATATTTGGAAAAAAGTTAACACCCCAACATTCACTTCACTTTTAGGATTGAAAATTATATAGAAATTTAGCGCAGCATATGACAGACTGTGCCACATTTACAAGGGTTGACATCAGAAGTGAAAAATGTTTTCTTCCAATTCTATATGTAAAAAGAAGCCTTTAAGTAAATAAGTTTGAGGTGGGCTCTTGCATTTAGTATATTTTTATTTACACAAATTTTAATAGAAGCTCGGGCCTTAACGTAGGTTGTCAAATTTAGTTTTAAAAGGGGAAAAAATAAAAAAATCAGATTTAAATAAGAGTCAGATTTTTTAAAGCCATTAATTTTTATCCATCGTAGTTAAAATAAACTGAAAAAAAAATAGAAAACAATATTTCTCTCATCTTTCAGTTATTAGGGTGGTGACCTTATGAGTTATTTATACCAAACATTTAAATATCCCTTCAGAGTAAGAGGGAGGAAACTGTACTAGCAAGATAAAAAACAGAGGGGTCACTATTCCATTAGAGCTTTCATCTGCCTTCATACAGGTAGGCCATCAGCACAAATGAACAAGGAAGAAGATACCTGCTCAGATGTTCTCTTCTGCTGGTCATCATCTTTCTCCTTTAGCTTCTTCTCCAGCTCTTCAATCCGCCTCTGCATCTCTGCGGTTTGCTGTGCTATGGCATGAAACTCGTCTAAAGAAGGAAAGCTTAATTAAAGTATTATGTATTCCTTATGAGTAACCCTGTAGCCAAGCCCAAACTCTGCACGCCCCCAGTAACAGACACCAGATCCTCTTGTAAAGGAAAAGTTTCCCCATCCTACTTCCTGGGGAGTGGTATTTATTTAGGCTACTAACTAGGGCTGTCAAGCGATTAAAAAAATTAACCATGACTAATTGCACTGTTAAACAATAATAAAATACCATTTATTTAAATATTTTGGGTGTTTTCTACACTTTCAAATATATTGATTTTAATTACAACACAGAATACAAAGTGTACAGTGCTCACTTTATTTCTTGTTTTTTTACAGTGGAAATACTTGTAATCAAAAATACAGTATTTTTCAATTTACCTAATACAAGTACTGTAGTGCAATCTCTATCGTGAAAGCTGAACTTACAAATGTAGAGTTATGTACAGAAAAACTGCATTCAAAAATAAAATATAAAATTTTAGAGCCTACAACTGCACTCAGTCCTACTTCTTATTCAGCCAATTGCTCAGACAAATAAGTTTGTTTACATTTGCAGGAGATAATGAAGCCTGCTTCTTGTTTACCATGTCATCTGAAAGTGAGAACAGGCAGGCACTCTCATGGCACTGTTGTAGCAAGCGTTGCAACATATTTACACGCCAGATGCGCTAAAGATTCTCATGTCCGTTCATGCTTCAACCACCATTCCAGAGGACATGCGACCATGCTGATGATGGGTTCTGCGCGATAACAATATAAAGTAGTGCAAACCGACGCATGTTCATTTTCATTATCTGAGTCAGATGCCACCAGCAGATTTTCTTTTCTGAGGGTTCAGGTTCTGTAGTTTCCGCATTGGAGTGTTGCTCTTTTAAGATTTCTGAAAGCATGCTCCACACCTTGTCCCGCTCAGATTTTGGAAGGCGCTTCAGATTCTTAAACCTTGTGTCCAGTGCTGTAGCTATTTTTAGAAATCTCACATTTGTACCTTCTTTGTGTTTTGTCAAATCTGCAGTGAAAGTGTTTTTAAAATGAACATGTGCTGGGTCATCAGCCGAGACTGCTATAACATGAAATATATGGCAGAATGCAGGTAAAACAGAGCAGGGGACATACAATTCTCCCCCCAGGAGTTCAGTCACAAATATAATTAACAGTTTTTCTTTTTCCCTCTTAAAACGAGAGAGTCATCAGCATGAAAGCATGTCCTCTGGAATGATGGCCAAAGCATGAAGGGGCATACGAATGTTTAGCATATCTGGCATGTAAATACTTTGCAATGCCAGCTACAGAAGCGCCATGCAAATGTCTGTTCTCACTTGCTGGTGCCACAGTAAATAAGAAGAGGGCAGCATTATCTCCTGTAAATGTAAACAAACTTGTTTGTCTTAGCGATTGGCTGAACAAGAAGCTGGACGGAGTGGACTTCTAGGCTCTAAAGTTTTACATTGTTTTGGTTTTGAGTGCAGTTATGTTACCAAATAAATAATCAAAAATCTACATTTGTAAGTTGCACTTTCAGGAGGAAGAGGTTGCACTACACTACTTGTATAAGGTGACTTGAAAAATACTATTTCTTTTAAATTTTTACAGTGCTAATATTTGTAATCAAAAATATACATTTTGGATTCAATTACAACATAAAATATATATGAAAATGTAGAAAAACATCCAAAATATTTCAATTGGTATGCTATTGTTTAACAGTGCAATTAAAACAGCAATTTTTTTAATCACGATTAATTTTTTTGAGTTAATCGCAATTAATCGACAGCCCTACTATTAACAGAACCAAAGAGGATCAGGTAGGGTAAAAAGGCCCATTCATCAAACAGACCCAGTTTAATCCCTGCTGTTCCTGGATAAACCCCTATAGTCGAGGCAGACAGCACACATTCCTTTCTAGGAACAGCTTAAGGAGGAGTGCTCTCATCCACAATGGTTCACCTGTTAACACTGATGAGCCAGTGAACCTCTTTTTCCCCTCCTCACTGCCCTTCCCATTATAGACTTCCACATAAGTCTTCTCAGTCCCTGGTTGCTGGTTTTCTACTCTTCGTATCAACAGGTGCGAAGCAACAGTCCTAACCTGATGCTTTGCCTTCTTCACCAGTGGCAATAAGGAAGGCTGCCACACCTAATGGGAACTGCAAGTGTAGTTTTCTGAATCAATCTGAAGAAACTTCAGGTCATCCCTTTTGATGCATACCTTCCCTTCTCTTTTTTGCTTTCTTTCTATATATTTCAGCTCGGATCTCTTCCAAGGAGAACTCCTCTACTCCAGCATAAACTCTCTCTTTACAATACATTGCAACCTCTTTCTTCTCCTGAGCGTCCTGTTGATGGTTTTGCACCCGTTGTAGTGGATCCACTTCCTTCCCAGGCTTCCGAGCACTTAAAACATGATTTATGCTGGACTCAATTTTGCAGGGAGTACTAAGAGAACAAAAGATAATTAACATTCAGCACATAGTCCCCAGAGATGGGAGCATGGGTGGAAGTATGGATAATCTCAAAGGATCCATTTAAATTCAGGACAGCCTATGGGCAACATAAATCAGCTCCTGAAACAGGAAAGGCAACAGAAAGGAATGGAATGTCAGAAAATTTATAAGTAGACACCTATGGGTAAGTGGTAATGAACACAAGCCCCAGTCAAATAGTATACACCTGCTATGTAACACATGTTCTAGAGTGCGAGTTTTTGCCTTTAGCCCCCAAGACCCTTATAGATGCATTTGCCATCTGCATCTTCTTGTCACCAATCACCTCCCACCACTCTCATTTTATTATCCAAGCAAGAAAAGCCAGCCTTAGGACAACAGTTCCAACTGTCACCACACAGTCAATGAAGACTTGTGAACAACTGAATTTGTGAAACCTGTTTAACTCTGTGTAAAATGATGCTATTGAAATTCTAGTGAAGAGTTCTGTGGAAAAGATCCTAATGCGGAAAGTTAAAACTTACGTTTTCACATTAAGAAAGTACTAAACTGAGAGAATCCTGAGGCCAGCATGAAGATTTTGAAGCATGAAAGATATAGGCTTCACAGTTGGGTTTGGCCAATTTTTTAAAAAAAGAGTCACCTAAACCTATTTAGGACCCTTCTACCCCAAGCTTTCACATTCTATTTTTCACTCTGTAAACATCGTTCCAGTTAAACTCTTTCAAGCATAGTTTGGGGCGGGCCAATGCCCACAGCATGGACAAGACAGACTTTTCTAAACTGTTCCCATAAGGTATAGCCTCATCCAGACTGACTGGCCAAACCACTCAAAAAGCTAATTTAGGTGGAACCATATTTAAAATATTTCTCTGTTCCCTTTAAGTGTAGGCAGGACCATACTGTGCAAACAGCAAAGATTCAACCTATACTATAGAAAACAATGTCAGGGGACCCAACTATATAGTACCAGGAGACTCCCATAACAGGTAAGATATGTTTAGGTCTTTAGCATAGACAGGACCTTGCCTTGTTATAAACGTGTTCCTGGATTAGGATACACTTTTGGACACAGCTAGGTAGTATGGTTCCAGGGCATGGCTTAGATTCCATACACAATATACAAAACTATGGGCTTAGCTACACAGTGCAGTAATGCACAACAGTGGGGTGTGAATTCTAATGTGCATCAACATTTTGTGCATGGAATCTAAGTGGCCCGTATAGACTCTGATGGAGGACACTAGAAGTTCCCTAGAGAGCATTAATGCAGCATTGTTCACATCGTGTAGACAAGCCCTTTGAATTAGGGAAAAGCTGTGCTGCAATCAAGCCCTTGATGCTCTTGCTTTTGTATTTTATACATAGTCAAAAAGAAGCAATGTTCCACTCACTTTCCCCACTGCAAGATAGCTGTGGGCAAGCATAACTAACACCAGTCACCTTCTCCAGAAAGAGGTAAGCAACCTCAACATTTTTTTTATTTTTTTCCTGATTTATGAAGTGAGAAAAGCAGAGCAATTTACAGGCATTTTAGTGAGCAATGCACAAGCAGGAAGCTAGATTCAAGCCAAGTAACATACTCCTCCATACCTGTCATGCAAACTTTTTAAAAGCTTTTCTCAAAAGAAAACTCCCTTTTAAGCTGACTCTAAAGTTCCAAAAAACACTAGGAAACATAGCTACAAACCTGAATCAGACTTGGCTGCTCCCTACCACCACACAGACAAAAAGGCCATAGACTTATGAAGTAGACTTTTGAGAATTCAAGGCAGCTGTGTCCTTCTCCCTAACTCTGCCAGCTCCCATTACAGTAATTCCTCACTTAAAGTCGTCCCTGATCAATTAGGGAACATGCTCATTTAAAATTGTGCAATGCTCCCTTATAATGTTGTTTGGCAGCCACCTGCTTTGTCCACTGCTTGCAGAAAGAGCAGCCCTTTGCAGCTAGCTGGTGGGGGCTTGGAACCACAGTGGACCAGCAGCCCCCGTATCAGCTCCCCGCTGCCCTAAGTTCCCTGTGTCTCAACTTCCTGATCTACTTAAAAAGGCAGTATACTTAGAGTGGGGTCAGCATACTTTAAGGGGCAATGCACATCTCTCTCTCTCTCACACACACAGGGTGTGTGTCTCTGTCTCTGCCATGCTGTCTCCCCTCCCTCCATTGGTGCTGCCTTGCAGAGCATGAGGTTACATTAACAACAATATGTTAACCCTTGAGGACTCAGCTGAGTTCTAGTTCATCATTTAGCAGTAAGGCATCCCCTGGGAAATATCTTCCACCCTCTGACTCCACCACCTCAATCAAGCTTCACAATCATCATTGCTGTGTACAGTATTGAATTGTTTAAAACATATACTGTGTATACATATATTATATTATAATCTAATATAATCTTTTGTCTGGTGAAAAAAATTTCTCTGGAACCTAACCCCCCTATTTACATTAATTCTTATGGGGAAATTGGATTCGCTTAACATCGTTTCACTTAAAGTCGCATTTTTCAGGAACATAACTACAATGCTAAGCGAGGAGTTACTGTACAAGCCTTCTGAGGAGATAGAAACTCACATGACTTGATGCTGTGCAGACTCTTCCACATATGGGGTAAAACCGGGCAGCATACAGGGCACCTCTATACCAGAGTTCATGTTACTGCGAGGACGCTGAGGGAGCAGAAACCCAATGTTAGCAGCTTAAAGATTCATTCTTAAACACCCCCACAGGCTGATTTGTTCTCCTTCTCTGCCCAGACTTTTTGATGTCCGCAATGACAACTCATTCCTTAGTCATTAAAAATCCTGCCTCCATAAAACTCCATATTTCTCCAGCACTTCAATTTCCTTCTGCTATGCAGTCAAGTTACAAAATTTCCAAATGGCCATCAATGCCTTGAAAAACAATGACACATGCCCTTTCTTTTCTACTCCTATCTCATTTCCAGAGATGCTGAGAATCCTCACTACCCAGTCAGTATCTTATTTTTTTCCTCCTCTTCCACCCACTTTTCGCTTAAGATTGCCCCAATACTTCAACAGCATAATCTCTACTCTCATCTGAGTGCTTCCTGTCTTCCCCATTTTCCTTCCTTGCAGATTATGAACAGGAAGTCAAAGAAAGCATCAAGTTAGCAACCCTTCTTCCTTCTCATTTCCCTTGACAATTAAGAATAGGGCTGTCAAGCAATTAAAAAAATTAATCGCTATTAATCATGCTGTTAAGTATTTAAATAAACAGTATTCTATTGTTTATTTAAATACTTTCAGATGTTTTCTATATTTTCAAATATATTGATTTGTAGTACTATAGTGTACAATACACCCTTTGTTTTTTATTACAAATATTTGCACTGTAAAAAAAATGAAATAGTATTTTTCAAATCACTTAATACAAGTACTGTACTGCAATTTCTATCATGAAAGTTGAACTTACAAATGTAGAATTGTTTCAGAGGAACAGCCGTGTTAGTCTGTATTCGCAAAAAGAAAAGGAGTACTTGTGGCACCTTAGAGACTAACCAATTTATTTGAGCATGAGCTTTCGTGAGCTACAGCTCACTTCATCAGATGTTTACCGTGGAAACTGCAGCAGACTTTATATACACACAGTGAGCATGAGCTTTCGTGAGCTACAGCTCACTTCATCAGATGTTTACCGTGGAAACTGCAGCAGACTTTATATACACACAGAAATCATGATTTCTGTGTGTATATAAAGTCTGCTGCAGTTTCCACGGTAAACATCTGATGAAGTGAGCTGTAGCTCACGAAAGCTCATGCTCAAATAAATTGGTTAGTCTCTAAGGTGCCACAAGTACTCCTTTTCTTTTTGCAAATGTAGAATTATGTACAAAAAAAACTGCATTCAAAAATAAAGCTTTAGCACCTACAATACCTCTCAGTCGCACTTCTTGTTTATGTCACTGGACAGTGAGAAGAGGCGGTCGCATGGCACTGTTGTAGCCGGCATTGCAAGATATTTACGTGCCAGATGCGCTAAACATTCACATGCCCCTTCCTGCTTCAGTCACAATTCCAGAGGACATGCATCCATGCTGATGATGGGTTCTGGTCGATAACAATCCAAAGCAGAGCAGACTGATGCATGTTCGTTTTCATCATCTGAGTCAGATACCACCAGCAGAAGGTTGATTTTCCTTTTTGGTGGTTTGGTTTCTCTAGTTTCCGCATTGGAGTATTGCTCTTTTAAGACTTCTGAAAGCATGCTCCACACCTCCTCCCTCTCAGATTTTGGAAGGCACTTCAGATTCTTAAACCTTGGGTCGAGTGCTATAGCTATCTTTAGAAATCTCACATTGGTACCTTCTTTGGTCAACTCTGCACTGAAAGTGTTCTGAAAACTATCATGTGCTGGGTCAGACTGCTATAACATGAAATATATGGCAGAATGCGGGTAAAACAGAGCAGGAGACATACAATTCTCCCCCAAGGAGTTCATTTACAAATTTGTTACAAACAAGTTACAAATTTAATTAATGCATTTTTTTTTTAAACGAGCATCAGCATGGAAGCATGACCTCTGGAATTGTGACTGAAGCAGGAAGGGGCATACGAATGTTTAGCATCACTGGCACATAAATACCTTGCAATGCTGGCTGCAAAAGTGACATGCGAAAGCCTGTTCTCACTTTCAGGTGATATTGTAAAAAGAAGCAGGCAGCAGTATCTCCCATAAATGTAAACAAACTTATTTGTCTTAGTGATTGGCTGAAAAAGAAGTAGGACTGAGTAGACTTGTAGGCACTAAAGTTTTACATTGTTTTGGTTTTGAGTGCAGTTATGTAACAAAAAACAAAACAAAAAAATCTACATTTGTAAATTACAGTTTCAGGATAAAGAGATTGCACTGCAGTACTTGTATGAGGTGAATTGAAAAATACTTTGTCTTTTGTTTATCATTTTTACAATGTAAATATTTGTAATAAAAAATAATAACAAAGTGAGCACTGTACACTTTGTATTCTGTGTTGTAATAGAAATAAATATATTTGAAAATGTAGAAAAACATCCAAAAATATTAAATACATTTCAATTGTTATTCTTTGTTTAACAGTGCAATTAATTTTTTTGAGTTAATCGCATGAGTTAACTGTGATTAACCAACAGCCCTAATTAAAAACTTCAGATACTGTAAACCACACTCCATTCACTTGGACCATCATGCTAGCTATGCAAGCACATTTCATTCTCTTAATCAAATTGCCCTTTAACTAGTGGCAATTCTTTTCTCAGGGTTCCCATAAGTTGTGTCCTTTGCTCTTTCCTACTTTTCCTTCTCAGTTGTTTGATTTCTAACCACTTTCACTCTGATGATACTCAGGTGATCATATTCTCTACTGCCCTTTGACTCTTCCACATCTATTCTCTCCATCTGCTCTGATCAAGTCACTCTGGTATTTGACGGGTTTCAGAGTAACAGCCGTGTTAGTCTGTATTCTCAAAAAGAAAAGGAGTACTTGTGGCACCTTAGAGACTAACCAATTTATTTCAGCATAAGCTTTCGTGAGCTACAGCTCACTTCATCGGATGCTGTAGCTCATGAAAGCTTATGCTCAAATAAATTGGTTAGTCTCTAAGGTGCCACAAGTACTCCTTTTCTTACTCGTATTGGAGCGGAGGAGGCCATAAGTACCTATATAAACAAACTTTTGACTTCATTTCAGCTGCTCTCAGCTAACATCTGAGACTAAACTGCTTCTTTTCAAAGAGGAGCAGCCTGAAGCACAACCCCTTTTCCACCCACCTCTCCCTGTCTGTCTGCAAGCCTCCCTACATTGCTAGAGTACTGCCTCGATGCAACTTCTCCTCAATACCTTCTTGATGCTTTTGGTGCAAACTCTTGACTGTCACCACTCTAAGTCTCAGGTCTCAAGACACCAGACCTGTGGAATGTTTCTGACCACCTTCCCATGTATATAAGGCTGCACAACTACATCCTCAAGCTGTTCCACAGGTTGTGCTGCACTAAGCCAATTTAGCTGCAGCTAATTAATCTTCTGCTTTACTCTCATCTCATACACTGGACTAACCAAAATTTGTGTGTATATACACACACACACACACACACACACACACACACAAAAAAAAAAAAAAAAACCTTTCCTCCCATCCCTTTTCCTACCCCACCCTTGGCCAGCTTCTCTCTCTCTCTCTCTCTCTCCTTTCCACACCGCCCTAGCTCCATAATAGGGTACCAGGTCTCTTCTGTTGCACCTTCTTATTAGCAAGGATTAGACTCAGCAGATATCTATTGACTTCACAGTGGCAAGGGGAGCTTCTTATAAATCAGTGGAGTTAACGGGCTGGAAGCAGAGATGTGGCGATAGGAAGTTATAGAAATAGCCTGGCTTAGGAAGAAATCTTAGGTTGAGGCTTTTGTTATTGTTATGCGAGTTACAATAAAGCTAAATCCTAAAGAAGGGAGGTAAGTTTGACTTCATATATAGCATGTGTAGACTTAATTTGAAAGAAACTGGGAAAAATCACCTGCTCTTATACCCTCCCTCCTCCTTTTTTAGCCAACAAGTCTTGCCACTCCTTACCCTGCCTGAGTTCCACGGTCCTGCCTTCAGTTCGTTTTCTTTGGCCCTTCCTGTTGGGGGTGCTGCCCATGGCTGTGGTGTAAGTATAGGAAGCTCAGCTCTGGAGACTGAGGCTGTGTTTTCATCAAACACAGCAAAATTTGGGCCATTTGACACCTGTTGAGATGTTGAGTTCTGGAAGCTTCGGCCTCGGTTTGCAGCTAGATGTAAAAAGGAGACAAGTTGTATATGAATATTATTAGGAATGTTGGATCATATTAAAGAAGTTCTGTATTAAAATCACAAATTAGTTTGATTCCCCATTGTTTAAATTCCAGGCTATTGCTAATTAAGAGGTCTCTTGGTTTTTGGTACTGTTTCTCTCCCTCTGTGTGTGAAACTTGCAAGCTGCTAATTGTGTTGAAGGCCGAGAAGAGTCTATTCTCAAAGAAATTTTTTGTAACAACTACTCACACAGAGAGAGACTCAAAGCAATACTCTGTAACAACAGGAACAGCACCCAGAGACTCCCCGCCCTTTTGTTGTATTAACAATTGTGATTAAAATAGAGATAGAGGATGTATGTGGATGGATGCTTGGTGTGGATAATAACTGAATGATCAGGGAGGTGCCAGCCTAAGAATTCAGTGTCCATCGGCTGAAGAAGGTGTCAAGTGGAAATAACCAGAGGACCCCCGGAGGGCAGACTGGAATCCACCCAACAGCCTCAAGAATGGGAGAACCAAAGAACAAGATAACATCTGGCAGCATGGAGCCGTCAGGAATGTGCCATCTGCTGATTGATTCAGCAACAGCATGATGAAGCAATTCCCATAGACTGGCATAGGAAGAAATTCCTATAAAAATGGACTCTAGAAAGTGACAACTTTGGGGTGTGATTCTGCAAACCAACTTCCAGGAGCATCAGATGAGCATCTGACAAGGCCCTGCTCAACTCTAAGGCTGGTAACTATGATAACAACCTTGCAGAACGTGTGTGTGTGTGTGTGTGTGTGTGTGTGTGTGTGTGTGTGTGTGTGTGTGTGTGTGTGTGTGTGTGTGTGTGTGTGTGTGTGTGTGTGTGTGTGTGTGTGTGTGTGTGTGTGTGATGAAATTGAATGGAATGTTATAGCTATAACAAACTGCTTTCTAGGATTCTTTCTGTATTCACAATAAATATGGCATTTTGCCTTTTCCCCTTTAATAAGATCCTGCTGGTTTTTATTTTATTGGTATAACAGGAACACTTAACTACCAGTGTCAGCTATTTGCATACTATACTCAAGTGTATTTTTGACATCACAAGATTACTGTTTTTCAATAAACATAAGGATTGACCAGCCGAACTTACCTTTAAGAGCATCTCCTACTCGACTGATTGGGGCTCTCACATTTTTCTTCCCCTTGCCTTTCAGTTCTGCCAGTGAGCTCCTTTGGGTTTCAGTGATAGCAGGAAGATCCAACTCCTCCTCCTCCTCATCTTGCTCAAGTCCCAGCAGGGTCTGTCGAGAGACCCGGGCCTGAAACTGCCTGAAGAAATGCAAAAAAGTCAGTGTGAATTTCACTATGCAGGTTGCCTATCCAGAGCCATACAAAACAAATCCATTTCTCTTCATTCCAGGGGCAAGTTTTACCTGTGATGGGACTGTAGTTTGTCTTGAGGCTCAGCCCTGCGCTGAAGCCCTTCCTGGAATATTAAATCTGCTTTCTTATAACTACCTCTCGCCTCAAGCGCCTCTGCCCATGTGATGTAGAATAACGCCAGCGATGTGCCAATTTCCTGGCTGTGTAGATAACTGTAGAGGTCCAATGGCTCACTACAGTAGTTTCCCTGCAATAGCCCAGAAGTTTCAGTGATTTACTGCACCAAGTTAAAAAATAAAATAAAAAATAAAGACTCTGGGTCAATTGCTGCCCTTTGATGCACCTGCAAGGCTTCCATTGTTTTCAATTCAAATTCCACAGGAGCAGACCCAAGGTTAGACATAACTCTTCACATTTAAGAGAAATATCAAAGTTCACAAGATGAGGAAAGCAATTGCTAGAAGATTCAGATATAGTGCTACAAAGCATGACTCCTTACCTATGACTCCATACATATACTTCATGGGTGATAGTACTGTTCAATTAATTCCAGCCCATAAACTTACATATGGGCATTTTTTCTCTTTAATTTTTCTTTATAATAGCATTTAAGAATGGTGGTCGGTGCCAGACTAATGGCCCTGGAGGAAAAAGTCCTGTTAATCCTCAGAACAGGAGCACACTACCCTGTCAACAGCCTGACATTTGGGGAATGGGAAGAGAAGCAAGAATAAGGACTAACTAGCATCCAGAAGGGAATTTAGGGTTTAGGGAATTCAGTTGGTACCAAACTCAATTTGGTACCAACTAAGATGCAAATTAGTGGTAGTTTTGATGTGTAATTGAATGGACATCCTATAGCATTAACTTTAAAATCACTCCTGCACCAGGCTAGATTCAGATTGGTGACCTACAAGCCATCATTACTAACTTCAAGCTGTCCAGATGCAGTCACTGCAACAAATGCACCTTGTAAAACCAGCAGAGCAGTGCTAATCAACATTTATTTTGTTAAATTATTTCAGGTCTCATATTTTGTAACTTGGGTTAGAGAAGTTACACTAAAATTAGAGCCCTTCCTTCTGCCTCAGAAGCAAGCAAAGCTTTTTACTGGTCTGATCTTCACTGGAAGGAAAGCAGAGTTGTTAGTATTACTGTAATACCTAGGAGACCTAACTATGGACCAAGCCCCCACTGTTTTAGGCACTGTAGTTACAGAACAACCAAAAAAGAAAAAAGAAAAAGAAATAGTCCCTGCCATAAAGATCTGACATTAGTTTTGGAATTAGCTACTTTTCATTGTAACGCAGGTGAATGGCAGCCAATGACAATGCAGGATTCTCACTTCATCTTAACTATAGATGTTGGACAGTCCAGGATCACTCATTTTCCTACTTGAAGGGACATTGAAATCATCACTCTGAGGGACAAGGAACAGAATATGAACTTTATGAAGTGTCCATGTGTGGTAGGAGCTAGAGGACATTGTGTGTCTTCCAGGAGTAAGGATCTTGCGTAACAGAAGACTTAGTCTCCCCCTACTGGGGTGATACAGGAGAGAGGATACTACGCAGAAGGAACCTGGTTCTGGGAAGCAGCAAGCAGTTCAAAGTACACCAGACCCTCGCTAGAACGCGCATCTATATAGTGTGAATTCGCATAATGCGGTTGCGGCCATGGATCCCAAATGTAATTACTTTAATTGGACTTCATTTTAACTCGGTCCCGCGTTAATGCGGTACCGCGCATGGATCCCAAATCCCGTGTTCTAGCAAGAGTCCGGTGTATGTGCTGCCTCTTGGCAACACACAGGGCATATGCAGCGGAAAAATGAGCCATCTAGAGAAGCACATGGACTGCTGTTGCATACAGTGCACTTGTGCCTTTAAAAAAAAAACAAAATATTTTTGAAATGTTTTTGCCTGCTATTGTTTTAAGTGACATTTAAGAGGACTAGAAAAAGATTACAGGAGAAAATTTTCTTCTTTCCATTTATTCTGTGTATTCAGTTTCACCGTCAGTTTCCTCTGTGTGTGCCTTCCATGCAGCAACAGAGGAGAGAAGAAAAACATCAAAGGTTTGATGAGTCATTCTGAGGCTTAGGGGCAGATATAGTAGCTGACACTTCATTTACCCCTCACCTTTTTTTTTTTTTTAATTGACTAGATTTCAAGTCAGCTGCAATCCTTGAAGCTTCTTCTGCTCTGTTTAACTGATCAGAAAATCAAGCTGCATCAGTCTAAAGAAATATGTAGTTTTTCAAATGAATACTTCTGAAGAAAGTAAGGTACAATTTCTGTCCAGGCTGAATGACACCAGAAAACTCCTGAAGATTCCATCGGAAGAGCAGTCTTTGAATGATAGATTAGTATATGAATCCTACATTGTGAACAGCTGTCATGTGCCTGACAGAAGTGTGAAGAGCTAATCCTAAATTTGCACTGGTAGCAGAGTCACAGAATGCACTGTACAAAGAAAAGCAGTTCAGGGACATCCAAAAGCTTCAGAAAATGCTTAAGAAAGTACCTAAGAGAACATCAAAGAGATACTTACAAATTTGAGCCAGAGACTGAGATAGCGAGGGTCTTTGTAGTATCTCTGCTGCTCATTCAGTGCTTTTACAGCTCTCTCCAGCACTGCTGAGAGGTTGCTTTCTTTTCCACCTTGAGGGAATGTTTGCTCTGTCCATTTGATGTACCTGGAGGTGGCATAAAAAGAGAGGCATCTTAATTTCTGTATAGTATGAGGAGAAAAGAAAAGTTAAGTTTATAATACTGAGAAAAGACAGACCATAGATTATTACAACAAAAAACATCTCTTTGTACACCTTACCCCCTCATCAATGGGTTTTCTGTTAACAAAATGAAAGCACTTTTTTCACTTCTTGTGACATTCCTACGTGAAACTCTACAATTTCCAACTATTAGAGATTTTACTGCCCCATTCTAGCAAAATAAAGATAGCCTACCTGTCCCAGACATCCAGTGGATCATCTCCAGAGTAAAAGCGGATTTCAGATTCAAATTCCCTAGAAAAGATATAACATGATACGTAAACAGTAGCTCAGTAACTATAAAGATATTGTTAACTTGGTAGAAAACAAGATCTTCACTCCTATTCAGATCACTATGAATATTTCTTCAGAGACAAACTTGTTTATTTCTCCTGCAGCAGGACCCAATCCTGCTCCCACTGGTGTCAAAGGAACCAAATTAGGATCTTAAACCACCCTTGCACACAAAAAGATTGAGTACTCTGACATTTAACAACAAGGAGGCATTGGAACAGCCTTTCAGTGTGCATTTCCAAAAGTTACTATCCTGAGAGTCATATGGTCCCATCAAAGAGAATTCTTGTACCCTGTTATAGGAAGTTACTAGGGAGGGAAAGATAATGAACTGATAGGTAGCCCATTTTGATGGATTATTATAGTGACAGGTATTTTTCCCTGACAAGTAGCTTTCCCCACTAGATTATGGTAGGAGTTGCACCTTCCCTGTTCAGTACTTTCATTTGGAAGATTAGTATAAAGCAGAGGGGGGGTGGGGAGGGGAAGGAAGGACATCCTCCTGTAATTTTTGTATATTCCTCTTTAGAAGAATATTCAGACACAAGAGATTCTCCTTAGTGCAGTGTTCTCAAACCTTTTTTACTGGTGACCCCTTTCACACAGCAAGCCTCTGAGTGTGACCCCCCCCATATAAATTTTAAAAATCTTGTGTATATATTTAACACCATTATAAATGTTGGAAGCAAAGCACTATTATAAATGCTGGGGTGGAGACTGACAGCTCGCAACCCCCATGTAATAACCTCACGACCCCCTGAGGGGTCCTGACCCCCAGAGTTTTAAACTGCAAGCACTAAGACAGGGGTTCTCCATGTTCTACTATTGAACCCTGAAACGAATTCCCTCTGGCACCAGCCCTTCATCTATACATTGCATAAAAGGCAAATTGCCTTTGACAGCTTTAGTGTGATACAACCATACATGGCAGCATTAGTAAAGATTCGGATTGTACTTCTGCTCCCTACGCTCTTCTTATAGCCAGGAGACTAATAGTGGAAACCCAACAGAAGGTACAGAAACACTGATGAAAATAGGTCAACATTTTACTCACTGTTTTTGCTGCTGAATAGCTGTGTGGCTGGAAGTCTCCTGCTGAGCCAAGACTTCCTGCAGGGTAGACATGATTCGCCCCTGCCTCAGGGGCTGCACATTCTCTTTACTCAGTTCCCACTCATTCCATTCCTGCGACATGGTGACCTCTCCTGAAACACAGCACAAGAGAGTAAACAATAGAGAAAGGATGGTCCAGGGCTTCGGGTGCTAGCCTGGGACTTACTTTACACACCTAATTCTCAACTCTGCCACAGACTTCCCACAACCTCAGGCAAGTCACTTACTTCTCTCTGTGCCTCAGTTTCCCAGGTGTAAAACGGGGATAACAGCACTTTCCTGCATTGCAGAGGCGTCATGAGGATAACTGCATTAAAGATTGTGAGGCACTTAGATGCTACAGTAAAAGGGGGTGGGCCAGACAGATAGAATACCATGGACTCCTGTTATTTTAAAGCTGCAACTTGAGAAAAGTGATTATGAGATAGAGGATCTTGATGGGGTATTAACTAAATGAATCACCAATCTTAAGTGTTGGCTGCAACAGCACAGCCACTGTGGCTCTTTCATAGACTTGGCAGAATCCCATGTTTTATCATTTTGATGGATAATATAGATGCTTATTTTAAGCATTTTTCCTATTTAAATGTTCACAGTAGCATTAAATTATGCGTTTTAAGCATTTTGATTTTTATCAATTTACATTTTCACAGTTGCAGGAAATGATGGGGGGGGAGTGACAGTCAGGACAATAAGTACTGAGTGACTGCAGAGATGGAGGTTTAAAAAGGTAAAGCTTTATAACCGTTAAAACACAATCTCTCAACATCAGAGGACAAAACTATACAAACTAAACATCCTTGCATCAGAAGCTCTCGGGTTGTGTTTTTCTTCCTTTGCCTATCCCGTTCGGGGCAGGAATGATCGAGAGAAAGAGGTTTCTGTGGGTTGGCCGGTGTAGGGTGAAATCCAGGCGAGTTGATATTTACCCATAACAACCTAATCCTGCCAGGCCAAAAAAAGGGGGCCGGGAGGGAGGCTCAGCAGCCGCCCCCATTGCGCGGGGCGGGCGGGGCCGTGTCTGCGCTGGTGCATCTGCCACAAGGTGGTTTGTAGCCCCCGCAGGGAGGAGGGAGACCGAGGCGCTGAGATCCCTGTGGCACGTCCGAAGGCCCAGCCCTTCCTGACGGCCCCGGGACACCCCGCTGACCCAGCAATGGCGGAGCCGCCCCGGAGCCGTTCTGCCTTCAGCGCTCCCAGGAACAGCGCTCCCCGGGCCGCCCAGACCCTCCTCCCCTAGGCTGCCGCCGCCCCGCCGAGCCCAGCCCAGCCAGGACATCCTCCGCTCCAGCCGCGCTCACCCACCCAGTGCGGCAACCGCAGGCCCGCGCAGGCCACGGCCACCGGCTCCGCTCCTCCGTATCTAAGTCCCAACAGCCGCCAGCTCGCCCGCTCCGTTCGAGAGTTTAAACTTCAACCGCCACCAGCCTCGGCCCCATTGGCCGGTCCCTAGTACCACGGCCGCGTGTGATTGGTCCCGCGGCCCGCCGGAAGCTGCGTGGGTAAAAGCGTAGTTTCCGCTGGGCCTGTTTCCTAGGGCTGGGCTCCAGCTCCCGGAGTCCGAGTCGGGGTGATGTATGGCTGCTGCTGGCCCAGCGTCACGGCGCTCAGGCTGACCTCGGCCCGTAACTTAGCCCACAAAATCGCTGGTCACGCTCTGGCCCTCAACCAGCAGGGACAGCATTAGGGTTGGCAACCATCTAATCGCACAGACACCCTTACCCTGCCCCTTCTCCAAGGCCCTCGCCCTCTCCATTTCCCTACTGTCCCTGCCTTGCTTCCCTCCACCGTCATGCACTTTCACCGGGCTGGGGCAGGCGGGTGGGGTGCAGGAGGGGGTGAGGGCTCTGTGAGAGAGTTTGGGTGCGGGCTCTGTGAGGGAGTTTGGGTGCGGGTGGGAGCTCAAGGCTGGGGCAGGGGGTTCGGATGGAGGAGGGGGTGAGGCATCTGGACTCCTACCTGGCGGTGGTTACCTTGGCTGGCTACCAGAAGTGAAAATGGGAGAGACTCCAGAGGACTGGAAAAGGGTAAATATAGTGCCCATCTGTAAAATGGGAAGTAAGGACAACCCAGGGAATTACAGACCAGTCATCTTAACTTCAGTACTCAGAAAGATAACGGAGCAAATAATTAAGCAACCAATTACAAGGGACACCAAAGAATCCACAAGCACAGGAACATTTATCCAGCCTTCAACACAAAAACAATATTTGGACATTCAGAAAAGCTTGGTTAAGGTTACCCACCCAAAGAATGTCTCAAGGTGAACCTACATCCTCCAACCATACTTTTACTCTTCTTCCCTGCAGTGGCAAACCTTGAGGGGAAAGAGGAAGGAGTAGGTCTAGGGAACAACCATACACCTAGTGTTTGGTTGATTCTCAGAGTCTGACTGAGTAACCAGTTCCCTTCGTTCATGCTCGAAATTAACTTCTGAGAGTTGCGTTCAAATCCCTCCCACCATGACAGAACCATTACGCTCTCCTTATACAAAAGTGCCACGCTATTTCTCCAACAGTGCTGCATTGTGCAACAGTGCTACTACAGCGTGTAGGGTAACTACTCAGTAGAATACTGTCAGGTTTTTTTTAAGTGAGGGCAAAAGGGAAATTTAGAGAGAGGGGGATCTTATGTGGTTGATGTTAAGATATAGATATTCAGGCCTGTCTGTAAAGGCCTATACTCTAAGAATTTAGGTGTATTCTTATCACTTGGCTAGTTAGAGGTATAAAAGAAAGAATCAAAATCACTGTCTGCCAGTGTAAGGTCCTTCTCTTACTGTGACAGTCTGAGGCCCTGTTCTTAGGCTATGATCTTTGGCTAAGCAACAGTGGCAGCCGTAAGCTGGGAAGCAACAGGTCACATCCTCACATTCCAAACTAGTCACATTGAAAGAAAGTGCTATTGGGCTGTTAGGAATACACTCCTATCCGGATAATGCCTATCACCTCCAGAGAAAGGGAAGTGCCTACAAAATGTAAAAGGAAACTTAGTTGGATAGCATCCTGTCTGGTAAGAACTCACTTATCAATAGCTGGGATGTGGAATCCTCATTTCTTTGTTCTATCACTGTAGTCCCCATTTCCCTATTTTTTGTCTGTATAATCTCTGTCTGGTTCTGTGATTGTTTCTGTCTGCTTCAAAAAAATTAATTTTGCTGGGTGTAAACTAATTAAGGTGGTGGAATATAATTGGTTACATAATCATGTTACAATATGTTAGGATTGGTTAGTTAAATTTCAGGAAAATGATTGGTTAAGGTATAGCTAAGCAGAACTCAAGTTTTACCATATAGTCTGCAGTCAATCAGGAAGTGGGGGTGGGGAAATTGGAATCATGTTTTGCTAAAGGGGGAATTGGGAACAGGGAATGGGGGTGGGGAAATTGGAATCATGTTTGGCTAAGGGCAGGAATGGGAACAGGGACGCAGGTGTAAGGCTCTGTGGTGTCAGAGCTGGGAAGGGGGACACTAAGGAAGGAAACTGGAATCATGCTTGCTGGAAGTTCACCCCAATAAACATTGAATTGTTTGCACCTTTGGACTTTGGGTATTGTTGCTCTCTGTGCATGCGAGAAGGATCAGGGAAGTAAGTGAGTGAAGGAATAAGCCCCCTAACAGTTGAGGTTTTCACGTTACTACACTGAGACTTTTATATTAAAAAGTATCAGATCAAAAAAAGCCACCCGGGGTGCTGCTGCATCAGAGCCGGCCAGTCATCCCCAGCTGATGAGTACTGATTGGACTGCAGGAGAAACAAACTGCTTGGCTAAGCCCAAGAGAACTGGGTCCCTCAGCTGGGGAGTGAGACATCTCTTCCTGCCACAACCCCAGAGCTGGGAGAGAGGTGTCTGTCCCCACCACAGCCCTGGGCTGATGGGAGTCCTCTCCCCCCGCTGCAACCCAAGCTGGGGGAGAGCCCTCTCTCCCTGCTGCAGCCCCGAGGCTGCGGGAGTGATGACTCTCCCCACTTCAGTCCCAGAGCTGGGGAAGAGGAGTCTCTCGCAACCACAGCTTTGCATGCCCCAAGCTTCCCCATCACTGTCCCCCCACCTCACCCCACTGATCTACCTACCTACATATTCTCCAGGCCCATCTGTGGCTACAACCCTATGTGCACGCCTGTACTAATCAGCTGCACAGCCCCTGATGACCTCTTGTGTGGCCGCACAGGAACACAGTTTAGAGGGAACACAGGTTGTAAGTGCTTTGGAGGATAGGATCAAAATTCAAAATGACCTGGACAAACTGGAGAAATGGCCTGAAGTAAATAGGATGAAATTCAACAAGGGCAAATGCAAAGTACTCCACTTAGGAAGGAATAATCAGTTGCATACATACAAAATGGGAAATGACTGTCTAGGAAGGAGTACTGCAGAATGGGATCTGTGGGTCATAGTGAATCACAAGCTAAATATGATTCAACAGTGTAACACTATTGCAAAAAACTTCGTTCTGGGATGTATTAGAAATGTTGTAAGCAAGACACAAGAAGTAATTCTTCCACTCTACTCTGTGCTGATTAGGCCTCAACTGGAGTATTGTGTCCAGTTCTGGGTGCCACATTTCAGGAAAGATGTGGACAAATTGGAGAAAGTCCAGAGGTGAGCAACAAAAATGATTAAAGGTGTAGATGACATGACCTATGAGGGAAGATTGAAAGAATTGGTTTTGTTTAGTCTGGAGAAGAGAAGACTGAGAGGGGACAGGTATAATAGTTTTCAAGCTGTTGCAAGGAGGAGGCAGAAAATTTGTTCTCGTTAACCTCTGAGGATAGGACAAAAGCAATGGGCTTAACTTTAACAAGGACAGTTTAGGTTGGACATTAGGAAAAACTTCCTAACTGTCAAGGAGGTGGTTAAGCACTGGAATAAATTGCCTAGGGAGGTTGTGGAATATCCATCATTGGAGGTTTTTAGGAGCTAGTTAGACAAACATCTGTCAGGGATGGTCTAGACAATACTTAGTCCTGCCATGAGTGCAGGGCACTGGACTAGAGGACCTCTCAAGGCCCCTTGCAGTCCTATGCTTCTAACATTCAAAACAGACAGCTTCATCCTTCTCCCCCATACTGCCTGTGTGCCAGCAGGAGGAGCACTGAGCACCGGAGAGCGAGTCACCCTGCTCTTAGTTCCAGTCCACAGCAGCTGGGAGGAACAAAAGGAAAGTTCTGATCAGCACCTGCAGCCTTGTGGAGTATGCTCAGTCACACTGTGGGGAGGCAGCCGCATGCATAGGCTGATCAGCACGGAGCACTATAAGGGAATGGAGCACTCTCAGTGCAGATGGAATCTGTGGAGAATGTAGCTGCCAAACTCTAAGAAGTCTCTACTTCATACATGCAAATTGAGGGATTTTTTTTTTTTTTTGAGGCTTATGACTTGGCCAAACATAGGTGAAATTTCACTGGGGCAGCAAAAGGCACATACCTGACATCAACTGCCCTGCCAAATTTCAAGACCCTGATCCAAATCCTGGAGTCACTAAAGCTTCTCACCAAAGCAGTAGTAAGAATATTTTAACATGGGCAAATACTGTATTTTTCTCCAACCTCATTCTTGGCAATGGCTGTATCATTTGTAGCTGAAACTTTCCAAAAAAAATTCAGGCTTTGGCAGACACTTGGCATGTAGAATGTCAGCCCAAACATTTTAAGTTCGGCAAAGTTGTAAGCAGCTGAAAGCAAGTTCTTATCATGGAAAGTGTTCAGGAATCTAAACTAGAGGTGTCGCTACCTGCTCTGCCTATAAAAATAAGTGGTCAGATTAAATCAGATAAAGTTGGGAATTGAGAGAAGCACACAGAAGAGCTTGCAATTATGGTCCTGATTCATCACTGTGTTAATCCATTTTTGCACTGGTGTAGCCCAACATAAAACTGGAGTAATATAGTGGAGAGTCAGGCCCTCTATCAGCACCTTTTGTGCTGGGAATGTGACTTCCATTTGGATCATTAATTTGACCTTTGGATGCCTTATTAGATATTGGGTTCTTCTGGGTTTCTAACTAGCAATTGGTGCCAAGGGCCCTTTGCTCCGGCTGGCATAAAGAGTGCAGCTTTTCTTGACAGAGGTGGAACCTTGCTACAATTATCGAGACCTTTGTCACCTTGAATTTAATTTATTTTAATGCACTCTACATGGGGCTAGTGTATAGTGGGGCTGCCTGCTAATTAAGCATTATGCACACAGAGAGTGCTTCACACTGGTGCTTTCAATGGAGGTACATGTGTTTCTACCAGCTAGGAATCAGTCCCAGTTTCTCCTGCTTTTGCATTCACATAGCCCAGTATCTCAACTTTTCATTATTTCCCAAATTTTACTGCCATTTTACTGATTTGCCCATAAGACCCAGCAAAGCACACTTGGCTATCATTCTATCTAACCTCCTGTCCCCACCATCCATACTGTCCATCATGGGGAGCAATTAAAAATATGTACATTGGGCTTCCTTATGTTATCCTGAACTAGGTGTCTCCACTGCCATTCCTCTGTACAGTAACTGTGTGGGGAAAATGAAAATCAAAGTCTCATGTTCCCTTTATATTCATGAGACAAAGGAGCAATGGCAAGACAGTTTGCCTGTGATGTGAATTCACTAGGATTATTAGGAAGGCCATTCAGTTTAATTTTGGAGAAGATTACAACACAGAGATGGTTCCCTGGATTTGGTTTGCTGACCTTAGTCTCTATTCTTAGCATAACAGGTAGCTCAGACTACCACAGTGATCCCCAACCTTCTCTGATTGGCTCCTCCCCTTTGTGACAGGTTGCCACCCAAGCCCAGCCAGATCTACCCATATCCCACCAATCCCACATGCTCTGCTTTGATGAAGTTGTTGTATCTCATTTACTTTTTCCTGCATTTCCTCTTGACTTTTTCTGTATATTCTCCTTTTACTTCCTGCCCCATGTTTCTTTTCTGCTTAAAATTTGACTGTACTTTCTTCTACCAGTCTGGCTGTGCTCAGGGCCAGCCCTAGTCCAAATGGCGTCCCCAACCCCATTTGTTAAAACTTTTGAATACTTTATTTTTTATTGCATTTGTAGCCCATTTCACGACTTGGATGCATGATTTGCATGCATGATTTATCTCTATCATATAAGACAATAAATTTGCATGCTAGGATTTGTAAATCTGTATTTATTCATGCCATATATAAGCAAATACAGAATGCCTGAACCATGTTACTTCAAATATTCTATTTTCCCTTTTGTCGCTAACAACATAAACAGCACCCCAAGCCCAGCGCTCCCCAAGCCTGGCACCCCAGGTGGTTGTCTAGGTCACCTGCCCCTCAATCTAGCCCTGGCTGTGCTAATCCACCAAGAAGTAGACTGCAAGGTCACATAATACTGTATGCCAGACCCAAACATTCGGCCCTATTCTGCAAATGCTTACTTGTGAGTAGTATTATTAGCCCAGATCAGGGGTAGGCAACCTATGGCATGCGTGCCAAAGGCAGCACGCTAGCTGATTTTCAGCGGCGCTCACACTGCCCGGGTCCTGGCCACTGGTCCAGGGGGCTCTGCATTTTAATTTAATTTTAAATGAACCTTCTTAAACATTTTAAAAACCTTATTTACTTTACATGCAACAATAGTTTAGTTAGATATGATAGACTTGTGGAAAGAGACCTTCTAGAAATGTTAAAATGTATTACTCTGGCACGCGAAACCTTAAATTAGAGTGAATAAATGAAGACTCAGCACACCACTTCCGAAAGGTTGCCGACCCCTGGCCCAGATCCTCAGGTCTGTCCAAAACACTGAGGCACCAGGCTGCTTGCTTCTTACACCCTCTGCATGACCCCTTTATACACCCTTGATGATATTTACCCCTCTCCCCCATGATATAGGGACCCAGCACAAAGCTCTCCAGACCCTTATATGCAATAGAATAAGCCTCCACATCCTCTGGGGTAGAAGGCTGGAAGGGTAGGAGGCACAAGCCGGCCATCGGAGGGCCCATGTGATCCATGTTTACATGGATCCAGTGGCCCCAACACTCCATGGGATTGGTGTGGAAGGGTCGTTGGGGTTGCTACTCCAGTATAGCTGAGGGAGGAGGGGCAGGGTAACAAGGACCCACTCACTGGATCTGGATTAGGATGGTAGAATTCTTCTTCCCAGCTGCCCTACGCTCCCCCATGCAGAACCTACTTATTGTGGCTTTCTGTGGATGGAGTGGATTTGACCATCCCCATTAATATTCCCAGTCAAGCACCTCTCAGAGAACAGTGCCCATGATAAACCCCATGTGAGTGTGCCCAGCAGCTTGTAATATTTTTCAAACTACTGAATAACGTACTGTTAATTACACAGGCAGCAGGACCTGTAATCAGTGGGAGGAAAAGTCTAACCTCAAATGTGGGAGAGCTCTTCTAGGGCCTTTTTAGCTCAGGTATTTTTTACTGTATCAGTTGTCTCTACTCAGTAGGATGGACCCATTAATTTACCCAAATATATATCAAAGAATGAGTTTGAGTGGTGTGAGGTAATCCCAAGAACCCTAACAGGCAGAGATCAAAGCAGCTGGAAATGTTGCAACTAAAAGACGAAAGCTGCTGCCTCTTTGGAATGGAAAAGAATCTAATGGGGCTGGAGGAAGCAACTATAAAGTTCATAGTTGTGGGGGAAGAGGATGGTTTATTTAATTGCTTCTCAATGACATGCCTATCTTAGGTGTTTCTAGAATGCCCATCCCACTCATATCTGAGCTCCATCTCAGCTGTCTGGGAGCTAGTAACAGAAAACTGCTATTTGATCTCACTCCTTCTCCTTTATCTAATCTCATCTATCAATAGCATGCGCAGCAGCATGGTATCTGAGTGCCTCACAGAAATTACACGAAGTCAACAACCTTCCTTGGAATCTTCTTTCTGTGTGAAATAAAAGTTAGGGTTTAAAGAAAAAAGAAATCCAAATGGGTACTTTGTGATTCACCTATACCCACCCCTGCAGCTGGCCAGATGGTGGATGGCATATCCTGTGTGCAGAAAAGGAACACTGTTTTATGTGCAAGAGTTCTAATGCTCATAAAATAATAATTCATTAATAATAATAATAGCATTTATATAGGGCTCAGCATGTTCAAATCTCTGTGCAAATACTAATTAATCCTTACAGAACCCTTGTGGGACAGTGTGATGAGGTAGACAAATCCCACATTGGAGAGCAAGGGGTTAAGGAACAGCTCTGGGCTTGCGCAGCCCTGCCCAGACACACCTGCCAAACCTGCACAAGCTGAAGGCAGGGCTTTAAAAATGAGAGAAAAGCTCAAAGTGGGGGTAGGTGGGTGGAAGGGAGCAGATGGCCGCTCTGAGGTGAAAGTGCTGCCCAGGAGCTCATTGCCTGAGACTTGACACCACAGACCTGTACCAACCTACAGATGAGAGGCCCAGGACTCAGTGTGCAGGTCAGAAACTAGACTGAAGTGATTTACTCTGGAGGCTGGGGCAGGAAGTGGTCCATGGGATGGCTGATTAGCACCCCAGTGTGTCAATTGGAGACACCCACACATTGGGCTCTGGACCAGAACCTAGTGGAGAAGGCAGCCTGGGCTCCCCTACCCATTCCAAGAGGACATTACAACAACAAAGAGCCTTCACCTAGGCTGAGAGGCCAGGCGGAAAAGACTGACTGTTCAAGGGCCCAGTCCCTCAAATTCCTGTGCTATAGGGGAGGACTAGAAACCCTTGGGGTTGACAAGTTGCTAGAAAAACTGGGAGTGGCCAAGTATATCTCCACCCTAGACCTCACGAAGGGGTGTGGCAGATCCCTCTGATGTCAGAGTCTCTGGAGAAGACAGTTTTCTCCATCCCATTAGGTCTGTGCCAGTTCTGCACTATGCCATTTAGCCTCTATGGGGCAGCAGCCACTTTCCAGAAAGTCATGGACCAAGTGCTGTGGCCACATAGCCAAAATGTGGCAACATACATAGATGACATAGTGATTTACAATCATAATTGGGATGACCATGTGCGTCATGTTATGTCCACCCTCCAAGCCCTTGAGCGTGCAGGACTCACGGTGAACTTGGCCAAGTGTAGGATGGCGAACCGGGAAGTCACATACCTTGGCTACACCATGGGGCAGGGCAGATTCCGACCATTAATTGCAAAGTTCAGGCCTTATAACTTTTCCCACCCCAATAACCAGAAAACAGGTATGGAGCTTTTTGCATCTAGTGCGCTATTATAGAAGATTCATAGCAGACTTTGACGCTATTGCAATGCCCCACACAGATCTTGTGAAGGTACTAGTCCCAAAAAGATCATTTGGTTGGAAGAGTGCAACTGGGCATTCAGGACTCTAAAGAACTGTGTGTGTCAGGACCTGGTACTTTTTCACCCAGACTTTGAAAAAAAGTTTATGTTGCAAACTGATGCCTCTGCAGGAGGACTTGGAGGAATCCCTTCTTAGGAAGTTGAAGGAGAGGAGCAACTTGTCCTCTATAAATGCAGGAAACTGTTCCCCTGGGAGAACTCATAGAAAAAGAAGCTTTGGCTGTGAAATGGGATATAGATATTATTTAGTGGAAAATCCCTTCTCATTAGTGATGGACTATGACCTTCTGTGTTGGCTGAAGGACATCAACCTCTGGATTATGCAGTAGTACCTTTCATTACAACTGTATAGTTTTCAGGTACTTCACTGTGCTGGGAGGACCCACCAGAATATAGATTCCTTTTCCCACAAGGGTGGGGTCGCAGGGCTGGAGAACAAGATGCCAGGTCCTGTTTTGAGGGGGTCTATATGTGATGGGGTATACAAATCCCACACTGGAGAGCAAGGGGTTAAGAAACAGCTCTGGGCTCAGGCAGCCCCACTCAGACACACCTGTCAAGCCTGCACAAGCTGGAGGCAGGGCTTTAAAAAGGGGAGAAAAGCTCAAAAAGAGGAAGGGGGTGGAATGGACCAGACAGCTATTCTGAGGGGAAAGTGCTCCCAGAAGCTGATTGCCTGAGGCCTGACACCACAGACCTATACCAATTTACAAAGGAGAGGCCGGGGACTGAGTGTGCAGGTCAGAGACTAGACTGAAGTGATTTACTCTGGGAAGCTAAAAGAGGAAGTAGTCCAGGGGAGAGGCTGCTTAGCACCCCAGTATGCTGATTGGAGCCACCCACCCACTGGGTCCTGGACCGTAGGCCAGTGGAGAGGGTAGCCCGGGCTCCCCTACCCACTCCAAGAGGATGTTATAGTGACAAAGAGCCTTTACCTAGGGTGAGAGGCCAGCTGGAAAAGACTGACTGTTTGATAGCCCAGTCCCCCAAATCCCTTTGCTAAAGGGGAGGACTGGAAACCCTTTAGGTGAGGCACTGAAGGACAGGACTGTGTTTCCACAGGGAGATGACCAACCAACCCCTGCATGATCACTAAGCAGCACTGTTGGTGGCTGTGCACCTCCTACAGGCAGGTAGGTAAGTATCATCCCTATTGAACAGATGGAGTAACTGAACTTGTCATAAATATAAAGGGAAGGGTAAACCCCTTTGAAATCCCTCCTGGCCAGGGGAAAGCTCCTCTCACCTGTAAAGGGTTAAGAAGCTAAAGGTAACCTCGCTGGCACCTGACCAAAATGACCAATGAGGAGACAAGATACTTTCAAAAGCTGGGAGGAGGGAGAGAAACAAAGGGTCTGTGTCTGTCTGTAGTCGTCTTGGCCGGGGACAGAACAGGAATGGAGTCTTAGAACTTTTAGTAAGTAATCTAGCTAGGTATGTGTTAGATTATGATTTCTTTAAATGGCTGAGAAAAGAATTGTGCTGAATAGAATAACTATTTCTGTCTGTGTTTCTTTTTTGTAACTTAAGGTTTTGCCTAGAGGGGTTCTCTATGTTTTTGAATCTAATTACCCTGTAAGATATCTACCATCCTGATTTTACAGGGGGGATTTCTTTATTTCTATTTACTTCTATTTTTTATTAAAAGTCTTCTTGTAAAACACTGAATGCTTTTTCATTGTTCTCAGATCCAAGGGTTTGGGTCTGTGGTCACCTATGCAAATTGGTGAGGCTTTTTATCCAACATTTCCCAGGAAAAGGGGGGTGCAAGTGTTGGGAGGATTGTTCAGTGTTCTTAAGATCCAAGGGTCTGGATCTGTAGTCACCTAGGCAAATTGGTGAGGCTTTTTACCAAACCTTGTCCAGGAAGTGGGGTGCAAGGTTTTGGGAAGTATTTTGGGGGGAAGGACGCGTCCAAACAGCTCTTCCCCAGTAACCAGTATTAGTTTGGTGGTGGTAGCGGCCAGTCCAAGGTGTAATATTTTGTACCTTGGGGAAGTTTTGACCTAAGCTGGTAAAGATAAGCTTAGGAGGTTTTTCATGCAGGTCCCCACATCTGTACCCTAGAGTTCAGAGTGGGGGAGGAACCGTGACAGAACTACAGGCCAAATGACTTGCCAAAGTCCTTAACCAGTCAGTAGCAGAGCCAGGGCCCCAGTCCTTGGGCCTGGATGAGCTGTTGTCAGTACAGGCCCTGAGGGGAGAAGGCAACATGGTTTTATGCTATCTTGGCACTTCCTCAATCCCCAAGGTTGCTACAGAGGCCAGTTTGGCCCACCACATAAGTTACAGAAGTCTCAGTGTTACTCTGATGGCCACGTGTAATAGCCCCGAAGGGGAACTGTGAATCACCAGAGAGGAGAGCACTCCCCATGTATCCTCTACACCAGCAACTGTGAGGGTGGTGGCGGCCTAGAGCCAGGGAAATCTCCAGCTGCCTGCTTAGCCTAACTCCATGTTGCTGGAAGGGCATGTTGCTGGAAGGGCACAAAGGAGCTGTCAGGGGGCTCAGGATCTGGTTCCAGGGCTCCCATATACTGATGTGCATTGGGATGCCTGTTTGTTTCATCTCCTGTTGCAGCTTCCTTAACCTGGCCTTCTTGTTGGCCAAGGAAGGGGTCACTCGCCAGGCAGTGTCCCTCCATTTTCATGGTTCAGATTCATTTTAAGCTCTTCCATGGTAGTGCAGTGGCAGACCCCAATGTGTTTAAGCCTCATAAGAAATAATAAAACCCTGGGTGTATACCCTTAGTATTCCCTTTAAAAGCGGTCAAAGGATTTGAAGACGGGCTCTCATTGGCAGAAGCTTCAGTACAGCTTCAGGTCCATACTTCATATCACATAAACTTGACCATTTCTCTTTCTGAAATGGGTTGATCAATATTTCTGTGGTGTTACTTACTTCATAACTTGCTGCAGCGTCAGCCAAAGGGGCCTGGAGCCAGCACTACAATATCTCAAGTCAGGCTAAACTAACAGTGCCTGCAATTAATAGGGGATCATGTGCCCAAGTCCTATAAATAAATTAAAGGGACAGAGTCATCCTTCGGAGGCTCGTCACCTTTTAGGCACTCATGCATACCTTAGACGCACTGGGCCAGCACGACAGCTCAGGAACAAAATGAGCAATTAATTAAACAAATGTACGGTAATGGAGTAACTATCTACACAGTGGGAAAGTTTCCCAGAGCCATGTCATCTGACTAGAGAAGGCTGAAAGAGGAAAGGAAAGAATAAAAAAGAAAAGAGGCTCTAATGAGTTGAGAAAAGACCAATATGGTTATGTCTCAAACACAGGAGGGCCTGATTTTGATCTCACTTACATCAGTAAGCAGCTGGGGATACTGTTTTGGGTTCTACTACATAGATCACTGGTCATTTTTTGTCTGACTTGATGGCAGTTGTATTGGTGACCTGAACTCTGTACCTCAGCAGCAGTATCTTCATGCCAAACAAATCCTGATATTTAGCATGATGTGCTTTAGTTCAGCCACAAGTTATTGGCCTAGAGACAGGAATCACTGGGAGAAATTCCCTGGCCCATGTTATGCTGGAGGTCAGATTAGATGATCATAATGGTCCCTTCTGGCCCTAAAAACTACAAATCTGTGCATTTTATACTGATGTCACTCCATTGACTTCAGTGGAATTGCTGCTGAGTTGCACCAGATTGAGATCAGAATCAGGGCCCATAACTTCAGCCCTGCAGCCCAGGTCTAAAGTACTGAGGTGTATGTGTGAAGAAATGACAACTGAACCCCTTTCTACATTGCTTTCAGGGGCATGGATTAACAACATTTTTGCTTGCAAGAAAATACCCAAGGCCTCTTGCAACACTTGGGCCTTTCCCACAGGGGGAAATCGGCAGTGTTTGGAAACAGGTTTCAACACTGATTCTTAAAAATGGTCAGTCCCTGGATTGATGATGCAGGCAGAGCTTAGTAAGCAAGAGAATCATCTCTATTACTGGCAGAGGATAGAAAGGCAGTTCACCACCCAGGGCTGTCCTTAGGATTTATGGGGCCCTACGCAGTATTATTAAACTGGTGCCCCTATGCTCCACTGAAGACGGTCCCCAGCTGGTGCTGCTGACCTCAGTGTGTCAATGGGACACAACCACCACCCCCTCCCGCGGACCCCCAGAACCTTCGCCCATTGCTAACACACTCCGAGCTTCGTATGCAGCAAATGCTGCGGCACTGGCTCAAGGCTGGCTTTGCGCTGTCACAAGGGGGCTGCATCCTGCCAGAGCCCATGGCCCTCCTGGAGCCCCTAGCCATTCCTGGCTCACCACGAGCATTTTGACAGGAAGTACCAAACAGTAACAACAACAATAATACAAGTGTGTTGTGTGTATGCGTGAGAGTGTGTGTGTGTGTGTGAGAGAGAGAGCGCGCCAGTGTGTGTGACTGTGTGACAGCGTGTGTGTTGGGGAGTGTGAGACTGTGTACGTGTGACAATCTGTATGGGGAACTGTGACTCGTGAGAGGCAGAGTGTATTGGGTGTGAGAAACAGTGTGTGTGTTGGGAAGTGTAAGAGACAGTGAGCAGACTGTTATTTTAAGTCCCCCTCACCTCCATTCCCCCCCGCAGACTCATGTGGAAGTTTTGCTCCTCCTGTCTTGGCCCCAGCCTGGCGCCTGCTGGAGATCAAGTGATGTAGGCAGGCAGGGTACAGGGAGGGACTCTGCTCTGGGTGGCAGTGGGTTGGGCTGCTGCGCCACCAGTGACCGGCTGCGCCACTCTGGGCTCCCTGGGACTGGGGCAGCAGAGCCAGAGGCTGGAGCCATCTGCTGGTGGGCTGAGGAGAGAGGGGGTGGGGTTGGGGGCAGGAAGAAGCCTGCCAGCCCAGTGTGGGGGTGGGGCCAAAGAAGAGAGAATTCCAGCCGCGGCCAGCAAGGGGAATGGTGCCCCAAATTTTTGGGTGCCCTATGCAGCCGTATATGCTGCGTATGCCTAAGGACGGCCCTGTCCCCTCCTGCTGCTAGTAGTACTGCTATACCAGCAATTCCTCTTTCTGCACATGCAGGAAGCACATACCCCCGCAAACATCCTCTCAGAGGTACTTCCCTCTGCCAGCAGGGAGGTGCCACACCTTTAGGGGACAAAGAAACAGCTGCTCCCCCAACCAGCACAGCAATTCCATTACAATAATAAGGCCCCCAACCACCCCAGAGTACTGCAGAGCTCTATTTCATAGTTGTATAGCATGGGTATCTGTCACATTTTAATCTGTGTGTAGCAGGATGCAGGCATTTCCAATGCCGTGTCAGCTAACCCTGCTCAAGGTATGTTCAGATGTTCGGGGGGTGTAAGAGGAGATTACAGGATTCTCATGTCTCCTGTGCCATCCCTGTCTCAGAAATCCTGGCATCCTTTCCTCAGAGGGAAGCTTTCTTGCTGCCCTTGGCATCACCGAACAATCGCTTTGTGAGGTTGTGTTTAGGCCTTGGACTGGTGCCTGGTTTTCAAATCCCATATACTTGCTGTGCTACTAAGGGATGCCTCCCCTGACCTTGGCATCTCTATTCCACAGTGGACTGAGACTACAGAGCTTTGGGCCAGCAACTTCTCCATTACCTCTCAGGTAACAGTCAGTTCTTCCGATCAGATGCAGTCTCCAGAACTCCCCAATAAGATGGTGTGCATTCCAGATTCCACTTCAATTATTCACACTGGGATTGTACTGCAGTATATTTCCCTCAGATAGTTTCTCTCTCACTTCTCTTTTAAATAAGACCTGGTCTAACCACAGAGAAAGGTTTCCAAGACTGACATGTATTTACTCTAAGGGTACGTCTACAGTACGAAATTATTTCGAATTGATTCTATTCAAATTTTCGGAAGTGACTTTATACATTCGGTCTTCTGTGCCCCACTAAAGCGCGTGAATTCGTTGGAGTGCATCCACAGTACCGAGGTTAGCATCGAATGTCGGAGCGGTGCACTGTGGGTAGCTATCCCACAGTTCCCACAGTCCCTGCCGCCCATTGGAATTCTGGGTTAAGGTCCCAGAGCATGATGGGGCAAAAACATTCTCGCAGGTGTTTCTGGGTGTGTGTCTTCAGTCGCTCCTCCTTTCTTGAAAGCTATGGCAGACAATCATTTCGCGCCTTTTTGGCATGCAGATGCGATACTGCTTTCAGCAGACGGGCACCGCTGCTCTCCTGCTACTATGAATCCACCTCACATTTCCCCTCGTCTTCCTATGTAATATCTAGTATCTACTCTTTCTCCTCATCGAACGCTTCCACTGCCAACTCTGCTTGGCCATCGTGAACCAAGCAGTACAGCTTCCGCCGCCAACTCTGCTCTCCCGCTCTTGCCGTGCTACCGAGCTTCTCCATGTTGTCTGTCCTGGGCTCCTGCCTCCATGAAAACTACAGAAGACAACCATTTCTGGCCTTTTTTCGGCTACCGTGAACCAAACAGCACCTCTTCCGCCGCCACTTTGCTGTCCTACGTTTCGTGCCCTTTTTCCAGGATTACCCATGCAGGTGCCATAGCCATGGAGCCCGCTCAGATCTCTGCTGCAGTTCTGACCATTGTAAATACCTCGTGCATTATCCAGCAGTATGTGCAGTACCTGCAAAACCGGGCGAGGAAGCGACGACAGCACGATTATATACTGATGAGGACATAGACACAGACGTTCCTAGAAGCATGGCATGTGGCGATTGGGAGATCATGGTGGTGTTGGCCAGATTCATGCCGTGGAACGCCAAATCTGGGCCTGGGAAACAAGCATAGACTGGTGGGACCGCATAGTGTAGCAGGTATGGGATGATTCCCAGTGGCTGCGAAACTTTAGTATGTGTAGGACTACTTTCATGGAACTTTGTGACTTGCTGTTCCCTGTCCTGAAGCTCAAAGACACCAAAATGAGAGCAGCCCTCACAGTTGAGAAGCGAGTGGCCATAGCCCTGTGGAAGCTTGCAACGCCCGAAGCCTGCAGCTACCGGTCAGTCGGGAATCAGTTTGGAGTGGACAAATCTACTGTGGGGGCTGCTGTGCTCCAAGTAGCCAGCGCAATCATTGACCAGCTGCTATCAAGGGTAGTGACTTTGGAAAATGTGCAGACCATTGTGGATGGCTTTAATGCGCTGGGGTTCCCTAACTGCGGCGGGGTGATAGATGGAATGCATATCCTATAGACGGGGCGGCCAGTACGTAAACCGCAAGGGGTACTTTTCCATGGTGCTGCAAGCACTGGTGAATCACAAGGGACATTTCACTGACGTCAGCGTGGGATGGCCAGGAAAAGTGCATGATGCTCACATCTTCAGGAACTCTGGTCTGTTTGAACAGCTGCAGGAAGGGACTTACTTCCCAGAACAGAAAATTATTGTTGGGGATGTTGAAATGCCTATAGTTGTCCTCAGGGACCCAGCCTACCCCTTAATTCCGTGGCTTATGAAGCCGTACACAGGCACCCTGGACAGTAGTAAGGAGCAGCCCAACTATGGGCTCAGCAAGTGCAGAAAGGTGGTAGAATGTGCTTTTGGACGTTTCAAAGCGCGCTGGCGCAGTTTACTGACTCGGTTAGATCTCAGCACAAGCAATATTCCAATTGTAATTGCTGCTTGTTGTGTGCTCCACAATATCTGTGAGAGTAATGGGGAAACGTTTATGGTGGGGTGGGAGGTTGAGGCAACTTGCCTGGCAGCCAGTTTCACACAGCCAGACAACAGGGCGATTAGAAGAGCGCAGCAGGGCACACTGTATATCAGAGAAGCTTTGAAAGCCAGTTTCATGACTGGCCAGGGTACGGTGTGACAGTTGTGTTTGTTTCTCTTAAAGTTACCCGCCCCCTATATATATTAAAGGAAATAAAGTCACAATTGTTTAAAAAACGTTCTTTATTAATTGTTGCACAAAACATTGAGAGAAATCAGAAGCTAGATGGGGGATGGGGGGCATTGGTTAGGGGGGTGGAAGAGGAGGGAAGGACAAGTCCAGAAACCAAATCAAAATTTCAGATATGCCAGCTTTCTGCTGCTTGTGCCATCCTCTGGGGTTGACTGGGTGGGTCCCCATAGCCTCCCCCCGACCCATGTTCTTGGGTGTCTGGATGAGGAGGCTATGGAACTTGGGGAGGAGTGAGGGCAGTTATACAGGGGCTGCAGCGGCAGTCTGTGGTCTTGCTGCCTTTCCCGCATTAGATCCACAATACAGCGGAGCATGTCAGTTTGCTCCCCCATGAGCTTGACCATAGCATCCTGCTTGCTCTCATCATGTGCGTCCCTCCTCTCTTCATATTCATGTAATGCTTTACGCGACTCCGCAATTGTTTGCCTCCATGCATTCAGCAGGGCCCTATCAGTGTGGGAGGACTGCATGAGCTCGGCGAACATGTCGTCCCGAGTTCGTTTTTTCCACCTTCTAATCTGGACCAGCCTCTGGGACGGAGTAGATAGGGGCCACGTTGAAACATTTGCACCTGCGGGAGGAGAAAAAGGTAGGGTAGTATTTTAAAAGATACATTTTAGAGTACAAAGGGGACACTCTTTCTCAGTGAAACAGGCAATTCATAGTACACAGCACATGTTCTTTCTGTACAAGGTTGCATGTTGCCTCTTAAACTGACGTGCCTGCCACTTTGGTGTGAGTAAGCCATCACATGCTGCCGGGCAACAGAATTCAACTTGCAGGCAGCCATGGTAAGCCCTAGGGGCACACATTCATTTCAATGCTTTCAAACTGCCGGGGTCTCTGGGATGATTGCTTCACACAACACCCTCCCCCCGCCCCCACCCACCGCATGGCTCCGATGAGGCTCTGAGCAGGGATGAGCCCTTTAAACTAAACATGAACAGCCCAGCGCAGCTGGGTTCCCCCCACCCCCCACCACATGGCTCCAATCAAGCTCTCACTCACCAGAAGTGCCTTCTCCAGGGTCATGGTCCGGGAGCATGTCTTGGGAGTGGGGGGAGGCTATTGTCTCCAGCGTTCAGAATAGTTCCTGGCTAGGGGGCAAAATGGATTTCCCACTTGCCGCCTGTGCACTGTCGTCCTCCTCTTCGTCCTCCAAAAACTCATCCTCCTCGCTCCGTGCTACTCCCCTCTTGCAGGTATCCACGGACAATAGTTGGGTTGTGGTGGTGTCACCCCGCATAATTGCATGCATCTCACGGTAGAAGCGGCATGTATGGGGCTGTGACCCAGAGTGCCCGTTCACCTCCCTGGCTTTTTGGTACGCTCGCCTGAGCTCCTTGATTTTTGTACGACACTGCTTTGTGTCCCTGGAGTAGCCTCTTTCCATCATGGCCTTGGAGACTTTAGCGTACGTATTTGCATTTCTTTTTTTGGAACATAGTTCTGCCATAACAGATTCGTCTCCCCAATATGTGATGAGATCCAGTACCTCCCATTCGGACCATGCTGGAGCTCATCTGCAAATCCAGGACTGCATGGTCTCTTGTGATGGTGGACTCTGCATGGTCACTTGTGATGGTGGACTGTGCTGATGGTCACCTGTGCTGATGGTGACCAAACAGGAAATTCAAAAGTTCCCGGGGCTTTTACTGCCTACCTGGCTAATGCATTGGAGTTGAGAGTGTTGTCAGAGCGGTCACAAGGGAGCATTCTGGGATAGCTCCCAGAGGCCAATAACGTCGAATTGCGTCCACAGTACCTGTAACCTGGAACTGCAATCTCGATTTTAGCACTACTCCACTTGCTGAGGTGGAGTACAGAAATTGGATTAAAGAGCCCTTTAAATCGAAAAAACTGGTTTGGTCGTGTGGACGGAATCAGTTTTATTTCGAAGTAACGCGGCTAATTCTGAAATAACCGCGTACTGTAGACCAGGCCTCAGTGGGACTCTGTTTCCTACCCCTTTTCAAAAATACCTCCTGGAACTGTAAGGGATCAGAGACAATTCCTATAAAATTCCTAAGGATGGTTTTGTTAAAGAATAGCAAGAGAAGAGACTTGCTCCATTTCACAGTATTTAGCAGTTAAATGGGAGTAAATCTTCAGCTCTCTATAACCCCAACCTTTGGGGACATTAGGCTCCAGATCTGAGCTTTGAGGCTTGGGCCCAGCTCTACATTTAAAATAATAGTATAAAATCCTATGTCCATAAAGCTTTGTTTTAGATATGAAGGATTAATCTTCATTTACCTGAAGATTCCTAACTATTCAAAGTTCTTTTTCAGCACCCTGAGGATTACTTCTGAACCACCATAAAAGTGTCACACTCATGCTCACACAGAACAAGCAAACATTCCCCAGACCAGAGAGGATCCATAACTCATATTGCTGATTCTAAACCAGAAGTAGCAGATTCCCCAAACCTAGGCTCTGAGTAACACTGATGGCAGACAGAATTGGGGGTTTCTGAATGTATGAATAATCAGATTAGGACTCCTCCTTGACTACTAGATGCTGAAGGTCATAAGGATATATTAAAGGGGCAAGGTGGGTGAAGTAATATATTTTATTGGACCAACTAGGTCCAAGATATTACCTCACCCACCTTGTCTCTCTAATATCCTAGGACCAACGTGCCTAAACAACACTGCATATAAGGATATATGACATTCAAAAGCGGATTTTCCGTGGACTCCCCGTAAAATCTCAGATTTGACCTACAGTATTCTTAGTTAGCTAACGTGACACTGAATGCAATTTGTCCAGGTCTATATTGATAATTCAGTCATGGACATCATCATGTCAGCTCACCTGATTCTTCACAATTGCATTCAAACACAAAAAACTGTAATGCAGACATGCCCCTAGCCCTTTCAGCTGTGCAAGTCTAATGGGTAAAAACTTTACTCCTGGGGGCATTCTGCACCAAAAAATTAAAAATTCTGCGCACAATATTTGAAAGTTCTGTAAAATTCTGCAAATTTTATTTGTCAAAATAACACTACATAATCAAGTCAGTTTCAATTATTTTGGTAATTTATTTCAAAATACCTGTCAGCAAGTATGTCTGTAACAATACACACACAAAAAAATCCCCCCAGGAGTAGAGAGTTCAAGAAACCCCTCTGACAACCCAGTTCCTCTTTCTCTGCCCCCTTTTCTCCCCAGAATCCAGCTGGGGGGCTAGACACCCACAACCCCTCCCCCACCCAGAGCCCACCTGTCGAGGGCCCCCCAGCCAATCCACCCACAGCCCAGCTGCAGGCCCCCCAGCCCAGATACCCACATCCTCTCCCCATGAGAAGTCCGCTGCAGGGCCCCCCCTTGCCCAGACACTCCTCCCCCACTCCCAGAGCCCAGGGATCCAGAGGGAGAAACAGCCTGATGCTCAGTCCCAGGTTCGTACAGAGTTTCCTGCGTGTCGCTCTCTCCTTCCCTCAGGGCATGCTGGGAACTCTCTAGTTCCCTCTCCCTCCCCACAGCAGTGTCTTCTATGTTCGGGCTGGGCTCTGCTGAATCCAGTGGCCCCTAGTGGCAGCTATCAACACTGCAGCTCATTTCTGTCGGGGGAAAAGGAAATTCTGCATGCACAATGTTAATTTCTGCAAAATTCTGCATTGCGCAGGGTCGCAGAATTCCCCCAGGACTAAAACTTGTTTTTGTCAGTGAAGTAAGGTCTCTCATGAAAACTGGGATCATATTCTGTAGACTAAGAAGGTGTATTTCTACACATACAAGCTCCAACTAGAAGAGGGATCACTGAGAGAACTGATTCGATGGAATGCCCAGTTCTATTCTAGATGAAGTCGGCTGTTGAAGGAGAGCAGCAGTGGGACCAAGGGTCCACTTCAGATCAAATCACAGATGTCAATAAGAGGACAGCATTGTGGGAGCAGCTTGTGAGGTACAGAGAGGGTAAACTGAAGCACATGGTACAGTGTGCTTGAATCCCAGCAGCACACATCTGCTTCACAGATCTGGCACAGCCCTAGACCTCCAACCAAAGTTTGTTTTAGCTCCCATGAGAGTACCTCAGAGGAGAGTCCAATAAAAGTAGAGTTCACTTCAAAACTGTGTATAGACAATGATATTGGAATAACATGAGGTGGAGCAGGAATTTTCCTGTATTTGGAATAGAAGTTCTTGCTAACTCAGTTTTCCCAGACTAAGTAAAGCTCAACCCTCATATACACCTCCTGCCCAGCATTACTTGAACTTGCCCAATAACTGAAGGAATGTTGCTTTTGGTAGAAGCCTGGGATTTTTAGAGCAACTCTTTCTAAATCTCCAGCTTTTCAAAGTCTGTGCACCAGCCCACCCTGCCTGCTTTGGACATAAGAATAAAAAACAAAATATTGTATAACACCCATGACTCATGTCTTGCTTACCCAACTGATCACACAATCTGATTGTTTCTGCCACCCTACCCTCATATTTGTCATGGGATGCATAAACAGGGGAATCTCGAATAGTAGAGAGATTATTTTACTTCTATATTTGGCACTGGTGTGACTGCTTCTGGAATACTGTGTCCAGGTCTGGTGCCCACAATTCAAGAAGGATGTGGATAAATCAGAGAGAGTTCGGAGAAGAGCCACAAGACTGATTAAAGGTTTAGAAAACATGCCTTACACTGACAGACTCACGGAGCTTAATCTATTTAGTTTAACAAAGAGAAGATTAAAAGGTGACTTGATCACAGTCTATAAGTACCTACATGGGGAACAAATATTTAATGATGGACTCTTCAATCTAGCAGAAAAAGATATAACATATTCCATGGCTGGAAGTTGAAGCGAGACAAATTCAGATTAGAAATAAGATATAAATATTTAACAGTGAGAGTAATTGTGATCAACTGCCGGAGAGTGTGATCAACAGGGAGCCGCACTTAGGGTCTATGGGAGCTGCCACTGGCTCATGGGCCTTACAGTGAAGAACACTGCCGTAGAGGCTCGTGCATTTAGCTGCAGCGATCCTAGGTTTGATCTTTCCCGATGACAACTGAGGTCTGTTGACATTACAAGTGGGGGCTCAACTGGGAAGTCTCTGAAGCGCAGGATGTGCTTCCTCAGCTAGGGGAAGTATGTAACCACACACCTCCTGGGTGTGATGCTCTGTCCCCCTCTAATGGCACCTAGACCACTTCAGATTAATGAGTCTGCTACAGCCTTAGCTAATAGTCACATCACTTTTAGTTCACGCAGTAGAGGCTCATGCATTTAGCTCCAGAGGTCCCAGGTTCGATCCTGGCTGCTGACGACTGGGATCTGTCAGTGTTACACTTGCAATAAAATCATGAGAGCTGACAACATTGTGTAGCTGCTTACTAGGTTATATAGCCATTTACGTCTGTACAAAGTGGGTATAAAATGCTACTGGATCAGAACATAGGTGTAAGTAACATAAGAAGATGAATGGTCCACTGGCTAGGATGCTGGCCTCACACTTGGGAGACCTGGCTTCAAGTCACTTCTCTATCACAGACTTCCTGTGTAACATCAGACAACTAACAGGTTTGCCTCAGTTTCCCCATCTGTAAACTGGGGATAATAGCACTTCCCTTCCACATAAGGAGTGTTGTGAGGATCAATACATTAAACATTGCAAGTAATTCAGATCCTACTGTAAGATGTGGAGACTCAGGGTTTGGCTAGATTAGGCAATCACAGACTCAATAACTGACCATTAAAAGTTCCAGATGTTCATCTAAACCAAAAACTGCTCCTCATGTTAAAAATGACTCAGGAAGCCACAAAGTAACAGGCACTCATTTTTTTTAATGCAAAACAAAATCTCAGCTAGTAAAGTCTGCCAAACATTGGAAGCTCTGTTGGGCTTCGTAATGGGTTGCCATGTGTCACAGATGGTTATTGCTTCCGGGGCAGGATCTACTTGTTGGGCCAGATTCAATGTTTACTCACACTAATGTAAAGTCAGTGTAATGCAACCCCCTGCTCCAGATTACCTAAACCTCCAAATGCCAGAAGCTGAGAATGGATGACACGGGATAGATCTCTTGAAATTGCCCTGTTCTGTTCATTCCCTCTGAAGCACCTGGATGGGTCATTGTCAGAGACAGGATACTGATCTAGGAGGACCATTGGTCTGACCCAGTAAGGCCATTCTTATGTTCTTAACTCCTTTGAGTTCATTGGAGTTATTCTTGATTTATACTAGTATAAGTGAAAGAGACTCAGGCCTAAGATGACCAGATAGCAAGTATGAAAATCCAATATCGGGACTGTCCCTATAAAATTGGAACATGTGGTCACCCCACTGGTCACCCTGCTCAGGCCCCTTCTTCTTCTAGAGAGTAAGGAAAATGGTTGGGACAGAATGTTAGAGAAAGCACAGATCAAAATGCAGCAAAATATCCAAGAAACATATGTTACAATGAATTTTAAGGAAAACTTGTTTGTCTTTTAAAAAATATTCTGTTCTGAAATATTTTTCTAGTGTTGATTACAAAAGTAAAGTAGCTACAATAGCACTAACACCTTTATTGAGGTGTAGTGTAAAGCTGCAGGGCTGATGCAAATTGGTGGGCTCTCAATTTACCTCTCTTCCCCCAAGAGTCAGTAATGATTGTGGGTTACAACTATATAGTGAAGAAGGATATGGAGAGAAAAGATTTCAATAGTCAGTTCACATGGTTCAGTATGGCTTCAAAAGATACCAAATTTAATGAAGGCTAATAGAAAAAATGCCAACAGACCTTGACAACCATAGGGCCTGATCCTGCGAAGTGATGACTATTTCATTGAGCTCAGGGCTATATTATAGCATTACCCCTCCAAACAGTTCACTCTGTGTTCTGCAAGGAAAGGAAACCACAGAGCTTTGGTTTTGTAAAACTGTCAACTGAGATTTTGCTCTGCAAAACCAAACCCCAGAGTAATGTAGAGCCAGGTCCTGTTTTCTAATCAAACCTCCAAAGTTTTTGTGGATTCACAAAACGGTCCCAGTTTTGACTCATCTGTTGAAATCAGCTTCCTCACTGTGACTACCAAAAAGGTGAGCCAACCCAGTCCTGACCTGCAAGCCTGTCTGATAAAAGGCCTGAATCAATCCTGCCTACCCAATTCTGAGGCAAAGTGGACACTGGTCCTATTCTCTATGGTACGGGCACACAGTTTGTCTATATGCTATATGGCTACATAAATATTCTTAATGTGAGACTCTGAACATGACCAGAATTCTGAGAGAAATCTTGGTTGTGAAGCTGAAAGGTGTTTTAATGCACCATCTGTGTCCATATCTCTCTATCTGGTTAGAATGAATCCTTGGTGCTGGCGCTTCTCACCAGTCACAGACAAGCTCTAGAGAAACAGCTCATTTGATTGACAGCTCATTAGAAACTGCAAGACCGGCGAAACCCAAACTACAGACCATCTCTTTCTCTCTCTCTCTCCCTCTCTTTCCCCCTCCCCTCATCTGTCTAGTCTGGGAGTCGTGCTGGTCAGCACTGGCCTGAGTGGAACAAAGAACTCAGGAGACACAGGAGGAAAACAACATCAAATTTTAATAGCGTTCTAGAAAGGCTGGGTGTAATGGATCAGGGCCAAGGGCTCCCCCGCCCCTTCTGCCTAGATGCTTATATTTACTTACCATATATAGACATGCAGAGAGCATAGATTGTGCCATGCTGCACGTACACACGTGTGTACACACGTGAATACACAAAATCCTAGCTTATATATTCTGGAAGGCACAGTGCTATATAAACCCACCTAAAAATAAAGAGTTATGTATAATACAGGCATGGAGCAAATACAATGTTAATAGAGGAGGCAGCGGTAACTTTGGATGAGGTCACACAATGGGCCAAATTCATCCTTGGTGTAAGGCAGGGAGTTACACTTGGGGTGAATTTAGTTCAGTGTGTCTGTCTACAGTATATTATCAAAGCTTGTTATTGCAAATCCTATTTATCCATCATGAGATCATAATCCCCCATATTTAGAAGACTTCTACTAGTGATAAGCCTCTCAAGTCCTGAACCCATTAACTAGAATGCCAGTTTCTTCACCTCCCTCAAGGATCCTCCAAGGATCTCCCAGCTCACTCTAAGGCTCCTGCTCTTCAGGGGAGAATGAAGCTCCCTCTGGAACATACCAACTCTAAAACTGAGTAAACAATTCATAACCTATAATGTGATGCATTATGTCATTTTTTCTATTCAGGGGATGTCCCTGCAATGGCCTCAAATGGACTTGTTATTTGAAATTATTCGGTAGCATTTTCCACAATTTTCCTCTACTCCTTAGCATGGTACTTGAGTTACGTTGCTTAGTTGTGATTGGTTCCCAAAGATACATGGTATGGTTTCTATTCTTGACTGCATGAGTGTAAGTCATCTACTGTAGTCAGGTTTCTGGTATAAATTCTCAGAGAAGAGGAAATTATAATCCACCCTCCATGAGTATTCAAATGCATGAGCTTCATCTTCTGAGAGTTTTTGTGTTAGAAAAACTGAATCATACAACTATTATCAGACAAGAATTAAGTAAAGAAAGTAGACACAAATGGGCCACAAACACAGCCAAACTGAATTTGTTTAAAAATATTAGTGAATATTTGTAGATTTATTTATTTTTTGCAAGATTCTCCCAGCTTTAGTCAACACAGTGAAAACTAAAAGAGAACTTCAAAATAGAGCAAACAAGTTGAGGGGACTAGAGGATAAATGTTGTAAGACTATTTAAGCTTAGAAAGGCTGTGACTCTAATGGAATTTAGGTAGAATATTTGCACAAAGACTACATAGAATTAATGGAGGTATTAATCTGTGAAAGGGATGGAGTGAGAATGCATGTGTTATTGTGGCACTGCATTCATTGGTAAAATCTGTGACCATGAGCCTGATTCTCCTTTCAGACTAGTGTAAATCAGGATTCACGGAAGTCAGTACAGTTACCCTGCTATAAAACTCCGGTAAGTGAGAAGATTATCAGGCCCTTTATTCCAAATCTAGGAAAAATTACCTTTCCAGTGACATAATCATAACAATAAGGTTTTGTACTTATATATCACCTTTCATCTTTAGATTTCAAAGAGCTTCACAAAGGTTGGTAGGTAAAATTATCCCCATTTTACAGATGGAGGAACCAAGGCTTGAAGAGGTGATGTGACTTGTCTAAGATCACATAGAGGTTCAGTAACAAAGCTCAGAAAAGAACCCAGGTCTCCTGATTCCCACTCCCTTGCTCTAGCCGTTGGACACACTAGGCCTGATTCTCCCCTCACCTACACCAGTGACTTCATATCTGACTGTTCAGAATCATCCCCAAGTTATTGTACATTAAGATAAAGTACTAAGCACTATGGACTTAGATGCTGTAAGGTCTTTGCATGCAGAACTCCATTTACTTCAGTGTTTGCAGGATTGGGCCCTCCAAGAAGAGCAGGTGGTTTATAACTATTTTAAAAGGATTTATACATGTGTTTGGAGGACAACAAACTTTCCAAAACTAGGGGGCACAGCTACAGTACTGACTCAGTACAAAGAGAGAGCTTAACCTTCCTCCAGTCTTAAAATACACCCCTTTCCTTAGTAACTGCTCCCCAAGTTCATGTGAATCAAACTGCAAGTGCTTTTGGATTTTTGTCATTTAGCTTTCCTAGAGCACTATGCAACACAAAGGAAAGTAGGATTCTACAGGTACCCGGCATCTTAATGGGGTTTCAGACAGAAGCCATCTTATCGCTCAATTGTAATTTCTCTTTAAAAAGAAATATATTATTCTACAGTAAAGATCCAAACATTCCAGCTTACAATAGTGTTGCTACAGAAGCTTGGACCAGTAGACTATTGGAATATTTTTTTAAAGGTTTGATATTAGAGGCAGCATTATCTATTGAACTGAGCACAGGGCTGCGAGCCAGAAATCCCTACATTAGTGTTATTATTTATTTGGTTTTGGTAGCACTCAGACTTTGCTAGGTGCTTTCTAGACATTTGAGTGCTTGCTTCTGGAAGCTCACAATCTAGGGACAGACAAATCCTAGATAGAGGCTAGAGGAAGGAGAATCACCAAACACTGTTTACTTTCTAATCCTGGTTCTACCACAGAGCCATTAAGTGGTCAAGTCAGTTAAATCACTTATGGTGCTTAGATATTAAGGTGATAGGAACCTTAAAAAAATTCAGATAGATACAGCCTAATTTTCAAAAGTGGTTAACTATTTTGGGTGCCCAATTAAAACATCCAAATATGGAGGCCCAGAATACGTGGCCACTACTGAAGATTTAACCTCTCTGCCTCAGTCGCCACATCTGTAAAATGGAGATAAGATATTTGCGTCACTACCTCACATGGACACTGTGAGGTTTCACTAATGTTTGTAAAGTGCTTTGAAGATGGAAAGCACTAAGTATTATCATTAACCCAGATGATTATCATTGGAAGTGAGCATCTCCCAACCTCATCTCTGGAAAAATTATTGGGAGTAAGGGAAAGGTTATGTAAAAAATTGAGCAGATGGAGGGAGAAAAGGGAGATGACCAGGAAAAAAGGGGGTTGAAAGGACAAAAAATTACAGAAGAGAAGAGAGACAGTAGGAGAAAACAGAGGAAAAGACACAGGAGAGAAAAACTGAGAGAAAACTCTATGAGAAAGGGAGAAAGAACAAAGAATGTGAAAATGTATCTGGCCAGAAATAGCCCCTAATGTTAGTCCCCAGGAGTAGTTCTGCTTCATGATGGATGAGGTCAGGTGTCAACAAGTGCAGGAGCAAGCAGGGAAGCCAGATTGCTTCACAAAAGGCAGGCAAGCGGAATAAACAATTTGTGAGTAATAAAGCAGAAGGAGAAGTTTCTACATTTTATTGTCATTTACAATTATCTCTGCCCCCAACATTACCACCTAGCAGTGGGATTCAAAACACCGTCTGATTTGACTTCTTCCTTGGCATCACTTCTTTCCTGTCCTATTTCCTTTGGAATCAGCTGTAACTCCACAGTCTGTTTAAAGCCCCCTGCCAAGGCTTTAGTGAATGCTGTCCACAAGTGCCTATGCAGCTTTCAGCCTTCCTCTGAACTGTAGAAAAGAGTCAAAAATGTTCTTGTTTTGTTCTAGGCCCGTTCGTGCCCCAGAAGTTCGGGGCCAGATTTTCAAACATGGATGTGCGTGTTTGTACGTGTCCAAACTGCACACCTGAAAACTCATATAACCCCACATTTTTGGACCTATGTGCTGGGCAATTTGCACACGCATATTTGAAAATATGACCTTTTGGGTTTTGCTACATTTCTTTGATGTGGCTCTTTGCAAATGCAGCAAGGTTTTCATTTGCAAAATATTTTTTGCCTAGAAATGTATATTTTGAAAATGTCATGTTTTCTTCTAAATGAAACTCCCTTTTTGAATGGTGGTAGGCTCATTCTCCATTCCAAGATGGCCCTACTTTTAAGCAAGAACCCCTCAACATTTCATTGTTCTTGTCACAAAAATGGATCATTTTTAAAATTCAGATCAAAACATGAAAACCACTTTGGAGGGTTTCACATTTCATTGTGAATTTTCCACTCGATTCTACAGTCCTCTCAAATTACTAGCATATATCTGCATCTGTACATCCACACCAGTGAGCAGTAAGAAGGGAAGGAGTTCAAATGAAGATCACCTCCCATTCCTCAGTCACCACGTTTGGTAAATCTCGATGACAACAATAATATTTTGTACTTTCATAAGACCTATCATCAGAGGATCTCAATGTGCTTTTATATCAGCAGTGTTCTATACCGTACCACGCAAAGGTTTGGAGTATTATTATCAGCCCCATGTTACAGATGGCAAAACTGAGGCACAAAGCAATTAAGTGACTTTTCAAGATCACACAGCGAAACAGTGGCAAAGCGCAGAACAGAACCTACATCTCCTGACCCCAGGGCCCTGTGTTTTAACCAACAGACAATGCTTCCTGCATGGGGAAACTTCACTTCCATCACTGGACATGTTTTAAGATTTCCATGACAGAGATGAGGAAATGAAAAGAGATTGAAAGAAAGAAGCAGGCCCAGTGAACCTCTTGCCAGATTTAAGGAGGAGTCTTTACTTGGGTTTTGTAAGAGGATCTCCTTGTCTCTTTAATAAATAAAGAATTTGGGTGACACAGGACCTTCTTGTCTCCAATGGAGGACATTTTTTCCCTGGGAACCTGAAGCTCAGTTATTAAAAATGAAAATCTGTCTCAGCCTTTCAACCCACTTCCTAGAAACATCAGGTAGTATAAAGGGAAGAGGAAGAAAGGAGCCAAAGCGAAGGACCTTTTTCTGATGAAAGCATTGCTGCCATTGGGATCTCAGCATCAGAAGTGCAGCACCTGAGTACAGAGGGGAATGGGTAAGCTATGATATTTAGCATATTTCATGTAAGAAATATCCAGTTTCCTTTTATATATACAGTATAGCACAGGGGCTGCTGATAAGAAGCTTCAGTATTATAATTCAAAGAAAAACTTTTTGAAATTTCTAGCAAATCTGCTGCTTATTCCTCTTGGTCTGTGTGAGGCTCGAAGTTTTCATGAGGGGGGAAAGGTTTCATAAGGAGTTGGTGAATATTAGCTGCAAACATTCAGGCAGGAGAATTCTGAGATTTCATTTTTGATCTGTGTTTTTTTTTAATTTTGTTTTTCAAGTTTATTTTCCAGGATTGGGGATTTTTGTAGGAAAACAGTTTCCTCTAAAAATGAAGGGTCTGATCCTTCTCACATAGAAGTTTAAGGGGAGACTTCAGTGGGAGCAGGATTAAGCCCCTAGTTTTTTGCTAATCCTATTAATTATCTGTCTGAGAGAAAATTATACTCAATTTACATTGAAAAAGGTGGATAAAATCGTTATTGTACACAAAAATTCAAAGGAACAAAATGAGAATCTCTCCCTATGCCACTTCAGAAATAGATATAGTGTCTTAATAATCAACCTTTAAAACCTCTATTATAATAAAATCTTCTACACTACATAGAGTAAATACTGCAATTAGCTAAAAGCAATAGACACTTTTAAAAAAAGGTTCTAAGGGATGCCCATAGGTGATGAAAAAGAGAAGATAATTTTACATGGACAAATATAGGTCCTACAAAGCCTTAAGCAAATTCTCCTGTGACTGGTTTGCAGGATTGGGCCCATAGACTATGCAACAGGCTGGATGCCCTCCTTTGTGAAATTGTCAGGAAAACACAGGATCATTGCAACAAAATCAAACTATGACATATTTCTTTTCATCTTCACTTTAAAGAAATAGACCAGAAATGTTAATCATCTGGCAGGTATCAGAGATAGATGATTCCTTCAGAATATTAGCAGGACTGGGCAATAATGGTTCTATTTTTACTTTGCTGTCTCACTTTGGCTTTGATTTTATTGTCTTAGGACCTAATTGTGCATGGTGCTGAATACCCAGAGTGCTCACAAACTTCAGTAGGAAATTAGGGTACTCAGCACTTCCCAGGATCGAGCCTCTATGATTTAATTTTAAATTTACAAGAAGGAATCTACAGCAATGCTGTCATTAATACCCAAAATATATTTTCTGGTAAGAATGTTATCGTAGTCAATCTGAAAGCAAATGGTTACCAAAAAAAGCAAAATACTACCATTCTCCTGATTTGTAAAATGGGGATAACATTTCCTTACCCTAACGGGGGGCTGAGGTGAAGTTTAATCCATTAGACCCTGATCTTTCAAACACTTACATATTTTATATACTGTGAGTAGTACTGCGACTAATCAAAATGCATAAAGTTAAGCAGCCACATACGTGTTTATAGGCAAGTGCTATAGATATGCAAAATATTAACTGTTATTATTGTTAATTGACCTGGAGGGAAATAAAGTAGACTGGGGAAATTTAAAAAATCTATTTAAAATATTCCAATTGTTCCCTTTAAGCCTGTCACTGTTCTTAAACCAGATTTTTCTCTCCAACAAGCTTTTCAGTTAGGAAGAATTTTTGGGCCCCCAATTTTACAGAGCTTATGCAGGCAAAACTTCCATGGAAATCAAAGTCCGGGGTACAGCGTCAGGCCCCATATGTTAAGCATTGTCCAAATATGACACCTAACAACAATGTATTTTTCTATATTCAGATGTAAAGAGCCTGATCTTGAGAGGTGCAGAGTGCCTCTGGCAAGTGCTAAGCACCTACAATTCCCATTTTTAATTTTTTATTATTTGTTGTACAGTACCACAGTTAGGGCCTGATCCAACACTCACAGACAGCAGCAGGAGTCTTTCCATTGACTTTAATAAGCATCTAATCAGGCACCTAGAGAGGGAGGATCCAATCCTGCAAACATTTATGCACATGATTATCTTTAATTCAGAAGTAGTTTCTTTGAAATCATGGTAGCAAAGTGAAACCCTTATGTAAGTGTTTGCAGGATTAGGGCATAAAATGAATTTAGCTTGCAGGATTGGGTCCAGACAATGAGAAAGGTGGGGACAGAATAGGCTGTCAGATGAGAAAAGAGACAACATCTAGTAAGAAGGAGAAGTGGGATAGTAAAAAGGGATGAGACAGGTTTAGAGAAGCAGAAGGTAAAGACAGGAGATGGGAAACAGAAGGAGATAGATGAGAAAGGGGAGGGGGAAGAATAAACTGCAGTTTATATAATAGTAAGTTAAATGTAAATGAATCGTTTTCTGATTCCAGATTTTTTCCATAGGTGAAGTAAATGATGAGAAATCTTTACTTTCTATAGAAATCAGTAGCATGCTATAGAAATTCTTCTCTATAGAAAGTCTCTACAGAATTGGGCCAGTTCCCTAGAGAAAATGGAATTCTACAGCAGAAGTCTGTGAGAATAGAGAGGAGAGAAAGAATAGGCAGAGGAGGGAAATCAATCTGACCGCAGGGGGCAATGAATGACATGTACCACCCTGACACACACACACACACACCACAATCAGAGTTGTATAACTTTCTTCAACAAGTTGCTTTTAGACTTTTTAGGCTGTGAGCTTGCACTGTTGCAGAAGAAGAAGAGAAATGCTGAATGGACATACAAGCTTATGTTTGCCCAGCTGACAATACAAACTGAGGGCCACTGCTCAGGTCTCATTTATCACAGGGCTTTCTGCCTTCCTTGGGACAGAATGAATGGCCTTTCAAGGGGATTTCCATGGCCTTAGAAAAATTAGGGATGCCAACTTCCTAATCACACAAAACTGAACACCCTTGCCCCACCCCTTCCCCAAGGCCCTGCCCCTTCTCTGAGGCCCCACCCCCATTCACTCTATCCCCCCCTCACTCCCTTGCTGGCTCTCGCCCACCCTCACTCACTTTCACCAGGCTGGGCAGGGGGCTGGGGGTGTGGGTTCTGGAGTGGGGCCAGAAATGAGGGGTTCAGAGTGCAGGAGGGGCGCTCCAGGCTGGGGCAGGGGGTTGGAGTGGGGAGGGAGGGAAGGGCTCCAGCTGGGGGTGCAGACTCCGGGGTGGGGCCAGGGATGAGAGGTTTGGGGTACAGGAGGGGGCTCTGGGCTGGGACTGAGGGGTTCAGAGTGCAGGAGGGGGCTCAGGGCTGGTGTAGGGGGTTGGGGTGTGGGAGGGGATGAGGGGTGTGGGCTCTGGAAGGGAGTTTGGGTGTGGGAGGGGGCTCAGGGCTGGTGTAGGGGGTTGGGGTGTGGGAGGGGATGAGGGGTGTGGGCTCTGGAAGGGAGTTTGGGTGTGGGAGGGGGCTCAGGGCTGGGGGGTGGAGTAAGGGCTCTGGAGGGGGGAGTTAGGGTTCTGACCTGGGACAGGGGGTTGGGGTGGGCTCTGGGAGGGAGTTAGAGTGCGGGAGGAGGTTCCAACCTGGGGCAGGGGATTGGGATGTGGGAGGCGGTTCAGGGTGTGGGCTCCAGCCAGATGGTGCTTACCTCAGGCGGCTCCCAGTCAGCAGTGCAGCGAGGCTAAGGCAGGCTCCCTGCCTGCCCTGGCTCCACGCGGCTCCTGGAAGCGGTGGCATGTCCCCCCTCCGGCTCGTGGGTGGAAGGGCCAGGGGGCTCTGCGCACTGCCCACGGCCACAGACGCTGCCCATGCCAGCAGGCGCTGCCCCTGCAACTCACACTGACCACAATTCCCAACCAATGGGAGCTGCAGAGCTGGCGCTCAGGGCTCAGGCAGCGCACGGACCCCTGTGGTCGCCTGTGCGCTCAGGAGCCGGACTTGCAGGCTACTTCCAGAAGCCATGCAGAGCCAGAGCAGGCAGGGAGCCTGCCTTAGCCCGCTGCACCGCCAACTGGACTTTTAGCGGTGCTGACCAGAACTGACAGGGTTCTGGTCAAAAACCAGATGCCTGGCCACCCTAGGAAGAAAAGAGTGTTTTTACTTTGCTGTCAGAAACATTTAAAGAGAGAGAAGCCCCTGAGACCTATGTCTTTTAAAATGTGGCTACGTTCAGAAAAAGGCCCAACAGAAACACCATCTCAGTGAATGTTTATTCTCTGTAAATGACTTCATTATCAAACTTGCTCAGTTCAAAGTGAGCAACACTTTTTTCTATCTATCAGCAAACCATGCTGAACCCAATGAACCCTGCAGTCTAATACAGACCAAACTCCCTTACCTGGGATGGAAGTTTAGCTTGTGTGAGGATTGCATGATCAGGGTCAAAGCCTGAAAATCAAGCTTGGTTTTTTTCTGCTTCCCACAACACAAGTAACAAAGATTCTGAAATGACAGAACTCAGATGGCAATTTGATTGTGATAAGGCAGAGCATAACAGTATTTGCCAACCCCAAGCAATCAAAAATCATGGTCCAGACCCACTAAAATCATGACATTTCTTTAAAAATCAAGAGATATTTTAAAAAATAATGGGGCGGTATTTGCCTTCTGATTTCTGAGTGCTTTAAGCTACACTCAGTTCATGTTTTCAAGCTTCTCACCACAGCCGTGAGGGCTAAACAGTTCTTTATGTCAATGGAAGCTGAGATGCACATGCAATCTCTTGATTCCAGTAGGTGGGGCTTGAAGAATAAACACCAAATCACAAGACATGCAATAAAAACATGAAACTTAGTCACACTGATTAATATAATATAATAATAACATTACTTATTACTTAACAGATAATAAAGCACCAATAAGTTTGGCCCAATCCAAATGGCATTGACAGCTTCAGGTCCTGCTCCTGCAAGCTCACCTGAGTGAGAGGACCTGTGTGCCTGCATGGAGCCCCACTGAAGTAAGGATCCACCCATGCAGAGCAGCTTGCAGGACTGGGGCCTAAGAATACAACTTATTCTGCAATTATTTTGTGCTGACAGTAGTATCAACATGTTTATTGTAGTAAAATAAGCAGAAATGGCTCTGAAGATACATCATGGAATAGATATGGGCAGTAGATATATAAAAAAGCTGTTCTCCCACCACTTTTCTAAGCGTCACATCAGTCTACCACTGAATGATTGTTCTCCACTGATCAGAATGGAATTTTGGGACATTTTTTCCTACAAATGTCTCAGGGACGCCATCATACATGATTTCAGATAAACCTCCGTGTATAAAAATACCATCATGTACGTTAATGAGCAGAAATTACTGACAGAATGTCTACCCCAGGGGGTCCAGTTCCCAGGTAAGGAGTTTGTCTCAGTGCTATTGTGGCAGCTCTATTAGCAGAATGCAGCAAGGTCACTGGTATAACTTGCCCTCAGTTCACAAATTTCCATTTCAGACTCTCTGTCTCTGTCTTGGTTTCGGTCTATTTACTCGGAGCCATTTCTTAACAATGTCTAATTTCCTCAAGGAATCCCTCTGAGTCCATTCTCTCAGATACGCTGCCATATCTTTTTTTTAAATCACTGAAAGGCACAAATATCCTTCCTGAGCTTTATAACCATCTAGCTGGATTATAGACATGAATTTCAGTTACCATACATTTTTGCACTGCTGGGGTTCCAAAAGTGCAGCCTTGGGGGATCTAAAATGTGGCCCCCTAACCACCTTCACCCACAAGATGAGGGTAAAGTAGATTGATACTGTTTTTTACTGCTAATAAGAACAATCAACAAGCATTTTTTATCATGGAAGATACAAGCTATGGGAATTGTGGTGCATTCATTTTTTATTTATATCACTGCACATGCAAATTAGATGCATCCCTCAGGTGTCTGGCAAGTTGCTGATGTCTGACAGTTGGTGTCGCAAAATTTGTACATCTCTAATAAATAGAAAGCTTTATGTTGCTGTTTTGTAGCAGTTTCTTCCAGGTTGTCTGATTTTCTAAGGTGGGGAAGTAGGCTTAATTAAATTAGGATTCAGTCCTTTATTGAAAATAAAAGGAATCAGTCCTTTCTCTTTCTCACTTGATAAGGATACACAACCCAAGCAGAGGTGCCTTAATCCCGCTGTAATGAGGAGCAGGATCAACCCTTCATCAGGCAAATAAAAGACTATGGAATGGACTTTGGAACTGGAGCCATAAAGAAATGTATCAGTGTTTCTTGGAGAGAGTGCACATTATTAGCACATAGATCTAGCCATGTCACTTGTAAATAGCCTCTCAAAAATCACTGAGAGTCTGGAGCGTTAAACTAAAGAGGATATCAAGGCCCAGTCAAGGGGAATGTTATATTAAGATCTCACAGTAACTTGCCTCACCTTTCTGGTAATCGGTTCCCAATCTAACCCGTCTCCTGAGTTTAGGTTACAAACCTCAATAACTCTGTGGCAGTCTTGACAGCAATTAACATTACTCAGCAGCCAGCTGGGTTTTAAAATCTCCCTTCCAAGTGATCTTGTTACCTAGGTTTTAAAGACAGCATGACACGGTCATTTTGTATCTAGGGGTCTGATCCTGCACTTTTGAAATCAATAGGAGTTTTACTATTGACTTCTATGGAAGCAGGAGCACACTCCAGGAAAGCAATCCTACAAGCAAGTAAAACAATAGTAAACTGCTGACTGTCTCCCAAATCCCAAAGTCTTTTCCTACCTGGTTTTGATATTGTTATGGGAAACAATGGATGGAGGGGGGTTGCCCAAAGGTACCTTCTGAGAGCTTTTCCTCGGAAATTAACCCCCCTTTTTCCTCCTGATTATTTAGTTTAGCATATTATGCACAAGTATCACAACAGTGTATTTCAGTGTTTCTCTTACCCTACTGTTGGAGCACTCAGACTTCAAAAGCCTATGGGAGTCTCATAAGTCATTTAAAACAAACAAACAATGGTTTTGTCTGAAAATAACTAGCTGCTGTTGGACTCTCACATCACTTTCAAACCCAGCCAACAAATTCCCAGCTCATCTGTTATAAGGACTCTACTGTCAGAGTCAGAACCACTGCCATGGAAGTGGCGGGCAGTGCAGGGTCCTAAGCACAGTGGGGTTTGAACAGTAAGATTGAATGAATGTAAAAATGAAAACATGATTTTTGGAAAAAACTGTTTCTCTGTAGTGTCTCTTTGCACCCTGTTCCCCTAAAATTACACAGTGTATTTATTGCTTTACATGCGTTAGAGATGTGAAAGACTTACTACTTCTAGGTTTCAGAGTAACAGCCGTGTTAGTCTGTATTCGCAAAAAGAAAAGGAGGACTTGTGGCACCTTAGAGACTAACCAATTTATTAGAGCATAAGCTTTCGTGAGCTGAGCTGTAGCTCACGAAAGCTTATGCTCTAATAAATTGGTTAGTCTCTAAGGTGCCACAAGTCCTCCTTTTCTTTTTACTACTTCTAGTGACTCCATTCTCCTATTTAACCAACCATAGCAGTGGTTCTCAACCTTTTGGGGTTCAGGACCCATTTGTAAATGTTTATGGCCTATCATGACCCAGTAAATAGTCTGGGGGTTGAGGCCCTGGGGTGGTTTTGATTGGAGCCCACCCCCCAGAGGGGGGTGGGATTGGGTCCTGCAAGCCACTCACCCCACAGTAGCAGCTCCTGTACTGCGGGGATGGCTGGGCTTGGCTCTCCGTTCCAGGCATTGCAACCTCGAGGGTTGCAGCGCCACTCAGGTTTGACCCCACCACCCTCGCTAGACCAAATTTGAGTGAGTGGAATTGTGACCTGGCTCATGGGATTGCAGTGCTATTCACTCAAATTTGGCCTACGTGGACTTTCATCATCATGACCTGAGTGGTGCTGGGACCCCACAGGTTGCAATGCCTGGAGCAGGAAGGCAAGATCAGCCAGTCCCACGGGACAGGAGCCACAGGAACTGCCACATGACCCTTTGAAACATTCTGGTGACCCACTTTTGGGTCCTGACCCAGGAGTTGAGAAACCCTGCTCTGGAGAATATTCTTGAGCAGTCCAGTCTAGTTGGGAGGCAACATGGTCTAGTTGATAGGGCACAGAACTAATAGTCAGGAGATCTGCATTCTCTTCCCAACTCTGCAGCTGACCTGCTGTGCTACTTCACCTGCCATCCTTTGTCTGTCTTCTCTATTTCGACTGAAAGCTTTTCAGGGCAGGAGCTGTCTGTTACTACTTGTCTATACAGCACCTGGAACAATGGGGCCCTGTTCTTGGTTGAGGTCTCTAAGTGCGATACAAATAATAAAATAATAATAATAGCTTTAAATGACTCAGGTAGTAGGCTCAGGGCTTCCACCACTTCCTTTGGGAGATTATTCAACACTCTAAGAGATCTCATTCTTAAGAATTTTCTTCCCGACGTTCAACCAAGATCTGGCTTTGGTTTAATTTCATGTCACTGGTTTTGTTTGTTTTTTTTTTGGGGGGGGGGGGGGGGTTGGGGCGGGGAGAGTTGGAGGATTTTTTTTTTCAGTATTCTTAAATCACAGGAATACTGACTATTTCTTGCGTGTGTGTGTAACTCTGGTAGTTTGGTTGTAAGAAATTTCCATTAAAAATAAACAGGGGGAAAAAACAAAACCCCAGAATAACTCGCTGAATGATGAAAGCGTCTTAAGGAATTCCCAGACTTCTCCAATAGGCGAAGAACAGGGCTTCAGCCTCATCTCCCCCCTCCCCTCCCGCCACCCCTAACGTACAGATGGCATACAGGCTCTTCCATATAACTGCAAAATGTAGCAGGTCTGATTCTGATCTCACATCAGTTTTATGCTGTAAACAGCAAGATGAGGCCTGGCATGTATTATCTGCTTACATCTCATGAAAGTTTATTGACTTCGGGGGAGTTCCCCTTTCTGAGTGGGTAGACTGGCTAGGATAAGCATGATGAGAGAGAAAGGAAGTGGAGCCCTCTACACACTGACCTGAGAGCCCAGTAGTTACATTTTGTACCATGCAGTGTATCTGGAGAGCCCCGTATTCATGATATGGGTGGAGGCAGCAAGTTCTCTGCAGCAAGCCCTGAGGGCCGATTTCTCTACTGCCCGCCTCTGGCCCCTAGAAAATACCCTCAGCACAGAAGGCCACACAGGTCAGCATACAGGGTAGGTTGGAGGTGGGCCAAGAGGAAACAGCTGTGCCAAAGCATTGCCTGCACATGAGCTATTATTCAAGGGGGCCCTTATCTACACTGGGAGCAAGGCAGGTCCCCAGATGGGCCCAGAATAAAGGGAATGCAATGGTAGTCCGAAGCCACTTTTGCCCTGAAGTTTGCTATGCTGAGCTGAGTGCAGAAATGGAGTACCAGAGACTGGGTCCCTAATTGCTATCCTTGGATAGAAAACTCTGCTAAAAGGATGGATTGATTCACACCTACTGCAGACAGTGTTGTGTCCTGGTACAAAGGAGGTCAAAGGTCCCAAAGGAAAAGCACCACATATCAGAAGGCCTTTAATCACCTCCTCCAAAGACCTGAACATTGTTCTTGACTGGAGGTTTAGAATTTTCCACAAGAAGCCCTTGCTGCCAAAAGTATGTAAAAGGACAAAAGCACTCCAGGTGTAATGTGGAATTGGGGAGATATCAGTGGCAATCCATTCCTTCATAACTTGGGCCTGATTTTCAAAGGGGCTAAACACGTCACAGTTCCCACTAAGTTCAAATGGGGTTGTGAATGCTCAACATTTCTGAAAATCAGGCTTAAGGTATGTCAAGTTGGATACCCAAAAGCTGAGATACCTCAAGTAGGGTGACCATTCATCCTGTTTTGGCTGGGACAGTCCCTTTTTTAAGCCCTGTCCCAGCTGTTCGGATTTTTTTGGCAAAAGAGGGCATTTGTCCTGGCAAGAGCAAAGGGGACAAATGCCCACATTTGTCAAAAAAGTGAGGTGTGGAGCGAAGGAACGTGCAGGGGCTGATCAGCAATGCCAGCCTGGTGTGGGGAGTGGGGGAGGCAGAGCTGGAACAACCTGTAACAGCATTGCGTGGTGGGGGGGAGGTGGGTAGGCAGGGCTGGGGTGAGTGGCTTGGGCCAGCCCCACGAAGGCGGGGGGAAGAATTTGGGTCAGCCCCATGTGGTGTCCTGTTTTCCCTTTGGGAAATATGGTCACCCTATATCTCAAGCCACTATCGACTTTTAAAAATATTGGCCTTGACTTTTTGGTGCCTCAGTTTCCCCATCTGTAAGAATGGGAATACTATTTATTAGTGCTGTCAAGTGATTAAAAAAATTAATCGCGCTTAATCGCACTATTAATCACACTGTTAAACAATAATAGAATACTATTTATTTAAATATTTTTGGGTGTTTTCTACATTTTCAAATATATTGATTTCAATTACAACACCAAATACAAAGTGTACAGTGCTCACTTTATATTTATTTTTGATTACAAGTATTTGCACTATAACCCCCCCCAAAAAATAGTATTTTTCAATTAATCTAATACAAGTACCATAGTGTAATCTCTTTATCAAAAAGTTGAACTTAGAAATGTAGAATTATGTAAAAAAAAACCAAAAAACAAACCTGCATTCAAAAACAAAAACAAAAATGTAAAAGTTTAGAGCCTGCAAGTCAACTCAGTCCTACTTCTTGTTCAGCCAGTCACTCAGACAAATAAGTTTGTTTACATTTGCAGAAGATAATGCTGCTTGCTTTTTGTAAATGTCATCTGAAAGTGAGAACAGGCATTTGCATGACACTGTTGTAGCCCAAGTTGCAAGATCTTTACATGCCAGATGTGCTAAAGAATCATATGTCCCTTTGTGCTTCAACCACCATTCCAGGGGACATACATCCATGGTGATGATGGGTTCTGGTCGATAACAATCCGAAGCAGTGCAGACCAATGCATGTTCATTTTCATTATCTGAGTCAGCAGAAGGTTAATTTTCTTTTATGGTGGTTCGGGTTCTGTAGTTTCCACGTCGGAGTGTTGCCCTTTTAAGGCTTCTGAAAGCATGTTCCACACCTCATCCCTCTCAGATTTTGGAAGGCACTTCAGATTCTTAAACCTTGGGTCAAGTGCTGTAGCTATCTTTAGAAATCTCACATTCATACTTTCTTTGCATTTTGTGAAATCTGCAGTGAAAGTGTTCTTAAAATGAACAACATGTGCTGGGTCCTCATCTGAGACTGCTATAACATGAAATATATGGCAGAATGCAGGTAAAACAGAGCAGGGAACATACAATTCTCTCCCAAGGAGTTCAGTCACAAATGTAACTAATGCATTATTTTTTAACAAGCATGGAAGCATGTCCTCTGGAATGGTGGCAGAAGCATGAAGGGGCATGTGAATGTTTAGCATACCTGGCACGTAAATACCTTGCAGTGCTGGCTACAAAAGTCCCATGCAAATGCCTGTTCTCATTTTCTGGTGACACTGTAAATAAGAAGAGGGCAGCGTTATCTCCTGTAAATGTAAACATACTTGTTTGTCTTAGCGACTGGTGAACAAGAAGTAGGACTGAGTGGACTTGTAAAAATCTACATTTACAAAATCTACATTTGTAAGTTTCACTTTCACAACAAGGAGATTGCACTACAGTACTTGTATGAGGTGAACTTAAAAATACTATTTCTTTTGTTTATCATTTTTACTGTCCAAATATTTGTAATAAAAAATAATAGACACTGATTTAAATTACAACATATATGAAAATGCAGAAAAACATCCAAAATATTTCATAAATTTCAATGGGTATTCTATTGTTTAACAGTGTAATTAAAACCGCGATTAATTTTTTAAATCATGATTTACTTTTTTTAGTTAATCGAGTGAGTTAACTGTGATTAATCCACAGCCTTACTATTTATGCCTCTTTCCATGGTACGTCAACATCCGTGGATGACTGCAAGGTATTACCATTGTTGTAGCAACCCCTGTCAGTTTGATGTCATTCCCTAATCTTACAAGCATACTCTCTGCTCCATTAGCCAAGTCATTAATGAAAAATAATGAATAGTACCTGACCTAGGACTGACCCCTGCAGGGCCCCGCTAGATACACCCTCCCAGTTCGATGAGGATGGTCTTTCAACCACTTGCGCACCCCACCTTATAGTAGTTTCAGCTAGACCACGTTTCCCTGCTTTGCTTATGAGCCCGTCATAGAGGACTGTGTCAAAGACCTTCCTGGCCCTGCAACCCCTCGGGCTAGCTGTAGCATTACAGCAGACGGAGCCTCCCTTCACCAGCCCTGCTGTGCATTGTGCGCTTCATGAGGGGCTGGGGATTTGCCCTGCCTCCCTTACTCTGGTTTACATGGAAGGCTGCACATCAGCGTCTGTCCCTGCTGCGGAGGCAGCGCGGGGGGGCGGGGGGCGCTCTTTCCGTATTGGCTGGTTGGCGTGTACGTCACTGGGGGGCGGGGCTCCTATCAGCTGTTTGGGGGATGCCAGGAAGCAAGTGTATTTTGGAAACAATGCGGCGCGGCGGCGCCTGAGGCTGCAGCTTGGGGACTCCTCGCTCTGCCCGGGCTCGGCGCCCGCGCCCCTCCGGCGGTGCCCTGCCCTGCCCTGCCCTGCCTCCCCTGCCACAGGTGAGTGCCCGCCGGGCCGGGGGCTGCTGCCGGCCGCCTTCCCGCTGCGGGCATGGAGCGGAGCGCGCCTCAGCTCTACCGCGGAAGGTGCTCCCGGGCGGGTCGGTCAGGAGGTCCCTTTTCACCCCGTGCTCCCCGGCTCCTGCCCTATCCGGGGGGGCAGAGACCCCGCACGCTCATGGCAGCGGCTCCGGAGCTGCTGCATGGGGGCTCAGTCCCGGCGGGCTCTGACCTAGCAGCCCGCCTCTGGTCCAGGCGGGGCTGGCTGGAAGGGGGCCGTGGATCAGGAGCCCGAGGGTGGTGGGGAGAGAGCGAGCCTGTGGCAGCTTCTCTCTCTGGTGCCTCTTGGCTGGGCTTGGGGCCGAAATCGAGCCATCCCGGTTGCAGCAGTTTGTGCCATAAGGGCCAGGAGTCAGGTAGGGACTGAGAAGGGTCGGGACCTGCACTTAAACCCATGGGGTTTGCAGTTACCCGCCTGGAGCGGGTGCCTTCCGTTCTCCCCGGTCTGGGTCCTGGAGACCCCAACCCTCATCACCTCAGCATGGAGAAATCCGCACTCTGTTGGTACCGTTTAGTTCTTCCAGTTCACTGCGCTGAGTGACCTTCTTCCCCCATCCAGGAAATGGCTTCCCCTGTTGGCATCAGGGAGATATTTATATTGTCCCCAACTGAGCCTGGGTGACATCTGTTTCTCTCTGTTCTGTGAGCTCATGAACCCCAAACTGGTGAGGGGGAACCTTCTCGCCAGTTACTCTCTGACTATAAACTGTACCTCTTTCACCAGAAAAATATTTGCAGTATCCTCAGTCCTAGTCATCTTGGTATCTGATTTACTTAAAATAAATAAAACTCCTCTTCTGTTGAGTTTCCTCAACCTGATGTGATCACTTCCTTATAGTTAGATTCATGCAAGTAGCTGTTGAAAAATACTTGTGCCTCTTTGGCAGTGAGCTAATTCAGTGAATTGATCACAAAGCAATTATTCGGGCACTTGGCAAAGGCAGAGACTTTTAAAAAATGGTGATTTGCATAAATGTTAATAATCATAAAGAAACAAGTTAGTGCTAGCATTATTCCAAAGCATATTGCTTTTTGGAAACCGTTACCTCTAGTCTGAAGTGCCTGTATAAGACCATGGCTCGTACATACAATGCTGAGTACACTCGTGATGCTAGAAATTATGCTAGTGTCCAATAGCCCAGATAATGTGTTTCCACTATTGAATCTCTTCTGGGCTTTAAAGTTTCTGTTTTAAACCTTGCTGGCCTCAAACATTGTATTTAAGTCCTCTGTACGGGTATAACTTTGCAGTACGTAAGCCCACAAAGGGAAGGAAATGAAGGAAAGAAATATGGTAGTCCTAAACTTAGACCAGCCAACTTTGTTTTGGGAAGCAGGCAGAGGCATGTGTATGTTGAACCCTCCCTCTGTTTTTACTGTCTGCTTATCTTGAGAGTAGCCTCTGATACTGTAATGTATAAGAATTCCACTGTCAGTGTACTCAGGCTTTCTCAGATAGCAGGTTTTCTTGTCTCCTCAGGAGAAAGCAGTAGGCAGATAGAAGGTATGATACTCCATGCATTTGTGCTCCCACAGTCCTAAACAACCCTTGCAAACTCTGATTTGTTTGGTGCATCTCCCTTTGAGAAACTCTATTTTTGCTGTTCTTGTTTTTGAAGGAGCTAGCAAACTTTATTTTGGGGTCATGAAGAAATTAAGTGGCTTTAGGGTAGGTGATGCTCTGGACTTGTCAAATGTCTTCTTCTTTGGGCCTCAGAACAAAGCATGAGCTCATCTTGGCCCACCAGAATAGGATGTGGACTAAGATTTCTGACTGTTCTGAAGCCCCTTTTGTTAAATGTTTTGTGTACCTAGTAAACTTCCTGGCTTTGGGGTTTGTCACATTTAGCTTTTTGTACCAAATGTAGCTATAATTCGAGTTATACATTTTAATGCTATTTGCAGTTGTAACCTCTTTTTGAGAGTGGAAAACCTTATTCCTTCCCATCTCTGTATCTTCTTTAGGACAGTGGTGTCCTGAGTTCATATTTACATGGGAGGAGGTACATGTGGAGAACGGTGAGGGAAGTACTGGATAGATTCTTTTTATTTCCTTTAAGCGTAGGATTCCTTTTACTAGTCTGCCATTCTGTTAAGTTTTGGTCAAAACCAGAGCAAAGGAGATGTGAAGAGTTGAACTTCACTTGTTAAAAACTGGGTGGAAATCCTGGGGATGGATCTCTTAGGAGACTGTCTTCAAATAGGGTTAGATGCATAGATAACAGGAAAGGATTGCTGGATTCATTGGCCAGGCTGCTTTTACTTATCCTGTGTTAGCAGAAGCTCTAAAAGAGTGGTTTTCATTTTCCTACCCTCTTTTGCCTGGTGTTAGGACATAATGGGGCTCAGGAATATACTTTGACGTGTATAAAAGCACTGCTTGCGATACTGACATGACCAAACACTCACTGACTTCTGTAATTCTAGGGTGAACTAAAGGAAGGGTGTTTTGGATAGATTCTGTAGTAGTGAAGGGTACATGGGGGTGGTGGGGCTGCATGAGTTTTGGGCATTTGCTTGGTTAGGTTGTGGGGCAGGGAATGAAGTAACCAGGGGTTATGGAGTGTTTGACAGAAAGCAGTATTGACAAGACTTATGGTTTAATGGCAAGTCTCTTACTATTTGGTGTAACCTAAAGGTTCTGAAATCAGAAGACAAATGTAAAGATTCCCAAAATGTATGTGTGTGTGGAGGGGGTTGGCTATGCAGGTTGGATTTGCTTTTTAAAACAATGTCCCTCTGTCTCGCCATGACTATTCTTTTATTGGGGAGGGAGCAGTCTTTAAGACTTCCAACCATATGTGGAGCCTTTTTGGCTTGCAGAGCTGTCTCTTCAAGGGCTCCAGAACTTGACCACAAGGCCTTAATTATCAGCTTATTTCTGATCTTTTCAGGTCATGTATGCATTGTTTTAGGAGGAAAAAGCTTGGGGAAGTAGGGAGAACTGTGTGTTCCTGGATGGAATTGGGGGTGAGGGGGTTATTCTGGACTGCACTCTGGTTGTATCTTAGCCATTTTTTCAAGTGTTCATTTGTTGCAGGAGCAATGGATCCCCCCAGCTACCTAGAAGAGGACTATTCCAGCTTGGACGGGCTGGACGATGACGTGTTTCACTCTGACTTTGGACTCACAGGTCAGCCTGGTGAGATGACCCCTCCTGGCATTTTCACACAGAACCAATCCTACAGCTGCCTGCTGGGGAGGTTTCAACTGTTCCCACTCACACACTGCTGTGGTCCAGGTATCAGGCATGCTGAGCAGCAGGACAAGGCAACCCAAACACTCAGTCCATCCTCTTCCACTCAGGATGTCATGTTGCCATGTGGAGTCACTGAAGAGCCCCAGAGACTCTTCTATGGTAAGAGCACTCCAGCATCACTAGCTTTGCAGAAGGGAAAACTGCCCCTCTAGCGCTTCCCCTCTTTCTCCCACTGGACAAGAGAGGGTTACTTATTCTGCTGCACCTGAAAGAAAGACAGCTCTCTCTGCTTCTCACCCTTGCCTACTCACTGCAGGAGCTGTCCCTTTTCTCACTGCTTCTGCCATTCGTTAAACACCAGCTCCTTCCCCCCCCCCCAATTCCATTATAAAGCAGTTGAAGTTATTGCTAGACACCTACAGCAGCACTTAAGGCTGAGACCCTCCTGCAGGCTTCAGAGGGCGATCAAGTGCTTCCCTCGCCTCAGTGCACATTCTGCCAATTTGCCTGCAAAGAGTTAAATCTTCCCTTTCTCCAGGCTGCCCAGGTGAATCTTGTCATGTGGATGGGACTGCATGAGTGTTGTCAGTGCAGAGACAGTAAACACAGAGGTTCAGATGTTGAGAGTCTTTTGTTGGGCTCTTGGCTGAGAAAAAAGTTGTCAGATAAATAACATGAACAGACAGTTTTTCAGTGGTAAAGAGGTAATTGGCTTGAATTTCTATTAAAGCTGAATTGGCGACATGAATCATTCCTGACTTACATTTCAGGTTTAAAAAAAAAAAAGCCATTCTCTCCCCCCACCAACAACTTTGAGTCAAATTCTGCCCTTGTATCCTCACATGTGGCACCTGTTATAAAGTGTATCCCAAGGTGAAACTTGGTCCTAAATGCTGGGCGGTTATGAGTGATGCCTGATTTGGAAGCTGCAGCAAGGATTATGCCAGGAGATTATTGATGTTTAGGAGGGACATAGGTACTGCATAAGTGTAAGACTGTCATTCCAGATAAAATCCCAACATTGACTGAACTATAAACAAGCCTGATCCATGTGTGAGAGCTTTCCCTATCTCAGTGTGGTTTTTTTCTTTCAGGTCACTCGGTTATGGGAGGAACATAATACACTCTGCTGGATCAATGTAAATCTACTTAAAACTCTGAGTGAATGTTTTACTGAATACTTAGTATGATTAGTCATTGTTTAGGCTGCAGAAACTGGACTTTAGCCTGAGTCAGAAGTTTGCAGTTACACAGGTTTTCCTTCATGATGTGTAATGGTGAGAAGGGGAACCAGGCTTTAAGCTGGGAGACCAAGCCATTGAGCCTTCTCATCTCTAATGTCTTGCAGGGAATGCTGGGTACCGTTTACATGTCCCCCCAGTTGGCTTTGCATTGAATCCACATCTCCAAGAGGAGCCTCGGGAAGGTCAACGGGAAGCACGTGCTGAGGTTCAGATTGCAAGGAAGTTACAGTGCATTGCAGACCAGTTCCACAGGCTCCACATACAGAGGGTAGGCGCTCTTTTTGGGGGGAGAAGGGGATTTGGTTATCCAGGTATGGCATCCAGGAGCCTCTGGCTCATCTGACCCTTCACCTCCCATCTCTGTTTAGTCATTGTCCATGCTGAATACACACTTGTGCCACTTGTTGTGACTAGAGTCTGCACCGTGAGCCAATCCTAATCGATGTCTGTCATATTTTGGCTAATTTCCATGCCACAAAAGGAATCTGTATGACACCATTCCGCCCTGCCTTCTAATCTCTGAGTAAGAGGGAACTAGAAGTCCCTGATCATCCAGGGTTTAGAATGGGCATGTCCAAAGTGCAGCCCAGCGCTGCCCTCCTCTTTGACATGAAGGTAGCTAACAGAGTGCACAGGCTCTAACGTGCAATACCTCATCATGATTTGAGCAGACTTCCACTAAGATCAAGGAGTGCTACATGCTGGAACTGGTAGCTGCTGATGCCTTCCTGTGGTCTTCAGAGGGCGAATGCTTCCCTCACCCCAGTGGAGTCATTTAAAGGTGGGCGCTGCTTTGGTCTTACTCAAGTTAGGTGAGGAATTTAGCTCCTGGAGAGTTGCTGGGATGGCCCTCGGTTGGGCAAAGTTTGGGTTCACTTAACTTTTGGAGATGAATGGTCCCAAAGTTTTCTTCTCATGACCCAACAGCAGAATTATTAAGGGAATGTTCTAGAAAGATCAACTGAAGAAATGTGAAAGTTGGCTGTCTGGACTGTAGGATGTCATTCTGACATCAGAAATACCATATCACAAGTTATTTTTGTGCATTGTTTGTTTATTTCCCCCCCTTCTAAATAGCACTCTCTTACTAGCTGTCCCTGTCTCACTGTGTGCTTGCTTCTTACAGCAAAGGGAAGGGTAACGATCTTTGCTGTCAGGGAAGCAGTGGAACTGGTTGTAACTTGACCCTTTCCATCTGGGGAGTGTAGCTATCCGATGTCTTTGTCAGGGAAATGCACCCAAGAATGCCCCCCTCAAAAAAACAAAAACAAACCCAATAGAAAATCTTGGCCTGTTCCCTCCCCTCTCCCCCAGGCAAGAAGCGTGTGCTGCTATGGCACTGCGAGAGCCATGCGACTGACTGCAGTGCAGGACATACGTGGGGAATGACTGAGCCAGGAGACTAGAATTGAATCGAATCGCGTGTCAGCCAAGCTTGTGGGAGAGTTAGTAAACAAAAGCATCCGCCTGCACCACCAGCTCCTGCAGCCAGCCAAGGAGGAGCTCCTGTGTCTTTGTTTGAACTGGAAGGACAGACAGTTGAAAAGGAGGGGGAGCTGTTCAACCATTTAAAAAACAAAACCAAAACCAGGTGTGAGAAATCTCAGCCAGTGGTTCTGCAGGACTTGACACTGGGATAGGTATTGACATTTAGAACTGCTCAGGGATTCTTTTCCTTGGGAGAGGGGTAGTACTGAGCCCTTGTGTTAATGTGGAGCTGTGCCTTCGACCACATAGAGTTTTAATGTCCTATCTGTGCCAATGCATTCTCTTCCCTACTGACCCTGCGTGGAGGACTTCCTTTGGCTGTTGGCACAATCCATAAATAAAGTCCTGTGCTCTTCTGTGCCTGCTGCTTAAAGGGCAGTTAGTGCCTAGAGACACACGAGCTGGCTCATGATGGGCTGTGGTTTGTCCTTTGGGGCAGTGGAAGGGGCAATCTCTGAGAATAGGAAACCTGAGCTGCCATTTATCTGTAAAGCTTCTATTTTGCTGTGAAACTAACCCCAAAACTGGGCGCCCTGTTTCAACAACTCAGAGTCTTGGTCACAGCCCACGATTCCAGGGTTATAATAGGAAACATTTAGAATATCATAGCATAGTCACAACCACACCTCCTGAACACCTGGAACAAAGAACAGAGCCAGTGGGATGTTCTTCCAACAGATATGAGTGTTTGGTGGATCCTGAGCTGGCAAAATAGGTGCCAGTTGCTGCACGAGTATGTAGGAAAAACTTCCAGTACTGGAGTTATTTGTCCTTTTAGCTGTTTGGCATATTCAGGCTTTTTATGCCTTCATTTGATGCAGTGATATATTCAAATAAAATAATTGCGTCTTCATCCCCAGTATGGAGTTACTACAATGATGTGATATTATGTAGCACTTCATGGTTTTACTCTTCAAAGTGCTTTTCAAATGTGGGCTACTATAGAAAATATTTCCACATGCAGGCTCTGCTACTTAGAATTGCTATGGTCAGTCCATGGTTCTGCAGGGCCCTTTTCAAACTATGCACAAGGGACCTTTAGTTCTCTCCTCACTCTTGCATGCCCCATAGTGCCCTCCATTTGTTTAAGGCTCCATACCTTCTGGTAATCTCCCCTCTTACCCCCCACCCCCCAATGCCCCCACCATGTACCAAGAAACCAGGAGGTGGAGCTAAAACGCAACTTTCTGTGTGCAGGAGAGACACTGGAGAACTCTCTTCTGGTTTACTGGAGGTAGACTGGACATGAATGGGAAATCTGGGATGTTGCTGTGATTGGTAGGTTGCGTGCACGCATATATGCTGTGCTGCTCGTGTGTGAGCACCTAAGTCACTTAAACCTGAGTTTTACTTGCTGTGATAACTCAGTGGAACACTTTAGCAATTTCCCACTGAAAAGGCACTTACTGAACAGGCTGCAATTTTGTGGGGTCCAGTTTTATTCTATCCCTCCCTCATCCCTTAAATCCAACATTGGCTACTGTGGACAACTGTAAGATCATGTCACAGAAGGTAAAATTGTCTCTTTAGGAGTAAAGACCTAGTAGCCCAGGACAGTTCTGGGCTTTATTCCAAGTGGAGCCACTGACTTGCTACATGTCCTCAGACAAGTTTCTTGACCTCTTTGTGCTCCAATCAAGTCAGCTGGAAGATTGGGTTAAAAAAAGCAGCACCTCAATGAGAACCAGATGCTGAATCAGAGCTGAGCTATCGTGGGTAAATAAGTACATTACAACCAACAACAAACCCCCTTCAAACACATTGGAAATCTCACCGTTGATTTAGGTGTGCTGACCATGTTCAGAAAACAATGGGACCTAGCAATAGAAATTTATTGCTACCCTATTTGGAAATTCCCCATGTATGTTAACAAATTGTCTTGATCTAATTGTGAGGAAGAAAACTGTGATTGGCCTGAGCATTGGCCCTGTGTATGAAACGTTTAGGACTAGATCCATACTGGTTGTGGGCAGGTCTCTGGAAATGAGCCCATTGCAGTAAAATTAAAAACAGCAAAATAAATTCTTCCTCCTGAAAACTTTCCACTTGAAAGTGAAACTTGTCATGTTTCACATATGTTTTTTCTTATACAAATTCATCATCTGAAGCCTTTCTTGAAACATTTTGGATTATCCATCCATTAGGGAGTCTGTGGTCTAAGACCCTCCAGTATAGGCTGTAGGCACAGGACATTCATTGTCCAAGATTTATCCATCCCTTTCTGCATCACAGTTGCTCACGTGTCTAGTGATTTTTTTTTAAATTTTTTTACTAAACATTTTTCATCAAAAATCCTGATATGTCAAAACTGAAACTGTTCTGGATCATTTTCAACAAATTTCCCATTTGGGGGATTTTTTTTTCAAAAGTTACCAAATTGTCAAAACATTCTACTTTAACACTTTCAAAATGAAAAGGTTAATTTTTGGTTCAAAACTGATATAAATATAATATAAAATATTTTTAGAAATATAATATATAGAAAAAAGCTTGAAATTAAATTTTTTTTAATGTTATCAAAATCCTTCAACATATTTTGATCTTTTTTTTTTTTTTGGAGGGGTGGGGGTTTGTTTTTGTTTTGCAAACATTGGAGACTTTGACTTTGTCTTGATTTGGGATGGGGGAAATTCTAGACCTCTCAAAATTCTCTTAGGATAGGGAAACTGTTTCCTGCTCTGTTCTAATTGCCAATGAAGCAGTGAGTAGAGGGTAAGAAAAGGCCTCGCTATGGGAAAATTGAGAGTTCTACATAAGTAACTGCAACAAAGGTTTAGCTTGGGATAAAAAGGGCCTAAGGGGGTGTCCTGGGGAACTCTGGAATAGCAATGGGATTGCAGCCTAAATATATGGTGCTTCCCCCACAGTAAAATGAAATAATAGTGCAGGACACCTCAAATGATGTGGGATGAATTTCAGAAAGTGGAGGAAGTAACCAGGGGACAGCCATTTTAGAGTTGATTCTAGCCAGCTGGGAGGAATTGGTTGCAAATCTGAAGCAGGAAGGCAGTTTGAGTAACGTGATCATGAATTTATAGATTTCATGATTCTAAACAAAGACAGGAGTGAGAGCTGCAGAATTAGGACAAAGGACTTGAAAAAAGCAGACTTAAATGAACTTGGAGAACTGTTAAGTAAAGTCCCATGGAAAGAAAATCTAAGGGATAAAAGAGTTCTGGAGAGCTGGCAGTTTCTCAAGGAGACCATATTAAATGCACAGCTGCCAACTATTCTGATGTAAAGGAAAGATAGGAAGAAGAGAGAGAGGCCAACATGGCTCCATCAGGAGATCTTTAATTTTCCAAAAAGTGAAATCACGGAAGAATTGCTAGGGAGGAGTACAAAAGAATAGCACATGCGTGTAGAGACAAAATCAGAGAGACCAAGGCACAAAATGAGTTACACCTAGCAAGGGACATTAAATAACCTCTTCCTTGTTGCCTTTAAATACATTAGGAGAAAGAAAAAGATGAAGGAAAGAGTAGGTCCTCTACTTAGTGAAGAAGGAAAATTGTTAATTGATGACATCAGGAAGGCTGAGATGTTTAATATCTATTTTGCCTCAATCTTTACTAAAAAGGTTAATGGTGACCAGATACTCAATACAATATAAACAACAAGGGGGAAGGAATGCAAACCAAAATAGGGATAACAGGTTAATTAAGTTAATGTATTGAAGTTGGAAGACCCTGATTAAATTCACCATAGGATACTTAAGGAAATAGCTGAAACAATCTCAGAACACTAGCTATTATCTTTGGGAATTCATGGAGGATGGGTGGGGTCCCAGAGGACTGGAGAGGGAAAAACATAGTACCTGTCTTTTAAATAGAAGACCAAAGGGGACCTGGGGATTTATAGAGCAGTCAGCCTAATTTGATACCTTGAAAGATATTGGGACAAATTATTAAATGATCAACTTCTAAGCACCTGGAGGATAAGACATTTTTACAGAATAGCCAACAGAGATTTGGCAAGAACAAATCATCCTAAACCAACCTAATTTCTTTCTTTGACCGAGTTACTGGCCTAGTAGATGGAGGGAGCAATAGACATAAATCTTGATTTTTTGTAAGGCTTTTGACACAGTAATACATGACATTCTCATAAGCAAACTAGGGAAATGCAGTCTAGATTAAATTACTATAAAGTGGGTGTATAACTGGTTGATAGACCATACTCCGAGTAGTTATCAATAGTTTGCTGTCAGACTGGAATGGCATATCTAGTAGGATTCTGCAAGGGTCAGTCCTGAGTCTGGGACTAGAAAATATTTTCATTAATGACTTGGATAATGGAGCAGAGAGTGCGCTTATAAAATGTGCAGATGACACAAAGCTGATTGCGTACACTTTGGAAGATAGGATTAATATTCGAAATGACCTTAACAAATGAGGAAATTGGTCTTAAATCGACTGGTTAGGTGGTAGTATTGCTGAAAAGGATCTGAGGGTTATAGTGGATAAACTGAATACGAGTCAACAATCTGATGCAGTTGTGAAAAAGGCTAATATTCTGGGGTGTGTTAGCAGTGTCATATGTAGGACACCGGCAGTAAATCTGCTTTACTCAGCACTGGTGAGGCCTATGCTGGAGAACTGTGTCCAGTTCTGGGTGCCACACTTCAGGAAAGATATGGAAAAACTGGAGAAATTCCAGAGGAGAGCAAAAAAAATCAGAAAAGGTTTAGAGAGCCTGACCCAGGAGGAAAGGCTTAAAAAAAAACCCAAAAAAAAAAAACAACCAGGCATATTTAGTCTTGAGAAAAGAAGACTGAGCAGGGACTTGATAACATATTTGGAGACTTAAGGACTGTTACATAGAGGATGTGCTCAATTGTTTTCCATGTCTGTTGAAGTAGCACAAGGAAAAATGAGTTTAATCTGCTGCAAGGGAGATTTAGATTACATATTGGGAAAAACTGTCTAACTACAAGGGTAGTTAAGCTCTGGAACAGGTTTCCAAGGGAAGTTGTAGAATCCCCTTCACTGGAGCTTTTTAAGAACAGGTTGGACAAACACCTCTCAGGGATGGTCTAGAAGATTTGCTTGGTCCTGCCTCAGTGCAAGAGGCTGAAGTTGATGACCTCTCAGGGTCCCTTCCAGCCCTACATTTCTGTGATTCTATAAACAGTGCAGGACACCTCAAATGATGTGGGATGAATTGCACTCACATTGCCTACAGCCTTGTTTTGTGATAAATAACTTACAATTTTTTTTGTGCTACCATAGGACCCCAAGGCACTCTATAAACTGAAGTGCATCCCTTTAAGAGTCATTGGGGACAATGGTCACCAGTAACTCAGCGCTTTTCAGTCATTACCACACCGTGGCATCTGAGATACTGCAGCTATTTCTTACTCTAAAAGTAGTAAAATCCCATTTTACAAAGGGGGATACAAAGGTAGTGACTTGCCCAAGGTGGCAGAATGACAGAGGAGCAGACCACTGAATAGGACCCAAGAGCTCTGGTTCCAGTCCCTTGCTCTGACTGCTAGATCTCACTGAGATCTCTCTAGGGATGGGGGTGATGTTTGGGTTGATTATTAATTGAGGAAGAAAGCAGGGGGTGTATGTGTACAAGCACATTTGTATGTCAATTAAACTCTCTAGTGAAGAGACAAAGTGAGAAACGCAAATTAAATTCCTCCTTGCTCCTGAAGAATATCCTATTAACTCTTTATGATCTTTTAGTAACTATTCTTGTCACTGGCAAAGGGAACTTGGTTTATTTACAAACAAACATTTTCTTTACTCTGCTGTATGCTGTCCCTTTAAAGCAGCAGAGCTGCTTTTATTCACCCTGATTAGGCAATGTGATGTAATGCAACCCCGTGATGAAAGGGAGCTGCACCTCTGGCAGCACAATGAAAAGTCTCCGGAGCAGACAGCCTCCCCTTGCAGGAGGGCTTGCAACTTCCAGGTTCAGAGAGAGTATGCGTGAGAGATGGGTCAGTTCAGCAGTGTTTGCTCTGCAGCCAGCTCTGTTTATATCACTCTCTATATTTAGCCTCTGAGTCATCAGAACTGCTGACAAGAAGCTGAACTAACCACAGGCTCCAGTTCTGCACCTGATTGCTTGTCTTTGTGCGTTTCCAGTGGAGTGGGGGCGTGTTGCTCTGTTCAAAGTTCCATTTCAGTCTCTTTGGGTATTTTCTTGCAGTAGATCTGAAAGGTTTACTTTTACCTCCTCTTCTACTTAATGTCTATATCTAGAAATAGGGAGACTAGTCCTGCCCCCTCTGCCCACTGTCTTCATCAGATACAGAAACTCCTTTGTAACTTCACCCTTTGTGAGGAAAGGATCTGTATAAAACAAAAGTCAGGCAGACCCTGATGCATATGCAGTAGAATGGATTATGAACAAGGTAAACCTAGAAAACAGGACTCTAGTAGCTAATCTTTAAGGTCTGGGTTAAGCCATAGTTCTCCTGACAACCAGCACCATGTCTCCAAATGGGAGGTTTAGTTTGTTTCACCCCAAATCAAATCAAAGTTTTATTCCAACCTTTTAGTAAGTTTAGTACTAAGTAAATTAGAAAATCTGCCTCCACTTTGACTGAAATTCTCCACGTGGGAGTACTCTGCTGATGTGAAGAGCAAAGGCATATTGGGCAGGCAGCACCCCACATGCTAGATTGGGACACTTTTTCAGAGAAGAGAAATTTTCCCACATCTCCTAGGGTTCAGTTTAGGGAGGATGCGGTGGGAGTGTCAGTCCTTAGCTGACACTTCTTGTCAGGGAAGGAGCTTAGGGAGGGTTTTGGCATTTTGGACCCCTGCAACGGATTTAGAGTAACTTGTAAAGGAATCCTGTCCCAATCTGTATAGATGGTGGTTATGACTTAGGGTCTCGAGGGCTATGGGCATAAAGCAGCAGCAGATGGAAAGATCCCATGAGTCTTGAAGAGCCTTTATTCTCTCTCCACCCTGAATAGAAAACACAACTAAATAACCTTGCCAGGTTGCATAGGATAGGAAGCCCTGGGGCCTGGGAAAGTACTGGCCAGCAGTTGCCCTTTCCAAGTTGAAAGTCAGTCGGTTGTTGCCATGGTTTTTGTCTGCTTCCACTTCCTGTAGGCTCAGCTCAAAGAGGAAAGCACAAGTAAATGGTGGTGGTTGTTTTGAATTAAAAAAAAGTCAAGAAATGATTAACCTGCCAAACCTTCCCCCAAGCTGGAGAACCTGTCTTTTTAATAAAGGTAGTTACTTGCCACTCCTGGCATCCCCTTTGTGGTGAGCGTTGGTGTTATTCCTTCCACTGCTCCTGCAGTTGGGCGTCTCTTCAACTTGTTTCCATGTGTCTCCTCCATCTCTGCATTTTGAACCCCCAAATGTTTAGTGGCTTTCTCTCTGTATGTTAACTGGCTTCTGATTTGTGCATGATAAGAACCAGATAGTGCTTGTGACTACTTCTCCCTCTTCCACAAATTTAATTTCTGCATGATGGTGCCATGGTGTCCATTATAGGAAGGATCTATCTTGCCTTCCTTTCAGAAATGCTGCATTAATTTAGATGGAGTAAGTGGCCCAAATGTGTTAACATGACAGTCCCTGTCCAACGTTAAACAGTGTTTAACAAGGTTTAGGGCTTGGTACACAGAGACCTCAGCCTGCTTAGCACCATGGCAAACATGCCATTAAAAATCTTTTTTTAACCTTTTATTAAAGATAAAGAAAAGAAGGGAAAACAGTTGAAGCATTTGAAATTAAATAAGGCTTTATTTTAACACCCTCCCTTTTTTCCCCAGCCCTGTTAACTGGAGAGAGTTTTTAGAAAGAAAAACTGTCAGTCTTAGATCAAAGAGAAAAGGAGTACTTGTGGCACCTTAGAGACTAACCAATTTAAGTTAGTCTCTAAGGTGCCACAAGTACTCCTTTTCTTTTTGCGAATACAGACTAACGGCTGCTCCTCTGAAACCTGTCTTAGATCAGTGGTTCTCAACATTTTTTCGTTTGCGGATGCCTTTGGAAATTTTGAATGGAGGTGTGGACCCCTTTGGAAACTTATTGTCTGTATGTATAGTTGAATTCTGTTGTTACTTTTCAGTCTGTCTTTTGCGGACCACTAAGACATAATCCGCAGACCCCCAGCAGTTGGGGGACCACAGGTTGAGAACCACTGTTTTAGGTGGTATCTAAGATGGTAATAACTGTCCTTGGGGGAGGAGCGGGGGGAAAGAGAAGAAGTGAGTTGAGATAGCAGCAATTACAACAGCTCCAGCCTGCGGCTAGAGTCCAATCCTGGTGTATCCCAGGTGGTGGTTGGGATTCAGCTGGAGCTGGTAGAGGTGGTGATGTCATCTGGGTTCCTCTCTGGCTTGGTCTGGTCAGGACATTTCTCAGAATCTGGGTGACGAAGGCCTGGGTGTGGTGGGAGCGGCAGCAATGTTGATGAAGCTCACTCTGGTAGCCTTCATCTGTTCTTCCTTATTTTTCCCCACAAAGTGTCTTTCTTTAAGGAACCAAAAAGGGAGTGATGGGTGAAATAGCCCATCCTCTCATTATTTTGTCCACCAGTTAGGCTTAATATCTAACATGCCAATTTTGGCTTATTAATTTCTGGACCCATTTTCTTGTTTCCCAAGGGTGATTTTAACACAATCCTTGAGTTACATTAGAATCATAGAATATCAGGGTTGGAAGGGACCTCAGGAGGTCATCTAGTCCAACCCCCTGCTCAAAGCAGGACCAATCCCCAATTAAATCATCCCAGCCAGCCCTTTTGGTTTAGATTGTCTTCCTCTCTTTTTCATACTGTGACGTGTTGGATCACAGAAACCCCCTTGGGCTGCCAACTGATGTGTCAAGACTACTTCTGCCCCTGTTTTCCCTGCCAGCTTGAGACTGCAGCACCCTGTCTTGCTGAGCCAGACACACCAGTCTGCTCCAACACAGACCCAGGGTCTGAACCACGTGCCCCAAAGCTGCAGACTAACTGAAAGCAACTTAGGAAGTGTTCCTGTCTGACACTCAGATGCCCAACTCCCAATGGGGTCCAAACCCCAAATAAATCCATTTTGCCCTGTATAAAGCTTATACAGGGTAAAACTCCTAAATTGTTTGCCCTCTAGAACACTGATAGATGCACAGCTGTTTGCCCCCCCCCCCCAGGTATTAATACATACTCTGGGTTAATTAATAAGTAAAAAGTGATTTTTATCAAATACAGAAAGTAGGATTTAAGTGGTTCCAGGTAGTAACAGATGGAATAAAATAAATTACCAAGCAAAATAAAATAAAACACGCAAGTCTAAGTCTAGTACAGTAATAAAACTGAATACAGATCAGATCTCACCCTCAGAGATGTTTCTTTCACAGACTGGACACCTTCCTAGTCTGGGCACAATCCTTTCCCCTGGTACAGCCCTTGTTCCAGCTCAGGTGGGAGCTAGGGGATTTCTCATGATGGCCACTCCCTTTGTTCTCTTCCACCCACTTATATATCTTTTGCATAAGGTGGGAATCCTTTGTCTGGGTTCCCACCCCTCCTTCTCAATGGAAAAGCACCAGGTTAAAGATGGATTCCAGTTCAGGTGACATGATCACATGTCACTGTAAGACTTCATTATCCACTTGCCAGCCCACAGGTATACAGGAAGACTTACAAGTAAAACAGAGCCATCTACAGGTAATTATCCTGGTTAATGGGAGCCATTAAGATTCCAAACTACCATTAATGGCCCACACTTTGCATAATTACAATAGGCCCTCAATTATATTTCATATTTCTAATTTTAGATACAAAAATGATACATTTATACAAATAGGATGACCACACTCAGCAGATAAGCTTTGTAATGATACCTTACAAGAGACCTTCTGCATGAAACATATTCCAGTTACATTATATTCATACTCATTAGCATATTTTTATAAAATCATATAGAGTGCAATGTCACACATACCTTTTCTCATCAATGTTTTTTATTATAGGTTATTGTGACATCTTATGAACTGTCACATACTTGTTACAGTTGAGCTCATAATTAGAGTAAATTTGCAGGCAGTAAAAATTACAGTAAATTTGCAATTATCACAACACAATCCTATTCTGAGTGTGGCAGCAAGAGAATGGAGCTCCTTCTAAATCAGTCAATTTTCTCTCTCCCACTATTTTTACTTTTTCGCAGGTGTATTATTCCCTAGTCATTAGGCGCTCACGAGGTTGTAGTGTGACTTCCTTTGTCCCCTCCCATCATTTCCTTTTCTAGCTGGTTTCAGAGTAGCAGCAGTGTTAGTCTGTATCCGCAGAAAGAACAGGAGGACTTGTGGCACCTTAGAGACTAACCAATTTATTAGAGCCTAAGCTTTCGTGCGCGTGTGCGCTCTCTCTATAGATAGATAGATATATAAATAAAATACAAACACACAGATAAGTTGTAAGTTACTATACAAACTGTGAGAGGCTAACTAGTTAATTAGTACTTTTGTAGATTATCACTACAAAAGTTTTTTTTCACCTGCTGATGATAGCTCATCTTAACTAATTAGCCTCTTACAGTTTGTATGGTAGCTTCCAACTTATCTGTGTCTGTCTGTTCCATTCTGTGCATCCGATGAAGTGAGCTGTAGCTCACGAAAGCTTATGCTCTAATAAATTTGTTAGGCTCTAAAGTGCCACAAGTCTTCCTGTTCTTTTTTCAGCTGGGACATCATCCATGATTTCTGTTGCCTTGGGGAATGTGACTTCCCAGTCTTACTAAACTCAAATCTGTTTTGGGGTAGCACAAATGTGCCTCTAGCCACCTGGAACTAAATGTAGCTTTCAACAGTGAATCAACAACTGCTCCTCGGTTGCAAGTGTTTTTTGCTTCTTTGCAAGAAGTAGCAACTTTTTGCCAAGATTTGTACTGGCCATTAAAAAGGGACGCACATCCTAGACACACATCCACTGATGTTCCTGTTTACCAGTGTTGCCACTTACTACCAAATCTTTGTCCCACTGACTTCAACAAAAGTTTGGCCACTGACTCTGGTGGGAACAGAATTTGGTCCTTGAAGAACCACTTGGGGTAAGAACTATGAAGCAAAGCAGAGAGCGACTGACACCCATACTGTGAACAAAGGTACATGGTCTTCTACAAAAGGTACCACCAATGGTACTTTCTCTAAAGAAATGTATGTGTGAGACAGTTTGTTTTGTAAGGAAGGAATCCACAGCTGCTTCTCCAGCATGGGGGGAAAAAAAAACCAACCTCTTCATCTACCAATCAGCTGCTACCTGTGATTCTAAGAGCCACATCCAAAGTGACGCATTTTGTCTTTAACTGTGTATCACATCCCCTGAAATCATCTTGAGCCACAGACTTGTATCCAAGGGCAGAATATGAATAAAAGTGCTTTGACACAAGAACTGGGATGCCGATTGGTTGGTTGACAGATGTTTTTATATATGAGACATATCACTTATTGTGCACACTGTGCAACACCCAGTAGGATATTGATTATCGAAAACATCTGTTGCCAATTCTTGTCCCTATTCCATTTTTGGCACACTTCCTCCCTCCCATCATGGCTCTTATGTTCTTTATTAACTTGTTTATGTAAAGGCATCCTGGCTGATATGAGCATGGTTCTGGGAATGGAATTTAGGTTTGTTAGCTGACTGTTGCTATATAGCACACATTTCTCGTAAAATTACCTTTCTTGTGACTTACTGAAACATCCATGATAACAGCTTGGACAGAGAGTCTCATAAGGATATCCTCCTTAAAAGGCTGCAGCTACAACAGGAAGCTGTTTCATCTGCCTCAACCTTTGTGTCACTCTAGTGTATAACTCTCGTCTGCTTTAGTCACAGACTAGTTCCCTTCTAGAGTCATTAACAGTTTATATTTCCCTAATATTTTCTCCCAGAGTAAGGTTACGAAATGAATTACTTTTGGCAGGGATATTGTGGGTTAGAATCAGCCTTGGGAAGAATATAAATCCTGCACCACGAGGTAGTGATGGGTAAATCTCAAGGCTGTGTGACTGAGAAATCCAACTGGAAATCTCATGAACCGGCTCTCCTGATATTTCTGGTCCTTTCTGGCAGGCAAACAGTACCTTGGAAAAAATCCTCTCTTGTGATATTTGAGTATTTTGCTCCCAGTTCTGGCAGAGGCATGTTACTTGAATTTGAAAAGTTACTTGAACTTACTGAAACTTCCAAGAAGGTCCTATTCAGGTTTGGGTAAGTTCTTTTTCTGAACTGGCTTTTCCATCCTTACTGCCGAGATCATCTGCTATCTTCCCTCCATGTCTCTTGTCTCACATTTAAATTGATACCGTTGATTTTTATCTGACATTCATCCTGTCACTGAGGAAGTGATGCTCTTGAATCTGACTAAATTGGAAAATATAAAAAGACAGTGAGGTCTAGAGCACGGGGACTCTAAAGATCTGGGTTCTATGCCTAGCTCTGCTGCTGGCGTGCTGGGTGACCTTAGGCAAGTCATTTCACCTCTCTGTGCCTTAATTTCCCCATGTGTGAATTGGGAATAATGATACCAACCTTCTTTGTAACACACTGAGATCTGCTGATGAAAAGCTTGGTGGCGTTATTTATTTTATTAGAGGGAGAAGGTGAAGAGCAAAATAAGGGAAGAGGGGGAGTGCAAATACTAAGTATGTGCCCTTCTTTTGCTGCTTTGACATAAAAAAAGGCTTGAGAGTTTTTTGTTAATAATTTAATACAGGGTTTTTTTGCACATTACCTACTCTGATTTTTTCCCCCACCTTTGTTTTGCACTAAGATGGCGTTTTCCTAGTGTTTAACTCAAATGGGTATCAATGAAAACAAACACAGAACAGAGTCTGGATAAAATAACTTCCTTGCTCAATCAGGTTTCACTTCTTTAGTTCTTGTGATGTCAGATTCTACTAGCTCTCCAGCTGTCCAGTGAGTCTTCCAAGGTAAAAAAGGCCTGAATTTCTGATGTATAAAAAGTAAGTAGGAAAAGCCATTTTTTGGTGGGAGGAAATAATTTCAGATTTCCTTTGCCCATCATAATAAAGCACAAACACATAATTATTTTTCTTCTGAAGTTTGCCTATTGAGCTGTGGGAAAGTGAGAAGATAAACATTTAGAAACATAATACATTGCATAAGAAACTCGAGCAAAACTCAAGGCAACCTCCTACCTGAAATAGGGCAGCAGTGTATGGGACTTGGTTTCATATGTACGCTAACCATTTGCGCCCATGTAAATGTATAGCAGTATAAATTGCATGCACTTTAAACTAGTGCACCTCTTGCCCCAAACTAAGCACTTTGACAAATGTCACTTGAGCAGATGGGAAAGGAGTGCCACCAGTTAAACTGTTCTATGTTCCAAATTTATTTTTGAGACAACTTAAGGCTATCTCTTAAATTTCTCTCCAGATTTCTTAAAGACCAGCCTATTTGTTTGGTCACAAATACAACGAAGTAATAAATCTTGATGAACATATGAAATCTGCCTGCATTTCCTTTGGAGCATCTTTAGTTTTTGCACCAGCTCTTTCCCATAGTTTGCTAAGTGGTGGAGATGGGGAAAATCTATTGCACCTTCATATATACTACAGTATGCTTACGGCAGGCTACTCTGAAGACCTTATTTATAATGCATTTGGGTTGGTGGTCTCAAATGAGTTGGTGAAAACATGTTTTCTGGATATGCTGTCAGGAGTCTTGGTTGCACATGCGTGTCAGAATAGGTTCTGAAATGTGGCTTGGGGTAGGGGAAGGAAGAGAGATCTCCAAAGTTTCTGACAAAAAGGAATGTAGGGTTGGTTATAAGAATAAAGGGAAACCAAACGCATCTGCCTCCTTAAGAACATTTTAGGGGTTCATTATGACATTAACCCAACACTAGAAGATAGTATTGTCAAGAGTTGCATGGTGGGAATGTTCTCACCTATGAATGTAACCACACTCTAGGACAGGTTGCTTGTGGATTTTAAGCCTGGGGCTGTTTGGAACGAATGATGCCAGTCTCCCGAATGGCTGTCGTGGGCCATGTTCTGAACAGAAAGACATTGGCACATTGTAATTAGAACAGTGTAAACCCTCCTAAATCTGGGGACACATTTAAGTCTTGTGGAGAAGAATAAAATATTGAACGAACTGCTGCTGGGTTAGGGAATCCAGCGCATATACTTTCCAAGGCCTAATTTGAGTGCATTTGAGGTTCATGTTGCACCTTTTCTGCAGTTCTAGTCTCCGGAAAGCATGAGCACAATATAAAGAGTTTATTGGAATGTTTTGGATATTTCTCTTGAAACAATTCTAGTATGCAAACTACAGCTAAGGTGTTCTCTCTTTTTCTAGCTCATGCTTATGTGAATTTGCCCTGTTGGACTAATTAAAGTTGAAACACCTTGTTTATATAGAGTGCTTCAGTACTCTGTAATGCTCTCATATGCTAAGGTGAAGTTGCTGTAAACCAGCTTTCTATTCCTTGTCTGCTTGGGATTTTTTTTTTTAAATGGTCACTAGCTTGGCTTAACAAATAGGTAATTCTGGATGAGAAAACAAGAACTGGCCTTTTAATTGAAGGTTGGTTAGGGATGTGAAATAGTATCCCAGATTGTGCAGTGTAAAGAGAAACCCACCTGTTTGTATGAGATGCCATTAAAGAACAAGGGGGGGGGGGGTATAATGGAGAACACTTTCAGAGAGGTGATTACATATAACAAAAGAGGGGACAGCATTCCTTCCCAAAAGCAGCATTATGAGGTCTGATGTCCCCTGAAACTTAACTTTCAAACTTCATTGCTTGACAGTGGGACCTGAAATAACCTCTTGCTTTTTTCTTTCTTTGTTTCTTTTTCTCTTTTCTCTTTTCTTTTTTTTTCTTTTTTTTTGGGGGGGGGTAAGTATGTTCTTGCTTAAGGTTTAATTGGCTCCAGTCGGTAGGAAAGGGCTCCAAGGCTGATTATTTATGGCTTACTGTCAAAAGTAGCTATAAAAAGGGCAGTATTATCTTGGAGATGCTGGGAAGGAAAATGTGATGGGGGGGAGGGAGTGGGGGAGTGTGTGCGCGCACGAGTGTTTTCTTGTACTGGATGAAATCAGAGTTTTGCTGCCTCAGCAGTGTGGTTTAAATTGAAGATTAACCCTTTGACCTTCACGGTGTCAAATCACTTACAGATGGATCACCAGTTACTTTTTTTTTTTCCACTTTTGGGGTGAAGAAGGGGGGTAACTTTTTTTTAAGAAAGTTGTTTGTTCATGCAGCTGGGCCTTTTGAGAGGCTCAGAAGCCCATCTGATTAAAAACAGCACTTGGCTAAACTCTGCAAAATCCTGCAAGCAAAAAAAGGTTTAATCCTCTTGTGCACAATGCATAAGGGTCTGCTCTTTTTTTTTTTTTTTTAAATTCTGATGTTAGAGCTATAATTATTTCTGGAGAACTTATCATTCTCCCCACCCCCTACCTCTTCTCCCCTCCTTCCCCCCCCGCCCCTTGTCGTGCTGATGGGATTAAAGTGTCTGCTCTTGAAAAGTAACTGAGTTTTTATTGGAAAAGATAAGTGGTATGTTGCAATTGTAAAATATAAATAACCTTGTTTCAATCATTCTCCTTTACAGCATCAGCAGAACAGAAATCAAGTGTGGTGGCAGATCCTTCTCTTCCTACATAACTTGGCCTTAAATGTGGAGGCGAACAGGAACCACGTAGGTCAGAGGTGAGACTCCTCCACCTGTTCCAGGTCACATCCAGCCTGCAGGGAGCACTGAACAAACACTGGTCTGGGGGAGAGAGACATGCACACCGCGGGCCGGATGTGAGGACTTTGTCAAACTCTTACTCATCTTCTCAAGCTTTTTTTTTTTTTTTCCCTCCCCCCCCCCCCCCGGGACTCTTCTTTACTGCTTCGTGCCTGATGAGGCTGGGAGCGCTTGTCCAACACTGTTGAAGGAAAGTCTTAGAACTTAGATGTGTTTGGTAAAGCTTGCTGCTGATTCCCCAAATCAGTAACCTCTATGCAAGTGAGGCAGGTAGTAGACAAACAGGTTCCTCTGCTCTGTTTTTGTTTTTTAATTGATAGAATGCAGCATTTTGTAATTTTGGCTGCTAGTTAATGATGGTGTCTGGGACTGATGGCTCTAAATGTACTTTAGGCTACTTCCGGATTAGAGACACTTGACTCCTCTATGGGATAACTTTGAAAAAAGTTCTTTTTAGAAACAATTACACTTAAGTAGTTTATGTACAGCAGCAGGTGGGTCACTGTTTGTTTATTTCCCTGAATTTTATTACCAGGGAGATATGTAAAAATCTAGCTTTGTTTAATGACTTAATTGGCCCAACTTGGGCCATTCTTCACATGAAGTCGCTCTTTGTCATTGCCACTAATAGATGGAATTGTTTCTGTTAGAGTCCAGAATCTTTCAGAAGATGTTGGTGACTCTTCAGTATCTTTGTGCAAAGGGCTGTTTGGTCCTGTACACTATATACTGTCCCCATAAACCAGGATAGAGCTGTTAAAGATGGAATATAATCTAAGCATCATTCTTCTGGAATTGTTAATCTGTATATTTTTGTTAGTGCTCTGGTGGATTTTTTCCCCCCTCCCTATCATATGCGCTGTTAAGAAGATTCAGATCCCAAGCATCTGATACGTTTGCTTCATGATTTGACTAGGAGATTAGTTAGTAATTACTTTGAACCCCTACACTGCAGGTTTGTACAAGTGATCGGTCTATTCTAATGAGTAATACTGGAAGTGATATTCGTGTACACTGACAACAGAAATACTACTTGGAGTGATAGTTCATTGTCATTCACTTGTGACTGTCTGGTGTTTTTAAATCTGTTTGGCTGCCACTCTTGGAACAGGGATGGGGAACTACCTACCCCAAAAATTTGGGTTTCGTTTGTTTATGAAGTGTGAAATACTAAGGGAAAAGAATATAGACTCTGCTTTCCACAGACTGTTTCCATACTTGCCCAGAGCTAATTCTAAATCACAAATTATAAAACTAACACTAGGAAAAATCTTTCTGGACAGTTGCCCTTCAGTCTTGCTACAGCTGTCAACACAGAGGGGTTCTGGAGCTCCTGGTCTGCTTTGAAGCCTAATGAACAGTAAAGAATCACTGTATTGGAAGAGTTTTCTTGCACATTCTCCTTCCCCTCCACTTCCCCTCCCCCCCCCCCCCCGCCTTTATTTTTTCTTGCCCTTCAAGTCTGTTTCCATCTCGGACATTTGTAATGACCCAGTTACCATGTACCCTCAGTAACCCCATTAAAGTGCCTGGTAATGATTTGTAGCACATATTTGTATTTGGATGCTTCCCCTCTATTTCTCAATCCCATCTCTTGACTGGCATTCTGCTTTTTCATGGCAGGAGTTGTCTAGCCCTCTCCAAACCAGCTCCCAGAACCCTCTCCGCTTACATAGCTCTGCTGCGATCGTTCAGTACAAATGGGGTTCCTCATGCAAACTGACTTTTTTGTTTCTCCACCCCCTAGCTAAAGCTACATTATGCAGAGTAATGTGTTCCTCTGGGATGGTCAGGAGTTCAGAACAATGATTCTTAAGTTAGCTTTGTTTCATTTTAGTTAAGCACGTGCACTATGGAGTTATGCAGTGGGATGTGAGTGGTACCTGTCATTGATTACTTTGTAGCGGTACTGGAAGCTGCTCCCTATTTCCTGAAATACCTTCCATGGCTCTGCAAAACAGAGTCACTTGGGGTGTGTGGTGCCTGGAGAACAGGGGTTTAAATAGGAAGCAAGCCTGAGGAGTGGGGTGAGCACAGACTGGATTGAGGGGAGTGAGCCCTCAGAATCTGGACCTTGGGGAGAGCCCCCTTAGAACTGAAGGTGTAGCATAGGCAGCAAGTGGAGCCCCCCTTTGGGGAAGTTAACCCCTGGCTCCATCCCTTCTGCCTGCAGCTGGAGCCCCAAGACCCTGTTGTCCTCCTCCCTGCTGCAGCCCAGAGCCACAAGACCCCTGCCCAGAGAAGCCCCAGGCATGCCCCTACCTTGGCCGGAGGAGCCCCGGGCTAGCTGCAGCCATGCCTCCACTCCCCTCCCCAGACCCAAGCAGCCTGGAGGAAAAGCGTCTCTTCAAAGATGCTTTTGATATGCCCCATGCAGGTTCTGGGGCAGCTGATGAGGCAGTATGTGCTATTCAGCTTCCTGGGTTCATCAGTAATTTCCCTGGAATCCAGAGAGATTACTGATAACCCAGGAAGCTGAACAGCACATACTTCCGGAACCTGCATGGGGCATAATAAAGCAAAAACTTCGCTGCCAAACCCCACAACTGGGGGTCCGGTTGCTGTGGCAGTGCCAGGGGAGGCCTATTATACCTATCACTCATGAGGTGTAGGCTTGTCAAGGAAACTGAGGGAGAGGGGAGTGGAGCTTTAGAGGTTGCAGTGGGGAAGGAATGAAATAAAGCTGTTAACCAGTATGGCGCAGACCTAGGTCATGCACACTCATTTCCCTACTGATTGGCTGAAATCCTTTCAACCGTCACAGAGGGGTCAGATTAATAACAGTCTTATGAAGTGTGCAAAAATTGGGCAAGCCCATCTGATTTTAGAACACTACTTCATCACCATATCAAGAAATCAAACTAGCATCATCTTTCTTCCTTAAATTCCAGCCTGGTCAGTTAAACCGAAAAGCAAATAAGTCTCCCTGGACTGCTCAGCCAACCACGACAGAAGTGTAAAATGGAATAGCAAGTTTGGTATAGGCACTTAATGATGGTCTGCCCTCATTAGCTTATTCTATAATAACACCCTTCTTAGTGGGGGGAATAAATTGCTGAAATAGTTTTGTAGTCCATCTAACTGTACAGAATTGTTTGGCTCACTGAGAGAGGGAGCCTTTCCTGGCCATGATGTCCACTGCTAGCAATGGATTTATCAAAACTGTCTCTTCCAAGGTCTTAAATTAGAATTCACTTGTTCTTGTATTTACAGTGAAGGCTGGATTATAAACCAGACTTCACTGTAGATACAGGACTAGTCCTAGACAAAGTCTGACTCCTGCAACATGCTGCCTTTAACTAGAGGTTTAACAACCACTGATGTTTTTCTTTAACATCTCATATTTGCATATCTTGGAGAAAGGAACCAGGGTTCTATCAACCCTAAACCTAAGGATCTTAATCTACTTCTTTGATGTCCAGGGGGATTCTGCTGTTGACTTCAAAGGGAGCAGGATTTGGTCACTACTTTTACCAGCTCATCATCTTCAGGAAATAATGGATTGTTATGTAGCATTGTCCCCTTCCATTGCCCATATGGAACATGTGCCCATTGTTCCATATGGGAACATATCAGGTACATTCAAGGGGTGGTTTTACTAACAGCCCTACTTTGCTTAAAGGGAAGGCTCATATTAATTACTATGAGCAACCTTGACAGGATATAATGCCCTTGATTCATCTCTGCAATGCCCATTCACACTAATGGGAGTTCTGCAGGTGGGTCAAGTGATACAGAGTATTAAGAGCTGACAGCAAAGCTATTCATAGTCATTCCAAAGAATATTGTTTTTAAATTGGCATTTGTGGTCATTTAAAAAAAAAACAAAAACCCAACACCTCCCTGTTGCTTTTGATTTGTTTCAGAAAGAAAAAAATACCTCAAGGAATTGGTGAGAGAGTGTTCAAGATCTCTTACAATTCCTAAAAAGCTCTTATGATCATTATTTCTTTGGTTTGTACACATTCACACAGGTAGAACACCACTTAGTTCTTGCCGATAAGGAAAAGCAGAAAAAGACTAAACACATTGAATGCACTGGAATGTAATTGTGTGTATGCCTGTATGTGTCTGTGTGTTTACATAAAAAGGCAGTCTGACATCCCCCCCACCCCTCCTTTTTTCTTCCACACCTCCCACCCCCTTCCCCCACAGATGGGAGGGTCTCTTCCTATGAATCCCATGCTGGAAGTTGGTTTCTGGGAAGTGAAACTTAAATCTGTAGAGTTTTTTAAAAGCCATTTTCCAGTTCTGTCTTCAGACGATTTGCTGCCTTTGGGGAGTGGAGGGAGGGGGTGGGAAGTGTAGATCTTTAAACTGTTTTAAATTTTATTATGAAGATTTTGCATGTACAAAGTTATCTTTAAAAATCAAGTGGAGTCTCCCTGATTTGTGGATTCATCCCCAGGAGAGCATCGCCACAGACTCTTCAGCTCCAGGGAGACTACTTTAGGCCTGCACCCCTCAGAAGACCACTCCAGTTTGGTTATACTACTCTGAGGAAAGGTTGAGGGTAGAAGGGGGATGTAACACTTCTCCCTTCTCACTGATGTGTTGTAGTCACATGATGTAAGAAGACAAACATGGCTATGATCTTACTAAATGGGTGCTTAAAGTTAGGCTCCTAGTGGGGGATTTTCAAAAGCACCTAAGAGAGTTTGGTGCTTTTGAAAATCCTGACACTAAATATGGACTTTTGGTGCCCAAAGTTAGACTACTTAAAAAAAAAAAAAAACAACCACCCCCCTCCTCCCAACTTGAATGTATCTCTTTCTTTTCCAAATCCTCTTCCTTTCCTTCTGTGGTATCAGAAATGTATTCAAATCTCCTCTGCATTTCTCTTTAAAGATCCATAGATGAGCATATTTTGACGTGCAGCTTCATTTCCCCCTGGACTTTTCTACTCTTGTTGGAGAGGTTTCATTTTTAAACTTTGGAGTAATTAATTGCCTCCAGTGGCTGCCTTGGAGAATCAAAAAGATGAGGGGGAGAGAGGTTCTCAATGTATTGTTTAAAATGCTCTTAACCTTTCATAGAGTGTCCCTGCTGAATGAATCTTATGTTCTCCCAGCTGAAGAAGTACAGCCGATGCTCTCCTGTGAAATCTTTGTCTAGACTAGTCCTGAAGTGCACACGCCCTCTCTGCCATGGACTGAGACCCAGTGAGAATGTAGCATTTTGTTTATCTTGGCTGTGTGCCTCCAGGACTCCTGCCTGTAGTGATGGTGACTGGGAGGAGCTCCTTTTTTGTATCTGTGCAGTATATTTGCTCTGTGCTTTCTCTCTGGTGCTTTTTAATACTTGGAATTTTTTTCTAATAACTGGTACAATTTTTAATAAAATTGTTAAATGCTATGTATTCTGTTCTTTTGCTTTTTGTATGGTTTAATGGCTGTATGACACTCCATTCTAGTGATCCGAACCTTCACAAATTGCCCAATAGGCCTGTAATTTGGTAAAATAATATGGAAGTACAACTTTGGTTGGTAAACTTTGTAAATGGCTGGTAGATCCATGTGTATACTCCCTGTTACCTACCCCATACCAACCTCTGCAGCTAAACCAAGATTTTCCTTTAATATGCTGTCTTTGTACAGGGGAAAAAAACAGGTTTTTCTAAGCCCACTGGTGACTGAATTATGAAATACGTGAAATATGAAGCTTTTGAGGCTGTATTATCACCACAGTACACTGGGCTTTACAAGGCTGTTGCTAATAGGAGCTGCACAGCTAAACTTTCCACTTCCATCCACAAAGTTGAAAATTGTATCTTAACACAGGTAACAATATGCTGCCTCCAGACTCTTAAAATGTGGCTTCTACTGGCTGTTTTTTGTACTTCCTATGCAAGCTCATTCAAAGATGATCAGGTGCAGGTTTTTATGGATGATTAACAAATGTATTTGCATTAATCTACCAAGGAAGATGCAGGTCTATACTACTAATTATGTATATTTTATGCAAATGAACGGTGACTCTAAGGGATAAGATGGTGTCACTGGTCCTAGTTGAGCTCCCTCTTTTGGCTACTCCCTAGACTGCTGTGAGGGAACAGAGCCTCCTGCTGCCTAGGTGTCTGTCTCCAGAGCCTGACTGGAGCTCAGCCACTGCCCCTAGGCACATACTTGAGGTACAGACCATTTCTCTAGTACCCCCTCTTGAGAGCTGGAACACTGGTGTTCACTTGCCTAGAGTGCTGACCCTTCAGACTCTTCTGCAGCTTATGCACCCGCTTCTGGAAGCCCACCAAAAGTGAGTGTCTTCTGGGTTACCATTTAACTCTCTCGGGAGACACGTGGCAGTTGTGAAGCATACAACACACGCAGACATTTTGACCAGAATCTAACACATTATTACTTCTTTACTTAATCACCTGAGAAATAGACAGAGTATAGATCATTTAGAAAACAAACATTCTAAATGCGGTGCTCCTCACTACTTCACCCTTCCCTTGCGGGACCAACTGTGTTCAGGCTGTAGGAGAGACTCTCATCGGGCCCCTACATATTGTTGAGTTGCTTCTCCCTCCTCTTAAATAGGAGAAAAATGGCCATTTGAGTAAAGCAGTTCCTGCCCTCTTAACTTTTTAGCCCCTTTATCAGATGTCCTGCTCAGCCTCCCCAGGTGATCTGACCCCTGGCAGGTGGTTTTGTTGCCAGTGACCTTCCCTGACAAACCAGTTCTCTAGGATAGAAACCAGCACTTTGTCCTTTCTGAGTAGGGGACCAGCATGATTTAACAACCCTCTCTTGTTAGGCCTTTGCCACTACTGCAGTTGGAATTTTGGTCCGACATGGAGGTGAAAAGACAATAGAAGACAAAGGACCACTTTTACAATAAGAGTTTTCAGCTTGGTAAAGATACATAGAGAATTCATAATCTCTCACAGAATTCATGAATTGTACAGATTCCCCAGGTTATCACAGATGGTAATGAATCTTCTCCCCCCCGCCCAGTTGCAAAGTCAAATTCCTGATTTCACTGAGCTAGTAAATTCACACTTATATTTGGGACCCTGATGTGTACCCCTCTGTGGAATTCAATTTTATTGAGTTCCTGTAAATAATTGGAGGAAATATTTCCATTGAATAATGGTAACCAGTCCAGGCAGGACAATGTATGAGTTTAATAATTTTAGTATACTTCATTAAAGCAATATTACTAGTGAGATTTTAATCTCCAAAAGGCTTAGGAAACTGAGTTAATATTCCCACTACAATGTTAAGTTGTCTTGTTTTGGTGTATGCCTTACAATAGGGTCTTTCATTTCATGAACACATGATGTATGCAGTAATATGAAAAGCAACATGCACATCTAAAATTATAGAAAAAAGTACAATTTATTTTCATTGTATTAGATTTGCTGAGAAATGTGTCCCCTGCCCAGTGTCATGTGATTATGAAAGAGCTTATTGTAATATACTCGTACAAGGGGACAGAGGTAAGATTGATGCAGCTGGGGGAATTAACTCTGAATTTCCTGACTCTTGTATGATTAAAATCTGAATTTTTTCATAATTATTTTATTAAAGTAAAATGTGGCCTTTAAAAACTAACTGTATGGTCGTAGCACTGACACGTAGCTGGAACAGCTGAAAGGGCTTTTACCTAACAGGAAACATAGGCTGGTGCACAAATGGCTGGAACAAAATCCTTCCTTGGAGATCTCCCAAAGGACTAAACCCAGCTTTGCTTAAGTTATGAAATTAGATGCTATCACAGCCTGTAGTCATATGACTGCAGCCAAGTGAGGTTTTGTTTTTTTTTAACTGTATACATTAGAACCTGGGGTGAAGAGAGATGATAAGATCAAGCATCAAAACCAAATCCAACATGCTCACACACAGGAGTACTCCCAGGATCAACAACAACAAGGTGGAGATTTCCTCCTCAGATCCTGACTAGACTTAAACGTGCATACTAATAAAAATTAGACAGAAGCAGAGTCCCTTGCACAGTCTGCTTCCAGCCACTGTCCCTTCACTTGTAACGGGGTGGGGCAATCGCGATATGTTCTTCCTAGGACGTATTTGCACCATAGTAACAGCTTTTAAAAAAATGTGTTTTAGTTTCATACTATTAACCTTAAATGGTATGCTTTAGTGATGAGATAAATAGTTTAAGTTAGGTTAGTGCTGCAGGAAAGTGTTTATTAAGAAGTGTTCGGCCTACCTATAAATAAAATGAGGATAAATACACTGTTCTGATGCTCAAAGTTCTTCTCTCCTTACACTACCAGATCCATAAAGCACTATATTCCCCTTAACTTCAGCAAAAAGAGGCACTGGAAGAATCTACTGCACTTAGTGGACTATGATTAAACATCCAGAAATTTTCAAAATGTAATACCTCGATATATGGCTAAAGTACTGGTCCTTGCTGAGCATGATTTACATGAATGCTGCCCAAAGCAAGCTTCTGTCTGCTTACACATCTGAATCATTCAGAAATAGATTGGTATTTAAAAGATACTTTAGAAAATCCATTCATTTCTGGTCTAGCACCAAGTCTTTTATGTTTATTTGGTTTGGGGGGGGGGGTCCAAAAAGTCAGTTTTTGAGACAGACCTAACTGACTGGGAAACAGTGGCTTAAAATGGGAGAGCTTCAACTGCATTGTCTCATTCAAGCAAACAAAAAAACAGCCAGGGACATTTTTAACCATGGGCAACAGAAGTGGCTTGGCCCCTCTGCTTTTGGGGGCATCACACAAGCTGAGCAATTTTCCACCACAGGTGAGGAGCAGAGGCAACTTGCCAACTAATTTCCTCCTTTCTGGCAGGTCAGGACAGCTGTTTCTGTTTGAATGATTATACATATACTTGCTGAACAGTAGGAGTTTGCTTAATGTCATATCATGACAAAGTCCCTGCCTCAAGGAGCTTCCAATACAAGCTAGGGAGCATTCAATACGTGTACAATACCATGTGATTGGAGAATGAAGTGGTATGTCTGAAAATGGAGGAGACTTTATATAAACATTTGTACATATTGCTAATTAGCATTAAAATGCTGCATGAAAACAAATATGCTTCCTTCCAACAGGGATTTGAATTAAAAAGTGGATGATAGTTCAGTGCTAATACCTACTTGTTGTTATATGCTACTGATGGGTGTTTGCTACTACTTTGACTTCCTTTACATCTGATGCAGGTATTGCTTTTTGTTATTTTGAGGTCCTGATGTCTGTCTGTCCCTTTAACAAAATTAAGTGTCTGACATCAATATAAATGTTCCATATGAAAGGTCTTTAAACCTTGATTTCTCCTAAATGATTTAATTCTCTCCTCTCTAAAATTATAATGGTCTCTTTTCTTTACTTATTGAAATCTGTGTCAGCATTCTCCCTCTCTGTTTTGCCTCAGGACTCTTGATGTATACAAAGGATCCTCTGTTTTTTCACTCTTAGTCACATGCTTAACCTCAATGCTGTAAACTAAACATCCACCCTCTGTGGCTGGAGATGACCCTATTTATGTCTGTAGCTCAAATCAAAACAGCAACAGTTGTGAAAACTGTGTATGATGGAGACAACTAGCTTTTAGTAAACGGACAACAAATCTCGATTTTTGGATAACTAAATGAGTTCCAGAGTTTATGGGAAACTTCAAACAGAAATAATAAGCAGGAGATGGCTAATGGGTTATATAAGGAAAAAGTTCTTTTGAGTCATTTTCCTTTACCACCCCTGGCGTTTATTGAAGATGATTTATTAGCATAGTTCTTCTGTGTGTTTGTTTTTAGGCAGTGTGAATTCTGTTTGAGACAGTGAAGTGACAGCCATGTTCAGGGGTGACTACTTTTAAATTCTTTAGTTAATTAACCACTGGTGAAAGGTGCCAGAATGATAGGTCTGAAGCATGAAGTCTTCTGTATCAACAGAGCAGGCAAAGCCCGTCAGTTATAGTTCAGGTTTCCTCCTCATACTGCCCTGCTAAAGTGCCACTCAACCCTGAGATGGCAGGACCATCTGTGTATATGAAGGGCTTTGGTTTCAGTACTCAGTCACTCTTCAACCTTTATGCTAAGACTGCCAACAAGGGTGCCAATTGTGGGGGGGCTTTTCATAAGGTGTACACTTGTCCATTGGGAACTGGCTGAGATGACAATCATATTTCACAAAGGCCATTCAACAGCCAACAGATGGTAACGTTTGGGGATAGCTTGGGTGGGAGAAGAAACATTTTATAGAGGAAGTGGGTCATAAACAACTGAAAAGCCTGAAGTCATGTTTAGTTCCATGCAGAGAGAACACAAAAGGACTTATAATGTCCACATACAAAGGACTATCGTTTTTTTTCTCTGTGTTTAATTCCCACCCATATTAATTAATAAGACCTCAAAAATAGACAAGGATCCTTCTCAGTGAGTGGTTCTTGCTCTTTTGCTACAACCTCTAAAGGTAGTGGGGAAGAGAAACATTCCTACAAAACACTCAAAGTTCTTCCAGTACAATCCCTTTCTTCCTCCTTACAGTCATCTAAAATGCTTTACCTTTTCTTTCAGAATTTGGCAAGAGTGCCAAGAAAAAACGTGTCTGTATGTTTTTAAAAAAGGATTTCAACAATCTCCTCAAGATCTCCTCTCTGTGACCCCATTTGCAGTTGCCGGCGGCTGTTTTACAGGCAAATTTTCTTGGCCACTCAGAATTTGTACCCTCTAGCACAATTCTTAGACCTGCTTTTCTTTAGTCAGGAATTCCTGAGGCTCTTCAGAAGGGTGAGAACAAATAACTTGCTCTGTCTTCTCCTCTGAGTCCTGATACAGACAGGCCGCTTCTGACAGTATTAGGTCATGTAGTCCATCCGCCTGTCAGTGCAGGCATGTTCCCTACAGCATATTCTCCAGTGCTTTGATTAGTCTAATTTTAAATGTCCCAAGTGACTGGCTTTCCACTACTTCCCTAGAGAGACTGTTCGACAACCTAATAAATCTCACTGACAGGATCTTTTCCCCAATATTCATCCTACATTTTCTCTTTCTTAATTGTATTCCACTACCCTAGTTATTTGCCCTTGTACCACCTTGTAAAGAGACAATACACTAAGCAACTGTTATAGCTAATACATGCTAATAGCCTGATCCAAAGTCCATTGAAATCTATGGAAAAACTCCCATTAACTTCAATGGGCATTGGTTCAGGCTCTAGAAAATCAGATCTACCTGGCCTATTCACCTCTGTGACAGATTAGTTTATGTCTGTCCATGTGTGGAGAAAATATTGGTAATATGGTTATGAACAATATGCATAAGTTAGTTTTCTCACTCACCTTGTACTGCTACTTATTGAGTCTGAAAGGGTTAATTTCTCCCTGAGGAGAAGGGGTAGTGAGGCATAGCTGTATGTCATGTGAGCCTGTCTGGATTAGATTTGGAACTGGTTATATTCTCAAGAACTGACTGGAATCAACACAGATGAATGGAGTGTGCTGGAGAGACAATAGAAGCTCCAACAACCAAACATTAGCTTTTAATGACTGGGAAAGGAAGGCAAGCTGAACATGGGAAGACAGCAGGGGCTGCAACTTGGGACAAATGGGCCAGGTGTGAACAGACTGTGTTTTAAGTTTCCGGCTACCCAAGCAGATACACCAGGTGAGAGGGAGACAGAAGATGAATCCCAGGAGACTATGGAACAGTGGGGTAATATGTGGGGCAAACTGACTTAAGCTTTGCTTTACCATTCAGACCTGCACTCTTGAATATTGTGCTACAGCTGACTAATAAATGCTGACTTGTTTATGAGGTTGCTGCTGTTACTTACTGGTTGCATTGCTCCCTGAAGGAGTAAAATTTGTAGCAGGAGTTTGAACTCATTTGGACTGGCTGTAAAGCCCCCGTGAGCAACAGGCATGCTGAACCCAGAAAGCCCAGTCTTGAAGTAATGTAGCCACATGGCTTGCCCTCATAAAAAGCTAAGCCAAGAGCTTTGCAAATAATAGGGGTATTCACAAAGAAACTCATAATGGTCCCTTCTGACCTTAGTATCTATGAAACTGTGTAAAGTCTGGGGCATTGCACACCCCTGTAATTCCATGACAATATGTCTGTATCAAACTACAAATCCCATTTTGTTTTGTGAACACCATTTTGACTTTAAAGTACACTGTACTTTCACTGTTGCCCATTTAACCTCCATCTTGAATTGGGCTTTCACGAGGTGTTAGCAGAGGGCTAACAATGGAGAGCAATCAGGAATTGTTAACCTGGATGATCTTCCATTCAAATTCCTACGACAATGAGTTGGCTATCTGCCCCCCAAGGAACCAGTTGTCCCAGGTGGGCATGTAACCATAGCAACAAAATACCTGATGAGTGACTTTGAAGCCACTCAGGAGAATCACCTGATGAGGGACTGGAACTTTTTATACAAGGAAGGCTCTCTCACTGGCCATTTGGGTGGAGACGAGAACACAAGGCTGTGCAGGTGCTAAGAAAGAATCCTGGACTTCCTAGAAGACACTGACTGAGACCCAGAGGGCTCTCTGGACACTGGAGGGAAGGTTTTGTCTACAGGTATTTATTATTACTCCCTGGATCTGTGTATCTCTTGTGCTTAAGTGTGTGTTAAGGTGTGATTGGTTTAGAAATTCCTTTGCAAAGTGTGTGTCCCCTTTGCTTTCACTGTCTCATAGTTCCTGAAGGAGGATACAGTAATTTTTTGGGTCCACAGCTTCAGTGGAGCTCTGGGAACATGCAAGGCTTGGGAGAGCTGGCCCTAGTTTCAGAGTGTAGACAGTTGGACTGCAGAGTCTCATCTTTCAGGAAAGCATGCTAGAGGATTGACACTGTGAAAGTGCATGTTGAGACCCAGAGACTGAGGCAGAGCCCAGACTCTACCCATCCCTAGCCATCCTAAGATGTGAGACCCAGGAGTGGGATCAAAATACAGTAACCTGAACAGTGTCCACTAGGGGGAGCACAATGTAATTGCCAGCTGTGTCTGATTTTCCCTTATGGCTGTAGTCCTACCTGGGACTACACTAATAATGTGATATCTAATACAGCACAAGGCCTTCATTCTATCTTCTTAGCAATCATGACTCAATTCACATGAGTAGAGGGCTCAAGTGAAACTGAACTGTGCCCACAAACAATGGTAAACTAATATCTATCACTCCCCATCTCACTCAAAAGCCACTTTAAAATGTCCTTCTATTTTAAGACCTAAAGGTCTATAGCCACAGCTTTCACCTTATTCCTGAGCTAAATGTCATTTCTCTAGACAGCCTCACACACAAAAATAACACTATCCACCTACGAAAAAATAGGCAGTTCTTAATACCTCTTTGAGCAAGTTACGCCACAGTGATGCTGCATTTCAGAGCCTGGATTGGAACAGCAAGAGTTCTCCTCCGCTGCATTGTCCAGATCCAAATCCCTGCTGTCGGAAATTGCACAGCTTCAGTGGTTATTTCAGAGAGGGTCTATTGAATCCTTGAAACTGTACAAGATGTGCCCTGGATTTATTTCTTATTAAATATGCATGTAATACTTACTCTTGGGTGTGCCCCTTCTAAGCTAGGTCTGGGGATGCAGAAGGGGGTTGCATTGCACACAGGTGCTGGCATGCAACTATTCTTCACCTTTGGTGATGATGAAGGTTGCCTTGTGGTACAGATATGCTTATTATATAGTCCTTGGAGCACGGCGCTTTTACACCATTCCCTACATGTACCGTATATCTTTATGCAAACCACACTAAGTGTGGCTCTCTCAAACCTCAGTGTGGTACAGAGGCTAATGAGTCTGCTATAGCCTTTGGGCAATGAAAGTCTCTTTTGGCTTGGGCAGCAGAAGCTCATTCTTCTACATCCAGAGATCCTGTGTTCAATCCCCACTGCCACTAACCAACCTGGAGTATTGGGTTATAAGTGGTGTCCCACCTTGGAATATGAGTTGGGTTGAACCTTGGAGTGAGCTTCTCTGGCTAGGGGAAATGTGTAACCCCTGCCCACACAGAGGCTGGACCACATGGGGGTTTGAACTAACAGGGATGGATCTTTCAGCTTAGACAGTAAAGGCTTATTCTCTTTGATCTGTTGTTCCCAGGGTTTGATTCCTGTTTCTGATGACCCATCCAGGAGCATCATGTTAAACTTGGAATGCCACTGATGTCCCAAATAGGCTGAAATCTCTTGATTAAAGGAAGGGTGTTTGGGCTGGGTCGCTCACCATATATGGTAATATGGTGCAGCCGTTAAAGAATACATGGGCAAAGGAAAGCTAGGTTTATTCCTGGATCTGATAGTGTTGTGTGATAGAGTAAGTGACTTGCAGTAAGTTATCTGGGCCTCAGTTTAGCCATCTGTGAATACTGATTTATTGATATCCCAGGTGAGGCTTAATCCCTTAGTGTGCAGGGAGCTTTGAAAGTCTCAAATGGAAGATGCTCTATAAAGATAAAGTAGTATTACTATAGTACAGGGGCTGGCAACCTTTGACAAGTGGCGTGCCAAGTCTTCATTAATTTAAGGTTTCACGTGCCAGTAATAAATTTTACATTTACAGGGCCCCCCCAACAGAACCCCAGGCTGGCAGCGGGCTGAGTGGGCTGGCGGCCAGTACCCTGGCTGGGAGGGGGCTGGGCAGCTGGAACCCCAGACCAGCAGCGAGGTGAGCGGGGCCAGCGGCTGGTATCCCACGTTGGCAGCAGGCTGACAGGGGCCAATGGCCGGAACCCGGCAGCGGGCTGAGAGGGGTGGTGGACAGAACCCCAGGCTGGCAGCAGCTCACCCGCTGCCAGTCTGGGGTTCCGCTGGCTCCTGCCAGCCGGGGTCCTGTCCGCTGGCCCCGCTCAGCCTGCTGCCACTCTGGGGTTCTGTTCGTCGGCTGAGTGGGGCTGGCGGCTGGGACCCTGGCTGGCAGCAGCGTGCCAGTAAAAATCGGCTCGTGTGCTGCCTTTGTCACGTGTGCCGCAGGTTGCCGACCCCTGCTATAGTACTTGGCACTTCCTTGCCTTAGAGGTGGGTTTTTATTTCTAATGTCTTGTCTCCTGAGAGGCAGGGGCCCCATGTGGTGCAGGTGAGGGCCACTTCTTTACTTTGCCAGGTAGTGCTTAAGGGGATATATTGATCGGTTCAGCAGCTTCTACAAGCCTAGCAGAGAAGCTGGAGGAATGTATGCTACATACAGTATAGAAAACTGCTCTCAGTGGTAATGGGCCTATTCTAGGACCTAAGCCCTTAACCTTTACAAGGAAAGGTGCACCAACAATTCAGAAACATACTTTCTTTTCAACAAATCTAGTGAAGACTTTAGCAAAAGTATGAAGTCCTGTATTTATCCTCAGAGCAAATGCTACACAGATAGCTGAAGTGCAAACTTCCTTAGCACCCCTCACAAAAAGATGTGGTCAAATTGGAGAAAGTCCAGAGGAGAGCAACAAAAATGATTAAAAGTCTAGCAAACATGAGCGATGAGAAAAGATCGAAAAACTTGGGTTTGTTTAAAGTCTGGAGAAGAGACGACCGGATAACAATTTTCAAGGACATAAAAGGTTGTTACAAGAAGGTGGGTGAAAAATTGTTCTTGTTAAACTTTGAGGACAGGACAAGAAGCAATGGGCTTACATTGCAGCAAGGGCGGTTCGGTCTTCTTAACTGTCGGGGTAGTTAAACACTGGAATTAATTGCCTAGGGAGGTTGTGGAATCTCCCTCATTAGAGATTTTTAAGAACAGGTTAGACAACACCTGTCAATAATGGTCTAGTTATTATGTAGTCCTGCTTTGAGTGCGGGGAAGTGGACTAGATGACCTATTATCCCTTCCAGTCCTACACTTCTATGATAATGCAACTTTGGCCCTGGCTGCAGGCAATCTTGCAATGATGCAAAAACTCTGGCCTTCACATAATTTTGGGGAAGCAAAAATCTCAAGAGAGACTTCACCATGCCTGAGAGACCATGAGTTCTAGTCCTAATTCTCACACTGCCTGATGTTTATATTTGAATATCCATCAAAACCTTATTATAAGCCACCATCTCATACCCTGAAGAGTAACTATCATTCATCCATTTCAGTATAAGATAACTGAGATCACTTCAAAGGAGCTAGGAACAGAATCCAAATCTGAGCCTCTTTGCCACATAGTTTTTCAGAAGGAAAATACCAAATTAGGTGTTTCGGTAACCCACACTAACACAATGCGCTTCTGTGTTTAGCAACAAACCACATGTAACAGTTTGACTCTCCTAGTGCTCCCAAGAGAGCTTCTTTAATTCAAGTGGTAGAGGTTCATGTTTTTATATCCAGATATCCCAGATTCACTCCAGGGAGATGACTCAAAGATGAGCGTGTTACATTTGGTTATGCTGTTTGTAGTTACTAGACTACAACCTGCTGAGCCAAGAATCCTGGTGCCCAGTATTCCATTAAATCTTTCCCAATAAACTTGGGAGAGTTGACAACCTGTAATTCTCTCTCTCTCCTCCACCCACACACACATACTGGGCAGGAAGGGCACAAGGTGGTCAAAACATTTTTTTAAATCAAGTTTTCTGAGCAAATAATGATTTATTTATTTATTTATTTATTTGGAGTCTGACTCATGATTTTTGAACTTTTGCTAATCTGCCAATATGTCTCAATCTTGGTCTACTGAGATCAGCTTTAGGTACAGAAGCAGTTTAGTTTTCATGCTGGTTCAATCCTTGGTTTGTCTTCTGTCTACAAGGATACCACTTAGTGGCAAATGTGGTGGTATTTGTGATCTGGACACATCTACAGAGAACTGTACTAAAACACCAACTCATGTCAGAGGCTCCCAAACGTTAGACAGCTAGTAGCTACTTTAGGTCCTTACCAGCCTTGGCTAGTTTTGAATATGTCCTCAACAGATAAATGCACCAAGACCCCATGCAGTGCTATTTCTGCCCCTACTTGTTTTGTTAATCAAGTGCCTGATAGTGTTCTCGGTGCTGAGAAGACACAGTCCCTGCCCCAAAGTGCTTACAATGCAAAATTAGACAGGAGTCAGCCCCGAATAGTGATTAATGTGACTTGGGAGGTGGGGGGCATAGAGAGCAGGAGCTTGAAGATACAAAAGATGGTCCTATAGGTACTTAGGTTTGTTATGTGCACATCCTGTTGGTCCCACCTGCTCTGCAGGTGTGTGCATTTTCTTTTGTAACCTGTGTTCAGAAATGGGCTTCATACAGGTGTCCAATGTGAGCCAAGTGACCAGAGCCTTGTTACCAATTTTTCAACAATACTTTTCAAAAATTTCTCCTGCATCAGAAATTATAACATTTCTGCACACACAAATTACGGGTTCTCCTTGAGTCATACTGCTAGAATGTCCATGCATAATAATGGCAATGTGGCTGTCCTTTTTTTAGCTCTGAGGGAGACAAATATATTGAATATTTTGAGACCAACATATTACTCATTAGAAGTAATAATGTAATGACTGAGAAACAGGTGGCTCCAAATCTTCACTTATTGGAAGAACTGAGACAATATCTTTAAATCTAAAGGAAGTGTTTAATAAATCAGTGTTTTGGGAAGGTATTTTCCTGAAGCTTCTATATTTAAGGAGCACAAAGTTTTCATTCTGATTTAAAGCCCTATAATTTTTTTCTGCTGCCTACCATCCTGCTCTGAGGTCTCCGTGTTACCATTCTATTCAAGTCATCTCCTCTCTGTAGATGCTAGTCTCTCCTTCTTACTCAGCAGCTCTGGATGTTCCTTTCTAGCTGACTAGAAATCCAGATTCCCCTTCAGGCTCCAGTTCTGTAATAGGTCTTTTTTTCTCAACCTCCTGTTCTGTAATTTAGGCTAAAACAGGACTCCATGTTTTTGTTGCTTTGGTCAACCACTATCCAGCTGTCCTATCTTGCCAAAGTCTCTTATAAGAATTTCATAAAATCACAGAAATGTAGGTGTGACATTATCCAGGGAACAATCTGGACCATTGAACAGCTGTGTCCCCTTAATTCTCTAGCCTGGGTTGCCTTTTACACTGCTTTGCTGTCAGAACATATACAAGTGGCCTGCTCACACAGCCTTCACCAAGCAAATTCACTCCCAGATAAATACATGAGCACTCTGAACATTACTCATGAATTACATAAAGGGTGACACCCACAAATTCTTAGTTCCAGCCTTGTCCCCCACAGAAATGTGTGTCTTGTACTGTCCGGCACACTACTAAACAATGCAAGCTCATAGAAAGTCTGTCATTTCATCAAAGGAAAATGATATATGCACCAGCCTTGTTATCCCAAATGGAGTTTCCCCACACTCTCTAAATCAAACATGCTGGTTAGGATAAAACAACAAGAAAGATATTAACTATCTTTATTAACTACAGAAAGATAGATTTTAAGTGATTGCAATGATGATGCATAAAATTCAAGTTTGGTTACAATGGAAAATAAAAGGAAAACACAAGCTAATACCTAACTTAACAAGCTAAGTGATCTTAAGAGCAAAAGGTTTTGTTTCACCATATACAGTAAATTTCATAGGCTGCTTTCAGCTTGGGGCCTCTCCCTATTAGCTCAGTTCTTTGAGAGTCGTTGATGTCATGAGGAGAGAGGTGAATGGGAGGCCACTGTCTCTCATTCTTATACCAGTGTCCCCTCTTTCAGGATTACCCCTAGCTGGGGTGCAGGTGAGAAGTAGTCTCTTGTGGACATGAGGTCTGAACTATCCCTGTGATGAAATATAAATTTCTTCCTGTGATGAGGTGTACATTTCTTGTGTACACCTTCCCATGTGGCTGGAGAATGGCTGCTTAACACCTGGCTTGGGTGCTAGTGTGTCTGTCTTTCTTTCTTTCTGAACAACTGGTCCGGGCCTACTTTCTTAACCTTGGAGCATGTTATAATAATGATACATTGCAGAATCTTATAACTTCACACACAATGTTGATACACACATTTTACCAGGACAATAATTATCAGCAGATTATGACTTTTCAAATGATACATCACTAGGCATAACTTTTATACAAAGTATCATAGTCTTGTAAAAGTGGGCAATAAAATAGTACAGACCCCACAGTATAAGGGACCTCAATACATCATCTACTCTAGCCCCCTACGTTGTGGTAGGACCGAGTAAACCTGGACCATCCATCCCTTACAGGTGTTTGTCTAATTTGTTTTTTAAAACTTCCAGTGATGGGAATTCCACAACCTCCCTTGGAAGCCTATTCCAGAGCTTAACTACCATTAGAGTTAGAAAGTTTTCCTAACATCTAACTTAAATCTGCTTTGCTATCTTGCCGTGTGTATTTTCAGTGGACATGGAGAACAACTGATCACTGTCCTCTTTATAACAACCCTTAACATATCTAAAGACTGTTATCAAGTCCCCCTTGGTCTTCTTTTCTTAAGACTAACTATTCCCAGGGTTTTAACCTTTCTTCGTAAGTCAGGTTTTCTAAACCTTTTTTCATTTTTGTTGCTCTCCTCTGGACTCTCTCCAATTTGTCCATTTCTTACCTAAAGTGTGGCACCTAGAACTGGACACAATAGTGCAACTGAGTCCTCACTAGTGCAGAGTAGAGTGGGACAATTACCTCCTGTGTCTTTCATACGACACTCCTGTTAATGCACCCTAGAATGATATTGGCCTTTCTCACAGCTGTCTCACATTGTTGACTCAGATTCAATTTGTGATCCACTATAACCCCCAGATCCTTTTCAGTAATACTACCACCTAGACAGTTATTCCCCATTTTGTATTTGTGCACTGATTTTATTTTTCCTTCTAAAGTGAAGTACTTTGCTCTTGTCTTTATTGAATTTCATCTTGTTGAATTCAGACCAATTCTTCAATTTGTCCAGGTCATTTTGAATTCTAACCCTGTCCTCCCAAATGCTTGCAACAGCTCCCAGGTTGGTGTCATCTGCAAATTTTAGAAGCATTCTCTCCACTCCATTATCCAAGTAATTAATGAAAATATTTACTAGTCCCAGACTCAGGACTGACCCTTGCAGGACCACACTGGATACATCCTCCCAAATTGACAGCAAACCATTGAAAACTACTCTTTGAGTACAGTTTTTCAACTAATTGTGGAGCCACTTCATAGTAATTTCATCTAGACACATTTATCAAGTTTGCTTATAAGAATGTCATATGGGACTGTGTAAAATAGTAAAAATAGTAAAATAAAGCAATATCATTTACTGCTTCCCCCCATCTGCAAGGCCAGTAACACTGTCAAAGAAGAAAATTAAGTTGGTTTGGCATGATTTTATTCTTGACAAATCCATGCTGGCTATTCCTTATAACCCTATTATCCCCCAGGTGCTTACAAATCGATTGTTTAATAATTTGTTCCAGTATCTTTCCAGGTATTGAAGTTAGGCAGACGAGTCTATAATGTCCTGGGTCCTCTTTGGTCCCCCTTTAAAAGACAACTATGTTTTCCCTTCTCAGTCTTCTGGGACCTCACCTGTCCTCCAGAGTTCTCAAATATAATTGCTAGTAGTTCTAAGAATACTTCAGCTAGTTTCTTAAGTACTCTCAGGTGAATTTCAACTTGACTTTCGAACTTGAATACATCTAACTTATCTATATATCCTTTAACTTGTTCTTTCCCTATTTTAGCTTGCATTCCTTCCCTCTTGTTAATATTAATTGTGTTGAGTATCTGGGAGCCATTAACCTTTTTAATGAAGACTGAAGCAAAATAGGCATTAAACACCTCAACCTTCTTGATGTCATTAGCTCTCCTTCCCCCCTAAGTAGGGGACTGTGACAGAATGCTGAGATCTGGATCAGCACTCTGATCACTGTAGCCTCAATTAGTTCCCCAGTTAGAGCTGATTGAATAATTAGTGAATCAGGAGAGACTGTGGAGGAAAGGAACTAATTAGCCCTCAGCTGAATAACCTGATAAAAAGACAGTAAGGCAGTCTTACAGGAGGGAGGACAGGACTAGCTGAGCCTCGAATGAAGGAGCTCCCTAGAGAGAAAAGGGGGAGACCTCCTTTCCTCCTACTTCTTTCAGTCCTTGCTAGGGCTCTAGAAGTTAAAATGGTGATATTGTACCCTACTGGTGTTTGTGAACAGGTTTAGAATAAAATATAGCCAACACATAAGACAAAAGTGGGTCTGAGGAAGTTCTGGGGCATCAGAAGACTGGGACAGAGCGTTGCCCTGTCAGAGACCTACACTTTCCTTTGACATTCTCTTGCACCTAATGTATTTAACAAACGGCGTCTTATTGTTTTTAATGTCCCTTGTTAGGTGTAATTCATTTTGTGCCTTAGACTTTAATTTTGTTTCTACATACTTGTGCTATTCTTTGTAGTCCTCTTTAGCAATTTGTCCATGTTTCCAATTTTTGTAGGATTCCTTTTTGATTTTCGGGTAATTAAAGAAGCTCCTGGTGGAGTCATAGTGGCTTCTTGCAATTCTTCCTATCTTTCCTTTGCATCAGGATAGTCTGTAGTTGTGTGTTCTTGAGAAACTGCCAGCTGTCCAGAACTCCTTTTTCCCTTTGATTTTATTCTCATAGGAGTTTACCTATCAGTTCTCCGAGTTTGTTGAAATCTGCTTTTTTTTAAAATCCCTTGTCCTTTATTCTGCTGCTTTTACTCCTTCCTTTACTTAGAATCATGAAATCTGTAATTTCGTGATCCCTTTCACCCAAATTGTTAGTAACATGTGACCCTTAGTGCTGGTAACTTCTTTAAAGTATCAGATTGAGGAAGCTGATGTTTGTCTGATTAAGTGCATAGCAAATCATGGAAGGGGGTGTTTTCTCACTAAGCAGAGAGAGATTTGCAACTTCTGATGAAATTTTCAAAAATGATGGCCTTTCATTTCCCCAACTCCTTCTGTGCCTCAGCTTCCCCTTAGGGGTCTCTCTCTGAGTTCTCCGTATAGTGGTAGAGAATCTTTGTTGTCTGTAGCAAACTTAGTTATGCTCTTCCTATTACATTTCACAGAATAAGTTTCTGCTCCTACTACCCGTTCTGTGTACTTCATACAGTCTCCTAGAAGATATTAATACAAGAAAGAGCCTTTTTCTAAAACCACTGACTATGGCCTTTGTTCACTGATCAAGGCAATACAGTGTCCTATATAAGGCAAGCCCTACTTAAAGAAAAGTAGAAACTGCAAGAGAACTGGGCATCAGAACTCTATCAGGATTGTAACACCAGCTTTGTCACTGATTCACTTTGTGGCTTAGGAAAGTCACTTAAGCTCAGATGTTTCAGAAAAGTGTGTGTGTGTAATTGTACCTCTAATTCACATGCATACTTGCTATGATTATATGTGCAATTGTGGTAAGTGCATGTAGAACTGAGGCACCCAGGTATACAAATGATCTTGAAAATCTAGGCCTTAACCTCCTTGTCTCAGTTTACCCATATGAAAAATGGCTGTGAAAACATTTAATAATGGAATTGTGAAGCTTCATTAATATTTTAAAATGTCTTGAAAGCCTAGGCTTAAAGGAAAATCATTATTATTTTTACTTCTGCTATTATTTACCATCTTGTTTAGCAAAATATCTTTATCTATTCTTGGTGCACTGAGGTTCAGATTCAACATGATGCTTAATGACTCCTGAGAGCTATTCAGCATCCTTAATCTGCATTTCTCAAGAAGCATCAGCCCATTGCAGGAATTAGTCTCGCACATTTTGGAGATTTTTTAAGTACCATATTTGTGTACCTGCAGAAGAAAACAAATTATACACAAAATGCTAATTCTGTGAACAGCACAGTGAGGGCCAAGGCAGAAGAGATGTGGGTAACCAGCAACATCTGATACAAAACTAAACACAAATTAAGCCTTTGCACAGCAAATAAAAATTTAAGTTAATAAAAGGAACCAGAACACATCAACCCCCTTCCCTCCACCACCCACCCACCCCTGGTTGTTTTTTTAAAAGGTCTGACTTTGAAGTGAATTACTGTTTCCAAACTGAAGCAGGTACATTTGCATCAAGCAGAAGCATGAGAATAAAGTCAGCAGTGAAGCAATATTAAAACTGAAGATTACAGACTGGAAATTGGGCTCAATGTAAAATCTTTTTTTAAAAGTTACTGTAACTATAAGCAAGAAGTGAGTGCCAGAGGAAATGAGAATTTAAGAAAATGCAGACATTTTGGCAGGGCTGCAAAACTGAAGGCTTTAAGGGAAGAAAACTCAGAGAACTGAAGGAAATATTAGTTGGAGAAAAGATAGAATTGTAGAAGCATCAAGCTTTGGTGAAAGAAATACGCCTGTACCCAATGCTTTACAATCAAAGGCACATACTGCATGAAAGTAGGCAGCCCTGTCACCAGCTGATCATGGGGGAAAATTTTAAGTGCAAGATTTTTTTTTTAACCATTTGAAGACTAAGCCATTCTGTACCATATAAACACATATGCACATAAAGAGAAGCATTCAGGGGAGTGGTAAAGGTGGGGGGAATCCAGTGATTTAAGGGTTAAGCTGTTGAAATAGTTACCAGACACCATTTCTGTAGAAATGATGAAGTTGAGATTTAGAAGATGTTGAAAGAATTGTGATTCTGAATGGCCAAATACACATTAGTGCCCCTACCTCGACACAAATAAACCACAGCTGCCTGGATAGCATAATTCCCCATGGTCTGAAACTGTATATGTTATTCAGAAGGATCTTCAAAAATAGAAGTAGTACAACGTGAGAGTCGCAGGGAAGCCAGGGATCTAGAGCTGACCCAGCAGGCTGCCACTCACTGCCTGCGCAAGAAAGCGGACATGGAGCCTACCTTTATCCAATGTAGCGCCAATGAAACGTGCGTTTAGGGTCTGATCCTGCTCTTGTAGATGCTAGCAGCAAAACAGTAGGTGCTCATATGCTACAGTGTTTTGCACAGTGTAAGAACCTTAGCAGAATACAACTCCCATTGACTTCCAGGAAAGGTGGGTTGCCCCTTGTTTAGGTACTAGTAGGGTGCCCACCCTTGTGGGCATGGAAGGTGGAGTGGTGGGTATCTGGCCTTACATGGGGCCACTCCTCAGTCTTTAATATGAAATATTTAATCATTCCAGTCTCTGTAGTTAATGAATTGCTGAGCTGTGCACTCAGTACTCCCCTGAGGCACCCATTTCTTTGCTGCTACATGTTTGAGAAATACTCCCTGCTCGGTTCTTTATAACATTTATTTATTATTCTGGTTTAGTCTTTAACTACCCAAGCATCAGCCCATCATTTACCAGCTGTCCACTTCCAAAGCTGCACTCTCTTCACTTCCCAACACTGCACCCACAATGTATTCTCTCCTTATGGGCTGTAAGTGCAGCCCCTGTCTTCGGTCTTATACAAAGCAAACATTACACACTAACTGCTACTTTTGACCTTTGCTTCTGGAACAGACATCTCCTGGCTGACAAACCAGACACTGAAGAAGAGGACATTTCACACCTATGCTAAATCACACTTAATGAAAACTGGTGAGTCTCTTGTTTGGGTCCAGCCAATTATAAGAACTCCCACTTCAGCAACTAGTTCAACCAGATGGTGTACAACCTACTACAGCACAGGACGCATTCTTTTAAAGAACAGATTTTACATGAATGTTGTGTTTGTCAGTCTGGCACCTTTCACATCTCTGCAAGCTGAGTCCTCCCCACAGAACAGGAATGACAAAGGCAAGCTTCCCCACGGTGACCTGTCAATATGCCTCAACCCTGACTTGGAGGGATCACCTCTAGTGAAGAGGGTGAAGTTTAGTCGCTATGTCTATTCAGTTATTGTCTTATTTTCTGAGACTACAAACAAGACTTCCAGTTAAAGTCAGTTGTGGTGGTGGTTGTAACATAGGAACAGCTGTTCACTAGGAAATGGACTACAAATTTTTTCACATCAGATACTAGACAGCCTTCAGATGGTATAGCAGTCTAGGCCAGATCTGAACTAGCAATCTAAAATGAAAGACTCTATATTCCAGCCCCAGTCGCTGAAGCTATTTGGGTTTGCTAGTGAACTTATCATAATGCACTGGCTAAAAATGTATTGTACAGTTGAGCTCCATGGTAGAGAATCAAACCTGTTCAGTGGCCTGTCACAGACACTATGCAAACAAAAGAGAATTTCCTTTGGTCCAAATGGTAGATGCCTGTGCTTTTGGTCCAGACTTCTTTCCTCACTATTGTGCTAAGTTCCAGGATGCCATGCACGTGACAACCAGGATGCAATAAGTGGCCACAATTTTGTAACATTAATGAGAAAAGCAATCACTGAATATGACATGTACAATGATGTCCCCTATATGCAGCTGGTAAAGCGCTTTGGGATCCTTCTCAACCAGGGCAGACATCATCTGTGCAAGCCCACTAGGTGTTTGCTTCAACCCACCAGCAACCTCTAACTTGTGTTGACTGAGTTTCTGCCAAATGGGTCTCATATAAGTCCCTGTGTTGGTCAGACATTTGGGAATGCAAAGAAACTGAACCCTGTAGCTCACTCTATGCAGAAGGATCCCAAAGCATTTTATAAACGGCTCTGGGTGGCTTGTAACAGCCGGGATAAAATTCCACCAACCGAGGGGTGGACGAGGCCCAGAGGCAGATCCCCTATTTCATGGCTTCATCAAGTCTGTTCTGATGTTGGACTCTCAGGCCATCAAGCCTTTGCGGTTGTGCAGGAACAGACCCAATGGCGAACGATTGCTGTGGTCGACTGTCTGGCTAAGCGCTGAAGAAGAAGATATAAGGATTCACTATCTGTATGTAGCTACCTCTGGGGTGGTATCCAGTAGCCATTCTGTGTAGAAATGTGCTAACCCCTTCAGAAACCTTGCCCCCACAGACCTCCTGATTGTCTCCCTCTTCCACTGCCACAGATGGAGAACAGAAGAACAGCCATCCTGGGTCAGACCAAAGGTCCATCTAGCCCAGTATCCTGTCTTCCAACAGTGGCCAATGCCAGGTGTTTCAGAGGGAATGAACAGACCAGGCAATCATCAAATGATCCATCCCCTGTTATCCACTTCCAGCTTCTGGCAGTCAGAGCCTAGGGATACCCTGAGCATGGCATTGCATTCCCTGACCATCTTGGCTAACAGCCATTGATGGACCTACTCTCCATGAACTTATCTAATTCTTTTTTGAATCCTTGTTATCGTTTTGGCGTTCACAACATTCCCTGGCAATGAGTTCCACAGGTTAATTGTGCATTATGTTTAGCAGTATTTCCTTCTGTTCATTTTAAACCTGCTGCCTACTGATTTCATTGGGTAACCCCTGGTTCTTGGGTTATGTGAAGGGGTAAATAACACTTCCTTATTCACTTCTCCACACCATTCATGATTTTCTAGACATATCCCCCCTCAGTCGTCTCTCTTCCAAGCTGAAAAATCCCAGTCTTTTTAAGAGCTACCTTCACTACTCAGGAAAGAGAGCGTCATTTTCAGTTCAATTGCATGTAGTCTTTAATGTGATACACATAAAGACTTTTGTTGTACTCAGGGATGAATTGGCTGGCACAAACAATGCAGGCAAATGCTAGAGCAGCTTATAGTATTAGTTTTCAGAAACCTGTATCCTTTGTCCAATTACCACTCCCTTCCACATACATATTTATAGTTGTCTCTAATGGAAATGCATGTGCAACGTGGTTTGCTGCAATGTCTGAGCATAAAATCTTCTATAAAATACATTTTAAAGTCATTTTCCCCTGCTTTCATTCTTTCGTCTCTTTTGTTCAGTCCTACACTACTTCCCCCTTTCCCTCTAAAATCCATGTTGGTGTGTCTTCCTTTTTCTTTCAGAGCCTGTTTTCACTCAGTCCAGTTTTTTTTCTGTTGAGGTTAGTAAAGTGTTCCCTCCTGATTTGCTATTTCTAGGACATCAAAACCCATACTAAGCAGTTATTTATTTCTATTTTGGTTTATTTAAAAATAGATCTAGAGCCCTGAGTGCATGTTTAAAAATTAACTAATACAATATACAAATTAGGACCAATGTCCAAAATAATGTAATGTCCTCCCCAATTCACCCCAAACTAGGCTTCCTATATGACTCAGTACAGCCCACCTGTCCCAATCTATCCCAGAAAAAGCATGGGAAATAAAGTGAACTTGCAGCATGCATGAGCTAAAGGTCAACAAATTTGGGCTCAAGTGAACCAGTGGGAGAGGCAAGTTATAGGGCTTGTTTACACTGGCAATTTACTGTGCTGAAACTTTCTCGCTCAGGGGTGTGAAACATCACGCCCCCAAGTGCAGCAAGTTTCAGCGCTGTAAAGCACCTGTGTAGACAGTGTCCCAGTGCTGGGAGCCACGCTCCTTGTGGGGGTGGGTTTTTTAGCGCACTGGGAGAGCTCTCTCCCAGCGCTGCACTGCGACAAACACAAGCCATGTTAAAGCGTTGCCGTCGCAGCACGTTAGCACTGCCAGTGTAGACTAGCCCATAGACTCTACCTCACAGAAGTACCCCTGCCCCCAGACCCCTCCCAGTTAAACTAAGAGGTATGTTGGTACCAGCATCTCAGATAATCTCAACCATTGCAGTATCACGCATCTGAGAGGAACCTAGGAGCTAACTGTTCGGGGGCTTATAAAGCTAAGAATAAACACTTCAAATTACATCCAGAAATGAACAGGGAGCATGAACAGTTCACACAGCACAAGTATAATGTGCTCCACACAGGAAAATACTGGTAAACAAATGAATGGCATTAGCTACTACACATATCTGGGCAGACTGCTTTGGCCTGTGGAAGAACAACACCACAGGAAGCAGCCCTTAGGAGAGTTGCAATGTATAAATAGCTCTGCTGACAGCACAACAAAGACTCGGCTGTGCTACTGTAGAGCACAGCCAACCATGGTATCACTGTGTCACTGAAACAAAACCAATGTGTTACCTGACGTGAAACCGTACCAGGAGTGGGGGCGGGGGTCAACTGGCAACCGCAGCTACAATTGCCAAACAGCACTGCAAACAAACATTACCACGGCAATGCAATGTAATGTCTTTCTGGGGACTCTCATAAGGGTAGATGCTATTGCAGGGCAAGATGAGCCCATGTGCACTTCTTGGGATTGTTCCCAGTTGATGTAACCCTCCCTTTCTTTCAGCTTGGACAGCCAATTGTTCTCATAGCTTCTGAAAGAATAGGAGTCAGGACCCCATCAGCAGATTTCATATGCGTGCCATGGTATTGATTGTTCATACACAAAGTGTGTGTGTGCAGGGTGGGAAGTGGTTGCTGATAGTGCTGATGAGCATGATTGCTGTTTTCACAGTAGGAGGCGTCTTACCAGTTTTGTTAAAAAGAACAAGACACAAATGAAGACATGGCCTGATTTGCCACTGCCCTGCTCCTTCTGTGCTCCTTTACACCTGTGCAAAGTGGCAGTAAAATGCTCCTATTCTGATCTGGCAGCACACGCCCCGCCCCCGGTCAATGATGAATCTGGCCCTTCGGGCTCAACAGCCATTCCTGTTTTAAATCAATGGGAGTTTTATCATTGACCACAATGGAAGGAAGATCAGGCTTTTAGTTTAGCGTTAACAGCTATTTCAAAATCCTCATGCTTTCCAACAACTGAAAGGCCCTTACAAAAACCCAAACAAACATTCACACATGCAACACTGGAAGTCAGCTTGAGTTACAAACACAGGAAATTAAATACAAAACTGTGTTACAATAGCATAGAGGATCTGACTTAAATCAACCCAAACAAGGGCATACACAGTTCAGGTTGCCACTCTGTCTCCCCCTTCCCCCAAGGGCCACAGTATGCATCCGATGAAGCTCACGAAAGCTTATGCTCAAATAAATTGGTTAGTCTCTAAGGTGCCACAAGTACTCCTTTTCTTTTTGCAAATACAGACTAACACGGCTGCTACTCTGAAACCATACAAACATTGTAGCACTTTAGATAATCCGCATACTGTTGCTACAGATATACCAGTAAAAGTGCTTTTATATGGTATAGCTATTCCCATTGGGGCCGGGTAGTAAGCTATAGCACTCTACGGGTGTCTCTATACTGCTGCCACTACAGCGGCACAGCGACGGAGCCGCCACTGTGCTGCTGTAGGGAGCATCTACACTACGGCGCTACGTCAACACAAGGCGGTTGCCCATCAGTATAGTTAACCCACCTCTGACAAGCAGTAGCCATGTTGACAGAAGAATTCTTCCATCGATTTAGATGCATCTACACCAGGCATTGCTTTGGCCCAACCACAGTGCTCAGGGCACAACATTTTTCACAGCCCTGAGTGATATAGCTAGGTCAATCTAATTTTTAATTGTAGAGTAGGCCTCAGTCACCTTTATACCAGCGTAACCGCATCCACGCTAGGGGTTGTCCTGGTATAACTATATCAGTACCCAAAAAAATCACACCACTAACCAAAATAGCCATCCCAGTACAACAGCTGTATGCGTAGACTGGGCCTTAGTGCCTTCCCCTGATGTGCCCTTAGACATTATAGCAAATATACTAGTGTCCTGTAACATCCCCTACCCATCTTAGCCCCTCCCCCCAAAATCCAAAGACACAGTTGCGTAGAGTTACCACATTTCTAATTGCTGGTAACCGGACCCTGAGGCCCTGCCCCCTGCCCTGCCTCTTCTTCCAAGGCCCTGCCCATGCCCCCACCTCTTCTCTGAGGCCCCACCCCTTCTCTGTCTCTTCCCCAGGCACCTGACAACCATAAGTGGCACCTGGACACAGAAGCCAAAAACCAGACTGTCTGGGTAAAATGCAGACAGGTGGCAACCCTACAACTCGGGTCAATTAAAGATAGAGTGTAGCCTCAGCTCTACATGTCCTGTCTTGTGGTTTTCTTTTAAGGCAGGAACTTAACCTAGCTTAGAGTTTGTATTTTATGTCCTTAGTTCTAGGCTACACACTTGCTTTTCTCCTTTTAGCTTCGATGAGACAAAACCAATCAAACATTTCATATGAGAACGTCGTTATGAGATTTCCTTTTATTACATTGTGCCACAATTCGGCAACTAGCTACCAGAGTTATCTGAGGCCATACTACTAAAAAAAGACTCACAAGTTCTGAACATTTATCTGGAGCCCTGCATAAGGTCACATTTCTACTCCAGCAGAAGGGCTTGCAAAGTTAAACAATGTCCCCTCGCTTGCTCTGTCTGAGTAAATACAGACCATATTGGAGTAAATAAACAGCCAGGCAGTGTCCCAGACAATGGGCCTTGGCGATGAATTAATAAACTCTGCCTCTTGCATTAGCAGAGTGTGACTGGAACTGGCAGTAGTCCCTGGCTGGACTCCAGAAACGATTATTACTAGACAGAGCCAAAGGAGACTTGGCACGAAGCAGGGCCCACAGCTGGAGATTAGGTAACAGAGTCAACGCTTTACAGAGCTGCCAGGGCGTTGGTCACCCTGTTTGAAAAGAGGGTCAAAATTTTGTTTTTGTGGCTCATATTCACATATACTGCCTACCTCCAAAACTCACACTGATTCAAGCTATAATTCTCAATGGATTTTTCTTTGTAGAACTGGATCTGTCATGCCAAACCCATAAAGCTACCAACACTACTGCTTAAACAAAGCATTATGGCATCCCCTGACATAAATGTGCACCATCCATTTTCTCCCTGCCAGCTGACATGAGACCCCATTTATCCCAAGGTATCTGATGCCCTTTAATGCAGGGTTGTGCCATATTGCAAAATGGATGGTGTCTCCATGAATACTAAGACTATGTCTTAGTGGGGAAAGGGGTGGCGAAGCTCCTTTTTTTTGTAAAGAAAAGCTTCATCCAGGCTGGCCTCTTGCTTCCTGGGGCTGACAGGACTTGGAGCACTACAGAGGCATTCGGATCAACCTCTGGGGGAGGAAGCACCTTATATGAGTCTGCAGTGATGCTTTCTTACTCATTTAAGAGTGGTGCTGTCGGACAATCTCTTGAGGAGAATCCTTGGCCCTCACAGCTGGAGGAAGGTCATCCCAAGGCACAGCCTTTAGGAAGAGAGTGGTAACTTGTAAATATGGAGAGCAGATTGTGGATCCTTAATAACAGAAGGTCCTCCCTCCCCCGACAAAGAAAACCGTGTTTGCAGCTGAGGTCTTTGCAATAAGTTAGGAACATTTTACCAACACCAAATATATCTTTCACTGAATCAATACTTACACACATGTGAGTAAAGACGATGATACTGACCTCTTCTGTAAAGCACTTCGAGATCTAAGAATGAAAAGTTTGATGTAAGAGCTAAGTATTATTGTTATTTTTTTCATGTTACATATCACACACTGGAAAATGTAGGGAGAAAGTATGGGACAGAGGCCTACTTCTTCAAGAAGTCATAGAGCAAATCTTAAAGCCACTTCTGATGCGGGGACGTTTGTGTGCAGCCACCTCCGTGCCAGGACTTAGAGAAATAATGGTTTTGTGTGAATGTAGGGGAGGGCAGTTAGTGGACTGCTGATCCCAAGCAGAAAGAGCTTCTAAGCAGAGATGTATGTGCCAGTTCAGTTGGGAAAAGAATAAACCTAAGGGCACAAAAAACAGAAATACCTGTTTGATGGAGCAGTGTTCCCTCCTTTTCTTACCACCTCCTAGGAGGACATTTGAACCAGTTTGGTGGAAATAGGAATAGGAAGACATGTTAAAGGAGCTTTTCTTTTCTTTTGACAATCTGTAGGGAGAATTAATCAGCAATTCTCATAAATGGTGCCCTGAACCTCTCTTCATCCATCCCTTACTCCAAAATGATCTTCTGTCTTTTGGTCATAACTAGAGAGAGGCTCAAACTAGATCCTGAAATTGAAATCCATCTTCTTCCATTCACATTTTGGTTGGGTATATATTTGGATTCTTGCATCAAAATCACTTTTGATTCCAGATTTTGATGGTTTTGGTTCCAGGTCAGATCCAAAACTAGGGGGGGCCTATTTTCTGATGTGCTTCTGGTGTGGCCCAAGATGGAGAAAATCTCACAAGAACAGCTGATCTTCATGAGATTGCCAACATTTTGGGTTGAAATCTCACAAGAAGGGTTTGCAAGTATTTGATGCCATCAAATCCAAATGCTAGACCTGGCTCAGCCTCTGACTCTAATCTAAACCATATGCACTGCAGAGCTGAATATCACAAGTGTGGCTCATATCTAATCAGACCACTCCTCTCTTCTACTTTTCGCTCCTTCTCTTTCATGTCCACAGTCTGACATGCTTTTCCTGCTCTCCGCATTTCTTCTTCTCGTATCTGGTATCTGTTTTTCTCTTCCCTCCTGTCCTCTAATTGCTTCTCTTCTTTTTTGCTACCCCACAATTGCTACCCTTTTCCCCCTTCCCTTTTTCCTTGCTCCCCAGTTGTTCCAGTCTCTCTTTTCTTTCCCCCCGCTTTACAGTACATCTTTATGCTTTGTTCTGATAAAGAGTGGGATGCAGCTTTTAAGATTTGTTTCTTGGATGCAGGCAGCACTATTTGCTTATGGCAATTCAGCTTCACTGAAGCTGAGGGATGGTCACTCTAAACAACCCTGAAAGTAATTTTTTTTAAGCTACATTTTACTTTGGTGAACATGGTGCTCATTAGAAAAGACTAAACTGAGGGAACTAAAAACTGATGTGTTCTATTTAGCTGCATAACACGTGGCAGCACAAGCTTTCCCCACACCAACCTACTTAAGAGTATCCCAAACCTGACCTGGACTGACCACCTCAAAGTAATAATACCACCTCGTTGTTATATAGCACTTTTCATCAGTAGTTCTCAAAGCACTTTACAAAGGATGTATGTTTCATTATCCTCATTTTACAGATAAGGAAACTGAAGCACAGAGCAGTGCATTGAACCCTGCCCTCCTGATTCCTAGTCCACTGCTGTATGCACTAGGTCACACTGCCTACACAGGATCATATTATGACCATGCTCATTCGCAGGGCCCTACCAAATTCACGGTCCATTTTGGTCAATTTCACCATCATAGGATTTAAATCTGAAATTTCATGGTATTGTAATTGTAGGGGTCCTGACCCAGAAAGGAGTTGGGGGAAGGGGTCGCAAAGTTATTGTGTGTGTGTGGGGTGCAGAACTGCTACGCTAACTTCTGCACTGCTGCTGGCGGTGGCTCTGCCTTCAGAGCTGGGCGCCAGGCCAACAGCCACCGCTCTCCATCCACCAAGCTCTAAAGGCCGCACAGAAGCAGGGCCGTCCCTAAGGGGGTGTGGGGCCCAGGACAACCCCCTGCTCTGGCCTAGGCCTGCCCCCACTCCAACCCTTCCTCCAAGCCCCCACCCACCCTGCCTCTTCCTGCCCTGCCCTGGCCCACCTCTCCCCGCCCCCATTCCACCCCTTCCCCCAAGCCCCTGCCCCGCCTCTTTCTGGCTTCCACCCCCTCCCTCGAGCGACGCCGGGAGCCAGTGGGGCAGAGCGGAATGGGGCAGGCTGGGTCTGGGTTGCTCGTTGTTGCCGGCACAAGGCCCCCTGCTTACTCCCCAGGCTGCCCTGGACCTTACGTTCCGAAGCGCAGGGCCCGGGACAATTGCCCCGGTCAGTCCTATAGATGGGACGGAAGTAAGGGTGGCAAACCATGACCCCTCTAAAATAAACTTGCGACCCCCCACAACTCCCTTTGGGGGCAGGACCCCCAATTTGAGAAATGCTGGTCTCCCCTGTGAAATCTATATAGTATAGAGTAAAAGCACACAAAAGACCAGATTTCATCCGGGGAGAACAGATTTCATGATCCGTGATGCGTTTTTCATGGCTATGATTTTGGTAGGGTCCACTCATTCAGTAGTTTGTGTGCTGAGACTGCAATCAAGAATCCAACTTTGTGCCAATTTGTGATCCGAGCCTCTGTCCACTACGAACTTCATTAAGGCCCCAAACCTATTTTGAATTGCTCTCTGCTCAGTAGCGAATGAAACAACTTTGGTTAATATCGACTTTAGTTGAAGACAAATTGACCCCCAATGGCAAAAAGCCCTATTCCCTTTTTATCAATCCCCTGAGCTATTCAATCCCTTGAAAGTAAGGGAGTGGAATTTTGTCTCTTATTTTTGAAGTTAAATACAAAAGAACTGCTTTCTGTTAGCCAAGAGTTAGATGTTGTTCTTTTCCTTAAATAACCCCCAATTTGATAAACATGGGCACTGCCTGCTGGTGCCTTCAAAGAGCAAGGCCTAGAGAGAAAACCCAAGTGGAAAATGAAATTCAGAAGAACTAATAAAACATTTTCTGAAGAGTCTGAATCTCCCACTCCAAAGAAAACAAAGAGGTCAAATGACCTTTCAACCCGATCCTTCTTTTTTTCTGAGACATTAAGAAAAACATTCTGAAAACAATGAGTTTTCATGCTAATTGTCCCTCCCCTACCTCCTAGCTCCTGCCAAAAGCAACATTTCAATGGCCATGGAGTGTGGGGGTTGAAAGCAAATGAATGAGCAAGGGAACACTGGCTTTCACACATCAATGACTACACTGTCAACCAGACCCATGGAGACTCAAGGTGAGGGAGTCAAGCACACAGACTATTACTGACTGACTTTTACTGAAGTGGGTACCTGAGATATTGTAATCAAAGTGGGCTGTTGAAAACCTTTGTCAACAGCATTCAAACTGAGAGGTCAAAGGGTAAGAAAAAGGGCTACACAGAGGTAAAGTGCAATTTCAAACTTAGCCCCTCTGCTCTGCACTAATAATTACCAAACATCTATTCACATGACTAGTGGAAATCTTCACAGATGAGATCTGTCCTAACCTAGGTCTATAATGATTTTGGTGACAATGTATTATTATTTGTTTGTATTACCGTGGTGCTTAGGAGCCCCAGTCATGGAGCAGGACCCCATTGTGATAGGCTCTGTAAAACACAGAACAAAAAGACAGTCCTTGCCCCAAGGAGCTTACAGGCTAAATTGGTGAGAGGACTGGTTTAAAAATAATGGAATGTGACAAAAAGTGGTGCTTTTCTATGCAAAAGGCTTCCTGGGCATTTAGCACCACTGTTTTCTTGCATTAGGAGCTGGAGTAGATCCGCTGTAACATGTTTCCAGAGGCAAAAGGAATCAAGGTGTTTCAGACTGAATTCACTCTAGCATCTGGATCATGTTCTACAGGGCAATCTTTTGGAATATTTCTCTGCAGTAATAGCACTGAGGTCTTCTAAGAGAGGTCTCCCCCTTTCACTTCCCAGGAAATGATTCCAACCTTCCAGCCCAATGGTCTACTCATATCCTGAACCATGCAGGGAACAAGAATATTCCTGACCCTGACACTAACTGGTTCTGTGATCTTGGGCAAGTTGCTGAGGCCTTCTCTGCGTTAGAGAATTTTTACAAAAAATCCACTGTTGCTCATGTTGGTGCAGCTGGTGTTAGCAAGGTTTGGAGCTCCTATGTAGACAGGTCTGTGCTCCAACAGCTGTTTTTGGTATTCTGCTGCTGAAGCTGGAGAGCTATCTGCATTAGGGCTTTTGACCTTGCTAACTCTGGAGCAGTTTCACCATTTTTGTAAAAATTCTCCAGTTTTAGACAGCTCCTTACCCTCTGGGTCCGCTTCCCCATCTGTAAAATATGGATAATAACACTTATGCAGCTTTGTAAAGTGCTTTGAGATCACTGGATGAAAGATGCTGTGAATGGTCTATAAGTGCAACATAACAGTAACTTGCTGTGGCTCCACTGAGACTTAAGCTATGCCTATATTTTCTCTTTTTCATTGTCAGTGGTGCTAACAAGTACAAGGAAAGAACAGAACAGTTTCTACACTTCTTTGGAACCACAATGTAAAAGCAGTGACCCTGGGAACCTACCTCATAATTCCCAATAAGCACATGAGTGGGTTTAGGTACTGGGTGGGAGCAGGGGAGGAGGTTAAGAAGGTTAAATAAACAATTCCTCTGGGACCTTTTTGTTACCTTTGGGATTTATTACTACTATGCAGTAGGCGTTTCTAAGGCAAAGTGCAATTTTGTGGTTCTTCATCAAGACTCACATTCAGTATATAAAAAAGAAACTCAGAGCTGAGCTTTTGTTGAGCAATGTTCAGTTCATTAAGCAATGAGTCAGCCTTGGTTTTGTGGTAGAGGATTCGGCTTTTCCTTAAAGGTGGGATCAAGATGCCCATTTCACCATAATTTACCTCTCATCTATGCCACATTACAAAATTCATATTTACCTTCATCCCACATAAACCCGATAATCTCTTACTTTTGTTAGTCTAAATTATTTATGTTAGAAATGCTGAATCATGACATTGAGGTTAGATAAAATGGTATTGAGGGTTAAAATAAAAATTATTCCCACATCACTGTAAGATCCCTGTACTATTATTTTCCTTGTGTCTTTATGTGTTATGTTTTGAATAGGGTTTAAGGGGTGCATTGACCTTGGTCCTCTGCACAGGGGTGAATTCCACCCTCAGTGAATTGAATGCTTGTAGATGGTGCTTGTTTAACAGTCTTTGGAATGGAGGTCTTTGGTAGACAACAAGAACCATATTGGGCCATAGTGCAAGCTTCCTACACATAGTCCTACCAATGTGCCAGCACCCTGTTACAGAGTGACCACCTCTCAGGGTGAGAAAGTAGTGACTCTCTTAAGTCCATTCAATCTTTGGCCTTATAGAGACTACAAATAAGGGGACAAATTGTAGTACTGTGACAAGGGCACCTGTCAGCCTAGTGATGGAAGAACCTCAAATGAGTCAGAGGTTCAATTCAGCTAAGCACCGCAATTTTGAAAGCATATCTGAAGCTTATTCTGACAGTCTGAATGTCCTGGTTTGCAAAAGTGGGCTAGAAATCTCATGAGAAAAATCTCTCTCGAGACTTCTAGTATTTCTGGTTTTTTTATCCAGCCAGAAATACTAGACGAACAGCCGTTCTCACTGTATTTTGGTACTTTGGCTTCCAGCAAGAAACCAGGTGTGCAGAGGCAGCAGTGAACATGAAAACTAAAACTTTATCATAATTTTTGAACCTCACAAAAGGTTCAGTTTGAGGTGAAGGTTAGGGTTAGTCTTACTTTTCAGAAGCAATTCATTAATTGTCCACAAAGAACTGGACTTAGACCATCAATTCATTTCACATATTCCAAATCACAGCCATCCCATAACAATTAAGTTAGATCATTACCAGTCTGGTGAGATTAGAATGAGTGATCCAGAGCAAAAGGTCTATTTCCTATCACCAATCACCTGAGCCACCTGTGTTTTTCATTTTCACATTGTCCTAAATTTGATCTCTGGCATCCTTTCTGTGTAATGAACTAGAGTCTCATCTCAACACACTCAGGCTGTCACTGCAGCCAGCTAGGCATTCTGACCACATTCAATGTTCTGTCAAATTAAGTAAGTAAAATGAATATATGCAACTAGATTCCAAAGTGATGTGTAAAGTGGTGCAAACTACATGTCAGTAAGTGGGTACAAGTGGGAGAAAGGGAGTCTAACTAAATGTAAGGTCGACCTCTTACTAAAACTTAGTGGGGATTTTTGGTTGGCCATCTGCCAGTACCAAAAGAAAGGGGAAGGGTTGATGGGACCAGGACCTGAGACTGACAGTCCCAGGGACAATGGGGAGAGGCCAACACTCCAGGTCAGCCTGATTGACAGGGTGGGCCGACTAATGAGGGAGTCAGGAGGCCAGGGGTCCCAACCTCCATGTGGGCTGGAGCCAGGGGTGAAAGTAAGTCCAGTGACTTACTGGTACGCTGGGGCCAGCTCTGGCTGCTGGAAGGGGCGGGGCCTTGGGCAGAAGGGGGTGGGGCTGAGGGGGTCAGAGCCAGCCCCAGCCCACCCTATAAGGTAAGTGCTCCCCCCTCCCCCACTGGGGTAGCAGCAGCAGCCTGGGGCTCCGGGGGCTATTTAAAGGGCCCAGGGCTCCCCTACTTCTACTGCCCCAGTCCTTTAATTAGCCGCCGGAGCCCTGGGGAAGCGGCGGGGCTCCAGCGGCTATTTAAAGAACTGGGGCAGCAGAGGCAGCTGGAGCCCTGGCCCTTTCAATAGTTCCTGGAGCCCCCGCTACCCCAGGGCTCTGGGGGCCATTTAGAGGGCCTGCGGCTCCCCTGCTTCTACCGCCCCGGTCCTTTAAATAGCCCCTGGAGCCCTGGAGTAGTGGCAGCGGGGCTCCAGCAGCTATTTAAAGGGCCGGGACGGTAGAAGCAGGGGAGCCCCGGGCCCTTTAAATAGCCACTGGAGCCCTGCAGCCGCTACCCCAGGGCTCCAGCAGTGGGGCTCTGGAGGCATTTTAAAGGGCCTGGGGCTCCAGCCACTGCTGGGAGCCCCAGGCCCTTTAAATTGCCCCCTGGGGAAGCCGGGCTGCCCCAGTACGGTGCACTGGCTCTTGCCGGTACGCCGTACCGGGGCATACCAGCTTACTTTCACCTCTGGCTGGAGCTGCCTCGGCCAGAGTGGGGCTGAGCTAAGGAGAGAGCAGGAGCCTGGGCTGAGCTGGGGAGCAGAGCTGCACCAGCCAGAGCCAGAAGGAGCAGCCCAGGGGGCTGGAGGCAGAGCAGCAGTAGTGCTGAGGCAGAGTGGAGCTGGGGCTGGAGCTGGTGTGAGCAGCTCAGAAGAGCGAGGGGGGACTATGGGCAGTGGGCCCAGTTCAGGGAGAAGCCCCAGCCAAGAGGCCTTGCAGGCCAACCTTGGAGGGGGATTGTAACTGTGGAGGAGGGATGGGGGCCCTGATGCTGGGAAGAGGGGCCCTGCCATCTAGAGACTGAAGGCGTGTGGCCACCGCCAGACTAAGTGTCTGACCCACAGCATCCCTGCAACATAACCAGGGCCCGGGCCGGAGGCCTGGGCCGTGTGAGGAACAGGCTGTCAACTTCCCTTACATTCCAGAGATGCTGGTTGTGATGTCCCCATGCCACAGAGCTGGGTTATGTGTTTTCCTTTAACCATTCCCATTTTTTCCTTATTTTTTAAATTGATTGCTGTTTAATAAAGCGTATTTGCTTGAACTATATGTAATGCCCAGTGGGTCAGGGAAGCATTCAGAATGGAGAGAGCACTATGGAGTGGGAACACCCTAGACCCTGACCTAAGTGACCATTGGGAGTTTAGCCCCCCAGGAATCCTGGGCCCAGCCTTGTCGGGGTTAGGATGACTCTTCCACACAGGAGAGTGAAAGAGGAGTCCTCGAGGTCAGGCAGGCCTCTAGGTAAAGGAGTGGGAGCGAAGACTCTGATCCTTTCACTAGCTAATTCCACCAAGGTAGCGTATAAGCCAGGAAAGTTACGCACAACAGTGGGACCAATCTGCCACTTACATAATTCTACATTTTTGTAACTTAAATGCTGATGGGCTGAAAGACAGAGGTGCATCAGGAAAAGCAACATGCAGGAGGAAAGGATTTAACTTATATTTTCTTACACTTTCTACCAACTTAAAAATCCCTTACGCCCTCTTAATGATGTGCAAGTTATATCACCTCACACATCACCTCTGACCTTGGCCCCTTGTTTCATGGTTTGTCACAGATGCTTAAGATCTACTAGTACCTGAACAGAGATAAATGAGGACCATATGGAGGCATATGATTGGACTCTAGTCCACACAACCTTCCAAAAAATTTCTCATCTTAATGAAAATGGAACATGAAAAATGAATACAAACGTTCAGTTCTAAATTGGCATGAGGCTCAGAGAACACAGAACAGGCCCAATTACCTTTAGCAGTAGCTATCTTCAAAAGGGCAATTTCAGACATTAATATGCCAATGGAAATTTTAGGTGTGGGGCATTTTACTGTAAAACCAACATTTCTTAAAGAATAAATTGAGTCAGCAAGTGTCAGACAGCCTGGAAACCACAGACAGAAGTGCTGCTCCTGACCTTCAGCTGACGCTTGGACCTTCTTGCTGGTGCTACAATGCCCTTTTCTCTGAGTAAGTTCATAGCCCTGAGTTTTTAATAAGATGGTTTCCATCTTAGTGTATCTCCGCTTCAGTTAGACAACACATAATGCACTAAAAGAGGCAGATGCGCGCAGTTAATTACAGTGTAATGAGTAAACAAACCACTTTTTCCAGCTTTATCCATGGTCACTCAGCCTTAGATGGGAGTCCAGTTTCCAGCTAAAGGGGCTCTTGTTCTAGTCTCTAGCCTAGAGGAGATAGTGACGAGGCTTGTTCCTTGAAGCAGAACACAGTTGCAAAACAAGCGAGCAGACTGTGTATAAGGCATGTAGAATTATATGTTGTGATGACTTTTTCAAGAGGATAATATAACTTCAGATGCACCTGAAAGTGTATTAAACTTCATTAATTGTTACTATCAATTATAATATTTTACATTTCTGTTGGCCTTGTCTTGAAAGCATCTCAAAGTTCCTAACAAAAGTTATTTATAAACATGAATTAATTAAGGCTCAGCACATGTCTAAAGTAGGGTTTTTTATCCCCATTTTACAGATGGGGAAAATGAGACAGAGAGAGGTTACAGTGAGTGACTTGCCCAAGGACATGCTGCAAGTCACTGATGCAGCCAGGGGTAGAACCCAACTTTCCAGTCTGTCTCATATTGTTTTTGTAATGATACATCATGTGTTTAACCACAGTAACTGTGTTAAGACATGAGGAGTTTAAATGGGGGTGGGAAAGGAACAGCATAGCAGGAGAGTCTGCTTGTGTGTGAGAGAAGCCCACAGGGATGCTGAAAAGCCTCTGATTTACTCAGGGGAAGGTGAATTTTACAGTTTGTAAACAGATCTGCATTTTACACCTCTTCCCACACTGCCATGCCCCTGTCCCCACCATCTTCATGGATGAAACATGGTAGTATTTGTATTTCAGAGATATAGCCATATGACAGGCCTCAATTTAGATTAGCTGTAAGGCAAGACCCTGGAGTACGGGACTCTGCAATTGCACTTTTTTTTTATCAGTTAATAATTTATCCTCAAAGTATGACTTCAGTAGCAGAATACAGTTCAGAGTAAAAATTCCCAAAGAGCATGCACATTTAGATGGATTTCCTTCGCAGGCGGTGGTGTTCCCTGCAGCTGGGGCTGTTGGACGATAAAGTGCTCCCAGGGGAGGAGAAACCAGTGGGATCCCTCGTGCTCAGAGAGACCTCATCGATTTTGTAAGAAATGGAATTATAGTAAACGGGATTGGTGTGGCAGCTGAGGGTCTCTGGATGGGAGGGGGCAGGGCTCTCACATAGCCGCGGTCTGTAGCACAAACACGTGCAGAAGGAAGGGACTCTGGCGGTAGAGTTTGAAGAGTGGCGTCTTGGTCTATCAGCATCTTCCTGCATCAGTGGGATGAGGTTCTTTTGACTTGTCCTGTCTTCTATGGGTAGAAAAATAGCATCTCTGATCTTACTGGCTTCCTTAGCTTTCAGGTGGATGTTGTTCCTGACTCTCCTCAGGGATGCCCTCTCTTCTGCATCCCGCCTCTCATCTTCCAAATTCATAGTCAAAAACGTAAGGACAACTAAGTTTAGGAAAGCACCCAATCACAGACAAACCGACCAAGATGTACATGAAGCTGAAAGCCTCATACGGTGGCTTCTTCTGCAAAGCTTCGTTTTTCTGCAGAGCTACAAAGTCCCCAAACCCAATAGTGGTCAGGGTTATGAAGCAGTAATAGTAAGTGTGGAAGAAGGTCCAGCCCTCAAAATAAGAGAAGGCAGCTGCTCCAACACACAGTGTTCCCATGCAAGACAGGAAGCCTGCAAGGCAGTCATATAGTCAATCTCCCTATTTCCAAGGCTTTATCATGAGGAGGTCAGCGCATTCTCTGCCATTCTGCATTTGAGACTTTGTCCTGATGTTAGTGAGTGAGTGGATAAGCACTCTCACCACCACCTTGAAAACAACACTGCAAGTATGCAGACAGACATTAGCCCATTGCTGAGACGGAACCAATGGTGGGATGAGGATTGTGTGCATATGGACAGTGACCTTTGAGCTGAACCAGGGCTCTGAAGTGGGAGTACACAATCAAAGAAGCAGGAGCCTGAGTCCAGGGTTAGTGCCACAATTCAGTGGAGAAAGGGACAAATCTAAAAGCACAATTAGAAAACTGCACTTTCTGACTGTCTCTACAAAGTGCTCTGCCATTCCCAACTGTGCTGGGGTGGAGGTGAATTTACAGTGCAGTGGGAGCACTAACACAGTTAATGTTTAACATTATTATTACCTCATCTTCCAGGGGCTCCTTTTAAACATAACAATTGACAACAGGCTCCTGACAGTTTGGAGGAGACCGACCTCAGCCCTAAGACTATGATGAACATGATTTCCCCTCCCCCTCTGTTTTGATTTTCTGCTCTGTTACCCCAGAGCCTTGGCTGGCCATGACCCCTGGCTGCTTTTTCTGTAATTACCAGCTCCTGCCAGATTTACTGTGGAAGTTAATGTCTGTTCCAGCCAAGTCAGCCCGCACTGTTACATTCTATGAGACTGTAACCCTTTCATTACAGGCAGCAGTAAAATATATGAAGTAATAAAGCTTCTAAAGGCCTTTGCAGAAGGTTTTATACTTTCTGATGAGGATGTTGAGTTAACACTGTCGCTCCTCACATAAGCTTTCCCTGTGTAGCTGTGTGTTGAGGATTCTGGCCTGAGGATTTTCTAGTCCTGAAAAGCACACACAGTAAGCGCTGATGAGCGAGGAGAAAGGAAATCTCATGGAGATCTTGAAAAATCTTCAGTTTCTCCCCAGTCTGTGAAATTCCTGCGGGTCTTTCCCTAATCAATTAACATTCTTCAGGTTTGTCCTCCAAACCTGCAGTGTTTTTATAGGGAATTTTTTTTAAAAATAACCCAAGAAGTATGCCATGCTAAAAATGGTGAGACTCAAGCTCCAATGGACCTCCAGCCGAAGCAAATGCCAGAATTTATGCAGCACAGCCATTAGGAACACCTCTCTCTAGCCCCACACATTTTGCCTTAGGTCTAGTTAATCAAGGCAACCCATGGATGGCAACTATTGCAACATTGCACAGGCTTTTAAACAGGTTTATATAAGATTAAGCAAGATTATACATGCTTGATTTTAGCCAAAAGTCCAAATGGATTCCAAACAAAGGCTAGATTCTGATCTCAGATACATTGGAGTAAATCTCCAGTCAATAGAGTTACTCCATATTTATAGTAGTGTAAGCTGAGAATCAGACTCAAGGCCTATACTTATGCTCTTACCATTGCTGCCAGCAATGGAGCAGAACCAATGACAGCTGTAGAGAGAAATGTAAAAAAACAAAAACAACCCCCAAACCCTAACATAGACGCAACCTGGGAGACAAAGGGATCACTGAAGTACTGGCTTTAGTCTGATCTGTTACAAGGGAAAGAGAGAGACACTATGAATTGTCCACACAGTTTTGTACCACATCAGTGACAAACTTTTCACCTTAGTGCTACAGATTGAGCACAGTTCATGGCAACTAGCGCATTGTTGGGAAAAACTAGCACTCAGCTTTTCAATGAGGCAATCAGAACTGACTTTGGCAGTTTGTGGGGCTTTGTGGAAAACTGGAATCCTGAGCTCACTGGAAGGATTGGGGTATGGGCTTCTTCCCATTCTGGCCTCACATCTAGAAGGGGAGATTAGGCAGGCTTGTGAATTGCCAAGACAGCACAAGGGCCTGGGGTCCCAAGTGGTAGTCTGATTTTTTGGTGCTTAAAACTGCCATGTAAATCAGAGCACTACAGATAAACTCTTTCCTTACCATCACATCCTTGAAATTAAGGAAATATGTCTGTGGGGTTGATGTGAATTTTACAAGTGCCGGACTGCAACCTGATATGGATGATGGTGATGTCACAGATTCTGAGCGAAATCTTCTTTTGTCATTCTTTGTTGTTTTTTCCCTCACACACAAGGAGGGAAATATGTATATCTCAGTCAAGGTGACTTATTTCTGATTTAGGAACTCAAACAGAGAAAGAACAAATATAAGGCCTCCATGGAGGAGGATGAGAGAGAGATATCAAGAGATCACAGTGACTTCACATGTAACATTCTGATCCAGAACACAGGTGGATGCTCCCCCTGCCCAGCCAGGAATACCTCTGAACAGCACAGTGGCAGAATAAAAGATCCTGTTGCAGTACTTGGTGCAGGGGAGTGTCAAGGGCAATCCTGAGGCTGATGGGGATATGGATAATGCTCTCTGTCTTCTGGGTATTTTGAACCAGTGTCCCATAGGTGGGTATGAGGAACTGCCATAAGCTAGTGTAGCCCTTGAGGCTGTTCTAGCTTATGTGGTGGCCAGGTAGACCTAGAATTGGAGGGTGCAGATGTTGTGCCCCCAGCCTGCACTGCTCAGGAGGGTGCAGGTCAGACTCAAGCTTGCTGCAGCATAACTGAAACACAAAATGGCAGTTACCTTTCAGATATCCCTGTAGCAGGCAGAGAATTGGCTCTCAGTTTAAGGCGGCAGTACATGAAACCCAGAATGGCAACAACTCCTGAACAGTTCCAAAGATGCATACGTCTCTTTACCCAAGCTAGTGAGGCTTGAAGTATTACATGCAGTATCACACACACACACAGGTGCACCATGGCCCAGTTATACTTTGGATGCCAGATAGCCTGAATCATAAGGATTTGTGAATAGATGTGGGATGGCATCATGGTACACAACCGTGTGCGACAAAAATGGAAAGACACTTTGGGCTAGTGAGCATCACAGACTGGATCATGAACATGGTCATACCCTCCATCAACCTGCAGGATTCACTGAAGTTTCTACAGAAGGAATCTTTTTAAACCATATGTATGAAGAAACATACCATAGGCCTTACCGTACCTGAACAGACCACTGGTCCAGTTAGTCTGGTGTCTTGCCTCCTATAAAGACTTAAACCAGGTGCTACAAAGAAGGAGAAAAATCCCACAATGTATTCAGCCAGTAATGCACATCTGTATTATTTGGGAGGAGAACTCTGTTCTAAACACCTCAAGTTATGTCCTGATACATGTTTTAAAAGATTATTACTTTCCCCATCCAGCCATTATAATCTGTTATGTAAATACCATATTTAATGGAGATGGGCCCAAACCAAACCACAGAACTTGGAGGAGATTGGAATCTGACTCTAGACCCAAAGATGCATTTCATATCTGGATCCAGTCTCAGTTTCATGAGAGGAAAGCTGGTTCAGTGTTTAGGTACTAGCCGAGGACTTGTGAAACACAGGTTAAGTTCCCTACTCGGCTATGGACTTTTTGAGTGACTTTGGACTTAGGCTGTTTCTCATTTTGATGGAAATCAGTGGAAATTAAGAGCCTAAATACTTCTGAGGATCTGAGCCTTAGCTCCCCATCTGTAAAATGGAGATAATAGTATTTCCCAACCTTATAAGGGTGTAGGGAGGATGAATACATTAAAGATTGTGAGGTGCTCAGATACTACCATACTGGGACAGATATTACAGACCCAACCTAAGCGGATCAAAACACCATCAGATTGTGGGGAGGGGAGAACTTGAAAACTAGATCCAAATTTTACAGGTTGAGCTCCTCTCAGATATTCAAACAATTTAAAACCTTGAGGTATGGGTTGGAGGTGTGGAAAAAAACTTATCAAAAGAGCAAATGAACTTTCTCAGTTTACACATCGGTGTCATTATATAGCTTTAAAGGGACATTTTCAACCTACATTTAAGGCCTAAACTTCTTGGTGTCCTTTTAAGTGCTCTGAGATGCAAGGAGAAGTGGGGGAGAGGGAGATATTCCTGTCAGCTGGTTGCTTTATTATATGGGCTGGGATTTGCTTGGGCTGAGGGAGGGGTGTGTGTGTGTGTGTTGTAGCAACTGTTAAAGTACCTAAGGCTGGGAACTGGGGTTTTTTGTGTATCTAAAGCTAAATACATTAATAAAATAAGTTCATGGAATGTGTTACTGTTAGAACAGTAGAGTAACTTTGTACTGTTTTAATGATCAACAGTTATCAGTATGTACAGACCTTATTATTAGCTATTATGTGCACTGGAGATTTTGTGTAATTAAATAGTCTACACTACAGTGAAATACAGTGAGCTGTCTGTGAATTAGGCTATGTTTCTTCCTTATGGAGATATAGGCTTAAAATTGACCCAGCCACAGAACAAAAGCTTTGTCAGAATGAAAGAGTTTTGAAGTTTATGATATTAGTTTTGATTCAGACCCGAGTTCTCATGTTGATTTGGGAAGTGTGTTCACTTTGGGCCTCCCCTTTAACTCTATAAACAGAGGCAGTAACTTGGACTGGAAGCACTAAAAGTGATTTAAGAGATTCAACCTGAGATTCCAGGCAAGCAGCACCTCCTTCTGTTTGGTGTGGGGGCTTTTCTCCCCTCCTCCATATGAGTTGCTTTTTCCCCCTTTTTTTCTTTGCATGCAAAATACTTTAAGACTATTTATTCTCTGAGACAGTCTCTCTCTCTGTTAAAAGAAAAAAGAAAAACCCCCTCTCCAGATGGACAGCTGCTCCCTGCTTCTTTTGATGTAGCTTATCTGTCAGGCCAGTGCTCTCTTGCTCTCTGTCCCATCTCCCCCTGAGGCAGTTTTCCATAGAGGTCTCAGGGGAGCTTTGTCTCTCACATGTGTTTAAAAAGAAATGTGGGGCTGGCACAATGGCTCCACAGCTTGACCTTCGCCCTTCGGTGTTATGAGGGCCATAAAGCTCAAGTCCCTAGTAACAGTGCTGGTGACCAGAGCAGTTCTGTACATAGACAGAGCTCCTTAGCAGAAAGTTGTTTAACTAAAAATAATTTAAGGAGGAAAATAAAAGGTTATACAAAGTAAGCAATGTCTTTTATTGTCTAATTTGGCATTACTTCCCTGTGTGGCCAGAGGCAGATGGCTTAGTGGCATAGCACCAGCTTTGAAACACATAGGGCCTGATTCTCCTCTTATTTATACAAGCACAAATCAGGAGTATCTCCAACTAAGTTACACTAATATAACTAAAAGGAGAATCAGACCTTTAAAAATCCATAAGCCACAAGTTAGATTGTAAGGTCCTTGGGCTGGGACCATCTTTTTGTTCTGTGTGTACAGCCCCTGGATCATGACTAGGGCTCCTAGGTAGTTTGGTAATATAAATAATAATAATCATCCTAGGACTGTTAATTCAAACCCTAGCCTTCCAAAGCAGATAAATTGAGAACCAGGTAGTGTGGTCAGAAATAAGAACTGTTATGTTTTCCCATTTATAAAACAGCCTAGGCGACTTTTATTTCAGATTAAGAAAAGCAAAAAACAAGAAAATACAAATATGAAGTCTTCATGAGAGAGAAAGAGAGAGAATAAGAAAACATAGAGGCTCCCTCTGTAACCCTTGTATTTTGGACCAGAAGCAAAAAAACAAAACTGTGCAAGCAGGGAAAATATTTTCCCTTCAAGGTGCAACACACAGAAAACAGAATGACAGCATCTCCTTCCATCTCCATAGCCTCATATAACATGAGTTCCTTTTGCTTGAAAATGAGATGCTGTCTTCATTGCATGGACATTAAGTAAAACTTCATCTTCAAAAGTGGAGCAGGAATTGTGTATGGTAATTTCATTTGTCTGCATTTGCCTGATTTGTGTATGCAGTCATGCCATATTTGGGTGCACATGTGCTCTTATTTTCTGGATGAAAGCCTCCTCTTTCTGTTTAGAAGGTGTAGCCCTAAAGATACCAGAACATTTTTACTAAGAATAGAGGCCTACACTGGTGCCTTTGGCTAAAAATTCCCCTAATAGCAGGGCATTCTCAGCTGGCATAAAGCCAGTGCATCTGGCTCACATGCCAATTGTCCCCACCCCACCATGGCATATGGAATGAGAGAGCAAGTAAAGAATAGCAGGGGGACTTTTCCTCAAGTGCTGATCCTTAGCTGGGGCATAGTCTCTAACAGAATCCTATGGCTGGCATAAACTAGAACCATCTAGCGGTTACTTTAACTCATGCCAGAGCTAGGGCCAAAGTAGATCAGTCCACAGAAACAGCGAGTTATAACCAGCTTCCTGATGAGCTCAACACTCATATTCCACTGCTCCTGCACCAAGCAGACCTCAGAAGCAGGAAAGAATCAAGCCCTTTTGCTGTCATTTTACTCAGAACATGTGACTCTAGTTTATAACAGATGATCCTAATTATTATTCCCTCTGCCCAGGGCTAGCAGACAACTCTCCCTTATAACAACTGACCCCAGTAATCCCCTGGCTGCTGTGAGCTAGCTGATATAGTTAACTATGGGGTTTAGCTGTTGGGATTAACAATTCTTTCCTTGCTTAAGGCTATTAGATAACTAACTATGGGAGCAGAAGGATGATTGAGTGACTAAAGCACAGGACTGGGAATCAGAAGATCTGAATTCCATACCTGGCTCTGCCACAGACTTACTATCTGTGACCTCAAACAACTTATTTAACCTCTCTCTAGCTTATTTTCCTCATCTGGACAATCAGGATGATAATAACAAATTTCTACTTCAAATGGGTGTTGTAAAGATGCATTAACTGATGTATGTAAAGTGGTTTGAGATCTTCAAATGGAAGATACTGTATTTCCCACTTATACAACAGCTGAGAATTGTGCTTCGTTGAAACTGCTCACCCCACAGAAATTGCTTCTCTTCTAAGATAGTAGTTTCACTGCCTCTGTACTAGCCCTTGAGGCTGCATTACCACTAAAGGGTAATCTCACAAACTCTCCATTTGCACTTTATAACCTCCATGTAGGCTGCAGAGTAACAGATGCAGCCGTGAGAAGAAACCACACACCACAGACCTGCAGGTGCATGTGGGCCCTAGCGGGGAAGAATATTAACTATTTCCTGGTAATAGGAACAGAGAGTCTCTAGCACAGATGAAATTATCTATTGCTGTCTCCAATACATACTCTGAGCATGAAAATGTGGGAGGCTACTGTCCAGTCAAATACAAAATCTACATTCAGCTAGCCCTGAGAGTCTGTTTTGTGACAAAAAGCAGAAAGAAGATCCAGGGCCTGATTCTCCTTCACACCAAGCTGATGAATTTACACACTTACATACCCTAAAACGTCAATGTAGCATGCAAGGTTTTAGCCATCTAACTCCCACTACTGTTAGGTTAGCACTTTATGTGCTGAGGTTGTGATTACCACCTGTTGCAAATTTTTCAGGATGACTCCCGTTTTAATAAGGTGATCCTATGTCTTACACACAGAGCTTGAGAGAGATTTGCAGATCACAAAATCACTTTTGATCTCCAAAACATATGGGAACTAGAGTTAGGAGAATAATTCCTAATGGATATTTTATCAGAAGAATTTAACATTTTTTCTGTTGGAAAATCATCTATGAGCACACAATGATTTTCTCTAGTTTATTCATTAATTATAATAAGTGTCTGAAATTAAATGTGACTGGTCACATAAATTACATGGTACGGCTAGATGAATGCAACTCAATCAGATTTCCAGTGTGAATGTTTGCAGAAAGTGAATTTTAAATTGATTTCCCTCAAATATTTTACTGAATTCCCTTAAATGTGCTGTTTCTGCAATCATCTTTGCCAATAAACTTGTTTGCTAGAATATTAGTGAGAAGCAAACACAGAAGGGGAATAAACAGAGTGAATTCTTTTACAAACAATGAATATTTGTGGACTTTCTTTGAGTATTGGCACAGCTATAGCAGCAACATTGCAACACCAGATGATGATGCTTTGCTGCAACACAATATGTGGATGCATTATCATGATGTTACACTAAAGTCACAACACAGGACATTGCGACATCATGCTGTAAATGTCATGATGTGGTGGCGGTTGAGTTTATTTCACTAGGCACACTCAAAACCCTGTCTGTAGTGCTCACAACAAGGATGGTGTTTCAGTGGATGGCCTAGGATGACTTCAGCTAGATCCTGGATTTTACTATGATAATCAGTGATGGTGGATGATCCTTAAAAGTTCAGTAATTTGGTTCACAAAAATACCCAGCAGGTTCAATACTTAGCCAAACTTCTAGCCGAACCATGTGGATTGATAAAACTCGGTTGGAAATCTCATAAGAACAGGCTTTGCACCAGTTTCCAGTTCCTTCCTGCTTGAGCAGAGCTGAAATACTGGTTCCATGAAAACAGCCTCTCATGATATTGACCCTTCCATTTTTAATTCTTGTGAAAAGCTGGAACTGCAGACCTGCTTAGTACAGAAATATAATTTTAGAAAAAAATTACCCATCATTTCTGAATTAGAAAAAATGTGGGTGGTTAGATTTGGCCCAAATCTGGGCAAAGTTTTGGGTTGGTTCTTAACAGAAGTTGCATTTAATCTAATTTTTCTTGGCATAGATCAAATATAAATGCGATTTCATATTTTTTTGTTTAGTTGTTTGGCACATTGGTCAAAACTTGTCTTTGCTAGGGCTTCCACCACTACTGTCACTAATAGAGCTGAAAATGTAGTAGCAAATGCAGGAATTTTTAGGGAGAAAATGTTTGTGTAGATTAATTCAGTTTCAATGACCATTCAGTACTTGATCTCCCCATTAGGACAGTCAATAAACACCTAATTGTCAATTAAGTGGCAGCTGTGACAGATTTTTGGGACATGGACATCTATCCACTGAATGGATATCAGAAAACTCATATCACCAAGGAACTGAAAAACCATCAGATGCTAAAATCCTTATGATCAACACTGTACAGAGCTAGACTTAAATAGGCAACCCAGTGGTAAAAAAATTCTACTAACCCATTACCAGTCTACTGAGCCAGCAATTCCCACAACGTGGGCGGCCTTAACAAATATAGGAGTATATAAGGCTCAGTACATACATTTTTGTTTCTCAGGAAGCCTAGATTTCATGAAAAAAGAAAAGGAGTACTTGTGGCTCCTTAGTCTCTAAGGTGCCATAAGTACTCCTTTTCTTTTTGCGAATACAGACTAACACGGCTGTTACTCTGAAACCTAGATTTCATGGACTCTGAATTTCTGCACTACAATTTTTTTATTCTGCCTCCTTATTTTTTAGTCGTACATTTTAAGGGGCAGGGGAAGAGAAGAAAACACCACTGGTAGGATTTCTGGCTGGGCTTTCATTTCCTCTTTCTTGTTTGTCACTTGGTGGTTCTTTAACAAGAGAAAAAATATATACATATGGGGGGAGTGGGGGGCAGGGGAAAAAGAGAGCAGCTGCACCTCCTTCATTCCAATGAATGTTCTCCTGTACTTCAACTTCTTCACCTTTTGGTAACACTGAACTCCTGAAAATTTAGAGCACTCTCCCTTTAAGAGGGGCTGATCTCTGCCCAGCTGTTGACTTGCCTGAAGGTGAGACCTCTGCTTAAATTCATGGCTCCAGCTGTCAAAAGCAAAGAAAAGCAGCTTTTCCTTGGCGGCTTTCTGCTTTGGGTAGAGTTTGACATCTTCCTCAGTCAGCAGAATTTAATCAGCATCGAGTACCCACAGCCTCTCAGCTTCTCCACAGCTCAGCTATGGGGGGGAGAGGAAGGGGAATCTTGCTAATAGAAAAAGGGGATAGTCCAAGCACAATATGTATAAACAGATACAGACATGAACATGATCTAAAGCACGTTGCTGTCTAGAGATAGTCCCATTATGCCCTTTGATTTAAGAATTGCTGCTACCATTAGCTATACGGGAACACTCCCACTTGCTTATGGAGGAAATTCTTTCCTTGCTAAGGTTTTGCCATGGCTTCATTATTTACTCTCAGCTTCTCATGAAACACAGCTGTAATTTGCAGTTGACAATGATACTGATTGCAAAAGAAAGCTGATGAAATGTGCATAGGGATATGGTTCCCCATATATAGATGAACAAGTGAACCAACTTCAGCGATCAGTAACAGGAATACCTTGTTTGCAACCTACCTAAATATTAGATGGAAAGAAGCCCCTCTCCCATTAATTCTCACTCATATCTCAGTGAATCAAATAATCCAACCCAGTGCACAGAGTTATGAACAATCAAAAAACATTCACATTGCACCTCAAGCCCACAGAGCCTTGGGCCCAAGAGTAGATGGATTATAAACTGCAGCCTGTGCTCAAAACAACTTGGTATACATAAGCTAAGGTTGCTTACACAGGTGAAAGCTCTCAAGACTTCTTCCCCACATATAGTCTTGATTCTCCCTCCCTGCAAGCAAGCCCCAAAATCCCACAAAGAGAACTAAGGTAAGAAAGGAGGCAGTTAGCAGTAAGGGAGAAGTTGATTATGGGGTGGCATGATAGTTCCTCTTAGAGGTTTCAGTTCTGTGCTGTATGTAACTATTGTGATTGTTTTCTGTGTACTACACTGTATAATTTCTAAGGAGTCTGCTTGCCTGCTTTCTGTGAGACCCTTGAGTTTAAGGAGCAGTTTTCATTCTAGATGGCTATTGTTATGGAGTGAGGTATGAACACAGTGTTCTCTCAAAGAGACTTTACTTTCATTCTTTCTTGTTTTATTGATTTCCTTTGTGTAAAATAAGAATGTCTTATTAAAATATCTATTTATTCTTATGTTTAGGAAAAACAAACTCCAGCAATTCCAAGTATCTGTTTCACTTCCAACACCTGCAGCTTGTTTATCCTTTCCTGACAATTGTTATGCCAATTGTGGAGAATGAAGCAGTTGTTTTTAATTCTTTTTAGAAATATCATGTGTATCCCAGTTTAACTGTTTGATATTATTCTGCCTGACTGCATGTATTTAAAGCACAGATGGCTGTTAGAGGGAAACAAATCAATAATGATAAAGGTAAGGGACTGGCAGAGAGACTCAAAGGTACTTAAGGAAACAGTGGGGATACCATTAATTGGGAAATGTCCACAAGCTTGGCTCCAAACAGGCTAGCAGGTTAATTTTCCTCAGGCCTGAACCTAGGATCAAAGGTGCACTAAGGGTTAGATTCCAAAGGGATTTAGGTACCTAAGTCCAAAATTTAGATCCTCAGAACTCCCACTCAGCTTCTGCCTAACCATATAGGTACCTAAATTTCTGCTGATTGAGTCCTGTAGGTGCCTAAAAATCTGACTTGGGCTGACTTAAGACCTGACACCCAGGCACTTAGCTCACACCTAAGCCTTGGTAGGATCCTCAACTAGGCATTACCCTGCCTCTTGCCTGCAGGAACTGAGCAAGTAGGTGTTCTTACAGGTAGCCTAATAGATCAAACCCTGCACAAAACACAGATGCAGGAGGGTAACCTAGTATTTAGAACATTCTCCTAGACTGTGGGAGAGCCAGGTTCAAATCTCAACTCCATCTGCTTTGGACTTACATCTTCCAACTCTCAGGAGAGTGCTTTAAACACTGGGCTATGGGATATTCTGGAGTGGGGGGTGTCTCAATCTGTTGAAGCTGTTCCATATTGCATAAATAGTCATTGGAAATTGGGCTTAAGTATCTTACATCATAGGTGAGTGACAAACCACTGAGCTAAAGAGTCATTCTTGCTCTTTCTCTGGCCCTTTCAGTGGTGTCTCATATTGGGAGAGAGGTTATAAACCCAATCCATATATATGCCAAATGTCCACCATTTAGAAAGGCCATTCTTTATACCTTAGCAAGCTGTTGATCATTTTCCTCACTCTTTGCCTCCAAAAAAATCTCTCATAGATCAATGAAGTTACATTCTTATTTCCCTCCTCAAACCTTTCTAGAGCGTCCCAATGTTAACAGGTACTGTATGGACCCCCTATAACATCCGGGGTCTCCTCTCCTCCAATAATATCTCTCATATGTAAATAGATTGAGAACATCTGTTGTCGGGAGCAATTATTTGTATATTATACATTTATATTACTCCAAGCTGCTTGAATAATAATTGCAAATAATATATCTGTTGACATTTTCTGTCAGCTATTGAATTAATAATAAGTGAATACATATTTCCATTATCCATTAAACTCCATGGATGGTCAAATAATAACTTTGACAAAAGGGAAAGTTTGCTAATAATTTATTTGACAAATATTATCTATGAACAATTATTTTAATGATTCAAATAATCCTTCATAACCAGAAGGGGTATAAACATATTTTTAAAAAAATGAGAGCTGAGAGTCTGAAACACTGTTCCGTGGCAAGTGGTGAATTCCATGGCAAGTACCATGCTTATGGAACTACAGAATACATAGGAACCTCCCTAGAAAAAACCTCCCAAATAATTATGCTAGGTTGAGGGGTAGATGGAGATTGCTGATACTGATTTTATGTCAGAGCCAGTTGAAAATTGTCCACAAACAGTTGCCAAAAGTTTCAGTTGTGCAAAAGATTTTAGTTGAACATTCAAATTATTTTGACCAACTCTATTTTATCTGTCTAAAGCCCTGGGTGAACTTCCTCACAACTCCCATTGTGCCTGACCCCGAGAACACAAGGGGCAGCATGAAGGCTCATTATTATTAGGAGCTGCAGTAATTCTGCTACTACTAGGAGCCCTAGTTGTGGACCAGGACCCCTCTCTACTAGGTGCTGTACAACCACAGAACAACAACAACAAAAAAGTCCCTGTCCCAAAGAGCTCCCTCCCTTACGCACGCCCACACAGGAGCTGGGCACAATCTCACCTTTAGATTGCAAACAACTTGGGCTTTGTTGTCTTCTATGCTTTGTACAGTGCCAAGCACACTGTCAGCTCTTACCTCCTACTTACTTTTATTTCAATCCACAACTTAGGTTGTGCACTTTGCTGAATGCAAAAGAGTCTTTGGCAGTCTTTAAAATGTTCATATAGTATGCAATAGAGTGTGGAGAGGGATATTTGAGCCCAGATTGGGGTTGGCCTTGCGTTGTGAGAAGCCACATGCAGTCTCCACCCAGTGCAACCCTGAGCCAACAGCTAGGCATAACCCCCTCTAGAATTTCTGAGCACAAGGAGAGGGAAAGACTAGCATTGCCCAGAGAGACAGTTGCCCAAAAACGCGGGGTGAGGGTAGAGCTGAGCTGGCACTGGGAGACTGGCAGGCTCCCATGTTCTGGTATGCACTCCTTTTGGAATCCTCACTGGGTCCGCTAGAATGTCTTTAAGGGTGGTCGCTGGTGTAGAGCGTCTCCACAGCCACCTCAATACAGGCTGTGGCGAAATAACGACCGTATTGCCCGTAATGGGAGGTGTACGAAGCAGCACACTAATATATGGAGAAAAGTTGTTGGTTTACTTTGTAAGAAATTTTCATTCTTTTTACCACACGCACTAACTGTGGTAAATCCTACTTGACTTCTTGAAACTTGCAGTGTTAGGATGAATCGGGGATATTTGTGTGTGTTTGAAGCCAAGATCCCTGCTTCATTCTACCTATGGGCAGATGCGAGAAGATGATTTTTTTGGACATTGTAGCATGTTCAGGAGCAAACTGACATTTTTACAGCGAAACACATTTAGTGTACCACCTGGGATTTCTCTGTTCCTTAACAGGAACTAAAAAGCTCTGCACATGCTTCATTTTCTCTAACTCCAGGTCCCACCTCAGGAGGGTGGAAGACCACGAGTGTCGAGGAAGCCCCCCCGCTCTGGGCCCAGGCTAGCCTGAACACTTCTCCCTTCTGAAGGCTGCTGTGTTATACCTTGTGTTTGCTTTTGTTTTGTTGCATAGTTTTGCTTTATCTTTTTTGGTGATTCTTTGTAAGTGTTACACAAATAAAATTCTCTCTTAAAAATAAATAAATAAATTAAAAAAAAAACTCCAGGTCCCACTGCTAAACAGTAATATGGACAGGGATTTAACAGCTTCAGAGAAGCTGTTTTCAAAACTGGTGTGGAATAGGCACACCGCATTTACAAAGAAGAAGAGCTCTTCGTTGCGTTCACGACTACCTTCGAAGCGAGCCTACAGCACAGCTCTATAACAGGTGTAGCATGATTTAAAAATTATGCCCTGGAGAACAATGTGTACTCCTTGAGCCTGATTTAAAATTGTGTTAAACTAGGAGTCTAGAGGCAGGCCTAGAATCTAACTATCAAAAGCTGAGAAAATTCTCTCTCTCACACTCACACACATTCTGATACATTAGTCACTGCTACAATTCTCATAGGCCATGTCTTCACCAGTAAAAAAGAGTATGTTCTTTATCTCAGGTTAACTAATGCACGTGAGCTACCATGACATAAAAACACAGTGAAGACAAGGCACTTCAGTTTTACTGTGAGAGAAATTAGGCAAGGTCAGCCCTAGGCAGGGGTATAGGGGATGACCTCACCTAATTTACCTCACAGAAAAAAACTAAATTGCCTGTTCTTCACTATGATTTTTGCCACACAATAGCTCAGAGTAACCAGCAACTGTAAGATTAAAAAACACACCTTTTTAACAGGTGAAGTCAAGGGCACAGAAAAACATGCCCTCTTGCAGACATACATCTATAGAGACACTCTTGGCAACACACAGTTGTTGCACACAGACCTCTTAGACCCCACAGGGCCATCACTTTAAAATGCAGAGGGCTAGCCAGTGCTGTTCTGTTTGTCTCTCCCCCCCCACCCCCACCCCGCTTTTTGCTGCAGGGTGTGCCAGCACTTGTCTTGGCAGGAACCAGCCTTGCACAGTAAAACTAAAGAAGCTTCCAGTGTGTTCGTGACTCACGCAGTCTTTAGCAGCCCTCCTCTCCCCTTGCTCCAGCAGACAAAGAGAAACAAACCTACATTGATACATGCTGGGAACATCCACACCTCCCTTCACAAAATGGCATGATCTGTGCTTCTGTAAATCAGGGCCTTGTCAAAATTATGCATGCATATATCACACAGAGTGAGTAGCGTACACACCAGCATCCACAGTAAAAATAACAGCGCCTTTTTACTGCATCCAGGCTTGTACGACAGTGTGGAAAGGACATTCAGATTCCGTGCTGAAAAGTAGCAAGTGCCAGGCTGACCGTCCTGGAGACTGAAATCCTTTATTTGTGCTCAGAGCAGGTAAAGCAGCAGCGTCAGCATCTCGATACAGCCCTGCCGACGTGCCTCTACCTTCTGGGGGGGGTGTTCCCTCTGACCAGTCCGTCTGTCCTTTTCTGTAGAGACTGCCAGCCAAAAGATGTATCCTTGATGGTGACTGTGTGACATGGCCACCTGCCCTCTAGAAATCACCCTGTGAACCTTCGATTTTCCACAAAGGCTACCAATCATCTGTCATATAGTGAAGAATCAATTTTCTGCCACTGCTAACCTTTTCTGGATTACAACCAGTGGCCTAGATGTTAAAGGCTCCCTATTCCATCACCAGTCCCCAGAGTGAACCTGTCCTGCTCTCTAAATAAATGAACAACTGAGTAAACAGGAAGATTTTATTGCCTTTATACAGAAACATCTACAGACTTTAATTTCTGCCTCTTATCAGCCCCGCTTGAGAAAGATGACAACCAGGCTCCTTCACCTCAGGACTTTAGCTATCACGTGTGGGAAACCTTTGTCTATAAGTTAGCGTACGGACCTTCTGCCATCCCTCTTTAGTTCATGAGCCTTGGAAACTAAATGCCTGCCCTTGCCTCTCTGTGTCTACTGGATTTTTGTCTCCTGCACAAAAACGGCAAGACCAAGGCAAATCGCTCCCACAGAAATAAGGAGTCTCGGATCTGTGGCTCATTCTAGAGCAGCATAGGAGCCATTATGGAGGCAGGGATCAATGGAGTGCAGTGTGCTCCAGATGTGCCTCCAGTATGTCCCCTATTCTAGAGCATCTGGTATGGAACCAACTAGAAAAGAATCAGTTGCAGACAAGCGATATAGTATGTGCCCTGGGACTAGACAAATCCAAGAGGGAAGTCTCAGAGAATATGTGTGCAACCCTGTAAAACTTCCAGAATAAACCCCCAGCATATATGAAAACCACACAGTTAATACACACAGATGTGCTGTCAGTCCCCACAGTATTGCATCAGAGGGGATGGGATGTTTTAAGTTTGGAATGGGAAGAGTTTGAAGAACAGTGATACACAAGGAGTTGCCTTTCCTCCATGAGGGGGCAGGGAGGTGTTATCATTTCTACATTAATCACTTGCACCTCCAACCTGCCTAGATCCCCTGAAAAGAAACAGCAAAGAAAACACCAGCTGCTGCAGCTTCTACTCCTCCTTCAGCACCCTGCAGTCTCTCTCCCCCCCACCCCACCCCCCGACTGTGTTTATTTTTACAGCTAGTCAATCAGCCAGAGGCTTGCATCCTGCAACAAGATCATCTGAGAACAAGCTGTAGTTTGTACGGCCCCTGAAACATTGGGTTTGTTTTCTAGTTTATGATCAACAGCAAAATACGTAGCTGAGAAAAGTGAGAGAAATCTTTTGTCACCCAGAGAGATGGGACTTTCATTCCACACCAGACACACAGAGGGATTTCCCCAGCCTGCTCCAAGAAAGCATTTCAGCCTTTCACTCAGGACTGTAATGTTCATGTAAGAAATGAATTTAGTCTCCACATAGATTGTAAGCTCGTTGAGCACAGACCATCTTTTATATATGTTTGTACAGCACCGAGCACAATGGGACCTCAATCCTTACTGGGGTTTCTAGAAGCTACTGTCATATAAACAATAATAATGTTCAGTCACTCACAGGCATCTGTACAGTTCTCCTCCAGTGGGCCCCACTGCTTCTTAACCCAATAGAAGGACTATTTTCTTTTTGAGTAAAAAAAGAGATTCACTTGTCTTGCTCATTCAGTCACTCCTCCACCCTGCTCTCCTGGTAGTCACCCCTTCCCACCCTCAGAGGAAGTGAGCACCTTTTTCTGGGATAAGAGAAATTCAGTCTCATTCAGCTACATTTATTCAGTCACAGGCTCTCCAACATGGCTACATGAACTGACTCTAAACCTGAGGGACAATCAGTGACAAGTATTACATTTTGCTCCATTAAAGAACACTTGCCCAGAAGAGAGACTAAAGGGAGTTCTCATTTCCTCTTTGCTTCACAGTTAGGAAAAAGCATCAGAGGGGAATGGAAAGAGACAAGACAGAGAATGCAGCAAAGAAAGACTATTAGGAAAGAAGGGGGTGATGGATGGGTGAGGGGGAGAGAGAGAGAGAGAGAGAGAGAGACAGGTCACTTGCTGGAGGATTCTCTGCTCCTTGAAGTCTTTAAACCATGATTTGAGGACTTCAGTAGCTCAGACATAGGTGAGAGGTTTATTGCAGGAGAGGGTGGGTGAGATTCGGTGGCCTGCTTTGTGCAGGAGGTCAGACTAGATGATCATAATGGTCCCTTCTGACCTTAATATCTATGAATCTGGGAGGAGGGAAGATGGGATGAGCGAAGATAAGGAAAGGAAACAGTACAGAAGAGCAGTGGCACCTGCAGCTGTAATGCATGGGGGGGGAGGGGCGGGGTATGTGTATGTGTAGACACCATGCTAAGTCAAAGTGAAAGTGGTTCAGGTGTGGGTACTATGTGAAAAATTGATCGAGGCTCCCTTACGGAAGAGACAGGAAAGAGGGGAGGGGAGAGACAGAAGAAAGCAGGAGGAAAACAAAAGAGAATAGATAAAGGGAGAACATGACAAAATCTTTCTTGCCAAAAACAGCACCTTGTAACAGTAGAGAAGTTTTGCATCTACAAATCTAATTCAGGCATCCAGAGCAATAAGCAAATCTATTTTGGGACAACTCTGCCATGTTTCATCCACGTGTGGGACATAAAAATCTCCAGCAAATTCAGCATCTTCCGCTGGAACAATTTCTTCCTCTCTTTATTGCATCGTCATTCAGGCAGCTGCAGTGGTACTTCCAGTGTCAGCAGCTCCTGGGCTTTGCTAATGGAGGCTTTCCAATCAAAGGCTTAAAGCTGACTACAACAGTCTGACTAAATAACATACCTCCAACATTTCAAATTGGTAAAGCCAGAGAAGTCTTACCTCTGCTGCATGGGAGGCCCGGCCGGTGTGAGGGTCAGGTGCATGCTACCCCTGGAGTGTGGAAGGCTCTGGGTGGTGTATCATGATCAGTGGAACTAGAGCCAGAAGGCCCATGTTTATTGGAGGGACTATTATTGAGAGGACACCAGTGGAAACAGGGGCTGTCTGGAAGCAATTCAGCCACCTGGACAGGACGATGGTCAGGGTTTGATAAAGTGCCATTTGTTCAGCTTCCCTTGCATTCAGGCTCACACAAACATGGTGGCAGCATCTGAACAGTGAGTTCATTTGCAGTGCAGCACCTGTCAGTGGGAGCCAGGGAACTCTATATGAAGTCCCCGGAGCCCTGGATTTTGCAAACAGAAACCTAGCCCAGTGATGGACCAGCAGAAGGAGGAATTTGAGCTGTTCGCGGGCCTGGCCATGCAGGATGACATAGCAAGAATGTAAAATTGTTGTTTGGCCTCACTGGGGAACAAGGCAGAGAAGTCTGCAGCACTGTGAAACTCACCCCTGCCTCACAGTAGTACAGTTCTAGGAGCCCTGGGGGCGTATTGCTCACCAAAGCAGAATGAAACTGGAGTGACACAGGCTTTTCACTAGAGACCAATCTGAAGGGGTGGGGAAAGACCCCTTATGTTACTGCCTTACACACACTGGCTGCTACATGCAATTTTGGGAACTTGAGAGTCTTCTCAATTCCGGACCGGATAGTCTGGCACTTGGGATCACCACCCTCGGGTGCGGCTGCTCTGAGAAGGTGGTGTCACATTAGACAAATGCTTAGACAAGAAAGCCCTAGGTGATAGAACACCCCCAGGAGTACATAGAGGGAGATACCAGCAAAGGAGAGCAGGTGGCCAGGGTTCCATATCCAGAGTGAGATGCATTTATTGTGGGAGACAGCAGGTAAAGGAGAAGTACCCCACACTATGACAGCATCGCAAGGAATGTGGCAAATTAAACCATTTTAGCAGAGTGTACAAGAGCAGAACCAGCTCTCAAAAAGATTCAGCCAGAAAAGGCACATCAGACAGTGGTGACTCATCATCATATCAGGTTTAGGTGGTCAGGACAGGAAACAACAAGGACAACACCAATCTCGGTGCATGCAACTATGGTGTGATTTCAGCTGGATAGCAGGGCCTCCTGCAATGTGATTCCTTGGGGTGAATTGGAGTCAAATGCACTGTGACACGCTGTACCTCAATGTAAGCACCCTGGAACCCCCATATTCATCACTGTCATAAAATTGAGATGTTTTGTACAAAGTATGCCTTGTGTGAGGTATCATCATTTTAAGTCTTGATCTGTTGAACATTAATACCCTGAAGTCCTTGTGGCACCTTAGAAACTAACAAATGTATTTGGGCATAAGCTTTCATGGGCTATAACTCACTTCATGAGATGCATGGAGTGAAAAAAAAGTAGGCAGGTATAAATATACAGCACATGAAAAGATGGGAGTTGCCTTACCAAGTTGGGGGTCAGTGCTAATGAGGCCAATTCAATCATGGTGGATGTGGCCCATTCCCAACAGCTGGCAAGAAGGTCTGAGTATCAACATAGGGAAAATTTATTTTTTGTAGTGACCCAGCCACTCCCAGTCTTTATTCAGGCCTAATTTGATGGTGTCCAGTTTGCAAATTAATTCTAGTTATTCAGTTTCTCGTTGAAGTCTGTTTAAGTTTTTGTTGTTGTTGAAGAATGGCCACTTTTAAGTCTGTTATTGAGTGTCCAGGGAGATTGAAGTGCTGCCCTACTGGTTTTTGAATATTACAATTCTTGATGTCTGATTTGTGTCCATTTATTCTTTTGCAAAATCAGACATCAAGAATTGTTCTGGGGAATCTCAGATCAGCTTACAAAGGCTGGTGCGTGTCCATTTTCCTATGAAGTAGTGGCAAACTGGGTAATGAGCTTACACTGGCCAGGCTTCTGACCAGTGCAAGATGATACAGTTCAGGGGTTCAAGACTTGGGAGCTGGGGGGAATTGATGGTTCATGAGTTGCTGGGAGATTACTCATGTGACTCAGTGGGGTGTGTCCCTGCCTGTGTAAGTGCGGGGCCTGTCAGAAGTTTGTAGCTTGACATCAGTATCACCATGTGAGAGGTTGGTGGGTTTGGAGAGCTCAGTGGTCCCACAGTCCAGGTTACACCCTGGGGACCCCATCAAACGTACCCATTACAAAGAGCAGGTACAAGTTAATAATATACATTGAGAGCATAATGCAGCCCATAGGAAAATGTGACCTCAGAGTAACTAACCTGAAAAATAACAGATGGTACCAACTGAAGTTTATGGCAGTGGAGGGAAGCACCACAGATCTCTCCTGGGGTCATACAACTGTGGTTTTGATCAGGGTGCAGCATCAGCATTTTATAGCTGCAGTGCAAGAAGCAAAAGGAGGAGTCCCATGGACAATTAAGACAATTTTAAATGCATATGGGAATGTTTTCAAAGGCAATGGTGTCTTAAGGGAAAGCTGCGACTTGAAGTAGACCTCCCAGTGGAACCTTTGTGCTTCCCAAGAAGGATTATGAAGTGCCACTGAAATTTTCTATCGCGCAAAGAGCTTGAAAGTCTGCAGAACTGGGGTATCCTAGCATCTGTGGAGGCCAGTAGAGCCTGGGTAAGCAGCCTGGCAATGGCAAAGAAGCCATTAGGCAAATTACACATATGCATAGACCCAAAACCAGGCATTGAATTGCTGCCCACAATTGATGATATTTTGGTATAACTCTCCAATACCAGAATCTTTACGGTCTGTGAGATGAGGAACAGGTTTTGGTGCACACGCCTGGATAAAGAGTTCAGCATACTGACAGTCTTTGTAACACCATTTGGTCACTGTAGATGGTTGCGCACGCCAATGGGCATAAGCCCAGCAAAAAAGATGTTCTGGAGAAGACTCACCCAAGTGCTAGAAGGACTGCGTGGGAGCATAATTGCAGGTGATTGCTATCTGCACCAGAATGGGGATATGATACAGAAGCTAAATAAGATCATGATGAAACTACAGGCTTTTCTACAGCAATGCAGGGACAACAACATAAAATTCAGCCCAGAAAAAAATGCAACTCAAAGCGTGTCCGGTGACATACATTGGACATCTAGTCCCATGGAGTAAAAGCAGATCCCAGCAAGATCAAGGCAGTCAGAGACATGCCAGCTCTAGTGGATGTGAAAGGGTTACAGCGCTTTGTAGGAATGATACATTTTTTTTGTCCCAGTTCTATCCACACCTGGTGGCAGTAGTGGAACCCATATGTCAGCTCACAAGTCAGGATTCTGATTGGGACTGGGCAGGTTCCCAACAGTAAGCATTTGATGCACTGAAACAAATGATAACAGATGCCCCTGTCCTGAAGTACAACCAGCCAGGAGAATTACTGACAATCTAGCGTGATGCGCTGGAGAAAGAACTGGATGTAGCTTTTTTGCAGGAGCAGCCAGTTGTTTATGCCAGCAGAACCCTGCCAGAGACTGAACAGGGGTATGCCCAAATAGAAAAAGAGCTACTCACTGTGGTTTATGGAGTGGAGTGATTCCAACAGTACACCTGTGTCCACCCGTAATAGTGCAATAGGACCACAACCCCTAGAGACAGTCATGGCAAAGTCCCTTCTTAGTGCTCCAAAGAGATTGCAGCACATGTCTCCAGTACTACCAGGCAGAGACCAGATATTATCCAGGATGATTACTGATGTAAGCTGGTGCTCTGAGCAGCAAGTTGGTGGGTGGGTATCAGGACACTGAATCCATTAACATGCTGCACTGTCTCCCAGTTTCATCAGTGAAAGTGATGAAAATCAAAGCAGTTATGGAAAAGGACATCCAACTACATGCAGTCGAGAGAGCAGCTGGAGCAGTACTGGGATAGGAAAGTTCCACCTCAGGCATTCTGCTGGGGAAAGGAGCAGAGTAAAGAGAGGTCCAGCAGCCCTGGCAAGGGAGAGGAAAAAAGCCATTTCCTGGAGGATCACTGCCTTGCAACAATAGGAGAAGAAGCTGTGAGCTTCCCCCCCACCACTTTTAGACATCACCCAAGAGATAGGGAGTTTGATATTATTGACATGAACTGTGACTGTAAAAATCACTGTTGCAACCATGGTCCTGTGGCTGCACCAGGTCTTGTACAGAGGACGTCAAGTGGGGTGTCTATGGAAAGGTTGTAGTTTGCTGGTTATGATTATGCTGTCTGTGTGTATCATATTTGTATTTGAAGTTATGAATATTGGCTATGTACTTGTATCTCAATGTGTTTGATTCTAAGTAGCCTCAGTGAAGCATTTGGTCAGCTTCTTGAGAATGGGCACTTACTGAGAATAGTCCTATCAAGAAACACTTAACCAACAATGGACTTTAGGAGATGCCAATCCACATCTGAGCCTTCCTGGGAATGTTCAAACTAACATGTAAAAAGCTGAATCATTCATAGACATGTGACTTGCCCAGGTAGCTACAAACTCTATCTTGTTGTTGTGACTTTGCACAGAAGAACAAAGGGGTTTCCACCCACAAGAGAGAGAATATAAAAGGCCCTGGAAGCCCTTCCATTTTGTCTTCAGCTGGCTCAAAAGATAGCCTCTCCACCCCAAAGAGATGCCTGAAAGAAACTGGAACAAAGGACAGTAACTATGGGGGTGTGAGCGATTGCTGGACCCAGACTAGGAAGGAGTCTAGTCTGTGAAAGAAGCTTATTGGAACATCTCTGAGGGTGAGATTTACGTGCATTTAGTTTCCTACTGTATTAGGCTTAGACTTGCATGGTTTTGTTTTATTTTGCTTGGTAATTTACTTTGTTCTGTCATTACTTGGAACCACTTAAATCCTACTTCTTATACTTAATAAAATCACTTTTTGCTTATTATTGAACCCAGAGTTAGTGACTAATACCTGGGGGAGCAAACAGCTGTGTATCTCTTTATCAGTGTTATAGAGGGAGGACAATTTGAGTTTACCCTGCATAAGCTTTATACAGAATAAAACGGATTTATTTGGGGTTTGGACCCCACTGGGAACTGGGTATCTGGGTGTTGGAGACAGGAGTACCTGCTAAGTGTTTTTTACTTAAAGCCTGCAGCTTTGGGAGACGTGATTCAGACCTAGGTCTTCGTTTGCAGCAGGCTAGCATGTCTGACTCGCCCAGACAGGGTTCTGAAGTCCCAAGCTGGCAGAGAGAACTGGCTCAGAGGTAGTCTCAGCAAATCAGGTGGCAGTCCCAAGGGGGTCTCTGTGACCGAACACGTCACAGGGAGAACCGCATGCAGAGTTACCAGAAGGTTACCTTCATTAGTCCCAAAACTTGTGCATTTTGAGCAAATCTGCTGCGTTTTTCCATACTGCCTCAGCAGGGGATAGAGTGTCCGAGGAAAAGCACAGCATGGCATCAGTGAGACATGGAGCAATGCTCTCTGGGATGTCCTGTTGTACATAGAGCTTTGAAGATTTCCTAGCTCAGTTACACAGGCATGGTTAGAGAGGTGCCATCAAAACAGCAAAGCAACAGATTTATTTTAGAAAGATGACCATGTGCAACTTAAGCCTCTTGCAAGGGTGACAGATAGCAGTCACTATTATCACATATTAATTATGTTTAAGGCTAAGATTTTTTTTTCACAGTTATTTTTAGTAAAAGTGGCTGGGGCACAGCCCCGACTCCAGTGGCCGCAGTGGGAAGAGCAGCCACGAGGGGGACACAGCCCTTGTTCCAGAGCTGGCCAAGCTGTGGGGCAGGAGTGTGCGGCCTGACGGCAGCCCCTACCAAGCCCCGGCTGCAGCAGGGGTGGGCACACCACTGGGAATCCGCAAGTGGAGCGTGTGGCCCAGCTGCAGCCTCTGGTGAAAGCCGTGGGGCTGGGATGCGCGGCCCCAGCTGCGGCCCCGCCAAGCCCGGGACACCGAAGGACTGGGGCGCTTGGCCCCAGCTGCAGCCCCTACCAAGCCCTGGACAATGCTGGGCAGGGGTGCGTGGTCCCAGGTGCACCTCCTGGTGGAAGCCACGGGGCTGAGGCATGCGGCTCCAGCTGCATCCCCCACCAAGCCTGGGATGCCATGGGTCTGGGGCACACGGCCCAGCTGCAGCCCCCGGAAGAAGCTGCAGGACTGGAGCTGCAGGGTCCTTGTTCCAGCCAGCCCCCTTTGCAGGGCAGTCCTGCCGCTTCCTCCTGAAGCCCTACAAGTAACAGAGGTCCAGCAAAGTCATAGAATCTGTGACTGCTGTGACCTACGTGACTAAATCGTAGCCTTAATTATGTTGTATGTAGACACAAATCTTGTTTAAAGCCAATCATGTCGCTATCTGGTTGCACACTCCACTAAAAGTTATAGTTTAAAGAGGCCTAAACAGGGCATTCTTAGAACTGACAGCAGTCCTCATAAATAGTTTATAATGCAATAAGCAATTCATCGTTGCAGCTAGAAACCTGCCCACTTGGTGATAAGCCTTAAGAGATAAGGCATAGTCTGTTGCATCTTCTCCATTTCTAGTTTAGGACTGGACATTGCATTCAGATACCTCTAAGTAAAAGGCTCTGCTTTGTTCCATAAGAAACAGCACAAATGGCTTTTCCGTATTTAACAAGCTTGTCAGAATTAAACTCTTCATACAGGTGTAGGCAGCTGCCATTTTATCATCGCAGAGCACCTGATTATCAGGATTATAATGTTATCTTTTGGCAGAGAACTCCTGGCAGCAAACAGCCTCTTAAATCTGAAGGAGATTAGCAGTTCTGCGCTAGACCTATGCCTAAGTGACAAATCAGTCTCAAAGCACAGTCTTTGGCTGAAAGCACTGTGTTATGGAACTGACACCTTTCCAAAGGTCAAGTGGTTTTCCATTCAGCTTGGAGCAGAATGTACCATTTAATTCCTTCCAAAGACCAAAGGATTGTATATAAGTATAATGTAAGTCAGCTGAGTCTAATGACAGATATCAGGGCCTGCCTTTGGTCAAACACCAACATCGGGCAAAGCCAGATTTTGGAGATGCTGTATGTGTAGAGTTCCAGCTGCTGTTAATGCTTGGGGCCCAATACAAGTCTCCCTGGAATTCCTGCAAAGTGGGGATCATGCCCAGTAGAGATCTCCCTAGAATCATTGTTTCCCTTACAGGGGTGGATGGGGAACAGCAACAGGACTGGTCTTCCAAAAATTCCTGCTGCTGTGGAGATTAGGCCCAGGACAGGCCTTGCTGGAATCCGTTCTGCCACAGGGTGGACTGGTGAGCACAAGCTCTGCCTTGAGATCTCTGTCACATGAGATTTACCAGTTTTCTTTCTTTCTTTTCTTGCTGCACAAACTTTTCATATCATGCCATGACCCTGCATTGCAATTAAATAAAGTCACACAGTGTTGTACCCTGAGTAGATTTGAGGACTTTCAAAATGGCTAGCAACGTGTGGGAGTGATCCATAAAAGTATGAGCTGCCTCATGAAAAGTGAATGAGGCAGTATTGTCCTTGCTCTCTGCACAACATTAAGAATCTGCAAAGACCCCATGGACATAGTTGAGTTCCAAATAACCGTGTTTACTAGCTATATATAAACAGCCAATGTCTACTGTGTGTGTATATATTATATACACACTTCTTCCCGGTTAGGTTCTGGGGGTTTATGCAGTAGAAATCAGAGAGGTCCATTAGAGAGCTCCCAAACTATTTTAAAAGGATACTATCCAGTTCCTATCCACTACAGGTAGGAAGCCACAAGCTAAAATTTCAAGGAAGACGGGGCCATCAGAAAAGGTGGTCTTATTTCAGATCTCCCAACAGTCCCAGATTTTGTGGGACTGTCCTGCTTTGACCCACAAAGCCCCCTGTCCCTTTTCAAGCAGCTCATGTCCTGAAGGGCTGGCTGGGCTCGCATCCTTGCACCAGGTATTTCAACCTGGCCCCGGCTCATTGGTTCACAGCACCACTTGCTCAAATTTGTCCCAGCCACCCCTGTTAGAGGAGCCAGGCCAAACCAGAGTGGCACAGCAACCTTGTGTGCAAGGGGACAGGTCACAATGCCTGGAGTGGGGAGCTGAGACATGGGATCAGCTGCTGTGCGATGAACAGTGGGTTGGCTCACTCTGAAATCTCCAGCTATTCCAACACAGCAGCACCCAAACCCGCAAAATCCCCCGTTTCACTAGCTAAGTGTGAAGCTGAATGCAAGTTAAGTTGAACGTGTGGAGCTTTATTAAACACTGCGCACTGCTCCGGCCATATGGCTGCATTGCTTCCAGCCCAACTCGCATTCCCCGATTTCCCGGTATCCCTGCAATAACAGTCTCTCCACACAACATGGTCCCTCTTACTCCAGTTCCACTGATCATGATACATCTTATCTATTTTACAAGCATTTTAATATAAACATAAAAACAAATAATTTGATGCCCAGAGCCCCACCCTGTGTCCCTGCAGCCAGAGGTTGCTAGCTGAGTTGGAGTCCTGTCTTTATCACAGACTCAGCTGGTAAATCTGGGAGATAGTTTGGTATTCTTAATAGGCAACTGCCACCAGCTGTGATCTATCTCTGGCTCCCTGGAGCAAGGTTGTCTGTTTAGTCAGCTGGCCTAGTGATCAGGTCCTGCTGCTCTAGCTCCTCTTTTTAGTTCAGTGTATCCCAAATTCCTTACCGCCTGCCCAAACCAGGGCTAGGAGAAGGGGAATTTGGCTCTCTCGTTCCACCAAGTCCTAGCCCACAGCCCTGAAAGTGTGATAGGTTAGGTTGGCCTACGTTTGGCAAAGCTGCTCACTCTCCCCTGGCCCTACCACACCCAATGCCTCGGTTTTGGGGTGTGGCTGCTGTTTAGTTATCGTCCTTTGCGTGATCAAGCAGGATAGGTATGGACACACAAACTCAGTTGACACGTGGCTGTGTTGTGAAAACTTCTGTGTGAACACAACTCAATCATGTTTGAAGAACTGGGATCAGAGGAGCATGTCATGGCTTGGCTACAGGCAATGTTGTATTTCGTGTAGATGGGGCCTTAACAAGAGCCTAGGTTGTTGTTTTTTTAAATACTCTTTCCTGGCATCCCTGGTAAAGAGCTAGAGATAAGTTTCTGAACATAATAACACTTTTTGGCTCTGTCTACACAGGCAAGTCCAGACAGTGATATAACATGGTTGGGCAATTACTGTATTTAAGCACGGTAGATTTCATAATGCAGTCTGGGTCTAAGATAGTTTTATTCTTTACATTCTCCTAGTACCTGATGCTATGCCCCAATCCATTTCATTCCTGGCACCCTCCGATTCTTTTTTCTTTTGCATTGACATTGTAACCCAGTCCCAACCAGTTCAGAACAACCCCAGTTGGCATCATAAGCACATTTCCCCTCACTGCACACTCAGACTTGAAGGTTCCTCTCCCGCAGTACTGTAACCCTATCTTAACACCTCATGGCTGTGCCCTTAAGGCAAAATCATTCTGGAATGTAGCTAAAAACTGCAGGATTTATTTATGATGATTCTGAAGTTCTTTAAGGTTATAGGCCTTTGTAAAGGAATTATATTTACAAGCTCAGTTTTGTCCCAGTACTGGTTTTTGACAGTGTTGTGCTTTAGGCTTTGCAGAGTTGATTGACAATGGCTGGGTTACCTGCTACCACAAATGGAGGTGACTCACTTGAGATTTCTGCAGTGCAGGTGCTGAAGAGTCTGCAACTTCTAATCTGCACCCGCAGGGGCCCTTGTATGCTCCTGCTCTCTACATGTTTGAAGACAGTGCGTGTACAGGAGTGCCAGGCAGGGGGGTGGGGGTGCAGAAATGAAGTGGGAGGGAAGGTGACAAACTCAAATTACTCTCTGGGTTTCTAGAAACACCTGTTTCCTGTTGTTGAATGGCTCCAGTAGAAGCTATATTGTTTACTTTAATTAACTTGTTCTTTACTCACTTGTACCCCAAACTCTTAGCCCCAGAGAACAGCCCTCTTTTTCAGAAAGTGAGGTGGGATTCCTAGATGGAGAGTCCCTGAGGACAACCTGCATGGACTGAAGTGAGAGATGCTATACAAGTATATGTTATGGGGAAGTAGAATGAGAGGGGGAAGGGATAAAGACATTCTGTGAACTGAGACAGATCCGAGGGGATTAAGGACTCTGCAGTAAGAAAGGTGATAAGAACTCTGTACTGAGGGGAAATGGCTAAGCACTTCCTACACTAATGTCCTTTCTACTCCAGTAAGCTGACCATTGCTGAAAATGGTTATCAGCTACTGGTCCCCTTCATCTGGTGCTGAAAACAATTTAACTGCTTAGTAGACAAGACAAAATGTTTTCACCACTGTCACAGAAAGCATGATTGAAACTTGCTGCACCAAGTCTCTGAAAGACCCACACATGGAGCTTAGCATAGCTCACTTAGAAGGAAGAAGGACTGAGAGATGAACCAGTAATTTTAGGCAGTCTAGTATTTCAAACTTGATGCTTAGGCCTTTAGGCCATTTATGGCAGAGACATCTATAAGTACCTGTTATCCAAGCCCTGACTGTCTCTTCCTCCTCTTCTCTCCACCGCTGCCTCCCACTTTTAGACTTAGGAACAGGAGATGGAGACAAGGGTAGGGGCAGAACAGGGAGATGTGCAGAGTTGTAATGTTGAAAACAATTTCCCCATGCTTAGATCCTGCAGTCTTAATGCAGCTTTCTTTCCCCCTATTGTTAAATGCATTGAATACCATCAAAACAGGAAACGGCTTCCTCCAACCTCTGACACCAGTGAATAAAGCCCAGCTGCTGATAGCTGAAGTGGCCTCACCACGGCCACCCGGTTCTTAGAAAATGTCTGCATGGAGGGGCACTAGGGGATGAGGGAGAAATACAAGTGAAGTCTGAATATGCAGGTAAATGCAGTAGCTCTTTAAAGAGGTCTGTAATGTCACTGGAAAACTCCGATGGAAACTTTTCAAAACTGCATTTCTGAAATTAGGGCACATTAAAGTGAAAGAAATAGTGTTCAGTATAATCTCTATCACTTCACTACTCTTGAATGCTAATGTTATCTCCCTGCTGCTCTGCACAGCTCTTACATCAGACATTATGTGTTCTCTGGGCTGTTGGGAAATTGTCTTATGGTCATTCCAACTTGTGCTGTGATCCTCTTAGATCTCACAAGTCAAGCCAGATTGGTATTGGGTTAGGAGACATCCAAGGAACACATAGGTGCTACAGGAAATGGTGTTGGTAAGTTAATAGGAAACAAAGCTTCAGCACTATGTTAGAGAGCCCTATGCAGCCAGTGTTCCATCTTCTCAATGAGATGTAACATAGAGGAGATTAAAGTTCTCATGGCACTTTTCATAATTACACCATCCCCTATTATTAACTGGCATCCAGGCCAAATCCCAGTTTATGGCTTTCTCCTGACCTTAACTTACCATTGCAATTTCAGTCGGATACAATATTCTCCATTTCATCTCTAAATAGTTGTGTTATATAAAGCCAATATGATGTGATCATTATATGTCCCCTTTCTGCCAGAGAGATATGGTGTGTGGTTTGGTAAGTATTTATGATTCATATCACATTCTCAGAGTACATAGTGCTATATGAGCCTGACCTGGCATCACTGAAGTCCATAGAATCATAGAATATCAGGGTTGGAAGGGACCCCAGAAGGTCATCTAGTCCAACCCCCTGCTCAAAGCAGGACCAATTCCCAGTTAAATCATCCCAGCCAGGGCTTTGTCAAGCCTGACCTTAAAAACCTCCAAGGAAGGAGATTCTACCACCTCCCTAGGTAACGCATTCCAGTGTTTCACCACCCTCTTAGTGAAAAAGTTTTTCCTAATATCCAATCTAAACCTCCCCCACTGCAACTTGAGACTATTACTCCTCGTTCTGTCATCTGCTACCATTGAGAACAGTCTAGAGCCATCCTCTTTGGAACCCCCTTTCAGGTAGTTGAAAGCAGCTATCAAATCCCCCCTCATTCTTCTCTTCTGCAGGCTAAACAATCCCAGCTCCCTCAGCCTCTCCTCATAACTCATGTGTTCCAGTCCCCTAATCATTTTTGTTGCCCTTCGCTGGACTCTCTCCAATTTATCCACATCCTTCTTGAAGTGTGGGGCCCAAAACTGGACACAGTACTCCAGCTGAGGCCTCACCAATGTCGAATAGAGGGGGACGATCACGTCCCTCGATCTGCTCGCTATGCCCCTACTTATACATCCCAAAATGCCATTGGCCTTCTTGGCAACAAGGGCACACTGCTGACTCATATCCAGCTTCTCGTCCACTGTCACCCCTAGGTCCTTTTCCGCAGAACTGCTGCCTAGCCATTCGGTCCCTAGTCTGTAGCTGTGCATTGGGTTCTTTCGTCCTAAGTGCAGGACCCTGCACTTATCCTTATTGATCCTCATCAGATTTCTTTTGGCCCAATCCTCCAATTTGTCTAGGTCTTTCTGTATCCTATCCCTCCCCTCCAGCGTATCTACCACTCCTCCCAGTTTAGTATCATCCGCAAATTTGCTGAGAGTGCAATCCACACCATCCTCCAGATCATTTATGAAGATATTGAACAAAACCGGCCCCAGGACCGACCCCTGGGGTACTCCACTTGATACCGGCTGCCAACTAGATATGGAGCCATTGATCACTACCCGTTGAGCCCGACAATCTAGCCAGCTTTCTACCCACCTTGTAGTGCATTCATCCAGCCCATACTTCCTTAACTTGCTGACAAGAATACTGTGGGAGACCGTGTCAAAAGCTTTGCTAAAGTCAAGAAACAATACATCCACTGCTTTCCCTTCATCCACAGAACCAGTAATCTCATCATAAAAGGCGATTAGATTAGTCAGGCATGACCTTCCCTTGGTGAATCCATGCTGGCTGTTCCTGATCACTTTCCTCTCATGCAAGTGCTTCAGGATTGATTCTTTGAGGACCTGCTCCATGATTTTTCCAGGGACTGAGGTGAGGCTGACTGGCCTGTAGTTCCCAGGATCCTCCTTCTTCCCTTTTTTAAAGATTGGCACTACATTAGCCTTTTTCCAGTCATCCGGGACTTCCCCGGTTCGCCACGAGTTTTCAACGATAATGGCCAATGGCTCTGCAATCACAGCCGCCAATTCCTTCAGCACTCTCGGATGCAACTCGTCCAGCCCCATGGACTTGTGCACGTCCAGCTTTTCTAAATAGTCCCTAACCACCTCTATCTCCACAGAGGGCTGGCCATCTCTTCCCCATTTTGTGATGCCCAGCGCAGCAGTCTGGGAGCTTTTTGCCATTGACTTCAATAGGGGCCTGATTGAGCCCCACATTAGGTGAATTGTTGAAAGCACCTAACAGTCTTTGCCAGAAAGAACTTACAGTCTATAGAACATGTCACTCTAAAGGTACAAGTTAATTAGTTGCTCTCTGCTACATCCACACAACCCCATTAACTTCAGAGGGCCTTCAAGGGTATAACTGAAGGGAGAATTTAGCCTTTAATGTTAATGAAGTGCTTTGAATGGATGACAGGCTGTCCAATAGCAGTGACTATTATTAATTATTGTTATTACTATAGTAGTAACTAGGTTTTACGCTCCTAGAATCTGGGGGTCTCTCAAGAAAGTTAAAAGTGAAGAAACTAAGAGACAAAAAGAGAGGAAATTGAGTGTGCGTGTGTATATTTGGGGGCTGGGGGGGGTGGGAAGAGAGAGAGAAACTTGTCTGATACAGTGACCCAGTGTCTGGAGCACCACATACATTTATGCATATCCTGACTCTAAGATCAGAGAGCATGAAGACCAGTGTTCCTTCTAATTTTTTATGTCCATGTGCGGAATGAATTTTGTTATGTGCACCAATATGTGTCACACATCACCTTCATATTGGTGCACATAACAAAATTCATGCGACGGGGGTGGGGCCGAGGAATTCAGAGTGTGGGAAGGGGGTCAGGGCTGGAGCAGAAGTTTGGGGTGCGGCGGAGTAGGTAAGGGCTCTGGCTGGGGGTGCAGGTTCTGGGGTGGGGCTGTGGATGAGTGCTTTGGAGTGTGGGAGGGGGCTGAAGGCTGGGGCCGAGGGTTGGGTGCAGGAGAAGAGGGCTCCGGCTAGGGGTGAAGGCTCAGCGGTGGGGGGTCATGGATGAGGGGATTGGGGTGCTGGAGGGGGCTCAGGGTTGGGGAAGAGGGTTGAGGTGTGGGCTCTGGGTGGAGCCAGGGATGAGGGGTTTGGGGTGCAGGCTTCCCCAGGATGGTGGTGAGGAGAGAGGACTTCCCCTTAGCCCTCTCTCGCCACAGCAGCTCGGGGCTGCGGGAGAGGTGCCTCTCCCCAGGTCGAGGCAGCTCCAGTGGGGCTGGGCTCGACTGAGGGAGAGGCTCCTCTCCCCACAGCTCTGGCGGACTTGAGCCAGGGGAGGCTTCCTCTCTCCCAGCCATGGCAAGTCCGGGGCAGGTCTGTGCTGGGGCCAGCGAGGAGGGGCATCCCTCCCCGCCGCAACAGGTACGCATTGCAGGAGAGGCACCTCTCCGTGCCACGGCACGTCCATGCTGGCGGAGAGATATCTCTGCCCACCGCAGCCCTTAGCCCCTGTCTGGGGCTTAATAGGCAGCTGCAAGGCTGCACAGCTTAGAGGGAACTTAGATGGAGACCCTGGTTTGAAAAAGGTCCTGGCATCCATCCCCATCAAGGTCAAGTAGCTGGCAGCTGTGAGAGTGAGGAAGGGGTTCCACCTTTTAATGTGAATGAGGTAATGGGATTGGATCTTGAAGCTGAAAGACAGCCTGAGGGACCAATAGAAGACAAGATGTAGGCCTCTTTAGGAAGCTCATGAGGGAAGAGCCAGGTTGCTTCTGCTCTTTTCATTAATAAAGACAGGCCAGTGAAAGCCACTTCTCTCTCTGGAGAGCTGGGAGCAAGAAATAATATAGCCAGAATAAGGAAAACTGATGAGAAGAGAGTAGGATGAAAAAAGTGTAATCAGTTTGTATAATAATAATGATACCATGCTCTGTAAAGAGCACGGTGTATGTACCGATGACTTCTTTGATGGCTGCTGAGTCCGATGTGCGAGTGACAGTCCTGTCCACAGGTAGGGCACGCTCATGCACTAGCAATGTTCCAAATCCGAGCAGCAGATTATTTTCTCCTCTGACGCCGGTCATCACGAACCTTGATCCAGTCCATCTCGCAGCGCGCCTCTCCAGCTACAAGCTGGCTCTGCCAACCAGAATGGCAATCTGAACTCCTTTCCCAATCCTCCAAAGAGATTCCAAAGGATACTAAATCATCCAAAATCTGTGCAGTGGTCTGCCTCTCTTTCTAGACCCTTTGTGAGCTTCAGAGTACAGCACATTCTTCAGGATCCTTTAATCCGGCATTCGCTTGACATGTCCAAGCCACCTGAGTCTTTTCTTACTAATCAGTGTTCCATGTATGATATATCAGCATGATTTAACACTTGCACATTTGTCACCCTGTCTTGCTGTCTTATTTGAAGAATTTTGCACAAGCATCTGATATGAAAACTGTTTAGTCTTTTGGTATGTTTGGCGTAAGTCATCCATGTTTCTGAGTCATATAGAAGAGTGGATAAAACACATCTTATAAATATGAATTTTCACTTTAGTTGACAATTTGTTTGTTCCAGGCTCCATCTTGCAAAAGACCAAAGCTTCTGGTTGCTTTGCTGATGCTACTAGTGATCTCAGCATCAAGATCTACATTGCTGGTAATGGTAGATCCAAGGTAGCAAAATTGGTCAACAACATTCAGATGAATACTGTTACCTGAAATTGGGCCAGCTAGTAAGCTTAGGGAGGACTAATGACCCACCAGAGTTCGGCAGAAAGCAGCACGTTTATTATCCTGATAGCTAAGCTCAAACGAAGGGGGAGGAGGGTTCCCACACTCACACTCGCATACTCACGCTCCCAGGACAGGCGCGGCACTGGAGATGTCAGGATCCTTCAAGGTAAGTGTCCCACAGCGCAGCAATGGACAGTGCGATGAAGGTAAGTCTGCCTGAGGCATGATGGAATGAAACGCAGCGAACCACTGGCCAGGCGGTCTGGGGGAAGGGCCTTCATGGGAGGTACAAGATTTGCCTTACCTACTGTTCACCTCTGCCTTGCATTCTCAGGATTAATCTACTCCCCCACCCTAACCTCCCAGGTAAAATATATTGGGGTAGGGAAACAGGTACAGTTAGAGAGAGAGAAGAAATATATAAAGGGAGCTCTAAAAGTAGCTGTATAGACAGCACTTTGAGTTGTGGCTCAGGCTACAGCTCAGGCTCTGAAGCCAGCCTTCACAGCCTGAGCTGCAACTTCAAAGCCTTGTTTACACTGCTATTTTTAGAGTGCTAGCACGAGCCCCACTAGCCCAAGTCTGTTGTACTCTGGATGTCCTCAAGAAAAGAGAACCAAAGTTCCTTATTTTTGTTTAGATGTTTTCTGTTCCTTCTGTAGGAGTGACCCACACGAGTGGTGAGGGCAGGGGTGGGCAAACTTTTTGGCCTGAGGGCCACATCTGGGAATAGAAATTGTATGGCGGGCCATGAATGCTCACAAAATTGGGGTTGGGGTGCAGGAGGGGGTGAGGGCTCTGGTTGGGGGTGCGGGCTCTGGGGTGGGGCTCGGGATTAGTTTGGGGTGTAGGAGGGTGCTCTGGGCTGGGACCAAGGGGTTTGAAGGGTAGGAGGGGGATCAGCGGTGTGGGAAGGGGTGCAGGCTCTGGGTTGGGGCTGGGGATGAGGAGTTTGTGGTGTAGGAGGGTGCTTAGGGCTGGGGTTGGGATGTGGGGAGAGGCTCAGGGGTGCAGGATCCGAGTGGCACTTACCTCAAGCAGCTCCTGGAAGCAGTGACATGCCCCTTCTCCGGCTCCTACACAGAGGCACGGCCAGGCGGTTCTGCACGCTGCCCCATCCGCAGGCACCACCCCTGCAGCTCCCTTTGGAGCATGTAGGAGTAAGAGCAGGGCCATGCAGCTGCTTCTGGGAGCCACATGGTGCGAACCCTGACCCTGTGCCCCAGCTGGAGTGCTGGAGCAAGGCAAGCCCCAGACCCTGCTCCCCAGCGGGAGCTTGCAGGCTGGCTTAAAAAGGCTTGCGGGCCATAGTTTGCCCACCCCTGTGTTAGGGTATATGACCTTGGTGCTGACGATACATACCTATTACCTTCGCAACCTGCCAGTCAATTTCTGTTTGAAATGTCATAGCCTCTCCCATTTGTAAAGACACTAACTGGCATTCTTGCCATAGTATTTCTTCTTCTAATTTTCTGACATATAGCTGTTCTGTAGCTACTTCAGGATTAATTGTCTTTTGCTCAAGAAATCTGTTAGATTTAAAAAGTTTTTTCTTCTGCCCATTAGTCTCTGAACTGGTGAGCTTAATAAAGCTGCGAGGTATGTTGCAATATTCTAATAATGCTAATTATAGACCCCTTGAACATGTTGGGGTTTTGTTGTTGTTATCAAGTTCTTTGCATGTGTACTAACTTTTCTGCTAGCCTGTTGGACTGTGCATAGTTAGGGCTTGACCGTGGTGTACCTGAATGATAGATCAAAGAGAACTACCAAAATGAACCACTTGTGAATTGTGGGCCATTATCTGTTATTAACTCATGTAGAGTCCCATGGTGAGAAAACTGTAATTTACAATATGTTGTTACATTGTTGCTCAATGTGGTATGAAACAGCTCAATTGAAATAATAATAATAATAATTAATAATTAATAAAAGACTGGTAGTCCACTCATGAGATAATCTTTTCCACATAATGCAAATAGATCTTTGCCAATGTTTGACCAAAGGTGATCAAAAATTTAATTTAGTTCTAGTAGTTCTTTCACATTCTGTTTCCTGGCTCTGATACTATTGCATGTAGCAGTGTAGATGATTTAACCTTTTTTGCTCCTCTTCAATATTGCCAGCTTCCAGGAAAATTTAGAAGCTCTGCAACCACCTATTCCAGTTCTCTGCCAGTTTTCCTTCAAGAGTCAATGATTCAGGTGGCTTCACTGCCTCTTAGGCAATCTGCGAAGAGACTGCAGCTGATACTAGGTGCTGAAAAAGATCAATTCTCCAATATTTATTGACACATAACTAGGGCCCTATCAAATTCAATCTGTTTTGGTCAATTTCATGGTCATAGGATTTTAAAATTTTTAAATTTCATGACTTCATTTTAGTTTTCTTCTGACACAATGTATAAAGGGTAGCAACCAGGAGTGCTGATAAGAGACTTATCTTTTTTCCCTCACCCCAGTCACATGACATGGATCAGGGTTACAAAAGGGCAATACCCCGTCACATGCTAGTATCCATTGATTCCTGTTGCTACTGTTACAGCTCCTACCTGTTGTCTTGGGGGTGGGGGGCAGCAGCAGAGTGGGGGCAAATAGCATGTCTCCCTTTCCCTCCAACTTTTTTACAAGCTGTCTCCCATTCAGTCACTGCAGTGTTTTTCCATTATTCTCTCCCTCTGTAATCTTTGATGTTCCCTTGTTCTGGAAGTTGCAACATTTCTCCCTGTGGTTTTTCTCTCTCATCTCTCCCATCTAAGGTGTTTTTCCTTTCTTCCCCATCTAGGGTTATCTTTCTTTTCCTTGTCTCCGGATCTCACTATTTCTTCCTTTCTCCCCATGCCCCTTGGTTGTTTTTCCCCTTGTGTTCCTCCTTCCTGTCTCCCTAACTGCCCTCAGGGAAGTTGCTTTCTTTGCTTAAGGTTGATGGGGTCTGGTAACACTCTGAGATTTCACTGAAACCTTAGAGCAGTGGTTCTCAACCTTTCCAGACTACTGTACCGCTTTCAGGAGTCTGCTGCTTTGTCTTGCGTACCCCCAAGTTTCACCTCACTTAAAAATTACTTGCTTACAAAATCAAACATAAAAATACAAAAGTGTCACAGTGCACTATTACTGACAAATTGCATATTTTCTCATTTTCATATAATTATAAAATAAATCAATTGGAATATAAATATTGTGCTTACATTCAGTGTTTAGTACTGCATATGGAGCAGTATAAACCAGTCATTGTCTGTATCAAATTTTAGCTTTGTACTGACTTTGCTAGTATTTTTTATGTAGCCTGTTGTAAAACTAGGCAAATATCTAGATGAGTGGATATACCCCCTGGAAGACCTCTGTGTATCCGCAGTGGTACACGTACCCCTGTTTGAGAATCACTGACTTAGTGTAGGGGCAGCAAGGGAGCAGAAAGGCAAATTCTGGCAGTTACAGCAGTGGCTCCTTGTGGCAGGATGAGAGAACTGTGGGCAAAAAAATCCCTTCTATGGAGCTTGTATCCTCTGAGCATTCCATAAACATTAATGAATTTACCTTCAAAACAACCTTGTGAAGAAGGGAAGTGTAATTATCTCCATTTTTTAGGTAGGGGCACTGATAGGTACTGGGAAGATAAGTGACTTATCCGAAGTCATAAACATTGGGGATAGATTTCAGTATCCACTGATTTAGGAGTGGATACTCCTAAATCCCAGTGCAATGCTTTGGCCAAAAGACCATTCTTAATCTCTGTTACCAGGCCTGTATGGAAATGGGCTTCTCTTTTCTCCCAGTGTCCATGATCACAGACATTTCCAAAAGGATATATATTGTAATTGCTGTGTTTTTTCCATTTCTGTTTTTCTCTTTCATCAATACATGCAGTATGCAACTACTGGACAATTTTCCATGGACCGGCACTACAAATGCGAGAGCACTGCTGCACCTTTTTCCATGTTATTCCTTATGCATGGAACGAGCTCCCCATAAAAATCCATCAGGCTATCACAGTGACTCCCTTCAAATTCCTGGTTGAAATTCTCCTCTTATGATTCTATGAATGTCTCTCACAATGGTTAGGCATCTGAGGTGCTGTGACTGCTGCTTATCATGATGACCAGCTGTGTCACTATTTCCTTGTGCTCCCTCTGTTTTCTCTTGTCTTATACTTAGATTGTAAGCTCTTTACGGCTGGGGCCATCACTTTGTTATATATTTGTACAGTGTCTAGCACCATGAGAAAACAATGCCATTGACAGAAGAGCTCAATAATGGAACAGAGTTTGTTTGCGTCAATGGCAAATACATGGCATGGTTTCCTGTTTCCATGGGAGTTCGGCAAGGATGTGTCCTGTCACCACTGTTGTTCAATATTGGCATTGATTGGTTGATGAATAAGCTCAAGGAGACAGGTGTAAGTTGTACTAAGCTGAATACCATTATGCTTTGACATTTCAAATATGAAATATGTTGATGATATTGTCTAATTGGCTCAGTTTGGTGAATCGCTGTAGCTAATAGCAACTCTGGTTGGGCAAGAAGCAGCATGATTTGGTCCAGATAAAATTAAGTCCCTCACCATTACCATCAAGCAGTTTCTAACTCCAAATTACAACCAGTGCAGTATTAACCTGTCTGGATGGGATACTTATCAATACTTGGGAAGCACCATAGACAGTCCTGAAGGATGCTCAAAAGATGTGGCTGCTCGTTTAGCAGTAGCTGCTGCCATATTTCAGGCCCTTCTGTGGCCTCTGTGGTGATATTGTGGTATCAAGCTTGCTACAAAGCTGTGGCTCTATAGAACCACAGTTATACCAACTTTACTGTACCTCTGTGAAACTTGGGTGCTGAGGAAAACTGAAGAGTACCAGATTTGTGCTTCTGTTTGTGATTCTTGTCATCTTCATCAGCTGCTCCATGTTAAATGGCAGGCCAAGATCAGCAATGAGGATACATGTAACTGAACTCACCAACTGCCTCCATCAACGCTGATTCGGTTTCAGTGGCTTTCTTTGTACGGACAAGTTATTAGGATGAAAGATCAATGAAATATGAAGCGTGTTCAGTTTACTAAGTCATGCTGCTATGCAGCCAGTGATAACATAGTCACCAAAAGCTTCGGTAGTGCAGTAAGATTGCCAATGCCAGATGTAGACTGAACATCCAGCGAGATTGTCTCGAGGACCTAGCTAGAGATCCATCTGGGTGGCACTCAATCTGCAAGGAGGCTGCATCCCTTTGAAATTTGCCATGATGATGATGGTAATAACACAATGGGGCTTTGGCTAGTACTACTACTACTGATTATGATGATGATGTCCCATTAGAAAACCTGTACTCAAAAGACTTAGAAAATATTTTTTCCTTCTGGTAAATATAACAGTTGAAAAGAGACTGGGACTGGGGACCCTTCAACATCAGAAATCCATGAAAGAGTGGTTGCATTACCTTGAAACCAGCAACATAAATGAGTGAATTGTATAGTGTGATAGATTTCATCTGAGCCTTGCCACTGCTGCGATTTCCTGTCTCTCTCATATATTTCTTCACTTGTACTTCAGGCCCACACTGTTGATCTATTTTGTCTGTGCAGTCATAGCACCCTCTACTGCTTCTGAGGCAATCTGCAGACAGACTGCAACTGATAATAGGTGCTGAAAAAGATCAATTCTCTAACATTTATTGACCCATAACTAGGGCCCTACCAAATTCACATTCCATTTGGGTCAATTTCACAGTCATAGGATTTTAAAAATCGTAAATTTCATGATTTCAGCTATTTAAATCTGAAATTTCATGGTGTTGTAATTGTAGGGGTCCTGACTCAAAAAGGAGTTGGGGGTGGGGAGTGAGGGGTTGCAAGGCGTGTGTGTGTGTGTGTGGTGGTGGTGGTGCGTTGGGTTCTGGTACTGCTAACCTTACTTCTGTGCTGCTGGCGGCGGCGGTGCTGCCTTCAGAGCTGTGCAGCTGGAGAATGGTGGCTGCTGGTTTGGAGCCCAGCTCTGAAGGCAGGGCCACCACCAGCAGTAGTGCAGAAGTAAGGATGGTATGGTATGGTATTGCCACCCTTATTTCCAGGCTGCTGCCTGAAGAGCTGGGCCCTCACTCAGCAACTGCCGCTTTCCGGCCACCCTGCTTTGAAGGCAGCGCAGAAGTAAGGGGGAAATACTGTGACCACCCCCTAAAATAACCTTGTGACCCCTCCTAGAACTCCCTTTTGGGTCAGGACCCCCAAATTTGAGAAATGATGGTCTCCACCATGAAATCTGTACAGTATAGGGTAAAAACACACAAGACCAGATTTCACGTGGGTGGGGAGGGAGACCAGATTTCACAGTCTGTGACGCGTTTTTCATGGGCACGAATTTGGTAGAGCTCTACCTATAACTCTCTAAGGCACTGTTGTGTAGTTTTTTTTCTCATGAGAACAGCTTGGATCATTTTACCATTAAAAAATTAAGTGCTGACCCTAGAGGAAACTTCATTTCTGGGTATGGGACTGTACACTCAGAGGTTTATCCATCTACTGAGCTAAAATATTTGGCATGCTTTTTTTTTTTTCTTTCATGCATTGGTGAAGAATCATTTCCTCAGTATTCGTTCTGTCAGGCCCATGAAGAGCAAAAGACAAAGTTTGTCAGTATCTGAGCTTTGTTAGAAATATGAAAAAGCACTAGATCAAATTTCACTTCCTGCACAAAACCCTACAATTATAGCTGAACTGTGTAGGACTGACAGGAAATTTCCACTCTTCAGAATTTTGACCTTAGTCAAGAACTACAAGTATTATGGATGGAAAGTGCCCTTTCTCTCCATCCTAATACACTTTGTTTTCACTTAGCCTTTTATTGTACAAGGCTAAGAGTCTTATCCTTTTCATATTCTGAAGTTACATTTGTCATTCCCTGAAACTATAATCAGTCATTCTCAGACATAACCCAAAATCCTTTCCATAGCACTTCAGAGAAAGTGTCGTGTCAGGCAGGATTTTATGTCCTTTAGTGGCAATTAGCATTAGCTGGGGCACGTGGCTTGTTGGGGGAGGCTGAGGGAACTGGGCTTGTTTGGTCTGCAGAGGAGAAGAGTGAGGAGGGATTTGGTGGTAGCCTTGGGCTACCTGAGGAGGGGTTCCTGGGAGGATGGAGCTGGGCTGTTCTCAGGGGTGGCGGAGCAGGGAGTGGTGGTCTCAGGTTGCAGTGGGAGGAGTCTGGGTTGCATGTTGGGAGGAACTGTTTCACTAGGAGGGTGGTAGAGCACTGGAGTGGGTTACCTGGGGAGCTGGTGGGGGTCTCCATCCTTGGAGGTTTTTGGGGCCCGGCTTGACAAAGCCCTGGCTGGGATGATTTAGTTGGGGTTGGTCCTGCTTTGAGTAGGGGCTTGGTCCCTTCCAACCCTAATCTTCTATGAGAAAACCTGGATTTGTGCTGGAAATGGCCCACCTTGATTATCATACACATTGTAAGGAGAGTGATCACTTTAGATAAGCTATTACCAACAGGAGAGTGGTTTTGGGGGGAGAAAAAACCTTTTGTAGTGATAAACACTCATTTTTTTCATGGTCTGTGTGTATAAAAACATCTTCTGTATTTTCCACAGTATGCATCTGATGAAGTGAGCTGTAGCTCACGAAAGCTTATGCTCAAATAAACTGGTTAGTCTCTAAGGTGCCACAAGTACTCCTTTTCTTTATATGAATGCTTGTTTGTTGTTATAGCTGTGTTGGTCCCAGGATATTACAGGGACAAGGTAGACTCTCTAATATAAATGTCTTATGTACTGGTCCATTCAGGAAGCTCTTTTTGATGAAACATTTATATGGAGAGTTCAGACTGGAAAGGAAATGGGTGCTAGCAGTGGGATCAGGGGAGAGCAGGGTTAGGAAAAACAGCATTGTGGGTAAGGCACAGAGAAGATTAAAATTGGAAATGAAAAAGATAAGTAGTATTCTTCAAGTTCCTGAATACATCAAGTGCTGCTCACTTGAGAAGCCAGAATGAGATGCCCACCATTGTTGTTCAGTATTGGCACTGATCCCCTCATATTGTAAATATGAATGCACTTGCTCTACTGGGCTCCAGTCTGAACTGCCCTTCAGTGCAAAAATGCACCCAAGGCTTCTGCTAGGCTCCTTGGGCTTTGTTTAGCTCCCTTCACTGGAGAAAAAAATAAGTGGGGATAACTTGTGGTGCCAATGAGGGGTCACTCACAATACATTATGCAAACCTTTGTAACGTGAAAAGGAGTACTTGTGGCACCTTAGAGACTAACCAATTTATTTGAGCATAAGCTTTCGTGAGCTACAGCTCACTTCCCTGACAGCAGGATTGTCTGGCTATGTAGACTCTCTCCTTAGGCCCTACGCTACCAGCACTCCCAGCTACCTTCGAGACACCACTGACTTCCTGAGGAAACTACAATCCATCGGTGATCTTCCTGATAACACCATCCTGGCCACTATGGATGGAGAAGCCCTCTACACCAACATTCCACACAAAGATGGACTACAAGCCGTCAAGAACACTATCCCCGATAATGTCACGGCTAACCTGGTGGCTGAACTTTGTGACTTTGTCCTTATCCATAACTATTTTACATTTGGGGACAATGTATACCTTCAGATCAACGGCACTGCTATGGGTACCTGCATGGCCCCACAGTATGCCAACATTTTTATGGCTGATTTAGAACAACGCTTCCTCAGCTCTTGTCCCCTAATGCCCCTACTCTACTTGCGCTATATTGATGACATCTTCATCATCTGGATCCATGGAAAAGAAGCCCTTGAGGAATTCCACCATGATTTCAACAATTTCCATCCCACCATCAACCTCAGCCTTGTCCAGTCCACACAAGAGATCCACTTCCTGGACACTACAGTGCTAATAAACAATGGTCACATAAACACCACCCTATACCGGAAACCTACTGACCGCTATTCCTACCTACATGCCTCCAGCTTTCACCCTGACCACACCACACGATCCATCGTCTACAGCCAAGCTCTGCGATACAACCGCATTTGCTCCAACCCCTCAGACAGAGAGAAACACCTACAAGATCTCTATCAAGCATTCTTACAACTACAATACCCACCTGCGGAAGTGAAGAAACAGATTGATAGAGCCAGAAGAGTTCCCAGAAGTCACCTACTACAGGACAGGCCTAACAAAGAAAATAACAGAATGCCACCAGCCGTCACCTTCAGCCCCCAACTAAAACCCCTCCAACGCATTATTAAGGATCTACAACCTATCCTGAAGGATGACCCAACACTCTCACAAATCTTGGGAGACAGGCCAGTCCTTGCCTACAGACAGCCCCCCAACCTGAAACAAATATTCACCAACAACCACATACCCCACAACAGAACCACTAACCCAGGAACCTATCCTTGCAACAAAGCCCGTTGCCAACTGTGCCTACATATCTATTCAGGGGACACCATCACAGGACCTAATAACATCAGCTACACTATCAGAGGGTCGTTCACCTGCACATCCACCAATGTGATATATGCCATCATGTGCCAGCAATGCCCCTCTGCCATGTACATTGGTCAAACTGGACAGTCTCTACGTAAAAGAATAAATGGACACAAATCAGATGTCAAGAATTATAACATTCATAAACCAGTCGGAGAACACTTCAATCTCTCTGGTCACGCGATTACAGACATGAAGGTCGCTATCTTAAAACAAAAAAACTTCAAATCCAGACTCCAGCGAGAAACTGCTGAATTGGAATTCATTTGCAAATTGGATACTAAGTCATTATGCAAGGTAGCCTATTTCCCCTTGTCTTTTCCTACCCCCCCCACCCGACGTTCTGGTTAAACTTGGATTTATGCTGGAAATGGCCCACCTTGATTATCATACACATTGTAAGGAGAGTGATCACTTTAGATAAGCTATTACCAGCAGGAGAGTGGGGTGGGAGGAGGTATTGTTTCATGGTCTCTGTGTATATAATGTCTTCTGCAGTTTCCACAGTATGCATCCGATGAAGTGAGCTGTAGCTCACGAAAGCTTATGCTCAAATAAATTGGTTAGTCTCTAAGGTGCCACAAGTACTCCTTTTCTTTTTGCGAATACAGACTAACAAGGCTGTTACTCCGAAACCTTTGTAACATGATCATCCCTTTCCTTTCTTACATGTTTTCATCAGCAGTTAAAATAGTTAACAATGCTGACATTTACATTGTCATTATGAAATGAAGTGGGGTAGTTCACACTTCTCAGAGCTTTTGTTTCAGGATGTTTGCAAACTCACATAACATTTCATTAGTTACACTTGACTCATGTAATCATTCTGAATGTGTTCTCCTCCCGACCATAAGAGATGTCTATGTCCCCCTTTGTCTCCCAACTCAAACCATGGGTTCTGGACTGGGAATCAGAAGATCTACATTCAATTCCCAGCTCACTACAGACTTGCTGAGTGATGCTAGCCAAATCCCTCATCTCCTCTGTGCCTCAGCTTCCCCAGTTGTCAAACGGGAATAATAATGGTTCCCTACATCAGAGGAGTGGTAGAAGGCTAAACTCACTGGAGATTAATATGGATGCCGAGAATCTCAACTTACTTTAGTAAAGCTTATTAAAAATTGTGGGAAGTATACAATCCTTTATGCTTCAGAATATAACCCACCTCTACTTTATAGGGCTTAGAAACTTTCGGTAGGAAGAGGTTATGTCATAACTCAGAGGTGGGCAAACTACAGCCTGCAGGCCTCATCCGACCCTCAAGCTCCAGCTGGGGAGCAAGGTCTGGGGCTTGCCCTGCTCTAGCTGGGAAGCGGGGTTGGCAGTTGCTCCGCATGCGCATGCCACAGCTCCATGTGGCTCCCAGAAGCAGCAGCATGTCCACCTCCTGCTCCTACATTTAGGGGCAGCCAGGGGGCTCCACACGCCACCCCCACAGCTCCCATTGGCCGTGAACTGTGGCCAATGGGAGCTGCAGGAGCAGTGTGCAGAGCCACCTAGCTGTGCCTCTGCATAGGACCTGGAGGGGAGACAAGCTGCTGCTTCTGGGAGCTGCTTGAGGTAAGCACCGCCTGGAGCCTGCACCCCGAGATCCTGCTCTTCAAACCCCTAGGTCCCAGCCTGGAGCACCCTTCTACACCCCAAATCCCCCAGCCCCACGCCAGAGCCCTCACCCCCCGCACTCCAACCCTCTGCTGCAGCCCTGATCCCCCTCCTGCCCTCTGAATCCCTCAGTCCCAGCCTGGAGCACCCTCCTACATCCCAAATCCCTAGACCCATCCCAGAGCCTGCACTTCTAGCTGGCGCCCTTGCCGTCCCACCCCCCCAACTCCCTGCCCAGCCCAGAGACCACCTCCTGCCCCCAAACTCCTCATTTCTGGCCACACTCCAGACCCTGCACCCCCAGCCAGAGCCCTCACCCCCCCCTGCACCCCACCCCCAATTTTGTGAGCACTCATGGGCTGCCATGCAATTTCCATACTCCGATGTGGCCCTTGGGCCAAAAAGTTTGCCCACCCTGGTCACAACTGCTTATTTCCTGCACCCTTCTGTGAAGCATCTAGTATTAGAGAGTTGCCAGTTTTGGGTGGCTGTATTCCTGGGGATTTCATCACATGCCATACTCTTTAATTCCTGGAGACTCCAGGCCAATCCTAGAGGGTTGGCAACCCGAGAGATTGAAGTGTTCTCCAACTGGTTTTTGAATGTTATAATTTTTGGTGTCTGATTTGTGTCCATTTATTCTGTTACGTAGAGACTGTCCAGTTTGGCCAATGTACATGACAGAGGAGCATTGCTGGAGAACACTTCAATCTCTCTGGTCACTCGGTTACAGACCTAAATGTGGCAATATTTCAACAAAAAAACTTCAAAAACGGGCTCCAACAAGAGACTGCTGAATTGGAATTAATTTGCAAACTGGATGCAATTAACTTAGGCTTGAATAGAGACTGGGAGTGGATGGGTCATTACACAAAGTAAAACTATTTCCCCACGTTTATTTCCCCCACCCCCCACTGCTCCTCCGAGGTTTCTACCAACTGCTGGAAATGGCCCACCTTGATTATCACCACAAAAGGTTTTTTTTCTCTACTGCTGGTAATAGCTCACCTTAGCTGATCACTCGGGTGGCAGTGTGTATGGTAACACCCCTTGTTTCATGTTCTCTGCGTATATAAAATCTCCCCACTGTATTTTCTACTGCATGCATCCGAGGAAGTGAGCTGTAGCTCAGGAAAGCGCATGCTCAAATACATTGCTTAGTCTCTAAGGTGCCCCAAGTCCTCCTTTTCTTTTTGCGGACACAGACTAACACGGCTGCTCCTCTGAACCCTGCAGATACACAGAGGCCAGCGGGCAGCGCCGACATCTCACAGGGGGGCGGCCCCAGCCCGTCCCCGCCAGGGGGCCCACACGCGGGCTCCCGCCCTGAGGCGCCCCGCCGCACAGCCCCCCCGCCCCGCCCCGCCCCGCCCCCAGGCGCTCTCACGGCCGCGGCTGGCCGCCCCCCCTGTGGCGCGGGGCCGCTGGGAGCAGCTTCGCGGCCCCGCCCCGCGCTCGATGGTGCGAGCTCGCAGCGGCTCTTCCGGTTCCGGGGGCGGGCGAGCCCAGCGCGGGGCCGGCGCGATGGTGCTGCTGGAGAGCGAGCAGGTGCGGGGCAGGCCGCGGGGAGCCGCACCGGGCCCCCCTTCGGCCCCTGTCCGGAGCGGAGCCTCTCCCGTGCGGCGCCTACGGCCCCCCCCCCCCCCCGGGCTGGGGCGGCCGGGCCGGGCCGGGCCGCTGAGGGGCCACCCGAGCACACTACTCGGGGCAAGGTGTCCCGTCCCCTGCCGATAAACCCCGGGGCCGGCAGGGCTCCGGGCCTCGCCTACACGCCCGGGGCTTCTCGGCGGCGTCTGGTTGCGGGCAGCGGTTGCTTGAAAGGACCTTGGCCAGCTGGAGTCCAGTAGCGCTGCGGACCTGCTCTTAGTGTCCCTTTCCCCATCTGCGTGGTTGGTTGCTCCCCGGCATTGCACTCAGCAGGGACCAGTGCCAGTAGTGGGGTCGGCCTGACTTTCAGGTTCTCGTGTGGCAGCAAATTGCTGTTCTGCGTGATTTGCAAACGCTCGAGAAAGTCTCAACCAAGCTGAAATGCCTTCCTCTGGTTTTTAAAATATAAACTTTTATAAAAGAACATAGTACTGATAATAGGAATGCTACGAACGTCTGTGTTAGATAAAAACAGTGTTCCCAACAGGGCTACTTTAAATAGCTTAGCTCCCTCTGTCTTCTGGGTGAAGGAAGCTTTATATAAATGCTTTCTTCAGACAACACCTGCACTGGTTTAACCCATGCAAGTTCCGTGTATAAGTTGTTGGGAAGCATTGTGGTGTAAGAATGCTACTTTAATGAGACATCTGCTGTTAATTACATTGAGAATGGCAATATTTGCTACCTAGCAGAAAACTTTCCTGTCTGTTGCTCCCCCCAGCCTCCAGTGGTAGTTCTTAACCAGAGATGGGTCTCTTCTTTCATTTACAGTTCTTGACAGAACTAACAAGGCTTTTTCAAAAATGCAGAACCTCCGGGAGTGTTTACATAACGCTGAAAAAATGTAAGTATCAGTGCCTTTATAGTGGATTAAAGGAACACTGTCAGTTTAAATCAAAGTTCTTCTGTTCCTAATACCGTTATCATTAAATGAGAGTTTAAAAAATCCACTTGTTGCTATTTATGCTCCTTGTATAGTTTTTGCATTTCTCTCAGCTTAGACAAAGAAAAGTCAAGTCGTTTCACTTTAAAATTGTTAGTGATGCGCTGTTTGAAATGTAAACGTTGCAATGAAATGTTGAAAAGCTCTCATTGGAACTTTTTAAATAGAGATATTATGGAAATTTTATTCTCAGATTTATAAATGCTGTGGAGAGGTGGTGAACTGGGCCAGCAAAATAGCTCACTGTCTGTTCCTGAGGGGAGGCATATGCTCCCCTCAGGAACATCTTTGATATGGTGTCTTGATTTCAAATTGCTATACAAGCTAGGGGTATACAGGTTGGTGGTGGTGGCAGGCATCCTCTTGATGCACTGAGATTTTGGAAAAAACGTTTTAATAAAATCTGGATAAACAGATTATGACATGCCTTTGGTTTTCAACACAGATGATGGTCGAACAAAACCCATTCCACGTAAGGGCCATGTGGAAGGTTTTGAGCCTGCGGACAACAAATGTCTTCTGAGAGCAACAGATGGGAAGAAGAAGATTAGCACAGTGGTAAGTAGCAAATCTGGGTCAGAGAGAGCATGTAAACTCATTTGTTCCTGAAATAATTGGCTGCATCATTCAGGCTGAAGGCCAACTTTAGCTAATGTAACAATCTGGAATTTTTACATGTGGTGGATAAACCATCAGTGTCAGGTCTGAGAGCAGCCACAGCTTGGGCATATGAAGATAGTGTGGGCATTTGGATGCTGGAAATATGGGGCTCAGTGTTCCTGAGAGAGTTTGAGTGTGCTGTGGGAGAACTTGAATGGATGTCACAAATGAATGAAAAGGAATCTGAAGAGAGTATGTTATGTTGAAAAACTAGCCAGGATAACTTAGTTTGTAATATAAACAGAAGTGAAAGGCACTGGAATAAGCAGACAATTAATTGGCTTTGGACTTCACATTGAGGATTTATTCTCTGTTTGAAAGTGTGTAGATTTGGAGAGGAAATGCTACTCTTTTACCGAGTTGTGACTTAAATTGGTGGTGGTAGGGGGGAGAATCGTCCTCCAAAAAACTAGATCTGTTACCAAGAGTACTTTCCTGTTATCCCTCCACACGTGGTCTCTCTAACTATTTTGATGCCAACTCTTCAATGTGATCACTTGATCAGACATAAGTGCGGCTAGGTGGGACCTGGTGTTTAACTGACAGGCAAATGTCTATTGAAATTTTTAGTCCTGGGATAAAATGTTTCCAGTATTTCAGCTTAACGCCCAAATTTGCTTTTCACAGGTAAGCTCGAAGGAAGTAAATAAATTCCAGATGGTAAGTTTCCTATGTTCTCTTTTTTCGTTCTTCTGTATTGTAAGGAAGAATATTCAATAATTTAGGATAAGCCATGGAAAGCTACAGATCATTCTCCCATCTCTAAATGGGTCGGTTGGTTAAATATTTAAAGTTATAGGACAGATGCTTACAACAAATGGAAGTATAGCTCCATATCTTGGTAAGTATATGGTCTCTCCATTTGCATGAAATTCTCCAAAGCATCTTATTTAACTCTTTTGTATCATTGTGGGGAAGAAAAGGGTGATTTCCTGATGAGTTTGAACATTCTGTAAAAGAGCTGTGTGGAGATATAGGTTATCTAAAATGGAGATTTTATACAATTTTTATTTTTTACTGTAGTGCACTGCCTCTGAATATTTGGTCAATCTTAAAGGTGTTTATTTCATGATTGCAGGCCTATTCTAACCTGTTGAGAGCTAACATGGATGGCCTGAAGAAGAAAGACAAGAAAAGCAAAAATAAGAAAAGTAAAGCAACCCAGTGATGGAACAGAATGTCTTTCCATCACTGCAAGGCTTGCATTCTAGTCTTCAAAGTCCATTTTTTCCTAAGTCAATGCTTTCTTTTGGCTGTAGAATACTGAGATGTGAACAATACCGGCACTTAAATAAAATGAAAATAAAAGGTGGTTTCTGTAGATTGTTTGGCAGGAATATTCACAAGATTAGACTGAAACCTCTTCACTCTCAGCTGCTGTGTTGTTACACAGGATGGTCAGTGTAAACTGTTTTGGGGGATGCAGTGGGTGGTCACAAGGGCAAAGAATAGATCTTAAGTAGTGAATGAAAGCCTAATTCTGTAGATAAGCCCCATGTAAACTAAGTAGGGAAGTTGAGAATTAGTGGGAACATTGCCTTTTTTTTTTCTATTAATTTAGCTTCTAGAAGTGATTGGAGGTTAAGAGGTCATGACAAAAAAAAAAAAAGCAAGTCCTAGAGCTTCACATGTTACAATTGCAATGACTGTTTTACTAAAAGTCTCATTCTTATGAATGTGTTCAGGGATTTGGTGCATCTTACTTTGAATGGTTATATTGTAAATATAGTATCTCTTGATGCTTTGTTGTGAAAAGGTAATGTTTACTTATTCCTATTAAACAATCAGAAGTGCATTTGGTTGAAATGACTACTGTAATTGTATTGGTCTTTAGTGAATGATTAGTCTGATCATACATTAGTCCATGTTTGCAGTGGGGATCCAAGCCACCAGTCACATAGGTCTTGTACTACTTACAAGTAGGGGATACAGGCGTTAGAACCCCTACTCCTGAACATACATAGTGACCTTTTGTACTTGTATAAATAGGTATGGAATTTTCTTGTAGCATTCTGTGCTGTCTATAATTTCTGTTCTAAACCACTAGTGGCCCCTCCCCAGGAGTAAGTGGAAGGTAATTCCTCTAGTCACTCTTTGCTGAAGGTAAAGGTTGATAGCAGCATGTAGGAGGGTCATACTCGGGGCCGGCTCCAGACACCAGCTTTCTAAGCAGGTGCTGGGGCAGCAGTCTGTGTCCCACGGCGGCAATTCGGTGGTGACTGCTTGGGGCAGCAAAATTGGTAGAGCCGCCCCTGGTCATACTAAGGCTAGCTATGTAATAAAGGGGCAGAGAGACAACAGCACGGGGAAGTTAATTTGAGTACAGGACTAAGATGGCATACCATAAGCAGCTTAAATAAAGGCACTGTATTTGTTGAAAATCTATCATCATGGATGGAACGCACTTATACCTGTGCTAGGGTCAGTTAAACTCTCAGAATGGGGAGAGCTGCTGGACTTTTGTGTGGCAGAAACCCCTGCCCTCTCCTCCCCCCCCCAACAAAAGACAAAGTTAAGCAATCCTCTAAATAAAGTTGTACCCGTAATTATAAGGGGAACTGGTATGAATGTCTATATTATTATCCCACTTAGGAGCCCCAGTTGTGGACCAGAGCTTACAATCAAAGAAGTTAGGATTGCCTAAACCTTTCTATCCTAAGATCCTGTTCTCACTTAACATTGCTAACCTTTTGGGCTTGAATTTTCCATGTTGGGTTTCTGCTTGGACCGTCCTTTTTTTTGTTGTTTTTGGTGGGGGAAGTTACAGCTAACACAGTTTAGCTGTTTCCAAAACTGAGGTTTAGGAAAGAGTCTTAGTTTCTCAATAGAACAGTTTTAGCACCTCCATAGTTTGGAGTAAGGACTTGAAATTTTGCAGGTGGTGGGGATCAGAGAGGTGTCTTTTAGTGTCCTGGAGAAATTTCACCCCACCTTGATTGGGTTATAGTAGGCCTGTCAAGCAATTAATCGTGCTGTTAAACAGTAATAGAATACCATTTATTTAAATATTTTTGGATGTTTTCTACATTTTCAAATATATTGATTTCACTTACAACATAAATATAAAGTGAGCACTGTATACTTTATATGGTTTTTGATTACAAATATTTGCAGTGTAAAAAACAAATTGTATTAGGTGAACTGAAAAATACTAGTACTGTAGTGCAATCTCTTTATCATGAAAGTTGAACTTAATGTAGAATTGGGAACAACAGCATACAAAAACAACCAATGTAAAACTTGAGCCTACAAGTCCATTCAGTTCTACTTCTTGTTCAGCCAATTGCTAAGACAAACAAGTTTGTTTACATTTATGGGAAATAATGCTGCCCTCTTATTTACAATATCACCGGAAAGTGAGAACTGACGTTCGCATGGCACTTTTGTAGCCAGCATTGCAAGGTATTTACGTGCCAGTGATGCTAAACATTCGTATGCCCCTTCATGTTTCAGTCACAATTCCAGAGGACTTGCATCCATGCTGATAATGGGTTCTGCTCGATAGCAGTCCAAACTGATGCATGTTCATTTTCATCATCTGAGTCAGATGCTACCAGCAAAGGTTGATTTTCTTTTTTGGTGGTTCGGGTTCTATAGTTTCTGCATTGGAGGGTTGCTCTTTTAAGACTTCTGAAAGCATGCTCCACACCTCGTCCCCCTCGAATTTTCAAAGGCACTTCAGATTCTTAAACCTTGGTTTGAGTGCTGTAGCTATCTTTAGAAGTGTCACATTGGTACCTACTTTGCATTTAGTCAATCTGCAGTGAAAGTGTTCTTAAAATGAACATGTGCTGGGTCATCATCCGAGACTGCTATAACATGAAATGTACGGCAGAATGAGGGTAAAACAGAGCAGGGGACATACAGTTTTCCCCCCAGGAGTTCAGTCACAAATTTAACACTTTTTTTTTTTTTAACAAGCGTCATCAGCATGGAAGTATATCCTCTGGAATTGTGACTGAAGCACGAAGGGGCATATGAATGTTTAGCATCACTGACACGTAAATACCTTGTAATGCTGGCTACAAAAGTGCCATGTCAACGCCTCTTCTCGCTTTCCGGTGATACTGTAAATAAGAAGAGCGCAGCATTGTTTCCCATAAATGTAAACAAACTTGTCTTAGCGAGTGGCTGAACAAGTAGGACTGAGTGGACTTGTGGGCTCCAGTTTTGTGTTTTATTTTTGAATGCAGTTATTTTTGTTCCCAATTCTACATATTGCAGTTCAACTTTCATGATAAAGAGATTGCACTTCAGTACTTGTATTAGGTGAATTGAAAAATACTGTTTTTCAGTGCAAATATATAGAATACAATGTGTACATTGCTCACTTTATATTTGCGTTGTAATTGAAATCAATATATGTAGGAAAACATCCAAAATATCTAATACATTTCAATTGGTATTTCATTTAACAGTGCAATTACAACTGTGATAACTAGGGCTGTCAATTAATAAGCCTCTAAAAATCGCCAGTGGCCCATGCTTAGAGGCATGTTAGCAAAATTCCCTAAATATGCTGCTGTCTGTACTGAGTATGCTCTTGGCTAAGACTTGCCCTGAAACTGGTCCTCCCTGCAGCCAGATACCAGAACTGAGAGAAGAGGCTGTCACTGTGGCCATATAGAGGAAGAGCAAAGGGGGCAGGGGGAGTTAAGGTTGCTTATACCTTTCTTTACTTTTAAAAATAATTCCTAAAACTCTCTCTCCCTCTTCCCCCTGATTTTGTTTTCCCTCTGTATTTAAGCTGTTGAGACACAATGGTATTTATTTTCAAAGCAAATGTGTCCTCCATTCCAAAAAGATCTGTTTTATATTAGTGTTGTAAAATTAATTCCTATTGATTCTTGATCCTTCACCATCTGAATATGCTATATAAGGGGATTGTAAGACCCCTTATTTTAAGATCACAGTTGAGTAAGAACATTCAGGGGGTTTTCATCCCATATACTGATGATTAATGCTATACATATTTGAAAAACACTGGCTCCTTAGTTTAAATTTCTTTTTAAAAAGCTATTTGAAGTTATAGTACTATTCAGTAGGCTGTAGCAAGGTAGCTGCAAATTATAGACATTCTGGAACAGCTCTGCAGTTCTTTTGCTGAGTCAGTTTCACTTTCCCATCCATTTTCCTTGCTTAACATTGATACTGTGCAAGCAAATACTATTACAAGAAAAAAAGTTTACAAGTGTAAGGTATGTCTTTCAGTAACCTGACTGTGCATTAAGAAACATGACCCTTTAACATTTATTTTGAACTTTTTTAATGACACTTTTAATAAGTTTTACATATAAAAATGCAAAGTATGAAGCTGGCCACTACACACTAAAAAAATAAAGGCAGTAATTGCCTGAGTCTCTTTATATCACAGCTTACTGAAATTTCACGAAGTATATGTTCCTATATCAAAGGTCATAATGAATGTGCAACAATTATTTGATGGTTTTGGTTTCAGATTATGTATCTTTTGGTAGTCACATGCTATTTAAGCATCCCACCAACAGATGCCTCTTTAGAGCTAAAACAGAATTTTGTAGTAGTCATCTCGATAAGAGTACAGGATAAGCACAGGAATTCTGTAGAGGAAAAAGGACAGTGTTAGAGTTTACCGCCAAGAGAACAGAGTAATTCATTCTAAACCCTCCAAAAATAGTAATTTCTAGAGACAACGTCTTAGAGTATGGCCTCTGAATTCTCTTAAGAGATTAGAGATGGGAAAGATCTTATTGTACATCATTAGTAAATCCTGCTGTAAATGCAGGATTGTTCTAAATATTTTTTCTTGTGCTATGTCCACTTATTTTAAAAGGATCCAAGTAATGGTACTTCTATAATTTCCCTGAATACACATCACTGTCAAAGCTTTTCCTAAAATTTAGCCTAAATTTTTACTTCTAATTTCAACCCTTTCTTTATTATACCTCTTTTTGCTACCCTAAACAACAATTACCTCCATCCCTTAACATGTCCAGATGACTAAGACTTTGAATTCTAGAACAGAGAATTATTTAATTTTCTTCCACTTAGGCAGAATGGGGGAGAGATTTAACTTTGACCATACAAGGGACTGTCTTACATAGAACAATATGCACCATCATTGGGGACAGGTAGCATATAATTTATGGAATGTCAGCATTTCAAAGAATACTGCCTCATAGAAACTGCTGAATATTTGTGAAAGGGTTAGTGTGTGTGTTGAAAAAACACCTGAACTTAAAAGGGCTAGGTTAGGATTGATAAAACTTCTCATTCTACAGTAGCTTAAACACTATTAAATTGGCTTTCAGTAGCAGTTAAGTGGCAAAGAATCAAGTTAGGAGCACCTCTACACAACTTTAATATAGTTAAGATTCTGCCTCAAATTTAGTTTTTTCTTCTCAGATAAAGTGGAGGTTGAGCGCAGAACTTTTAACAGAAGATCCTCTGGAAGTCTCCTGCTAAAGGAGAGAGTGCAGTCACTGGGTTTTAGTATTCAAAGCTTTGTAAGCTGTTGAGGAATACTGGAATTGGTCTGCACTGTTAATGCATGATTGGTGTGTGTTTCATTGTTTTCTAAAGTGTTTGATATCTCCAGTAGTGAAAGGCACTATTATTAGAAAGTCAAATTCTAGTCCCATTGAATGGCTCACCAAAGTTAACTGAACACTGCTCTCATGGTGGAGGGGGAAGAGTGGCTCTCAACAAAATGCACAAAAAGTTATTTAACTTTGAAACATTCAATTCTTAAGAGAATGAAATGGTTAGCGAAAAGCTAAACTAGATTTTTTGAGTTCTGAATTATTTTTTTCATCTACAGATTTCTTTTCTGCATTTATGCTGAGGGTATTTTAAGATAGGTTTTACTATATATAAATGGAAAGAGTTTGTTTAAAAAGGTCCTTAGCCTGTTCAGCTACGCCAAATACCCACAGCTTCCACCAAAATCTGTGGGAGCCATGGATACTCAAGAGTTCTGAAGTCCAAGTCAGTCTGTCAGAAGGGAAATTCTGCACAACTGACATAAGAGAACAAAGATTCCCAGCTATCAGAACCCACATCTGTCTAAATCTGTTACTAGTTATGCTGCCAAAAGCCAAATGTGTAAATTACCCAGAGAGGAAAATGTGATGATTAAATGTGGGCTAACATCTCTCTCAAGAATTTGCATATCCCACAGCTCAGTTACATACTTATTTATAGTTGTATACATTGTGGTGTTCAGCTGAACGTTAGGTCACACCTTAAGACTATACAAATGGAGACAAGAGGACCAGTCGAGTGTGTTCACCTTAAGATAAACTGGAGCAATTTTAGGAAATATTTATATGGAGTAAGACACTTTTCAGGAGGGTGCCTTCTTTGCCTTTCTCTAGAGAATATGTACAGCAGCCTATTTACCACAGTTCAAATCTGTGGAACAGCTCAATTGTTCCAATTACCGTAGGTGCTGCAACAAATATATTTACCTCTTTTCTATTTTGATACTGTAAATTTCATCACAGACAGCTTGTAGGTATCTCTGCTTTGGCAATCGTGACATCAGTTGTTTTACAGTCGTGTAAAAGGCTTGCTCATCTCCATCATACTGTAAGGAAAAGGGACGAGGAATTTTCGTATATATTACATTTCATTAGGAAAGAAAAACCGTGTCACTGTGGGGAGGGTTCACTTTTCTGAAGGTCATGCAGACAGAATAGCAATACTCTATTTCTTAACCTACCAAAGAACTAGCTTCTTGAAACAAAATGCACAAAACTGCATGTACAACTGACTCTGTTATAAACAGAGATCTTTGTAAGGAGGCTGCTGGTGATCAGCTTCTCCCTCCTACAGTACGACAGCAGCAGCATGCTGGGAAGGCTGAAGTGGCCCACTTTTCCTCTGCAGAGTTATCACCATTGTAGAAACACTTGCATCCTCCTGTCCCACCCGTGTTCTTTCACATGTACATGCACCAGAGCATTCTTTGGTCCCCTCTGCCACAGGATGGGCTTTTTCCCTTCTGAACTGATATTAAAAAGCATATTTGATATGAACATAATTTTGAGGTTTCTTTGATTTCCAGTATTTTGGCTACTTAACGCAATTTTGTGGCTAATTTAACTTCCTATGAGCATCTTTATGTGAGCATTACTTGATTTTATGTATGTACTTTACACTCCTATTAACATTTATCAATTTCCTGACTCAAAAATAAGTTCCCCCAGTACCCTTCTTCAGGTGATATGCAAATTTACAAGAATCGTTGCAGTTCTCTAGTCTCCCGAGCAGGTTGCACTACAGAATAAACACCCAGACCAGAGCATCAATTTAGCATGAGGCTCATGTGCTAGATTCAGCACAGCCAAAGTGCATTTTGCTGAAGCCTTTTGCATGTTCTGCTAATCAATTCTAACGCTACCCCTGATTTATGATTTATTTCAATATAAGTAGGTACTGTTTGATGTGGTTTCATTTTCTAAGGCATCTACAGTATTTTGACAGATAGGCTCATTAAACATTTTAAAACACATTATTTCAATTACTGCCGCTCATGCATGTTTAAAAAACACCAAATTTTCAGAAGTTTATCTGATAACTAATTGCCAGAGGACTGCCACTGAGAGGTAGATATGAAAGACAAGTAGGGCTCCACCAGGGAGGTCCAGCTCCAACCCCCCAAGCTGGTGAGAGAGAGGGGGTACTGATGGGATTTCTCTCAGGATGCTATCCCTAGACTGTGTTTAGGATCAATGTCTTTCATATTAACTTCTGTGTAGTAGATGTCTGCCAAATTTTAAGCCACCCCTTTCTCTCCCACTACTTCAGAGTCTTCTGACTTGTAGGGGAAGTCCACAGTACCATAATATATCCTCAACTCAACTTCCCAACAGCATTGAGGAATGGGGATAAGGTTTTTGCTTATTGACTCAGTTCCTCATCTTATGCTGTTTGGGTCACCCTCCCTCTCTAAGAACTCCATCACACACCTTTGCTGCGGTGCACTCCCATGCTACAGCAGAACAAAACTCACATTAAACACAGAGTTCTGAGCAGTAACCATAAAACTAATCAGAATCATGTTAATTTCAATGGCTGCTGCCTGAGAAACCCAAAAGCAGCCACAGCTCAAGACAGCACTGCTCTGTTCACATTCACCAGGGTATCTTCATGAACAAAGGCTAAAAACCTTTTCTTTATTTAAAACGAAAGCTCAAATTCTGCAAAAATTGTTGACGAAGGACTCCACCAGCTCAAGAGGAAACGTTTCCTACTTGTGCATTTGGCAAATGGAGTTTTCAAGGCTTATTCTAAACCCTTTCTGTCTGTACAGAATTTTTTAGCCTTTCTTAAACTCTTTAAAAGAAAAACTGGGTGAGAATTTCACCATTGACCTCAGTAAGGACAATTTCACCTCATTAACTTTAAATCTTTGAAAACCTACTGTTAAATCCAGATTACATATACACAACTTACTCTAAATTGCTTACCTCTAGTGACAAGAAGTGTATTATAGTTTCTTTTGACAGATCTACCTGCAAAAATAGCAGGGCAAAGAGGTCAATGTCAAGGAATCAAATGTTATATAGTTTAACAAGTAAAAGTAACTTCTTTTTCCAGTTCTATTCCTGTCATCATTCTGGCCATGTGAAGATCTCTGTTCTCAAAAAAGGGGTCAACATTTAATCTCTAATTTATAAAGAAGTTTTGCAAACACATTTGGACTGCATCAGAATTTTAGGCATTTCCGAAGACAAGTTATGTTTGGCAGAGCTCATCTGTGTACATGGAAAGTCTTCCCTTAATTTCAAAAAAGGTAAACATGCTTATTTCTAAAGGGCACATAGGAAAGATACACTGTAGTTAACCTCTTCAGAAAGTGTTGACAGGGAACCCAAAAAGTAACATTTAAATGTGCTTTATAGTGATAAGCTGCAGCAACAAATTACTATTAAATCCACCACCATACAGGAGTTAGAGGTGCAAGTAGTTAAAATGTCAACATTTTACTATATGTAGCAGTCTCAATTCATACAGCAGGAAGCATTTCTCAATATACTAGCTAAACATTGTGTGGGTTTTATTTTACAATAAATTTCAAAATTTGGTTACAATTGCCAATTCTAAAATTTGAGATTATGGCTGGTGACAGCTACCTTGCTAGCAATTAACATTAAAGACTCGAATGACCAAGCATTTGCATTTCATTTAGGCGTCAGCAAACAGACTTACAGCTAAAATTTCAATCTCACTGGTTTTCTGTTGCAGATTAGTAATGAACGTCTGGAGTCTTGTTTGTACCTGCAAATTAAAATTAATAGTGGATAAAAGTTGTATACAAATTTCTCCTGTTTCACGGAAGTTGGGAACCTTTGTATTCTGTTTCAAGAAACATAACATTTAATTCTCGATAATTAACTTTGATATTCCAGACAGTCAATTGTTAACGAGGAATATGTGGGCATCTTATATTAATGTCAGGAGAATGAGCACAGGGCTCATGCCCATTTATGAAGTATTTTTGCCAGTTATGAGTATAGTGGTAGGAGAGATGATATTAGGACTGAGGTTAGGCAGAATTAACACATGATTATGAATTTCCCTAGACAGAGTCAAAGTTATGTGTTCATGGGCACTAGTGGAGGCCACCTTTCACAAAGATAAGAGAAGACACCACTTTAATCAGAGACTGGCAGTAGAATCACAGAAGGCAGTCCTGGAATACACTGTAGCTCCTCTGCAGTTCAGAGGAGATGGCTGCATTTTGGGCAATAGTATATTGAACTGCTGGTGCATTCAGTCCCATTACATTACACTACTGTCTCCTCTCTGGAGCAGCATGAGAATCCAGCAATCTATAAAAATTGTTGCATTCTTGCATAAAAAATGGGTTTTGCTGCTATGGAAAGAAAGTTAGATCCCATCATACAATCCAAATATTTTGGAAGCCAGTAAATCCTGAATTTTCTATCCTCTTTGGATTGGAGCCTATTCTTTTTTTTCTTATGTTTGGTACATTGTTAGCATCCAAGTGAGGAAAACTCCATCTCTCTTTCATACAGTGGTCTAACATTAAACCACTAAACATTCTGTTTTAGGCAAAGTGGGACACTGTTTGTATGCATCATGTTGGAAAACTTTTGCTTGCACCGCCGAGCTTGAGGACATAATGAAACGTTAGACTATAGCGGGCATACATTTGAGTCCACTGCATACACATTAAATACAAAATCTATGTTTAACTTGTAACTTTAACATTTTCTTAAGCACTCAAAAGTCAGGAAGTGCCAGAATTAGGGTTCCCCATAGAGTCTTCACTGAGATCTCCTGTACACACGCATTATGAGAGCCTTGCCCCAAATCATGTGGGAAGTCTGTGTTAGAGCCAAGAACTGGTCTCCCTGGGTCTCATTTCAATGCTTTACACCCATGGAAAAATCCATTTTCCCCTTCTTGTAACCCTTTGCCTCATTCACTGTCCATTCTGCAGACTAAACAAGGCACAGATCCTGCAGGACAAACCATCTGTGATCATGATATTACAGCTACATGCAGGCAGAAAAAAAAAATTCAAACCAAAACTGAAAGAAAAAAGAACGACGTATACCTGAGTTTCATAACGCCGTCTGACACTGGCAGGCAATTTTTCAGGAGCTATGACACTCACATTTGGCACTACAGAAGTTCCATGTGGTTCAAATAAACCTAAAATGCAAACAGTTTGAGAATGTATTCTTTCTTCACATAAACAAGCATGATATATCCTGTTTTAAACAAAATTAACCCCCACTAATCTTAATGAGTCAAGACTTATTTACTACTCTGATCTGTGCTATTGAAGCAATTGTGTAATTTTTGTGGCTGCAATTTAAAGGGACTCATCCTGCAAAATCTTCTGATTCTTAAACCAACAGAAAAAAACAGGATGGAACCTGGTTGAGTGTGTCCTTCATTAGCTTTCTGCACTGTCCGCATTATAGGTCACATCACTTTGCAGCAAGATAGCCACTTCCAGCTAAAGAATCAGAAATGTCTACTGTAAACAAAGTTTTAGTTTATTCAGTCAGTCCTCTGTGCCTTGTGAACATTTTGACGGGTGGGCCAAGCAAAATGGTTGCATGTTCCTTGTAAGTTTATTATAAAATGACTTCTGCATTTTATAGGAAAATGTAATTTAAACTTTTCAAATTTTAGACACAGCATTTGAGATTAGAAAAAAATCACTCTAGCCAGGTAAAAGTTGTACGGAAAGACATTTGTGGTTTGTTTATAGTGATTCTTGTAATGTGATTAAAATATATACTACTTTATTGCAAAGAATGTTTATTGTATACAAAAACAGTCAATTTTAGCCTAGAATTAGTGATTATATACCTGAAGTATTAGCAAATGATCCTTTTAGATTTTGTACTGAGAGATTATCTGAAGTTTCTCTAAAAGCAAGCAAACAAAAACAGTTATAAAAATAGACACATAATAATGTAAAAGCAGTGCAGTAATGGAAGCAACTGTTAGCAAACTTTCACATACAAAGGTATTCTGTATTCTTTTCACGCCAATTAGCTGAAAAAAATGTAATGGAGATTTTCAGCTTACAAATATTTCCAAATTAAATCCTGTATTTTTGATTAGTTAAGACATGCCAACATACAATTAAACTTGTTAATTAAAAAAAAAACCTGTCTTCAGCAATCATAAGTAAATAGCAAAACTTTCCTTGCTACTTTCACTAATTGTAAATGGGAAATATTTTAGACACCAGGTTTCTCAATCATATAATGTTGCTTCTGTGACATAACAGTCATATTAACTTCAATAAATGAATGTCAAACAGGGAAAATAGTTGGACTTCATGGCCTGATCAAGCAGGAGGAGATGAGTAGCAGGGGAAAGGCAGAGCTTTTCTTGCAAATCAAATTGTTAAAAAAACACCCACATAGCTGGACTTTTCTTCAAATGCGTCCTAGTATGGAAATTTCCTATTACAGAGCTACATTTTGCAAAGCTATTCAAGAATAATACTGAAGGCCAATCTTTTGATAATTGCATGTACATCCGTGATAGTATAAAAGTAAAGACCTGATTATTCAGTCTGCGTTTCTACTTTCACACGCTCATGTGCGTACTTGAATGATTCTAATAAATGCAAGGATTTTACTGTAAGCTTTTTGGGGCAGGGAACTCTTTTGTTCTGTGTTTGTATGGCACCGAGCACAATAAGGTCCTGGTCCACAAGAGGGGCTCATGGGTGTTACTGCGATACAATTAATAAGTAGTATCAAAGTTCAGGCAGGTATGCTCACATGTTGCAAGTTAGAACAATTTTGCTCACATAGAAGCCCAGCTGAAAATCTGGCCCTAAATCTGTAAAGGAGTAGGAAGAATACTTCAAAATGTTACTTTCAGTTGCCTTTGGCAAATCTCAAGACATAACAGAAGTCATACCATCAAATTATTTTCCTTCTTTTTCAAAAAGGAATTTGGCAAATCTCTCTCAATGGTAATTTTAATTAAAAATCAATTTAATAGAAACCTCAACTGAAGTCTTATTTTGAAAGACTATATTTAATTTGATTTATGAAATGACCTTTAATTTGACTACTCCTGTTCACTATTTATGCAGCTACCTGTTACTTCTTTCATCACAGACTTTAGTCTTCAGTTTCTGGGCCAGGTGTTCTATTAGATCAGACTCTACAATCCTTTTCTCCGTCTGCCGTTCCTTCTCGAAGGATTTCACCTACCAAATGGTAATTTAACATTTTAATGAGTTTAATGAGACTGCTAAATCTAAAAAATCTACATAAATATACTGTGGAAACAAAGAAAAGTAAGTTTGAATAGGCTCATCACCTATTACAGATGCAATTATCAGATGGAATAAGACAGACTATCAGTTCATCTGATCACTGGCCAATTAAACCCCCTGGCATGGCTGATTAGATTTCTACAATCAAATAACTAATAATTTTTTTTGCATTTTCACTGCTTAGGTTTGGCCACTTGCACTTGTTAATATAGTTTAATATAGTTAAAAAGTAATAGTAGAGAAGTGGGGCAGAGTATAAAACAACAATTTAGACAATCAAAATCTCAGTTAAACACAGTGTTTTCTCTCTCTCTGTTTTAAATTAAAGGATTAATTTGGAATGTGGTTGTCTTTCACTGAATTTGCAGAGAGGTAACTCTCCAGCATTTGAACCTACACATATTTGGTCAGTCTTTATTTTATTAATTATGAAAAGACTAATTAAACTAGAGAATCGCTATGCCATTTAATATATTGACATGCTCTTTGTATTTCTGCTCTAACGTAACAAAATACCATCACTAAGTTTTAAAAGATTAAATGCATTTTTTCATTGTATCTTTAATGCCTAGATACAGCACTCTGTGATCAAATAATTGTCAAGATCAACTTGTTCTTACAGTTAGTGTAAGAGGAAGATTGATAATTGAAGTAAGTGAAATGTACCTTGATGTTATACATTATAGCTATGTTATACAACCATGCCATATAGGGGCAAATGATTTTAACAGATCACTGTTTTTTTATGAAAATGAATAAAAAGTAGCAGCAAAGATAATGGCCCAGAATCAGTGACAGCTTTGGGCACCAAAACCCTCTGTTTATGCACAGAAGAGATACATTACAGACAGCGGCAATTCAAGCTTCCTCACAATAACGCCTTTGCACATCAACCCTGACCTGGAGAGACAAATAGAAACGGTGGGTCATAGATCTATGTCTATTCAAACATTGTCTGTTTTGCCAGCTGCCAATAAGGCTACAGTTTTCTTGGTATTTGTTTTGTAATGTAAACAACTGCCCAGTTGGAAGAAGCCAGAGACCACCAATTCATTTCACAATGTCACCAAATAGCCATTACATAGTGGTAACACTTGGTCACTACCTTTTAAAAAAAATACACAAATACATCTTAGATGAGACTCAATCTAAGATACCAGGTTTGTATTTAAGCTACCAGATTCTTTTTTCCCCCCAAATAAAAGAGGAGGGAGACTGGGCCTGGTAAAAAACTAGCAAGATGGGTCTGCTGTGCAGCTACTATCCATTCTTCAGAGTAATTTTGAACTACTTATTAACTCTGAAACTGTACTGAGCTGAAATGCCAACTATTACATTATAGAGCACTTTCCCCAGAAAATATTGTATTAGCTCTACAAAAACACATAGAAGACCAGATTATTCATCTGAAGTATTTACAAAAATTCTCCCCAACCCCACCTTTACCTTTACATGACTTCCTTCTTTCTCAGAGACAAGAGCCACATATGTGATCCCAGAACATTTGCAATACTCTTGCAGTTCTTCTTGGGACTAAAACAAGAAAAAGTAATAGTAGAGAAGCGGGGAGAGTATAAAACAACAATTTAGACAATCAAAATCTCAATTAAAAGTTGACTGGAAATACATATATAGTGTACTTATTGACCTTCTGAGTAATGAAAAACTTTGTACATCAGTCCAGGAAGAACAATCTCCTTGTGGATTTATTTTCATGTTTCAAAGCGTATAACTCACTAAAGTGTTTCACCAAGATTTAGAAGTAGAAGCTGGATATTTGTGTCCTTTGCATCTATTAGCAAGAATGGGCTATTCTTCTAGTGTTTGTAACTTTCATTACGAGCCCCACTCCTGGACGGAGATCTGCCTGAATGGATCCCTGTCCTTGTGTGGAGCTCCACTGACTTCAGCTGGGCTTTGCACAGGGTGTCCGTCTGTGCAGTTTTCAGTGAAGAATCAGGGCAAATGCTTGCTGTACTGACATAAAAGGTTGTCAGCATTAGTTGTCGAGGCAGAAAACTGTCCAAGGTTAAGTGCAATCAAGAGCTTGCAACTCGCCATCTCTGAATAGCCTCAAGGAGGCCAGCAAGGGCCAATGTACACACAGGAAAAAACAAGTGACTTGAAGGGTATTAAACACCAGTTATACATGCACTTCAATAGCATACAGCCAGATGCAGAGAAAAAGTAGGGAAACAGTGGACAATACTAAGGCAATAGAATACCATAATGTCAGCAGCTAAGTGACTCAGAACTCTATGCTGTGGGGCATTCTGAGTGTGCAGAAGCACAGTTCACTACATTTGAGAGAATGGGCAATTCCACGGCATTTCCTTTGACATTCACCATTTAGCATATATATATATAAATAAACTGAACCAGATTGGCAAACTGTCCAGAGGGCTGTAAGGTGGGTAAGTACTTTGCTTATTGTCCCATAATCTATCTGTGCTGGGTACCTACTGTTTGGTTTGGGCTCACTGGGAGGGAATGAGAAGTCAGTCCTTAAGTAGCATTTCCAGGAATCTTGCAGCACTGGATATTCTTAAAGACTAACGCTGTGGTGACACTTCCAGAAGGAATGTTTTAGGTCAGTAATCCAACCATAGTGCCTATAGTCCCTGGAGTAACAGCTTCGTTATGCCACTGTAGTGGCCACTAGAGTGCAGAATATGCTCCTGCCTCACAGCCATGTTAGCCCGTCGCTTCCCACTTCTAAATACATGAAAACGCCTCCTGCAAAAGCTGTTTTTCATTATGGCCACTACTGGCCCCATATTTAGAACCTTTCCATTTCCTCCTATGAATGACTCCCTCTGTTTTATTCATTTTTGGGGGGTAAAAGTATACTTTCTTTTTATATTTTTGATGTATGTTGGTAAAATACATTTTTGGGAAAGATTTATGTCAAATACTTGTCCAGGATCTCCATAATCTTAGGTGCTTTTCAATAAAGCTGTCATCCCATGGAAGCAGCATAACCCAGTGGATATGGCACTGGATTTGGAATCAGGAGACTTGGTTCTTCTCTCACAGTTGGCCCTGACTCAGGACATATCCAAAGCCCCATGAATTCAGTAAGAGTCTTTCCAATGGCTTCAGTGGGCTCTGTATAATGCCCTCAGTGAGTAACCATGGGCACGTCACCTAACCTGTCTGTGCTGTAAAATGAAGATTATGATGCTTATTCACATTGTAAAGAGCTACAGAGGAAAAATAGTATAAAAGCAAATGTAATCTTTATTGATTTAAGGATCGCTGAATGGCACCCAGCAGCTCAATATTATGATTCTATAAATGAATAACCTCTGAGGCTGCTTTATCAATACCAGCCTTTATGAAACGGACATATAACTAACAAATATGTAGAAAGACTCTTTACCTGGGACCAGTCATACATGATATCAGCAGGAATTCCCGCAGTCCAGAGTTTTTGAACGATATTGATGGCTCTCGTCATTGACATCTGCCCAACACTCACAACCAACAGATCACAAGAGCCCATAGTAACCTGGAAGAAAAGTAGAAGTGAGAGGGGCAGTGTGAGCAACCAGAGCCTCTTTTCAGGTGTAAAAATGTTGATATTACTGGAGAACAAATACATTATTGTGCAGCTTTTCAAGCAAATTAGGCAGAGATTAGAATGGTTCATTATTAAGCATTTGTTTTAAATTAAGCTCTTCAGCAATTCTTACCCTGTTACAGAAAAAGCACTTGCAAAACCTAAACCAGTGAGTTACCTGGCTTTACCTCCTCTCATTTAGCAGTGTTAATTTACCTCTTCACAAAGAAGGATTAAATATACATATTCTGCTGCTGAGTGAAATTGTTATATGATTTATGTAAGGAAGCCCATTTCATGACGAAAAGAAGGACTAGGGACAAAAATAAGATTTTTTTTTTTTTTTTTTTTTTAAGGGGGAGAACATGACTCAACATATGAGAAAACAGTTCCTTTCCCCTTTCACAGATATCATTGAATACATTTCAAAAAGGAAAACTTTATGCCATTAAACAAGCCATGAACTACATTTCAGTTTACCAATTTTAAAAAAATCTATATAGATAGAAGCAAAGGAAAATGCACCATACCGTGAGGTTTGTCTGTTTTAGTATGGAATTATTTTGAGACAAAGCTGAACCTCTTAATATTTCTTGACTATCTCAGGCAACATACAGATTACTGAAATGACAGAAATACGAATGAAACAGGAACTGAAACTCACAGAGTCCTCCACACTGGAAACTGCAGCAGTTATTTTATCTATAGCTATACTGACTCCAACAGCAGAAGGAAGAGGTCCTACTGTTTGCGGCCCTCTGAACTGTGGAATCTGAAAAGACAAGAAATAATGCTTTTAGTACGGTATCAAAAAAGTATATGCTTAAAAAAAAAAAGTGAATTACACACACCAGATGATCATATCTGCCTCCAGCTGCAAGAATTTCAGGCACAGTTCTTTGTCTGCGTTTGATGTATGCTATAAATTGAAAGATGACTCCATTATGCTGTTGCACTTTGTAAACGAGTCCTAAATTTATAGACACCTGTAAAACAAAAATGAGTATTATGTCCTCACTAAGTCTTACACCAGTTCTAGTTACACAATTGTAGAGTATTAAAATGTACACATTAGTATATCATGAAAACTTAACATGGTTTCTCTGCTTTTGAGGACATTTAATGCTGCAATTAAAATATTGATCCCTGAAGAGACAGAGTCAGCCAAAAAGCGAGTGAGGAAAGAATGTCTTAAATCTAAAGCATCTTAAGGGTTATGAACTACTGAAGATTTGTGTGTACGTCCCAAATAGCAAGCCTTTAGAGAAAATTAGATATTTCAATTGTTACCATTTGTATTTTAGAAACTTTTAAAATTTTCAAAATATAAAATTTTAAATTTTTCAAAGAATCCCCTAGTGCTCTCAGTCATATGTATGTCCAGAAAATTATTTTTCAGCTAAGAATGCAACTGAAATAGTCCAATTACACAGATACAAGTATTCTTCAGCCGAAGGTCTCTTATCAACACATGCCCTATTCTGAGAGTGAGGATCTAAAAACAGGAGCCACTAGTATTTACCACATACAGTACCACAATTTGATGGTGCTTTTTTCTGTTCTTCAAACTATCAATGGACTGGTCTTGAGGGAAAAGTTTATGAAGACAGAGCAGTTGTACAGAGCTATAAATCAATGAATTTATAATCCGACTGCTTTACAAACCTGAAGTTTTATACCAAGCTTCTTTAAGATACCCATGACTTCCTCCAGATCTTTCATGCCGTGCTTTACCAGCTGGGTGACACCAGTTTTTTGTTTTATCATTGCGTTTATCAACGGGCTTAAATCATTCAACTCTCCCTTCTGCTCAATAAATCTGTACAGTCGAGAAAGCTGAAAATATACACAGATACAATACCATACACATGCTTGAATAGAAGGGATATGAACAACAACATAGCATTTGGTTTGTTGTGCCTAAAGGTTTACCATTTATACTCGTTTTGCAATGCAGACTAATAATTCTGCTTAAGGATTGGAGGAGGGAGTGAACACATGAGCATTCCTAGTCAGAGCATCAAAAAGTTGGCTTGTGAGAGATCTATGTCAACCCATTCTCTATATTCATTCACCTAACTTTGCATAATACTATTTAGCATCTCACACATTTTTCTTTTGGAAATCTCATTCTACAATACTCCATTTACCCTTTGAACATCTGCATAATCTGAAACACAAATATTAAAAAAGGGGAGAAACCAAGAAAATAGTAACGCTGAAAGAGACTAGTTAGACCATTTCCAAAGAGGTACGACAGCAAAGAGATCAATGGCATTTCAGTTGCAAATGCAGTGGCATCATCTCTATAGAATGAATGGCATATTCTTAGCTGAGGTTTTAATGGATTTCATAGTAAATAAAGTACTATAGACTTATAACAATTTATAGGGAAATACAAATATAATGTGTCGTCTTGAACTACTTACGCTGTTTGATGACAGAGACAGATTACAAAATTTGGCTTCCACCTCTCTTTTTGTTAACTTTTCGGTCTAAAGTACAACAAAAAACACATTATATTGTAGCATATTTTTAGAAAATTCACTTGAGAAAAAAAGTTTACTGATTGTTTGAGATGAGAATTAATAATGCAGCTCCTTGGTTACTTTTTTTCCCCTTTGATGTACCCATCTTCAATCAATTGCTCTCTGAAATATCACTGTAAACAATGGCAAAATGTTTACTTGTCTCTCAGTGATTCCATATCTGGTTTGGTCATTTTACAGGTAAAAAGTCTATTTAAAACATAGCTTTTGCCTGAAAAAAATACAAACCTAATGCTAAACGGAAATATTACATGAAGTAAAAAAAACCTATGGAAGTTCTTTGTTGGGATTTAAACATTCCTCTGCAGTGTTCACAAATGAAGCTGACTAGTCCATTTTCTCTGATCAAACTGTGTGAAGTAAAAGCAAAATATAAAACAATAAAAATATATCTGAATACAATGTTTTCAGTTTTAACAATCTAGGATGTTTTTAGTCATATAAGTAAAGAATTCCCCCCCCCCCATTAATCTGTGTTTTAAGATAACAGTTCTCCTATAAGGAGATAGCAGAAAAAGCTTTAATACAAACTGATAATCTGGAATAATCCACCACTTTTAATATATGGTTTAAATACTCTCTGGTAAATTACCAAAGTATTATTACTCATATTTAAAGATGGATCTGTAATTAATGTGACACTTTACAGTTATTAAACTGATCTCTGCATGAGTCATTAATATCTTACCATTGCATCATACAGAATGATGTAGACTTGATTGAGTTTATCTTCTGGTATCCCACAGTGCAAGAGGATAGCTTTCAGTAAGGCAGTGTGGTTCAAGTAAATACTATAGTTTCTTTCCTAACAGAGGAAAAAATATCCTATGTTTTATTGGCATTCCAATATGTAAAATAGCTTTTCTTTTCTGTTTCTTATGACTAACTTTGAATGTCCCCATCATCTTAACTCCCGTCTGTGTACTACAGAACTGGCAGGATTTGTGCCATTTTGTGATACTTTTAATGTCAGGATTAAGAGACAAACTCTCAGTCACCTAAAAGAAGATAGCCATTATTTCAAACAGTGCTGTAACAATGTTCAATAGCATATACATTGCAAACAGATTGTTCATTGGAAGTGTACTTGAAAAAACTTTTTTCATTTACAGTTTATATTATACTGACCGAGTTTGCAAGTTTTATCAAAAGTCAAAACATGGAAATATTTCGTGTGTTGCAAGGTGAGAAGGTCTTTTTCTGGTCATTGTTGCCTGCATATTTCCTTATTTACACAATTCCCTCTCTAATGAAACAGCTTTTTATGGTTAAAAAATAAAAAAGACAATGAAAAATGTCTATTGGTCAAGGAGGTAAGATGAGGGAACAACCTGTAGTACTGGAAATTCTTGGATGATTTCAGAAATAGTGTAGATTGTTTCTGCAATAGGTAAAAAGCTGTTTCCACTGGAAGCGATGATGTCAAATGCACATTCTAGGAGTTCTTTGGGGTGACAGCGGTCTAACTTCCGAGGTCTGTATACACGCTCTATACAATATCTACAAAAAACACCAAAGAAGGAATCAATACAATACATTCAGTGCTGTCATTTATTCAGTCATTGTGTAGAAAGTTACATGTGCAACAGGTGAATATTAGTCCTATTTGGATGAGGCATAATTCCTCCCAGCCATTTTCTTACCTTTTCAAGTTTGATATATTATTTCTAGCTACAAATCTTGCAAAAGGAATCTGAAAACAAACAAAAAAAGTGGTTGAGACAAATATGCATAACTTCATTCTGACGTATGCTCCTCGGCTAATGCTTAATTATACATCATGCAGTTACATATTTATTCTCCCATCTGTAATAATGTCTCAGAAAATGTGTTTTTGTCACAGCTAAATGGTTCTAAGCATCTTTGGTGTATGTTTTAGGAAAACGGTGTTCACCCTTTTTGTGGGGGAGAACTGAGTTTCTCAGTTATGCTGATACAGGAGGTATGTATTGCAAAAGCGAGTATGCATCTTGTTGTACTAACCAAGATTGTTTGCATGCTGGTAATAAAACCCTATTTCCAGGAACACAGGAGGAGATGATCAGCTGCCATATTCAGTCAATGCTTCTGTAACCAATACATTTTAGGAAACCACTCATTCCAGCAAAGAGATCAAAACTGTGGAGGCCCTTAGAGTATGGATAGCATTTAGTCTGATTCTTCCTTTAATTACACCAATGGTATCACACTGGTCTAAAACAGGGGTAACAGAGGCAGAATTAGACATTATAACTAGCACTATTGAAGGATGACACTCAAAAAGTCTTTAGCCCTTATACTTTGAAAATTTAGGGCTGTTGATTAATCACAGTTAACTCACACGATTAACTCAAAAAAATTAATCGCAATTAAAAAAATTAATCACCATTAATCGCTCTGTTAAACAACAGAATACCAATTGAAATTTATTAAATATTTTTGATGTTTTTCTACATTTTTAAATATATTGATTCATATTACAACAGAATATGAAGTGTACAGTGCTCACTTTATACTATTTTTGATTACAAATATTTGCGCTGTAAAAATAATAAAAGAAATAGTATTTTTCAATTCACCTTATACAAGTACTGTGTAGTGCAATCTCTTTATCGTGAAAGTGTAAGTTACAAATGTAGATTTTTTTTAACATAACTGCACTCAAAAACAAAACAATATAAAACTTTAGGGCCTACAAGTCCACTCAGTCCTACTTCTTGTTCAGCCAATCGCTAAGACAAACAAGCATGTTTACATTTACAGGAGATACTGCTGCCTGCTTCTTATTTACAATGTCACCTGAAACTGCGAACGTGTGTTCACATGGCACTTTTGTAGCCGGTATTGCAAGGTATTTACATGCCAGATATGATAACATTCATATGCCCTTCATGCTTCAGCCATCATTCCAGAGGACATGCTTCCATGCTGATGATGCTCATTAAAAAAAAAAAAAAAAAAAGTGTTACTTACATTTGTGACTGAACTTCTTGGGGGAGAATTGTAGGTCTCCTGTTCTGTTTTACCTGCATTTTGAATGCAGTTATTTTTTGTACATAATTCTACATTTGTAAGTTCAACTTTCACTATAAAGAGATTGCACTACAGTACTTGTATTAGAGGAATTGAAAAATACTATTTCTTTTGTTTTTTACAGTGCAAATATTTGTAATCAAAAATAAATATAAAGTGAGCACTGTACACTTTGTATTCTGTATTGTAATTGAAATCAATATATTTGAAAATGTAGAAAACATCAAAAAATTAAATAAATGGTATTCTATTATTGTTTAACAGTGCGATTAATTGCAATAAATTTTTTTAATCGCTTGACAGCCCTACTAAAAATATAAACTGGAAATTGGGTACAAGGTACTTAAATATGTAACTGACAAGCTGAAAATCTGGTTAATAACTAAGGCTAAGATTTATTATAGTTATTTTTAGTAAAAGTCATGGACAGGTCACAGGCAATAAACAAAAATTCAAGGAAGCCCATGACCTGTCACTGACTTTTACTAAAAACTGCTGTGACAAAATGGTAAGTGGGGAGTCCAGCACCCACCGCTGCTGCCGCTCAGGGTGGCTGGGAGCTGCAGGGGCCCCGCTGCCCATGGAGGCCAGAGCTCCGGGACTGGCGACTGGGAGCTGAAGGGACCACCCGTGGGGCTAGGAGCTGTGGGGCCCCAGCCACAGCTCTGAACTTTGGGGCCGCCCCCTGTGGCTGGGAGCTCTGGGGGCCCCTGCCATCTGCAGCGGCTCAGAACTACAGGGTCCCCTGGTGGTGGCTGGGAGCTCTGGAGGCCCCCCTCGCTGCTGCTGGGAGCTCCCTGCAGTAGCTGAGAGCTGCAGGGCCCCACCGCAGCTTCGAGCTCCAGGGCTGGCAGCTGCGGCAGTCCCTGAAGCTGAGAGCTCTATGGCCCCTAGTTGACAGGTCCAGCCCTGTGGCCTAGGGGCTGAAACAGAAAATGCCACGGAGGTCTCTGGAAATCACGGATTCCGTGACTTCTGTGACATAATCGTAGCCTTATTAATAACTATAAAGGAGTCAAAGATAGCAGAATGCTGTAGGTGAAGTAAAAGACCAGCTGTAGTCAAACAGTGCATGTTTTGTTGATCTAAGATGATTAGCAGCCTGGATTTTACATAGTAGATATTATGGTGAGAAAAAAAATGCACATGAATTTCTTGGAACTGTCATGTAGCCATGATACACAAAGGCTAATAGGCATGGTATGCAAGACTTGGTGAAAAGTGAATACCTCCACATGATAAACTATTCAAATAGTCTCAACAAGAAGCTGACCATTCTTGAGTAAAGACAAGACATTATCGCATGAGAGAAAGAGGGCTTGTAACTGGAAGGTGGGGACTGCACACAGACAATCTTGGGGATTCCACAGAGGAGCCTGTCTTTTCTGCTGTAACCTTCGCAGGCAAAGAGAGAGATTTATCCATAATATCTCAACCTACAGACAAGATAATCTTGTAATATGCTGTCACTTTAGGTTTAGTGCAGCTTCCTTTCGTATCAGTTTCTGTAAAACTACCAACAAAACCTTTTGTTTAAGCCAAACTGAACTGGGTATCTGATATCTCTGGAGCTGTGGCTGAAGAAAACAATCTGTGATCTCACTGGAGGCAGAGAAAGGTAAAGATAACTTGGTTGGCATACCAGTTCATCAGTACATACTGCAGTCATTCTCTGAAGCAGTACTACAGAATGTGCTTCCTGCAACTGAATGCAGTGGGTCTTTTTCCAGCTGACCAGAAGGAAAAAGGGGTTGTTGCTCTTTTCAGGAACACACTCTGCAACAGGGTTGCAGGGGTGGGAAGGAAGGGGAAAATTTACCTGGACAGAGCAGGGAGGAGCAGCAAGTGGTTGGATCAGGTGGGTGACACTGCTCAGAGGTGGGGGTATGTATATCCTGGAGAGTTCTGGAGAAGTCCCCTCTTGCAACAGCTGGGCTGTGGGGAAGCATCCAAGCTAAAAGTTGGTGCCTCTTCGTGGCAGGTGTCCGCTGCAGGTACTTGTTACAGCAGGGACAGAGTTCTATGATAAACTGGCTTTGGAGGGGGATTTAGGAGAAGGCATCCCCTTAAGGGATGGAGGGTTGGGATTCCTAATGTCCGATACAGCAGGGAGACAACCCCTCTCTTTTCCAGCCCCCTTTCACACTCATAGGAGGGGAGGGTAGCAGGTTTCCAGAAATGGGCTGGGACCAGGCTGAGAAGGGGAAGGGCTGACAGCGGTCCTTCCAAATAAGCAGAAACAATTAAGAAAATAATGATGTCCTTCACTGTATTCCCAGATATGTGAAGTCTGAATAAATTTTCAGCCTAATTAAACCACAGCCATTGCAGGGGTGCTGTACCAATTTGTATAGTGGGGGTGCTGAGAGTCACTGAACCAAACTGTAAACCCTGTATATGATGGAAACCACTTCAAGCCAGGGTGTGCAATAGTGCCCCTAGTTCCTATGATCCACTGCCTCCTGTCTTTCTCCTGCTGTGGCCAGGACAATGACTACTGAGAGCAGTTGTGAGTATATAGGAAGGTAAAATTACCAAATAGGTAACATAGGCAGCAGCCACATTAGGGCGATGGCAGTTACACACACAGTGTAAAAACAATAAGGAGTCCGGTGGCACCTTAAAGACTAACATGGCTACACCCTGATACTTGACACATAGTGTCGGCAGATTTCTGAAGAGGAAAGGAAGTGGGATGTTGTTATTCTCACTGGGTCACAAGTGCGAAGGAAGGGACCGTTAAAAAGTGAGTTACCAAGTGTTTTCCCTCACATGTGCATAAGTGAAAAAAAATATCTACAACACCGTCATCCACTATATTTGTAGTGTAGCATTTTTTCTTAAATTTGTTTTTTTAAGAAGTGTTTAAGTATGGAAAAAGTAGCAATGTTTTTCAATATTCAGTGTACTGCCACTCTTTGAGTAGTTCATTTTTGTGACTGGTGTGATGCTGACACTTGGAGACAAATGCAGGCACAGTTCTGACTGGACACACTCCTTGGAGTTGTGGGTGAAATCAATTATGATGCAAAAAAGTAAAGCACACTTGCAAAGGTTACTTTTTTCGAGTGGCCATTTTTTCTATCCTCTATCATTTCTGGAAATGTCATCAACTCAGCGTAGAGGAGAAAGATTGGCAGTCAAGGAAAAAAGAAATAGACACTATACAATCAGATGCCTGAGTGTTGGGAGAAAGAAGTAGACTGTGCCTAAAATTTGGTTAGTGAATGAAAGAATCATAGAAACTAAAACATTCCCCAAACCTACTAGCTTAAAGTATAAAGGGTATACCACTTACCCTGAGATCATAAGGAAGCATCAACAGCATCCCACTGTGATCCATGAAATATGAAGCTTCATTATGGTCATACAGTTTCCTATTTCTAGGCATTAGCAGTGGGGTATGCAGCTTGATAGCTCCTATGCAAAATTGGTAAAACACAATTCGAACAGAGGTCACACCCTCTTTTCAGAAGCGATTAAAAAGAAAAAAAAATCAAAACTCCCAAGTGTATAAGAATCTAAAAAGTAGTATTTGTAAAATCTGTTACCTTTTGAAATAGATTAATTTTGGGGTCTATGAATAAATTGATATACCTAAATGTTGCCTTTTTAATTTTTTTTCTTGGGGAGGGGGAGGAGAGGGAGAAGAGGTGTGTGAGGATAATTACAGAATCCCAAGACTAACTTCATACCCTAGACAGAATTCTGAAATCATCATCAGTTTTACCTCCCGCTTCAACCTCCAGCTTCCACAAAGGCTTACAAAAGGACAAGTAAGAGTCTCATTAAACTTGTCAATACTATTATATTTGTCAGGTATGGTTGCTGCTAAGGAAGGTGAGCTGAGGATCCTTCTTCCAAAGTACTGAAAGGCAAAGTCTAGGAATCTCACAGAGTGGCCCACATGGCAGCACAAAAGTTTACGGTTCAGTTGCTGGGCTAATGCTCTTAACACCTTTGTTTCTTTTTTTAAAGCCATCTTTAAAAATGGGTTATCAGAAAAAACAACTTTGTAAAATACTACTTTTTTCATTGTGTGTTTTTGAAGTCACAGCTACTGCCTTTAATGACTAGAGTAATTTATATTATCTTTTTACTACTGGATGTCCATACAAATACAGGACATCCAGTTGGATTATTTTCTGACTCACATATAATCAATATTATTGTCAAGTTCCAATGAAGAATTTTTATTACTTGCTATAATACGTGAGTAAGAACAAACCCAGCTTGACCTTAAGATACCTGGATTAAGTCTGCAGGGCTAGAAGTTAGAAAATCTTTTCAACTGTAAATGAGCAAAGTTGATCTGGAAGTCAGAGAGACTTGGAACCTCACAGTACCTTTGTTACAGAGTGTGTGGCACATTTCAGATTCATTACCTGTCTCTAATCAGACCTATAGCCTATATACCTTATAACAATATAAATACATCAAAACCTCCTTCCCTCCATCCTGAAAATATTTGTTTCAGCTCTAAAAATACTTTTGAGCAAATAAGTGTGTACCCATGAAAATCTGTACATGTTGATTCAGCTACAGCAAGTGTAAATATTAGAGATGTTTCCCGAAAACAGAATATTTTGTGAAAACCTTTAGATTTCTCCTGAATAGTCAGTTTAAGAAAATTTTCAAAAGTATGACATGCTTTAAATTTAAAAAAAACTGTAGCCATTTTTTTTGTTTGGCTTAATGTGGTCTCATTTTCTGGTTGCCACTGACTGGTCAGTTTAGCCATATGATAAGAGCTGATCAATTTTTTCCCCATTTCAAATGTTTAAAAAATTCAATTTTTGCTTTCTGGAAATAATTTAATGGAAATTTCAACAAGCAATTGTTATAATGTGACTGAAAAGGTTTCAAAATTTTCCAACATTTGTATGGATTCTTCCCCTCCCCCCCATTTCTTTGAACTAGCCTTAGCAAGTTTTATCTATCACTGTCTTACTATGGTCTACATATTAACCTAAAATAATATTCATATAGAATTCCCTACCCTGAATAAGCTCTGAAGTATTGGTCATTATAACAAAATCATTTAGTTTAAATTCAAAGACAAAAGATTTACATGGACTAAGATTTGAAATCCTCATCATATTCCATTTATGGTAGATTAATAATTGAGATTTGAAACCAGTTTCTCTTTTGGAAGCCAAAATGAAGGTCAATGTTCTAAATACACATCTATCATCCCATGCAACCTTGGGATTAGTTTTTTAATAGTTAAAACATTTCCCCATCTTTCAAATCCATTCAATACCATTTTCTGAGTGAGGAAAAAACAAAAGGAACAATAACATCGGAACATAAACCTACCATGTCTTCTAAAGATCCGGCTGACAGTCTCACATACATGCTGCTGTATTTTCGCTGCTCGAATGGAAAAACTACCCTGAAAACAACCACCACCCCAAAATAAGGAGCACTTAAGTATATTCAGATACAGAAGACATCAACATATAAATCAAATGACCACAGCAAACCACAATGAGCACTGTATACAACATAATGTCCTTATTATTTTCACACATAATCAGTGTATAATGGGAATAGTTAAAAAGTGCAACAAAAAGAAGGAAACAAAACACATTTAGAACAATCATTTTTAAGTGTTTTAGGATAACAGAGAAAATCTTGACTGCAGCCATTGAAAGTGATTGTCTGACAGGGTAGAAATGGCTGTTGCCCCAAAACAAGAATATTTTACTGACACTTAGATGTGAGTATCATGACTATTATAATAGCTAAGAGTAAGAAGCAATCATATGCACACAGGTTTGTGGCCATTTGTTGCCATAGCTAAATTTAGTTTAATTCTTCACTAAGTATGTGAAACTCAAATGGGGAATAGGATATAAATTAGGTTGAAGACATCAGATCAATGGTATTAAATTATCAGGGACGCTAAGCACTGAGGTAAAACATTATGAAGCACGGGTTTTGAGCTGAGTCACATCTACATTTTCTTGGTTGGAGTTATTAAAAATCAATTTTAAACTAACTTTCAGCATGTCGCTGTCATAGGTGTAATCCATTGCTGGAGAGATGCGTTGTGAAAATATCTGGCCCATCATAGTCCGGTAAGCTTTCCCATCTACATTTGCTAAGGTATGATGAAGCACTTCATGAAGTTCCGATTCTTCCATCTGGGGTGGCGGGAGGTGTTCACTTTTTAACAGCTCCACAGCAGTTGGTCGTGCGGCAGGATCATGGCTCAACAGCCAAGTAATAACTGATCTCTACAAATTAAACCAAAATATATTACGAATTTAACTTCTGTTAGAAATATCTCATGATATGAATATCTCAGGAAGCATTATCAGTTACATTATCATGTCAGTAAGATACTCATGTATTGAAAAGTTTAGATACTATTTGAATCTTGTGAGAAAAACTATTCTTTCCTCACTAGTTCTGAATATCTTTAACTGGGATATCAACAGAGTAAGAATTCGATTATCCCTAAAAATGTATCCTCCCCCTGGCAAGACTCTTGGGACACTATGTAATGATTTCATAACAAACACAAAATGATGCAAAAACTCAATACAATGTAAAGTAAGATACTAAATACTATTAATTTATAGAAGATATACAGGTAAAAAACATGCAATAAGGATTTATAAAATACAGATATAAAAGCAGGAATCTTACTGGCTAATGAAGATTCCATTTGCTGGCTATTTAGTATAACTTCAAGTATTGGGATTCTTTTAGTAAAGTGCTGCAAAAAAATAAATAGGGATGGTGTCCCTATCCTCTGTTTGCTTGAAGCTGGGAATAGGCGATCACTTGATGATCACCTGTTCTGTTCATTCCCTCTGAAGCACCTGGCATTGGCCACTGTCAGAAGACAAGATACTGGGCTAGATGGACCTTTGGTCTGACCCAGTATGGCCATTCTTATGATGCTCTAACGAAGAGCCATATCACTGTTCAGCAGGGCAAAGCAGCCAGAAAGCTGGTGTTACTGGCTACCCAGGGACTCTCCTAATGTAAAGAAAATCTCCAAATGATGTACAGGAGAATATGGTATCTCTGCAGCACCCCACTCCTGGCCCATGGAGTAGAGGCATGGTTGAGAGAAATAAGCTATAAAAAAAACTTAAGATAGCGTTTGAATCCACTAAGCTCCAGCTGTCCACAGCTGTCGGAGTGGGCCACTGGTGGTCACTGCCCCAGACACAACTTATAGCTATCATTTCACCTTACAAATCTTTTTTTCTACAATACATCCCATTATGTTTGAAACGAAGAGTTTTCAAAGGGTTAAATTAATTGCTGTACAGTGTAGCTTCAGTTTGTCTGAGCCTAGAGTCAAAAGAGTCCTTCAGAGTTTAAAAGGTATGCCAATGAACTCCGCAGTTTGTTAATCCATTATGACTGCTCTCAGGAACTTTGTGTTTTAAATATATTTCAGTGTCAGTTGTATTAATTGCTTTAGCCTTTTGAGTTTTCTTTTTTACTTTGTTCCAGTGTCATGTGATGACTTGGCAGAGATTACTAATTTAAAATGAAGTGAAAAAATAATCATTAACATTTCTTAACAGAGAACACCTAATAATTAAAATGTCTATAAAATTACCTGCTTTTCATGTTTCACTTCATCAAAGTCTTTTGGAAATTCAATAGTAGGCTAAAAAAGATAAATATATTTGAATTAGAATAAGGACGCAAACTTGAGCAAGCTAGCCTTATTAAAACATGTATATATCAGAAACAGTAAGTCTACATAGTTTTATTACTCAAAGCAAAAAAATTTAGTTAGCTGTTATAGTTAAGATTGCCAAGACAGTGTTCTATTATTATTCATAAGCATTTGTATGATGCTTTGTAACACACAGGATAAGAGTTTACAAAATACAACCATGGCCCCATACCCTCTGTGTGACAAGTTGCTGGGTGTGAACCAGGAAGGACTGATTGACCTCTTGATCTAAAAGCTTAAGCCTCTGATTCTTGTGCTTCCATTAACCTAGAGGCAACAGTTTACTCAAACCAAATACATAGTCCTGTCACTAGAAGGGGACAAATACCAACCACAATGGGTTAATGTGGTTTATACAGAAAACCCCAATTTTCTTCACGTGACAATTACGTATTTTCCTCCATTTAGCTTACTATGAAAAAAACCTTCAAACATTTGGTTGCACCATAAAACATATTCTTAATATTTTGAATACTTTTTCCTTCTCTATTACTCAATGAAGTATTTGATGGAGACCTTCCCCTCCCACCTTCCCCAACATTTATACATACTTTTCTTAGTTGGCTGAGAACAAAGATCCTTTCTGATGCAGTACTCATGGGATGGTAAGACATCTCAAAGAATATTATACCCAGACTGAAAAGGTCAACTTTCTAGGGAAGAAAAAAATAAAGTAAGTAGTAAACCTAACTGCAAGAGATGTGTTTCTGATCCATGATGATAGTAACTTATCAGCAGACAAAAATGAACATATTTTCCATTCTATTCTAAGTACTTATATGGCCTCCATTACTACAGTACGTGAGTGCTTCACGATCTTTAATGTACTTTATCCTCACCACACTCTCATGAGGTAGGTAGGAAGTACATTTTATTTTGAAAACATTCCTATTTAGAAAATATTCTGCTTATACACAGCACCAAATATTTCTTCTCTCAAACAACACTAGTAAGAAAACAGGATCTTTGTTTATCTAAGAATTTATCTACTCTTGATACTTGTTCTCCATCTTAAGTCCCTAGAAGGAGCTGCATCTTGTCTTCCTTTGCAAGAGGGCTCTTCTGTGCTCTGAGAAGGACTTAGTTGCCCTCCCTCAAAAGAAAACATCTGCTTTTTTTGTTCTCTTTTTATGTCGCTTTGTGTACAATTACACTGCTGCAGTCTATTTTTGCTCAACCCTATTAGCAATTATATTTTCACTTTCTCAAGCTAGTGGTTTGCCTATTCTTTAGCCTCATCATACATTCTCATAGTTTAGTCCTACTAAGTGAGTGATTAAAGTAGGCAAAGGACACAGTGCAAACCCATTTTTGGACATGTAAATTTTTTCATATGTAGAGAAGTCTAAAATGGAATTATGGGAAAGATATATTTCGCTGAAACCTATTTTGGTAACGAAGCATTTTCTAACTAGCATGACTAAAACTACAGACAACATCTCAAGAGGGACCAGTCATCTGCAGTTCTCACTAATTCCAGCAAAAGTTGCAGCACCTCTCAGAAAGTAGCCCTATAAAAGTTAGAGGATTTCAGCAAGTACTTTGGGGCTGCTTTTAAGAGATGATTTTTCACCACAGTACATTATTAACCCCCTCCTCAAAATCTTTTTTTTTTTTTGGAATATTGATAAATAGTCTTTCCTAATTCTCGAGGATTTTCCTTAATGAAAATACATCAGTTAATAAAATTGGCTAAATTTTGGGCAATGAGTCTATTTTGTCAAGCTTTTACAAAACCTAAGACAAACAGAAACGTTTCCATGAATTTTTTTTTTAATTGAAATATAAACACAATTTTTGAACAAATATTCTCCTGCAGTGTTTTAAACCCAAATGTGACAGCAGTGTGTGCTACTGCTTGTGAAACCAAGTCAAACATTTGGTAAAATTGTTAAAACACAAGTCAAACTGGCCAATCTATGTTTATTGTCTAATCTGAGAGAAATGCAAAAAAGTAAACAAACAAACACCAGTCTCTAAAAATGCCTATGCAGTGCACACTGCCAGCAATGCCACAAACCTGGCATGCGGCAGGAGGGCAGTTTCACCTTCAAGTTTCAAATACCAAGTGGAATTGATCATTATCGGATACTGATGCGTTAGGTCCAGAAAAATCATAAATTTGTAGTTATGCACTGAAATCATGGGGTTTTAACTGTGTGTAGGTAACCTGACACAGAAATGTCTATCTTTTAGTTAAATTTTCTAGTTTAGCATAAAAAACGCACCAAAAAAACATAACACTAGAAGTCTAGTAGATCAGTAAGTTGGGACCATTTTACCACACTGAGAATCCCCCCTACCCCTCCAAATATAAGCTTCATCCTAACACTTGAGAGAGGTGTTACAATATACAGAATTATCTTTTCGGATTAAGAATGTGTATTATTACAAGATGAATGCTAATACTGCTATAGGTGAATCAGCTACACAGCAAAAAACAAAACAAAACACCACACCCCTGTGGCAGCGAGTCTCAGGCAGGTCAACTGACTTGGGCTCATGGGGCTCATGTGTGGGGCTAAAAATAGCAGTTTAGCTGTTCAGGTTTAGGCTGAAGCCTGGGCTCTGAGACTCTCCTGTCTCACCGGGTCTTGGAGCCCAGGCTCCAGCCCAAGTGGAAACATCTACACTGCTGTGTTTAGCCCCATAGTGTGAGCCTGAGTCAGTTGACGTGGGCTCTGAAACTGCCATGGGTTTTTTTCTGCTATATAGATATACCCACAGTGGCTGGCGAGGTTCAGTTTTCAGCCCCAAAGTAAATTTTATTTAGTGGATAAAAATGGTTTTGGCAAAAATAGAGGCAAGGGAGAGACTCCAGAGGACTGGAAAAAGGACAAATATGGTGTCCAGCTATGAAACGGGAAATAAGGACAACCCAGGGAATTACAGACCTGTCAGCTTAACTTCAGTACCCAGAAAGATAATGGAGCAAATAATTAAATGAACACCTAAAAGATAATAAAGTGATAAGTAACAGTGAAAGTGGATTTGTCAAGAACAAATCATGTCAAACCAACCTAATATCCTTCTCTGACAAGTTAACAAGCCTTGTGAATGGGGGGAAGCGGTGGATGTGGTATATCTTGACTGTAGTAAGGTTTCTGATACTGTCTCACATGACCTTCTCATAAACAAACTAGGGAAATGCAACCTAGATGGAGCTACTATAAGGTGGTTGCATAACTAGTTGGAAAACCATTCCCAGAGAGTAATCAGTGGTTCACAGTCAAGCTGGAAGGGCACATCGAATGGGATCCTGCAGGGATCAGTTCCATGTCTAGTTCTGTTCAATAACTTCATCAATGATTTAGATAATGGCATAGAGAGTACACGTAAAAAGTTTGCGGACGATACCAAGCTGGGAGTGGGGGCTTGCAAGTGCTTTGGAGGATAGAATTAAAATTCAAAATGATCTGGACAAACTGGAGAAATGGTCTGAAGTAAATAGGATGAAATTCAGTAAGAACAAATGCAAAGTACTCCACTTAGGAGCACATACAAATGGGAAATCACTGCCTAAGAAGGAGTCCTGCGAAAAGGGATCTGGGGGTCATAGTGGACCACAAGTTAAATATGAGTCAACAGTGTAACATTGTTGCAAAAAAAAAAAAAAAAAGCAGCCATCATTCTCGGATGTATTAGCAGGAGTTTTGAAAGCAAGACACGAGAAGTACTTCTTCCACTCTACTCTGATTAGGCCTCAACTGGAGTATTGTGTCCAATTCTGGGCACCACATTTCAGGAGAGATGTGGACAAATTGGAGAAATTCCAGAGAAGAGCAACAAAAACGATTAAAAGTCTAAAAAACATGACTTAGAAGAGTGAAAAAATTGAGTTTGTTTAGTCTGGAGAAGAGAAGGCTGCGAGAGGACATGATAACAGTTTTTAAGTACACAAAAGGGTATTACAAGGAGGAGAGAAAAAATTATTCTCCTTAACCTCTGAAGATAGAACAAGAAGCAATTGGCTTAAATTGCAGCAACGGTGATTTAGATTGGACATTAGGAAAAACTTGCTAACTGTCAGGGTGGTTAAGCACTGTAATAAATTGGCCAGGGCGGTTGTGGAATCTCCATCACTGGATATTTTTATGAGCAGGTTAGACAAACACCTGTCAGGGATGGTCTAGATAATACTTAGTCCCGGTATGAGTGCAAGGGACTGGATTTACTGACCCCTTAAGGGCCTTTCCAATCCTACAATTCTATGATTCTCTGCAGTAACTTGAGTGAAAACAGAAATTAACTGAAATTCTGTTAACTGTGAATTTTGCAGAAAAGATATGATGAAATAATGCAATCTTTTTGAATGACAAATTTTAATAAGCTGCACCAAGCAAATTTAGCAAGACAAAATAGATATTTCTGTAGTCAACAAACAAGCGACAACAAATCTTACTTCTAAAGAGATTAATGTTTTTGAAGTGTCCCTAACTTTGACTAGTGTCTTGATTGTATTAATATAATGAAGTTACCCAAATAATCACATTACAAATGGGTACTGTGCACATTTTAAAAAATTACTGTACATGTAAGGACCTGTGGCATTTTAAACCTTTACAGTTAAATCACTCGACAGTCTATGGATGGTCAGATCTTACTTACAACAGGTGAAGATCATATATTATGCAACTCAAAATAGAAGCCTCTACTGCTATTCTCTCAAAATGCCCTGGTATTAAGTCCTATTAATATTACCTGATTATATGAAGATTTAGTATTTCCTTGGACCTCGGGGCTCACATATAGTGCAGTGCCAACCATACCTGTCAAATTATCTGTATGGATATAAAAGAGTTACTAGTTTCACAGAGCCTGCTAGTGGACTACAGCATCTAATGGTTAAGAAAATGCAGCTTTAAAAAAAACAAAAACAAAAAAAACACACCTCTTCTTTAAATAGGAATTCAGTCTTTGTGAAAGTTGAAGAGTGAAATATCCTACATATTTACAGACAAAACAGGCACAACTTGGACATGTCTCCTTCTTGTATGCTAATCACCCTGTCTTTATAGGATTCCATTATGATACTTTTCAGAGTAGCAGCCGTGTTAGTCTGTATTCACAAAAAGAAAAGGAGTACTTGTGGCACTTTAGAGACTAACAAATTTATTTGAGCATAAGCTTTCGTGAGCTACAGCTCACTTCATCGGATGCGTTCAGTGGAATGCATCCGATGAAGTGAGCTGTAGCTCACGAAAGCTAATGCTCAAATAAATTCATTATGATACTGTGACACAGTATGTTAATACTAAGACTAGAGTCACAACCAAATTAAACTACCATTATATTCATCCTCAACATATTTGCAAGATAGATCAAATGAGAATGTATAAAGAGTCCCCGCAAACACATACACACACTCTGTGGAGGTTTGTACCACTGAAGTCTTGCAAAAGTCCTGCATGGGTGGGGAAGGATCGGAGAAAGTACAAGCAGAGTGTCCACACAGGAATCTCTGCAACCCATGCAGGTCAGAGATGGGATCTGCCCTTACCTATAGAGTTAGGCTGAGAGAGAGAGTGAATTCACTTTTATGTAGCTCAAGTGGCAATGACCTCCTGGCAAAGAGGATACGGAAGGACAACAGCTGCTATTCCAGCTCATAGCATGGAGTAGAGGCAGACATCCCTGCCCAAAGCCAGATGATTTGGAAACTTATATACACACACCCTCCCCCGCCAAGGGCTTTTTGTGGTTCAAAATAAAATAAATAAATACAATTTGAATATAGAAGGGGCCTTTTGCTTTGCATAGGAGAGGGGCGGATTTCACTCCATTTGGGTATAGAAAGCAAGACTGTTGGATGTATGATTTTTCTTGGCACCAGTTAGAGTAAACAATATTTTTTGCACTTACCTGAAGTGTCAGACTTGGCCAGATGGTTTCCTGAATGATCTTCTCCTTGTTTAGTGTCCGCCTGAAACAGAAAAGTAAACACACACAAAGGTCAGATATTTTATAATTTTCATGATTGCAATGAATGTAGTGACTTAACTGAAAAGACTTCTTCAGAATAAAGCATTTTCACCGTTTATTAGCCTCTATTCACAAATCTAAATACAAGTCTAACTTTTGGCACCCAAGTTTAAATTTTTGGCTTAAACTTCTAAAGATCAAATACCACAATTCTAGACAACACTTTAATCAATTAATGAGTGTGAAATGCATTTAACCCTTTGGCATATGTATGTGTAAACACAGAAAATGTTTTATACAATTTATAGTCCTACACTAGAATATGCAATAGTGAAAATGATAAAGGAATTATGGACTGCACATTTAAATCTGCTGAACAACGTTAGGTTTTATTGACATTTTTCTTTTATATGTTACTCCCATACCAAATTAAAATTATTTCATTCACTTTCTATAATGGCCTAGATGATGTGTTACCAAGCTTAATTTTACGTAATACTTACTGCATATGCTGGGTGATCTGTAGCTAAACCAAAATCACCAATCTTCACATGATCATCAAAATCTAAAAAAATGTTCACAGGCTTCAAATCTCTGTGAATCATTCCCTGTTAACATAGTAAAAAAATGTTTGAATCAGAGGGGTTGAGAGAAAAATTCCTTCCAGGCTATAAAACAGTATCAGAAAGGGACCCCCTTTTTGGTTCTGTATACAGTACCAACCCATTCCACTAATTCACCAGTGATTGATAATGGGAAAATATTTGAAGGGGGTAGCCCAACAGCTAAAAATAATTTTAAGTGACAATAATATACCCAATAAAGTATTTTAAAACTAACTAAATTGTGGTAATAAAAAAACACATCTAGAACAATTTAAAAACACCAGTGCAGATTTATGATACACTATTCCAGAACCTTATAAAAACGGGCGTGAAACAAGAAAAATCATTGTATAGATCTGACAGTTGCTAACAAGTGTAGATACTGTAACATTCACTAACCTTCTCATGGATGTAAGCTAATCCATCCAAAATCTCTCGGAAAAGTCTCCAAAGCCGACTAGTATCTTCATACAATCCCTGATCAATAGTGTCCCGTAATGTGCTCTTTTCACAATACTCCATCTTCAGACACAAGGAAAGAGAGAGATGGTTGTAGTTGTTAAAAAAAATTGTCAGAAGATTTCCTCTGTCAATATGTTAATACTCAGCTCTGTACTACAACCAAAAACGGTCAAGAGCAACTTGTAAACACCATATCTCCATAACTGTGTAGTCCAACAATCTGGAATTTTCTGTGAGAAGTATTTCTACTAGAAAACAATTGTATTGTCATCTATGGATATTATCACATAATTTTCATTCCTGTACTAACAGAAACTTAAAAACCAATCCATCCCTGACCTTTAATTTAAAAAAAAAAAATCCAGTGGAACTCTAGTCTAGAAAAAATGCTAGTTTAAAATTGGCTTTTAAAATATTTCTGGGTTGATTTTGCTTAGGTCTTTAATTGCTTGTATTAAAATAGTGTATATCTATGTAAATACATGCAGGAATTGCCATACCAGAGAAGACCAGAAGTCCATCTAGTACAGTATCCTGCCTTCAACAGTGGCCAGCATCAGATGCCTAGAGAAAGGTGGAAGTAGGATAATCTGCCTCTCAGGGAAATCTCCTCCTAACCCTTAACAACTACAGATTGTCTTACGCACTGAAGCATGAGGCTTTTAGCACTTTCAAAAAACTCAGTTTTTGGATTTACTATTATAACTGTATAATAGTTTTCTAATTATTACATTTTCTTAATTAACTAAGCACATAATGCGGTAGCTTTGAAGAGAACACTTAACAGTTCACATTTATGAAATCTGATTTTCATCAGTGAAAGTAAACATAGTATGTTCCAATCCCATACTGGGATCCAAGTTAATCCATACAGCAGTTGTGGTACAAAGGGGGATATTGTGATTAGACATTAAACAGAGACCCTTTTTGTCAGCCTAATTAGAAATTAAATATTCCCAAATGCTTTCCATCCTTCCAAAAACTAGGGGATAACCCTCATGCCCTGGTTAACATTCCCTCCATTTAACTGATCTAATGTTCAAGGTGGTGGGCAAGACACTGCTGAACGTCCAATGGCTGTTTTGTTTGCTGGCATAGATACTGGTACTACAGTGACTAACTTACTGCTTTGTAAAGCCCCTTAACCTAGTGATTCCTTAACTGTGGTCCTGGTAGAGCTGACTGGTTCCATGATTCTATTGCTCCTTGTTCTCATCTACTAAATCACATGACAAGAAGCTAAAAAATATATCAGATGCTTTCCTAATATTTTTCAATGTAAGCAATTGCTTGTGATGAGGCTGCTTTTTAAAAATCCTGCTAAAAGTTGATCATCATTCTTTAAAAATAAGGAGGCAGAGTTGTCCCAGGCATCCAAGAATTAAGCTTCTTTTGTACCACTCTTAAGTATATGGCAAGGGGTTGTCCCCACTCTCATCTCATCACAGATAACAGCAACAACTTCAAGTGGGAGTGTTCAGCTCTACTTCATGAGGGGTCATCTTTCTTCCCAGCATATGCCCCATGTATCCCTTTCCCATCAATCAGGGCAGGGCAAATCACTACTAGTGAAGATGGCAAGCAAAAGTGATGTCACACTGACTAGTGGTGGAAATTGTTCCCGCTCTTTGATTATTAAGTGCTACATAGGCAGGGCTTTCCAGTTCCAATGACCACAGACTTCAGTTGGCTCCTTTCAGTGTAGACAAAGACTTTAAAAAGTCAACATATTATATTTATGTCAACTGGTTCGTTGTATTTCACATTCTTTTTTCCATAATAAGAATACATACGTTCATTGGCCAAACCTTTTTAAAAAACATCCTAGTTTTATATACTAAAGAAACATTAATCTTCAGAGTTTCATTTCAGCAATCTGATTCTGCTTGGTTACTTGTGCAGCTACACAGAGAAAGCAATTAATTTGTGTTTACACAGTGTATGGTTTATCTAATAACCTTGCTATTCTCCATAACCAAATACCACCCACACCAGCTGTCTAACCTGAATGAACAGACAGTGTACTGTCTGAACCACTGAAGTGCAGTCTTCTTTACTGTGACTATTCTTTTGATGGCATTCTTCATCCTATACCACAGAAACAAACAAAAAACAGTTAAGCTAACACAGAGTGGTCCAGTTCCTTAATCATCAAATCATTTTCGGATGGCCAAAATACATTCTTGCATTGTGACTTTCTGTGGCTGAATTTTGAGCATAGTAAGACAGGAAGAAGTGTCGTACGTTATCTATCCATTAACACTGCTTCATTTTCAAAATATTAATGAATATTCTTATTATTACCAAGTAATAGAGAAAGGGTACACAGTGGAATATCTCTATTTAATCTGAACCTCAAACTACCTTATCTTGTAAAAAAATTATTTGTGGAAAATAAGCATGGATAATATACTTAAAAAAGTATAATGTTACTATACAGTTCAGTGAACTATAACATAAAACTAATAAATATATTAAAAAAATCCAACCAAAAGTCTATACTTTAGTGACCAAAATGCATTGCACTGGAGTCTGTGTTTTTAACCATATCAAAGTTAGAGACTGAAAGCTATATTGATACAAGATGTCCACAGTGCCAAAAGAGCACAAACAGAAGGAGGAAAGAGTGATAGATTTAAGGTCATATAGCTTGTCAACCATTAAAACTAGAGACATATGCTGTCTGCTACAAAATAACTGGGAACATCAGTTTTTTAGTGACACTCCAGTGATATGCTGTAATGATTTCATGCAAGTGGTGAGGGGTTGGACCTTAAAAAACAAAACAAAACAACCCCACCCCCCCACATTATTCTGATTAATATCCTCTTTTCCCCCATTTCAATTGTTAAATTAAGAACTACTAGAACTATCATAAAAAAATCTTTGATTTATACCATCTAAAAGCAGCTCAGCATCCCAGCTTTCAAATGATATAAAGCATTCATTTTTAATTTTGGCAGTCAGAGATCAGCTACTAAAATTATGTGAATACTAAAACTCTGAACTTGCAAGTCCATGCTCATGAGTTTACAAACGAGTAATCTCACTTAACTCAATGAAAATAGGAGTCCTGATTCCCAGTTTCCATCAATAAGCAAGAGGCCATTTTCTCTTTATTTTATTATTGCTACAATACACTTTGGTTGCATGTAGTGTATGCTTTCAGGGAAGATCTCCAAAAGGTGTCCCTATATATCGAAGAGCCAGACTGATCTTTATGATTGATCTGCGGTTTGTAAATATATATTCCTACCTCCAAATGTTACTTTATCCCCTTTGTTCTTCCAGTACTTAGTAATTTTATATTTACCAGAGTAGGACTTTTACTGTTTTCATCCTCATTATCAAAAATTATATCGCTTTCAGAATCTGCAGCTGGTCTGTTTAGGAAAAAAGAAAAAAGTTGTATTTGTAATTAATACATTTACCATCCCTTTTGCAAGGATATTAGTATGTTATTTATCTAAACATAGAAAATCTGAGTTTAGAGTGGAGAGAGATTACATTCATGACAAAAAACTGCACCCAAACTGTGCAGTTAAATGCAGCAAAAATATTTATTGACAGATCATCATATCTCCAAGTTACTACAAGGGAGACAAGCATTTCCAACCATATATTTTATTTCTGCTCCTCTTAGGCAGATTTTATATATATTTCAGAAATGTGTCCCCAAAAAATCATGTCCCATCACTGACAAAAAATATAGTGGAGGAACACACCCCAGCTACTTTTCTTACTTGAGGTCAGATGATTTTATCTTACTCTCAGTCTCTTATTTGTCCTGCTACTTTCCTGGCATCGGATTTGACTTTTCTGGAGCCACTGCTTTTTGTCTGTGCCCAACAAGTAGCATTGTCTTTGATACAGGATAAAACTATCATATGGCCTGATCCTGCAAATGCATCAAGGGGACTACTCACGCGAGTGACTTTACTCTCATTCATGCTTGCAGGATTAAGCACTTGATTCTCCCTTTGCTTTTGTCTTCCAGTGTCTTATGCTGGTAGCACTGCTAATGATTTCTCCTGGACAGCATATCAGGCTTTTGTCCGTTAGAGGAAAAAATGTGCACTAGAGCAGGACTGAGCAATCTTATCTCCCAAAATAACTCCATTTATTAAAACGCTTAAGGCTGAACTTTCCACCCTCCCCCAATGCAAGCTGTCACTGATCTATTGTAAATTTTGCTCATCGCGGCTATTTAGCTGCTGCCAAATAAAGTATTATGCAAAATATTAAAATGTTCATTTGGAATAGCACAACATTATGGATAAATGTTATTTGCCAGACAGATATGGGATGTAAAAGGGAGATCAGAATTTGGACTTGACCATTTTCTTCCTAATGCTAAAGCCTACTTACAAGAATGACTGTGAAAACACTCCTCCACCATCATCATCTTCATCACTGGACTCCTGATCAGCTCCACTAAATTTGGTGCTAGAAGATCTCTCACAAGAGGTGCTCCACTCAACTGAACTTGTCAAAACAGGGGGAGGGGCATTGGCTTCCACATCATCTGTTGATTCTTCTTCATTCTTCCCATTCAGATCTAACTTAGCAGATGCTTTTTTCCCTTCTGTAGTTTCTGATGTTGAGGTACTGGGAGGGGGCTTTTCATGTTTTTCTATCCAAGCATTGTAATACCTCACAATATTCTCATGATTCAGACGAGAAAGCAATGTTACTTCGCCTTTAATTCTCCGGAACTGCTTGCTGGCAGGATTTATGTGAATACGTTTCACAGCATAGTAGCAGCCATCAAGTTTGTTTTGTACCTGCGAATTAAAATAAATCTAACCTTACAGGACTGTTAGTTCCTTCACAGTTGGAGCTCCTGAAAGGTGACAGAGTGACAGCACTGAAGAAGTCCCCCATTTATCTGTGAAACAAATGCAACCACAGTGTAAGCCTCCCCACACTACCTCACCAGTATACCTCTACCCTGACCCTAAGGATTAGAGCAAAAGTGTAGTTAGGCCTATTCAATTACTGGCCTCTGCTTAGGGCTATCAGTAAGGATACCAATTCTCATGAGAGTTCCACATACTTCAAAAATAAAATACACATAACATTTAATATACATTTCATGGAAAAAATGCATACACAAAAATGGTTCTATAAAACGAAGGGGAATGACTTTCCATACTGAACCTTGATGACTGCTCCAAAAGCCCCTTTGCCAAGTAGCTGTAACTCTTCAAACTCATTGTAGTAACGTGAAAATTGCCTCTGTGTTTCTGTGAAGAATGTAGCACTAGGTACGGGACTGCTGGCGATAACAGTCTCAATGTAATCTATTCCTGCTGAATCTGAAACAAAAGTAACAGTTGACCATAGTACAGAGTGTGGAAAAAAGCAATGCAATGTTAACCAATCATCAGAAGAAATAATGACACATACTTTAAAGAACCATGATCAAGTATGACAGGATGGCAGATTAAGACCTGGAATGTAGGGCTTTTCTGTTGGGTTATCCTAGGCTCAGCTACTAAAACCCTGCATTAAAGTTCAGGGTAATTACTAATGAATCATGCCGCTAGATAAGCAAAATTAGCTCCAACAATAACAGAAAGGGTTTGGAAAAAAGTGTCTTTGAGCCAGAGGAGGGAAATCCTAGGAACAACCTTGCTCAGGAGAAAGTTTAGGCTAAGGTTTTACATTGTTATTGTTTCTGAATTACCAGTAAAGCCAGACTCCAGGAAGGGGGCTGGACTGGACACTAACTCAGGGTCAGTGTGTTCTGTTGAAGGTGGGGTACAGACTGAGCCAGTTCACACCAAGTAACCACAAAACAAAGATACTGTGGTCTTTATCTTTTAAAATATTGTATACAAATAAACACAGGTTCTTGATATTCCTACAGCTCAAGCTACCTGCATGCACCTAATTTTATATATGCATTTGTGTTTACCTTCCCATCATTAATTACTTAATGCCAGGGTATAGCAGAAGAGACTGAATTCTTTACCATCTGGATTTTCTTCCACTACAGGTATTTTCATTTGCGGAGGGTTTATAAAACTGTGTTGTAACAACTGCTGAGGACTCCATCTTTCCTTATCTTCCAAGCAAACACATCTAGAAACCAACCAGAAACAAACCTTTTTTCACAAAACTATATATGGGCTCTAAACTACCAGAGAGCTTCCCTACATTTTAGAAACAGGAAAGGAAATACAATTAGCACCGTTTTACAGATAGAGAATAGAGGCACAAAGAGACTAAGTGATTTGCCCAAGGTCACACAGGAAGGCTGGGGTGGCACACGGAACTGAATCCACATCTCCAGAGTCCCAGGCTAATGCCCAAAGCACTGGACCATCATTCTTCTATAGAATTATTACTAGTAAGAAAGATGGATTTGGTTATACTGTTGAAAACCTGTTCCAGAAAACTCTCTTTTAGAAGTTAGAAAAGGAAAAAAAAATAAGACGGCAGAGGAAAGAAAGAAAATGGTGGGCACATACTTTTTCAGAAAATCTTCAAAGTCAGCAGGTAAGTCATTAGGAATAGTGACCGGATATTCCTTGGTTACGTGTCCCTGGCTGAGAGAAAGCAGTAGCAGGCCCAGACGCCATACATCCCCTTTTTTTCCAGGCTTGTTAGGCAGCGCGTCTTCACTAAATCGAACTTTCGTTTGCTCAAAAACATCCTCCTTACAGATATCAGCTAGGCGCTTTGAAATGCTGTAGTCTGTCACTTTGACATTTCCTTCAGTATCTACCAGGATACTGGAAGCACACAGGACTTTGTGCACCACTGAATTACTGTGCAAGTAGTCAAGAGCAGACAAAAGTTGGGTTGCATAGTGGCGCAGCTGATCAATGGGAATCGGGACCTCTTTGCTCAGGTATGTAGAAAGGTTAGATCCATTAATATGCTCCACTAAAATATCTACCACAATTGAATCATCTTGCTCTTTAAGGATCATGGACATGTAACGTACTATGTTTGGGTGATTTAGCTTCATCAGTGAGCTGAACTCTGTTTCTGCACCCTGAATCTGTTTAAGAGAAACAAAATATAACATGCATTAACAAAATACAGTAATTGATCTCACATTTCATGAAAGTGGCATTGAAAAAGTACATTTTAATAAGGACAAGTGAACTTGTATGAGCAAGAGAAGACCTAAACTTCATACCAAGACCTAAATCAATTTTTTTGAGCTTTGAAAAAATTTGGATAATTTAGGTAAGAGCTGTTTTGCGTTCTCATGCTTCTGCACTTCCTGGCTTCTAAATTTAGATGGAAAAGGAAGCATTGAAACACCAAAGGCTATTCTCTCAACAGCACCAACTTAAAATCTTACACAGTCAAGGGTTTAGCTCAAGTTTCAACCAACATCCAGATATTTGGGTGCTACCTGTAAAAAAGCCATCCTGGTGCCTTTTGAGATGATTCATTAGTAATTTTTAAATCCGTCTAACACAGAGTAACTCAAATAATACAAAGGCCCTGGGAGATGCCCAGATAACTTCTTATATTAAAAGGAGATGGCCAGCAGGCTGTAGAAATGTGTCCTGATGGGAACTGATTTAAAGCACACATTTCAGAATTGCTGACCAACTTACTCAGTGTAATGATACTGAATACACAGGATGTGACTACTGGAAAGATTAAAGGAATGCATAACCCTGAAATTCTGCTTCTGTAGTGTTTCTGGGAGTGGTAAGTTTGCTCCAGCTCCTTTTCGTGGCTCTTAGGCTCCCTTACTCAAGCACCTCTGTTCTGCCCCTCCTCTGTGGAGAATTGTTTATTCAAACCTAACTTATTCTGAAATGGGGTTGATGGACATGCCCTTAACTCAATAATAGGGTGTCAGCTGTATGAAGCTAGATAATAAAAGTTATTATCTACTACCGATTAAGTTATATCCTTTTATGTACAAAAAGATTCCCAAAATTCACTCACACTTCTTTGTGCCCCACATCTCTGTTTGTATACCTTGTTTCCACAAGGGAGTGCTATGTATTAAGTTCACAGTCCCAAATATTGTATTTTAAGTTGCAATAGCACTTCTGTAATAAATCTGTTTCCACTTGCTCACCCTTTATAAAAAAAATCCCCTTTTGAGCTGAAATGTCGTATTATTGGGTCTCAGCCCAATATTTGATTTGCAAGGGTTTCAAATCAGAGCAGAATTTTCCCCTTCAAGCCAAAAGACTTAACTATGTTCTACTGTGCACGCACAGCAGCACATTCGTATTTTAAAATTTTCAGATTGAGAGCCCTATCCTAGTGTTCATTGAGGACTTCACAGCAAGCTACCAAAGACAACATTTTCCTCTGCCATATGGCTGTGCCAGAGAAGCTCGATTTTCCCCTCCTCTAAATTTTTCCTTAATATTGTATTAATAGGTTTTACTTATGTATTATACAAAATTTGCCTATGACCTCTGAATAAATCAACGTCTTTAAGTGAATGATGCAAACTTTTCAAACATTGGAATTTTCAATCTTATCACCAGCATCTCAGTTCACTATACAATGTTACACAGTATAACTGACAGCCAAAGCAAAAGCATGAAAAAAAATCAAGCTGAATAGAAAATAAAAGTGTATTTATTACCTGTTTTTTGCATTTATCAACTTTTTCCTTTTCTTGAGTTGTAAGAAATCTTCCCATTTTTTTCTGCCATTGAAGAACCCATTCATATACTAAGACAAAGTTGCCAGTATATATTTCCAAGGCATTGTAGACTGATTTTCCAAGCTCTTCATCCTTGTCTACACATAAAGAGAGGGAGAGAGAGGAACATAACTTCTTTCACTTCTAGTGGGCCTGAAAGAGGTCCTACAAACGGTGAATAAACATTAAAAAGTTTGCTTTTTAGGTAATTCAGTTAAATCTTACAATATAAACCTAATCAAAATAAAAACAAAATCTGTAACTGAATTTGATATAAATTGCCTGCTTAATATCAGCTCCATTGAAATCAAATGACTGACAAAAAAATCAAACTACAGGAAAATGTACAACAAACTTTACATTAATATAAAATGACATATGTTTTACGTAAGAATTTGAGGTTTCTGTAACCAAACATCCTTTTCCTCTGACCAGATGCTTAACTCTCTATATAGTAGTTTGATCATGTGGCTTCAAAATGTACAATAAATAATGAAACTATGTTTGTTCAAAGTAAGTAGTATTTTCAACAGCAAATCCATTAAAGTGATATAGTGAGAGAGAATGCTGAAGAAGTTTGATGGTTAAATTCAGCAGACACTATAAAGCTCAGATGCTTAACTGAGCCTCCTAGCCTTGTCTACATCGAGGCTTTTGTGAAACTCTCCCATTAATGCTGTAGTACCAGAGCTAGCAATGGTAGGGGGCATCCTAGTATTGTCTAGCCCTACTATTATAATTGGTTTTAAGTATTTCATTAATAGCTGTAAAATTTCAAGTTTCGGAGCAATGTTTAACAAGCCTTCTATTTACAAATATAAAAACCAAACCCATTTATTGAGTATATTATTCAAGTAAAGAATAACAGTAAACACACTGAAATGTTTTCTCCCCTGGAAATGTTTATTTGCAGATCTAGATACACTTCACTTCAAATAGTCCTAAAACAAATAAACAATATTCACTCAATTAAAACCTCTCATTTCTCCCTCACACCCTTGACAGGGGCTCTCCATATCCCTATCGGAGCCATTGAACAACATCCTTCCCCTTCCAATCCCACCCTCCACATTTTACTCCTATTTACACCATTTAAAAGTCCCTGCAGCATGATTCCCTCCATGTGGCAAACACCTATCTACCCGATCCTCTTATGTGAGCAAAGCAAGTTTTTAAAAAGTAAAGCTTCAATTGCTGTTTTGCTCACCTATACATTTTCCTTTGTGAACAGTAAGCTGACCAGTGCCACCAGTACTGAAGTTCAAAATTTCATAATTTCCAGGAGAATCTTCACTACTACATACAGAATGCTGACGTTCTCGCCTGTAAATGTGAACAGTGTTATATTAAGTTGGAAATATATTACTAATACAATTGATACAGGTCTCAATCTTGTAAATGGATCTAGAGAAGCAGACCTTTACTCCCAATGAGATACCCATTGATTTCAACGGGACTGCATAAGTGCAAACATCTACTTGTATAAATCCAACTGCAAGATCAGGATTAGCTTACAGATAAGTTATCATATTGCACTGGGTCTCTATACTTAGGCCCCGATTCAGCAAAGCACTTAAGCTTATGCTTCCATGCTTAATAAAGGCCTTAATGCTTCTGCAGCCTCTGATGGCAATTCTACTCTGAATAGACCTGTAATTGATACTGTAGTTCTGAAAACAATAAATGAACACAGCTCTATTTTGCTATATCTTTCAAAATATTTGAAAGAAATAACCGATTTAATTTTGCTAAATTCAATGCCATCTTATATTAATTATTTTATGTGATATAAGGTGGGGTTTCCACTTATTTCTTCTATTTTCTCTTAAGTCCACTCTTTTTAAAGGGATGTCACAGTAGTCTAGTCCCTAAAACTTAGATGTTGTTCAAAAAAGGACTGGGTGTGGGCCAAATGTTTATAGAAATAGTTTTTTTAAAGGAAATATTAAGTGACAGGTTTATTTTTTAATTAAGCATTGCCTGTTTCACTGGAAACCCCAATACAATGGCCTTCTGCTAACATGTTAGAACCCCCATATGAAACAGACCAACCTAGTTTCACTGTCTGAGCTGCATGAAGCGAAACAGTATATAGTACCAGTTGTGAAGAGAAAATTAGGTTATTAAAGATGAAATCATTTTAAAAACAATATAAAGTGTTACTGGAAACACAAATAAGAATTTATTTCTTGCATAGAGAACGCTTTGCTTGCCAGTGGATACTGAAACAGCAATCACAGTAATATTATTCCCCTCTAGCCTCGAAGTACCTGGCACTCTGTGTTTTTCAAAAGTTAATATAAATATTGCTGTGTTTGTATAAGGTCACAAAGGACACTCAACAATGAGGCAGCCACCATTCAAAATCATTCAAATTATCTACATTTTAAAGTTCTTGCTCAGGTTTAATCAGCTTCAAAATTCTGTTAGCAAAAACACCAGCACAGAAAGCCCCTTCCAAATAACAATCAGTGATACTTAGAGATAGCAAAAAAGATGTTAGCACATACAGTTAGCACAAAGGCTAGAAGCCTTTTGAAATGTTCAGTTATGCAAAAGAAGGAAAAAAATAAGTTAATGAGAGGCTCCCAAATCATTTATGACACAAATGTTGTATAAAAGAAGATTCCTTTGATAGATGTACAGTAAATACTATTGCACAAAGAAATACACTGTTCATGTGAATATAGAAAGTGAAATATATTGTATGTGCCACTGTATTAGATGATCTTTACATTATTTAAATAAATTGATTAAATTGCACAGCTGCTCCTTGATGAGATGTCTCTTGGTGGAAAATATGAGGAACCTAAAACAATCAGAAGTGATAACACTTCCAGCCATGAAAACCACACTGCTGCAGAAAAAAAACAACAGTTATTTTGCAGGATGGTGCACTGAAAGCCATCTCAATAGATGGGGCTTCCAAGAATAGCACTTCAAATAGTCACTTGGACGTACTGCACATCAAGTGCTAGAGTTCAGAACAGCACAGAATTAAGGACAGAACAGTCAGAGTACCTGAAACTGTGGTATATCAACATCTCCTCAAGGCAGTTTCCCCAGCCAAACAGCTTTTGCTTCTAACCTTAAAGAAGAGCCAAACTCATAGGACAGCAACAGTCAGACAGCAAGACTGAGCTCTTTGAACACTACCAATAACTAGGTGGTAAATTTTCAATTACAATTTGTATCCAAAAACTGCACATAACTGGAGGCTAAGGGTAAAATCTCCAAAAGCGCCTAAGTGCCCGAGTCACTTTTGACAGTGGGATTTAAGCACTTTTGATTTGTGAGCAACAGCATAAAAATGAGCAAGCACGTTGCCAGGTCATTAATCTAGACAAATTGTCCAATGGCAATGTGATGTCCAACTCAAGACTTTCACAGTTTCCATCATCTAGCTAGGTATTTATACTGTTAGTAACCATGATATCCAAGCACCTACATTTCAAAAGGATTTTAAGACTATCAGAGGCTGCAAGTTCTTTTTTAATTTAATTTAGAGAAATTAATCATGTGAGTGCTTCCATTTTGTCTTAAGAGGTAGTTAATGTCACTGAAGATTTATAACCAGACAGCAAACATGGATGGCCTGGTCAGATTCAGATTTATTTATTTTTTACAAAAAGGGTCGATTATCGTTCTTCCCCATACGTGACTATCATTAATTACACTATTCACAAACAAAGATTAAGCACATTACTCATCACCTCCCTTCACTCCTTAAGTGAATATTTTTGACAAAGTGCTCCACAGATATTGGCAAAATAATCTGGATCCTATAACAACATATAGGAAATCTAGGGGTCTTTGGTTTCAGACAGGTTACTGGCCAGTGACCATGCGGGCACCAAAACTGTCAGATGGCACAATTAGATTGCTAGGGATGGACTGAACATCTAGCCAGATCACCTTTGGGCCTCACCAGAGATCGATCTAAGTGGTGCTCCGTCTGCAAGGAGGCCGTGTCCCCTTTGGGCTTTTCCATGGAGGAGGAGGAAGTTATGCATTTGGGTTTTTTATAGCACAGAATACAATTACTACAAAACTGTTCAGCCTATTTACTGCCTCTGCACAGATTTGTTTGTTTTTTCTTAAACAAGAATACATAACCCTCTCTTTCCCATGGTATTCCTCCCTCGTTCAAATGTAGTGTGTAGACATTTATTAACAGTGGTAAACTTAAAAGAACCTAAAGTTTGTAACTTACACCTCAGACAAATGTAGAGGCTAGTGTGTGTATTTACAACTGACCTTCATGAGATATAGGCCAAATATGTTCAAGTACAGAACAAGTTCCATCTACTGGTCAAGTAAAATGCAGTCTGTTGTCAAAATGCACTTTGACCACAAGGTGTACAGTGATTGCTCATCATTTCCCTTGCCTTGCTCAAGCTGATTATTAAGTACTACTCACTGCATTACGTTGATCTTCAATTACACTATTATGCATTACACACAAAAATCTGTTAAATCTATTTTTATGGTTGCACAATCAAGCACTCAAAAGTTTGGAAATGCAAGAATTAAGGTTGAGTGTGCAACTTTAATTTGGCCTCCTTGTGCCTAAGTATTACCATAAAGGCTTTAATTACATGATCACGCACTATTTTTAGTACAGGACCTCTGCCTCATTCAGTGCATGGGATGGATGGATATCAGCTAATGAGCAGCTATTCAATATTTTGTTTTATCCTCATTGTTCAACGTGTAGCCCAGGTCTTATTTACTGCATGCTATTCAAACCCTGATCTGAAAACAGAATTATAATTTTTCTCATGGGCTTTTCTATGGCACCCATAACTAGAGTCCTTCACAAACATGAATTTATCTTAACAAAACCCCTGTGAGGTGAGGTAGTGGCACAAAGAGATTAAGGTCAAAAGTATCCACTAATTTTGGGTGCCAATTTCAGATGACTAGGGCCTGATTTTTCAGAATATTTAGTATTATAAAGAACTTGATATGTTCATAGCACAGATCCCACTGATTTCAGTTGTAGCTTTGAGTGCTCAGATCTTTGGGAAATGAGACCCCAGGGTATCAAGTTCAGCAACCAGAAAATAAGAAACACACAATCAGTGACCACTTGGGAAAAGTGTGGTTTAAGTGACTTGCCTAGAATCATTGTGACAGGGTACTCTGAAGCACTGTGGAATTGTGTAAGTTGGAGGAGGTTTTTTCCTCTTTACTTTTAAGAAAATTCTGTATTTTATAGAAGTCTTGCACTGCACATGGTATGATTAAATGTGTAAATGTGATACAAATGGAGTATGAGAGAAACTCTCAGCTTGTCTCCCCTGCCACAGGCTTTATTCCTACTTATGCTGTACCATTTTCTTGTTCTAGTTCTTTTTCACTTTCTTTGGAAATTAAACTAGTTCCAGAGAGTGCTGACACTTGGAAATTAGTTGGAGTTGCCATGCCAACAATTAGGCAGAAGAAACAGGAATTAATTGCCCTAATTTGATTGTAGGGGATAGAAGAGAATGGTTATGCTTGGTGAGGAAAGAAGGCTCTGGGCCAATCAGCACAGGGGACGGGCCAGAAAAAAAACAGTTTTCCTGAATTTGTGACGAGTGGGTGGTTCAGAAAGAATGGGTACCTTGTGTGTCTGGTAAGGATGAAGCTTCTGAACTGGAACTGCTAATTTATGACCTGAAGTCAGGATAGGCAGATGAAAGCCATTTACTGGAGCAGTTATGTAGTCAATTTAAATTCTGAAAGCTGCAGGCATTCAGAATCCAGATACTGGGATGGTTAAACCTCATGAGCTGAGACCAAAGCTGGGAAGAATGCACATGGAATGCACTGGTAGTGAAGCAAATAAAAAAAAAACTGTAAAGGGCTTTGCACATGTCCTTTCCCAGTTGGAGGAAGAATGAATAAAATGTTTATGTTACCCTCAAGAAAGCAAGCACACACAACTGTTTTATTAAACCTAGATCCACTGATCAACAGGTCTACAACACACAGAGGAACTTTGTGGACAAGGTAGAAATATAATCCAATTCTTCAAGGCAGCACTCAACTGCCCTTAACTATGAGACCATCCTTTCACTTCCTGCACTCCCCTGCCTCATTCACTATACACCATCCTACTTCTGCAACAAACGAGGCAGGGTCCTACAAACAACAGCCTTCTTTAGTACACAGCCCCAATTCATCCTTACAGCAGGTCCACCCTGTGCACTGAATGAACTCAGGGGTCCTGCAGAAAAATAGCATGTGGCCACATAATTAAAGACTGTATCGTAATATATACACACAAGGGAAATGAATTAAGGTTGCACTAGCATTTTCTAATTTTTTGAGCGCTTGACTTTGCAATAGTAGTATTCTCGTATCATACTTTGTGTAGTTTCCTGGGTTTTTAAAAAAGCAAACTGAAAAAAACAAATTTAATCGTGGCCTCACGTTGACACCCTTTCTATCCACTGCACACACCTCTGCCACTTGAGCTAATGCAGTAACTGATAGCCCTAAGAAGTTATCCTCTACTTGGAGCAGCACAAGAGGGGAGACTCGACACACCATTTCCTCATAGGTTTTACAGATATTTGCTGACAACAAAGACATGTTGAGATTCAGGAATCCTGAGTTCCACTCCAGGCTCTGGAGGGGCACATGTTTTAGTGGAAACAGACTCTTCTGCCCATTCCCCACAAAGCTGATCCCTTCTGCCATATCCCTTCCCCACCCTTGGTTCGTCATCCCAGTTTCCTGGCCCAGCTAGCTCTAATCTGTCTCCTCCTCCTCCCTTCACAGGCTTCCAGTCCCAGTCTCCCACTCTACTGCATTCCCAACTCCTTGTCTCAGTCTCTTCAGTTCCTGGTCCATGTCTCAGTCTCCTTGCCCAACCAGTCCCAGACTCCCCTTCCCCTGCCCCCCAGTCCCACTTTCTCTTCCCTTCTCCAGCCACTGTCTCCCTACATTTACCACAATCTATTCCTTTTCCCTCCTGGCTCCAGCTCGTCACCTCTGCATTCATATCAGACAACATCCTCCTCTACGCTGCCTAGATCACAGCACAGGGTCACTGAGAACACAGGAGAGAGACTCCCTACTTGCAATTCCAGGATCTAGCTCCATCCTGACCTGGAGCAGCAATTTCAGGGAAGGTCCAGCATTGCTCCTGTAGTGCTGGGATGGAGGGACCATGCTCAGTTGCTCTGTGCGGATAGCATATGCACAGTCTGAACAGCACTAGGAGCTGTGAGAGGCTTTATGCCTAGTGAGGATGGAGCCTTCAGAAATTTTTAGCTCCTAAAATCAAAAATATATCTTGAGATTTTTCAAAGGTTTATAACTTAGCCAAGTTTGGGCAGATTTTCTCATGGAGGCAATAGACCAGGGGTGGGCAAACTTTTTCGCCTGAGGGCAATGTTCCCTCTAATTTTTAATAGGCCGTGTGCGCAAAGAATTTCTTCAGTGCCACAGCCGAAGCAAAACGAACAAACAAACAAACAAACAAAAAAAGCCGCCACCGAAGCCACAGTGCGCGTGGTGTTTTGTCGTGTGAGCGGGGTTTAAGATCCGTGTGCGTGCGCACACGCGCACAGCTTAGAGGGAACAATGCCCGAGGGCCACATTTGGGTATGGAAATTGTATGCCAGGCCATGAATGCTCATGAAATTGGGGGTGCGGGAGAGGGTGAGGGCTCCGGGGTGGGGCCAGAAATCATAGAATCATAGACTTTAAGGTAGAAGGGATCATTATGATCATCTAGTCCGACCTCCTGCACAACGCAGGCCAGAGAATATCACCAACCCACTCCTATAACAAACCCCTAACCTATGTCTGAGCTACTGAAGTCTTCAAATCGTGGTTTAAAGACTTCAAGGTGCAGAGAATCCTCCAGCAAGTGACCCGTGCCCCACGCTGCAGAGGAAGTCGAAAAACCCCCAGGGCCTCTGCCAACCTGCCCTGGAGGAAAATTCCTTCCCGACCCGAAATATGGCGATCAGCTAAACCCTGAGCACGTGGGCAAGACTCACCAGCCAGACACCCAGGGCAGAATTCTCTGTAATAACTCAGATCCCACCCCATCTAACATCCCATCACAGACCATTGGATATATCTACCGCTAATAGTCGAAGATCAATTAATTGCCAAAATTAGGCTATCCCATCTCACAAGGCACTGGTGAGACCTCACCTGGAATACTCTGTGCAGTTCTGGTCTCCCATGTTTAAGAAGGATGAATTCAAACTGGAACAGGTACAGAGAAGGGCTACTAGGATGATCTGAGGAATGGAAAACCTGTCTTATGAAAGGAGACTCAAGGAGCTTGGCTTGTTTAGCCTAACTAAAAGGAGGTTGAGGGGAGATTTGATTGCTCTCTATAAATATATCAGAGGGATAAATATCAGAGAGGGAGAGGAATTATTTAAGCTCAGTACCAATGTGGACACAAGAACAAATGGATATAAACTGGTCATTGAGAAGTTTAGACTTGAAATTAGACGACGGTTTCTAACCATCAGAGGAGTGAAGTTTTGGAATAGCCTTCCAAGGGAAGCAATGGGGGCAAAAGACCTATCTGGCTTTAAGATTAAACTCGATAAGTTTATGGAGGAGATGCTATGATGGGATAACATGATTTTGGTAATTAATTGATCTTTAAATATTCATGGTAAATAGGCCCAATGGCCTGTGATGGGATGTTAGATGGGGTGGGATCTGAGTTACTATAGAAAATTCTTTCCTGGGTATCTGGCTGATGAATCTTGCCCATATGCTCAGGGTTTAGCTGATCGCTGTATTTGGGGTCGGGAACGAATTTTCCTCCAGGGCAGATTGGAAGAGGCCCTGGAGGTTTTTCGCCTTCCTCTGTAGCATGGGGCACGGGTCACTTGCTGGAGGATTCTCTGCTCCTTGAAGTCTTTAAACCACGATTTGAGGACTTCAATAGCTCAGACATAGGTGAGAGATTTTTTGCAGGAATGGGTCGGTGAGATTCTGTGGCCTGCGTTGTGCAGGAGCTCAGACTAGATGATCATAATGGTCCCTTCTGACCTTAGTATCTATGAATCTATATCATCCTGTCCATAAACTTATCAAACTTAGTCTTGAAGCCAGATATGTCTTTTGCCCCCACTAGAAGGCTGTTCCAGAACTTCATTCCTCTGATGGTTAGAAACCTTCGTCTAATTTCAAGTCTAAACTTCCTGATGGCCAGTTTTGTATCCATTTGTTCTTGGGTCCACATTGGTACTGAGCATAAATAATTCTTCTCCCTCCCTGGTATTTATCCCTCTGATATATTTATAGAGAGCAATCATATCGCCTCTCAGCCTTCTTTTGGTTAGGCTAAACAAGCCAAGCTTTTTGAGTCTCCTTTCATAAGACAGGTTTTCCATTCCTCAGATCATCCTAGTAGCCCTTCTCTGTACCTGTTCCAGTTTGAATTCATTTTTATTAAACATGGGAGACCAGAATTGCACACAATATTCCAGATGAGGTCTCACCAGTGTCTTGTATAACAGTACTAAAACCTTCTTATCTCTACTGGAAATACCTCGTCTGATGCATCCCAAGACAGCATTAGCTTTTTTCACAACCATATCACATTGGTGGCTCACAGTCATCCTGTGATCAACCAATACTCCGAGGTCCTTCTCCTCCTCTGTTACTTCCAAGCAATGCATCCCCAGTTTATAACAAAAATTCTTGTTATTAATCCCTAAATGCATAACCTTGCACTTTTCACTATTAAATTTCATCCTATTACTATTACTCCAGTTTACAAGGTCATCCAGATCTTCCTGTATGATATCCCGATCCTTCTCTGTATTGGCAATACCTCCCAGCTTTGTGTCATCCGCAAACTTTATTAGCACATTCCCGCTTTTTGTACCAAGATCAGTAATAAAAAGATTAAATAAGATTGGTCCCAAAACCAGTCCCTGAGGAACTCCACTAGTAACCTCCTTCCAGCCTGACAGTTCACCTTTCAGTGTGACCCGTTGTAGTCTCCCCTTTAACCAGTTCCTTATCCTCCTTTCAATTTTCATATTGATCCCCATCTTTTCCAATTTAGCTAATATGAGGAGTTCAGGGTGCAGGAGGGGACTCCAGGCTGGGGCACGGGGTTGGGGTGCAGGGGGATGAGGGCTCCGGCTGGGGGTGTGGGCTGTGGCTGGGGATGCAGGAAGGTGCTCCGGACTGGGATCATGCGGTTTGGAGGGCAGGAGAGGGATCAGGGCTGGGTCAGGGGTGCAGGCTCCAGGTGGTGCTTACCTCAAGCAGCTGCTGGAAGCAGCAGCATGTCCCCTCTCTGGCTCCTACACAGAGGCACAACCTGGCGGCTCAGCGCGCTGCCCCATCCACAGGTGCTGCCCCTGCAGTTCTTATTGGCCGTGGTTCCCAGCCAATGGGAGCTGTGGGGGCGGCACTAGGGGTGGGGGCAGCGTGCAGAGTCCCCTGGCTGCCCCTGTGCGTAGGAGCTGGAGGGGGGCATGCCATTGCTTCTGGGAGCCGCGCAGAGCTGGGCAAGCCCCCAGCTGGAACACTGGAGCAGGGCAAGCCACGGACCCTGCTCCCTGGCAGGAGCTTCAGGACCATTTTAAAACATATAGAGGGCAGGATGTGTTCCTCCGGTCCGTAGTTTGCTCACCCCTGCAATAGACACATCCCTGAGAAAGGCCACTCCCTGAAAAATTTCATTGTCCTTCTCCAAAGCATGGGGGTAATAGAGGTTTTCATAGAAAAGATCACCAGATTTTAACTTTGGCAAAGCATCAGATTTTTCTCTAGCCTCATTCTCAGAAATGGCTAAGCCATTCTGGCTGAAATGCTGGGGGATCTAAATGAGATAATATGCTCAGTGAGTTTTCCCTTATGCTCTCTGCACACACTAATAGCATGAAGCACATTAGTGCTTAAGTAGTAAGGACAATAGAGTTAATGGAAACCACTGAGTAGAGGCTTTCATTTATAAAGTCAGAAGAAGCGTTCAACTATTGATGATGCATATAAAACTTCATATCTGTCAATCAATTCCTATCTACAAGTAGTTATGAATCATTACACATGTCCAGTGACAAAGCAATGCAGAAATTAATTCTAAGCACAGGGCCGGCTCTAGGTTTTTTGCTGCCCCAAGCTCCGAGACCGCAACTGACCAAGCAAAAAAAAAAAAAAAGAAGGGTGGCCGGAATGCCGCCCCTGGAATTGTGCCATCCCAAGCATGTGCTTGCTTTGCTGGTCCCTACAGCCGGTCCTGTCTAAGCAGAATCTGCACTATTTGGGACCACAGAAATATGTCAATTTGTTGTTCTTGTTTTGAAGTAGGGATGCTCAAAGCAAAAAGGCTGCATTTAGTTCTTGGCTTTAGTCCACACACTTCCTATAAATGCAAAGAGAAGATAAACCTGACCCACATCAGGTTTTCACTGACCCATTAGTAAGTCTGTAAAGCAATTTAAAGATTTAGTAGTGCTAAGTAGTGTTGCTGCTATGGCTGGTGAACCTACAAACAAGCAATCTTTATTCAGCAAGGGAGATGCCAAAGGAAGCTACTACGATTGTACACATTTACTTTTGCTAAAATAATTATGTAAAATTTATATGCATATTACATGCACCCTCAGTGTCACAAAGTTTGGGTACCCTCAGTTCAACTCACAGCAGAAAAAAAACCCCTACAGATGAAAAGCAGAATTCTGAAAATAAGTGTCACGCTACTCCCAAGATTACTGGTGTGCTGCTGAGATGACTCCATGGAGCTGCCACAGACAGACTATGGGGAACTGAATTCTCAATGCACTGTTCCCCTTAGAACTTCATTAACAGACCTAGGATTTAATTAGTGCAGCAAATTATTTTCCAAGGGACCAACAAACACATTTCCCCTTGGAACACTACTTGTGTCTGGCTGCTCCTTGGGCACTCGAGAAAGGTTGTGTTTAACAGTACTACCAAGTTATTCCTCCTAAGGGAGGGCTGACTAATTTACTGTGCTGATACTCATTTGCCCTATCAGATAAATACATCACGTTATTCTATTTGGTACAGTTTGAAAAGAAATCTTAAAAACAATCATAAAAGTCCCATAAGAAACTGCTCACTAATAGCTAGGGCCTCATGGATTCTGTGATGCTGTAGTGGCGGAATTTAAAATGGAATCCCCTCCATGCCTTGAAATCCACTTCCTGCTGTAAAATCTCAGCTTTCATTATTTAAAGATATGTTTCTATCCCTTCATTGGCTAGATGAGGATAACCATAAAAACACATGCTGAGTGTAAGGGCTCGTCTTCACGTACAGCGCCGCAGCTGTGGTACTTTGGGCTATGTCTGCACTGCCACTTTCGTCACTAAAACTTTTGTTCCTCAGGGTTGAGGTAGAAACAGCCTTAGTGAAGATGTTACTGTGCCAACAGGAGAACTTCTCCTGTCAGCATAGTTAATCCACCTCCCTGAGACACGGTAGACATGTTGGCAGGAGAAGCTCTCCCGCCAACACAGCGCGGTCTACATGGGCGGTTAGATCGGTATAACTACATTGCTTCAGGGTGTGGATTTTTCACACCCCTGAGCAACGTAGTTATACTGACTGTAGCGTTGACCTGGCCTTAGTCAATGTAATGTCTGAATTTGCACAGGCAGAAAAAAATAGCTCAGAGGTGTGAACTGCCCCATTCATTTAATTGGTCTGTTAATGCTAAAACCCAGAGATGACAATTTATGTCATCATGTAACTAGATCACTGCTAGTCATTTTGGCAGAAACATTCAGCAAATGTAACTATCATAAATCCAAACTACCTCCACAGCTCCCAAGGCAGAAAAATAGTAAAATAACATGGAGTTACTATACTATTATTAATTCTCGTATTAAATATTTATATAATTACAGTTCATATGGCAACACCCATTGTTTCATGTTCTCTGTGTGTGTATATCTTCCTACTGTATTTTCCACTACATGTTTCCGATGAAGTGGGTTTTAGCCCACGAAAGCTTATGCCCAAATAAATTTGTTAGTCTCTAAGGTGCCACAAATACTCCTGGAATGATCCCAGACCTGCAACACTATGCGGTCCCACCAGTCTGTGCTTGTTTCCTGGGCCCCGAATCGGGGTTCCATGGCATGAGCCTGCCCCATTGCCACCAGGATGGCCAAACTGCCAGGGCCCGTGCTTTGAGAGAAGTCTGTGTCCATGTCCTCATCACTCTCGTCACCGCACTGCCGTCACCTCCTCGCCTGCTTTTGCAGGTTCTGGTTCTGCATATGCTGCATGACAATGCGTGAGGTGTTTACAATGCTCATAACTGCTGCGGTGATCTGAGTGGGCTCCATGCTTGCTGTGGTATGGCGTCTGCAGGAGAGCAGAGTTGCAGGGGAAGCGGTGGTTGGATGACCAGTTTTGCAGACCTACTGCACTGTCTGCTGCTAGGACACAAAAGCTGAGCGGGCTACACACTTGCCATGGTATGGCGAGACAATAGCAGCCATGCAGAGTGGCAGCGGAAGCAGCCCTGCGAGACCGCCAGGAGAGCAGAGTGACAGCGGAAGCGGTGGATGACGATGGTCATATAGAGGACCTGCAAGGTGGATTCATAGCAGCAGGAGAGCAGAGTGGCAGCGGAAGCGGTCGTTCGATGACGATGGTTTGCAGCCCTACTGCACCATCTGCTGAAAGCAGTATGGCGCCCGCACAGAAAAAAAGGCGCAAAACGATTGTCTGCCGTTGCTTTCACGGAGGGAGGGGTGACTGACAACACGGGGCAAAAACATTGTCGCGGGTGGTTTTGGGTACATGAGGCATTGGGAGCTTAACCCAGAATTCCAATGGGCGGCGGAGACTGTGGGCTAGCGACCCACAGTGCAACGCTCCGAAAGTCGACGCTAGCCTCGGAACTGTGGAGGCACTCCGTTGACTTAATGCGCTTAATGGGGACACACACAATCGACTGTATAAAATCGCTTTCTAAAAAATCGACTTCTATAAATTCAACCTAATTTTGTAGCGTAGACATAAGAAGACAACACCGTATCATTTCACATTCAGAAGGTTTTTCTCATAGCCACAAAGGACAGAAATATATATTTTTAATTTAAACTGATGGATAAGCCTCGCACACACAAGGAAGTTTTCTACTTATCACTATCATGTTAAGCACTCCCAACTTAAACAAAACTTATAAATAGTGTTGGCAGAATTCAATTTTTATAATTTCGACAGATAATATCAATGTTTATCCTCAAGCATTTTTTCTAGATTTATTGATTTAAATTTTCAATTGCAGGAAATTATGGGGAAGAGATTAGATAATGGGGGGGCGGTCAGACAATAATTACTTAATGACAGTAATCACTGAGATTCAAAAAGTTAAAGCTTTATAACCATTAAATATAAACTGTCAACATCATGTCAAAATATAATATCCTTAAATCAATCTAATAAGTCCTCAAGCAGCATTTTCCTTACTTTGCCTATCTGTTTACATCTATTATCACTGATAAAAATATTTTTTCATGTGTGTGGGCGCGCGCACAGTGAAACAGATCATTAGATTCTTAACAGTAAAGGTCGATAATCCTTCCAAGCCTAATTATAAAGTATTCCATGATGCCCAAAGCACTTTAAAATCTAATATTTGCCAAATAGTAAAAAACCCTAACCACATTCAAAATGAAACAATACATACTTTGAACGCCCAGTGGAATTTGTGCGATGTTTATTGTTTCCTCCATGTTCCAGTGCACCTCCATTTAAACCGGAAGCAGATTTGTGCCCTACAGTGTCTCTTTTGAAAGAATTTTCTTGGCTTGTAAAAGTGGCAATTTCCAAACGTTCCTGGGAATAGGTGAAAGAAACAAACAAGTAAAGGGATTGCTTCTGTCCTCAAAATGTATGGATTAACTTCACTATGTATCCTATAAAGTCACCTCGATAAGGAAATGGTAGGTTTCCACAAGGAGTACATATTTGAAGTTGGGTAAGAAGACTGAGAATCGGAAGGTTTCAGCATTATGCACTGACATGCACATAAAGACATTTCATGTTGAAATTGAAGATTATAGATTAGTTTTATTTAATCTGTTTGATATCTTTCACTTGGATAAATTAATACAGAATGTCAGTGCCCTGAAAAGATGCCAATACAATAAGATAGATAAAATTCAGGATATACCAAATTAACTTCAGAAGCAACAGCTACACTTCAAGAACAAAAATCATTACTTAAATTTATGAATACCCATCAAAAATATTTCATCAAGAAAATTAAGAAAGCATGTGATACAAATGTATTCATTTTATTCTCCTTAGTTTTTATAATCATGTGCTATACTGCTTACAGCAAATATTACAAAGTGTTCTTGCACATTAGGTTAAAAACAATACCTGTTTTGCCATTTCTTTCTTTTTTCTTCCTTCTCTCTTCTCCTCCTCCCTTCTCTGAATCTCATCAAGAATTTCACGTTGCTGAAATACATTTTACTGCTATCAGAAACACAAACACAAAACAATCTTCATTTTTACTTCTGAGAAAAAAGCTAGAGTATTGATTTTTCAAGGATTTTAAAAAGGATCTACTGATCCCAGATGCATAAATAATTCAGTCAAACCAGTTTCTTAGCTACTTCAAGGGAATTATAACAATTCCATGTTGAAAGGAAAATTACTTCCAAAGACATAGCCTCTTAATCATAGAATATCAGGGTTGGAAGGGACCTCAGGGGATCATCTAGTCCAACCCCCTGCTCAAAGCAGGACCAGTCCCCAACTAAATCATCCCAGCCAGGGCTTTGTCAAGCCTGACCTTAAAAATATCTAAGGAAGGAGATTCCACCACCTCCCTAGGTAATGCATTCCAGTGCTTCACCACCCTCCTAGTGAAAAAGTGTTTCCTAATATCCAACCTAAGCCTCCCCCACTGCAACTTGGGACCATTACTCCTTGTTCTGTCATCTGCTACCACTGAGAACGGTCTAGATCCATCCTCTTTAAAACCCCCTTTCAGGTAGCCGAAAGCAGCTATCAAATCCCCCCTCATTCTTCTCTTCCGCAGACTAAATAATCCCAGTTCCCTCAGCCTCTCCTCATGAGTCATGTGTTCCAGTCCCCTACTCATTTTTGTTGCCCTCCGCTGGATGCTTTCCAATTTTTCCACATCCTTCTTGTAGTGTGGGGCCCAAAACTGGACACAGTACTCCAGATGAGGCCTCAGCAATGTCAAATAGAGGGGAACAATCACGTCCCTCGATCTGCTGGTAATGCCCCTATTTATACAGCCCAAAATGCCATTAGCCTTCTTGGCAACAAGGGCACACTGTTGACTCATATCCAGCTTCTCATCCACCCTAGGTCCTTTTCTGCAGAACTGCTGCCTAGCTGCTCAGTCCCTAGTCTGTAACATTGCATGGGATTCTTCTGTCCTAAGTGCAGGACTCTGCACTTGTCCTTGTTGAACCTCATCAGATTTCTTTTGGCCCAATCCTCTAATTTGTCTAGGTCCCTCTGTATCCTATCCCTACCCTCCAGCGTATCTACCACTCCTCACAGTTTAGTGTCATCTGCAAACTTGCTGAGGGCGCAGTCCACGCCATCCTCCAGATCATTAATGAGGATATTGAACAAAACCGGCCCCAGGACTGACCCTTGGGGCACTCCAACCCCAGTTGATACCAGCTGCCAACTAGACATGGAGCCATTGATCACTACCCTTTGAGCCCGATCTAGCCAGCTTTCTATCCACCTTATAGTCCATTCATCTAGCCCATACTTCTTTAACTTGCTGGCAAGAATACTGTGGGAGACCGTATCAAAAGCTTTGCTGAAGTCGAGGAATAACACGTCCACTGCTTTCCCCTTATGCACAGAGCCAGTTATCTCGTCATAGAAGGTAATTAGATTAGTCAGGCATGACTTGCCCTTGGTGAATCCATGCTGACTGTTCCTGATCACTTTCCTCTCCTATAAGTGCTTCAGAATTGATTCCTTTAGGATCTGCTCCATGATTTTTCCAGGGACTGAGGTGAGGCTGACTGGCCTGTAGTTCCTCAGATCCTCCTCCTTCCCTTTTTTAAAGATGGGCACTACATTAGCCTTTTTCCAGTCATCCGGGACCTCCCCCAATCGCCATGAGTTTTAAAAGATAATGGCCAATGGCTCTGCAATCACATCTGCCAACTCCTTTAGCACCCTCGGGTGCAGCGCATCCAGCCCCATGAACTTGTGCTCATCCAGCTTTTCTAAATAGTCCCGAACCACTTCTTTCTCCACAGAGGGCTGGTCACCTCCTCCCCATGCTGTGCTGCCCAGTGCAGTAGTCTGGGAGCTGACCTTGTTCGTGAAGACAGAGGCAAAAAAAGCATTGAGTACATTAGCTTTTTCCACATCCTCTGGCACTAGGTTGCCTCCCTCATTCAGTAAGGGGCCCACACTTTCCTTGGCTTTCTTCTTGTTGCAAACATACCTGAAGAAACCCTTCTTGTTACTCTGAACATCTCTTGCTAGCTGCAACTCCAAGTGTGATTTGGCCTTCCTGATTTCACTCCTGCATGCCTGAGCAATATTTTTATATTCCTCCCTGGAGGTCATTTGTCCAATCTTCCATTTATTGTAAGCTTCTTTTTTGCGTTTAAGATCAGCAAGGATTTCACTGTTAAGCCAAGCTGGTCTCCTGCCATATTTACTATTCTTTCTACACATCAGGATGGTTTGTTCCTGTAACCTCAATAAGGATTCTTTAAAAGACTGCCAGGTCTCCTGGCCTCCTTTCCCCCCTTCTCCTTTAATGATGCTAAGAAAAGAAGTTTTAGAAACGGATTAATTATACTCCAAAACAGAGGTACTGCAGGTATGTAGGGAGATGTGGTGTAAAGACAAGACCAGTATCTAGGGTATCTGGTGTTCTGGTCTGAGCTAACACACCGTCTCCCTTTGTAGTTGAAGATGAAATGCACTTCAAATATTTATATGGTCACACTTATAAATAAATCTTTATATAGATAATGGTTTACAATGGGTTAATAATAACTGATGTCCATAACAAGATCATAACAAGTAATTTGCATTACTGACCGTTATAAGCACACCAGAAAAAAAGGTGTTATTGATGACTATAAGTCATTGTTATAAGGAAGCTGTTATCCTGCTGCACTGTAACAATCTATACCAACTGATTAGCCACTTATTAAAATATCTATTAACTAGTAACCTTTATAAACTATTGTGACGCTCTGTACCTCGGGGGAACATCCAGCACCCCCGTGTTCATCCTTGTAAAATGATTGCGTGGTATCCAATGCAAAGTTTGTCATGTCGGGTGTCTTCGGAGGACTCATGATGCACTGAGCATTGTTGTTACAGTAATATTATAATAACGTTATAGGTTATAATTTCATGTATATAGTTATGAGGCTGAAAAATGTATCCTCATGGCTTAAAGCAAACCCAGGGAAAAATTCTCTAACAGCAGAGCGGCAGTTCACACCGCATCAGGGTATTTATGGGACAAACCCAGCCAAGCCCCGCCCTACAGAAACAAAGGACACTGGCCTAGGCAACAACAAAGGATCTGTTGGACTCTCAAGTGAGTCACTCCCCTTCCTTTGGTCAGTTTGGGACTGCAATGAGGTAATGCTCACCTGACTCTGAAGAGGGAAGAAAGGACATGATAAAAGGGAGAGATGTTTGCCATGCTCTCTCTCTTCCACCTACATCTACAGACACCACACCAAGCGACTGAAGCACTGATCAAAGGGGAGAGTCTGGCTGAAGAGCAACCAGCCAGCCTGTGGTGAGACGCATCTAAGTTTGTAAGGGCACTGAAAGTGTTAAGATCAGCTTAGAATGCGTTTTGCTTTTATTTCAGTTGACCAAATCTGACCTGTTATGCTTTGACTTATAATCACTTAAAATTTATCTTTGTAGTTAATAAATCTGTTTGTTTATTCTACCTGAAGCAGCGCATTTGGTTTGAAGTATGTCAGAAACTCCCCTTGGGATAACAAGCCTGCTACATATCAATTTCTTTGTTAAACTGATGAACTCATATAAGCTTGCACATCCAGTGGGCATAACTGGACACCACAAGACGGAAGTTCCTAGGGTTGTGTCTGGGACTGGAGATATTGGCTAGTGTCGTTCGGTTGCACAATCCAAAGAGCAACTTACATGCCAGAGGCTGTGCGTGAACAGCCCAGGAGTGGGGGTTCTCACAGCAGAGCAGGGTAAGGCTGGCTCCCAGAGTCAAGGACTGGAGTGACCTAGCAGATCACCAGTCCAGATAACTCCAGAGGGGAACATCACAACTAGTTATATATATACACAAGGATCCACTTATAAAGTTTACATATTCATAACAAACAATGAGAACATGAACATTTTAATTCTTTTACCTCCTGTTCCTCTCTTCTCTTAGCTTCTTGCATCCGACGCTGTTCTTCCTGGGCCAGTCTCTCTTGTTCCTTTTGCTGATTTTTTAGCATTTCTTCATGAAAAGACTTGGAAGGTGGCTTATTATATTCACTGAGAAATGACTGTATGTGGTCCGCAAGTTCAAATATCATCACCTAAAAAAAGAGGTAAACACAAATGACACCCAGTTTTCAAAACAGTTCAGAATACAAAATGATATACTAATGAGGCTTTAGAAAAAGCAATAAAGTCAGTAGATTCTCATTGATAGTGCTCAGTTAGTTATTAGGAGAATTTGACATATTTCTCCTTATACCACTCTTTGACAGAACTATGGTTATTAATGGTGACATGATAATCACTAACAGGGCAACAAAGATAGCTTTCTCAAAAATTTTCACTTATTTCATTACAAATATGCAAATGCTCTCCTGGATAAAACATAGTTTTTTCCAAACCAAATTATTTTAATGGTATTCTTCTGTACATGGTCAAAAAACATTTCAGATTACAAAATACAAGCGATTTAGTGTCTCTATAGCTGCATATTATCGTCCACGTTGCTGAGAACAAATTGTTTATTTATTTGCTGATATTATATTGTGATCTTCTCTCCGCAAGCCAAATCCACAGTTACAGCTGTAGAACCACTTTTGTGGTGACCACTTTTCATCATCCAGGGTAACTTGGCATCCTGATGAAAAAGACAGCTCATCTCAGTTCCAATTTTTATGCAGATTGACTGAAAATCAACACAGTCAAAGTCAGCAAGGCACAGTTCCCTCTCACTAAAAAAATATTTTCTATAAATAAAATAAAAAGGCCAGATGGATAGCTCTGATAAATGAATCCCTACATTCCTTAAACAAAGCAACATGGACAGTGAAAGGTAGTGCAAGCTTCCCCAGTATGCCTCAACCGTGCTCTGGAGGGACTGCTTCTGGGTGCTCAGAGAGCACATCAGTCTCTAAAGACCACACAGTTAGCCTTCCTGAGACTACCCAAAACGTGTCAATTGAGTTGATAATGATGATTATGTTGCAAACATTTACTACAAACATTAAGCACAGCAGTTCCTTCACCATCCAATAGGAATGGGATTGAGACTACTACCTAATTACACTGCTTGGCCTGTCAAATGATAATGATTTTCAGTCACTGCCAATTTTGGCTGGATATGAACTGATGACCAGACTGACCAAGTCTCCCAATACGTCAAGGACACTGCCGTTTGCAAGCAAAAAAACTCACAACCCCTGACTTAATGTTATCTCCGGCATAAAAACTACCTTACCCAGAATCATGTGTGTTGGCCACACGTGCATCACCCTCTTGTGCTCTTTCTGAGCCAGTGACAGAAACTGATACGCTGTGTAACTGACACACAAGATTCTGGGTAACATAGTTGTCCTTTGCTATGCTTCTGCCAATGGGAGCGGCAGCGTTGGCCGTCTCAGCAGCCAATGGTAGGACAAGGGGAGCATGAAGCGGGGGGCATGGTGGCAAAAGCGTAGAGCCCAGGCAGCGCAAGTTGAAGGTAGGTACTGGTAGGTGGGTCGGAATGTCAGTATGTTAGGGAGGGGATCATGCCCCATTCTTCTCCAGGCCTTGGCTGCAGGAGGGAGGGGATGGATGGCGGAGATTCAGGGATGGGAACAGCCCCACTCATCTAGGGCCTCAATGAAGCAAGGGAGGTTCAGAGATCAGGCAGGGTGGTTTCATGCCCCATTCTCCCCAGGCTTTTGGGTACAGCAGGAGGGGTAATGATCCCTCCTCTTCCAGGACACTGTGGAACAGGGACAGGGTGGGCCCAGGGGGTTTTGACAAGCGAGCGTCTTGTCTCCCCTTTACCAGGTATAATTATGGCCATGCCTTCCTGACCACTGCCAACAGCCATGGTTACTATAGCCCCACTGAGGAGGCAGCTGGAACTCTGCTCACCTTATTGTGTATTCTATAGAGTAAAGGGCGGTGCACTGGGTGGGATGAGAGAGACTGAATGGGGATATTAGTGGAAGGGCTATGCGGACATTGGAGGGACGGGATGCCCCTGGAAGTTAATCTGAAAAATGTTGCCCAGTAAGCTGATGACCTAGGATGAAAGGCCATTACCTGTCCCATATACCATCTAGTAATAGCCCTTTCAGTCAATTAATCCCTAGAGTGAAAAAGACTATCAGCTCTCCAAAATGAAAGCAACAGCACAAAGAGGGTTTCACCTTTTCAGCTGAGTGACCTACTGATAAACCCACAGCATAGGGTTTGGTTTCAATTCAGGTGTGCTTGTGACAACAGCACATTAAACTGTCTGTCTACAGCAGTGGTCCCCAACCTTTCTGTGGGAATAGCACATTCCTATTCCCAACAGACTGTGGCACCGCGTTGGGGACCCCTGGTCTACAGGGGATTGAAATTTGCAAGAATCTTAAATATTTAACCCCTGGATTGCTCATAATAATGAAGCCAGAAGGCAGTGTGGAACAGAAGGGATAGCACAACATGAACACATTTGCCTGTGCCATGCACAAAGCAAAACACCCTTCCTACGGAATCACTGAACTAAAAGCAAGTGCAGAGAGAGAGAGAGAGAGAGAGAGAGAAAAAAAATAAAGAAGGTATTTCTAAACAAACATTCTAAAAATAAAACTTTCCACCTACTATTTAACACACCCTTACTTAGCCTAGGAAGATAAGGACCCTGCTTTGGGGCGTCCACATAGCGGACCACATTCTAATAAGGAGGCTCTCAGGGATCACCTTCCCATTCCTGATAGTAAGGCTAACCCTGATTCATGATTGTATAATATATTTCTGTAGCAAGTACAGGAAATTGCTCACATGGAACAGTAATATTAGGAAATTATTTGATTATTTTAGCTCCTTTTAATGTGATACAGCAGCTAGAAGGAAGGAGGAATGACAACATGATGTGACCAGTCACTTCTCCATGGATCATCAGCAAGTGCACAGGGGACCATCCCTGCTGCACAGATCACAGTCTGAGAACATCTGCCTTAGTTCATTTACTGCTTTAATTTATCATTAACACTCTATTACAAAAATCAAGAGTACAATGTTGAACTGTTAATTCCTAGAAGGTACCAAAAAGTTTTGTAGTAACAATTCATTACTAAACACAATTTGAATGAAAAATTATCTAAAATAATTCTTATGAAAGTAGCTATCAGATAACATATTAAAAATAAAAGAACAAGAATATGCTGTATAAATAGAAAAAGAGGTATATGTGCCGAGAGAACTGGCATATGGACATAGAAAATTGGTAGCAAAAATATTCTCCTGTTTTAATACATTGTAGGAGTTACTGCTGCTTGATTTTTTTTCTTTTTAAAGGTTAAAACAAGCAAGTTAAACACAAACATATTTCTCTGTAAAATATGTACATGCACATAAGAAATGCATATTGCAAACACTATTTTTATAAAAGGCTTCCACATTCATTGTCAACTATTTGGATCATTTCAGTCCACATTCAGTCTACTTGGATACTGAGTTTGTAAAACATTTACATTGTTGCTTGTAGTTAACATACTTGAAGTGTTTATTAAAATCTGAATAAAGTAAATACAAAAAAAATCTATATTTTGTAGTATATAAATAATCAGAATATTCAGCTCCTGTCTAACTAGTACTTTTCATGCATAGATCTCAAAGTGCTTTACAAAAGAAGGTCAGTATTAATATCCCCATTTTACAGATGCGGAAATTGAGGCGCACAGCCATGACATGACCAGTAGAGCTGGGGTTAGAATCCAGGTCTCTTGTCCCACAATCCACTGTTGAGTACACCAGACCACCCTGCCTTTACTTCACCAAGTAAAAAGTGTTTTTGACTAAATAGTTACAGCGATTTTACAATGAAATTAAAATTCAACATAAACTGTATAAAATCCTCTCAATGTTATACACTGCTTGTTACTTTCTATAAGATGACAAACATTCTAAGGGTATGCACAAGAAACTCCCTGAAAACGCACAAGATCAAATCTGCACAGACACACCCCTGGAACCCCGACCTGGGATATACTATCTACTACCCAAGATCCATAAACCTGGAAATCCTGGGCACCCCAGCATCTCAGGCATTGGCACCCTGACAGCAGGATTGTCTGGCTATGTAGACTCCCTCCTCAGGCCCTACGCTATCAGCACTCCCAGCTACCTTCGAGACATCACTGACTTCCTGAGGAAACTACAATCCATCGGTGATCTTCCTGATAACACCATCCTGGCCACTATGGATGGAGAAGCCCTCTACACCAACATTCCACACAAAGATGGACTACAAGCCGTCAAGAACACTATCCCCGATAATGTCACGGCTAACCTGGTGGCTGAAATTTGTGACTTTGTCCTTACCCATAACTATTTTACATTTGGGGACAACTTATACCTTCAAATCAGCAGCACTGCTATGGGTACCCGCATGGCCCCACAGTATGCCAACATTTTTATGGCTGACTTAGAACAACGCTTCCTCAGCTCTCGTCCCCTAACGCCCCTACTCTACTTGCGCAATATTGATGACATCTTCATCATCTGGACCCATGGAAAAGAAGCCCTTGAGGAATTCCACCATGATTTCAACAATTTCCATCCCACCATCAACCTCAGCCTGGTCCAGTCCACACAAGAGATCCACTTCCTGGACACTACAGTGCTAATAAACGATGGTCACATAAACACCACCCTATACCGGAAACCTACTGACCACTATTCCTACCTACATGCCTCCAGCTTTCACCCTGACCACACCACACGATCCATTGTCTACAGCCAAGCTCTGCAATACAACCGCATTTGCTCCAACCCCTGAGACAGAGAGAAACACCTACAAGATCTCTATCAAGCATTCTTACAACTATAATATCCACCTGCGGAAGTGAAGAAACAGATTGATAGAGCCAGAAGAGTTCCCAGAAGTCACCTACTACAGGACAGGCCTAACAAAGAAAATAACAGAACGCCACTAGCCGTCACCTTCAGCACCCAACTAAAACATCTCCAACGCATCATCAAGGATCTACAACCTATCCTGAAGGATGACCCAACACTCTCACAAATCTTGGGAGACAGGCCAGTCCTTGCCTACAGACAGCCCCCCAACCTGAAGTGAATACTCACCAGCAACCACAAAGCACACAACAGAACCACCAACCCAGGAACCTATCCTTGCAACAAAGCCCGTTGCCAACTGTGCCCACATATCTATTCAGGGGACACCATCACAGGGCCTAATAACATCAGCCACACTATCAGAGGCTCGTTCACCTGCACATCTACCAATGTGTTATATGCCATCATGTGCCAGCAATGCCCCTCTGCAACGTACACTGGGCAAACTGGACAGTCTCTACGTAAAAGAATAAATGGACACAAATCAGATGTCAAGAATTATAACATTCATAAACCAGTCGGAGAACACTTCAATCTCTCTGGTCACTTGATTTCTGATCTCAAAGTGACTATCCTTCAACAAAAAAACTTCGAAAACAGACTCCAACGAGAGACTGCTGAATTGGAATTAATTTGCAAATTGGATACAATTAACTTAGGCTTGAATAGAGACTGGGAATGGTTGATTCATTATAAAAAGTAACCTATTTCCCCTTGTTTATTCCTCCCCCCCCCTCACTGTTCCTCAGACGTTCTTGTTAAACCCTGGATTTGTGCTGGAAATGGCCCACCTTGATTATCATACACATTGTAAGGAGAGTGATCACTTTACATAAGCTATTACCAGCAGGAGAGTGGGGTGGAGGGAGAGAAAACTTTTTGTAGTGATAAACACCCATTTTTTCACGGTCTGTGTATATAAAAACATCTTCTGTATTTTCCACAGTATGCATCCGATGAAGTGAGCTGTAGCTCACGAAAGCTTATGCTCAAATAAATTGGTTAGTCTCTAAGGTGCCACAAGTACTCCTTTTCTTTTTGCGAATACAGACTAACACGGCTGTTACTCTGAATTCTAAGGGTATGATGCCACAGTTCCTAGACAGGCAGTGAATGCAAACTCAGTCTCTGTGTGGTTTATTTTTGCTGGATGTGCACACTGAACTTTCCTGAGGTGGGAGACCATTATGGGAAGAACAGAATCCTGCTTTATTAGAATATATAATCACATTCTAGTTTTGATGTATTTGTAGTTCCTTATTTTGATAACATTTCACTATACAAAATTTTCACGACTATTTACGATCAATTAGGCTTTTCACAAAGAGAAAACTCTTACCTCTCCGCAGCGTTGTTTTGCCAATTCCTCTAGTCTGGATTTTAATAGATTAATGTTTTCATTTGACAAACCTTTTGCATTTTTCAGCTGTATTTCAGGGACACTGGAGAAAAAAAAATCACAAGAAATGGTCTCTTATGAAGGATAAGATATACAGACAGATAAGGAGACTCATATAGGTCACACAACAGGCCAATAAGAACTTTGTTTTTTTTGCAGCAACCCAACAATGGTCATTCAACACCCAAACAAGTAATACTCTATCTACATGATTATAAAAAAGTTCTGCTTTATATTCAACATAATCCGAATTGCTGACACACAAGTACTCAACAGTTTCAACTAGCAGAAGAACCATCAGGGTAACCCCATAGTCTGTGAAAACTACAGTTCTAACTTGATACATTACTTTTTTTAAAGGGATGTACTGAAAATGCAGTACATAGATCTGGCAGAAGATATGGCAGTTTGGGATTTTCTGATTTTCCTTTTACATTATGTAAGCAATATATAATTAATCTGAGGAATACATTCAATAAAGTACATTCAGATAAATAACCAACATTTTTTAAAAGCTTAGACATTTATAGGAGTAAGAAAAACATCTGCAGTTATATTATCTTAAACAAAAATTATAACGGTTATCAAGCTTCAGGGTATAATGAAATCATCACTTGGTCAGGAACAACATCTCCCTTCCCATATGTTAGATCATTGCATAATTGGGCATACTAATTTTCTTTGAGGTATCTGACACAGGCCACTGTTGGAAGCAAATGGAGTATTGGGCTATTCTGACACAACAATATTTATCCACAAAATTACTATCAAGACCATATCCCAGTAGCGGCTGATCACCCACAACAACAACCCTTTTCATAATTCAAAGGAAATATCCATTAGCCCTCCAAAAGGCTAATTCAGCACAATACAGGACCAGCAGATGATAGAACTATGACAAGCAGACAGTTTTAAAGATGAAGATTTTGTTCCCCATTCAGCAAGGTACTGTGCTAACATTAAATTCATGAGTTGTCTCAATGACTTCAGTGGAAGTACTCACATGTTTAAAGTTACATATGGGCTTAAGTATCTTGCTGAATTAGTGCCTAAATCTCCAGTTGGCAGATGTATCTCTATTACTCACTGGCAGCTACATCACAGAAGGGATGAGGTTGCTTCTATCTCAGATGCATGTTTTCGTATGGATTAATTATACAGATAAGGTTACCCACTTTTCTACTTCAACACTATAAGTATAACAAATATAGACACATTTAAATCAAGGTAAGAATAAGGGCAATGAACACAATGTTACACTTCAACTTCCATTTTTGTCAAGGAGAGAATAAAGAAAATATTAGAAGACTATATTTTGATTTTCACTCACCTATCAGGATAGGTTTGGGAACATTTGACCCACAAATCAACTTTGGCATAAACTTCATTGTCACCCGTCAAACCCTGAGGACGCAGAACCAAACTGATTTCCGGAGGCTGTTTTACCTAAAATATAAAACAAGGCTTTTAATTTAAGGGGAATTAATTCAGGGAAGTCCCATCCTGTGTTATGCAGGAGGTCAGACTAGATGATCCCAATGATCCCTTCCGGCCTTAAAATATCTATGAATTTTTTTACAATTGATTAGTGAACATGTGAACTAATACCATTGATGATCTTATTTTAAACAGTTCAACCTTAGTTTATCCAGCCTATGTGGGAAGATTCATGGAATAAGTGGAAATAGAGATATTCTGAAGAAGGAGTGCCCTACCATGAGTCATATTTAGGTAAGAGGGAGGTCTGTATTAATGGGTTAGGTTAAACAGCGGTTCACTATATTTTAAATGGAGAAAGGTATGTGAAAAGTGACTGTCATTTTTTTAAACGAATGGAATTCAGAGTTATTTGTGGAAGGTCACAGACAGCAAGTTAGAGGGGCATTCCACAAAGAAAGAAATCTAAATTTACACTTAGTGTTAGGCCTTCTAGGGTACAGAGAGCTTTTTTTATTTTAGGCATATAGGCAGAGTTTTGCTAACTACTGTTTTCTTTCTTTCCTTTTCACTTTTTTAAAACATTCTTTGTAAACTGACTTCAAAGTAAAATGGAAAAAGTACACAGGAACTTTTTGACACTGGGAGTTTGGATTTACTGAGGAGAAAAGCCAGAAGAAAGATGAGTCATAGATGACAAACATGGTGGTGGAAAGGAAAGAAGAGCTAGCTGGAATGACAAAGGAAGAGTGACAAGAGGAAGACAGGCTAGAAACAGCCCAATGCCCCCACCAGGTTCCTCAGGACAGGGAGTGTATGGGCTTGTCTACATGGGAACATTCAGGAAAGTTAATGTGAATCAACTAAAGATGTGAAGAAGTTAAAATATGTTAAATTACATGTGGATTCTCTAATCAAGAGTAAAGTAGACTTAGTTCACTATAATTTAGGAAGGGATTAAGTCCATATTGAAAATACTGACCAAGTTCCAGTGAGAGTCATGAGATATGGGGAGTGGCAGATATAAAAGGTCAGGGATGGCAGTGATACTTTCAGAGACATTGCAGGTTGAAACGTATGAATTCACCGTCTATGCAAAATAAATAATTCCTTCTTGTCAGAGTCAGATTCCAAGGCCAGAAGGGACCGCTATGGTCATCTAGTCTGACCTTCTGTATAACAGAGGCCAATGAACTCACCCCCCACCCCCCAAAAATGCCGTGTATGTGTAAATCCAATCTTGATTTTAAAATGGCCAGTGATGGAGAATCCACCATGACCCTTGGTAAATTGTTCCAACAGTTAATTATCTTCACCGTTAAAATGCTTTGGCTCCTTTCTTATTGTCGAATATGATGATCTGATGACTACAACAGGAATAATTCCTCCTCAGTGACTAGGTTTTTACACTGCTTCTTTACAGCTTTTCCTTAACAATCGAATGGAATGGGTATTTGTGAGTGGAATAATATTGCCATTTGTAATATCATTCCTGAATTATAGAAAAGTATAGCAAACATGGCTGAAACGTCACTGTATCTCCCAAAACAGCAGCAAAAGAAGGTGCTACTGTATCTTAATGTTCATTTAAAATGTAGATTTTTAAAAAAAAAAATCCATTTCAATCTATGATGCTCCAATTACTGAAAGAGTTCACAGGAATAGCCGCAACTCAAAAAAAGAGCAGAAGCCACCCTCTCCATCCAGCACACGGAGTGGCCAGCATGGAGCCACTCTTGAGTAGCAAAAGAAGGGAACAGGCATGGGTAGGGATAAGTGAGGTTGGAAGTGGTGAGTCCAGCAGAGAAGTTTGTAGGAGTCGGGAATGGTAGAAAGGAAGGGAGGGCCCGGGCTGGAGTTGATATCACTGGAGGTGAGGAGGCAGCAGCAGAGAATATGTGGGAAGAGACTATGACATCTAGAAGGGGAATGGAAAGAATTAGAGAAGAGTAGGCGACTGGCCATGATATTAATCAATCAGTTATCCTAAGAAACAGTTATTGTGAAATTGAAAGTTAGTGTGAGTCAAATAATCAGGGAAATGTTATATGGTGAATCAATTAGCATGCAACAAATATGCAGAGAAACAACAGTAATATGAATCAATGCAGAGAACCAGTTATGAAGTGAGTCAATTAAGCAAATAGGTATGCAATTAATCTATTAAGGAATGACTCAACTACAGAGGAAATAAAAATGCTGACAATTAATTAAAAAGCAAGTCACATATGCAGAGTATTAATTATAGCTTAAATTAAAAACGGGTGCTGAGGATTAATCATAAAGTCAGTTATATAGAGGGCCATCAAAGAGTTGGAAGGCAATGGGCGACCAGTAAGGAGGCTGAATGCTTCTGGTGTTCTTGAGAAATCAAGGACTTGGTAATGTCAGCAACCAAGTTCTACAAATGTTCTGAAGACGTGCCCTGCTCAAAGGGAGAAATGGTGGCTAATCCTGGCGGGCAAACGAAGGGCCTCTCTCAGAACACTGCTGAGAGACTAGCTAGGGTGAGAGAACTGAGTTACTCAAATAGGGAAAACTTGTGAGGATTTACCTCCTAGTTTCATCTAGGAGTTACTCAGACCATCACAAGGGAAACACCACCAAAACTTTGTTAATCATGAATAAAGGTATATTTGTTAAGGAACATATAAATTTAAAGACAATTTACACAGCACACAATCAGTATTTTTATACACAGAACTGTCAGTTCAGCAGCAACCTTTGTGGGGAACCAGTAATAAAAAGTTCTAAATGACAATCCAAAATGATTTGTACTTTACATAGGGTTCTGGAAGAGATGGATGACGTTTAGTTACACAGCAGGAGAGTGGAATTATCACATGCAAAGATGTATCAGTTTAGCAGCTGCAGGTGAGAATGGGAGAGACTTTCCTTTAAAGTCAACCCCAAATCATCCTTTTATTTCACTTACATCATTCTCGAGCATGCAGGTGATAATAATTCCCTGGTACCATTCTCATACACCTTAGAAAGACATCTTAGAAAGAAAAGGAGTACTTGTGGCACCTTAGAGACTAACCAATTTATTTGAGCATAAGCTTTCCTGAGCTACAGCTCACTTCATCAGATGCATACTGTGGAAAGTATAGAAGATCTTTTTATACACACAAAGCATGAAAAAATGGGTGTTTACCACTACAAAAGTTTTTCTCTCCCCCCACCCCACTCTCCTGCTGGTAATAGCTTATGTAAAGTGATCACTCTCCTTACAATGTGTCTGATAATCAAGTTGGGCCATTTCATGGGGGAGAAAAGGAGTACTTGTGGCACCTTAGAGACTAACCAAGGTGCCACAAGTACTCCTTTTCTTTTTGCGAATACAGACTAACACGGCTGTTACTCTGAAACCAGACATCTTAGGTTAGCAGCAGCTTGATGGGGAAGGAGTGCAAGGAAAACACATTCTTCCCTTGATAGATAATGAATTCATTAAGTATGTTTAGAAAGGGCTCTTGGTAGAAGAACAATGGGACAATTCCCTTTCCTGATCCCAGTCTTGCTCATTTCTGTTTAATGATTACTAGAGGAAAGGAGGAAACCCATTTTAGCCTTTACTACATTAGAGATTTTAGCAAAAACTTCCCCCCAACTTTCAATAGTAGCACCAGTGGCAACCCTAGTCTACACAAGGGATCAGCAGATTCTTAGTTAATTGTATTAGTTAAATTCAATATTAAAGCTGCTCCTTGAAAAGTTTAATTAATACTGTGATAAAAAGCCCAGCACTGGCTTGAGCTTTGGCTATAGCATGCAGCTAAACAAATAACTTTTACTACAACTCCCTAGCATAAACATGGCCTGAGAAGCCTGTCTGCTCAGTTTATCATTATTATTGTTTGAACTTTCCACTGTTCCTGTAGTGCCCACACAGCCGGAACCAGTGCTGGTAATGCTGGGTGTGCTAGCAGAGGCAGGCCCTGCCGCTTACACCCTGCTTCCCGGGGGAGGTCAGAAAACCTTTGCCAGGTCTTCAAGAAAGCCCCCGCTGTGGTACACGAAGCTGTGCGGGGGGTGGCAGCGCAGCGGCAGCCACAGACGCTCGCGCCAGGGCCAAGGCTCTCCCCCTTTACCTCGCACGGGGCTCTCGCGTTTGCACCAGCTCCGGGGCTGCATAAGAGCACGGAGCAGCGCACATCTGGCTGGGCAGGCCAAGCAGGGACCGCCTTGGCTGCCGTGCGAGAGGAAGGGGGGTAGCTCAAGCAGCGGGCAACTCACCCTCCATGCAGGTCTACGTGGAGAGCGGCAGAGAGACGCGGGGGCGAGGCGGGGGGACTGGAAAGGGCCCCCCCCCCCGGTAGGGGGTTAAGTAAGGAAATCCCGTCCCAGGCTCCTCCGGGGAGGGCAGGACAAGGGGACACCGCAGCAGGACACATTTTTGTCGCAGCAGTGCCAGGCTACCCGAGCTCCCTTCAGGGCACCCACCCTGCCGCCCCCCGGCGCCGGGGGCTTGGCCAGGCACCCATCCGCCGGGCTGCCCCGGGCCGCGCGGCTCGCTACCTTCCAGGGCTGCTCCTGCCGCAGGTCTCGGAAGTCCTGCCCGTAGATGGACTCCAGCACCTGCAGCTCGTTCTCCTGGCGGAGCAAGTAACTCTCCGGGGCCTCCTCCACCCCCAGCGCGCCGCTCACCCGGGCCATGTCAGCTCCGGCAGCTGCAGCCGCTGCCAGCCATGGCACGGCCGCCCCCGCCGAGCACTGGCCCCGGGCGCCCGCCAGCGAGAGCGCGGCCCTTCTGCCTTGGGAGCCGGCCTCTGCCGCAGGCCCTACCCGCCGCTGGTGCTGCCCCCCGCGGTCGCAGGAGGAGCTGCCGCCTCTCAAGCACGGTGAAACTGGGGCCTCCCGAGCTCCCGCAGCTCCCCAGCCCTGCCCGGCCTCCTCCCTAGAGCTCAGCCCCGGGACACCTCCTGCCTCTGCACAGCGCTTCTCCACCTCGGCCCCAGATACTCCCCCACCCCCTCCTGGCGTCTGACCGATGAAGGGGAAAGGAACAAGACTGAAGCACCCGCGGGGGAAATGATGCTCTGACCTCGACTAGCACTGGCTCTCAAAAAGTCCTCAGTCTAAGACTGGAAATGAAGTGAGCTGTAGCTCAGGAAAGCTTATGCTCAAATAAATTTGTTCGTCTCTAAGGTGCTACAAGTACTCCTTTTCTTTCAGTGCCTTAGGTAAACGGATAGGTTCTAGTGTTTATGAACCCTTGAGACTTCTCATACACTTTCTTTTGGGGTGGGGGGGGGTGGGCACAATTAAGATCGCAGCCCCATTTTGCTAGGTGCTGCATGAATACACAGAAAGACGTGGTCCCAGCCCGGAGAAGCTTAATACAATTATATTTCATGCAGTGCATAGTTAACCTGTGGAACCCATCTTGAGTCCAAGAATTTTGTAGGTTTCAAAAAATGGGTTAGACATTTATATGGATAATGAGAACATCTGCAGTTATATTCGAATAAAAAATGAGGACTAAAAACCCTCCTGTTTCTGGGTATACGTCAATCACTAAGATGACAGCTTTAGGAAAAAATCTGTCCTATGGATAAGTTAGTCTATATTTGCCCACTATGAAACTTCTTACAGCTTTTTCTGAAGCATCTGGTTTAGTCAGACTGAGGGACTGATTCCCTATGGCAAGTTCTGTGTTCAAACTTTATAAAAAATAGTCAAAGACATTGTCAAAGATAACAGAGTAAATAAAATTTGAAATGTTTAGGCACATTTTTTGTCGCAGCAGTGCCAGGCTGCTAATTTTGAGCTATGACAGCAAATAAAATAAAAAAACCTTTTGGAAACTTTTCAGCAAAAGCAAAATCCTGACATCATATGACATTACACCCTAAACATTCCTAATAATTCTCCTTTGCCACAAATCCATACATGACCTTTCAGACATCAGATGGGGTTGTCAAAATCAATCATTTAAGAGAAATGAAGGTAACTTTGGAGAAACTACTATCTCTGTATAGTAATGATAATATCCAAACCTTTCCTGAACACTGAACTACTTTACTATTAAAAAAATAACAAGGCAAACTGTCTTGATAGCAGTTCCGATTCTTTCTCAATACAGTTCATGCCTTTCAGATCACTGCTCTGAGGCATACCACTAATATTTGAAATAACACATACATGCTACACAATACAACCCCCAAAAGCCAAATTCCCATATTGCAAAGAAACTGAACACTGTACTATTAATTAGTACAGCATGAGATGGGGTGTGTTTTTTTATGGCATGATGTGCCATAAAACAATTACAGATGTGAACTGGAAATAAAAGAACAGTGGTTAACCTTCTCATTGTTTTGAAATCTAGTTGTAGCATTTATTTATCTGTCTTTTGCAAAATGGATAACAAATATATATTTTTTCCTTTAGCAAGTCAATTTATGTGTGCCAGTTTACTTAGGGTTGCCAACTATCTAATCCAACGAACCCAAACACCCTTGCTCTGCTCCTTCTCCGAGGCCTTCTCCGAGGCTACTTGAGTGCAGGGGGTTGGGGTGCGGGCTCTGGGATGAGGGGTGGGGATGAGGGGTTAGGAGTGTGGGAGGGGGCTCCAGGCTGAGCCTGGGGCAGGGGTTTGGGTGCAGGAGGGTGGGTGGCCTCTGGGAGGGAGTTTGGGTGTGGAAGGGGGCTCAGGGCTGGGACAGATGGTTTGGGTGCAGGAGGACGTGTGGGCTGTGGCCAGGCGGCACTTACCTTGTGCAGCTCCTGGAAGCGACCGGCAAGTCTGGCTCCTAGGCTCAGGGGCAGCCAGGCGGCTCTGTGTACTGTCCCTGCCTGCAGACACTGCCTCCGCAGCTCCCATTAGCTGCGGTTCCATGGAGTCAGTGCTCAGGGGGGTGGGGAGCAGCGCACAAAGACTCTCTGAACCCCCTGCACCTCGGAGCCAGATGGACGTGCCAGTCGCTTCCAGGAGCTGCGTGGAGCCTGGGCAGGTAGGGAGCCTGCCTTACCCCATTGTGCTGCTGACTGGACTTTTAGTGGTCTAAAATCTCCCAGATTAGCTTCAGTAGCCTTCGGGAGATCGAGCCCGATTCCGGGAGACTCCTGGCCAATCCGGGAGAGTTGGCAACCCTAGTTTACATATCCAAAATGGGAATAATGAAATTTAAGCACCTTGTGGAGGAGTAGGGAGATTATTTAATTGCAGTAGAATCTCAGAGATACAAACACCAGAGATAGAAACTGACAGGTCAACTGTGTCTGCAGATCTCATTTGGCACCAAAAGTATGCAATCAGGCAGCAGGAGAAACAAATAATAAAAATTAAAAAAGCAAATACTGTATGACTAAGCAAAATAGCAAGCAGTAAGTAGTGCAAATGTGTCACACCTTGAATTGATACAAAGCTAGAAATATTAAAAAAAACTCAAGAGTGGTGTTAGCCTCAGCAACATAGCAGTACAATATGGTATCAGGAAATCAACCATTACCATCACTCATCAACCATCATTTGGAAAAACCAGGAAAAAATAAAGCAATTTGCAAAAGAAGCCAAAAACAGCGGAGAAGTAAAAAGCAGGTGTATTGTGTGCAAAACTGCTGCTGCTGATTTTGATAAGGCAATGCATCTGTGGTTTGCACAAGAGAGATCAAAAGGCACTCCTATAAGTGGTGTGATGGTTACAGAAAAGGCAAAGTTACTCTACTGAGAAATGTATCCAGATAAAGGTGAGGAACATTTTAAAGCAAGCACAGGGTGGCTCTGCTGGTTCAAAAATCAGCATGGAATACGACCTCTTCCCCATGAGGTCACCCACTAGGTCTCCACAAAACCCCTGGGTGGGAAGTCAGCCCTCCGAGGTCCTCCTTCTTCTAATTTGGGTGGTTTTTCGCTTAGGTTCCTCCTGCGGTCCCTGGGGCTTCCTGGTTTAGGAGCTAGAAGTTGGGGCCCTTCTGCGGCCAAGTAATCTTCCATCAGGGACACCGCCTCAACGAGAGCCCTCAGCTGATGTCAGCAAACCCATCTGTGTAAACTGCTCTAGAACAATACCCTCTGCCACTTGAGGCGTGGTCAACTTCTTGGGTTCCAACCACCTCCAGCAGTAATCTCAGAGTCGCTGAGCCACTGCCCAAGGTCGTGCCTCTGGGGAATGCCTCTCCCGTCGAAACTACTGATGAAATGTTTCAGGGCTCACCCCGGTTTGGGGTAATATGGCGGCCTTCACTTTGGCATAGTTGAGGGCTTCTGTAAGGTCTAAGTTCCGGTAGGCCATTTATGCTGGTCTGGTTAGGTATGGGGCCACTAGAGAAGCCCAGTATTCTGGAGGCCAGTGGGCCACCATGGCAACCTGTTCGAACGTGACCAAGAAGGCCTCTGGGTCATCCATGAGCCCTATTTTGGCCAGCCTCACTGGTAACCCAGTAAGGGTGTTCTCTGAGCTCTGGCTCACCCCAACAGGTCCAGGTGGTCCCTGCGGCTGTAGGAGCTCCGCCATCTGCTGAACTAGCCATTCTTCCTGGGATTGGTGTTGTGCGGCTAGCTCCCTAAACAGCTGCTGCTGCTCTTGGTGCTGGGCCATCTGCGGTCGTTGTTGGGCGTCCATTTGCTGTAGTAGCTGCGCTTGTTGCTGTTTTTGCTGGGTAGCCTGCTGCTGCTGGCTTTCTAGCATCCATTTTAATATCTTGTCTGTGTCCATGAGGTCCTCGCATGTAGCTTCCTCGGATTAGTCCTCTTAGTAGGATCTGACCAGTGCCTGCATTCTCTACCATGTGTGATGGGCGGGGCCTTACTGGTTGAGTTAGGGCACCCCCATCAGCCCAGCATGGGAGTGGTCCGCTCTGACACTTGGTCATGGGCTTCCCCGTTAAGCAGGTGATTTCTGCCAACTGTGGCCCGGCCCGCAGATGGGGTCACCTAAACGGGTAATCCGTGGATTCTGAGTGGCAAAACAATCAGTCTGTAGAATTAGCTCCCAAGTCCCGGTGAAGCAGCAAGCAGGCTGCAGCCCCTGGGTGGGACAAAGTAAGCAATTAGTCTATAGCCCGGCAGCCTCCTGGCTGGGGCAGCAAACAATCAAACAAATGGAGGAATTAGCCCCTGGTCAGGGCGAAGCAGTAACAGGCTGCAACCCCTGGGCAGGACAAAGCAAGCAAGCAATCAGTCTATAGGCCTCACGTCTCTTGGGTCTGGGGCGTAGTTTAAGCAGCTGCCTTAACAGGTGGGGGCCCAGCTTCCATGGCGGTCTCTGCAGGCAGTGGGTCATCTAGCGTGTAGTCCCAGTCCCTGGGCTTTACCCCCAGGGGCGCTGCAGGTACCTCTGCAGGAGCCAGCAATGTATTCCCTGCCTCCTTCATTCCCTTCCTTGGCCTGCCTCCTTTTAGCTGAGTTCTCCACTTGGAGCAGATGCACCAGGGAAGAAGGGGTGTGGCCTCCTGAGCCCACAATGATTGGTCTGCCCCTTGTGGCCAGTGCGGGGCTGGTACACCCCCATCACAGCCATTATAGAGACTAGAGCAAGTACATTTTTCTACAGCATTTTTTTTTTTAGTGTTCTTTGAATGGACATTTAAATCGTGGGCTTGTGTGTTGGCATTTTTTTTCATGGCTAACAAACACTAAAAAAGAAGAAAGAAATTAAAATTGAAATACAGTATTGTGTTAAACATAAACTATTAATAGGAAAGTTTAAAAAAATTGACAAGGTAAGGAAACTGTTTTCTGTGCTTGTTTCATTTAAATTACAATGGTTAAAAGCAGCATTTTTCTTCTGCACAGTAAAGTTTCAAAACTGGATTATGTTCATGTTCAGTTGTAAACTTTTGAAAGAACAAACAGAACATTTTGTTCAGTTACAAACAACCTCCATTCCTTGAGGTGTTTGTAACTCTGAGGTTCTACTGTATTTTTAAGGTGCTTAGATATCCTCAGATGAAAATTATTATAGAATGGCAAAGTATGGTTACTATTAATAAACACTATATCGTGCAAAATCTCGTTACACTGAAGAGCTGTTAATTCATAAAATCTTATTATTCCTTAATATAAGAAAACTAGATAAAATTCAGTAGACATCAAAATCATTGCAGAAGCAATTGTTATATTTCAGAAGCAAGAATCACTCAAAACTGCAGATAATTATCATGCCTACTCTGTCCTGACACATTTTTCTCAGTACTCCTAGTGAATCTCTGCAGATCTTCCAAGGGATAGGCACCAACTCTGTGTGTGCTCCGGGGCTGGAGCACCCAACCCACTGAAAAAAAATAGTGGGTGCTCAGCACCCACTGGTTGGCCCCGCCGATCAGCTCCTCCCCTTCCCCCCTCCCCGTGCCTCCCGCCCGCTGCTGATTAGATGGTCAGCAGTAGGCAGGGGGCACTAGGGGATAGGGGGAGGAGCAGGGGCAGGAAGAGGTGGAGCGAGGGTGAGGTGCTCGGAGGAGGGGACGGAATGGGGCGGGAAGAGGCAGGGTGGGGGTGGATCGCACAAAGGAAGAGGCAGGGGTGGGAAGCAGTGGACTGGGGGCATGGCCTGGGGCAGAGCGTGGGTAGAGCACCCCCGAGAAATCAGAAAAGCGGTTCCTGGGTTTTCTGGGCATGCAGAAGTTGGACACACATTCTGCACTCTTTTCCTTGTCCAGGTGGTTACAGTAAGACTCACCAGCAGGTACTAGACAGCCACCCTCTAATGCCTTCCTATATAAGGAACAGCAGAATGTGCCATTTGGTAGTAGTTGTCTCCAGGGAATAAACAGAATTGTGAATATTTGCATCAGTCCCTCTTTATTTTCTGTGAAAAAATATTTATATACAGAAATACAAACAGTAATAATGAATAAATGGACATAGCCTTCTTTAGACACAATACAGCAGACAAGTCAGTTTACTGCAAATGTCATTTATTTAGCTGCAAACTTAGGTGGCATATGTGACAAGTATGGCAATTTCCTGACAAGTATGGCAATTGGGAGATCTTACTAGTTTATGTATCATTGTGGGCCACGAGTGAATGTAATTCCATGGGGGAGGAGGACCACAGCCCTCCAAGAACTAAGAAAAGTATGGGGGGGTTATAACAGTTGGGGTCCAGACACCCCCACGTGAGAGCAGAAGCTTTAACCTCCTCCCCCCAAGAAATAACCAGTTAAATCAACTGATTGTATACAAGAGAGACAGGGTGGATGTGGTAATATCTTTTATTGGAGCAACTTCTGTTGATGAGAGAGACAAACTTTCAAGCTTCAGGTCTAGAAACCCGAAGAAGAGTTCTGTGTAAGCTTGAAAGTCTGTCTCTCTCACCAACAGAAGTTGGTCCAATAAAAAATATTACCTCACCCATGTTGTCTTTCTAATATCCTGGGACCAACACGATTACAACAACACTGCATCCAAAGATTGTATTCAATGTTATTTTACTATACCAAATATTGAGTAAGGTCTTTTACGAAAGCTTGTAGTGTTCTGAACTTGATGGTCATTATAAGATATGAATACAGACCATGGTTATGAATGTATACGTGGGCAGATAGAGAAAATTATAAATTGTAACTGTGGTACAACTTTAGCATCATCTCACAACAGGATGGTGAAGCAATCAGGCAGGGAGATCCTACCTCTCAAACCAGTTGTTTACATGAAACCAGCTTCAAGTACCCATTCCCTGTACAACCCAGGAAAAGTCTAGGATTGGCCATTAACGTCAATAGAAAGACATTGTGACCACTGGGGATTTCCCCACTTTGAATAGGCATAGTGACTAAAGAAAAAAAAACCCTGCAAACCCTTTTAAAATGGAAGGAGTTTGAAGTGAAAGACACCCAGAAACTGAGGGACAGCCTCTAGGCAGGGAGCTGTCTGTGAAAGGTTAAAGGGTTATTGTTAAAGGGTACAGTGGGAAACTGTTCAAAGGCAATAGGTAATTTGTAGTAGAAAAGGGATTTCATCTGACATGGAAGTGTAAAGCCTGTGGTTGCATCTTTATGTTTATTTACTGTGTAACTTGTATGTGTTTGCTTTCCCTTATTATTTTGTCTTTGAATCTGTGGTTTTTCTATTAAATAAACCTTTTGTTTATTTTTACCCCAAGAACATCTCTGGTGTTCAAACTGGGTGGAGTGTGGGGACCAAAGTAAGCTGGTATCTGGGGAGCTGGTTTCATGCCATCGAGGGTGATGAACCAAAAGGGAAAAGTCTGAGTGTCTGATAGTTAAAAGAACTCAGGGAGGACAAATTTGTAGAAACTTGGGACTGGAAGGGCTGTTGGTGTCATTCTGCAAGGAGTAACTAAGCTGGTGGAAGCCAGGCTGAGACCTTGTGCTTATGGGAAGGCTATTCATTTATACTCCTCCTTAGCAATTTGTCCATGTTTTCACTTTTTTGTAAGATTTCTTTTTGATTTTCAGCTCATTAAAGAGCTATATACTTTAACATGAAGTAAGTTTGGCTTACCCCATGTAATTTTAATATACAATAAATTGATGGACTTTGCTTATGTGGCATACACAGAATAGGATAGAGTGCTAAAAATTGTATATATGTGTATGTAATGTTGTAGAAACAAATATTTCATATTATATTGCATCATTAAAGGCAGTGCTGATAGCACCACATATTAAGGTTGCCCAACATTTCCTATCATAAGACCCTGTTTTCAGTTGCTTATAACTTTGCCAAGGTTCATTCAGGTTGAAATTTTCTATGCTAGCTTGCAATTGCTAGATCTGTCTCATGCTGAATGGAAAGTTTTGGAAACTTTCAGCCAAAATCGTTCTGCCATTTCTGAGGGCAAGGCTCATTAAAAATACATTGTTTTGCCCATGTAAAAAAATTCTAGTGACCTTTTCTTTGAGAAGCTCTAATGCCCCCATGCTTTGTAGTAAGAACTTAAAATTTGGTGAGGAGGTGGCCTTTGTCTCAAGGGTATGCCTTTTGCTATTTCTGTGAAAATCCACCCAACTTTGTCCAAGTTACAAACCTTTGAAAAGCTGTAGTTTGCACATGCTCAGCAGAGGCTTACTTGCTCAACGGTGAAAATCTCTGAAAATTCCATTTTCACTGAGCATGCTCCAGTGCTAGGTTTAGCAGAACTACTCTGTGATTGCAGCTGTGGGCTGCTGAGGATCATGCTGTGGTGTGTCCTGGCACTAGAAATGAGAGCAGAGAACCTGTCCCACCTTTACTCTCAGTGCCCCTTCTGCTAAGTTGAGGCAGCATGAAGATGGAGCTGCCTGATTTGAATTCATAAGAAACAAGGGTCAGACCAGGGAGAGGGGTAGGTGGATGGAGAATTGAGGCTAGCAGTGGGTGGCGGATGGGAAACTGGAAGTGGGAGTTGGGATGAGGGGAGACTGGGACTGGGAGACGGGGAGGAAATAGGGAGGGGGACTGGAAGCCAGGTGGGAGGAAGATTGAAATTGGATGAGGAGACTGGAACTGGGAACCAGTTGGGGGGAGGGGAGACAGATATGATGGGGAGCCAACGTGCAGAGGGAGAACTGGCACTATCTGGGCAAGGACACTGCGACAAGAAGCAAGGGAGTGAGGAGATTGGAATAAGGAGCCAGGGAGAGGTGAGGAGAAGACAGCGATTGGATGGGGGGCGTGAAGAGGGAGACTAATGGGGTGAGCCAGTGAGGATAGGGAATGTGGGTGGTGAGGACAGCAAATGGAGGCTGGTTGGGAAAGGAGCTGGGAGTGGGGAGAACTGAAACTGTCTGGGCAAGGAGAATGGGACTGGGAGAGGGTGTTTGTGTGAAGACTGGGAATAAGGGCGAGACTGGGACAGGGAGTCTAGAGGAGGACTGGGTAAGAAGACTGGTACGAAAAGCCAGAGATGTGGAGACTGGCACTGGCTAGATGAGGACAATGGGACCGAGATGAGGAGAGCCAAGGACGAAGAAGAGACAGGACAAGGACAAGTTGGAGGGGATGGGGAAGAAAGAGTCAACAGTGGAGGGAAATTGGCAGAACAGCCTGGGACCACTAGAGTACACTCCTCTCTAGAGTTTGAAATGGAACCCAAGATTCCTTAGTCTCACTATTTGTTGTCAGCAAATGTTTATAAAACTCATGGGCACAGTGTGGGTCTGTTGTGACAACTGGGCGTGCACATTTACCGTAATTGGGAGCTCAACTTTAAAAAGTATGTGAAAGTTCAAAAGATGTCACAATGATCTATAATAATAAATATTGATGGGGAAAGGTGTAAAAGCAAGACAGAATGAATTAGTCCAAACAAAAAGGTCTACCAATATAACTCAAGGATTGTGTTAAAATCAGGCTTGGTCAACAAGAAAAGTGTGGAACCAGAAGTCAGTGAACCAAAACTGATGAGTTGAAAACTAGGCCTAATTGATGAACAAAATGGGAGCAAAACTGGCTACTAGAGCAAGCTTCACCATCATAGCTGCCACCCCCATCATCTCCTAGGACTCCAGGCTTTCATCATCCCGATTCTGAGAGATGTCCGAACCAGAGCGGGCAGACAAAGGGACCCAGAAGACACCACTACCTTTACTGGCTCCAGCTGAATCCCAAACAGTGCCTGAGATGAAACAGGAGTGGACTTTAACATCAATAGCTCAAGCCTGTCTCAGCTAACTTCCTTTCTTTTCCCCAAAAGGACAGGTATTACCATCTTTGATGCCATCTAAGACAGAGGCTCTCAACCTTTCCAGACTACTGTATCCCTTTCAGCAGTCTGATTTGTCTTGCATACCCCAAGTTTCACCTCACTTAAAAACTACTTGCTTACAAAATCAGACATAGAAATACAAAAATGTCACAGCACACTATTACTGAAAAAATTGCTCACTTTCTCATTTTTAGCCTATAATTATAAAATAAATCATTTGGAATATAAATATTGTACTTACATTTCAGTGTATAGTATATAGAGCGGTATAAACAAGTCATTGTCTGTATGACATTTTAGTTTGTAGTGCTTTTTATGTAGCCTGTTGTAAAACCAGGTAAATATCTTGATGAGTTGATGTACCCCCTGGAAGACCTCTGCATACCCCCAGTAGTACACATACACCTGTTTGAGAACCACTGATCTAAGAGACTGTCAAACAAGCGCGCTTTTCCTTGTAAAAACTCTCTCCAGCTAAAGGGAAAGGGAACAAGGGATGTTGTTAAAATGAAAGTCATATGTAATACTTCACATTTCATATGCTTTAACTGTTTTTCTTTCTTTTGTTTATCTTTAATTAAAAGGTAAAGGATTTTTAAGGGTGTGTTTGTCATGGTACTAAGCAGGCTGAGGCCTCTGTATACCAAACCCCGAACCCTGTTTAACACTGTTTCATGTTGGAAAGTGACTGTGTTATGTTAACATCTTTGACCTTTTCTTGCATTATATATTTCATCTAAATTAATACAATATGTCCCATTCCCATCTGATGCATACAGAGGATGACAACCTACAACTGGTGTCTTTCACTTGATTAGCTCAAGTGACAGAGGTCTGTGTAATATTGAATGTGAAACTGTATTATACTGTTCAGCTACTAGGTGGCGCTGTATATAACATACATTATTTAAACTAACCTCAGTCTTACCTGGCAGTACCTTAAAGGATCTCCGATGTCTCTCTCTGAAAAGAAGGCTCTGGTGCGGGAGCCTGATCTGCTAGTAGCAGACCTGCAACCTACTGAGTACAATGACATAGTATCAGGAGTAAACTAGTGCCAAAGGAGAACAGACACAGAAGGAACAAAGCAACAAAGGTTGCAGGATTGATCTCATCAACATGCCATTTTTCAGAACCCCAGAAAACTTCAGTTTTGATAAACCTACAGAATGGACAGACTGGAAGCAGTATTTTGCATTGCAACCAACTCCACAAGGAAATGGAGACATCTAGGTATTCTCTTTATTTATGCTCGGGAAGCAGGCAGAGCATATCCTTAAATCTTTTGCCTTTGCTGAAGACAATCACAAAGTTGACTATGAAAGGATTCTGACTATGTTTCATGCAGGCTTGATACCTCAGAGAAATGTGGTTTTTGAAAGAGCATATTTTCACCAGAGAATTCAAAGACCAGGGGAAAATGTTGAACGTTTTATAAGAGCTCTTCATGCATTGGCTAAAAGCTGTGATTTGGGGACTGCAAAACATGAACAATTCAGAGTCAGGATGGTTATTGGGTTAACGATTAAAATCTTTCAGAGCAGCTACAATTAAAAACAGACTTAAGCCTAAACACAGCTACACAGATAGCAAAGCAGTCTGAGCTAATTAAACAGCAGAACAAAAGGCAGGAGCAACTTGATAAACCTGAAATTAACTCAGAAGCAGTAAAAAGACTCAGCATCACCATTAAAAGTCATTACCATAAAAGTCATGAGGCTCTGAGGAAATTCGAGGCAAACTACAAAGCTTTTCAGAATAATGTACAAAAATGTCATAGCTGAAGATGTGTCCAGCTAAAAATGAAATATGTAATAAATGCACAAAATATGGACATTTTGTAGTTGTTTGCCACAGTAAGGCAGTGAGAGAGATAACTACAATTACAGAATACAGTCAAGAGCCATTGTTTCTGGGATTTGTCACCTTGTGATGACACAGAGCCTGCTTGGAGAGTGAAACTAAATATTCATGGAAAGACTATTGAATTTAAAATTGACTTTGGAGCTGATGTCACAGTCATTTCAGAAGGGATTTACAATCACCATCCACCCCTCTCAATGCTGAAATCACCTGACGCTGCTCTCACTAGCCCTAGAGGTATTCTGAACTGCATGGGCCAGCCACCAGAGAAACAACTTACAAATCCAACAGCTTTGCATTCAGAATTAATGTGATCAAAGGATCAAAGACCAACAACCTCAGACACAGTGTGGCCACCATGATGGGCCTAGGGAGAAAGGTGAAAGAACTTGACAGATTATTTGATTATATTGGACTTTAGAATGGAGATTCAGTACAAATAATCTTCAGAGACAATTCTGAACCATATAGAATAACAACATCTCTACCAGACAGATTTTGGAAGAGACTAGCTGCAGATTTATGTGAATTGAGAGGACATTAATATTTGGTTGTGGTGGACTATTTTTCCATGTATATAGAAATAATGTACTTGAAAGACATAGGTTGTTTCAGTGTTATTGAGAAACTGAAGTGCATTTTTGCTCACTTTTGTATTCCAGAGCAACTAGTGATGTACAATGGACCACAATTCACTGCAGCAGAATTTAAATCAGTCCAAACAAAGTATGATTTTGATCATATTACTAGCCCACATTACCCACAAGCAAATGGAGAGGCTAAGAAAGCTGTACAGACAGCCAAGAAAATCCTACACTGAGAAGATCCAATCCTTGCTCTTTGAATTACAGATCAACACCAATAACAGCTGAACTACTGGACATAGTCTGGCACAAGTCTTGAAGGGAAGACAACTGAGAACTACTGTTCCAACTTTGGAAAATAATCTATCTCCAAAGTGGCCAGGCATGAAGAGAGTAGGCAAATTGGATACAAAGGCAGAAAGAGTTTACAATCGTTTTTACAAAAGACATCACTCAGAGAACTAATGGGTCTAGAACTTGGTGACTGTGTTTATGTCAAACTGGATGGAGAAAAATGATGGACAAGTCCAGCTGTTATAAAGAAAAGAATTCAGTGCCCAGATCATATGTGATCAAGACTGACAGTGGAGAGTTCAAGAGAAACTGTTGACATCTACAGTTTGTTACTGAGATAGAACAATCAATGGAACAGAATCTGCAGATGGTATATGGAGAATGAAGAAGACTCAAAGATTCCAAATGGACAACAACTGCCAGTCATTGCAACTAATGGAGAGCCAGATGACCAAATAGTTATGTGTTCATGTTGTGTAATGAGAAATCCAGTATGATTCAGAGACCTTCAACAGACTGACACGTACTGAACTTTAAAGATGTTGTACATTTTGCAAATGGCAGGAATTCCAAATTTAAAAGGGGAGATGTAATGCAATACTAAACTGTATTATACTGCCATCACAAGGTGCCACTCTGTGTAACATACTTTATTTAAGCTAACCTCAGCCATGTCTGGCAGTACATTAAAGGAACTTAAACTGAACACATCTCTAGTGTCTCTCTTTGAGAAGGAAGCTCTGTAGCCAGTCTATGTATGCTATAAGGAGCCCGACCTGCTAGCAGCAGCTCTGCAACCTACCATGTGTAAGTTGTACATGACATTCTGTGTGGAGGATCTAAACGTTCTGATCCTGTCAATGATTTAGGTGGGTATGGATATGCTGCCACATGATGGAATTTTTATTTTTTCAGGTGTTTATTTTTTAAACCTAGGAAATTACACACACAAAATACATTGAAAGAACTTTATTAAGATCGCAAAATCAAGCACTCAAAAAATTACAAAATACCAGAATTAAGGTTGCCTCTGCAACCTAAACTCAGTTTCCTTGAGCATGTGCATTATGATGCAGTCTTTAACTACAGTATGTGATCACATACATATTTCCACAGGACCCCTGCCTCCTTCCATGTGCAGGATGGACATGCTCTGAGGGTGAATCAGGTTTGTGTACAGAAGGAGGAAGTAGGACTCCTGCCTCATTTGTTACAGAAATTGGAAGGTGTGTAGTGAGTGAGGGCTGCAGGAAGAGGGAAGGTGGTCTCAAGGTCAAGGCAGTTTAATGCTGCCCTGGAGAACTGGATTCTATTGTTTCCCCTTGTGATGGGGGTCAACCCCACACAAGGCCTGAAGGAGTTAAGGTGTCTAGGTGGGCCAATTAATTGCATACATTGAACCTGGAAGAGGAGCCAGGGCGTAATGAGGATTAATTAAAGCAGAAATGGAGCTGGAGAGGAATAGGAGGGGCCTGTATAAAGCCCAGTAGCTGTGTGTAGAAGGGGACTGTAGAGAGATAGAGGGCTGTAGTCACTTTCAGGGTGAGAGACAGCCAGGTAGAAAATAGCCTAAGGATATGGCAGTAAGATTTAGGATTTTGCAGAACTTGACTGCTTGTTGTAGGGTCCATGGGCTGGGGAAGTGGCACCATTAAGGGGCAATGAAAGAGAAGACTGCTGGGACAATGGGTCCCGAGAGACTTCGAGTGTCCTCCCCTTCCCAGAAGGGGAAGGCCAAAGGCCAAGCCACAAAGCGAGAGCAGTGGAGTCCCGGGTGTGTGAAAGGGGCGTTGCCCTGCAGAGCTAATCCCCAGACATGATCAGAAGGAGGTGCTCTAGCAGTGAGTAGAGCACTCTGTGACACCCTTTGCCAAAGAGTGCCTAGTAATGCTAGGTGAGTCATTTCAACTAAATTTTTCACAGGCAGTCACTAATTGTATGTTCCTCAATTTCTTGGTGCCTGACTTAATACTTCGGGGTCTGATTTACAGAAGTGATGAACAACCACAGCTGAAGTCTTGGGAGCTTGTACTTTGAACATATAAAGTACTTTGCCAAGAAACTCTGAAAAATCAAGTCCTAGGGGTCTCAAATTTTACCCAAAATTAATGGATACTTTTGAACTTCATCCCTCGGACGCAGTTCCCCAGCTGTAAAATGAGGATAACCGCCCTTCCTCTTCTCACAGGGGTGCTATGAAAATAAATTCATTAATGTTTGTGAAGCATTCTGATTCTATAGTGATGAGCACACAGAAAACCACATGAAGAAATTAATAATTCTGACTACAGAGCTGGCTTTGAATAGTATGATGTAAATAAGACCTGGGGCCACACACAGAAAAATGAAGAGGAAAACAAAACACTGAATAGTGAGCAGTGTCTGTCCCATGCACTGAATGAGGCAGAGGTCTGGGGGGTGATGGCGGCGGGAATTGGATGTGGATCAGGTAATTATAGACTTCATCATAATGCATCCATACAAATGGACTGTAATAAGGTTGTTAGGTAACGCTAATTCTGGCATTTACTAACTTTTGAGTGCTTAACTTTGTAACCTTAATATTCTTCTAATATAATTTATTGGTGTGTGACTTTAGCAATACAGTGTGATCATGTAATTAAAGACTATTATAATGCATAGTTGCCAGAGATAAAGTTTAGGTTAAGACTAAAGAAAGAGCAGACTTTATTTTGTATCATATTTTTAAAAATCTGGTGTTATGGGAAGGTTAGAATAAAGAGAGTTGCATTTTTCTTTGAATGAGTTAAAGTTCATGGTCATCCCCATTCTTTCAGGGATGGAGTTCCTGATTTGCTGACCAATTACTGTGAAAGTTGTCTTTCCTACACACATGAGCTCACTTTTGAGGTTGACAATTTAAATTTTCTTGTGGAACATAGCTGTCATAAGAAATCATGATCACAGAGGGTGAGATGGTTCCTGTGCAACCTGCTGTCTGTTGGCTATTTTCCCTATTCACAACAGGGAAATGCAGGTATAATAACTCAATTCACCAATCTTTACAACAAGAAATAATTGATTGCCAGTAGTTGAGAACCCCTTTACTTGCCCATGTTAATGTAACATATTTAAAAATGTAACTATATATCTGAACACTTGAAAATTACTTATGTTGCCGGCACCCAGTGCCGAGAGGCTGAACAACAGCTTGAGTGGTAAATCTTCCATCCCCTTGAGTTACCTAGTGGCCATGCCCCAGTGTTCCCAACACTTACACTTGAAAATTTACTGGGAACCTTAAAACATATATTTTCAAAAAGATATTACTCAGATTTTAATCAGCCAGGAAGCTAAAATTTCACCCAATTTAAGAGCCAAATTTGCAAAATTACTTTATCTCAACTGCTTATAATTTGCATGCACTGTTATTTGTGCAATGAAACAACAGAATGTGCATGTCCAAACACCTCTATCAGCCAGTTAAAAGCTACTTACTCTGCATGAACAGATATGTTCAGGCAGCTTCAGAGATATTTTTGGAAATTTGACCCTAGACATTACAGGACTGGTTTGCACAAATATAAATTTGGAAACTCCTAATTTTGAACAAAATAAAAATTACCAGCAGAAGCTGACAATAAAATACTTTCCCTCTCCCTCCTAATATTTAGAATTATTTTAGATATTGAAACTTTCCCCCTTCAGAAAATAAACTTCTGCTTTTCCTCTGTTTTTCTCAAGCACATTGAGCTGACAGCTCCACAAGCAAGATGGCTGCCATCAAAAACCAGAGCCTTCAGCTGAGGGTCATGTGATCTAGTCTCTCTTCTTTAGGATCTCTATGAACACAGCAGCAAACAGTCTAGCAGCCAGTGCTGCAAGCAGACTTGCTGAAAGCTCTGAAGACTTGAAGGTTTTTTGCAATCTGTGGAGCATCAAGAATACAGATAGATGAAATGCATGTTGATTGTATTACTTGGATGCTCTCTTATGTATTACAATTTTTAAAGAGAATTGTGCTTGATCTGGGGGTACACTCACAGAAGGTCACATAGGATTATGGTGGGCTTTGTTTTGTTTTTTTTTGGTTCATTGAAGACTGGAGTGGTATCTGTTTTAGGATTTAAAAAATTATATTTCATGGGAAACAGCTGGTGCTCTGTGGAAGCCATTGAACATTCATTTACTTTCCTCTGAATGGAATTTAAGTATCTTCTCACTATGAAGACCATATATGCAAAATTAATTCATTTTTCACAGTAAGAAAAGTGGATATAGTGTGTTAGGACAGTTGTAGGGGACTTGGCACTGAAAAAGAGATGCCTTTCCTCTCTTTTGTGAAAAAGCTAAGCAAAGACTGAGAACAGGGGAAAAAACATAGTTGATTTTTCTGTAAGTTTTCCAATCCTATTTTAATGTACAATAAATTGGTTTTATTGTGATCTGCTGGGAAGGTGACGTATGGTGTGGACTGGATTTTTCTCATTCATGTTTGTTGTGGTAAAACATGCTGAGGAAACACTGTGACATGGAGAAACAAGAAATATGGGAAAAGTAATAGCAGGACAGAGTCATGTTTTTCTCCCTTCTTTCCTTTCCTGAGTATAATGATTCATGAGGTAGAGACATGACAAGTCAAACCTGCTTTCCAGGACAGAAATTCAGTGAAGACTTTGCTGCGTACAATGAACTTGGCTTTATTCACAAAAGCAGTTCTTTTGCCTGTACGCTCTGTTCAGTGAAAAGCATTGGTTCAATCATGTGTGATTATTAGGTAGGGAGAAGGAAGAAAACACTCACCATGGGGTACAATGGAAGCTGGATTTCAAGGAATGAAAGTGACCATGCCCTCTATCAGGATGTTACCAGAGCTGTAGAAATTAGCAATGTGTCTAATACACAAATTGCGTGGAACAATAGAAGCTACAATGGGATTGGACTCTTGGAAAATGGGGAGTACAGTGAGGAGCAAACCTACAGACATTTCACTACCACTGTGCAAATTGTCATCTTTATAGGCTCTCTGCTGGGTAAGTAAGCATTGTTGCAGTTTTTCTGTTATGTGAGTTTACTGGTGGCTGCAGTCTGTGACCCAGCCCAGCAAATAATTACTGTGGTCACAAATTACTACCACATGGGCATCTCTTTTTTGTCATTTCAGGTTCTTGCTGTCTCCTCAAGTGGAATTAATAAAGTGTGCCTTTGAGTTTTCTGTAGGTTTCTGATGCTCTCTGTAATATAGATTACTGCTGTCAAAATTAGTCAGTTGAAATTGCCTTGATATGCATATGTATTATTTAGTAAACTTTCCCTTGGGAACTCAAATAGATGGAAGGATAATGCATTGATTGTGCTCTTATTTTCAAAGGTAATGGGATATACAGTAATTATAATAGAAATTAATTTAAAATGTTTGGGATAAATGATACTGAATTTTTATATTTGAGACTGTCCATTTTACATTGATCTCCTGCAGATTTCAATTGAATCCTTTGTAAATGTTCTTTGGGCTGTACATTCAGTTATCTGGGTGATATTGTACTTATTTGCCATCTAATAGCTAACAAACTAAACTTAATTAAGGTCCTGTACCGTTTAGATACATGGTAGTAACTGCTAACTTTAACTTTAAACATCTGTGTATATTTGCTTTATAAGGATTTGCAGTGTGGCATTTTGTTATCAGTTACATTTGCTTTTCTTTCAAGAGACAAGGCAAGACAGGCATTAGAAACGGTTTTGTCTGTCATACCTGTAGGTAATCTTTGATTTATACAGTTTGGGAGGTCAATAAATTAGATTTTAATAAAATGCCACTAGTAGGTAAGTCATGCAAAGCCAGTTATTTTAATAAGATGAGACTTTTTCACACAGGAGCTGATCCTGAGAGCTACTAAGCACCTGTGGCTTTGACAGTTCTAGGGGACTTGCAGATGGTCCCCACCTCTCAGGATGAGGCTACAGTCTTTTGGACACAACTAACTGAACATTTTCAGTGGTGCTAGGATATATTTTGGTGGGGGTGCTGATAATTTAAAAAATTAACTTCTCCCTGGTAACAATTCATATTTCTTTTGTCTATCTTAAATGATTATACTGAATAGTTTCCTTTCTTATTCTGTATTCAGAATAGTCTTGTGATAAAGACGTTGGACTGGGACTTATATTCAAGTTAAATTTCTAGCTCTGCCACAGCATTGCTGTGTGACATTGAATAAGTCACTTAGTCCTTAGGTTCCCCATCTGTAAAATGGGGATAATTCTTCTTTTCTTCTGCCTTTTGTCTGTCTTGTCTATTCAGACTATAAGCTCTTTGTGGTATGGATTCTCTTATTAGGAGTTTGTACAGTTCCTAGCACAGTGGATCCACAGACTCTGTCAAAGTGTCTAGGTGGTATTGTAATACAAGTAATGATATGTAGACTCAGTTAAGCCCCAGTCCTAATATTGGCATTCATGAGTCAGACTCCAAAAAAATCAGACTTAAAAATTAGATTTTTAAAATACAATTCATTTGCCTTCTGTTTCTTGAGGCTTTAGAATACCATGGGGTTATCTATTCAGATTTTTCTCTACAGGCATGAGAGCTAAAAACTTACTTTCATGTAATTGGTGTCTTCCCGGGAGTTGGGCTTTAAGGAAAAATACTGAATCTCAAAAGACTTATCATAAAATCATGAGAGTTGGCAACATTGCAATCTGATTCATCCAGCAAGACCCCTGGTGAAGTAACTGAGGCTCTGACGTTGGTGCGAGGGTGCATCTGCAGATTAGATTGTAGTCTGGGGCCTTTGTCAGCTTCCTTTGTCTGTGCAGGTCTTTCACACAACAAAAAAGGAGGGGAAAACTTTTTTTTAAAAGGAAAATGTGATTGTAAATCAACAAAAATGGGTAGGGGGCTTGGCACAGGTGTAGTACCTAAAACTACTTCTACCTCTTATTTTTTTAAAGTAAATTCTCCCTATATATGTCTCTGCTGCACTGAATCACTACCTATTTTAAGGTTTCAGAGTAACAGCCGTGTTAGTCTGTATTCGCAAAAAGAAAAGGAGGACTTGTGGCACCTTAGAGACTAACCAATTTATTAGAGCATAAGCTTTCGTGAGCTACAGCTCACTTCCTCAGATGCAAGTCTGTATCTGTACAAGTTTTTTCATGCAGTTGATAGATTTCCACTCCATACGGCTAAATGCAGTGCCTTGCATAATGACAGGTTTCAGAGTAACAGCCGTGTTAGTCTGTATTCGCAAAAAGAAAAGGAGGACTTGTGGCACCTTAGAGACTAACCAATTTATTAGAGCATAAGCTTTCGTGAGCTACAGCTCACTTCCTCAGATGCATCTGAGGAAGTGAGCTGTAGCTCACGAAAGCTTATGCTCTAATAAATTGGTTAGTCTCTAAGGTGCCACAAGTCCTCCTTTTCTTTTTACCTATTTTAAGTACTTATGACTTCCTATTACCATAATATCTGAATACCTCCCACCATTGAATGTACTTATCTTCACAATGCCCCTGTGTGGTAGGGAAGTTTGACTATTTCCATTTTACAGATAGGAGACTGAATCACAAAGAGCTAAGAGACGAAGGGCAGGCAAACTTTTTGGCCTGGGGGCCATGTTGGGTTTCCAAAATTGTATGGAGGGCCAGTTAGTGGAAGCTGTGTCTCCCCAAACAGTCAGGCGTGGCCTGGCCCCCGCCTCCTATCTGACCCCTGTCCCCTAAACACCCCCAGACCCCTCACCCCTGACTCCCCCCTGCTGCCCCATCCAACTCCCTCCCCCCCTCATTCCTGACTTGCCCCCCGGGACCGCTGACCACTCCCCTCCACAACTCCCCTGCCCTCTATCCAACCCCCTTACCGCACTGCCTGGAGCACTGGTGGCTGGCGGCACTTACCGGGTCAGGCCTCGGCTCTGCAACTGTGCTGCCCAGAGTGTTGCGCCGGTGGCATGGCACACTGAGACTGTGGGGGAGGGGGAACAGCAGGGGAGGGGCTGGGGGCTAGCCTCCCGGGCCAGGAGCTCAGGGGCCGTGCAGGAGGGTCCTGTGGGCCATAGTTTGCCCACCTCTGGACTAGCCCAAGGTCACACAGGAAGTCTGTAACCCAGAGAAGGGAATTGAACCCCACTCCCTTGAGTTCCAGGCTAGTGCCCTAATCACTGAATCATTCTTCCTGTCTGACAGAATAGCTGTGTACAGATATTGCAGATAACACTGTGTTGAATGATATTTCAGGATGTAGAGGGTTCAACTCCTGATAGTTTGTCATTTGTTTCAGGCCACTTGAATGGAAGCTCATCCTACAAACATTTAAGCATGTTCTTATCTTCCCATGGTAAAGTTATTGCAAATGCTTAAATATTTGCTAGATTAGGTGTCTATGGTGTGGAATTACTTTGTAATCTTTAAGATTAAACCCTGTGAAACTGTAACTGTAATATAAACCTAGGGACCAGATCCACAAATCAGTACTCATGTGAGCAGCCTCATTACCTTAAATACCCGTATGTAGATTGAGCCCTACAAGAAAATTTAACAGTAACAGGTCTTCTTTTAAAGAGAGATGTACAATTTTTTTTTTCATACCTGTGACTTGTGGGAAGACTTGTAACAGTAGGTGGTGTATTTCATAGAATCATAGAATATCAGGGTTGGAAGGGACCCCAGAAGGTCATCTAGTCCAACCCCCTGCTCAAAGCAGGACCAATTCCCAGTTAAATCATCCCAGCCAGGGCTTTGTCAAGCCTGACCTTAAAAACCTCCAAGGAAGGAGATTCTACCACCTCCCTAGGTAACGCATTCCAGTGTTTCACCACCCTCTTAGTGAAAAAGTTTTTCCTAATATCCAATCTAAACCTCCCCCACTGCAACTTGAGACCATTACTCCTCGTTCTGTCATCTGCTACCATTGAGAACAGTCTAGAGCCATCCTCTTTGGAACCCCCTTTCAGGTAGTTGAAAGCAGCTATCAAATCCCCCCTCATTCTTCTCTTCTGCAGGCTAAACAATCCCAGCTCCCTCAGCCTCTCCTCATAACTCGTGTGTTCCAGACCCCTAATCATTTTTGTTGCCCTTCGCTGGACTCTCTCCAATTTATCCACATCCTTCTTGAAGTGTGGGGCCCAAAACTGGACACAGTACTCCAGATGAGGCCTCACCAATGTCGAATAGGTGTGTTAGTTTTTCCTGTTATATGTGAAGAGGTTGTTAGTGTGAATGGTTTTGATATTTGACTTTAGTCTTCTACACAGAGTAAACAAACAGCTCCAGTAGTTTTTTCTTTATGGCTAATGTTAAAAATACATTAACAGTACATTCTCAGATATATTTTATAATTTAATTGACAATATTAGATTAACAAATGTTAGTTTGCTGGAAATGGGTTTGGATCCCAGATGTCACTAGCCTGCCAAGGCCTGAATATGGAAGTGACCTTTAAATATGCGACAGTAGGTTTAACTGGAAGACACAAACCAAAAATATAAGAAGGGCATGCAGTGATGTGGGGCTCATTATTATTTTTTTTTAAATGTGTAAATATTTTGAATAACCTTCATTTTCTACTTTAGTATTTTTGACATTAGTAATAAAGAATCAGAAAATGCCAGGTTTTGATTGGACAAACATGAACTTTGGTCTAAAAATCCTTTTATAAACTAGTGCGGTTAAATGTAAGAATTGCTGCTATTAAAGATGATTATGTTAATGTAGCAGTCAGACTTGTGCCACAGTTTTACAACAACAAAAAACATTGAGTTTTTGGGTTTTATTCTACCGGCCTTTCTCTCAGGAAACCCACCACTCTTCCTTCTCCACTGCCAGTGTGGATGGCTGTGCCTTAAGTGCAACAGGTAGATGGATCACTGTGGTCAGGTTCTTGACTGGAAGGAAGGGGAGAAGTTTCCTAGCAAGCTGGATGTGAAAGGAGGCATTTTTAGATACTTCTGCTACCTAGTTACCAAACTTAGTCAAACAGAACCCTGAGACTTTACACCACTTTGATAAAGGGAGGCTGTATGCCTTCAGTGGAAGGGGGGAGACAACATCTTGGGTAGCTCTTCAAAGAGTTTCTCTTTTTCAGCCAGCACTACTTCAGTCTTGCCTGGGTACAGCTTCAGCTCATCATCCAAGAGCTGATTTCTTGTAGGAATTCCAACATTTTAGTCGTAATGGTAGTTGCATCATTTCAGAATAAGATGTATACTTGTGTAGCATCAGCATACTATTGACAGCTGAGCCTGTAGTATCTTGCTGGCTTTGCCAGTGGAGCTGAAGAGAAGAAGGGGGTAGCATGGATCCCTGTGGGACCCTGCGGGTGAAGGCCTTTGGAGAGAAGGAGCAGTTATTCATCACCGCTCTGAGCTCTTTTGCAGAGGAACAATTGCAGCTATTGTAGTGCTGGGACATCATCTCATGTGAAATCATGTAGGTATGTTAGCAATACCTTTTGGTCCACTGTGTCAATAACTGCATAAAATTCCAGCAGTATGATCATGGAGGTCTTATGGTCCTGGACACAGGCAAGAAGGTTGTCTTTTCATGCTACTAGAGCTGTCTCAGTAGCTGTGCCCTTGTCTGAATGCTTATTGTGAGGCATCCAAGATGTAGGCTGATGTTGTTGGTGCTTGTTGGCTACTTCTTTCTCAGTTATTTTGCCCAGGAATAGGAGCTTTGAGACGAGATGGTAGTTAGAGAGGTCTTCAAGGTTGAGTGATTGAATTCTTGAGAATTGGGCAACTATGGCAGTTTTTATGGAGTTTGGTAGGTATGCAGCTCTGATGGAGGAACTGGCTATCTCTATTAGTTACTCCTGAGGGCATTCTGTGCCAAAAAAATAAAAATTCGAGGCCCAATATTTTAAAATTCTACAACATTTATTTGTCAATAAATGTGGAAGCTCCAGCATGGCATTGGGGAGCACAGGCCACTGGCTGGCTGCACAGAGGTGGGAGATCACTCTGCAGCTCCCACCCAGGACATGAACTCAGCAGTAAGGTTGCACCCAACCCTGACACAGCGCAAGGGCTGGGCCTGCCCCCGAAATACCCCAGGGCCCTGTCCCTCCGTGCCAGATGCACAAGGTGTGGGCAGGCAGGTTCAGCCTGGCAGGATCCAAATATGGAGGGGCTTAGTGTGGGGTGATCCAGGTGTGGGTTGAGAGGGTTCTCTGTGGGGCAATCTGGGTGTAGGCAGCTTGGTGGGGGATCTGGGGAGGGGTGTGTGTGTGGGGGGGGATCTGGATGCGCAGAGGCTTATTGGGGGTGGGTCTGGGTGCAACAGTAATGGGACTCTGCAGGGGGGTCCAGGTGAAGGTGAAGGGAAGTGATTATTCCCCTCTATTCAGCACTGGTGAGGCCACAACTGGAGTATTGCGTCCAGTTTTGGGCCACCCACTACAGAAAGGATGTGGACAAATTGGAGAGAATGCAGTGGAGGGCAACAAAAATGATCAGGGAGCTGGGGCACATGACTTATGAGGAGAGGCTTAGGGAACTGGGCTTGTTTAGGCTGCAGAAGAGAAGAGTGAGGGGGGATTTGATAGGGGCCTTCAACTACCTGAAGGGGGGCGTTCCAAAGAGGAAGAAGCGAAGCTGTTCTCAGTGGTGGCAGATGACACACAGAACAATGTGCAATGGTCTCAAATTGTAGTGTTGGAGGTCTAGGTTGGATATTACGAAACACTATTTCACTAGGAGGGTGGTGAAGCACTGGAATGGGTTACCTAGGGCGGTGGTGGAATCTCCATCCTTAGAGGTTTTTAAGGTCTGGCTTGACAAAGCCCTGGCTGGGCTGATTTAGTTGGGGTTGGCCCTGCTTTGAGCAGGGAGTTGGACTAGATGACCTCCTGAGGTCTCTTCCAACCCTAATCTTCTATGATTGATAAGGTGGTTGGGATTCGGGGGGGGGGTCTGGGTGTGTGGGTGGGGGTCCAGATGGTGGGGGAGTGGGACTCAGTGGGGGTGGGGATCCAGTTGCAGCTGATTGTAGCTTGGTGGGGGTGGGGATCTGGGTGTGGGTGGCTCATCAGGGTGGTCCAGGTGCAGGGGGAGTGGGGCTCAACACGGGGAGTTCTGGGAGTGTGCGTGGGGGGGACGTTCAGCAGGAGGGTCTGGGTATGAGGGGGTCTGGATGCACAGGGATTGGGCAGATGGGGGAGCAGCTCCCCATACAACGATCCTTCCCCCTGCAGCTGAGGAGCGATGGCTGCAGGAAGCAGGATGGGGGAGTTTGCTGAGTTCCTGAAGCCTGGGAAGAAATCTGGGGGTGGCTCTAACCAGGCCCCGGATGCCGTGCAGGGGAAGAGGAAGTCCCGTCCTGCCCAGCCGGGACTAGCATCTGAGCTGGGTGTAGCGTAGGAGCTGCCAGCCGGGTCTTCCCTCGTCCCGCCCCCTGCCCCACAGTGATTTAGCTGCCTTGGGCACCCAAAACATGCAGCTGGTTAGGGTCACATGGCTGCTGTTGTGGCTTTCCTTTCCTTTCCTTTCCTTTCCTTTCCTTTCCTTTCCTGTCAGAAAGTCATTTTTCTGCGGGGAAGCAAAGAAATCTGTGGGGGAAATTAATTCTGTGCGTGTTCAGTGGCGCAGAATTGCCTCAGAAGTCATTAGTAATGGGTATACTTGTTCTTGACTGGCTTTCCCCACCCAGGAGGGGAATGGATCTCTTTCACTGGTTGTGGCGCAAATATTTTTTTCAGAGCTTCTTGAACTTTGGCATATGTGATGGGGCCAAATTCTCTCAGGAGTGATGTGGATAATGTGATCCAGTGAGGGGTAGAATTTTCTTTCAGTTAGTTCCATACATATTCGGTTGGTCTTATCAGCGAAGCATGCTTTCAGTCTTCACACTTGTTAGCCCAGACATCAGAATCAAGACTTTGCTATCTCAGATAAGCCAGTTTATTAGGTGAAATAGCTCTACTGGCTATGATTCTGCTGCATTGATTGTGGTGGAGAGAAGGCTTGTTTAACTGCATTGGTATAGTCCTGTAAGAGATGTTTGTGCTATTGACAGATGGATTCAGATTTTTTTTTTAACCACTGTTTTAACTTTCTGCCTGTGCATTTCATCTACTGTAGTTCATCTCTGAACATGGTGATCTTTGTCATTATGGGGGGAGTGAGAGTGGATATTAAGCGATTGTACTGTTATACTGACTCATTGGCTTTATGTTTGTGTGTCATTCTCCTAGCGAGTTCAGGAGCCTTCATGGGCACAACAGTTTTAGTTGGCCCTAGTGAGAAGGAGGGGATGGATTCAAATGGATAGCCGTCTTTGAGACACAGACCTAACAGTAGACACCTTTTATCCCCATTTGGTTCAGCTGCTTCCAACAGGCTGGCTCCTACATACTCCACTTCATAGCCTCCTCCTCACTGAGCTGCAGTTGGCTCAGTCTTCAGATGGTGACCACGGGTGTGTCCTGCCACATAGTTTGGCCATACTGAAAGCTTCCCATATAGATTCAGAATGGCTACTGAACACACATTGTGACTACATACCCCAGATTCTGGATGGTTCTGGCTCCTCCACTCTGCCTGGCTCCAGCAAGTCTGTAGGCACATAGCCGCCCCCCCCCCAAGAAACTATATAGCTTTGCCATTGTTTCTTCCCTTGTTTGCAGTCATTAAGGACATTACACGGCAAAAGGAGATTTTATGTTACAAATTAAATTATGTAAGATAAACAGTTATATTTGTAAGCTTTTCTCTGAAAATTCTGGGAGAGGTAACAGATTCCTTAGGAAGGCCAGCCTTACAGTTTAAGAAATTCTGCAGTATGTATGTTTGCTCTGGTGAGATATAGTTTGAGGTCAACTACCTAGTGCATACTGCTCATCTCTATGAACAGCAGAACTCTTATCTCAGATCTGGTGCTTTTTTTATGCTGATAAGTTGTAGGTGTCATTTATCTAGCATACTATCAGTTAACTCATGTCTTGTTTACCCACAAACTTGCATCAGTTTAATTAAACTAATTTAGTTTAACCATTGTAAAAAGTTGTTTGGACCCTCTTATTTCAATTTTGAGAAGCTGGGTTCAGTTTACAAGTTTAAATTTACCTTTTGCACTGGCTTAAAATTACATTAAGATGACAACTGCAACTCTGTGTAGACAAGCCCCTAGTAATTCAGGATCTTATTGTTCCCTTCCGTATGCAAATCACACCCCTCCTGTTCTGAATGGAAAATGGCATCACTGGACACTGCAAAGGGTGCTCTGAGGGTTCATAGATCGTTACCCAGTGTGCTACACCCAATAATCACAACGGGGTGGAGAAGCAGAAAAGTTTATTTGAAGCTTCAAATAGGTACAGGGAGATTTGAATCTCAAATCCTGTACCCAGAGCAGGAAGTTACACAGGCTTTTATACATCCTTTTTCCCAGCATACTTATCCAATAGCAAGCTGCCCCAAGTATCCATATAGCCAGCCAATCCAGTTCCCAGCTAGTTCCCTGGTTCTCTGTATCATTTGTTAAACTATACATAAAGCTGCTTTATTCAGCATTGTTCTTCCATATCTGCCCTGTGTGGCCTTGCTTAGTTTCAGGCAGTCTGACTCTGCAGCATATTGTTGCAGATTCTCAGCATAACTGCTGTGTGTGTGCCTCCAGGCTGGGGGGGCCAAGGACACTTGGGCCTAGTACGCGGAGCTGCTGCGAGTGCCTCCAGGCGGGAGGGGGGCCAAGGACACCTGGGCCTAGTGCGAGGGGGCTTCATCGACACTCGTGGTCTTCCATCCCCTCGAGTTACCTAGTGGCCATGACCCAGTGTCCCCAACAAGACCATCATATGGATGGCTCAAGCCTCCCACTGATCCCCCTGGGATTCATTAGCATCCCAGGGGTTCACAGGGTTGTAGGCAGGTCACATAGCCTGACCTGCAAAGAGGCACACCCCACCAGCCTGATAGAATGATCTGGGAGAAAGCTCTGAACTCTGTGGCTATTCCCTCCTCAGATTTTCCTGCTGGAGGGGAGGACTGGGTTTCCTTTTTCACCACAGCTCTTCTCAGCTTGGAACATTTGACACAGATTTGGTCTATAAAAATGTTCAGGCTGATCGTTGGCAGAGTTTATCTAAAAGAGGGTGAGGGTGTGTGTGTGTGTGTGTGTGTGTATTTTGCTTATTCAAAACTGAGCATAATTAGACATTATAAAGCCAGTGTCATGGAGACAACTTGCTAGTTATAGCACTTCATTGATCTATGATTTTTTTCCCCCTCTAACTTGTTCATGAAGCTGCAGTTTTAGAATATACATCAATGATTTTTCTTCTTTTTGGAAGGGCAGGGTATTCCAGAAACTTTCTTTATATGGTGTGGAGAATCAGGGAGTTATGTATATTATTTTTTTATAAATATCATGTGCACCTCAGTTTACCTGTGTAATATTATCCCTCATGGCTGCATTGAGTTAAATCAAAGGAGGCTGGAATAGGGTGGGGTAGGAGTCGGGGGACCAACAGGAAACCAAACAATGGCAAACATAAGAGACCTTATTAAGGGCACAAGAGCAAACTATCCCACCATGTAGGAAAGATAGGAAGTGTGGGAATAGACCTCACTGGTTTAACCAGGAGATCTTCAGTGCTCTGAAACTCATAAAAGAGACCGACAAAAAGTGGAGACTAGGTCAAATTACAAAGGATGAATATAAACAAATAACACAAGTATGTAGGGACAAAATTAGAAAGGCTAAGGCACAAAACTAGATTAAACTAGAGAAAACATTCTATAAATACATCAGAAGCAAGAGGAAGACTAAGGACAGGGTAGGCTTGTTACCAATGGGGGAGGGGAACAATAATAGAAAACGTGGAAATGGCAGAAGTGCTAAATTACTTTGTTTTAAGTTTTCACCAAAAAAGGTAGTAGTGATTGGACATCTAACATAGTGAAGGCCAGTGAAAATGAGGTAGTCAGAGGCTAAAATAGTGAAAAAACAAGTTTAAAAATTACTTAGACAAGTTAGATATCTTCAAGTCACCAGGGCCTGATGAAATGCATCCTAGAATACTCAAGGAGCTGACTGAGGCGATATTTGAGCCATTAGTGATCATCTTCGAAAAGTCATGGAAAAGGGCAAATATAGTGCCTATCTATAAAAAGGGAAATAAGGACAACCCGGGGAATTACAGACTAGTCAACTTAACTTCAGTACCCAGAAAGATAATGGAGCAAATAATTAAGCAATCAGTTTGCAAACACCTAGAAGATAATAAGGTGATAAGTAACAGAATGGATTTGTGAAGAACAAATCGTATCAAACCAACCTAATAGCTTTATCTGACAGGGTAACAAGCTTGTGGATGGGGGGAAGCAGTAGATATGGTGTATCTTGACTTTTGTAAGGCTTTGATACTGGCTTGCATGATCTTCTCATAAACAAACTAGGGAAATGTAACCTAGATCAGTGGTTCTCAAACTAAGGCCTCCGCTTGTTCAGGGAAAGCCCCTGGCAGGCCGGCCAGTTCGTTTACCTGCCGTGTCCGCAGGTTTGGCTGATCGCGGCTCCCACTGGCCGCGGTTCGCTGCTCCAGGCTGATGGGGGCTGCGGGAAGCTGGCCACCCTTCCCACAGCCCCCACTGACCTAGAGCGCAAACCGCAGCCAGTGGGAGCCGCGATCGGCCGAACCTGCGGACGTGGCAGGTAAACAAACTGGCCCGGCCCGCCAGGGGCTTTCCCTGAACAAGCGGTGGCCCTAGTTTGAGAACCACTGACCTAGATGGAGCTGCTATAAGGCGGGTGCATAACTGGTTGGAAAACTGTTCCAGACAGTAGTTATCAGTGGTTCACAGTCAAGCTGGAAGGGCTTATTAGGGTGACCAGATGCCCCAATTTTTATAGGGACAGTCCTGCTATTCAGGGCTTTTTTTCTTATATAGGCACCAATTACCCCCACCCTCTTTCCCAATTTTCACACTTGCTATCTGGTTACCCTAGGGCATATCAAGTGGTGTCCCGCAGGGATCAGTTCTGGATCCAGTTCTGTTCAGTATCTTCATCAGTGAGTTAGATAATGGCACAGAGAGTACACTTATAAAGTTTGCGGATGATACCAAGTTGGGAGGAGTTGCAAGTGCTTTGGAGGCTAGGATTAAAATTTAAAATGATCTGGACAAACTGGAGAAATGGTCTGAAATATGATGAAATTCAATAAGGACAAATGCAAAGTACTCCACTTAGGCAGGAACAATCAGTTGTACACATACAAAATGGGAAATGACTGCCTAGGAAGGGATCTGGGGGTCATAGTGGATCACAAGCTAAATATGAGCAAAGTGTGTAACACTTTTTTTGTTCGTTTGTGTGTGTTTTTTTGCACAATAAACGTCATTCTGGGATGTTATAGTAAGAATTTTGTAAGCAAGACATGAGAAGTAATTCTTCTGATCTACTCTGTGCTGGTTAGGTCTGAACTGGAGTATTGTGTCCAGTTCTGGGCACCACATTACAGGAAAGTTGTGGACAAATTGGAGAAAGTCCAGAGAAGGGTCTAGAAAACATGAGCTATGGGGGAAGATTGAAAATATTGGGTTTGTTTTATCTGGAGAAGAGAAGACTGAGAGGGGACATACCTTTTCAAGTACATAAAAGGTTTGTAAGAAGGAGGGAGAAAAATTGTTCTCCTTAACCTCTGAGGATAGGACAAGAAGCAATGGGCTTAAATTGCAGCAAGAGAGGTTTAGGTTGGACATTAGGGAAAAACTTACTAACTGTCAAGGTCATAGGCACTGAGTCCGTGGGTGCTCCAGGGCTAGAGCACCCATGGGGCAAAAAAAATTAATGGGTGCTTAGCACCCACTGGCAGCTAGTTACCCCCTCCCTCCCAGTGCCTACTGCCTGCTGCAATCAGCTGTTTTGCCATGTGCAGGAAGCTCTGGGAGGAATGGGGAAGAGCGGGGATGGGGAATGCTCAGGAGATGGGGTGGAACTGGACAGGAAGGGCAGGGGTGGAGATTTGGGAGAAGGGGTAGGGTGCGGTGGAGGCAGGGCCTGGGGCAAAGCAGAGGCGGGATGGGGGTGGGGGCTTGAGGGGAAGCGGTTGGGTGGGGTAGGGATTGAGCACCCCCCGGGCCCAGAGGAAACTGGCGCCTGTGGTCAGGGAGGTTAAGCACTGGAATAAATTGCCCAGGGAGGTTATGGAAACTCCATCATTGGAGATTTTTAAGTGCAGGTTAGATACACACCTTCAGGGATGGTCTAGATAAAACTTGTCCTGCCATGAGTGCAGGGGACTGGACTAGATGACCTCTTGAGGTCCCTTCCAGTCCGTCAATTCTATGAGTCTACAAGGTACCATCCAGAGAAAACCATGGTCCTCAGAGAAGCTATTTAATTGGGGAATGTCTCCAGGCTGACTCCAACTAGGCTGGCAAGGTTTACTCTTCCTAGGCCAAACCTAGGATCAAAGCGGTTGCTAAAACTTTAAAGATGCTGGCCTAAGGAAGAAACAGGGGTCAAGTGGGCTGTCAGCAGCTCCCTAGGGAGAGATGGAGACTGACACACTGAGAAGGAGATGCAGAAAGCAGGCTTTCTCTCCCAACGCAGAGATGGAGGTAACTGGGCTGAATGGAACTCACTAAGCTTGCAAGGAAAGAGTAACGTTTAGCTGGGGGGAGGTGAGGAATATGTGTACAGGATTCTTTGTTTTATCCCTTTGCTCTGAGTGCTGTGTGCCTTTGGTAAATAAGAGAGACAAGGAGGGTCAGGTAATATCTTTTATTGGACCAACTTCTGTTGGTGTGAGAGACAGGCTTTTGAGCCACACACAACTCTTCTTCAGATCTGTGAAAGGTACTCCCAGAGTCACAGCAACATGCAAGGTGGAACAGATTGTTTAGCATAAGATGCATCCGATGAAGTGAGCTGTAGCTCACGAAAGCTTATGCTCAAATAAATTGGTTAGTCTCTAAGGTGCCACAAGTACTCCTTTTCTTTTAGCATAAGTAGTTAGCACATATTGTAAGGGACCATTCAAGGTAGAGTGGCCCATTAACACCTCTGCAATTATAGGACAAAAAGAGGGGGGGTAATGGGTTACAGGTTGTTGTACTAAATCATAAATCCAGTGTCTTTCTTCAGGCCATGATTTTTAGTGTCTAGCAGAATAATGAATTTGAGCTCACAGGTTCATCTTTTGAAGGTGTTGTGCAGGTTTCCTTTGAGGATGAGGACTGATAGGTATATAGAGTGACCGCTTTGTGAAAAGTGTTCACCTTCAGATGATAGGGTGTTTTTGTCTTTTATCATTTTCCTAGGGTGTGAGTTCATTTGAGAGCACAGTGATTGTCTGGGTTCACCCACATAGTTGTTAGTGGGGCACTTAGAGCACAAAATGAGGTATACCACATGTTGTGATAGGCATGTGTGGGATCCATGGATCTTGAAAGGTGAATTATGGGGGACATTGTTGATCATTGTAGCAGTGGAGATATGTCTGCAGCTTTTGCATCTGATGTTCTGGCAGTCTGGTGCTGCTTTGAGTTGGTGTGTCCTGATCTGTGGGGTGTTTGCTTTTGATGATCTTGGAGAGGTGGACTTGGGGGGAAAGGGAGGGGTGTTCTGAAAGTCAGAAGTGGGGGTTCAGGAAATATTTCTTTCAAGATGGGGGGCGGTCCTCATCAAGTATGGATTGTAGTTGTTTGATAGGGTGTATGGGTTCCAGTGTGGGGTGGTTAGTAACAACTAGGGGTCTGGAGTCGGAGGTGGTTTTATTTCTGTATTGAAGCAGGTTCTTTTGGGGTATTTGGATGGCCCATTCCATGATGCGATCTAATTCTCTAATGGAGTGTCCTTGTTTGGTGAAGGTGGTTTTAAGTGGTGTTAAGGTATTGTCATAAATATAAAGGGAAGGGTAAACCCCTTTGAAATCCCTCCTGGCCAGAGGAAAAATCCTCTCATCTGTAAAGAGTTAAGAAGCTAAAGGTAACCTCGCTGGCACCTGACCAAAATGACCAATGAGGAGACAAGATACTTTCAAAAGCTGGGAGGAGGGAGAGAAACAAAGGGTCTCTGTCTGTCTATATGCTGTTTCTGCCGGGGATAGACCAGGAATGGAGTCTTAGAACTTTTAGTAAGTAATCTAGCTAGGTATGTGTTAGATTATGATTTCTTTAAATGTCTGAGAAAAGAATTGTGCTGAACAGAATAACTATTTCTGTCTGTGTATCTTTTTTGTAACTTAAGGTTTTGCCTAGAGGGATTCTCTATGTTTTGAATCTAATTACCCTGTAAGGTATCTACCATCCTGATTTTACAGAGGTGATTTCTTTACTTCTATTTTTATTAAAAGTCTTCTTGTAAGAAAACTGAATGCTTTTTCATTGTTCTCAGATCCAAGGGTTTGGGTCTGTGGTCACCTATGCAAATTGGTGAGGCTTTTTATCCAACATTTCCCAGGAAAGGGGGTGTGCAAGTGTTGGGAGGATTGTTCATTGTTCTTAAGATTCAAGGGTCTGGGTCTGTAGTCACCTAGGCAAATTGGTGAGGCTTTTTACCAAACCTTGTCCAGGAGGTGGGGAGCAAGGTTTTGGGAAGTATTTTGGGCGGAAAGACGTTTCCAAACAGCTCTTCCCCAGTAACCAGTATTTGTTTGGTGGTGGTAGCAGCAGCGGCCAATCCAAGGACAACGGGTGGAATATTTTGTACCTTGGGGAAGTTTTGACCTAAGCTGGTAAAGATAAGCTTAGGAGGTTTTTCATGCAGGTCCCCACATCTGTACCCTAGCGTTCAGAGTGGGGAAGGAACCTTGACAGGTATATATCCTGGACTTTCTCCTCAGAGCATATTCTGTGGTACCTGAGTGCCTGGATGTTGACAACAGATTTCTTGGTATGTTTGGGTTAGTTACCGGATCTGTGAAGGGAGGGGTGGCGATATTATGGGTTTCTTGCATATGGTTGTCTGTAGGATTATATTGTTGACGCTGACTGTGGTGTTCAGGAAGTTGATGCTAGTGTGGGAGTGTTCCAGAAAGAGTTTAATGAACAGGTGGTGGTTGTTGACATTGTGGTAGAAATCTATGAGGGTGTTTAAACCATATGTCATAACCAGCTTTAATTAGCTTGCTGCACACAGGTCCTGTGAGGAAAAGGGCTTATAGGTGCCAAACAGTGTTGGGCCTGTCACATTAACACAGTTGGTAAACAGGGGGACTGCAGTCCAGAGATCTAGTCTGAGTAGTAGGACCACATGGTTCCACCCAGAGAGGTGTGGAAGTAATGAAATCTTTCCCCAAAGGGGTGCTCTCAAGAGGCACTAAAAGGGGTCTAAGGCATGGCTCACCTGTAAATTTGTTAGTCTCTAAGGTGCCACAAGTACTCCTCCTCCTTTTGCATGACACGTGGCTAGCTCCTGAAGAGGGAGATTGAGGTCTACTAAGGGTAGTACAGAGATGATGACAATTAAATATTAACTAAATATTTTCAGGCACCATACTAACAATGCGGAAAGTACCCAAAAAGGGTAAGTGTACCAAAATCTAAATAATGTAATTTGTTTCCTTTCATTATACCCTGTATTTATTTCATATATCTTCCTTAAAATCCTTAGGTTTGCACACAGAACCTAAGAACCTGAGAATTGCCATACTGGGTCAGACCAATGGTCCATCTGTTTTCCAGTACTGGCCAGTGCATGATGCTTCAGAGCGAATGAACAGAACAGAGCAATTATTGAGTGATTCATCCCTGATCATCCAGTCCCAGCTTCTGGTAGTCAGATGTTTAGGGAAACCCAGAGCATGGGGTTGCGTCCCTGACCATGTTGGCTAATAGCCATTGATGGATCTATTCTCTGCGAACATATCTAATTTAATTATTTTTTGAACCCACTAATACTTTTGGCCTTCACAACAGTCCCTGGCAACGAGTTCCACAGGTTGACTGTGTAGCGTGTGAAGAAGCACATTTGTTTTATTTTAAACCTGCTGACTATTAATTTCATTTGGTGACCCCTGGTTCTTGTGTTATGTGAAGGGGTAAACAACACTTCCTTATTCACTTTCTCCACACCGGTCATGATTTTATAGAACTCTGTCATATCCCCCCTTAGTCGTCTCTTTTCTAAGCTGAACAGTCTCAGTCTTCAGAGGCGCCGACTCCATGGGTGCTCTAGGGCTGGAGCACCTACAAAAAAACATTAGTGGGTGCTTAGCAGCCACCGTCAGCCAAGCTCTCTGCCCACTGGTGGCCCTCGCCGATCAACTCCTCCCCTGCCCTCCCAGTGCTTCCTGCACACCATGGAACAGCTGTTCTGCGGCATGCAGGAGGTGCGGGGAGGAGTGGGGATGGGGTGTGCTCGGGGTAGGGGGCGGAAAGAGACTGGGAAGAGGTAGGGTGGGGATGGAGTGGGGGTAGGAAGAGGAGGCAGTGGTGGGGCCTTGGGGGAAGAGGCGGAGTGGAAGCGGGGCCTGGGGTTGAGCACCCCTGGGGAAAACTAGAAGCCGACGCCTGTGCCAGTCTTTTAAATCTCTCCTCGTATGGAAGCTGTTCCATATCCCTAATCATTTTTGTTGCCCTTTTCTCTACCTTTCCCAATTCTAATATATCTTTTTTTGAGATGGGATGACCAGAACTGCATGCAGTAATCAAAGTGTGGGTGTACCATGGATTGATAGTGGCATAATGGTATTTTCTGTCTTATCTATCCCTTTCCTAAAGGCTCCTAACTGGATATACAAGTAAACAATGGAAGGAAATGATCTATCTCAACATTTTTTTTATTGCCACCATTCACTGTGGTATCTCAGTGCCTTCGACATAAAATAAATAGTAAAGTCCCTGATGGACTTCCTGGAATCTCTGGCTCTTCTCATTTTTCAGTAAAAATTCTGCTATGTCTATCTTTTGGTTTGGGTTGGTTGGTTGATTTGTTTGCCACAGATTTTTATTTTTATTTTTGCTGGGGTGAGGGCAGGGCAGGTGTTGGGTAAATGGTGGTATCAGTGTTGTGAGTGTCATTCTTGTTGTGGTGGAAAGGCTTTCTCAAAGAGGAAGGTTTGGCAGCATTTCCTAAAGACAGACTTGATTTCCCTTGTAAGTTTGTTTCATAGCTGGATCCCCTTGACTGAGACTGTTTCTCTCCAGCACTCATGCTCTTCATCCCTGGCTTTGTGATCTGCCTGGTCCCAGGGAAGCACAGCTGTCTCAGTGGTTCTTAGACTGAAGCTCGATTTTCAGTGTAGCTAGGGTTTGACCCATTAATTGCTTTGAAGATTAGGACAAACTTTTTAAACTGGCACGTGAAAATAAGTGGGAGCTTGCGCACAAGTTAAGAGATAAACTTGATATTTTCATGTTTATCTATCAAAGTAATAGGCACTTTAGAAATTCCCAAGGTAAAATGAATGAAGATTAAAATCTTTTCTTCCACACACAGGCTGTGTAGCTAACCAGAGAGGGGGAAAGAATCCTGTCCCAGTGAAGAGCAACAAGAGCTGTCAGTAGCTCCCAGTGCTCCATGCAGGATGGGAGAGGTCCAGAGACTCCATGTAACAGCAGAACATGAGACACAAGTATCAGACCTAAAGAAAATGTTTGTATAAGCCTTAGGAAAGCAAAAATGTTGAATTACCCCTCATTGTATCCTAGATATGAAGGAGTGTGGACAAGACTGTAAGCAACTTAAAATATGCTGCAGCCCATTACATTCTGTATTAACCCTTGGTTTATATGTTCTTGGTACTATTGAATATCTTGTGCCTTTTCCTTTGTGTGGGGAGGCATTGTTTATACCCCAGTCCTCCAGTATTCATGATTATGTGTTGTGTATTCTTTGCCACAACAATCCAGCTATTGACTATATGACTTTAATTCATCTTATGGTTTTTATAGCTTTCTCTTGAATTGATTTACTTGTTTCTTTGCTGATTTCATATTTCAGTTCATTTTAAAACCACAGATGGGCTGGAGCTGCATAGTTTGGATCCAGGTTAGAAACTAAACTGTCCTGAAGCTTGGAGGCAATTAGAAACTCTCTGCTGGCAATCAAATTTTTTCCTCTGTTCTGTTACTCTGATTAACCAGATACTACCACTGTGTGGAATAATTCTACTGGTACCTGGGGGAGTCTTTCTGAACAATTTGCTGCTACTCAGGTGTTGCTGAAGGATTGATTACAGATAAGCTATGACTGCCTCAGAAGAGTGCAGTAAAAATCGTGCTCTCCTCTTCTGATTTACCCCATAGCAGTGACAAAGCCTGAAAAGGAGTGGGCTAAAGAAAATGAGGGTTGGCTATAGATACACGTGAAAAAAAGTTATTTTGTGGAAAAGAAGGGAACAATCTGACAGTTAAGTCCCCCTAATTTTCTTGTTCCTTTAACCTCCTGGCTTTTCGTTCTGTCACTGTCTCTCAAGTGCAGTGAATGGTAGTTTTTTGAGAGCTATGTCTTTGGCATGGTTGCTGCTTCTGCAACAGTGACATACAGTAGCAGTCATGAATTTTATACCTTAGCAGTTAGTGGGGAGCATTAAATTATAACGCTGTACTGCAGAAATACCTACCCAAAACACAGTCGCCAGAAAGCCCCATTCTATTTAATAGAGCTGTGGGGATCCTGGACTGATTCTGATCAAATCTGGGAGCTTGTGCCTTTACTGTGTTTAACTTGCTTGGCTTCACAGCAGCTAGCCAACCCTAGAGGCAAGGTACTTAAGAGCAAGGAAGCTGCACGGCTCAAACTAAAACAAGCGATGTTGTGTTGGATGCCTGCAGATATCATTGATGACATTTTTTCTTTTTAACCCAGCTGGCAGGACGGGGAGAAGGTTGTTATACAACCTTTATGCTCCCTCAGTCTCCAGGGCAACCAGAGGCCAGTTTAGCTTCTGGTGTAAATTAGAGCAGCCTTAGGATAATCTCATTTTCAGTGGCTTGTAATGGCCCTCAAGGGGCCCCTTCACTGGCTAGTGGGTGCTGTCTTCACCAGCTGGGGATTCTCAGACATGTGGCCCCTTCACACTGGCAGCATAGTTGCATGGACCAAACTTTGGTCCTGGAGCTTGACTTTTGCTTCAGGAGTTGACATGTAATTTCACTAAACATGAGAGAGCCAGAGGGGTCCATATAAGTCTCTGATTTAACGCCTAAGCTCTCCCTGCCCAATGCCAGAGTGTTTGGTGTCCCCTGGAGCGGATCCTAAAGCCCTGCCACACCCATCCCAGTTAAATATTCTAGGGTAAACATCAACAGAAGCAGACCATAGTGTGGTTTTGGTGGTGGTGGTTGAGGTTTGGGGTTAAGTTAAATACCAGCAGGGGGTTCAGAATTGCATATGGGAATGGTTCCCTGAGCTCAGGCAATTAGAGGAGCTTGATTAAGCTCAGAATCTTAAAAACAGGCTAGCCTTTTTTCAGGAAGGGGGAGAACGGGGTTTGCTGACCAGGACTGCTGGAGACAGAAGAATTGCTCTGTTTGTTTTGCTTTATATTCATGGTTTGGAGTTTATAGTGTAAGCTGAAGGAAGGTTACAGACTTTGCTGGTTCTTGTATTGGACAAGAACTTTATAAATAAATGAGAAACCCGAAGGAGTGTTTCACTGGTTGGTTTGTTTAATCAAACTCACTGTGCAGTCTCTCCAGCTGCTTAGACTGTGGTCACACCACTCCCACGGTCCCTTTTTCTGTAAGGAAGGCTGTTTGCGCTTTTGAGAAGGAGCCATCCCAACATTTTATTAGGAAAACATTATGAGAAAGTTAAATGTGACCCAGTTGCTGCTGACGTGCTTTTAAAAGGTGTCACTACATCAAGAGTGCTTGCTGTAAACCCAGCCTTTCTAGATAAACAAGGTAACCCAGTAGGGCTTCTCCAGTTCATAGTTCTATATGATCCCCTGCTCTTGGATTTTTCAGTAGCATATAACACACCTTGGAAAGCTCCTACAGGTTCCTTGCTTCTTTTGTTTTATATTCTACAAAAGTCAGAGTGGAAATGACTGGAGGGTGTTTTAATAACTTTCCCCTTTTGGAAGGAGTCAGACAGATCTATCAAGCTCAATGTATCGTCACATGTAGATGGCTCATAGTTTAGCATTTCAGGGAAAGTGAGGTGGGGCACTATTACTATTTTAAAAATCTTCTCTCAGGAAACATATGTCCTGGTGTAAAGAAGAAACAGTACTTTATATTCCTCAAGTCATTCTGTGGGGGAATACGTAATCTTGTTGAACAGCCATGTGTTGATGGCACAAGATCACCGTAACCCCAATGTTCCTCTTGTGTCCGAATGATTAATAAGACACTTCTCTTCACTCGCTTATCTTTGAAAACTCACGGAGAGCGGGGGAGGTCCTGGATGAGTGGAAAAAGGCTGATGCAGTGCCCATCTTTAAAAAAGGAAGGAGGAGGATTCAGGGAACTACAGGCCAGTCGGCCTCACCTCAGTCCCTGGAAAAATCATGGAGCACATCCTCAAGGAATCAATTTTGAAGCACTTAGGAGAGGAAAGTGATCAGGAATAGTCAGCATGGATTCATCAAGGGCAAGTCATGCCTGACTAACCTAATTGCCTTCTATGATGAAATAACTGGCTCTGTGGATGAGGGGAAAGCAGTGGTCCTGTTATTCCTTGACTTCAGCAAAGCTTTTGATATGGTCTCCCACAGTATTCTTGCCAGCAAGTTAAAGAAGTATGGGCTGGATGAATGGACTATAAGGTGGATAGAAAGCTGGCTAGATCGTCGGGCTCAACAGGTAGTGAACAATGGCTCCATGTCTAGTTGGCAGCTGGTATCAAGTGCAGTGCCCCAAGGGTCAGTCCTGGGGCCGGTTTTGTTCAATATCTTCATTAATGATCTGGAGGATGGCATGGATTGCACCCTTAGCAAGTTTGCAGATGACACTAAACTGAGAGGAGTGGTAGATACACTGGAGGGTAGGGATAGGATACAAAGGGACCTAGACAAATTAGAGGATTGAGCCAAAAGAAATCTGATGGGGGTTCAACAAGGACAAGTGCAGAGTCCTGCACTTAAGACGGAAGAATCCCATGCACTGCTACAGACTAGGGACTGAGCAGCTAGGCAGCAGTTCTGCAGAAAGGGACCGAAGGGTTACAGTGGACAAGAAGCTGGATATGAGTCAGTGTGCCCTTATTGCCAAGAAGGCTAATGGCATTTTGGGCTGTATCAGTAGGAGCATTTGAGTATCACACAATTAGGTTGTTTTGGATGTCTGCAGGAACCAAAGTCAATGGCTTTAGGTAATCCAATCTCACTGGTACTTAACAATACAAATGTCAATTCCTTTAAGTTTTACCTCCACCATGCTCTGATCAAAAGGCTGACTGGAATGGGTAGGGAGGAATCAAAAGAGGTGGGGCGATTAAATAAAGAACTTTAGCATAGTTCCCCTGGACCCTAAAGCTGAGAGAGAGAGAGAGAGAAGCAAGGTCTGTAGTGAAGCAGACACCCCCATTTCTGGGGACTAGGATTCTGTCTGGGATGGGGTAGGCCTGCCTGAACTTTGAAGGAAATGTTAAGCTTTAAGTAAGACATATGCATGTTGGCCCTTTTTGTTCACCTTTTTTCTCTGAATGATACATTCCTGTGGAAAGGGGGCACCTGAGAGAGACCTAAGAGGGGTCAAAGGTGCAGCTGACCTGAACGCTGCTTCAGTGGTTACCAGGGGAGTGAAATAAAACAAAATAATAAATCCTGAAGAAGAGCTCTATGTAAGCGCAAAAGCTTGTCTCTCTCACCAACATAAATTGGTCCAATAAAAGATATTACCTCACCCACCTTGTCTCTCTAATATCTTGGGACAAACACAGGTACAACAACGCTGCATAAAACAAAAATGTAGCAGTCCTGAACTTACATTTTCCCAGACCTAAAAGAAACTCAAACCTCAGAAGATACATGCTCTGCTCTAAAGCTAGAGCACATGTTTGAAGTCTGAGCCTGGACCATCCAATATGAATACATCATTCATTTGTTTGTCTAAAAACAAAATTATACTTACTAACAAAAACATCGAAGAACCAAAGTAACCACTATCAGGATGAGGGAGCTATCAACATGCTAATGAACTGTATTTTTACAAGGGTATTTATGCAGATTATGAAGGCAAGTGGGATTCTGCCTGTTCCTAGAGAAGGGCAACAAAGGTGTGACAAGATTATGACTATCAATAGATGGCTTAGGCAGTGGTGCTATAAGGAGGGCTTTGGGATGTATGGCCATTGGGAGGCATTCATGGATAGAGGACAGTTCTCTCGGGATGGACTTCATCTGAGTAGGGAAGGAAATAGACTTCTAGGATGGAGGTTGGCACAACTGATTAAGAGAGCTTTAAACTAGGAATTTGGGGGAGATGGTTGGGAGATGTCCAGGTAATCTCCACGCCAGAATTTAGCATAGAGTGGAAAGAAAATGAAGTAAGAGTGGATACAGCTGTAGGTAGGAGGAAGGGCAGTGTAGATACAAGTCTAATAGGTTATACTGGTAGTAAAATAACCGTGCCTAATAGGGTACAGAATGTGAGTGAGGCCAAACAGCAAAAATTAAGATGTTTGTACACTAATGCAAGGAGCCTAGGTAACAAAATGGAGGAACTAGAGTTACTGGTGCAGGAAGTGAAACCAGATATTATAGGTATAACAGAGACCTGGTGGAATAGTAGTCATGACTGGGCTACAGGTATTGAAGGGTATGTGCTGTTTAGGAAAGACCGAAATAAAGGTAAAGGTGGTGGAGTAGCACTGTATATCAATGATGAGATAGAATGTAAAGAAATAAGAAGCGATGAAATGGATATGACTGAGTCTGTCTGGGCAACAATTAAATTGGGGAAGAAAACTATTAGAGCCTCCCCTGGGATAGTGCTTGGGGTGTGCTATAGACCGCCGGGATCTAATTTGGATATGGATAGAGCCCTTTTTAATGTTTTTAATAAAGTAAATACTAATGGAAACTGTGTGATCATGGGAGACTTTAACTTCCCAGATATAGACTGGAGGACGAGTGCTAGTAATAATAATAGGGCTCAGATTTTCCTAGATGCGATAGCTGATGGATTCCTTCAACAAGTAGTTGCTGAACCGACTAGAGGGGATGCCATTTTAGATTTGGTCTTGGTGAGTAATGAGGACCTCATAGAGGAAATGGTTGTAGGGGATAATCTTGGCTCAAGTGATCATGAGCTAATTCAGTTCAAATTGAATGGAAGGATTAACAAAAATAAATCTGCAACTAGGGTTTTTGATTTCAAAAGGGCTGACTTTCAAAAATTAAGGAAATTAGTTAAGGAAGTGGATTGGACTGAAGAATTTATGGGTTTAAAGGTAGAGGAGGCCTGGGATTATTTTAAATTAAAGCTGCAGAAGCTATCGGAAGCCTGCATCCCAAGAAAGGGGAAAAAATTCATAGGCAGGAGTTGTAGACCAAGCTGGATGAGCAAGCATCTTAGAGAGGTAATTAAGAAAAAGCAGAAAGCATATAGGGAGTGGAAGAAGGGAGGGATCAGTAAGGAAAGCTACCTTATTGAGGTCAGAATATGTAGGGATAAAGTGAGACAGGCTAAAAGTCAAGTAGAGTTGGACCTTGCAAAGGGAATTAAAACCAATAGCAAAAGGTTCTATAGTCATATAAATAGGAAGAAAACAAAGAAAGAAGAAGTGGGACTGCTAAAAACTGAGGATGGAGTGGAGGTCAAGGATAATCTAGGCATGGCCCAATATCTAAACAAATACTTTGCCTCAGTCTTTAATAAGACTAAAGAGGATCTTAGGGATAATAGTAGCATGATAAATGGGAATGAGGATATGGAGGTAGACATCACCATATCTGAGGTAGAAGCGAAACTCAAACAGCTTAATGGGACTAAATCGGGGGGCCCAGATAATCTTCATCCAAGAATATTAAAAGAATTGGCACAAGAAATTGCAAGCCCATTAGCAAGAATTTTTAATGAATCTGTAAACTCAGGGGTTGTACCGTATGATTGGAGAATTGCTAACATAGTTCCTATTTTTAAGAAAGGGAAAAAAAGTGATCCAAGTAATTATAGGCCTGTTAGTTTGACATCTGTAGTATGCAAGGTCTTGGAAAAAATTTTGAAGGAGAAGGTAGTTAAGGACATTGAAGTCAATGGTAAATGGGACAAAATACAACATGGTTTTACAAAAGGTAGATCGTGCCAAACCAACCTGATCTCCTTCTTTGAGAGAGTAACAGATTTTTTAGATAAAGGAAACGCAGTGGATCTAATTTACTTAGATTTTAGTAAGGCATTTGATACTGTGCCACATGGGGAATTATTAGTTAAATTGGATAAGATGGGCATCAATAGGAAAATTGAAAGGTGGATAGGGAATTGGTTAAAGGGGAGACTACAACGGGTCCTACTGAAAGGTGAACTGTCAAGTTGGAGGGAGGTTACCAGTGGAGTTCCTCAAGGATCAGTTTTGGGACCAATCTTATTTAATCTTTTTATTACTGACCTGGGCACAAAAAGTGGGAGTGTGCTAATAAAGTTTGCAGATGATACAAAGCTGGGAGGTATTGCTAATTTAGAGAAGGACAGGGATACCCTACAGGAGGATCTGGATGACCTTGTAAACTGGAGTAATAGGAATAGGATGAAATTTAATAGTGAGAAGTGTAAGGTCATGCATTTAGGGATTAATAACAAGAATTTTAGTTATAAGCTAGGGACGCATCAACTAGAAGTAACGGAGGAGGAAAAGGACCTTGGAGTATTGGTTGATCATAGGATGACTATGAGCCGCCAATGTGATATGGCTGTGAAAAAAGCTAATGTCGTCTTGGGATGCATCAGGAGAGGTATTTCCAGTAGGGATAAGGAGGTTTTAGTACCGTTATATAAGGCACTGGTGAGACCTCACCTGGAATACTGTGTGCAGTTCTGGTCTCCCATGTTTAAGAAGGATGAATTCAAACTGGAACAGGTACAGAGAAGGGCTACTAGGATGATCCGAGGAATGGAAAACTTGTCTTATGAAAGGAGACTCAGGGAGCTTGGCTTGTTTAGCCTAACTAAAAGAAGGTTGAGGGGAGATATGATTGCTCTCTATAAATATATCAGAGGGATAAATACCAGAGAGGGAGAGGAATTATTTAAACTCAGTACCAATGTGGACACAAGAACAAATGGATATAAACTGGCCACTAGGAAATTTAGATTAGAAATTAGATGAAGGTTTCTAACCATCAGAGGAGTGAAGTTTTGGAATAGCCTTCCGAGGGAAGTAGTGGGGGCAAAAGATCTATCTTGCTTTAAGATTAAACTCGATAAGTTTATGGAGGAGATGGTATGATGGGATAACATGGTTTTGGTAATTAAATATTCATGGTAAATAGGCCCAATGGCCTGTGATGGGTTTTTAGATGGGGTAAGATCCAAGTTACCCGGGAAAGAATTTTCTGTAGTATCTGGCTGATGAATCTTGCCCATATGCTCAGGGTTTAGCTGATCGCCATATTTGGGGTCGGGAAGGAATTTTCCTCCAGGGCAGATTGGAAGGCCCTGGAGGTTTTTCGCCTTCCTCTGTAGCATGGGGCACGGGTCACTTGCTGGAGGATTCTCTGCTCCTTGAGGTCTTCAAACTACAATTTGAGGACTTCAATAGCACAGATATAGGTGTGAGGTCTTTTTTAGGAGTGGTGGGTGAAATTCTGTGGCCTGCATTGTGCAGGAGGTCAGACTAGATGATCATAATGGTCCCTTCTGACCTAAATATCTATGAATCTATGAATCTATGAAGGCCCTGATCCTTTTTGATGAGAAAAGGATGTGGAGACCAATTTTAACAACTCCTCATTTCACAGGATCAACAAGTTCTGTGAAACAGGTCAATACCATTAGTTTTGCCCAAATGCAAATTGGGAGCAATATTAAAAAAACTCTGAATTTACAGAGAGGGGTAATGAACCTAATCAAATATGTTGTAATTTGGGAAATACAATTGTGATGGTGCATCACTGATGAGTTAAGGTGCCACATTTTATTAGCAAGTTTTTAAACCTGGTACAAAGCCCTGAACAGACAAGAAATGGCCTCTCATATTACAGAGGAGGTACCCATGGAAAACCCATGGCCTCTCATATTACAGAGGAGGTACCCATGGAAAACTAGGTTATGACAAAGGTTTGGAGACTTGAAGATGCTTACTTACCCTGAATGCAATTTAAAGGAGTCATGGGGAACAGACTAAGAGGGACTGACAGTTTGCTGCTATCAGAGACGGAAGCAAATCAAGACCCTAATTCTTCAATGAGCTCTGGGTGGGCAGACCTCTGTTCCTGTAAAACCCACTGGTCAATATGTGTTGTGTGTCCCACTCTGCTTAATCCCTGGAGGATGTGAGTCTGTTACAGCACTTTGCCCTCAAGTTGTAGACTTGAGTGTAAATGTTCAAAAGTGAGAGCTTCCAGTTTGAGGCAGCTGCCGTTGGGCTAAGGGTTTTTTGGGCAAAAACAAAAATCCAGAGTGTCAGCACAAAAGTTGAGACATTTGTGCTTCCGGACAAACCATGGAAGTAGTGGGTGACTTCATCAATCTAGGCAGTAAACTGTCATCAACTGGGCTCAGCCATGAAGGGCCTGCATAGGGTCAGGAGCCAAAAGAAGGTGAAACTATATACAGAAGTACAGATTTATCAAACTTGCATATTTCCAATCCTCTTATATGGCTCTGAAACTATGTACGCTACTTAAATAAGACATCAGGAATGTGGAGGCATTTCATATGCATTGCCAGAGTGACTATTGAGTATAAAGTCAAACCATCGTATCACTTATAAGGATATATCGAGAACTGGCCTTGACAGGAATGAAGTCGTCATTGGCCACTGCTGGCTGGCCCTTTTTGGTTATGTTGCTCATCTTGGAGACAAAGTCCTCACTCATTGAGCTCAGAAGATCGGACTTGAGGTCAGGAGGGGACCCTGCCTGATCATGGACTGGTGGCAGTCATGCAATCACCTGCAATTAAGCTGGCTGCACCAGACTAATAATATCCTGGGTACTTCAATTTTTAGGTGCCAAACTTGGGATACCTTAAAGAGGCCTGATTTCAGAAAGTATTGAGCATCCACCCTCTGAAAGTTAGGCTTCTTTGAAATATCTCAAGTTGATCACCCACAAAATTAAGAGAACCAAAATCACTGGTCACTGTTGAACATTTAGGCATTATGCCTGGAGGTCCCTGGTTCAATTGTTGGTGTCAGCCAAGATGGTGACTATCTCATCTACACTGAGCCCCGCTGTAGCTAATGAAGGAGTGGGGTATGATATTCTGAAATGTATAGTTTTAGAAAACTAGTTACTAACTACAGGTTTCAGAGTAGCAGCCGTGTTAGTCTGTATCCGCAAAAAGAAAAGGAGTACTTGTGCCACTTTAGAGACTAACAAATTAATTTGAGCGTAAGCTTTCCTGAGCTGCAGCTCACTTCATCGGATGCATGCAGTGGAAAATACAGCAGGGGGATTTTATATACACAGAGAACATGAAACAATGGGTGTTACCATACACACTGTAACAAGAGTGATCAGGTAAGGTGAGCTATTACCAGCAGGAGAGGAAAAAAACCTTTTGTAGTGATAATCAAGGTGGGCCATTTCCCGCAGTTGACAAGAACGTGTGAGGAACAGTAGGGGGGAAAATAAACATGGGGAAATAGTTTTACTTTGTGTAATGACCCATCCACTCCCAATCTTTATTCAAGCCTAATTTAATGATGTCCAGTTTGCAAATTAATTCTCTAAGGTGCCACAAGTACTCCTTTTCTTTTTGTAGTTACTAACTAGTGTGTAACTAAAATAACCAGCCTAGTTGGCTATACTTTTGCATAGTAGTTAGTTCTGATTTTTTATTCTGTTTTTTTTTTTTTACCAATTCTTTATTTTCCTGTAGTAAACTTGTTTATTAAGGCAACCTGAATTGAAACTGGTGATGGTGACTGTTATATTAGAGGTGTGACACTGACAAACTGGTCAACCGGTGCATGACCCATAACAACTTAACAGAAGGCACTGAAAGGGTAAACAGGGCCATTCCTTGTAGATAGTTATCAAAGCCATGTTAAGTAGACTAGAATGTTTAATATGTAGGCCAGTATTGTTAGAGAATTAAGAGTAGATACTAATTGTTAAATTTCTAACAAGATATAGGTAAACACAGATGAATACAATGAGATCTAATTAGCTTGTAGATGCTAAAATCCTGTTCTTGTCTTTAATGATTCATTACTGCATTCTATTGATTTAGAGATCAGAAGGGGATATTATAATTTAAATGATACTTGTGGTGTAATAATGTTATTGTCCTCATTTCTCTTTGGAACTTGTAACTCCACATAATAGTAAACTACTTGTGAACTCTTGGAATGGCTGTTGCTTAATGTATTATCTGAGAAAGGACCCATGGAATAGAGATCAAACTGTCAGCTCACTTTCATCAAAACCCACGTGGTGGAGTTATCTGTCAGCACCCAATTTGCTTCAGCTTCAAAGGAAGCTTCAGGCCTGATCCTTTTTATCTCAGATCTCATCATATTAAATTGAATCAGATCTGTTTAAACTTAGACAGGGAAAGTCTAAGTCACAAAATGGAGGTCTCCAGATATACTCTTGATTCACCCTGGAATTCTCATGGAAGAATTTGAACAAACGGTGCACATGGTCTGCCTGTTGGACTATAGCACTTTAAATTGGTTCTAGGACTTTTACAAATCAGCAGCCTCACAATCTCTGCTGTGAAACTGACCTAAGAACTTTGCTCATATCTGTATATTGATCTCTTAACCGTATATCACACTCTTTCTTTTTTCTTTTTATTAATAGATTTAGTTAATAAAGATAGGCTGTAAGCATGTATTTGGGTGAGATCTGAAATATTCATTGACCTGGTGGCAGTCTCTTGAGATTGGTAGAACTTTATATATGGTGAATAAGGGTTTTAGTAACCCCTCACTATATTAGACTTGGCTGTGTGGGTGGGAGCCAAAAGCTGGATTGCTTAAAGGGGACTGTATTTTATCTTTTTGATAACTAGTATGATATTACAGAAGCTGTCTGCCCTATTCCGTGAAGTTTGCCCTCCATTAAACATTCTCAGTGTGCCCCCCTCCAGGCCGCACAGTCACAAGGGGACTATCAGCTATAATTGTCTTCTGTCCTCAAAGGAGGTGGAGAGATATCAGTTTAAGCCCTCAAAGGGCTCACTCACAGGAAGTGGCTATCAAGAAGAAGTGCTAGCTGGTGCCACATTTTTTGAATGTGTTCTAAATTTGGCAAAAAGAGTTCTGCTCTTCTTCGATCGCCAACAACTACACCTGCAATAATCAGAAAGAAATAGCTGAAATAGAAAAGTGTTGTGAGTCTCCAGTTTTAATACATTTCATTCTGTGTGTGCCAACCATTTATAACGAGATGTGATCACTTACCAGTCAAAAATCCAGTGTGGTGTACTTAATATTTGTAAAGTTGATATTGATTTGTAGGCTCACACAGACTTTTTAAAATTAAGTTTAAATTACTTGAGCCAGAAAGGTTTTGGACAGATGTGCTGAGAACTGTTGATCTGACTCGTTCGATGCTAACACTCCATTAAAATGGATGGGGGAAGGTCATCTATGTTGTTGCTGTATTGATTCAGTGTACCTGGCAGCTGAGCAGAAAAGGCATCAGTGCATTGATTTAGAACAGTACTAGAGGGCTAGAATATTGTTGGGTTTTTTAAATTTGAAGCAAGGAGAATCTCCTTAAAGCAACAAATTCTAAATAATCTGAAACCTTGAATTTTCGGAGCTCCTCGCTACTATTGTCTCCCTGCTGACAACATTAAGCTGTCTAGGGCCAAAATCTGGTTTGATTTGCACCCATATGATCCCATTTAATGCCAGAGTTTAAAAAAAAAAATAAATAAACCAGAGCAGAATTTGGTTCTAGACTTTAATCTAGGAGTAGTAATTCTGCAGTATATTAAGTCACATCCTACCCTGGTGAAGCTCTTTTGAGGAAAATAAAGTTACACCATGAATGAATATGACCCATTACATCTTGTCTCATTCTGATTCCTGATTCTCTTCTTGGTCAGTAATCTTCTGTAATTTTCTCTGTGCTTGCTCACATGCCCTCTCTCCGGGTAGTAACGGCTATAGCTGTATACAGTTTCGTTATGAAACTCACGTGGTTTTGAAGTTTGTAACAAACATGACCATGTTTTGAAATTTTTGTTTGCTTGGTTTTGCACTGAACTTGAACAAAAATGTAATTAATGGTTTTGATTGGAAACCAGTTGAAAATGGGCAATTGAAGCTGAGTTTCATTTAGATTTTTGTGGTTAATTTCAATCCCAAAATTCAAAGCAAACTTTGGTTATAAAACCACATGAGCTAAAAGCAAAGAGAACTCTCACAAATGCACACAGTCCAAATCAGTGAGTCTTGCTCAGTTGTCTTATTACATATACACTAACACACAACTGCCTATTCCAAACAATGCTCTCTGGTTTTAAGAGAAGACCTCTGCTTATAAAAATGGATCAAATTCATCCCTGAGTCAAGCTTGCTGAAGTTAATGGCATTGACATAATAAACATGTTTTGTGCTGCAATTTTTTTAAACAGATTTATGGCAGGACTGTACATCCAACTTGTCTATATGAACAGTTAGTTTGCGATAAGATGGGGTATAAATGTACCTCACAGTAGCCTGCTGTATGCTGCTTTTCCATTTGGACCCAGAAATTGCACACTAAAAGTTCAATAGTCTGCTTTGATCTTCCTGCTTTTTAAACAGAAGTAGATCAAAGCACAATATGGAACTCTTTGGACACCATAGTAGGGTCCACACTGACAGTTAGTGCACGACAGGCTAGTTCAAGGTAGATTTACCCTCCAGCTTGCCACACACCATTTGTATAGATTCCATATAGATTGGAAGTTGTGGTTACACAAGAAATGCAGGATTGGACCCTTGCAACCTGTTTGTGCACTGCATCATGCCACCACTAAATCTAGTATGTTCCAAGACCACCCTGCTTCTCAAGCTCAACTTCAGAGTGTGTGCTTTCTGAGTGGAGGAAGGAATGCTGTCCACCCCTTGGATCAGCATGGTAAATCTGTGGTGTGAGAAGAGCAAGACTCTTAGCTTCAGTAAGAGCACAAGAAATGAGCATGTGTACAAAAGTATCTTGGAAAGACTGGTGGTGTTGGGGATCCACTGGACCACCGATCAATACCAGTAATTGGTCAAGCTCCTTAAGATGGCCTGCTGCCAAACCAGGGATGAGACCCATGCTTCAGGGAATTAGCTGTCTAGTTGCCAGTTCTACAAGGAAGTTGATTGGGTGCTGGGAACTACACCAAGCACAGAGCCCATAGTACTGTTTGACAATCTCCTGAGTGGGGATGGTGTGCTTATTTTTTCATGATCAGTGGAACTAGAGTCAGGGGGCCCATGTTCCCTAAAGGGACTGTTATTGATGGGACACCAGGGAAACAGGGGGTTAGGTGGGAAGCAACACAGCCACAAAGAGCAGTGCACAGGATTTAATGAAGTTCCACTTGTTCAATTTAACCTGCATTCAGCTTTACATTTGCAAATGGAACATGGCAGCAACATCTAAGAGGTGAGTTTTCTGCAGTGCAGCAACCTGGAAACGTGAAGCCCTCTGGAGCCCTGGATTTTGCAGACATAGCCTAGCCCAGCGATAGACATCATGGAAGGAGGAGTTCAGGCTGTTCACAGACCTGGCTGGGCAGGATGATAATAACAGTAAGAAAGCAAAACACTTATTTTACCTTATTGGGGAGCATGGCAGAAATATTTGCAATGCACTGAAGCTCACCCCTGCCTCAAGCTTCACAGCAGTGCCAACAGTCCTGGGGGGTGTATCGTTCCCCAAACAGAATGAAACTATGGAGCAATACAGGTTTTTCACTAGAGAACAATCCAAAGGGCAGGGGATAGACCTCTATATTGTAGCCTTACACACACTGGCTGCTACATGCAATTTCCCTAATTCAGGACAGGATAGTCTGTGGCACTTGGGGTCACTACCTGCAGGGGCAGTTGCTCCAGAAAGACAATCTCACATTAGACAGATGCTTAGACATGGGGCATGCAGCAGAGAAAGGATGAAAGCCATAGGAGGCACAAACACCGCCCAGCAGTTCATGCCGTGAGACAACAGCGAAGTCGAGCAGGTGGCCAGAGTTCCATACCTGTTGGGAGATGCTGGGTCAGATGAATGCATGTTACGTTGTTACCAAAGGGTGGCATGTGTGGCAGGGCCGGCCCACAATATTTTGGCACCTGAGGCAGGGAGCTCAAATGATGCCTCCATGCCCCCTCGCTTGGGCCAAAACTTTGAAAGGTCTCTTGTGCCCTCCTTCTTCCGGCACTGCACTCCACCATCTCTGTGTATTTAGAGCAGAGAGAATCCATATGCACCAGCAGCAGACACAATTTTCTACACTCTGGGTCCTAGTGGCGCCCCCCGCACAGTCTGGCACCTGAGGTGGCTGCCTCAGTTCGTCTCATGGTAAGGCCAGCCCTGATGTGAGGTGTCTGCTAAGAGCCAGTAACCCACTGGTCATCATACTCGTTATGAATTCTGTGTATGGATAATATTTAAGGAGTTATGTATCTATATTAGAAATTATGTTGTCAAAGCCATGGAATTAAGGCAGGTAACCAAGAGGTGATATCTATGAAAGTAAGGGGCAATTATTGAGTGATCCATCCCCTGTTGTCCAGTCCCAGCTTCTGGCAATTGGAGGTTTAGGGACACCCAGAGTATGGGGTTGCGTCCATGACCATCTTGGCTAATAGCCAGTAATGATCTTATCCTCCAAGATATTAATATCACAGCTTTTAAATCTTAGTCTAGACAAGGCCACAGTTACTTTGTTTGGATGTGATGGGAGAAAATGTGAAGTCCACATCTAGAGTAAAATTTTCAAAAGCACCTAAGTTCCATCTTCAAAAGTGACTTTGGAGCCCAGATCTAATTAAAATTAAATGGAATTTAGGTTCTACATCATGCTGGTGCTTTTGAAAATGTTTTCCGTAGTCTAAAAATCTTACAGTAGCTTACTTTTCATAAGAATGATGTCTTAATCTAAGCCTCTGTGATCCTGAAACATTAAGATGTAAAATTCCTTAATCCTGTTTATCTATTACCTCTCCTGGAAGGATTTAAAAGCCCCAGAAGTTTCTTCAGAACCTTTACTTGGTTCTGAGATGTTCTTATCCATTTACAAAAAATAATCAATACCATGTAGCTTGTGTTGGTTAGTTATGACTGGTTACACGTGTTGAATTTTAAATACTGGGTATTGAATACTCACAGCAAACTGTGATTGATACATTTGGGGGAAAATCTGAAATATTTCATTTCAGAAATATGAGTAAATTGAATTAATGATCTGTTTGTGAACATTCACAGAACAGAAAGGAGCTCTATTCACTGTGATATATTAGCTGAACTCTACTAGCTATCAGATTTGTTGTTGCTACAGCCAGAGTCTCTGACAAACTGTACGCTTATATTTGTGAAACAAAATTATTAGTGGTAATGGTAAATCTGGGAGCATATGTGTATGGGTGAAAGGAAGAGAAAGATCTTATTCTGTTGCTGACATTTGTTCTTCAATATATTCTGTTTCCTGGCAACATGAACTGCATGAAAGATATGTCTTCGTCTTTAATAAGTTAACAAAATAAAGGTTGAAAGGAGCGAAGGAATAAATTATACAATTGGCTCAAAAATTGATTTCAGCTTTACGTATTATCAGAACAGTGTGAGACCAATAATTGCATTATTGTTAGTTATTTTTAATTCCTATATTTGAAGGGCAATAACAGTATAACCAAATAATGCTTTCTAGTTCCTCTGGTTCACTGCAGTTGGGAGTGTCAGGTTGTATTAATATTAATCACTGGGGCGAAGTTTGCAGATTTATGGTGTGAGCCCTCTTCAAGCCTCATGTATCATAGTGACCTTTCTTCCAGTAAAAGGGGTCTGGATGTGAAATGTTCTGGAAAAAGTATGCACTGTTCCTGAATCAGGCAGGATGGTCTCAATGGAGAGATATTTAAGTGTTGCCTTTCCCATGCTTCCAAACCAAGCTTGCCCAGAGAACAAGATACTGAAATGGATCTCTGGGCCATCCTGCAATTTTGTTTTACTGTAGATTTTTAAGTTTGCTTTTAATTTTTATTTTCTTTGCAAAATAACATTAACGAGTAAAATTAAAAAATATATACCTTTGAAAAAGCCAGCAACTTCCTTTAGTTTTTGTAAGAATGTTTCTCGCTAATTACTTGTGGTGTTTGTGGAATACAGTTTCAAAGAACTGCAGAGATTTTAGCAATATGACTGCCATTAACATTATAGTTAAGCTTGGTAGAATTTGATTTTTATTTATTTTAAACATCTTTTTATTTTTATTGATTTAAATTTTCACAGTTGCAGGAAATTTTTGTGGGGGATCAGACAATTCAATGACAATAAATGTTGAGATTCAAAAATTAAAGTTTTATAACCTTTAAAACATAGATTTTCAAAATCACATGTCAAAATATACAAGCTAAATATCCTTAAATCAAATATTCAGTTTTTAAGCAGCATTTTTCTTATTTTGTGTATCTGTAAATGTTGCTTATTATTCATGGAAATATTTTTTCTCAGTTTGTGTGTGTATGGTGAAATTGATGTTTACTGACATTTACCGATAAAAATCTACTTCTTCAAGCCTAATGATAATAAGTCATGAGGCAGAAAGCCTGAATGAGTATTTTTGTTAGGGGGAAGGATTAGTTGAGGATGTTAGGGAGATTCCCAAACCTGAGCCGTCTTTTGTAGGTGACAAATCTAAGGAATTGTCACTGATTGAAGTGTCACTAGAGGAGGTTTTGGAATTAATCGAGAAACTTAACAGTAACAAGTCACCGGGACCAGATGACATTCATCCAAGGGTTCTGAAAGAACTCAAATGTGAAATTGTGGAACTATTAACTATGGTTTGTAACCTGTCCCTTAAATTAGCTACTGTACCCAATGACTGGAAGATAGCTAATGTAACGCCAATATTTAAGAAGGGCTCTAGAGGTGATCCTGGCAATTACTGGCTGGTAAGTCTAACGTCCGTACCGGGCAAATTAGTTGAAACAATAGTAAAGAATAAAATTGTCAGACACATAGAAGAACATAAATTGTTGTGCAAAAGTCAACATGGTTTCTGTAAAGGGAGATCATGTCTTACTAATCTATTAGAGTTCTTTGAGGGTGTCAACAAACGTGGACAAGGGGGATCCAGTGGACATAGCGTACTTAGATTTCCAGAAAGTCTTTGACAAGGTCCCTCACCAAAGGCTCTTACATAAATTAAGTTGTCATGGGAAAGAGGGAGGATCCTTTCATGGAGTGAAAACTGGTTAAAAGACAGGGAACAAAGGGTAGGAATAAATGTTAAATTTTCAAAATGGAGAGGGGTAACTAGTGGTGTTCCCCAAGGGTCAGTCCTAGGACCAATCCTATTCAGCGTATTCATAAGTGATCTGGAGAAAGGGGTAAACAGTGAGGTGGCAAAGTTTGCAGATGATACTAAACTGCTCAAGATAGTTAAGACCAAAGCAGACTGTGAAGAACTTCAAAAAACTCACAAAACGAAGTGATTGGGCAACAAAATGGCAAATGAAATGTAATGTGGATAAATGTAAAGTAATGCACATTGGCAAAAATAACCGCAACTATACATACACTATGATGGGGGCTAATTTATCTACAACTAATCAGGAGAAAGATCTCGGAGTCATCATGGATAGTTTTATGAAGATGTCCACACAGTGTTAGGGATGTTAGGAATCATTAAAAAAGGGATAGAGAATAAGACAGAGAATATCTTATTGCCCTTATATAAATCCATGGTACGCCCACATCTTGAATACTGCGTACAGATGTGGTCTCCTCATCTCAAAAACGATATACCGGCATTAGAAAAGGTTCACGGAAGGGTAACTAAAATGATTAGGGGTTTGGAACGGGTCCCATATGAGGAAAGATTAAAGAGACTAGGACTTTTCAACTTGGAAAAGAGGAGACTAAGGGGGGATATGATAGAGGTATATAAAATCACGAGTGGTGTGGAGAAAGTGAATAAGGAAAAGTTATTTACTTGTTCCCATAATGTAAGAACTCGGGGCCAACCAAATGAAATTAATGGACAGCAGGTTTAAAACAAATACAAGGAAGTTCTTCTTCACTCAGAGCACAGTCAACCTGTGGAACTCCTTGCCTGAGGAGGTTGTGAAGGCTAGGACTATAACAGGGTTTAAAAGAGAACTGGATAAATTCATGGAGGTTAAGTTCATTAATGGCTATTTACCAGGATGGGTAAGGAATGGTGTTGATAGTCTCTGTTTGTCAGAGGGTGGAGATGGATGGCAGGAGACAGACCATTTGATCATTACCTGTTAGGTTCACTGCCTCTGGGGCACCTGGCATTGGCCACTGTCAGTAGACAGGATACTGGGCTGGATGGACCTTTGGTCTGACCCAGTATGGCCGTTCTTATGTTCTTAAAAACCCTTAAGAAATTAGGTGCAAAATAATTATATTTATGCAATTTTAAGATTAAGCATGTAGACACAAAAAGGATTAAGGAAATGCAAGCAATGTTTGTTCTGCTACAGTGCCAGATATGACATTTTTAGTGCTAAGTAAGCTGTTCAATGTATAGCTTACGGTTTGTTCAATGTCGGTGAGTTAATGATGTAATAAGAACATTAACATTTGCATTTTCGGAATTGTTTTTTGTATATCTAGATACTCAACCTTTAACATTGCAGTTGCACTTTTTTGCATGTATGTATTCAATAAGTATTATTTTTATCAAACATTTATTTAACCATCTAAGGTATTGTAATTAATTATGGTATTTAAGAACAGGGTAAACAAACACCTGTCAGGGATGGTCTATGTTTATTTGGTCCTGCCTCAATGCACAGGGTGGACCTGATTATCTCTCTAGGTCCCTTCCCGCCCTACATTTCTATGATTTTATGCTTTCCTTTAACATGCTTGATAAGTAAAGCTTGAAACGTTAAACAGATTTCTCCCTGCTTGAAATGCTGAATATTTTATTTCTCTACTCCTGAGGCACTTTCAAATATGAAGCAAAGACTGATGGTTTTAGGGTTATTTAAATGGCTCTTTAAAATTTAGTTTTCAAACTAGTCTGAAAGGTTGAAACACCTGAATAACTTTTATTGTGTAGGCTTCAAAGCACATTGGAAACTTCAAATAAAAATGCTTTTTCTCCCAGTGCTGAATCTAGACTTGCCATTTCTAAAACATGAGAAAATGAAATAAAAACAGTGAAGGATCATAATACACCCCCCTCCTCCAAAGATGCACACACCTCTGGCCCTGTTACTAGAAGTCTAAGCACAAAGGGCAAGGGCTGAATGGGTCATGGTCACAGCTACAATATTGTCTGGTAAGAAGAGGACCCTCCATGTCAAGGTAGAGTACAACAACATAGGGAAGTGTGGGGCAGCTTGCACTGCAGCTGCCTGTGCTGTACATTTTATGTTGCTAGTACAGGATTGTGGTGTTTCAGGCTGTCAGTATTAACACTCCATTAATTATAAATGACTTATAAATAAAAAAGAATGTAGAAAAACTTTAAAGGAACCCAAATGTCACGTAACAAAGAAATCTTCATACTGGACTCTGTATTTTGCCTAATGTGTTCATACAATTTTCAAAACCTAGAGGAAAGACCACTCTGTTTACAAAGTCTGTGTTTCACTCTTAATTAATAATAGGTCACAACCTTGCTGTTCAATTATATCTGTGTTTTCATGAAAGCTGCTATGTAAGTTTCCAGTAAGGTGTATGTGCAAGATTGTCTTCCTGATTCAGATGCTACTTTTAGACAGAGCCATTACCAAAGTCTAATTACTCTATATTCCACTTGGATAAATAAGGGTTAAGGGTACACGAGGGGGCTCCAGGCTGGGGAGTGGGGCCAAGGGATTCGGAATGTGGGAGGGGGCTGTGGGTTGAGGCAGGGGGTTGGGGTGCAGGAGGGGGTGAGGGCTCTGGGGTGGGGCTGGGGATGAGTGGTTCAGGGTGTGGGAGGGGGCTCCGGGCTGGTGCAGGGGTGGGGGTGAGGGCTCTGGGCTGGGGGTGCTGGCTCTGGATTAACGCCCCCCAAGCTCCCATTGGCTGGGAAGGGTGCTTGGGGTGGGGACTGCGCGTGGATCCTATGGCTCCCACCCAGGAGCCAGATCTGCTGGCCGCTTCCAGGGCAGCGTCATGCGAGGACAGGTAGCTACTAGCTTGCTTTAGCACCACCAACTGGACTTTTAATGGCCTAGTCGGGGGTGCTGACCGGAGTCGCCAGGGTCCCTTTTTGACTGGGTGTTCTGGTCGAAAACCGGCTCCTGGTCACCCTAATTTTTAATGGGGCTTGGTCTGGTATGTGTGCTCTGACCGCAGCTATTGGATCAGGCCCTGCAGGCAAAATAGGCAGGTAAATACGACCTATCTTCCCTGGCATTGTGGCTCATGCTGGGGCTTAGGCAGGAGAGAGGTGACTGAGCACCTTGAGTGAGGCAGTGGAGTGCATACCCAGAGGCTGAAACTTAGTCACCTAGGGCAATTTTACAGTGAAAATTTAGGTGCTTAGTGAGTTTAGGGAGCCTACAGGGTTAGGCAGCACCTGAGCGTCAGTTTTGTGGATCCCATTGATGCCTAAAACTGGGTCTTAGGCACTGAAATCTGGGGTTTAGATGCCTAAGTCAAACCCTTGTTTCAAACACTTTGAAAAAGTGGGTTTTAGCATATTTTTGTGCCATACACACATATACTATGTAAAACTGATGCGCCTTCTGCTTCTTTGCCGCAAGACGTTGCCTTTTTATTCAAGCAAACACAGTAACAAATCAAGAGGAGTGAGGGGAACATCACACAATATATCGCTTGGCTCTATGAGTTGCCTCTTCGTTGGACACGATTTGTACGTCCCAGGGCACGTCAGCACTTGAGCTGCTATTTTCATTGTCTTTAAAAAAAATCAGAGAATTTCTGTAATCACTGTTCAATAATTCATTTTTCTATACAATATCTTTTCCAGAATGTGGTGATGCAGGCAACGACTCCAATAATCCATATTCATTAGTTTGCCTATGTAAGAATAAAATACAAAACCATTCTTGTGGAAGTGTACTCTGATGGTTTGGTTTTGTGTTTGAAATGGCACTCTAGTGCCACAGCAATGGGAGCTATATAAGAAAATAGCTACATCATTTGATGCATCCAGCTGTTTTTACTCCAGTTTAACTGTTATTCATCAGTCACTCAGTGTGTACATGATGAGAGTTGCTGTATCCAAGGACGGTACTTAGTTTTAGCACGTATCTGCTTTCTTTTTGATACTGTTGCTATGAAATTACACAGAAATAGGTTTCTACAAGTCCAGCTCTCCAGCACAGAAGACTGGCATTTTTACAGATCTAGGTGGGTATGTAAAATTGTGCTGTGTTCAGTATTCATACAAGCAAGTGTTCCACTGGTGCAAATAATAAAGGATACATAAAGATCCAACCGATCTTCAGCATAAATTGAGACAAAGAGGCATTTATAAGGAACTAAAATTGTGATTGTCTAACAAAGTAATAAAAATAAGTGTATTGTAGATTTTAAATCTCCTGTTTAGCTTCTTGAAAGGCTTTCTTCCTGGAATTAGCACATAATGAACATTCGAATAAAGGGAAACTATTGTACTTTTAAATTCAGTGTCTGACAATGCCAATTGATTAGACACTGAAATAGGAAACCCCCCACAACTCGGTTTGTCCAGTATAATGCAGAATCTTTTGTAGACTTCGGAGCAACCAGTTTTTTTTTTAAAAATTCAATATATATTCATAGAACTCTAGCACTATGGGCCACATTTTTCCACTAATTAATTGCTTCTTATTTCAATGCGAGTTGTGCATTTATAAACGAGGGCAAAATTTGACCACAAAAATGGAAGTTCAATATGGGCCTAAGCCTGCATTCTATACAATCAATGAGAGGTTTTACTGAAAGTTTGCAAATTGCAATGCATCCACACATTTAGATATTAACCGTAAGTGGAATTTCAGTAAATATTTGAGTTCATTAGAAGAGGGTTCTAGATCCAAACAAAAAGAAGCCAGCAGCATCAACTTTATGCCCAAGGACCGGATTCAGACATTTTTAAAAATCCATTTTAGGTCAATACTTGAAAGCTATACAGCAAGTCATTATTAACATGAAACTTTTTTTTTGGGCTGTGCTATCTGTGAAGAGATCATGACCTCTGTATCTGCTACAACAGCCTTCTAGGATCAGCGGAAATACAAGGGCCTAATTTTGCACACCTTATTTCATATTCAAGAGCAATTACTCACACAAGTAGTCCCTTTGAAGTTATTGGGACTAATCGGATGATTAAGCGCTACTTGATGTGAATTGGGCCTTGAATATTTCAGTATCTGGAGAACAGTCACACACTTGCACGAGTTTCTTTCATGAATGGAAGATTTTATATTCCTGTATGGAGTCTATTTGGTACTAAAAATACAGATCGACAGCAGGAAGCAATTGAAACTAGCAAGTTTTGGCAGTTAAACTCCGTGAGGTATCTGTATCTTAAACTCCAATGAGAATGCATAGTGCTCATTTAAATTAGAGGGGCTCCTTTCGAATTCCATTCTTTTCTTCCATACTTTATGCTCAGAACACACAGAATTGCTTTCATATTAATAGTCATGTTGTATTTCAAATAATGCTATTGCAAAGGTAAAAGCTAGAGAAATAATTATAACAGCAGGAGCAGGAAAGTGTTCAATTTTAATAATTACTGCAGTCTTTGATTGCTATTCATGCCTGTTAATCAGCTGTCCATTTACTTCACCAAGGATACTGTATTTCTGTTAATGCTTCACTAATGCAGAACATCATACACTTTGGTATGAGAGCCTGGAAGATGCTACACATACAATTTTCTGGTAACTAAACATCATGTATTCCTGGAAATATGTAGGCCTAGTTTCTAAACATGAGTGTTGTAGTAGAACCATCAGGTCCTGTAAGTGCACCAAACTGGTATGTGTCAGTTTAAATATACATGAAATGTCAATTTAAATATACAAATGGATTTGGATATCCTACTGAGGTGATCATGTCCTACTGGGTTCTTTATTGCATTCACATTATTCACGATTAACCTGCCTCGGCTGCTACTCAGAAACCTGCCTCATTAGGAACTTTATTACCTGTTTCTTCCCTTGTGCGTAATAGGGAGCAAAAATTGGTACTTTTGTGCTTATTTACTGCAATGATGGTCGCCATGGAAATATCTAAGATACACAGATAGTGTGTGTTAGCAGCTTTGAACATCTTCTGTAAATCTCTGTCTTCTCTATAAATCATATATAAAGTCATAGTATAGTAATGTACAAACCAATAGGTGGTCACAGAAAGGTTTTCTTTTGCGTGTGACAAATCACAGCCCTCCCGGCAGGAACAAGCTTGAACCAACTGAGATTAATAATACAGTACTTGCAAGGTGCAGCTGTTGGAAAGATCTAGTGTTGCTTTTTAATTAAAATATAATTTAGTCCTGAAAAACAAACAGAAGTAGAACTATTGTTATGCTCTCAGCTGAAGCTATTTATATACTGTGACACTGAGCACTTTTTCTTATATTAGTGTTCTTCCACCTACTCAGAGAAATAGTTTACCTAAAAAAAAAAAAAATTGAATTATATTTTCTTGTCCTTAGTCACATCAAAAGTGGTTCTTTCTTTCTCCGTCCCTTTCTTCCTCTCCTATTTTCAGGTTATTTGGGTTTAGTTGTAAATAAAGATCAGCTGATAAGTTCTGTGTAGCTCCTTGAGAGAAACTTCTTTCTGATATGATCAAATAAAGAGGCTTGACTTTCAGTCTGGCTCCCAATATCCATTGTTAGTTTTAATGTTTTCCACCCTTCCCCTCCTGCTTTCTCTCCTCTCTCTGACCTGTTCTGTCTCCCATCTACTATTTCTCCATCACAGTTTACTTCTTCCTTCCCCAGTTCTCTTTCCCTACTCCTACCCTTCCCCACTTATTCCTCTTTGACATTTCCCCTTTGTCCCCTCTATTTATCTAACCTTGTCTCTTCTCCCTCTCCCCTCATGTTCTCCTCCTGGCCCCTTCCTTAGGGCATGGAGGATGTACTGCTGCTGTTCAGGATCAGGAGGTGAGTAGCTTATTGTGAGATTCCTGGGGGAATTCTGTGCCACTTTGCAATGCAGAATTTCTGCAGAATTCCATGTTTCCCCTGCAGAATTGGGGCTGCAGAGCCGCTGGCCACCATTATGGGCTGCTAGATTTTGCAGAGCCCAGCTCCCAGTGAGCAGAGCACCCAGCCTGGCAGGGGTGGAGGCTCTACACGCTCTGATTGCCCACCTTGATCCTTATTCTCCTGGGAGCAGGAGATGACCCGGGAGACCTAGCTCTGACAAAAATCGTCATCATCGTCTATCCCTTGATATGAGGATGATGTCTACCAAGGGGAAAAGTCATTGATGAGACTTAAGATGGCTGAGAAGTTCAATTTATGCTCTACAGGTTTTTCCACATATTGACAGGTGGTTGCTTAGAATGAGCACAACTGCTGGCCGGGATGCTGTACCCATTTCGTCGTCCTCTGCTGTTTCTTAGCCTATGGAGCAAGGTGATTCTCTTCAAAATGGGCTGAGGCTTGATGTATGATGCAATGCCATTACAGTCTATTGCCTGCCAGCTCTTCCCAGTTCGTGGGGTCAATGCCTCCCTTCTTAAGATATACTTTCAGGGTATCCTTGTAGTGTTTCCTCTGTCCCCCATGGATCCTTGTACCATGACTAAATTGAGAAAAGAGGACTTGCTTCCAAAGACGAGAATCGGTCATCCGCACCCAATGACCAGTGCAGCAAAGTTGATGTTTCATAATTTTTGCCTCAACACTGGTAATGTTAGTTGCAGAGACCATGCTGGCATTGCTAAAACGGTCTTCCCAATTAATACAGAGAATCTTCCTAAGGTAGCGCTGTTGGTGCCACTCCAGACACTTAAAATGGCTTTAGTATGTCACCCATGTCTCGCACCCAAAAAGAATAATGGGGATGATTACTGCATTGTAGACCAGGATCTTAGTTTCCATCTGCAGATCTGTGTCAATAAAAACACAATGGAGGACATTTCCGAAAGATACGCTGTCACAACAGATCCTATGTTCAATTTCCATATCAAGATTGACTCTGGGATAGATGGCTAGTAAAGGTAAGGGAAACGCCATGACTGTTTGTGGGAGAACAGAGGCAACTTGTGCTGGGGCAGGCTTGTGGCACACCTTAGTCTTCCTAATGTTGAGGGAATCTTCCAGGCTATGATAGGCACCTGAGAAGAGATCTAGGGTGGATTGCAAGTCAGCCTCAGTGTGCTCGAGGATAGCACAGTAGGCAGCATACTGAAGGTCAGTAATAACATTCCTGGTGACTTTAGTTTCAGAATGAAGATGTCGCAGATAGACAGCCAGCTCTTCAATGTGATACTCAATCCCAATTCCAGAAGAAAGGCAGTCACAAATAAGAATAAAGATTACGGCAAGATAGATGGAAAAAAGAGTGGGGCAATAATACAACCCTGCTTAACACCAGTACGGATGTTGAATGGGTCCATCTCCAGCCTATTACAGAGAATGGTGGCGGTCATCCCATCATGAAGTAGCCTGAGAACATGAATGAACTTCAATGGACAACTGAACCTACACAGCACCTTCCATAATGCTTCATGACTGATGGAATGGCTTTAGTTAGGTCAATAAATGCCATAAACAATGGCTGGTGTTGTTCTCTTGGATCTGCCATGCAACAAAAATCATGTCGGTGGTGCCCTGAGATGGTCTGAAACCACATTAACAACAAGGAGTCTGGTGGCACCTTAAAAACTAACATTTATTTGGGCATAAGCTTTTGTGGGTAAAACACCACATTTTCAGATGCATGGAGTGAAAATTACAGATGCAGGCATTCTTATACTGACACATGAAGAGAAGAGAGTTACCTCACAAGTGGAGAACCAGTGTTGGCAGGGCCAATTCGATCAGGGTGGGTGTAGTCCACTCCCAATAATTGAGGAGGAGGTGTCAATTCCAGGAGAGGCAAAGCTGCTTCTATAATGAGACAACCACTCCCAGTCCCTATTCAAGCCTAAATTAATGGTGTTAAATTTTCAAATGAATTTTAGTTCTGCTGTTTCTCTTTGAAGTCTGTTTCTGAAGTTTTTTTGTTCAAGTACAGCTACTTTCAAATCTGTTATAGAATGTCCAGGAAGATTGAAGTGTTCTTCCACTGGCTTTTGTGTGTTACCATTTCTGATGTCCGATTTGTGTCCATTTATTCTTTTACGTAGGGACTGTCTGGTTTGGCCTATGTACATGGCAGAGGGGCATTGCTGGCACATGATGACATATATAACATTGGTAGACATGCAGGTGAATGAACCCCGATGGTATGGTTGATGTGGTTGGGTCCTCTGATGGTGTTGCTAGAGTAGATATGGGGACAGAGTAGGCAACGAGGTTTGCTACAGGTTTGCTAACATGGCTACCCCCTGATACTTGAAACCACATTGGGATTCCAGAAGAACATCTTCAGCAAGAGGGAGGAGACCATTCAAAAGGATGGAAGGATCTTCCTGGCGATGGAGAGGAGGACAATACCTCGGTAATTCCCACACATTGACTTGTCCCCTTTCTTAAAAATGGTCAAAATATTGGCATTCTTTAGATTGGATGGAATTTTTGTTGCTACTTCATATACAATAGTCAAGAGAATGTGGGTTGCAGATGGTGCAGGGGTATCTGAAGTGCCCTGTTCTGCTATCACTGTTGCTATCTGGGGAGCTGAGAATCTAGTATACAGGATAAAGAGAGAGTGGTTATCATGTAAGATAAGCAAAACTGATATTCTGACTACCATGAAGTTGTGCTTTATTTTCTTGTTTCTTTTATATCTTAGTGGAAGGATTTTAAAATGTGGGGCATCCCAAATACATGAAAATGAAGGCTGAAGGGCAGGACAGTAACCTTTTAAAACAAAAGTGATAGATATGGAAATAGAGGAATTTGTTGAAATACAAATAATGTAGTATCCTTTGTTCTTCAGTGACAGAGGGGTTAAATATGTAACCCAAAGTCAGTTATTCAGTGATTGATTCCTTGATTGCTGCTGGATTTATTACCTGCTTTTCTGGAAGTTGTACCAGGTACTAATTTAGATCGAATAATGTTTTTGGTGTCTTTTAGTAAGCATAGATCTAATGCAGGACAAAAAGGAGGAAGGGGACAGGAGAAATGATCACAGCATTTCCTAATCTCATTAGTGCAATCATGTCGTTTAGATCTTTGGTATATAGGAAAAGGAGAATTTTTTCCTCCATTAGCTATTGATGCAGAACAGCTATAGGGAAATGCAGATTCAGTTATAAGAGGATCCAACACACATACTCAAGTACAAGTTTGGCAGAACCTTGCTTCAGTGCCTGTATTTCTGGATGATGAATGCTGTGCAAATTATACAGCTCTCCGGGTACAGAAAAAATTCAAATAACATTGAACTAATATGAATACAAGATGGCAAGAGCAAATATCAAGACTTCACTGTGAAGTGTATACATGGTATTTGTCCCTAATTTTAAAAGGAGATATAGCCTTCTCTCTTCTATTTCCAGGCAGTGTTTTACTGTTACTTTGGATCTTGTTTGGTCCCAAGCATTGGTTTATTGCCAGAGGATTTCTGAGTCCCTTACTTTTAGTCCTTCCACTATTCCTAAAACCAAGTAAGTTTGGTTAAAAAAAATCTATTTTTGATTCACAGCACTTCTTCAGTCAATATGATGGGTTCTGAGACCCTTCACTTCAGCAAGCTCCATGCATCTTCCACATGGCCTGTGCTGTGCTTCGTATGATCTTGACTCTGGTATATGCCAAGGGGACTTGCACCTCCCTGAAGGAGGAAATACAGAATTTGGGTCAGTCTGAACTACATACCTGCCAATGTTCTTACTCTTGCAATAGGAACATATGAGGAGGGCAAAAAGTGACACGGTTTCCATGGGGGCAGTCAAAGGAGGCACAATGGTAGCCAGCACAAAGGAATGTAGGGCACTTATTAGACCTAAAAGTGCCAGGTCACACAGGATTAAGCTGAAAACAGCAGAAGTCTTTTGTAAGAGGATCCATGACAAATGATTGGGGAATCCAGTTAGTGGCTAGAAAAGATACCAAGGTTTCAAAAAAGTTTGTGGGGAATGGATGTTGTAGAGGGATTACAGTGATGACCCTTTGTTAGCAGAGCTATGCAGAAAAAAAAAAAAAGAGAGAGAGAGGTGGACTTCTTTCTGTACCCAAAATTAAAACCGTTCTGCTAAAATCAGAACACTTGACCAGTATGGAGTCCTGGGGTGAAATCTGGGTCTCATCTAAGTCAATGGCAAAACTCCCACTGACTTCAGTGAGGCCAGGATTTCACTCTGGTCTTTGATATTGATAGTTCACTGACTGGATATTTAATTTATATGTTGTTGTTTCCCTTGAAAATCTGAATAAAAAAGTTGGAATTCTATAGACATATGTCTCAGTGAAACGCCTTAACATGGCAACTAGACAAAATATTTGTCCATGTAATTTTGTCTTACTGATTTTTGTTGTTGTTTTAATTTATATAATCAAATACCTGAATCTCAGAAACTTCATGAATTAATAGTGGCTTGATGTTATTTTTCCCTTCCTGGTGTGTATTCTTTGACTCTGTTCACTATGTTTGTAGGATCAGCAAGAACTTCTTTTGTTACAAAGGCAGCATGAAACTAGAGATTTGAGAGAGTCTTAAAATATTTCCACTGAGAGATAAAAGAAAATAAAGCTAATATGCCAAAGGTGTTTCAGCTCTAAGTAATTTCTGTGTAAAGAAATCCATGTGTAAAGAAATAAAAGTAAAAGCACCTTAAGGATCGTAGATGGCCTGGTGAGTAATTACATTGCAAAAATTCGTATAGAATAAAGTTATGGCTTTTTTGTTTTGTTTTGTTCAATTACTTTGGTATTTTAGGAAGGTGGAGGGAAGCCCATTCAATTTGCTTCAGAAATGGCACCAGATCTTCATGTGCCATCTTGGGTGTAAAACAAAAAATGACTCACAAGTCTATGTTCCGACTGAGAAAATGGTTTTAGTTCCATTAAATAGCTGTTGCTATGGTAACTTTGGGCTGCAGCCTTTATAGTCTGAGCTCCTAAGGAGAATAGAAGTTGAATCTAATGGGTGAGAATCAAGTCTTTCTTGAGAGAGGATGAAAGTATACAGGAGGATCTCAATTACCAAGAATAGAAGGACTACTCTTTCATAATTACTTGTAATGAACACAGGTTTTTTTCGGCTGTGTATTCACCTGTTAACTTTTGTTACTCCGTAATTTTTAACTGGAAGTATCTTCTTTCTAGTGAAAAATCTAAGAGGAAAAACAGCTAAACAGTAATGCAATAAAAGTAAAACTAATTGTTCAATGGATCCTGTATTTTGATGTCTGAAATACAGAATTATGTAATACAATATGGCAGCGACCAGCTTCCTTTAGGAGCATTGTCTCAATATCCAGGACCAACAATCAGAACGATATTAAATACAAAAGAAATACAATTTATTAAAATTGATATAATGCTGTTGGAGGCAGTTTGAATGATGTGATACTCCACTGACTTTATTCTGGTTTGGTAGCATTTTATACCTTTGCACAGGCATAGGTGTGCAAGGCAGAGGAGAATCAGGTTTATATTGGGTTCATATTGTCTGCAGTGTGGGAGATAGGAGGTTCACTGCTCAGGACTTTAAATAAGAATTTAAATAAATAGTAATGCCCTGTTTTGTGCCAGCAGCCAGAGGCAGCTGACGGTAGTTTGGTGACTAGGGATGGGATTCCACAAAGGTATTGAGGCACCTAACCTCCAGACGTGGGGACCTAAGTCCCATTTTGAAGTGCTACTGCAATTCACAAAGCTCCCACTTGGCTGCCGCCTAATGCTATAGGTGCCTAAATTCACTTGGTGCCTAAGTTTCTGCAGTAAAAGTTCCCTAGGTGCTTATGTTCCTACCTCTGAGCATGTGTGCTTCTGCCTCACTCTAGGCAGCTGGGCACCTATCTTCTGCCTAAGCCTCAAAGGGACTTATGAACCAGGGCAAGACGGCTGTGCCTCTGCCTAAATTGTGTGTGAGGCCCAATCCAGTAGGCATCTTCAGAAGCTAACTCTGCACAAAATGGATAAGGGGAGGAGGAGCTCCCTCATAACTTTTAGTCCTGTGGTTAGGGAACTCACTTGGGATGTGGGAGGCCACCAGTTTGAGTCCCCCCTCTGCCTGATGAGAAGATGGAATCTGAAGAGGCACCTGCCACCTCTACCAGATTGGGCTCCGCACACAAGTTAGACCGAGAAGTACCTGTCTTCCCATTGTTCATGGATCTCCTTCCTGCAGCCTGGATTTAGGTGTCTATTTCTGAGAGATGGAAAGGATTTAAGACTAGGGTTACCATATTTGAACATTCAAAAAAGAGGACACTCCGGGGGAGGGGGAGGGGAGAGGTATTTGCTTGCACCCCCCCCACACCCGGCCCCGCCCCAACTCCACCCCTTCTCCACCCCCATTCCAACCCCCTCCCCAAAATCTCCACCCCCTCCCTGCCCCATTGGACCCCTTCCCCAAATCCCCGCCCCAGCCCCGCCTTCTCCCCTGAGTGCACCGCATTCCCCTTCCTCTCCCCTCACTCCCAGCTGCGCTCACTGACTAGCTTAGGTGACTCCCCACCTAGTATGCTGGCTTTGTGAGTTGCATTCTAAGGTGCCTGTGTCTTCCCATTCATTGTACAGGGAGTCCAGGTGCCTAATTCAGGGTTTGTGAATAACAGAGTGTTCCTGTGATTTCCTAGGCACCTAAAAGTTAGGTACTGAAACACTCAGCCACAATGCCTAAATCCCTTTATGAATCAGGGCCTAAATGCCTAATGTTGTTCCACCGACTCCTATTGCTAGATCTTGCAAATCATGGGATGCTTCCTGTTTGATCTTTCTGATGGTTGTTGTTAAAATTAGTTCAAGACAATACAAATCTATTTTCCAAGAGTCAAGGGTAAGATTCTAATGACTCCTCTTTGACTCAGAGGAGAGAGGGAAAAATAAGCCTGTAACTTGCAGTCAAAGGACTAGAACACCTTTTAACAACTAGACTAATCCAAATAGTTTGAGATGCACATTGAGTCAGATTCTCTGTTGCACTTCTCAGGAGGCACAGCACAAAAGACGCAGGGTGGGAGGGTGGAAAGGTGACTTTGAATCACCTTTTAAATCTCACAGATTCTAGTCTACTCTGGGAGTCACAGTGGCTCCTAGCATAAGTTAGGGTAGCCCCTGGTTCCACCAAGAGCCTGGTCTAACTTACAGCAGTTTCCCCATGGCCCCACGTGAGATACTCTGCTTTCCAGAGCACTTTAGCCATTCCCCTTCCTAGCCTCACCCTTGGCATGCGCCTATGCTGGGGCTGTATCTATCCTGGCCCCTATGATGCCCCTGCACTAAGGCGATTCCCTGAGGGAACATAGCAGGGGCTGGAATCCAGCCCAAAGATCATAACTGATTCTGCACTAATTATTACCTGGTACAGGAGAGGAACAATCTCAATGGTATCATCCCCTGCACACATAAACTTGAATATACGTTCATGGTCATGAATTAGTGGAGTTAGTCAACAGAGGGTGACGGGACAGGAATCCAGACCTTATTTAGCCAAATCTGCCTTGGGAGTGCGTAAATAAGAAGAATGAGAGGAGAACGCAAGGTAGCAGAGTCACTCACTTGCATTTCCTACAGTTGTGGATGCTTGCCAGCTACAGCCAAAGAGACAGACCTTCTGGAAATGATAATAGGATTCTTTCTAAAAATGTAATTGTGACGAAGTGGGACTGTTCTTAATGTTTCTCTGAATACTGTAGGAGTGCCTCAGTTTCCCCTATGCATTTCTTAAGTCTCTAGGTGGTGGGATAAGGGGGTGTAATTGTTGCAGAGCAAAGGGCCAGTGTACATAAATGGCTGACACTCTGTCTCCTGGCAACTGATGGCCTGGGCCCTCCCCCCATGCAAGGTGATAGCTAAAGGGTCGGAGAACAAAGGAATCAGGTGACCTCCTGGCCCGGGAAAGGGACAAAGCCCAGAGGAGGAGGGGCTGGAGGGTAAGTCAGTTTGGGCAGGCTGGGGACCAGGAGTGAAATGCAGACGTGGTTGTCTGGCTCACTGCCTCCCAAAATGGACCCAGCTGAGGGATCCTGTTCTCTGTACCCACAAGATCTGTTTTAGACTGTGTTCCTGTTATCTAATAAACCTCTGTTTTACTGTCTGACTAAGAGTCACATCTGACTGTGAATTTGGGGTGCAGGACCCTCTGCCTTCCCCGGGACCCCGCCTGAGCAGACTCACTGTGGGAAGCGCACAGAAGGGCAGAGGATGCTGAATGCTCTGAGGTCAAACGCAGGAAGGTGGAAGCTGTGTGAGCTTTTTCCCTGTAGACAGTCTGCTCACAGAGAGGAGACTTCACCAGAACCCTGACTGGCTTCGTAGGGAGCAGTTCCAGAGCATTGCCCGGGGACTCCGTGACAGTAATTCACTCGCTCTGTAACAACTTTCCTATTTGCAATTAAATTCAATGTATTAATCAAGAGATTCTAGGTAATAGCTGTCTGCTGCTTGACTTTGAATTCTGCATCTTTGAAAATATAATAAATATCATTGCCTCCCCTGAAAGAGTCTGGTTCTTATTAAAAGACCCTGCCCAGATAGATTTTCAGGATATAAATGGGCCTTTGACTCCCCTCTTTATAAAGAAAAAAGCAAAAAGACATCCATGTTATAGCAAGGGAGATGCGGTTTGGACAAGATCTGTGGTCAAGTGGAGCAACTGAATTTTCAGAAGTGTCTGCTGTTTTAGTACAGTCTCTTGGGAGCAAGAGCAAGGTTCCAGTTACCACCTTGGATTTGCTATGTGAGGATTGCTAGCATAAAGTTTGGTAGCTCTAGACATTCTGTAGCTGACAGGGAGCATGATTCAGTGGATGGGGCAGTTTGCTGAGACTTAGGAGACCTGGGATCTCTTCCTAGTTCTGTTGTTGACCTGGTGCATGACCTTGGGCAAGTCATTTCAATTCTCCATTCATCTGTTTTCCTTTACCCTTTATCTTGTCATCTGGTAAAGTCTTTAGGACAAGGACTGGTATGTCTTGGTACAGTGCCAAGCACAATGGGGCCCTGATTTCATAAAGTTCTAGGTACTCTCTATGGCTAGAAGGTCAAATCTGGACTTTCAAAGAACCCATTTATTTTTCAGGATTTTAATGTATTTCTTTATATTTTGACAGTAACCGCACGTGTTCATGCTGGTGCCTGGCGTGGGAACAGTCATAGGTCCCTAGTAATCTTAAATCTCCACCTTGCAGAAGACTTGGAAATAGTTTCAAGTTCCCTGAGGGGTCAGTGTCACTATCAAAGGATGACTGCCTCCAGCATGTCCCCTTGTGGCCTCACGGGTGGCCCTGCAAGCGGGTCCCCACCTCAATTTTCCTCTTGCAGAGTGTGCAGTAACTCCACACAAGCTTTCCAAGTATAAATAGCTCTTTGCAGGGTTGATTTGGTCCAAAAAGCCTCACAACCACAATCCAGATGTCCCCAGCATAGTCTAAACAGTACATTCACTCTTTCAAGTCCCAGCAGTCCATCTAAACACCAAGTAGAGCTCCAACAGCTGTCACCATGCCCCAGCTCCTAGTTACAGCTCCAACCCCTACCCAGAGACATCAGTTGGCTCAGCCCTCCATCATTCCCCAGCCTTCAGCCCTCTTAGGTCCACTGGTTTAACTCTCTGGCTCAGCATCTCCCGGCTGCTCTCATATACCAGCCCTCTCTACCATGGATCGCCAGGCTGGGAAAGTTTCTGCTTTCGCCACTCTGATCTGGCTTCTTTGCTCATTACCACTCCCTCCTTCAGGGCATCCCTTCCCTGAAGCTCTCAACCCAACTCTGTTCTTATTCTGAACTCTGGGGCCCAGATTTTTCAAGCTATTTGGGCATCGCTGTGTTGAATGTCGCAAACCCTGATTTAGGAGGATAAATTTCAGTTTAAAAGGGATTTAGGCACTTAGGACTCTAAATCTCACTGACCACTGATGCAATTTAGACCCTAAGTGCCTAAATCCCTTTAAAATATGACATAGGCTCCTAAATCAGTTAGTGTTGCAACACTGAGCGCAGCATTGCCTAAACAGCTTTTAAAATCTGGGGTTGGGTTCTTAACTCACCCATTCTGGACTCTCTTTCAGGGCATCCTTTCCCTGAGGATCCTGGACTCCTTGCCACTGGGCTGTCTCATTTATAACTCCCACTGGAAGCTCCACCCTCCTCATTACATCACACTCACTAAATTACATCACCTGGACTAGAACAGGAGAGCTGGGCCGGACTTCATTTAAGAGTCATAGAGGCAAGAAATTCTACCAAGTCAAGTGTACTGTAACAAAACAAGGGTTTGGTTTTTCTTGACAGGCTTGAATGCTGTTGAGAGCTCTCAAATTACTGCAGTATATTCAGAGGGAGGTGGGCAAGGGGAACAGGTGGAATCAGAGTGTGAATATTTTGTTGTCATTGACAAACAGACCAAAGAAAAGTAATGAGTGTGGACAGTCCTGAGTCCTATATCAAGTCAAGAATAATATTAAAAACAGTCACACCACTAATTGTCTACTTTCAATCTGTGGAAAGAGAATAGGCTGAATCCCTGAAAAGGTACTTGAGATCACAGCCTGAGAAGCTGCGAAAGGAGAATGAAACATCTTTTGAGGATTTCTGATCACCATTGACCCAAAGCCAAACACTTTTAGTTTATTCATTTCCTTGCAGTTGGCATCTCTGATATTTTGGAGCTAGTTTTGTGTTACTTTGCTTTCCAGAACTTCCAGAGTACAGAGCATTCTAGCCATTCCTCTTCCGACCCCCATCCTTGACATGTCCCTGTGCTGGGGCTGTACCTGTCCTGGCCCCCTAGAAAACCCCTGCATTAAGCGGATTCCCTGGGGGAACATACCAGGGACTGGAATCAGCTCAAAGACCATAAGTGAATCTGCACTAATTAGCACCTGGGACATGAGAAGAAGAATCTCCATGATATCATCTCCTAAACACATAAACTTGAATATACGTACATACATAGTCATGAAGCAGAGTGGAGTTAGCCAAAAGAGGTTGCCTGGACATGAATTCAGACTATATCTAGCCAAATCCACCAAGGGGGAGGGTAAATAAGAGGAATGAGAGGAGGACCCAGGATACATCTGAGGAAAAGGAACAGAAGGAGATTCTGCTGATTGGAAGGCATGAGATGCACTGTCCTAGGGATGTGGGTTCCACGACCACCGCTCTCAAGAGAAGAAGGTGGGTGGTGGTGGTCGGGGACTCTCTCCTCAGGGGGACTGAGTCATCAATCTGCCGCCCCAACCGGGGTTTGACTAGATGACCTCCTGAGGTCCCTTCCACCCCTGATATTCTATGATTCTATGACCCAAGGTAGAGGAGTCACTTGCTCACTCACACTTGGGGTAGTGGGGCTTGAACTCTAAACATAGCTGTGTCGACTGCTTTGAAGTTGTGGCTTGGGCTGGAGCTCCTATATATGCTAAGGACAAGTTATGGTTGCTATAGGAACCAAAACTTTTTGAATTTCTTGATGTTTGTGTGTTTACTAATGTATCTACCTCAAAAGGCTGTTGTGAGGATGAAGCTTGTGTAAATGGCTTTCAGATGCTATAAGTATTATTTAAATACCAAACCATAAAGCTGCAGTAATGTAGGCGTTTTGCATTGAAAGGCTGTACTTTAAGCTTAGCAGACAATACTAGAAGAAATAAATTGCTGCTTGAGAAAGTAAAAAACACAAAGTGAAATTACTGAAAATGAAATAATGTTGCTTGAAAGGGGAAAAGAAGGATGTGGGATGTGGGTGAAGAAGGATTTGCCTTGTTTGCTGAATGGATTGTTTACTTCTAAAATGTGTTTAAATTTGACACTAATAATATGGCAGTTGAATTTAAGGTTCTTAAAAGGCTCAGTGTTCAAAAAGAAATATGTTAGGTAAATAGTAAACACAAACCTTTTCTGATTATTACACCAATATAACTGCAGATTGAAAACTAGTTTAAAATCTCTCTAAGCTTCCAGACTATTAGTGGGACAAATCATATCTTTTATAGCAAGGTGGCTGCCACAAGTAACAGACTCAGAAAAGCCAACTGTAATTAAAAACTGTATTTTTCAAGCATAGTATGTTTTTCACTTTGTTGAGATACACCTTTTTATGAACTTTCAGCCTGCTGGACTAAAGAAAAACAAAGTCTTCTGTTATGGCAGTTCATTTACTGATATTTCATGCAACACCACTACAGTTTGGCATGTGATCAAATAAACCCCAAGATCTCAAAATAAAATACCAAATTTTTCCCAGATTAAGGACATAATCATATAAAAACCACTCATCTTTGTATGTTTTCCCCAAAACCATTAATCTAGCACTCAGAGTTTAGCACAGGTTCTTAAATCTTACCCAAACTTCCTGGTTTCATTTTTGACCTGTTTCCAGGATTTGTTAAAGTTTTGCATAGTGCTATGTGTTCTTGTTTCCCAAAGACAGTCATTCTAAATTTTAAGGAAGATGGACAATTGCTGTTTCTATGTCAGCCTTTGTGCATTATTGGTCGCTTGCTGCAATATAAAAATATCAATTCCTGAATAGTTTTCCTTTTGTTTAAAATTTGTGAGCACCATCTACTTCTCTGACCATTTCTTTCATCACTAGCTAAACTCGCAGGGCCAGATTCTTAGCTGATGTAAGTCTGTGAACCTCCATTGACTTCAGAGAATCTATGCTGAGTCTGTTTACCATAAGTAGTTAACACATACAGTGGTGTAGTCCTGAATGGGCTGTACACTACTGGAATGCCCCTGCCAGTGTGATCTTGCATGCACGTGCCATGTCACGCTCAGTGGAGGACACCATTTTGAGAGCAAAATGGTGTCATGTGGCAAAAGTGCTGGAACACTGTTCATCCCAGTTCCACTATATCTTTGAACACATATTATAAGAGACCATTCAAGGTGAAGTGGCTAGACCTGCCACCCCACACTGGAACCCATACAGGGTATCATGAAACACTTACAACCTGTACTCAATGTGGACCACATCCTGAAGAAATCTTTCCCAACCCCCCTCTTCTGACTTTCAAACAACTCCCAGCCTCGCCAAGATCATCATCAGACGCAAGCTACCCACAGACCAGGACACACCAACTCAAAGCAGCACCAGATCCTGGCATAACAACAGATGCAAAACCTACAGATATAACTCTATCCCATGATGATCAGTACAGCCCCACAACACACTTTTCAGGATCCATGGGTCCCACACATGCCTATCACAACACATTGTGTGCCTCATCCAGTGCACTAAATGCTCCAATAACAATGATGTGGGTGAAACCAGGCAATCACTGTGCTTGCAAATGAATTCACACAGCAAAATGATAAAAGCACTGTGTTGCCTGTGGGTGAACACTTTTCACAAAGCAGTCGCTCCAAATCTGACCTCTCAGCCCTCATCCTCAAAGGAAAACTCATCAACAGCTTCAAATGATGAGCCTGGGAGCTAAATTCATAACTGTGCTAGATACTAAAAAATCATGGCCTTAATAAAGATTTATGACTTGTTACAAAAATCTATAACCCACTAACCCCCCTTTTTGTCCGATGACTACAGAGGTGTTAACGGGCTATTTTACCTTGAATGGTCTCATACAATATGTGTAAACTACTTGTGCTAAACTATCTGTTCCACCTTGAATTTAGCTGTGACACTCTGAGTTCCTTTCCCAGACCTGAAGAAAAGCTCTTTGTAAGCTTGGATGCCTGTCTCTTTCACCAACAGAAGTTGGTCCAGTAAAAGATATTACCTCACCCACTTTGTCTCTGTAATGTCCTGGGACCAACATGTCTACAACAACACTGCAACCATCACTGGTTTACATATATTGTATAAGACAGATGCTATTAAATGCTGATTCCAAAGGGCAATGCAATTTACTGAGTTGATTTACAAAATCATTCTCTAGATTTGAAACTGATGAAAGTACCATTTATTGGAAGTTAGGAAGAATTTCAATCATCATTTATTTACTTCCCACATAGTGTGCCAATAACACGGATTCAGCTTGGAAACCCACTAATTTACCAAGTGAAAAATCAGCCAACCACAGAAGTAAATGCTCTCCACCTCCTCCTGTGTCCTCCTCCTGTTTGTAATGGATAAATAAAAGAGGTCATAGCTCTACTCATTCCATCTCTCTTACACTCTGGCAGCATTTCTTACTGGTGTTAGAACCAGCAGGAGAGTTAAATGATATGGCACAGAATGCAAGGTGAGAAATCAAGTGAGAATTATGAAATTAGAAGAGAAATGCGTGATGGAATAACAGGCTTTTGCTGTTTTTTAGAATTTGGCTTTCAATTGTTTCTGAATTGGTATAGAAAAGTGGTTCTCAACCAGGGGTAAATGTACCCCTGCGGGTAGAGGTCTTCCAGGGGGTACATCAACTCATCTAGATATTTGCCTACTTTTACAACAGGCTACATAAAAAGCCTAGCGAAGTCAGTACAAACTAAAATTTTATACAGACCAAATGAGAAAAAAAGCACTTTTTCAGTCATAGCATGCTGTGACACTTTTTAATTTTTATGTCTGATTTTATAAACAAGTCATTTTGAAGTGAGGTGAAACTTGGGCTACGCAAGACAAATCCGAGTCCTGAAAGAGGTATAGTAGTCTGGAAAAGCTGAGAATCACTGAAATAGAATACATGTTTTCCTTGGCTTTTCTTGCAGTTAAATCGTATCTAGCAGTAGGTCATCTGCACTCATTGCTGTCACTTGTCAGCAACAAACACTTTCCATAGGATAATATTAGCTTCAGACCATGTGCACATTAGGGAATTTTAGGAAGTCATTCAGTGACAGGAACATTCTGAGCAGGTTTAATTGAGATGATGGTAAAAGCGTGAGTAGCCAGCAATCCTTGCTCACATGAGAGGTCTGTCTGATGCAGCTGCACCAGCAGTAGGGATTCTTTTGCTACAGTTCCCTAGAGCAGATCTGGTTTGAGAGTGAAGATGTGGCCTTCTAGAGCCGCATGTGGTGTAGATTTCAGAGTAACAGCCGTGTTAGTCTGTATTCGCAAAAAGAAAGGAATACTTGTGGCACCTTAGAGACTAACCAATTTATTTGAGCATAAGCTTTCGTGAGCTACAGCTCACTTCATCGGATGCACACTGTGGAAAGTATAGAAGATCTTTTTATACACACAAAGCATGAAAAAATGGGTGTTTACCACTACAAAAGGTTTTCTCTCCCCCCACCCGACTCGCCTGCTGGTAACAGCTTATCTAAAGTGATCACTCTCCTTACAATGTGTATGATAATCAAGGTGGGCCATTTCCAGCACAAATCCAGGGTTTAACAAGAACGTCTGGGGGGAGGGGGGAGATAGGAAAAAACAAGGGGAAATAGGTTACCTTGAATAATGACTTAGCCACTCCCAGTCTCTATTCAAGCCTAAGTTAATTGTATCCAATTTGCAAATGAATTCCAATTCAACAGTCTCTGGCTGGAGTCTAGTTTTGAAGTTTTTTTGTTGTAATATCGCAACTTTCATGTCTGTAATCGTGTGACCAGAGAGATTGAAGTGTTCTCCAACTGGTTTATGAATGTTATAATTCTTGACATCTGATTTGTGTCCATTTATTCTTTACGTAGAGACTGTCCAGTTTGACCAATGTATATGGCAGAGGGGCATTGCTGGCACATGGTGGCATATATCACATTGGTGGATGTGCAGGTGAACGAGCCTCTGATAGTGTGGCTGAAGTTATTAGGCCCTGTGATGGTGTCTCCTGAATAGGTATGTGGGCACAGTTGGCAACGGACTTTGTTGCAAGGATAGGTTCCTGGGTTAGTGGTTCTGTTGTGTGGTATGTGGTTGCTGGTGAGTATTTGCTTCAGGGGGGGCTGTCTGTAGGCAAGGACTGGCCTGTCTCCCAAGTTTTGTGAGAGTGTTGGGTCATCCTTCAGGATAGGTTGTAAATCCTTAATAATGCATTGGAGGGGTTTTAGTTGGGGGCTGAAGGTGACGGCTAGTGGCGTTCTGTTATTTTCTTTGTTAGGCCTGTCCTGTAGTAGGTGACTTCCGGGAACTCTTCTGGCTCTATCAATCTGTTTCTTCACTTCCGCAGGTGGGTATTATAGTTGTAAGAATGCTTGATAGAGGTCTTGTAGGTGTTTGTCTCTGTCTGAGGGGTTGGAGCAAATGCGGTTGTATCGCAGAACTTGGCTGTAGACGATGGATCGTGTGGTGTGGTCAGGGTGAAAGCTGGATGCATGTAGGTAGGAATAGCAGTCAGTAGGTTTCCGGTATAGGGTGGTGTTTATGTGACCATTGTTTATTAGCACTGTAGTGTCCAGGAAGTGGATCTCTTGTGTGGACTGGACAAGGCTGAGGTTGATGGTGGGATGGAAATTGTTGAAATCATGATGGAATTCCTCAAGGGCTTCTTTTCCATGGGTCCAGATGATGAAGATGTCGTCAATATAGTGCAAGTAGAGTAGGGGCGTTAGGGGACGAGAGCTGAGGAAGCGTTGTTCTAAGTCAGCCATAAAAATGTTAACATACTGTGGGGTCATGCGGGTACCCATAGCAGTGCCGCTGATTTGAAGGTATACATTGTCCCCAAATGTAAAATAGTTATGGGTAAGGACAAAGTCACAAAGTTCAGCCACCAGGTTTGCCGTGACGTTATTGGGGATAGTGTTCTTGACGGCTTGTAGTCCATCTTTGTGTGGAATGTTGGTGTAGAGGGCTTCTACATCCATAGTGGCCAGGATGATGTTATCAGGAAGATCACCGATGGATTGTAGTTTCCTCAGGAAGTCAGTGATGTCTCGAAGGTAGCTGGGAGTGCTGATAGCGTAGGGCCTGAGGAGGGAGTCTACATAACCAGACAATCCTGCTGTCAGGGTGCCAATGCCTGAGATGATGGGGTGCCCAGGATTTCCAGGTTTATGGATCTTGGGTAGTAGATAGAATATCCCAGGTCGGGGTTCCAGGTGTAGAGGTGTAGAGAGGCCCTACCACTGCTCCTCAGATGGAGTGGAGGGGAGCATTTGTCACATAGATCTTCGCCTGCTATAGTGAAACCACACTTCTAGTCTGTGAGCAAATCTACACTTAAAGTGTGCCACCAGTGGTAGCCATAGTGGGAGTCCTAATATGGACATGCATTGGCCTTTTAACCCTATGTCATCTAACTTCTCAGAGTAACTTTAGACAACAGGGGTAAAAGTGCCATCTTATCTGTGCTAACACTCACACTGCTGGGACCATAGCTGGAGATGCACGTATAGATTTCCTGAAAAGGAAACCCTTTTAATGAAGATACGAATAAATAAATCACTTTACAAAAAGTGACAGGGTGTTGCTTCTATTTTCTTTTTCTTTCTAGTGATGCCTGTATTTATTTTAATAAGTTGTCTAGTTTTTGGAGTCCTACTCTTGTGTTTTTTCTTTCCATAGTGTGATTAGTAAGGAAATAACAGGCAAATAAAGAATAGCAGAATATGCTGTGTACATATAATTGGGAACTGGTGATATAACAACTGACAGTACATTTTGCGATCAAGAGGAAGTAAATATGTGAAACTTTTATACCTGTAAAAGCAGATAGGCGTTCCTGGAGGCAGGAGCGTGACAGACAGACTTTCTGAACACCTACACCTTCGGCAAACAGGGATTTTATAGAACAGCAAGCTCCACTGCACGGTGTTTACTCCAACTATTTTTAGTATTCTAAGGGACATTTTTTTTTACCTGCTCAGGCATTCGAAGAAAATGAGCACTGATCTCTTGTATCTGAGTAAGACTTACTTCATTCCTCTGTATACATGACAGAAACAGATTCAAGTTACCAAGCATATCGTACTCACGTGTAAGCCAAAAAAGTGTAGGTTTGAGGTTGTGATGAGTATGTTTCAAGATCAGTTTTATAGGCAAGTCAGTGTGGCCCAGGGATATGATGAATGCAGTCAGTAGTACACTAAATTACAGCCCACTGCCTTCCTCATTTTTAAGTAAGAGGTGGATCCCTGTGAAAAGCTGTTAGGATCAAGATGGAGCTTTGAATGCTGGGACTTGGGTTGTTATTTCTATTTGGAAGGCACTAAGAGTATGTCTACACTACAAAATTAGGTCGAATTTATAGAAGTCGGTTTTTTAGAAATCATTTTTTCTAGTCAATTGTGTGTCCCCCCACACTAAATGCTCTAAGTGCATTAAGTGCATTAACTCGGCGGAGTGCTTCCACAGTACCGGAGCGTTGTACTGTGGGTAGCTATCCCACAGTTCCCGCAGTCTCTGCTGCCCATTGGAATTCTGGGTTGAGATCCCAATGCCTAATGGGGCAAAAACATTGTCGCGGGTGGTTCTGGGTACATGTCGTCAGACCCTTCCTTCCTCCCTCCGTGAAAGCAACGGCAGACAATCATTTCGCGCCTTTTTTCCTGAGTTACCTGTGCAGACGCCATACCACGGCAAGCATGGAGCCTGCTCAGCTCACTGTCACTGTATGTCTCCTGGATACTGGCAGATGTGGTACTGCGTTGCTACATAGCAGCAACACATTGCCTTGTGGCCGCGGATGGTGCAATAGGCCTGATAACCATCGTCATCATGTCCGAGGTGCTCTTGGCTGCCTTGGTAAGGTTGATCAGGAGCGCCTGGGCAGACATGGGCTCAGGGACTAAAATAGGAGTGACTTGACCAGGTCATTCTCTTTAGTCCTGCCGGCAGTCCTGTTGTACTGTCTTCTGGCGAGCAGGCAGGAGATGAGGATGGCTAGCAGTCCTACTGCACTGTCTGCTGCCAGCCAAAGATGTAAAAGATAGATGGAGTGGATCAAAACAAAAAATACACCAGATTTGTTTTGTATTCATTTGCTCCCTCCTCCCTTCATGAAATCAATGGCCGACAATTGTTTCGGTGAGGTCTGTCAGGGGCACCTTGAAAAGTTTAATGGAGATTCAGTCCTGCCTGAAATACTGGGGGGAGGGATAGCTCATTGTGTTGAGCATTGGCCTGCTAAACCCAGGGTTTTGAGTTCAATCCTTGAGGGGGCCATTCTGTGTAACAGTTGTTTTTGTTTCTCCTTGATGTAAAGCCACCCCCTTTGTTGATTTTAATTTCCTGTAAGCCAACCCTGTAAGCCATGTCATCAGTTGCCCCTCCCTGCATCAGAGTAATGGCAGACAATCGTTCCGTGCCTTTTTTCGGTGCAGACGCCATACCACGGCAAGCATGGAGCCTGCTCAGATCACTTTGGCAATTAGGAGCACATTAAACAGCACGCGCATTATCCAGCAGTATATGCAGCACCAGAACCTGGCAAAGTGAAACCGGACGAGTAGGCGACGTCAGCATGGTGATGAGAGTGATGAGGACATGGGACACAGACTTCTCTCAAAGCACGGGCCCTGGCAATGCGGGCATCATGGTGCTACTGGGGCAGGTTCATGCGGTGGAAGGCCAATTCTGGGCCCGGGAAACAAGCAGAGACTGGTGGGACTGCATAGATTTGCCGGTCTGGGACGAATTCCAGTGGCTGTGAAACTTTCGCCTGCGTAAGAGCACTTTCATGGAACTTTGTGACTTGCTTTCCCCTGCCCTGAGGCACAAGAATACCAAGATGAGAGCAGCCCTCACAGTTGAGAAGCAAGTGGCAATAGCCCTGTGGAAGCTTGCAACGCCAGACAGCTACCGGTCAGTTGGGAATCAATTTGGAGTGGGCAAATCTACTGTTGGGGCTGCTGTGATGCAGGTAGCCCACGCAATCAAAGATCTGCTGATATCAAGGGTAGTGACCCTGGGAAATATGCAGGTCATAGTGGATGGCTTTGCTGCAATGGGATTCCCTAACTGTGGTGGGACCATAGACGGAACCCATATCCCTATCTTGGCACTGGAGCACCAATCCGGTGAGTACATAAACCGCAAGGGATACTTTTCAATGGTGCTACAAGCACTGGTGATCACAAGGGACGTTTCACCAACATCAACGTGGGATGGCCGGGAAAGGTACATGATGCTCGCATCTTCAGGAACTCTGGTCTGTTTCAAAAGCTGCAGGAAGGGACTGTATTCCCAGACCAGAAAATAACTGTTGGGGATGTTGAAATGCCTATAGTTATCCTTGGAGACCCAGCTTACCCCTTAATGCCATGGCTCATGAAGCCATACACAGGCAACCTGGACAGTAGTCAGGAGCTGTTCAACTACAGGCTGAGCAAGTGCAGAACGGTGGTAGCATGTGCATTTGGATGTTTAAAAGCACGCTGGTGCAGTTTACTGACTCGGTTAGACCACAGCGAAACCAATCTTGCCACTGTTATTACTGCTTGCTGTGCGCTCCACAATATCTATGAGAGTAAGGGGGAGACATTTATGGCAGGGTGGGAGGTTGAGGCAAATCGCCTGGCCGCTGGTTACATGCAGCCAGACACCAGGGCGGTTAGAAGAGCACAGGAGGGTACGGAAGCTTTGAAAACCAGTTTCAGGACTAGCCAGGCTACAGTGTGAAAGTTCTGTTTGTTTCTCCTTGATGAAACCACCCACCCCCTTTGGTTCACTCTACTTCCCTGTAAGCTAACCACCGTCCCCTCCTCCCTTCGATCACCACTTGCAGAAGCAATAAAGTCATTGTTGCTTCACATTCATGCATTCTTTATTAATTCATCACACAAATAGGGGGATAACTGCCAAGGTAGCCCGGGAGGGGTGGTGGAGGAGAGAAGGACAAGGCCACACAGCACTTTAAAAGTTTAAAACTTTAAAACTTATTGAATGCCAGCCTACTGTTGCTTGGGCAATCCTCTGGGATGGAGCGGCTGGGTGGCCGGAGGCCCCCCAACCGTGTTCTTGGGCGTCTGGTTGAGAAGGCTATGGAACTTGGGGCGGTCTGTGCTCCTGCTGCCTTTCCTGCAGCTCAACCTTACGCTGGAGCATATTAGTTTGATCCTCCAGCTGCCTCAGCATTGAATCCTGCCTCCTCTCGTCACGCTGCCGCCACTTTTCAGCTTCAGCCCTCTCTTCAGCTCGCCACCTCTCCTCCCGGTCATTTTGTGCTTTCCTGCACGCTGACATTGTCTGCCTCCATGCATTCTTCTGTGTTCTGTCAGCGTGGGAGGACAGCATGAGCTCAGAGAACATTTCATCACGAGAGCCTTTTTTTCGCTTTCTAATCTTCGCTAGCCTCTGGGAAGGAGAAGATCCTGTGATCCTTGAAACACATGCAGCTGGTGGAGAAAAAAAAGGGACAGTGAGCAGTCAGCAGAGGTATATAAAAAGACACATTTTATAGAACAATGGGTACACTCTCACGGTAAACCTTGCTGTTAACATTACATACATAGCACATGTGCTTTCGTTACAAGGTCACATTTTGCCTCCCCACATCGCGTGGCTAACCCCTCCCCCCTTCCCGTGGCTAACAGCAGGGAACATTTCTGTTCAGCCACAGGCAAACAGCCCAGCAGGAACAGCCACCTTTGAATGTCCCCTTAAGAAAAGCACCCTATTTCAACCAGGTGACTTTGAATGATATCACTCTCCTGACGATAACACAGAGAGATAAAGAACGGATGTTGTTTGAACGCCAGCAAACATTCGCTGCAATGCTTTGTTCTGCAATGATTCCTGACTACGTGCTACTGGCCTGGCGTGGTAAAGTGTCTTACCATGGTGGACAGAATAAGGCTGCCCTCCCCAGAAACCTTTTGCAAAGGCTTTGGGAGTACATCCAGGAGAGCTTTATGGAGATGTCCCTGGAGGATTTCTGCTCCATCCCCAGACACGTTAACAGACTTTTCCAGTAGCTGTACTGGCCGCGAATGCCAGGGAAAATTAATCATTAAACACGCTTGCTTTTAAACTATGTATACTATTTATAAGGATAGACTCGCCAGAAGTCCCTTCTCTGCCTGGCAGGTCCAGGAGACAGCCTTGGGTGGGTTAAGGGGGTACTGGCTCCAGGTCCAGGGTGAGAAACAGTTCCTGGCTGTCGGGAAAACCAGTGTCTCCTTGCTTGCTGTGAGCTATCTACAACCTCGTCATCATCATCTTCCTCATCCCCAAAACCTGCTTCCGTGTTGCCTCCATTTCCATTGAAGGAATCAAACAACACGGTTGGGGCAGTGATAGCTGAATCCCCTAAAATGGCATGCAGCTCATCATAGAAGCGGCATGTTTTGGGCTCTGACCCGGAGCGGCCGTTTGCTTCTCTGGTTTTCTGGTAGGCTTGCCTCAGCTCCTTAAGTTTCATGCGGCACTGCTTCGGGTCCCTGTTATGGCCTCTGTCCTTCATGCCCTGGGAGATTTTGACAAAGGTTTTGGCATTTCGAAAACTGGAACGGAGTTCTGATAGCATGGATTCCCTTCCCCATACAGCGATCAGATCCCGTACCTCCCGTTCAGTCCATGCTGGAGCTCTTTTGCAATTCTGGGACTCCATCATAGTCTCCTCTGCTGATGAGCTCTGCATGGTCACCTCTGCTGATGAGCTCTGCACTCACCTGCAGCTTGCCACGCTGGCCAAACTGGAAATTGAAATTCAAAAGTTCACGGGCCTTTTCCTGTCTACCTGGCCAGTGCATCTGAGTTGAGAGTGCTGTCCAGAGCGGTCACAATGGAGCACTCTGGGATAGCTCCCGGAGGCCAATACTGTCTAATTGCATCCACAGTACCCCAAATTCGACCTGGCAAGGCCGATTTCAGAGCTAATCCTCTTGTCGGGGGTGGAGTAAGAAAATCAATTTTAAGAGCCCTTTAAGTAAAAAAAAAAAAAAAAAAAAAAAAAAGGACTTTGTTGTGTGGACGGGTGCAGGGTTAAATCGATTTAACACTGCTAAATTCTACCTCAACTCCTAGTGTAGACCAGGGCTGAGATACTAGGGTGATAGAGGCTATACAAACACCTAGATAGATGTGCAAACATCACATCTTTATGCCTGATGGAGGAAATGTTACACGTTTTTATTTAAAGACAGCTGTGTACATGAAAGAATTTAAAAACGCATTCCAGTTGCTTGCTGTATTGGAGAGGGATAGAACACAACTGGCATTTTAAATGCAGGCGCAAGCAACAATCATCAATTTGTATGCAAGTTTTAAATCTCTCAGAGTCATGTGTGAACGATAACTGCAAGCACATGAAAAAGAAACAGTATCTTAAAAATAAGGTGTATGTGAATAGAACAGCCTGATTCTTGGAATGAAAAAATAATATTCAAGTTTATAATGAATTTTGCTCAAAAATACAAAAATGAACATCTTGAAACATATTGGAAAGAATTAGATTCACCTACATCGGTGCACACTGTTCTGGAGCTGTTGTATTTTTTTTCTGTACGGGAGCATTTTCTGTTCCCCGTGGTATGGCACTGTGCAGCATCCCAGGAGGATGATCTGATGGTTTTCACAGAAGAAATTAAAAAACAAAACAGGAAAACAACCCAGCTCTTAATCTAGACTGTTTGGGAAAGCAATCCTGTAACAGCCCATGTGGCATGGAGATAGGGAGTTGTGCATCATCTCAGGTGCACAATGAAATATCACAAAGGTGAAATTCTGGCTACATTTAAGTTAGTGGGAGGTTTTCTGTTGACTTAAATGGTCCAAAATTTTACCCTAGATGTGTAAACATAAGTCTCCATCCTGGTTTTTTTGCCACAAGGTTTTAAAATACTCCTCTACACCCCCTGTTGTTGCGTAAGAAAGAAAGAAGTGTGGCATAGGTCAGGGAGAGTGGGTGGTTCTCTTAACTGCTGGTCCTGAAGCAATAATTCCAGTGTGCAGCAGCTATTATGTTTAACATTAGTTTTGCCTCAGATGTCAAAGATCTGCCTACACATACATATAAACTAAAAAGTGAAAAAACAAGAGTTGAAAAAAAGAGTGAAATCAAAATTAATTGGCCATAAATTTAACAGAAGTGTGGTAATGACATTAATGTAAGCAAGCAAGAATTATTATTATTTATTTGTATTGTGATAGTACCTAGGAGCCCTACTCATTATAAAATTAATTGGTTAGGGAATTTAGAAACTTTGCTTTATATTTTCCATATGCAAAGAGGATGCATACTGTCAGTCTACAAGGCTTTTATTTTGATTAAGGAAAAAAAACAGAAAATAAAAAAAATATAAAAAAAAATTTGTTGTTGTGGTTGTTGCTGAAAATTGAAAATTGTTGGTTTTTAAGAGGAGGTATCAATGTTTTCAATGAAATTGTCCAGGGGGGTGGGGGAACCCATTTTCCAACCAGTTCTATTAGCAACCTCAAAGTTTTTGTTACTGTTGTAAAGATACTTACATCCAATAAATTCCACTCTAGGTGGGACGTGAGAGTTCATGAAAGTAAGAAGTAGGAAAAAGAAGTCAGATTTGAAGTGTGTGGGCTTTGTATTGGGAGTTTTGCTTCAATCCTGATCTAGCTAATGTTAACAAAAGTATAATTTGGTATCCAGCTGAAAACTAGATCCATGAGGGTACATTAGCTAAGGTTTCATGAGTAAATCCACAGCGAATAAAGACTTAATTCTGACTTAGTGGCAAAGGTATTTCTTTTAGATGACCATCTCTGGTTTCTATTGTGATCATCTTGCTGGTTGTTAAAGATATTATTCAGAGTTTTACTTATTATTAGAGTTATTACTAAGAGATGTTGTTACAAAATTATCTGTTTGATTTTAATACCTGGATCAACACTTTGAGTCTAGCAAAGACATTTAAGAATGGTGGAGCTTGGTGTGGAAAAAGGTGCGCTGACAACTGAGTTTAATATGTTTCTACCTGTTTCACCACTTTGAATCAGAATGCAACTTTATTGATAATAATAAAAGTTCTGAGTATGTTGCTACCCGTAGATTCCATGAACACGTAAAAATGTTCGCCGGAGTTTGTCGCCTTAGCAGACTATTTTTCAGCGTGATATATTAGCCCATTTTTGTAGTAACTTTTTTTTCTGACTCTACTTCTCTGGGTATTTTCATTATTGTAACTCTGCTTACATTGGTCTCCCTAAAATTTCAGAACAAAAAAAAGTTGGGGTTACCTAAGGCAACCATTTATTACATACAAATACAACATTATGAATAGACAGTGCATAAAGATATTTATTGTATATTAAAATTTGCAGTAGTACAAGTAGATTAACTTTATTTAAATTAGTTTGGCAGACTCTATACTTAATTTTTTTTCTAAATTTAAAGGATCTATTTTTCAGTGAAGCCTGCAGAGGCCAGTGATTACTCATTGTTGCTGGGAAACATTTCCAAAGGCCTGAATGGGAGTTAGGCATCTACCCGTCGTTGAAAGTCACACAGAATGCCAGCAAGGTTGCCAACTAATGCCAGTTGTAGTGGTTGTTTTATTGTAGACATTTGCCCATTAAGAACTACTATCAAACAAGAATTTATATTTCTCCTTTTTAATTAAAATACAGTTTTGTCCTTTCCTCTAACATATTTGAAATCTTAAACAACAATAGGTGACTCGCTATACCAAGGTTGCCATAAGAGATGCCTGTACATTAGTTTAGTACTGAGGGGACAGTGCCATCTGTTGAATCACCAGCACCGCTTCCCATAGAAGTCTCCCATCCAAGAATTGACTAGCACAATCTGGTGTCATTTATTAAATGTGAGCCCAAGGTGGCCTGGCTTATCATCCAAATACCTAGGAAAATAACCTTTGATAGAAAATGTCTATAGTATTTTCAGCTGTAATGACCTGAAACATGGAGCTATAAACCAGCCAGAATACCGATAGTAGTCTGGGATCTTTCACAAATTCCAACAGCTAATGACAGAGGAATGTGGACAAAAAAGGAACAACTCTGGCTATACAAGTATGGAAAAGACTCAAAACACAGACTGCTGTAATGCTAGTTAAATAACTCAGTCACCTAGAACAGTGTCATCCTCTCCCATGAAAATAAATGGATGATGGGTAAGCAAAACTGATATGGAAAACTGTGCAGTTCCCTGTGTAGGCTTTGATTGTCTCCATACTATCAGACTCCTGTGTGGAGTTTTCAGTGCCTTATTTTCTTTGAGGCGAAGGCTTTGTGGCATATGGTGGGAAATCTGCTGATTTCAAGCTATCGGCATGGAGAGCTTGCCACTGCATGCTGATGCCCAATGTCCTAGTCTCCTCTGGTAGCCTGGCTTGCCTAGGAGCTAGTTAACCATGGCTGCAAGTACAAATAAAGTTAAAGCTTCTCTGAGTAGCATTAGTGCCTGATTGATTTTCCATTGAAAAACCCATTGGTTTTGGAGGTATAATATACCCTTTTGAGTGCTTGCACTCAGCTCTGTCCCCAAGCTATGACCCATCGAACACATGTGGCGGTCCAGTTGCATCATGTATAGGTAAAGGATTCCTCCATCTTAGAGAGAGAGGAACGATGCCTTGTGATCTCTACTCCTCCCACTCATCAGCCAGGTTTGGTCAGGACTTGTGCTATTTTCATTTCCTCTATACCTCCCAATGGAGGAAATCATATGACAACTCATGGTTTATAAAACTGACTCCAAGGCTGTCTCTCTAGACTCAGACTGTCCTACTTCATTAGACCTTATGCCACAGGAATATGAAGAATAGCTCAACACTTCTCTAGCAGTGTCTGAACCATAAAAATGTCCGCTAGTTGCTTTTCTTTCTCAGCGTCTTTATTTGTATTCATTCTAACAGAGAGGTGAACCTTGCAGTGATTTAGTGATTTACTGTGAAGAGCTACTAAAGAAATTCAAAATAGGTAAATAGTTTCAATTTACAAACAAAGCCATCAGCTTCTCCCCTGCTCCAGGTCATCATAATAGTATGTTGTTACTGTCTGAAGTGTCCTCCTTTAATAACTGGAGGATAGGAATAACAAGGAATACTTTGTTGAGCAAGTGATATGATTGACTGAATACCTTCTAGTGCTTTCAGAAGCTTTAAACCCAGCTGATTGAATGCTGCTTGGTGAATATTTTATCATGCCCAAGGCACCTGCCAAAACTAGATGAAGATTCTATTTTTAAACACATCAAATAGTAAATACTTAGCTAAATATTTTGTCAGCTACCAAATAGGAATTTGGGTAATAAGAAATACATCATACAATTGATGTAAAATTGAATAAAGAGTTATATTTATTTACTGTAAACCTATACAGCATATCAATGGTGAATATTTCAGAAGTTATACTGTACACTTTTCTGAAACGATACAGTAAAGATACTGGCTAGTTTCTAAAAAGCTAGTTGGCAGAATGAAGCAAGGACTTACACTCAACTAACGGCATTTCTATCTATTTTTTAACACTAGTTGTGATCTCTGGTTGTGCTTTTCCTATTAGGAAATGTTCTCTTTTCTGTAAAAATCTCTCTCTTGCAATCAGTTTGTGCTCAATCTCGTATCTGACATCTTGGTGTGCAGCAGGAGGGATCCAGCACTACGTGCTACAAAGGCAGATTGCTTCCTTTCCCGTTGTGCTGCTGTGAGATTTTAATGTCATGGGTAAGGAGTCCTTCTCTGTACAATGACAGCTGTGGGCCTTTAACAACTTCTTGTGAAACCAATTACCCATTTGGATCGGTTTTGCCTTCAGCAGGGGCAGTGATATTTCTCTGGCCTTCTGTTTTTAGCATATAAATCTTTCTGTGTGTTAGGTGATAAGCTTTGTGGGTGATATTTCAGAGCCACTTTTGAAAAGGTTGGCAAATGCAGCTCTCTAGTTGTAGTGGGTATATGTCTAGTCACTGGGTATATGTGTTCTGTTACTGGTTTTGTTTAAAATTAGGGGAAACATGATGGAATTTTAGGGTCTACAATCATCCTGAAAAATGGCATGCTGCTGCTGTCCCTTCTTCTGACACCAGTGTCCTTTTCTGACACCAGTATAATGCCTCTGTTGAGCAGTAACAAATATCTGGAGCCTTGCAGGTCAGCTTCCCAGTGGAGGAGATATCAGTGACATAGAATTTTGAGTATATGCTAAGTGTAACTTGTTTTATTTATATCCATACACCAATTCTAGAACAAAGGTGGTCAGACAGCATGCACGGCAGTCAGTCCCTTTTTCCAGGAATCTCAGCCCTGCAGCAACACAAGTTACTGCCCCAAGAATTTATTTTAATCAAAGCCAAAGGCAGATAGCAAACTTTTCTGCTGCTCACAGAACTCCCTCTCTTCAGAAGCTACCTCCTACAGAGAACCCTGCCTAAGAAATACTAACAACAGCACAGCATGTCTTCCCAAGACTGAACATTATGTTACACACTACAGAAAAAGAACTTGAAAGACTATGTATAAAAGCACCACTTGGTGACACCTGCCATAACATTATCTATTACTAGTTACTGTCGAGGTTATTCAGGAAGAACTGAGTCTTTGATGTCAGACTTTTTGTGTCAGGAGTAGAGTATGATCAGTGATAAATACTATCTGAACTAATGTTGATTTCTGCCTTTCCTTTTTCTGTTCCTCCCCACACCCTCATCCCACATTTCTCTTCAAACTGTAGAGTATATATATATTGAATATTGGAAAAACTTGGTTGATTTCATCTTGTGTGTTTCTCTTTTTTTCCCTTGGTATAATTAGACATTATTGTCTGTATGGAATCCCATAAATTGAAAAGTAAATGAAGATAAATCTCATTCTTTTGTTGCCTAATACAGGCCTCAATGCACTACTGTAAACTTGTACCAAGGTCTTCAGAGGTAGTAAAAAAGCAGCCTGCTGACCCATTTTCACACCCAGACAAGTAATGTAAAATCAGCTTTACCTGGAATCTTTCTTTTCTTACTCTGTATATCCATCTTTTAAAATACTGTGCGCCAATTTTTTGAAATGTGGGTACCTTAATAGATTTCCATATTTGGATACTCAAAACAAACTGCCCATTTGAAACACTTTTGTGTCAATTTAAGCATCTAAATGCATGGTTTGGTCATCCTATTTAACCACTTACGTTTGGAAATTGAACTCTTTGTGTCCAATTGTGCATACACATAAATACGTGCTCTTGCTCTGCCTATATAATACAAATATTAGGCGGAACCAAAGATATATAGCTAATTCTAAACAAGTGCTTTTATTTGCAGTACTTTGAAACATTCAAATTAGTCAGAAGTATAGATTTGTATTTTGTCTTTTTCTTCCCCCTTTTCCCAGGAAACGTCATGGTGCTGTGGTCGACCTGCAGAACATCAGTATTTAAATCAGTAACAAACCGCTTCATTAAGAACTTGGCCTGCTCTGGGATCTGTGCCAGTCTAGTCTGTGTGCCTTTTGATATTGTCCTTAGTGCTAGTCCACACTGCTGTTGGTGGATCTACACCATGCTCTTCTGTAAAATTGTCAAGTTCTTGCATAAAGTCTTCTGCTCAGTGACCATCCTTAGTTTTCCTGCCATTGCTTTGGACAGGTAAGAAATTAAATTTACTAGCAAAGTGTCCTTGATTTTCTTTATTTCCTTCCCTGCTTAATTACAGACACCTGAATGTTAAATATTGTTTAATGGTGCCTTGTGCCAATATATCAACTGCCTCCACCCCAGCTTTGTGTTCACAAAGTTCAATTTCCTTCCACACAAGTATGGATATAAAGATTAATCTCTGTTGTGTAGAACAGTTTCATTTCAGTTTATCCTGATATCTATGTACTTCACAAAGGGGTTTTGATATGCAGATGTATCTTCAAAGATGCTTCTATCCTCTTATTCCTCCTGTCATTAATCCTTCTTAGTAACAAGTCTTTGGGATGAACAAACTTCTCGGATACTTGTCCATTAACTCACTCATTATGTGATTAATACTTTCTGATCCCACCTATCTTGAGGCAGATCTCTATTAACATGGAAAAGTACAGTTTCACATGAGTGGTTCTGTGAGCAAAATACAAATTTTTGGGTCCAGACTAATGCAAAATTATTATTTGTATTACCATAGTACATAGTAGCCCCAGTCATGGACCAGGACCCATTGTATGAGGCGCTGTACAAACATAAAACAAAAAGATGGTCCCTGCCTCAAAGAGCATACACTCTAAATAGACCAGACAGACCTAGGGTGGGGAACAGGGTACAACGCACAAGCAGAGTGAATGGTGTGATGGCAGCAAATATCATGTTATTTCCACAATTTTCTCACTCTCCTTAGGTAGGTATAGATGGGAGAGGATAAAGTAAATGGAAAGAAAAGGGAAGGGAGGGGGGCACTGAAGGCGAGAGGGTAAGGGGGACAGGGCAGGTAAGAAGGGCAGGTCTGGAGTAAAGCTGAGGTGAAGAGACTGTGAGGGAGGGTGAGGTTGGTGCAAACAGCCAATCAGCACAAGGCAGAGAAAGTACAGTCAACACAAGAGAAAGTTCTCCAAAGCATCAACAGTTCTTGCTTTGGCTGCTTCTTCTCCTACCGGCTGGAGACTCTGACTGGCTCCTCTTGGCAGCTTTCTGCCAGGCCACACAGTAGGCGGGGGGGAGGGGGGCAGCCTGTGGGTCCTAGTGTCCCCCGAGTGAGCAGCTGTCTCCCTGTACAGACCCGGGTCCAACATGGTGTTGGACCAAAACAGAAATATGCAGCGTGTAAGATTAATATTGGGCAGGTTGGTCACATGACATAAGATAAATGGATGTTGCAGCTGCCAGAGTAAAGTAGACTGTCTTGTAAAAATAAGTGTGATACAAGTTAATTGCATAATTAATGCCAACTAAATTGACCTGACATCAAAGTTCTATGTTACTTGCAAGTAATGATCCCTACATTGTATATTGTACGAATGCTGTTTGTGCTAATCTGATAATGGTGTAGTTAACTTGAGTCAGTTCTGTAAGGAACCAAATCATCGATTGACTTCAGCAGGGTTAAACAAGGTATGAATTTCATCCAATACCATTCTATTAATATTGGGCAAAATATTGGATACTGCAGCTATGCCTGGAAGTGCCTCTTTAGCTTTCATTATAATTTCTGTATTTACTGGTCTTTATGATTTGACACTTCCTTCCCTATATGGTGTCTGACTGGGGAGAAGAGAGAATTATCCCTTAGAGTGTTGAGGATCTACTACATCCTGACATTTCAGGCATGATCAAGAGGGAGAACTGTGTTTCACCTAATGCAAACTAAATGCACGAGCCCAAGAAAAACAGAATTTTCAAATGGGGAAAAGTGATTGGCCCATAACTGTTACAGCACTAGTGTGCATCAGGATAATACATACAAGTAAACATAGGGATCAATCCTGCAGGGCTTCTGCCATCAGAGCTCACATTGATTTTTTAGTAGGAGATACAGACAGCCACTCACACAGGGCTTGGCAGGCTTGGTGCAAAATTTATATGCCTATTGTTCCATTATATACATCCCTGTTTTGAAGGGTTTAGCTTTGTAATTATAATTTGCTACTTTGGGTTTCATTAAAAAGTTTGCACCTTGTTTGAGCAAATCTGGCTGAGTTTCAAGAGCACTTGGACTGATTAACGGTGGGGTGGAAATCACTAGAAACTCAAGTGAGTTTTCCTTTGAGTTTTTGATGTTCAAACTCTGAGCTCAAAAGGAAACTCAGGATGGGAACTCACCTCAACTAATTAAGAAGAAGTTTACAGGAAGCCCTATGAACCAAACTGGTGGTGTTTTGAACAACTCTATTTGACTAGACACATTTCCTCTTTACTATTCACAACTTAAGGATGGTGTTAGCTAAACCCAGTTCCTGCACTCTTGGTTTGTTCTGGTTTGAAGAGAGACTGAAAAAGAATTGTACTTTTCTCTTTAAACAAAAGGGGCTGGATGGGGCTGATCATTAAAACCTCTTGTTTTGTAGTTCCCTAGGCTTCATTAATTACTTGTGCCCCTGGCAAGATACTGTATGGACACTTTACAATGACTACTCTGTATACAAAACTGTTGTATCCAGTCAAACTAATCTTCATGGAGGGAGGCTTCTATCCAAGGTTGGTCTGCTATCAGCAATTTCAGCTTCTAATAGCATCTCTAGCAGTAAAAGCCATAAGGCATATCTGTGGTATCATGAGATGCTTTTGAAGTCTGATAGGTATTTTTATATTTACTAATTGGCTGGAGCTTACATTGAAGCTATTGTTCATCTCTAACATCTTCAAGGAAGAGGATGTGGGGGTTTGCATGGCAAATTATTGAGTTGAGAAATATTCAAGATTCATATTCAAGCATCAGTATCTCAAACAAAAAACACTATACAGCTATCTGCGACCCTATAAGCAACAGGCACCATGGTCACCAGTGAAACTGCATACTATGTGGGCCTCAGTAATAATATTCATGCCCTTCAGCATCAAAAAGCACAAGCCCCTACCACTTGATAAGGAGAATCCCTATGATTAGAAATAAGTCACCTAAAGGACAATAACACCACAAATACATGAGCAGATCCTGATTTTTAAAAGCTCAAACATCCACATCTGCAAGCAAAAAAGAATATGAATTTGAGCATGTAATTGGTTCAGTTACCACAGATGGATGTGCAAATTGCTAGGTATATTTATAACTATCCATTTACTGATGGCCCTGGGCACCACAACTTTTGAAAATCAAATCCACATTATTTTCTACAGTAGAGGGACACATGCAGTGCTACATACATTGCACCTAGATGCAGAAATCATACTGTACTGACAGGGCCTTGTACTTAAGCACCAACCATACTACAAAGCAAAATGTTTTAAAAAATTCTTGTACCTGTTTTTCATGCACATGCCAAGTAAAATTATATCCAATTTATTTTTAGTGCTCTCTCTTGAAGAGTAGAGCTAAGACTCCAGAATTTTACAGCATTTATAGACATCATGCTTGCTTACACAAGGTGACTTACCACAGCCAAAAGCATGTATGCAACAGGACTCTCACTTCACTGACTTGCATGCCACATGCCACCAACTACTGCAACCATTCTCCAATCATATCAGCCAGGTATATTGTATTGCTGCTTACAATTACATTTTGTTTAGAAACAACATCCGAAGATATTCAGGATGAAGACATTGATGGTGCATTAGATTACTGATCTGGCAAAATCTATCCACATTTCTTATTGCCCTACATACAAATGTTGGGATTATTCTGTCCCTGTTTGTGACCTCTGACACTTTGGTTTTGGGGGTTTTTTTTGGTGCTAAGTACTTTGGGAGGTAATCCGTCATAGGATATCCTTCAGATTAAATTGAGACTCTGGCGTTTTGAATGAACATAAATGTGCCTCAGTCATTATTATTCTTTTTTCTGAATATGACCAGTGCAATGTGCATGGAGGTACGAAAATTATGAGAGAGCCACTTGGAAGTTTCAAGACCAGTATAAGATATTTTTAATGAATATAAATCCAGACAAAAATGTAATATAATCCTGGGTACGGTAGGGATAGCTATTGGCTGATCATTGACATGTGCTTCATAGAATCATAGAATATCAGGGTTGGAAGGGACCTCAGGAGGTCATCTAGTCCAACCCCCTGCTCAAAGCAGGACCAATCCCCAACTAAATCATCCTAGCCAGGGCTTTGTCAAGCCTGACCTTAAAAATATCTAAGGAAGGAGATTCCACCCCCCCCCAGGTAACGCATTCCAGTGTTTCACCACCCTCCTAGTGAAAAAGTTTTTCCTAATATCCAACCTAAACCTCCCCCACTGCAACTTGAGACCATTACTCCTTGTTCTGTCATCAGCTACCACCGAGAATAGTCTAGATCCATCCTCTTTGGAACCCCCTTTCAGGTAGTTGAAAGCACCTATCAAATCCCCTCTCATTCTTCTCTTCTGCAGACTAAACAATGCCAGTTCCCTCAGCCTCTCCTCATAAGTCATGTGTTCCAGTCCCCTAATCATTTTTGTTGCCCTCCACTGGACTCTTCCCAATTTTTCCACATCCTTCTTGTAGTGTGGGGCCCAAAACTGGACACAGTACTCCAGATGAGGCCTCACCAATGTCGAATAGAGGGGAACGATCACGTTCCTCGATCTGCTGGCAATGCCCCTACCTATACATCCCAAAATGCCATTGGCCTTCTTGGCAACAAGTGCACACTGATGACTCATATCCAGCTTCTCGTCCACTGTAACCCCTAGGTCCTTTTCTGCAGAACAGCTGCCGAGCCATTCGGCCCCTAGTCTGTAGCGGTGCATGGGATTCTTCCGTCCTAAGTGCAGGACTCTGCACTTGTCCTTGTTGAACCTCATCAGATTTCTTTTGGCCCAATCCTCTAATTGGTCTAGAGCCCTCTGTATCCTATCCCTACCCTCCAGCGTATCTACTTCTCCTCCCAGTTTAGTGTCATCTGCAAATTTGCTGAGGGTGCAATCCACACCATCCTCCAGATCATTTATGAAGGTGTGGATCTTCAGTCCTGTTCTAGAGCTAGACCTATAAAGCCAGACTCTTGTTTAAGAGAAAGCAGAAACTGGTAGTCATTTGGCAACCCACATCATACTCAAACAGCTACCAAAACACTATCCTCATCTCCCTCCGTCAAGCCAGGAGACTGGCTTATAAACTGGAGTACACTTATAAAGTTTGCAGATGATACCAAGCTGGGAGGGATTGCAAGTGCTTTGGAGGATAGAATTAAAATTCAAAGTGATCTGGACAAACTGGAGAAATGGTCTGAAGTAAAAAGGATAAACTTCAATAAGGACAAATGCAAAGTACTCCATTTAGGACAGAACAATCAGTTGCACACATACAAAATGGGAAATGACTGCCTTGGAAGGAGTACTGTGGAAAAGGATCTGGTGGTCATAGTGAACCACAAGCTAAATATGAGTCAACAGTGTAATGCTGTTGCAAAAAAAGCAAACATCATTTTGGGATGTATTAGCAGGAGTGTTGTAAGCAAGACACGAGAAGTAATTCTTCCACTGTACTCTGCGCTGATTAGGGCTCAAGTGGAGTATTGTGTCCAGTTCTGGGCTGCACATTTCAGGAAGGACGTGGACAAATTGGAGAGAGCCCAGAGAAAAGCGACAAACTAGAAAACATGACCTATGAGGGAAGATTGAAAAAACTGGGTTTGTTTAGTCTGGAAAAGAGAAGACTGATGGGGGACATGATAACAGTTTTCAAGTACATAAAAGGTTGTTACGAGGAGGAGAGAGAAAAATTGTTTTTCTTAACCTCTGAGGATAGGACAAGAAACAATGGGCTTAAATTGCAGCAAGGGAGGTTTAGGTTGGACATTAGGAAAAACTTCCTAACTGTCAGCATGGTTAAGCACTGGAATACATTGCCTAGGGAGATTGTGGAATCTCCAGCATTGGAGATTTTTAAGAGCAGGTTAGACAAATACCTGTCAGGAATGGTCTAGATAATACTTAATTCTGCCATGAGTGCAGGGGACTGGACTAGATGACCTCTCAAGGTCCCTTCCAGTTCTAGGACTCTTTGATTCTCTGACTGTGTGATCCCAAACAATCAATACATATATTCACATCTCTTTAAACTGTCCTTGTTTTTTGGCAGGTACTACTCAGTTTTATACCCATTGGAAAGAAAGATCTCTGATGCGAAGTCTCGAGACCTGGTTATCTACATCTGGGCCCATGCCGTGGTGGCCAGCATTCCTGTATTTGCTGTGACTAATGTGTCTGATATTTATGCCATGTCCACCTGCACAGGATCCTGGAGCTACTCCCTAGGCCACTTGGTGTATGTTATTATTTATAACATCACCACTGTTATTGTACCGGTGGCTGTGGTGTTTTTCTTTATGATTCTTATCCGCAGAGCACTGAGTGCTAGCCAAAAGAAAAAAGTCATCATAGCTGCCTTAAGAACGCCTCAGAATACTATTTCTATTCCCTATGCCTCCCAGAGAGAAGCTGAGCTTCATGCCATGCTGCTCTCCATGGTTATGATCTTTATTTTCTGTAGCGTTCCCTACGTGACTCTGATGATTTACCGTACCATACTCAACATATCAGATATTTCAATCTTCTTGTTCCTCACTGCCATCTGGTTGCCTAAAGTCTCCCTGCTAGCCAATCCTTTGCTCTTTTTGACTGTAAACAAATCTGTACGGAAGTGCTTAGTGGGGACAATAGTGCAGCTACACCGGAGGTATAGTAGGAGGAACATTATCAGCTCTGGGAGTGTTGCAGATACCAACTTGGAGCCCAATGTCCGCTCTGGTAGCCAGCTTCTGGAGATGTTTCACATTGGGCAGCAGCAAATTTTTAAGCCAACTGAGGATGATGAGGAGAATGAAACAAAATCCATTGGTTCTGGTGACTTTCAGCGGAAGGAAATCCCTACCACCAGTTTAGAGGTAGAACAGACGTTCGTTCAGAAATGTCTACAACACACCATTGCAGACTCGGCTGCTCAGGTGGCTCCTGCCATGCCAACAGAAGGCGAGCTGGTCAATGATAAATATTCAATGCAGTTTGGCTTTGGACCTTTTGAGTTGCCTCCACAGTGGCTCTCAGAAAATCGGAATAGTAAGAAGCGACTGCTGCCTCCCTTGGGGAATACCCCTGAAGAGCTCATCCAGACAAAGCAGCCCAAGTGTAAAGCAGAAAGAAAAATCAGCAGGAACAATAAAGTTAGTATCTTTCCCAAAGTGGATTCCTAGTAGGAGCAGGAGCTATGAATAACAAAGGAAGGCCACTTTCTACAGTACGCGATCCCATGGATCATTGTTATGCTGAAATTTGTTACAGGCTGATTTTTGTGCCAAATACATAAAAACAAAAGGGAAACATATAACAGAAGTGTTCCTTATGAATGTGTTTTCATCAAATATCTACTGGTGTCATTCCTGCTTTATTTGTGAAATCCAGACTGTAGTACAGGTCTGATTCACTTCCAAAGGGTATGTATGGCTTTGTGTACATTTCCTGTGAAACTTTCATGTTGCGGTCTGGCAGTTGGTTTACTGGGCACTCCAGTGTTTAGTAAAATGAAAACATAACTATTCTGTGTTGCAGCAGCAAGCCAATAGGCAGGACTTCAGGGAGCACAAAATGGAGGCAAAATAGGTAGGCCATGCCCCTTCTACACAAAAATGGACAGAGCAAGTTTCTGAGGGTTTCATTAATGAAATATAAAAAGATGCCCTTTCTCTTTAGCTGATCTCTTACAGCAAAGTAAAAAAATTGCCATGTCAGCCCCTAGGTTTCTTATGCATGTTACTCTTCTCTTCCTTTTGTAGCCCAGTTATTTTCTCAGTTAAAGTATGCTCACTTTTGGCCTAAAAAGGATCAATTAGCAGAGAAAGCCCAATTGCTGGTGTAGGAGGCCCCCCCAGATTGTTTAGAAATTAACAGAAAAAAACTTATAAAATAGCCATTTCCTCCCTTTAAAAACAAATGCATTTCCTGTAGTTTAATGAAAAGTAGACTGTAGTCCATGTGATACAGTTTCTTCCCAAAGGAGCATGCATAGATGTGCCTAGGGCATGAGCCAATGGCAGTTAGATCCCATGGTGATGTGCATGGTGCATATGCCTACTGGGTGCATGATTTTGGCATGCTGTAAATAGCCAGAGTCCTGGGTAAATATGTGGTCTGCTTGTGCCCTTTTCTTTTGACTGTTTTGTGAAAACACAAGGCATTACCTTTATTTGCCTGCATTTCTCAAGGTGCAGAAATTGTAATACCTTTTTAAAAAGTGATGTTGCAGCAAGCTGATGGTTAGCCTCCGAACAGAATAAATGTAAGTGCCATTCTTTACTCTTGGCGGGAGTAGGGAGACAGCACAACCCCTAAATTTCCTTTTAGTGGTGGGCATAAACCCCAAATACTCTAATTGTAATTTACACCACTCATCTCATACTAGATCGGGGTGGCCAACCTGAGGCTGAGAAGGAGCCAGAATTTACCAATGTACGTTGCCAAAGAGCCCAGTAATACGTCAGCAGCCCCCGATTAGCTTCTCCCCTCCCCCGCTCCCAGTGCCTCCCGCCCATCATCAGCCCCATCGATTAGCACCTTCCCCACCCTCCCCGCACCTCCCGATCAGCTGTTTCGTGGTGTGCAGGAGGCTCGGGGGAAGGAGGAGAGAGGAGCGAGGGCATGGCAGGCTCAAGGGAGGAGGCAGGAAGGGGAGGAGTGTGGGCAGGGCCTGTGGCAGAGCCAGGGGTTGAGCAGTGAGCACCCCCTGGCACATGGGAAAGTTGGCACCTGTAGCTCCAGCCCCGCAGTCGGTGCCTATACAAGGAGCCGCATATTAACTTCTGAAGAGCCGCATGTGGCTCCGGGGCCACAGGTTGGCCACCCGGTACTAGATCATCCAATATATGACTTTCACAGCAGATTTCCACACCTGGTGCCTAAATCCTTTGTGAATCAGAACCAAACTGTCCATTCTATCAAAAAGCTAGTCTATCTAGGAGTGCTCAGGCATTGTACTGTAGCTCACCTACCTTCTTGATTACAGATGTATTGTTTTGCGTATCTTGAATGTGAATTTTAAACTGTGACAGTCTGTAAGACAAACTTAAAACTACTGTACCCCTGGAACTTTAATCCTTGTTCAGTTGCAGGTGGCCCTTCCTTTCTTCCATTTCTGTATTTGCTGTTGTCTCACACTGTAGTTTATCAAAAGCACAGATTGATGATACCCTAGTACTCTTTGTGCGCACTTGTTCTCAGTTTGTAGTTTAGATCTTTGGTGCATGCCAAGCCCTCACCTGTAGCCTACTGCCTGTTTAGTAAATAGTTTTCTTTAAAACGTAGAGGTGAAGACTCTTGTCTAGTTTAAAATAACTTGCCAAATCTGACCAGCCCAGTGTTAAAAGAAAGAAAGAATTCTGCCTAGGCAGAGAATGATGAATAACTGTTCTTCCTCAGACACATCTGAAGCACGACTGTGGTTTCAGATGAAGCTAAGGGTGATTCATGTCTACTAGTCACTCAAAGCAAACATTTTAACAAAAATGTGAAGAGTGGTTTTTAAACTCCATTGTAAACAATGTTTCTCGTCCTCTCCTTTTAGGTTGTTGCTATGCAAGTTTAGGGGTTCTCAGTCTGGGGGCCACAACCGCAGATGGATCACAGACAGGTCACAACCACCCTGCCCTTTCCATTTAGCAATATGGGAATGGGGTCTGGCTAGTGGAAGGGAGTGGAAGGTCTCAGGATGGAAAATGTTGAGAATCACTGTTGCTAGTTATTTTTTGTAAGTGTTGATAAAATATTGCAACGGAATATGTGTTTGTTTTTTCAGAGTTACTAGATCAGCAGCCTTTATTAACAACATATCTGAAAAAGAAAGCTGTCAGCTACTGCATCTTCCTTATAAGCTTTTGGTTAAATTAAACATTTGTGGTCTGCTTCCTAGTAGGCATGAGCCAAAGCCAGCAGTCTTCATCTGAAGCTTTCCCCTTTCTCCAAACTTTGGGTCTTCAGAATGGAACCCAGCTGTGAACCTCCCTTGAAAAAACAAAGCCACCCTTGGTTTTGCCCATTCTTGCTTTCATGTTCAATAGAACAATGATAAACATAGAGTCAAATTCAATAGACTTACACCAGGTATGAATTTGGCCTTTTTAATCCTAAATTGTTTTGGAGGGTGACAGGTTTGGTTGTTTTTTATGATGAAGACAAACATATGTTTCCATTCACATTGAATGTATTTAGAAGCTGGCATGTATTTTTTTCAAACTGCCACTTGGGACACTGCATTGTTTCAGGAAACAAATTTGATTAGGATGCATTTTTTTTACACTTTAAGAATTGCTTTGGAATATAAATGATAGCTGGAAGCGTTTTATTTTAGTCATTTTTGCAGCAGAGTTTATCCATTTGAACTTCTGTGAGAATCAGAGAAATGTATGAAAGCACATCTTTTGTGTTCAGAGAAGGAATGAGCCCCTGGATAGAGCATAATACGGATGCTTTAGTCAGATTATAAGCAACCAACCCTCTGATAGAACTGTAGTCAAAGAACAATACATCATTCAGATGAGTGACAATGAGCTACGGAATATTTCACTTTTAGGGTGCTGGTTTAAACTCATGATAGATCACTAGTAACTGTCATTATCATCATAGGGCTTGTCACTACATTCCTTCACCAGGGTGCCTCCTAAATGTCGGAGCAGGCTCATGCATTTACCTAAGGCTCTGCTCTGCACTGCCCAGGTGTTCCACCACACTATTCCAGTCATGAGAGTCTCAGATCTCCAGAAGAGCCCCAGATAGTCGACCTCTTCTAGGGTTGTCAACAAACACAAAAAGAAATTAACACATACCTGTGATAGTTCTTGGGGTACCCAGGACTGTGAGTCACCTTGTTACCCCCCTGCCTCCAGCATGAGAGAGACTTGCTTATACTTATCTGGGTATCAGTCCCTGACACCACCAGCCTGTTAGCCACCCAAGCACTCTCCTCTGGGCTGTAGTGTCCAGCCCTTTATCCACTAAACACTCACAGAATACCAGGTCTGCTGTCCCCAGAGGGTCAGTATACATACCAGTTGTATGATTCAACTCAGGACGAGCACCTTGCTTAATACTCCAGCACTGAGATTACTCCTGGGGAATTCTGCACCACTGTGCATGTGCAGAATTCATGTTCCCTGCAGAAAAATGACTTCCTATTCCTTTTAAGCTCTTCCCTCCAAGTCTGATATCTTTCACAAGAATAGCAGAGTGGGGCCGTCTGAGCCCACAATAGCTCATTAACCTTGTGTTGCCCTGTGTAGGGTTTGTATACCCCATCACAGGCTGTTTGTTTGCTTATGTACGACTTCTAGCTGTGCAATATGCTCTCTGGTAACCTGCTATGAAGAAAGAGCTAATGATCAAGAGTTCTACCTTCTGATCATCAAATCAAAGTGGGAGGGGGGACCCAAACACCCATTGCCATACTGATCATTGGGGAAAGTAAAGGAAATTGAATGATGGAAAAAGAAGGAAGAAAAGACTGAGGTAATTTGGGCAGGTAAAGAGACTGGAAGATAACCTTCTCCCTTTAAGAATACTGTTATAACCCTATAGAAGAAAGAACACAGAAAAATCACTCATAATAACTCATAATGTACAGAAAAATAAATCTTTTACAAGTAAAAGTACAGATTAGAAAACAATGTCAATTTCCTGTACCCAAGTACCCCTGAAAATAATGTAATATTTAAATAACATATGGGTTTAAAACAAAGCAATTATTCAGCATTGTAGTGCTGCATTGGTTGACTCCTCTGGCAACAATGGATTTTGATTGCATAGCAGGATACGCTTACATAGAAAGCCAGGAGTCTTGTAGTACATGAGAACATTTAGTTGTTCTGAAGTTGTACTAATTTAATGTATGCACTTGATTTTTAATATATATTTATACACACATGTACCTGTATGTATATTTTGCAGATAAAAAGCTGTCAGGTTTGCTCTACTCTGATATTTGTCCCCTTTTATAATCCTTTTCTCTGGTCAACACTAAAGGTCTGCTTTCAAGTAGTTTAATAATCAGTTTCTAAGGGGTTGTTGTAACCTTGTTTTGTATCTGGAATACACCACAAGATTTGAATTCCCAGTTTAATTAATCTTGTGATGTTTGGGGCTATTATGCCAAACCCTAAAACAATAAGACAAAAAATATTGTTACTTTTTAAGTTGCTAGCTTAACATTTAAAGTTGTATATCAAGTAACACTACAGTTTAAAAACAAAAAAACTAAGCAACAGAAAGTAATGGAAATGAAAGGCTGAGGGAAAGCTGACAATGTATTCAAATATTCATAGTTTACACAACATCTGGAATAAATGCATCTGCACCCTTGTTTCCTGTCTTCCTCTTGCTTCACCTGCCTTGCAGAGCTTTAGAATTCTGTAGGGTGTGCAGCTCCCTGTCTTGCTGTGTCCTGAAGAACTTGCTGTGTCCTGAAGAAGCTTCTCACAGCTCCCATCTCCACTCCTTGCACGGCATGGCTCTTACAAAGCATGCAAGAGAGCATATCGACTTTGCAAAGTGGATTATAAAGAGCTTTTTAAAAGTAGCCTCTTTCTCTCTACTAGGTTTTAACGGCATATCTTTAGGTATGTATGGTTTAAAGTGTTACAGTCAAGCTTTTATTTTTTTAAAGCTAAAGAGCACTCATGAAAAGGTAAGAGACTGTATGATTTCAATAAAACTCATTTGTAAGGAGCCATAACTTAATGGTTCAGCTGACTGCCTTCAGACTTTCAAAATAAAAAGAGTATACCTGAAAAGCATTTTATTTAATTTGAAAAATACTTTTTTCTATGTAAAATTAGGGGTTATTAAAATAAAATAGGTGTTATAAATAAGTTATAGTGGTATCTGTACCTATGGAAATGCTGCTTTGGGACTAGTCATAGTAATCTTTAATAACCTATAATTCAAGGACACATCAATTTTCTTCATACAGAAAAAAAACTAAAACCCAAAAGCCTGGGTGCTAATCTGCAATAAAACTTTGACATCTGAACAAAATTAAACAAACCCACTCCCCCAGTAACTTGAACCCTGTTCTGTACAACTCTGAATACACAAGCTCTTCTACTTGAACTGAAAAAAAGCTGCAGCCTCCCTCCTGTTCCCTGGAGGCCAGAGAGAGAGAGGAACAGCAGGGGTGCTGCCAAGAAAGATCTTCATTTCTTGTCAATTTTAAAGCTTCTAAACCAGACGAGGTCAGTGAAGAGTTCTGAAAGATTGATTTTTCTGGTTACTTAGCAACACCAAAAATGTGGAATCTAATAACATTTCATTGCTCCTTGAGCTCCTCTTCTGCATACTCCGCGCTTAGCACTTAGAGGCTTTCCAAACACTGATTTGCTCTTCTCCCAGACACTACTCTGAGGTAGGTGCCAGCAGGTATTATGGCACCTTAAAGACTAACAGATATATTTGAGCATAAGCTTTCATGGGTAAAAACCTCACTTCTTTAGATTCATGGAGTGAAAGTTACAGATGAAGACATAAATATACTGACACATGAAGAGAAGGGAGTTACCTCACAAGTGGAGAACCAGTGTTGACAGGGCCAATTCGATCAGAGTGGATATAGTCCACTCCCAACCATAGATGAGGAGGTGTCAATTCCAAGAGAGGCAAAGCTGCTTCTGTAATAAGCCAGCCAATCCCAGTCCCTATTCAAGCCCAAATTAATGGTGTTAAATTTGCAAATGAATTTTAGTTCTGCTGTTTCTCTTTGAAGTCTGTTTCTGAAGTTTTTTTGTTCAAGTACAGCTACTTTCAAATCTGTTATAGAATGTCCAGGAAGATTGAAGTGTTCTTCCACTGGCTTTTGTGTGTTACCATTTCTGATATCTGATTTGTGTCCATTTATCCTTTTATGTAGGGACTGTCTGGTTTGGCCAATGTACATGGCAGAGAGGCATTGCTGGCACATGATGGCATATATAACATTAGTAGACATGCAGGTGAATGAGCCTCTGATGGTGTGGCTGATGTGGTTGGGTCCTCTGATGGTGTCACTAGAGTAGATATGGGGACAGAGTAGGCAACGAGATTTGCTACAGGGATTGGTTCCTGGGTTAGTGTTTCTCTGGTGTGGTGTGTAGTTGCTGGTGAGTATTTGCTTCAGGTTTGGGGGCTGTCTGTAAGCGAGGACTGGCCTGTCTCCCAAGGTCTGTGAAAGTGAAGGATCGTTTTCCAGGATAAGTTGTAGATTGTTGATAATGTGCTGGAGAGGTTTTAGCTGGGGGCTGTACGTGATGGCTAGTGGTGTTCTGTTATTTTCCTTGTAGGGCCTGTCATGTAGTAGGTGATTTCTGGGTACCCGTTTCGCTCTGTCAGTCTGTTTCCTCACTTCCCCGGTGGGTATTGTAGTTTTAAGAATGCTTGATAAAGATCTTGTAGGTGTTTGTCTCTGTCTGAGGGATTGGAGCAAATTTGGTTGTATCTTAGGGCTTGGCTGTAGACAATGGATCGCGTGATGTGTCCTGGATGGAAGCTGGAGGCATGTAGGTAAGTATAGAGGTCAGTAGGTTTCCGGTATAGGGTGCTGTTTATGTGACCATCACTTATTTGCACTGTAGTGTCCAGGAAGTGGATCTCTTGTGTGGACTGGTCCAGGCTGAGGTTGATGGTGAGGTGGAAATTGTTGAAATCCAGGTGGAATTCTTCAAGGGCCTCCTTCCCATTGGTCCATATGATGAAGATGTCATCAATGTAGCAAGTAGAGGAGGGGTGCTAGGGGACGAGAGCTGAGGAAGCGTTGCTCTAAGTCAGCCATAAAGATGTTGGCATACTATGGGGCCATGCGGGTACCCATAGCAGTGCCGCTGACTTGAAGGTATAAGTTGTCCCCAAATCTGAAATGGTTGTGGGTGAGGACAAAGTCACAAAGCTCAGCCACCAGGTGTGCTGTGGCCTCATCAGGGATACTGTTTTTGACAGCTTGTAGTCCATCCTCATGTGGAATATTGGAATAAAGAGTTTCTACATCCATGGTGGCCAGGAAGATCACCAATGCATTGTAGTTTCCTCAGAAAGTCGGTGGTGTCTCGAAGATAGCTAGGAGTGCTGGTAGCGTAGGGTCTGAGGAGAGAGTTCAAATAGCCAGATAATCTTGCTGTAAGAGTGCTGATGCCTGAGATGATGGGGCATCCAGGGTTTCCAGGTTTATAGATCTTGGGTAGCAGATAGAATACCCCTGGTCGGGGCTCTGGGGGGGTGTCCGTGTAGATTTGTTCCCGTGCTGTAGCAGGGAGTTTCTTGAGCAGATGGTGCAGTTTCCTTTGGTACCCTTCAGTGGGGTCAGAGGATAGTGGCCTGTAGAATGTGGTATTGGAGAGTTTCCTGGCAGCCTCCTGTTTATAATCTGACCTGTTCATTATGACTATACCACCTCCTTTGTCAGCCCCTTTGATTATAATGTCAGAGTTGTTTCTGAGGCTGTGGATGGCATTGCGTTCTGTACGGCTGAGGTTATGGGGCAAGTGATGCTGTTTGTTCACAATTTCAGCCTGTGCACGTCTGCGGAAGCACTCTATGTAGAAGTCCAGTCTATCATTTCGACCGTCAGGAGGAGTCCACGCAGAATTCTTCTTCTTGTAGTGTTGGTAGGAGAGTTTCTGTGGGTCAGTGCACTGTTGAAAATATTCCTTAAGTCGGAGACGACAAAAGTAGACTTCCAGATCACCACCTACTCTGTCCCCATATCTACTCTAGACTCCAGACTCCTTGTTGTTTTTGTGGATACAGACTAACACAGAATACCCGGTTGAAAAGGGACCCTGGCAGCTCTCGTCAGCAATGCTCACCGGGCCCTACCTGTCCTGGCTCCGTGCTGTGCCCTGGAAGTGGCCAGCAGGTCCAGGTCCTAGGCGAGGGGGAGACCACAGGGCTCCACGCGCTGTCCCTGCCCCGAGCACCAGCTCCACACTGCCATTGGCTGAGAACCGGCCAATGGGAGCTGGGGTGGTAGTGCCTGTGGGTGAGAGTGGTGTGTGGAGCCTCCTGCCCTCCCCGCCTAGGACAGAGACCTGCTGGCTACTTCTGGGGAGCATGCAGAGCAGTGCCAGGACAGGCAGGCAGTCTGCCTTGGACCTTCACTGCGCAGCTGATCGGGAGCTGCCCGAGGTAAGCCCACACCCCAAGCCCCTGTTCCAGCCCTGAGCCCCCCCAAGCCCAGAGCCCCCTCCTGCACCTCAAACCCGTCATCCTCGGCCCCACCCCAGACCCCGCATCCTGAGACGAGCCTTCAACCCCCCTGAGCCCCAACTTCCGGCCCCAGCCCTGAGCCCTCCCAAACCCAGAGTACCCTCCTGCACCCCAAACCCCGCATCCTTGGCCCCACCCAAGAGCTCTCACCCCCTGCACCCTACCCCCCTAACTTCACCCACAGTCCCCTCCTGCACCCCCAGCCCAGAGCCCTCACCCCTTCCACTCCACAAACCCCTGCCTCAACACGCAGCCCCCTCCCACACTCCAAATCCCTCGGCCCCATCCCCCAGCCTGGAGCCCCCTCCTGCACCCCAGCCCCACCCCAGAGCCCACATCCCCAGCTGGAGCCCTCACCCAAACTCCCTTCCCTAGTCCGGAGTCCCCTCCTGCACCCTGAACACCTCATTTCTGGCCCCACTCTGGAGCCTGCACCCCAAGTTAGAGTCCTCACCCTCTCCCACACTCTAACCCCCTTCTCCAGCCTAGTGAAAGTGAGTGAGGGTGCGGGAGAGTGAGCCACCGAGGGAGGGGGAATGTAGTGAGTGGGAGCAGGGCCTCAGGAAGGGGCTGGGCTGGGGTGTTCAGTTTTGTGTGACTAGAAAGTTGCCAACCCTAGTGTGGAGCCGCCTGGCAGTCCCTATGCATAGGCGCCAGCAGGGGGACATGCCACTGCTCCTGGGAGCCATGCAAAGCCAGGGTCCCTTTTCGATCGGTTGTTCTGTTTGAAAACCGGACACCTGGCAACCCTCTGAGCCGCCACCCAGGTAGCTGTGGGAAGCTATGGACCCTCCAAATGCCCTGGGTGGGGGAGCTGGGAGGCGGGGACATGGGCCGGGGACTGCTCTTGCGCCTCCCATCCTGAGCAAGTGGAGGGTCCTTGGCTGCCCAGGCTGCTCTTACTTGGGCTGGGCTCCAGCTTCGGGCCTTGCCAGGGTGGGGGCTGGGCCTCGGAGAGAAGAGCAGGGGCAGGAGGCCGGGCCTGTGGTAAAAAGTGGATAAGCCAGGCCTGGCCTCTTTCAAAAGTGAGATGGCCATGGCTCCTTGACCCCCCCCTGTTCCGGTGCCACTGTGGCCTGAGCAGTTGCAGAGCCTCCTGCTCCCTGATCACTTTTACCCACCCATCAGCCAACCTTTGGACACAGAACCGTTCTGGGGCTCCAATGCAATTCTGCTTAGCCATCAACCATTGCTAGCTCTTGATGCTTGGCCCCTGAAGGAGGAGCAGAGCAGGGGAAAAGACTCAGCAGGAGGGGGCTTTCCAAACACAAGTCCGTGTGTGAAATCTCAGTCCTATGGAAGTCAATGGGAGTTTTCCCATTGACTTCAATGGGGCCAGGATTTCACTCCATACTTAGGGTGCTGTGCCAAAGTAGAAGAAATATTATATGCAGCCACGAAAACACCTAGAAGTGGGACTGTACTGTTCCTACAACACACTTTGGGACTGGCTATTGCGGTGTGATGTGCTCAGTGCTACCAAGAGAGTCAGTATAACAACTAGAATATGACCTCTGGAATTCTTGGCACACAGTCCTGTATTCAGACCACTACGAGTCAGAGTCAAATGAGTAAAACAAAAGAAAAAAAATTGTTATTTTCCCATAATTAGCTTACTTTTATAGAAGAAAAAAAATTTCAAGAAAAAGGTCAGTTTTTCTGAAATTTAGAGATATGGTTCTCCTAAAAATTGTTTTTCTGATTTGAGTACTAAGGCTTTCTGGTTATGATCTGGATGATGGAGTGCTATCAGCAACACCCTAATCAGTGACATTGCTGCAGCCTGAGAAAGGCTGTAGGCCCAGCTGAGGGCAATTACACACATTCTGGTGGGGGCTTGTGAGCACTTGGGTGACAATCACAGGGCTAACAGGGCAATTGCGGGGAGAATATAAGAGGAGGAAACAGAAAGCAAGAGGTATCTTAAGAGGAGCTCAGAAGGAAGGTTCAGAGGCTGGGTGGACAGATGTCTGTCTTTGCTATAAGCTATGTTGCTTAAGCTATGGTATTGGTGTGTAAAATGGAAATAAATGCCCGGTGTGTGTTTGTGACCGCAGAACTGTCTGAACTGGCCAGGAAGTGGAGTTTACTTTGTCACAGAGCACCTCCATCACTACCATCTACCCTAATAATTTTGCCTGATGGCAGGAGAAGATTCTTCTCGTTGGTGGGAATGCAAAGAATGTTCAGAAGATAAATGATCCAGAGAGTTAAAAAATGCTCTTGATATTTTGCCATCCAGTCTGTTCTAAAGCAGATGAAATTAGTGTTTCAGTTTTGTTGAAATAAAATCTGACATGACCTAAACCGGGTTCAGTGGAGGAGTGCAAATTAAAGTGATATTAATGGAAGTTTTCCATGGCATTTTCCCTAATTTGTGCTGCTGCTTGATTGGTTTAGGAAAAGAAAGGCAAATGAATTCTGTTGCCATGGAAACTGTGTATTATGAATGTATCAAGGGGGCTTGTATGAATCTACCCTAATCATGATCTAACTTATCATTTCACATGAAGAGCACATCTTGAAGTGTTCTTGCCTTCTGTGGCCTCTCTACACACATGAGTCTTCTCTAATTAAATTCCCCCACCCCCACCCCTCGCCTTCAGGATACAGAGTTTCTGGTGTTTTTTATGGAACAAAATTTACCCATTCTCAGAAAGGCAAAAGGAAAACTGCATCTGTTTTAGCTTTTATATTTATAGTGTTGTTTAAACCATCAACACCATCTGCTGTGTTACTAACACTAAGGAGATTTCATGACCTTTACAAAAGCTCTTGTCATTTTCTTTAGAGTGAATCCATTTGTTCCCTGATTGACAGCCTATGCAACATAACTAAGCTCAGAGGAGTTGCATGGGGTATAAGTCAGGACAGCAGTGCTGCCAACTCTCATGATTTTACTGTCAGTCTCATAATATTTGGTGTGTTGGTTTGAATCCCCAGCTCCTGCTATTGTGTGAGAATCTCAGATTCCCCTACGTTTCTGGCCCTCATGGTTGGCAGCTGGTATCAAGCAGAGTGCCCCAGGGGTCAGTGCTGGGGGCTAGTTTTGTTCAGTATCTTCATTAACAATCTGGAGGATGGCGTGGATTGCACCCTCAGCAAATTTGCAGATGACACTAAACTGGGAAGAGAGGTAGATATGCTGGAGGGTAGGGATAGGATACAGAGGGACCAAGACAAATTAGAGGATTCATAGAATCATAGAATATCAGGGTTGGAAGGGACCCCTGAAGGTCATCTAGTCCAACCCCCTGCTCAAAGCAGGACCAATTCCCAGTTAAATCATCCCAGCCAGGGCTTTGTCAAGCCTGACCTTAAAAACCTCTAAGGAAGGAGATTCTACCACCTCCCTAGGTAACGCATTCCAGTGTTTCACCACCCTCTTAGTGAAAAAGTTTTTCCTAATATCCAATCTAAACCTTCCCCACTGCAACTTGAGACCATTACTCCTCGTTCTGTCATCTGCTACCATTGAGAACAGTCTAGATCCATCCTCTTTGGAACCCCCTTTCAGGTAGTTGAAAGCAGCTATCAAATCCCCCCTCATTCTTCTCTTCTGCAGGCTAAACAATCCCAGCTCCCTCAGCCTCTCCTCATAACTCAAGTGTTCCAGTCCCCTAATCATTTTTGTTGCCCTTCGCTGGACTCTCTCCAGTTTATCCACATCCTTCATGAAGTGTGGGGCCCAAAACTGGACACAGTACTCCAGATGAGGCCTCACCAATGTCGAATAGAGGGGAACGATCACGTCCCTCGATCTGCTCGCTATGCCCCTACTTATACATCCCAAAATGCCATTGGCCTTCTTGGCAACAAGGGCACACTGCTGACTCATATCCAGCTTCTCGTCCACTGTCACCCCTAGGTCCTTTTCCGCAGAACTGCTGCCTAGCCATTCGGTCCCTAGTCTGTAGCTGTGCATTGGGTTCTTCCGTCCTAAGTGCAGGACCCTGCACTTATCCTTATTGAACCTCATCAGATTTCTTTTGGCCCAATCCTCCAATTTGTCTAGGTCTTTCTGTATCCTATCCCTCCCCTCCAGCGTATCTACCACTCCTCCCAGTTTAGTATCATCCGCAAATTTGCTGAGAGTGCAATCCACACCATCCTCCAGATCATTTATGAAGATATTGAACAAAACCGGCCCCAGGACCGACCCTTGGGGTACTCCACTTGATACCGGCTGCCAACTAGATATGGAGCCATTGATCACTACCCGTTGAGCCCGACAATCTAGCCAGCTTTCTACCCACCTTGTAGTGCATTCATCCAGCCCATACTTCCTTAACTTGCTGACAAGAATACTGTGGGAGACCGTGTCAAAAGCTTTGCTAAAGTCAAGAAACAATACATCCACTGCTTTCCCTTCATCCACAGAACCAGTAATCTCATCATAGAAGGCGATTAGATTAGTCAGGCATGACCTTCCCTTGGTGAATCCATGCTGGCTGTTCCTGATCACTTTCCTCTCATGCAAGTGCTTCAGGATTGATTCTTTGAGGACCTGCTCCATGATTTTTCCAGGGACTGAAGTGAGGCTGACTGGCCTGTAGTTCCCAGGATCCTCCTTCTTCCCTTTTTTAAAGATTGGCACTACATTAGCCTTTTTCCAGTCATCCGGGACTTCCCCGGTTCGCCACGAGTTTTCAAAGATAATGGCCAATGGCTCTGCAATCACAGCCGCCAATTCCTTCAGCACTCTCGGATGCAACTCGTCCGGCCCCATGGACTTGTGCATGTCCAGCTTTTCTAAATAGTCCCTAACCACCTCTATCTCCACAGAGGGCTGGCCATCTCTTCCCCATTTTGTGATGCCCAGCGCAGCAGTCTGGGAGCTGACCTTGTTAGTGAAAACAGAGGCAAAAAAAGCATTGAGTACATTAGCTTTTTCCACATCCTCTGTCACTAGGTTGCCTCCCTCATTCAGTAAGGGGCCCACACTTTCCTTGGGCCAACCCAAATGGATTCTTTTGGATTGGGCCAAAAGAAATCTGAGGTTCAACAAGAACAAGTGCAGAGTCCTGCACTTAGGACGGAAGAATCCCATGCAATGCTACAGACTAGGGACCGAGCGGCGAGGCAGCAGTTCTGCAGAAAAGGACCTAGGGGTTATAGTGGACGAGAAGCTGGATATGAGTCAACAGTGTGCCCTTGTTGCCAAGAAGCCTAACGGCATTTTGGGCTGTATGAGTAGGAGCATTGCCAGCAGATCGAGGGACGTGATCATTCCCCTTTAGTCGGCATTGGTGAGGCCTCATCTGGAGTACTGTGTCCAGTTTTCGGCCCCAAACTACAAGAAGGATGTGGAAAAATTAGAAAGAGTCCAGTGGAGGGCAAAAAAAAATGATTAGGGGGCTGGAGCACATGACTTATGAGGAGAGGCTGAGGGAACTGGGATTATTTAGTCTGCAGAACAGAATAATGAGGGGGAATTTGATAGCTGCTTTCAACGACCAGAAAGGGGGTTCCAAAGAGAATGGATCTAGACTGTTCTCAGAGGTAGCAGATGACAGAACAAGGAGTAATGGTCTCAAGTTGCAGTGGGGGAGGTTTAGGTTGGATATTAGGAAAAACTTTTTCACTATGAGGGTGGTGAAGCACTGGAATGCGTTATCTAGGGAGGTGGTGGAATCTCCTTTCTTAGAGTTTTTTAAGGTCAGACTTGAAAAAGCCCTGGCTGGGATGATTTAGTTGAGGATTGGTCCTGCTTTGAGCAGGGGGTTGGACTAGATGACCTCCTGAGGTCCCTTCCAACCCTGATATTCTATGATTCTATGGTTGTAGAGGAAAGCTTGTAAATATGCCATGAGTTTATCTGAAGGGCTCAGAAACCAGAGGGCAAAGGAAAACCCCCAAAGTTTAAAATGCTTTAAAAAGCTGATGATTTGGGGGGCCCAACTCACGATTTTGAACATGTGAGTTAGCAATACTGGGGCAGAAATTATCATATTGTCCTCTAAAATTATCACAACTTAATAAATATTGTACTATTTATTGAGTGCTAGAGGTGAACTCAGCACTGTACATACATGAAAAAAGAGACTGAGCATATGCTTTCTCCTCAGCAGTAGGAAGAATAAAACACAATAGACCAAAGGTTCTCAAACTGTGGTCTGTGGCCCACCAGTGATCCACGAGCTCCATTCAGGTTGTCCGCGGATAGTTCCCTCTAAGGTGCATACCTGGGTGGCCACACATGAAAGAATGAAAGGCCACCCACCTAATTAGTGGAGCTGCGCAGGCGTGGCTCCACTAATCAGGTGCCTGGACCCTGGAGAAGATGCACATGTAAGGTGAGGTGCTGGCTTGGGGGAAATAGAGGGTAGATGGGAGGAATTTGTGCAGGGTTGCGGTGGCCAGAGAAAGAGGTGACTTTCCCCAGCTCCAGGGCTGCGGCTGCCGGGGAGAGACGGCCCTCCTTCCCAGCCCCAGCTCAGGGGCTGCTGCAGCGGGGAAGAGAGGGCACATCCATTGCATTAGAAAGGTAAGACTACTGATATTAAAATATGAGTTGTGTGCTTTTATTTGTAGAACAAAAAAAGTTAATTATTATTGGTTTTTTTTATAGCGCTTTTATCGAAAACGTTTTACAATAGTTAGCTAATGGTACAAACAACATTTGGAAAGATCCTTACGTGGTCTGCTGAGACGCTCAGCAATTTTCAAGTGATCCGCGAGAAAAAAAAGGTTGAGAACCACTGCAATAGACCCTACTGGTAGAAAAAGAGGGAGATACAGCAAGCAGAGGCCATTTGCAAAATGGCCACTTCAGATCTATAGCTGCTTGGCTCTGCCCTCTGTAAAGAGCATATTTCCCAGAAAGGCATGCTGGAAAAATGGTTCCTATATGAGGGGAACCCGGCTATGGGGATAATAAGGAAGGACTAGACACTCTCAAAAGAAGGTGCTTGTGGGGGCATTGCTGTTTCCATGCATTACAAGCCATCACTGAATCACACAGTCCTTACCACTAAGGGGTTTATTATTTAAATCAAACAGATAATATAGATCTAGCATATAAATATTATACAGAAGTTGATGATAAAAATGTCAGATAATGCAGGTTTCCCCTCTCCCCCAATAGCTTAATGGTGAATGACTGTACAGGATGAGTATTGTGAGTAGGGATTTGAATTTAAAAAAACAGGGGTGGGGGAATCACTTAGGTATCCACAAAGTTATTTAGGTTCCTAACTTCCACTGCTATTCTTCTGAGGATGTGGCCCTCAGAGACCACTGAGCAATTACAATCTCCAGCTTCAATGGGAGCTGCAGGTGCTGAGCTCTTCTGATAATTAGGTACCCAAGGAAAGAAAGGAAGTTCCAAGCAGAGAGGTTCGCAGGCTCAGAAGAAGTTGTTAACATGAGAGAGAGAAGGGTACAAATAAGGACATCAGGAGGGAATGGAACACAGTGTGCCATGAGAGGGATGGCTGGAGGAACTGTGATGTACAGAACCTTGAAAGAGAGGAACTAGATGAAGAAGAATCCTCACAAAATCCTGTTTTAAAGAGCTTTCCAGCCTAATTTTGTAGGAATAAGAGGGTTATATAATCCAGATCAGTTTCAGAAAAGCAGCCACATTTCAGATATTTATCTGGATTAATTCTAAACTCTGAACTATATGAGGTTTATCCAGCACTACTGCCAGAGTGCCATGTATGGTGCTTAGGCAATTTAGATGCATCTCAGATAGATACACCAAAAAATGTGAGTGTGATCAGAATTTTTGGCCCTATTCTATCCCATTATACACTGGAAGATACCCCTGATTCACACCAATTTCAGAATCAGTCCCTCTGCGTTCATCATGCTCTCATATCAAGATGCTCTCATTAGTTTGTTGTACAGTTAGATAATAATCTTACTGTTCACTTAGGAAATATCTGAGCAGGTGAATATCTAATGTACCCCCCCCCCCAAATGGTTGGACAACTTTAACAAACACATGTGAAACAGAATGACAACAAGGAATAGTGCTCATCATGATGAGCTGGAGTGATACGCATTCTCAGAACTATGACTGGTCTGGGATCCTCAATAATGCCAGTATTTGTGGGGAGAAAGGCACAAGGTGGGGTGCTTTGTCCTTCCTGCATGTTATAATCCATATTATAATGTAACTTCTAATACATTTAGAGAGATACATATAGGTTATAAGAGGTGCTAGTTGCAAGTTTTGGCTGCCGCCAGTACTGGCCTTAGGTTTGTGCTGGGCATTTGAGAAGTGTGTTTGATGTAAAAAAGGAATAATAATCCCAGAATCTCCAAATACTTGAACAACAGGAATGAATTAAGCCAGTGGTTCTCAAATTTTCCAGACTACCATACCCCTTTCAGGAGTCTGATTTCAGCCCTGGGGGAGCTTAGGCGTCAGCATGTATCTTAGCTTTGCAGGGTCCCTGCTTACCACCCACTGATCCTGACCATGCACTTGCAACCACACTAAATCCATCCCACAACCTCCCTGGGAAGTCGCCACCCCCAGGTTGAGAAACACTGATATTATAGAGCAGTATAAACAAGTCATTCTATTAAATTTCAGTTTGTACTGACTTCACTAGTCCTTTTTATGTAGCCCGTTGCAAAATGAGGCAAATATCTAGATGAGTTGATGTACCCCCTGGAAGACCTCTGTGTACCCCAGAGGTACATGTACTCCTGCTTGAAAACCACTGAATTAAGCTTCTTGACATCCATGTGAGTCAGGGAAGTGTTATCCTCATTTTATGGCTAGGGAAAGTGAGGCATAGAGAGAGGTTAATTCAGTCTAGAGTCATATCTCCCGTGTCACAGTCTAACTACTACATGACACAGAGGTGACCATGATGGAGTCCCAGAATCGCAAAAGAGCTCCAGCATGGACTGAATGGGAGGTACGGGATCTGATCGCTGTATGGGGAAGGGAATCCATGCTATCAGAACTCCGTTCCAGTTTTCGAAATGCCAAAACCTTTGTCAAAATCTCCCAGGGCATGAAGGACAGAGGCCATAACAGGGACCCGAAGCAGTGCTGCATGAAACTTAAGGAGCTGAGGCAAGCCTACCAGAAAACCAGAGAGGCAAACGGCTGCTCCGGGTCAGAGTCCCAAACATGCCGCTTCTATGATGAGCTGCATGCCATTTTAGGGGGTTCAGCCACCACTACCCCAGCTGTGTTGTTTGACTCCTTCAATGGAGATGGAGGCAACACGGAAGCAGGTTTTGGGGATGAAGAAGATGATGATGATGATGAGGTTGTAGATAGCTCACAGCAAGCAAGCGGAGAAATCGGTTTTCCCGACAGCCAGGAACTGTTTCTCACTCTGGACCTGGAGCCAGTACCCCCCGAACCCACCCAAGGCTGCCTCCTGGACCCAGCAGGCAGAGAAGGGACCTCCGGTGAGTGTATCTTTTAAAATACTGTACATGGTTTAAAAGCAAGCATGTGAAAGGATTACTTTGCCCTGGCATTCGCGGCTCTCCTGGATGTACTCCCAAAACCTTTGCAAAAGGTTTCTGGGGAGGGCAGCCTTATTGCATCCTCCATGGTAGGACACTTTACCACTCCAGGCCAGTAACACGTACTCAGGAATCATTGTACAACAAAGCATTGCAGTGTATGTTTGCTGGCGTTCAAACAACATCCGTTCTTTATCTCTCTGTGTTATCCTCAGGAGAGGGAGATATCATTCATGGTCACCTGGTTGAAATAGGGTGCTTTTCTTCAGGGGACACTCAGAGGTGCCCGTTCCTGCTGGGCTGTTTGCCTGTGGCTGAACAGAAATGTTCCCCGCTGTTAGCCACGGGGAGGGGGGAGGGTTGAGCGGGTAGCCATGCGGTGGGGGGAGGCAAAATGCGACCTTGTAACGAAAGCACATGTGCTATGTATGTAATGTTAACAGCAAAGTTTACCCTGAAAGAGTGTAGCCACTGTTTTATAAAATCTGTCTTTTTAAATACCGCTGTCCCTTTTTTTTCTCCACCAGCTGCATGTGTTTCAATGATCACAGGATCTTCTCCTTCCCAGAGGCTAGTGAAGATTAGAAAGAAAAAAAAAACGCACTCGTGATGAAATGTTCTCTGAGCTCATGCTGTCCTCCCACACTGACAGAGCACAGACGAATGCGTGGAGGCAAATAATGTCAGAGTGCAGAAAAGCACAAAATGACCGGGAGGAGAGGTGGCGGGCTGAAGAGAGTAAGTGGGGGGCTGAAGACAGGACTGAAGCTCAAATGTGGCGGCAGTGTGATGAGAGGAGGCTTGATTCAATGCTGAGGCTGCTGGAGGATCAAACCAGTATGCTCCACTGTATGGCTGAGCTGCAGCAAAGGCAGCTGGAGCACAGACTGCCACTACAGCCCCTGTGTAACGAACCACCCTCCTCCCCAAGTTCCATAGCCTCCACACCCAGACGCCCAAGAACGCGGTGGGGGGCCTCCGGCCAACCACCCACTCCACCACAGAGGATTGCCCAAAAAACAGAAGGCGGGCATTCAATAAATTTTAAAGTTGTAAACTTTTAAAGTATTGTGTGGCATTTTCCTTCCCTCCTCCACCACTCCTCCTGGGCTACCTTGTTACTCATCCCCCTATTTGTGTGATGAATGAATGAAGAATGCATGAATGTGAAGCAACAATGACTTTATTGCCTCTGCAAGTGGTGATCGAAGGGAGGAGAGGAGGGTGGTTAGCTTACAGGGAAGTAGAGTGAACCAAGGGGCGGGGGGTTTCATCAAGGAGAAAGAAACAGAACTTTCACACCGTAGCCTGGCCAGTCATGAAACTGGTTTTCAAAGCTTCTCTGACGCGTACCGCACCCTCCTGTGCTCTTCTAACCACCCTGGTGTCTGGCTGCGCGTAACCAGCAGCCAGGCGATTTGCCTCAACCTCCCACCCTGCCATAAACGTCTCCCCCTTACTCTCACAGATCTGGTGGAGCACACAGCAAGCAGTAATAACAGTGAGAATATTGGTTTCACTGAGGGCTAAGCGAGTCAGTAAACTGCGCCAGCGCACCTTTAAACGTCCAAATGCACATTCTACCACCATTCTGCACTTGCTCAGCCTGTAGTTGAACAGCTCCTGACTACTGTCCAGGCTGCCTATGTACGGCTTCATGAGCCATGGCATTAAAGGGTAGGCTGGGTCCCCAAGGATAACTATAGGCATTTCAACATCCCCAACAGTTATTTTCTGGTCTGGGAATAAAGTCCCTTCCTGCAGCTTTTGAAACAGACCAGAGTTCCTGAAGATGAGAGCGTCATGTACCTTTCCCGGCCATCCCACTTTGATGTTGGTGAAATGTCCCTTGTGATCCACCAGAACTTGCAGCACGATTGAAAAGTACCCCTTGCGGTTTATGTACTTGCCGGCTTGGTGCTCCAGTGCCAAGATAGGGATATGGGTTCCGTCTATGGCCCCACCACAGTTAGGGAATCCCATTGCAGCAAAGCCATCCACTATGACCTGCACATTTCCCAGCGTCACTACCCTTGATATCAGCAGATCTTTGATTGCGTGGGCTACTTGCATCACAGCAGCCCCCACAGTAGATTTGCCCAGACGGTAGCTGTCTGGCGTTGCAAGCTTCCACAGGGCTATCGCCACTCGCTTCCCAACTGTGAGGGCTGCTCTCATCTTGGTATTCATGCGCTTCAGGGCAGGGGAAAGTAAGTCACAAAGTTCCATGAAAGTGCCCTTACGCATGCGAAAGTTTCGCAGCCACTGGGAATCGTCCCAGACCTGCAACACTATGCGGTCCCACCAGTCTGTGCTTGTTTCCCGAGCCCAGAATCGGCATTCCACAGCATGAACCTGCCCCATTAGCACTATGATGCATGCATTGGCAGGGCCCATGCTTTCAGAGAAATCTGTGTCCATGTCCTGATCACTCATGTGACCATGCTGACGTCGCCTCCTCGCCCGGTATCGCTTTGCCAGGTTCTGGTGCTGCATATACTGCTGGATAATGCGTGTTGTGTTTAATGTGCTCCTAATTGCCAAAGTGAGCTGAGCGGCCTCCATGCTTGCCTTGGTATGGCGTCCGCACAGAAAAAAGGCGCGGAACAATTGTCTGCCGTTGCTCAGATGGAGGGAGGGGCGACTGATGACATGGCTTACACGGTTGGCTTACAGGGAATTAAAATCAACAAAGCGGGTGGCTTTACATCAATGAGTATTTCAGGCAGGACTTCAGGGAGGGTTCCAATAAGAAATGGTGCACCTAAGTAATTCTTCTTATTGGAACAAGCAGGTTGGTCTGGCCTCTGATTGATACTTGGCTAGATTTACCTCGCTGCAACTTCGCTGTGAGTGACTGCAGTGTGACCTAGAGGAATGACTCCCCTAGATGGGGGACGGGGGGAAGCAAATGAGTACAAAACAAATCTGGTCTATTTCTTGTTTTGATCCACTCCATCTATCTTTTACATCTTTGGCTGGCAGCAGACGGTGCAGAAGGACTGCAAGCCATCCACATCTCATGGCTGCTCGGCGGAAGATGGTGCAGTAGGACTGCTAGCCATCCTCATCTCTTGCCTGCCTGGCAGAAGATGGTACAGTAGGACTGCTAGCAATCCGTATCGCCTGCCTGCTCACCATAAGATGGTTCAATAGGACTGACTGCAGGACAAAGAGAATGACCTGGTTAAGTCACTCCAAATTTAGTCCCTGCGCCCATGTCTGCCCAGGCGCTCCTGATCGACCTCACAGAGGCGACCAGGAGCACCTCAGACATGACGATGACGGGTACCAGTCCTACTGTACCGTCTGCTGCCAGAAGGCAATGGGTTGATGCTGCTGTGTAGCAATGCAGTACCACGTCTGCCAGCACCCAGGAGACATATGGTGACGGTTACCTGAGCGGGCTCCATGCTTGCCGTGGTAACTCAGGAAAAAAGGCGTGAAACGATTGTCTGCCCTTGCTTTCACAGAGGGAGGGAGAGAACGGGGACCTGAGGATATGTACCCAGAACCACACGCGACAATGTTTTAGCCCCATCAGGATTGGGATCTCAACCCAGAATTCCAATGGGCAGCAGAGACTGCGGGAACTGTGGGATAGCTACCCACAGTGCAACACTCCAGAAGTTGACGCTTGCCTCGGTACTGTGGAAGCACTCCGCCTAGTTAATGCACTTAATGCACTTAGAGCATTTTCTGTGGGGACACACACACTCGAATATATAAAAACTATTTCTAAAAAAAACCGACTTCTATAAATTCGACCTAATTTCGTAGTGTAGACATACCCTAAGTGTGGCAGGAGAAGAATGCAACAAGCCTGGTCTACCGACCCAAGCAGATATGCTATCGCTGCTGGGGATATATTCTGGGAGACCTCCTTCTCCCCACTGCCTCCCTGCCACTCCAAGAGAAGGGACCCCTGCTGCTCCCAGGGGGAGAGGGGTGCCTTTCTGCTGCACTTAAGGGGAAAGGAGGCCCTATGCTACTTACCTCCTTGACACTGTCCTGAGAGGAGAAGGGACCTCTGTCCCTGCTGCTAGGGGAAGAGTAAGGCATCTTGAACTCCCTGTGTGTTACTGGGGTGGGAGAGCCCTGTGATGCTGGGTGCAGGAAGCTTGTATTTACACTGTACTTAGGTCCCTGATTGCCTTAGAATCATAGAATCATAGAATCTCACGGTTGGAAGACCTCAGGAGGTCATCTAGTCCAACCCCCTGCTCAAAGCAGGACCAATCCCCAACTAAATCATCCCAGCCAGGGCTTCGTCAAGCCTGACCTTAAAAATATCTAAGGAAGGAGATTCTATCACCTCCCTAGGTAACGCATTCCAGTGTTTCACCACCCTCCTAGTGAAAAAGTTTTTCTTAATATCCAACCTAAACCTCCCCCATTGCAACTTGAAACCATTACTCCTTGTTCTGTCACCAGCTACCACTGAGAACAGTCTAGATCCAATGAGAACAGTCTAGATCCAGCCCTGAATCCACTTGCTGTCCAGAAGTAGAGTAGAAACCAGTCTGAAAAGGGTGATTCTCTTAATCATCCTTTTTTTCTCTAATACTAGTTCTTGGATGGAAAATCTGCTTTGGTGTCCCTGAGGGCTCGATGTGTCTCCATGCAAACTCTGAGCCAATAAATGTGTCACAAATGTACCAAAGTGTTAAAACCAGTCTGAACTGGTGGCTAGGGGTTTTGTTCTGGCATCCTGACCAGTATGATTGCCACATGCCATTTATTTAAATTTATTTAAAAAAGGGTCGGGGGCACAAATCCAAAGCTATCATTACCATAAATATACGTACAAATAAAATGGTGCAATGTAATGTTCTGTACACTATTGTTGGGCACATAAATAAAAATCTTAAATGTTAGAAGGGAAGATATTCAGGCTACAGGCATCAACACTTCTGTTCATGTTTCTGTTATGTTTTCTTTCTTGATTGTAATATGCTGCACTTCTATAGCATGTATCATCAAAGGATCTCTAGCTCTCTACAAACTGCATAATGCCCCTATATAAGGTAAGTATATATTATCCTCATTTTCTAAATTGGAACTGAGGAATATCATGGTTAAGTGACTGTCCAAAAAACCACAAAGCAAGTCAGGGATGGAATTTGGAATTGAGCCTAGGAGTTTCCTGCTCTAAAAATGTTGCTGTTATGCCTGAGATGATTCACAATCGTTCATTCTATTCATTATTTTTTAAAATGAAAATGACATTTCTAGTAAAGTGGCAGATTGTGTGTTTAATATATTCATATACACAGACATTTGTGGTACTAAACCCCTTCAACATGAATATTACAGGAAAAATTTCCCCTTAAGATTTATATTCTAATAGAAGTTTCTGGTCTGAACCTAATTTTTAAAAATCCCCAGATTAATTAATGTTCATTTTCTGCTCCAAATTACAGTTCATACTTATCTGCAATGTTCTACACATCAAATGGCATACTTTTCATAGCACAGTATGTATAATACAGTTTCAGACTTGATCCACAGCATTATAAATAAGCTGCTTTGAGGTCCTCCCTGGATCTTAAAAGCTGTTTTAAATACCGTCATCTCAATTGCAGATTAATGTTGGTGTCTGAATATACTTGGAGCTCAAAATATTTAAATCTCATAGCACATTAAAATATATGCAGTGACGCGAGGGTTTTCTGCATTATGTGTATCCATTTTAATTGCGAATCCTGTCATATAATTACTCTACTAAATACCAGAAAAGATACCAATAAATTAGTATAATTATAAAATGACTTGGGCTGTCGATTAATCGCAGTTAACTCATGCAATTAATTCAAAAAATTAATTGTGATTAAAAATGAATTGCCGTTAATCACAGTTTGAATTGCACTGTCAAACAATAGAATACCAATTGAAATTTATTAAATATTTTGGATGTTTTTCTACATTTTCATATATATTGTATTCTATGTTGTAATTGAAATCAAAGTGTATATTTTTTATTTCAAATACTTGCACTGTAAAAATGATAAACAAAAGAAATAGTATATTTCAATTCACCTCATACAAGTACTGTAGTGCAATCTTTGTCTTGAAAGTGCAACTTACAAATGTCGGGTTTTTTTGTTTGTTACATAACTGCACTCAAAAACAAAACAATGTAAAACTTCAGAGCCTACAAGTCCACTCAGTCCTACTTCTTGTTCAGCCAGTTGCTAAGACAAACAAATTTGTTTACATTTACAGGAGATAATGTGCCCTCTTCTTATTTACAATGTCACCAGAAAGTGAGAACAGGCATTTACATGGCACTTTCGTAGTTGGCATTGCAAGGTATTAATGTCCCAGATATGCTAAACATTTATATGCCCCTTTATGCTTCAGCCACCATTCCAGAGGACTTGCTTCTATGCTGATGATGCTCGTTAAAAAATGTGTTAATTAAATTTGTGACTGAATTCATTGGGGGAGAATTCTATTTTCCCCTGCTCTGTTTTATCTGCATTCTGCCATATATTTCAGGTTACAGCAGTCTTGGATGATGACCCAGCACATGTTGTTCATTTTAAGAACACTTTCACTGCAGATTTGAAACACAAAGAAAGTACCAATATGAGATTTCTAAAGATAGCTACAGCACTTGACCAAGATTTAAGAATCTGAAGTGTCTTCAAAAATCCGAGAGGGACAAGATGTGGAACATGCTTTCAGAAGTCTTAACAGAGCACCACTCTAATGCAGAAACTACAGAACCCGAACCACTAGAAAAGAAAAATCAATCTTCTACTGGTGGCATCTGATGCAGATAATGAAAATGAACATGCGTTGGTCCGCACTGCTTTGGATTGTTATCAAGCCGATCCCATCATCAGCATGGACACATGTCCCATGGAATCGTGGTTGAAGAATGAAGGGACATATGAATCTTTAGCGTATCTGGCATGTACATAACTTGTGACGCTGGCTACAACAGTGCCATGGGAACGCCTGTTCTCATTTTCAGGTGATATAAACAAGAAGCAGGCAGTATTATCTCCTGCAAACGTAAAGAAACTTGTTTGTCTGAGTGATTGGCTGAACAAGAAGTAGGACTGAGTGGACTTTTGGGCTCTAAAATTTTACATTGTTTTATTTTTGAATACAGTTTTTTTACATATTTCTACATTCATAAGTTCAACTTTCATGATACAAATACTCTACTGTAATTTTTATTAGTTGAATTGAAAAATACTGTTTTTTTACACTGCAAATACTTGTAATCAAAGTATACACTGTACACTTTGTATTCTGTGTTTTAATTGAAATCAATAGATTTGAAAATGTAGAAAACATTTGAAAATATTTAAATAAATAGTATTCTATTATTGTTTAACAGTGCGATTAATTTTTTAATCACTTGACAGCCCTAAAAATGACACATGCTTTTAAGAAGCTGTAAGTCCCGTATATTACTCTGTGTGCATTTATCAATCAGAATTGTGCTGTAGATAACAGCAGTTATGTTGTCCTAAGAAAGTGGCATACATTCTGGCAACCAGATTTTCCAACTAGAAACCAGCCCATAACAAGGTGTAGTTTTACTAGTTCACTCTCTCTTCTATCACAATCCCTTATAACAATGAATAATCAGTTGAGGATAGTGAGTAAAGATATACATTACCGGGTATAGAGAAAAGGAGTACTTGTGGCACCTTAGAGACTAACCGATTTATTAGAGCATAAGCTTTCGTGAGCTACAGCTCACTTCATCAGATGCATATCGTGGAAACTGCAGCAGATAAAGTCTGCTGCAGTTTCCACGATATGCATCTGATGAAGTAATCTGCTGCAGTTTCCACGATATGCATCTGATGAAGTGAGCTGTAGCTCACGAAAGCTTATGCTCTAATAAATCGGTTAGTCTCTAAGGTGCCACAAGTACTCCTTTTCTTTTTGCGAATACAGACTAACACGGCTGTTACTCTGAAACCTGTCATTACCGGGTATAACACTCAATTTTAATGGGCTCATTAAAAACAGACACATAAATGAGGACGAATGCCGTATATGCTATTAGTTAAGGAAGCATTCATATATAGGAAACTAGACAAATCATCATTAGAAAAAAAAGATACGCATTGGTTCCTAGTACTAGATTAACTATTTAAGAGACAGAGTCATGAAATTTCTTATCTCCGCTACACCACAATTCAACACTTTAACTATAAATCCACTTTTAGTCTGGAAAAAACCAGCAATCTCCCTTTTACGAGTTATCCTATCAGGAAGATTGTTGCAACCCAAGACTACACCCTCTCCCTCCTGCCTTAGCAGGCGCTACTCTAAAGTAATGGTCATTCACATTCAATCCGCCGTAAGCTGTTAAGAGTTTAACACATCCAGAAACCCTATTATAGCGAGCCATTTCTGGAGCCCCATGGAATTTAGATACAATGTGCAAAAAGAAAGGGGAAAAAAGGGCAGCTTGCTGCACCATCTAGTGGATGAAAAGGGACTCTATGAATTTCTTTAGTTTTTCATCAAGAATTTTTAACAAATTGTTTTAAAATTATTTCATTACCTAGTTTACTAATATTTTAAACTTATTAAAAGTTAATTAGTTTTGAAAATGTAGTTTACATTTCACTTATTCTTGTAACCCTTCTGCCCGTCAGAGTTGGCAGCAACAAGGGCCGGGTTCAATATCTAGGGGTTCCATTCCAATAACACAATGCAAACCAGCTCGAGCCCCCACCCAGTGACCTGGGACAAATATATACCACCCCCGCTGGGCGCCTCCAAGAGGCAATACTTCCCCTCTCGCAAGCACATAGTCTGAGTGTAGCAAAAGTCTTTTAATAACAGAGAGAAACAATGTGGCATTTTGTTGGGGAAACACCACCAACAGGATTCATAACACAACCCATGAGCAAAAAAAACCCACCCCAGGCAAATTGGGGCATGCCCTTTTCCCTTTGGTTCTTGAGTCCAGCAACCCCAAATCACCCAAAGTCCCAAAAGTCCAATGCCCCAAAAGTCTCTGTCCCTGGTCAGGGCAGCCCCAGAGTTCGAAAGTTTATCTGCGGAGCTTTACCTCCCAACCTGGGTGGAAATGGGACAGGGGTAAGAGGCACCTTACGTGATCTGAAGCTGACCGCCCCATAGCTCCATAGTGGCGCTCCACTCCGCCAGCCGCCCCACGAACTCCTTCGCTCAGCTGCGCTCCGCTCCGCCAGCCGCCCCACGAACTCCTTCACTCAGCTCCACGGCCCACAAGCAGCTCCTGCCATCCACACACTGCGCCGCATCGAACTGCTCCACAATATATCTTCAGGCTCCCCCACTACTTAGCACAACACTCAGTGATTTCAGCTCTTAGGTGAATTCAGCTTATAATAGGGGAGCCCCAGTGCTGGTGCACTGTCAGCACAAAGTGAGCTCAGCAGCCTATAACTAGACTTCTAATGAAATCAAAATTAGCTCTGATATTCCACAGTGGAGAGAGGAGGAAGTGCAATTAGCATGTAAGGCCCTCACCAAGGGGCCCCTACCACCAAGTATTAATACTTGTCCCCAGCCTCTCTCCATTCACACAGTTTTGGAACCCATGACCCTTGCCTAGCGAGTGCTACTTAGTTGATGGTGAATCCCTCCATCATAACAAAAGGCCACGTACAGTTCCAAGCACAGTTCCCATAATCAGGGTAATAACAATTTATTCTTCCTGCCCCAATAACAGAGACACTGGGGATCCCACAGCAGCCAAAGTGACCATTTGGGCAGCTATGGCCTCATTCTAGGCGTGGTGGGTGTGCCTATGCAAATGAGATCAGCCCCTGAAGTTCTTTTCCACAACTTGCCACACCTCACCACCAGATGTCAGGGTGGAGCTCATCCTGACACTGCTTACATTCTTTTGCATTCTACCAGTTTGGACAACACAAAGGGGGTCTCGTGAGTTTCAATGGAGGTTTTCTAGCCAGTGAGAGAGGGTTTAGCTTCAGCCGGAAGTGGACAGTTGCCACTAGTGCAGCGGTTCTCAAACTGGGGGTCAGGACCCCCTCAGGGGGTCATGAGGTTATTACATGGGGGGGGGGGTCACGAGCTGTCAGCTTCCACCCCCAACCCTGCTTTACTGCCAGCATTTATAATGGTGTTAAATATACAAAAAAAGTGTATTCAACTTATAAGGGGGGGGGTGTCGCACTCAGAGGCTTGCTGTGTGACAGGGGTCACCAGTGCAAAAGGTTTGAGAACCACAGCGCTAGCGGCACCCGTTCTCTCCCGCCGGAAAGGCAGGGCAGTACTGCCGGTGCGGTGTTTACGCTGGGCCCCAGCTTGCCCCTATAGTCACAGTATTCGCGTATTTACAGAAGAGAGCTTTAATTTCAGTGACAGAACTTGCGCCGTTAGGGCTGAACCATGAGAAAAGGTGGCACCTGCCACGACGAGCCCCTTACAAAGGAAGCAGAGCGGAGCGGCCCCTCCTCTTCGCCACGAACGGGTGGGAGGGAGATGAATCTTCCCACAGCTAGGTGCATAGAGGCAGGGCCTGCTTCAGGTAGCGATTCCCCCCTCCTCCTTTCCCCGTGAATGGTACCGTCCACTTTCAGGTGACGGCAGGGAGTAAAGAGAGCTGGGTTACAGTTCTCGCGAGAAATAAACTAGGAAGTGAGACGTAGTTGTTGGTTGGCTTGGAAACGGCGTTCCCGGATGTACTGCGCACGGGAGCGCAGCGGGGCTGGGAAAGGGGCTCAGGTTGCCAGCCGGCAGAGGGAGGGTAGCGGAGCAGGGCTCGCGCGACCCCGCGCTGAGTCCATTGTTGCGGAGCCTGGCTGCGCTCCGTCTGGGTGAGTGTAGGGGCGGGGCTGCGCATGCTATGGGGCTCGTTAGCTGTGGGCGCTGGTCGGTTGCCCTCCATAGGGCTAGGAGCTGAGGGCCTGTTGGAGGGAGGGCAGGGGTGTTGGAACAGTTTTTATAGTGGGGGTTGCTGAGAGCCATTGAACCGAACTGACAGGTTTCAGAGTAGCAGCCGTGTTACTCTGTATCTGCAAAAAGAAAAGGAGTACTTGTGGCACCTGTGGATGCATCCGATGAAGTGAGCTGTAGCTTAGGAAAGCTTATGCTCAGATAAATTGGTTAGTCTCTAAGGTGCCACAAGCACTTTTTATTGAACCAAACTGTAAATCCTATATATGTTGGAAATCATGTCAAGCCAGGGAGTTCAGTAGCACCCCCAGCCTCCCTGTTATTGCACCTATGGGTGAGGGGAGCGGGGGGAGGGGGGCTCCTCCCAAGAGTCTCACCCTTGCTGCGTCCCCTGTAACGGGGCACCATGGGAAGACGAACTGGGAAATAGCTTGTATCAAAGGCAGCACGTCACCTAAAGCACTGCCTACAAATGGTACATTCTCCAGAGGGGAGCTAACCAGGGCCATACATCCCACTTGTTGCCCCAGGGCAGGCGCTCTGTGCTGCTGGGCTGGAGCAGTGTATTCTGCTGTCTGGGTTTGCACTGTTCCAAATGCACCCACGCACAACGTGGCAGAGCACTGAAGGGGGCCGTGTGGCCAGCGTCGCTTGGCAGCAGCACCTGCTACTAACTTTGAGGGAAGCATGCCTGCGGCCCAGGTATTTCATAGAATCATAGAATATCAGGGTTGGAAGGGACCCCAGAAGGTCATCTAGTCCAACCCTCTGCTCAAAGCAGGACCAATCCCCAATTAAATCATCCTAGCCAGGGCTTTGTCAAGCCTGACCTTAAAAACTTCTAAGGTAGGAGATTCTACCACCTCCCTAGGTAATGCATTCCAGTGTTTCACCACCCTCTTAGTGAAAAAGTTTTTCCTAATATCCAACCTAAACCTCCCCCCCTGCAACTTGAGACCATTACTCCTTGTCCTGTCCTCTTCTACCACTGAGAATAGTCTAGAACCATCCTCTCTGGAACCACCTCTCAGGTAGTTGAAAGCAGCTATCAAATCCCCCCTCATTCTTCTCTTCTGCAGACTAAACAATCCCAGTTCCCTCAGCCTCTCCTCATAACTCATGTGTTCCAGACCCCTAATCATTTTTGTTGCCCTTCGCTGGACTCTCTCCAGTTTATCCACATCCTTCTTGTAGTGTGGGGCCCAAAACTGGAGACAGTACTCCAGATGAGGCCTCGCCAATGTCGAATAGAGGGGGACGATCACGTCCCTCGATCTGCTCGCTATGCCCCTACTTATACATCCCAAAATGCCATTGGCCTTCTTGGCAACAAGGGCACACTGCTGACTCATATCCAGCTTCTCGTCCACTGTCACTCCTAGGTCCTTTTCTGCAGAACTGCTGCCTAGCCATTCGGTCCCTAGTCTGTAGCTGTGCATTGGGTTCTTCCGTCCTAAGTGCAGGACCCTGCACTTATCCTTATTGAACCTCATCAGAATTCTTTTGGCCCAATCCTCCAATTTGTCCAGGTCCCTCTGTATCCTATCCCTGCCCTCCAGCGTATCTACCACTCCTCCCAGTTTAGTATCATCCGCAAATTTGCTGAGAGTGCAATCCACACCATGCTCCAGATCATTTATGAAGATATTGAACAAAACCGGCCCCAGGACCGACCCCTGGGGCACTCCACTTGACACCGGCTGCCAACTAGACATGGAACCATTGATCACTACCCGTTGAGCCCGACAATCTAGCCAACTTTCTACCCACCTTATAGTGCATTCATCCAGCCCATACTTCTTTAACTTGCTGACAAGAATACTGTGGGAGACAGTGTCAAAAGCTTTGCTAAAGTCAAGAAACAATACATCCACTGCTTTCCCTTCATCCACAGAACCAGTAATCTCATCATAAAAGGCGATTAGATTAGTCAGGCATGACCTTCCCTTGGTGAATCCATGCTGACTGTTCCTGATCACTTTCCTCTCATGTAAGTGCTTCAGGATTGATTCCTTGAGGACCTGCTCCATGATTTTTCTGTGGACTGAGGTGAGGCTGACTGGCCTGTAGTTCCCAGGATCCTCCTCCTTCCCTTTTTTAAAGATTTGTATCCGGCTGTCTTAAGGAAGAGACTTCCTGGGTGTAAGTTATTCCCTGTTCATGATGGAATAACCAGTACAAGAAGCACTTCAGCTATGTGATGGGCAGTGTCTGACTACATCTGTTGCCTTTGGCTGTGTTGTAGCTGTGTTGGTCCTGGATGTGAGAGTGACCAGCTTGGTCAGATAATATCTTTTATTGGACCAGCTTCTGGTGGTGAAAGAGACATGCTTCTGAGCTACATGAAGCTCTTCTTTAGGTCTGGGGAAGGTAATCTTTTTAAAAATCATTTTTAAAAAGATATCTTTCCCACACCTGAAGAAGAGCACCTTTTAGCTCAAGAGCTGGTCTCTTTCATCACCAGAAGCTAGTCTAATAAAAGATATTGCCACATTTGCATTTTCTCTTACATCTGTTATTAGCATATCTTTCAGGAACCCAAAGAAATGTCTAAAATAGACTCAGATACCTTGTGTCATGTGGATTTACGATCTCACTTTGGATTAATGGCTTGCACCTAGCCATATAGGGAATTTCAGTCCTATTCTTTCCATGCTTCTTGAAAAGAAACAATTATGAATTGATTGAAAACTTTTGCAAAAGTATCTATGAAGTTTAGTTTTAAAAGTTTTCATTGTTTTATTGGGGCTTTTTCTCCATTTGTTTCTTTTCTTTTCTTCATTAATGAATGCTCTTTCTTCTTCTTTTTTTTTTTGCCAAATCCCACTCTTTTTTTTCCATTTGATAACTGAAAAAGGGAGGAAAGAAACTGAAAAATATAAGACACAATTTTTGTTTTAGTGAAAAAACAATTTCTGATGGCCCAAAATGCTCATTTCTTGACTAAGTTTGAGAATTTTTGACCACCTCTGAAAACTAGCTATTAAGAGAACTTGAAAAATATATTTAATTTTTTTAAACTATTTTAGGAAAATATATCTGAAAGAACACAACAGGAGGCAATTATATATGTAAGAAGTTGCAGAAGTTTATGACATGTACTTCTCACCTTTCTGTCTCCCACTACTTCAGTGTTAAATTTGACTTTTCTCTTTTTTCCTATGTCCATTCTCTTGCTAAGTCCTATAATTTCTTACTCTTTAATCAGAGTTTCTTCTATTTGATATCCCCATTGATTAAACTCCTTGTTTTTGCAATAATCATGTCTCGTGTGGATTCACTTTCCATATGTTTTGCAAGACTCATCATTTATCTCAGGCATTTGGGAAGGATGGTGTCTGAAGGTTTGGGAAGGTTTATCTGGGCTTGGAGTGTGTGCCATTGCTCATACTCCATAAATAAATAAAATTAACCCGCCATGTACCTACATAATTATATGAAATGTTTTAATATGAATGTAAATTTAAAGTGTTGAAGCCGAAATACAGGATGGGGAACCTATTGATTGAATGATTTAAAGCTTTGCAAATCAGAATAAATAAGTACTGTAACTTTCTCCTTTCTGACAGGTTTCAGAGTAACAGCCGTGTTAGTCTGTATTCGCAAAAAGAAAAGGAGTACTTGTGGCACCTTAGAGACTAACCAATTTATTAGAGCATAAGCTTTCGTGAGCTACAACTCACTTCATTGGATGCATACTGTGGAAACTGTAGATCTTTTTATATTTTTTATATTTTATACTTTTAAGATCTTTTTATATACACACAAAGCATAAAAAAATACCTCCTCCCACCCCACTCTCCTGCTGGTAATAGCTTATCTAAAGTGATCCCTCTCCTTACAATGTGTATGATAATCAAGGTGGGCCATTTCCAGCACAAATCCAGGGTTTAACAAGAACGTCTGGAGGCGGGGGGTAGGAAAAAACAAGGGGAAATAGGTTACCTTGCATAATGACTTAGCCACTCCCAGTCTCTATTCAAGCCTAAGTTAATTGTATCCAATTTGCAAATGAATTCCAATTCAACAGTTTCTCGCTGGAGTCTGGATTTGAAGTTTTTTTGTTGTAATATAGTAACTTTCATGTCTGTAATCGCGTGACCAGGGAGATTGAAGTGTTCTCCGGCTGGTTTATGAATGTTATAATTCTTGACATCTGATTTGTGTCCATTTATTCTTTTACGTAGAGACTGTCCAGTTTGACCAATGTACATGGCAGAGGAGCATTGCTGGCACATGATGGCATATATCACATTGGTGGATGTGCAGGTGAACGAGCCTCTGAAAGTGTGGCTGAGGTTATTAGGCCCTGTGATGGTGTCCCCTGAATAGATATGTGGGCACAGTTGGTAATGGGCTTTGTTGCCAGGATAGATTCCTGGGTTAGTGGTTCTGTTGTGCGGTATGTGGTTGCTACTGAGTATTTGCTTCAGGTTGGGGGGCTGTCTGTAGGCAAGGACTGGCCTGTCTCCCAAGATTTGTGAGAGTGTTGGGTCATCCTTCAGGATAGGTTGTAGATCCTTAATAATGCATTGGAGGGGTTTTAGTTGGGGGCTGAAGGTGACGGCTGGTGGCGTTCTGTTATTTTCCTTTGTTAGGCCTATCCTGTAGTAGGTGACTTCTGGATACTCTTCTGGCTCTGTCAATCTGTTTCTTCACTTCCGCAGGTGGGTATTGTAGTTGTAAGAATGCTTGATAGAGATCTTGTAGGTGTTTGTCTCTGTCTGAGGGGTTGGAGCAAATGCGGTTGTATCGCAGAGCTTGGCTGTAGACGATGGATCGTGTGGTGTGGTCAGGGTGAAAGCTGGAGGCATGTAGGTAGGAATAGCGGTCAGTAGGTTTCCGGTATAGGGTGGTGTTTATGTGACCATCGTTTATTAGCACTGTAGTGTCCAGGAAGTGGATCTCTTGTGTGAACTGGACCAGGCTGAGGTTGATGGTGGGATGCAAATTGTTGAAATCATGATGGAATTCCTCAAGGGCTTCTTTTCCATGGGTCCAGATGATGGAGATGTCATCAATATAGCGCAGGTAGAGTAGCGGCGTTAGGGGATGAGAGCTGAGGAAGCGTTGTTCTAAGTCAGCCATAAAAATGTTAACATACTGTGGGGTCATGCGGGTACCCATAGCAGTGCCGCTGATCTGAAGGTATACATTGTCCCCAAATGTAAAATAGTTATGGGTAAGGACAAAGTCACAAAGTTGAGCCACCAGGTTAGCCGTGACATTATTGAGGATAGTGTTCTTGACGGCTTGTAGTCCATCTTTGTGTGGAATGTTGGTGTAGAGGGCTTCTACCTCCATAGTGGCCAGGATGGTGTTATTAGGAAGATCACCGATGGATTGTAGTTTCCTCAGGAAGTCAGTGCTGTCTCGAAGGTAGCTGGGAGTGCTGGTGGCGTAGGGCCTGAGGAGGGAGTCTACATAGCCAGACAATCCCGCTGTCAGGGTGCCAATGCCTGAGATGATGGGGCACCCAGGATTTCCAGGTTTATGGATCTTGGGTAGTAGATAGAATATCCCAGGTCGGGGCTCCAGGGGTGTGTCTGTGCGGATTTGATCTTGTGCTTTTTCAGGGAGTTTCTTGAGCAAATGCTGTAGTTTCTTTTGGTAACTCTCAGTGGGATCAGAGGGTAATGGCTTGTGGAAAGTGGTGTTGGAGAGCTGCCGAACAGCCTCTTGTTCATATTCCGACCTATTCATGATGACAACAGCACCTCCGTTGTCAGCCTTTTTACAAATCTTGGGAGACAGGCCAGTTCTTGCTTACAGACAGCCCCACAGCCTGAAGCAAATACTCACCAGCAACCACATACCGCACAAGAGAACCACTAACCCAGGAACCTATCCTTGCAACAAAGCCCGTTGTCAACTGTGCCCACATATCTATTCAGGGGACACCATCACAGGGCCTAATAACATCAGCCACACTATCAGAGGCTCGTTCACCTGCACATCCACCAATGTGATATATGCCATCATGTGCCAGCAATCATAGAATCATAGAATATCAGGGTTGGAAGGGACCTCAGGAGGTCATCTAGTCCAACCCCCTGCTCAAAAGCAAGACAAATCCCTAATTAAATCATCCCAGCCAGGGCTTTGTCAAGCCTGACCTTAAAAACTTCTAAGGAAGGAGATTCCACCACCTCCCTAGACAACGCATTCCAGTGTTTCACAACCCTCCTAGTGAAAAAGTTTTTCCTAATATCCAACCTAAACCTCCCCCCCTGCAACTTGAGACCATTACTCCTTGTCCTGTCCTCTTCTACCACTGAGAATAGTCTAGAACCATCCTCTCTGGAACCACCTCTCAGGTAGTTGAAAGCAGCTATCAAATCCCCCCTCATTCTTCTCTTCTGCAGACTAAACAATCCCAGTTCCCTCAGCCTCTCCTCATAACTCATGTGTTCCAGACCCCTAATCATTTTTGTTGCCCTTCGCTGGACTCTCTCCAGTTTATCCACATCCTTCTTGTAGTGTGGGGCCCAAAACTGGAGACAGTACTCCAGATGAGGCCTCGCCAATGTCGAATAGAGGGGGACGATCACGTCCCTCGATCTGCTCGCTATGCCCCTACTTATACATCCCAAAATGCCATTGGCCTTCTTGGCAACAAGGGCACACTGCTGACTCATATCCAGCTTCTCGTCCACTGTCACTCCTAGGTCCTTTTCTGCAGAACTGCTTCCCAGCCATTCGGTCCCTAGTCTGTAGCTGTGCATTGGGTTCTTCCATCCTAAGTGCAGGACCCTGCACTTATCCTTATTGAACCTCATCAGAATTCTTTTGGCCCAATCCTCCAATTTGTCCAGGTCCCTCTGTATCCTATCCCTGCCCTCCAGCGTATCTACCACTCCTCCCAGTTTAGTATCATCCGCAAATTTGCTGAGAGTGCAATCCACACCATCCTCCAGATCATTTATGAGGTTATTGAACAAAACCGGCCCCAGGACCGACCCCTGGGGCACTCCACTTGACACCGGCTGCCAACTAGACATGGAGCCATTGATCACTACCCGTTGAGCCCGACAATCTAGCCAACCTTCTACCCACCTTATAGTGCATTCATCCAGCCTGTACTTCTTTAACTTGCTGACAAGAATACTGTGGGAGACCGTGTCAAAAGCTTTGCTAAAGTCAAGAAACAATACGTCCACTGCTTTCCCTTCATCCACAGAACCAGTAATCTCATCATAGAAGGCGATTAGATTAGTCAGGCATGACCTTCCCTTGGTGAATCCATGCTGACTGTTCCTGATCACTTTCCTCTCATGTAAGTGCTTCAGGATTGATTCTTTGAGGACCTGCTCCATGATTTTTCCGGGGACTGAAGTGAGGCTGACTGGCCTGTAGTTCCCAGGATCTTCCTTCTTCCCTTTTTTAAAGATTGGCACTACATTAGCCTTTTTGCAGTCGTCCGGGACTTCCCCCGTTCGCCACGAGTTTTCAAAGATAATGGCCAATGGCTCTGCAATCACAGCCGCCAGTTCCTTTAGCACTCTCGGATGCAACTCGTCCGGCCCCATGGACTTGTGCACGTCCAGCTTTTCTAAATAGTCCCTAACCACCTCTTTCTCCACAGAGGGCTGGTCATCTATACCCCATGTTGTGATGCCCAGCGCAGCAGTCTGGGAGCTGACCTTGTTAGTGAAGACCGAGGCAAAAAAAGCAATGCCCCTCTGCCATGTACATTGGTCAAACTGGACAGTCTCTACGTAAAAGAATAAATGGACACAAATCAGATGTCAAGAATTATAACATTCATAAACCAGTCGGAGAACACTTCAATCTCTCTGGTCATGCGATTAGACATGAAAGTTGCTATATTACAACAAAAAAAACTTCAAATCCAGACTTCAGTGAGAAACTGTTGAATTGGAATTCGTTTGCAAATTGGATACAATTAACTTAGGCTTGAATAGAGACTGGGAGTGGCTAAGTCATTATGAAAGGTAACCTATTTCCCCTTGTTTTTTCCTACCCCCCCCCCCCAGACGTTCTTGTTAAACCCTGGATTTGTTCTGGAAATGGCCCAACTTGATTATCATACACATTGTAAGGAGAGGGATCACTTTAGATAAGCTATTACCAGCAGGAGAGTGGGGTGGGAGGAGGTATTTTTTCATGCTTTGTGTGTATATAAAAAGATCTTCTACACTTTCCACAGTATGCATCCGATGAAGTGAGCTGTAGCTCACGAAAGCTTATGCTCAAATAAATTGGTTAGTCTCTAAGGTGCCACAAGTACTCCTTTATTGTATACATTGTATATAAAGATTGTATAATTTGTTAGGGGTAGGACTTCTAGATTTGTTTAATTTGTTGCCTAAGCCTTATGGGGTTTTTTGTTTAATAAATAAGCTATTGATATGTGGTAGCATTTGTTGTTCTCTATTTGTCCATTTTAGATCACAATGGATATTACAAGGGGAAACTTGGATGAAATTTCAAGGCCTGCATCTAGCTCAAGAGCGCACCCTGTAAGCAGAGCTTTAAGTGCATCTTTGGAGGTTCTAACACCGGAGCCATGCTTGTCAAAGGTATGAGCTTTGGCAGGTCAGAACCTCTGTGTGTCTCATTTTTCCCTATCTATAAAATGAAAAGAATAAACCTTTGTAAAATATTTATAAAGTGCTTTATGGATTAAAATTGATGTGTAAATACTAGTGAGTATTATCATAGAAAGAAAGTCACTTAAAATGCAGTTCTAGTTTCAAGAGTGAGTGTGTGTACACAGGTCAGCTCTTTGTATGTATTTAGAGTGATATTTGCTTACTTTAAAGACTTACATACATCTGTACTACTTTTTCCCCTCTGTTAGCCTAGATCATATTCTGTTTTATGCACCACCAGTCAAATTGTTAACTAAATTCTTCCCTCAATTAAACCTTTGTTACCCCATTGATAACAGGAAGGTTTCACAGATATAACTTGGGACAGAGTTTATGATGGTTCGTGGGGTACCCAGAACTGTGAATCACCTTGTTAAAACCTCCCCCCCATCCCCCACCTCCAGTGTGAGGGAGACTTTCTTGTGCTTAATTGGATATTAGCTCTTTGACACCAGCAGCCTGTTAGCTGCCCAAACAAAGTCCTCTAGGCTACGTCAGCCCTTACTTTGCCTTGCAGATTATGAATAGGTGCACCCCAGTCCCTGAGCCCCTTTTCAGTGTTCCCCTGCAGTGTCCAGCCCCTTATCCGCTGAACACTCACAGAAATATCAGGTCTACTAGCCCCAGGGAACAGTGTACACACCTTCTTGAAAAAAAAACAAAAACAACAGGAGTACTTGTGGCACCTTAGAGACGAACAAATTTATTAGAGCGTAAGCTTTCATGGGCTACAGCCCACTTCATCGGATGCATTGAATGGAACATACAGTAAGAAGATATATATAAAATATACACATACATACAGAGAAGGTGGAATTTGCCATGCAAACTGTAAGAGACTAATTAATTAAGATGAGCTATCAGCAGGAGAAAAAAAAAGTTTGTAGTGATAATCAAGATGGCCCATTTAGACAGTTGACAAGAAGGTGTGAGGATACTTTACTTAGGGAAATAGATTCAATATGTGTAATGACCCAGCCACTCCCAGGCTTTATTCAAACCCAGGTTAATGGTATTTAGTTTGCATATTAATTCAAGCTCAGCAGTTTCTTGTTGGAGTCTGTTTCTGAAGCTTTTCTGTTGCAGAATTGCCACCCTTAAGTCTTTTACTGAGTGGCCAGAGAGGCTGAAGTGTTCTCCTACCGGTTTTTGAATGTTGTGACTCCTGTTGTCAGATTTGTGTCCATTTATTCTTTTGCGTAGAGACTGTCCGGTTTGGCCAATGTACATGGCAGAGGGGCATTGCTGGCACATGATGGCATATATCCCATTAGTAGATGTGCAGGTGAACGAGCCCCAGATGGCGTGGCTAAAGTGATTAGGTCCTATGTTGGTGTCACTTGAATAAATATGTGGACAGAGTTGGCATTGGGCTTTGTTGCAAGATTAGGTTCCTGGGTTAGTGTTTTTGTTGTGTGGTGTGTGGTTGCTGGAGAGTATTTGCTTCAGGTTGGGGGGCTATCTGTAAGCGAGGACTGACTGGTTTGTCTCCCAAGATCTGTGAGAGTGAGGAATCATTTTTCAGGATAGGTTGTAGATCTTTGATGATGCGCTGGAGAGGTTTTAGTTGGGAGCTGAAGGTGACAGCTCTTGAATGATTCAACTCAGGATCATCTCTTTGTATAGTATCACAGCACTCAGAGATATATTTTTAGTGAAAACCACGATACATTTATTATCAAAGATTTGAGATTCAGGTGATAGTGAGTAAAAATAATAGAAACAAAAGGAATGTATACAACAAAATCATAGCATGATTTCTAAAGACTAAACTTAATAGACTAACCTTCTATCTATAGAAGTTTATTTCACCCCAAATGTCCTTTGCAGCTGTCAAGGTTCCTCCCCCACTCTGAACTCTAGGGTACAGATGTGGGGACCTGCATGAAAAACCTCCTAAGCTTATCTTTACCAGCTTAGGTCAAAACTTCCCCAAGGTACAAAATATTACCCCCGTTATCCTTGGAATGGCCGCTACCACCACCAAACTAATACTGGTTACTGGGGAAGAGCTGTTTGGACGCGTCCTTCCCCCCAAAATACTTCCCAAAACCTTGCACCCCACTTCCTGGACAAGGTTTGGTAAAAAGCCTCACCAATTTGCCTAGGTGACTACAGACCCAGACCCTTGGATCTTAAGAACAATGAACAATCCTCCCAACACTTGCACCCCCCCCTTTCCTGGGAAATGTTGGATAAAAAGCCTCACCAATTTGCATAGGTGACCACAAACCCAAACCCTTGGATCTGAGAACAATGAAAAAGCATTCAGTGTTTTACAAGAAGACTTTTAATAAAAAATAGAAGTAAATAGAAATAAAGAAATCCCCCCTGTAAAATCGGGATGGTATATATCTTACAGGGTAATTAGATTCAAAAACATAGAGAACCCCTCTAGGCAAAACCTTAAGTTACAAAAAAGATACACAGACAGAAATAGTTATTCTATTCAGCACAATTCTTTTCTCAGCCATTTAAAGAAATCATAATCTAACACATACCTAGCTAGATTACTTACTAAAAATTCTAAGACTCCATTCCTGTTCTGTCCCCGGCCAAGACGACTACAGACAGACACACAAACCCTTTGTTTCTCTCCCTCCTCCCAGCTTTTGAAAGTATCTTGTCTCCTCATTGGTCATTTTGGTCAGGTGCCAGCGAGGTTACCTTTAGCTTCTTAACCCTTTACAGGTGAGAGGAGCTTTCCCCTGGCCAGGAGGGATTTCAAAGGGGTTTACCCTTCCCTTTATATTTATGACAGCAGCATTTCAGCCGAGGTTAGTTGTGATCCCGTTTTCCAGAATGTAATTGCACTGCCTGATTACTTCCTAAGTGCAGGATAAAGGGATGTCTTCCTTACCTTCTCCTTCTGTCCCCCGAAGTTCATAGCTTGTACCCTGAGTCAGGATAACCCGCAGTAGTTTATTCTCCTGTTGATTTCACATCCCTCCACCTGTTGACTTTGTATGGAAATGTGGCTTTCACTGTGTCGGCTTACAATGCTCAGTTTACATGCTGACAGAGAGAAGAATAAACATCTTTCCTCTGGCAAACAGAAAACTTGTTTGTCAGCTCTGCCTTGATACAGGCTGTCACACGGTCTGGAGTGGCTCATGACCGTGAGTGCCTACCTCAGGACAGAGTGTCAGAAACAGGGAAGACATTCCAAACTGATGGTATGTTCTATAATTAGATTTCACCAACCAAGTAACAAATGTGAACTCCTGGATCATTATAGCAGTCTTACTGTGAAGTCACAGACAGTCCCCTTATGCACTCCAGTCTATCTTGCTACCAAGGCAAGCTGGACTTAGTGATTAAGTGGTCACTCTCACCAAAAATCACACAATATTCAGGTTGCTTCCAGTCCCCAAGAGACCAGTCACTTACCTTAGATCAGTTGGTACCCTAATTCTTACACCAAAGACACTGCCTGTAGCCAATCCTGTCATAAACTATCTACAGGCTTATTATCTAGGAAAAAGACTTGAGTTATTTACAGGTTAAAGCAAGCTAATATGCGCACTAATGAGTTGCAGTTTAAAACCTAGGAGTGACAGAGTTGTAGTGATCTGTCCATTCAAAATGTCTTTCAGTGCAAACCCAAGGATAACCCTGGGGGTTCTCTTACTTCAGTTTAAATTTTCTGGCCCTGTGAGAGTTCAAACAGCAAAGAGATGAACAATTTTCCTGTGACCCTGTTTTATCTTTTACAGTTAGGCCTAAACGACAGAGTTAGGCTGATTTACGTCGACATAACTATGTTAGTGTCTACACTAAAATTTTGCTCCTGCTGATGTAACTTACCCGCTATGCCAACTTAACTCCACCTCCACAAGTGGCGTAAAGGTTAGATTGACATTGACTATTAGTGGCCTCCAGGAGGTGTCCCCCAATGTCCCACCTTGACCACTCTTGTCACCGTTTTGAACTCTGCTGCCCAGTGGCCAGGTACACAGGAAGCTGCCTCTCCTCTTTAAAGACGTGAGAATTTTTGAAATGGCATTTCATGTTTGCTCAGCTTGGAGAGCTCACATAGCAGTTCTCAAGCAAACCTGGCAACTTCCTAGCTGACCATGCCGGTTCCACACTGCAGATGCACTCCTGTCTGGAGTACACAAGAGGTGTTTGATCTCCTGAATCTGTGGGGAGAAGAGGCTGTGCAGACACAGCTCCAATCCCGCCAGCAGATCGCTCAGATCATGGCGGAGGAGGAGGGCTATAAGAGGGAGCAGCAGCAGTGCCGCATGAAAGCCAAGGAGATGCAGCTGGCAAACCAGAAGGCAAGGGAGGTTAATAATTGCTCTGGTGCGGAGTCATAGACCTGCTGCTTTTACACAGAGCTGCATACCATCCTCGGACAACACCCCTCTCCCCCCACAAAGAGTCCCATGGATAGTTAGGAAGTGTTACAGGCCTCCACTGTGAACAGCAAAGAACAAGAGGAATATCAGGAACAGGGGACTGACAAATCCAGCTGTGCAGCAAGCCAGGACATGTTTTTGAGTCCTGTGCAGTCCAGCCAGTCCTTACAGCCCAGGACAGGCGAGCATGATGCAGGGAAAGGAACCTTTGGTAAGTATGCAGTTTGCTTTGATATTGCAGGGATGGAACCCACAAAGTACCAAGACATACATGTTGATTTACTCTTTTCTACTTATGCTAGATGAGGTAGTGAAACAACCAATAGAGGTAGAGTTGCCATCTGCTTTTCATTCCCCTGTGGAGTTCAACAGAGGAAGCCCCATGGAACAGTTTGTTTATGTGCACCGGGATGTCCTATGAATCCTCCAGAGATCTCGAGGAAACTTTCCTGGAGGAAGTCTGCAGTTCTCTGCTGAAGGTTTCTGGGAGGGCTGCCTGATTTCTTCCACTGCAATAGGATGCTTTCCCATGCTACTCAGCGATTATGTCATCAGGCATCATTGCAGCACACAGCCTAGCAGTATATGGCCCCAGTCAGCAGCTGGATGCCTGCAGGAGCTGTTCCCTTTCAGCCTCCATTACCCTCAGGAGTGAGATATCAGCTAAAATCATGACTGCCTGTGGAAATTGGTGCCAGTATTCAGTACAGTTGCCCAATGTGCATGTACTCATGCCTGTGAGCTATGCCCCCTTATTTCCCTAACTCGTCCCTTTCCCCCAGGGCCATACTCACCATAGCTGGGACTGCCACCATGATCTATCAGTCCCAAAGAGAAGTGAGAATGGAGTGCTTGCAACTTGTGTGGATCAAGGGCAGTGAGTTCTGTATAGCAGGATTCCATTTATCTTGTGAATACAGTCACAATTGTACCTATGTGCATTGTATCTTTTGCAGCTGGAAATGTGGCCTTGAGGCTCTTTTCATCCACACCAGTGGAGTGGCTCAGCCAGATAGGGAGGAGAACGAAGAGGACATGGGATGACATGTTCCAAGAGATCCTGCAAGCCTCTGCTGCTTTGGATACTGAGCACTGGTCTTGGAGAATCACCCCCGCAGGCAGCATGACCAGGGATAGAGCGCAGAGGAGAAAGAAGTAGGAAATGGACAGGGAAGTGCAGCAGCAAACAGGCATGCTGCAGACTCTTGTTGACTTTCAGGTTCAACAGTACTATGCTCACCTTCCTCTGCAGCCCATAGAAAACCATATTCTGGGACCTCCCTACACACACACGCATTCCACGTAGCATCCGGGGCTGCTGCACTATCCCTACCACTCTACGCCGGGGGAGCGTACAGGCAGTCACAGCTGCACATGCACTGACCTGTGAAAAAGACAGTTGGCGTATGTGTTTCTGAAATGGAAATGACTGTTCTTTCCCCTTCAAATGTTCTTTTCCCTTTACTTATTACGTTTTATTTAGTTATAATGTGTCTGTTTGCATGGGCATGGTATAAAACTCTATTTATGGAAACGTAATTCATCTTTTAGTTCACAACATATGCTGGCTGGGGTGCTAGTAACAGGTGAATTTGTAATGTTATATTACTACACACACAGCACTCATTACAAGATTCATATGGGGTTGCAAAAGAGCAGTGCCAGGTAGAGCATACTACAGCAACACACATGGTTTTTCAAAGCCTCTCTGAGCCAAACAGCTTTGCGTAGAGCTGCTCTTATAGCCCTGGTACCTGGCACTGCTCAAAATCAGCAGATAGCTGTTCCATGTCTGCCCTCCACCCCAGCAGAAACTTTCCCCCCTTTGCTTCACAGATGTTATGCAGGACACAGCAGGCACCTATAACCAGTGGGATACTTTTGTCACTGAAGTCCAATCTCGTGAGTAGACCGTGCCAGCAACCTTTCAAATAAGCAAAGGCACATTCAACTGTCATTCTGTATCTGCTGAGCCTGTAGTTAAAGCGCTCCTTGCTGTAGTTGACGTGGCCAGTGTATGGCTTCATGAGCCATGGGGATAAGGGGTAGGCTGGGTCTCCCAGGGTCACTATTGGCATTTCAATATTCCCAGTGCTAATCCACCAGTCTGGAAAGAAATTCTCTGCTTGCAGCTTTCCGAACAGTCCTGTGTTTTTAAAGACGTGAGCGTCATGCATCTTCACTGACCAGCCCACATTGATGTCAATAAAGTGTCCCTGGTGATCCACCATTGCTGACATTACCATAGAAAAGTAGCTCTTTTTGTTGACGTGCTCTGTGGCAAGGTGGTCGGGTGTCAAAATAGGGATATGTGTGCCATCTATCACCCCACCACAGTTTGGGAACCCCATTGATGCAAAACCATCCACTATATCCTGCAAATTGCACAGAGTCAAGTCCTTCACAGCAGTACTCAATTAACGGCCCTGCACACTTGTATCACAACAGCCCCCATGGTGGATTTCTTAACTCCTAACTGATTTCCGACTGTTCAGTAGCAATCAGGTGTCACAAGTTTCCACAGAGTGGTCACCACTTCTCCACTTCAGTGCAGATCGCATTTTGGTGTTGCTGCACTGGAGGGCTGGGGTGAGCTCTGCACCCAGAATCAGGAATATGACCTTGCACATCTGAAAGTTCTGCAGCCGCTGCTTGTCATCCCAAACCTGCATGATAATATGATCCCATCAGTCAGTGCTAATTTCTTGGGCCTGGCACTGGCATGTCACTATCTGCATTTCCCCATGAATGCTTCCAACAATTTTGAATTGTTTCTATGTCCCACAGCAATCTAGCCTCCATGGACTCATCATGTTCCCCGTGGCTTCTCTGGTGACTCTGCAAATACTGCAGGATCAGGTGCCCCATGCTTGCAATGCTCATCACAATAGTGCAGGGCTGTGCAGGATCCATGCTTCTGACACAGATGACAGACAGCGAGCAGGGATGTGTGGGTTTGTGGGGATTTTGAAAAGAGGTGTGAAACATTATGGGATATAGATGAAATTATGGGATGGAGAATACTGCAATTCGGGATGTTGAAATCATGCTCCGAGTCACCCCTGCATGACTTTTTTGGCCACCATGAGGCATTGCAAAACCTCACGAAAATACCTTGTACTAGATGGTGGCTAGTTGCACAGTGTAATAGCTACCCATGGTGCACTGCTTTCTGCTGACACGAGGAGTGTAGTTTGAACACGCAAAAGCGATTTAATTACTGTGGCAGCTGTATGCCAATGTAACCTAGGTCCACACAATTTTGTAGTGTAGACATGCCCTTAGTCTTCCAGTGTATGAGACGAGCTCCCTTGCATGTACATTTCTAAGATGTGATAGGGCCATTCACAAGCTTAGAATCCTTTGTGTCACGATGTTCCTTAATGTCTCATTTCATCTTGGTAGGCCATCTAAATGGGCAGGGGAGATGATTCCTGTGCCTGGCTTCACAAGTTCAGAGCAAACATTTTCAAAGTTATAAAGCAAAGCTTACATATTTCCTCATGGCATGGAATACAGACATTACAGTTGAGATTAATGCATGCAGCAATTTACAAGCATTTCATAGAGTCTAAACACTGAATACATTCTTGTAAGACTAATACCTATTTTGAAAAAACTAACATACAGGTGAGCTGGTTTGGTTTCCAGCTATGAGTTTGTTAGTTCTTAGCTAATGCCTATGGCCTTGGCCAGAGCTGGCACTAGCATCACACAGACTTGAGGAACTTTTTGTCAGTATATATACATAACTCCTTACATAGGATCTGTACGTACATTTCACAACGATATTAATGACCAGTGGGACCCTGGCTTTCATTTAAGACCTAATATTCTTTTGTGCACCAGATTGTTCATACCAGGATATTTTTGTAACCCCCTTGCCAGTGGGCATTGAGGAGTTCTGAGGGCCACAGAATCTTTTATTACTGATGATAACTAAAGCTATATGAAAGTTGCAGGCTGTGATTTTGTTGCGGAAACCTCCGCTTTTAGCACACACCTTAACTTTTTATAGTTGTCTCAAATTTCATTGGTGTTGTGACCCTGTGTGTTAGGTGACAACACCACTCACTTGAATTGGGCCCAGCTGCCCCTTCAAAGGGGTGGGCAGACCAAATTTGAGTGAGTGGCATTGTGACCCTCAGTCAGATTTGGTCTGACCACTCCTCTAAAGGGGTGGTTGGGCCAAATTCGGGTGAGTGGTGTCGCAGCCTGGCACATGGAGTTGCAACGTCACTCAAATTTGAACGGACTGTACCAAAACCACAACTATATCAAACAGCGGCTGCAACTTTTGAACAAAAAGAGTCACAACTTTCTTACAGGCTTAATGCTGATACGTGAGCCAGAAAGGGCGCAACTTGACTTTCAGATCCAGGGTTGTGCTTGCATGGTTAACAGTTAGAATATATGCAACAATATTTTTTATTGGACCAACTTCTGTTGGTGAAAGAGACAAGCTTTCAAGCTACACAGAGCTCTTCTTCAACTCTGTGTAGCTCAAAAGCTTGTCTCTTTCACCAAGAAAAGTTGGTCCATTAAAGATATTACCTCATCCATCTTGTCTGCCTAATATCCTGGGACCAACATAGCTACAACCAACACTGCAAACAAGTTAGAATAAATATCATTTGCACTTGTAAACTGAGCACACTTGGGAGATCTCAGCTAAGTGGAATTCCTGATTAAGCACATCCTGATTAAGGTGAGGGCTCTGTAATAAGTGGAATACGATTAAAAGATTTTTTCAAGTGCCATTATTTAATTATTTCAACAAATTCCAGTGTAAGTACAGTGTTTGACCCCATTGTGAAGATATTAATATTTGAAATCAAATTTGAATTTAAGGCAAGGAGTGTGGTGTAGCATTATATCAGTGTCTGGGAATCAGGATGCCAGAGTTAGTACTGCATTGACTTGCTGTGAGGTTTTGAGCAACTCATTTTATCACTTTGTGCCTCAGTTCACTCATCTGTAACATGAGGATAATACCTATGTACCTGACAGAGGTGTTGTAAAGCTTTTTTATTTGTAAAGTGCTCTGAGATCCTTGGATAGAAGCAGCTGCAGAACTGCAAAGTCTGGTTTGGTGTCACTATTATTAGCAGTCATAAGAAAGAAAAGAAAGTATTTTTAAAAGATTAATACTTCTGTGGAAATTGTTAATTTACATAATTTTTAGGTTTCTTCACCAGTTGAGCGTAAAGAAGACAATTCAAGAAACAGCAGTGTAGAGGAAAACAAAGATGATGATAGCGAGACGCATGAAGTGAAGAAAATGAGAACATCTCCACAGACTTCTGAGCAGGAAATTAACTGCATTTTCCAGCAGAAGATACAAAATGCTAATGAGTGTCCAGGTATGAGAATGACTAAGTTTACCAGCAATAGGGTTACCATACGTCCATATTTTCCCGGAGATGTCTGACATTTTGGTTTTTAAATCACCATCCGGGAGGAATTTTTAAATATCTAAAAATGTCTGGGATTTGCCATTATTATTTTTCCCCAAAGAAGAGTTGATCATTCAAGAGAGAGAGTGAATGCTGATCACTCGAGAGAGTGTCCGCTCTTTCCCCCTAGCTCCCAGTGCTTGCGCCGCGAAACAGCTGTTTCGTGTGGCTGGGAGGGAGGGAGGAGGAGGGGGAAAGCGGCTTGCTCAGGGGAGGAGGTGGGGCCTGGGCGGGGATTTGGGGAAGGGGGTCCAATAGAGCACGGAGGGGGCAGAGTTGGGGCAGGGACTTTGGGGTAGGGGTTGGAATGGGGGCAGGGAAGGGGTGGAGTTGGGGCGGGGCCAGGGGCGAGGAGGCACGAGCAAACCCCCCCCGTAGAGTGTGTCTTTTTTGAATGTTAATTTTGGTAACCCTAGTCAGCAATGCCAACTACTATTATATAACTTGGGTAAAATTCTACTCTTGGATCTGCAAATTTGGAATGCTGTGTCTGTAAGAACAGAATGATGAAGTCAAAATTCACCCTGTGGATATGAGAGCAGAACTTTGTTCTTAGTATTTCATATTTGCACTTATGTGAATTAACTTGGAGGAGGAAAAAAAGGTCATGGATGAGAGGTGCCCTAACATTTGTCAGTTATCTCAGTTTTTCCAACTTAGCAATTGCAAGTGTACAATATACATCTAAAAAGAAATATTTTAAATAAAATAAAGTACTGCATTTTCTAGTAATACTTGGTACTTATAGGAGATCTTCAGATGGAAGGTGCTAATACACTTTATAGATATTAATAAAATAAAGCTTCCCAATACTTCTCACACCCTAAAACATGAGTAAGCATGTATTGCCATTTTACAGGCAGGGAGATGAAGGCACAGAAAGCTTAAATGACTTGTTCCAGGTCACACCAAGATTCTGCGGTTGGGCCAGGAGTGAAACAGATTGCTTGATTCCTAGTCCTGTGTTTTAAGCACAAGGTCGTACTGTGCTGGAATGTGCCTTTTCTAGACAGAAATCTGCTGTGGAGTGTTTTAGAGATGCTATTTTATGATTGACAGGAAAAAAATGTACTTTGTTCTTTTGTTATTTAACATTTCAATCAAATATTTTAAAGTTATTTGAAATAATCTATATTTTTGTGATGGTCTTTTGTCAGAATAGATTTCTAGCTCAGTAGGTTCTGAAGATGGGTGTGCTGAAACTCAAGCTTCTAAATTCAATAAAGCATCTCAGTGGAAGCTAACCAACGTGAAAGAAGGTATTATTTTTCAGATGCATTGAGTTAATAGAGCAGTAAAACAGATTCCCAGAAAAGGTGAAGGAGCAGTCAGGAGAGGGAAGAGAAGTGTGTGGTGATGATATTTCAAGAGGGGAATTCTTGACAGCCTCATTGTGTATTTTTTAATTTAAGTTCTTTAAATAAAAGAAAAGGAAGGAAAAATATCTGTTCATGTAGTGTCAAAGTCAAGAGTTTAAATTTGTGGGCTTGATTCTATCTAGGTTTTCATAGTATAGTGATGGATGTAGTATCTGAGTGCTTGATACACCTTTCTGGGTTTTGTCAACACAAGTCTTCAAAACCCAGTGGTGGTAAGTGTATCTGGAGCAGTGTTAGGCAACTTGTACCCCATCCATTCCACTATAGCAGGAATGGTCTGATGAAGACCCCAAAGTGGTTTGGATCTGTTCAGTAATTCTACATGTCCAGGCCAGGTGGGAGAGGCACTCTTAGGCATGGAGACCAAGTTGGATATTAAAGCTGCTTTCCCCTGGCAGAACCACTAATATCCTCCCTTGTGGTGAATTCTTCCCCCACCCCCAGCACAGCTGAGCCCCGCACTTGATGGGTGGGGTGATCCTGCAAAGGTGAATCTGGTTCCAAAATGTCAGAAAATCAAAAAGTATTATAATAACACTCTTCCACATCCCACATAGATAATACTTTTCCTTACTAGGCTGTTAAATTCATGTCCAAGTATAGAATTGCTACTTGTACTTCCATAGTTAAGGTTGCAACTGTTGTTTTATATCATTGAGGCCAATAACTTTTTAGGCATTAAAAATAGATTACTCATGTATATGGATAACGAGGCCATTCATAGCAAAAAATATATCATTGACTTGTATGGCTCTGTACTAGTTTATGCCAGCTGAGGATATGGCTCAGAGTTGTCAAGTAATTCGTAAGGGAGACAGTATGATCTAGTGCAATGGTCTCCAACCTTTTTATGCCCAGGATCACTTTTTGAATTTAAGGGCAACACAGAATTTACCCTGCCCCTTCTCCGAGGTCCTGCCCCTTCCCCGAAGCCCCGCCCTGTTCACTCCATTTCCTCCCCCATATCGCTCGCTCTCCCCCACCCTCACTCACTGTCGCTGGGCTGGAGCAGGGGTTTGGGGTTTGGGAACAGGTGTGGGCTCTGGGCTGGGGCCGAGGGGTTCGCATTGTGGGAGGGGGCTCCGGGCTAAGCCTGGGGCAGGGGATTGGGGTGCAGGAGGAGGTGCAGGGTGCTGACTCTGGGAGGGGGTCAGGGCTGAGGCAGGGAGTTGGGGTGCAGGAGGGGGTTTGGGGTGCAGGCTCTGAGGGGGGCTCAGGGCTGGGGCAGGGGGTTGGGGTGCAGGAGTGGGTTTGGGGTGCTGGCTCTGGGAGGGGGCTCAGGGCTGGGGCTTGGGGTGCAGCCTCCCGCCGGGCGGCACTTACTGTGGGCAGCTCCTGGTCGGTGGTGCAGCAAGGCTAAGGCAGGCTCCTGGAAGGCCCTGTGGCCCTGCGCGCTGCCCCTATCTGCCAGCACCGCCCCCTCAGCTCCCAGTGGCCACAGTTCCTTGTTCTCGGCCAATGGGAGCTACGGGGGCGGTGCTTGCCTGCAGGAGCAGTGCACTGAGACCCCCGCCCCCCCCACCCATGGGGCTGCGGGGGCTGCACTGGCCGCTTCTGGCAGTGGCATGGGCCCGGGGCAGGCACGGAGCAAGCCTGCCTTAGTGGCAATCCCACTGCACCACCAGATATCACAGTTGACTGGGAGAGTCTCTAGGATTGACCAGTCAATTGCGATTGACTGGTTGGTGAGCACTGATCTAGTGAATAGTAAGCCTTGGTTCAGGGTTCTGTTCTGGCTCTATTACATGTTTTCCATGTAACTTTGGCAGGTCACGTCAGCTCTTTTTTCCTCTCTTAGCTCTTCAAATAAGTGGACTTGTGCACATTCCTATAAACAAAGGGCAATTTTAGTGGGAAATGCCTGCAGGAGAACTATCTTACTAGATCCTTGAAATTTCTTTTCAATTTAGAAAAGAAGACCAGACCTGTTCAGAAGCTGATCACAAATATATATTTCTCTGTTGGCATCATTGACAGAGAATCCTGTTTAATTTTGAAATAATGGTAATTTCTTAAGCATATTATTGTTTCTGCCCTTAACTGCTTATTTCCAGATCAAATGTCAAAATGTACCTGAGTTTCCCATCTTTTGGTATTGAAACTTTTGGTTGAGCAGGTAGAGGAACATATTAAAACTTTAGATGCTTTGCAGCATTTTAAAAATGGAGCCGTTTAAAATCGTCTTGATCTCAAAATGACTTAATTCAATCAGAAAATTCAGGACACATTTTAGTTGTCAATGAGATTTACCTCAAAAAATCTGAAAGCATGACAATTATTTTGAGTTTTAGCCTTATTATGGGGTTGTGGTTACAACCTTTGCTATGGATAAACCACTACCTCCCCAGAATAAATATTACACACTGCCAAACTAGAACTCTGGTCCTATGTGTCCAGAAACACAAACATCTACCACTACCTTTCTACCACAAAGGAAAAGTTCTGTTATCTTCTGGAAGGACCTGTATATTTCTTTCCTGGTGTAACCAACTAACAAAAAGCAACATGTGATAGTGAATGGTCCTATTCCTACTGAAGCTGCTGCCAAATAATTCCTATTGTCTGGTGATTATTTTATTAAATGCTTGAAGCTCACATCCTATTTTATATCTAATCTACAGCAAATTCTACCAATCTAGAAAATACTGAAGAGAAAGTTATAGATCCTCGGATTCAAGTAGCGATAAAGAAGATGAATAAATTGGACAATATACTGGCAAAGAAACAATCTAGAGAAAGAGAAATTAAAAAACAAGGCAGAGAAGTGAGGGCTAAACTTTGGGAAGAACTTCAGGTTAGCAAAGTGTGATTTTTTTTTAAATATTTACCAATAAAACAGCATCTCAGAATGCTATCTTATGGAAGGGAGAAGTCTAGTTCAGCAGTTCTCAAACTGTGGGTCGCGCCCCATTTCAAATGGGATTGCCAGGGCTGGCTTAGACTAGCTGGGGCCCAGGGCCAAAGCCAAAGTCTGATGGCTTCAGCCCTGGGAGATGGTTGCAACTTTCAGAGTGGTAGCCATGTTAGTCTACCAGCAAAAACAACAAGGAGTCCTTGTGGCATCTTAGAGACTAACAAATTTATTTCGACATAAGCTTTTGTGGGCTAGAACCCACTTCATTAGATGCATGGAGTGGAAAATACAGAAGCAGGTATAAATACATGAAAAGATGTGAGTTGCCTTACCAAGTTTGAGGTCAGTCTAACGAGACTATTCAGTTGACAGCAGGATACCCAGGGAGAAAAAATAACTTTTGAAGTGGTAATGAGAGTGGCCCATTTCAGACAGTTGACAAGAAGGTGTGAGTAACAGTAGGGGGAAATTAGTATTGGGGAAATTAGGTTTAGGTTTTGTAATGACCCAACCACTTCCAATCAAATGGTGTCCAGTTTGCAAATTAATTCCAGTTCTGCAATTTCATGTTGGAGTCTGTTTTTGAAGGGTTTTTTTTTTTTTTGAAGAATTGCCACTTTTTGGTCTGTTATTGAGTGACTAGGGAGACTGTAGTGTTTTCCTACTGGTTTTTGAATGTTATGATTCCTGATGTCAGATTTGTGTCCATTTATTCTTTTACATAGAGACTATCCCGTTGGGCCAATGTACATGGCAGAGGGGCATTGCTGGCACATGATGGCATATATCACATTGATAGTGGCATATATCACATTGGTAGATGTGCAGGTGAACGAGCCCCTGGTGGTGTGGCTGATGTGGTTAGATCCTATGATGGTGTCCCATGAATAGGTATGTGGACAGAGTTCGCACAGGGGTTTGTTGCAGGGTTGGTTCCTGGGTTGGTGTGTTTGTTGTGTGGTGTGTACTTGCTGGTGAGTATTTGCTTCAGGTTGGGGGCTGTCTGTAAGCGAGAACTGGCCTGCCTCCAAGGTCTGTGAGACAGATGGATCATCCTTCAGGATAGGTTGTAGATCTTTGATGATGCGCTGGAGAGATTTTAGTTGGGGGCTGTAGGTGATGGCTAGTGGCGTCCTGTTACTTTCTTTGTTGGGCCTGTCCTATAGTAGGTGACTTCTGGGTACCCTTCTGGCTCTGTCAATCTGTTTCTTCACTTCCCCAGGTGGGTACTGTAGTTTTAAGAATGCTTGATAGAGAGCCTGTAGGTGTTTGCCTCTGTCTGAGGGATCGGAACAAATGCAGTTGTATCTTAGAGCTTGGCTGTAGACAATGGATCGTGTGATGCGGTCAGGGTGAAAGCTGGAGGCATGTAGGTAGGAATGGCGGTCGTAGGTTTCCGGTATAAGGTGGTGTTTATGTGACCATCACTTATTAGCACTGCAATGTCTAGGAAGTGGACCTCTTGTGTGGACTGGTCCACGCTGAGGTTGATGGTGGGGTGGAAATTGTTGAAATCTTGATGGAATTCCTCAAGGGCTTCTTTTCCATGGGTCCAGATGATGAAGATGTCATCAGTATAGCACAAGTAGAGTAGGGGGGTAAGGGGACGAGAGCTGAGGAAGCATTGTTCTAAGTCAGCCATAAAAATGTTGGCATACTGTGGGGCCATGCGGGTACCCATAACAGTCCCGCTGACTTGAAGGTATAAATTGTCTCCAAATCTGAAATAGTTGTGAGTGAGGACAAAGTCACAAAGCTCAGCCACCAGGTTTGCCGTGATGGTATCGGGGATGCTATTCGTGATGGCTTGTAATCCATCTTTGTGTGGAATGCTTGTGTAGAGAGCTTCTACATCCATAGTGGCTAGGATGGTGTTTTCTGGAAGATCACCAATGGATTGTAGTTCCTCAGGAAGTCAGTCGCGTCTCTAAGATAGCGGAGAGTGCTGGTAGTGTAGGGCCTGAGGAGAGAGTCTACATAGCCAGATAATCCTGCTGTCAGGGTGCCAATGCCTGAGATGATGGGGCATCCAGGATTCCCAGGTTTATAGATTTTGGGTAGCAGATAGAATACCCCTGGTCGGGGTTCTAGGGGTGTGTCTGTGTCGATTTGTTGATGGCACCATGTGCAGTCCAATCACATGTAGGAGCTGTGAGGGAATAAGTGCACACAGAACCTTTGGAGATTTTAGCTGCTTAACCCTAAGAAGTCTTTGCTGAGCATGTGTGGACTGAAATTTTTCAAAGACTTTTAACTTGGCCCAACAATAAAAGGTACATTCCTGACAAAAAGGCCACCCCTTTCAAGTCTCTGCTCCAATGTGTGGGAATACTAGAGCTTCTCACCAAAAATGTCACCACAATTTTGTTAACATTACAGAACATATTTTTCCCGAACCTCAGTCTCAGAAATGGCTAAACTGTTTTTGCTGAAACTTTCAAAAAAATGTGACATTGCTTGACGTCTGGGAAATTTCAGACCAAACAGTTATATTTAGGCAAGGTTATGGGTAGGTGAAAATAGGGTCTTTTATTGGGAAGTGTCTTGCAATGTTAATAATAGGCAGTGCTACCAGCCCCACATATAATATGTATAAAATTTGGTTTGAAATGGTAAAGCAGTATATGCAATGTAAATCATACTGCAAGTCTACCAGAATTCAAATTTATGTATCTATAAAACTATATAGTTCCTATAATCCATGGATAGATGATGTACAATAATTATAAGCATATACAGAGCTTAAAAATCTATGCTATTTTCATAAATGCTCAGAGAGTCTAAGACATTCAGATCACCCAAAAAAGTAAGAAAAAAAAAGTAAGAAAATAATGTTCACCCAAAAGCTTGATTGACAAAAAAGGCTTCTGGTGTGTGATCTGAAGTTTGCTAGACTTGGGCCTCTGATAGATCATCAGGAAAAGTATTTTACTGTAATTCCAGTCTGATCATATATTTGCTGCTATCTTATATTTTCATACTTTCCCTCTTTTAAATAGTCTGTAACCTCACTAAGTGCTTCAGGAACTCAAGAGGAGATAGAAAATACAAACAAATTTTTATCTTTGACCTCCTCATTGCAGATAGTTGGTAAGTAAGTAAAACAGGTAAATTATAAATATCTCATAAGATTATCTTATATGTTGATTATAGCTGTATTTCTGTAAGTTCTAAGATATCACTACTATTAAAATAGATTAAAATGTTTTCCATTACAAGTGCAGTTTTAAAGTTTTATCAATAAAATAGTCCTTACACGTAAAAACTTGTAAAGACAATTTTTCTAAACCTCAAGCTGAGTAAAAAGTATTTTTGCTGCTGCACATGCCTTCACAATGTAGTATTGCTTTGCAGATTTTTGTTTGCAATAATTCTGCAGTATTTCAAATGACTGGGCAGCCTTGAAGATTTAACTAAGTAGAAGCAAGGTAGGAGAAATGTGAATAACTTATGTCTGTGATAGAAAAACAAATTCTAAGCTGCTTTATAGACTGAGTTGGCAAACCCCATTTTATTGTAACCAGTACAGAACCCTGTATGTGTCTTCAGAATCTAACTATTGGCAATTTTATCTTCATTTTTTATCCCTCACATTTACATTTTGACTTTTGATCCCTAACCATTCAGCCTTGTCTGGAAATTCATCAGCAAAGCTAAACATTTTTAAAAGGCCCTATCCAGCAGAGCAGATATATGGTCTCCTGCAGTGTGAGGCTGTGGCCATAACTATCCTATTGAAAAGGAAGGTTGGCTGAGCAAATGCTCTGAATACTGCTGCTTCTGCTTCTCAGAAGGAATGACTTTAAAGTATTGTAGAAAGAAATCTGGAAAATAAGTGCTTTACTGAAACCAAACATATTTAAACTACAGCCTATAACACTCTTTACCTGGCCTACTCCTCAACATTTCAAACGGAACTGGAATTCCAGTGCGCTGAGATGCTATAAGTACAGCACGCTAAATAAATCTCTGGTTACAACAATAATCAGTTTCAGAGTTTCAAAAATATACCTTAATGTATTTTAACATTCTGGTTATTAAATCCAGGGTCAGACAGCTTTTTGAAGTCACACACAGCATTCTGTGGGGTAGTTGGCTATGCAGCATTGTTACAAAGAATAATTTAACAATAACTCTTTTGCATTTAAAATGCAGCAAATACACCAGCTTTGCTCTTACCATCTTTGATTTTGACTGTGCTTTGAACTGAATTACCTTGGCAATGCTTATACTGCTCTCAAATTTATTAATTGTTTTGTCCAGTTCTTAAACACAGACTTCTTCTTTTTTGTTGGGGAAAGATTTCTTGGAGTACAAATTTTTGACCTCTGTAATCTAAAAAATATTTCAATCTCTTAAATAAAAGAATTACCAAAAGTTGTCTTTTGGTAGCCTGTTGCACTATAGAATTTTGATTCTCACCACCTTGTGCTCTCCAAACTTAAAAATATTACATTATTGGCTGTTACAAAATTTAATGAGAGAATCTTTACTTGTAATCATCTTGGATTATAATTGCTTTTTTTCCTATCAGAATGGTTTTTTGTATTGTTGCCTGACCATTAACATTAGACCTGTTGTGACTGTGTAGTTTTATAACTGAATTATACCATTCTGTGCTGGACTTTTTGAAAATGGTAAAGAAGTATATACAGGAAAAGAGTAGCAGCCGTGTTAGTCTGTATCCGTAAAAAGAAAAGGAGTACTTGTGGCACCTTAGAGAGTAACAAATTTATTTGAGCATAAGCTTTCGTGAGCTACAGCTCACTTCATCGGATGCATGATGATAAAATAAATAAATTTGTTAGTCTCTAAGGTGCCACAAGTACTCCTTTTCTTTATACTGGAAAAGAGGATTTTTACATCAATAACTGCATAACATTTATTTAGTTTACTATTCAGGGGGCAAAAAACACAAGATTTACATATCAGCTTTACAGCAATTTAAAACTGTCCAGTAGGTGTCAGCATCTAATAAAAAGAATATGCTTTACTAGGTCTCTTAAACTTTAAGATATGGAGAGAAAATTTGTTTATGAGGTGGTTATTAACAAAGTCCACACTGCACTTCCTTTTTCTTTTCAAAGGTAACTACAGGTGTATGGGTCATATATTTGCTCCTGGGTCTGGCCAGGAGCTAGAATGAGGGAGGGGGCTCAGGGTTGGGGCAAGAGGTTTGGGTGTGGAGTGCTTACCTGGGCAGCTCCCATTTGGTGCTAGGAGTGCAGGTGGGAATGTGGGAGGGTGCAGGAGCCCCTCTTTGGTGCTCAGGGTGGGAGTGGGAATGTGGGGGGTGCAAGAGTCAGGACATGGGGTGTGAGGGGTCTGGGTATGTGTGGGGGGTGCAGGAGTCAGGGCATGGAGTCGTGGAGGGTGCAGGGGTCAGGGCAGGAGGCTGGGGTGTGTGCAGGGTGCAGGGCAGAGGGCTGGCTGTGTGTGAGGGGGGTGCAGGGGTCAGGGCAGAGGGCTGGGTGTGTGTGTGGGGGGTGCAGGGATCAGGGCAGGGGGCTGGGATGTGTGTGGGGGGATGTAAGGTGCAGGGCTCAGGGCAGAGGGCTGGGGTGTGTGGGGGGTGCAGGGCTCAGGGCAGAGGGCTGGGTGCGTGTGAGGGGGTGCAGGGCTCAGGGCAGAGGGCTTGGGTATGGGGGGGGGATGTAAGGGTCAGGGCAGAGGGCTGGGGGTGTGGGCTGGGGTCATGGGGGTGCTCCCAGCTCCCTGCTCAGAGTAGCAAATGGCCGGGGGCTGGAGGGGATATGCCCTGATTCCACCCCCCTTCCCCAAGGCCCTGTCCCCACCTCTTCTCCGCCTTCTCCCTGGAGCAGCGAGCACACTGTGGCTACGCTTCTCCCCCACCCGCGCAAGGGCTATCAGCTGATCGGAGTCAGGGAGGGAGAGGAGGAGGGGCAGGAACGCAGCACGCTGGGGGAAGAGGCGGGGGAGCGGGGAGTTTGCCTGCCCTGCAGCAGCAGCCGGCAGGACCAAGCTTCTTCACCCTGCCTGGGGGGGGCGCAGAGAACAGCGGGCTGTGGCGGGCAGGATTTTTAATGGCAGGCTGCTGTCTGCCGGGGTCCTGGCCTGGGTTTGGCAGCGGGCTGAGAGGGGCTGGCGGCTAGGACCCGGCAGGCAGCAGCGTGCCATTAAAAATCGGCTCGTGTGCCGTCTTTGGCACGTGTGCCATAGGTTGCTGACCCCTGGTTTAGATTTTTCCAGGGTCCTCCTTGCCTCAAGGTTTTATGTAGCATGTTAACACTTTTCATTCATCAAATCATTTTGTATGATTGGCAGCTGAGGGACTTTCCCTGGTTGAAAATAAAGAACTGAATGTAATTAACTTTGTCTTCTAGCGCTTGAATATTTAGCTTTTATTTTATTTGACGACAACAAATGATGCAAGGGAGGTTGTTTTGAAAATAGTCTGTTTTGAAAAGAGTCATTAGAGTTTCAAATGCCAGCTACATCCACAAAATCACTTCTATCCAGCCACTTGTGTCTCAACATCTCTAGCAGCAGAAACACATCTGCCCTAATTGTGGCAGAAATTAGACTCTGCAGCTATAAAATGCGCATTCAGTTGTTACTAAATGACAATCATCATCATGCTTTCAGTTGAGAAGGCTAGTATTAATTATTACAGGCTGTTTGTTGTTTAGTTGATATTAGTTAATCTCTCATGTATGTGGATCCTTAGAGTATGTGCTTTTTAAGTGTGCACAGATTGCAGAGCAGACAGTGTGGGGCTTCTCCTTAACCTGCACTCCCTGGCTAATTCTTGTCAGGAGCATGACTAACACTTTGAGTACTTGAAGCAGCTCTTGAGCACTGGGATGTTTGGCACCCATTTCTCCCAGATCACACTCCTGACAGAGGCCGGTTGGATTTCTGACAATTTGGGCACATCTAGACACCCCCTGGGCACTTAACTTTCAGTTGAACCTCTAGATGATTCCCCAAATGGCTATTCATGTCTGTTGAAGCTTTTGAATATTTTGGCCTTTGGCTGTATCACTTACATACAATTACCAGTCCTATAGAAGCCTGTAAATGCAGCAGAAGAAAAAAATATGTAATCCCATTTACTCAAAACCTCTACCAGACTTCATAGATACATCAGAAGTGGTATAATACATTTTGATATTCTCTTCCAATCTTACTTGCCTTTGTTCATAATGATTCTTTTACTCGCATATTGACTCCCTTACTCACCTCTCTTCTTTTGCTCCATCTGTTCTATCTCTTGTAAAATGTTTTATTGTATTGTGGTAACTACTTGAAGAAAATCAATAATAAACTTCTATGACTCTTGCATATCGTACTTGGAGAAATGTACATTAATCATACTGTTAAGTCACAAAAATCTGCTTTAAATAAGTATTTAACAATTATTCAATACACTTCTAATTAACAGATCCTTCCCATTCTGAAGAAGATGAAATATTTATTTCAGTATTTCACACACAAATTAATTCAGAAGATTACGACTGCAATGAAAAACAAGCTGTACAGGGTAAGCCCTTATTACAGTCCTATAATTATGTAATGAGCTTTTGTATTCTGGATTTGAATGAGTAAAATGTTCCAGAAAATCAAGGCTGAAAGAGAAGCGTTGTGTGCCATACAGAGGTTGGAAAACATAACATTCCCATAATGTATGTAATATAAATAGGTAATACAAGTTTACACCCCTGATTGAAAAATTTAGGAGTTTATCAACAATGTGGTTCTTTTTGGAAATTGTATAAAATTTATCTCTGCTATTAATCTAATACTGATAATCATAGGGTCATAGAAATTTGTAGCTGAAAGGGTCTTCTAAAAGTATCAAGTCCAGGCCCTGCATTGAGGCACCACCAGTTAAAACCTAGACCATTTGTGACAGGTGTTTGTCTAACCTGTTCTTAAAACTTGATGATGGTGATTCCACAGCCTCCATGGAAGCCTATTCCAGAGTTTTAATATCTAACATAAATCTTCCTTGCTGTAGATTAAGACTTTCACTACTTGTCCTAATTCCAGTGGGCATAGAGAACAATTGATCACCATCCTCTTTGTAACAGCCCTGAACATGTCTGAAGACTTTTAGCAGTTCCCCTTATAGTCTTCTTTTCTCATGACTAAATATGCCCCCCCCCTTTTATTTTTTTGGAACATTTCTTCCTAGGTCAGGCTTTCTAAACCTTTCCTCATTTTTGTTCTTCTCCTCTGGCCTCTCTCCAGTTTGTCCACATCTTTCCTGAAGTGTGGTGCCCAAAATACTCCAGCTCTGGCCTCACCAGTGCTGAGTAGAGTAGGGCAATTACCTCCTGTGTCTTACGTATGACACTTCTGTTAAAACACCCCAGAATATTAGCCTTCTTTGCAATTGCATCATGGTGTTGATTGATATTCAATTTGTGATGCACTGTAACCTCCAGATCCTTTTCAGCAGTACTACCACCTCATCAGCTATTCCCCATTTTGTAACTGTGCATTTGATTTTTTCTTCCTAAGGGAAGTACTTTGCACTTGTCTTTATTGAATGTCATCTTGTTGAATTCAAACCAATTCTCCAGTTTTTCAAGGTTGTTTTGAGTTCTAATCCTGTCCTCCAAAGGGATTGAAACCCCTCTCAGCTTGGTGTCATCAGCAAATTTTATAAGCATACTTTCCACTCCTATGTGGAATCCATCTATATACTGTCTGCCACCTAGTTTGACCAAACCATTGATAAGTACACTTTTGAGTATGGTCTTTCAACTAGTTGTTCTCCGGCCTTATAGTAATTTCATCTAGACCATATTTCTCTAGTTTGCTTATGAGAATGTCACGTGGGACTGTGTCTAAAGCCTTACTGAAATAAAGATATATCACCTCAACTGCTTCCCCCCCATATTCACTGGGCCAGTAACTCTGTCAAAGAAGGAAATTAGGTTGGTTTGGCATGACTTGTTCTTGACCAATCCATGGTGGCTATTCCTTATAATCCTGTTATCCTCTGGGTGCTTACAAATTGATTGTTTAATAATTTGTTCCAGTATCTTTCCAGTTATCAAAGTTAGGCTGACTGGTCTGTAATTCCCCAGGTCCTCTTTGTTTCCCTTTTGAAAGATAGGTATTATGTTTGTCCCTCTCCAGTCCTCTGGCACCTCACCTGTCCTCCATGAGTTCTCAAAGATAATTGCTAATGCTTCCGAGAATGCTTCAGCTAGTTCTTTAAGTACCCTAAGGTGAATTTCATCAGGCCCTGACAGCTTGAATACATCTAACTTATCTAAATATTCTTTGACCAGTTCTTTCTCTGTTTCCGCTTGTGTTCCTTTCCCCTAGTTGTTAATATTAATTGTGTAGAGTATCTGGTCACCATTAACCTTTTTAATGGAGACTGAAGCAAAATAGGTGTTAAACACTTAAGCCTTCTTGATATCATCAGTTGTTAGCTCTCCTTCCTTGCTAAGTAGAGGACCTACACTTTCCTGTGTCTTTATCTTGCTCCTAATGTATATAAAGAACCTGTTCTTATTGCACGTTATGCCTCTTGCTAGATGTAAGTCATTTTAGCTTAACCTTTTTGATTTTGTCCCTACATGCTTGTGCTGTTCTTTTGTATTCATCCTTAAATTTGTCCATGTTTCCACTTTTTGTAGGATTCCTTGTTGATTTTCAGGTAATTAAAGTGCTCCTGACTGAATCATACGCTCACTATGAGGCACCATCTTCCCTTAGGTGTGCAATTATTAGGCCTATGCTGAAGAAACCTTCTCTCAAATCTGACGGTTGATGCAAAGTGCAGTATTACACAGTCTCTCATATTCCTATTTTGGGTCAAGGTTCTCTGGCCCTGTTTAATGTCTTCAGACTTCTTTAATCTCCTTCAGTTTAGTGGGTTTTTTTCCTATTAAACTGATTATGGTACAGACTGCACTTGTCTTGATGTTTGAAGATCTCCTGACAAAGATCAGACATCCTTGCTAGTTCTTTTAGATTTGTGTGTTGTTTTGATTGCTTATGAGATACTGTTGTGGCAGGCATCTGTCCAGATAGAATGAGTTGTGTTTCAGTATCTGTATTCTTCCATCTCTGTGAGATTCCACTGCGTGGCATTGGGCAGTTGCTCATTTACTCAAAAGGTTATTTTCAGCATGTATACATGACCATTAGGAGAGTAGTGAAATGTTTTAAATTGCTGTTGCCACCAGTACCCCGATGACACTCAGCTCTGGAAGCATATTATGTGATTCAAAGTAATCTGGTTTCTTGGTAACTGGCTAAGATGGGGGGTTGGATGAGAGGGACTTGACTAGAGATCATTCACAACAGGAGAGATGAGGGGTGTGTGTGTGTGTGTATGGGTGCACTAAGGAGGAGGTGATATTTGCTGTTTCTACTCAGGCTTCTTGTTATTGTGGTTTGGTTTGTAATCTTGAGGTCTGTAGCATTCTTGGCTGTTGCCTGGGTTCCCAGGTAGGAGCCAAGATAGGCCCTGAGCCAGTAAAGCAGAGAAGGCTGTGCTTGACTATAAATACTTAAGTAGTCCCATTAATGGGACTATTTATGTGCTTAATTTTACATTTAATCCTGTTACATGCTCCGCTGAATTGGGGCCATAGTCTCTTTCCTCTGGTCCAGACATCAGGTTACAATCTTTCCTCTTTGATGCATTCCTTGCCACAATTATCCATGTCTCTGTCATTCTGCATTAGATGTTCTATGTGGGTCTACCTTGGAAGGCCATTCAGACTTCAGCTAGCACAGAATGCGGTGTTAAGCAGTGTTTCTTATATGACACTTATTACACCTGTGCTTGTAGACTGCAATGGCTTCAGGATGCAATGCAAAGTGTTCATTTTTATCCATAAAACCCTGCATGCTCTGGTTCCTGGTTAGCTTCAAGGTAGTGTTTCTCCTATGCTCTGTGATAGCAACTAAGAAAGTTTGGGATGCTTTTTCCTAATAGGCCCTAGATTTGAACCCTGGAGGGTTGGAGGCAATTTTTCTTCAAGGGTGGGGCCCTCCACTTGGGAATTCATCTCCTTCATTGGTATTTGCACAGCCAGAGTTTGTATGACCTTAAAGAACGTTGCACAGCTTCTGTATATACTAAGACTTCTGTGCAGAGGAATGGGTAGAACTTCTTATATGATCCAGTGAGCTTTCTTTTAGTTGCCTTTTTTGGTCAGATTGCATATTCTTTAATTTGTGATACTTTTAAATGTAATGTATGTGCTCCTAGAGGCAGTGATAGTTAATCTTTTTATAAATCCAATGATAAGGAAGCACATTCTAGTTTTATAACTAGGTAATCCCCAAACGTGTGTCTAACCCCAGGATGAAAGGGGAAAAAAAGAGAGAACTATTATGTATGGAGGAGAACACATCAATTTGTGAGATTTATAGGACATTAAATATGATTGTTTAGTTTTGTCATTTATAAATCTTTGGAATCTGGATCATTCCAAAGTCATGAAAGAATTGTCACTTTAAAAGTATTAGAAATCTCTGAATAGCACATACTATATATTGTCTGTTCATATGGTTTTTGGAGAAACTGTGTTCAGAAAACATTAAATCTGAAAATAGCTTGAGGGTGAATTAAATGTTCAGTGTGCTACTTCCTAAACAATCTGATCTGCTTATTAGAACATATCTTTAAATGTAATGATCACACATAATATATTTAAGGCTGTTACTAAGAAACCATGTTTGTTTCATAACTTGCACAGATTTAAGGTGAGTTTTAAAACAAAAATTGTTACAACAAGGGACTGTAGAACATCAAAGACCTCATCTGTTTTTCAGCTGTTTCATTTAAGAAATCTGCTTGAAATATCCCCAAACAGTTGCATGCTTTCCCCAAAAATCACCACTTAATTTATCTAGTATTGGTGATATAGTTCAAACAATAAGAGGTTTAAAAAGAATGGGTTTAAAATCATGGCAATGTGTCTAACATTTTTGAGGTCAGATCTCCATAAAAAATATTTTGGCCTTCACAAAACTATAATCTTATGTAAGAAATAACTTTGCTAAATGGGCACCCTGAAAAACTTCGATTTACCACATTTAGCTGTGGAAATGGTTATGATAATAGTTTCTAATGGTAAATATAGGTAATACTTCCAATACTATAAATATAATAAATCATAGTGAAAATAGTAGTTATTGATTTTTGTCTATTGGAGAGGCAACAATCACATTTTTGCAACTGTTTTTTCTTAACTACAGACCATCTAAATGAAATCAAAACAAGCGGCTCACTGAAAATAACAGGAAAAACAGACCAAAAAAGTGACACCAGAAGTAAAAATACTCAAGATTTTATTAAAAAGAACATTGAGGTATGTGTTAGGGCCTAAAATCACTAAAAGTTTAGGGAGTTACTGATGTATACTAAATGCATTGCCAAAAAAAATACGTTGGTTTCTTGATCAAGACACATGCCATTATTAACTCTGTAAAAGTTAATCAGGATTAAATGAACAACATTATACTACAAAAATTTGTTGTTCACTGCAAAGTGCGGCCGAGTATTCATCCTTCACTGGTTGCCCAAATTTGCAAATTAGGTCCCCATTTGCTTTTAGATGGTCATATAAGAATGAGAAACTTTATATTTTCCAATCTGTGCCTGGCCACAGCCTATACATTTTGTAGACAAGTACTTCTTTATAACCTTTTTCTAAAAAAAGAAAAAACGATGTTTGGTGTTCTTAAGATAATGGGTGGACACTGGGTGATTTGAAATTCTCTATCTACAGAACTGTGATAGCAAAGGCCAGGGCACAGCAACGTGTCCTATACCATTCAGCGAGTATTCTCAACCCTGATGGAGAGAAGCAACTTACTGCTATCAGAGGGCAGTTTACTTTCCATGCATCATTTAGTTCTTGACTCATCTGCTAACATTCTCTGCAACAAGGTTGCCAGGTGTGGTAGAGGTTTTTGGACATGTGCACACTTCTGTGCCATGAACAGGAATAAGAATACTAATTTACTTCCTACAGGCCACCAGATTTGTGAGTGGTTTCGATCAGCTTGGTTTTGGTTTTAACTAGTAGCACAGAAATGAAAACATGTTTTCCATTGTCAGTATTGCGAGCAAACCCAGTTTTATAGTTTTATTTTTAATGCTTTCTATCCATAAATACTTCAGCTGGCAAAGGATTCGGGGAGCCAACTGGTTATGCTAACGGAAGAGAAGAAAAGATTGGTTGAACTGTTGAAAGATATAGAAGACAATGGCAGTGAACTTCAAGGCATTGAGGTATGATGATTTTAATTTGCACTGACTCATGACTGGACTTTCATGGATGTTTATGATATTGCAAAGAAGGGAAACAGTGAGTTTACCTCAAAGTTTGCAGATGATACAAAATTACTCAAGTTAGTTAAGTCCAAAGCAGACTGCGAAGAGTTATGAAAGGATTTCACAGAACTGGGTGACAGGGCAACAAATGGCAGATGAAATTCAGTGTTGATAAGTGGAACGCACATTGGAATACAGAATTCAACCTATACATACAAAGTGATGGGGTCTGTATTAGAAGTTACAACTCAAGAAGGAGATCTTGGGGTCATTGTGGATAGTTCTCTGAAAACATCTGCTCAACAATGTGCAGTGCAGTCAAAAAACCTAACCATGTTAGGAACCATTAGGAACGAGATAGATAAGAAGACAGAAAATATCATAATGCCACTATATAAATCTGTGGTATGCCTACCCCTTAAATACTGCATCTAGTTTTGGTTGCCTAATCTCAAAAAAAGATGTATTAGAATTGGAAAAAGTACAGAGAAGGGCGACAAAAATTATGGGTGTGGAACGGCTTTCATGCAAGAAGAGGTTAAAAAGACTGGGGCTGTTCAGCTTAGAAAAGAGACAACTAATGGGGGGTAGGATAGAGCTCTATAAAATCATGAATGATGTGGAGAAAGTGAATAGGGATGTGTTATTTACCTCTTCACAAAAACCAGGGGTCACCCAATGAAATTAAAAAGCATCAGGTAAGTACTACTTTACACAACACAATCACCCTGTGGAAATTGTTGACAGGGGATGGTGTGAAGGCCAAAAGTATAACTGAGCTCAAAAAAGAATTAGGTAAGTTCACAGAGGCTAGGTCCATAAATGGCTATTTAGCGAAGATAGCCATGGATGCAACCCCATGCTCTGGGTGTCCCTAAACCTCTGATTGCCAGAAGCTGAGACTGGATCACTCGATAAAGGGCCTTGTTCTGTTCGTTCTTTCTGAAGCATCTGGCAGTGGCCAGTGTAGGAAGATGGGACATTGGGCTAAATAGCCCATTGGTCTAACCCAATTATCAAACTATAAATCTCTAGCTTTGTCTTTCTTTTCAGGTTTTACTGCAGATTTAAGGTAGTGGGTTTAAGGGAAAAAGTGTGATTTACACTATTTACTCTTTGTTGAACTTCTGTTGTTTTTTGAAATGTAAAATTTCAAAGTTGACATATGATTGGGAAATAAGTGAAGAGTGTTTTTCATCTCTTAATAGTATCAGATTCTAGTATTTAAAAAAAATTTAGCTGAGTACTGTAAATTATTGTGCCATCTTTTTTTCCGGTAACACATTACCATCAATTTCCCTAAAGTTGAATATGACTTATTCGTTCAGTATGACATTAGATGCATATCATGTTATGTTCATTGCTCAACAAGTATTATGAGTAAGGAAGACGACAATGTTATATCCATTTGTGATGGGATCACCATGAAAGTTATAAGCATATACTGTTCTAACACCGTCAATTGAATGGGAGTGAGGTTGAGATTAAGCAATATCCAGTGGTATAACTGTGTTGAAGTTTATAAGCCAGGAACTTTGTAACAGTATTTTACTGTACCATCGAAACATTATAATGCCATATATTTCTAATAGAGAGTGCAATGTTGTTGTGACATACCAGGCCATAATCCAGACTAGTGGGGGGGATTTGTCACCCCTGTCCTGCAACTTTGTGTGCCCTACAATGCCTTACTGTAGTAGCTTCTATCTGGGCCGCTCACAAACAACCTTCTGGCATGCAAGCCACGGCCTGAGTGTCTATGTGTAAATGCAGCTGGCCATCTACACCCTGGCTCTCACCAGCCTTGGTTGTACTGCATGGTGACCTCAACCCAGCCCCAGTCTGGGATCTTCTCCCAGAAATATATGTCGTGTACTGGCCAGCCATCTCTGGACAGTACAAACATATTAAGTCCATTATTCTTTTAAGAGAATAATAAGCCAGCTTATTGTTTTGAATAGACTACCCAGACACTCCAATTTAAACACACTTGGTTAGATAAAATCGTAAAATATTTTAAGTGATTGTGAGTAATGAGGAATAAAAGCCAGAAATGGTAATAAGAAAAATAAAGATAAAACACTTAATAATATCTACTTAACAGACTATCTTAGTTGCAAAGCAGACTTTCTCACCACATGCTCCAGCAGATTACTGACCAACTCTCAGGTCAGGACCCCATCCCCAAAGTCCAACAGCTGTTTCCTTCTCTCTTCTCAGGTGTAGAGAATGAAATGGGCAGGGAGAGAGAGAGAGAGTGGTGCCTTGGGCTGTTTGTCCCTCCTTTTTATAGTTTTTCCCCCTCTTGAAAAACATTTCCAGCTGAGAACCGGGAGATAAAGAGTTTATCTGAAAGGATATTCCCCACTGGTTTTCTCATCTATTTGAATTTCCTTTGTTTTTCCTTCCTGCTTGATGACTCTGTTTACTGCTTAAATGCAAATTAAGGCAAGCACACATTCCTTCCTTTGTCTGTGACAGACCTGACTTCTGCCTGGGCAGGGCTGTGGGGTTTGGAATGTGTGTTAACAACATCATACAGGGGAAGCTTATAACTTCACATACAATATTGTACAGACATTTTATCAGGATAGTACTGACCAGCAAATGATGAGTTTTCAAATGGTACCCTATTAGGCATACTGTGTACAAAGATTATTACAATAATATGTATGGTGTGAATACAGAGGTGTATTCCGTCAGTTGAAAATTATTTTAGAAGGGAAATTTACCTTTCAAACAAAGCATTTGTGATTAAAGATTATATTTGTGATTAAAGATTGTGATTAAAGACCTTATATTGCAGGCAATCAACAAAGTCTTCTTGGAAGTGTGTTTCCAGAAAACTTTGTAAGTTGGTTGCTTACCAGGCTTGCTGATTTTAGGAAACAGACTGGGCTAGTTTGGTAGGGCAAAAAAGACAAACAAAACTCACTCACTTACTTTGTGCTCAGGTGGAGATTGGGATTGGAAGTGAACATAGGTTCTTTGGGTAGCCTCTGCACATTCCCATTATTTGTAAGTGTGCCAGGTTGCTGCAGAGCATCAGAACCTTTTGAAACCAATGCCCTTCAGAGTATCCACTTTTTCTTAATCCCTGAAGAAGGGCTCAGAGCTTTGCCCTGCAAGGAATGAGAAGACAAGGCCTGGCCTCTCAGTTTCTTTTCTGGCCCTTGGGAAAGGAACTTGCATCACACAGCATTTACATGGGTAATCTCTCTCTGAGCTCTGAAGCAGACTCGGCAGATGGTGTGCATATTGGAAGCAAGTAAAATCTCTGGAGAGGAAGCTATGTCACGCCTGAGTGGGAGCTGCACAATAGGGCTGAGGAGCCAAAAACTTCCAAAAATGCTTAAAAATCTTGTAAACACCAACAGCTGTGCTGATTATTGTAATTAATCAACTGTGTAATACGATTAATACTAAAAGTACAAACAATAGGGGAGGCTTAATGAAAACCCAGGTGCAAGTTTTGAGGTCTGCCTGCTACTGTGGTTCAGAGGAACTGAGGTAGCTGAAGATGCTTTTGCTCTATCCTTAATTTGGTGAGTTTTAGAAGAACAAAATTTGAAAGTATAACTCACCAGGTTATGAGTCAATCTGCCCTTCCCTCAGTGTATTAACTATTCCTGCAGAAAATGGTTCCGAGCATACTACCAGATCATGTTGCCAAATCTGCTTGAAACAGATTTGGCAGCAGGAAAATTACATTTTAGGTAATAGGATACCTAAATATTTTAAGATTCTAATAGAAACAGAAAGAAAAAACCCCAAACCTCTTCTGCCCTCTTTTTTTAAATACGCTCCACATTCCAGCACATGCTTTTCACATTAACAAAAGAAAAACCTGAGAGAGACTCATTCAGAAATGCCTTCACTTGAAAGTCTTTTAAACAGTTTTTTTGGTGGGCAACATCAAAGATAGTAATACATTTTCCTAACATGAAGAATGGCATTCTCTACTACATGCAGATTTATGTCTTCTCTCCAGATGTGTAGTCCCTCAGATTTTTAAAACAGGAAACAACTTCAAAAATAGTTAATAAAGGTTTTCTGTGTATCAGGAGTCCCCTGTTTAGGATGACTAATGAAGATTCAGCCTAACAATGCTTTAGCTGTTTCTTATACCAACTCTGATGGCAGCATGGCCATAGAAATGCAACAGTCTACCTAGGTTCTCATATTGGGACCAGTCACCACGTTATTTGGATACCTATCAGAGACTTTCTGTTGTTTGTGACAGACTTTCAGCAGCTCACATTAGGAGATGCTTGTGTATTGCTGCAGACTTAATACACAGTGAACACCAGAAAATAGGAGTGACAGTTTTAGGATTATTCTATTAAATGATTGTTAGAAAACAAATGTGAATATTATGGACAAAATGGGGAAACAGAAAGGAAAATGCTTTCCTTAGTCACTTGAGACCTGACCAGTCTAGAGATGGATTCTTTCCCCCCACATTTGAGTTATAATCTGACCTAGGCATTTCCTGAGACCTTTGGCAGGGAAGATTTTGAGGAAATTATCAAGAAACTAACGACTAATCTTGATTGTTTTGAATTGGCTCCGATACTTGTTGTTTCAAGAACTGATTAACACTTTTGGGCACTGTGACGGGGTGTATAAACCTGACACTGGCTGGTGAGGGTTAATGAACTGCTCAGGGCAAACCTTCAATTCTTGGTTTCAGAGTAGCAGCTGTGTTAGTCTGTATCCACAAAAAGAAAAGGAGTACTTGTGACACCTTAGAGACTAACAAATTTATTTGAGCATAAGCTTTCATGAGCTACAGTTCACTTCATCGGATGCATACTCTTTTCTTCAATTCTTGGAGAGGGTTGGGCAGAAGGCAGGAGACGCTCAGGGAGCCATTGCCTATTGAGGCCCCCTTCAAGAGAATCGAGGGCCTGATGCTGAACCATTACTTTGGAACTATTAGTAGAGACTTACTTGTGGGTGCTGAACCAGTCTATTGCTTACTAGCTTCCTTCAGAGAGTCTTGCTGTAATCTTGTATATGTTCGTGTACGTGGTTTTCTTTTTGATCTTTGATAGCCCTGAAAGGGGTGGACTTCCACGGACTCAGTGGCAGGGTTGTCTCTCCTACAGCCAGACCTGTGCCAGAGATGGAAGATTAAAGGCTGTGGGAGTTTAAAGCTCATCCATCACCTAGGGTGTGCCCTGGGAGACCAGCTCTTTGCCAGGCATATAGAATATATCAGGGTTGGAAGGGACCCCAGAAGGTCATCTAGTCCAACCCCCTGCTCAAAGCAGGACCAATTCCCAGTTAAATCATCCCAGCCAGGGCTTTGTCAAGCCTGACCTTAAAAACCTCTAAGGAAGGAGATTCTACCACCTCCCTAGGTAACGCATTCCAGTGTTTCACCACCCTCTTAGTGAAAAAGTTTTTCCTAATATCCAATCTAAACCTCCCCCACTGCAACTTGAGACCATTACTCCTTGTTCTGTCATCTGCTACCATTGAGAACAGTCTAGAGCCATCCTCTTTGGAACCCCCTTTCAGGTAGTTGAAAGCAGCTATCAAATCCCCCCTCATTCTTCTCTTCTGCAGGCTAAACAATCCCAGCTCCCTCAGCCTCTCCTCATAAGTCATGTGTTCCAGTCCCCTAATCATTTTTGTTGCCCTGAAAGGACAAAGCATATGCTGCCCTGACTTACAGTCCATCCAATCTTATTGGCTTCACGGATGTTATGTGGGATGTAAGTCAGGACAAATTTGGCACACTATATTTAAAGCTTATTTTTTTTCCCAGTGTTTATTTTTTAGCAGTTTTTGAGTTTTATTGTAGCTGTTTAAAATCAAGGGGCTTCTGGGCATTTCCATTGTATATACCAGGGATTGGCAACCTTTCAGAAGTGGTGTGCCGAATCTTCATTTATTCACTCTAATTTAAGGTTTTGTGTGCCAGTAATACATTTTTACGTTTTTAGGTCTCTTTCTATAAGTCTATAATGTATAACTAAACTATTGTTGTATTTAAAGTAAATAAGGTTTTTAAAATGTTAAGCTTCATTTAAAATTAAATTAAAATGCAGAGCTCCCCGGATCGGTGGCCAGAACCCGGGCAGTGTGAGTGTCACTGAAAATCAGCTCGCGTGCCGCCTTTGGCACGCATGCCATAGGTTGCCTACCCCTGGTATATACTGTAATGAGTAATTTATATAATATAATATATAATGAGACTCTCTTAGTAACGTTCCCTAGTGCATTTTAACATAGTGCTGTTTTATACAGCACTATGTTCAAGCGCACTAGGGAACCTTTAGTGTGCACCAGCAGGGCCTATGCGGACCAAGTAATGTGCAACGCATTAGCATGCTTAAGAAATCACACCCCTGTAGTCCTCATTACTGCTTCATGTAAGCAAGACATTAGACACAAGTAACCATTACCAGTGTTTTTCCAACGTTTATCCAATAAACACAGATTTCATTTTTTAACCTCAGGGAGGTATTGTCTGGGTTTATTGGTTAAAACCGAAAATCAGAAGTCCTATGTTACATAAATGGTCTGTAAATTGTATTCTGCATTAAGCAACTGCATTCAGTCAGTTCTGCTAGATAACTGTCAAATAATGCAAATAGGATTTTTCCTTTAGATCTACAACCTTTGTAAAAGAGATTTCTTATCATTTAAAACATTTCAAAAGCTCTTTGTCAGGGTAGTTTGACCATCAAATTTGCAAGCGTGTAATCTGTCTCAAATATTCCAGGAGAATAATAATAATAAGACTTTACTATGTTGTTGGAAAAGCATGTTCTGATTTAATGAACTGGAAACTGGGAGTAGGAGTCTGAGAGAGAAGTTTTCTTTTTATGAAAAACTTAAAATCGCTATGGCTGTTTTGAGAGTACAAGAGAGATTATGTATGTATTGAACTTGCTTCTAGATGGTATCTTGACATCATAACATGCTAATTTAAACTGGAACTAGTTATGTTGTCTATTTATTTCTGTGCAATTCTTCAGTTGCTCAGCAAGCTACAGCCTGTTGTGATATTTTCATTTATTGGCTTCAGAAAGTGATTTTATGACTTCCTTCACCTCCAGTTAGTTTTGGAATGCGTCCTTGTATGAGAAGCCATTAAAGAACCAATTTTTGACTTGTTGAGGTGGCTCTTGTTTTTTATATGGACATGATGTTTTGCTGTAAAAGAACAGTAAATGTTGCTACTAATTTGTGGTTGTCTGTTGAATTTAGTTTGACATGCTCTTCTAATTTTTTTCAGGTTTATTTCAGGTTTTTATCATAAAAGTATGCAGACTCCTCTGACTTCTGGCAGCTCTTTGGTTGCTATTAATTCCATGTGTATTCTCTTACATAATTCATATTTTAGCCTGTGGTATATAACCTGTTTTTGCATAGACAGATATTGTCAGGGAAAGACAATAGTGAGAGTTTCAAAGGTATTATTTCTGGCATGAATTGCACTGAGTTAGGACTGTTGTGTATGTTTTTCTCAGACCGCATGTTAATGATTTTCTTTCCAGTGAATTGATTTACACAAGAGATTGGTTTTAAAGAATCTTCACCAATCCGTTCAAATACTTAAATTTAAAATATTTTAAGTTTAATTTAAAAAAAATACACTGCCTCAGAACTACTGTAAGATGTCATTTTAAAGTGATGCCAGTTTATTATTTAGAGTAATAAATGAATGCTACATTTCGTTATTTTCTCCTTTACCAGTGTCATTTCATGGACCAATTTTTTCTGTGCAGCTCCATTTGTCTACAAAAGATTATGGCTCCGGTCCTGTGAAAGCCCCAAGTGCTGAACTCCTGCTGAAATAAATGAGAGTTCCATTATGCAGAAAGCTTGCAGGATTAGGCCTTTTATTGAAAGAATTCATTCATTAACTGATGATTTCTTCATTCTTAGGCACTCAAGGTCTGATTTCCCCTCCCATCTCCGCCACAAAACTGGGATTTAAATACCACTGTAAAGTACACTGCTGTAAATCCAGAGTAAATCACTGAGTCAATTTACACCAATGTTAGAGTTTAATTTTGCCGTAGGTACCCAACTGAGTGACTAAATGGCCTGTTTAAAGTGTCACTAGACACGTGTCCTTCTCTGGGACCTGCATCTTGACACAATGGGAAAGCTTGTGTGTTCCAGTGACTGGAGAACTGTGCCAGCTGGAGTTCTAACCCCTGGTAGAGCCACCCAAGCGCAAAGCATAGGGACCAGATGAAAATGGGTTGAGTGATAGGCCAAGGACCTATCCTTGTAAAAAAATTACTGTACAGGAAACACAGCAAGGATAGCTATTTGAGCAAAAGGCATGATAAGAGATGGTGGAGTCTTGTTCATGCCCTAAATGATGTTTTATGGTGCAGGAAGGATTCAGATACTAACTTAAACAAACTACATGTTTTTTCATACAGTTGTATACCTGACATTCACAAAAGCAGGCCCTCATGATTCTTCTCCCCTTCAGCTAGTCTTTTGTCTTGATTCTGCTTATTTCTGTTGTGTTCCCACTCTGCTTACCAGATAGCATTGGTGTGCCAGCTGCGGCATCTGAATTCTTGGGGAGAAGTTATAATGTGAAGCTTATGCACACCCTTGAACCTTTGAATATACATTACATTAATGAGGTTGTACCTGTATTTATGTCTGAAGGAGAGCCTTTATTCAGAGCCTATATTTTCAAGCATTTGAAACTTTTTAAAGCTACCTTTTGACTTAAAATTTCTCTTGTTTATTATGCAGTGACATATTTGTTGATAGAGTTGCATTTGATTACTGTCTCTGAAATTTTTGAGATTTAAATAAAAACTTTTTTTACATGTCAAGAAGTCTGAGCTTTAGTTTTTGATTTGCTTTCTGGTAACTGACTTCATTTCAAGATTTCTAACTTAATGAGGACATGTTTGTCTTCTTTAAAAACACTTTGTTTAGAAAGAAGATGCTATAAACATTGCAAAACTGTATTGTACGTATGCAGTATGTTTTTTTTCTGTTAAATTTTAATGAGTCATGGAAATATGACAGTATAAATGTATGTTTTTTAGAATAGATTTTTTTAATGTAGGAGGTTTGCATACACTTTTTAAAAAATGCTGATTAGTTATATTTAAGAAAAATTTAAAAAGTATGCCTGCAATTATTGGATGAGATTTTGTTCTCAGGTACACTAGAGGAACATCATTAATTTCAGGGGAACTCAGATTTACACTGATGTGGGTGAGAGCTCACTGTATTTTAGTTCTTCAAAATACCATTTCTTTGAGAAGTAATATATATTGATGTTTGACTGCCTTAAATAGCCATTTTCTTTGGTCAGATGAAATAACCCTTTCCCTTAACTTTTTATAGGAAGATGTAACTGGTTGGCTAATACCAGGAGAAGGGTACACACCCGAACCAATGGAATATCATCACCTAAATGAAATAGATGCTAAACTCCAAGTAGTACTCTCTAATGGTGATTTCTGTGCAAGTCACAGCTCCTGCTCAAAAGTCCCAAGCCAAATTTATCAGGTACAGTAATGCACAATGCCTATGAATTATATATTTATTTTTTGGAATATATGTTGAGGTTTAATGAAAATAAACATGTAGAGAAGTGCAAAATACACTTAAATATATCCGGAAGTTTCAGATGCAAAGTCTGAGTACTGTAACTTGAATTTTATTAAACACACAATGGACTTCAGTTGCTCTTTTATAATGTGGTGTTACCAGAGTTGCTGACAGTTCTGTCTTTTGGGGACTAAAATTGAGTTTCCTCTTTGTTTTTGAATATTCAGATGGCTTTCCATGATCCATTGCTGAAGTATGTGCAGTGACAAACAGTAACAAATATAGTGAAAATAATCCGCCTTTGGATGTTAGCAGTAAAAGGTGTTAAAGTTCTTTTACTTGGAAAAAAGCATTATTCAGATTTTGTGCCTGGAGGAGTCTAAATTCTCATTCATGTCTTTCAGTAATGTAGTGTACAAGGAACAATAATAGAATTGTTCCTCCAGCTGTGCGAGTGCAGGAGGAAGCTCTTCCTGATACTGAGGTTAATGCCGTACTAGCAACAGATGCTTTAGTGTGAAGCAGCAACCCCCGCTGGTCATTAATTCAATCACATTCATAAATATGGTTAATTTACATTGTTTTTAGGCTTATGGGTCCAATCCTGCAAACACTATCCAGTATAACACTCACAACCATGAGCTGTCCAGCTGAAGTCAGTTGGACTATTCATGATGATAAGCACTATGTTTTGCCACATTGGACCTGTCATTGCTTTTGCAGAAAAATGCTCTGAAGTTTTTGAGTTGACTTGACCATAAAAACAAACCAAAACACAACATCTGAAATACCGTGCTTATATGGTTTTTAGAAAGTTTAAAAACATTTTATTACCTTTTAGGTATGTTATAAAAACTAAAGAACTATAAAATGTATTAATTCCATAAATAAATATTCCATACCACTGATTACAAATTGACCATAAACTGGCAGTTTTGAAGTACATAAAGGTGGGTTGGTTTTTTTGACATCCTATTTAGGAAATTATTTGCAAGGTTTTGTATGGTATCTTTGTTTTTACGCAAATATTCTTTCTAATGAGAGAGCCGTTTGGATGAAATGTACCTAACAATTGAACTCTTTAAAAGGACTTCTTTATTAATTCAGTCCAGCATCATTTTATATTCTCTATTTAAGTGTCATCGGTTTTGTCTAAACTTTGTGTTAACCAATTGGTACCCAGATAATTGTTCTCAAACTGCAAAAAGAAAAGGAGTACTTGTGGCACCTTAGAGACTAACAAATTTATTTGAGCATAAGCTTTTGTGAGCTACATCTCACTTCATCGATGCATCCGATGAAGTGAGCTGTAGCTCTCGAAAGCTTATGCTCAAATAAATTGGTTAGTCTCTAAGGTGCCACAAGTACTCCTTTTCTTTTTGCGGATACAGACTAACACGGCTGCTATTCTGAAACCTGTTCTGAAACTGTAATTCCTATACGTATATAATCCTGAATATACTCTCACTGTCTCACACCTGAATGAAGCCTTGACCTTCTGCAGCCTAACACCAGCAGAATCCTTTTCAAGTGCCTTTTTGATAGTTACTTTTTATGAAAGATATAAGGGCAACAAGTAATCCTTATTACCTCTGAACACTAGGGAATCTTTTCACATCTACAGAAGAGAGTTAGAAAAGCCAACTTCAGAGAGAGTTCTATTTTTGGTGTGGACTTCAGAATAAAGCTGACCTTGGAAAACTGCAGGAGTATTCTATGAAGAGCAAAAGACTAAGAGAAAGCTTTTGTCCTTCCTCTCCCAAAAGTCCTGTAACAAGGGCAAGGTCCTGTAACTTTTTCTTCCACAATGGTTCTAAAATCCACCCTTTTTGATTTGTCCAAAGCCTCATCATCTCCTGCCTCAACTACTGCAGTCTCTTCATCTTGGATGTTTCAGTACTAACCTCTTCTTCATTCAAATTGCTGCTGCCAAAAGCCTTTCTTGTCTGTTGCTTCAAGATGATGTCTCCTCTGAGCCACTCCACTGTAATTCAAACTTCTCGTACTTGCCTTCAAGGCCTTATCACATAACCCTTTTTTAATCACTGAGTTGGTCTCCTTTTGCTTTTCCTCTGCTCCATCAGCGATTTCAGCCTTGATACCTCCTTTATTTAGTTCTGTGACAGAGCCTCCCTCTTGTCCCTTATTTTTGGAATGCTTTCACAAGTTCATCAACCAACATCCCTGAAGTCATTGAGATCTCTCGTTAAAAACTCATTTTTGCCATGTTTCCTACAGAAGTGAGGCAGAAGAAAGGTAACTAAACAATAAAGGAAACAGAACCTGTCACCCATGTCCATCCTTGCTTCTCCTTTCCCTTCTTCCTATTTTCTGTGTAACCCTTATGTTTGTCATATTGTATTTAGGTTGTACACTTTAGGGACACTGTCTTTTAGTTGCTTTGTAAGGCACCCCAGTGTTTCCTATTGAATGCTCTGGGGATTTTTCCTTTCCTGTAATCACTGTGTTGAACTTTTAGAAGGAATAACTTGATTTATAAATTTTAATTGTGACAGATCTGCTCCACACCAGATATAATGTGCCCTATTATAAGAGCATCTCTTTCACCGATTGTACTTCCGAAGATTTATAGGAGTATAAGTGTAAATGATATGAGGTTAGGTAACCAGTAATACATGCAAGGGCATGGAGCTATGGTGTTTTGCATGCTTCATCATTCATCCAAAGGCTAAGCAAATATAAAGTGCCTAAAAAAAAAAGTTACCAAAAAAGGGAAAATAAGGAAAGAATCAGGAAAAAAACACACCTTCTTTTAGCACTTGCCTTCCACAAACCATCATTTGGTAGATGAGCTACAGTTAGTAGTAATCACTCAAAGTAAGCTTTCAATTTATATTAATATTAGAAACACAAAAACTATGGTAAAATAACATTAAGGTTCTAAAGTCAAGCATTCAGAAGTTAGGAAATGCTAGAATTGAATTGCCCGTGTAACCTTAATTTAGCTTCCTTTGGCATTTCTGCATTATGTCTTTAATTACATGATTGCATGCTATGTTTTCCACAAAATGCCTGCCTCCATCACTGCACAGAATGGACCTGCTTTGGGGATGACTCAGGGTTGAAGTTATCTGATTGTTTGTAGAACCTCTGCCTCATTTAGTGCTAGAGGAGCCAACTAGGGGGGGCGCTTTTCTTGACCTGCTGCTCACAAACCGGGTAGAATTAGTGGGGGAAGCAAAAGTGGATGGGAATCTGGGAGGCAGTGGCATGAGTTGGTTGAGTTCAGGATCCTGACGCAGGGAAGAAAGGTAAGCAGCAGGATACGGACCCTGGACTTCAGGAAAGCAGACTTCGACTCCCTCAGGGAACGGATGGCCAGGATCCCCTGGGGGACTAACTTGAAGGGGAAAGGAGTCCAGGAGAGCTGGCTGTATTTCAAGGAATCCCTGTTGAGGTTACAGGGACAAACCATCCCAATGAGTCGAAAGAATAGTAAATATGGCAGGCGACCAGCTTGGCTTAATGGTGAAATCCTAGCGGATCTTAAACATAAAAAAGAAGCTTACAAGAAGTGGAAGGTTGGACATATGACCAGGGAAGAGTATAAAAATATTGCTCGGGCATGTAGGAATGATATCAGGAGGGCCAAATCGCACCTGGAGCTGCAGCTAGCCAGAGATGTTAAGAGTAACAAGAAGGGTTTCTTCAGGTATGTTGGCAACAAGAAGAAAGCCAAGGAAAGTGTGGGCCCCTTACTGAATGAGGGAGGCAACCTAGTGACAGAGGATGTGGAAAAAGCTAATGTGCTCAATGCTTTTTTTGCCTCTGTTTTCACTAACAAGGTCAGCTCCCAGACTGCTGCGCTGGGCATCACAAAATGGGGAAGAGATGGCCAGCCCTCTGTGGAGATAGAGGTGGTTAGGGACTATTTAGAAAAGCTGGATGTGCACAAGTCCATGGGGCCGGACGAGTTGCATCCGAGAGTGCTGAAGGAATTGGCGGCTGTGATTGCAGAGCCATTGTCCATTATCTTTCAAAACTCGTGGCGAACCGGGGAAGTCCCGGATGACTGGAAAAAGGCTAATGTAGTGCCAATCTTTAAAAAAGGGAAGAAGGAGGATCCTGGGAACTACAGGCCAGTCAGCCTCACCTCAGTCCCTGGAAAAATCATGGAGCAGGTCCTCAAAGAATCAATTCTGAAGCACTTGCATGAGAGGAAAGTGATCAGGAACAGCCAGCATGGATTCACCAAGGGAAGATCATGCCTGACTAATCTAATCGCCTTTTATGATGAGATTACTGGTTCTGTGGATGAAGGGAAAGCAGTGGATGTATTGTTTCTTGACTTTAGCAAAGCTTTTGACACGGTCTCCCACAGATTCTTGTCAGCAAGTTAAGGAAGTATGGGCTGGATGAATGCACTATAAGGTGGGTAGAAAGCTGGCTAGATTGTCAGGCTCAACGGGTAGTGATCAATGGCTCCATGTCTAGTTGGCAGCCGGTATCAAGTGGAGTGCCCCAAGGGTTGGTCCTGGGGCCGGTTTTGTTCAATATCTTCATAAATGATCTGGAGGATGGTGTGGATTGCACTCTCAGCAAATTTGCAGATGATACTAAACTGGGAGGAGTGGTAGATACGCTGGAGGGGAGGGATAGGATACAGAAGGACCTAGACAAATTGGAGGATTGGGCCAAAAGAAATCTGATGAGGTTCAACAAGGATAAGTGCAGGGTCCTGCACTTAGGACGGAAGAACCCAATGCACCGCTACAGACTAGGGACCGAATGGCTAGGCAGCAGTTCTGCGGAAAAGGACCTAGGGGTGACAGTGGACGAGAAGCTGGATATGAGTCAGCAGTGTGCCCTTGTTGCCAAGAAGGCCAATGGCATTTTGGGATGTATAAGTAGGGGCATAGCGAGCAGATCGAGGGACGTGATCATTCCCCTCTATTCGACATTGGCGAGGCCTCATCTGGAGTACTGTGTCCAGTTTTGGGCCCCACACTACAAGAAGGATGTGGATAAATTGGAGAGAGTCCAGCGAAGGGCAACAAAAATGATTAGGGGTCTGGAACACATGAGTTATGAGGAGAGGCTGAGGGAGCTGGGATTGTTTAGCCTGCAGAAGAGAAGAATGAGGGGGGATTTGGTAGCTGCTTTCAACTACCTGAAAGGGGGTTCCAAAGAGGATGGCTCTAGACTGTTCTCAATGGTAGCAGATGACAGAACGAGGAGTAATGGTCTCAAGTTGCAGTGGGGGAGGTTTAGATTGGATATTAGGAAAAACTTTTTCACTAAGAGGGTGGTGAAACACTGGAATGCGTTACCTAGGGAGGTGGTAGAATCTCCTTCCTTAGAGGTTTTTAAGGTCAGGCTTGACAAAGCCCTGGCTGGGATGATTTAACTGGGAATTGGTCCTGCTTCGAGCAGGGGGTTGGACTAGATGACCTTCTGGGGTCCCTTCCAACCCTGATATTCTATGATTCTATGATTTGTTGCAGCAGTTAAGTGATTCGTGAAGGAGGCATGGGATTGTGGAAAGAGAATGTGTAGTTTCATGATTAAAGCAGTTGATTGCTGCCCTGGAGATTTAGATTTTATCCCTACCTTTGTCTCAGAGTTCTTATGTGATGGTAGGCAAGTCATGTAAACCACTTTTTTCACAGGTGGTCACTAATTGTGTGTTCCTCATCTTCTGGGTGCCCAAAGTGAGACCCTGGCATTGGACTTACAAAAATGCCGAGCACTCACCATGGCAGCTGAAATCAGTGGGAACTGTGCTTTGAATGTATAAAGTGATGTATAATGCTAAGTGTTCTGAAAAATCAGGACCTAAGTATCTCAAATTGGGCACCTAAAATTAGTGGGAACTAGTGACCTTAATCTCTCTGTGCCTCATTCATAAAATGGGAATAATACCCCCGCCCCTTGTCTTGCAAGGTTGCTTTGAGAATTAATGTTTGTAAAGCACTCTGATACTATAGGTATGAGCACGATAGAAAACCCAGGAGAAAATTAATAATTCTATGTTACAGGATTTGAATAGTGTGCAGTAAATAAGACATTGCACCACACATTTGAAAGAATGAGATTGAAGCGAAATACTGAATAGCTGCTTATTAAGTGAGCACCTTCCATCCTGTGCACTGAATGAAGCAGGGGTCCTGTGGAAAAAATAGTATGTGATCATGTAATTAATAGCTGTATGATAATGAATATGCACAAGGGAGCAGAATGAAGGTTGCACAGGCAACCTTTAACTGTAGTTTTCGTGTGTGTAACTTCCTTGGTTTATTAAAAACAAACTCAAAAAAACTAGCTTTGGGTATGTCACATATTGACACCCACACAGTTAATCATCAGAGTTAGAACATTTAGATCCACTGCACAGACATCTACCACTTGAACTGAGGGAGTAACTGGTGGTGGTGGTAGTACTAGTACTAGTAGATTGTCATTCTTTAAGCAGACAACTACTAGAAGGGGGTGAGATGTACTTTGTGAGTGGATTTCACAGATACTTACAGACAGCAGAGGAATAATAAGACTCAAGAAACCTGGGTTCCATTACAGGCTCTGTAGGGGAGTGTTCTATAATGGTCACAGACCCTTCTGCCTGTTCCCCTTCCACCCCGTCCCCTCCAACCTGTCCCTGGCTCAGTCATGTCTCTGCCTATCCTACTCTGCCTACTCTGTCTCTGCCTATCCTCTCCGCCAGCTTCTCATCCCAGTTCCCTGCCCCCAGCCAGTCCCAGTTCCTTTCCTGCCCTGCCTCCTTCTGCCTAGTCTTCTTGCCCAGCCAGTCTTTCCACTTCCAAGCTCTTTGATATGTCCCACTCCTGTTTGTTCCCTCTCAGTTGGCTTGCAGCCTCCCCTCACTGGCTTCTTATCCAATTTCAGTCCCCGCCCCCCCACTCCCTCTCTGGCTTCTTGTCCCAGTGGTTTTGCCTAACTAGTCCCAGTCCCCCCACCTCACATAAACAGATCTGTCTCCGCTCCTCCTCCACTCCAGTTCCACCCACTTTGGCTCCCAGTATTTGTACCCAACCAGTCCCAGTCTCCTTCTCTCCCTGTCCCCCAATTCCAGTCTCAGTGGGCTCCTTATTCTTATCTACTCCCTCCCTTCCCTGTTGCATTTAAGTCAGGTGGTCTCCTCTACGTTGCTGGGTACGAGGAGAGGGATCATTTGAGAGCAGAGAAGAGAGAGGTTCTCTGCTCTCAGTTCTGGTGTCTAGTCCAACCGAACTATTACAGGGCAATTACAGGGAAAGTCTCGCTTTGTCCGTGCAGCCCTGCTCCGTTGCTCTGTGGGGATGGCATATGTGTAGTCCTGTCATACATAGGAGCTCTGAGAATTTGGAGCATGGTCAGTTGCTCTGTGGGAATGGTGCATGCACTGTCTGGTTAACAGTAGGAGCTGTGAGCAGCTGGATGGAATCTTTGGAGGTTTCAGCTGTTAAAACTTTTTAAAGTCTCTACTGACTGCCAACTGAGATTTTTCAGTGGCTTACAGTATGACCACATTTGGCAGATTTTCACTGGAGCTGCAATAGGCACATCTTCGGACACAAAGACCGCCACCCCTCCAACTTGCCAAATTTCATGTCCTGCTCCAAAGTATGAGGGCGCTAGAGCTTCTGAAAGGAAAGATCATCAGGATTTCTTTTAATGTTGAAAACAACATATTTTCTCATAACCTCATTCTCTGAGATGGCTGAACCCTTTTGGAAGAAACTCCCCTCCCGCTTCCCCCCCCAAAAAATTCAGCCAACCTGCTACCCCCTCAGTTCTGTGGTTTAAACCCTGCGAGGACTGTGGCAAGTCTATGGCCAGGAGTGACCCGCACACTTCTTGTTTGGAGGAGAATCATCAGAAGCACCGCTGCAAAATCTGCTGGGGGTTTTGTCCCAGAACCCTTAAGGACAGGGAGAAGCGGCTTAAGGGCCTCCTCATGGAGGCTGTGCTCCGCCTGCAATCCAACCCCGGGTCAGCAGATCCCACCATGAGCACCTCCTACTTAGTGAGGAGTGCGCCAGTATAATCGATGCACGAGCAGGGGCTGAGGAAGGACTCCTCAAGAGACGCTCGGCACCGCCACAACTCTGCCTACAGACTACTGGGAGGCACTGGTCCCAATTCCTGGTGCCACAAAAGAAAAGGAGGCCTGAGAGGGATTGATTTTCTCCAAACAAGCCGAAGGAGCCTGCTGCAGGGAGACCTGAGTTGGGCCACATCACCTTGGCCCCACCGCCTCCAAGGGTCATGTTGACTCTTGCCCCTGTGGGGGTTCAGTTGAATCCGAGCCCTCACCACTCTCCAGGCTGGCACGGCTGAGAGCTTGAACTCCCCTCCATGCCAGAGGCATTCGAGGCGGCACAGGACCTCATGAGGCTGACGGCACTGTCCTTGCTTCCGAGGAGAGATACATCGCTGGTGACTGCCCGACCCCTGATACCATGAAGGGGCAAGCTGGTGATGATGACATGCCACTCTCCATCCCCTGCACACCACTCCGTGGCATGGGCTGCCCACGTGGGGGAGCCACACTGGTCCCCCAGTCCCGAGCATCACTCGCCAGCACCACTCCTCCATGGTCTTTGTACTCTGAGACCTTGGAGGCAGAATCCTATTGCTCTGATATGACCAGAAGCAGAAGGTCCAGGTCCCCGGCGCAATTGGCAGCCCTGTCCGGCACCATGGCCAGGCAAGTAGCAACCCCCAGCACAGTGGCCCTTCTGGACACCCAGGGCTTATGATCAGAGCCAGGGTCGGAGCTATGGATTGTGGTCCAGATCAGTGTCAGGCCACCGGCACCATTGGCACTGAGGGCATGGGCGATAGTGACACCTGCTTCTGTCGCCCTGGCTCCATCAATGTCAACACCTACACCGCCAGCTTCGGTACCGCTGTCAGTGGCATCGTCAATAGTGGGCCCGGCAACCTCAGCACTGGTGGTTCCAGCACCACCGACAGTGGGAACAGCGGCTTGGGAGCACCGGACACCGCATGACCCCCTCAGCGCCGAGGGGAGGGAGCAGGCCTGTCTCCCAGGGTTCTCCTCTTTGTCCTCCCTGGCTGACTCTGTGGCGGGCACATCAACGGCCCCAGCCCTGGAGGATAGCAGGGTCCTGCAGCAGTTACTGTGGCGTGTGGCCCAGAACCTGGGGATCCAGGCGGAGGAAGTGGTGGAGGATGCCGACCCCATGGTAAAAAGAAAAGGAGTACTTGTGGCACCTTAGAGACTAACAAATTTACTTGAGCATAAGGTGCCACAAGTACTCCTTTTCTTTTTGTGAATACAGACTAACATGGCTGCTACTCTGGACCCCATGGTAGACATCCTCGCCCACTCTGGCTCTCCTGTATTGCCCTGCTGCTGATAAAAACAATCAGCAAGACCACAAAAACCTTATGGCAAACTCTGGCCTCCTTGCCCCCTACAGCTGAGAGGAACAAAAGGAGGCATTTCGTCGCCTCCAAGGGTTACGAACGTCTGTATACCCACCCCACACCAGATTCCTTGGTCGTGGATGCAGCCAAGCAGCACGAGTGCCAGGGCTACCAGGGACCCTCCCCAAAAAAACAGGATTGTTCAGTGGGGGGATTGCAGCTTCGCATCTCAAACCAACAGGCCATCATAAGTAGGTTCTCTTTCAACACCTGCAGCGCGGTGGTCAGATTTGCTGAGCTGCTGCCGCAGGACTCCCACACAGAATTCTCTGTGCTGGTAGAGGAGGGCAAACTCATCTCCTGGGCCTCCCTGCAGGTGGCTCTGGATGGAGCAGATGGCTACAGGGGTGGCCATGAGGAGGAGCTCCTGGCTTCAGGTCACTGGTCTTCCTTACGAAGTCCAGCAGACCATACAAGACCTCCCTTTCGAGGGCTTGGCCGTTTTCTCGGAGAAAACGGATAAAAGACTCCACAGTTTAAAGGACTCGAGGGCCACCCTCAAGTCCCTGGGCCTCCATACTCCCGTGACTCAGTGGAAGCATTTCTGGTCACAGCCTCCCCCACAATTCTACCAACCGCAGACCCAGCAGGACGGTTCTCGGAGGAGAAACAGAAGCGGCAGGAAAAGACTGCACACATCCTGAGGCTGGGGCTCTGGCCAGTCCAGTCCGTCTTTGGGCCAGAAGTAGGCCTTTTGAAGGTGCGCTCGAGGATGATGTACTAGTGCCACAACTGGATCTATCCCACCTTACCTTTTCATCCCAACTATCCCCTTTCTACCTTGTATGGGCCTGTATCACATTGGACCATTGGGTGCTCCGCACGGTAGAGAGGGGATACTCCCTCTAATTCTCTGCCCCCCTGCCCTTCCCCATCCCTCTTCAGGCACCCTTCTCATGAGCAACTCCTCGTACAGGAGGTGAAATCGCTTCTGTTGCTGTGGGCAGTGGAGCTGAAGGGCAAAGGCTTCTAATCCCTGTATTTCCTAATACCAAATGCCAAAGGCAGCCTCAGGCCCATCCTAGACCTGTGAGATGTCAACAGCTTTATGAAGAAACTGAAGTTCCGCATGGTCTCTTTGGCCTCCGTTATCCCTTCCTGGGATCCAGGGGACTGGTATGCCACCTTCGACTTGAAGGAAGCGTATTTCCACATAGTGATCACACTGTCCCACAGAAGGTACCTCAGTTTTGTGGTCATCCACACCCATTACCAGTTCACAGTCTTCCCTTTCGGCCTGTCAGTGGCACCTTGAGTACTTACCAAGGGCATGGCAGTTGTGGCCGCGTTCTTGCACAGGCGGCAGGTACAGGTGTTTGAGTACCTCGATGACTGGCTCACCAAGGACCACTTCAGGGTTCAGGTGGAGGCACAAGTGGACTTCATAAGAACAACGTTTGACAAACTGGGCGTTCTCTTGAACGTGGGAAAATCAACGCTGTCCCCGGTTCAGAGGATAGAATTTATAGGGGCGGTACTGGACTCGACACAGGTCAGGGGATACCTCCTGGAAGCAAGATTCCAGGCCCTAGGTGATATCATTTGAACTCTCAGGCAGTTCCCTACCATCAGAGCAAGGAATTGCCTGAAACTGCCTGAAACTCCTAGGACATGTGGCCACTTGTACATGCGACGCAACAGGAAGTGTCAGCAGTTTTGCTCCTTACTGAATCACAGCCCAGGCTCCCATCACAGATGCATTCTTTTCCCATGGGGAGACTACCTCTTATATGCGTTCCCTCCCATTCCTCTTGTTCACAAGGTACTCCTCAAAGTACGAAGGGGTGAAGTGTCGGTGATATTAATAGCTCCAGCCTGGCCCTGCCAACAGTGGTACACACCCCTCCTCGAAATGTCTGTGGAAGCCCTGATCACCTTAGCACTCTTCCCGGACTTGTTAACTCAGGATCATGGCTGTCTGCAGCACCTGAACCTTGAGTTGTTGCACCTCAGGTCATGGAAGCTCCATGGCTGAACCTGATGGAGCTCTCCTGTTTGGACTTTGTGAGACAAGTATTCCTTGGCAGTAGGAAACCGGCCAAATGGAAGAGATTTTCAATCTGGTTGGCACAACACTGTCCGTCTCTGATCATGTCCATACCCCTTATACTGGACTACCTTCTACACCTCCAGCGTTCCTCCATAAGGTTGTCTCCCAGTTTCATGTCAACCAGAATGTTTTTCTCCCATTTTTCTACTCTAAGGCACAGTCAAGCAGCAGGGAACAAAAACTTCATTCACTGGACATTCGCCAGGCCTTTTACATTGAGTAAACCAATCCATTCCAGAATGCCATTCAGTTGTTAATCGTGGTAGCGGACAGAATGAAAGGGCTTCCAGTCTCCTCCCAAAGGATTTCATCATGGATCATGTCCTTCATCCGGGAATGCTACGACCTGGCGAAGATACCTGCCCCTCCGCTCCCAGCGCACTCCACCAGGGCACAGGTTTTGTCAGCAACAGGCACACATTCCAACCCAGGAAATATGCAGAGCGGCGACGTGGTCCTCCATTCATACATTCCCATCGCATTATGCCGTTACCCAGCAGGCCAGAGACGATGCAGCCTTTGGTTGGTAGAGCGGTGCTTCAGTTAGCGAACATTTAAGCTCTGACCCTGCCTCCAAATTTAGGCTTGGAAATCACCTAATTGGAATTGACATGAGCAATCACTAGAAGAAGAAAAAATGGTTACTGACTTCCTTGTAACTGTTGTTCTTTGAGATGTGTTGCTCATCTCCATTCCAATACCAACCCTCCTTCCCCTCATCAGAGTAGCCGGCAAGAGGGAACTGAGGGGGTGGCAGGTCGGCAGGGCCCTATATGGAGCGCCATGAAGGCGCGACCCCTGGGGGTGCCCAGGCTGACTCTATGAATACTGCTAGGGGAAAAATCTTCTGGCTATTGTGCATGCAGTGCACACGCACACCGAATTGGAATGGACATGAGCAACACGTCTTGAAGAACAACAGTTGCAAGAAGGTCAGTAACTGTTTTTTATCGTCTTCAGTTATTAAATGAATCTCACATCCACCTATGATATGTATAATTATGTAAAATTAATACAAAACTGTATTAAAATAATAATAAGGTTGCAAAGTTTAAATGTTAGGAAATGCTTGCAACTTTAATTCTGTCCCCTTCTATGTATGACTCGATACTGTACTTAATTACATAGTCACCTATTTTTTCCTCAGAACCCTTGCCTGGTTTAGTGCACAACAAGGCTGGTACTTAGTGTATGAGGCAGCTGTTCAATATTCCTGTTAGCTAGCAGCAGTAGTAGGCTATCCTCCTCTGTGGACCAGCCACAGTAGGGGGGAAATGAAATATACTGAGTCTGTGAGTTATATACAGTTAGGAGGTCTAATTCCAAGCATCTGAGGTCAACTCTGTACTGACTCTCTGCATGCATTATAGCAAGGTTCAAACTCAGTACAGATCTCTACTACTTGAGCTAAAGGACTAACCTCCATCAGTTAGCAGCAATAGTAGGCTGTTATCCTCTGTGGGCCAGACAGTAAAGGGGGGATGTGTAACATATTGAAACAATGAGTTACACATGCAGGAACTACCTCATGTTACAGACCCCCAGGCTAAGCACAGAGATTTGACAAATTCTTTCTGAGAGGCTGTGTGGCTAAGTGGATGAGTTGTCATATTAGAGACTTAGGGTGAAAACTTGGCCTCCCTTGAAGTTTCTGTCAGAACTCCCTTTTACTTCAATGGGCCCAAGATTTCACCCGGGGACTCTAGTCCCAGCTGAGCCAGAAACCACCTTATTTAACCTTCCAGTTATTTTTTCTGTAAAATGGGGGGTGGGGCTGAGACTTGCCTCCCTCCTAAAGTAGGAGGATAAAGGTCTGTCTCTATAATGGGGATTATGAATGGCACACAATTATTTTACTAAAAATACTACAGAATTATTTGCACAAGTGAGTAGAAGTATTGAATCTACATCACCTGTCTCCCACTCATTGGGCTTTCCCTTGTGCTAACAAATACCTTGCTAAGGGGCAGGGAAAGATCCATTTTGTTTGTGTCCCAGCTGGAGGCTCATTTCTGTGTGACCACTTCAGAATGATGCCTGGAGCGTAGTGGGGCCTGGGACCGTGCACCTTGCAACTGGATGTTCAGAGAAGTGTTGTGTTGTGTTTTTTTGTTTTTAAAGCACCAAGTAAAACATTTTTCAGAGGATTCTCTTTTGCTAAGTTAGATTTTCAGGTGGACAACCCGTGGCCTACTCCCCACCCCCCCGAAGTATAACAGTTTCCTGTAACTGGAGACTGTCCCAAATGCTACTCTATGTCAGTTTTTAAGAAGAGGATTTTGTTGGTAGAACTAAGATATGATTTCAATATGTAGGATGTCAAAATAAAGTATGAGCCCTATTAGATGCTGTCATTTAATATAAAAATACTAAATTTAACTAGGGTTATAAATATTTGACAACTGAGAGGTTATACTAGAATATTTCAGGATATAGGATTGTTTAGGACTATATATATTAATCTAGTTCTCTCCATTGCATTTCATTCTCTTTTGCCTGCACTGATATATTTTTAATTACTATGGGTACAAAGAACATCTGTGCTTTTGAGGTTTCTGTGAGCTTCTAAAACAAAATAACTAGAGCAACTGATCCTTCTTCAGAGCAAACTGGAGTATCCTCTGATACCTTTTTCAGTTTTTTCATGGCATTTCCTGTTTTTCTAACAAAATAAATCCCTTACTTTATTTATTTCCAGAAACCTAAACTAGCATAAGTACTTCCTAAGATCCTTTTGGGGAACAGTTCGTCTTGCACCAAGTATTCTGGCCAAATGATGTTGTGACTAAGGTGTGTGATAATTTGGAACATTTTCAAGCATCTGGTATTTTGATTTAACTTCTCCCCAAACTGTACTTTATAGCTGAACTGCAAGCTCTTTCTATGTAGTTGTCTTTCCTGTGCAGCCTGCATCTCACTATATGTAACTGTTAATATACTTCCATGACACTTTGAAAAAGCATGTAGTATCTTTTTGGCTCCCCACTCCATCCTCAATTAAAAATGGGAAGCTGTAATTGTGTAACAAGGTAGTCTGCCCCTTTAAGGCTGGGCATCTGGGGACAACCAGCCACATTCAATTATCAGACCAGATGGGAAGGGGGTCAGGTGATTCCTATACAGAGCTGAGAGAGCTGCAGGAGGGAGGTTGGCTTCTGTGGCATGCCCTAGAGTAATGGAGAGACACTCTGGCATCTGGGCCCCTGCAACTCAGAGAGCTGTTTTTGGCAGAGCTATTCAGCCTACTATAGCACAGTGATACTCAGACTGTGGTTTGTGAGCTGAAAGTGGCTCTTTAATGTGTCTCCTGCAACATTTTGCAGCACTGGGTATCAAAACACTGTGTTACTTAATTATTACCCAATGTAAAAAGAAAAGGAGTACTTGTGGCACCTTAGAGACTAACAAATTTATTAGAGCATAAGCTTTCGTGAGCTACAGCTCACTTCATCGGAGCTGTAGCTCACGAAAGCTTATGCTCTAATAAATTTGTTAGTCTCTAAGGTGCCACAAGTACTCCTTTTCTTTTTATGGATACAGACTAACATAGCTGCTACTCTGAAACCTACCCAGTGTAAGTTATTAATCAGTCAGGATGCTTTACTATGTTATTAATCGAATAAGTTATCAACTTGCACTAGGGTATTATCTTATTTGCTGTGAGAATAATATATGTTGTGGCAGGGTGGTCATCCGCTCCTGCCCCAAAGGGCTTGAAATCAGCCCTAGGAGAGGGCTAAGGCTGTGAGAGGACTGCTGCTAGGGAAAGCAGCAAGCCTCAGCTGATTGGGAAAACAGCAACATCTGCAGCCATGCCCCAGTCAGGCCCCAGGTGGCCTTTATAAGAGGGCCCTGGGCTAGGAGGAGACACTCTTTCTCTAGATGTTGAGAGGGAGGGGCCTGATTGCTGGGAGCTGAGCAGGGTACCTAAAGTGGAGTGGAGCTGGGGACCTCTGGCTTGGAAAAACCCCAGGCTGCAGGCCTTGTAGAAGGCCTACCAGTGGAGCAGAGCTGGGGAAAGGCCAGAGGAGCTCGCTCTGGACTGAGAAACCCCCAGGCTGCAGGCCTTGATGAAGGCCTAGGAGAGGGGTACTGCGGTTTCAGAGGGCAGCCCAAGGGTAAGCAGGAGCAGCAGGTCCAGACCCTCCTTGCTGATGATGAGTGGCAATTATACTGCAGTCTGCCTCATGGAGCGGGGGCTAGCTGGTGACTGGCAGTAGCCAAAGACTGAGGCAAGGTGGGGATAGAGGTTGGGGTTCCCTGGGGGGGGGAGAGACCCAGATCTGTGGGGGTACTGCCAGGGGGCAGCACCACGCTGGGACTTGGGGCCCAGCAGCCAGCGGGACACCGGCCTGCAGAGGGCAATCCGGAGGCTGGAAATGCTAATTCCCTGGACGACCAGCAGGAGGCGCCGCAGGGGTGAGTCGCTGCCCCGCTACTTTGTGTGTGTGTGTGTATATATATATATATATATCTCACTAAATATTTCCTCTGTCCTGCTGTTTAAATATGAATATATAGTACTATAATAAATGAAACAATGAATTCACACTATTGTGACTCTCTTGGGTAATGCTGATTGCTAATTTTGCTCCTGAACCACTAAGGTTTGAGTATCACTGCTCTAGCATATATTCTCTCTGGGACTATTATTTGGCTAGATCCACCATATCGGCTTAGTGCTGTAGTGCCTAACTTTAGGTACTGGCTTCCCAGTGGAATCTTCAGCCCAGAGTTAGCCACTCAGGCTCCTTATACAATGTATGGGGAGTGTCAGGGGTCTACAAATGGGATTCACAAAATCCATCACACTGAGCAAGGAGCCGCCTCGGCTAGCCAGCATGAAATGCTGAGAAGAGAAGTATGGCCTAAGTATGGGAATTAAGTGTCCAAGGCTATGCAACAGGAGGCACTTATCTCCACAAGCTCTCCTGGAGTTAGGGATCTAAGCCAGATCAGTCCTTTTGCACAGAAAATGAAGAGGTGTTACTCCCCCTTATAACCCAGTGATTAGGGCACTCACTCAGGCTGTGGGAGGCCCAGTATCAAATCCCCAGTGGGTCTGCTTTGGAGCAGGGATTTGAACTAGGACTGTCAAGCAATTAAAAAAAATTAATTGTAAGAATAAAAAAAAAATTGTGATTGATTGCAGTTTTAATTGTACTGTTAATAATAGAATACCATTTATTTAAATATTTGTGATGTTTTCTACGTTTTGAAATATATTGATTACAGTTACAAAACAGAATACCAAGTGTACAGGACTCACTTTATATTATTTTTATTACAAATATTTGCACTGTAAAAAAGATAAACAAAAGAAAGTATTTAAATCAGTGGTCCGCAACCTTTCTTGTGGGAATAGCATATTGCTATTCCCAGAAGACTGTGGCGGGCGCCGGACACTCCACCGCCGAAATGCCGCCGGCGGTTAAGGAGCGTCGCCGCCGAGAAACGGCAATGCTCGGCAACGATATTTTGGAGGCAAGGTGTCCTGCGGGGGCACAAAAATGCCCCGGTGGGTGCCATGGCTCCCGAGGGCACCGTGTTGGGGACCCCTGATTTAAATTCACCTCATAAAAGTACTATAGTGCAACATCTTTATGGTGAAAGTGCAATTTACAAATGAAGATTTTTTTTTTTTTTTTTTACATAACTTCACTCAAAAATAAAACAATTTAAAACTTTAGCGCAGTGTTTCTCAAACTTTTTGTGCTGGTGATCCCATTTGGACTTTAAAAAAATTGTGATCCCCCCGCCCCCCCCCCCCAAAAAAACCCCAAAATTCTGATCCTTTACTTCCAGCCTTGTGGGGCTTAGGCCTGTAGTCCCGCTCGGGGTTCCAGGCTTCAGCCCTGCTTGGGGCACAGGGCTCTGGGCTTCATGGGTAAAACAGCTTACAGAAATGTAGGAAATGTGCTATGTGAGGGAGCATTACGTTTTGGGGTTGTGTTTGTGTTTTTTTTTTTTTTTTTTACAGTGAAGAGCAACAAATTTATAAACAGTGTCTGTAAGCCTGTGATAGAATTCCTGCCATGTAGCTTAATTCAGTGCAGCACAAAGTCTAAATTCTTCTGACATGGGTGCAACTCCATTTGAAGACAAAGTTGACTAATGAGGTGAAATCCTGGCTTCACTGAAGTCAATGGCAAAACTCCCATTTGCTTCATTGGGGCGAGAATATCACCCATAGTCTCTGAAGAAAGAATAGTGTAGTCATGATGATGAATAAAGAAAAGAACATCATTGTCATTTCTAAATCATCTGTTTTTGTTTCCATTTAGAATACAATCACTAATTTAAGAAATTTAGCTTCCAGTGTGTGTAATAAATCTGTCAATTTTTTTCTGCCAAGAGTAGTATTTGATAGTACTTTCTAAGTAGATTCCTCAGATAAAATTGTGTGATGTACAAACATTTAATTACCATAAGCTCCTGGAGAGACTTACTTCTTGTTGCTTCTAGCTATATTTTCAGGTTCTAGGAATTACGCTGTGACTTTGTTTCTGAAATCTTTAACAACTGGCTTTAAGCCTACAGTACTGCAGTTTGGGTATTACAGAAGTGTACTTTATTAATCTCTTTGCAATCAGTCCAGTTGGATCCAGAATGCTTTTCCATGGTTAGTATTCTTTTTTACTTAGTAATGGTTCTCATGAAAACTTTATTTCTATCTGAAGCATTTCTCCTTATGCCATCTTAATAAAATGTTTTTACAAATGCCTGTCTCTTAATTTGTTTTGTGTTCCTTAAAAATATCTATTCAGTTTAATACAATTTTGAAAAAATGGGATAGGACACGTAAGATTCATAGGGTAGAATAAATTGTCTGTTCTTGTTAACCAAAGACGCACTATTGCCTATTTGCTAGGTTGGGACAACAGGATGCAGAGTTGGTATAGTGACTACAAATGCCAACTTGAAGAACTGTAAAACTCATCTGGAAATAACATAAACCCAGGATCAGTGAACAAAGAGAGCCTCAGAACATCTGCATGCTTGATTATGATTAAGGCTACAATTTAGTCATGGGTATTTTTAGAAAAAGTCATGGACAGGTCATGGACAATAAACAAAAATTCATAGCCTGTGATCTGTCCATGACTTGTACTACGAATACCTGTGATTAAATCTTGTGGGTGGGGCTCTGGAGAACCGTGGAGGGCGTGTTCCTGAGAGGTGGCAGCGGGCGACTGCTGCTGGGGGGGTGGGCGCCTGGGGCCAGTGGCACCAGCTGCCAGGGGCTGTGGCCCATGGCTGCTTTGGCCAGCTGCCTAGGGACCACTGCCTGGGACTGTGGCTGCTCTGGCCAGCCAGGGACTGCTGCCTGAGACCGTTGACGGCAGCTGCTCCAGGTGGCTGGAGGCAGCTGCCCCGGACTGTGGCTGCTCCAGCCAGCCAGCTGGGGATCGCTGCCACTGCTCTAGCCAGCTGGCTGGGGACCGCTGGCCGGGGCCAGGGACCGCGGCTGCTCCAGCCAACCCGGGACCGCTGCTGGGGGCTGCCGGAGCAGCAGCTGGTGTGGCTGTCCTCAGGGCCACATGAACTGCTGGCCCCAGAGCCAGCTGCTTGGGTGGCCGTGGGGCTAGCCACCCTGGCCCCTGCAGAAGTCACGGAGGTTGCAGAATGTCATGGAATTCGTGACTTCCACAACTTCCGTGACAGATACGGAGCCCTAATTTTGATATGAAGGCAGTCATAGTAAACCTGTTGGCTCTCCATTTATCTTTGATAGGGGCTTATTTCATTAGAAAAATTGGACTTCTTAGCCACAGCAGTCAGCTACAATAACCAGATGAATTATATAAGTAACTTGTCAAAAGAGCAAAAAATTGCTTAGGGAGCTCATGTTGTCATTAAAGAACCCTCTGGCAGCATGTGCTCCTAGCATCCACACCAACATGATGGATTAGATGAGCAGGTACCTATACTCTAAGTAATGGATGCTGTTTAGAAGTGTTTGTGCCCCAAGATAATTGCAGGGCACAAATTTATTTTATCAGGTGTCTTTGTCGGAGTAAAGAGTGCAGTATTTGGGAAATGGTGGTCAGCTTGGTTTGTCATCTTTTCCATCTTCACTGTTACTCAGCTCATTACCTTTTGGTAACATTCTTTTTTCTCCGCTTCCTCACTTCTCCCTAACCCCCCATCTTATATCCATACCCTTGCCAGATACTTTGTTTTTCTTGTATAACAATTCTAAATTCTGTCCTTTCTTCATCTCTGAAGTTAAAATCCCTTTTGAGGCTTTATTAATCCATAATTCAGATTATTGTATGCTCTACCTTTTTGCCTTCCACATTGTACCCCTGCAGTCTAACTAAACCTGTTCTTACTGAGATCATCTTGCTTGCCCACTACTTTGACCACATCTCCTCCTCTTCAAATCCTCCCTTGGCTTTGTCTTCCTTCTGACATAAATTATAAGGTGATTGCTTTGACCTTCACAGTTCTGCACAATTTTGCTCCTGCCAATATTTCTCATTCCTCACTTTCTACTGAGTTCTTTTTGACAATCTCATTTGCATTTTTCTTCTCTTCCATTGTGGTGCCTTCTATGCCTCAAATGCCCTTGTCATCCTGATGTGGCAAATTCCAATCCCTCAATTTTAAAATCCATCTAAGCGTAGTTCTTGTACTGAGCCTTACTGTTAATCCCCACCAGTTTTGAAGTCCTTTAATATTACATATATAAAAAGTCAAAATCTGCTGTGTTGTTGAGTAACCACATTGTTGCCTGGTCATCTTTGTGCTTTTTGGTGGTATATGGTTTGTCTTGAGGTTAAGTCTTGCTCTCATTGAAGACAATGGCCATTTTGCCATTGATTTAAGTGCGGAAAGGGTCAGGCTCTTAACTTTGTTTAATGTTGTGTTCTGTGTGTGCTGCTGGTGCACAGCAATAATTCTAAAGAGAAATAGTCATAGTGTTTATATTCCTTTTTGACGAAGCTGCAATAACAAATCGTGCAATCCATTCAATCTGTCTCGCTAATGAACTATCTAGATAATAAGTTCTACCTCCAACTGAGAACTTCTCAAATTTACACACATTTAATTCCCTTGCAATTGTTTAAAATATTCAAAATGTCATAGCTTCGATGCAGTAAACATTTCAGTAATCATCTGAATGATGTTTGAATACATATTTGACTGTTTTGGATGCTGGCCAGTGGGGGGGGGGGGGAACGTCTGTTTTGTGTATACATATAAATTGACTGGTAAGGTGTATGTCAGAATTGTTAATGTAACCCTGACTCATGGCTTCACTGTTATATTTTTCTTAAGTGGGGGTGTGTATGTGCCCTGAGTATGCATACTCTGCATAAAAGACAGGAGGAGGAGGAGGAGGTTGTACTCCCCTGCCTTTATGTCCAATACCCATTGGTTAGAGCACTCACCCAAGATGTAGGAGACCCGGGTTCAAATCCCCCCTCTGCTGGTTCAGAGCAGGGACTTGAACATGCATCTCCCACCTCCCTGGGGTGTGCCCCAGTCATTGGGATATAGAGAGTTAAACTCTTAATCTCTCCTGTTGAAACTGTTCCCAACAAAACGCACTGCATTGGAATAATTTGACTTTTTATTACAATTTTATCATTATTATCACTATTTATTTGTACGGTGGTAGTGCCTAGGGGCCCTGTTTGAGAATTCAGACCATATGCACTCGTTTTTCAGAAATGAAGTAAAAAGACTTTACCATCTTGACATAGGACAAGAAACAAGTAGTGGCTGGAACAAATAGATTTGGGATATGAGGAGAAGGGGTCCACGAGCAAACACTGAAACAAGCAGCTTTGAAATGTTAAATAGTCATAGGCTCATAGCTCACTGTCTGCCTAGTGATTGTCAACTGGCAGGGATTGGTAGGCATTACAGCAGAGTTTTTAAAGAGATGTTTGGAGGGGGATAAAGTAGTAGCTTTAGGTAACCCTAATATGCCTTCTTCCTCATAGCACCATATAGCATATACCAGAGAAGCAACAAGACTCAAACATGTTGAGTGACTATAGTGGGGTGAAATGAGGGAGGCGAGTATGGAAATATGACACAGTTGCCTTCCACATCTATTATTTCTCCTTCAAGCACTTATGCATGTGGGACTTCTCGGTGTCAAGTGGAGTGCCCCAGGGGTCGGTCCTGGGGCCGGTTTTGTTCAATATCTTCATAAATGATCTGGAGGATGGTGTGGATTGCACTCTCAGCAAATTTGCGGATGATACTAAACTGGGAGGAGTGGTAGATACGCTGGAGGGCAGGGATAGATACAGAGGGACCTAGACAAATTGGAGGATGGGGCCAAAAGAAATCTGATGAGGTTCAATAAGGATAAGTGCAGGGTCCTGCACTTAGGACGGAAGAACCCAATGCACAGCTACAGACTAGGGACCGAATGGCTAGGCAGCAGTTCTGCGGAAAAGGACCTAGGGGTGACAGTGGACGAGAAGCTGGATATGAGTCAGCAGTGTGCCCTTGTTGCCAAGAAGGCCAATGGCATTTTGGGATGTATAAGTAGGGGCATAGCGAGCAGATCGAGGGATGTGATCATCCCCCTCTATTTGACATTGGTGAGGCCTCATCTGGAGTACTGTGTCCAGTTTTGGGCCCCACACTACAAGAAGGATGTGGATAAATTGGAGAGAGTCCAGCGAAGGGCAACAAAAATGATTAGGGGTCTGGAACACATGAGTTATGAGGAGAGGCTGAGGGAACTGGGATTGTTTAGTCTGCGGAAGAGAAGAATGAGGGGGGATTTGATAGCTGCTTTCAACTACCTGAGAGGTGGTTCCAGAGAGGATGGTTCTACACTGTTCTCAGTGGTGGAAGAGGACAGGACAAGGAGTAATGGTCTCAAGTTGCAGTGGGGGAGGTTTAGGTTGGATATTAGGAAAAACTTTTTCACTAGGAGGGTGGTGAAACACTGGAATGCGTTGCCTAGGGAGGTGGTGGAATCTCCTTCCTTAGAAGCTTTTAAGGTCAGGCTTGACAAAGCCCTGGCTAGGATGATTTAATTGGGGATGGGTCCTGCTTTTGAGCAGGGGGTTGGACTAGATGACCTCCTGAGGTCCCTTCCAACCCTGATATTCTGTGATTCTATGATTCTATGAGCATGAAGTGAAGCATGTGTCTAAGTGTTTGCAGGATCAGGGCCAAGGCCAGTAAAAAGCATTGTTCAGGACAATGTACAAGGGGAAAAAAAGAACTTGGAGCCAGTAACTTTTGAGTTGTGTGGCTTCTCTCATCATTACCCTTTTAAAGCTATGTCCTATTGAGATGATAAACATTTTAGTGGCTTTACATGCAATTTGAGCTCTGTTCATTGAAGTCTAAATTCATATAAAAATATCCACCTGCCATCCATATACTCAAAACCCCAAATAAAATAATAGTGAAGCAAATGAATGGGAAATACAATATAACATTTAGTGACCTTGCAGTACCACTAAATGTATCTTATAAACTTAGTTATTTTCCTATAACAAATTATAATCACAGCTATAATCCACACTGAATGGTACCCATGTCTCTGTAAGTATGCAGATTATAAAGGTGGATTTAGAAATTTGACTTCATTGCAGAAATAGGTGTAATTTGTAAGAAAATGTAAAGTTGTCACAGTCTTTTCTATTTTACCATAATAAATGAGTTTTCTTACCTTGCAATCATGGGTGGGGGAAAAAAAAGCCCTACATCAACTCCCAATAAATGCTGTGCCTGAAGAGTAGTAACTTTTAATCTTTATTATTGGTTTCTTGAGCCACTTCTCCATTCATATTGAAAATATGAAGATGATATACTGGTACATTGAATTAATGTATAGAAATAGAGAGAAGTGGTGCAGGTTCTTGATATTATAACATCTGCATAGATGTTAATTATGCATGCCTATTGACTTCAGACCACTTATGTAGATAGCTAAATATGCATTTAGGTACCTAACCTTAGATAGTCATTGTTGAGAATCTTAGCTGAAGATAGCTCACCCTATTGAGGGTTAAACTGGCTCAGTTTGGGGAGATTCCAGGCTTCTATAGATGACTCTTCTTATACCTCCTTCCGCTGTGCGTGAGATTTCTTGGAATTGTGATACTGGGAGCCATTGTGTGATAGCTCTGATACTTTCAAATACTCATGCTGAGAAATAAACTCCATATTGCATGATTCACTGATGTTATGGTTTAAAGTCCCAGAGTCACTTATTTGTCATATGCATTTTGACCAGAAAATATATTGTTTTTAACACAGTCACACTTTTTACAAACTGTAGCCTGTATGCTGAGAAGTTTTCATCTGAATGATTAAATCTAGAAAACTGTCCTTCTTTCCAGTTAAGTATAGTACTTAGTTTCCTTTACTGAGGAATATATGTTAATCAGGAATGGATGAGTTGCTTTGAAAATAAGAGTGATTAATTCGACTAGGATTTTATTTAAATAGTTCGGCATACTCTCTTGGGTTAAAGGTAATTAGAGTTTGGCAAATTTTTTTGCTGTTACTTTGACTACTCTATGACTTGGATTCTTATATTAAATCCTTGGTTGCCAAAGGCAAACCCTGTTTTTGTCAATTGTAGATTTGCAATTTTGTCAATATTTAGCATTCCCAGTTGGGTAGATTCCATTCTGGTCTTTCTCACATTGAATATTCCCTTAATCCCGCAAATAGTCCAGTTGATTTCCGTAATTAAGGTCATACTCACTGTGTGTAAGAATGTTAGAATCTGGTCCCAGGCTACGGAATATTTGTAAAATTGTTCAGCTCTGCTCTGTAGTAGTGGTTGCAGTCCAGCTGCATGTGTGCCGCATGGCTTGGCTATGGGTTAGAGAATGGGTTTTGTGTCTCATGTCCGCACATAGATCCACTGTGCAAAGGCTGTTTCCTCAGGCTTCATATCGGAGAGAAACATTTTAAGTGAGATTTTGAAAAGTACTCCGCATTGGCTGGCCCTGACTGGTCCCACTGAAGTCAACTGGACTTAGACCAGTGCTGTGGGCTGTTGAAAAGTCCTCCCTCCACTGTTAAATATTTGTATAGAAAAACTCTTAGAATGGAAATCTTGAATATGAATGTTTGTTCTTCTCCTTTACAAGTTTGAACAGAGTTAGTTAATACTCTGTGGAAAAAATCCTGTTCAATATTTAAATACTATTAACATACATTGACCAAAATGTGAAACTAACCAATTATGCATAAATATTCGTGTTCTCTCACTTTTTTCTGTAAAGATCTAATTAGCTTTTTTCTGCTTTAAAGCATATATTTTAAGATGTTTTAGCCGTGTCCACTCTTACTTTTGTCAGGAATCTCTGGCTTATGCAAATAGAAGTCTGGAAGCAGTTCCAGGTGAGAAGGTCCTGCAAGACGCACGTGAGCAACGTGAGCAACAAAACCGACTTAAAGAGGTTAATCAACAGCTGAAAAATCTGGATGGAAATCTTGTAAGTTTAAACTTGAAAGCTGTGCTGGAGTTTATAATTACATATGCTTATAAAATTAACCCCAAAAGAAGAAATATATAAGCTTCTCTAGTTTTGAGAGAGATTCCCAGTTCTAATGATACTCCCCATTTATATTTAGGGAATATCTCTCAAACTCTCTTTTAGAATGGAAGAAGCCTTTCAAGAGTGACCACTATATACACATAAAGAAGTAAATATTTTAAGTACTTTCTAATAACTTATAGAATTTAGTGTAGCTTCTTCACATATGTTTGAAGTAATTCATTGTGCTCTAACATTGACACTATGATCTAGTTTTGTTTAATTCATATGATTTTTTTTTAAAAAAAACTGACAATTCTTTACCTAGCCCAATACAGTACCTGAAGACCTCAAGTTGCAGTGGGGGAGGTTTAGATTGGATATTAGGAAAAACTTTTTCACTAAGAGGGTGGTGAAACACTGGAATGCGTTACCTAGGGAGGTGGTAGAATCTCCTTCCTTAGAGGTTTTTAAGGTCAGGCTTGACAAAGCCCTGGCTGGGATGATTTAACTGGGAATTGGTCCTGCTTCGAGCAGGGGGTTGGACTAGATGACCTTCAGGGGTCCCTTCCAACCCTGATATTCTATGATTCTAAGACCAATAGGAGGCAAGAAAGTTAAAATGTTAGTAAGTGTATAAAATGTGAATTGCAACTCAGTAACACTTTGGGAAAAAAACTGCATAATTTCTCAGTGTTAACAATAATTATTTTGGGGTAAGAGAAGTGGGGGAAAGAGAAATGAAATTTACAAAGATCCTCTAACCACAAAGTATATTGTATTTATGCCTAAAACATAGAGCAAGGGTTGACAACAAGCCCAAACCTGGGTGATCACATGCATCTTCCAAACAACATATCAGACTTCTTGCCCTTTAACTCTAATTTGTGGACACATTTTTCTGTTATAGTTTGAAAGCAATGTAATAGCAAAGTTAATGCTAGGTGAACTGCAACGTTCAGAGATTTTGTTTAGGGTACGTTTCTCAGAGTTGAAGAACAGCTGCTTATTTTTTTAATAGATTATAAAGCCAGAAGGGACCATTGTGATTATTTTGTCTTACCTCTATAACACATACCATAGGACTTCCCTGAATTAATTTGTGTTTGAACAAGAGCACGTCTTTTAGAAAAAAATCCAATCTTGATTTTAAAAATTGCCAGTGATGGAGAATCCACCACAATCCTTGGTAAATCATTCTAGTGGTTAATGATAGTTTCTATTTTGTGTCTTATTTCTAGTGTGAATTTATCTAGCTTCAACTTCTAGCCATGAATCTTGTTATACCTTTGCTAGATTGAAAAGCCCATTATCAAAATTTTGTTCCCCATGGAGTTGCTTAGGGACTGTGATCAAGTCACTTTTGTCTCTTGATGTTAAAGGGATTGAATTTCTTGAGTCTGTCACTGTAAGGCCTGTTTTCCAATCTTTCTTGTGGCTCTACTCTCAGCCCTGTGCAATTATCAACATCTTTCTTGAATTGTGGACATCAGAACTTGCTTGCTAGAAAAGCACTCTGGAGAGAGAGGTTAGACATGGTGTGGGACTTTTTCCAAGAAAAGCAGGGAAGCTATCAGCCCATGAAGAGCTGTGAAAAAGGCATGTAAAGAGGCATGTAATACATGGAAGTTCTGGGGAAGGATGAAATAAAAAGGCCGGGGACAATATGATTCTGGTGTGGGCTGGAGACTCATTGTTACTGGTTCTTACTTACGGCCTTGCCCGAATTTCTGGAGAAGGTGCCCTTTTAGTTATGGCATCAACAGGGGGAGACCAGGACAGACACTGGTGGGGCTATTGTTTAAGCCTAGGGCTGAAGGACTTGTTTCTTTGAAGTTTTGGACATGTGTTTTTGTTTGGACTCTTGTGTTATGCTGAAAGGGGAGGTGTTTTCCTAGGCTGTTGCTTGAGGGCTAAACTGTAATTCACCATTGCACTAGAGTGGACAAGAAACTGAGCAGAGGGAAAACCGGCATGGGCAACTTGATGCAGGAAATCAGCCACGCTATCAGAGGCTCGTTCACCTGCACATCCACCAATGTGATATATGCCATCATGTGCCAGCAATGCCCCTCTGCCATGTACATTGGTCAAACTGGACAGTCTCTACGTAAAAGAATAAATGGACACAAATCAGATGTCAAGAATTATAACATTCATAAACCAGTCGGAGAACACTTCAGTCTCTCTGGTCACGCGATTACAGACATGAAAGTTGCGATATTACAACAAAAAAACTTCAGAACCAGACTCCAGCAAGAGACTGTTGAATTGGAATTCATTTGCAAATTGGATACAATTAACTTAGGCTTGAATGGAGACTGGGAGTGGCTAAGTCATTATGCAAGGTAACTTATTTCCCCTTGTTTTTCCTACCCCCCACCCCCTCAGAAGTTCTTGTTAAACCCTGGATTTGTGCTGGAAATGGCCCACCTTGATTATCATATACATTGTAAGGAGAGTGATCACTTTAGGTAAGCTATTACCAGCAGGAGAGTGGGGTGGGGGGAGAGAAAACCTTTTGTAGTGGTAAACATCCATTTTTTCATGCTTTGTGTGTATAAAAAGATCTTCTATACTTTCCACAGTATGCATCCAATGAAGTGAGCTGTAGCGCACGGAAGCTTATGCTCAAATAAATTGGTTAGTCTCTAAGGTGCCACAAGTACTCCTTTTCTTTTTGCGAATACAGACTAACCCGGCTGTTACTCTGAAGCAGAAATGTTTGTGTGACAAGCTGCCAAATGGTTGGATGAGGCCAGCATCTCTGGAAGAACAGAAGGCATGGCATGTGATCAATGGTGGATTTACAGTTAGTGGGCCCTGTGTGCAGCTTCATTTTTGGGGCCCCTCCTTCAGGACCCAGCGAAGAAAAAGAACGTTCTCTCTTGTCTCTTCTCCCCCCCCCCACCCATTTTTCATTCTTTTTTCTTCATCCTCCTCCTATATTATAAATTAAGGGGATTAAATTAAAATAAAGTGTGGGGCAGTGGGTTGGGGTGCAGGGAGTGAGGGGGTGGGCTCTGGTAGGTAGTTTGGGTGCTGGGTGCAGGCAGCCTGCCTGCCTGAGCCCTGCTGCACCGCCAGCCAGGATTTGGGGGCAGGTTGCCAGATATTTGTCCTCCATTTTGGGGGCCCCCTTGTTGTTGGGGGCCCTGTGCCAGCACATGGTTTGTTTCATGGTAAATCCGCTGCTGCATGTGATGTTGGAGAGGGCCAGAATTAGTCAGGGCTTTCAAGGCAGTAACAAGAAGCCAGAACTTGGTGTAAAGGGTGTTTAAATTTGCAGAAGTTTTGACTTCTAATATGGACTAAATCCTCTTGTAAGTTAAACTGGAACAACCTCACTGACTGATCACAGATGCTACTGGTGTAAGTGAGAGGAAATTTTTGCCCCTTGTTTTGAAAATAAGTCCCACAACTGGATTATTTTTTACTCAATTTTTGCTTCTTTGTCTCACAATGCCTTTGTTCCAAAGAGGAAAGCTCGTCAGATGATATGGGTCCTAGTCTGGGACTCATAAACCTGGATTCAATTCCCTCATCTGCCATAGATTCCTGTTGTGAACTTGGGCAAGTGACTTAGGATGGATGTTTCAAATGTGCCTCATTGATTTAGGAGCACAAGTCCCACTGACTTTCAAAGGGACTCTGCTCCTAAATTACTTAGGATTTTCAAAATGTCTATCTTTAGTTTCTCCATGCCTCAGTTCCCCATTTGTAAGGTGAGGATAATAGCACTAACCAATTTCACAAAGGTGCTTTGAAGATAAATACCGTAAAGATTGTGACATGCTCAGTTACTGTAGTAATGTGGGCCACATAAATACCTTAGGCTTGGTTTGCACTTAAAAGTTACATCGGCATACCTACATCGGCCAGGAGTGTGAAAAAACACACCCCTGGCTGACATAGCCACGCTGACTAAAAACCCCTGTGTTTTTTCACAAAACAGCTGTGCAGATGGAAGAGGGCTTCTGTCAACGTAGATAACGTCCTTTGGGGCAGTGATGTTCCTGTACCAACAGAAAAACTCTTCCTCCTGTTGTGTGTGGGCTGCATCTACAATAAGGGGCACTCCATAATGTGGACACTGCCTTAGATAGATCATATTTGGTAGTTTAAGTATCATATGATGTCAGGTGGCCTCCCTCTGTGAGGGTAGCTACCCCAAGGTTTGCAGAAGTGGGGAGTGGGTAGGGGGGCAAGAGTCAGAATTTTTTAAAAGATTTAGCATTCAGCACATTAATGTATTTCCCAGAGCTAGTGTGATTCTTAATTAACATGAAAAGAGAACTGGTACAAGAAAAGTCTAGGATGTACTTTTTAGCCAAACAAAATAGGAGAAAGTTAATGATTTATTTTGGTGATTTGACAATTATATACTCCTTTTTGTTCATTTTAAGCAGCTGGATAAAAAAAGGTTTTTTTTTAAAAGAAGTATGCTGGGTAAAAGGAAAATAAATTATACATTTGTGTATTCAAACAAAGGGCTGAATAAAAAAAAATCTGAAAGTTAATGTGTATTTTGTGACATTTTATGTTAAATTTTGGGATCAAATGATCTTTCCCCCCATAACTCTTTTAACTTGGGAGATGGGAGACCATTCCTTCTAGGGAGATCTGTCAGACTCCTAGAGATATTGCATGTTTATCATATAGTTACTATAGGAATGAATTCATTTCTCTACCTGAGGAATAAGGTGAACTATACAAATATTCAGTAATTTAATTTTTTAGTGTCAGTTTAGGGAATTTTATAGTAAATTCCATGTTACATGTGTAAGAACTTTTATTTTCTATTCTTATTTTCTTCTATTTGGTAAAAAAGACAAAACATACTTCTTTTGTTTAATTTAAGCTGAACAAAGTCTAATATTTGGGAAATTACTGTGTGAAGCTCTTGGAGGAAAGGGAGCTCTGTTCTCAGTGGAGGCAGAGAAAAATGGGCATATTACAGTCACTAATTGAGGGTATAGAGATGGCTGTGGTCTTCTGCAGTAGTGCCACAAATGGGCCATGAGAGTGACAGTGTGGACACAGGAGGATCAAACAGCCTAAGGGTATATCTACACTGCAATCAGACATCCGGGGCTGGCCAGTCCCAGCTGACTTGGGCTCATGGGGCTCAGGCTAGGTGCTGTTTAATTGTGGTGTAGATGCTCAGACTTGGGCTGTAGACCAGGCTCTAGGACCTTGCATGTTGGGAGGATCCCACAGGTCGGGCTGTAGCCCAAGTCCGAATGTCTGAGTCAGCTGGCACATTCCAGCCTCAGGTTTTTAATTGCACTTTAGACCTGCCCTAAGCCAGGGGTTCTCAAACTGCGGGTCAGGACCCCCCACGGGGTCACAGGGCTATTACATGGGGGATTGCAAGCTGTCAGCCTCCACCCCAAACCTCACTTTGCCTCCAGCATTTATTATGGTGTTATAAATTAAAAACACGTTTTTATATATTTAAGGGGGGGTTGCACTCTGAGGCTTGCTGTGTGAAAGGGATCACCAGTACAAAAGTTTGAGAACCACTGCCCTAAGCCGAGGGTAAAACGGTCCTTCACAAAAAGAGGGGATGATAAAGAAAAATAACTGAATTTGAAGTTTTTTCAGAAGGAAAAATAAAGGGAGCTTATTTACGTAATAGGGAAAATTCCTTATTAAACAGCAGGAAACAAAGAAAGGGAGAAGGAAAAAGAAAAACATTACAACTTCCAACAGGCTGTATTAACAGCTGTTGCTTACTTGCTTGCCAACTTTGGCTGACTTTTTAGCACTCTTGCTTTCAACATTAATCCAGTTTGAGATATATACCGTATACCGTTCCATCTAACTCACACTGTAAAGACCTAATCTCGCATTCCTTAAATAGGTGTTGCAAAGTAAGCTTGCCTAATTGACTCTTTTATTCCCACTGATTTCAGTGAGGTTTACCTACATAAATAGTACAGGATCAGACCCAAAGAGACAAGGAGAGATTCAGACTCCATCCAAGTATGTGGCCACTTCAGCAAGACAACATATTTAGCTCCTCATCTATTCAATTTCTAAGCTGTGGTTGACTTCCACCTTAGTACGTTGTGGTTAGCATGTAAGTAATTGTTAATCGAATAGTTTAAGCCAATCTTGTAAATCTTCAATTTAATTGAATTAGGTCTGCTGGGGAACTGATAAAAATAAATCCATGCTATGACATCCATTCCAGCCACTGATCCGTGCATTACTCTCTCACTCGTCACTGACCCTTGGTAATGAGGTAAATATAATCCCAGGCAGTGTGTCTGCAGCTCTGTGCGGTGGTCCACAACAGGACATTACTGCACTTTGGAATGTAATGGGCTACTGAGTCATTAGAATGTTATGAATGTTAATAGCTCAGTTTCAAGGCTTGATCAGCACAACACAGTATTTTCTTGGTATCTGCTATGTCACGCAAACCCCTGTAACATGCCAAACATGTTTTCTTGTATGTGTATAGAACCTTATATGACAAGAGCCGATTCTTTATTTACAGTATTTATCAACATAGAAACAGCCTGTAGTAATGTGTATTCCATGGCTGGGTTAGCTTCACTACATAGTGTGAGAACTATTTCAGAACATTTTGTTCATAAAACTACTTCTGAAGGAAATACTGAATTTTAACATCACCTGTTGCTGGTAGCATAACAATGAAATTATGACATACAGTTTCAAAATTATATGGATGTGGCATATTTTATAAATTCTCTGGGTTGTCTGCATAAAATATGGAAGCATCCAAATGTAAATTATGTTGCGGTTTCCCTTCCAGTAGTCGAAATAATAGAAATAAAATAGTATACGTCTTCATTGAAAGAACATCAACCTTCAAAAGATACTCCACTTATCTTGTCATTATGAATGACATTCTAGGAAACAACACCTAAGAAGCAAAGTTTCTTGGAATAACATCACAGCACTGGCCAAATTTGTTGCGTCACTTTCTCAAATAGAATGCTTCATAATGACATGCAAAAACTGGCCACTTCCCAGTCTGTCTTTATTATTGGGGCAATCCACTACCAAGAAGATTAAGGTTATATGTAAATCACTAGTTTTTGGATTATCAATCATCTCCTAATTTTAGACCCCTGTATTAATAAATATGATTGCTTTCCTAGATCATCATGACATGTCATCTGCTGTAACTAGACATCTTAGGCCAAAATTTTCAAACTTGGATGGCTACGTTCAGGTATCCAGTCTGTATATAGAAAGCTAAATATAAGTGACCTGACTTTTTGACCAGTGTCTCTAAAAATAAGACTATGTTTACTTAGCTGCCTATGCGCCCAAGTTTGAAAATTTTGGACATACTTTGCGTAGCAAGAAAAAGAGTACGTGTGGCACCTTAGAGACTGTACTCTCTTTCTTTTTACGAATACAGACTAACATAGCAGCACTCTTTACTTAGGGAAGCAGCTCTTTAACTTTTCATCAAGTAGTTTCATCGCAAAACTGAGTGCTTGGCCCTGGCAGTATTTGATGTCAGACTTTGCACTGAAAGCTCAGTTTTTTCAGAAAATGTTCATTATTCAATAGGTGGCACCCTTCTCTCTAATTCAGTAAGCAGTGCCTAGGTATAGGTTAGGACGATTGTGCTGCTGAAAGTGCTTTTGATTATATAAAATTGAGGGTACATCTACACTTGGAGCTGGGGATGTGATTACCACATTGAGTAGACATAGTCATACCAGCTGTCATCAAGCTAGCATTATCGAGCAGCAGCACAAGCTGGTGGGACAGGCTAGCCTTCCTAAGTGTGTATCCGTCCAAGTCCCTAGGCACGTATTCAGTGGGGGTAGCTCATCCTACAGTTCATGCTGCTATGGCTATATTTTACTTTTAGTGCACTAGGGTGATGGGAGCTAATGTGAGTATGTCTAATCAAGATGGGGGTGTGATTCCCAGTTCAAAGTGAAAATGTACTCATTGATCATAACTACTTGTATCATGGCAGAGCTCATGGAACTTTTCACAAGTTAGGTTTGTCGGCCCTGATGTCTACTCAAATTCTAGTTTGGATAATTATACTCTGTTTAAAATTCCTGTTGTACTTGGATAGGGTATTCTCCTTCACTTTACCCTAAATTGTTCTGTAATATGGCTGTGTTCTAAAAAGAACTTCTATGTTCCACCTTAGAGGAGGCTGCATTTCAACAGTAGGAGAGGTGATGCTTATATGCATAGTTGTAAAGAGCTTTATCTTTCTGTATGAAAGACATTTTTAAATGTATGATTTTATTACTGATTTGATGATTAAGATATTACATCTGTTTGCGTTATAACAAATTCCCAAGTAAATAAAATTCCTGTTTGATATATGTCTGTACTAGAAGTAATTGATGATTCAGTTAGAAAGAATGTGCACAGTCCTGTACTGTGTGTTAAAAATGGCTTGCCACAGTCATAAACGTAATTAGAGAGAGAAAGTGGGTGAAGTAATATCGCTTTTATTCGACCAACTTCTGTTGCTGAGGGACTCAAGCTTTCAATCTTACACAGAAGAGCTCTGTGTAAGCTCTAAAGCTTGTCTCTCTCACCAACTGAAGTTGGTCCAATAAAATGCATTACCTCACCCACCCTATCTTTCTAATATCCTTGGACCAACATGGCTACAAGAACATGGCATATAAAACTAATTGTATGATGATTTCCTTTTGTATAGAGAAAATCTATTGCACCAAACACTACAAATTGCTGTTGTAACAGTATGTTTAACTCCTTTTCTCAGGTCTGAGATCTGTTGTTTCAGGTACTGCTCATTCTGAAACACACCTGTTCTAAGCCAGGTTCTAAGCCATTTTAAAAATTGTTCTAAGCCATTTTAAAAATTAATTAGGCAACTTTAAAAATAATTTAGTTTTATTGAGAATTTAATTCTCTATGGACCTTCAGCAATTTAGAAAAAAAAGTTTTGCAAAGACATTTCATGGAAAAGCACTGAAGAACCACTTTCAGAAAATCACATGAAGCATAGTTATCCCCAAATCCTGATTCTGGTCATCCCAAGTGTGGTTGGGTGCTGAGTATCTATGAGGGCAGGGAAAGTTAATTTTTCTTCCAGGTGGCACAGTTTTCAGTAAGAGCTATGATCCTCTTCAGCAAGGAGCGGTGGCTGGTGGACTCATTCACCTCCCTTGACCTGTGCCTATGTGAGAGAGCACAGGGAAACCCAGTGGAGCTGGGGTCCATGACATCCAGTACTAGGTGCTCCATCACTATGTTATCTCCTAAAATCCCAACAGCCTCCACCAACTTTGCCCTTGCTTACACATGCACTAGAATCTCCCTGGTTCTGCTGGATCTGGTAACTGCTGAATCCACAAAGGGAAGCAACATGTGCCCCTTAATGTTGAGTCATCATTTTAGTAAATAAAAGTAAATCAGTTATACTGTTATGCTCTAAGTAAGTGAGAATCATTACAGGCTTTGCAATGTTACTTCCCCTCGCAACTTCTTAAAAAATGTCCTTAGTGAAATAATATACCAAGGAATGTATTGTATGCTGTGTTAAAAATGCATTCTGAAATCTCAATCCAACTGAAATTTATCTGACCATGGTTTCTAGGCCCTTGTTGAATTTCTTTTTGATTTTCTATTGGACCTTAGTTCACTTGTTCTTCATTTGAAGCTATGGCAGTTTCTTTCCACATTCTTTCATCTTTCAGTTTCCTGGAAACCATTAAGTTTAGCTTTGTTTAGCTAACTGCATTGTCGTTACTGCTTCAAAAATGTTCAGCTTCTGAAGACCGGTTGCTGAGCACTGATAAAAAGAATGTTGTATACAAAGGATAACAAATCTAGTGGGGTTTTGGGTTCTTTTTTTACATTTTGAAATATGGCTTCCATTGGTTAGCTGCTTGTAATAAGTGAGAACCCTACTAAGAAGATATGGGATTTCTGCAGTGTTGAAGGTGATGGATTTTGATCCATCTTTTCATGGTGTGTGTGTGTACACACACACACCATGAAAAGATGGATCAAAATCCATCACCTTCGACATATATATTTATATATATATATATGCGCCTACTGTATTTTCCACTCCATGCATCTGATGAAGTGGGTTTTAGCCCACGAAAGCTTATGCCCAAATAAATTTGTGAGTCTTTAAGGTACCACAAGTACCCCTTGTTCTTTTTAAATAGTTCAGTTTCTCTTTATTTCAGCTTCACAGAATTTAGTACCAGTACACTACTCATATCCTTTCCATTAGTTAAATCTGCCATACCCATTTTTCTTGAGCACAAGCCAAACACAGTTTTGTTTAATTTGAGAATCAGTGTCATCAGGGTTGTCTGCACAGCTGTGGAAAGCGTTTGTTAATTAACATTCTGACCAGGCAGGTGGTTCAACAGCTGGGCATAAAATGTAAATTTTTAACAGTGATTCTAGTATTGTGTGTTTACCTTTTGTATCCTATCCTGTATAAAAACTTAAATCTTAAGGTGGGAAAATATATTATATACATAATATCAAATAATTTTCAGAGCCTCATGAGGAAATCAGCATTTTAGAATAGGGAGGGCAGAGAAAGAATTAAATGGATATATGAAAGAAAACGTGAGCACACATTGATGTCTTCAGAAAATATTGGCCGGAAGTGTCTCTTTATATCCTTGATGGTATAGTAGCTAGTAATGATGTATAATACACATGTCTGTGAGAAAGTCGCAGGGTAAAATTCATTTTAGTTTCAAGGAGCTGGACAAAGCCTCACGCACCATTTAAACCCTATGTTAAGACCTTAGGTGAGGCTAAAGTATTGCATATGATCTTGTCCAAGCCCTGTGAACTGGGATTAATTTAACTTGGTGGGCCCGATCCAGCAGTCTCTATATAGGCCAAACTTGAGCTGACGTCAATAGGAGTGCAGTACTAAGTCCAAACAAACAAATAATACAGTAACAACCCTCCCCTGCATTACTCCCCCAATCCCCAAAACATTAGGAAAGCAATTATATTTCTTCTTCAAGGAGTGTCCCTGTGCGTGCTCCACTTCAGGTGTCTTGGCCAAAGATTTGCTCTGAGTGGCTACCAAGCATGCACAGCCAACCAACCCCTAGTTCCTTCTCTACTGCCCTTGGCTTGAGTCAGAGTGACAGCAGCACCCCTTCAGCTCCGTAGAAAGTTTATATTTCTTTTTTCTTTTATCCCCTTTAATCTAGTTAACTTTGGTTACTTTTATTTTTTTCCATATTTAAAAAAATATTTTAGGGTAGTTTTTCGCCTCCTGCTCCGGAGGCCCTCCACCAGCAATGACTGCTTAGACACGGGCTGCCCATTTCTCTCCAGAGCTGGACCTTCCTCAGGCATGCCTGGTTCCCCTGGATTTAAACGCTGCCTTACTTGCAGGCTATCGATACCTGTTTCGGACACCCATGCTCAGTGCGTCCACTTTCTGGGAGAGACCCATATTCCTCAAAAGTGTCCTCATTGTAAAAAAACTGACTGCCAGGACATTAAAGGCCAGGGACCTCCAACTTAAATTACTCATGATGGAGAAATCCCTCAGGCCAGCCTCCGACCCAGAGTCCAAGATGCCTCCTGGCCAACGGTCACCAGCAGCAGCGTCAGAAAAGGGCTCCACTACCAAGACCGCTTCTAAGGACCCTGTCCATAAAAAGGCGACAAACACCGGCCTCAGTCATTGTTTCTTTTTAGACGAATATCGCTGTGGCAATCTTCTTGTGAAAAATCTGCCCTGCTACCGACGGCACCAAGAGGAACTGGGAATGTCCAGTACTGAGATTTCCCGAGGAGCCAAGGATCCGGTATGGGCAGGCTCTCACTGAGGTGCACAATCTAAAGCCAAGATCCCTAGCTTGGCACTGACCGTGCCGAAAACTGTCACAGCATCGACCGTTGTAATGGCGTCACCTGCTGCACATATACAGTTCAGCAAGACCTCGGCACCGACAGTTCTGACCCTCTCCTCTCAGACTGCGCTGCCATCCCTGGCAATGAGCTTCCCGGTACTGCAACTTTTCACTATGCAGGCGGACCTGACAGTTTCTTCTACACCAGACATCCCCCTATTCAGTACCGATGGTACCCCAGTGAGGCCTGAACCAAGCCAGATCATCACTCTGGGGGCTTCAGTGCCATTGCTCTCCACTGATGATGATGATGATGATTGATGACCCAGGACTGTACATCCCTCGCCACTCCTCTCTTAAAGCTGGACCCTCACATCACCAGCCACTGGTAGACACGCAAGCTTGGTAGCCCCAATCCTGGCTGCCAACTCCTATGGCCCTCCCACCCAACTGGTCATATTGGAACCCATGGGCCATTTATAGGGTCCAGAACATTAGACTGCCTAACTCACCGGTCTCCAGAACACCCCACTCCCCCTCACTAACAGGCCCAGTACCTTCAGAGGCCCAGGATGAGGAGAGTGACACCTTGCCACCTACGCATCTCATCTTCATCTCCAGATGAAACAATCATGCCACCACCTCCCTCATCGGGGGATAACTTCAAGTCCTTTCAGGACCTTTTCAAGAGGGTGGTGGACTCAGTCAACATCTCCTTGTCTGAGCTCCCTGAGACACAACATAAGCTCACTGACATCCTCCAGGCGTCCCCATCAGCAAAAATAGCACTGCTGATTAATGCTGTCAAAATGGACCCTGCCAAAATCATCTGGCACACTCCAGCCACGGCCCCTAATTCATGTAAAAGGTTGGATAAAAAAATATTACGTGCCAGCAAAAGGGGCTGAATTTCTCTTTACCCACCCTACTCCTAATTCACTGGTCGTGGAGGCAGTAAATCAGAGAGGCAACAGTACAGATCCACCCCTTATGACAAGGACTGGAAGAGGCTAGACCTCTTTGGGCGCAAAGCCTATTCTTCTGCCACCTTGCAATTCCGCATCGCAAATTACTCTGCATTGCTTGCAAAATACATTCACAACCTGTTTTCTACAGTGTCCTCTTTTATTGAACATCTCCCAGAGGACAAGAGAGAAGCAGGTAAGTCCAACATCTCCGAAGACTCTCTCATTGCAAAGATGACCCTCCAAGCCTCCCTCAATTCTGTGGACACAGCAGCACGCTCTATCGCAATCTCCATCATCATGCGTCGGGCATTCTGGTTACATCTCTCTGGGTTCCTGATGGAGGTGCAGGCTACTGTGGAAGACCTACCCTTTGAGGGTCTGAAACTGTTCACGGAATCCACAGATGCATCCTTACATCCTTTAAAGGACTCCCGGGTCACCTTAAAGACTCTGGACATCTATGTCCCTGGAATCAAGAGGAAGCAAGGCAGGTTTTACAGCCAAAAATTCCGGGCTGCACCCTACTCCCAGCCTGAAAGACACTATATGCAATGCTGCAAACAGAGGCAAATGGGACGAAGACAGAATCAAGATCAACCTGCCACTCCCCAGCCTTCCACCTCCAGGCAATCGTGTTGAAGGTCTGGTTGAGGGCCTGAGACCTCTCTACTCTCTAACTCCGGAACTTAACCCCACCTTAACAACATTCGGGGAACGCCTGTCACCATATTACCCAGTCTGGAACAAGATCACTACAGATGGGCCTAGAAATTATTCAGCAGGGTTACTCCATCCCATTTATTTCTATCCTACCTACCCACCCATTCCCCATCTCTCTTCAGGGACCCCGCTCATGAGCCCCTATTACAACAGGAAATAAACCACCTCCTGCAATTAAGGGCCATGGAACCAGTGCCACCTCAACACCGGGGAAGAGGATTTTATTCCCATTATTTCCTCACTCAGAAAAAGAACGGCGGATGGAGACCCATTCTGGATCTACGCAAATTCAACAAGTTTGTGAAAACACAGTGATTCAAAATGGTGACCCTAACGATGATTCTGACACTGGATAAAGGAGATTGACTCTCATCCCTTGACCTACAAGATGCTTACTTTCATGTCACCATTCACTCAGCGCACAGAAGATCCTTGTGCTTCACCCTAGGACATCAACATTACAAATATAAAGTGCTACCCTTTGGACTGTTAACTGCCTAAAGGGTCTTTTCCAAGGTCGTCTCTGTTGCTGCAGCTCACCTTCGCAGACGAGGGGTCATGATTTTTTCATACCTAGACGACTGCCTATTATGACCACCAACTCAGCTTGCAGCAGTAGAGGCCACACAAACCACAATGGCCTTCTTTATGAACTCCCAGACTCCAAATAAATCTTCAGAAGTCCATTTTGGTCCCTGTCCAACAATAGGCTCCTATAAAATCCAATCTTGACTGCCTCACAGCAACAGTGAGGTTACCTCAACAATGCTTCGTCAACTTAACCACTCTGATTACTACGGTCACGCTCAGCCCACAAACGTCCGCCAGGACATGCCTACAACTTTTGGGGCATGTGGCCGCTACAACTTTCCTTGTCAAATATGCCAGACTACATATGAGATGCCTATAAGCCTGGCTTCACACTTGCTTCATACCACACAAACACTCCCTCAACAGGCAGCTCCCCAGGCCCTGCAAGGTAAAGGATTCCCTCGAGTGGTGGACACACCCACAAAATGTCTGCTCAGGAGTCCCGTTCCAACAGAAAGCTCCTACAATAATGATCATCATGGATGCCTCCCTCATGGGATGGGGCGCTCATCTGGTCAACAACATGATCCAAGGTCATTGGTCAGCAGCAGAAGCCAACTTACATATAAACATACTAGAACTAAGAGCAGTCAGAAATGCAGGCGAGCATTTCCTTCCTCTAATCCACAGCACTAATATCAAAGTCCTTATGGACAACACAGCATGCATGTTCTAAATAAACTTCCAAGGGGGAGCCTGATCAAACCCTCTGTGCATGGAGGCAATACGGAATTGGTGCATCTCCCACAATGTAGACGTCTCGGTATCCTATCTGCTGGATCACCAGAACACCACGGCAGACCGACTGAGCACAGAATTCTCACAAACCCACGAGTGGGAGATGGACTATGTAACCCTCACCACCATCTTCAACCTATAGGGGTTCCCTGCTATAGACCTATTTGCCACAGCTCACAATGCAAAGTGCCCTTAATACTGCTCCCAAGCGGGACTGCAACACCACTCCTTGGGCAATGCCCTCCTGATGAAATGGGAGACGCCCCTATTTGTATGTGGTCCCTCCGATTCCACTTCTGAGTCAGATATACACAAGATCAGGCAAGACAAGTCCAGGGTCATTCTCATTGCCCCTACATGGGCCAGACAAATATGGTTCCCATGTCTGTGACAGATGGCAGTGAAACCACCTCGAACCCTCCCTTTAATACCTCGCCTCCTGACACAGGACTCAGGATACATCAATCACCCCCAACCTAGTTTTTGTCCATCTCAAGGCCTGGTTTCTCCATGGCTGACGGGTATTGACAAAGACTATTCTGACGAACTTAAAAACATACTCTTGAACAGCCGCAGACTAAGCACATGGAAAAGCAGAAGCAGACACAATTTCGCACCTGGTGCGAGACTAACCATATTTCTCCATGCTCCGTCCCACTACCCAGGGTCCTCTAATATATACTGGGTTTTAAATATCCGGGCTATCCTACAGCTCCATTAGAGTACACCTCAGTGCAATCACCTCTTTCCATTATAACGTGGATGGAGCCGCTATCTTTGCTCATCCAATGACTAAGCGTTTTCTAAAAGGCATGATTAATACCTACCCAATGCCAAAAGACCCTACACCCATGTGGGATCTTAACCTCATCCTCTGTAGCCTCATGGCGAAACCATTTGAACCCTTAACTATTTATTTGTTGCTACAGCTATCAATGTAAGTTGCCTTCCTGATTGCCATCACATTGGCGAGAAGGGTAGGAGAGCTAGGTGCCTTACTGGCATACCCACCTACCACATTATGTAAAGACATTTTGTATGACTGCACCCCAAATTCATACCCAACATAGCCTTGCCCTTTCATCTAAATCAACCGATATACTTACCTGTGTTATTTCCGAAACCACACGCCAACAACAGGGAGGCTTCACTTCACACGCTCAACATCCAAAGAGCGCTAGCCTTTTACCTAGAAAGAACAAAACCATTTAGAAAATCGTTTCAACTCTTTCTCTCCACAAAAGAACAATCAAAGGGTCAGACCATCTCTAAACAGAGACTATCTAAATGGATTTCTGGCTGTATCCTTTTGTGTTACCAGCAGAACAACCTCCCTGCTCCACCAGGAGTTTGCACACAGTCCACTAGAGCATAATCAGCATCCACAGCATTTCTCAATGAATACCCATCACGGACATTTGCAAAGCTGCCACCTGGGCCTCTGGCCACACTTTTACTAAGCACTACGTTTTCGAGCAACAATCAGTTGCAGAGACACAGTTTGGACTCTCAGTGCTAGCCCCAGGCAATAAACCGGCTGCCCCACTCCATGAGAAAAAGGGCTGGAACAGGCCAGAGAGGCTGCTCAGACCAGCAGCCAATCAGAGCCAGGCTGGGCCCTATATAAAGGCTGCCTAGCAAAGGAGAGGGCAATCTCTCCCTGACTAGCAAGGGAGGAGGACTGGCTCCTGAGGTGAGGAGGTAGCACCTTGGACAGAGCAGTGCTGGGCAGGCTGCCGGAAGCAGAGGAGAGCTCCGGCCCAGTCACCTGCCAGGCTGCGGCCCCTGCTAAAAAGGGTCAAGAAGGTACTCTGGGCCAAAGGGGAAGTGACCAAGGGAAGATAAGCGGACAAGAAGGGAACGAAGGAGGGCAGAGAGAGGCTGCTGTTAGAAGGTCCCTGGGTTGGGACCCAGACTAGCGGTTGGGCCTGGGACCCACCCTTCCCCCCCTTACACTGCACCTGGCCACAGAGGAGTGTAGCTGAGAGAGACTGCAACTTGACCTGAGGTGAGGGCTAGACTTTGGGGTTGTGGGGTTTAAGTAAATAGCCTTAAATCAAACTCTAAGTTCTCTAGCAGCATTTTTCTTTCTTTGTCTATCTGTAAATTTGGATTATTACTGATGGAAATAGTTTTTCAGTGGTTTGTGTATGTACAGTGAAATTGACGTTTATCAACATTTATTAATAAAAAAATCGAATCCTCCCAAAACCTACACATAAGTAACAAATATTTAGACAAAAATTATGTATTGCAAACTGGCACCATTAAATTAGGCTTGAATAAAGACTGGGAGTGGATGTCTCATTACACAAAGTAAAACTATTTCCCCACGTTTATTTGCCCCCCACCCCACTGTTCCTCACACGTTCTTGTCAACTGCTGGAAATGGCCCACCTTGATTATCACTACAAAAGGTTTTTTTTCTCTCTTGCTGGTAATAGCTCACCTTACCTGATCACTCTCGTTACAGTGTGTATGGTAACACCCATTGTTTCATGTTCTCTGTGTATATAAAATCTCCCCACTGTATTTTCCACTGCATGCATCCAATGAAGTGAGCTGTAGCTCAGGAAAGCTTATGCTCAAATAAATTTGTTAGTCTCTAAGGTGTGTGGCAAATTGCTGGCACTACTTTGATGAGTCTCGCGCTTTCCCTTTTTGGGGAGGGTTCAGGGCACCGTTTCTTGCCCCTGAACCAGGGTATTAACTGCCCCACTAGTGTCCTAGACGAGGGGAGTGGAGAGGGAGGGACCCGGGCCCGCCCTCTACTCCGGGTCCCAGCCCAGCGTCCTTAGGGATAGCAGTAAACCGCTTGAACTAGCAGTTCCTTCCCTGCTATTATCAGCAGGAGAGTGAGTTTGTGTGTGTGAGGGGCGGAGGGTGAGAAAACCTGGATTTGTGCTGGAAATGGCCCAACTTGATTATCATACACATTGTAAGGAGAGTGATCACTTTAGATAAGCTATTACCAGCAGGAGAGTGGGGTGGGAAGAGGTATTGTTTCATGGTCTCTGTGTATATAATGTCTGCTGCAGTTTCCACGGTATGCATCCAATGAAGTGAGCTGTAGCTCACGAAAGCTTATGCTCAAATAAATTGGTTAGTCTCTAAGGTGCCACAAGTACTCCTTTTCTTTTTCCCTGGACTACTTCCCTCTCCTGCCCTTAGCTTGTGGGGCTTCCTGCCCTCCCTCTGCACAAACCAGGCGTCCCTTTACCTAGGATCTTGGTCGTCTTTGCCCACTGTAGCACTTCTCCAAACTCTCCTCTGCTTCCCTCCAAACTGCTCTCTGCTCCAACACCAATCCACTCTGCTTCAACTCCTTCCCTTGTCTGATTGAAGCAGGGGGGTTTTATCAGGTGACTGGCTTCAGGTGCTTTAATTAATCTATAGCAAACTTTCTTCCCTCTACAGGGGATAAAGCTCCCTTCTAACACTCTCCTGCTGCCCTCTGGCCATGCTGTAGCATAGGTGCCACAAGTACTCCTTTTCTTTTTACACTATCCTCTAACATCTGGTTTCCTCATAAACGTGTTTATGCTTAAAAGTCAATATTTATTTATCATAATGATTTCCTGTTAAATGCTTCACTGCATAAACTGAAAGGAAAAAGCATACCACATATCTTAATGAAGACAACTTATTCTGTCACTGTGTTGACCTCACTTCAGCAAAGCACTCATAGCTAGCAGGTACTGAAGCTTTGATAAATAACATTTAATCATATTTTGCTTACGTAAATTTGCAATATGTGTTCTATTCATGTGGTTATACAGAACTATTTCAGAATGAAAAGTGGTACCACTTTCCTCCTGGAAGTAATATTTAGTATGGAAACCAGATGTTCTGCACACAACGCTTACTGTATAAACAAAAAATGATATAAGAAAGCAGTGCCACAAACAATATGCAACGGAAAAACAAATTAACTGCTGTGCAATTATTTTGCTCAGATGCTTGAAACAAAAAATTATAATAATGTTGATAGTTTTTCGCAGTAGTGAAGACAAGATGCAGATGAGCACTTAGCTAGAATTCTCTTCATATGAATTCCTCCATTTGAAAATGTGATAATTACTTTCAAAACAAATAATTGTGGAAGTAAGAGATGCTTATTTATGTGAACCCTTAGTAATTTAACACACACAAATATTTTCCTGGAACACTTGAGACCAGTTGAACTGAATACATTTATAGCAGTCAAGTAACTTTGCAAGCTTACATTTTACTTGGCATCCCAGGATCTCAAAGGACTTCACAACTGTTAATTAGGCCTTGATACTGCATATAATAGCAAGTGGCTGGACTTCTGTGCCCACAAAGAATGCTGTTGAATTAATTGGGGCTCTGTGTGGGCACAGCAGTCTCTCCACACACTAGTAAGTAAAGGTTTGGCATCTTAAGCTTCACCACACTCCTGTGAAGCACGTATATAATAGTATATAGATTGGAGGCACAGAGGTTAAGTGACTCATCAAAAATTGCACAGTGAGATTGGTAGCAGAGTGGAATTAAAACTCATGAGTCCCAGACTCCCCCTTGTTTTTTTCAACTTTTTCCTTACTCTCCAACTTTTCCTACTTTTTACATCTTTTCCCTAGCATTTTCTCCATTTTTTTTACTTTTTGAAAATATATTTTTTTCTCATTTTTGAAAACAGTGTCAAAAAGCCATGGCTACCTATGACTTCACATTTATCACTATGCTGTTACACCATGGCTACCTGGGACTGCATATCAGCAGGGAGATAACTCAGACACTCTGCTCCCAAAGTAGAGGTTGCTACTATTTGTGCTAAAGAGCACTCTGCTAAATTTTATTGGTATAGAGTCTATAAAACACCCTTGAGCAATTCTGATTCTACTAATTCCCCTCCAGCACTCTTCCTTCTTCCCTGTCATAGATACAGAATTCAGAGTAACAGCCGTGTTAGTCTGTATTCGCAAAAAGAAAAGGAGTACTTGTGGCACCTTAGAGACTAACCAATTTATTTGAGCATGAGCTTTCGTGAGCTACAGCTCACTTCATCGGATGCATGCCGTGGAAACTGCAGCAGACTTTATTTATACACAGAGAATATGAAAAAATACCTCCTCCCACCCCACTGTCCTGCTGGTAATAGCTTATCTAAAGTGATCATCAGGTGGGCCATTTCCAGCACAAATTTGATCACTTTAGATAAGCTATTACCAGCAGGACAGTGGGGTGGGAGGAGGTATTTTTTCATATTCTCTGTGTATAAATAAAGTCTGCTGCAGTTTCCACGGCATGCATCCGATGAAGTGAGCTGTAGCTCACGAAAGCTCATGCTCAAATAAATTGGTTAGTCTCTAAGGTGCCACAAGTACTCCTTTTCTTTTTATAGATACAGAAGTGTCTCATTTGCTCTCCTTCTGTAACCTCTCCACTTGTCCCCGTGATCCCATCCCATTCCTTCTCCTGATCTCCCTCATGCCCACTCTTCTATTTCCAGCTGGGATGCTCTTGTTTCTTTCTCAGAGACATTTTGCTTTTGACCCTATAAATAGGATTAAAACTGATTTTAGAAAAGCTCTGGAAGCTTTCCCTCATGAACCTAAAGAGTCTAATGACACAACGGGTTTTTAGTTACACTGTTTTGTACTCTAATAGAGATGTTCTTCAGTAACTATTTGGCTTATTTGGTATCACTGATACAGATGGTACTGAAAGAGATGTCCCTATTTGTGGATAATGTCAGGTTGATACTGGTCAGTTGAATAGACTATATATATGGGCCTTGTAATAGAAAAGATTGTCTCCCTCTCCAACCCTTTAAACTCGGACATTATTTTGCCCTCCCAGCTGGTTATATGCGCTCAGGAGAGGAAAGCTTTGTTTGAACTGCTGTTTATAGAATTAGCTGAACATTTTGGGCTTCACACAAGTTAATGGTGTATTCCTCACCAACACCCTCCTTTCTGGGTGCAAAACCAGTTCAAGTAAATGGCTTTCCCTCAGTGGTGTAAACAGCAGTTCTGCTAATGCTATTCCCCCACCAGCATGCAAATGGCAGTTCATATTTAAAAAAAAAAATCCATACAATTTTACTAGTCCAGGAACTCTATGCTTCAATTCACAGCCCATCTCTTTTCTAAGCTCAAGGCTATCTCCGCTAGTCTACTCTGGGCCACTTCCTTTTCTGCTGTACAAGTCAGTTGGCCTTGACTGTTTGATGAGATCCAGCTGTCTTGATCTTTTAGCCTCATAACCTTTTCCTGCCTGTACTTCTACAGATCAGCCCAGATGCCAGAGGTGTTTTGCAGTTTATTTTTCTCTTATCCCTGTGTGAATGAGATTAACCTTTAGAAGCAGATTTCCAATGTAAATACTCATGCTTAAGTTCAAAATTTGCTTTCTGCAGATAGTCTCTAATATTCACTTAAAATTAATTGTTTCTTGTGAATGTTTTTGCCAGTAAACTCAACTGCTGGACTGTTCTCGGAAAGCAGACCCAAAAGGGGTGCAAACATAGACAAAGCAACATTGAATTTTTATTTTGAGTGAATATTCCTGGAAATGTTTTTTGAGATATTCACTCAGCTGTCATCCAAAGTTGTCTGGCCTTGTGGCTCACAGCTTAAATAGATAATGGTATATGCCTAATGTCCTGCAGGTAACTTGCTAAAAAACGTGGACTGATAGGAGGTATATAAGGAACAGAGCTGTTAGGTCACCTGGTTACTCCCCTGTCAGTGCAAGATTATTTCCTACATTTTATTTTTAAATGCTTTGGCCTGTATTGGTTTGTGCATATACTGAGGACGTGGGACTTCTGCAATTTCCCTTGGAATATTATTTCAAAATCCGATAAATCACTCTGTTGGGAAGGGTTTCTATTGCCCAGGATACATTTTTCTTTACATAAAGTAGGAGTCATGGAATGTAATTAACTCCTTAAACAATTCCTTTCTGCCCTTGATATATTCTCCCTTTAAATATATATAGATGATTATCTATTTTTTCCCTTCCCTTCCCTCCCTGTTTTACTATGTCTAATGATACAAGACTAAGAGGACACCGATGACATTTAACGGCAGCAAATTGAAAAAGGAAAACCTTTCTATGCAATGCATAATTATTTTATGGACCTCACTACTACAAGATATTGAGGCAGAGAGTTTAGGATTCAAATAAAGGAATAAACTTTTATATTAATAATAATCATAATTTGCAATTGCCCTAGGTAGTTGGTATTCAGGCAGATTGGTGTAAGGAAGGGAGGAAGGATTTGCCCGTTGCTAGTTTACCTTTCCCTACAGCTGTATTTGTATAAAGGCTAGACTACATTTATAACTTATTTACCTTTCTCTGTACTCCTCTTTTCCAGTCAGCCAATCATCCCTCTTTGACAGGTATTTCTTTCATAGAGTTATAGATTCCAAGGCCAGAAGGGACCATTGTGATCATCTAATCTGACCTCCTGTATAGCACAGGCCATAGAACGTCCCCAAAATAATTCCTAGAGCATATCTTTCGAAGAACATCCATTCTTGATTTAAAAATTCAGTGATGAGGAATCCACCACCACTCTTGATTGTTCCAATTGTTAGTCACTCTCACTGTTATAAATTTACACTTTATTTCCAGTCTTAATTTGTCTAGCTTCAACTTTCTGACATTAGATTGCGTTATATCTTTCTCCGCTAGATATTTGTTCCCCATGTAGATACTTATAGACTGCAATCTAGTCATCCCTTAACCTTCTCTTTGTCTCTCTTTACCCTTTATAATAATACTATTTCCAGTATGTTTAGTTCCAGATTCTTGGCACTGGAGTTAGGAATTTTATATGCCAAGTACTAATACAAATGCATTAGAATTTAGTATTGGGAGTTCTGGACTGATGATGCCAAGTGGGGGATAATTGGTGGTAATTATGCAGATTTAGAGAAATTCAACAGCAATTGTTTTATGCTGATAAAGTTTCAATCCAAAACAACTTGACGTTTCTTTAATATGATATGGGTCAGGAACTCACATTTTCCCCCACGTGATAGATGTTTGATAAAGATGTTTTTTTGAAGTGAGTAAACTCATGTATATTTTGCTTGATTTCTTGCCAGAGGTTCATAACAACATTTAGTTACAGAGAATAAATTGAATGAGCAAATCTTTTAATTAACCCATGATTATGCATCATGCCCCGTTTATTAAATCGATCTAATGGGGACAAAAACCAGTTGTTTCTAATAACTTTCTACTGCTATTGTGGTTTGTATACTCCAATATTTTGGAGGTCAGATGGAGTTACCAGACCATAAAATCCAGCCAGCAAGAGAGCTGGCACTAAGAGAGCTCAAGGATTTATTAAGTGATGTGAAACTCTATTGTTTTGTGCATGTGTTACATAATTGCTGTCAATGCAAAGTTGTTAAAATTCCCTGCTAGTAATAACAGGCATACCATTTTATGGCTTCAAGAGGAGACAAAAGAAGTTTCTTAGTCAGCACTTCAACAATATCACAGCATATGTCAGTTTTATTATTGTGGGGCCTTCAGTTTTGGCAGATGCTCTCCATTCTGGCTATGGTGCTGTAATTACCATATAAATTAAGCAGTGAAATAAACTGAGTGCAGCCTTATCCCTTCTTCCTGTAACCAGGTTGCAAGTACTGCAGTGTGAAACAGGCATAATTCAGGCTGATTATGTTTAGAAGGCCACATTTTGAAATGCTGGGGCTTTATCTCTATTCAAATTGATTAAAAGTAAATTGAAGCTGTTTAGTTGCTGTGCAAACAGAAGGATCATTCTTTCTGCACAAGGTACTCTCTATAATAGCATTCCAGGAATTAGTTTAATCCATGCAGGGTTGATTCATAGCCACTCATTATATTTCAGCATAAATTCTAATGCTTCAAATTATATGTGTCCTCACTTTAATGAGTTGTAACTAGTCCTTAAATTGGGAGCTTTGCACTTTCCTTTTATATAGTAACAGGCTTTACTCTGAGAGATGATGGGATTAAACTACAATAGAAAGTTTAGGGCACTGAACTGAAATGGATGATGGATGTATTTCTTTTTGTTGTGCATTTTTTTAAACAGTTTGATTCTGATCTTTTCAGCAAATTTGGTAAATTTAAATAAAGTGAGGAACCTAGAAGACTATAAATGCCTTTGTAGCTTAGATGATTATGATAAAGTAGACATTCCCATGCAAATTATAAATATACATGATAGTAAAGAATGGCAATTTAAGGATGACCTGTATTATCCCCAAGTTGATTTCTAAAACCGTAAAAATGTTACTGAAAATAAGTGTGCAAAAGAAAAAAGTGATGTGCATCATGTCAGTAGGCATAATATTTTATACTTGTATTGCGTGTTTCATCCTATGATCTCAAAGCACTTTACAGCGGTAGGTATATTATGGCTGGAGCAACTGAAGTACCAAAAATTAAGTGACTTGCCCAATGCCGTTTATTAAGTCAGTAGCAAAGCTGATAATATAGCTTGGTTTTTTTACTCCCCTGCTTTAGCTTTGTCGGCTGCTGTCACTCCTCCTATGCATGCAGTTGCCATCAAACCACATTGAATAATTATTTATGCTTGACTGGAATATTTTCTCTGTAATTAAATTGTGAACCCATAAAACCATTTTAAAATCTCTAATGCTGTTTCAAAGGGAGTTGCGCTGCTCTACTTTTAGGAGGCTTTTGCAAAAGGAGATTACACTGGAAATACCAATTTTGCTTGCAAAAGGGAATTCCTACCCTTCCCATCTGAAGATGTCATTTTGGAAGGACTCTCTCCACTGGATCGGTTGCTTCCTACAGCTAGATAGGTGGAACTCTTCAAGTTTGAATGTTTGTGGTCTTTAGGGCTGTAGCAGTGGGTTAGTGTGTGATTCCTACGCCAACCAGGAAACTTAATTGCCATACTTGAAACCTTCCAGGCAGTTGCTATTTGAGCAGAAAGTGAAGATTCTGCAAAGAAAATCACAACAAAAATAAAATGAATGAAAAATTAATGTCTCAAAATGCTACAGAAATAAAGATCTAAGAGACAATCATCTCTTCAATAGCTGGTTCCTCTCTGTCATCTGAGGGGAGGTCATCAGCTGGGTGAGAACGCAACTGGAGTGATGTCTTTAGAGAAATAGAGTTAAAAGGCAAGTGATTCTCCCTGTTTTGCAGATCCCATATGGGTAGGATTTTCACTCGGGGCGAATAACTGGCTTGAGGGATGTCACTGCAGAAAGAGGAGCAGCAGCAACTGCTGCAGCCAGCAGCATGCACTAGGACAATGCCAACAATAGACCGCCTTTCAAAAGCGGGAAGTGGGGAGATGACTCTTAGGGTACGTCTACACTATGCAATTAGGTCAGTTTCATAGAAGTCGATTTTTAGAAATCGATTTTACACAATCGATTGTATGTCCCCACTAAGCGCATAAAGTCAGCGGAGTGTGTCCTCAATACTGTGGCTAGCATCGACTTCCGGAGCGGTGCACCGTGGGTAGCCATCCCACAGTTCCCGCAGTCTCCGCTGCCCATTGGAATTCTGGGTTGAGCTCCCAATGCCTGATGGAGCAAAAACATTGCTGAGGATGGTTTTGGGTACATGTCATCCGTCATCCCTCTCTCCGTGAGAGCAACGGCAGACCATCGTTTTGCGTCTTTTTTCCTGGGTTACCCGTGCAGACACCATACCATGGCAAGCATGGAGCCCGCTCAGCTCACCGCTGCTGTTGTGAGCATTGTAAACACCTCGCCCATTATCCTGGAGTATGTGCAGGACCGGGCTAAGAGACGCCAGCACGAGGATGATTGTGATGAGGTCATGGACACACACATTCCTGAAAGCATGGGCTGTGGCAATTGGGACATCATGGCAGCAGTGGGGCTGGTTGATACAGTGGAACGCCGATTCCGGGCCTGGCAAACAAGCACAGACTGGTGGGACCGCATAGGGCTGCAGGTATGGGATGATTCACAGTGGCTGTGAAACTTTTGCATGCATAAGGCCACTTTCCTTGAACTTTGTGAGTTGCTTTCCCCTGCCCTGAAGCTCAGGAATACCAAGATGAGAGCTGCCCTGACAGTTGAGAAGCAAGTGGCGATAGCCCTGTGGAAGCTTGCAATGCCTGTCTGCTACCGGTCAGTCGGGAATCCATTTTGAGTGGGCAAGTCTACTGTGGGGACTGCTGTGATCCAAGCAGCCAATGCAATCCCTGACATTCTGCTATCAAGGGTAGTGACTCTGGGAAATGTGCAGGTCATAGTAGATGGCTTTGCTGCAATGGGGTTCCCTCACTGTGGTGGGACGATAGACGGAACATATGGCCCTATCTTGCCACTGGACCACCTTGCCAACCAATACGTAAACTGCAAGGGGTACTTCCCAATGGTGCTGCAAGCACTGGTGGATCACAAGGGATGTTTCACCGACATCAACGTGGGATGTCTGGAAAAGGTGCATGATGCTCGCATCTTTAGGAATTCTGGGCTGTTTGAGCAGTTGCAAGAAAGGACTTACTTCCCAGACCAGAAAATTATCATTGGGGATGTTGAAATGCCTATAGTTATCCTTGGAGACCCAGCCTACCCCTTGTTCCCACAGTTCATGAAGCCGTACACAGGCAGCCTGGACAGTAGTAAGGAGGAGCTCAACTATAGGCTGAGCAAGTGCAGAATGGTGGTAGAATGTGCCTTTGGTCGTTTAAAAGCTCACTGGCACTGTTTGCTGACTAGGTTAGACCTCAGCACAACCAACATTCCCATTGTTATTGCTGCTTGCTGTGTGCTCCATAACATCTGTGAGAGTAAGGGGGAGATGTTTATGGTGGGGTGGGAGGTTGAGGCAAATCGCCTGGCGGCCAATTTTGAGCAGCCAGACACCAGGGCGATTAGAAGAGCACAGCTAGGCGTGGTGTGCATCAGAGAGGCTTTGAAAACCAGTTTCATGACTGGCCAGGCTACAGTGTGACAGTTGTGTGTGTCTCTCCTTGCTGCAAACCTGCCCTCTTTGTTGATTTTAATTCCCTGTAGGCCAACCACCCTCCCCACTTCGATCACAGCTGGCAAAGAAAATAAAGTAACTATCGTTTTGAAACCATGCATTCTTTCTTTATTAATTAAAAAAAAAAGTGAGATAACTGACAAGGTACCCCGAGTGGGTTGGGGTGCAGGAGGAGGGAAGGACAAGGCCACTTTGCTTATTGTAGCCACACTACAAATCAAAACTGTTTGAATGACAGCCTTCTGTTGCTTGGGCCATCCTCTGGAGGCCATCCTCCTCTCCCCCGCATTCTTGGGCATCTAGGTGAGGAGGATATGGAACTTGGGGAGGAAGGCAGGCGGTTATACAATGGATGCAGCGGGGGTCTGTGCTCTTGTTGGCTTTCCTGCAGCTCCAACAGGCACTTCATGATGTCAGTTTGCTCCCCCATTAGTCTCAGCATCACCTCCTGCCTCTGCTCTTCGTGCTCACTTAATGCTTTCCTGGCCTCTGCCTGAATGCCTCCATGCATTAAGCTGTGCCCTACCAGTGTGGGAGGACTGCATGAGCTCGGAAAACAAGTCATCACTAGTGCGTTTTTTTCGCCGCCTTTTCTGCGATAACCTCAGGGACGGAGATGACAGGGGGAGCATAGAAACATTTGCACCTGGGGGGAGATAAAAAGGGAGAGTAAAATTTAAGATGATACATTTCTGAGAACAAAAGGGAGACTTTCACAGTGAATCAAACAATTCACAGCAGACAGCACGTGCTTTTGGTACAAGGTCACATTTTGCCTTTTATATTGAGCACCTGCCAGTATGGTGACACATCACGAACGTCTGGGCAACAGCATTCGGTTTCCAGGCAGCCATGTTAAGCCTTTTGGTACATGGGGTTGGTTTTTTACACCTTTATAACATGTGGGAATGGTTTCAAACTGCAGCACCATCCTTTCCCATAGCAAGCAATGCCGGTTGGGTTTCACATTTAAAAGGAGGGACTGCGATTTTTGGGTATACGTGCAGCACATGCCTCCCCCGACCCCACCACGTGGCTATTCTCTGGGATGATCGCTTCACCCCTTCCCCCGCCATGTGGCTATTCTCTGGGATGATTCCTTTTAGCCAAGCGCAAACAACCCAGCATGAACGGGGTCCTTTTACTGTTCCCTTACAAAAATTCCCCTATTTCAACCAGGTGACCATGAATGATATCACTCTCCTGAGGCTAACACAGAAAGATAAAGACCGAAAGTTGCTTGAATGCAACCAAAACCCAGGACCATTTGCTGCCATGCTTTGTGTTGCAGTGATTCCAGACTACTTGCTACTGGCTTGGCGGGGTAAAGTGTCCTACTGTGGAGGATCAAATAAAGCAGCCCTCCCCAGAAACCTTCTGCAAAGGCTTTCAGAGTACCTCCAGGAGAAATTCGTGGAGATGTCCCTGGAGGATTCCCGCTCCATCACCAGACACGTTAACAGACTTTTCCAGTAGCGGTACTGGCTGCGAATGCATCCCAATTCTTCAGGGCAAATCAAACATTAAACGCTACTGCTTTTAAACCCTGTACTGTATTACAAATGTGCACTCACCAGAGCTGCCTTCTCCGGCTTCAGGGTCAGGGATCCCGGCTTGGGAGAGTATTGGCTCCAGGGTGATGAAAATATCCTAGCTGCCACGGAGAACAGATTCACTGCTTGCCTGCTGCGCATTCTTGTCCTTGTCCTCCTCCTCTTTCTCATCCACAAAATCCTCCTCCTTGTTGCATGAGACTCCCCCTTGCAGGTGTCCACGGACAGTGGTGGGGTAGTGGTAGGGTCCCCCCCAGAATGCCATGCAGCTGATCATAGAAGCAGCATGTATGGGGCTCTGACCCAGAGCAACCGTTTGCCTCCTTTGTCTTTTGGTAGGCTTGCCCGAGCTCCTTAACTTTCATGCGGCACTGCTGTGTGTCCCTGTTGTAGCCTCTCTTCACCATGCCCTGTGCGATTTTGGCATATATATTAGCATTTCTTCTTTTTGATTGGAGTTCGGCCTGCACAGATTCTTCTCCCCATTCAGCAATCGGATCCAGTGTCTCCCTTTTGGTCCATGCTGGAGCTCGTTTGCAATTCTGGGGGGACTGCATGGTCACCTGTGCTGCTGAGCTCGCCATGCTGACCAAACAGGAAATGAAATTCAAAATTTCCCGGGGCTTTTCATGTGTACCTGGCTAGTGCATTGGAGTTCAGAGTGCTGTCTAGAGGGGTCACATTGGAGCACTCTGGGATAGCTCCCGGAGGCCAATACCCTTGAATTGTGTCTGCACTACCCCAAATTTGACCCAGCAAGGTCGATTTTAGCGCTGCTCCCCTCGCCATGGAGGAGTACAGAAGTCAATTTTAAGAGCCCTTTAGGTCGACGGAACGGGGTTGGTTGTGTAGGCGCATTCATTTTTAAAATCGACCTAATGCGGCTAAATTCGACCTAACCCCGTAGTATAGACCAGGGCTTAGAGTATCAGGTTTAACATTTGGACAGCTTGGGGATGCATCCAAACAACAAAACTTCTGCCCAGGATGGTCGTTGGAACTGTGGAGCTTGGCTTTGCTCCTCTCCACTCTCTCTAGCGTTCACCCTACAGTTTGTTCATAGTTTGTTGTTATAGATTAATAGTTGTAGTTCTAGTTATAGTATAGTAGTTTTGTATTAGTAGGGGAGAAGGGGGTTCCCCTCCTCTGCGTACTTGATTGGGCTCATGCCCAAAGCTCCGGGCTTTAAGCCCTGCGGATTCTGCTCCAAGCCCATGCCAATGGGCGACCCCCACAACTCTTGCCTGAAGTGTCTGGGGGAAGCTCACCAGGTGGAGAAGTGCAGGATTTGCAAGAGCTTTTGTCCCTGGACTAAGAAGGAGCGTGACTTTCGTTTGAGACAGCTCCTTATGGAGGCGGCTCTTAGTCCTCAGCCTCCAGTGGTGCGGCAAGACCCGGTGCAGAGAGCTTCGGTATGCAGAGCCCTGGCTTCAGCTACAGGAACGGTGCCGTGGTCGGACTCTGATAGACAGCTGCGGCACCGAGGTTCCCCGGCACCGCAACCAATATCTTCAGTCTGGCACTGCTCTCACTTGCCTGGTCAGAAGTGGCACCGGAAGCTGGAAAAGGCTGGCCCACCTCAGCAGGCACCACCCTTTCCGGATCCCCCTGCAGAACCTTGTCCTGCAGCAGAGCACCCGGGGACACAGGTGACAGCCTCGGCACCGTTGACTCTGGCACCGAGGATGGAGCTGTTGAGTCCAGTGCTACTGGACTACCCGACTCACAGCGTGGTTGAGGTCCAGTTGCCATCTTTACCAGATACCTTTGTGGCGGCAAGGGATCTGATTGCCTGGACTGTATCGCCATCCCCTCAACACACCAAGGCACCTCCACATGCCCGCATGGCATCATCCGGGGCAAGCCGACTCTTATTCACCTGCCAGCACTGTCGGTTGAGCCTAAATACCGATCCCGCTCTTGGCGCCATTCCCACTCCCGATGCTGTTCGCCGTCCTGGCACCGCTCTCGCTCTCCGGTGCCAGTCTCGACACTGTTCCGGTCGCCATCCAGGAGTAGATCCCGGTCCCGACGCTGCTCCCAACGCCGGTCATCATCATCGAGACCCAGGTCTAGATCCAAGTGCCGGTCCAGGTCCTGGCACCGATCTAGGTCCAGATACCACTCCACTCCCCAGTATCGCGGCACTGTTCTTCTGCATCTTGGCACCGATCTCCAGCTTCGCGGTACCGATCAACTTTGTCTCGTCGACCTGATTCGGCGCAGACCCACTTGGCACCACCATGACCATCGTGTTCCGCCTCTCGCTCATCAGGGTCTGAGGCAGGGTCACGCTTCTCAGACTGCCACCGCTCTGATCACGGTCACCTGGGCTCAGGGGCGGATCAGTGGCAGGCACAAGAACAGGGCCCCGCTCAAGGGTCCACCCAGTGGCTCTTTTGGACACCCTGGGCGTATCACCAGGCCCAGGGTGCTCCCTCTGGGGCTTCTCGCTCAGCCCTGTCTGAGCCGTGAGGTCCTGAGGCCTCTGCCAGCCGTCCTGCTCCCAGAGGCATGGAGACAGTGGCATCGTCCTTACAGGCGCCAGCTCCTCTTCCTCCAACTCCAACTCCTGGCCTGAAGCAGCGGGGCATAGCTCAGCAAGAGGATCTGGATGATCCTCTCCCTCCTGTGGCGGCATCCTCCTCTTCCCTGATGAGGCTGTGGCGGGTACTGCTATATCAGACCCCCCCACACCCCCATAGACCTCTGCGCCCACCAGGAACTCTTGCGCAGGGTGGCGCGGAACATGAACCTGCAAGCAGAGGAGGTGGTTGAGGTGGAGGACCCTGTGTTTGACCTTTTGTCCCCAGAGGCTCCTTCCAGGGTGGCCTTACCACTTATCCGGACCATTCAAACCGCAGCCAGAAGAATCTGGCAAACACCCGCCTCCATTCCCCCAACTGCTAAGGGGGTGGAGCGGAAGTATTTCATTCCCTCCAAGGGATATGACTATCTCTACACTCACCCACAGCCCTGTTCACTGGTGGTGGCCTCAGTGAATGAGAAGGAGCGTCATGGTCAGCAAGCCCTGGCACCTAAATCAAGAGGTCAAGCACCTCTAATTATTTGGGCACAAAGTCTACTCCTCAGGGGGGCTCCAGCTCTGGATTGCAAACCAGCAGGCTCTCCTGAGCTGATACAATTTTAACTCTTGGAACTCCATGATGAAGTTCAAGGAACTGGTTCCTCCGGAGTCCAGAGAAGAGTTTGGAGCTCTGGTAGAGGAGGGCAAAACGGTCGCGCGAACCGCTTTGCAGAACTCATTGGACACCGCGGACTCTGCCACTTGGACCCTCTCTTCAGGGATAGCAGTAAGGCGCATTTCTTGGCTGCAAGCTTCTGTCTTACTACCAGAGCTTCAGCAAACTTTGCAGGATCTCCCCTTTGATGGAGACGGCCTGTTCTCAGACAAGACAGACTTGAGGCTTCAAAGACTCTAGGGCCATAATGCATTTGCTGGGGATGCACACACCATCTACCTTGCGGAAAACATTTAAACTGCAGTCTCAACGGTCCTACCCTCCTCCTCGGCCGAGGCAGGACTTCTATAGGAGATGGGCGCTCGGTGGCAGGAGAAAACCCTCCAACCACCAATCCGGCAAGGCCCAAGGTCCTTCCAAGCCCTTGGCGGGTCCCAAACAAAACTTTTGAAGGGACGCCCAAGGACGGTGTACCGGACCTCAGTCAGGATCCTACCCCATTCTTGAATCATTTATCCTGTTTCCACCGTGCCTGGTCCCTCATAACCACGGACCGTTGGGTTCTTCGCATGGTGGAAAGGGGATACTCTCTCCAATTTTCATTCTCCCCACCCTCCCATCCCGTCCATCTTCAGGGACCCCTCTCATAAGCAACTCCTTATTCCAGGAGGTGCAGTTGCTCCTTGCCATGGGGGCGATCGAGAAGGTTCCAAGGGAGCTAAAAGGGGTAGGGGGTTCTACTCCCGTTACTTCCTAATCCCCTAGGCAAAGGGCAGGCTTCTGCCTATCCTGGATTTGCGCGGACTCAACAAATTCATGGTAAAGTTGAAGTTCTGCATGGTCTCCTTGGGCACTATTATACCTTTCCTGAATCCTGGTACACCACCCTTGACATGAAGGACGCGTATTTCCACATCGTTATTCATCTGACTCACAGACGCGTTAACCATGAACATTACCAGTTCACGGTCCTTCCCTTCGGCCTCTCCATGGCCCCCTGGGTGTTCACCAAATGTATGGTGGTAGTGGCAGCCTTCCTTTGTTGAGGACGGATACAGGTACACCCATATCTCGACGACTGGCTCATCCGAGAGTGCACCAAAGAGCAGGTGCAGGCTCACCTTCAATTCGTCACACACACGTTTCAATGGTTAGGCCTCCTGCTCAACGTGGCGAAGTCAACGCTAGAACCGACCCAGAGGATAGAATTTATCGGGGCGGTCCTAGACTCCATGCAGGCTCGAGCCCTCCTTCTGGATGCTCACTTCCAAGCCTTGTCAGGCCTCATCAGGAGCCTTCAAAGCTTCACAACCTCCACGGCAAGAACGTGATTGAGTCTTCTAGGACGCATGACTTCCTGCACATACGTGACCAGACATGCCAGACTACGGCTCCATCCTCTTCAAGCCTGGATGGTATCGGTCTACCGCCCAGGTCAAGACAGCCTGAACCTGGTGGTCACTGTTCTGGAGAGGGTCCTGGCCTCCCTCCAATGGTGGCTAGACGCAAGGACAGTATGCGGAGGAGTCCCTTTCCACACCCCTCAGCCTTCCTTATCCCTCGTCATGGATGCGTCAGCCCTGGGATGAGGTGCCCACCTTGGGGACATCCAGACGCAAGGTCTATGGGCCCTGTCTGATCTCTCTCTCCATATCAACGTACGGGATCTGATGGCGGTGCGTCTTGCGTGCCAAGCCTTCCGGGAGCGGTTGCATGGTCGTTGCTGGTAGTCCTCACAGACAACACCATGGCTGTGTTCTACATCAACAAGCAAGGGGGGGGCCTGTTCCTCCCCCCTCTGTCAAGAGGCCATTTGACTGTGGGAATTCTGCATAGCCCACTCCATTCACTTGGTGGCGTCATTTCTCCCAGGGGTCCAAAACACGTTGGCGGACCACCTCAGCATGTCCTTCCAATCCCACGAGTGGTTGCTCTGCCCTGATGTCATCTACCCCATCTTCCTCAAGTGGGGGTTTCCCCAGGTCGACATGTTTCTCGCGCAGCAACTGGCAATGCCCAGCTTTTTGCTCCCTCCAGGACTGCTCCCCAGACTCTCTCACAGACGCCTTCCTACTCCCGTGGATGAGCAGGTTGTTTTATGCCTTCCCACCATTTTCCCTTGTATACAAGGTCCTGCTCAAGGTACTCAGGGACAGATCACGACTGATTCTGGTTGCCCTGGTGTGGCCCAGACAGCACTGGTACACCACATTGTTGGAGATCTTGGTGGATGCCCCGGTTCTGCTGCCTTTTTCCGGACCTGATCACTCAGGGCCGCCTCTGTCACCCCGACCTACGATCCCTCCACCTCATGGCGTGGATGCTGCATGGCTGAGCCACTCTGAGCTACTCTGTTCTCATTTGGTACTGCAGGTTTTGTTGGGTAGAAGGAAACCTTCCACTCGGGCCACATATATGGCTAAATGGAAGTGATTCTCATGCTGCTCACTCACCGCAGCACACCCCCCGCGCCCCACCCAGGCATCCGTGCCTCTCATTTTGGACTATCTCCTGAGCCTGAAACAGCAGGGCCTGGTGATATCATCCATCAGGGTTCACCTGGCAGCCATTTTGGCTTTCCACCCTGGAGCGAATGGCCGATCTGTCTTCGCCAACCCCATGGTCAGTAGGTTCCTTAAGGGCCTGGACTGTGTCTACCCACAGGTGCAATAGCCAGTTCCCACGTGGGACCTGAACCTGGTCCTCTCCAGGCTTATGGGGGCCCCATTCAAGCCATTCGCCACCTGTTTCCTCCTATACCTCGCTTGGAAAACTGCTTTCCTCGTTCACATCGGCAAGGCGTGTATCCGAGCTCAGAGCTCTTACCTTGGAACCACAATATATGATCTTCCATAAGGACAAGGTGCAGCTACGACCTCACCCAGTCTTTCTTCCCAAGGTGGTATCAGCCTTTCATATCAACCAGGACATTTTCCTCCCGGTTTTTTACCCAAAACCGCATGCTACTCATCAGGAACAACAGCTACGCTCCCTAGATGTTCGTAGGGCCCTGGCCTTTTACATTGAGCGTACAAAGCCTTTCAGAAAAACGACCCAGCTCTTCGTCACAGTGGCAGAATGAACGGATGAAGGGCCTCCTGATCTCCTCCCAGAGGATCTCCTCTTGGATCACTTCCTGTATCCATGCTTGCTATTATCTGGCAGTGTTCCGACCCCGCCCCTCACCGCTCACTCTACAAGGGCCCAAGCCTCGTCAGCGGCTTTCCTGGCCTAGGTCCCAATCCAGGAGATCTGCAGAGCCACTACTTGGTCTTAAGGACATACTTTTACCTCTCACTATGCCATCGTCCGACAAGCCAGAGACGATGTGGCATTTGGTGGAGCGGTTCTACAATCCACTCCAACCCCACCACCTAGGTTAGGCTTGGGAGTCACCTAATTGCAATCGATATGAGCAAGCACCCGAAGAAGAAAATACGGTTACTCACCTTTTGTAACTGTTGTTCTTCAAGATGTGTTGCTCATATCATAGAATCATAGAATATCAGGGTTGGAAGGGACCTCAGGAGGTCAACTAGTCCAACCCCTGCTCAAAGCAGGACCAATCCCCAATTTTTGCCCCAAATCCCTAAATGGCCCCCTCAAGGATTGAACTCACAACCCTGGGTTTAGCAGGCCAATGCTCAAACCACTGAGCTATCCCTCCCCCCAAAATGAAAGTCCTATGAAAATGCTAGGAATATTTCAGAGGTAAATTGAGGTTCGTTATCAGATATAACTGATATCCATTCCAAACCCACCCTCCTTCCCCTCTGTTGGAGTAGCTGGCAAGAAGGAACTGAGGGGGTGCTGGGTCAGCTGGGGTGTCTATCCAGCGCCATGAAGGTGCCACTCCAGGGGGCTCCACAGCCGACCCACTGGGTGTTGCTAGGGTAAAAATTCTCTGGCTGTGCGTGCACACCTATTTGGAATGGATATGAGCAACACATCTCGAAGAACAACAGTTACAAAGGTTAGTAACCGTATTTTCCTTTACCTTAGAAACAAGTTCTGCATTACTGAGAAACCCAGGCAGAACTCCTCCCTTGAGTCAGAATCCAAGCAATATCACTTTTATATGGAGTAAGGACCATGTGGCTGCCTTGCATATGTCTGACATGGAAATATCCTGAAAGCAGGCAGCACTGTTTTGAACTGAATAGCCCTTGACATGGTCAGGGCAGCCAGATCAAAGTACACAATGTCCACATGAGCAAGATCACATAGCTAGTTGCCTTGTTTTAGAAGAGGCACAGTGGTTCCCAGGATGTGCATGTTGAATTTCTCTTTGTCCATTTACTGATTCAGGTCTCTGAGACTTAGGATGGGCTGGCATCCTTGTCTTTTTGATTATCAAGAAGTATCTTGAATAAAACCTTTCTGCTGTTGCTTGATGGTTTTCTTTAGCAGGAGAGATTGGATTTCATCCAGCTTCCCTTTCTGAGAAGGCAGGCTTCCCAGCACATTTTCCTGGGGGATGGCAGTCTGATGGATGAAATATAAAACTGAAGCCATAACTACTTATGGTCATTAAAGATCTACATTACTCCTAACAGGAGTAGAGGTATTAACTCTAGTGCCTTGGACAAATTCCTGCCTGGGTAATTATATTCTGCATACCTGAAATTTCCCTGTAATTTTAAATAGTCGATTTGTTCTTTGCATCCTGTCATATGTTGCTTTTTTAAAAAAAAAAATGTTGTGCACCGCTAAACAGTTGACTTGTTCTACTCAAGTAGTAAATGAAGTGATTCCTGTGTGGGTTTGTAAACCACTTTGGGATCCTTCAGGAACAAAGTTGCTGTATATAGGTAAGATATTATTTATATAAATTCTCAGGTTGGAAATTAAATCTGTTAAGGCACTCTTAAATTGCATGTGTGTCTTAACTGGATATGTGGAACATGTTTTGATATGTTTAATCTTGGAGAAGAGGGACCCAGTATCTAACAGCCTAATGTCTTCCATTTTTGAAAATTTCCTTCCTCTCATCCCTGTTTTTATTTTTGCAACAGTCTGTTGTCTGGAGAAGAGAGAACTTGACAGTTCATCTAACCTTTAAATTAGGTTCCCTTCTGTCTTTTAGTGTGTTCATATACTTTGAATTATCCAGCCTGCTTGTTAGAATTGTTCTGAATCATATTTTGCGTTTCTTTTAAGGACCCAAACTTAAGGACACAGTTCTACAACTAGTTGCACTATGGGATGATCCCATACCTTATGCAGAAGTCAGTGGGTTCCATGTGGGTGCAGGTGTCTGTTTATGGATTTGAAAGAATTGGGCACTAAATTGTCATTTAGTTTGGGAGATGGAGCCCTCTAGTCTATACTTGGTTTCATATCCATGGGGAGAATCAGCAAGACTTCAGTTTTTGGACAGACTTGCATAAGAAGAATCTCTATCCTTTGAGATCACAGCCTTTAAACAATGAAGAATGAACTCCGATTGTTGTGAATGGATATTAACAACTAAGTAATCTTAAAAATGTGGGTAGGAAGGATGGTGGTTAAGCATTAGAATAATATTTCAGTTAAAGTTTGACACTTCACTGAACCTAGTTCACATGCAAATAAGTAAAAACTTAATCCCCAAACCACTGAGCATATTACCCCACCTGACCTTATAGTTGGATGTTAGCCAGGCACAGAATGACTTAGTTAAATCTTGCTTGTACTTTCATGGTTGACCTCTCCGTAATCTCATATGGTGGAAAAAATTCCATGGGAAAATGAACCTTATGGAAAAAATTCCTTGTTTGATCAGATTAGAGAAATTTTGCCCTCACTTACATTTGTGCAATCCAATTTATTCAGCAAAGATATCGAAGTTGTGGGAAGACCACACGTTACCACCTTTCCCTTTTTGATGTTATTAATTCACTAACCTGCCTGTCTGTCCTTCATCCAAGTGTATTGTATATCAAATGGGGGAATGAGCTAGTAGACTGATAATATCTTTAAATGGTCCCAATTCCGTAAGGTGTTCCAGGACATTCCCATGTTTATGAAAATATTCTAATGGCTTCCCAGGTAGCAGAATGGAATGTTTTAACGAGATACTGGAATAAACTTAAGTAAAGCAAGATATGTCTACAACAGGAAATCTGTTTGGCCAGTGTTTTTCTCAGAGCGCTCTTTTCTGTTTCTGCTGATATTTGTGGTAGGGTGGATAGGAGCATACCACTTCATTGCTCACCTTCCGCTTCAGCTGGATCTTCTACTGAATTAATTACTGCATTTCTCACTTGGCATCTTTTCTTTTGTCATGTAAATAACAGATCTCGTAAATGTTGAAAATAATGGCTTCAGTGCAGGATCAAGCAAAAGAAGATTGGACTATGCAAGGGAAAAATCTTATTTTAATATTTTTACTAGTATCTAGATAGGTATCAAGAAAATTGACAAATATTTGAAAGACAAATGTAAATGCAGTAAATAGAGCATGTTTAAATGTACTTTGATGAAAATGGAATATGCTTAAACCTACTTTGCTTTCTCCTGCTTGCCACTGAGGCCTTGTCTACACTGCCACTTATAGCACTGAAACTTTCTTCACTGAGGGGTGTGAAAAAACACCCCCTTGAACGATGCAAGTTTCAGCGCTGTAAAGGTGCAGTGTAGACAGTGCTAAGGCATTGGAGCCTCGCGGAGGTGGTTTTATTACAGCATTGGGAGAGCTCTCTCCCAGGGCTGGAGCCGTGACCACACAGCCACATTAAAGCACTCCTGTGGCAGCCCTTTGACGTTGGTTGTGTAGAATCCCTTGCAGCACTTCTTAGGCTGCTTGTATTATTAACCTTAATCACATGACGTTATTGCTGTAACCCCATTCCTTCCCTGCCTCTTCTTATCTTTCATTTAATTAATTAATTTATTTATTGTTACTTTGCTTGCCCTGTTACTAGCAGCACTGTCGTCTGCTTGCTTTGTTGGCAGTAGTTCTAATGGTTCAGGTGTGGTGCATGCTATGTAGAGTGGCTGTTCTCCAGCCCTGAACCCCAGCTGCCCCAACCTGTTTTTCATTTGTTTGTCTCTACCTAACTGTATCTATCCTAATCTAATCTAAGTACTTATATTACACCGATTTATCATGACATCTAGTACTTATTACAGGTATCTGGGTCCTTGGAATGACCCCTTCCAAAGAGTCCAAGAGACTTGATCATGTGGAATGTGCTCAGAGAGAGCTTTTGCTCAGCTCCAGGAGTTCTGCTTCCCCTTTTTTACTTCTTTCAGGCAAACTTTATTCCATTTTTTAGCCTAGTTTTAACGTTTCCCTTTACATCTCGCAGTGGGGTGAATAGATTAGGCACAGTATGTAGCACGAATAAAGTACCATACAAGATTTCATTTTCAGCCCTCTGTGTGCCTGTAGAATTATGAGGTCACAGTATATGTTTCTGGGTTGTTCTTGTTGCTTTAAAACATTTTTGGACATAATAGTAAATTATTTTATTTTTGAAAATTCTACTGTGCATGCAAAAAACAGGAAAGAAATTTCACTACGTTGCTTGCACTTTTTAACATGTAGTTTTGTTTATGATTTTTAATTTTCCCCAATCTTACTATTTCCGCAACAAAAATGTGCACCAACCGTTCTCTAATCCAGTTCGCTCTTAACCTACTCTGTTTCAACATGTGTCCCAAACCCTGTTTTGTTTAGTAATAACTCCTTGAAGCTATGATCTGCCAGTTGACCATCCATATATGCCATATGTGAGATTAAGCTAAATAGTGTTGAGAGACAATCCAGATAAAGAATTCCAAAGGTTGACACTTGAGTATCATTTACATTTTAAATGTTGAATTCTTGATTATTTATACTGATGGAATATTTTGATGAAATATTAGAGGGAACATGCTTTGCAAGAAAACCTGGGAATGTAAGGAAGACGCATGTTAATTCAGAGTGGTAGCCGTGTTAGTCTGTATTAGGAAGAAGAACAAGGAGTACTTGTGGCACCTTAGAGACTAACAAATTTATTTGGGCATAAGCTTTCGTGGGCTAAAACCCACTTCATCAGATGCATGCAGTGGAAAATACAGTAGGAAGATAGATATATATATATATATATATATATATATATATATATATATATATATATATGAAAAGCTGTTCCATACCAACCCCGATCTTTTCATGTCCTGTGTGTGTGAGGCACTAGTGCCACAATCTTATGGACATCTACGATTGCCCTAATTATTGTTCCTGCCAGATACTGTGCAGCAGCATGGGACTCCAGTCATCACTGTGGCAAGTTGAAATCAGAGATCCACTCTGCCCTCTGATTCACTGGTGTGATCTGGACAACTCCAGTCTCCAGCCTTCCAGTTCTAGAAGGCATTGCTTCTCCGACGATTAGGCACGGAGGTAGGGCCCTGGCTGTATTACTGCATGCAGCCAATTATTAAGATAACTTCCTTCACCTCAAAGCAACTTCAAAAATGCCGACTGTAGTCAAGACATCTATTTTCTGAAATAGTTGAGCCTCTCAGACAGTACATCGGATATGACCTCTTTAAGGAACAGTGGGAACAGCGTGTGCAAGACTATATTTTGGATCAGTGGTGCATTTGTTGGCAGATTGACAATGCAGATCTGTATCCCCTACTCTCCCCAAATCACCTCTCTCATGTCCCTCAGAACAACCATATGAACCAAAAGATTCTTCTTTGTTATAACAGAATACATTATAATCATGGGCTGTTTAACTTACATCTTTGCCATTGTGGCTTCTTGAGTTCCCCCTCCTGATCCTTTGGAGCTCAAGAACAAACAGCATGCCATCTGATTATGGACTGCCGTCTTGATGGTGGATGGATGCGCTTGACGTCTCCAGTTGATGGTGCTGGGACAGAATGGCTATGTCACTTACCAAACATCTAATTCCTTGTTTGTGCTGTCAGAAGCCATATGCTTGAAGTAAACACTCTTATTTGTCATTGCATCTTTGGGAATCCTTGCTGAGTTAACAATTGAACCTAGATCCCCTGAGTTCCAGTTTGGCGAGTTTACCACAAGACCAACTTTCATCCAGCATAGAAACAAAAGAGTGCAAAACAGAAAACAACTCTTCTCCACAATCCTGGAACTGTCATGGAACTACAAGCAGTAAGTTAAAATTTAGTGGTGATAAAAGGTGTCTTGGTTGTCAGTTGTCAGCTCCAAATGAAAATTTCAGATAATTTTTCTTTTAAGACCAACTGGTTAATTCTTTATTTGCTACTAGTTAATATTAAAATATTAAAAATAGCTCTTAAATTCACACTTAACAATAATTGTAGGAATATTTGTTGAATTTCCCTCTCTTGTTTATCCAGTTAGTATATAGTGCTGAAAAGTAATTATCCTACGTATTTCAACTTGGTGAATTAGTTAGTGTTCTGTGTATACAAGATGTACTGACTGCAACTGATTAAGTGCTAATAAAAACAAGAATAAACTGGATTGCTTTTAGCACCTAGATCATTCTGCAGCTTGTCAAGTACATTCTTTTAACGAGAAGTATTTTGATTAGAATATATTATACTTGGATTGTTTAGAAAGGGGAGAAGTCTTACCATCCCACTCAGCCCTCTTGCACAAGTACACCTTACACAAAATTCCTTCACAGAGGGAGGATAGTGGCTTGTGCCCACTACTACAGCCCAGAGATTGTAATTGTAGCTGCAGAGTGGTTATGAAAATACTGCATACATTGAAGGAGAAGGTTTCTGTTCACCACCACTACCCATGTGCAGGTCATGTAAGAAAAGCCCATTCACTCAGTTTTTCCACAGGTAATAAGGATTCCGCTCTAAACACTATATGTTAAATTCAAACATTTTATCTGTCATGGGACTGGGATGTGGGACATAAGTCCTAATGGTTGGAGCAGGAGTCGATAGCCAGGAATCGCAGCCCTGGGTCAGAGCCAGATTTGGAGGTCAGGGGCCAGAGCCAAGGGTCAGTGCGAAAGTCAGGAATCAGAGGTGAGGGTCAGTGGAGTGAGATAAGGCAGGAGCAAGGCTGGAACAAGGTGCGAGCAAGGCTGGGACACAGGAGCTATTGCAGCCGTGGGCAAATGCTTTGAGCAGCCAGCGAACTGCTGCTGCTGTTGAGCTTAAGAGCAAGCCTGCTGGCTTCCTCAGCCAATCTGGCAGGGCACTCTATGAGGTGGTCTAGCTGATGCAGCCCAGTTGTGCTCATTAGGCTCACAGATGACTGAGCAGACACAGCTCCAGGGCCTTATTCCTGAAACTGTTTTAGATGATAAAAGCTACATATAAGTGCTTAGATGTTATAGTGATGATTGCTATAGAAAACCCTGTGTTAGAAAGATGTACATCATGTGTGAATGCAGTTCATGCATTTTTGTGATGTTTCACAAATTCACATGATGTCTCTGAATGCTAATATTTTTGCATTTGGGGGTTTGATTACCTCAAAGATGTATAACAGACATAGCCTGAAAGCTTCTTATTGGAATCTCATCGAAGAAGCCTTGTGCATAAATTATTCTGAGGCTTTAAGCTAAGGTTGGGAGTAATTTATAAGATCTTAAGAGCCACCTACAGATGGTAGCCATCACTCTGTCTGGAGTGGCTCACGACTGTGAGTGCCAACCTCAGAGCACATTGTCAAGACACAGGGCATGAACCCGAAACTGATTGTGTGTCGTATGCTTAGATTTTACGAACCCAGTAACAAGTGTGAACTCCGCAGACACTATAAAAGCCTTAATAGGGAGCCACAGACAGTGCCCTTGGGTTTGCCAATCTGTCTTGCCACCCAGGCAAGCTTGCCTCTATGATAGATGGTCCCTTACACCACAAATCATAACAGTATTCAACAATATTCCCAGTCCCAAAAGTCAGTTGCACTCAGATCTCAAACCAATCCTGTAAGAAACAAACTAAAGTTTTATTAACTAGGTAAAAGAAATGAGTTATTTACAAGGTTAAAGCAGGTAAACATACACACACAAATGGGGTATAATCTTAAATTCAAAAGCGAATAATGCTTCAAAAATAAGCAAGTCCTTTAGGGCTAACCCAAGGCAAGCAGCTTGGGGAATCTCTTGCTTATGTTTAGGAATCTTTGCCCTTCAGAGTCCAGACAGCATAAAGATATCAATTTCTCCTTAGCAGGCATTTTTATTCCCTTTCCCCAACATTCAAGCTGTGATGGGATGTGGGCTCATACATGCACCCTCTTCCGGTGTGTGGGGGAAGCAATAAGCAAAGTCTTCTGTCCACAGTGACCTGGCTGATGTCTGAAGAGCTTCTTTTGTTGGGGAGATAACATCTCTTGTGGTAAACTAGCATTTCACACTTGGTAATGCTTCTCCCTTAACTGTGGGGAATTTACAGTCTTAGGGCTTGGTTACACTGGCAAGTTTTGTTGCCAAAAACTGCCTTTTGGCGACAAAACAGCACAAGCCTACACGCTACAATGGGACTTTTGTCACAAAAAATGCCCAGTTTTGGCTACAAAAAAACTGTCATCCCTACGAGAGACTTTTGTCTTTTCCCCTCCCTTTATTGTTGACAAAGAGCCAGTGTAGACACTGCTGATCGTTTTGTCCACAGAACTGGCTTCCACCAGTATCCCACAATGCCTGCCCTGATTGCTATGCTCAGTGTTTTGATTTCTGCTGCCCTGCAGGCATGCATCCCTCCCCTTTCAAAGCTCTGGGAAGTATCTGTGTGCTGCTCCATTTAGGGAACAAAGAACAAATCACTGGAATGCTCCTGTTCTGCCCTGCTCTAGGAACACAGCAGCAGGCAGACTGGTGTTCTGCTTTGCCATTCCTCAGTACGGAAAGCTCACAGAGCTGCTCATGATGCTGCTCTCGGCAGCTGAGGGGGCTGTGGGAGAACTCGGAGAGATTCCCAAGATGCACAGTGATCAGCTCTTCCTTCCCACAACACTGCACTCTGGGATACATACCCACAGTGCATTGCTCACCCTGTTGATGATGATGTCCCCAATGTGGACATGATCTGTCGACAGAGGCAGTAAGCGTGAACACCCTTTGACGATTTTTTTTGTCGACTTTTGGGTGTCAACATTAAGTTTTGTCAACAAAACTTGGTAGTGTAGGCAAGCCCTTAGGCCAGGTGTACACTACAGACTTCTATCAGTATAACTACATCACTTCAGGATCTGAAAACACCCCGAGTGATGTAGTTATACCAAACTAACCCCGGTGTAAACAGCACTATGTTAATGGGAGAGCCTCTCAGGGAGGTGGATTAACTGCTGACGGGAGAAGCTCTCCTGTTTGGCGTAGTAGTGTCTTCACTAAAGTGCTACAGTGGTGCAGCTGTGCCACTGTAGCACTGTATGTAAAGACAAGTCCTTAGTAAACATTTTTATAGTTACAGAACAAACATTTAAACATTACTTGATAACATGGGATACAGATATTATAAATAGGATTAATACATGAAGCATCCCACAAGCATTCTAAAAAGTCTAAACACTAAACATTCTTACAACTCTAATATCTGTTTTAATATTAGTAACACACAGGTAAGCCATATTGGTTTCCAGCTATGCATTTGCCAGTGTTCGTTGTCGCCTAGGGACCTTGGCATGAGCTGACACCTCATCTGCTAGTGTCACAGTAGCATGCCAAGATCTGTAGGGCTTGATGTAAACCACTCATTTTTGACTAGTCCACTTTTCTGAGATCCACCCTCAAATATTCAGAAGAATACTTATATATTATATTTTGAGTACAAAGTCAGGTATAAGCTATATTACCTAAATTGTTCCAATACTCAGCCATATATCGTGTCAGTGAATGAAGAGTTTGGTCCCACGGGGTGCCTAATATTACCCATGTTGATGTCATTCCCTTTAGTATTTATCTGTGTAAATCGGCATTGAGAAGAGAGAGATGGTGGCAGAGATTTTCAAAAATGACTAGTTATTTTGGTATCTCTATTTTCAGATGTTCAACTTTTGAGACACCTTAAAAAGGAGCTTGATTTTCAGAAAATACTGAATCAACCACCCTCTGATGGTAATCAGGCTCCATTAAGATATACTTTGGGCATCCAAAGTATTTTTGAAAATCTTGACCTGTATTTATGTTGTCACCGTGCCTCAGTGGGTAACAGCTGAGGAGGATGCCACATTCAGGACAAACTGCTGAGAAATAGGGAAGACTCACCCCAAACTGGTGATTATTCTATCATTAGATTATAGCAAGCAGGTAACAAAAGTAAACTTCTGTCTCACCATATTAATTAACAAGAAGTCAAAGTTACAATCTCCTTAGGCATTCCAAACCTTGTCTCACCACCCAGACACCGGACTCTATGATGAGTGGTTATTGAAAACCTATTTAATCAAACATAGGGTTCTTCTAATCCCATGAGATCAGCCACATAGCCAGGTCAAGATATAACTCATATCTTACCTAATAATCATGCTGCTGCCAGTCCTTTAGTAACTAAAATCTAAAGGTTTAATAATAAAAGGTAGAATAAAAGAGTTAATAATGGTTAATAGATCATATACATACAGATAATTGCAAAGACTAACAGATGTATTGGAGCATAAGCTTTCATGGGTGAATACCCACTTCGTCAGATTTTTGTAGTAAATCCACAGTCCAGAGAATTAGTCAGGAAAGAGGCAAAATGGAGGAATCTCCGGGGTCTTTTACACCCTTTGCCATGTGCCTGGAAATTTACTGGCTCAAACACAGCTCACAGCCTCTGATTGTGGAAAGTTACAGGCCTAAGATGGAGTCCAGGGTCACATGAGCATATCACATGTCCTTATATGTTTTGATGACTCACAGACGCAGCCATTGCCCATATCTGTGCTGAGGTGTCCACAGGAAGGCTTACTGGGTGGGATATGTTTCTTCTATGGCCCACTGTTAGAGTGAAGTGTCCTTAATGGGCCATCAAGCTTGAATAGTCCATTCACAATGGGCTGGACAGACTGGATGTGAACTATCTTGTGGATGTTACCCCAGGAACAAACACATTTGAGATATAGATACTCAGCCAATATTCATTATTTCAGATACAGTGTTGATAAATGGATTTAAACAGGGTAATCTTATTTAGCAAATCATAACTTTTCCATTGATACCTTACATGATATACTTTATACGAGATTTGTTGCAATTGTATAACAGTGGCCATATCAATGATATAAATGGTCATATTTAATCATACAGCATGACGTGTTAATATTTATTTAATTACCATCTCAACTAAATTGGCATTTATGTGAAATGTGTCTCTTGTGTAGCAGATATTTTAAATACTCAGTGAGAACTAAATTAAAAATTCTGCCATCCACATAGCTTAAGTTGTTAAATTATTTTTGGTTTTTGAAGCAGAATTGATCATAAATCTTCCAAATTGCAATTCAGATCTCTAGTTCCTTTAGTGACTGTATACATATGCAACTCCCATTGAAATCTCATGTGCCTCCCAGGACAGTATTTGGCACTGTATGTTTCTGCACTGACCATTTAAGATTTTTTAAGTTTAAAAACTTCCTCTTTTAATAACCTTCTTAACCAATTATTGACTTTTATTTTACAATCAAAATCTATTATCCCAGTATGTGAAAGCAGAGTTGAGTTACTATTTGAAAAACAAGACCCAAAACAATTTTTTTAGAGTTCATCAGTGAGGATTGTGGTTTCAGTAGTTGCATTACAGTGTTTGTCTAATGTTGTCTGCAAATCTTGTGTTGTATGTAGAAAGTTTTGAGTCCAGTAGTGTCCACAATACGCTTTGGAGTTGAAATGGCCGTGTAACTAGAAATAGCCATATAATTCAGATTGCTATAGTGAACTTCTAATGGACTTGCCTATCAGTTATTTATGTAACTCATTTGATCTAAACATCAGAAATATTTTAGTTTCAACACATAAAAAGGTAGATCTGCCTTATGTAAATTCGGCATGGCTCAATTGATTTATAGTAGCTGTAGATCTGGCCCAAAGAGTTGGATTTGTTAAACTTATATACAGTGTGTGCAGTGCCACAAAAAAGGTGATCTTCAGAAAACCTATATTTGCACATGCAAACAGAGTTGTTATGCATGCAAACTAGCATCTAGCTGTGAAATGATCTGATTTTCAAATACAAGAAGTGCCCACAATTTGAAAATTTGACCCGGGATGTTGTCTCTGGCTGAGAGTAACTTATTTTTAAAAATAAAAATACATTATCATCAAAATAAGTTATATGAATTCTCTCATAAATTAATGTGGTGTTTGGACACAAGTTATGGTATAGTAGCTCTTTCAAAAGCAATTAGGAAGTGAGAACCCCATTAAAGTTTAATAGTTCTGGCACTATCTTGAATGAGACAAAGCTGTTACATGTAACATGTTACCTTTTTCATGGTATGTATGTTCTATGCATATGAAATTCAATTTCCTTTTTATAAGTTAATAACATAGGTAATTGTTTTTGTTGGAAGTAGAGAATATCACTGGTAAAACTATTAAATGGATTATTTCATCAGGATATAACAATAAATGGATTCCCCACACTCTGAGAGTCCCATCAGGACCACATATGTAATAAAACAAGAGTGATGGGGAATCTGGAATGCTAATTAGATGGCAAGGAGGTGGTGATTTGTACAAACAACAATCACACATCTTTCTCTTCAGACAACTGTTTTTGTTTAACATTCTAGTTCTAAAAGGATTCATGAAACAGGAGAATAATTTGGCTTAGGTTGTCTGAAATATTCGTGGTTCATCATGGTAGCCTTCAGTATCATTTCGTTTTGACAACTGTTTATTGACCTTGAACTGAACACCAGAACCGTTGATAAGAAAAATAGTGATCTTGTGCCTAGTGTTTCATCCACACAACAACAAGGCTAACTGCTGGGCTGGAGTTTTGCTTAAATATTAAAAATTCTTGAGGGGTATCTATTACCTACATTCAGAAAATTGTTAATGCTTTCTGTATGTGTTTCACAAGATATATTACAGTATTTCTATAAAGAAAATGTAATATAATTAATCCCTTTTTTGTGTGTCAGTGTACCCAGATCCCACAACAAAGGGGATAATTATAATATTTGAAATAATATGGCCAAAATATATGCATGTAAATGTTTCTGAGACTTGAGAGCCTTAAGTTTTGTTGTCTTAATGTAAACCAAAACAGGTGAATTCACAGATGACTAAGCCTACTACAACAATTTAGTGAGGTTTTGACTTGGTGCAGCATTAAAAGCCATTTAATTTAAAGTTAAGAATGATAAAACTTGAGCCATTTTGAAGAAAATAAAGAAATATGAATTTAGGGCATCACAAATAAAGTAAATAGTGATACTGTAATTAATTGGTACAACTAATTTTTATGTGGAGGTAGCCCTAACCTGAAACAAGTCTCCTTGCTTCCTTAATTCTTGTCTTTTCTAGGAGTGCTATGAAAGGTGCCAAATGTGGTGGTGGTGGTTTTTTGACATGCCATTGAATCCAGTAGGAACTTGATTGAGATGATTAACAAATTTCTACTTTTACTTACTTATGGTACTTCCTGACTTACTATACAAATAGGGTGACCAGATAGAAAGTGTGCAAAATCAGGAAAGGGGTGTAGAGTAATAGGCACTCCTATAATAAAAAGCCCCAAATATCAGGACTGTTCCTATAAAATAGAGACATCTGGTCACCCTATATACAAATTAAGGTCCTGATCTGGCAAATACATAAGTATGTACTTAACAAGTAGTCCTAGTGAAACCAGGTGGACTATTCATGTCTGTAAAGCTGTGCACGTGCTTACATCTTTGCAGGATTGGAGCTAACGCAGGTAGAAATCTTCTTTATGTGTCTAACCAATTTCATATGTTGTTTAAGTTATTAGATTCTTTATTAGTTTCAGAGTAGCAGCTGTGTGAGTCTGCATCCGCAAAAAGAAAAGGAGTACTTGTGGCACCTTAGAGACTAACACATTTATTTGAGCACAAGCTTTCATGAGCTACAGCTCACTTCATCGGATGCATCCGATGAAGTGAGCTGTTGCTCACGAAAGCTTATGTTCAAATAAATTTGTTAGTCTCTGAGGTGCCACAAGTACTCCTTTTCTTTTTGTAGATTCTTTATATTGCTGTTAGAATCTGATCCTAGAAGCCCACATGTGTAATGTGAATTCTAAGGGCTATTTCTGAGCAGAACTATGTGTTTGCAGGATTGGCTCCATAATTTTGTATGTTTAGAAATCTAAGAGTGACAAAGTAAAACTTATCCATTGATCTTGGACTAAGCCTAGAAGTGAATTATTTAGGAAAGTTTGACAAAAATCCATTGAGCCACTTCTGAGTTATTTGAAGATGACAAATATGCATGTTTGATTTTTTAAAAAAACCTTGAGAAATGCCTGGATAGAATAAGTGAAATATAGGTTTAATTTTAAATCTCCAATTTGATATGTACTTAGTACTTAGCTTGTTTTATAATGCACATAGAGAAAGGTGTGGAACTGAAGTTATTGTGGAAGCCTTATTTCTGAAATTTCCGTGATTTTAAATCTCAAAACTAATATTAATTTTTTTATATATGTTGGCCAGTCAGGCAACACAGGAAAAAGGTCAAATTTTCAGAGTCCCATCCAGTTGGCAAACTGTGCATAATCCACATACGTTGGTTGGGCACACCAATTGTGTAATTTCATATGCCTATGCAATTACTGGATTTACATATGGAAATATAGGGATTTGCTTATATAATAAGTATGCACATTCAGCATAGATAATCTGTTATGTTCATAGGTCCAATGTAGAAAAAAAATTGTGGGCAACCAGACGTAATGTCATAAGAGACCTGCAGCTTTACTGTTGGGAGACATCAAAAAGATAGTGAAAAGTGAGGGGGAGAACACATTTCCCTCTCCCTCTGCCTCCAATCTACTGGTTGCACCTATGGCTGAATGGAGCTTTGCAAATCAGACCCAAAGCTGACTTTATCCACTTACTAGTTAAGTAGCTTCAAATCCTTTGGACAATTTTTAACTAATTTTAAGATCAAGCAATGACTTGCAGTGCACGTATTACAACAGTTTTTCCTGAGTATTGAGCATAAATATTCTGCAATAGGGGTGTTGGTTTGGCTAGCCTTTTTTCTGATATTCTTTAACCGTAGATGCACTGTTTCTTATCCACTTTTAACACTGACTATTTTCTCCTTTTATGGGAAACAGATGGAATGTCTGGAATTTTACTTAGAAAAAGGAATCTGAATCCTGCTGTGCAATAGTAATACACTTGTCTTTTTTTCTAGCTGCAGACGTAGAATTCAATACCAAAGGCATTTGAAAAATTGAAGGTGATTTATTGCCAAAGTTTAATATTTTTAAAATTAGGTAGCTGTATTTGGCTACAAGGTTAATATCAAGAGGTGAAATTTAATTCTTTTGTTGGGAAAATATATATTTTAAAAGGGAGAAATATAATTCATAAACCAGAATCATTTATCTTTTTATATTCTATTTAATTTTGTAATGTCTGTGTTTAAAAGGATTCCTTAAAAGTGTGCTTACCTATCACACTGTCTACAAAATCCAGGCACTCACATTCAAGTAAGGCTTTGATCTTGCAAAATGCTGAGCAGCCTTAACTTCTTTTGACTTCATTGAGAGTTGAAGAATCTCAGCACTTCATAGGACCGATCCCTAAATGAATAGTGAAGGCATAATAAATTCTATGCTGCACACATGATAAACATAAATATATTATTCTTATCAAGTACAAAGAAAAATACATTTCATCACACCACAGTGACCTTACTTCTGACACCAAATAACTGATCAGTATTCTCAAAATTAATCAGCGATCCCAAAACAAAAGTCTTATTTAAAACCCTCACAAAAATTATGGGTAGAATTTTCAAAAGCACTCAGCTTTGGCCTAATTTTGTATAGACCAGGATACAAAAACTCAAAACAGTATCAGACCCTGCCAGAACAACAGGTACAAAACCTGCAGGCATATTTCCCCTACTACAATGATCAATACTCCCCACAAGATCCCTGGGTCCTATACATGCCTTTCACAATATGTAGTGTACCTCATCCAGTGCACTAAATGCCCCAATAGCAACTATGTGGGTGAAAGCAGACAATCATTGTGCTCTCGAATGAACTGACACAGAAAAATGATAAAAGATACAAATACTGTATCATCTGTGGGTAAACATTTTTGACAATTCTGTCATTCCATAGCTGACCTCTCAGCCCTCATCATCGAAGGAAACCTGCACAGCACCTTCAAAAATGGGCCTGGGAGCTTAAATTCATGACTTTGCTCGACACTAAAAATCATGGACTGAATAGAGATGCTGGATTTATGGCTTATTCCAACAATCCGTAACTCGCTAACAATCCTTCCCCCCAACTGCTTCCCCCCAACCTCCTTCCTCCCTATGACGGGAGGGATGTTAACAGGCTACTATTTCATATTGAATGGTCTCTTGAAACGTGTTAACTACTCATGCTAAAAAATCTGTTCCATCCAGGGTTTAACTGTAAGCAAGTCTACACTACAACATTAAGTTGATCTAAGTTATGTCACTTACAGCCGCCACAGACTTGTCTCTCACAAGTCTTGGGAGACAGGCCAGTCCTTGCCTACAGACAGCCCCGCAACCTGAAGCAAATACTCACCAACAACCACATACCACACAACAGAACCACTAACCCGGGAACTTATCCTTGCAACAAAGCCCGTTGCCAATTGTGCCCACATATCTATTCAGGGGACACCATCACAGGGCCTAATAACATCAGCCACACTATCAGAGGCTCGTTCACCTGCACATCCACCAATGTGATCTATGCCATCATGTGCCAGCAATGCCCCTCTGCCATGTACATTGGTCAAACTGGACAGTCTCTACGTAAAAGAATAAATGGACACAAATCAGATGTCAAGAATTATAACATTCATAAACCAGTCGGAGAACACTTCAATCTCTCTGGTCACGCAATCACAGACATGAAGGTCGCTATCTTAAAACAAAAAAACTTCAAATCCAGACTCCAGCGAGAAACTGCTGAATTGGAATTCATTTGCAAATTGGATACTATTAATTTAGGCTTAAATAGAGACTGGGAGTGGCTAAGTCATTATGCAAGGTAGCCTGTTTCCTCTTGTTTTTTCCTACCCCCCCCCCAGATGTTCTGGTTTAACTTGGATTTAAACCTGGAGAATGGTCAGTTTAGATGAGCTATTACCAGCAGGAGAGTGAGTTTGTGTGTGTATGGGGGTGGGGGGGATGTGAGAAAACCTTGATCTATGCAGGAAATAGCCCGACTTGATTATGTAAAGAGCTGTCACTTTGGATGGGCTAGCACCAGCAGGAGAGTGAATTTGTGTGGGGGGGTGGAGGGTGAGAAAACCTGGATTTGTGCTGGAAATGGCCCACCTGTTGATCACTTTAGATAAGCTATTACCAGCAGGACAGTGGGGTGGGAGGAGGTATTGTTTCATGATTTCTGTGTGTATATAAAGTCTGCTGCAGTTTCCACGGTAAACATCTGATGAAGTGAGCTGTAGCTCACGAAAGCTCATGCTCAAATAAATTGGTTAGTCTCTAAGGTGCCACAAGTACTCCTTTTCTTTTCACAGTAATTAAATCGCTTTTGCATGTTCACAGTACGCTCCTTGTGTTGGTGGTGTGCATCCTCACTAGCAGCGCTTGCATCACTGCAGAGAGCAGTGGACTCTGGATCGGCATCCCATGTGCAACTTGCCACCATCTAGCACAAGGTGTTTTGGGAAGGGTTTGCAATGCCTCACGTGGGCAAATGAATTGCAGAGGGGTGACTGGAAACATGGTTTCAACGTCTCGTAATGCAGTTTTCTTCATCCTATAATTTTATCTGCATCCCATAAGGTTTCACACCTCTTTCAAAAGTCCCACAAACCCATGTGTTCGTCATCTCTGTGCGAAGCACGGATCCTGCACAGCTCTGCACTATTGTGATGAGCACTGAGAACGCAACGTGCCTGATCCTGCAGTATTTACAGAGCTGCATGAGGAGCCTGATGGAGTATGTTGATTCCTTGCAGGCTAGCTTGCTGTGCACCATGGAAAGAAATAATCCAAGGTAGTTGCTGGCAGTTGTGAAGCAGCTGCAGTCGGAGTGCCAGTTTTGGGCCCAAGAAACAAGCACTGATTGGTGGGGTTGCATCGTTACGCAGGTATGGGATGAAGAGTGGTGGCTGCAGAACTTTCAAATACGCAAGACCACGTTCCTGGAACTATGTGCAGAGCTCATCTTGGCCCTCTGGCTCAGAGACACCAAAATGAGAGCTGCACTGATGATGGAGAAGCGAGTGGTGATTGCTGTGTGGAAGCTTGCAACTCCAGATTGTTACCAATCAGCTGGGAATTAATTTGGAGTTGGGAAATCCACCCGGGGGGGGGGGGGAGGGGGATTGCTGTGATGCAGATGTGCAGGGCCATTAATCGTATCCTGCTACGAAGGACTGTGACTCAGGGCAATGTGCAGGACATAGTGGATGGTTTTGCAGCAATGGGGTTCCTGAACTGCAGCAGGGTGACAGATGGCACACATATCTCTATTTTGGCACCAGATCACCTTGCCAGAGAGTACATCAACAGAAAGGGCTACTTTTCTATGGTATTGCAAACGGTGGTGGATCACCGGGGATGTTTTACTGATATCAGTGCAGGATGGTCAGGGAAGGTGCATGACACATGCATCTTTAAGGACACAGGCCTGTGCAAAAAGCTGCAAGCAGGGACTTTCTTTTCAGATCAGAGGATTATCCTTGGGAATGTTGAAATGCCAATAGTCATCCTGGGAGACCCAGCCTACCTCTTACTACTGGCCTCATGAAGCCATAGCCCGGTCACCTCAACAGCTGCAAGGAGCATATCAACCACAGGCTCAGCAGGTGCAGAATGACAGTTGAATGTGCCATTGGCCACTTGAAAAGCCTCTGGCACTGTCTATGCTGTCTACTCACAAGCTTAGACTTCATTGAGAAAAATATCCTGATGGTTATAGCTGTCTGCTATGTACTTCATAATATCTGTGAAGCAAAGTGGGAGAAGTTTCCGCCGTGGTGGAGGGCAGGGGTGGAACGCTGTCTGCTGATTTTGACACCGGGGCTATCAGAAGAGCTCAACAGAGAGCTCTATGACTCAGGGAGGCTTTGAAAGACATGTTAATAATGAGCCACAATAATGTGTGTTGCTGTTATGTGGTGTGTCTGACGTTTTTCATCCCACTTTGAACCCTGTAATGAGTGCTGTGTATATGGTAATATAACATAGCTAATGCACCTATTGCTATTATATGTCAACTCGAGCCAGCATATGTTGTGAACTAATAAAGATGAATTACGTTTCCATAAATAGACTTTTTATTCCAAACATGTACAAACAAACATATTTAAAAGTGAATTAAACTTTATAAATACAGGGAAAAGAACCTTTGAATGGGAAAAAACAGTCATTTCCATTTCAGAAATCCATACACTAACCCCGTGTCTCCCAGGTCATTGTATGTGTGGCTGTGATTGTTTGCACTCTTCCCCAGAGTGGAGTGGTATGGCATAGTGCAGTGGCCTCAGATGCCACGTGGAATGTTGGGGGTGTGTGTAGGCAGGTCCTAGAATGCAGTTCTGTATGGGCTGCAGAGGGAGGCGAGCATGGATCTGTTGAGCCTGAAAATCAACCAGACTATCTCGCATGTCTGTTTGCTGTTCAGAAGTGCTATCACCTCCTGCTGCATGTCAATCTCCGTTTCCCACGCTTTTCTACTGTCTGTATTCTCCCTGTCCATTCTGTCCACGAGCATGATCCTCCAAGCCCTCTGCTCATTATCCGCAGCACCAGAGGCATTGAGGATCTCTTGGAACATGTCCTTCCGTGTCCTCTTCCTTCTCCTCCTTATCTGTCTGAGTTGCTCCACTGGTGTGGATGGAGAGACCCTCAAGGCCACATTTCCAGTCGCAAAAAATACAGTGCACAGAGGTACTATTGTGAGTGTATTCATTCCCCTTGATCCACACAGGATACAAGCACTACATTCTCATTTCTGATTGGGATTCGTTGAACACAGCAGCAGCCCCAGCTGTAGTGAGTATGGCCCAGGGCGCGGGTAAGCTGGCCCAATGGGTGGTGGGGGCGGGAGCTCAGGGGCATTGAGTATATGTGGATAGGGCAACTGAACTGAATACTGGCACCATTTTCCACAGGCAGTGGTGACGTTAGCTGATATGTCATTCCTGAGGGTTACAGAGGCTGAAGGGGAATAACTCCTGTACGTGTCCGACTACAGACCGGGTCTGTATGCTGCTAGCCTATGTGTTGCAATGATGACTGCTGAAGTAATTGCTGAGTGATGTGGGAAAGTGTTCTACAGTGGTGGAAGAAATAAGACAGCCCTCCCCAGAAACCTTTGGCAGATGATTGCAGATATAGGCGACTAGTAACCGCTGAGAGTACAGGGGCACAATTTAAAGGTTATGGTGGTATTGCATTGCCCCATACATGGTGCTTGCACCACGGCCCAAATTTAGCCCTAACAGACCTTACAGGGACACTGTGAAACTGATTATACACAAAGTGCCACCAATACATAAAATAAACTTAAAAAATGTAGAGGAGACTCTTTTTCCCCCCACACGCATACCCTAATCTCTTTTGGTTTTCATAATCTTACTTGTTAGCTTGTCACTATAGTAGGTACAAAGTTTTCAGACAGAAATGTGATTTTCAAGTTGACGTGCCTTTAGCCGTGATCCTACATTTCTGCCCACCTGGAGGGTGAGGAATGTAGGACTCCTAGACCCAAAGGGAATTCCAGACTGACTGGCACAAGCCTGGTGTAAAGCAGGACTGGGATGGTGGTCATCTTAATAAAAAGTGTAAGCACTTTTGCAACCCTGCTTTCAGGAAATATTACTCTCCAGTCAATGTTAGATCTTTCATATATATTGGAAACTTGACAAATCATTATTGATCAAGCAGTTCGTGCTCCTGAAAGACCCCAGGAGAAAGTATGTTTCCAGAATTGCTGCAAGTGGTCTTGTCCATACACAAGCAAGGGACACAAAAGTAATTTATTCCTGTCTCTCCCTGTTTGGGGAATTGTGTCCTCCCTCAGAAACACCTGAAAAGAGCATCTGGTGGAAAAATGTCTGCAAAGATACTCCCTGCTGTTAGTAGTAGGAGGAATTTATATGGTTTATTTTTAAGTTGGAACAATTACCACATATATGTACCTCTATAACAGATGCTTTGACAAGAGCAAAATAAAGCTGACAGGCATTCATGGAACACCACCCAGGACTGGAAAATTATTCTTTAGAATGTATGAGATAAAAAAAGACACTGGGAGGTTCTATTGAGCTCAGGCCTGAAGGAACTCTCATGTTCAGTCTATCCTCCTGTTAATTGAATGGGATAGCTAGATACACAAGAGAACTTGAGTGCACAGAACTGTTCTGTATAGCATAAGGAAGCTCAACAGCTCTGTCATACGCAGAACACAAGAGTGCATCAAACCATAGTTAAACATTATGGGCCAATATTTCTTCACACTAGTGGGGTGAGTCTATAAATAGGTTGAAGACCCATACCTTAAAAGGCTCAGAGTGAGCAACACACTTGAACTATATAGAAAGATGTAGCGTGCTGTTAACCATGAATATCCCATTAACTCCTGACGTTTTGACTTGTAATAAAAGGAATATTTCATTTCAAGAAAAAGTAAAAATAAATGGAATGATGAGGCATCTGGTAACATAAAATTAAATGCAGCACTGTAGTCCACTATTAGAAACCCACAAAATAAATGCATATTTACCCACCTTTTCTGACCCTGCCTCCAGCATTCAGTAATATAAACTGTGCAACTCAGGATTTATTATGAAGGTGGCAGTTTAACAAGATGAACAACAGATGCTGCTTAGTTTACTAAGATTTTAATTTTGTATTTAGTTTTTTGTTTTGCTTTACTATGTAAGTTGGTTAGAGAATTCATATTGCGTAGGGTTAATTTAATGGCTATTTAAAATATGTATATAAATATAAATTTTAAATATATATTTTAAATAGCCATTAAATTAACCCTACGCAATATGAATTCTCTAACCAACTTACATAGTAAAGCAAAACAAAATGCAAAATAAAGCAAAACAAAAAACTAACTACAAAATTAAAATCTTAGTAAACTAAGCAGCATCTGTTGTTATATATAATCTTAATACCCTCAATTTTAAATCTAGATGGACTCCAAAAATCTGTCCTCCTTGTTTCTAATAACAGGAACACAGAAATACAGGAATTGCCAAATTACCAGACTGGATCAGACCAGCAATCAACCTAGTCCAGCCTTATGTCATCAACAGTGACCAATACCATAAGCTTCAGAACAAGGTTCAAGAAACCCTGCAGTAGTTAGTTATGGTGTAAGGCGCCCCAGGGAAAGTTTACTCCTATTCCCCAATTGCAGAGGCTACCTTATGCCCTACAGCATGTTAAGGGTTTATATCCCTTCCAAAATTCCTTGGGATATTTCTTTTAACGTATAATTACTATTATAACTTGGATATTCTTACTGTCCATAAATATCTAATCCTTTTTGTACTCCTTCTCATCTTCTGGCCTCAATGAGATTGCAGTGAGTTCCACAGGCTAGTTTTGCATTGTGTGAAAATATAATTCCTGTTACAATATTTGAATTTGCCTTTCGATTTCATATAATATGCCCTTGTTCCCAGAATATGAGACAGGGTGAACAGAAGTTTCTGATCTACCTTCTCTGTACCATTAATTGTTTTCTTCACATTTATCAGGTCCTTTCTCATTCATCTGAGCTAGGATTTTCAAAGGCTCCTGGGAAAGTTAGATACTGAAATCCCATCTCTCTGGTAAACATCTCTCTGGTAAACATGCCAGTCTTTTCCATATCTTTACTTATGAGAGCTTATCCATGCCTCGGATCAATCTCAGCACCCATGCCTGAACTCCCTCTATTTCTGTTTTATCCCTATCCGATCCGATCTGTGCATAGTATTCCAGATGAGGTCATACCCTTGATTTATACATTGGCATTATTTTACTCTCCAGTTAGTCTCCATTCCATATGTATCCTAACATTTTGTTTGCTTTTTAACCTATGGCTGCACAGTGAGTGGAGGTCTTCCCTGAGCTGGCTGCAGTAATGTTCTGCTCTTTTTCCTGTTAATACAGAATTTTCCTGTTAATACACTTAGGTATATAACTAGATGAAATTACTTCATGAATTATGAAAAAGATCTTTGGTATAAAGCTTGGCTAAAATATGGGTGCTTAAATACACTATCACATTTTGATCTAATATGTATCTACTTTATACAATGTAATTGAGTTGTGGTAAGGGCATTTAAGTGTAGTTATGAACTGGCAGGTAAAGCAGCTACTTCTCTCAGGGGAAACCTTACTATATTGCAGTTAAAGAGGAAGACAGCAGAGTCTTCATGGCTTCTGCTAAAGATTTTATTTCTCCATTAAGTGCAGAATTGGGTCCTCGGATTGAAACCGTATTGTACAAACACTGCAAATAGAACTCACACAAGTAATCAACATACCAACATTAGCTGCATTCCACATCACTACTCTAATTGATTTCAATAAGACTACTTGAGTAAATAATGTTTACTAATGTGTGGAAATGTTTGAAGGATTGGGCTCTAATCTACTAATTTAGGGAGTGCCACATTATCAGTCACAAAACTCTGGAACTGCTAACTTAATCAGCACACATTCCTGAAGCATTTCCCATAGTCTGACTTGATTATGCCTTACAAAACTCCACACATGCATGCTAAACAATTTTTTTTGCGGGGGGGGGGGGGGGAAACAAGCAAGTAAAATATTGCTTTCATTAAAATATTGTAAGTTTGGGTTAGTAGACTTTGTGCCTCTGCTGGTAAATTTTCATAACAAGGAAGAATGAGTAACTTGCACCAAGTTACCTTGATATTGCTCACATGTCAGTTACTCAGTTCCATACCCTTGCATGACAATTGCTCTTAAATGTTCTACAGGTATTGGCTGCAGATTTTTTTTTAAAATGCCCAAAGAGCAATAATTGTTGCCTCAAAGAAGGCAATAACCTCCAGACACACAGACCAAGACTTTTCCCCCCTTTAAATATGTGCCCCAGTTAGGCTCTGAAATACATGACCCAATTTTTAAAAAATGAAGCTGATGTGTGCTTTGAAAAATGGGGCCACTTACTTAGGAACCTCAATAAGGATTTAGGGCTCTGATCCTGTTCCCATTGAGATCAACGGCAATGGTATCCTTGAGTTCAGTGATGCAAGATAATGCCCTATGCACCTAACTTAAGCACCCTTTCTTTAAAGTCTCATCCTTAATATTTTAATAAATACTTTGTCCTTCTATAGCACATTCTTCCAAAATTTAACAGACAAGTTCATCATCACATGCCTGTCCAAGCTAAGAATTATCCCCATTTTACAGAAATAATTATCCCCATTTTACAGAAACTAAGGCAGAGGGAAATTAAGCAACTTGCATAAAGGAAGTCTCTGGCAAAATAATATTATTATTTAGGTCTTATAAAGAGAAGCCAGTGTTTTAACCACAAGACCATCCTCCCCCTTCTTTGAATTTCATATCAACACACAATAAACACTTGGAGGATGCACTGGAGTTTTAAGTGCTCACCAGCTACTAATAGGCTGGTCCAGATCACATGAGAAGTTTGGTTTCCTGTCATGAAATATGACTCTGATTTTGCACTCATGCAGCATTTGGAACTCAGGCAGGGCCTTATTTAAAGTAAAATACCTGTTTCCTGCCCTTATGGCTTTAAAAGAATCCTGTGCATTGCTAAAAGCACATCAGGGATTTCTGTCTAGCTTATTGTGTGGCTGGAGGAATCCAGGCCAAGAAACCTCTCTCTCTCCCACACAAATCCCCCATCCTCCATGGGTTTTGCCTCCCTCAAACACCCCCTGCATTGTGAGCCCCTGGCCCTGCTGCTTCTCCCCCCCGCCCCCAATGCCCATCCAGGCTGGCCACATGGCTCCTTCCTTGCCCCCCAGCCCCCGACTCCCAGCCATGGCCTATGCTGCCTCCCCATAGCCCCCCCATGATCATCCCCAGTGTCCCTGGCAGCCCCCCCTTCCTCCCTCCCCCTGAGCCCTCCCATTTTTTCCAATCACTGCAGGAAAGAAGCTCCCCTTCTTACTCGCCGGCAGCAGCAGGCAGACCAACTCCAGTGAGCTCAAGAAGGCAGGCAGATACCTGAGCACAGCTGATGGACAGGACAGGGACACCTTCCCCCCGTCCTCTCTGGAATGGAGGGTTCATGGGAGTGACATCCTGGTGCACATAAGTAAACTATTCTGCAGGGGCCCTTCTGATTAACAGGGGAGAGGGAATGAGGAGCAGAGAGCAACTCTGCTTCTGTTGTTTTTTTCGCTTCCTCTTGTAGCATGATTGAAAGAGTACATGAACAGATGTGTCATGACAATTTCAAAGCAAACTGCATACTTACCAGAGGTTGCCTTCCCATGCATCAGGCTCGCCTGTGCTGGACTGTAGGGACTGGCTTGACTACTCTGGAGTCAAAAAGAGGTCCTAGCTCACTGTGCTACTGGATCCTCCTCTTCCTTGTCCAACACCTCATCTTCAGGGTTTGCTCTGGTGGCCTGTGACCCCGACTTCTCTGAAGTATCCACTTGGCCCTTAGTGTGTTGTTAGGGTTGCTGACGAGGGTGGCATGCAGCTCCTTGTAAAAGCGGTGTGTCTGTGGCTCTGCACCAGAGTGACTGTTCGCCTCCCTTGCCTTCTGGTTTGCCTGCCGCAGCTCTTTGGCTTTATTGCTGCACTGCTGCTTGTCCATCTTGTAGTCCTTCTCCACCATGTCCTGAGCGGGCTGCTCATAGATATCAACATTTCTATGGCTGGATCGGAGCTGTCCCTGCACAGCCTCTTCTCCCCACAGGCCCAGGAGATCCACCACCTCCTGTGTACTGCAGGCAAGAACACGTCTGCAGTGTGGAGCAGACATGGTCAGCTGGGCAGTTGCTATCTGATCTGGCTGCAGGGTATCAGAGTTCAAAATTGTCATTGTAGGGCACCTCCTGGAGGCCACAAAAGTCAACGTAAGTAATGCAGTGTCTACAATGACATTGCGTCGACCCAAGTATGTCAACCTAAGTGCTACACTTCTCACTCAGGTGGAGGTATTAAGTTGGCATAGCAGGCGAGTTACATCTACAGCAGTGATATTTTAGAGTAGACGCTTACAGAGTTAGGTAAATGTAAGCTGCCTTGCATCGATTTAACTTGGTAGTGTAGACCAGGCCTGTGACACTCTGATTAAGTTTCCCAGACCTGAAGAAGAGCTGTGTGTAAGCTCGAAAGCTTGTCTCTCTCACCAGCAGAAGTTGAAATAATAAAAGCTTGTCTCTCTCACCCACATTGTGTCTCTAAATGTAAGTTGCTTATTTAAGTGGTTTCCATATGTTTTTATTTTTGTCTTCTTTCAGATCAATGAAAGGAAAATATGTTGTTTTACATGTCTCTATTTAACACTTTTGCTTATTCCTTACATACATTCACTTGAAAGCCTTTAGAATGGTATATTGCAGAAGTAAATTGGTGGAGAGGTATCCTTCAATAAAGAACGGCATTTGGAAAGGTTGCTATCACTGCATGTGTCTGTTTCTCTCTCTTAAAGAACTCTCCATTGCTCAACTTACTTTCCTTTTGCTTACTGTTTTCAAAGCTCTCCCATGTATTAAATGTCTGCCAGATATTTCTGGGGAGGCTTCCAAATACAAAATTTGTGCTATAAAAGAAAATGTAATAAATAGGGGATGTACTACTGTCCGTAGTTATTAAATATAACTTTATCATGTTGTAACTATTACAGTGCCAGTCAACATGAAAGAGGAAGCAAATCCACCTGTCTCCTATTTACCATGTATCCTCTGCTCTGTGAGGGGGAAACACCAGTCACAGGAGGAGCTTTTTGAGGCATTGATTTTATGTGAATAACATTGTTACATGGTGAAACCAGCACCTTGCTTGGTTTACTGCATGATTTGCAATATCTTTTTTATGTGAGGGTCATCTCTTGGCTCTTCTTTCCCAACTTTATGTATGATTCAAATGGGGGAACAGCAGAGCACCTGAAAAAGATGAACAGAGCAGGTTAGTTAGTGACCCTTGGAGGCATGGAGAGGCAAGTCATGACTCTCGGGGAAAAGGAAATTCAGAAAGGAAGAGAATCTTTTTCTCCTCAAAGTCTTAAGGGTATTAAATTCATAGTTGATACAATGGAATGGTGTGACAGTTTGAGGAATGTGTCTATCAACTTATTTCTTTGTTTTCTGAAATATTTCTGATTGTGACCTTTGGTGTGGTGGTAGATCCTCTGTTTTGTGGCAGAAACAGACTGTCTTGGAAGCTGAAATAGGGCTATGGAGGAGCCATCAATACTGAATAATTCTACCCTGGTAGAACACTGGGAACACTTGCTATTGGCAAGCCATTGACTCTTAATGACTCTCTATCAGCAATCCAGTGTATGTGTGGGGGGGGGGGGGGAAGGAGAGGAGCGGGGAAGTGTTGGAGCATGTAAAATCTCTAGTGGAAAAAGAGAAAACCTGTCACAGACTGCTTTTAAATGAGATAACTGACATGCACGCTAAGCAAAGGGGCCAGTCCATCACCAGAAACAGAAGATACAGCTGGAGGAATGCGAGAGGAGGGGCTTTGCTTTCCCCCAAGGTCACAAACCAAACCCAAGGACTCTCAGGAATGGTGAAGGTTCTGAGGCCTGGTCTATAAACCATCCCAATGTGTAGAAAGAATAGTAAATATGGCAGGTGACGGTAAACATCTGATGAAGTGAGCTGTAGCTCACGAAAGCTCATGCTCAAATAAATTGGTTAGTCTCTAAGGTGCCACAAGTACTCCTTTTCTTTTTGCGAATACAGACTAACACGGCTGTTCCTCTGAAACCAATGAAATCCTTGCCGATCTTAAACACAAAAAAGAAGCTTACAAGAAGTGGAAGATTGGACAAATGACCAGGGAAGAGTATAAAAATATTGCTCGGGCATGCAGGAGTGAAATCAGGAAGGCCAAATCACACCTGGAGTTGCAGCTTGCAAGAGATGTTAAGAGTAACAAGAAGGGTTTCTTCAGGTATGTTAGCAACAAGAAGAAAGTCAAGGAAAGTGTGTGCCCCTTACTGAATGAGGGAGGCAACCTAGTGACAGAGGATGTGGAAAAAGCTAATGTACTCAATGCTTTTTTTGCTTCTGTCTTCACGAACAAGGTCAGCTCCCAGACTACTGCACTGGGCAGCACAGCATGGGGAGGAGGTGACCAGCCCTCTGTGGAGAAAGAAGTGGTTCGGGACTATTTAGGAAAGCTGGATGAGCACAAGTCCATGGGGCCGGATGCGCTGCATCCGAGAGTGCTAAAGGAGTTGGCGGATGTGATTGCAGAGCCATTGGCCATTATCTTTGAAAACTAATGGTGATCGGGGGAAGTCCCGGACGACTGGAAAAAGGCTAATGTAGTGCCCATCTTTAAAAAAGGGAAGAAGGAGGATCCTGGGAACTACAGGCCAGTCAGCCTCACCTCAGTCCCTGGAAAAACCATGGAGCAGGTCCTCAAGGAATCAATTCTGAAGCACTTAGAGGAGGGGAAAGTGATCAGGAATAGTCAGCATGGATTCACCAAGGGCAAGTCATGCCTGACTAAACTAATTGCCTTCTATGACGAGATAACTGGCTCTGTGCATAAGGGGAAAGCGGTGGATGTGTTGTTCCTTGACTTTAGCAAAGCTTTTGACATGGTCTCCCACAGTATTCTTGCCAGCAAGTTAAAGAAGTATGGGCTGGATGAATGGACTATAAGGTGGATAGAAAGCTGGCTAGATTGTCGGGCTCAACGGGTAGTGATCAATGGCTCCACGTCTAGTTGGCTGCCGGTGTCAAGTGGAGTGCCCCAAGGGTCAGTCCTGGGGCCGGTTTTGTTCAATATCTTCATAAATGATCTGGAGGATTTGTGGATTGCACCCTCAGCAAGTTTACAGAAGACACTAAACAGAGAGGAGAGGTAGATACGCTGGAGGGTAGGGATAGGATACAGCGGGCCCTAGACAAATTGGAGGATTGGGCCAAAAGAAATCTGATGAGGTTCAACAAGGATAAGTGCAGAGTCCTGCACTTAGGATGGAAGAATCCCATGCACCGCTACAGACTAGGGACCAAATGGTTCGGCAGCAGTTCTGCAGAAAAGGACCTAGGGGTTACAGTGGATGAGAAGCTGGATATGAGTCAACAGTGTGCCCTTGTTGCCAAGAAGGCCAATGGCATTTTGGGATGTATATGTAGGGGCATTGCCAGCAGATCGAGGGAAGTGATCGTTCCCCTCTATTTGACATTGGTGAGGCCTCATCTGGAGTACTATGTCCAGTTTTGGGCCCCACACTACAAGAAGGATGTGGAAAAATTGGGAAGAGTCCAGCGGAGGGCAACAAAAATGATTAGGGGTCTGGAACGCATGACTTATGAGGAGAGGCTGAGGGAACTGGGATTGTTTAGTCTGCGGAAGAGAAGAATGAGGGGGGATTTGATAGCTGCTTTCAACTACCTGAAAGGGGGTTCCAAAGAGGATAAATCTAGACTGTTCTCAGTGGTAGCTGATGACAGAACAAGGAGTAATGGTCTCAAGTTGCAGTGGGGGAGATTTAGGTTGGATATTAGGAAAAGTTTTTTCACTAGGAGGGTGGTGAAACACTGGAATGCGTTACCTAGGGAGGTGGTGGAATCCCTTCCTTAGATATTTTTAAGGTCAGACTTGACAAAGCCCTGGCTGGGATGATTTAGTTGGGGATTGGTCCTGCTTTGAGCAGGGGGTTGGACTAGATGACCTCCGGAGGTCCCTTCCAACCCTGATATTCTATGATTCTATACACTAGAGCTAGGATGATGTAAGGCAGCTTACGTCAACCTAACTCTGTAAGCATCTACACTAGAATGTCACTCCCATTACATTGACCTAATAACTTTATTATGAAGAACATCGTTGAGAAGCATAGCATTTAGGTTGACGTAGTTAGGCCGACACAATGTCGATGTAGATACTGCGTTACTTACATTGACTTTAGTGGCCTCCAAGGGGTATCCCACGATGCCCCACCGTGACCATTCTTATCACTGTTTTGAATGCTGCTGCCTGACAGCCAGTACACAGATACATGCTCCTCCCTTTTTAAAGCCCTGCAAATTTTTGAAATTCCATTTCCTGTTTGCTTGGTGTGGAGAGCTCACCTAGTGACTCTCGAGCACACAGGAGGTGGATCTCCTGGGTCTGTGCAGAGAGGAGGCTGTGCAGGCACAGCTCAGATCCAGCCATAGAAACATTGATATCTACAAGGAGATCACTCAGGGCATGGTGGAGAAGGGCTACAAGAGGGACATGCAGCAGTGCTGCATGAAAGCCAAGGAGCTGCTGCAGGTGTACCAGAAAACAAGAGAGGCTAACAGTCGCTCTGGTGCAGAGCCACAGACATGCTACTTTTATAAAGAGCTGCATACCATCCTTGGCGGAGTCCTTGTGACCCCTGCCAAGAGTCCTGTGGATACTTCGGGGGACCTGGAGTCACAGACCCCAGAAGTGAACTGTGAAAAGAAGATGCTGGACAAGGAAGAGGAGGAGGAGTATGGGGGACAGGCAACCAGGGATCAGTGGTGCAGCGAGCCAGGACCTGTTCTTGACTCTAGAGCAGTCGAGCCAGTCCCTACAGTCCAGCACGGGCGAGTATGATGCAGGGGAAGAAACCTCTGGTATGTATGCAGTTTGCTTTGATATTGCAGGGACACAATTGTTCATTTACTCTTTTTTAATCATTCAGTCTTTTCAATCGGGAAGAGGTAGTAAAATAACCAATAGAGGTAGAGTTGCTATCTGCTTCTCATTCCCATTTACAGTTAGGCAGAGGATTGAGCCAGGCATTTATTGTTTTGCATAGGTTTGTAACTCTTATGCTGTCCGAGTAAATGTCTGTGTTTAAGAATTTCCTTTGCAGAACTTGTGTTCATTACTTTACCTGCCACATATCCCTGAAGAGTTAAACTATAAACCAGAGAGCACATGGAAGTGGATTCTGGGGAAGCATGCATGAATGACAGAGCTATGGGAAGTCTCAGCACTGGTCTTGGGGCTTAGGGCAGTTGGACGTCACAGTGTGTCTACATTGCAATTACACACCTGTGGTTGGCCAGAGCCAGCTGACTTGGGCTCATGGGGCTCAGGCTAAGGGGCTGTTTATTTGTGGTGTAAACATTCTAGCTCTGGCTGAAGCTCAGACTCTGGGGCACTCCCACCTTGCAGGGCCCTAGAGCCCAGTCTTTAGCCTCAGCCCAAACAACTACACTGCAATTAAACAGCCCCTTAACCTGAGCCTCAGGAACACGAATCAGCTGAAATGGACCAGCCATTGGTGTCTAATTGTATAGACATATCCTCAGGATCCACGTTCCAAGAAAAGGTTTCAAACAGGGAGTCTACACCTCAGGGTACATCTACATTGCAAAAAAATCCAAAAAACCGGCAGCAACGAGTCTCAGAGCCTGGGTCAACTGACTTGGACTTACACTACAGGGCTAAAAATGACAGCGAAAACATTTCCTCTAGGTCTGGAGCTTGGGCTTTGAGATCCACCCTTCCAGCTGGGTTTCATAGTCCAAGCAGGAACATCTACCCTGCTGGTTTTAGCCACGTACTGTGAGCCTGAGTCATTTGACCCGGGCTCTGAGAATCACTGCTGCGGGGGTGTACCCTTAGATGCCAGAAATAGGAACAGTGTCTGGATGCTGCCCAGATGGCTTGTAAGCATGTGGGATCCAAAGGTTGATTCTGATTAACACAGTCTGACAACCATCAACTAGGAAGTCAGCCTGGACTGTAACAAATGGATCAGCAAGAATGATCAGCTTCATATTTTTCCTTTCTTCAAGGTTTCAGCAGGATGTTCTATTTTTGTTTTCATTTCCAGCTGGAAGTGTATGACTAGGGGGCAAATGGAGTGTGTGGCAACCTTTGTGTCTCTACTTCATAGAATAATATGAGTGCAATTAAGGGGGACTTCTTTTGGCTCAAGCCCACCTTTCTGCTATCATTTATCCCTCATTGCAAACCTATCCTGTGGCAAAAAGAGTCAATATCTGCTTGTGTTTTATGATATTGTTAAATCCTTTTAAAGGTAGCAAGTTAAAAGTTATTTCTACAGAACTATTTCTCAGCCTTTGAGGCTGAACTTCTTGGGAATGCTTTGACCTCTTCCAATGAGAGTTTGTTAAAGAAGAGATGATGGGGAAAAATTGTTTACTTCCTTAAACATTTTCACATAACAAATCAGCAACGGGAACTGTCTGTTCCATAATGGATATTTCATAGGAAATTCCACCTTTCCTAAGTGAAAATGATCCAGCCAAAAGGAAAATGAAACAGATTGTCCTGTCCATCTATTAAAAAGTTTAGAAATATTTATCTGCAGAGCTGTTTAAAAATATTTATGTCTGAGGAGCTGTGCTTGAATTAGAGGTGGAGGAGAATGGCCAGTGTCCAGCTTCCCTTCCCTCACTCCCCACTCGAAGACCACAACCATCCTGAATAAAGTATCCCTATTCACCAGAAGAGTCAAATTTGACCCAGAGATACTCCCATTCTTTCAGGTTTCCTCTTTTCTGCCAATATAAAAATAAATAAACAAGTGAAATGAATACATTAATAAAAGAAAAATCATCTTTAAGTTGTCTTTTCTTGCTTGTTCTTTTTCCATCTCTCAGTTTCATACTATTTTTTCTTCTTTTCCTCTTTATCAATTTTCTCCTCTTTTTGTGTTGTGTTTCTAAGTCCTCCCACCTTCCTGTCTTTGTCTCCCCCGCAACTTCTCTGTCCCCTCCCCTACCTGTGTTTTCTCCATTTCTTTGACTCTCCTTCCTCACCTCTCCATTGTGGTCATTATCTCTGCTCTGCTTCTTTATCTTGGAATTAATTATCATGATCTTTCCCAGTCTACTTCTGGCTTCATCCTTACAGTTCTTCCATCATTATTCCCCCTATCATCACTGTCTGCCCCAGATTCTCATCACCCTCTTCCATTCAAGGAAAGAAAAAAGCTGTGTGCCCAAGGGCCACATGCTCTGTGTCCTTGATCTCTGCCAGCTTCTGCCTATGACATGCTTCTCTGACATGCTTCCCTTAGGAACTTCTTGTTACTATAGAAACAGAAGCGAAACCAGAGTCTTGACAGCACCGCAGGGGAGGGTGCAGAGTGGCAGTGCAGCAGAGCATGTAAACAGATAACAGGATTTCCTGAGGCAGCACTTTCCTCCTCTTCTGCATGCAGGGAGAGGTTTCAGACTGGCAGCGTCTCTTGTCCCCCCTGTAGAGAGGTTGAGGGAGGCTCTTTTTTTCCCTGGTGAAGAAAATGCAAGTATGGCATAACAAGCTATAACTGAACTATAGACCAGTCAGCCTGACTTTGATACCTGGGAAGCTACTTGAGCAATGTATAAAACATTCAATTTGTGAATACCTGAAGAATGAGGGGTAATCACTAGCAGATAGCATGGATTTACCAAGAATAAATCATACCAAACCAGCTTGATTTCCTTCTTTGACAGAGTAACTGGTTTGATGGATAGGGGGAATGCAGTGGACATAATATACCTGGACTTCAGCAAGGCTTTTGACACAGTCCCACATGACATAAGCTGGAGAAAGGTGGGCTTGGCGGAACTACTATTAAGTGGATACATAATTGGTTAAACAACCGCAAACAAAGGATAACTATTAATGGAATTATGTCAGATTGGAGGGAGGTCTCAAGTCGGGTTCCACAGGGGTCTGTTCTGGTTCTGGTGTTGTTTAACATGTTTATTAATGACCTGGATGTATGAATAGAGAGCACACTGATCAAATTTGAAGATGACACAAAGCTATGGGAGGTTACTTACACTTAGGAAGATAGAGCTAAAATTCAGAGGGATCTTGATAAATTGGAGAACTGAACTATAGACAACAAAATGAAATTCAACAAAGACAAATGTAGGACACTACACTTAGGGAAGAAAAATCAAATGCGCAAATACAGAATGGGGGATAATTGGCATGGGAGCACCACTACTAAGAAGGATGTGGGAGTTATGGTGGATCACAACCTCAACATGAGTCAGCAATGTGATGCTGTAGCAAAAAAAGCAAATGAATTTTTAGGTTGCATAAACAGAGGCATAGCCGGTAAATCACAGGAGGTAATAGTACCTCTCTGCTCAGCGCTGGTTAGGCCTCAGCTGGAGTACTATGTCCAGTTTTGGTCACCAATGTGTAGAAAGGATGTAGAGAAACTGGAAAGTGACAGAGGCGAGTGACAAAGATGATCAAAAAGAAAAGGAGTACTAGTGGCACCTTAGAGACTAACCAATTTATTTGAGCATAAGCTTTCGTGAGCTACAGCTCACTTCATCGGAAGCTTATGCTCTAATAAATTGGTTAGTCTCTAAGGTGCCACAAGTACTCCTTTTCTTTTTGCGAATACAGACTAACACGGCTGCTACTCTGAAAGATGATCAAAGGGATGGAATGGAAGCCAAATGAGCAAAGGCTGAAGGAGGTGGGTAGTTGTGAAAAGAGGAGATTAAGGGGGGACATGATAGTGGTCTTCAAATACTTGAAAGGCTGACATAAAAAAGATGGAGAAAAGGTATTCTCTCTTGCCACAGAGAACAGGACAAGAATCAATGAGTTCAAACTACAGCATAGCGGATTTCTCAGGAAAAACTTCCTAACTGTAGGACTATGGAACAGACTGCCTAGGGAGGTTGTGGAAAATCCTTCGCTGGAGGTTTTCAAAAGGAGGCTGGATAGCTCTATGTCTTGGACGGTTTAGACACAAAATGTCATGCATCTTGTCAGGGTGTTAGATTAGATGACCCTCGTGGTCTTTTCTAACCCTATGAGTCTAAACCCCAACAAGAAAATCTGAGTATCTTTTCTGAGCCTGAGGGGAGCAGTGGTGGCAAAAGTTACAGAAACTCAATTTTAAAGCAAAGAGTGGGGAATTTATGTACTTTGCTATGAATCAGGTGCAAATGGACAGTGCCTCTCTTAGGAAAACAGCTGTTTTAAGTAATGATCATCTTTTCTAATACTACTGTATTTCCAAATTCTCTATTGATGTTAAAATGCAAGGTTTTTAATCTGACATTGAAATTTAAGGACTTTAGTATTTATTAGCATTTGTCATAATTGTGGGATGTGATAAAAGGGGGAAGGAAGTTAGAGGTGGGTTATTGCAGAGGTTAGAAACCAATAATCAGTGTTTGAAAACAAAATACAAGTTAAGATTATTTAGCCATTATTGTAACTTTCTTTTGATTCCCTTTATTTTAATATATATATTATGACACTGCTACAGCTGATTGCTTCAGTTATAGCTTTCCAAGAATTATAGAAGATTCGTCTTTTGTGCAGTTAATGAAATTAAAGAAATCCTTGCTTTTACATGTCAATTCAAGCATACCACTCTTGATATGTTTTAAAGCATGCAGTGTAAATCCTTGTTTGCTTTAAAACTATACTGAGTCTCTGCATTTATTTCACTTGCAATCTCCTAAAGCTTTTCAATTCAAGAAGCTTTTAGTTGCCATAAGTGAGGCTGGATTCAAAACCAGGTGGCAGAGATGAATAGACAATGTCTCTGGACAATGCTTTGTTGAACTCCAAATCACAATACCTACCCTGATGAGATCTTTTCTTCCCACTGGAACAGCACTTAAATAGAGCGCAGTGGATCACTGAATAATGCTTTCAGAAACATTAAAAAAAAATCCGAAAGTTATTCTTTTGGTACCTTTGTCTGTTTCTTTATTATCTAAATTCAGACTGTTTTAATCCTCTAGCCCCTGTTGTTTCTTACATTATTCCTCTCAATTCACCACACATTGTTACTTCTGCCCAAGTTCCTCTCAATGAGAATGGCTTAGTCCATTGTCATTCCTAACCTCATATTATAAGGAAGTATTGTGAGTACCAAGTACAATTTTTTATAGTGGTTATGAATATAGCTGCAGTTACTGCCAATGCCCAAGTGTGTATTTTCCATTCCTTCTCTTCAGTCCTTATCAGCATGAATCTGACATTGGATACTGAGTCTGGCATATTTGTCCTGAATGTTAACACCTCTAGAATATGTGACTCCAGGGGAGGAAAATTCCTCTACTGTGACATCAGTTAATGGTATTGTGTTGTATAGTAAGCAGGAGTGGCAGAAATCCAGCCAGCCAGTAGGCATGTAACTTCAGGTTCTTTTGTTGCAATATTCAGTAGTGGTTTAAGCCGGGTTTAGAAGCTTTAGACAATGCATGAAATTCCATCATTTTATAAGAGAAAAAGAAAATTAAAGACAATTTAGCTCTAATTATAGATGGTTGGGGGCAACTTTTCTCAAGAGTCTAGGAAACTATTGTGTAGATTTTATTTTGTCACCTTGTTACAGTGGGTTTGCAGCTCAGCTAATTTGTTTCTACAGAATGAGTTTAAACTAAGGCAAGGCAGTTGGTATTTCTGCTCTGGTGAGCTAACTTTTTCTAATGGTAATGTTAAAGTATAGCTTGCTTCTCTCTTCTAAGAGGCAGAATAGAGTAAGGGAAGTCAATTTCAAAATATTTTCTTATTTTCTCATTTCCAGAATTCTGTTAAGTATTCTTAACCTGTATAGGAAAAAAATCAATAGACCAGTGTTTCCTAATGATTAAAGCACAGGACTGGGAATCAGGATACATGGGATCTCTTGCTGGTTCTGTCACTGAGGGTACATCTACACTGTGATAAATGTATCACAGGTCAGCTGAGTTGGGCTTGCAGGGCTCAGGCTGCATGGTTAAAAATTGCAGTATAGACATTTGGGCTCAAAAAGCTGGAGCTTGAGCTCTGAGACCCTCCCCCTTCTCAGGTCTCAGAGCCCAGTCTCCATACCGCGCCTGAATGTCTAAACTTACAATTTTATAGCTCTGCAGTGCGAGCCCTGTAAGCCAGAGTCAGCTGACCCAGGCTCTGCGACTTGGTGCTGTTGTTTTCATATCGCAGTATAAATGCACCCTGACTCACTGTGAACGTGGACTAGTCAACTGCTGGAGAATTTACTGTGGGAGCAGTTTGGATGCACAGCAGGGAATTTCAGAAATTTATTTTTGGATGCTTCAAAGCTGAGGGGAGCTGGTGCTGTAACTCTGAAAATTCAGCCTCTCTACTGGGCGACTGTCTGCACTTAGAGGGAACTTTGATTTAGAATATGAATGCAAGACCATCTCAGGAAACATGCTTTGTCAGCAGCAACTTAAATCTCTGAAGATTCGACTAACTCAAAGAACACTCTCATCCTTGTTATAGTAAATTATGCTCTGTGACCTGCAACTGGGTCCTGGATGGAGTAGGGTAGGGGATATTCGCTATTAAATGAAAAGGTAATGAAGACACTTTCCTCTTGTCATGAACACACAAACAACAATAGCTTAGATTTAAGTACCTTGGGACAGGGACCATCGTTTTGTTATGTTTATTCAGTACCTAGCACAATGTGGTCCTGGTCCATGAATAGGGTTCCTAGGTGCTACGATAATGCAAATAATAAATGATAATAACGATAATAACCAGTTATAGCCCCTGCAGAGAACTCTGCTCAACCTTCCTGTCCCCACCACAAATCAACTCTCTACCAAGTGGAATGAGTAACCAGCCAGTTTAGCAGTAATTTGTTTTTAAAAATGGTGCCAGTCCATATTGAGGCAGAATTTAAAAAGATTTTTGGTTTCAGCAGGGGCAAAGAAAGGATGTGCACAGAAAGATCTTCTGGCCACCTGGATTTACAAGAAATGCTTATCTCAGTAGTGAGGAGTGGACAAAGATAAGAGATCGGTAACTTTCTGATAAATTAAATAGTTGTTGTGAAACCCCTTCTGTTCAAGCAGTGCAGCGCATTCATACTTGCCAGCATCTAGTCACTGCTCAGAATGGGATGGGACTTGTGGTAATAATACATTCAGAAAAATGCAGATTAAGAAATGGTCAGTGGCTTTTATTAAGAAAAAGTGGTTTGCTTTTAAATTAGATATCACTAAAGGGGATTGAACACAGTGGCTTGGGTCATAATCTGGGGCCTGTGTAACCAGTGTTTAAAGAAACAGGAGTGACTGAGGACTAATAGAGTCTTTGGTTACATGAACAACAAGGAGTCCAGTGGCACCTTAAAGACTACCAGATTTATTTGGGCATAAACTTTCATGGGTAAAAAAACACTTCTTCAGATGCATCTGTTAGTCTTTAAGGTGCCACCAGACTCCTTGTTGTTTTTGTGGATACAGACTAACACGGCTACCCCCTGATATTTGGCTACATGAAAATTAATCAAAATGGAGAGTCACTGACATGTCTTAAGTTTGAAGCACTTTGTTGAATGAATGTGGAGCTCTGAGTGCTTTAAAACAGGGTTTCTCAACCCAAGGGTCATGACCCAAAATTGGGTTGCCAAAATGTTTCAGAGGGTTACGTGCTGGCTCCTGCAGTTCCAGTCCCGTGGGTCTGGCTGGGCTCAGTTCCCAGCTTGGTGTTATGACCTCCGGGGTCATAGCATCACTCAGGTTTGGCCCAGTTGCTCCCCCATCCTGATGACGGGGCCAGTCAGGCCAAATTTAAGTGACTGGCACTGCAACCCCATGCTCCCGATCACAGTGCCACTCACACAAATTTGGCCCAGTTGGCCCCCCATGAGGGGAGTGGGTCAAACTTGAGGACTGCTGGGTTTCCGGAGGCAGTACCTAGAGCAGGGAGCCAAGTCCAACCATCCCCATTGGATCAGAGTCCCAGAAGACACTGCTGCAAGGTAAGTGCAGGATGAGCTCGGGACCCCCACAGGGCCTCGGACCCATCCCCAGGACCCCCCAACCCTGCGGGAAGGACCTGGTCTCCCACCCCTCAGGAGCAGGACCTGACCCCCTGGCGTATTTACTGGTTGTGACAGGTCATTTCTCCCCCCAGGACTTCCCACCCCTTTAGGGCAGGACCTGACCCAACTCCCTGCCTGCAGCCTATTTACAGGGTTGCAACAGGCCATCAAGATTAACAAATGGGTCCTGAGGTTGAGAATCATTGCTTTAAAAAATGCCAGTTGAGTCACCAACACCTTAACTAGGCCCTGGACTTGCCTTTTGGAGTGCTTATCTCCCAGTGTGTTCAGAGGACATGGACATGACTAAATACCCATTCTTAAAATCCTCTGAGCACCTAAACACGCTCTGCTCTGCTTTTGAAAATTTGGCCATTAACCTCTCCCTACTTCAGTTTCCCCATCTTTTGAGAAGCTTATTTAATATACAGTGCTTAGAGGTTCAGATTTTTCTATGATAAATGCTATGTAGCATGCCGAGGATTATATATACATTAATTCTCCAAAAATTATTTGTCTTAACATTTTGCCTACTTTAGGGCTTGATAAAATGTAATCATTGATAGTCCTAGCTACAGCCATTGATGGCAGATGCTGTTTTACAGGCTCATTTGTTAATTCAGTTTTGGGGAAGTTTCCCTCTTTTTCTGGAAGGCTTGTTTATGGATATACTTTTATTCCTGCATTTCAGCACATTGAAATTAATAGGCAATACTTCATTTACAGTTTTGCATTTCTTCCATAAATTCTTCTTCCTCTTATCCAGTTTACCATGTAAAATTCTATATCTTAATTTTGAGAAGATATGTTTGCTTAGTATCAGTCCACAATGGTATTTCCATCTATATTATGCAAAGAAAACGTCTCAAATGTGTTTGAATACTTGTCCCATTTATCTCTCAGTAAGTAGCTGCTGAGGAATGCTGTGGGGCTCTGCAGATGTTCTTGATAAAGGTGAGAGATTATGCAGGTATGCAGAATTAATGGGTATGCTATGATTGCAGTCAATCCCTAGATGGACTGATCCTGAATCAAACTCACTGATTGCTATAACTGAAAAGAAAAGTAGCTGTCAGCCTGGAGCATTACTGTGTTGACAAAATAATGGCTTCTAGTAGATGGATGACAGTGTAGTTAGGAACAACTTTCTTCATCAAGTTTCAGAGTAGCAGCTGTGTTAGTCTGTATTCGCAAAAAGAAAAGGAGTACTTGTGGCACCTTAGAGACCTTAGAGAAATTTGTTAGGCTCTAAGGTGCCACAAGTACTCCTTTTCTTTCTTCATCAAAGTACTGTATGCATTTATTTATCAGTATTTTATTGGTATACGATTTATTTTTTAAAATCACTGTTACAGTTGAGAACAAGATTTCTCCTTTAATCTTTTCCATTCTTCTGTGCTACTTAGTAGTAATAATAATTGACATTTATATAATATCTTTTGTCTCTAAGGTTCACACAGCACTTAACAAACTTCGCCCTCCAAAGAAATCAGCAGGGCTGAAACACATCTGTTTTAATAGTGCACAGCAACAGATTTAGAACAGGAAATGAGGATAAATATATTTTCCAATGGAAACTATGGGAAGAATTTAAGTAGGCAGAAAGTTACCTGGGCTGGAATTTGGCCAAGGCACCAGGGCTAAAACCCCTATACTTACATTAAGATGCAAAGGATCTTTCTTCTTTGAGCGTGCCGTGTGCACTGTTGCTAGAAATTTTCCCTTCAATGGCATCCGTTGGACTGGCTCTAGTGCACAATAGTGCCACGCACTTATGTGCCAGCATAAGGGGCGCTGCTGGCCCCGCACCCTCTCAATTCCTTCTTACCACCCGTCATGGTTGCTGAAACAACTGCTCTTGCTTCGGCAAGGCCTTTTTCAGTGGTTTCTTCTCTGTACCGTAGTTTATTAGTCTTAGTATAGTTGTAGTGTAAATAATGTACATAATCAGAACCTCTCCTTTATCGTTGAGGGGGTTCCCTGGCTTCAAACCTTGTGCCTCCAGTGGTAAGCCTATGTCCGTGAGCAACCCACACTCCAGTTGTCTGAAGTGTTTGGGAGAAGCTCACGTAAGAAAATGCTGTCAGATTTGTCGGGACTTTAAACCTCAAAGAAAGACAGAGAGACTAGACAGAGAGCTATCCTAACGGAAACTGCTCTTAGACCGCCTTCAGAGCAAAGCTGCTCGGATTTGGCACCAAGCACTTTGGCCTTGGCACGAAGTGCTCTTCCGGCACTGTGTGTATTCTGGCACTGTTCTCCATCTCCGGTGCTCAGGCAGAAACATAAAAAGCAGCGCTTTGAGAGCAGGCGCTTGCCGGTACTGAAAAAAGCAAGCCAGGGGAAGGCAGTAGAGTGCGACCTGCATCGGCCCACTACACCCTGGTCCCATAGCAGCACCGTCAACTCCACCAAGAAGTCATTGTGGTGCCAGTGGAATCACAGTACCTTCAACCCCAGAGGCCTTTGCAGTGACAGGGACTTATTATCATTCTTGGTACCGCTAACTCTGAGGGGACAACCACCCACTCCAGCAAGCACAAGCAAGAGAGAGCATGGTGCTCCGAGCTCCTTCCTGGCACTGGGACCTTCTATACCTACCGGGGCAAGCCGACCCTGCTTTCTTCTACAAGGTCGTTTCCTGTCCAGCACCAGTCCCTGGACCCTCAACGCCGATTGGTGGAAGTGAGGGGTACCACTTCCCCGTGGTAACCTCAGGAGGACTCTTCGTCTGAGATCAAGATGAAGTCCTACACCCATCCCAAGAATTGCCACCATTACCCATCTTACATGCCACCAGACTTCGAAGATAGTCTCCCTACCAGTGCCTGGCCAGGTGGAAAGTGGAAAGTACCGGGTCCATCGTCTCACTGGTCATATTCAGTTGCTTCCGAGAGGAGGGCCCTTGCACTGCTCCGCTCAGCACCAGACCCTGACTCGGGTACCAAATCCAGTGCCGATACACACGATGTGGGCCCCATGGAGGTAGTTGAGACTGAAGAAGAGGAAGAAGCCCCCTTTCTGGTACAGGCCTCTTCCTTCTCCCCAGAGGAGGCTGTCTCGGGATCGAGCAGCTTGCTGCCACAAGATGACTTTAGAGCCCATCAGGAGCTTCTAAAGAGGATAGCAGCTAACCTGGGGCTAGAGATTGAGGAGCTCAAGAAATCATCCCACAGCCTTATTGACATTCTGGCTGCAGCAGCACCATCTAAGGTGGCCCTAGCCATTAATGAAGCTGTAATGGGTCCAGTCAAAGCCCTATGGCAGACCCCATCTTCTCTCTCTCCCACTTCAAAGAGGGCAGAGAAGAAATACTGCATGCCAGCCAAAGGATAAGAGTACCTGTACTCTCACCCCCTCCTTATGTCACTAGTTGAATCGGCAGCCAATGAGAGGGATAGACAGGGCCAAGCAAGCACTACCCCCAGACAGAAGGATGCAAAGGAACTCGTTCGGGAGAAAAAAATATTCAACAGGTGGACTACAGCTACGTATCTTAGAACAGGAAGACCTGCTGGGGAGATACAGTTACAACTTGTCAGACTCTTTTTCTGTGGAAAAGGACCTAGGGGTGACAGTGGACGAGAAGCTGGATATGAGTCAGCAGTGTGCCCTTGTTGCCAAGAAGGCCAATGGCATTTTGGGATGTATAAGTAGGGGCATAGCGAGCAGATCGAGGGACGTGATCATTCCCCTCTATTCGACATTGGTGAGGCCTCATCTGGAGTACTGTGTCCAGTTTTGGGCCCCACACTTCAAGAAGGATGTGGATAAATTGGAGAGAGTCCAGCGAAGGGCAACAAAAATGATTAGGGGACTGGAACACATGAGTTATGAGGAGAGGCTGAGGGAGCTGGGATTGTTTAGCCTGCAGAAGAGAAGAATGAGGGGGGATTTGATAGCTGCTTTCAACTACCTGAAAGGGGGTTCCAAAGAGGATGGCTCTAGGCTGTTCTCAATGGTAGCAGATGACAGAACGAGGAGTAATGGTCTCAAGTTGCAGTGGGGGAGATTTAGATTGGATATTAGGAAAAACTTTTTCACTAAGAGGGTGGTGAAACACTGGAATGCGTTACCTAGGGAGGTGGTAGAATCTCCTTCCTTAGAGGTTTTTAAGGTCAGGCTTGACAAAGCCCTGGCTGGGATGATTTAACTGGGAATTGGTCCTGCTTTGAGCAGGGGGTTGGACTAGATGACCTCCTGAGGTCCCTTCCAACCCTGATATTCTATGATTCTATGATTCTATGACTCCTTGTTCAAATTTAAAGACTCCATGCCTCAGGACTCAAAGGCAGAAATTGTCTGCCCTCTTAGAGGAGGGAAAGAACATCGGAGAGCCTCACTCCAGGTGACACTGGACACAGCCGATGTAGTGGCCAGGACAGTGGCCTCTGCAGTGGCCCAGAGGCAATGCTCTTGGCTGCAGTTCTTGGGGCTACCTTAGGAGGTCCAGCAGTCAATTTAGGGCCTCTCTTTCAAAGGCTCTTCATTGTTTTTTGAGCAAACGAACACAAAACTCTATAGCCTGAAGGACTCAAGGGTTACCCTCCCTGGGCCTCTATGCTCCATCTACTTCAAGGAAGCACGTCAGGCCTCAACAGGCGGCCCGCTTTTCAGCTCCGCCACCAAAACAGAATCTGTTCAAAAGAAAGGTCAGAGGTTACAAGGGCCATCAACTGCTTCCATCCACCATAACCTCAATGCTGGGGTCACATAGGAACTCTGGTGGGCCCAACCAGACCTTGCTGGGTAGTAGGAGGCCAGCCACTATGGCTACCTACCATGCCAAGTGGAAGCATTCCTCAATATGGTTGTCCCAAAGAGGCCTTTCTCCAACTCGGTCTTCCCTTCAGTCTATTCTGGACTGTTTGCTCCACCTAAAACAACAAGGTCTGGCCCTCACATCTATCAACACCTAGCAACAATTTTGGCCTTCCATCCACCAGTGGGCGGTATGTCAGTTTTCTCTCATGAGATTACAGTCTGCTTTCTTAAGGGGTTAGAGAGACTTTACCCTCAGGTTTGTGAACTGATTTCCTCATGAGATTTGAACTTGGTCCTTTTGAAACTCATGGGCCCTCACTTTGAACCACTAGCATTGTGTCCTCTTCTGTTTCTCTCCTGGAAGGTTGCCTTCCTGATAGCAATTACCTCATCCAGAAGAGTCTCTGAAATCAGGGCCCTTATGTCAGAACAACCGTATACAGTATTCTTCAAGGACAAGGTTCAATTGTGCCCCCATCCGGCCTTTCTGCCAAAGGTGGTCTTGCAGTTTCATACCTACCATGCCATTTTCTTGCCAGGCTTCTTCCTGAAGCTGCACAAGAATTCAGAAGAGCAGTGGCTTCGCTTGTTGGATGTTAGGCATGTCCTCACTTCTTGTATCAAGATGACTTTGTGGCAATAGCAGAGAGGACGAAAGGCCTACTAGTTTCAGCCCAGAGAATCTCATTCTGGATAACCTCCTGTATTTGGACATGCTACGAGCAGGCGAATGTTCCACTGCCTGCCATCTTGACCACTCATTCCATGAGAGCTCTGGCCTCTTCAGCAGCATTTCTGGCCCAGGTTCTGATCCAAGACATCTGCAGGGCCACAACCTGGTCATCAGTGCATACCTTCTCATCCCACTACACCATCACCCAACAGGCTCAAGATGATGCTACATTCAGGAGAGCAGTGTTGCAATACGCATGTCCATGAACTCTGAGCCCACATCCTTTGGATACTATTTGTGAGTCATCTAACGTGGAATAGACATGAGCAAGCACTCGAAGAAGAAAAAACTGTTATTGACCTTCCTTAATTGTTGTTCTTTGAGATGTGTTGCTCATGTCCATTCCACAACCCAGCCTCCTACCCCTCTGTCGGAGTTAGCTGGCAAGAAGGAACTGAGAGGGTGCAGAGCCAGCAGCACTCCTTATACTGGGACATAAACATGCAGCAACAGAGGGCGCTAGAGCTAGCCCGACTTGATACCACGGAGGGAAAAATCTCCAGAAATGGTGCACATGGCTCACACACACCTAATGTGGAATAGACATGAGCAACACATCTCGAAGAACAACAGTTATAGAAGGTCAATAACCATTTTTATTAACAGAATTGATTAAGACCTTGAGTTTACATCTCATTCAGAAGAAGGCATCTCCGGTACCACAATGCTTTCAAGCATCCATGCTTGAAATTCAGCAGTGACTCAAAGGGAAGAGCACAGCCAGCTGAATCATGAACATTATTTACTGTAGCAACTAGGAGTTCTTTAGAAGTCTCCCATCCATGTTCTGACCAGATTATAGCTTTTAAGATCTGATTGGATCACACACAATGTATTACAGCTAGATAACAGAATATGTAATTGAATAACCTAAATAAGTAAGGCAAGATATATTATTTAGCATGTTTAGGATTGTTCAAGATTTTTACCTTCCTTAAACTCTAACAGATAAATTATTTTAAATTTTAAATGTTTTATTAAGGGTTATGGAGCAATTGTATTTCTATTCTACCATTGTCATGCCAACTGATTCTAAATGCCCTGTTTGGAAATAAGTTTGTATATTTTCCATAGTGATGATCATATTCCAGTCTGTGATGTCAGTGCTCAATTTAGCTATATTTTAGACTTGTCTATGCTAGGAATTTTTTTCTTACTATGTCCTGTAGTTCAACTACTGGTATAGCTCCATGTGCAGTAGTGTGTCAATGTAGACAAGCTGCCAGTATCTACTGATATTTTAAGCACGATGTCATCTAGACCTCTCTGAGCATTGTTAGATATTACATTTGTTAAAATGCTGATGCCCCTGAAGCCTTTTCTACACCAGCACACCTCCCTTTGGTACCAATGATGTTAGAAATAGTGGCAAATTTTAGAGAAAAAAGGTATGTGTAGAAACAGCCAAAGGGTTATACTGTGCTAATGTGGAATAAGTGACGGGGCTGTATTTCTTACAGTCTGTTAAATGTTTAACACATGCTATTGTATGTCCTGTATGTTTCTGCAGCCAAGGCAGTAAAGAGTGTCTTTGGAAATACATGTTAAACATTCACAAATCTATAAGATCTAGGACAGGGAACCTTTGACTGGGTGATGTTATACTAACATGCACTAGCAATATAGTTTATGGTAAGGAGATGTTTTGAGATAGCTTATTAGTAGTCTGTAAAACATTGCCACATAATTGTTTTAAAGTGTGTGCATGTCCGTGTGCACTTATATAGACCTCAGTATGGGCCTAGATCTCAGAGGTGCTGAGCAGCCACAGTGGAAGTTAAAAATGCTCTTCATCTTTCTCATGGAATTAACTCCTCAGCATGAGGGTCAGAATTAATTTCATACCGTGAAGACCCTAATATTGTATAATAAGAGTAACTTACAAAATAACCAAAGCTTGCCACAGACACTGTATTTCCCAGTGTGTTAAGTAGTCTATGGTTTTCAGACTGTGAGGTTTATTGTGCAAGTATATTATTCTTGTATTGCAGATTAACGTTTATCGCCCTATATAGAGAGTATAAGAAGGCACATGGTATCTGTTCTGCTAAGGCACATCCAGCCAGTCTCTCATTGCCAAAATAAACTCATTTTAGTAGATTCATCGTCCATGACACAAGCATTGGCAACTGCAGTAGAGGGACTGGCTCTCCATCTTCATGATTTGGGGTGTGGGAAAAGGTCCATAGACTGAATATTCGTTTATAGTGTAAAGCAGTGGTGACCAACCTTATAACAGAGGACCTAATAAACCTAAGCACAACCTTGTACAGGCCAAACAGATTCTACGTATTGTAATAAGATTTAAAGTCACGTGTATTAATTTATATTTTAAGTTCAGCTTTTTTTGTATATATTTAGATAGGTTGTTTCTATGTACAGCATTGTCTATTAAAAACAAATAAACAAATCAGTGCATAAAACATGTATCAGAATGATAGAAAACAGGGAAAAAAACAGAAAAGAACACATAGCCTTCTCCCTAATTACAAATAAAGAGTGTACTTTCTGAGTTAGCGAGAAGTCTGAGGTTGTTTCTCAGCAACCAGTTTGTTGAAGTTTGACTCAAAGTGAGAGACACTCATCTGAAGTACAGCATGCAGATGGTCATCTGTGAGGCAGTACTGCAGCTTACATTAATTCAGCTTCATAACTGATATATGTGCTGCTTTTTGACAGGCTGCCCTGAGGTTAGCACTCACGATTGTGAGCCACTCCGGACAGTGTGACAGACTGATCATTTCAAAAATTAATTTGTAAAGAGCTTTAAGTTTTGCAAGGCAAAAGATATATCAGATCTTTTAATAATTACATGTAAAATGCTTTTCTAACAATGTGACTGAATCTCATATCCAGTCTTTGTTAGTGCTAGATTACTTCAAATTTTACAACATTATCATTAACTCAATATTTAGATCGTATAATGCTCTGAATCAGAAATTGTATTTTGGGATTTCCTGTTTGTAACAGAAAGATTGAATTATGTTTGTTAAAATACCAAACAGAATAGTTTGCAAATCATATGAAATCTCAGTGAGAGTGAGCTTGACTCTAGTTTCAGTTACACCAGTATAAAATGTGCAGTAACTCTAAATACTTAAGTGGAACTACTTCAATTTTACCACAGCGTAACCAAGATCAGAATCTGGTCCATAGATGCTAATACAGTGAAACCATTTGTTGACTGCACAAATCAAAACAAACTTCTGAATTGTTATTCAGAAGGATTTGTTTTCATGTCAGATATAAAGTGTTTACATGTTAGATTAACTGTTTAGTCATTTTGCCAAGGTGTTCACATTAATGTTTTTGAGCCAAAAGATTGCACTTCCTTGCCTTTCATATTTCTTTGGCTCTTTCTTGCATTACCATCTCATTTTGTTGGACATTTGTAAAGACATGCTGTGCTGGTTGCTTGTAACCTACTGATTAAAAACAGACGAATCAAGCACACTTAACGTTTATCAAGACAGATGGAAATACTTTAAGATCATCATTCTAAGAGGCAATTTGTTTAACTTGCACATGGACAACATATTTCATCACATCTTTTATTTTTACAAATTACATCATGTGAGCTCCTGATAACAATAATCTGTGAATTTTGCCACCTTTTGACAAAGTCAGGAAAAGGAGCAGGTCAGAAAATTAGAAGTGTGGAATCTAGTCTAGACATAAATATCTCTTTGACTTAAAGAGCTCTGGTCAAGAATATAATTTATGCTCAATTTTCAGATCAGATGTAAAGAAAAATGAAGTTGCCCATATGTGTAGCATTTTTTTCACGTGTAAGTGGACAACTAAATGTAGAGCCTATCTTTCTCTCCTCTCCCTCCTCCCTTCCCCCCAATCAAACTTGTCAGTGTAGGGCTCACGTGAAAAATTGATGTCAATGGGAGTTTTGCTATTGACTTCACTGGGGCCAGGATTTCACCCCAGGTTTCTAATATAGCAAGTCTCATTCACTTAACCACACTACCTTTCAGAATGAATTTGTGAAATGTATGTGTTTGGATGTGCTGTCTGAAGTCATCAAGAAGATCCAGTCCCTTTTTCATTTGTTGGATCTGTTGACCAACACCGTCAAATCAGTTCTTCTCATACAGAGGACTGAATTTATAGGAGTGGTTCTGGACTCGATGTCAGTGAGAGCATATTTGACAAGCCAGATTTCAAGCAACATTCAACCTATGCAAAGAATTCAAGGTGTATTCTCATACAACAGTAAGGAATTGCCTGAAACTTCTAGGTCACATGGCAGCTTGCACATATGTGACTCAGCATGCCAGACTTCACCTCAGAATCATGCAAAGGTGGTTGAAATCTGTCTACTGTCCCTCTCATCATTTGCTGGACAATTGTTGACTCAGATGCCTGCAACTATCCTGTCTTCCTTGGGTTGGTGGATGGTTCTTGCCAATGCATGCAGTGGAGTTCCATGGAGTCCCTTTGCTCCAGCTCTACCCTCTGTGATCTTAGGGATTCATGGTCTTTGGTCAAATCAGGACCTCCCCTCCACATCAGCTCAATCAACCAGCTGCTAAGACCACACAAAGAGGCCAGATCTGGGGTAGAGAGTATGTCCCTTAGATCTAAATGATACATATCCTATTTATATCTCACCTGTACATATTGTCAGAGGTGTTTTATTAAGTTGTCTTCCAGCATAAACTTCTCTCTAAGTCGTAAGAAAAATAAAGTCCTTTTTTGTATACTTGATTAAATAAAATTATTTTGTCTATCCACTTATTATTATTGATTTTTTTTAAAAGATGGATTTTTCCACATAGTTTATTTTCATGAACATATGGATTGACTATGTGGTTTTTGGGTACACTGTGGTCCAATCTTATGTGTATGCCTAAGAGTCAAATACTGAGGATGTTTTTACTATATAATTGGCTGCTTTCACTGCAGGATAGGGAATGATTTCATACACATTCATATTATTACTATAGTTCTTAATATATTATTATTTTATTATATTGTTACTATATGCATTTCCACCCACCTATGCCTGTTCTGGTGTTTCTCTGCTTTTGGAATAAAGATTGGAATTAATTTTAAGGGGCAAATAGTATATCTTGAAACATAGGAATTTAAATTCTCCATTTTCTCATTAAGAGTGATGCATTTTTTCAATGACATCTTCATTATTTGAATTTAGACCAAATAAACTCTTGGAACATTTTGAGAGGAATGATGGTCAAGTGGTTAGGGCATTAGTACGGGCTATGGGAGACCTGGATTAAATTCCTGCTGTGAGATACACTTCCTATGTGACCCGTGACAAATCACTTAGTCTGTTTTTGCCTCAGTTTCCCATCTGTAAAATGGGATGATAGCACTCTTTTCACAGGAGTGTTGTAAGGATAAATATATTAGAGATTGTGAGGTGTTCAGATACTGCAGTGATGGAGACTACAGAAGTACCATAGATGGCTAGATAGTTGTTTTCCTAAGTTTTTGCTAACTGACTTTTGTTGTCTTGTGAGGACTCCTTGAAAATGAAAAATAAAAATTCATTTTTCATTTGAGCTAGATTAAATAAATGCAAAATATCGAATATATGGAAAAATCTTTGATACAACACATTAACAAATACAGAAACATACACTAAAGAAACACAAATTGATTCTGCAGACATCATAAAGAAAATCTTGTGAGAGATAACTAAGAAGCATTTGTACCTTAACCTCCAGACCATGAGTAAGAGATGTGAAATTACAAAGCATTTGAAAGAGATGAGCTCAAGGCTGTTTGGCCCAGTTGTTTCAGTTATGCAGATGCACCGAGAACCTTCGTCTGTGTGGTGTGGTGATCTAGGTTAGTGCATAGGGCTGTAATATAAAACTCATAGGGGTTAATGTACATCTAAGCTTAATCAAGCTTTTATTCTTAGGCCTATTTTTTAACCATACATAGCCTTCTTTGTTCAATCAGATAGGTTTGTGATATGCTTTTTATATAGTTGTAGGAATGTGTGATCATGCACATGAACGCATGAGTTCACATGACTGATCTGTAAAAGGGTGGCAGTGTACTGCAATCAAATCACAGGAGTGCCTAGAACAATGAGTTAAATAGGATGTTTGGGTAATGGAAAAACCTATTGTGTGAAACATGATGAAAATTACTGATATTTTGCAACTAGACTCCATGTTGCTGATTTTGAGACTCAGATGACCAAACCACCTTTTACTGTTCTTTGCCAGTTCATCGCCCATTGTGTTACACTGAAGTTTATTCTGTCTTTACTTACTTTGCTATCCCCTTGTAATCAACTTTCCATTGTTATGTGATTGTGAAAAATTCCTTCCCTTTACTCGGTGATTGTGTCCTTAAAACTATACACATCTCACATTTAACTTTCTCTTCAGTGCATGTAACTCTCTGAAATAAAATAATTTAAATTAGGAAGGCAATAAACAAATCATGATTGTGAAGGACACAACCATGGTTCAATGCTTTTGTTGATGCTCTCTTGGAAATGCATTCTTTACAAGGTTAATTCAGCTTTGTTTTTTTTTATGTGTATAGAATTTGAATAGGCCTGGCCCTTGTGCCAGGGAAAGGTCCAAAGTGCCTTACCTTCTGTCCCATTTGTCATTATAAAAATAAAAATAGGTAAATGCACATCTATCAAATATGCAAATTAGGATAATCTATGGTCCAGACTTCTAGACCTTAAGCCTTCACATGTACGTTCTGTATTCAGTGAAATTGATTATGCAAGAGATGAGGAACATGCATGTTTAGAGGCACACCAATCTTTCCATGGATACCTATGGTATTTTTCATATTAAGGCTGCCCTATGACTAAATCAGAGCTCCAGTACATTTGACTTGAATAGTTTGACTGACCATCCTGAAACCATTTAAATCCTCAAACTTCAATAAACTCACATTAAATTCAGCCATGCTCTTGGCAAAATGAGTTATATCAGTTAAATTGATTTCATCCATTCTAAGCTGCTATTATTGTGTTTTAGAAAAAACAATAATTTTCCTTTAGTGGTTCCATAGGAGCACTCTGTCTGAATTAGTATTATGAAACAAAGGAGCCTTCTGTTAAATGTCTTGAAGATATACATACAATATTTGACTGTGGCATTGCTGGCTGATCAGTAGCTATGATAATAAAATTCCACATAAATATGAGCAGTGCAATATCTTGTTAAACCAAACCTTGTCAAAATTAATTCAGATCAGAAGCACAGCTATGAATGTTAGCTGGTTTTTACTAAAATAACTGGGTAAAGAATTCCAATATGTAGTAAAGAAATTACCAAACTGCTGGGTACAGAGAGTTTTGCGTTTCTACCATTGACCTTGTAATGTGATCATGCAGACTGCTTGTAAATTAAACTTTTAAGATCTTATCAGTGATGTAAACTTTGACCTCATAGGCAAAAAGACACACTTTAGTTAGCACCAGTGAAGTCATGATTATTTTACCATATATATTTTTCTTTCTTTGTCCATTTAAAAAATCTGAATATTAATTGCCGTTTTTGCCCCCAATTCAGGAAAGCATTTAAGCATGGTAAGTCCATCCTTATTTAGGATGGCACTCATGCATGTGCTTAATTGTGTAAGTATCACTGAAATCAGTGGAAAGGTAGCTGGACATAAGGTCTTAAGAAAGGGTATTGTTAAACTGCAGACAGTTTAAGTTTGGATTCTAAATATTTTATTCGATAAATTAATTACATTTGCCAAGATATTATGTAAGTGCAATATATTCAACCTAAGTAACTGTAATGCAAAATCACATAGTGTACCATTTTGTGGTGCATTGCTATAGCATTATTGTTACCTATATAATTAATTGTGTAGAAAGTTTTGTGCACAAAGATAATTTGGCAAATGACATTTGCATAGATTTTCGCAATGGTGAAAACTGGTGCAGTTTCACTTTTTTGCCATATTTGTATGACACAAGAAATTTTAAGGTCAATGGTTAAAATATACTGTCTGTGACACATTTTTGCCAGCTGATTCTTGACCCTGTGACTATAACAGAGCTTGAGTCATAAGTTTGGAGAGGGAGGAAGCTCACATAGATATCTTATTTGGCAAAAACCTTTAAGAATTATTCATGCAAAATCTCTCACTAGACAAATATCTTATTTTTATGTGACAGGTTTCAGAGTAGCGGCTGTGTTAGTCTGTGTTAGTATCCACAAAAGGAAGAGGAGTACTTGTGGCTGTAGCCCACAAAAGCTTATGCGCAAATAAATTTGTTAGTCTCTAAGGTGCCACAAGTACTCCTGTTCTTTTTATTTTTATGTGATTCACATTAATTGAAACATATCTATGGAGAATAGGGAGCAAGATCATCCATGTTGACCATTTGGGAAGGAGATGGGAATCATGTAAAAGGATGATTGTGGTGCCAGCCTTCAGAGGGACCCTGTACAAAATAAGATATGTGGGGTTCCATCTAGCTTTTTATGCATCTGTCATGAGCCCTGCGGCACTGGGTTGGTGATTTTGGTGTTTGTATACAGCTTCATTGTTTTCACGGCTCCCACTATCAGCTACAAAAACCACAACCTTCTCTTGCTTATTAAAGAAAGACACCCTAACTGGTTAGCTACAGTAGATGCATTGATAGAGAACTAGGAATTGCAAGAATTTGAATGAATGTACTTTTTCAGCTGTCTGGTGTTCTAGCACTTGAGAAAGAGCTTATCAGTTAGAAGAACAATGGGAGACCCTGAAAGTAGCTCTTATTTCTAAAGCCTGGAGAATTAAAAAAACTAAAATAACTGCAGTGGAAGGAAAGAACAGTGACTTTTTTGTGGAGAAAATAAAGGTTTTGTACAGGAATTTGGCTGGCTAATCAAAGTCCTGTAATCAATGCAAACAGTAAATGTTTCAACTGCTGCTCTATGCAGTCAGATTTATGAATGTCTATGCAGGAAAAAGCAAAAATGTGGAACTCATAAGTCATATCTGTCAAACAGGAATCAAAACACTGAGTCCTGCTCGATAGTTCTTCAACAGAACATTCATGCAAATATCTATATTTAATTATATTTTAATTAGTAAACAAAGAGAATCTAATTCCTTTTTAAAATTAGACACTATGTGTGAATTCACTGAGGCAACTTAGTTGGAAGAACTGCAAAGGAAGTTGATATTTTTGTTGTTATGTTGTGGTCCATCCCTGTAATAAATTTGAGCATGATATTAACTGGGCCCAGGAGGGAATCATGTCCCACCATTAATTAATGGAAAATTGCTACAACAAGAAGGTTATGCGGACTGCATGACAGTCAAAGGTAAAATAGAATGATGCACCCCCTTCCCGCCCTTTTTCAACATGGACCTTGAGGGATTGGGTGGAAATCAAAGGATAAATGGAGTGACCTTTTTTATGGGATCCTTATAAAAGTTACTTTTCGGGCTTTCAGTCTTCACTCCCTCAGCCTTTATTGTTCTGCATTTGTGGTTCATCTAAGGAGCAATTAAATCTCTGTACAATATTTCCAAACCCAAACAATTAAAAGTCATGGGATTTAATAGATTTGGAGTTATTTATATTTGCCATCTTGTTTATGGGCATTTAGGGTGTACTCTAGTCACGTTTTCAAGCTTCTCTCTACAACCATGCAAACTTGCTTTTTAAAAGTTTCGAAAAGAAAGCTGAGATTTTCACTTAAGTGCTTGACTTCAGGAGCTGGGGCTTTAAGAAGAACACCAAATATTTCAAGACCTCTGATAAAATTGCGAGAGTTGGTAGCAATGTATGTATGTATGTGAATTGCAACCTTGGCATCAGCAAGTCTCTTCCTAGTTACACAGGTGGGACTTCAGACAGAAAAACAAGAGAGCTGAATCTTCATTCATTTGCTATTCATGAAACATTTGTAGACCTTCACTTTGCAATAAGTAGATTTTTTTTTATATTGTTTATTTAGGCTCCAGTTGAAGAAAACACTTCTGTGGTCAGTTTTGTTTTTCAAAAGCTTTGAACATAAGAACGGCCATACTGGATCAGACCAAAGGTCCAGCTAGCCCAGTATCCTGTTTTCCGACAGTGGCCAATGCCAGGTACCCCAGAGGGAATGAACAGAACAGGTAATCATCAAGTAATCCATTCCCAGCTTCTGGCAAACATAGGCTAGGGACACCATCCCTGCTCATTCTGGCTAATAGCCATTGGTGGACCTAACCTCCATTAATTTATCTAGTTCTTTTTTGAACCCTGTTATAGTCTTGGTCTTCACAACATCCTCTGGCAAGGAGTTTCGCAGGTTGACTGTACATTGTGTGAAAAAATACTTCCTTTTGTTTGTTTTAAGCCTGCTGCCTATTAATTTCATTTGGTGATCCCCAGTTGTTGTGTTATGAGAGGGAGTAAATAACGCTTCCTTATTTACTTTCTCCACACCAGTCATGATTTTATAGACCTCTATCATATCCCCCCTTAGTCATCTCTTTTCCAAGCTGAAAAGTCCCAGTCTTATTAATCTGTCCTCATATGGCAGCCGTTCCATACCCCTAAACATTTTTGTTACCCTTTTCTGAACCTTTTCCAATTCCAATATATCTCTTTTGAGATGGAATGACCACATCTGCATGCAGTAGTAGAGATGTGGGTGTACCAGGAATTTATATAGAGGCAATATGATATTTTCTGTCTTGTTATCTATCCCTTTCTCAATGATTCCCAACATTCTGTCTGCTTTTTTGACTACCGCTGCACATTGAGTGAATGTTTTCAGAGAACTATCCACAATGACTCCAAGATCTCTTTCCTCAGTGGTAACAGCTAATTTAGACCCCATCATTTTATATATATATAGTTGGGATTATGTTTTCCAATGTGCATTACTTTGCATTTATCAACGTTGAATGTCATCTGCCATTTTGTTGCCCAGTCACCCATTTTGTGAGATCCTTTTGTAGCACTTCGCAGTTTGCTTGGGACTTAACTATCTTGAGTAGTTTTGCATCATTTGCAAATTTTGCCACCTCCCTGTTTAGCCCTTTTCCCAGATCATTTATGAATATGTTGAATGGGACTGGTCCCAGTACAGACCCCTGGGGGACACCACTATTTACCTCTCTCCATTCTGAAAACTGACCATTTGTTCCTACCCTTTGTTTCCTATCTTTTAACTATTTACCAGTCCATGACAGGACCTTTCCTCTTATCCCATTGCAGCTTGCTTTGCTTAAGAGCCTTTGGTGAGGTACCTTGTCAAAGGCTTTCTGAAAATCTAAGTACACTATATGCACTGGATCCCCTTTGTCCACGTGCTTGTTGACCCCCTCAAAGAATTTTAGTAGGTTGGTGAGGCATGATTTTCCTTTACAAAACCCATGTTGGCTTTTTCTCAACAAATTATGTTCATCTATGTGTCTGACAATTTTGTTCTTTAATATAGTTTCGGCCAGTTTACCCAGTACTGAAGTCAGGCTCACCGTCCTGTAATTGCTGGGATCACCTCTGGACCCCTTTTTAAAAATGGCACCACATTAGCTATCCTCCAGTCATTTGGTACAGAAGCTGATTTAAATAATAGGTTACAAACTACAGTTAGTAGTTCTTCAATTTCACATTTGAGTTCCTTCAGAACTCTTGGGTGAATACCATCTGGTCCTGGTGATGCTGTGAAGACCGATGCAAAGAATTCATTTGGTTTCTCCGCAATGGCCTTATCATCCTTGAGTACTCCTTTAGCATCTTGATCGTCCAGTGGTCCCACTGGTTGTTTAGCAGGCTTCCTGCTTCTGATGTACTTAAAAAATTTTCCTATTACTTTTTGAGTCTTTGGCTAGCTGTTCTTCAAATTCTTTTTTGGGCTTCCTAATTATATTTTTACACTTCATTTGCCAGAGTTTATGCTCCTTTCTATTTTCCTCACTAGGATTTAACTTCCACTTTTTAAAGGATACCTTTTTGCCTCTAACTGCTTCTTTCACTTTGTTGGTTAGCCACAGTGGCACTTTTTTCGTTCCCTTACTATTTTTTTTTTAATTTGGGGCATACATATGTTTGTGTATGTATATAGATGGGGTTAGGGTAACTTTGGCACAACTGAGACTGGTTATGAGATGTCATGGTTTGAGCCAGGAAGGAATTTGAATTCTTTCACAGATTCAGTGGACGTGGTTTCTTCAGGTTAGGGGTGAGGTTATTGGTAAACTGCTATGGGAATCTCTATTGCAGCAGTGCTCACCAACATGTGCATAATTTTTATGAGCTGCTGAAAAAAATACGAAAAGAAAGAGAATAGAAATTCCTGACTACACCTTTTTTTTCTGAAATGATGGCAGGGTTTTGGAAGGAGCTACATGCATCTGTCTCTTCTATTTCCATACACAACAAACACAAGGGCCCTATGGAAGAATGTGATGAACAGTACACTTGCTTTGGGAAAACATTTTCTTTGGCTTTTCAAACCTTTTTGAACTGGTTCCAGTTTCTGAGCAAAGAAAATACTCCTTTTAGTAAGTGCAGGAACATGAATCTCTACTCGTCATGTAAAAGTAAGAAAAGTGAAGCAAAGCAAAGCCTCAGATAAACCAACAGCAACATTAGTAAATCAGCAAATATTCTGAATGTATCTGGCAGTTATTCACTAAACACTTAGAAATTCAACATGGTACAGTTATTAATTTTTTCCTGCAGTCACAAATTAGTTAAGCTTCAGTGGGCCATGTGAGGAGGGACAAAGAATTTTTAAAACAAAGCTGAGATTTTGACCTTTCATCAATACAACTGTTCTTTTTCTTAAAAACCTATTGATTTTTCTTCAGGTTAGTCTTCTCTTTCCGGGCTTTTGTCCGTATCATACAGTGAACATGCAGGAGTAGCAATGAAGTTGATCCTGCCTCAGTGGCAGCTTGTGTGTGTGTGTGTGTGTGTGTGTGTAGACAGATAGGTAGATAGTTAGATGTAGGTAACTGACAGTGGAAGCCTTACACCAATGGGCAGAAGATTTCAAGTGAGTATTTATTTGGAATGTCCAAGGAAGGTCTGCATGTATCCTACATTAAAGTCCTTATGTGTCTATAATTAGAAACAATTTCATTGGGTCATTTTTTTGATTGGGTCCAGTTGGACTTATGATAACTAGAGGTTGGATCCAAAGTCCACTGAAAACAAAGGAAAGACACCCTTTGACTTCAGTAAGTTTTGGTTCAGGCTCTAGGCACATAGCTTTACTGACAGAGGGATTTGAAAAGAAAAAGTTACAACATTTTAAAAATCTCTCTAGAACATTCCTGAAAGAGTTGTTTTGTGACATATGCAAAATGTATATCTAAAATAAAAGATATTATGGGTATGACTTTGGGGTTGTTGCATACTAATAGGCTAATAGTGAGAAGTTAGGTGCAGCCTTCACTGTGGAATGGCTACCATCCCTTCATAATAACACACATACATACATGTGATGGTGATATCCATGTGCAAAATTACATTTATTATGAGAGAGTGCTTTGAGATGCAGGAGGGTAATACCCACCAGAAGTCCACTGAAACATGTAAAACTATGTAGAGGTCCAATAGTCTTTAAACATTGCTCTTGCAGGGAGGTTATTTTGTTGTAAATTAAGGACTGCAACCAGTGGACTGTAGTATTACTGATTGTTTGTTGTTTGTTTTAATATTTTGTTTAAACAATATGAAGCACACAAATACTACAGCGATTGGGTGTCCTATACAAATTTTATATACATTATTCCTTAATGGCATAATTATTTGCTTTCAAACCAATATCTAGCAATTTGTCCCTTTTTAACCTTACTAGAAATTATCAGTAGCAGTTTAACTCCTAACATGTCAGCCCTTCAGTGAGCTGGACCATGGGTCTGATCCTGAGTGGCAATTCCTCTGTTTTTAATTTTTAAAAAAAATAAAATGGTGGTTTTGGTTAGCATTGACAAAAATAAAAAAGGAGGTTGGTTACCACTGACAAAAGTGGTTCTTTGTTGACAGTGGTAGGAATGGCAGCATCATGCTTGTCAGTGCTTTTGACTTTAAACAAAAGCATGGAGCTTGATCCTGCCAGAACCTGACGGCTGTGGCCTGATCAAACAAAGCACCTAAGCACTTGTTTAAAGTTAACCATATGTCTAGGTACTGTGTTGGATCAGAGTCAGAGTGCTCAACATCATTGTGGGATTAAGACCTTCAGGAGAAGACTGCTTTCATTGTCTATCCAGGTTTCAGTTCACGAAAATCCTACTGTGGCAGGGACAGTTAGGATTATGCATGGTAAAAGGCACTTTAATTAACTGATTGATGGATTGGCTGACAATGATTTTTTTACATCTAGAATAGATTTAAGTAAGAAAAGTTCAGTGAAATTGGTGTGTTGATTTTCTTTTGTGACAAAAATTGGTCCATAAACTGTAGAGCAAACTCAGTGTTACATATATTATTATTTTTAGGCCGCTTCTTTCTGTGCAGAAAATAATTTTAGGGTTTTTTTAAAGTTATGTGCCTATTAAATTAGAGTTGATTTTGTTCATTTGAACTTAAGTTAATGTTGAATTTACTTTGAAGCAGTTTCAATTTACCCAATTAAAATAGATTAGGCATGAAATATGCACTGAATTTTTCAATAAGGGAGAAGAAGAAGAAGAAATGAGTGGTAGAAAAAGTAGTTTACTTATTTCAAGTTCTCATTGGGGAAACAATTGTACAGAAATCAATGTAGTATAATGGCTAAGTATATGAATATGTTGCAATATATCTCTATATAGATAATCTCCTTGGTATCCACAAGTAAATGTCTTCATAGTTCTTTTCTCTGCTGAGCTTGTGAAATGCATATTTCTCAAAAGCAGCCAGTCCATCCTGGCTTTTATACTCTCCTCAGTCATGGAATCATAGAATGAAGAACTGGAAGGGACCTCAGTAGGTCATCTAGTCTAGTCCTCTGCACTGAGGCAGGACAGTGTTATCTAGACCATCGCTGACAGGTGTTTGTCTAACTTGTTCTTAAAAACCTCCCATGACAGATTCCACAACCTCCCTAGGTAATTTGTTCCAGTGCTTAACTACTCTTACAGTTAGGAAGTTTTTCCTAATGTCTAACCTAAATCTCCCTTGCTGCAATTTAAGCCCATTACTTTTGGTCCTGTCCTTAGTGGATAAGGAGTACAATTTATCATCCTCCTGTGTATAACAACTTTTTATGTATTTGAAGATTGTTATCGTTCCCTCCGCCTCTGCTTCCCGTGTAGGTCATGTTTTCTAGACCTTTAATCGTTTTGGTTGCTCTTCTCAGAACTTTCTCCAGTTTGTCCACATCTTTCCTGAAGTGTGGTGCACAGAACTGGATGTTGTATTCCAGGTGAGGCCTTATCATTGATGAGCAGATGGGAAGAATTACTTCTTGTGTCTTGCTTACCACACTCCTGCTAATACATCCCAGAATCATGTTTGCTTTTATTGCAACAGTATCACATTGTTGACTGATTTAGTTTGAAATCCACTATAACCCCCAGACCATTTTCTGCAGTACTCCCTCCTAGGCAGATAGAATGAGAGCATCTGTGATGAAGGTTAGTATAGATGACCTGAGCTCCCTTGTTAGGTAAAAGGATTATTCTGCCATTTATTGTGCTTCTGTCAATATTACTTTCTCCAAATCTTATGATATGCCTACACAGCAATGTACTGCAACATAGGACCATGTTTAAACTCAGACTCAAACCTAACCCCATTTCATCTACAATGCAATTATGCTAATGTAGGGCTTGGACCCAGGGTCCCAGGACCTTGCAGTGTCCGAGCACGAGTTAAGCCAGGACCCAGGGTGCAAGCCCAATTGCTTTGCGGTGTCCTGGTGGTCCACCAGAAGTATTCCATGGGCCAAATTCCTTAATCCTCTCTATCCTAACAATCTCCAGTTGACTCTACTGAATTCCCACAATTCCATGGGCCAAATTCCTTAATCCTCTCTATCCCAACAATCTCCAGTTGACTCTACTGAAAATGGAAGATGACCACCCCAACCCCACCCCGGCTTACAGCAGCTGCTCAGGTCAGCATTAACCCATTCTCTTCTGATCACCAATCTGCAAGCACGCTATCGGAGAGCCTCCTGGATTTGCAATGGAGACTGAGCAGAGCATACCTTTTGAGAAATGAGCTGCTTTATCGTCACGGGAACACAGCCAGATTTTGGTGAATCTCTGGTGTGAGGCCAGTAAAACTGGAATTTAGCTAAAGCACCAGGAATGAGCATGTGTACATGGAGATAGCTAAAAAGCTGGCCGCTTTGCAGTTTTTCCTGACAGGTGATCAGTGCAGGGAGCATATTAAGAGGCTGAAGAGTGAGTACCGGAAGACCAGTGACAAGTACTGCACCTCCGACAACTCACCAACAATGTGCCCACTTTATGTGGAGTTTGACACTTACAATCATGATTTCAGACAAGAAAGGTAAAAACATGATCAGGAGCAAACCAAGGTACAGCAATTCACATTTCAATAAATTCCATACATAAACCCATACTGACCTCCACAGTTTATTAATCATCATGTCATTCATAATTACATTATATGGCAATGCTTACATTGAGTGTAGACATACCATTAATGGGTTTCTGCTCACATGGCCAATTCTTGTTCTCAGAATAGTTCTTTTGCAGTGGCATGTTTAGCCACAAGGTGGATTTGCCATCTGATCCTGTGTTTGATGCTTCTGTTTTCCCAATGTCGTTGGCTTGATGGGCATGTGTTAATTCTGTCCGTTGACAACCAGTGTTAGAAGCTTTTTGGATGTCGTCAGAAACAGAGTCCATGCCCTTGGTTTTGTTCAGATATCTTCTGTTCCTCAGCTAAGGCAAGGGATCTGTTTGACTCGTGAGTTTTCTTACTATCTTTCAATAGTTTGTGCTAGAGTTTTAAAATTGAGATAGAGGGTACAGTAGCAGCCACCTTTCGCCACTTCGTATCTAACTGTTTGGAAAATAAAAGCAAACATGAGCAAAAAAAAAAAAAAAGTAAGTGGCCTTTTTGTAACAAAAAACTGCCAAAACCACATCTGAGCATTTTTTGTCTACTCAGTTGGCTTTGCTAAAAATCAAAGCCACAGTTTAATGATACTCAATGAATATAGTTGAGTCATATTTTAATCAAAGGAAACCTGATGACAGTTTAATAACAATTAAAGACATGAGATAGATGTATGCATGGCAAATAACTTGCATTCCCAAGTAACAGTTATATGCTATTACAGAGCCCAGATGATGAAAGTTTTATTCAGCATAGTAAATTATCTGTATTTATACATATTTACATCTTTTTAAAAGTAAAATTTCTTGTCTTATCTTTTTGGGCACATAAAATAGATGTCCAGACAAAAACACTGGAGTTTTTGTTTCTTTGTTTTTTGTTTTTTGTTTTTTTTTTAACCTAAGCAGATTTTAGAAGTTAAAAAAACCTTATGAAGTGACCTTCTCTCAAGTGCTTATTTTGATTAATGCATTGGGCATGTTGAACATTCAACTGATTTGACTTTAGAAGTGCTGAATTCTCCCCAAACTGGTGCCTCCTAGTTAAGATGTTCTACATCTTTAAAAACTGTATATGTTGCAGTCACAATACTTCCATTTACATTGATTTATGTCTTACTGTGTATGACATACTATTCAGAAGCAAATCAACCACTAAAACATGCTTACAGTGGAATTTGCAGTGGGATTGTAAAACTAAATTATTTTCCCCTCTGTTTCAAAACACACAAGAAAAGAACTTATCTCAGGATTTCTTTATTATTTTAGCTCTCAAAATGAAAAAAAAAAAAAAAAAGGATCCAAGATGAAAAAAGTACATAAACATTGAAGCATTTATGTGTAATGTTTTAACAATTCAGGTTTGATTTCAATCTCCCAAAAACTATTTTGGGAATCACAAGGTCACAAATGTTATAATTGATTCAATTAATGAAAATGAAGCATTCCCAGTAAAAGGAACCATTGCAAACCATTCTCCTATAAACAGAAAATTGCAAAAAATACTGTGTTGAAGAATCTGTAAGTACAGAAGCTATTTGATCAATAGATAAAGAGCTGGTAGGAGACTAGGGAACTGTATGCATACACAGCATTTTCAAACTTGGGTGCCTAAAGTAAGCCACCTAAATCCATACTCTGTACGTAAATACAGATTTAGTCACCCACATTTGAAAATTTTGGCTATAGTATGACACCATTTATAACACATTATGTAATTTCCAGAAATTTCCAAATTTCCAAAAAATTATATTAAGAAGGAGTTGAGGTTGAGAGTATGCACCAGTAACTTAATGGCGGAAAACATTACAGGGTTGTTGTAATTATCTCAAAGCATTTAAACACTCAGGAAATTTAAAGTTAAGGTTACTGTAGTGGGGTGGCTACCCTGCTCCTAAAATAGAAAGGGTTAAAAGTAGCCCTGGAGAGTGCTGTGGCTGGGGTTGGCTGACTGGGGAAGCAGCCACTGCTGGGCCATGCCCCAATCAGGCTCCAGCTGGCCTGTATGAAAAGGCTGTGAGCCAGAGGCCCAAGGAGTCTCTTTCCAGGCTGGGAAAGAGCAGGGCCTGCCTGACAGGGTACTGAGGGTGGTGTAGTGCTGGGGAAGGAGCAGGCTGAGTGGGGGCGCTCCAGGCTGTAAGGCCTGGTCCAAGGCCCATAGAGGTACTAGGAGGCAGAGGAAGGCAACAGGTCCAAACCCCCTTGCCTATGAAGAGTGGCCTTTACACTGCAGTCTGCCTCAGCGAGTGGGGGCTTGGTGATGACTGGCAGTAGCTCAGACTGAGGCAAGGTGGGGATAGTGGGTTGGGGGTTCCCCAGAAAGGGGAGACCCAGAGGCAGAGTGTGGGGGTACTGCTAGGGGGCAGAACCCCAGAGAAAGGGGCACCGGGGTCTGTGAGGGACACAGTGGCCAGAGCTGTGCGGATCACCAGCCTGCAGAGGGTGCTCCACGATAGAAAAGAGCTAATTCCCAATGACCAGCAGGAGGCACTGTAGGGATGAGTCTGAACCTTTCCAGTTACATTTAAAACAAATCCAAATACAATAAGGTAAGAAATGCACAGATAAGGCACCCAAACAACCTTAACTCTGCCCTGCAGTAATACCATATGATTGTTTGTTATTTTAGAGTCTGTGATTCCAAATTAGAGGGAATAGTTTTTAAAGATATTAGCTTTCTTTTTATTTTTTTCCCTCTTGTGGCATCACTGTGTGTGGCTCGTTGCTAAACCCTCCTTGTAACTGCAGAATGAGGCCAAAGATTATCAAGTGCAGGTTTTCATTATTTGCCAACTCAAACAAATTTCTGGTTTTTGAGATAAAGTAACATCAGATACTATGATTAGTATTGTGACATTACCCAGAGTACAATCTGGATTGTTGAACAGCTGTATCCCCTCAATTCTCCAGCCTGGGGTGTCTTTTACACTGCTCCACTTTGAAAGCAACCACTCCTGGTCTGCCCCCACACAGCCTCCAGCATGTAAAATACTCCCAGCTGTATTATATGAGTGCTCTAGCCAGCCACTCCTAAATTATACTGGAGAGTGACACCAGCAAATTTCCAGTCCCTGACTAGTCCTCAGAAGTGTGTGTCTTGTACTGCCCACTACCTTCATGGACAATACAAGCTCATAGAAAATCCGTCAGTTTATTAATAGCACAAATCCTATTATCTCAGATGGAATTTCCAAAACACTTCAGTGCAAACACAGTGGTTCAGATAAAACAATAAAACAAGTTTATTTACTACAGAAAGAAAGATTTTAAGTGATTACAAGTAATGAGGTATAAAATCAGAATTTGGTTACAAGAAAATAAAAGGTAAAATGCAATTAATATCTAACAGGCTGAGTGAATTCAAAGCAAAATGTCTCTCTCACCACATGCTTTTGCAGTCTTACTGGATGGATGCCCTTCAGCTTGGACCCCATCACCCAGTCCAATGCTCCTTTCCTTGTCCTTCAGTCATTGTAGATGTTGTGGGCAGAGACAAAGGGAGGAGAGATGACTTGTGTCCTCTGTTCTCACTTCTTATAGTTCTTTTCCTCTTTGAAAATCATTTCCAGCTGAGGTTCAGGTGACAGAAAGTCTCTTTGTACAGGAACGTCCAGCTGTTCCATTGCCAAGATCTAAATTTCTCACTCACACCCTTCTTCCTGTCAAGGAATGACTGCTTAACCAGGTGATAGTCCATTTGATTATACTGACACCTGGCTGAGGTGTTGGCCAGCCGTTTGTCTCTGGGGAACTGGTTTGAAGCTGTTTCCCCAAATTTGGAACCTGTCATATACAGTAGAATTTTATAACTTTGCTACACATATTTTACCAGAACAATAATGTTCAGCAGATTATGAGTTTTCAAATGATTCCTCACAAGGCACTTTGTACAAAATTTATGTTAGTTTTGTAAAAAGGGTGAACATAAGGGTACAGGCTATCACAAGTATATTCATTTTTAATGACTTTGTGTGTGTGTGGATAGATAGACAGAAATTAGTTTCAGCTTTCAGGCTCTCAGCACAGTTACCCAAGTAGCCTTTGTTGTCACAAAGTTTGGGTATCTGACTTACCCTTTATTTTTTCACTCTTCTGTCTCTTCTTGTTTTATCTGTATTGATCTTCTAAATATTAACAAAATTACACAAACCAATGTCCCTATCAAGGCCGTTAATTTCACCTGAATCTTGCTCTATCCCCACCAAAGGAAAACAAGGAAAGTAACTCTTTAGTGATATCTCTTCACCCTTCCCTCCCCCCCACTTCCCAAACTACTAACAAAATGAAGCTTTTAGGCTGTTTTCAGTTCTTAGTTTTTTCTGTTTCTAGGCTTGTTTTCCCCTGGGAAGCCTTCATGTCTTCCATCAGCCACCTACCCTTCGACACTCACTTTGTTGTGGTTCTGAAAGCTGCTGGTCGCCTTGCTGATATTGAGACCATGAAAATAGGATACTGCAAGTTGACATTCCGCTTTGACCAATAGTATTAGAAGGTCCCCGCTAATCCTCTTGTCTTCCTTTTTCTGTCATCCCCTCCTCCCTTCAACTTTCTCCCCTCCCCCCGCATTGTTTCTCTTCTGCTCCCAGAAGCATCTTCAGAGAATGGGATATTAGACATGTTTACTCTGCTGCTAATAGCACAAGTAAAGCAGCATAAGGGATACAATGCAGAAACTAGAAAAGGGTGAGGGGACTAATGTGTAGGAAGGAGAATAACAGATGGGCAGAAAGAGAGAACATGCAAAGGAACGTTTCCTACATGGATCAGGAATCCTCTTCATACACAACCTTCTCTTTTATCCCAGTGCTCTTTTATTTTTCCCTGGAAAATGTTGTAGAACAATTCCATCCATACTTCTGTCCACCCCTAATGGCTTGATACCTTTGAGTGCTGAATGGTGGTTAATATTACCTGGGAACCTTATACCTCAATTTATTATTCTGTCTTTTTTAATCATTCATTTCAAATTGTGTGAAGGAAATTGGTTAGTTTTCTTTTGGCTCATTCAGAATATTCTCTCTGCCTCTGGAAGCTGAATGTCTTGTCTTGTCTTGTCTTTGTCTTTGTTTTGTTGTCCACGTTAAAACAAGACAAGTTGCACCTGCTACTCAGTTATTTTGATTCTTCATGAACCTGGTGTAATGCTGAAAACTGCCATTTGCATGAATGGATGCAAACCTTTGTGTAGCTCTGATTGATTTCTTTTCAGATGTAAATATATCTTTGTACTGTGGCTTGTTAGTATTTTATTTAGTTTCCATATGATGTTTTGTGATTTAATTGTCCTTAAATTTTAACTGAGCAGCATTTCAGTGGAGTAGACACTTGAGAATAATAATAGTTTTAGCAGGTTTGCAAATAGGATTACAAATAACAAAATTAATGTTTCAAGTTATTCTGTCTGGCTTCATTCCTTAATTTTTTAATGGCACAAAATTAGTGGAGACTCTGGGCCAGATTCACCCTTGCTTAGCTACATTGGCGGCCCATTCTTTTTAGCAGTCTTTGTTACATTTCCTCTTGGAATTAACCTCACAGATGTCAGACTAATTTTTTTCTTTAATCTTTTTTCTGTGTTCTTAGTGTTTTTAAAAAAGTTAGAAAGACATAACTGGCAATTGCACCTCAGAATTAACACAGGGCTCTGATTAGCATAAGACTCAACAACTTAAAACCAATTTTCAAGTTTTTTAAACCCCAGTCCTGTGCTGACTTCAGAAATGCTACTTACTTGCCCGAATTTAGGCATGTGTGTAAGTATTTGCAGGATCTGGGCCTTAAAGTGTTTTTGGAAAACTTTAGGCAAATCATTCACGTTTAATAATCAGCTGTCTCCAGGTGTTTGTATGCAATGTATTAGATTAAGCAAATATCCTAATGAGTGGTGTTGACTGACAAATATGTGTGATTATTGAGGAGGGAGGGTAATGTATGGCATTGCCTGGCTGTTGAGCGGGCGTGTTGGTGTGAGATGCTAAATGGAAAGGTACAGGGCAAGGATTGCCTTGTTGGTGATATGGTAGAGCTATGCACTTAAAGTGCTATTTATCATTTAGTAAATAACTATTTAAAACTTCCAAATGATACCACTGCTGGTGTGTCAAAAGCCAGATTGTTGTTTCAGTAGGTTATTGCACTCTTGTCATGGATTCCTTTCAGCAGGAAGGGAGATGATTATTTCAGAACAGATTACAAACCGTACATTTGACATTACATTACAGTTACAATACATTTCCAACAATTTTAAGGAATCAAACTGAACAACTTCAGAGACATAGTCACAGCAAGTAACTGTAGTACCTTCAAGGTGAACAACAAAAATATATCTTATCACAAAACAAAAAGGCTTAAATATTCCTTTGTCTTTTTTCTAGTACAGAGAATGAATTTAGTAGTCTGTCTCCATTATTGTATAGAAATTGAAAACATTCCTAATGCTTTGAACTTGTAAGCCCAGAGTCAGAGCAGGTCTATACACAAAATAAGTACAAGTGTGCATTCCTACCACATGCAGTAAGATTTATCCTATAGACCCATGCCTCTGAGGAATTCAGCTAAACACAAAAGACCCTCAGGTAGAGAGAGGCAACTGGGGTCAGGAGAACTAGCTGCACACATAAATAGATTCTTGCTCGAAAGGTCATTAACAGGCATCCTAGACTCCAGGCTAGGAATTAGTTTCTTGGACCATTAGCAGTAAAAAGCCTAGCAATTGAATGGGATTCAGTTCCCTATTAAAAATTTGCAAGAACAATTGGAGCTTTTCCAATTATAATAGGAACCAGACTTCATAGATCATTTTGCCTTGTCCAGTATGTGGTTTCTATATTCTGAACAATATGAATATGATGTATTTATATGTTATTAAAATAATATCTCTGTAAATGTTTTGTCTGTTTAATGAGGTTTTATAAGTACATTACAGTGAAGACAATGAAAGCTTAGGAGAACTGGAATTTAGTGTCCTCCTAAGAATTTACTGTTGATTCCAAGTATTGAACCTCCTAAATGTGTACAGTTAACCATAAAAGAATGATTTTGTTTGACATATACAAATATTATATAGTATCAACTTTCTATATAATCCCAGGTATTAAAGTGCTTTTGTGGTTTCATATATACAATACATTTAATGTAAGTATATATTCCCATCATTTCCCCTGGTTATTCAGACTTCTAAATAGAATTTCAAAGGCTAGTGCTTGAATGGACACTAAGTCCTGGTCTACACTAAGAGTTTAGGTCAAATTTAGCAGCATTAGGTCGATTTAACCCTGCACCCGTCCACACGACCAAGCCTGTTTTGTCGACTTAAAGGGCTCTTAAAATCTATTTCTGTACTCCTCCCTGGCGAGGGGTTTAGCGCTAAAATTGACCTCGCTGTGTCGAATTTGGGGTAGTGTGGACACAATTTGATGGTATTGGCCTCTGGGAGCTATCCCAGAGTGTTCTCCATTGTGACCGCTCTGGACAGCACTCTCAACTCAGATGCACTGGCTAGGTAGACAGGAAAATTCCTGGGAACTTTTGAATTTCATTTCCTGTTTGGCCAGCGTGGCGAGCTGATCAGCACAGGTGACCATGCAGTCCCAGAATCACAAGAGCTCCAGCATGGACCGAATGGGAGGTACTGGATCTGATCGCTGTATGGGGAGAAGAATCCTTGCAGGCAGAACTCCACTCCAAAAGACGAAATGCCAATATATATGTGCCAAAATCTCCAAGGGGATGATGGACAGAGGCTACAACAGGGACACACAGCAGTGCCGCGTGAAAATTAAGGAGTCCAGGCAAGCCTATCAAAAAACAAAGGAGGCAAACGCTCGCTCCAGGTCAGAGCCCCATACATGTCACTTCTATGATGAGCTGCATGCAGTTCTAAGGGGGGCCCCTACCACTACCCCACCACTGTCTGTGGACACCTGCAAGGGGGGAGTCTCACGCAACAGTGATGAGGATTTTGTGGATGAGGAGGAGGAGCTTGAGGATAGCACACAGCGGCAAGCAGAGAATCCCTTCTCCCCGGCAGCCAGGAACTGTTCATCACCCTGGAGCCAATACCCTCCCAACCGTCCCAAGGCGGGCTCCCAGACCATGAAGCCAGAGAAGGCACCTCTGGTGAGTGTACCTTTGTAAATATAATACAGGGTTTAAAAGCAAGCGTGTTTAATAGTTGATTTGCCCTGAATACTTGGGATGCACTTGTGGCCAGTATAGCTACTGGAAAAGTTTGTTAACGTGTCTGGGGATGGAGTGGAAATCCTCCAGGGACATCTCCATGAAGCTCTCCTGGAGGTACTCTAAAAGCCTTTGCAAAAGGTTTGTGGGGAGGGCAGCCTTATTCCGTCCTCCATGGTAGGACACTTTACCACACCAAGGGGACATTCAGGGGTGCCCATTCCTGCTGGGCTATTTGCCTTTGGCTGAAAAGAAATCATCCCTGCTGTTAGCCACGCGGTGTGGGGAGGCCCGTTCATACTGAGCTGTTCACGTTTGGCTGACAGGGATCTTCCCTGATACTAGCCGTGGGGTGAAGCGATCATCACAGAGAATTGGGTGTGTGTGTGTTAGGGGGGGGGATTGGGTTGTGCTGCACATTCACCCTAAAACCGCAGCCCCTGCTTTTAAATGGCCAACCCAACAGGCTTTGCTTGATATGGGAAAGAAGGACGCTGCTGTTTGAAACCATTCCCACATGTTATGAAAGTTGAAGAAGCCGAAACCCTTTGCCTTACCATAGCTGTCTGCAAGCCGAATTCTGTTGCCCAGCCAAGCGTATATGATGTCTCACACCAAACTGGCAGGCAGCCAATATAAGAGGCAAAATGCGACCCTGTACCCAAAGCATATGTGCTATGTCAGTGTGAAATAGTCTTCCCTTCGTTCTCTAAAATGTATCTTTTTAAATACTACTCTCCCTTTTTTTCCTCCCGCAGCTGCAAACATTTCTATGCTCCTGTATCATCTCCATCCCAGAGACCAGTGCAGATTAGAAGGCGAAAAAAACGAACTCGCGATATGTTCTCAGACCTCATGCAGTCCTCCCGCACTGAAAGAGCTCAGTAGAATGTGTGGAGGCAAACAATAGCAGAGTCCAGGAAAGCATTAAATGAACACGATGAGAGGAGGGAGGAGCACGATGAGAGGAGGCAGGATGCAATGCTGAGGCTAATGGGGGAGCAAACTGACATGCTCAGGCGTCTGGTGGAGCTGCAGGAAAGGCAGCAGGAGCACAGACCTCCTCCCCAAGTTCCATAGCCTCCTCACCCAGACACCCAAGAACGCGGTGAGGGGGCCTTCAGCAACCCGGCCACTCCACCCCAGAGGATTGCCCAAGCAACAGAAGGCTGGCATTCAATAAGTTTTAAAAGTTTTAAACTTTTAATGTGCTGTGTGGCCTTGTCCTTCCCTCCTCCACCACCCCTCCTGGTGCTTCTCTCCTCCACCACCCCTCCTGGGCTACCTTGGTAGTTATCCCCCTATTTGTGTGATGAATGAATAAAGAATGCATGAATGTGAAGCAACAATGACTTTATTGCCTCTGCAAGCGGTGATTGAAGGGAGGAGGGGAGGGTGGTTAGCTTACAGGGAAGTAGAGTGAACCAAGGGGTGGTGGGTTTCATCATGGAGAAACAAACAGAACTTTCACACCGTAGCCTGTCCAGTCATGAAACTGGTTTTCAAAGCTTCTCTGATGCGCACCGCGCCCTCCTGTGCTCTTCTAACCGCCCTGGTGTCTGGCTGTGCGAAACCAGCAGCCAGGTGATTTGCCTCAACCTCCCACCCTGCCATAAACGTCTCCCCCGTAACTCTCACAGATATTATGGAGCGCACAGCAAGCAGTAATAACAGTGGGAATATTGGTTTCGCTGAGGTCTAACCGAGTCAGTAAACTGCACCAGCGCGCTTTTAAATGTCCAAATGCACATGTTACCACCGTTCTGCACTTGCTCAGCCTGTAGTTGAACAGCTCCTGACTACTGTCCAGGTTGCCTGTGTATGGCTTCATGAGCCATGGCATTAAGGGGTAGGCTGGGTCCCCAAGGGTACATATAGGCATTTCAACGTCCCCAACAGTTATTTTCTGGTCTGGGAATAAAGTCCCTTCTTGCAGCTTTTGAAACAGACCAGAATTCCTGAAGATGCGAGTGTCATGTAACTTTCCTGGCCATCCCATGTTGATGTTGGTGAAACGTCCCTTGTGATCCACCAGTGCTTGCAGCACTATTGAAAAGTACCCCTTGCGGTTTATGTACTCGCCGGCTTGGTGCTCTGGTGCCAAGATAGGGATATGGGTTCCGTCTGTGGCCCCACCACAATTAGGGAATCCCATTGCAGCAAAGCCATCCACTATGACCTGCACATTTCCCAGGGTCACTACCCTTGATATCAGCAGATCTTTGATTGCGTTGGCTACTTGCATCACAGCAGCCTCCACAGTAGATTTGCCCACTCCAAATTGATTCCTGACTGACTGGTAGCTGTCTGGCATTGCAAGCTTCCACAGGGCTATTGCCACTCGCTTCTCAACTGTGAGGGCTGCTCTCATCTTGGTATTCTTGCACCTCAGGGCAGGGGAAAGTAAGTCACAAAGTTCCATGAAAGTGCCCTTACGCATGCGAAAGTTTCGCAACCACTGGGAATCGTTCCAGACCTGCAACACTATGTGGTCCCACCAGTCTGCTTGTTTCCCGAGCCCAGAATTGGCGTTCCACCACATGAACCTGCTCCATTAGCACCATGATGCCCACGTTGCCAGGGCCCCTGCTTTGAGAGAAGTCTGTGTCCATGTCCTCATCACTCATGTTACCGCACTGATGTCACCTACTCGCCCGGTATCACTTTGCCAGGTTCCGGTGCTGCATATACTGCTGGATAATGTGCATGGTGTTTAATGTGCTCCTAATTGCCAAAGTGATCTGAGTGGGCTCCATGCTTGCCGTGGTATGGCGTCTGCACAGAAAAAAGGCGCGGAACGATTGTCTGCCATTGCCCTGACGGAGGGAGGGGCGACTGACAACATGGCTTACAGGGTTGGCTTACAGGGAATTAAAATCAACAAAGGGGTTGGCTTTGCGAGAAACTGAATGGCCCCCTCAAGGATAGAACTCAAAACCTCAAGGATAGAACTCAAAACTGGGTTTAGCAGGCCATTGATTTCACAGAGGGAAGGAGGGAGGGAGGAGAAAATGAATACAAAACAAATCTGGTCTATTTCTTGTTTTGAGCCACTTCATCTATCTTTATACATCTTGCTGGCAGCAGACTGTGAAGTACGACCGCTAGCCGTCATCATCTCCTGGGTGCTTGGCAGAAGATGGTGCAGTATGATGACTAGCCATCATCTTCTGCTGGCTGGAGGTTAAAAGACAGCGCACTGCCGGTAGGACTGAATCGCCATGAGATGAAACTTAAAAGGGAAATGACCTGGCAGAGTCACTCCCATGTTTGCCCAGGAGCCCGATTAAAAGAGCACCCAGGACTACGTCGATGACGGCTACCAGTCATACTGCACTGTCTGCTGCCAAAAGGCAATGAACTGCTGCTGTGTAGCAATGCAGTACCACGTCTGCCAGCACCCAGGAGACATACGGTGACGGTTAGCTGAGTGGGCTCCATGCTTGCCGTGGTATGGCGTCTGCACAGGTAATTCAAGAAAAAAGGCACAAAACGATTGTCTGCCCTTGCTTTCATGGAGGGAGGGAGGGAACAGGGGCCTGATGATATGTACCCAGAACCACCTGCGACAATGTTTTAGCCCCATCAGAAACTGGGATTTCTACCCAGAATTCAAATGGGCGGCGGAGTCTGCGGGAACTGTGGGATAGCCACCCACAGTGCAACGCTCCGGAAGTCGATGGTTGCCTCGGTACTGTGGACACACTCTGCTGACTACATGCACTTAGAGCACTTGTGTGGGGACACACACAATCAACTGTATAAAACCGCTTTCTACAAAACCGATTTCTATAAATTCAACCTAATTTTGTAGTGTAGACATACCCAAAGGAGCATTAAAGGTTGTGATGACTGAAATTTTACATCATAAGCCCTGTCTAATATAACTGCCCCCTCATTGTTAGTATAAGAAATTGACTGAAAAAGGGATACATGGGTGTAAGAGCTCCAAATATATCATCCAAATTAAAAATTAAATTTCAGCTATGTATTCTGTTTCTCTTGATATTTGAAAGAGAATAGAGCCCTGAAATCAACAAGGAAATATTATATTTTTAAAAAGTAACTAAACTGTTTAACTTAGTAGGTAAACGACTGTGCTTTTATCTTTAATAATATGAAGTCTTGTGTGAAATTGTAGGTGAAATGAAAGGCCTCTCCATTAAGTGCCTGGTATACAGCAGGCCTCCTTAATAAGTTTCAGTGTCTAATCTATCTCACACCCTTTGGAACGGTTTAATAAGTAGTATAATTACATATAAGTATATTTAAACTCAGGAAACCCCTAAAATAATAGCATCAATATTCATTCTTTTGTGTCTGCCAAACTCTTCTGTGATGGTTTTATTAATAGTTAGATTTTGACAGGAAGAAATTTTTGCTTGTTTTTTCCAGCCTGAAGAAGTACCTTGTCTCTCTGAAGGGCAGCTTGTGACTCTTCTGGAAGAATGTATGCAGTTTCCAAGAACAACAAGCAATGTTACCATGCCAGAATTACAGGAATCTCTTTCTGATGGAATAAGTCCCTTTTGTTACACAACTCAAGACTCCACCCTGCTCTCCAGGTCTACTCTTTCCAAACTGTTAGATGAAGCCCGTAGCGTGGGGATGTTATCAGCTCAGGAGGGGGCTGGTATCGAAGATAAAAGTATATGTGAAAGTGCAGAGAGTGAAACCTGTGGCTACTATCTCAGTAAAGCATTGGCCATTAGTCATTTATCAAAGGATTCTGTGGCCCAAATAGAAGAACCTGATGACCTAGAAAGTTCACAGGAGATGGAGAATAAGAGTAATACTGAAGGTTACTTTATGTCAAGAGCACTCAGCGCAAAAAGATTGAAAAAACCCTCTTTCTTGGATGAACCATTTTATTGCATCAGCATGAACAATGAACTATCCACAGAGGCTGACATTCCCAGCATACCATTGCAGACCAGAGGAGGTGAGGCTCTTAACAACCATTTAGAATAGGCTTTTGATTAAGATGAACAAAAGAAGCAGTTTCTCACCAAAGATATTCACTAATGCAATACAATTACAGTGGTGGGGCAACAAAGTACTTTTATAAAGCATAAAACCATGCCAAAAATAACACACACAAGCTGTTTTTCAAAATTCTTGCCCTGATGTAATTGCCCCCAAAATTAATAGTTTTATGAAATACTAGTAGCTGAAAGCCCATGTTGTCACATGGGTATCATTCATAAAGTCAAAATGGCTGAGAACTTAAAAATTGGATGGTAACAGATTGCAAAACCCAGTGAGGATTCAACCTGGTGATATTCTGAACAAAAAGAGCCCTCAATCATGCTTGTAGCTGTTTCTATCGCTTCAGAGTGACAATCCTGGCATCTTATTATATTGATAGTATTGATTGGGATTAATACTGTCAACTGGAAAATAATGCTAGAAACACATGGAATATTTTTTTATAATAGTAAAACCTGTTGTTTCTTTTCTTCATCTTGAACTTCCTTTCTGTTTCTGGAGAACATATATTCTCATAGTAGTTTCCATGTTAATTCACACGAGTCCCAGCATATATCTGTTGAGTTGTTTCTCTGATATGACAAACTCCATACTTAAAAAATAAAATAAAATGATATCATTATCTAAATATAAGAAAAATTAATCAGAATTGCTTACAGCACTTCAACCCTGTATGCTGACAGGATGCACATAGTATAAAAGTATACTAAATATACATATTGGTATTCTACATATTAATTTTAGTTGTTTACATTCATTAAAGACAGACTTGTACATATCACCCAGTGCACAGTTAAACAGAGACTATGTATTACTATAAAATTTTAGGTGTGTCCACATTTCTAATTTCTTTACTGATGCAACACATTTGTATTATGATATTTTAATAAAAATCCAAATTCAGATTTTTAGCCTAATAGCTGTGCAAGTCACCCCTCTTTTTTTAAAAACAGAATTGTGTTCTAATAAATCAGCGAGGCACAGATCTATATATCATTGTTAGCTAAAAATCGCATCAGATTGGTAAAACACTGTTAACGTTACTGACTGTGATAAATTGAGATCTTTTGATTTTATTGTAATTTAACAAAATCCTCTTTAATTTACTAAATTAGATCTCATCATTTAATAATTATTGTCATGCTATACCTAATCATTTCCAAATTTGGATTCAGGTATAACTTAGCAGAGCTCTGTCACACCTCCTTATTACAGTAGCATTTTTGAGCTCTGATCATAATGGTTGCTTTGATTGCACATTATTCTGCTTCCCCTCTGTAAAAATGGTGCCTCACATTATATTGTTATCACTCCACCTATCAGGAATGAGGAGGTAAGAAAGATTGTCAGTAACTGAGCCTGCAGAGGTAAGACCCTGCTTACCACACCCCAGTCTTATCTTACTACCTCATCCTGGAAGCATGGGGAAACAAGATCTGCAAGATCTTTCTCCCCTTTCCTTCTCAAAAGACATACGATAATGACAGGTGTAAGGATGACAGAGAGAAGATATTAGAGAAGAACAAAACAGAGATGACGAGCCAGGAAGCAAATAGCCTTCTTTACAGAGTCATACAAACAGAATTTTCAGACACATAGATGAACATGACTTGTTGGGTAAGAGTCAACACAGCTTTTGTAAAGAGACATCATTCCACACCAATCTATTCAAATTCTTTGAGGGGGTCAACAAACATGTGGAGAAGGGTGATCCAGTGGATATAGTGAACTTGGACTTTCAGAAAGCCTTTGACAAGGTCCAACACCAAAGGTTCTGAAGAGGGAAGTCCTGTCATGGATTGTCAACATGGTTAAAAGATAGGAAAAAAAGGGTACGAATAAATGGTCATTTTTCAGAATGGAAGGAGTGGTTTCCCCCAGAGATTTGTACTGAGACCAGTGCTGTTCAACATAGACACAAATGATCTGGAAAAAGGGGTAAAAAGTGAAGTGACAAAATTTGCAGATGAACCATCATCTTATATAGGGCTGTGAGACTAGCAATTTCACTTAGTTCCTGTTTCCTGATAGGACAGTGGAGCCATACTGGCATAATTTGAGGTATCTTTCTTGCAGAGTAGAGAAGAGAGTAGATCATAACAAAACAAACACTTGGTAAGTAATTTTCCCATGTAGAACATCACATGCTAAAGCACTGAAGTCTATAGAATTACTTTGTTAGATTTATTACATAATAATAAAGGCTCCGTTTTGTCACAGAGGTCATGGAAGTCATGGATTCCGTGGCTTTCTATGACTTCTGCAGTGGCCCGTGCATCTGGCCCAAGGACCGCCTGAGCAGCTCGGGCAGCCCCTGGGCCAGGCGCACCAGCCGCTGCTGGGGCACACTCGGGCTTTCCCGCCCCCCAGCAGCAGGAGTTTGGGTGTCAGGGGAGCTCAGAGCTGGGGCTTGGGGTGCAAGACAGTGCTTTCCTTGGGGGGAGCTCTCCGGAAGGGGGACAGCAACTCCCTTCCCTCAGCTCCTAGCTCCATGTGCTGCCTCCGCCCGCAGGCACCACCCCTGCAGTTCTCATTGGCCAGGTTCCCAGCCAATGAGAGCTTGGGGTGGAGCAGAGGCAGCACGTGGAACTGGGAGCTGGGGTCGTCGCTTCCCAGGAGCCAGTTAGGGAGCCCACCCAGCCCCACCAACCACCCCCCCAGCCCGTGGCACCCCTGGAGCGCCCCCCTCCCCAGTGCCCATGGTGCCCCCCAGGCCATCCCCCCCAGCACCTGTGGTGCTCCCAGGGCCACCCTTCCAGGGTGCCCCCCACCCCCAACTTTTAGTCAAGGGTATATAGTAAAAGTCATGGACAGGTCACGGGCCGTGAATTTTTGTTTATTGCCCGTGACCTGTCCATGACTTTTACTAAAAATATCCATGATTAAAACGTAGCTTTAATAATAATATAAGGGTCTCTGTGTCATGGTAGTTCACTCTGTCAGCACAACATTGTCTGGTGTATTTATCCTTTGTTTCATTAATTGTTGAATAATGTTCAGCTATATACACTTTAAAATATGTAAAGTTTAAATGCACATAGTTATTTACCAACCTGTTTTGTTTATCAAATACTTTGAAAGAAAGTAGGTAAGTAGCAGAGATTTTTCTGCCCAAACTTTTGTGGTTCAGTTTTTCATAATGAAAAACCTCTTCACATTTACCTGCTGTCACATGAGTCTTTGACTCATCACATTAGGTTCTGGTCAGGTAATTGGAACAAGTGGATTTGGCTCATGAAAAGCTGATGATCTGTAGGGCAGAATGAAAGGAAGTATAAAAAAAGAATTCGGACATTTGTAATGTCATTTTTCATAACTGAGCCATTTTCCAGTTCCCCATAAATTGAGGCCGATAGAGGGTATTTCAGATGTGCCATTCGGACATTAAAATACATGTAGAACTTAAAATTCAAAAATAAATGTGAGGTATTTTAATTTTTTTTGTCAGTTTATTACTGATTATATGGGATATAACACTAAAGAGAAGATTGCATTATTTATCCAAAGGACTAAAGTGATTCCTGCAACGACAAATCATGTGTAGCTATAACATTTGTTCATGGCCATGACTGGAAGTTCATAACCTTTATCAAGGCTGTGAAATTATTCAATATTATATTATAGATGAGCCCAGTATTACTCCAGTAGCTAGATGTGATAAATTATGTTGACTAATGTAGGAATTAGATCCTTGGAGATTCCAGTGGAGTCCAATCTCTGGCAAATACATTTCTTTTCAAAGTTTCAACCCATATTTATTTAAACAGATTTCTTAATCCTTTATTCCAAGCTCCAGGGTTGTTTTTTTTAAATTATTTTTAAAAGAGACATCCCCATAGTTGCATCATGTTACGTATACATATTTAAACTACGCCTAATATAAGAACCACACTAAGGATAATTTTATGTTTTACTTTTTTGGAAATAGGAAACATAGTGAAAAATTCTACCAGACCACTTCACTGGTTAGCCACATAGCCCCAAATCCAAGGGAAGGTAGGGGTAAGACCTTAATGGCCATGGTTGTAGACAGTTCAGGCATGTTTACACACCCCAAACTACTATGGAAATGGCTGATAGCTTTATTTCAGAGCCTCTGCAGGCCATCATGCAGTTTCCCCAGTTCTTGCTCAGCTGGGGAGGAAGCTAGCCTCTCTCTCAATGCTATCATTGTCTTCTCTTATATCATCTCAAAACACCTCTGAAACATCATATGTGGAAGTTTGTATGTGGCAGCTTGATGCTTCACTCTATTATTCTGGTGTTACTTCAGTGTGATTGTTTAAGTGAATGGAGTTATGCCAGTGTAAAGCTGGTGTAATAGAGCGAATACTCAGGCCTGGGGTTTAGAATCATGGACTATTCTTTGGGACATTTGACTCCTGAGAATCTGAGTAGGTGACACAATTCAAGCTGGACCTTGCAGCTGGATTGAACTCCATCCAAGAAAGCTATTTAAATCCAAGATTTGGTCCATTATGCATGAGTTATCCATTGACCTCTAAGATAGAAAAAATAGATTTATTGTGACTCATTAATATTTTTTACTAAAGCACACTGTGCATATATAAATTTCAGTGAAAAAATCCTAATGTAGTTAGCCATGTACTATATTGCTAAATGTAGTATGACTATAATTCCTAGTATCGTGGAAGATTAGTATGTGGTAATTATGCTTTTCTAAAAGATAGGGTCTTTGTGGAAGATACTTATTTAAAAACCCTTGACCGTGTTTTAGACTCAGACAATTTAGAAAGTTAGTAGTGTTTCTACTTTTTCCTACAAGGCCAGGAGAACATGGTCATTGGCCTGTAGACCTTCTGGGAGAAGGTATGTGCATTGGCCTTCAGTATTTACATTTCTTTAAAAAATCATTATTTGTACCTCTCAAGTGTTTCTACTGAAGGCTGTATTGCTTTGTCAGAGATAAGATCTCTCTTATAAGATCTATTTTGGGATGTTCACTGAGACTTTCCGAGCTCAGGAGGCAAGAAAGTCTGTTGTATCTTTCCTTATTTGGGAAGGGAAAAGCTTATCCAAGTTCTTAAAGATTGTCTTTTTGAGCTTTTGAATCACATCTTTTTTCTTTAAATTATTTATGAAAATACAGTCCTTCGGAGAATGGATGTACACTAGAGCATTGACATATATTCCTGTAGATTCACTTACTGAAGCAGATATTGTACAATACCTCTCAAACAGAATGAAAAACTCAGAAGTTATTCATATTTTTTCATCTCTATTTAAATATATAGGGATTATTGTCTGCTTTTGACCTGATCCTTAATATTTGCAGTGGACCTTCTTGTTTTGTCAGGCAAGTGAATCTTACATGCTATATCTTACAGTATCAGCTCCCTTGAAGCAGGCAGAAATACAGACTGCAGCGATCCAGGACTTTTACAATATCTTACTGTGATATTTTAGTGCTTACTGTGATATTTTAGAAGTACACCAGTCCCTCGCTAGAACATGGGATTTGGGATCCATGCCAAGTACCGCGTTATAGCGGGGACCGCGTTAAAATGAAATTACTGTATACAGTAAATGTCACATCCATAAAGTATAGAAAACCTTAGAAAATAAACTCCTACTTGAAGGAAACAATAAATGAGAAAAAAGTGTTGCTTTATTAGAGATTTAAAGTAGATATTACAATAAACTTATCTAGTTTTTCTTAAAAGAGTCGGTGAGTTGCTTTTGCTTCTTGCTGCTTAGCAAACTGCAAAAGACTACGTAGCTGCATAATTTTTATAGGCTCAACTTCTTGCGTCTCAAACCATCTCAAAGCAGTCTCTAAGCCGGCTATGGTCGCAGTTGACATTGGAACGACGTCTACTTCATCTTCCTCTTCTTCTTCCATGGCGAAGGCCAATTCTTCAGCTTCTGGAATGTATGTTTGGTCGTACTGCCTGAAGAATTTGGTCATCCGTTAGACTTTCAGCAACGGGACAAAATTCTTCTGCTTCATCGTCGCCTCTTATCCAGGACTCGATATTCTGCGGCAGAACAGTTACTCCGAGCCCGAACAGTTGCTGGCACAGCTCCTGCATCCACTCCATGTCTGTTCTTCCAACTTCCTCCTCTATAAATCCCTCAAAGTCGAATTCCTGCTTTCTTCATTTTCTTCCAGGAGCAGGTGGCCAAATGACTCTTTCAGTCCCACCATCCAACAGCGGTTTATCATTTCAGCGCATAATAAATTCCGGGAATCGCCGCCAAAGTAAAAGAAGTCTTCTATAGTCAACTTTTTCAGAAAATCGGTGACAGACAACTCGCTTTCTATCATTTGTCGTACCAAGTTCCGTTGATAGTGCTGCTTAAAAATGGCGATAACACCTTGATCAAGCATGAATAGCTGATGCTTTCCCGTCAACTGTGCTTGCGCTCCTCATTCTGGTGGAGTACTAGAGTCGACAGGAAAGTGCTCAGTGGTCGATTTATCACATCTATGCGCAAAAAAATTGTACTGTACAGTACTTAAATTTGGGATCCATGGCCGCGACTGCATTATATCCGAATTCGTGTTATATAGACGCGCATTCTAGCGAGGGTCTGGTGTACTCTGTGCTGAGGAATAATCAGTTACATCAATGTCAATTTATATCCCCCAAGAGTTAAGACATGGAGCATGTTTTGGTCTGTACAATGCAGAGAAAATCTTAAACTGAATCATAAATGCTTGAGTCCTTCAATATCTGGGAAAAAAACAGTAAAACAGAATGTCATCTCATAGAGAAATGTTTCTGATAAAATTCTGACCCCCAGATGCAGGCAGGAAGCTTGGAGTTACACTTGATCAACCAAGAGTAGAGTTTGGCCTTTTGTTATAAAGTTGTTTTATTAATCCCTTTCGATTTAGAAGGCAATATAGACACACAGAGACATTTTTTTAAAATTTGGTAGCAAATTCCCTGCAGGAATTTGAGGTGTCATTCATTTACTTAGCTTTCAGACAGAAATATTGAACTTTGTTTCACCTCACTGTCTCTCATGATCAAAAAAGTTAATGAAGATGTTTAACATCAAGAGATACTGTAACTTCCCACATCACTTAGTTCCTTAAAAAACACATATTCATTGTAAGAAGAGTGAAGAATCCTAGCAAGATTTACACATTTAGTACTATTAAAAAGAATCCAGTTAACAGACTTGTGGGTAATGATCAGATCTTAATACTCCAGCATCTATTGCCATTTATGGCACAAAATCAAGAATTTATTATTGTACTTTTTCAGTGAGTGCATAGAGTGTCAGGTAAGGCAAGAAAACAGGCAAGTAACTGGAACTGGCAGGATTTGACTTCTTTATGCATAGAACCCCTGCTGCTAGAATTGATGAAAAGAAGAATGTTATCTTCAGGTCTGCCGGAAAGTTCAAGATTAACTAAATGGGCCAAATTCTGCTTTCTCATGTGACTGTGTAAATTCTGAGTAACTGTCAGGAATCAGGGCCTGCAGCAGAGCTAGTCTCCAGGCAGCCTCATCCAGACATCTGATCTGTAGCAGGCTGCCTGATTGGTTACGCCACCTGATTTGCTGCAGGGGACAGCAGGCTGGCTCTTGGGGCAGCAGGCTGGCTCTTAAGCCAGCAGCAGCTTATTGGCTTCTCAGTGCTCATGCCCACAACTGTGTCTGTGTTACTTTGTTCCTGCTGCTCCTGCCTTGCACCCAGCCTTTCCTCTGTCCTGTCCCTGCCTTGAATCCCTTCTTGCTTGCTACCCTTCTTGCTCCAGTTCCTGAGCTCCGGTTTGACCCTTGGCTCTGCCTTCTGAATCCGGCTATGATCTTAGTCCTTGGTTCCTGATGCCTGCTCCCACCACTAGGCTAGACCGCCTTATCCTGGTCAGCTGACAGTAACTCCATTAAAATCAATGGTTTCAGGGAAATGGTGGTCCTGGGAGGTGGAGTGTTTGCTAGGACCATGTGATCAAAAACACTGACTTTCTAAATAAATACACAGGTACCTTCATAACTGCATTAAAAAGAAAATACCTGACTTTGATTACAGTCACATAATACCAGACTTATTTCTCTTTATATTATTAATCTTTTGCAGAGAGAGTGTGCATCATTAAATAATGTGAGCTTTTTGTACCATAAATCTTCTAATACAAATTATTAAAATACATCTGTGACCAGCTATCTTGTTCAAACTCTTTATACTGATTATCTTCTGGATGCCTGTTTCTTGAGATTGCTTTTCACCTGGAAAAAGCTGTCATTGGAAGTCTACAGCCTAACCTTCTATTTTCTTCTTTGAAATTTCAGACCTCTATCTAGCTCAAGAGCTTGAACAATCTGTGGTGGTTTAAGTTAAATAGTGGATAATGTTATACTTTCAAATAATTCAGAAATATAAAGCTAGTTGTTTATTTCCAAAACAGATTCAGTTTTAATTTCAAATCCATCATAACATGGAGGTCTATGATGCAAAATTACTTTCAGAGCTAAAAAAGCACTTACCTTAAGAGAACAGTGATTACAGTTATCATTGAGAGGTAAGTGACGTCTCTACTTCCCCTCAAGAACTGGTAAAGGCAGACGGTCAAATACCTTTGGATGCACATATGATGCCTATTGGGATAAACAGAAGCCAAACGTATCCACAGGTGCAGGCATATACATCAAAAGTTGATATTTCTCCATTTTGAGAGTCCAGTCAGTAGATGTGCATGAGTGACTGCTCTTATTCCCAGCTTTCTTTGGGCTTATTAGTGTTCAGGAAGATTGTGTATCACAGTCAGTTACTACTTTTTTTAGTTTTACTTGTGAATATTATTGGACTTCAGGCAATTCATGTATGATTTCTTCTTTTGTGCAGATGATCTGAAGATTGAAGATGTGACAGCAGAGTAATATACATACTCCAATTTAGTCATTTTAATAAAACATTGGTAAACTACACTTCAGTGTTTTTCATTAATACATGATCATTTCAGACTCTGAATACAGTGAAATCATCATGCATATATATACTGCATACCATAATTGTTACTGTGAAATAGTTTCTTCTTACAGAGACAGTTATTATTGTCACACATTGCAGTTTGAGTTTTAAAGGAAAAATATTCCATTTAATTGAATTTCTGGTGAATATTTTACATAATAGTGTTCAGTGTTTTACCAGCAATGTACATTTTTTCAACATACAGTAGTAGATATAATCACAAAGTTGCATTGAATTTGGTAAAATTGAATATGAACTTTGTAAAAATATGACATGTCAATTCTAATAATCTATTTTTTTCCTTTTTTTGCATACACTTTACTGTTTTGAAGAAAAATGGCTAAAATCTGACTGCAGCTATTCCTGCCTGCAGTGAAGTTGTCTGTGGTACGGACTGGATTCTGTAAAGTGGTGAGCACTCTGTCCCTGACTCAGCAAATTGCATAGTCGTTTGCTTATTTTTAAATCAACAATAATTGACATCAATATGACAACTTGTATGCATATAGTTAAGTATGTGCAATAATACTTTGCTGGATTAGAGCTAGAGTGCTCATCACTTTGCAGGATTAAGCAATAGGTGAAGATAAGAATTTAATCATGTGGCAAGTAGCCTTAGGTTCTAGTTGAGGTACATAACTAATTTGCACAGAGACAGTGAGTCAGTCTCTGTAGTCCTTTCTTAGGATCTGCTTCTTAGTTGCACTAAAATGCCTTTACACCAGTTTGACAGTATGGAGAAGCCTAATAGTGTAACTGAAAATCAGATAGATACACAGTCCTTAATGGGAGTTTTGTCTGAATAAGAACTGAAGATGGAATTTAGAAGTTGGATGTAACAGAAGGTATGCAGGACCTGGAGTGATAGTATCGGAATCTGAAACCTTCTGGTAATGTCTAGCAGAAGGGGGGAAAACAGCAGCTGTTTTATGTTTGAGATAACAGTATTAAAAATTTACTTTGTCCCCAATCCCTCCCTCGCTACTCTGTCTCTTGAATTTTTGCTTTGTTAAAGAGGCAATTTTCTTTTCATCTTGTGCACTATTATGTGAGAATAAAATAACTTTTTTAAGTGATTTTTTTTTAAAGATTCTGAGGGAAAAAAATAGTCGTTCTAACAAAGATAATTTGGTAGTTACATCAAAGAAATCTATTAATTTAATGTGACCTCCACATATATCACACTGACAAGTTTTCAGTTAACACAAGCTAAAAGCATAATTTTTTTCTTAGATTTCATGCTGTCTATCCACCATTCATTGAGAAGAAACTTCTGGTTGTACTGATACAAAGTCAGAAATGGCAAAGGTCATACATGAGCTAATCCGAACTCAAAGTAATAAACATATTCAGACAAAGTCTAATCTGTGATACCAGTGTAAATGCAAGTGGAGTTACTCCATTGACGTACTTGGGATTTACATGGATTTAACAGATCAGAAACTAGCCCAATATGTTTTAGCTTATGAATTTAGATAACTGATGCATTATAATTGCCATAATCAAGTGCCACTTGTCCCGTTGGTAGTTTAGTGAATGCTGTGCTCAGGAACCCGACCCAAACCCCTCCAGATCAAGGCCACCACATTGTATGCATGATTTATATATTATGTCAGAAAATGAAAGCCTAACAGTGAAGTTATCTTGGGGACTAGCAGCTTAGGAACTTTTTTGTAGAGCATAAAAATTAAATCAAAATATCATCTCATACATACAAAATATCTGTGAGGTGACACAAAGAATAGATAAATATACAATTCTAGTGGGTGGCCTCACCCATGGAGCATCCCCTAACAGCCCAGTGCAGTGCCACCATTGTATCTCTGCCTCAGTCTCCCCAAGTGAGAGTTTTAATAAATCAAGTGGGGCTTGTATATTGAATAGTGGCCGTTCAGGGGTTTTTTTTAACTCCAAAGGAAGAACGTCATATAAATAGGCCTGCCTCTCAGCTTCTCTGGCACAAATGGGGCTATCTTCCAAACTGTCCTTTATACTTTTCCTCTTTAATGCAGAAGTTTCCCACACCTCTCTTCCCTGGAGCTGGGCTGTGGTTCAGGCCAGCTTCAGGACTTTAGCCAGCTTCTCCTCAGCTGGGCCCTTTCACAGGCACCTGCCCTGCTGTGAAGAAGGGGGCAGCATTTATGCTGACCCCTTCTCCCAGCTCATTCCTTATTGGCTAGGACCCCTTTCCTTTCTCTCCATATCTTCTGAAGGGGCAGACTATCTGTCACAACAATATAACTGCAATCTTTATTAAAGTCATAACTATATGTAAAATGTGTATAAGATGTAACAATAAATTCAGACCCAAGATGTTACCAGTTTCTATGATCAAATATAGGTAAAAGTCTCAGAATCTTCTCTCTTCTTGAATCCATTTTACTGGCCCTACTTTCTTCTATTTTTCCTAATCTCTATGAGTGAGTTTCTGTGTTGCAACTCCAAGAGATACAGAACAGAACTCACAGTGCATGGTGAGGTGCTATAGCAATTTTAAGCCACCTTTATGCCCTTCTGATCCTGGGCTGCTTTGAGGGTTGGAGAGGAACCTGGGGCCTGTTTAAAGTATGGCTGTGGGCTGCAGAATCTGCTCAGTGCTCTATGTGATACAGCCCCTCCACCATATAGTTTCCTGCCCCCAGCCCTGGCCTCAGCATAATGCCTGCCCTGGGGGAATCCATTTAGGGCCCCTTCTTGCTATCCTGGCCCTTTTATGTGGCTTAAAGGGACCAGAGCAGTGGTGAGGATCTCTTCTATCTCATCTATCTCATGTATTACAAAAGTATGTTCTGTGAGCACTTGATCTGACTCTCATTGAAGTTTGTGGAAAGGCTCCCATTGACTTCAGTAGGACCTGAATCAGGCTCTAGGTGTCTAAATTAAAAAGTGTAAAAAGAGTTGACTTACTGGCTCTTTCAGTAGCCATTTGTGTTACCTCATTTTAAGTTAAAGGTGGGTAGAATTCAATATTGTATTGCTGGTAAATTTTTTATTTTAGAATTGTAGACTTTATTTCAAATTCTGAGTTCACTAGTAGTTCTTGGTGTTCCCTCTGGCCTTTTTCTCAGAAATGTGTTTCCCTTCCATTTGTCATATGACTCTCTTCTTCCCATACTAGAATCAAAATACCATTATTAGGCTTTACCCACCTCTCTGTCTTCCTTACCTTCCCCCTCCCCCATCCTTTAAGTATGGAGTTTGCTGAACCACCTCCAGCTCCTGTTGCTTCTAACAGGGAATTATGAGATGAAAAGATCAAGAAGAAAAAGAAAAAAAAGTGTGTGTGGGGAAATCCATCAACTCTGGCAGAGAAAGAGACAAGAAGCCTCTAATCAGGGCCTGCAAAAGCCTCAGCCCCAGCTCTAGCTGGGCAAGTAAGCCTCCCTATCCAGAATTCCCTCTGTCCCATTGTCTGCTTACCTACCCACTTCAGTAATTCTAACTGCTGCATGCTAATAGGGAAGGTCCTCTCAGTGTTGTTTCCATGCTGCTAGCTTCCCAGACATACAGCTGTAGTGTGCAGCCTCTCCTGCAGATTTCATTGTTCATCCTATTGCTACAGCCAACTCCTGTCTGTGTGATTAAGGCATGTGCACCTCTGCAGTTGGCCCCTTGCCTGCTGTCTTGCTGCCATGTGCTCAGCTGCTTTTGCTACATCCTGTTCCAGCAGGTTTGAGACCTGCTTCTCCCCAAAACCCTTACACTGATTTCTCTCAGCTGATTTTCTTTGTGCAGGGAACACCAAGTTCCCTGGTGCCGCTCCTTCTCCTTTTTCCTGGCCCACCCTTCATGAATATCGAATGGATTCTATAACTGTGTTGATTTTATCCCCGGGGAGCTCACCCACACTATTTCCCATTTGGACGCAGCTAAAAGAATTACAAAGTACATGTGACGCTTCAATTCATTTGGACAGCTGCATTCCACAACTGCCTAATGCCCCTCCCTCTCTTCATACTCCAATCCTCTTCCTAATGCACATGTGACTAAGGCCCCAGTTCAGCAAAGCACTTAATTACTCGTTCAACTTTCAGCACATGAGTAACCCCATTGAATTCAAACTGTGCTTAAATGTTTTTCTGGATCAGGGCCTAAGGTAGCAGGTCCAGCTGAAGGATCCAGTTGCAGTGATGAAGCTTCCCCTCAGATGAAGGAGTAAGTTCAGATGCGAAACCAGATGGATAATCTGATGGAAGGACCCTTCTAAGGGCTTATCTACACAAGGACACTCATGAAAGGTAAAATTAATCAACTAAGGGTTTGAAGTTAAAGCTCCTAAATTAAAGTGCCTTAAACCTTATGTGGATGCTCTCGTTTAGAAGTGGCCTCTACGTGACACTTTACTTTTGAATGAGAGCATCCACACAGGGGTTTAACATGCTTTAACTCTTGTGCATTGACTTCACAACTTTAGTTGATTTGCTGTAACATTTCTGAATGTCCCCACATAGACAAGGCCAAAGATAGCTACAACAACTGACATCAACACTTGTAAAATACTCAACTCTTTAGTTCTGGAACCTGAGCCTTGGATGTACATCGCACAAATGCCTCCAATCGAGGTGAAGTTTCACATAAAGTGATTGTAGTTGAGAATTCTCAGACTGACTTTCAAATCATTGTTTCACAGATCAGAGTGCAATTTGTGCAGAGTCTCATGAACAACATGATTGCTATTTCTCTATCTTAAGGTTTTTATATTAGTCCCTATCACTCTAATACTTGAGTATTTCCCAGGTTAACTCAGTTGGCATAGCATGGTCCCTAATGGACCTCCTGGTATCTTCAGCTCTTCATTGGTTATTGTTCTTTTTCATATTTGGAAGTGATGATTGTTGTAAGGATCATTCTGGTTCTGGTACAAAAACTTTATCAAAGGTCTTGCGGTGTGTCCTAAAAATAGTCGGACTCTGGATTAGTCTAATCGTCTTCCACAACTGGATTTCCTTGCTGAGATTGCCTTACCTCCAGCTGTCAAGGACTTCGTCGTGGGCAGATGGGGAACACATCTGTCTTGCAGTTCCTAGATGAAGATGCAACCTTTGATGTAGCTGAGACCTGGTCCTTAAATAAGATCAAGGCAAAGGCCTTGGACTTGCAGCAGAAGTAGTTGAGAAAACAGTGGAGGTAGAGGACAGCGACGTGATCACCCATAGAAGAAGTGGGCAGCTGCATTCTGCACAAACTGGAGCCTTTGAATTTGCTTTCACATTCAACTTCAGAGACAGTGAATTACATTAATCCAATCTGGAGATGAAAAATACATGGATCACTGTGGCCAGGCCCTTCTCTAGGAAGAATTCAGCTCACTTATAGCTGTATTGACTCTGCCATTCTAATGGGAGAAATAAGTAGTAAGCAGATATGACTCTCAATACTCAGGGAGCAGATTTGTTAAGTAATCACTTTTCAGAGAAGAATCACTTTATTTTCTGTTCCCTGTTGTACAGTATGTATTGTCTGAGATTTACATTTCTCAAAAGTACACACTTCTATATGTTGTTTCATACACCTAATTTTTTTGTAGGTGTGTTAGATAGAATTTCTGGACCTTTTACATGTGGAAAGCAATAAATGTATTTACAAACTCCAGGAATGTTCCTATTTCAGTTGGTATGTCAGAATGTTCAGTCTCTGGCAACATGATGATGATGATGAATAAAAAATGATGATGATGATATGTAAAATGTGTATAAGCATGATGATGATGAATAAAGAAGAGTTGTACAGTTACATTTTAAAATGAAGACGCCTCAGTTTTGACTAAAAATTGGTACTTGTAAATCCCGTATGTGCATGTCAGGTATCTGAACACAAATCTGATACTTATGCTCACCGTTACTCACGTTGCATATATAGCAGGCACTCACTTTTTTGCATGCTCAGTTGAGAAAATGTTGCCCTAATATATATACTTTAAAGTTTTGAACTGTAATTTAGTGTACATTTGTAAATGTCTTTTCATTTTATTTTGAGTCACTTAGCAACAAATGTCCACAAGTACTGGGCAGTTGATATCCCACACTTCTTTGGATAAAAGGATTACTGTAAGCAGATTTCACTGATATTTACAAATCTACTCAGCTCAATTTATTCTGAAAGATTTGTGTCCTAATCTATGTACTATGGTATAAATATAATCAGAGCAGCTCTGACAAGTCTGGGTTGTTCAGTGCTATTTTCTGTGTATGTATGATATTCATGGTGAGCTATGAATTAGCTGCAGGCCTTTAATGGTCCTCCTATGTACACATGGAATTTCTATAATTTAATTATTTTTAAGAAATAGCATTAAAAAGCTAATGTACTATCTGTAACCTCTACATATAATTTGATTAAGAGGGTTATTGAGAAGAACCTTGCATTAGAAAACGAAGCCCCCTGTTCTTTGTGTGCTTGCATATGTCCATTACAGTGCCGGTGCGTGTACATCTCATGCACCAGTACTGGAGAGTATTCCTTAATGGTACCTGCATGCACCCTGTGTTCCCAACACAGAGTATAAAGGAGACAACCACCCTGCTCATCCTTCAGTTCCTTCTTACTGTCTGTGGTTTGTAGTTGGAGCATTTCTGTGCTTTACAGCCCCGTTCATCTGTGAACAAAGTTGCTTATAACTGCAATTTAGACTTAAATTGCTCTTAAAAATCTCCAATGATGGAGATTCCCGGTCCTCCCTAGGCAATTTAGTCCAGTGCTTAACTACCCTGAAAGGAAGTTTTTTCTAATGTCCAACCTAAAAGAGACTGTAGGAGATCTATCATTGCTGCTTACAGTGGGACAGCCATCCATTTCAGTGCCAACAACACCAGAAGCCTTTGTGGCTGCCAGGGACCTATTGTGCCTTTTAGTACCGCCATCACCACTGATTCAGGGTGAAGATCCTCTACTGGTACCGGCACATGTGCCACAGTCATCAGCACTAACATTAGGGTTTGTTGCAGCCCCATCAATCTCAGGGCTGGTATTGCACTCATTGACCTCTTTGGTGTTGATATCTAGGCCTCCGGTACAGACTCCACACAGTACCAGTTTCCAGGGAGCCTTCAGTGCTGCTGCCGGTACTGCAGTCTCAACATAGATCCATGTCCTGGTCTCCAAAGTCTCCTCTGCACCATCTTGGCCTTCAGAGTTCTCTTACTCCTTGTCAGAGTCCGAAGTGGGTTCCTAGGTCTCCTACATCAGAGAGTCCAGGGCCTCCTCCAGAATCCATTCCTGTTCTCACAGAAGACTCTCTGTCAGGAGCAGACCCCGGGATTTGGAAACTCGGTGTAGGCACAACTGGCCTCCAGTACTGTATCAGTCTCCCAACTGGCCATATTGGACACATTGAGGGATGCTTCAGGAATCCTGATAAACATTTCTGCTTCCTCATAGAAGCAAATCACCAAGACAGGAGTCACCCCCCACACCCCAGTATGAAAAGACCACAAATGGTTGTTATTAAACTGTCTCCAGAGACAGAGTTTCTGGAGCTTCCCCAACTTGCCTTGGACTAATAATCTACCTCAGCAGTGCAAGATCAACCTCCACTGAATACATAATCCTCATCACTTGATGAGGCTCTTGTACTGGAAGCTTCCTCTCTGATACTGGATGACTGCAAAATCTAAAAAGAGCTCCTGAAAAAGATAGCTGTATCTCCTGGTATTTAAATGGAGGTGTTGGAGGAGAGTTCTCACAAACATATAGACATTTTGCACTTGGCTATTGCAGGGAAGGTAACCCTTCCTATAAGTGAGGTGATAATGCAACTCATCAGGTCACTGTGGTAACCCCTCATATCTGTTCTACCAATGGCTAAGTGCATGGAGCACAAATACCATGTGGCATCCCAGAGGTTTGAGCAATTTTTTTCACACCCTGCACTGGGCTCAGTGGTAGTGGCCATGGTGAATAAAAGGCACTGTAAAAAGATGTATTTGATTTTTGTGTGCCACCATTTCTAGATGCTGAACTTGAGACATTGTAGGCCTAATCTTCTGAGGTGCTGGGCAATCACAACTCCAGCTGTCATCACTGGCTGTGAGTTCTCAACACCTGTAAAAATCTAGCCCAAAGTGTCTCAAGGTGGACACCCAAACTCAGAGGCCACTTTGGAAAATACTGACCTAAATGTTTGTGTGACTTTGGTATCAAACACTCTAAATCACAGCTGGTTTTCTTCAGCATAACCACATTTCTTGCCTGTCATTATGTGTGTGGTTTGGTAATAGAAACATAAAATCGAGGCCTCATTTAAATTCTTTTATTTTAGGTAAAACCACAGGAAATGAAAACATTTGGAAAATATGTTAACTTTTGGTTTCAGCACTACACTCATAATAACAGAGACAAAATGTGGTAACCACAAAATATCATTCGCTGAAGCATCATGGATGAAATGCAAAAAAACAGGTTGGATGCAAAAGAATAGAGAAGACTTGTTTTTTCCCTAGTTTTTCCAATGCCTCTCAGTCATGACCTGCAATAACCCCTGCTTTTGGACCATTCTTGTGCAGTCTGCCAGCAAAGCTGAAATATAAGAGATTGTTAGTCTGTGTCGTGATGCAACTCCGGAGGTTAAGACCTTTAAATATGTTTACATTTGTGACCTGAATCAGGATTTGGTAACGGGCCTGTCAAAATAAAAGGCACCATTTCAACCCATAGAACTATTTGCAACAAAATAGGATTTAACAAGGTTTTTTTTAAGGCTTTCTCAGCTCTTTGCTTATACTCTCACACAGCCGAGCAAAGGATATTCACACTTAAAAGTTATCCCACTAGCTTTAACAGGCCTTTTCTGTTTTGAGACTGTTGATTTTTGGTGTGCAAAGAAAAAGTTTGACTGTGTTCAACTCTGTACTGCTTTATGTTTCTTGTCGTATGTCCTAGTATGAGTCTTCCAGCAGATTGCAAATAATTAATTCTGTTCCAAAAATGTAAGGTTTTTATTAAAAGAAAGGTACCCAATTTACCAAGTAACCTGATTGTTCACAAAAAGTATTTTATGTCAACACTTCATCATCTGATAACAGAAGATTTTTGCATAAGACCCATCTGTTTTCTGAGCAGAAAATAAGCAATCCATTCTGCCATTGTCAGTGAAACTCTGAGTAATGTATATTGAATGTAGCACTATTGTTCTGTATTGGGAAATGCTCAAGTGTTGATAATGAATAACTTCAGTGATTATGTGTGTGTCAATTTTGCATGGCTGGCTTCCTTTTTATGATAAACTCCACAGTGCTTTTTGCTGAGATAGACAAATGATAGGCACATTTATATCTGAGACCTCTTTCATAGCCTGCTACTAACATGTTTACAATAGAAATCATATCTCCTACTTACACGATTTGTGGAAAAGCTATGCAATACCTATTTAGCTATGGTGATTCAAGGAACTCTTAAGTATTGGTTTTGGTGTAGGACAGTGATATAAAATTATTGGGCCATATCTTCAGCTGATGTAAATTGTCATAGCTCCATTGAAGTCAATTGAGCTATGACAGTTTACACTTGCTGTGGATCTGGCCCATTAGATGAAGTGTACTGGAGGTATCTGCCTATGTCTGGATTTCCTGATAAAATCATCTGGGAACTACAGATAATTAGGAGCAAAAGAGTGAAATTTTGGATAATAGAATTTTTTATTCTCTTGGTGGGCATAAACACTCCCATTAGGGCTATAAAAACTATATACATATCGCAAAGGGAGAATAAACACCCCAATTGTGTCATAAACAGAAGAAAAAAACATGATGAAAATGGTCTTTTCTGCGATGGACTATGGCTGTTATCATATCTACTCTGTGGCTCTCTGGTGCATAATTTGCTCTAATTTCCCATGCAGAACTCCTGTGATATGCGTGGTGTCAGTGGAAACTCTGAGCACAGGCCAAGAACAGCCTACAGTGATCTACCGCACAGATTAAAGAGGAAAAGTTTGCTTTATGATAAAAGTAGATATTACTACATCATGTTTGTTAGGAATTCAAAACTGTATGGAAAAGATTGGAAGTAGAAAAGAGCAGCAGAGAACGTAGGCTAGGAAGGATAAATTCACACTAGAATCGGGGATGGTCATCAGAGAGATTATTATTTCCATTCATTCAGGTGAATTTCGGTAAACTCATTAATGCTCTGTCTGAATGTTCAGATATGAATTATATCTGAAAAGCTCCTCCTCTTCCTCAAACAAAATTAAAAAAGTAATATACTATAGACTACACTCCCTTTTTCCTGCCCTAAGAATTAGTTTCTAAAAGCAATTTTAAATCATATCGCTCATTTTCAGTTTTTATGTACGTTATTAATTTTATTATTTAAATTCCAAAAATATGCTCCTAGCTGCACAGGACACAAATATAAAGACAGTCCCTGTTCTATGGATCTTATTACACTTTGAAAGACAGACATATTGAAGACAAAATACACTGGCAGATTCACAGGAGGGTTTTAAGTTAGAAAAGTTTTAAGGTCTAGAAAAAAAGGCATGGAACATTATGAAATAATCTTTAAATCTTTTTTTTTAACAGAGTTCTTTATTTTAAAAAAGTCTGTGCTGTTTGAGGCTGATTTATATATTGGAAAATAAGTATCCTTATAAAATAGGGTGGTAACTCTTGAAGACCACTTAAAGCTATAATCTGGAGCTCCGTGATCTGGACTATCTGGACAACTGGACTATTCCTCTTTATTCTCCAACCACAGAGGCTCCTCTTTATTTTATTTTTGTAAATCCTTCTGTCAAGCTTCACAATATAGCACTGGCACATGGAGTTGTTCAGGCAGCTGATTGCCTTTCTAATTCCCCAATGTCTCCCTCTGCTCCAAGGACAAGAAGTTCCTCTGGGGCTCTCTATCTTCAGCCAGTAGCTTTTTCCATTGTTTTTTTTCATTTTTCTCCCTCTTCTTGGTGCCCTTCATGGTAGGCAAAGGATTTTTGAGAACAGGAGACTGCAGGAAACTGGTATTTGAGGTGAAAATGCTGCAGTGTAGCAGACCCAGCTAAGATCAAAAGCTCATAGCCCAGTAAAATAGTGCACTGCCTCTCCCACTCTACAGCAGTGTGGCAGGCAGCCTTAAGCTGTTTGGAGCAGAAATTCAGCAGCAGAAACTGGCATTTGGACATGACAAGTCAGAAGTCTGTGACTGGTTTTTCTGTGCTTCCTGGGGTAAAATGTGGGCTCCAGGAGTGTCTCTAAGAGACTGGAAAGTCAGAGGAGCAGGAAAAACCCATGGCACAGGACCCTGCACCCCCTTTCAGGCCACCACACTAACATGGAATTTTTCCTTGATTGTTCAAGGAGAGCATGTCTGTACTTGTTGTAGTTGGTATCTTATAAAACTCCCACCCCCACTTCTGTCAGCTCCTCCACCTCTGGGATCATCTATGACTTTCACAGGCTCTGAAACAGAAACTTCAGTTTAAAAAACAAACAACCCCCAATGCCTCCCAAAGCACTCATGTGACTTGGATTCTCCATATTTGGCGCCAGTTACCATTATGTTCGGGCAGCCTGAGGGTTCTGTGCACTGATTCTGTTCTCCCTTCAGATGTGGGTTTGCTCAGCGTTGCCTAGACAGCTATTTCCCCACAGTTTTCTAACTCCTTCAACTGGCTATTCCTCAGTAAGTCAGCAGAACTGTCTAGTCTATACTGCCAGCCTGCTGGTGCAGTGAACCCTCTCTTCCCTTGGCTCCCTCAAGTATGGCCTAGTCCAGCCCTCCATTTACTACTGTTTTCTCTGTTTTTTTCTTTTCACAGGATGCAGCAGAGCAGGCTAGTCCATACTGTTAGCCTATCAGTGGCAGCAGACCTTCGGTTTTCTGTTTGGCCTCCTTTAGGTCAGTGTGATCTAACTTAGCCTGTCTTTTTACCACGTCTGCTGGTTGCTTCTCTTAGCAGTGCAGCCTCAATTTGCCCATACTTCTAGCTTGAATGTACCAACAGACCACCAAAGTAGTTGGAATCTTCAAGTAGAGTTGTGATTAAGCTGTTCTCCTTCCAGTTTCCCTTCTTATGTGCCAGATCAGCTTGGCCTGCTATTTTATTGACCCTGACGGCAGCTTTCATCCAATTGATATTGGTGAGCATGTTCAGTTGCTCACACCAGTGGCTTGCTAGCTCTAATGAACAATCTGAAAGGCTGTGATCCCGCACTAAAATGTCAGTATCAAGGGATTGAGAGTGCATCATTTGAAGCAAGGGACTTCAAATGTGAGTGTTTATGTTTGGCTGTGTCCCCTTTCATCACCATTCCCTGCTTCTATAAAACAAATGTAGAAACTATCCACACATCTGGGATTTTAGGGGATTCTGAAAACTTGATCATTATGGTGCAAGAATCCTATTTTTTCTCAAAATCAGAGATATACTGGAGTTTCTTCTATATGGTCTATTGTTTGGGTCCTAGTCCTAACTTCCTGAAGGTACAAGTCTTAGTGTTATGAGCCTTGTAGCATATTTCTTTCACTTCTAGCCTTTCCCTCCTCCCCGGTACCCTCACTTTACCCTATTTCTTAAAGTTATGTCTCTGCAGAGATGCCAAGTAGTAGACTAGGAATTCTGAACTTTTTTTAATATCTAGAGGAATATTCCTTTTACTTTTGTTAATTACGTAGGTCAGGAGAGTTAGTAAGTTGAGGGACGTATCACTCTGGGTTCCTTATGTGCAGTTTTGTCCAGATGAGGTGATTCTCAGCTAGCACTAGAATTTTCTACCCCCAAAATTATGATTTTTATTTAAACCAGTCTATTGATTTGTGTTCTGTGTGTTTTAAGCCATACCACAGCTAGGAGAATCCTCTGAACACCTTAGGTATGGATGGAACACTCGAATTCTATTTATGCAGAATCAATCCTAGAAAAAAAATCACATCCAGTTTTAGGATTAGATGGATTATTTAAGAAGGAATACAAAGCATAAGCACTGTTTCCAGATGGATAAATTCAGGAATTTATCAGGCCTACAAATTGTTTGTAAAAGATCTCCCTCCTTCTGTGAAGGCTATTCAATCAGGTACCTGGCCATTTCCTATGAAGAAGCTTCATTTAAGTAATTCCTTTATCATTTTAAAATAGTTGTGTTGTCTTTGCCTGATCTGGCTTTTGGACAAAAGGTTCTGCTGGCTCTCTCTTGGTTTTCCTTCAGAAAATCCTTCATCTAGTGGTTGAAGGAAGAAAGGGGAAAGCAAACAAACACCCAGGAATCTAACGTAAGAGCTGTTTTTCGTCATAGTTCAGTTTTGTTTATGTTTTAAGTTTCCTTTCCATATGTGGTGATTGCTTTACTGCTGGCTACTTCCAGTTTCGAATGGATTACTGAGCATTAAGTGTCTATTAGGGAGAAAATTAACACTTACTCACCTGCAATTTTTCTTCTCTAAAGTGGGCACATGGTGATCCCCAACCAGGTCATTACCTAATTTGCATTAACATCTAGTTGGAGGAAAGATACCTCAATCCTTCCTTTTTCCCTTATGGACCATTCCTGCAGGGAAAGATGGAGAAATATTGGGATTTCTTCATATTGGGATTTTGTTTTCTGTGTGTCCATTTCTTGTATAATACATGAATAAGACAAAAGATAAAGTATCCTGACAGGATATAGCTAATTTTTCATATTGTTTATCAGTCAGAATGTATAATTCGTTTTTCAACTTGAGCAGTTGGCAGGGCTATTAGAGACAGTCAGTTCTGTGAACAACTCCATCTGGAGTCATTGTGAAGTTAGAGAGAGAGGTTGAAACGAAAGGAAAAGAAAAAGGAGCAGCTGTGCTTGGCGGATCAGGAAGACTAACCCAGTTGGAATGGAACATGGAGAACAAGGTGCCCACATCAGGGAAGGAAAAATTACACGTAGGTAAAGTAAATTTTACCTCTTATTCCCATCCATCACACCCCAATGCCTAAACTGCCAGTTGAGTGGGAAGAACACAAAGTTGTGAGGCTGCTCTAAGCTATACTGGGGTGGGGACCAATGTAGAACTTTCCCCTAGATCAACTAAGTATATTTCCATAAAACATATGCAATGTCACAGAATGAACAGAACAGATAATCATCAAGTAATCCATTCCCTGTCGCTCATTCCCAGTTTCTGGCAAACAGAGGCTCGGGACACCATCCCTGCCCATCCTGGTTAATATCCATTGATGGACCTATCCTCCATGAATTTATCTAGTTCTTATCCCTTTGGTGAGACACCTTGTCAAAGGCTTTTTGAAAATCTAAGTACACTATATCCACTAGATCCCCCTTGTCCACATGCTTGTTGACTCCCGCAAAGACTTCTAATAGATTGGTGAGGCATGATTTCCCTTTACAAAAACCATGTTGACTCTTCCCCAACAAATTATGTTCATCTATGTGTCTGACAATTGTGTTCTTTACTATAGTTTCAACCAGTTTGCCCAGTACTGAAGTCAGGCTTACCAGCCTGTAATTGTCAGGATCACCTCTGGAGCCCTTTTTAAAAATTGGCGTCACATCCTCCAGTCATTTGGTACAGAAGCTGATTTAAATGATGGGTTAGAGACTACAGTTAGTAGTTTTGCAATTTCACAGTTGAGTTCCTTCAGAATTCTTGGCATCTATAAGTAGTGCTATTAAGAAGAAAAGGAACACCTGAGCACCAAAAACTACCCATGACCCTTTGCTATTTTTCCAGAGAAGAAATTGTTTAAAAATATCCAGTTGAAGACAACAAGACCAGGCAGCAGGTGCTAGCACTGGTGTCTGTATGCTTTTGGTGTCTTGAACAATCTTTTAGCTGTGGAAAAAGGAATATTGGGACAGATCTTCAACTAATGGTAAATTGGTGTAGCTCCACTCAAGTTAGAGCAAGTTAGAGTTTACACCCTGAAAAGTAGCAGAGGGTCCTGGGTGCCATCATGAGATTTTTGCATATTCTCTAGGATTTGCTATTGCAACAACTGAGAAATTCCTGAGCAAACTGACTTCAGCCTCACTACTTTTCAGCAGTGAGTTCCATATATAAGCTGCTGACAATTCGTCTGAAGTATGTGCTGTACTAGAAGTGGGAATTTTCTGTAGTATTTTTATAATGATAGGCATATTAGTTGACCCATTTGGCTTGGTATTGCTACCCAGTGGGTGCAATAAGGTTTAAACATTTCTTCTGGAACAGAGAGAAGGCATGAGGTATGTCACATAGTTGTCTGGGGTGGGGGTGAATGAGATATCAAGGGCTGCAATCCATATGTTTGAATGGAAGGATTACACAGGGATAATGGAAACCCCAAAGATCGACACCTCATTGCAAAAGTAACTCAACATGCAAACATAGTATGGTGATGTTGAGAGAACAAAGATGACAGGAGCTGTGTAAAGAACTGGGTTCACACAGACATACAGCAGCTCATTTGGGACTGAGAGGGAGAAAGACTAGATGGATTCTACAGCAGCGTGGCTTAGTGGAGCCCTGACTTTGGCCAGCATGAACTCTGTCTTAACCTTTCTTCTTTATACTAACCTGAGGACTTCCCAACCCTGTATCACAGCTGACTACTAAAACCAACCTGGTGTTGAGAAGGCTGCCTGGTGTTGCTGCACATACTGACATGCATTGATCTCTGAACGGGGTAAGTGTCTCTGAACATCTGTCTAGCTCATTCAAACCCCCTGGGCAGAGCTAATGGTGTGAAACAGGAGTTCTGGAGCCAGTAGCTCACTCCCAGAGTCATTGAGGCTGCATGACCTACCCTTGTGGAAGAGGGTGAACCTGTGGGGGTCTGACACACTAAAGGGGTAGCCCCAGAAGACTATTCAAAGGCCAGGGCATAGCACAGACACTGTAAATCCATAACATATGCCATACACTAAATTTATTTGGAGTGGTTGCCATATCATGTTATTAATGGTAAGGGCTTGATAACCCCGTGCTGGTGCAGGGGGACTGAAAATTGCACCTTGCTGAGACAGCTGCACTCTACAGAATGATTCTCCTATTCCCTGCTCCCACCGCCTTCTGTAAGGTCAGTTTTTCTACCACTGCCCTACTTAAAGGCCCTGACAGTGGATGTTTGCAGTGGTGTTGTAACCATGTTGGTCCCAGCATATTACAGAGGCAAGGTGGGTGAGATAATATCTGTTGTCAGACCAACTTCTGTTGGCGAGAAGTTGGTCCAATAAAAATGTTACCTCACCCTCCTTCTCTCTCTGACAACAGGTGGCAGCTTTAAGTTACTAGCTATGGTTGTCTGGGGGAAGACTCCCCAGAGTGATGCCCCAGTAACTTGACATTCTACTACCAGGTTCCAATAGCAGGTCAGTGGATACTATTGACATAGTCTAATGCATGTTGACTAGCTATGCCTTCATGGAGCATGCCCACAGTATGGAACACATTCACGTCTGCATCATTCTTTCATTTGGTGCTTAACATATGGGGTATAATCCTGCCATTGACTTCAATCCTGGCCCTGTTCTATGTTTCTAGGAAAATCTTCATTTTTATATCATTACTATATTACTTTGCTATCCTTACTGAGTTGAGCCTTCACAACTGAGTTAATGTACACTGACCCATTAATTCAAGTGGCCCATAGAATCATAGTAAGAAGAAATGAAAAATGGATTAAAAATTATGTAAATATAAATTTCCATATTGGTTTATTGTTCCTTGTATGTAAGAAATTTTATTGTACAATTTACAGAGCTTTAAAATGTAAAATGGTTAAAAAAATGTGTACAAAAAAGCATATTCTCAGAAAATTATGCTAATAGCAAAAACATGGGCGGGGGAGCAAAAATCTTCAATTCAGTGTGCAAATATTTTATAAAAATAGAAATACTAACTCTACAGGTAGCACTTCCTGATAAATTATTTAAATAGCGTATCTACACAATTATGAGATTAACTATTCAATGGCAATGAGAAAAATAATTTATAAAAATACAGGCAATGGTCTACAAGATGACAAAAATATAACACAACATTAGAAATAATATTTAACATTGTTTCAATGCCATTTTCTTATGGGGAATATACTTTTCCGCAAAGAGAATTTGACTATGTACAGCGTTTATTTTTAAAAGTTCTACAGTAGCTTTAAAGATTGTTAGACATTTAACTTCTGCTTGATCCAAAGATTTTTTTCTCAGTCACACAATGAGGTAATATTTGTACATAAAAGTTTCACCTTGTTATTTTTTTTTCCGGAAAGACAAAGGATTATAGGTATAATCATGCTGCCCTTTACACCTGGAAAAGCTTCAATTAATGTATGTCTTGCCACCCTCTCCCAGGAGCTCCTAAAATCCCACCTTCTCTGTGAAGCACTCCTGTTTTCACCACTGCACATGGATCATTCCAATGTGCAACCTGCAACTTCATAAATGGCTATAATCCAATGCCATAAAGACAAGTGCCATTTGTGCCTCTAGTTTGAAAACTTGTCAGGGCAGGGATTCTGTTCTTTGTCTGGCATATTGTTGACCAATTGTAAAACACCATGAACATCTAATGGCACTACATAAATGATTAACTAGTAACAAATGCTGTCTAGTCCCTCCAGTAACAGGCACAAGAGATAGGAACTGACAACATATAAAAAAGGACTTGTTTTTAAAAGAAGCAGAAAGGTAACCTACCAGGCCATCACCAATTGCTTTGCACAAAGAAGTAAAAAAACCAATACATGGAACGCTGACTTAGAAAAAGCCAACAAACATTCCATTCCCTCCAGCTGCTGTTCCCTGTTCTCCACATTCTCTATGGGAAAGTTGCTTTTTGTAATTAATACATCTCAGCTATCTGATCCAAACAAAAAGCTTTCTAAACTAAAATCTAGGTTCAGTATAGAACAGAATAAATAATCTGTATTTACAATTGTACAGTCTTGAAGACTTGTAACAATGATTCTATGGATAGTCTTGACGCATTTATTTTGTTTTGTTTTATCAATAGTCCTTCAGTCATTATGACATCCAGGATAAGTAAAAAATAAATATTTTACATTTAAGGTTTTATCTACAGCCTTCTTCCTCCTCCCAAAAAGTGAGGAGTTAAAAAAAGTCCATGAAATTTGTAGAAAAAGGAATGTTACTATTGTCATTTGTTGTGCCTTTTTAACCATAAAATATAAAGCAAAGATTCTTGTTCCTTGAAGGCCAGCAGAGGTGCTAATTGAGCTGGTGTGCTTTCCAGCACCTTTTTTAAAGTTCTTGCTACATCTGCACTTGCTACATGTGGAATAAAATAAATCTCTATTTAATCAGGCAACGGCACTAGATTCCAATTGTGAATCCCTGTTCTTACCAAGCGGTACAATCCTGTGTGTCAATCTTTATTCCCTCTTCCCCACTGGGGATCTGTTTTACAGTTTCTATTTTATACTGTATGGATTAATTTGCTACTACAGCTAGTCTACGTCATTAAATCAAGGAATATATTTGTCACCTGAAAGATATTTAGTCCAAAATGTAACAGTTTCTCCAAGTTACCCGGATATAAACCCCAGAGCATAGGCACCTTTTAGACAAGCATGGCAATTTTCTGTTTAACCTTTAAAAGTCCACCCTCCCATCCCAAATCCCCTTTCCCCACATATTGAAATATCTTTTGTTTTTAAGTAGTCCAAAGCACATCCAAAGATGTTCTTATTACAAAAATGCTACTTGGCGGGACCACCACTAAAAGAGAGGCAGTGACACTGCACTGTGATAAAACAGCAAAGCAAACGTCTTTTACTGAAGCACAGGTGTGCTTTTTAGATGAAGAAAAATTCTCATTCATGAAAAACACATTTGTTTCCTTCCATTTTAGCCGAGGTCATATGTTGAGTTTACTTTCAGTTTCATTCTTTCAAAAGCATTCTTGAGGCAGGTCATGTGTTTTGAGTCCACATTTGTGCAGACAGAAGAAAGGAAGGAATACAATGGTCCCAGGGTTTGTAAAATATTAAACATTTCAGAAGGTGCAATACCAGCATTTTTAAATAGTCTCTGGATCAATAACCTCGTGATTATGGATCTGTGGAGGAAGGGCAGGGGGGAGACAGAAAAATTACAGAATGAGTTAAAATATTTCTGTATTATCAATCATAATTATAGTTAGGGACTAATCTGAAAAGCAGTTCTTTACCCCTTTAGTAGCAATTTCTTGAGCCAGACTTTTGTATGAAATGGTCAGGAATGTAAGAAAGATTTGAGTTATATGATAGAGTGCATACACACTTGAAAACCTAGCCTAACTCAGCTGAACACATAAACCCTGACTTGTATGGGCACATAAACCATGAGCTGTGCATACATTTTGCATGGGTCCAAGCCAATTGGGGTATGTTTGCATGTGCATATGTGTACATTAATATGTAAGTAAGGATTTTCTCTTTTCACACTGCAGTTTATGCACATGCATTTGAAAAATCCGGCCAGGTATTAAAAAAATCACTAGCTGTAGTTCAAAGCATGAAGTAAATATATTTTATATGCCTCTTCAAACATCATGTCCTGCAATTAAGTCTCTTCAACATTTCACTTTTAGTGGATGGTAACTTTTAACTATGCAAAATTCATTAACGGGATGTCCTCTACCCATCCCTGCACAACACAGATCTCAAAAGAAATCCTGCATGTGGCTCAAGAGTAGTAAAAGATTATTAAAATGTTGTATAATCCCACAAGATTTAAACTGATAAATTTCATCTTTAAATTTGTTTAAGAAAGTGGCCTTAAGAAAACAATTGTCATTTCAGTGTACTTCAGTAAAATGTCATTCCAACAAGATGCCATCCTTACCTCTGCATTCATATTTAAGATCTGAGAAGAACACCATTTCTTGAGAGAAGACAAATAATCCTAACCGACCACCAGCATAAGTTTTATCATAGATTGGTCCTGAATCAGCCATGATTTTCTTCCCTTCGTACATTACAACTCTGCAAGAAGAGCAGTAATAAATCATCCTTGTCAGCTGTGGTAAGTTTTTATCTTTAACATAAGGCTAACCGTTACCAAAATGACATTTGCCCTCAAGTCCCTTCAGATATATCTCAACAATGGTTACCTAATGTAGCCAGTCTTTGGTCTGTGGCTAAGACGCCATCTGTAGGCAGTAAAATCTTTCCAACCTACGTGACGAGGATCATGCCACAAGGTCCGCACCTAAAAAAGAAGGATACGATGATAAATAACCAGAGGAATCCAATTATTTAGGCAATATTTTGACACCATGACATCTCGAGAAGCTTTTTATATTCAAAATAAGGGCGTACAGCTGGACAGTGTATCCAAAAGACAGGCTCTGAATAGAGTCTTTTGATATGCATCTGATTTAACTCCGCTCCTAGAGAGGTTCCTGTTTAATTATTCAATCTGCCTAGTGCTGGATGTTGAATGTTTCAGAAGACCATCAGAAATAATGGACTCCCTACTTGTTTTAAGCTTAGTAGAGTCCCTTAGCTCCAAACGGAAACTATGTAGAGCATATGCTTCATAGTCAAGTTTATACACAAAATCCTACAACTACAAATCATTATTTCTTCTAAGAGCCCCTTTCTACACTAACAGGATGCACAAACTCCCCAGAATTACCATGCTTATTGTTAGAGTAAAGCCTGGCCTCAGGTGCAAGAAAATAATTAACCACAAATGCAGTTCTTACCTGCCCAGCGGTGTTTCCTGTGTGCCACAGAGCATTTCGAAGGTGCTCTCCAGGACCTGTGGTAGAGTTCACAACTTTGATAGAAAGACCTGAGTATCCCTGAGCTTTGGTTGGTGTTGAGTCCCAATAGGACTGGGTGATCTGCTTCCACATGACTACATAGAAACGGCTGCTAGACTGATAACCAAATACAAAGCCAGCATAGTCATCATCCCTTTCTGTATTGATGAAGAATGTGCCACTGAAGTCCACAGCATTGAATTCATCAAATCCTGGGTGAATAATAAGGAAACTAGGTTTGAAGTTGCTGCTTTTATTAGCCTTATGCTGAACCTAAAGCTAAGTTTCTAGACTTTTATAAGACACTGAGGAGAGAGGATCCAAAATGTTCTACTCACCCACTGCAAGTCCAGGATCACAATTGACAGTCTGAACCAGCTCTTTACCCTGGTGACGAACCACCCAGTTAGGATCATTTTGCGATGTTCCCTTAGGATCCAGGGGAACCATCTGAAATCGACGGAAGTCTGTCTCACTGATGTCAACATTCTCAGGGCAGATGTCATCAATGTCTGGCACATTGTCTTGGTCAAAGTCATCTTTGCAAGCATCTCCACGTCCATCACCTACAAAAGTATAGCTTCACAGTGACAACTCTGAAAACTCACTGGCATAATTTGAGAATGATGTATCACTACGGTTGCCTCAAAGTCATACATGACACTTCAGATGGAAATCCGTTGCAATGTTTTGGCTGTGTCTCTACTACAAGAAGCCTAGATTTATTTACATAGTCACCCTGGTATCTTAGTGTCAAGAAGTTTTTTTTTAAAGATATGGCTTAGGTTTACATTAATTACAGTAGCCATGAGCAATTAATGTGTTCAGACCCCCTTTTCCCTATCCCAATATTTCTTCAATTTTGGCATATTCCCAAACTTCATTAAGATATGGGGAATCAGCATAAGATCTACAGTAAAAAGGAATGACATAATACCAATACAAACTGTACATTTTTTTTAATAATCTTTTAAAAAGAGAACAAGTTATTCATAACAGAATTTTTTAAACATTGGTATATAATGCTAGACAAGCCTGTATGGGAAATTACTGGTTTTGATATTATAATGTTCATCTTACTTACCATCAGAGTCAGTCTGGTCTGGGTTGGCAACCAGTCTGCAGTTATCTTTGTCATCAGGGATACCATCATTGTCATCATCATGGTCACAGGCATCACCTTTGCCATCCTTGTCGTGGTCAGCTTGATTAGCATTGGGCACATAGGGGCAGTTATCTAGGTTATTTTGATGGCCATCTTCATCTATGTCCTGATTGTTGTCACATTTATCACCTATGCGGTCAGAGTCAGAATCCTCCTGTTGGAGAAGAGGGAAAGCTTGAAGAACAAGCTTTAAAATGCACAACACTTCTTGCAGCACTTGAGGATGCTGACAAGAAAGACAGAAATACAAGGCTAGAATTTAGGATTGCTATTCCCTTAAAGGACCAGTGCTAAATTGTTACACTCATTTTGCAATTCAGATGAGACTAGTTGTGCTAACTTCTTTTGAACTACTTTATTATTAACATTTCACTAACCAATTGCTTTAGGCTTATTTATCTGAACATCTGGGGCTCAGAGAGTAGTGTGGTTTTCAACTTTTTCCCAGGAGCTTTACAATTATGCATGTAATGTTTCTGCAGCTGCAGAGTAGTCTCTATTTACTCCATGAGATTTGCAGAGATCTAGTGTCAGTTTACCCTCCATCTTGCACCTTGTATCTTTCTGTTCCAAGCACCATATGAAACTGACTTCAGTATGTACCTAGCCATTAGATCACTCTTACATTATAAGAACATTTTGACAGACTGTTGTATGGCTTCCGCTCCATGTCATAATTTTCTTAATTACAGAAACAGCCTCCAAAGCCCTCTATAAACATAGAGACTAAGTGGTATTGTAAGGAGATAGTTACTTCCCTTAGTAGTGGGCTATACCTGGAAAACCCTCTTCTGCTTGCATTTTGTATATACTTTTGCATCTTGTTGTTTGCTAAGTTAGTTTCTGTAATATGATCACATGGCATCTAGCTTTATATTTGCTAGAGCTATCAAAAGTTAGCCTGTCCTATATTCTTGCAGACACTCCTCAGACCCCAGGAGTTATTGAAATGTCAGAGGCCATTTTAACTTACACATTCTGAATTGCTACAAGTGCTAGGGTTTAAGTTATTTTTTCCTTAATATGCTACCCTACAGCAATACTTACAGGTGAGAGTTTTGTGGATTAATTTAAAACAACCATTCAAGAAAACGCTCCATGAAAAGCCAGTGAAAAACCTAACAAAAATAGAATGGACCATGCTTCCCCCCACTTCACCTCCACCTATTAGGAAGAAGTCAAGCATTCCAGTTATGCCCCTGAAGCTATTCATTTTACTGCCTTTTACTTGACAGGACTATACAGGCTTTACCCACTGCTGCTGTCAAGTGTCTTAGAACCAGCAAATTCAGTGGAAGGGGCTGGAAACTCCCTCACCTCCACTTAATCTTGTAAAGATTAGTCTTCATATTATTTATGAATGTTGGAATATGCCTTTGAGCCTTGGCCATAAAGAGGCAAAAGCAGGCAGCATTACCCTTATTGTACTGGCAAAGGCAATCTTTTGAAATGTGGTTGTTTTGTACTGCTTTTTTTTGAGACAAAGGTTAAAGCAATGTGTCTAAACAAAATGAAATGCAATGCACTGCACTAGTTAAGCCTCTGGCCCTGCTGTGCCTACGAGCTACCTCTATTTCTAGCACACACAGATGTTCTGCATACACCCTGTATTAATGTCAAGCACCTGCCAAGTGTTTGGGGGTTGATTTTTTTTCAGAAAAAAGAAAAAAACAGCAACAGTTGCTTTGAGTCACATTACTCCTCTATTTTTAGCTAATTTGGATCCACTTTTTTTAACCCCAGCCCTAGTAATGCGTGTGTCTCTATTTGTAATTTACATAGTCTTAGTTTTTCTTGTACAGCATGTTCATTTGACTACACTCCAGACTGTACAGTAGAATCACTGAGAAGAAATTCTCATAGGCTGTTTACTATTAGTTGTAACCCATGTAAATTTCATGCTGTACTCCCAGAGTTACTGCAACTGACAAGATCCATAGTCAAGTTTACAAACAGGAGGAGTGTCTCCCATTAAAAATGCTCAGGACACACATGACTTCAAGCAAGAGTCCTACAAACCTCCATTACTCAATTTCAGACAATAGCTAGCAGCTGTGTGAGCTTCCTGTGAGGTATGTTATCACCTGATAAAGGCATCATGTCAGCACAGTGTGTATAACAAAGGGTAAAAATTAAATGGGAAATACGATTTGAATAGCAGGTGCAGATAGAGGTCAGAATACAAAAACCTACCTGGTCTGGATTGTGTTCCATAGGGCAGTTGTCACACTGATCCCCAACACCATCCAAATCTGTATCCCTCTGGTCTACGTTGTAGACATATTGGCAGTTGTCCCTTTCATTAAGAATGCCTAAAGGAGCAGAGAAGAGATGAAGAATTCAAGTGGCTTACATAGATCATAAGCTCCACAATCTGAGTACTGTAAACTGGCAGTGGAACTGCAAAAAGTAAATAAGGTTGACAATTAAGCCAACAGTTTGTATGTTGCTAAAAAACCCACACTTGTACAGCATAATCTACAATAATTTATCGAACACTAATTGCAACCCCTGTTACAACCGTGGGATAGCACAGGACTTCATAAGTTATATCTCTCACCCATTGCCAGTGTGAATGGGGCTATAAATCAGGACCATCTGCTTCAAAAAATATAGGCTCCTAAACTAAAAGGAGATTTCCATTGGCTGTAATAGGATTAGTGCTTATAGCCTCAGTCACTAGGAGGTGACTTGATCACATACTTGACTTTCTATCCTGCACAAGACAGTGGTACCAACAGAGGCAACATATAACTGCCATCTATGCAGTACTGAACTATCTGTACGTTTAGGAGTGTGGAAATGGCAACAGAACACCTTACCATCTCCATCAATATCCACAGCACATGCATCTCCTTCTCCATTGTTATCAGTGTCAATCTGATCAGGGTTGTGATTGTAGGGGCAGTTATCACAGCGGTCACCAACGTCATCCCTATCATAGTCATACTGCTGTGGGTTGTAAATGAATGCACAGTTGTCCTGCAAGAGGGAGGAGAGGTCCAAAACCACTATTAATAAACAGAGAACTACTTTGGTGCTTTACCAACACAATGCAAATGTAGGACATTTGTTTTAGGAGGACATTTAATGCAAGTTAAGAAAATGCTTGAAAATTCAAACTAGTTAAGCCCTCTTCAGTGGGCAGATCAGAACTACAGTTTCCTTAAAAAAATAAATAAACACTCAGATTGTAATGGATCCAAAGGATGTCTGGGAAGAAGAAGTGGAATAAAACAAATTTAGATTTAAAAAAACAAAAAACCACGCACCCTACTTAACAACATTGGCCAATATTTCAAGCCCTTTGCATCTCAGCCAAATTTACCACTGGTGTAAATAGCAGAAGTGATAAAGTTGCTCTCACTTGCAGTGAATTACAATGACATTCTGAAAACCTTGGTTAGGCTGCTACTGTAAACCAACAACTAGAATGTGGAAGTGAAGAATGGGAGGAGGAAGATTAGCCACCTGCATGCTGGAATGTTACTGTTTACTTGCTGACGCTTCAGCTGTCTCAAGAGTCTTTTTGCCTGCATGAGACTATGAAAGCATGAAGTCAAGAGTCAATCTCATTTTCAAAGTTCAGGCAGCTGCAGCTACTTCCTGGAACTACTGAAGATGCAATCAGAGTTAGGCATCTCTTTTCAGATAGAGATCTTTCCCTTTGACCCTGTCAATTTCCTAAAATCATCTGTTAAGATTAAGGTCAGAGGCCAGGACTTGACCACTGGGAGTGGAGAAAGGAAAAGCTACACTAGAAAAGGCATGAATCTTTCATGTAGCCTTACCCTGTCATCTGGAATGTTATCATTATCATCATCATTATCGCATGCATCACCAATTCCATCCTTATCATAGTCTTCCTGCCCAGAGTTGGGAAGATTGGGACAGTTATCCTAGAAAGGAGAAAATGCAAAAGTATTTTTATCCCAGGCATAAATGCCATGTTTTCTTTATTTTTTTTTTTTTAAGAGAGTGAACCGCTAGAGCTATACAGCATAATTCAGATCTCATTTACACTGGTGATACCTCAGTGTAATCACATTGATTTCAACCAGTCATCATAATTTTTAAAGACTGCAGATAAAGTTTTCAGAAGTCACTTAGAAGCCTAAGTGCATGTTATTTTTGAAGATGGTACTTAAGCACTTTTGAAAGTCTCCTCCTGTATCTTTTTTGCCTAAAGCTTTTCTCTATGACATTGAGAAAGTTTATGGGTCGCTCTTTGTAGGAACATAGATGTGGTATTTTTGGAATTACTGGAATGTTCCGAATTCCTGAATGTTACAGGCATGACTCAACTACTGTAATAACAGCTTCTCTGACAATCTGTGACTTCTGACAGTACAATGCCATGATATCCCTGAAGGGATATATTCCTATTTTGCACTATAGGTAGTTTAATACCTGTAATTACTCAAAGGTCTGACTGTCTCATAAGCCTTTAAAATACTGAGCATTTAGCACATTCCTTAGATATATGCTAAGGCAATTTCTTAAAACTGTTAAGTGGGAGAACAGGGGAATATCCTTACTTTTTTGCAGTGATAAGTGGCATTGGCAACGCAGACAAGGTTCTCATTTGGCCATCCATCTAAATCAGTATCTTCTCCACAGATTATGCCATTGCCAGCATAGCCTGGTTTACACTCACAGCGGTACATGGGGTCACTGAAGTGGCCAAGGTAATTGCACTTGGCATTCTTGTTGCAATCATGAGTTCCATCTGTGCATGGATTACGTGGTTTGCAGACCTAAAAGACCACACACACAAAGACAGTAAAACCACTGCAGAAGTCTCTATCCCTCATTCTTCCTGGATATACCACTAAGGCAAGAGGAATTTATGGCTGTTTTGATCCTAGATCTTTCAGAAACAAAATCTTGAAGCACAGTTGCCATCTTAGTATTAATAATTATTTGTCCTTATTCAAAACCTATCTTCAAAGGGATCAGGCACGTACAGGTCTAAATAGTCACATGTTAAATATTTACTTCATTTCTGAATTGGCAACATTTCAACCAATGTTCATCCCCCAAACTCATGACATATGCACCTTCCCACCTTTAAAAGGCTAAGAAAGCAACAGCTTCTAAAACTCATTTTACTGAAGCAGTTTATACGCTTGTACTATGCTGTCTCTTTACAGACAACCTTTAATTTCCCAGACTATGAAGGCTGGTAAAGAACTTGCTTTTTCCCTTTTTTGAAAACTTCAACCTTTTCAGGAGGTGCTTTAGAATACAGAAGGCAGCTGGGAGGTTTTATAAACCAGGAAAATTCTCAACTTGGCAGTACCTGCTTGTTAGCTGTGGCATCCTCAATACCCCGACCAAAAGGCTGTGTTCCAGTGAAACGTGGTGGGCAAGGCAAGCAGTTGTATCCAGGTTCAGTGTTCTCACACCTGTGCACGCCATTGAGGACAAAGCAGGTATCAGGAACCTCTTGACACTGAAGGGAGAAAGATTGGGGTAGCAGGGAAAATTAGAGGATTTCTTAGGGCATTTGGTTTTTATCTTGTAGTTTAGTGTTTTGTACTTTTTTATTTAAAAAAAGAAAAAAAAAGAGAGACTACAAACAAGAACCCAAGCTTCTGACCTCATCAATATCTTTGCATTGAACACCATCGCCATGGTAACCAGTAGGGCAAGCACCACACTTCCAGGAACCATCAGGGGAGCTGGTACATGTCGTTCCCGCAAAGCAGGGATTAGATAGGCATCCATCTGAGACACAAGATTAGATCATGGTAAATGTCAATCATTTTAGCAGTCTGTTAAGGTGCTGGATATGGCCAATAGGTGAATTTAAACAAACTCTTTGGACTGTTTTGGAGGGGTATGGCAGCATTTTAGACTTGAACAGCCTCACTAACCAGTGGAAAATACTAAAGGTAAATTTCTACATGGCAGTGACATTAGAATGTCAAATGAAAGTAAGAAGTTGTTGGTTTCAGTTGCATTCTTAGCTGCAGAAAGAAGTATTGTCTAATGGATTGATAATGGGGCTAGGAGTCAAAAACTCCTTCAGATCTAATCTCAGTTTTGCCACTGACTTGTCGTCATGTCTTGACAAAGTAATCCAGCTATTCTTGTCATATTCTACCCTCAGTTACACAAATAGAAATTTAAAGTAATGGCACTGAAACCAGTTATGTTACTCTAGATTTGTAACAATGCAATGGAAGACAGAATTTGACTCTCAGTTTTCCCCATCACTAAACTGGAGATAATACAGGACTTCAGATGAGGTGTAATTTTTGCACAGATATTTGAAGATGTAAGTGTATCCAAGTGCTATGTAAAAACAATTTTTTTAAACCTAGAGTTACTCACCAATTGGACAGTCCTGCTTGTTGCAGACCTGGGTCCCGGTGGCATCACCTATGCAGTCCTTCCCACCATACTGAGGCTCAGGGTCATTGCAGAGACGTCCACGTTTTTGAATGCCTCCTCCGCATGTGACTGTACATACATCCCATGGAGACCAGGGTCCCCAGTTTCCATTTACTACAAAACAAATCCATGGAAAGTGTAAACATTCACAAAACTGATGGTAAATTCAGCAAGATTCTACTAGCTGCATCTAACCTAGGTATTGATGCATGTGTCAACACCACTGCTGCACTTAGACATCGTGAAAGAATGAAGGACAGAATGGCAGCCCTACATTTTTCATTTCTGAGTTTGCTAAAATTAGAGCCTGAGTGTTATTCAAAGTAATTTTTAAATTTAATTTTTCTGTAGTGAGTTTTTTGTAAATATGAGATTTTACCTAACAGTTGATTTAACAAGAGACAGATGCCAGGAATAGATTATATAGCAACTTCCAGCTCAAGAGGCTTGTTGTTTAAGTTAAATAATGTAATAGTCTCTATTTGACCAGTATACTTACTTGGGCAAGGATCTTTCTGGCATGATTTGGTTTCTCTTGCCTCACCCTCACACGGTTTGCCATTCATCTGTGGGACTGGAGAGTTGCAAAGACGGATTCTAGTGATCATGCCAGTGCCACAGGTAACAGAACATGATGACCATGGCGACCAGTGGCTCCAACCACCATCCTGTTTGACTTCAGAAAAGACAAACACCTATTACCATCTATGAGTTCTTTGAGGCATGTCTGCAGAGTTCCAAGAAGACTTTTGGCAGTGTGTGAATGCCAATATTAAATAAAAACCACAGTTTTACTACACCACTATCGTGGCTACAGAGTCAAAAAAATTAAATGCATGCTGGCCTGAGATTTTGCTGTGTTTAGTTCAGGCCCAGTGCCAAAACAAACATTCATGCTTGCTTCCATTGCATACATTTCAATTCTGACATGAGTTTAGTAGCCAAAAACCTTAGGAACTGCTAGAGCTAGAAACCAATGTTTTGTACCATCTGTAAGCAGCTTATTGTGGTTTAAACCATTACCCTGACTTGTGGTAATTTAATACTTAAATTACAACTGTGGAAGCCAAGGGTAGGCTCAGGTAATTTTTATGAGCTATGCAAGCAGATGAAATACTTACACCTCTTATCACACTCCTGAATGTGGCAGGTGCGAGTCTGCACAGAGGAACCTTCACAGCGATTATTGAGACTATCACAAGAGCGGCCTCTCTGCTGAACCCCATTCCCACAGGTCACAGAGCATGAAGTCCACTCAGACCAAGGGGACCAGCCATCTTCTGCATAGTCACTGGCTGTAAGAGAAGTACACTTCTGCTTAAAATTTGAATAAAAAACTTCTATTTTATAGACTACGTTTAAACCCTTTTCCTGCCCCCTCCCCCCCAAAAAATCAAAGGCTACAATTATGTCATTTCCCTTCCTTTTACAAAAGATTTCAGCATGAACTTTAAAGGTTCTGTGGTGTTGTCTCAGTGGCAAGCACAGAGGAAGGCAAGGGCAACACAACTATTTTAGTGCTGTACTTTACTTTCATAAGAGTTTCTCAGGTCACTGTTTGGAAGATCAGCTAACAGTTAGGCAAGGGCTGCATGTATGTTCTATTGCTGCTTATCTTGAACCCATTAGGCCATAAGTTGAGCTGCTTGGAAAAACTTCAACAGAACCATTTTCTATCAAAAAATGGTCAAAATCTAAATGCTTTGCAAAATCATGTTGCATCTGCCAAAATTTCATTTTGGAGAAACCTGGAAAAAAGTTCTAACAATGTCAAAATATCCGATTTTGACATTTTCAGAATGAAATGTTTCACTTTTTGTTGGAAAAATTTTATATTATATGATTTAAAGAGTTGAAATCAAAATGAAGTGTTTTGTTCAGTCCAAAACAAAGTTTTCAAAACTTTGATTTGGAGAATTTTGAAATTTTCAGGTTTTTTTCAGATTCAAAATGAAGGCAAATTTCAAAATCTTTCATGAAACAAAATGTCCATCTTCTGCACAGCTCTAGTTATTGGGTACATGTTGTAACTTTAGTACCTGGCTTCTTATTTTTCACCATAGACTTTGAAGTTATGAGGCCACTGATATGAGGCCACCCTCTGTTCACTCAGATCTAATACAGCGATAGCTGTGATATGTCAAAAGCAAACAAGTTTTTCATTATGACTTGAGTTCTATGACATTTTTGCTTCTATTGTCATTCCTAAATTCGTTATTAGTGTTCTCTTATGGTCATAGTTCAGTTGCTAAAAACTCTGAAGATTCACTTTTCAAAAAAGTATAATCATGACAAAATATTCTTGTAAATAGTTTACAGTATAGTTATATTTGTTGTGGAGGAAGATAGAGACCTAATCAGAAAAGCTGTTATCAGAGAACCTGATGGTAACAGCTTTACTTCTGATATTTTAAGAGAGAGTCTTTTTGCAAATTTTATATTGAAAAGTCAAATATTTTGCTGGAGAAAGTTGATATGAAGCTATTAGATATTTGAGACTATGTATACAAATATGTTTATTTTGTAATTAAGCTACACAATAAAGGCAGAGTTTCAAACAATGCTGTAATTCCAAATACAGCAGTTCCAAATTCAGATGATTTAAAAGAAGGACTTAGGTTTGACTGGTATTAGAGCATTCCAGTTTCAATACTGGTTACATCAGACTAGATTTGTCTACAGTATTTTGTAATACGGGCTTTTGAGGGACAGTTAAACTTCCTTTATGTGGCATGTTTCTTTGGATCAGTGCCATAAAGACCAAATTCAAAAGCAAGTAACCACATCTGAAATGTCCACCCTACCCTCCTTTCATGGCAAACATGCCATGGGATCCATGCCTGGACTGTCTGAAGTATTTTCAGGTTTCCAGTATTGCAGTGGTCATTACTTTGAGAAGTGGTAATTAGAATTTAATAGATAAATTATCAACTATAGTCTATTTAGGACAGGACTGCAGGATCGTTTAAGGGTCTCAAAATTCAGTTAATGCAAACTAAGGCTAATGGTTCTCCAGTGGTGTAATCCTATACCCTATTGTGGTAATTAGAGTACATTTTAGTACACTATACCTAGCTAAGTGAGACAGCAGAGCAGATTACAGCAGAAATGCCAAGCAAATTTCACTACTTACGCCAGCATCGTGGGCAGCACTCCCCATCAGGAACAGTGGCATTAGAACAAGGCATGAGAGGGCAAGACACTTTCCTGCATATAGTGGCAGAATTCTACAAAGAAGGAGAATCATAACTAAGCAAGTACAAATAAAGTTTAAGCTGAAATTTTAGCTGAAAAAGATCAAATGCTAAAGACAATTATCTACTGAATTTCTTGGAAAAGATTCAGTAGTAAGTCTACTGCATAACTCCTTGTTGTATTTAGAGCTGACACAATAGTGGTAGTTGTTCCAGTCATTCGTAGACCTGTTTTCCCAAGTTGTTCTTTAGTTACTTTCCAACCAAGAGTGGAAATGTTTTAGAATTTGTAGAAATTAAGCAAAAGAAACTGCCAAATGTCTGAGTCAAACTCTGCTGCATCATATCCCAAATATTTCAAACTTTGGGGGAACTAATGAAGAATTTGAAACCAGCTTTCTCATATGTTAATCTGAATTGAAATTGATTATATAAAGTGAGTTGAGTGGAGTTGGCTCAAAAAACAGCAATCCATAATTTATAGTTAGATGTGGCTTTGATCTTTAAGCCAGAAGCAGAACAAAAAACTCCACTAAAGACTGAATGAGAACTAAAATGCAGTGTATACTTTTGCCAGTTCTGTTCCTTTCAGGACAACAGGCCTTCTTATAGATATAGTTTTAGAAAAGAGTGCAGCAAATGATTGTGACAGCTACCAGTATTCAGTAATGAGAATCATAATGTCATTAGCTGACTACAACTTAAAGAATATGAAGACCTACAAGTATTCCATTTATATCTAATTCTTAGCCTTTGGTTTCCAAATTGAAGCAGGCTTTGATGGATTTGTACTCCAAAGTGTTTTTAAGAAGGTATAATTAAAATTTGAAGAATGCCATAAAAGGATGAGTTTTTAAAAAAGAAGTCTGTGGAACTATAGTTATGGCATTATTCAGCATTTTAGGATATTTTATAGCATTCTACAGGAACAGAACATACTGAAGAATGAATTCCTTGTATGGTTCTGTGGTAGTTTTGGCTAGCAGTTACCAACTTTATGAAATAGTCCTTCGTTCCAGGCTGCAAAATGTCTGCAAACTCAGTGGCATTAACAGTTTCATTATAGAATCAGGATTTTCTTTTAACTGGTTACATTTTCTAGTTAACGGCAAGGATTCATTCCTATTCATTTAAGTCAGCAAAAAGTGCAGTTGAGTGCCTAATTTGGACCCCAAGTATTTAACTTAGTTTACTTTTTGGTTTGTGTAAACTAAACAGAGGCATTCCCCAAATCACTGAAATAGACTGGTTAATAGACTATTATATCAGTTGGATGTTTTTAGCCTATGCCCTTCTAAAATGTTTCTTTGGTAACATTAAATGAAAGCTGCATTTACAGCACAGCCTACTACATCACTGGGTGCTTGATGGGTCTTTTAGATGGGTCTGATACAATATGCAGTTTAAGTGTGCCTAGTTTTGTGTAGGATTCATTCTTTTACAGAACGAATATCATTTAGGTAGCAGTTGTTTATATACAGATGTTGGCATGTTATGAACTGTAAGAAGTCTTTACCTGGCAAGTACATTCAGTGCAGCTGTCAATAGTCCACTCTTCTTTATTTTTGTGCAGAATTCCATTATGAATGCACACACCAGGAGTGATCTGCACTACTTTGGCAATCAATTCATTTTCTTCAGTCTTAATGAAACAGAAAAGAAAAAGCATCACAGGTATCTTCTGTATTAAGCTCTCCTTTGTCTCAACATTTGTAGTTTGGTCTACAAGTCTTAGAGGCAAGTTGTATTTGAGAGTGAAATACTAGCTAATGAAAACTACTTTGGATTTACTCTGCACTTACCACTTTACGCACTCTGTCTTGAAGTGTTGTAACCATGGACCGCAATCCTTGCATTTCCACAAACATATTTGTAAGTTCATCACAGGAGAAGCCACAGATTGCCTGGATATCCTTTGTTTTGTGGCCAATGTAATTAGTACGGATAGCTGGACTGGAACCATTGATGGGATTGTCCAATGTAATGATCGCACTAGTGGCTAAAAACAAAACAGTATGTGCATGTTAATATAGATACATGCACTTGATCTCTCAAGATTACAAGTGAAAAATTCATCGTCTGAAGTGTGCGTAACATCTGCTAACATAGCTGTCACCTAGTCCATTCATTTGTTTATAAGCCTGAAAAGGTAATATAATTTGTTATACAATAATGATTTGCATTTCAGCATACTTCTGAATTCTGTCTCAACTTGTCTTCCCAGCATGCTGAGGAATCCTGTTTTCAATAGGTCAGTGGATTCGAAAAAAGTTGCAGACTTACAGCTGGAGCAACCTTTGTTCCTTAGGATGGCCTCCAGGGTTGTTCCAAAGACAAACCGCACATTCTGCAGCACTCCCTGTGGACAGAGGAAAAATGACAACTTTCTGTCGCAATTACAGGGGAAAGAAGTGTCATTTTGCACAGAAAATTTAAAAGTTTCAATTGAAACATAAAAGTCAAAGGCAATAGGGTGAGGGATGTGTCCAGAATGCTTCACTACCCCTGTTGACTCAGTGATAGCAAGCCCTAAGTCTGAACACTCTTTTCCCCAGCTCTAAGTGTCTAATAACTCCACAGATGCACAATGTCTTTTCTTCTCCTCTCTATATTCTGGGTTTTATTTTTGTTTACTAAAATTTGTTACACAACTATTTATCTGTTCAGAAACTTTGAGTTCTTCCTGTAGTCTTACGAAATTCACCATCTCTCACTAAATGATTCTAAAGCTTAACTGTGCTTGGGATTTGAAGAGGATTTTCTACAACCCACCATTAACATGCAAGCATTCAAGTAGATTGTGGAGGCTATTTATGTTGGATGTTGACAGTTTTCTTGCAGAAGCTGATCAGCGGCTGCACCCCTCCTGTTCTCATTACTACTCTGTCTCTAGGGTGTCTAGGTGCGGCCACTGTGCCTTTAAGTGTTTCTCTTGTTGCGGGATCCCCATGAAGCTGCTGACTGAGAGAAGGAGCCTAACCTGGAAGTTGTCATTGACACCACCCTTGGCGATGCGGAGCTTGGCACTGCTGGCCAGGTCCCTGGTGAAGATGTTTTGGATGGGGATGTCCAGTTCAGCATTCTCCATTTTCTCACACCCTACGTACAGCTGGGCCCGGTCCTCCTGCACGAACAGGGTGATATTCTTCCAGTGCCCAGTGGCCAGCAGGGCATCCTCCACTGACACCACCTGCTGCTTGCCATCACCAGACAGGCTCAGGTCTAGGGTGCCTGCCTTGCCGTTAGACACCAGGTTGAAGATATGGCCAGAGCTGTCCTTGCGCTCCACGGCCAGCAGGGTGCCCCGGCTCTTTTTGGCCTGCCGGAGGGTAGCCAACAAGATGAAGCCCTTCTCAGCATAGATGGCATCCAGCAAATCTTGGAACTTGTCATCAGGCACGGCTGGGATGCGGCTGGCATCCTCAATGCGGTAAGCAGGGCTGGAGGGCTCAGGTCCCTTCACCAAGTGCACCCCAGTTGCCCGACGTCCGGCCCCCTTGCGAGTGAAGCCGATGAGTTCGAAGAGATCAAACACACTGTTATCATCGCCCCCAGACTCTGTGGAGAGACCAGAGCAAGCACTGTGAACAAGGACAGGAAGGGGCTGAGTGGTATGCAACCCCTGGAACACACTCAGGTGCTGAGGACTGTGAAAGTAGCTCAGCCCCATTGCAGGCTGGTGTTCACGGAGGCTGAGTGGGGGCTTTAAAAGGGAGTTGAAGGTCAGCCCAATGGGGTGGGGGAGCTGATGGAGAGACAGTGCAGGCAGGGGCAGCTGTGAAGCTAGTTCAGCCCTGTAGTGGGGCTGCTGTGCAGAAGGGCATGAGAAGTCCAGTTGGGATGCAGGTGAGTGTCATTTACATCCTGATTTATGCACAAAGGTAGCTGGACAGGGAGTGGGGTTTTGAGGGCCAGTAGAGGAGGGGAAGCCTATCAGGAGACACAAAGGGAGGACAGCAGAGTGCCCACATCTGTCAGATCCCATTTTAAGATCTAAGGGGAGAGTTCTCTGATCACCTACAGAGATCTCAACTAGTACATAAACCATTTCTCTCTGTGGTCCCCAGGGGCTAGGCTGCGAAGTAATGGACAGTGCAGGCAAGCTAGGGGAGAGTGCCCCAGGTGGCTTCTTTTAGTTCCTGAGGTACATTTTTTAACCATGCTCAACTTTGAAGTCCTTGAGTGCTCAGTCCTTCCTCGTTTGAAGGTTACATAAATTCTGCACAGGAGGAAATATTTGCTGTTCATAACCACTAATCTGAATATTCCTCAGGCTAATGCATTTTTGTGGGCTGGAAATATCAAAGCCGCTCTTCGCCACAGTTTAAGGTTTCATTCCTTCCAAGTCAGCACCAAAGAGATCAGAAGCCTTTTAAAAAATAATAATAATAATAATCCCCACCATTAATATTGACCCAATAAATCTCTTTATAATCGCCAGGTACAGAATGAAGCCGCTGTTCTTACCTGGGATCTGGTTTGCTCCGCAGACACCAAACATTAGGAGGAGGAAAAGTCCGCCCGATAGCTCCATGGCAAAGATCGGTCTCCCGGACAAACCTTCGAACAATAAAGGGGCATCTCATAGCCATTACATTCAGAAAAGTAACGTTTGGGGCAATCAGTAGGTTTGTCAGGTGCCCTGAAGATGGAAACCGCTGCAAAGGGCTACGTGGGGCGAAGGGAGAGAGAGACGAGCGAAGAGTGCTTAGGTAGCTAGACACACACAGACCCCCCACGCATTTCAGCTGGGTTCCCCCCCTTCTGCTGGATTCGATTTTCTCTCTTAGAAATTACATTACGTCGCAGGGGGAAATCAAAGCGCTGCTTCAGCACTTACCTTTACAGGAAAAGATGATGAGAGCCTAGAGATAACCCAGGGGAGGAACTATCTTCTGCAGCCACTGAAGAAAGAGCGATCAAAATCCTCGGAGTCTCCCGGTGGCTCTTAGGTGAGTTACCGTCTCGAGCGCTCTTTGCAGCGTCTCTGCAGACCAGCGTCTCTTTGCAGCGGGGTCTCCCCTGTTCCTGGAGCAGTCCGAGGGTCGCCGTGAGTCCTGCGTGGCGTGGCGTGGCGGATCGGTAGCCGCTTGCAGCCCCCGCAGGTTTCCCTTGGCTTGCAGCCCCTGGCCGGTGCAGTGGAGTGGCTGGAGGAGCTGCTCTCGCCTTTAAGGGGTCGCTCACATTCCTGAAAGTCCCGCGGGCCAATCAGCAGCAGCCGGGCAGGAAGCGGGCTGGTGTTTATCCAGTTACCTCACAACAAGAGAGAAACAAACTTTCCCCCCCCCCCCAAAAAAAAAAGGCGGGCGGGGGGGAGGGCGATTATCACCCTCCCGCTTCTCGATTCTGCACGCCCAGCAGCCCAGGGTGGCGGCGCTGCCATGCCGCTGTTACAGACCTGTCAAGGGATTTGCTGTACCCCAGTTCGCGGTGCTGGGAATGCCTGAGAGCCTAGCTCCCCCGAGACCACACTCTGGAGTAGTTCAGCACTAGGGTCTGTAGGGGAGGGAACAGCCCGGCCGCGAAAGCGCTGATCTCCCCAGTCTGATGTCCCCCCTCCTACCCCGGTCGTTAATTCGTTGCTGATCGCAGCTGGGCTGGGGCTACACTAATCCGTGCTCATGTTCACTGGCTGAAACCCTTCTTTGACTTTCTTTCTTTCCACAGGTATCTTTGCTGCTGGATGTCTGGGCCAGGCTGTTTGCACAGCGGGGCTCGGAGGTGTGAAACATACACGGACCTTCCATGAGGCGCGGGTTAGGGCTCTCACTCGATGCATTTCTCGGACCACGGGCACGCTTTCAAAAAGCCTTCGCGTCCCATGCCAGCTCGCAGTGTTCAAAGCCAAGCTGTCCACTTGGCGGCGCTCTGCGAATTCTGATCGCCATGGCCGGAGAGGGAATGGTTCTCAAGTTAATCATTCCTAAAGGGGAAAGGGCATTTTTCCTTTTATAGGAAATAATGAAGTTGCATCTTGAAACTCACCCCCCCCCGCGCGCCCCCCTGCAAACCGGATCTCCCCAGTTGTACTTTTTGTGCGATTCTTGCCTGAGTTTTGGAGAGAATTATGATGTCACCAAAGTCCTCATCAATCGCTATTCGTTCACTGGGAAAGAAGCTGCTGGCAGTTCTTTCTTTTCTCTGCTTCCTAAAAATCTCTCGTGCCGGTCTCCTCTATTCCCCGGGCGCTTCCGAGCAGATGTACGTTAATGGCTGGGAAGCTGTGCAATTCTCCTGGGTGGTGGTGGTTGATTTTTTCAGTGCTCTCCTACTGTGTAGGGGATCTCGGTGCAGTGCACGCTGACAGAACCTGTCCCTCGCCAGCATTACTCCAGCTGTCTGGAATCCCATTCATGTCCTCTGGCACTGACGTGGGAGCAGCAGCAGCCCTTCCACGCAATGGAGTGGGTGGGATGAGACCTATGAGCTAATCAGATCTATCTGTACAGCCTTGTTATTGTTACCAGGAGACCCAGGTTATCAGTCTTCTCCAGACAAGTGCCCACACATATCCTGCAACCCCAACCTTGAAAGCAAGACAGATCGGTAACAGTTAGACACGTGTCTCCAGGTTAATCATGCCGTTTAAATTCCCAGTGAGCGTGCTATAGTGTAGTGTGTGGGAGTGGGTTGGATAGGTGGCAGGATATGGGTGACTTTAGTGCCTATGTACATATGCCCAATGTGTAGTGTGTGCCAGTAATAATGCTGAGTTTGAGCGTAGTATAGTACATCTACTGTATGGTAGGTTTGGAGTGTGTGAGTTTAGTTTATGTAGTGGGCAGTGCATATGAATAGTAGTGTAAGTTGTGTAGATGTAATATGCAATGGGTGTGTAACACTTGTATATATAAGTATGCAGTGTATGTGCGAGGAGTGTAATGTATGTAGTGTGTAGAGGACATGGCTGTGAGACTTGTGTGACCTATAGAAAACACCTGAAAAACCTGGAACGTCAGCACCAGCACTATCTTCAGAAGATCCTCAACATAAAGTGGGAGGATTGCCACATTAATGTCAGTGTCCTCACAAAAAGAAAAGGAGGACTTGTGGCACCTTAGAGACTAACCAATTTATTTGAGCATGAGCTTTCGTGAGCTACAGCTCACTTCATCGGATGCAGCTGTAGCTCACGAAAGCCTATGCTCAGATAAATTGGTTAGTCTCTAAGGTGCCACAAGTCCTCCTGTTCTTTTTGCGAATACAGACTAACACGGCTGCTCCTCTGAAAAGTGTCCTCTCAGAAGCCAACATCTTCAATGTTGAGGCCCTGATTATCCAGCACCAGCTGAGGTGGGGCAGGCACTGTGTGCGCATGCCTCATGTACGCTTACCAAAACAACTGCTGTATGTCCAATTCACCAAAGGAGAAAGGAAACGGGGAGGCCAAAAGGAACGCTTTAAAGACACCCTCAAGGTAAACATCAAGAGATATGGCATCGACACCACACACTGGGAGATAGCAGCCCAGGACAGGGATAACTAGCAAAGACTTGTCAGAGAGGGAACATCCATTTTTGAGGAAAACCTTGCCTTGGTTGCAGAAAAATACCAGAAAAGAAAAGACAGACAACTGTCACCAGCAAACGCTGCCCAACCCTGACTTCCAACACCACCTGCAACATCTGCCAATGAGCCTGTGGCTCAAGGATCAGTCACCAAAGGACACAAAAAAATAAACTCCTGTGAAAGAGATCATCCTCTACCTCGAGGGATCGCCAGTGATGTAGTGGATATACGTAATGTCTGAGCATAGTGTAAGTTCTGTTATGCAGAATGTGAGCACAATGTTGGTAGTGTGCTGATCCATAAGTGGATAGTGAATAAGTGTAGTATGTAGTGTGTAAATATAGTATGCAGTGCATATTATGTACATGTAAAGAAGGGAGTATAATTCAGTTACATTAATCTCTAATCAAACTCAAAACTAGGAGATGGCAACTACACATGGTTGCTTTTAAATGTTAACTGAAATTGCAGACCATACATTACATGTGTTCAGCTGCAGAAATGCACTCTCATTTGGAAATTCAAATTTCTGTTGGGAAAGAGCACCCTTTCCCCTTTTGATTGCTCAGAACTTCCTCTAATTTGTTTTGGAATGCAGTTTCCCATGCTTGGTCTCAGCCTGACATTGATAGTTTTTTAAAAAAAGTTGTAACCCAGTTGGTTCAGCTGTTTTGCATGATTCAAGCATAAAACACGATAGGACCCTCTTCTGCCTCCTCCCCTGCCTTATTTTCTGATATACAGCACAGGTTACTTTGGCCCCAAAAAGAAACATTACAAATCCTGTAGTGAACATGTACTTCTTTTGCTCTGACATAAGAGTGATCATCTTTAACTGGACTATCTCTGTAGGAAGAAGGAGCAAGAACTGAGAAAGAGGTTCTCCCCACTTTTGGTGTGTGTATTGCTGTTGAGAAACAAGCCCCTTGCATGTATTTTAAGAGAGCTTTGACCCTCTGTGGAGATTGTGTGGGGAGACAGACGTGGAAATGTAAAGAGCATCAACTGGTGTAATTGTTATAGCTTCAGTGAATTCAATACAGCTGTGACGTTGCACTCTATATGATTTTATAAAAATATGCTAATGAGTGTGAATATAATGTAACTGGAATATGCTTCATGCAAAAGGTCTCTTGTAAGGTATCATTACAAAGCTTATAATCTACTGAGTGTGGTCATCCTATTTGTATGTATGTATCATTCTTGTATCTAAAACTAGAAATATGAAATATAACTCTTAGGGTCTATTGTAATTATGCAAAGTGTGGGCCATTAATGGTGGTTTGGAATCTTGATGGCGCCCATCAACCAGGACAATTGACTGTGGATGGCTCTGTTTGCTTGCAGGCCCTCCCGTGAGTCAGGCTGGGAGGAATGAAGGCTTGGGGTCTCACAGGACATGTGACCATGTCACCTGGTACTGAAATCCATCTTAAACCTGGTGCTTTTCCATTTAGAAGGAGGGGTGGGGACCCAGAGAGATAAAAGATTCCCGCCTTGTGCCAAAGCTATATAAGGGAGTGGAACAGACCAAAGGGAGCGACCATCATGAGAAATCCCCTAGCTACCATCTGAGCTGGAACAAGGGCTGTACAGGGGAAAGGATTGTGCCCAGACTAGGAAGGCATCCAGTCTGTGATAGAAGCTTCTTGAAACATCTCTGAGGGTGAGATTTTATCTGTATTCAGTTTTCTTACTGTACTAGGCTTAGACTTGCCTATTTTATTTTATTTTGCTTGGTAATTCACTTTGTTCTGTCTGTTATTACTTGGAACCACTTCAATCCTACTTTCTGTATTTAATAAAATCACTTTTTACTTCTTAATTAACCCAAAGTATGTATTAATTCCTGGGGGGAGGGGTGCAGCAAACAGCTGTGCATCGCTCTCTATCAGTGTTATAGAGGGCGAACAATTTATGAGTTTATCCTGTATAAGCTTTATACAGGGTAAAATGGAGTTATTTGTAGTTTAGACCCCATTGGGGGTTGGGCATCTGAGTGTTGGAGACAGGAACACTTCTTAAGCTCTTTTCAGTTAAGCCTGCAGCTTTTAGGGAACGTGGTTCAGACCTGGGTATGGGTTTGCAGCACGCTAGCGTCTCTGGCTCAAACCAGGCAGGGCACTGAAGTCCCAAGCTGCCAGGGGAAACAGGCTCAGGGATAGTCTCAGCACATCAGTTGGTAGTTCCCAAGGGGTTTTCTGTGATCCAACCCATCACAACAGCTATGACAAATTACATCAGATGATGATCTGCCCCATTACCCAGATTTAAGGGGCAGGGAAAGGTTGATGGTTTAAAAAGATAGATTGGAAAAAAGTGATGTCTCCTTCCATCGTGGTGGTAAAATAAAATGTAGACTGTCCTTGTAAGGGAAAAGCAATAAGTAATGTATAAGATGGTATATTAATGTTTTATTTAGGGCTGTCAAGCAATTAAAAAAAGTATTCGCTATTAATCGTGTGATTAAATAATTAATAATGATAAATCATGCGATTAATTGTGCTGTTAAACAATAATAGAATACCATTTAAATATTTGTAGGCCTTTTCTACATTTTTAAATGTATTGATTTCAATAACAGCACAGAATACAAAGTGGACAGTGCTCACTTTATATATTTTTGACTACAAATATTTGCACTATAAAAAACAAAAGAAATAGTATTTTTCAATTCACCTATTACAAGTACTGTAGTGCAATCTCTTTATCATGAAAGTTGAACTTACAAATGTAGAATTATGTACAAAAAATAACTGCATTCAAAACCAAAACAATGTAAAACTTTAGAGCCTACAAGTCCACTCAGTCCTACTTCTTGTTCAGCCAATCGCTAAGACAAACAATTTTGCAGGAGACAATGCTGCCTGCTTCTTGTTTACAATGTCCCCTGAAAGTGAGAACAGGCTTTCACGTGGCACTGTTGTAGCCGGTATTGCAAGATATTTACGTGCCAGATGCACTAAAGGTTCATGTCTCTTCATGCTTCTACCATCATATCAAAACGTATGCGTCCATGCTGATGACAGATTCTGCTTGATAATGATCCAAAGTGGTGTGGACCGATGCATGTTCATTTTCATCATTTGAATCAGAAGCCACCAGCAGAAGGTTGAGTTTCTTTTTTAGTGGTTCGCGTTCTGTAGTTTCCACATTGGAATGTTGCTCTTTTAAGACTTCTGATAGCATGCTCCACATCCCATCCCTCTCAGATTTTGGAAGGCACTTTAGATTCTTAAACCTTGGGTTGAGTACTGTGGCTATCTTTAGAAATCTCACATTGGTACCTTCTTTGTGTTTTGTCAAATCTGCAGTGAAAGTGTTCTTAAAATGAACAACAGGTGCTGGGTCATCATCTGAGACTGCTGTAACATGAAATATATGGCAGAATGCAGTAAAACAAAGCAGGAGACATACAATTCTCCCCCAAGGAATTCAGTCACAAATTTAATTAACACATTGTATTTTTAATGAGCGTCATCAGCATGGAAGTATGACCTCTGGAATGGTGGCCGAAGCATGAAGGGGCATACGAATGTTTAGCTTATCTGGCACGTAAATACCTTGCAATGCTGGCTACAAAAGTGCCATGAGAATACCTGTTCTCACTTTCAGGTGACATTGTTAATAAGAAATGGGCAGCATTATTTCCCGTAAATGTAAACAAACTTGTTTGTCTTAGCGATTGGCTGAACAAAAAGTAGGACTAAGTGGACTTGTAATGATGTATTCCAAAGTACTGTGGGTATAGTGGCTGTGGGCTAGCTTTCAGCTCAGGACCTTCAGAAAAGGTTCTGTTTCATTCTGAGGGAGGAGACTAAATTGGCATAGCACCAGTGAAGTAAATGGAATTATGCCAATTTACACTAGCTGTGGATCTGAACCTATGTATCTTATTCCCATAAATGGAAAGTCCCAAAAGAAGCTGTATAATATGTCTGTCCTGTTCACTATACCACGAACTTCTGAACTGCAGTGAGCAGTGATGAAGCTATGGGGATTGTTTTGTTTTGTTTGACAATTTAGCAATGCTTTTAAAAATTCTTATGATGTACAAGCCACAATTCTCTTTTTGCTTCATGTTGTGACTTTCTTTGGTGAACTATAAACAATCCCACAAACAGTGAAATACAATAGCAGACTGAGAGAAAGTGCAGAGCATCTAATCCTCTGACTGGCATCACTCACATCTCCTTGGAGTGTCAGCCATTATCTTCTTCCTCCTCATTTTCACTGTCATCATCGTCACTCAGGGTTGTCATCCTGATGTCTCCCGGTGGATTATCCCTGCAACCCAGCACACGTGCCGAGCAACACTATTTAGTTGTCATATTTTTTAAAGGAAATTGATGTTTAGCTCTAGAGAGGAAATGGATACATAATGTTGGGAGTGAGGATTTGTGTGCAGGGCAGAACTCCTGCTGTATGACACTTGATCTTGCGGTCACTGAACAGTGGCTCAATTGCAACTCAATGAAAGAGGCCACCCATGCAAATTCCAGTTAAAAACATAATTTCTTCTTCTAGAATATGACTGTGTGTCTGCACATCAATATTTTTTGTTTGTATGTATGTTCTCATCCAAGCCCAAGCTACATGCTGGCTGCATCCAAAACTCAGACTTCAGATAGTTTTGCCTTTGAATTTCTTGCACCAAATGTGGCCCTACACCCATGTCAAAAATGTTGTGGGAAATTGTGAATGACTGATTAACTGATATGTTATTCAACTGCATCCCAACCACTTAATAAGAGGAGATCTTTGCAGCTGTCTGAGCTTCTGCTAAATTACAATATAAGCCCAGATGCATTTGTTTACTGTTAGTCAAATATTGGTATTGGCAAAGGACAGCTCAGTTTCATATGGGGAATGTGATTTAAAGGAATAATATTGTGGTGAGATGACTCGCTTACAGTCAACTGCATGTGTTACTGAACTACTGGCAGCAGACACACAACAAGAATGATAAGATCAACGTTTAAGATTGTTTCCCTCCAGTTTGCTATTTTTCACAAACAAACAACCCAAAATATTACTACTGGACTTCAGAGTTCTGAGGTGGCTTGTCTTGTGGTTGGACATCAAAAGAACCTGCTTGTGCAATGATCCTTTTCCTTCAGGGTTACATTTCTTGTTACTATCAAAAAACAAAACTACAAAGTAATAGAGAATGTTGCTTTTCCTCCTGTTTAAAACAATTAATAAAGGAAAAGGTGGCTTGCACTGAAAGAAAGCAAATATCAGTTTGACTTTCATTGCTAACTTTAATATAGGAGCAATGTTTGCATACTGTTGTATTCAGTCAAAACTTTATAATGGTAACTTCTCGGTTAACTTTGTTAACAATGGGTCACATTCAACCTCTGATATAAGTACCTAGCCCTTGATTCAGCAAAGCATCCCTATTCAGCAAAGCATTTGAGTACGTTTAACTTTAAACACATGCTGAAGTTCCCTTGATTTTAATTGGACTTCAAGCATGCACCGAAGTTAAGCACATGCTTAAATGCTTTGCTGAATAGGGATGGCCTCAAGCATGTGCTTAAGAGTTTTGCTGCACTGGGGCCTTTGGTCCCACCGAAGTTAATAAGAGATGCTCATCAGCATCCAGGAGCAGAATGTGACCAAATATGTTCTCTTGTACTTTCAACAAGCAGATGAGGATCTTATGTTCCTTCATGACAATCACATACACAGTAGGAAAGAGATTTGTTGAATTCATTCTCACTTACAAAATGGGAGGAGAGGGGTAACTGCACCATCATACTCCGAATGAATCTCTGAATTACCTTTGTATTAGACAGTTGAAGCAGGATTAAGTTACAATGAAAAGGAACAGAGATGTATTTACCACAACATGTGGCCATTATGGCAAAATGCTTTAGTCAGATACAGACCCACCCTTCTATTCTTTCCATCTTTTTTTTTTAATTAGAAGGAAAAGGTCAATTAATAGGGTAAGAATATAGGGATTTAAATAAAAATAATTACAAATCCTGTATGATTACATGATTTTTTATTTTAACTGTTAGTGAAAAGAGCACTAGAAGGCAGATCTATGCCAGACATAATAGTGTGAAATGAATAGAACTAGGTTGGTGCTGATATGTTCAGAAGTTGAACATTATATATATGCTCATATATATATGAAATTTCTGTGCTGTCATTACACATCTTAGAAATATGTATCTAAGACAACTAACATAACCAATGAATAAATTGTATGTACTCCAGAGAAGAAAGAATAACTGCATGCTAGGAATTGTTGAGTCTGTGGCTTTCAGGCACTGCATTTTGAATTAAATGGTGTTTTAAAAAGTATGGGAACATAGAAATTAATAGTGGACACTGTGATTATATTTTCACGTGGAGGAAAGCTTGAAAACTACAACGCATTTGTTAAATTCTTCTTACTGAGGAGATGATGGAGCAGCCTCTGTCACAACTGTGTTGTGAATTTGTTTTAGATCAGCAGGCTACATCAGGCATAGAACTGCACTGCTGGGCTGTAAAACGAAAAGCAATTGCCTGTGTGTTGTTTTTACGAATGCTGCAAGGTATCAGCAGTGGGTCAATGCAGCAGCTGTTACACAACATGCACATAGATAGTGACGTGGACAATTTATGTAGAACACAGAAATGAAAAGGTTCTGTTTCATTCTGAGGGAGGAGACTAAACAACATTGCCTCATATAGTTATTTCCATGATTTTGTTGCAAACAATTTCTTGCAGTCAAGCAAGAAAGAAATGTTGCCAAATTACTCTGAACATGAAATGATCCATGAAGTCTTTGAGTCCTTCAGACAACTGAAAAATTAGTTTACCCACTTGAAATTCACAAGCCTGCTGTTGTTGTAAACTAGCCGGATGCTGTACACATATTAGATGCACAGTGTATATGAAACATGTGAGGATCCTTTCCATCTTCAACTTGTGTTAGTCTTTTCTACATCACAAAGTCAGAGTCAAATCCTGCAGATCTTTACTCGTTGCTCTACTCCTTACTCATGTCTGTAGTCCTGTTGCCTTACTCATATGAGTAAGGACCACTGGTATGAATAAGTGCATGCAGGATCAGGTCCTTATCCAATACCATTTAGAACTGTATCCTACTATGACTTGTGTCTCCTAAATTCAAACCACACACAGCATAATTTATATGGAAAAATGGTGATGGCTGACTGTCATAAATATAAAGGGAAGGGTAAACACCTTTAAAATCCCTCCTGGCCAGAGGGAAAACCCTTTCACCTGTAAAGGCTTAAGAAGCTAGGATAACCTCGCTGGCACCTGACCAAAATGACCAATGAGGAGACAAGATACTTTCAGAGGTGGGGGAGAGAAGCAAAGTTTCTCTCTGTCTGTGTGATGCTTTTGCTGGGAACAGAACAGGAATGGAGTCTTAGAACTTAGTAAGTAATCTAGCTCGATATGTGTTAGATTCTGTTTTGTTTAAATGGCTGAGAAAATAAGCTTTGCTGAATGGAATGTAGATTCCTGTTTTTGTGTCTTTTTGTAACTTAAGGTTTTGCCTAGAGGGATTCTCTATGTTTTGAATCTGATTACCTTGTAAGGTATTTACCATCCTGATTTTACAGAGGTGATTCTTTTACTTTTTTTCTTCAATTAAAATTCTTCTTTTAAGAACCTGATTGCTTTTTCATTGTTCTTAAGATCCAAGGGTTTGGGTCTGTGTTCACCTATGCAAATTGGCGAGGATTTTTATCAAGCCTTCCCCAGGAAAGGGGGTAGGGTTTGGGGAGGATTTTGGGGGAAAAGACATTTCCAGGCGGGCTCTTTCCTGGTTATCTATCTGTTAGACGCTTGGTGGTGGCAGCAATAAAGTCCAAGGGAAAAAGGAAAATAGTTTGTATCTTGGGGAAGTTTTAACCTAAGCTGGTAAAAATAAGCCTAGGGGGTTTTCATGCAGGTCCCCACATCTGTACTCTAAAGTTCAGAGTGGGGAAGGAACCTTGACACTGACTGTCAATTTAAGTCAAGTGATTGGTATATAAAACTGATATTCATTAGAATTGTTACAAAGTTATGAGGGTTGCAATGTTTCTGACACCATATAATACTCTTGTTTGATTTCATAGTAGGTGGTGGCTGTGCATCTATGAAATTATTCCAGTGAAGTGAGCTATAGCTCACGAAAGCTCATGCTCAAATAAATTGGTTAGTCTCTAAGGTGCCACAAGTACTCCTTTTCTTTTTGCGAATACAGACTAACACGGCTGCTACTCTGAATCCAGTGAAAGAGGCATTCAGGGATTTATTGGTGATATATACAGATTCTAAAAGAACCCTGCATTGCAACTAACAGAACATTGCTTCCGAGGTCTAACTGCCTGTGCATTCAGTCAAGCAGAACTTGTTAGAATATCTGTATTAGTGCCATCTGGTGACTCCCATAAGATTCTAGAGACCAAATCCTTCAACTTTACTCAGTCTTTCGTGAGGCAAAACTCCCATTGACCTCAGTGAGAGTTTGCCAAAGTCTACTCAACACCCCATTGAAGGTGGATGCCAGGGCCAGAGAGCTATTTACATTAGTGCTCCCAATATTTCTGATACTGGTGCAGGTAAAGTGGTGTTAGGATGGGAATTTTTTGTGAAAATTCCCTACTGTAGACAAGGCTGTAGAATGGCACCCACAATAAATGGTAAAGAACTTTGTGGGGGGTCTAACTGCAAAGTGTTATGGGAAGGGGAAGGACTGGATTTATCAGTTCCAGTGGCATAGTTAGAGGTCCTGGGAACACGGCAAACAGCACTCAATCAGCTACAGAAACTGAACCATGTGGAAGATTAAGTCTCCCGCAGAGCAGCATGCTGTTAAAGTTCACTGGTTATTAACCAGTTATGAAGCATGTGATATGTGAATGTAAACACTGTTTTTAGCTAACTATGCCACTAACCACTAAGTGGCATGAAAAGGGGCTGGAGTCAAGACTGATACATGCTGGCAAAGTACATTGGGGAAGCTTACATTTATTTTTTATGTTGTTAGTGTTTAATCGTCATTGTTAGGGCACTCGTCAGTGAAGTATAAGTGAAAATTTCAGTCATTAATGAACTCAGATAGGGAAGCTTTATTGTCCACATTTTACAGATAGGGAATCTGAAGTACAGAGATACTGAGGACTACATTTTGAAAAGTGGCTTCTAATTTGGAGGCTGCAAATTTTGTGCTTCCAAACTTAGACACAAAGACCAAAGTCTTCAAATCTGGATGTATACATTAGGCTCCTAAATCCATGTTCATCTAATAAGAAGCCTGATTTCCTGAAGTTCTGATTATTCACAAATCCATTGAACTTAGTAGGAGTTGCAGGTGCTCAGGATCTTTGAAAATCAGGGCATGCAGGTAAGTTATAAAGTTGAATGCTTTTGGGTGTCTCCATTTTTAAGGCTGCTTTGAAAGTTTAGGTCAAAGTAACGTGTCCACATTCACACAAGAAGAACATAGCAGAGTCAAGAATAAACCCCAAATCTCCTGGCATTTCCAGTCTGGCCCCAGAACTACACAGCCATCTTTCTGTCCAGTCCTAAACCTACTCTGTGGTTAAATGGAGAATTATAACCTGCAATGCCGACAGTCTGGCATCTTTCGTGAGCACTTAAGAAAAGAGTCAGGGACCTGGAATATGCAGTTTCCTCTCAGCAACTTTCACCTGAATGACAGCCCACCAGTGAAGGGTGGTGTTAAAGAAATTGGTCAGCTACTCAGCAACACAGAGGAACTCCTCTAGCTCCACTGCACACCCATGTGTGCACATCTTGATCCCTGCTCAGATGTTGAAGCACACGTAGAATCATAGGGTCAGAAGGGACCACAAGGTTCATCTTATCTAACTCCCTGCCAAGATGCAGGATTTGTTGTGTGTAAAACATTTTTTTTAAAAACCTACCTGCTGACCCAAGGTATCTGCCCCTTTTCGGCTATTCTTAATCCTGCCTTCCTGCTTTTTTTCACCACACCATCAAATGTCCTTTTCCAGAAAAAAATCTAGGTGTCCTTTGAATTCAAGTATATACTCTTTCTGCTTATGACCTTTCCTAATAACTTACTCTACATGCCCGTATTCCATAACTGCCCTTTGTAGAGAGCAGTTCTTCCAGGATAGGGAAGAGTGTCTCCTTTGTGGTCACTGGATAACTTTTCATCATTCAGAGGAGGAAAAAAATACTTAATATTTTAAAAGTTTAAACAAAACTGGAGCTACTAAAATTTATTCCAGAGGCCTAAAAAATTCATAAAACAGAACCAAAGGTGATGTAACTTTGCAAATGAAACATATGCATCCTCCAGATCACCCATGCACACTTAAGCATATATATATACATTTGCATTTAATGAATATATGTCCTCAGGTACAGGTAAACAGAATATCTTCTGGTTTTAATTATAAACAGATACAAATAATTTTACTTTAAGAAGACTTTTAATCCCTGGAGTTAATAAATCAATGTGTAGTTTTTCAGCTCATCACATGCTAGAAACAGTTCTTATACTGCTGAATAAATCAGTCTGTGTTGCTTTGTTTCTGACAAGATGTTTATTCCTAAGCAGGCAACGTTCTATACAAAATAACCAGTCCAAAAACAAGTTTGAAATCTTGTTTAATCTGAGCTTTCAGAAGACAGAAACTAAAAGGGCCGTGGAATGTTTGATCTGCACAGAAAATGAAGTCAGTTTCCTTTCCCCACTTCCCTCATTTTCTCTATTGGAAAATGTAATTTGAGGTCAGGTAACCATGCAAGCTGAAGGGAAAAGGACCACTTATCCGAAAGATCCTGTCACATGGTATATTTAAGGAAAGGCATGTTTGTAGAGAAGTTCTCTGAGCAGTTAGTGTCTCTAGATTTTGGAAGCAAATTACTAAATGGATGGAGTTGTAGCTACAAACTTGGCATGAGCTGAACTAGAGACGGGGAATTCCACATCTATGTGCACACGCACATACATGGCCCATGAGGCTGTAAAACAGGATTTTTTCTTTTTACAAAAGGGATTATAATATTAATCAGGTATTGTAGTACCGATTATGTCCATGGCATGGTACTTTGTCAACTAAATCAGCCTTTTCCTTTTTTAATAAACGTCCTTATTAGATAGGGAATATACTGATGTTATTTAGATGGAAGGTCAGCATTTGAAGTTCTTTTCATATATATGTGTCCTGAATATGTTTAAATATAAACAAGATCTGGAGTATATTAATAGGCTAAAGAGTTCTATGTATCTGAACACAGACAACTAGAATGCAGAATGTATTTGTATAAAGGTTATGAGATTTTTAATTTGCATGCCACTGGTAGCCACAAAAGGGAAATCTTGACAGTATTTATAAAGTACTCATTGATACATTTTCAGATGAAATCCTGACTCATTCGTGGAAGCTGATCTGCTTTTAAATCATGGTGTTTTAGTGCTTTCTGTCTGTAAATGATGCTTTAAAAACATCAGCTTGCAGCAGTTTCATAATGCAAGGGATTCAGTGACACAGAAAATATTTGAAGATTTAGGTTTTCACAATTTAGCCATATTTTTCAAATTAGAAACATCTCTTTCTACATTAATTGCCATTTCCACTACAGCATTTACAGCATTGCTTTAGGGTGCTACTGTAATTAATTCTTCACCTTTCCAGCATATGAAATGCCATGCAGGCAGTTATTAACGTGAAAACTTGTACAGAGACAAAAATACAAAGGTTGATGCATAAAAATGAATAACTGCAACTTTCATCTAGGAAGTGAAAGTAAGTATTTGAACTTTAATAGGAACAAGGAGGAGAATAAGGCTATTCTGGGGAGGGATTATCCTGTGATCAGAACAGAGGATGGGGAGTCTGGGGCTTCTAGGTTCTATTTCCAGTGCTGCTACTGACTTACTGTGTGACCTAAGGTATGCCACCTCTCCATGCCTCAGTTTACCCATCTATACAATAGGGATAATAACACTCACCTCAGAGAGTTTTGCTGTGAAAATTACTGAATGTTTGTAAAGTGCATTGAGAACTTCAAATAGAAGATGCTATATGAATGCTAAGTATTTAAAATAATAATAATACCATCATTAGGTAGTACACAGCTGTGGTCTAGCAACTGAATGTGCTAGAAAGCTTCTGTTAATACACTTCAATCAGCAACCAATGGAATAAAGAGTTTACTCACACGCAAAGTTAATCGATTGCTGCAGAGTTTTAAAAATCTATATAGACCCTGTGATAGGGCATAGAGGCCCCAGCTGAGCAACAGAAGCAGGGAAATAACTCCCTCCTCAGGTCTCCCAAAGGTGCTCAGGGGGGGTCAGGAAGCAGGCTAGGGACTGAACGCCCAAATCAGGCTCTCAGAGGAGAGCCAGGGAATGATGAAGTGAGCTGTAGCTCACGAAAGCTTATGCTCAAATAAATTGGTCAGTCTCTAAGGTGCCACAAGTACTCCTTTTCTTTTTGCGAATACAGACTAACACGGCTGTTACTCTGAAACCTATATAAAATCAGCCTTCCTCCTGCTAGTTAGAGCTCTGGGCTTTACAAAGGGTTTTCCTAGTGGGCTAGCTGCTTTCTGCTTGTGTATAAATGCTTTCATATCTTACAGCACATTAGCCCTTGAGCATGAAAAGCTATGGGGAGAGAGATACTGTTGGAGGAAGATACCATAATGTTGATGGCTCAGGTGACCCACTCTGCTGGTACATACCATATATCTCTAAAAGAAAAATGAGCTGGTAACTACTGTAAATGGGCCAGGATTGGGATCATATCGTCTAACCTCTCTCATATTCTGGGCTTAAGTAGGTGTATCGTTAACTTCTTGTGCAGAGAAGCTCCCCATGATGTACTGGCTGATTTTGCCCACTGTCAGACGTGTTAGATACCTAAGTCTAACTGCTCTTACCATATTAGTGATGTGGATGTACCTTGTGTTAATGATGGATGTACACTGGGGGAGGGGCAGCGATAGCAGGCTGCCACATGCAGCACTGCTTCTTAGCAGTGTTCAGAAACCTAGCCACTGTTGCTTTGTACCAATTAGTGCTTCAATGACTGCTTGTCAGTTATAGTCCTTTGCCTCATGGGGCCATTCATATTGGTAAGATCGGATGCTGAGGGAACTGTAGGTAACAAGACTGGAAGTGTTCTATTGGACCCCACAGAGCCAACATGCCTGAACTTCATGTCATAGGTTGGCCTGATGAATAATAAGGTGACACATCACTTTTTTTCATCTAGCTCGTATGTTCTATTCCTGCTGTAAAGTGGGTGCAGCATTCGGAATGCACTGGAGAGACATCAGTGCAAAGCCTGACTGTACCTCAGATTATCAACAATTCTGTGATTTTGCATGGGTGGTGGTATGAAATACATCTGAAAAGCCCAGCAGCATGAGAGTGAATGACACAGCACATTAAACTAACATGAGAAATGAGCACGCACAATTTAAAGGTAAGGTGTCCGTATGGTGACGTGGTTGAGATCTAACCTGCAAAGTGCTGAAATATTCTGATCATTAAACTAAGGGGACCATCAGGAAAAAAAAAATCCTGCCTTCATGTCACATGGTGGCTGGCCCCTTCATGGGGAAATGGGGCCTCAGTCCCACCTGGGACAAGATCAGCTCACCTCCCCACGTGGGAAAATGATTTTGGGCATGTGATTAACTCAGGCCAAGCCTGGGGAGATAAGGGAGGAAAGGAGAGACTCTTGTAGTAGTGTCTGGGAAAGGGAGCTTCAGTGGGAGCATAACACTCCAGCTTATCAGGGCTGGGAGTGCCAGGCAGGAGAGCAGCCTGGAAAGCTGCAGTTGGTCTGAGAAAGTAGCTACAGGTGGGTGCTGCAGGGATCAAGGCTGGCTCCAGCATGGAGTAAAAGGGATTGTTGGCTTATAACCCAGTTCTGGGGCGTCCTGACTCAGAAGGAGAATGAGGAGCTTGAATGACAACCAGAGGCTGGAGAAGGCAAAGAAAGGCAAGCCAGGTTTTGTGTCTTCCTCTCTACCTACTCTGATAGCAGAAAGATAGAGTTCCTCAGGGAGAAAGGGCTGGGTCTGCTTGAAGCCTGGGCAGAAGAGACTTTTTTTTTTTTTTTTTAGATTTGGACTCTCATAAAATAGAACCCCAGCATGGGACTTCTGTCTCATAGCTTTCAGACTGTCTGGAGTTGTTAAGAGGACCAGAGCAGGAGAAACAGGGTGCTGCAGTGTCACCCCAGGCCATGAGGGAGAGAGAGAGAGTGTGTGAGTGTGGCAACTGCCCTATTGTACTTCACCCCCATCGTATCACATTGCACAAGTAAATGTAATGTGAGGATTTTGTGGTTTGCTCTGAATCATCCAGCTTTGGGGCATGGTTAGAGACAGGATGCTGAGCTAACTAAATTGTTGATCTTTTCTGGCATGGGAACTCCCATAGACATGGTCTCCCTGCCTGATTGTAGCCAACCAAGAGCATTCATTCTCCTGGTATTTCTAACCCAGCTGTTAAGATCAGAATTCCCAAGAGATTTTGGAACCTAAGAGGTTGAGATAAATGTAGGGGGAAAAAGGATGCTTTTGGGTGGCCCTTGATCACTATCAAAAATATTAAGAAAGTCATTTTACAGAGGAAAACTAAAATAAATATCTTGGGGCTCACTCATGAGGAGGATAGTCTTGCACAGAAAGTGGTTTCAGTAAAGCAAAATAAATATACACAATACAAATGATTTAGAATGACCAAGCCTTTTGCTCTCTCTGTATATCATGTCAAAGATTGACTCAGATCTGTAGTGGAAAGAAAATCCCTATAGACCAAATTCCTCTGGTGAAGAATAACTATTTTGAAGACCCCTGGCCCTTCCTCATGTGTGTTACAAACAAATGTCTGGCCATGAGAGTCATTGGGGAGTACTATTGCCAATGTAGCACTTGCACGGGGTCCTAGTACAGAGAAGCTGCAAATGCTCTTTAAACTGTCACTGGCCCAGATGTTAATTTAAAAGATGCTGTCATCCAGCTCATGCACGCAATCTGAAGAAACTGACCTAAAAATGTTGCTTTTCCCCTTGTACCTTTTCGTGATCTGCCTGCAGTTCAGGGGAGGTCATTGAACAGCCAGTAACCTACACTCTTGCATGTGAGTGCGGGGCTGTGGGGGTGGGTGGGGTGGTAAGAGTGGGGACTGAGAGACGGCTTGTGGAAGCATTAACTGCCTGAGGGAAGGAGAAAAGATGAGACTCAAACTTCTGTGTAATTGGGTGACAACAATGACATTCAATTGACAATGACAACAATGCTGCTCTGAAACAATGACTTTGTTTGGGTTTTTTTTTACATAGGGCCCCATAAAATCTTAACTCTTTCATGTGAGGGAAGGAAAGTAGATTAATGGTGAAATAATTCATACCAAAATATATCCACTAGAACAGTTACATGCTTTCCTAACAAATGAGCTGAGAGTCTACACTCCAGAAAAGCAAAATGAGAGTGAGTTTTCAAAAAGACTTTAGTGTGAAATGGAACACAGTGTACCTGGGATAGGATGTGAGGTACATAACAGCATATGTGACAAAAGGAATTCAAGCCAGGTAGCATGTGCTTTAGGCCCTGCCCTCCTCCGTTGCTGTCTCAGGTTGGGAGTGCAAACATGGGGCCTGATCAAAAGTCTACTGATGACAATGGGTGTCTGTTCTTTGCCTTGAATAGGCTTTGGATGAAGCCCATGCTTGGCTTCATTGGAGGGGGGAGATTTCTGCCCCCCCCCACCCCTTCTGTGTGGCGATGCACAGAATAGTGTCAATGGGTTTGGAAGGAGCAAGGTTGAGCACTTCCCACCCATCTTTCTTGCCTAAGTAGTGCTAGGATTTTGAAGTTAGTGACTGGAAAGTAAAAGGGGAGAGGAAATGCAAAGGACTCTCAAAACTTGCCCTCTCCCATTACCCCATCTGTGCCCTCCCCCAGCAAAGCCAAACAGAAGTATGCTGTTAAATTATCAATATTTCCAACATCCTGCTGTTTGTTACAGCAGAAAACCCTGTTTTCTTTGCTATCTAATAGCAGAAAAACATGGGATGACCTACAACTGTTGAAACATGTATAATAATATCTGAATGTAGACAATGGAAGAAATGCTGCAACAAAAGCTGATATTTGAATCATAGAATCTCAGGGTTGGAAGGGACCTCAGGAGGTCATCTAGTCCAGCCCCCTGCCCAGAGCAGGACCAATCCCCAACTAAATCATCCCAGCCAAAGCTTTGTCAAGCCTGACCTTAAAAACCTCTAAGGAAGGATGTTAATCAGTCTCACCTCATGACTACAATGCATGAAGAGCAAACTGTTGCTATTTGCATATCTGCTATTTGCATGTATGTTAGCATCTGGTCAGAGTGTTGTTCTTCAATTTTGTTTAACTCAGATTCTGAAGTGTGCATCTTTTCTGGCCATCTTCTTGAGAGTCAGATGTAGCCTCTAGTTTTCATCTTCATTCTTGCACCATCCATGAAAAGATTCCTCACTGTTAGGCACAGACATATCACCCTTTTAACACTATGGGATCTAGCTTTTTCTGAATCACATTGATCTTTAATTGTTTTGTTCCATTTGCACAGATGGATAGGATTTTGTTCTTATTTTCAACAGATCATTTTATTCCCAAGTAAGAAATCATTTCAAATTGCAGGTAGGTCATAAATGAGTGTCCGTTTAAAAAGAAAAAGGAATAATGGAAAATGGATAAGACACTAAAGCTTGACTTTCAACGATACCCCAGTTTCTAAGTGTCTAACTTTTGAAAATGGGATTTAGGCTCAAAATTAATCTTGGCCTACACTAAAAAGTTAGGTCAACCCAACTATGTTGCTTAAAGGTGTGAAAAATCGTCACCCCTGAATGATGTAGTTAAACTGACCTAATCCCTGATGTAGACAGCCCTTGGTTGACAGAAGAATTCTTCAGCTGACCTAGCTACCACCTGTTGTGGAAATGGGTTACCTATGCAGAACCTATAAGAACCCCTCCAGTCAGCATATGTAGTGTCTACTCTGAAGCAACATTTCAAATGTAGACAAGCCCTCAGATACTTTTGAAAACTTTACTCCAAGTTCCAGAGTCTGTCAATTTATGATGAATGAGCTGTCACATTGCTTTCAGTGGGAGTACTCATGGAAGAAGGCACTTCACTATGTGAGTAAGGGTGGCAGAAAGTAGCCTCAAATCCAGGTTCCCGTTCATTAGATTTCAGTAGCATCAAATATAAACCTGAAATCAAATCTAAAAAAAAATAAAAATAAAAAAAAAGCTCCAGGGTTTAAACTATTTTATTAAACAGTTTGTTTTATAAATGATTTTAAATAATCTGAATTGTTCCTCTTACCTGACAAATAACTGGGGACCTTGTTAGTTCCCCCCTTAAATCGCTTACATTTTGGTAACCTAGCCACATAATGAACCATTGCTTCCTCTGATTGAAACATTGTAACTGCAGATGGAAACAATAGGCTGCAGCAAAAGCCTATTCATGAAACTGTACACATAGAAACTTCTTTGTGCTGCAGCCATGCTTCTGTAAGCGTCTTCCATAGCAAAATGAGAGGAATGTTTTAATTTCTTGGCTCCTGTGGAATTTAGACAAGGTGACCATGTGATGCTACCTGACTGCTGAACCCTTCGGATGCAAATTAGACACAGACTTTGTCATTGGCTGACAAATAAACCTTGCTTCTTTAATATTTCTACTAAAGGTAGCTGTATTTGAACAGAAAAGGAATTGTGCCATCTGCTCTGCATTTGCCAGTCAGGCAGAAAAATGACAATGATGCAAGACCCCTTCATTAGCTCAAATCCAGTTAAAGAATTAAGTGCACAAAATGTCATGCATTGATGGGCAGTTTGCTAGTTCTGATGCCAGAGATTTTGTGGTTAGCATTTTACAGAGAAAGTTAAAGTTCATTGATGTCGGTGTTTGTCTGTTTCTATAAGGAATATGGCTGTCTGAATGAGTCACTCATTCTGCCCCCATTCTGAGATTTCTGGACTTGGTTTTTCTTCTTCTCATTGGCATATGACGCACAATATTCATGTTGCAGGGTTTTGGCAAAAGCCTCCACTAATTAAAATAAAACTTTGAATCTCTGAGTCTTCCTGGGAGGACGTTATAGCTAAAGACAGAGCTGGAAGGAGAGGCCCAGTTCTGTGGACCAGATCATTGACCCTAGTGCCATCCCCTTTGCACTGCTCCAGTGGAACAAAGAGGCCACAAAGCTGCATGCACCAGACAGCTGAGGATTTCCCCTGGTATCAATGAATTTTTGGGTGGTTGAGAGCTGAGATTTCTCCAGCGTGGGGGGTATGGACTGGGTGTTGCGGCAGAGTGGCTCTTCAGGAGTCGTTACAAGCTGGTGCAAGCTAGAGCTCTCCTGAGGTGGCTGTAGCTTGTGCCAGGAGGGAAAACTAACCCCCAGCCAGCCCTGGGACTGGAATACAGAAAGGTGACCTAAACCACCCATTCCTATTGGAATCTGTGCTGAATGCAGCTCAACCGGATTAAAAAATCAAGCCCTATGTTTCTCTAGACAGTCAATGCAAGGTATCCTATCAATGCAAAAGGGTTATCCCAGTCAGCGGTCACTCTGGTTTCTGACCATTTATCCCTATGAAGTGGCATTCCCATTTAAGAGAAATATCGATAATATCGATGGCACTGACTGGTGAGCTTCATGTTACTGGGCATGGACTGGGTGTATCAAGGAGGCACAGCAGGAGAAATTGATCCTGCTGTCTGCTCAGTGCAAACCGCAGAGGTGCATGCATATCACAAGTCTTGAGGGCCCAACCTCTGTAACTGGCATGAAAGACCAAATGAACAGCCAGGGACAGGCAGTGGTGAAACTTCCTGCAGATATCTTAGCTGGAGAGAGACTGAGGGCTGTTGTTAGAGGAGCAAATGGGCAGAACCTGCCTAGAGTGAGATACACAAAGGACCCGGGCACCCCGTAGTCACCATCACATTTGATACAACTATCATTCCCATTAAGTTAAGACATTGGGCCTTATCTCTGTGTCTGTCCAGGCGGTGCTTGGTGCAGGGCCTGGAGAACACGGGAAAATGAGGCTTTAAGCCACCTCCCCCAATCCCAGAGCTGGCTAAGGAATGAAACAGACCCTGGAATAATTTAGAGCAGTTTAGTGACACTCTAAATTATGCTGGTGACAGCAGTCCACTTCCTTTTTGCCTGCTCCCTACTCTTTTATATGGAATATGTTGACAGTGATCGTACTCTGGAGATCACTGCATGGTGAGTTTTGTTTCCTTGTCACAGTTTTTCTCCTGGTTCCTCACGTAACCTATTTGAGCATTTATTTTGTGCGCGTTGGATAATCTTCAAGACAAAATTGTGAAATGACTTGCAATTTTAGAATCTTTTAAACCCAAATGACAATGATCAAAGAGACCTGAAAAATGTAAAAGAAACAATACTAAGAAGCAGAAGACTATTACCAAGAATAGTAAGAGCACTGGGAAGTCTTGGAACTAGCACGCAGGATGCATCGAGCTTCTCCAAAGAATCTCGGTAATGGTATGTCAGACTGAATAATGTTTACTGCAGGCCTTGCTTTGGAATGGGGTTTTATTCATCTACGTCCTGATTCAAGGCTCACTGATTACCACAGGAAAAACTCCCATTGACTTCAATGTGCTTTTAATCAAGCTCATATTCTATTAGAGTTTCCTAAGTGATTTCCCTACTTTCACATCTGATTGAAGAAAAAAACACTGTGCGTTTGTTTCAGCTGGTACAATATAGCTATGTAGCTGTGAATCATTCACCCATTTGCTGGAGGATACACATGCTTAAAGGAACCATTTGTTTGGGAAATGGGGGTAAACAATGAAGTTCAGATCTGGATCTGAAGTTTCCCAAAGTTCAGGAGTAGTCTTAACTGGGCTTTGGTCCAAGACCATTGTCCCAAACGATATCTGTTAGTGTGGTTTATCCAATATATGTGGAGTAAAGATGCCGTTAACTATCTCCTTCATTGTTTAACTCTCTGGGAAAGCTGAAAAATATTGAGTGTGCAGGTCTTTTCTTTAAATAAAATAAAATCACACTTTCAATAAATGAGTCAGATACTCACTATTCCTTTCATTGTTGAGTAAGTGCAAGGACTTAACAGCAAGAACTTGTGACCATGTTCCATTTGCAGTGTGGTTGTTTACCAGCGCTGTCTTGTTTTTGAGCAATTGAGAAAAGCTAAACAAACTGAAGCTGGGAGCATGAGCTTCCATGCTGGGAGCTTTCATGCATCTGGCAGCTGAAAAATAATGAGTCTCAGCCAATGTCTTAACGCAAGATTAACGCAAAAAGAGTTGCAAGAAATATACGATTACACTCCATGTTTTCTGAGCTACTATTACATGTATATGGAATCAGAAAGCAATAATGGTGGGTTTTTTTTGGTATTAAACACTCAGAAAAGGCTTGACTACTATACAGAATACCAGAGTTCTGTCTTCTCTTTCACTTTTATGACCTTGTATGTAATTGGCTTGATTCATGTCTTGCTCATTTGATATTTCCCTCCATAGGATTAGCATTTTTATCTCCAGCAACTAGCTGATGTGCTTTATTTCAAAACAAAATAAAACCTGCTAATCTTCCTGTCAAGGCAACGGATAACTGAGCAATTGGTGTAAAATGCTGGGTGCTACACTTAATCTTTATCTGAATCGGGGAAGGAATCAGGAACCCTGATCCCACTGAGCTATGTTAGTGGGCTGGCCTGCATTCACCAACCACCTCTTATAAGCAAACCTCAGATATAGTGGCCAAAGTCAAATGGGAAAACTTGACTTCCCAATGAAGGTTTCTGCAGCCAGGGTCCTGTAAACAAAAAACAATATACTACATCCAGAGGGCCAAATTTTACTTTTACACCAGTATAAATCCAGAGTGACTTCAGTGATGCCAACTCTGGATTTACACCCATGCAACTGAGAGCCGAATGTGGTCTATAGACTCTTTTTAATGGATAAACCAGAGTGCTTCTTCCAGCCAGTTTACCCAATATCTCAGAGAGAATCTATTCCCTCTTACTTCTGTTCTACTTCCACATCATCTTCCTTGTTATGCACAGCTTTCCTCTTCATGATCAACTGTGCTTAGCCCCATTCCTCAGATACTGGGGTCCTTGCAATCCATGATAGCAAGGGGCATTTGCCCTCATTTCCTGCTTAGAAAGAGAGTTGTAGCATGAAGCTTGTGCTTGAGTATGGATCACTAGTAGATTATTTACTGAGCATGTGAGCTGCTTATGTTATCAGTTGCAAATGGCTTGATTTATTAGCTCATTTTCCTTTTAACCTCTCTGGTGCTCACAGGCTACTGTGACGGGAGCACAACAAATCATTAAATAACCTTTTCCCCACAAAAGCTTGGCTATGCTCTGTACACATCACTGTGTTACCCTTAAACCTTCTTGTTTGTAGGATGACAGTCCTCCTTCATGGTTTCCTTCACTTTGGGTTCTGCTCATCAATTTTTTTGATCCTGTCCTTCAACCTATAGAATGCATCTGTTACGCTTAAATGGTGTATCAGCCATCAGTGCAATACATCAGATCCTCAGTGAGAAAATCCGTGTCCAATAACCCTGTCTACTGTAATTTTTTAAAAAAAGGAGTACTTGTGGCACCTTAGAGACTAACCAATTTATTAGAGCATAAGCTTTCGTGAGCTACAGCTCACTTCCTCAGATGCATATCGTGGAAACTGCAGCAGGCTTTATATATACACAGAGAATATGAAACAATACCTCCTCCCACCCCACTGTCCTGCTGGTAATAGCTTATCTAAAGTGATCATCAGGTGGGCCATTTCCAGCACAAATCCAGGTTTTCTCACCCTCCACCCCCCCACACAAATTCACTCTCCTGCTGGTGATAGCCCATCCAAAGTGACAACTCTTTACACAATGTGCATGACAATCAAGTTGGGCTATTTCCTGCACAAATCCAGGTTTTCTCACATCCCCCCCCACACCTGGATTTGTGCAGGAAATAGCCCAACTTGATTGTCATGCACATTGTGTAAAGAGTTGTCACTTTGGATGGGCTATCACCAGCAGGAGAGTGAATTTGTGTGGGGGGGTGGAGGGTGAGAAAACCTGGATTTGTGCTGGAAATGGCCCACCTGATGATCACTTTAGATAAGCTATTACCAGCAGGACAGTGGGGTGGGAGGAGGTATTGTTTCATATTCTCTGTGTATATATAAAGCCTGCTGCAGTTTCCACGATATGCATCTGAGGAAGTGAGCTGTAGCTCACGAAAGCTTATGCTCTAATAAATTGGTTAGTCTCTGAGGTGCCACAAGTACTCCTTTTCTTTTTGCGAATACAGACTAACACGGCTGTTACTCTGAAACCTGTAATTTTAAGTGGACTAGAGAAGTGGACAGAGCCATTATCACTTCTCAGTAAGATCTAGACAGCACATTCTCATTCAGAATGAATTCTTCAAGCCTGAATTTCATTCAGGAACTTCAATGTCACACTGAAAATACTTCAGATAGTCTTAAATTCAACAATTTTTATTCCAGTGCTTAACTACCCTGACAGTTAGGAAGTTTTCCTAATGTCCAACCTAAACTACCATTGCTGCAATTTAAGCCCATTGCTTTTTGTCCTATCCTCAGAGGTTAAGGAGAACAATTACCTCCCTCCTCCTTCTTACTAACCTTTTATGTACTTGAAAACTGGTATGTCCCCCCTCAGTCTTCTCTTCTCCAGACTAAACAAACCCAGTTTTTTCAATCTTCCCTGATAGGTCATGTTTTCTAGACCTTTAATTACTTTTGTTGCTCTTCTCTGGACTTTCTCCAATTTGTCCACATCTTTCCTGAAATGTGGCACCTGGAATTGGACACAATATTCCAGTTGAGATCTAATCAGTGCAGAGTAGAGCAGAAGAATTACTTCTTGTGTCTTGCTTACAACACTCCTGCTAATACATCCCAGAATGATGTTGGGGGGGTTTTTTTCTTTGTTTTTTTTTTTTTTTTGCACAACAGTGTTGACTCATATTTAGCTTGTGGTCCACTATGACCCTGAAGTCCCTTTCTGCAGTACTCCTTCCTAGACAGTTATTTCACATTTTGTATGTGTGCAACTGATTGTTCCTTGCTAAGTGGAGTACTTTGCCTTTGTCCTTTATTGAATTTCATCCTATTTACTTTAGACCATTTCTCCACTTTTTCCAGATAATTTTAATCCTATCCTCCAAAGCACTTGCAACCTCCTAGCTTGGTATTGTCTGCAAACTTTGTAAGTGTACTCTGTCATTATCTAAATCATTGATGAAGATATTGAACAGAACCGGACCCAGAACTGATCCCTGCAGGACCCCACTTGATATGCCCTTCCAGCTTGATTGTGAATCATGGGAAAACTGTTCCTAGACAGCAGTTATCAATCAGTTATGCACTGGTTGGAAAACCAGCAAAGTGACATACAGCTTTATAGTCACTTTCGTAACATAGAGTCAGACTTTACAGAATGACTGGCTTATTGTGTCAACTGAAGTCCATGTGTATTGTCTACTTGGAGAGAACAGCACACAGGCACCGTCTACACCTAGAAAACAATGGCATACAATCTCAGTCTTGGACACTGTTTGCAAATTGCTGAATATAGTTTTACCCTATCTACACTAATCGTCAAACCACTTTCAGCACCAGATGAGGAGTTGTCATAGTTACCTTTGGAGCTGTAGGTACGTCAGGAAAATATAGGAGTGATTCAGTAAAGAGACTGCTAAAACCATGTGACAGAATAGTGCCAAGAAGCATGTTTATGCAGGAGAGGCCATTGTTTGAATTTGAAATACAATCATAGACCTGATCCTTTCTGGTCATTAAATACCTTGTGCTACAGCTCATAAGAAGAAGGTTGTTAACCCTGATGTTCTGTCCAAAGCTCATCGTGGATAATTATATACACTGTCTACCAAAAAAATCTAAACTTCAGTTGGGTACATTATTCTTCACTTTCTACCCTAAATTTTAGTAAATACGGTTGCTATGCACAGCTAAGCAGTGTGGGGTTCCACCACAGCATCTGCATTTCACAGATGAATGGAGTGATCCCTGCATGGTGGATATATCTGTTTGTTTGTAAAATGCTTTGTGATCACTTAAGAAAGGACCTAGGTAAATGTCAGTTAATGGTACAGATATATGGTTAGTTTGACATCATTTCTTTTAGAAAAATGAAAGCCTGACAGCAAAGGCTGCGGCTTAGCCAAGAGCTACGATGGTCTCCAGAATTTGAGCTGAAGTTGTTTTGAACTAGCTCACAGTTGCTGAAATTGGCAAGATAAATGCTATTGGAAAAGTCAGATGTTTTTGAACTAAACAAGGCTATTTTGTTTTGGTTTCTCCTGAAGGACAGAACAGTATAATAAAGGAATGCTATTACTTTGTTTACTTTCTGAACATTCCTTCATCTGTAAAGATCTACAGCAATCTGATATCCAGTGGAAAACCAATTTTAGCAGCTGACCTAGCCCTATGCTACCATACAGAAGTTGGGGGAATTGATATTCAGCGTGCTGCTTTTTGCTCCCAGGCTGGCAGTGCACTCAGCCTCTTGACAGTCTGCAGCAAGCCCTGCGGCCAATTCAGCAGCAATGCTTTATGGGCTCAGTAGGAAAGCTACATCCAGCCCTCCTCTGCTAGAAAGATGGGCCTCTTGACATGAGATTTTGTGTGTGAGAGGAGAAAAACAAAGAATATGATGGTACAGAATCCTCAGAGCTCTGAGTGAGAGGCTCAAATGTAACAATAGGTTGGTCATTAGTGTTCTGTCTGCAAAATTTGTTTTTGAATCCCATTCCTTGTATTATAGGTCACTGGGATGTTTGTGTAGCAGATGCTAGTCTCATAGTCTGTTCATTACTGGTCTGTCCTACCATGTGGGAAACCTGGGTTTGATTTCCAATCCTGATAGATCATAGTACTGTTAGTTTAGTGGGGCAGAAGGTAAAAACAATTACCATAGTAACTGTTTGTTTGTTCTATTGCAAGGTCTGGCTTGTTAGCTATTTTTAAAAAAATATTAATGTGGCATGTAGATATTTCCATGATCATCTCTGGCATTTGTAACTTCAACCCCAACTCCTGTGTCAACTTAAGTTGTCAAGAAAGGGATAGTAGCACTATCATTAAGGTTTCTTTAAGACAACTGGGACCTAGGAACTTATGAAAAGTTCCTAAAGTAATTTTAAAAAACTGATAAATGCCAAACCTTTTTCCATCTCAAAACATTCCTGTACATTCAAGTCAGTAAGATGCCAAAAGGTTTATTGATTAATGACTGCTGCTTATAAACTGCATGAGTCTTCAAGAACACCACCTATTTGCTGCGGAGGCACCTGTGCCAGTCATAACCATGTCTTCAATTATGACCAGAAAAAACCCAGGGTTTGTCACACAGTATATTAATACTAAGGAAGATACTGCATTTCAACATAGGCAGCTACAGGATAGGTTTAGGGAATTTCTACTCACTTATGTGGCAGTTGTAGCCACACATCATAGGGCAAAATTTGTCTTATAGGCATTTTAAAAACATTTTAAATGAACTAATTACTTGTATATAATATTAGCTATCTGTGAGATGCATTAAGTCAGCTCTAGGATCCGAAGGGGACCTGTCAGTTTTCAGTAAGCCCTGCTCTGAAGAGAAGATTGATGCAGTTTTGCTGGCATCCTTTTCCCTCTGTGTGTGTTTCTGGGTTCCTGCACCTTTAATGATAAGGACATCTTTATCCTTATTCATAGACCTGCCCACCAAGGGCAAAGACTACAGTATCAATGTTACAAAGAGTAACTTCTCTCAACAGATTAGCCTATAGGGCCTGATTTAGCACTTACTGTGGGAGGAGTGAATTCAACCCATGGTGCATATTCACAATTTGCATTGTGCTGGTTACTCATGTAATGCATTCAACACATTTATGTTCCCTGACTGAATGGCTTGTAACTAACCAACCCACTCTGATTTTCCAGCTTGGCAATTAGATGTACAGGTTAAAATACGCGTTCAGTACACAGTTGAACGATCAGAGCTTTATCTTCATTTTTGGTGATTATTCCTGCTAGTAAAGCTTGACTGCTCAGGACACACCAAGGTCAAGAAAATGGTGGAAACAACATTTTGTTTTTTAGAATTTGAATGTATGGTGAAAAAATTTCCCACTATTTTCTTAACTCTAGTGAGCACTTGCCTTAGGTGGTTTGGACAGTGAACTACAGTCCTTCGGCTTTCAAATCCTGCAGGAAAGGAGAGTCTTTTTTTACAGGTGCTCAGTATTATTCAATGGAATTAATCTCCGGGGCCAGAAATTGCTTTCAAAACATGTGGAATTTCACCTGCTGATATGAAAGTCTCTAGATTCCATCATCCACTCCCTGAACCATCCTAACCCTGCCCCTTTCCTTCTCCCACAACAAAGCAATCAATGCTAGCAATTTTCTGTGACACAGGATATGATTGTTAATCATTACAACTATAAAACCAGGTCTCTGTCTTCCTCAATAGTGACTTCTATCCAACAAGGGCTTTGGGGATCTCACATATGGAACCTCTTAATAAGCACAGGCAGTGTTTCATAAAGACATTTGATAGTCCTTTAATTATGAATGACCTTTTCCTCTGAGAGATGCACCTGACTTCATCAAATGGCAGAACTAAGACTGTAGTCATGGCTCCATTCTAAAGGTTAGGATCTAAAATACCTAATTTGAAGTGGACTCTTGGCCTATTGGGAGGGGATATAATTTTGTACTGTACAGGGTTATTGCAAATGTCTTAGTTCCCCTCTACAAGAACCTCTGAGAATAACAGGCTGAGTAAGCCATTACACATTTTCTTTCTCTTCCAGATTTTCACAAGCTCAAAGAAGCAAAATGCAATAGCTTTTCCTAATAGCTGAAAAGTTGGAGGAGGGGAAAGCCCAATGGTCACAAGATGGGACTGTTTCACCATCAGCAGCCAGAGCTGAATCAGGAAAGCCATGGCACAGGATCAGGAATACAAAGCTTGGGCGGGGCGGGAGGGGGGACAGTGGATTGGGGAGGGTCAGATAGGTCAGTAGGTGTGTGTGTGTGTGTGAGAGAGAGAGAAAGTGAGAGGGGATAGGGGAATGATAAGGGAATAGTAGGTGGAGATCAACCAGTACTTATTTCTTAATCCAAAGATTCGCATGCAACAATACAATGGCCTTTGCGTGTCTTAAAATATGTTGTGGGTTTCAAAATAACTTCCAGGTGATGATGCAATTAGACTCAACTGCATCAACTTTTCCTCTATTCAGTATAAATGATTCTCCTCTTCCCGGCAGAACTGAGCTGAGAACAGTGGATCTGAATCTGCTCATCGTTTGGGAAAGCTCAGAGCCGGGCCTTTTTGGCTGAGGCCTGTCTCTCATCTGTTATGATTTGAAGAGTTGACACAGCAAATATGCAGCATTTGTTCTTTTACTTCTTTTAGGGTTTTTAGAGATTTGACTATAGCTTGGAAATAATATAATGGAGAGAACAACATAATAAGAGAAGAAGAAGAATGGTCATTCTATATGGAAACCTCAATGACTGGGAGTATACCAATTCTTTGGAGTCTCCTAAAGAGTAAGGATGTCATGGATGTTAAGGCAAAGCACTTGTCATGAATAACCACACAATCACATGAAACCCCTGGGGAAGTGCAGAGACAAACACCACTTCCTCAGTGATTTTTACCATGCTAAACTGCCTCTTCTAAATCCCTGTCTTATTTCCTTCAAAAGGGACAGTGTTCCAAAGCATAAGAAGACAGTTTGGTTTAAGTATCTCAATATGCTAACACTAAAGGTCTGACTGGGGAAATAGAAACACATTCTTTTTAGGGTTTTTTTGTTTCCAAATAGGTATGTCAGTTCAGAAAACAAAGTTTAAAGGACCGCTCTTGGCCAGATGATTTATTTGGCTTTTCAATCAAATGAAGAGCTGTATGTGCTACAGCGAGGACACTGGAGCACCCCATAAAGATAAGTGATGTCACAGCCCCTTCTGTGACAATAGTCGGTGAAGAATGCATGTACCAAAGAATGCATTTGTCACCTAGCAACAGCAATGGGTAGTCCAACAAAGTTCTGGTACAATGCTGCAAGTGAAAGGCATGTTGGGTAGTTTGCCTTTGATGGTAGTTCAGGGGCTGTCAGCTGTTGTACCCATTGCAACATACATCTTTCCCTTATTGTGAGGTTAAGTTGCGGTAGCCTACACAAGAAAGCAGGCGCCTCAGCTGGTGTCAGTTGAAGTCAGTGGTGTAGCGTGATCAAGAAGAAAGCAGAGAGGAAAAACTGAAAAATAGCCTTAAGGTGTGGAAAGCCTAAAAACGTGCCCCCCTGCAAATTCTGAAGGGTCTCTGTTATGTGCTGCACTGGCAGTATGATGAATTACACTAGCTAAGGGTCTGGCCCAAATGTTTTAGTGACACAGATTCTCAGTCACTCGAACTCTTTCTTTAAAAGGTAAAAATGCATAAATAAGCAAATACAGATCCTGTGAGTGTTACAAGAGCGTTACATGTTCACTTAGAATTCTGCTTCCGAGTGTAATTACAACAAGTACAATAGCTAAAAATGGTCTTATTTCACTTAAAATTTGCTAATGTTACTGCACAGGAAATATTGTATTTACACTGTAGTCCTCTTGCATTATAAAGGTTCTACATTGCCTTCTACTGAGTTTGTTTTTGTGTTTGTAGTATAGCTCCATTGACTTCAATAGAATAAAACTGATTTACACCAAATGTGGATTTGACCCAGTGTATTCTGTTTATATACAGGCATGGATTACCCCCTTCAGCTGCAGGTAAGTAGTGCATGGTCTTACTGGAAGGTAGACCTTTAGGACCAGCACAAGACCTATCCACCTACCCACTGTTTTAAGGGACTTATGCAGGGGCTAGGTCTTGCGCTGGATCTCTGCCTAGGGTGGATCTCATGTGTGGGGAATAAGAAGCAAGAACAGATGGGCTTTTAATAATAAAGATCCTGTTTTTCATGCCAATATATCAGTGATTAGTGATGAGTGGAAAAACTCCCGCAGAGGATTTTTGAAGTATAAGCAGAATTTATTCTTTATAGAATGTTTTTCATAGTTGTTTTATTTCCTTCATGAGATATCACATGCATTTGAAAATTCAGAGAAATTGGAACTGTTTATTTTTGGCTTCAGCGGTGACCTGGCTCTAATTGATCATTTTGTTTGCTATATGGCATGTTTGGCAGCAATCTAACTTCAGCAAAGAAACAGGGCAGTGTGGATCATAGAATCCTAGAATATTAGGGTTGGAAGGGACCTCAGGAGGTCATCTAGTCCAACCCCCTGCTCAAAGCAGGACCAACCCCAACTAAATCATCCCAGCCAGGGCTTTGTCAAGCCTGACCTTAAAAACCTCTCATCATGGAGATTCCACCACCTCCCTCTGTAACCCATTCCAGTGCTTCACCACCCTCCTAGTGAAATAGTGTTTCCTAATATCCAACCTAGACCTCCCCCCAGCTGCAACTTGAGACCACTGCTTCTTGTTCTGTCATCTGCCACCATTGAGAACAGCCTAGCTCCATCCTCTTTGGAACACCCCCCCCCCCTTCAGGTAGTTGAAGGCTGCTATCAAATCCCCCCTCACTCTTCTCTTCTGCAGACTAAATAACCTCAGTTCCCTCAGGCTCTCCTCATAAGTCATGTACCCCCGCCCCCTAATCATTTTCATTGCCCTTCGCTGGACTCTCTCCAATTTGTCCACATCTCTTCTGTAGTGGGGGGCCTAAAACTGGATGCAGTACTCCAGATGTGGCCTCACCAGTGCCGAATAGAGGGGAATAATCACTTCCCTCGATCTGCTGGCAATGCTCCTACTAATACAGCCCCATATGCCGTTGGCCTTCTTGGCAACAAGGGCACACTGCTGACTCATATCCAGCTTCTCGTCCACTGTAATCCCCAGGTCCTTTTCTGCAGAACTGCTGCTTAGCCAGTCGGTCCCCAGTCTGTAGCAGTGCATGGGATTCTTCCGTCCTAAGTGCAGGACTCTGCACTTGTCCTTGTTGAACCTCATCAGATTTCTTTTGGCCCAATCCTCCAATTTCTCTAGGTCACTCTGAACCCTATCCCTCCCCTCCAGTGTATCTACCTCTCCCCACAGCTAAGTGCCCTCTGCAAACTTGCTGAGGGTGCAATCCAGCCCATCATCCAGATCATTAATAAAGATGTTGAACAAAACCAGCCCCAGGACCGACCCTTGGGGCGCTCTGCTTGATACCGGCTGCCAACTAGACATCTAGGATGTAGGTATCTGATACGGTTCCAGTGCCTGTACTCCTTTAAAAAACCAGATTACCACCAAAACCTCTGTAGCTGCCTCAAGACAGGCTAGTCAAGTGGAGCATATCTTGGTAAGACTCAAAACAAATTGTAAATAAACAAACAGTGCTCAGCTATGTTTTTACATTCTGTAAGAATAGCTGTCTCTTTTCAGAAATCTGTTCTTTCCTGCCTGTGTCTCATTGATTGAGATCCCCATGTACAGACTGAGAATGGGGTGTGGGGCTGGAGGATAGTTTAATGTGTTCCATTCTTTTAAATTCTATTTAGGTCAGTGGTTCTCAAACTTTTGTATTGGTGAGCCCTTTCACACAGCAAGGCTCTGAGTGTGACTCCCCTTTATAAATTAAAAACACTGTTTAATATATTTAACTCCATTATAAATGTTAGATGCAAAGCAGGGTGTGGGGTGAGGCTGAAAGCTCGCGACCTCCCCTGTAATAATCTCATGACCTCCTGAGGGTTTCCGACCCCCAGTTTGAGAATCCCTGGCTTAGGTATTAGAAAAATGTATGTTCTTCTTTTACGCTGATAGAGCCAAGGTTTGAAAAGTGGTGAATAAATCCTCACTCACAATTTTTCACATATAGCTCTATCTCTGCTATATAGCACAGAACCCTACTTTCGATGTACAAATACCATCAGCACATCACGATCAGGTAGTTGGAACTAACCTATATGCATGAGCACCTATTATTTGTATATGCAAAAAATTGAATATGTGACTGCAAAAAATGTAACATGCAAAATCATAGGTGCAATTTAGTGACCAGGTTGAAGTCTAGTAAAAGTATAAGCCTGGACCCACAAAGGGACATAGGCTTTGTGATGCTTAGTGTTGCGGCACCTAAGTTTCAGGTGACTAAAAATTATAGGACCCCCACTGCAATCCACAAAGCCTGAATTAGGCACCTACATTCCCTATAAAATGAACTCAGCTCGACTAAGCACCTTCAAGTACGAACCACAAAAAGTCAACATGATAGTTGGGAGCTGCCTAAACTAGCCAATAGGAGATGCTGATGAAAGGGCTGTGTTCTAAGCCCCACCCATTTCTTGGTGATAGGCACCTATGTCTGAACTGTTTGACAAATGGGAATCTGCCTCCAGGAGTCAGGTGGCTTAGATGCCTAAGTTGCTTTTTGTGGGAATGAATTAAGTAGCTGTCTTGCCCCACACAAAATGGCCAGAGAAAGAGGTGATGCTGGTGCCAGTGGTGCCTACTTTTAGACTTCTCAGCCCAGTGGTTAGAGCACTCACCTGAGATATGGGAAACCCAGGTTCAATTCCCTCCTCTCTCTGTGGGAGACCCTGTTCAAATCCTTGCCGGTGAGTGCTTTAATCACAGAGCTAGGCAATATTCTGATGTGGGGCTCCCTCCATCTTTCCTCCTGAGGGTGTTCCACTGTGGATAAATAATGAACGAGTGACTGGAACACGGACACTGGGCTGTGGGTCTAACACGGCCCATGTGGGTACCCTACCATGACTAGACTACAGAGTCATTCTCCCTCTCCAGTCCAATGACTCTTCCAGTATTTATCTACAGTGGAACACCTTTAACTTCCTCATAGTTCAGTGGCTAGAATGCTCTCCTGAGAAGTGGGTGGCCCTGTTTAAATTCCTTCCCCCCACTCTGGCAAAGAGGGGGAATTGAAGCTGAGTCTCCCAGGTGAGTGATCTAACCACTGGGCTAAAAACTGGGGTGGGCATCGCTACCAGAATTTGAATGGGACCTGATCTGCTAAGTGTCCTCTGAGGATGCCTACTAGATTGGATCCCATATGTGACATAGGCAGAAGAGCCCTTGTCTTCCCTGGCTCGTGAATCTGGGGCTTAGATGGGAGATAGACATCCAGATGCCTGAGTGAGGCAGCAGTGCACAAGCCCAGAGACAGAAACGTAGGTGTTTGAGAGAGCTTTTACCCTGAAAACTGGGTACAGGGTTTGGTGGAAGTTTTATGGATCACAGTAAAACCTAAAACTTGGACTGAGGCACCTAAATACCTTTTGTGGATCTCCCCCTTAGTCCATTGAGTACTGTACAGATGCCAAACCAAACTTAGAAACAAATGTTAGGGTATCCCTAGCAGACAACTTACAGGTAAATATACCTCACCTACTGAGAAGTAGGTACTCTTGAATTCATCAGGTACCTCACTGGTGCCTGGGGAGCCTGCAGTGTGTGACTGACACTCACAGGCTACAGAACTACAAGGATGTAGGCTGTCAGAGTAATCTTAGGGCAGAGGAGAAACTTTTGCCATAGAAAACATGTAACATTTCTGTCACAGTGTGGGTGGCCCCTTCAAGAGGGAGCAGGGTCCAAAGCTCCTGTGACTTGTCAGCTGCCTCCTCAGCAGGCAGGTGAGAGCTGTCTCACAGCAGACCCTGGAGGAGTAAGGAAAGAGGAAGGTGCTAGCTGCCTGAGAGAGCCTGACAACAGAGCGTTAGTCAGGAGATTGGTGGGTGAGAGCTGCCAGAGACTGGGAACCTGGAGGAGGTCTTTGGGGAAAGCTGTGGAAAGTGGGAAACCCTCTACAGGCCCTCCCTGGAAAGAGGGAGGAATAGTCAGGAAGCCAGTGGAGAGACTCGCTGGCTGACCTTCCAGAGCCAGAGGGCTGTGGCCAGAGAGGGCTGAATTCTGACAGCACCAGATGGAGATCCCTGTTGGCTCTTTGAGCTGGAGGGCTGAAGGCAGATGGTGAGGTGTAGTGTGAAATGCTGGAGCTGAACCAGAGAGCCTGTGTGGGCTGAGATGCAGGGCCATATTTGGTTTGTTGACTGACTGCTGGGACTTGAAGATTGAATTAATGTACCATTTAGAGTATAAAGGGGAAGTCTGAATTATAGTTGTGGGACTTTTATTATGGTTTACATTTACAGAGCTTTCTTTTGAAATACATGAATCCTGCAAGGACTATTTATTTGGAAAGACTTTCTGGACTATTTCAGGGACGCACTTAAGGGGAAACTGAGGCAGACATACCAGTTGTGCTGTGACCTGATGTTGGAAGGCATCCAAGGAGAGGCTACTTTATGACAGTTTCATCTTAAGTTTTCCACAAGGCCGACAAGGATCTTATAAAGTGCATTATACAGCTGAGTCTTCATCATGAAAGTGTTGCTTTTGGAGCACATTCGTGACTCTGGGGAAAATATCCAATGTGCCTGCTCACTGACCGTCCCATCTGATGTACAGTGGCATGCCTCCATTGACTTCAGTGAAGCAACATTGGTTTACACCGGCAAAGGATCCGGCACATCATTGGGATAATACATCCGTTTAACTTAGCATCCAAAAACCTGATCACTTGCTTGGCGTCCAGTATCTGAAGCTCTTATCTAAAGAACTTGCCATATCACTGCTTCAGGTATCATGAAGAATGGTCTTAACATTGTTTACCTACATTACCATAAAAATAGAACCGCAAAAAAAGAAAAAGCTTCTTAATGGTTTTGTGGACTCTTCCCTTTCCCCTTCTTAATCCCCCCTTAAGCCCAACCTAAGTAACTAGCACGTGGTATGTTCTGCATTTGGACCAGCACTGCTACACGTACACTACAGCTGTGCATATCCAGTGCACAGATGCTTTTATTTTTATTTGTGTAGCTACATAGAAAGTAGGCAGAATTTTAAGAGAAGGGGGGGGCAGGAAGAGTTACCTACCAACATACGGGGGGGGAAAAGGCAGAAATCCATTGACTCAGAGGCAGTTAATTTGGTGGTCCTTACTGCTCTTTGTCAGGGTTCTCGTCTAGGTTGTGTGTTTCACGGACAAATGCTTAGTGTGAGGGAATGTCTAGCTCTTGCCCATCTACTAAGTCTATAATGGTTTATGTATTTTATTCAAGTGTTCTGGATACAGATGTAGTTTCTTGAAATGAAAATGTGAACACCTTGCTTTTTGGAGTTGAGAGATCTCGAGTTTCACTGTAGAAATGTTAGCTATTGAAATATTTTGTTAACCCTTCTTAGAGCAATTATTTGTGATATCTCACCAAATACCCTCTGTCTCCTGCAGCAACAGGACGTGAGGGATAGCATGCCGTTATTGCAACAGGATTCTGTCCTTCTCTGAATTGATACGGTATGGTTCTCTTCTTCAGTAATTTATTCTCAAGACAGACCGGATTTCAAGCATGGCAGATCATGATATAGGTTATATCCAGGGCCGGCTCTAGGCACCAGCCAAGCCAGCACATGCTTGGGGCGGTACAATTCCAGGGGCGGCATTCCAGACATCCTTTTTTTTTTGGCTTGGGCAGTTGTGCTCTCGGCACTTGGGGTGGCTAATTTTTTGCTTGAGGCAGCAAAAAACCTACAGCCGGCCCTGGTTAGATCCACCCTGAAGCTGGGAGCGTGACTCCCAGCCTGGGTAGACAGACATGCTAGCTCGAGCAGAGGTAATGTCTATCTGCCTGGGCTGGAAGACATGCTCCCGGCTGCAGTGAAGGCATACCCATACACAACAGTCATACACGCATACCCGTACAGTCTATGTGCTGTTTTAAACAATTTTTTGTATGTAATCAAGTTATGGTTACAAAATAAAACACTTAAGTTAGAAATATCAGGATTAAGGTTGCCTGTGAAACTGCCCCCATGTGCACATGCATTAGGATACTGTCTCCAATCACGTGATTTGCTTTTTTTTTTTTTTGGAACAGAACCCAGGATTGATCTAAAGGAAAAGGATAGGGGGAAAAGTCAGTTTTAAGCTAATGTGCTGAATCCCCCTCTTAGGCTGACAACTGGGGACAATCAACATATATGGTTAGAGTGGCTGGGAATTTTGAAATTTCGCATTGTGGATCATTTTTAAAAGCTCCTGAATTGTGGTGAAATCCCTCTAATCTTACTAAAGTGATAAACCACAAATAGATATTCCTGAAGTAGAAGCTTAATAAGAAAGTGTAGAGGAAAATGTGTTGAACTTTTAAGGTCTGCACCTAATGTGATGAAAGGGTAAATTTCAGATAAAGGAAGAAATGCCCAGTATCTGATAAAAGGATAAAGTCCCTTTCTTTCCACACAAGAATGTCATTTTCACTGCTGAATTTGGGGGCAGCTGTTTGTTTTTTCCTTTTTTTAAATGTTCAATAAATAGTATTTTTTTAAAAGATTTGAATACTGTTTTAACTAAACGAGTGACATTCTTTTCCCATATATGCTGTGCTTTCTTTAGCTCCACAACCAAAAATATTTTCCTTAGTTTCTCTCATAATCTCGATGTGAATTATGTTCTTCAGACAGATGTTCAGAGAGCATTTAAACCAAGTCGGAAAATTTGTGAAAATGTTTGCATTCTGAGATGGTGCTGCAAAGCTGCCATGCCCAGTCTGTGCGTACACAATTATGGAATTCTTATGCTAGGGGCTATTCTGGGGGAAATTATGTTGGAACTGCCCTTTCCTGGACTTTCAGTCCCAAGAGATTTTTGGGGTTTAGTTTCAGGTAAACTGCAAACGTAAGATGTTACTTAATGCATGTGCGGGAAAAACGAATACAGGAAAACATGACAATAGTATCTTGGGTAACTGAACAATGAAACCAAGCGTTCGTAATCCAACTTTTCACTTCTGCATTTGAAGTGTTAAGAACATTGTGAAATAATGGCCATGTGTTAGATCTGTGGTAGCAGACAAAATACTCCAAGAACTGCCAGGGTTTGGTTTTTATTGACGATAGTGATATTTATTGTCTGTTTTTCCTAACATACTTTCCCAATATTGCTTATCTGGAGTAGCCAGATGAGACACGCACAGCTGGACTAAATTCCATCCTGTTGTATCACACTGACTCATTTCTTTTTCTTATCTACGGAAGTTTATTATAAATAACCTCTGCATTTCTGCAGCCCTCCTCTTAGCTCTTTTTTTAGCTGTAGAGACCAATATATGCTGTAATTATTTTAAATCACACAGTGGGCCAGATCCTGGTCTGTGCTTGGTCCCCTATACTGGGACTTAAGCGTATGCTTAAGTGCTGTCCTGAACAGGGTTGCTTTCCAGACTTGGGGCTATGGCACCTACGGATTATGTTCAGTGAAAACTTTTTTTGTTCAGATTCCAAATGCAGAAGTCCATTCACTTTTTCGGGAGTTTGACAAGATGAAAGTTGGATGGGGTTTTATCAAGGAATCCCAAGAAAGGGGACTTCTATTATTTCTTTACTACTTTAGATGAAAAAAGCAAGCATATATGTGATGGTGGTCATTCCTCGGATGCTTATGTGCTGTAGCTTGGAATCTAATCTTGTGAAAGATTATGATGTTTAAGGGCAGAACAAATGACTGCACAAATGTGGTTAGTTAGCTGAATCACAGAAATGTAGAACTGGAAGGGACCTTGACAGGTCATCTTGTCCAGTCTCCTGCACTGAAGCAGGATTAAGTATCCTCTTCTAGACCATCCTTGACAGGTGTCTGGGGGTTTTTAAGAACAGGTTAGACAATGACAGAGATTCCACAACTTCCCTAGCTAATTTTGTTCCATTGTTTAATTACCCTTCTGTAGAGTTAGGAAGTTTTTTCCTAATGTCTAATCTAAATATCCCTTGCTGCAATTTAAGCCCATTACTTCTTGTCCTGTCCTCCTTGGATAAGGAGAACAAATTTATAACCCTCCTCTTTATAACTATCTTTTATGTACTTGAAGACTGTTATGTCTCCCCTCAGTCTTCTCTTCTCCAGACTAAACATACCTCATTTTTTTCTTCAATCTTTCTTTGTAGGTCATTTTCTAGACCTTTAATCTTCTTTGTTGCTTTCCTCTAGACTCTCCAATTTGTCCACACCTTTCCTGAAGTTTGGTGTGGAGAACTGGACACAATACTCCACTTGAGGCCTTATCAGTGCAGAGTGGAGCAGAAGAATTACTTCTTGTGTCTTGCTTACAATACTCCTGCTAATACATCCCAGAATCTTGCTTGCTGGTGGTTTTTTGCAACAGTATCACATTGTTTACCCATACACTATAACCCCCAGATCCTTTTCTGCAGTACTCCTTCCGAGGCAGTCATTTCTCATTTTGTATCTGTGCAATTGATTCTACCTTCCTAAACAGAATACTTTGCATTTTGTCCTTACTGAATATTATCCTATTTATTTCAGAGCATTTCTCTGGATTGTCAAGATCATTTTGAATTCTAATCCTGTCCTCCAAAGTGCTTGCAAACCCTCCCAGCTTGGTATCCTCTGCAAACTTTATAAATGTACCCTGTATGCCATTATCCAAATAATTTATGAAGATATTCAATAGAATTGGACCCAGGACAGATCCCTGAGGGACCCCACTCAGTATACCCTTCCAGCTTGACTGCTAACCCTTCATAACTACTCTGAGTATAGTTTTCCAAATAGTTGTGCCCCCATCTTATAGTAGGTTTATCTAGGCAATATTTTCCTGGTTTGTTTATGAGAATATTATGTGCAACAATATCAAAAGCCTTACTAAAGTTAAGATATATCACATCTACCACTTTCCCCCTCCCTCCCCCCCCGGCCGCATCCACAAAGCTTGTTACCCTGTCAAAAGAAGGTATTAGGTTTGTTTCATATGATTTGTTCTTGAGAAATTCATGTTGACTGTTACTTATCACCTTATCTTCTATGTGCTCACAAATTGCTTGTTTGTTTTTGATTACTTGCTCCATTATCTTTCCGGGTACGGACGTTAAGCTGACTGCTCTATAATTTCCTGGGTTGTCCTCATAGTACCCATCTATAAAAAGGGGAATATTTGCCCTTTTCCAGTCCTCTAGGATCATTCCTGTTCTGTAAAAGTTCTCAGAGACAATCACTAATGGCTCAGATCTCTACAGCTAGTGTTGTACCAATAAAATAAAAACCAGCAGGATCTTATTAAAGGGAAAAAGGCAAAATACCACATTTATTGTGAATACAGAAAGGATCATAGTAAGCAGTTAGTTATAGTTATAACATTCCATTCAATCTCAAATTTATTCTCACATTCATTCATTCATACAAACATACACACACACACACACACAGGTTCTGCAAGGTTGTTATCATAGTTACCAGCCTTAGAGTTGCTCATGCCAAGTCACTGGCCAGGTGGCCTGGACATGAGGAGGGAGCAGGGCCTTGTCAGATGCTCATCTGATGCTCCTGGAAGTTGGTTTGCAGAATCAGACCCCCAAAGTTCTCACTTTTTAGAGTCTATTTTTATAGGAATTTCTTCCTATGCCAGTCTATGGGAATTGCTTCATCATGCTGTTGCTGAATCAATCAGCAGATAGCACATTCCTGACGGCTCCAAGATGTTATCTTGTTCTTTGGTTCTCCCATTCTTGAGGCTGTTGGGTGGATTCCAGTCTGCCCTCCGGGGGGGGGGGGTCCTCTGGTTATTTCCAATTGACGCCTTCTTCAGCCGATGGACACTGGATTCTTAGGCTGGCACCTCCCTGATCATTCAGTTATTATCCACACCAAGCATCCATCCACATACATCCTCTATCTCTATTTTAATCACAATTGTTAATACAACAAAAGGGCGGGGAGTCTCTGGGTGCTGTTTCTGTTGTTAGAGTATTGTTTTGAGTCTCTCTCTCTGTGAACTGCTTTGAGAACAGACTCTGTCTTAGAATGTACTAACACAGTTAGCAGCTTGCAAGTTTCACACACAGAGGGAGAGAAACAGTACCAAAAACCAAGAGACCTCTTAATTAGTAATACCCTGGAATTTGAACTATGGGGAATCAAACTCATTTGTGATTTTAATACAGAACTTCTTTAATATGATCGTAAAAGTTCTCAGAGACAATCACTAATGGCTCAGATCTCTACAGCTAGTTCCTTAAGTATTCTAGATTATATTTTGTCAGGCCCTGCCAACATGATGGCATCTAACTTGTTCAATCAGACAAAATATAAGAACTGGAAAATGTAATAAGAGTTTTCATTCTTGATCCAAACACTAGTGCCTAGAACATTGATTAGCCCTGAATACTTTGAGGAAATCCAGAATGAAGATGGAGATTCTTTACCAGCAGTGCACAACTCATTTAAAATGGTATGTGTGTGGGTGTGTATATATAAATGTTTTACACACACACACATATATATTAGGGTTGTCAATCACTATTAACTAAAAATATTAATCACGATTAATCGCACTTATAACAATAGAATACCAATTGAAATTTATTAAATATTTTTCCTGCATTTTCAATATTGATTTCAATTACAACACAGAATACAAAGTGCACAGTGCTCACTTTATATTATTATTTTTGATTACAAATATATGCACTGTAAAAATGATAAAAGAAATAGTCTTTTTCAATTCACCTCATACAAGTACTGAAGTGCAATCTCTTTAACGTGAAAGTGTAACTTAAAAATGCAGATTTTTTTGGGTTACATAACTGTACTCAAAAACAAAACAGTGTAAAACTTTAGAGCCTATAAGTCCACTCAGTGCTGCTACTGATTCTGCCAATCGCTAAGACAAAAAAGTTTGTTTACACAGACGGGAGATACTGCTGCCTGCTTCTTATTTACAGTGTCACCTGAAAGTGAGAACAGGCGTTTGCAAAGCACTTTTGTAGCCGGCGTTGCAAGGTATTTACATGCCAGATATGCTAAACATTTGTATGCCCCTTCTTGCTTCGCACACCATTCCAGAGGACATGCTTCCAGGCTGATGATGCTCATTAAAAAAATAATGCATCAATTAAATTTGTGACTGTACTCCTTGGGGGAAGAATTGTATGTCTCCTGCTCTGTTTTACCTGCATTCTGCATATATTTCATGTTATAGCAGTCTCGGATGATGACCCAGCACATCTTCATTTTAAGACACTTTCACTGCAGATATGACAAAACACAAAGAAGATACCAATGTGAGATTTCTAAAAATAGCTACAGCACTCTACCCAAGGTTTAAGAATCTGCAGTGTCGTCCAAAATCTGAAAGAGACGAGGGGTGGAGCATGCTTTCAGAAGTCTTAAAAGAGCAACACTGATGTGGAAACTACAGAACCCAAACCACCAAAAAAAAAAAAATCAACCTTCTGCTGGTGGCATCTGACTCCGATGATGAAAATGAACATGTGTCAGTCCGCACTGCTTTGGATTGTTATCAAGCAGAACCCATCATCAGCATGGAAGCATGTCCTCTGGAATGGTGATTGAAGCATGAAGGGACATATGAATCTTTAGCATATCTGGCACGTAAATATCTCGCAACGCCAGCTACAACAGTGCCATTCGAATACCTGTTCTCACTTTCAGGTGACATTGTAAACAAGAAGCAGGTAGCATTAACTCCTGCAAATTGTAACCAACCTTGTTTGTCTAAGTGATTGGCTGACCACGAAGTAGGACTGAGTGGACTTGTAGGCTCTAAAGTTTTACATTATTTTATTTTTGAATGCAGTTTTTTTTGTACATAAGTCTACATTTGTAAGTTCAACTTTCATGATAAAGAGATTGCAGTACAATACTTGTATGAGGTGAATTAAAAATAATTTTTTTTTGTTTTTTATAGTGCAAATATTTATAATAAAAATAAATATAAAGTGAGCACTGTCCACTTTGTATTCTGTGTTGTAATTGAAATTAATATATTTGAAAATGTAGTAAACATTCAAAAATATATTTAAATAAATGGTATTCTATTGTTTAACAGCATGATTAATAGCAATTCATTTTTTTAATTGCTTGCCAGCCCTAATATATGTATGTTAACTGATTTTTCCTTTAGTTCAACAGATGAGTGGGGTCTGTGGCTTTTGGAACAAGAGGACCTGAGTTCTATCCCAAGGGACCATGGTGTGTTTACCATAGTGACAGCAGTTGTTTCACTAGGTGGCTCTGGATTTAATGTGAGAAGTGGAATTTGAATTCCTGCAAACTCCAGACGCTCAGGAACAAATTGCATCTAGCTAGCCACCATACTGAACTAGTGCATGTGTTTTATCCCTGCCCTCTAGATGGAACTAGAACTACGCATCTCTGTGTGTCAAAGGGTTTGTTTTCACTGCAAAGTTAACTCAAGTTCTAACTTGAATATTGTCACTAACCTGACTCCCATCCACACCGAAAAATCTCTAGCCTGAGTGTGGTGGTGCTCTAACCTCAAGATAGCTGGCCCATCTTGGGGTATAGGCTGAAGCTCAAGAGCTGCTGCAACTCAAAGCTACTTTGTGCTGTGTGGGCAAGCTAGAGTCCACTCAAGTCCTGATAGTCCCCCAGCACCTTCCCAAAATTCCTCGTAAGGCCTTTGTTGTGTCTGCTTACCTACTCCCTGCTTCTAGACCAGAAACTACCTCCAGCCAGTATAAATAGCCTGCTTTGAATTTTGGACCATGCCTTGCATGCAGCTTTCTGTACCTGTAACAATTTTGTGGTGCTCCTCAAAGAACCACAACTCCCAGCCTGGTGACTGCCCTAGAACATCCCTGTTCCATGAGAAGCTGGATGCGTAACAGTGTCCAAAACATGGAGCCCATGTACATCTTTGATATGTTAGGCAATGTGTATGGTCACAGGCAATGTGTGTGGACTTGGAGAAGGAGCAATCTCAGCTGAGATGGATCAAATGCTCACCACTTCTGGGCACTTCTTGGACCTTGCCCAAGACTGTCAGGAGCTGTTGGGGAAGAGATAAAAGAACAGACTCGGGAGGACACAGAAGCGGAACCAGCATAGTTGCCACTCAGTAAGATGAACTGCAGTGTGTGTGTGGACGGGGGGAGGAGAGAGGGAGAATTATTGTGGCACACATTGTTATAAGTGCGTAAAGCAGGTATTATTAATACAGATCCTGCAATGACCACAAACACAGGGGAAAGGAGGATGGGACAAGCATAGTTGTGGAGTACATACATAGCACTGTGCTTTCTCTCAAACTGGCCTAGGAAATCCAGAATCCATGCACACAGCATATGCCTTACAGCATTTTCAGAGACAGCTAAAACTTCAATAAAAAAACCAGCACTGGCCTAGGAAATAAGTCCACTGCATGGTCTGCGGTGCTATTAAATCCAGAGCACTTGCAAAGTCTCTCAAAATATGAATCTGGGTGGAATGGATGGGGAGGGGCAGTTTATAAAGGCATAGTTCTATGCTGCTGCATCCTAGGTCAGCACCCTGTTTATACTGGTCTGAATTTTAGTCACTCCCTAGGCAATGATGCAGGAGAACTTCTGATGCAACAAGGGTTCCACATGGTATCTCTGATGTCTTGGCAAAGCAAACTTCCCATGCAGCTCCTTCCCCACCCCTCTTGTAGCTCACTAGTCCCTTCCTGTCATTTAATCTGCCATCAGCCAGCAGATAACAAAACAACTCTATGTCACAGATGAGTAGCTTTTCTCCAGAGGCCTTCAGTTGGCCAAATGCACATTCCACTGCCATCCTGCACTTGCTTAGTGTGTAATTGAACCTTCTTATGCCAGGTGCTCTCACACTAGGATAAAGCTTCATGAGCCAGGGCAGCAAAGGATATACTAGGCCTCCCAAAACAATAGCGGGGACAGACACTCCACTGATATTCGTGTGGGAATAAAGACTTAGCTTGTCCAAATTAAAAAATAAACAAGACCCTGGATCTTTGGCATGCCATGGCATCATGCACCCTCCTGGTGCATCTCACAAAGCTGGCCATTAATCATTCTCTGTGATTGACCAAGGCCATCAGAACATTAGGTTAGTATTCTTTCTGGTTTATATAACCATGTGCATCTTGGGAGTGGGGGCAGACTATGGCACATGTTTGCCATCAATGGCTCTGACACAGTTCAGGAAGCCCGTTCACTCAAAGCCTGTTATTATTACAGGGACATTTCCAACCTTAACTATCTGTGGGTGAACCAAACTATAACTGCCATGCAAATCTCCATCACCACAGAACTGAGAGTTGCCTTTCCAACACCAACTAGCTACTGATCTGTAGAAGTATGGTGTGACCAGCTTTCAGATGGCAATAGCAACTTACTTCTGGACTGGCGTGTCCAGTCTCCTCTTTGTATCCTGGCATTAAAGGGCCAGGACAAGGTTCTCGCACAGCTCCAGGAATGTAGCCTTTCCCATAAGGAAGTTCTGGGTCCGCTGCTGATCATCCCAGAGCTGCATGACAATGCAGTCCAGCGACTCTGTTCTTGTGGTCCTGCTTCAGAACCACCAGTCAGCACAGACGGATTCCACGGCCATTAAAACCTGCATCAACTATCCATACTGCTCCTTGTCTTCATGCAGCCTGTGTGATCTTAGCAAAGCTTGTTGCCACCTTCTGAGGGTGACAGGCTGTTGCCAAAAGACCCTCCATCATGCCATGTGCCCTGTATCTGCCTCATGTTCCCAAAATGAGAGTTCTATTAATGCCAGCATTTGGTATATAGGTAATTGTTTTCAATGGGATTCATGCTGGAAAGCAAGCTACAAACACATCACCAGAGGTGGAGTACAACAATGAGTTGTCCAGCTAACACAGCTTCTGCCCATGTGCCCAGAAAAGACAGACTGTTCTTCCCTAAAGCTCCTTGAAAGATCTTAAAGAGAAGCTCTCATTAGTGCAGCACGAAGACTCAAGGGATATGCTCCCACAAGTCCTAGCAGCTCACTTGGTTCAGTGAAGGGCTGTGTGGATGCAGTAACTAGTGTGGCTCGACTTTCCTTTGCAGTGTGGACTAGGCTAGCTCAAGTGAATACATTTGACGATAGTAACTTGAGTTAACTCTGCATAGGAGCCATACCCAAAGGCCCTATATTGCTAAAGGAGATGGTTTCGCAAGTTGTCAGGCCTGATTTTGGTTCCAAATTGAGGTGCATAGAAATAAGTGGCCTATTTTACAGAGACATTGAACACCTACAGTTCTCATTGAATTAAATGAGCTTTGCTGATGCTCTACACCTCCTGAAGATAAGGCTATGAGCAATTTGACCAAAGTCAAGTAGCTGCTGTGAAGCAGGTATGAGAGAAGTCGGATCTCCTGCCTCAGTTTTATAAAATGATCACTAAATCCTGCTTTTTCTCTGGCTCTAGCAAGTGACAGTGCAATCTGTGTATCTTCTCCAGCAAATGGTGTGCTGTACTAGAGGACTGTTGGGGAGAGTGAACTCGTAAGGCTGCCTTAGGACACCGTCTATATGGAATAATGTCTTTATTCGGCCATTTCTTTCCCTGTTTAGCTCTCTAATAGGCAATAGTTGTAGCAGGAGACTCCTGGACCAGAATAGCTACTAAACACTTAAATTTACTTATAGCTCTTTAGAAAGAAAAATATTTTACAAGGGATGTTGTTAAATGGTATAATTTTGGAGCTACAATGCCTGGTGAACCATCTAAAAGGTCTTTCTCCCTTATGGTGGCTCCATTTCAGCAAGATATTGAAGAATGTGAGTAGTCCCATGGACTTTAATTGTGCACATCCTTAAACATGGGGCTAAACTGGGGCCTAAGACAGGTGTCTTTTAGGGTTAAAATAAAATTATAACTTCAAGTGCCAATATGGTGTTAAAATATCCCAGATACCTCTTCCCTGAACAGTTTTTATCTAAGGGGATCTTTACTGGTAAGGACAGGAGAAAATGTTTACTGATACACTCATACAGTAGGCTAACAGAGATCTATAGGATATACAAGTATACACAGGAAAAGAGACATGAGTCAGCTGAACTGGAGGCAAATAGGTTTTACCTGTTTGGAATATTTTTCAAGGGGATGTATCCTGTCTCTTTGGTTTCAAAGAAAGGTGGGTTTTTGTTTTTAGATAGCATCAGCAAAGTAAACAGAAAGGACAATGAATGTGCCCCAAAAGCAGGTCTACTGAGTAAGAACGGCCATACTGGGTCAGAATAAAAGTCCATCCGGCCCAGTATCCTGCCTACCGACAGTGGCCAATGCCAGGTGCCTCAGAGGGAGTGAACCTAACAGGTAATGATCAAGTGGTCTCTCTCCTGCCATCCATTTCCACCCTCTGACAAACAGAGGCTAGGGACACCTTTCCTTACCCATCCCGGCTAATAGCCATTAATGGACTTAACCTCCATGAATTTGTCCAGTTTTCTTTTAAATCCTGTTATAGTCCTAGCCTTCACAACCTCCTCAGGCAAGGACTTCCACAGGTTGACTGTGCTCTGTGTGAAGAAGAACTTCCTTGTATTTGTTTTAAACCTGCTGCCCATTAATTTCATTTGGTGGCCCCGAGTTCTTATATTATGGGAACAAGTAAATAACTTTTCCTTATTCACTTTCTCCACACCACTCATGATTTTATATACCTCTATCATATTCCCCCTTAGTCTCCTCTTTTCCAAGCTGAAAAGTCCTAGTCTCTTTAATCTCTCCTCATATGGGACCCGTTCCAAACCCCTAATCATTTTAGTTGCTCTTCTGTGAACCTTTTCTAATGCCAGTATATCTTTTTTGAGATGAGGAGACCACAGCTGTACGCAGTATTCAAGATGTGGGCGTACCATGGATTTATATAAGGGCAATAAGATATTCTCTGTCTTATTCTCTATCTTTTTTTTTTTTAATGATTCCTAACATCCCTTTTGCTTTTTTGACTGCTGCTGCACACTGCGTGGACTTCTTCAGAGAACTATCCACGATGACTCCAAGATCTCTTTCCTAATTACTTGTAGCTAAATTAGCCCCCATCATATAGTAGGTATCATTGGGGTTATTTTTTCCAATGTGCATTACTTTACATTTATCCACATTTAAATTTCATTTGCCATTTTGTTGCCCAATCACTTCGTGTTGTGAGATCTTTTTGAAATTCTTCACAGTCTGCTTTGGTCTTAACTATCTGGAGCAGTTTAGTATCATCTGCAAACTTTGCCACCTCACTGTTTACCCCTTTCTCCAGATCATTGATGAATATGCTGAATAGGATTGGTCCTAGGACTGACCCTTGGGGAACACCACTAGTTACCCCTCTCCATTCTGAAAATTTACCATTTATTCCTACCCTTTGTTCCCTGTCTTTTAACCAGTTCTCAGTCCATGAAAGGATCTTCTCTCTTATCCCATGACAACTTAATTAAGAAGGTGCCATTCATTCACCCTCACTTTTCAGAAGTGGATTAATTACGCCGGCGGGAGCAGCTCCCTCCCATCAGCGTAGTAGCGTCTTCATTGAAGTGCTGCAGCGGTGCAGGTACGCCGGTGCCGTGTTTTAAGTGTAGACCTGCCCTTAGTATGCTAGCATAATCCTTGCTAGCACAAGTCTGTGGACCTGGAGGAGACGCCTCCCAGCTGCAGCGTGACATACCCGTAGGGCAGGGGTTCTCACAACAAATTGTTTGCTGTTGTCTGCTCTGACAATGTTTCCTAAAATACTTAATTACTTTTGGGAAAAACAAATAAATATGTACATATAGATGTCCAAATCATTGTAATTTATTTATGTAGGGTGTTTTTTTGCAGACGCAATAATAAAAATAATGTACAGTTGTCTCTATGCTTTACTGGATCTAAACAGAATAGAGACACAAATAAGGTGCTTTGCATTTTGTCTTGTTTCATTTTTTTTGTTGTTCTGAAAGACTCGCTAGCTACTAAGTCTGCTGTGAAAAGTGAGATTTGTTTGTATGTTAATCTCACTTTTCACAGCAGACTTAGTAGCTAGCAAGTCTTTTACAAGTTTGCTGTGAAAAGTGAGATTAACATGCAAACAAATCTCACTTTTCACAGCAGACTTACTGGGCCCGGGGAACCTGGGGACAAATTAACTCCTGAATGGGGAGGTGGGTACAGAGGCAGTGGGGGTCAGGGGGTGATAGGGCACTGGGGGAGATAGTGGGGACCAGCAGTGATGTGGGGGGTGAGCTCAGGGTCACAGCCCACCACTGCATGGCTGGGGAATAGAGCCCAGAGTCCTGTGGCTGGAGCCTGCCTCCCGCCACACCCACTCACTTCCTCCGGGAAGGTGGGGCATTCACTGGCTGCCTGCTCCTCCAGTTTTTGTGTCTCAAGGGGGGGAAGGGCAGAGCCCAGCCACTGCTGGTGGCCCTGGGGGAGGGGCTGCTGCTTTTCCTACCTTCCAAGAGGCTGTGGCCATGAGAAAATCCCCCTAGTGGCCGCATACTACCACGGCGGCCGCATTTGAGAAACTCTGCCCTAGGGGTTCAGTCCAGTGTTCCAGAAGCTGGAAAACTCAAAGTGGGGCTTACAGTTTTTATTTATATATTGCATCTATTCCAGAAGCTCTTGTTAGGTCCTTATTGATGGAAAAACTACCATTGATTTCAATGGGTGTTTTCTTTGAGTAATAACATCAGAACTAGAATAATAATAGGGACTTGGGGTGGTTGAACAGGGTCAGATAAAATAAGTCACCACAACACTTGACTTTTAAAATGGGAACTGGTTTTCAGGTTTCTACTAGCTTGGCTAACTGTTTAACTTTGCACTTTTTGGTTTCAACTGAAAGTAACAAGTACAGAACTCCATGAAAATATCTATTTGGGTGGTAGCTCTAACCCAACTGAAAGTAGGAAGAGCTGTAAATGTAGCAAGACGGTTTTGACTTTTCCAAGACTTTCAGCTCAACAGAAGGTATTACCATCTCCTTGTATTTATTAGGAACTGAGAACAGCGTGTTTTTGGGACTCCTAGCAACCAGCTGTAGTCCCTACCCCAAAGATCTTATACATGATGTGCTGATCCCAGCTGAAGGTTCAAGTGTACAAGTTGGGATTGATAAAGTAAGCATCTGAATTTTGGAATGCTTTACTCATGCTGACTCTATTGAGGTTTGATCAGCAGCGGCGTTTCCTGTGTGGTTGCAGTCCCCTGATTAAGAGGGTGTTTTCAGTGCTGTTGCTGGAAGGGGCCCTGGGCATTGCGCTTCCTGAGGAAGCTGTGCCACCAAGGGAAAGAGACAGACAAAGGGAAAGGTATGGGGGCCCTAGGTTTCCATGCAAATGCTCCTGCCTCCTGCAAATGCCCAAAGAGCCATCTGTTGCCTCCAAAGGGAAAATTGGGAGGGTATCCTGAGAGGGGAAGGTGATCATTTGCTAGCTCTGGGTCAGGGTAGCATGCAACCAGTATTAGGATTCAATTCTCCTCTGTGTTTGCACTGAGAGTTTCCACCTGTATTGCATATTTGAAATATTTGTCTGCCACCAGCATATCTGTAATGTGTGTTCATTGCCACTGGCTTGCTCATGCTTGTCCTGGTTTTGTCTGGTATTTATAATTTGGACTGCAGAGAGCCCCAAGTCTCTTTCATGTGACTTGTCACATGCGCAGCTGTGTGAGACACTTGCCACCCTGCTGGGGTGTTCTCAGCTTTCTGCTTCACATGCTTTCCTACATGGCTCATCCTTTACAGATGGCTCTTTTTTGGCTTCCGTGGATCTTCTGGTTGTTAATTTCTTTACATGTGTGTATTCATCCCACACAGACCTACGAAAACATGCTTTGTTTTTTATTCCGTGTTTCCTGCCATCTAACATTAAAGGTTCAGATCTGTGAAGCCCTCGCTGATGCTAAATGCAGCATAGCAAAACGTGTCCCTACTACAATTCATTCTTCTTTGTGAGATCCTTTTTTTCCTTTAAGGGAGCTAGAATGTTTACTTTTCTCTTTTTTTCTTTAACCCTTTGGATTGCAGGGGTCCAATCCCTCTGGTGCCATGTGAGTACTGCATACCTGCAAGCTGCTGGCCTAATGTCGTCTCTCAGCTAATTCTCTTATCATCACTCTGCCCTGCCTGATACCCATGAGCAGTGTGGGGAATAGAGCACTAGCCAGTACTGCATCTGAAAATTAGAGATAACAAGCAACGGTAGTCCCTTAATGACAACTCAGCTCTCAGCACTTGTCAAGCATTTATGGAATGAGTGAAATGGAGAAACAGAATCATAGAAGATTAGGGTTGGAAGAGACCTCAGGAGGTCATCTAGGCCAACCCCCTGCTCAAAGCAGGATCAACCCCAATTAAATCATCCCAGCCAGGGCTTTGTCAAGCCAGGCCTTAAAAACCTCTAAGGATGGAGATTCCACCACCTCCCTAGGTAACTCATTCCAGTGCTTCACCACCCTCCTAATGAAATAGTTGTGACAGGTTCGGTCAAGGAGACCTCCTTGGGGCTGTCACCTGACGTGCTGAAGTTATCTCTGAGCCCATTTTCCCTGCCAGCTTGAGACTCCAGAACCCTGTCTTGTTGAGCCAGACACACTAACCTGCTGCAACACAGACCCAGCTCTGGTCCATGCCCCCAAAGCTGCAGACTTTAACCAAAAACTTCTGAGCGGGTCACCTATTTCCAGCACCTAGAAACCCAGCTCCCAATGGGATCCAAATGCCAAATAAATCCATTTTACTCTGTATAAAACTTATACAGGTAAACTCATAAATTGTCCACCCTCTATAACACTGATAGAGAGAGATACACAGTTGTTTGCTCCCCCAGGTATTAATCACTTACTCTGGGTTCATTAATAAACAAAAGTGATTTTATTAAGTATAAAAAGTAGGATTTAAGTGGTTTCAAGTAATAACATACAGAAAGTAAGTCACCAAGCAAAATAAAGCAAAAACATGCAATTCTAAGCCTAACACATTAAGAAACTGATTACAGGTAAAATCTCACCCTCAGAGATGTTCCAATAAGCTTCTTTCACAGACTAGACTCCTTCTGAATCTGGGACCAGTCCTTTCCCCGGTACAGTCTTTGTTAATTCCAGCAGACATCTTAGGTGGAAAGTAGGGGTGTTCCCATGACTGGCAGCTTCCTTTGTTCTGTTCCACCCCCTTTTATTGCTTTGGCACAACGCGGGAATCTTTTGTCTCTCCCCCCGCTTCTAAATGGAAAAGTACCAGATTTAAGATGGATTCCAGTATCAGGTGACATGATCACATGTCCTGTGAGACCCCAGCCTCCATTCTTCCTGGGTTGGCCCACACATACACAGAGCCATTTACAACCAATTGTCCTAGTCAATGGGAGCCATCAAGATTCTAAACCACCATTAACGGCCCACATTTTGCTTAATTACAATAGAACCTCAGAGTTATACTTCATATTTCTAGCTTCAGATACAAGAATGATACATACAAACAAATAGGAGGAATATATTCAGTAGGTTATAACCTTTATTATGATATCCTAAAAGAGATCTTTTGCATAAAGCATATTCTAGTTACAGCATATTCATACTCATAAGCATATTTCCATAAAACATATGGAGTGCAATGTCACAATATTTTTTCCTAATATCCCACCTAGACCTCCCGCACTGCAACTTGAGACCATTGCTTCTTGTTCTGTCATCTGCCACCATCGAGAACAGCCGAGCTCCATCCTCTTTGGAACCCACCTTCAGGTAGTTGAAGGCTGCTATCAAATCCCCCCTCACACTTCTCTTCTGCAGACTAAATAACCTCAGTTCCCTCAGCCTCTCCTCATAAGTCATGTGCCCCAGCCCCCTAATCATTTTCATTGCTCTCCACTGGACTCTCTCTAATTTGTCTGGTTTCAGAGTAACAGCCGTGTTAGTCTGTATTTGCAAAAAGAAAGGGAGTACTTGTGGCACCTTAGAGACTAACCAATTTATTTGAGCATAAGCTTTCGTGAGCTACAGCTCACTTTATCGGATGCATACTGTGGAAAGTGTAGAAGATCTTTTATACACACAAAGCATGAAAAAATACCTCCCCCCACCCCACTCTCCTGCTGGCAATAGCTTATCTGAAGTGATCACTCTCCTTACAATGTGAATGATAATCAAGGTGGGCCATTTCCAGCACAAATCCAGGGTTTAACAAGAACGTCGGGGGGGAGGGGTTAGGAAAAAACAAGGGGAAATAGGTTACCTTGCATAATGACTTATCATAGAATCTCAGGGATGGAAGGGACCCCTGAAGGTCATCTAGTCCAACCCCCTGCTCGAAGCAGGACCAATTCCCAGTTAAATCATCCCAGCCAGGGCTTTGTCAAGCCTGACCTTAAAAACCTCTAAGGAAGGAGATTCTACCACCTCCCTAGGTAACGCATTCCAGTGTTTCACCACCCTCCTAGTGAAAAAGTTTTTCCTAATATCCAATCTAAACCTCCCCCACTGCAACTTGAGACCATTACTCCTCGTTCTGTCATCTGCTACCATTGAGAACAGTCTAGAGCCATCCTCTTTGGAACCCCCTTTCAGGTAGTTGAAAGCAGCTATCAAATCCCCCCTCATTCTTCTCTTCTGAAGACTAAACAATCCCAGCTCCCTCAACCTCTCCTCATAAGTCATGTGTTCCAGACCCCTAATCATTTTTGTTGCCCTTCGCTGGACTCTCTCCAATTTATCCACATCCTTCTTGTAGTGTGGGGCCCAAAACTGGACACAGTACTCCAGATGAGGCCTCACCAATGTCGAATAGAGGGGAACGATCACGTCCCTCGATCTGCTCGCTATGCCCCTACTTATACATCCCAAAATGCCATTGGCCTTCTTGGCAACAAGGGCACACTGCTGACTCATATCCAGCTTCTCGTCCACTGTCACCCCTAGGTCCTTTTCTGCAGAACTGCTGCCTAGCCATTCGGTCCCTAGTCTGTAGCTGTGCATTGGATTCTTCCATCCTAAGTGCAGGACCCTGCACTTATCCTTGTTGAACCTCATCAGATTTCTTTTGGCCCAATCCTCCAATTTGTCTAGGTCCTTCTGTATCCTATCCCTCCCCTTCAGCATATCTACCACTCCTCCCAGTTTAGTATCATCCGCAAATTTGCTGAGAGTGCAATCCACACCATCCTCCAGATCATTTATGAAGATATTGAACAAAACCAGCCCCAGGACTGACCCTTGGGGCACTCCACTTGATACCAGCTGCCAACTAGACATGGAGCCATTGATCACTACCCATTGAGCCCGACAATCTAGCCAGCTTTCTACCCACCTTATAGTCCATTCATCCAGCCCATACTTCCTTAACTTGCTGACAAGAATACTGTGGGAGACCGTGTCAAAAGCTTTGTTAAAGTCAAGAAACAATACATCCACTGCTTTCCCTTCATCCACAGAACCAGTAATCTCATCATAAAAGGCTATTAGATTAGTCAGGCATGACCTTCCCTTGGTGAATCCATGCTGGCTGTTCCTGATCACTTTCCTCTCATGCAAGTGCATCAGGATTGATTCTTTGAGGACCTGCTCCATGATTTTTCCAGGGACTGAGGTGAGGCTGACTGGCCTGTAGTTCCCAGGATCCTCCTTCTTCCCTTTTTTAAAGATTGGCACTACATTAGCCTTTTTCCAGTCATCCGGGACTTCCCCGGTTCGCCACGAGTTTTCAAAGATAATGGCCAATGGCTCTGCAATCACAGCCGCCAATTCCTTCAGCACTCTCGGATGCAACTCGTCCGGCCCCATGGACTTGTGCATGTCCAGCTTTTCTAAATAGTCCCTAACCACCTCTATCTCGACAGAGGGCTGGCCATCTCTTCCCCATTTTGTGATGCCCAGCGCAGCAGTCTGGGAGCTGACCTTGTTAGTGAAGACAGAGGCAAAAAAAGCATTGAGTACATTAGCTTTTTCCACATCCTCTGTCACTAGGTTGCCTCCCTCATTCAGTAAGGGGCCCACACTTTCCTTGGCTTTCTTCTTGTTGCCAACATACCTGAAGAAACCCTTCTTGTTACTCTTGACATCTCTTGCTAGCTGCAGCTCCAGGTGCGATTTGGCCCTCCTGATATCATTCCTACATGCCCGAGCAATATTTTTATACTCTTCCCTGGTCATATGTCCAACCTTCCACTTCTTGTAAGCTTCTTTTTTATGTTTAAGATCCGCTAGGATTTCACCATTAAGCCAAGCTGGTCGCCTGCCATATTTACTATTCTTTCGACTCATTGGGATGGTTTGTCCCTGTAACCTCAACAGGGATTCCTTGAAATACAGCCAGCTCTCCTGGACTCCTTTCCCCTTCAAGTTAGTCCCCCAGGGGATCCTGGCCATCCGTTCCCTGAGGGAGTCGAAGTCTGCTTTCCTGAAGTCCAGGGTCCGTATCCTGCTGCTTACCTTTCTTCCCTGCGTCAGGATCCTGAACTCAACCAACTCATGGTCACTGCCTCCCAGATTCTCATCCACTTTTGCTTCCCCCACTAATTCTACCCGGTTTGTGAGCAGCAGGTCAAGAAAAGCGCCCCCCCTAGTTGGCTCCTCTAGCACTTGCGCCAGGAAATTGTCCCCTACGCTTTCCAAAAACTTCCTGGATTGTCTATGCACCGCTGTATTGCTCTCCCAGCAGATATCAGGAAAATTAAAGTCACCCATGAGAATCAGGGCATGCGATCTAGTAGCTTCCGTGAGCTGCCGGAAGAAAGCCTCATCTACCTCATCCCCCTGGTCCAGTGGTCTATAGCAGACTCCCACCACTACATCATTCTTGTTGCACACACTTCTAAACTTAATCCAGAGACACTCAGGTTTTTCTACAGTTTCGTACCGGAGCTCTGAGCAGTCATACTGCTCCCTTACATACAGTGCTACTCCCCCACCTTTTCTGCCCTGCCTGTCCTTCCTGAACAGTTTATAACCATCCATGACAGTACTCCAGTCATGTGAGTTATCCCACCAAGTCTCTGTTATTCCAATCACGTCATAGTTCCTTGACATCACCAGGACCTCCAGTTCTCCCTGCTTGTTTCCAAGGCTTTGTGCATTTGTATATAAGCACTTGAGATAACCTGTTGATTGCCCCTCATTCTCAGTATGAGGCAGGAGCCTTCCCCTCACAGACATTCCTGCCTGAGCTTCCTCCCGGTATCCCGCTTTCCCACTTACCTCAGGGCTTTGGTCTCCTTCCCCCGGTGAACCTAGTTTAAAGCCCTCCTCACTAGGTTAGCCAGCCTGCTGGCAAAGATGCTCTTCCCTCTCTTTGTAAGATGGAGCCCGTCTCTGCCCTGCACTCCTCCTTCATGGAACACCATCCCATGGTCAAAGAATCCAAAGCCTTCTCTCTGACACCACCTGCGTAGCCATTCGTTGACTTCCACGATTCGACGGTCCCTATCCAGGCCTTTTCCTTCCACGGGGAGGATGGACGAGAACGCCACTTGCGCCTCCAACTCCTTTATCCTTCTTCCCAGAGCCACGTAGTCTGCAGTGATCCGCTCAAGGTCATTCTTGGCAGTATCATTGGTGCCCACGTGGAGAAGCAGGAAGGGGTAGCGATCCGAGGGCTTGATGAGTCTCGGCAGTCTCTCCGTCACATCGCGAATCTTAGCCCCTGGCAAGCAGCAGACTTCTCGGTTTTCCCGGTCAGGGCGGCAGATAGATGACTCAGTCCCCCGGAGGAGAGAGTCCCCGACCACCACCACCCGCCTTCTCCTCTTGGGAGTGGTGGTCGTGGAACCCCCAACCTCAGGACATCGCATCTCATGCCTTCCAACCAGCGGAGTCTCCTTCTGCTTTCTCGCCCCAGACATATCATCTGGTCCACTCTCCGCAACGGTACCTGTGGAGAGAACATAAAAGCGGTTAGTTACCTGTGTCTGTGTTACTGGAACCCGGACATTCCGCTTACCTCTTCTGGAGGTCACATGTTGCCAAGCTTCTTCACTGGCCTCTTGGCTCCTCTGTGCAACCTGCTCTATATCTGTAGAGCTTTGTGCCCCTAGAAGCCTATCCTGAGTTTTGTCCAGAAAATCCTCAGTTTCTCATATGCAACGCAGGGTCGTTATCTGTTGCTCCAGACCTTCAATCTTCTCTTCCAATATGGAGACCAGCTTGCACTTTGTACAGACAAAGTCGCTTCTGTCCTGTGGAAGAAAGACAAACATGGCACATCCAGTGCAGGTCACAACAGCTGAACCCCCCCTTCCATATCACCTTCCTACTATGAGCTTCCTCAGAGCAGTTTGCAAGACGTAAGCCTCACTGGGCTCACTCCAGGCGAACTCCCAGGCAAACTCCTGCTGTGAGCTGCTCTGCTGTCCCCCGCTGCTCAGCTGGTTTGCCGCCGCTCAGCTGGTTCGCGAAGCTCTGGCTATTTTTAAACAGCCAGGCTTCCCTGACGCAAACAAACAGACACTCTAATGCCCGCCCCCTGCAGGCTAGCAGCCAATCAGACACTCACTCAGGCTCTCACACTGCCCTCCCAGCAAACACATGCTTGGATACTTCCTCAACAAGCAAACAAACACACTCGGATACTTACCAGTCCCAGGCAAACTCCTGCTGTGAGCTGCTCTGCTGTCCCCCGCTGCTCAGCTGGTTCGCTGCCGCTCCCAGACTTAGCCACTCCCAGTCTCTATTCAAGCCTAAGTTAATTGTATCCAATTTGCAAATGAATTCCAATTCAACAGTTTCTCGCTGGAGTCTGGATTTGAAGTTTTTTTGTTGAAGAATTGCAACTTTCATGTCTGTAATTGCGTGACCGGAGAGATTGAAGTGTTCTCCGACTGGTTTATGAATGTTATAATTCTTGACATCTGATTTGTGTCCATTTATTCTTTTACGTAGAGACTGTCCAGTTTGACCAATGTACATGGCAGAGGGGCATTGCTGGCACATGATGGCATATATCACATTGGTGGATGTGCAGGTGAACGAGCCTCTGATAGTGTGGCTGATGTTATTAGGCCCTGTGATGGTGTCCCCTGAATAGATATGTGGGCACAGTTGGCAACGGGCTTTGTTGCAAGGATAGGTTCCTGGGTTAGTGGTTCTGTTGTGTGGTATGTGGTTGTTGGTGAGTATTTGCTTCAGGTTGGGGGGCTGTCTGTAGGCAAGGACTGGCCTGTCTCCCAAGATTTGTGAGAGTGTTGGGTCATCCTTCAGGCTAGGTTGTAGATCCTTAATAATGCGTTGGAGGGGTTTTAGTTGGGGGCTGAAGGTGACGGCTAGTGGCGTTCTGTTATTTTCTTTGTTAGGCCTGTCCTGTAGTAGGTAACTTCTGGGAACTCTTCTGGCTCTATCAATCTGTTTCTTCACTTCCTCAGGTGGGTATTGTAGTTGTAAGAATGCTTGATAGAGATCTTGTAGGTGTTTGTCTTTGTCTGAGGGGTTGGAGCAAATGCGGTTGTATCGCAGAGCTTGGCTGTAGACGATGGATCGTGAATATCCCTTATGTAGTGGGGGGCCCAAAACTGGACGCAATACTCCAGATGTGGCCTCACCAGTGCTGAAAAGAGGGGAATAATCATTTCCCTCAATCTGCAGGCAATGCTCCAACTAATGCAGCCCAATATACCGTTAGTCTTCTTGGCAACAAGGGCACACTGTTGACTCATATCCAGTTTCTCGTCCACTGTAATCCCCAGGTCCTTTTCTGCAGAACTGCCACTTAGCCAGTCGGTCCCCAGCCTGTAGCGGTGCAGGGGATTCTTCAATCCTAAATGCAGGACTCTGCAATTGTTCTTGTTGAACCTCATCAATTTTCTTTTGGCCCAATCCTCCAATTTGTCTAGGTCCCTCTGTATCCTATCCCTACCCTCCAGCGTATCTACCTCTCCCCCCATCTTAGTGTCATCCATGAACTTGCTCAGGGTGCAATCCATTCCATCATTCAGATCATTAATGAATAGCTTGTATAGGTAGGGGGTAGAGGATGGTGGGACATTGGAAGAAAATGGTGGTAATGACGGCAGCAGGAAAATGTCTGAAATGCAGAATATTTCAGTTGCAGCTGGGTGTCCTGGCTAATCTGTGTAGTCAGGGCTGGAACTGGAAGCCTAGAAAGAACAAACTTTTCATCCCAATAGCAATTCCCTTGGCTGCTTCCTCTGCACCTGCATGTGTTGCATTCTTCACCATTGCCTACAGAATTGTCTTTAAATTGTTTACATTTACTACACAGTGGTATGGGAGATACTGCAATTATTATTTTTTTCTAGCATCTAAGCTCTTTGGGGTGGGGACTTCTCATTTCCTGTCTCTAAAATATACATGGGTGACACTAACGTATATAATTTCAAGCAGTAATGGTTCATAAACAGTGATTTTTTTAAATGGAGACTGCTCTACTAATCATAGGCAACCTGTCCTAATTCTTGGAAATTAATTTAGATTAATAGATTTTTAAAAATCTCAATATTACGTTCATATTTATCATAAAATGGACACGAACAGTCCCTGTTTCCTTCAATGGAGCCCCTTGCTAGTAGTCATGTTAATACAGTGGAGGAAAACTACAGCCCACAGGCCAGATCCGGCCCATCAGAGCTTTCAGTCTGCCCCTGTGGCCCCTGGGAGAGGAGGGGAAAGAGGGCTCCATGCGCTAACCTCGCCTGCAGGCACCGCCCCCTAGAGCTCCCATTGGCCAGGAATGTGGAACCGTGGCCAATAGGAGCTTTGGGGGAGGTACCCACAGGCAAGGGCAGCACGCTGTGGAGGCGCCTGCCCCACCCTACCTCCAGGAGGCACTGCTGGATATGCTGGCCACTTCCAGGAGCGGTGTGGGGCCAGGGCAGGCAGGGAGCCTGCCTTAGCCCTGCTGCGCACCACTGCCACCCTGGAGCAGCTTGGGGTAAGCGGCACCAGGCCGGAGCCCACACCCCGAACACCTCCTGCAGCCCAACCCCCTGCCCTGAGCCCCCTAGCCACCTGCCTTGAGCCCCATGCTGCACTCCTCCTGCACTCCAACCCCCTGTCCTGAGCCCCCTGCCACACCTACACCCCAACTTCCTGCCTTGAGCCCCTCCTGCACCCCAACCCTTGCCCGGAGCCCCTCCCACATCCCCGTCCCAGCCTTACATTCATGGTCCTGCATAAAATTTCCCCACCCAGATGTGGCCCTCAGGCCAAAAATAACCCATGTTAAGAGCTTCTTATGCTGTGCGCTTCAGATACAGTAGAACCTCAAAGTTATGAACACCTCAGAAACCGAGGTTTTTCATAACTCTGAACAAAATGTTATGGTTGTTCTTTCAGAAGTTTGCAAGTGAACATTGACTTAATACAGCTTTGAAACTTTGTTATGCAAAAGAAAAAAATGCTGCTTTTAACCATTTTAATTTAAATGAAACAAACACAGAAATGATTCCTTACCTTGTTAAATCTTTTTTTTTAAACTCTCCCCCCGCTTTTTTTAATAGTTTATGTTTAACATAGTACTGTATTGTATTTGCTTTTATTTTGTTTTTGTCTCTGCTGTCTGATTGCATACTTCCAGTTCCAAATGAGGTGTGTGGCTGACTGGTCAGTTTGTAACTTTGGTGCTCATAACTCTGAGGTTCTACTGTACTTCTCAGAGGTAGCATGGTCCAATGAATAGGCACTGGATTAGGACTGAGGAGATCTGGATTTTATTTCCAGTTCTGCTGCTGTCCTGCTGTGTGTGCCCTTGACCAAGTCACTTCTCTGTGTCTGTTTTCCTTCCTGAGGTTTGTCTTCTCTATTGTAAATTCTTCAGGGCTAGAGATGGTCTCTCACGGTGTTTGTTCAGTGCCTAACATAACAGGGCCGTATTCTCACTTTGGGCCTCTTCTGTTACAGTACTAAATATGTTTACAGTAGTAAGTATACAACATAAGAAGAATATTCAATAACTTTCTTGCATGCTTTGCAAGTTTGCAGAAGATGTTGGCTCATGTAAAAACAAGGCATTCCAATAGCTGCTTCTGCTGATGGTTTGAATGTTCTGGGAGATCAAATTGCCCATGTCCCTCTTTTGCCTATAAGTCAATCAGACATTACTGTGTTCAGGTCTCTCTACCCTGGCCTTTTACCCTACTCTCTACTTCCCCAGCCTTGCAACTGTGACAGATATTAATCTTTTATACTTGTTCAAAATAGCATTTCCTTTTCTCCTTCCCTTAGTCCTGACTGCATGTTTTTGGACAGGGACCCAGGTGAGATCCTTTGCTGGATAATATTCTGAAAGTGCAATTACATTTAAAAAGTAGCCATGGATTTTGAGTGCCTATGGTTTTGATATGTTGGGCCTTTTTCTTAAAGATGCTGACCACTGCAAGTCCAGCTCATTTTAATGGAAATTGTGGGAGATGAGCACTTGTGAAAATCAGGCCCAAATTGTCTCAAGTGGGATAATAAAATCAGTATCTATTTCTAAAAAATGTGGACCAAGTTAGGGTTCAGTTTTTAAGTGTTAGATTTCAAATATATTTGAGAGAATATAAACAATCTTAACTGAGAATTTCCAAACTTTTGCTCATTTAAATTGAATTCTAATGGTTCCATACAACTGTTTTTTGTAAGTGTGGAATAACTTTGCAACACTAAAAATAACAAGACTCTCCTCATAGTAACATATATGATGATGATACATTCGGGAAATAATAAAAACTGCGATATTTCATTTGCAATCTGTTTATTTTTTTTATACAGATCAGGTTTAAAGGAGAACAGGATTCCTGAAAACCTGTATGTTTTTGTTCTGACTGGTGATAGTTGCAGTTTAAACAATCACCTCAGGAGGAAATCTATTTTGAATCTTTAGGGATGCAAAGAAGTACAAACAGTTTGCTTGTTTATTTTTACACAGGAAATTACCATTTTACAGGATGATATTGAATATCGAGAACCCAAACTGCTGGATAATTTTCCATTTCATTGAGGATATACAAAAATATAACATTGCTTTTTCAGCCCATAATCCTGCCTGAAAACAATCCCAAAATTTTGCAAAGGTATAAAGTCAGACAAAAAAAGGTGACATACTAGCTAAAAGAGAGGAGCTGGGGAGAATAGCACCTTAAATTAATATACCAATCTGCAATAATCACAGCTGAGGTTTTATTGACATGATCAAATGTTTCTCCAATATATTAAAATGTATATATACATTTCTGGCAATGTTTTTAGCAGCAAACTTTTGGCACTGAATATGGGGAATTTGCAGTCTCACTTCCTATAATACAATACTGGAGGGTGCCGTGCTCTGACAATTGTATTCCCTCAAGTGTGATAGGGTTGCAGAACATAGATCATGGTACTACAAGGAATACAAGACAGGCTCTATTAGAGTTGCTACCTACACAAAATGACACTTTCCCTTCAGGCTGAACATGTTAAGAAGACCAGCACAGTAAGTTATTGAATACTGTGCTGAGTATCTGCCCTTCATTTGTTATGCAACCCAGGAGCTTAATTAATCTTCATCAAATTTTCACTGCAGGCTTTAAACATTCCCTCCAAAATCTACCAAGACTTTGTTAATATTTTTAGCCTCATGTTGCTTAAGGTTTTTCAGTTGCCTGCTGGTTAAGGATTTTCTGTTGTCTGTATTTCCTAAGAGCAGGTGACAGCAACCTTTACCCCAGTTTACAAAGCTTAGTTGGGATACTTTTATTGTGTTTGAAGTACTTATTTTATGATGGGTTAGCAGAAGATTGGAATAATTACTGGTCTAATGTATATGGCATTCACAATATATCAGTATATTTTAGCACTAATATAGCTAGTCAGATTAAGGATCAAATTTTGCAGTCATTTGTGAAAACAAACACCATTAACTTCATACCCACTTAACTGAGAACTGAATTTGGGCCAGAATTACCCACCTGCAACTCCGCACCTACAAATTTGTAGGGCTCTTCTCTCCCACAAGCTGTGATACACATATAATAAAAATTGATCCCTGACCCAAAGAGTTCATGCTCTTGAAACAACCCTGAAAATAAACACTGAGAAGTCACTGGGGAGGGAGAGGGAGGAATCAAATAGGCATTCAATATGTATGTCTCGTCTCATTTAGTCCAAAACCCAGCATTTAATGACTATTTTCAGCTGGAATGTAGTAGTTGAAGGGTAGGGTTCAATACTGCCAACACTAAGGGTATGTCTATACAGCCTGGGTAAACAGACTCAGGTTTGTGGGGCTCATACTCTAAAAATAGGTATGTAGACAGCACTTTGAAGTTGTGATTCAGGCTCTGATGACTGAGGGTGGGGGTGGGATGTCAGGACTGCAGTCTCTGGACTGCAGCTTCAAAGCACTGTCTACACAGCTGTTTTTAGAGCACTAATGTGAGCCCTGCAAAACCGAGTTTCTTGATCTGGGCTGGGAGGCTTGCTGCTGTGGGCTGTATGGATGTACCCAAAATGCTCAAAAATCATTCGATTGGGTTAAAATAATGAGGTTTAAAAAAAAAACCACACTGGGTTCTTTTTATTTGCTATGAGGGTGTGCTCAATTCACATTTCACGGTTGTGGAGAAAAGCTTGAAAGACTGAAACTTACTTTTTGAAAAGGAAAGCTGAGATTCTCATGAAAACACAAGACTCCTGGAGTTGGGGCTTTAAGAATAACATCTAATATTGTGAGACTTTTGTGAAAAATTGTAAAAGTTGCCAACATTGAGGGTAATTTATTGGGGAAATTTGTTATTTGTATTGCGATAGTTCCTAGGGGCCTCAGTCATGATCAGAACCCCATTGAGCTGGGTACTGTACAAACACAGAACAAAAAGACAGTCCCTACCCCAAAGAGCATAAATGTGAGCAGTTATTCTAATGAGAATCACATTCAGTTTTGGTGCAAAGGTTATTTAAAAGATTGGGTTGGTTAGTTGCTTTTGCACTAGAAGTTGACATCTTTCCCTTCCCCTTCCTTTAGACACCCGTATCAGTAGAAAAGAACTGCCTCAAGAGACAAATCCACTTTCCAGAGGTACTTGATTCCTTTTCATTACCCTCATATTATCTCTCAGTTCATTAACCTGAGTTATGTAAACAGTTCTAAACATTGATACGATGGTCTAGCCTGATATGGAATATAAATATAACTTGGGACTGGAGAGGGTGGAGAACATAAAATCTTACCGAGTCACAGGTGGTCAGATTGGTGTGTTATAGTAACTGACAATGGTGACCACGGAACAGCAATACCAAGGGTTCTGCTCACTATTTCATCATGAATACAGCTGGTTGAGTTATGAGGAGAGGCTGAGGGAGCTGGGATTGTTTAGCCTGCAGAAGAGAAGAATGAGGGGGGATTTGATAGCTGCTTTCAACTACCTGAAAGGGGGTTCCAAAGAGGATGGCTCTAGACTGTTCTCAATGGTAGCAGATGACAGAATGAGGAGTAATGGTCTCAAGTTGCAGTGGGGGAGGTTTAGATTGGATATTAGGAAAAACTTTTTCACTAAGAGGGTGGTGAAACACTGGAATGCGTTACCTAAGGAGGTGGTAGAATCTCCTTCCTTAGAGGTTTTTAAGGTCAGGCTTGACAAAGCCCTGGCTGGGATGATTTAACTGGGAATTGGTCCTGCTTTGAGCAGGGGGTTGGACTAGATGACCTTCTGGGGTCCCTTCCAACCCTGATATTCTATGATTCTATGATTCTATGATTCCAAACTGAACAATTTATTCCACGGATCAGCCCCTTTTTCCCCCTGTTTATGAACTGCCGAAACAAACAGTGTGTTTTTCTGAATTAATTAATTTACGTTTGTTCAATTCCAAATGGAGATGTCAGTGGAGTTTCACCACTGATCAGCTGAGGATCTGGCTCTTTATGTGAACAAATGGACTATGGATTGCTAGTGAATGGCTTATCACAAGTATTCATTTGCCATTCACTGTACAAGCTGTGTGATTGCTCACCAAAATCACATGATATTGTAGTATAGCCTCAGTGCAGCTCTAACCTGCACTGGCTGCCACTAGCCGATAGGGATGCCCTGGGCATATCCCCTGTGCCTGGTAGATGGACCGGGTGACATTAGAGATGCTCCTTCAAATAGGACACATAACCTCCCTTCAAGATTGTGAGGACTAGTGTGAATAGATAGAGGCTGGCAGCAGATGGCCAGTGAATTATCTGTGATACTGCATCAGACAGATATGGGATGGGCGGGGGGGCTGCTGGATAAGGAAACAATATTATGTTGCATTGGGAAGCTATCACCTGCATTCTGAACAAAGATTTATTTTCTCATTTATAAAAATGATACTGGCAGAGCGTTTGAGGACTTTTCCATTCAATTGTAACAGGATTTGATTCTTCATCTGAATAGCGTACAATGAAATCCTTACTATCAGCAACAAAAATCACACTGAGAAAGGACTTGTCTGCTGAGATAGTTAAGGTACAACATGAGTTCAAAGAAAAGGTAGGCAACGTTAAGGGGAGAATAATGAAGGGGAATTTTCTCTACTTGATGCAGGGGATTAGACAAGAGATGTCCCTGTCATTAAAAATTCTGATCCTATATTAATTTTGATTGCTGAGTGGCTAGTGGGAAAGAGAAGGATGTGAAAAAGGAACAAGCAGAGGATGCAGGGATTAAAAAGAGGAGAGGGAGAGCAAAAGGATGGGAGAGATGAGAAAGAAAAGGCATGGGAAAAATATAGGTCTTTCAAGGTGCTTATGTTTCCCAAAGCTACCTCTTTTCACCTGTACACTGAACTGGGGTCTCGTCATTATGGATGGTGCTGGCTGACTGCTCTTTGACCTGAGTTAATGGTACCCAGCAATTTGCACTAGGTACTTGGCACTGAAGTCAATGGACCTATGCCAATTGACAAAGCGTTGACTGACAAGTTGGCCCAAGAATTCCAAAATATCAATTTATCAATTTATTTAAATTATTGCAAGAGAGATTATTGCAAAGAGAAAGTGTGCTCTGCAAATGTATAGCAACAAAATAAGATGTTTAACAGAGCATTCTCAGAGGCATTGCCAAGATAGCACATATCTTGCCAGACATCACAAAATTCAACCAGGTCATGGTTGTTTGCATGATGTATTCAAGTCTCATTCCATTGTTTAGTATAGCTTAAATTTATGGGCTGTAGCAAAATTGCATGTCACCCAATGGGCAAATAAACACATCTCCATTGTACTATATAGTAGCAAAGCAAGAGACTGAAGCTAAACATAAGCAATCCAGGAGGTAAACCTCTATCCTGTTGAATGTTAAAAATATGCAGTGTCTAAAAAATGGGATTACTTTACCATATGTCAATATCCATAATGCATTAAATCCTTTAGGGAAAACAAACAAGAGACTATCCCACAGGTATGGATGCAAATACATTTAGAAATCCCTCTTAGAAGAAGCAACCCTTTGAATCATCCCCTTATTCTACCCCAGTGCCCCTTTAATCCTCCCGACTGGGGAAAATGGCATTTTCCCCTGGCTTTAATAACACAATGAATTCAGAACAGATGGCACACATGGGCCTTGGTTTTCAAAGTCCTTGCTCCTTTTTATCCTCCGGTCCATTTTGCATTCATTAGTGTCTTGCATTTGTTTTGCCCATATTTATTTTATCTTAAATACCCCAAACCTGGCAAGACAGAACAGCGAAACCAGGCCAATTTAAGGAGATTTCTCTGTGTCCGATGCATTTGAAATTGCAGCATTTCATAAATACTGAGGATTGCTTATGAGCTACTACCTCTAGTACATGGTTTTTACGTATTGGGTGTGCCAAGACCTATAGACGGCATGCAGTTGGTGGCAAGGAGACAGTTAACAAGCAGAGTAGAGCAGACAGCTGTGGTAGCTTGCCCTATTGCAGGGATTGTCAGGGAGCGGAGCCCTGTGGGAAACGTGGCTAGGCTCATCTGCAGGTAATTACTGCACCAGTAAAAAGAGCAAGCTAAAAAAACTCACTCACTCAAGACTAGGCAGACATAGGAGGCCAGACTGAGTCTAAGATGGGAAGGAAGCTTGGTTGTGAGAGGGCCTTCCATTTTAATTTAGGATCTACAGCTCCTCCTCCAATTGACCTCAGCCTCTTGTCCTTTCTCTCTTTAAGGCAGCCTCCCAATTTTCAAAAATATTTGGCTAACACATACGTGAGCTTTTCCTAGGGTCTGTGAGTAACAAGGCAGGGCTCCCTCTAGTTGGGAGAAAACCTGCAACACAGGGCCACGTTATAGGGATGAGGTGTAAAAGTAGAGTATTTGAAATGACCTAGACTCTGCTGCTTTTTGGCTGTCAATGTCCTTCTTGCAGTGGTGGTAGCTACCAGGTTTAAGTTTTACGCCGGAGAGGGAATTTACATTTGTGCTTCAGTGACGTGAGTGATATCTATGTAACGATGCCTTTAGCTGAGTCACCTTTGGGAATGGAACTGGGGACCTCTCGGCACAAAAGCCTCTCCATAAGCCTCTCTTCATGCCATCCGATAGAGAGGCTTCTCCAGGGGTGGTGGAACTGGGGTCTAATGCCCCCACAATGGAAACATTGTAGGGGCTGATCTGTGTTTCCTCCCCAAAGCAAGCTTCTCCCTCCTCTGGGCTTCTCCCAAGATAGACACCAGGGAGGTAGCCCCTCCACTTACTACCAGGAGCACTCTGACATAAAAAGTTGGGATGCTCCACTGTAGTATCCACTCCCTGTTGCACTCAGATGTCATCTACAGAGTGGTTTGACACGACCACAGGAAACCTGGGTTATGTGTATAAGATACTCTTGTCCCATAAAAACCCACCTAGATTTAGAAAAGAAATAAGTGTCAGTGCATTTTGGGTTTCTTTTTTTTCATATTATCAAAATTGTATTGTTCTGGACAGGAATCAAATTGAGGGGGGAAAAAAGGTAGAGGTATTCTTTTAAGTTTCCCCTTCAAGTACTTTTCCTCACTTGAGTGGTCAAAATTAGATGCCATTCCAAGTAGATGGTGCAGATACTCTAATTAGGATCATGCATACTGGAGGGAGGTGCCAGTATGCCACACCACCAAATCCTCCTTCTAGTCTGAGCCTTGTTTTGCATCAGTCACTTTGCATAGATGATCGCAAACTGCTCCTGTTTAACATAAAGAGAAAGGTGCAATATTTGCAGGTGATTAGACAGACAAGAGCATTGATATGGCTTCCTTTATTACAGTGCATCAGCCTGAATAACCACTCAGCAGGATATTTAACTGTGGGTGTTCAGATCCCCAAGATAGATGCCAGTCTGACAATGATGAGATAAAGCGGGTAAGGTAATATCTTTTACTGGGCCAACTGCTATTAGTGTGAGAGACAAGCTTTCAAGTCACACAGGGTATGTCTATGCCCACAGGAACTACACACCTGTGGCTGCCCTGTGCCAGCCAATTAGGGCTGTGGGGCTGGTTCATTGTTGTATAGACTTCCAGACTCGGGATGGAGCCTGGGCTCTACCAGCCTGTGAGGTGGAATGAATTTTGAAAGAGAAAATTGTTGAGGACATAGAAGTAAATGGTAATTGGGATAAAATACAACATGGTGCCAGACCAAACTAATCTCCTTTGAGAAAATAATTGATTTTTTTTAGAGATCGGAAATGCCTTACTGAAATTGAGGTAGATTGTATCTACTGCATTTGATACAGTGCCACGTGGGAAATTATTAGTTAAAATTGGAGAATATGGGGATTAGTATGAGAATTGAAAAGTGGATATGGCACTTGTTAAACGAGAGACTACAATTGGTTCCACTGAAAGGTGAACTGACAAGCTGGAGGAAGGTTACTAGTGGAGTTCCTCAGGGATTGGTGTTGGGACCTATTTTATTGAACATTTTTATTATTGACCTTGGCACAAAAATGTGGAGTTTGTTAATAAAATTTGCAGATGACAGAAATTTGGGAGGTATAGCCACTGTCAAGTTTCCTTCCCCACTCTGAACTCTAGGGTATAGATGTGGGGACCTGCATGAAAACCCCCTAAGCTTATTTTTACCAGTTTAGGTTAAAACTTCCCCAAGGTACAAACTATTTTACCTTTTGCCTTTTGGACTTTATTGCTGCCACCACCAAGCGTCTAACAGATATATAACAGGGAAAGAGCCCGCTTGGAAACGTCTTTCCCCCCAAAATCCTCCCCAAACCCTACACTCCTTTTCCTGGGGAAGGCTTGATAAAAATCCTCACCAATTTGCATAGGTGAACACAGACCCAAACCCTTGGATCTTAAGAACAATGAAAAAGCAATCAGGTTCATAAAAGAAGAATTTTAATTGAAGAAAAAAAGTAAAAGAATCACCTCTGTAAAATCAGGATGGTAAATACCTTACAGGGTAATCAGATTCAAAACATAGCGAATCCCTCTAGGCAAAGCCTTAAGTTACAAAAAGACACAAAAACAGGAATATCCATTCCATTCAGCACAGCTATTTTATCAGCCATTTAAACAAACAGAATCTAATGCATATCTAGCTAGATTACTTACTAAGTTCTAAGACTCCATTCCTTTTCTGTTCCCGGCAAAAGCATCACACAGACAGAGAGAACCCTTTGTTCCCCACCCCCCCCCCAGCTTTGAAAGTATCTTGTCTCCTCATTGGTCATTTTGGTCAGGTGCCAGCAGCATGTCTTAGCTTCTTAAGCCTTTACAGGTGAAAGGGTTTTCCCTCTGGCCAGGAGGGATTTAAAGGTGTTTACCCTTCCCTTTATATTTATGGCAGCCACTATGGAGGAGGACCAGAATATCATACAAGAAGATCTGGATGACCTTGAAAACTGGAGAAATAGAAATGGGATGAAATTTAATAGTGCAAAGTACGAGGTCACGCAGTTAGAGACTAACAGCAAGAATTTTTGCTATAAGGTGGGGACTTATCAGTTGGAAGCAACAGATGAAGAGAAAGACCTAGAGTATTCGTTGATCACAGGATGACTTGGTTTGAGGATTTCAGTAACTCTGCCAGAGGTTAGGGGTCTATTTCAGGAGTGGGTGAGGTTCTGTGGCCTGCAATGTGCAGGAGGTCAGACCAGATGATCATGATTATCCCTTCTGACATTAAAGTCTATAAGACTATGAGCCACCTATATGATGTGAAGACTGTGAAAAAGGCGAATGGAATCCTAGGATGCATCAGGTGAGACAGGGAAGTGTTAGTACCATTATACAAGGCATTGGTTGGACCTCATCTGGAATAATGTGTGCAATTCTTTAAATTCTGGTCCCCCATGTTTAAGAAAGATAAATTCAAACTGGAGCAGGTGCAGAGAAGGACTACTAGGATGATCAGGGGAATGATCAGAAGAGACTCAAAGAGCTTGGCTTGTTTAGCCTAACCAAAAGAAGGCTGAGGGGAGATATGATTGCTCTGTATAAATACATTAGACGGATAAACCAGGGAGGGAGAGGAGTTATTTAAGTTAAGCGCCAATGTTGACACAAGAATAAATGGATATAAACTGGCCATCGATAAGTTTAGGCTTGTAATTAGGTGAAGGTTTCTAACCATAACAAGAATAAAGTTCTGGAGCAGCCTTCTAAGGGGAGCAGTGGAGGCAAAAAACCTAACTGGCTTCAAGACTGAGCTTGGTATGTTTATGGAGGGGATGGTATGATCAGACTGCCTACAATGTCATGTAGTTGATCTGCGACTGCTAGCAGCAAATATCTCCAATGGCTGGTGATGGCACACTAGATGAAGAGGGCTCTGAGTTACTACAGAGAATTCTTTCCCAGGTGTGTGGCTGTTGGGTCTTGCCCACATGCTCACGGTCTAATTGATGGCCACATTTGGGGTCAGGAAGGAATTTTCCCCTAGGTCAGATTGGTAGAGACCCTGGAGGCTTTTCACCTTCCTTTGCAGCATGGGTCATAAGTCACTTGCAGGTTTAAACTAGTGTAAATGGTGGATACTCTGTAACTTGAAGTCTTTAAATCATGATTTGAAGATTTCAGTAACTCATCCAGAGGTTAGGAATCTATTACAGGAGTGGGTGTGCAAGATTTTGTGGCCCACAATGTGCAGGAGATCAGCTTGATGATTATGATGGTCCCCTCTGGCATTACAGTCTGAGGCTATGAATACTTCATATTTATCTATTTTGGAAATTCCTATTTTCCTTTACCCTCAAACCCAGACAATGAAATCAGGAGATTAAGTTGGATGATTATAAAAACGTTTATAATTTATCTCTGCTGAAACAGAGAATGTGTTTAAAAAAACAAAACAAAACAAAAAAAAGAGTGAATGTACACCGGAATGCTGCAGTCTGAGGGGCATACAAGCACGTTAATCATCGTCTCACAGAAATGTGCACAAACAAGAATTAATACAATTAATCACTAATAGATCATGCAGCTGTGAAAGTTAAATAATAAGGAAGAAGAGGAAGGGTGCTCTAGGGACAAAAAATACAATCTAATTAAGTTTGTGATATATATATGGCATGGGGCCTTATCTAAAACATATTAAAGTTCATGGAAAGTCTCCCATTGGCTTTAATGAGTTTTTGGATCAGTCCTATGATTATTTCTCCCTGCTCTTGCCTCCCCCACCCCAGTATTATATACTCCATAAAAGGGTTTTGGTCTTCACCTTTGACTTGTCAACTTGTAACTACCAGCCCTTCTATCATCTTCTCAGTGACCTCAGGCTGACAACATTCACATGTTTTTCCCAAAGGCTATGGCAACTTTTATTCAGGTTCTTCAGCTTCAATTTTCCATCTCATACACTTCCTCCCGGATACAGACTTCAGCTACCTATAGGATGGACAGACATCATAAACAGGACAGGATTGCTTTCAGAAAAATTCCTGCCTACAGCACTACTTTCTCATCCTTTCTGGGAAGTGCTTGGATTTTCCATATCACGCTCTTTCCTGTCTGGTGTGTGACCTTCCTTTTCCCGGTTTAGTCCTTTTTGTTTTTTAAAAAGCAAAATAGCAAGCCCCCATGACATCTCATTTTAATGATGGTTTTATCCTGCTAGACTTGTGTTAATGTACGTTGTTGTTACAGGGAAAGGGTCAGGGGGAAGTGATGAGAACTCGGTAAGGACAAAACACAAATGTTCTTGGTTACAAGAATAAACATGACTTAACTCTCCTATAAACCCAAATTTTGCTGAAGAGACCTTCTACAATCCAATAGTCACACTAGTAAGGAGCTGAAACCCTGAAATCTTTCTCGTGAAAATTGACTTAAAAATGTAGAGAAGTCAAGATATGGGATTAAGTGAAAGGTGTGGAATGGAATGCCTACAGTGACTTTTAAAAAAACCCATTATTGACACACATGAACTTTCTACACCAAATCTTTTTCATAACCTGTATTTTTATCTTTAAAAGACATACTTGTGTTTGGTTAACCTCTTATCATTAACTTTGTATTTATTTTGTGCAAATTCCAAAATTGGTAACCACAGATTATGAAATGTACTTGATGCTAATATAAAGCTCTCTCATTTTTCCATTGAAAGGATTTCTCATACTTTATTTCTCCATGACATTCATTGTAGGATGATCTGTCCTTTTCCAAAAACAAGCTGTAGCATATCTGGCTGCAACTAGTAATTGTGTTTGCCTGTGGCATCCTTCTCTGAGTCAAAGGCCTCCTTTGGGCTGTAACCTGGTAGAATACTATGGGTTCTCTGGGTAGCCTAACATGAAATGGGTTGACGAGGAGCCTCTGAGCACATGTACATTTAAAACACAACCATAAAAGTATCAAAAATAAACTTTTCTCATACTCATCATAGAAACATAGACACATCACCCTTATCTATCACCCACCTTCAGGCAAAAATCTGATTAAATACCTAAGTCTCAAAGTTAGTCTCATAGTAATTTTTTAAAAATACTTTTAGATAGAAAAATGATTTTTTGACTAAACTGAACATTTTTCAAAAGTTTTCCATCTTTGTCAAAAAAACAGAAACCGAAAACTCTTCAGTAAATATTTTTGGTATTTTTATAATCTTTTGCTTTTGTTTCTGATTTAAAAAAACCTTGGCTTTCGGTTTTCAGATTGTTTTGTTTTTTTATTAGATTTTTCAGAACAAAAAATGTCACGGGAATTTTTTTTAATGAAGATATTCAAAAATTCCCCATGGGAAAAATAGTTGCCATTTTTTTGACTATATTGTCCTGTTCTTGAAGGTCAACTAACCTAGTTTGCCAAACCAAAAAGAGAAGCAAATTCCAGATCTGAGGGACAGTCCATAGAGTAAGTCCTGCTCCCAGTCCTCTAGAATTCAAATCCAATGGCTATTAGTGGAAATGTCCAAATGGCTTCTACTGTTGAAATGATTCACTGATAGATAGGTGAGAATCTGGCCCATTGTCTCAAATATGCAACAAGAGGCAAACCTTGAACCATAAGGCTTTATAGATTGGAATTAGAGATGAGCAAATAATTTTACCATGAATAATTTATTTTGCAATTTACCTCATGTTCTACCCATGGAATATCCATGACCCCTTTGTTTAGGTTAGCTCTGTAGCCAGTTTTCAGCCTACATTACAGTATTAATAGCCAAGATGGTACAAATAGATTTTGAGAGTAAAATTTCAAGTGACATAGTTGCAGATGCTTCAGTAACACCCAACTATATTGCATCTATTGTTTTCCATTCATCCACTATCTTTGCAAAGTTTTGAAAACAAACAAAGAGAAACATGCTGTTTTTGTGGTATCCTTTCTCAGTACCTGAGCCCCATGAAGTAACGTTGGTTGTGATATTATTAGTTGGCCATCTACAACAGCTGTTCTGTTTCTACCTAGAGTTATGGGGACAGTTAAATTTGCCCTTCACCCTTGAAATTCTTTCACTTACGAAACTGAACCAGCAGCAGATGCATCAAGAGTAAAATTCAGAATTGTAGTAATAGTATCTAACCTTTTGATACATTGAGTATTGCTATTTTTTCTTTGCATCTGATCAATATAAGGACATAAGTTTGGCACATGTATTTGTTGAATCACCAGCTTTGATTCAAAGTACGTGTCATTAACCATTTCCTCCCCTTCCTTCCTTTGTAAATTTACCATCAGAAAGATGTTTCTTGTCTAATTTTTTAAAGTTTCAATTAAGCTTCAGCAGACTTGCAGAAGCAATTTATTGAACGGTGCCCACACAAGACGACATTCATTCAGAAATTCATATATGCTGCAGATTTGATTCCCCTCTCCCTCCCCTCATGGTTTTAGTGTTCCCTCTACTTCAAATGGAAAAGCCCAAATTAAACATAATTACAGTACTATGGGCATTAATTTTGTTTTATGTTTCCCGTTTTGCAGAAGAAGAGTACTAGGGCAACACAAATAATACAAAGCAGCAGTTTAACCAAGAGGATTAGTCAATGGGCCAGATTGTTTGCTGGTGGAAATCAGAGTAGCTGCACATGCCATTTTGGGGGGGATGTAAATGTACCTTATCCAATCATTAGGCATGATATTTGGAAAGGAGAAAAGCGGAGGGGGGGATAGCCTAAAGAGGCAGAATAGAAGATTGGAGAGAGAGGGGGGCTTGGAAAGAAAGCTAGTAGGAGGAAAAACAAACTGGAAGAAAGAGGAGGGGGAACTACAAGGTAAATAGTCACAAGTTTGAGATGTTTATGATGTGGTAACCTTCCTAGTGAAGATTTCCCTGGTGATGTATTCCTTTGTGACACCTTGGATAGTTTTGACTGATTTCCATTAATGGAATTTAACATTTTATTTCTCATACGTAAGGCTAATACCAGAATGTCTCTCACAGGTTCAGTGCAACTGCATTGCTGAGTTAATTAATAAAACAGAAATAATTCCAGAAAAGCTGCACAGGTCAATAATTACTCATCAAGCCCATCCACCTGTAGTATGGTAAATGATTTAGATACAGTACTTTATCTTATTAAAATATAATATCGGTAGGGATATATATTTTTCTGTGTAAGAATAGAAAGCAGTTATCACTATTCAATAGACACTATAGATTACTATTCAGCATATGCTGATTGCTTTGAAACCACTTTCTTTCCTAGAACTGTAATTCATTGGAATTTATTATCCAAATTATTCACAATACTTATAACATTAGAAGGTTCTGAGATACTATGAAGATTCTTGGTTACCATGATGATGAGCACAGTATAAAACTTGAGACTTTTTGAAGATTTTTTTATTTGTTACATGGGCTATATAGAATGTACTTTTCTATTTCTATTCCATTGTCCCTCCCTTGCAAAAAAACCCTGTATTTCTTGAAATCAATACAATAAGTAGTTTTTTAAATTCTTCCTGAGTTTTAACTCCCCTATATTCTCCATTATAGCTTACTCAAGAGATAGCATATATACATTGTGTAAGTGCATACCAAAGATCAAAAGATCAGAGGAGAGACCTGAATGTGAATTTCAGAACGCACACAACATTTTCAAGCTCTTACAGCTACAAAGTAAATGGCTATAATGCAGAACAAGGCATTGGGATTAGGAATTGTCTCCAAGAGAGCTGATAACTATTGGCTTTTACTCATTTTCCCCCTCCCTCTGCCCCCCAGTTGTTGTTTTACTATAGTATGTTCTACAGTTTTATTCTTTTTCAGGTGGAAATTTTGATCAGGGTCAACACTGGGAATGGCACAGAACGTGCACAATGACATTCCTTCCATCAAAGAACAGGCAGTTGCCTGTAAAATTTGATAAGTTACAGGAACACCATTTGTGTAACTCTGCTGCATGTCACAGGAAGTCGCTGCCCATGCTGCTACATATAAGGACATGGTTCCGCTGGAAGCAGAATGCCTGTCTTTAATAAATTAAAAAAAAAACCAAAAACAACTTTCTGAGCATTCCCAGATGACATCTGTAGTTTGTCCTGCAAACAACTGGCCTGAAATATGGAGATGCTTTGGTTGTGCAGTCATGCCTTGGCTGATAGTAGGCTTCCTGTGAAATCTGTAAATCATCAGATAACAAAAGAGTTTAGCAGCATTATTTAAGTTTAAAATATTTAGAAATATGCCCCCAATAGAGCTGCTTATTTATAGCTTATCTCTAAACGTACATCTCTAGAATGAATTCATGCATCTATATTTGATATTACAGCTGTTGCGCTGGATTGGGAATGACCAATGAATGAAGAGATGGCAAGTACAATGAGAGAATAATAATGATCTGATGGCAGCCTGTCATTCGTAGCTAGTGTCTGCAGTGTGTTTTTTCCTAAATGAATTAGTTAAACTTCATCTTGTTGAAGTCTCATCATTTTAGAGGCTCTTACAAAAAGAAAGCTAATAAACAGATGGACTCATTCTTGTTCTAAGTCCACAATCTCATTTGGAACTAATTGCCATTCTTGTTGTCAGTCTCAGGAGAGAGGCTGATGAGGAAATAGACCTATGCTTTCACCCCTACAGGCAAGTCTCTGCTCTGGGGTGAGGGTCATGCTGAGAGATTGTAGGGGAGACCTACAGTGCTGCTGCCCACACTGTCCCTGTAGAGGCCTTCAGCCTCCAGTGTTGGGAATCCAGAACCTTACACGAACATGACATTTAATAAAAAATTACAAGCATAAAAATTCAGATAATATCAATTGAAAACCCTTCACAGACTGGGAGAAGTGCTTGGAGGAGCTTTCCCATCTATCACTAGAGGGTGCTGGCTCTTCAAGGGTAAAATGCACTGCACATGTTTACAGTGGGCATGTCTATGATAATTCCTAAGCGATAGTACTTCAGAAGGGAAAAGAGAAAAGACACTGTCAGAGATTCACTGTATTACATGGTGGAAATGAAGCCAAGTGGACAGACCAATTGAAGAAATAGCAGTGCCTTGTGGACAAGTTCTCTCCCACCAAATGCTGCAGTAACCAGTTCAAGGGCTTGTCTACATTTACAGTGCTGCAGCAGCTGCTGGAGCACTTAGTGAAGATGCTAGGTATGCTGATGGGTGAGTCTCTCCCATTGGTGTGCATACTCCACCTTCCTGAGATGTGGCAGCTATGTTGACAGGAGAAGGTCTCCCACTGACATAGCACTGTCTACACTGGGAGTTAGGTTGGTATAACTGTGTAACTTGGGTGAGGATTTTCCACACCCCTGAGCAATGTAGTTATACCAACTGTGACAGGGTCAGGCCAGATGGGTATAGGAGAGTGATAGAAGGTAGATATACTACCCCAGATTAAGGAGGTCCCTTTTCCCTGAGTAAGATAATGGGCTGTTCCAGAACAATCAGGAAGTTCCTGGAACCAATTAAGGCAGGCTAATTAGGACACCTGGAGCCAATTAAGAAGCTGCCAGAATCAATTAGGACAGGCAGGCTAATCAGGGCACCTGGTTTTAAAAAGGACCTCACTTCAGTTAGTGATGTGTGTGCGAGGAGCTGGAACCAAGAGGTGTGCAAGAAGCTGAGAGTGAGTAGGCATTCTGCTGGAGGACTGAGAGGTACAAGTGTTATCAGACATCAGGAGGAAGGTCCCGTGGTGAGGACAAAGAAGGTGTTGGGAGGAGGCCATGGGGAAGTAGTCCAGGGAGTTGTAGCTGTCACACAGCTATTACAGGAGACACTATAGACAACTGCAATCCACAGGGCCCTGGGCTGGAACCTGGAGTAGAGGGCAGGCCTGGATTCCCCCCATCCTCCCAACTCCCTATTTGGTATAAGAAGAGTTGATCTGGACTGTGGGCCCCACCTGAGGGGAAGGTCCCTGGACTGTCTCCCGCCCCATTAGGTGGGCCAGCAGAGACTGTAGGATTGACCTCCTCCTTTTCCCCATGCTAGCCAGTGATGAGGTTAGCCAAGTGAACGGCAGGTTTGTGCCACTAACAAAAGGAGCCAAACTGAGGACTGCCGTAAACCTCTGAGGCGAGCAAATCCGCCAGAAAGCGCAGAACCCTCCAAGCCTCCAAGGCAGAGGAGGAACTTTGTCACACAATATAAGTTTGTAGTGTAGACCAGGGCCAAGAAACCTTTAGTGCTTCTACTGTGTTCTTTGTCCTTCTGCACTAAGGCCTTGATTCAGGAAAGTACACCCATTCGGGACAGCACTGAAGTCAATGGGTCTTCAGCATACGTTTAGAGTAGAGCTTGAATCAGGGCCTTACACAGGTACAGTAATGGTGCTGAATGGAAGGGTTCAAATTCTCTTCTGTTTTATGCAGGTACACCCCTGTTGGTTTCCATGGCATTGCACTAGTGCAACAGAGGAGATTTTGTCCCCTTGCAATTCAAATGAAACCAAACATTTATGGACTAGATCGTCAGTTGGTGTAAAACAACATAGCTCCATTGAAGTCAGTGGCGCTATGGTGAGTCATACCAGCTGAGAAGCTGAGCCAGTGTTAGGAAATAAAACTGTAATTGATCAGGCTTCAGAGTAGCAGCCGTGTTAGTCTGTATCCACAAAAAGAACAGCAGTACTTGTGGCACCTTAGAGACTAACAAATTTATTTGAGCATAAGCTTTCGTGAGCTAGTGAGCTGTAGCTCACGAAAGCTTATGTTCAGATAAATTTGTTAGTCGCTAAGGTGCCACAAGTACTCCTTTTTTTTTTTTTTTGTAATTTACCAGTGGAAGCTGTGCTTAAAAAATACATATGAAACTTTTAAGAATTACAAGCAGATTAGTCAACCGGTGTGGTGGATGTAGACTGGTTAAGTGTGATCAACTACTTTATGACTAAGAAGATGTCAAATCTTAAGTGGATGTCACTCTGTTCTTGGAAATCAAGTAGTTACAAGTCATAGAATCACAGAATCATAGAATCATAGAATATCAGGGTTGGAAGGGACCCCAGAAGGTCATCTAGTCCAACCCCCTGCTCAAAGCAGGACCAATTCCCAGTTAAATCATCCCAGCCAGGGCTTTGTCAAGCCTGACCTTAAAAACCTCTAAGGAAGGAGATTCTACCACCTCCCTAGGTAACGCATTCCAGTGTTTCACCACCCTCTTAGTGAAAAAATTTTTCCTAATATCCAATCTAAACCTCCCCCACTGCAACTTGAGACCATTACTCCTCGTTCTGTCATCTGCTACCATTGAGAACAGTCTAGAGCCATCCTCTTTGGAACCCCTTTTCAGGTAGTTGAAAGCAGCTATCAAATCCCCCCTCATTCTTCTCTTCTGCAGGCTAAACAATCCCAGCTCCCTCAGCCTCTCCTCATAACTCATGTGTTCCAGTCCCCTAATCATTTTTGTTGCCCTTCGCTGGACTCTCTCCAATTTATCCACATCCTTTTTGAAGTGTGGGGCCCAAAACTGGACACAGTACTCCAGATGGAGCCTCACCAATGTCGAATAGAGGGGAACGATCACGTCCCTCGATCTGCTCGCTATGCCCCTACTTATACATCCCAAAATGCCATTGGCCTTCTTGGCAACAAGGGCACACTGCTGACTCATATCCAGCTTCTCGTCCACTGTCACCCCTAGGTCCTTTTCCATGGCTAAAATGCTCCTGGGGAGACAGGATGAACTCAGAAACCCTTAGCATAAAAAATAATGAACTATCACCAAGTTTTTTTTCTTGTACTGCGTATTAAGACTGACTCATTTTAGCCTTTTTGTCAAAAACAAGAAAATCCCTCATGCCTGGATTGAACTGAAAGTGTAATGATTCATCTGTGTTGAATGTACCATGCCAAAACTTATGAAAGTCAGTTAGAGAGAGATGTTGGGGAATCCTTATGCATGAACAGTAACAGGTGAACTCCTAGGTGAAGAGCATGACACCTGAAAGATGATTTTCCAAGATTTGTAGCAAGGACTTGGATTTCATCTGTGAATGACCTTGCTGTCAGGATGATCTGGGCATATGTACCAGAACTATTCCTAGGGCAGTGGCGTGTATTCATTTGTATACAAGAATTTTCCACTACCACCTCTTGCATCCCCCCTCCCACAATTATAACACTAAGTTACATTTTGGGGAAAGGCTGCAGGGTCTTCTCTCCTTCTGGCAAGATCAGCCCTCAAGGGCCATTGGCCAGATTCCAGGACTTTCTTCTCCCCAGGCAAGAAAAGCCTTTGTGGTAAGGTGAAGGCACAGTCTTTAGGAAAGAGAAACTATCTATGAACCCTCCCTAATTACCAGAAGCCATCTTAGAGGAAATGGACAGGTTACTGGACTGTCTTTTCTTTCCCCATCACTTTATGTTCCCTCTCCCTAGACCAGTAATTATCTTTTGAAAAAAAGGGCCAGGGCTTCAAGGCTAATTCTCTTTCCAAAAGAGGGACCTTGGTGCTGGCTCATTTTCCATGTGGGAGATGTATGGACTAGCCTTTAAATAGATCCTCATGGCTGGAACACCCTCATTTTATTTTCTGGTGCCTAGTTTTTCCAGCTATCTGTGCCAAGCTGATTCCATTGCCCATGCTGCCACTTCAGATGTCAGTGATAGCGTTCCATCTTGACCATTGCACTTGAATGCAATAGCATGTTACTCCTTTTGAGCCTAGTGGCTAACCAAAGTTTGGAGCCCTGCAGGTTGTTTCCTCTAGGAAAAGAAATTTGATGATGGAACCAAGTAACTTACTAAGATTATATATGAAGTCCTGTTGTTCTGAACACAGTAGGGATCAAACCACAGGAGACTGTTCCTTTGCCTGTTGTTCCAAACCTGCCTTTCTAGCCAGCACTCTGTGTCCAAAATGCTTTCTCTCTAAGCTTTCTCTCAGGGCCATGTTACCAGCACTTTTGTTACTGTCTACTTGGCCTTCTGGCTGCTTCTGTCTCCCCTTGCTCCTTTTCTCTCACACAGAGAAAATTGGTTCCACCAAAAAATAACTTAGCCCCTGCATTTGCTATCAGTGCCCTGGGAAAACCCCTTGGGCCCCATGTTTCAGCTTTTACTCAAACTTTCCATGTGCCTGCTTTGGGTACTACTGCTATTGTTTTAGCTTCTTTACATATATTCTGACTGAAAGGTGGCACTCCCCCCCCCATAATAAGCATATACTTAGTTTAGGCAACTTGATTAAGTTTCAATCAATGAGATTTGTTTAAAAAAATCCTGAAGATATAGACAGACACACACACACACACAAGTTTTAACAGGAGGAAATTTTAATATGCAGAGCATTATTTTTCCTACAAAGAAAACCACACTTTTCTATTCCTTTTTTAAAGAAAAGGCTGACACATAGATATGCACTGAATCTTCCGTGACCTGTAGTAACCTGAGACTGTGATTAATGGAAGACATTCTTTCCAATATCCAACCCATCCCTTTTATCTGAAACTGTTTTACTCTTTGCTTAGGCATTTCCCAAAAGTCAACTTTTTTTTTTTCACAGCTTTGTGCTCTTACAATGCCACTGCTTGATTTTCTTCCCCCCAATATTCCAAGGAGTGCTTTGTGAAAGGAGGTTAGTAAAATAGTGGTGGCTCGTCACACTCACCGATGAACACTTAATCCATCTCCATTAATTGTTCCAAGCTGATTTAGACATTAAGCAGGTGACAGACACTGCAGTTAGTATCATGTCTATCACACAGAGTCTACAAATGTGCTAAGAAAGCAGAGAAACAAATGACCAAGCAAGATCAGAGATAACCAAACTCAGAATGTGTCACTTTTTAAAGATCTTTTAGAAACACTAATGATAGCTCCAGTTGCTTCATATACATATTGTGCGTTAAAAACAGGAGCAGAAGATAATTCAGATAATTTTCAGAAGATAATTTTACCTTGTGAAATAGATGACTTGAAGACTTTTCCACTTAATGTGTTAAGTTTAACAAATACAGGAAAAGTTTTTCTCATATAAGAAACAAAATTTTATACTTTGTATTTTCATTTTCTTCCCTCTTCTTTTCCTGTAGGTTTAGTTCTTGCGTTTCTAATGGTTATGAGAGAAGATAAAATGAGTACTGTACTTGTGACTGAGGGGCCAGTCTGCTGCCTTTGAAGTCAATAGCAAGTCCCATATGTTCCAATGGCATCTGGCCCATAGTGTGAAGCAATTTCTCATTTGCGAAAGGAGACTTTCTAATAATGGTCAGGAGAATTTTTCATTTTGCGACAGCTGTTACTGAAAACCCATGTATTTGCCGTGTACAGTTTGGGGCCTGACTCAGTGCTGCATTGCTCCATTTGTACATCCGTGTCACTCCACTGATTTCATGAAACAAGATGCTGTGGTATTGTTCTCCATTTTTTGTTCCATTTAGTATATTGTCTAGAAGCTGATGGCTGGCTTCAGTTCATCTTAACTTTTGCTCACTTATAAAGATGCTGGGCAAGATTTAGCACCTGTTTCAGCCACATAATCCCGCTCAGCATGAATGTAACTCAACAGAATAAGATGTTTACTTTTTAAGTAAACAGGGATCGATTCTCCACACTATTATGCTAGGAGCCCCACATTAGCATAAAATAGATGTAACAGAATGAAAACTCAGGCTTATAATGGTTTTTCTTTAAATTTCCATCAGACTGCCGAATCTTGTGTCTCAAATACAAACTAAAGACGATGTAAAGGACGTTTTGCATTGTCCAGAATCAATGCATAGTTCTCAGAAGCCCTTCATGGCACAATACCTGTAGAAGTTTGCTGTTTGTCAGGAGAAACATTCCACTGCGTTTGTTATATGGAAATTTGAACCTCCCATCCCTGGAAGCCTATTCTGGTAATATCAGAGTATACTGGTTGTGCAGTATGGTATAGTAGTGACATTGCATTAATAGTCTTCGCCTTCTGTGGCATGGTGTTGAGAGCCATGAGTGTCAGTAAACTAATAACTGAATTATCTTCTGCTCCTGCAAGCTAAAGGAAATAAAGTAGACTGATTTTTACTGTAGTTTTGGAAAAACACTTTCATTATACCGCTGACTATAAACAGTCTACTTTTGCATTGTTTGAGTCTGTGGCTTTTATTACTATTCAATTGTAGGCAACAAGTTCCAAGTTTAATTGTGGTTTTTTTCTAGCCCTAACCTAATGCTTACTTCACAGCCATGAGGGTTTTTTTTAATGTGGGGGAGCAGATAAAACATGTTTTAACTTTCTTATTAGAAGAGTCCTCCCTCATTTTAGCCTCAAATAAGCACCAATATCATGGAAAGTCTATATAATCTCCCTTTTGATACTATAAATTCTTGCTAGCAGATATTCTGAATAGTGAAATTAGGATACATTATTTACCCCTAAATACAGTAAATAAATCCCGCAGAATGTTGGTCTTTCTGCCATTATTAATACTTTTAATTATTTTTGGAGGGACAACACATTGGAACTTTTTCTTGCATTTGGGTCTTGGTTGGTTGACAGCTGTTCGGTCAAATAAAGTTTCAGTTAAGGGTCAAATTCTGCCTTTAGGTGTGTGCCACTGGGCAATATAAAAGTGAATCAGATAAAGACTTTGTAATGAAAAGCTTGCACCCTAAAACATGTGTGTGCGTGTGTGTGTGTGTGTGGGCACACGGGCATGCATAAACACATACCTGCATCCATCCCCGTGTGGAACTGAAAATCTATTGTCTACATCTGATCAATAAGAAGTGGAGGAGAAAACACTCATGAGTTAGCCCTTGATAGAAACTCTCAGAGATAAGTAACACCAGCTCTGTAATGAAACTCACTGTTCATGAGTAGCAAGAGTTCAAAAAATGCCAGTAAAGGAATCCACTTTACTGACAAGAGCATAAAATATTTCCACCCTCCTCCTGCTCGCCCTGGCTTCAGCCACATGGAATTCCTTCACTGTCTAAACTACTCCACTGGCCAGGAATACAAGTAAGTCCCCTTCCCCCCGCCTTCCCCCATCTCTTTAAAGGAATGCACTGAACTGCTACCTAAGAGCAGTTGTTAGAGAGAAGACCACCCAAAGTGGTGCTTGGTTTAGACACTTCACATAGAGTTACTGGGCACAAACCATCCCTCGCAGTTTGCAAGGAACAGTTGGAATTCTCTGAATTGTTTCCAAGTCTTAACTGCATTGTAACCCTGGAGGCAAAAATTCCTGCCTTTGGTCCCATTTAATGCTTAAAAGCTTCCTAATGAAGTCCATCTTGGGTCTTTCCATTTTAGGCAACCATAATACCCGCAGGAATATATGTATCTTATTGTAAGCAGAAGTTTTTCTTTTGAATGTGTTTACTACACCATTGTATACTAATAATAATTTACAGGAACAATCAGTTGGACATCATCCTTGAAAAAAGGATTGGATCAGCATATGTATGCCTGCCTATGGGTGAGAAACCATTATGGGAAAATTTAAGTTTAAACTTTTGTCAAAGTGCTTGCTTTTTAGACAAGGGTGGGATGGGAAGAGATCATACCTTTTTTAGGAATACTTTAACAGTGAATACTTCTTACTGTGGTATGGAATGAAGAATTGGTGCTTGGAAAGGAAAGTAAGTGAGAGAGTAGAATGAGGAAGAAGGGCTATGAACTGAGGCTCCACTAGAATATGTGATGCAGAACTATGATAAAATGTGGCCCTAAAGTGGCTTTTATGTTGTGAAAATGTCTTGCAGCAATTCCCAGGATTGGAGAACAAACCTAGATTAGTTGTAGTGAAAGGAAGAATGTTACATTATGAACATACATTACAATCATAAGAAAACCCATGGAGAGGCCTGGGGTGAAGGCAAGTTTGTAGTGAAGGTGGTTGAGCTCCCTTCATTGAGGGGTGGGTCAAAATGTAAGCCATGCATTAAGAATCGGTCTATTCTTTCCAGGTTTACATCCCATGCATTCCTGTTGACTTCAGCAGAGTATAAAGCAGTATTAAAATTTAACACATTGTTTGCAAACCAGTCTTTAGCCAGCCCATAAGGGCTTAATATCAGAAAGCAAGATTTTATATAAACTTCAGCAGAAGCATTTGGGCCCTGATAGCAACGTGAGCGTCCTGCAGGTGGTGAATTTATTATCCTCAAATCTCACACTGGATGCACTTTAAAGTGTCTTTTTTCTTACCCCAATTGTAAAATTCCAATAGAATGTAAGAGGGATGAAATCAGTCGGGCTGTACAGAACTTACTAGCGTGATCGCCTTTCTATTTGCTTTTGAACAAATTTATAGAATTCTATAACAGGGACAGCATTCTCTAAAATTCTATATAATGATTAAAAACATATGGAGATGTTATTTTCTATAAAATTATATAGAACTATTCCATATGTGACTGAACATATGAGAAAAGGTTTCTTTAGCTTTTTTCTCTATAATTTCCTAGAAAGTATGGTCAGTTTCAATGCGGTAAATGTAAAATGAAACATAGAGCTGTTTCAAATCTCAATGCCTATTTGCCAAAGGAGGGGAGGTATTGGCATATTTGGTGTGATCCTTTTTATTTTCATCTGAACTGTAACTCCTTCAGGTACCCTACAGTAAGGCTGACAGCATTACTTTAATTCTTGCTGTCTTAATGTAGTTTTCAGTTTGTGTAAACAATTACATTTTACTGATCACCCTGAAAATCTATATGTCTTGACTGGACTCTGATAAACAGATGTCTGACAGGTTACGGAAAGCTGCGTTCAGCTTGTAGTTAACAGAACAGAACATTTTCAGTGTACCTGAAATGAAGACAAACATCTCAGGATCTGCCCCTTTCAAATTTATATCTCCCCTTTCCCCCAGAAAGCTACACATACGGTAGGAATTTTAAGGATAGTGAATGAAAGCAACACTGAATAATATTTGCACAGATAAGAGAATCTGGAAGGTAAACAGAGGATCAATTCAGCCAAAGAGAGATGCTTGCAGTCTGACAAGCAAAGCCCACTCCAGATGGGCCTCGAATTACACAATTGCTAAGTAAGAGGGATAGATTCTCATTTGGCTTAAATTGCCTTAGAGCAATGACAATTTACATTAAATGAAGATCAGGCTCTGAGTGTCTCTGTTTATACTTAACTCAGCAACTGAAAAAGTAGGGGCATAAATTCAGTCTTTAAAAACGATATATAAACAAGCGGAAATACTTGCATATATGCTGATATTACAGCTGACTGAATTCTGAAATATTTAGTCATCAAATAAATGATCTGATGCATACTACTGTTTACTGAATTCATTTGATGAATGTTATTCAACTAGCTATGGAACTGGTTGAGTACCACAAGTACCATTTGTCACACAAATCAATCTAATGAGAAACAGCAACATTTGCTGGCTTCCATTGGTTAGTTTTTTCCTTTTCTTTGCCACTTTTGAGAACGATGACGGCCCCAGAAGAAGTAGACTCCTGCAGATCTGTTGGTGGGCTGAGTCTCCCATGCCTAGAACTGTGCTACCCAGTCATGGAGAACTGGAGGCTGGGTGAGTGGTGGGTCCTGTCAGACCCTCAAGGAGCACAGACCTCTATTCCTTAGGTCCTAGGAGGTAGCCTGGTTGAGGACAGAGCTTGCTCATATGACTATAGATGGTCTGAGCCCTCAAAAGGAAGGTGGGCTGGACTCCCAGCAATTGCCTCAAGATGTTTTCTGGTACCTCACCTTAGGACATCAGGCCAGACGGCAGCTTGCCAGAGGCTTCCCCAAGGGAGGTCTGTGGCATGTCAGGGACTGTCTTTTTTTCATTTTATTTTCCTTTTGTTTCAGTTTATCCAACTGTTTATATTTCAATATATACACGTATCGTCCCTACCAAAGAACTGTGCTGTTTCCATTAATACTCTTCTGGAATTTCAGGAAGAACTTTCTTTAATCCAGCACAAGGGACCTTTAATGATTGTCTGCTCTTTGTTTCCCCTTTCTCCACACTAAGAGGACGGTATTAAAGCTTTTGTGAGTGTCATCTCATCGCCTCAAGTGGCCAGCAAACACCCACAATCTTCCCCAGTAATTGAATCATCTCCCATCCTTATCAGCTTGGAAACAATCTTGTGGTAGCTGGGATGTGTTTGAGATTCTAACTTGGATCATATACATGGTAACATGTCATAAAGCCATGGCTTTAGATCCTGGGCCAACTTTCTGAGTTGCACAAAAAGATCACTCTGCATTCACCCCCAGTTTGTTTTTATAGGTTTAAATTTGAACTCTAAGAAAGATTCCTCAAATTATTTAGACTGTTTAAGTACCCAAACTTCTGGATCTGAGATCATCACTACCTCATACTTGTCCAAGCCCATTTTCTTCATGTTCTTCCCCCTTCAAGGTCACCCATGCAACCCTTCCATGTGATCACATAGGTATACGCGATTGGAACTGATTTTGCTGATGATACACAAGGAGGGATAGACTCTAGCTCAGTCCCTCTCAGCTATACTCATTCTGCTTTATCTTATTTTGCCAAAATAACTCAGTGCTTTGGTGTCCCTAGCCTCTGTTTGTCAGAAGCTGGAATGGGTGACAGGGGGATGGATCACTTGATGATTACCTGTTCTGTTCATTCCCCCTGGGGCACCTGGCATTGGCCACCGTCGGCAGACAGGATACTGGGCTGGATGGACCTTTGGTGTGGCCCAGCATGGCTGCTGTTATGTTCTTATGAGCTCTGACACCATGGTAACAGGCATAATATAAGAGCTTGAACTGAATAGAAAAAGAATTTAAAAAGAAAATCTTAGTTACTAAGATAAGCAGACAGGCCTCTGATATACACAAGGAGAACATTTCAGTTTTATTCATAACTCATTTTCATTTTACTTTATTTTTATGACTCTCTTTAGAGTTTTCACCATTAAGGGCCACATGGCATTATGTCATATCACTTGGATGTTACTAAAACATAAGAACAAGCAATTCTACAATGTAATTTAGAAGCACCAGTGAAATGTTTTATTGATTGATCTCTGTTAATTGCTCCCAAGATTGTTTTATATGATGCTATTGTAGCTAAGGGCCTGATCTGCAGATGCTTTCTTGCATGAGAAGTCTTTGCTCATGTGTCAAATGTATAAAAATAAATGCACATCAAAATGTGCACACAGAGACTTGCAGATTCAGGTTTAAAAGCTGTTTTGGCCTTAACTGACCTTGTAAGTCTTTTAATAAAGAAAGAATTATGATCATCAAGGTCCCTTTTTTATGCTACATTGTTTATACTGTATTTTCTATGATATAGAAAAGTTGGAATTTTCCAGTGAGGGAATCATTTAAAAAAGTTCATCCCTTTATCAGTTGCATGTTAGTATGGGATGTGGATTGTGATGAGGACACAATGATGCAGCAGAATTTGGTAATCTATCCAGTACATTCCGTACCCTGAAAGATGAATATACTCTTTCTCTAAGATTAATTTAAGCTATTTCCAGAAGCCATAGAACACAGACTCAGAGGGAAATATTATGTAAGTAGTCTCTCTACATATGTTCTGCATTACCCTAACATTTTAAACAAATATTGCACAACAGAGTATATATGAAAAGGCTTTTGATTTGGAATCCCCAGATAGATTATTTTTGTCCATGAAAGTAAACCTACAGATTCTAGGCATGTTCTCTGCATAGCTCTTTCCCCCCTTCATCTGAGATGAGATTCAGGAGTTGTGTCTGAAAATATTTATCGTCTGAAATCTCTTTGGGAGTCTAAGGGAAATAAGTTGCTGTTCTCTATCCTGTTCTTGAGGCACAAATGTCCATATTACAAAATCCACCAATCCAATCAGCATGCTTGTCAGCCTCAGCAAAGACAAATACAGTATTTGCCTGGACAGTGAACTACCTTCTTGCCCCTAGAGATGGTCCTTCCAGCTTGGGTTAAAATAAAAGGGGCCTGCCTGGTTCAGTGGGAGCCTCTCCATTGGCTTCAGTGGGCTTTAAGTCAGGCCAATGGTGTGGTAGCTAGGGCAAGCTTGCACTGCTACTGCCTGTGGTGCATTGTTTTGTGGAATAACAGATGTGCCATAGAGTTTGTCCACACTTTCCATTTAACTATTCACAAACACACAGCTCTGCCAGGGTTAGGGGCATCTGAGTTCTAACCACCTTTTTATATTGCTGGTGTGGATGGTATGGCTGTAGAATGGTGAGAAGATCATGCCCCTGGGATCCACATGCAAAGGGAAACCCTCTATGGATGGATCTCTCTCCCTGGTGGAAAGAAGGAATCAACCACTTTTGTGGAGGTTCTCTCTCCTTATTTCAGATCCCAGAGAAGACTCTCTCCATTAGTGCAGCAATCCACAAGTAGGGAGACCACAGGAAATGCGGGCTAGCCATGTGCACATCCAGGACAAACTGAAGAGGAAAGTAATACCACCAGAAGCTGTGTTAAATTTTTTTATGGAGCCTTATCCTTGCTGAGGACCACAGTTAAGAGGGAGACTCTTAAGGAGTTCATTTGGAGACAAAGGACGGCTTCATCTATGGCCCTGAGGCAGCTGTGGATCCCCGTGACCTGTGGATGGGCCTTTGAATCTCCAGTCTTCTCATCTAGCAACCTTTTAAACAGACAACAAAATTCACTTTAAAAACGAAACTGATAATGAATAGGAGGCTGAAATATCAAAAGCCCTATATCTGTTACTAAAACTTGTTTTTCCCAAATGGGGACATTTTTCTATAACTTAGAAATTGTAATCTTTTGAAAAATACACAAAAAATATTAACCCATAAATTGAACTTACTTCACTCTTCCATTTCCACCATGTCCAGGTCTGGAGAATGCTACTGTCCAGTCATCTGTTTTGTCAAATCTAAATTAAACTTTAAATCATGGCTACAGGGTACATTTTGTCATAGTGTACCAGAGTGAAAACATGAGTCATTTCCAAATCTCTCTAAACCAAAGGCTACCAAGAATTGATTAGAAACATCTTGCTTCATTGTGTAAGTTACAGAGCTACTACTGTAGCTACAGAAAGAAGAGAGTAATTGAGTATGCTAACTCTTCAGTAAACAAGCAGTGGGGGAAATTTTCATGCAGCTACTAGGGTGTAAAATGGTGATGGGAAAATTAAGAACCAACTCAAACTTTCACCTCAAGTTCATACCAGTTCTGAGCCCATAACTTTTAAAGACATAAGGTGATTTTTTTTACTCCATTTTCCTACATATCTCCGTTTCTTCATTTATAGAAATGTCCTATAGAATTCAATAGGGATCAAACCCAAAAGTTTTGAAGAAATTGGTTTTAGGGTCTAACGAACTGAATGGCAAATTATATCTAGAGGATTCAGTGGACAATTGTATCTGGGAGTTCTGTAGTTTGCCTTAAAAATTCGACAGAAAGGTTGTTGTTTTGCATTTTAAAAAAATCTCTAGGCCTCTTCCATAAGGGGTGGTTTTCTCCCAGAAGCAAATTCAATGAAGAAGGATACTATAAATCTCTTGAGAGAGCTGGTCCTCATGAGACTTCCAGCTGATTTCTAGGCTCAAGAAGATCAGACAGCTGTGTAGCTATGATCAATTGAATCTTGTACAAATTCATGACACTATCAGGAATCTCTGAACAATCCAAACAGATTCAAGTCCAGTTGACGAAGGAAAATAAGAGAAATGTAAGCACCTCTCATAAGCCACTTGCAGGGCTCTCGATGTGTATTCATATATTGCTTTATGACCACTTTGTAGATCTCTTCATCATTGTTCACGTTTCCCTTTCTATGATGTTTTAAATTCTTTATATACACTTGCTTATATTGTGCAAAAGTTCCTCTTAACTTTCAAGTGTCTTCTACACTTTATAATGATCCTTATTTTTTTATTTTTTTGCCTCTGTCTTCACTAACAAGGTCAGCTCCCAGACTGCTGCGCTGGGCATCACAAAATGGGGAAGAGATGGCCAGCCCTCTGTGGAGATAGAGGTGGTTAGGGACTATTTAGAAAAGCTGGATGTGCACAAGTCCATGGAGCCGGACGAGTTGCATCCGAGAGTGCTGAAGGAATTGGCGGCTGTGATTGCAGAGCCATTGGCCATTATCTTTGAAAACTCGTGGCGAACCGGGGAAGTCCCGGATGACTGGAAAAAGGCTAATGTAGTGCCAACCTTTAAAAAAGGGAAGAAGGAGGATCCTGGGAACTACAGGCCAGTCAGCCTCACCTCAGTCCCTGGAAAAATCATGGAGCAGGTCCTCAAAGAATCAATCCTGAAGCACTTGCATGAGAGGAAGGTGATCAGGAACAGCCAGCATGGATTCACCAAGGGAAGGTCATGCCTAACTAATCTAATCGCCTTTTATGATGAGATTACTGGTTCTGTGGATGAAGGGAAAGCAGTGGATGTATTGTTTCTTGACTTTAGCAAAGCTTTTGACACGGTCTCCCACAGTATTCTTGTCAGCAAGTTAAGGAAGTATGGGCTGGATGAATGGACTATAAGGTGGGTAGAAAGCTGGCTAGATTGTCGGGCTCAACGGGTAGTGATCAATGGCTCCATGTCTAGTTGGCAGCCGGTATCAAGTGGAGTGCCCCAGGGGTCGGTCCTGGGGCCGGTTTTGTTCAATATCTTCATAAATGATCTGGAGGATGGTGTGGATTGCACTCTCAGCAAATTTGCGGATGATACTAAACTGGGAGGAGTGGTAGATACGCTGGAGGGGAGGGATAGGATAAAGAAGGACCTAGACAAATTGGAGGATTGGGCCAAAAGAAATCTGATGAGGTTCAACAAGGATAAGTGCAGGGTCCTGCACTTAGGATGGAAGAATCCAATGCACAGCTACAGACTAGGGACCGAATGGCTAGGCAGCAGTTCTGCGGAAAAGGACCTAGGGGTGACAGTGGACGAGAAGCTGGATATGAGTCAGCAGTGTGCCCTTGTTGCCAAGAAGGCCAATGGCATTTTGGGATGTATAAGTAGGGGCATAGCGAGCAGATCGAGGGACGTGATCGTTCCCCTCTATTCGACATTGGTGAGGCCTCATCTGGAGTACTGTGTCCAGTTTTGGGCCCCACACTACAAGAAGGATGTGGATAAATTGGAGAGAGTCCAGCGAAGGGCAACAAAAATGATTAGGGGTCTGGAACACATGAGTTATGAGGAGAGGCTGAGGGAGCTGGGATTGTTTAGTCTTCAGAAGAGAAGAATGAGGGGGGATTTGATAGCTGCTTTCAACTACCTGAAAGGGGGTTCCAAAGAGGATGGCTCTAGACTGTTCTCAATGGTAGCAGATGACAGAACGAGGAGTAATGGTCTCAAGTTGCAGTGGGGGAGGTTTAGATTGGATATTAGGAAAAACTTTTTCACTAAGAGGGTGGTGAAACACTGGAATGCGTTACCTAGGGAGGTGGTAGAATCTCCTTCCTTAGAGGTTTTTAAGGTCAGGCTTGACAAAGCCCTGGCTGGGATGATTTAACTGGGAATTGGTCCTGCTTCGAGCAGGGGGTTGGACTAGATGACCTCCAGGGGTCCCTTCCAACCCTGATATTCTATGATTCTATGATTCTTATTCTTCAGTTATTTGTACTACTTTCTTAGAAGCATGAACATATTTTTCTTTGATTACTTTTTTATTTGTCACCCTTTGATTATTCCCCCATTTTCTTTGAGTACAGTTGATGGTTAATGAACCTGGCTTTGTTTAACAACATCTTACGGATTTTGTATCATGTGATTACAACATGGGCTAGCTTCACAAAGAAAGTAGGTGTGGTGATGCTCTTGGAGATAGGCACCTAAGACTGGGCACCAGTGAGGTGCCAATGTCTGGTTAGCAATCTACAAATGAGAAACTCTTTCCTGGACTCAGGCAATTTAGGCTTAAGGTGGTCCATTGTGGATAAACAATTAAAAAAATTCCTTGAAGCAGAGAGAGACTGGATTCTGGGTCTCCCACCTCCCAGATACTACTATGCTAGAACTTAGATGTGGATGGGGGAGGTCTTTCTCCTCCTCTGCCCATCCCAGGCCCCTCCTCCTAACATATGTATGTAAGCTTGCCTATAAGGGCCTCATCTGGTAGGCGAGCTCTAAGCACACTTACTGGGTCAGTCCCCACCAGCTACTTAGGCAGAGGAATGCTTATCTTCTCCTGGTTTGTGAATTGCTCTGGGGCTTAGGCATCCAGATATCTGGCTTGGGGGTGACATACAGGTGCCTACTACAAAAGTTTTTTACTACAAAAGTTTAGGTGCCGAGTGAGTTTAGATACCTTAAAGGATTTGGGGGGAGCTGAGCAGGGGTTGTGTGTATCCTAATGGGGCATGATTCTGGGATGTAGATGCCAATAGTGTCAGATAAGTGCCGAAAGCCCTTCGTGAATCTAACCCTATGTCTCTCTCTGTATTCCAGCATTGCCAGTAATAGCTGCACTGTTCTGTATTGGTTCATCAATTAATTAGTGCTGCGGAGCTAACACAGACAGCTCAGGAGGACATTGTGTTACTCTAAGTCTAAGAATAAATGTGGTTCTTGCTCTGTTTTTAAAAAGAAAATTGCTAATGGAATAGTAGATTTAAAAACAAATTCTCAGAGTTCCACATAAATAATCTATGCGGGGTTGGGTGCATTGTTCCCATTGCCAGCTCAGAGAGCCTGTGTGCCCAAACATGTAGAATGACCTCCAGGCCATGCCCTGGAATATTCCTCTGTGAGCCCTATCACAATAGTCCTGCAAAATGGCCATTCCACAGACTTTATGGGGAGCCAGAATCACAGCAAAAAAAATCCACTCTCTGCTCATCTTGTGCCTTCAGGTTTTCTAGGCCTTGATTCTACGCACACAGCTCTGCAGGGCTACTCACATGTGCAAACTCACTTGTGTGTTACATGTTTGCAGAACCCAGACACTAATGTACAACCATGCACAATGGGCAGCCAAAAGTTGGCCCAGGGGTATTTCTACTGTTTAAATGCCTTTATCAGAAATCTGCCTGAAGTTGTTACCTTTACTCTGTTTCAGCAGTGTTTTTTCTCCAGATCTAGTCCCACAGAAATCATTAGAACTACCTACGAGCATTACTGAGACAAAGATCTAGTACTGACAATGTGGCAGGTATTAAGCAAGGGCCCAGCAGCAAATTCACCTAGCTTCCATGCTGTTACTAGTCTCAGAAAATCTACCTCCCTACAACTGGTTTATGTAACAGAGAAGCTGGATGAATTTATCTGTGCTACTTTATATAAAAAAAGGAAAGAATATTATTGCATCAAAGAAGAACGAAAGGTTAGAATAACTGTTATAGAGCTGTTAACATTTCCAAAAGGTTATATTTTTCTTAAATTGGCTGGCAAGTATAATTCTACACGTACTGTAATCCTTCCTGTGCAGAGGGTATTATTAATTCTAAAATGAGTAAAATATTGGAAAATGGAAAGAAAACTCAAAGCTAAATATAGATTGTTAATCTTTTAATAGAAACAAAATCTGACATGTTTCCTGGAGTCGTATTTAATATCATTCTATTTTCGTCCAATAAAAAAGAAAATGTTTTCCACGATCCAACTGGAAATTTGCAAAGTTGAAATAAAATGCCTTTTGGTATTATTATTCATAGGTTTGTCCAGGGACTACTCTTCTTAATGGATAAAATGGGCCTTTCTTCTTTTTAACCTATGGATGGAAAATCCTGACTTTCCTTCTAAGAGAACAGACTTCTGTTTCCCTTGTGAATTATCCTTTTGGAACTAACCAGAACACCTTGGTCTCCTACATTGCTGTACAAAGGATTCCACTCTGCATTCAAAAAAGCAAGACTATTTAAACTATATTCATATTTAAAGATGACCATTCGAATGGAAGACAGGCACAGAGGACTGGACTTCAACTATTCTGGCTTTGTGGTTGTATAATATTTGATTATTTTGTCTGGCATAAGTTTTCTTTCAAATAAAAGAAATGCTGCACAAAACAAACTTGGATTAGGAGTTTAAAATGTACTTCCCACTCCCTCTTCCCAAATCTCCACGGAAAAACAGTTTAATAGCTTTTCATGGGAGGAAGTATCTGTTTCTGGAGAACCCAAATGCAGACATTTGTCCTTGAGTGGAATTTTAACTCTACCAGTATTATATGCTAAAGGTTAAGGTACATATGTGTCTTGTCTTCTAAGCCATGAGCTTTCTAAGCTCTGCAAAACTCTGCTGCCACCTACATGATCAACCTCATCCCTAAAAAAAGAAAAGGAGGACTTGTGGCACCTTAGAGACTAACACATTTATTTGTCTCTAAGGTGCCACAAGTCCTCCTGTTCTTTTTGCGGATACAGACTAACACGGCTGCAACATCCCTGTTTACTCTCACAAATTCCCTCACTCAGCTCTGCTGATACCTCATACCCCACTCCCATCTCTGTGCCTTCTTTCACATTAACATCCATGATGGGAACATTTTTCTCATCCTAGCCAATTGAGCTCCACCCATGCACTCCTTTAATTTCCTTTGAAATATACCTTTCTCACCCAGCTGGCCAGACATAGCCACTGCCTCCTGACCTGTGAGGGTTCATTAAAAAAATCTGCTGCATGCCTCTGGTAAGCGGTGCTTCCTCGGCTTTTGTTAATGAATGTGCTTGACTTCTTTGGCTGTAAAGTCCTCAGTGTAGGGAGTGTGGCTCCTTTTTTTGTTCTGAATGTTGTGAGCAACGGGTCAGTGCTCAACAAATAAAAAATGTATAGCCAAAGGACTAAATTCTGGCTGACAATGAGCGTACATACACATCAAAAACGTGTGGGGCGCAGTAGGAGCGTGCAGTGGATGCTGGCTGCCCTGTTTCTGCTTCCTGCTTTCTGTGGAAAGTCACAAACCTCTGCAAGTGATGAGGGCCACAAGGGACATAGCAGGGGGAAGTACTTATAGTCCCTGTGTTTAACTGAATTTACATATGACACTGCCTGAACCAAACAGTCATTCCTGTGCACTGTGTGGAAATTATTCCTGCTCTTAGCAGGAGTGGAATGCAGAAGAGAGCTAAATGTATATTTGCTTTCAAATTGAATATGGGCAGATACCAAACCAACCCCACTTTTTCAGTCTCTATATGTGTCCTTGTGATGGTTTAAGGGATTATGCCGCTTTCCCTGTATTGTTATTAAGAGCCACAATTTGGCCCATTGTTGTATCAATCCCTCTCAATTCTAGCAAGACCCACACAAGTGATAAATGTTAAAGGTAAGGGTCACAGATTGCATACACTTCCTTTCTCCCTCATCATGTTGAGGAAATCACTTAATCTCTCTGTGTCTGTTTGCCTACCTGTAAAACGGGGAGGTGATGATACCTACCTGTCTTTGTAAAATACTTTTGTTGTTAAAGATTGCAAAATGATGCAACAGGCGAGTGGGTATTAATTGCATTGCATTGCCATTTGTTGTAATTACATTAATCCTGTTAAATATGTTTGCTTGGAAAGTAGATGGACTAGCCTATGTAGAGCCACTGGAATCTTTATTACAGCTGAGTCCCTGGTTACAATTATAGTGTTAATGCTGGGGGAGGAAGGAGAAGGAAAGGCACTCAATGAAAATTAACATGGACTTTATTACTTCGAAGTCTTTGTGGGCCTCTGAGGAACACATTTTAAAAAATGTGTTTAAAATTAATGTCTGGTCACAGTGTCCTTTTCTCCTAAGGGAACAGTGCCTCTTCAGATGTCAGCTAACACACTTAAAACAACATCGACAATCCATGCTGCAGAATCAAAGAGAGGATGGGAATGAGAATGAGGAGTGTGAAAAACCTGTTCCAACCCCTTGTGCTTCGAAACAGAATCTTTTGGAAAGTCTAATTCCCGAGCAGTTTGTTAAGAAAAGGTAACTGGCAATGATTACTGGCCTTTGGTCTTAACAGTCGGCTCGTGCCGCATACTGAATCCCCGAAGTTCTTGCTGAGTCTGATAGCGCATTGTGCTGAGTGGCCTCAACTCCCATTGGTTTCAGTGGGAGATACGAATGCTCAGCGACTTTTGGGATTAGACTGGAATTGTGGCTGGTTCTTACTAGTACAGCATGCATTCTGGGCAGCAGACCCACTGTACAGCCCCGCACCATACAAAGGATCTTTGTATGAACCTTCAGAGGCTTCTTGGCTTGTTATTTTAGTGAATGATAGAATCTGAGGCAGAAACAGACCTCACAGTAAAACTACCAATGAAATTCCAAGCTTTGCCCTCTTACTTTACATTTGCTGTCGGGTGTTAGCCAGCCTTGCTTTAAGAGTCCCACTTTCCATCGAGAGCTCTTGAAGTCTTTATAGAGGGCAGTCTGCATATTACCTTGAACAATATCATTCTAATTAATAGGCCACTGGCTGTGCTTGGATTGCTTTATTTAGGTGGAGATATATCTATGACACTCATCACCATGGTACCAGAATGCCTCATAACCAGTTAGGGCTAGATTGTGCCTTTAGGGTGATACAGACAAGGGAGAAACTAAAGGATGGTGCCTCATAATTATCTAAATAAAAATGTCACCTCTCAGCATGGGTAAACTGTGAGATTATCTGATCTTGAAGGACATTATTTTAGTTCCTTCTACAAGTGAGTTATAGCTTGTCTAGGATAGTAGATGCTCTGACACTGTGGTAAAGGGAGAGGTATCAAAATTTGATAGATATACGCAAATGGAAAAAAATGCAGCAAAACAGCTATTACATGAAACTGAAAGGAAAGGCTATCACTTCCATGCACTGTAACAAACAGACCTGCTAAGTTATGGCTGAGAATGTGAAATAAATTAACATTTTTGGACGCAGCACCACAATTAACAGATGACGCTCTGAAAAGCCTGGGTCAGATCCTCAGCTGCTGCAAATGGGTATACTTTGGCCTCAGTGGAGTTGCTCTGATTTACACCCCATGAGGTCCTAAACAACTTTCTACAAAAAGTTCAATTCTACTCTTTGAACAAGTTATGTTGAGACAGACCACTCAGTTCCTAGCTCTTTGTCTTTGAAGGCAGCTATAAATCGGTACCCCTAAGGGATCACATTCCCTACCAGAGGCTGGAATGTTAATAGGATGAATAACACAAAATTAAACTGTTTTCTTGGCAAATCTGACCAAAATCTGAAAGGAAGAGAGAAACACAATTGGTTCCTGTCCATTTAATATCACTGATGGAGTCAGAAATGTTACAGAATTCCACTCTGCTTTGTCCTTTGGGGCGTTTGTCTTATGGGGAACAAAACATCTGGTTCCGATTGCAGTTACATTTTACGAATTGAGCTCACAAAGGGAAAGAACAATCACCATTTAATACCTTTCAAATACATTATTTATTTGTATTGTGGCAGAGCATAGAAGCCCTAATCATGGACCAGACCCCCATTGTGTTAGGCACTGTGGAAACGCAGGCCAAAAAAGATGGTCCTTGGCCCAGAGAGCTCACACTCAGACATGTGCACCTGACACCAGGCCATGTGGTCATTCAAGGGGAATTCTTAACCCTTCTTCTGAGGTCCAGAGGAACCACATAGGGAGGGGGAAGGTCAAGGAAGATAAGATGGTCTGTACAGATGTGTGTACACTGTGTGTAGTGCAGAGCCCAGCACCTAGTGGAAGGGGAGGGTGTTTTGTGACTGGCTGGGGAAGGGTGGGGCGGGATGCTCAGGGATGCAGCTGCTGAGCAGTTCTGCAACTGGTTCAGAAGGAGGCGGACGATTCCTTATTGCAAAATCGTTCCCTAGGGAGAACATCAACGTATAACCCACTACTCTGACTGGGCTGTAGTGACCAGCCTTTGGACCATAACAAATACAACACAAGGGAGACCTCTTTCAAGAGCTCTCAAGTCCAGAGAAGTCATGTAGTTTCTTACATGCTCTTGGACATTGTTAAATGTCATTCTAACGGTGACTTACCCCTTATCCAAATCACACACCTCTGCCTACACAGCACTTGAAAGATGTCGGATGGAATAGCACCCAGATTTAGGCTGTTGAAGGGATTTTATAAAAAATACTTGTAATTAAAACATTTTAATAAATTCTTTTTTTAAATTGGTGTAAGTAAAACCATATTTTAAGCCCCTTTACTCCCCACCCAAATGTTCCCCTGCAGTGCTGGAAACCACACACCAGCTTTGGGCTCATTTAGATTCTGTTTTTTCTCAAAGCAAGTTTAATTGGTAAGAAAACTTTTGTAAAATACAGAGATATGAGGAATTATAGGCAAAGAACCCTTGACTCGTAATTAACTACAACAGACTCTGACATTGAAGTGACATTAACGGCTTTTCTCACAATGGAGAGACATTTAAACAATGCAAATTCAAAATGCCCTTAAAAATCTCATGAACTGACTAGTTAAAATAACACAGAGAAATCCTAGATTAGCAAACAGCAGTAACCAATTAGCTTATCATTAATAAAGAGCATATCTTATTTTATCATTAATAAAGAGCATATGCTCTTAGACGCACATCAGAATGGATATGTAGAAATGCTAAGCTGTTGTGACCTGACACAGAAAAATGAGATGATGTACAAACGAGAGCCTGATTGGAGCTTTTGGGTGCTACCATAATACATTTAGTACATGCCCCAAATCCGGCTCTGACACAGGCCTGGCACAGAGCCTTGCAATTGCAGATCCCATAAGGGGGATGCCCTCTTTCCCAATTTGAGGGTGGCCACATAGCACTGATGTGGCTGCCAAACCTCCACCACTTCGGGGAGTGGGGGAGCTAGTGCACTGAGATAGTTCCTACCCCCGACTGCAGTGTGTGGCAGCTGGGGCACAGTGATGTCAGCACAAGAAGTCCCTCCCAGATGTCCTTCCTAGCAGACAGTCAGGGACAAAGTGAATGGGCCAAGCTTTCAAAGACACCTTCTGACTGATGGCTTGGATGAGAGCTGGGAAGATGAACGCAATCCACAGATGCAAAGATTCCTCTCCACATAATATATCAACTCCAATTATCCCCCTCTGCCTGCCGACTACTCACTTTTTTTTTTGGTATTGCTTACTTGCAGAGCCAAAACCTGCTTTACCCTCTCTCCAGCTCTGTGGTGGTTATGGCCAGTACTGTGGTCAGTTTTGTGGTGCTTCTGAGGGGAAAGAGGAAGACAAAGTTCCATGTGTAACACTCAGTGTTTTGGTTTTTTGAATAAAGTGTCCCCTCTTGTGCTTCTACTGGTCCGACATGTATGTCGCACTCTGAGGCTGAGTGTGTGTGATTTCATAAAGGGGTACGTCTCAGCCTTCTCTGTCCCCGCATTTTGGAAATCCGTGTCCATTAGACTGTAAAAGGAGTCAAGGTAGCCACAACATTTATCTGCTAAAGATAAGGTATATTTTGCCTTTGGAAGGGTTAACTTTAAAAAAAATGTATAGAAGAGCAAAGGGGGAGGATAATTTTTTAAAACAAACCAAGTACTTTGCAGGGTCTATTTATTTATTTTGGTAAAAAGTGATTTCTTTTGGTGAGATTTACATTAAGTATTAGATCTTGTTTATGCCAGATGTTTTGGAGGTTATTTTTCTTTCAAACAATAGGTAACAAAATTCCAGATGCCATCCAAGGTGGGTTGAAGAAAGGAAAAATTTCTGGGAACCACTGTGTGAGTAAATGACTTACGGTGTTTGATTTTATATACCGGGCCACCACCTGTATAAATGATTCAGCCCAAGCTATAATACACTTTGTGGTTTATTTCCCCCTCTCCATTAAAGCCCTCAAGGGAAAATATACATTCAAATGATCACTCAGCCCCCTCCTAATGGAGCTAGACCTTTCCCCGTAAATAGGCCTCTCCTGATGCGGCAGTTACAGGTGATTTTTTTCCCCCTCAAAATCATATCAAAGGTCCCTTTATAGAGGAGACCACATGTAATGCTGTGAAACATTCCTGCTCTCCAGCCCTCCTGCTTTACGGTCTCGGAAAGCAAACATTAGAGCTTAGATCAGAGAGTGTGGACACAAGATAACCCCCATACACAAACAGTGTGTGACTGTTAAAGCTAACACAGCAAATAGGTTGTCTGTCTCTCCCCACTCCCCTTTCCTTGGGAGAGGGGAGTCTCCTCATAACTTGCAGTCAAAGATTTCTTTGATGTGTTTGAATCTCTGTACTAAGGTTGCTGCTCATTGACATGAGAAACTTTTAACGTTTCTGCTCCAGCTCTGTGAGGTTGAAGTTTCAGGTCAGACTGCGACATGATCTGCAAAGCTTGCCAAGACCATGTCTGATCTCAAATTGCCCTTGGAACACCCAAAATAGTGCATCTGATGTGCCGACGCGTACATCACAGTGTGAGGCTGACCATGTTTGACTGCATAAAGGGGTACTTTTCAGTCTTCTGTTCCTGTGACTCACAGGGACAGTTTCCAAAAGTCTGGGACCTGCTCTTTTAAGAGAAAAAAAATGCAAAGAATTTTCCTTTTTATAAGACCAAAGGAACATTTCACAATAAAAATCTTACAACAAAAAACAAAACCCCAACAACCCACAGTGGTATTTCTGCTAAGGCGCTGAGCTCCTGATTTAGAACCTATCCAACTCCCCTTGAAGAGACTGTTCAGTGACTGTAATCGAGTTACATCAGGCTCACACATTGGACTTATTGGGCATGGTCAGTTGCCAAGGGGACCTTTGTAGCCACAAAGGCAGTGGTGGAAGGGGCATTGTATTTACTTATTTAAATCCCTATTCCTTTTTACTATAAAATTATGTAGATCTTTTGTTTCCACATGCATTAGAATTCTCTCTATATTGTATATCAGCCCCTTACTGCTTCAATTAAGAGACTCAAATTGTGTGGATAATTTGAAAATCTTCGCCAAGATTTTCAAAAGTAGGTACCTAAAGTTAGAGAGACAGACTGGGTGAAGTAATATCATTTATTGGACCGACTTCTGTTGGTGGGAGAGGCAAGCTTTGGAGCTTACACATGTAAGTGGCGGAATGGTCCCGCTATTGTGGGGAACTTTCCTGGCTTCTGTACTACTCCGGTGAAATGGGCGGGCGGAAGGATCTGAGTTCTCGCGTACTTCCTTTACCCAGAGGCCTCCCTGCCCCCGAGGACTCCCCTTCCACTCTCCTGTCTGGCAGAGTCCTTGTAACCCCAACAAGGCTGGCCCCAGGATTCCTGGGGAGCTTGACCCCCAACCTTGCTGTGGTTACCTAGGACTGGGGCAAGGGTGTCCCCACTTTGGGATACTCTCTCTGCACTGGACACTTCCCTGACTCACTGATCATTACCTACGATTTAAAACAAATACAATTTATTTAATCCACAATTAGTTTAAAAAGGAATAAGGGAAAATGGGAAAGGTTAAAGGAAACACATCACCCCGCTCTGTGGCAGGAACATCACAAACAGCGTCTCTGGAATGTCAGGGCAGTTCACAGTCTGTTCCTTGTAGGTCCCAGGCCTTCTTCTTAGGCCCTGGCTGTGCTGCACTTGCTCTGGTGGTGGCCACACACACTCTCAGGCTCTAAGTCAGGGATCTCAAACTCAAATCACCACGAGGGCCACATGAGGACTAGTACATTGGCCTGAGTGCTGCATCACTGACACCTTTCATATAAAGATACCAAAGGCCCCCCCTTTGCCGCCGCCCCCAATCTACCCCTTCCATGAGGCCCTGCCCCTGCCCCACCTCTTCCCACCCCTTCCCCGCCCCCATTCCAACCTCTTCCCCAAAGTCCCCACCCCAAATCCGCCCCTCCCCCCCATTCCAACCCCTTCCCCAAATTCCCACCCCTGCCCCACCTCTTCTACGCCTCCTCCCCTGTGCGTGCAAATCCCAGCTCCTCCCCTCTCCCTCCTGGAAAGTGCTAAGTGCAGCCAAACAGTGGTTTGGCGGCGGGAAGCACCTGGAGATAGGCAGAGGAGCGGGGACATGGCACACTGGTGTGGGAAGGTGGGCAGCGGGTGAGGGGAGCTTGGTGGCTGCAGGAAATAACTCCGCGGGCCACATATTTGAGACCCCTGGTCTAGAACTTTGCTGAATTAACTCCTGCCTGAACTAGAACATCTGCTTTAGGAAAACATCCAATCTAGATTTAAAAATTGCCATTGATGCAGAATCCACTACAGCCCTTGCTAAGTTGTTCCAATGGTTAATTACTCGCACTGTTAAAAATGTGTATCATTAGTGGTCTGAATTTTTCTAGTGTCCAAATTCCTACCTGTAATGATGCTGCCCTCGGTGGGACACTTCTGAGAGTATTAATTCAGGACAAATTGCTTAGAGCAGGGCAGTTACAGCCCTAGGCTGGGGTTTCTCCACTTCTAAGGCACACCAAACCAGCCAGACAGAGAGGACTTTGGTTTTACCCTACTGGCTAGCCATAAGTCACACCAGAAATTTCCATACACACTCCAGTTTCCCAGTATCACCATCAGTGCCACTCGTTATGGGGACAAATGGTTATGAAAACCAATGCCCCAGTAAAAGAAAAAAAGGTTCTCCCGATCCCAAAGGACCAAGCCCCAGACCCAGGTCAATATACAAATCAGATCTTAACCACAAATCACGCTGTTGCCAATCCTTTAGAATCTAAAATCTAAAGGTTTAGTCATAAAAAGAAAAAAAGATATAGATGAAGCTAAAATTGGTTAACTGCAATCAATGACATACAGTATTGGCAAAGTTCTTGGTCCAGGCTTGCAGCAGTGATGGAATAAACTACAGGTTCAGATCAAGTCTCTGGAGTACATCCACAGCTGGGATGGGTCATTCAGTCCTTTGTTCAGAGCTTCAGTTTGTAGCAAGGTACCTCCAGAGGTCATAAACAGGACTGAAAACAAGATGGAGGAGATGCAGCAGCCTTTTATAGTCTCTTCCCATGTGGCCTCCCTTTCTTTGTTCCAAAGACAAGCTATCCAGCGCATGGCATGAAAAAACCTTAGAGTTCTGTCCATAGGCATGTCCCTGCATACCTTGCTGAGTCACAAGGTGTATCTGCCTTCTCTCAATGGGTCAGTTGTATAACTGATGGTACTTAATGGGCCATCAAGCAGGCTAGGCCATGCTGATGCCAAGTTGTCTGGGGTGTCACCCAGAAGCATAATACAAGTTTGAAATACAGACAGTATAGAGCCAATACTTATCACTTTAAATACAAAAATGATACATGCATACAGATAGCATAATCATAACCAGCAAACCATAACCTTGTCTTAGACACCTTATTTGACCCCCTTTATACAAGATTTGGTGCCACTACAGGATCTTGATTGCAACAGTGATCTATACGGTCCCAATTTGTGTCAATAACATCACACTACCATTGGATCTTTACACCTTTATCATCTAGACCAAAGAGTCCATTATCAAATTTTTATTCCCAGTGTAGGTACTTTTAGACTGTGATCAAGTCACCAATTAACCTTCTCTTTTTTGCTCCTGGAGTCTGTCACTATACAGCATGTTTTCCAATCTTTTAACCATTCTTGTGGCTCTTCTCTGAACCTTTCTTTGACCTTTTATCTTTACGGTCACTTTTGTGTGGCATGGTGCTTAGCTGGAAATATTGATTAAAAAGGCAATGTGGAGCACTGGGATTTAAATTTAATTTAATAAAAAAGTTGCTTTTTTAAAAGTATGTCTACATCATTGCCCCCTGCCCCAGTGGTTCTTGACTGCCAGACGGGGCCCTTGAATCCACTGGTAATAAACTGTAAGTTAGAGCAGCCGTTATGGATCAAGCCCCCCAGTCAGCCCATGGATCAACAGAGCTCAAAGATGAATTAAAGCCACCTTCCCCCACCATCATTCCCCAGTCTTACACAGATCATAGGTTGGCCACGTCAGAGAACCGGGGCCTTAATTATCTGCAACTGATGACTATGGAGAAGAAAATGAGCTAATTTTCCTTTTAAAATTGTGCATTACTGTTTTGATGTCTTATAAAGAAATGGCAACTGATCTTTTATTTCAAAGCCACTACCAAAAAGGAATTATCTTTAGATTTTCATACTTGCCACCTATGCAGCAATATTTAAATTGACATGGAAAATTTGGTTCTACAGTAGGAACATTCATGCTACCAAAAAAAAAAAAAAAAAAAAGGGCCATGAAAGGGAAACAGTTTCAGTGTGTGGAAACTGTAACTCTGTAGGTGGTATTAAGGAAGCATTTCCTTCTCATAACCAAGAACCACTCTAGCCCCAAACCATACCAAATAGAAGATTAAATTAGTGCAATCTTCCCACAGCACATTTTCAAACAGCAAGGTCTACAGCAGCTCATTGAGTGACATACTTTGAGAGCCACAAAAACTAGACATGCTGCTTTGATTTACAAAAATCATATGGGGTTTTTTCAACTTCACTTGGCAACTCTTCCTGATTAGCGCAACTAATTTGCCTCAGTTCTGGGTGACAGGCAACACAGGGCCCTGATCAAACACTTTGGGAATTAATTGATACATCCGTTATATTTCTGTTTCCTTTAGCTTACTTCCAGTCTAAAGACAAATATCAGAAGCAATATACAAAGCCAATTTCAGCATCTCTTCTCCATCAGCTACTATTATTTCAGCAAAAGCTTTGGTTAAAGACAACATTGTCTAGACAAAAAGAGAGTAGTTTTTCTTTTCTTTAAACAAAAATAAACTCTCAAGTCTAAAAAGCACTAAAAGGTCTAAATGAAACTAACAAAAATCCACCAAAGTCAGAGATAAGGATGACTGAATTTGGATGCCTATACTTAATTCATGCTGTTGATGAGTGCTTGTATATGTTAGTAGACTAACAGCCTTAGCTTTGGCTTTTCTGGAATTTGTAGGTTCAAGACAGTCTCCTGTTTTGCTCTTAATTTCCTAGGCTTCTTTCACATTTATTGCAAGGTGCTTAGATGTTATGTCAATGGAGTCCATGTAAGTACTTTAGATAGATAGCTTGCTCTGAGTTTTCTATTTTGAGGGTATAGCTCTAAGGGCAAGTTATGCCCTAAGCTGTGCATCCCAGCTTCCACTGCCTTCAATGAAGAAGTTGAAGATTTTAACAAGTAAAAAAGGGACATACTCTATTTACAATTATGAGTGAAGAAATCTGAAGCAATAATAAAAAGCAGCTCTTAGCAAAATAATGGCCCTTCTCTGCTATTATTTGGACTCTCTTTCTCGCAGACTAAAATTATCCAAAATACTGTTTTGCTCTAGCTCCAGGATATAGGTATTTGCTTGAACTCTCCAATGGAATTTAAATAATTATCATTAAGTCTGTTAGAAGTTTTGCCTCAGGACAGGCTAAGTTTTTCAGGGTTTGGCCCACTATTTCACTGTTTTTATTTCAATTTCTTGAGGATTCATTGCTCATAAATGCATGTTTGTTTTCATATGATAATAGCACAAAAAGGAATAACTTTAGTGTTTTATTAGATTATCCATTTTACTGTTTTTACTGTCTAGTTCACTACAAAATATTATTGCAATTTTACCTCTTTAGTGCCCAGTCATTGGCTTCAGAAAAAGACTTGGGCCTAGCTTAGTGGTGGGCAACCTGTGGCCTGCGGGCTGCACACAGCCCATCAGGGTAATCCACTGGCAGGCCACGAGACAGGGTTTACATTGACCGTCCACAGCCACCTGCAGCTCCCAGTGGCCACAGTTCGCCATTCCTGGCCAATGGAAGCTGCAGGAAGTGGCAGCCAGCATCTCCCTGTGGCCCACGCTGCTTCCCGCAGCTCCCATTGGCCGGGAATGGCAAACCACGGCCACTGAGAGCTGCGGGTGGCCGCGCTTCCAGGTGGTCAATGTAAACACTGTCTCACAGCCCACCAGCAGATTACCCTGATTGCCGCAGGTTGCCCACCACTGGCCTAGCTCTTCAAAGCTAATTAGTCACCTAACTCCCATACCTTTGAGGATCTGGGCCTTAGGTCCTGATTTTCAGAGGGTCTGAACATCTGCTGCAGCCATGATTTCAGATGGAGTTGTGGGTCCTCAGTTATCAGTAAAGGTGTTGTATCTTTGCCCCACAGAAGCATCTCCTGCTTAGGAGCTGCCTCTGTCCTCTAAGGGCTAGGCTCTGTGGTGGGAGGGAGTAATTGCAGACCTAGCAAAGTCAATGGATCAACTGTCATGTGCCCCATATGGCTCTTTGGACCTCTTTCAAAGCCTACTGAAGTTGTGGGAGTTTCCATTTACTTCACTGGACTTTGAAAGAGGCTCTGAGGGTAGAATCCACAATGCTACTTAGACACCTAAATGTGGCTTTAAGTGCTTAAGTCTCCCATTGTGATTCACAAAACTCCCACTGAACCCTGTAGGCACCTAAATTCCCTCAGTGCCTGAGATTTTTAAAATAAAAATTCCCTAGGTACCTAGGTTTTTTGCCTTGGGGCAGGCGCATTGCTGCCTCACTCTAGGTGTCTGGATACCTATCTCCTGCCTAAGCCCCAGAGCAATTCACAAACTAGGGGAAGATAGGTGCCTAACTGGCCCAAGGAGCCTGATCTGGTAGGTGCTATCTGAGTACACCTATTGGATTGGGCCCCATTCAAAAGCTGGCTAGAGGAGATGGTGGTGCCCACCTTATAATTTTTAATTCAGTGGTTAGAGCACTCACCTGGGAGGTGGGAAACCTACATTCAATGGAAGAGCTTCAACAGGAGAGACTGAGGGAGTCCTACATCAGAATATCCTGTAGCTCAGTGGTTGGAACACTCTCCTGAGAGAATAAGAGACCCCAGTTCTCATTCTTTCTTCCCTATCTGGTGTGGCACGGTGGGGGGGGGAATTGAACCTGGGTCTTCCACATCCTAGGTGAGTACTCAAATCACTGAGCTAAAAGTTACAAAGCCATTGCTGCTCCTGCCATTTTGTGTGTAATGAAGCACACAAACTATCTCCTTCCCACAAGAAACTATATAGGCCCCTACACCAGGAGAGGGGTTCCTGTTTGTGGATTGCTAGCAGAGCTAAGCACCTCCCTGCATCCTGGACTCAGGTACCTGTATCTGAGAAAGGAGTGAACCTTAGCACATTGGTGTCTCTCATTGGCTAACTTAAGCAGCCCTGCTTGCTTGACATGCTGGCTTTTGTGAAGCACATTCCTGTGATTTCCCCCCCGAGGTGCTTAGTTAGGTGCCATGGAGCTCTGTGTTGCAACACCTAAGTCTCTGTGTGGATTCCACCCTTAGCGCCTGCCTTGCAGCAGTTATCAAGAAGTCAACCATTTCGTGGTAAGGATATAATCAGTGCTGAGTGTTTCTTTCTGATTTTGGAATTTGTCTTCATAGCTGAATTTGTCTCTATTGTATATTTTCCTTGGATGATTTTGAATGTCATAGGAACATTTGGAAGAAATGCAAACAAAAGTTTTGTATGTTTTCATTTCAGTATATTAAATGTCTCTTCTTGTTTACTTTTCTTTTCCTCTTTCCCTTCTCACCCCACCACCTTCTCTGCAACTGATCTCATGCTGTTTTAAAAAGAATTTTTCATGTTTCTTTTCCTTTCCTTTATAAAAATGCTATCTTCCTGCTGCCCTACTATTGCACTATGCTGGGCTGAGTTGCCCACTTTTGAAGGCAATGTTTTCAATGTCATTCTCCTGTCAACACTTGTTTCTCAGAGATCTGATCCCAGTTCACCACTTCTGCTTGAACCTTTTCTGGAAGACTCTTCCCTCCTATTATTTCAGCTTCTTCATCCTTTGCGCATGGGAGGAGTGAATGTCCATTCTGCCATAAGCTGTTTTGTCCCATGATCTCCAGCTGACCCTCTTTGCATTGTTATCTCTAGAAAGCTCCTTTGCAGGTATCATCAGGCCTCACCAAGCTGGCGATCACAATGCTGGTGCTCCAGTGTTTATCTTACTAGGATGAGGCTTAATTAGGATCTTCCTGTTCTATGCAGGGCTACTTTTCACAGTGGCCTATTGTTTCCAAATTCTTTGCATCCCAAGCTACAGTGGTGTCTACTTCTCCAACTTGGTGCATCCTTGTTTTGCTTATCTTTCCTTGTCTTTGCTTATCTTGACAGTCAGGCAATGGATTGCCATGTCTACCTGGAACAAGAGGCCCTAATGGAGTCTATTTTTTCCCTCTCGCTATTAAAGTAATAATTATCCTAAAAGGCATTTCCTATTCTCACCTATTTTCCCCACTGGGCTTGCACAATGTCTTGTGTGGCAAAACATTCTCTCTCATTTGTCCTGCTACTGAAGTCTCTGTTTCTCTCCTCAAGCTCTGTCAGAAGGGTCTTCCAGCAGCAGGACCTTACCAAAATTCTTTTTCACATATTCATCTTTTCTGCAGACTCCTCCCTTGCATCATAGTCTGCAATGTTAAATGTATTGGTTTAAGTAGGACTATGTGAACAGGAGTTGTCATGGTATTTCATACGTACATCTTTCCTAATAGCTTTCAACTAGTGTGAGACCAAAGCTTAACTGAAATATTTTCCAATGCCACATCATTCTAAAGGACAGTTTCTAATTGTGAGTCGCTCCAGATTTAGAGCCCTGACCTAGGACTTGGACAGGTGGGAAGTCAGGTAGGAGGATCCACAGGAAGTAGGATAAGCTTCTATGAGGCAAATCCTGAGGTAGGGGCTACAAGGAGTAGGGAGATCCCTAGGGGAAGCTGCCAGAGTCCCTGGTAGGGGGAAAACCTGCCACATAAGAAGCAAGAGAGAAGAATTCTGCAAGAGTTGGGGAGGCCCTTAAGAAAGAGCTTCAGTAGAGCCCAAGAGGGATGGAAGAATTGTTATTTGGATGTTTAGCATTAGACTTAGACCTCTGGCCAAGACATTTGAAGTTCAGCCCTTTCCAGAGGTTAAAAAAAGTCCAATCAAGTCACAGAATGGAAATGACAAGCTGGTGCAGTGCAGAGGAAGCAGCCACAGAAGTATTAGAGATGCTAATCTGTGTAATACTGACTCCTGATGCAAGAAGGTGCTACAACTGTGAGCAGAAATGGATACAGTGCCTAAATATAGATATAGTGATCAGAATTTAGGAACATATTTTTTTAAAAACATCTTGATCAGTAAACCTAAAACATCTGCTCTTAAAATGGATTTTCTACATATAAAAATGTCATACTGGAATTTAAAGAGATTGTCTTTGGTCCTTCTGAGGCCACAAGGATGTTTTTTTGGGTCCCCTTTCAATGATCTGGATCTCCTGTTTCCGGGATTACAAAACAGCCTGTCACTGGTGCAAGAATGATGCCCATCATGGGCATCTGGACAGTGTAATATTTTGGAGGGAAATTTCATATTTGGGGGAAGCAAGAAAACATTTTTGGCAGGCTGATTTTTTTAAAAAAAACAGTGGTGGTTTGAAACTGCTCAGAGGTTTGGAATGTTAGTAGTTCCAGGGGAAATAGATTTCTTTCCAGAAAGAGGATGAAGTGGTCAAAGCCATACAGGTATAGTACATTAGATGGCTTTGCAATTCACCACATGCATAGCACTACAACTACATACATGTGGCTGTGGAGTGTGTGCAAGGATACATCGATATGTTATGGAATTTAAAAGCATGTACATTGTCACAGCTAGCAGCTAGGTGATGGAGTCCTATTGTAACTATCCATGTGTCTAGAAAGGCATCAACAAACTTTCTGGCCAACAGAAAATGTAAATTGTCAGTAAACTTTATTTGCTGAATGCTTTTTCTTGCCCATGATGAAACGTTGTGGTATCTGAAATGAGCAATAAATAAAATGACTATAGTTTTTAACATTGTGCAGTCCAGTATGCAGAGTCCTTGGCAGGGCTTCAGTGAATATTATTGGAAATACATTAGTTCCATAAGCCTAAATTTGGAAATAGCTACAATAATACTAAGCACAAGCAAATTGTGAAAGCAAAATCCAACCAAAGTAACATCAGGTCAGCACTGGACCTACGTCATCCTATTTGTTTTTCACTTACAAATCTAAGCTGATGGCCAACAAGTTTAGAAAAATTCCTGCACTTCCAAACAAGGAGAATATAGGAAAGAGGGATTATATGGCTAGTTTGCTGTCTGCTAACACATTCAGTTGGCTCAGAGGTACTTATCCCATAGGATTATAGAGACATCATTCTGCATAAAGACAAATTTCTTGTGCTTGAGAAGCTCTTTGCTGTGTCAGAGATGTGAAGCAAATTTACAAGGGGCATCTGAAATCAAGTGAAACTCAGTTGGCTTCAGGTTTTATTACAAGTTCAAAGCTCCTCTCTGGTTTTGGGAAAGCTCAAGACTCTTTTGAGTGAACAAGGGCCAATTTATGATTTCACATTGGAACACTAGAAGACTTGCAAAAAAACCTCAAAACAAATTCAGATTTGCCTGATTTACACCTTATTTTTGGAATTCATGGGAAGCGTGGACTCAAAGTAATATGCAGCAGGTGCAATGCTACAGGGAGGGAATGAAAAGAATGTTTCTCCTGGAAAACAAAAATGCTGAATTTCACACAATTCTATGCAATAGCTTAGTTCTATGCAATAGCCAATTCACTCCACAAAACTGGAGTGAAGGGTGAAGTGTTGTGGAGCAGAGTATTGTTGGCCAAATCCTCCCATGTGTTAGGACAGCTTATCTTTGCACTGGTGAAGCTATTTTAAAACCCAGTTAGCTGGCCACAGGAGAGTCATCCCACATAGAGAGAGCCTCAGATTACGCAAAGCTGCCATAGACACTATGCCAACCCCTTCTCTGGAGTTTGTATTGAGGCCATAGAGAAAGGGGGCATGGCTGTGCACCAGCAATCCCACTCTGCCATAAAATCCCTTGGGACTAGGGTTGTGGACTTTAAGCCACCTTTTGCAGTCACCTCCTGGATATTGTCACCGGTGCCCGCCATTCAGAGTGATTGATCAAACTAACAAACCACCTTAGTAAAAGAAGAAATGCCTCTGAATAGACAGGCTGCTGGGGCTAAATAAAATCAGATTTGGTTCTACATGGATCCTAACAGAAGAGAGTGGGTCTAATGCTTCAGATCCCTGATCTTATATTTTTATAGGCATTTTTCTTTAATTTGTGACAGTGTGTGGATCCAGGCTGATATTTAATTTTGCGGGAGCTTTGGAATCCAAATGAAGATCAGGGTCAAAACTCCATAGTTAGCACTATGAAACCAAAACTGTATGTACAAAGAACTCAGGACTCTGAGCCATTCAAAATCTGCATCCATATTTGCTTTAGCTTAGTGAGGCTCTGATTTTTGGTCTTTTAAAGATACTGACTGACCCATTCTATTGTCTCATGCTGAATATGATGTGCTCAGATAATGGTATGTACAGTATATACCTTAAATAGTGTGAAAAGAGAGAATAGTTGCTGGAGCTAAACTTCTTCTGTGGATTGTAATTTTCCACCCTCTGCCCCTCATTCCTCTGTTTTGTTGGGCACTTTTGAAAAAATTGGGAAAAAATACCCTGCAAATGCTCATCTCCTCAAAGGCAGATATAAAAACCGGTTTGTAGAAGAAGACAGCTGAAAGGTATTCCGTTATACCTCCACAGATAAGTGGACCAGTGCTCAAGCCATCAATTATATCTGTCACTACACTGGTTATCTTATATCCTAAGTGCTATGCACTGGCACCTGAACTCCGTAACAGGTGTCTTCAGAAATATAGTGGAATTGTGTAGGTAAAACCAATTGTCAGACAGATAAACTCACAAAGATTCCAAGTCTATCTGCAATAATCATGGCATATGCAGTCTATAAAGTCTTGGAACATCCATAAAGCAGAGCGAGGAGTTAGGTAGAGGGGTGGTAAATTCTTTTTTTAACTACTACATTTTATTTATGCTGCTATTCTACTATTCAGATCTGAAGGACACCTTAGAATTAGAGGGTTTTCCTTCCATGCAATTCTCAAAATCTCAGCATGGGGGAGATTGGGAAAATAACTGAGGTCAGAGAGAAATTACAGTCGTATCTATCATCTAAGGGTTTGTCCAGGGTTTAAACTGGATTGATTTGACATGCATGATTTAACATAAAATATGCAAGCTGCACTAATAGTGTAGACATGGTATGGCTGTGCCCTGTTTCAATTTGCATCACTGTGTGCAAATGATGTTGGCTTGCTGAATACTGAGAATGAGGTCTCTAGGTACCACTGTAATAAAAATAATAGTAAGGAATCTACTCACTACATTAAAAGTGTAAGCAGAGTCAGGATGAGCTCCACCCTGACATCTGGTGGTGAGTTTGGCAAGTTGTGGAAAAGAACTTCAGGGGCTGATCTCATTTGCATAGGCACACACACCCCACCTAGCATGAGCCCATAGCTGCCCAAATGGTCACTTTGGCTGCTGTGGGATCCCCAGTTTCTCTGTTATTGGGGCAGGAAGAATAAATTGTAATTATCCTGATTATGTGAATCAAGGACAGTGGAACTGTACTTGGCCTTTTGTTATGATGGAGGGACTCCCCATCAACTAAGTAGCACTCGCTAGGCAAGGGACATGGGTTCCAAAACTCAGTGAATTGAGAGAGGCTGGGGACAGTATAACTTAGATAATACTTTTACTTTACAATCCAAGAGACACAGACAAGGTTTTCATCTCGAGGCCAAAAGACCAAAAACATCAAGACACTTGATCATGGCCTTTGATAGGCCAAGAGACTACTGACACTTGATCTTAGCCATAAGGCTGAGAAGCAGTACGTGGTATGGGGCCCCTGGTGAGGGCCTTACATGCTAATTGCACTTCCTCCTCTTTCCACTGTGGAATATCAGAACTAATTTTGATTCCATTAGGAGTCTAGTTACTGGCTGCTGAGCTGAATTCACTTTGGGCCAATGGTGCACCAGCACTGAGGCTCCCTTACAACAGGCTGAAATCACAAAAGAGCTAAACTTACTAAGAGCTGAAATCACTGAGTGCTGTGTTAAGTAGTGGGGAAGCCTGAAGATATATTGCAGAGCAGTTTGCGGGACAGCTGGCAGAGCAGAGCAGCTCTTGGAGCAGAGCAGAGCGGCTTGTGGGATGGCTGGAACGGCGCATGGGATGTCTGGCAGAGCAGAGCGGCTGGTGGAGTGGAGCAGTTTGTGGGATGGCTGGAGCAGCTCATGGGGTGCAGCTGGCAGAGAGGAGCGATTCGTGGGACCGCTGGTGGAGCGGAGCAGAGCCCCATGGAGAGGTGGGGCAATTGGCTTTGGACCACATAAGGTGCCCCTTAAATCCCCCCCCCCCATCTCCACCCAGGTTGGGAGGTAAAACTCTGCAGATAAACTTTCGAGCTCTGGACTTTGGGACTTTGGGTGACTTTGGGTTGCTGGACTCAAGAACCAAAGGGAAAAGGGCATGCTCCAAATTGCTTGGGGTGGGTTTTTTTGCTCATGGGTTGTGTTATGAATCCTGTTGGTGGTGTTTCCCCAACATAATGCCACATTGCTTCTCTCTGTTATTAAAAGGCTTTTGCTACACTCAGACTCTGTGCTTGCGAGAGGGGAAGTATTGCCTCTTGGAGGCGCCCAGCGGGGGTGGTATATATTTGTCCCAGGTCACTGGGTGGGGGCTCGAGCCGGTTTTGCATTGTGTATTGGAATGGAACCCAGAGATACTGAACCCGGCCTTTGTTGCTGCCAACTCTGACGGGCAGAAGGGTTACAAAAGTATAGAAATGAAACAAAAGTGCACTCTTTAGAGTGCTTGACCGCTAATCAGTATGAGCTTTAAGAGCAAAGGACAAGCATACATGTCTTGCTACAGGAGGATATTGAATTGCCATAAAGGTGTCAAGCAAAGGTCAAGGAGCTGAAGAAGAATATATTCCCCAAGTGGGAGGCAAGAGAAATCCTAGGATGTTTTTCATGTGACAATCCATCCATCAGTAAATATTGGAAGTCAAAAGGTCCTTCACATATAGTACCAAGTGTCAAGACTTTCCATCTCATTTTAAGAAAATTCTATAAATAGAAATGACACTGGTTCTAATAAAATAGCAAACATTTGACATTTGACTACATAAATACTGCATGTTGACAACAAAGGATAAAGAGCTATACAATACCCTGGCGCATGAAAAAACATAAACAGAAATATATGCTAAGATATGTTGCAAGCTATCAGAGAATTCTATTGCATGCTATCAAACCTAAGTGGAAAACAGATAATGTAATAGGTGTGGTCTAAAATAACAATGGAAACATCAACAATACTGAAACACTGTCAGAGAAGTACCAGTGAAACAAACTCATCCTCTACGACTAGGCTCTATAACCCTTGCACAAATTCTGTAAGCCTCACAAAAACTGATAGCTGTGTGCCAGATTAACAACACTAGACACAATGTGAACCATCCTTCGCTCTCCTGGCAGAAGTCTGCATTACCAGTGTGTTCTTACGTGTATTTTATTGGCTACTTATTTGCTGGATGTAATCCAGGTGGAAACCACAAGTAGAAATCTTTAATGTTTTTTTCATCAAAACATTTTTTACAAAATGTGGCTTTTTGACAAAAATGTTAATGGTTTCCAAGAAACATTTCACACTGGTTGAAATTTTCCAGTTTTAAATGAAAATTCGATTTTTTTTTTACCAAAAATGATGTTTAACCCCCCCCCATTACTTTTCAGTTTTTAATTTAAAAAATGAAATTATTTTTTCCCAAAAATTTTCATGAAAAACTGGCTCTCTTTTGACCAGCTCTAATTATATGTCTCCTGTCCTTCACCCTCCTGCATCACCTTCTTTTCTGGCTTAATTTATGGTGCCAGGACTGTCCCCGTGACAGAATAGATGAGGTTTGGCCAATCCACACAATTTTTTTGTTATAATCTCTCAAATTCACATAACATCTGCCGGTTTTGAGGAAGATTATATGGATTAAAAGATTTGCCAGCTGAGTCCTTTCACTGTCCTATTGACAGTCCCCCATTTTACTCTTCCACAGGGGTATTTTGGATGACATGTGTCGATGGCTTTAGATTTTGAAAAAACTGCATTATTTTGATGAAGTTATTGAGGTAATGAGAGGCTGAAGAATTATATTTCTCAGAGATGACTCTGGGATATGTAGAAATGCAATGGCTGGAAACCATTAATGGCACTAATATCTCCCCACTCCTCCTATCAGCCTTATCTGAAAGGCTGGCATGACAGTAAAGCATTTTTTAAAAACATCCAGCACTACTATGGGCAGGTTCTTAGAAAATGGATGAAGTGTAATGTGACTTGAGGACTGTAATTAATTATTAATATCAATATAGTTATTAATAAAGTGTGTTTGCTCTCATACCTTAGTGATCGTTAAGGACAACTTCAACACGTCATCCTGATCTGAATACTTCACAATGAGGATTCAGGCATCTAATGTCCAAAAAGTACATTTCATTATAAGTCACAGAGCCTGGTTTTCCTTTCATTTGCAACAGTGTAAATCAGGTATTATTCCCTTGAAGTCAATGGAGTTAGATCTGTGTAAGCCAAAGACTAATTAGCGCCATAATGTCAAAGGAAAACATAAGGACACAACTACCTCAAACATCTCAGGTTCTAACTCAGAAAAATCACAGGACAGTTTCCACTAGGGGCACAATAAGGGCATAAGGGAGGGCACTGGGCATGGAAGAGAGAGCTCTGAGCCTTCTCAGGAAAATTCTGGTTGTAGCCCTGGCTTCTACATAAATCTCTGGCCTGCAGAAAGGTGGGAATTCACCTTTTTCTGTGCAAACTACTTTCTCTGTAATCAGCAGGAACACTCTCTCCTGTCACTTCACACTCTTACAAAAGCCTTTTCCAGCATGCTTGTTTTGTAGCTGCTCCTTTAAATGTGGGAGGGAGAAGCAGGGTAGCCGTTAGGTGGCCATTTTGCTTCTGGCTGCTGTAGGTTACATCTTCCTCTCCTCCAGCTGGTAAGTTTTATTTTTTTTAAATTTCTACTACATTTTCCCCTGGATTTTTCCCTTATTCTTATTTGTGAAGATGTGACATCCTCATGCCACCTAGTGCCTCCTGAGCACTAACCATACCCTTACACTAAGCCTGAGAAAACTCAGGCCAAAAGAAGGGATATATTTTTGCTTTTCTTTTTTAAAAGATAGACGGAAGGTTAGGTTTGGCAGGAACAGTCCTAGAACACCATAATAAAATGGCTTTAGACCTGTAAGTGGTTTTAAAGTCAATACTGAACTTTGAATCAATCTGCTGTATCCAGCTGGGGTTGTTGCTTTTATTTTATAACCATAAAGTTTTACTCAAGTTAGTTACATAAATCCCAAGAGGGGTCTTTATGGCTTTGGATACATGAAGTTGTTCAAAGGAGGGTTCATGAGAGAGGAATTTGCAGCTCTTGAAAGAGGGTGCTCTGGAGAAGCAAATGCCTTGGTTTGTGTTCTCTCTCTCCCTCTCACACCCAGCACGCCTTGAGTTTTAAGTATGATATTCACAGTGTGCTTTTTTTCATGGTTGGGGTTAATTTACCTGAGGCTATGAAGCCTTTGCAATAACTAGGACAATCTAAGTAAATCCCTAGGAACCTGAGCTCACTAATTACTTTTAGAACTCTATTAATTACAAGAGTGTTAGTCCTGATTTGCATGTGGTGTGAGGTCAGAACCGAGCCATCTGATTCAAGGAAGTTTCCTGCCTCAGAAGTTGTTCAATTCTTTAAGGGGATGGGAGGGTGATTCTAGATTAGGAAGTGGTGTTGTCAGTTCATGTATGATTGAATCACCAAGAAGTATTATGTAAATTAGGAAATTGTCTCTGTTTTGGTGAAATCTTAGTATTTACAGTCCATACTTGGTTGGCAGGACATTTACAGAATACAGTGATGCTTTCTGACTGGCTATAGTTAATATTATAATGGTGTCTATAAAGGCCAATAAATACAAAGGCTGGCAGAGTTGCTTATTCTTAGCTATAAATTACATTTAATTAAAAATAAAACATTTTGGCCTTGTACTAAAAGTGCTTTGGGAGCCCTAGAAGTGCACCTTTTATTCAGTCTTAATGCTTACATACAGAAAATTAGTATGTTGGAAATAAAAACCCTAGGGCTGCTGTGTCATGCTTCCAGGGGGCACCAGGGTTGTGAAGCACCTCATTTCCACCTGCCCTTAGTGTGAGGACACCTTGCCTTTGCCTCCTGGGGGTGGGGAAGTCCATGGGCAACACAAGCATTTGCTGCTAGGCCTACACTGTCTCTCTACAGGTTAGCAATAGGCATGCTCCAATCTCCGAATGTCCCCCTGGAGTGTCCAATGCCTGATCCACTGACCACTCATGTTATTCGCAGATTTGCTGCTCCCAAAGAAGCAGCTCACGCAGTTCAATCACTGCTCTGCTTAACACACAGCACTTAGATATGTTTATAGTGAAATCTAATATAGGTTTATTTAATAAAGCACAGAGATCAAGTAATAGCAAGTAGAAGCATTGGAAACATAATGATAACTTATAAAGTAAAATAATAACACATTCTAGAGCCTCAACTTAATTATCAAGATACTTTCATGTCTAAAGTGTTTCTCACCAGCGCTTACTGCCAGGCTGGCTGTGACCCTCTTTTCATGGGACAATCACACTGTCAGCTTCTCTCCTTGGTGAAGGATAAAATCTGGTGTCCTCTTTTTATTTTTTTATACAGTTACAGACTATTGTCTTTTACCCCTGGAGGTCCCCTCTTCAGGCGCTCATCTTGGGCTTTCTTTGTAAATCCTCAGGCCCACACCTGGCTCAAGCAATTTTTTTTTACTGTCTATCTGCAAGGATGCCCATTAGTCTATATGCTGTTTGAGTTAGTCCTAAGGCTCACCTCAATTCAGCTGACATGCTTTGCTTCTGTCAAGGTTCCTCCCCCACTCTGAAGGCTAGGGTACGGATGTGGGGACCTGCATGAAAACCTCCTAAGCTTATCTTTACCAGCTTAGGTCAAAAAGTTCCCCAAGGTACAAAATATTCCACCCTTTGTCCTTGGATTGGCTGCTACCACCGCCAAACAAATACTGGTTACTGGGGAAGAGCGGTTTGGAAACGTCTTTCCCCCCAAATACTTCCCAAAACCTTGCACCCCACTTCCTGGACAAGGTTTGGTAAAAAGCCTCACCAATTTGCCTAGGTGACTACAGACCCAGACCCTTGGATCTTAAGAACAATGAACAATCCTCCCAACACTTGCACCCCCCCCTCTTTCCTGGGAAATGTTGGATTAAAAAGCCTCACCAATTTGCACAGGTGACCACAGACCCAAACCCTTGGATCTGAGAACAATGAAAAAGCATTCAGTTTTCTTACAAGAAGACTTTTAATAGAAATAGGAGTAAATAGAAGTAAAGAAATCCCCTCTGTAAAATCAGGAGAGTAGATACCTTACAGGGTAATTAGATTCAAAACATAGAGAATCCCTCTAGGCAAAAACTTAAGTTACAAAAAAGATACACAGACAGAAATAGTTATTCTGTTCAGCACAATTCTTTTCTCAGCCATTTAAAGAAATCATAATCTAACACATACCTAGCTAGATTACTTACTAAAAGTTCTAAGACTCCATTCCTGGTCTATCCCTGACAAAGACCAGCATATAGACAGACACACAGACCCTTTGTTTCTCTCCCTCCTCCCAGCTTTTGAAAGTATCTTGTCTCCTCATTGGTCATTTTGGTCAGGTGCCAGCGAGGTTACCTTTAGCTTCTTAACCCTTTTACAGGTGAGAGGAGTTTTCCTCTGGCCAGGAGGGATTTTAAAGGGGTTTACCCTTCCCTTTATATTTATGACACGCCCCCCAAATCTCAGCTACGGTGAAACACTGGCTGGGATTTCTTCCTGGAGCTCTAGGAAAAACAGAGTTAATAAGACACATGCATCTCTAAATATACTACCAAGTACATAAAGACTAACAATATTTTCCACATCTCAAGGACGATTTTAAACCAGTTGATTCTGGGAAACTTTCATGGGAGAGTGCATCAGCCACTTTGTTAGAAGCTCCGGAGATGTGTTGGATGTCGAAATCAAAATCTTGGAGAGCTAAACTCCACCGAAGAAGTTTTTTGTTAGTTTCTTTGACGGTGTGAAGCCACTTCAGTGTAGCATGATCGGTTTGCAGGTGGAAACGCCGTCCCCAAACATATGGGCGTAGCTTTTCCAGAGCGTTGACAATGGCGTAACATTCTTTTTCAGTGACTGACCAGTTGCTTTCCCTCTCAGACAGTTTTTTGCTGAGAAACACTACAGGGTGGAATTCTTAATCAGGTCCTTTCTGCATTAAAACTGCTCCCACACCAAGCTTGGACGCATCTGTGGTTACTAGGAACGGTTTGTCAAAGACTGGGGCCCTTAGTACAGGGTCAGACATGAGTGTCGCTTTAAGCTTGTTAAAGGCCTTCTGACACTTTTTGGTCCACTGAACAGCATTTGGCTGTTTCTGTTTGGTTAGCTCTGTCAGTGGGGCGGCGATTTGGCTGTATTGCGGTACAAATTGTCTGTAATAACTGGCCAAGCCTAAGAAGGATTGAACCTGTTTCTTTGACTTTGGGACGGGCCACTTTTGGATAGCATCCACTTTGGCCTGTAGGGGGCTGATAGTTCCTTGACCCACCTGGTGTCCAAGGTAAGTCACTCTGTTTAGGCCTATTTGACACTTCTTAGCCTTAACAGTTAGTCCTGCCTCCCTTATGCGCTCAAGGACTTTTTGTAGATGTTCCAGGTGGTCTGCCCAGAAATCCGAAAATATGGCCACATCGTCAAGGTAAGCGACTGCATATTCTCCTAATCCCGCTAGGAGACCATCTACAAGTCTTTGGAAGGTGGCGGGAGCATTTCGCAGCCCGAAAGGGAGTACATTAAATTCATACAGCCCGAGATGTGTGGTGAAGGCTGACCTTTCCTTGGCAGATTCATCTAGCGGTACCTGCCAGTACCCCTTGGTTAAGTCCAAGGTAGAGATGAACTGGGCCCGTCCCAGTTTCTCTAATAGTTCATCTGTGCATGCCATTGGATAGTTGTCTGGGCGAGTTACAGCATTTAGCTTATGGTAGTCCACGCAAAAACGTATTTCCCCATCTGGTTTAGGAACTAAAACCACTGGAGATGCCCATGCACTTCCAGAGGGGCGGATTACACCCATCTGTAACATAGAATCATAGAATATCAGGGTTGGAAGGGACCCCAGAAGGTCATCTAGTCCAACCCTCTGCTCGAAGCAGGACCAATTCCCAGTTAAATCATCCCAGCCAGGGCTTTGTCAAGCCTGACCTTAAAAACCTCTAAGGAAGGAGATTCTACCACCTCCCTAGGTAACGCATTCCAGTGTTTCACCACCCCCATAGTGAAAAAGTTTTTCCTAATATTCACTCTAAACCTCCCCCCCTGCAACTTATCCTGGATCTCCCGTTCTATAGCAGTTTTAGCTTGAGGAGACACCCGGTAAGGTTGGACCCTAATTGGGCGAGCATTACCTGTGTCAATGGAGTGGTATGCCCGTTCAGTCAGTCCTGGGATGTCTGAGAACGTTGGCGCGTACCTAGTGCACAGCTCCTTGATCTGCTGTCGCTGCATACGCCCAAGGGTCATGGAGAGGTTCACCTCTTCCACACCACCAGCACTTTTCCCTTCGTAGTAGACACCTTCAGGCCACTCAGCGTCATCTCCTCCCTGGGCTGTAAACTGACAAACCTTTAATTCTCTGGAATAAAAGGGCTTTAGAGAATTAATATGGTACACCTTAGGCTTTCGGTTGGAGGTGGGGAATGCTATGAGATAATTAACAGCTCCCAGGCGCTCCTGGACCGTGAATGGCCCTTCCCACGATGCCTCCATTTTATGGGCCTGGAGTGCCTTTAAGACCATGACCTGATCTCCTACTTTGAAGTAATGCTCTCTGGCATGTTTATCATACCAGGCTTTTTGCTCTTTTTGAGCATCCTGTAAGTTTTCTCTAGCAAGGGCTAAAGAGGTTTGGAGGGTGTTTTGTAGGTTGGTTACAAAGTCCAGAATGTTAGTTCCTGGAGAAGGTGTAAATCCCTCCCATTGCTGCTTCACCAACTGCAATGGCCCCTTAACCTCACGGCCATATACAAGTTCAAATGGGGAAAACCCTAAACTGGGGTGTGGTACAGTTCTGTAGGCAAAGAGCAACTGCTGCAACACTAGGTCCCAATCATTGGAGTGCTCATTTACGAATTTATGTATCATGGCCCCCAAAGTTCCATTAAACTTCTCCACCATGCCATTTGTTTGATGGTGGTAAGGAGTGGCAACCAAGTGATTTACCCCATGAGCTTCCCAAAGGTTTTCCATAGTTCCTGCCAGAAAATTAGTCCCTGCATCTGTGAGGATGTTGGAGGGCCAACCTACCCTGGCAAAAATGTCTGCTAGTGCCTGGCACACACTTTTAGCCCTGGTGTTGCTTAGAGCTACTGCTTCCGGCCATCGGGTAGCAAAATCCATGAAAGTCAGTATGTACTGCTTTCCTCTGGGTGTCTTTTTCGGAAAAGGACCCAGAATATCCACAGCTACTCGCTGAAATGGAACTTCAATGATGGGGAGTGGCTGGAGAGGGGCTTTGACCTGGTCTTGGGGTTTCCCCACTCTTTGGCACACCTCACAAGACCGGACATAGGTAGAAACATCCTTGCCCATTCCCTCCCAGTGGAATGACCCCCCCAAACGGTCTTTGGTCCTGTTCACCCCAGCATGGCCACTAGAGTGATCATGGGCTAAGCTCAAGAGCTTGGCCCGGTATTTAGTTGGAACTACCAACTGTCTCTGAGGATGCCAGTCTTCCTGGTGTCCCCCAGAAAGAGTTTCCTTGTATAAAAGTCCTCTTTCTACAACAAACCTGGATCGATTAGAAGAGCTGAGAGGCGGTGGGTTGCTCCGTGCCGCTGTCCAAGCTCTCTGGAGGCTTTCATCCGCTTCCTGTTCGGTCTGGAACTGTTCCCTTCATGTTGGAGACATCAGTTCCTCATGGGATTGTGGACTTATGCTTGGTCCCTCTGGAAGCGATGTAGGGGATGGAGCTGTTTCTGTTGACGGTGAACCGCTCTCCACGGGTGCACTATGTTGGGATTCAGGCTCCGGCTGAGCCTCTTGTGTAGGGTTATCGGCTGCTGCCAGTTCAGGTTCGGTGGGGCCCTCTGGTGTTGAGGTTGCAAGTACTGGATTCAGTGTTGGCAATGGGTCCGGTGTTGGTTGTTTGGCTGGTTCCGGTTCTGGGGACTGGTTCCGTCTGGGTCTCTGGGACTGGATCCACTACTGCTGTTGCAGACATTGGCCTGGGGTCCGGGTCCATCACCTCTGACCAGGTCCTGATAGAAGTTTCCGGAACAGAGCTAGGCCTCACGGCTTGTTTAGCCTGGCTGCGGGTGACCATTCCCACCCTCTTGGCCTGCTTCACATGATTGGCCAAGTCCTCCCCCAACAGCATGGGGATGGGATAATCATCATAGACTGCAAAAGTCCACATTCCTGACCAGCCCTTGTACTGGACAGGCAACTTGGCTGTAGGCAAATTGAAAGAGTTGGACTTGAAGGGTTGAATTGTCACTTGGATCTCTGAGTTGATTAAATTGGGGTCCACTAAGGAAGCATGGATAGCTGACACTTGTGCTCTGGTGTCCCTCCACGCGGTGACCTTCTTCCCACCCACACTCACAGTTTCCCTCCGCTCCAAGGGTATCTGGGAGGTATCTGGGCCTGCGGACCGCTGGTGTGATTCCGGTGCAATGAACTGTAATCTGTTGGGGTCCTTGGGGCAGTTGGCCTTTACATGCCCCAGCTTGTTACATTTAAAATATCGTCCAGCTGACGGGTCACTGGGGCGAGGTGGGTTGCTGGAGAATGGGGTGGTGGGACGATAAGGTGTCTGGAGGGTTCTTTGGGAGGTAGGTGGGGCCTTGGGTGGCCCCCGGTAATAGGGTGTGGTCTGGGGTTGTCCCTTCTGGTCTCCGCTCCAACTGCGACCAGTTTTCTTCTTCTCTGCCACCTCCACCCATCTGGCTCCAATCTCTCCTGCCTCAATTACAGTTTTGGGCTTCCCATCTAGGATGTATCTTTCTATTTCCTCAGGAACACCCTCTAAGAATTGTTCCATTTGCATTAGGAAGGGCAAATTTTCTGGAGATTCAACACTTGCTCCTGATATCCAGGCATCCCAATGTTTCACAATGTGGTAGGCATGTCGGATAAATGACACGTCTGGTTTCCACCTTAGGGCTCTGAACCTCCAACGAGAATGCTCGGGTGTTATCTCCCTTCTGACTCTCGCCTTGGATTTAAACAGTTCATACTTGTTCATGTGTTCTTTAGGCATTTCAGCTGCCACCTCAGCTAAGGGTCCACTGAGCTGCGGCCTCAGCTCTACCATGTATTGGTCAGTAGAGATGTTGTACCCAAGGCAGGACCTTTCGAAGTTTTCTAGGAAGGCCTCAGTATCATCGCCTGCCTTGTAGGTGGGGAACTTTCTGGGATGGGAAGTGGTACTCGGAGAAGGATTGCTAGGGTTTGTTGGGATATTCTGCTGAGCCTTTATCTTCTCCATCTCCTCCACATGCTTCCTCTCTTTTTCCTTCTCCTCCATTTCTTTGTCCCTTGCTTCCATAGCTCTCCTGTGAGCAGCCGCTTGGTGTTGTTCTGCCTCTTTTGCTGCCTCCCTTTCTTGTTCCTTCTCCTCCTTCTTCAGCCTCATGAGTTCTATCTGTCTTTGTCTTTCCTCAGCCTGAAATCTGGCTCATTCCAGCTTTTGTCGAGCCATGGATTTTGTCATTCTAACCTCTCTGTTTTTAACTAACTTTACATCCGAGGTTTAGAAATAAACAAACAAAACTTGGCTGTAAAATTTTGCTGTGCTGGAATAGAATACCTATTCTCTGATAGTGATTGTCAGCCTACAGAAAAAGACAATCCCCTTGTCTCTGCTCTGGGCCCAAATCAAAGCAAAAAACCTCCAACTACTTGGAAACCTGCATACCAGCAGCCCAAAGGAAAAAAAAATTCCTTTTCAAACTTGTGCTCCTTGTAAAAAATCAAAATCCTAAAAAAAATAACCCTGCCACTTTTGTCTCCAGGCAAATGGCTAGAACATCCCCCCCCAGTTTACTTTTAGGGGAAAAAAAACTCTGTGTTGGAAGACTGTGAATTTCCCTGCAGGAGTTAAGTACCCTGCCTCCAGGCAAAGAAAACCTGCAATTCCCAAAGATAATCCCCTTTTGTCTCTGCTTGGCCACAAAGCAGAGAAAAAACAAGCTGCTTTCAGTTTCAGCTGCTTTCTGGACTTCCTTTCCAAAGGAAAAAAAAGTTTCCTTTTTAAAATCTGTATTTCTAGTTCAAAAAATCTCAACTGGATCTCAAAATGATTTCAGGTTAATCCCACCGCTCTGCCATCAAGTCAAGGTTCCTCCCCCACTCTGAACGCTAGGGTACAGATGTGGGGACCTGCATGAAAAACCTCCTAAGCTTATCTTTACCAGCTTAGGTCAAAAAGTTCCCCAAGGTACAAAATATTCCACCCTTTGTACTTGGATTGGCCGCTACCACCACCAAACAAATACTGGTTACTGGGGAAGAGCGGTTTGGAAACGTCTTTCCCCCCAAATACTTCCCAAAACCTTGCACCCCACTTCCTGGACAAGGTTTGGTAAAAAGCCTCACCAATTTGCCCAGGTGACTACAGACCCAGACCCTTGGATCTTAAGAACAATGAACAATCCTCCCAACACTTGCACCCCCCCCTCTTTCCTGGGAAATGTTGGATTAAAAAGCCTCACCAATTTGCACAGGTGACCACAGACCCAAACCCTTGGATCTGAGAACAATGAAAAAGCATTCAGTTTTCTTACAAGAAGACTTTTAATAGAAATAGGAGTAAATAGAAGTAAAGAAATCCCCTCTGTAAAATCAGGAGAGTAGATACCTTACAGGGTAATTAGATTCAAAACATAGAGAATCCCTCTAGGCAAAAACTTAAGTTACAAAAAAGATACACAGACAGAAATAGTTATTCTGTTCAGCACAATTCTTTTCTCAGCCATTTAAAGAAATCATAATCTAACACGTACCTAGCTAGATTACTTACTAAAAGTTCTAAGACTCCATTCCTGGTCTATCCCCGGCAAAGGCAGCATAAAGACAGACCCACAGACCCTTTGTTTCTCTCCCTCCTCCCAGCTTTTGAAAGTATCTTGTCTCCTCATTGGTCATTTTGGTCAGGTGCCAGCGAGGTTACCTTTAGCTTCTTAACCCTTTACAGGTGAGAGGAGTTTTCCTCTGGCCAGGAGGGATTTTAAAGGGGTTTACCCTTCCCTTTATATTTATGACAACTTCAACAGTTTTGGAACCTAATATGAGAGTTGTACTTTATGTGCCTCATGTCCTCATTCTCCCCTGCGGGCTCAGTTTCACTGGGTCAGACTGCATCATGGAAGTTGTAATATAGTGGCACACAAAAAGGGAGACCAACGTGCATCATGGAAGATGTAGTCCTGGCCCATAGAGGAGAATGAAAGCACAAGGCACTTGAACTACAACTCTCATCAGACACTGTGGCATCATTTCCAAATAGAAATGCTTGATTTTTAAATTGAAATATGCCACCCAAGGCTAATGGGCTTTTTGATTCTTCATCATCAAAAGTATCATGGAAAATGTCACTGAAAAGTTTTGATTTCACTGAAATTTTCCATGGAGGGGAAAATCCATTGTCTAACCATCTCTAAAAACACTAAGGAGGAGCTCTAGCATGCATTGTAACTACTTTACAGTCTAGTAGTTAGAGCACAGGACTGGAAAATACAACCCACAACCCCCATCTCTCTCACTGACTGACTGTGCAACTTTGGGATGAATCTCTTAAACTTTTTGTGCCTCAGTTTCTTCATCTGTAAATGGTTATAATAATTCCTATCTCAGAGGAGTGCTGAAAGGTTTATGTAATTAATGTTCCTAAAGTACTTTGATATCTCTGGATGAAAAGTGCTATAAAAGTGCAAATGTGTTAAAATCGGACCATATTTTAGCACTAGCTAAAGTCAAATTGATCAAAAAGTCAATTGCATATTAATTTAAAATTCAATGTATATTGTATCAAAACTCATTTATGGACATGTAGAACACAATTTTAAATGAAAATGCCCCTAGCGTGTTCTCTATGAAAATATAGAATGTTGGCTGACATGGCTTCTATGAAATATTCTCAGGTAATAATGCTGCAGTTTGCTATAAAGGGTGAAGTCAGTAACTGCTGTAAGAATTTCTTGAATCGATGTTAAATTTTGCTATGTGCTCCATTTCCGTTCACAGAGAGAATGTGGAAATCCTCACTTTATCTCTCTAAAGTAGATAACCTTAATACCAATTGATGTCTGATGCTTGGTAAAATTATTTCCCAGGATTACTGTGATTTCTAAACATAGTAACTTGCTTTTCCATTATTATCATATCATACCTACGACTCTTGTCCATAATTTTCCCTGGTGCGCATGAAACCCCACACCATTTATTGCTCTTATTGATGCACATCTGGTTAGGCTTGCCAAAAATGAATTATTTTCAGTGGAAAAAAACAGCCCTTTTCTTGCCTTCTTTACAGACCATTTCCTTGTTCAGTATTGATTACTATTATTCTTTGAGAAATATTTCCTCATCCTCAAGATCATATTTTTTCCAGCTCACTGTGGATCATTTTGACATGCTAAAACCATGGATTCTTTGAAGGGCCAGCATTCATGTCTGTGGTTAATGGTTAATTTATTTTTGAGGAAATGGATGTCTCTTGGTTCCTATTAATATTATAAACACAGTCTTTATTTCTGATTACACCATAACCTTTTCTTTGCCATCTTTTTACCATCACTATTAAATATTCTTTTTTTAAAAAAACGGTAATCAAGTTGGCTTTTTTTAAAGAAACATTGCTTTTTAAAATAAACTAGGAAATTACACACAAACATACACACAGCCTCACTGAAAAACAAGAAATGCCATTATATAGCATCATATTGAAGCACCTTGTGGCTGTCAGCAGGACTGGAACCTTTGTATGCATCACACAGTCCTCTGCCAATTGACTTCTGCTAATGGAGTAACTGTTAGCAGTAGAATAATAGAAGTGTAGGACTGGAAGGGACCTCAGAAGGTCAACTAGTCTAGTCCCCTGCACTCAGAGCAAGACTATGTAATAACTAGATCATTCCTGACAGGTGTTTGTCTAACCTGGTCTTTAAAACTTCCAATGACGGAGATCCCACAACCTCCTTAGGCATATTGTTCCAGTGCTTAACCAACCTGACAGTTAGGAAGTTTTTCCAAATGTCTAACCCAAACCTCCTTTTGCTGCTATTTAAGCCATTGCTTCTTGTCCTATCATCAGAGGTTAATGAGAACAGTAACTATCCTCTATCTGGACCAGCATTAGAGGAATGCAACACTTTCCAAGTGGGTTTCACAGATATTGGCTGACAGCAGAGGAATGTTGATGCTCAGGAATTCTGGGTTCCACTCCAGGCTCTGGAGGGGCATATGTTCTAGTGTGCACAGACTCTTCTGCCTGTTCTTCTTCAAGCTTGTCCCCTTCTGCCTATCCCCTCCAAACTGTCCCAGTCTCAACCGCTCAGGTTTCTTGTCCTAAGTCCTTTCCTAGCGAGTTGGGATCTCTCCAGCTCCCAGTCCCTTTTCCCAACCAGACCAAGTACCCACCCTACTGTTCCTCATCCAATCTTTCTCTTCTTCCCCCGTCCTTCAGTTGCACACCAACACACATTCTCCAGTCCCATTGGGTTCCAGTCTTGGTTACCCTCCCTGGGCTGCTAGTCCAATCTAATTCCCCGCACCCCTGATCTCCTTGCCCAGACAGTCCCATCTCTCCTGCTGCTCACTGGCTCCTCATCAGAACTGCCTCCCCTCCCTGCACCTCTGTTTCCCTAAATCCTACCGTTTCTAATTTCCTTGCCCAGCCAGTCTCATTCTCCCCACCTGGCTCCCCATTCAATCCCACTTCTCCCCTCTCCCTGACACTGGCTCTCTGTCCACTATCATTCCCATTTCCCTCCCTGTCTCCTGGCCCACCCAGTCTCAGTCTCTTCCCACCCCAAACTCTTGTCCCAATTTCACTCTCTCTCCCATCTCCCAGCTTCTTTTCCCATTGGTCTGTCTCTTGACCCCTCTGCATTTGAATCAGGCCATTTCCTCCTCCATATTGCCTGGGTCCAGCAATGGGGAAACATATAGATCACAGGAGAGAAAGTATTCCTGCATTAAGTTATGTCTCCCAGTATTGGCCTGCAGCAGCTCAGAGCAGCCATTGCAGAGAAAGTCCTGCTTAGCTCCAGGCTGGAACATGTTCAGTGTGGATGGAATCTTTGTGGAATTTAGCTGCTAAATACTAATAAGTCTCTACTGATTATGCATGAACTGCCATTTTTCAAAGGTCAAATTTGGGAAGATTTTTGGAAGGATGGCAAAAAGGCATATTGCTCACATAAAGGCCATCCAGCTGCCAAATTTCAAATTCCTGCTCCAAAGTACAGGGATGCTAGAGCTTTTCAAAGAAAAGTTTCCCAGAAATTTTTAAAATGGAGAAAATGCTCTCCTGGAATCAATTACCTCTTGATTTCAGAATGTGAATGTCTCTGGTTTTTAAATCAACACTGAAAGAGTTCTTCTGACTTGCTGTTGGGCACAAAGCCCAGGAAAAAAAAAGGTTAAAAAAATGAGACAACTTCATGGGGGGGAGGGAGAGAATCCTCAGATCAAGAAATAAAACTAACAAATCAAGAAATAGTTTAGATTCTTTCACCTGTTTTAGATCATCATTTAGACATCGAAGGCCAAAAAGTAGATGGGGAAACACCAAATTCCAGACGCTTCAGCAGGTGCCTTAGAAGAGCCAAATGTTCCAATGTTAGTATTTTATACAATCATGATGCATGATGACACTCTGGAGAAGGATACTCAGTGTTTCTCTCACTCAGCTGCCCAGGCCTCTCTGGCACATTCACACACAGCACTCTAAATGATGTAGGTCAAGGCCTAAAAGCCATCTAAAGTTTTCAAGTTACATTTTAAACAGGCTTCTGTTGATTAGCTGTGCACCCTTTGGTGGCTCTGTTCCATTTTATAGAATGATTTGAAAAAAGTTAAAGCATTCTTAAATATTTGGAAAAGGCATTGGGGGATAAATGTTTGGCACCACAGACCTAGGTTGAAAATGTAAAAGAAAACTTTATTTACATGATGGTGGCTTTATTTTTTAACAGTGCTGATGAAACGTGCCAGATTAACAGAACTCTGGAAACTCAAGTCCTCTGTTTTTCTAAAAGAGATGTTTGTCACCCTGCCCCAGCAATATAACTGAATGGTGATTCACCATTGGAACAAACTGACAAGGGAAGTGGTGTATTCTCCCTGATGTCTTCAAATCAAGACTGGATTCCTTTTCTGAAGATATGCTTTAGTTAAACTCAAGTTATTGCAGTCAGTATAGTGTAAATGGGGCTTGTTTATGTGAACAAGACAAATTAGTGGCAAACTGGAGTGTGAATCTATCTCGCACTAGCTTGCTGCACATGGACTGTCCATGTGAACCCTGCTGATGTACATTAATAGTTTTGTTCAGCAGGCTTCACACAGACAGTTCATGTGCAGCAACTACTGTGGGGTAGATTCACATCTCAGCTTGCCATTAACTAAATGCTCATATAGACAAGCCCTGGGTGACATTTAATGGCTTGTTCTAGACAGGGGGTCAGACTGGATGATCTAATGGTCCCTTCTGGCCTTTGACTCTGAATTCATATCACCTGCATCTGTTTAAAAAGATGCCAAGTGTGAGTGGTGGCTTTTCTGAGGTGGATCCTTATGTACTTAGTGGACTTTATCCACCAACTAATTTTACCTGTTTATTGCAACTGCCATCAGATGATTACTGGTCACTACTGATGCAGTTGAAAGATGAGCAAGTGATTTAGAAGTGAAAGGCTCAGTATCACATTATTAAAACCATTAGCCTCTCATATCTCAACGTACATTCTTATGTTTAGTTTTAGGGAATGTGAGACATAGTCACACTCAAAGCTGAGAAAATGAAATTAAAGTAAAATACATAATCTTTTTTATCACATGCCATTCATGGTTGTGTAAAATTACTTGGTTTTATTGGATACTGTACCTTTCTTTAAGTAGGTGCTCTAGTTTTGAGATGTGTAAATTGATCTATCACTTGTAATGAGACAATTGCTAAGGTTACCATACTCTTGTATGAATAAGCAGACTCTTCTGGCAGCCATAACTCCGAGAACCCATTTAAAAGAAATAAATAGCATTTTCTTCCTGGTTGCACAAATCATATAAATAAACTTTTGATATATAGCTTCTTCGGAGTAATACTCCGATTGCTTGACATTCTTTGACTAGGAGGCCTCCACAATTGCATGTTTATACTTATTGATGACTGTAGTGAGGTGGACTGGCTTCCTATGGACTCAGACAGGGAGGAACCCCTCACTGAGCCCTGGTGGGTGGAGCTGGCTGTGCTCACCTCTACGGCCGGAAGTCAGTGGGCAGGACAGGAAGTATACAAGGAGGGTTTGAAAGCTCAGTTGGGCTGCAGCTGCTGGAGAAGCCACACGCCTCATGCTTGTTCCCGAGCTGGGAGACTGCTGCTGGCGCCTGGGAAGCTGAGGACTGGCCAGAGCCGCTGGAGCCATACGCTGACCCGACCACAGAGGAGCTGCCAGCACTACCATAGGCCTTCTACCCGGACGATGTGGACAACCCTCTACAGGACCAGGTACACCCCGAGGGGAAGGTAAAAAGTGGCCCAGGGCTAGCCAACCCTAGTCTGGCTGCAGCACCGCCTGGGCATAGGTCAGCGTGTTGCAGTCAGGATCCCTGCTGACCCAGTGGCAAATCCCGCTGCCACTGTTAGGCCGAGTAGAGGGGAATAATCACTTCTCTCGATCTGCTGGCAACGTTCCTACTTTTTTAGCTGGCATTGCAAGGTATTTACATGCCAGATATGCTAAACATTTCTTTGCTCCTTTGCTTTGGCCACCATTCCAGAGGACATGCTTCCATGCTGATGACGCTTGTTAAAAAAATAATGCGTTAATTAAATTTGTGACTGAATTCCTTGGGGGAGAATTGTATGTCCCCTGCTCTGTTTTACCCACATTCTGCCATATATTTCATGTTATAGCAGTCTCTGACGATGACCCAGCACATGTGGCTCATTTTAAGAACACTTTCACTGCAGATTTGACAAAACGCAAAGAAGGTGCCAGTGTGAGATCTCTAAAGATAGCTACAGCACTCGACCCAAGATTTAAGAATCTCAAGTGCCTTCCAAAATCTGATTGGGTCAGGGTGTGGAGCATGCTTTCAGAAGAGCAACACTCCAATACGGAAACTACAGAACTCAAACCACCGAAAAAGAAAATCGACTTTCTGCTTGTGGCATCTGACTCAGATAATGAAAATGAACATGCGTCGATCCACACTTCTTTGGATTGTTACTGAGTAGAACCCATCAGCATCATAGATGCACGTGCCCTGGAATGGTGGTTGAAGCATGAAGGGACGTATGAATCTTTAGCACATATGGCAAGTAAATATCTTGCAACACTGGCTATGACAGTGTCATGAGAACACCTGTTCTCAATTTCAGGTGACATTGCAAATAAGAAGCAGGCAGCATTATCTCCTGCAAATGTAAACAAACTTGTTTGTCTGAGAGATTGGCTGAAGAAGAAGGAGGACTGAGTGGACTTGCAGGCTCTAAAAGTGTTACATTGTTTTATTTTTGAATGCAGTTTATTTTGTACATAATTCTACATTTGTAAGTTCAACTTTCATGATAAAGAGATTGCACTACTATACGTCTATTCGGTGAATTGCATTATACTATTTCTTTTGGTTTTTTTACAGTGACAATACTTGTAATAAAAATAAATATAAAGTGAGCTCTGTACACTTTATATTCTGTGTTACAATTGAAATCAATATATTTGAAAATGTAGAAAACACCCACAAATATTTAAATAAATGGTATTTTATTATTGTTTAATAGTGTGATTAATCGCTTTAATCGCACAATTAATCACAATTAATTTTTTTGACAGCCTTCATTTCTAGAAGTGGGATTTTTTGCTTTCCCTGTGCTATTAATAATTTTTTATGTCTATACAGAGGAGATGAATAAGAGTGAATATAGTAAACGACAGAGGAGAGAATAACCTGGGGGGAGGGGGGAATGGATAAATTTTTGCAATGTAGCTATATATTCTGAATGATTTGTCTACGATTAGAGCTGTATCCTGCTGTATATCACTCACCAGCCACTAACTCCCTGACTTAATGATACTTGGCGTAGCTCAGAAACCTCTGAAATCAAACCACTGCTCTGAGTTCAGCAGAGGCACTAAAAATTAAATAATGTAGAAAGTGAGCTAACCTCTTGCCCCTAAAGATGGTCTCTTGACATGTCAGGATTCGGGTGCTGTCTTGAGAAGCTTGTGCAGCTATTGCTCGTGCTGCTCCTGTTTTGTGGATAGAGGATTTCTGTAGCCTGGGCTGTCAGCTGAATTTGTTTCACCACAAGGGTATTTTCTGTAGCTGTCAGTATTAGTGAAGAGGATAAGATTGAAGAATTGTGGGAAAGCTGCCTCAACGGATATGCCTTGCAGATGTGCCCCCCAAAATGCATTCACAAGTATCCCATGGGTCTCACTCCTGTCTCTGTAATCTGATGAATCCTCCTGCTCCCAGTCTGGAAGGAAGGGAGAATAATCCAGGAGGATACTGTTTATTGTAAGATTAGAAAATGCCCACACTGATTTGTCTAGGATTACAGCTAGGTTCCTTCACGTATCCCTCACTACTCCTGGCAAATTGGCCAGACTTGGCATAGCTCCCAAACAACTTGTTTCTGAGCTCTATCAAGTCTCATTGATCCAGAACAGGGGAGTGGCTGAGGGAAATACATGGCGGGGGCGGGGGGAACCAGCTTTGATTCTAGACAGCTTGGTTACCTACAAATACCTAATCTTAAAGATAAAACAATTCACTCCCTTGGATTTTCTGTCTTCCTTCTAGACTCCGAGTAGGATGATTCATCAGACAGTAGGAGTTACACAGACTATACAAAAACAGGAGTGAAAGTGTTAGACTATTTCTCAATGCAACTCTCTGTTCTGACTAATTTCAAGGGTATTATTATGACAGAATTATTAGTAAGAAACTGTACTCAGAGATGTGAGGGATACATATTTTTCATTAGCTATTGTATAGTGACTAGAAAGAATATCTGATTGTGGTTCTGAGGTTTGCACTCTTGTTACTGGTACAGAGTAAGTGGTTCTGAGGTTTGCACTCTTGTTACTGGTACAGAGTAAGTCTGCTGAAAATAACAATAAAAAAATCATGTTTAAAATGAACCTTTCCTAAAATGTATGTATTTAATCAAAGGTGAAATTATTATTTTAAAACAATAGAGTATTAAGGTATTTTAAAACAAAATTCTGTCAGATAAACTCATATCCCTTTGTCCGATCTCACAGGTTCTACTTTGAAAAGTGACTGTGTAAAAACGGTGTCATAGGGACCCATGTTTGTTGATTTCAGTGATTTCAAATGTGCTCAGTTTACAAATGTGTTTTTTTTTTCTAAAAGCCAGTTCAATGAATCATAGAATATCAGGGTTGGAAGGGCCTCAGGAGGTCATATAGTCCAACCCCTTGCTCAAAGCAGGACCAATCCCCAACTAAATCATCCCAGCCAGGGCTTTGTCAAGCCTGACCTTAAAAACCTCTAAAGAAGAAGATTCCGCCACCTCCTTAGGTAACACATTCCAGTGCTTCCCCACCCTTCTAGTGAAAAAGTTTTTCCTGATATCCAACCTAACCTCCTCCACTGCAACTTGAGATCATTACTCCTCATTCTGTCATCTGCTACCACTGAGAACAGTCTAGATCCATCCTCTTTGGAACCCCCTTTCAGGTAGTTGAAAGCAGCTATCAAATCCCCTCTCATTCTTCTCTTCTGCAGACTAAACAATCCCACTTCCCTCAGCCTCTCCTCATAAGTCATGTGTTCCAGACCCCTAATCATCTTTGTTGCCCTTCGCTGGACTCTCTCCAATTTTTCCACATCCTTCTTGTAGTGTGGGCCCCAAAATTGGACACAGTACTCCAGATGAGGCCTCACCAATGTCAAATAGAGGGGAACGATCACGTCCCTCGATCTGCTGGCTATGCCCCTACTTATACATCCCAAAATGCCATTGGCCTTCTTGGCAACAAGGGTACACTGTTGACTCATATCCAGCTTCTCGTCCACTGTCACCCCTAGGTCCTTTTCCGCAGAACTCCTGCCTAGCCATTCGGTCCCTAGTCTGTAGCGGTGCATTGGATTCTTCCGTCCTAAGTACAGGACCCTGCACTTATCCTTGTTGAACCTCATCAGATTTCTTTTGGCCCAATCCTCTAATTTGTCTAGGGCCCTCTGTATCCTATCCCTATCGAGCGTATCTACCACTCCTCCCAGTTTAATGCCATCTGTAGACTTGCTGGGGGTGTAGTCCATGCCATCCTCCAGATCATTAATGAACATATTGAACAAAACCGGCCTCAGGACCGACCCTTGGGGCACTCTGCTTGATACCGGCTGCCAACTAAACATGGAGTCATTGATCACTACCTGTTGAGCCCAATGATCTAGTCAGCTTTCTATCCACTTTATAGTCTAGTTGATTAATCCAGTTGATTAATCGTTGGCTCTGAGAGCCCAGCTAAACTCTTTCCATTTTGTGCATCATTCCCAGTAATTAATATCCCTCATCTTAAATTAGGAGTGACTACTGCGAAAACATACAGTCTTCAGTAGATGTGCCTGATTTTGATAGGCAATCTAAATACTTTTTAGGATCTTGGACTCAGAAATAATCCTGTGGATGATGCAGAAGACAGAAGAAAGAATCCTATTAATATCTCCTTCCTCCATCTTATCACAACCTTCTTGCATTACCTCTTTCTCCTATGTGGTATTTAAAGAGATCTGGGCTTTTATCCCATGAGGCAGTTTTCCCACAATTCTTCACTCTATAAAGAATATTCCTTCCTTTTAATTCCAGCACCTACAAATAATCTCAAATTTCCATCAGATTCTTTACCTGGGACACACTACCCTTTATAATCCAGTATTTCAGCCTTCCCCTGGCTCAGGAGAATTTTTAGCTGTGCTGCTTATTAATGGAAAAAATGTGTGGTTGAAAACACTGTGCTCTGAGCTCTCATGCCAGTACTTGGGCCAAACCAGTGGTTTAGAATGCAGCTCTTTTCTGAGGCTCTTGATACATGCAGAAGCCTCACCAAGAAATACTTTTATTTTAAACACGATTTTTCCAAAGGAAATGTACAGGGCTTATAAACTCCTCTTTTATAACAGTAAAAAGTCATTAATGACGTTTGAAACCCAGCTTCCAGAGATCAAAGCACTTAAGCACATGCTTAAGTCATAGGGATTTAATGGAACTTAAGCACTCCAGGGTTGCCAGGCATCTGGTTTTCTATTGGAATGCCTGGTTGAAAAGGGATCCTGGTGGCTCCAATCAGCACCGCTGACTGGGCCATTAAAAGTCTGGTCAGCAGCGCAGTGGGGCTAAGGCAGACTCCCTGGCTCTGCGCAGCTCCTGGAAGTGGTTGGCATGTCCGACTCCCAGGCTCCCAGGAACTGCAGCCAATGGGAGCTGTGGGGGTGGTGCCTGTGGCAGTGTGGAGATCCGCCTGGCCGTGCCTCAACCTAGGAGCCAGAGGGAAATGTCTGCTGCTTCTGGGAGCTGCCTGAGGAAAGTGCCACCAGGAGCCTGCACCCTGAACTCCCTCCTGTACCCCTACCCCAGCCCTGAACCCTGTCCTGTACCCCAACTGTCTGCCCCAGCCCTGCGCTCCTTCCCACACCCAAACTCTCTCCCAGAGCCTGCACCCCCTCCTGCATGCTAAACCCCTGGGCCCCATCCCAGAGCCCCCTCCTATACCCCAAACCCCTCATCCCTAGCCCCACAACACAGCTCAAACCCCCAGCCAGAGCCCCCACTCCCCTCTGCACCCCAGCCCGGAGCCCTCTCCTGCACCCTGAACCCCTCATTTCTGACCCCACCCTGGAGCCCATACCCCCTCCCACACCCCAACCCCTTGACCCAGCCCAGTGAAAATGAGTGAGTGAGCGAGAGTGTGGGAGAGCGAATGATGGAGGGAGGGGGGGATGGAGTGAGTGGGGGTGGGGCCTCAGAGAAGGGGCAGGGCAGGGTGGGGCCTCTGGGCAGGGGGTGGGGCAAGGGTGTTTGGTTTTCTGTAATCAGAAAGTTGGCAACCCTCACTTAAGACCACCTTGGCTCAGCAAACCACTTTAGTACAGGCTTAAAGTGAAGAATGTGTTTAAGTGCTTTTCTGAATTGAGGCCCAAAAAGTCAGTAGAGTTTTATCACTGTTTTGCAAATGCTGGAGTTCAGTCCAAAGTCCAGCTGCAACCTGTAGTAGTGCTTAGAGCTCAAGGCTGTGAAGTGTGTTTATTCTCAGGCAGTAGAGAAGGTTTCCTCTATCACCCGGCAATTACTTGAGCTGTGGTTCTCTCGCTTTTTTTCTAGCTTGCTTGCTTTCTAGCTACACTTAAAAATTAGACTGATCTAGCTGCTTCACTCAGGGCTGTGAAAAATTTTGTGCCCTGAGCACTGTAGTTAGGGTGACCTAACCCCTGGTGTGGACATGGGTAGGTCCATGGAAGAATTCTTCCATTCACTTAGCTACCTCCTCTTGGAGAGATGGATTAACTACCTTGACAGAAAAACCTCTTCCATTGCTGGAGGAAGTGTGTACACTACCTGCTACAGCAGCATAGCTGCAGTGCTGTGCTGGTGTAGTGGCTGAGGTGTAGACATGCCCTTAGTCTTAGCTTGGTGTTCTGCAGCCTTCCTCTACTGCAAAATGGTGGTCCTTCCTCCTCTTGGGAGGATAGAGAGTATGCAAGAGGATTATTGGTAAACCATGTGTATTCTACTAGGTGCCCCCTATCTGCTGTTATTCTGATGGCAAAGGGCACTTCAGTCAGAAATGTGCCTAATTTTGTGATTTTTTCCTAAAGGCAAAAATCTTTTCTTTGTTTTCCTCTGCAGAGCTTTGGTGCATATCATACACTTGTGACATGCACGCTGGAATGAATGCAGAATATTCAGTAAAGAGATGTTAAGAGTAACAAGAAGGGTTTCTTCAGGTATGTTGGCAACAAGAAGAAAGCCAAGCAAAGTGTGGGCCCCTTACTGAATGAGGGAGGCAACCTCGTGACAGAGGATGTGGAAAAAGCTAATGTACTCAATGCTTTTTTTGCCTCTGTCTTCACGAACAAGGTCAACTCCCAGACTGCTGCGCTGGGCAACACAGCATGGGGAGTAGGTGGCCAGCCCTCTGTGGTGAAAGAAGTGGTTAGGGACTATTTAGAAAAGCTGGACGTGCACAAGTCCATGGGGCCAGATGCGTTGCATCCAAGAGTGCTAAAGGAGTTGGCGGCTGTGATTGCAGAGCCATTGGCCATTATCTTTGAAAACTCATGGCGACTGGGGGAAGTCCCGGACGACTGAAAAAAATTTGAGAGAGTCCAGTGAAGGGCAACAAAGATGATTAGGGGTCTGGAACACATGACTTATGAGGAGAGGCTGAGGGAAGTGGGATTGTTTAGTCTGCAGAAGAGAAGAATGAGGGGGGATTTGATAGCTGCTTTCACCTACCTGAGAGGTGGTTCCAAAGAGGATGGTTCTAGACTATTCTCAGTGGTAGAAGATGACAGGACAAGGAGTAGTGGTCTCAAGTTGCAGTGGGGGAGGTTTAGGTTGGATATTAGGAAAAACTTTTTCACTAGGAGGGTGGTGAAACACTGGAATGCGTTACCTAGGGAGGTGGTAGAATCTCCTTCCTTAGAAGTTTTTAAGGTCAGGCTTGACAAAGCCCTGGCTGGGATGATTTAATTGGGGATTGGTCCTGCTTTGAGCAGGGGGTTGGACTAGATGACCTCCTGACGTCCCTTCCAACCCTGATATTCTATGATTCTATGAACCATAGCTGAAGAAGAGAATTTCATTTGGCAGTTGTTAAAGCTAAACATGTTACAATACATAACTGGCATAGAGTATAATGCAATCCAGGCCTTTCGTGTAAAAGTCCAGTCACACAGAATGCAGAGAATAAAACCCGGCAGCTAAGACTCTTTATACTAATAACCTTTATTCCCTCCCTTCAGTGGCATTATTTCAGGATTATACCAGTGTAACTGAGACACAATGTGACCCAGTGAACACAATTACAAAAAAGAATTCTCTTTGCAAATTATGTCTCCTTTATTTATATATGCATAACATATTTGAGCTATCTGCTGCATAATTGCTAAAACATTTATTACAGGTGGGAGCTGTTTTCACTTCAACAAAGTGGTATCAGCATCTTTGTTATATAAACTTTGTTTTTTAACTTCATAACATGAGTATACTATTCAGCGGACAAAAATGTGGTTCAGACTTAAACTTGGCATACATGCTAAGCTTATGAGTAAATTTATTCTCGCATATTTCAGAACAAAAAATCTGGTAAATCATTTTTAGTTAAAGGAATAGAAAGAAAAATAGAAAGTTAAAGTTTACGGTCTTATTTTTGTTACTTATATAATTCAAGGAGTACTTGTGGCACCTTAGAGACTAACAAATTTATTTGAGCATAAGCTGTAGCTCACGAAAGCTTATGCTCAAATAAATTTGTTAGTCTCTAAGGTGCCACAAGTCCTCCTTTTCTTTTTGAGAATACAGACTAACACGGCTGCTACTCTGAAACTTATATAATTCAAACATGGGTTAGTGTTTTTATCAGAATAAAATGTTACAGGCAATTTGTGGGCTATTTATTCAGCTATACAGTCACTACTTATATATTTGGTGAAAACAGGGTTATATCATGTTTTGTGCCTTGCAACCACAGGCAGTGATGTCATAAACTAAGCAGGTTTAGACCTAAATTGTTGTTTCAAATCAGAAAAAAAATATTTCTTTTTTCTAATCATAGATAAAACAATTCCTGTGTCTCTTAATATAGTTAGAAAAGTTTTTAAAATACCACAGGATTCTTAAGGAGTACAGGATGCTTATATACACTTAAGTTGTTTTTAGTCATTATTATCCTTACTATCATGGATCAAATGTGTACATCAGGTCAAATACTGCCAAAAAAATCCGCAAATATTCACTCAAGTTTTAACAAGCTCCAATTTTCAACTGTGCTCACTCTCCTTTTTTAGGTCATACAGATGCTCCTACTCCTTTTGTATGCTTTCTGTAAACATACACGCTCCATATATGTGAATGTTGGAATGAGATTGACATGATTTGAGATCAAAAGTCAATGGATTTCATGTTCCTAAATCACCTAGGTGTTTCTGAAAATCCCAAATTGGGTAATTTTCAGAGCGATGTGTTCCATGTATTTAACAGACAAGATACTAACCTGTCTCTCCAGGACTTATTTTGATATTCAAACACCTCGAGCAGTTTCAAAAAGTTGTCTTAAAAAAAAATTCAAGAAGAAAATCATTGTGTGTTAAAATTCTCCAGGATTATTGCATCAGGATAGTTGTAAAGGATACCAACAAAACAATAGAAAAAGTAATTTAATCAACAGATTGGTCATGTGAACACTGATGTTCACTTTTCGTTATACTGTGATAGGTAGGAAGAAAGGGAACAAAAGCAAGAAGATGTTGGTGGCCCAAATTTATTATTGTGATAAAATGCAGCCCATTCCCCCACACAATGTATAATTTATTATGTATGCATCTGGAGAACAGCATGAGAAAGAGAGAGGCTAAGCTCACCCATCATTTTCCAAATGACAGGAATAGCCTCTTTTCTAGCCAATAGTTCCTTTCGGTGCGTAACTGGCGATAGTTCAGGTATTCGTTTCTTGTTGCTTAACGCCACTCTCAGGCACAATGATTCTTTATACATTATTGCAAGATTTTTTTCTTTCTAAACAATGATCAGAAAGAACAAAGCATTTTCTTCTGTCTGTTTCTCATAACACTCTTAACAGATTACCTTCAGTTCTTCTCAGTGCAAACAAGCATGAAACAGTCAAGCCATTGAACCTTAAATCAGTCAGTATTTAATCTAAAATCCTAGCCTGGTGCCAACAAAATCACGATATAACGGTGATGGCAAGTACTGTACCTACAAGCAACAAGTCATGATACTATCCTTACAGGCTACCAGCGTTCCAGTCAATTTAGCTGATAATCCTCCAGAGTTAAGTCCGCTTTACTCACATGAAGATCAAGCAGTTAGTGTTTCTGTGAGTGGAGTAATGGGGGATGGGTGGGAATCAAACTGCTTACCATAACTTGGAGCTAAGGTGCTGGTCTGTAGTATAGCCCCAGCAACTGTTATTCTGGTTTATGTGAGAGAAGAGCAGCTACAGCTCTTTCGCACCAGTGGCACAGGTTAATGCAGTTATGGGTAAATATGGATCTTGCAGCCACTCCCTTGTCCTGCCACCTCAATCTACCTCAGCTGAGGCCATTGTTGAGACCCTGTCCACAGTGTACAGGGAATGAAGGAACCTAGGAATGCTTGAGTCACCTGTCATCCCTCCTGAACATACAGTGTGGGTCTAGTGCTGGCCATCCGCAGCATGGGTGAATTTCACTGCCAAAGCATAAGTTGGTTTGGTAAACATAGGTTTTGCTAAAGCCTTTTAATGAAAATACAGAAATGTTGACTACAAGTGGTACAACAGCTCTCTGAAAATGTGTCAGGACAAAGCAGATTTATTTCTGCAGCCTAAATTCTGGGATCTTATAAAACTCAGATCTCTCTTCTCTTGCTTTCGAGGGATCTTGCAAAGTCAGACTGCTAGGTATGACCTCAAAATCTATCACCTCATCTAATGAAATGTTCAGAATGTTAATGGCATAAGAGGCAAAGCACAGGATGACTGTGGAGTGGAGTAATTGCTCCATAGATAAAAATCAGGCAGAGTCGTAAAATTATGGGGTGACTTCCTGGCTCCACTGAAATCAATGGCAAAAGTCCCACTGACTTCAACACAGCCAAGATTTCATCCATGGTGCTTTGAAAATGTTGTTGCAGTTTACTTCTGAAGTTTCTCTACTGCTTTTTTGGCTTATGATATCTTTGAAATAGCTTGTCCTCGTGTAATGGTTTAGGGTGTGGTGTGGCTTTAGACGGCTTTCAGTCACGCTTGTGGGCACTCAAGAAACAGGCAACTTTCTCTGCATGAAACCACATGGTTCTACCACTATAAGGTCTTGTCTACACTTGTGGTCATGTGTAGGATAAGTGTAGCTACACACCACACTGAAAGGTAGTCTGCGTCCATGCTAAAGTGTGTAGCTACGCATGGCAAGGCAATCTGTGGCAGTGGGGAAAAGCTCGGGAGTCTTTCACTGCAGTGGGGAAAGGCTGAGGCAGTGGGAGGCTACACCGTTAAAAGTAGCAATGGAGATGAAGGAGTCACTGCTTGGTCATGTAGCAGAGCCATGTAGGATATATACCTGGGGGTTTTGGTGTGTCTGTTCTCTACTCACCCAAGCAGTGCCTCACTGTCTACTACTGTTTATAGCCATGCTAGCTATAAACAGTAGACTATACTCTACAAGAGTAGACTATACTCTACAAGTCACCATAAGTGTAAACCTTATGTAGTCTATGTAGAGTAGACTATACTCTACAAGTCACCATAAGTGTAAACCTACCAAAGATAGGATCTCTGGGCTGCAGACCCCCTCTTAATTGGGAGTGTTAACTTGACAACACCTCCTGTGTTTGGCATATTTAAGCCCTTTACCTCCAGGGACCTGTGATTGCAGCTGATTAAAGTAACTTAAAACCAGCTTCTTCAAAACAAAGTAGCCTTTATTTGCCAAAAAGAATACCACATTTAGGAAAACAGGTTAAAACAAGACATTTTTATATATATATTTCTTTATCGAAGATTAACCTTTCTAGCCATAGCTCAGGTAGATCCAGCTTACTCCCATCTCTGGACTTGGAGGGCAAGCCTGTGCGCTGCAGTTCCTGTGTCTCCCTGTCGGCTAGCGGCTCATCTCCCGCTGCTGACATCTCGCTCGCTCCCACTCCTTACCAAGATCCACATATTTAAGGTTTAGGATCCCATTTGATCCTTAGCATTCAGCCTTGGGAAGAGTAAACCTTTCAGCCTGGTGGGAGCCAACCATGGGCAGTCCCAATTTTGTTGCAGTTTACTTCTGAAGTTTACAAAAGTGAGCACTCTAACATTAGGAAATGCCCGTGCAACCTTAATTTGGCCCCCTTATGCATATGCTTTGTCATTAGAGATGGGCAGGAAACAGACTTCTGCTGGAAAATGCCAACTCATTGAATTTGGCTGCTAAAAAGAGCAATTTGGGGAAGAGTCTGGCTCTACTCCTGCAGATCCTGGATGGAGCATGCTGAGTCATCCACAATTTAGTCAAAACGTAAAAGCTGTGAGAGGATAGATTGTGCTCAAGCGCTGATAGTCTTCAGAGAACTTAGCTGCCAAACTCTTACAAGTCTTTACTGAACATGTGTGAACTGAGATTTTCCAAAAGCTTATAACTTGGTCTAATCTGGGCAAATTTTCACAGGAACAGCAAACTTGCCCAGAAAACTTCAGCCTGAGGCAAACACCTACCATGGAAAGTTTCAGCTCAAATGGTTAAAGATTGGCAAAGTTATAAGCAACTGAAAACAAGGTCTTATGATGGGAAGTTTTGGACAACATTCATAATAGCAGCATTACTGGCTCTAACAATAGTAAATGGTCAGAGTGTTATAGATAAAATTAAACTCATAATATGATTAGTCACATTATGAGTGTTTATAGTGTTATCTGGTGAAATTTTGGATCAGTGGCAGTTTCTGAAATATGAATAACTAGAAGGTAACAGCTAGATGCCTCAACTGAGATCTGGGTCCCCATTGTGCTAGGCATAGGTGATGACTCCATGGGGGCTCTGGGGCTGGAGCACCCACGGGAAAAAAAATAGTGGGTGCTCAGCATCCACTGGCAGCCCTGCTGATCAGCTCCTTCCCCTCCCTCCCAGCACCTCCCATCTGCTGTGATCAGCTGTTCAGCGACATGCCAGAAACACTATTGGGGGGAGGAGTGGGAAGGGGCAGGGTGGAGGTGGGGGCTTGGTGGGGGGGGGCAGGCGGACCCTGGGACTGAGCAGGGGTCGAGCACTCCCCAGGAACTGGGGAAGTATGCATCTCTGGGGCTAGGCATTGTACAAACACAGCCCCTGCCCCTGCAATAAAAAGACAGGATTGACAAAGGAAATCTCATTTTCCTCATTTTATAGACAGTACATGTGGTGGTGGGGTGGGGCTAAAACACAGCGAATAAGTGACTTACTCATGGACACATAGGAAATCTATAGCACAGCTGGGAATTGAACCCAGATCTCCTGAGTCCCAATGCAGTGCCAAAGCCACAAGATCATCTTTTCTCCTTTGAGGATTCTATGGTTAAGGCTCAACATAGCACCCCATTATAAGCCTAATTTTCTACTCCCTGTCCCCAATTTTACTAAAAAGAAAGCCACCTGCTTGCAGTTTTAAATTCCTCATATCGTCTCAGGAAAACGCTATCCTGAGAAGTTTTGTAATTAATCAGACTCCTCAGGTTTTAAGTTATGGTGTTTTGAAAATGTAGCCCATAGTTTACTTTTAAAAGTTATTCTAAAGTTTGGCTCATGATATCTCCAAAATGACTTGACCTAGAAACCCCAGATATGTTTTGTTTTGTTGGCTGTGCTGAGAAGTGCCTTTTTCCTATGAAGCGTTGTTCTTAAGTTTATAAAGATCATAGTTTATAAATATAAATATTTATAGATGTAAACTGACCTCCTTCTGACTCCAGCTTTTGGGCTGAGCAAAAGTTTTTGGAGGGCATTGATTTGTTGGTAGACAAACAGGGAAAAATGCAGAGGGATAGCAATCTGGGAGAAGGCCAAGGAGAAAGGCAGGAAACCAGGAAGGTCATAAGATAGCGGGCACAGGGAGGGGTGAAATGGAGTCAGGTCTCCTGGTCAAAAAATGGGGGAACTATGGGAGGGATAGGATACTGCGCTGTTTGTGGAGGAGGAGAAGGAAGTGCAAGGACTTCCAAAAGTGTAGAGTGAGAATGAGTGGACTCTGGGAGACCAGTGGAGGTGTGTTGAGGACATGGGGGACAGGGAAAGACAGAGTGCATAAATAACTCAGAAAGATGTGTCTGTAGCCCTTTACTGCTCATTTCTAACTTTTGAGGTCATGTTTAATAATTCTGTGGAGATGATGATATATTTTCTGGGTGGCAAGTAGGCTCCATTGCTGCAACCTTAACTATTTCTTAAGAAAGTATTTTTTTAACGAAGAATCTTAAAACTCTAAAGTCAATAGGTTGTTTGAGCATTTCTCATTTCCCAGTTGGATATAAAGTATTCCTACAAGTATTGTGCCATTTTCTGTTTTTATCACTGGATTTATTTTCCCCACCTAAAAGTAACATAATAATCTTATTATTGGTCTAAAAACACTGGTAACCTTACTTGTAAGATAGTGTCTTACACCATTACTGTAAAGTATATCAGTAATCTCAATATGCAGGGATTTAATCTAATGGTAAAGGGCCTATACAAATCAATTTCTTTAGGATGGGCATTTTTCCTACTCTAGAACTCCAAAAAATGGCTTTGATCAAATTTAAGGAGGATGGTGGGAAAGGGGGAAGCATTGTCTCCAGGATGACAGCTTACAGTCAGTTTATTGGATGTGATCTGAAAAGCTTGAGATATTAAATTCTGAAATTTGTACTAAAAGTTTTAAGATATTTATAACCATAGAATTTCCTATTTAGGATTAAATAACAGTGCTGACTACTTGTCAGTACAGATCCATGCCACTTTTTGCAAGAGTAAAGATGCTAACACTATTGTTCTCTCCAAATTTCAACTATGAAAATATTTAACTATATTTTACCTGTCTAAAATCCTTCCTGCAGTTTCAATTAGATACACTATTTTAGTTCCCTTTCTAAACTACTTTGCAGTATTCCTGTGAACTTTTAATCATATGCCACATTCCACCTCAGAAGTGGCTGCAGTTTAGCAGTGGTGAAATTATTCCTGTGATTGTGTGCATATGGAAGTGGTGGAAGGGGTCTGGATCCTACAGACCTTGTGTAGGCAAAACTGCCATTGGGCTAGAGTAGCAAAATGGATTTAAGCATTGTGATGCTCACTGTCACAACATCTAACTTTCAGGCCCCTAGAAAATCATTGGGATTCACAAAGCTTGATTTAGGTGCTCCTGCTCCCTCTACAATGAATGGAGGGAGATAGGTACCCCAGAATGGGATCCACAAAAGCCAGTACACTAGATGGGAAGCCACTTAAGTTAGCTAATGGGAGATGCCAAGGAGAGGGATGTGTCCTAAGTCCTGCTCCTCTCAGGGAGTTTGGTGCCTTAACTCTGGACTGGCGGGAGATCCAAATTTCTGCTTGGGATTCTCACCTGTGAACCCTCTCTTGGAGTTAAGTGCCTAACTTGTTTCTTGCAAGAAGCTGGTGGGGAGGAGGGCAGAGGGAAGAGAGGACAAGGACTTCACTCAACTTTCAGCCCAGTGATTAGAGTACTTACCTGGAATGTGAGAGAACCCCCCATCCAAGTTCCCCAATTGCCTCAGGGCGGGAACGGATTTGAACAAGGAGCTACCACCTCCCACTAGAGTGCTCTAACCACTCAGTTATGTGATATTCTGATGAGGGGTTCCTCGGTCTCTTCTGTTTAAGCTGTTCTAGTTTGGATAAACATGAGTCATTTGGAGCAGGGGACTAGACGCTGGGTTTCCCACATTCTAGCTTAGTGCTGTAACCATCAGACTATAGAATCATTCTCCTGCTCATGCTCGCTTTCTCGGACTCCAGACTGTTGTGGTACCAAACAGTGGTACCATGTTCAGAGCATGTCTAGCAGACTGGGCCCTGCACATGAGTTAGGAGAGGAATGCCTATCTTCTTCCAGTTTGTGAATTGCACTGGGCCTTAGGTGCCCATACACCTGGAGTGAGGCAGCAATGCACATGCCCAGAGGCAGAAACATAGGTGTCTAGGGAACTTGTACAGCAAAAACAGCTGCTGAGTGAGTTTAGGCGGAAGCTGAGCAAGGGGGTTGTGAATAACAGAGGCACCTACATCTGGGATTTAGGTGTCTAAAGTGGCAATTAGGCACCAAAGTCCTTTGTGAATCTAGCCCCTTGACTTCAATAGTTCTTTCTGCATAAGGACTTAAGAATGGGGTTCCTAGTACTTTAATTCTTTGGGATAAAAGACTCTATATAAAATGTAAGCAATTACTGTTGTTATTACTGAATCATAGAACCATATAGTGCTGTGAATTTTTAAGAAGCAGCCCTTGTTGAAATCACCCATTAATTTAAACAAGAGTGCTGCTTAAAAATCCATGGCATGATCTGATCAATAAAAATGGAAAATACTTATTTAGACCAGCTATACCTTCTCCCTTCCAGCATAAGAAATTTCTCTACAATAAACTCAGTGTATAGCAGTGTCGGCAACCTGGCAGTTACGTTCAATAATATGATTGCTTTAAACTCTAATAATTAGCATGCTAGCAATATTGATCATATTTTTCTCCAGGAGTCATCAGTGATGCATGTAAGCACACGCATACTTGCATTCACATATATAGAGAGTACTTACTTCCAAATGCAGTTGTTGAAGTGTTTGTGTGAACTACTTAATTAATAAGAGATACTGTTGGAAAATGTCCCTTTCAAGATAACACACTTTTTAGACTAGTCCAAATAACTACTTCTTTCAATCTAGGAAGGAGAGAAGGGGAATCATGGGAGTGTGGAAGAGAAGTTCAAATAAGACCCAAAGGCTTGCTCATGTTGATATTTTTTCCCTTGCAAAATGTTTACATCGGTGTGCCAAGAACTTTTAATATGCTTTTAAAAGAGCTATGCATCCACTACAGTCTACAAAATGAAATCAGACTTGTATCGGTATTAAAAATTTCTGCTGGTTTGTTTGTTGTAACACAGCTGGGCTTCTAAAGAAACAGTTGAAACTAACCGCAAGCAATGGAATAGCAGTTTGCTTTTTCACAACCTTATGAAAGCATTTATTTCACAGCAGCTTTTAAGCTGTGTTGTTCATAGATCTTTATCTAGGGGTAGCTGTGTGGTACAGGTGGATGTGTATTTATTTGCATAGGTGTCCATTTGGCACTTTCTACACCTACAGCTGTGGGCCTGGGTTATGGGGGTGAGTCTAAACGTGCTAGCTGGCCCAGGCAGCTTTAAAGTAACAAACAACTCAAGAAAAAGTTGTTTGTCTGAATTCAGTTTGCATTCTGATGCAATTGCATTTTTCCTCTTGCTGACAGCAGTATAAAATGGACCAAGCTCACTGAACTAGTGATGTACTGGACTTTTCTTTGGGGGAGAAAACAAGGCCAATGTGTCTTAACGATAGGCAGCTAAAATCATAATTAAATTTCCAAGTAAGTGGCCTGATGGTTTCTATTTTTTTTTCTTTGAACCAATGGGAGCTACAGTCACTCAGCACCTCTGAAAATTAGGTTACTCTTTTTGGAATGGAAATATGGAGTTAGATGCCTGTATTTAGATAGCCAAGTAAAGTCTGAATATTTTGATACTGCAACGTGGGAGATCTGGGATTTTAGTCTCAGCTGTGCCACAGACTGCGTAAAATCTCTTAACTTCTCTGTGGTTCAGATTTGCTATATTTAAATTACAGAGTGTTACTTACCTAGCTTTTAAAATTGCATTGAGTTCCATATTTGAATAGCGCTAGATAGGTGCTATTAAATACCCTTTCTCCATCAACAGGTTTTTTTTACAACTTATTTATGGCTTGTAGAAGTGAATTTAAGATGACTTGTGATCCATCTTGAAGTTGAATCAAGGACTACAGTATATCATAATGGTGAAACACTTCATTTTGCAGAGAAAGCAAGCGCATAAATAAGTGTGAATATAGCGGACTTTGACTGAATCATGTGCATAGTTCCCATTAAAACTAATGGAAATTACTAAAAAGAGACAATCGTGGGAGAACTGAATCCACAGCCCACATGTTTGGAAGACTTTCTTTAAGTAGTGGATGAACCATTCATGTTTTCAATATTTCTCAGTTAGCAATGCCTCATAATACCCTCTATTTCATGGTAAAATCTTATAACAGATTATAATATATTAAGATGTTGGACAAAGCATGCTTTATCCATGTCTCATCATGCTGAAATACCTGGCAATGATTTATTTTTTTAATGTTCCAGAGAACTGCTCTGGAGTTTGAAATATTTCCTGCTTTCAAATGTAACTAAAAAAAAAAGCAATAATATATCTATATATCTCACTCCAAATCCGACCTTCCTGAACGTCAAATCATGATAGTTGCAGCTCGATGCAACTGGATTACACACACAACTTCCATTCATTAAAATGAACAAGAGCAACACAAGCGGATCGGTGTCTGATGTTTTGCTATGTAACACATATTTTAAAATTAATTTTGAAGATTGTTTTTCAGAATACACGACTGTTATTTTTGCATCCTGTACCAGATTGCTTGCTCTCTCTCTCTCCTTTCCTTGATTCCCTAAGAGTAAGCATCTCTGCACAAAGTTTATACTTTTTTTCAAGCTTCTAATATATTGTTTTGGATCCACTCACACTGAGAAATCTCACTGTGATGGATGTATTCGTCTGTCATGGTTATTTACTAATATTCGTACAGTAAGATAGATATAGATGTAGAGAGAGAGAGAGAGATAATATACCACACACACACTCACACACACATTGCAAAGATAATTGTATCCAGGGCTGTCTCTAGGGGGGTGCGGGGCCCGGGACAAATCAGCCTCTATGGGCCTCCCGAACATTTTTTGCACTGGTGAAATCTGGTGTGGGGAGGGGACACCAGTGCTGGGGGGCGAGGGGCGATGGAGAATGACAGGGTGGCACCTGTGCTAGTGGCGAGGGCCCCCCCGGTGCTGGGGGGGGAGGCCGGGAAAGGGGAGAGGTCTGGGGCAGAAGTGCAATGGATGGGACAGCCTGGTGCTGGGGTGTTCCAGCGGCGCTAGGATGCTGGCCGCCAGTGTGGCGGACGCCGGGAGCCGGCAGGCCGGCGCGGAGTGGGGCGGGCTGGGCTCGCTGCTGCTGGAGACTGAGGCCGAGCTCCGCGATGCTGAGCAAGGAAAACAAGTACAAAGCGTGCTTCCTGCCGGTGAGTGCGGGCCCGATCACCCCTGCCATTGCCAGGCCCCCTGCTACCACCCACCCCGGGCTGGCCTAGCGCCCCCCGCATGACACACGCACACTGAAGCATGCGAGCAGTCCCATTCGAGTCCATGGAGGGACTCAAAGTTAAGCACATAGTTCAGTATTTTGATGGACTGGGATCTGAGTGCTAAGCACCTTGCAGGATTGAGCCCTGATTTATTAACTATTGATACCATGATTTCTCAGTCTTAATTTACAATGTACCTGTCCCGGTTAATTTTTCTAGTGGTTAATGCACTCTGCTTGTGATGATCTCTTCTGTTTTCAATGTAATGTTTGACTGCATCCAGACACAAGTCCATCAGGGCCACCTCCAAAGTAAATTAAGGGCCACCCAAGTGATAATCAAGTTAATGTGTTGACATGGACCTGGCAGAGAGATTAAACTCTGGTCTGTAGAAAAAATCCTTAGTGTGCACCATGTTTAAAACACACCAATGTCTGATGCTCAGTGTGACTCATTTAGTTATTAATACAAATCCAGAGATAAGGTATTTGACAAGCACACACTTCTGTGCACACTGAAACTAAGAATGTTATATAATACTGGGAGTTTCAACCAGCCCTTTTTTTTTTTTTTTTTAAGTTTCACTGAAATCATTCAGGGAAGGGAATTGAATGCCAGCTTTGTTATCACCTATAGGAAGCCAAACAATAAGGCATTGTAGGCATACTCACTGTGCTACCAAACAGAAGGATTTAGTGCACCAGGATTTAGCTAATGCCTGTTGAATGGGGCATGTATGCTAAAAATTCATTATGGATAGCCTATTTTATACTACAGTTAAAACATGCAAAGAGGAGAACATTTGTAAGGGTAAATACAGGAGACTGAAGTGAGCCAGGCAGTAGTAGTAATAATTAGCATATGCTTAGAGCTGAGCCAGGAAATGGCTTTTCCATTTCACAGGAAATTCCACAATTTCTGAATTTTTTTTTCTCATTTTGAGACTGAACAAAATCAAAATGTTTCAAAATTTCCTTCAAAAGAATTAAAAAAAATTAATTTGGGGTCAATCAAAATGATTCGTTTTGATAAAAATCAAAACCTTTCATTTTGATTTTGACCTTGTTAAATTTAAAACATTTCATTAAAAAAAGTCCTTTTGAAACAAAAATCATAACATTCCGATCTGAAAATGTTGAAATGGGGAATGTTGAAATGTTTGGTGTTTTTTTTAAACAAAATTTCCTCAACATTGACACACTTTTAGAATTAGAAAACATATTCTTGTCAAAAAACAGCTCTAATTTTACTCTTTTATCCATTGATCTCAAAATACCAAGACAGGCAAGTGTTCTTATCGCCATTTTTCAGAGTAGGAAACAGAGAACACAGAAATTAAATGACTTCCTCAAGGTGACAACACATTTTAGGCTAAGGAATGAGGAGGCTGCAGAGACCGAGATAAATTGATAAACTTATTCCCTGGCTTATTTTCTCCAAATTGAAAATAGATTTTAAGGTTCTGGAGCAACATTATTGACCAACTCTGGCTTAAATAGCAATTGGTGTAGGATTTTATTATTTAATATAAAGATAAAGGCAGCATTTTTCATCTCCGTAATCCTACTAACCCTTTCCATGAGAGACGCTACCTACCCCTGAACAATGTGCTATGATCTGTGAGACTGCACACACTTAGTGATCATGAACCCTTCTTTCCCACTCCAGTGAGCAGAGTCATAACCATCATTCTTCATTGTTAAGGTGAATTCTTCTACTTTAAATTACACTGTTTCAACACCACACTGTTGCTTTTCTTGCTGTATCACACTCCTTCCTCCACTCTTCTGCATAAGAAATTGCACTAGAGGAGCAACAGAAAGAAGCTGGAATTATGGAGACAGAAGAACCAGTGAGAATTTCTAGTATGGATGTCCTGCCTTAAAGTCCCACCACTGGGGTGCCCTTTAAAGAAACAGCAAGAGAAATGATGTCTTCACTAATGGCCGTGATCTGAATGCACTAATAGCTTTCTCATATTAGCCCTGTGCAACTTATTCTACTGGACTGGTTGAAAACTTCCCCTTCCTGTACATATTGAAGATACAGAACCTTTATCAAAGGTGATTCAGAAGGAAGATGTTTTCAGAACCCCTCCTCAGCTCTTCATTCCTCCGCTCCTTCACCTCATGTGAGTTCACTCTGGGGTAACAGGGACACATCTTGAGAGCAATGACCATGTAACTGGTATTCGGATTAAAATGGTGTATCCGGGAGAAAGAGGAGGAGAGGGAGAATTTCCCTTACCCTGGTAGAGTCTGTCCATCCCTACCACTTCTGGATACTACATAACTCTTATAAGAGAAACTCTTATCACTAGCTTATGATTTATTTCCAGTAATATGGCTAGGTGTGTCCCACAAAGAAAAAGCATGAATTGACTTCTTAAGTGCAGTTTGAGTTGTTTGCCTTTAAAATGTACCACATTGCACTAAGCAGCAGGTATCTTCAAAAATTTTCCTAAGGAAGGACACCCCACCCACCTTCAGCATATTGTCCTGTTTAATTGTTACATACAGTATCCATCAAGGTACACTTTTGTATCATAGCAGGAGATTGCACCTTGTTGCTGTGAATAGCAACAAGTTAATGTTTACTATAAATGTTAATTAATGAAATGGGATTTCTATGGTATCTATCTCTGTAGTCTGAATATTGCATTAGCATTGCTTTGTGTTAAGATGCAGCGTCTTTGTGAGGCAGGAAATGATTAACCTATTTCCCAGCTGGGAAGCTGAATCACAGAAAGATTATTTCTCTTATGTCACCAAGTGACTATAGAAAAGTCAGAAACAGAACCCAGATCTCCTGACTTCTAGTTCTGTGCCTTAACTACAAGGCTCTCTTTCCTCTAGCAGCAGTTCCACAGGTCAGAGAAGTCATACTGGTCATTCATTTTCAGACACTTAAAAAAAAAATCCTGTCTTCCATAGTTCATCACCCTTTGAAATTACATCATGCAGGGGGATTTCCATTCCATTTTTTACTTGTTTTATAAATTTCCTCATGGAAAGTTTCATTATTAAGATGAATAAAAAATACACCAACCTAGTGGAAGGTCAGTGTCACTGGTGACAAATTAGGAGAGTCTGTTTTTCACAGGCACAATCTCATATACCTCAATGCTTTAAAAGTATTCTGTACAGATATAAGTAACACTGTAATATACCCAGTGTGTCCCAGGCCCACTGTGACAGAGGAGAGGAAGTTGGCTTTCTTCTTTAGACAGGATCCCAGCCCCACAAATAACAAATGGTCCTATTTGCCAGTCTATAGAAAGAAGAAAAGGAGTACTTGTGGCATCTTAGAGACTAACAAATTTATTTGAGCATAAGCTTTCATGAGCTACAGCTCACTTCATCGGACATGCATCCGATGAAGTTAACTGTAGCTCACAAAATCTTATGCTCGAATAAATTTGTTAGTCGCTAAGGTGCCACAAGTTCTCCTTTTCTTTTTGCGAATACAGACTAACACGGTTGCTACTCTGAAATCTATAGAAAGACAATCTGTTGGAAATTTTCCCCCAGTGCAATAGTTTTGTAGCTGACATGGTATGGGTTTTCTGTCTCTTATTTTCCTTGCAAATATGCCCAAAAACATCACAGCTTCTTTTGAGTGGTTCATTTTAGATGCTCTCTCATGATTACCTGTTTGTGTCCACACTACTACTTAAGGAGCCACTATGTGACACCATTAGATTTTATCTTCTGCTAAGGTTTACTTTAATTAGGGAAATCCAGAGAAGGTCAGATTGTTTTAATTATTACCTTTAGCACAAGTGGAAACTGATTCTGAACATGAACTAGCACCAGTAATTTAAATAAAACTGGTAAACTAACAAATGTTTTTTTAGCTAGTCTTTCTTCTTATTAAATATTTGTATGTAAAAGATCCAACTTCCTATGCAAAATTTCTGCTGTGGACAATAGTACAGAATACCAGTCTTCAGTGTGTCATGGAGAAATAGCAGGGCCTGTGACTGGCTAAAGGATGAGTTACCCTTTTGATCTTTGTGTTATTCCCTTGTGGATTGAGCAGCAGCTACCTCTTAAAAAAACAATTATATAATTGTCTTTTGAAACTACCTTATTTCAGCCAGAGCCCTGGCTGCCCAAATGATTGAGTAATCAAACTGAAATCTGTCTCTTCTGCAGCTATTTACGTATGGCTTAGCACTGACCTAGTATGGCATGTGATGACAGATTTAGTGTGGTGTTGTCCTCCATGCTGTTCCAGCATGCTAATGATTCAGATAATCCGATCTCCCCATATCTTTGTGTATGTATGCAAATATTAACAGAATGACAGAGGGTGGATGTGCATATCATCAGGAGTCAGACCTTTACTGCTCTGTTGGAGTGTGTTTTCAGACTTGGCATTGTCTGTGGGTTTAGTTATGAGTAAAGCTAAGATTTTCTCATGGACATTTTTAGTAAAAGTCACGTACTGGTCACAGTCAATAATGAAATATTCACAGAAGCCGGTGACCAGTCCCTGACTTTTACTAAAAATACCCATGACAAAATGGGGAGCTTGCTGGTGGGCTGGGAGTTCCAGCCCCCCCGCCCACCCGCACCCATGGGGGGGTGGGGCTGCCAACCATGGTGTTACCTGGGGTTCTTTCAACCCAAAGTTTTTGGTAACTTTTACTCTGTGCGAGGTGGTGTCAGGAAATAAATCAGGGGAGACACAGCCGTCCGACCGATAGATGGCTGGCACAAACAGGACAACACAAGAGTGCTTTCACTTTACTAAATAGCTAAACTTTACTTAGTCTCAAGCACTTACACATGTCCGCAAAAGGTTAGTAAGACACCCCAACCCTTGATAATTACCAAAGCTGAGTGTGGCTCTCGAGTGACACAGCAGCAGGTTTCTGGTGGCCAAATCTTCCGTCTGCTGGTGGGGACTGCAAGATGTATCCAGAGGGAGAGTCCAAAAAGAGTCCAACTACCTCAAACTTTCCCTCCTTATTTATACATTAGTAATAGAATGACATGTCCCTTCAAGAAAACTTGTTAAGTTAGCCGTTTCAGTAGTCAAGCAAGAGGTTCCTTCTGATTATCAATTAACCAGATGTGGGTTTTTCCAGAGTTTGCAGCCTTGAGGCCCCCAGTAGACATTCCTGGGGCACATCCTGCTCTTCTAAAATGCATGTATCAGCCACTTCAACACAATTCTTACCAGGAAGGACGCGGGGTCAAGCTGCCCTCTCTGTGGCACCAAAACACCCCCCTCTCCTCCTGCCTTGGTTAAGCTAAGCCTGATGACTTGACCAATTTACAACCTGCTGACTTGGCTGCTTTTAGCAATAAGCCACAGTGGTTTCAGGTACTTTACTGGTTTGCCAAAGTCTTCCTATACAACGGCTGGCTGAAGTAACGAAGGTCTTTGGAAGTTACGGATCCTGTGACCTCCGTGACTAAATTGCAGCCTTAGTTATGAGTAAGTAACAAATTTAAATGGACAGATCAGTTGAATTATGACAATGCTCCATTTTAGCTAGGACTGAGTGAAAGGTTTGAGGGAAAATCCCTAACTGGGAGCAGGTTCTTATTGGCAGAAGTAAGTCTGAATAGTCTGAGTTCTGTACACTCATTCTCGGGACATAATGATGTCATGTGGCAATTTTGTATGTGGCATTTGCATCACAGTGCTACTCTGAAAAGGGCAACATTGTGGAAGGTCATCCCCAGTGTGTCAGTGCCAGAAGGAGGCTGGCCACACAGGACAGAAGAAAACTGGGAAGAGCCTGACTTTTAGGAGCTCATCCATAGAGTGCGGGGAGAAGTTGGTTGGCAGCACCCCTATGTTGCTAACACTCTGCTGCCACCCATGTGTTATCACTGGAGCATGAGCTTTAATGGTAAGGTGCCATGAGGTGAAGTTTGTGTAAATATCATTGTCTGTTCTGAGGTTAATCAAAATTGGCTAAACCCCAACCCTTACATCTGAACACCTTTTTATCATTAATTCCTGACTTTATTTAGGAGGGAACATCTGAAAAACACCATTGTTTTTGTGTGCTTTCAGCCTCAAACGTCTCTTCTTATAGTTGATACTAGATAGCTCCCTTCACCTCTCTTAGACTGACCGGTACATGTCTGATCTGGGTCAGATGCAAGACTTCAGGGTAGTAGTCTCTTTTAGATGCTCAACTAGTTTATGTTTGGCATGCTGTGTACCTCCATCAAAACAGAGTTATTTCACACCCCAATCCAGAACTCATTCAAGTAGGTCACATATGGTAACACAACAACTCTTAGTATTACTGGAAGTAAGCTTCATATAATGTTTGTAAATTTTTGTTTGTAAATTCCACAAATGACATGTCAACTGATTTAAAACATTTGCAATTAGTATGTGTCAACTGAGACTGCTTGTTTCTTAGACTTTCTACTCTTTAACCCAGATACTTACTCATTGGTGTATGCTCATTTCCATCTGTCGTGACTAATAATGTCTAGTCAAAGGGGCAGGGGAACCATCTCCCCCTCCTCCAAAAAACCCCAAACAAATCAATGGCTACCTGGGACAGAGTAGTGGGCAATGGTAGCTGATTCAGTGCTCTGGTCATAGCAACTCTAATTCCTCTAGAATAGATCTGATTAAGAAGAGCTGTGCCTAACTGATGGATTGGGTTGGGCTGAGGAGAGGGAAGAGGCTAATTAGCTCATTAGGCAGTGTCATAAATATAAAGGGAAGGGTAAACACCTTTAAAGTCCCTCCTGGCCAGAGGAAAAACCCTTTCATCTGTAAAGGGTTAAGAAGCTAGGATAACCTCGCTGGCACCTGACCAAAATGACCAATGAGGAGACAAGATACTTTCGAAGCAGGAGGGGGGTGGGGAGAAACAAAGGTTCTCTCTGTCTGTATGATGCTTTTGCCTGGAACAGGAAAGGAATGGAGTCTTAGAATTTAGTAAGTAATCTAGCTAGATATGTGTTAGATTCTGTTTTAATGGCTGAGAAAATAAGTTGTGCTGAATGGAATGTTTATTCCTGTTTTTGTGTCTTTTTGTAACTTAAGGTTTTGCCTAGAGGGATTCTCTATGTTTTGAATCTGATTACCCTGTAAGGTATTTACCATCCTGATTTTACAGAGGTGATTCCTTTACTTTTTCTTCAATTAAAATTCTTCATTTATGAACCTGATTGCTTTTTCATTGTTCTTAAGATCCAAGGGTTTGGGTCTGTGTTCACCTATGCAAATTGGTGAGGATTTTTATCAAGCCTTCCCCAGGAAAGGGGGTGTAGGGTTTGGGAGGATTTTGCGGGGAAAGACATTTCCAAGCGGGCTCTTTCCGCTATATATTTGTTAGATGCTTGATGGTGGCCACAATAAAGTCCAAGGGCAAAAGGTAAAATAGTTTGTACCTTGGGGAAGTTTTAACCTAAGCTGGTAAAAATAAGCTTAGAGGGTTTTCATGCAGGTCCCCATATCTGTACCCTAGAGTTCAGAGTGGGGAAGGAACCTTGATAGGCAGAAAGAAGAAAAGATATAGGAAGGAAGTGCAAAGTATGAGAGAAACTTTCAGAGGCAGAGCCAAGACAGATCTTCTGGGGGAAGATCCCTTCCATTCCCTCTCTCTCCTTCCCCTCCATGGCCAAGGGAGATAACGATTGTGTGTTAGTGTAAATATGGGGCTGCACGAGTTTATAAAGGGGTGGGGAAATAAACCACATGAGGTGCTTAACAGAAGAAGTTCTATGAGCTGCTTGTATCTTAAGAAGAGGAGCTGCCCTGTCACACCACTCTTTTTGAATTTTGACGAATGGTGAACTCGTCTATTAACCTGTGTCTATTTTGCATGTACCTTTGTCCTTCGAAACTGGTGAAATTTCACAAGACAAGCTGTCATAAAATAAAGGGAAGGGTAAACCCCTTTGAAATCCCTCCTGGCCAGGGGAAAGCTCCTCTCACCTGTAAAGGGTTAAGAAGCTAAAGGTAACCTCACTGGCACCTGACCAAAATGACCAATGAGGAGACAAGATACTTTCAAAAGCTGGGAGGAGGGAGAGAAACAAAGGGTCTGTGTGTCTGTCTATATGCTGGTCTTTGTCGGGGATAGACCAGGAATGGAGTCTTAGAACTTTTAGTAAGTAATCTAGCTAGGTATGTGTTAGATTATGATTTCTTTAAATGGCTGAGAAAAGAATTGTGCTGAATAGAATAACTATTTCTGTCTGTGTTTCTTTTTTGTAACTTAAGGTTTTGCCTAGAGGGGTTCTCTATGTTTTTGAATCTAATTACCCTGTAAGATATCTACCATCCTGATTTTACAGGGGGGATTTCTTCATTTCTATTTACTTCTATTTTTATTAAAAGTCTTCTTGTAAGAAACTGAATGCTTTTTCATTGTTCTCAGATCCAAGGGTTTGGGTCTGTGGTCACCTATGCAAATTGGTGAGGCTTTTTATCCAACATTTCCCAGGAAAGGGGGGGTGCAAGTGTTGGGAGGATTGTTCATTGTTCTTAAGATCCAAGGGTCTGGGTCTGTAGTCACCTAGGCAAATTGGTGAGGCTTTTTACCAAACCTTGTCCAGGAAGTGGGGTGCAAGGTTTTGGGAAGTATTTTGCGGGGAAGGACGCGTCCAAACAGCTCTTCCCCAGTAACCAGTATTAGTTTGGTGGTGGTAGCGGCCAATCCAAGGACAAAGGGTGGAATATTTTGTACCTTGGGGAAGTTTTGACCTAAGCTGGTAAAGATAAGCTTAGGAGGTTTTTCATGCAGGTCCCCACATCTGTACCCTAGAGTTCAGAGTGGGGGAGGAACCTTGACACAAGCTGATCCTGATGGTATTTCTGGCCCGACAGGAAGCAATAGAAAGTATTCTCAAGAGATTTTTCAGCCCAGTTTTGTAAACTCAGGAGACAGCACACAAATATTATGTGAACAAGTCACTTGAGCCTTGTGAGGTTCACCCCCTCAATAGTTTGGAGTGGAGTTTGTAGGAACATCTTTTGGGGAGTTTTAAATGGAGCCTCATAATTATGGGTTATAGCTGATGCATATTTACTTTTTCAAAATGTTTATAAAATGTGTATTGAAGTGTGTATATCTATCTATAAAAATAAATATGGATTGATTTGTATCCCTTGCTTCCACATTTGCTTATATAAACTGTACACTCTTCAGGGTAGATGACTGCAACTTCCCGTGTGTGTGTGGACAGCAACCAGCACATTTTGGGTGCCAGTCGCACACAAATAAAGGGTAATGTTATGTTGGAAGGTATTAATGGCTGCTATCATGGGGGTCTTTGACCCAAAGACAGTCACAGACTTCATTAAAGCCAATTAAAACATTCTTCCAGGATCAAGTCCCTTTATGTAGTGAAAGAGCTGTAGACAGTGAATGCTACCCCCGGGGCACTAAACCGCATGGCAAGGCCTGAACAGAGCTAACCCAGGGTTTTCCATGGTTGCAAGGTCAGGAGCTAGGGTATTGGTTGCAGCTTGTGTCTGAGGCAGAAAGCCAGCAGAAGCAGTTGTGTTATCGACTCTGAGAGGAAGCCAAGAAGCAGAGCTTCTCAGGCATAGAGCTCACTGGAATGGCAGACTTGTGGATTTTTGAGCAAGGAAAATGGCAGCTGTTGGTTTGTTTCTACATGTTCCCACAAACAGATCTTTGTGTGCATTTTTTTGTAAATAAACAAGATTACACTGAAAATATACCTCACTTGTATCATCGATTTCTCCTCCTAACCACTCTGGCCAAAGGGGCACCAATAATAGTTGTCCAATAGAACTTGTTGTGATTAATGGTCTTCTTTAATAGATAATCACAGAAAGTAATTTTTAGTGATTCTTCACTTATCCACAATCAGCCACCAGAGCTGGATGAAAAACATGGAACATTGTTTCACAAACATTTTAGATGGGGGAAAAAGAGTTTCTGTTTAAGTCACTGCCCTGAGCACAAAGCAGTATGTAGCTGCCTTGCTCTAGAAAGAGTACTAGAGAAACCGTTCTTCGGCCAGGTGCTGCTCATTGCACACACAGGTTGAGAGATGGCACCTCGATCTGGGCTGTCTTTGTACACATGCACTGGGCAATCTGCACCCACTTCCTCCTTTCTCCTCTGGGCTCCCAGTTTTCCCTAGCCTCTTTTAATTCCCTTTTCAGATAACAGCTCCCCTGAGGAGTAGGAGCAAGCACTCTCTATGTTCCCTGGCATGTATGGATTGCTGAACCTAATGGCTGCTCGTTTTGCTCCTGCATGACTGCTCAGGGCCCATACAAGCTAGCTGAGGCGGAGAGAGAGAGAGATCATTGAATGTAGCACAATGAGAAATCCTCAAAGCGCAGAAAGAAAAAGAGCAGGTACTGTAAGTAAACTGGGCAGGAAGCTGACAGAATTCTTTGCAAAGAAAGCCTTGAAAACAGACGATAAGATGGATGGGATCCAGAAAATGGAAAGGAAGGCCAAAGAGAATTGCCAAGGGATGAAACTCCCAGATTAGTTCAACAAATCTGCATCCAGTCTGAAGAAATCTGTTGTGGTTAGAAAAATGTAATGGGATATAAGTTTTTCTTATCATTGTCATTTGGCTGCAAGCCTGCCCAGGCTGGTGGTGATCTAGTGTCAACTGGTGGCTGGTTGGTGAGCTATGTGAAATGAATTTAATCTCAGTCCAACTCTGAGTGGACAGCTGTTCAAACTGAAAAACAAAAACCACTATTGTAATTGGCATGTTTGCTGGCAGTCTCCACAGAAGAGCCAAGGAGTGAATGGGCATGAAGCTTTGAACAATCCTCTCATCCCTAATGGATCCATCCAGAATGGGGTTGAGGCCCGGGGGAGGGCTCAGCCATTTCTCCCTGCTTGTGCTACATGTACAATTGTAGGAAATGCATATATAAATGATGAGTTAGACACATACTGTAACTGGCTATTTGCATACTCAGTTACTGTAATTAGGTATGCAAATTAGGCACAGTTACGTATTCTGTACTTATATGCACACAGTTTTGATAATCTAGGGCATGATCTAATCTCATTTATACCAGTTTTATATACACTTTATGGAGTTACTATAGATATACTTTGGCATACATGAGATCAGAATTGAGTCCCTTGTCCTTATTGTTGTCCCATCTCTAGCTTTACTGTTCACTAGTGCAGAAGTATAACTAATCTGGTTCAATCTATTTGCTTGCTCCTTCCTACTCAGTTATCTTTAATAAGAAAACAGCAATGAAGAATGAATAGTAGTAGTCAGCTTCCTCTGCTGAGCTCCTGCTATGAATTCACTTCCTTGTCTTATTCCATACATGGATTCGTAATGCCTGGCTCCCAAAAAGCAGACTGTACCACAGGAGAGAGCAAACTATACCTTAGCTTTTGAAATAGAGAAAATAAATATTTGGCATGTTTTTAAATAGACTTAAAAAGAATGTGAAACCAGAGACATTCAATGCATACATACAATGCAAGGTATGTTTAAAAATTATTTGTATTGGGGTGGTGAGAAGTGCTGGAGCAATAATCATCTCTTTAACTCACAATAACTAAAAGTGACGTAACTTTATAAAACCAAGCTTTACAGATATCTAGTCCTAGCACCTAGTTCTGCTGGTGATATGCACGTACAGTACAGTTCCTCTTAAAGGAAAATTCCCAACGTTTTATGATACAGGAACATTCCCAAGGTTATATACGTAGTTCAATATATATTAACTAGCATTTAATTCAGAAATACCCAGTATTAGCAAAATAAAACGTACCTGTGATATTTTCTACTTTTGATCCTATGACCAAATTTTGCAAGCGGATGTATTGTGAGGGAAACAGAAATATCTCTTACCTCTGATATCATTCCTCCTTCACGCATCTGTTTATACCTCCACCAGCTAATATTCCACTTTCTTTAAAAAACAAACAAACCAAAGACACAAAAACCTAGAGACTTGGGAGAATAATTGAGAGTTCTATTCACATCCCCAACTAGAGTGAGCCATCACCCTTCTGAAAACATCCACAGTCTCATCCACACCCATCATAGGCGTAATTCTATCACTCTCATCACATTCAGTATAGCCAGCTATCTTATGATTTTATCTCATGTCTTGAGATTAAGGCTTATTAATAATTTTCCATTAAAACTTTTTGATGGACATTTTAGATTTTCAACTGAATACAAATTTTCATGTCAAGAGTGCTTTCTTAGAAAATTTTCATCAGAAAATGCAAAAACAAATTTTTGTCTGAAAACCAAATATATTTGGTTTTTGGCCCAACAGTGTAGGTTTTTTGGCTTCAGTTTTGGGATTTTTGATTTTTTTTCAATGAAAAATCAAAATTTCTTCAGTAGAGGTGGTCTCCTGACCATTTCTACTCATGATACTTGGTATTTTTCTTAGAGCCCCAGATTCTGTAATCCTATGATTATCTGAGAATCTCAGCATTCATATTTAGTTTCTAGCCCTTGTGGTTTCAGAGACAAGCTTGAAAATGAAATGAGCTGTTTTGGCTCCAAAACTAGAAGGCAAATTTAAAGAAACCAAATTCTATTATTTTTAAAATTCTCATTATTTTAAGCCATGATTTTTGGGGCCTCACTCGTGTTCGAATGATTACGATTGGCAATACTGCACACTACCTTTACACTGCTGCAACTTCATTGCTTTTTCTGGAATTACAACTTGCTTTTACACAGATATCAAATGAGATCAGACTCAGGATAGAGTATATAGAAGTAGGAAAAAAAATTCAAATTGAAAAAAATCATATAAATTTTGCACAATTGCTTGATCAAAGAAAATAATGTCAAGACATCCTGTTCACCTCATTGGCCTCAAATAGAGATAAATAGAAACATGTGTAAGTATAGTCAGAGATTATGAAATTCTGTTCTACTATTGACCCCAGCCAGAAAAAAGTCAACTAAAGGTCATGTCTTAGGAAAGGAAAGTTTATGATGCGCAAACATGCATACTCTAAGGAGGATCTAACACTCTACATTTTCTTGATTAGGATTGAAAATCTATTTAATCATATCCAGCAATATTTTATTAATCACTTCCTGTTTTCCTGTAAATCTTGCAAGTAGTCTTGAATTTCTTTGGCAGTTGTTAAACCCCTTTGAAGGACTGAGTGGTGACACTTACTCTAAGCAAATGTTTGAGACGTTCTGGCATGGAGGAGCTCACAAAAAAGGGACTATGGCTGGATACTTAAAAAAGACAGCTGTAACCAATAGCCCCTCTCCTTCCAAACCTTGTAAAAAGGGAGAGAGTGGGGTTGTGTGGCAAGGTGAGGGAGAGAAAAAATTAATAAGGGTTGCTAGGAGTGACTAGCTAATAAGAAATGACAAGGGAGGAGCAGGCAGTGAGGAAACCACCACACTTCTGTATTTAAAAAAACCACCCCCCCTCCAAAAAACCCCAAACCCAACTTTAATTTGTAGCCTTTCCTGTGGAGCTGCAAGAGTTGGCAAACATGGCAGCTACAGCCCTTCTCCAAACAACAAGGAAGTTGTATTCAGTTAGATCTTCTCAACTTTTCCAACTGTACTTGTAGAAAATTATTATAAACTGATTGGATTTTGAAAGATGATTTGAGCCATCTGATTGGCAAATGTATGTGACACTTGTCTCTAGAAATGCCCTCCATGTGCCACACGAAATTTCATCACCCTTAAAAAGCCATACATCAGTTGTTTATTTACATACATTTTTATCTTATTCTGAGCAAACCTCTACAGCCTTTACACAGGTAAGACTCCCAATGATCTTTGACTAAGGAACCACTTGCAGTATTTGTATAACTACATTGGCACTGGGTATTTCTTGGGGGAAATCATGACTGGCTGAATTAATGGTAGCTTTTCCCAGCTACTTTTCAATCCATAAGAAATGCCCTACGTCAACACCATTACAGTTTATGTGCTGTATTGCAATCAGTTTTCCCCCATTGCATCTCATTTACTGCTGCTAGAGAAATGACAGACATATGTTTAAAACAGTCACACTTCATGCAGCCCCTGCTACAGAGGTGATTTTTCATTTAGCTCTGGTGATGAAGAATAAATATCAGTGGCAAATAGTGCACAAATATTTTAGTGAAGTTTTTCTCCAGTTTTTAAAATTAGTTTTTCATTTCTTTTGCATGTGTTTTCTGCAAGTATTTCAGCAATTCAGTTGTGTTGACACAAAAGTTTGTGGAAACCAAATTTCAGAGTTGCAAGCATAAATATTTGCACAAACTGAATTTTACATTTATGCTTGCAAATGTTCAAGCTGGAAGTGCTTGTGTACTCATCTAGCAACTATACCATGTGACTTATCTCGTCAATGGTAACCAAGCAACATAACTCAAATTTCAAATATTGGCTGTACATGGAGAACTGTTCATGATCCATCTCTAGAGTAAGGAAAAATGGGGGGGGGGAAATGTTCAGCAAATGATTTTGAATAATGAATAAATTCAAGAAAATCACAATCTGTTAGCAGACAATTCATGAACAGCAAAAGAAGTGATATTCATAGAGTATTCATTGTGAATTATTTGCCCAACTCTACTAAAGACAGTACCTCCTTTCTTTCCTCCTGGGGTTAAGGTTGAGAATGAAAGAACATTTAGGCTGTTAAATAACTTTGAATGATAACTTTAACTTCATCTTCCCCATGTTGTGTGATGCAGTAGTTCTTTTGGAAAGCAAAGAGCAACTTATTGCTTGAATATTTTATTTTATTTTATTTTTAGGTGTCCTTTGTTCATCTCAAAACCAAAATTGTAAAACTGTTTCAGATGAATAGTGAGTTTTTTTTCATTTTGTAACCTCCAAGATTACCTAGATTCCTGGGGCTCTGTCTGCTGGCAGCTCAGGGAGAGGCACACTGTCCCTGGTAGGGAGGGGGAGTCAAGGCAGACTCAGAGTCTGCCCAGCAACCAATAAGGAGTGAGATGCCCCTCCCAGGGAGTTCAGGAAAGGGGAGAAGCCATTTTTGAGTGAGTGTGGAGCCAGCCAGGGCAAGGGCAGGGCTGGGTGTGTAGGGAGCTGGTGAGTCCCAGGCCTGCATGCAGGGTTCTCTCTGAGAACTGGCCTGTAGGGACCTGAAAGCAAGATCCCTCAGCTGGGCTTTTCCTTCTCCACTACTGATTCCCAGTCTGTAGAGTTTTGCTGGGAAACTTCCCCAGCCAGGCTGAGTTTGCCCTCCAGCTCCCTACGTATGACCAGTCACCATGTGGTCAGCTCTGCTCTGTCTGCTAGTTTGGGGCTGCTGCCTGCTGTGAGTGTGTCTGGACGCTGGGGTAGGAGACGACAGTTTGGATTTTAGTACAGTTGTGTAATCTGTACCTTGAGCCCTGAACCCCTTTGTGGTGAGGGGAAATCCTGGGACCGAAGCTGCCTGATTCCTGCCTGAAGAAGATCCCTGCCAGCAGAGAGCAGCCCCTCTGCAGTGACCGAGGAGTCCAGAGTCATCTCTGAACCGGAGGATCATTCATGGAGTATGTGAATGCACCATCGGTTAGTTAGTCAGTCAGGGAACTTGTTTTGGGGACCCCCTACTCCCTGAACTGTGTCCTCCAGCCAGGGAGTAAGGATTTGGGGATTTTATAACCTGCTGCATATTAAACCTGTGGAGGGACTTACCACCTCCTCCCACTTGTGAGTCCTTTGGGCTGTACTGAACCCAGTGAGCCACGCTGCTAAACCACTGCAGAGAAGAATCTTGTCATAGGTCATCAAGGGCCCCAACAAAGTATGCATACCAACGGGACACTAATCTTACATTTGCTACATCGAGTCACATGACTGGGGAAAGTCACAGATATTAGCAGCTTGGGCACCGGTGAACCTAAAAATAGTGTTTTACCCTGTTATGTTCTATTTGTCTCCTGTTTAATATAATTATTGTGTTTGTGTTATTTCTTGGAAGTCTCCAACTATCTGGCAAGTAATTGGGGATTACCCTGTGGTTAGACATTTCCTCCCAAGTCGTCCTGGTGACCCTGGCAGAAAGGAGCAAGGGTGTGAAGGGCAAAAGAGACAGGAAGCTCCTTTTGACATCGCCCTCCATTACACATCTGGGCGATGGGGATGCAGAGGGCAAGCACAGTCTGGTCTGTAATGCATAGTAGGTTGCTACGAAATTAAGATTGCCCCACCCACACACACCAAGAGAACTTCCCATTTAAATAGTTCCTAAAATGTACTGCACCCTTATGATGAAATAAAAAAAAATCCTATGGAATTCCTTGGAAAATTATATCCCTTTTATAGAATTTTGTAGACTGGTTTAAAAATAATCCTATAAAAAGACAATCATTCTCTATGAAATTCCATAGATGTCCAGCATAATTTTTATAGAACACTATTACACTTCTATTTAATCATGTTGGTTTTTTTCCCTATTGAATTCTGCCAGACTTTTTTCCATAAGGACCATAAAATACAGATGTTCGTCCTTCATTCTTATTCTGCACCACGTCCTTGGTAGCTAACTGATAGCAGTAAGCACTACATCTCTTGGATGATTCCTCCTTAAGCGCTTCTGAAGGCATCATGACAGATGGGACTAGAACAGTTCTATCTTTATTATCTTCATCTGTGGAAGCTTTAGCTGTTAAACTCCCATATTCCTTTTACATATTTTCCCCCTCAAAGGTCAAACACAACTGATTTACAACCAGTTACTACAGTTTGTTTCAGAATATTTTACATTCCTTTTTATTTGTTTTTGAAATTTTAAACAGACTGCGGCAAATAATAATACTGCTGTTACCAAACGGGACATATAAGGAGTACTGTTAAGAACATTAAAGAGTAATAGTGCCACCAGAGAAATCATTTGCTTGCAGAAGGAACCCTGTTCACACTCATTTGTTGATTTCTGCATTAATATATGATGGGCCAGCTACTTCCGTGGCACCATGAGGAGAGGATGGGAATCAGAAGCTTGGGAAGGAGACAGAATAGGAGGTGAGGTAAAGCATTGCCCCACTTGCTGATGCTTAGCAGCAAATCTTCAAAAAAGTTAATGCACCCTCAGGTAATTTTTCTATAACCTCCTCTGCCTCCAATAGCAGGGAAGGCCTGGTAGTGTGGCTCAGATGGAGCCAGGCTGCCCAGGAGTAGGAAGTGAGAACAGGGGGTGCCAATATACATTTCTAACTGAAACAACTTCTACAGTGAACATACTGTGTGCAGTTCTGGTCTCCCATGTTTAAGAAGGATGAATTCAAACTGGAACAGGTACAGAGAAGGGCTACTAGGATGATCCGAGGAATCGAAAACTTCTCTTATGAAAGGAGACTCAAGGAGCTTGGCTTGTTTAGCCTAACCAAAAGCAGGCTGAGAGGAGATATGATTGCCCTCTATAAATATATCAGAGGGATAAATACCGGAGAGGGAGAGGAATTATTTAAGCTCAGTACCAATGTGGACACAAGAACAAATGGATATAAACTGGTCATTGGGAAGTTTAGACTTGAAATTAGACGAAGGTTTCTAACCATCTGAGGAGTGAAGTTTTGGAATAGCCTTCCAAGGGAAGCAGTGGGGGCAAAAGATCTATCTGGCTTTAAGATTAAACTCGATAAGTTTATGGAGGAGATGCTATGATGGGATAACATGGTTTTAGTCATTAAATATTCATGGTAAATAGGCCCAATGGCCTGTGATGGGATATTAGATGGGGTGGGATCTGAGTTACCCAGGAAAGAATTTTCTGTAGTATCTGGCTGTTGAATCTTGCCCATATGCTCAGGGTTTAGCTGATCGCCATATTTGGGGTCGGGAAGGAATTTTCCTCCAGGGCAGATTGGAAGAGGCCCTGGAGGTTTTTCGCCTTCCTCTGTAGCATGGGGCACGGGTCACTTGCTGGAGGATTTTCTGCTCCTTGAAGTCTTTAAACCATGATTTGAGGACGTCAATAGCTCAGACATAGATGAGAGGTTTTTCGCAGGAGTGGTGGGTGAAATTCTGTGGCCTGCATTGTGCAGGAGGTCAGACTAGATGATCATAATGGTCCCTTCTGACCTAAATATCTATAAGAATGGCCATACTGGGTCAGATCAAAGGTCCATCCAGCCCAGTATCCTGTCAAGCGAGAGTGGCCAATATCAGGTGCCCAAGAGGGAGTGAACAGAACAGGGAATCATCAAGGGATCCGTTCCCTGTCACCCATTCCTAACTTCTGGCAAACAGAGGCTAGGGACACCAATCCTGGCTAATAGCCATTGATGGACCTATCCTCCATGAATTTATCTAGTTCTTTTTTGAACAGAAGTTCAGACTTTTTAATGCATGCTTTGACAGAATTTAACCTAGTGGTTCGTAAACTTTTTGTCGTGGTGCTCTCTTTGAGATGGGTCAGTCAGTGAGCACCACTCATTTATGTTCACTCACATTATTCCCAGGCAGTTTCTTTCTCTTTTTCTTCCCTATTCAGCTGAAGATCTGCATGCTGGTAGAGGGTGGAGGGTTGCACTGCATGTTGCTAGATGAATGCCATGGGACCAGAAGAAAGCTGTTTAGACTTTTGACTGACGCTGAGCCTCTAGAACTGTGTGTGTCAGCTGCTCTTGTAGCAAACTGCTTTAGGGGCGCTGTGGGAGCAGCAGCTAAGGCTGGTAGCTTTCAAGGAGCTACCTGCTGCTTTACTCACAGCTACAGGAGCACTTTTGCATTGTGGAGTGTCGTAGACTTCGGTTAGTATAATTTTGTGCACATCTGTGGAGGTTCTCTTATAACCCACAACCCTCTGGGAAACACTGACTTAATTACGTGATCTTGGCCAAATACTCTCATGTGATGCAGACTTCAGATTAATTATGCTCCAGCTAAGCAGCAGACATTATCATTAATTATCATTAGGCTAGATGTGTTCATGGGAAGACAGCCTAATACAGCAACATTCCAAATGAGTACATCTCAGTTAAGTGAAATGTCCTGTACAATATGTGGTCAGTATTAAAATTTATTTTGCTTCTGTTTTTTAGTATTTCAAAACTCTCCAAGTGTTTTTCCTGATGCAACATAATGGCATATCATGCATGCAGCCCTGAAGTATGGGCACCTTGCAAATAAGTAAAATGTCTATAGTATTTCAAAAACAGTAATAGGAATACAGCTAATCATTTTACATCTGCACATCTTTTTGAGAAAGAAAAAATATTAAGACAGGCTCTTTGTGGTTAACTTTTGTATTAATTTCATAAAGAAACAATACAAAAAGGTAAATGACTTACAGATTGTATACATCACTAAATACCACACATTTCTCAGGATAGCCAATAAAATTATGCAGTTACACAAGGGAAGAGGATACCGTTGATGGTTAAGACATTTGTGCTATCCTGAGAACAAACTGTTGATACATAATGTGCCCTACAGGATACTTTCAAATCCCCAAACTCTCTCTTTTAATTTCTAAACTGCTCTCTGGGCTGAGGTTCAAACCTGTTGAAAGGGATGAGAGAATGGCAATAAGGGAGAAGTCTGTGATTTTGGTTAATTAGATTATCCCTGTAGGCACAAGCAATTTGATATTCAGCTGGACTAGAATAAGCACTCTTCTAGATAGTCCCAAAGTATTTACATAAAGGCGTCATGCACCAGTGCTTTTAAAATTTAATTCAATTTCCAGCCTAGAAAGAATATAGATAGAAACAAGGAGTAGGTTTGCCATTTTACAATTGGTTATTGTTGGAGAGACACCCACTGGCTCTAATATACATCTTAATGTCATGGAAGGCAGAGGACAAGAGCAGATACCATTTCATAAGAAGTTTGTCAGAGGGTGGGGGGCATGCTATCTGGGGCGGAGTGTTCTCAGGAGATAGGAAGCCTACTTCTGAAGATAATAGGAAAAGTCTTGTCTCACTATGTAATAATCACCTTCTCCAACTGATGGAGGAATAATATAAACAGGTTTGTGAAAGAGTTGTGTTAACCATCCCAGCTCAAGGATAAAACTGTAAGGTGATCCTTCGAATGCAGTGAATGGGTAGGAAGAGGCTAAATTGGTAGAGGCCTGAAAACCAATGCACCTGATCATTATATAGACATATAGATTTCCTCTTCATAATAAATAAAAGGTGAGCATTGACTAACATCTGTTGGTGCGGATGATCTTTCTGGGATCTTTATTTGATATAAATCTATTGGTTAGCTGTATGTAAATGTAAATTTCCTGCTTGTTTAAAGTTCTTTGGCCAAATTGTGCTCTTAGAGCTTCAGGCTATTTGAATTTCTGGGTGGACTTCAAAGCATTGTTTTTACCCTTTAAGGTCCAAACTGGTGTTAGACCTGGAAACCTGAGAGACTGCCTCTCTCCCCTGACCATGCTGCCATACTTGCAAGAGCAGTGGTTGAGCTGAAGACCCCTTTATTCGTAGCAGGAAGCTGCTCACAGGGTACTGTCTATTAAGACCCTGGACTCTGGAGTCTGCTTCCCCCTTGATCTGTCAAAGCCCAGATTTATTAACCTTCCACATACTCTTTTCTTCTAGGCAACCGAAGATAAGACTATCCAAAGGACTGTGATGTTGGGTTTGGAGGTCTTTCTCTCTGAGTTCCTTACTTGCAGAGAGAGAAGAAGCCTATGTTACTGTGACCCTGGTAGACCAGGTACCAGCTAATGTCAAGATCGCCATGTCTCAATTGAACACGGACGAATAGATGGCAGGAATTAGTATGGCTCATCTGTGGGTTGGTATTGTTACAATAGGTACTAGAATTATAAGAATGTGTCTAGTGTTTAGACTTTATTGAATGATTGTGAATTGCTGCACACATTAAGTTCACTTATAACATCTGTATCCCATATTGTAAGGTAATATTTGAGTGGTTATATTGTGAACCTCTGTGACTGTGTAAATCACCAGACAGGAGAGACATTAATTAGTGTGAAGGGCTGATCTTCAATATAAAGTGTTACACCCTTCCCAAAAGGAATGGTCCCTCAGCACCAGATGGATTGTAGTGGGACATTGCAACTGGAATTTCACTATATACTATCAACAAGAGGACTAACGACTTTTGTTATTTTGCTCTCCTCCCCATGAAGATGCAAGTGTACTTCTCCCATTAGCTGGCTTTGCAGCTCTGTGCACATGACATGAGGGAGATTAAAAACCACAAACAAAGGAATTTGGTATCCCTGTGCTGCTGGAACTCTGGGGGATAAAGTGTTTCTAGGAATGAGCCAGAGATCCCCAGCTGTTTAGCCTGGATTAGCACTAATAAAGATATATAGAGCTTGCTGATTACAGAAGCTTCTATTACCTCTTGAAATTTAATTGTAACTCATTTGTGTATCTATGCTTACCTGCTTTCGCCTTGTAAAATAACATATTTCCTTTTTCTGGTCAATAAATATTTATGTAGTTTACTATAGGTTTGTCTGCAAGCATTGTCTTTGGCGTGAGCTCTAAAGTGCAATTGACCTGGGTAAGTGACTCGTCCTTTGGGATTGGGAGTAACCTGAATATTGCCGGTTCTTGGTGAAAGGGACCATCTATCACAAAGGTATACTGATCTGGATGAGGTAGATTAGAGTACTCAAGGGGACTCTCTGTGATAGTGCCTGAAGAGTTTGCTTGATAATTGGTTGGTGAAATGTAAGTCTAGAACTCACAACTAGTTTGGGGCCTGTGCCTTGCTTCCTAACAGTCTACCCTGAGTTTGGTACTCATGCTCTTGAGTCACTGTAGACAGCATTGTAGTTACTATTTGATATTTATATGAAATTTTGTTTGGGTGAATTTAACAACTGAGTATGTGCACTAGTGCCTGGGATGGACACCTATAAACTGAATAATTGACCTCTTTATGAATTGAAATACTTAATGGACAGCAGCGTAAATCTGCAACACAGTAATGCCAGTGAAATCAATAGAATTACTGCAGATTTATATTGATGTGAGAGCAAAATTTGGCCCTTTTGTCACTTCATAGCTACTGCATAGTTTCCAAAGAATTTTGCTTGTAATTGTTTCAAGACCAAGCAGACTTAATGTAATGCAACATGCAGTGATACTGAATGAGACAATACTGAGAAGTTTGATTAGAAGATGTGAGGAATTTAAACTCTACCACTGTGGTTGTCTGCCCTAAACTGATTCACTTTTAATGTTCCCTAAATCACACGTTTGCTGCATTATGCTCCTCAGTTAAAAATTCCATACTTTTGACAGAGCCAAATCCACTACAAATTTAAATACAACTGCCTTTTATCGTAATTTATTACTTAAACTCTGTGAATTGCTGCAGTAGCTTTAAACATCTGGGCCTGTCGCATCATACTCATCACTAAACAACAACCATAAATTGAGGCTGGTTCACATTTATGGAGTGGGATGTGAAAAGGGCCATGAGATCACAGTAAGAATCCATTATACTTAGAATGCTTGTTTCTGTGCCCTAAGCCTTGTCACGAGAACAATTCATGCTGAACCATTTTCTGCTCTTATTTTTGACTTTGAGTAAAGGTTGACTTAGCATTAGATATTTTGCAGAACTAAAGATGTAGGAGTGAAAGACATCCTTAGGCAGAAAAAGCCTATCTCTCAGATAGCAAAAAGCCTATCTCTCTCTCTTAAATCTTGTTTTGAGGGCTTAATTGGGCCATACGTAGTTCAGAGACCTTTTAGCAGCTCTGAACAAAGGTGAATGTTGGTGCTAATGCATAGTTCACCAGAGATTTGGTCATCACATACGGGAGGGGTTCCAATCTATTCATTTCCTAAATAAAAACATTTTAAATTACACCAAATTAGTAATTATTAATTGTAATTTTTCTATCCTACAAGTAGTTTGTATTAGAAAAACTTTCATTTACTGGATTATTTATATGTTTTATGGGTTCTTTCCATGTTTTGAAATGTATTATTTCTGTCAAATGGCAAAAGTTTACTAACTTCCATTTTTAAAAATTCATTTTAAGTAAAATAAGACTAACCAGTTAATTAATAACAGCTGAATCATGAATATTTGAAAGTCTAGTGTAACCCCACATCTTGGATAACTAAGGTGAGGTTAGTTGAGGGAGTTGTTCTGTAGTCTTCCTTTAACTGCACCATGCCCAGTGATGATTGGTTTTGGGGAAACCAGCCATTAGTTCATCATTATGGGTGAAATTCACCCCTGGACAAAGGGCCTACACAAAGCCAATGCACCATTTAAATCCCCTTGAGCCTCTATTTTGAAGTCTTAAGTTGGACTAAAGTGGTAAATAGGTGTTGTGTGGGACTTGGCTGGGGTTTTCAGCAGAACCTAAGTGACCTGGGAGCACAACCCCGGTTGACTTTCAGTGGGACTTGTGCTCCAAAATCATGTATGTGTTTTTGAAAATTCCACCCCTTTTGGACATCCTGAAATTGAGGCCGTACTGTTGTCTATATTACACCCTAGTACTAACTGGCACTCTTGTGTCCACAAGATGTCAAGTTGTGATGGGATGAATGCAGTTTGGTTCAGTTTTGGATTAGGTATTTTCCAACTAGCATTTCTTTGAGTGTAAACAGTTTCAATTTCATTTTATATTTGTGGCAAAAAATATGCATCCAGTGTATGGCACTTTTTTTGTTTGCAAACCACATTTGTGTGAGTGTGTGTAAATTTTAATATTTGGAAAAGAAGAAGAATGTAGAATTTTGTGGATGTTTCTGCTACACACCTCCGACAGCACACCTCCTTACTGACCTGTAAGATGCCTGCTGTGGGGGTCTATGGTCCTCTGTGATATGAGATAGACATGTCTTGAATTTTGCCAAACTGCATGGTGGCTTTGTGATTAGGACATGTATTGCACTAGAAACTAAACTGAGATCACAAAACTAATTTAATTGGTATAATCTAACTTGGTATTTTAACCAGCTTCATCAACAGAAAGTGCATTAAGACACTGTAGCTATCTCCCTGCCATAGCCCTGAGCTGTGGTTCATAAACTGCAGGGAACTCTTATCTGATTGTGTTCTTCTTTGAGTGATTGCTCATGTCAATTCCAGTTAGGTGTGTGCATGCTGCGTGCACGACAGCCGGAAGATTTTTCCCCTACCAGTATCTGTAAGGTCAGGTTGGGCATGCTCTGGAGCTGTGCCTTCATGGCGCTCAATATAGGGCCCTGCCAATCCATCACCCCCTCAATTCCTTCCTACCACCAGTGACGGTTAGCTGGAACGTCCCATAGCTCTTGCCTTGGCAAGCGCATTTTCTTGGCAGTGATGGACCTGTTCACCACACAATGCAACAGGAAGTGCCAACAGTTTTGCTCCTTCGTGAATCTCCATTGCAGATGCTATCTCCTATATGCATTCCTGCTAGGGTGACCAGATGTCCTGATTTTATAGGGACAGTCCCAATATTTGGGGATTTTTCTTATATAGGCTCCTATTACCCCCCTCCCCTGTCCTGATTTTTCACACTTGCTATATGGTCAGCCTAATTCCCGCCCATCCCTCTTGGTGCTCCTCAAGATATGGGGGGAAAAGCTTCAGTGATATCGATAGCGCCAGCCTGGCCTCAACAGCATTGGTACACATCTCTCCTGGAAATGTCTGTGGAAGCCCTGGTCACCTTGCCGCTCTTCACGGACTTAATAATTCAGGATCACGGCCGTCTCCAGCTTCCGAACCTCATGGTGTTGCACCTCGCAACGTGGAGGCTCCATGCCTGAACCTGATGGAGCTCTGCTGTTCGGACCCGGTCAGACAAGTCCTCCTTAGCAGTAGGAAACCCACCACCAGGACTACCTACCTGGCCAAATGGAAGAGATTTTCAATCTGGTCAGCGCAACACCATCTGTCTCTGATGCTTGTGTCTATTCCCCTTATACTACCTTCTCCGTCTTAAGCAGCGAGGGCTGTCCATGCCATCAATAAAGGTTCACTTGGTCACCATCTCTGCCTTCCATCCAGGTGCAGAGGGCCAGTTGGTCTTTGCCAACCCTATGGTTAGCCGCTTCCTGAAAGGTCTTGACAGGCTATATTCACACGTCCAACAGCTGGTCCCGGCCTGGGACCTCAATCTGGTCCTTTCCAGGCTGACGGGGGCCGCCCTTTGAACCTCTGGAAACTGCTTTCTGCTCTACCTCTCATACAAGGTGGTGTTTCTGGTGGTGATAACCTCAGCCAGGAGTGTGTCTGAACTCAAGGCCCTAACATCAGCGTCTCCCTTCACTGTGTTCTGCAAACACAAGGTTCAGCTCAGAACCCATCCAGCATTCTTCCCTAAGGTTGTCTCCCAGTTTCATGTCAACCAGGACATCTTTCTCGCAGTTTTCTACCCTAAGCTGTGCTCAAACAGAGTGGAACAAAGATTTCACTCTCTGGGCGTTCACCGGGCGTTAGCCTTTTACATTGAGCGAACCAAACCATTCTGGAAGTCCATTTACTTGTTCATTGCGTTAGCGGAGAGAATGAAAGGGCTCCGGGTCTCCTCCCAAAGGATTTCATCATGTATCAAGTCCTGCATCCAGGAACGCTATGACCTGGTGAAGGTACCTGCCTCTCCACTCACACTGCACTCCACCAGGGCACAGGCTTCGTCAGCGGCAGGCACATGTTCCAACCCAGGAAATAAGCAGAGTGGCGATGTGGTCCTCCATTCATACGTTCACATCACATTATGCCATTACCCGGCAGGCCAGAGATGATGCAGCCTTTCAGAGAGCGGTGCTTTAGTCAGTGAACATTTAAGCTCCGACTCTGCCTCCAAAATTTAGGCTTGGAAATTGCCTAACTGGAATTGACATGAGCAATCACTCGAAGAAAATACGGTTACTGACCTTGTAACTACTGTTCTTCAAAATGTGTTGCTCATGTCCATTCCAATACTCACCCTCCTACCCCTCAGTCGGAGAAGCTGGCAAGAAGGAACTGAGGGGGTAGTGGGTCGGCAGGGCCCCTTATAGAGCGGCATGAAGGCACAACCGCAGAGGGCAGCCAGGCTGACCCTATGGATATTGCTAGGGGAAAAATTTTCTGGCTGTCATGCACGCAGCGCACGCACATCTAATTGGATGGACATGAGCAACACATCTCAAAGAAAAACAGTTACGAGAAGGTTAGTAACCATTTTTTGTTATTCATTCAAATCAGGTCCCCTCTCCTCACATCTGTCTGAATACCACAGAACAGGCCTACAGATTAGGTTAGCAGCCTATCATATATTTATGAAACTCAGCCAGACCATTGACACATACTTTTGGCTATTCTATGGAAGTCTCTTACAAGAAAATCCAAAGGGGTGAAGCGCAAAGGCTTTATTTTATTAAATGAGTGTCTGTGCTCTCTCATGGCAGGCCTTATTATTTGTGGCCAAAAAAACCCATCTAAATCCCATTTACAAAGATTCTGCTTTAATAAGTTAATACAGTACTGAGCTGGATTTACTCAAATACTGTACTAACGCAGGATGAACACCTGCTGAAAGACTCTTGGCAAGGTATTCTGCTATCTGCATGTAATTTTAGGACTGTCTACCATCATTTCTATCAGTTTTGGGGAGATAGTGTTAGGCAGGGGTAGTCACTAAGTGGACTGCGGGCCAAGTCCAGACTGCCAGACACTTTTGAATGGACCCAAAAATTGTTTTATTTACTTATTATCAATGATAATATAGTTATTTTTCAAATTATATTCTCTGAAGTCTGGACCTTGACTATATCTTGACAAAAAATAGACTACTGCTGGTGTGAGGATCTATGGGACTAGAACCTTGGTGTGCAGAGCATAGGAGAGCTGACAGTCCCACATTACCACCAGGAACTCACGCAGTGTCTCCTCCAAGCAGCACTGTGGAGATTAGGAGCCTCAGGAAGTACTGCCCAAAGGGTCCAGATTGACAGCACCCTGTGGCCTTCTGATTGGTCTATGCTCACTATTTAACACTGGAGAGCACCCCAGGAAATTATCTAGGCAGCCGTCCAGATTTTTGGCTTGCTATTACTCCAGACCTCACCTTGTTTTCTGATCTCCAGTCTCTAACCCCAGCCTGATTCCGACCCTGACTCTTGCCATCTGGTGTAACTATCTCTGATCTTTGGCCTCTGACCCCAGCCTCACTCTGACCCTGACTCTGGCCTCCTAATTCCAGTCTGGGAATTACTTCCCGGCTCTAGTGATTACACTGACCTTTGCTTGTTAACACCTGGCTTGTAGCCATCCTTGTCTTGTGGACATCAGCCCAGGTGTGACTGCTAGGCAAGACTGCCCAAGACCTGGTCCCTTACAGAGAGAAGGTGTTTGCTCATGCTGTAATATGGTTGAACTCTCAGCAGAAAGAATCTGTATTCATAACTTTAAAAGTTTATCTGCTAGACACTGTAATGCTGATCTAATTGGCTTTGAGAGCTTTGCCTGCTTTACGTGCAGAATCCTGATGTGCTCTCTGCTGTTCAAGAGGTGTTTTCAAAGCTCCATATTGTGAACATTGAGTAACTTTGATAACAAGAATCAGGTTTACTTATTTATTTTATTCATAGATTCCAAGGCCAGTAGGGACCATTGTGATCATCTAGTCTGACTTCTTCTATAATATGGGCCAGGGAACTTCCCTAAAATAATTCCTACAGCACATCTTTTATAAAAACATCTAATCGTGAAACATTGTCAATGATGTAGAATCCACCACAACCCTCCGTAACTACTCTCACTGTTAAAAAGTGTGCCTTATTTCCAGTCTGAATTTGTCTAGCTTTGACTTGCAGACATTGGATAGCATTATACCTTTCTCTGCTAGACTGGGTCCATTATTAAATATTTGTTCCCCAGGTAGGTACTTATAGACTGTAATCAAGTCACTGCAACCCTTCTTTTTTTAATATAAGTTGAGTCTATCAGAGTAAGGCATGTTTTCTAATCCTTTAATCATTCTTATGGCTCTTCTCTGAACCCACTCCAATTTATCAACATCTTTCTTGAACTGGACACCAGAACTGGACACAATATTCTAGCAGCAATCACCCCAGTGCCAAATATAGAGGTAAAATAACCTCTTTGCTTAACTAGAGATACCTCTGTTTCTGCATCCAAGAATTTCATGTATTAATTTTTATAGCAGCTGTTACGTTGGTAGCCAATTGCTGTGAAATATTAAAATATTTTAAAAGCTTACAAATAATAAAATGTTACCCTCATTGGACAACACAGAAGCTACTCTAAATGCTATAGGACTAAAAATAAAATTCATCAAATGGCCATGAATGAAAACAAATCGAACATGCTGACGTATGTTGTGTTCTGAAAATGGATAAAGTTGTGCTCTGGCAGAAAGCCCAGGATTCCAAAAATGAGAGCTGCATACTGGGAAAGCTGTCACCAGTCCTGGAGAGTTCAACCCCAGGAACTGACAGTAAGAAACATCCCTAGAGATATTAACTGCTTAATTGGCCTTTGGTAGCCAGCCCAAGAAAGTAATATACAGGCTCACTGGAGAATGTTGGAGAATAGATTTTTGTGGCCCAGTTCAGCAGAAAATATTTATATCTTTCTAGGTCACATAATCCTCCAAATATCTCAGACCTCATTCTGTGGGAGGTCAGTCTGTCATTTGAAGCTCCCAACTCCAAACAAAACCCTTCCCTGTGTTCATCTTCACAATTGGCTAGACAGATGTGTGCTCTTGGGCATGTCATCCACTCTCTGTGGCTCGGTGTTCCTATCTGAAAAGTGAAAATAATAATACCAACTTTTGGGTCTAATCCTGTCAATACTTAAGCACATACATAACTTTACACGCATGAGTAGTCTCTTAGAGTATGTCTCCACAGGGATAAAAGCATGGCCACAGTGGCTTGCAGGGATCAGATTGCGGGGCTGAAAATCACAGTGTAAACATTTGGGCTTGGGCTGTCCACCCTCGCAGGGTCCCAGACCTCAGGCTCCCGCCCAAACCCAAACATCTACACAGCAAGTTTTCAACCCTGCAGCCTGGCCCCTGGGAGCCCAAGTCAGCTGAGCCAGGCCAACCTCAGTTTTTTTTTTATCCATGTTTAGATACTTTGGGGGGAGGGATAGCTCAGTGGTTTGAGCACTGGCCTGCTAAACCCAGGGTTGTGAGTTCAATCCTTGAGGGGGCCATTTAGGGATCTGGGGCAAAAATCAGGGATTGGTCCTGCTTTCAGCAGGGGGGTTGGACTAGATGACCTCCTGAGGTCCCTTCCAACCCTGAGATTCTATGAATGTTAGAGATCAATAACTTGCCTGACTAAAGTCACACGTTTTAAGCATTTGCAGGATTAAAGGGCTATATAAATGCTACATGTTAATGTTTGTTTGTTATTAAAATGTGGACTAAGCGTTGATGATATTTGCTGGAGTTGTGACAGGCAAGGAGAAACGTATCATTTTAGATAACACTTGGGATAACTGTACTATCTTCAGAACTATTCTTACTCTGCAGTTTGTGAGCAATTAAGATGCCAATTAAAACTTCAAAAGACATGCCAATTGCTACAGCATAAGCTAAGAAAAGAATATTGAGAAAAATCTTTATGGTAGTGTGGGGAGGAGAATAGTCCAGATGTATCTGCATTTCTCTGCTTTGTTTGCTACGTTGTGCATTAATTGCCATTTTGTACTGTAATTATTCCACTTTTTTGAGTAATGGGTGCCATAATATTTTTACCAGTTTTGAAAAACTTAACTAAAATAAAAATATTTAAATACAAAGAAATATAGGAAGGGGGGAGAAAATAAGAGTAATATTTGACAAAGTACAAGTTAGCACATGTGGGAGAAATAATCTAAAACCAAGATATTCAATGGAATGAAGAAACCTAGAAAGCAGGAGTACTTTAACACCGGTGTGATTATGGACAACACATTAAGTATGAGTTTGCAATTTGACAGAGTAACCAAGCCTCCGCCTGCCTAAAGTACATAGAGAGGCATTATGTCTTTTTTGAGAGTCCACCTGAAATACTGCAATCAACAGAAAGAAAAAATTTGAGCAAGCACAGAGAATAGCAAGAATAATAGGTGTTAGATTTATATTGGCCCACTCTCCCTAACTTCTGAGTGGGCAAAGTCAGGCTCACAAAGAATCATAGAACATCAGGGTTGGAAGGGACCTCAGGCAGTCATTTAATCCAACCCCCTGTTCAAAGTAGGACCAATCCCCAATTTTTGCCCCAGATCCCTAAATGGCCCCCTCAAGACTTGAACTCACAACCCTAGTTTTAGCAGGCCAATGATCAAACTACTGAGCTAATTAAGGGAGCTAATGTTTCCTTTTCTTGTACATGAAAAAGTATTAACCTATATCAGACCCTATTTAATCAGAGAAGCCTAAAAACACTTGGAAAGGGTTGTTTTAAATTAACAAACTAAACCTGAAATACCTCTGTAATAATTCACTTGAAAAAAACAGATCACGTCTGCCTGTTTTTCTTGGTTCACAACCACAGTTATATCTATAGCTAAGGTCTGAGTTTGGATTGACCATAGCAGTTAAATTTGCTGACGAAAATAGGCCATTGTTCCTTGTTTCAGGCAGATTCTCTTCTAGCACTATTTGGAAGTATATGAAGAGTCATTGTGGACCCAATTAAAATGACCCCCATTCAAAAATCTTATGTACTTGTCGTATGTGATGTATATGTTTCTGAATAAAAAGGGGTTAAATTAGGTCCCCAGGAGTTCATCAAAGATGTGTCTTCCAGTTTGGACAGTAGAGCATTTAAACTAGTGTAAAATTTATGATATTTAAACTTTTATACACTGTATAATGAATGGTGTATATTAACAAAGAGGCAATCAGTGTGTTTATACAGAGATACTTAGTGTGTTAAGAGAAAATTTAAGGCCCACAGTTTTAATAGTCTTTGTAAAAATGTTTTGTTTTAAAGATATAAAACTGTTCAAAAGCTAAAATGAAAAGTTTTTGAATTATTCATGCATTTTTTTTAGATTTGCAGATTTGGCCTGTCTCTCCACAAATGAGTAATCCAATTTGTGGTAAGTATGTTTACAGATAACATCAAATCAATCAAAATTCTCTGGAGCCTTTACTAGAAATCTGTATGAGAAACTTCTGAAGATTTCCTGTTGTAAACCACTCATCAGTTTTTGTGTGTGTGTAAGCTTTAGAATCTTAATCAATCTGCTGTTAGGATCAGGAAGAAAATGGCACTGCGTAGTGTTAAAAATAAGGAAGAAAAGAATATAAAATCTATGACTCTGGTCTTACAGCTGAAAAAGTATGGGTAGACTGCTATACTTGCACAGAGCTTTGTTGACTTCAGTTGCAGGATCCGGGCTTATCTTCTACACTACATTTCTTGGTAACCATTAGGCTTAAAAAATATGTCAGCAGAGCCTCAGTGCAAGATTCAAGCCAAAAAATATTTCTCAAGAAAGAAAAAAAACCTACAAAAATAAGTTGTTGTCTAATTACAGAGAGGCAGATTAAAAGGATCTTGTCCCGTTCAAACTGCCCTATCCATGTGATTTGCAGGAGTGTGCATTGCAATGGAGCATAAAGCCACTAGAAAAGGAAAACAATGTATTAGAATAAAAAGGTAATTTACTGGATTCAAATTAAGCAAACATATGATTTGTGAAGTTTTCTGTGTATCATCAGAGAGCTTTTATGGTTGGTTTAATGGCTCTATAGCTACCTCATCATTCCAGAGTCTATTTTGGAATCCTTCAATGGACAAGTTAAACTTAACTCAAGGAATATGAGAAAGGAATAGAATATGACAATTTGAATTAATATCCTTCCCTCCCACCTTTGGGACTCTGGGTTTTTACTGGAAATGGTATTTACTGCTCACACAATATTACAGTGTAAAGCAGGATTTTACTTTTCTTCCCACAATAAATTGCTTTTTTAAGTACAATCATTTGGTATTTAAGAATCAAATTTTCAAAGAAACTGATTCTAAAAACAAGTGTTTAGATTATACCCATTTATTTGTTACAGCTGTGTATCAATAGAAACCTTCTAGGTACTAGTTAGCTTACTGCATTTCACATTAACATGGAGGCACACAATAGGTACTAACAGGTACACACTTAGCACAAGTCACCCCTATTGCGTAACACTTCCCATTTCCCTCATTTTCAGCCTTATTTAAAAATAATTTATCGTATTTGTCAAGCAAAAGCTCTTATAATCTGTGCACATTATGATAGGCACACCTTGGTATCCCCATTTTCCAGATGCAGATACTGAAGAACAGAGAGGTCAATAGCCTGAGTTTTCAGGAGTCCCAAGTTTCCATAGCTACAATGAAGTCAATGGGAGTTGCAGGTGCTCAGCATATCTTCAAAACAGGCCATGAGTGACTCATGTAAATTCGCACAGCAAGTCACTGATACTTGGGAGAAGAGAACCTAGGGGCACTAATTCTTAATCCCCATGCTAAGCACTGGGCCACAGTCCACAGAATCGAACCAACAGAGATTCCAGCTTTTTTCAGAAGCAAATGCTACAGCCAAGTTAAAATAAAATCATGCCTCATTAGAATGCAGTCAGCAGCTGTGGCACATATCAGGTGTGTGGTTCTTCAAGGTAAATGAACTGGATCTGACCCTTTGGAAAATGCTCTCAATACAAAATAGAAAAAGTTTCAACACCAGTGTTACCTCAAGAGCATTTGTTTTACTAACTTATTGTAAGTAAATGAGAAAATGTATACAAGAGCAGAATAGCTCCTCTCCACAGAACTGGAGTATGTCAGCCAGCAATTTGGTCATTCTGCATTTAGCAGAATCAAAGTAAAATATAACTACTTAAATCTATTACACGTTTATCAGGTCACATAAAAAGTTTTCATTTATGAGAAAGGAAATTGTATATTGCCTAAAGGAAAATGGGGTTTTTGGAATTAATCGTGCTTTTTAAATTTACAGGCTTGGCCTCTCTATCCAGAAATGAGTAATCTGAGTAGCAGTAAGTATGTTTACAGATAACATCGTATCGATTAAAATTCTCTAGAGTGTGCACTAGAAAATGTGCATGGGAAATCTGAAGATCTCCTAAACCATTTACCAGGCTGGTTTGGATAAACCTTGTGTAAATGCTTTCGTATGTTAATTGTCAGTTGCATTAGAATTGGGTGCTTTGCTTGCTGCTCTAAGACTAATTATTTTTCATTTGTTTACACTGAACTGTTTTTACCATCTATTAGTCCAGTCACCTACTTGATCCATCACCAAAGAAGAGCATAGTAAGAAAGGCTTCTCTCAAATGCACCCATTACATACGTGTGATCTATACACCTCCAAAAGTCATGATTTCATCTTCAGAGAGTTCAGTTTTCATAATTTTTTATTATTAAACATACCACATCATACATTACTTATTCAGGATGAAGTTAATATTCAAAGAACATGGCTAACGATTCTGGCTTGCTGGCTAGGCAGCCCTCTTCCTCTGAGTACAGTAAAAAGGGTGACCACGTTTCTAAATATCTATTTTCTTTTGGCACTTCTCTTGTGTAATACTTGGTGTGAAAGCTTTTCCATTACAAGCACAGTCCATATTTTACTATACCACAGTTTCATAAGAGGAGGGGGTCACATTTTCCAGTAATGTGCAATACAGAGTCTTGCTGCTAACAATAAAAATGAGATTAATTTGTCATTCTGTTTAAAATGTAGATCCTTTACTGGATCATTAAGTAAGCAGGTCAGGAGATCACTAGGAAGCTGACATTATGTCATATGATTAATCTCTTCACTAATTTCCTCCCAGACCATCTAATTCCTGGACAGAACCACCATGTGTTGTAAGTATGTTCCCATTTCCCTGCAACCCCTCAAACAGAGTGCCTCCCTAGTAGCAACAATGTGATGGATCTTAATATTTCCTTGAAGTCAGCTAAAGGCTAGAGTCACAGACTTGGCAAAAAAATAAAATAAAAGTGTAAAACAAGACACAGCTGTGACTGTGCTGAGGAAATACAATTGACACGATACACTTATTGGTGCTCTGTGACAGAAGAAGACACGTGACGATAGAAATACTAATAGGAATGAAAAGTGGCACTTCTGATAATGATGAACGTTCCTATCTTAAAGTCCCAGGAATTTTTGACAACTTTTTTCACTACTGAGAGAAAGTGATGAGCCAGCATTTAAGAAAATTAGAAATTCTTTGGGCCTAAATCTGAGGTCTCCTGTGGTCCTATTACAGCTGTTGGCTGCAAAGCCAGCTAAAATGGCCCTCAAGGATACAGTCCTGTGCAAGGCTGGCAAAGGAGCATTCTGGCTAAGTAGTTGGGTGCAGGAGAGAGCATGGCTTGCTCCCACTTTCCTCTGCATTGATATTTTTTGTTTCAGATTGCTATTTTTTAAATCACTATGTAAGATTTGACATACAGTAACATTACTGGTCTCTCTTGTTTACTTTTGTTTTATCTTTCATTTTGCCTGTTTTAGTGTTTAAACGAACGTGCACACTATAAATTCATGTGCAAAAAATGACTCGAAAAATGCAGCCTGTATATTTTGGTTTTTTTGCATATATGGCACCTTCCATCCCCGCAGAGTACATTAGTGTCCTATTGTAAGCCATTCTTGGCAGTAGTGTATTAGGAATTGAAAGTTTTTGTGTAAATATCTGATTTTAATTGGGGAGTGGGCAGATGGATAATGGAAATTAAGAATGACTATTGCTCAGGGAATTAAATGAATCATAGTAGTAATACATTTCCTTCATAAAGAATTACTAAGTTTCCATCATGTCATAGTAGTCTTGCCATGTTATTAATCAGTTTTGCTAATGAACTGCCTGCGGAAGATGTTTAAAAACTCTTATCATATCAATAGAATGGTCATGTTGTAGTAGCTCGTTTATGATCAGAGTCCCATAACACATCAGTTATGTCATCACAAATCCAGTCATTGCACTGAAATACTTAAAAATACTTCCTTTTACCTAGTAATTCTGGTTGGCTTTCTACACGGGTTTTCCTTCTCTCTCTATCTCTGGTGGGTGGGGGGGGGGGAGGGAGGAGAGGGGAGATTTTTAAACATTTTTCTGTCTCCCTATTTTATGAATTCAATGCTCATAAAAGTGAGATGAACAGCACTGAAGCCAAACATATTGGGACAGATTCTTCAATGACAGGTAACCTGTGCAATCCCCAGAAGCCAGGATTTTAAGTCAGGGAAAAATTTGGCTTCACTTGGAGTTTTGCCTGGGTGTGCTTGCTGGGACCTTAGCTTGCTCTCTTATTTCTACAGGTTGAATAATGGAAAAGAGTAAATGTGGCCCAAGAGAGAAAGTGTAATCCAACATAATATGAAGAAAGCTATGAAAATAACACTGCAGGTTTGGAAAAGTAAATCTCTAAGGATTTTTTAAAAACCCACAAAATAGTTTTGAGTTTACTAAAGCTTTGCAAGTACGTAGAAGGTCAAATCAGGTGAAAAAGGACAGTCAGGGATTAGATATTTAAATCTGATCCCACCTCAGCCTTGCTGAGCATATTTGCAGTGGCTGTCTTAAACCCTTATAATCTAAAATACGTTACAAACTTCAGCCTAGATCACCCCTTCCCTTGTGTTAATTTTTGGGGTCAGGAGAGAGCAATATGCCCCTCTCAATCCCAATCCCTACTATCTTTTTTTTTAACTAAACTGGGTTCCTGTATCAAAGACATCTGTAATAGTGCCACCTGGTAACTCCTCCCCCTAATGTCATGTAACTATAGTGCCCTCATGGCCAAGATGGAGTCCGCAGTGCGGGGTGGGTCCAGCCATGAAAAGGCGTGCACAGGAACGCAGCAGGGAAATGCCTTTCCACCCTGGGGGCACCTGTTCCATCCTCCCTGGACTCAACATGCACTCACACACGGAGAATAGTAGAACAAATATAGGACGGGGGAAATGTATTTACAGAGGGATGGATGGAGAAAAACAACAGGGGGAGAAGATGGGTGGGCAGGGAGAGTATAACAGGGTTACATTCAGTACAGGGACCCATTGGCTCTTGGTACCACAGCATGAAAGGGTGAACACTTAGCAATGTGTCTAGATTCCGAGTTCAGGAATCCTGGGCCAAGTTCAGTCCAGCAGGGAGTCCTGGGTGCTCCTGGTCATCTTCAGCACCAGGAAAACTTTCTCCAGCAAACCCCTTTGGTGCCCTCTTCTGCTGCCTTCTGTAAACTCACACGAGAGACAATCACCCCACTTAACTAGCTACAACCTCCCTCCTTATTCTCAAAGCAAGGTCACAAGCCCCAATATTCACAATTCCATACATTTCTGCAGAGGCGGATTAAGGTTTCCTGGGGCCCTGGGACAGAGCAAGTCCTCCCCACCTCTTCCACCTCACCCCCATTCCGCCCCTTCCACATGTGACCCACACCTTTCTGCCCCTTTCCTGGGCTCTGCCCCTGTTGGCACCCAGGCTCCCCCCACATTTTGCTCCCCCACTGCAACCCCAAGACTCAAGAAGCTCTGTCCCCCTGCTGCGGGGTCAGAGCTCTCCCAGCCCTGAGGCCGTGGCAGGTATTGAGAGCTCCTAAAGTTCCAGGGCCACAGCAGGGGTCCCAGTGCTGGGGCTTCCCTTGATACCCCTCCACCCCCCCGCTTCTACCAGGGACAGGGTTGGGGGCTGCTGGGGGCTTCCCCTGCGGCCCCCTGGCTTCTGCTTTCCCTGCACGCCTGGCGCTCTGGGGTCCCCTAGTTGGCTGGGGCCCCTGGGCACGGATTCCGTAGGCCCAGTAGCTAATCTGCGTTTCTGGGTGACAGTTCCCACTGGGCCGCTCTCCCTCCGGGGCTTCAGGACGGTTCTCTGCTGCTTCGCAATATGAGGGCCTGCTTGCTGTAGGCCCTCTTGTCTGACTCTCCAGACACACTCTACCTGTCGCTCTCCCTCTCTCTCTGCTCCCCCTCCCCTGGAACCACCAGCCTGTCCTCTGCCTCAGAACTGCAGAAGATGTTTAAAAACTCCTATCCTATTAATAGAATGGTCATGTTACAGTAGCTCATTCACCATCAGAGTCCTCTGCCTCAGGAAGAGGTTTTAAAGGGGCTGTTCTCTCTAAACCCCAAGGGGGTTACACTCACAAACTCACCACCCTGCTACTAAAATGGGATTGTTCCCTATTAGAGTGTTAGGTTCACCAGCCAATTTAATTTTAACTAATTCAGATCATGGGACTTTTACCCTGTCCCTTAGGTTTTCCTGACATTCAGTCTAACTGTTCCTTTTATCCTGTTATTCCTACTCGACGCAGTTACGTCACTCTTCTTGATATTCCCTCCTCAATTATTTGTAGACTGCTATTGTAATCCTCATCACATTAGTTATCCAGTTCTATATTTTAGCAGCACACATAATTTATAGGAATCTTATAAAAAACAGTGAGACAATATATCCATGTTGGTGTGGCTATTTATTTTTTAAACTTACTGCTTTTCACGGCTGTCCAAGTTTGTGCTAGGAGCACGATAAACACAAAAGATGGCACGGTCTTTGCCTTGAAGAGGTTATTTTCATAGCTGGGCCATATGTGTTTGCTATGGCCATATGTTTTTTTTTATTATTATTTGTGTTACTGTAGTCTAGGAGCCTCAGTCATGGGCCAAGCTCCCACTATGCAAAACACTGTACAGAACATCACTTGTTTTCTTCTTTGTTTATTACTTAGCAGCATTACAGAATATAGGCAGCCTTATATAATGCTTCCCTGCCTTTCAACCTTTGCCACTAATCCACTCCATCCCTTCCCCCCATTTTTACTGGATGTTTAACAAAAGCAATGCAGGATAAAACTTATCCCATGTTGTTCCCAAGTCTAATGTAATGCCTCTTGTCTTCTTATACTAATGGAATTAATCAAACACCTGCATTGGCAAGACCTAATTTAGTTTAATGGAATTTAAACAAGGTTTCCCAGTATTGTAGAGGGTTGTGGTGATGGGGTTTTTTTTAATGGTGCCAACTACATCAGAGAAATACTGGGGTTGCTTGAAACTTGCCTTAGGGCTTGACAGCACCATTATTATAATTGTCTCTTAAAGTCAGCAAGGCATCCAGACATACAAAACCAGTCCAGAAACAGAATCCTGCAGTGAACACCGTGGTGTATTGAACAGATAAATGTTCATCTGTATAGATGATAGAAATGTACTAATGGTGATTCCTATGATCTTATTCACTTCTGAGTCATTTTTTAGTTGTTGGGGTCAGGAAGTCAGGAGATGGAGAACAAAGACCCCTCCTGACAGCTTGTGGGCATCAACTGTCCCATGGCAGTGTTTACAAGAGAACAGTAGCATTGTTAATCCTGGTATCCTGGCTAAATCCTAGTAAACTGGCAATACTGAACAAAGAGATCCAGCAGTGTGTGAGCAGTTGGATACCCTGGAGCAGGTGGCAAAAAAGATAGAGAGAGAGCTATTCCCTACCTCCATGCCAAAGGAGAGAGCTGAAATGCTGTCTCCATCTTGTAGATGGGGGTTAGAAACAAGCTGGGGGAAGAGACAAGAGTAAAGAGAGCTGGCATATATTTTTTGTTTGTACTGTTGTTGTAGCCGTGTTGGCCCCAGCATATTAGAGAGATGAGGTGGGTGAGGTCATCTCTTTTATTGGATCAACTTCTGTTGGTGAAAGAGACAAGCTTTTGAGCTACGCAGGGGCTCTTCTTCAGGTCTGATATTACTTTTACTGAGTTTTTAAAATGCAGGAAGTCCCCCTTCCTCCTTACCCCTATAGGTTAAAGCATGCCCTGGAAAACAAAGTTTGATAGTTCTAGCAATTTTATCCTAACTAATGTAACTGCAGTGCTATCTTTATACCAACGTCTGGTACTTGACACTGTGTTCTGCTTGTCCTCATAAGGCAGGATCGGTGACATGTTCCATAATGATGAGCAAAGTGCCGCCTTAAAGCTCTGAGTCAATGAAGGGGACTGGCCACTCATAAAAAGGGTAAGAATTTGTCTCCCCAGGTCAGGTTTGACATAATTTTTATCCCAATAAAATATTCTCAATACTTGTTTCAAATGTTTGATTCATACATAAAGTGGGCCTAACAAGCCTGGGAAGCACATCTGTGGCTGACCCCAGTATTGCTTCAATGTACTCAGAAGCTTGCCTTTTGAAACTCCCCTGGAGTCACAGGGCTTCTCTATATCTCCAGTAGTGACTGGGTTATTAGGTGGGACTAGTGTGGCAAAATCTTGTTGAGACAAGAGGCTGATGTTGAGCAGCCCCACGCTGTGTCTATCTCACACACTTTCCACACAGTCCTATGCGTTGCCAAATTCAGCCTTGAGTTAGAGATTGATTATACTGAACATTGAAAACATATCTGAGGAGAGGGGGATTACACTTTTGCCCTGATCCTCTTCATGTCAATAGCTCATAAACGTTCTACTGTATGATTGAGAGACTGTTATGGGCTTAATGTATTATAACTGATTATAACTAGGGATCTGTGTCTGTCACAGAGATTGCGGAAGTCACAGATTCCGTGACTTTCCATGACCTCTGTGAGTTCTGCAGTGGCCAGTGTGGCTGACCCCAGGGCCACCCAAGCAGGTGGTCCCGGGGACAGCCACATTGGCTGCTGCAGGAGCGGCACTGCAGCCAGCCGCTGGGGTGGCCCCGGGACCAGCTGCACTGGGGCAGCTGACCCTGGGGACCGCATTGGACGCTGCTCGGTCCCTGGAGCAGCGGTCCCAGGGGTGGTGGGAGCAACTGCTGTTGGCGGCCCCCAGCAGCGGTCTCTGGGCAGTCAGAGCTACTGTTGCTGGTGCTGGCCGGCCCTCCCCCACCCCCTAGCAGTGACCCCCCCACGGCCTACTCCCCAGCAGCCCCCCCGCCCCCCGCAAGATTTAGTCATGGGTATTTTTAGTAAAAGTCATGGACAGGTCATGGGCTGTGAATTTTTGCTTATTGTCCATGACCTGTCCATGACTTTTACTAAAAATACCCATGACTAAATCGTAGTCTTAATTATAACACTCTCCAGAAATTATTAGCAGATAACTCATCCTTCAAATATCTGAGGCAGCTAAGTCTTAAACTCGCAGTCTTTATTCAGGCCTAATTTGATGGTGTCCAGTTTGCAAATTAATTCCAGTTCTGCAGTTTCTCATTGGAGTCTTTTTCTGAAGTTTTTTTGTTGAAGAATGGCCATTTTTAAGTCTGTTATTGAGTGTCCAGGGAGATTGAAGTGTTCTCTTACTGGTTTTTGAATGTTATAATTATCGATGTCTGATTTGTGTCCATGTATTCTTTCGTGCAGAGACTGTCTGGTTTGTCCAATGTACATAGTAGAGGGGCATTCCTGGCACACGATGGCATATATCACATTGGTAGATGTGCAGGTGAATGAGCCCCTGATGGTGTGACTGAGTGATTAGGTCCTTACAGAAAGTAATTTCCCTCTGCTGATACTCACACCTGGTTGTCAACTGTTTGAAATGGGCCACCTTGATTGCATTGGCTTCATTAGCACTACAAAAGTGATTTTCCCTCTCATGGTATTCATCCCTTCTTGTCAACTGTTGAGATTAGGCCACTTCCACCTTAACTGAATTGGCTCGTTAGCACTGACCCCCCCCCCACTTGGGAAGGCAACACCCATATTTCAATGTGCTGTGTATTTATACCTGCCTACTGTATTTTCCACTCCATGCATCTGATGAAGTGGCTTTTAGCCCACGAAAATTTATGCCCAAATACATTTGTTAGTTTCTAAGGTGCTCCTTGTTTTTTAGAGGTGGTCAAGGCATTCAAAGATTTTTTTTTTCAAGATAAGCAAACATTTTTTAAAACTAAAAATAATGGAGTTTTGTTCAAGTTTCAATGAAGAGTCAGGTTGGTTCTTATTATAGCCAAACTAGTTTACAGACCTACCTCAGATTTTAAGGAAGTCCATATTTAATGGCCCAATCCTCAAATGGTGTAAAGTGACATAGTGCTATTTGGAGCTACACTGCTATATACCAGCTGAGAATTTGTCCCTTAAACTTTATGGCTTTGTCCCTTTTCTAATAATAATCCATATACATTTATTATTCATTCCCTTGATCTACTTTATTTGCAAGCATTCAATCCAGTTTGAACCTGAATGCTATTTTGCTTGTGGTGATTCACTGTTTTAAAATAAATCATGTCTTCAACCTATCTACCAGACCTGTAAAAATTAATGAAAAAGAAAATGCTAAAGTCAGTGGCAGAAAAATCCTCTCATGATTAACAGTGATTATAGCATTAGATCCTTCTTTGGCACAAACATATCCCTTGGATTTCCAAGTAAATGCCTAAGGTAGCAAGAGCTGCCACAGCTAACTGTTGGCAATCTAGTCTTTGCCTCAAAGTATGGGAGGAATGCCAGATGGAATTTTAAAAACTTGGGGATTCAGAACTTTATATTCCATGTATATGTAAATCAAACTTTTAAATAAATATTTATTGTAGAAAATTCAGGAAAAAGCAAGATCCTTTGCTCAATTAGGGGCTAAGATGGTAAAACTACCATTTGAAATGAAAATTCTTTAATTACTATTTATCGCTGTTCCCACCGCAGCACACAAATTGCTTTAGCATTCCTTGGCACCAATCATCTCCCTTATTTTAAGAGATGATCTTACTCTAATGTCAAAACAACTTGAGAAAGAGGGAACAGTACGTCCCATGAAGAGTGTCAAGCAGCAATTCACTTGTGTTGACTTTATCTTATTGTTCTTAAAATAGCCAAGGGTGACTCCAAGCATTCAGACAACTGAGAAACTCACACCACAAGCAATTGCCTGGCACAGTAGGGCTAGACTTTGGAATGTTTTTCCACATTGCTCCAGCCTGACCTGCAAGTACCCCTGCTACTCTAGTCTATTTTACCTATCTTGAGTTTGCCTAACAGTGCTTTTTTGCATCCTGGATCTAGTCCTGGAGCTTTCTTGAGACATTGTTGGCAATCTTTCAGCTACTATTGATAATGCCTTTGTGTCTTAAGGATCTAATTGAGCTCCCACTAAAGTCAAAGACAAAACTTCAACTGAGTTTCTAATAGAGCTTGGATCCAGCTCCCATTAGTCTTTCTATTACTTCTTTGCTACCTGTGTGGTTCTGCTCTCAACTTGTATATAGTCTGCTGACAGCCAGGTGGAGGTCAGCAATTGAAAGAGAAAATGGAGGGAGTAGTTCAAGATCCCAGACATCACTCTCTAAGTGCTTTTAATTATTATTAAAAGTATAATATTTTGCTCTGTCATATATTTTATTAAATCCCAGTCACTATCCATATGAAGGTAACATGACCCCATTTTTTTCATTTTGTTCACACACTTTGGAACATATCACTTCTGTGAAATGTAGGATGAATCGGAAGGGACCTTTGAGTGTTTACCCCGCATCCCACCTTGCTTCACGATTGCCAGCACTACCATACTACATTATGAAGCTTTCGAAAGTTGGGCTCTAGTCTGAAAGATGTTTTAACCTGTCCATGAAGCCCTATGTTTCTTCACTCTCGGTCATGGGCATCATTTCAGAAAAATGCGGGGGAAGGGCAAAGCTGTGTTAGCATCCCCGCTTCCACCTCCCCACTAAGGCCCGTGGCTGCTGGCGGGAAGGTGTTAGTGGGCTGGTCCCATCCTGGCAGGCGGTGGGGAGATGGCATGTTGGTCCTATCCTGGGGAGTTGCGGGGGCAACAGGCTATCTCAGTAATGGCGGGTGCAGGGCAGGAATTGGGGCCTGGTTTGCTCCATGCTCAGTTCCCGCCCAGATCACAGCTGCTGCTTCCTTTCTAGATAGCGGGGAGAAGGGGTGGTGCTGACAATGCAGTAGTTAGGAGCTCTAACCTGGCCTGCCCTATAGTGGCCCCCACAAGCCTGGAGGAGACACAGCAGTACCAGCTGGCAAGGAACTGTGAAAAGTTGGTGGGAGAGGGCAAACCAAGATTGGGGGGTGGGCATAGTCACTAACTTTTATTTTCCCCTGGGAATGGTCCACCCCTTCTCTGCCCTGAGGCCCAGCCCCACTCCACCCCTTTCCCCAAGGCCCTGCCCTCACTCCACCTCTTCCTGCCCCCACTCTGTCCCCTCCCACAAGGTCCCCACCTGCTGCTCACTGCTTTCTGCCCTCCCTGCAAGCGCCTCCCCCACCTGCCAAACAGCTGATGGGCAGCACCACGAAACAGCTGTAGCTGGTGGGTGCTGAGCACCCACTATTTTTTTCCGTGGGTGCTTGAGCTCCAGAGCAACCATGGAGTCAGCACCCATGTGGAGGGGCAATAGTCCTCTTGCCCAATAGCAAATGACACTCCTGCTCTCAGTGAACCAATGTTAGATTCACTCTGCTTGCAAGTCACACAATGATCTCAAACTGCCAGCCCCTGGGATTTGGAGAGAGTTGAAGTAGCCCAAATTCAGAATAGGATCTGGTTTCTGGCTTTTTTACATCATCACTAGGGGGAAAGAGTCTGTCAGTAGAATTTAGCTGGCAGTGTTGTTGATGGTACATGAGTCAGCTCATTTCTCCCATAGCTGTATTGGCTTTGGAGGGCAAACAAAAGTAAAATGCTGCTTTAAGCAGTAAGGTGAGAGATATGTCAAGAGCACACAGTAGCCTAATCCATTTAGGAAGGAGTCATTTTTTTCATAGCCACTAGCTTGCCCATAACCTTTGTTTAAACAGAAGCAGTATTTACCCAAGCTACTTATGCAATTAAGTATATGCATCCTGCCTAATTGGGGCTTATCAGACTCATCGTCTTAAGCCTTGATCCTTTGAACATTTATGATTATGTTTCAGAGTAGCAGCTGTGTTAGTCTGTATCCGCTCTCCTGCTGGTAATAGCTCACCTTTCCTGATCACTCTTGTTACAGTCTGTATGGTAACACCCATTGTTTCATGTTCTCTGTGTGTATAAAAGCGCCCCACTATATTTTCCACTATATGCATCCGATGAAGTGAGCTGTAGCTCATGAAAGCTTATGCTCTAATAAATTTGTTAGTCTCTAAGGTGCCACAAGTACTCCTTTTCTTTTTATGATTATGTTGTTACCTTGCAGCATATGAGTAGAGATCACAAAGCCCAGGATGAAGCCAGTGAGAGCTGGAAACGAAGCATTCTGTGTCAAGGGGAGCCACATGAAACAATCTTCCAGAGGAGATTAGGTGAATCCAGAGTCTGACCATCTTTAGGAAATGTTGCAAACTTTCACTTTTGAGAAAGCCTTTCCGCCATAATTGACATTATCCGAACAACCCTTTTATTCCCAGACCCCTGCTACCACAGTCACCAAAACAAGAAAATAAATAAACAAAACCTACCCTAAGCAGAGCTTTCTGGCCCCACAAAGGGAGAAGGGCCAGAGACTCTATTAAATCCACTAGGGTCTTTGCTATTGATTTTATGTGAAAGCTCTTCAGACACCACAGTGCTGGATGGCAAGATAAAACCCTCAGATAAATAGACAAGTTAATTCACTGCAGTCAATGGCACTAAGTGCTTGTAAGACTGCGGCTTAAGTTCACTGTCTCTTTGGGGCAGTGACCTTCCTATGCTGTTTTGCAAAATGCTGACAACACTCAACAAATTATTACTTCTTAATAATGATTACATACAAAAAGGTTAACACTGCGAAGTCAAGCACTCAGAAGTCAGGGAATTCCAGAATTAAAACTGTCTGTGCAACATTAAATTGGCCCACTTAAGCATATGCATTATGATATAGTATTTAATATCATGATCACATAATATTTTTATCACAGAATCATTGCCTCATTCAATGCACAGGATGCAGTCTTTCCCCTCTCTCAACTGGTTCTCAATCCCCTTCCCTACCACCCTGGTCCTGTTTTCCCCTGGTTCCCAGTCTAAGTCTTCTTGCCCAGCCAGTTCCAGTGTGTCCCTCTGTCCTGCCCACATCTTCCAGTCCCAGTTTATTGCCCCCCCAACACACACAGCAGGCTAGTCCCAGTCTCCCTGCCCCCTCTGACATCTGCAGGCTCCTTATCCCAATCTACTCCCTGTTAGGGGGCTTATTCCTTCACCCACTTACTTCCCTGGTTCTTCTCACATGAACAGAGAGCAACAATACCCGAAGTCCAAAGGTGCAAACAATTCAATGTTTATTGGGGTGAACTTCCAGCAAGCATGATTCCAGTTTCCTTCCTTAGTATCCTCCTTCCCAGCTCTGACACCACAGAGCCTTACACCTGTGTCCCTGTTCCCATTCCTGCCCTTAGCCAAACATGATTCCAATTTCCTTACCCCCATTCCCTGTTCCCATTTCCCCCTTTAGCAAAACATGATTCCAATTTTCTCACCCCCATTCCCTGTTCCCATCTCCCTCACCCCCATGCCCACGCCCACCCCCTCCCACACCTACTCATTTCCTCATTGACTACAGATTATATAGTAAAACTTGAGTTCTGCTTAGCTATACCTTAACCAATCATTTTCCTGAAATTTAACTAACCAATCCTAACATATTGTAACATGATTATGTAACCAATTATATCCCACCATCTTAATTAGTTTATACCCAGCAAAATTAATTATATAGCAGACAGGAACAATCACAGAACCAGACAGAGATTATACAGACAAACAATAGCAAAATGGGAACTATAATGACAAGACAATACAGAAGTGAGGATTTCACATCCCAGCTATTGATAAGTAAGTTCTTGCCAGACAGGATGCTATCAAACTAAGTTTCCTTTTACATTTTCTAGACACTTCCCTTTCTCTGGAGGTGATAGGAATACAATCCTGTCCTGATAGTGCCTAACAGCCCAATAGCACCTTATTTCAATATGACTAGTTTGGAATGTGAGGATGTGACCGTTCGCTTCCCAGCTTATGGCTGCCTCTGCTGCTTAGCCAAAGGCCTTAGCCTAAGAACAGGGCCTCAGACTGTCACAGTAAGAGAAGGCCCTTACACCAGCAGACAGTGATTTTGATTCTTTCTTTTATACCTCTAGAACTAGCCAAGTGATAAGAATACACCTAAATTCTTAAAGTACAGGCCTTTGCAGACTGGCCTGAATATCTTTATCCTAACACTCCCTTTGCATCCCCACCAGCCATGGTCCAGATCTTGTCCCACCTGCAATTGAGTCAGGTTTCTTCCTCCTCCACTCTTCTAGACGCCAATGGGTGAGGTTGAGGTAAAGTTGCCAGCCCTCCAGGAATTAAAGATTAATCTTTAATTAAAGATTATGTCATTTTATGAAACCTCCACAAATATATCCAACCAAAATTGGCAATCCTAGGTTGAGGGGAATTGAGAGCACAGGAGAGACAATCCATGTCCACAGCAGCCAGGAGCAACAGTTGGAGTGTAAGTCCTGCTCAGCCCCTGCAACCCTGGATTGGTGCATGATTAGGGTAGATGAAATCTTTGGAGAATTTGCTTGCCAAACGTTAAGAAGAAACTATTGGCAAAGAACAATGGCAGAAACAATACTACTACTTATGCGGCATAACATAGTGATCTGTCTCTGATTTTTGTAGAAGAATAATTAAATTGACTTCTTCAGACTGCTTAGCACATTTTTCTTTTAGGTCAAGGACCATAGCAAATTAAAAGACAATCTAACCTAGAGGCAGAATGAAGTACAGTACCAGATGCTTTATTGGAAAACTGTGCTAATTACATAGGTGAAGACAGACAACACAGCAGGAATTCAGGTGACATCTTTTTGTAAAAGGAATTACTATTACACAGTTCCTCAGAGAACTGAGAAGCTTTTTCTTCAGTGCTTTGAATTGTAACCACATAAAGGAGACTTGAATTCTAGAATGTCCTTGCAGAGTCTCTGTATTGAAAAGTGTCTTATGCCATTATCCAATATGTCTATGGAGTTTTTGCTAGAGCTGAGCTAATAATGTATGTAACCCTTCTGCCCGTCAGAGTTGGCAGCAACAAGGGCCGGGTTCAATATCTAGGGGTTCCATTCCAATAACACAATGCAAACCGGCTCGAGCCCCCACCCAGTGACCTGGGACAAATATATACCACCCCCGCTGGGCGCCTCCAAGAGGCAATACTTCCCCTCTCGCAAGCACATAGTCTGAGTGTAGCAAAAGTCTTTTAATAACAGAGAGAAACAATGTGGCATTATGTTGGGGAAACACCACCAACCGGATTCATAACACAACCCATGAGCAAAAACAACCCCACCCCAGGCAAATTGGGGCATGCCCTTTTCCCTTTGGTTCTTGAGTCCAGCAATCCCAAAAGTCCAATGCCCCAAAAGTCTCTGTCCCTGGTCAGGGCAGCCCCAGAGTTCGAAAGTTTATCGGCGGAGCTTTACCTCCCAACCTGGGTGGAAATGGGACGGGGGTAAGAGGCACCTTACGTGATCTGAAGCTGACCGCCCCATAGCTCCATAGCGGCGCTCCGCTCCGCTCCGCCAGCCGCCCCACAAAACTCCTTCGCGCAGCTGCACTCCGCTCCACCAGCCGCCCCACGAACTCCTTCGCTCAGCTGCGCTCCGCTCCGCCAGCCGCCCCACGAACTCCTTCGCTCAGCTGCGCTCCGCTCCGCCAGCCGCCCCACGAACTCCTTCACTCAGCTCCACGGCCCACAAGCAGCTCCTGCCATCCACACACTGCTCCGTGTCGAACTGCTTCACCAGCCCTCCCGCAAACTGCTCCACAATATATCTTCAGGCTCCCCCACTACTTAACACAACACTCAGTGATTTCAGCTCTTAGGTGAATTCAGCTTATAGTAGGGGAGCCCCAGTGCTGGGGCACTGTCAGCCCAAAGTGAGCTCAGCAGCCTATAACTAGACTTCTAATGAAATCAAAATTAGCTCTGATATTCCACAGTGGAGAGAGGAGGAAGTGCAATCAGTATGTAAGGCCCTCACCAAGGGGCCCATGCCACCAAGTATTAATACTTGTCCCCAGCCTCTCTCCATTCACACAGTTTTGGAACCCATGACCCTTGCCTAGCGAGTGCTACTTAGATGATGGTGAATCCCTCCATCGTAACAAAAGGCCACGTACAGTTCCAAGCACAGTTCCCATAATCAGGGTAATAACAATTTATTCTTCCTGCCCCAATAACAGAGACACTGGGGATCCCACAGCAGCCAAAGTGACCATTTGGGCAGCTATGGTCTCATTCTAGGCGTGGTGGGTGTGCCTATGCAAATGAGATCTGCCCCTGAAGTTCTTTTCCACAACTTGCCACACCTCACCACCAGATGTCAGGGTGGAGCTCATCCTGACACTGCTTACATGTATATAAAAATATAGACTCAGTTTATCTTGTTTCTGTTTGCAAATAGTCTGCAAACAGTTTTCAGTTTTCTCAGATGTATTCATTATTCAGAATTTACCTACCAGTTAATTTCAGTGAATAATTTTTTTAGCTATGTCTATAGCTCATTTGTGAACAATTCATTGCAAGTACTGTATTCAACATTAGACATTAGAAATGTGCGATGGTTTTGGTTCCTGCTTAGCTCATATGGTCATGTTACTCTTCTTTGATTGGATGAGAGTAGCTCTTTGAATCAGATTTCTGGTCTGCATAGTCATGATTACAAATTTCAAATTAAGTTTCCATGAATATTCTGCAATAGTCTTTTAAAAACCATTTAAAAACTATTTTAAAACTTCTAAAAATGTTATCAGCAAGAGGTCATAAAAAGGGTATGCAAACAGTTGAATTTTTAAAATTTAACATGTTTGAGGAAAATATATTCAGTATAAGTCTAAAACAAGACTTATTGTTACTAGAGCCGGGCCTGAGGTGCAAAATTTGGGATTGGTTTCAACTTTTCCAAAACTAGATTATTTAGATCTAGGGTTTTGGTTCAACCCACCACAGAGATAAAGGATATTCACAGAGCCAGGGTCCAGATTCTGATCTGTCTGAACTTCCCATTTCTAATTAGCAGAAAATGACCAGAGTTTGTCTACTGCCAGTATGGGGCAGACATTATCATCTTGCTTTAAGAAAAGGAGTACTTGTGGCACCTTAGAGACTAACAAATTTATCTAAGCATAAGCTTTCTTGAGCTACAGCTCACTTCATCGGATGCATTCAGCTTTAGGGGCAGTCTGGAGCTACACTGTCCTAAAGAGAGCACTAGCAATCATTATGACTGAGAGAAATGCAGTACCTCCTGGAGCACCCCAGTGAAAGGGTGCAATATGCAAATACAGAAAGACTACCTATTAAAAGGGTGCAACATGTCAGTACCAGCATGGATTGACCATAAATGTAATTCTTCCTCAACTGTTTTGGGATGGCTTATATCCCTATTAATGTTAATATGGACAATCCCAGCACTCAGGAGAACACAGGGACTACAGTTGTGGGCAGCTCTAATGCCGGGGAAATGAGGAATAGAAGGCTCCATGCACCCTCAGAAATGGACAGAGTTTTGACCCAAAGAGCATTTTAAAGACTGGGCTATATCACATTTAGCTCTAACAGTGGAATTTAGTGTAGTTTTGCTTTGTCAGATGCATACATAATTTTTGCAATTGTGCAGCACATTCCTTCAGATCGGTCTTTAATTCATTTGTAAGACTGTGGCAAAAGCTGTGAGGAAACAGCAACATGTATGAAATGTTGCTTGTTCAGTTATGGTTTATCCTTGCCATTACTTGTTGAAGAGCAAAAGAAATGTCATAGCACTGTGTATCAGGAATATACTGATGTTTCGAGCTCCTTAAATAGAGTTGTGGTTAGTAAGAGCTCTGCCAATTGTTTTTTAAATGTTTATGAGTTTCATTGGATTTCATCCTGCACTTTATCCTTTGAGTTTTATAAGAATGATACAGCTGAAATCCAGTTCAATTGGGTACAAAAATCCAGGCTGTAAGAACTTTTTGCCAGCTGAAAAGCCAAGGCTTTTGTGCTTTGGTACAACTGAGAAAAAGAAAAGAAAAACGTTCCACTTTTAATTCACCTGTGAAACTTTCTGTAAATTTTAAAGTGACACAAAAGACAAACAATTGATTCCTAAATCTCTCAGACCATGGCATGTGATATTATAATCATTCAGGTTTCAGAGCGGTAGCCATGTTAGTCTGTATCAGCAAAAACAATGAGGAGTCCTTGTGGCACCTTAGAGACTAACAAATTTATTTGGGCATAAGCTTTTGTGGGCTAAAACCCACTTCATCATCAGATGCATGGAGTGAAAAAAAGTAGGCAGGTATAAATATACAGCACATGAAAAGATGGGAGTTGCCTTACCAAGTGGGGGCTGAGTGCTAACGAGGCCAATTCAATTAGGGTGGATGTGGCCCATTCCCAACAGCTGGCAAGAAGGTCTGAGTATCAACAGAGGGAAAATTATTTTTTGTAGTGACCCAGCCACTCCCAGTCTTCATTCAGGCCTAATTTGATGGTGTCAAGTTTGCAGATTAATTCCAGTTCTGCAGTTTCTCGTTGAAGTCTATTTTTGAAGTTTTTTTTGTTGAAGAATGGCCACTTTTAAGACTGTTATCGAATTACTACAAAAAGTAATTTTCCCTCTGTTGATATTCACCCCTTCTTCTCAACTGTTGGAAATGGGCCACATCCACCCTAACTCAATTGGCCTCATTAGCACTGACCCCCAACTTGGTAAGGCAACTCCCATCTTTACATCTGCTGTATATTTATACCTGCCTACTTTTTTCCACTCCATGCATCTCTTGAAGTGGGTTATGGCCCATGAAAGCTTATGTCCAAATAAATTTGTTAGTCTCTAAGATGCCACAAAGACTCCTCGTTGTTTTTTTTATAATCATTCAGTGATTCACAGGTTAAGAAAACAACCAACATGATTGAATATGCCTAACATTGAACACCTGGCACTACGAGGAGTTTGTCTACATTACAAAAGTGAGAGGTGTACTGAGGTGGAGGATGACACATCTAAAATTAAAAGATATGGTCTGTCATTGATTCAGTAAAATCTGTTTTCTAGGTGGCGCATTCTTCTCTTACTGTCAATAGTGATGGATGGAATGCGTGTAGTTAATGAACATTATATTCACTCCTAAAAATGCCTGTAGATATTGCTGCTTTTAAAGTTGCAAATCTTAATGTATATGTGTGTAAGCAGTGTCAGGATGAGCTCCACCCTGACATCTGGTGGTGAGGTGTGGCAAGTTGTGGAAAAGAACTTCAGGGGCCGATCTCATTTGCATAGGCACACCCACCACGCCTAGAATGAGACCATAGCTGCCCAAATGGTCACTTTGGCTGCTGTGGGATCCCCAGTGTCTCTGTTATTGGGGCAGGAAGAATAAATTGTTATTACCCTGATTATGGGAACTGTGCTTGGAACTGTACGTGGCCTTTTGTTATGATGGAGGGATTCACCATCAACTAAGTAGCACTCGCTAGGCAAGGGTCATGGGTTCCAAAACTGTGTGAATGGAGAGAGGCTGGGGACAAGTATTAATACTTGGTGGCATGGGCCCCTTGGTGAGGGCCTTACATGCTAATTGCACTTCCTCCTCTCTCCACTGTGGAATATCAGAGCTAATTTTGATTTCATTAGAAGTCTAGTTATAGGTTGCTGAGCTCACTTTGGGCTGACAGTGCACCAGCACTGGGGCTCCCCTATTATAAGCTGAATTCACCTAAGAGCTGAAATCACTGAGTGTTGTGTTAAGTAGTGGGGGAGCCTGAAGATATATTGTGGAGCAGTTTGCGGGGCGGCTGGTGAAGCAGTTCGACGTGGCGCAGTGTGTGGATGGCAGGAGCTGCTTGTGGGCCGTGGAGCTGAGTGAAGGAGTTCGTGGGGCGGCTGGCGGAGCGGAGCGCAGCTGAGCGAAGGAGTTCGTGGGGCGGCTAGCGGAGCGCAGCTGAGCGAAGGAGTTTGTGGGGCGGCTGGCAGAGTGGAGCGCCGCTATGGAGCTATGGGGCGGTCAGCTTCAGATCATGTAAGGTGCCTCTTACCCCTGTCCCATTTCCACCCAGGTTGGGAGGTAAAGCTCCGCAGATAAACTTTCGAACTCTGGGGCTGCCCTGACCAGGGACAGAGACTTTTGGGGCATTGGACTTTTGGGACTTTGGGTGATTTGGGGTTGCTGGACTCAAGAACCAAAGGGAAAAGGGCATGCCCCAATTTGCCTGGGGTGGGTTTTTTTGCTCATGGGTTGTGTTATGAATCCTGTTGGTGGTGTTTCCCCAACATAATGCCACATTGTTTCTCTCTGTTATTAAAAGACTTCTGCTACACTCAGACTATGTGCTTGCGAGAGGGGAAGTATTGCCTCTTGGAGGCGCCCAGCGGGGGTGGTATATATTGGTCCCAGGTCACTGGGTGGGGGCTCGAGCCGGTTTGCATTGTGTTATTGGAATGGAACCCCTAGATATTGAACCCGGCCCTTGTTGCTGCCAACTCTGACGGGCAGAAGGGTTACATTGGGTGAAATTCATCCTTGTGTGGAGAGAGAGCCCAAGGCCTATGCATCTCTTAACTTCCATTCATACCCTATTTTGAGATCTTTAGTAGAACTGCAGTGATGCAGGGGCCTTGCACTGGCCTTCAGGCTACAGGCAAATTTCACCCTCACAGAAGGAGATTGCCATACACAGCTGTGTGGAAAATCATACACTATGATAATTTTTAATGTGAAAAGCTGTGTTTCTTGGCTGGAATGAAGATTTTCTATTTCTTATTAATTTTTCAACCATTGCATCCTCAAATGAGTACCTTGAACTCAAATGAATGCTTGATTGAATTCGAAACATCAGCCAACTAGTGACATACGAATTAGCTAAAAATGATGCCTTGAGTGACTTTGCCTTTGAAGTGTTGAGATGTCCTATGTTCCCTTGGGATTTGCTCTGAGCTGAACTGTTTTAATTCATTTTTATTAAACTCTTTTTAGATCTTTCAGTTGGTTCACAACTATGACATGTTGGAATTGCTACCGCTTACTATTAGGAAGACAAAGGGAAAAGTTGTGTTGATATGCACTGTGAGATTGAGAGAGGATTTCAGGAACTGGACTAAAGACAATTTTGGAGCGTGTGGTGGTAATAGGACCTATGGGAAGAAAGTCTTTAGCTGTCTTGGGAGGTGTTTAATCTTTACAGGAATCGCCAGAAATATAGATGTCCTGATATCCTTCAGAATTAGATAATATAGATAATATTTTCAGCCAGTTTCAACTCAGCCTCTAACTTTGCTTTGTGGCAAAATCCCCAAATCCTTACCTTAGTATTAGATGCAGTATAAATGTTACAAAATACTCTCCATTTTTCCTACCACTGCCATTGCCTCAGCCAGGACTTTACCACGCTGTAAAAACAATTTAACATACAGTACAATTAAAAGCATAAAATAATATAAAATGGATTAAATATTTATTTTTAATTAATAAATGTTTCATATTTAATAAACAATGTATTATTTAAAAAGAGGAGGAAGGAGAGTTCTACACATAGGCCTACAGTGATTCAAACAGAAAGTTCCACTGATAAAGTAATGTTTTCCGACATTAGATTGAAGGTGGTGAGAGATGGATTGAAGTACGTGTCCCTCAAAAAGTAGTCCTGCAGACTAAGCACCACCACTGCAACAGCTCAAGCATCTCTTGACTTAGCTGCCGTTGATGAACCTAAAAGCGTTCAAGCAAAAACTCTGCCTATACCTCGTTGCAACTGAGGTCACAAAGCTAAGGAGAACTGTAGCCAGTGGTGAGCTGGAGCCGGTTCACACCAGTTCGCGCGAACCGGTTGTTAAATTTTGAAGCAGTTTTAGAACCAGTTGTTAACCCGCTTCCCTGCAGGGGGCGCTGAGGCTTTGATGGGCTCCGGCCAGGAAGTGATATAATTCCTCCTCCGGCCACTGGGGTTGCTGCGGGAGCCATGTGGGCTGCCGCCTGGCCCTGGGCACAAGCCCTGTTGCTGCTGCTGCTCCCCTGGCCCTGGGGCTCCCGATGCTGCCTGGTGGGTCCCTGGCTGTTCTGCTGGGCCTGGGCTGCGTCCTGCTGCTCTCCCTGTGAGTACCCACCCCCCTGCCCACAGCCAACCCCTGTCTCCAGCCAGCCCCTGTCTGCAGCCACCCCTGCACCCCCTGTCCGCAACCAGCCCCTGCCACACGCAGCCCCTGCCCTGCCTGCAGCCAGCCCCTGTCTCCAGCCAGCCCCGCACCCCCTGCCCGCAGCAACCCTGCCGCACCCTCTGCCTGCATCGAGCCCCTGCCGCACACTCCCCCTGCCCTGCCCACAGCCAGCCCCTGTCTCCAGCTACCCCCGCACCCCCTGCCTTGCTTGCAGCCAGCCCCTGTCTCCAGCCACCCCCGCACGCCCTGCCTTGCTTGCAGCCAGCCCCTGCTGCACCCCCTGCCTGCAGCCAGCCCCTGTCTCCAGCACCCCCGCATCCCCTGCCCTGCCCGCACCAGCCCCTGCCGCATCCCCTGCCCTGCCTGCAGCCAACCCTTGTCTCCAGCCACCTCCGGACCCGCTGCCCATAGCCAGCCTCTGCTACACCCCCTGCCCTGCTCGCACCAGCCCCTGCCACACCCCCTGCCCTGCCCGCAGCCAGCCCGTCTCCAGCCAGCCCCTGCTCGGTCTCCAGCCAGCCCCACACCCCCTTGCCTCCAGCCAACCCCGCACCCTCCTGTCTCCAGCCAGCTCCGCACCCCCTGCCCTGCCCACAGCCAGCCCTGCACCCCCTGCCTCCAGCTAGCCCTGCCCCATGCCCCTGTCTGCAGCTGGCCGCACGTCCACTGGTGCCCTGAAGTTCCCAGGGCAGTAACCCTGCACACCTGTTCAATGAGGGGGGCAGGGAGCAGCTGGGACCCACACATGTGCACACCCTAGGGTGACCAGACAGCAAGTGTGAAAAATCAGGACGGGGGGTGGGGGATAATAGGAGGCTATATAAGAAAAAGACCCAAAATCGGGACTGTCCCTATAAAATCAGGATATCTGGTCACCCTAGCACACCCCCAGGGAGTGGTGGGCACCCACACATGTGAAACGGAGCTCATTTCTAGTTCAGGCCCATCTTTTTAAAAATGAACTTTAGGCAGGGTTAACATACATCCGTATTCTCCCAGACAGGTCAGGCTTTTTGGTTCTTAAATCACTGTCAGGGATTTAAAATTTAAAAATTCCTCCTGGGAAAATATGGACGTATGGTAAACCTGTTGTTACAAAAAATACATACTGGGGCACATCCCTTAAATCAGAACTTTTTATAGGGAACCGGTTGTTAAGATTTTGGTAGCTCATCACTGACTGTAGCAAGAACTACATCTAAGAAAGTTGTTTCAATAGATGTACCAGACACAGATGACAAAAAACACTTTTGCTAATGCTAATAGAAGCAATTGAGTCCACAAGCACCCCCATCATGTGAACCTCTTAGACAAAAGATGGGGAAAGCCTGCATAGAGGTCACAGATACCATTCCCACCATAACTTCCAGATATATCATATGTGGTTACGTCACCTATTACCGTATTATCTATATACTGATGGTTTAATTAATCCCTCCTTTATTTTGTCTGGATTGATCTTTAGCCAGTTCACTCTCATTATGTCCCAATCTCAGGCAGGCATTGGAAGATCAAAGGCATTGCATCACCAGGTCTCATGGAAAGAGAGACATAGAGCTCTGTCATCCACATACTCATGGCATCTCAGCCAAAGACCTATCACTATCTTCCCAATGGCCATACAATATACATTGAACAAGCGGGATAAAGGAATAAATCTTTGTGGAAATACATGAGATAACCTTTAAGGCAGATAAACAATTGTCCAACAGTGGCATCCAGAATGTAGGAGTAAAGAATAGATCTACTTAAGAATAATCCTTTCTATCCAGTTAAGGTCCACAAGAGAGTCCACAGAATCTTAGGTTCAATAATATCAAAGACTTCTGGCAGATCAACAAGACCCAGCATGGGCGCTTGCCCTTTGTACAGTGCTAGATAGAAATGATCGGCAAGTGAAGCTATAATGCTATCTTCAATCCATATTCAAGTCAAAAAGGAAGACTAAAGGGCTCAAGGAATCTGTGGACTCTAGATACAAAGTTGTTTCTTCTGAACAACCTTAAGCAGAAAGGGAATGTCAGAAACAAGGCAATAACTGGCAACGTTGCCAAGGGACGACTTCTTAAGAATAGGTGTAACAATCTCTCATTTGAGGACAGCTGGCACCCTGCCCTACTGTAGAGAAACATTAAAGATCCTGGATGCCAAAGGTTTTAAATGGATCATTGTCCCGATGCCAAGCCTGCAAGGACTGTGATGTTGCTGTGGCTTGCCTGGATATAGAAGGCCTGATTTGCAAAAGATTTTCTTTGATTGATATTGTTTTCCCTTTGACTTTCCAGAGAAGTGAATGAGTAGTAAACATAATAAAGGCACATTAGTTCCAGGTGAACTTTCAAACTAGTCCAAGAAAAATATGATTTAAATAAAATAATTCTGAAACGAGCCTACACGTCCTCTCCTCCAAAGATATCCAATAGTGCCCCTCTGCATTGTTTCACCTTACTGATAATTATATGGGCCTTCATATTTCAACCCTCACTTTTCATGGCTTGTGGGAGATGTGCTGCACCTACAGTATTTTTGTGATTTTGTATGGTAAAATGCAGCACATTCATCATGATCTCTTTGATGCCCAGTTCTCATTAATTGCATCTATCACATATAAAGTGTTGTGGGGACCGAGATACATCAACAGTGTTTGCAATCTTGTGCAGAATCTTGGAATAACATCTACATATCTATCTACCAAATCATTTTTGAAGTTTGAGACTCCTAAATCCTATCTCTGTTAGATTTGTCATATCTGGGGACTTAGATGTTTGGTATTCTTCTGTGTTTGGAGTTCCAGAGTTAAAAATTAATTTAAACTCTGATAGTTGAAAAGACTGACTCATAGTATATGTTATATTTGAGCTGATTCACTGTAGTTTTGTAATGCAGTTTATTTATGTCTTCCCTGCCCACACTTTAAAATTATTTTGTACAAGTCTATCCTTGTAGTGTGACTCAAAAGCATAATCCCCAACCTGAAGCAAATACTCATCAGCAAACACACACCACACAACAGAACCACTAACCCAGGAACCTGTCCTTACAACAAAGCCCGTTGCCAACTGTGTCCACATATCTATTCAGGGGACACCATCATAGGGCCTAATCACATCAGCCACACTATCAGAGGCTCGTTCACCTGCACATCTACCAATGTGATATATGCCATCATGTGCCAGCAATGCCCCTTTGCCATGTACATTGGTCAAACTGGACAGTCTCTACGTAAAAGAATAAATGGACACAAATCAGACGTCAAGAATTATAACATTCAAAAACCAGTTGGAGAACACTTCAATCTCTCTGGTCACTCGATTACAGTCCTAAAAGTTGCAATTCTTCAACAAAAAATCTTCAAAAACAGACTCCAACGAGAGAATTGGAATTATTTTGCAAACTGGATACAATTAACTTAGGCTTGAATAGAGACTGGGAGTGGATGGGTCATTACACAAAGTAAAACTATTTCCCCATGTTTATTCCCCCCTTCACTCCCCACTGTTCCTCAGACGTTCTTGTCAACTGCTGGAAATGACCCACCTTGATTATCATTACAAAAGGTCCCCCCGCCCCTGCTCTCCTTCTAGTAATAGCTCACCTTAAGTGATCACTCTCCTTACAGTGTGTATGGTAACACCCATTGTTTCATGTTCTTTGTGTATATAAATCTCCCCACTGTATTTTCCACTGAGTGCATCTGATGAAGTGAGCTGTAGCTCACGAAAGCTTACGCTCAATTACATTTGTTAGTCTCTAAGGTGCCACAAGTACTCCTTTTCTTTTTGTGAGTACAGACTAACACAGTTGCTACTCTGAAACTGAAATTAAGGCTGCTCTTAAGCATAATTAAAGCAAGTGGCTGCTTGTGTTACTGCCCTTTCACGGTCCCGATTCCCAAGCAAGCTCTGCAACTCACAGGCCATGCTAGTTTCTGTCAGGCAGTGGATTCAGATGAGAATAGTAAAACACACTCCTTTCTCCAGTTGTTGGACCAGACAGGAAGACCATCAGTTTCCTCATTTCCCCTTCTAACTTTTTGGAGACCTGTGTATTGTTAGGCCAGACTTGAATGCAAGATTTTTAGCCTTCCTCTTTATGGCTCTAATTCAGCAAGGTACTTTAATGGGACTACTCACATGCTTAACATTATATACATGTTCAAGTACCAGGCTGAATGTAATACAAACCAAAATAAGTCAAATAATTTCTTTTCTGAGAGGAGCCTCGCTGAGCAGAAAAATGTTAGATGATGCGCATAAGTCCCCATCTCATGAGCATTCAGTTTTGTTTGCCCACACCCATACTTTTTATTGTCCGAACAGGTTGTTGTGTCATTACTTGCTGCATTATTAGATTAACCATATTTATTGGTTTTGATGATAATTCTCCCTTCTCCCCCCTTTCTGATCTGGTCTATATTAAAAACACATTGGTGTTTCTGTGAATGAAATGCTGTAGATGACTTATCCATAATTTGAAACGAATAGAGTGACATCATGTAATTACTTACATCATGGACTGGACTTGGACACTTGGAGAGTGTTCTCACGATAGCTCCTGAACTAAGCAAGGTCAGGTTGGTCCATTTTCTGAATGAAAGAAAATCAAAGGTGTAAACCAATAGGTGCTGAAGGAATTGATGTGGTGATTCATTAGGAAGCACACTTCCCTTTGAATCAATATTGAACCAATGTAATCCCATTGTAAAAGGTGCTGTTTTTAGTATGGAATATAAAACGGGGATACTTCATGTTGTAAGCCATTTAAAAGTATACAGCTGTTGAAAGGATAGCAATATGAATCCCAGAATTCTAGTCAATATCAACTAAAATAATCATAATCAATCTATCTAGAATTTCTTCTTAGTTTCACTTCCAGTTGCAAAACTGTCCATTATGGGGAATTTACACTTTCCGATTACACCTCTGGTACTGTATGAGACAGGGCTAGCTGGAACTATGGTCTGGCCAGGTATGGTAATTGCTATGTTTCTGTGTTCCTACAGATGAGTTACTTTTTATTTTCTCTCCTCTATAAATAGTTGTGGTTTTTTGGCAGGTACAGGTGGCTGCTATGTCCCTCTCCCACCCCCGAAGAACTGGATGCACTTAGAGTGATGTCAGTGACTGATTACTATGTTCAGCCTGTAAAGCAATATGGGATCCTTCAGTATGAAAACCACCATATTAATACATAATTCACCTGTTACATTATTAAATATGAAACAATGGAATCTCTCAAAGCTGATTGTAAAGTGTAAAAAAATAATGTTGGAGTTCATATTAAGAATACTTATATTCACACATGTAAACTGGTTTGCACACCTAAGGTAGGTGCATGCAGAAGTGCTTGTGTGCTTACATGTTCAAATTTGGGCCATTATTGATATATTTATGTATTCTGTTTCTTTGCAGTGCTAAGAGGATAGGGAAAACAGCTCAACACATTTCTCTCATGTTTTTGAGTTCCTTCTCAGTAAAATTGTCCTCTTGAAAAGGTTATTCATATGAATAGTAAAGCATTTAACTAAAAAATGATATGGAGAGGCTAAGTGGTACTTCACCAGCCATATGCATTATATTGAAACATGGTTGAATGGAAAGCTGCTGACATATGTTTGATGGAATAGTAAACTTTTGCATGGTAAATTGATGTGGAAGGATCATGGATTATTATGTTGAGGATGCGGAAAATTCCATGGTGTTTGTTTCCAGGAGTTTCAGCTAAGCTTATCAGTAGGCTCTCTTTCTCAGATTTTAGGGGACTGATTTTTCACTTAATATGTGCTTTGTTAAAATGATTGCACTTAGCTTAAGGCACTGGAGCAAATTTTCAATCTGTCTTTAAATAAGCACCTATTTTTGCTCTTGTAGTTTTGTGGGTGCAAATACTTACTGACATAATTTTCTTCCTTCAAATATTTGCAGGTGCAATTAAGGTCACTTCCAATGTCTAGGCACCTGTTTTTTAGGCACCGCTAGGTCCCTACATTTCAAAATAACATTAATTGCATTCTCAGATAATTGTGGATTCAAAAATTGTGGCAGAGTTTTAAAATTTGGCCTGTCATATACTCCTGTAGCATTAATTGGGTATTATGTTGTGTACAAGCCACACTGCCCTGCTCAGGGTATTGCACATTTACTTCTATGTGAAATATTTTCAGTTTTATGCACAGGTCTGGGAAAAATTTGAACTGACACAGGGTATCAACTATTTCTCCAGTGTTTCTTATAATACTGTTGAGAATTGTTGAGAGTATAGTGTTTCTCATCATCTCATCATCAGATAGTGATTTCTCTTCCTTCACAGGCAGTTAAGTACTTGGCCAAAGATATAAACAAAGAAGTAGAACATCTCCTCATGCCCTTCCTCAAAATAAACTACATACTGTAAACATATTGTAAAAGCCATTTTAAAAAAAATCATCACAAAGTTGTTTTAAACTGTTTTGTATACAATGAGCCTTGAGCCAGAAATGTATTTTATCTCAACAGCTGGTGGTTTTGCGTATCAGCATAGGTTGTTTTCTCTTTGTTTGTAATGGTTGTGGAAGTACTTCTATTATAAGGCTCTGATAATAAGTACTTATAACTTTTCAGAAGAAAATGATCCTCTTGGTTGAAATACCATATATATGCCTGTCCTCAGGCCAAAGGTGAACTTTCCTTGTATGTCAAATTTGGTTTGGTGGTTTTCTTAGCTAATGGTGAGCAAATGTCATTCTGGGATGTATTAACGGGAGTGTTGGATGTAAGACACAGGAGGTAACTGTTTGCTCTATTTGCCTCATCTGGAGAACTGTGTCCAGTCTTGGGCACCAAATGAAGGATGTGAATGAACTGAAGAGAGTACAGAGGAGAATAACAAAAATTATAAAAGGTTTAGAAAACCTGATTTATGCAGAAAGGTTAAAGAATTGGGCATCTTTAGTCTAGAGAAAAAAATCTGAGGGAGGAAATTATAACGGCTTTCAAATATTAGAAAGAAAAGGTGGGTAAGGTATTATCTTATTGGTCAAATAAAAGATATTACCTCAGCCCCTCCCTCCCCCCAGAACATAAGACTGGCCATACTGAGTCAGACCAATGGTCCATCCAGCCTAGTATCCTGTCTTCTGACAGTGGCCAATGCCAGATGCTTCAGAGGGCATGAATAGAAAAGATCAGTTATCAATCATCCCCTGTTGTCCAGTCCCAGCATCTGGCAGTCAGAGGCTTAGGGACACCCAGAGCATGGGGTTGCATCCCTGACCATTTTGGCTAATAGCCATTGATAGACCTAACCTCCATTAAATTATCTAATTCTTCTGTCTAATTCAGTTATAGTTTTGGCCTTCACAACATCCTCTGTCAATGAATTCCACAGGTTAACCGCATGCTATGTGAAGAAATACTTCCTTTGGTTTGTTTTAAACCTGCTGCCTATAAATTTCATTGGGTGACCCTGGTTCTTGTGATTGAAAATTGAACATGCATACGACAATAATATTTGTTAACCCTGAGAGCTGGCAGAATACTTGGGAGAGGTTGGGTGGTACTTTCATATGCCCGGATTCAGCAAAGCACCTGAGCATTTGCATATCTTTAAGAATGTGTACAAGTCTTATCACATCAATGGAACTCAAGTGTGTCCTTTTCTTTTAGCATGTGGTTAAGTGCTTAGTAGAGATGAACTTGAGCATATGCTTAAAGACAAATTGGTCTAAGTGTTATCTTGAAATTGGCACCAGTATTTGGCAGCCCATTCTGGTATAGGGTGAGTAGAATCAAGCCGACCATCTTTTTCTTGTTCTGACATTGTTAATCTTACATCACTCATTTTGTACTTGGTGATTTCTGTTAAGAAATCCACATTTGCCACCAGATACCATACAGCTTCTTTAGTTATTTCCTGTTCTAATTGTGGTGAACAACTTTGTTATGTCACATATAGTGGTTAAATAGTTAGGTGCTGAGTACCCTAGAAATACCTAAAATAGATATATTTGATAGATGGAAAAATCTCACTGTGTCATAACTGTTGGCAAAGGATGACTTTTTAATGGTTACCACTGAACATACATTTTATGCCAAGATTTTGCATTGCCATAGCAATTTTTTATAAATACTGATCATAGTTGGAAACATGATTTTCCTTTGATGGCTGGTAGCAATGACAGTGATGATGGCATAATGCTCTATGTGTAATATGAATTTTAAAACAGTATTACTTTGCTCCTGGGCTGTGCATGATGCATAGAAGTAATGAGAGAATAGGGTTGGTAATGAGGATTCTGGCTGTGAAACCATCAATATATTATTTTACAAAAATCATGCCAAAGACATTTGTACCTTGAACACGAACTTCTCCCTTTCACACTCCTCCCCCAAAAGCTGGTGCTATCTGGGTGTTTCTCAACTTGCAAGCGTACTCAGAAAAGATATTGGAGACTGGACAGAGGGAACACTTTAGCCACTGGATTCTAGGTAATCCTGTACTCAAAGGGAAAAAGAAATCCATTCCAGTAGAAATTAAAACTAAATCCTAGGTGTTCCCATCTTTTGTATAATACTTCTGCATATGTGTTGTCAGGAGCATAGTGGTTTTGCACCTTGAACTTGAAACATAACGAAGGCTTCAGTTCCTTCAAATCTAATTGGAAAGAAGTCCTTTCTTGATTGTTCCATACAGAATCATAAATTTGCTAATGAATAAATGGCAGCTAGATTAAACATAATGCAATATGGCCAAATTTTTAAAAAGTGACTAGTATTGGCATGCTTCAGTATTTGGGTGCCCTACTTGAGATGCTTTAAAGGCTACTGATTTTTGGAGGGTGGAAGCTCAACACCTTATGAAAATGAGGATTCTTTAAGGTGTCCAGCTGGACAGTCAAAATCACTACTCACTTTTGAAAATCCAGGCCTATGTTTGCAAAAAACAACTACAATACCTTGGAGTTTATATGTGTGACTTAATATTGGAGTAGCCCTCAGGTGTTTGATGTAATCACACAAAAAGTGGGATGTTTATCCAAATAGCATCTGAAACATTATCGACCATTTGTACTGATTTTTTTGTGGCGAGAAACTGAAACAAAGAGATGATTGGTACACTGTGCATTTCTCTGTTTGTAAGTGAGCAGGCAGGGCTAGGGAAATTATTACTGATATTGAATAGGTGGAGTAGAGGCAAAACCTTGACTCAGCAAATTTGGTGAGCCATAAGATAGGGGAGGAGATGGGAGGGGCCCTTGACACTAACGTTATCAGACAAGGGTGAAAATGGCTTAAAACTAGCCAACATGGTTAAGAAGATAAATATTAGAGAGAAAGTAGGCACAGTAATAATGAAGTGGGGTATTTAGCTACGGTACTGATGGATGCTATAGGTAAACATAAGATAAATAGATAGGGATGATGTCAATGGTGGTTCTAAAATTGCTGAGCTACTGAATTGCTCCTTAAATTATATAAAAAAAACAGTACTTACAGTGAGGCATATACTTAAGAACTCTTCTAGGCTCCCATTTGTGTATGCACAAAATTGCAAGAGTGGAGAGGAAGTAGAATTCTTTTTATTTATTAAATGTTGATTAAATTAAAAAAGAAAAAATACTGATGCAATTTTCCAGAATCCTCTCCCCCACCACTTTCTTTGAATCAGCTTAACTTGAGAGTGACCAGACTTTGAAGGTGAAAATACCTGAGCATTCACTCCAAAAATCCTAGCAGTTGCACTTAGCCGCAAGCAAAAAAAAAAAAAGTCATAAATAGCTGCTGGTAAGTTCATTTTATGTGATATTTTTTTTGTCTGATGCTCTACTTTGGCCTCAGTGTAGGGGTCATCTATTTTCTTTGAATCCGGCAGTCTTATCTTTAGTCATTCACCTTTTATATCTTTGAGGCTTTCCTACTTGTGTTCTCTTTGACCCTATGCATTCGTAAAAATAACTTATGAGTTTGGAAACTCACCCAGTGAACAGTGAAAGAAAAACAACCGACAAATAATCTAATGAACATAATGAAGACTTGCACATGTTATGAATGAAAGCTCAGTAGATCTATTGGAAAGCTAATGACAGATATAAACATGTTAGAGAGAGAGTATTTTGTCATATTTCTGTTCTTTCTGCTAACAGATCATGAGGAAGGAAGACAAGAAACTGACCCATGTAACTATTTACATTTCAGCTTGCTAGTTATAGCTGTGAGTGACCTTAGAAATAGCAGGTGTTCTATAAATGTTGAAAAGCACAATATGGCAACATCTTTTTCTCTATAGAAGTTTTTTCCACAAAAGAGTGTTTTCTCAACTATGTATACAGGAATAGCTTCAACCACCACTGACATGCAGCTATGATGGAATTCCGCAGTACAATACAGAGCTTTGGAGAACCATTCAGAAGTAGAAGTGCGGAATAATACCATCACTAGTTAAAATTGTGAGGAGTATTTAGATTGGCAAACTATAATTAACAGAAGATGGAATAGAATGGTCATGACACTGGGCTAACATCTCTATTCTTACTCCTCTCCCCTAAACCCCCGCAGAAGTACCATGAAATTGGAATTTCTAATGACTATAAAGTGAAAGGAGGAGATTGGTTTTACATCTCATCAAAAGTACCACACCTCCAGAAGCACAGATTCTGGTAGCACTATGCTATAAATATGGATTAAGTACTGACTCAAAGGGAAGAGTGCCACTTATTGAATAACTAACTGCCTCAAGGAGTGTGTGAGTATTCTTTAAAGGTCTCCTGTCCAAGTATTGACTTAGTTTGAGATCAGACAACATAACTTGAAGTTATATAGCTTCAGATTACATGTGAATACCATATTTTACAGCAGCAGCCTAATGCCTTTTTTGTTTTTGTCTGGCAAAATTATACATTATCCAAGAACCTGCAATAGCCTAGGGTTATAAATGTGAATTATTTTTCTCTTGAATGGATGGCACGCAACCTTAATTATGTAAGTATCTCAGTGTTTTCTGAGAACTCCTTGTTGTAAAGTAGGAATTCTTGTCTTCATCATCGTCAAAACATGCTACTCGTTTTAATCCTGCATATTATTTACCTCTATGATACTTTTCAGAGTAGCAGCCGTGTTAGTCTGTATCCGCAAAAAGAAAAGGAGTACTTGTGGCACCTTAGAGACTAACAAATTTATTTGAGCATAAGCTTTTGTGAGCTACAGCTCACTTCATCGGATTTTGCACTGCATGCACCCGATGAAGTATTGAATTTTCTGTAGTATCTGGCTGATGAATCTTGCCCATATGCTCAGGGTTTAGCTGATTGCCTTATTTGGGGTTGGGAAGGAATTTTCCTCCAGGGCAGATTGGAAGAGGCCCTGGAGGTTTTTTGCCTTCCTCTGTAGCATGGGGCACGGGTCACTTGCTGGAGGATTCTCTGCTCCTTGAAGTCTTTAAACTACAATTTGAGGACTTCAATAGCACAGATATAGGTGTGAGGTATTTTGCAGGAGTGGTGGGTGAAATTCTGTGGGCTGCGATGTGCAGGAGGTCAGACTAGATGACCATAATGGTCCCTTCTGACCTAAATATGAATCTTAGTGAGCTGTAGCTCACGAAAGCTTATGCTCAAATATATTTGTTAGTCTCTAAGGTGCCACAAGTACTCCTTTTCTCTATGATACTGTATGTCAAGTATTCACATTCAGGTTTAGATGGTATCAATGTTAATAAAGGAGAATGACATTAAGAAACTATATATATATATATATATATATATATATATATGTTAAAATTGCATTGAACTGCCATCCAAGCATTGATTAAAGATTATCTTAATATTTTAATATTATGTTGAAAAGCTGTGTGGAACCTTGGGCCAGGTTATACTACATTGTAGGCAGCTAGGTACAGAATTCACTCAACTCCCATCAAATTCAGCTGGAGTCACTACACATACATCAGATGCTGAAAGCATTCAGACCACCTCATTAGATATGCATACCCAATATACTTAAATATTTATAGTTCAGAGAAAGTGATCCTAAATGGAGCACAAGGATGGCTAAGCAAATTCATTTTTAAATTCAAGCAAATACCTGTGGAAAATGTTTGGTTATATCCATGCAGTTCTATAAACTAGAGAAAATCTAAATGAAAATGTTCGCTATGAAGAGAGCATTACCTATGAAGACTCAATAAAAAAACTGAGCCAGATACTGGACCACCGTAGGGCCACCTACACCATGCTACTGATGCAAAGTTGCTCCATTGCTGGCTTACCCAGCCACTAGGGGATTTCCTCTGATTCAGGGGGAACATTGTACAGCATATAAGTCATTGTAGTGACACTCTGCCACGCACCTCCTCCCCTATCCTGTGCTTGGTGCAGGTGGGATGGCCAGGACAGCCTCCTACCATGCTGATTGCTAGTGGCTGTAAAGGCTCATATAGGCAGCCAGTAAATCTTTGGAGAACCAGCTCAGTGCTGAACTGCCCCAGGATTGAGGGAACACAACGTTTACTTAAAGCTACTTTGCACCCTTCTTTCTCAGATGTACACAAAGTATTCTTCAACCACAGCAAAGACTTTTACTGATCACACTTTATATAAAGGGCCTATTTATATTTTATAAAAGGTGAACAAATGATTAATCAATTCTTAAAGATTATTTTAGAGCCCAACAGGTCAAAAGATCGCTTATATTCATGGTTTATAATTATCTATAACTCACACTCACCATGTCTGTAACATGCTTAGAACATCTGCTTATAAAAGTACCCTTAATATAAAGTGCGGCCTCTCTATTCTATTTAATACCTGACTGGTGGTAATAAAACAGAGAAGAATTATTTAATGGGGCTGGACAACAGTTTTGCTTATAAATACATATTCACATGTTTTGATCCAGAGCTATTCCAGTATTTTGAATAGGTATTGAGAACAGTAACAAATAACCTCCACAAAAATGCAGTATTAACTGATTACAGTGGTGTATTTGTAGCTGGTATTGTGTTTGCATATTGAGAAAACAGCTCATATGTTATTCTTTATGTGGTGTTATGCAGAGTTTGCATATTATTCTTAGTGGATTGATAGGGGGGATTTGATAGCTGCTTTCAACTACCTGAAAGGGGGTTCCAAAGAGGATGGCTCTAGACTGTTCTCAATGGTAGCAGATGACAGAACGAGGAGTAATGGTCTCAAGTTGCAGTGGGGAAGGTTTAGATTGGATATTAGGAAAAACTTTTTCACTAAGAGGGTGGTGAAACACTGGAATGCGTTACCTAGGGAGGTGGTAGAATCTCCTTCCTTAGAGGTTTTTAAGGTCAGGCTTGACAAAGCCCTGGCTGGAATGATTTAACTGGGAATTGGTCCTGCTTTGAGCAGGGGGTTGGACTAGATGACCTTCTGGGGTCCCTTCCAACCCTGATATTCTATGATTCTATGATAGTGTCACCAAAATGACTCACAAAACATTACAGGGAATGCTTGGCAATGCATATTAATAGCGGTACTGTGTACTAGCCAGCTTTCAGATGTGTTTTGCCTATACTATAGATCAAATTCATACTAACTTGTATTGCTTGTGTGATGTGTTATTTTTGTGGAGCCATTCCACTGATAAAATGGTATTGAATTTAATGGAATTTTATGGATTAGCATTGTAATAGCTATGTAACATGAAATTTATGATTAAAAAACTAGTATGAAAAGTGGTAATTAGCATATTTTGAAGCAAAATTGTCTAACAAAAGGCCAGCCTGCTTAAAGTGATTCTTGTATACTTGAGCTAATGATCTGAAAGATCTCATTAAAAAGCAATTTATTAAAGTTTAAATAGAATAATAAAAAAGCATCTAAGCCTGCCAAATATATCTTTCATTCTTAACTAAAAAGAAAGCAACTCAACAACATTTTGTAAATTATATATATTTTAAAAAAAGCTTTGGAGAGAACTCATATAGTTGTTTTATTCTGAAACTAATTTATTTACAGTTAACCTCTCTAAGAGGCTTTACAATGAAAACTTTGACATAGTTTTATGCCAGTGTGAATAGTTCCTCTATAATAAAGAGGAAACTGAAGATTTTTGTCTCTTCATAGCTACAGGTGGCAGTCTGATTTAGAAACGCAATAGATATTAATTACCTTCAGGATATGAGATGAACAGATGAGGGGATTGACTTGACTAGCCTGTTATACTCCATTTCTTTTGTCTAATATAGGGCTCTATTTCTTTTCTTCACAAAAAAATCTACAGTAATATTAGAGATCTGCTGATAGTGTAAATATCACAGTAGCCAGCCACCTGCAGTTAATACTGACATGACCTCCTTCTCACAGGTATCAGATTAGCTAATTACCCTTAAAATATTCAGATCAGATGTCTTCTACCTGCATTTCTTTCTTTACCAGTAAATGCAGCTGTTGGGGCAGAGTTTTAGCAGGAAATTAACAAAATAATTAGCAAATATTAGCAAAACTAAAAATATATATATATCACTCTACCTCTGCTCTTACAGTGCTAGACCCTGTCAATAGTTTGTACCACTTGTGTTACAACAGGCTAGGGAATAAATTAAAACCTGATGAGAAGAAGAAACCCACAAAATACCATCATGTGAAAATAATTAAAATGTAAGGATAACTAAAACCCCACGAGTATGTACAGCATCTCTACCTCCAGCTGTGCTATTTCAGTAGCTCAGACGGAAGACGCAAGGTTGCACAAAATACATACCTCAGCCAAAATATTGTAAGTGACTGAAAGCAACAAGAATAGCAAAGAAGGGTAGTGGCTTGAATCTAGCCCAGGTTATTCAGAAATGGAATTTATTGCCTCTTGACAGCTGTTATTATGCCCATGTGAAAACACTTGAGACAGAGTCTCAATGCATTTCATATTGGACAAGTGCCCATTTAAAAAAGTTGTCATCAAACATGGCCATCATTAGCACTCTTATTGGGAATCTCAAAGGAGAGAACAAAAGGCATAAAGAAGTCTATCCAAATCTGGGTTAACTGGGAGCATATTTGCAGGGCTTCTATTGCTGCTTGCCATAATGTGCGTTTTCTACAGATAAATAGACAATGGTGCTTTCATATCAGGAGGATAGATGCCTTAACCTTGGACAGATTTATTTTGATCTGTAAAATGACGATAAGCTCTGGACACTTTCACATACACTGTCACAGCCGGGTCATGGGCAGCCAGACCTAGCGGTCAGAACCTGAATCCACACTCATGAAACAGCAGTCATGAGTCAGCTGGGTCAGGATAATGGGAGATCAGAAACAGGAGACAAACTTGAGATCAAAACCAGGAGATGGGAGCCAGAGTCTGGTCAGTTCAGGATACTAGGAGGCTAGAGGCAGGGGCCAAACTGGAAATAAGAACCATGAATAAGATGCCAGGAGTCACGCTGGGTCAGAGTACCAGAAAATCAAGCCGGGGAACCAGGAAGCATATAGTCCAGGGAGGAGCCCAGTTGTTTGGATGGATTCCTGTTCCTGCTGCCTGCTTTTGTAGGGTCAGTGGGCCACTCAGCTGCTCTGGGACTCTGCCTCAGATGCAGAGCCTCAAACTGGGGCTGAGTTTCATGGGTCCTAAGTAAGCAACTGTCAGCAGGCTGCCAGGTGGAGGGTTGGAGTATGGTTTCTTCTGTGGACCTGGATTCAAGAGCCATGGATTATGACATTGCCCCTGCCCCTAGGAGTGCCCTCTGGATGAGGTGGGTCCAAGTTTCTCAGGGTGTCTCCTATGGAAGGCCTGAACCAGGACAGGAGCATGAACATTTTCAGCTGGCTCCCAATTGTGTTCCTGCAGGCTGTAACCTTCCCTATCAATTAGGTACCATAATTTGCCCCCCTTGATCTTAGAATCAAGGACTTCATGGACAACTTATTCCTACTGACCTTGTACTTGCCCTGGTGGGAGGGGTGATTGGGCTGTATGGGGAAATGTGTTCTCAGCATAGGCTTTTAGAAATGGAATATGGGGTGGACTCTAAGAGATCAAGGGAGCTGGAGCTCCAAGTTGACTGGGCTGATTTGTTGCCAAATCCTGTCCAGGCAAAGGAACCAGTAGGCTAGTTTCCAAGAAGGTCTGTCCTTGCAGAGATGTTCTTTAGAAAGCCATATCTTTTGTCCTACAGAGTGGGTGGGCCTTGTTGTCTATGATTGTCTGCATACTTTTCTTAGTCCCCCTTTGCCTTCTCAAGGTTTCCCATTCTCCTTTTCTTGGGTGTGGTGGATGTGTTGTACTAGGTCTGAGGCCAATGGGTTGGTAGATGATGTGGGTAGTTGTGGATGAAATCACCCATAGTTGACAGAGAAAGGGCTGTGGTCTGTGGATTTGTGATCTGTATTATTATATGAGAACTTGGTGTATGGTAACAGTGAAGACCATTCATCCTGGCTATGGTTGGTGTGGCATCATAAATACTGCTCTAGGATCTGGTTGATTTTTTCACTTTGGCCTTTCAGCTGAGAATGGTAGGCAGAGGACTGGTACGTGTGGATGCCTAATAGATGTAGGGCCTCATGCCAGAAGAGGGCAGTAAACTGGGGCCCCCTGTTGGAGGTGACATAATCCAGCAGGCCATGAAAATGGACTACATTGTTTATGCAGAGCTAGGCAATTTCCCCTACGGAGGATAAACCCGTGTAGGGTATAAAGTGGGCCTTTTTTGGAAAAGGGGTCCACCACTGTCAGGATAGTCATGAAACCACTGGATTCTGGTAGTTCCACCACAAAGTCCATGGAAATGGGCTCCCACGGCTGAGATGGGGTGTCCAAAGGTTGGAGGAGACCACAGGGTTTCTGGCATTGGATATTGGTGCAGATATGCACCGGGCAGAAATCAACAAAGATCTCTATTGTGGGGTGCATACAGGGCCATCAGAAGTCCTGGAATGTTAATTGTCAGGTTTTATATTTCCCCAAGTGTTTTGCCAGGTTGGAGTTGTGGCACAGTTGAAGAACTTCCACTCTCACAAGTGCTGGGGGAGCATAGATGTGGCCCCTTATGAATGTGATCTCCTCCTGGGTTTCATGTGATTCTCAGTTGATAGTGGTCATCTCATTGGGTGGAATTGCAGAGGCAGAGCAGATGAGTGTGAGGAGTCTTGGCAGTGGATCACATTGAGGAAATGATGGGACTTTAGAATGTGGGCTGATTCCAGGCTGGAGATTCGTGGGTTTGAACCATATCTTTGTGACAAGGCATCTGCCCTGCCTTTTCTAGTTCCAGGGTGGTATGTCAAGGTAAAGTTGAACCAGAAGAAGAGTAAGGCCCAACCAGAGCTGTCATTGATTTAAGGCCTTGGCTTTGCATAGGTACTCCAGGTTCTTGTGATCAGTAAACACTTGGACCAGATGTCAGGCCCCTTCCAAGTAGCATCACAACCGTTCAAAGTTTTTTTTCAAAGGTTAATTGCCAAGAGCTCTTTGTCCAAGATCACATAGTTTAGCTCAGCAGGGGTAAGCTTCCTCAAGTAGTAGGCAATAGGCTGCAGTATTTGCTTGAGTCTGTGCCTCTGGGAGAGGACAACTCTGATCACTGTGCTAGTAGTGTCAGCTTCCACAATGAAAATTTGCATCATGTCTGTGTGGGCCAATACTGGAGAAGTGGTAAAGGCAAGCTTCAGCTGCTTGAATGGGTGTTGGGCCTTGGGCGACGAGTGGAACTGGTCATCTTTCTGGAGTAGGGCAGTGAGGCGCTTGACTTGTTTTGACAAATCTGAGATGAACCTCTTGTAAAAGTTTGTGAAGCTTAAAAACCTTTGTAAGTCACGCACATTGAGGGGGCTGCCTGGATCTTGTGCGGATCCATCTTGATTTTTTCTGGGGACAGGATGAAACCCAGGATCTTTGTTGAGGTCTGATCAAACACGCACCTCACAAGTTTAGCACAGAGAGCGTGTTGTCATAGTCTCTCCAAGACTGGACGGATGTGTGTGGTGTGTTGGTCCAGATCATCTGAGAAGATCAATATGTTGTCTAAGTATACCACTACACATTGGTTTAGTAGGTCTTGTGGCACGTCATTAATGAATTACTGGAATGATGCTGGGGCATTGGTCAATCTGAATGACATGATTAAATATTCAAAGTGGCCATAACAGGTCTAAAAGCCAGTCTTTCATTTGTCCCCCTCTCTGATATGGACAAGATTGTAATATCTCCAGAGATCTAGTTTGGTGAATATGTGGGTGGCCCCCACATGGTACAACAACTGAGGTATTAGAGGTAGTGGGTAGGGGTTGCTGATTGTTATCTAATTTAGGACTTCTTTTTTATGAAAAGGACAAGGGCACCAGTTGGTGAAGTTGACTTGCAGATGAACCCCCAGGCCAGGTTCTCTTAGAAGTATTCACGCAACACAGCCAGTTTAGGCTCTCACATTGTGTGTAGCTGACTAAACAGTATCTTCACTCCTGACTGGAGTTCTATGAGGAAATCATAGTTCTGATGTTGGGGGAGGCTTTCTGCATTCTTCTTTTTGAAGACATCAGTGTAGTTACAGTACTTTTGGGGGAGTAGCATACTTCCCTCAGTAGGTGTTTCAATGCGGGAAACTAAACCTACTTGAACCTTCTTGGGCCTGAGTGCAACACTTAATGGTCCCCGGTCTTTCCATTGGCAGAATTCTGATGGGATGGCGACCTTTGTTCTTGCTAATGAATGAGGGGATCATGAAAGGCTAACTAAGAGATGCCATGAATCAGGGAAATATCCAGGGAATGGATCACACCAAATTGTATTATTTCTCTGTGTCTCTGAATAACACCCTCCAGGGATACAGTCTCCTCCACAACTTGACCCAAAGATAGCAGAGAGCAATAGTTTCAGTCATGTCTGGCATGGCCTTGTGTGGCAGGGGAATCTGTAGGGCCTGAACTGTTGCTGCATCCATAAAATTGTCCACTACTCCTGACTCGATGAGGGCCTATTAGATGGGAAACTGTCTGGAGTCCTCCTGGACGCACAGCTGGATAGGCACCTGCAAGCGGAAAAGCCCCTTAATGGGGTTTAGGGTTCATCTCAGTGAGGATTAGAGTTCAAAGAAATTCTCTTCTCTGATGGACCAGGCTAGTCCCCCCTTTCCTCCACTGTGCTTGTTTCCCCAAGCTCCCTTAGTGTTCGTACTCAGCAGGCCAAGATGGCATGGCCACATTTGCTGCAGTAGAAGTGCAGGTAGTGTTGACAGTGCCATTCTTTTTCTTCAGGAGAGAGCCACTGATGAGCTAGATCTCCTTGTATGGGTTCAGCAGGCAATATAGGAGGTGAGGTCATGGCACACAGATAGAGGGAGTGAAGGGAACCTCTTTTCTCCTCTCTTCATTCTTGAAGCTAACCATCTATGCAAATGGTAAGGTCCACAAGGGCGTCAAGGCCCATAGGCATCTCTACCTAAGCCAGTTCATCTTTGATTTCTTCCCGCAGGTCTCACGGGAATCGGTACAGCTGCTTTGCTTTGTTCCACTCTGTATTCACTGTGAGGTGGCAGAAGTGCACTGCATAGGAGGCCACTGTGGCTTGCCCCGCTGGAGTCTCCTTAGGAAGGCCTTGGTTATTTGAGCTCAGTGTGGGTCATTAAAGATGGTTGATATTGACTGGAGAAAGGCATCTCAGTTCAACAGCCCCTGGCTATGGCCTTCCTGCAGGAGGGAGGCCCAGTCTAATGTGTCTCCTTTCAACAAACTGATTACCAGGGTCAAACTGATTACCAGACCTTGGATTGGTCAGATGCATAGATTTTGGGATGCATCAGCAACAGAAGGCAGCACAAGTTCATGAGGCTCAGAACTGCTGGCTGTTCCTGTCTAACCATTTGGGCCAGGGTGTTGTGGGACCCGTTTGGAGCAAAATTCTGCAGGCTGTGTTCACAGCACAGTATTCTTGACATTGAACTGACTCACTTGCTTCTGCAGCCACTGGTTTTCCCCAGTGAGCTGTGCAACTTGGGCCTGCAGTTCTTGATTATCAACCTGGAGGTGGAGGGCCTATTTGGGAGAGTCCTGTGTTTCCAGTGGCTGTGTTGGTATTGCTAGATCCATCCTTCTTGCACCACTCTGAGTCCAGTAGGGTTATCGTAGTCTGAATAAACTGTCATGGCTGGATTGTTAGCAACGAGGCTCTAGTGGTCAGATCCAGGGTCCACACTCATGAGACAGGAGTTGAGAGTCAGATTGATCAAGATACCAGGAGATCAGAAGCAACAGACAAACTTGAGATCAGAACCACGAGTTGGAAACCAGAGTCAGACTGGATCAGGAAGTCAGGAAATCAAGTGGAGGGAACAGGAGCCAAATTGTTCAGACAGCTTCCTGTTTCTGCTGGCCAATCAGCTGCTCTGAGGGTCTGCCAATAGGACCTTAGGGGCAGATCCTCAAACTGGGACTGGGCTTCATGAGTCCTAGATAAGCAATTGTTAGCAGTCTGCCAGGCGGAGCTAGATCTAGATCGGAGCTAGGCATGTGGCTGCTCCTGTGGACCCACATTTAAGATCTGGGGGTCATGACATACTCTTAACATTCATAGTATTAAAACTGAATATGAATGGCCAATTTAGACCACTCACAATTAATTGCCAAGATTAAAAAAAGTATGTTTAGTCACAGATTTTACCTCAGAATCTAGTAATGGCCTGAGGTGTAACAAAAGTCCCTAAATTGTGAACCTGATTAACAAACAGTGGTGGTATCCTGTTTTACAGAGATGTTGATATAATCATCACTAATTCTTAGAGTCACTTTCTCAACTTACCAACATTATCTTAGTCTGATCTGAACTGAGTCTAGAGCACAAGCCCTCATCCAAACCACAATCTCCCAAAGAGATGAATCATCTCTTCCCCTGCATTGGCAGAAAGAGATATGATAGAGATGTGAAACTGGGTTTGATAAGCATAATGAAGATATGGCAGGTCATATCTCCTAATTCTCCTAGTGGCCTCATATACCCATTGTACAGCAAGGCAGATGGAATGGAGGACCATTGGGGAAAATAGACAATTCTCGTATAATTACTCTCTGTGTCCTCTCAGATTAAGAAAAGAGCGAAGACAGTTCAAAGCATCTCCATCCACTCTTGCTAAGAGGTATTTGTCAATAACACTAAATGCTCCATTATATCAAGAAAAGTTGACAGATCTAAAAGAATCAGCATGGGAATGCTGACCTCATCTATTGCTTGGAGGAAATCACCTGCAACCTCAGTAAAGTTTCTTTCCTATGTCTGGGACAAGAATCAGATTGCCTAGCATCGAGAAATTCTATATTGCAGACTTTCATTCTCCAGCGTGCTTCATAAGCACTATGCTGCTCTGCTTTTTAAAAAATTTCATAGGTGTATAGATGGGATTCTTGATGTTTTTCAAAAATACATGAAAGTTGCATTTTTTATATAATTTTCATCTGGCAATCAGAGACTAATAATAAGCTTTTCCTTATTAAGAGAAGTTTTAAATACCAGGTTAAGCATTCTTTGCTTATTCTTAAAATCTCAACAAATCCATCCAGCAGTAGTATATGTCTCCTTTAATGAGAATCATGCATCTAAATCCTCACACTCTGCTTTGGAAATTACACCCTTCCAATCAAACAATCTAGCCAATATTGTGATAATTTACTAGGTTTTTTCAAAAGAAACCAAGAGCATGATTTAGCTTGTCACATTATATTCAACAAATAGTATATTTTGGGATCAGAGTACACTGACTTTGTAGCTTGTCCTTTTTTGGTATAAATTAGTAATCCTATATTTTTCTCTTTTACAATAAAAGCTGCAGAAGTTTAGCCAACAAGAAAATATTTCCATGCTGACCTGTTTATGGACATCTTTCCAGAAGCATTTGATTTTAAAACTGCTAAACTCATTATCATTTTTTTTAGGTGGATCAAAACCAAGGCCTCCGAAAATATAACTACTGTTCTCTTATTGCCTGTTTACCAAGGAATCAGTGAGTCTGAGATGAACTCCTCCTAGGTATCACAACCATTTTGGAGATAATCCGAGCCACATGTCCTTTGGTATCTTCTTAAATGGAGAAGTCAAATTTGGAATTTGCTGTGAAAATATGTCTGGGACTTGAATATTTTCAGATCTACTTAGAACATTAACTTGTGGCATATTTACTGCCATATGGGAAACATAGCACAACTCCCAAAGTAATAAAACACTGAATGAATTTCACATTTCCCCTTGGCCATTAAGTGGGCTTTCAAATATTCTATTCTTGCTAGACAAGATTACATTGTTTTTTTCGTATCACTAGTACAAATCCCCTTTTCAAATCATTCATTTTTTTCAGGAGTTCCTTGCTCTTCATACCTTTTTGTCTTCTTTGCCAGTTGACTGATTTAAGGTTTAAAGAGCTTGGTTCAATTCTAAGCCATAATTTACTACCGCACTGTCCTAAATTTTAGCAATTTCCATCACACACTGGTAAAGCTTGGGGCATCCAAGAAGGTATTGACTCACAGTCTCGGTATTTGGTAAAAGATCTGCATCTTTCCTTTCATTTTTTCATTGCCTAGGTATGTGTGACCATTCTTCACATAGCTGTTATTGTGCAACAATACAATTATTCTTTATATATTTAATGTCAAACTAATCAAATAAAGTACTGGAAGAAAAGAAAAAAACAATGTTTATATGAGAGTTTCATGCATAAGGATTGCAGGATTAGGCCTAATGGGTCTGGTTTATTGTGTTAATGGACAAATTGTCTCTGGCCCTTAAAGGCAAGTAGTAAGATTGTAGTAGTAGTGTCCTATGCCTGTTTAATTCCCATTCACAGCAACGCAGGCCCTGCAATTCTTTCACATTAACTGCTTTTCTGTTCAGAGGAGGCCTTTTCTCTGTGTAAATTTGGTGCCAAAACTAAAACTCAGTTCTGCTTGAAGGAGAATAACAATTGACACTTTGCATATGTTTCATTATAAACCAGAGGGAAGGGATGTTACAAGATAAAGTAAATGAGGTATGTGTGTGGGAATTAAACAAGACTCTCCTTTGCTCTGTTATTGTAACACAATATTGTAACACTGTTATAAAAATAAGGGTTACCACATTATTCCAATAAAACTATTGGAAAACAAAAACTTCCATGTTTTCTGAATAAAATAATAGTAGTACAGATTCTAACTATTTTGAATAGAACCTTCTCCAGTGGTTAACTAAGACTAATAATCACATTAAAGTAGACATCTTCATATATTTATTATTTAATGAGATATTTATATTACTCTTAGCTGAACCAATGTGGAAGCTCTTATTAAACATAGTTAGAAGTGGCATTTACCCCTAACCAGGCACTTCAATGAATTTCTCCTAACCTTGCCCAGCTGTTAACCAGACAGAAACCTTCTTAGCTAAAAAGTCAAATAGAAATGTGTGTCTTAGACCCCATTGGGTCTATTGTCCACCTGTAGGAGTTAAAATCTGAGGATACACAGCATTCTGGATGATCACAGCTGCCATGGTGGTAGATCAAAAAAGACATTTACCCTCTCAACCTATAACCAGCTGAAATTCCAAGTCAGAGTCTACCATAAAGAAAAAAAGGAAATTTCATATAAGTAAAACTAATATGCTGAGATATGCATCTTAATGGAATGATGGATTTGTCTAGAGTGGCCCATTTATCACTATACTGTACATTTAGACCATTCAGAGCTTCATAGTAATAAATGGAGACAGAATTCAGCTCCATGAACACCCGAAGCACAGACCCTTCCATTTAAGCTAACAGAGAATCATGTGAATTAATATTTCTATGTGAGAAAGTAAGGGATTATATTTATGTCAAACTTCATATTTTGCAAGGAAGCCAAAGCCAAGACACATATCTCCACTGTACCAGAGGTCTATTACAGAGAGCAATTTTCCACAAGCATGCCTGTGAATCTTTAGGTGTCTTCTAAGAAACCACAATACGGTTTTGATTTTCTGTAACTTAAATATAGGGGTAGGTCAATCTAGCAAGAACTTGAAATTCTGTGGAAACATTACCTCATCTAAATCTCAACTGTATTGCCATATATAACATTATGACATTGCATAGCCCAGAAAAGCTTTTACACTGGAGACCATCCCTGAATTGTGAGTCAGACTGTCAATTCTTTGAGGAGGCATTAAACTTTCTCCCCGAGTTGTATAGGTAGGCTTCTGTAATGGCACTTCCATTATCTCTAAAGATAAGCTTCAGGCACATCTTGGGAAGCCTTTTCCCTAGGTGGCCATTGCTCTCCTGAGAGTTGTGTTTTGGAGATGATCTCATGGAAGGATGCAATCTTCTGTTCTGGTGTCAAGACATAATGTGGTATCAAAATAACATGATCACATCTCATTTTAATTATAACATCCTGATGCCCCCATTTAAAATCTTCCAAGTCTGAGGTCACAAGAGTTTGGGTTTATTCAGAATAGAACTGTCATAAGTGCTCTTGGCCTCCCATCCTAACTATTTTTTAAGCCTTCGTTAAATTGCTTTTTTAAAAACCGAAGCCAAGGCTAAGATCATATTTTCTTATATGTAGCTTGGTAAGGTGTCTTCTAATACAGTCTGAGGGCACACAGCTAGTTGTAAGAGTTCATTTGACATCTAAAGTTAAGTAGAAACAAGGTCCCAGAGCCGGGTTCCACAATTAATCAATATTCTCGTATCACATGAGAATACAAAAGAGGTTTTCAGGAAAGAATTTAGCTGACATCTCCAACAGCTGGCAGAGTACAAATTTTTCATTTTGAATAATCAACCTGGTATAGTTGGCATTTTAGTCTGTATGAAATTTGTCATCATTGTCCCATACTGGTAAGCATCAGTAGGATCAGTGTTCACTTCCAAGGCCCATTTCCTTTTTGATTCAGCGTGACACTTATGGATTGACCCACATAATGTAATAACATTTCTTAGCATGTCTGCAAAGTGCAGTGGAGTGAACACAAAGGGGGAAATTGCAGAAATGCATGCACCAAACTGCTTTGACAATAGAGAATTAAATGGAAAATTTTAAAGCAATTGTTTAGAATTATACTTCTTAGATATGGACATAGTGCCAGTTACAATAGTACCTACCAAAGTTTCCCAATTGCTGATATGAGTCTGATATGAGTAAGTCTATTAAGGTCTTGGGTACTCTAGATATCTACTCCTTATCTTAACAGTGATCTGCTCTGTTGGGACCCAGTGGACCATTGCTGCCCACCTCTCATTCAGTTGTGTGAACAGGGACATGAATGGCTGGTGGCTACAATGGACCTTGGGTTACTCCAAACCAAGCCCCAATGTTGCAATCACAGGGCCATGAGCTATAATTCACATGATTGAATTGAAGAGAGACAACTCTTCTGTTTATGCTGTCTGAGGTCTTGGTATAGTAAAATTAGCAGTTACCAGAAATTGGTGGGGAACACTGACCTAGAAGAACAGTGTTTAATCAATTGCTTAAGAATCTTTCACTTAAATGCAAAATTCTCCAATGAGCTCCACATGGCAGATTTAATCTCTGTTGTTGTGCTCTTTCTACATGTACATACCATCCACTGATGTCAATGTGAGATCTGTTCATGCAGAAAGCAAAATATTTCAGAACAGAGATTAATCACATAGACCTGAAATCAGAGTTTTATCCTTGGTCACAGATCTGTGACACTGGGCCAAATGTCTCTGCTCATTTACACAAACCCCATTAAGGCAAGTTGGTTGCACTAGTATAATTTACAAGAGGATTTGGTCCATGGAGTGCCTTTCCAGCATGGACACCATTTTTTTTAACCTTCTCTATCAAGGCATTTATGTCATGCTCATCATTCACAATGGGCAGTGTGTGAGAGCGGAGTTTTGGAATATCATGGCAGTGAAGCTGATTTATTTTTAATATGGACTTTAGAATTGACCAAGATGAATTTAAAGTGGAGTATCTTCCTTCGGAAGGCAGCTGGATGGCATTTTGCATGTCTATGTAATGAAGGAGCCATTTTTTGATTAATCTAGAAATTTCTCATCATTTCCCTGGTGAATATTATTAAGCCTGTTGTTTTTAAATGGTCCAAACTATTTGTCATTGTTTTCAATTTAGGTTATATGAGTTGGATTTCCTAACAATTACGTTAATGTGTATAAGAAAACTGAAAAGGAGTACTTGTGGCACCTTAGAGACTAACCAATTTATTTGAGCATAAGCTTTCATGAGCTACAGCTCACTTCATCGGATGCATACTGTGGAAAATACAGAAGATGTTTTTATACACACAGACTATGAAAAAATGGGTGTTTATCACTACAAAAGGTTTTCTCTCCTCCCACCCCACTCTCCTGCTGGTAATAACTTATCTAAAGTGATCACTCTCCTTACAATGTGTATGATAATCAAGGTGGGCCATTTCCAGCACAAATCCAGGGTTTAACAAGAACGTCTGAGGAACAGTGGGGGGAGGAAGGAATAAACAAGGGGAAATAGGTTACTTTTTATAATGAATCAACCATTCCCAGTCTCTATTCAAGCCTAAGTCAATTGTATCCAATTTGCAAATTAATTCTAATTCAGCAGTCTCTCGTTGGAGTCTGTTTTCAAAGTTTTTTTGTTGAAGGATAATCACTTTGAGATCATAAATCGAGTGACCAGAGAGACTGAAGTGTTCTCCAACTGGTTTATGAATGTTATAATTCTTGACATCTGATTTGTGTCCATTTATTTTTTTACGTAGAGACTGTCCAGTTTGCCCAATGTACATGGCAGAGAGGCATTGCTGGCACATGATGGCATATATCACATTGGTAGATGTGCAGGTGAACAAGCCTCTGATAGTGTGGCTGATGTTATTAGGCCCTGTGATGGTGTCCCCTGAATAGATATGTGGGCACAGTTGGCAACAGGCTTTGTTGCAAGGATAGGTTCCTGGGTTAGTGGTTCTGTTGTGTGGAGTGTGGTTGCCGGTGAGTATTCGCTTCAGGTTGGGGGGCTGTCTGTAGGCAAGGACTGGCCTGTCTCCCAAGATTTGTGAGAGTGTTGGGTCATCCTTCAGGATAGGTTGTAGATCCTTGATAATGCGTTGGAGGGGTTTTAGTTGGGGGCTGAAGGTGACAGCTAGTGGCGTTCTGTTATTTTCTTTGTTAGGCCTGTCCTGTAGTAGGTGACTTCTGGGAACTCTTCTGGCTCTATCAATCTGTTTCTTCACTTCCGCAGGTGGGTATTGTAGTTGTAAGAATGCTTGATAGAGACCTTGTAGGTGTTTGTCTCTGTCTGAGGGGTTGGAGCAAATGCAGTTGTATCGCAGAGCTTGGCTGTAGACAATGGATCTTGTGGTGTGGTCAGGGTGAAAGCTGGAGGCATGTAGGTAGGTTTCCGGTATAGGGTGGTGTTTATATGACCATCGTTTATTAGCACTGTAGTGTCCAGGAAGTGGATCTCTTGTGTGGACTGGACCAGGCTGAGGTTGATGGTGGGATGGAAATTGTTGAAATCATGGTGGAATTCTTCAAGGGCTTCTTTTCCATGGGTCCAGATGATGAAGATGTCATCCATGTAGCGCAAGTAGAGTAGGGGAGTTAGGGAACGAGAGCTGAGGAAGCGTTGTTCTAAGTCAGCCATAAAAATGTTGGCATACTGTGGGGCCATGCGGGTACCCATAGCAGTGCCGCTGATTTGAAGGTATACATTGTCCCCAAATGTAAAATAGTTATGGGTAAGGACAAAGTCCATTGTGTTGTTTAGTAAACAAAGAATCAAATCAGCTGAAAGGCTGAAAAAGACCTACAGCTGCTAAACAGATGACAGGGTCCTGCAGTGTATGACCCTAAATTAATAAAGAATTCTAAAACCATGTACATTAAATGTCTTAATATTCTACAGAGACAAGGTACATGAGGTAATATTTTTATATTAGACCAACCTCTGTTGGTGAAAGAGACAAGCTTCCAAGCTACACAAAGCTCTTCTTCGGGTTAATAGTCCACAGTCTGTTTGAACATTATTGTGAAGCGTATAGTAAGTAAATAAGAAACCTTCTGGAAATTAGATATTTGTTTTTAAATGGAAGCACTGTCTGGAGAGAGGGAGTGCTTCTTTAGTGAGATTAATTATTTAATACTTGTAAAGCATTCTGAAGATTAAAATGGGCAAACAAATGCTAGTTAGTATTACTATTATTTACTTATTCAGCTGGTGTAGTGAGCATAGAAAAGGCCAGTGTCACCTACTGGAGAAAATGTAAGATGGAAAATGATTCTGGTTAATGTGTATATTCACAAGTGAAAGCTAAAAGAAAATAACTAGAAGTTCGTAATTGGTAAATAACTAATCTAAGGGCCTGATCCAAAGCCTATTGACATTAATGGAAAAGGCAGTGTAAATTCAGAGTACAATATAAATAAATATTACTATTATTCATGATGTTATATTACTTTGTTTCAGTTATGTCAAGTTAAGATTATTGTAAATAGATAGTGGTTTTTATATCTGGACTTTTCATTTACATTATGTTTCAGATATGGGTAATGTTAAACTTAGTCACCATAACATGCATAGCTGTGGGATATAATGGGGATTTGAATTTAACAAAAGATACATTTTACTGTAGAGTGGATGATTGTTGATATCAGGAATAATATTGGATTTATAATATACAGTGGATATATGCTGACACTTGCCCTAATAGTCTTAGGAACAAGAAGAAGTAAAAAGCCAAATGCCTTTTGAATTTATTTGATTCCTGATATTTGCATGAACTGCTTTTACATTTAAAAAAAAAAGAAGTCTGCCAAGGAAAGAATTTTTCCACGGGTCAACTTTTCTATCACAGAAAGGACTCACCAGGACTGAGCAGCCTATTTATTACAGTAATTTCCAAAGGTGTTTGTTCTGAGTTATTTTGAAGCTGGGCTTAGCCTATGGATAAAGGGGTAAAGTTTTTAGATAATCCTGTGTAGCCAAGGATAAAAGATACCAGGTATATTTAGGATATAAAGGTGAAATTAATTAATTTTTTTTATTAATTCTGTATTAATCAATGTTGTAAAACAGGATCTACAAGCCTTAAGCCTGTAAAACAATAGTTTAGCTAAACTAACTGAGGCTTAAGTCCTAAATCCTTGACATAAGCAACTAACCAGTAAGTAAGTAAGATCAGATGTTGTCACAAGATAGCAATGACCCTGTATTACAAGATGCTATAAGATAGAATAATGTTATAAGCAAGTGTTGCTAAACTGCTGACAGATAAGCACAAGGTGCCAGTTTATACCAACTTCAGATATTTAAATTAGGAACATCAGTAGATGTCCAACCACAAGAATACCATGGTAACTAATTGATGTATATGCTAATAAGTTTGAGGAAAAAGACCTGGTAACCTATGGAAGAAGGTGTTGGGATTCCCTCCCAGACCTCTTTCCACTCAGCTTCCCAAAAACTCAGTTCTTCTCCAGATTTTGTCACTCATACATACACCAAAGCTACCCTGAGTTGATGAGACTCAAGCATAGAGGGGTGAGTACCACCCATCCAGAGTTACACAGCAAACCTCTTCCTTTATATCCACTTACACATTACATTACCTTTACTATACATTGTATCACACATTTTGGGATTGACTTGGTCACTTTGTAGGAACCCATCTCTGTACAGCAAGCTCAGTCCATGCACTGTCCATGCACAAAATGACCTCTATCTTATCCTATATTTAGGTTTATTTATTAATGCCAGGATGGTCCTGCTGAGCTTAGCTAGCTGTCCTGACTCCAGCATACTGCTTGCTGTGACCTTCCATTCACTTTCCCAATCATTCCCACTGAGAAGTGTGGCAAGTTACTTATGTAAAGTTACTTATGTCAAGGCAGACTTAAAGAAGGACACCCCAACAGTAGGTTGAGGAAAAGGGGCTGAAACCCCTACTGAATATATTGTAGGCATTAGTGTAATCTATGATCAAAGCTAGCACTCAAGCCCATGCACTCCCAGGAAATTTCCCAGAACCTGGCAGGCCAAGGACCACTCATGGGTCATCTTACCTCCTGCAGCCTCCCCACAAAGGATGGTGTGAATATGCAAGTTCTGGATGCTTATATTATCTCTGTCTACTTGGTACATTGTACTGTTTGTGATGTTGTTGATTTTGCTAATAAAACATTTCCATATTCAGAAGGTTTTCCCTAAGTGTGAATGTCTCTTTCAGATACACCAGGCCTCAGTCCCACACTAACTATAATACTGTGGCCAATCTAGGTGCAAATGATCCCTGTCATGGAATGTTAAATTAGAAACTCTAAATAATAGCTAGCAAATAGATCAGGCAACACCTGGGATTGTTTTACTAAAGCACTGATTATCCATAATTATGGCTATGAACTGCACCCTAAAGCAAATGTTCTTAAGGGCAAATCTTCTCTGTAGTGTCCAGCTGGGCAATGGAGGTCTCCGCGGGAGAATGAGGGGCTGGAATCCTTCTGCCAGGCCTCAGAGAGAAGACAGAGACACTCTGAAGAAGCTGCTCTAACCTGATGGCTAGAGTAGCCCTCTGAGAGTGGTCTGGGATAAGACTGGAGCACAGCATAGCAGTGGCTCCTCTGCCCCTGTGACTAGGCCCACACTCCTGGGCTTCACAACCATCAAATGAATGTGTACCTCTCTGTGACATCCATATATCTTTCCCCTCCCTTGAGGAGAGGGACTGTAGCACTTGCACTGCCTGAAGGTCCTCTAAACTAATAGAAAACAAGAAAGGATTTGCACCTGACCATTGAGTACATCATGCTGTGCTTATCTAGAGTAGCTTTTTACAAGGACATGTAAGCAGCAGTCAGAAATAATTATTGAAACACGAGTCCTGATCTCCTTGAAGCCAATGAGTTGCATGAATAACTTCACTGGGAGCAGAATCAGTATCTCATTTATTCTTTGAATTCTTGAGGAACTTTTAAGGTTAATAATAAGCATCAAAATATAAGGTTAATTATAGCATCAAAATATGATTAATATTCAGTTTGAAGCTCAAAAACATCCTCAGAATGGGACTTGTAATCTTGCACATTCATAAGAAGTCATTTGAGACAAAGACATCATGTGACTATTTTTAAGTTGGGCCAATATAATCATTGCTTTGTTTTAACTGTAAGCAGTGTCAGGATGAGCTCCACCCTGACATCTGGTGGTGAGGTGTGGCAAGTTGTGGAAAAGAACTTCAGGGGCCGATCTCATTTGCATAGGCACACCCACCCCGCCTAGAATGAGACCATAGCTGCCCAAATGGTCACTTTAGCTGCTGTGGGATCCCCAGTGTCTCTGTTATTGGGGCAGGAAGAATAAATTGTTATTACCCTGATTATGGGAACTGTGCTTGGAACTGTACGTGGCCTTTTGTTATGATGGAGGGATTCACCATCAACTAAGTAGCACTCGCTAGGCAAGGGTCATGGATTCCAAAACTGTGTGAATGGAGAGAGGTTGGGGACAAGTATTAATACTTGGTGGTAGGGGCCCCTTGGTGAGAGCCTTACATGCTAATTGCACTTCTTCCTCTCTCCACTGTGGAATATCAGAGCTAATTTTGATTTCATTAGAAGTCTAGTTATAGGCTGCTGAGCTCACTTTGGGCTGACAGTGCACCCGCACTGGGGCTCCCCTACTACAAGCTGAAATCACTGAGTGTTGTGTTAAGTAGTGGGGGAGCCTGAAGATATATTGTGGAGCAGTTTGCGGGACAGCTGGAGTGCCTCGTGGACGGGCTGGTGAAGCAGTTCGACGCGGAGCAGTTTGTGGATGGCAGGAGCTGCTTGTGGGCCGCGGGCAGCTGAGCGAAGGAGTTCGTGGGGTGGCTGGCGGAGCGGAGCGGAGCTGAGCGAAGGAGTTCGTGGGGCGGCTGCCGGAGCGAAGCTATGGAGCTATGGGGCTGTCAGCTTCAGATCATGTAAGGTGCCTCTTACCCCCATCCCATCTCCACCCAGGTTGGGAGGTAAAGCTCCGCAGATAAACTTTTGAACTCTGGGGCTGCCCTGACCAGGGACAGAGACTTTTGGGTCATTGGGTGATTTGGGGTTGCTGGACTCAAGAACCAAAGGGAAAAGGGCATGCCCCAATTTGCTTGGGGTGGGTTTTTTTCTTTGCTCATGGGTTGTGTTATGAATCCGGTTGGTGGTGTTTCCCCAACATAATGCCACATTGTTTCTCTCTGTTATTAAAAGGCTTTTTGCTACACTCAGACTATGTGCTTGCGAGAGGGGAAGTATTGCCTCTTGGAGGCGCCCAGCGGGGGTGGTATATATTTGTCCCAGGTCACTGGGTGGGGGCTCGAGCCGGTTTGCATTGTGTTATTGGACTGGATCCCCTAGATATTGAACCCGGCCCTTGTTGCTGCCAACTCTGACGGGCAGAAGGGTTACATTGAATTCCCAAATGAGAACACACAGTTTCTACAAATAGGTTGTTGGAAGTGGTGAGATCATTACCTTTGCTTTGTCACTAACGATTCCTTTTCTACTTACTGCCTTCCACAGTTCTGCTTTTTCCAGGTGAAACCAACCACTTTTACACAGTGTGATCTTTTGTTTGACTTTCCAATGTGTCACATCTGTGTACCAGAAACTGATCTTCCTGTTTTGCTGGAAAGGTAATATTTGTCCAGCATCTTAAGATGTGAACTCATCAATAACCCAGGCAAGTATTCTTATGCAATGTCTGACAAACAGTTTTACCACTGATCACAAAGCTATATCAAATGTTCTTCATCAATTTGATTATTAGGGAGTAGAGGTGACAATCCAGGAGAGGATGGACTGGTAAAAATTTCTCTTTCCATCTGCATTCATTTTGTATAGTCTTAATGTCTCCATGAGACTGGTAACTTCACCTTTAAACAAAAAAATTTGAAATGGAATATAAAATAGATTATAATTACTTGATCCAAAGTAAAGCATGACTAAATCACCAGTAACCATTAACTGTAAAATGCTCTATCTGGAACAAAATTTAATTATGAAATAATGAAGCAGAGAACAACCATGTTCTCATCCAGATGACATGCATCAGGACCGGAAGATCAGAACTACAAACAGAGACACAGAGGACAGCAGGAGATTTCAACAATTCTTTTAAGGCAAGTTTCATATTTGTTCCATTTAAACCAAATTATCTCCCCATCTCTCCCCCCGCCCCACACGCACAAAATGCAGAACTTGCCTAAAAAGAGCTGTGAAAATCTGCTGAGCCCTGTCTGTGTTTCAGGTTGCCTCTTTGATCTTCTTTTTTGGTACAATACATCAGGCTGTGTTTGCTAATGGAATTAGTGTTAAAATGGCAGTCCCCCAAGATCACATGATTGCCAAATTTACGTCAATGAAAATTCTGAAACATTTTCATGAATGTTTACTTTGTAATTTCCTTGTTTAACTTACATATTATGATTAATTAGAAAAATTTGTCCATAGTCTTCTAAGGCAGTAGGAAAAAGCATTGTAGTTTTCTTTAAAGCCTTGCAGTGAAGAATTGGGTATGGTGAAAACAAGATATCCAAAAGATAAACAAAACCAACAACACACCTTTCATCCTGGAGCCCTTATGTAAATTGTTCACAGGCAATAAATTGCTTGGTCCTCATATTTCAAAAACTTGCTCAAGAGCTGTCACCTTGACAGCCAGTAAACGTTGATATCAATCAGTAAGCCTTCATGCTTAATGTCCAGTTCATTATGCATCATCTGAAGAGCTCCTACTTTTTAATGAATGCCCTGAGTTGCCATTCTCAGAATTTCTTCTATCACATACTGGTACAGTGTTTCAGTTCACCATAACAGTCTGATTCCATACCTATTGAAATCAGCTGGTCCCCTTTCATTAACTTCAATGGGCATTGAATCAGCCCTTAATTAGTTTAAAGATTTGCCTACTGTGACCGTATGCACCCCCATATTCATACCCTACACATAAGATATTAGTACAAAATGTGCCTTGTGAGGTATCATTTGAAAACTAATAACACACTGGTTATTAATATCATTTAAAATGCACATATTAACATTATATGGGAAATTATGAATTCTATCTGTATTATCTTACTAGAACACGTTTAAGACCAGACAGCCTAGTCTAGGTAAAGGTGATAAACAGGTCTAGCCTAGACAAAGGAATGTGGGTTTACTTCAATGTACATATGAGCAGAAAACAAGCCATTCAGCTAATCCAGCAAGGGTTATCCTGGTCTTGAACTCAAGAGACAGAAAATTAACATGGCTCCAGCATCCCAGAGAGACAAATGAGACTGAATACCCACGAGACATTCCTGACTTGTAAGACAAAAATAATCCTTTCTGGATATAAGGAGCACAGAGAGAGACTCCATCATTATCTTTCACCTTAGGATTCAAAGGAATCAAGCGACTGGATCTCTGTGATGGATTCTGGGACAGATAGCCAGTAAAATCTGGAAAGAAGACTGTGGGTAAGAGAAACCATCGTGAACAAAGACTGTATCTTGCTAGATTAAGTTTTAGTCTTTTAGATGCATGTGTTCAATTTTATTTGTTTGTAACCATTTCTACCTTTATCCCTGCTACTTGGTATCACTTAACCTATGTCCTTTTGTTAAAAAAAAAACTCGTTTTATTTTTACTATAAGCAAGCTCTGTGCTGTGCTTGAAGGGAATGGAGTATTTACCTGAATTAAGTTAATAAACTGTGATGTACTGCCTCTTGAAAAGAGCAGCAAACATAATCTTTCTGTGAATGAACAGTGATAGGAGCTATACATTTCAGAAAAACATCTCTGAGGAGCTCGGGATCTGGAGTTGTCTTATTGTTACCTACTCATATGGGGTGCAGTCTTGGAAGCCTTTTGCAGAAGGTAATTTCTTCTTCAGTAGGAAAAGTAGATCAAAGATAAACTAATAATGGTGTGTATCCTGCCACATTCATTCTTTCGTCTGGTTCTATGATATCATAAAATATAATAAAACGTCTGACTTTCCATATCTTTAAACACTTAACATTGGCAGCCATGAGGATCAGTGTTTAGGCAATTTTATGGGATTTCATGCATTTTATTTCTTCTGCGTCAATGAGGAGCAAAGCGTTCAGATCTTTCTCTTTCTATCTTTGTTGTCACAATTTCAGGCACAAGGGTGAACTTTCCAAAAATCCTTAAGTCCCATTTTCCAAAGTGACTTAGGGCTTGTCTACACAGTGCAGATTGGTAAAGTGCTCTAACATGCTGTGCTCTGACTGCCCCACATAGATCCTGCCAGTGTGCTTTAGTTTACATTAACATAATTTCAAATAGGACTACATTAAAGTGCACTAGGTTCCTTTCAGAAAATGCTGGCAGGATCTGCACAGAGCACTGTGATGTGCTGTTATGTAGATAAGCCCTAAGTTGCTTGGGAGTTTAAGGGTGAAATCCTGGCCTATTACCGTCAATGAGAGTTTTGCCATTGACTTCAACAGAGCAAGGATTTCATTCTTAAGGGTATGTCTTCACTGTAAGTAAAGATACGCTTGCAGCATAGGTAGGCATACCCAGGTTAGCATTAATCCAGGTAGCAAGGGAAGCAATAGTAGCAAAGATGTGGCTTTACCATGGGCCAGCAGCCTGAGCATGTACCTGGAGTCTCCATTAGTCTTGTACTTGGGTGATGAGCCAGCCCGTGCTGCCATGTCTTCACTAGTGTTACTTGGACTAGCTACCTTAAAGCTAGTATGGGTACCTGTCTGTGCTACGAATGCACCTTCACTTTGCACTGAACACAACACATACTATCATTGAAAGTGGGACTTAAGCCTCTGAAACACTTAGAAGCTTTGGAAAATTTTATCCCTGTCATTTGTTTTTATTTGTTTTTGTTTCCTCTTAAAATATTGGCAATACTGAGAATGTCTTGTGGGCAGATTTACTTCAGCTATTCAGACTTTATAGACCATCTCACATGCCTTCCCTGAGGAGATTCTGAAAGGGATACCCATTTCCATACTAACTGAGGGATGTAGCCTCTCCCACAAGACATGTCTCAAGCCTCCTCCTTTTTGCTTTTTTCCTGAAGTGGCTTCTCCCCTCTTTTTCCATGGGTTGAGTCTGTTGTGATAATTGGGCCTACAAATTTACCCTAATTGTGAGTTTAACTGGAATAAGTAAGTAAAAGTCCATAAAGTGTCACAATAACCTGTAACAGTATGTTGATGGGAAAATATATGAAAGGGAGACAGAAAGACTGAATTAAGTCTACTGGTATAACCTGGAATGTGAGACTTTGTCACACACACACACACACACACACACACACACCCTTATTCTTTTCCTTCCCCACCTTTTTCTTCTTCCTCTTCTTTTTCCTTCTCTGTAATAAGAATCTGGCTTAGCTGGCCAAGCTTGTATTTCACAACACTGCTATAAGCCTGTGACCAGAAAAACAGATCAAAGCAATGCTCTAAACAGCCAGTGTCTCAAAGTGGCTGATCAGACCATGTGCCATGTCTGTTTCTCCAGCAGTGAGGTTGTAAGTGAGACTCAACACTAGAGAGAGAAGCTGCATTTTCTATCTGTGTTGTTCTTTTCTCTTTCCTCATGTATGTGTGTGTGTGTGTTTGTCTTGTTTTCTAGGAAATGGAATCAGACTTTAACAACAGGAACAGCCCATTTCAATTAATTCTCTTTTCTCCAAAAGTCAAAAAGACTATTAAGTCAGGGGTTTTAACTTTTTTTTATAAAGACTTTCTCTAGCTAAAGGAATAGAGAACAAGGAATGTTGTTAAAATGAAAGCCTTACTTAATACTTGACATTTCAAATGCTTTAACTATTTTTCCATCTTTCCCATATCTTTAATAAAAGGTTAAAAAGATGTTTAATCATGTGTTTTCCATGATACTTAGCAAGCTGAGGTCTCTGAATAGCAAGTCACTGTTTAATGTTGGACAGTAACAGGGTTATGTTAACACTATTGACTCTTTGGGCCCATGTATAAATTAGTACAACAATTCCCGGATTTTTTTTTCTGATGCCTGGTGACTGCACTCAAGGTGACTCCTCACTGTGCCCGAGACACAAGAGGTGCTATCCCTTGGGAAAATGAATTATGCTGCTAATGGGCAAGTGGTATAAAGCACAATACACAAGAAACAATAAGGTACAACAACATAAACCCCACACGGAATGACACACTGAAAAATAACAGTATTACAAGGAGGATTTTATTGAAAGCAAGAAAATAGGATTTGGAGAAGGAAAGGGTGAAGGTTAACTAATAAATAGTAAACAGTAATAAATCAAACAATTCCTCACCTCCCAACACTCACAGCTCTTCCCTTTGTTTCTGAATATGAATTTGACCCACTGAAGTAAATGAAAAAAAGCTTTTCACCCTATAAGCTAGCAGAAATATACTTGCCTCTTCCTATAATCATAAATCAAGTTCTGACTGCATGACTAAGATTTAAATTTATAATAGTCACAGAAAATATTTTAAAGTAAACTATATATACAATTTCTTGTGATTAATGATAAACTGTTCCTGATACAAGCTCTTGTGATGTGCAATATTTAAGAAATTTTGAAACAGACCTAAGAAGAATGGAATGATTCCTTAAGTCTGACTGGCTAATAGGCAGGTTATTCAGTCTCTGGAAATCCCATTATGTGTAAAATCAAACCACATCACTGAGTTTTTTAAAAAAGAAGTTGTAATCTGGTTCTGTTCAAACCATGAATAGTTTCCCCTACCCATCTCCAAAGCTGAGCCACTGAATTTCCCCTCACAAAAATCTTTCTACTTCTGTAAAGAAGAGTAGGCCACTTGGTGCCTCTCTACAAAGAGAGTTGCATTTCTTCAGTTCTATTCACATTGGAATGGTATGTCTGTCACATATACCTGTGGTGATAGCTTTGGCTGCATCATGCAAGAGTCAGGAATTTTGCTGATAGAGAGGAAATTTCAAAGATACTTTTAAATATATATGAACTTTAACAATAACCTTAAGTTAAACAGGGTCATGCTTGGTCAGTGCTTGTGTACAGGACTACAAAAAGAAATCCAGGTGCTATAGGAAGTGTAGTTGTATTTGTCACTCTTCTATCAGTCAGAATCAATGTCTCACCATGGTGTTGGCAGGTACTGTGCTGTTGCAGGTCTTTCATATGAGATGCAGTAATAAGATACTAACCACTTGTAATCATTAGAAGGTCCAGTGGTACTTTTTGCAACAATACAAATATTAACCCCAATGTTTGGGCCAAATTCCAACGTGGATAATTACATTGGCCCAGATCCTCAAAGGTATCTTGCACCTAACTCCTATAATTGGTAACTAAACACATTTGAGGATCTTGACCATTCTGCCTTCTTGAAATTTCCTCTCTAGTATCAGGATAGCTATTCATGTCTCTTCCCTTTCTCCCTATATCTCCCACAAAATATATACCCCAGATATAACAGTATTTCAGCTGTGAGTGATAGTCTCAAGTGTGCATTAAGAGTCTTCAGGATGAACAGTGCCTATAATAAATGTAGGTAATTATTTATCTTTAATGATTTGTGGCTTTAAAATTGGTATAAATGTCAGATACCGTACACTTGACTTTACTTGGAAAACAATGAGACTAGACATTCATTCCACTTTGTTAGAGTTAAATGTTTGTCTGATTATAGAAAATGCTTTGATACTGCCAGGATTTAAGTTTTCAATTTTTATCTCTACGGGGGAATATAAACAAGAGAAATTTTTTTCCCATTGTTCAGTTTGTTAGATCCCAAATTTTTATCTGCTCATACCAATACCTTTCCATTGCTAGATGTGAGCAATTTAACCATGTCTTTCAGAAGAAATACTGAGTTCATTAGAATTCAGAGGCCCAATGGATCAGACTCAATGTTAAAGTGCAGCCACTGTTGGGCTCACATATAAAAGTTCTCTCACTGTTTCTCTATTTAAGCTTGCTAACTCCTTCAGCAAATGCACCCAACCACTTCTTTGGACACTTGCTTCTCGTGGAATTTCAAAAGAATGACTCTCTGTGATGGTCTTTCTGTTGGTCTTTAATTCCTGGTAAAGTTCCAACGGCTTTATTTCTCTGTAGAAAAAAGCACCACTTCTAGCCAGATAATCGACTTGTTTTCTTCCAATTTCTAATCTGCCGTTCCCAGCTAAAGCTTTTTTGATAAAGTGATGGCATAGTAGTTTTTAGGTAGTTTGGGGCAAAATGAGGTACTGTATGTGACAAGCTTCGGTTAGGCTATGAGTACTGAGGCCACTGTGGTTACATTTTGTAAAAGCTTTCTTTCTAAAATGATAGGATGAAATTCACCTCTATGCAGAGGGGCAACAGAAAGACTAGAGGTACCACTTCAGTCCCACTAACTCCTCAAAAATAGGACCAAAGTCTGCTGTAATTCATAAGCTTTGTGCCAGCCTGGTACCTAGGTATGAATTTAATATATAGTTAGCAACGCTTTCAATGGTACAGAGATATTTTTAAATGAATTTAGTATTCAAAAATAATGCAGATTATCAGCTTGAAGGCCAAAGCTTATTCAGTCTTCGCTCTCTCTGCTGAGGCTTGTTGTATTAATTTAGATTAAATATATGGGCCAAAAAAGTGTTAACTGTCCACCATTAAACAGTTTTGAATATGGTTTGGGGTCTGCTATACAAAGACCCCAGCCTGCTTAGTACCATGGCAAACACACATTTAAAAATCCTTTTAATCTTTAAAGATACAGAAAGGAAGGAAAAACAGTTAAAGTATTTGAAAGGTAAAGTATTAAATAAGGCTTTTATTTTAACAACATCCCCTGTACCCTTTTCCTTTAGCTGGAGAGTTTTTAGATGGTAGTCACCCTTGTCTGACAGTCTCTTAGATGGTATCAAAGATGGTAATAATGGTCTTTTGGGGAAAAGAGAACTTAGTTGAGGTGGGCTGTAGCTGCTGTTGCTCTTGCTGTTCGTCTGACCCCACTTCATCCCAGGTGGTGTTTGGGGTTGAGCTGGCACCAGTAGAGGTGGCAGTGTCGTCTGGGTCTCTCTCTCTGGCCCCATCTGGTCAGGGTATCTCTGAGCATCAGGATGAGGAAGGCCTGGGATCCCAGGAGACGGTGGGGGTGGCCATGAGGGTGAAACTCACTCCAGTAGCCAATTTTTTCTCCCCAAAGTCTCTTCCTTTAAAAATCCACAAAGGGAATGGTAGGCAGAATAGCCCATCTTCTCATTATTTTGTCCACCAATTAGGTCTAATATCTGAAATGCCAATTTTGGTTCATTAATTTACAGCCCCACATTTTTTTTATTTACCAAGCATGATCTTAACACAATCCTTGCCTTATATCAGTAGCCCTATTTGTTTGGACTAATTCAGTTTTCCTGTACCTTTTCCTGTCAACGTTTGTCTTTTTAGTTTATTTTGACATCTTATGAACTTGAATTCACTTTTTACAGTAGAGTTCACAAGTGGGGTAAATTTGTAGACCCAATTACCACAACAGGGTCCATGAGAATGTCACTCAGAAACACGTCATGATCATTTTGTGAAATAGGCATTTGTCTACTTGGAATTAGATGGAAAGTGCTAAACTTCTTTATCATAGGCCAAAGCAGCCTTCAGGTGGTACTGTAATAAAAGGAAGGATGGTTTAGTGGCTAGGATGCTAACTTGGGACTTGAAAGACCAAGGTTAAGTCCTTGCTCCACCACATACTTCCTGTGTGACTAAGGGCCAAGTCACTTAGTCTCTCTCTGCCTCAGTTCTCCATCCGTAAAATGAGGCTAATAATATTTCCCTACCTCAGAGGGGTGTTGTGAGAATAAATACATTAAAGGTTGTAAACCAGATCAGATATGTGGCCAGTATGTATTTAAGAGTATGTCTACAGTGCAATTAAACACCTGCAGCTGGCCCATATCAGTCCCTTAGGCTGTTTAATTGCAGGGTAGACGTTTGGACTCTGAAGCCCATCTCTACTCTGCAATTAAAAAGACCCTTTGCCTGAGCCCTGAAAGCCCGAGTCAGCTGACATGGGCCCTCTGTGGGTGTATAACTGCAGTGTATACATACCCTTAGATAGATAATGACCTTAGATCACTACTAAACTGAGCTGGATTTGAGGATATCCCAATACAAATCCCATGAGTAATCCAGATCCTGAATTTAGTGACATACTGAAATATAAGGTTTCCTTTATAATATCTCACAAAAGTCATTCCCTGAAAGAAACACATTCTCTTATCTCAGAATGAGGGTGTAGATGTTGGTTCATGTTCTAATCATGTGAAAAGATTAGACTTTTGTCATTTACTTCCTAGTCGGATCACTTGATACACTGGTTTATAAGACTAAAATTATTCAAAACTGTTTCCTGACTACTTGCTTGTACTAAATAATCACAGTGCCTCTGCCTGAGTGTCTGGTCATGTTTATCAGGACATTTCATTTCCATTTAGTTGCATGTTTCAAAGTGTGTACAAGGGTGGGGCTACCTGTACTATATATTGTTAATTTTTTGTTTCCTTACAGACAAAAGCAAGCTTTTAGATTTGCATCTTCTGGTTTCCTGATAGAATCTAGCTGGTTATAGTTTCAGTGCATTTCCCAGGTATGTAACTTGGCTCTAGAACGACTGTGTATCATTCCTCCTGATACCTGTGGGGGCTGAGTCACCAACAAAGTTCAAAGTTAATTTATTCTAAGTGGCCTGCTCCAGCTAATCAGAGATCATTTGTAAAAGACATTTAGTGCACCTTAGCCCTGGTCTACACTTAAAAAGTTTTACTGGCATAGCTATGTTGGTTAGAGGTGTGATTTCTTGCCAAAATACTTATGCCTGGAAAAGTCCTAATGTAGATGCAGTTATACTGGTACACGGTGCTTTATATAAGCTTATCTGATTTTGCTTTCTGAATCAGAATACGTTATTCCAGTGTAAGCTCATTTATACCGATATAAGTGCATCTACACTAGAGGGATTTTGCTGCTTTCACTTTACCGGCATAGTTAAAGCAGCAAAACTTTCAAATATAAATAAGTGCAGCCAACTTGGCATTAAAGCAAAGCTTGGTCAAGCTAAATATAATGGATCGCAGGGGTGGTGGGGAGTGTTAGATTTTTCCCTTTCCCTCCATTGATACTGATTGTAGCTGGCACAAGATAAAAAATTTCCCCAGTAAAGAAAGAAGTATAGTGGTATTGGCCTGTGTTTTAAGTAGGAGGAATTACAACTCCATGGTCAAGGTGAGTTGCAGCAGGATTTTCTCACTTTAAAAAAAGTCTCACATCATCTAGAAGAGCTGTAGGAGAAGGAGGAGAATGCCATACATCACTCCTCTCCTATCCAGCAGGTATCTTGCATACAAGATCATACAGGTATCTTCCTGTTGACATAAGTGAGATAATTACATGCAGAATTAGACTAGTAAAGAGTTGGAGTCCTGAAGGACATGCTGCAAAACCCATCTATTTCCCCAAGCTTTTTTGGCAGGTAGAGGAATGATTAAGATTTGGGATGGAGAAGCAGTTTGTTACCGTGGACGAGGGGGTCTTTTTAATGTATTGAGTAATATGTTTTATGATGATTGTACAGCGCCCAGAGCTACGGATGGGTTTTTTAAAACATTTATAAAGGGGTAAATAATGACATCTCTGTCTTTCCGAGAAGAAGTGTCCGGAAAGATAAGTTGATTGTTGTGACACAGGGACATGGAATGAGGAGAGAGAAAAACTGATAATGGGATGGGAGGTTTTTTAGGGAGACTATTCCAGGAAAGCCTGAGAAGGAGTAATATTGACCTGATCTCTACTGATGGCAAGAGCAGCAGCACTCAAATCACCACTCCAGCAGACATGACAAACGTGCTGCTCCACTTAGATGTCTTTCAATTAATTAACACATAGAATTTAAACTGAAATGGAGAAGTCAGGCAGTGATGGTTAGAAATGACATTCTAGATATGTTTACAGTAGTGAAAGGAAGCAGAACCTACGCAAAGGGAGAGCAAACAACATTGCATTCCCTCATTAACATGGACTTAGCAGCTGATTTCTTCTTGGCCTCTGAGACTCACTTTTTTTTTTTATTCACAGAACAGTTTGCAAGACCAGAAAATAAAGAAAGCAACCGTCCGTTTGGATCGACTTCTGCACCAAACCCCACATGGAAAGCAGCAAAACCATTATCTTTTTTGGTACTGTTCTTATGTGGTTTGTTTTATTATTAGCAGAGCACAATTTTCTTTTGACTTTGCACCTCAAATATTCGACACCACCTACACAGATTAAAAAAAAGATGCTGTAAATATCTGTGATTTCCCTAAAGCAAAACTATAGAAAACCCACGTCAAGTGTATTTTATTTTGTAACTATCTGGTGTAACTAGTTTGGTGTAACTATCTGTTTTATACCCCTGCCTTACACTGAAGAAAAAAGCAGGGCTTTTTCAAAGCAGAGGTATTATCTACCTCATGGTTCTCAGATTTTTTTTTGTTCATTTTGTCAACCATTGCAACTTTATACATTCATTGTCCATCATATTGCACAGCCATGTAGCCTGATTCTCAGTTGTATTAAAGCTTCTTTACGCACTGTGTCCAGGTAAAGGGAACCTTAAAGGGTGCATACATTGCATTGATATCCACTTTAAGGCCTCTTTGGAAAATGATGCAAAAGGGCCTTAGTGAGAATCAGGCTATATGGCTGTGCAAAGATGATGTGAATATGTAAAAACTGCAATGATAGCCAAAATGAACAAATGTGACATATAAATGAAAATCAGACTTTAATAATCACAGCCATCTTCTGGATGAGATGTAAAACTAATGCCCTGACTTGTGATCATTAAGGAGCCTATTCATAAAAATAAGAACTACAGTGCTGTTATTCTAGGTAAATTCCAATTAGAGTAATTACAATCCCCATCAAGTTTCTGTTACACTGATGGCATTCACGTCCTGTCTTAAACAGAATCTATTCTTGGAGTATCATGGGATCATTAACTTCCAACCAGACAGACATTAGAGACAGTTGCAGAAGGAACCTCTGTTTAATGTCTGATGTTCACAACAGCAGACTTGAGTCTCGTCTCACTTATGCTGCTGGAAATCAGAAGTAAATCAGATGAAGTCTATGGAAAAACAGTCATAAGTAAGAGGAGAATACAACTCAGCATTCCTCACAGTGCAGAACACACAACACTGCACTGTCGCAATGAGCTATAAATGCAAATCTAAATGAAAAATTGGACCTACAGCTTTCTGACACAAAGGTGTGAGTGCTACTAATTCAGCTGTGCTGGTATACATAGGCTACCTATAATATACGTACCAGAGCTCATTTTGCAATCTACATTCTACAGCCATGTATGGCATAGCAGAATGTGTCCCTTAATATTAGATTTGTAATACTTATGAATAGAACTGGTTTGGAATTTTTCAACAGAACTTTTTTAGACAAAACCAAAACTTTTTGCAGAAACATATGCGTGTCAATTAAACTTTCATCAGGAAGGTTTCCTCTGGTCCAGGATAGAATTTCTGTTCAAAATGAGAAAGAGAGAGCATGAGACATCAGCATAGCCAATAGCTGGTGGTTAAGGCACTCACCGGGGCTATGGGAGAGCCAGGTTCAAATTCCTGGCGTGGAGGCAGATTTTTAGAACCTTTTCCAAACTGTAGAACTAACTAATGAAATCTCAGCAGGCCTGAGATAAGCCACTGCGTCAGTTAAATAATAATAATAGTTTCAAAAAAATAAAATGTATTTATCAAACATTTGCCAGACCAGAGGTGATGCTATTGCGCAGAACCCAGCATTTCCTGTAAAGTCAGCAGTTTGTGGCCTCAATGTTGTTTAGTAAATAAACAGTCCCTGAGCATGACTGTTTAAGGAAATGGATCCTGCAGGCCCGGGTAAATTTCCCATGGGGTAATTCATTCCCTGTTTATATTACCACACAGGTTTTAACCAAAACTCCATATGAGAATACTCACAAACAGAGGGGAAATTTTTATCTACATCTAAACTTTGCTGGTTAGGCCTGTTTCTTATAGACCTAATTACTGGCTGATAAGGTGCCAGACTGGTATGTCAAAAGCTGGAACTGACTGGAAGCATTTTAGGAGTGCATGATTTGGAAAATTTCCCCAAGGCATAAAGTTCCTTCAGAGACATTATCAAATATATGAATGGCCATTTTCCAGTCTTCCACCCACCAATGACCTAGCCCTTTTATCTTCCTGAAACTTTGATTTTAGTGCCAGTTTATTAGAGTAAGCAAAAATATATGCAATACATTTAACTCATGAATAAAAAGCATGGCTATAATTTTTGTCAGCTCATATAACTCATGTATGAGTTTATGAACTCACATAAATATTTATTCACCAACTATTATTTTTGTCACAAAAAAGACTCATATTTAAATCCATATTAAAGCAATTTTTTCTCACATTAGTTTCCCTTTGAAGACTGTCCTTCCTAAAATGACCTTTGTCATATCCACTTAAATGACTTTGCAACAGTCAAGTTGCTTCATAAAATACTAATTAATTTTTCTGTGTCAAGTAATCTTCAGTGCATGTCTGCAGAACCCTTTCAAAATCTTCCTACCTGCTGGTCTGGTACTATTATTATGCTGCCATTCAAAACTGATGCATCACTTTTTACCATTAATAGCAGACATTTGCCATTTAATGTCATAACCTGGGGGAAATAAATTTAGTTTCCTTTGTTTACAGATCCAGTCTAACATAAAAGATTGAAACCACTATAATTGACTTTGTTCTGATGCCTGTTTCTCATTTTACATCAGACAACAATTTGCTCTGTGTACCAAGCAATTTAGAACATACGAAATATCAAAAGCATATTACATTTTACAAGAAACTTGTGCAATAGAAAGATATCTGACCTTTTTAATTGGTTATAAAAGTGGTACAGAATAATTTCAGTTGTAAAGAAAAAAAATCATCATTGGTCTAACTTAATTTATTCTCTGTACCATACTGTTTGACTATTAACTTCAGTTACAAGGCTTTTTTCAGCCTAAACAGTGCCCACCATCTTTAATATTTATGATCTTTCTTATTCCCAATTAACTTAAGATCGCATAGACACAAGAGTCACCCAGCGATTTAGTAGAATTACTAATATTTTAGTTTATTTTCTAACATGTCAGCTAAACTGATAAATTATTAAAGCTAGTCCAAAAATGAGAGGGGGAAAAAAGCCATCACTGCCAACAATAACAACAACTACATCGCTGAGAAACAATTCAAAATTGTTTCCATTTTCCAGGGGTGGAGGGGGACACGGCTGGGTCTCAAGCTCTGCCCGCCCCTCCCAACCCCAGCTCGATGTCTATCCGCCCGGCTGCATCCCCTTCCTGCTGCTGCCGCACACTGCTTCCCTGGTCTCCGGCCCCAGCCCTAGCCCCACAAAGACCCGCCCCCAAAACTAGGCAGTCATGAAAACCAAGCCAGGATGCCAGTCACTCACAGTATGCACTCAGGAACACATACCATTTTAAAGTAGCTCCATTGGGATTCATGGATTAAATTCCTCCATGACAAGAACTACTCATCGTAGCAGGCAATTGTGCCTGTAAATAATGTTGCCATGGCAGTAAGCGACATGCCAGGCAGACCATAGAAGAAGAAGAAATATCAACAAATAATGCTTCACTTTCCAATGATACGTATGATACAAGTGGACCTGGGAGTGAGGATGATGGTAGCACTTTAGAATGACAAGGGCACAGAAAAACAATCCAGCTCACATCATAGTGCAATGCTTTTATTTTTCTTCCCTGCTGTTCTTTTTAGTGAATATAAAATTACTCCCGCTCCAAGGAGCAGTTGGTTTTTGTTTGCTCCCTGATGTCTGCAGATCAAGACAACAGTAGAACTCTTGGAATTTTTGTGAAATGGTGCTTAGAGTATCTTTATTCCTAGCAGCCATAGAGTCCTCTGTTGCCTGAAGTATGTGAACATTTTGGGGACCCCACCAACAGCTACAGCCTGATGAGCCTCGTGCCTGAAATGCCTGTAGCGATTTCCTCTGCTGTCATGGTAGCAGACATCAGAGAAGATTGTGACCTTCAAGGACACTGAAGGCACATGGAGGGGAAGTGACTTGACCAAGGTTATCCAGCAAGCCAGTGGCTCCGGGTTAGGAATAGAACTGGGTTCTATTGGGCTGGGTTATCTATTCAGCCACACTGCCTCCCACACACTGCTATTTTTGAAGTATTTTAGTTTTGATGACACTTACCCCCAAAAGTGTATTAATGTTCTCAGCTCATTTTAAACAACATTTCTAAATATGGTCATTTGGCTGGGTTGTGCTGTTCTCCTATATAATAAGATTCCAGAATTGTGACTATGTTTGAATGTCAATCTGAAGCCCAGAATGTTTGCTGAATCAGTGAGAAGTGATGGAAACAGCTACAAGCATGGTTAAGAGCTCTTTTTGTTCAGAATATCACTAGGTTCAGTCATCACTGGGATTAGTAGTCTGTTGTGGTCCCACTTTTAAGATGACGGCTATTTTGGCTCTATAACTTACACTGTGCAACAGCATGGGCCTTCAGCTACAGTTAGGCATTTATCTATGTCATTCCAAGAGTCCTAGACCACTGTGATATCACAGATAATTCAACCAATCACCATCCTTATGCTACAGCTAATTTGCATGCAACAGTGTCATTGATTGTATGAGGGAGACCACACAGATAATGGATTACTTGTCCCAAATGCCACAGTTTTTCAAAAACCACAAACACACACACACACACACACACAATAACCCCAAACCCCTCATTCGCCAACTGCAGAATTCAGCACAAATCTCCCAGGATAAAACAACATATGCACAGATCAACACAACTTTCCCAGTATAACACACACATTCCCCCCCCAAATCTCATACTTACCATAAAACCATAAACTTGAGTGGCAAAGCTGCAGGCCATCAGTAGTAGAATATTAACATCTTTGCAAAGTTGAATGATCTTTACAGGATTTTTGTTATCCAAATCAGTGTTTATACTTAAAACAAATCGCGAATGAAAATTTCCGGATGTGACCTACAAATTCAATTCAGGAAATGTTTTGGAATTCATTTTCAAGTCATCATATGCTCAATGACAAAGATCAATAAGCAGCTAAACAACAATGGCTCTTGGAAAACACATGATGAAGAATATCTTCATTGATGCTTATTGTCATTGATGACAATTAAAGCACAAAAACATTAAGGTTTTATTGGTGTGGTATTGGCATCTGCATGTGACGGCTGGAAGGTGTGCTCTGTTAATTGGTGGCTGTGTAGAGCAGAGGTGGGCAAACTACGGCCCACGGGCTACATCTGGCCCGCGGGACCCTCCTGCCCGGCCCCCGAGCTCCTAGCCCGGGAGGTTAGCCCCTGGCCCCTCCCCTGCTGTTCCCTCTCCCCGCAGCCTCAGCTCATTGCGTCACCGGCACAATGCTCTGGGCGGCGGGGCTGCGAGCTCTTGCCAGGCAGCACAGCTGCAGAGTCGTGGCCTGACCTGGTGCTCTGTGCTGCATGGTGGTGTGGCTGGCTCCAGTCGGGTGGCATGGCTGCCTGTCGTGGTGCTCTGGGCGGTGCGGTTGTAGCACCACCAGCCACTGGCAGCGTGATAAGGGGGCAGAGAGCGGGGGGGGGGATGGTTGGATAGACGGCAGGGGAGTTTGGGGTGGTGGTCAGGGGGTGGGTGTGTGGATAGGGGTCAGTGTGGTCAAAAGGCGGGGAACAGGGGGGTTGAATGGGGGCAGGGGTCCCGGGGGGCAGTCAGGAAGGAGAGGGGGGGATTGGATGGGGTGGTGGGGGGCAGTCAGGGGACTGGGAGCGGGGAGGGTGGATGGAGCAGGGGTCCCGGGTGGAGCCATGAGGGGGCAAGAAGCAGGGGGGGTCAGATAGGGGGCAGGGGCTGGGCCACGCCTGGCTGTTTGGGGAGGCACAGCCTCCCCTAACTGGCCCTCTATACAATTTCAGAAACCCAATGTGGCCCTCAGGCCAAAAAGTTTTCCCAACCCTGGTGTAAAGTGTTTGACATAATTTTAACTGTGGATTTCCTGTTGATTTGATGTTTTGGTTAGTGGTTGCTTTAGTTGAGACGCCTTAACTGTTAGATTTTGTGTTTTTGTGATGGAATAGATTTTAAGCAGAAACAAAGGGGCTTTTTGCTTCTAAAATTTTTTTCTCTCTCACCCTCATGAATCATTATTAAATGTGGGTCTGATTTAAAAAATCCAAGAATAAATGTGTACGGGAAAGGATTTGACTTTTCAGAATATATCTCTCCATTTGGCACATAACATTTCAGAGGATTTCTGACTCAAAACTGGTAGTGGAGGAGTGAGTATGAAGGTTGTACCTACCCTATTCCTCCCTTAAGCCTCCTTCACCTCAGTCTTGTCCATATCCCATGCCTCCTGCTTCATCCTCATGTATGGAGCATCACAGAGGCAGATTAAGGGATGGATTCATGGATCCATAGGCTTTGTGCCTTTGTACAGTTTGAAAAGAAACCTAGTGCCTTGTCCACCCAGCTTTGAAGCCTCTGCACAGTGTATTGGATGAAGGAACAAAAAGGGAGTGAAGATCCTTAAATTTCCAACCACTAAAAAGCCTGGTACAGAGGAGCTCGAGAACAGCAGATGTGGTAGAGATCATAAACTAGACTTGACAGTGGACTCACTTTGGCTTGACAGTGGACCCATTTATTGCTCACCAGGCCATGAAATACCCGAGACAAAAGGCTGGGAGTTTCCTTTCTGAGGGCTCTCTGGGGGCAGAATGCTGGCATTAGTGTATGAGCTTATCCTCGCAGATTCTTGTACAGCCCACATAGGCTGATACCTATTTTCAATCTGTACAAATGAAGTATTGTATTGCTGAGGTATTTGCCAAGGTGATTTGAGGTGACATCATAATTAGCTCATCCAATTATCACCCTTCCTCTCCAGTTAATTTAACTGCTGCAATTCTATTGGTTTAAATAAGCCAGTGGAGTGACAAAGAATGTACATATGTGTCAAGAGTTGTTATCAGTTCTATTATGTGATCATCTGTCCAAAAAGAACAAAAAGAACACTGGATTGGCACCATCTTTCACTGCTTTTAAAACACCTCTGGCTGGATGCCTAGCCAATGACTCCTTCAGAGACACTTGTAAATAAACTCCTGGAGTTTCTATTCTGGATAACTACTTCAAATCTGTCATCTGTCACTTTGTGAGACAGAGAATGAGTGACAGAGGGAAATCATAGAGGCAGAAGAGAGTAAAGGAGAAACTGAAAACTGGGAACAGAAGGGAAGAAAAAGAGGGGACAGAGACTATCAAGAGAAAAAAGGCAACAAAGGCAGGAGCAGAGATTAGGGAGAGACCTGTGGAGGGATTGTAGGGCAGCAAATTGAAGATAAAGGCACAATGCAGAGTGGGAGAAAAATGGGTAGATAGAAAGGAGGCAGACAGTGGGAGAAAAGAAGAGAAAAACTGGGGTCTTAGACTGGAAAATTGAAGAATAAAGGTTGGGGAAGGCAAAAAGAGGATGGGTGAAGGGAGTACAGGTGAGTACCATGGTAATTTAGGGGAAACGAGAAGGGAAAGAGGAAGACAAATTAGGGATTGAGATAAAAGGGAGGGGCAGAGGGTAGAACTTCAGGGTGAAAAGATACAGGGGAAGAACTGTGCTCTACCCATATGCTCATATTTGTTTTCATCTTCTGATACTGCCTCCATAGCTTCAAATATAACCCCCCTCTTTCCCATCTGCTGCACTGTAGGGGAAGGGACCTGGCAGACATGTGACTAGCTCACACTAGAGCAAGCACACTAGTGCTGCTTTGAGTGGAATCAAGATTCCATGACAGTTTGCAGCAGAGAGAAACTGGGATTCAAGAAACGCCTCCAGATCTGCATGAGAGGTGAAGGTCAGTCTCAGCTGATGCTCGTTCTGAGAAAGGTGGTTTTAGTGTGTGTATGTTTGTTTTGATTTTGCCACTTTGTGACCTGCTGGTCTTGCTGCTGTCACTGCTCAGAAGACTAAGAACTTCTCCTGCTGCGGTTGGTGATTTGAGAGGCTTGGGGAGGTCCTCTTGTTACAGACAGTCACAGAGCAGAGTGAAGGTTTTGTTTGTTTGCAAGGGACAATATATTTTGTTTTGTTTACCCCCAAATGGTTGAAATGTGATAAACCTAGTTTTGAGGGTTTTTTTTTAAAGAAATCCATGTCCTTTCTCTTTGAGGTCAAGATGTCCTATCAGTGTTTTTTGTTAAGGAATTAATTTATCATGTTGGCTCATTGTTATTAATCACAGAGGATTGGTTAAAAGCAGAAAGGATTTGCTCTATAGCTGAGGCAAATATTCTAGTTCCCAAAGTAAATGGTCCAGCGGGATTGTGCATAACAACTTGCACCTCCACTTTACACTCGTTTATGGTGGCTTCTCATTCTCCCACATCCTGTCTCCTAACCTTGTACTAGCTCTCTGCACAGGGGTGAATTTAAATGTCTGTGCAAAGAATTTTACTGTAATTTAGTACACCTAGAGGTCATATCCTTTCTTTGATCTGTAGGTAGAATCCCCTAATATAGCTTAGGAGGTCTGAGATGCAGAATTCACCTTTCTGAGGCTTTATTTAGGAATAGATTCCGATTTTACACGCAACTCTACTTGTAACTTCTAGCAGCGGTTTCTCTTCTAATTTCTTTCCTTTCTTCTCTCAGAAAACATGTAGTCATCTGCTGGCAGCTCCTTGATTAAGAAGATCGCAGGGGCCTGATAATGGTCTTCAAATATGTAAAGGGCTGTTACAGTTTTCCATGTCCAATGAAGAGGGACAAGAAGTAATTGGCTTAATCTGCAGCCAGGGAGATTTAGGTTAGATATCAGGAAAAGTTTTCTAACTGTAAGGGTAGTTCTGGGATAGGCTTCCACAAGAGGCTGTGATATCTCCATCACTGGAGGTTTTAAAAACCAGGTTAGACGAGCACCTTCCAGGAATGGCATAGGAATACTTGGTCCTGCCTCAGCACAAGCAGCTAGACTAGATAACCTCTTGAGGACCCTTCCAGCCTTCATTTCTATAAATATCATTGTAACAGGCTGGCAATGTCTACAGGAAACACCCTACCCTGTTAGCTAGTATTTCCCTTGCTGGGAAAAGGCTAAGTGTGCTCTGCTGAATCACAACAGCAGTTGTCTCATTACATCACCTAGATGTGAGCAAAAATAAAGTGAGAAGGGAGGATGAATGGGGCTGGAGTGCAGCTCTTCTACCTTTGTTTAAAGCAGAGCGAGAGAACTTTTTCTTCTCTTCTTGGCTTAAGTAAGCATCACTTCCCCCTAACTTCTCCATTTATGCTGGCCTGGTGAGTGCTTCCCATTCCTGCAATTGCAAGGAATGCAATTTGTTGCAATTTGTTTTAACCACATAAGTAGGGAAATTGGGAGTGAGTCTCTGGACAAAAGGGACTGGGTGCGGGCTAGGCAGACTGGAAGTAGGAACCCTAGGAGCAGCCAAGCCTGGAAGAAAGGCCTTAGCTGAACTTTGTTTATTTCAGTGTTACTAAAACCACGCTCCAGGAAGGGAAAAAATATTTATTCTATAGTGTATGGACTTTGGGAGTAGGTTGAAAAAGCACCTGCTTAGAATGGTATTGTGACAATTCTATTAAACTGAAAACAACCCTCATGTAATCTACCCCTTTTATAGTTAAGAATGGGAATAATTTGTGGTGTTTTTAAGAAGGATATTCATTTCCCCATAACAATTTTAAGGGCAGCGCAAAGCCCTTAGTTTTGAAACATTTGACATTTTAAAACCAAAATCTTCTACATCTTGCTTAATTAGGGCTTTATTGAAGTTTATTTTAATCTTTTCATCTACATCTGTTGTCTGTTGACTAGACTGAAAAACATCTTGTGGGTTTTCACATATTCTCTTCAATTTGACCATTTGGTGAAATACTTCCTGTTCTCGGGAACTGTGTTTATTAATACAAAAACTCATTTCGTTTTGGAGAGAAAAAGTGTTTGGGCAACAAATAAGTTGAAAATTGATATAAGTAACTGGCACCTGGAATTTAGCACCAGGTACATGAACTAAGTATAAAACAATGTAAATCTTTGTCCCATGTCAAACTCTAGAGATGGTTTCAATCCAGTGTAGCAATTGGATAATACTGTGGATACTGCTCAAACATTATCTTTGCTTATTTATTGGTATTGCCTGCTTCTGGATTGGCATTGATCTTCCACTTTGTTCATGTGGCTAGTGTGTTTGTTTACAGTTGATATAGAAAATAAAAAATATCACCACATAAAATATTAAACTTCAGTGAGCTAAGGACATCTTTGTATCTTTGTTGTCAAACTGTACTGCAACTCATAGAACAAAGAACCCTCTTTTCTGTGCTCATTTCTTTGCCAGCACATTTGTGTGCTTTCTGGGAGGGATCAGGAAGTTAAGCAAAGAGAGACTGCCCAATGAGACAAGTTTAGATAGCACTGGTTTATCCCAAGGGAGGATCTCTTTTGTCTTAGGTAGAGTTGATACCTTTGGACCACAAAGGTCTTAGTTTGAATCTCAGTAGCAGTTAATGTCCAGGAACTACACACCTTGAGTTTAAACACTGAATGTGGAGAATTTACTAAATCATTAAATCTTCTGTAGTCCCCGGCTATCAACTGCCAGACACTACAGGACCTTGAAAAAAACAACAAGGAGTCCAGTGGCACTTTAAAGACTAATAGATTTATTTGGGCATAAGCTTTTGTGGGTAAATGCCCAAATAAATCTGTTAGTCTTTAAGGTGCCACTGGACTCCTTTTTGTTTTTGTGGATACAGACTAACACGGCTACCCCCTGATACAGGACCTCGCAGATTCAAGTGCAAGTGATATCACAAATATTCCCTGCTGGTCCACAATATAATATTTTTATTCTAACAATATATTTCCAGAAATATCAGAGCTGTTATTTTTATCTTTTTTTTTTGATAGTCTTGAAACTAGCAAAACCGTGTGACCTGCAGCGAGATTCCTTAAAGTTGAATTTCTGCTGTCTTTTTTCCAGATGTAACTCAACAAAATCAACAGAGCATCCAAGGAATTTGTATAGCTTTAGTCCCCTTTCTGCAGAAAGGATGCACTGTAGTATCATTTTTGCAGACACAGGGTACAATATAAGGCAGATTAACAAGGGTTGTGGGCCAAGTTTTATGAAAGGACTTCTATTTCTTTAATAAAAAACACTTGTCTGTGCACAGTTTGTACATCTGTGTGCAAGTCTACTTTCAGAGCTCAGACTCAAACCATTCTCCAACATTTTATATGATTTGGCAAGACTTAAACTGGAGATTTCATCACTGCATGCAGTATATGTTTATTCCTCCTACCTCATCCTGAAATTGACATTTTCTCTGGAACTTTCAGATTCATCTCTCTTGTTACCACAGCCCCTCAGTACTCTTGGAATTTTGTGTGTTTTGTGTTGGTTTCATTTATAATCAGTCACAGATCTCAAGAGTTATTGGATTCCACTTCATAAGTTCTGCTGAAAAAACACTAATGATTGGTTTAACTAGATCATTAGAGGATGGCAAGCTAATGATCAGAAGTTATCATTTGCTTTCCTACATAAAACCTGAAACTCGGCTGTGTGTGTTGAGCTGGTATATAGCTGAGCAGATGCATATGTCCTTTTCACAGGTTTGAGGTAAAGTTTTTAGTGTTACCCCACACAACATAGGCACCAATTCAGCAAAGCTCCTAAAAACATGCTTAACTTTAAGCAAGTGCTTACATCCCACTGACCTGTACTTGTGTTAGAAGTGTGCTTCCTGGAATAGTCACTTTTTTGAGCAATTTATTTTCCTTATTGAGAAATGTAGCTCTGATGTAAGTGTTTGTAAACATAGTTCAGCACCAGCATGATTAAAATGTACCTTTGCACTCACCACTCAAAATCACTTGATCAAACCATGTGGTTTATGTGATAAGTAGAAATATAGCAATGTAGCAATCTTAAGAACCGTATCTGCTACTGGTGTAGATATGATTTAGAATACTGATTTTAGGACAGTTTTTTGCTCAGAATTTACTTTAAATCTCAACTAACTGAGATCTCTCCTGAAGAAGAGCTCTGTGTGAGCTCAAAAGCTTGTGTCTCTCACCAATAGAAGTTGGTCCAATAAAATATATTATTCTGTTCTCACCCACCTTGTCTCTCTGAGATCTCTCCTGGCATTCTATATCTTCATATGAATTGTACCTAAAGTTACATCTTAGAGATCTTTTCCGAGAAGTGTAGTACAATTACATTAATTTATTAACCAAATCAGTCTATGGAGGCTCCCACTTGATCCCTGTAGTCCAGTGTTTTGGCTCTGACAGTGGCCAGTACCAAATGCATTAGTCGCAGGTGCAAAATGTAAACAGCCCTTCCAGCCTAATAACTCTTAATGGAATGAGCTTTTCATACAGCAAGTTTTTTCATAATATCTGTAATTTACTGGTTGGCATAAACTCTGAAGTAGAAGGCGTTTATATTCCTTATAATATTTGTATGCTCTTATATCATGGTGAGTGTTCTTATTATCCATGTGAATGTCTATTCCTTTTTTGAATCCTAATAGACTCTTGGCCTCAGGGATCTCTTGTAGCAATGAATCACAGGTTAATTATTCCATCTGTAAAAAGGTATTTTATCACTTTTAAACTTGTTAATAGACTGTTCTTGTATTATGGAGGTACCAGTTGCAGCTTCATAGTTAAGGCTGAATTTAAGTTTGGCACTTAAGCACTTTGTTATTTATGAATTACTCACTCTTTGATAATAGGATTAATATTTTGTGGATTTACAAGTCTTAAGAACAATCTTTTAAAATATTTTTATTTGTGACCTTGGCACAAAAACTAGGAGAGTGCTAATGAAATTTGTGAAGACACTAACTTGGGAGACATTGCCAATACAGAGTAGGATCTGAATATTATACAGGAACAACTGGATGACCATGGGAATTAGAGTAATAGAATGGGATGAAATTTAATAGTATGAAGTGCAAGGTCATACAGTTAGGGATGGTAGTGGGGGCCTCCATTCCTACAGCATCCCTGGGTGGTCCAATGCAGCATTGCAGTTACATTTCTCTGCTTCAGTTTCCCCTAGTGGGCTTTGATAAGTCTGAAGAGGCTTATGCATATTGAACAGTGCTCTTTCAGGGATCTAGCTTAATTAACCTAAAGGTGGAACATTATACAAATAGGCCTCCATCCTGGCATCTCTGGCTGGAGGGGTCTGAGTTAACTTTAGTTGATCAACACCACTTATGTCTAGGTCCCTTGCCAATGAGTTCCTCCTGACCCACAACCCTGTTCTGGAGCCAAGGCCTCCTGTCATCAGCTGGGTGGAGAGTCTGAGGTCAAGGTCATCACAGAGGTCAAACCACGAACAGCCCTCCTCAGAACAGCTCATAATTCCTCTGACCTGTAGCTTCTCCTGCTATCTGCTGAAGTACTTCCATGGGGGCCAGATTTCGCTGAGACTTGGCATTCAATGCTCTTCCCTTTTGGACCCTTTCTGGCTTGGGAGCATGGCTCCTTGATTTCCTTTTCTGGTGAGCTCCCTCAGCAGGTTCCCCCTGAGAAGTCCTCCCCTTGGAAGCTTTCTCTTCCCATGTTCCTCTCCCCAGGAGCCTCAATGCTCTAGCCCCACTAGGAGTAGCTTCATTTTATCATGTCCAGGTACTTTCCTGCCTTCCTCCCAGTTACTCAGTGAGGTAATTAGTCCCAGGTGAACCTGAGTTCTCATTCCCCCTTGTGAAGTCTGTCAGATGTAGGCTGAGCCACTGACCCCGTCAGAGGTCCAGCTACACTCTGAAAAGGGCTAATAAGGTTTTTTTTTCTATAGCTGGGTGCCCGTTAGTTGGAAATGGCAGAGGAGGAAAAAGACCTGGGCATACTATTCAATCACAGGATGACTGTGAGCCACTGAGGTGATGTGGCTGTGAAAAAGGCAAACATGATCCTCAAATGTAACAGGTGAGGCATTTCCAGTAGAGGTAGGGAAGTATAAATACATTGTCCAAGCCACTGGTAAGACCTAAGCTGGAATACTATGTACAATTCTGGTCACCCATGTTCAAGAAAGATAAATTCATGTTAGAACCGGTTCAAAGGAGAGCTACCTGGATGATTAGGGGAATGAAGAACCTATTTTGTAAAAAGGGACTAAAAGAACTTAGCTTGTTCAGCCTAGCAAAGTGAAGGCTGAGCAGGGATATGATTGCTGTCTTAGCTAAACGACAATGTTGGCACAAAATAAAAGGATATAAATTGGCCATATGTAAATTTAGGCATGAAGTTAGAACAAGGTTTCTAACCATCAGAGGAGTGATGCTCTGAAACAGTCTTCTAATAGGCATCATGGGGCAAGAAACGTAACTGGTTTTAAGAGGGAACTTGATAAGTTTATGAAAGGAATTATATAATATGTTACCTGTGATAGCAGGGAACTGCACTTGATGACCTAGGAGATACCTTCCAGCCCTTCCATCCTAGGAGATACCTTCCATCCGATGAAGTGAGCTGTAGCTCACGAAAGCTTATGCTCAAATAAATTGGTTAGTCTCTAAGGTGCCACAAGTACTCCTTTTCTTTTTGCGAATACAGACTAACACGGCTGTTACTCTGAAACCTTCCAGCCCTGTGTTCTTAAGGAAATCTGTTAAGTAGTTTGTGTTAATTCATTTAAAATGATCCCTTTAAGAATCTCAGCTAGGGTTTTGTTTATATACTCAAAAATTGGAAGAGAACTGAATCTTGAATAGAAGTGGTGCAATGGGAAACTTTGTATTTTTTTATGACTGCTGGTAATATTTGCCGTGAAAGTGACTAAGAAACTCTTTCAAATGACCATTTCATATTATATTCCATGGGACTAAGGCTACAGATTGACCTCAGTTAAAACAGCTCTCTCAAAATAGCCATCATCTCCCTTTCTCAATGGAACTGAAGCCATAGGCTGCCTTCATTCAGCTGCTCCTCACAGCATTCCTCTCTGCCTCCTGACAACAGGGGGAGCTAGTATCTTCCCTGAGAGCTGTTTGGTTTCACTCCTATTGGGAACAATGGGAAGAAGTGGCCATATTTTCAGTATTCTTTAGTCGACTTCAGTCTTTGTTCGCTTTTTAGAAACCAGTTGCAGATTGAGCAAAAGTTTTCACTGATGCCTCAGTGATGCCCAAGACTTTTATCTGAGTGGTTACAGTTAATTTAGAATCCGGCAATGTGTATGAGTAGCTTTAATTATTCCTTCCAATGTGCTTGCTTTTTTCATCATATTTTTGTTAGCATTTCAGCCACATTTATTTCCCATTGTGCTGCCCATTGACCCAGCTTTGTTAAGGCTACCTGAAGTTACAGTCTCCACTAACCTACATGATTTTTTTGTCATCTGCAAAATTTGCCACATCACTGCTCACCCTCTCACCTGAGCATTTTAACAAAATCAAACACCTTTTTTCTATATGGAAAATTGACTATTTCCACTCTTTTTTTTATCTCAACGGGGTTTATTGAAGCAGTAACTTGAAAAAAATTACTTCTTGAGTTTTGTCACTGCACTTGCTGAATTTCCAGAGATGTCAATGGGAGTTAAACCCTAGAATTTGCCTTTTGTTTGAGAACACTTCGGAGGTCAGATGCTAAAAGTGTCAAAAAAGACATGTAATATCAGTTGAGATATATAACATAATATTTTCTAATGGATTTTAGATGAGAATCAGAAAGCAAAGTTTTCAAGAGTGTTCCAATAACAAATTCCTTTGGGGTCATCCAAGCATGGAGAGTCGAGGATGGCTTGACACTGGAAGTACAGTATGACTCTGAGCAGGTCCCTTCCTGTGACTTGCTTCCCTCAAACTGGCTTAGAGGAAAAGAAACAAATGAAGCCACCAAGACAGTGGAGGATTGCCTGTTTTTCTATATTTAATCTAGTACAATATGACTAACTTCTATGAGACAGAGATGTACTGTACTCGCTGACCTTTTCCATTTCCTATGGCTCATACAGTTTGTGAAAGGGATGGACTCTCCATTTTGAGCTTCAAAATTTGGAAAATACATGGCAACACATCAAATGCCCCTTTAATTTAGGAAATGAATGTCCGTGAAAATAAACAGCACTTCCTGCTGTATATCCCGTATTACAGTGAAGTGGAGCAGTCTGAAACACACCAAATGCAGTGATACTCTGTAGTTACTGACACTTAACTGTGCAGATTTTTGCAGGTATGCATTTCCCTGCATTGTGTCTGCACTGTCTGATTTCCAGATAAATCATATGTTTTTTTGCAATAACTGTAAAGACAATATGCAAACCCACATTCTCTGAGACACTATCATCTAGTCAGAGTGCAGAGAATTTCAGAATCATGTTATGGTTATTTTTGAATAATTATAATGTAAGTATGAAAATCTCTCTCCTATAAACCTTCTGTTTTAATTGGCTTCTGTGCTCAGAATGATCAAGATTTTTGCCAAAAAACAAGATGCTGACCGAGCTTCCCATTTTTTTCCACAGAAAAACGTCAATATTTACATAAAGATGACCAAAAAAAGCCATTAGGAAGAGAGAAAAGGGGCTGTGAAACTGAAGAAAGGTAAAGTTTAAAAAACAATTGTTAAGAGAAAAAGGAAAAAAATCTGTCCTTCCTCACCCTCCACCTCTCTTTCATCCTTCTAGGTCAGCAGGGCTCTTGCCCTGACTCCTCTTTCCTTCCCCATCCCAATTATTCAGGTCACTTAACACTTTCCATTATAAGACCCTGTTTTCAGTTGCTTATAGCTTTGCCAAACTTTAACTGTTTGAGTTGAAAATTTTCATGCCGAATATGTGCAGGCAACTTTTATTCTGGCATTTCCTAACGTACGAGTGTTTGACTTTGTAACCGTAATAATGCTCTTTTACCATCGTTTGTGTGTGTGTGTAATATTCTCTAATGTGTATAAGTGTTTACATTGTTTTGGGGTTTTTTTACATTGGAATAATCCACCTTCTCTGTGCCACCCTTCCTCCCAGTTCAGTTATGAAACCTATTCCAAACATATATTACAGTTACTCTGGGATAGAATTATTCCAGAAAAAATGCCCTTTAGATTTAAACAATCCATGCTATAATAATGGAGCCAAACAGAAATCATTCAAATGGGTTATGCCCCAGTTATCTTTATCCAGATCTTTAAGGAATCATCAGTGGTGGCATTTTCTGTATTACATCAGTAAAAAGGTGCTAACATGCTGCTAAAAAAAGGACAAGACAAAAAACGTTGACATTTAAATCTCATGAAGAGGTCATTAGTCTGATACAATACACTCCTTGGTTATTGCTTTTACTCTTGGAAAATACAAGTTGGGATCTGTAGTCTCACAATGCTATAAACATACCTGCAATTTAACGGGGATTTTAAAGAGAAGTTTTATGTGGCTTGCAATTTTTTTTAATAGCATCATGGTTGTAGCTGAAGTGAGTGATGAGAACTCAGCATCACTCACTTTCTGTTGTAGTAGTGTCACAGTCTTATGTCCGTGTACATCTCACCTGCACATAAAATGGATTTATGCTATTAGCCACATTAGACGTGGGTCTAAAAAAACCAATCAGGTAATAACTGTCCATCAGCAGCACATCTGTATTGATGAAAATACAGCTGGTCTTATTTATTTTTAAAGAACCCTTTTGATTATAGGGAAGTGTACACACTAAATGAAAACAATCTGACTTGCAATTCTATTGGATTTGGATATAATTCACATTTTATCAGTCATGACCTAACTAGGAAACCTGCCACATTTTCCTGGAATGAGACCACACACCCATTTTAAATTGGAACATTAAGGTTTATTTGACTAAAATAGGCAAAGAAAGCACATGGATCCAAAAAAAATTTCTTCAGACAGACTGTTAGTACCCTACAAATAATTTATTCATGTAGATGTGCTTCAGCCACAGAGTTCCGATCATCATCTCACCTTCATAGTCCAGCGGTTCAGAGGTTGATTCCAGGGTTTTGATTTAGATCCATTTCTAGTTATAACATACAGTTGTTATTTAAAAGATTGTCTGTCTCTTTGTGTTCCTTATTGGTGCCCATCGCTACAGCATATGAGCCACAATTCTTACCAAATTTTATCTGTCCAGTGTTTCTATTGTGAGGATATGAAAGCTATATGCATTCCTGCCAAACATTCCAGTGCATGTTTGTTTACGTGACATCTTTGTTGGGAAAAAAAAGTTCTGAGAGAAAAATTCTTCAGTGTGCTCGGCAATGAAAGGCTTAGATCTGTGACACAGTTCTAGTGAGCACTGTGAATTAGAAATTCTTATTAACGTCAGTGGACTTTTCCACACATGCAGAAAACAGAGAAGAGTAGAATTTTGCATGTGTTTTGTATCCTTGCATGGCTAAGTATCTCTGGATCGATTCATGTAGTCCCTACAAAACAAAACTCCCATCAGTTTCAGTGGAAATTTTGCTGGGTAGACTGTAGGAGAAGATACTATATCCAACTGCAGCCACTACGTTCTTTGCCTTTTGAGATTATGGCAAAGGGACGATAGAAGAGCCGTGGTTTTCAGATTACAAAATGGTCATCTATGCTTCTAATGTTAGGAAGTGGTTGAGTCTTGGAGAACCTGGAACAAAATTAATACTGAATTTGAATACAAGCAGAGAAACAAACCAACAAAAATCAGTCTCGGGGAATAATTTACATTTATAAAACAACTTTCCTCACAAACTTCCTTCAGCACATTACTATGGCCCTGATCCTACAAAGAGATTCTCAAGCGCAAACCATTCCTTCTGCATGATGTTCTACTGATGACATCAACGAAAATAACAGAATGTTACGTGGATGAAAGCATCAGGAATTGGGGCTCCTTTTGCAGAATTAGTATCTGTCTGCAGACTGCTCCATTGGATGACAACCGACCAGTACAAAGCAATGCTATACAACAGTGAGGCTATGGGGAATATTAACAGCACAAGATAAAACGGGAGAAATTGCTAATTTTAAAATGCCAAGGAAACATCAAAGTCAGCACAGAAGAAACAGGTCCTCTATTATTTTAAAAGTTGCATCTAAAATACCCACATATGAAAGGCTGCATAGAACCCCATATTTCCACCGTGAAAGGGTCAGAGAATTGGATCAGTCTTGCTGGGATCTGACCCAAGGTTCCCTGAATTCTAGCTGACCCTTGTGATTTGACGGGATAGCAGGGTTATTTGATGACAATATAAAGAGGTTACTAAATCAGGCCAGATTTTGAAAAGTGGATCACAAGAGATCAAGCCATAAGGATGTAGAGGATGTGTTTTGTTTATACAAAACCCTCAAACATTTATATAGGAAAATGAACATTTGTTCATGCAAATCTGTTTGTGGATGCTTTAGATGTACATGGTTTTTGTAAGCACAATCCAATGTATCCTTTATCTTCCAATAATAAGTACTAAATAAATAAATAGACAATGTTATGAATATGAGATTATGGCAGACACTCTTTTTTTTTTTACATGAGAACAATTTTAACAATGGGCATCACTATTTTGATTTTCCCATTGACATTCTTTGAATAGTATCCTTCTCTTAATGTGCGGTTATTTATTACTCCTTTGTTTGGCAAAAGGTTTTATTACTTTCCCAGAATTGTTTTATTTTAATTCTAACCAAATCATTTCTTCCATGAGCATTGCCTTTTGTCTGCAAACATTTTATATCTATTGTAGTTTGCAATATGACATGAAAAACACATTAGCTGTGTTTTGTTAATTTCATACCCTCCCTCACCGCATACTTTCTGCAACGGATTAGGAATTTGTATGTGGTGGATTCTGTCTTTCCCAGTTTGTCTCCCCTTGGCTGACCTTTCAGAAACTTCTTGACTATGTTTTTAGGTAAGAGAAGTCAAAAGTATACCTTTGAGAGTAATGAAGCAGTAGTTAGTCACAAATGTGACTGTTTAGAAAGAAAGGAAGTGAAAATAACAGTCTGGTTTTATCTGAGACAGTTAGAATCATCCTCTAATTGTTTGTTTTTTGATTATGTAGGCAAGCATATCAAAGATAGTAGTCAAATATTTCTGATTAGTTTCATCTAGTGAATTAAAGCACTTTGCATGCCAAACAATGAGCCCTCATGGCAGCTGTATTTTATAATACGCCTTTTTATGATCAGTGTTATGAGCACATATTGTATTCAGAAGCGCTCTTCAGCGTTAAAGTTAAATAGCTTGCGGAAAAAAGCACCTCTGCAGCTATGTGAGATGCCTAGCAATAAATATATAAGAACAAATTCTAACTGTTATGCAGCCAAAGAAAGGTTTAGGATTTCTGAGCTATTGACAACGAATAGGCTTGTCCATTTCCCTATCACAACGGCTGAAGAACATAGAGTAATTATATTTCTGTGAAAGATTCACAAAGTGTTTGGTTTCAAAATAGATTCATAGACTCTAAGGCCAGAAAGAACTACTATAATCATCTAGTCTGACCACCTCTGTATATAGGCAGTAGAATTTTTCCCAGAATATGTGCAAATATATTATCTTCAGATAAATGCAACCTGGTAAGTTTCAATGTAATTTTAGTGTTCAGAGCTACAATCAAACCTACACGACTAAGCTCTTAATTTTTCACTTCTTTCCCAGACAACACCCTCAGGGAACTCAAACCCATTCAATTTAAATTAGACTTGCTTGCCTGAGTCAAGGCTTGAATTATGAGTTGTGTTGCTTGGATACATAAGCCAGATGGTATAGCTGTATTCCCTAACTGGATGATTGTAACCCTTAAAAATCAGGTTTCAAATGTAAATACTCAAGTTTATAAATTCAGAATCCATGTTTTCTGAACACTTGCTCAAATTCCCTTTAAATCCTCTTTTTCTTCAAATACTCCTACCAGTAAAGAGATTTGTGATAATATCTGTAGAAAGTGATCACCAGCAGGGTGAGAACACAATCTACACAAAGTGGTTTTAAAGATTTAATGAGTAGTCACGAAATGTTGTACTGGTGGGAACTGTCTGCAGTAGTGGTGGTACACTAGATGCAGGCATGAGCTGATATCAGAATTGTGCCTCACTTTTTATTAGAGAAACATAATATCAACAAAAAGACATAGCTATTTTAAACACCAGATTATATTGCAACCAAATCTCTTGTCCTCAGAGAGTGGAGAAGTCCTTGCCCAAACTGATCTTTCTTTAAGACTGTCTGTTAGTCACTACTGAAACTCCTACTGCAAAATCACACTGTTATAGGAATCTTTCCCAGCATGTGTTTCTCGTAGCTAGCCCTTTAAATTTGTCAGAGACAAGTAGTTCCAGCCCTAATTGGCCATTTGAAAGTCAAATGCTGCATCTCTCCCTTCTAGCTGGGAAGTATTCCTATAATATTTCCCTTTTCTTTTATCATTGAGGTGATAATGCATCCTCAAAGGAACATGTGCCCACTGAGAACTGGACAGTGACCTCTGAACTCTACGTTCTACAGAGACCAACAAACTGTTCTCATAAAGTATCAACATTTTTTTTGGTACAAAATTAGTGTACATTTGAACCATTAACATAACGGTAACAAGCTCTACATCTATCACCAATCTCCTGAACTGGCCATTTAACATCAAATTCGTATAGCTTAAATATACTCAGTTTGTCTTATTATTATTATTTATAATGTGGAAATGATTTAATTTCCAGTCAGAAGGCTTCTATGGCAAATTTCATTGTAGAGCACATTTTTATGACCAGTATACAAGCTTCCCACTACCCACATTAGAATTTTACATGCCATGTCATTACTACAGTGCATTGTCTGTGAACAATTCTGCTAGATGTTTTGTCCCTTTGCTGACTGGCTGAGGTTGAGTTTCTAGTAAACATACCAGAAAAGTAAAGGAAGGTTATTTGAGACAAATGCAGTCTGATTTACCTGAAAAGATTTTCTCTTCTGCAGTAGATAGCACATCTAATATGGAATGACATGACTGCTGAGTCATTCAGCTGATGTATCAGCTCAGTACAGGCTCTTATTGATGCAGTAACACTGCTTCTGCTTAGAATGATCTTTTTGGATACCTCAAGAATTTAACACAGTTGTAAGCTGCATTTTTTACATTCCGTGTATAGCACAGAACTGTTCTGATTCACAATGTGCTTTACACATTAGCTTTTTGGCCACAGACACAAGCTCACTATTGCATTCTTTTGAACTGAATAGATGCTTTTACTCAGGTACATTTTAAATGTGCCCTTATCTAATTCATTAAGGTTACTTGTACCCAGCCAAAAATACTGCACTTAATAGTAAGAGGTGATTTTATTTCACCTTGAACAGCATTTCTCTTTATTGAATTTCTTCTCTCATTAGTATAGAGCTGAAGGAAACAGGAGTTGTGGGCATTAAATTCCCTTCTCACCATGAATGCTTACATATACTCACTTTCTCTAGGTCTCTCCTTGATATGGCTGCATAGATCACTGAAATATGGTCAGGTCAGGACATTAGGCCTTTCAGTAGTAAAACATACCCATTTGTGGCTAATTCTGGAATGTTTTGTACATTTTAATTATTAATCATATCTGCTATATTCCATCTTTCATCAAGACCGATCTTAATGTGACTTACAGGCTGTTTACACAAATCTAACTTTACTACCCATTCCAGCGCAGCTACCTCTGGTGTGGAACACAGCAAGCATTCTGCTCCATTAATACTACTGATTTTTAAAAAGGGAGGAGACTGACTTCCCTAACTGAAATTGCAGGAGAAATTTAGATAGATTGTAATTTAGCCATGACCAGGGTTAATAATAATCCTGCCCTTGAGCAAAGTGCCATGGGCTCCTTAAGTATAATTGGCCAGGTGCATGGCTTCATGTGTCCTTAGAAATGGGGCAACTCCAGCAATGCGGCTTCCTGCTACCGCAATACATCAGTTCAGTAGTACCTTAAAGAAAAGAGTGCCGCTCACTGAGTCAACAGTATCTCTTCCTGTAGCATCGTGGTTTCCTTTGGAAATCTTTCTTCTAAGTGTTCACTAGATCTGCCACTGCTTAGTTTGAGATGTGATGAGATCACAGCTTCAGGTGATATGGCCGCAGGCAATATAGTATATTGCATGTATTTATGGGAATCCAGGGTAATTCAGCTGTGGTGCTTCCATAAATAATACATCATCTTGGCCACGGATATGGAGTCACTCAGTTGATAAGTAGCAGTGTTGACAGTTGAGTATCTATCTAGCCTACCTACATTAGAATACTGAAATAGAGAAGTGCTGTATACTGTTAGGTAATTGAATCATTGGGAGGGGGAAAGGTACATATATAACTACTACAAATATGTTTACTAAAGATACGATCCTCTCGTATTTATCCACCGATCCATCAGCTATTTATACAGACTGTTCTACCACTTTGTTATGTTAGTATATGTGTAATGGGGTGGTTACCCGCTCCGGCCCTGACAGGGCTGAGGCCAGCCCTGGGAGAGGGCTGGGGCTGTGGGGAAAAGCCGCAGCTTTGGCCAGCTCAATCAGGCCCAGCTGGCCCCTATAAGAGGCTGTGAGCCTAGGGTGACCAGATGAAACGAAGACAATATCGGGGACACATGGAGGAAGCAAAACAAAACAAAACAAAAAAGCGGCTGGAGTTGACGAAGCAAAAAAACCCCAAAAAACTCCAGAGCGGCCAAAGCTGCAATAACGGGACAATATCGGGACCATGCATCAGTCGGGACACAGGACAAAGACCTACAAATCGGGACAGTCCCGATTTTATTGGGATGTCTGGTCACCCTATGTGAGCCAGGAACCCAGTCAGTCTCCCTCTGCCTGTAGAGGGAGAAGGGCCTGGCTGCAAGGTGCTGAGCAGGACACCTAGATTGGAGCAGGCTGGGGAAGGGCCAGAGGAGCTGGGAGCTCCGGCCTGGAAAGCCTCAGGCTGCAGGCCTGACTACAGGCCAAATAGGTGCAGAGTTGCAGAGGGGCAGCCCATGGGTAGGCAGAGGCAGCAGGTCCAAAACCCCCTTGCCTGTGATGAGTGGCATATACACTGCAGTCTGCCTCCAATACAAGGGGCTAAGTGGGGGCTAGTAGCCCAGACTGAGGCCAGGTGAGGTTAGAGGGTGGGAGTTCCCCTGGGTGGGGAGACCCAGAACCTGAGAGTGTGGAGGTAGTGCCAGGGGGAAAGCACCCCAGAGAAAGGGGCACCGGGTCCTGGGAGGGACACGGGGGCCGGCGGTAAGGCAGATCACCGACCTGCAGAGGGTGCTCCGGTGGCTGGACGAGCTAATTCCTGACGATTACCAGCAGAAGGTGCTGCTGCGTGAATCCGAACCATTTATGGTATGCAATCAGTACATAGCTGAAAGAACAACATTAATTGGTTACCTTGTTTATGTTATGTAGTTAAGTCTGGCTAACAAAGCAGCCTTTTCTAATCAATGTTTGCCTAAGGCAGAAATGGTAGGTATAACACAAACTGTTCTCTCTTTGAGTAAATGACTGAATTTTACCAGTCAGAGGTCCTCTAATTATAGGAGCCCAACAAATATTCTATGATGGGTCTACAGAAATAAATTAGTCTGAGAGATGAGCACTGGGGAGTGTCACAGGGAAAGTAGGGAAAGGAGTCAATTTATGAGAGGATCTTTATTGATAAGATTCCCCTTTCCCTAGGATGTTAACTAATCCTAAAAAGGGCCTCTCCAGTTTAAATACTCAGGCAAATCATTGAAGTCTCATGCATACTGTAACTGGATTTATAACATCCATACTGTATACCCAATGATTTCTGCGCAGTTTCATTAAGCTGCATCATTAAATACATTGTGCTAGTGAGAGGATTATGCATTAAAAGAATGAATTTTATCTGTGTTAGTTTGGGGAAAGTATGTATATATATGTATGAAAATAGTCAAATTGACAGAAATGAAATCAGAACTGTTTTTTTTTTTTTAAAAAACATATTCCCATGGTGAGGTCAATCATTTATTCTGTTAGTTTCTTGCAAAAAAACATATGATTGGTATTTCCACTTGTTCTTGTTTATGACTTTAAAGGGTATATTCTCAACTCAGTGCTTAGAGTTTCAGAGCCAAATTTTTAAATGTATTTAGGCATCTAATTTGTATTTAAATCAGTGGGAGTTAGGTCCAGATTTTTAAAGATATTTAGATGCCTGAGTTCCTAACCCTCCCCAGATACTATTAATATCACCATGGGGCATTCCACTAATCCCCCAACCATCAGGTTAAAAAAAATACTCCCCTAGGTTCCAGTCTGTATTCTGTAATTCACTGAACAGTGTTTGGTCTGAGAGTGGAAGCAATACAGAGCATCTGACATGCACAGTGCAGCAGCCTACTATCTTCTCCCACAAATAAATCATTCCCTGTGCTCTGATCCCTCCACAAGTTCCCAATCCTCTTCCATTGCCAGTTCATGCTCTTGGACCTGGGCTTCAAAGGCATCAACAAGTCAAACTCAGCTATATCATTGGCTGCATCTCTGTCTGTGACACAAGAAGGTAGGAGCATGCCTCTGATGCAATGCACTTTACGAAGCTCACAACAAAGTGTATAGAAGTGTAAGTAAATCATCCTCAATCAAGGGGATTCAGTTCTGGAACAATTTTCCAGAGGAGATGAGTCTAATCCAGAATCTGACCATTTTCACAGAACTCTGCAAGACCCACCTGTCATGGCTACAGGATGAACTATACCTTAGACCCCTTCAGTCCTCCTGGAGTGCACCTGGCATGTACGTCAATACTTGGCTTCCTACACCTTGCTCTTGGTGAAACAACGTGGTCCTACAAGTTTGGGACAGGATCTCTGGGCTGTAGCCCCCCTGGTTCCCAGCCATATTAACAGTACAGTCTCAACTTGGTTTTGACACCAGTAATAGTTTCCCTTTAGGACCCTGTGGCTGTATATGTTAAGCAGGCCCCAGAAACAGTGTTTTCAAAACAAAGCATTTTTTCATAAGGAGCAGATGGTAACAACAATAAAAGGCCTCCACACATAGGTAATACTTACGCCTTCGTAAGTTCCCTCAACCCCACTAACACCACCTTTGGCAGGGAGAAGCAGACTGCCCCTATTCACTGACACCCTGGACAGCCTCTCTGAGCTCACCCGCCTCCCTTTTTGACGGTTTTTGTGGTTTAGGATGCCCCTTGATCCCAGAGCCTTAGGAGGTGTAATCCATTCTAGACAGGCAGTACTTCCAACAGTTTTTTCATTGTTTCCTCTTTTCTGTGTCATTGTTCTACCTTTCTAGGGTGACCAGACGTCTCGATAAAATCGGGACTGTCACAATTTTTAGTTCTTTGTCAACTCCGCTCCAGCCGTTTTTTTTTTTCTTTGCTTCCCCCATGTGTCCCGATATTTTGTCCCTTTCATCTGGTCACCCTTTCCTGCTTGGCTTCTTTAATGACCCATTTTGATCTAACTCCATAGCAAGTGACCTGTCATAACCAAACACAAAGAGTGATGGTTCTTGGGGTACCCAGGACTGTGAGTAACATTGTTACCCCTGCCTCTAGTGAAAGGGAGTCTTGCCTGTGGTAGCTGAAGGTTAGCTCCCCAACACCACCATCCTTTCAGCCGCTCAGGGACTCTCCTTTGGCCTATATGTAAGCGGGGGAATAGTCCCGCTATTGTGGGGAACATTCCTCGCTTCTGCACTACCCCGGTGAAGTGGGCTAACGAAAGGATCTGAGTCCTCGCTCCCACTTCCTTTACCCAGTGGCCTCCCTGCCCTTGAGGACTCCCCTTCCACTCTCCTGTCTGGCAGAGTCCTCGTAACCCCAACAAGGCTGGGCCCAGGATTCCTGGGGCTCGATCCCCAACCCTACCATGGTTACCAAGGACAGGGGCTAGGGTGTCCCCACTCCAGGGTACTCTCTCTGCACTGGGCACTTCTCTGACCCACTGACCATTACATACAAGTTAAAGCAAATGCAAGTTATTTAATCAACAGTTAATTTTAAAAAGAATAAGGAAAAATGGGAAAGGTTAAAGGAAACACATCACCCCGCTCTGTGGCAGGGAACATCACAAACAGTGTCTCTGGAATGTCTGGGTAGTTCACAGTCATTCAGGCTGACCTGGAGCATTGGCCTCTCCCCATTGTTCCTGGGGGCTGTCGGTCTCAGGGTCCTGATTCCCCATCAAACCTTCACCCTTTTTAGTACTGGGAGCTAGAAACTAAAACACCCTCACTGAATGTTAGTAAGGGGGCAACAGTCCCCTTACACATAGTACTCTGTCTTTGCCTTGTAGGTTAACATGAGGTGTACCCCAGTCTCCAAGTCCCCTTGAAGCATTCCTCTCTGCTACCCAGCCCCTGACACTGGCTACTCACAGAAATCCCAGATCCTCTGCTCCCAAAGGAGCAGAGTACCCCAGCTTACTAGCTTTGCCTGAAGTCCGATTCTTGTATAATGCACAGCACCAGTAAGCATTTATAATAAAGCAAAAGAAGGTTTATTTAAGAATGAATAGAGATTTCACTTGAGAGTGATGGAAACCAATGGTTACAACACAAAACAAAATAATAAAATGTGAACTAGAATCCGCACTTTTGAATAGTTACCTTTCCTATATAATAAAGTAGGTTCCCACCCTCCATCCCAAAATTCTGTCTGTTGCAGAATTGTCTGTCTTCTCAGAAACCAGAATCCAATCTGTCATGAAACTCCCCCACTCAACAAACTGTCTCCTCAGTGAAAGGCTGCAGAGTGTCTTTCTCGACCCTGGGATATATTGAATCAGTCTTTTGTTTTCATTGACAGGTAGAGCGTGATCCCCTGTCTGTTGTTATGTTCCTTTTTACCTTCAAGTCATTTTGAATGTTTGTCTTTGGTGGTTTTCCATTGACAGTTCTGGGGTGGAGCAAGGGTGGACAATTGAACCTTACATTACATCACCGGCTCACCAGAGAGGGTAACAACTCCCTCCCAGCTGAATGGCCCATCACAGAGACATACGACTTCTTGGTGCCTAACTTTTACTCCAAGATCATAAGACATAGTTTTCAATATAGTTATATTATTCCTTAAATCTTACCCATACACACATCATAATGATTATGAGTATCAAAAAGATACAAGCTTTCAGCAGAGACCTAACATGCTCCCCTTCATGCATAAATACCATGAAAGTGGTGTATTAGGTGTGGTGAGTTTCTCAGGTCTGATACAGAGTTGCTTGTAAATTACAGTGAATCCTTTGCCCATTGGCATCAATGGGCCTCACTGTTACAACCCTCAACAAATTCATAAAAATAATGCAGATATTTCCCAGTTTGCAACAGCTTTTTTTGGATTAACCTTGATGCTTTATGTATCACCTTTTTATTAGCTCTCCTTAGAGATTATGGAGCAAATTCTTTTCTCAGCTATGCCAGTGTAAATCTGGTGTAATTCAATGTACTTCATTGGAGTTATTTTGGATTTACACTGATGTAACTGAAACAGAATGTAGCTCTCTACCTCTTGGCATAGTCTCTATTCAGCATTATGAGTCAAAACAACAAAGTTATCCCTTCCTGTACTAGGCTGCCGGTGAATCTCATCTTTAATCACTACTCTATGGCCTAACACCAGAGAGATGACCTACCTTAACCTATTGCAAACTATCTGCCAAAGCCCTTAGGCTGTAGTTGTGAAATGCAATTAAGGGATCAATACAGGGAGGCTATGGCTACGTTACTGTTTAACATAAATAACGTCACTCAGGGGTGAGAGTTAGCCACCCTGTGAGCAATATAACTTATGCTGATTTAAGCGCTGGTGTGGACAGCACCATGTCGGCGAGAGAGTTCCTCCTGCTGACAAAACTACCGCCGCTTGCTGGTGCTGGAGTAATAAAGCTGACAAGGGAGCTCTCTCCCATCAGTTTCAAGCAGCTCCACAGAGAGCTTACGGCAGCACAGCTGCACTGCTGTAAACTCTCTAGTGGAGCCATAGCCTCAGAGCTGCAAAGTGAAGTAGGAGACTTCTGCATTTTGGGTTCAAGTCCATCTTGCATTAACTGTTTATACTGTAGTGTGTGTCTGGGGACCTGAGGCTTTAGCTGTCAAAAATGAGAAAATACTTTTCAAAAATAGCTTTAGGGTGGTACTTAGTGCTTTTTTCTGGAATTAAAACTACATAAAGGTTTTTATTTATGTTTTTTAAAGTGAATGTAGTATCAGGATGAAAATACTCCTGGATGAAGCCCTCTATCACAGACATTGGCACACAAAGTTTCCCCATACTGCACCAATGCACGCTTGTCTTAATGTTCATTACCAATACTGTTTTGTTGTACACAAGTGTAAAACAGTGGAGTTATTCCTGAAGTCAGTAGTGTAAAGCTGGTAGAAGTAAGATAAGAATCAGGTCATAGACTTTGTGATTTACTAATAATTGCAGTAAAAATAATTATGATGTCAGAGGATTATGACATCAGTTGAAAGAGAAGCAACGCGCACAAATGAATTTCTCAGATCTTGTTTTGATGCAGATTTTTTTAAAAAGTAGAATGGGGAAGAGATGAAGAAAATATGGATAAGCCCAGTTGTCTCTGAAAAGATTTTTTAAAAAGTTTTTCATGAGGTTTCAATGGGCCCGTCAGTATATTGAGGACACTTAAGGTGATGCTATCTATTTTTTTATGCCCTGGTTCTGCCTCTCTGCCTCTTTTTTTGTTTTGTTTTCTCTGTGTCAGAGTCTAGTCACACTTAAACTGGAGTCAATGGAATTATACTACTGTAACTTAGCTCTTATGGTATTTAAGCTGAATAGATTGGTTTTATATGAAAATGGAAACTGAATTTTGTATCAAAATGTGCTTTTTTTTGCATAATTATTTAATTGCCAAAGAAAGTCTGATGTAGTCTTAAAGTTAGCTCCTGGGCTATTAACTATTGTTTGTTTGACTACTGTTATTGCAGGACAAGGAGTAATGTGACCAGTTGTGGCCTGGCTACCTTGTAGAGCAGCTTTCTGGCCACTTGGCACTGCCTGAGGAGCATAAAGCAGCCAGGCAGACGGTTGAACCCTAGATCTCCAGTTGTGTAGAAGGGCTGTATTTTCTGAGGGAACAAGTTTGCTGTAACTTGCTGAAGGCCTTGTTATGCAGAACAGTGGCTCTATGTTGTCAGCTATACAGGCTACATCAATGTAGTCTTCTCAGATGGGACCTTCGTTTTACTTGGCTTGCACTGCCATTATTTTCAAAACAGTCAGCTAAAAAAAGCCTCATTAATCTAGTTTCCTTGGTAGGTTTCAACATGCTGTAACATAGGATGCCTGATAAAATCATTAGGGTTATTTATTTCCCAAAGCCTTGGTGCCTTTACATGAGTAAATGGCACAAGGCCAGCATTCTACTCAGAGAGCTAGTGTTTAAGTGTGCACAGTCAGGAAAACAAATTAGGTAGTATAGCCATTTGTTAAAATAAGTAACTGGATACATTTGGGTTTAGGTGGTAAGTACTCTTATGGACGCCAAATTCACCCCAAATTGAAAGAGAAATCACATAGGCTTTCAGTTCTTTCACTCAGAAAAAGATACTGAATGCATTTAAAAACAGCAACAATAACAAAAAACGAAGGGGGTAATTTTTAGTTTTTAAATTCTCCATGGGGCTTGTTTTCCTTTATGAATTCTCCACTGCAATCCAGAGGAGAGGGCGATAATTTTTAAAAGAAGATATTTCAGGGGGAGGGGTCAAGGTCAAAACCAAACTACACCTTTTCACAAAAACATGTTCTGTTATTGCAAACAGTCGACCTAACTGTAGAGTGCAGGTGATAAACTATTCTATCACAGCTGTTCAGTCTGAAATTCATCATTTCTTTCACTCACTTGTTCTTTACTGCCTGATTGTGCTACCCTTGCACACGCTGAGTAGTACCTTACTTCTCACGGTGTACTACTGACTTAATTAGGACTATCTGTGGACTATTCAGTATGACTAAAGGAATCAGAGTCTGATCCTATGTATTGTAATGGTGTTTTGTATTTAAAAGGTAACTGAAGAGTTCTCTTTGCTTACAACTTAATAACCATGTTCTGAGCTAAATAAACACTGAGGCCAAAGGTGAGGTTTTATAGGAAATAAACCCTGTAACTGAAGGCCCAGGAGTTGATAAGCCTAGACTACAACAGCTGTTACCGAGTTAACTCGGAACACTCTCAAGATGTTACTACAATTCAGAGATGTGCTCTCCATCTTCTTGCCTCTGTGCTCTGCTGTTACTACTATAAAACTTTGTGTTCTGATAGACTATTACCTTCAAAACTCCTTATCCAAATGGTCACCAAAACCAGACCCATCTCACCTTGTGAACTCCATCCTGTAATGCCACCTAAAAAATCCCTGTGCTCTGAATCCTTGCACGCAAGCTGTAGAACAGTTGGCTCAATATGATCATTTCATTGTTTTGGATATCCAGGGAGTGTTATGGTAAGTAATACAAAGTCTGTTAGTAGATGTTTAGACCTAACAGCAAGCTGTTTCCTGTATAAAACTAAAAGACCTGATTCTGTAAGGTACTAAGCACTTTCAGTGATTTCAATAGAAGTGAGAGTGCTCAACACCTTGCAGCTTCAGGCTCTATAAGTCTCTAATACTTTAATGCATGGTTCTACTCTGAAAAATAACTATGAAATGGCATTGTGAAGTGGTATTATCTTGCATTGATTTGTGATCCAATAGTGCTCAGTTTAAAAGGTTTTTACCAAAATGCCAGCTCTGAAAATTCAATCTAGGATTTGAAAGTTAAGCCTGATTTTCCTTTTTCTGTGTCAGCACTAGTGTTAACGGCAACCAACATGACATGCCTATGATGACACCTCTGCAGTCCCTTTGCATCAGTGGGTTTGCAGGGGCATAAATGATTGGCTCTAAAACTGGACCATAGTAAACAATTCTGACAATGAGGTTGTCACAAGATGAATTGTGCATCAGACTCCCCCCTTTTAGTCCCTTTCCCAAGTGGACCCCTGAGTTGACAGGCCTGGCTTCCTGCAGCTCACTCTGGGTTGAATCATATGGTGCAACCACCTTTAGAAGGGGTCTATGGCCTGCAGCCCTTCTGTTTCCCAAACACGCTAATGCAACAGGCCCCAGGCACTGTTTCACTCTGGGGACCTGTGACCAGTGAGTTGGTTAAAGAGACTCAAAAACAGCATTTCAAAGAAAGTGTTGTTTATTTATTCCCCCAAAGCTACAAAGCCCTTAGAGCCAAGGGTAAAAATAATAAAAGCTATAAATACATGGCTCTTATTTACGCAAGCTGGCAAGGAAAGATTAAGGTATAAGTTCCCCTGGGCCCAACTAAACTCCATCTCTGGGAGGAACACTCTCTCCTACTCGCAACATGCTTTTTTGTCACTCTGTGTGTTTCCCTGCCAGCCTTTCAGCCCCAGTTAACACCCTGGGCAGTCTCTGACCATTCACTCAACCCTCATCCTTTTCCAGGTCCAGGGGTCCAATAATGGTTTTGTGGTTTCCTATGATCTCTCTCTTTTCAGCCTTGGCAAAACAGACAGGTAGGAGCTCTGGAATAGCTTTTATGGTGGAGGTGCTGAAAGCTATTGAACAAAACTGTAAATGGAAGCCGTGCATTTGGTTGCTATTATTACTTCAAGCCAGGGTGTGCTGCCTCACCCCCAGAACACCTAGTTCCACTACTCGTGCAGGTAAGTATAGCCTCTTCACAGCTATACACCTGGCTATTTTGGTTGAGTGTTTGTTGGGATGATCCTGCCAATCAATAGGATACTGAGCAAACTAACAGAATAGTCAGTATGGGAATACACATATGGGAATACAATGGCCATCTTGTTAAGAGAATTAGTCTCTGTACATTGTCATTTTGTTCACATCTGTACACTATGGCTTGCCCACTATCTTTGCATGTGCAATGTGGAGATAGTCATGTGTCTGTTTTTGTTTGTATTCTAATGTTGCATTTGTGGAAATGAATCATCTCTATGAATGTTTTTTATTCAAATGAATTGGCTGGATTGCTTCCTAATTTTAGTTACAGCTGGAGATGTACCAAGTGACTGCGATAACCCGCAAAATGATTTTTCATGTTTTGTTACGTGTGTGACACTTGTTTATGTGATACTATCTGAACATAAAATTTGAGACACCATTGACTTCCAAAGTATTTCATATGTATACGAGCTTTATTTAAAAATTTACATATGAAAGTACTAGGTATAATTATGTTGGATTAAAGCTGTTTCTAAAAAGTGAAAGAAAAACAGTTAGATTTTTTAAAAAAACTACAAAAATACAACAGTTTTCTCACTATAATTTAGGAAAAAAATTAATTGTATAGATTAAGAAATGTAATATATTATGGGCCTAGGTCAAAACTCTGGCAGAAAAAATCCACAGGGAAGGGGAAGTCTACAAGGATTTTTTTTTTAAATAAAAGTAAATTTGGTCAATTGTGAAAAGTACTTGACTGACAGCCCTCAAATTTGAAATTCTGTATCAAAATACTGCACAAATATGATATGAACAGTGGCAGTGCAAGCTTCTTCTATGGCCCTGACAATTTGTCCAAACCCTGCTGTGGAGGAAACCACATCTGCAAATAAAAGGGTAGTTAATTCTACAGGCACATACAATGCTTGGCCTCCTTGCTGAGCATATGCCAGCTGTGTGTAGGTTTGTAGGGGGAGGGTGTTACCTAGGAATTGGACTATGTCCATCCATCTCTTTTCATAAAGGATGTTGAATAGCCATTGGACAGCAGAAACTGTTGGTCACTACTGATCTGGATTGTTTTTTTAAGAAGATTCTTGACTTTAACATTTTAACTTTCCTACTTTGTGGCTCTATTACCTGCATATGGTGAAGAACCAACCAGAAGCTGCTGATCTGTAAATCAGCTTCTAAGCAGATTAGTCCATGACAGACCCTTGGCAGCCTTTTGAAACAGAAAAATAGGTGAAGAGCTGGTAAACAGCACACTAGTCATTAATTTTTCAAGCCCACATATTAATGGAATTGGGGTCAAATTAATGGATGCTCTGCCAATCATTCATGGGTTCACTAAACACTGAGAGTAGTAAGGAAAATTGAGAAAGCCTATAGGAAAGTTTAGTTTGGCAGGGGAGTGCAGAGCCAAGCAAGGGAGAACTCCAGTGGGAGAGCCTGCTCCATCAGCTTATATGACAGCTAGAGTGAGCAAAGGAATTAGGTTACAGCAAGCCAGGAAATCAGTTAGGGGCAATGGTTAGCCCCAGTAGGAGAGCTTTTAGGCAGGAAACAGGAAAGACTGAGAGTCTGTTGACCCTCTGTTTTTAAAGTTCTTCTTTTATGAGCTCATAGACTGCTATCCTCATAGGTTTCCTAATAGCAAAGTACAGAAGTGTTTGTTTCTTAGGTTGGGACCCTAGTTTCTTTCTCATGTGCTCAAAATTTCTTAATAAGAGTTGTTATATGCATATATGGTGAGAATAGATTGTCTATGAAGAAATTTCTCAGAAAACCAAAAATATAGCTGCTTTTCTGTTCACACTAGTGACACAAAGACTGGGAGCTACATTTTATATTTTACTGTCTGCACTTTCCATACCTTTCCTGTAGGTTAGCATAATGAAACCTAAACAGGAAAAGGAATTAATAGGCAGTGAATAAACTGCAGAAGTCACATAGATCAGTTCAGTAATGACCATCAATGTTATTCTCTAACTCCTGTTCACAGCTACAGCATAAAGAAAAGGAGTACTTGTGGCACCTTAGAGGCTAACAAATTTATTTCTGCCTTCCACACATAATAGAGATGAGCCAGAGGTGAAATACCTGTGAGTGTTGCCAGAATACATGCGGGCAATTCCATAATCTCGCCCTCCTGGTGTCTCACAAAGGCTGAGTCAAGTGTTTAGTTCTTACACCCAACCCCCCACCCCCACAAACACACACATGATGAAAAAGACAATTCTTTTAATAGAAGAAGAGGAGAAAACAGAATCCCAATCCACTTATATATACTCATTATCGCTAGTTTTAACAACAATGAAATTAGTATTGGAACTAAATTAGAACACGACTCCGTTGTATATGGATTCTGCCTTCCTCCCAGCCTCAAGCTAACTTGAAATATTAAGGCCCAAATTTTCATGGGTCTCATAAATTGCTTCCACAAAATCTGTGCATGCATCTATTTGTGCATGTAAATCTCTGTTTACATATGAAGGTATGGGGTTTTCATGCACAATTGGATACATGCATACATGTTGCAGGTGAAATTTAAATAGCTCCATTTGAACATTTGCGCTTAAGTGCAAAATGTATACGTGATAAGTAAATATCTGTTCCTTTCTCTCCTGTGCTATGGCAAAAATGGGTAAACAGATTGTGACAGGGTTGGACCAGATGGCTACAGGAGAGTGATAGATGGCAGATATATTAGTCCCAGGTTAAGTAGGTCCCTTTTCCTTGGGTAAGGTAACAGGGAAGGTTCCAGAACAATCAGGAACCTTCTGGAAACAATTAAGACAGACAGGCTGATTAGAACACCTGCAGCCAATCAAGAAGCTGCTAGAATCAATTAAGGCAGGCTAATCAGGGTATGTCAAGGTTCCTCCCCTACTCTGAACTCTAGGGTACAGATGTGGGGACCTGCATGAAAAACCTCCTAAGCTTATCTTTACCAGCTTAGGTCAAAACTTCCCCAAGGTACAAAATATTCCACCCGTTGTCCTTGGACTGGCCGCTACCACCACCAAACTAATACTGGTTACTGGGGAAGAGCTGTTTGGACGCGTCCTTCCCCCCAAAATACTTCCCAAAACCTTGCACCCCACTTCCTGGACAAGGTTTGGTAAAAAGCCTCACCAATTTGCCTAGGTGACTACAGACCCAGACCCTTGGATCTGAGAACAATGAAAAAGCATTCAGTTTTTTACAAGAAGACTTTTAATAAAAAATAGAAGTAAATAGAAATAAAGAAATCCCCCCTGTAAAATCAGGATGGTAGATATCTTACAGGGTAATTAGATTCAAAAACATAGAGAACCCCTCTAGGCAAAACCTTAAGTTACAAAAAAGATACACAGACAGAAATAGTTATTCTATTCAGCACAATTATTTTCTCAGCCATTTAAAGAAATCATAAACTAACACATACCTAGCTAGATTACTTACTAAAAGTTCTAAGACTCCATTCCTGGTCTATCCCCGGTAAAGACCAGCATATAGACAGACACAGACCCTTTGTTTCTCTCCCTCCTCCCAGCTTTTGAAAGTATCTTGTCTCCTCATTGGTCATTTTGGTCAGGTGCCAGCGAGGTTACCTTTAGCTTCTTAACCCTTTACAGGTGAGAGGAGCTTTCCCCTGGCCAGGAGGGATTTCAAAGGGGTTTACCCTTCCCTTTATATTTATGACACGCCCCCCAAATCTCAGCTAGGGTGAAACACTGGCTGGGATTTCTTCCTGGAGCTCTAGGAAAAACAGAGTTAATAAGACACATGCATCTCTAAATATACTACCAAGTACATAAAGACTAACAATATTTTCCACATCTCAAGGACGATTTTAACCAGTTGATTCTGGGAAACTTTCACGGGAGAGTGCATCAGCCACTTTGTTAGAAGCTCCTGAGATGTGTTGGATGTCGAAATCAAAATCTTGGAGAGCTAAACTCCACCGAAGAAGTTTTTTGTTAGTTTCCTTGATGGTGTGAAGCCACTTCAGTGCAGCATGGTCGGTTTGCAGGTGGAAACGCCGTCCCCAAACATATGGGCGTAGTTTTTCCAGAGCATAGACAATGGCGTAACATTCTTTTTCAGTGACTGACCAGTTGCTTTCCCTCTCAGACAGTTTTTTGCTGAGAAACACTACAGGGTGGAATTCTTGATCAGGTCCTTTCTGCATTAAAACTGCTCCCACACCACGCTCGGACGCATCTGTGGTTACTAGGAATGGTTTGTCAAAGTCTGGGGCCCTTAGTACAGGGTCAGACATGAGTGTCGCTTTAAGCTTGTTAAAGGCCTTCTGACACTTTTCGGTCCACTGAACAGCATTTGGTTGTTTCTTTTTGGTTAGGTCTGTCAGTGGGGCAGCGATTTGGCTGTAGTGCAGTACAAATCGTCTGTAATAACCAGCCAAGCCTAAGAAGGATTGAACCTGTTTCTTTGACTTTGGGACAGGCCACTTTTGGATAGCATCCACTTTGGCCTGTAGGGGGCTGATAGTTCCTTGACCCACCTGGTGTCCAAGGTAAGTCACTCTGTTTAGGCCTATTTGACACTTCTTAGCCTTAACAGTTAGTCCTGCCTCCCTTATGCGCTCAAGGACTTTTTGTAGATGTTCCAAGTGGTCTGCCCAGGAATCCGAAAATATGGCCACGTCGTCAAGGTAGGCGACTGCATATTCTCCTAATCCCGCTAGGAGACCATCTACAAGTCTTTGGAAAGTGGCGGGTGCATTTCTCAGCCCGAAAGGGAGTACATTAAATTCATACAGCCCGAGATGTGTGATGAAGGCTGACCTTTCCTTGGCAGATTCATCTAGCGGTACCTGCCAGTACCCCTTGGTTAAGTCCAAGGTAGAGATGAACTGGGCCCGTCCCAGTTTCTCTAATAGTTCATCTGTGCGTGGAATTGGATAGTTGTCTGGGCGAGTTACAGCATTTAGCTTACGGTAGTCCACGCAAAAACGTATTTTCCCATCTGGTTTGGGAACTAGAACCACTGGAGATGCCCATGCACTTTCAGAGGGGCGGATTACACCCATCTGTAACATATCCTGGATCTCCCGTTCTATAGCAGTTTTAGCTTGAGGAGACACCCGGTAAGGTTGGACCCTAATTGGGCGAGCATTACCTGTGTCAATGGAGTGGTATGCCCGTTCAGTCAGTCCTGGGGTGGCTGAGAACGTTGGTGCGTAGCTAGTGCACAGCTCCTGGATCTGCTGTCGCTGCATACGCCCAAGGGTCATGGAGAGGTTCACCTCTTCCACACCACCAGCACATTTCCCTTCGTAGTAGACCTCTTCAGGCCACTCAGCGTCGTCTCCTCCCTGGGCTGTAAACTGACAAACCTTTAATTCTCTGGAATAAAAGGGCTTTAGAGAATTAATATGGTACACCTTAGGCTTTCGGTTGGAGGTGGGGAATGCTATGAGATAATTAACAGCTCCCAGGCGCTCCTGGACCATGAATGGCCCTTCCCACGATGCTTCCATTTTATGGGCCTGGAGCGCCTTTAAGACCATGACCTGGTCTCCTACTTTGAAGGAACGCTCTCTGGCATGTTTATCATACCAGGCTTTTTGCTCTTTTTGAGCATCCTGTAAGTTTTCTCTAGCAAGGGCTAAAGAGTTTCGGAGGGTGTTTTGTAGGTTGGTTACAAAGTCCAGAATGTTAGTTCCTGGAGAAGGTGTAAATCCCTCCCATTGCTGCTTCACCAACTGCAATGGCCCCTTAACCTCACGGCCATATACAAGTTCAAATGGGGAAAACCCTAAACTGGGATGTGGTACAGCTCTGTAGGCAAGAGCAACTGCTGCAATACTAGGTCCCAATCATTGGAGTGCTCATTTACGAATTTACGTATCATGGCCCCCAAAGTTCCATTAAACTTCTCCACCATGCCATTTGTTTGATGATGGTAAGGAGTGGCAACCAAGTGATTTACCCCATGAGCTTCCCAAAGGTTTTTCATAGTTCCTGCCAGGAAATTAGTCCCTGCATCTGTGAGGATGTCGGAGGGCCAACCTACCCTGGCAAAAATGTCTGCTAGTGCCTGGCACACACTTTTAGCCCTGGTGTTGCTTAGAGCTACTGCTTCCGGCCATCGGGTGGCAAAATCCATGAAAGTCAGTATGTACTGCTTTCCTCTGGGTGTCTTTTTCGGAAAAGGACCCAGAATATCCACAGCTACTCGCTGAAATGGAACTTCAATGATGGGGAGTGGTTGTAGAGGGGCTTTGACCTGGTCTTGGGGTTTTCCCACTCTTTGGCACACCTCACAAGACTGGACATAGGTAGAAACATCCTTGCCCATTCCCTCCCAGTGGAATGACCCCCCCAAATGGTCTTTGGTCCTGTTCACCCCAGCATGGCCACTAGGGTGATCGTGGACTAAGCTCAAGAGCTTGGCCCGGTATTTAGTTGGAACTACCAACTGTCTCTGAGGATGCCAGTCTTCCTGGTGTCCACCAGAAAGAGTTTCCTTGTATAAAAGTCCTCTTTCTACAACAAATCTGGATCGATTAGAAGAGCTGAGAGGTGGTGGGTTGCTCCGTGCCGCCGTCCAAGCTCTCTGGAGGCTTTCATCCGCTTCCTGTTCGGTCTGGAACTGTTCCCTTGATGCTGGAGACATCAGTTCCTCATTGGATTGTGGACCTAGGCTTGGTCCCTCTGGAAGCGATATAGGGGATGGAGCTGTTTCTGTTGACTGTGAACCGCTCTCCGCTGGTGCACTATGTTGGGATTCAGTCTCCGGCTGAGCCTCTTGTGTAGGGTTATCGGCTGCTGCCAGTTCAGGTTTGGTGGGGCCCTCTGGTGTTGAGGTTGCAAGTACTGGATTCAGTGCTAACACGGGGTCTGGTGTTGGTTGTTTGGCTGGTTCCGGTTCTGGGACTGGTTCCGTCTGGGTCTCTGGGACTGGATCCACTACTGCTGTTGCAGACATTGGCCTGGGGTCCAGGTCCATCACCTCTGACCGGGTCCTGATAGAAGTTTCCAGAACAGAGTTAGGCCTCACGGCTTGTTTAGCCTGGCTGCGGGTGACCGTTCCCACCCTCTTGGCCTGCTTCACATGCTTGGCCAAGTCTTCCCCCAACAGCATGGGGATGGGATAATCATCATAGACTGCAAAAGTCCACATTCCTGACCAGCCCTTATACTGGACAGGCAACTTGGCTGTAGGCAAATTGAAAGAGTTGGACTTGAAGGGTTGAATTGTCACTTGGATCTCTGGGTTGATTAAATTGGGGTCCACTAAGGAAGCATGGATAGCTGACACTTGTGCTCCGGTGTCCCTCCACGCGGTGACCTTCTTCCCGCCCACACTCACAGTTTCCCTCCGCTCCAAGGGTATGTGGGAGGTATCTGGGCCTGTGGACCTCTGGTGTGATTCCGGTGCAATGAACTGTAATCTGTTGGGGTTCTTGGGGCAGTTGGCCTTTACATGCCCCAGCTCGTTACATTTAAAACATCGTCCAGCTGACGGGTCACTGGGGCGAGGAGGGTTGCTGGAGAACGGGGTGGTGGGACGATAAGGGGTCTGGAGGGTTCTTTGGGAGGTAGGTGGGGCTTTGGGCGGCCCCCGGTAATAAGGTGTGGTCTGGGGTGGTCCCTTCTGGTCTCCGCTCCAACTGCGACCAGGTTTCTTCTTCTCTGCCACCTCCACCCATCTGGCTCCAATCTCTCCTGCCTCGATTACAGTTTTGGGTTTCCCATCTAGGATGTATCTTTCTATTTCCTCAGGAACACCCTCTAAGAATTGTTCCATTTGCATTAGGAAGGGCAAATTTACTGGAGAGTCAACACTTGCTCCTGATATCCAGGCATCCCAATGTTTCACAATGTGGTAGGCATGTCGGGTAAATGACATGTCTGGTTTCCACCTTAGGGCTCTGAACCTCCGACGAGACTGCTCGGGTGTTATCCCCATTCTGACTCTCGCCTTGGATTTAAACAGTTCATACTTGTTCATGTGTTCTTTAGGCATTTCAGCTGCCACCTCAGCTAAGGGTCCACTGAGCTGCGGCCTCAGCTCTACCATGTATTGGTCAGTAGAGATGTTGTACCCAAGGCAGGCCCTTTCGAAGTTTTCTAAGAAGGCCTCAGTATCATCACCTGCCTTGTAGGTGGGGAACTTTCTGGGATGGGAAGTGGTATTTGGAGAAGGATTGCTAGGGTTTGTTGGGATATTCCGCTGAGCCTTTATCTTCTCCACCTCCTCCACATGCTTCCTCTCTTTTTCCTTCTCCTCCAGTTCTTTGGCCCTTGCTTCCATTTCTTTGTCCCTTGCTTCCATTTTCAGCCGCATGAGTTCTATCTGTCTTTCATGTTCCCTTTGTTTTTCCGCAGCCTGAAATCTGGCTAATTCCAGCTTTTGTCGAGCCGTGGATTTTGTCATTCTAACCTCTCTGTTTTTAACTAACTTTACACCCAAGGTTTAGAAATAAACAAACAAAACTTGGCTATAAAATTTTTCTGTGCTGGAATAGAATACCTATTCTCTGATAGTGATTGTCAGCCTACAGAAAAGGACAATTCCCTTGTCTCTGCTCTGGGCCCAAATCAAAGCAAAAAACCTCCAACTACTTGGAAACCTGCTTACCAGCAGCCCAAAGGAAAAAAAAGATTCCCTTTCAAACCTGTGCTCCTTGTAAAACAAAAAAATCAAAATCCTAAAAAAAAACCCCTGCCACTTTTGTCTCCAGGCAAATGGGTAGAACACACGCCCCCTATTTAGTTTTAGGAAGAAAAGAAAAAAAATAAAACTCTGGGTTGGAAGACTGTGAATTTCCCTGCAGGAGTTAAGTACCCTGCCTCCAGGCAAAGAAAACCTGCAATTCACAAAGATAATCCCCTTTTGTCTCTGCTTGGCCACAAAGCAGAGAAAAACCAAGCTGCTTTCAGTTTCAGCTGCTTTCTGGACTTCCTTTCCAAAGGAAAAAAAAATTTCCTTTTTAAAATCTGTATTTCTAGTTCAAAAAATCTCAACTGGATCTCAAAATGATTTCAGGTTAATCCCACCACTATGCCACCATGTCAAGCTTCCTCCCCCACTCTGAACTCTAGGGTACAGATGTGGGGACCTGCATGAAAAACCTCCTAAGCTTATCTTTACCAGCTTAGGTCAAAACTTCCCCAAGGTACAAAATATTCCACCTGTTGTCCTTGGACTGGCCGCTACCACCACCAAACTAATACTGGTTACTGGGGAAGAGCTGTTTGGACGCTTCCTTCCCCCCAAAATACTTCCCAAAACCTTGCACCCCACTTCCTGGACAAGGTTTGGTAAAAAGCCTCACCAATTTGCCTAGGTGACTACAGACCCAGACCCTTGGATCTTAAGAACAATGAACAATCCTCCCAACACTTGCACCCCCCCTTTCCTGGGAAATGTTGGATAAAAAGCCTCACCAATTTGCATAGGTGACCACAGACCCAAACCCTTGGATCTGAGAACAATGAAAAAGCATTCAGTTTTTTACAAGAAGACTTTTAATAAAAAATAGAAGTAAATAGAAATAAAGAAATCCCCCCTGTAAAATCAGGATGGTAGATATCTTACAGGGTAATTAGATTCAAAAACATAGAGAACCCCTCTAGGCAAAACCTTAAGTTACAAAAAAGATACACAGACAGAAATAGTTATTCTATTCAGCACAATTATTTTCTCAGCCATTTAAAGAAATCATAAACTAACACATACCTAGCTAGATTACTTACTAAAAGTTCTAAGACTCCATTCCTGGTCTATCCCTGGCAAAGACCCAGCATACAGACAGACACAGACCCTTTGTTTCTCTCCCTCCTCCCAGCTTTTGAAAGTATCTTGTCTCCTCATTGGTCATTTTGGTCAGGTGCCAGCGAGGTTACCTTTAGCTTCTTAACCCTTTACAGGTGAGAAGAGCTTTCCCCTGGCCAGGAGGGATTTCAAAGGGGTTTACCCTTCCCTTTATATTTATGACAGGGTACCTGGGTTTAAAAAAGGAGCTCACTTCAGTTTGTGGTGCACATGTGAGGAGCTGGGAGCAAGAGGTGCTAGGAGCTGAGAGTGAGAATGTATACTGTTGGAGGACTGAGGAGTACAAGCATTATCAGTAATCAGGAGGAAGGTCCTATGGTGAGGATAAAGAAGGTGTTGGGAGGAGACCATGGGGAAGTAGCCCAGGGAGTTGTAGCTGTCGCACAACTCCTGTTCCAGGAGGCACTCTAGACAGCTACATTCCACAGGGCCGTGGGCTGAAACCCGGAGTAGAGGGCGGGCCTGGGTTTGCCCCAAACCTCCCAACTCCTGCTCAGACACAGGAGAAGTTGACCTGGACGAAAATGGCCAAACTGAGGGCTGCCGTGAAGCTCCGAGGCAAGCAAATCCGCCAATAAGTGCAAGACCCACCAAGTCAGAGGAGGAACTTTGTCACAAGATGTATCTGAAAATGTGTGAATGCTTGCCTACATAAGTTTTTCAAGTTACATACTGAAACGTTATATGATATTTTCAGAATCAAATAAAATATTGGTATCTGTTTTCAGCCCTGAAACTAGTATGTTTTATACGTTATATGAAAATTGCTGAGTCTAGGTGTGGTGTTACAGTAGGTGTCATTAAAATGTAATTTACATACAAAATGTGGGTTTGCAACATTCTTTTTTCAATCAGAAGCGTATATCCTTTTGATAACTCTTTTCCCATTTGATTTACTAACAGTGTCTTCAGGATGAGCAGGGAAAAATACACCAAGCAACAGTTTTTCTTTTCCAAATGTAAACTGTTTTATTGTTCAAGCTGAGGTTAGAAACAGTGAAAACTTTATTTCAGTAGAAAATGCTGGCACTGAAAAGCCTGAAGCAATGTAGACTTTGTGGTTCTGCTTTTGAACAAAAGGTAAAGGTGGATGTGGAAGCTAAGTACTGAGGGCTAGACCTTTCCTTCTGCTATCCTGGTGGACGAGGTGAAAGGAGAGAACAGCCAGCTTCTATCCCCTTGTGTGAACAGTGGGTCAGGATCTCTTCCTAGAGTTCCAGGAAATACTGGGAGAATGGTCCAACAATCAAGTTGGTCCCGCATAATGGTCCAAAGGGGACACTGTCTGCTAGCAAGGGGGGAAGTCTGCTTTTTCTGGTGGCTGGTTCATATGCTGCAGTTGGGGGTGTATGCTGCTCCTGTGCAGTGAAGTGGGCTCCAAAGAATATCCCCATTCATGCCCCTTGTAATTAGTCCTTGGATCTCAGGCTTCCTCGAGCAGAGGACACCTTTGCCAGAATCCATGCTCTTCTTTGGAAAGCCAGCAGGAAATGTAACCAGAGACCATATAAATAGCTAAGTAACTTTATATGATTAAAATATGACCATGTGGATCATTGTTGCTATCACTGTTATATAACTGCAATAAATCTTGTACAAAGTATGTCAGGTAAGGTGCCAATGAAAAAGTTATGATTTGCTGAATATGATTATCCAATCTGTATGCATGTGTCATTTTTGTATCTGAAGTTATAAATATTGACTATGTACCTGTATTTCAAATGTGTTTGCACTTGTGGTAACACCCACAGGGTAATTTGTATCCAGTCTGGCCAGCACATTGTGAATGGAGTATTCAAGTTGATTGCTCATTAATGAACACAATGGACCATGTAGGAAGCCTATCCACACCTGATGGACTTCGACCTGAACGTTCTAACTCGAGTATGGGTAATGGCCTCTGCTATGACTCATCAAAGCATGCAAGGGTATGTGACTCGCTCATGTGACTCCAAACTCCGTCTTGTGCCTGTAATTTTCCAAAAACTGAGTGTCAAGGTTCCTTCCCCACTTTAAACCCTGGGGTACAGATGTGGGGACCTGCATGAAAGACCCCCTAAGCTTATTCTTACCAGCTTAGGTTAAAAACTTACTCAAGATACAAACTTTGCCTTGTCCTTGAACCCTATGCTGCCACCACCAAGCGTGTTAAACAAAGAACAGAAAGAGCCACTTGGAGACGTCTTCCCCCAAAAATATCCCCCCAAGCCCTACACCCCCTTTCCTGGGGAAGGCTTGATAAAAATCCTCACCAATTTTCATAGGTGAACACAGACCCAAGCCCTTGGATCTTAAGAACAATGAAAAATCAATCAGGATCTTAAAAGAAGAATTTTAATTAAAGAAAAGGTAAGAGAATCACCTCTGTAAAATCAGGATGGTAACTACCTTACAGGGTAATCAGATTCAAAACATAGAGAATCCCTCTAGGCAAAACCTTAAGTTACAAAAAGACAAAAACCGGAATATACATTCCATTCAGCACAGCTATTTCACCAGCCATTAAACAAAAGAAAATCTAACACATTTCTAACTAGATTGCTTACTTACTTTTTACTGGAGTTCTGAAGAGCATTCCTGATCTGTTCCTGGCAAAAGCATCACACAGACAGACAGACCCTTTGTTTCCCCTGCCTCCAGTTTTGAAAGTATCTTGTCTCCTCATTGGTCATTTTGGTCAGGTGCCAGCGAGGTTATCTTAGCTTCTTAACCCTTTACAGGTAAAAGGGTTTTGCCTCTGGCCAGGAGAGATTTTATAGTTCTGTATACAGAAAGGTGGTTACCCTTCCCTTTATATTTATGGCACTGAGGCAATGGGTTTTCCTAGCAGAAGTTGTAAAAGGCACATTGAAACAACTCCATTTTGCCTCTTTCTTGCTCTGATCTCTGGACTATGGACTTGTACTAATGGGAGAATTCTAACCAAAGGACTGAGGACCATCCAATCTTTTGGAAGCCACCAGAGACTTAACAAGCCAGCAGTTTATACTTTCACTGCTTCAAACGTGATACAAGAACTTTGAAATTATTGTATCTATTTGATTCCTTTAACCAATTGTAATTCTCACCTCTTTCTCTTCTCTTATAAATAAATCTTTAGATATTATGTACTAAAAGATTGGCAACAGGGTGATTATTGGGTAAGATCTTAGTTATATATTGGCCTGGGAATGTGCTGGTCCATTGGGATCAGAAGAACCCTTTGGTTGATGACATTGGTTTTAAATAACCACTCATCATTAAGTCTAGTGTCTAGATGTTAAATCCAGGCTTGGAATACCTAAGGAGGTTGCATTTGTGACTTCTCGCTAGCCAGTGTGGTGAGACAGAAGTTTAGTTTTGTTGCTAGTGGAGTATATCTTATAGAAGAATAACCACCAACATTTTGGGGTGTGTCTACCCTATTTCTCAGCAGTTTGTCCTAAATTTGGAATTCTTAGTTGTGACCCACTGAGGTACGGTGACAAGTTACTATAGGAAACAGAACATCGACATGCACAGAACAAAGTGTGTTAAAGATTGATACTGATGTTTCAATGTGGAAAGAAGTTGTAGATTGTAAATGGTAGGAAGTGTTATTACATTTCCCTGTCTTTATAAGTGTAAACCTCATTGCCAATAACATAGATATCTTCTCATTAGTATATACTATTTGTATTATAATGTTGCCTAGGGGCCCCAATCATAATCAGGGCCTCATTGTGGTAAGTGATGTATAAGCAAAGAATAATAGACAATTCCTGTGCATCTGAACCTGCTTAATCTGATGTCGCAGTTTTGTGAGAGTCACTTGTATAAAGAGAGAAGCTTCTGAGTCTTGTTCTGCTCTGATGGTAATTTGGGCTGCAAGGGAAAATAACTGGAGGCCACGCAAGGATTGGGTCTGGCTTGGTGGACTTCAATATTCAATACTATGCATCCGGAAGATAACTGTGGTCTTGTATCCAAAATATTAGAACAGTGCAAGGAAATTTGTCTCAAAAAGAATTTAGTAAGTGGATAATGCCACCATATTAAGTTAAATCCTCTAAAACATCTGGGTGAAATCCTGGGCCCATTGAAGTTGATGGGATTTGGCCATTGATTTCAGTATAACCAAGATTTCACCCTCTGTTCTCAGGGCTGTTCCTGCTCTGCCCTGGTTCCCCCTCCTTCTTGGGAGCACAGAGGACTGCCTTTTGTATGAGTGCAGTGATTGCTATTGAAGCAATCAGTATTTGGTACAGAATCCTGTCCAACACAGCACAGGTTTTCCCTATGGTCCAGTTGGACATGACTTTGGGGTACTTGTAGGCAAATTATCTTTTTAATGGTGAGACACACAAATCTGTTGGTTTTTCACGACAGTAACAGTGTCATTCAGAGCAGAGGGGCCAGAAGAAAAAAAGTTGTTTTTTCAAGGGAGTTGAGCACCCCCAACTCCATTTGAAGTCAGTGGGAGCTGCGTGCTCAACGCTTCTGAAAATCAGACTGTCTGCCTTTAGCCCAAATGACAGAGCTGCAATTCAAGCCTTCAAGAAAGATGCCTGCTTTCTTTGGAACCACTCTAAAAACCAGTTTCAGCTTCCAGAGAGAGTGAGAGGGAGGCAGGGTCGGGGAGGGAAAGAGAGAGACCCTTCCCCAACTCAGGGATATGGTATTCTCACATAAACTTAAACCAGCTGTGCCTCTTCAGAATCATCAGAATGTCACAGAGGAGAGTGTCAAGTGAGACAGCCACAGCGTTGTACCTGATCCTCAGCTTCCATAATCAGAATCTATGGATTTCTTCATTCCTTCCCAGTTTGTATCACCAGTGACTTTGTTGTATATCACAGGCCTTTCCATTGCTTCAGACACATGACCAGCCCAAGTGCACTGGTGGTATGTTCACTGCATAAGGGGCTGTGTTCTCTCTCACACACACACACAAACACTCACACACAGCAGCTTTAGCAAATGAATTTAAGTGCCCATCTTTACACAGATAAACTTCATACAGGTTCAGAATTTATATAAACTCAGACTTGCTCTAGTCAGATATAAGCATTGCCATTGCTGCTATGCTATACCCAATAATCACTGTGTTTACTGATTAATGGCTAGTCTTACAGGCTTTTAGAAGAAAAGTAAAAATAGCCGTATGGAGAGCATGTCCTTCAATGTCCTTCACCCTTCGCTGTACCGGGAAATTCCTACCATTCACATCTCCTCTGCTACCATGGGGCTCTGGCTGCTCCCATCCTTCCCAAGAGAAAGAATGTCCTGAATTGCTTCCGCCAACATGCCAAGGGGTCACCACTTTTTTCCAGCCGCACTCTTCTCTCATCCTGCTCAGACCTGCTCTGTGAACGGTTTTGCGAAGGAATCAGCACCACACTGCACAAAGTAAGATCACAATCTGGCTTGCTCCAGTCCTAGAAAATGTGACCTGATCCATGCTAAACATTTTCCAATTCATTTCCTTTATTGCACAGGAAAATGTGCTACATTATAGTTCTGGTTAAAATATAAAATTATGTGCACCCGTCATAACTTGTTTTGCTTTTTGAAATATCACTAAAAAGATAGGCAAGAACAGCCAATAGAGTATGCATGATATCAAGCATTTTTATAACCGAGTCAAATCCTGAACTCCTCATTTAATCTTTATTCAGGAAAACCTCCTAGTGAGCCCAGTCCTGGGAAATGCCAAGTGCCCTCAACTACTATAGAAGAATTGGGCCCATTGAGTTCAATGACCACACAGCCTGAGTAAGGATTGTGTAGAAAGTGAGGACAGACAATTCAGTGATTGTGAAAAGACTGGTATTCAGGAAAACAAATCAGAGGAAATGGGTTTCTCCTATGTTTTAACAGGTAGAGAAACGTGTGAAGGGGACGAGTGGGATTGAAGACACCATGGCAGGGTACTGATCAGCAAGTAGGCTAAAGGAATGTAATGTCTGGCTGTGAAACCACATTTGTTACCACTGATTTTTACCTTGATAGTATGTGGTTTTATTATCTGAGCTTCTGGCATAGACTTGGTGGAACATTAAAATGGCAGATCTAGTTTTTTGGACTGAGTTATCTGATAAATTGTCCAGTAAAAACATAAGTCAGCCTGCCTAAACTGAACTGCAAAGCAAGAGGCTGTTGTGCTGGTTTATGTTGCTAAAGAACTTTATTCAAATAATAAATAGGGGGAGTCGAGATGGTGCTTTGGAAATGACATTTTCTATTGGTAATAGCCCAAAGTAGAAAAATGAACTCCACTCTTCTCATTCCTTCCTATTGTCCCTCCCTTCAAAAGCCATTAATTTTATTCAAACTTGGATCAATTTTTGATTTCACATACACATCAGCAAACAGCTGTGTCATTAAGTGTATCAAATTTGGCATTTTCAAAACAGTATATATCTGCTTATGTATCTTTGGTGATTCAGAGGCTTTCAGTGCATGGACTTTTGAGAGGATAAGAATGGTGGAATTCTTGAAATTTAGCACCTCAAGTACAATAAGCCCTTTCATTTAGATTTAGTAAGATTCATGCTCTCAATGATTGTCACATCATATGATCATTCTTTCATAAACCATACCATCTGTAGGTTGTCATTCCCAAATCCTTGCCCACATGGCAGCTGTCTTTTATAAATCTAGATAAATGCTAATTTTAGATCATTAAAAAGAAATGGTTCAGCGATTCCCAGGCCACTGTGATCATCTAGCCTGATCTCCTGCATAACACATGCCAGAAAACTTCCCCAAAATAATTCCTCCAGCATATTTTATAGAAACACATCCAATCTTGATTTAAAATTGTCAGTGATGGAGAATCCACCATGACCCTTGATAATTTTTTCCAGTGGTTAATTATACTCATTGTTAAAACATTATGCCTTATTTCTAGTCTCAAGTTTATCAAGCTTCAACTTCCAGCTACTGGATCATGATACAACTTTCCCTTCTAGACTGAAGAGCCCATTATTAAATATTTGTTCCCCCTGAAGATACTGATAAACTGTAGTTAAGTCATCCCTTAACCTTCTCTTTGTTAGGTTAAATATATTAAGTGCTGTAAGTCTATCACTATATATGATTTCTAGTCATTTCATTCTCATGGCTCTTCTCTGAACCTTCTCCAATTTATCAAAATCCTTCTTGAACTGTTGGCACCAGAATTGAACACAGTATTCCAGCAGTAGTCACACTAGTGCCAAATACAGAGGTAAAATAACCTCTTTACACGTACGTGAGATTCTCCTGTTTATGCATCCCAGGATCACATTAGCTCTTTTGGCCACAGAGTTACATTGGGATCTCATGTTCAGCTGATTATCCACCACAACCCCCAAATCTTTTTCAAAGTCATGTCTTCCCAGGACAGAGTCCTCCATCCTGTAAGCATGGCCTATATTCTTTGTTCCTAGGTGTATACATTTACATTTAGCTGTATTAACATGCATATTGTTTGCTTGAGCCCAATTTACAATGTGATCCAGATCACTCTGATTCAGTGAACTGTCCTCTTCCTTATTTACCACTCCCCCAATTTTTGTGTCATCTGCTAACTTTATCAGTGATGATTTTGTTTTCTTCCAGGTCATTGATAAAAGTGTTAAATAGCATAGGGCCAAGAACCAATCCATGCAATACCCCACTGGAAACACACCAGTTTTAATCCATTTAATGTTGAAGATTAGAACTCTGGTGGGTGAGGTAGAGGATAGTTTGCTATCTTGTACTGATCTAGATTATGCACTGCAGCTAGCTACATGACTCAAGAGAAAAGGAAGAACTCTGTGTAATGTGAGGCATCAGAAGCTACTCCTGTTTTTTTAATATCAATGGCACCAGAGTGGGTACGTTAGTGCATCTTTGTCAATGAGAGACTGGGGTGTGGGCATTGAGAGTGTAGCATGGAGATGACTTCTGAAGCCATTTAAAAAAAAGGAATTAAGAAACATCTCCATATAGAAGGCCCCAGGAACTAAATGCTGTTAGTCCACAGAAGAGATACAGCAATAGCAAGAGATGTGCCTAACCTGTCCTTGGAGGGACCACTTCTAGGCCCATTCAACAACTTAATTAAAATTGCCTACAAGCATGCTGTACAGGATGGGGTTTTGTATGTGAAATAGAGACCTGTCTGCTAGTAGCTGAACTAAGATTATTGATTTATCTACACAGCTCCAACAGCCCTCAGATGCTAGTGACTCTTAGTCATTACTGAAAAATTGAACCTACTGAAAATAACTTTTCAGAAGACTTTTTTTTACTGGTTCTGCTTACAGGTCAAAAACACAACCACTGCTGCTCTAGATAGCCCTGACACATCTAGAGCCAACAGATCCCTGTCCATTTCAGGCTCTGTGCTGGAATGGATTTCTCACAAATATGGTAAATCTTCTAGAACCTGATCCTGCAAAAACATCACCTTGTGACTTCAATGCACTGACCTGAGTAAGAATTGCATGTGGGAGTTGGACCAGAGGTTCTCAACCTCTTTCTTTCTGAGCTCCCCCTCCCCCTGCCCCTCATGGTATAAAAACTCCACGGCCTGCCTGTGCCACAATAACTGGTTTTCTGCATATAAAAGCGAGGTTGGCATTAGGCGGTAGCAAGCAGGGCAGTTGCCTGAGACCCCATGCCACAGGGGCCCCCATGAAGCTACATTTTTCAGGGTTCTGCTTCAGCCCTACATGGCAGGGCTCAGGGACCTGAGCTTCAGCCCCATGAGGTGGAACTTTGGCTTTCTGCCCTGGGCCCCAGCGAGTCTAATGCTGGCCCTGCTTGGAGGCCCCCCTGAAATCTAATCAAGGCCCTCTGGGGGGCCCAGACCCCTGCTTGAGAACTATTGAGTTAGACTGTGCAGGATTGGATGTGTATTGTCTTTCTCTACCCTATACTGTCCCTATCAATTTTTGTAACTTTTATGTGGCCTTGCCAGAAGCAATGTTCCCTCTAATTTTTGACAGGCCGTGGTGCACAAAACATTTCTTCTGTGCAAATTTTTGAAGCAGAGTTCAAATTTGTGCGCCATGAGGCAAATGCACCCAAGCAAGTAAAATGCTTATATATTTAAAAAGTTTTAATTTGCAATTTGTGATAATAATAGTTTTACACCATGTTATTTTATAAATGTCATTTTAAATACTTAGAAAAAGGAAATTTAACCATTCTTCATAAAGCAGAAGCATTACGCTTTATGATCTTTTTTATAGACAATCACAAGCATATATCAAGCACATATTAATCATGATCATTATCAGTCCATAGGCTTCTGCCCGTTGGTGTCCACTTTCACCTTTAATTCTATACCCATTTCCAAAAAGATTTTGATAAACATATAATAAAGACAATTTAATAAGTATGCCATTATGTCAATTTATATGGGTTTTCAGATAGAGACATCATAAGTAAAGAAAGAAAAACAAGAGTTTGTGTTTTAAATTTAAAATTTTCCTAAAAAATATCAATAAATGATTATCAGCCAAGAATAACATATGTAATTACAAATGCATTTTAATTTCCTTATTGGTCGAAATGTCAAAGACTGCTAAACTAACCTTACTGTTTTTCCCTGCGATCCTTTTCATTTGCCCATTCAGTATAAATTCTGTCCAGATCTATCAGTCCTCCATCCAGCTGGTAACTCTTAATACACATCAGCATGTCCAAATGATCTACCTGTAAACGATTCCGTAGTTTGTTTTTTAAAGTGTTCATTAAGCTAAAGCCACACTCACAGTCTGCACTTGATGCTAGGAATGCTCCTCCAATATCCATCAACTTTGCAAGATCCTGAAACTGTTTGTTCTGGTGAGCAAATGTCACCATGTCCGGGAAACTTAAAACCAATTGGCTTTTGATTCTTTCGGTTACTGCAAACTTGAAGTCATTGTACTGACTGACTATAACAATCTCTTCAGCAAGAAAGTCTTTGTATTTTGAACATAGGGATTTGACAGATGACGCTTTAAGAAATCCAACTTCCATACATTGTTCCACATTTTTCCTGTTGAAAATTCTCCCGAAGCTCTGGTGTCTCGACAACATACATAAACCACTCCATTGTCCTCATCATATGTGAATATTTCACGAAGTTTAACAAGCATTACACTATGTGACTTCAGTGTAACCATCTCTATATTCTCATCCAGCCATCCAGATTTAAATGAAGTCGCTGTTCTTTTACGCTTTACACCTCTAGACAGTGACATTTTGGGATTGATTTTTTACCAGATTGGTTTATTTAAAATTAATACTTTTATTATATGGCTACTATTTCAATGTGCTTAACAGCGTGACTCGACAAAAGGGCAAACGGGAGATCATTCAGATCAGGATACCGGAAGTTTGTGCAGAGCTCCGATCACAGCCATGCATCTCTGGCAAAAAAACGCGGGAAAATGGAGATGTGCGGGTCCCAAAGAAGACCTTTATGCTATTTTCACTTTGACCTTGGCAAGTTAGTATATTCTTGTATATGTGGTAAGAAAACCAGGTAAAAAATATATATAGGCAAGGGTGGTGAAAAGTGGGCAACATGAAAAGTAAAGGATAAAAATTTCAAAAGCACCTAAGTTGCATTTTGAAAAGTGACATGTATATCTAGGAGTCTAAGTTCTTTAGACTTCCAATGAGACTTAAGCTCCTAAATACCTACATCACTTTTGATTTAGTGATTTAGGATCCTCAATCTCATTTTCAAAAGTAACTTAGGCACTTCGAGGCTTAACTCTCATGAAAAGTCAATAGAACTTTGGCTCTGAAATACCTATGTCACTTTTGATAAAAGTCATAGGCTCCTAAAACACTTAGATGCTTTTGAAAACTTTACTCACCATCAGATTTTATCCTTTTGGAAGGAGCAGTCTATGTTTTATCCTGTAGCTTCACTGAGGGCCTAATTCTGCCATTCTCTCCATGCGTAATCCTGCTGAGTTCAACAGGACTATTTGCAGAGTAATGTTCAGTGTGAATAAGGATGGTGGCATTGGGCCCTAAGTGCTAAGGGAACATGCTTCAGACGTTAAAGAGCTCATATGTTTTTCAGCCTAGATATAATTATATCTCCCAAGCATTTCTCTCTCTATTTCAGCGTATGCAGTGCTCTCTGCTGGAAGGGTGTGTGTGTGTGTGTGTGTGTGATCTAACAGTACACAGTGTTAAACCAGTCTTTCTTCCATACATATTCATATCAATAAAATGGGTCTTGGTGGGAGGGAGACAACTAACACTCTGCTTTATTCCTAGTCCTCTCTCCTGTATTTCAGCCTCTGATCTTTTATCTAAATTGGCTTCTATTGTCATTTGCTGAATCCATTGCTAGCATATGGCAAAAAGTGCCCTTGGTAAGGTCAATAAGATCATTCTTCAATTTTTCCATCCTCATCTCATGAATTTGTTCTTGGTACAAGCTGACATTCAGGCTATCCCCACAGCCTATAACATTTTCTTGGTTCCTTTTGACCTCCTGTAGGCACCTCATCATTAACACCTCCCGGATCTTCCAGTTTAAAAACTGCACAATTTCTTTCTGGAAGGGTACTTGGAATAAGTGATGGAACATGTTAAAATTTTCTTTGAATCAGAACTGATTCCAGATGGTGTTGCCAGAGGCACAAACTGTTTCATGTCTAAGTAGTACCCCCTTCATTGGCAAACTAGGTGAGGCAAGAACACTGGTCAGATGTGCTGCTACTGGGTATTCATCAAACATTCTTTTCTCTCTAAAGTCCATGCCCTGTGGTATGCTGAACAGTTTCAAATCTACAGGCGGGAGCTAAGAAGGATGAGATATGGGCTCTGTGTGCAGATGGGGTAATGGAAATTGAAGTGGTTTAGTGTTCACATTTTTGAAAACATGCAAATACATTCCCAGACTAACGGTAGGTTCTGCACTAGCTTGCTCTTTCTATTATTTAACAAATAGCATTCAGAAATACTTAAATTTCTTTTCCATAGGTTCTGATAAAGTTTTGCCTCTTCATAATTTCTATTTTTTTAAAATATAGCAATTACATTTTAAATAAGCTCTAGCACCTTGTTACAGGACACTGAACATCTTCAGGGACAATTAATGGGGTAATTGAGGGATTTTACTTTTAGTTTGACTGCACCTCAGCTCAGTAATGAATGAAAACTGTTGCCATGGCTGTTTGGTCTATTCAAAAAGAGATGGAGCTCACAGTCCAGTTCCCATTCGACAGTGACTGTACCAAAGTACCACCAACAAAGCTGCCACTGTGGGGCACCGCCGTGAGCAGTCTCAGCAGAGAGAAGAAGTGACTGGACATGGAGGCTGAACTATCCTCATCCCTAGAAGTGGCTCTTTCAGGTCATAGCTAAGGTACATCAATATAATAGTGAGTGAGTGATGCTTTTAGATCCCCCGCCTTTGCTTATATCTGCTCAGTGGATAAAAATAGAGGACATCATTTTCCAGAGCTATCAATCTGATATCTTTCACTACTGTTAAATTAATTTTAAAATGATGTAAACATGTTAGTAAACTTCTTCCATACCAGTGTTATATGGTATGATTGCAATGCTGAAATTATCTGCAGATGTGAGTTCCTGTCATCCTGTTGGCAAGATAAATGACAAGAAGAGAAGAGTGATCTAGGCATTTAGGTGAGCTGTAAATCTTCTCTTTCCACTTATATGACATTCTCATCTTAGTCCTTCCGGCAGGTAAGATAGAGCCTTTACCACCTCACTGGTGTCAGAATGAATATTGCCCATCCTGAACTTCAGACTAATATACTTTTTTGTGGGAATACCACCTCTTGCGAAGTGGGAAAGGAGAAAGAGATTTTTTAGAGGAGGCCAGTTTACATATAGTTTTGTATATATAATTATACATACTTTTGTAAATGAGTTTGCAAAGCCCTTTCTTTGGGATCTCTTCTGGGTAGAAAGTTGTGTAATAAGTATTTTGGGCTAGATTCCGGTGTGTTCTGGCCCTTTGCCTCTCTCTTCGTGGGGGCAAGCTATCATCTGTAATGCTAAGGTCCTGAACTACCTGCCGGTTGGCCCCAACACAGGACACATGTTGGCTGAGGAGAGGAGGTATGGTTAGAGTATACTCTTTAGGGACCATTGCCATCTGGTGTATGTCAGGACTGCCATTCCCAGGGTTATGCTGGGGCTAGTGGAGATCCACTCTCGTAATTGTAACTGGCTCCCTGACAGCCTCCACTTTCTGTCGTGCTGAGCAGAAACACAGTGTTGCAGAGATGCTGAACCATCATCTAAATCATTAACTGAAGCTGCTTCTGTATTATTAATGACCAAGGTAGCTCAGGGTTCTAAATTAGATCCTTTCACAATATATTTTACAACTGTTTTCAAAAATATGGTTTTTCTTAAAGAACTTACTCCTTCTGCAAGAAGCATTTTTGCTAAGTCAGAGATCCGTTTATATATTGTGTCACAGAAGGGGAAAAAAGGGAAACAATGAGGGACGAAATGGTCAAATTCTAAAGAGAAGAAACACAAAGCATGAGACTCCTGAAAGCAGCTGTCCTTCTATTAAAATTCCTCAGGCACAGTGCAGATTTCTATATGGCTTTAAACCGCTCCAAGTACCCAGTTAATTATCATTGTAGCTGGGTGGTTAGGTAGAAGACTTTGGGAAATGTGCTGTTATTGTGGTTCACTTGGGCCAAGCCAGGGCAAGTCTTAGCTGATCTCTGACCCTTGAGGTTAAATGCTTGACCTCCTCAGCAGAGCAGGAAGGCAAAGATACCAAGAGAGGCAATGGGCCAAATTCTGGTTTGAATTGCACCAGTTCAACAGCACTCTCTTACCAGTGAAAGTGAGAGTAGAATTTGGTTTTCTGAGCTGACTTAAAAGAATGTGAGAGAGAAATCCACTTAACAGGGACAAGACCTTGTCTCCATTTGGATGATCATTTCAGCAGCCTGCTCTTCGTAACAAAAAGCTTTTGTGTAACTTAAATATCCCCTTCTGATATTTGTCCGTATTTTCTACTGATGAGAAGTGTTATAATAGTACATAAAACATCAACTAATGCAATAGAAATAAAGAAATATCTCAGCTTTCAAAAGTGTTTAGTTGGTAAAGGTACCTGATCAAGAAATTTCTCATCCTGCTGACCAACCTGCTCCACTGAGTGGAAATGATGAGATGACTTGAAACCAGGCTAACTTACAGCCATTTAACTTATAGCATAGGGGAGAGTCTGCTTGGAAGATGAAATTGCCATGAAAGCATAATGCCAATGTTTTCCCTAGACAGCCCTCCTCACTATCATCTGCAAATGAAACTGACTGGCCTGTGTTTTGAACAACAAAGAGCATTTTGGGAGAGATTTGCATTCAAATGTGTTTTGCTCTACTGTGAAGCCACCAAATGTCAAGGGGGAGGAAGGATGAAGCTGAAACTTTGGAAGGTAATTCTGCAAAATAAAGGTTTGTTTTGAACATGCCACATGAACTTTAGTGTTCTGCGACTCCAGCTGTTAAACTGTGCAAAGCATTCCTTAAGATATATAGATACCCTCCCCAAAGGACAAAGACCATCTCACTTGCTCTTACAAAGTTTCCACTGTATAACTACAGTATAGAATACACACTGAGAAGGACTTAAAATCTGGCTATGTAAAAGTTCTTGGCACTCTTGGTGAGGGCAGTATAAGTATAGAGGAAAGGCAGAATTCAGATTGTAAGGGATCAAGGATGTATTTAGTGGTGAATCAAAGGTGGAAAACAGATAGTGAGTTTTGTAGGAGTGAAAATCATTCAGGGTGGAAAAGTGGGATGATTTTTCCCCTCTCCATGGCTTTTAATTGGTCTTTATTTAGGGAATTTTCCATTGTAGTTAGTAGGAGTTTTTAAAAGCTGAATTAGGATTTCTGGATTTGATTCTGTGACTCTGTTTAATGCATTACACTTATGGTCACAAACATCAATTTTATAGATTTTCTTTAACCATTGCTTCAGCATGAGATCTGTTAATGAGGTAGGATGACTTGAAAATGAATGTCTGGAATTTCTCATCCACTTCCACTGGTGATTTAAATGAAATATGGCTGATATACTGAAAAAGGTCCTTTGATGAGAATGCTATATGACACCCAGCCCATAAGTCATCTATACTTTCGGTGTTGTTTTGTTGAAGTTGAAAGCAAGCACAAAACTGAATTGCCTTCAGGGGATATTTGAGCCAGGTCAATACGGAGGTGATTGGTGGGTCAGCATAAAGCTGAGGCTCATTGTACTGAATCTGGCTCGAAGCCATGTATTACAGATTTTATTTTCCACTCTTGAGGATCTGTCAACTCTTAAATATTCTAAGGATGGAAAAGAAAATTGAAAAGAGTTTGTTACGCTAACATTAGAGAACGGCACTTTCTAATGATATGCTGATCAGAATAATTCCTCCACTGCACATACAGTGTAGACAAATGAAAAGTAAAGTTTATCTATAAGGCTACAGTGAGGGATCTTTCTATGTCTTTGGTAAATTGCTTTACAATGCCTAGTGAAGGAATGCCTGACTCCTTTCAGCTGTCTTCCTTATATACTGGGTGGTGCAGCGATGGTTTTCCTGGTCAGCATTCTCACCCAGAATACTTCTTAGTTGTTAACTGCTACGTAAGACAGCAAATTTAGCTACCAGTGCATTAACTGGTTTAATCAGAATTATTGCAAACCTCTGTCTCTTTGTGAGATGTAATTTCATCTGACTTATTTTTATAGCAGGAGGTCACAGAATAGGGTGACCAGATAGAAAGTGTGAAAAATTGGGACAGGGGGTGGGGGGTAATAGGCACCTATATAAGAAAAAGCCCCAAATTTCGGGACTGTCCCTATAAAATTGGGACATCTGGTCACCCTATCACAGAACCTCAGATGACTTATTAAATAACTTTGCTTGCTGACAACAGCTTCACCCAAAAGTCTGGCCCTGCTGTCTGGCTATAAATAGTGCATCAGTGAACAGAGAGCAAACATTGTACTGTGAAATCCCTTGGTCCCTTTGCTCTATTGACACAATGATTAATTCTCTGTTTATAGAACATATTGTAATATCCATAGTGCACAAACATTTTTAATATTTTCCATGTGTTCAGAAGTACAAAGTTTTGCTTTGGCTATGCCTTGCTTCTTAACGTGGCTTTGCTAAGATTTTAAAAACATCTTTCTGTTTGTACAGAGATGTTGATTCCTAAGATTGCATGTCCCCAGTAAACATTTTGAAAAATATTCTATAACTGTAAGAGTATGCATTCAATCTAATATCAAAACATATGAGATGATCTAATTTTATTGCTACTTTCTATATTTTCCCTGAAATTAACATGGGTCAAGATCCACTCAGAACAAGACTGAGACCACCAAACTCATTCCACACAGGCCATGAACTGCTAACCACTGTCAGAGTGCTTTTTCAAAACGCTTACAGCATGAGCAGCCATAGTGCAAGTGTCCTCAAAATGATCATTTCCCAATGTCAGGACAATTTTCTAAGGAGCACATAGACACAAGGATATGCTCTTCATCTCTTTTCCTTTTTCTTCTTTCTTTCTTTCTCTGTCAGTCTGAAATTATGTGCACAAATGCCCTTTTTGGAGCTTGCATCAGTCTTAAACTTTGGAGCCAATAAACAATTTAAAAAATACCATTTTAAATACACAAACTAAACTAACATTGTGCCATCAACATGAAATTAGTTACTATTGCTAAGGAAAATATTGTATACATCGGATTAACATAAAGATTATTTTAGCTATTATTGTTTGACCTCACTTTGACCCACTTTCTCAATTTTAATCATATATAATGCCCAAAGATCAACAGTTTGTGAATTTCAGGTTGTTTCTCAGTTGGCATTCATAATACAGGAGAACATATGAAGCAATCCAGCACCGTTTTTTATTTGTTTATTTTCCTGATTTTTAAATTAAAAACAAGGACATATACAAATTCCTTTTTTATCAGATATCTTAATTTAAACACTAAACTAGGAGAAAAATATATATTTGTTGCCAACTATTCATGGAAAGCAGAAGACTAGAAATATTTCAGATTTTTCTCATTGAGTGAGCAAGGTGCATAAATATAGTCTTACTGCCATCATTAAAAGTCCCTTTTTAAAATAGTGCTATTAAAATTGTATATGACCTATCAATATATAGGGGGCACATGCATTTAATATCAAGAAAGTTCACAGCAGTGAGGTTGATTCAGATGAAGGGCACAAGAGACCATCAAATTATACAAAAAGAAAAGGGGTACTTGTGGCACCTTAGAGACTAACAAATTTATTTGAGCATGAGCTTTCGTGAGCTACAGCTCACTTCATCAGATGTATTCAGTGGAAAATACAGAAGGGAGATTTATATACATACATTTATATATGGTAATCCCCATTGTTTCATGTTCTCTATGTATATAAATCTCCCCACTGTATTTTCCACTGAATGCATTTGATGAAGTGAGCTGTAGCTCACGAAAGCTTATGCTCAAATAAATTTGTTAGTCTCTAAGGTGCCACAAGTACTCCTTTTCTTTTTGCGAATACAGACTAACACGGCTACTACTCTGAAACCCATCAAATGATAGTTCACTCCCAAAAGAGCATTTCAAAACAGATCACTTTTGATTTTTAAGAACCTGAAGAGATTTGGAAATTCAGCTGTGAATAGCACCCGCATTTTGGATGCTATCCAAACTACAGAACCATATTTTGTTATGAAAAACTGGCCTGAACATCTCAGTAGGGCAGACTTTCCAGTGACAAAACTCCTTTCTTTAGGCATATTGGTACTTTCATTTTAAAGTCCCACCTGGAGTCAAGAAGTGCTTGCAGAATCTTGCAAAAACAGGGGAGGAAAATAAACCACTATTTTGTCTGTGACTAACAATTCTTTGCATGCCTTTACTGACAGTATACTATGTGCACTCAGAGGATGTGGAGCCTCCCTGAAGTACAGATAAGCTGCACAATTCTCCATGGCAACATGAGGATGTGTGACATAAGGCCATGCAGGTCCTGCTGTTCTATCCAGAGTGCACTGAAGGAGGTAAGATATTGACTAGTAAGGAAACCATTAGTATTTAAGTATTAACACCTCTAACTTTTTTTTTTAAAAAAGGTACGGCTCTTACCCTCAACTCTGTTGGGCTGACATTACTAACTTTAATTGACTGCATATACCATTTAGCATTTTGTTCTTCAGTCCAATTTCCCTTGGGGAAGTTATCTGGCTGAACAAAAGAGAAAGAAAATGGAAATTGGTTGTTGCCAATACAGCTCTAAAACACTCCTTATACTCCACCCTGAGAAAAGGCTTCTTTCATTAATTGCTGGAGGAAAAAGATAGTGGAATCGTTACAGGGTCCAAAATCTTTCCAAGTTCATTCAAGGAAGCTTTGACCTAAATAAGGCTTGGGTCATACTATTTCAACTTAAAAAACAAAACAAGCTATCACAGCTTTTTGAGAGCGTGCACTGTCCTTGCATCTGTTTTAGCATTTCAAAGCTAAATTTTCTATAGAGTTCTTAGGAAAGAGATTCCACAGCTTAAGGTTAAGTCTTTATCAGAAGATGCCCAAGCATCAGAGTAAAAAGAAAAGGAGGACTTGTGGCACCTTAGAGACTCACAAATATATTTGAGCATAAGCATTCGTGAGCTACAGCTCACTTCTTCGGATGCATTCAGTGGAAAATACAGTGGGGAGATTTATATAAATAGAGAACATGAAACAATGGGTGTTACCATACACACTGTAATGAGAGTGATCAGGTAAGGTGAGCTATTACCAGCAGAAGAGCTGGGGGGGGGGACTTTTTGTAGTGATAATCAAGGTGGGCCATTTCCAGCAGTTGACAAGAACGTCTGAGGAACGGGGGGGAAGAGCGGAGTGGTAAACATGGGGAAATAATTTTATTTTGTGTAATGACCCATCCACTCCCATTCTTTATTCAAGTTAATTGTATCCAGTTTGCAAATTAATTCCAATTCAGCAGTCTCTCCTTGGAGTCTGTTTTTGAAGTTTTTTTGTTGAAGGATTGCCATCTTTAGGTCTGTAATCGAGTGACCAAAGAGACTGAAGGGTTCTCCGACTGCTTTTGAATGTTATAATTCTTGACGTTTGATTTGTGTCCATTTATTCTTTTACATAGAGACTGTCCAGTTTGGCCAATGAACATGGCAGAGGGGCATTGCTGGCACATGATTACATATATCATATTGGTAGATGTGCAGGTGAACGAGCCTCTGATAGTGTGGCTGATGTGATTAGGCCCTATGATGGTGTCCCCTGAATATTTATGTGGACACAGTTGGCAAGGGCTTTGTTGCAAGGATAGGTTCCTGGGTTAGTGGTTCTGTTGTGTGGTGTGTGGTTGCTGATGAGTTTTTGCTTCAGGTTGGGGGGCTGTCTGTAAGCAAGGACTGGCCTTTCTCCCAAGATCTGTGAGAGTGGTGGGTCATCCTTCAGGATAGCTTGTAGGTTCTTGATGATGCGTTGGAGAGGTTGGGGGCCAAAGGTGATGGCTAGTGGCATTCTGTTATTTTCTTTGTTGGGCCTGTCCTGTAGTAGATAACTTATGGGTACTCTCCTGGCTCTGTCAATCTGTTTCTTCACTTCAGCAGGTGGGTATTGTAGTTGTAAGAATGCTTGATAGAGATCTTGTAGGTGTTTGTCTCTGACTGAGGGGTTGGAGCAATGCAGTTGTATCGTAAAGCTTGGCTGTAGACAATGGATCGTGTGGTGTGGTCTGGATGAAAGCTGGAGGCATGTAGGTAGGCATAGCGGTCAGTAGGTTTCCGGAATAGAGTGGTGTTTATGTGACCATAGCTTATTAGCACCATAGTATCCAGGAAGTGGATCTCTTGTGTGGACTGGTCCAGGCTGAGGTTGATGGTGGGATGGAAATTGTTGAAATCATGGTGGAATTTCTCAAGGGCTTCTTTTCCATGGGTCCAGATGATGAAGACGTCATCAATGTAGTGCAAGGAGAGTAGGGGCATTAGGGGACGAGAGCTGAGGAAGCGTTGTTCTAAGTCAGCCATAAAAATGTTGGCATACTGTGGGGCCATGCGGGTACCCATAGCTGTGCCACTGATTTGAAGGTATACATTGTCCCCAGATGTGAAATAGTTATGGGTGGGGACAAAGTCACAAATTTCAGCCACCAGGTTTGCTGTGACATTATCGGGGATACTGTTTCTGACCACTTGTAGTCCATCTTTGTGTGGAATGTTGGTGTAGAGGGCTTCTATTTCCATAGTGGCTAGGATGATGTTTTCAGGAAGATCACTAATGGATTGTAGTTTCCTCAGGAAGTCAGTGGTGTCTCGAAGATAGCTGGGAGTGCTGGTAGCGTAGGGCCTGAGGAGGGAGTCTACATAGCCAGACAATCCTGTTGTCAGGGTGCCAATGCCTGAGAAGATGCAGCGTCCAGGATTTCCAGGTTTATGGATCTTGGGTAGCAGATAGAATACCCCTGGTCGGGGTTCCAGGGCTGTGTCTGTGCGAATTTGTTCTTGTGCTTTTTCAGGGAGTCAACTGTGCAACTTCACATTAAAGGGTAATTCTCAAGGCAGTTAAGAGGAAGTCACTAAATAGAGCAAATGTATGTCTCCAATATAAGAGAAAGTATAAATGCTTTGTGTTTGTTATATGAAATGTTGCAGGAACTTTACTACAGGAGATCTCACCTGATAAAGTTAGATTTAACAGTAAAGTGATATTGTGGTGACAAATTCTTAGGCAATTAGATACCATTTTGGCCTATGACCACATGAAGGGTAGGATGCATGTGAGGATGGGATCTTATGTGGCACAGAAGGACGTATGGAAGATGTGTCATGGCTTATCTTTTAACTTGATCATTCCAAGCCCTTTGAGAGTCTTCAGACACACTGATTAACTGCAAGAGTTCTGATCTGATACATATACATGAATTGATTTGTAATCAGAATATATAAAGAAATTGAGTAATACTGTAGCATCAACAGACCCCAGCCGTCAGTGGGTGGGATCGAACCTGGGACCTTTGGAGCTTCGTGCATGAGACTTTATGGCATGAGCTAAAAGTCAACTACCTATTACCTAAGGCTCTTGAGCAGACTCTCTCTCTCACTCACTTTCAGTGGTCTCGGTGCCACTAGATGGGACAGAATACCACACCCAGGAGGTTTGCCTTTGGGAAGATGTGCCATTTCTCAGGTTGATTCTATAAGTACAAACAGTATTCTAGGTGAGGTCTAATTCCTCCAGTCATGCTACCTAGTAAGTGTTCTCTTTGTGGTTTTTCTTCTTTTGAGCACCCAGTGCTAGCTGCTGTCCTTAGAACTACTGAAAACTTGTTACTAAATGAAAAATCTTCTTGTTAAAGAACAGTTGGCATTTGACTGAATAAAGACATTGGCACTGTTGCCCTGGTGCCTAACTTGTAGGCAGATATAAGAAAACAAATATAGTTACTTTTTCAATAACTACATATTTTCCAAAATTTCCCCCTCCTCTGCCCTATAAATCAAGTGTGTCACTGAAGGGAGAGAGGAAGGAAAGGAGGATTCTAGTCTTCTAGTCCAAACCTAGTTTTTGTGTGTGGATCCCATGCAATGCTGCCATGTCTTTTGACTGGTGTCCTTTTGTAATGTGTTTTTTTCATTATCAGCATTCACAGACACTAATAATTCAGGGGATAAAACCTAATCAAGCACAGCTCTAAAATGCACCCACCGTCTTCCTTTTAAAGAAAAGGAGTATTTGTGGCACCTTAGAGACTAACAAATTTATTTGAGCATAAGCTTTCGTGAGCTACAGCCCACTTCATCGGAGTGGCTTTTTTTCCACTGAATGCATCCAATGAAGTGAGCTGCAGCTCAAGAAAGCTCATGCTCAAATAAATTTGTTAGTCTCTAAGGTACCACAAGTACTCCTTTTCTTTTTGTGAATACAGACTAACATGGCTGCTACTCTGAAACCTGTCATTATGCAAGACATCTTCCTTTTAGTGACTCTGAATGTACTGCTCCTGTGAGCGACAGTGAAGTGATTTTGGTGCAGTGACTCATTCTTCAGAAGCAAATTCTTTGCCATCTCAAATGCTGAGTCCTCCGAGAAACATCAGTAAGCTATGCAAAAAACAGTTTTTTCCATGAAAGTTTAATATTTTCAAAAAATTAAACTTTCTTCTGCCTTCTCCTGCAAAATTTGCTATAATAGATTAATTCACCTGTCAAGATTTCATACCAACTAAATCTCTCATTTCTGGCTGTGTGGTACTTCATTATTTGCTGTACTCACTAATTAAGTGTCATCTGCAAACTTGGAAGTCTATGCTTTCCACATCACTATACAAATTATATTTGTGTAAATATTTCAAAGCTGGACCCCTAACACAGACTTCTGTCATACTCCACTAATAACATTTTAGCTTGAATACTTTCCATTTATGACTATTCTACATGTAGCCAAATTTTGTTAAACACACCAGTTTTCTTTCTATCCCGTGACCTGAATCACAGATGAAGGTCATGAATCATTTAGGCTTACTATATAATATTTTCTGCTCATGTAAGTGTATTCTTTAAAAAAGAACATGTACTGCCATATTTTTGAAAAGGGTGTGTATTACTTTGCCAAGATATACAATTAATCTGTACAACCTGAAATGTAATTGTTTCCATCTATTGTTGTGTTTAACAAGCTCCCTGCTCATACTATCTTTTTCTTGCAGCTATTTCAAGTTGAAGTTCCTTCCATATTACTTAATCAGATCTGCCTGTGCATATGTGTATATGTTGTGATGGGGCAAGGCCAGATGGCTATAATAAAGTAATGGGAGACAGAAATATTAGCCTCAGGATACACAAATCCCTGTTACCAGGATAAGAAAATGGCAGCTGCTCCAGGTCAATTAAGACACCTGAGGCCAATTAAGGTCTTTCCAGAAAGCAGGGAGGACAGTTAGGTTGATTGGGACACCTGAAGCCAATCAGAAGCTGGCTGAAACTAGTTAAAAGCCTCCCAGTTAGTCAGGTGGGTGCATGTGTCAGGAGCTGTAGGAGGAAGTTGCGCTGTTGGAGAGACTGAGCCAGACAAACCATTGTCAGGCACAAGGAAGGAGGCCCTGAGGTAAGGGTGAAGTGGATCTCAAGGAAGTGGGGGCTGCTGTGGGGAAGTGGCCGAGGGAATTATACGTGTCCTCGTTCTAAAAAGTCAGCTACTGTAGCTGATACTATTAGGGTCCCTGGGCTGGCGCCTGGAATAGAGGGTGGGCCCAGGCTCCCCACTTTGCCCCCTGATTAATCACTGAGACTGGGAGACCACAGTGACTGTGCAAGGAAGGGTAGCTTCTCCTCACCTCCTTTGCTGGCTTAAGATGAAAATGGCTCAGTAGGCTGTGACCCTTGCCTCTAGAGAGAGAAGGGCTATGTGGAGGGTCACAGTGAGCCTCTGAGGCTAGCAAAATCTGCCAGGACCCATGGAGACAAGGACAAAGCTTTGTCACAATGTATAAGAGCATGCTTCCAGATTTAAAGACACCATTTGGAGAAAGTACAGCCAAGTTTGTTTCTAGGAAGATCCCTGTTCATAGTAAACTATAATTTCAAATTTTCAGATTGTAAAACTAATCCCCAGTGAGGTCTGATGGCTGCTTGGCTACAAGCCTGGAAGCTGTGGGTTTGAGTCTTTCTCAATCTCACATAGAAAGACTGCCTCTAGTCCATCCACCTGCAAATGGGTATATGATGTGTTGGGTTAGGGGAGTCAAAGATGGTTGGATCTGGTGTTAGCCATATCACTCCTTTCTGTACTGTTGGCTATGGAAATTGACATGAGACATCAGTTGAACATAGGGTGGGCTTTTGACTTTGAAGTATAACTCCCAGTTCCTCTAAAACTAACTTCAGTGGAGATATTTCCATTCATACCAGCTGAGGATCTGGCCCATATGTTTTTTTCTTTCCAGCTTCTCCAAGAATGTGTACATTCTTACTGAGCAAAATTGCCCCCAAATGAATGCAGTACTACAGTTGGGGGTTTTTCTTGTTTATACCACTTTTTCTTGTATTGTAGTTTAGGAATGTTTTGGTTTTCCTAGCTACAATTTAACAATGCCTTTCTATTTTCATATTACTGCTAACTTAAATCTCTAACTCCATTTTCTTATTTTGAACCAGACACGTTAGTTCTTACAGAGGAGCAATGCATAGAGATCAAAAATCATAAATCACAGGTATGAACTTACACATTTGTGCATCAGTGAATATATTTCTGAGAGTTGTGCATATACATATGCATTACACATTGACTGAAGAGTCCAGCAAGCAGAGCACAAAGAAAATATTATAAAATCACAATATTTTTGACAGAACCTTATGAAGCAAAGGCTGCAGATGAAGTTTACTTAGGCCATTTAATAAGTTCAGTCTATATTAGTCACAAAAAAATCTTATGCCCGAAATGGATGAATCAGATAGTTATTTGCCATAAAATATATTACTAGAAATGCCTCAAATACTTTCTCAAGGACACACTGCACAAAGAACACAGATTTAATTATTTTTCCTGTAATAAGATTTGTTTAAACTTCTAAGGTCCGTTTCCATTAGAATGCTTGGTAAGTTCATTTTAGCCAAAAAATAGAAACCACTGTTGATAAGAAGAAAGCAGATTATTTCTGTGATGGGCTGGCTTGTTAAGTCAGGCCATATCATTGGCTATCTGAAGGCTGGATGAGAGATAAAGTGACTCTTTGCTCTTCTAGTAATAAAATCATGTTATTGCTAAACCCTGGGAGGTCGTGTTGCTCTATATTCACACCAAATATTATTCTGAGTTACTGAGGTGTTTGCATGAAATATGCTTTCTTGAGCAAATTTTTATCTGCAAAAAATACAGTACCATCCCCTTCAATGTCATTAGTCCTGTGACTGATTCCCACATCTGGGCTAATTGTGTATTTAGGAGAAGAATCATAGAATCATAGAATATCAGGGTTGGAAGGGACCCCAGAAGGTCATCTAGTCCAACCCCCTGCTCAAAGCAGGACCAATTCCCAGTTAAATCATCCCAGCCAGGGCTTTGTCAAGCCTGACCTTAAAAACCTCTAAGGAAGGAGATTCTACCACCTCCCTAGGTAACGCATTCCAGTGTTTCACCACCCTCTTAGTGAAAAAGTTTTTCCTAATATCCAACCTAAACCTCCCCCACTGCAACTTGAGACCATTACTCCTTGTCCTGTCCTCTTCCACCACTGAGAACAGTCTAGAACCATCCTCTCTGGAACCACCTCTCAGGTAGTTGAAAGCAGCTATCAAATCCCCCCTCATTCTTCTCTTCCGCAGACTAAACAATCCCAGTTCCCTCAGCCTCTCCTCATAACTCATGTGTTCCAGACCCCTAATCATTTTTGTTGCCCTTCGCTGGACTCTCTCCAATTTATCCACATCCTTCTTGTAGTGTGGGGCCCAAAACTGGACACAGTACTCCAGATGAGGCCTCACCAATGTCAAATAGAGGGGGATGATCACATCCCTCGATCTGCGCGCTATGCCCCTACTTATACATCCCAAAATGCCATTGGCCTTCTTGGCAACAAGGGCACACTGCTGACTCATATCCAGCTTCTCGTCCACTGTCACCCCTAGGTCCTTTTCTGCAGAACTGCTGCCTAGCCATTCGGTCCCTAGTCTGTAGCTGTGCATTGGGTTCTTCCGTCCTAAGTGCAGGACCCTGCACTTACCCTTTTTGAACCTCATCAGATTTCTTTTGGCCCCATCCTCCAATTTGTCTAGGTCCCTCTGTATCTATCCCTCCCCTCCAGCGTATCTACCACTCCTCCCAGTTTAGTATCATCCACAAATTTGCTGAGAGTGCAATCCACACCATCCTCCAGATCATTTATGAAGATATTGAACAAAACCGGCCCCAGATTGAAAAGATTGTATCATTCTTAATGTCTTTACACCTTAAGAATTGCCTTTGATTCAGTTGGTGAGTGAACAAGAGAGTTATTTTCCCAAATCGTGGTTCTAGGTGCTGCCTGTAGATATATGACCTTCTGGCATAATTATAACATCATTAAAATCTCAGAAAGCAACCACCACCAAAAGCTGGCCTCAGAGAATTGAAGAACATACTTAGATTATAATGCAAGCCTGTTCTCAAAAGGTTGCCAGCCTTAGTTCCCCATCAAAGAGGCTTGGGCAAGGTTTGGAATGGATAAGAATCCAAATTTTGGGGTGCTCATCTGAGTGTAATCTCTAAACCCTTTGAGTTTCATCCATTATCATTTAATACAACGAATGTTTATGTCACCAGCACAACCATTAGTTGCATTGACAACCTAAATACAGGTGCCAACACCTTCATTCACTTCTCCTCCAGTATATTGTTCCTGTTTCTGTTCAGCTGCAGGCAGCAATGATGGTAAGCAGAATCCCTGTAACCACAGAAAAGTGGGTTGGGCCTGTGGCTACTTTTTAGCCTAAGGCTACCTCTCTCCACAGCTGTGCTACGATTCATTTAATAACATATTACATACAATGATCACTATTGTTTTAGCCTTACTCAAGAAAGGAGCCACTCAAAGTAACTAGTGACCTCATCAACAGAGTCTGTAACTTACAGTAAATAGAAATTCTCCAAAGCCATACTAGAAAAAAATAATTCAACAGATGTAAGAACCAAGATGAGAAGTGAAAACTCATTTGGATGCAGATGTGATCCCCAAAGACCTGTGAAGCTATTTGACCCTGCCCTGCACAGACTTTGCTTTTCATAAGTACATGGTTGCTTATTGTGTGTGGGAATTTAGGAAAAATTAAAAATCCTGGGCCAGTGCCTCAACTGCAACTGGCACAGCTTGGGGGAGCAGGGCAAAAGTGGCTTTACACACAGAAGCTAAAAAACTCAACAGAACAGAAAACAAACTACACATTTGAGGAAAGGAGCTGCCAGAGAGAAATGCAAGTATATCATATTTAGCATAAACAATGAAATTTCAAAGCCACCGAGGGGTTGATACACACAGTTCTCATTAGTTTCAATGGGAATCATACATCAGTACCCCCTAGGTGGCCTTTAAAATCTCAGCCAAAACACTAAAGTATTGCTACAAAACATATAGAGCCGTCATTCAACCATTTCAGATCGATCATAATAAACACAAATAAGAGAAAACACTTCCATAGGGACAGATTTGCAATGCAAACAGCATTTATGAGGGGTTTCATCTACCTTGTTCATATCAACCTCATTTTCACTCTAAAAAGCAGTGTATGTGGACACAATCATATTTGCAAAAATCTGTATGCCTGTACAGTAAGTACAACATTCATAGTGCATTCCCCTGCATGATGGTCAACATCAATGTACAATACAAATGTTTACCTGTGCTCTGTGATATTATTATTTTCTTTTATTATGTATTATTACTACCACCATAGCGCTTAGGAGCCCTTGTCATGGACCAGGACCTCATTGTGCTAGGTGCTGTACAAACACAGAACAAAAAGATTGTCCCTGCCCCAAAGATCTTATAATTTAAGTATAGGAGAAGAAGATAGATGTGGGAATACAAGGAAACAATGAAACAATATTGAGTCAGCATGATTGGCAGTGGTCTCAGCAAGCCAACAGCCTAACTATTGTCAAGTTTTTTTGTGTGTGTAACTGTCTAAACTGTATTGTATATATCCTTCTAAATGTTCATTTGTTTAGCAATCTGGAAAATACTAGTATTCAAAGAGAGCACACCTAATTCAATAAAATTTCAGTTTGTTTCCAAGATGCAGAAACCAATATACCCCTACACCCCCGCAAAAAAATCCTGAATGTTTTTCTTTTGTTAGGGGATGCGGAGGGTTTCATGACTTTATATGGGACTCAGAATGTAAAGACAATAAGATTTTTCTTGGAACTAGTCCAAAATGATTTAAAAATGTGGTACTTTATGTTCTCTACTTGATTTCCCCCTCCCCTTTTTTTCATAGATATAAATCAGAGGACAACTGTTCTTCTCTCATATAGGAATTAAAAAAAATACCAAACATGAATTCACCATAAAAATGGTTTTGCTGTATAAACATTTCTCATTTTTCCCTTTTAGAGTTTGCAGTGGTTCATGCTCTGGGATTACTCTATCCTCCCACATGAAATTACTAAGAAATATAAGAAAGGAAGTTTTCCCTTTATTTAATCCCATCATCACTGGGTTTTTTTTTTTTGTTTTTTTTACTCACTGACTCACTGTTGTTCTGGATTCCCAAAGCAGTAATGTTATGATCATTCTGTGAACAAATTTACTTTAATGTTAGCCTGACATCATCTGTACTATATTTATATTGTCAGTGACATTACACAGGGCATGCCAAATGTAGAGTTTTCATTTCTTGTGTTTTTTTTCCCTCTCAGACATTATTCATCTCACTTTCTTCCACGTTGTACCCCCATCACCATTCTTCTGCTTTTAAAGCAACATAGAAAAACCTTTGCCTTGCAGGTATTGGGACATGCTTTGTCAGGTAGTTCTTATTAGGATTTATATCTGAGTGTGTGCTTAGCTGTCAGACTTTGAGGCTACAGGAACACCATTGCCCTTCTACCATTAATGTTTGTAAGAGCAATAAAAGAAAAGCAAAATTTGTCCAAATAATATAGATTACAGAGAAACATCATTGATATAATATCAGATAATTCCACCCTGTTTCCATTCGATTACTGGTGTTTTTACTCATTTATCACACCCTTCAATTTCCTTTCACCTACTCTCTTTCAGGCATGTGACATAGTATTGAAGGTATAAGAATAAGCAAATGGATGTTACCAGCAGTCATAGCAATTTATAGTACAGTTTGACAAATAAACCTGTACCTTGACTTATTTTTTCAAATTTAGAAACTATCATATTGCTATGTAATATCCCCATTCATACAACCCACTGAGTGAGGTTGTAACAATGTTTTACTATATACTTATTGGAGTGACTTATCTGTTAGGTACGTGGTGATTCCTTTTCTTGAATTTCTGGACAACTAGCTTACAGACATGAAAGTTAATTAAAAGGAATGAGGAGGATGTAGAACTGAAGCTGGCTGGGAATTTTTTGACAAAATGGTTTTTCACAGAAAAATTCAGATTCATCAAAACCAAAACTGTTTGTGAAACAGTGTCAGGTTCAATGAATCATCCGACTTGAAAAATTGTTGGTTAAAAAAAAACTTTTGAGATTGTCTAAACCAAAAGTTTCAGAGGTTTTGAAGCAAAAAGATATTTCATTTAGAAATTGTAGTAAATTTACATTTAAAAATGCTGATAAAAATGGGAAAGGTCAAACCAAACCAAACAAAAGAAATGTTTCAATTGACCTGAACAAAAAACATTTTCAGATTTTTCATTTCACAATGTTTTTTTGAGATATTGACTTGTTTTCCTGATTTCAGACAAGAAAAATGTTGACATGTTGAACATTGTCATGGGACAGGAATAGCATTTCCCACCCAGCCCTATGTACAATGGTATTGGAAACATTACATGCCCTGACAATGACTCCATCACATTCATATAGTTGTGGGTTAGGTTGAATGGCCTGGGAACTGGAGGTGTGACTGCCATCTTTTATTTGAGTCAGCTGTATAAAACAGTTTAGCTCCATTATAGCAGCTCCCACCTAAAACAAAGGCATATGACTCTCCAGGTATTAGCAGTATGTGGGCAGAGAGCTTTGCTGGGTATTGTTTTGGGTAAGCGTGTGGGTGGGTCTACATTTCTGGGTGGAAGTATAATTTGCTGTTTGAAGAGACATACTCATGCTAGCTCTGATCGAGATAGTGCACTAAAAATAGAGTGTAGCCACAGCAGCATCAATGGTGGGAGGGCCTAGACACCTCGAGTATGTTCCCTTCCAAGATACTAGATAAATACATGGGGGCGCTAGCCCCTCTCACCACTCACACTGTCAGTAGCTATGTTTTATTCTTAGCATGCTAGCTCTGATTGAGCTAATATGGATATGTCTCAAGGGAGAAACCCACAAAAGACAGAAGCAGAAAGTGAGACAGACTGAATAAGCACTGATTTATGGCTGGAGTGGTATATAAACCAGGAAGCCATCATATGGAGCTGTTTGAGCAACAAAGCAGTCTACTTGTTTGAAGCTGCTCCAGACCTTACTTTGCTGTGGACCCAAAACTCTGGCTTCTGACCCAGTTCATCCCTGATTTTGCTACTCGCTTCCAGCCTGAAATTTGGTGCCTGACCCTGACTTCCTGGTATCTTGATCCAGTTTAGCGCTGACCCAGCTACTTGTGTCCCAATCATGAGTTGTTAATTGACTGGTGCATACAGGCTGCCTTTGACCCAGCCCTGACAGGGCTTCTAGATTTGGCGTTGGCTAAAAGAGTTTTGGGGCCAGAGCAAGGAAAACTATTTCCTTTTGTTTGGTTCTTCTTGTGTTCAAGGAAACAGGACCTGGTACATTCTTTGTAAATAAGATTACAGCAAAAGTACCCTACTGTATGATCAATTTCTCCTCCTGACTGGAACAACCTGCAAGACTGAATTTTTGCCGCTCACATACAAAGGAGTAACTATATATATATACATGGTTCACATATCTGCCTCTAGAAGCTCAACGAATAGCATATACTCCTACCCCACATACACATTCCGATGCTGCCCACATAAGGGCACCTCAGAATAGCGTGGTTTGCCTCAGAGTTGCTTCCCTTGGAAGCAACTCACCATTTAGGGCTTGTCTACCCTAGAAAGTTTTACCTCTAACTATACCATTATAATTAAAGCAGTAACCGCCACCCTTAGTTTAGATGGAGTCATACTGGTATAAAAGTACTTATGGCTGGCCCTAGACCAAATGGCACCCCAGGCAAGGAGTGTCTTCAGTGCCGCCCCCTCCATTTGTTAAACATTTGAATACCTTATTTTTTATTGCATTTATAACCCATTTCACAACTTGGATGCACGATTTGCATGCATGTTATCTTTGTCATGTAAGATAATGATTTACATACTAGTATCTGTAAATCTGTATTCATGCCATATATAAGCAAATAAAAAACTTTGTTTCCTCTAAGCTTATAGAAACATTTTAATTTTAAAGCATAACTGAAATAGACTAATATCAAGAAATTGAACTATGCACCATCAGTGAGTGGACAATTATTAAATAGTGTTACAAGTAAGTGACAGTCTTAGAATGTTAACCTTAGTACTTTAGTTCAAAAAGTCATTTTTCTCACCTTTGGCCTCACAAACTGAAGTGCAACATCAGAGAGATTCAAAGATTGGCTCATGGCATTTTCAAACAATAAAATAGCAAGTGATGTCAGTCTCTCATTGGCCATCATCGATTGAAGATATATTTTAATGAGCCTGAGCATTGAAAAATCACTCACCACTTGCAACTGTGACCGACAGCATGAGCAGAATCCTCAAAGCTCTCTGCACATTAGGAAATGTGTCCTTCAGCTCTGCATCATGAATGAATTGGAGATCTTGGAGTGGCGAGTGCTTCCTGTTGTGCAAAATGTGATAGATGTTGTCCAATTTGACACAGAGGTCTTTATCATTGATGCCTGAATGTTCCCTATGTGTCAGCATCTGATGAAGGTCTGTACAATTGTTCAAGAGCGTTTTCCTTTTCACTGGCAGCTTAATGAGGTCATACAAAATGCCCCAGGTCTTTTCATTGTACTTCATTTGTCCAAACCTTTCTTCGATGGACACTCGAGCAGTATCAACAAGCGAGCAAAAAAACTCCCTCTTGCATTTTCCTTCCGAATGGCCCATCACGTCATCTCTGCCCTTGTTACCAAACTGTCTCTTCTCTTACTTTTGAAATAGAAAACAGAAAAAAGAAGTGGAAACCATTCAACTGTCTTCAGTATTTTATTGTATATCCCAAAGAAGGGCTATGCACTTCGCACTCCATTTTCCCTAAGTTTAAAGAGACTACAGGAGACATGATATTTCTCTGAAGGCCAAACTTGGCCCATGGTCTGATATATATCATAGTTCTCATTCTGCATCATTCAAGACTTTGCCAATTTTGTAGTCTGTGAAGAAGAAAAACACACTCAAGTGTTCATAACGTCATTGTGTAATAATAGTTAATATAAATTGGCATACCACTGGGGATTATGAAACTACCAGTAAATATGTCTATCAATGTTGTTTTTTATCATTTTTGATACAATGGAACATTTTTATCTGTCACCAATGGGGAAATATTTATAGCTTACATGTTAGAAAAATTAAACAGTGTTACCAGCACTCAACATCTTACTAACCAGCCAATTTTGAACCGTTCCTGTTGTTGTCTTTGTAATCACTCTTGGACATCTGTTAGTGTAGGATATTCACCAAAGCTTATCCTTATGAGATATATAGAATGCAACTTCAAAGAAAGAGTTCATTTATGTGATATATTACTTATTTAGAAGATGGGATGGGAAAGGACCCAAGCCAAAAAAAAAATGCTTTTCAAACCTGAATATTATAAAGGCCTGATAGCATGCTACACACTACTCTTCCTCACCGGAAAAACACAATCCCTTAATTATGACTACAGCTGGTGAGGAAAAATTTGAATGAAAAATGTTCTTTTTTATTGGAATTTGCCAGTTTGGTGAAATCACAATCTTTCGCTGAGAGTTCAATTTTGCCAAAGATCCAGCAGAATGTAGGCAACCACACAGACTGGCCAGCTGGACTCCCTGGAAGTCAGGGAGCACAGGGCTTCCAGGATCCACAGCTCTGGGGCAGCTGGCCAGGTGGACTGCCCTGGAGCCAGGACCCCATCCCCTTTCGTTGAGAATTTCTAAATGTTTGGTTTTTGTTCAAAATCAGAATGAAACCAAATTTCAAAAGATTGAAATCCTATATTAAATGGAATTATCCCTCTCTGACCACCTCTAATTACAACTTCATGTTTCCTTCACAACCACCTAACACACCACACACACACATCCTGTTCAGATAGGTTAGTGCTGAATATTTGTTCAAATTGCTCAGGTTGTATTTAATAGTGGGGTTATACTGTAAAGGGGATTGCATATTGTGTGTTTCCTTATTTTTTGGAGGCCTGAGGAAGGTCTCAGTGCACAATTTATCACTGTCACTGGAAAAGTGCTATGTGGGCAGGGTAAGGAGGAGTCCCATAGTTAGGAGGAATCCCATAGTTTGGTGGTTTTGGTTTTGTTTGCTTTTAAGGGTTTGCATTAGGCTTATGTCATACTTAATGAACCTTAACTCCTTCATAAGGTAGTGTTTGTATATAGTGTTTGTGAGAGCAAGAGGGGGAAAGGGCCTTAAACATTGTTCTACAAGTATGTGTGCTTCCTCGGGTTTAACGAGAGTTCTTACTTTAAGATACCAGCAAATTTTTCAAGACTTTAGGATAAATACCTTGAGCCAAAGAGAAATTCCTTTTTCTGTTATGTTCTGTACCACATCATTAGGGTGATTCTTTACTTTCTGTCATTTCCTTGGTAGTGCATGCTTTATTAACATGGCATAATCTAATTGGCATGCATTAGATCTGTGTTTTTCCCATACCTAGGTCAAGACATGACACTTACTCTCCTGATAGTGTTCCCACATGCTACTTAAAATTATATCTTTTCTACGCTCTGTTGCTCCTCTCTTCTGATGACTGTTTTACGATGTATAGGCATTCTGAGAAAACAGTTTCATTGCTGTTAGAAGACTGTCTCTTGGCCTTCTGACTGAAGAATGGGAAAGCAAGCAGAAATGTTACAATCCTCCTGAGTGAAATTACTAGCGTTAAACTTCTGTGAGTTTTTATGTCTTTACAAGTGAATTCAAGGGGGAATAATCTACAAATAAATAATATGTTTATTGTTGAAAGAAAATGAATTAAACTAAATTTCAAGTCTCTTTGATGACAATCAATATGTTGTTAATATAATCCAGAAACAGCTCCGGTGGCATGGGTTGATGAGCACTGCCTGGGGATGGAGGAATCTGTGTGACTATGCTGAAGATCTCTCAGGAGTTATTTTCTTAGTTGTTTAAAATAATGTCTATATTGTTAAATTAGGATATGTCCCTTGCCATAACATTCATTGAGTGGAGTGATGATTCACTGAATATTCCTTAAGTGGAATATCTTGTCTGTCATATATATATGATGACTGCTTATGAATTCATGGGCAACTAGCCTACAGCTCAGTCAGCTAGAGTGGTGGGTTCTTGGGAATTGACAAGAGGTGGTATTGATGAATCTGCAGACCTTGAAAGGAGTCTTTATGAAAAAGTCCTGTAGAATTTAAAAGAAAATGGTAATCTTGCTGTAATCATTTTTAAAAATCATCCTGTAATATTTCAGAGAAAATGAAATCATTGCATTAAAATTTTATAGGATGGTTCAAAATAAATCTACAGAATGGAGATCATTCTCTATTAAACTCTGTGTCTCACATTTTCAAATGCAGGTGCCTCTACTTAGACTTCTAAATCAATATTGGTGTTCCTAAATAAATCTGGCCTGATTTGCAGAAGTGCTGCCCTGAGTTCCTACTAAAGTCCTGCTCACTTATAGAATTTACTATATATTCCTAAAGTGAAATAGTTTGTGCATGAAACATATGATGACTGCTTATGAATTTATGGGCAACGAACCCACAGCTCAGTCAATGGGAGTGGTAGATTCTCAGTGCCTCTCCAGTTCTCAGACTCCTCTTTTAATTCTTAACAGCTTTAGTCTACTATGTTTTCTTAGAGAGTTCACTACCACCATTTTCATTTTTAAACATGTGTACAGTACCTTCATACTGGTAAACAGAGGAGTTATCGAAATATTCCAGGTAAAATTATCCTCTTTCTTTCTGTTCTTTTCATTTGAAAGGATGTCATGGAAGTTCAAGACAGTTTTTGAAAATGTTGTTAGGCTGGAATCCATGTCCTTTTGCTATGCTAAAAAAACAAAACAAAACAGGGCATTGGTATGAAGGTTTTTGTACTTTTTGGACATCTGAAACATCTGATATGCCCATGTTATGGTAATTAACACTATTACTTCCACAGTGACCCATTGTTACTGGTTATAGGATCTCATTCAAGTGAGTACCCCTTCTGAGGCATATTGAGATCTACAGTTCTAAGCAAAACTGAAGTGCTTGCTCTTTTAAAGGATGTTTACAGTCCAGTATACTCTGTACTATTACATTCTGACCAGTAGTCTGAGTTCTTCCCATAAAACAACCCATTTGAAAAAGTGAACTATTTGTAAACCACGCTGAACTTGTTTTGGGATTTTTTTAACATACTAAATAGCAACTGTGTTTTCGTTTATTTTCATGTTTCCTTGCTGTATGACTAAGTATTAGTGAAATTTCTTTTTCATTATTGAATGATACTTTTATATTTCAAGAACCTCCCACTATTGTAGTCCCCAGAGCTCTGCAACCAGTCTTACTCAGAGGACATTCCAAACCTTTCACTACACAGCTGCTCTTGACAGACAGCTGCCCACACAGGGCCTGTGCCAAAACCTCATTTCGCTGGCCCCCTGAACAGTGCATTAGAGCACTGGTTAATATTGTGATATCCGTATAACTGCTAAATATTTTTTGGCCTGAGAATGGATTCACTTGCTTTGGTTTTACAGAGTAATGCCACTGGGTTTCATGGAGGTACTCTTGATTTCTACCAGTGAAACTTAGCTCAGAATCCACCACAGATGGCTGTTTATCATGCACCTTTGACGACCTCACCTGCTCTCTGCTCGCTAATTCATTTCAGCTGGGGCTCCTAATATTCCAAATCTTTGAACACCCGCCATTTAAAAGAAGAAAAGAGAGGTGGTGGTGGGGGGGAATGAAAAAGAAGCCTACCCAAAAGAGTTTATTTCCTCTCCATACTCCTATATATGGAATTTCTCCCTGCCAATTATACTTCTCCAGTTCTCAAAAGAGGCAAATATTTGTCCTGGACAATGAAAGGTTTAAGGGCCTATATCTTGCAATCCGTTGTGGCTAGAAATGAGAAATTTATACCATTATAAAATCAGGAATTCCTTCTTCCCCATCTTTGCCAATGAATGTCAGGAGGGATTTGATTATGGTCCTGGTAGGTCACAAACTGTCAGTTTTGGAAACTGTGACATGGTTATCCATGGAAAAGCTAATTTAGGTCACTTCTTGGAGGTTTCAAACATTGATTCATTATAATTTTTCTCTTCCTCCAAAGCTTGATTTCAATGGGACTTAAACATATATTCAGAGTTAAGCATTGATTTGAGTGCTTTTATATACCAGGATACATGGCTGATTTGGGGCACTCTATGAGTAAGGGAGTAATTCAGTCTCTGCCCATTAGTATCTTGTTTCAGTCTTAAGTCTCCCCACCCTTACTCATAGAGGGCCCCAGCTTTGTTCTTAGGTTTTGGAATAGGAATATGTATCTTTAGGCCATAATCTTACTAACATTTTAGGAGGGAAACATTTTCACGTATATTAATTTTTTTAAATTACTGTATGTTGCAAAATTTACCACACTGGCAGAGATGAGCTCCCATATATTTTAAATATTAAATATTTTCATGTGTATTTTATTTGCAGTTGTTTAATATCTCTGATATTGCTTTTAATCTAAACCAGTAGGGTTCCTCGTAATATTGCAGTTGGCAGGCAAAGAACCAAAATGCAAAGATGAGGCATGAAATCCTGGCCTACTTGGAGTTAACAGAAGTTTTGCCATTCCCTTCAGTAGGTGCAGATTTCACCCAAGGTGTCTGTTTAACTTCTAGGGCTATTTCAATTTTTTGGCATGAAGCACCATATCGTTCATTCAGAAACTTATGTTAGAACTTATTTCAGAAAGTTAAATATGATAACTATTTAAAACTTACCTATCTGTAAATACATTAATAGAATCCTAGAAGATTAGGTTGGAAGAGACCTCAGGAGGTCATCTAGTCCAACCCCCTGCTCAAAGCAGGACCAACCCCAACTAAAGCATCCCAGCCAGGGCTTTGTCAAGCCAGGCCTTAAAAACCTCTAAGGATGGAGAGTCCACCACCTCCCTAGGTAACCCATTCCAGTGCTTCACCATCCTCCTAGTGAAATAGTTTTTCCTAATATCTAGCCTATACCTCCCCTACTGCAACTTGAGACCATTGCTCCTTTTTCTGTCATCTGCAACCACTTTGAACAGCCTAGCTCGATCCTCTTTGGAACCCCACTTCAGGTAATTGAAGGCTGCTATCAAATCCCCCAACCTCACTCTTCTTTTCTGCAGACTAAATAAGCCCAGTTTCCTCAGCCTCTCCTCATAAGTCATGTGCACCAGCCCCCTAATCATTTTCATTGCCCTCCGCTGGACTCTCTCCAATTTGTCTACATCCTTTCTGTAGTGGGGGGCCCAAAACTGGATGCAATACTCCAAATGTGGCCGAATATGCCGAATAGAGTGCCGAATAGAGGGGAATAATCACTTCCCTCGATCTGCTGACCATGCTCCTACTAGTGCAACCCAATATGCCGTTAGCCTTCTTGGCAACAAGGGCACACCGATGACTCATATCCAGCTTCTCGTCCACTGTAATCGCCAGTTCCTTCTATGCAGAACTGCTGCTTAGCCAGTTGGTCCTCAGCCTGTAGCAGTGCATGAGATTCTTCCATCCTAAGTGCAGGACTCTGTATGTGTCCTTGTTGAACCTCATCAGATTTATTTTGGCCCAATCCTCCAATTTGTCTAGGTCACTCTGAACCCTATCCCTACCCTCCATCATATCTACCTCTCCCCCGAGCTTGGTGTCATTTGTGAACTTGCTAAGGGTGCAATCCATCCCATCATCCAGATCATTAATGAAGATGTTGAAAAAAACTGGCCCCAGGACTGATCCCTGGGGCCCTCCGCTTGATACCAGCTGCCAGCTAGACATCAAGCCATTGATCACTACCTGTTGAGATCGACTATCTAGAGAGCTTTCTATCCACCTTATAGTCCATTCATCCAATCCATACTATTTTAACTTGCTGGGAAGAATATTGTGGGAACCGGTATTAAAAGCTTTACTAAAGTCTTCTTAGGATACATCTATACTAGCAATTCTTAAATGTGTCCATACATTTGGTAGTACTATAGCCTGCTATTGTCCACACCTAAACCCTGGAAGCACATGTCTGAAGGTGAGTAGATGGTGAATAAGCTAGCAAGCTTGAGGGGCATGAGTAATTACACATCTTAGGCTGTGGCACGGCCCTGTACTTGTGCCAGTGTGCAGTGTGGACAGGGATAAGGGCTGTATACTGGGTCTCAGGTTTCAATAGTTCTTCACCCCCATTCCTACTGTGTACAGAACCCTTTTCTTTTTGAGCCTTGCCAGTGGATAAAGGTCCCTGTCCCCCTGTTTTCACCAGCAGTAGTGAGCTCTGCTGATGGCATCAGAATAGCTTTCTGCTGCACTCTTTACAAATTAATATAGGTGAATGTGCTCTAAGAACAGCTTCCTGGCCCACCAGCTGTACCCTGGTGCTGATCAATGTGTGGTCAAAGTACACCATCTCCACAACTTACCCAGGAGCAGCAGGAACATACACCTGCAGTGGGAAATTTCACGGAAGCTGGAACAGGTGGGCATTAAGTGGGAACTCATCAAGTGCTGGGAACTCATCACACACTTGAGACTCCTGTATCTGAGGGCAAAAGGCTCCAACAGTTGCGCTGGGAGAGCTCATTATACATGCTCTTTCTATGAAGACCTTGACTGCAGGCTGTTCAAGGATCCCAGTAAAATGCCTAAATTGGCTCATGATCCCTTTGGCAAGCCCACCTGCCACTGTCCAACAGGATGCTGATTAGGGCCAGGGTGAGGAGGCAGCAGGGACCGTGGAGGATGTCCTGGAAGACCTGGAGGACAAGGAGCATGTGATTCTGCACCTATGTCTACAGGAGCCAGTTGAGAAAGTGCCCCCTGACAAACCTGAGGAGAACCCCCAGCCACAGCAGGAACCAGAACCCAAGGCTGGTAAGTTCCAGTGGAACTCCCCTGCCCCACCCCCTACCTCTCCCTCCCCATCCCTCCCTGCCAATATCCCCTCTTGCTCTGGAACTAAATTCCTGATGTTAAGATCCAGGGTATTTGAAGGATAAGCACTGACTTATCCTTCCCCATGCCATACTGTCAAGGTTCCTTCCCCACTCTGAACTCTAGGGTACAGATGTGGAGACCTGCATGAAAGATCCCCCTAAGCTTATTCTTACCAGCTTAGGTTAAAAACTTGCCCAAGGTACACACTTTGCCTTGTCCTTGAACCCTATGCTGATGCCACAAAGCGTATTAAACAAAGAACAGGGAAAGAGCCCACTTGGAGACGTCTTCCTCCAAAATATCCCCCCAAGCCCTACACCCCCTTTCCTGGGGAAGGCTTGATAAAAATCCTCACGAATTACATGTGAATACAGTCCCAAACCCTTGGATCTTAAGAACAATGAAAAATCAATCAGGATCTTAAAAGAATTTTAATTAAAGAAAAGGTAAGAGAATCACCTCTGTAAAATCAGGATGGTAACTACCTTACAGGGTAATCAGATTCAAAACATGGAGAATCCCTCTAGGCAAAACCTTAAGTTACAAAAAGACACAAAAACAGGAATATACATTCCATTCAGCACAGCTTATTTTACCAGCCACTAAACAAAATGAAATCTAACGCATTTCTAGCTAGATTACTTACTAACAGTTTTAAGGCTGCATTCCTGATCTGTTCCCGGCAAAAACATCACACAGACAGACAAATGCTTTGTTCCCCCCTGCCTCCAGCTTTGAAAGTATCTTGTCTCCTCATTGGTCATTTTGGTCAGGTGTCAGTGACGTTATCTTAGCTTCTTAATCCTTTACATGTGAAAGGGTTTTGCCTCTGGCCAGGAGGGATTTTATAGCACTGTATACAGAAAGGTGGTTACCCTTCTATTTATTTTTATGACACATGCATTGCTAGGTCTCTGTGAATTTTGACCTGCTGAAGCCAGGGCACTGTCACACCCCCATCCCTTTTCTCCCCTCCATCCAGTCCCCATTCCACTGCCCCCAAAAATGGTCCCCAAGCAAGACAGTTATAAATCAATGACTTTATTGATTTCTGGTGAACCATTATTATGTTACTATGTCTAAACATAGATTATTAATGAAAAATCATTGTGCCCCTGCATCTGTGCAGTTCTTGGCCAGCAGTCAGGCAGCAATGATCCTAGAGCTGTGCAGAGTGGAGGAATGAAGAGGGCAGGTTAGAAAGGTCCTGGTTTGGGGTGGGATCACTGTAGAAAACATATAAAATTTAAAAATTGTTACCATCCCTGTGCCTGGTGTCTGGCCACTTCTCACACTGAGCCATGCTTTACAAACAGGTGGGAGAAGGGTACAGTCTGGTGGTTGAACAAACACACCGGAGTGTCCCTTTGTCAAAGAGAGGCAAGGGGCTTGTAATGCTGATCTGAAACTTAAGGGCACCATATCAAATTGCGGTGTGTCTCTTTCTTTCCCTGTCCATTTCACCATTGTTAGGCAGGCACAGGGCAGGATTTTCTGGTGATGCAAGGGATGGGATGTGGGGGGCAGTGTTCATGGTTTGCATTTCTCTTTGCATGGAAACTCTGTCTGATTGCTGAGAATGCAATCAGCTTCCAGCTGAATTGCCTCCCAGTCCTGTAAGCATATTTCAGCAAATTTCTGGTGTAGAAGAAACTTGAGCTGGGTCTTGAGTTTCAGCAGCACTGCAAATCTGCTTGGTCCACCTTCACAGCCAGCCAAACCACTCCCTTCAACAGTATGTAGAGGGTTGATCATTAGCAGAAACATCTCTCTGGCATAGATTGCCAGATCTCCTCCACAGGAATGGAAAGCCGCTTATCTATTCCATTCTGGTACCTTGAAAACTGTTCTGTTCTCCAAATTTTAGCCAGGCTTCAAAAAGAAAAGATTGCGATCTGGTCATAGCCCCTCAAACGAACTGCCACTCTTCCCACCCCTTCAGATACTACAGTCATTTAAATTTTTTATGAACCTTAGTACATTTTTCATACCATCAGTAGCCTCTGCTCCTTTCTCATGGGCTGCAGAAGTTGTCTGAGAAGGACAGTCAAACTTACTTTTCTGAAATGCTGAAAAGTATCAAAATTCTGGCCTTCTATAGTAAAGTTATGTTGTATGGGAGGAATTCTCAGCTTCTTCCAAAGTAATTAATATATACATATATATAATGCTACACACTTGTCTTTGAATTGGTAGGACTTTTGGCACTCAAAAAGGTAATCATTCTACCGGGAGGGCAGTAGCAACACCCCAGAGACAGCAGAGGCAGACAGATACGGACCCTGGAAGAGCTATTTACAGGGATAGGCAGGAGATACCAGGAGCACTTTGATTTCCTGTGGGCACAGGAGGAGCAGGCTCTTCAGCATAAAGAGACACTGATGAACCAGTTCATGGAGCAGGAGGTACGCCATAAGGAATGGGAGCATTCCCTAACAGAGACGCTCACTGAACTGGTGACTGTACAAGTACAGGGTCAGTCTGCTGCCAAGACCACTGAACCTGTCCATGAACCACAATACCTCCTCCTCTGGCTGCCACCCAGGGTGCTGCCTAGCTGAAGGAGCTGCTTTCAAGGACATCCCCCACTCCCACACTCCTAGTGACTGGGAGGAGAACAAGAGGCCTTCAGGACTCCTGGGACTTTACCCTTCACTGGCACCTGAAACTCCTTGCAGAGAGACCCTCCTGAGCATGCAGGGGACCCTTCTGGGTGTCTAGGAGGTGAATGATGAACCTGCGGGAGTCCAGGAACCCCCACCACAGGAGAAATCCCCAGTGTTCCCCAAGAATGATTTCCCCCATCATTTTTCCCTTGCCTGGAGGAGGACCAGAAGATGGGTGCAGATTCAGTAATATTTAACTAATGTTCCTAGTTTTATTCCCTTACTGTATTAAAGATTTTTGGTTGACTTTTCTTTTAAACAAATATTTCAATTACACATTCTATCTAATACTGTTTTCTTGACTGCTGTGTGGCCTCTCTCTCCTCGGAATGATGAACTGAAGATGTTTTCAGATTTGGGATTAGGCCCCACAATTCACAGCACATGAAATCTCTGGAAGCACATGAAATCTTTATCTTTGAAAACTCATAGCGATCAGGGGAGATCCCAGAAGACTGGAAAAAGGCTAATGTAGTGCCCATCTTTAAAAAAGGGAAGAAGGAGGATCCGGGGAACTACAGGCCAGTCAGCCTCACCTCAGTCCCTGGAAAAAGCATGGAGCAGGTCCTCAAGGAATCAATTCTGAAGCACTTAGAGGAGAGGAAAGTGATCAGAACAGTCAGCATGGATTCACCAAGGGCAAGCCATGCCTGACTAACCTAATTGCTTTCTATGACGAGATAACTGGCTCTGTCGATGAGGGGAAAGCAGTGGATGTGTTATTCCTTGACTTTAGCAAAGCTTTTGACACGGTCTCCCACAGTATTCTTGCCAGCAAGTTAAAGAAGTATGGACTGGATGAATGGACTATAAGGTGGATAGAAAGCTGGCTAGATTGTCAGGCTCAACGGGTAGTGATCAATGGCTCCATGTCTAGTTGGAGTGCCCCAAGGGTCGGTCCTGGGGCTGTTTTTGTTCAATATCTTCATTAATGATCTGGAAGATGGTGTGGACTGCACCCTCAGCAAGTTTGCAGATGACACTAAACTGGGAGGAGTGGTAGATACGCTGGAGGGTAGGGATAGGATACAGAGGGACCTAGACAAATTGGAGGATTGGGCCAAAAGAAATCTGATGAGGTTCAACAAGGACAAGTGCAGAGTCCTGCACTTAGGACGGAAGTATCCCATGCACCGCTACAGACTAGGGACCGAATGGCTAGGCAGCAGTTCTACAGAAAAGGACCTAGAGGTTACGGTGAACAAGAAGCTGGATATAAGTCAACAGCATGCCGTTGTTGCCAAGAAGGCCAATGGCATTTTGGGGTGTATAAGTAGGGGCATTACCAGCAGATTGAGGGACGTGATCATTCCCCTCTAGTCGACATTGGTGAGGCCTCATCTGGAGTACTGTGTCCAGTTTTGGGCTCCACACTACAAGAAGGATGTGGAAAAATTGGAAAGAGTCCAGTGGAGGGCAAAAAAAATGATTAGGGGCTGGAGCACATGACTTATGAGGAGAGGCTGAGGGAACAGGGATTGTTTAGTCTGCAGAAGAGAAAAATGAGGGGGGATTTGATAGCTGCTTTCAACTACCTGAAAGGGGGTTTCAAAGGGGATGGATCTAGACTGTTCTCAGTGGTAGCAGATGACAGAACGAGGAGTAATGGTCTCAAGTTGCAGTGGGGGAGGTTTAGGTTGGATATTAGGAAACACTTTTTCACTAGGAGGATGGTGAAGCACTGGAATGGGTTATCTAGGGGGTGGTGGAATCTCCTTCCTTAGAGGTTTTCAAGGTCAGGCTTGACAAAGCCCTGCCTCGGATAAGTTGGGATTGGTCCTGCTTTGAGCAGGGGGTTGGACTAGATGACCTCCTGAGGTCCCTGATATTCTATGATTCTATGAAATGGAATGGTGTGTAACTCTCTAGTGCCATGATACTGCAAACGCTTTTCTCTTTCTCCCCCTCTCCTCCATGCAAATCTTCATAAGCTCAATAAGAGAGAGTTTCTCTAACCTTTGGTGTGGAACTCTTCCATGAATAGGCTAAGATTACTTTCACTACCTGGGTTGGGCTGGAAATGCTATAAGATTATCTTCTTTTACAGTATTTGCCAATCCAAGCCAGAAAATGCAGAAGCAAATAAATGTGGAAAATGAAAAGAAAAATAATTTTGACGCTCTCGCAAAAGAAAAGAAAAGATAAGAAAAGAAAAGAAAAGAAAAGAAAAGAAAAGAAAAAGGGTGATTGATTTCGTTCGATTTGAGTATTGGAGAAATATCTGTCTTCTTTTATTTAGAAGGTGTGGTATACTCTTTCCTACCGGAAATGCTGTGACTTACTCAGCATTTAAAAAGTGAACTCTTTCTTTACCACCCCCTCTGTTATAGGATTTTTTTTCCTGTGGGACTGGCTCTTGTTTGTCAAACACAACTTCTGAATCTATGATTAAATATGCAAACTTTACCTGTTTATTAAGTGACTCAGCTAGAAAAGAATCTATGCTGAAGGGCCTGCCAGTTAAGCGACATTTTACAGCTGCGCTGATGTTTTTGAATTCTGACTAGAAGTCCAAAGTACAACAGATGTTTGCTAAGATTCTTACTGTGATGAAGTTTTATGGCATCATTTACATCCACAAAGACTTCAAATGAAATGTGCCCCCAAGTCTCACTGTAGAGTGTTATGTACAGTCACAAGTTATTACTTCTTTTTAAGGAAAATTATACAGATCTACTAAAGTTTTCTCCTTATTCCAAACTAATAAAATCTGATGCGATTCCTTTAGACCGTTCCTTGTATCATTGGTGAAGTAGATGCTACAACCCTTATTGATTAGCTCATGAGGAAAAAAGGAAAGAAAAGATTTCTTAACTGTGCTTTGCCTGGATTTAATTTATAGGGACTGGGATAGAGAATTGTAGAAAGCAATCTATTTGAATAACCCAAGTAATTTGGTCATTATCAGCAAAATATTGTGAAGTTACAGTGCAGTTTTCAGCAGTCCTGCTTTATGCCAGGAAGTTATTGTACATCACAGCAACAGGTGGAGAAGGGAATTAATTGATTGTATATTGTCAGTGCTTTCATTTGTAATAGCAGCAGCAAACAATTTGTTAGTAAAATCCACAAGAGACTCAGTGCTGTCTGGAACAAGGCAGCCTTTAAGGCAGCCCAATATATATAGATATGTGGCAGACTAAAGTGCTGTTGCCTACATTTAAATGTCTAAACAAATGGACTGGAATAAAGTTCAAGCAAGTAAAATCTGAAAAATAAAGTAAGCAGGAAATTTAAGATGAGAATCTAGGGGATCAATATTTTTTCTGAATGGCCTTAGTCTGTTTGTGGGTCCTTGAAATCAAATGGAAGAGTTAAACCTACACATATAGAAAAAGGAAGGATGGAACATAGTTGCTAGCAGCTAGTCTATGAAAAGCTAAAGAGTGAGAAAATTGAGACAATTATTTATTACTGACAGCAAATGTTTACCATCTTACATTCATATAGCACCTTTTCCCCAAGGGCTCCTGAAGAACTTTTTAGCTCTTGCCAAACTGATGTACAAACTCTATAGAGAAGAGCCCAAGCCAGATCTCCAGATCGAAATACCCACACATTTGGGAAAGTTCATATCTAGCAACTGGTTCCTCTCTCTGCAATAGCCTCAACCACAACACTGGACCTGAACATGCCCCAAACTTTAGAGAAGATCAAATCTAGATCCAGACCCAAACTTTGTGGCTCAGGCCTCCTTCTAATGTATGGAGTTCACTTTATCATCTGCTTGTATGCAGCCGCCTTTAAGTTATGTATCTTCTGCAGCAGCAGTTCACAAGGATGGGCAAACTTTATGAAGCTTCAGGGTTTGCAGACCTCATAAACTATTTGGGGGTTTTTAAGGTAAGGAAACTGATTCAGATATTTTCTCCTCTAATTTAAACTCTTGTTTCTTCTGTGCATGATTCAGTTGTTTGTTTAGTACTATGCGAAAGCCTATATTAAGCATTAGTCTTTGGGAATGGAAGACTAGAAGAACATTCCCCCAGAAGCTTCACTGGAATAAGAGGGTGTCCTACATAAGGGTTATATTTGAGGCAAATTCTGCCCTCAGTTAATCGTGTGCATGTTAATTAAAGATAACATCAGTGGATACCGGGTCAGAACTGTGGTCCACCAAATTCATCATCCTGTTTCTGATAGTGACCAAAACTAGATACGTCAGAGGAAAATTCAAGGAAAATGTGGGGGTAATCTGCCCATCATAAATGTCTCATTTTACGTCCTAACAGTTAGAGTTCATTTTAAACCATGGAATGTGAGGTTTTATTTCCCTTCCAATACTCTGTTAGTATTAACTATTGTAACTCAGGATATTCGTGTTATCCACATAATAAGTTTTGAAGCTTGCTAAATTCTTTACCCAGTGACATCTTGTAGCAATGAGTTCCACAGCCTAAGTATATGCTATTTGAATCAATATTTCCTTGTATCAGTTTGGTATTTGTAACCTCTCAGTTTCAATTTCACTGAATGTCTCCCCTTCCTTGTATTATCAGACAGGGAAAACAGAAGGTCCTGCCTTATCTTGTCTATATCAGTCACTATTTTATATACTTGCTGCCTCTTCTTCATTTTCTTTCTGAGACAAACAATCCCAATTTTTTTCAGTCTCTCAACAGAGATGCGTTTTTTCCATGCCCATTCTTGGCACCTTTCTTTGACCCTCCTCTAATGTTGCAATATCCTCTCTAAGATACCAGTACTACACAGACAATTCCACATGAAGCTATAGCATTGGTTTATATAATGTCATGGCAATTTTTTCATATTAATCTACATTCCATTTCTTATTCATTCTAACATCTTGTCTCCTTTTTTAACCACAGCTGCATGTTGAACAGAGATCTTTATTGAGCTGTCCACAATGATACTCGGGTTTCTTTCCTGAGATGATACAGTTAAAATCTTGCAGAGGTTTGAAGGCCTACTGTTTCTATATTTCATTACAATTTTAATATCTTGCCCCTGTCTCTGCTCCTTCTACACAATCTTTCATAAATGTTGCAAGAAACCAACTGTTATTTGTGTTTTAGTTGAACTGTTGAACCTATGAAGTTTGAGAGGATTCCAAATTAGACAAAACAAGTTTACTCATCTCTGTTTGTAATATAGTTAATGTGTAATTTTGTAGTTCTTCTGCATGTTGTGTGCTGGGATACTGTTACCTGGGAATATAGAAATATTCCGATTAACATAGACACAGAGGGCCAGATTCTAATCTCACATACACTTGTATTATACTGTAGTAAAATGCCATGGAAATTACTTACATTATTTCGTTTATTTCAGTGGAGTTATTCCTGAGTTACAATGGGGTGAGATCTGAAGCAGGCAAAAATATTCCATTTGAGTAATTTCAAACTTTTTCAGCAGCTGTATTTATTAAGGAATGAGTTGTTGAAATTAAGGGTGCAGAAAGTAAGAGGAGACATCGTTTCCCTGTTTCCTTGATTCAGACACTGATGTCTTTTACTAAATCCTTACAGATGCAAACTCCCATAAAAGCCAATAGAAGTTTTGCTTGCAAAAAGGCAGAGTATAAAGTAAGGGCCTTATCCTGTGGCCCATTCTGTTTTTCTATGCAAATATTGTCACAGTCTGAGGTTAAATTCTTCAGTTTCCATAGGGGAACGATTTGCAGTATAAGATTTGCTGGATAATAGAAACAGAAGCAAGTTTTGCTCTTTCATTACATCCCTAAAGAAAAGATAGGTCAGGCAAATGGCACTGGATTACACAATGTTTGGGAATTGAACCTTAAGCACAAAAAAAGTTGTGTGCCTCAGTGTAAAAGCTTGGTAAAGGAATCCTGGCTGTGTGTACAAGATGCTTCCCTGATGAGTAGTTAGCAGCTCTGGTTTGTGTTTAAATTCCTCCTTCAGAACTCATGCATCTATGACACTAGGTTGGGAAAGATTCATTTTTATCACTAACAGATTACCTGGAACAAGCAGGAGCACATTCACTTTGGAGAAATTCACTTCAAGGAGGAGCAGACAGTGGTGCCACATGGGGGAGACATCTGTAGATTATGACAGTCTCCGTAGTAACCCTGCCAGTGAAAGATGCAAAGGAGCATGCCACTGAACTGCTGCTCTTCATCCCCTCACAATCACCTGACACATTTCATCAGGATGGTGGCTGCCTTATGCACGGCATTAAAGAAGGGAGCATCTAGTTGTTGGACTTCCATATAATGTCAGTTTTGGGAGATGGTGCTCATGGCCCTGACTCGGCAAAGATGCTTAAATCCAGCCCCATGGATGTGACATTAATGGGGTGTGCAGCTTCTCCAGATTTACTCAGCAATAACAGATATCAGAATTAGACACTAACTTTTTATAAACAATGTGTTCAGGATTACATATACATTACCTATTAATCCTCAACAAATATAATTTTAATACTTGACATTTCAATACAATAATTATCCCTTTGAGTAATAGTGACAGTATGTGAATTAAATACCAGTGTGCTTTTGAAACCATGTGCAGATGTTTTCAGTAACTGCTGTTTAGCATACAGTTAGGGTGAGCACCTACATTTCTAGGAAATAAAGATCAACAGTATAGAAAATTCAGGACAAAGCTTGTTTTTCTTTTTAACTCCCCCCCACACCCCACACCCCCGAATATAGAGAAGGAAAAACATTGCCATATTTTAAATTACACAGAAACCAGTGCTTGATTTGTAATGAAAGTGGTGCCTGGACTCAAGCAATTAAGTGCTGGGGATCAAGCAATATTTTTACAGTCATAACTGATGCAGCAAGCCCAGAAGTGCCAGGGCTGAGAACAGGCAAGCCTAAAGGGGCCAGGGCTCAGCCCTGGCATGCCTTGGCACAAATTAAGCACTGACAGGAGAACTGTGACAATTTCTAGAGAAAGATCTGATACACGAACAGAAATGTAACATCCATCAATTCAGTTAGTTCCGTATACAATATTGCTAGATCAAAAGTTAGTTTGTAATTGTTTTCCAGTAAAACAAAATATCTTTTTCCTAGTTCTTTTTGTTGGTTTTGTTTTCTCTTTTCCACACTCTAGAAAAGGCAGCCAGAGATCATCCAAAATTATAAGAATATCCCATACTCTCCTCAGCCATGAGATATTATTAGGATACTTCTCTTCCAAAATTCTGCCAGACTATACCTTAATGTTTCCTGCACAGTTAAGACACTACTACGAAGTTACTATATAGTTCAGGCAAAATAACACATGGTATTTTGAAGTTTCTATGTAAATCACTTCTTTGCATAACTTTTTTCTCTATTCTTAATCTATTAAAGGAAAGTTCATGAAAAACCTTGTAAAACAGATTTTTATTGATATTTGGTAATATATGATGACTGTTACTTTATTGTACTTCACAGGCATATCTGTGTTTTTAATAACATGCCCATGTTAACTTTTTAGGGAGTTTCAAAATCAGTAAATGAAAACACATGAGGCTTTTATACTGTGGAAGAATTATTAACTCTTCCTCATTTTTTAATAATTCAGAAACGGTGTGAAGCTTTCATTTCTACCCATAAAAAGTTAGAGGGGAAATATAACTCATCCCAGCATCCTCTTTGATAGTTAGTTAGTTAGATAAATAAAAATAACAAATTCCCTATGTCTCTTTTTAGTCTACCAAAGTAAATAGTATTAGAATAGTATATTTGAAGTTAAAAGTAATGGAGCATTTTATTATCCTAATGGTACAGTCAATGTCACTGCAGTCATTAAGGATCTACTAACTAATCACAAAGCCCTTATAATCAGAGATACTTCACTGGGAGAGAAAAAATCTGTAGGAGATGAAACTTGAAATATGCGGTTTCATGCCAAGAGTAGGAATCAGTTCTTTCAAAACACTAGTTGTTCAAAATCTGGGGCAAGAGAAAAAACTATTAATTGTATCATGCTGAATGAGAACTCACTAATAGCAAAACAATCGCTAAAATGCTTATTGCTTCTGTACCTGAAAAAAAATAAGATGAATTTTTTGCTAGTGATCAAAAGTCATTACTATTTAATGGCCAAAATTTCCAGACTGGGGTCCCCAAATTAGGCACTTATTTAGGTGCCTAAATGTAATATGGATTTAGATGATCCCTCCAGGTCAGTTTTGAGGCATAATTGGAAGCATAGTATAAGGGAAGAATATATTGTTCTTGTCCTTGTTGTACTACTTCTGTGATTAAGGAGAAGTCTCAGTGTCAAGGACTATTACCTTTTATGAGCACTATATGTGTTAACTAACAATTGTGTTAAAATATGTAGCTGAGGTAAGAACAATTGCTCTTCTCTGACATCTTACTAATGCTTTTTACCTAAACAGTTATTTCAGCTGAGTCATTTTGCCAGAAGTGTGATTCTTCTTTAAATATTTCCTGAGATGTTTTGAGTCATAGAGTTTAATGACAGAAGGGACCACCAGATGATCCAATCTGACCTCTTATATCGCACAGGCCACTAAACACCACCCAGCCACCCCCAACAGTTAAACCAAAGTATTATAGGCCTCAGGAAACTAAACTATTGTGTACCACAGGGAGAGAACAGAAGAGACTGAGGTGTTTCAGCATCTAAGGCCCCTACAATGGAAAAATATTATTTCACATGTATTTTTAAAATAGTGAGACAGAGCCTTTAAAAACTGCATCCTTTTCCCTCTAACTGAATTTCATCCAATCCATCTGAAGTTTAACCAAGCATTACTTAATATATGTTGCCTTTGGACGAGTTGGCCCCCATTGAAGTCAATGGGAGTTTTGCTATCGACATCAGTGGAGTCAGGATTTCACCAAGGGTATCTGCCAAGTGGGGGACAGGACTTCTATGTCCTGATGCCAGAATAAAGAGAATATCTGGATGTCTATTAAGAAAGTGTTCATAAGTTTATGTTTGAATAAAATATATGCAAATTCATTTCACAGTGTATTCAGAACTCCTTTTTATTAGTTTTTGGTAAACAGTCACACAAGTGAAGTTTTGTTCACAAAGACATTCGCAGAAGGAGAAAATGTTGAAATACACATGTAAATGTGTTTGCATGAGTGTGCACATCTGTTCTGCAAGCCATCTTCAAAGCTCTTTTCAATTCTGGGAGTAAAATCATGCATGGGACTTAGGTGTCCAATCGCATTATAAAAATGACAAATACCTGATGCAATAGTTATGGCAAACAATTGGACACTCAATCCAGAGACTGCTATATACATATGCATACACCATTCAATCAATCACTTTTTAATAATCCATTAATAGAACCTGTATCTGTTTTGTAGATAATTTTCAAACACAAATAAGGACTAAATTCATTAAACAAATTCTTCTTTGAAAGTCATTTATCCAGTTTGTGGTGAGTCCTGAATAGTGGAGAAACACTGTGTTTGGGATATGTATTGTAGATGGTACAGTAGCTGCCACATGGGCTTCATCACAGAAGGTGCTGACCACTCTAGCTCAACCCTGCACAGCACTTAAACGCATGCTGCATTATAAGCATATAAGTAGTCCCATTAAAGTGAATGGGACGATTCATGTGTTTACAGGTAAGCATGTGCTTGAGTGTTTTACTGGACTAAGCGTACCTCAGGGTGGACACCCCAAATTGGTGGTATGTTCTATAATTGGATTTCACCAATCCAGTAACAAATGTGGTTTCCTGGATCACTGTAACAATCTTACCATGGAGTCACAGACAGACACCTTAGACTCTCCAGTCTATCTTGCCATCCAGGCAGACTGGACTTAGCGATGTCTGGTCTCTTACACCAAAATCACAGCACATTCAGGTTGCTTCCAGTCCCAAGAGACCAGTCACATATCCTAGATGAATTGGTGGCCTACATCTTACACCAAAGATAACACCAGTAGCCAATCCAGTAATAAACTATCTAAAGGTTTATTAACTAGGAAAAAGGTATAAGAGAGTTATTTAAAGCTTATAGAAAGCAAACATATACACACAAATGATTTACCATCTAAATCCTAAGAGTGACAGTCGTAGGTCTGTCAATTCAAAGTGTCTTCTGGGTGGAGGTCTCTCCCTGGGGAGCTCTGGCTTCAGTTTGGTTTCTCTGGCCCTGTGCAAGTTCAAACAGCAAAGAAATGAAAAATTTTCACATCAACTATTTTTGTTCCCTCTTCCAGCATTCAAAGCAATGGGAGGAGGCCTTCTGCACATACTTCTCCATGAGTGGATGGGGCAATTAACAAAGCTTTTATCTTATAATGGCCCACTTAAATGTTGATAGTCCTCCTGGATTGGGGGAGGGGAAAGATGATTACCGTGCCTGGGTTCACAAGTTCAGAGCAAACATTTTCAAAGTTATAAAGCAAAACTTACATACAGGAACTACTCACTGAAAGTTGTCCCGGTTAACGTTGTTTCGTTGTTATGTTGCTGATCAATTAGGGAACATGCTCGTTTAAAGTTGTGCAATGCTCCCTTATAATGTCCTTTGGCAGCCTCCTGCTTTGTCCACTGCTTGCAGGAACAGCAGCCCGTTGCAGCAAGCTGGTGGAGGCTTGGAACCAGGGTGGACCAGCAGCCCCCCATCAGCTCCCCTAAGTTCCCTGTGCGGCAGCTGCCCAGCAGGCTATCAATTGCTGGCAGTTCAGCTGTCCCTCCCGCCACTGCCGTGTGCTGCTCCTGCCCTCTGCCTTGGAGCTGCTCCCCGGAGCCTCCTGCTTGCTGGTGGGGGGAAGTGGGCACTAATGTCAGGGTGTCCTGCACCCCGCTTACCCCATCTTCCTTAGAGCTGGGGGGACACAAGACAGAGCTCAGGACAGAGGGAGCTTCCTGGCAGCAGCTGCCCTCTCAGCTTGCTGATTAACATAACAAGGTAGTGTACTTAAGAATGGGGTCAGCGTACTTAAAGGAGCAATACGCATCTCTCTCCCTCACACAGAGTGTGTGTCTCTGTCTCTGTCTGCCATGCTGTCTCCCCACCCTCCATTCGTGCTGCCTTGTTGAGTGTGAGGATACATTAACAACGAGTTAACCCTTGAGGGCTCAGCCAAGTGCTAGTTCATCATTTAGCAGTAAGGCATTCCCTGGGAAATATCCCACCCTCTGACTTCACCACCTCAACCAAGCTTCACAATCATCATCGCTCTGTACAGTATTCAATTGTTTGTTTAAAACTTATACCGTGTGTGTATATATATATATAATATAGTCTTTTGTCTGGTGAAAAAAAATTCCCTGGAACCTAACCCCTCCCCCCCATTTACATTAATTCTTATGGAGAAATTGGATTAGCTTAATATCATTTCACTTAAAGTTTCATTTTTCAGGAACATAACTACAACGTTAAGCGAGGCATTACTGTATTTCATTATAGCATGGAATACAAACATTACAAGTGGTATTAATGCATACAGCAACTTATTTCATGGAGTCTAAACCCTGAATAGATTCTTATAAGATTAATACCTATTTTGAGCAAAGCTAACGTACAGGAGAACTGGTCTGGCTATCAGTTTGTCAGTCCTTAGCTAATGCCCGCAGTCTTGCCAAGAGCTGGCACCTGATCTGCCAGTGTCATGGGTTTTTTTAATTAAGATGGAAGTTATTTAAAGCTGCTAAGAATTTCAGAATTTTAAAGTTTTTCTCAGAAGCATAAGCTATTAATATATGGCTTTAGAAAGAGATGTCAAAGGACCATGGTACAATTTACTTTTAAATAGATTTTTTATACACAAAACTTTTCACAGCAATTAAAAATTTCTAGCTTCTGAATGCTCCTGTTAAAAAATTATTAATAATGTTGCTTAGCACTTTAATTTCTTTTCAACTTGAAGGTGTTGATTTACAAATACAACCTCACAGCATCAGGCTTTGATCCTGCAATTGGAGCCTGGTGCCCCTGTGGAGAGCTACTGATTTCAATTAGGTTTTGAATTGGCATAAGGGCCTATCCATATGGATCCAATTGTATACTAATATAGATAGGGTCACCAACTTTCTAATTCCATGAAACCGATAAGGGGGTTGCGGGGGGTAAGGGGAGGCGAGGCTCCAGCTGAGGGTGTGGGCTCTGGGGTGGGGCTGGGGATGAGGGTTTTGGGGTACAGGAGTGGACTCAGGACTGGGGTAGGGGGTTAGGCTTGCGGTGGTTGTGGGGTGCAGGCTCCAGGAGGGGACTCTGGGCTGGGGTAGGGGGTTGGTGTTCAGGGTCCTGGTGGCACTTACTGTGGCTCCCAGGAAGCAGCCACCAGATCCCTGCGGCCCCTAGGTGCATGGGCAGCCAGTGCGGGTCCATGTGCTGCCCTCGCGTCTGCAGGTGCCACCCCTGTAGCCCCCTGATCGTGGTTCCCAGCCAATGGGAGCTGCTTAGCTGGGACTCGGGGTGGGGGCAGCGCACTGAGACTCCCTGGCTGCCCATGCACCCAGGGGCCGCAGGGACCCAGTGGCTGGTTCTGGGAGCCACATGGAGCTAGGGCAGGCAGGGAGCTTGCCTTAGCCCCAGGCCCCTGCTGCTCCGCTGACTGGATTTTTAATGGCCCAGTTGGTAGTGCTGACCGGAGCCAGCAGGATCCAGTTGAAAACCGAACTCCTGGCAACCCTAAATATAGATGTTGTCTATTGTAGCTTAGAAAATTGTAAGTTTGTGTTCAAAGTTCATAGATATAGATGCATCAAAAATATATGTGGTAACCCACAGAGCTAGCTAGCTAGCCTTTTATTTTACTTAGCAGTAACGCAAAGAACAAGCCTGTATCCTGCAAGACATTGGCTTAAGCAGGCTAGCATAAGTAAAGTAGGCCTATGACCCTTAGCATATATAAAATGGCCCAACAGTTACCCTAGATTTTGGGGAACTGGGAATAGCTTGCTCAAGTGAGGGAGTTGGTACATAATGATACCAGTCAACCACAAGAACACTGAACTGATATTGTGCTTGTATTTCAGGATAGGATTGTTGGCAGATGTTTAACCACAAACTTGCATTAGCAATAGGTGCTATATATGATTATGAGCTAAAGGCATTAATATGTTAACCTATAGGATAAGTGCACCCCAATATTATGACGGTGAGGGAGTCAGATTTGGACAAGGAAGGCTGGGCATCTGAATGAATTTTCTTGATAATACTCAGGCCCTATAAAGGTGAAGCCATCATGTAGCAGGAGCGACCTTTAAATCATTGACGCTTTAGCTCTTCATTGTTATTATCTACCACCTACCTTTGGGCATTGGGGATCTGGGCATTGATGGCTGGTCCTTTGTCTCTTACCACAAGGTCCCCAAGGAAAGGTGTTAGTATATGAGCATATGCAGGGGATAACACCAAAGAGATCCCCAATCCTGTGTTATAATAGAAGATTAGAGTTGAAAGAGACCTCAGGAGGTCATCTAGTCCAACCCCCTGCTCAAAGCAGGACCAACCCCAACTAAAGCATCCCAGCCAGGGCTTTGTCAAGCTGGGCCTTAAAAACCCCTAAGGATGGAGATTCCACCTCTTCCCTAGGAAACCTATTCCAGTGCTTCACCACTCTCCTAGTGAAACAGTTTTTCCTAATATCCAACCTAGACCTCCTCCACTGCAACCTGAGACCATTGCTCCTTTTTCTGTCATCTGCCACCACTATGAACAGCCTAGCTCCATCCTCTTTGGACCCTCCCTTCAAGTAGTTGAAGGCTGCTGTCAGTTCCCACCCCCTTCTTTTCTGCAGACTAAATAAGCCCAGTTTCCTCAGCCTCTCCTCATAAATCATGTGCCCCAGCCCCCTAATCATTTTCATTGCCCTCTGCTGGACTCTCTCCAATTTGTCCACATCTTTTCTGTAGTGGGAGGCCCACAACTGGACACAATACTCCAGATGTGGCCTCATCGATGCCGAATAGAGGAGAATAATCACTTCCCTTGATCTGCTGGCAATGCCCCTACTAATGCAGTCAAATATGCCATTAGCCTTTTTGGCAACAAGGGCACACTGATGACTCGTATCCAGCTTCTCAACCTCTGTAATCCGCAGATCCTTTTCTGCAGAAATGCCACTTAGCCAGTCTGTCCCCAGCCTGTAGCGGTGCATGGGATTCTTCCGTCCTAAGTACAGGACTCTGCACTTGTCCTTGTTGAACCTCATCAGATTTCTTTTGGCCCAGTCCTCCAATTTGTCTAGGTCACTCTGGACCCTATCCCTACCCTCCAGCATATCTACCTCTCCCCCAAGCTTGGTGTCATTTGCGAACTTGCTGAGGGTGCAATCCCATCATCCAGATCATTAATGAAGATGTTGAACAATATCGGCCCCAGGGCTTACCCTTGGGGCCCTCCACTTGTTACCGGCTGCCAACTAGACATCAAGTCCTTGATCACTACCCATTAAGCCTGACAGTCTAGCCAGCTTTTTATCCACCTTATAGTCCATTCATCCAATCCATACTTTTTTAACTTGCTGGCAAGAATACTGTGGGAGACCGTATGAAAAGATTTACTAAAGTCAAGGTATATCATGTCCACCACTTTCCTCATATCCACAGAGCCAGTTATCTCGTCATAGAAGACCATCAGGTTGCTTTTTGTTTATGTGGTTTGGAAAGTTCTTGTCTTTACTGATTGTTCTAATCAAAGTGGCTGAAGCTTCGCTTTGCCCTCAGTGTGATTGTCTTTGCCCGTACACCCCAGGGTTCCCTACAAGGTATTGAACGTGTTAGTTTTAATTCTGTGGACCTCAATTCTGGAACGAGAACCCTGTTACCCCCAGCTCATTCAATTGGCAATCAATACAATTTGTATTAACCATTAAAAAGAGTCAGGCTACAATGCAAAGCTGTTTATCAGCAAGGCATTCTAGGCCCTCAGTTCTGAGAATACAATCAACCCTCCAAATGCCCCCTCAATGTTAATCTCACTGGCAGACAAGTTTTAGTACTAAATCTACAAAAGAACTGCTAGCACTGGGAGCATCTAAATTTCTTCTTTATTACTCTGGTTACAGTAGAGGCAGAGTTTTTAAAAGGTATTTAAAACTCTTATGAAATATCTATAAAAGTAGATCAGAAATATGGCCGCCTTGCTTTTCTGTGATCTCAGTACATGGTTTATAAAGACACTTTACTAGTTTTCATGAGGAATGTGCCAGAAACCCGGTAACAAGATGTATTTAAGTGATGCTATGAGAAACAGATGTCAGTTTGATGGTGAAAAATTTATATACATTAATTCAAATGTTTTAAATCTTTGACTTTATAAAATCCAGATTTTATGACATGAAGTATTTACAATATTTTTTAAATAATAAATATAAACAAATATAATATTCTAGGTGATGATGACCTTTTTCTCTTTGTTACCTTGTGCTCCCCCATCTGTTTTTGGTATCCATTGTTGGTTCTTGTCTTATACTTAGGGCTTGTTTACACTACCTGCCTGGACTGGCAGGCAGCAATGGATCTAGCTGGGGTTGATTCATCACATTTAGCTGAGTGCTGTCCCGTCAACTCCGGTATGCCACCAGAATGAGAAGTGTAAGCGGAGTCAATGGGAGCGCGTCAGCTGTCGACTTACCGCAGTGAAGACACCGCAGTAAGTATATCTAAGTACGTTGACTTCAGCTACGCTATTCACATAGCTGAAATTGCATATCTTAGATCGACCCCCCACGCTGAAGTGTAGACAAGCCCTTAGACTGTAGGATCCTCAGGGAAGGGACTGTCTTCTTATTATGTGTTAATACAGCACTTAGCACAACGGGAACCTGGTTTCTGACTGGAGCCTGTTGAAAGTACAGTAGTACAAACCATAATGTTGTAGATTATGCAGGAAATGTATATTAAAGCAAATAACTGTTAGTATTTCTTCTCATGATAGCTTTAGTCTCTTTTAATATTATTATAACTTATTTATTTATATATTGTTGCAGTGCCTAAAAATCCCTGGCCCATTGCTCTAAGAACATATAACATATACCACGATATAACAAAGAGATGGTCCCTGCTCTGAATTGCTTACAGTCTGAGTATAAAATGAGAGACAACAGGTGAATACCACAAGCAGAAGGGGAAAGTACAAGATAATAATGAAACTATTCAGATCAACACAATAAGTAGTAGTCGCAGAACATGCATAGTATAGTTTTAGTTTATATGGTTCATTGAGTGCATAGTCTTATTTAATGCAAAAAAATGTAGACAAATTATGAGACATTCAGGATTGAATTTAGCCCTATGAGAACACTGGCCAGCTACTTTTGTACTCTGAAAACACAAAGCTTCCTTATCTGAAAGCTGCATGGAAGAGTCAGGAAGGAGTTCAAAACAGAGCATACCACCCAGTATCCTAATTACAGTATCTTTCATTAAAATATGTTGGAATCCATTTTTTTCAAAGTTTGCAAGCTTTGGCAAATGTTATCTAGAGGCCAGAAATATTAATCTAATTCTAGAGCTGGTCAGAACATTTTCAATTAAATGGAATTTTGTGTAAAGATGCTGTTTTGTCAAAGCTCAAACAGTTCATGGAGATGAGTCCTTTTCTACGAATTTTGTTGGGAAGGAATTTTTGAGGCTCGGGCTCACTGAGAGAAATGTGAAAAACGCTTTTATTCATCATAAAATCACATGTAAAACACAAAAAGAGTTGTAAATAATATTAAATATGATGCAGTGCAATATACTCACAGGAAGGAATAAATAAAGGTAAACCTATCCCAAGTAAACATTACACATGGATCACTGAGGCATCACTACATTCAGCCAAGACATTATCAATGGATCAGGTCAACCAAAAGTTACCCAGACTGCAAGTCAGTTTATAAAAGGTGGAATTAATCTGCAACTGGGCCACAATCAACATGCAGACCAACCCCAGCACATCACATCCCTCTGTCCCCACCACTCTGTCCTTCTAGGATTTCAAAATAGCCAGTTTGGCCTGATCCAATAAAAACTTGGCCTGACAGGAACCAGGCAATGGGAAAGCACTGTATCTTACTCCCAGACTAAACAGCGGCCTGGAGAAAAATCAGTCCCAAGCTGCTGAAAAGCTGCCACAAAAAAATCAAAGAGAGGAATCAAATGTGGGCAGTTGAGGAAAAATGAAACACTGTATCTGAAGCCAAACAGACACCTTGGGAATAATATGGCACACAAAGCAATCCAACTCTATGATGGTGTGCCAGATCCACCACTTCAAGTCACCCAAGTCAAGGGAGAGGAAGCCTGTAGAGCATCCTCCAAGCCAGGAACACAGAGTTACTCATAGACAAATACCTCCTCCAGGAGGTGTCAGGGAGATCAGAGATGGTAAAATAATGCCATAGACACCATAGAGCTGTTTCTTGTTCATAGACTGAAAAGGAAGATCTACCAGACCCTCACTAGTCAGACAGGACCATCACTGGTACAGCTCCTCTGTCACCAGCACATTGCAGTTCTCAATACAAACTTCTATAGAAAACCATGGTTACTTTCTGGCTCTCCGCAGTGTCAGCTCTCAGACACATACCAGGCAGCTGGAAACAGTGAAGCTCCTGATGGCCCACAGTCTTCCTCACCAACCACAGGCATGCAGCTGGTTGAAAAAGGCCTAACCCAGAGTTCTCTACACCTACACCAAGTGCCCCCAGAAGCCATACATTTCAGTAAAAATGAGATGTTCAAACAGGATGCAGAGCAATCCTTTCTTTCAGGAATTTTAACCCAACCAGTACCTGAAAATTTGAGTCTTAGAGTCTTAGAGCCCAAGGCAGAGAGCAAACTCTTCTCTGCTTGCACAGATTCCTCTTCTCTGAAGTTGCCTCTACACAAAGCCCTTGCACAGCCCAAAAACTAACACCACAGCCTCTCTTCCCAAGAGTCAAAATTTGCTTGTGCACTAAGAAAATAATCTGGAAGACCGTGGGTAACAGCAACACCTGCTGATGCCTGCCGTAACAATATTATTCCTAACCAATAGTCCCTCCAGCTTTACACCCACCACAGGTGCTTTACTGCAGAAAATCCTGTTTTGTTCTCATGGGAGTGCAGCTGCAGTTTTCCTTCTGTTCCTGTTTTCTTTTTGTCTAAGGTGAATATGTAACAGGGAGAATCAATGAATGGCAGACAAGTAGGTAATATTTTGTAGACAAACATGCTAATCCTGTGCCTTCATCTGTTTCCAAAATCAGTAAAAGGGTCAATATGTTTGGGATAAATGCCCATTTTGTGTTCCTCAAATAGTTTATAATAGGGCTGTCAATTAATTGCAGTTAACTCACCCGATTAACTCCAAAAAATTAATTGTGATTAAGAAAATTAATCACAATTTTAATCACACTGTAAAGCAATAGAATATCAATTGAAATTTGTTAACTATTTTTGGATGTTTTTCTACATTTTCAAATATATTGATTTAAATTACAAGACAAAATACAAAGTGTACAGTACTCACTTTATTTTATTACAAATACTTGAACTGTAAAAATGATAAAAGAAATAGCATTTTTCAGTTCACCTCATACAAGTACTGTAGTACAATCTCTTTATCGTGAAAGTGCCATTTACAAATGTAGATTTTTTTTGGTTACATAACTGCACTCAAACAGAAAACAATGTAAAATTTCAGAGCCTGCAAGTTCACTCAGTCCTACCTCTTATTCAGATAATCACTAAGACAAACAAGTTTGTTTATATTTATGGGAGATAATGCTGCTGACTTCTTATTTACAATGTTACATGAAAGTGAGAACAGGCGTTCACAGGGCACTTTTGTAGCCGGCATTGCAAGGTATTTACGTGTCAGATATGCTAAACATTCGAATGCTCATTCATGCTTTGGCCACCATTCCAGAGGACATGCTTCCATTCTGATGATGCTCATTAAAAAAAACAATGCATTAATTACATTTTGACTGAACTCCTTGGGGGAGAATAGTATGTCTCCTGCCCTGTTTTACCCTCATTCTGCCATGTATTTCATATTATAGCAGTCTCGGATGATGACCCAGCACATGTTCATTTTAAGAACACTTTCACAGCAGATTTGACAAAACGCAAAGAAGGTACCAATGTGAGATTTCTAAAAATAGCTATAGCACTCGATCCAAGGTTTAAGAATCTGAAGTGCCTTCCAAAATCTGAGAGGGACAAGGCGTGGAGCATGCTTCCAGAAATCTTAAAAGAGCAACACTCATGCGAAAACTGCAGAACCTGAACCAACAAAATAGAAAATCAGCCTTCTGCTGGTGGCATCTGACTCAGATGGTGAAAATGAACATGCATCGGTCCGCACTGCTTTGGATCATTACTGAGCAGAACCCATCATCAGAATGGAAGCATGTCCTCTGGAATGATGGTTGAAGGTGAAGGGACATAGGAATCTTTAGCACTCCTGGCATGTAAATATCTTGCAACACCAGCTACAACAGTGCCATGCAAATGCCTGTTCTCACTTTCAGGTGACATTGTAAACAAGAAGCGGCCAGCACTATTTCTGCAAATGTAAACAAACTTGTTTGTCTGAGTGACTGGCTGTACAAGAAGTAGGACTGAGTGGACTTGTAGGCTCTAAAGTTTTATATTGTTTTATTTTTGAATGCAGTTGTGGTTTTTTGTACATAATTCTACATTTGTAAGTTCAACTTTCATGATAAAGAGATTGCACTACAGTACTTGTATTAGGTGAATTGAAAAATACAATTTCTTTTGTTTTTTACAGCACAAATATTTGTAATAAAAATTAATATAAAATGAGCACTGTAGACTTTGTATTCTGTGTTGTAATTGAAATCAGTATATTTGAAAATGTAGAAAACATCCACAAATATTTAAATAAATGGTGTTCTATTATTGTTTCCAGTGTGATTAATCATCTGATTAATCACGATTATTTTTTTAATCACTTGACAGCCCTAAGTTTATAAACTCTCCTAAGTTTTCATTCCAGTAACAACTCTGCCAAAGCATTAAGAAAGGCAAGCAGTGAAATGAATGTTGGTTTGCTTACCAGCCTTTATGTCATTTGAGACATCAAGACAGCATTTAGGAGAGATTTTAAGCATACTGTCCTCACTCAGGGATCTAGATTGTTTTGCCACATCTCATATATTATCATGTCATCCCGCATCATATGTAACATAAGAATGCTTTTCACACTGTTTTCTATAAGATGTAAGGCTGTGGAATTTGAATACATTACTTTGAGCAAAAAAAAGCTTTTCTACCCATCCCCATATTTCATTCTATGTGAAAGTTTACAATAGATAACATGCTGATGGGAAGATCTTCTAGAGGGTACTCAGGGGTGAATAATGAAAAGTTCCTGCAGGGGGCACCTTGCAATAATGAACTCCATAGAGCGGAAATTCTCTTTAGAGATGAGAGAAAACTTCAGATACCTACCCCCAAACAGCACAAATTGATTCAGAGTTACTGATTCATATAACTAGACATAAGCAGTTATCTTTGTAGTCCAGCTAACATGTTTTCTATATACATTTCCACTACTATAGTTCTATTTATACTCTGTATGAACTCTCTCATTTGAATGTTCCTATGACATTTTATTTTTAATCTTTATGTCCCACCATCTGTGGACATCCAGTAATACCATGCTATATTTCAGTTTCAAATTACTTTGTAGTAGTATACTGATTTGTCAGAGAATGTATCCACAGTTGTATAGGCGCCTGTAAATCCTGTAACGTCTTGCCTGCTTCTGAGACAGACTAGTTTATAACTTTTTGTTAATGTTTTTTATGTTAAAAACAGCCATTTCCATAGACCAAGACCAAAATACTCCTCTCTGATCTGATCTTTCTGAAGTCAATAGTATTCCAATTCTGAACACACAATATGCATTAGAGATTTCCAATACAGATAAGTGCCGATCATAGAGGAGAACTGTAATAGTAAACCCTACAACTGAGCATTTTTAATAGTACTTTGACTGGAATGATTATATCTTGCAAATGAATGCCCCCAATTTTCATAAAATCTTAAATCGGATGAAACTCTGCACTCAGTTCCACTACAAAACTAAAAACTCAGACCAGGATCATGGAGGTGTTTTCTGCAAGTCTTTAAAGTGCACCTGATCTGAGCATCAGGTCAGTACTGGCTGTATTTTGACTGACCGTAGGCTGATTTTTGGTTTCATGTGGATATTCAAAACTTGCTGGTTTTGCATACGGCAACTTTGTAAGATGCAGACGTTCCCTGTGAATTTTTCAGTAAATCTGAACCTAAAATTCAAAAGTTCAAACCTGTGCTAAGTGAAACAGAAAGTATAAGATTCTCATGGAGCCCTGCAAACTCAAACCACCACATTTCAATGACTTTCATAATTCCATCTTTTTTCCTCTTTTTCTCAGTGTTTATTTTTTAAAACAATGTGGACTGTATAGTAAGTTACTAGAAAATGAACATACATACATGTCTTTGGAAGGGGAAGAGGGCATGTGATGGGGTGTTCACCCCACACTTGCCCAGAAAGGGTTAATGTAGAGAGAGAAGGGGGCTAATTAACCGGACTGACCACAGCTGAGGGGAATCAGGTGGCTAAGTAACCCCCTGACCAGATGATGGAGCCCAGACGATGAGGACTGAGCTGGGCTGGATTTATAAAGACAGGAAATTCGCTGCAGAGAGGACTGCTGGGAAAAGTGTGCAGTCACTCCCTAGGAGAAGGGAGGAATGTTTGGTGGCTGCAGAGACAAGTAGCCTACAGTTACTTCCTGGGAGGAGGGAAGCTGGCAGACCAAGAGAGGGGGAGTGTCAGATGGCAAGGAAAGGGCTCAGGGAAAGGCAGTAAGGTCTAGGAGGGGACAGACCTTTACTACTGATTAGAGGGTCCCTGAGCCAGAACCCGCAGTAGAGGGCAGGCCCAGGTTCCCCTGCCAGTCCCTGAAGCTGTGGCATTGAAGAGTGAATGGGAAGAACATAAGAATGGCCATACTGGGTCAGGCCAATGGTCCATCCAGGCCAGTATTCTGTCTGCCGACAGTGGCCAATGCCAGGTGCCCCGGAGGAAGTGAACCTAACAGGTAATGATCAAGTGGTCTCTCTCCTGCCATCCATCTCCACCCTCTGACAAACGGAGGCTAGGGACACCATTCCTTACCCATCCTGGCTAATAGCCATTAATGGACTTAACCTCCATGAATTTATCTAGTTCTCTTTTAAACCCTGTTATAGTCCTAGCCTTCACAGCCTCCTCAGGCAAGGAGTTCTGCCTAGAAGACTGCCTAGGAGTGCTGAAGGAAGACTTTGGTTCCCTGGAAGGGGAAAATGCGTACAGTGACCTGCCCAGGGGACTGAGTCATGAAGAGGCAGCAGCAGCTTGTGGCACAAGAGACTGTCTGCAGACCAAAAGAGAGAGGTGGAGAGATGGCGTGCAACTGTGGGAAGGGGCGTTGGCCTCGTGAAGCTAATCCCCAGAATGGCCAGGAGGAGGTGCCATCCTAGCTATGATTACAGCACCCTGTCACAGGGCAAAACAGTGAAAGGATAATATATCCTGATGTTCAAAAATTAAAAGTGGAATCACTTCCCATACAGTGGGTGCACTTTGAAAAGCCGTTCTGGAGCTAGAGAGATTATTGGTTCTCATGTTATTCCCTCTTTTAAATATAGGGAATATCCCTAAAACCTATAACATTTCCACAGCTGGAATAATCATCTTTTTAAGTGTGCTCACTGTCCCTGAATATTAAACCAGAGCTTGCAACAGGCCAAACTCCTAAATCTCAAGGGGAATTGAGGGTGCTGGGCACCACCCACAATCAGGCCCATGTATTCATTAGGTAGAATGTGGAAGGCCAAAGGCCAATTCAAATATCCTTATCAACAGGATACGTTATTATATGTTCTATAGCTGAAACTAGAGGGCTCTTTAATTTAGCAGTCAAAGGCATAACAAAATCCAGTGGCTGGAATTTGAAGCTAGCAAAGTTAAAATTGGCAATAAGACATCAATTGTTAATAGTGAAGGTACGCAGCCACTGGCACAGGTTATTGAAGGTAAACTATCCTTCATGTAGTGTCTTCAAAATCAAGACTGCATGACTTACTTAAAAATAAGCTTTAGTTCAATCGCAAGTTTATTGGGTTTGATGCAGGAATCACTGGACGAACTTTTGTAGCCTGTGTTTTGCAGGAGGTTGGACTTGATCATTAATGGCCCCTTCTGGCAATGAAGTCTATGAAAACAAATATAAATGCCCAGTGCCCTGTACAAAACATTTATTTAGGACTTGGGTTCAATACTTGAAACCTAATTTACTTTTCCCCTTCAAATTCTTATGGTCATTTACATCAGGCCAATTTCTCATGATTACATATATTTATAGTTTGTCTGCCTGGTTGTCACTGGTCACATTTTCTAGGCTTTGCATTAGTTTTCAAATCCCCCAGAGTCGTATTCATATTAATGTTTAACAACCTCTTCCTTCCGTTATGAGAATTTTCCATGAACCCGAAATTAAAAATATCCCCTCCTTCTCTCCACTGAAATGTCACAACCACAAATCATCCATCACAACTTCAGTTCGCCTCTTGAAACATTTTTCTCTGCTCCTTTATAGATGCAGTTTCAAGGAAGCAGTTCAAACTCCATTTCTCCCCATTTCCCAGGAGAGGTAGAAAAACTCACCCCCCTACAAGAATTTCATTTGCATTTTCTTTTCTTGCTTCAGAAGCTATGCAGAAAATGAGAACTCCTGCCCCTCTCACACACTGTAGCTCCTCTTCAGTCATTTTTCCTGAGCTGGTTTTAAGCTATTTATTTCTTTGGGAACAGGCTGTGTGTGCTGCAGCCATGCTCACCTTCAATCTCTCTCTCTCTCTCTCCCATCACACAGCACAGTTCACCTGCCATGTCAAGTTTCAAAAACTCTTTCTTTGCTTCTCTTTGTTCCCAAAGACAAGGAGCAGGCCTCTTGGGAACAGTGGATGGAAACAATATGAGACCAGACTGACATATGAAGAAATACTGTGTAATGGCATTGTATTTACAATGTAGCTTGTTAGCAATTTAATATCACATTCGAGGCTCAGATTTACACTGTGCTCCATGCTTACCTTCCTGATGGCAGGGATACTGTGCAGTTCATCCCAAATTTTATATAGCTACACTCTCAGTCCTAGTGGAGATTTATTACTTTGAAATATACTGTTTTTTCCCTTTATTACACTCATTTAGGGCCTGATCCTACAAATCCTTACTGATGTGACCAGTCCCAATGACATCAGTGGGATGGCACACATACTTAATCTCTATAGATATAAGCAGGGCTTGCAGATCAGTCCTGTGGTTTCTATATCTCACAGGCCTACTGCAGTTTGGGCTCTAATCCGACAGAATTTTTCTAAATTACATTTGATAAGCAGCAAATATGTGATGACTGGGAGGTGATAGATATGTTTTTTCCAAATGTTTGGGAAGATCACATTACTCACAAGCCAAAGCATAACATGCAGTTCTTTTCTAACAATAATAAGTATTTGTTTTATGTTGAATGTGTTCCACACAGCCCTCAACCAAAGCACTCAGCATACTGTATAACTGCATACTGACAAAACATAATACAATCAAAATATTATAATAATAATGAATAATACCATAATATAATAATACAGCGTCTTAAAATTCAAATAAAAGACAGAAACAAAGGAGCTCAATGCAAGAAGCAGCCTGGGAAGGGATGGCAGTAAAGAAAGTAAATAGAGGGCCAACATTGATGGCAACAGAAAAATATCTTGATATGAAAAAGTCTTGATGTGTTTCTTAAAAATGGGAAGAAATTAACTGAGATGGATACTGGGTTGGGAAAGCAAGTGCCACACTCTAGGGTCTGCAGGAAAAGGGGTGATTGCCTCTCAGCCTAAAGCACACTGATGGGAATCTTAAAAGTCAGATGTGTTAGAGTGAAGAAACTCATCAGAAAGAGGTCCAAGGAGAAGGCATTAAAACATTAGAATGCCTCCTCACACAATCCCATGCTCTGTATATACCAAATATGATCAGTTTTGTTTGCTGTTTCTCCATTTTTATACTTGCTTTGTTTTTCCCTGAATGTTATGGCAAAATGGTTTCCATATTAACTGAGTCTGAAAGGACCTGAGCAACACAATAGCTACACTGTAAAATTAAGGGGTAAGATTTCACTGCACTGATGTAGAGGGACTGTAAACACAATGTAAATGGCTGGAGAAGAATTCCTCTGGAGCTGACACAGCGAAGAGTTGCCATTGGAGGTCCTGTGCAGGTCCCCTCACGAGCCCTGGCCTAGAGAACACACCTGGGATAGGAGTAGAGCCCTTGCAGTGCATTCTGCTGTTGGAATTCTGGGTTGCTGCAGGCTGCAGAACAGCCCATATTCAGTAAATCAGGGCAGCTAAGGATTGCTCTGCTTAACCTCAGGGGCTGCTTCGGCCCCTGCTGCAGCCAGAATCAGGAAGGCATAAAGGTGGCTTTAAAGCCTCCTTTGCCCCTGTTTCTCTTGACTGTCCCAGCCTTTGTATCTAAACGGTTGCCTGTGATGACCATATCCATGGTGTAAAATAGGTACAGGTATTAGCAATGAGCTCAAGCTAGAAAGTATGGATCCATAGTCAACTTAGTTTGACTAAACCCCCAAATCCAAAATTTAGAGTGTTTTTGGATTTGGGGGTTTAGTCTGGACCCATCTCTGATAGGCAGAGTCTATTAGTTCTGAGTCTTTGCTTCAATTGTTATCATTATTACTATCACTACAATAGCAAAATATTATGGCAGGGTCATGTGGCCCAGCCCAAAGGTTTCTCATTTGAGCTACTTATCTTGGGCACAGAAACAGAGAGAGGGGTCCTTGGCTAGGTCACTTGCTTTCTGCCAACTCCTTCTTTTTTGGTTTTGTTGTTTAGTAGAGCTGCTTGAAAATTGGAATTTTCATCCTACGAGACATTCCAGTAATCCAAAATCTGTTTTCATCCCGAATAAGGATGTAATATAAAAAAATTTCAGACCAGAATGTTCCGAAAAAATATAATGTCAAAATGGTTCAGTCAATATTTTTGATTGAAAGAAAACATTCAACACTCCCAAATCCAAATGAAGTACCAAGTTGAAATGAAATATCAATTTGTGTTGCTCTGAGCTGTCACATTGCTTCATGAAAGATATAGTTTGGGTGCATCGTGTCCCCATTATCCTCTGTCAGCCAGGCTCCAGCTGGCCTACATTTCCCATGATGCACTACCATGTTCACGTGACTCCCAGGATGCACTACCAAGGCTCAAAAAGAGGGAAGATTGTGGTACCTCATGGAAGATGCAGTCCAGCTAGGGAGCCTAAACCATTGCAGAAAATGGTGGCATTAGACACCCTACCTATAACACACATAAGGCACCAATGTTGCTCAGGCAGACAGAATAATGTTGACATGAATCATATTATTTTATATATATATATATATATATAATGTATATTAATATTTTGTTTCGATTCTCCTGATTGAAATTTGAAAAAATTTAATTTTTGCACAAACTATTTTCCACTGAGGTTTTTTTACAGGCAATTCCCAATGAACTCCATTAGTTCATTTTTAAATTTTCTCCATTTATAATTGGTTAATCTTTTTACAGAAATAAAACTTTTCAGGAAAAATTGCTGACATTACTGAACCTTTTCATTTTCCACAATATTTTTTATGTTGGAATGATCAATTTTTTTTACTGAAAATTTAGTTTGCAGTAAACAAAACATTTGAAAATGATTTTCATTAACTTTTTGGCTAAAAAATGTGGTCCATTTCAAGCCATATAAAATGAAAGCAACTTTACATATTTTTTTTGGCAATTATATGGGTTTTTTTACATGGTTCACAGTAGGCACCAGTAATGAAGTAACCTATAGAAAGTCTTGGTAAAAGAAGAAATAAAAGCTGACGGGCTGTGTCAAATTGATAAGCTTAGAGGAGGTGTGTAGGTTGAGCATATGTTATGGGTCCTTCTCCTTTCTTCATTCCAAAGCTGCACAGTGTAGTGAGATCTTTCTGTTTTATGAGGTTTCTGTCCAGGCACTCATACCAAGAATATGGAGTTACAAATTTCCAGTTTGTGAAAGAACAGCTCAGATGCTGGAATCAGGAGCAATCATCCATTTTAGGGAAGCTTGGGTTCTGGAGCAAATGGTGAAACCACCAAGGAAAAGTACCAGCTCATCAACCCACTGCAAACCAACCAATCCAATGCGATTTAGTGAGGTGCAGAGCTGGATAGCTGTGATGAGTGGGTCCCTTAGGATTTGCAGGAATGAGGGAGGAGGAATGTTATTATTTCCAGCAAATAAGCCAATTTTCAGACCCAGCCTCTAAGAACATTTACAAGTATTTTCTACAGGTTTCACCTCTGGGTTGTTGTCTGAACTCTGCCGTGAGCCACATTACCTCTTCATTATCTTAACAGGAGCATAAAGAATGCTCCCTTTATACTAACTTCCCCCCTTCATAAAAAATATGTGGTGGAAGCATAGTATACTAACAATAGCCTTTTAATGAGCGAGACGTGTGGTTGTGTAATCTTATAGATTTTATTAAAATGTGCTTAAAGGTGCATTCACTTTGTTGAATCAAATTATGGCAGCGATTCCTGTCTGAGGATTGTTTATATGTCCCAAAGCATCCATAACTCACTGGGTTCAGCCATCTACAAGTGTTTAATTACAGACCGTCTGTTTCATGTAAAGAGTGCTTGCCAGCAGTCTTTTGGCAGAATATAGAATGAACTTTGTAAAGAAAAACTCAGCAGCAGCAGCAGTGGGGAAAAGAATATCCCCAGGGTTCTCCGTAGGTTTCCAGTTACCAGATCCAGCAGAATTAATATTTACAGGCCAAAAGCATCTTAGGAACTGTAGAAATTTTGAACTGAAATAAATGCATAATGTGTTTTTCACTTCCATACCTAGTAATGCCTTACCATTTTGCAACACAGGGGCATGGAGCAAGGCAGAAAGAGGGAGAGAGAATATCTGAGGAAGTGAGCTGTAGCTCACGAAAGCTTATGCTCTAATAAATTGGTCAGTCTCTAAGGTGCCACAAGTACTCCTTTTCTATCTGGTCATTGTGCTTTTTTAAAATAAACATAAAGCATCAAGTTATTGGCAAAGCGAAGGTGCACCTCACACTTTACAGTCGCTAAGAATCAAAGTAGAATGTGCTGTGTATCCCACACTAAAGGCTCAAGCTTGTCTGGAAAATGGAGATTTTTTACACAATTGTCTAAATTGAACTCATCCATAGAAAAATTTGACTCTTTGGTGAAAAAATGAGAACCAGGTTTTTTTGGCTGAAAAATGAAAATGTGTGGTTGAAAACTTTCAACAGAGAGCTGAACATCTTGATTTAGAAAAAGACACTGTTGTGTCTTATGGGATTTGTAGTTTGGATGCCTCGTGTCCCCCGTCTCCCACCCATTTTCCTTTATGGGGTGGGATCCCAGGTTAGACTACCTCTCCCATTGCATGCCCAATTTTCCATCCAAAAACCATTTTGAGAGAACGTTTTCTACAAGCCTTACACCACACCCTTAACTCAACAGTTCAAAAATCTCTTTACCATTACCAGGAACTGCTGGATGTTGCATTCCACCCCACCAGCACCACCACTGCCTGAAATGATGCTCTCACTTAGAGGTCTGACCTTATTGATGTCACTAAATGAAAGCTCCTACTCATATGTTGACAGGAGCTAAATCCACCAAAATAAGTGGAAGCTTATTTTAAGAGTAAGTGATGCTGTCTTATCTCTGTCAGGAAGAGGGAGCACAAACCTGACATTTACAAAGACAGGGACTGAAAGACGAAGCATGTTATTTTAATGCTTGGTATCTTTAAATGAAGGGTGGCCTAGAAAATATGACAAGCTTTAAGGGAAAGGTTTGTTTGAAGGCTAAGGAGAGGAAGTTTACCAAGCCTGTAACTGCAAAGTTAGTTGTAATAAATCAGGACATGAGGATATGTACTATTTCAATCATTTTTTCCCTTCAACATACGGAAATTGGTTTCCCCTCTTGCCTCCTTATATACATTTCAGACTTCTGGATCCAAGTTTCTCAATGGCCACAAATAGAGCCAGAATGTGTCATTAAGATTAAGGCCCATTGTGGGGAGGAGTAAAGACCCAGAAGAATCTGAAGAAGACATAGACTGCTGGATCTCTGAGGTGCCTAATACCATAGAGAGGGTACAGTATATAATTCCAGCTGTGGTGTGCGGAGGAGTAGGGGTAGATCCACCTCTTTCCTGATCCTCTCTGCCTCTTTTGGGGTGGCTAGTGCCTTCATGTCATTGCATGAAGCAATCCTTGCAGTCAGGATAGTGTAGGAACTGCAACTGTGACTCACCAGAAGGCAGGAAAGGGCTGGAGAAAGGGTGAGGCTATCTCCCTGGACACTCTAAGTCTTATGCACCCACACAAGGACAAAGCATAAATCTGTTTAATAGAAATTAACAAGCAAATACAATATAACTGAGGGGGAATAGGGCTCTGAGTCCACTGCTGCTAAGTCTTATAGAAATAAATACCAATCTAAAGCATAGGGAAGAGTCAAATTGAAGTCAATATACTTGTACTAAGATGAGATGTTGTAACTCAGAAGAGATGTTCTTGTAACTAAGAAGAGATGATGATGAAAGGCATGGTGCTCTTAACTAACAAGAGTTACATGAGCATCCCATCCTCTGCCTGTGGAAGAAAAGCAAAGAAGATTTACTTAATAAGTAGAGAGCTATTTTCAGGCCAGATACAACTAAACACCTGGCTGGCAAGCTGAAAGAATGAAGATGGCCTTTTCATGTTCTCATTAAAAAGACATTAGAAAGGGTTGGGGGTGAGTAATTATATTGACGTTTACCACATCTCTGATGTTCTCTATTGGAGGTTCTCATGAGCTCACCCAATTTCAGTTGGTGGTTTGGCTGAGTTCCCACCAGTAATATCTTAAGCACAACACAGCTCCTTACAGCACAGTTCACCTGATGGCACTTATGTTCCAGAATAAAATAAGTCAATGGTACAGAAAATGGTCCAAACACATACAAAATTCACAAGATGTGGCTGCTAATAAACCCACTATATTACAGTGAATGCATGGAGGATATGTGAAATCATCTTAGTATATGAAATGTATAGAATGTAACTTTAAATTGCAACCTCCGAAGGCTGTTTTTTGGAGAGCTAGCTAGCTGTTGGAGAGACAGCTAGCTGTCTCAAGTATTGATAGGGCCCCCATTACTACAGGATCTGAGTACCTCATAATCTTTAAAGTATTTACCCTCACAGCACCACCATGAGGTAGGGAAAGGCTATTATCTCCATTTTACAGAGGAGGAACAGAGGCACGGAGCAGCTAAGCAACTTGCCCAAGGTCACAGAGCAAGTCTGTGGTGAAGCAGAGACTCAAACCTAGGTTTCCCAAGTTCTAGGCTTGTGCCCTAACACTGAATCAACCTTCCATATTCATAGAAAGCAGTGCCACCAGAGGACAAATATACGACGTATAGATTCACCCAGTGCCACGACACAAGTTTTACACTCCTGCTGTGAAGAGGACCACCAGTCAAAGGGGCATTAGCTTGTAAACTGGCCATGGATTTTCTTTTCACAGGGTACAAAGAGCCCATGAGAGCCTTGCAGATATTGGTACTGGATGAGAAACACTCAGATTGGCATATATTTGAAAATACCAACACACACAATACGTATCTGTTTTCTAAGTCCAGTCAGTCTATTGTTAGAAATACAGTAAGATCAGCTTGAGATGGACAAATTTTTAAATTTCAAATGTTAGACTCTTTATTCTCTTGTAATAGTGCCATACCGTGTGCCAGGTGACGTGTGGCTTTGCAACAAATTAACATTGTATATGGATGGATGCAAAATGAAAGATTCTCCTCAGGATAATTTGGTCTCCACAACCTAATGAGAAGTGAACTTGGCATTATAGGTAATACCACTTTCTTTGGGTCATATTATGGTCTGCAGTATATTCTCAAACAGCAGAGGAAAGGACCATTTGGCTCCCTCTGTGTCCATTATGCAAGCTGCCTTCATCATGGTTTGTAGAATAGGGAGTGGAGCGGGAGCAAAAAGAAAACTCCGTGGGGCCTCTGCTCCCCCTTCTGTGCATGTGGACAGGGAATACTTGACTCTCTTAAGTAAGAAGTGCCGGGTACAGGCTGGGGCAGATCACTTCCCCCCTGGAGTATGGCCAGCTATGGCGCACTAGGTACTGAACTGTGGTTCTCCAAGTCACAGTTTGGCCTCTGGTGTGCTTCTGGGACAGTGCAACTACATACAGCCCCAGACACAGGGCTTGTAATAATGCCAAAATCTAGCCTTATTTAATATAATTCTTAATAATTAATACAGTATTGGTAGGTGTAAGTGGCATATTACACTCTCTTACACTTACATTTTGTATTCTATTCAAGAACCAAAAGAAAGCTAAGACTTTTCATTACATGGTTGCTAAAATATTTGCCATTCCTATCCTAAAATGTTCTTAAACCATATTTTAAATGTCTCTTACTGTTTATTTACAAATATAGACTGTTGCATGCTTTGTGTGTGTGTGTCTCATGGTGATAATTTTAGACTTTGACATGTCTGATGTTGTCTTGTAATCAACACATACATTATGGTCAGTTTATCTTTCTAGTGTCAGAAATGTAGGAAATGGAGTGTGACAATACATTTTCATAGTTTCCTCTTGAGAGGTTGTTTTTCTTAATATTGTTTTTATAATTGTATCTTTGATACTCAAAATACTTCTCTCAAATGGTCCTTAGCATCCTGAAGATAAAAATGTGGAAGCTATAGCCAGCTGGACTGGAAAACATTGATATGGCCTTTAAAGTGAAAAACATATGGGCACTTTAGCTGTGTATACACAACACAATTCATGAGCTGCGTGTGTATCCACAGTCACCAGAGGTACTTTAATCACAAAGTATTCTCAGGCTAATTTAATGCAGGCAAAAATTCATCTGTCACACCATTTTCAGGGCCAGAGTAGGAATGTCCAGAGTGGGAAGTGGACTAATTCCATTGCCATCAAAACTTAAGGCATGCAATAGGATGAGCACTGGCTGATGGTCCAAGTCTTCCAACCAGGTGCTTTGTCTTTCAGTCTCTTTTCATGTGTGTTACAATGTATGGGTGTGCTTCTGACATCTACATGCACTTAAGGACAACAAGCTTTGAAAAGTATTCACTTCCATCTGCAATTAAAGGCACCCATATTGATCATTAAGGGGATTTATCCAGAGCTCACTGAAGTCAATGGGACTCTTTCTACTGACTTTCATGGGTTTTGGATCAGGCCCTAAATATCATGGCTTAGGTTATAGCAACCTGAAAGGCCAACTCTCATGCCATGTACCATCATGAAAGTTGAGATCGGGTGATTAGCTTTTGCTCACAGTCTCTAGACCTGAACATTAAAGAGAGGACACTTTCAGTAGAGAGCCCTCATGTCTGGAATTCGTGTTCCCTTCTGGTCTGTGACTGCCTGACTCTGTTGACTTGCAGGGCACAATATAAATCCCATTTGTTTATTTAGGTTTTGTGTGTGGTGAGAGATGGTTGTGAGGAGTCATCCTTGAACTAGAACCTGATTAAGCCATACGTAGGGATGAGTAATTCCTGTGTTAGTCTCCAACAAATCCCCAAGCCAGGAGCTGGTCTGCTGACTCTCAGAACAGATATATAAGCCTCACAGAAGTTGAGTCTGCTCAATGTTGTTTCATGGCTTGGAACTCTCCCCTGCCTGATAGTGGTGACAGACTCCATGGGCCTCAGCCTGCTCCAGCCTAGCTCCCAAGCCTACTCTTGCCTTGTTCCAACCCTGCTCTTGACTTCTGATTCTGGCACTGAGCCTTGATTCTGACCACTAGGACTGACCGTCCTTGCCTCAATTTCTGACAATGGTGGTACGTATTTTTGTTTCAACCCAAGAGTGTGGGGTTGAGGTTTTGGGTTCAGATGACATCGATCAACAGATTTTCTAATTGTTTTCTCATATTTTATGTCATTGTGCTCAGAGCCAAGGTTATTTCTCACTAAGATATTTTAAAATAAAGCAATAAATAAACCTGTTACCTATAGGGGGACTTATCTGAATGGAACCGACTTTTGAATATTTTAAGTCTCCGCTATCACTGATAATTATTGGGCTTACAAATAATGTGGAAGAATTGATGTTTAAGAAAAAAACATGTACAAGTCCATATTTCATATGTATCTTCCTGATCTGACATGATGAGCGAAGTAGTGTGGTGCAATATTAGGGCACAGGATTGGGCTTCAGGAGACCTGAGTACTATTCCTATCTTAGCCACTGACAAACTATGTGATTTATGGGTGAGTCACTTCCCCTCCCATTCTTTTTCTGTGTTGGCTATCTAGACTGTAAGCTATTTGGGGCAATTTCTCTTACTATTAGGGTGTATTGACAACTATGTTAAAAATGGTAGGTTGTCACTTTAAATTTCAGGGGGATTTCCTGGTACTGATTTCAGGCTAGGCAGTTCTATATGGAAGTGTGAAATCTGGGCCTAGCAATAGTCAGTATTTAGATCACAGCTTACAGTAATGTGGGTTTCAGGACTCTTCTGTTTCAGGGAGAAGCCTGCCTTGTCTCACTCTGTTTTTGTTCTTATGGTGTTAAAGTTATGGCTTTTAAGAAATAAACTAGTGTTACATTACAACCTCCTACTCAGAATATTCCTGTCTTTTAGCTAACTTCTCTGTGTGTGTATATCATGAACGTAACAACTATGTTTTGTACAATGAACAGTACAATGTAGACCTGATCTTGGATGGGATTTCTAGGTTCTCTTGCAATACACACAAGAAATAATGATCTTTCTCTTTAACAAAGGAATGTAACAGAAAACAAAGAACACATTCTAGACGCTTCCCTGGAGGAGAGGAAATGCTAAAGCTTCCTTTTTGGTAGGCTGTGGTTAAACCCATTATGGAGATGCTAAAATGCAATGTCTGAGTCATGTATTTGTACATCATCAAATGTAAACTTACTAAATAAATCTTATTTTCTCAGAGTCCCTTGGCTGATGAGGTAAGGTTTTGGTGAGCAAAGTTTTTTGTTTTGGGCTGGCTGGGATTTTCATTTGGACCAATTCCACCCGCAACATTTTACTTATTTGACAGACTATGAAATCACTGACAGAGGCCATTAAACAGAAATAAGGAATGATATCTTAGACTTAGCTGTCAAAATGCATAGTGTAAAGATATTTGACAATATATGACACAGCACAGAAGTATTGAACACCTTCTGAGAATGGGAGTGACTTCCAGTTCATAAACAACACAAAGCAGTCTGATTTCTAACTGTTTCAAAAACTTTTGGTCATATAATTAGTACTTCTAGAACTAAAAGTGCTAAAAAGTAGCGTGACTAAAATGGCAAGGCAAGCAATAAAAATTCCAGTTTGACTCTAGGGATAGGTTCAGAAAACTTTGTGGTCAGAAATTTCTCTTTATAAGAGTTGCAGAAGGAGAATATACTTTATTCTGAATGCATTTGGGAGAAATCTATTACCATTTTAAATTGGATTCAAGAAGAATATGTATAAGTTTTGAATCCTATTTAGGTTAGAGACTGTTTAAATTTACCTTCCTTTAAGACCATGAGGATGGCTGCGCTGTAAGAGCTTTATTCAGTGTAGTTGTAGCCATGTCAGACCCAGGATATTACAGAGACAAGGCGGGTGAGGTAATCTCTTTTGCTGGACCAACATCTGTTGTCCAAACTGTCTGTCATCCACATAAGATGGTCCAATACAAGAAATGACCTCACCCACCTTGTCTCTGTAACAGCTTTGGTCATTTTCCTGTAGGCTACCAGGTTTTTTTACCTCTGCTCAGTAAAAATCCAAAGAATGATGCTAGCTTTTGGGATATACAAAACTAACCACTGAAGGGGAAGCCCTGATTAGTGCGGGTTGATGATAAAATAAGAATTATGAACGTTTCTGCCCCTGTAGTCAGTGGAGTCCTTAGCTACTCTCACTGCTCTGTGAAAGGGCCAGACACTTTTTTCTCATTCTGTCTTCCACCAGAAGACCCTTGTGGATTAAATGGCCTTAACAATAAAGCTTGTGCTGAAGGCAAGTAGCCAACTAGGATCCCATGAAAATCTGGGAAGTGGAGCAGGAGAAAGGTATTTCTTTCCAGGAGGACTTAATAGGACCACTGGACCCACCCCAGAAAAATTAAGTTGAGGGGACCTGAAATCCGGTTGTTAAGAGCAGCTTTGGCACAGTTCTATGGGACCTGGATCTCCAGGGAAACCTGTGAAGGTTGGCTCCTTGTGAATGGACCCTCCAGGGTCAGTTTGTGAACTACATGTGAACTGAATCCTTCAGAGCTGGAACAGATCTAGCTTGGTGCTGTCCAAATGCATTGACCAACACCCTGCTGGTTCTACTAACTCTTAGGCAGAGCTAATTGACAAATGAAATATGATCCCTCCTGAACTTCTGTGGAGTAATATGTCACCTTTTGTCTTCCCCACCAACCAGTGAAAGAGGAGAGCAAAGATCCACTGAACCCTCCCAAATACCGTATATGGGAAGGGGAAGAGAATTTCTATCATCTTTCAGCTGTGCAGTGAGGTGAGGGAAACAGTGAGCAGAGGAAAGGGGATGAGTTAATTAAAGGGGGAGATATAAAGGGGTATTGTGGGAAGAAAGAAAAGACTGAGAGATTCCTCTTTTGCACCCCATCACAAAAAATAACCTTGTTGGAGCACCCAGAACCACTGGACCTTATTCTCCTCTGACTTGCACCAGTTACATTTGTGCACTCCATTGACTTCAGTGCTAATCTAGTCCTAATTTACACTGGTGTAATTAAAAGGAGACTCAGGCCCACAATACTCATGCTGCTTAATAACTGCCATGTGAGATCAGAACAAAGGCTCATCTAGTCCAGAATCCTGTTTTCAGCAAGGGCAACTCCTGTTGCTTCTGAGAAAGGCCAAGAATCCTATAACGCACTTACCTACCTGTACAGTGGTGTACATCTGGAATGGTAGAGAGGGGAAAATTCCTTATTTGCCCTCCTCCACAACCCCCACAAGCAATCATTTTACATCCTGAAGTGTGAGGTAAGGTTCAGTTATCAATATCATTACTTTAATTTACATACCAAAATTTTTGTCAATGGTTGAAACGGGAGGTACGGGATCTGATCGCTGTATGGGGAGATGAATCCGTGCTGGCAGAACTCCATTCGAAAAGACAAAATGACAAAATATTTGAAAAAATCTCCAATGGCATGAAGGACAAAGGCTATAACAGGGACCTGCAGCAGTGTCGCGTGAAAAATTAAGGAGCTCAGGCAAGCCTACCAAAAAACCAGAGAGGCAAACGGCCACTCCGGTTTAGAGTCCCAGCCATGCCGCTTCTCTGATGAGCTGCATGCCATTCTAGGGGGTGCAGCCACCACTACCCCAACCCTGTGCTTTGACTCCTTCCAAGGAGTGGGAGGCAACACAGAAGCGGGTTTTGGGAGTGAGGAAGATGATGATGAGGAGGAGGTTGTAGATAGTGCACAGCAAGGAAGCAGAGAAACCGGTTTCCCCAACAGCCAGGATCTGTTTATCACCCTGGACCTGGCCCCAGTACCCCCTGAACCCACCCAAGGCAGGCTCACGGACCCTGAAGGTGGAGAAGGGACCTCTGGTGAGTGTACCTTTGTAAATATTATACATGGTTTAAAAGCGTGTTTAATGATTAATTTGCCCTGGCATTCTCGGCCAGTACAGATACTGGAAAAGCCTGTTGACGTGTCTGGGGATGGAGCGGAAATCCTCCAGGGACATCGCCATAAAGCTCTCCTGGATGTACTCCCAAAGCCTTTGCAAAAGGTTTCTGGAGAGGGCAGCCGTATTCCATCCTCCATGGTAGGACACTTTACCCCTCCAGACCAGTAGCACGTAGTCGGGAATCATTGCAGAACAAAGCATTGCAGCGTATGTCCCGGTGTTTGCTGGCATTCAAACCACATCCGTTCTTTATCTCTCTGTGTTACCCTCAGGAGAATGATATCAGTCATGGTCACCTGCTTGAAATAGGGTGGTTTTAGTGAATGGACAGTCAGAGGTGCCCATTCCTGCTGGGCTGTTTGCCTGTGGCTGAACAGAAATCTTCCCCACTGTTAGCCATGCAGTAGGTGGAGGGGTGAAGCCATCATCCCAGAGAACTGGGGGGGGGGGGGATTAGTTGAGTTTCTGCTGCATGTGAACCCAGAAACCACAGCTCCTCCTTTTAAATTGCCAACCCATTTTTAATGGCCAACCCAACAGCTACTTCGTATGGGAAATGAGGGCACTGCTGTTTGAAACCATTCCCACATGTTATGAAGGTTAAAGAAACCAAAAGACTGTGGCTTACCATGGCTGCCTGCAAGCCGAATTCTGCTGCCCGACCCTGCGTGAGTGATCTCTCACACCAAACCGGCATACCCTCAATAAGAGGCAAAATGCGACCTTTTAATGAAAGCGCATGTGCTACGTAATGTTAACAGCAAGGTTTACTGTGAAAGAGTATACCCATTGTTCTATAAAATGTGTCTTTTTGACTACCACTCTTCCTTTTTTTTTCCTCCACCAGCTGTATATGTTTCTCCTTCCCAGAGGTGTTTATAGTGCTCATAATTGCTGCGGTGATCTGAGCGGGCTCCACGTTTCAGGTGCTATGGTGTCTGCGCTGAAAAAAGGCGCAGAATGATTGTCTGCTGTTGCTGTGGTGGAGGGGTCAACATGGCTCACAGGGTTGGCTTACAGGGAATTAAAATCAACAAAGGGGGTGGCTTTGCATCAAGGAGAAACAGAATGGCCCCCTCAAGGATAGAACTCAAAACCCTGGGTTTAGCAGGCCATTGATTTCACGGACAGGGGGAAAAAAATGAATAAAAATGAATACAAAACAAATCTGGTCTATTTCTTGTTTTGATCCACTTCATCTATCTTTATACATCTTGCTAGCAGCAGATGGTGCAGTACGACTGCTAGCCATCGTCATCTCCTGCGTGCTCGGCAGAAGACAGTGCAGTATGCCTGCCAGCAGGACTGAAACACCATGAGATGAAACTTAAAAGGGAAATGACCTGGCTGAGTCACTCCCATGTCTGCCCAGGTGCCCCTGACTGACCTTACTAAGGTCGGCTAAAAGAGCACCCGGGAGTACGGCGACAAGGGCTACCAGTCATACTGCACTGTCTGCTGCCAAAAGGCAATGAGCTGCTGCTGTGTAGCAATGCAGTACCGCGTCTGCCAACACCCAGGAGACATACGGTGATGGTGAGCTGAGCGGGCTCCATGCTTGCCGTGGTTTGTCGTCTACACGGGTAACCCAGGAAAAAAGGCACAAAACAATTGTCTGCTGTTGCTTTCACGGAGGGAGGGAAGGAATGGGGGGCCTGACGATATGTACCCAGAACCACCCGCGACAATGTTTTTGCCCCATCAGGCATTGGGATTTCTACCCAGAATTCAAATGGGCAGCGGAGACTGCGGGAACTGTGGGATAGCCACCCACAGTGCAACACTCCGGAAGTCGACGGTTGCCTCGGTACTGTGGATGCTCTCCGCCGACTACATGCACTTAGAGCATTTGTGTGGGGACACACACAATTGACTGTATAAAAACGCTTTCTACAAAACCGACTTCTATAAATTCGACCTAATTTCGTAGTGTAGACATACCCTTTGTGGCCTTCATTAAATCTATTTCCTAGTTGACTACAATGGCAGTTGGTTCAGGCCCTAATAAAACTTCCTGCTTTACTGTACCTGTACCAAAAGGACATAAAATGCAGGTGTCACTCATAGGCCAGTGAATCAACAGGGCATCAAGCGCAAATATTTGAATTTGTTAGCCAACAGCAATACATTTGATGGGAAATTGGATCACAAAGAGAATATGCATTCGTTGGCACTAGAACTGATTCAGTGATTAAGCCAAGTTCACTGCTTCCATTACTCCTCCTGTTGCTATGAGTCACTATAGGATTCTCCATCCTCTTCCTACGCTGGGGTTTCACTGCTTTGGATGGAATTACATAAGCACAGGTGTTGAAAATTGTTTAGTTTTCGCAATCTCTGCAGCAGCTTTTTGCCTTGTTTTGTTACAGTTTGTTCTGAACAGGAGAGGGCACGGAGGGTGAGAATCCAGCCATAGTGCTGCTCAGTACTGTTCTGTAAACACAGAGAATTCTGTGATTAAATGACATATTTTTCTCATGATATTTAGAATTCTATCTCACTAAAATGCATGATTTGTATTGGAATGGCATAGAATTCTAGAAGTTAAAGATAGGAAGTGGCTGTTAGACTTGATTTTCACATTAATTAGGCATGCATTTACATTTCCAGTTTGTCCATGAAATTCAGATAATTGCACATGAAAATCTGTATAAATAGCTAGTTTTGACACTTGGTGCATGTTGTTGCGGTAATTGCATGCCCAAAGGTGGTGCTCATTTGAATACTTCGCATATTTGAAAATCTAGCCCATTACATCACCCAATCCAGCCCACTGCCAATGTGGGAGTATTCCTTGCAGTGGTATTTTCCAGGGCTTTGTCCAGGCCAGTTGAAATTCCATTTCAAGGAATGCAGCTTCTGACGCTTGGGAGACTAGTCATTATCTTACCTCTTTTGCACTGATTGTAGAAATGATTCAAAGTACAGAGTTCACCTCTGAATTGGAGCTTTTGCAAAGAATGCTCACATTCAAAGTTCCGGTCAGGGCCTATTACAGGGAGACATCACTTGGGTTGGCTCCAGTTTTGACTCCTACCATACTCAAAGTTAAGGTTGGGGGTGGCATGGGAGGAATGATCTGGGTATGAGGTTCCTGATTAGTCAAATCTCTAATTTATGGAACCTTTTAGCACATCTAATACCCCCCATTCTTTCCTCAGTCCTCTCTAATGTGGGAAGTGTTATTAAATGACGAAGGGACGCCACCTGTATATGTCTTAGACATTCTACTTCCCACTTAGTCATGCAGAAGGAAAGAATGTTAGTGTGACTCAGAGACAGGGAGGGGAAAGTAAGAGTCAGACCTCTGGATTGAGCACTCAGCCTGCTGGGGAGGAGGATTATTAGTGCCAGTGAACAGGGATTACTTTATCCTTTGTCTGACGCAATAAATGTATGTGGGTGGGTGGGTGGGTGACTTCCTTCCCCCCTTGTACCTGCCTTCCCGCACAAAAACAAAAAATGTTTGGCTCTGGCTATTATTGGCTCACAAACAGCACTTCAAATAGCTACTTTGAGATATGGCTTTGCTAATCTAGTTACTATGCCACTTGAAAAGGAGCATCAGGCAGAGAGAGAATAGAAATGAGTCAGCCCCATGCACAGTCAGGAATCCTCATGTGTGTGCTTTTCTTTGCTTTTATCTCATCCCTTTCATGTTGTATTGATGAATGGCATGCTCTGGTTGTTCCTGTCCCATACAGACTTTTTCTACATGGTTTGGGAATTCACCATAGAAATGTAGACTTTGTCAGGAACTAGACAGATCAAGTTGACAATTACTGCTTTGTGATACCCATCCCGCTTGATTTGCTGTGGCTGTACCTAATACATTGACCATAACATTAATGTGAAATGCATTTGACCAATAAGGATCATGGGGCAACTAGGTTTGATGGATTTTCCTTACGACTTTGATGCTTCTAAAAAAGTGAACATGCCAACATCAATATTATTTTTATTCATTTACACTTCATAGAATCATAGAATATCAGGGTGGGAAGGGACCTCAGGAGGTCATCTAGTCCAACCCCCTGCTCAAAGCAGGACCAACCCCCAACTAAATCATCCCAGCCAGGGCTTTGTCAAGCCAGACCTTAAAAATCTTCATCTTAGGACAAAGTGCCAGATCCTCTGATGGTGTAAAACAGTTTGGCTCCACTTGGCTTCAATTTACTTATTCCATTTGTATAGCAACTGACAATGTGGCCCTAAGTATAAAAGTGCCAAGACTTTAATATTTTGAAATGCTGTGTATACTACAAAATTCCACATCAGAACCCCACAAAAGGTATAACAGTAGTCAGAGCTAAAATTCATGGATTTTTAAACCAGAAGGTACCATTATGAGTCTGACCTACTACCTGAAAATGGACACAGATTTAATTAAAGAGTGTACTTTTGAATAAAGATTCTCAAATCAACTACTTCAGCATGGCAACCTTATGGAATGCCAGTCAAAAGGCCAAAAGGAAAATATGTTAATGTCAGTTGTAACTAGTGTATTTCATATGTTTCCTACTGGAAAACCACATTTCTTTTGCACAATTTGAATCAACACAGTGATATAACTTGCTATAGAAGACAAAATCCTTCAGAATGGTGGTCAAACCATTCCAAAGTCTGGTTTAAGGTAAATTCCTTCAAAGTCTTCATGAAAATGTAAGCAGATTTTGTTTTTCTTTCCATATGTATTTTACAGCAGAGGTTCTCAACCAGGGGTCCCGGGGTCCCTTGGGAGGGTGGGGGGGTATGAGCAGGTTTCAGGGAGTCCGCCAAGCATGGCTGGCATTAGACTTGCTAGGGCCCAGGGCAGAAAGCCAAAGCCCTGCCATGCAGGACTGCGACCTGGGGCTCCAAGCCCCACCACCCAGCACTGAAGCCAAAGCCTGAGCAATTTAGCTTTGCGATGCGCCCTGTGGCCTGGGCCCCAGGCAATTGCCCTGCTTGCTACCCCTTAACGTCAGCCCTGGCTTTTATATGCAAAATAACAATTGCTGTGGCACAGCTGGGCTCTGGAGTTTTTATAGCATGCTGGGGGGACCTCAGAAAGGAAAAGGTTGAGAACCCCTGTTTTACATCATTTTCTAGCTTTACTAAGATGCTCTCCAAATTAAAAAAAATCTTACGAATAATGAAACCCATTCAGGAAGCATAATACTGAATCAGCAAGAAATACTACAAGCATTCTTTAGATTCTTCCAGAGACATTTTTTTTTTAACTTGGGTGTGACAAAGTGAGAAAATCCTCTTCCTAGAAGCCACAAAGTATGCAAATAATTCTTCAACAGGTTACTGGGCTGCACCTGCACACTCAGGTGCTCTCGTTACAGCAGAGCAGATTTCTTTTAATTGAAGATGTCTCTGCATTTTTAATATGTGGACTCTTGTAGTGGATTTCAGGTGTAATTCCACCCTTTGTTAGTGAAAGCAATAATAAGAACATAATAACTAGCCCCTCAAAGTTCAGCTGGATTCAACACAATTTGATTTGTCCCTTGGTACAAAATAGATCTGTTTGCAGATGGTCTTCATTAGAAAAACTGATGGTGAGATTATTTCACAGCACTAATAATGTCTGGCCAATATCCTGTAGGTCTTAATATTTACAGTAAATGTTAGAAATGAGTGTTCTATTTATGATCATCTGCCTGCATGCAAAAAAAAAAAATCAAGATATTAGTACTAAAGGAGAAATAGTCAAAGTATCTGCTGGGCAAAATAATAATTCTTTTTCCTCCCTAGCTGTATTATTGCAAAATTGCAAGGTTTTATTTCTGCATGCTAATAACCAGTACCTCAACAGAACAAGTGGTTTATTTTATAGAGCTAAGCTTAACTATATATTATAGAGGTGAATTTTCTGATGTGGACAAAATTACTCTATCTGAAAGAATGTATTTGCCCCAAATACCACCACAGTACCATGGACAGACTGATAATTAGGCATACAGTTATTGAACTTGCATGTATAATTTGAGAGCCTGTTCACCTGAGCTCTTCAGTAAATTCGTGGATTTGCAGGTTCAATGGGTACGTGCATATTTTGGTGAATGCACAATTGTGGCCATATCTGAAAATCTGGCTGATCTTCATACTCAGAATGTTAGCAGAAAAGCTGTGCAGAAAAATATCAAGAATGTTCATGACAAATTCAAAAAGTTTGGTTTTTCTCTAAATTTTTTTCATTTTTTCAATGAGAAATCAAAATGTGTGAGGTTTTTAAAACCAAATGTTTTCCAATTTCTGGCTTTTCAGTTATTTTTTCCTTTCTTCCTTTCCCTTTATCTTTCCTCTTCTCCTTTTCTCTTTGTCCAGCTTGCCCCATTTCTCCTTTTCCCATTTTGCCACTGAAATAGGATTAAAAACAGAAAAGGGAGACGCGGAAGGAGGGGTGAAAAAACTGACTCGAAAACAGAAGTAACTTTCATTGATATGACAGTGGTCTATTCAAGAGATGTCTGTCTGTATGTAAATGTGCCAGTAGATGGAGCTCAAGAATATGCAGCATAGTTCATAACACACTAGGCCCTACCTTATTTAATTGATCGCAAATATTGTGACTGCCTCAGGAAAGTGTCAGTTCTAATTGTGCAGGCTAAGACCCACTCCTGATTGTCCTCCTTTAAAGACAACAGTGCTTCATTTTACACTACATGTAAAAGTTAACATTTCCTTTTGGCTTACAGTTCTGGCTGTTTGCAATTTGTGACCTGATTCTATTTTTTTCAAATATCTGTAACACATTGCCAAGAAAAGAAACTCTATTTGGGGTTGCAAAGGCAAAGAACCACAGGGTGTAATGGCTCCAACTCTGGGTTTATGCTATTTCCACACTTCAAGCTTCACTTATTTTGTTTCCCCTTCAACAGCTGCCAGAACTCCCCTTCAATGGACTGGGAAAAGAGTAGATTTTTTTTGCCAACTGTCCCAATTTGGATTGGGTGCTTAAACTGTGAACTGTCCTGAGGTTTAAGAACTCAAAAGTATTCTCATCTTCAGATTCTGTGGTTTGAGAAATGGAAACAGAAAAGCTCTGAGTACTTTCAAAACAGATTGACTTGTAATTGCAATCTAATCACTACAGTCTCTGGGATTTTTTTCTCTTTTGTTTGCAGTCCAGAGTTCTCCTTCAAACCTTGATCAGTACCGGCATGTTTCAGCTAGAAATTTGCTTTGCAGCTCACGTCATTGGCACATATCTATTCCATTACAGGTTAAATATTGAAGTCTGGATGACTATCTCACAGAAATGCCCATGGAACAGGGCTCTGCAGGAGGTATGGAGTTACAGGGGAAAGGAGGGAAAAGACTGTCCCTGTAGACTGGGCAGTGATTTTTGCCTTAAATTCTGCAGATCTCCTATACTATACTGATAAACACTTAATTCAACAGAAACATAGGTTTTAAAGCCCAGCCTCTAGATCTAAATCCCAAGATAAAGGCTTTACTTTAATATATTGGAACCAGGCTTTAGGTTTGGATTCAGTTTTATCTTAGCACATCAAAAGAGCATAATTCTATGCCTTTGAAGCACAATTTGTTTTGCTATACAGTCATGCAAACCTTTGCCCAAATTCTGAGTGTATGAGCTATCAGCAGATGACTGTATAGTCCTAAGCAGAAGGTTGCTTATTGAGATTCAGGGCAAACTTGTCCCCCGAGTACTACTAAAGCAATGTCCCCCCAGAACCAGCTGACCAAAAATCTATTCCTTAAAGCCCGAAAAGATTATGAATCATTAGCGAAATCATCTTTGAGAACTCATGAAAGACAGGTGAGGTCCCAGAGGACTGGAGAAAGGCAAACATAATACATATCTTGAAAAAGGGGGGAGGGGGAATTCTGACTCACCTATAATTCCTCAGGTCCTCTAACTTAGATACGTGAAAAGATACTGAGACAAAGTATTTAACAATCAATTTGTAAGCACCTGGAGGATAATAGGGGTGCAAGGAATAGCCAACATGAATTTGTCAAGCATAGATCATGCCAAACCAACCTCATTTCCTTCTTTGACAGTGTTCCTGGCCTAGTGGATTGGGAGGAAGTTGTAGACATGATACACCTTGATTTTAGTAAGGCTTTTGACACACTCCCACATGACATTCTCATAAGCAAATTAGAGAAATATGGTGTAGATAAACTTACTCTAATGTAACACTGGACAACTAGAAAGATCATATAATAATTATTAACAATTTGCTGTCAAACTGAGGAGATGTTTCTCATAGTGTCCCACTGGGTTCTGTCCTGTGTCAGTTAATAGTTAATATTTTCATTAATGACTTGCATAGTGGAGTGGAGAGTGTGCTTATACAACTTGCAGATCACACAACGCTGGGAGGGGTTGCAAGCACTTCAAAGTGACCTTGCAAATTGGAGATTTGATCTAAAATCAAGAAGAAGACACTCAATAAAGACAAGCGCAAAGTACTTTGCATAAGAAGGAACAAATCAAATGAGCAACTACAAAATGGAGAACAGGCTAGGTTGTAGTACCGCTGAAAAGGATCTGGTGGTTATAGTGGATAACAAATTGAATGAGTGAACAATGTGAGCACTTGCTCAAAAGGCTAATGTCATTCTGGGGTGTATTAACAGGAGTGTCACATGTCAGACATGGGAGGTAAATGTCCTTCTGTACTAAGCACTGGTGAGACTTCAGCTGGAGTACTGTTCAATTCTGGGTGCCACACTTTAGCAAAGACATGAACAGACTGAAGAGAGTCCAAAGGAGAGCAACAAATATGATAAAAGTTGCAGAAAACCTGACCTCTGAGGAAAGGTTAAACTGGGCATGTTTAGGCTTGAGAAGAAACTGAGGGGAGATCTGGTAAGTCTTCAAATATGTTAAGGGCTGTCATAAAGAAGACGGTGATCAATAATCTGCAGCAATAGATTTAGGTTAGATATTAGGAAAAACTTTCTAACTCTAAGGATAGTTAAGCACTGGAATAGGTTTCCAAGGAAGGTTGTAGAATACCCGACATTGGAGGTTTTTAAGAACAAGATGGCCTAGATTTTCTTGGTCCTGCCTCAGGACAGGGGGATGGACTAGATGACCTCTCAAGGTCCTTCCTGACCTAGATTTCCATGATTAGTGGTAAGTCTTTCAATTCTGTTTCGATGGAAGTTTACTGATCTGGATTCTTGGTTTTATCTCTCATGTACCCACTGGGATAAAAATGGAGATATGGTGAAACATATACGATAGCCAAGGGACTGTCTATTATTTAGTCAGATTCACCCTCTCTATCTATGAAACCATTCCATGCTCTGGCAGTTCATTCAGTTCTGTTTTAATGTCATCCAAACCCTCCCCGCATCTAACTATTTCTATGAAAACACTATGGTCATAAAAGATGAGGCTGGCTTTTATGTTTTTTTGTAGCTGAAAATGAAATTGACAAACATACCAAATACAAAAGATCAAACTGATAAATGGGATAAGCACTGTTAAAATGGATGCTGAAATCCATCGTCCATCTTCCCCATGGAAGGAAAAGGCCCGGGTAGAGACCGTTGAATCGTGGAAGTCAATGAATGGCTATGCAGGTGGTGTCGGAGAGAAGGCTTTGGATTCTTTGACCATGGGATGGTGTTTCAAGAAGGAGGGGTGCTAGGCAGAGACGGGCTCCACTCAATGAAGAGAGGGAGGAGCATCTTCGCAAGCAGGCTGGCTAACCTAGTGAGGAGGGCTTTTAACTACGTTCACCGGGGGAAGGAGACCAAAGCCCTGAGGTAAGTGGGGAATTGGGATACCGGGAGGAAGCATGAGTAGGAAAGTGCAAGAGGGGAGGGCTCCTGCCTCATACTGAGAAAGAGGGACGATCAGCGAGTTATCTCAAGTGCCTATACACAAATGCAAGAAGCCTGGGAAACAAGCAGGGAGAACTGAAAGTCCTGGAACACTCAAGGAATTATGATGTGATTGGAATAACAGAGACTTGGTGGGATACCTTGCATGACTGGAGTACTGTCATGGATGGATATAAACTGTTCAGGAAGGACAGGCAGGGCAGAAAAGGGGGGGAGTTCCATTGTATGTAAGAGAGCAGTACGACTGTTCAGAGCTCCGGTATGAAACTGCAGAAAAACCTGAGAGTCTCTGGATTAAGTTGAGAAGTGTGAGCAACAAGAGTGATGTTGTGGTGGGAGTCTGCTATAGACCACCGGACCAGGGGGATGGGGTGGACGATGCTTTCTTCCGGCAACTAATGGAAGTTACTAGATTGCAGGCCATGGTTCTCATGGGAGATTTCAATCACCCTGATATCTTCTGGGAGAGCAATACAGCAGTGCACAGACAATCCAGGAAGTTTTTGGAAAATGTAGGGGACAATTTCCTGGTGCAAGTGCTGGAGGAACCAACTAGGGGCAGAGCTCTTCTTGACCTGCTGCTCACAAACCAGGAAGAATTAGTAGGGGAAGCAAAAGTGGATGGGAACCCGGGAGGCAGTGACCATGAGATAGTCGAGTTCAGGATTCTGACACAAGGAAGAAAGGAGAGCAGCAGAATACGGACCCTGGACTTCAGAAAAGGAGACTTTGCCTCCCTCAGGGAACTGATGGGCAGGATCTCCTGGGAGAATAACATGAGGGGGAAAGCACTACAGGAGAGCTGGCTGTATTTTAAAGAATCCTTATTAAGGTTACAGGGACAAACCATCCCGATGTGTAGAAAGAATAGTAAATATGGCAAGCGACCAGCTTGGCTTAACAGTGAAATCCTTGCTGATCTTAAACACAAAAAAGAAGCTTACAAGAAGTGGAAGATTGGACAAATGACCAGGGAGGAGTATAAAAATATTGCTTGGGCATGCAGGAGTGAAATCAGGAAGGCCAAATCACACTTGGAGTTGCAGCTAGCAAGAGATGTTAAGAGTAACAAGAAGGGTTTCTTCAGGTATGTTAGCAACAAGAAGAAAGTCAAGGAAAGTGTGGGCCCCTTACTAAATGAGGGAGGCAATCTAGTGACAGAGGATGTGGAAAAAGCTAATGTACTCAATGCTTTTTTTGCCTCTGTCTTCACGAACAAGGTCAGCTCCCAGACTACTGCACTAGGCAGCACAGCATGGGGAGGAGGTGACCTGCCCCCTGTGGAGAAAGAAGTGGTTTGGGACTATTTAGAAAAGCTGGACGAGCACAAGCCCATGGGGCTGGATGCGCTGCATCCGAGGATGCTAAAGGAGTTGGTGAATGTGATTGCAGAGCCATTGGCCATTATCTTTGAAAACTCATGGCGAGCGGGGGAGGTCCCGGACGACTGGAAAAAGGCTAATGTAGTGCCCATCTTTAAAAAAGGGAAGAAGGAGGATCCAGGGAACTACAGGCCGGTCAGCCTCACCTCAATCCCTAGAAAAATCATGGAGCAGGTCCTCAAGGAATCAATTCTGAAGCACTTAGAGGAGAGGAAAGTGATCAGGAACAGTCAACATGGATTCACCAGAGGTAAGTCATGCCTGACTAACCTAATTGCCTTCTATGATGAGATAACTGGCTCTGAGGATGAGGGGAAAGCAGTGGACGTGTTATTCCTTGACTTTAGCAAAGCTTTTGACACGGTCTCCCACAGTATTCTTGCCAGCAAGTTAAAGAAGTATAGGCTGGATGAATGGACTATAAGGTGGATAGAAAGCTGGCTAGATTGTCAGGCTCAACGGGTAGTGATCAACAGCTCGATGTCTAGTTGGCAGCCAGTATCAAGCAGAGTGCCCCAAGGGTGGGTCCTGGAGCCGGTTTTGTTCAATATCTTCATTAATGATTTGGAGGATGGCATGGATTGCACCCTCAGCAAGTTTGTAGATGACACTAAACTGGGAGGAGAGGTAGGTACGCTGGAGGGTAGGGATAGGATACAGAGGGACCTAGACAAATTGGAGGATGGGCCAAAGGAAATCTGATGAGGTTCAACAAGGACAAGTGCAGAGTCCTGCACTTAGGACAGAAGAATCCCATGCACTACTACAGACTAGGGACCGAGTGGCGAGGCAGCAGTTCTGCAGAAAAGGACCTAGGGGTTACAGTGGACAAGAAGCTGGATATGAGTCAACAGTGTGCCCTTGTTGCCAAGAAGGCCAATGGCATTTTGGGATGTATAAGTAGGGGCATTGCCAGCAGATCGAGGGACGTGATCGTTCCCCTCTATTCGACATTGGTGAGGCCTCACCTGGAGTACTGTGTCCAGTTTTGGGCTCCACACTACAAGAAGGATGTGAAAAAATTGGAAAGCGTCCAGTGGAGGGCAACAAAAAGATTAGGGGACTGGGGAGAGGCTGAGGGAACTGGGATTGTTTAGTCTGTGGAAGAGAAGAATGAGGGGGGATTTGATAGCTGCTTTCAACTACCTGAAAGGGGGTTCCAAAGAGGATGAATCTAGACTGTTCTCAGTGGTAGCAGATGACAGAACAAGGAGTAATGGTCTCAAGTTACAGTAGGGGAGGTTTAGATTGGATGTTAGGAAAAACTTTTCACTAGGAGGGTGGTGAAGCACTGGAATGCGTTACCTAGGGAGGTGGTGGAATCTCCTTCCTTTGAAGTTTTTAAGATCAGGCTTGACAAAGCTCTGGCTGGGATGATTTAGTTGGGGATTGGTCCTACTTTGAGCAGGGGATTGGACTAGATGACCTCCTGAGGTCCTTTCCAACACTGATATTTTATGATTCTAGACTTACGATGGTGAAACTATGATCAGCCTTTGTCCCACTGTGTTCATTTCGAGGTGAGAATGTGGTGCCTTATCTCTTGAACATGCTTTATCAAATCACATGAATGACTGAATGAAATAAAAATCACAAATTGATTGCTGCCTTCTTGTAAGTAGTTTCATTTTGCGATTTTCATCCTTGAATCATATTGAAAACCTAGGAATATTCCTGGATTCCAATCTCACTTTGGACCAGTTTTATAGCGGTGTGATGCCACTGTCTTCAAAGGACTCACTTCTGATTCATGCTGGGTAAGTAAGAGGAGAATCAGGCCTATTATATGCTACAGGGATAACTAGATACAGGATTTTCTTTTCATTAACAAGAACTGTTGGATAATGGCTCCCCTCAGAGGTAGCTTAGAAAGCATGCACCAATTCAAAACCTGCCTTGTGCTAGATGTCAAACTGGGAGGGAATTTTGTGTCATATCTGGTACTGGAAAAAATACTTACACCATTACAGGATGGAATTTTAAGAGACAGTCTAATATAGTCCTTTCTCTTTATGTAAGAGTGACTGTAACTAACTAACTAATAAAATCTGTCACAATTAGCCATGGAAAAGCATGTAGGATGCCGGAAAGGAAAAAAACAGTATTAAAGTTTAAACTTTGTTTAGCAAAATATAATTGCTGGCTTTAAAAGTGTAATGGCTGGTGCTTATCTGATGCCTGATATTTCAACTGGCTTCATAAAACTAAACCTGAAACAAATCAAAATAGCCAATACAAATTTAAATTGAATTAAAAGACCATTACTTTCAAGGTAGAAATTTTAACATTTGACTAAGCTGATGTTTGTATTGGCTGAAGTCCAGTCTTGGCTATACTTTGTGTCTCTATAGAGCCCTCTCCAATTCCTTTAAACTTATTAACTAATTTTCTTGCCTTGGATTCAGTGTTTAGGAAAATATATCACATCTTTTACACTACATCTGTTTGAGGGCCTCAGGTGGAGATCAGAGATATCTTGCTTCCATTGTTCTCTCTTTGCATATTTATGATTGGCTATTTATGAGCTGTACAAAAATGTTTTCAAACAATTTTCTGAAAATTACAGTTTAGGTGTTTTTTTTATTGCTCATGGCTTCAGCATAATGAACACTGTGGAATTTAGTCTTTAGATTCTAATTGTCCTATCTTATAGTATCGCAAGCAGTAGTCATTAAATTAGGGTACACAACTACGTGCAAAATTTGAATCCGCTAAATAGGTAACTGAGTGTCCATGAGTTTGTCAGAACATGTAATTACCCATTTTATGTGTAAACATGGGCAAAAGGAGCATATGCCAATTTTACATGCTCATTTTATGTTTTGAAAATAAGACTGTACATGTTTAAGTACATTATTTTACTCTAACATGTCTACAGTTGTTATATGCAACAAACATAAGCCCATTTTGAACACCTAGGCGAACTGGCTTGTGATCTAAGCTTTGTGCTGATTGCATAATTTGGCATAATAGCCTGCCCCTACTTAGAAAAGTCTGAATAGTGAATGAACTGTATTTACCCTTGAAGACAATCCAGGATTAAGAATAATATTTCCTTTCACTGTGCTGGTACCTTTCATTGGAGGATCAAAAAACACTTTTACATTAGTTAAACATAACACGACTGGTTTTGAGATTGAAGGCAGGAGAATTCTGAATCCATTTCATGGGTATGTAAGGTGAAGCACAGAAGTTGGTATGGTAGAGGTGCCGCGCACCCACAGCTCCTGCTCACAGGGGTACACTTTATCCCCTCCATCCCACACAGAGCAGGTTTGTAGGAGTTATTGCTGTTCCCATTTGCTGCCATGGGAGATGGGGAACCTATGTGCAGTGTGGTCAGTGGAGGACAACAGGAATTTTGCCGAAGTAGAGTGTAAGCATTTTAACCTTAACTAGTTGGATGAAGGGACTTGCATAGTCTTCCAGTATATAAAGCTTTTTAAACTCAATGGGGCAAACTGTTCTCTGGTATAACTCTATTCTCCTGGGATGGTTTTGGTCCAAGGTGTCCAGGAGCCTTCACTAATCAGAATATATCCTATAAATTCCTTTACATAAGCTTTACATTTTTACAGTTCTTTATTCTCATCTAAAAATTCTAGCAGTGGTGGTTCAACCAAGAATTTGGGAAGCTATAGCGTGTGGAGCTATATATTAATTCAAATTTTCCTCAAAGCCACAGACAAACATACCCTCTAAGCAAATGTTTTTTATGAACTAGCAAATATAAGTCCTAGTAGCTCTCTAAAGACTTTCATATCTCTCACTTGATTTGGTTCACCAGGACAATTATTGTAATTAGTTTCTTTGCAATGGGAGCTGGTATAAAGTCTTACTGTAATAATTCATATATTACAATCCTTGCAACATTTACTTACAGGTATATGACAACATATCCAAAGCCTCCAATCTTCCTGCAGAGCAGAACTTGGCTTGGAACTGCGCGGACTCCTGAACTATAACTTAAGATATTTTCCTCTAGAGATGACCTAGGGTGAACTGTGCAGAAGGCCACCACCAGGGGGCCGTAGCACTAGAACTGGGCAGGAACTGGGTTTCAATCTCATGGAAAATTCTGTGATTTTCATTTAAACAGGCACGCTAATTTGGGGTCAACTGAAACATTTCATTTTGATAACATTGAAATATTTGTTCTGATTTTGACCTTTTAAAACTTTCTATCTAAAAAGCATTTACAAACAATTTTTGGTTTGAAAATCAGTTTAAAACAAAGAATTGAAAGCTTTCATTGCAAAAATGTCAAAACAAGATGACTTTGACAAAAACAGCTTTTGAAAAATGAAACCAAATCAAACCATTTTAGATGAAAAACTTTGGACTGGCTCTATGTATCATCGAAGTCCCACCACAAAGGGGCAAATGTCAGCCCTTAAGCACTGATTGATTTGGCTGTTGCCAAACTGGTTGCTAAAATCACACCATAAAGGGGAAAAACCTGGTCTTTGCTCAGCTGTCTTTCAATCCATAATCTTGCATTTTTGTCAGCCTACCTGCAGGCAAAGACAGGTAATTGGCTGTGAATTGTAGCTAGACATCAGATTTTGGTTTGCAGTCAAAAACAAAAAACGCCTCATAGTAGCACAGTAAGAAAATCTTCCTCTGTAGATGCAACAAAACCCTCTCCAGTCATTCTCAGTTATCTTTACCTCCTCTTTCGCAGATGTTTAATGTCCACAATAATAAATATAATAAAATACTAATAGAACTGGAAAAGTGAGTAATTTTTATACCAGGATGCAGCTTATTAAGTCTTCATTAATACTATAATTATTAAGGGCCACATACTGTCTGATTCTTAAAAAGAAAAGGAGTACTTGTGGCACCTTAGAGACTAACCAATTTATTTGAGCATAAGCTTTCGTGAGCTACAGCTCACTTCATCGGATGCTCACAAAAGCTCATGCTCAAATAAATTGGTTAGTCTCTAAGGTGCCACAAGTACTCCTTTTCTTTTTGCGAATACAGACTAACACGGCTCTTACTCTGAAACCTGTCTGATTCTTATGAGTGTTTAGTGATGGGGAGAGGGCAAAAGGTCCCATCCCCCACCACTAATAGCTCTCACCGCTAACATTGGGTACAGGCAGAATTGTAGTCCCTGTACTCATGGGAGAAAAGTAGGTGCCTACTTCGCTCCATGCAAAGTGGCCAGAGGAGCAGTTGTTGGTGGTAGTATTCACTTTATAACCCAGAGGTTAGCCTCTTACCTGGGATGTGGAAAACTCAGGTTCAATTCCTCCCTTTGCTTGTGGGGGAGAGAAAATTGGAATAAAAAATTGGTTTTCTGCCCCTCAGGAGAGTGCTCTAACCACTGAGCTACAGAATATTTCTGACATGGGGCTCTCTCAGTCTCTCCTGAAACTGTTCCACTTTAGATAAATAATGAAAGAGTGATTGGAGGAGCAGGACTGGTCCCCGCACTTCCCATGTGGTGTCTCTAATCACTAGACTACACAGTCATTCTCTCTCTACCCCAATGACTACTTAAGTCCTTATCCATAGTGGAACAGTCATCAGATTCAGGAAAGAGTATTTTAAATTTCACAGTGTTATTAATATTGGAGTAATTAAGATCACATTAATATAAAATGGCAGTGTTTGTACATGCAAAGCAGCTGTTTGTGAGCATTCAGGGCCAGATCCTCAGATGGTGCAAACTATCTTAACTCCACGGAAGTCATTGTTCAGTGTCCTCAGTATTTTGGTGGCCAAAATGAATTTGCATGCTATATTTTAGATGCAAATGTAAAGACTACAATGAGTCAGTCCCAAAGAGCTGTTCTTGCTTAATATTAATATTAATGTATGCAAAACTTTCTGTTTAGGGACAATTCGCTTTTAATTCCAAGAATTCCAGATGTATTTCTCTTCCCTCATTTATTAAGAATAGATGCATAAATCCTCTATTTCTTATAAAATCTGTTTCATTCCCATGTAAATCCTGATCCTTTGTGGCACTGTAATAATTTCCCCAGCAGCTAATTGTGAAGTCTCCAGTAAAGAATTAGAACTTTGGGTAGGAACAGATTAAAAACTCGTAGAAAGCAATGATCATGTTCTCAGGTGTATATATATGCTGAGTAATAAAAACAAGCAAGAGAAATACAAAAAATCTAGTGTGTTCTGTAAGTAGGAGTGAATTATAAATAAATAACTCTCTAAATAAAGAGGTCTGTGCTCTCCTTAAAGCACATGTGTAATTCCTATTAGAGTAATGGCAGTTATGTGTGTGCATTAGGGGAGGAAATAGCATCCCAGAAATGTTTTCCATCATCAGCACTTTGAGGTGGAACCTCAAATTGATAATCAAAAGGAACGGAGAAAGGAAGCAGTTTAAAAATATAGAACCCTTGGAACAAATATATAGCTGATTTGATTTAATCTTACTACTGAATGCTTAAAAACCAAGGGAAGGAAATTCAATCTAAAGATAGAAAATTGAAGAGTAAGGCCAATAGACAACTAAACCTCATCTGGAAAGGGGTATCATTTGCCCATTGTCTAATCTGGAGTGAAACTACACCACGCTCTTTCCTTCAAGGCACAGGTAGAGTAGACAAAAGGCAAAGTTAGCACCCAGAACAACATACAGGAAGCCATAGGACGATTCCTGGAAGATCTCTCAAAGGCTACAGACGGGGCCATATCATGTGCCCAACACTGGACAAAACTATGACTATGGTGGAAGGAAATGAGGAGAAGAAGACTGGAGACTTCATATCTTTATGGACAGAGTGAGTAGTGAGGGCTGTGACAAAACCTGCCCATTCTGCAGTATTAGTTTTTTCTAGTTGCTGGTTTTTTCCCCCAGAGGGCTTCTTCCAGCAAAATAAATATTGATCTTATTTTCCCTTTTCAATCTTTCCATTTAGAGATGAATTTGAGGTTGAACGCTGGATCTGAAGTTTCTGAGAGTTGTTAGTGTTTGGATCTGCAATGTTAGATCTGAATCCAGCCCGATTCAAAATGTGGAAGAAAACAATTTCAGCTTGTAGATTTGGAAATAAAAAACAGGCCCAGGGCTGAGCCTCCATGTTCCTAGCACCTTTCCTTTGCCAGGGGCCCCCATTCACCACTGATGTCTTCTTGGAGGGAGGGCCACAGATTTCCACTCCTCTCCAAAGCTTTTCAGGGAGGCACCGAATGACGGCTCCACATTGTCCCCTTGCAGGGATGGAGCTGTCAGAACAAGTCACCATCCTTTCATTTAGCAAGGTGATGGTAGGTAGCTGGATCTTCTAGTCACCCCCAGAAGGGCTAGTCAGAGGCCAGGAGGAGGCAAATTCATATGCTGACAGGGTGAACAAGAAGAAGCATGCTACACCCCCTGTAGCCATGGGAATGCTCTTGCTTTTGCACTGGGGAGCTCGAAGAGGGAATTTGGCTTCCTGAGGCAGAGTCTGTCACAGAGCTCTCCTAGATAGGGTGGGTCTCGCTACCGCAAGCCAGGACACAAGTGATCCCTATAAGAACTGTGTAGAGACCGAGTTATCTTACTACTTCTGTAAATATTACAGGAGTTAATAATAAATTAAGCAAATATTTATGGCATTATAGCATGTGTACTCCCTTAGTTACCATTCAAAATGTTTTAACATTGTTGATGGAAATATCTTTACCACATCCAAAACATCTCAGTAATGACAAACATGCAGTTTATATTAGAGAGTCTAAAAAAGGCCACATCACAGTCAACATTCTCTAAGAGTGGGAGATATGACAGCTTGGAGATGGGCACATTTTAAGTATGGTTTGTAACAATCTGTGTAATTTGGTAAACAAAATAAACTTTCTCAGAGCTGCAGCAAGTAAGCAACTTACAGCACCAAAGCACTGGATGAAACAGAAGGAAATGCCTTAACTCACTGAAACCTAGATACAATGGATGAAATCCACAGCCTATTGACATTGATGCAGGATTTCACCCTGTTCATGTAAGGGTCTGATCTTGCAAACACTTGCTTGCCCAAGCTAAAGGATCAGGCCCTATATCATGAAAAATTAGACAGCTGGAGATGAGAAAGTACGACATGTCTTCTAGTGGTTATAGCAAAGGACTGTGACCCAGGATTCCTGACTTTATCGTAGATTAACTTTGTGACCTGTGAAAAGTCATTTAGCCTCCCTGTAATGCAGCGTATCCATTTGTAAAATAAGGACATTTGACTGGAGAGTTGGGAGGCTTAATTTATTATTGTTTGTTATGTGCTTTGATATTTTAAATGAAAGGTTCTATAAAAGTGCATTCTACAAATTACTAGTGTGAATTTACTCTATGGAGGGTCAGTTATAAGTGACATGGTCCTTACTGCATCCCTTTACTCAGAGTCCCAGCAAAGATCTATAATTAAAGGTGGTCAAAACTAACTATTTATTTTATTTCTTTGGAAATGTTCACAGAAAAATGAGTTTCTAAGCAAAGTTGTTTAATGATTTTTTGTTGTTGCTGAAAGCACAAACACTCGAAGTCTAAAATGTTAGCTTGTCAGGGAAAGAAATCAATTTTCAGCTGTCAAAATTCCCACAAAAAGAGAAAATTTCTTTCAAAAAATTCAGCTTTGTTGAAAAGCTATTTTTCATCAGAAAAAAGTTTTCACAAAATGTCCACCAGATGTATCCATAACAGTCATATCTTATTTCAGTGTAAATGAAATAAAACAGAATTCTGGAACACTAACAGTGCCTTCAGTCATTAAGTCTGCAGGATGGATAGTGAGATGCATAGGGCACTCGCCTCAGATGTAGGCATATGGGTTCAATCCCTGCACCACTACGTCTGTTAGCCTCTTTGTTCCCCATCTGTAAAATGGGGATCATAGTGCCTACCTCACTGGGGGGTTGTGAGCATAAATACACTACAGATGATCTACTGCTGAAAAGTGTTATGCAACTGTAAGCAGGGTTTGCACGACTTCTCCCCTGACAGCTAGCTGGGTGAGGGAGAGATTTCAGGAGCAAACTCTATTTACATGAACACACCTACTCTGCTTAGATATCCAACAGATAAAGTTCCTCCAAGTGTTGCTCAAAGTGATCAACTCTGGCTGGTGTTGGGTTACAAATCACTTTAGTACTGAATGCACGGGTAGTGAAATGTTGTTGTCTTTATTGTATGAATAAAGGGGAGCAGAACTGTGCTTAACCTGTCCCAAATGAGGGGGTCACCCTCAGCTGAAAGGACCTCATTAAGCCAGGGGCTCGAATGCCAGACCCCTATGAAAGTAAAAGGGATGGGGACAGGTGTCCCAGCTAGGAGGTGTGGACTCTTTCTAAGGGTACCCAGTCTGATTTAACCTGTTCCTCCCCACTGTTTAAAGATAGAACTAAATAGGCTCTATGAGGAGCCTTTTGTTATTTTAAGTGCCCAAAAGAGCTGACAATCACCTGTGGTGGGACAGCATTTCTACCTGCCTAAGAGCTGAAAAATCACTAAGAGCTGGGTAGAACCTCAAGAGACTGACCTGCAGAGGTCACAGCAAAGAGGCAGGTGGCAGAAGGTGACTGACAAGTGAAGAGGAACAAGCGGCTGGCAGGGCGGTGAGCAAGTGCTCATATGGCAGAACAAGCAAAGTGCCTTCTTCCCTGGGTGGGAGGTGAACTCACACAGATAAACTTCTGAACCCTGGGTTCTCACTGACCAAGGACAACCACTGTGAGTGGGATATGGTGATGGAGTGCAGAGGGGCACAGTACAGAAACTTTTGGTTGTAGAACTCAAAAACATGAGGCAGAAGACTCTGCCCCATGCACTCAGGGGTGGGTGTCCTGCTCACAGCTTTATAATTATGAATCTTGCTTGCAGCAATTTCCCTAATTAATGTTGGCTGACTTCTCTCCATTCATTAAAAGTTTCTTTTCTACAATCATTTCTGTGCTTGTGAATGGGGAAGTGTTGCGTCTCAGAGGCACCCAGGGGTGGTGTGTAATTTTCCCAAGTTACTGTGTGGGTGCTCGAGCTGGTTCTGTGTTATATTGTTGGAAAAGAACCCTTGGATATTGAACCCAGTCCTGGTTGCTGCTGGCTCCACCTGGCAGAAGAGTTACATCAGAAACACATATTTTTTATTATTACCTCATTCAGGGTTTCATTGCACAAGAGGAAAGATTCCTTTTAAATAATAGTTCTTTCAAAGCCTCCTGCTATTCCCATTCACCTTTGCCCCTACCCAGCCTCCTATGGTGTGTGCACACAGCTTGCCCATGTACAAGCTTGCAGCTGCACTTTCAGGTACAAACGTCTGTGTACATTCTAGAACTTGTGCATATGCAAACATTAGTATTTTACCCAGCCACATTCATTGGTCCTTAATGGCAATAGCCATGGCATATGGGACCGGAGGGAGGCAGTGCCATGTTTCCACCCTTAATGGGTATAGGAGCAGGAGCACTCCCTTTGTGAGCCAGGAAACTCCAAGAAGCAGGTCGACTCATGAGAGGAAGAGGTTATAGAATCCAGTCCTAAGAGTGGAAACAGACAATCCACTCAGGATCAGATTGTGACTTTGCATATTTGTATTGGCACAGGAGCAGACCGGGCAATGAATTATCACTGAGACTGGGACTCCACTTTGGGTCCATCTCTCATCCTGACATTAATATGCAGAGTCTGATGAATTGGATTTATTCAGTAAAATGCTATTATTTGAAAAATAGGGTAAAATTCACTAAACTAACAAGATGGGCCCAGTGTTTATCCAGAGTAGCACCTTTAAGTTAAACTTTACAGGTGATAATTGTTACTCCCCACTGGGCTGAGGCTGCAAATTCAGCAGAGCCCAAAAATATGTGTGTGTGTGTAGTTTTTTTTTAGCGGCAGATACAGTGTAGCTGATTCCCCTTTCAATTCATGACCACTTTCCCAACACCTTGTACCCCTTCCCCCAACCTTTACTCTGTAGGATGTAAGCTTTTCAGGCTAAGGATTGTGTCTCTATAGCACCTAGCACATTTTCTAGGCTACTGCATTGTTAATTTTCCTTACTGTGACTGGCATTGCAGGATGTTTTACCTGTAGTGTATTTTCCAGTGCTCTGACTCCAGCGACATGGCTTTGTCCACTTTCATTGGTTTGCACATCATTGCTGTACTGTATATCAATTCAGATTAATTGGCACCCCCTGTTGGCAGCCACAGCAGAGAGGGTAAGGGTTGAATGGACATAACCAGTGAATTACCTGCTCAGCTGTAGAGATACAGCTGACAGGATTGAAGCTAACTGATGGTACCTATAAGACAGAACTGAATCTTATACTATTACCGCTTGTGCAGTGCCTTCTTCTGTGGTTAGAGAACTTCAGTCTACAAGGCTGCCAATGCAGCATCTTTAACAAGCACACCCAAACAAAAATTCCATTTTAAATTAGAAAGGAAAAAATCACACTCCAATGTATTTTTATTGGTTGAATTTCATTATTCTTAAATTAGGATTAAAGCAGACAGGGAAAAGCCGGAAAAAAGATCAAAATAAATATTCATGTCCAAGTTATAAACCCTTGAATATAGTGGAATTTATAGTGGAATAACTGAAAGATAAACCCAGGTAATATAATTTTATCTCCAAATCTTTGATGCATTCTATGGTTTTGGAATTGCAACAGAAAGAGCTTGCCTCTTCACTGGACTAATGGAAAACAAATATTATGTTTTATAGTTTGTGTTAAGAATCTGTGAAATGGTATCTTAGAGGGCTACTCTACTGACCTGGTTTTCTCTATCAGATAACACTGAACATAAACAAGCTGAATGTTGCTCTGTGCCACCAATCTACTGGACTGTAAATTTCTACAAGACAGTCTTCCCCATTCTTACAAATAACTATGATGCAAAGGAAAAACCACTACGCAAAAGGGGACTTTTATGTAAATAGTTCAGCAGTACTTCAAAAAACAAAAGGTAGCAGCAAGAAAGAGCTATTCAGTTTCAAATGCAATTCAATAAATGTCTAAGAAACCAGTGCCCATAACATGATCTGAGCTTATGTCTAAGACACGGGATCAGCATTCCACTAGTTCATCATTAAAGTGCAAAAGGATGCAAGTGTGGCTGCCGCCAACACAGAACTATAATGCAGATCGCCACTGGTATTTAGTTCCAAGCATGCACAGACACACACAGAGCTAAAACTTGCAGTTACTATGCATACAAAATTCATTTTCAGCAGTGAGTTATCCAAAAATAAGCTCCTGTTCTAATGTAAGAATTTCCTTTGTTATATTTTATTAATGTTAAAAAAACAAAATCCCACTTTTAATCTGAAAGAATTGTTTCAACTTCTGTAGTGGTGTCAGAAGGCCAGATTCCAGTCTCTTGTGAACACACATCACATTCTTCTAAAGAACTGGTCAGTTTTAAAAGGGAAAAAAAAATATTTTTGAAAATATCCTTCCGTGATTTTTGCCAGCTGCAGTATACAGAGCATCTGCCCTCAAAGGGAATTCAGTGGTTTTTGGCAGCATCTACAAGTGAGTCTGGTTTTTCCAACCCAGAAGTGTTTTCCTTGCCTGATATTCATCTGAAATAGTGTCCTGAGACAGAATATGCATGTTCAGTGTGTTTCTCACTCAGACACCGTAAGGAGGCCCATGAGCAAAAGGTTCTGAGGTATCAGGGCCCCTGGCACAGGATTACTGAGTAGATAGACACGGGTGGGGGGGGGGAGGAGTGGGAGGGGAGATCAGGAAGGACAAGGATTCCCAGTATCACTCCCAAGATTGTGGGAATGTGGGGCAGTAAGCATGGAATCCATGCATCATGGGCTGGGACAGTAAAGAGGAGGGGCAGTGAACAAACAGTGGGTTTGATGGTTAGCCTTTGGAGGATGGTACCTTGAGTTTGGACATTCTTTGCAAATCTTTCACAAGCCTTACTCCTTATCCCTTTAGAAACTGATTAGTTTTCTAAGGTGTCCAAAGTTTTAAAGCTTGTGAAAGGTGTTCAGGTACCACAGTGATGATTAACAGTGTAAAAGCCTAATATAGATTCAAGTTTAATGGCATTGTTAAAACTTTGTGATGACTACTATAATCTTCAGGGCCAACTGCTTTTCCCTGGAAAGACTCCCCTTTCTAGATTTATAACACCCTTGCATTTCTTTTTTCCTCCTAAAATGAGAATACTCACAAAGTCGATACATATTTGCTGACATTAAATATACTCCTTTTCCGCTGATGGTTTCCTCAAATTATTTTTTGCATTTAATGAGCTCTACTAATAATATTTCCTTCCCCCCCAAAATATTCTTGAAAATAGATTGTGGGGTTTTGTTTGGAGGTTTTTTGCATTGTTCACCTAACTGCTCTCCAGGTCTTACTGTTTAATATAAACTGTCAGTGTAGTATTCATGCACACCAATTAGGCCACAAACCTTAAGTTACAGTATTATGGTGAGGGCTTCTACAGCAGCATTTGTTGTTACTTTAAATTATTTTCAAAGCAGATGGGCTTTTATGTGTCTTTTCCTCTGTAAAAATAACTGAGTGAAATTCTGTGGCCTGTGTTATACACGAGGGCAGACTAGATCACTGGTTTTCAAACTTTCCAGACTACTTTCAGGACTCTGATTTGTCTTGCATACCCCAAGTTTCACCTTACTTAAAAACTACTTGCTTACAAAATCAGACATAAAAATACAAAAGTGCCACAGCACACTGTTACTGAAAAAGTTCTTACTTTCTCATTTTTACCATATAATTATAAAATAAATCAATTAGAATATAAATATTGTACTTACATTTCAGTGTGAAACTTGAGCCTGTTTTTCACTTGTGAGCCTTGTCTGATGCTGGAGCCCCAGGTGGCAGGGCTGAAGCCTGAGTCCGAGGCGGCGGGGTTGAAGCATGTAACTTAGCTTTGCGGGATCTGCTGTGGCATGGGGCGTAGGGCAATTGCTCTGCTTGCCACCCCCGAACACCAACCCTGCACATGCAATCCCCGTAAGCCTGTCCCACAACCTCCCTGGGGGTCACAACCCCCAGTTGAGAAACATTGATCTAAATGTGTCAAGTACCCCCTGCAAGACCTCTGCGTACCGTCAGGGGCACATGTATCCCTGACTGAGAACCACTGGTAGATGATCAGACGGTCCCTTCAGGCCTTAAAGTCTATGAATAGTTCCTAGAGACCATGACTAAGAGGTACAAGAGGATTACAATATTTACTCTTCAATGAGTTAAACACCTACCTGTGAGCTGTGTTTCTAATATGAAACCTTTTAAGGCAATACCATCACATTCTTGAGTGAATTATGTGTTGTTACATTAAGGTTATATTTTCATCCAATGGTGATGGTAGTTTCCAGACATTAATTACTATACTAAAAAAATTAAAAGGTTGAATTTAAGGTTTTAATAGCACCATTTCTCTCCGATTCCTTTAAAGAAACTGTTTGTCAAGTTCATTCACTTCCTGTAAACGTTCCTGCAGCAGAAGTTTTGTTCATAAGAATGCTTATGGACAGCAATTTTTTTGCAAATACTCACATGACTATGTATTTTCTGAATATTTCTGGTGGAAATAATTGTGCAGTTATCTCAAAGCTCTGTGGATTTGGGAGTCACTCAATCAAAGAGTAGAAACAATATCACTTGACTTATAATACACAACATGAATAGCAAACTGAGAATAGCAAATGTCTGAAGCAACATTCGTGGTGAAGCACTTGCGAGCAATCCAGAGGCTGAAATGTGTGAGAAGGAACTATTTGTCAATAAATTCAGGAAAAGGGGCTACAGTTGTTAAATAAATTGTTCATTGCAAGACAGTGGCATGATTGTTGCTCTCTTAAAGGATGGATATTTTTAGTATCCTGGTTTAGTAACTGGGGGGGAAACAGGTGAAGGAAAGAAGCAGTAAAGTTCTCCATCTGATTGTTAAACCAGCAAAAGGGAATGAACACTTCCTTTTCTGGTGACCAACTGGATTGAACTGTCTTTTGTTTAACTTCTCTTTAGGCTCCAGCACTTGGATAATGTTTTGATGGGAGTTTTTTTAAGTTTGCTTACCAGGCCATTTTCCCAGATACTCATCAATATATGCCTTATTTAAATGGCACTATATCCTGTAGCACTTCATCATAAAGGAAGATGTAAGTCAGCTTTACTAAATAAATAGAATATTTTACATTGGCAATAAAAATGCTCAGTAGATCTTTTATTTCTTTTGTACAGTGAAAGGCATAAGTGTTATAACCGAATCTTAGCCTCAAAGATGGCAATGGGAAATAGCTAATGGGTGGCAACAAACTTATTGTATGTCTCTAACAAAAGCCTTCCCTCTCAATTGTTTTATATTAAAATAACAAGCCCCCCAAATGTATTGAATAGCTGAAAGAGTTTTTTAAAGACTAAGTTTTGAACTTTTTAAAATTAGAACTGTAAAGAGATCAAGGCAAGATACCTTTGATGAATGTCATCAATCAGTAAGTGTTAAAAATTAGGCCTTTGGACCCAGACTATCCATTCTTCCCAGAGCTTGGCACAGAAATAGAGGGAAATAGCCAGATGTGGCTTTTAAGCAGCCTGGCTAGTAAGTAGCCCCATGGGGATCAGTGCTGCTGGGTGCATTCTGGAGCAGCCCCTGGAATCAGGGGGACAATCAGTTCCTTTGGGTCCCTTCACCCCTATCTGCTGCATCTAGCAAAGTCTGGGCACAGCAAAGGATTCAGCCTGGGAGTTCGAGGTTTTAGGCGTTAATCCTGCAGAAAATCTGCATGCTGTGAGGAGGCTCATTGACTTCAGTGAGCCTCCTCACAGTGCTTAAAGTTAAGCATGTATATAACTCTTTGCAGGACCAGGGCCTTAGTTTTAACCTTATAGCCCTAATGGATCCAGATGCCACATATCTCAAAACTTTTCTGACAGCCTGTGTACTTTCTCTCCTTCAGCTGGTGGAACTTTAGGCTTCCTGGACAAATCAAGGCAGATAGGGGCTGGCCATATTTTTTGCCTCTGCTATCCATGGGACCAAATAACTTTCAGTTCTTCCAGAGGAGTGCCATAGAATTGGTAGCTCTTAGAAAAGGTGCTGAATATTTCTCTTGTCCTAAGTTCTGTGCACACACTAGTGATACAATAATATTGATTATTGTTACATAGGACTCAAGAGGAGAAAGATGGAATGATTAATGGAATTAATAGTGTAATTATGAATTAAATGGACAAATACTGATTTCTGAACATACTACACATGTAAAGATTTAAAATAGGAGACAAACCCCAGCGTTTTTAGATGTTCAAGTTGTCGGCAGTAATTCACTTTAATGTAAATGAGAAAAAAGTAACTAAGAGGAGGGAACAGCATCTGCACTTTAAATGTGGAAGATTTACTAACTCTTGTGAGTGTACGGCATGTGGACAGTTACTGTAAAGGGCTGTCCTAATTTGCCAAAGGCCGCATTTATTGCTTTTAAAGAGATGGGCTCTGTGGTGGTGTCAAGGTTCCTCCCCCACTCTGAACTCTAGGGTACAGATGTGGGGACCTGCATGAAAAACCTCCTAAGCTTATCTTTACCAGCTTAGGTCAAAACTTCCCCAAGGTACAAAATATTACATCCGTTATCCTTGGACTGGCCGCTACCACCACCAAACTAATACTGGTTACTGGGGAAGAGCTGTTTGGACGCGTCCTTCCCCCCCAAAATACTTCCCAAAACCTTGCACCCCACTTCCTGGACAAGGTTTGGTAAAAAGCCTCACCAATTTGCCTAGGTGACTACAGACCCAGACCCTTGGATCTTAAGAACAATGAACAATCCTCCCAACACTTGCACCCCCCCTTTCCTGGGAAATGTTGGATAAAAAGCCTCACCAATTTGCATAGGTGACCACAGACCCAAACCCTTGGATCTGAGAACAATGAAAAAGCATTCAGTGTTTTACAAGAAGACTTTTAATAAAAAATAGAAGTAAATAGAAATAAAGAAATCCCCCCTGTAAAATCAGGATGGTAGATATCTTACAGGGTAATTAGATTCAAAAACATAGAGAACCCCTCTAGGCAAAACCTTAAGTTACAAAAAAGATACACAGACAGAAATAGTTATTCTATTCAGCACAATTCTTTTCTCAGCCATTTAAAGAAATCATAAACTAACACATACCTAGCTAGATTACTTACTAAAAGTTCTAAGACTCCATTCCTGGTCTATCCCCGGTAAAGACCAGCATATAGACAGACACAGACCCTTTGTTTCTCTCCCTCCTCCCAGCTTTTGAAAGTATTTTGTCTCCTCATTGGTCATTTTGGTCAGGTGCCAGCGAGGTTACCTTTAGCTTCTTAACCCTTTACAGGTGAGAGGAGCTTTCCCCTGACCAGGAGGGATTTCAAAGGGGTTTACCCTTCCCTTTATATTTATGACAGGTGGTCAGACCTATCAGATGGTCCCTGTCATATTGCAATGCAGGCAAAATCAATGACCAGAGGGAGGCATAAGCGTATTTATTTCAATAAAAGATACAGAAAGGTCTGTGGAGGAAATCAGTGATAGGGTGATGTTTTAAGAAGTGGGGAGTTGCATTGTACAGTTGTTTTTAGAAAGTCTAATTCTAAATATGAGTGACCTGAACTGCCCTAATTCTCTAAATATGCTTTCACTTAGAAGCCCCTGGTGGTCAGGCTTAAGCACATTTCTACGCTGACTAGTCCTCTGGGAACTATTGCTAAAATGTTCTTCAGTCCTACCTCTCCATATAATCAAGTTTTGTATGACTTTACTCACAAGTGTTGTTTAGAATTAGACAATTTGTTCTTTTTCTGTATGTTGGAATGTCTAGTAACAAGTCTAGTTTAGCTCAAATACATGTGTGTAATGTGCTCTGTGTCTGTGTGGTTTCCAAGTCTCTGATAGGTTTGTGGCTGTTAGCATATTACAGATGGGTGTGGCAGTCTCATAAATGTAATGGTTAATACAGTGTCACATTAATGTTGCAACTGTAACACTTGACAATACACAGGCCTTTGTATTAACTCCTTGAGTACCATACTGCAAGAAGAGGAAAAGAAATGATGATGTGCAGAGTGACTGCACACAGAAGTGCAGTGGAAGCCATGGAACAAGTTACCCCAGATGTGACATTACAGATTGTACCATATATGTTAAAAAAATGTGACAAAATGTGATCACAGGATGCCATATTCAGAGGGAACTTTAACCCAAATATCTGCTGGTAACAAATGCAGCCAAACATGGTTTTTCAATGGCAGTTTCTAAATTACACACAGCAAATTCTTTTTTCATAAAAAAGAAATAAAACAAGAGAAAATGCAACTTTGGAAATCATTTTTAATTTCACTAACAAGAAGAAACTAACCAAGAAGATCAGAGTAATAGGGAAGTTTCGTGACCATGAGCTACTTGAATTCATCGTTTTATTGAATGATGGCATGCTACTTCGTGGGAAACTGCAATTCATATGCCTGATGTCCCCATTCTCTCCTATTGGCTGGGCTTGCCAGCTACGGTCCATCTCCCCTGATATAATGCACTCTCCCCTCTTGGCATGGTGCATCATGGCAGCCACATGGCTACAAGTGTGTCATGGGAGATGTAGTTCATCTAGGGAGCCCAGCCCATAAAGTAGATAGGGGACAGCAGGCACCCAGACTATAGCCCCCATAAGACAATGCGCCACCCTAGGGAAATGCAGTTTAATGTTGAGCTGACTTGAAACAAAATGTTTAGGATCCATTCAACAAAGCAAAATGAAATATTTTGATTCAAGAATATTGAAATGTTTCACTTTGATCAAAAATGCCAGTACAAAACAATTCACCACTTCTGAATCAAATTTATTCTGAACTTTTTGTTCCATGAAAAATTGATATTTTAACTTTTCACCCTGATTTGAGGTAACAATGTTGAAATATCAGATTTTTCCACTAGCTGGAAATTGTGATTTTCATCAGCTCTAGAAAATGCATATGCCTGGTTCAAGGAAACCTTTACTTCTAACAGGCAGAAGTTAATCTTATTAGCAATAGGGGCCCTACATGGCAACTTGTTTTCTTAGTTTTATAGCAGAGGCAATATTCCAAGTGCTGAAACTACTCACTGACCTGAAACAAATAAAGGGAATGCTGTGGCAAAAAAACAAACAAACCTGTTTTGTGCAATTATTCTTTTATACTGGCCAAAAAAGCAATTGTTTGTTGGCATAGCAGGAATTGTGATAGTCTTCACATCTCAGTAAAAAATAGCTACCTGAATAGCATTGTTTATTCAGATGTCACCAACTCCAAAATCATATAAAATATGCTTTCAATGACTGCTAGATTAGCAGTTCTCAACCAGGAGACAAGGGGTCCCTGGGGGGCCACAAGCAGGTTTCAGGGGGGCCACCAAGCAGGGCCAGTGTTAGACTCACTGTAGCCCTGGGCAAAAAGCTGAAACCCCGCTGTGCAGACCTGAAACCCGGGGCCCTGAGCTCTGCCACCTGGGGCTGAAGTTGAAGCCTGAGCAACTTAGCTTTGCGGGGCCTGCTGTGGCGTGGGGCCCCAGGCAATTGCCCTGCTTGCTACCCCCTAACGACGGCCCTGGCTTTTAGATGCAGAAAACCAGTTGTGGCAGCACAGGTGGGCCATGGAGTTTTTATAGCATATTGGGGAGGGCCTCAATAAGAAAAAGGTTGAGAATCCCTGTCCTGGATGATTCCAAGCTGTGGGCAGTGCCCAGGATACATGCATATAGTTTTGTTATTGCTTTTTGTAAGGGGAAGAGCATGACTTCTGAGCATACTTGAAGATAAGAATGTACATTAAGATAGGAGGGAGCTTCTAGAAGGTTTTACAGATCTCCCAACAGTCCTGGGTTTTGTGCAACTGCCACGCATTGATACACACAATCCCCTGTCCTGGCTGAAGTGGCTCCTGTCCTATGGGGCTAGCTGGATTCAACTCCCCACTCCAGGCATTGTGACCTGGCCTCTGACACACAGGGTCACAGCTCAGGTTTGGCTCTACCCGCTCCAACAGGCAGTTATCCAGAGCAGTGCTGCAACCCTATGTGACAGTGGCCAGGTTGCAATGCCTGAGGAGGGGATCCGAACCCAGCCAGGCCTGGGGCACTGGAGCTGCAATACGAGTGAGGGGTGGGCTCACTCTGGCCTTCCATCCCTGGGGACATCCAACTTTAGCTACTGGAAATGTTGGGAGATATGGTTTTATTTAACTTGTTTATTAAGATTGGAATCCAGCTCTGTAGAAACCTTTTTGTGACTTGCTGGAATAAGTCTTTAGTTAAATTCATAACAGCTGTGCTCTCTTTTCATTACACTAAACAGTATCTGCCACAAAGTTCAAGGAAAAATTGTCCATTTAGTGCACTGGGGTTTTTTGAGTAGGAGGAACCTGCTGAAATGCATCCTAAAACAATAATGATCCACTTTGGAAGGTCTTGATCAGTCAATGAATGGAAAATCATGACCCATCCGTTGTGGATTCAGATGACCCTCTTGCAGCCAAAGTGCTGCAGTTCAGCTGTACTAGTTGAGAGAGGAGTCAGGGTTTGCTGAGGCCAAATAAAAGGTGTAGTCCATCTGCATGGTGAGGAGCATTAAGGGCAGAACAAAGGTGGGCTGGGGGCAAGTGAGGGGAAGAACCGACGGCTGAGGATCAATCACTAGGTATAGCTGTAGAGTCTGTTGTACTTTATCTACATGAGAAAGTTGTACCAGTTTAAATAAGTTTGATTTTAAACCAGTTCAGTTAAACCAGTGCAAACCCCTGTGTGGCTGCTCTTACTTATCTTAAGAATGGTTTATTTTGGGTTACCTTTTGTTGATTACAAATCAGTTTAAGCTAAATTGATAAAAACTACTCTTAAACCCAAATAAGGGTGTCTACACAGGGATTTTCATCAGTCTGACTGTTATGTCTTCACTGCAGAGTTAATTTGAGTTACCTACACTTGAGTTATTTTTCTTGAGTTAGCCTGGCTCAAGTGAGTGTGGTCATACTGCAGAATAACACGTGAGCTGCTGTGTCCACATTGGCTCTGTGCTTTTGTGTGTGGCGCAAAGACTTCTGGGGTCACATCCCATGGTTCTTAGTGCTGCAGTAAGATGAGCTGCTCTATGAATTCTTTCCCAGTAAATTGTGGGAGAACTCATCTTTCCTCACTGGCTACTCAGGGGAAATTGTAGGAAGAAGTGGTGCATGAATGGCAATAGTTTGTTTCCACACTACAGAATGGTCATGTTAGCAACTGATGAGTTGTGCTTAAGCAGGTTTTAGCCTATGCCCCCTCTTGGGCCAGCCAACTCAAATTAAAAGCACCAGTGCACGCAAGAGTTTTTGTGTGTAGATGGAACTCAAGTTATGGACAATAATGACATAATTTGGTGAGGCCTCATCTGGAGTACTGTGTCCAGTTTTGGGCCCCACACTTCAAGAAGGATGTGGATAAATTGGAGAGAGTCCAGCAAAGGGCAACAAAAATGATTAGGGGACTGGAACACATGAGTTATGAGGAGAGGCTGAGGGAGCTGGGATTGTTTAGCCTGCAGAAGAGAAGAATGAGGGGGGATTTGATAGCTGCTTTCAACTACCTGAAAGGGGGTTCCAAAGAGGATGGCTCTAGACTGTTCTCAATGGTAGCAGATGACAGAACGAGGAGTAATGGTCTCAAGTTGCAGTGGGGGAGGTTTAGATTGGATATTAGGAAAAACTTTTTCACTAAGAGGGTGGTGAAACACTGGAATGCGTTACCTAGGGAGGTGGTAGAATCTCCTTCCTTAGAGGTTTTTAAGGTCAGGCTTGACAAAGCCCTGGCTGGGATGATTTAACTGGGAATTGGTCCTGCTTTGAGCAGGGGGTTGGACTAGATGACCTTCTGGGGTCCCTTCCAACCCTGATATTCTATGATTCTATGATTCTATGAATTAATTTTAACTTTTCAGTGAAGACAAGCCATGTATCAGTTTAAAAACTGTTTTAAATTAACCCAACGCAACTTTCCCATGTAGACAGGCTTTGGCTGAAATAGCTGCTGTGAACAGTTCCATTACAGATCACTCCAGGCCCAGTCAAAAGTCAGGCTGAGTGCATATGAGATCACACATTTATCCCTACAGTACTCATCTGTAGGTAGTAAAGTGAGATTTACAAGGCAAAGATGAAACCTTTCGAAATGTATTTTACCATCTGCATACAAGAACTGGGCAAATAGACACAATGGCAAAAACACTCAAATGCTATGGATGGCTTATATGCTAGGTTTCTCAACTGAATAGTTTCCTTTAAGTGCGTGAAATTATAATCTAAAACAATCTCATTTTAATATCAGCAAAGCCCAAAGAATGTAACATTAATGCAATGATAAGTGGAAATGGGCAAAGGAAGATGTATTTGGGGCAGGATTCGGGATCAGAGACTGATCAAGGGCCAAGATTTGGGTTTGGATTCAACATTGCTGAAATCAAACTAGTTAATCTTGTGAGACTTTTGACTCACAATGCTGGAGATTTCCCAAATCATGAGCAGCTTGCACAGCAATGAAAAGCTCAACTCCAGCAGCCATTACTCAGAGAAAGATCATGTTGTTTTCAAGTGGATTTTTTCCTAAGGATTGAGGATTTAGCCCTAAGTGCAGGATTGTTTCAGAATATTAACAGGTGCCAGATGTGCAAGTGCAGCATGGAAAGGCCTGTGAAAGACCCCATCTGACACTTGCTGAGTGTGCCTTGTTAGCTGTGGACCTAAGGACATTTTCCCCCTTCATCTCTCTTTGGTTTTTTTGGGGGGGGAGTGGTGGGGCCTAGGGAATTCAGTCTTCTCAGTGTGGAAATAACCCCCATAAAGAAGTGAAATTCTTTCCCATTCCCAGAGAAGAGTCTGGGGTTTCTACCACCACCAAAACCACTGCTCCCCCTAGAGCTATCCACACAAATCGAAAGGATCTTCTACAGGCAAGGGGCATCTTGGCTGCCTCCACTTCTGGACGATAAAGTACTTACAGAAGCCATGCTGCTAGGTTAGGTTAGGTCTCATGCGGTTGGTTGGACAGCGAAGAGGCCACCCAATGCGTTATATGCCTCCATGATGTTCCATCCCTGAGCCAGATCTGGGACATTACAGGCTAGGATGCCTATGAGGGACAGGTGTCTGATGCTGTCCGGCCGTTGTGGTTTAGGTATTCCAGGGGGTCTCTTCTATTCTGCATTCACTGGGTCAAAGTCGAAGACGATTCTTGCAGGGGAATTGTTAGGTGACCATACCACCATAGAGAGCTTTGAGTGACTCTTTGAGAGAACAGGACATGGTTAGTTAGAAAATGGATCTCTGCCAGGGGATTCCCAAATCTCGTTTGTTGTAATTTCCCCCTTCCAGGGGTCTAACAAGCTGCTGAATGGGAAATAGAATACACTACTGCAGACCGTGTCACTTTTTTGGATTTGATAGATTGGAACTGTGTAAAATCTAATTTTATTCATACTCAAGATACCTCAGTACTTTACTGTACATTATAGTGAGGTATCGGTAGCATAGTAATTACGCAAGCAAATGGAGTAGTCATTAGAGTTTGGCCATAATTAACATATGGCCTGTCATGGAGTCTATATACCCCATGCTGGTTCAGCAGCCAAAGGGTTAACAAAGTAACTGCCTGCCTGTTTGCAGCTTAGCTGATTGGTAGCCCCACAGCAGCTGTGAGGATAAAAGAGCTGCAAGGCAGCGGAGTGGGCTGCTACAGAGATTGAGGGACTGCAGAAAGAGGATCTCTTCAGTGGACTGGTGAGAAACTGCCGAACAAACCAACCCATTAAAGAAGGAGAAGCTGGGCGAAGACTACAGGGGTAGGAAGTAGCTCAGGGGAGAGCAAGGAGGACCAGTTCTGACTGTTTGAAACAAAGAACAATGTTTATGATAATTTTGTCTTGTACTGCAGTGTTGGGTATGAACCTAGAGATGAGTGCTACTGAGTTACACTGATACCTAGCAGGATAGGTGACATCAGCAGATCCACCTTCCTGGCTACACTAGACAGCATCTTTCAAAACAGCTGCCTCAAACATTCCAGAAAATCTAGCATCCTCGTTGACTATTCCTGTTTGCCACTGTATATTTTAGAACAGCCTAGATCAGTGATTTCACAGTCACAGAAGATATTTACTAGAAGGAATGGCAAGATCAATTTGTTTTCCCTAGCTCTGTGGAAACAAAAGGAGAAAAGAACTTAATCTTAAATGTCCTTTGTTGCTGGGTTATTACTGGTTGTTATGGATATGCTGGTTGTTTGATGAGGGTTACAGAAGTGGTCTCTTATAGTTGTGTAATTTTAAAATTGTCTTTCTAATGGATATGTGCATGAAACTTAGTAAATGAAAAAGGAATAAGCCACAAACAAAACAGCACAGACACAAAAATACCTATGTCCAATAAATCAACAAAATAATTTTCAGAAATGTAACACCATCTATTAACCCCATCCCACCCACCTTTGATTATCTGAGGGCATTATTCCAATAAATACTCAGTACCGTGGTTTTCTTTTTAGACAACACTGAGGGAAGCAGTTGCAATGCCAAACGTGCTTAATTATTTTACATGATTAGCTAAATACCCTGGAGCAAATTTTATATCCAGAAAATTCCTCAAAGATTATTGTGGAAATGGTAGGTTAGCCATTACTATAACAGTGCCAGTGACTTGTAAAATGGTGGGTAGTGTTGTGCCATGCAGGCATAGATCCACATGGGCAGAGGTGTGGAGTCATGCCACCCCAGCATTGTCACAATTCCTTCCCTGTGCTCCCTGGTGCCCAAAAAGACACTCACTGGGCCACCTCTTACTAGGTTGAAGTGTACATTTCCTCTGAAGTGCTCCGCTGAAGCAGGGTGCAGAGCCATGGCTACTCTTCTCCACCCATTCCAAGTCCCCTAAAGGAGATTATCTTGGAGCAGTCCCTGTGCTTAGGAGACTACCGAAACTGCAGTTATGGCTGAAATCTTTGCAGGGAGGCACCACAAGAGAGAAGACTCCACATTCCCTTTCCTTTGCACACCCAAAGACCATCCACAGTCTGGGTCTTTTGGTAGAGAGAGTAGATAGACTCACTTCAAAGGCTAAACCTCCTGTTATCTTTCTACACTAGGCCAATTTTTCTTTCACAGCTTTACTTAAATGCATTCTTATGCATACGCAGTTTTTGTATAATAGAGCCATGTGTTGACATGGTGGCACCAACTACTTCTGAGGTTCCATTTAACTTCACACTGCCACAAGAATCCTGGGCAACAAAACAAGGGGAAATGAGGACATGCGGTCGAAAGCAAGACTCCTACAACCTCTGCCTCTCCAAGTTATGTGTGATAGTGTTTATGAAGCAGCATGAGCATACTCGTTTTCTGGCTTCTCTCGTCCTGTCTGGCCTATGAAATTTGATCTAAATAACAGTAGGCAAAACCATTATATTCCGACAAAACTTTGCACACCATCAAGGGAGAAAGGACTAGGAAACTTCTATTTTTGTCAAGTGTTTCTAAATTTAAAATCAGTTGACTCACTTGTATCCCTGCTCAATAAAGAAAAATTTTAAAAGATCACACTTTGTGGTGAGCCACACAAAGCTAGAACGCCTTGAACTCTGATGGGGGGAAAAAATAGCAATGGCAATAACATGCCCTGTGCCAGCACAGAGCTACCACAGCTTCAAAACATAATAAATATATCTTTGTTGTACATCTAGGGGTATGACTACACTGCAACGAGAAATGGGCAGCACCAAGTCTCAGAGCCTGGGTCAATTGACTGGGGTCAATTGGGCTTGAGCTGTGGAGCTAAAAATAAGGGTGGACCAGTGGCTCTCAACCTGTGGCCTATGGGCTGCTTGTGGCCCAATCAGCAAACAACTGTGGCCCACGTGATCATAGGTACTGGAACTGGAGGTGCTGCTACACCCACTGGCTTGAAGTAGTTTCCACCATATATGCAGGGTTTACAGTGTGGTTCCATGGATCTCAGCACCCCCACTACACAAATTGTTCCAGCACCCCTGCATGTGACTTCCTCAGGGCCATACAGCTAGTGTATATGTGTGTGTGTGTATATATATATATATATATAGTGTGGATGAGGCCCACATAAAACATAGAGAGCTGCATATGTGGCCCACAATGGTAAATAGGTTGAGAACCACTGGTGTAGACATTTCCTGCTCAGGCTGAAACCTGGGCTCTGAAAGGGGGGAGGGGGGGCGCTTGCTATTTTTGGCTCTGTGGCATGAGCCCAAGTCAATTGACCCAGACTCTGAGACTCAGTGCTGTGAGTTTTTCTTTGCTAGTGTAGAAACACCCTAAGAAAGTCAAGCGCTAACCCTTTGGCTACAGAAGCTCACTACTGCTTTGTGACTATCTTCCCAAATATGGACATGTGAAGAAAAAAGGTGTATTTGAAAGAACAGGAACAGTGCAACGTTATGGTTTGTATTGTTTTGTCTGCTTCATTCTTAGAAACATGGCCTAAGAGCGAAGTTTCCCCTCTGGGAAGATTTCCAGATTGCCATTTGGGCTATGCATGCAAGCAGGGAATATCAAAGTCAACACTGCTCTGCCTGCAGTACAGATCTCACTATGGAGGAGTTTCCAGGTTCACACTATTCACAACAAAATAGCTAGCCCCACACCTGAGGTTAGATTTAGATGTGTGTCCTTGGTTTAGTTTTGTTCTAGTCTATTCTAGTTATATACTGTGCCTCGCTGTGGTGTCTACATTTCATGGTGGTTTGTTCCTGATGCCAAACACAGAACAAATAACTTATTTCTACTTATATTGCATGTACATGCAGGTATAATCATAGAAGGATCCATCAGAGGAAGGCAGTGTGGTGTAATGGATTGAACAAAGGGCTAGAAGCCAAGGACTAACCCTTGATTTACCACTAACTGAATGTTCAGCATTGGGCAACACAGGTAGCCTCTTTGTGACTTTCCCATCTTCACAAGGAATTACTGTTAGGATTAATTAGTTAATGGACTTGAGTCTCCTCTCAGTTACACGGGTGTCGTATAGGTGTAACTACAATGAAATCAGTAGTTATATGGGTGTAAAATGTGAGATGAGAATCGGGCATAATGTTTTTACAGCACTATGAAGATGAAAAGCACCATCTAAGCTCTAAATATTTTTATTATCCTAAGTGATATCTTTATCTGAGCCACACTTAGAACTATGCTTGAAGGTCAGCAACATAACAGATAATTTGAAAGTGTGTACAATGGGTTTTCCTGGCAACATATTTTATAATTGTCACATCACAAAAAGACCAAAGATCATATAACACCTGTGCTGGATCCTACATCAAGTTGCTCTTTGTGTTATCAAGGGATCAGATTCCAAAATGAGGTGTTGCAGAATTTAGTGGCATGCATGTCAGCAATGTGAAAGGCATATCACTTGTTTGTCTGATGATACCCTACCTGTTATGTTCCGTACAAAAAACCAAAACCCTAATTTTAACCTTTCAGTCTAGAATGACTATTTTTAGATTAAGGAAAACAACAAAAAATAACAGTTTCCTGTATATCTCTCGTGTGACACACTACTGCAACTGTGAGAACAAAATGGCTGCTGCCCTAAACCGAATGGTGTAGAGTTCTAGCATTTAACAGTGCTGCACCCAAACAACAAAAGCATTACAGATTCTTAGCTGCATGAACAATGCTACCTAGCAAGCAGGAGCATGATGCAACTGGAAAGCTGGCATACAACATGCACAGCTCAAGATGTACCATAATCTGCTTCCAGAAGTCTGAAAGTCCAAAGTAGTATGCCAAATTAATTTCAGTAAAGCTGAGCGATGGTCCATTTCTTTAAATGTTCTGCATACTTTTGTGATGAAAATATCACAGTACAGTTTTAGATTTCACATATAAAACATACAGGGGCAGATTCATCTGTCCCAGCCTTTTTTTTAATTAAATAGTCCTAATATGACAAGAATTTTCCAAAATGCATTTGGAATAATTTGTGTGTGCTTAAACTAACTGATCTACAAGTGCCTAAAATGAAAGGAGTATTTGCATTTTCTACACTTAGTTATATTTTTTTCTAAAACTGAGAGACTGGATTTAATGGAGCAAAATTTTCCTTGCAGACAGTTAGCAGTACAGGGATATCAATACATTTTTACTCTAGTCCAGTAAAATCTACTTGCCCTGAGATAAAGTGCATTTTTTTTGTTTTCAGATGAGTATAGAGATAGACCACATATTTCAAATTATTAAATAGTCAGGAAAACCCCCCAAGCAGTTTCAATTAGCTGATTAGAATTCTGAGCTGCAGCTGGAGGGATTAGAGTTAACTGTTCAGAGATCTGAGCTGAGTTGTAGCTGATTACAGTCGAAGCATTAATTAACAATACAAAGAAGCCTTTTTTGTTGGTTATTTATTGTATTAAGGTAGAACCCAAAGGTCCAGTAAGGCTTTGTATTAGATGCTGTACAAACACAAAGGAAGATGTAGCCTCTGCCCAAATGCTTACAGTCTAAAGCAATGGTTCTCAAACTTATTTGATCAGGCCTCCCTTCTTTGTGTCGGTCGTCGTTGTTTACACCACCCACCCACCCCCACACAAGTACATATATTGCCACCCAGCTCTGAAGGCGGAGAGGAGAACAGCAGCAGCTACTGGCTGGGGGTCCAGCTTTGAAGGCAGCAGCACAGAAGCGTGGCAATGTGAAAAATGATATTAGACTGAGTGCCCCATTGCACTCTTACTGCTGCTCTGCTGCTGCCACCCTGGGGCTAACAGTCAGAGCCCCTCCACCTTCAGGTGAGGGATGGGGGTGAGGGAGGAAAGCTCAAGCTAGACTGCCTCCCAGTGAGGGAATGAGGTGGGTGGGCGGAGATCCTGAGCCTGGGCTGTCTCCCGGTGAGAGATTGCGAGTGGGGGGGAAGCAGAATCCAAGCCTGGGTGGTGGTGCTCTGGCTGTCCCCTTTATCCTCACCTCCCAGGTGTGCACTGCCCTTCTGCATGAGTCCCAGCCACCCGGGGCTGACAGCCAGCGCTCTGTAAAAAAAGCACGCACAGCTCGCACCTCCCTTGACATGTTCCCACCCAATAGTTTAAGAACCACTGGTCTAACCATTCAACCTTGTGCCTCATATTATGCTAGGTGTGAATTAATGCTACAAAGTTCATGTTTTACAATGGATTATTTAAGAAATAATGCAATCTTCATAGTTAAATTTTTCAGGCTTGATTGTATAGCAATAAACATGCATATTAAGGGACCATCCTCAAAAGTTTCAAAAAATGAAGTATGAAAGATCGTCCCACTTCCTCCTTTCTCCTTCCAGTCCAAACCAGATTCTTCTCCCTTTCTTTAATGCCATCCCCCCAAAAGCCTCCTACCTTAGAGACCTAAATCCTATAGTATAATGTTTAGTGAATTATATCAGCAGGTCTAGCATTCCCCAGCAGGTCTAAATAAGCTGCTCCATTCAAACCTGGCATTCAGTGGAGCTTTTACAGGGCATAAACAACCCAGAATGAGTTATGTATGCCTTTCAGATGGGATTTCAGAGCAGATTCGTTTTCAATAGAATAGTTGCCAAAGACCAGCAATGACTACTGGATACCACAAATTGCTGTAAATGTTACTAATGGTAGAACCCCTGTGATGATCATACGCATTGCTACACCCAAGGGCTCAATGTTCCATCTTGGCTGGTGTCCTGTCTCCAACAGTGGCTGCTGCAGGATGCTTAGGGGAAGACACAAAGCTCTCTATGGCACCTAACTACAGTACTGTGCCATAAAGGGTGGTGGGATTTCGTCCTGACACCATCTGGTGATCAGCTTGTTCTGAAGCATAAAACTGTTGAACATAAAGCAAACAGTGGGTTGGAGAGATGGAATTTGGGTACTCCTCTGAAGTGATCCAATTGTAAAAGAAAAGTTGTAATTTATATAGTTTGAAGAAAAAGGTAAATAATTTGGCCCATGTCTTTTCATTCATACAAGCAACTGAGCATTATATTAAACTTGATTTGACTTAGCTCCTTCAGCTTGTCTTTGCAAGTTTGGTTCAGAATACCAGAAATGCATTGCCTTCCAGCCTTGTAGAAAACGCAGTACAAAGAGTCTTGTTATAAATTATTTCAATATGCCACACACTTCAGTCCAGCCAGACACACTGATCTGACCAAGGAGCACAGCTGAATAAACTATAAAACTCAGGAAATGGTTGGTGTTACTGGGACTTGGGCAAAACAGATCACTCCCATCTTATCTTGTGCACTTGAAACTATACATCATACTAGTCCCTCTTACACTTCTGTACTGAGAGTACTAAGGGCCTGGGATCCTGCATTCCTAATTAAATAGAAGTTTTACAGTGTCCCTGGGGTAGAAAATGTAACCCTAGTGGGCCTGATTCTGACTAATGTAAATTAGAGATAACTTCACTGAAGTTAAACTCGTATAAACTGGTGTGAGGTCAGAATTAGGCCTAAGATGTTAGATTTATACATATAATCGTCACAAATTACAATCTTGAGAAATAATTGTAAATAAATTACTATAAACACTTATGATACACAGTGAAACCTGTACTGAAAACAATTGGGCAATCTCCTGTCTTAAGTAACTGCTCCAAAGTATCTTTTTAGTGGTGCTCCATTTTTTAAGAAAACCAGCTGTTAGGCGGTTTTTTGTCAGTGCCTCAAGTGGTCACTTAAAGCAGATTTCACAGCATTTCATTTCTCATCATTGTTATGAGGAACCCATTCTCCACTTCTAGAAATTCACACTGAGAATTCTAAAAGGTAAAGACTGCATACACTGTAAAATGCCTCGTGTATACCTTAGCAGTGAATCCCCAGATTTGGGGGTGTTTGTCTCTAGGGACTTGTTTGGACTCATGTCTGTTATAAATTGACCTCTTCTGTTTCATAATCATTGGAACATAAAATAAACTGACAAAGTTGTCCCGTGTCTCTCTGACTCCAGTGGGAGTTGTGGGCACCTCAGCATCTCTGAAAAATCTGGTCACTAAATATGGGTTTAGGAGTACTCTTCAGCTTCCCTTTGCCTGAGTAGTGTGCAGCATTGTCTTTTCTCTTGGCTGCTCTGGCATGCTTTCAGGGCACAGGCTTTCTATCTGTTACCCCTTCATGGAAATGAGACTACACAGCCCAGCTGCCCTTGGCCTCAATACCAGACTGCACAGTAACTTAAGCACATCTCCTCCCAGTGCACCATCTTGTGGGCACTTTGCAATTGCAATGATTTCTTCCGGGGCTATGATAGTTTTAAAAAAGAAAAAAGTCACACAGACTTTGCAAGGGTTCCCAAATACTAATCACTCTTTACTTTAGCAGCACACAAAACATGCAGATCTAGGCCAAATAATAAACACAACTTATGCATTTCCCTGCCTCAGTTTTCTCACGATTCCTGAGCATTTTCTAGGGATAGGTCAGAGTAATCTAAAGAACCCAGGATCCTTCCTCTCCCCCTGCCTTCCTGCATATGTCTCCTCCTCTGGAACATGGAGTCTTTCTGTCCTCTTCTCCGTACCTCTCTAAAATAGCCAGAGAGAGACCCTTTCTTTTAGAATCTCCAGCTCTTTTTGTCAGGTGACTCCCTGATCAGTCCCATCAGCAGTGCCAAGTCCTCTGCCATGAGATCTGTTGCTACTGTTACCATCCTCTGGAGTTCAGATGTGACAAACTGGTTTGCCCTGAACGGTGCCCCTTTTTGTCCAAGAGTGCTCCATTTTACTAGACAATCATCAAACTTTAACAACCTTCCATTGTTATCTCTGTGCCCTTGGAATTTTAGTCCAAGATGGAGATAAAAGGACCGCCAGAAGACAAAGACCAGCCTTACGATCAAAAGGGAGTTTGCAGTCTGACATAGATACACAAAGGCTACACATATGCTTCAAGCTGGGGTGTGATTCCTGGCTCATGTAGGCATACTCGTGCTAGTGCTCATCTGAGCTAGCAAGCTAAAAATGGTAGTGTAGCCACAGTAGCATGGGCAGAAGTGGCATGGCTTAGCTGTGCTGAGTACATACCTATGGGGTTCAGGACACTTTGGATGGCTAGCATGGTGCTACCATTACCACTGCCCATGATACCCTGGCTATGCTACTTTTTTTAGCTTGCCAGCTCAGATGAGAGCTCGCAGAAGTATGTCTACACAAGCTGGAAATCACACCCTTAGCTCAGAGTGTAGACATAGCCAAAGAGTCCCCAGCATCAAACAGAATTCATAAATTGCACACAGCTCCCCAAATTATCACACCAATCTACCCACACAAACTTCCTTGGAATTGAGAGGAGTAATGTCTCAGTTGATACATGAGCATACAAAGAACTTGCCTCAAGAGACTCTATCTGCCAGTCATGTTACAGGATTTCTATAGCATCTATCACCATGGTAGATCTAAGAAAATCTAAAGAGAATTGAATTAAGTATCAGGTTTGGTAAATTAGACCAATGCTGACACCAACCTAGCATATCCGTGTTCTGTTAGAAGCACATCATGACAACAGGATGACTCCAACAGGATGCAAAAGGCCTAGGCACATGGAACAAAGCTAAAAGTCACATCATACAAAACACTCCTCCTCAGCAGGCATTCTATGGACCTAAGAACATTTTGAGAATGGGGACTTTTTGGTTTTGTTTGGGTAGTGGTGCGGGAGTTGTGTATGTTTTGTTTCTTATTTTGTTTTAGTTTTACATGGGATTTTTTTCTCCTGATGGTTAAGTTGAAAACAGCCAGACAGTGACCAGTAAAGAGGAATCATAGTCAAAAGGGAAAGCGGAAATATGCACAGGCTAATTCCTGCTGTTTATAACAATAGGGATTTATCAGGCAATTTAACTTTACAGTGACAGCAATAGAGAGGATTTAAAAATAACAAATTTGAGATTAGCAGAATGGTCCTTGGTTTGGAGTCTGGAAATACCCTCCAGTAATTAGTAGGAGAGAAGGTTTCTAAATGATAAGGGAGATAACAGTGAGGCCCTAGAGAGAGAACAAGGGGTAGGAGGAAGAGATGTGATTTGGTTCTTTGGAAGAACAGTACTGGAGTTGCAAAGTGAGGTGGAGCATAAGAAGCAAGCCACATTAAGGCTTTTTAATTATGTTTGCAACTGGTTTCAAACATAAGTATGGCAACTAAAAGTCATGTTACACAACAGTGCTATAGACTTGCTAAGGAGGTACCATATATGGTATAGATCATTCTATGGTGGGGTGGGCAGACTACAGCCTGTGGGCTGGATCCGGCCTGTGAGCCATTTTAAGCTGGCCCGTGAGCCGCACCACATGGCTCGGCCTCACTGTGGCGCTCCGGCCGGGGCACAGGGTCGGAGGCCACACCACGCGGCTCCCGGAAGCCATAGCATGGCCCCACTCCGGCTCCTACGCACTCCAATGGGAGCTGCAGGGGTAGTGCCTGCGGATGGGGCAGCGTGCGGAGCCGGAGAAGGGACATGCCACTGCTTCCGGGAGCCACTTGAGGTTAAGCGCCGCTTGGAGCCTGCACCCCTGATCCTCTCCCCACACCCCGACCCCTTGCCCCACCCCTGATCCCCCACCTGCTCTCCAAATCCCTTGATCCCAGCCATGAGCACCCTCCTGCACCCCAAGCCTCTCATCCCCAGCCCCACCCGTAGCCGGAACCTGTACCCCTTCCCGCACCCCTGCCCCAGCCCTGATCGCCCTCCTGCCCTCCGAACCCCTCAGTCCCAGCCCAGAGCACCCTCCTACACCCCAAACTCCTCATCCCCAGCCCCACCCCAGCCCCCACACCCCCTCCTTCACCAACCCCAATTTTGTGAGCGTTCATGGCCCGCCATACAATCTCTATTCCCTGATGTGGCCCTCAGGCCAAAACGTTTGCCTACCCTGGTTCTATGGCATACCATACTATGATTTCACTAAAAGAAAAGGAGTACTTATGGCACCTTAGAGACTAACCAATTTATTTGAGCATGAGCTTTCGTGAGCTACAGCTCACTTGGTTAGTCTCTAAGGTGCCACAAGTACTTCTTTTCTTTTTGCGAATACAGACTAACACGGCTGTTACTCTGAAACCTATGATTTCACTATTCTTTGTTTTTTAAAAAGCCCCTGTCCACACTGGACACTGCAGCAAAGCTAAACTCATACTAGCTACAACCATGTTTGGAAATGGTTTTCATGCCAAGTCATGCAAGAACTGTGCTGGTCAACATCTGTAGAACATTTTGGTAACGAGCATGTTTCTGTTCCCAGCATGGATAGGGAGGGCATTTGTGGGAATGTTCGTTGAGGTATGTGATGGGTGAGATCTTATGCTGCTAAGGAGCGATTTTTGGAGGAAGGTGGAAGTTTTGTAAAACCGTCTATCCTTATGAAAATTACAAAGCTTTTCAGATAAAAATATGAAGAATGCTGCCCGGCTTACTTTAATTTTGTTCACAACAAATTCATAGTCACAGATAGAAGGGAAGTCCCATGTAAAAGTATGCAGAATTTTTATGTTTGATTGCAAAAATATTTTAGATCTGTGTTTTTTTCTCGAACAAATGCTTCAATTATGTTGTTTGTTTGTTTGTTTTTTACAGTCAGTCAGCAGCCTAGAATTCAAGAATAACCCTACAATAATAAATCAGTATGCAAGAAGGATGGAACGGGGGAAATGTGGTAAGGAAATGGCTTTTATGAAGAGCATGGTTTAAAAGATTGTACACCTTTTTAACACAGTTTCTAAGTAGAAGATGAACTGTTAAGGAATTTTTCATATTTCCAGTCATGCGTTCCTAAGACGCAACTGGAAATTCCTCAGCAGATCACCTTAGCTCAGTGTGAATGCTTCAGGTTGAAAGCCGTGCACGTTGTGGCCATTTATGGATGGTTAAAGATAACAACAGGCTTATTCAGTTTCATGTCCTAAAGAGTGCATTGCCTCTATACTATAGGGATTACCAACCTATTTTTAATGGCACAATTTGAATGTGGACTTAAATTGCCAAAGCACATGTTCTGTTGTTTGCCTCTGGTTGTTGGTGGTTCTTTTTCTGTGAAGTACACTGTATGTATAAAGACAAAGCTGACAGTTCATTCTGTTTTCAGTGCAAGTTGACTATCCTAACTCATCTAATGCACAAAGCCTTGGAAACAAGCAGGGAGAACTGGAGGTCCTGGTGATGTCAAGGAACTATGACGTGATCGGAATAACAGAGACTTGGTGGGATAACTCATATGACTGGAGTACTGTCATGGATGGTTATAAACTGTTCAGGAAGGACAGGCAGGGCAGAAAAGGTGGGGGAGTAGCACTGTATGTAAGGGAGCAGTATGACTGCTCAGAGCTCCGGTACGAAACTGCAGAAAAACCTGAGTGTCTCTGGATTAAGTTTAGAAGTGTGTGCAACAAGAGTGATGTAGTGGTGGGAGTCTGCTATAGACCACCGGACCAGGGGGATGAGGTGGATGAGGCTTTCTTCCGGCAGCTCACGGAAGCTACTAGATCGCATGCCCTGATTCTCATGGGTGACTTTAATTTTCCTGATATCTGCTGGGAGAGCAATACAGCGGTGCATAGACAATCCAGGAAGTTTTTGGAAAGCGTAGGGGACAATTTCCTGGCGCAAGTGCTAGAGGAGCCAACTAGGGGGGGTGCTTTTCTTGACCTGCTGCTCACAAACCGGGTAGAATTAGTGGGGGAAGCAAAAGTGGATGGGAATCTGGGAGGCAGTGACCATGAGTTGGTTGAGTTCAGGATCCTGACGCAGGGAACAAAGGTAAGCAGCAGGATACGGACCCTGGACTTCAGGAAAGCAGACTTCGACTCCCTCAGGGAACGGATGGCCAGGATCCCCTGGGGGACTAACTTGAAGGGGAAAGGAGTCCAGGAGAGCTGGCTGTATTTCAAGGAATCCCTGTTGAGGTTACAGGGACAAACCATCCCGATGAGTCGAAAGAATAGTAAATATGGCAGGCGACCAACTTGGCTTAATGGTGAAATCCTAGCGGATCTTAAACATAAAAAAGAAGCTTACAAGAAGTGGAAGGTTGGACATATGACCAGGGAAGAGTATAAAAATATTGCTCGGGCATGTAGGAATGTTATCAGGAGGGCCAAATCACACCTGGAGCTGCAGCTAGCCAGAGATGTCAAGAGTAACAAGAAGGGTTTCTTCAGGTATGTTGGCAACAAGAAGAAAGCCAAGGAATGTGTGGGCCCCTTACTGAATGAGGGAGGCAACCTAGTGACAGAGGATGTGGAAAAAGCTAATGTACTCAATGCTTTTTTTGCCTCTGTTTTCACTAACAAGGTCAGCTCCCAGACTGCTGCGCTGGGCATCACAAAATGCGGAAGAGATGGCCAGCCCTCTGTGGAGATAGAGGCGGTTAGGGACTATTTAGAAAAGCTGGACGTGCACAAGTCCATGGGGCCGGACGAGTTGCATCCGAGAGTGCTGAAGGAATTGGCGGCTGTGATTGCAGAGCCACTGGCCATTATCTTTGAAAACTCGTGGCGAACCGGGGAAGTCCCGGATGACTGGAAAAAGGCTAATGTAGTGCCAATCTTTAAAAAAGGGAAGAAGGAAGATCCTGGGAACTACAGGCCAGTCAGCCTCACCTCAGTCCCTGGAAAAATCATGGAGCAGGTCCTCAAAGAATCAATCCTGAAGCACTTGCATGAGAGGAAAGTGATCAGGAACAGCCAGCATGGATTCACCAAGGGAAGGTCATGCCTGACTAATCTAATCGCCTTTTATGATGAGATTACTGGTTCTGTGGATGAAGGGAAAGCAGTGGATGTATTGTTTCTTGACTTTAGCAAAGCTTTTGACACGGTCTCCCATAGTATTCTTGTCAGCAAGTTAAGGAAGTATGGGCTGGATGAATGCACCATAAGGTGGGTAGAAAGCTGGCTAAATTGTCGGGCTCAACGGGTAGTGATCAATGGCTCCATGTCTAGTTGGCAGCCGGTATCAAGTGGAGTGCCCCAGGGGTCGGTCCTGGGGCCGGTTTTATTCAATATCTTCATAAATGATCTGGAGGATGGTGTGGATTGCACTCTCAGCAAATTTGCGGATGATACTAAACTGGGAGGAGTGGTAGATACGCTGGAGGGGAGGGATAGGATACAGAAGGACCTAGACCAATTGGAAGATTGGGCCAAAAGGAATCTGATGAGGTTCAATAAGGATAAGTGCAGGGTCCTGCACTTAGGACGGAAGAACCCAATGCACAGCTACAGACTAGGGACCGAATGGCTAGGCAGCAGTTCTGCGGAAAAGGACCTAGGGGTGACAGTGGACGAGAAGCTGGATATGAGTCAGCAGTGTGCCCTTGTTGCCAAGAAGGCCAATGGCATTTTGGGATGTATAAGTAGGGGCATAGCGAGCAGATCGAGGGACGTGATCGTTTCCCTCTATTCGACATTGGTGAGGCCTCATCTGGAGTACTGTGTCCAGTTTTGGGCCCCACACTTCAAGAAGGATGTGGATAAATTGGAGAGAGTCCAGCGAAGGGCAACAAAAATGATTAGGGGACTGGAACACATGAGTTATGAGGAGAGGCTGAGGGAGCTGGGATTGTTTAGCCTGCAGAAGAGAAGAATGAGGGGGGATTTTATAGCTGCTTTCAACTACCTGAAAGGGGGTTCCAAAGAGGATGGCTCTAGACTGTTCTCAATGGTAGCAGATGACAGAACGAGGAGTAATGGTCTCAAGTTGCAGTGGGGGAGGTTTAGATTGGATATTAGGAAAAACTTTTTCACTAAGAGGGTGGTGAAACACTGGAATGCGTTACCTAGGGAGGTGGTAGAATCTCCTTCCTTAGAGGTTTTTAAGGTCAGGCTTGACAAAGCCCTGGCTGGGATGATTTAACTGGGAATTGGTCCTGCTTTGAGCAGGGGGTTGGACTAGATGACCTTCTGGGGTCCCTTCCAACCCTGATATTCTATGATTCTATGATTCTAATGTAGTAGTGCTCGAGTAGAGTGGTATGTGGTCATCTGAAAGAGCAATTGTGTTCCCCTTTTTCCCATTCAGTGGCCCCAATTCTTTCCTCAGTTACACCCACTGTGCCATTAACACTACAGTTTTCAGGATCAGCTTGGGTTTGGAGTGCATTTGAGGACCGAATGCATTGAATTAGTCACAAGTCCAGTAGATACTCTGCAGATTTCCCAAAGAGCCCAGCTAAGGTATCTTTCTTTAGCTGAGCTATTCCATACCTGACTCTTACCTAATCAGGGAAGGACAGTCATAATATACTTTGCAAATATTGTGTGGCCGTTTTGTGATGGGGGGCAGATAAAGAGACTAGACTGAGACCAACAAAGTCTTGTGCATTTGTGACCTTAAGATTTTTGACCCTGTACCTAGAGGTAGAAGATACTGCATTAAGGCTCTATATTTCCTAGCCCTGTAATCAATGTCTTTTAAAAGACATTTTCTATAGGGAACCTAGGGGATTACCATGAGAAAAAGTGTATTGTGTTGATCATACCATTGTAATAATATTAAAGATTTTCTGTTTAAATTTAAATAAAAACACTATTTAGTAAAACTGACTTTTGGGTATATTGACATTGGTCCTGAATGCTTAAGTAATCAAGTTCATATTTAAGTCCACAAAGTGTCATTTTAGGGAGCAAAGTCTGGAGAAGGCTCCCGGTAATTCAGTGAGTTCTGAATGTTGTTCTTTGTCTTTCGTTTGTGCAACTCAAACATCTGGCATGCCATATAACACCTCAGGCGAAACTGCCATACTGTACATGCTAATCCCCTCCATCGCTTCTTCAGTCGCTCAGTGTTTGTGAAAGTGCGTAATGCCCTCTCACACTATTTCCATTCGTTTTTAAATTCACCAGTCCCATACATCTTCCTTTCATTGTTTACAAGCCTTGATGTTTAAAGTTTATGGGCCAGATTAATCGAACAAAAATTTGTATTGACATCAGTGAGAATTTTGCCCAATTAAGGGCTACAGAATTTGGTCAAATGATACTACAGGTTAAACTTTCAAAAGAAATCGCAATGGGTGGATCTAATAAAATGCATATGCTAGGTGTGCCTAGAAAAGCCCACATGTGCACATACCCACAGGTGGGGATTCTTCTGCTTAAATCAGGAAATTGCACACTAGATTACCTGATTTGTGCATGCAGATGCTGTATCCTGCAGGTGCAATAGCTGTTGGTGCTTTTCAGGTTTTGAGTAAAACTAATGCATCCTGGGGTACCCACAGGAAAAAAATGGTGGGTGCTGAGCACCCACCGGCAGCCCCCCTATCAACGCCTCTCCCTCCCCATAGCACCTCCTGCCCACCAGTGGGCCCCGCCAATCAGCACCTTCCCCTCCCTCCCAGAATCTACACCCTGTCATGGATCAGCTGTTTCGCTGCATCGGGAGGCGCTGATGGGGGAGGGGGAGAGGAGCGAGGGTGCAGCACGCTCTGGGGAGAGGGAGGAACTTGGTGGAGAAGAGGCAGGGTGGGGGCAGAGTGGGGGTGGGAAAAGGTGGGGCATTGGGGGAAAGGGTGGAGTGGGAGCAGGGCCTGGGTGGAGCCGGGTAGGGGGGGCACCCTCTGGCAGATTAGAAACTCGGCGCCTATGCTGGGGTATATCTTCAAGAGTCTACGTTAAGTCTGTGCAGACATGCAGCCAGATAGCATACATTCAGTTTCTTTACTGTATTCAGTATTTCGCTATTGAGTCTTAAGCCCTATTTATGTAGGATTTATAACAGTATTAGGGAACCATATTTAAACTCTAACTCAGAGCCAGACCATGCCCTGTGAGCAGAAAGGGCCTTCCATGTGCTGATCTCTCCCTGCCCATGTGAGAGGGGGAATCAGCCACCTTCAAGGCACCATCACTCTCTCTGCTCTACACCTAGGGTTGCCAAGCCTCCAGGATTGTCCTGGAGTCTCCAGGAATTAAAGATTAATCTTTAATTAAAAATTATGTCATATGATGAAATCTCCAAGAATTCATCCAACCAAAATTGGCAACCCTATCTACACCTCACTGACAGCCTTCTACTGTTGTACAGAGCCTTGTGTAGGAGAGGAGGACAAAGCCAGAGGAATACATTATCTCTCCACCCCACCTTCTAAGAACATGAGAATGTAGGACTGAAAGGGACCTCCTGGGTCATCAAGTCCAGTTTCCTGCTATTAGAGGCAACTGTGTCATGTAATCTTAAACTTTTCAACATCTGTCTTAAAACCCATTCCTTTTCTTGCCGTCACTCCTAATAGAAGGCTGATCCAGAACCTCACTTTTCTTACATTTAAGTGCTTGCTCTTGTAATCTATCAAAGTATGCAGAAAGCTATTTGGACTTTGAGCCAAGAATGGTATTTAATATACATGAGGAGTCACAGTTAGCTCTTATAATTATCAAACTTAGATTGTAAACTCTTTGGGGCAGGGACTGTATTTTTGTCTTGTGCTTGTATGGAATCTAGCTCAATGGGGTCCTGGTCCATGATTAGGGGCCCTGAGCACTACTGAAATGCAAATAAATAATAAATACCACTGAGAAAAACATGCTCAGTTATGAAATGTACAGAGCTGCTAATGTCAGGTCTGTGTCTACCAAAGCAAACAGTAATGGAGTCACCATCATACCTGCTTTTGGGACAGAGCAACTCTGCATGGCATTGTAAGGTTACAGTTCACTCCTATCTATACCACGTGTTTGGTAAATAAATGCATTACATGCGTAAAAGTTATTTAGATTGGGTTGGCCTAAAAAGAGATGTAGGCATCTGACCCCCCAAGCAAATGGAGTTCTAAACACAAAGTTGGGAAAACCCTAACTTTAGCTCATGTTCTGGAAGCAAGAGCCCAGCGCACAAGGTTTTTCTGAGCTGGGATGATGGCATGAAAATATTTGTGTTTCTAGTACTGCATGTGCCAAAATGAACTTGCATATAATTGGCTTCAGTGTAGCAGGCTAAAATGTAGCCCGTTTGGGTGGCCTCAGATGCCCATCCAAACCATTCACCCTGCCCTAACAGGAGAGTCCACCCTAAACTCTCTCCTTGATCTTGGTTAAGGATTCAGCTAAGGCCTTTTACGGTGCCATTAACATAGGGCATCAGTACAGATTGTCCAGCAGTTTGATTTAGAAAAGCATTCTTGTCACAGGTCCACACTGAAGGTTAATGTTAATATCTGAGGTGTGGCAGGTAAGGAAATAGCTGGAAATTTGGCTCTGAAAGTGAAAGACTAAGAAGAGGAAGGAAAGGAGACTGAGCACTATGAAGATGATCCAGAGGCAGTCATAGCAATTAACTCAGTGAAAAAAGCAGCCAAATATTGAAACCAAAAATGTAACTGGAGCTGTCAGTTTATTAGATAATAAAAAGGAAGTTTAATCTGATTTAAGATTTTTGAGTCCCTTTTTAAGGCTGCCCTGACTTTTTTTGACAAAACTGGGCATTTGTCCCATTTGGTTTTGCCAACTGATCATCAGCCCCGCTGGGAAGGGAGCTGTGGTGGCAGGAGGTCCACAGGCTAGCAGTGGGGGTGCTCAGAGGACCAGCCTTCCACATGATGTGGGGGTCATGGGTGGGCAGTGAGGAGGGGGTTCAGGCTGGCTCCGGGTACCAGTGGGAAGGGGAACCTCAGGCTGGCCCCAGGTGAGAGGCAGGGAAGGCTTGGACCAGCTCCGGGTGCAGGGGGGACGCGGGCTGCAGAAAGGAGGAGGGTTGCCAGTGGTGGGGGGGGGCTCAGAGGACCAATCCCATGGGCACGCAGCAGGGGGGCTTGGACCAGCCCTGGATGCCATGGTGGGAATCTCAGGCTGGACCCAGGCAGGAGGCAGGGAGGGCTGGGGCTGGCCCTGCATGTGGGAGGGCAGTGGTGGGGGGGACTAGGGCTACCCCAGGGGTGTCCTGTTTTCCCTTTGGGAAAATATGGTCACCCTACTGCTACTTGTCTCCTGAATGCAACTTCGTAATTGACCAGTGCACACTGGCTGACCACAGCCCAGCCCTGACAATAACGAACTCCCCTACTTGACCTGCTTAGCACGTTCCAGGGGTTAGAAAGGGAGAGATTTCTGAGGATGCATCAAGGCTAATGAGAAAAAATTATCTGGGACTGATTTCTAGAGATGTTAGATCTTTTCTTTCTAAGGGTATGTCTACATGGCAAAAACCAAAATACCTTTTCTTCTATATTTGTTTGAACAGCACCTAGGCACTACGATAACATACATGATAAAGAAACTGGTCTTGATCTATTAATTGATTTCCAAATTAGGACCAAAACATTAAACTGGCATTGGAAGCTAAGTTGAAGCCGGCGAGGGATTTGAGCACAGGCCTAATGTACCCATGGTGGCCTAAACCATGGAGGAGACAAGCAGCTGCACTGCATGTCAGTTGGAGCCTGTGCATTTTCTTTACTCTCAGATTCCAATACAGTGAATTTCAGACATCCAACCTAGAGGTGCTGAATACATGGATCCCTGTGGCCAGATCCTCATCCAGCAGGAAGGGACAAAGTTTCTAGGCAAGCTGGAGGTGAAAGAAGGCATTTTCAGGGGTATGTCTTCATTGCAGAGTTAACTCGGGGATCGGCATCCTAGTATGGGCATTGAGGTTGGCCTACCTCAGGTGTAAACACGGCAAAGCCACATGAGTATGTTCACTTGACTGTGTTCAGACTAGTGTTCTATCCACTTGTGTGAGGTGCTGGTCTTCTGGGGTCATAGCTCCCGGTTCTTAGCACTGCTCTAAGCCAAACGACTCTAGGAATCTTTCTCAGTGAATCATGGGAGAACTCATTTGTCCTTTTGGGCACATAGGAGGAATTGTGGGACTACTGGGGGGTTATCGGCACTCGAGTGGTTTAGCCTGCATCCTCACTGCAAAGTGGGTTAATTACCAGCCTGAGTGTAAACAGCATTAGGGTTTTGGCCTAAAGCCTAGGTGAGGCAAGTTAGCTCAGATGTAAAACACCACTACACTCTGGTGAGTGATTTTAGAGTGTAAATGAGAGCCAGTTTAGGGGCAACATCAAACTAAAAGCACAAGTTAACCATGAAACGAAGACAAGCCCAAGGCCTGATTAATGCATAGGCAAACTAGGCACATGCAAACTTGGTGAGTGTTATATCTGAACCCAAAAGAGGAGGAGAGAGAGAGCCACGAGGGAGCATATAAAAACACACAGCTGTCTACTGTGGTGGTAGCTTTATTGTTCTTGTTGCAAAACTAAAACTAACGTGGAAGTGAGGCTTTGGGGAGGGGAGAGTGCTCAAACATTTAAAGCAACATGACATCACAACATAGGGTTTTTTGTTTGTTTTTTGTTTTTAACTCATGTGGATTTGTGCAGGAACTGAAAGAACTTCACTCCCTTGCAATGCCATTCACTCAAGCTGGTGCCTGGAGTCGCAGCTCCAGTCATGTTTGGTCCAGCTGTCCCTCTATTCTGAGTAGCAGCAGCAGCAGGATAAGCAGCTGGCCCAGCCGCTCCACAGCATGGCCAGACCAGCTGCAGTGAGTGTACTATACAGCTGTTTGTTGTTAATGTTAGAAAGTAGATGTTTGCCTTGGGCCCAGTGATGGGTTAATCAAGCACAGACAAGTCCACAGATACTAACTCTACAAAGTCATCCAAACTTCATGAGCAGTCAAAAATGACCCCAAGGCATTGCACCACTTGACAGCCGTGCAGAATACACATTCAAACAAGAGCACTGATTTCTACATCATGCCAAGAAGTTAGCAATACTGGACTTCTCCTGGAGTGAAAATGAAAATACAATAATGATAGGTGCCTTAGAAATGCTAGAGCTAGTTTAGATTAGACAGTCGGCCCCCCCTCGCCCCCCCCCCCACCACAAACCCCTGCCCTTCCATGAGTGGGAAGAAGAAAATATTTAGGTCTTTCAAAAAGTGGGAATCATGTTTTCTGATTTGTCTCTCCTCCACCCCCTACTTGATTTCTGCAGCTGAAGAAGGGGTTGTTATCTCTGTTATAACCAAAATAAGTTGCACCTGCAGACACTGTAGGACTCTATGGAAGTGGAGAGCAAGGAAGACTGGTGATGAAGTTCAGGCAAAATTCAAATAAGCCCGAGTGCTTTCTGGATGCTTAATTGAACCAAATCACTAGCTGGGATGAGACTTTCAAGTGTGGGTGAGGACTTTTTTTTTCTTAATTAACAAATGCACTAACAGTTTGAGTGGAATATGTTAGTGTGTGAATGTGGGGGAGAATAAAAATTCATGGATGTGTTGGATTTGTCTCATACATCCCACTGAGTGCAAATGAAAAGCCCACCACATTATAGTGCCTGTTTTTTAACAAAAACTCCCCCTACTGCCTTTTCATAAGCAGAAAATAAAGTGTGTGCATGTAAAACAGCCTCCCTCCCTCATCCCTCCCCTTCCCAAAGGATATGTATAAGTGCATTATATTTAAATTACAGCCTGAGTTGTTTTTAATTTTTGGTATGAAGTAGATATTTATATGCATGTGACAGAAAAAACATTCCTGCAAACTTTACTGCTATGCTATTAGGCACCATGTCAAGATTGAACAAAGAGCTGGTTTAGTAGCTCTCTGCTCTGTAAGCTGGAGTGCATGGAAGCTTCCTCACTTTCCTCCATAGGTGACTTTGTGGATCTACCCTCCTTCTGTGCTCTGTGGCTTCTTGTTAGCGGCAGTCAGGAGGACTCCGAGCTTTGTAAATGGTTGCCATATTATCCCGGGAGATCATGGAAACTGGGCACCAACCTGCCTTCTTAGCTGCAATGCTGGAGAAACAAACTGCTGGGTTTTAGAAGCTTGATGTTAAAAGCACATCAACTCTATCATTTTTTCCATATAATTCCAAAACCTACATCTTTAACGTTAGCATTGAGTTAATCTGAAAATGTTAGGTTTGGTAAGAGCCTTCCTTGCATATTACTATGAAAAGAATACACAGAACAATGTGGGGAGGGATTAAACACTGTACCATTCCAAATTCATTTAACCATTTAATCCCCCCTTAATATTTTATCATTTATATTTATTTTAGCTACTCTCAGGCACCAGCACATGGAATGAGTTGTTCTGAAGTGTAGTTATAAACTAAAGGGATGTTTCAACTGCCCTCAACCTGGTATTGACACAGAAACGTTAACCAGTTCAAGTTGAAGATAAGGATTTGTGGAGGAAGCAGTATCATGTCCTCAGTCATCTGTTCCGCCAATAAGAGTATTCCTCTGGTGACGAAATGCTCCCATCTTGCATTTCACTAGCTAAGTGCCTGGTCACTCTACCCACACAACTCCCCTGAAGGATGTAAAGTTCCAGAATGACTCAGGACTTTCCTATTCCATCTGTGCAGAAGTTATCAAAACACATTAATATCCGAATCCTACCCCAATCCTCCAAGCTATTACCATCTTCTAATTCAAATCCTTCCTTTAAAAAGTTTATTTTGAAATGACGACATGTAGTGAGCACACATGAGCATCCAGTCCTGCAACCCCACCTTAGGAAAGCACTTAATTACATGCTTTGATCTATCTAGCTTCAGCAGGGCACCTAAACACATGCTTAACTTAATTCTTAGAATTAAGCATGTGCTTAAGTCCCATGACTTTAAAAAATGGTTTGACTGTTAGGTAACATACAATCATAGGATTAGAAGGGACCACAAATCTCACCTCCTGCCAAGATGCAGGATTTGTTGTGTCCTAACCATCCCAGGCAGATGGCTGTCCAGCCTCCTTTTGAAAACCTCCAATGAAGGAGTTTCCACAACCTCCCTAGGCAGTCTGTTCCTTTGTCCTACAGTTCTTACAGTTAGGAAGTTTTTTTCTGAGATTTAATCTAAATCGGCTCTGCTGTAGTTTGGACCCATTGCCTCTTGACTTGCCCTCTGTGGCAAGAGAGAACAACTTTTCTCATCTTTTTTTATGTCAGCCTTTCAAGTATTTGACGACTGCTATTATGTCCTCCCTTAATCTCCTCTTTTCCAGCTAAACATACCCAGTTCCTTAGGCCTTTGCTCATGTGGCTTGCCTTTCATCCCTTTGATCATCTTTGTCACTCACCTCTGGATCCTTTCCAGTTTTTCTACATCCTTTCTATACATTCATGACCAAAATTGGATACAGGATTCCAGCTGCGGCCTAACCAGCATCAAGTAGAGCAGTGCTATCTCCTTTTGCATTCGCCTTCTTTGCAACAGTATTGCACTGCTGACTCATGTTGAGGCTGTGATCCAGCACAACTCCCAGATCCTTCTGAGTAATGCTGTAGCCGAGCCAGTTATCCCCCATTCCGTATTTGTGCATTTGGTTTCTCTTCCCTAAATTTAGCACCTTACATTTGTCTTTGTTGAATTTAATTTTGTTGTCTACAGCCCAGATCGCCAATTTATCAAGATCCCTCTGAATTTTAGCTTTGTCTTCCAAAGTGTTGGCATCCTCCAACATCCCTGCTTTGTGTCATCTGCCAATTTGATCAATACGCTCTCTATTCCTACATCCAGCTCATTAATAAAGATGTTAAACAACAGCAGACCCTGAATAGATACATCAGATGTAACAGAGCAGCTAGAGAGCTAGAGTGGTTCAAATGGCTAATCCACTCAGCAAAAAACAACGTGCACTGATGCAAGATTGTAAACTCTTCGGGGCAGGTAACCTTGTTTCATATCACTCAGTAAAGCACCTAAAACATGATTGGTGCTATACAAAAATAAACCATAGCATACATCGAGATACTTGGTTTTCATAAAATAAATTGTCAGAATATGCTCAGCAGAGGCCAGAGCTGAACTATCTATGACAGGCATTTGCTAGGTAGAATTTCAATATTGGTGAATAAATTCAGAAAACTCTCTCTCACCCTTACTTTCATTTATTTGAGAGCCAAACCTTTAAAGACATTCTGGAATGGCAAGATAATCTTTTATTTTTTCATATTTATGCATTCTTATACTTTCTGGTTCTGGCTAGGATCAGAAATGGAATTTTGACGTTACCACTGGATCAGCTATTCTTGTGATATTTCCGACTGGGACCAGAAGCAAAAGTGAAAGGAAATTTGTGAAAAATCTTATTCTTATTCTGTTTTAAGCCCAATTTTACTGTATTAAAGGACGTAGATAAGCTTCCCAACTGAATACAAGTTCCAAATGTTGAGTACATTTTTCCTCCTCCTCTAGTGCCATAGCTAAGAATGTGCATCAAGACCAAATGCTACTAGCCAGCTCCAAGCAGTCAGGTAGTTGTTTGTTCTTTAAGGAAAATTAGGTGATACTCCTACTCCTGATCTCTGATTATTGACTTCCGGTCAGTATGAGGATGGATAGCAGGAATGCTGATAAATTTAGCCAAGGTATTTGACCTGTGCAAAGTTAAGTGGGATTCAAGATAAATGGTGGTAAAGAATGTATTCTGACTGGCACAGAAAAGTTCTTCTGCCACCCTCATACTTGGGAAGAAGCCTGACAGCCCACAAGCACCAACAGTAGGATCTATGAACTGCAAATCAGGGTCTGATTGCATCATCTTTACCGTGTGAAGGTGGGATTAGGATTTCCTGTAGTTTTAGTGTCTGTTTAGGAATGGGTATCAACACCATTAACTGTATGTCAACACTTCTTTCAGTGGAATTTTTTTAAGATCAACAATATATTTCCTTCCTAAACCATAAATTAACAATTAATATCGCAATGGAACACATAGTTATTTTCCCATGTCCTGGCTACATCTCAGGTTTAATGCATTCTGTGTTGATTTTGTTATACGAAAATGCTTCACCTTGACAATAAATCAAACTCATTCATTGTTGTATACCTTGGCATAAGTGAAAAGTTATGGCCAAAAAAATTAAACTTTCTTTTGTAAAATTTAAATACCTCTGCCCTATACTGCAGACACTATCAATAACTATACATCTGGCACGGTTGACATTACTTAGTTTTAGGATTAAATTAAAGGGAATCAAAGAAACCATATAAAATCTGTGCAGTTTTGTTAAAGTTTCAAGTGAACAGGTTAGAAAAATTAAACGTTTTTGAAAATTTTCAATGGATACCCCCATATTAAGCATTGTAAGTTAGGAAGGAATCATAGAATCATAGAATATCAGGGTTGGAAGGGACCCCTGAAGGTCATCTAGTCCAACCCCCTGCTCGAAGCAGGACCAATTCCCAGTTAAATCATCCCAGCCAGGGCTTTGTCAAGCCTGACCTTAAAAACCTCTAAGGAAGGAGATTCTACCACCTCCCTAGGTAACGCATTCCAGAGTTTCACCACCCTCTTAGTGAAAAAGTTTTTCCTAATATCCAATCTAAACCTCCCCCACTGCAACTTGAAATGTATCGTTGGTCTTTTAACACAAAACAGTGTAAAAGGGCTCCATTTTTAGCTGCATTTTCCAACAATATTAGCTGTATGGTAGTGGCCAGAACTTCCATAACCGTGCCTCGAGAACATTTTTTTAAAAAGGGAAAAATGCTCCACCGTGTTGTGCCTGTGACCTCACAGAATAGCTACATAATCTTCTCTCTCAAACTCCTGCCCTTTCTTTTCATTCCCGGCTCGGTTTTCTGGTTTCCCCTTCCTTCCATTGATGTGGACACAGCGGCAAAATAAGGACAGACCCCTGCATGAAGTTAAGCAGCAGGCTGCAACTTTTATTAAACTTTAACACAGGGGAGGGGCGCTGCCGGCCCATCACCCAGACTCCTATATCTGGCACTAAATTGGTTCCAGTGCTGTGGTTACAAGGCTCCTTACCATATAACCCAAAACTAACAGCAGGATTACAGGGCTCCTTACCATATAATCCATAATGTGGGGTGGCTTTCCTCAGCCTACCTCACAGGGCTCAGCTCACTGAGTGCCAACACCCTCTTTCTTCCCTGCAAGGGGGACAGAGGGGAAAGCAGGGTGGAGACCTCAGCCCACAAGGCCCATAAGGTCTCACCCTATCACATAAGCCCAAGGCCCATCACCAAAATCCCATGTCACTTTATTCTCTTAACCACACTGGAAATCGATCTCAAGTTGCTACAAATAGACATCACCTCTTCCCACCCCCTGGTACTTCAGTTAGGTACTAAGTACATTCCTTCTTAACCCGCTGTGACTTGAAGGTGCTGTAAGGAAGGCAAAAAACTTCCTGGTCCTCTGCCAATTGGTCCATGGGAGAAAAAATTCCTTCTTGACCCCCTCAACAGGCGATCAGCTAGACCTGCAGCATCTGTCAGGACAGGTTCCCATTCCTAGTTCAGGTGAATAGGGTGGGCTACTGGAATGGAGCCAAAAGAGGCTCCACATGGCCCTGCACTGAGCTAAATCTTGGGATCTGGGGAATGGTGGCTAATCAGCACCCTTCTCTCTCAGCTGTCAATGGGTGACAGAGACTCCCAGAAGGAGGAGCTACCTATTGCCATTTGGCAAGTGTCTCCCTCCCTTGCTGCTGGGACTTTCCACATTTCACTGCTGGCCCCAACATTTTCTCCCACCTGTAGATGCAGGAGGTTGGCATTTATTGTGTGGCATTAGATTGTACCTTCTTTGGAAAAATGAGCATATTTTTTAGCAGTATGATGAGGTGCCTCGTACACTACCAAACTCTGCAAAGTAAATAATAATTCATTAGATCATTTCAATGGTCTAGAAATCAGGCTGAAAATCTCACAGGAACTCATGAGATTTCTGAACCTCCCAATTCTGACTAGAGTTCAGAAATAACATAAACAGGGTATTTTATTCTATTTTGGTACTGTTGACTCTGGGTGTACGAAAAATGCAATGAAAGAAAATTTAACCAAACTTCTTATGACTTCAGTTTATTTTGAGTTTTGGGCCAACATTCAGGTCATTATGTATTTTTAAAAAAAAAAACATTACATCCAGACTTACTGGCAAGAAGGAGCCATGGGTGCAATTTATATTAAAAGTAAATAGATATTGACTGCAGCTTGGCAAAATTAAGCAGTTTTGTATTTTCAGTGTTTTGTATACACCTTTTTTCCATTTTGGTTCATGTGCATCCATACCCCCACCCCCGAGTTACACATTTAAACAAACCCGAAAGCAAAACTCAGCCATTACTACCAAATCATGCTGAAACTGAGCTTTGCATGGTTTCCATCAAAATCCATAAAACCTCCCAGCCCTGCTCCACACTCATCCCAAACTCACTTCAGATTCAGCTCAGGTTTCCTGAAAATCTAGATAGACTATAGCTAGGATGACCATATTTCTCAAAGTAAAAATGGGATTCCACGTGGGATTGGCCCAAGCTCCCTCCTCCCTCACCACTTGCCCAAGCCGCACCACGCAGGGCTGGCATCGCCACTTGCCCTCCCAAATGGTCCTCTATACCCCATTAGGGGGCCATGCCCCACTTTTTTTTGGCAGAACAGGGCATTTGTCCTGTTTGCTCTTTCCAATTTTTGCCAAAAAAAAAGGTTGGGACGTCTGGGACAGGATTTACAAGGGGAACTGTCCCGGCCAAAACGGGGCGTATGGTCACCCTAACTATAGCAGAACCTCACCCAAGTCTGGGGTTTGGAAATCTGGCTTTGCATTTGATTATGAATGTTGAATGCAGCTCTAATGCTGAAATTCTAATTTCAGAACCTAAATTGGAATCAGATGAAGATCACATTTATAGGGCTTTGTTATTGAGCTATTAGCATTCATTTATAGATTTTTTTGGATTCAAATTATAAAAGCATAGACTTTAGAGAGGAGCGGCATATTAAGCAATCTAGTCTATCTCCTGCCAAAGCAGCATTGTTCACTACACTATGCTTTCCTGGACTTTGTACAAGCTACTTTTTGAATGACTCAAGCAATAAGACTTCCAACTCTCCCGTTGGGAGGCTAATCCATAGTCTAATAGTCCCTTACTGTTAAGAAATGTTTTTCTAATATTCAGGCTAAATTTGTTTTGCTAAGTTTCATCCCTTTAGCTCTGGTTACACTCTTTGTATTTGCATATGAATATCATGAGCCCTATACTCACCATTTAAATGTCACCATTATCACACACTGGTATCTAAGATTTCATAATTTTCCCCTACCCTAGAAATAAAGAAAATGTGGAGTAGTTCATATTCCTTCATGTCACTCACAGTTTTTACATGGAGTGTAAGAAACTAGGTGCCTTAGGATTGCATGCTTCCAGCGAGAAAGAGATGAGCAGGAAGCTCGGAGATAAGAAAGGCTGAACTCTCCATTCCACTAAATTCAGTCTGTGGATGCCACTAGATTTGGACATAGTGGAGAATTAGGGAAAGAAATTCCCTGGTGTAGGCTTCAACCTCAGACAAGTATTTAAATACTAGACTACCAAGGAACTTTGAATGGGTTCATGCAAGGTAGGACTTTTAAGGACACATAATTTGGTGGCATGGAACACAGAATCTATCATATTTGGATCCTGGGACCAAATTCAAACTGAACCACATATTAATGTTCATGACTGTTTGGGGCGGGTATGTATCTCATTCATATTCTAATTTGCAGATCCAACTTTTATTAGAATCCAGTGCCCCATATGCAAAGTAGTAAGTGGGTCTGACTGAATATATGCTCTGTTTTTTCCACAGAGGTTTTCATCTTGCCCAGTGTAAGTGCAGCATTATGCACACAGTCACAAAGTAATGAGCGGGATAGGTAGCACAGGGAAACCTAGTCCTGCATAGTGAGAATACTTGTGCCTCCAACCTACTTAGATAAGCACCTCATTATTGCAATGAGGATGAATAAATCAACATCTCTTCAGAAACACTTTTTCCACCTAAGCCCTGCATCTTATTTTACCCTACACACCTGTAAAAAAAGGGGGGGGTGAGTGCTCAATGGGGTTTGAGAGTTACTTTGTTTCAGTAATAAGGTCTATGCTTATTCCTTAATCTCATTTGAATCCTCCACTTGTAAGCACCAATCTTGTGCACCCTGCTGCTGACTATGGAAGGACGTATAGAATCCCAGCTGAGTAGCCGGTGAAGTAGCAGGAAATTGTCACCAGCTCCTCCCTTGGTGCCTAGAGCAGCACTCTGCACTGTCATGTGGAAAACACTTGTTCAGTTCTTGTTCCTGTTGGCTCCCTGGGAGTTGTTGGAAATGCTGCTGAGGCCACATTCTCAGCCCCTGTGAGAGGGAGCCTTTCACATTCTGAGACAGGAACGCTACTAATGGAAGATTCTCCAGATCTTATCTGGAGGAATGGTAGCTGCCAGTGACAAACAGTTTGCAGGTGGTGAGGTGTTAGGTCAGGGAAAGGATGGCAACTTTAGGGTGCCAACAGTGAGGAAGCTGAATCTTCTTCTCTCCTCCCACCAGAATATAACAACAAATTTCATAGTTGTTGTGTTACACTCTGAATGAAATGGAGGACTATATAGGTGCAGAAACACTAGCATGAGAACTTGAAGATAACAATTCCAACACATAGAATTGCCAACTTTGGTTGGACAAATTCCTGGAGATTTCATCACATGACTTAATCTTTAATTCCTGGAGACTCTAGGACAATCCGGGAGGGTTGGCAACCCTGCCCACAGGCCTTCTTTGGGTGCTGTGACTGGGAGTAGGGATCTCCCTTTGTACACTCCAGCCACCCAATGTAGACCCATATATGGGCCAGAAAGAATCTATCTGTGGAAGACTACTAAGTGCAAACGCACCCCTTCATGGCTGAGCATGGTGAAACAGCTTTCTTCCTCCTTTGGCACACCCTACTGACAGCTGCTCTGGTCCTGCCTCTTCCTGTGACTCAGCCTCTGGCCAGGTCACTTCTAGTCATGCCCCTCCTGGGAAAACCCAAGTCCAACACACCAATGCTATGGCAGCATCACACCAGAAATTTGGCCAAACTTCAAGCTTTTGGGGCCTGCCAGTCTTTGGGTGTGGGGTCTTCATGCCAACATCCTCCAGGGGCCTGTAGGGGAACCCAAGCCTGCCCTCTACTCTGTGTTCCAGCCACAGGGACATGGTATGAAGCAGATGAAGTACATTTGTTCAGACCCTCTGCTGTATCCCTGCACTGTTTCATACTGTGGCCTGCAGCTAGGCCTTTCTCACAATCTCTTTCCCATCCCCAACTCATTCTTCTGCAAGTCTGAAACAAAGGAAAGCCAAACTAGTTGAGGAACCAAAAGAAACAAAAAAACACTTCTACCTGCCCCAAGGCTCTGGAGGCTCTCTCTGACAGTTAGGCAGCTCTAGTTCAGTTCTAACCCCAGATAGTCCTTCCTTCCTGACAGCTTCAGTGCAGTCTCTGGTTAGGCCCTGGCCCCAGCCAGGTATTTCTTCACAAGACTAGCTTAAGAGGCCTACTCCCTTTCTGTCAGCCACCACTGAGCTGGGCTTTATCATCACTGCAGGCTAAACACCTTGCACAGGTATAATGGGGTGGGGCTGACTGCGTCCACAGGCTCTCATTAACCCCTTCCTAGTCAGTGTAGGATCTGCATACCCTACCACATTGTTCCATTGTGATGAGCATCAGGGCTAAAAAAGACCACCAATCAGCCATGCCAGTTGTCATTTCATTTCACGTCAGCAATCAGACCTGCCAAGTATCAATCATTTCATGCATTTGGCAAGCCTGTCTTGCCTACCCATAGCTCAGAGAGAGATGCTCTCCAAGGGCTCTTTGAACAAGATGCTCTAGGGTGGAGGTAGTAGGCCAATAGTTCTGGTTTGATGCTTTCTAGAGTAGTGTTAATATGTCTGTGCCGTTCACAACCCTCCATTAATAAGGGCCTCATTTCCTTCCCCTAGAAGGCTGGCATCTATCATTTCCTCCCAGTATACAAAGTAGGTAATAGAGGTTACACAAAGTCAAGCAAGGCAGAGCTGAGAGTAGAACCTTGGGCTCTTAGCCACTCAGCTCCACTGCTTTTCAGAAAGAATGTGCCAAAATCAATGTGCTTGGCTATATTGTCTTCTACCCTAGACTACACTATTCCCATAACCAGGAACAGAACCCAGGAACCCAGCTGCCCAATAGTTGTGGAAACCACTGGCAAAGTATGTTGTGACCCTTTCGAGGTACTGGTTTATGGAAAGGATACTGGCTTACTTCTATTACCAGTTAGTGCTTTAGCTCAAGAGGAAGAAACCTGTGTTGTGGATGTGTAAATCCTGTGCTCAAAGCCCACTGTTGACCCTTGCAGAAAAATTAGTATGCACTCATGTAACTAAAGACTATATCTTAAGACATAGACACAAGTAGGCGGATGTCTTTCACCAGCAAGAAAACCATGCAACTTTTCTGAGTTGTGCATGTAAATTATTACAAAGATGCAAATTTGCTCATTACATAATTTGCATAATCTTTCATTTATATAGTTACAGATCTTGCCAGCTATGAACCAATGATTCTCTCAGATAGAAATCCTAAGCAGTAGGGGGACATGGGGGAATGGAAGGGAAACAGAAAAAGTAAATATTTCTGATGACATAACAACAAAACATTTAATTAGAGGCCAGAGTCAACTGCCCTGAACATTAAACAGATGACTATGCCAGCTGAACATTGGCCAGGTGGCAAGTGGCAACCCTTTTGCAGCTCCATAGATACCCAAATGAACAGGTTTCTGGTGCCAGAAACCAAGAGGCCAATGCCTTTAACACCACCACCCAGTAATTTATAGCATCATGGTTTGCGCTACTGTAGTTAAAGCTCTTTTAATGTTTGTCTTATGAGCTCCCATTCTCAAGGGTATATAATTTGGTCACTAACATTCCCTCAGTCCCAGAGCCTTGGTACACACAATGGCTAGCCCAGAACACAGGTTTTAGACAAAATTTTTGGGGAAAGTGTTTAATAGTTTGAGGAAGGAAGGAAAGATGGCATGGCTACTTAAAACTGTGAAGTTTTTGCGTTAGTAGTTTTGTGTGTGCTCTAAATGCATTATTGTTATCATGTGACATTACATTTGCTATTCTGAAACAGTTTATCTTAAAGTAGGGTACTATGCAAATTCTGTACCTTTTCTATTGATTTTTATAATAAATGATCAGTAAAACATACTGTATATAAATGTGTGTCTATGCTGCATTAATAAAACCCATCAGCTAGACATTTACAAACACACAAAGTAAAAATTGGGGCTGAGGGGTAAAAACATATTTAGGAAGCTTCTGTATCTATTTACACTCCATCCCACCAAAGTATTCCATCCTAGAACCTCCCTTTACCCACAGTTCCTTTAGTTCTTTTTGAAAATATCATAAGGAATTTTAGCATAGGGGGAAGTACCTGCTCAATGCTTTATGATCACCTTTATGCAAATCAAGTTGCATAGCAAACCATTGTCACATTTTGTGAATAGCAAGGAAAGTTGCAAATAAGGGCAACTTCAAACTTAAAGCCCAATGCTGCTCTCAGTTACATGCCACAGCTCCCACTGAAGTCAACAGGAATTGCGTAATTGAAAGTGAGCAGAATTTGACCCTAAAGTTTTTATGCTGTGGTGATCTTTAATAAAAACATGTTGTTATGATCTGGGGTGCAATCTGGCCGGTGAAGAGTTGTCATCTCTTATCCCACAACCCTTAAAGCTTTGCTACTGTAGCTCATTGCCTGGCATGCCCACAGTCAGAAACAAGCATGCACTTCATGTCTATGTATTGGGCAGCCATGGTCCAACACTTTGGATCAAGGAGCCTACCTGCAATAGCACAGACTTCCACTGGTCTCCACCAGCCTTGCTTAATAACTCGTAAAATATCTCCACATTCTCCCCAGCCCCAAATTTTCCCCAAAACATGTGTTCTCAAATGTCCAGCCCTGTCCTGGAACAATCAGAGGAATGTTAAGATCTGTTGCTCCTTTAAAGTGTCAAATGTGTCACTTTAACTGAAGTTATCAAAGAGTTCAGTTTAAGCACAGCACTAGATTGACTTAGATTAAAAATAGGGCAAATTTATTTAATTCCAAAGGGAGAGATTTTGAGTACAAGTACAAGGATTAAAGAAATAAAGATAAAACACTTTCTAGTAACTAAAACTTAACAAGCTAGACTTGGTTCAAGGTAAAATCTTGATGGCTGACCATGCTCCTGGGTCAGGATCTATCCCCCAAAGTCACAGGGCTGATATATTTTTTTCTTTTTAGGTGAAAGGGAGATAACTTGGAGTTTCTTTGACCCTCTCTTCTATAGTCCAATGAACCTTGTAAATTGATTCTTCTAGGGGTTAACCCTCAATAAAGATCATTCAAGCTGTGAGGAAGGAGATATTTTGTCACCTGGTAAAGGAAGTTTCCTGCTGGGGTTGTCTGCTAAAATGCAAATTATTTAGGTCCTGTCCTCTCCAGAGCAAATGGATGAACATTAAACATGTGATTGTCAATCTCCTCCCTCACCATGATAGCATGAGGTTTGCCTCCACCCATTGTTAGCTTTGGATCTGTTTACATGATAAGTAAATACATTCTCATTGTCTTTCCAAATATTTTGGCAGTAATTCGCAGGTGGAAAAATTACATTCCTTTGTCTAGGGTGCAGTAACTCCTGCTTGGCTAAAACACATTTTAAGAATTATTTCAATATATGGCCATAATTTTGCTTCAGTTACTTGCACCTGTGTTACATGGGGATATTAATAACTAGTGAGTCATGAACTTTTCACTGACACCTTGCATGATACTTAGATACATTTCTTGACTTTAAAGAATTGGGGTATACTTGAACTGGTTAAGCCAGCTGCACTTCCTTACCAGATATCCAGGTGCCCTTGCCCTCAGGCAGTTCTTAACATCACACATTTCTACCTGGATTTTCACTCACTGGGCAGGAGTTAAAGCTAGGTATGGACATTCTTCACTTTTGCTTCTCATTATTGACCTGGTTCTTATTGGTACTGAGCACCTCCAATTTCTGTTGTGGTCAGTGGGGATGAGGACACTCAACATCTCTCAGGATTAACACCCTAGCATCTTCAAGTGTGGGTTCTTCTATGAAGCTGCTGCTGCGAGCATTGGGAACAAGCATAAACACTTTGGTTCCCCATCCACCACCACACAAACTGAAAGAGAGCTTCCCATAGGATTGGTAGATCATCAAAGGCAGATGCCTCCTGGGGGGGAATAGGGATTTGTAGCACAATAGGTAGGTCCTTTAAGTTTTAAGAAAACAAATTGAACTGAAGTTCTGAAACTATGAATGGTTACCCATCACTTATAATAAAATGAAGAAATAATTTACCACCACTGCATGACCAAAGCAATAAAGTACAGTATGTTAACTGTAATGTGTTAATTTTTCATCAGTGACATTGAAATACCTCAGTGCATATTCCACTTCTGTATTTCTCACTAAATATTTTAGTCTTTATGTATTTCACAGTTGAAAGAAACAACTATGCATGATTTGGAAGCCAAGTTGTCATAGGAGAGCACAATGGATGACCTTCAGAGAATGCATGTGTACCCACTGTAGCCATGAAAATATGTATTTGTGTTCAAAGACCTTGATTTAGGAAAGCATTCCTTTTCAAAAAAAGAAAAGGAGGACTTGTGGCACTTTAGAGACTAACAAATTTATTTGAGCATAAGCTTTCGTGAGCTACAGCTCACTTCATCGGATGCATTCAGTGGAAAATACAGTGGGGAGATTTATATACACAGAGAACATGAAACAATGGGTGTTACCATATGCACTGTAACGAGAATGATCAGGTAAGGTGAGCTATCACCAGCAGGAGAGTGGGGGAGGAGGGGGGGGCGGGGGAGGGGAGAGAACCTTTTGTAGTGATAATCAAGGTGGGCCATTTCCAGCAGTTGACAAGAAGGTCTGAGGAACAGCGGGCGGGGGAATAAACATGGGGAAATAGTTTTACTTTGTGTAATGACCCATCCACTCCCAGTCTTTATTCCTTTTCAGAAAAGCACATCCCAACTTTTAGCATGGGAGTAATCCCACTGAAGTTAATGGCTGACTTAAAGTTCGGCATGTGTTGTACTTGTCATTAGTGTAAAGTGACCCCCAACACCATCAAAAGACATACAGTTCCACACTTCGTTTTAGAGTGTGTAACAGGAAATGTGTATGAATCTTTTAAAAACAAGTTTATAGTCACAAGCTTCTGAGATTCCAAGATGAAATGACTTGACAAAGAACTTTTAAATCAAGCATGCAAACCATTAGAAGCATATGGTTACATAAAAAAACATTGTTTACACAAATATTTACACAGTACTACATTGTAAATACCACATATTTAAAGGCACCTAATATAAACTGATACTGTACCAGACTCCCATTAAAGACTTACACTAATGAATACAGAACAATTGCACAGTGTGCCTTGGTTTTCTTGTGCTGCCTATTAAGTAGCACCAAAGATACTTGCCTGTTCAATTAAGGACACAATGCTTCACATATTTATGAAAAAAAATTGCAGATAAGCCTGAACAAAAATCCCAGAACTGAAACTCTTAAACCTTGGAGAGGTTCAGACCCAGATTTGGATCTGATTTTGTATCTTCTGCCAATCAGTTAAAATATATATTTTATAAAAATATTATTGGGGGCAATCTTTTCACACCCTCATTTTCATCCTTCCCACCTCCCTCCAGAAACAAAGTGATATGTAGATATGTGGAGGGCATGCCCAAGTCAGTTGTCACAGGATTAAAAGGCTTGCAACCTGATGTTCACTGTGGTTTTCTGGCTGGGATCAGAGGAAGGCCCTTTATGGTGCTAGCTTCCCTGGTAGAGAGCATTCCTATTTCACAACCATCCTTGGGGCTTTTCCCTCAGGTTGGACTGTTGTTGCATTTCCACTAAGGCAGTGTGGTTTTTTTGGCTCTATCAAGAATGAAACATGAGAATTTGGTCCTTTAGCCAATCAGGCTGTGGGCAGTCAGGCTTAGTGGTGGAAGCGAGAGTTCAGCTAACCAGTTAGAGCTGGGTCAGGGCAGGTAGAGTCCAGGAAATGAGCTGAGAATCAGTACCAGAGCATAGGCAGCACATAACTCTTGCATTTGGGGAGGCTGGCCATGAGCCCCAGAAGCTTCCTAGAAGTAGGAGGGGCCACTGGTGCTCAGACCATGGCCCCAGCCTCTTCCCCCAAGGCTCTGCCCCTGCTCCACCTCTTCTCTCAAGGGCTCCCTGCTCCCACTCCTCTCTCCCCCTCCCCAAGGCACCCCCTACCTGCCACTCTCCGCCCACTCCTCTCTGCCCCTCCCCGAGGCCCTCTGCCCACTCCTATCTGCCACTCCCTTAAATTCCCTCCCATGAGGTGTCCCCTGCCTGCCACTCTCCATCGCCTCTCCCAAGGCGCCCCCTGTCCACCGCTCACTCCTCTTCACACCATCCAGCCTTAATGGCGAGCAATGGGGGGGAGGTGCAGAGGTGTGAGCAAGGGTGGGAAGAGGTGGAGCATCGGCAGGGCCTTGAGGGGAAGAGGCTAGGTGGGAGTAGGGCCTTAGGGTGGAGCCAGGGCAAAGCACAGGAGGGGCCACGGTGTGGACGCTGGGGGTCCCCCAACATCTCAGGAGCTTCCGGCTCTGCCACTGCTCCAAAGGTAGGTGGGCCAGCACACCTGCAAAGGGAAGTGCACTACATCTGGCATTTCTTGCCCTGTTTAGGAAGTTTTAGCCTCCCCAAGCCTCTTATACCTGCCGCCCATGTATCACAGGGACAGAAGTTAAATGCCAGAGCCAGAGGTCAAATTGGAGTCATAAACCAGAGGCAGAGCCAGGGATCAGTATCAGAAACATAGAAATCAAATGCCAGAACTGGAGAGTCAACTAGAGTTGTAAGCCAGAGGCAGAGCCGGGGATCAAAGGCAGAAGTCTGAAGCAGAGTACAGGCTGGAGCGGAGTAGGAGCAGGGACTGGAACAAACACTGCAAAAAATCAGGAGTACAGACTGGATCAAAGACCAGCACAGCTTTGAGAAAGGTATACATTGAGCAGCCACTGATCTACTGAGGGGGCCAGACTTATAGGCAGATCTGCTAAACCAGCAGCCAATCAGGGGCTGTGTCCACTCTGTCACTTCCAGGGCAGTGCAACTGGGCTCACTGATAGCCTAGCAGCAAAGTTAGTCAAGGATTAGACCAGCAGCTGGTCTTTGCTGGCCTGGTGCCTAACAGGTCCTCCTTTATTAGGTCCTCCATAGTTAGATAATTGAGAGGAGGGTAGTCTTATAAGGTTTGTGGATGATACCAAGCAGGGAAGGTTTGCAAGCACTTTGGAGGACAGGGTTAGAGTTCAAAAGGACCTTGACAAATTGGAGAATTGGTCTGAAACCAACAAGAGGAAATTCAATAAAGACAAGTACAAAGTACTACACCGAGGAAAGAAAAATCAAATGCACAAGTACAAACTGGGGATCAACTGGCTAGGCAGTGGTACTGTGAAAAGGACCTGGGGGTTACTGCGGATCACAAATTGAATATGAGTCAATGTATTGCAATTGCAAATAAGACATATTCTGGAGTGTCTTAGCAGGTGTGTTGTATGTAAGACACAGGAAGTATTTGTCTTACTCTACTTGACACTGGGGAGGTTACTCAGCTGGAGTATTGTGTCCATTTTGGGTGTCATATTTAAGAAAGATGTGGACAAATTAGAGATTATCTGGAGGAGAGCTAAAAAATGGCAAAAAGTTTAGATAAACATAACCTGTGAGGAAAGGTTAAAAAAAACTAGGCATGTTAGTCTTGAGAAAAGAAGATGGAAGGTGGACCTAGTAACAGTCTTCAAAAATGTTAAGGGCTGTTACAAAGATGATGGTGATCAATTGTTCTCCATATCTGTTGAAGATAGGACAAGAAGTAATCAGCTTAATCTGCAACCAGGAATATTTAGATTAGATATTAGGCTAAACTTTCTAACTATAAAGATAGTTCATCTTGGAAATAAGCTTTCAAGGGAGGTTGTAGATTCTCTGTCACTGGAGGTTTTAAGAACAGGATAGACAAGCATCTGCCAGATATGGTTTCGGTATACTTGGCCCTGCCTCAGTGCAGAGGGCTGGAGTGGATGATCTCTTAAAAGTCCCTTCCAGCCCTACATTTCTAATATTGTATGATAATTTGGGACCAGGAAGGAATTTTCCCTTCTTGGCAGATTGCTCCCTTCTGGTATTTTTCTTTGGTTTGATTGCTTTTCTTCCTTTCTGTATCTGTGGAATCCTTTCTTGTTGGCTGTCATAATTTGTTCAGCTAGTTAGTGTGTTACAGAAGATTTATTGGCTGGAGGACTACCGTTTGTCAGCACAGGTCAGCTGCTTGTTTTGTTTGGGGAATTTGTTGTAACTTTGTGGGTGAGGGTTCTGAAGTGGGTTCAAGTTTTAATTTTGACCAGTATCAATAATCCAGTCTAAAAATGCTCAAATGCACAAGGAGAAAACCTATACTGGTGATATTCCCCCAATGCTTGTCATTGTCTCAGTATTGGGTTCACTCTTTATCATGCCTAATTCTTTCCACAGAGACAGGGTGAAGAGAACTATGGTTTGATGGCTATTTCATATTACTTAGTTTGGCAGGGGAGGGAAGATGCATGGTTTAACCATATCTGTCAGCATCTACCATGTTGTAAAGTAATCCACAGACATTTCATTTCTACTGGACACCAAATTACTTGTATATTTTCAGGTTTTAATTTGGTTTCTTAATAAAGTTATGTCTAGAAGCCTTTCCCAAGCTGGGAAGGTACTGCCAATTTAGAGAAGGACTGAGATATCATACAGGAGGATCTGGATGACCTTGTAAACTGGAGTAATAGTAATAGGATGAAATTTAATAGTGAGAAGTGTAAGGTTATGCATTTAGGGATTAATAACAAGAATTTTAGTTATAAGCTGGGGACGCATCAATTAGAAGTAACGGAGGAAGAGAAGAACCTTGGAGTATTGGTTGATCATAGGATGACTATGAGCCACCAATGTGATATGGCCGTGAAAAAAGCTAATGCGGTCTTGGGATGCATCAGGAGAGGTATTTCCAGTAGGGATAAGGAGGTTTTAGTACCGTTATACAAGGCACTGGTGAGACCTCACCTGGAATACTGTGTGCAGTTCTGGTCTCCCATGTTTAAGAAGGACGAATTCAAACTGGAACAGGTACAGAGAAGGGCTACTAGGATGATCCGAGGAATGGAAAAATTCTCTTATGAAAGGAGACTCAAGGAGCTTGGTTTGTTTAGCCTAACTAAAAGAAGGTTGAGGGGAGATATGATTGCTCTCTATAAATATATCAGAGGGATAAATACCGGAGAGGGAGAGGAATTATTTAAGCTCAGTACCAATGTGGACACAAGAACAAATGGATATAAACTGGTCATTGGAAAGTTTAGATTTGAAATTAGACGAGTGAAGTTTTAGAATAGCCTTCCAAGGGAAGCAGTGGGGGCAAAAGATCTATCTGGCTTTAAGATTAAACTCGATAAATTTATGGAGGAGATGGTATGATGGGATAACATGATTTTGGTAATTAATTGATCTTTAAGTATTCATGGTAAATAGGCCTAATGGCCTGTGATGGGATGTTAGATGGGGTGGGATCTGAGTTACCCAGGAAAGAATTTTCTGTAGTATCTGGCTGGTGAATCTTGCCCATATGCTCAGGGTTTAGCTGATCGCCATATTTGGGGTCGGGAACGAATTTTCCTCCAGGGCAGATTGGAAGAGGCCTTGGAGGTTTTTCGCCTTCCTCTGTAGCATGGGGCACAGGTCACTTGCTGGAGGATTCTCTGCTCCTTGAAGTCTTTAAACCATGATTTGAGGAGTTCAAAAGCTCAGACAAGGTGAGATTTTTCAGGAGTCGGTGGGTGAGATTCTGTGGCCTGCGTTGTGCAGGAGGTCAGACTAGATGATCATAATGGTCCCTTCCGACCTTAGTATCTATGAATCTATGAAAAACCATATTTATTGGGCCCAGTAGGTGGAAGAAGAGAGGGGTGGTAACTAACAACATTGATTCCTTAATATTAGAGACAAATAGCTTTCATTTTTAAACAAAAGTGAGGAATCCTTGCAGGAGACAAGTCAAGAATAATTGCACAATGTCTCTCTCAAATTGTCCCTCAGGATAACATTCACACTGGTTACAGTTAATTACCCAAAAGTGGAGGCCAAGATGCATGTTAATCATCTTTCCATAATCCCTTTACCCAATAGACCACAATTCCTTGTAGATGAGAAGGTAGATTTGGAATCAGTTATGGCTGCTGATAGTGGTAGTGGTTTCAAAATGTTCTAACAACAATAAAAACTTATTGCAACTTTTGATTAATGGGCATTTTAACTTTTAACAATATTGTGTTTTGCATTATCATTTTCAAGTAACTGTTCTAAAAATGCTGGGGGAAACAAATAATATATTCATTTAATAGAGGAAGACATTCAGACAATGGCAAAGGGTATACATTATTAGAAGTCCACACAAGACAAGAAAATCAGAGTTAAGGCTGGAATTCAGTCCGTAATGTAATTTGCTGTGTTTCAGTATGTTCTGCTGGGAGCTATCTGTTAGATAATATAGAGATTTTGTGGGCCTGTTGAAAGATGCATGATGCTGTGACTTTGGGACTGAGTTCAACATTTAGGAATAAAATTATTTGGGCCAGACTGTACCGGCTTTTACAGGCCTTGGTGTGTTTCCAGTAGCACTTGGGGCCCCGAAGAGTATGGTGGGGTTGTACACCAGGTCACTTGAGGAAGGATTATGTCTCTTTGAGGCACAAGCCTTCCCTTCTTCAAAGGTATGCAGGCTCTGTACCTCACTTTGCTCAGGTGAGTGCATAGGTGTCACAATCTGACCATTTATATTACTTCTGATTTTTAAAACCAAATTTGCTCTTTTTTAAAAATAAGAAAAATGACACTTTTCTTAGCCCTTAGGTGTCCTGATGTGCAATAAGCTAAGTATATTAGCAAGAACTGTACTTAGTTGGATACACAACGTCCTTTAACTTAACACACACACCCCTGATATTTTACTTATCTATACAGACTGTATGTTACTGGCTACCATATTTTTAAAAGCTAATTGTTTTTGAAAACAGTGTCCTTCCCTCTGAGACAGAGGGAATAGATCAATTCAGGTCAGGGCTGTTTTTCTAGTTTTGGTTGAACTCATAAGTCCATATCTATAGAATTGAATAAGACTGATCTGATGCTAGGGTAATAGGTCAGTGGAATATTTTCCCTCCCTTTGATTTTCACTTGCATAGCTTCACTTGCTTAAAAGGTTCACAACCACAACACAGCAAAGATTATATTCTTGTTTTCCTAAATCCATTCATACAGCAGACATATTTTCAAAAGGAAAACAATTGTTTATTTGGGAGGAGGAGGTGGCAGATTTCTAATATTTCTTAGTTTTCACTGGTGTGGAAATACCAGGAAAATAGCTTTTGTGTAGCTATGTTGAAAGGCAACATGTAAGATGCCCTAAAACGTTTTAGGGAGGAATTGGAATGAAGAGATAATTTCAACAAAAATCCACTATGTATTATTAATACTTATAAATAATAGGTATTAATGCCTTTCAACAATACTGTGAGAGAGGCTATTCTCATGGTATTTCCAATCCATTCAAAGCAACATACATGTAAAGAGAATTTTGTCCACAGAATCTTTAATACCAGCAATGATACATAAACTAAAAAGAACCCAGTTTGACTTTCAGATTCCCAGGTTGAGTTTGCAGGCATGGTAGTTTAAATAAACCAACTTTCTGTTTATAAACTGAGCAAATGCAAGCTATTGAGACATGGACTTGGAGCACTACAATGCTATTTACAGAGTTGCTTATCAGATTAGAACTGAACTTTAAAACCAAAGACTGCCCATTTGTGTAAAACTTTTTGAGGATAGCACAGACCAATAATCCTAATAACCCAAGTAGTAAACAAGTTGCATGTGTGGGTGAGACCCCATGTTTACAGGCATATGAAATTAATTATACACATATGGCTCATCTGTATTAAGGCCACTGTACAGTACTACAGGTATCTGCAGGGCCATAGAGAGGCAGGGTGCCATTTTTTTGAATCTATATATTATATTCATTAGCTTTAGAAGTAGGAGGGGCAGTGATTGCACTTGCATGTATTTTATCCTGCTGGCAGACAAATAGAAAACTTCAGTGTGCAAAAAATTGCAAATCAGTTGGAGAAATTAAATCTGATACACTACATGAAGTTGCACTTCTGCAATGAGGTTTGAACAAGAGCGGTTTGGAGGTCTTTCATCCAGTGGAATTCTGCCAAATAATATAAACCATAAAACTCACCCTATGTGGCTTCTGGGCTATTTTTATTTATGTTTACATAATGGCCACTGACTGACTGAGATAACGGAATCTGGTGTGTATCTCCGGGTCATGACAAAGACATTAGGAGATAGTCATAATTCGATATTAGTCCTTTCTCCATACCATGTGTTGTTTTGTTTTACTTTGCTTACCAAATCTGACTGAACTTTAGACATAGCCAGCACTTCAGAGTAAGCTAGTAAAACTGTCAGAAGCAGTTGAGTCTCAAGTGAAATATGCTGACTCTTCAAAATATGGTAGATAATAATAACACCTAGAGTGACTAATTTGTATTATATACTTGTGACAGTGTTTCAGTCAGGAACAAGTCCCTGCAGTAACTGGTTGGTCAAATAAAGTATACTCCTTCCTGAAGAGCAAGTAGAGTTTTGCTATTACAAAGCTAGGATTCTGAAATATGGTTCTGAATGCTGTGGTTCTCCATCCCACTAGTGTCAGGGTGGTATTTCGCTCTCACACATTTCTTTTGTTCTCTGGAGGGTGCCATATTTTTTTTTTTGGTCTGGAAAAAAACTATGGCAATTGCTGGCAGTGTGGCCTCTCATATTTCAGACAGACCTAATTTGAATTAACTTTGATATTATTATTAATTCTAAATAGTGGGATGAATTTGGCACTTTTCTCAATAAAATTTGTTAAAAATTGAGATCATCTGAGTGCTACATATTTTATGTCATTTTCATAAGCTGTGATAATTGTATGTTACACTATTATAAAAGTTTGTTTTCTCTTTCTTCTTCCCATAACCTTTATGATCATTTAAGGTCAAATTCAAATGTACAGAATTTCTAGTAACCTTGAGCTTTACGTCTCAGACTGCAAAGTTTTCAGAGTGATTGTTATGGCAGTATTGAAACGTTAATAGATCCTAGAACATAGTGTGATACCCTGGCACCTCCATATTCACCACTGTCATATAATTATATGCTTTGTACAAAGTATGCCTTGTGAGGTATCATTCTAAAAGTCGTGAACTGCTAAACATTAATATCTCAGTGAATTGTATGTTTTATCATCATACATAAAGTTATCAAAACTTGCTATGTGTGGGTTACTAAGGTATGATGTGAGGCTGGAAACACCCAAAACCAGCCTTTCAGGTACAACAATGGAGTAGACAGATGGTGTTAATTGCTGTCATCAACACCCATCAAGGGAAGAATCCACTAACACAGGAACTCTGTATAAGTAAGCCTCCTCAGAGAGAGCACGGAGACCATGGAAAATCTTTGGCCAAAGGGGGTAGACCCTCCACATCACATGCATAGACTTTCCAGCAAGCTGGAAGAAACTATAGAAGATGGGGAGTGAAATCATTATTTGTCTTCACGCCCCCACAACTCAACACCTGAAAGAACCTCTGGAAGGAAAAGGACTTTGAGTGGGGGAAGGGAACCCAGGCTGAAAAGCAGATGGAGCCTGTGCCTCAAGCATCTGTAAGGCTGCTTGTATCATCAGTCAGGATGAGATATTGCTGATTCAAATCCTATCTAGTTTGTATAAATCTTAGATTGTGATTTTATTTGATTTCCTAGGTAACCTGCTTTGATCTATTTGTTATCACTAATAATCACTTAAAATCTATCTTCCTGTAGTTAATAAACCTTTTTTAAGTTTTATCTTAATCAGCGTGTTTTTGAGTGATGTGTTAGAGAATCTTAGCTCTGTTAACAAAGGCTGGTGCATATCTTCCCCACACCGAGGGGGGAAGCGGACTAATAAATGAGCTTGCACTGTACAGAACCCTGTGCAGTGCAAGATGGTATAATTCTGGGTTTATACTCCAGTAGGGGTGCAAGGCTGGGGAGCTGGGAAATTGGCAGGTGACTCCATTGTTGGTCCATGAGTGGCTTAGGTAAAGCACTCAGGTGACTCAGTTGGGTGTGTAGTGCCATCTGCAGTCATGTTGGGTGATAACAGGGCCCCCAAGGGCTGGCTGTATGTCCCCACCAGAGCAGAGTGGGAGGCCAACCCAGCTGAATGGTATGGGGACACAAGGTTTCTAATGGCTTCCAGGCTTCACTTGAGGGGTACATCCCGCCACATCCCTTAGTTTAAGGTCATCAACAGAACTTGTGAATGCTATACAATGGGAGATATGTATCTACCAGTTCAACCCTGATAGCTAAGAAGAGCTGGTGAAATGATTGAGATAAAATGAGGATTGATCTGAATCTTTACTCACTATTTGAATTTATTAAACTTGTTCCCCCATTATTTTTCACTTGCAGGTGTCTTCAAAGAGGCTGCTTTCATGGTATGTCTGGCCCACCAAGAAGCTGGAGGTACCAGGAATCTCCTCAGAAATCTGTTCTCATGACCTCCTGAGCTGTTTTTATTTGCTTGCTTGGATATAACCTAAAAAAAAACATTTTTAGTCAGAAAGACTCAAGCAGAGAGAAGAGACTTTTACTGGTGATAAACTCAGCTTCTAAAAAAGGCACATCTCTGACAACACATAAACATAAGAACATAAGAACGGCCATACTGAGTCAGATCAAAGGTCCATCTATCCCAGTATCCTGTCTTCCAACAGTGGCCAATGCCAGGTGCCCTCGAGGGAATGAACAGAACAGGTAATCATCAAGTGATCCATCCCTTGTTGCCCATTCCCAGCTTCTGGCAAATAGAGGCTAGGGACACCATCCCTCCCCATCCTGGCTAATAGCCATTGAAAACAGGTTATTAGAGATGGGAGGACAGAATCTCTGACTCACTCCCCTCCCCCACCCCCCATGGATACATGAAATGGCTGTGGAGACACTATAGCTGCTATGATCCCCTTTCCTGGAAGGATTTGACCAGTGGATCTATCTGCCATGCTCTTGCATCTCCTACAGCCCTTCAAATTTCCTTCCATGGGAAGGTTTCTTCCATAAAAGCTAAAGAGAGGATTTAGTCTCACAATGGGTTTAGTCCTTGTGGAGCATGGTTCCACAGCACACAGGATACACAGACTCCCTACGCATTTGTCCACATCCTGCCTCTTGGATCTGCTTCATTTTGGTCCATATGCATCTACATATGTGTGGGGGCAGGATTTAGACCTTCCTAAAGGAAGGGAACTTTTCCCATAATTTTGTTAGTGACCGGTTAGCTAGCTAAATGTATTTATTTGGTTTTTATGAGGATGATTATTATTATTCCAAATGAGTTTTTAAGTGTGGTTGCTTTTTTTGTTTTGTATTTTCAGTTTGAGAATCCAATTACTGTGGAAGCCATTAAAACATAATTCTCATCTGTTGCCACAAATATATATCCTAACCTAATTTTAGGAGGAAATAGCGGTAATCTCAGATACCTCTTATGGTAACTGTTGGCAACAGTTTACTTTTTAATGGCAATCATTGTATGTTTATTTCAAGTAGCTTCCTAACTATAATGTACTCTGTAGAGTAAATTCTGAAATGAAACCCCAGCTGGAAGCTATTCTAGTTTGTAATTTAAATGTATTTTCAGTAAATGGCATATTTGGCTTATGAGCGAAGGCAGTGTCAGAATCACTTTGTGTCATGAATTTTCGTTTACTTTTCAAGATTCATTTGTGTCCTATAATGTATTTTTTTTGTTTTGTTTGGTCATTTTGTGATCTTTAAGAAGCTAACAAAAGATTTTTTCATACTTTAATAGAAGATACTAAGGGCCAAATTTATCTCTTCTTGGAAGTCCACTGCATCTGGTTTTTGGTGTTTAAAATTGTTTAAAAATTAATCAACATAATGTTTGGTTTGTTGCTTTTTGGCTAAGTGATAGATCATAAATGGCAACTTTTACTAACACTTTCCTTTCCACTGTAATAAACCATTTATTTGCTTTTCACCCTGAGAATGTCCATGGCATTGTGCTGTGTAAAATAAGGACAGATGTCTTTTGGGTACTGAGAGTTTAAGCAACTGTTGTCTAATATTGTCTCCTTTGTAAAGGAACAATTAATTCCACATGGAGTGATCCCAAGTCTGTTGATGTCAATGGAAAGGCATCCGTTGACTTCATGGGCTTTGTACTAGGCCCTAGGTATTAAGTGGTGCCCTAGGTACCCTGTTCCTATTTATCTGAAGTGGTGGTTCCCTCTTGGTGTTGCCTCCCTAACTATATAAAAATTCCCAACTATTTAGAAACAGCAACCTACACTTATGACTTCTCCCACCCCAAAAGCAGAAATCACTTTGACTCATCTTGTTTTTCTTTGAGGACAGATGCTCTGCCAGTCCTGAACAACTACTGAAATAAATCCAAAAGCTCTTCCCAAATGACCCCAACCACTGCTGCTGACACACACATACATGTATGTAAAATATAAAGATTGGTGACTATGATATTTGCTGCCAAAACCAACATTATTGAAACAGTCCAGATTGCTAAATATCAGCCAATATCAGATAAACTTTAAATGAATAGTGGGAGAGACATTAGCAGGAATGTTAGCAATGTCAATAATATCAAGATAATGGACAGCTTGATAAACTCAAACTTATTATCTGTAAACAGCATGAGCTTATTTACTGCTTTATGAATACCTTGTTGGAATAGTAAAAACCGCTTGTATCTCTTATCTTTCATGACTGACAGCTAATTTCAGTGTTCTGGTTAAATTATAATGCTAAATATTGGAATAAAACTGTTTTACATTTTTGTCATAGGATCAAATTTAAATATTCTACATAAAGGGTAGGTTAAATACCAGTTAGTTTGAATATAAAATACCTGCAGAGAACATTTTGCTGAGTGGTATTCATCCAGCTCATATTATGGAGAAAAAAACACAACTGTTCAACAGACTACACGCACTGGGAGATTTTTATCCACCATAATAATAAGACATTGATCCAATTATAAGAGCTTTTAACATTTAGAGTGAAATCCTGACCCCTCTGAAGTCAGTGGGAAAACTCTTATTGACTTCACTGGGGCCAGGATTTCACCCTGAGAATTACATCAGTTGCCACTAAAGTGCAGCTACCTGCCTCTGAGATAGAAAGCCACAACACACAACAGAATTCAGAAAAGGACATGAAGAATATTGTATCAGATCTAACTGAAAACTGCAGGGAGAACTTAGAGAGGCAGAATGTAATTACCTGAATTAGCTTTTGGCTAGGATATCAGTGTTAACAAACCTACTCTTACAAAATGTAACCATGGACCCAGGGCTGGCTCCAGGCACCAGCTTTCCAAGCAGGTGCTTTGGGCGGCATTGAGAATGGGGTGGCAGTCCGTGTCCCGCGGTGGCAATTTGGCGGCACCTCTGCCGCTCTTCCGTTGGGCATGGCGGCAATTCGGCAGCGGCGGCAATTCGGCGACGACTGCTTGGGGCGGCAAAATTGGTAGAGTTGCCCCTGCATGGGCTCTTCAGGGTTGCAAGCAATCATGGGCTTAATTTAAATTTCAAACCAAAAGATAGCACCTCCAGTAACACTGTGCCCTGTAGCATCCTGCTGGGACATTAGTTCAGAACTGATTCAGAGGCAGAAGTGACACCTACTGAATTACCAAAACCACCACCTGCAGCACCTAAATGTTCTGAGGAGGTCTCTCATCCAGTTATTTATCCAGCATAGCTTCTGTGATTATTAGAGTCCATCTCTCAACTTCTTCTCATGAAAGGTCACCAGGACCAGAGGGAAAGGTTCATGATGGATAAATTTGCCATCCTGTGAGGTGCCAAGTGCCTGCTGTGAGGGGCTGAGCACCTCAGCTTCCAGTAAACTTCACTGGACACAGGGGGCATGGGAAGCACACCGTACCTCACAAGCCTGAGCCCTAAATCTTCTTCAACCTTTCCCTCTGCCCTAACAACATTCCATGAGATGATGAAAACAAGTGGTGACATGAACTCTAATCACATAAACATACATGGAATTTCCTCTTTGACAACCACAAGGTTTTACCACCCAAACATATTTATGGAATACAGGGAATCTTTACCTTCTTTCTTTAGGCTTTAAAAATAAAGAACCTTATATAAAAATACACAATGGCCACGTTGTGTTTCACACTATTCTAAGGCATCTTACACAATAGCATCTGCAGCCTGAACATTTTAGGGATGAGGAAATGAACCTTCTATTTCTTTTACTGCACTGCTTCAAGTGCTGTCAAACACAGAGCACAGAAGGGCATTATATGGATAAAGCATAGTTTGTGTGTCCAGTTATGAGATCTTTGGCAATAAATATAATTGACGCCCGATAATTTCATAAAATTGTTAAAGATAAGCAATTTACAAAGCATTTTTGACTTTTTCCCTTAGTCGTGCATGATCTGTTTTAAAAATCAACATAAAAGAATGGTATCTAAATTCATTTTTATAGAAATTAGAAATTATTACCATGGTGGATTCATGGAATTTTGCAAGATCTGGTTTTTAGCTAGGAAATCAATGGTGGAAAATGACAAATAGCATTATTTTAAAACATTTTTATATATCTGTACAATGTGTTTTGTTTTTAGATTATCAGATTAAGATTATTTGGGCTTTATGTGTGGGAGACAAAGTTCACCCTAATGAGCTTTAAATATTACTTGCCATTGCAAGGGTGTCAAAAATAATGCCTAGCTGGCTAATAGTTCTTCAGGAATCATCATCAAAACACTGTGATTATAAAAAGACAGAAAAAAAGGTCTGATCATTTGTTTTACAACTCCATGGGGTTTAGAATTTTTTTAAATTATTCAGTACAAGTTCAATATTTTATTTTAATTTAATGAAGGATCCAAAAAGTTTGGGTGGGGGAAAGAAAAGCTTTATAACCCTATTAGATTAATTAGGTAATTGTTAATGCAGTCCATTATGATTTACAAAATTATTCTAAAGTAGAGTATTCAGGGGTGATCTTTTCTGATTACATCATCATCATCAGAATGGATAATGTGATGTATGCAAATTCTTTTCCACGTATAACTACAGTATCATAAATGGCTGCACATACAGTACATAGAGATGTTACAAACAGAGGGTCTGTTCTCATATACACCTACTTCTGGGTGTCATACTTCTTGATTTCAATGGAATGACTCAGTGTAATGAGCATTGCTCTTGCTAGCAAACATGTGTAGGATCAAGCTAATGTACGGGGCCAGAGATGACCCACACATCTCCTCTCCCAAAATTCGCAGATCTCCAGATACAGGATCTGAACTATGTGGCCCAGGCTCCTGTATTTTCAAGACCAAGCACAAAATGGCTTTGAATACATAAAGTATATATAACTTCCAAAGACAGGCTACTGACTAAAAAGATCAATGCAACTCAGTGGTAGCAACTCCTATGATTCCTGCATGTGTTCTTTTATATATCATTTATTGTTGTAAACTCAACAGCTGCAACAAAAGTATTTTTCCTAGGATTGGGAAAGCCGTTTTATATTAGATAGAGGTAAGACTGAACTAAACCTTACCCTGACTTTCACATCAGGGCAAACGATAAACATTTAGATGTAAAGCCATTTGAGTCATGCATACAACTGCAGAGAAGGGTAAAACCAGCTATTATTGGTGGGCTCTGAACCATATCCTCTCATTCCAGGCTACTACAATGCCAAGTGTCCCAGCTGTCCTATTCTAGGAAAATATAACATGCATCAGCCCACTACAGGGGCTGGTTTATCTATACCTCTTTTTTTCCTTTCCTTATCCCAGCCTCCCCTCCTCCCAAGAGAGGAATTCCAACCAAACACGTCCCTGGGCCTCCCTGGACTATCCTACCCTCTTTCATTTAAATTCTTCCCTCAACCTGATCATACCCTCCTCAAGGGGAACAGGTAAACTTAACAAAACTCTCTTTAACCCTTTCAGGGCCTGGGTGGAGTTTAGAAACCCCATCACAGGCGGATACTACAGTCAGAACATGTACACATGTATTATTTCTTTGTAATTATAATTTGTTTCATATGACCACACAAAGGCCCCATAATTTGTATCACAGGACCACACAAAGGCCCCAGTCAGGGCCTTGTTTTGCTACATGCTGGAAAAACACACAAAACGACCTTGTCCCAAAGAGTTTACCACTAACTTTGAAACTAAGCTGCAACAAGTCAGTGTAACAGCATAGGAGAGATGGGGAGGAAGGATGAGCATGATATGATCCTTTGTGGCTCAGTAAAAAATAATCTAAGGTGCTGTTGCATAGCAGGTAGTAAAGAGAAATTATAAAAATCCTTTATGTTACTTGGATGAAACACGTGTTTCAATGTAAAATGTTCAGCTTGGAAACCACCACCGCTCAGTTAATCATTTCTGGTTAGTATGAGATGACGCCTAAGGCTTTACACTCTTCCTGGATCGGGGCCAGGACTGCTGGTCTCATGTATTTGGACTAACACATTACATTGTGCTTCCCATCTCCAGAATTACCGTAATAAATAACTGAGGACTCTCTATTCATAAGGCTGGTGTAAGAAGGCGAAAATATACAGATTACATAGAAGTATCACTTTCTTGGGTTTATTGTAAGTTTGAGTGAAAACATACTTTGGCTCCCTGTGTCAGTAATTTCAGCCCAAATGACCATTTCGAACTCTGTTGAGAATATATTTTTAAAAGCAAATAGCTTAAGAGCAAATGTTAAGAAGCAGTTTCAATCAATATTACAAGGGGTTTAGATACTCCTTTTCATATATGCATAATTCAAGAGAAGTTCAATATGTGCACCAGTGAGAGAATAGACATGTATGCATGGAATGGCCATGGACCTTTAGCAAGAAGCCAAGTGTAAGGCAGGTTGAGAGCAATAAGGATGCATTTAAGTATAATTTTGAGGAAACAAAATAAAAGGCAAACTCCTAAATGAATGGAGTCACTGTTTCTTGCTTCTGCTGGGTTTCTGCATAGATAAACAAAAATTGCACACCGGTTGCTTTAAACAATAGCCCCATTCCATCCTTCACACATTGCTTCAGTGCGTGTTTTTGTTGTTGTTTTGTCTTTTGATTTCCCAAATAAATGGGGATATCTCTAGGATGCATTCTTATAGGTTCCATTGACAACAAATGGAGACAAACAAGAGCATTGAAGGGAAGAATTTGGTCTATGGTGTAATATCAAATGAAGTCAATGTATAGGTAAACCATTATTATGATAAGGGAAGGGGTATTCATGATGAACCCAAATGCTAGGTGCAATACAGTAAACTGGCATGTTCAGGCATTATTCAGGTTATTCTACCCACCTTGCCTGTGCTGTATTTTGTCATTACTTGATGTTTCTACACTTAAAGTCTCCAACTCCCTGAGCTGAGTGTTGGGCTATAAAAGAGGTTTTGTGTTTTCTGTCTGTAAAAATGAACGCATGTACTGAAATCATATGGCTAATTTATTCAGTATGTTTTTAGAAGTGCTCTGGTTTTTCCTCCCTCAATGATGGTTAGAGAGGTGTTCTGTCCTACCAGCCTAATCTCTCCACTCCAACCAGTTGTGCAAACATGGCTCTTAGAAATTAAAACCACTGGAATGGAATTGGAGAAGGTTAGAAACACACATCAGTTTTCAGTATCTCATCATTCGTCCTTTAATAGTATACATTTTGTAGATGTATTTGTGTACACAGTACAGCATCATTTACACAGCCCCCACCCACTCATCCACTTCACCAAAATTCCCTTTTAACCAGTGCCTCCAGAATAAATCACATACGTAGTTGCTCACCATTTGTCCACATGTTTTTGCTATGTCTGCAATATTTTCAATTAATGTGGTCAAACTCTATGTATATGTATATGGTTTGTGTGTATTAATGTATATATAGCTTGGCCCAGACCAGCCTTTTGCCTGTTTTTTCACCCCAACTTTTTTTTTGGGGGGGGGGTGGGAATAATTTAGTCTCTGGCATTTAATTCACTTGAAAATATCTTATTATGCTATAGCAGTTTATAATCTATTCCTTAAAGAAAAGTTCTAAATGTAAAGATCAATACTTAGAATCATTTAATTTTTCAGTGTAATATATTTTTGCTTTCCAGCTACAACAAGTAAAATAAAAGGAAGGAAGATACCTCTCATCATTTGTTCATATACGTAGATCACATTTTTCTGCAGATATGACAATTCAGTGAAACCAGTCAACCCAAAGAGCAGTGGGAAGGAGACAGAGCTCTAAACCTGCCCTTTTCCAAGGGAGGGCAAGCTACACATCCTTCAGAGGCATAAGCACTGGCAGTAATTCCCATATGTGCAGGGCATGCCTGAGAACCCATGGATGTCCATGAAGCACTATGCCTTTCACAACTCACATTTGGGCAGTGCAGGTCCCCAACTTCCTCAGTGGATACCAGTGCATTAAAGGTGGAGGAGCCCTACCTTTGTGCTATATAGGCGCTTTAAGCAAAAGATCTCATAGCTCTTTACAGATATTGTTTATTTTTCAAAATATTCCTGCAAGTTACAGGAATATCTTTAAAATATCTTTGTTGATGGGCAAACAAACCCAGGGAGATTGTGCATTTTGGCCAAAGGCATACACCGAGCAGAAAACAGGCTGGAAAATAAAATAAAGAAGAGAGATGAGGGACAATATGAAAGTGAGAGAAAAGTGAGGGAGCAGGTTCTAAGCAATCTTCAACTGTAAAACTGTGCATTACATTCAGAGTGACAAATAAATAATTTTAATGACCATTCTAAGTATTAATATTTAAAATATTAGTTCATGAAATCTAACATACATAGGGCCAAATTCATTGCTCTGGGCAGTGGGGCTGCAAGCTCCTGTCAGGCAGCGTGGCTGTGAGAGCCGCCAGCCTGCCGCAGTGCTCTAGACTGCGTGGTGGCGTCGCTGGCTCCGGCTGGGCAGCATGGCTGCCATGGTAAGGGAGCGGGGGGGTTGGATAAGGGACAGGGGGCCCAGAGGGCAGTCGGGACAGAGAGAAGGGGCGGTTGGATGGGGCGGAGGTTCTGGTGGGGTGGTCGGGGATGGGGAATGGGTGGGGGGGTTGGATAGGTGTGGGAGTCCCATGGAGGCTGTCAGGGGGCGGGGGGGTGGATAGGGGTCAGGGCAGTCAGGGGACAGGGAGCAGGGGGGGTTGGATAGGGGGTGGAGTCCCGGGAGGGGCGGTTAGGGGCGGTCAGGGGACAAGGAGCGGGGGACAGGGTTGGATGGGTCGGGGGTTCTGAGGGGGGCACTCAGGGGGTGGGAACTGGGAGGGGCGGATAGGGGGCGGGAGCCAGGCTCTTTGGGGATACACAACCTACCCTACATGGCCCTCCATACAGTTTCGGAACCCCAATGTGGCCCTCAGGCCAAAAAGTTTGCCAACCCCTGCCCTACAGTATCAGGGAAGCTGTCAGCTGGTATCTATTTATTTATTTATTTACTTAACATACAAGTTTCAAGTTTTGGCGTTTGGACCAAAATGTAACTTTAGTTATACCTGTGCAATCTCATTGAAATCAGTTCCACTGGCTGAAATCAGTGGGATTGCAAGAATGAAGCTGAGGTCAAAACAATGCCCTTACATCATAACTCATAACATAAACATGGCAACAGCCTGAGCTGCAGCCTGGACTTTGGCACAATGACGTACTAACTACTTAAACTAAAAACTGGCATTTATTAGACTTGTATTTTCCAAAAATACCTTCTTTAAGGAGTTTTCTTCTATTGGCTGCTTACAACCAATACCTGAAACATTAGGCTGGATTCATCCCTGGTGAAACTCAATTACCTTCAATAATGTTACACACCAGGCATGTATTTGGCCTCTTCTCGACTTTATAGCTGTTAATTCATGGATCTGATTTATGGGAAATATTAGCTTATTAATTCTGAGTCATTTGAGTTGCTAACAAGTGTGTTTTATCCTACAGAATGTTCCATATGCTGTAATTTGAGGACATAGAAAGTGGATCATAAGGCAAACTGCTTCTCCTCCAGCTGGTAATAAACCAAGCTTGTTTGTAGAATATTTGGGAGCTGGCTTTTGATTGAAATGTAATGCCCTACTCTCCTCCTTTCCCAGAATTGCTTTGAAGAGGTTTATTTAAGTTATACAGTATTTCTTTGAATTCTATATCAAAGGAGGACTTCTGTATCAAGGTTAAACATAACTTTAAGCAAACATGGTAAGGATTAGGGGCCTGATTCCACAACACTGAAATCAGTTAAGAGTTTTGCCATTAACTTTAATGGCAGTAGGACCATATCCGTGACAAACTAATTTCATTTTAAGATTTAAGATAATGGATTTTAAAAACTAAAAAGGAGCATGGCACTGTCTGTCATTTTATTATTATTCTTTAATGTGAATTTAGTTCTCCCAAAATATGTCTAATTAACAACCCTGGAGACTGAAGTTGCCTGTGTATCCATAGAAAAAGCAGAGAGGCAGCTCAAATTTCCCTTGGGTCCTGCCAATGTGACTCAAGCCCAAGGCACAATAAGAGATTAGTTCAGTTTCCAGGTCAGTCCTTGGACTCTCTAGTGAGTCTGCCAACAAGGATGCCAATTAATTCTAATTCTGATAGTCCTTTTGTGATGTGGTCACCTGCCCTCTGGAACAGCACTGAGACCAACCGGTGATAACAGAGTTTGGTCATTACTCTGATGGACTAAATTTCTGGTGACCTAGATATGAAAGGCTCCATAACTCTCTTTCTCCCCCCCACCGTCTCCTGAGAATTAGTTCTTTGTAATACAAAAACTTCACAGGAGTTTAGAGATTCATCTTCATTAAATGATAAAGATCAAAGGGTAAGTCCTGCTCCTACTGAAATTAATGGGATCTTGTTGTTGACCTAAATTGTAGCTGGAATGGGCCACAAGTGTAATTTTTCCTTGACTAAAATTTGATTTGAACAAGGAAGGAGCCCTTAAAGCACTTACGAAAAATCTGATATAATTTAATACAAAATAAGAGCATTTATATCAGCTTTTATAACAAAACACACTTAGTTCTCTTAGCAGCCTGAAATTCCATGAACCTTCCTGTATTGCAGTATGGGCCCTAAAATAGAAAAGTTTCATAATGAAACTTCTGCAACTAGCATGAAACATACTGCAATAATTGGTTTTCATTAGAAGCTGAAATTTGAAGCAAACCAAATCTACTGGTTAAATTTGCTGAAAGTAGCCAGTTACATGAAGCTCTATTGTTCTACAGATTTACCAGTTCATCCAAAGAAAAGGAATTGTTATTATAGACCAAGATCGTGGAACTTTATATAGATTTGACACACATTGTGTGATTTTCTGTCAGCCAGTAGTATTAGGAAAAGATGTCCCGTAAATACTGAGGCTCTGAGCCAAAAATTCTCTTTTAAGTCCTATGCACATGCACACATTATCAAATGCTTGTTTTCATCCTGTTGTGACAAGAAGATTCTGTGGCTTAAATTAAACAGAAATAATGGAAGTGTTTATAAAGGGTAGAAAAGTAAGAAATGAAGGAGACAAAGAGTTCATTTGCATTTCTCTGTCTCCTGATCTGCAGGTATTCCAGATTTCATTTTTATTTTCCCATTTAATGCGGAGTGCCAACTTGTCTACTAAATATGCCTGCTACTAATCTAGATGCTCTGAATAAAGCAGGAGATATTGTTGCTTCATGGCTTTTTATTTCTCTGATTGAGTGGGTGTGCACATGGAGTCTAAATCCTTTATTTACCTATGGTATAGGTACAGCATAGGTGAGAGTGGTGGATGCTTCCACACGTTACCCTGCAACAGGGCTCAGTTCTGATCTGCAAGGAGTACCTCAGGTGCTGAGATGTTAATTCAATCTCTATAGCTCATTCCATTGAGACTGCCAACAGAGTTACCCATTAACTCCTGTTCTGGTATTGCCTTTTGAGATGCAGACACCTGTCCATTTGGAACTGATCTGAGACCATTAAACCTACTACCTTTAATATTATTAACATGTAAGTATTAAAGGAAAAGTTAAGCAGACTGAATTTAAATCCCCATTCTCCCCCTACAAGGGAATAGCCTGTATATCCACTAGATATATCCTAATTATTGGAAATTCTGAGTTCAGAGGTTCAACTCCCAGATTTTCCTCTGAATGAATCAGTTGTGGGAAGTGGCTTTGCTACCCACTTGTACCATGGAAAGTAAGGAATTCCACCTGAAAAATTGCAGAACCCAAGATGTGTGGGTCTGCTGAAATCGAGGGGGTTCTGTTTGGGGAAGGATTGTTCACGGGGGGTGCTTGTTACCGTATGCTGGAGTCCCATTGATTTCAGTGAGACTGCTCCCAGGCCTTAGGAGAAGGCTCCAGGTTTTATATTTTTTAAAAGGTGACTTCTGGGATTTATATAATTTATAACTAATTACCCGTGTTTTCATAAGTCAATATAAAACCTGGAAAAATTCACACACGGTGTACTATACATTTTTTAAAAAAACTTTAAAATCTGAATTTGAACGAACCAAAGTAAGTGCATGAAATCCATCTCCCACAGACCTTTCCTTGGTAAGAAATCATATTTGTAAAGTCTTAAATATATTAGTTTTATTAGCTGTATCAGGAGTTTCACTGAAGCAGTACAGACCAGTACATATTAACTTTTATAAAAGAAAATAGTGTGCACAGGTTGCATTCAAAGAAAACAGCCAATTAATTAGGCAGTTTAAACTAGGGCTGTAGAGCCCAGCAACTCACCTGTCTGAAGCAAAAATCTAAAGTACAGAGGCGAACACATAAAACACGTCAACACTAATATGTAATATACAAAGACCAAACACTGTACAGAGATGTGCTGGAGTTTAACTGAATCATTTGTTGTCTGTGAATATCTAAATCTCTATAGTGGGCCTGCAACTCCAAAAAATAAATTTAACTTAATCTTAAACTGGTAAGTTAAAAGTCTGGTCGGCAACGCAGCGGTGCTAAGGCAGGCTCCCTGCCTGCCATTGCTCTGTGTGGCTCCCAGAAGCAGCAGCATGGCCCCCTCCAGCTCCTACATGTAGGGGCAGCCAAGGGACTCCACACACAGCTCCCCACCCCAAGTGCCATCTCTGCAGCTCCTATTGGCCGGGAACCGTGGCCAATGGGAACTGCAGGGGCGGCATCTGCAGACAGGGCAGTGCACAGAGCCGCCTGGCTGTGCCTCTGCATAGGAACCAGAAGGGGGATGTGCCGCTGCTTCCGGGAGCTGCTTGAGGTAAGCGCTGCCCAGAGCCTGCATCCCTGACCCCCTCCCGTGCCCTGACCCCCTGCCCCAGCCCTAATCCCTCTCCCATCTTCCAAACCCCTTGATCCCAGCCCGGAGCACCCTCCTTCACTCCAAAATCCTCATCCCCAGCCTTACTTCTGAGTCTGCACCCCCAGCTGGAGCCCTCACACACCCCAGCACTCCAACCCCCTGCCTCTGCCCCAAGCCCCCTCCAGCACTCCAAACTATTCAGCCCCAGCCAAGAGCCTCCTCCCACACTCTGAACCCCTCACAGGTCTTGGAGAAGGGGCAGGGCAGGGGTGGGGCCTCAGAGGAGGGGCATGGGCGAGGCAAGGGTGTTCACTTTTGTGCAAGTAGAAAGTTGGCAACCCTATCCCAGTGGGACTGAAGCTATGCTGCCTTGTATGTCACCATGTAGGTTACTTTCTGTTTAACAATATTCTTCATTTAATATTTTCACTGCTAAATGTATTTAATTGCAGATGGATGGTTCAGAATCATTTTATAAAAATTATATCTCTAGCCCTCATGGATATAAAGAAAACAATGAAAATAGTGTTGCAATGCAGGGACCAGCTCCACCCCCACGCCACACCATGCAATCCCACAGTCCAGGGTCACCCCAAAATAACCCCTTACCTACCTAACCCCCATATTTCTGCTCCTCCTCTCCCTCCTCATGTCTCCACTAATTTCCTCTGCCCCCACATACCAGCTCAACTCCAGCCAATAATATCCCTGCTTTCCACATACGAATCATTGCCTCATGGGACTACTCAGATTCATAAGGTTGTCTGCATGTGTGTTTGCAAGACTGGAGTCTAAACAACCAAATTACTTCCTAAAAGGATCCAGAAAACACTAGACTCAGTGAGGGGGAAAAATCCTGAAGGGCCCATTTAAAAACCAATTAACAGATTTATTTGAATATTCTCAGAAAATTCATTAACTACTCACAAAGCAATGCAATAAATAAGAGAAATCTAATCAAGAAATGTATACTATGTTTACACTGTCCTGCACTTCAAATTATGGGGGTGTGAATAACAGTGGCACCATCTTGCTGCACTGTAATTCCCCTGTGTGAATGCTTCAGGCACGAAGTAAAAGGTTCCTAGTTAACATTAACATAATCCTGTTTGAAAAGGACTATGGGGCAGTCTGAACTGCAGGGAGAAGCCCTCAGTCCCTGCTTAAAGAGAATCTTAATGCAACTTAACTACAGAACTCCTATGATGCCTCTATAATGAAGGGAGGATTATTCTAAGTTAAGATATTTTTACCAATGGCAATTGTACTGTAGTCCACTTACAAAATGACATTAAAATGAACATATGAGGGACACCAGGGCCTCACATATACCAGCAGTATGACATCAGTATGACGGCACAGCATAGGATAGTACCTGAAAGGTAAGGTGGAACTATGCAAGTCCTGTGGAATGATCAGAAAGGCAACTCAAAGTGCTTTTCATACCTAGCATTAGATGATAGGTCTTCAGACAGAACAGCACTGGACCCATCGGAAGAATAGCAACATACCTGTGTGGTATGTCTGCCACTTACTATTTTTCTAGATTTGTTGAAATTCTATTTCTTACTGGATTCACAGTAAGCAAATCATAGAAAAGTTCAAGTATCAATTTGACATTCCAGAAAAAAAACAGTCAGTGACAATGAGTCATTATTGGCCACCTCTGAATTCCAAGCTTTCCAGTTATAGAATGTTTTCAAGTATATCACTTCCAGCCCCCACACCCCTACACACATGGGAATGGATTGGTAGAGAGAGCATTACAGATTGCAAAGAGAATTCTACAACAACAAGACCCAGTATTAGTTCTCTTGATCTAGACAGCAGCCTTCATGTCAGCCATTGGTGTAAGCCCAGATGAGCTGCTTATGGATCAACAGGTCAGAATAATGCTGCCAAATGTAGAGATTAACACGTCATTATAAGTGGTTCTGGATAAAGGATGTGAGACTGAGAGATGCCAGTCTAAGAAGTCTCAGATAGTTGTCTTTAACCATTGCAATGCAATGCTTATTCAAACTGAGACCAGATGACTCAGTCTTGATAAAATGGCATGCAAAATAAAATTGTAGAATTCCAGCAGTTCCCACTGGATTTAGATGCATTATGAGCTCTTACATGGATCAGACTGATCAAGATACTCAGTACAGAAGAAATAAGCAGCATCTTCAGGTTGTTCCAAACCCACTTGAATTGTCAGGTGACACTAGTATCAATCAAGCTCACACCACAGTCTTAGTGAAAGGAGACAGTCTACTGGATAAGTGTCTTAAATCTATTGAACAGGCCACTACACTTTAATCTATAGACAAATATACAAAACACTCCTACGGACCAGATGATGAGCAGATCTGGTAAATGGTGAAGCAGATGACTCAGCTGGCTCTATAATTTGTTGTTAAATATTAATTCTTGCCTAAGATTGTTTTTACAGAATAGAGATGGTTGACATAGAAACACAGAATTGTAGGACTGGAAGGGACCTCGAGAGGTCATCTAATCCAGTCCCCTCCACTCATGGCAGGACTAAGTATTATCTAGACCAGTGGTTCTCAAAGCCGGTCTGCCGCTTGTGCAGGGAAAGCCCCTTCCAGGCCAGATCGGTTTGTTTACCTGCTGCATCTGCAGGTTCAGCCGATCACAGCTCCCACTGGCCGCGGTTCACCGCTCCAGGCCAATGGGGGCTGCGGGAAGGGCGGCCAGCAAGTCCCTTGGCTAGCGCCGCTTCCTGCAGCCTCCATTGGCCTGGAGCGGCAAATCACAGCCAGTGGGAGCCGCGATCGGCAAAACCTGCGGACGCGGCAGGTAAACAAACCGGTCCGACCTGGCAGGGGCTTTCCCTGCACAAGCTGAGGACCGGCTTTGAGAATCACTGATGTTGACCATCGCTGACAGGTGTTTGTCTAATCTGCTCTTAAAGATCTCCAATGATGGAGATTCCACAACCTCCATGGCAATTTATTCCAGTGCTTAACCACTCTGACAGTCAGGAAATTTTTCCTAATGTCCAACCTAAATCGCCCCTGCAGCAGTTTAAGCCCATTGCTTCTTGTCCTATCCTCAGAGATTAAGGAGAACAATTTTTCTCCCTCCTCCTTGTAACAATCTTTTATGTACTTGAAACTGATATCATGTCCCCTCTCAGTCTCCTCTTTTGCAGACTAAACAAACCCAATTTTTCAATCTTCCCTCATAGGTCATGTTTTCTAGATCTTTAATAATTTTTGTTGCTTTTCTCTAGACTTTCTCCAATTTGTCCACATCTTTCCTGAAATGTGGTGCCCAGAACTGGACACAATACCCCAGTTGAGGCCTAATCAGCACAGAGTAGAGCGGAAGAATTACTTCTCATGTCTGCTTACAACACTCCTACTAATACATCCCAGAATGATGTTCGCTTTTTTTGCAACCGTGTTACACTGTTGACTCATATTTAGTTTGTGGTCCACTATGACCCTGCAGATCCCTTTCTGTAGTACTCCTTCCTAGGCAGTCATTTCCCATTTTGTTTCTCATCTTTCTCTGGTCTCTGACTTGTACACAGGCCACACACAATCTGGTCCTTATTTTTAGTGGTCAGTAAAGGTGTATTGTTGCATGGCCTTGCCATGTTCCAGAATCCTCCATTATAAATGTACCCTCTTAAAAATACATCTCTAATACTCAGAAAGCCCTAACACTGTTTCCAGAAAAGGACTGCAGCAATCTTAAAAGCTACATGTTTAAGAGAGATGATCCAATACATAATTAACCTGGGATGCTGGGTTTATTCACCTGATGATTGGACAAGTATAACCATATGTTTGTGCACCTTGTACTGCCCCATATGCCCTCCTTGTCAGGAAATTAAAACTGAAAGGATACCAGAAGAACATCGCTGAGGAGTGATGTAAAGCCCTTGTTTCTTGAGTACTCATTTATACCTGTGCAAGATGGTGAAAAACATCACTATATCACAATGGTAACACTCACTTGGCACAAGAGGAAATGATTACACGAAATACAAGGCAATGGAGATTTGGGCTTAAAGAGTATGCATGCACTCATGGCGTACACAAACACACACACACACAGCTATCTTATGAGTGCCACATACCCGTCATCCTGTTCTTTTTATTTCTTTTGTTAGTGTGTTAAGGCTAATAAAGGGAGAGGTTAACAACACTGTAGTACTGCAAGAGCTTTGCCAGCTTTGTTTTAAATAGTTCATACTTAGGTCATATTCCAAATCAAAACAGGGAGGATAAGTTTGGGGCATCTTGATCTTGGAACTATCTATTAAGTCAATATTGTTGCCAGTAATTCTCCTGGCACCACTGAAACCATACATTTCATATACATTCAATTAAATTAAAGAGTCTTTATTCCAAACAAGAAATAGCTCATTTTGTGAATAACTGACTAAGGCAAGTAAGGTAAATAGCTGACTAAAGCAGACACTGTTAAAATAATAATTCTCCCAGTCAATGGGATTGTGTGTATAGCCTACTTAACACAATATACTTCCAAGAAAAGACAAACAACTCTACATGTAAGAAATCCCTTAAGTAGGCTAGTGATCTAGAAAGCAAGCCCAGTGCTTTGCACTAAGCAGCAATGTGTGAATTTTCTATTCAACACGGCAACACTGGTCTATTTATTTGGTTTATGTGTATAATTAATAGTAAAATTATGCAGCTTTTTTAACATATAGTAGTTACTCTTTATGGGTCTGGGTCCTGAACAAAAATATTTCCTTTAGATTTTATTTGAGTAATGCTTTCTTCAGGTGAGCTCTGGTAAAGGCCATAAAATTATAAATCTGGAAACCTAGGAAGTATAGAAAAGGGAAGGAAATTACCTCAGTTTGGCATGAGGTACAATGTTACTTTCTTTAAATAAAATGTATCCTCTGTCCTTACTAACCCCATATAGGCTAATTTAACATTTCATTGTATTCTGTCATTTAGCCTTGCCCATTGCCAGACACACAAGGCAGTTCATATTATAGTGCTTGGAGTTACAAAGAGCCTATGTTTCCACTCACTATTTTTCACACCCCTTGGAAAGCATGGTAGACTGGCACCCTTTTTTCTTTCGTCATAAACGCTCTTTGACTTAAGGGAAGAAAAATGGCACATGTAATTAAATGTGTACAGTTGCAGATAAATATATATGGCATTTCATAATATTTGTCACCACAGTACCTTATTTAACAACCTAAGCTGGTATATCACACATACCACTCTTAAATGTGCAACAGTGAGCCGAACTTTAGAAAAGACTTGTGATCCAAAGCCTTAATGGTGACTGCAGGTGACATGCTTCCAGGTAAATTCCAGTGAATGATGGGATCCAGTTAGTAAAGAAATAAAGAACAGTATCATAATTAATACCAATTAATATGATTTTATGGAAAATAGGTCTTGTCAAATGAATTTGAAATAATTTGTATGAGATTACAAATTTGGATGATAAAAGCCATTGTTTTGACACAATTTATTTAGGCTTCTACAAGGCAGAAAGCAAAAATGAGATTTAGGTTCCTAAATCAGTTAGGAGTTGCAACACTGAACACAGTAATGCCTAAATTCCTTTAAAAATCTGGATGTAAGTGTCTACTTCCCTTTTGAAAATGATATTTATGTTCCTAAATCAGTTAGATGTTACAAACTAACTAGGTGTTGCTGAGCACAGCAATGTCTAGATCCCTCTAAAAATCTGAGCTTTATCCACTGAACATTTGGACTGGCATTATTCAGAATCAATGGAGAACATATTAAAAACTGGCTTAGTGATAGATCTCAAAATATAAATGTTAATGGGGAACCATCATCATCAAATGAGAGTTTTCGATGGGCTCTCACAAAGATCTGTTCTTGGCCCAATGCTATTTAATATCTTTGCTCAATGAAATATTAATGATCAGGAACAAAACATAAAAATTGCTGGTAAGTCTGAAGATGAGACAATGATCGATGAAATAGTAAATACTGATAATGACAGGTCAGTTACACAGAGCAATCTGGGTGGTTTTTAAGCTGGTTTCATTAAAAAAAAACATGTTGTAATACAGCCAATGCACGCTCATGCATCTAGGAGTAAAGAATGTAGCTCATACAGACAGGGTGGGAGACTGTGTCTTGGAAAATAATGATGCTGAAAAGGACCTAAGAGTCATCACAGATAATCAAATGAACATGAGCTCCCAGTCCTGGTTCCACATTTTTAAAAGGTTGATGAACATTTATTGAAATTGAAAACACTGAAAACGGTTTAGAAAAGAGCCACAGGAATGATCTGGAGTCTGCAGAACCTGACTTAAGTTCAATTAATTTAACTTATCCAAGACAAGGTTAAGAGCTGATTTGATTATGGTCTATAAGTACTACCTACACCTGAAGAAGATATCAGACAGTAGACAGCTCCTTAATTTAGCAGACATAACCAGATCAATCCAAATTCCTTAATTTAGCAGACATAACAAGATCAATCCAAATTCAAACGGGTAATGAAGTAATAATTTCTGTGTACTTCGTAGCTCCTATTTTTGACCAAGTCTTCATACCTCTGCGCTGGGAGGAGGCAAGTATCAGTCCTCATATTTTGGAGTTAAGGTAGTGAGACGTCGCACAAGGTCAACTCAGGCAGGGCTGGGAAAATTTTCAAAATCCAATGGGACTTAGGTTCCAAAGGGCTAGTTTCACAAAGAGACTTGGGCACCTAACTGCCTCTTCAGGCACTTATGTCTGATATTTAGGTGCCACGGATATTCACAAAACCATTATTCAGCTGCTACCTAACCCTACCCCTCCATAGGCAGTTAATTTTCTACTGGTGTCCATGAGCAAAGCTGCTAAGTTCTGAGGCTGCCCCACAGCTAACAGACTGCTCAGAGCCCTCACTCACACCTAAACCTCAACTGGATTCTCAAACTAGACATTCCTTTGCTTATCTCCCTGTCAGGGCCCAATCTGGTAGGCATGCCCTGAGCATGCCTAACCCACACAAAAGATAGCAAAGGATGAACAAGGCAGAAATGTTGGGGGCTGGCTGTGTCCCCTAGAATATCCAATATCCCAGTAGTTCAGGCACTCACCTGAGTTGTGGGAGACCCAGGTTTAAATCCCCACTCTGTGTGATTTAGAACAGGGACTTGAACTGAGGTCTCCTATATTCCATCTGAGTGCCCTAAGCATGAGGCTATTGAGTATTCTGGGGGAAAGTCTCTCAGTCTCTTCTGTTGAAGCTGTTGCACTTTGTATAAATAATTAAATATTTGTTGGAACAGAAACCTCATTCTCCAGTGAGTGCTCCAACCATCATGTGATAGGGTCAATCTCTTGCTTTCTCTCTGCCTCAATGAATATTTAATTATCTCCACAAAGTGAAAAAATTTCAAGAGAGACTTAAAGAGACCCACTCAAGAATACACACAGCCTGATAGTTAGGGTACTTACATGAGAGACCTGGGTTCAAAACCCTGCTCCATATCAGACAGAGCAGGAATTTGAAAACAGGTCTCCCACATCTCGGATGAGTGCCCAAACCACTGGGCTGTTGGCAATAATGGGGTAGGCATGAGAAAGGGCTGACCTGGCATAGGCACCTAACTCCAGCTGAGAATCACAAATGGAGATGGGCACCTCCCTCTGGCCTGTCAGAGAGGCACTGAAGTAACTTAGAGGATCTGGGCCCTACAGTTCATCCCTTTTCTCTATATTTCACTCATGGCTAGCTTAGGCAGCTCCCCACTCAGCTTACTGGTGTCTGAGGATACCTTTCCTGGGCACCTACCTCTCCCCATACAGTGCATGGGGAGCCTGGGTACCTAACTTGGGGATGTGTATTCCACTAGGTGGCAGGGTGCCTGGGAGTTAGGCATTGCAATGCCTAAATTGCCTTTGTGAATCTAGCCCAAAGTGCCTAAGTCACTTTTGAAAATGGACCTTAGCCTCCTATGTCACGTGTACTTTTGAACATTTTATCCATGGTCTAATGTGGAACTAGACAATCTGTGACAGACAGTATGTGATTATATGAAAGCTTTTCTAAAATGGAAGAGTTATCACTTCAAGAATGAATGTCAAGAAACACCTACATCCCACCCACTTCTGAGCCCTTGAACTGAGATAAACATTCAGTGATTATAGTCCAAAAGATGTGCACATGCTCAACAGGAAACCAACCAGTTTTAAATCTCCCAGATTACCCCATAGCAGCAAAACACCTTCACAGAGAAATGGGCTGAAATCTTCTCTCTCTCCCATTCACCTGTCAGTATTATTAAACTTCATTGTATAGGAGCTCTGATACTGGTTCTTGGAGCCATGAGATTTGCTAGATCTTTTGTTTTGTAATTACACAGAGAACCTCATCGTGCTTTCACTGAAATCAGCAGGACTGTCACCGAATTTTTTGGGAGAAGGACTGAACCCACAGACTTCATGGTAGATTTAGAGGTTGTTGGAGTTTTATAATTAGGATTTATACAAATGAATAATTACAAATCTTATAATTATGTATATATTTCCTAGTATTATATCAATTGCTTAACTTTTCTAACAAGAAATATTCACCTCTCTCTGAACTCCTCAGTTGTCTATGTGGATGATTAATCAGTCAAAAATGTTAAAGTATAAAGTCTATCTGACAGATTCTGTTGAGAACATATGTGCTGTAATTTTGCTGACTCCCTAGTGAAGGACAGAGTGCTGGCAAAGCCCAAAGGTTTATCAAAACACAGTGATAAATCCCAGATGTGATCTCAGCGTTTAGTACTTTCTATTTTGCTAATGTCTCCTAAAGCAGTGGTGTTGGGTTTTTATTTTTTATTTTCCAAATTCACAATAAATTGGTCTGACTTCTGGTACCTGGCACAGTGGCACACTTCCTCTCAACAACTGTAAGCCTGTCCGAAAAACAGAACAACATCTTTGAGATGGGGTGTTTATATGGGCAACTTTCAGGCACTGCAGTGAATGAGGCCCCACCTTCAAAGGGATTTCAGACCAGTGCTCACCTGATGAAAGCATGAACTGTTTTTGGTTGATTTGATTTACATGGAAGCAGCCAGCTCATTAGCTGAGCTGAACTTAAGGAAGCAAATGTAATGCACATGCAAATGTTTTTGTAGCTATTGGTGTCAATGTTGCTGCAGCTTTCCTTGGGGCAAGAGGACAAAGACAGCAGTGATAAGGCCTTGCAGAATCTACAAGTAGCTAAAGGAGGTCTAGCCACTAAAAAGATTTACATTCACAGGGCTGAGGTTAAAGAAATTAAATGAATGTAGCCAAGGCATGCTGGTTTATGTACTGAATTACACTGTATGCTGCACATATCCACTATCTAGCTATCTATTGTGACAAAGTTCCTGCTCTACCTTGGTGGGTCTTGCACTTATTGGCGAATTTGCTCGCCTTGGAGCTTCACGGCAGCCCCTCAGCTTGGCCGTTTTTCTGAATTCACAGTCCAAGTCGACTCCTCCTGTGTCTGACTAGGAGTTGGGAAGATTTGGGGGGAACCCGGGCCCACCCTCTCCTCCGGGTTCCAGCCCAGGGCCCTGTGGAATGCAGCTGTCTAGAGTGCCTCCTGGAACAGCTGTGCAACAGCTACAACTCCTTGGACTACTTGCCCATGGCCTCCTCCCAACACCTTCTTTATCCTCACCATAGGGCCTTCCTCCTGGTGTCTGATAATGCTTGTACGCCTCAGCCCTCCAACAGTCCGCATTCTCACTCTCAGCTCCTAGTGCCTCTTGCTCCCCGCTCCTCATACGCACACCACAAACTGAAGTGAGCTCCTTTTTAAAACCAGTTGCCCTGATTAGCCTGCCTTAATTGATTCTAGCAGCTTCTTGATTGGCTGCAGGTGTTCTAATCAGCCTGTCTTAATTGTCTCCAGAAGTTTCCTGATTGTTCTGGAACCTTCCCTGTTACCTTACCTAGGAAAAAGGAACCTACTTAGCCTGGGGCTTATATATCTGCCTTCTATTACTCTCCTATAGCCATCTGGCCCAACCCTGTCACACTATCTATCTATGTAGATAGACAGATAGATATAAAAACATGGGGGAAGTCAAAGGACCAACTGGTATATGATGGATATGATCTTAATATGCTAATTCATAGGAAAGTGACAAATTTTATTCTAGATGTGTCTATGTTGAGCATGCAGCCTCTCCTAAAACCATATTCTGTATCAAACTATCCTCTCAGACATTCAACTTACACAAGCTTGATTTCAACAAACTCCTCATGATCACTACAAGAGCAGATTCCGCAGACTCGAGGACCTTGTGATCTGGTCTTTTGTGACCGAAGAACCCCTCAATGCCAACCCTTAAAACTCTCAATTACAAGAATATCCTAGTTCTGTTACGTACATTCTGGTTCACCAGAGAATGTCATGTGAGGTCTTAAATGAAAGCCTGAGTCACACTAGTCATTAATGTAGTTGTGAAATGTACGTACAGATACTATGCAAGGAGATATGTATATATACTGAAAATATATTTTAAAGTCTGTATGAAGGCAGAGATCAGTGTAGCTCTAAATCTTGTCTTTTTCAACAACAGAAGTTGGTCCAGTGAAAGATATTACCTCACCCACCTTGTCTCGCTAAACAAGTTTTCTGTCAGACAGGGGATGTTTATTCACTGGTCTCTCTGTTGAAATGTAAATTAAGTATTGTCTCATTCATATCACCTGTCTAAACTGAATAGAGATGAAGTATTATAAGAATTTCAGAAAGGAACTAACAAGTATAGAAACACAGTGGGAAAACAGAACCTAAAGTTGAGTTACACTTCAAAGGTATGATGAACCATATTTGGGGAACAAAGATGACACCCCATCATCCTACATTTGATATTTCCATTCTGATTGCTTCCGCTGCTGTCTTTTGTTCCATTCTATGAACAAATCTCTTGTCTCCTGATCTGAAATGTCCTTCTTTAGGGTTATTCCTCTGTCTTCCCATAATTTTTTTAGCTCTTTCATGCTCATAGCCTCATAGAATCATGACTGACTCATGGTCACTAATCTTTAACCCTTAAAACTCTCAATAGCAAATTTAAATTTTGAACAGCATGGACGTTCTGATCCAAAACCCAATTGACCTGTGGTGATGTGTATCCTGCCAACTATGCCAAATGTGACCAGCTGCCTTGATGGACCACACTGAGAATGCCACATTCAGGGCAGACTGCAAGAAACACGGCAGACAATCCCACAAAACAGGTGGTTTATTCTATAATTAGATTCAGCAAGCCAGCAACAAAGGAGCTTCTGTAGCACCACACTGGTTAACAAGAAGCCAAAAACAGTTTCCTTTAGGCATTCCAGTCCTTGGCTCTCATCCAGACAAACAGGTCGAATAATAGAATCATAGAAGATCAAGGTTGGAAGGGACCTCAGGAGGTCATCTAGTCCAATACCCTGCTCAAAGCAGGACCAATCCCCAACTAAATCATCCCAGCCAGGGCTTTGTCAAGCCTGATCTTAAAAACTTCTAAGGAAGGAGATTCCACCACCTCCCTCAGTAACGTATTCCAGTGTTTCACCACCCTCTTAGTGAAAAAGTTTTTCCTAATATCCAACCTAAACCTCCCCCACTGCAACTTGAGACCATTACTCCTTGTTCTGTCATCTGCTACTGCTGACAACAGTCTAGATCCATCCTCTTTGGAACCCCCTTTCAGGTAGCTGAAAGCAGGTTCCAAATCCCCCCTCATTTTTCTCTTCCGCAGACTAAACAATCCCAGTTCCCTCAGCCTCTCCTCATAAGGCATGTGTTCCAGTCCCCTAATAATTTTTGTTGCCCTCCGCTGGACATTTTCCAATTTTTCCACATCCTTCTTGTAGTGTGGGGCCCAAAACTGGACACAGTACTCCAGATGAGGCCTCACCAATGTCAAATAGAGGGGAATAATCACGTCCCTCCATCTGCTGGCAATGCCCCTACTTATACATCCCAAAATGCCATTGGCCTTCTTGGCAACAAGGGCACACTGTTGACTCATATTCAACTTCTCGTCCACTGTAACCCCTAGGTCCTTTTCTGCAGAACTGCTGCCTAGCCATTCGGTCCCTAGTCTGTAGCAGTGCATGGGATTCTTCCGTCCTAAGTGCAGGTCCCTGCACTTGTCCTTGTTGAACCTCATCAGATTTCTTTTGGCCCAGTCCTCTAATTTGTCTAGGTCCCTCTGTATCCTGCTCCATGATTTTTCCAGGGATTGAGGTGAGGCTGACTGGCCTGTAGTTCCCGGGATCCTCCTTCTTCCCTTTCTTAAAGATGGACACTACATTAGCCTTTTTCCAGTTGTCCGGGACTTCCCCCGATCACCATGAGTTTTCAAAGATAATGGCCAATGGCTCTGCAATCACATCCACCAACTCCTTTAGCACTCTCAGATGCAGCGCTTCCGGCCCCATGGACTTGTGCTCGTCCAGCTTTTCTAAATAGCCCCAGACCACTTCTTTCTCCACAGAGGGCAGGTCACCTCCTCCCCATGCTGTGCTGCCCAGTGCAGTAGTCTGGGAGCTGACCTTGTTCGTGAAGACAGAGGCAAGAAAAGCATTGAGTACATTAGCTTTTTCCACATCCTCTGTCACTAGGTTGCCTCCCTCATTCAGTAAGGGGCCCACACTTTCCTTGACTTTCTTCTTGTTGCTAACATATCTGAAGAAACCCTTCTTGTTACTCTTTAACATCTCTTGCTAGCTGCAACTCCAAGTGTGATTTGGCCTTCCTGATTTCACTCCTGCATGCCTGATCAATATTTTTATACTCCTCCCTGGTCATTTGTCCAATCTTCCACTTCTTGTAAGCTTCTTTTTTGTGTTTAAGATCAGCAAGGATTTCACTGTTAAGCCAAGTTGGTCGCCTGCCACATTTACTATTCTTTCTAACATCAGGATGGTTTGTCCCTGTAACCTCAATAAGGATTCTTTAAAATACAGCCAGCTCTCCTGGACTCCTTTCCCCCTCATGTTATTCTCCCAGGGGATCCTGCCCATCAGTTCCCAGAGGGAGTCAAAGTCTGCTTTTCTGAAGTTCAGGGTCCGTATTCTGCTGCTAAAGTGAGATATTACTGAAAACATAATTCACCATATCTGAGGTTCTACCAATCCCAAAGCATCAGACATTTACCCCCAGGTCAATATATATTTCAGATTTTACCGAAATATCACACTGTTAGCCAAACTAACTAAAGACTTTTTAAACAAAAGACAAGAAGAGAGTTGCTGAATGGTTAAAGAATCATATACATACAAGTGTTTTTCAGTGTTCATGGATCAGGATCATAGCAGTGATGGAATAGACTGCTGGCTTGCAAAAGTCTCTTAGGTAACTTCCGAAAGATTGGAAGGTCCTCAGTCCATAGTTTAAAATATCCCTTTTAGTTGTAAATCCACAGTCCAGAGAACTGAAGCAGGAATGGAGCAAAATTGAGATGTCTCAGGTGTCTTTTAAATCTTTTGCCATGTGCATGGACATTTACTGTCCCAAACAAAGCCCACAGCCCCATGTATGGAAAGTTATTGACAAAGATGGAGTCTGAGGTCATATGTCCATATCACATGCCCTTACATGTTTTGCTGAATCACAGGGATGGCCATTGGCTCCTTGCTGTCTAAGGCATCCTCTGGAAAAGCTATCTGGAGAGTTGATTCTTCTTAATGGCCCATCAAGCTTGAATAGTCCATTCACAATGGACTGGCAAGACTGGATGTAAACTACCTTGTGAGTGTTACCCCAAGAACAAACATACTTGAGATATAAATACATAGCCAATATTCATAACTTTAGATACAAAGATGATACCTGGATTTAACCAGGATAATCAAACTTGACAGACTGTAACTTTTCCATTGATACCTTACATGATATACTTTGTACAAGATGTGTTGCAATTTTATAATAATGGTATCAATAATATTATAAATTGTCACCCATCTTTTATACGGTGTCACGTTGCACCTAGGTAGTAAATGGGCAGTGCATCTACATGCATGAAAACAGGATCACAACCAGTCATGGTTGCAAATGCTGCAGAAGACTTGAGTGAGACAAGGCTTCTTTAGATAGGAGGTTAGCGTGTTAAGTTTAGGCTCTAGAAAGCATGTTATGATTTTGTTTTATAGCAACCTTTTGTTTCCATTATTCTTACTCACTATCTCTTGACTCTTAAATCTTTGACAACAAATTTATTGTTGTTTTCACTATAAATATATCTCAGTGCCAGGGTACGAAGCTAAGTGCTGATCTTAAGTTGAATCATACATGTCAGTGTGTATACTGTTCGCTTGGGAACAGCAGACCTGGTACTTGTGTGAGTGTTCAGTGGATAAGGGGCTGGACACTACTGGGAATGCTTCAAAAGACTCCGGGAATAGAGTACACCTAGTGTTAACCTGAAAGGTAAAGTAAGGGCTGGCACAGCCCAGAGGAGAGTGCTTGGGTGGCTAACAGGCTGATGGTGTCAGGAAGCTGACACCCAGTTAAGCACAAGCCAGTCTCCCGCTCACTGGAGGAAGGGTGGTAACAAGTTGTCTCACAGTCCTGGGTACCCGAGAATCATCACAGCCTTTATATAATTTCTTTCAGGAGACTGCACACACACAGGCTTTTACTGAATTACAGTGACAAGTCTGGGCATCCCTTTAAAATAATACTTATCAATCTTCACAAAAATCAAACATCCTCATGATGAAAAGAAATTCACCCAGCAACAAAATGGAAGCTAACAAACTGCAAGCAAATACATTAGATTCTGTTTTTAAAACCTAAGGCAGGAAACCTCTCACTCTTCATTCCCTAAATGGAGAAGCTGCATTCTGCTATCTCTCAATGAGGATCCAAAGGAAAATTGCATTGCTTCACCCTTCAACTTCCTTTCCTATCAAGGAAGATAAATTTGAGCTTTCTGTGATGTTTAGTCTTATTATCAAATCCCCATCACAATCATCATAGATGGACATTAATTCACTGTCTTTCTCCAGTTCTTTTATTTAGCTATCCTGCTCACATGACACACCTAGGTTAGCCATTGTCTCTGAGGTTCATTGATGCCTGTTTACAAAATTTATGCATCTTGCTCTTTGGGTGAGCATCCATTATTCTAAATCTATATATTTGTTTTTCCATTGCTGAAAGCTACTTTCAGTACAGGGAAGGGCTCTCTCCATGGGCAATAACCTTGTGAGAAGTATTAATATAAAACTCATTCGTTCAATTCTTAATATTTTTGACATAGAAGTTGTTCATGTATTTTTCCAAAATACATCACCCTAGGACATGATGTCTTCCCTAATGATTGGAGATTACCAGCATCCTGAGAAATCAGTTACAGATGAAAAATATGGTTCACAAATTTAAGGGTGTTTATTGTGAGATGAAAGAAAAATAAAACACAAATATTAATCAAATAAACAAGTGCAAGTGGGACATTTGAGGCTCTGGTGTGTAACCTGTACCATAAATCTGAGGGGTTTAGCTGCAATGCGTATTCCAAAATAACTTCTTCTCCAACCTTACTAACCTGTAACAGAGAGCTTCGCTCACTACCTAGTTGTTCAGATCGTCTTGTTTCCAGGTTCTCCTAGGTTTTCTTTTTTATAGTTTTTTTAAATCTTTGGATATGGGAAACATCCACCTTATCTCCTCCCTCTCCATTATTCAGCCACGTTCTATTGCCTCTGTACTAGATGTCTTTCTCCTTCCTATTTGCATTCCTTCAGTTTGTAACAGAGTTTTATTTATTGTTGTTCTTTTATTCATTTGGGAGGCACTCAAAAATTACTGTGATGAGCATGTCACACTGTCTGGAGTGGGTCATGACCATGAGTGCCAACATTTGGGTAGACTGTCAAAAACAGGGCAGAAAGCCCAAACTGTTGGTACATTCTATAATTAGATTTCACCAACCCAGTAATAAGTGTGAACTCCTAAAGCACTATAACAAGCTTACCGGACAGTCCCCTTGGGCATTCCAGTCTACCTTGCCACCCAGGACTATGTGAAAGATGGTAACTTTACACCAAAAATCAAAATGATATTCAGGTTATTCCCAGTCCCAAAGGACCAATCACTTACCCCAAGTCATTTGTACTCAGATGTCCAACCAAAGACAATGCCTGTAGCCAATCCTGGGCTAAGCTAAATTAAGAAAAGAAATGAAAGGTATTTACAAGATTAAAACAGGAAACATATACACAAAAATGAGTTACAGCCTTATATTTAGAAAGGTAATATAAGCTAAGCAGCTCTATACGGCCTTTAGGGCTGACCCATACAAAGCAGCATGGGGAATCTTTACCCCTCAGAGTCCAGACAGCATAAAGAGATCTAGGCTACGTAAACACTACAGCTTACGTTGGCATAAGTTATGTCACTTGGGTGTGAATCAGATACCCTCCTGAGTGACAGAAGTTACACTGACCTAAGCGCCAGTGTGGACAGCACTATGTCAGAGGGAGAGCTTCTCCTGATGACATAGCTTATGGGGGCATGTTTTTAATGCCGACGGGAGAGCTCTCTCCTGTCAGCACAGAGCGTCTTTGCCACGTGGGCTGCAGCAGCACAGCTGTACCGGCACAGCGGCGTCACTGTAGGGAGCACAGTCAACAGGCTGTTTGTCCTTATGCTGCCTTACAATGGTTCATTTGGTTTCAAAGGCCCTCTTGTCTGCAGGACCGGCCCTTCACACCAATGAATGCGTCTTTTCTTCTTTGGTGGGTTACACAATTACACAGGTTTACAATGCAAATGCTCCCTATGACATTACACCATAGAAGACAGATATTATAAGTAGGATTAATATATGCAGCATCCTACAAGCATTCCATTAAGTGTAAATACTAAACAAACACTAATATCTATTTTAACTGTTCCAACCCACCGGTGAGCCAGACTGGTTTCCAGCCATGCCTTTGTCAGTGTTCAGTGAGGCTCTCGGCCTTGGCATGAGCTGGTGTCTGGCCTGCCAGTGTCACAGAGGTAATATGAGTACCTAGGTAGATATTTTTATTATACTTATTTATTAACTTCAATGGCCTTCAGCTAGGGATAATTTAGAGCAAGTTTTCTGGTGGATTTGGGGCAATTTAACCTACCAATATTCAAAATTTTTTAAAAGAGGGGATGGATAACTTTAGAAAGCAGACAACAGACCATGCCTATGAGTTGCGCGTAAATACTATTTCCCCTATTCTCCCACTTCAGGATACAGGTAATTTCTTTTCAAGTCAATCCTGTGGTGGGAGAATAAGGCCCTGGGTGCCCAGTTAAAAACCCATTAGCCCCTAATTGCAATTCCCAAGTTGGCCACCCTATTGTACCCTGCTAACCATTTTTTTAAATGTATGTCAATTGTATTGAGCCAGCACTGAGATGACCAGAACAGACTACTATCCAAAGTGGTGTGAGAAACCATACGACTTGCCATAACTCACGCTCTTCAAGTGCTGGACACTACCTGTAATAAATAGTTTTGTTATATCAAATTGCAAGAGCAGAAACTTTGTGTTTCCAGCACACTTGCTCTGTAAACATGCCATGGAATTGTAATCTTTTATCAAACAACAAACAATCCGTCATATACATATGATGGGAGGTTATGTAGAGCGTACACTATGTCGGATACTCCTTTTGTCTAGCAGCATCAGTCACTACATATTATAAGGTGCTTCCCTTGCATGTTGCCTGACTAGGCACTGCCCCAAACTGTAACTGGAAGTGTCCATGTATACAACCAACTTCAAATCCTAGTCCGAGTTTGTAAAGATATAAAGTGTTGAAAAGTTTGTTTCTGGAACCCTAATATTGGACTAAATATTCAAGAGTGAGTTCAGCACTTAGTGCACCTGAGATGGGGCTAGTGGTGGCTCACTAGAGGCCAGACTAGTCTCCAGATTTGCAGTGTCTGGCCTAACAGGTCCACCATGTACTCTGTTCCCTAATTACAGGGAATCTCTGGCATTTACCCACTTTAAAAGTGAGTTCTGCTGCTTGTAGCTGATTCAGGGAGTTATTCAAATAAGCAAGGTTCTCCTCCAAGGTTTGGCTGAAATCCATATGATTTCCACCTTGATTCCAGACAGAGGTGTATTAAAATTTATTCTTGTCAAGGAGTAAAACGTTTTTATTTTGTGGTTGATTCTTTGAATATAATTTGCACATTCAGAATGCATGAACAGTCGGCCTGCCCCAAGATTTTTTAAAGGCAAAGCGTCAAGTCATTTGAAAAGTAATTTATCGTGGGTATACAATAAGGTTTGGGATTAGACCTGTGACGTCAATGACAGAATAACTGAAGCATCCTTAATATAGGTTTTCGTTGAACAAGTGCCTAGGTTAGTAAGCGATTATGATTCAGCATAAAGAAACAGTAGAATATAGACTTTAGGTGCATGAGGAAAATACAGTATTTCATCATGAGAAGATATAGAGTATTATTCTGATGTCATTTTCACTGGGGTAGGTTTAGAATAATTCCACTGAATTTGATATAGTACAGCAGTATATTACTGTGTAAATCTGAGGAATATTAGACCATTATTTCAACATTTAACATAAGTACAACTTCAGGAAAACTTCTTCCATGCTGCTTTTTCATACCCCTTTTAATATATGTTTGAATACACAGGTAAGAGAACTCCAGTAAAAATGCCAAATAGCTGGCTCATTTATTTGCTTTCTTGTTATGAATATAAATGTTTAACTTTCTATCCTCACTCTTTTTTTCATTCTCCCAAACTCTGTGACAGAGTTGGACTATATTACTTCAATTAAATTATTTTTATAAAGTAAAATTTGACACAAGCCATCTTGTTTGTCTGTTGGACAGTTGGGAGTAAAATGTTTTGTTAAATACTTGCTAAATACATGTTTCTGCTTTTTTTATTATTATTATTAAGCTGACGAGGGAGCAGAAAATATCTTGCTGCCAGAGAAAAAAATGTCAAGTTTCCAAAATAAACTAAAAGAACACTCCATTTCTGTGGCCTAATGGATCACAGTCACATGCCTTAGAACAGGCAGGTTGAATGAAGCTATTCATTAATTACAGATACTGTGAAAATGTGAAAAACAGGGGGATCTAACTCTCCTCTCACGTCAGTTTTACTCTGGTGTAAGTCCATTGACTTCAGTAGAATTACTACAGATTTACACTACTTTGTGTGAAAGAAATACTGGAGCTTGGGGAAGCTGCAAGTCTGAAGGATGTGGCTGCAGGATGAGGTGAAAGGTAAAAATGGGGACTGAAGAAAGAGCTAAGGATGAGGTGTAGTTGGAAGGTGGGAAGAGTAAAAGAAAAGGGACAGTGTGAAAGTGTAGTCTAAGGGAGGGATAAAGTTAAGCATGATAGGTAATAGAGAAAGGTAAGGGAGATGGGTATGAGAAAATCCTCTCTCCTATATTAAGCCAACAACCTAACCTTCACGTTCAGTTCCTAGCCTTTGCTTATTACCTCATAGCTGCAGTTGTCTCTCCCATGATTATCTTTCACTCATAGCCCAGGCCCAGGGTATTCTCAAAACCTGTGGTTACTGAATTTGTTACAGGATCTATGCACAAAATAGTGATCCAGAAACTATTTTTAAATAATTTTTTCTAGGCCATACAGAGGTGGAGAAAAAAAAATCTTAATGTTGGTGGTGTCTTTATGAATTCAAAAGACCATCTAACACAACTGAAATAACTGCTTTTCAAAAAATGATGATTTAAAAATATTTCTCCTGGAAACGAAAGGAAGTACTTCATCCAGAAAACCTCCCACAAAATTCAATTGGCTTCAGAAGAGCAGTTATGCTAATTTTGAAAACTACATCCCCAATTCCTCAGTCAGTTCCATGTGCCTGACCTCTGTGCCAACACAGTGTCCCATTGACTAGATCCATTTACAGGACTGGGGCCTGTAACTTTGAAACAGAGAGATTTCCTGCATTAAGTAGAACTCTCAACACAACCTTAACTATGGATGTGTTTTAGTTACCTCCATAATAACTACAGGGCTATTGTATTGATGACACTGTACATTTTCAAATTTAACCCAATAAAGGATGTATTTTTAACAAATGTAACTGATGCTGCCACAAAACTTCCTGTCTGCTACACCAGGTTGCCACAGGTTTGAGGTTTCAGAGTATATGGTTACTTATAACCTTCACCCTTACTTCATTCCCCCTGCCATCTTTACTCCATTCCCAATCACCCACTTTCTATCATCTTGCTTACAGCTTGACAGGTACCCTAGTTAAAAACTGTAATTTATAATTTCCTTTCTTTCTTATTTGAGTCTTAAATGCCATGCTTCACATTTAGAAGTACTGACTAGAAGTTCAATGAAGTTATTCATAAAGAACTACCATGTTTACATTAGCAGTTGCACTGCTGGCTGCCAGTTTGTCTCAAAAATGGGATGGAGAATTAAGTCTTAATGAAGGCTATAAGCTCTTTGGTGCAGCGACTTCCTCCCACTGTGTGTTTGTACAGCACCTAGCACAATGGGGTCCCATGACCAGTCATGCCTTTTGCAATGATTGCAATACAAATAATAACTAACAGTAATAGAATAATGAACACAATTATTTGCTGGATGCATTTTTAACCATGTAAATGCTTTATCACAACTATTTGTATATGTTTATATATCTGTTTGTATTCCAACAGCTCTGCTTCATACCCTGTGTGGTCCTACAGAGAAGTCATAATACTGCATGTGTGATATCCCATTAAGTTTTCAGGGATTCAGTTAATTCTTTAGAACATTTTTCTTCCATTTAGGATGTTATATAAATGATATAAATAACAGAGATGGGTAAAAATTGCAAAATTCAGAACTAGATTCCAGTCGAGATTTGCAACACCCCTAAAGTTCAGAAATTGCGAGCTTTGGGATTTTAGTTTAGCCCATTATAATTTCTACCACTGCAGCTAACAACAGTGGCAGAGCCAGGACTAGAATACAGGACTCCTGGTTCCCAGTTAAATATGGGCCATTGGTAAAACTTAGATCCAAATCTAGTTTTCCTTAGACAAAGAGTAACCTATGTTCCATAACTTCTAAATTCTCTGTGATCTGCTACAGCATTATCACAACCTGAGAGATCCACTTAGATGAACAAATGACTTGAACTTTAAACTGTGCTTTCAGTAGTAGGGAATTGCTATTCTGACATTACTGATGTGCAAACAGCTTCACAGCTTGTAGCAGCCTCTTAAATGAAAGCCATTGTAATTTCTCAGTAGCGTACTGTAACAGTAGACCCAGGGTGAAGATGAGGTTATATTTAAATGGTCAGAACTTCAGGGATAAAATCCAGACATTTCTAAACATTTTACTGTATTTCAATGATATAACCCCTAGGGCTGGCCTGTCAATTTCTATTGACTTTAATGGGAGCTGTAACACACATTTTCCAAGATAAGCAGACCCCACACAATTGCACTCCAGGATACCCAGGCTAAATCAGCAAGGAACTTTCAAATATGCTCTCTCTCTCTTTTCCTCTTTCTATCATTTGTGCACACACCTGATTCATTTAGCATTGTCTTTTAACTCCCAGCCAACTGATTCTCAACACAGTGTGTAGGTAGAGCTGTGCTTTTAGCTTTAAGGGTATTAATCTTTGTAGGTGCATTTTTTCAATGGATTTCCATTTCACTAATTTTCAAGAAAGAAAAAACTAAACTATTTGCCCCAAACTGCTCCATTTTTGTTTTCTCCATCACCCACCTGCAAGTACCACATCATACTGCAACCCCAACTGTAGAAACCAGTATGCGAATAAACATAAAAACATGAAGTAATGAGAGAGCTCTAAAGGCCCTGGCCATTCTGAGATGCAGAATAGTCAGTACAAGTTGTTGGACAGCAGTGTACTTAGGCCACTACATTTTAGATACTATGAGACTGGGAAGCCAGTCTCTACTACTGTCCTTTGTGTTTTGCCTTGACAACTCTTTGGATCAAATTTACAGGATTTTTTTATAGTGATACTCAATATTTTAATGCATGCTAGCATGAGTTGCTCAAATGGGGAAATACATCCCGTTTCATTCTTTTTTTTAGTCATCACTAGCTTATAGTTTCCTCTGTCAGTTATTCTTGCTCAGAAACCAAAGTATGCTTGGAATTGTAATTTGGAAAAATGTTGTGGACTTGTGGTAGTGATCGCATTGACTACATGCCATATCCCTCTTAATGAGCTTTGTCATCTCCATATCAAGTTCTGTAATGAATGCTATTTGATCTGCAACAATCCACAGCACTTTTCAGAAACCAATTTAACTTCCATACAGCCACATATAATGAACTGCAATATATAAAATCTATTCTGATTATAATCAGATTACAATAATATCTGACAGATATTTAAAAACCTCCACCCTAGAATAAAATATAATGTATGGTATTTTTCTTGAGAAAATATCTTTAGCTCTTTAGAAGCCATGATTTTGGATGACTCTCTCTTTTCAACAATAATGAAATCAGGGTAATCAAAAACATCACTCCTGTTTGCTGCAACCAATTTATCATCTCATGCAAAGCAATGAGCGCCAGCACCAAGTTGATGGATCTATGCCAGGTTACGTCAGCTAAGGATCTAGCCCTGAGTCTGTGATCTGTTGGCAGAGGCAAACGCAGAGGTGGATGTGAGTGCGGCTAGTACTCAGACACTAGGGCATGGTCTACACTACAAAGTTAGGTCGACATATGCCATGTTAGGTCGAGTTAATAATGTATGTGTCTACACTACCGAGCCTCTTCCGCTGACCTAAAGGGCTTGTAAAGTCGATTTCTGTACTCCACGTCCATGAGACACGTAGTGCTTCAGTCGACAACCATGCATCAACATGGGGATAATGTAGACACTGTGTTGTGTAATTCAAAGGAATTGGCCTCCAAGAGGTGTCCCACAGTGCTCCGCTGTGACCGCTCTGGAGAGCACTTTCAAGTCCACTGTACTTCAGCCAGGTACACAGGAAACAGCCACCCACTTGTTAAAGCCCCGGGAACTTTTGAATTTTCATTTCCTGTTTGATTGTCGTGGAGAGCTCATCAGCACAGCTGACCATGGGTGCTTAAGGTCCATGGGTGCCGCCAATGCGCTCCAGCATGGAGCACACAGGAGGTGGTGATCTGATTGCTGTGTGGGGAGAAGCATATGTGCAGGCAGAGCTCCAAACCAGCAGAAGAAACACTGACATCTCTGCCAAAATTGCGTAGGGCATGGGGGACAAAGGCTACACCAGGGACACACAGCAGTGCTGAAAATAAAGGAGCTTCGGCAGGCGTACCAGAAGACAAGGGAGGTGAACAGTTGCTCTAATTCTGAGCCACAGACATACTGCTTCTATGAGGAGCTGCATGCGATTCTAGGCGGCTACCTCACCACTACCCCAAAACGCTGCATGGATACCTCCCAGGAGCTCCGGGCGACCTCGGGCAACAATGAGGAGCATATCATTGATGAAGAAGAGGAGGAGGAGAATGTGCAGCAAGTAAGCAAAGGATCCATTCTCCCCAACAGCCAAGAACTTTTTTTAACTCTGGAGCCCATCCCCTCACAGGACCAGTTGGCAGTGGAGCGGGGTGCCGAGGAAGGCACCTCTGGTGAGTACACATTTCCAATCAAACTGTAGGGGTTACATGCTATTATTTTTAACGTTGAATCTGAATAAAAGAATTGGGATAGAGGTTATCGGTGGCCATTCCAGCTACGCAAAGGGTGCTCTCTGAAAAAGACTGTTTATGTGCCCGGGGATGGCCTGGGAATCCTCCATAGAGATCTCTAGGAAGCTTTCATGGAGGTACTCTGCAATCCTTTACAAAAGGTTTCTGGGAAGGGCTGCCTCATTTCGTCCACCACAGCAGGACACTTTCCCACACCACGCCAGTATTAACTCTCCTGGCATCATTGCGGCACACAGCATTGCAGCATAAGGACAAGGTCTGTAACCAGACGCTTGCAGCATCTGCTCCCTTTCCGCCTCTGTTACCCTCAGGAGAGTGATATCACTTATGGTTAGCTAGGGGAAATGGGGAAAGTTTTAAATGCTAGCTCTAAAACTGCAAGCAATATGATAAGTAATCCACCCCTGTTTGGTGAATTCTGGGGCACACAACCACACTTTCCCAAGCATGCTCTGTTTGTGGTTGGAAGGGATCACCCTCACGTATTGCGGTGAGCATTTAAAAAAGTGTGTGTGGAGGGATGACACTTTCTGTTTGTCTCCCTTCTACCCCAACCCGGTGCCACTTTTGTAACAATCAAACAATTTGCGGGGCTTTACGCTGGTGCCTTTCCTCAAGCACCATCCAGGGAAAGGGGGAAAAGGGGCTGCGGTGAGGTTGGAACCATTGCTCCCAAGGATGTCTTAATAAAAGATGCAGCACAAAACTTCTCACCCAGGCCTCGTGGCCTTACTCGCCATGGTTGGAGCAGCAAACTGACTTGCAGTAGTCTGTGGTTCTGCTTACATTGTGGCCTGCAGGGAAGTGCATTGAGGGGTGTTTCTTTTATAAAAAGAATTAACCTTGCACCAGAAACAATGTATGCACTGTCAATGCTACCCTTGTGCTTTGTATTCTTTGCAGCTGAAATCTTGTCCATTGGTGCATCCTCCACACCAGGGCAGAGACTTTCCCAGATTAGAAGGCAGAAAAAGAAAACTCAGGCGGACATGTACAATGAGTTAATGTGCCCCTCTGAGAGTGACAAGACGGAGTTCAGCGCATGGAAGATTACACTGTCTGACAGCCTGCACAATGACCGCGAGGACAGGAGAGCATGCAGGGAACACGAGCATGACACGCAGGATGAGATAGTGTGGAGTATGAGGGAGCAAACAGCATGTTGAGGCATCTGATTGAGGTTCAAGAAAGGCAACTGGACGCTAGAGTCCCACTGCAGCCTATGCTAAACCTGCTGCCATTGTCGCCAAGTTCCACATCCTCCTCTCCCAGACGTCCTAGGATGTGGGTTGGGGGAGTCCGGTATCCCTTGCACTCAACTCCAGGGGAGGGTACAAGGGCCAAAAAGCATCCATTCCCACACCTTTGATTGTTATTGCAGTGCAGTTGTAAGCAAGCTGTCCTTGTTTCTCCCTCCCCCTCCCCCATGTTATCAGTCCCTTAGCCCCAGGTTATCTTACTTTTCTTTGCTGTCTCTCGGTGTTTGTGAGCATAATAAAAATAAATGGATTGAGGAGGAAAGGCTCTTTATTCATTCAGCACACAGTGGTTAGCGGGGGTGGCATTTACAGGGGAGTACGTTCAATGAAGGAGACAGCTTGGTAAGGAACAACACACATAAGTGTCATATTACTGTGGGTCATCGATTAAACTAGTTTTCAAAGCCCCGCAGAGATGCAGTGTGCCTCAATGTGTTCTTCTCACTTTGTATACCTTGCTACCATTCCCATTCGTGCACAGAGTACTGCTGAAAATCTGCAGAAATAGAGCAAAAGTAATTCTGCTGGCCCCAGCACGGCCCCGCCAACATTAGTACGCCACGCTTCTGGAGCTGTCAGTGGATACTCCTATTGTGTTACCACTCTACCCCGATCTGATCACACAGGATCACGGTCTCCTTCACCACCCAAACTTCCAGTCCCTCCATCTCATGGCTTGGAAGCTTCATGGCTAAACCCAATGGCGCTCCTGTGCTCAGAACCAGTAAGAAAGGTCCTGCTCAGCAGCAGAAAGCCACCCACCAGGACCACTTATCTGGCCAAGTGGAGGAGGTTCATTTGCTGATGTGCCCAACATTACACTCCTCCATTCCAGGCGTCTATATCACTCATCCTGAAGTACCTTCTGCATCTCAACCAACAAGGCCTGGCAGCGTCATCCATCAAGGTACACCTTGCTGCTATCTCAGCCTTCCATCCGGGCACGTCTGGACGCTCCATATTTGCTAACCCTATGGTAGGACGTTTCCTTAAGGGCCTGGAACAGCTATATCCTCGGGTTAGACAGCCTATTCTGTCATGGGACCTTAATCTGGTCCTCTCCAGATTATGGGACCCCCATTCGAACCGCTGCCTACTTGCTCCCTTTGCTACCTGTCATGGTTGCCATCACATCAGCCAGGAGGGTGTCGGAGTTAAAGGCCCTTACCTCTGATCCACTTTACATGGTCTTCCACAAGGACAAGGTGCAACTCAGACCTCACCTGGCTTTTCACCCTAAGGTAGTGTCACAATTTCATACTAGCTAAGATATTTTTCTACTTGTCTTCTATCCCAAGCCACACAACATTACCCAAGAGCAAAGGCTGCACTCACTGGATGTTTGGTGGGCATTAGCATTCTACATTGAGCCCACAAAGCCGTTCAGGAGGTCAAACCAGCTGTTTGTGGCAGTGGAAGCCCACATGAAAGCATTCCCAGTCTCATCTCAAAGATTATCTTCCTAGATCACGGCCTGTATCTACACACGTTATGAGCTGGCCAACGTCCCAGCCCCATCTCTTAAGGCTCATCCACAAGAGCACGGGCCTCGTCAGCTGTGTTTCTGGCCCAGGTCCCAATACAGGAAATCTGCAGGCCAGGTACTTTTCCGGTCTGGGAAGAAAGTTCCTTCTTGCAGTTTTCTGAACAGACCGGAGATCTTAAAGATGTGCATGTCATGTACCTTTCCCGACAATCCCACGTTGACATCAGTGAAATGGCCCCTGTGATCCACCAGCGCTTGCGACACTATTGAGAAGTACCCCTTGCGGTTTATGTACTCTTTGGAAAGGTGGCTTGGTGCCAAGATAGGGATGTGCGTTCCGTCTATCGCCCCACTGCAGTTAGGGAACCCCATCATGGCAAAACCATCTACTATGTCCTGCATGTTTCCCAGAGTCACTATCCTTCTTAACAGAAGTCTATTGATTGCCCTGGCAACTTGGATCACAGCAGACCCCACAGTTGATTTACCCACTCCGAATTGATTCCCCACTGACCGGTAGCATTCTGGCATTGCAAGCTTCCACAGAGCTATTGCCACTCACTTCTCAACTGTCACAGAAGCTTTCATTTTAGTATTGCTGCACTTCAGGGCTGGGGAAAGCTCTTCACACAGTTCCATGAAAGTGGCCTAGCACATTAAAAAATTCTGCAGCAACTGCTCATCATCCCATAGCTGCATAACTATACAGTCCCACCAGTCAGTGCTTGTTTCCCGGGCCCAGAAGCAGCGCTCCACCATGTTAAGGTGATGCATGACTGTCGCTAGCATCTGCGAATTGCTCCGCTCCATGGCTTCCAGCAGCACTGCTTGCGTGACTTCACATTGTTCCATGCGGCGGCTTCGGCTGAGTAAATACTGCAGGATAAGGCGCAAGGTATTTGTAATGCTCACAACAGTGTACAGCTGAATGGGGTCCATGCTTACCATGCTATGGCATCTCCGTGGGTAACCCAGGCTTAGGAAAAAGGCGAGAAAAAGGCTTGGTTTGTTTGCTGTTGAGTTCAGGGAGGGAGGAAAGAAGAGAGGTAAGTGCATGATGGGAGGCTAATGTCATGTTCCCATAACCACCCATGCAAATGTTTTGGTCCCATGAGGCATTGCAAGCCCAACCCTATATTCCACACGGCTCCATGCACTGTGGGATAGCTACCCACAGTGCAGTGCTCATCAGTCGATGCAAACCCTCTTGGTGAGGATGCACTCCTCCAACACAATGAACATAGAGGGGACATGCAAATCAACTTGCTTAAATCAGAGGTTTAAATAAAATCTACCGAATTCAGTAGTGTAGACATACCCTAAGTATACAGTACTTCCTATAGGAGGTTTTTTTTCTTAACGGGGCTGTGTTTCTGCATCCATTATCATCACTATCTGCACTGAAGGATGGGCATTCATAATTTCACTTACATATGCCAAGAGGGGAGGAGGATAAATGATATACAAAAGATTATTTTGTCTGAATGAAATTTACACCCAATTTAAGGCCTCTTTATACTATTAGAGTGATGTAATTGAGAATCAGACCCTCAGAGTGATGGAAAATTGGCTCAAGCAACAAAATCTGAATCCAACTCTAGATTTCCAACACTCCAAAGTCTGGAGTCATTGAGATATGGTTTAGCTCATTATGAAGATAGGGGCCACTTACAAAATTTGGATGTGGATCCAGTGTTAGTTCTCGCTGTCTGCCTCATCCCTTTCCCCACAAAGTTCAGGGACATTCAGGACCAGGTTCAGGGCCAACTCTAGTAGAGACTGATGTTAAAGGGAAACCATCAATTTAATGATCACATTTTGTTCCTGAACATTTTGTACCTACTATAGTTAAAAGATTCTGATAGAAGTCAGCACTCACACAAAAATTCTGTTTTTCAGATTGTTGCCTTTTCTGCATGTGACAGCACTTTCTGTGTAGTCAGTTATCCTGTTCTCTTCTAGTCAGTTTCTCTCTTCCTGAAAAGTTTCTTAATAGGAGAACAAAATTATCATATTATGGAAAATGTTAAGTAGCTTAACTATAGGCACTGGTGCCAACTCTGCAATTAAAAGTTTATTATATGTATTACAGTAGCGCCTAGAGGTCTCAATCAAGACTGGAGTCCTGTTGTGGTAGGTGCCATGCAATTATACAGTAAGAAAAATAGTAAAGAATATGAGCCATGCAGTGCTGCTCAGCATGTATATAAGGACTTTTGATTTACTACACATTAAAAAAAAAACCCTTTGATGTTTGTACCATCACAGTCACAATGTTCTGTACAATGTTCTGGTTAGACAGGAATTCTTGTTGGACTGAACTGAGAGTAATCAAAATGCAAAAAAGCTTTAAAGCTGGACGTAACAGGCAACTAACTTATGTTACCCCATCTTTCCTTACCCAGTACCTTCTTCCTCTACTCATAATTATTTTTCTATTGACCCTCATGATTTTACCACCTGATGAGCATTGCAGATTGCTCTTCTCTTGGCATGTTTGGTAGTCCAGCAAAGAGACAAATGTCAAGAATATTTTGCCTAATTAATTTTTCTTTTAAAGCATTCTTTATTGAATTTGGCTGGGAGTATCAAAAGAGCCTAAGGGAGTTAGATGCCTAAGTTTCACTGAAATACATTCGAAACCTAACATATTTGGAGGTGGGTGCTGAGTTCCTTGCTTTTAAGACACATAGTAAAGAAAAACAATTTGGTTCATCCTTCAAAGCACTTTCAGGTACCAGGTGTTTATATGTATGTTTTCCTAGAAGTAGAACTAACACTTTGGTAACCCTGCAGCCTGCAGGGAAAATAGGCTCCAGGAAACAATCTTTTTAAAAAGTTGGGTGTGTGCAACTGCTTGTTTATTTTGTGCACACAATGACTATAGTTGTGTGTCAAACTATATAGTCACATAGATTAGGTGTACAATTAATTGCACATACATTTTGGATGCCCAACTTTTAAAGAAATCAAATCCAAGCTCTCTGACTCCGACAGTCAAAGAGATAGTTGAAAACTAGGGAAGAATGTTTACACTGGAAATGGGAATTAGTGCACTTGCATAAGAATATGTGACTCTGCTGCAGTCAAGGGAGTTGCTTCTGCTCTTTTCAAGAAGCAACAAGCTTCTTTGGTCAACCGGCTATATAGTTTCCACCCTCAGAGGTTCAAATGCTATTGTTTGGAACAGTTTCCTGTTAACAAGTTTGCAGTTACCATAGCACGGCAAACTCATGTTTCACACGCAATCCAATCACAAATACCATCTAGCTGAGGAACTGATAAAGTCCTTGGTAAAAGAAAAAAAAACATGTGGGCTGAGTTACTATAATTGCATCTGCAGTAAAACAAATGTTATTTTTCCACATTAATAAAGGAAGCAAAACCCTCTGCAAGGCAGACCTATTCACTCACTGCCCCTCTCCTAACCAGGTTCTATATTCAGCTATATTCAACTTTAACAGAGGGCCAGATTCTGTCCAGAGCCTGCACAGGTGTGTAAGGAACTTCCACTCCCACCTCCTTTGTATTGTTGCAGAGTCTGACCAGAATCCTGATGGGAAACATAGTCTCTGCTCTGCAAGACCTAGAAAGTAGAAGGGGTAAGGGCAGAGCCAGCACTTTGCCTTCTACACATCAGCCAGCAATGTTGCCGAGATGGAGAGAGAGAAGTATGTTGTAACCTCTTCAATAGTAATACAGCAGGTGGGCTAACATGTGCTACCTGGAAGATCACAGAAGATAATTTGGTTGTTTAAGCCAAAATGCCTGTTGGGGGCTCTGGATACTGTGCATCCCCTTAGTGCTCCTTCTAATACACATGATGGTGCCTAAAGGATAAATCTAGCCCAGGGTTTGTGCCTGTATCTTCTGTTTCCCCTCAGGTTACTAGAAATTATTCCTTCACAAATCATTTGGTGGCAGAATTTCAGGAGAGTTTGGAGCTAATTCTCCTTTTGCTTATATTCGTGTAAATCAGGAGGAACTCTATTGAATTCAACAGAAATTATCAGTTTAAACCCAGTGTAAGTGAAAGGAGATTCAGGCCCCTTATCTGTACACAGTCAGCAGATCTGATTGCACAGTTTTACTAGACATATGCTCAGATACAGCTTGCAGTATCTATTATTGTTCCAGCACTCTCATCCACTACCAAGCCAAAAAACTATGTTAACCACTAACATGGGCACTCCACTATACATGGGGTAAGAGAAACTTGGAGAAAATCAATTGTAGAGGGATCATATGTGGGACCAAGTACATTAAACAAATAATGCAGTTTTGGTCTAGACGCATTTTAGTTTATTTTAATATGGGCTGCAAAAATCCACATCAAGTAGAAAAAAAAGTCATTTCCAAAACTTATATTGGTTTCAAAAGAAAGAGCTGTGCGCTGTTTACTGTTGACAAGCAACATTGCACTCAACAACCTTTCCCCAGTGAACTGGGATATTTTCCCAAGTAAAAATGATATATAACCGCTTTTAGAGGAGAATTTGTACCTTTATAAAATTCAAATGTAAAATTACAGAGTGTGACACAGTCCCCAGGAGAGAGACACACTAATTTGTATGCAGATTATCTGATGATCACACAGTCATGTACCCACAAGATAGTTGCCATTTGGAGATTTCTTGTCACAGTGAGCTGTTGCAAAATGATAACATCTGCAAAAATCTCAGAGTGTATAAATAGGCTTGGAAGTATTAGATATTTATCCGTAAATGTCAATTTCACGTACATAGAGACCAATGAAAAATATTTCTGTTGCTAATCAAAATTTATATACAGGCAAAGTAAGAAAAATACTGATGGAGAACTTATTAGTAAGGCTACGATTTAGTCATGGGTATTTTTAATAAAAGTTATGGACAGGTCATGAGCAATAAACAAAAATTCATGGCCTGTGACCTGTCCATGACTTGTAATATAAATACCCCTGATTAAATCTTAGCTGGGGGTAGGGGGGGCTGCTGCTCTGGAGGTCCCCAGATAGAGCTGCTGCTGCTGGGGGAGGCTGGGGGCTGCTGCTCAGGCGGGGCCTGGGGCCAGCAGCACAAGCTGCCAGGGCCGCTGAACAGCAGCTGCTCCAGCCACCCCTAGGACCATTGCTGGGGGCTGCCAAGCTGTGGCTGTTCCTGCTACCCCCGAGACCACTGCTCAGGCAGTCCCCAGGGCCAGCCGCTCCCACTGCTGTTCGGTCGGTCCCTGGGGCCAGTTGCCTGGGGCTGCCCGAGCAGTAGCTCATGCAGCTGGCCTCGAGGCAGCTCTAGCAGCGGCCGGTGCAGCTGGGTGCAGTGCCACCCAAGCGGCTGGCTGTGAAGGCACTCTAGCAGTTGCCGGTGTGGCTTGCCCTGGGGCAGCCTGAGCAGCTAGCTCTGGGGCCAAAGACTTGGGTGGCCCTGGGATCAGAAGTCACTGCAGAAGTCCCGGAGGTTGCAGAAAGTCCCGGAATCCCTGACTTCCATGACCTCTGTGACAGACAAGGAGTTCTAGTTATTAGAGTTTGATTTAAGGATATTTTCTTTGTATATTTTGCCATGTGATGTTAACAATTTGTGTTTTAACAGTTATAAAGCTTTCAATTTTTGAATCTTAATGTGTGCTGCCATGGAATAAATATAGTCTGGCCCCCTCCAATAATAACCCACAACTGATAAAATGTAAATTGATAAAAATTGAAAAAATGCTTACTGGTAAACATTGATCCTATCCACTGAAATGATAAAATAAATATGGCATTTTGCTAAGCCTATGTATAAAGAAACAGTACTGTCTTTTGGATGAGATAGAGCATAACATGCCTGGAGCTTGTCTCCATGGTGCATTATTCCCCACCAGAGGGGTGTAAATTTTAGTCTGCTCCAGTGTCCTGTGCACTAACTAGCCCAGTGGATCCATCTGGTGTACACTAAAAGTTCTCCAGTGTGCATTAATGTAGTCCTGTTTCAAATGTAGTCCCTAATGAGCAGTAAGGAACTTTTAGTGCATGGCAAGAGGCTCCCCATGGGCCAGTTAGTGTGTGGCAGACTAAAGTTTACACCCCCTTGGTGTAGACTAATGTACTGTGGACAAGCCCCTGGTCACTAATGGTCCCACACCACTTTCCACATTACAACTCAAAAAATTGGAATCTGCCTAATAACTCCCCTCGCGGGTTCCATTGGAGAAATTATACTTCACAGCTCTCCTAAAACTTCCTTGAAAATGATTAGGTCAAATAAATTCAGCGCTGATTGATACTTTGTACAATTACACCTGACATGAAAGGGATTGTGCAGAATGTCAGTGCTGGATTTCTCCAAAGTCTACAAAAAGAGGCCCAACAGATCAAATTCTTCTACTCTCAATTCCACTGATAGAACACCAAGGAAGTTAACTGAGTACAACTGAGAGAAGGTTTTAGCCTTAGGAGTGTATTGTTCAGGAAGAGAAGTGGATCTATTATTTATTTGCCACATAATATTAAATATTAAACTGTAAGATTACAAAGCATGGATGTTTTACTTTAGCCAGGAATGTTTTTGAAATACCAAGAGCAGTTTGCTCACTGCAGCAACCCTAATCCATTTTATACACACAAAAATTATGTTCTTCAAAGTTTATCAGTTGGCAAGATAATTCCTCTTAAAAACAGAAGTTCAGCATGAATGTGACAGTGCAACAAGCTATGCGGCAATAACAGTCAACCAAAATATTTGTTGCTGTGTACGCTGCTGTGAAATAGGACTATATACACTGGAAGTAGTACTAACATTATCAAACCAGCCCCAACAAGTCAAAGGCCTAATGAGGTGCAGGGTCTGAATGATGTAGAGTGAATGAACTAAATGAAAATACATTAATTACTGTGGAACTGCAGTTACTATCTGGGATTTTTTCCCCTTGCAATATTGAATCTGAATTTCACAAAGCAACATTTCTTAAACCAGCAAAATGTGAGATTTGTTTGGAATAAAAGGAACAGCTTATGTGAATTGAACGTATGGAATAAAATAAAATACAGACCACGTTTGACCTTCAGGCAAAACGAAAGGGATGGATGTAAATAGGAGAAGAATTTAAATGAAGATGGGATCATTACTGCAATTTTAGGTCGCTGAGCCCTCTTCTGAGACAAACACATGCCACATGTCACTTAAGAGGTGGTTTCAAATGGATCTATATTTCTAGGCCCCCTCAGAGTTGTGTTTGGCAGTGTGTCAGTTTATATTTTATACAAAATACATGGTACTGCACTGAGCAGTGCATGGGCAATTACAATAGTGGTATCGGCAGTGTTTGTACTATAAGAGACATGGGCAGAATTTATACTGGACTAAAAACTTATCGCTTGGCACAAATCTGTAAACTATTTTGGTAGCTGAACTCTCGTTTAAAGGGGGGGAATATTCTCATCTTCCTCTGGGATCAGGGACTTCTCTTACTGTTCTCACACACTAAAACTGTGCTGTGAAGATATTCCCCCTTTCCCTCCTGACAGGCATCACAATACTGCGTTCCAGATCCCACTCTTTTCCTCAGCAGCAAGGATAGTCTTGGTGAAGGAATAATTTGGGAGAATTCTCTTTTCTCACTCTTCATCCCTTCCCCACTGTCATCCAGTCTGTTTGGATTTTTATTTTTATTCAGCCATGGCTCCTTCCCACACCATTCCTGGGTTGCTCCCCACTATCACTATCCTCCAACCCACTTGCTCCCTGCTGCTCTGTGATCTCATCGTCCTCTCACACTATTCTACATCACACTTGCTCCCTCTCAACCCCTGCCCTCCCTATCCTCCATCTTGCTCATACTCTCATACCATTTGTTCAGCCCAAAGCTTTTTATTATTATTATTTCTATTGATTTACAGGTCACTTCAGGTCACCAACTACTATGTTCATCCACAGGTTTCCCTTCCCCCCACCCCACCCCATTTAAGTGCAGGTCTCCACAAGTCCCACAAGGCCCTCCTGAATGAAGGGAGGCAGCCAGAAATCCCGTCTCTTATAAGTGAGCTCAGAAATATTTGCCCTTGCGAGTTCAAATCTCTGGAGAATACCTCGTTGAACTTCTGAAGTTTAGTTTTGCATGGAATTTGTAATAACAGGAAAGAGAAATATACAGCCTTTCAGTGCTTGGAATCGCAAAGTGTCATGTGGTTAGGAAAGGTATGTCTGGGATTATCGTATAGCTGTTACTCAACCTAGACACAGAGGAGCTTTGTGTGGTGAGTTGAGGCATCTTTAGCAAGGCAGACCAAAATACAGACATACGGCTGAGGCTGAACTGGTTTAGACTGACACAGACAAGTTACAAATCCTGAGCAGGTTTCAGAGTAACAGCCGTGTTAGTCTGTATTTGCAAAAAGAAAAGGAGTACTTGTGGCACCTTAGAGACTAACCAATTTATTTGAGCATGAGCTCACGAAAGCTCATGCTCAAATAAACTGGTTAGTCTCTAAGGTGCCACAAGTACTCCTTTTCTTTTTGCAAATCCTGAGCACAAGACATTAAAAATGTTTCTGTTAGAAAAATAAAATCCCAGTGTTGGCCATCTTCAGACTAAACTTTTAGCACAGGGCAGAAGTTCTATTCCTCAGGACCTCAATTTAGAGAGTCAAGGAGGAAATCTGTGGATCATCATCACTTGGCAGAGGTCAGTTGCTCTCTTTGTGGAGCTAGAAAGAAGGAAAGGATGCTTGTTTTTCCTATAAAATTTCCATCCCAAGCTACTGCATTATTGTCTGAAGTTTTATTAGATTTCTAGCCATAAAATAAAGAAAGCGGGGGAGGGGGGGCTAAAAACCAGATATACTGCTCATATAGACAGACATATTGTGAATGGTATAAAAAGATGTTCTTATACAGAAAGTAGAGTAGGGCTTTCTATTCCTGGGTACCTACTTGCAATTAACTTAGGATATCAGAGACAGAAAGTGACTCACAGAAACCTCACTGGAGTAGAAAAAAATCCCTAATATAATAAGGAACAACAAAAATAATTTTTCTGCAGAGATCTGCCTGTGTAATAAAATGTGTGCAATACAAAAATCCCTATTGTAATTTAGGAATTTAAACAAGATTTTTTAAAAAGCTATCCTGAAACCATCTGAGCATTTTCAAAGCCAGCTTGGAGATGAAGGTCCAGATTTTTAAAGCTATATAGGCATTGCTGTTCTCAGCATTGCAAAAGTGCCCAAATCACTTTTGAACATGAGAATTAGGCTCTTAAATCCATTAGGCTTTGCCACACTGATCGCAGCACTACCTAAATACCCTTCAAAATCTGGATCATATTGCTTATTTGGTGAAAATTATGCAGACAGAAAATGGCACTCAAAAGAAAAGAAACTGGCCAATTTCTTATTTCCATCTGGTACAGAACTGACCCACTCTTCTGCCCCCAGGATGCATTTGGTTTATATTTTATGCAAAACCTTTCTCAACTGGATCCCCTAAGACCAGACCTTTGAGGATCAGTTTATAAGCCTGTAAATCATATTATTATCAGTAGGCAACACACCATTGCACATAAATTTTATGTAGGCCAAAGCGTTCAAGCAAGAGATTTCCATGGAGACTATAAGGTTTGACTACATGGAGCAGCAATGCGTACTTCAGGGGTGTGATTTCTAAAGCACACTAATGTGTTGTGTACTAACTGATCCTTGTAGATCTTGCTGGTGTGAACTAAAAAAGTTCCCCAGTGCATTTTAACCCAGTACTGTTTCAAACAGGATTCCATTAAAGCACACTAGGAAGCTTTCAGTTTGTGCCAGCAGGGTCTACACAGACCAGTTAGTTATGTCCTGTGTCATACACAGGGAAGGTCAAAGATGACAAAAATCTAGCACAGACACAGAGATCAGTTGCATATGGCAGAGCCATCACCAAATTCTTGCCAACTTGGGACAGAGACTTCATTATTACCATCAGCAGTACCAGTAACTGTATTACACCAGAGAACTCTAGAACTTCTACAGATTCACATATATGTGAGGAAGTAGAGGAACTAACTACATTTATCTACAGATACCACATTTCAGCAGGCTCCAGACAGTGACCAAGGGAAACCAAGAAAAGATAATCAAGGGACTTTTTCACACCAGTACTACTCAACGAGAGAGAGACATTTACTTACCTACCCTAACAATTACTTGTTAGTTAACTAAACTAGACTGTATTTGTAGTGCAATTTATTCTGTGCAACAATACATTTTCATGCCTGTGAAGTAATGTATTGGTTCCTAAAACAACAATTGGAATTTATCTTTCAGCTCCTAAAAATTATTCTCCCTGGTTTTCTTCACAGACTGATGAAAGTTCTAATAATCTGTTCAGAGGCCTTCATCTTGTCACAGGCTCCATTACACCGCCACCATAAACTCCAGTTACTCTTCCCACTCTTCTCTTGCTTCCAACAACAAAGTAGAAACAGGACAACCCTTTTCCATCAATATGTTCTTCAAGGTAGCTTAGCTGCCAAATTCTAATGGCCAGTGCTCCACATCTGGGCTCTACTAAACTGAAAAATATGTAAAATATTGAGAATTACATGCACTGTAAGTTTGCTAGGAAACCTCTTTTCCCTCTCCTCTCCTCCCCTCTCCTCAATGTTTAAAGAATGTTTTATGAAACTAAAGGGCCAGTTAATTCAGCCCTAGGGTAAGCAGAGGACACAACTGTGCAAAAGTCAAGCTTCTGATGTCAAAATTCATACACATAGTGTTCTGTACAATTAGCCCCAAATATTACAAGAAGTTACAGTTTTGAGAAGGTTACTACTGGCTTCTAGAGTATTGTGTATGTCTAAGGGAAGAGAAAGCAATTTCTCCATGTGACTCGATTAAATGTTACTTTAACAACACAGAAGTGGAGTTCTCCACTGATGGATGATATAGAATATTTTCTTAAGAGCATTCGCAAACTACCCATTCAGTAGTTTCTCTAGAGAAACTGGCCTATAAAAGACAATCATAACAGACCTCTTAGAAATGTGGGACCAGATCCTCAGTTCATGTAAATAGGCATAACTCTGCTGAAGTCATTAGAACAACACTAATTTATGCTGAAGATCTGTCCTGTATTCTTTTTTAATTTTTTGGGGGGGGGAATGGGATAGGATGGGGTCTTTTAAAAGGGGGATGCGGGGCCCGTCAAAGATAGCTAACTGACAACCCTAGAAGCTGAAGCCCTTTAGTTACCTACACACAAGGCACAGCACAGGCAGTGACAGCTTCCACCACACTTCTTGCCAGCGTGCCTCAACCCTGACCTGGGGGAACCACCTCTAGAGCAAGGGATGAGCTCAGACTCCTTGCTTGCTCAGTCCTTGGCCTCTGCTGAGGCTGCCAACAACGCTGCTAATTAGTGTCCGTTATGCTGATGGCTTTCTGAGTGGTCCAATGGAAACCGGTCTGAGGTCACCAGCTAATTTTATGCTAGCCCCCGAACACCCATGATATACAACAAATTTTGAACACAAGGGCTTTGAACTGGTATCTGAGAAGTAAGAAGCACAGTATGTGGTTTATATGTTTTAAAGTGTGTTTTTAGCTGAGCTTGATGGATCAATTGTATTGCTTATGAAACCCTCCTCTTTTAACTTTATTATTGATGTTTCCATACATTCTTTAATTATCCTATTGACTCCTTCCATTTTCAAATTTACAGAAGAAACTCAACATAATGTTTAACTCACACAAACACATTCCTAGAGGTCTGATCTCCAAGGGATTCTAAACATTTTCAGCAAAGTAGCTTAGTCATAGAGGAAGAAATGTCATAACACATTAAAAGAGAAACCCATAAAAATCTCTGTAGTCTAATTCCTGTGAAAAAAAAGTTCTTATAATTATTGCAGTTTACTGCAACTCCAAAGCTCCATATAAAGAGTGTTCAGACTATATAAAGTCATAATTGTCTCTGCCCCAACTGCCTTTGAGCTCATGTGAGAATTCTACTTCATAATGTGGTGGTATCATTTTTTTAAGTATAGAAGTCCTTTTTGCAACAAGGTACATTGATAAAACTTTTAGCCTACAACAGGCATCTACACTTGTTCAATGGTGAAAATTCATTTTTTCTATTTAAAGTCTGAATAACTGGGCTTTATGCAAGTGAACTGGAGAGGAGTGGGAGCTAGGGAGCTAAAAACCAATACCATCTAACTCAGGGCCAAGAAGAATACAAGTTATAAAAGTGTTGGGGGAGAAGGGGGGAAGGAGCTGTCTGCTTAAATTCCAGTGACATTTTTATGATTCTCTTCACTTACTGTGTCAACCAGGGCACAAACAAACAAGGAGAAGTCACTGTGAGTTCATCTTGCAGGAGCTGAAGGCCTGCAAACACAGCAGATGAAGGTTTTGTGCTCTGGAACAAGTTTTCTGGGAGACCCGGTTTCTCATAAGCCACACAGTAGCAATGAGAGGAGCTGGGGAAGCTCTTGCTGTCACCTCCCAAGGCTGAACTCTCCAGAGGTCACTTTCAGCTGGGGGTCCCTATCTCTGGGATCTGCTTCCCTAGTGGTCCAACACAGTCCAAGTCCAAGTCCATCAAGCTCCACGATACAATTAGTTTACTGGATTTATTACCTGTTTGGTTTTGTTTTATTGTTTGTAAATTTCATGTTGCTCCTCAGAAGGATACAGTTAACATCATCAAGAGTATCAGTAGTTCTTTTATGCTGCCTATCCCTGGTAGTTAGGTAAGATATATATTTTTAGTTGCACAATAAGCGCTAGTGGCAAAGACTATACTCACTCTGTAAAATTAGAAAAATTAAAATCGACTTAATTGAAGAAGACAGTGCTAATCCTGGAATACTGAATGGCAAGAATAGGAGATGCTGGAAGGGCACTATAATCAATGGAATGGAGTAAAAGCTACAATGTATGCAGCAGACAGTGTGTAGGAGGAACTTGTCTGTGAGGCAAAATTAACTATTGTTCAGTGTCATGACAAAACTGACTCCTGCTATGCCCTCTCCAGCTTCGTGAATACCACCCTGACTGATAAAATCATAGCTCTTGTAAGTCAGGCTTTTTTAATTGTTGAAAACATTGAGTCAGACTCAGCCATGTTGCAAGCAGGTGCTACACCATGTTAGTTGATGGAGCTGCGCCTGTTTACATGCTTGTTAAATTTGGTCCATGGGCTTAAAAGGCCACTGGGACAATTGAACCTCAAAGATGGCATTTTTCCGCTCTCTCCCTCTTCTCAGTCTGCTTGTTATCATCCACAGAGAATCACTTCCACTAGCATACCTCCAACTAGTCAGGCTGAGGTCAGAGGAAGGCATTTTCTTAGTTCACTGTGTGGCGCTTCTGACTATCAATTACAAAGACCCCATTTTGAATTTCACATCAGATAATATGCATGATATATGTACAAAACAAATCCACCACCTGAGAGAAAACTCGGCTAAGTTGTTAAGGCAAATCAAATGTCTGTCTACCAGTCACCAGGTAAAACATTGTCACTTTAGAAATTAACCACAGAAAAGTATGGAAATGCTGCCATGTCTTCCTGGACCAGTGCAGAAAATTGTTATAATGTGATTAGGTCTTGTGAATGGCACCAAGGGCTTGATCCAAAGTCCATTAAGTCAATAGAAAGAGTGCCTTTGGCTTTAAACAAGATCTTTAAACTGTAGGTAGAATTACTGAAACTGCACACGCACAACCAGCTAGATGTATAATGTGATAATACAGAGGTAACTAGGCAAAATTTAATGGCCTGTGACACACAGGTCAAAGGAGATGATCTTCTGGCCCCAAATTCTATGAATCTATTAACTGATCCTTTGCTCATTGAATTAATGCAATTACATTGTCAGTTATGGGAAATGTGAGAGAAAATTAGATGCACAAATAACCATACAATTTACATGAACATGTGCAAGCAAATGGGCCACTATGATATTGCTACCTTTTTTTTTTTTTGTCTGGCTATCCTGAAAAAAGGACAAGAGACACTGGATATAGTTTAATTAGGCCACAATTTTCTTCTTCAATGTCCAGGAGTACCTAACAGATAAAACTGTACAATGCAATTCCATAAATCATTTCAATATATATCCAGAGTGCTTCCATCAGCCCTCCCTGTTACCCATCCTGCTGGGACTTCACCATTCCCCTTCTTGAATGAGGGTTAAGGATGGGGGCTCCCTGTGGTACCAGTCATAGGCAACCCGAGCCCCCCATTTCTGCTCCTTTAAAGAATACCTCCTTTAAATCCTTTATCAATCAATTTTATCTGATCACTGTATCCCTTCCCTACAGAGTACCTGCACTGGACATCCGTCTCATGTTGACATAAGGAGTTTTGATGTCATAGCCTAATTTCCGTTTCATGTTCACCTCAACTAAGCCACCCACCCACCCACACACCATGGGGAAGACAAAAAAAAAACCCCACAGTTTGTCTTGGCCAATCTGGCAGTCTCCCCACAAAAAAATCCAATGGGGGAAGGCCAAAAAAATAAAACAAACAAACAAAAAAAACAATTTTGCCCTGGCCAATCTGGTGGTGAGGGAAAAATTCCTTCTCAGCTCCCCTAGAAAGGAGCAACTAGCACAGTGCCCACAGCACATCCTAATAAAACTTGATACTTCAGCATGTCCATGGTAGGCGCTGCTTTGCCTGGTCCAGGTAAAAGAGGGCTTTCCCCACTCTGGTATGGACCTATATAGTCCCCCTTCTCTTCTGGTCACCTTGGGAGGGATGGGTCACTGTCCCCACACTGACCTGGTCTTCAGCAAAAAGTCACTCCCTGGCTCTCTAGCCCTTAAAGGGGCACAAACCTTTTCCAACAAGCCAGAGAACAGCCCAGTGCTTAATGTGCAGTGAGGTCATTTTAAAGTGCTTAGTGGGATAGCCTCTGGAGGATCATTTTTGTGATGTTTCCAAGGAATGCGTCTGTCATCAAATCCATTTGACAATAAATATATTTAATGACGTATCTTGAGACAGAATCAGAGCATAGCTCTGAAAAACCTTTACATTTACAATGCTCAGTACTAATAAGATTATAACATGTACAACAGTGTAGTCAAAATGATACATATATCTAGAATATATTTTACAAAGTTCTCCAATAAAACTTCTCTGAATGGCCAAAAATCATGAAAATATTTTTATTATAAAAAACACCCTGCAATCTGAATTTAAAAAATAATTCTATGATACAGTTACAGAGCCATTCTAGTGTACAGTGACGTTAGCACTCCTGGAAGTGTACGCTTAACCCAGACAACCCCAACCATGGATTGAGATGGGTATGGCCAGTGACTTTGTAGCCATATGTGTGGTCTTGACTCAGGACCAGTGCTTAGTGGTCAGTCCTCAGTGTTTGCAGCAGAGATACCTAGAAACCTGACGTGGCACCCACTGTCTCCACCATGGAGGTGAAGGGATTGTACGGTAGCCTTGAAAAATGGAAGTGGACAGTTCAATTCCAGGAACTCCAGGAGCCTAGCTACCATTTGAAGGCAACTACTCCACTAAATTGGTCTCCAATCTGGAGGCCCTGTCCTCAATTTATGTGGCACATAGCCACCTATTGGAGTAACCTGATTGGAGTCTACTTGGAGCCGGGCACTCCCTGGATGGAGGAATTCCAGGCCCTGGAACTCAGGAGTGGAGGGGGAAAACCAAGCTGAGTAGTGGAGAGGGGGCACTTCCCAACCTGTCTTCCTCCTCTCTCTCCCTGAGTGCATGGATCTGTGCGCTATGCTATCCCATGAGTCTCCCTGTAACACACAAGTGGGTAAAAATCCAGACCCAACACAATGTGACACAACTTGCCAGTAGGACTATAGTGGAGCGCACAGTTGCCAACTTTCACATGGTAAATAAGTACCCTGACTTTCACAATAAGCCAAAAATCAAGCTAATCAAAACAAGGCCAAAACAAGCCAATCCCTAAGAACCCAGCCAGCCAGCCAGGCAGCGGCACAGACAGCTGCAGCAGCACAGGAGCCAGCAAACAGAGTTGTAAACAGGGAAGTTTGCAAGGGGAGTTTGTGGGGGAAGACTAAGAGAGCCAGGCAGAGGGACAGACAGTCTAGTGAAGGGAGCGTGCGGTGGTCTGGCAGTATTTTGGTGCTCGTTGGGGGTTTGTTTTGCTGTGGGTGGTGGTGTTTTGCTTTGGTTTGTGTTTCCTGGACTAACAGGACTTTGGTGAGAAGGCGATGACAGATACAGAGGCAGCAGTGCTAGTGACCCAAGTAGTGGAAGACACAATGAAGAGGACTGGAGGTAGAAGCAGCAGCACGTACATGATCCTGGAGGGGGTACCTGAAAAGAGTTTCGTCAGCAAGAAGTACCGCCTGATAGAGCTGATGTAAGAACAAATCTGAGGATTGGAGAGGCAGGTGGAAACGCTGGTTGAGTTTTGAAGGGGTTCAAGCAGATGATGGAGTGAAGACATGAGGAGGCTGAAGGGAAAAGCTCAGACTTGCAGATGGAAGCAGGACCAAAGAACTCTGAGGGGAGACTGCTGGGTGAGGAAAGTGGACAGTGAAGCATGTGACTAAGAGAACCAGGCAGAGGAAAAGACAGGTTAGTGAAGGAGAAATAGAGCCCAGAAACAGGTTTGCGGAGTTGGAAAATGAAGAAGGGGCACAGCAGGTTGTCACTGAAGGTGAGAGGGCAAGGAAGAAGAGAAGAGCAGCTAGTCCTATAGGAAGAGGGGAAGAGTCAATGGAGATAACACCACCAAATATGAGCCCCAGGAGGATACGGGATGGGTTGCAGAGGATTGCAAGGGATAATAGGAACTGAGAGGACTTGCAGCTAGACGGAACAGGGGAGAGACTGGAGAATCACACCATTGCCAGGAAAAGGCAGGTCTACATGATTGGGGACTCCTTACTGAGAAGAATAGACAGGTCTGTAACCAAAGCTGATCCAGAGAACAGAAGGGTGTGCTGTCTGCCGGGTGCTAAGATATAGGATATGGACCTGAGGCTGAAGAGGATCCTAACGGTAGCGGGAAAGAATCCACTGATTGTCCTTCATGTGGGAACAAATGATACAGCTAGATTCTCACTGGAACATATCAAGGGAGACTATGCCAGGCTCAGGAAGACACTTAAGGAAATCGAGGCTCAGGTGATCTTCAGTGGGATTCTGCCTGTTCCTAGAGAAGGGCAACAAAGGTGCGACAAGAATATGATGATCAACAGATGGCTCAGGCAGTGGTGCTATAAAAAGGGCTTTGGGATGTATGGCCACTGGGAAGCATTCATGGACAGAGGACAGTTCTCTCGGGATGGACTTCATCTGAGTAGGGAGGGAAATAGACTTCTAGGTTGGAGGCTGGCACAACTAATTAAGAGAGCTTTAAACTAGGAATTTGGGGGAGATGGTCGGGAAATGTCCAGGTAATCTCCATGCCGGATTTTAACATTGAGAGAGAAGAAAACAAAATAAGAAAGGATACAGCCGTGGGTAGAAGAATGGACATAAGGAGGAAGGGCAGTGTAGATACCAGTCTAATAGGTGATACTGGCAGTAGAATGTCTGTGCCCAATCGGGTAAAGAATGTGAGCAAAGCCAAACAGCAAAAATTAAGATGTTTGTACACTAATGCGAGAAGCCTAGGTAACAAAATGGAGGAAGTAGAGCTACCGGTGCAGGAAGTGAAACCAGATATTATAGGGATAAGAGAAACAAGGTGAAATACTAGTCGTGACTGGAGTACGGGTATTGAAGGGTATGTGCTGTTTAGGAAAGACAGAAATAAAAGCAAAGGTGGTGGAGTAGCATTGTATATCGATGATGGGGTAGAATGTAAAGAAATAAGAAGTGATGAAATGGATAAGACCGAGTCTGTCTGGGCAAAAATCACATTGGGGAAGAAAGCTACTAGAGCTTCCCCTGGGATAGTGCTTGGGGTGTGCTATAGACTGCTGGGATCCGATTTGGATATGGATAGAAACCTCTTTAATGTTTTTAATGAAGTAAATCTAATGGGAATTGTGTGATCATGGGAAACTTTAACTTCCCAGATATAGACTGGAGGACAAATGCTAGTAATAATAATAGGGCTCAGATTTTCCTGGATGCGATAGCTGATGGATTCCTTCATCAAGTAGTTGCTGAACCGACTAGAGGGGACGCCATTTTAGATTTGGTTTTGCTGAGTAGTGAGGACCTCATAGAAGAAATGGTTGTAGGGGACAATCTTGGTTCGAGCGATCACGAGCTAATTCAGTTCAAACTAAATGGAAGGATAAACAAAAATAGATCTGTGACTAGGGTTTTTTATTTCAAAAGGGCTAACTTTAAAAAATTAAGGACATTAGTTAGGGAAGTAGATTGGACAGAAGAACTTGTGGATCTAAACGCGGAGGAGGCCTGGAATTACTTCAAGTCAAAGTTGCAGAAACTATCAGAAGCCTGCATCCCAAGAAAGGGGGGAAAATTCATAGGCAGGAGTTGTAGATCAAGCTGGATGAGCAAGCATCTCAGAGAGGTGATTAAGAAAAAGAAGAAAGCATCCAGGGAGTGGAAGATGGGAGAGATCAGCAAGGAAAGCTACCTTATTGAGGTCAGAACATGTAGGGATAAAGTGAGACAGGCTAAAAGTCAAGTAGAGTTGGACCTTGCAAAGGGAATTAAAACCAATAGTAAAAGGTTCTATAGCCATATAAATAAGAAGAAAACAAAGAAAAAAGAAGTGGGACAGCTAAACACTGAGGATGGAGTGGAGGTTAAGGATAATCTAGGCATGGCCCAATATCTAAACAAATACTTTGTCTCAGTCTTTAATGAGGCTAATGAGGAGGTTAGGGATAATGGTAGGATGACAAATGGGAATGAGGGTATGGAAGGTAGATATTACCACATCTGAGGTAGAAGCCAAACTCGAACAACTTAATGGGACTAAATCGGGGGGCCCAGATAATCTTCATCCAAGAATATTAAAGGAACTGGCACACAAAATTGCAAGCCCATTAGCAAGAATTTTTAATGAATCTATAAACTCGGGTTGTACCGTATGACTGGAGAATTACTAACATAGTTCCTATTTTTAAGAAAGGGAAAAAAAGTGATCCGGGTAACCACAGGCCTCTTAGTTTAACATCCATAGTATACAAGGTCTTGGAAAAAATTTTGAAGGAGAAAGTAGTTAAGGACATTGAGGCCAATGGTAATTGGGACAAAATACAACATGGTTTTACAAAAGGTAGATTGTGCCAAACCTGACTGATCTCCTTCTTTGAGAAGGTAACACATTTTTTAGACAAAGGAAACGCAGTGGATCTAATTTACCTCATTTTCAGTAAGTTATTTAATACGGTTCCACACAGGGAATTATTAGCTAAATTGGAAAAGATGGGGATCAACATGAAAATTGAAAGGTGGATAAGGTACTGGTTAAAGGGGAGACTACAGTGGGTCACACTGAAAGGTGAACTGTCAGGCTGGAAAGAGGTTACTAGTGGAGTACCTCAGGGATTGGTTTTGGGATCAATCTTATTATTACTGACCTTGGCACAAAAAGTGGGAATGTGCTAATAAAGTTTGCAGATGACACAAAGCTGGGAGGTATTACCAATATAGAGAAGGACCAGGATATCATACAGGAAGATCTGGATGACCTTGTAAACTGGAGTAATAGTAATAGAATGAAATTTAATAGTGATAAGTGCAAGGTCATGCATTTAGGGATTAATAACAAAAAATTTTGTTAAAAGCTGGGGACGCATCACTTGGAAGTAACAGAGGAGGAGAAGGACCTCAGAGTATTGCTTGATCACAGAATGACTATGAGCCACCAATGTGATATGGCAGTGAAAAAAGCTAATGCAGTCTTGAGATGCATCAGGTGCGGTATTTCCATTAGCGATAAGGAGGTATTAGTACCGTTATACAAGGCACTGGTGAGACCTCATCTGGAATACTGTGTGCAGTTCTGGTCTCCCATGTTTAAGAAGGATGAATGCAAACTGGAATAGGTAAAGAGAATGGCTACTAGGATGATCCGAGGAATGGAAAACCTGTCTTATGAAAGGAGACTCAAAGAGCTTGGTTTGTTTAGCCTAACCAAAAGAAGGCTGAGTGGAGATATGATTGCTCTCTATAAATATATCAGAGGGATAAATACCAGGGAGGGAGATGAATTATTTAAGCTCAGTACCAATGTGGACACAAGAACAAATGGATATAAACTGGCCATCAGGAAGTTTAGACTTGAAATTATATGAAGGTTTCTAACCATCAGAGGAGTGAAGTGCGGGAACTGCCTTCCAAGGGGAGCAGTAGGGGCAAAAGACCTATCTGGCTTCAAGACTAAGCTTGATAAATTTATGGAGGAGATGGTATAATGGGATAGCCTAATTTTGGCAATTAATTGATCTTTGACTATTAGCGGTATATATGCCCAATGGCCTGTGATGGGATGTTAGATGGGGTGGGATCTGAGTTACTACAGAGAATTCTTTCCTGAGTGTCTGGCTGGTGAGTCTTGCCCACATGCTCAGGGTTTAGCTGATCACCATATTTGGGGTCGGGAAGGAATTTTCCTCCAGGGCAGATTGGCAGAGGCCCTGGTGGTTTTTTGCCTTCCTTTGCAGTGTGGGGCACGGGTCACTTGCTGGAGGATTCTCTGCACTTGAAGCCTTTAAACCACGATTTCAGGACTTCAGTAGCTCAGACATAGGTTAGGGGTTTGTTACAGGAGTGGGTGGGTGAGATTCTGTGGTCTGCACTGTGCAGGAGGTCAGACTAGACAATCATAATGGTCCCTTCTGACCTTAAAGTCTATGATTCTACGATTCTATGATTCTACGAACCCCAACACTATGTGACTAGATCCCCCTGGCATGCAGTCTGGGACTGTGGTGGGCCTGCGGTACACCCCTGACTCTCTTCCCCCCTTGTCCCTGCTTACCCCCCCCTTGCCCCTGCTTGCAGGAGCCGATCAAAAAAAGAAGCAACAAGCTACAAGACAAACAAGCAACAAGCCAAAAACTAGCCAACAAGCAACTCACAAGCCAATTAAGCCAAAAACAAGCCCAATTTCTGCGTTTTTTCGTGGGTTTGGCATGTCTGGTGGCGACCTATTTGAAAATCATCCCAATCTAAAGCTGCACACACTGGGGAACATATAAACCAAATACATTTAGATTAAATATATTACCACCATCTTTGTTTATCTTTATATTTAAAACTTTTTAGATATAATATTTTGAAAATGCATATACATAAGCTCAGCACCCTGACAATAATTAAATAATGGTAACAAAACCATCTAGCAGCATAAATGCTAATATGCAAATAAATTAACCTGTCAAAATTCTCAGAGAAAGTTCTTCTTCTCATGCCCTATGTAGCATTCCACTTTGCAAAGAAATTGGTTACTCCAATCAGAAGTTAGAGAGGTAGAAAATAGGACTTAAAATAGAAATCAAGACTCAACTTCCATTAGGAGACATAACTGTAGCCTCAACAATAAAATAGTTAATAACTAGGAAGGGGACCTGGGACCTCCAAGCTATATTAACCCCCAACTGGAATTTGGAATCAGCAAGAGATAATGCCAGGGGAAACAGCTAGTTCCTTAAAGAAAAATGCCATAGGAATTAAGAGAGAGCAATAATCTTTCTGTAAGTTTCTTTTTAATCATCTTGTAGAATTTAATAGAAAACTGTATCTCTTACATGTGATTCTACAGGATGGTTTATTAAAAAAAACCTATAGAACTAAGATCATTCTCTATTAAATTCTATAGCTTTTTAGAGCAATTTTGGAGAATCCTATTGTGTTTCTTTGGAGCCTCATTGGTTTTATTCCTAACCAATTCATGGCACTTCTCCATGAGGATTCCCTCACTCTGCTACTTCCCAACAACAATGTGTTTCCCAGCCACTCCACAAAGATCAACCACATAGAGGGCTGATCTAGCCTCCAAGTAATGACTTCAAGATTTGGCTAATTGTTGCTTTAAAGTTACGTTGTTTTGTGTTACACACAAGCCTTCCTCTCATCATTAACTTTGGCTTGGGAACTTTAAAATTTATGCTTAGAATAACTTAATAGTATAATTTACTGGCCAAAAAATAGATTTTAGTAAAATATAATTGCCCAGTTTGGAGGCTTTTATTATGAAAAAGTGAGCAATAAAAATGAACAGTAAACATAACTAAAGCAACTAAATATAACTAAACTAATGCAAGGTCCACCCAAGGAAAGATTAACCCTCTCACCGAACAGAGCAGTATATTATAAAGCTTTGAGGTATGAGGAATTTTTTACTAGAGGTTAACTATGGCAGTATAATGTCCATATAGATTATTCTATAGTAGTGGTAACTTTTTATAACATCATATTTCATTCCCTTTTTTGCTTGCCATTTACCCTCATGTCTCCTAGAATCCTTTAAATAATATTGCTTGCAAAGCCAGCCAAAAAGCTGCTCTTGATTCCAAGGAATGTTAAAGAATTTATAAGCTATTTACCTTCCTATCCCTGGAACCACTGACAGTGGAAGTAAAATCTAGACATTTGCAACTCAGCATGAGGTATGGCAGGCTAATCTCATCAGTAGTGTCAAGGTTTGAGCCAGTGACCTCAGAAGCAAGACATCTGACAGATGCCGAGCCACAATTGCGAATGCCATTTCACTGTATTATGAAAAGTTCTTTCAGAGTTTTGTTTTCATATGTGTTGCCACCCTGGCATACAACTCAAAGAGAGCCGTGCACATTCATAGTCCAGACTGAAATTCTTTCTCTCCACCAAGACTCTGGCAGGCATAAATGTAGACTACTGCTGGGCAACCATTAAAAGAGTCATAGGTTTGGTTCAGACCAGCCGTATTCAAAAGTTTCTATACTGATCTGAACCTTTTCTCTGCAAAACTTATCTGAAAATCTCCACATGAGATTTTTTTGGAACTTTGAAGTACTCAGTCTGAAACTCATGTGGAAATTATTTTTCATGAGTATTTCAGTACTTCCACTTTTAGATGGAGGCAGGAAATGCAGAGGAACAGTAAAATGAAAAATAATTTCAATCAATAGTCCTCCAAATATTTTTAAACCTCGGTGAAGGTTAAGGTCAATTTGATCCCACTTGGTTTGCCTACTCCTTGTTCAGCTGCTGCACATGATTCATATTTTACCACCTAAGATGCATGGATTCCGAGCAGAACACGAATGTTTTTTAAACATAATTGTTAATATCACTGTCAGGCCTCTGGCCTATGAGCTGTCAACACTACTGCTTCCTATACCTGATAGAGCAGAAGGGAAAAGATCAGCATAATCCTTACAGAAAGAGCTCAATAGATCCTTCTCACCAGAGCGCAGCATGGGAGAGATATTTTTGGTCAAAAGACTAATAGATTTATGAGATGAAATTCTGGCACCACTGGCAAAACTCCCATTGACTTTGACAGGGCCAAGATTTAATTTATGGTGAATGTTGAGACAACTGTAGGCTTATTACAGGGAATCAGGCAGGCTTCTAGGTTGACCAGCAGTTTTTAGGTTGACCCCAGGTCCTAAATGATTCTGGACCCAAGTTGTTTATTGAAAGAAATGTAACTCAGTATCAGCTGAGCCCACAAAGAAAGCTAATCTTGTGGCTTACTTAGAAAGCAGTAACAGAAAGCGGTGATTTTGATGCACAGAAAAACAATGTGACTGATCATTTAGTAAAAGAAGGAGCCCGTGTTGGGATTCCATGGCAGTGGAAGTATCCAGAGGAAATACAATTACCTGAGGTCCAGGCAATTATTAGGCAGAAAGCATACCAGGAATGATTAGAACCAGAGATGCAAACTTAGTTTACACCTGTGTGTGTGTCTTGGAAAAGTAAGCAACCAGATGTAGTCTAGTAGCAGCTCAAGCCAGAGATGATGCTCTCCAGAAAAGGATTCAAAAGGATGAAGAAGCACATCCCATTAGCACTGAATACTCAAATTCTAATAATCAGTTGAGAGCTATGAGTAACCAAAAGACAAGATTCAAGCTGACTAAGGGTCCACTGTTTTATATTCATGACAGAGATCAGACACTCCGATTGGTGGTCCCTCTTGAGTATTGGGGGATCATGTTTCAACATGTTCACAATGAGCCATGTGCTGGATAGTGCAAAGATAAGGCTAATTATCAGACTATTTAAGAAGTAGGATATTGGCTTTATATATATCAAGATTACATTTACAGTGGTCTGGCCTGTGGTATGTTCTGTCCATTACAGCCTAACCAGCAGGCATCCATGCAGAAGACAATTAACTTTACCTTGGAGGCATCTTCAGACAGATTGGATAAGCTTACTAGGGAAATCTAGAAAAGATAATAAATCCTCTCTATAACCTGTTTGTTTACCAAAGGGTTACAGTGTCTCCCTGCATCAGATGAAACTGCAGGAATAGTTGACCCTTTTTGCTGTAAAAGTTCCCTCAGTGCCTATATTTCTGCCCCGGCCATGCTCGTTGCTACCCTAGGAAGGAGCTCGGATGCCTATCTCCCACCTAAGCTCCAGAATGAGCCTGAAGCCAGGTGGCATTGCCCCCATCTATCTTGCCTGTGGGGCCCAATCCAGAGCTCAAAGCACCTCTAATTCATAGAATCATAGAATCATAGAATATCAGGGTTGGAAGGGACCCCAGAAGGTCATCTAGTCCAACCCCCTGCTCGAAGCAGGACCAATTCCCAGTTAAATCATCCCAGCCAGGGCTTTGTCAAGCCTGACCTTAAAAACCTCTAAGGAAGAAGATTCTACCACCTCCCTAGGTAACGCATTCCAGTGTTTCACCACCCTCTTAGTGAAAAAGTTTTTCCTAATATCCAATCTAAACCTCCCCCACTGCAACTTGAGACCATTACTCCTCGTTCTGTCATCTGCTACCATTGAGAACAGTCTAGAGCCATCCTCTTTGGAACCCCCTTTCAGGTAGTTGAAAGCAGCTATCAAATCCCCCCTCATTCTTCTCTTCTGCAGGCTAAACAATCCCAGCTCCCTCAGCCTCTCCTCATAAGTCATGTGTTCCAGACCCCTAATCATTTTTGTTGCCCTTCGCTGGACTCTCTCCAATTTATCCACATCCTTCTTGTAGTGTGGGGCCCAAAACTGGACACAGTACTCCAGATGAGGCCTCACCAATGTCGAATAGAGGGGAACGATCACGTCCCTCGATCTGCTCGCTATGCCCCTACTTATACATCCCAAAATGCCATTGGCCTTCTTGGCAACAAGGGCACACTGCTGACTCATATCCAGCTTCTCGTCCACTGTCACCCCTAGGTCCTTTTCCGCAGAACTGCTGCCTAGCCATTCGGTCCCTAGTCTGTAGCTGTGCATTGGGTTCTTCCGTCCTAAGTGCAGGATCCTGCACTTATCCTTATTGAACCTCATCAGATTTCTTTTGGCCCAATCCTCCAATTTGTCTAGGTCCTTCTGTATCCTATCCCTTCCCTCCAGCGTATCTACCAATCCTCCCAGTTTAGTATCATCCGCAAATTTGCTGAGAGTGCAATCCACACCATCCTCCAGATCATTTATGAAGATATTGAACAAAACCGGCCCCAGGACCGACCCTTGGGGCACTCCATTTGATACCGGCTGCCAACTAGACATGGAGCCATTGATCACTACCCGTTGAGCCCGACAATCTAGCCAGCTTTCTACCCACCTTATAGTGCATTCATCCAGCCCATACTTCCTTAACTTGCTGACAAGAATACTGTGGGAGACCGTGTCAAAAGCTTTGCTAAAGTCAAGAAACAATACATCCACTGCTTTCCCTTCATCCACAGAACCAGTAATCTCATCATAAAAGGCGATTAGATTAGTCAGGCATGACCTTCCCTTGGTGAATCCATGCTGGCTGTTCCTGATCACTTTCCTCTCATGCAAGTGCTTCAGGATTGATTCTTTGAGGACCTGCTCCATGATTTTTCCAGGGACTGAGGTGAGGCTGACTGGCCTGTAGTTCCAGGATCCTCCTTCTTCCCTTTTTTAAAGATTGGCACTACATTAGCCTTTTTCCAGTCATCCGGGACTTCCCCGGTTCGCCACGAGTTTTCAAAGATAATGGCCAATAGCTCTGCAATCACAGCCGCCAATTCCTTCAGCACTCTCGGATGCAACTCGTCCGGCCCCATGGACTTGTGCACGTCCCGCTTTTCTAAATAGTCCCTAACTACCTCTATCTCCACAGAGGGCTGGCCATCTCTTCCCCATTTTGTGATGCCCAGCGCAGCAGTCTGGGAGCTGACCTTGTTAGTGAAAACAGAGGCAAAAAAAGCATTGAGTACATTAGCTTTTTCCACATCCTCTGTCACTAGGTTGCCTCCCTCATTCAGTAAGGGGCCCACACTTTCCACACAAAATGGCTGGGAGGTGGGGGAGGAGGTAGCCTCTCTTATCTTTAGCCCAGTGGTTAGGGTACACAGTCAGGATGTGGGAGAGCCTTTCAATCCCCACCACCACCTGAATTGAACAGTGATCTCCCACCTCTCAGGTGACTTCCCCAACCCCTGGACTAAATGTTATAAAATATGGCTAGAGCATGCAGGGGTACAATCAGGAAGGCCAAGGCACAGTTGGAGTTGCAGCTAGCAAGGGATGTGAAGGGTAATAAGAAGGGTTTTGACAGGTATGTTAGCAACAAGAGGGTGGTCAGGGAAAGTGTGGGACCCAATGTAGTGATAGATGATGTGGAAAAAGCTGAAGTACTCAATACTTTTTTTGCCTTGGTCTTCACAGACAAGGTCAGCTCCCAGACTGCTGCACTGGGCAACACAGTATGGGAAGGAGGTGAGCAGCCCTCGATAGTGAAAGAACAGGTTAAGGACTATTCAAAAAAGCTGGACATGCATAAGTCCCTGCGTCCAGATCTAATGCACCTGAGAGTGCTGAGGGAGTTGGCTGATGTGATTGCAGAGCCATTGGCCATTATCTTTGAAAATTCATGGCGATCAGGGGAGGTCCCAGACGCTTGTAAAAAGGCAAATATAGTGCCCATATTTACAAAAGGGAAGAAAGAGACCCCGGGGAACTATAGACTGGTCAGCTTCACTTCAGTCCCCAGCAAAATCATGGAGCCGGTCCTCAAGGAAACCATTTAGATGCACTTGGAGGGAGGAAGGGAATCAGGAACAATCAACATGGATTCACCAAGGGCAAGTCATGCCTGACCAACCTGATTGCTTTCTATGATGAGATAATTGGTTCTGTGGATATGGGGAAAGCAGTGGATGTGATATATCTTGACTTTAGCAAAGCTTTTGAAATGGTCTCTCACAGTATTCTTGCCAGCAAGATAAAAAATTATGAATTGGATGAATGGACTATAAGGTGGATAGAAAGCTGGTTAGATTCTCTGGCTCAATGGGGAATGATCAACAGCTCAATGTCTAGTTGGCAGCCAGTATCAAGCGGACTGCCCCAAGGGTCAGTCCTGGGGCTGGTTTTGTTCAACATCTTTATCAATGATCTGGATGATAGATTAATTGCACCATCAGCAAATTCACAGATGACACTAAGCTGCGGGGAGAGGTAGATACGCTGGAGGGTAGAGATAGGATCCAAAGTGACCTAGACAAATTGGAGTATTGGGCCAAAAGAAATCTGATGAGGTTCAACAAGGACAAGTGCAGAGTCCTGCACTTAGGACGGAAGAATCCCATGCCCTACTACAGACTAGGGACCAAGTGGCTAAGCAGCAGTTCTGCAGAAAAGGACCTAGAGGTTACAGTGGATGAGAAGCTGGATATGAGTCAGCAGTGTACCCTCGTTGCCAAGAAGGCCAATGGCATATTGGGCTGTATTAGTAGGAGCATTGCCAACAGATCGAGGGAAGTGATTATTCCCCTCTATTCAACACTGGTGAGACCACACTTGGAGTATTGTGTCCAGTTTTGATCCCCCCACTGTAGAAGGGATGTGGAAAAATTGGAGAGAGTCCAGCAGTGGGCAACGAAAATTATTAGGGGGCTGAAGCACATGACTTATGAGGAGAGGCTGAGGGAACTGGGGTTATTTAGTCTGCAGAAGAGAAGAGTGAGGGGGGATTTGACAGCAGCCTTCAAATACCTGAAGGGGGGTTGGTTGAAAAGAGGATGGATCTAGACTGTTCTCAGTGGTAGCAGACGACAGAACAAGGAGTAATGGTTTCAAGTTGCAGTGGGGGAGGTTTAGGCTGGATATTAGGAAACACTATTTCACTAGGAGGGTGGTGAAGCACTGGAATGGGTTGCCTAGGGAGGTGGTGGAATCTTCATCCTTAGAGATTTTTAAGGCCCAGCGTGACAAAGCCCTGGCTGGGATGATTTAGTTGGTGTTGGTCCTGCTTGGAGCAGGGGATTGGACTAGATGACCTCCTGAGGTCTCTTCCAACCCTAATATTCAATGAAGGGAGACCTCCTCCTCCTGCCTCCAGCCACCTCGTGTGGAGTTGGGCAGGGGCCTAAGCCACTCTCTCAAGAAATGTCTGAGGCACATAAGGTATATGACTGCAGGAAAGGGGTTCCCAGCTGTGGTTCACAAGCAGAAACAAGCACCTCCCTGAAGTCCAGCCTTAGGTGTTGAATTACCTGAGAGGGCAGGGAGTAGGACACAACCCTCATCAGCATCTCCTATTGGCTAGCTTAGGCAGCTCCCTGCCAGGCATGCTGGCTTTTGTGGATCACTTTCTTAGATGCCTCTCTATACCCATTCATTGTACAGAGAGCTAACTTGGGCTCTGTGGATTCATGATTTTCAAGGCGCGTAAAAGTTAGGCATTGCACTAGATCTTTAGCCCAATGGATTTTTTTTAACTGATGTGAGGGCCAGTTGGATAAACTGATCAGCTCACAGTGTAACATTAGATGGAAGTGTAACATTAGATCTTATTCCATCAAGAAAATTATAACTTAGGGCATTGATCTGGCAAACACTTAAGCACATGAATACCTTTTGTGAGAATCAAAGATGAACTGGAAAGAACGGGTTAACTGGTTTTTAATCCACCCAGGTCCTTAAAGCAGAGGTTCTCAAACTGTGGTCCGTGGACTACCAGTGGTCCACAAACTCCATTCAGGTGGTCCGCGGATAGTTCCCTCTAAGGTATGCCCCTGGGCGGCCACACATGAAAGAATGAAGGGCCACCCACCTAATTAGTGGAGCCACACAGGCGTGGCTCCACTAATTATGTGCCTGGACCCTGGAGAAGATGAACATGTAAGGTGAGGTGGTGGCCTTGTGAGGAATAGGGGGTAAGTGGGAGCGGGCAGTGGGGTAAGAGAGGGTGGGGGGAATTTGGGATGTGCAGGGCTGCGACAGCCAGTGAAAGAGGTGACTTTCCCCAGCTCCAGGGCTGTGGCTGCCGGGGAGAGACGGCCCTCCTTCCCAGCCTCAGCTCTGTGGCTGCTGTGACAGGGGAGAGACCCCGCTCCTTCCCAGACCTAGCTTGGGGGCTGCTGTGTGGGGGATAGAGGGCACATCCATTGCATTAGAAAGGTAAGACTACTGTTATTAAAATATGAGTTGTGTGCTTTTATTTGTAGAAAAAATGTTAATTTATTAAGGATTTTTTATATGCTGCGTTTATCCAAAGTGCTTTACAATAGTTAGCTAACAGTACAAACAACATTTGGAAAGATCATTAAGTGGTCCGCTGAGACCCTCAGCGATTTTCAAGTGCTCTGCAAAAAAAAAAAAGTTTGAGAACCACTGCCTTAAAGGCTCTGGACCCACATCACTTGTTGAAAGAAGTGCAATTCAGTATCTTATTTTATTAAAACATTTAAACAAAAATATAAAATCAAGGAAACATCACCAAAGCTAAACTATTATTAAACTATACATTTGAATAAAAACAAACACAATGACCAAAATATCAAAACAAACAAATCAGCTATTTGAATTGGAATTAAATCATAAAATGAGTTAAATCATCCAAATAGTTGTAGAAATAATCAATCCTTATAAGTTCTAAAGAGGATTCTAAGAAGGTGGCTGTTCATTTGGTTATAAACCACAACTAGAAAATTATGCCACCTAAATCATATGTATGACTTAGAACTGGTTAGAAGCTCAATACTGAAACAAAATTCTTTAACATCTGAACCTTACAGCAAATTAAGCTTCTTCCTTAGAATTTTGCTCTTCTGTGGTAGTGAACCCTTTCTTTGCCCCTTAATGCCTCAGAGATGTTTGAATAAGCTTCTTTCAAAGACTAGACTCCTTCCTAGACTGGGCCCAATCCTTTCCCCAGTACAGTCCTTGTTAGTTCCAGCAGGCATCTTAGGTGAAAAGCAAGGGCTTTCTCGTGACTGGGAGCCCCCTTTCTTCTCTTCCACCCCCTTTTATAGCTTTGGCACAAAGCGGGAATCTTTTGTCTCTCTGAATCCCCACCCCTCCTTCTAAATGGAAAAGCACCAGATTTAAGATGAATTCCACCATTCTTCCTGGGCTGGCTTACATGAACACAGGAAGGCTTGCAAGTAAACAGAGCCATTTACAACCAAATGTCCCAGTCAATGGGAGCCATGAAGATTCTAGTCTAAACCATCATCAGTGGCCCACACTTTGAATAACTACAATAGTACCAGTATCAGATACAAGAATGATACATACATACAAATAGGATGAACACACTCAGTAGATAAGGTTTGTAATGATACCTTAGAAAAGGCCTTGTGCATAAAGCATATTCCAGTTACAGCATATTTACACTCATAAGCATATTTCTGTAAAACATTATGGAGTGCAATGTCCCACTACCCCACCCACCGTCTCACAGAGATATTACAATCGACTTTAAACAAAACACTTTTGATAAGCAGAAGTTTGACAACCAATTTCTAGTTTCTCAGAACCTTTAAACCCAGAACACACTTTCATGAATATCTTAACAAGACAATGTTTAGGGCTATTTAAACCTGGGGAACTTATTTTTGGCACCTTCCTAGTGTGGACTTTACAGGCTGTGCCATTGCCAGGGGCTCTCTCTCTCACACATACACTTTTGCTCCCTAAAATTAAACAATATACAAAGGCTGGGATGAGCTAATAAAAAGACAAAAATAGAGGATGATTAAGACACTTAAGATAACAAGAGGGAAACAGGCCAGCAGCCCTGCATTTAGGAATAATGCTATATCTTATTGAGCACCATCTATTGGCACCGTATCTGTTAACTATTAACACACACAAAGACATCTCTTTTATAGACCACTCCTGTAACAGGAGTAAAACTTTCCAAACAAATAAAATGAACAGATCTGTGCCTCAAAGAGTTTACAATCTAAAGCCTCAGTCCTGCAAAGACAGACACACACAGATTATATTATGCACATATCATATTTAAGCACCATTTCAAAACTGGGGCCTAAATTAGACACAACACAGCAGGGAAAGACAATACACAAAAATCGATAGTGGAGGATGGTGTGACAAAGTGCGGATTTTCCCTTGTTATGTTGTATGTGAGTCTTACCATTGAGCCTATGTGAGTTTTACTGTTTTGCATGAATGCTGTGTGCGCGCCTCAGTTTCCCAGTGTGCGGCATCAATACCTCAATGCTGGGAATAGGGGTGTGTGACTTTGGCTGAGACCTCTGGGGCAGATGAGGCTGCTCCAGCTGCCTGCACATATGCTATGACTGGTGCCCTTCATAACCTGAGACCCAGGAGGGGGATACAACCAGGTGACTCTTTGCCCAGGAAGCGAGACAAAGACAAGGAGGAGAAGTAATGGGGGGTGTCGGAGGTTGAGTTCCTGGAATCTGGGCAGTCTTCTTGGGGGGACTGGAAGAGGGGGAGTCCAGGACGCCTGGCCCAGGACTTCCCAAGATGGAGTTGGCTGAAAGTCACTGATTTCTGTGATAACAAGCTTTGTTCTACGCTGTGGTCCTATCAACTAATAAATCCTTCTGTTCTACATGCTGGCTGATAGTCACTGCTGACTGAGGAGTTGGGGTGCAGGACCCTCTGGCTTCCCCAGGAGCTCCGCCCGGGCGGACTTGCTGCAGGAAGTGCACGGTGTGGAAGGGGATGCTGAATGCTCCGAGGTCAGTCCCAGGAAGGTTGAAGCTGTGTAAGCTTCTTGCCCTGGAGATACGCTCAAGAGAGGAGGCATGCTCCCCCAGAGTCCCAGCTGGCTTTGTATGGAGTAGTTCCAGAGCGTTGGCCCGGTGACTCCATGACAGATGGGATGAGGATTATAACACTGAACCACAAGGAGACGGGCTTATTTTTACTTAAAGATGGTGTTGGTTTCTCCTTGTTTTGTTAGTTGACTTGCAAATGTCACAGAAAGCTCAGCAATGTCATTTTCAATGAAAAACAGCTTATACATGGTAAGAAGGTTCTTCTGCTACGTACACTCCCAGACCACAGTTAGATGTTGACAATATAACAGACCAATACTGTGGTTGCTTAAAATGGCTATCTTACTATTTACTATAGTGCTCAACCTATCCATCTCATACCACAGGATTAATTTGTAATCTACATTATGCAATCCCTTCTACTAGGGTTATTATTGCTACAACTTGTCTGTATAACACTACAAAAAAATTAATGGAACGGTTCTGTTTTGTTTTTGTTATAAATGTCAACCTCATATGCTGTGATAGTTCCAAGCGAGAACAATGTATCCAAGAAAAACACAAAATGCAATGGGGATACACAGCAGGTACACCTGCCTGGGAGTTCCAGTAGAAGTGCTGTGAGGCTGTAATTCAGTTCCAAGTTTTATAGGATAGGGTTGCAGTTTTATTGGAAAATGTACAGTGATGTTTTCAGAGCATTAATGTAAGTATATAATATCCTCCTAATCAGACAAGACAAGAATAATCTCTCTTCTTCTGCTTATAAAAAGAGTTTTAAGGAAAGCATGGTTGGGGTGATAGAAGGATAGTTAGTGACAGAAATTGAAGTTGGCTATTTATTCGTAGGTCATACTGTGTACAAGCAGCTGCAGTGCAAGCTCTCTCCCACTATCCTACCAATTACTTTAGTCATTCTCTCGGGGGAGCATGGCTAATCTTAGTGTACTCCTCTTCATACAAGTGTCAAGTATAGGACAAAATTCAACACTTTAAAAAAAATGAAAATACTAAAGATGAGCTTGCACGAAACCCCCAGAACTCAACTGGAAGCTTGGATATGGATCCACATCCAGATCTCTGCAGCATGAGCCCCATGCTAGTAAATATTCTAAAAACAATTTCAAAGTTTCCATGGCAGATTGAGTGTTATGGCTCTATAACTTACAAAATAGCTGCTTTGTCTCCGAGGAATCACTGTATATAGTTTAAGGGATAAGGAGATCAAGGGCAGCCAGATAGAGTAGAGCAATGAAACAGGTCTCTAGGAATAGTCAGATAATTGTATATGTTGGTTTTAAAAGAGCCCTATTATGCATAGCCCAAAAGGATATCCTTTTGAAACTAATCTTGGCAAGGTCTTCGAAAAAAAGCAGCTACAGATGAAAATCAACTTCTCATCAAGCTTATAAAATCATGATTGGTTTGGGCAGACTCCAGGTTAAAATGCTCTTAATATCCACAAAACAGATGTGTACACTGATCTTTTTGGCTATTGGTAGACTACAGGTTCAAACATGCTAAAGGCTATATATTGCCCTCTATTTATTTGCCAAGTTCCTGTTGATGTCAGCTCCCATTACAGGAATTCTGCACACAGTTCAAGGGCAGTACATGGCTCTAAGAAAGAGAAAAACACTCAAACTTGTCTAACATTAAAACTTAAACTAAGCAATGTAACCAAATATAAACATTCAGTATATGGAACAAAACCACGATTCAGCCTTTGAAAAAAGGTGTTAAATGCACAGAGACCTTAGAGAATATATCAAAATGAAAAAGCGCTCAAAGTCTTTCATGAAGAAAGGTGAGCGTAATAGTACAAAGCAACTGGAAAAGCTGCTGCCTGATCTGAGCAAAAACGATAAAAAATTGCTTTTGTCCCATGTCACCACACTAAGAACGCCTCTCTATTCTGGAACTTCTGGCTGTTAGTAAATGAAATCTCAACAGAAGAGTTAGAAATACTTTCAGTGTCTTCAATATACACAATTAGTCAGAAGAGGCTAGTTATGTGATTGATATTTAAAATAGGTTTGCTAAGGTTTAACAATTATGTAATTAATTAACTGTCACTCACTTAAACAATATTGTACCTAGGTCTGTAGACTAACACTCTTATCTCCTTAGTTCTACTCCATTCTCTACCAGATATTTCATTTACATGTTAAATATCGGATAGCTGTATATGTTCTCTTTTTAACCTACCACAGAACTGAATGGACAATAGAAACAGGGGATACAAGCTGACCAAATAAATCAATCAATCACTATTTTAGGCTTCCTTCCATCCTGTAACTTACTTACCTGCAAATGAGGATGTGTGCATATGTAAAGCCCTGCAAACCAACAGATAAATAATCCTGCACAGGCAACAATACCTAAACCAAATTTTTATACAATCACACAGGTGATGCATCATCATGCAGCAAAGCAGAAGACCAAAGATTTCATTGCTCTAGATTTGGATTCTTAGGAGCAGATATCTGAAGCTTAACTCAAACCAGTTATTTAGAGCTGAGTGGGAAGCAGTTTTCTCATCCCAGGAGCATTTTCTATATTTCAAAAGTTTTTCCCATCTGGAATTGGCATACAAATTGAAACACTGAAAATTTTTCACAAATGGATAATCCAAAGAAAACATTGGGTTAATCAAAATGTTTCATTTAGATAATTTCAAACAGTTTTGTTATGATCTCAGCTTTTTCAAAAACTTTATGTTTTAGTATAAAAATTAAACTAAAATTTTGAAAACAAAGTCATTGCAAACTGAAAAATGAAACTGTTTCAAAAGTATCAAAAAGGATCATTTTGATAATCTCAAAACATTGTTATGAAAAGAAATTCAATTTGGGAGATTCATCAAAAACTGACCCTTTCCCATGAGCAGGTTCAGTTTTGATGAATCAGCATTTTCTAATTAAAAAAACAATTTTGCTGGAAAATTCCAGCTTTACCCTTTTTTCCCCTAGAGCTGTAAACATCAGTGTCTGCAGCATCTCCAAGGGGAAGGATCACATTTCATCCCACATCTCAGCCCCTATTAGGAAGTGGGTGCACATTCTTTTTTGCAGGAGCAGTTAACTTAAATAAGAAAGATGTTTCTACACACACCTCCAACGTTCTCTCATGTTTCCACTCTGACAAGCTGCTACAGAAAAAGAAATAAAAATGAAATTGGATAGGAGAGATGAAGAGATACAGGAAACCCTAAGCTCTTTCCAGTTAGTTTTGCAGGAAATACCTGCTTGAGAGAGAGAGAAAGCATGCACTTCTGATATGGAGGGGGTAGCAGTGAAAGCTTTTCCTAGATAAACTGGAATTGAGTGTGTGACTTTCACCTGCCAATGAACCACAGTTTAACAGGAAAAGACCCTGAGATGATGCACAAATAGAGAAAGTGTCTCAGTGTAATAGACAAGGTCACAACTGGGACTTAGTTCCAACAAACAACCCAGAAAAGGATTAAAGTGGGAGGGGGAGTTTTCGGAGCTGATACTTAGATATTCTCTCAGCAGATTGTACATGCTCAGAAAAGGGTTCTGAAGAGCTCTCAGCAGAAGGGACAGTGCATGGGTAAAAATTTATTACACACAAAACTTAAGAATGATCTTTTTTAAATGGCTAGCTGAATATTTCTCAGCTTGTCTTGCTTAACAGTGCTTAGGTGACCCATTGGGGACATGTCTTCCTCAGTGCTTGATCCATGAAGGATGTGCATCTAGTGCAGCTCTCAGGGTTTGTCTATATGAACACTTAGTTCACAGCCAGTTGGGGTGTGAATCTATCCTGCATCATTGTGCCGTGCACTAAGTGTCCGTATGGACCTTGCTGCTACACACTAAAATTTCTGGAGTGCACTTAAATCTATTCCCATTTCAAAGTGGGTAGATCAAAGTGCACTAGGGAACTTTAGTGGGTGGCAGTATAGTCCACATGGACAGTGTGTGGTAGGCTGGGGTGGGGTAAATTTACACCCTGGCTTGCTGCAATCAAAGTGCGCGTATCAACAAGCTCTCAGGTTTAGAGCATGGCTCTTGAGAGTAAACCCTAAAGATTTATGCTTCTAGCTGTGTTCCATCCCCAATGAGCTGGGCAAGATGGCAGCCAAGCTCTACGATACAACCGCATTTGCTCCAACCCCTCAGACAGAGACAAACACCTACAAGATCTCTATCAAGCATTCTTACAACTACAATACCCACCTGCTGAAGTGAAGAAACAGATTGACAGAGCCAGAAGAGTACCCAGAAGTCACCTACTACAGGACAGGCCTAACAAAGAAAATAACAGAACGCCACCAGCCATCACCTTCAGCCCCCAACTAAAACCCCTCCAATGCATTATTAAGGATCTACAACCTATCCTGAAGGATGACCCAACACTCTCAGAAATCTTGTGAGACAGGCCAGTCCTTGCCTACAGACAGCCCCACAACCTGAAGCAAATACTCACCAGAAACCACACACCACACAACAGAACCACTAACCCAGAAACCTATCCTTGCAACAAAGCCCGTTGCCAACTGTGCCCACATATCTATTCAGGGGACACCATCATAGGGCCTAATCACATCAGCCACACTATCAGAGGCTCGTTCACCTGCACATCTACCAATGTGATATATGTAATCATGTGCCAGCAATGCCCCTCTGCCATGTACATTGGGCAAACTGGACAGTCTCTACGTAAAAGAATAAATGGACACAAATCAGATGTCAAGAATTATAACATTCATAAACCAGTCGGAGAACACTTCAATCTCTCTGGTCACACGATCACAGACATGAAGGTCGCTATCTTAAAACAAAAAAACTTCAAATCCAGACTCCAGCGAGAAACTGCTGAATTGGAATTCATTTGCAAATTGGATACAATAGAGACTGGGAGTGGTTGAGTCATTATACTAAGTAAAACTATTTCCCCTTGTTTATTCCTCCCCCCCTCCACTGTTCCTCAGATGTTCTTGTTAACTCCTGAAAATAGCCCACCTTGATTATCACTTCAAAAGGTTTTCTCTCCCCCCACCCCACTCTCCTGCTGGTAATAGCTCATCTTAAGTGATCACTCTCCTTACAATGTGTATTTTTTCATGGTCTGTGTGTATATAAAATCTCCTCACTGTACTTCCCACTTTATGCATCCGACAAAGTGAGCTGTAGCTCACGAACACTTATGCTCAAATAAATTGGTTAGTCTCTAAGGTGCCACAAGTACTCTTTTTCTTTTTGCGAATACAGACTAACACGGCTGCTACTCTGAAACCTTTAACAGTTATTAGCTTTCCAACATGTGGTGGTGGGGAAGAGACACACTAACTAAACAGGAAGTAAGAGCACCATGGAGCATGGCTCCACCTACAATACTCTGAGTAACCCAATTAATCTCTTGACGACGACTTTACTAGAGTTTCAGGTTCCTTTTTTCTATCACAGGGGCCAACACAGGGGTCATGTGTTGCATACTGATGGGAGCATTGTCCCTCTGGCAGGCATGATGCCTCAAGTGAACACCAAACTTGAAGATGCAGTGTGCACCTCCCATACACCCAACTGCATCCCCCTCCTTTAGATAGCCTCACACAGTGAGATAGTAGAAACTACAGCTGTGCCCTACCTATGTCAGGTGACAACAATAATCACAGAAAGAGTCATTTTCCCCAATACTGAAAAAGAAACTTAAGGAACTTTATTAGAATTGGGGAAGCAATATTATCCCTAAATGTAGCCTGTCTCTCTGTTTTACTGTAAAGATTCTGTTTCTAACCTTCTCCAGTCCCCTCTTGTGGCTGTCTTACTGCTTCTTTAGAAGTGCAGTAGGAAGCATACTCTCACACAGCCCACTCTGGGCACCCACCCAAAGAACAGTCACATCAAGCCCGCAACCCAAGATCTGAGTGTCAGGTTGGGTTCTTCCTTGCTTGTACACATTCATCACTCAAAGATTTTGCAAGTTATTATTTATGTTCATTATGGTAATTCCTAGTGATCAACTAAGCTCAGGGCTCCATTGTGCTTTGAAGTAGGGACTATTACTCTGTACAGGGCAAAAAGCTTACAGTAACTTTGAGTATTTCTACACTACAATTAAACCACCATGGCTGACCTAGGTCAGCTGACTCATGCTTGTGGGGCTCAGGCTACAGGGCTATTTAATTGTGGTGTAGAAGTTCGGTCTCAAACTGGAGCCCAAGCCTAAATGTCTACATCACAACTGAACAGTCCCATAGCCTGAGCCCCACAAGTGTGAGTCAGTTGACACGGTCCAGCCACGGGTGTTTAATTGCCGTGTATTCATACCCTTTGATAAAATTCTGTTGATTACGTGAGCCAGCACAGATTCCAGCTGTGTTGGCTCTTCAGTGTTTATACTAAAAACTTATCTTAATTGCTAACATAAGTAGAGATAAATAGAATACTTGTGCTCATTTACGTGCCATGGCTTACAGAACACATACTTTTTCAAGTTCACAGACACCTGAAAAGACAGTTCTGATGCTGGGGTTTTGAGGCCAAACCAATGGTTTATAATATATTTATGTCCACCAACTTCTTTTCCATAATGTGTTTTGCAAGTTAGAGATATTGAGGGATTTCACTACTTTAAGTGTCTATTACTTAAAAAAATTAAACAATATATTACTGAACGAGCAGCAAAAAAAAAAAAGCAGCAAAAAAAAAAGCAAAGTCATTCAACATAACTACTTCCTTCAAAGTCTGCCATTCAACCAAGCAGTTCCCCTAGGTCTTTTATATTGGGAGGTAGTGGCCTTGAACGGACTTTTGGATAATCTACAAAAACCATTTAGGTACACTCGATTAGAGCACGGATCTCATACCAAACTAAAAATTAAATTATTTAGGGTTTCCACTGTATAAAAAGGAAAGGAAAAATAAAGATAAAAAACAAAAAGAAAAGCAAGAGTTTTCTGTAGAAGGGAAAAATAATCAAGGAGCATATAGGTAGAGCAGCAGTAGTTCTCTTGCAGACTTGCCCTTGCTCCGTTTCTTTTCAAAGTGGAAGACATTGCCTTTTCATTTTCTTTTTAAACTGTCTCCTAATTTACTCTCCATAATTCTTTTAATCCTGTTCCTTTTTCAATTTCTATTGCTTTCACCTCTGTGAAAAGAGGAGATATTGAGATGGGTGCTCAGTGCATATGGAGAAATGACAACATCCCTAAGGGTACATCCACACTTCAAGCTGAAATTTACACCTCCTGCTTGAATGTAGACATGACCTAAGATTTTTCTCCTGCTACCATGCAGCCACCTCAAGAGGCTGAGGGAAAGCCTAAGACTTGCCAAACAGAATCTGGACTCCAACAGTGGTCAGTTAAAAGATGCATCAGAGGAAAGGACAAGAAACCCCATACTGGAATAACCTACTCATAGAATATCAGAGGAGTAGCCATGTTAGTCTGGATCTGTAAAAGCAGCAAAGAGTCCTGAGGCACCTTATAGACTAACAGAAGTATTGGAGCATAAGCTTTCGTGGGTGAATACCCACTTCACATGCATCTGACGAAGTGGGTATTCACCCACGAAAGCTTATGCTCCAATACGTCTGTTAGTCTATAAGGTGCCACAGGACTCTTTGCCGCTTCTACTCATAGAGGAAGTTTCTTCCCTACCTTCTCAGTCAGCAGCTGGCTTACACTGCCTGTTACTACTACTTCTGTTCCAGCTCATTGCACTGAGTCTTGCTACCATCTATTTGTTCTGTGCTTGTTCAGCATCTAGCACAAAAGGATGATAATCCATGACTGGGGCTCCTACTGCAATACAAACAACAGACCAAAAGAGCAACAGTAGCATAATACCAGTATTAATTCAAAGCGCCAACATGATGCATTATAAAAGCTCCTGGCCACATAGCCCTGGTTTTCTTTTTAAAGAAATGGAGCACACAACTCGTGCTTTGGGATCCTCCTGGATGCTCTACTAAAAGCACTTTTCATCAGGGATCTCCTTCTAAGTAGTGTACTAGGTGACGCCCAGAGTAGGGAAAAGGATATATTTTTTTTGAAATTGTTTTAGCTAATTCAATTTGAAACACCACTTAGCACCTCACATAGACAATTTAACATCTTTAAACCATGCTAACTGTAAGTGGTAGGCCCCAGGGCAGCCTAGGTCCTTGATTTAGCAAGACCAGCTAACATGTTTTTAAAGATGTTAAATTCTGCTAAGTTTCAACTTGTGTTAGTTAACAAGATTTTTAAAGACATTTTTGCCAATTCTAGACAAGGTTTTAAATGTCAAATCCTGAGCCCATTGAACTTAATAGGAGTTTACAGTTGACATCAGTGGATCCAGAATTTTCGCGAGTGACTAGAGGAAGGTAACAAAGAAACAGTTCTAACCCAGTAGAATGAGCCAGGTGGCTGAAATCCAGAAAACTTGGGTTCTAGACTTGATTTTGCCAGTGACTTGTATGACCTTGGATAACAGGTCATGCCTCAGTTTCTGTAAAATGGGGATAATGGTACTTACGCATCTATGAAGCCCTTTACAATCTATGGATGTAAACAGATACTCGAATAATAACTCATCTGTTTCTTTAACATAATACACATATCAAGTTACCTTTCAGTGCTGCATAAGCATTATTAGCCACATTTTACAGATGTGGAACTGAGGTACAAAAAGGTTAAGTGACTTGCTCAAAGTCACACAGTAAGTCAGTGGGAATAGGACACAGACATCCCGATTCCTAGTCCAGGCTCTATTCCCTAGATTTTCCTGCCTTCCATCTCAAGAGGCTGAGAGAAAGCTTAAGACTTACCAAACAGGATCAGGCAAGTGATCTATCTAGTCTAGAAGATGTTTCAGCTCGTTTCAATATGTGTAGGGATAGGCAACATTTCCCTTTGGTTCCTTTGCAAATATTATTTATAAGACATGAAAATATTTACAAATCGTACAAGTCATGCAAAATAATAAAAACAAAATTCCAGGAGCCAAAATTGTTACCTAAATCCAATGAAATTTTTGTAAACTTGATGATGTTCATGGAGTCTGGGTAATTAATACACTTTTAAAGAGCAGTGCACACACACATCTATATGAAGCATCAATTTAATCATCCAGGGTTTATTTGCAGCATGCATGTGTTTGGATCTTTTTCTACAAGGTAGTAGCACAATGAGAGGGTTCACTTACAAAACATTTAAGAATCAAAGAAAGTGGTTATATCAAAGTATAGCACTACTTTACAACACATTAATACAAGATAAAACCTAGATAAGTCATCTAAGGAGGTGGCACAGGTTAGGGGAAGCTAGGGCTCTAAAGACAAAGTCCTCGTGTCTGGACACCTATTTATTATTCAAATAGTATACCACCATGGAGCATCACAGGCTGTATCTGCTACAAAATGCTGGGCAAAGCAACCGTCTTCTATGGTGACCCTCGTGCACAAGGTCTCGCTTCAGATGTTTTTGGCACAAGAAGTAGCACTCCATTTGGGATGTGTATTTGTTCTCTGATAAATTAGTGTAGTTATTTCAATGGGTTTTATAAAATAAATGTATTCCTGTTGAGGGTTCACTCTCAAAGATATATTGTACTTGGAATTCTTCCCTCTTTCAGTTGCAATATCAGCCAGGAGGAAACACAGAAAAACAGTTCTTTCATTTAGACAGCCAATGGGCAGTTGGTTAAACTCAAAGTAGTAACGTAACTACTTAAGATTTTTTTGGCAGCTGTGCTTATTTAATAGATTTGACAGTATTTCACCACTATGTATGAATCTGGATATTAAATGGTCATGCTGGTGCATTATCTCATAAGCATTGACAAGACTCAGTTTGCTGAGATTCCTGTTCTCAAGAAACCTATCAGTGGAAAGACCACTGATTTCAAGTGGAATTAGGCTTGGGTAATAGATGCTGTAGCTGGTCTAGGAAGGGTACATAAGTTATGGGGCAGGCATTTGCTTAGACTGCTTCCTGAAATGAATTTCAGAACAGTCAGACTTTGTCTGCTATCACTACAATTTTTAATCCACATTAAGAAAAGAAGCACAGTTTCAAAGTGATTAACGTGATTTGTGTCCACGCTGAAATAATTGAAGGAAACAAACCCTTTATGATAGGTCCAATCTGGAGCACAGAAAAAGTGCTACCCACAAAAGTGGTTTAGTTTAAATCATGGTTTAGCTATAGTATGAACAAGCCCTGACAGGGTTTTCTACAGTAGGATGATAGTCCATTCCTCAGGTAACCCCACATTGCACAATGCCAATGAAATAAGTCCCCGATCATGCAATGATTATAGGTGGACCCTTGCATCTGGAAATCCAAAGCGGCTCTAAACTATGTCAGAGACAGGAATGCTGTAAAATCAACAGCATGGCCTCTAACTGCATCTTGTGTTTACTGGTATAATGGAGGACTGAGCACAAAACCCTCTTTTTTCACAGAACCAATACAAAGAAACTTTGAATCCATACAACCTCTTAAATGGCCAAGCGGGGATCCACTTTTTTTTTTCATTCTTCCTCCTTAGGAGCTCGGCTCACAGGGCCTTAAGATGCCACTGCAACTGCTGAAAAGGGGGGCAGAAATCTCTTCTCTGCCAGTGTCACATTATTCACATAACTCCGCAGGGATTCCCTAGCTGCGGATTTCAGGGCACAAACTTTGTCACATAGAAAAGGTAACTGTGTACAAACTAGATGGAGTTGAATGAAGAATTTTTAACAAATATTTTGTGCATTAACAATTCACAAACAAAAAGCCATAAACCAGGATTTTCTTGACTGTATTTATTGTTTGAAATTATTCGCTGACAAAATTTCTGGCAATTCTCAATCTGTTATGAACATTCAATATTAGACAAATGTTGTTGGTTAGGTTTGATTAGATGTGTAGGTCACATGACTGCCTGATTGGATGAGCAGAGACATGAGGTTGATGAGGGAATATCTTTTATTAGACCAACTCCTGTTGGTGAAAGAGAGAAGCTTTTGAGCTCCACAGAGCTCTTCTTGGATGAGTGTAACCCTTAGAATAAGCTTCACATACTTGTGATTGAAAGTGAATTTTGAGTTTGCAACTAATATTCACCAATATGCATGGCAATAATCTTATTTGTTAGAATACTCATGTAAAGGAAATACAACAGGTATGCAAATGGGCAAAGTAAATGAATTTTTAAAATGTGAATATTCAGACAGATATTGGAGTACTTCCTATGTCTAAAATTAGAGTTGAGCACAAGCTGAACAATTCAGCGACAGATCATTATTTGGAACATTCCAAAGTTTGAGCGCTTTGATTTGATTTGGTCTCCATCTCTAGTGAAAATGGCACTTACTGGATTTTATGCAACTATCTGCTCCCTTTGCATCTTGAGTCAAAAGTTTTACACCTGTTAGCCATGCAAAGCCAATGCAGCTATGGGATAGCGAGCTGGATACTGTTCTGACTCACACATCATCAACAGAACTATCAGCCTATGCACAATATTTATAATTTAATGACATGATGACATACAGAAAGAACATAGTTTCAGTCCCTCCCTGAGTTTGTAGGGCAGTCAATCAGAAAAGTCAGTTTTTGACCTGTAAACTGTAAATGATCTGGAAGTTATTGAAACAGAGGAAATATGGACTCCATGCTGTCAAATTTACAGGTGATTATTGAACTCAAAGGCCAACTATATGTTTATATGATCCTCTAGAGAGGAGACAGTTGATGCGAAAACATATGGTTTGTACAATGAGACACCCTCTTCTAACCACTGCTGGGATATATTTATTTACAGCTGGAATGGTAATTACATATATATGGTTCCTTTCAGCTGAAAAATGGTTCCTCCTTTTCCCTTTAAAAACCTTTAAAAACGGTGATCATACCAAGTCTGTTATTACCAGTGGTGTTCTCTTTTTCTCAGTACACATGTGGGGCTGCCAGCTCAGCTGAAAGGTTTTCTTTCCTGCCATTTCACAAAACAAGTGCTGAAAATTTAAGATTACATTGCAAGAGGAATTTTGAAAAGGATTATTTTAAACTAAATTCCAAACAGGTGAGTGTAGGGCAGAAGATCAACATCCAACAATTACCAGAAGAACTGGGCATTACCCTTGGCACACGCTACTTGGCATTCATACACTGCATGTACCCTGCACACTTAAAATCAACAATTTCACTGGGAAACATTGTAACACTCTGGAGTAACTTGGGTAAACAGGTCAGAAGAGAAACAATTCTATGTCAATAACAATGCCTGGATGCTGCAGAGCTTTGGAGGCCTGCTTAGAATTGCAAACTAAACAGATCAGACAGATTGTGCATTGGTGTTCAGAACAGAGGACTCAAGGAGTCGCTTTCCACATTCTTGCTCCATACTCTTTGTACTCCCAAATACACAGCATTAGGACACCAGAGGGAAAACACCTCCGCGGATGTCAACCTCTCCCAGAAGGATGGAGAGGTTCTTGACCATGCATTGTTCAGCACAGGCACAGATGGGATTGAACACTGCACCTTCTCCAAGAGTGCAACAGTGGCTGCACTCCCATGTGCCTGCCACAGTTCCAGGAGATATTATGCCTGCCTCACAGGAAAGGAGCACTCTTGTACTGCCCCAGAACCGGGCTGTGGCTAATTGCTGCAGCAGCATCCTGCGTGCCTCAATATGCAAAGCTGAGTTGTAGGTCACAGATTTTTTTTTTTAAATATTGTCTAGTACATTTTTAAACAGAGCACAGAACTCAGATAGCTCTGTGTAATCACCACCCCCAACTTCTAAAAGCATGGCCAGAGCCCAGTATGACCCAGAGAACACAAGTATTAGCTAGCTCTTAAGCCCACTCAAAAAATCCCTTATGGAAGAAAAAAAAATCTTAGAGAATTTAACAATGATTACACCAATATGATTCTACAATAACTACACTAAAAACTATAGAATGATACCCTTTAAGAAGATTTTTTAGATCACTAAAATATTATAGAAGGAATTTTTTAAATGCTGTAAGAGAATTCAGAATGACTATAGTTTCTCTATAGGTTTCTATTAAGTTATATAGGACTTTTCTGTAGGAGATACAATAGAACTAAACATGCACAAACAGAGCCAACAAAACACCAGTTAGAATATTTGATCTGATGGTGGAAGCCTGACTCCAAGGTGAACCTTCACTAGTTGGCTTTCCAACAACTATCGTAGTATTACATTTTCATACATTAATAGCAGATCCATTAATACAAACCAGAAATGATTTCCATGTGTTTTCAGATGTCTTCTTTCCTGTAGGATAAATTGCTCTCAAAAGATGTAATCTGAGGCCCTGATCCAGCAAAGCAATTAAGTACGCGCTTAACTTTATGTACATCAGTAGTCTCACTAGCAAAGGATTAAATAACATAGCCTTGCATTCTGCCTATGCTGGGGTCTTTCCAGTGTGGTATAGGTGTAGTTTGATCGCTATATTTGGGGATGGGACAGCTCCAGTCAGACCAATGGGACTGTGTGTGGGGGGGTGGGGAGAGAGATGACAAATTCCACACCTGCCTGAGACTTGCAGTTGGGGGGGGGCAATGCCCCCAACCCTCCCAAACTACACCTATGCCAGTACCTTGAAGCGATACAAATCTGTGACCAAAAAAAAAAAAAAAAAAACACCAGCACAAGGCCCTTTCCACCACTTTGTAGGGATGGGTGGGGAACCAGCATTGGAGCATCTTGCAGGGGGCCCTGGCCACCCCCTACACACCATTGGAAGTGTTTCTGCCCAGACCCCAGATAGCCTGAGATGGAAAGCTAAGAAGCGGTGGTCCAGAACGGCTGCAGGATCCACATTTACACGCATCCAGTGGATCAATCAAATGCACCACACAAATGTCCCAGCAGGTAAATGGTAGATATTACTCCTCTGCACTCTACCCCTCTATTTCTTAAGTTTTATGTGGGTGGAATAGGTTGCATCTTTTACCACCATTAATCCCATCTGAATCCATGTGCTTTGATGAAATGTCCTTCAGCTCAACCATATCATGTAATACACCTGGACTACGCTTAACCAGTAAGTCCACATTCAGAGGGGTGATATACTATTCTGTCATGTGAGAGCAGCCAAAATGGGAACTAAATTGAATGCACCTACCTCCCCTTGTTACTGCCTTTCCTTTCCCAGTCTTTTGTCCTCTCTTCCCTAATCTTCTCATTCTCTTTGCCTTAACCTGTCCAATATACTTTTCTTGAATAATTTGTTTACTTTTTCCTCTCAGCTTCCTTTCTTCCACTTCTTCCTAGTGTTCCCTTTTCTTCTGTTATTCCCCCCTTCCATTTTCTTAACCTTTTCACCCTCATATGTGCAGTGATCTCTCCTTTCCAGCCTCCCTTTGATTTTCCTCTCCTTCCAAGATTGTGGATATTATTACAACTATTGTTTGTAAAATCAGGTTGCACTCTGCTAGTTTGTCCTTCCAGAGGTAATCTTTCCCTTCAACGTATGACAGCTGACTACTTCTGGTGATGGTGACTCAGAGTAGGGAAAAGGCAAAAGAACCCTGAATTTAAAAATTTTAATATGCGCACACACACACTGTAGTTCTCATATAAGGTAAATCATATACATACAGGATAAGCAAAATTAAATACTCTACAGTACAGAATTTCTTCCACTGAAAGCAGAAACCACTGAGGGCACAGCTTGTATCCTCAAATTTGGTTCTTCTGTCCTTACTGTAGCCCTGAAAATATTTCCATTTTGGTAGAACGAGCTTATCCAGTTCTCAGAGTCCAAGGTACTTTACAAAGTGAGTCCATAGGTCACTTTGCAGTCAACTACTTGTATGAAAAACACAAGTTTGAAAGCCAACCTACTTTTAAGTTTCAGAAAAAGTGCTTTAGTACTTATGTTTTTCCTGTACAAAAACGGCCACAGAAGAAATAAAACAAAACCTCTCCCTACAGCAGGGCTGACTTGAGATAATCCTAGGGTACTAATTTGATACTGGCACTGAAGAATCAGCCATCATAAACACAGTGGGACACGTGATTTTTCATATTCTCAGCCAAATCTAAATAATCTTTTGCAGTCTGAAACCATCTTGAATAGAAAAGATCCCACAGCTGCTGGCATATCCAGAGAAGCATGGCTGTGTCAGCTACTTTATATGACTGGATATTTCCAAGCATGGATATCCTTAACTAATAGGGCACCACCTCGGGCTTGGGCACAGCGTTGCAGGGGACTTCGCCTCTTGCTCTCGCCTGGTGGCCATTTCCTTGGCCCCAAATGGCCAGTCCCAGCCAGCATCTTCTCCTGACTCTCTGTTTGGGTCTTCTACAGGTCAGCCCTCCAGCCAAGTCAAGTAACAGTTCACTCCCCTTTGGGGGTAAGTGAAGGTCCCATGTGAAATTCACAACAAATGTCCATATTTATAGTTCTTCTGCCCTCTCAGGCTTGACTAAAATCCTCTGCTTTCTAGCCCCTTCAAAGATTCTCTTAAACAGCTTCTTCCCCAGCAGGATTCCCCCACTGCTTCCTATTGCCAGGGACTGAAGCAGTTTACCTCTGAGGATCTCCTTGCTCTTTGTAGGCCCTATCTTAGTGCTCCCCACTCAGAAGCCTATTCTACTCCCTATGAATACCTCACCCGGATCTTGGCAGACACTTCCCAGAGGGGAACCCCCCCTTGTTTCTCACTCTCTCGTCTTCCTTCATCTAGTCCATTACAAGCTCTGTTTAAGAAGGGCTCTCCCTGCTTCACAACCATAGCTGGAATTAGTGCTGCCACAGCCCCTGATTTGAAGTAGTAATAACAAACACCAAACACCTGGTTTCCATCATTAGCACCCCCACAATAAAATTTGTTCCAGTACTCCTAACAGCTGGGGTCAGTCTTTCTAATAAAGCCCCATTGCACCCAACTGGAGTCACTCATTTGCCCTTATGTTGCCAGCTCATCAGCCTCAAAGCTGAGGGGGAAGGGGAGAGAACAATTGAGAAAAAGAAAGGACCACAAAATTCCAAGTTTTAACTGTTCTGGAGTCGCTGTTTGGGCACTTGAATAGAATTGTATGGCTGAATTGGTCAGCTGTGATTTGCTGGAATCTTTGGTGGAATAACCAAAGGCACTAAGATTAATGCCATTCTGAGACAGGAACCATCGTGAAGTGGAAGCACCTGTCAAGAAGGAACACTCAATGGGCAGCAGAGAAGGGAAGGATTAGACATCTTTTTCTAAATAATGAGGGTTCTGTCTCAGCAACAGACTGTGCTCACTTAAAAATCTTCCATGGACCACATGACTATTCAAAAGTGATTACTGTTGAAACCTAGTCCACTCACAGTAACATATGCAATGAGTGAAGCAAGCTCCGACTTGCCCTGCTAAAGAAAGATTACATTGAACTAACACTAAAGCTATGAGACAACTGTATAATCCTAGTAAACAGAGCTGAGAGATGTTCTATCCCACACCATTGTAGGAAATTGAGATTCCAGGCCTCTTATATTATATATAATACACATCGCTATTGTACTGTATGACCTATGTTACCCCATCTGAAAGGATAACTTCCCTTCTCTCTCCAAGCTGGATGTCTTCAGACCAAAAACCACTGGAACTAACACAAAATACTGTGTAATAGCTAGATAATATCTTAAGAATACATAGGCCCACACACCAGGGATATGGAGTAGCTCACAACTCTTTCCAGTCTGCTGCTCAGAAATTTAAACTGCATGAAATGTGCTGCAGCTGTCTCTCTTGTGGGACCCTGTGATCATCACTATTGCCATGTATGTCACAGTTAAATTCAGTCACCTGGTGTGCCTGAAGTGTGAGGTGGAAGCTGCCAAGACACTAGCCAAAACAGTGGAAGGAAAAAAATGTATCTTTCCATTTAAAAAAAAAAAAAAGAGAGAGAGAGAGAGATCCCAAACTGTAAAAAGCTTATTAACATTCACATTCTGTCCAATGCCATTCAGTTGTAGTAGCTTTCATTATTTAATAGTGGGAGAAATATGAACTGCTATGCAGTTAAAATGAAATGCAGTTGCCTTAGAAAAAGCCCTCTTTAAAAAAAATCAAATAAAAAAGTTGCCGATTTGAACATTTATAACTTTAAAACTACCAAAAGGATTTTCCACAAACACGGCTTGTTTTATAGATCTCACTGAGATGTACAAGTTTAGTCAACCCTAAAGACTGTGGCCCTGTTGTTGGGTTGCACCATTGAACCAAAAGGGAGCCATGAAGTCATCTCTGTGCTTCTTTGATTCTGGGCCAGTGGTGCACTGGGCCAGTCCCTCAGTGTAAATTATAACAGTTTGAGGGCTGCTGTAATTTACGACAGCTGCCAATGGTCCAAAAGGGCTTCTTTGGCAACCAGAAATCACCAAGGTTTAGGGAATTCTCTATGCTGCCCCCACACTGCCACTCAGAAAGGAGATGGCATAGAAGCTGTTATTCTGGCTCTGTGTTACCAGAGGTTCCTCTGATGGTGGTGGGGTGGGGGTGATCATTCTATGGCTGCCTGGGCCAACTTTAGGATCATGCACCAGTGTGGTACAAAGCAGCCCCAGGGCAGCTGACAATGGGAGTCTGTTACATCAACTTGTTGTGTATAAAGCTGTGTAAGACATTACAGTTTCCATTGTATTAATTGGCAGATAATTAAAACAAATATTGATAAAGTGACTTCATGCTGAGGCATAATCACAAGGAAATAGAGTTATTATTGAGGTTTCAACCCTAATTCTGCATTTCTCATAGGGCCACCAGACAGCAAGTGTGAAAAATCAGAACAGAGTGTCGGGGGTAATAGGAGCCTATAGAATATTAGGACTGTCCCTATAAAATCGGGACATCTGGTCACCCTATTCTCAACTTTACAGTGCTGTATTTCTCAACTTTATTATCTGTTTATGCTTTTTTTTTTTGCAAAGAATATATATTAACATCTATATACGTATACACGTGTGTATGTATGATACAATTATAGGGGTTTTTCCAAAGACAACAGCACCATTTCACACGTCAACTCCCCTTTGTTCTTTCTGTTCTTCAAATGCCCACTTTGGAATGACTTTCTTCAGCCAAGGAAAAGTGGATGGTGATTTCTTTGGAATCCATCAATGCTAACCACTCATTTGGGATACCAGAATGCTCTCTCCCATCACTCCCTCCTGCTCAACACATATATGAGGCTTCAGAGTTAGGCCTTGTCTACACGGTGTGAACGTAAACTGATATAGTTGTTTATCCCATGTGGATATACCAGAATAAGTGTTTTAAACTAAATTTTAAAGGGGCTGGGTCACCTGGGAAAGGGTTTAAGCTAAAATCAAAAAAGCCATTCTTATTCTGGAGTAAGAGTATCCACATGGGAAATTATACCTGTATAACTACACCTATTTAACTGTTTAATTTTCCAATGTACACAAGGCCAGAGAGAGTGAGATGCTCCAGACTGAGGCATCAGCAGCATGCAGATGACAGAGTACTCAGTCTTATTTTCATCAGACTCAAATAGTATGGTTTACTTTTATAACTGTCTGTTTTGAATTTTAGATCATTTTTGTGAAAATAAAATTAAACTGTTCCTTTAACAGAAGTTTTACTAGGGCTGTCAATCAACTGAGTCACTAAGCACCCATCTAAAACACTGAATTTTATGGAAGTCTGGTCAGCCCTTAGTACTTTATAAAACTCTTTGTAGCAACTAATTATCTCACATTAAACTTTCAAAAAGTTTGGCCATACCTCCAGCCATCTTAGGAGCAATACTGATAGGTTCCAAAGTAGTCAAAAGAGCCAAGCTCCAAAGCATCCACTCCTTCTTGACTGAAGCAATTTGTAGTTAGAAGAAGCACTCAAGATAGGTGCGGCTGAAATAAGAGGAACCTTAGCGTATGTCTACAGTGCAATTAGACATGCACGGCTGGCTGTGCCAGCTGACTCGGCCTCACGGGGCTCAGGCTGCAGAGCTGTTTAACTGCAGTGTAGACTTCCAGGCTCGGGGTGGAGCCTGGGCTCTAGGACCCTACATGGTGGAAGGGTCCCAGAGCTTGGCGTGCAACCCAAGCCTGGAAGTCTACACTGCGATTAAACAACCCTCACCTCAGTCCCTGGAAAAATCATGGAGCAGGTCCTCAAGGAATCAATTCTGAAGCACTTAGAGGAGAGGAAAATGATCAGGAACAGTCAGCATGGATTCACCAAGAGCAAGTAATGCCTGACTAATCTAATTGCCTTCTATGACGAGATAACTGGCTCTGTGGATGAGGGGAAAGCAGTGGACGTGTTGTTCCTTGACTTTAGCAAAGCTTTTGACACGGTCTCCCACAGTATTCTTGCCAGCAAGTTAAAGAAGTATGGGCTGGATGAATGGATGATAAGGTGGATAGAGAGCTGGCTAGATCGTCGGACTCAATAGGTAGTGATCAATGGCTCCATGTCTAGTTGGCAGCCAGTATCAAGCGGAGTGCCCCAAGGGTTGGTCCTGGGGCCGGTTTTGTTCAATATCTTCATTAATGATCTGGAGGATGGCATGGATTACACCCTCAGCAAGTTTGCAGATGACACTAAACTAGGAGGAGAGGTAGGTACGCTGGAGGGTAGGGATAGGATACAGAGGGACCTAGACAAATTGGAGGATTGGGCCAAAAGAAATCTGATGAGGTTCAACAAGGACAAGTGCAGAGTCCTGCACTTAGGACGGAAGAATTCCATGCACTACTACAAACTAGGGACCGAGTGGCGAGGCAGCAGTTCTGCAGAAAAGGACCGAGGGGTTACGGTGGATGAGAAGCTGGATATGAGTCAACAGTGTGCCCTTGTTGCCAAGAAGGCCAATGGCTTTTTGGGATGTATAAGTAGGGGCATTGCCGGCAGATTGAGGGACGTGATCGTTCCCCTCTATTCGACATTGGTGAGGCCTCATCTGGGAGTACTGTGTCCAGTTTTGGGCCCCACACTACAAGAAGGATGTGGAAAAATTGGAAAACGTGCAGCGGAGGGCAACAAAAATGATTAGGGGACTGGTACACATGATTATGAGGAGAGGCTGAGGGAACTGGGATTGTTTAGTCTGCGGAAGAGAAGAATGAGGGGGGATTTGATAGCGGCTTTCAATTACCTGAAAGGGGGTTCCAAAGAGGATGGATCTAGACTGTTCTCAGTGGTAGCAGACGACAGAACAAGGAGTAATGGTCTCAAGTTGCAGTGGGGGAGGTTTAGGTTGGATATTAGGAAAAACTTTTTCACTAGGAGGGTGGTGAAACACTGGAATGCGTTACCTAGGGAGGTGGTGGAATTTCCTTCCTTAGAAGTTTTTAAGGTCAGGCTTGACAAAGCCCTGGCTGGGATGATTTAGTTGGGGATTGGTCCTGCTTTGAGCAGGCAGTTGGACTAGATGTCTTCCTGAGGTCCCTTCCAACCCTGATAATCTATGATTCTATGAACCCCACAGCTCAAGCCTGAATCAGATGGCATGGACCAGCCCCAGGTTTTTAACTGCAGTGTAGACATACCCTTAGAGGTAATTCAAATACATTAAAGTAGGACACTTCCCATCCAACAGAAAAAAAAAAAGCAGAACACAGAGAAAACTGGGCTTGCTTTGGGAACAGAGAGAGAGGACGGTGGTGGTTGTTTTTTTATTTCAGCAACAGAGTTAGGCAGCTGGGTCTGCATGGATACATCCCTTCATCTGTGCAGAGCCAGTGGCAAGGTAGAGGGTCTTAATCTTAAACTCTACAATTTCCTTTTCTTCAGTTTCTTGCAGGAACCGCAATGTTTTTTGTTTTCTCTGATGAAATTTTAAATTAATTAGATTAATGTCATTAACAGATTAGTATTGGCATAGTTTTGTACCACTTTTATCACTTTCTTCTAAAGCCAGGTGTGCTTTGAACACTCAGTTTTATCACCTAAATGATCTATTTCAAACTATAAAGAATATGGAGGTGAGAAGTGTTATTTTGTCGTTTCAGGAATATATATGTGAGGGTTTCATGTGGGGTGGAGGAATACTTCAGCTCATAAAGGTTAAGGAACTGACAGAAGTGGAAATTTAAGTCCAGGAAAAGGTGGGTAGCTGACAAACGCTAATCTAGAGAGAGTGCATCACTGTAGGGCCTAGAAATGAGGATGGGTGTATGGATTTGGATAAAACTAGAAACCCCACTCACTCATTCTCTCGATCTTTGGCCAAACCAAATCAAGCCTTCTCTTGAAGTTGATTGCGCTATTTGCTTGTTTAACAATAGAATATATTCCAGGTAGAGACTGACATGTAGGATTTTCCTTGTATACACAGCAAGATATTGAGCAAATCAAGATTGCTCTCAAATTATAACCTTCGTACACTGAAGTATATATTAAAATTCAGTTTGATCTCCTGCTAGTTGTCCCTCTTGATCGTCAGAGGAACTGAGATCCCTCAACTCCCACTATAGTCACTGCGGTTATGTCTAGACTACGGTCTATGTCAGCAAAACTTATGTCACTCAGGGGTGTGAATATTCCACCCCCTTGAGCAATATAAATTACACCAATATAAGCACTTGTGTGCACAGCGCTATGTTAGTGGGAGAGCTTCTCCAGCCAACATAGCTTCTGCCTCTCAGAGAGGTGATTTTATTATGCTGACGGGAGAACTCTACAGCACTGTACTATAGACATGACCTGACTAAGGTTCTGCTTTCTGTAGCAGTTGAGAGTACTTACCTTTTGTGGTCAGGCTATTTGAATGTATCTATACTACAGTACTGGTACTGAAATAAAAAGCAGCATAAATGGAAGATTAAGCTATCAGAAGAGATACGAGAATAGCCCAGTCCAGAAACTAATAGGAACCAAGCAAGTCATAAATTGCCTGATTCTGTAAATGACTAAGCACATCTCCTGGGAGGTACAAGTGCTCTCATACCTATTGGTTGCAGCAGAAGTTCAGAGCACACAACACCTCTGAGGAGGCACTTAGCACTTTACAGGATCAGGTCTAACGATAATATTAATAAGGGGTGGGACAGAAAATGGAGACAAATAATTTTGAGAATTCACTCGGTGATTGGAGAATACCCCCTACCAAATCCACTGCATAACACTAAAATAGGCACAAGCAAGCCTAAGGAATCTCAGGTGATAACAACAAGGTTCAGTATATCCAAACTCCTCCCCAGGCTCTGGAAATGTGTCCCTAAGACTGCATGATGAAGTCCTGAGTCATGGGCTTTTCTGAGGCTAGCACACAGGGAAGCATCCCGTCCATCTCATTGACCCTGATGCAATAAGCCAACCCAGACTCACACTGTTAGTGCTGTGCTCTGTAGACACAACTGCTGCTGACTTGAGCAGGTCTGGATTTCCATTCCACTCAAACTGTCTACCTGGCTCTACGCTTAAATTTATCCAAAGGCCAAATAAAGAAGTTCTAAGAGCTATGTGGGATTACAATTGCTACACCGTCTTTACTCGGCAAAGACTCTGACCAGGATCTGGAGTCAAGATCTCAGTGTATTGAAATATTTATTTATTTTAAACTCAGTTAAATTAATAGATCTTGTTTAAAATCAACTGTGAGCTGATCAAAAGTACGATTTGTGTTACCATATTTTCTAATAGCCAATGAAGGTTGCTTGAAAAATCAAGTCATTCAACGCTTCTTTATACTTCAGGACATTAATAATGTAAAAAATACCAGAAATACAGTATCCACGGTAACAAACTAGTAATTAATGAAATATACTCATTGCCATGGAAACAGGACTGAGCCAAGTGAAAATTGTGTATAATGTCATAACCCTAAACATATCTCCTAACTATCCCTCATTACAGCAGACAACCTTGGAGTTTAGATCCGTTCACTCCAGTTAAACAATGTCCTACTTTGTGAGACTCTAATTTATTACCACCTACCACAGTCTGCTTCTATAGCACTTTTCATTTAAAGCATCACAAGGAAAACAAACCAGCAGATAAAAATAACACTGGAGTGCATGGCTCTAGCACCAAAACCATTAAATGCAGAGCTAAGTTAAAAAAAATAAGAATTTTTCAACCTCGATTTTTGTTTTAAAAGAGGGGAGAGAGGAACAACAGTCTGAACCCCCATAATTCCATTTTAAGGGGATTCCACAAATGAGGAGCAGATGGTTTGATAGACTTTGTCCCACCAAATCTGTGGGCAGTTAAAGGTTTTCTTCAGGAACTCTCGAAGCACAGTCTAGAATGTAAAGAACCAGCCACACCAATGTCTTGTGTTCATATACTAAGCAGCATCAGTGTTCTCCATTCTCATGGACATAGGGTCCCAGGTGTGCCTACTAAACACAAAGACATACTATAATTTGTTAGTAGATATTCCACTTCAGCGAGCTATAGCCACATGCCGAGGATATGAGAAAACACACACACTGCAATGTTGCCACCCTATTGTCTTTCAGGTATGGAAGTGAGTGTACCGTATTCCTTCCCCCCACCCCCAAGCTGCAAAGAATCTGATTTCATTTCCGAAGTTTTGTGTAGTACATCAACCAAAGATAAACCAGACTGTGAAATCAGTGGTTCAACCTTTGTAATAGATTCTGTTCAGGCTACAGGACCAAAAAATCAGAGACTATGATACCTAGTGGAAGGAAACCAAAATAACATTAATGTCCTACTTTGGGTTTCCAACACTAGAATAGCCAATATACCGGTATTTGGTGCCGTGCGTTTAATTTATCTGTGCATGCATAGCACTGTATGAGGACTTTAAATCTCAATAAATAGTGGAATCCATAGTAGAGAAAGCATTTCCCACCTATTATTACTCTGTTGTTTTTTAATAAACTTGACTTGAAACAGGGGCCATTCCATTTTCCACTTACTCATATAGGCAGAGAAATTACCACATGAACAACACTTGTGGGTCTTCATGCATACACTTTGAGCTGAGCCATGACTAGTCAAGGAAACAAATATAATGAAAAGGGGAAAACCAAAAAAAGAAAAAAGTTAACTTCCTGATACTTTGTTCTGCACGTTCTTAACATTAAACCAACTTAAATATAATGAACTATACTGTTGCCAGAGTAGCCTTTGGGGGCTGCAAAAATAGCAGCCCCCATATGCACACACACGTATATTGCCTTCTGCCTCTCTTCAAATGTCAAGGTTAATCTCACCTTTCACTTAAAAAACAAAACGATCCCTGTTTGTTTCAAACATAACATCTGACATGGTGATTTGTCAAGGTGCCCCTACATGATACCCACTGCTGGCCTTTGAGGCCCACACAATCCACACCTAAGGATTACTCCATTTTTGGGTGTAATCGCAGAAAAAAATCAGTAGTTTGAGAGAAGAGGGGAGAAGATTGCTATTCAAGCATCTTCCGATGACACAAGGCCCTCTGCAAGCTCCCTCCTGCCAACAGGTGGCAGCCTTCCAATATGCCAACTCCTCTGCTGAGCTATTCATGTAATTTCTGGATGGTGAGAGAGGCAGCATGGTCTAATGGACTAAGAGTTAGGGCTCCTGTATTCTCTCCCTGCCCAACATCTACCCTGTGTTCTTAGTCAAGCCTTGCTGGCTTAATTTTCCTATCTAGTGGGATTAATAATACTCAGCGTTTCTTTGTGGTAATTAATTAGTGCTGATAAAGTGTTAAGTGTGATGGAAAAAAGATAGGGAGAACTTTGGAGAGGCAATGAAATATAGGCAGTAATAAGTGATGAGATAAAGATGACAGTACTATCAGCAAAGTGGGCAGAAAGAAGAGAAGAGAAGCAACAGGTAAAGGACAACACAACATAGAAGAGATAGAAGGCAATAATAGGATGGAGTGAATATGAAAGAGAAAGAATGAGGAGGAAGACGACATTGCTCTTCAAAGAAAAAAGGAGTGAATATAAGAAAACAGTAAAAATAATAAAAATAGAGATTAACAGACTGGGTCAGATATGGAAGAACAGAAAATGTGAATAAAGGAATTAAACAAGAAGAGAGACACTATTTATAAGTTAAGTGATTTAAATCTACTTATGTTCTTTTATTTTATAGTACTTCCCCGGCACAATTCTGTTAAGTGGATGAGAAAGTGTGGGTATTTTGAGAACTTGTGTTATATTACACTGGATTCTATACAGTAGTTAGATAACTGGACAAAAAAGACTAAGAAATAATTTTAAATTCACAAAAAGAAAAGGAGTACTAGTGGCACCTTGGAGACTAGCCACTAGTACTCCTTTTCTTTTTACGAATACAGACTAACACAGCTGCTACTCTGAAACCTTTAAATTCACAGTATGCACAAAAAGTCCTCCAGCAGAGGAGCTCCCACATCATCTGAAGACCTTCCCCTTGACAGAGTTGTTTAAATGTTGGCAATGTAAGCAGATGGGCTCACTTCTATAGCAGAGAAGGCTGCTGGTGGACCCAATAATCCCATTTTTAATTTATGTAAAACAAGTTAATTACTTCTGGGGAGCCCCAGCAAGGAGCTGCCTGATCCTCTCCAGAATGCTGTGACAACTCGTAGGTCTAGTGGTGTAACTACAATTGGTATACCCACAAGCAGAATGCTTCCACTAATATTTTCATTATAAGTGTAATATCATTATCTAATGTTTCAACAGCACTTTGTCCATTCAAAGTGCTATGTAAATGCTAAGCACTATTTCCACTTACTAAAAAGCTACCATAATTCTACTTCCATCTTCAGACAGAGAAAGCATGTGCTCCTGGAAATATTTTACTTGAATTTCAGCACTGAGAGTACAATCTCAAACAATCTCAGTACTTCTCAAAACAAGAAAGAAAAAGCCATTCCCTGTTTTTGCATCACTACAATACCAGTCTCAACAGCTGCTTTTCCATTGCACATGTACAGTTAATCAAAAATGATCACAGAAAAAAATAAACCTGGCCCCTTTCCCTTCCTCTACCTCTTACTTCTAAAATGTCTCGTCTTTTACATAATTGATTAGCTTTATTTAGCTGAATGTGTTTGCACAGCTTTGGCAAGCAAATGTGTATTTTTTCTGCTCGAGCTGGAAGGAACAGTTTATGTCAAGAGTTAAACAGCTGGAGAGACCCTTGAGATGGTCTACATCCGATATCTGTGGTATGTGCCCTGCTAAACCTTAAAACGGTACGCTATGCAGCAGGCCCCTCTGAGGATATGGCTATGTAAACTATCTTACAGAATCTTTTCCTACCTGAACTAAAGGCTGAGTGTCTCCAGGCATAGTACCAGCAATTCTTGTAACTGGAAAAACTGCTGCTAGAAAAGATCAGCAACAGGAAAGTATTGAAATGGGTAGGTAATCCAAACATGTGCCTGAAATTCCATAGTTAATAGTGTAATTGGCAAAAATAATCTTGACAATGGTTTACTGTTAGTTGCCTGTACTGTTGTTTATGTTGTTGTGATGCTCAGGTTAACACGTACATAATCATGCCTTAAATCCTGGAAATTTATGGAATAATGAAGTCCACCCTCCGTTACACTTCCCTGTTTATTTTACCACCTTTTACAGAAGGAGCAGGAGCCAATGACAACCACGTAAATTCCATATGAGCAGTAGTCCTGGCATCATAATAGCTTTCTTTTGAGACCTAGAAATTTCAAGTTAAGATAAAAAGTTATGAAGTAAACTGTACTTGGATAGTACAAGTCAAATCCTTCCCTAAGCCACCCTAGTGCAGTGCCATGAATTTGGCCCTACAGTTCTGATCTGCCCAATGTAGCCATAATAAGACTACAGGGCTGTTATCTTTTGCTCAAGACAGATACAGTCATAGAAGGTACATTCTCAGAACAAATAGTATATTCACCAAAAAAGTCACTCAAAACTTGATGGAAAAATCAGTTTCAGTAGAATTATTTTGTTCTCTAAGAGATTAAAGATCAGTAATAAACATTTGTGCTCTTCCTCCCAGGTGGTTTTAATGTGGGATTGTGCAGGATTCAGTCTGGTCACCTCTCGTACCCAGTGTGTATGAAACATCATTAGGACAGAGATGTTTTCAGCTAGTGTCTAGTTTCAGCACATTTCTAATCTGGATCACATATTTTTCCTCTCAGTATTAGGATGAGTTAACTCTTTTGCTAAACACATCTCTTAATTTAAAAGCTAGACCACATTTCATGACCATATTACATGCCAGGAAGCTTTTTACATACTTTTAGAGGACTATATAGTAATGTGCCATCAACTCTGTCCAGACATCCAAAATACTGAACACATTTTAAAAATGCCAAATGTCTTTTTAATAGCAAATCTGCCGCTTGTTATTCTACATTCCAATATTTTATTAGGTTGTGTACTGGGCTATTACAGCACTGCATCAGGAGAGGAGAAGAGAGAAATGAATAAAAGAGGGTGGGAAGAAGTACTCAGCATTAGGATATATAGTGCATAACATAAACCCTTTCATATTCTGACTTTACAAAATCTAGTCCTCATTGTAACATCCTTGCTCTGGCAAAATTCCCAGTGTGGTTACTGAGGAGAGGGCTCTCTGCATCAGTTAAAAAAGAACTGAGTTACTATTACTGTAAAATGAAAAAAGAAGTCATAGAAAGGAACAGCCTAGCACCTATATCCATAGGCCAAAAGGAGACAAATTCAGCCCTTCAAAAAATAACTTAGAAAAAACTTTATACTACTACTCTCAGAATAGTGATTGTAATTTGATGCTCAAAAACAAAACAAAAAACAACCAGCTAGCTCATACAGGGTCAAGCAACATGAAAACTTGCAATAGCGAAAGGCCAGCACATATCATATGCACAACTATGAGTTTTAATTTAATCCATCACAAAAATAAGAAGAAAGATTTTCTACTTTTCCAAAATATTAGCTATTTTCCCTATGCGTTTTGCTTTTCTTCAGTTCCTGTTTCATTGCAAGTAAAAAACAACAGTTGATCACAGAATGTGATATACAAAGCTCTGTTCTAATTATTTTTCTATTGTAAAACATCATACTACCAACATGCAGCTAGTAGCACAATAATGGGAGAGTCCTCAGGTATAAAACTCCTCTGAACCCAAGATCTCTCTTAAGAGATTAAATCCTGCAGTTCTTGCTCAGACAAATCTCTTCCTGACTTCTGTTGGAGTTCAGCCTGTACTAGGTCTGCCCTACAATTTCATGATTTGGCCCAAGGACTCTCTCTCATCTGTTGTTTTCAACTGCAGCAACTGTGTCATGTAGATAGAGTTCAGCCAAATTCTCATGCTGTTTATCAGTCACCTTAGGTCATGTGTCCCCTCCTCTTGATCAAGACTTGCAAAAACACATTTGTTCTAGGCAGACTGACAACCAGATCTGGAGACCTATTTCCCTGTGAAAGCTGAATTTCAGAGATTGTCCACTACTGGTATTCTTCCAGAAAGTAAAGTCATTATACATATTTCCAAAGATACCCTTCTGAAGCCAAAAACGTAAGATTATGGAGCAGTAACTGTGAGTACACGGGATCTTATTTTTTGAATACTGTTCCTGAGCATGATGTGCCCAAACATATAGAAAGTGGCTACTTGAAGCACTTGCTTCATACTGTTTGTACTTTGTAATATACTGGACCCTATTGTAAGAGACATTGTTATTATGGCTATGTTTGTTATGGAGGGATAAGGTACTCTGAAGAGGAGTCCATCATGACTAGAGCTGTGCAAATACATTTTCAGTTAAAAAAAAAAGTTGTTTCAGGTCAAATCTAAAACTAAATTATTGGCAAACCAAGAAGTCCCCAAAATTAAATATTTTACTTTGATTTTAAAGAAGGTGGAATTTTTTTAAAGATAATATTAGGGGGCTTATTCCTTCACCCACTTACTTCCCTGGTCCTTCTCGCATGAACAGACAGCAACAATACCCGAAGTCCAAAGGTGCAAACAATTCGATGTTTATTGGGGTGAACTTCCAGCAAGCATGATTCCAGTTTCCTTCCTTAGAATCCTCCTTCCCAGCTCTGACACCACAGAGCCTTACACCTGTGTCCCTGTTCCCATTCCTACCCTTAGCCAAACATGATTCCAACTTCCTTACTCCCATTCCCTGTTCCCATTTCCCCCTTTAGCAAAACATGATTCCAATTTTCTTACCCCCATTCCCTGTTCCCATCTCACGCACCCACATGCCCACCCCCACCCACACCCAGTCACTTCCTCACTGACTACAGATTATATAGTAAAACTTGAGTTCTGCTTAGCTATACCTTAACCAATCATTTTCCTGAAATTTAACTAACCAATCCTAACATATTGTAACATGATTATGTAACCAATTATATCCCACCACCTTAATTAGTTTACACCCAGCAAAATTAATTATACAGCAGACAGGAACAATCACAGAACCAGACAGAGATTATACAGACAAACAATAGCAAAGTGGGAACTATAATGACAAGACAATACAGAAGTGACGATTTCACATCCCAGCTATTGATAAGTGAGCTCTTGCCAGACAGGATGCTATCAAACTAAGTTTCCTTTTACATTTTCTAGGCACTTCCCTTTCTCTGGAGGTGATAGGAACTATCAGGACAGGATTGTATTCCTAACAGCCGAATAGCACCTTATTTCAGTGTGACTAGTTTGGAATGTAAGGATGTGACTGTTTGCTTCCCAGCTTATGGCTGCCTCTGCTGCTTAGCCAAAGGCCTTAGCCTAAGAACAGGGCCTCAGACTGTCACAGTAAGAGAAGGCCCTTACACCAGCAGACAGTGATTTTGATTCTCTCTTTTATACCTCTATCACTAGCCAAGTGATAAGAATACACCTACATTCTTTGAGTGTAGGCCTTTACAGACAGGCCTGAATATCTATATCCTAACAGATAGAATTGGAGGTAGTTTCTAAACAAGAAGTCCTTTCAAACAGAAAAGTCAAAATGTTTCATTTCAACTTTCTGGTTTGTTTTTGCTGTATGGCTTTCCACACGAACAATTTAGTGAAATTCACATGAGACGTAAAACGTTTCATTGTCACCAAATATGTATTTTTTGCCAAAAAAAAGTTTTGAACTAATTTTTTTTCCCAGCTCTGCTCATGACACAATGAAGGGGCAGAATTAAGGTTGTCTTGGTATGTTTTGCGGGAAGCTTTACCTTAACTGTGCATTTCCTGGTTTTCTTAAATTTCTGTCTTGTAGTTTCTCTTAAAGCTAAAGTATTTTTTATAGAATATGTGGCAGCACCATAACTGAGCATTCCCTGATTTTCAAGTCTCAATTTCCGGAAGGGTTAGCACTGCTGTGAGCAACCTTCATTTCACCTGTTTTTATAAGTGACTCTCTTTCTTTAACTTGACAGGCCCTTTGTGTCTATACCAAAGCCTATTTCTACAAATCAGAAAATTGTTCAAATCTAATAGCCATTATTCAGTCTCTAGAGCAGCCAGAGTCAGATCAGCTGGCCCACTGATTTAAAAAATATCAGTCTACTACAATGCCAGTGCTAGAAAAAGAAAAAGGCCATTGGACAATGGAAATCTACTATTGCTCACTGAGCTGAAAAGGTGAAGAAATCAGCACTCTATAGTGTATAATGTCCGTAGACATCGTATACTGAAACGAAAGCAATCTTTGATCACAACAATTTCATATATACAAAGTACTATATATATTAGCTCTGATGGTTGCAAATAAAACCTGTAGCAGAGTATAAAACAAAGAAAGTGCTGTCTTCCTGAATTATTAGGCAGCAAAGCTGCTGCTAGACACCTTGTCTATAGATGAAGACAAGTCAAAACTTTTAACCACTATTCACCTATATGCTTTTCCGTTTGCCATGTCCTCTTCTTACATATATATCTGATATTATATCAATGACCATCCCTTGGCCAGAACTGGTAACTACACAGCAATCTGAGGAGGATACACCTCTTCAGGATGAATGACTTTTACTCGGTCCTTGAAATTTACTGCAACAGGCTAATAAGAATGACAGCAAAGGAAAAATGATGGTATTTAGTATTACTGAAGTAATGACTTAGAGGCCAGTTTTGAAGGAAAGCACTTCTGTGTCTTCAGTATACAAAGATGAAACCTAAAAGTGTGTCACTCATATTCTGTGCTTAGTCACTCTTTTGCAGAGAGAACTGGTAAAAGGAAACATAATGGCTGGATTAATGAAGAGACAAAGATGTGTCCCCACACTCCTGTCCATCGCTGAATGACTGCTATGCCAAAAATGATTATTTGTTTACTTCCACATGCCTCCTTTCCTACCAGCTAAGTGGATCTTCCTCCAAAATGCACATTGTTTCTTGAATTTGCTATAGGCTTGGACCTATGAGCTCTGCCACGCTTGTGCAATATTTCTACTGAATAAAGGGGGAAAGAAGTAGGAATCAAAAGGACACTTTCTTCTAGGGCTTAATTTGTGAATTTTTTGTTGAAATCTGTAGTTTCAACTGGGCAAATTCTGTACCTGTTACAGTAAGACTCCCATAGATTTCACCAGGACCAAGAATTGGTTGAACCTCAATAATCTAGGAAGCAAAACTTTGGATGTTTCATCCAGCTCTGAATGGATGTAAATTTTCATCACAATATTCAGGATTTTTCAGCACCTGTTTGATATTAATTCTTGTATTCTGCAATGAAAATGCATTTATTATCTAAGCATTTTGTCTTTGCTTTCTCCTTAACATTTCACTGCACAGTTCTCAGACTTGTATGAGTGATAAGACACAAGTAGCTCACTGCCTAATAAAAGTTAGTGCTGCAGAAACCCTGGTAGGAACTGAAGGTTTTTAACAGACAACTGAAAAGAACTCATGGAAGCATGGCATGTAGCCAACACAAGGCCATTTTTAGAATGTATAGATACAGCACACCAGGAAATTATAGACTAATTATTGCAGTTTCGCATTGGTTGTGGGGAAAGTCTTGGAAATGGTTTTAAAAGATCAAATGGAGGAATGGTCGGAAAACCACAACTTGAATTAAGGATAGCCAACGTGGTTTCAGGAAGGGAAGGTCACGCCTCATTTACTTGTTGGAATTGTTTGAGCATGCTGCTGCCAGTACAAACATAGGGAATGCTGTGAACATTGTATACTTGGATTTTCAGAAAATACTTGACAAAATTCCACATCAGAGATTACTGTCTAATGTGCAAAGGCTTAATTCAGAAATGGTGGAGGGGGCCTCCTAGAAGTGAGGGGCTAACGGACAGGAAACAAGACAAGCTCTGTTAACCTTGGAAGAAATTTCTACTATTAGGAATCTTTCTAATAATCCTAGATGAGTTTTGCAAGATAGAATGGATATACGCTTTCATTTGGAGAGAACTCTGAATGCATCCGATGAAGTGAGCTGTAGCTCACGAAAGCTTATGCTCAAATAAATTTGTCAGTCTCTAAGGTGCCACAAGTACTCCTGTTCTTTTTGCGAATACAGACTAACACGGCTGCTACTCTGAAACCCGTCTCTAAGAAATGAGTTACAATTCATTCCGATTCCACAGAAAGACTTCCATTGTGACTTGTACCAGTTAAGTACCTGGGCTAATGGATCAAAGCAGTTCATTTTAACAAAACTACAACTCAACCCAAGATTAAAGAAACTCATCCTCTGTAATCCCTCCAAAAATGAGATAAAACTATGCTTGCAACACAGTTTCAAGAAGAGAGCTCTTCTAAGAAAGGTGAGAAAAGTGGTGTCCACCTCTTTTCTCATTCAGATAGAATAGATACGGTACCATATCATGGGTAAGGTATTAGAATCTTTACAAAGATTAATTCACAGCCATGTGGTCTAGTGGTTAACAATGCTCTTCTACCTAGCGGAGGAAGATATCCTGTTACAGTATCGCTTTGTGACATGTGTACTTGTAGTTACTATTTCCTCAGGGAATGTTTATCATAAATCATGGATGCATTTAATTTCAGTACCATGATTTGAAATACAAGTATGTTACACTTCAGCTTGTACTCTTGAGCTAAATCTTTGGCTATGATGACACTTGCCAACAGTAGGATGAACTTTTTCTCCCCATCAGAGTAACAGCACACATTCTAAATATACTGCTGTAAGACAAATTGCTGAAATTGGTACTGTGTAGTGCAGCAGTACTTATGCAAGAAAAACACAAAAGCAGTGCCTTCTTGGCAGTGATTTTAATAGTGATTTGGGTTGGGTTTGGGTTTTACAAAACCAAACCCAAAGCTGGGGTGGTTGTGGATTCAGGTTTCATTTCATTCAAATCACTGTGGCCTAGGGAAAGGTGAAGCAGTTGCTCGAAAATGGTTCTGATTTTGGCTTATTGCATTTTATTGGCCATTCCAAATAAAGATGGGCAAAACGGAGGGTGGCTTTGGTTTACCAAACCTCAGTGTGGATTTCGTTTTGAAAAACCAGGGATTATTGCACATCTAGGTTCCATTTTATCTCAAACAAGTGATTGTTTCAGACAGGATATCACAATGCTTGGGTGGGCTGCCCTTTCTGAGGCTCACAAGTAGACCCTGTCAGGCCCCGACTCCACCTCACTTTGGGGTGGGATCTAGCAATCCAACCACTCTCTGTCTGGGTCTCTGGTTACACTGCTCCTGGTTGCCAACCTCTTTCCTTAGCAGGCCCAATGGCCTTGGCACCCACAAGAGTTCTCATTCAGGAGCTTGTGGACAGGAACAGTGTGCAGTGACCACAGAAGCAGCTTACCCAAACCAAAGTATGAATTATTTTTCCAAAGGGTCCACAGAGCCAGAGAAGGGCAGATCCTATTGTTTGAAGGAACGTTCCTTATCCAGGCCATTGTTTAACCTTTCCTGCCTGATTTATTTTAACTACCCATTTGATCCAGCTAACCATTCGGGAAGGATAATATCACAGAGATGTGCCCCTCAGTGTACCTCTGGGATATTACCCTCCCTGAGTGGATAACTAGATCGAACAGGTAGTTACAAGAAATCAGGCAGGAAAGATAAAACAATGGCCCTAAATAAAGCCACCCCCCCACACACACACCTTTCCCAGTTCTTCACACAAGGGAATCAGCTGAATGGTTCTTGTATGGGCCCATCTTTAAAGCAAATCTTGGGTAGCATGATACAGGCAAAAGGCCGAAGGCCTTGTGGTCTATTCACTCAATAAGTTATCACCATGAAGTGCATTTCTTATAGCTATTATAAACTGCCTTTTACATATACAGATAAGTGATCTCACCTATGTGTTTAGTAAATATTATAGTTATGGATAAGATAGCAAGACACAAACCTATAACTGTGTGCAGCACTCAAAAGTTATCCACAGCTGGACTTGCTGCATAATCTTTTTAGCTCCATTAAGTTGTCACTAAGTAATACAGACTGAATATTAGCCCTCCTTAGCACCCAGTGAAAAGGGCTATTGTCTATCTTTTTTTGTAATTAACCAACATAATTCCCAACTTTTCTGAACTGTAATAAATAGCAGCAAATGTGCCATATCTAAGGCAGGCTTTTAATTATGCTGGACCTGAATCTCCTCTCACACCAGTGTAAATTCAGCATAACTTGTTGAAATCAATGGGTGTTACCCCAATATCACTGCAGCTATGCCACAAATACATCCCTTGTGCAGTGCCATGGATAGACTCCTACAAAGCATAATCCAAACTCACTCCACAGTCCCCACATATTCTGCCTCTCCTTCCCAGTAGAGCCTGACCAATTCTGATGCCTTTTAGGCCACATACACCTATAGAGGGAAGGGACAGATCTGTCCCATAAAAAGTTATTTGAACTAGGCCTGTTTATACAGCATGAATAGTTAAATATCAGAACTCAACTGAGCCTGTCCAGCCATCCTTTATTTAGCATTAACATTCCCTGCCCATCCCTGTTTACCTATTGCATAAACCGTTGATTGTAAGCTCTTCAGAGCAAGGTCTACATGTTTGAACAATGGGGCCTTGATTTGGGTTGGGGCCTCGAGGTGCCACGGTAAGATAAATAAGAAGAAGAAGAAAGATTTAAAATACTGGAACACTTCTAGCTCCCATGCAACTGGTGGTTTTCCACTTCTCTGTTAAAATGATATCACCTCTCCCTTCTAAATCCACCCAGTCTCATTAGGCATGATCGCCACTAGTCTCAGTTCCCAATATCATGGAAGAGAATGGATACCTGCAGGACTCACAATGGCAGTTTTGAGCCTAATGAAAGAGACAAAACAGCAATTCTTTGGCAGACTCTGAACTGTAGCTCTTATGTCCCATTTCACATCTCAAATTCTTAACCTGTTTTGACAGGGGCACTCACAGCTTTGGTCCTCAGTACAATTCTTCTTTCGAGTCTCCCATCTCACATAAGTTGAAACACAGAAGGCAAAGGACAAGAGGTGATAATTACACTCAAGCTGCTGTTTTTTATAAATCTGACTGCTAAAATCATGTGGGTTTGTTTTTTTTAAATGTGCATATAGCATTAGGCAGGTTCCTCTGTCTTTCAAAATCATGAGTCACTCAGGGCACAAAGCAGCAGGTATTACAAGGAGAGTGTAAAGTTAAAATAAACATGGAATTGATGTTTACAAGATTGGAAAATATGGGGTGTGGTTCTTACATTTGTTAGGGTAAAACAGATTTTACAGTGGGCACATTTAAAAAGTTCATTCCAGTATTAGAAGTATTACTGATTCCTACCATGTTTCATGTACTTCAATGGAGAATACACCACTAGAACCAGTACTATCTTTAAAGCCAGGATGAACTTTTAAGTGTGTCCACATTATCTCAAATATGCAATGCAGAAGCTGGGCTTGATCATTTGCTTTCATGCCTAAATTTTGGTTTGTTTGCAGTGTTAGCATGTGCCTGTCATTCAGCTACTGATCTGAAACTCAGACCATTATAGCTGACCAACAATTACTCTCCTCATGTCCATAAATGCAGTAGAAATTGGCCAAAGAGATAGTGTTCATAGATGGCACCATAGAATCATAGAATATCAGGGTTGGAAGGGACCTCAGGAGGTCATCTAGTCCAACGTCCTGCTTAAAGCAGGACCAATCCCCAGTTTTTGCCCCAGTTCCCTAAATGGCCCCCTCAAGGATTGAACTCACAACCCTGGGTTTAGCAGGCCAATGCTCAAACCACTGAGCTATCCCTCCCCCAGATTAGAAACAGACTATAATTTGGGGTTCAGGTTCTAGGCCAAGTCAGGAATAAGGGTTTGGACTCAGTTGTATTGAAATTTGGTCAACTACTAAAAATGCTCTCTTTACATTGACAGTAAGATAGGAAAGGGCACTAGAAAATGTGCTATAAGAAACATTCTACACTGGAAGTGGGCTAGAATACAGGATTTAGCAGGTCTTTTCTTCTCTAATTTTTTTTGTTTCTGAGAGTATTAAACGTAAAGGGACTGTGCTGAGACACTAATTCCTTGTAGACAGAACTGTCATATTCAGTCAAGTACACTTGATTCCAATTACCATTAGTTAAGCCTCTCTATAAAAACAGACAATATAGTTAGAATTTTAGTTGTAACACAATATTTCTCTGTTAGAAAACTGTTTTTCACTAAAATTGCTAACCAGATCCATGTATTATATAAAAAAAATTAAACATATGAAACAGGAAGAGACTGTGAACAACACTATAATCATGAGGTTCTGGTGACAACAAAAAGACCTTGAACTTTGCTCTTGTAGCTAATTTTGATGTCATTAGAACTCTCAATGTATAGTATTTATAGGTCTTTGTACTTCAGGGTCTATCATTTATTCTATATATTAACTTCTAAAACTACAAACACAATGTAACCTAGTTATTGAAAAGGCCACAATCCCTGGCATGGCATGTATGGATGCCAATCCTGCTGCTTTTTGCATCTGAGACTCACAGAAAACAACTTGTTTTCACAGCAGTTCCATAAAACCAGTTCAAAAAGGAATGATGTTGATTGGAGGTGCCTTGGGGTAACAGTTCATTTTAGCTAGTACAATACTTCTGGTATATAGAAATTTACAGCCTCAAAAAGTCTGGGAAAGATTAATTAATACCAACCACAACACCCACGTGATAAAAGGAAGTGAGTCCTAATTAGAGTTACATCTGTGCTACAAAGTTTAGATTCATTCCTTGAGTTTGGTGTATTCAGACATGACTCCAAGCCTACTTCTAGTATTAACATTCCAATTTTGCACATGGAGAAAGAGATACAGAGCACTTGATCATGATTCCAATTTCTCTAGTGTATACCAGGAGTAACTCACTGAAGTCAGTAGTAGAGTTACAATGCTGTAAAGTAGGTGTAAAATCAGAAGCAAGACCAAATGACTTGCCCAATGTATGTAATAGAGCATCAAGAACCCAAGTGTTCTTGACTCCAACTCCCTATATCAAATCACTAGATCTTGTTCCCTCTCCAACACTTCAGTAGTATGCCTCCCCTGTGGCTTCTGCAGGTGACCCAGATCTTTGTCCCTACGTGTACACACAGCAGAATCATACTGTGTCTCATGCAAGAGGGCCCACAGCACTTGTGGAGAAGGGGCAACATTTATTCCCACCTTCTGGCATATTTTTCAAAACAAATGTACAATGCCGAGAGGGGAAAAAAATAGACTATCCCTATCAATGCCCAGGTGCTGTGAGTGTTACAATACTTATATGCTCTATGTCTCACACTTGCCTCCTTTTCAACACCACATTTTGCCCCCATGGAAAGCTGTGACTTTATCTCATTGATTACAATTCATCCAACAACGTCTGTCCAAAACAATCAGATCATTTGATTGACTGAGGATTTTAGCAACTCCCCTTGGAAGACAAAATTTCACATGCAGTCTAACAATTGCTAGCTTATAAACTCCTCAGGGCAGGTACCATATTTACTCATGTCTGCACAGCACATAGCACATTTTGGATGCTATTACAATAACACTATTGTGCAGAAGATTACATGGCTCAATAGGAATAAATCCATAAAATAAATACAAGGTTTGGGTTATTTAATGGAACCGTGAGAGGCAGCTCTCTTCATGATGGTGTCTTTAAATTGTCAGCTTTGGTATGACAAGTAATGTTTAAAATGAATTTCATTTAGAGCTGGGAAAATATGCTGGCTCAACAGCCCTGGAGAAAGCCTCTGTCCTGTAGTGGCAGTGAGAGATTTCCCCATATCTAATAATGTGCTTCAACTTTGCTCTGGAAGAACCATCACTATAACCAAGAGGATAGTTCAGTCTCCTGGCCAATTCAGTGACCAATACAATGGTGATGGGTATTTGTATTGCACTAGTCCCCAAGAGGCCTTACTCATGATCATGGCCCAATTGCACTAGAACCTTTACAAACACTTTAATGTTTGCAGCATGTAAGCTTTACACATTAAAGGTACTGCCCCGGCTCAGACGAGCTTATAAACTAACACATAATGATGCTGGGAAAGTGAAACGCATTGACCTAGCTGCTGAGTCTACCAAAACGGATTTCATCAGGGAAAACAAAGATGGTCTTAGATGTAAGGAACAGGACTAGGTCTGAGATCTGTGTTGTATTCCTAGTTCTGTCTGGCACAGACTTCTTGTGGGGTGTATACAGACATGTCACAAGTGATTGTTTCTTCTAATCCTGAGCTAAGGATGTGCAGGTATTTCAGTACCCAGTATTTATCTATGTGCAATGCCCATTCACTGTCCTACTGAGGTGCAATTCCCAGAAGTGCTAGGGTCTAAGCCCACTCTCTCTAGAAGCATTTGAAAAAACTGGCATGATCTTCAATAAGAGCAGGATTGGCCCTTAGAACGTCCAATGTAATATGTGCAGTCACATCTCTCTCTCTCGGAATGATAGCAAGAGATACACCATTGTTGATACTGTAAAGTGAAAGGGCTATTGCCAAATATCTCCATTTTCTTTTATTTGTAGGCATTTCAATGGACCTCATCATAGGATCTGAATATTTGTTTTCTAAGTGGGCTTCTCCCCAGGGTCAGTCAAGTACATCCAAGTTTGGAGGTATCAATATTTCCATGGGGGCATCCCAGCATCTCAAATCCTGAGCCACATAGTCAGCATAAAATTTGTTATTGAAGTACTGCAATTATAATGGAACTTCATCCATTTGCAAATTCAGTCTGGCTCTTGTAACTTCTGGGTGTGCTTAGGAAACATTTTTAAAACTTAAATCGCAGGTTTTCTTGCCCCAAAAACCTCCAATGACCACACTCTATTTTCTGGTATATTGCTAAAGAAAAATTGCATTTAAAAAGAAAAAAATCATTTCAATAAAAAGTTGCATGTTGCTTTTAGGGGGAGGCAGGGTCTAATAATTGTATTTCAAATATTTGCATTTACATTTTTCAGAAGATTTTCTATTGCCTTAGGGATTCATTTACACAGCAGAAACACAGATCTAGTGTTCCCATGGTATTTCAAATCCAAGATGGTGGAAATACCACAGGCGACCAGTTCTTATTTTAAAAACAAAATCCCTGAATCAAATAGCATTTCAAGGCCTGTGGAATTAAAAGGCAAAGAAAAACAGTAAACACTAATAGAAATACCAGCCATATTTAGCTTTAGATGAATACCATTACTTTTATTAATACATATTGATGTAAAACCATAGCTGCACATGGAACTCCACAAGCAAAAGAAATCCCTACTCATGCTCCTTGGAACTTAAAATGAACTGGTTTGATCCTGAACTTACTCAACTTCCATTAACATCAGTAGGAGCTAAGGGCTGATGGCCTCTCATAAGCTGATGTGCTTGGCACCTGCCAGGATCAAGCCATAAGTCAGAGAAAGAATACAACAAAAAATGACAAAAGCCCATAATGGGCAGGAGTAGATATGGTATAAAGGGAAGACATCTGTGAACCCATGGGAAAGTAGAAATGCTTTGGAGGCAGGAGACATGCTCCTGTAGTGAGTGGATTGATGAGCTGATTAGTTACATTTGTTTCTTGTTGGTTATTTGGGGGGCTGGATGAAAGGGAGAGTATTTTATGTTTATTTTTATTCAATTAATATTTAGATTATCATTTTAAATTACATTTGGTGGATTTTCTTTGGAAATTTTGAAAGAAGAAATATTTTCAAATTAATTCAGGTTCTTGTGCATTCTGAATGTACAACCCAAATGGTTTTTCCAGAGTTTGCCAACACCAGTCAGCCTTAAATACTATTACCCAGGACAGACAATGGGAAAGGGGGGTGGGGAGTTATTGATCTCAGTACAGACAATCTTCAGGCAGCAGCTCCAAAGTTAGAATCTTTGGACTTTCACTGGCACTGCAAACTGGAGTCCTAAACAAAACAGTCTGCACACTGGACTCTGTGTACTGAAGAGCCCCTTATGAAAATACTGCTTCTAAAATGACCTCTCTTACATAGTAAGGTTCAGGGAATGTTTTCCTTTATTTTTAACTGTGTGTTGGTGCCACCTACCGGATAATGTTGGTATGAACGTCGGCATACATTCCCAGCTACACGTCTCAATATTGTTGGCTATTTGAAGAATCAGAAAGGGACCCTTTCCTGGCAGAGGTGCAGCTTCAAAATTATTTGAAGGAGGTGATGTGGGGAGACCAGAAGTGAAAATACAAGATTCCTGAAACCAGTCTGAAGTGGATATCAGTGGGATAGTCAAAAACTTCAAGGGAATACTATCTGTCCCCTCCTAGCCTCCTCCTGTCCTTCCAGTGGTTGCTTCTTAGGGATGCGAATATAAGTAAAGAAAAGTAGGGAAAGTTTCAGAATATTAAAATAATTACAGAAGTCTATTTCTCTGCTCCAAAAGTAAGCAAAATTGGCAGAACTCCAAACTACACTTTGACTTAAAAAACATTTTTTTAACGATTAATACCATTAAGTGGTATCACTATCATTCTGACATCTGATAAGTAGCACTGACTTTATATAATACAGATAGTAATATGGGACTACTTCTTTGCAACAGCTTTATGAGACCATCTGATAGTCACAGATATAAGAATTTACCCAGAGAAAATAAGTTATTTTTCCTGTTTTAGAGATGAGGATCTGAGGCACAGGGAGATTAAGCAATCTGGCTCAAATCACGCAAACTCAGTAAGAGCTGGGAAATCAATCTTGGGTCTCCTAGTCTAATGCCTCAGTCACAAAAACAATATCATGGAGGAAATTAACAGCCATGTTGTTATACCGCACCTGCTAGGCCAAGGAATTTAAGCAGCACAAATAATGGCAACTCAGAGGTCTCAACTTTATGTTTCCTTGATATAAGTAACTCAGCAGAAGGGCAACAGGGTACAGAGTCTATCATTTCTAGGTCAATCCAGTCCAGGTTAGAAGTAACTGAAATTGTTACTATGTAAGGGTTGTTTAAGCGATGAAGTTGCCTAGGGACCACAACAGGGATTGGAAGTCTATTCCCAATTTTGCATTTCCACTTTAGGCAACTCACAAGATGTTTGCCTCTGCTCCCTCGTCTATAAAATCATGCCATTGATAAAAACATGATTAAGTGCTTTGAGATCCTTGGAGAAAAGAGTTATGAGAAATGAGTAACTTAACGTAACTTCTAGTACACAGGTATTCTTATCACAATTAGCATCTTTGTTGGCAGTCTCGACAAAGAGACCAAGAAGACTGACTGAGCATGGGAAATGAACTCACCCCTAGAAACTGTCCATCTCAATAAGGGTTGAGGAGAAGATAGAAGCTTGCATCGCCGATGTGCATACCTATATGTGGATAAACATAGAATGCCAGCCTGTAGTGCTTTTGATCTGGTACCATTTATTAGCCCTAAAGTCACTTTTTTTTTTTTTTTTTTTTTTTAGGAATTAGTGCCTCTAACAAAAATAAACTGAAAGGTGGCATAAAAAACCCCCACCCATCTCATATGCAGACTGGGAAGGATGTGTGAGTTATGGAGATCCAGATTCTTTCATTCACATTGAATTTTTGGGTATACAGTAAATTGAGCTGAGGATTAATATTAATGATTTTCAGCTAAAGGAAGCGGAAAATATTGCAGAACTGAATTGGATAAATGAGGTAGTTGAACTGCAATTTAAAAAAAAAAATCACACCCCTCCACAAGCTCCAAGAAAAGCTGGAGAGCCTTAGGTTCCTTACTTTATTTTCCTCTTGCTTTTCAAGTGCAAATATTTTAGCATGAATTTTGCTGCCCAGGAAGAAAATATTATTTCATGAAGATTATATTGGAGATGCATCTCTTACCTCTAATAGCATGTTATTTCCTTAAGAAAAAAAGATCCAGCTGTTCTTCTCATTCAAAAAGGAGTAAATCCATGTACTAATTACAACTAAGACAAACACTACACAAGTCACTTCACTAAGATGTCTTCAAATCACCAGGGCCTGATGAAATGCATCCTATCTGAGATATCAGCAATTATCTTTGAAAAGTCATGGAAGACGGGAGACATTCCAGAAAACTGGAAAAGGGCAAATTTTGTGCCCATCTATAAAAAGGGAAATAAGGACAACCTAGGGAATTACAGACTAGTCAGCTTAACTTCTGTACCCGGAAAGATAATGGAGCAAATAATTAAGCAATCAATTTGCAAACACCTAGAAGATAATAAGGTGATAAATAACCTTATTATGGACTTGTCAAGAACAAATCGTGTCAAACCAGCCTGACAGCTTTCTTTGACAGGGTAACAAGCCTTGAGATAGGGGGGAAGCGGTAGATGTGGTATATCTTGACTTTAGTAAGGTTTTTGATACTCTCTCGCATGACCTTCTCATAAACTAGGAAAATACAACCTAGATGGAGCTACTACAAGTTGGATGCATAACTGGTTGGAAAATCGTTCTCAAAGAGTAATTATCAGTGGTTCACAGTCATGCTGGAAGGACATAATGAGTGGGGTCCCACAGGGATCTGTTCTGGGCCCGGTTCTGTTCAATATCTTCATCAATGATTTAGATAATGGCATAGAGAGTACACTTATAAAGTTTGCGGATAATACCAAGCTGGGAGGAGTTGCAAGTGCTTTGGAAGACAGGATTAAAATTCAAAATGATCTGGACAAACTGGAGAAATGGTCTGAAGTAAATAGGATGACATTCAATAAGAACAAATGCAAAGTACTCCACTTAGGAAGGAACAATCAGTTGCACACATAGAAAATGGGAAATGAGTGCCAGGAAGGAGTACTGCGGAAAGGGATTTGGGGGTCATAGTGGATCACAAGCTAAATATGAGTCAACAGTGTAACGCTGTCGCAAAAAAAGCAAACATCCTTCTGGGATGTATTAGCAGGAATATTGTAAGCAAGACACAAGAAGTAATTCTTCTGCTCCACTCCACACTGATTAGACCTCAGCTGGAGTATTGGGTCCAGTTCTGGGCGCCGCCACATTTCAGGAAAGATATGGACAAATTGCAGAAAGTCCAGAGAAGAACAACAAAAATGCTTAAAGGTCTAGAAAACATGACCTATGAGAGAAGATTGAAAAAATTGGGTTTGTTTAGTCTGGAGAACAGAAGACTGAGAGGGGACACGATAACAGTTTTCAAGTACATAACATGCTGTTACAAGGAAAAGGGAGAAAAATTGTTCTTAACCTCTGAGAATCAGACAAGAAGCAATGGGCTTAAATTGCAACAAGGGTCAGTTTAGGTTGGCCATTAGGAAAAACTTCCTGTCAAAGTGGTTAAGCACCAGAATAAATTGCTTAGGGAGGTGGTGGAATCTCCACCTTTGGGGATTTTTAAGAGCAGGTTGGACAAACCTGACAGGGATGGTCTAGATAATACTTAGTCCTGCCTTGAGTGCAGGGGACTGGACTAGATGACCTCATGAGGTCCCTTCCAGTTCTATGATTCTAAGACATAAGATAATACGGAAGATAAAAACTGACACCTTCCAAGTGTTCAAAAAATCATGAGGACAACACTGGCTCTGAAAGACCATCTAATATGGAAATAAAGTGACTAAAGGAAAGTTTGCCCTCACATAATCTATTTCCCTTTAGCAAAGATGAGCACAGCCTTCCAAAAATGGGTGCATCCCATTGTTTCTCACTTTCTCATCAGGTTTTGCAAGTGATGTAACTTCATTACTATACCATGAAAAGAACAATGGGCTGGACTTTCCATTGCCTTGAGTAATACAAAGATCTAGTTTGTGTGGTCAGCACGACTGTCTTCAGTATTTGTCGCAGCCACTCTGCAGCCTGTTATTTTCTCACAGCTAGGGCTTACTTCTTTAGCTCAGAAGGCTCCAGCAAATTTTGTCAAAGTTTTCGACAGACCTGAGCAGCAGGATGTTTGCCAACAGTCATCACTATTTATTTAAAACTTTTTCTGTGAGTGTAATAACTCATTTTAAAAGTGCTGATTTGTCAGAACCTGAAGAATGAAGATGTCTATTTCTCCATAGATCATACACAGCACGGGCAGCAGCAGTGAACACCCCTTCACATTGTTCCACTAATATACCTCATCCCTGACCTAGCGGGCTGAGGATGAGAAGATAAGAAGTTAGATGAGAAGTTAGTTCAGTCTCCATGGTCCATTCAGTCCCAGGCTTCTCTGCTAAAACTGCTATCAAGTATTAATTGTGTAGAGAAGGGTGTTCAGGATAGCAGTTGTCCAGTTCTAACTGGATCAACAAACTCATTGCACAAAAGTCACCTGACAACTATTAGATATTAACATCTTTCAGTTACTGCTGACCAGGGTGGAATTTGAACTGGTAAATTAGACATGAATGGCCGCTGGTCAGGGAATGTGTTTTTTTCCCCACAGAAAAATTGGAGATAAAGACTGCCTGAGAAACTCAACCAACAGAGAAGAATAGAGGTCTGAGGCACCTGAACTACAACTCCCATGAGTCATTGCAGCAGCATTTCAAAATGGGATTTTTCCCCTCTTTGGGCTGAAAGCAGACACTTGGAAAGTTTTGTTTAGTCAAAAACCTACTATTCTGTTGAAAAAAAAATTTTTGATGAAAAATTTTCAGCCAGCTCCAGGAATTAATACACTGTAGACCAGAGGTGGGCAAACTATGGCCCACGGGCCACATCCGATCCGCAGAACCGTCCGACCCAGCCCTTGAGCTCCCGGCCAGGGAAGTTAGCCCCCGGCCCTTCCCCTTCTGTTCCCCACTCCCCCACAGTCTCAGCGCACTGTGCCACCAGCGCTCCGGCCGAACTGACGCCGGCGCGGCTGCGAGTTCCTGCTGCTCTGAGCAGCGTGGTGAGGGGTTGGGTAACGGGTAGGGGGTCCCAGGGGGAAGTCAGGGGACAGGGAGCAGGGGGTGGTTGGATGGGGCGGAGGTTCGCGGGGGGCAGTCAGGAGATGAGGACTGGGGAGGGTTGGATAGGGGGTGGGGTCCCGGGGGGCGATTAGGGGCAGAGGTCCCAGGAGGGGGCGGTCAGGGGACAAGGAGGGGGGTTGGATGGGTTGGGATTTCTGCGGGGGTCAGTCGGGGGTGGGAAGTGGGAGGGGGCGGGGTCCAGGCTGTCTGGGGAGGCATAGCCTTCCCTACCTGGCCCTCCATAAAGTTTTGCAATCCCAACGTGGCCCTCGGGCCAAAAAAAGTTTGCCCACCCCTGCTGAAGACTAATTTTTTCCAGTTTGAATTTTCTATTATATATATATATATATATATATATATATATATATATATATATATATATATATATATATATATATATATGAAGTCTAGTGTTCTCTCAATGAGTATATGAACACAAAGTTTGGATCTGAACTTCCCTGAGCTCAGAGGCGTTTTGATCTATGATTTTGGTCTAGGCCAGACTTTGTTGAGTAATGAGTGAAGTTATGTGCACTCAACAAGAAGAGAACATACCCCCCAGCTTGAATTAATATCTAACATGCATCTTATTTAGTAGGGTTAATATGAAACTAGACAAAACTATTTCAAAATATAACTGTGCAAATGATTCTTTCCAACTGAGCTGTGGGAGGTTAGAATGAAATTCCTGTGCTCACAGTGAGCTCAGCTGACCAGCAGGAGAGAAAAAAAAAAAAAAAACACTGTTTAATGGAGGGCCCCACATCTTTGCACCTGTAGTTCAGTTTCTGCAATCCATCATTTACATTACCTTTGTAAATGGAGGATTAGGAAAATCTTGTGGTAAATTTACAGTGAACTGTGAATGCTTCCTGTCCTCCCTGCCTCAGCTACAGCTGGAATCTAATAACTCAAAATCAGTTATTTCCTGGCAAAATAATATATTTCTACTGACAAATATTCTTTCTGGGGAACTGAAATGCTACTATGGAGAGTGTTGGATGATGAGTCCTGTAGGTTGTAAAATCTAAATTCATTCTGAACCTACATTTAAAACCAATATTTACCTTTCTCTGAGGAATTTTAATCATTTCCTTTACTGCAGCAATGATTCTTTAGAGATAGTTCTGGACCTAGAAAGGAAGAGGGAAAATATTCAAGGAAGATAGAGAACTCTACATAACCAAGGTCTTTGTACAGTACTACAACATGTGTCTGAAGAAATATTACACTGCAAATAGCTAAAGAAGTCATTTAGGAGCCACAGTCTTTTCAAGCAGCTAGTTGGGTTTTAGGGCGATCACGGCCTCTCACTTCATGACTCCACAAATAGGATTATCTAATGACTTACTGGGAGGGCCGATCATTTTTTATAGCCACATGGCATTTTAGTGCTTTCCCTGTTGTGTACCTCTACTGGTACTATGGTGAATGTGAAGCTAATTTCCCAACCTGGAACATTCCATACCATGTCCAAAGGCAGAGTAAGACAGAATGCATCAAATTTTTCAGTACTGTTGTAGTTTACCAGTGTAGAAGCAGGTAACAAGCATCAGTCGTCACATTTATTCATCAGTCCTGAAATTACTTTAGCTGATATCAGCTTATGGGTGGAGGACTACAAACATTACCATGGACAATCAAATCCATCATCACTGTTTCTGTATAACAGTCAAAATATAAAGTGGGGAGTGGAGAACTTGTTTTGTCAAGTTTAGGACCCTCTTAATAATAGAGCGTTCTATATTTAGAACTTGAAGTTATGACAGAAAAATAATCATTTGAGGTTTCAGTTCCACTCAGCTCAGTCTATTCAGGATTTCAAGTGCAAATCCTGAGCTGCCACAGGTCTCTATTTCATGTCCCTGGTTAGTTCTACAAGCAAGGCACAAATTACTTTCAGGCAAGAATCGCTATTGTTTGCATAACACAAGATTCCGTTTAGCTACAAATACATGGGGTGAGGAAGCAATTACATTTTCCTTTAAAAACTGTGGTTTAATTTAAGAGAAAAAGTGTCTGGCAAAACTCAAAAGTTTAACAGAATTTGAAACTAAAAACTAAAAAAATAAAAAAACACTAGAGGTTTTGCAAAGCCAAAACACCAGGATGTTCTCTCACCCCTAACAATTAATTATGCAACATTTAAAGGCAAGTCTTGTGAGTAAACCCTTTTGCAAATGATTACATGCTATGGAAACAGAATATAATAATAATACTATCAATTACATAGTGTTTTATATTCAAAGAGTTGTACAAACAAAGAAATTCATATTTTTCTGCAAAATCAATTCTGATCAATAGCGAGTGGAAATTAGCGAAGGGAAAAACCAGAACCCTGGTTTCAAGCACTCAAGTTTTGTGAGTGTTAAAATCTGAACCTGGATTTGTAATTTTCCAGTTGGCCCCAAACTTTATGAGATTAAATTCTGCAGAGTGAGCCCATATATAAACATGTAAACAGTATCTGTGTGTATGTTCTGTTTGTGTACATTCAGAGAAACTAGACATGCTAGTTGTTTTTCTTACATGTACATTCAGCAGTTAGAAAAATAGAAGTCAATATAAAGTACAGATGAAAGCTACTGAACCAGGTCCAGCAAGCACTAACTCTTAGTGGTACAAAAGAACATCTAGTTGTGCTCAGATCCCCTTACTCGGGGGGGGGGGGGGGGATATCTATGTAGGGAACAAGAAGTTCCATAAAGTTTCCGTTGCAGTTTTTCCTCAGTATCATTCCCTTAGGGGGTATCCCACACACCCCACATAAACGGATATTTAGTTCTCAAAGCCACTGACCTTGGATTTCCACTCAACTCTAAGGTTGTGCAACACCAGCAAAGACCACATACTGCCACACTCTCACAGCTCTCCATGTCCCTTCCCAACTCCCTGGCAGCATGGATCCAGCACAACTTCTAAATTGGCTGCTTTCCATGGACTCCCTCCTTAGTAGGGACTCCACATCATGGAAAAGTGGACACCACATGCTTTTCTGGGGAGAACATGCAGAGAGTACCTGTTTCCCCTCCCCAGCCCCAGTTCCAGGGTCACAGCCTGCTCCTGCCCACAATGAAGCTACCAGGGTTCTAGGGGGGAAGCAAGAGCAGGGTTCTAGGGGGAAAAGCAGCTGAAGCAGCACTCCTACCTTCAGACAGGGATCCACTGTGTTTTTATCCCTGCTGCTGCAGAAGGAATGACTTAGCCCTTGGCTAACATGTCTCTGAAATACTGGTTGCATGTGAAACATTATATAAATACTCCCTATCTGCAGTGCATCCACCACAGATAACTATGAACCATGATATGACTTCTGAAAACACCACCTCCAGATGTTGGACAGTAACAAAAACTGCAAGGGTTCTACAGCACCAGAAGAATGTAGCATGGGGTTGGCAACAATGCCATTGGCAGCCTATGGTGGAGGAAAAATTGGTGCACACGGGTGAGGGATGAAGATTTTGATGAAGAATAGGAATAGAGCTTAAGGTACAATCTACAAAACCAGAACTTTAGCAAGCTTCTCAATTCCCCAGTGCATTCAGAGCATAATGACCAGAGTACCATTTAAAGGGCCAGTGGTAACAAGCAATTCCTGAGGCCTTCTTGGATAGAAGAAGTAGGCAGCAGAATATGTATCTGCATGAACGTATTTAGAAATATTTACCTTGCCAAACACAGGGGATATCTGTGCTATTCAGAAAATTTATTCTTCAGTTTGTCCATCCTGAGTACAGCAGCAGTCTTAAGTTTCATGGGCCAGATTCTGCTCTCAGTAACACTGCTGTATTCTGTTGATCTTAATAATATTGCTCTTGATTTATTCAGAGGTAAATGAGGAGAGAAATCAGCCCCTTTGTTTTTATAAAGGACTGAAAAAGTCCTTTTATGAAGGTAACTGTACGAAGTCTAATGATGTTCACAGATCGTTACATTGCAGTCAATTACCCTTCTGCTGCTGGAGAACTAACTTTTTAAAAATGTGTTCAAAAAGGATTCACCCTTTCTCCTCCCCACTGGGGAAGTGAGAAAAAGTTTGTTTTTTATGCTCATTCATCTTCATTTCAGTTAAGAATGCTCTAGGACTGCCAAATTTACTAAATTTTGTGGGATTTTGGTAAGGAGAGAATGAGAGAAGAATTAGAAATCAATCCAAGGCCACCAGAATGCATTAACAAGATCCAGAAAGAATGGGGTTTTGGTTAGACTTGTTTTGTAGGGTTTATTTGGAAGAGAACCTCTTAGGTTAAAGTAGAGAAACTTAACTCACATTCCTTCTTGCTAGTTAGAAAGATAATTTCATATACAGACTTTAGCACTACCAACAGGAGAGAGACTGGAAAGCTTCAGAAAACATATGAATTAAGGATAGTCAATTGTAAAACCAAAATTTCTCAGCTCTTGCTGGTTTGTGATAAAATCTTAACACTATTTAAACTTAGAGGAATTGTATTTAATTTCCCTCCTTTCCACTCTTTCTTCCCCCCTACCCCAACTTTTTTATATATAAAAAAAGACAATGGAAAGTTATAAGATATGAATACTCTTTCCTGGAGAAAGTAGCCATTTGTGTCCAGGGAAGGGTCAAATAGTTTGGATAAAATAAGAACCAACCCAAACCACCACACATTCTTGAACTGAAGCTTCAGAATATTTAACAAACTCTTATTCTTTCATTTTCTTGTGCTTTTGCGTTTCCTAATTTAGCTGTGCCCAAGAGTGGGAGCACTAAAACACACCAAGAAATATTCCATTAGTGGTGAGATGGATGGACAGATCTGGATCATGACACCTCCATCTCATGTGCTAACTATTCATTTCCTGCCCTTGTGGATTCATTGTCATGTTGTCCAATCTTGGGGGCTTCATCCTCAATGCAAGTTTTAAATGCTGAGACATTTTTCCATTATGTCTATGTACCACAAGCTGAAATTTGTTTAGTTATAAAAGGTTTTTATGATATTCTGAGTATTTTTTCATGAACATCAATAATTTCAAAAAAGTTCTCAATTGTTTCATATTATCTCACTCTTTTTAACTCTGTATATTAAACATTAATTTTTATTCTTTATTTTAAATTAACTAAATGCCTCTAGCACTTATTCTGGCCATTTTATATTTCTTTAGGCCTCACACAGTAGTCACACTGAGAAAGGGATGACTGGAAATAACAGGAAACAGAAGGAAAAACAGACCCAGGGTAGGGCTCGAGGAAAACCCTCTTTTATCAAACCAGTAATCCAAAGATTCAGGTCAAGGGCCGAACCCCATGCCAGATACAGACCATTGTCAGTTCCAGAAAGAGTTCTTGAGTTCTTCCCCAGGTTTTCCTTATGGAGGTCTGAAGAATTTCTCCCATTCACCAGACTTTCAGTTTGTGAACACAGCTCGGGGTGGGAGACACACTGTACGATGAGTCCCCAGGATATGCTTCATCTTGGGGAAATATGGCCAGTCTTTCCACTCGCTAAGTGGATGAGCAGCCTGTGGCCTGAACATCACCTAGGGAAGCCCCACTGCTCCTCCTCTCTTCTGAGCAGGTTATAGCTCTCAGGCCTGTAGAATCCAATTTTCTCCAGGATTACTCCCCTCCCCCCCCAAAAAAAGAGCCTTTCCTTTATCAAGGCCTTCAACTTTCTAAAGGCTGCTTCTTCCCCTTTATCAGTATTTCCTCTCCTGATTATTCCATCCAGGTGAAGGAGTCTCCTTCTATGCATGACATTTCTAACAGGAGCCAAATGCATCCCATCTTTCTAAGCTTGGCCATTAACCTCTTTGAGTCCTAGCCCTGTGTGGGTTTTGGAGACCCCATTACAAATCTTAGTTTCTTAATTAAACAATATAAGAAACACTGGTCTAGATTCAGAATGGCTTTTAGGCACTTAGAAAATTACTGGGATTTGCAAAGCCTGAGTTCACTGCCTAGGTGCTGAATATTATGAATGGGGAGAGAGAGGTGCCTCAGAATGGGATTCACAAAAGCCAGGACACTAGGTGGCACCTCACCTAAACTAGCCAATGTGAGTTATGTTCGTGGTCCTACCCTTCTCTTGGAGATCGGTACCTAAGTCCAGGCAAGCACCTCTCTCCTCTTGGAATTTTCAGCTGCAAACCCTCTCTTGGTGTTAGGTACCTATGCCATTTTTAGCAAGAAGCTAATCCTTCTCTCTCGCCTGATGATTCTTTCATTATTTATCCACAGCAGAACAGCTTCAACATTGGGCCAGAAAGAAAGACAGCAAGCACAAGAATAAATCCATAACTTGGTAGTCAGAGCTCTCACCTGGGAGATGGAAGACCCAGAATCTAGTCCCCTGGCTCCATGGGCGGTGGGTGAATCTTGGGGAGGCTAGCCTCCTGCCTCACCTCTTCTGGCCGAGGCCACACCCACAGTCTCTGGTCTCAGCCAGCCTGTGGCCCAGGATCAGAGCTTGGTCAGGGCAACAGAGGGGGGGAAGAGAGCTTGGCCCCAGCTGGGGTTGAGCTCTCAGCCCCCACGGGGACCGTGGCAGAGCTCTCGACCTTGGCAGAAGCTCCAAGTCCAGAGCCCCTCACCCATTCCTCTCCTTCCCCCACAGCCCCACCCCTTCCCCATGGCCCTGCCCCCACTCCCCCCATACTCTTCCCCCCACTCGCTCCTTTCTCCTCCTCAGCTGCAGCCCCACGACCGGAAAAGCTCTGTACCCCTGCTCCAGCTGTGGTGGGGAGCAAGAGCTCCTCCAGCCCCAGGGCTGTGGTGGGGGGAGATTTTTCAAGAGACCCCGAATTGGCCTGGCCCCTGCCCAAGATACTGTGGAGCAGGTGTTTTACTTATTGTTTGAATACTTGAGTCATTGTTGCAATGTTCTCCAAACTTAATGTTGTGTCCCATCTCCTCTTAATAAAAGTTTTATTTTGTTATAAATACACTGTTATATACTGTTATACACAGTTATACACTGACTCAATGCTCAGGCGTGACAAAGTTTTGCCTCTCAGGTGTGCCCCAGGGTGGTGGTTAGTTTTCCCAGATTTTGGGCAACTCTCCCCACTATGCCCCATAGCATATGATGTCCCAACAGAAGAGCCACAAGAACAATTAAAAGATTGGAAAACATGCTTTAAGTTTATAGTGATAAGCTAAATATATTAAACTGCTTGAGTCTAACAAAGAGAAGGTTAAGGGGTGATTTGATCACAGTCCATTAAGTACTACATGAGGAACAAATATTTGATCATAGGCTCTTCACTCTACCAGAGAAAGGTATAAAAAGATTCAATGGCTGGAAGTGGAAGCTAGACAAACTTAGACTGGAATAAAGCTTTTAAAAAAAACCACACACACACACACACACCAGTGAGGGTAATTAACCACTGAAGCAATTTACCAAGGGTTGTGGCACATTCTCCATCACCTGCAATTTTTAGGGAATTATTTTGGGGCTGTCCTTTAGCCTGTGTTATACAGGAAGTGACTAGAGAATCATAGTAATCCTTTCTGGCCTTGGAGTCTATGAATCTATGACATCTGGTTACAGATGCCACGGCTGTCAGCCAAACCCAATTGCTAGAGTTGAAAGAACCTATACAGCCATCCCTTTGCTAATATTGTTTTACTTTCCTATTTGAAGATACTGCTTACAATGTAGGGAAAGGTTTACAGTCAAGAATTTGCAAGCCTGCAATTAATTTGCAATAGGAGATCTAGTTTTCTAGTCCCAAAAGATCTTAAATTAAAACAATAGTTATTCAGAGCTGGTATTATTCCAGATAGAAGTGAAAAGTGAAGGCAACATTCTGTAGTTTTATAAAGATGTTTCTTGATCCTACTAGCTACCTTCAGCTAAAAGGACAGTTTCCAAATAAGCACATATTACAGTTAAGTAAAAAAATAAATAAAGATACTGCACATCTACATGGGACTCCCCTGAAGTCTCTTTATTAAACTTTTGGATCTCAAAATGATAAAGCTCTACCATACCAAATCCCTAATTGGGGTTTCTGATCCTTCTGTATTTTGGGGAATGTATCTTGGGTAAATTATGGCTCCTTCTTTAGAAGAAACTTTAATTTTACCAGTGTTTTTTAGAAAAGTTTGCCTTAAATTATATTTTAAAATGTCTCCCTCTTGAGTCCCTCCATGCTAAAGAGAAGCTCTCATCAAGTACGGGATATTTTTAACACCTGCTGGCCTCTCTGTAAACAAGTCTCGATACTGCAAAAGTTGTAAATTTGGGGTCTTTCTGGTTAATCTTTTAGAAGAACTTGTCCCTAAATTTATGCTGCACTTTTTTTTTTAAAAAAAATGTTTTTATTGGTTGGGGGGTGGGGAATCTACCCACAATACACAGGCAGTCTCATTTGCAAAATATATGCAGAAAAAACAGGTAATTTAATGTTCAGATTTTAAAGGGGTTTATTTTGTGCAGAGTGGCTTCCTTGGTTCCAGACTATAAATTACTACACTGATAGTGAATTGTAAATATATATATATATATATAAGATACATTAACATGTGGATTTTTCACATTGCACAGTTAGCTATATGCAATGTATAGACAACTCTAAGTTGTTGGTGGGAATCTATTCAAGGTCAGAACTACAAGACTTAGAGAGACATTCCAAAAGACTATTGTTCAATGAGGTGACAGCTTCATTCCTGTCTCTAGCGGCTAGATGGCTGTAACAAACAATACAAAATCCAGATATACATCATGCTTTAGAACCCATCACTGGGGCATACAGTGCCTAATACAGGATTAAAAAATGTGCCACATCAGTCCTAGTATGTGGAATCTTCTCTGCTCCTCCTTTAAAAAAACATGTTTCTAGGGATCATGAGTTGGGTGAAGTCTAGAAAGAGTGCCTGTGCTCCTTGTATTCTTGATTGGAGAAAGGCCTTTCCAAATGAATATGTATGGAACGGAGCAGATTAGTTTGATCTGACCTCCATAATTGAGAGTCCTTAAATGAAAATACCCTGTGTAGAATTTCTTCTGGTTTTTGCAAACTACAGCATCCTCATTGACACTGAGTATTGCAGAGAGACAAACTACTTGTCAGCCAATGCAGAGAGATCAAGGACTGAATGGGCATAAAGGTTCACTTAGAGTTACCACTGGTACCATTGCGAATGTGTTCTGAAATTGCCTGTACAGACTCAGCATATGACTGTACTTTGGTCACACCATCTGCTTACTCAAGCTGTGAACCCTTTTCCAAGATCTGTACTACAGAACATCTTGATTTTTCAGATCAGCATTGGACCAAAAAAAATGCTGAGAAAATGTAATTTTGGAAGGCTGCCTAGACAAGTCAGACATGTTTTATGATTTTTTAAAAAGCATACACATTCACGAATGGGAAGCCCACCATCACAGCTGTTATTCTCTTTTCCAGTATTGAATATAGTTATTTGAATTATATTTAATGGAATATTTTCCATACTGGATACAGCACGCAGTTGCCTATACAGGCAATTTCAGAACACATTTCCCAATGGCATCAGTGCAAACTCTAGGTAGAAAAGGCTCAGGCATTATTACTACCATGTTTTATACAACCCTGCTCAGAATAGGGTTAAATAACATGGAGATAGAAATGTCAAGTCCGGTCTAGTGTCTGTCTATATAATAAGATTCCAGGAATGTCACTCTGAAGCCTAGAATGTCTGTTGAGTCAGTTGGAGGTGACGGAAACACCTACAAGCATGGCTGATAGCTCTTTTTGTTCAGAATATCAGATTCAATTATCACCAGGATTTGCTGTCTCTCAACATCTGATTTTTAAGTTCAGCCATGTGACTGATTTACGAATTACACCCATACAGTGAACAGTTACAGTAAGGTATGTATCTATGCTATGCCAAGAGTCCTAGGACCACTGTGATATCAGAGGTAACTCAATCACCACCACCCTTACAGGACAGCTAATCTGCATGCAACAATTCCGTTGTTTGTACAAGGGAGACTGCACAGGTAGTGGATTATTTTGCCCAATTCCCAGTTCTTCAAAACCACCCACACAATACAACCACCACTCACAATAACCAGAAGCACACAGAGCCCCTCACTACAGCATATACCCTTCATTCACAACCTTCACAAAACAAAGTCTCCCAGCACACCCTCAGTCATATTTACCATAAATCTGAGTGTCAAAGCTTCAGGTCTTCACTAGTATTACTGTAAACTCTTTGAGGCAGGGACTATCTTTTTGTTCTGTGTTTGTAAAACACAGAGCACAATGGGGTCCTGGTCCATGATGGGGGCTCCTAGGCGCTATGACTAGTAATAGTAATAAATCACTTTCCACCTGTGAAGCTGAACCCGTTTGGTATTACAGATTCTAACATTGCCAGTGTAGATGCAATCACATACTGCAGGATATGGTGAAGGAATAGTGCACATGAACCGCTGGTCCGCACTATACAGAGGGATTTTGCCTTGAGAATCTACTTTGTGTGTGAAGTCATTAGCTACCCCCTCTCTTAGCTTACACCCAGTATGCAGTGTGAAATACAAAGCTGTGAGACTCACACAGTAGTGTGAAATCCTTCGGCATGAACTTTTCATTGTTTGACGCCATCCTATGCAGTGGAAACACCAAATTTCCCCTAATGTCCTGCACTTTAAGTAGCTCCCAGGAGTTGCCCTTCAGTGAACAATCTAGCAAAAGGTATTATTTGTTAGGGGGCTAGAATTCTACTTCATATAAAGCAGCAAAATGACATACCATATATAAACCAGTGATCATAAACAATTTTATCCAGGGGTAAAATTAAAAATAAAATGCCTAACAGGTACATTTGGAAAACAGTATCCAAATTATGCTACGTTGTCTTGACACTTAGCAATTATGTAACTTTTTATCTTTAAAACATTTTACAGCCATTGATGGACACAGTGGTGAAATGAGGACAGACATGCATGGAATTAAGTGGCAGGCTGCAACTTTTACTAAACTTTAAACACAGGGGAGGGGCTCTATCCACCCATCATCCATATTGTCCTATACCAGGCATTGAATTGGTTCCACTGCGGGGGTTACAGAGCTCCTTACCATATAACCCATAACTAGCACAAGGGTTACAGGGCTCCTTACCATATAACCCTATCCTCAGCCTACCCTCCAGAATTCAGCTCTCTCTGTGTCCTAGCACCTTCCTCCTTGTGAAGGAGACAGAGGGTGCAGAAGGGTGGGGACTTCAGACCACAAGGGCCAAAAGGTCTGACCTCAGTGCGTGAAGGCCACAAGATCTCATCCTATCCCATGAGCCCAAGGACCATCACCAAAATACCAGGTCTTTTATCTCTGGGAACCCTTCACTTTATTCTCTTAACCACACTGGAAACTGGCCACAAGTTGCAACAAACAAACAACTCCACCCCAGTACCTCAGTCAGGTACTAAGTGTGTTCGTACTCAACCCACTGTGGCGTGAAGGTGCTGCCAGGAAGGCAAAAATCTTCCTGGTCCTCTGCCAATTGGCCCATGGGAAAAAATATTCCTTCCTGACTCCCTAAATAGGTGATCAGCCAGACTTGCAGCATCTATCAGGCTGTGTTCCTGTTCCTAGTTTGGGTGGGTAGGGTGGGCTGCTGAAGTGGAGCTGGAAGAGGCTCCACGTGGCTGCCATTCTGAGTTAAATCCTGGGAGCTGGGGAATGCAGGCCCCTCTCCTCCAGCTGGCCAGTGGGTGCCAGAAACTCCCAGAGGGAAAAGCTACCTACTGACCCTTGGCAAGAGTCTCCCTCCCTTTCTGCTAGGACTATCCCCCTTTCATCACTAGCCCCATCAAGTTACCCCACCCCTTAAATGTAGGTGGGTGGCATTTTACTAATCCTCATAGCACCACTGTGAGATATGGTGTCAAGTATCAGAGGGTAGCCGTGTTAGTCTGTATCCACAAAAACAACGTGGAGTCGGGTGGCACCTTAAAGACTAACAGATTTATTTGGACATAAGCTTTCGTGGGTAAAAAAAGTCTTTAAATCTTTAAGGTGCCACCGGACTCCACTGTGAGATATGGTCTCCATTCTGAAGATGGGAAATGGAGACAGAAACTAAGTGACTTACCCAGGGCCAGACAGAGACAGAGTGTCAAAATCAAAATTAGAAATCCTAAATTCCTGGATCCCAGCTTTGTGATCAGACCACTGGATTACTCCTCTTTGTGCACATGTATCCATAATGCACACAGTGGAGGTATTACAATATATTACAGGTGGTGTAATTTATTACAGTAGAGATATTGCTCCCAGAGCAATGTGCATACATGTGTTTTGGTTTTTTTTACAAATTGATTTATGGCAATATTGAAAGTTTCATGGAAACAAACTCACAGTTGAGTAAGTATGAAAGGTAAAAGCCACCAGTTGGAAAGTCTTTTGGTGTTTAATAATCCCTGGCCTGAACGTACTTGGCTGAGGGTGCTGGTCATATCTGCAAAACAGAAAAGTCTGACACAAGAATATGCTCAGAAGACTAGTTCTGACTCTAAACAGTGTAAACAAAGAAGCCACTGGGCAATACCAACTGAGCTAATGAGTAGACAACAGGTAATACTAAATGAGCAGTTGAAGAGCCAGTGGGTAACATCAGCTTGTACGCACTGGACTGCTTAGTTTTGTAGAGTGCTATGTCCACTTTTCTAGTGATCAACAGCAACCTTGTAGAGCTGGTTAAAAATCAGAGCACATATTATACTGCTCAGATTTCTAATCCTAAAGGTGAACTAGCACCGATATGATGAAAGTCACCCAGTGCTAAGGCTCAGTTCTTAATCCAGCTAATAAAATAATCTCCTACTCTGCTGCCCTGCTTAGTTGCATGGGCCTGCCTCCGTGTTTCATTGAGTTGGCTACAGTCTTACCTTTTAGTTTGTTATTTGGGCTTTACTGCAGTTTACTGGATGTGATACATCTTTGAGGTTGAATTCAAGATTAAAACAATCTCTGAGCATTTTAATTATCCTTGGCCACCCACATGCAGTTAACTCTGAATAGCTCTGTACATATGCTATGATGCAATGTAAATATCCTCATTCTTCATGCATTTCAGTTTTTCCAGATTACAGATTCTAACCATTAGGAAAAAACAACAACCCACAAACATGTAGAGCTGGGACCAGGGAAGTCATTTTTCACAAGAAACATTCCTTTCATTTCCTATACAGTAGGAATCACTACTGAGCAAGCGTTCCTCCATCATTATTTTTCCTCTTAATACAGCTGCTGGATTTAAAACAAAAATGCAACTTCTCTAGCCACAAAAATCCAACAAAAAGCAACTGAATCCTCAAGAGGATTTTGTTACATTGACTTAAAATTCAGTATTAACAGTAAAGCAATGTGAAAGAGCAGATCTAGCAAATCAGCGACAAGGCATCCAATGTAAATTTGAGACCTCAAATCCCATGTCTAATGTACTGCACACTTTATCTGCTATTGTCAGTTGCTGTGCCACCTACCTGTTGGAAGTTCCCACTAGCAAGGGTAGATGATTCATATATCGTTAGATTCTTCTGGTATTCTGAATCCATGAAAGAAGAGGCATTGTCAGAGAATCTAGATGGTCAATGGAGACATACTGTAGGTTACAGAGAAGAACAGAAGCTATTTCACAATAGACACTCATCATTCCTCAATGTTACAGCCCACAACAACTGTTATCACAGATACAGATTTGGACACAATAATTTCTTATAATGTTTCCACTTAAATGAGCAGCAAATTGTACCATGTTTGAAGCTATTGGCTTAAATGAAATAATGGATCACTATGAAAGGAACTGTTCTAAAAATGAAATTATTGGCTTGCCACATTCCATGTACTTGTTGAAATTGACCACTCCCCTCCTACAGGTAGAAAAATAGCATCTTCTATGGTGATTTTTAAAAACAAGTTTAAAGTTGATGCTCATTACATTTAGCTATTTGTTTTGGACACAACATTTTTCTGAATCCTGAGGGTCTCATTTAAATTGACTTTTTACTTCATGATCTATTATGTTGTATTTCATTATGTTGCAAACTTTAAAGAAAAACTGTTATACAGGGAATCCGGTGCTTTCTATGTACAATATCGGGTTTGGATGTATTGTGGTAAACAGAACGAGAGTGGCTAGACGTGTCTGTGAGCTCCATTAGCTTTTTCATTCCATAGCATTCAAAGTTGTTGTTGGTTTGGCACATTTCAAAAAGTGCACAGTGGGACAAATTCATCATCCTGAATACACCTCCACTTATTTTAAAGAAGCTATATCCAGCATGGATTTGTACATCTGGAGGAAGAACACCCTTACTCAAGCCCCTCTCAAAAGCCTGAAATTTTCTTGTGTCCAATACCATCCCAGACAAGTGGACTACTTCCCCTACCAGCAAGTAGAGACCAGAATAATGAGAGAACTGCAGAACTGTTCTGGCTAGATTTAATGGACCTTTGGATCCTCATGTGCAAAGGAACCTCCATATATGACTCTTCCTCTCCCCATGCAGAAGAAAGGGAGCATTCAGCCACTTCCACAACAGAATTCCCCCTTCACATTGGAAAGATGTTCTGGTCAAGTCAGTAAACAACGAGGCTACAAACTTAGGTGCAGAACCTTAGGGATATAACAGCAATCACAGTGGTCCTGTCTGCAAATCTTGGGGATTATGGCAGCATGTTTAAATCCAGTGCTACAGAGGATATTCCCACAGATTCAGTGTCAGTCTCTTCTTCTGAATCAGAGCTCTCCTTAATTGCAAGATTACACTGCTCAGATAAGTCTCCCTTTAGAAATAAAATAGTGCTTGATGGGACAGTTTAAGGATCAAAACATCTGTAGAAGCATGACAAAAGGGAAAGACAGGCCTACTAGAAGCTATACACTCCCCAATATGTCATAATTATGACAGCCACAGCCTTCAAGACCAGAGGAACTCAGTAGAGCTGCAGAGTACCCCGAGATGTGTTATGTCTTTACAGCCCCCTTTTCAGCCCATTGGACCCCACACTGACATATCCAGGATTGAAGCAAACAATCAAGTTAACTATATAACCTAGCTCTTGGCACTAGCTCTGGTGCTTCACTTTGACTATATCTTTCCAGGGCACATAGAAAGCCAGGAGAACATTTAATCAATGCCAGATTTGAAGTGGCTTCAGAATTGGAACACTTCTTCTACACAATACAAAACTGCTGCAACAAAAAGTCTAGAAGATCCTATTTATGGAAAAATTGACCAACTTCAAAGGGGATAAAATTGCTAATAGTTATACTAATCAGCAGCATTTTTCTGATACTCAGATCAACGCCAATGGCTTTAAACACACACACACACGTTCTCAATCATATCCCACTGTTGATGACTAATTCACCTCTTCTGAACCCCAGAAAGTTCAGCATTGCAAAGCCTCTTAACCAATCCTTGTCTTCCAATTCTATGCCTCCCTTAACCAACCTAGTTGTACCACTGAAGTGATCAAAGGAATATAGTATCACCTGTAAAAGCACACTATTTTCCAGCAAGTCCTCATTCTCTTATCCAACAGGCTATCTGAAATTGAAACCATACCTTTATTTTCTGTTGTCAGCCTTTGGTTGTTCAGAGAAAAGTAGAATACAGTGGGGAAAAGCAGAGCTTTGTAACAATCTTGTACAACTGCCTTGCAATGCTGTCTATTTCATGAGTTAAAACCTCTATCTTCTCCAATATTTTTTAAATTTACAGTATTTTATAAGCCAGAAAGAAAAGGTTTCATTCCCTATAAACCATGTGCAACCCCATTAAGTCAAATGGGTTGCAATGAATCTGGTCCTTCATTTATCAAACATTTTCTAATAAGGTTTCCTTGTAGATGTTTTATCACTTTCAAATGGCTGCAGTTAAGAATATGGCTAGAACCTGAGCAAATCAATCTTGTACCTCTTTCCTCTGGCTGTGAATTTTTACCAAATGTATATAAAATAGAGATTATGAACACAGATACATTTTAAATGTGCAACTCTGAACTGAAAAATAAGATACCTGAGGAGATAAAGGACAGTTTATTTCAAAATATGATTTTCTTTACTGCAGCTGTAATGAAAGCTGTGTCTTCATGTGTCCATGGTTGAGCTGCAACAAAAACAACAAAATTGAATATGAAATACCACATTGAAATTCATATAATAGAATTTGAAAACTGCCTATTAGGTCATCAAGTCCATCTCCAGCCAGTACAGGATTAGAAAACAAAAAAAGAAAGAAAGAAAAATAAACCAAGCCCGGAGAGTTTTTCAGTGCTTTTAGTAAAAAGTAAACTTTTTCACTGTAACCATGATGCGTTTGTAAGCATGTCAGTGTTCATTACCACATTTATTTTCACAAAACATGAGTTACCCTCTTTCATAAATTTAAATAATTTCTTAAGTTGTAATATTGTTTACACTCATTGATAATGAAGAGCTACATTTTTATTAGGATCATGGTGCAAAATTGAAAAAAAAGCCCATAGTTCAGGGGAATTCAATAAGCTTGGGGGTGCTAAAGGAAGATAAAGCTTTTAACTCTAGGTAGCCTATTCAAATCCCGCCCCCCCCCACCCAGTAGCAACCAAATGTCATTATCTAATGACTCTTCAGTGACTTCAGTTAAATGAGTTGTTGGTCTTAGGCCTGTTCCAGTTGGAGATATGTCCATTCCAAAAAACATTACCATGACTGCTACAGATTGCCAAAAAGGATGACAGTCTCAGAAGAGTTGCAAGGAACTGCATACACCTGGAAACTAAACTACAGTCTCATCACAGGAATCAGGTTTCAGGAGCATTGGTGAAAGTATGAAGAGAAGCTTGCATTGCCTCTGCTCTATGGATAAGCTATTTGCAAAACTGCTAGTCCAGTAGAAGTGTTCGGTAAACTTTTCTGTTCTCTATTTTTGGGGAGGAGACAGATGATGTAGTTATATCATGATGAGGATGACACTTTTTCTATTCCATTAGTATTTCAGGAAGATATTAAACAGCAGCTACTGAAGTTAAACATTTTTAAATCAGCAAGTCCAGCTAACCTGGATCCAAGAGTTTTAAAAGAGCTGACTGAGGAGCTTTCTGGACCATTAATGTTGATTTTTCAATGTCTTGGAACATTGTTGAAGTTCCAGAAGAAAGCTAAAGTTGTGCGAATATTTTAAATATTTTATTTTATTAGGATGATCTGGGTAATTACAGGCCTGTCAGTCTGACAGCAAACCCAGGCAAGATAACAGAACAGATAATATAGAACTCTACTGATAAAAAATTACAGGATGGTAATATAGTTAATGCCAACATAAGTACCCTTTTTAAAAAAAAAAAAACACCATGTAGAGCTGGAACCAGGGAAGTCATTTTTCATAAGAAACATTCCTTTCATTTCGTATACAGTAGGAATCACTACTGAGCAGGCTTTTCTCCATCAATATTTTTCCTCTTAATACATCTGCTGGATTAAAAACAAAAATACATTTTTTCTAACCATGACAATCCAACTTTACTGAAGTCAATAGAGCTACATGATGATCTTGGACCATTGTTTTTATTCTATTTATACTGGCATGATTATACTGCTGCTCCTCCATTACTATTATTTATTGCTTATATAGCACAATACATGTCCATGATGTTTTCCAGACTCAGAAAGATGCAGTCCCTGATCCCAAAGAATTTATAATTTATGTTAAATAGTGAGAGAATATGACAAAACAGAAAAGGCTTGAAATAGGATGAGGATGTCATCAAGCAGTCTCCTGGGAAAGTTAGTAAATGTGTCTAAAAGGTAATAAAGAAGCTTTTTGTTAGCTGGATACTTTTCTACTACGGTTTGTAAATTAATAAGGTAGACAGCGTTAGAGATGAACAGAAAAATATTTTCATTGCACACAGTAGCATTAATGCAGCTTTAAAGGTGAGGAATCGAGCACTCAAATCAATAAATGCAACAAGGAAGTTAAAAGCTCAACAATAAGTCTGTCCTTTTGTGCTTATGCTTTAACATATGATCCTTCTTTATGTTTAAATTATTTCTCAATGAATACAATCTCTAATATACTGCAAAGTGCAGTATCTTCTACAACCCCGCATAAAATCAATTACAGAATCTGTAAGCTTCAGTGAAATCTACAGACTTATATTCTAAACTATTGTCTGAAAGTTATGTGCTAGATTCTTAGATGGTGGAAATCTGTACAGCTCCATTAAAGTCCCTGGAGCTTCAATGATTTATCCCTGTCATGGGGCTGATACACCCCGTAACCCCATGGGGGCCGGGGAGAGGTGTATCACAGCCCTGTGCTTGAGTCTGAAGGGCTGCCCCATGTCTCGGAGCTGCATGGCTTTGAGACCTTAGTCCTTAATATGACCCTTGCTCTCAGGGCAGTGCAGCCTACTGGCCAGAGTCAGTGATAGGGCCCTCACTCTCAGAACAGTGTGGCCTAGCAGCCAGAGTCAATAATACTGATGAGCAGGGCCACCACCTCAGGGTGAGTGGTGGCCACGTTAGGGGGACCTGGGTCCACCCTGTCCACCGGGTCCCAACCCAGGGCCCTATCAGTGGTGGGGTTGCCCGCCACGAGCTTGACAGGGCACCAACCAAAACACATCAAGCCTTACTCCGGTTCCGTAACCGTTTCCCCACAAAGCTTCCCTGGGTTACTGAGGTCTGTTGGGTTTCATCTCCAACAGGTGGCCTCCACATCTTGGAGTGCAGGCATTTCTTCCTCAGAAGCTTGCAACACACCTCCTTTCCCACCAGCAGTCAGCCCACACTGAGCTGCTCTTCTGGCTTTTATATCCTGCTTCCAGCTGGCGCATGCCCAGCAGAGTGGGGGCTCCTTGGCTAAGAGAGAAGGGTTAACCCCTGCTGTACCAGTGTAGGGCTGATACACCCCGTCACAATCCCCCTCTGATTAGTTCACTAAGTGGTCAGACTATAATATCAGAGTTGTATCCAGTAAAGAGAAGCCAAATAGCCCATCTAATTTAGCCTGTCCTACTTTTCTGAAGGATAAATCCTGACTCATATCTAGAGCTGTATAAAGAAGGAAAAAGAACGTGTGCACCCATGTAGCAGCAGAGAAGGATTCTCTAGCATTCTGTTGAGCGTGAGAATGGGGGCTCAGATGGTGCACCTGAGGATGCACCAGGGCCTCAAAGTTAGCATCAAACTCATATCTGGCATAAAATAATATTCAAGAAACTCCCATTCAGTTCAATGGAGACAGAATTTCAGCCCATTTCTATGTTATCAGAAAGTTCCCCTCACCATGTCTGTCCACATTTTGATGAAGGAAAGACTGAGAGTTAGAAGATATGCCGGTAAAATTGTCTGAGTCCTATCTACACTATAAGTTCCATTGCTGCTACTCTGAATCAAACTGCACCAGTGGGGAATTATGGCTGTGAACTTCACTAGTGCGGACTTGGCTAAAGTGATTCAGTGGCAGAGCCAGAATCATTAAAATTAAGAAGTTTCTGGTTTCTACTCCTGTACTCAGACCACTAGGGTCATGCTTCGCTTTCAGGATAGGTTTACAGCATTCTAGTAGTAGCAATGTAAACCCTCACTGATTCTCTCCATAATCAGAATGACCTGGATAATATTCAGGAGCAGATGGCTTACCATATCAGTGTGACACCCCAAACTTTACTTGGCCTGTGGGAGATATTCAACAATATCATTCTCATGATCATGATTCTCATTCTCATGATTCTCTATCAGCAGTTAGCCAACACAGTGACATGTGTCCTGGAAACATTCATATTTTAGAGATATCATGATCCCATGGTCCCACAATAAATTTCTCATGGTGAGACTACATTGTCCAGTGTCCTCTGCCCCCATTATGTTGTAGTGGTCCTGATTATTATCTAATCTATTTACTTCTCCACTTGTAGCAGTTCGAGAGCTCCACGTCACATATCAAAAAATACAAACTGCACGCAGAGGACTAGTTTATAACAGCAAGCCCTCTGCAAGCCTTTCAGGCAAAGAAGATTCACATCCATTATTTCTAGCTCACCCCAACTGGAACTTATTTGCCGGAGTTTGAATTTCTGGCAAGCAGCTCACTGAATCTGAAAAGAAAAATACCATACACAAAACACACTTCAACAAAACACAAGGCTTAATTTTGTCAGCCGTGCCAATCAGCAGAAGTGATCTAAATATCTTATCTACAATACATAGGTTGGTTCTGTGTTTATGGGATAAAAATGTTTGTGAGATTTTCCAGATGTACCAGTACAGCCTAGCGCTTGCTCAGAGCCTCACCACACAAACACTCAGGCTGAGCTGCTGCCAGCAATTCTCTCTCTGTCTTAATCTGTTCCTATTTTCATGGGGTCTGCCCTCTGGCCTCAGTCTTTTTTTTTTTTTTCAGCACTTTTTGTCAATCCAAAATATGTAGACGCTATGTTAAATCACTCATTTTGTTTATGTGGCAACAAGTTCAGAATCTTTGCCGAAAAAATGTTCTTGGCCTTGGACACAGCAGGCTCTGAGATACCTCCATCTGTTTTAAATATGCCACAAATTGTAGTATGGAAACCACTGCACTCCACTGGTAGCCAATTTGCTGAATAAACCTATATTAAACAAAATACAAGGGTGATTCAACTACAGGCTGTTTTTCGTATTTTTATATCGTTCAGTTTTGTAGGAATTCAGTCCTTTTATGGAAGGAGTTTAAATATTTGTCGTGAGTTAGACCTGGTCTACACTAGGAAATTAGGTCACTATAACTATGCCTCTTCGAAGGTGTGTGAAAAATCCACACCCCCAGACCGATGCAGTTAAACCGACCTAACCCAGCCCCCAGCCCCAGCAAAGGCACCACTAGATTGATGGGAGAATTCTCCTGGCAACCTAGCTACTGCCATTTTGGATTTGTGAATTGGTGTAATAGAATTGGGTAGAGGAATAATGTTCTAGGCAAGAGGGTCTCTGGAGTAGGCACTGTCTCTTTTTTTAATCTGTTTGTACAGTGCCTAGCACAATGGGACCCTGATCATTTATTGGATACAGGAACTGCAATATAAATAATAATTAATTCAATTTGTTGATGGTCTGATTTCATTTAAATTCTTTCAATTCTACTATTGCTTGAAAAAGTGATTTGCTAGGAGAACTTGGGCAAGTTGTTATCTCTTCTTTATGCCTCTCTTGCCCCTCCCACTCTGTCTGTTTTGTCTCTTTACATTGTAAGCTCCTGAGGGTGGGGATTGTCTCTTACTACGCAGGCATAGAGTACCTACCACAGTAGGGCCCCAATCTCAGTTGGGACCTGTAGACACTAATGTAAATAAATAAATCCTGAATATGGTATCCACGTATTTCAGTTTGGCCAGGGATGTGCCTTTAGGACAGCACAGTAAGGACACCATCCCAGGAAAATATAATCCTACACACTTGTATGAGAGGTTTCAGAGTAACAGCCGTGTTAGTGTGTATTCGCAAAAAGAAAAGGAGTACTTGTGGCACCTTAGAGACTAACCAATTTATTTGAGCATGAGCTTTCGTGAGCTACAGCTCACTTCATCGGATGCATACTGTGGAAACGGCAGAAGACATTATATACACAGAGACCATGAAACAATACCTCCTCCCACCCCACTCTCCTGCTGGTAATAGCTTATCTAAAGTGATCATCAAGTTGGGCCATTTCCCAAGTTTGTGTGTGTGGTTTTTGGAGGGGGGTGGGGGGGTGAGAAAACCTGGATTTGTGCTAGAAATGGCCCACCTTGATTATCATACACATTTTAAAGAGAGTGGTCACTTTGGATGGGCTATTACCAGCAGGAGAGTGAGTCTGTGTGGGGGGGGGGGGGCGGAGGGTGAGAAAACCTGGATTTGTGCTGGAAATGGCCCAACTTGATGATCACTTTAGATAAGCTATTACCAGCAGGAGAGTGGGGTGGGAGGAGGTATTGTTTCATGGTCTCTGTGTATATAATGTCTTCTGTTGTTTCCACAGTATGCATCCGATGAAGTGAGCTGTAGCTCACGAAAGCTCATGCTCAAATAAATTGGTTAGTCTCTAAGATGCCACAAGTACTCCTTTTCTTTTTACTTGTATGAGAGTTACACCTCAGAAGAGACTAACTGAAGGATATTAGAGGAAAGAATGCAGTGTCTGTTTCTACTCAATTTTACAGATAAATTGACCTAAGCACAAGGAGGTCAAGGGACTTGTTCAAAGTTGCATAGTAGCTGTACTAGGTCTGGAATCCAGGCTTTGCCAGGCTCTCAATCGATTGTTGTAGCCACCATATTGTAATGAATTATAACAATCACATTTCTAAACAAGTATATAAAACAAGTTATTTATAGTATTTCAAAACACACCACAAACAGTTCCCTGGGCTAAGGTGTTACGTTGCAAACTGAGAGTCAGATTCCCCCCGGCATTGGGTTTTATGCCACATTAACATCCCCGCTGATTCTGGGGACCTCTTGGTCCTAGGTGCAACATAGTTGCTGTGAATTGGGCCTGGCTTTCTAGCTAGCTCAAAAATTCCATGTAGCAAGTTAAGTTGGTTTTCCAGCTCCAATGGTGCAAAGCATTCAGAGTAGGGGAGGATTTGTCCCTCAGTCAAGTAACATATCTTGGCTCCTGTAGTTAGAAGTTGGTCTTATGTGACTTTATCCCAGTGGTTCCCAAACTTGTTCCGCCGCTTGTGCAGGGAAAGCCCCTGGCGGGCCGGTTTGTTTACCTGCCACGTCCGCAGGTTTGGCCGATCGCAGCTTCCAGTGGCCGCGGTTCGCTGCTGCAGGCCAATGGGAGCTACTGGAAGCGGCGCAGGCCGAGGGACGTACTGGCCACCGCTTCCAGCAGCTCCCATTGGCCTGGAGTAGCAAACCACGGTCACTGGGAGCCGCGATCGGCCGAACCTGTGGACATGGCATGTAAACAAACCGGCCCGGCCTGCCAGTGGCTTTCTCCGCACAAGCGGCGGAACAAGTTTGGGAACCACTGCTTTAGAGCATAAGCCCCCTACAGTTGCGCGTGTTTGTTATCTACGTTTAAAAGGGGCACTAGAACATGGCCTGCAGGTACTTGTGCTCCTAGTCCCCTGATTCCCCGTTGCAGCAGATCTATGGGTTAGGACTTATACCGCCATAGCTTCCCCCCAGCAGCTGCACTTTTACCCTGAGACCTTAGAGGATATTTATGCCAACATCCTCTAGCAATGTTGGTTCGATGGCTATCCTCAGGGAAATTCCATAACTTAATACCAGGAAGGTTTTCATGTGGGGGGAAGGTGAGAGGTAGTTATGCCTTACTCCCAAGTTTCTCTTCTTCTAATTTAAAGAGGAGGGGGAGGCAAAATTGAGATAGTGTTTCCACACATCAGTAGGTTTATTTTTGGCATATCCCCTCCTCTTCATCATTATACACAGAGCAGTACAAAACTACCCTCAGTCAATATTTTTTTATTGCCACCGTAATTAACATTTCTCAAACCACAAAATATTCTTCCCAATTATTTTTTAAACTGCATTGTTGGTTTCATTTCCTCACTTTAAGGCTGCTCCTCTGCAGCTATCATCTGCTTCAGCTGCCACTGAAATAAATCATTGCTTCAGTATGGCAAAGTCCAATGACTCTGACAATTTGATCTGGGTTGTGGCTGAACCTGTGGTGTTTACTGATGTAGCCTTCTAGGGAGCATGGAACCTTCAAAATACATACATATATATATATATATATATATATATATATATATATATATACACATATTTTTTACTACCAGTTGAATTTTGCAGTGAATTATTTGTGCTCTATAAAATCAGGAGTTCTTATATGTGTTAGTATTATATGTAAAAAAAGGCAACTCAGAGCCAAATCCTGGCTTCTTTGCCACAGGGCGAGGTGAGAGCTCCACAGGCCCTCCTTTCCCCTTTTATGTTGATGCAGAGGGAAGCTGGAAGCCCAGTGTTTGTATATCCTGATCACACAATGCAGAGAAATCATAGGCCCAAGGGTGAGAGCAGGGCAAGATTACCCTTCTTGCCAGATAAGTGTACCCAAGCTCTATTTCAGATGAGCCATCTCCAGAGACAAGAGAGTTCAATGTCCACACCCCATTCAATCCTTGGTGTCTCAGCTAAGACTGTCAACAAGGTTGCCAGCTAATGCTTCTTGTGATCAGGACAACTACTCTACTACAGACTGGACCAACACCACAAATTCATTATGCATAGCCTACTAACCCTCAGGAAGTAGCACTTTTAAATTGCTGCTGGTCTGGATTCTGAGGATATGGTTGAAAGGTTTAATATTCCATTGTCAATTCACTGAATTATCCAGTCTCTCTCCCCCAACTCTTAATCACACTGATGGTCACACTGCCTTGCTATGCTGCTCCATAAGGAAAATCACATGGTAGGGTGCCTAACCTCTCTGCAAGTGAAAAAGGCATTCCTTCAGCTCTTTTGGAGGGCAAAGACCATCTGTGAGCTCTTTTGCACTGATTTCCCAGTCAAACAGCCCTCAGTCAGTTGTGTTCTCCCTTCTCCAAGGACACCTTTACAGGAACTTACACAAAAACCAAAACAGCAGTAGCAAAACAAAGGCATCAACTAACTGCCTCCCCAGGCATACAGACCTACAGGTAAAGCTGCAACTCACACTTCACTGCTTCCCCTATGCTGTCTCCCAGGCAACCTTTTATATTTCCAGTGCTCCCTCTGGCAGGTCAGGGTTAATCGGCTGCTGCATTAACCCTTTAGGGTCTGAGCAAGGGAGCGCTCTTGAACCTGTCACACCATCTTTTTTGTTATGTATGTGTACTACAGTGGCTAGCACTATTTGGCCCTAGTCCCTGTCTATGACTTTAGGCAATTCTGCAATAAAAACAAACAAATAAGAGTGCTATATCTGAATGCCAGAGTAGTAACTCAGGATACCAGACTGGTCACACTAGGGGCTCAGGGCTTTTCACACCAGTATCTGCTACCCAGATATAATAGTGATTGGCACCGTATAAACACTTAAGACAGACTCTTTCCTTTATTCTGACCCTCCTTTATCATCATTTAAAATCTCAGCCCATTCCCAACAAAGCAGTTGTATGTGTTGCACTGAATCTGCCTTCAGGACAAATAAACAGCTTTTTAAATACCTTGTATATGCTTCGGAGTGGGGGGAGGGTCATATTTATTGTTAATTTAAACCAGGATATAAAAATTAAAATCAAAAGTTTTTTCTACAGAGGACATATTAAATTAATATGGATTAAAGCAAAATTGTACATTCCTAGATTTAGTGTCCTGAAAAAATGGCAATTATTCATTAGTCAAACATTTCTAAACCAAACAGTGAAGTTTAACAGTCTATCTAACCTTTACTTCAGTGAAATGGCATTTCTGTGAATTCATAGTTTCCTCTGTGTGTCCTGATATCAATACTGCATTGTTCTCTTGCCTGCAGCAACCCCTACTGTTAGAAACAAGACTGAAATTGCCAATTACTTCTGCCCAAGAGCTGCTCTAAAGCTAACCACTAACTAATAGCTCAGCAGTTCAAGGTCACCCTAAGCTCATTACTAAGTGTATTTTCTTTCTTCCACACTTTTTTCAGTGATAAATCTGCACTAAAAACTGAACTTATCCCAGTCATCAGAGAGCTGAGATACAGATGCTGTTTAAGTGTCCTAACATTCCACCCAGAGCTGGGCCAGTGCCAAAATTCAGAGCTAGAGCCATTTTGCCATCTCCTGCCTCCCCAAAAAAATAGAAATCAGGGGTATTCAGAGAAGAGGCCATTAAAGGAATAAACGCTAGCTGGAAAAAAATGGATCCAGATTCTGAGTTTAGGAGTGTATGTATGAGTTTTGGTTCAGTTTCACCTTTAATTCCACCTATGTTGAGACTTTGAAACTATGCTTACAAAGTGGTTTTTATGGTCTGAAGTAAACTGACATGGCACAGAAAATGGATACCTACAGAAAACCCAAGTATTGTTTTGAGGTAGCTGGGCTAAAGCTTAAGTGAATATTTCAAATGGCAGTAACAAAAAATCATGTACTATGTGTTTTGTTAGGAAATTGTTTTGACGCAGCGCTGGATTACAGCTTCTGTTCCCAGATTTTATAGAAACTAACATCAGACTTAACACAGGTCCTTGGTTTTTAAAAAAAGGTATTCTATATTTTTCTGTGATTAAGGTCGCTGCATGTCATTGGGCTCCACAAAGCATACTGGAATCAAGTCCAGCCCAAAACTGACTTCTGAGCAGACTGTTTTTCTTAAGTCATGATCTATTTCTGTCTTCTATACCCACATGGATTAGAGTACATTTTAGAACTGGAAGCATTTATCCATGGTTTTGTAAATTATGCCCACAAAATAATGCAAGAAATCTTCAGTTGACCTGGCAGAATTTATCTGAATTCCATGGGATTCCATCAAAACTGGGCATACTGGACCAAATTCATCCCTGGAATTACGCCAAGGATGAATTTTCCCACTGTCTGTAGCATTTTAACTTTGTTAATGATAATTGAGATACATGTGACCCAGAACAGTTATGTGATAATCCAAGGTGGGAATGAATATAGTGAATATAGGGAATGAATATAATCCAAGGTGGGAATGAATTATTCCAAGGGGAAGATGGAAGTGTTGGGTATTTCTCTGCCCTGTCTTTCTCTGTATTGAGAGAAGTGATTTTTGAGGTCTTACATCTTACAATACTAAGTTCTGTTCCCATAAAAGGGTTGAATAACAGCCCTTCTTGTCTAGTCATATTCCTTTTTTGTGGAAACCTCCATGCATACAGTACAATAGATATTATTTTATCACTTTTCAAACAAAGTCTATCCCAAAATGCTTTACTGAGTTAAACAATAAATAAGAGAAAAAGGAGAAATTAACAGGTATATGTAAGGGAGAAAAGATACGTGTTGACTTGATATTTTAGAAGAAACAGAGGATAGATAAAGTAGAGAGGCACAGAAAGGGTGTTCCAGATAGCAGAAGCTGTACAGGAGAAGACTTTCTCAACAACATCTCCAGCCAGTAGGAAGGGATAAAAAGGTGAAGCAAGTGCTTCTGAGTGCCTCCATCTTTTTGTGTGATATGCAGCTTTTTTTCTTGGCTATTGTACTATAGGCCTGTTTCTACTGCTACCAAGGTTATTTAACAATGTCATTAAAAAACTTGTCTCCTGAGATTGTCTGAGGGTCCTAAATATTACAGAACAAGAGATTTTATACTAGCAAACAGTGTTCTCTATCCTCTTCCTGTTCTGTGGATATGCTCCTACACTTCCTTGTGCATTGTGCTGAAAAGTGCATGTACCTTGTACATCATTAAGTAACAATGATTAACACTGATACTAAAGATGGTCAGGAATTTTTCAATGAAATGTTTTTTTCACTGCAAAATGCCAGTTCATCTAAACCAAAATTTTGCAGAAAACAGTTTCAAAGAAACTTTCAACAGGAAGGTTTCTCAGGTTCTAGGATGGAATTGTTGGTGTGAAGACAACCCTAGAACAGCTAATAGCCGGGGTGTGGGAGATGCAGGTGCAAGTCACTGCTCTGCTTGATTTGGTCCAGGACTTGAACCTGGTGGGGCAGGGCTTCCACAGCCTAGATGAGTGCCCTAATCACAGAGTTAGAGAGTCTCTCCTGGTTCCCTGATCATTTAATTATTTATACAGAGCAATACAATTCCAGTACTTGAAAGAGACTCAGGTAGAGCAAGGACTTGAACATGGGTCTCCCATATCCCAGGTGAGTAGCCTAACCACCTATGATGGGGCGAGGCTCTCCCTCACCATCCATTTATTTAGGGGGAGAAAAAAACCTCATATGGTCTCAGATTCATTCAGCGTCAAAATAAAAACAAATTCCAAAACCTCAATATTTTTCACAAAACAAAATTCTTGTTTTCTGGCCAGACCTACTGATTATTCTGGTTGTGACTCTTAGACATCTTAATGGATTGAAATCCTATATCCTCCTATTATAAAGTGTTGCCAAAAAAAATGCATATAAATTGAAAATGCATTTTCAAGGAAGTTTAAGATTTTTTCTCCTCTTTCTTATAAAAGGTAGCAGAGAACTTTAATTAGTGTCCACCCTCCCAATGAAAGCCTGAGAAACCACCCTTTGTGCGAAAGACCCCTGTGCAGAAGAACCTCCAGACCCCCAAAAGTCATATGCAACATTTAAGACTCAGGTAAAAGCACAAACCTCTCCAACAGTTTCCAGCTGGAAAAACTTTGCAGGACCATGGGAAATCTCTGCAAGGAAAACTGGGGGAAGAGTCCTCCCCATACTGTAGAGCAGGATCAGAGCCACACAGAGACTATTCTCACCTAATGACTATTTTTGTCTCCTTGTCCCTTTTCTCCATAGAGAGGAGAAATGGAGGATCTTTACAGTGGTAGAACTTCCCTTCCCTTTGTTTAGATTACCCGCCACCCCACTCCTGCCGCCTTTTGCATATCATACAAGGAGCTGCCACAGAGCTGGGTTCTGGGCCATATCATGGCTGTATACTCCATGTTACCCCATCAAACCTTCCTCTCTAACTTGAGCAAGAGAGTCACAACTGTTGCACAGCCAGAGGGATCTCCACATCCATAGAGCTAAGTAAAGGAATTACCTTTATGGATTATGTGGTCGTTAAGTGATATATTAGGCCTTACATAAGCCTTCTGCACTGGGCCACATATAAAGTCTTGAGACTCCATCCCTAAAAAAATGCAGGAGATAGTTCACCCCACAAGACAGCGTGCATCCAAAATTAAACTGGATAGTTAATTAAAAACAAGCATTGGTGAGAGCCAGTAGTCTACACTGATCATTAATATTTGTTTTAGATTACATTCTTTCAGGTTTGTCATAAAGACTTGTACAAATAATCCATTTTCAACCAGTTGTGACCAATATTTTCTTTTCTTTTCTTTTCCTTTGTTTTACTGTAACAAATACATGTGATGATGTAGCTGGACCCCGGACAGAGAACAGCCTGCTACTAACTGTCAGCTAACAGAATTACTCCTTCAGCTCAAGCAGTAGGGGGTTCTGATTTAGAGCCCTGATCAAAAACTCACTGAACTCAATAGGAGGCTTTCCATTTACTTCAAAGGACTTTAGATCAATCCCCTTGCAGCTGAATGTCTCTGGTTCAATCCCACTGATGAGTTCAGTGTCTGTAGGTCTAGGTGGACATAGATTACTACATAACCGTTTCAGAGTAGCAGCCGTGTTAGTCTGTGTCCGCAAAAAGAAAAGGAGGACTTGTGGCACCTTAGAGACTAACAAATTTATCTGACCATAAGCTTTCGTAAGCTACAGCTCACTTCTTCTGATACACATAACCACGTAATGGAGTATACTTTCTATGGGTTTTCTGACTGGCAACAAAGTATTTAGTAACCATTCTTTCTCCTTAAGATTGAAAGTTCAGCACTTGGGAATTTTGTTTTTCTGAGAACTGCATGAACAGAAGCTGAATTTCATAATGACTCTCTAACCTCTGCTGGCTGGCTTATATTAACTTTTCCATTACCACAGCTTCTCAAATCCTTTCATAACAATACTGTATGCTTGTGCAGGAGGAAGCAGGGGGATTTTTTCCAGTGAATGGCTGTTACCAGCCTTGATGATACTAGTAAGTACTCTAGAGATTGGAGAGTGCTTTTACCGAGAGTCCTAGCTCCGAAGAATCAGTACGATCGGACAAATTTGGCTGACAAACATGCAAGAAAATCTGCAGGCAGTCTTGGAAGCTGAATGTTAATTTATCCTTTCCCAAAAGGTTCACAGAGATTCTCCAGTCTTCTGCCACTGATATCAAAAAGGGGTGTAAAGGGAGGCAATCATGAGGAAGTGGGTTTGTCCATGTATGTTTGTGCTTATGCATATCTATATAATGTGTATGTATGCTGATTATCTGGCTTACCCATGGTCCCTGCTACGGCTGAGTAACCTATTTATTATCATCAATTTGTCTGATTTTTTTCCCAAAAGTACTCTTATTTTTTAAAATGTAGTTGCAATTGTTCAACGCTTTCAGCAAACATACTTCAGCCAGCGGGTTGTATGCAAACTCTTCACTCTATGACCAAGATCCTCCCTGGTCCAGCTGAGCTATAGTCAGTTAGGACCTGAGCAGAGCGGGGACAAAGATGGCATTAAATTTTATCCTGGGGACAGCTGGGAGCTGCTCTAACCTATCTCAATAACTAATGGCCCCAAAGAGCATTCTGGCAACTAGAGAGCAACTGGGTGTATGGGAGGCCAGCCCAGGCCTCCTATACTAGAAATGAAGAGGCAGGTGGGACCTAGAGCTGGCCAGAACATTTCATTTTGCTGAAACAGTTCATAGAAGATTTTGTGGGGGAGGGGAGGAAGGAAGAGCAAGCCACGTACTCTTTAGCTTGGTGGTGCAGGCACTGACCTGGCATGCAGGAAACCCAGGTATAAGTCCTTACTCTGTGTGGTTCAGAGCAGAATTTTTCATCGCAGATCATTCTGAATCAGAGAAGGAACTTGAATCTGGGCCTCCCACATGCCAGGCCAGTGCTCTTAACACAGACATTTTTATTTCAAAATGGACATTTCCAGACAATTCCATATTCATGAAAGGATTTGATTAACTCCAATACAAAACGCAACCAAATTCTGATACCTTGAAAGTTCCCATGATACAGAATTGTTGTCTTCTAGTCAGCTCTAATGACCTGTGGGTCTCTCTGCTGGCCCTGGTGGTCCCTTCTAACCCTATGATTCTTTGTCACCAGAAGTTTTCCCCACACTGAATTAATCCCTTGATAACTAGATCCACCATGTTTCAGACTGCTTTGTACACGTGGCCCTACTTGAAGGAGTCTTACTAGACATAAGAACCAGACTGTGACAAGGTAAAAGCAGCAGCCTGGACAGGGTTAAGAAGTCCCTGCTAATCACGTTTGGACAGGCCAGGGTATATAAGGAAGTGAAAGCTGGGTACAGGGCTGCAGGGGATGGGTGTGTCCTCTTTCCCCAGTTGATGGAGGCAGGGAAAAGCCTCTTGGGGGCTATGACTGGTGTTTGAAGTTGAGTTGTGTTGTGTTATTTTGTTTTAATTTGCAACCTTTGTTGTAAACAATCAACACATCCCTAAGGGTCTTAAAAAGGAAGCTGGCATGGAGTTTGCTTCCCTTCCCTTGCTAGTGAAACAGTTCAGCTGCATACACCAGGCTTATGTCTTCCACTATTCAGGATATGTGACTGATTACCTGTCACATGGTGTCAATTCTGCTCCCTGATTGGATGACAGCATTTATAAACAGAGGTGAGTACTTCCTGTGCACAGGGCAGATACCTGTATTTACCTGCAAACATTCTTGTTCATGCACGAATATAGGTGTTGCATGAAAAACAGCCTTTCTCCAAATATACATGTGTGTCACACAGTCTGGAGTACCTCATAACCAAACTGATGTTCTGTGATTAGTTTTCACCGCAGCAGTAACAAATATGAATTCCTGGATCACTGTAACAGTCTTACCGTGGAATCACAGATAGTCCCCTTATGCTCTCCAGTCTAAGTTGCCACCCAGAAAACTGGATTTAGTAATAAACGGTCACTTACATCAAAGATCACACCACATTCAGGTTGCTTCCAGTCCCAAGAGACCAGTCACTTACCCCAGATCGATTGGTACCCTAGAACTTCTGTAGTCTGTCCTGTAACAAACTATCCAAAGGTTTATTAACTATGAAAAAGAAATAGAGTTATTTACAGGTTAAAGCAAGCAAACATATACACACAAGTGATTTACCATCTAAATCCTAAGAGTGACAGAGTTGTAGTGATCTGTCAGTTCAAAGTGTCTTTCAGGGCAGACCCAAGAGGCAGCCCCTTGGGATCTCTAACTTCAGTTCAGAGTCTCTAGCCCTGTCAGAGTTCAAACAGCCAGAAAGATGGAAAATTTTCCTGTGGCTTTGTTTTATTTCCTTCATTCAGCTTCCAAGTCCACAGGATGAGTTTCCTTGCACTTCGCATTTCCCAGGTGTGATAGGGTCATGAATCAATCCTTTGTATTGTGATGTTCCTTGATGACCCATCTGATTTTGATAGTTCTTTTGGATGGGGAAGGGTGACTATTCCCAGGCCTGAGTTCACAAGTTCAGAGCAAACATTTATAAAGCAAAACTTACATAATTTTCTTATAGCACGGAATACAGGCATTGCAAGTGAGATTAATGCATGCAGAAACTTAAAAGCATTTCATAGAGTCTAAACGCTAGATACATTCTTATAACATTAATACCTATTTTGAGCAAAAGTAACATACAGATGAACTGGTCTGGGTTCCAGCTATGAGTTTGTTAGTTCTTAGCTTATGCCAGCAGGCTGGACAAAAACCCATTTGCATGAACGGTCACAGAAAAGCAAACAAAAGGGATGGGAATGTGAACAAATTAAAAAACCCCTCATCTAGGGTGACCAGATTTCCTGATAGGGATAGTCCCAATATTTGGGGCTTTGTCTTATATAGGCACCCATTACCCCCACCCCCAGTTTTTCCACACTTGCTATCTGGTCACCCTACCCTCCTCTGAAATTCTGTGTGATTTTTTACACCCACAATCCTCCATAAATCGTGAAGGATACACCTCCACACCTCCTACAGCAACACTATATTGGTGAAATATTCGTCCTCTTTCTCCAACAATGGGAAAACCACCACAACCATAAGCAATGCTAACTCAAGGCATTTGTCCTTCTGCACTTAGGGCAAAATTCTCCTCTCAGGGCAGATCTCAGTTCCAGTATTCTGCCTTCCCTGCATGCACACAATTATTCTCAAGTTGTGATAGAGACATTAGGTGTAATTTTTGGAATAATTAAATATTATGAATACTCATTTGGAAATACATTTACCTTGGTTATGGATCATAAACCTCTGATAAAGATAGCAGGTACAAAGGAAGGTAGTATTTAAAAGCACTTACACAGATGTCTCTGTTACAAGGGTTGCCTCCCAATGGGAGTATAGTTTTCCACCCTTTCCAGTCCTAAATAGTCTCTGACCAGAAAGGTCTAGCACCAAGGGAAGTCAATGAACTGTGATCCTCTATTCGGGTTTTTCTTCCCTAGCAGCAGCCAGGATAGAGAGTGGCTTTAATCTTACTTGTATAGAAACATGATATCCAGTACGAGCCTCTGAGCAACATACTAATGCTGATGCATGATGTGGCACTAGTGTCTCTTCAGTGCTTGGGACCTGTCAACATTAGGCCCATTGTTCCTGATCCTGTATTTACAGAAATCTATGGCTAGACTAATGAGGAGTTCAGTATGAGCAGGAGCAGACCTACAGTTTGTAAAGCATTCTAAGATCCATCAGGAAGAAATCAAATGTAAGACAGTAATTATTATATCAATACAAATAAAATGATCAGTTATTTATCTTGCGTATTTATTTCTTTACAATTAAATCCTTTGAAAAATGTGAATGCACAGCTCAAATGCTGTCTAAGAGAGACAAATTAGAGTTAAGTTCCTATTTGTTTATGGTAGCGCTCAGGAAGTGCTAGGCACTTTCCAGACATTGAAAAAGGGACACTCCCTGCTCTGAGGAGCACACAGTCTAAGGCAGACAAGAAGACAGCAGTTAAGGGAAGCTGCACATCATATAGTGACTGTTTAATGTAAGACAACTAGGAGTAAATATTTTTGTCTACTTGAAATATTTCAGATAAAGACAACTTTAATATTAGCAAAAATGCAGGGGAGGCAGCTTTATATTTCCCATTAATGGTAGTTTCAGACTTAAGCAAAGTTAAATTGCTACCAACTGGAGTTCAGAATAGGCATCAAGATGCCAGCTTCACAAAATAAGCACTGCTAAAGTAATCAGACTGGAGACAATTTATTGAAAAGTTTAGCTTTCAAGTTAAAAAATGTAACACCAAACCAGAGCAATGCAGGTTAGATATAACACCACTTTCAACACCATACAAAGGATGACAAATTGGCTGAATGGCTGCCTTGAAGGAAATTTTTGACTTCTTTGTGGTCTCTCTAAGCAAAAGGGCACATGCTGGAAAATGACTAGCCCTGCAACTCCCTTCCAAAAAGGTGTGTTTGAAAGGCTTTGGGCTAATGAAATCCATATGGGCAGCACACTGCCGGTACTATTTTTAGTTTTGTCACCATTTGTGTTTTGCTAACTTACTAGATCATATTTCTGAGCTTTCTATTACCTAAAAACATACTATTAAATTCTCCCTTCCTCAACCCAGTACATTCTTAGAAGTCCAGAGTTTAAAATATTGTATGAAAACATAAGTCATTATCAAAGTATTTTTATACAAAAGCAGTGATTTTCCTGCCGTGCTTTTTGTGATAAACATAATTCTGATGCACTTCCTTTAAAATATTATCTTCTGAAAAAGAGACCTTCAGAGCATGGTGCAAGTCTCACCCATTTACAGAGGCATTCTCCTAAAGACAATTATCCTTCAACTTCACTTGACATAAGAACTTTCTAATCAAAGACTATCTAGGAGATGATTGCATGGGTGGAAAGCCATGTTTCCATTAGGAGGTAACCCTGATAGTAGATAAATTTGTCTGAGAGCTCCCAGCTTCTACAGTGATAAGAACATTAGAAAGGTATGGGATCACATATTCAAATAATAATGCAAACAGATTATTGCACAATGTGCAAAATGTCACAAAAACAACCACCACAACTGGTACGATCAGCAAACTGGTTGGCAGCCACAGCAGGTAGGCCAAGGACTGAATGAATTCAGAAGTGCTTCCTCCAGGTCAGAGTACAAATATTCTGGCTGTGCCCTATGGGGAATTATTTTTGCACTGCCATAGTATGTGATGTGCCTACCATGATAATGTTCCAAAATAGCTTCCTTAAACATGTATTTGTAGTGGCTCACTTGGTGCAATTTTTGCCCCCCAGTCACTTCCTACACTAGGACTTCAACACCAATGTAGGTCTGACACTACAGTGCAATTGCAGAGAGGTACTGCTCTATTAGGCTTTGTTTTCACCAGGAAAAATTAAATATGTAATTCTACAGTGGTGGCAACTGCAGTGGACACTGCTGTATAGCTAGGGCACACCATGCCAGCTAACTTTGTGCCATGCTTTCTCTAAAGCTTCCACCATTGCTGCTTCCAGTAGAGCTGCACTGATGGAAAACTATGGCTCTGAATTTTGCCAGTGTGCAGTGAACCTTAGAGGTAGCATGATCACAATAAAGACATTGATTAAAGCAAGATCCCTTCTGATCATCGTTAGTGGCTGTTAATGTGGAAGCTGAAGAGCCAATGACATTTCTTGAGGATAATTCCTAACTTAGAATTCCAGTCCAATAGCCCCTCTCTGAAAAACAGCTTTGAATGTCCAAGGCTGTGTGTGAGTGATTGTTGAGTGAGATTTGGAGCTGTAATAAAGTTGTTTCCATGTTCACCCTGGAGATTTTATTATTTATGTATTGCTGCTCACAATACTAAAAAACATTCTACTCCCTTACCCTTCTTTTTATTGCTACAGCCCTGATATTTAACTGTATATACTAATAATTTATAGGGAACTCCTCTTATTTTTATTGCTTTCTAAGGAAGAGCCAGAAAACATCCCCACACAGCTGTCTAAATTTACATAATTTTTTAGCTAAAATGTTCTGTGAATGTTCTAGGATCTCCTGGAAAGAGGTGTACACAGTTAAGATCTGCCCATTTTCACATGTGACTCAAGGTGGAGATACCAGACAAGATTCATAATGGAAAAATTCCAGTCTTATGTAAGTCCACAACAGTGTTTAGGTGGACTTGTCCCATGCACATATGCACACAGAGTTCAGTTAGTGGCTTGGGAATTCCTTGGATCTTAAACTCAAGCTCATTTTTGTTCTATTGAATATGTTTATTACTGCATTCCAACTTGCTTGGCTCTGATCTTTTCAAAACTTTACATTGCTTGTCTATATTTCAGACAGTAGTCTAACTGTATTCAGTGGTAAGCAAAGATTAAACACATCAAGAAAAAACAGATTTAGACGAGATCATTGTGTACTTTATTGTACGGTGTGAGCTCCTTTGAAATCTGGTGCAACAAAGGATCAAACATATAAAATCTGCCTGCCTTTTGTAAGAGGAGAAGATACAGTGTATTCACACTATCCTTCAGTGAATGACACTAATCTGTTTTCTAATTATATTTTATGGTCTGGGGGCCTTTTGTGCATTCAGTTTGTGAAGGGCTGCCATATTTGGTGGGAGTGCTGCTTCTAGTCCTTTTATAGCATTCCTGCCATGTGTTGACAATAGGTCTCATGCTCCTAATTTTATGAAGCTCTCTGGGGGGGAAGGCACTATACAAATGCAGGACACTACTAATATTTAATACCAAGCCCAGAAACTCCAGAAAGATTCTTGCAAATTCGGATGCTGCCAATGATGTTGGCTTTTTATTTTGTTTGTTTCACTGTTGTTGCTGTTGCTCCTGATTTGTTTTAAATCAGCATATGACTTGGAATCTCCAAGATCATATTTAAACTTGCCACCTAATGTGGAAAAATAAGTAAATAGGTTAACTTAAATTCTCAATTCTAACTTTTTTCCAATCCCCCATAAAGAAAACTCTAGCAAACTGCAAGTTCCATATCCAGTTAAAAATTATGCTTCTCATAGGATTATAAGATTAAAATAGATATATGCACCAAGTCCAGTTGGAACAAGATCTACCCAATACAGTGAATTTGCAATCATAGTGTAAGTTTCCAGGATCATCCAAGACAATACTGCACTGCAATGTAACCTGTCTGGATCTAAAAATGGTCTGTATGCCCAACATATGTATTTAAACATTGCTAATTAAAGAAACCAATAGAATTGTACCTGAGATTAATTTGATCCTATTCAGTCAATCCTGAAGTAACCACAGGCAAAATATTCTTAAAGTCAAAGGACATTTTGCCGGCATATGAACTGCTATATTATAGCTTGTAAATTCTTTGGTATCATCAAAGGCACCATATGAAGTTAAAACTCTTTATTTCACCCAAATATTTGTTTATGGCAGAAAGACATCCTTGAAATCATATCTTCAGGTACTTGTAATTAGTGTCTTGTCTTACAACTCTAACACAATTTATAAAGTATCTTTCATCTTGAAGGATCCCAAATCATTTTACTTGAGTGTTGTTAAGTTGTCTGTTCTGATACGAATCACTCACCAATGAAATGCAGCCATTTTAAGGAGTGAAACAGCAAACATTCTATAAGAGCAACCATACATAAGATATTTTGTTTTAGAATGAGATACAATTGAAACTACAGAGAGAATTATTGACAAGCATAATATAACTGCAAGATTTCAGAGTAGCAGCTGTGTTAGTCTGTATCCGCAAAAAAAAAAGGATACAGACTAACACAGCTGCTACTCTGAAACCTCTCCTTACAGTGTGAATGGTAACACCCATTGCTTCACATTCTCTGTGTATATAAATCTCCCCACTGTATTTTCCACTGAATGCATCCGATGAAGTGAGCTGTAGCTCATGAAAGCTTATGCTCAAATAAATTTGTTAGCCTCTAAGGTGCCACAAGTACTCCTTTTATAATTGCAAAAGTTATAATTTGGTTAAGAAACTTGTGAAAAGTGAAAATGATTTTTAATGACAGTGAGTGGCAAGAGCCCTGGTTTAATATTTATCTCATCACACCAGAAAAGAATCAGTATAATACTTTCCAGGAGATCAGACACACTGTTTTACTTGAAATGTTACCTACCCAATGTCACAGAAGAGAGTTTCAGAGTAACAGCCGTGTTAGTCTGTATTCGCAAAAAGAAAAGGAGTACCTGTGGCACCTTAGAGACTAACCAATTCATTTGAGCATAAGCTTTCGTGAGCTACAGCTCACTTCATCGGATGCATACTGTGGAAAGTGTAGAAGATCTTTTTATGTACACACAAAGCATGAAAAAATACCTCCTCCCACCCCACTCTCCTGCTGGTAATAGCTTATCTAAAGTGATCACTCTCCTTACAATGTGTATGATAATCAAGTTGGGCCATTTCCAGCACAAATCCAGGTTTTCTCACACACCCCCCCCCCCCCCAACCACACACACAAACCCACTGCTTATGCTCAAATAAATTGGTTAGTCTCTAAGGTGCCACAAGTACTCCTTATCTTTTTCAGGGAAAACTAAGAGAAGATAAAGCTGTTAACAGTTATTCTGTGTTTAATTTCTGGGGTAGGGAAAGAACTGACAGGACTCACACTTACAAAGAAAAGGAGAGCTGGATCTGTTTCAGGAATTAGAACTTTCAAAAAAATCTTCTTCTATTTGTCCAAATAAAAGGTTGTCAAATCATGATGTTTTTAATTATATTTTAAGAGACATTTTATATGTATCCTTAAATGCCTCCAGCTGTCCCTCGTTGGATCACTATAAAAAAGCAGATGAGAACTTGTTGAAAACTTTGAAAATGTTCTACTCAAAACTATTTCTTATAACATCATATTTTCTGTATTTCTCTTCCTTGGGATCTTCAGTTTTTTGTACCTTGGAATGAAAGCAAGATTGTTGTTTCATAAGATCATTGATTTTGCTTCTGTTGCTTATTTCCCATTTGAAACTATAATTCTTTAGATGTACCATCATGAATAAATGTTAGAGTACTTCTGAAAAGGAGATGGAATGCACACATACATTTTAGGTGTAAAGTTCAAATGCCCCATTCACCAAAAATCAATGCAGGCAACAAAAGGAATAACAAAAGGAGGCAGAGCTGTGTTCTGTTCTCTAGTTGTAATGCTTAATAATTTCCCTATCAATTAAATATGAAGTCCCAAAGGACTGACCCCAAGAGGTCCTGAGCTTCAGCAGCTCTCAGTGGGAACTCTAAGGATCCAACTCAACAAGAAGATTTGGGGCTCAATTCACAGTTGCCATGCAGCACCATTTGTACCACACACCCTTCCTCCTTACATTGGGAAATACCCCTGCTGAAGAACTCATTGGGTGGCACTCCTACAAGAGCCTTAACATAGAGCGCATTCCCGAGGGGTGTGGCTGAAGCACTCTTACACCCTGGCTCCCAGTGGCTGCAAAGCCCATACCAATCAGGTGCAGGCTGGGGCCCTCAAGGCTGCCCTTACCTGTTTCGTGAGCTGCAATGGCACCAGCAGTTCTCAGTTCAGAGGTAGGGGCATAAGCCCCCTTGTCCCATTCAGCCCCTGCACTAGCATAGGAATGATTCAAGACCTATGACTATAAGTGGCGATTGAAGATCAAGACCAGAGGTATCATATCTGGTTTGCCTGAAAATGTATTTATTTAAGGGCAAAGAATGAGAAATACAGAAAGTTTTAAGTAATTTTTAAACAATATTTATATTAGATTGTGGGAAATCTCAACCTTTATGATTTGTATAACAGTAACACTGAGAGGCCTCAGCTGAGATCATGAGCCAATTGTACTATGCCTTGTACAAACACAGAGTAAAAGACAATCCCTGTCCTGAAGTCCTTGCAATTTAAATTACCTTGTAAGTATATGGATATATAAATATAGTGCAGTAGCAGAAGATGTGTGAAGTTTTGCTGGATAGAGCTGTGAGAAAATGGTGAACAGGTTACTTTTTGCTATTTCATTTTGGATACTTTTTTGCCTCTTGTGATTTGCATTGCCATGAATTTTCATGAAATTGCTATTTTCACATGTTGCATGTAAAGCCACTTCCACTCAAAAATGGGCCCATTTTGCCATTAGTGGCCTGATCATCTTGTTTTCTGGTACTGGTTTCATCTTTGTGTATATCTATGTGTATTTCTTATATAAATATTCCTAAGTTATGAAGTACTTTTCTGTGGTTATTGCACTATGTCTGAGTGTTTTGATTATTATTAAAATGCCCTGAGGTTTCTCTTTTATTTCAGGAAATTCTCTCTATCCTTTATGTGGTAATGTTCCCGTAAGTAAGAAGTCTATTTTTTGTTCCATATTATTGCTTTTCAGTTTCCCCTTAAGTTTGATACATATAAAATTCCAGATTTAATTTAGATATACGTGGATGTTGACATTTATCTTCCACACTCCAACTGTCTATTATTATTGATATTACAATAGCATCCAGAGATCCCAGAAAGGGAGAGCGCTGGAGTGGGTACTCTGCAAACACACAAGAGAGTTCCTGAAGAGTTTCCAGACTAAATTAAGACAAGCTGCAAGAAATGAGTGTAACAGACAAACTGAGGGAGTTGTGGAGGAAGAATGAGGAAAACTATGACGGAACACATGGTTACAAGAACTTGCTTTAGCAAAACCCAGATGGTTTTAACCATTAGGCTATTCCTTCAGGACTGGCTCAGTCCTATTTTCCTGAGATATGAGGAAAATAACTGGGGTGTAGTATGCCAGGACAGTGTTGCTTCTACCATTGGGAAATGGGACACAGTCACTTTGGTACCGGGTGCTCCATACCCTCAGCCTCCCCTTGTTTGGCTCCAAAAACATCAGTGTCCTGCTTTTGGTTGGGCCATTTCTAGTGCTTCTAAGCAGTTTAGCCCTCTGGCCAAATGATAGAATTTATTTCCAGAGGTAAATAAAAAGTCTAACAAAACAAAGTCTTTTCTATTTTCCCACAGCCATTCATCCCCTCTCCACGGGTCCCCAGTTACCCTTGAATCAGGTCTGCTTAAATCCAACTGATCCCTTCCTTAGCGCTTCAGGCCCCAGAGCTCTCTCAGCTCCAGAGTTCCCACTGAACAGGGGACCAATACCAGTCCCACACATTGGACCTAGAAATTGGTCTTGCCTAGAAAGATGACATTGGACTTGCCTAGAAAGATGACAACTCACTCCTTCTATAAGGCACCTCCTGCCTTTTATTCCTAACTGTTGGAACCAACAGCTGCAGCTGTTCTCATGGCTGAAGTTGACCCTTTCACTACTAGTCCAAGGACAGGATCAATACCCCCCATCACAGGATCCTGGGGACTGCTGCATTCAGAGAAACAGGAAAATAAAATTAAAGTACAATAAGTTTACCTCCATCCTAATTCTCCATAGTATTCAAAGCTGTCAGTTGCATAGCATTGGGCATAACAAAAACCTACAGGTAGAAAGTAAAACTAGACAAATTCCAATTAAAAATATGGTCCAAATGTTTAACAGTGAGGGTGATTTACCATTGGAAGAAACTACCAAATGAAATGCTGTTTTCTGCATCTCTTGATGTCTTCAGGTCAAGACTGGCTGACTTTCTGGAAAACCTGCTTTATCCTTAAACAAGTTATTGGGCTCAGTACATGGGGTAGCTGGTTGAAATTTTATGGCCTGTGTTATACAGAAGGGTAGACTAGATAATTTAATGGTCCCTTCTGGTCTTAAAATCTATGACTATGCAACTTGCATCTACTATTTTTGGACTCAGTTGTTTCTCTGCTGAAAAGCTGAAAACAACTGCTGGTACAATCTGGTAAAACTGATGTTTTGCTTGAAAAAAGTCCAATTAAAGGCTTCATAACAAGGGAGGGCCTAAATTAATTTTGAAACCTAGCTTAACTGAATTTCAAGAACGTCAGGCTTTCTTTTTAGCATACAATAATTATAGTAAAGAACCCCATGCCATCCGAAGCTATATCATATTTCCACAATGCTGAGTACTACAGTAGCACGTTTGTTTCCATTCTACAAACTTTTGCTCACTTTAAAATCTTAGATCTGTAAATTAATTTTGCAAATCTGATTTTTTTTAAATCCGAAATCAGAGAACTCTATCATAGAATCATCAATGATTTTGCTATATGCATCATCCTCATCAGATAGCTCAACCTCCTCTATTGAGTTGGAATGACTATACCTTCTATACACTTGTCCACACCGTTAGCCCTTATGGGACAAAATTTTAAAACAACCTCTGAAATTAAACATGTGCAATATTTGCACAAGCATCATATCTACTAACTACAGGACTACCTACCAATTTTCATGAGCAAAATGCAGATTTTGTGCATCCAAATAGATTCACATTCAAACTGTGTATAGTTTTAAGGGCATTTAGTGTCTAAAAACACTTAGTTCCTTGACTCTTTCCTCTAAAGTTATATTCTCAAGTTCTAGTATAATTTTATTTTCCCCTAACTGAACATTGTCTATGAAAACTAATATACTGTATTATGAATTTAAGGTCATTTCTGGGTTTTAATTGCTGGATTTCATTTATAATTTAAAATAGATCCTGTAGAAGGTAAAATAATATTCTTACTAGCTAATAACTTGTAGCAAAGCTCAAAATAGGTAGTCCTAAGGTAACACCATTTACATGGTTAAAATAACCTCATATTTTTAATACATAAGTCACAAAATGGAAGCTGAATTTCCATGGTTATAAGTTTACCATTCAAGCTTTGCATGAACAAAATGGATTGATTTTGTCCTTCCCTTAAATAAGTATTTCTGCTCAGGATACAAGGTGGTTGCAGTCAGTATCCATAGTCACGGGATCAAATAGAGTCAAGTCTGGATTTACTGGAAAGGCTATTAAGTGGCTGCACTGGAGAATACAAGTATTACATCACCCCTCAAAGCAACTTGCAACCTAAAACACTCTGTTAATCTCATAAGAATCCATCTCTTTGTTCCCATAAAAGGGGTAGCAGGAGTCTTTTAATGACCCACCCTGTAGGTGTTAGAATCCCACAGGTTAATTACTGCTGACCCCAGTGGGATGTTGTGGCTCATAAGACTCCATCCTGAATAAAAGGAATGCAGAGGAATCCCTTCTGGCATAGGGAACCAGGGTCTGCAACAGCTCCTGATGGAAGGAACTCCAGAAGCAAACGGGGGAGGGAGAGAGAAAGTGTCCATGTGGTGTTATTTTGGAATGACATTTTCTAAATTTAAGACCTGAAGAAGAGCTCTGTGCAGAGCGTGACCCTTTCACCAACAGAAGGTCAAAAGCGTGACCCTTTCACCAACAGAAGTTGGTCCAATAAAAGATACTATCTCACCCCTTGTCTCTCTATTTTCCTAAATAAATCAGAACCCAAGAGGGGTGTCCAAACTCTATGAATGTGTAGTTCTTGTGTTAAGTAAGTTAAAAAAGGCATTTCTGCAGTAATCCCCGCTTTGTAGGTTTACCTCAGATAGTTTGTGGTGGTTCTATTACCTTTATATTTTATTCAAGGTAACAATAAAATAAATAAAGGAATCTGCAAAGTGAACTGCAGAAATCCAGTATCTTTGAATGGCATAGTCATTGTATTATAGTAAAAGGAGTTTATCTGATCTGTAACTGCCCATTCAATCTAATTTTCACAGTCTTCCTGGGAAAGAGAAGACACATTGGGCAGGTGGAGGACTGGGTCTTTAGTTTACTCTATAACTAGAGTTTCATTTTTATTGGCATTCAACTGAATTGCAGGTGCTCAGCACATTGCAGGATTTGGCTTTATAAGCAAAGTCCACTTTATTGCAGGGGAAAATGCCCTTTCCGCAACAAACAGCCTTATTTGTGGCAAAAAATAATGAAATTTCTTCCTTAAGCAAAATGTGCATTTGCCCCAGCTGTGATTTTTCATTACAACCCTTTTGGGAATGTCCAATGGAATTGGAAAGGAAAATGATAAATACTGTATCAGTGCTTGAGTCCTAAAAAAAAAGGTGTGCCGGAACTTCCTTCTTTGTTGAAGCTCTGCTGATACCCGTCCTGGTTGACTTGCTCATGGGCAGCAAAAGGGGGAAGAGGTCACTGTATTCTTGTCAGCACCTTCAATCTTTGTAGTGATAAAGCACCTCTCCTCCGCCCTATCTTGAAAGGAAGAAGTGGGTGCCTGTACCACTGACCATAGGCAAGGAAGGGACAGTGGTGCAATGAAGGGCAGAGCCCCCACCACCCCTTGGCCAGTTCTGAGCTGAGCCCCCCCACAAGCCCCCCAGGCTCAGCATGTCCCAATGCTTCCTTCAGCTCAGCAAATCTCACCACTTCCCTCACAAAAGAAGCACTGGGATGCCATTGTATAGCAATTCTGGCACCCTCAAGCTGTGCCCTACATGCATTTCCCCCTTCCAGCTTACCTTTGGCAATCCTTGGGGACCATCTGTATTCTGAGAGGTAGACAGGGTTCCCCAATTCATTGGGCTACTGCAGCATCTCCCCTCATCTTAAACTGGTACAAAATTGCCAAAGAGATACCAAATAGAGCAGCTTCCACCCTTTTATAACCTTTCAGTCCTTCAGTCAGGTGATTTCCTGATCAGCTTCAACAGATGACCACAGAGTCCTACTAGATGACTTCAAAAGTTGCCAGATGACCTCTCCCCTGCCAACCCAGTTCTCTAGGATAGTAACCAACCTTTTGTTGAGAGTGCTTCCTTTTTGAATAGAGTACATCAAGATTTAACAACCGTCTATGTTAGACCTTTGCTACTAACTCTGTAGGAATTTCAGTCTAACTTGGAGGTGAAAGGTCAAGAGAAGAAAAAAGTCTGCACCTTCAAAATGGAGTTTGCAGCTTGGTAAATACATACAGAAATTTCATAATCTCACACAAAATTCATAAACTCTACAGACAGGTCCCCCAAATCATCACAGGTAGCATGGCAAGATTTATTAAGAGTCTACTCTTTTAGCTTTATACAGTCCACACACTTGAAAATATAAGTTACAGTTACCAACATATAGGCTAAAGAGAGAAAGGAAGCATCATGAAACCCAATCCAACAATGGACTCTCCCAATCTCAGAAAGAAGGGAAGTGCATATTTAGAGTAATAATGTTTACTCAACATATCAGTCACCTATTCTTCCATCCATTTTCTCAAATAACAGATGCCTGAAATCCAAATCCACTTCCTACCATCTTTGAAAGACCAGCCTCTATGCAAATGTGCACCAGCTGTCCATACATTAAAATATGCCTACAATTTATAACTACTTCCTATAATTAAAATGGGCAGATTCATGCTGAGAACTTTAGATGAGTCTAACAATAGATAAAGAAAAAAGAAAAAGATTTAGAAATTATCATAGTTAGAAAATAAATTCTGGGCTTCAAAGACAGATTTGAGGTGGAAATTAAGAGACATAAATGACAGAATCAGACTATAGAGCTGTAAATCAAAAGGATAAAATACAGTTTAATGCACTGCATTTTCGGAGGATTTATTATCCCAGCTAACCCCAACACTCAGCCTTTCACTTCTAATTTGTTTGATAAAGCTGTCCCTGAGTAACTCCAGTTAAAAAAAAATCAGCAATTATGTCCCCTGATGAGGTTCCATATCAAATGGGTAGAACTTGATAAGACATTCCAGCAGGATTAAGCTAAATTCCAGACTCCTTACTTTACATAAAACACAATGGACAGATATAGAACATAAATATGGCCCCAATCTTTTCCCTCTGTTCCCCTTGAAATTTGTGGGACTGTGTTAGAAATGGGATGGAGACTGGTGTAACAGAGCTTCTTTTCCGCCTCGATGGGTTCTGTGCTTCCGTTTAGCGGTAGGCTGGGGTATTCCTCTTTCCCCTCAGAATTTTCCCCACGCTCCGGGCTTGCTGTTCACAGGCTGCCACAGCAGGGTTCCTCCCAGCCTCCTTGATGAGGGGAGGGAAAGGGAGCCTCTTAGTCTCTGGTAGCCCCTCCAGGCATGGTGGCAGCAGACCAGACACTAGGTTCAGTCTCTCCCCTGTGGCGGGGTCTCTTCCCTCAGACCTCTGGGACCCGGAAGGGCCATCCATCCCATAGGGCAGGGATTCTTCCACCCTTTGCCTCTGTAGCTGTGTGGTATCTCTCCTGGTGCTTGTCAGCGTCTGCACTGCCCAGCTCGCCAGTAGCTCACCTTCCTCCCACGGCTCCTATCACGCACCCCTATCTGTCTGGAGAGGAGGCTCTTAACAGGTTCTGGCAGGTCCTTGATTGGCCCCAGGTGTCCTGTGAAGGTGAGGAACCCTGGTGGCCAGCCTATATTCCACCTTGGTCCCATGGCCTGTTGGGAAGATTGGTTAGCAGCTTCTTCACAGAGCTGTGAGCATGGGTGTGTACCTGGCATGGTTCCCCCTGTCCCCGATGCCTGTCCCTTTTGTGGCGTGAGGGACACCCTGCCACACATTTACCTTGAGTGTTCCAGGTTGCAGCCCCTTTCCCACCTCCTCCCAGACCTACTGCTGCATTTTTGGCTGCACTTCTCCCCCCACCTTTTCATATACATGCACCCTATCTGTGCCCCACAAAGTCACAGGACCTCCTCATTAACCTCCTCCTGGCGATGGCCAAACAGGCCATCTACAACACCAGGGAAGGAAGGTTGGCTGAGGGGGTTCCCTGGAACTGTGGGGCCTATTTCCGATCCTCCCTCCACTCACGCATCCAGGCAGAGTTCCTCTGGGTGGCATCCACTGTCTCCCTTGACACCTTCAAGGAGCAGTGGGCGCTGTCCGGGGTTCTCTGCTCGGTGTCCCCTTACGGTTCCCTGTTTTTGACCCTTTGACCTTCACACCTGTCCTTGTTATTTTTTTCTGTTATCCCCCATAATTATTTGACTCCCAGGCTCAGTGGATCCTCCCTATAGGCTGGGGAGGGTCCTTTAGCCCGTGGGTGGGCTTGTGCCTGCCCACCTCCCCAGAACCCAAGAGAACCACTCTCCTGTAGCCATCTGGCCTGACCCTGTCACACTGGGTAGACCAAGGGTGAAGCCAAGGGTTTTACCATGGAAGGGGATGAACTGGCCCTAGTAATGAGGGGCACATTTACTAAACAGCATGTAAAATTATACCTGCAATTTTGTGTTTCCAAGTTTTTGCCCAAGGAAAAAAATGGATCTGTATGCAGTTACAGCATTTGCATGTACAAACTGTTGGTTAGCCACCAATTTGTGTGGGCAAGTGCAATGTTCACACACAAACCCAAATATATGCATCCTCAAAATCTTATGGGCACAAAATTGTACATAGAAGCCAAGTCAAGGCCTCTGAAAATCACAGCATTCAAATGCAGCATTATTTTATATAAAATAAATAGGATCCAGCCTCTTAGATATGGAACATATTCTTGACTAAAATGTAGACTGTTCCATGCAACATGGTCCATGTAAAAGGGATGAGGTCAGGCAACACACCAGAATAATTTTAGTGCTGTTATTTACAAGTAGAACGAAAATAGGCTAGGTTCTCTATGTTAGGCAGCAGAGTGTTTCAGACTGTCCAACAGGCAATTTAAAGTTATAAATCCAGATTGGTAAACATCCATGACTAGAATTTATTACAATTATTGGCACACTACAGGGTATCTCCTATGGCACAACACTCCTCAGTCGGAATCCTCAACAGTGTAAATATTTATGAGTGCAAATGCAAGGCACTAATGAAAGTCTGACTTCTTTGCATTGCCTAATAATTTCAAGCAAAAATTCCTCACAATAAAACTTGTCAAAGATCAAAAGACTTAGGGAAGCTTGCTTGTTTTACTTCTTTCATTTTTAGCAGACCTCATCAAGAATTGTTTGACCACCTGAGTCACTCACTATTTTAAGCATTTTGTATTACAAACATGAGAATCAACTTCTTGCATAGTAGTTTATCCATTTGATTATCTTGGAGAGCACTGATCTCAGAAAACCATTATTCTGTGAATTAATGATGTCTTCTTTCTTCCAACCCATGAAAAAAAAAAGTACAACCAACTCTTTTAGAGACATAGTTAAAATATAGTAAATATCAGTCAATCTTACTTTACAATTTTACTCCCTGACCTCTCCCAATAAATATTTGTTGTTGAGTACCTCTGTTCAAAATATATTTTAAATGATTTAGGTGTCATAAAAGATATTACTTTGACCATCTTAGCAACTGAAATGTTATATCTGCCCACAGTGCAAATACAGTATAGGCAATAGAAATACAGGTTTCTCCATCATAATCTGCTAACATGCCTCTTATCTGATATGGATGGAACAACTACTTCTAGTTTATTTCCCTATAGCCATTCATTCTTTGGCTTCTTGGCTGAGACCTTCAATAAGGGTTCCAGATCATGCCAGTTGTGATGTGAACAATTTGTAATGAGTCTGTGCACTGCAGACAAAAGACTATGTAAACACAGTTTCACACAAACACATGGATGTTGAGAGCTAGGACTAGAACTCTCACCCTTTTGAGTCAAAAACACAGGTCTTCACCACCTAAACTGAAGGAAAACTGCCTTTGCTTGCAGTAGTAGCATTAGGGTCCAGGTCCTCTCACGTAGTTCCTGGCACTAGAAGGCAATGTTACTCATTTATACACAGACTGTACCGTACAACATGTTCACTATGTATCAAGAACAAAAAAAAATCATTTTTAGTTTGATGTGATTCATAAAACTCTTTAGTTATTCATCCTGTGTTCTGGGTGCCCATCCTATAAATTAGATTACACATACAATAATAATTTAACAGTGTAATAGAAGGGACTGCTCATCCCATAATAAAATAAACTAACGTAAATCATACTAAACCCCTCAGACCCATTCCCTCCCTAAAAGCCAGGCGGGGGGAGAGGGAAAGATGGGCTTTGCAGCATGTCCAGAAGGTCAACAAATCTGCACTCTAACAAAGCAAGGAGCAAGTTCCTAAATAAGGATCCCTCGTGAGAAATATCTTGTCCAGTAACTCCCTCTTGCTAATACTAAGAGAGATCCTATTCACATATCCATGACTAGGTGAGCTGTAGCTCACGAAAGCTTATGCTCTAATAAATTGGTTAGTCTCTAAGGTGCCACAAGTCCTCCTTTTCTTTTTTCTAGGCACTATGGTAATATAAATAAATAATAATATTCTCAACTATGGCAGTATAGAAAAATTGAACCATCAACTGACTGAAAGTAAAAACTTTCAGTCACCATGATACAAAACTTAAATACTCACCATGAGGTGAACAACTTCCTGACTGTTACAAAGCTCTTGATCCATCCACTCAGATCTCATTTACCACCACTCTATTTTTAACTACATAGAGAACAGTCATTAATCTACAGAGGATAACCTTTCTCAGTGCTTTAAGCACTACCTCAGTCACTGGCATTCTACATTGGAGATACTTAGAGTGGTTTGTCTCACTTGTATTCCAAGATTAATCTCAAGAATAACCAACTACTGATCAAAGGAAACAGATAAACTAACGCTATTCAAAAGAGTACAAATACATTTTTTTAAAAGTGTCAGCACTATACACCTCTTCATTTTTTATAATGAAGTTTTATAAAGGAAGGCAATAGAAAATAAATTACGAAAAATCCAGTGAAACATCTTCAGGACCAGTCAAGAGCAGAGATGAGACCAAACCAGAAACACAGACTTACGTACCAACATATGTTTAGAGAGACTAGGTGGGTTTAGAGAGATAAGGTATGTGAGGTAGTATCTTCTGTTGGTCCAGTGCAAGATATGACCTCACCCACTTTGTCTCTCTAATATTCTGGGACCAAAACAGCTACAACAATAACGCATACAACGTATGTTTAGGTCTTTAGTAACATCTGGAAATGCTACAATAGTTAACTCTGGAAGCTTGCAAATTCCTAGCCCCAGACTACATATTTTTGCCAAATGTCACCTATTACTGTTAAACTTTGAATTTAGGAAGTTATTTGTCAAGTCTGAAATAAAACTGGCGGTTCCTAATCCTTCCTGGTGCATGCCATTGTGAATGCCAATGACTCTACTACTTGCTAATGTTTACTGACACTGCCTAGAGATTTTAGCTCAGCTGTAGCCAGAATACACAAAATATGGTAAAACTGGCCACATCCTAGTTTGCTAACAGGCCTACTTTATCTGCCCAAATGCAAACACTTCTGAATGTACACTTTCAACACATTATACACCTTATGAACTAGATGCATAAGGGTTCTGTCTGAGATGAATTGGGCTCTAAAAGCCTCCAGTGTCAGTCTGTTAATTTTGCATTCTAATTAGTTAAGTGACTTTAAACCAATGGTAGAAGTGGACACAAAGTATTTCAGTTTCAGTTCTGTATAATATACTCCTGTAATGTAATGGAACTTGCTTGCCTTGTTTGTTTGTTTGTTGCTGTAAGCCATTAGTTTTCTATGTGATCAATTAATTGTTTACAAAAGGAAATAACTAAGCTCCCTTATTCAAGAAGTGACTATACTGCATCAGCCATCAACAATTTATTAAAGATTTTTCTTATATTGAGTTTATGGAGCAATGACTCCCAGAGTACTTACACTAGCAACAAGAGCTATACGCTTCCCCTGCACATTACTGTTGTGACCATGGGACTCATACTTACCTAAAATGAAGCACAATATATAATTCACGCCTCCCATTAAAATATTTGTTAGAGAAGTGCAGAAACCTAAGACCATCCATTCTTTTATAAAAACAAAAGTCAAATTGGGCCAGCTTTTATTAATCTTACTTTCTGGCTTAGACTCACATCTCTGCATTTCATTTTGAAGTTTAAATAAACGCAAAAATTCAAAGCAAAGTTCTGTCCAAACTTGGGGACTTTTGACTGGTTTCAACTTGTAACCATTCAAAAATTCTATTTCACATACAAGGTATACACTCAAAGCTACCAACCAGTACAAACTTGCTCTAAATTTGGAACAGGCTCATCCAAAACTCAGTCAAAGCTTGCTGAAATGTTTGCGTACTGCAACAAACATTTGGGCAAATTTGACCCAAGTTGTGGGTTCCCTTACAAGTTTCATGCTGAGAACATAACAAAGATAAAAATGTGGGTATATGGGATTGTAGAAATAGAATGAAGTTCCTTTATTGTCTGAACCAGGAGGATTTATATTCATTACAATTTTTCCCTATCTTCTGTAAGAGTGGATACTCTTGTTATCTTTGAAAATGTTGAATATTTTATTGAATTCTAATAATCCCTTGACCTCCATGATATCCTGGGGCAATAAGATTAATTGTACATTGTGTAAAAAGGCAATTACTGTTATGAATTTTAAATTAGCTGCCTATTAGTTTTCATTGTTTCATTAGTTTCATCCCCTTTGTTCTTTCATTATAATAATGAGTGATTACGAAGAGCCCAGTTTACCTGTTCTATACCTTTCATTTAATATCTTCTCTTTAACAGCCCTAACCTTTTTAATCTCTCTTCATATAGAAGTCTTTTCATGCCACCAAGCATGCCTGTCTTTTGACTCTTTCATGGCATGAAATAAAACTTCTCCTCTGAAAAAGTATGCCCATTTCATGCCATTCGCCAGCTTGTAGAACTCTCATTGACATCACTGGGGCCAACAACAAAGCCTTAACAGTGTTGCCAACTCTCCTGATTTTGTCATGAGTTTTATGAAAATTATTGTTTTACTTTACGCCCCAGCTCCGAGAGTCAAATGGATATGTCATTATTTCAGCCTTTGTTCTTAAATAAAAAGTAAGTTTCTAGCCCTCATGGCTGCAGGAAAACTTCCAAATGTGAGCCCAGTGCACCCTAAAGGCTCAAAAAGCAGAAGGCAAATAAAAAGAACACCAAATCTATTCTTTTTACACAATCTTGTGATTTTTGGTGAGTCTGACTCATGATTTTTTTTTAATATTGGGGCTGGCAATATTGGCCTTCATAGGTACATTTCTCCTAGCTATTCATTTGTATAAAGCAGAGCAAACAGTTTCAGCGAAATCCACAGCTGGCAAATATAACATGCTAAATTTCTAGTAATTGCAAGTGATCTCTGTAAGTGCTGTTTGCAGGCACTTCACAATCCCCTCAGATGTTAATTCAACAGCGATCTTTAAAAAATAGATTTACTCTTTAAAATGTTTACTGCATCTTTAGCATTCCATTTCTGAGAGCAGTTGAACTGAGGAAAATAAGACTGAAACGCTTGATACACTTATTAAATTATTTTATGGCATCCTCTAGTATTCTGCTCAGGATGATTATAGATAAAAATGTTATTTATTGAGTGCAACTGACTGTAGTAAACTCTTAATGGTAGCAGAAACTGTCCATGTCTTAGCATTTGCTTGGCAAACCAAGATATTAGAGTGTTTGGGATTTTTTTGAAAGATCAATTTTTGCTTCTTTAACAGAAAATATCTGGGAAGTGTATTAGCCTGAATATCATTAAGGAGCATTTACTCAGGAGAAAGAGTTATTTTTGAGGGGGAGTTGGAATTTGGGTTACCAACTGTTAGCAAATTTACAGATAGTTAAAAACATTAAAAATATCGTAAAGTGCATTATGTCAGCAAAAATGGCAAGGTAATTTAGGAAAATATTTTCCTATGACAAATTTCCAGATTACCTGAACACTGTACGTTTCAAACATAATCTATATTTAAAGGTATTTTGGTTGTTTTTTGGCGAGGGAGGGGTTTGGTGGTTGAAATAGCAGATTATGATCATATATATCAAGTTTGACACAAAGAGAGATTGTGGTCTACTGTTTACAGCAGGGGTTAGTACATACTCAGGACTCCTTGATTTAATTCTTATCCCTTCTATTGACTTCCTGTGTGACACTGGCAAAATAGTTTAATCTTACTGTGTCTCAGTTCACTCATCTTTAAAAGAATTAATAAATACTTATCTGCATGATAGAGGTATTGTGAGAACTCAAACTGTAAAGGGCTATCAAATCCTCAAATAAAAAGGTATTACATAATTGCAAATATCATAAACAAGAGTTATAAGAATTTAAAAGAGCTTTGAATTTTAAAAGAGCTTTTTTCCAGATTATTTTTATATTAAATTTGATTTGTGCCCACTGACACATCAACACATGTACATAAATGAAAAACATAATATGCTTATATGAAAAAAAAAGAAAAGCCTATGACATACTGACAACAACCTACTCACAATAATCTCAGGTGAAAGCTTGTGAAGAGAGATGGGCTTTGCAATGTGACCCACAGATCAACAAACCCTTGTTCTAACAGACAAGTTGTGGAAGTGAATTCCCAAGTCAAGCATCGTCCATTAAGAACCCCCTCTACCAGTCCCAGACAACTGAATCTAGGTACAGTTAACTCAAGTACTGCTCTGAACCCCTACCACCATGTTGGCTCCATGGCAGGATATAGTTCCAAACACTTTACCATAGAGCTTTATACATTGAACTCAGCACCTTGACTTGCACTTGAAAGTAAGCAAAAAGCTACGTAAATTAATGAACTGGTGCATCATGTTCCTTCTGAATAATACTATTGTTCTGAACTAGCTTCCAGGCGGTCCTTAAGGGTATCTTCTCTTTGAGTATCACAATAAACTTTGCATAGAGACTTCCTTGATAAGCAACTGATTACTATATACAGCAACGCTGAAACCATTATCAGACAAAAACGAATCTAATCAAAGAATTAACTAGAGCTGGTCGGAACATTTTCAAGTCAATATAACTTTGTCAAAGCAAAACATTTCATAGAGATGTATCAGTTTTGCTGCAAGACTCTCTCAGCCTGGTGGTTAGGGCACTAGCTCAGAATGTAGGAGAGCTAGGTTTAAGTCCCTACCTACACTGTCTAATGCAGAGTAATCTAGGATGAAAATCTCTGATCTGAATCAGGCACAGCAGGGATTTGAACCTGGCTTCCCCCATACCCAGACCAGTGCTCTATTCCCAGCCCCCAAAACACACTTCCCAAATCCAAAAGCTCGGGTTTTGATCCAAAAATTGACATTTTGACACACATGCCCTCCTACCTCTCCCTGAATTGAAAAGTTCAGGTTTCAATCTGAAAAATTGACATTTCAACACAATTCCATTTTCACAAAAACATTCTAACGTTTTTGTGTTTGTTTCAATACAGAGCTAAAAGATATTTTTTAAACCTCAAAAGCTGCCCCAAACCAGAATTGTTGTCCTCCAGGCATCTCTAGAAATAACCATTATGTGACACTCTATCATGAGTCTGGTGCATTATGTTTAGGTGTTCTCTGATTACTTTCTTCCTAACATAGTCTTTTACACAGAGCAGGGCCTCCACAAGACAAATGCAGTATAATCTAAATGTGTCTGATACAGGATGTATTCTCAGTTACAGGATTAAAAAATGTAAATACTCCACCTGATAATACAGAATATTTTAACCACAGCCCAGGGGAAGTGAAAAGTAAGTACTATTCAGTACATTATCATTGTTAAGTTCCTAGAGTCACCACTCATGACAGATGTCTTTTTTTAATTTTCTAATATTTTTATCCAGAAAAAAAGATTAACACCTTACTTCAATAGATAGTCTGTCTAAAACTGTGTTGATACAAGAAAATCTTTATTCAATAAGCCAGTTAGTCAGGTGAATATACAACATGGATTAGACTTAAAAAGCAGAGTCTTTTTACAATGCAATGCAGCTGCAGTATGGCTTATGGCACAAAACAGTACAGATATAAATTATATTCTTTTCACAACTGCATAACCAGCTTTGCCAAGATCTGTTAGCACTTTGGTGAAGCTTCCTATTTTGACAAGAAGCCATTTAAAAATAGTTGGGGAGTATGTGTTTCGAATACACACAGAGCATGGTATACACAGTAGATAATTAGTATCATCATAAGTAATAATAATGGCATCATAATGTAAATATTGAATTAATGCTTCATTTCATCATGGCTCTTCCAGAAAAACTCCATGTTGTATATCATGGACATCCAGCAGAGATATATTTACAAAGTCTCAACATTTTCTTACAACTATTCTGTGCAGGGATTTCACCCATGGCAAATCATAGCTAATTCCAAGGTCCCAGTAATATTCAATTCAGAATTTTTTAGAATTTAGGAAATTATCAAAAAACACTCCGTTATCAAAACATTGTGACAAGTCAAAGGCTGGCATTTCAAATGGCCAAGACTGCAAACACAACTTGGATCTCAATAATACTGAGTTACTAATACAGTATGCACCAGAGCTAGCAAACTTAGAGGGGTGGAACTCTCCTCTTACCACTGTGACAGGAAGGCTCTAGATGGAACTCTCTACTTCCCTCTACAGAAGAAAGAGGAAGCGTTCTAGAAAGCTTAATTTGCATAGTATAATTCTACCCCAGTGCATTTTTGACCAGTATTTTCTGTTGCATTGAGTTTGGTTGTTTTCTGTTTTGGGAAATTTTTATTAAAATGAGTCATATAAGTGTATTGCTGTAAGGGAGAAGGAATTGTGAGAGTTATAGCCCGGGAAAAAGCGGGCTAAAGACAATGAACTCCAGATACAGAGCCCAAAACTCAAGGAACTAAAGAGAGAGTTGAAAGACTCTATTTGAGAGCAGTCTCTGTCTTTGGTCCTATTGTGCATTGGGTTTCCTAGTCAGAAAATTAGAACCCTGTGAGGAGTGGACGCTACAGAACTGGTCAGGTGACAGACTAACAGTAGAGCAGACTTGTTTGTGGGATCTGTCATGATAATTGGGCATACAAATTTACCCCAGTTGTGAGTTCAACTGCAAAAAGTGCGTATAAATTCATCAGATGTCACAATAACCTACAAACCATAAATATTGGTGTGAAAAGTTATGGAAAGGGAGACAGAAAGTCTGAATTAGTTCAAACAAAAAGGCCTATTTATATAATTTAAAGACTGTGTTAGGATCATGTAGGGTAAACAATAAAAATTTGGAACCAGAAATCAGTGAACAAAAATTGGTATTGGAAACTAGGCCAAATTGGTGGACCAAATAATGAGGGGATGGGTCATTCCAGCTACCACTCCCTTTGTAGGTCCTTAAAGAAAGAGACTTTCGGGAGAAAAATAGGCTACTGGAGCAAGCTTCTCCATCATGGCTGCCACCCTCACCATCTCCTGGGACCCCAGGCCTTTGTCATCATTGATTATGAGAGATATCCTGACCAGATCAGACTAGAGAGAGGGACCCAAATGGCATCACCATCTTTATTAGGTCCAGCTGAATTCTGAACATCACCAGGGATGAAACAGGAATGGACTTTAATAACAGCAACAACAATAGCTCCAACCTGTCTCAACTACCTTCTCTTTTCCCTAAAAGGCCAGTTATTACCATCTTTGATACCATCTAAAATACTGTTACATTATGGGGTTTGTCTTCTATAAACTCTCTCCAGCAAAAGGGAACAAGAGATGTTGTTAAAATGAAAGTCTCATTTAATACTTTACATTTAAAATGCTTTAACTGTTTTTTTTCTTCCTTTTTGGTTTTTAATAAAAGGTTAAAAGTATGTTTAATGGTGTGTTTTCCAGCAGGCTGAGGTTTCTGTATACCACACACTGAATATTGTTTAGCACTGTTTAATGTTATAGAGTAAATGGATTACATTAACACCTTTGGCCCACGGACTTCATTTAAAATTAATAAAAACAGACCATACTGAAGGCAGCAGAGTGGAGTGGAACAGAATGTGGTGCTGCTGCACTGAATAGACTGAAGTAGAAATGTAGGAACTGCCACCTCCTAGCACCCACTTGACCATCACTGGATCTAACTGGATTCATGAGCAAAGTTTGGGTGGGTGAGGGTTGATTTAATGGCCCTCAACCAGTGGGGCAGTTCACTGAGACAGTGGGGTGGTCCACACCCTACATACACCATTTGGGGCTTGCTAATCCATATTTTTGTTGTGTTTTTCCAAATAAAGGGTTGTGATGGTTTCATATTACTGAGGAATCCCATATGCTTGCAAGGGGGAAGAAACAGCAGGAAAGGTGATGAGGGAGGTTAGAGTTCAATTTCCTAAAGATGGGAAAGGGAGCACAGCCCTGAGTGGGTGCTTGAGCCATACAATTCCCTTTACTTTTGCAAGGGACCCCTAGACTCATTGAACTAGTCATTCTTTCTGCTGTCTATACCTCAAAAAAAGGTTACAATACATTTCGGGCCAACCATGCAATAATGGGGCAATTTGGCTCCTGCATATGATCATGGAGTGTAGGATGTTTAACTTGTAAAAGGGCCGATCAAGACAGGACACAGGGCTCCATGACCTCAGTCAGGAGGGTGCCCATGCACCCATAAAGTTGAGAACCAATTATCAGTGAAGGGGAAGCCACCGTGGATGAGAGGGCCAAGAGGTCCTATTATCCAGCTATAAGCACTTGGTAAGGGGGTCAACCCTTTGATTTGTTGTTTGGATTGGATCCAAAACCTGTGTAATCTTAATCCAGCACTGGTTAAAGCTAATTACTGCAAACAGATTGTTACCAGCCATTTTAGGGAACCAAATTATAAACTCAGCAATTAGAAGCAAGAAACAATTGCCCTAGGAAGCAATTAGAAATCAGTACTACAGAGTATTGTTGTTCAGTGCTCACCCACTTGTGTCTCTGATTAAGAGGTGGGTCACTCTTGCATAGCTGTGACTTCTGTACATGTTCTTTTATGAACTTTTGACCATGATTGTCAGTTGTTAAGCCAGTTAAATCAGCCCAGAGCTACTATAAATTCTACACCTATCAAGCAACTTCAATGGAAAACTGTAAATTTTCAATAATCTTCATATTAAACAAGGTTACACTTAACAGAGAAGAAAGTGTTAGTCTAGGTCTGATTGGACTCCAGTTCTCATTGGAATCATACTCTGATATCTTCCATTCTCTCAGACTTATACATGGAAAAGGGCGATAATCCTAATAAATTCAACTCTGTCATCAGGGAAATTGAGAACTCGGAAAATATCACAGTGGCTAAGAAAACAGAACTATTAAGACACCTCATCAAATTTATGAACCAAATCATTTTTTCTGTGATTAATGGTGCATGTTCAAGCCTCCAAATGTAGTTTACAGAAATTGGTACACACACTGTGATATTAGTAAGGGTACCTATTTGGAGAGCTCTTTAGTAAGACAGTTTGACTCAGCTGGACAAGAGGTAGTTGATGGGAGAGAGAAGTCCAAGCCACAAAGCTCCATTGTGCTAAAATCTACACTGAAGTGTTGATGAAGTGTTTTTGAACAGATTCTCATATTGTCCTTCCAAGAGGGCAACAAAAGCCCATGAAACAATGAGCAGAAAATATGCTTAAGGAGTGAGAAGCAAGATGTGGTAAAACTGCACTTGAAATATTTTAGTTATACTATAAAATAAGCTGAAACTCTGTTTAATTAACATGTCCTGATAAAGCAAAGTGAATTATGTGGATGTAGGGATAATGCACATTTTGAAGGGTTGCAATGTTCACTGTTGTTCCTAGAAAGGAACTCAGTTTGTTAATATGTGTTGCTTTTATACAAGGAATAATGCACCTTCCTTACCCTAGTTGGGTAATAAATCAACTGTGTTCCTCTTTCAAGGTTCTGGTGCTAATGATGACCAGCGTCAGCTGTTTCAGCCCCTACTGGTTCTGCAGATCAGCTATGATACATACAATCTGTACTTGGCTCCAGCTGGAAGCAGGGAAGTTATATAACTAGGGTGGCAATTCCTATAATTCATCAACAGCAAATCTAATTTGTCTAGCACAGAGCCCCACAGCAAGCCAGGCATTACTTCTAGAAATGAAATTCAGGTCTGAGATTTTTACAGGATAAGAAAATCTGAGTTAAACACCCACATGAACCATTTTCCCCTCACATTCTTGTCTATTAATGGATGCAAGTAACTATAGAAGACGTTCTCTGACCAGGCAAATATACATTCAAGATTTCTGTTACAGGAAGAGTGACAGCCCCCTCCACCCCCAAATCCAAAGCAAAAATAGACTATGGAGACCCTGAACTTTTACTGATTCTTTTTTCTGTCATCTTCATCCAACTCCTCTGATGTTACTGGAGATTGTGGTTTAGAGATGGTTATGGGGGCTGCTGGAATAATGCCCATCCCTCCACACCAGGATTTTTAAAAGAGATATAAATAGCACTTTCAGATTTTGGAAAGAGAGAAGAGGACCTACGCAAATATGCAATGTGCAAAATGAAAAGCTAGCCATACCTTTTGCATGCACTAGTCTTCACCACTTATTTCAGCATAGTGCCTCACATGATTTAGATTCTCACATGAGAAACAACACTTCAGACAAAATACAGGTATCTAGCATATTTTGTGGAGAAATTGATAGTGGATGGTTCTCTCTACCTTCCCAGACCCAGTAAGATATTAGAAGGAAAGGATGTATGAGACTGTGTTATCTAAAAAGGTGAGTCCACTGGAAAGGCATGCTGGGAAAAAATTCTAATAGAAAGGTAGCCTTACCACAGGAAGGATTAGTAGGCACTAGAAAGTCACAAAGGAAAGGGATTTCTTCTGTGTTTCACATACCAATGCTAAATCACACAGTGAAAGATGCATGCTAGAAGTTGACTTCCTAAGTCTCCGGTTTGAGACACCAACCATTTTACTCAACTCTGGGCATGAATTTACACACAGACATCAGCTTCTCTTCTCTCCCCCAACAAAGACTAGCTAGACCCTCCCTACAAAAACAGATTGCCTGACTCCCAACTTTATACACTTAGGGTATGTCTACAGTGCAATTAAAAACCCATGACTGGTCTGTGTCAGCTGACTCAGGCTAAGGGGCTGTTTAATTGTGGTGTAGATGTTCAGGCTCAGGCTGCAGCCAAGCTCTGGGACCCTCCCATCTTGCAGGGTCATAAAGCCCAGACTCCAGCCCAAGCCCAAGCATCTACATCACAATTAAACAGCCCATTAGCCGGACCCCCAGTCAGTTGACATGGGGCAGCCATGGGTTTTTTAATTACAGTGTACACATGCCTTAAAGACCCATTCCCCACCCTAAAAGGCTTATGGGTTGGTTAAAAGCTCATTGAAATGTTAGGGTGTGGGTGTGCTCTTCACATAAGACAGCTGTATGAGACAGTTAAAGGCCCCTCCCCCAACAAATAAAGCATAATAGAGATTGCTCCAAAAACAAGCACCCTGTGGATGGGTACTCATTGGAGCAGGTGTATGTTTGTGTGTATAGAAAAGACCAGCAGGGGGATAGACTCAGAGGCAAAGAAAGCAAGCCAAGCAGCAGCTTGGAAGCACAGCACGGCCCTTGGAGAAGCCTAGAGAGAGATTCTGGGACAGGGTGCTGGCTGAACAGAATCCTATAAGGCAGAGAGTCCAAATTCCATTAAAAGTCTTTATAAAGGATTACAAGTTCCCTAACTCATACTATATGAAATATAAATTTCTCATATTCAGGACAGTTAATGGAGAAAAAAATCTCAATATCCTTCCCTCAGTAGATAGTTTATGACCAACCATCATAACAAGCAATAACATCTCTGCTTCACCTCAGGCCACTAGCTTGTAAACCAGCCATTAAGTCCAATACTTGAGAAATGCCCTGGATATAACTATTGTGCTAAAAGTGAACTTTCATCAGCCTATCAAAAAACTGAGCTTTTATCCAATTAACACATTATAAAACTAGTTCTAACTAAAAGCTGTTGAAAGAGCAGTGTGTTAATCCTTCACTTTGATTGTCGGCCAATGCATAACTTTTCTCTTAATTTAACATTAATCAATACTGTGGTCTGTCTTGGGACCAAACTTCAAAAATATGCAGTTAATTATGACAACCTACTTTTTTAAAATTGCCTTTTTCAGTTTAGTAGCAATAACAATGAAAGGCACACTATAAAAATACCTCAGTTTCAGATATTCGCAGTCATAAATTCTAAAGCAGAGGTAAAGAGTTGCATTTACTGCTTCCTAAGGCACAGCATTCCCATGTATCAGTTATTTCTAAGATAAAAAATATTTTCCCTGTTTGATGGCTTATGCATAAGTGTCAGACACAGATTTTTGTAAAGCTCTTCTATGAAGAGAACAATTCCAAAGAAATGTAGAGGAAATGTTATTAGAGCAGTGGACTGGGAGTCAGCCAAGGCATTTACCACCACTCTGTGCCTCAGTTTAACCATATAAAAAGCAAAGAAAACAGAGATGGAAAAGACTAGTTAAGGGCCAAATCTGCTCTCCTTATTCCTATGAGTAATCACAATAAATGAGCCGGATTTGGCTCTTGGTTATCTCATTCTATGTCTGCAAATGCAAGATTGTTCCCTAAATAATATTTGTTAGTGCTTTGTCCTCTCTAGTCCTATTTCAAGTGATGAGGTGTCCTCTCCTTTCCTTGGGGAAAAAAGGGTATTATAATAACACTTACCTAACTTTCAGGGTGTTCTGAGACCTAATGTTTAGAAAGATCTCACTGCGATCTTTGGATAAAAGGTGCTATGTTAGTAAATTACATTATTATAGAACTAGCTCTAGCTGTACAATTACATACATTAATATCTGTATGATAATCAGAGGTCATGAAATTAAACATTTCCAGGCAAAAGTAGTTGTACCCACTGAAAGAAAAGCTAAAATATTTTCCTCACACTGTGTCACTTTAAAAAGAAGTTAGGTACTTTTCACTGTAAATTGAATGATCCAATATTTATTTAACAAGCATAGAGGGAGGAGTCTGTGAAAAGGGGTGGGAAATGGACCAGCTACTATTTATGCCCTGCAGCTTCTTGGGAAGAATAGGAGAAGGGGACAGATATCACTAATGACTAGGTCAAGAACATGCCATGAAAAACCTGAGAATTAAGTAGAAGTCAGCTGCTTCCTGAAATAATTAGTCAATTGTTTGGATTCTTTTGATGAACAGGTATTCAAGTTGAAGTTTAGATTTATGGCTATATAGTCTGTTGTGAAAACTAAGCTTAAAACAAGAAATATGGGAACTAACATATTCACCACTATCCATAGTATCCTACAAATTATCCACATCTAACTGTCCGTAAATTACTAATTCCCTAACTGATGGCCTGATCCTCCACCACTGAAGGCAATGGAAATTTTGCTACAGACTTCAATGGAAGGATTGAGCCCTGAATTTGAGGGAGGTCCTTATTACCTAACCTATAAACACAACAGCATGTTTATCATGACAAAAATCTAACATTGTGGCTTAAAACAAATGGTGATCTAACTTTTTTCTTTTTTATAGCTGTGAGAATTTTTTCAGACAAAACTCTTTTCATGGTTGAAAAAAGTAAAAAAAAAAAAAAAAACAGCAGTATTAAAATGGTTCATTCTGATATTTCCAAAATAAAATGTTTCAATTTTTTGGGCTATATTCACTAGGGGATTTAGGCACCATTCACTAAATGGGGTGGTTCCCCTCCTTAAACTGAGTAGTCCAGTGCTTAAGGCACTCACCTGGAATGGGGGAGATACAGGTCCCCCTGAAGCAGGGACGTGAACCAAGGTCTACCTCTCTAGCTGGCTGCCCTAGTCATCAGGCTACATGAGGCTACCCCCTCACCCCCCTCCCAAAAAAACTCACTATCCTGCTGGTAATAGCTCATCCAAAGTCCAGCAGGATAGTGAGTTTGTGTGTGTGGTTTTTTTGGGAGGGGGGTGAGGGGGTGAGAGAACCTGGATTTGTGCAGGAAATGGCCCAACTTTATTATCATGCACATTGTGTAAAGAGTTGTCACTTTGGATGGGCTATCACCAGCAGGAGAGTGAATTTGTGTGGGGGGGTGGAGGGTGAGAAAACCTGGATTTGTGCTGGAAATGGCCCACCTGATGATCACTTTAGATAAGCTATTACCAGCTGGACAATGGGGTGGGAGGAGGTATTTTTTCATATTCTCTGTGTATATATAAAGTCTGCTGCAGTTTCCACGGCATGCATCTGATGAAGTGAGCTGTAGCTCATGAAAGCTCATGCTCAAATAAATTGGTTAGTCTCTAAGGTGCCACAAGTACTCCTTTTCTTTTTGCGAATACAGACTAACACGGCTGTTACTCTGAAACCAGAAAAAAATTAGTTTCAGGTTGAGCCTATATGAACTTTTCTCAATTTTTCTGAATTGCCAGCAAATCAAAAGATCAGTCATTTTCACAGATCTAATTCTGTTATCATTCTTACTATAACTATTCTTCTTAGTCAATAAGCGGCTAGGACAACAGTGGCAGGGCCAAATTCTGCATTCAACAACGCCAATGAAAATCCAGAGTAACTCCATGAAGTCTGTGGCCCAGAACACTTCCTCCCATGAGTTGCATAGTGGAAGGAGGCTTTGGGGGAGAAATCTTCACCCACATCACATCTGGCTCAGATCCTGGCAGCAACCACTGGCTTCCTAGAAGGGCTACCTCCTGACCACAGCTTCTCCTGGGATCCCTAGGGTGAGATTCTCCAGAAAAGATTATACAAGATGGAGTTTTATTGTATTGTTGGAGATTCTCCACAGGAGAATGAGAATAATGTACATCCACCCTCAGGCTATCCTTGGCCCACACACTATGGATACTGGACCATAGAGGCTTTGGTGGGATCCAAAGGGAAAGTGCCATGGACTGTCAAGTCTCTCTCTCACAAGGTAAGGGGGAAAGTCTATATATAGATGGTCCTTTGCATTTGGGGGCAAAAATAGAGTTATTTAGGATTTATACTGAAGATACTGAGAGAAGAATTTGGCACACAGAATGTTCAGATAGGTAATAGGATAGATAAAATCTTTAGGTTCTTGATATTGTATGCAGAATTTTTATTAAGCATTTGGCACTAAAATTTATGTTTATTCCAACATAGTTTATAGGTTATATATAGCCAGATCTCTATCAAGCGTTCTTACAACTACAATACCCACCTGCTGAAGTGAAGAAACAGATTGACAGAGCCAGAAGAGTACCCAGAAGTTACCTACTACAGGACAGGCCCAAAAAAGAAAATAACAGGACGCCACTAGCCGTCACCTTCAGCCCCCAACTAAAACCTCTCCAACGCATCATCAAGGATCACCAGCAACCACACACCACACCACAGAACCACTAACCCAGGAACCTATCCTTGCAACAAAGCCCGTTGCCAACTGTGTCCACATATCTATTCAGGGGACACCATCATAGGGCCTAATCACATCAGCCACACTATCAGAGGCTCGTTAACCTGCACATCTACCAATGTGATCTATGCCATCATGTGCCAGCAATGCCCCTCTGCCATGTACATTGGTCAAACTGGACAGTCTCTACGTAAAAGAATAAATGGACACAAATCAGATGTCAAGAATTATAACACTCATAAACCAGTCGGAGAACACTTTAATCTCTCTGGTCACTCGATCTCTGACCTAAAAGTCCCAATATTACAACAAAAAGACTTCAAAAACCGACTCCAACGAGAGACTGCTGAATTGGAATTAATTTGCAAACTGGATACAATTAACTCAGGCTTGAATAGAGACTGGGAGTGGATGAGTCATTACACAAAGTAAAACTATTTCCCCATGTTTATTCCCCCACCCCCAACTGTTCCTCAGACATTCTTGTTAACTACTGCAAATGGCCCACCTTGATTATCACTTCAAAAAGTTTCCTCCCCTTCCCCTCCGCTCTCCTGCTGGTAATAGCTCATCTTAAGTCATTACTCTCCTTACAGTGTGTATGATAACACCCATTTTTTCATGTTCTGTGTGCATATAAATCTCCTCACTGTATTTTCCACTGAATGCATCCAATGAAGTGAGCTGTAGCTCACGAAAGCTTATGCTCAAATAAATTGGTTCGTGTCTAAGGTGCCACAAGTACTCCTTTTCTTTCTGCATCATTAGACAGGGGTTTAGCATACATCTGCTTAGAGTTGCTCAACAGAGGAGCCTTGCATTTCTATGCAGATCCTAGAAACTGCAAACTTGCTTGTCATTTAATTCTATTATTTACTTAGTCTAATCTAAACAAATAACTTTCCAAAATCAGATTATAAAGTCTATCCACAGCTTAATTTACATGTTCTAAAAGAAATCTTTGATAATTTTGTCTTAAATCAGCAATTACAGACTGAGGTTTCCTGTGCCTCTTATAGTTATTCTTGATTTCCCTGAAGACAGACAGACATGACAGGAATAAATTAGTTTTGAACAAAAAAAAATTCCAACATTTGAAATACAATTTCTTGTAAAATATGAATTTATTTTATGGATATGTAAATTCATGGATGGGAAAACAATATAAAAATAAGATGAAAGTCTAGCAATTGAGAAGACTTGATAGTTAACGTTCTGTGGTTGCTCCACCCTGTCCTACATAAATGTTAAAATGAACAGTAGCAGGAAGGCTTACATGCTTTTAGAACAATTTCTTCTTGTTTACTATTGAAGTAGGCTAGAGTGACTCATGTCTCTGTGGAAAGTGAGAACTCTGTGCTCACAAAAGGATGTTTTGATACCATATGAGGAGTTTTTAGTGAATAATAACAAAATGATACCTCACCTTTTAATTTAAATTAAAAATATTATCACCTATAAAAATGTCACTAAATACATAATTTCTTAGGATTCTCTGTATCATGTTGATAAGCTAGGAGATGAGGTCTGTTTTACTTCAGAACATTTCAAGAGGCGGATACTGTAAACCTAAACAAAGAACATTATAATATTTCTCCCTCAGAAATTTCCAAACTAGATCATTTTCCAAAGATATAAAAATGATATGTAGCACTTTTGAAAATCCTGCCCTTATGATTTGTTTTATTATAAAAACCTCTCAAACTATTTATATATCAAAACAAATTCATGCTCAGAGTTTCTAACATTTTCCAAAGTACTCAGTGTTGACCTATTTCTGCTCTCTGAAGTCCATGATTATCTTAAATGGGATCAGAGTTAAGCCAATGCTGAGTGATTTGGAAAATCTCTCTAAAATTAAATTTTACAATTTAATTATGTCCAAATGTGTTTATGTAGGTGTCATAAATATAAACGGAAGGGTAAACCCCTTTGAAATCCCTCCTGGCCAGGGGAAAGATCCTCTCACCTGTAAAGGGTTAAGAAGCTAAAGGTAACCTCGCTGGCACCTGATCAAAATGACCAATGAGGAGACAAGATACTTTCAAAAGCTGGGAGGAGGGGGAGAAACAAAGGGTCTGTGTGTCTGTCTATATACTGGTCTTTACCGGGGATAGACCAGGAATGGAGTCTTAGAACTTTTAGTAAGTAATCTAGCTAGGTATGTGTTAGATTATGATTTCTTTAAATGGCTGAGAAAAGAATTGTGCTGAATAGAATAACTATTTCTGTCTATCTTTTTTGTAACTTAAGGTTTTGCCTAGAGGGGTTCTCTATGTTTTTGAATCTAATTACCCTGTAAGATATCTACCATCCTGATTTTACAGGGGGGATTTCTTTATTTCTATTTACTTCTATTTTTTATTAAAAGTCTTCTTGTAAAAAACTGAATGCTTTTTCATTGTTCTCAGATCCAAGGGTTTGGGTCTGTGGTCACCTATGCAAATTGGTGAGGCTTTTTATCCAACATTTCCCAGGAAAGGGGGGGTGCAAGTGTTGGGAGGATTGTTCATTGTTCTTAAGATCCAAGGGTCTGGGTCTGTAGTCACCTAGGCAAATTGGTGAGGCTTTTTACCAAACCTTGTCCAGGAAGTGGGGTGCAAGGTTTTGGGAAGTATTTTGGGGGGAAGGACGCATCCAAACAGCTCTTCCCCAGTAACCAGTATTAGTTTGGTGGTGGTAGCGGCCAGTCCAAGGACAACGGGTGGAATATTTTGTACCTTGGGGAAGTTTTGACCTAAGCTGGTAAAGATAAGCTTAGGAGGTTTTTCATGCAGGTCCCCACATCTGTACCCTAGAGCTCAGAGTGGGGGAGGAACCTTGACAGTAGGTATTGTATATTCTAATGTGTATAGACAGTAGACATTTACTCAGTTTTAAACAAATGTTCTGTTTTGCTCCCTATGTATTTTTTCAATGAATTATCAGTCAGCTGATGAACAGTGCATACTGTAATGAATACATATCCCAGTACACATTTCTCTATTTACATAATAGAATGCCTATTATCTACAAGTATATTAAATTATTGTATTTCATCAGAAGAGATTTACACACACTATACAGGATTCTATTCCATCCTTTAGCCTTTATGTCAGGTCAAATACTAGTTTCCCATACAAAATCCAGATAACACCCTTACACAAAGAACAAATAGTCCCCTTGGCTGAATTAGAAGCAGCAGTAGAAGAAAACTTGCCTTTCCTGTGAGAATCAAAGGGGAAGCAGAAACCCTCCTTCATGTGAATAAGAACCCTTCATAAAATAAACTATCAAGGGGGTGTGGGACATCTTTCCCCCACCCACCTAAGGGGAAAGCTGCCAGGAGAGAACACAGGTGCTGGAACTAGAGGTGTTGCCACACCCCTTGCCTTAAAGTGTTTCTATCATGTACAGGGTTTACGTTTGGTTCAATGGCTGTCAGCACCCACAGTATAAAATCGTTCCTGCACCCCTGAGAGAATGCATTTGTCCCTGTGAGAGAGGAAAATAGGGGCACAAAAGAAGAAAAAGCCCTCTGACCTTTCATGAAGGTCATAATGAAGTGGCAGAGCAAGAAGGGTTCACTGCTTTTAAAAGGACAGCAACATAACAAAACCCCTTCCTGCCTGTGTTTTGTAGATCCCATCACAGTCACCTTATTCCAGTCCTTTATGACTTGGCAGAGAGCTAAAATTACAGAAAACTGTGTGAGGAGTTGAAATGGAGTATCAGCTACTGTGACCCAGCAAACCCACCAGAAAAGCATTGCCCATAACTTAGAATCAGAGAGGACTCTTGGCATACTTCAGTAAATGGAAGAGGGTACATTACCACTAAGGATCACAGAGGCAACCAAGCTGGTGAGCCACCCTCAAGGAAGAGGTAATGATGGGGTGATTATTGGACAGGAGGAATGGCCATCAGAATGGGCTAGGGATGTCTGCAGCCAGGAGTCAAGGAAACCCTTGGCCTACCATTAGTTGGACTGGCCACTGGGGAGGTATGACTACATGTAGTCACAAGTTAAGGAAGTGGCAACTGCAGGAGGAGGAGGAGGAGGTAGCAGCAGGTGGGGAGTTTGTCACAACACAGTATTCCCACTAAGATTTTTAAATGAATGGAAATACTAACAGCCACATAAAATTATGTAAAGTATCAGTGTTAGACAAATTGAATGGGAACAGAATGTTGATTCTTTCCCACTGTTTATTCTCTTTTCCTCTATGGGTTTGGCAGAGACGCTTGCTAAGTCGTTAACAGCAGTGTTTGTTACTTCACAGTACACCTCAATATGAAAAGGATTTATAGGACCACAGCTGATTATAGTATAATTGTGTTTACAACAAAAGGCCGTAGTTGGACAGTTATGTTTCCTAGAATTTTAGTAAGAATCTAACTGAAAGCTGAATTGTCTTCTTTGGTCATTTTGACCAGTCATTTCTTGTTTGGAAAATACTTTATATCATAGAGCATTTCAGGTTCCTTGCTATAATTTTAGCCTTAAAACCTGTATTTAACATTTCTGAGCTGAGTTACTGGAGGTTTATTTGTAATACAAAACTTCCATTGGATTATCCAACATTTAAATAGGCAAAACAAACCTTATATTGACTTGTATTATTAATACAAACTATTTAGACACATGAAATCAAAATGAAATCCTAAGTGAATCAGCATGTTACAAATTGGCCAAGTTTAACAACAGTTTTCATGACTTCTTTTCAAAACTGGTAGCAGTCATATTTAGCACTGTTTTGATTTCTGTCTTGCACAAATTTAACTTCCTTAGGGATTTTTGCAAATGTCAAAAAATGACAAAAGGAACAGCATTATAGACATGCTGTTCCATCAAGAATTAGCTCTTCAGATATCCCATGTTATATTCATGCATTGTTCATCTGATTCTATCATATGTTTGCTTGTTGTTTTGCACAAGCAATAGACCAAGTTATAGAAGGAGTAGCCAAAGTGTGGCCTCTTGGCCAGTGCAGCCATGGAGTTCCATGAACAGAGAAGGGCGGGGGGGCATAACTGAGAGAAGTAATAAAGAAGGAAGACTGAGGAGAAAGAAAAAGGAGAGAAAACTAGAAACACTCTGGCAGTCAAGAGAAATAAAATCACTACCTGTCTTTCGGTAAAACCTTCACAAAACCCTGTACAAATGATTCCCTGTACTTGTTGTATATTATTCCTATTATTTCGTATATTATTGGTGTACATGTTTCATAATAAAAACTCATTTCAAAAAATGTATTTTAGTATTGATTTTTATTGTAATTCAGAACTACTAGCCAGAGTGTTACTGTTCTAAACTTTTTATGCTATTGATATTTAGGGTACCTCAATTTATTGACGGTTATTTTTTAATTTGTGATCATCTGCAAATTGTTTAATGAAAATGAATAGACTAGTTGCTTGTGCTTTGAAAACTGAAATCTAATGCTGAGTGGTATCTAAATAATAAAAGACACTTGTAACAAAATGGAGCACTGCATGCTGAGACGTATGGTCTCCATAGGCCAAGACTTGCTATTAAAGATAAAAGTGGCATGAACTGCAGGTGCAACTGTGAGTTTACTGACCCATTGCCAAAGTGAATATATTTTTAATGGCCCTGGATTTTAAAAAAACCCTTCATCGCATTCAGCACATCAAGTTAGGTGGCTGAGTACATCCTTTCTGTACTATAATCAAAAGTCTTGACTATTCACAAAGGCAGGGAGAAAAAACACAGTGGCTAAGTGCTATTACAGTAAACATCCCAGGTTATAAGATGCAGACGATTACAGTATAATGAAAAGTGGCTGACACAGGATAAAACAAAATAGAAAGCAAAGTAATGCTTTTTAATTATACTTATATAGAGGTAGTGTGAAAGCTGCCCTATCTGATCAGGCAACCAGAGCAGGCAATCCAGTATTGTGCCTCTGACAATACTAGAGGCTTAGAGGAAGATACAGGACATTAAGTAGTGGACAATTATGGAATCACCTAATCAAAAGAGAAAGGTAAGAGAGGTGTAACTAGCACTGGAACAATGACAACCCCCCTTTTTGCCACTTGAAAAACAGACCACTAATATCCACTCTTTTCTTTCTCTCTCATAAGCAGTTTCTGATCCATGGCAGAACTCTACCTCTAACCCAATGATTTTAGTTGACGATATAATCTTTTGTGAGGTGCTCCATCACAGATTTTATGGAATTCCAAATATATATCAACCAATCCTCTGTTATTGACTTGTTGACATGCTCAAAGAATTCTAGTAGAACAGGGAAGCACAGTTTTCCTTTATATGTGAGTAGTATATGGTTTCTGATGATTTAAGCTGTTAAAACCCCCAACCTAGAGGAAAAGGAGCGGGAGAGCTGGGAGCAGCTTCTCTGGGAGGGACACTAATCAGCAAAGAATTCAGCAGAGCTGTGGAACAAAGGCAGGAGCTCTGCAGGATGTGCCCAACTGAGCTCCTCTTGAGAGAGGTGATGAACTGCAAACAAGTCCCAAGCATGTGGCAGTCTATTGTAGGTTTAACCCTGCTTGCTGGGAGCCTTTGGCAAACAGATAAGTCTTTGGAAGAAGTTATTTTGAGTTACTTTAATCAGCCGCTGGTCACAGGCACCAGAGCAGAGTGTCTTGGAGGTAACAATTGTAACTAAACCTGTTACATTAACACAGGTGGAAACAGGTGAGCTGTTACCCTAGAATCAACTCTAACCACGGCAGAACTGCAGACTTCCATCCAGAGAGAGGGGAAGTAGTGAAACTTGGCATCTCAGGGGGGTGAACTCAAAAGGGACTGCACAGTGGGTCCAAGGCACTACTTGCCTTGTAACCATGGCAAGACGATGGGGGTAGGGGGCATTGTAGCCCGGTGATCCAGTAAACCACAGGGTTTGATGCCAGGCAGAGTAGAGGTTCAGACCTGTCATTGGAAAGAGTGCCCACGGAGAAACTGGGGGAAGAGATCACAGGTACGGGTCACCCCTGAACCATCACAGCAGCTATTTCCTCATTCCACTATTAAATATGCAGCTCACAAGCCAGAATGTGAATGAAGCCAGAATGTGAAACTTAATGGGTCCATTTTTATAACAGAGTAAGGAAAAGCTCTCTAAAAGTTTGGGCTCCTTGTTGCTTTTCATCATAAAGGAGATTTAAAGTTCCACAAACAATTAACCAATGTTCTGATTTTCTCAACAGCTTAGCACTGCACATACATAGACATATACATTTAGTATTCTGGTCATTACTTCTTACCTATGAGTTCCCTTTCAAAAGATGTCCTCCACATATTATCAGCCCAGTTTGAAGAAGCTCAGTCTGTAAAATGTCCATTAAAGTGCCATTAAAACCAGTTATTTAAAGCAAACAAATAATTATATGTTTTTCAAGTTCTAAACGATACTTCTACTTAGCTTAGTGACAAGCTCTTTTGAAACTTGAAAGAATACAAAAGCATGGTGCAAATAGCACTGTAAGATTCACCTTAAAAAGAAATGTATGAATTTGGTTCTCATAAAAGCAACGAACAAATAACACTAGGAGAAACAAACTCCTTTCAGGAATTTGAGCAAATAATTGTTCTTATTGAAAGCTGAAATGTTGGTCTCTTTGATCAAATAAAAAGTTACAGCACAGTTGCCCATAATAAATTTTGTCTGCAAAAGCCCTGCTAAAGGTTTGATCCCGAACTAGGTGTCCAAATCAATCATTCTGTTGGTGGTATTTTAATTTTGGCATCTCTTGACAAAAATAAAACACTAGTTAAAGCCTTATTCTGAAGAAGGAGCTATATGTGAAATTGTCTTGTGATATGGGCTCTACAATCTGGGGACTGAATTGGGACCCACAAACCCTTTCATTTACAACCTTGAACAGCTTTAAAACATCAAAGGTAAAAATACATCAATTTATCTTGTAAGCCACATAATTCAGGCGGAGGGGAGGAGGAAGTGTTTAAATGTCAGTTCTTTACAAGTATTGTACATAAAGCACCATATACAGAGTTTTTAATTTTTTCCAAAGTGAGGGTTAAATCCACATGGGAAAATCCTGTGTTTAGATTGTCTGTAAATCAGTGCTGAAGCAAAGGTAAGTTTCCTTGCACCCTGGTATAAATTAGTACACTGTACCTTTATATTTTTATTAAGTGTTTATATTGTAAGAACTTCAAGTGATTTCCTGCAATATACATTACACAAATGTTTACTGTCATTCACAAGAGGGCACCTATCCTATTTGCTGGATAGGTGATCTAAAAAGCAAAAACTAAAAGGAAATTCCAGACTGCCCACAAACATGTCAGGAGTCCTGGGAATTTTCCAGCAGACCAATGAAAAAGAAAAAAAAAGTGAAGCTGACCAAAAACGGACTTCACAGTTGTTTCATATTGTTTTTGCTTGAACAATCTTTCATCACTTTAATAACCACCAAGCATTCCTCCTATAGGTCAAAAGAGTGACATTCCCCTCAAAAAACCATACAATAAAATGTGAAGCAGGAGACTAAACTAATCGTTTGGGGTTTTTTTAGTGTATTCCTGACGATGAGCATCAAGTTTCTGCTGTTATTGGCTGTGCCACTGACCACAAGGAATTCTACAGTTTCCTTTGGCCATGGATTTATGCCAGTGCTCTAGGAAAACAGAAATGCCGTTCAGAGTAGAGTAAAGATGCAGCATAATTGGAAAAAAGAAATAATAGCAAATATTTTAGACTTAGAGCTAGTCTAAGATGTACAGAAGCAGGTTGTATGTAAAGGAATTGAATGAGTGAGATGTAACATAACATCCAGGTACAAAACTATCATTTAGAAGAAATACTTAATTCAGTAGCACCACAATTTTAAGATCTATTTGAGAATGACTCTAGCACTCATGAAAATGAAGGATGGGCAGTAGCAGACCAAGGGTAGATCCATAATTCTGGACCTCCATATTCCAAAGAGGTTTCCACAGCGCAACAGTTCCACCAAGAGTGTTTAAACTAGTAAATTACTCACAGACAACTGCATTAAAACAACATTAACGTTGCAAAGTCAAGTAATTAATAGCTAGAAAATGCCAGAATTAAGGTTGTCTGTGCAACCCCTTTATGTGGCATGCATTATGCATTTATTTATCGTACCATTTTAATGCAGTTTTTGGGTGTGTTCAGTAGATATACATTTTGAACTATAACTTCAGCCTAACAATTTTTGCTACCTAATTTTCACATGCACAAATCTCATCTCCCAAAGTTAAACCGAAGAAGGCATGGGCAAAAACTTGTACATGCAAAATTGCAGATGCAATTTTACAGACAACTTGAAAAATTGGCCTCCTGCATTATTTTGTAGAGTACTGTTAGGTAATTGCTACTATATTTTAGTATATTTCACAAAAAAAACCATTTTGTAAAAATTCCCTTCAAAATGGCATACCTTTACAACTTCTTAAGATTTAAACTGATCACTGTAATACTTATCTTGGTATTCTTTTACTCTGTATTGTTAGGGGGCTAGGGTGTGGGGGAAGTTGTTTCTTTTAAGAATTGTTATATTTGCTATTTACAGAAGGTATTGTTAGAGGGCTTTTTTAAGCCTAGACTGATTATAAAGATTTGGGTCATGGATTGGTTGTTCTTGTCAGTATATGCATCTCCAGATTTTAGTTTACACAGAATATTTATGAACCAATTGCATGTAGCCTACTCATCATAGTCTACAGCCTCTTATGGCTGCCAAATCCACTTCAAGGGGCTTTCAGTTCTAATTAGTCTAAATGCTGACTCTGACAGAAACTGGGAAGACTCATGCTAACGATTTCTGGAATAAAATCTAGAACTCCCTAAATCTACATTTTCCACTGGGGATAGAAAATTATTAATTAATTCTTATTATTATTATTTTATTATTTTAATCTATGACTTTTCTGAGGATTCCTAGCACTACTGAATTATTTACCGGAGAGAGAATGCTGTATATATATAACAATAATATCTTTGTTTAGTCAAAAATAAACAATTTTTCCTGCTGTTTTATTAGATCCTTCCCCATATAAGATTTTTTAAAAACCCACATGTTTACCCTTACTTATCTGTGTGTCCTGTGCTTATACAATAACATTAAAATATTCTTCTTGTGGGAGTGACAGACTGTTATAACAATTCTGAGGTTTCAGAGATGTCAGAGAAAAGAAAAATGACTTGTAACTGGAATGTAAGTAGGTTGCCAGTGCAGCGCCATACTTCTGGGTGCACCTGCACACTCCACACCAGGTCATGGGCTATAATCCCATTGTGATTTTTTTAATCGAATCATACTCCACTAGCATGAGAAAGAATTTCTTCCTGGGTTCAGATAGTAGTTAATGTTCAAAAGGAGTTTCCTTAAAATGCCATATACACTCCAAAAAGAAAATTCACTTCTTTGGAAACAGATACCAAGCAAAATATCTCCATATTTACTGCTATGAAGACAAGTGCAGTGAAACTTGTCCCTCTGCAACCAGGTTGGCCTCTGTCATAAAAATAAAGGGAAGGGTAACCACCTTTCTGTATACGGTGCTATAAAATACCTCCTGGCCAGAGGCAAAACCCTTTCACCTGTAAAGGGTTAAGAAGCTAAGATAACCTTGCTGGCACCTGACCAAAATCACCAATGAGGAGACAAGATACTTTCAAATCGGGAGGGGGGGGGAAACAAAGGGTTCATCTGTCTGTGTGATGCTTTTGCCAGGAACAGGTCAGGAATGCAGTCTCAGAACTTCTGTTAGTTAGTAAGTAATTTAGCTAGAAATGCGTTAGATTTCCTTTTGTTTAATGGCTGGTAAAATAAACTGAGCTGGATGGAATATATATTCCTATTTTTGTGTCTTTTTGTAACTTAAGGTTTTGCCGAGAGGGATTCTCTATGTTTTGAATCTGATTGCCCTGTAAGGTAGTTACCATCCTGATTTTACAGCGATGATTCTTTTACCATTTCTTTAATTAAAATTCTTCTTTTAAGAACCTGATTGATTTTTCATTGTTCTTAAGATCCAAGTGTTTGGGTCTGTGTTCACCTGTACAAACTGGTGAGGATTTTTATCAAGCCTTCCCTAGGAAAGGGGGTGTGGGCCTTGGGGGGATATTTTGGGGGAAGACTCTCCAAGTGGGCTCTTTCCCTGTTCTTTGTTTAACATGCTTGGTGGTAGCAGCATAGGGTTCAAGGACAAGGCAAAATTTGTACCTTGGGGAAGTTTTTAACCTAAGTTGGTAAAAATAAGCTTAGGGGGTCTTTCATGCAAGTCCCCACATCTGTACCCTAGAGTTCAGAGTGGTGAAGGAACCTTGACAGCCTCTTTGATTACTACCTTTATATCTTATCCTGGTTATCTAAAGGACTCCTATGATTCTCATATAGGTTTCCTACTTCTGATGTACACACATAATTTCTTATTACTGATTATATTTTTGACTATTTGTTCATTAAATTTCCTCTTTGCTTTCTTTATCTCCATCTTTAAAATTCTCCTTAAAGAATACAAACAAATTGCCAAAATAATCTTTTGCTTAAGTTACAGTTGACCCAGGCCACCAGCCAGTTCTGATTTACAAAACTGCCATTTTATACTTGATAATGCAAGTGGGAGAGATCCCCTGTTTTCACATGAACAGCAAATAGTCCATATTTAAAATAGTTCTCCACAATCACTTGTGCATTCATATGCAAGAGTACTTTGCACATGTACAATGTTTTTCATTCACAGATTTACAAACACAAATTAACTAAGGGCTCAGTTGTGCTTTTAAAGTGCCAGCTTCCTTTAGGGTGGTGCAGAGGTGCTGTACCCTATCAAGAGCTCTAAGGGGTAGTAAAACCAAGGTTCCCTTAAGTCGGTGCAGTGTGCATTCCCTTCCAAACCCAACCAACTTAAGTGACTGATGTGGAGATAGGAAACAGTGTTATGGCCCTCATCTTCTTACCCCTTTTTTGGTGGCTACCTGTACTAACCGGGAGCTATCCTTTTGCCCAGGACAACCTAAGAGACTGCAATTGTGGCTGGACTCTGCATGACAGCTACTTGAGTGGAAAGGATCCTGGCACCCTCTCCACCCACTTGCACAACCACACGAGGCCTGATAAAATCTGGGCCTAAACCTCACAAAAACCCTGAAAGGTAATTTGAAAATTTATCAGGATCATTCAACCAACCACACAAATGCAGCCACCCAAGGGATTGAGCGTGACAGTTACTGTAATGCTATTAATGTTGACATTAAATAGTTTAGGGCATCCATTCACAGTCATGTCTATTTTGGCATAAATAAGGAGCAATATGTAGAATTAATAACCTTTTTAATGTAAATATAATCTGCAAAATTCATCTGTCCTGATTTTTCTCCAGAGATGATGAGTCAATCACATAACATGCTGAGGCTATGGCACCAGGCAGTGAGCCCTCCTTTGCTTTTTAAGCACCTACATTCTTGTTACTTATATTGTGGGGGACCCATTGTGTTAAGTATTGTGCAAACACATAGGGAGAGAAGGTCCAGGCCCCATAGTTCTTACAATTTAAAGTAGAATAAGGAGTTAACATCATAGGGTTAATTTCTCACACACTTTCAAGAAATATGTTCAGTAAACTCACCTACAATAGCATAATGAATACCATTTTGCCTGAATGTAGGTATATGCCTGGAAAGCAAATAAGGATCTCTTCTGAGCCTTTAATAGTAAAATCAGCATTACCAGCTTCTCTTAACAATTTTAACTTCCCATAAGCACTTTAAAGTACTCTGAAACCATTTAATATGTTGGCTTTCTTTAAAAAACAAAAGCAAAAAACCCCTAGCTTTCAAGTAAACAGCTTTAAATTCTGCAAAGTGCACATCTGGGTTAGACAGTCCTTCCATAAGTGGAAGGGGGTGAGAGAAGAGGAGACGGGTTGGGCGGCGTGGAGAGATTCTAAGAAAATGGATTTCCTGACTCTTTTCAATTATTTTATAGTCAATGAAGCCACCATGTGGAATGATGCAGAATACCATGCTTTGAACCAGCATAAGTAAACTAGCTGCAATAGCACCAAAATCTAATATCCAGTTAGCTGTTATTTGTCAACATGTCCAAGGGGAGTTCAGACCCAGTGCAGAAAAAAAGGAAAACTAGAGCTGCTGGCACAACAGAACAAACAGCCAGAAGATTAAACTTCTAGGATACAGTACTATCAGGCTGTCCAGAAAGAGTAATTCAGGTGTGAGTGGATAGCCTCTGCCAGCAACTTTGTACTGGTTTTGATCACTGAGGGATGTGACCTTCTTTCAATTATGCTTTGTTGTACTAAGATAAGTGAAGTGAACTTGTCTACAGGGGTCCTTCTGCAGATCCCTGGTCTTTCTTGGGGAACTAGGAACTTTCTTGAGAGTTGAATACTTCTCAAAACTACTTCCACTGGTAACTTAGACTCTTTGGCCCTATCACAGCTGCTTTGTGCCACTCCAGCAGTGCACTGCAAGTGAAATCCTGCCCCAATGAAGACAATGGGTGTTTTGCAATTGACTTGAACAGGGCCAAGATTTCATCCCCCATCCATAAAGTTGGCTTCACCATCTAGTGGAGGATTCTTTGGAGTTTTGCAGTGAATTGTATAGTAAAAGTGGAATGGTCCACTCAATATTCATATTGTTTATATCTGCTTACAGTAAACTCAGATACAATAAATCTCATCTTGTAGTGAAGTAGAATTAAAGGCCAACATTGTCTATTGCAGTGTATAAACTATAGTGAATCTCCAGTTAGAATAAAGCTGTCTGGATTCATTATAAGAGGGTTCCACCATATTACTATTTCAAGCAAGTGAACAGAAATTTTATGTTGCTTGAACTTAAAGACTCTTATGAGGAAATAGTTTGAAACACAACTTCCCTATGTTTTAGATAAGTGATCACCGACCGGTCAATCGCAATTGACTGGTCGATCCTAGAGGATCTCCCAGTTGACCGCGATCTCCGGCAGCAGCACAGTGTGGCTGCCACTAAGGCTACCCTGGCCCCACAGCATTCCCAGAAGTGGCCACTGCAGCCCTGGTGGTGGGGGGGAGAGAGGACAGGGGTGGGTCTCCCTCCATGCGCTGCTCCTGCCTGGAAGCACCACCCTGCAGCTCCCATTGGCCTAGAGAGCTGCAGGGGCAGTGCTTGCAGAGAGGGGCAGTGCGTGGAACGATGTGTACCCCGCCCTCCCCACCCCAGGGGCTGCAGGGGCGCGTTGGCCCCTTCTGGGAGTGGTGTGGGGCCAGGGTAGGCAGGGAACCTGCCTTAGCCTCGCTGCACCCACCGCCGACTGGGAGTCACTGGAGGTAAGTGCTGCCCGGTTGGAGGCCGCGCCCCAACCCCCAACCCTGAGCCCCCTCCCGGAGCCAGCACCCCATATCCCCTCCTGCACCCCAATACTCTGCCCCAGCCTGGAGTTCCTTCCTGCACCCAAACTCTCTCCCAGAGCCTGCACCCTGTACACACACCCTGCACCCCAACCACCTGCCCCAGAGCCCAGAGCCCCCTCTCACACTGTGAACCCCTCAGCCCCAGCCCAGAGCTTGCACCCACTCCTGAACCCCAAACCCCTGCCCCAGCACAGTGAAAGTGTGTGAGGGGGGGGGGCAGCAAGCGACGGGGGGGGGGGGGAATGGAGTGAGAGGGGCGTGGCTTAGAGAAAGGGGCTGGGCCTTGGAGAAAGGGGCTGGGTAGATGCTTAGTTGCCGTAGATTCAAAAAGTGATTTTGGACATAAAAAGGTTGGAGACCACTGTTTTAGATTATATTTGGCATTTTATGGCACTGCTGATTACAGACTCCTATGCCCATTTAAAATATGCTAGTGAAATGGGTTCTTTAAATATGTCAGGTTTCAAGTTTGCAGGTTCATGCAGTTTTTATGTGAACTATGATAAAGTATCTCCCATTGAAGTCATGGAGTTACACTGAGGTTAAACAAATGGAGTATGAGGAGAGCTCTATTACTTGAACAAAAAACTATAAAAACCCTCTACTATGAATCTGGATAGTTTTTAAAGAATCCAGTTAATTATACGTAATGCCAACAGACCGCAGTCGTCTGCAGGCAGGATCAAACCGGGGACCTCTGGAGCTTACTGCATGAGCCTCTACCGCATGAGCTAAAAGGCAATTGGCTACTAGCTAAGGCTGTAGAGCAGGCTCATTTAACTCTCACTCTCTCTAAGTGGTCTTGGTGCCACTAGACGGGACAGAACACCACACCCCGAAGCTGTGTGGGTTACATATAAACATACTAGTAGAAATTGCCACTTATTCCTCTTAGTCCAGTAATCCGAAAGTTCAAAACATCAAGAAATACTATCATCCTGAGTACATTTTACCATCTATTTGAAAATGAAGTTTTAATGGCAGTCAGCATCTCTGAGCCTTCTGGCATCAAGTGGAGATGTCATTTGAGACCTGGTAGTGTGAGAGTGCAGTGGAAGAGAATGAAAATTTACCAGCTTGCATATATCAAAACAAGCACTAGGTGGCAAATCCTTCCAGTGCCTCCATAGATATGAAGGGCCTCTTAGCAGCAGCACCAGTGTGGTTCCACTGTACAAGATGGTGTTAGTTTCTGGCAGAACCATACAGATTTGCATGCAACCTCTGCAGCACAGAGCCCCTGCTCCATGGTGACAACCTGCATGGCACCATATAGGGGTGGGGTAAGAGTCCACCAAAGATGGATAATGAAAGGAGTGAGGCAGAGGAATCACTTTTTCACAGATCTTCTGGTTCTATTCCCCACCTAAGCGGAGCATGCAAAGGGGCTTTACTAATAGCCTAAAATAGCCTCTCCAAAGCACCCTGAAGGAGGATTCCTCCCATCTTTCCAACACAGTGCACAACTATTCAGGCTGGATGCTGCTAGCATGAGGATTTGGCTCTACATTCATTGTAACTCACAAAGTCAAGAGCTTTCAATTAACTGAGGCTGTATTAATGGATACCCCAAAGTGTCCAAATGCTATTATAATGCTGTTAAATATAAGTGTTAAAACCACTTACCTTGGAGTGAGGTCGCTGTGTGTCTTCACAACAGCACCGATTTTTTAGAAGAATCATCTATAAACACTTAAAATGTGTTCAGATTTTTCTGACTTAAATCAATGGATGATTCATCCCATACAGGACCTTTGAGAAACCATGGTTAACAACAGCACTAAATTTGTTGAAGGACAAGAATAAGGCATAGAGGCAAAACCCTTACAAATGGTTTCTATACAGTTTACAATAATCTATACCAAAAATCATCAAATTAAACTAACTCTTGGTGATCCAGTTGTAAACAGATTTAAGTGTGTTCACATGGGGGTTTGCACTGGTTTAACTAAATCAATTTAAAACCCATCTTTAATTAAGCCTGTGTGCTTTGTGTGCATAGACAAGGCCTCGGCCTACAAATTAGCCATGAAATTTAGCTCTCTCAATCAATGTCAGGAAAGTGTACACCAAAAATCTGTTATAACCAACACATACTTTTGATGAAAGCAAAATTGTACCATTAATTGCCAGATTACAAATGTAGAAGGGCAAATTGGACGTGACTGAATGGCATTAAGAGGAGATGGAAATAGAGGTTAGCATTAAGTCTAAAAACCAATAACTTAATGTCATTATGAAACAAAACAGCCAATGTGTTCACCATGATCAAAATTTAACAACTTTGAAACCAACAGTGAGCTAACAGTTGCCTGTCAAGAATACTTGAATAATAACAACACTCATGTCACAGGGTCGTTTATTAATAAGGGCAGCTCAAATCACAAAATAAAGTTCCATACGGTAACCCAGATGTTTAGGCTCTTCATCAGTCTCAATTATCCTTCAGACTGGAGGGCTCTCAGGCTTATTGCCAGTCCTAATGCAATATCACAAACAATTTCCACACAACCTGGGCTTGATAAAAGGCCCACATCCCTCCTGGGTTAGTTCCAGCTCCCTCCCCCTCGTGTAGCCACAGGAGTACTCCCTGGGCCTTCCTCTTTCTTCCGAGTCTCCCCTCCCACTATCTAGGTCTCCTAGCTTCTGGCCAGTCTCCCTATTTCTAGGGAGTCTTACAGACCTTTCTGATCTCTGCAACCTGTCTCTCAAGCCGTCCCCCCTTTTTCTTGAGCTTTTTATAGGGAACACCTGTTCCATACTCATCTACTTAGTGAACAGGGCTGGCTTACCCCAGGCCTCTGGCCTTTAAAGCAGTGTAACTTTAGCACCCTCATGGGTAAGATGGCATCTGCTCTGCAGGCAGCTGTGGCCAAGAGAAGGCACGTACAAGAATGCAGCAGGAAAAGTCCCTTCTATCCCTGGGGCACCTGTTCCAACCCCCTCAGAGTGAACATAAACACACACACACACACACACACCGGACGAGTACAATGAATATAGGAAAGGAAAATATTTATTTACAGGGGGATGAGAGGAGAAAAACAACAGGGGAAAATATTAGGGGGAGCTGTAAAACAGGGTTGCATTCAACTCAAGGCCCCACAGGCCCAGTGGTACCACAGTCTGAAAGGGCAGACACCGAGCAATGCGTCTGCACACAGAGTTCAGGAGCCCTGGGCAAAGTTTGAGTCCAGTGGTGAGTCTTGGGCATTCCCGGTCATCTTCAGCACCAGTAAACTTTCCCCAACAAACCCCTCCAGTGCCCTCTTCCACTGCTTTCCCCAATTAACCAGCTAACAGCCTCCCTCCTTATTCCCAATGCAAAGTCACAAATCCCAGTACTCACGATCCCATGCAGCTCTGGGCAGCAGTGATACTGTGTCCAGCTCTGGCTTGTCCTTCTTGGGTAATTCCTCCCTGCACAGTGCTCCTCCTGACTCCCGTCCTGGGGTGTCCCCGGTCGGCCACTCTGTCCCTCCCAGGCTTCGGGCAGGATCTTGGCTGCTTCACTCTGTGAGGGCCTGCTTGCTACACACCCTCTCACACTCCCCTCTCTCTCTGCTCTCCCACCACAGGTTGTGTGGAAATTCCCCAACCACACTTCCCTCACCCCCACCCCAGAAAAAAGATGTAAAGGGGCCATGATCTCTAAACCCCAAAGGGGTTACAGGGGCATGCCACCCACTTACATGCCTAAACACAGGCACCGGCTTCCTCCAGGCCTCGGGGATAGCTCAACCCCCAACTCTGCCCCCACCCTACCCCTTCCCTCAAGCCCTCAGCCCCGCCCCGCCTCTTCCTGCCCTGTTCCACCCAGACCCCCCCTTCTCCAAAGCCCCCACCCCTGCTCCCTCCTGCTCCACCCCTTCCTGACCAGGTCTGCCCCGTCCACAAGTGCGCCCAGTCCCTGGTCCTTCCCCATGCCCAGCACCTCCTGCACGCTATGGAACAGCTGATCGCAGCAGGCAGGAGGCACTGAGAAGAAGTGGGAGCAGTTGATTAGTGGGGCTGGGTGGTGCTAGGGGGGCGGGAGGGAGCTGGCGAACCCAGGAGTCAGCGCCTATGTGCATAAATACCTTTGAGGATCTGGCCCCATGATACTCCTGCCTAGTAGCAAGAAGTAAGTCCAAAGAAATGAAAGTAGAGCTAGATGATTCTTTGTTGGCATGATGAGTATGCTATCTAAAGTTATGTCTCCTCAGACATTCATTCTCCATCCCACCCAGCCCCCCATATGCCTGTGAATAAGACAGCAGGGATTTAAGACTTACTACCATGTATTGTAATGAAGTATGACTAGCACTTCAATTTACCTGGGTCAACCCATACCCTCTAGTCACAGTTGTACTGGAGCTCATTAACTTTGCTGTGCACTGCGCAAGGTCTTGCAGGATCAAGGTCATTACAATCACTGAGAATTGTTTTACATTGTTGGGAACACTGGGGCATGGCCACTAGGTAACTCGAGGGGATGGAAGACCACGAGTGTCGATGAAGCCCCCTCGCACTAGGCCCCTGTGTCCTTGCCCCCCCCCCCCCTCCTGCCTGGAGGCACTCGCAGCAGCTCTGCGTGCTAGGCCCAAGTGTCCTTGCCCCCCCCCCGCCTGGAGGCACACACAGCAGTTATGCTGAGAATCTGCAACAGTATGTTGCAGAGTCAGACTGCCTGAAACTAAGCAAGGCCAAACAGGGCAGATATGGAAGAACAATGCTGAATAAAGCAGCTTTATGTATAGTTTAACAAATGATACAGAGAATCAGGGAACTAGCTGGGAACTGGATTGGCTGGCTATATGGATACTTGGGGCAGCTTGCTATTGGATAAGTATGCTGGAAAAAAGGATGTATAAAAGCCTGTGTAACTTCCTGCTCTGGTGTGCAGGATTTGAGATTTTATTCTCCCTGTACCTTTTTGCAGCTGCAAATAAACTTTTCTGCTTCTCCACCCCGTTGTGATTATTGGGTGTAGCACACCGGGTAACGAACCACTCAAGCTGTTGTTCAGCCTCTCGGCACTGGGTGCCGGTAACAACATGATCTGGCAAATTGATCCATCTTGTTTAGTGTATTATCATTAGCACTGGCCAAGGCCAGATACATCAGAGGAAAGTATAAAGCCTGCATATTACCTTTATGTATGCAGTTAGTATTAAAATTGTTGGAAATTTCTACATGACCCCAGTTGGTGACCAACTTCTTCCTTGAAACATGAGGATTATTAGCCTTCGTAATTTTAGCTAGAGTAACTGTAAATGCTACTCTTATTTATATTATACTACATTTTTAAAATCTTACTATAATGTTTGCCTCAATGACATCCTGCAATAGTAAATTCCAAAGGTTAATTGTACATTTTATTTTAAAAAATTCTAATTATACATTCTAAATCTTGCTTTTTATTTCCTCAAGTATTCTATTGCTCTTGTATTACAGAAAATGTACAAAGGGGAACCTGTCTATCCTTCTCAGTATCACTCATTATTTATACTGTTTACCTTTTTCATTAGCCAAATTCTGCTTCCGTTGACTTCAGCGGGAGCAGGGTTGGGCCCCACATCTCATTTTACACTTCTCCTTCCAAACTGTATAGTCCTAGTCTTTTTAACCTCTCCCGAGCCCCCTTCTCCAGCTCCATGCCCCTAATCATTTTTGTTTCCCTTCTAAGGATCTTTTATTATGGCCTTTTTGAAATGAGATGGGAAAGGAGGCTCCACTCAGAGGCTCATGTGGTTATACTAGATACACAAAAAATGAGGAAGAAGGAACGGACGGTTTATAAATCTCTTATTTTCCCTGGTTTGTGCTTAATTACTCAAGCACAGGGAAAAAATTCTCTTAAGAAATCTTGACAAAATTTTTCTAGCCATTATGTTGTTTCTAGCTAGGGTCAGTGTACTATATAAGGATAACTCATTTTCTAGGATAAGGACTCTCTGCGGCACATGTTAGAAAAGGTACAGTGTGATAAATATGCATCAGGTCCAGACTATGGAAGATTCTGGTGGCTAAAAGTCATTCCAGTTTATTTTTGTGAAGCTTCCTAACATGTTAAGTTTGGGCAGTTTAAGTTAATTCATGTAATGTACAGCCAAATCCTGGAGATTGCTTAGCACAAACTCAGAAAATATTCTGCATATTCATGTACATAACAGGCACAGGGCTGAGGGATAGAATCCTTAGCTCCAATGTGACTTAGGCCATGTCTACACTACGAAAGTACTCCGATTTTACAAAAGTCGATTTTTGGGAACAGATTGTATAAGGTCGAGTGCATGCGTCCACACTAAGCACATTAATTTGGTAGTGTGCGTCCACAGTACCGTGGCAAGCATCAACATTCCGAGCAGTGCACTGTGGGTAGTTATCCCACAGTTCCCGCAGTCCCCACTGCCCATTGGAATTCTGGGCTGAGCTCCCAATTCCTGATGGGGCCAAAAATTTGTCCTGGGTGGTTATGGTAAATGTTGTCAGTCAACCTTCCTTCCCTCTGTGAAAGCAACAGCAGACAATCATTTTGCGCCCTTTTCCCTGGATTGCCCGAGTAGACGCCATAGCACAGCAAGCATGGAGCCCGTTCAGCTCACCGCAGCAGTTATGATCATTGTAAACACCTCACACATTATCGTGCAATTTATGCAGAATCAGCACCTGAAAAACCAGGCGAGGAGGCGACAGCAGCGCCGTGATGAGGAAATGAACACAGATTTCTCTAAAACCGCGGTCCCCAGCAATTTGGAGATCATGGTGTTACTGGGGCAGGCTCATGCTGTGGAACACCGATTCTGGGCCCGGGAAACAAGCACAGAGTGGTGGGACCGCATAGTGTTGCAGGTTTGGGATGATTCCCAGTGGCTCCGGAACTTTTGCATGCGCAAGGGCACTTTGTGACTTGCTTTCCCTGCCCTCAAGCGCAAAAAGACCAAGATAAGAGCAGCCCTCACAGTTCCCAAGCAAGTGGCAATAGCCCTGTGGAAGCTTGCAACGCCAGATAGCTATCGGACAGTCAGTAATCAATTTGGAGTGGGCAAATCTACTGTGGGGGTTGCTGTGATGCAAGAAGCCAATGCAATCATTGACCTGCTGCTATTAAAGGTAGTGACTCTGGGAAATGTGCAAGTCATAGTGGATGGCTTTGCTGCAATGGGATTCCCTAACTGTGGTGGCGCTATAGACAGAACGCATATCCCTATCTTGGGACCGGACCACCAGGGTAGCCAGTACATAAACCGCAAGGGGTACTTTTCAATGGTGCTGCAAGCACTGGTGGATCACAAGGGACGTTTCACCAACATCAATGTGGGATGGCTGGGAAAGGTTCATGACGTTAGCATCTTCAGGAACTCTGGTCTGTTTAAATGGCTGCAGGAAGGGATTTACTTCCCAGACAAGAAAATAACTGTTGGGGATGTTGAAATGCCTACAATTATCCTTGGGGACCCAGCCTACCCTTAATGCCCTGGCTCATGAAGCTGTACACAGGCACCCTGGACAGTAGTAAGGAGCTGTTCAACTATAGGCTGAGCAAGTGCAGAATGGTGGTAGAGTGTGCATTTGGACATTTAAAGGGTCACTGGCGCAGTTTACTGACTCGCTCAGACCTCAGCGAAACCAATATTCCCAATGTTATTGCGGCTTGCTGTGTGCTCCACAATATCTGTGAGAGTAAGGAGGAGAAGTTTATGGTGGGGTGGGAGGTTGAGGCAAATTGCCTGGCCACTGAATACGCGCAGCCAGACATGAGAGCGGTTAGAAGAGCACAGCAGGAAGCGCTGCACATCAGAGAAGCTTTGAAAACCAGTTTCATGACTGGCTAGTGTACTGTGTGACACTTCTGTTTGTTTCTCCTTGATGAAAACCCGCCCTCTTGATTGACTCTAAATTCCCTGTAAGCCACCCGTTTAACCGCCCTCCCCCCTTCGATCACAGCTTGCTTGCAAAGGAAATAAAGTCACTATCATTTAAAAAACATGTTTTCTTTATTAATTGATTATAAAAATAGGGAGATAGCTCACAAGGTAGCCCGGGTGGGGTGTAGGAGGAGGGTAGGAAGGAAGGAAAAGGCCACTTTAAAACTTCTTGAATGACAGCCTTCTGTTGCTTGGGCTGTCCACTGGGGTGGAGTGGTTGGGTGCCTGGAGCCTTCCACACACACACACCCCTCCCCACGTTCTTGGGTATCTGGGTGAGGAGGCTATGGAAATTGGGGAGGAGGGAGGACGGTTAAACAGGGGCTGCAGCAGCAGTCTGTGATCCTGCTGCCGTTCATGAACTTCCACCAGACGCCGGAGCATGTCCATTTGATCCCGCAGTAGCTCCAGTGTTGCCTCATGCCTCCTCTGATCTTTCTGCCACCACCTCTCCTCACGTTCATCGGCCACTTTCCTGTACTCTACTATTGTGTCCCTCTACACATTCTGCTGAGCTCTGTCAGTGCCGGATGACTGCATGAGCTCAGAGAACATTTCATCGCACGTGCGTTTTTTCCACCACCTCATCTGAGATAGCCTTTGGGACGGAGGAGGAAGGCTTGAAACATTTGCAGCTGCTGGAGGAAAAAAAGGGAGTGAAGTATTTAAAAAGATACATTTTACAGAACAATGGCTATACTCTTTCACGGTGAACAACACTATTCACATTACATAGCACATGTGATTTTGGTAGAAGATTGCATTTTGCATCTTATATTGAGTGCCTGCAGCTTTGGTGTTAGAGGTCACACACGCAGTGCCGGGCAACAGAATTCAGCTTGCAGGCAGCCATGGTAAGCCATAGTCTTTCAGCTTCTGCAACCTTCGTAACAGCAGCGCCCTCCTCTCCCATACCAAGCAAAGCACGTTGAGTTGGCCATTTAGTGTGGCGGTTTTCTTCTTAACGTGCAGCAGCAGAAACCAAACTAACTGCCCCCCCCATCCAATTCTCTGGGATGATTGCTTTACCCCTCACCCCACCTCATGGCTGGTATCAGGGAAGATCCCTGCTAGCCAAAAGCGAACAGCTCCGCACCAATGCCCCCCCCCCCCCCGCCCACCGCGTGGCTAACTGCAGGGAGGATTTCTTTTCAGCCACAGGCAAACAGCTCAGTAGGAACGGCCACTTCTGAATGTCCCCTTAATTAAATTCTCGTATTTCAACCAGGTTACCATGAATGATATCACTCTCTTGAGGATAAAACAGAGAGATAAAGAACAGATGTTGCTTGAATGCCAGCAAACCCCGGGACCATACGCTGCCAGGCTTTGTCATGCAATGATACCAGATTACTTGCTATTAGCATGGCGTGGTAAAGTGTCCTACCATGGAGGATGGAATAAGGCTGCTCTCCCCAGAAACCTTCTGCAAAGGCTTTTAGAGTACCTCTAGGAGAGCTTCATGGAGATGTCCCTGGAGGATTTCCGCTCCATCCCCAGACACATTAACAGACTTTTCCACTAGCTGTACTGGCCACGAATGCATCCCAAGTCCTCAGGGCTAATTAATCATTAAAGAACACGTGCTTTTATAACAGGTATTATATTTAAAAAGGTACACTCACCAGAGGTCCCTTCTCCGGCTTCATTGGGTAGGGAGGGTATTTCATAGAAAATCAGGGTTGGAAGGGAACTCAGGAATGGTGAAGTATCAAGGAACATATGAATCTTCAGTGCATCTGTCATGTAAATATCTTGCGACACCAGCTACAACAGTTCCATGAGAACACCTGTTCTCTTTCAGGTGACATTGTGAACAAGAAGCGGGCAGCATTATCTCCTGCAATGTAAACAAACTTGTTTGTCTGAGCGATTGGCTGAACAAGAAATAGGACTGAGTGAACTTGTAGGCAGAGAGAGACCTGTTTGTCTGAGCAATTCGCTGAACAAGAAATAGGACTGAATGGACTTGTAGGCAGAGAGAGACCATGAAAGTTTTATATTGTTTTATTTTTGAATGCAGTTGTTTTTTGTACATAATTCTACATTTGTAAGTTCAACTTTCATGATAAAGAGATTGCACTTCAGTACTTGTATGAGGTGAATTGAAAAATACTATTTCTTTTGTTTTTTACAGTGCAAATATTTGTAATCAAAAGTAAATATAAAGTGATCACTGTACACTTTGTATTCTGTGTTATAATTGAAATCAATATATTTGAAAATGTAGAAAACATCCAAAAAATTTTAAATAAATGGTATGATGTTATTAACAACACAATTAATTGCAATTAATTTTTTAATCACTTGACAGCCCTAATTATTTATTATTTGTATTCTCCATGATTCCCATGTCCAGAAACAATTTCTAATACAGACCTGTTTCTTACAAAAAGACTATATTGGACTGTTCTAACTTCTAGATATAGGGGCAGTAGAGATAGGGAAGTATTAATGACATTGTACAATGCACTGGTAAGACTTTATCCTGACTACTTTGTACAATTCAGGTCACCCATGTTCAAGAAATATGAATTCAAAGTGGAACAGGTGCAGAGAAGTGCTACTAAGATGAGCAGGGGAATGGACAGCCTACCTGATGAGCGGAAACTAAAATAATTTCACTTGTTTAGCCTAAAAAAGTGAAGGCTGAGAAAGATATGATTGCTCTCTAGAAATCCATCAGAGAGTAAACACGAGGGAAAAGAGCTGTTTAAGCTAAAGAACACTGCTGTCACAAGAACAAATGGATATAAACTGGCCATAAATAAATTTAGTCTGGAAATTAGAAGATCTTTAACCATCAGCGAGGTGAGGTTCTGGAACAGCCCTACAGCAGAAGTAGTGGGGGCAAAAACCTAACTAGTCTTAAACTGGATCTTGAAAAATTTATGAACAGGATTATATGAGGGGTTGTCTACAATACCAGGGGCCTGGACTTGATGACCCAAGAGGTCCCTTCCTGCTCTGTGTTCCTAGAAAATGTTTCCCATCTATAAAGGTGACTTGCTCACTAATACACCTTATGTGAAAAATAAAATAAACAACGTACAGTGTGGTCACACTAGTTTACCTCATCCCCTGAGGCAATTTAATACAATGTGAGTGTGAAGATTCTTCTAAACATTCAGACAAAATGACATGTTAAACTGAATGTTTAAGCTCTTTGATACCTGAAATAAACAGATACACATTAATTATGTAGTCTGCAAAAAAATTCACTAGAGTGAACACTGGGAACACACAGGAATTGTAAAGAGTGTTTTGTTATAAGGAACCAGGCTTTGGCCTCCTCTTATGTGGGATTACATCAACTCCATTAATGATATCCTCACGCGATGACTGAATGAAAGAATTGTCCTAACAGTAAAAAGTAGGTGCTACAGTCATTATAATGCTCATGGTAATAGTGATGACACTGAGTCTATTAGAAATTGGACCTCAGTGGCATGAATCTTTCTGTGAGTATCCTAAGAAAGAAAGTGCAGCAATAAGCATTGTTAATCAAGATAGACCTACACGTCATACATAATTGGTAAGGGTCCAGGAAGGCTAAAAGGTTAAAATGCTTTGTTTGAATAATTATAGGATTTGAAGGATTAAGCTGAACTGAAAGATTTAAGGACATAGAAGGATTAACCAAAAAATAAAAAAGAGAGAAATAGAGTGAAGCTATGGAAGGGCGGTCAGAAAAGAAATTAAATTCAGCAAGCTATATGTATAAGAAGAATTGTTAAAAGCATTTAGAATCAAAGACTTAAAATGCAGGAAATATTCTTTCCTTCTATTCTGCTGGTTATCCAATACCTGAACATTTTAAAGAAAAAACAGATTTAGGATGATTTCCTGTTTTAAAAAAAACTATCAATATGTCAGAGGAGCTGAAAGTTCTAATTAGAAAGGGTAGACATGTCAGTTGACAATGCTTCCATCACCTCCCCAGCTTTCTCAGATCTGAAAGTCTACACTCACTAGCTACCATTAGATATGAAACCCCAGCATGTAATATGCTGGTGAAATTTACACCCACTGATGACTATCACTGGAACCTGTACATAGAAGTAAGGTGAATCCCAATCTTTACATTATTCTACTATCGTGAACTTTTAAATTTTTTTTTAAGTTTTCAATAATTGTATTTTTAAGAGAAAATTACAGTAAAAAATTAATAACAGTGGGACTTACCTTGTCCTGAAAGGACAATTTGCAGGTTTCAGTGCTGATATATTGCCATTGTATCAACAGCAGCTTCCATACTTCATATAATATCATGCAAGGAGCATGATGTGATGATCCATATCTCATGAAGTAGGAGACCTGGCATGTTTGAATTTCAGAAGAACAAAAGAAGAACAAAAACAGAGGATATTAAGTTTGAATGGTGTCAGGCTTTATTCTGCATCCATCATGCACTTGAGCATTAATGTCAATAGAGCTATTTAAGAAAGTAAGATTTGAAGGATGAGAGCTGAAATCCCCTTGGATGCTGAAAGGCTCCCTTAAACTTTTTATTAGGTGGTAATTCAACACATACAAATTCAACAAATACAAATTCAACACATACAAATTCAACACTGCATTTTCAAAACAATGCAATACTGTGGGGGGAGGGGAGGAAAGCCTTTTCCTTATCCTTAGTTCTTTTTATATTTTTTATTATCACCTTTAAAAGAAAGAGAGGCTTGAAGGTTCATTGAGGTAATTTGCAGTAGAGAAGCTAAGGAAGAGGACAAAACAGGACAAGAAAAAGCTGAAAGGAGGAATCAATTTTTGAAACGGAGAAAGGAAATAAAAGAAACAAGAGGTGAGGAATGTAATAAATATGTAAATGTATACAAAAACTAGATAAAGGGTTCAAAACATGATGTTAGGGCAGAAGAAGACAATGAGAAAACAGAAAATTTAATTTTAAATTTGTGTTCAAAATCTATATGACTTTGCAGTAAATTATATTTCTGTCAAAAAATGCATTTTCTGACAGAACACTGTTTCAAGAAAAATGTTCCAGCCAGTTCCCGATGAAGATTGACTGATTCTTTTAAATCTATCTGCTGTCTTTCCTACTGTGGGCCATGATGTAGTGCTAATACATCTGTGGACTATCATCCATCCTGAGAAGATCAACTAACAGGACCAATATATTCTCTAAGCCCAGGTAGAAAAACAAACTGTATGGAGTTGAGGAGGCCTGAAAACACCAAAATGCTGCCGAACCTATTCTGCCATAACCTTCCTCAATAATCTTACCAGAAAAGAAAGATTAAAGACAGGATGATAATGGGAGACTGTCAACATCAATATTTTTTATCTAGAATCCAACAGCGACTTCTTTAAAAGAAGTTGGCATATTCATCTCCCAAATGCTTGCATTGACAATCAGTTTCAAAAATGGTTTTTGGCATCTTCCTGAGAGATCATAGGTCATAATTAGCAACTTCCTGGCATCTCCGTAAGCAGCACCAACTAAAACTATAGCAATAACTTTTCAAAAAATTGTAGACACATGCCCACATTTCGGTCTAAAACTTTTTTTCAGTTTACCATGTCCTTTGTTCTGGCTGGTTAGTCCTGAATGAGTTTCCTAGTCATTTTTAATTGACGCAGGAGTACTTGTGGCAGTGTTAGCACCTGCATTCCCACACAAACAACCCTGCACTCTCGTAGAATCAAAATTAAGTACTCTCTCCTGGGGTCTCATTTATTAATAAAAAGGTTCTTTCAAAATTACCCTACGTTAAACCCTCAGCCTAAATATTTTCCTTGGGATTAGTCGCTCCTGTCTAACATATCTCCCTACCTGGAAACCTGGAATGGTTTTCAGGCTAACCCTATCAGCCTGTTACACTGTGGGGCCACAGGCTATGTCAAATATTTTGTTTGATTTGTGTACATTTAATGCTGGTGTTGAAAGGTGCTTGACTGACAGCCCTAACAGTAGCAAAGCAAGCTTTCTCCACTTTCCTATCAATGTGTTCACAAGCCAACCTCTAAGGTTCAGAGGAGAGTGTAGTCCTCTTTCCCATTGAATCTTTGGTCTTCACCTGCATGCTAATTCTGATAGCGTTTTTGTGATTTGGATACCTGACCACTAGGAATAGGACTGAGCCTATCACTTTATTCTACATAGGTCACTGAACAGACACCAGATGGTAACAACATTCTGTCCCTATTAATCTGGGCTAGATTTGATTTGGCAATTTAGAAGTGAAAAGCTTTATCCTATTACCAATCCCCTGAATCATCCTGTCACCAACCAATGAGCTAAAGATTAAGTATTTAAGTTCCAGAGCCTCAAATACCTAATTTACTACATATTTCAGAGTGTACATTACAGTGTAGATCTAAGATAAGGTATATCACATTATTGTCAAAACATGCTATTGCATCTGAACCCTACATCAGGAAAAATAAGAAAGGAAGTCGGGCTGGAAAAACAAGAATGCCAGTTGGCATACTGCAGCCTTACACAAATAATTGACAAAGAAAAGTTTGCAAAGGATAGAAAAATACGAGTGAAAATGGAAAATACAAGTAGGCTGTTGTGAAAAAAAGCAATGTGGAAAAACAGGGACAAACTAGGACAAGGAAAATGCACATTATTATGACTATAATTATAAGGCAGGAAATAGTAAGACACACACAGCATCCTAGATTTGAGAAAAAAGACTAACCAATTTATTTGAGCATTCATCGGATGAAGTGAGCTGTAGCTCACGAAAGCTTATGCTCAAATAAATTGGTTAGTCTCTAAGGTGCCACAAGTACTCCTTTTCTTTTTGCGAATACAGACTAACAGGGCTGTTACTCTGAAACCTAGATTTGAGAAAGACTCAAAACAATAATATATTATAACATTGTACATGCTCTACATCTAGGTAGAATCTCAACTGTAGAAAAATTTGCTTTCTCATTAAAATGCACTGCCACTTCCTCACTTTTACTTTTACTCATATTTGTCACACTTACCTAACTACAGGCTTTTTGCCAGAGAATCAGGCTTTTGAAAGCCTGTTTCCCAGGCCCCCAAAACTGTCTCCAAAATCACCACCAAAATCTTAAACTGTAGCCATAAGTACCACAAGTTATTTGCAGCTGTGAAAATGATGCTAAATATATAGTTCAAGCTGGCTGTGAAGGAGACAACCCTTGAGTTCTTGAGCTCCTCCATATCCAGATTCACTTACTTTAATTAAATTCATTATTTTCAAAATAGAAATATGCTTGGTGTCAATTTTTTCAAGCAGCGCAGAGAAACCTCAAGCAAATGCAACATAGTAGGGAGAGGGATTAAATAAGACAAGAAAAAAATAGGCTTTTTATTTTTCCCTTTGCTGATAGGTATGTTTATAGTCCCTTAACTATACATATATTTATTGTGTGTGTGTATACAAGTCAGTTAAATACAAGGTCTCACTGATCTATGTGGCAAGGAGAAAACTACTGTTTTGGGAGATGTTTTACTTTTATTAGTTTTATTTTTTTTATTCCTTATGTGTTTTGTGCAGTTGGATTTATGGTAACTAAATCATAAATCATGACTACATCGTGGCATATGAAAAATATTTGAAAGTATGCTCTGAAGGTTTGACCAGCACTTATTCAAGATTACCTGCATAACTCATTCATGCCTCTGCCACTCATAAATAATTAAATAATCCCAACCTCCTTTGATAAAACTTTTATATCACACTGTCACATCTTCTATATGTGTATATATATGTGCAGTTGTAGTAAATTATTACTCTAAAGAAGATATTATAAACCATATTTTCCACTAATAATACTTTTTTAGTTGAAAAAAAAACATTTTTAGAAATATATAAAGTTTTCCTAAACTTTTTAAATAAAAAATATTAAAAATACCCTTTTTCTACATCAAAAATTGAATTTAAAATTGGTGGGCTTTTGATTTGTGAATTTTTATTAATTTTTTATCAAAAAGTCTCATTTTTTCATTTGTCTTCCTTTTTTAAAATAGTAAATATTCAAAATTAATATTTTAATTTTGATATACATTTTTAAGAAAAAAATCCCATGACTAACTGACAAAAAATATTAAATGCTATTTTATTTAGACAATTAAAAAAAAGAAAACAAATAAACCAAAAAATCTAATACAATTTTTCAGTAAATGTTGATTACATCAAAAATCAAAACAAAAACATTAAAATGATTTGAAATGTTCTGTAATTCTCTTTCTTCAATCAATTCTCTAGATAACCATATAAAATTGCAAATTCACAAAGTTCAAAGAACCAAAACCAATTAACAAAGGTGGATTTTTTTAAAGAATTTGTGATTGTCTTGTCCTGCTTTTGTCCTGCCTCCTGTACTTTGAATATTATATTTTGTATGTTTTCTCTTTAGATTGTAAGCTCTGTCTCTCTAGTTGTCTGCAAAACACCTAGCATGCATTTGGGTATTTTGGTTCCAATTTCGAGCTGTGGCCATGCTGAGCTCACTGCAGCTTTGGTTGGGAGGGAGCAACATCATGGATATATACCACATTTGTGGCTAGTGGATTCCAGGACTGGTCAGGAATCAGTTCAGCCCTCAGCGTAAGCTAGAGCAGCCTTTGGGCAGTCTAGAATAAACTGGAGCATAGAGCCCATTTAGCCAAATTCCTCTCCCCAGACCATATCCCAGATACACCACCTGTGGGAGTGTCAGCTACCCAGGACAAGGGCAGTCTAGCCTAGTGGTCAGAGAAGGCATCAGGAGCCAAAGCCAAGGGTCATACTGGAGGGCAGGAACTGGGTACCAGAGCTAGGAGTTGAGCCAGATTCAGTACTCAGCTATTGGTTAAACCAGAGGGCAGGAAGTGAGCAAGCAGGGTATCAAGCAAGGAGAGGTTCAAGGCACGGGCAGGACTGTGGCAAGGCTGGGGGCAAAGCAGGAACAAGGTAACACAGGAGCAGGCACAGTAGTAGGTGTGAGCATTGAGAAGGCAGTAAACTGCTGCTGCTGACTTGAGTCAGCCTACTGGTCTCTACAGCCAATCATGTGACATGGCTACTCAGGCAGCCTGCTGCAGGCCAGCTACTGATGAGGCTGCCTGGAGACTAACTCTGCTGCAGGCTCTGATTCCTGACAGGAGACAGATAGGGTAAAGGAGTTTTCAGAAAATTGTCCCATCATGTGGAAAAGTTTTTCAACAGTTCAGAACCTGGAAATCTAAAGAGAAGGAAATACCCAGGTGTATGGAAGCAGGAACTAGATGCATGGAGAGCCAACTACTCAACAATACAGAGCTGATCTCTCTAATCACTGTCAGCATGATTCTAGTCTCCCTCAGTTTCACATCAGAGTTTAGCATCTCTTTTCGTTCTTTGTACAGCGCCTAACACAGAGGGGTTCTGGTCCATGACTGGGGCTCCTATGTACTATGATAATAAAAATAATGATAAATAATACTAATTTATGGAGGGGATGCCACAGGAGTTAATGCTGTCCCAAAAGGACTTACAGTCTACACTACACTACAAACTTTTGCTAGCATAGCTATGTCACAAGTTGTGATCCCTGATCAAAATAGCTGTGCTGGCAAAAGCCCATAGTGTCAATGCAGTTATACTGGCAAAACTGCACTTTTGCTTATTTCACTTATTTGGAATAAGATATGCTGTCAAAAAAATAGCTTTACCAGCATAAGCTATGATCAGACTTTGCCAGTATAGTATACTGGTATAGCTATACCAGCAAAATGTGATTAGTGTAGACCTGGCCTCAATCAGACAAACATAGAAAATTAAGAAAACAGATAAAGGAAGGAAAAGAGAATGGAGAAATTAGGATTAAGGCAAAGAAGGTGAATCATGAAATATTGCAAATCAATCTTATAAATTCTGATTTGCTTTTTAATTGACAGTGAAGTAGGGCAAGAGATACCACAAAAGTGGAAGTAAGCAGTAGAAAGTAAGGTGAAAGAAATGGGGTTTGAGGAGGTATTTGGAAAAAGAGAGTGAGGATGCTTGGTTACCAGAAGAGGAATGTCTTTCCAGGCATAGGGAGCAGCATAAAAATAGTCATCAAGTGAAATACCAAGTGGACTGGGGGTTGTTTGTGTATGTATGTCTGAAAGCAGAATTGGGCCCTAAGCAGAAGTTATAGTGCTATTACCTCTTTTGACCCCTAGGTGGTGCTGCAAAACAGCTTGTCTTCACCTGAGGTTTTTGATACCAGCGTTCAGTAGCAAAAACATGATTAAATTTGGCAGCCCTGACTAAACAAACTAGTTACACTACTATCCTAAAAGCTACATACATGGTTATGTGGCTTTTTTTATTAAATAAAATAAATTGCTATTGCAAAATCTTGATTTATCTGTACATCCAATATCCTGAGTGCTGCTAATCTTTTTGTATAGTTATATTTTTTTTCATTTCTGCAAAATACATACTTTATAATGACAAGTTATTTACGTATCACAACTTATTTTCAGGAAGTTAGAATTGTTTCAAATAAAATAACACTTTGTATTTTGCAGTAACGTACTTAATTCTTCTTCATGTTACTACAGTCTTTTTTTATTTCCAGTTGATGGTGGCATTGTTTTGAGATATATTCTAGTAATAATACAAGAGAATATGTTGGTTGTGGGATGAAGTACAAGGTGTCTTCAGTATTCATCCACACTGACAATTATTTTTATTAGGGTAGAATTACTGTACAATTATTTCATTTCAACACATACGCCATCATGTTGCTTTTCTACAGTTTTTTCTGTTCTGGCATATGGATATGGAAGCTGTGGAATTGTTCCCTCAGATTTTAATCTGAAAGAAAAATGTCAAGTACAGTATATGCCCATAAAAACATGCTGTACTGTTTTCAAAACATGACAAATATAACATTTTTGATACATGCTCTTTAAAAGAAGTATAAAATGGGTAAGGCAGTATTCTTTAGTAGTCAGAGCACACTGCTCTGAGCCACGAGCTCTTGAGTCCTATCTGCCACTAGTTCTGCTATTGATCTACTTATCTGCCTCACAGGGGTGTTGTGAGAACTAATAAATTAATATCTGTACACTGCTTTGAAGATGTAATGCACTACATAGCTGCTAAATCCACAATATTAAATAATTTTTACTGGAGAGATCCATACTTTCCTTTAACAGACATGATTTGAAAAACAGGTGGAACAGGAACAAAGTGGTGTTTTTTTAAAGGAGCAAAAGAGGCTGATGAAAAGCCCAATAAATTACACAGTAGAATTATTAAATAGGAGAGCCACAGCCTTTCCCAAAATTATATTGAATATCAGATCCACCTTATAATTTGTGATGTCCCAGCCAGAAGGAAGCATTAGATGATGAATTACCTTCCCATTCCAGTCCCACTGCATAAGGAGAGCTATCTGGTAGTGAGTTACACATACACACACTTACACTTCCTAATGTTGCTGGAGGAGGAGATTGGGCTGGCCTGTAACCTGCAAATTCAGTTCTGTTTTTTCTCAAACTGTTTGTCTTGTCCATTTAGATTGTAAAATCTTCAGGGTAAGGACTGTCTCTTACTATGTGCCAGGCACAAAGGGAATCAGATCTTGGTTGGAGCCTCTAGGTGCTACCGTAATACAAATGAAGACAATAAAATAATAATAATTATTAATAGTAATAATAAATAATAATAATAATTAATACAATACCACAGGGCCTGATAATTTTCCTGGAAGTCTCTGCAATTTCTCCAGGTACTGACAATCCCTTTATATTTTGTTTTTGTTTGATTTAATTAGCCACAAGATATTGAGGGGAATCAATTACTGTGTTACAACAAAAATCCCTCTGGACATCACACTGTTTTCTGAGATTCTCTCTACAGCTATTAAAAAAATATACTAGGAAACATCCCTGCCACCATCATCACTACCAAACATCAAAACTTATTTAGTTGGCTTATTTTAAAAATGTATTTAGCATCCATGATGTGTTATGGACACACTTAGGGACATTGATCCCTACTTGAGAAGATCAACATCTTCAGATATGTGTTGTGCAGTCAAATAATAGCCAGACATTTTAGCAGGACCTATGGTAATATGATACTTTCCCTTCTTTTGATACTGGTTTTGCCAATATGGCACCAAATTTCTCAACATAGTACAAAGTAAGGCATTAAAAAAGGATCTGTAATAGTTTTATATGTCCAGACATCCACAACTCACGTGCTCTTAATTCAGTAAGAAAAAATTATGCATGCATCAAGACAATTTTCAGGAAGTTTACAGTTCCCCAAGTCACTTCTGAGGCTTGTGAAATGTCATCAGCTTGTGACATTGGATTGCAACATGAAAGACATTTTACACGTCATCTTGCTTTGCAACGTACCAACACAGTGTCACAAGATTATTACCTAGATTGAACACACTCAGGAAAATGATAAGCCTACCTTATGTTTAAATGCAAATAGTCTTTGAGTTATTCAAGCACCAATGTTCTTGGTCATCAAAGTTCTTAAAGCATGAAGATACATTTTTAATTTTCTCACTCAGATGACTCTGTGAAGAAAGAAAGGAACATCAGCAAACCTTCTCTTTCCAAAAATGTACTTTGAGGCTCACAAGAAGCATAAGAAATTTCAACCGAAAGGATAGAATTTTGGGTTGGTTGTTTCGTTTCATTTTCTTTTCTTTTTTTTTCCCCAGAAATCAGAATTTTTTAAGCAGGAGAGACTGAAAAGGGTCTACACTAGAAAGGGATTGCCCATGTAGTTATGGATATAGCTATACTGGCAAACTCTCCTAACCACGATGCAGCTTAAACTGGCAAAAGAGTTATTTTGCCAGTATCACTTACACCAGTAATCGAATGAAATAGTTATACCAGCAAAGTATGTTTTTTCCAAATAACTGTATTTATACCAGGGCTTTTGCCAGCATAAGCTATGTCAGTTATAAGTGTAATGCCTCCCCCCCCCCCCCCCCATACACACACACTCTGACATAACTTTGCAAGCAAAACTTTTAAGTATAGACCAAGACCTGAGAGGAATTGTGTGGGCAAAGGCCTTTATGGTGTTATGGGGATGGTGAGTCTGGGGGGTGTTGTGGATGTGATGAAGCTGTCTGAGGGAGGCTGTGTGGAGAAAGAGAGATGGGTTCTAAAGTTGAGACTGTGGGAGTTTGTGAGGGCAATGAGCCCTATGTAGGATGTGGAGGTAGTGGGTTAAGAGGGATTGTGGGGACAAAGGGTGAAATCCTGGCCCAGTTGAAGTTAATGGCAAAATTGACATTGTCTTCAATGCAGTCAGGATTTCACACAAATGAGACTAAGGGAGTTGGTGGGGAGAAGAAGTGATTGCCTGAGAGGGTGCTGAAGTGATGAGGCTGGCTGCAAGGATTATATCTACAGAGAGAATACGGGTAGGGCTGGGTTGGAAAATGTTGAGTATTTTCCATCAAAAAATTTCACTGATTTTTTTGATGAAACAACTCAATCCCATCTCCCCTTTTCCCTTTTTTCCCCTTGGAACAGTAGGCAGGAGGAGAAAAATAAGAAGGAACAAACATTTTATATTAAAAAATTTAAAAAGTGTAGGTTCATTTTATTGAAAAATCAAAAAAATTGAAGGAAACAAAAACTTTTTGTGCAAACATTATTTCCATCAAAAAGTCATTTTTAAGCCAAAAAAATATATACATACCACTATAATTGTGGGGACAATAAGGTGGTTTTGATGGGGGTCATGGTGGTGGGGACTGAGGGTAGTGAAACTGGGCTGTAGAGAGGGGTGGTTCAGACTGGTTAAGGGCTGCTTGTGGTGGCTGTGAGACAAAATGGGGGGAATGACTGTCTGACGGAGTTGTACACTGGCGGGCACGGGGAAGAGTTGTGGGACAGGGAGGTGGCCTGACAGAACTGTGGAAGCGGCGGGGCTGAGGCTGGGTTGTGGGGGCAGGAAAACTCCCTGGAGGTGGGTTTGGGGGGCAGCGAGACTGAGAGGCTTGTGAGGCTAGTGATGCTGAAGGGGGTTGGCACTGAAACTCTGTGAGGGACACTAGTTCTGGGGGTGGTGAGACAGTGTAAGGTATGTTGTGGGATGGTGAGGCAGGGGACGGGGAAGAGATGGGGAGGTGATGGGATGATGGGGCCCTGACTCTGAGGGGCAGACGTGGTTGGGGTAGCAGTGAGAGCCGGGAGAGTTGGAGCGGGGGCGCTGAAGGGGGCAACTGGTAAACCTTGCAGGGCGAGGGAAGAAGGGGGACTGAGGGAGAGCTGTGGAGCGGTGGTGGGACGGGTTAGTTAGAGGCTGGTGACAATGGAGAAGTAAAATCGCGGGGTGGACGAGACCAATAGGGGGCTGGAGCGAGGCAGGGATGTTGCTTTGCCTGCGGGCTGCCCTGGGCAGCGAAGCGGGTTTACACAAGAGCACTGGTGCGCAAGGAAGAGGCTGAGGCTGCCGAGTGACGTAAGCGGCCAGTTCCCCCGGTCGCCACCAGGGGAGGCGGTTTCGTTGCGCGGTGCGAAGGCCGCCGGCTGGGAGGAGGCAGGCCTCGGTGGCCCGCCCCGGCTCTCTCCGGCCCGGCATGCAGCGCGCCGCAGTTTGAATGGCGCAGGCTCTGGGGAGTGGGCCCCGGCGCTAGGACTGCCCCGGATCAGCGCCGCCTCCTCGGCTCGGCGTAGCCCGGGCGGAGCGGTACCATGAGCAGCGGGTGAGTGGGCAGCCGGGGTCTCGGGACCGCTCTTGGTCACGGCCCTTCCTGCCTGGGGGCTGAGCCCGGGACCGCTCCCTCTGCCGGGCAGCGCGGACGCCCCGCTCCACAGCGGGGAGTCCCGGCCCGCAGCTCAGTCAGGGTCCCGGCATGGATCGGCCTGGGGCGGAGGTGCTGGTGCCTCTGCGGCGGGGTTGTCCGTCATGTGTTAGACCCTGGCTGGTGCCAGGTGAGAGCCATGGCGGGAGAGGCTGACAGGGACCGTCTCTCCAGCCGTATCCCTTCCGGGACAGGTGTTGCTGCTGGCGGGGGGAGGGGTGCGCTCCTCTCTCGTGACACTTCCAGGCGTGTTGTCACAGGCCTCGCAGCTCGGCCTTTCCCAGGGCGTGGGCTAGCCCCTGACAGCAGCCCTGCGCCTCTCTTTTCCTACCCGCCCGGTGCGCGACCTTGCCACCTTCCTCTCCTCGCCCGTGCTGTGCCTTTCATGCGCATTGGCTGCCCCTTGGAAGGAGACGTTACCCGTGCCATTAAGTAGATGATCAGCCCCTTCATTTTACCTGGCAGAATGTCTTCAAATAATTGTACTTCCAAATGAGCAAGGTTGGGTAGATCTGCGTTTCCTAACAGGATGATGATACAAGCTCCAATTTAAAACGAGACACCAGTACGGCTGAAAAGCATATCCTGAGGTTTGCTGGTCTTTACTTTGTTCAGTGGGTGGAACTGATGTTTTATTCCTGGGGAAAAAGAAGGAAACTCTTCAGATACCTACAGACTGTTTGTGGCGGAACAGTGCATTGCTTTGCTAAAAGGAGTTTTGGTTTTCTGAGGAAAATACATGACTGTTGTGCTGGAGTCACTCAGTATATTTAGGTTTAATTACTGCTATCTGAACAAGCTTAGATAAAATACAAAGAAACGATTTAATTTGTAATGTCTGTTAACATTTTTAGCACTTCAGAAAAAAATTATTTTCCAAAAATAATTTTTTCACTGTGATGTATGCTACTCTTTTTTTTAGGACTGGCTTAAATCTATATGCATTTAAAAATAGTTACATTCTTGGTTATAGATGAATTTCCCTTTTCCCTACCACTCCCCTCCTTCCATTCCTCCTGAACTCCCTGCCTTAAACAGAGAACGTGATAGCTATGCTGGGTGTTCCGTAGAAAATTAAATGTGATTTCAAAGGGAATTTGTAATTTGCTAGTCTTCTTTGTTAGAAGGAATAAATAAAAGACAGTATCAAAACTATTCCATTCAAGATAGTGCTATCTTAGGTCTAAAAAACATTGATATATAGTCTTACATGTTATGGATAGGTTCTACAAAGAATTTTATTGAATTATTAAAATGAGCATTAGTTTGCATTCCTAAACTTATATTTGAGAATATAAGAGAAGAAAGGGGGGATTTGATAGCTGCTTTCAATTACCTGAAGGGGGGTTCCAAAGAGGATGTATCTAGACCAGTGGTTCCCAAACTTGTTCCGCCGCTTGTGCAGGGAAAGCCCCTGGTGGACCGCACTAGTTTGTTTACCTACCGTGTCCGCAGGTTCAACCCATCACGGCTCCCAGTGGCTGCGGTTCACTGCTCCAGGCCAATGGGAGCTGTTGGAAGCAGTGACCAGTACGTCCCTCGGCCCGCGCTACTTCCAGCAGATTCCATTGGCCTGGAGCAGCGAACCATGGCCACTGGGAGCTGCGATCAGCCAAATCTGCGGACGCAGCAGGTAAATAAACCGGCACGGCCCACCAGGGGCTTTCCCCGCACAAGCGGCGGAACAAGTTTGGGAACCACTGATCTAGACTGTTCTCGGTGGTATCAGATGACCGAACGAGGAGTAATGGTCTCAAGTTGTAGTGGGGGGAGGTTTAGGGTGGGTATTAAGAAAAACTTTTTCACTAGGAGGGTGGTGAAGCACTGGAATGGGTTACCTAGGGAGGTGGTGGAATCTCCTTCCTTAGAGGTTTTTAAGGTCACGTTTGATAGAGCCCTGGCTGGGATGATGTAGTTGGGGTTGGTCCTGCTTTGAGCAAGGGGTTGGACTAGATGACCTCCTGAGGTCCCTTCCAACCCTGATATTCTATGATTCGAGAATTGTAGTTATAATAATCATGCTTGCAGGAGGGCCAGTGAGACATGGTGCATCTATGTGTTTGTTTGTTTTTACCTAGTTGTCTTGTCTGTGTTACAGCTGAAATGAGACGATTACAAACCCTGTTGTAATGGAGACAAGCTATCAACATGGCATTTAATTAGTTTAAAAATAATGTGTTAAAAGTCTCTGTCTACTCTTTTGCTAATAATGCACTGAACGGTACCTTGTAGCCACCAAGACCTTGTCTTAGTTTAAAATCTTGTTTGTAGGGGCGTAGCATTTTATAGGCTAAGCATTCTAAAATTTTTGCCTAAAATATAAAGATCTATCCAGATCTAAATCCTGACTTCCAAACTTGGTCAGAGAGGCTGCACTGGTGACTTTGGAAATGCTAGGGACTGTGGCAACTGTGTAAATCACTTGTTGATCAAAGGGATGCCTTGTAGAGGTCAGGACCCAAATAATTAGTAGGAGGTGGCATGGATGTGTGGCTGAGCCACAGGTATAAATTTAGAGGGCTCCTGCAAGAGCTCCTTTTCAAGTAGAGAGAGCCCCTGACAAAGTGAGGGCGCATAGTAATGCAGTGAGCTGCCAAGGTAAGGAGAGTTTGGCTACATGGGGAGGAGTCCAAGGGATTTAAGAAATAGAAAGACACTAAGTCCGCAGCAAAGTAACTGACAGAAAAAAGAAAATATACCCTAAACTTAGGCTAAATAAAAAAGCCCCATGAGTAAAGATGCAGGCAAAAGACCAGCAGCAGGGTGCAGACTACTCAGTTTATTGCACTGATCTGTCTTGTGGGCAGGAGGTATATATGAGCATGCGGTGCAAGACATTCATGGCCCTCGGATACCGAATACATGCACTGGAATATTGAAAGTGTAAGGTGGGAAACTGAGTCTCAAGTCTACCCAGTTTAGCCTTAATCAGTTTTCACCTTCATTTTCACTATTTCAGACGACAATTGTCACTTATACTCTCTGAATGTATATTTATGCCAGGTGATAAACAGATAAGACAGAATTGACAGGAGGCCCAAGTTACTACATTCTGGGCCACTGGGAAGTTCTGTATTTCTTGATCGGTCATTGCCACCTCTGATCTTTAGCCTGGTCCTTGAGACCCATTCTTTCAGTTTCTGGTCTGGTGTTTCTCCAGTGTGGGCCTTGTTCACTTGGGTCTTAATAAATATGTAATGAGGAAATGTATAAACCTTTCTTCAGTCAGCATTAAGCATGTTAAGTGTTGTGTATTGTATGGGTTACCTAAAACAAAGTGCAAGCTTCAGTTTACACAACTGTCACTGTTTGTCATTCTGTTTCTGCATCACCCTGCTCCTGGATTTTCCCAGTAAAGGGAGCTTCTTGTCATATAGGTTTGTTTATTTTATACGTAGAATCATCTAGAACAGCATTATATTTTTCCTGTCAGCAGTAACATCATTTTAAACAAATCAGAAATTCTATTTAAAAGGAAAATTGGCAAAACAACACTTATGCCAGCAAAACTTTGGCCTAAGTGTTACCTCATTTTAAATGCATTCACTATCCATAATAGTACATTATTAAAGTGTAACTAAGAGAGCTCTTAATCACACCATTTAGCAATTCTTTATCTTTATATTTCAATATCAGAATCAGTGTGTGTGTATTATCATCCACTTTGGAGGGAGGGGAGAGGTTAAAGAGCATTCTGACCCCAAAATTTCAGTATTTTCTTTCTTTTTCATTCAAAATCCAACCTTATGTTTGTGAATAATTACAAAAAAAACCCCTTCATTAGCAATTTTCCCTGTTGCATTTTGAGGGGTACCTCTGTTTTAGGACCTTAATAATCATGGTTCCCCAAAAGGAAACCAGGGTGGCTGAAGTGGAGAAGCAAAGTGAGACAGAGGTAATGGAGAGATTTTTCAGGGACAAAGCAGAGTGGTCCCACCTCCTGTCCAACATCTCCTGTCCTGTTAAAGAGGATGAAAGTCTTGGGGCCGGAGAGCATCAACTGGAGCGGAAGGAAATGATCCTATAGTTGGGACTCATTTTCCAGATGATGTCATGATATCCTCTCACACTGAGGATATCCCTCTGGGAGTAGGGACTCCAATTTTTAGGGAGAGATGGGCAATAGTGGTGGGGATTCAATTAGAAGAACTATAGATAGCTAGATTTGTGATGACCGAGAGAACCACATGATGGATTGCCTGCTGGGTGTGAAGATAGTGGATCTCACATCTAGATAGTCTTACAGGTAGTGCTGTGGACTTGTCACTGGTATCTACATGTAACATGGAAGTATGAGAGAGAGGTCCTGGAGGCCAAATTTAGTCTCTAGGTAAGAGATTAAAGGCCAGGACCTCCATGGTAGCATTCTCTGTTTCCCCTTGCAGGGACAGTAAGACAGGCAAAACTGCAAGGTCTCAATGTGTGGATGAGACAATGGTATAGGGATGTGGCTTTATTTGGAACTGGGGAAGCAGTGGCCTGTACAGGAGGGATGGACTCAACCTAAAACAAAATAAGTTTAAAAAATCCTCTACAGCATTTTTAATCTTAAGGGGTGAGGGAAAGTCAATAGCTGGAGAGGAGCACATGGTTCAGTCAGATTATTAAAGGGGAAACTCTATATACCTGTAAAAGGGAAAAGGAAAAAGTTGGTGAAGTACAGGTAGGAGCTAGTGAGGAAAAGATAGATGAGACTCCCATTTAAATATAACACACAAACGCAAGCAACTTAAAACTGACAATGTCCAGGTGCTTATATACATAAGCTAGATGTTCACTCATCTCTTTTACATAGACTAGAATGCCTGGAATTAGACAAGGATATTGATGTAAGAAGCATCACAGAAACTTGGTGGACTGAGGATAATCAACGGGACACAGTAATAACAGGGTATAAAATATATAGGAATAACAGAGTAAGCAGTCCTTACTTGGGGGAGTGGCATTATATGTAAAAATAGAGCCAAATGAGGTAAATGAAACAAACTGGATAGAAATTCCATGCTTGAATAAAGGGTATAGCAATAGGAATGTACTATCGACCCCCTGACCAGGATGACAGTGATTGTGAAATGGTCAGGGAGGTGAGGGTACAAAAGTAGACAGGGCAATAATAACTAAATGTCACCTCAGGGCATCATGCAGAGAGAAAACTTCTAGACACCATAAATGACTGCTTCTTGGAGCAGCTAGTCCTGGAACCCATAAAGGGAGAGGCAGTTCTTGATTTAGTCCTAGGTGAAGCACAGGATCTGGTCCAGGAAGTAACTATAGTTGAACTGCTTGGTAATAATAATAATAATGTTATTAAATTGAACATCCTTGTAAGAGGGATAATACCAAAAAAACACACTATGGTAACATTTAACATCAAAAAGGGGCATTACACAAAAATGAGGATGCTTGTTAGATGGAAATTAAAAGAAGCTGTCATAAGGGTTAAATGTATGCAGAAACACCATAATTGAGGTTCACGCTAAATGTATACCAGTAAAGACCAGAGGAACAAAAGAAGGCCACTGTGGCTAAACAGCAGAGTAACGGAGGACATTAGAAGCAAAAAGGCATCTTTTAAGATTTGGAAGTCAAAATCTACTAGGCATAATAGGAAGGAACACAAAGGCTATGTTTACATTGGCAGCTGAACAACAAAACTTTTGTCTTTCAGAGGTGTTTTAAAAAAACACACACATACACCCCGAAAGACACAAGTTTTGCCCATGACAGATGCCAGTGTGAACTGCTCTTTGTCAGCAGAAGCGCTCACTGCTCATTGGGGGTCGAAGTTTTTTGGCGGCAGGAGAACTGACAAACAGCGGCTATACTGAGCACCTTTTAACGACATGGCTGTAGCCACACAGCCCTGTTGCTAAAAGCTGCATAGTGTAGACATAGCCAAACTGTGGCAGGTAAAGTGTAAAAGTATACTAAGGTGAGCCAAGAAAGAATTTGAGCAGCAACTTGCTAAAGAAGCAAAAAGTAATGGCAAAAATATTTAAGTACATCAGAAACAGGAAGCATGCCAGGCAGACAGTGAGGCCGTTACATGACCAAGGTGTTAAATGAGCACTCAAGGAAAATAAGGTCACTGCAGAGAAACTAAACATTGGTGTTCGCTGCAGAGAATGTGGTGTATATACTCACATCAGAGCTACTTTTGGGCAACAAATCTGAATTACTTTCTCACATTGATGTATCAATAGAAAGAGGTTTCAGAACAAATTGATAAACGGTAATAAGTCACCAGGACTAGAGGGTATTCACCCAAGAGTTCTAAAGGAACTCAAATATGAAATTGCAGAACTATTAACTGGTATGTAAAGTATCTCTGAAAGAAGACTGAGTCGTAGATGGCTGGATGATAGCTAATGTAATGCTGATTTTTTTTTTTTAAAGGGCTTCAGAGACAATCTGGCAACTAGCTGGTGAACGTAACTTCTGTATTGGGCAAATTGGTAGAATCTATAGTGAAGCATAATTATTGAACTCAGGGATGAATATGGTATGTTGGGGAAGATTCAACATGGCTTTTGTAAAGGGAAGCCATACTTCACCAATCTTTTAAAAACTTTGAGTGTGTCAGCAAACATGTGGGTAAGGGTGATTCAGTTGATATAGTGTATTTGGATTTTCAAAAAGCCTTTGACAAGGCTCCTCACCAAAGCCACTTAAGGAAACATGGGATAACAGGGAAGGGCCTCTTGTGGCTCAGTAACTGGTTTAAAATGTAGGAAACAAAGGGTAGGAATAAGTGGTCCATTTCTACAATGGAGAGAGGTAGATAGTAGGGTCCCCCAAGATTCTGTATGGGAATCTGTGTTGTTCAACGTACTTCCTTTCTCAGATCATTAATGAGTGAACAGTGAAGTGGCAAAATTTGTAGATAGTTAAATCCAAAGCAGATGAAATTTAAAGCTAATTTCATATTTTTGAGGTTAACAAGCAGAGATCTGATTTCTTCTTGTTGTTTTTTAAAAATGGGTTAATTTAAATCTTTGTGTAGACAAAGCAGTTTGTATTTTCATATATGAGCTGATAGATAGCAATCCCAGACTTGAACACCACAGGTTGAAGACAAGGCCCATAAGAATCTTTAGAGAGCCCAGAACAATAGCTTCGAGAGATGGAATCTCCCATTCGTTTCAGTGGGGTGTTAATTCCAGTGCCTACTGGTGATTTTAAATGTTGGTATTTGTTGATTCATTGTATAAGAAAGGAGAGAGAGGATCACAGATCTGTGCAGTTTACTGTGAGTTGATCTTATTTTGGTGCCATGTGTTGGTTTCATATTGGAGAATAGTACCACTTATTTTTTCCTAATCAAGAAAGACCCCAAGAAGCCACAGATATACTCAGTCCCCACCAAGGAGAAGCTAAGATAAAGGAGCTCAGAACATGTACAGTCACAATCTACTGAGCGTAATTTTTCATTTGGTTAGGCGTAGGGATGAAACTTGAAGAGTACTGCATACCCCCCGTTTGACACCAGCCCTTTGAAAACCTGAAGCTGAACCAGCTTCCCTTTAAACTTTCATTCCCATCTTTCTGCACACATTGACTTGTTATGAGAGGGTGCTCACAAACACTGTCTGATTTAGATTGGGTTCCGCTGAAGGAGGATCAAACAGAGAATGATCTTGTTTTTCCTGCACAAAAGTGCATCTGCCTTGGCATAGTGTAAGCAGGCACAAAGTGAAACTGGCAGCTTACAAAATTGCTTATAAGTATTCTTTTAAGCAGACTTAATCAATCTTAGTTTTAATATTGCTCTTTTTTTGTAAACATTGAGGGCCAAGGAGAAATGTGACATTCTTTCTGCTTCATGTTTAAAATTAAACCTAAATTCCTGCCTTACTACAAGTATTCACACTAATAATTTTTAATTAATGTGCATTGAACCCATAAATTATCATATCAAAATATGCAGTCTTGCAGATAGGCTGATTGAATGTTCTCTCATCACTGTAATTTCAATATGTCAAGCTTCTAATATTTTAAACTGGAAGCCTTTAACTACAATTTCCTAAGACTGAGGAAGAAAAATCTCTTAAAATTCCATGTTAAAGGCCACTATCCTCTCTTTAATAAACCAATTGGATATATCGTTTTATATATTGTAAAACAAGCTGTAGGTTTCTTTCAGTTAGAATACAGGAGACAATCAGTATGAAGTAATAACTAATAATTTTCTCTTGGTTTTGTTAGGTGATCTGTTACTTGCTATCTAAAATGCCTAAGGGTTTTTAATCTGGAAACACGTACTCATAGCTATATTGAGTGTTCTTAAGAGTGTCACTTTTTTAATATATGTTTGAAAAGATCTGTGTAGCTACTTGAACCAGTGACTGTCTTTCTGTGTGTTGAGAAGGTACCTACAACAGCATGAATTCCCAAACAAACTTTGTTAACTTAGGCCTTGTCTTTGCTAGGAAAAAAGATGTTTCCTAAAACACATGAAAACTACAGATTTCTAGTCTTCTAGGATTTTGTTGGCTACCATGTGATAAAAATACACCTTCCCCATCTTCCGCCATTGTGAACTTACCTGGTTACAATCCCTCAAATATCTTTCCTTGCAATGCAAATACTAAAAAGCAAGGAATTACAGCTACAGTCATATCTAATACAATATCGGTCTACAGTACTCCATTGTACCGAATGCCCTTTTTAAAATGCTGAATTTTAATTCAGTGATACTATTGCAGTCAGTGTGTGCACATCAAACAGTTTGAAAATAACATTACAGTGCACAGCCCTGGAACACACCATTTAAAGTAATACCAATTATAATGTTAAAATACAATATTGCACTAGGTAGGGGAAGAAGGCAAAGTAGATTACATAGTCAATTTATTACCTTAGTAAAATCAGACTAATAAAGTTTTATGCACAAATGTCTTCTACGTACATTCTTAATACCATAAGTGATGGTGGGATTATTTTTTTCCTTTTTCACTTTCTTGATGTGTGTGCTGAGGGTGATGGCATTACCAAAAAGATTTAGTGTGAATTTAGTGTCATAGTGGTAGCAGGGTAATGCTTGGAGATTGTTGGGTGGGACGGGACTGTTACCTTAACTTAAGATATTCTTGATTTTTAGTGTTTGTGTTGTGAGGAAATAATCTCAAAAAACCTTAACTCAAAGTTAACAAAGCTTTCTGTGACCATTTATACTTTTCTTAATGTTACATGTATATGTGGGGACAGAGGAGAGCTGTCTGTGGAGTTAGGAAAGTAATAAGATCTCCTCCATTTAAAACAGTGCACCAGGCAGAGAGAGCTTCAGTCTATGTGCCAGCTTTCTTTGGTGGCACACAAAGCTTTTTATGTGAAGTTGGGTGAACATGGAAGACTAAAAAGCTTTGAGTGCTGGTTGGAGAGAGCTTGTTTTTAGACTTTCTATGCCAGGAATGTAATGTTTCACACTGAATAGAATTGGCTTTTCCAGAAAACTGTGGTATAGGCTATTTTCTAAGTTCACTATTGTGGTTAATTTATTAACTCTGTGGCTCTGGTTCTCCACTACACCAATGGCTCTCAACCTTTACTGTACCCCTTTCAAGAGTCTTATTTGTCTTGTGTACCCCCAAGTTTCACCTCACTTAAAAACTTACAAAATCAGACAGAAAAATACAAAAGTATCACAACACACTGTTACTGTTACTGTTATATGGTACATTTTTACCATATAATTATTAAAATCAATTGGAATATAATTATTGTACTTACATTTCAGTGTATAGTATACAGAGCAGTATAAACAAATCATTGTCTATGAAATTTTAGATTGTATTGACTTCGCTAATGCTTTGTATGTATGCTGTTGTAAAACTAGTTAAATATCTAGATGAGTTTAATTTGATGTACTCCCTGGAAGACCTCTGCATAACCCTGGCTGAGAACCACTACACTGCTGCTGCTTAATGTCTTCCTTGAGGATTTGCAAAAGAGAGAATACTTGGGTGGTATAAAGATGGTTTATTGCAGTCGTTCTCAAACTTTTGTACTAGTAACCCCTTTCACATAGCAAGCCACTGAGTGTGACCCCCCACATATAAATTAAAAACACGTTTTTCTATATTTAACACTATTATAAATGCTGGAGGCAAAGTGGGGTTTGGGGTGGACAGTGACAGCTCACGACCACCTCATGTAATAACCTCACGACCCCCTCAAGGGTCCTGACCCCCAGTTTGAGAACTCCTGGTTTATTGGCTCTGTGCTAGCCCCTGTTGGAGGCATATCAAGGGACGGGGACATAAAGTACAGTTAACTTCCTGGCTGCCAGAATGTCCCTTGTGGCTGTAGGTAGTCAGATGTATTCAGACGGGCCATTAGGCTCTGAAAGCTGTACTGGGGGAATGGCCCAGTGCCAAGGTGGGCCAGGATCATGGCAGGGGAACCGAGGTTACAATGTGGCCAGCCAGCACTGCTTCAAACGTGTTGGCTTCTATTTAATAGAGCTTTTCAATTGTATTAAGCTAACACACTTGAAAAATACACATTTTGCCTAACAAGGCAGGGCTTTTATCAGTATAATTTTATATAATCCATTGCAGGTGACATCTACCCCAACCTCCAGCTAAACCTAACCTAACTTATGAAAAGTGCACAGACACTTATATAGTTAAATGGCAATGCTTTGACACTAAGGATCTTGCTTAATTAGTGCTACATACTTAGAGCTGGAATGTGTTTAATTGGTGTCAAACTAAAAGATGTAGAAATATGTAGTAGTTAAAATCTCTGACGGGCAAAAAGCGTTGGTTTGGTATAGTTCAATTGAGTTGGCTTAATGTGACTAAAAAGGCTCCTTTAGGGTACGTCTTCAGTGCAGTAGAAGACCTGCGGCTGGCCCTGGTCAACTGATTCACCCTTATGGAACTCAGGCTACGGGACTAAAAATATCAGTGTAGATATTTAGGCCCAGGCCTGAACATCTTCTGTACTGCTATTTTTAGCCTGTCAGATAAGATCAAGTCTCAGTGCTGTGGGGTTTAATTACTGTAAACAGACCCTGAATGCTCCTTAAGACTCAGGCTAATATATTTGAAATTGTCTTAGTCTGTACAGTTAGTTTCTGTATCAGTATTACTGTCTGTTAGGAATGTGACTTTTTAATTGATATAGTTATAGTTGTACACATAGTGTGGGCATAATTGTGCTGGTATAAAGATGCTTTATGTCTGAATAGCTTAGTCTCCTTCCTGCATAGCCTGTATGAGTATTATTACTGCATCAGCAGTCGGGTAGTACCACTTTAACTACACCCAAGTAGTACAACTTTTGTGTGTAGACAAGGCATGTATTGTCTGAAACCATACAATATGGTCAGCTATGTTACCCTGCGTCTTAAAAAGCATTAAGAGGGCTTTTTAGTCATACTAAGTAAATTCTGTTGCAGAACATCTCTGGTGTGGCATCAAGACAGAGCCTGAGAGCTCTCAAAACAAATGTGGAATTTTTGAATTCTGTGTTATAATTACCATCAGATCCACAGATGAATAAAAGTTTACACTGGTCTTTGGGCCAAGAAAGGAAAAAAGTAATAATGCCACAGGAGGAAACTACCATAGCTAGCATGGCGGAGGCCCATGCAGATATCGCTCTGGGTATGTTTAATTTCTCCCTCTTTCACAATGTTTACTTTTAGACAAATTTTTATGTAATCTCAGATAAAGATGAAATTTTGCATGTGTTGATCGCATAATTGCAGTGGTAGAATGCATCGTTGTTGCAGTGTGGATTTTGTCTCAGCATTGCTAGCTCTACTGGCCTAGAAGGAAGTATCTTTCCCAAGTTGAAGGAGCCAAAATCTATGTCAGTAGGGGCATCAAAGGGAAGGAATGCTACCTCTGTAACAAGGCTCACCCTTCCTGTAGGTCCCTCTGATAGTGTTCTGTGGGAATCCAGATCTAGGAATGACTGCTGGGTGTGCCATATCCCTGCCTTCCACCCTCTGGCCCATAAGGCAGAACAGTGCAGATATCTGCAGTAACTTGTATAGATTTCCTGTCTGTAATTTGGTGCTCTCTCTTGGGGAGATGGCTGTGGTTTGGTAATTGGAGGAGCCCCAGGCAGCATGGCTTATAGAGAAACCATGATATTAAGATTGTTGCAGACAAACAGGCAGCAGCGTGCAAGCACTGATCCTCTTTTTGTGGCCTTTGCCACTAGTAAATTATAAGGAATCTGTTGGTTTAAGGGACTGAACTCCCAGCTTCTTCCATGTTGGGGTGTTGGTAAATCTCAGCCCCTAGTAAAAGAGTGAGGTGGGAACTGTAAATTAAAACCAGTGGGGAGTCTTCACTTCCCTGCATAGGGGAATATTGGTCTTTTAATGTGTAAATAAATGTCTGTTATTAGGGCCCTACCAAATTCATGGTCCATTTTGGTCAATTTCACAGTCATAGGAATTTAAAAATCATAAATTTCATGATTTCAGCTATTTCAATCTGAAAATGTAAAGGTGTTGTGATTGTGGGGGTCATGACCCAAATAGGAGTTGGGGCAGGAGCACTGCCTTCAGAGCTGGGCAGCTGGAGAGCGGCAGCTGCTGGCTGGGAGCCCAGCTCTGCAGGCAGTCCCGCCGCCAGCAGCAGCGCAGAAGTAAGGATGGCATGGTATGGTATTACCTTCAGTAAGCAGTCACCACTCTCCGGCAACCCAGCTCTGAAGGCAGCAGCGCAGGAGTAAGAGTGGCATGGTATGTATAGTATTGCCACCCTTACTCTTGCACTGCTGCTGGCAGGGTGCTGCCTTCAGAGCTGTGCACCCGGCCAACAACTACTGCTCTCCATCCATCCAGCTCTGAAGGCAGCGCAGAAGTGACCCCCTCCCCCACTCCAAAAAAAAATAACTTTGCAGTCCTCTCTGTAACTTTTGGGTTAAGACACCCAATTTGAGAATTGATGGTCTCCCCTGAAAAATCTGTATAGTATAGAATAAAAGCACACAGAAGACCAGATTTTGGGGCAGGGAGGGGAGAGTGAGCAGATTTCACAGTCCATGACATGTTTTTCATGGCCATGAATTTGGTAGGGCCCTAGCTATTATGAAGTAGTTACTAAATTGGAATGTTAAACATAGATAATTAATATCAATGTGAATATTTGTCCTTTGTTAATGTAATTAAATAATGGCATGGAGTGTATAGTTGTCTTTTTATAGGCACTTATGTGCTTCAAACAACTAGAAAACAAAAGACATGGACTGGCAGGGAATTCTACTGGCAGGCAGGCAGCAAGTAACTTAAAAGGGCGGGGGGAAGGAAGAGCAAGAAAGCATATAAAAATATTGCACTGGTGTTACTTGCAGGCATAGTCTGTAGCAGAGAGTGGTCCTAGGAGGAAGTTTGCCTTCAAATGAGGAAGCTGAAAGGTGTACTATCAACTTAATTTTTTTTAGAATTTCAGTTTAAAAAAAAAAAACACCTTTCTGCTCCTCTATTTATAGTGGGATCTTCTCAGTCTTTCTGCCTTGTTAACTGACTATAGAAAGTGCTGTCAATTACACAAAGTAAATTGAAAAATATTTTTTTCTTCACTAACTTTTGTTTTCGTAATCTTATTTGTAATACTAATAGGAGCAACGCTTTCAGACAAATATAACCAAGTTGAGCATCGCTTTTTAAAAGCACTAGCACATGCTGAACGAAGTAGGCAATTGACCAAAAGCCCATAACCCAAACTCCTTTGTGTGAGAGGAAAAAGGACACAACCCTACCTGCTTCTGTGACATAATTACAGGTGAAAGTAATATTACAGAAAAGTGCTCCTTTTCATCTTGGTCACAGATAAGTAATATCAAAACAACTGCAGTCTTCTCTGATCTATGAGAGCCTGAATCTAGCAGTCAGAGTGCTGGCAAATATTAACATAAACCCATTTCCCTTTAAAGATAATTGGCTAGAGTGTGGATTGTCATTTGTCAGCCTTTGAGTCTCTGCCTCCCCTTTATAGCCTCAGCAAAGCTCTTTGTACATACTTAATTCAGTCATCCACCTGGGTCACCTTCCATATATGAGCATGTGGTGAGATTCATGACTTAATATATTGAGCTAGTCCCAGATTGTAAACAGATCCAAAACATTGTTTGAGTAATTCTATGACTCCTAAGTGGCATAGCCACAAAAGGTTGGTAGAAGTCTTGGAAGAATGCTGTTTAGTTTTACACACACAATAATATTTTGAGTGGATCACAAAAATAATTGCTGGCTTATATAAATAGGCTTTGCAGGATTTGATTTAAATAGTTGGTAAATGTCAGTTTTACTTGACACGTTGAAATTAATGAAAAAAATAATCCATCAGTAACAGTTGGCAACCACCGCCTTCTCTGCACCTTGTATTTGCAGGAATCTAATGTCACCAGCCCCACAGCTGCATAGGGAACCCTCTGCAGTCCTTCTATTATGCCTCTGCTCACCTATTCTCTGGCAGAGAGTACGTTTTGCTCATGATTTGTGTCAAGCTGCATTAGGATGGTACCTGGAATGTAACTAAACAAACTAGCATATACATTTTATTTTTATTAAAAACAAGCCCTTAATACAGTACATGACCTATTGTACTATATTTATAAAGCTTGGCCTCAAAAGTTAAATGTTTTTCCTCTCATTCTTTCTTTTTATAGAAAAATCGCCTTTAACTTAAAGTTTTTTTAATAGACGCATGGATTGAACATATTTTTTATTTATTTAAATGTTTTAAGAGATTATAAATTTAGGCCTTAAAGTATTTTGTATTAAGTTCAGATTTCATTTCAAACAGGTTTATTTAAAAAAGAAAATTTATAATTCATATAAAAAAATAAAATCACTTTTATCCACCTTGCTTACGAACTTTAGTACTTTGGTTCAATTGGTCGTTTTAAAAACACCCACCAGATAAAGCTGTGATAGTTTCTTTATAGAGTACTCTACATGTATCCAAATCTTTACAACCTTGTCCCAAAAGAACTGCAAGTTAATAATGCAGCTGTTGAAGCTGGACCTCACAGAATTTTTAGTTATTTCATCAGCTTAATGTTTTGAAAATATGGACTAATGATTAAATTGCCTTTTACATAAGCTGTGCTTTGAATTAAAGAAGACTTAAATGTATTACGTGGTCTGCTAAAGAAAATTAAAAGTACCTTTTTCTGTTCATTTAAAGCAGGTGCTTTTATGGAACTTTCAGAAGAACACTGTTACGAAGTAAAAAAGTGAAAGTTGTGGTTGGGCATTTTTTTGTAATGTGGACACTTCCCCCAAAACTGGACTGAGATATCAATATATACATTACCATTTGACAGCTTGTTGATGGTCTTGATATGTAACAGTTTCAGTCTTTACTGATGTGGTCTGGTTTCAGATAATTGCTTAGAAATAAGTGCAATACATTACAATACATCCAGTCCGCCAAATTTATACTATTAAGTTATCTGACAAGGCACCTGGCCTTGGTTTATCAATAATATCCTCAGCTATGAAGATATTTTTTCTCATCAGTGCAGCTGTTGGAGTCTCTGCAGCATGTGAGCTGATAGATTTAATTTTTTTTCAAAAAGAAAAGAAGTACTTGTGGCACCTCAATCTTGATTATCATACACATTGTAAGGAGAGTGATCACTTTAGATAAGATATTACCAGCAGGAGAGTGGGATGGGGGGAGGTATTTTTTCATGCTTTGTGTGTATAAAAAGATCTTCTACACTTTCCACAGTATGCATCCAATGAAGTGAGCTGTAGCTCACGAAAGCTTATGCTCAAATAAATTGGTTCGTCTCTAAGGTGCCACAAGTACTCCTTTTCTTTTTGCGAATACAGACTAACACGGCTGTTACTCTGAAACCAATTTTTTTTCAGTGACTTGTAGGAATGGATTAACTTACTCTCTACTGAATGAAAGGGGACTCACTTATCAAGTCACAAATAAGTGGCAACCAGCTGTTTCCAGTAATAGGACTGATATACAGTAACTCCTTAATTAATGTTGTAGTAATATTCCTGAAAAATGCTACTTTAAGTGAAACAATGTTAAGCGAATCCAATTTCCCCATAAGAATTAATGTGAATGGGGTTAGGTTCCAGGGAAACTTTCTTTTGCCAGACAAAAGACGATATACATACACACCTATATACATAGTATAAGTTTTAAACAAACAATTTAATACTGTATACAGGAATGATGATTGTGAAGCTTGGTTGAGGTGGTGAAGTCAGAGGGTGGGATATTTCCCAGGGAATGGCTTACTGCTAAATGACGAACTAGTACTTGGCTGAGCCCTCAAGAGTTAACACGTTGTTAATGTAGCTTCACACTCTACAAGGCAGCATGAATGGAGGGAGGAGACACAGCATGGCAGAGAGAGAGAGAGACACTCACTGTGTGTGTATGTGTGAGAGAGAGAGAGATGCACATTGCCCCTTTAAGTATGCTGACCCCACTCTAAGTACACTGCCTTTTTAACTAGATCAGCAAGCTCTCTCTGTCCTGAGCCCTGTCCGTCCCCCCTGCTCTGTGGAGATACCCTGACATTAGCACCCCTTTTCCCCCTCTCCCCCTCTGCACAGCAAGCAGGATGCTCCTGGGAGCAGCTCCAAGGCAGAGGGCAGTTGAGGGGAGGGACAGCTGAACTGCCTGGCAATTGATAACCTGCTGGGCAAATGCCGCTCAGGGAACTTAGGGGAGCTGATTGGGGGCTGTCGGTCCATCCTGGTTCCAAGCCCCCACCAGCTCACTCTAACAGGCTGCTCTTTCTGCAAGCAGTGGACAAAGCAGGCGGCTACCAAACAACGTTATAAGGGAGCACTGCACAACTTTAAACAATCATGTTCCCTAATTGATCAGCAACGAAACAACGTTAACTGGGACAACGTTAAGTGAGGAGTTACTGTATTGCATAGAACACTGGATCTCAAAGTACAGATTGTTATAGATCTTAACCTTCCAAATGTAATCCTGATCTTTAAAGTGTGTGTGTGTGTCCTCACACATACCCTATGAGTAAGGCTGTTTTAGTCACAGGTATTTTTAGTAAAAGTCATGGACAGGTCCCGGGCAGTAAACAAAAATTCACAGGCCCGTGACCTGTCTATGACTTTTACTAAAAATACCTGTGACTAAAACTGGGGGGAGACTCACGGGGCACAGCCCAGGAGATGCCATGGGTGCTGGGGAGGGAGGATGAGTTGCAGCCCAGGGGGTGCCGTGGTGCTGGAGAGTTGGGCATGGCCCGGGGGGGTGCCAGGGGTGCAGCCCAGTCGGGCACAAGTGCTGGGGGGGAGTTATGGCCTGGCAGGGAGTGTGGGTGCTGGAGGGGGGGGGTTGATGGAGCTAGGGCAGGCTCCCTACCCAGTTCCTGGTAAGCAGCAGCCCTAGCTGCACATGCTGCCTCCCCTCCACCTGAAGCCCCAGTTCTGCAGCTCCCATTGGCTGGGAACCGCAGTCAATGAGAGATGCGGGGGCAGTGCCTGGCTGCTAGCAGAGGCAGCATGTGGAACTAGGGGAACTGAGGGAGAGGAGCCCCCCTCCCATCCCTACCCCACTCCCTGGTAAGCAGCAGCCCTGAGCCCCCAAACACCCAAACTCCTGCTGCTGGGGAGGGGGGCAGCCCAGCGACTGCCCCAGCAGCAGCCAGCGCGACTGACCCGGAGGCTGCCTGAGCTGGTCAGGCAGCTCCTAGGCCAGCTGCACAGGGCTGTTGCAGAAGTCATGGAAAATCACGAAATCCGTGACTTCCGTGACAAACACGGACCCTTACTCATGAGAAGTAATTGCATGTTCAAAGTTTCATCTTGATTTCTCACATTTCTTAACTCTTCATGAATCTTATACTTTTGGTATATTATGAATACTTGTGATGTAAATTTACACTAATAGTATAGATACTAAATTTGTGTTGAATGGACATAAATCTAGGTCTAAAATTGGTTATTTATAATCAAGTGCAGTTGAGGCACACAGGTTATCTGTGTACAGATGGTAAGATACACAAGCATCAGAATCTTAGTTTAATGTTGACCATACTCACCATTTTTATTAAGCAAAACTAAAATGGTCAATTATAAATGTGATAAGTGAATGTTTCACATATGTTGCAAAGCATAGTTAACGTTTTATAAATGAGAGAAACTCCAATAGCTAATTAAGTATGCAGTTGCCTACCTTGAGAAATGTATAGTAAAGCAAATGACAGGTAAAGATTTTGTATGGGCTTTTTGTCTGAAATTTCAGGGACGAGCATGCTTTTCTCGATATCCAGATGAACATACGTCATTAATTTTATTTTCTACTATGTTTTCTCCTGAAATCCACCAACTTACGTGTTACTTAAATGAGTCTCTTCCAAATGTAGCAGTAGTGTATGCTAGTCTTTTCCCAGTCAGATCTGCATAGGTTTTAATTTTAAATGATAAATCTTCACATTGCAGACTTCCAGTTCATTTCAATTGGTATCTGAAACGCTTCTTTTTAGATTTGAGCAATTGATGGGAAAATCTATTGCAGCTGACTCCAGCTAAAATGGTGACCAGAAATCACAAATGGAATAGCCACAATAACTTCTGAAGAGCAGTATAAGCTAGTTTTAGTAGAAAATACTAAGTTTTTTATATATACCAAGTTCTGATAACAGTGAAGTGAAGCACTTCAGGTATGTACTTTTGTAAAGTGCTTCTAGAACTTGTAAGCAGGGCATCTTGTTTCTTGATTTGCACAAGATGGCTTGGACAGAAACCTGTAATAGAATTCAGTTTTTGGACTCTGAAGTGGTCTACACTGGCAAAATATGGGAACCCATAATTCACAATGGATACATACTCTTTTACCAGAGATGCCTGAACCCTGCCTACGCTGCATCTTCTACCAGTAGATAATTGTAAGTCCCATTTTTGTCAGGGTGACCAAGCCAAAGTCCTGTACCTTAAGTATGAGACTCTTTCCTCTAGGAATGTCATGCTCTGTATCAAGTGACTTGGACAAATGTTAAATAAGTAGTAAGTATAAAACTCAGCAGACTAGCCCACACGCTAACACCCGAACCAGAGCACTATTCCTGTTGTGAGCAGTCTGACAGAGTGTGTGTCTTCACTGCAAAGTTAACTTAAGTTATAACTCGTGTAGCTCTGAGCCTGACGCCATCCATGCAAAATCTGAAGCTGAAGTGTGGTGCTTTAAACAAGCTAGCTGGCCTGTCGGGGGTATAGATTGAAGCTCAAATACTACTACTACTACTGCCTGCTCTGTGGTGAGAGCTAGAGAGTATTAAAAATATTATATAAACCCAAAACAATCTTGAAATTGAGTGGTGATTTTTTTCAAATCTAGACACACATACACATTTATGATTTATCCTGTTAGAAATGAACATTAATTCAAAAGGCATTTTCTACAACACCTTAGAAAATACTGTTAGTACTGAATAGGCCAATGATGTCCCAAATACTCCTAAGACAGTAAAGGAAGCTGACTCATAAGTGTGACGTAATTGAGCACAGCTGACAAATTGTCATAGTCCGAGTCTTTACAAAAGGCCTAAAAACTGCACAGATGTGCATCCAAAGGACCAAGAAATCTCCAGTAACCAATACCTGTAAAACCGAAATGCTGTTGGGCTCTAACATTATGAATTTTGTCAGTCAAAGATAAGTTACTTTTATTATTAAAGGAGTTCACTTTAAGCATTAGTGCAACATGCAGAAATGATTCAGCAGTGCTAAATTAGGTTGCCGGACAAGTTACTCTTTTGGCAATAAATTAAAAATGATCATTCTAAGCCTCCTTGTACTCTTCTTTTTAATCTGAAAGTGAATAATAAGACCAGATGCTCTCGACTGGAATTCTGATCTATGACAATTTTCAGTTGCTTTCAAACCACAAACTGTGCTCTCCTTAAGGAGTGACAATCAATGACACTTTTTCATCTGACTCTTATAAAGATTAATGTGGTCTTCAGTGGAGTCTGTCACTTGATTTAATATGGGGGAATCAACAAGAATATTTGTGTTTGTGAACAGATACTATGAATGTTATAGTGGAATGGAAGCTTAGAAGATAGAAGAAATTGCTGATTAAAATAAACTAGGGATGAAGGTTTAATATATTAAGTGGAATGACACTAAACAATGTAAAATACAAAAAAGCCATGTAATGTGCTCTTAGAGATTTGTGTTCGGTAATAAATTACTAGTTTGTCAATATCTGAAGTGACCAAGTCTCATTGTGGATTTTCAAGGTGACCTGCAGAATAGTAAGGAGCACAGGGATGCTAGAACAGGGGAGGCCAAGGGGCCATGGCCCTCCTACTTTTTGTCATGGGCCAGCCCCTGCCCCTCCTCTCCCCCGCCCAAGGTGGGCACGCACACACACCCATGCAGGCTGGAAGCCGCAGCTGGGCCATGGTAAGAGACACTCGGTCAGCTGTGGCAAGCCGCAGACCCTCCACCTGGGTCAGCGGCTGCTCTTGAGGGTCCCCCCACCCTGGCCAGGTGGTGGGCCCCAGGTTCCCTGGCCCAGCTTGGGCGGGTCCTTGGGTGGAAGAGGGGGAGAGTGCTGGGGCACGGAGGGGTGGTGCCTTGTGCTCCCCCTCCCCCCCATTTTGAGGAAGAATCCGTCGCCCCTGAAAGAGGATGTATACCCCTTTGGTTTGTGATGTATAAAGGAAGCGCAGAACGACTTCTTGCCCACCTCAGAATAAAAAACTCTCTGGTTTTTAACCCTAGAAATATCTGACATGTATACTCTGGCAGTCTTAGTTTTGCTAGAGAATGCCTCCTTGCTTTCAGGTGGGTTTGTGAGCTTTTCTAGCCTTTAACTGAAGAAGTGAGGGTTTTGAATCTTTAACAAAGAGGCTTTCTTACAGTTGTTTCAGATGTCAGTGTTTCCAGAAACAAAACTGAACCTTTAATGGTGAGAATAAAAATTACTCCCCATTCAGTTAATCAGGTTTCATTTGCATATTGTCTGTCATAAACTCGTTCATTTTCCAATATTTACACCTACTAGCTTTCCAGTTATCCATAGTCTTTCATGTAAAGCAGAATAGACAGTACCTGAAATCTAATTGTAAAAAGGGGGGAAAGCAATAAATATTTTTTTATTTCTTTACATGTCAGATAATTTTGGCTAGATCACAGACACTTACCAACTTGGGTAAAATGCCAAGGCAAAGTTTTAGATCAAAAACACTCACTGATGGAGAGAGGCAATGTTTGATAAATTGAACTATGTAGAACTTGGAAATGTGATTAGTTTGGTGGATACCATTTCTGTTTAGGATCACATCCTTAGAGTTTTACTGAATAGACTAAGTATGTGAAACTGTGCCCAAGCTGCTTAATTTCTTATACGCTTCAGAACCAAAGCCATGGCTGGGATCTGACTACCTCCTGTCCCCAAAATGTGGACTTCCAGTAACCTGCAAGGTAAAGCCACTTATTCCTCTTTCTACTCCTGTACCTTCCTTACCCCCCTGCCCCAAATTGAAAAGATCTTTCTAAGAGTAGATTTCCTGCTGATGCCCTCATTTGACAGGAATGGGAGTGAAACCCTGCTGTGGGCTTCCAGTACCTTATTCTGAGTTCTTATGCCCCAGAATACATTGGCTTCAGGCTCCTGCCCATTACCCCTTCTCTCTGTTCAAGATAGCAGAAAACTTAGGGGGGGATGGTGTCCCACATGAGGAAAGAGAGGTTGACAGTCATCCATCACTCTATAGGCTTGTGCACTAGTGTTTAGTTTAGGGTGACCAGATGTCCCGATTTTATAGGGACAGTCCCGATTTTGGGGGCTTTTTCTTATATAGGCATCTATTACCCCCCACCCCCGTCCAGATTTTTCACACTTGCCCTCTGGTCGCCCTAGTTTAGTTCTACATTAATAAAACTCAACTTTAGATGGGGTTCAGCTTTTATTATGAAAGGTTTGCATAGATCAAATAAGATAATGCTTTCAAATTTAAGTGTGCTCTCTCCCTAACACTTGCATGTAACTTCCATCAATCTTAATTTATTATGTTCTCCTGTGCAAGTTACTGTTTTGAACTAATAAGACTCAGCTGCTCTCTAGTCACAAAGGGAACATTTAAAAATCATCCAAGTGTCTAGATTCCAAACTGTTGTCTGTGACCCTTCTAAATGATGTATCAAAACATAAAACTAATTCTGTACAAGATAATTGTAGTAGCAGTGACTTGAGCATCGAACTAGCTACCTCCTGAAGAGTAATGGAATAGTAAGCATTAACTAAAAGTGGTAAAAGTATGTTGTTTGGTCATTTTAGATTTAAATTTTAAGCATTCCAAAGATCCACACTGAAGGTGGGGAGGGAGGGGGGCAAAGCAGGGGCTATGTGGGTTTGTTTTGGATTTTTTTCGGGGTTTTTTTTCTATTTAATGAATGAGTTGTTCATCAAAGAATTGAGACATCGTTTGGTCTATTGGAACAATTGCACTGTTGAACTGCAACCGAGGTAAACATGTTCTTAGATTAAAGGTGAAATGAATTTCTTCTTTTAAAAGCACAGTTGCAAAAAATGGCTTAATATCTTAATCCAAACCACAAGTATCATTTTAAGATTACAAATAAATATACTTTAATGGAGAAGCTTGCCATGGCCTACATGTACAGTTGCATGCCTTTCTTGTAAAAATTAGTGGCAGCATAAACAGAAGAGAGCCTGCATTTCTTATGCTTGTTTTGAGGCTGTCAGATTTTACAGGAGAACAGAACCTTGAACTTGGATTTTAGTGTGTAAGTGAAGGAACCCATTCCTCTTTTAAATATTTTGTTCTAAAACGTATGTATTCCTAATTATTAAGAGACATGAATAGACAAATTATGGTCATTAACATTTTGTATGTATTATAAAAGTATTTCAGTTGATATGAACATGTTTGTTTTTCTTATTATCCATTTGGTACTAATAGTTCTTAAAGAATGGCTGTAGTTGTGTAAATATTTCTTAGTTTTGGAATAACTGGCCACTTAGAGATCTGGGGCAAAGTTTGGGGATTGGCCCTGCTTTGAGCAGGGGGTTGGACTAGATGACCTTCTGAGGTCCCTTCCAACCCTGATATTCCGTCTGTGAGTAGTCCACTTGGGTAATATCGCACCTGAGCAGGACCTGCAAGTAAGTATGGTGAAAAGTTAGATGTTTGGAGTATCAACATACTTGTCTTTGTACAGATATTATTGTAAAATCTTTAATTCTTATCAGATGAGTATCCTGAAAATTGATTAGCTTTAAGAATTTGCTACAAGCACCAAAGTCCCTTAAAAACCCTGACCTAAGTTTTGTTTCTAAGTAGCATTTTTTTTTTTAACATCTAGCTTCAAAAAACATGATTCTCTGCACAGACGTATTCCAGACTTCACACTGGAGCAGTTTTATAACTGTAAAAAGGTCCAGAAAGTAGATTTATGGTAGCAAGAGATCACTTATAAATATATGATCATCTCAAAAGGAAGATGCAGAATTATAATTAAATAAAATTCCCAATTAATGCAATTCAAAAACAATGGCTAAAGGCTGGCAACTGAGAAATGTTCCATTTATTCAAGATGTATTTATGGATTCTACTGTGGTAATTTATAAACAAAGTGTTAGTGGAGCTCATTCTCTATGTAACACTATTAAAAGTGACAGTTTTTATTGGATGAATGTTTTTTTATTTTTGCTTACTTTTTTTTTCTTTTAAAAATTAACCTTCAGCAAATCTTTCAGTATGGAAAGTTGATCCATTATTACTATGAGGTGGTCAGTTGTTTTCTGGAGCAAACTGTTTATTTTTCATTTTACTGCTGAACTTCATTCCCTAACCCAGAGATTTGGCATATGTTATTACATGGCTTACCTACATGGGAACACCCAAGAAAGTTAATCTGAAATAACTAGGGGTATGAAGTGAATAACAAAGTGACTGAAGCTAAACTGAATTAAGGCTCTTTAATTCTGAAGCCTGGTCTACACTGGGAGGGGTGGGGGTGGGAGTCGGTCTAAGTTAGGCAGCTTCAGCTATGTGCATAATGTAGCTGAAGTTGATGTATTTAGATCTACTTATTGCGGTAGGTCAACTGCTGTCGCTCCCCCATTGACTTTGCCTGAGCTTCTCGCTCCGGTTGAGTACTGGAGTCGACGGGAGAGCGCTCGGCGGTCGATTTATCGCATCTTCACTAGACGCAATAAATCGACCCCCTCTGGATTGATCACTCCGGAGGTAAATGTAGACATGCCCTGAGTGAGGGTGTTCACACCGTGATTTAATGTGGTCTAATTAATCCACTTCAGATTCACACCCTTAGTTATTTCAGATGAATTTTCCTGGATATCCCCAGATTATCTTCCTACTTCAATGGCACTGTGATGTCATTGACCAAACTGATATGCTGTTGCAGGGATCGGCAATCTTTGGCACATGGCCTGCCAGGGTAAGCCCCCGGGCAGGCCGGGCCAGTTTGTTTACCTGCCAGCTCCCACCTGTGGATCCAGCAGGTAAACAAACTGGCTCGGCCCACCAGGGAGCTTACCCTGGCGGGCCGCATGCCAAAGGTTGCCAATCCCTGTGCTATTGTATCAACAGCTTTCACAGAGCTTGTGTGTTGGGTGGGGGTTTTTTTTGTTTTTTTTTTTTGTTTTGTTTTTTTTATTGATCAAGCATATAGTACCGTTATGATTGATTTTAGACTACTTAATTAGGTTTATGCTGTAGGGCATTCATTTCTAACTGTGCCACTGGTGGCTTTCTTATATCTTTAATTTTTGCATGTTACATATACATTTACATAACAGGTAATGTAAAAGGCACTACTACTACTGAACAGAATATTTAAATGCAATATCTAATTATTGCTAATTTTATTACACCATTTTTATGAAAGAATACTGTCAGGAATAGATTACATAATGAACAAAGATGCTCATGTTCACATCTAACAGTGAAACAAGCAAGTTTTTCCAGAGTAAGCAGTAGTCGCAGCTCACCTCCTGCCCACGTATCGTCAGCTGTCATAGGTTTGTAGGCATCACAGCAGAGGCGAGTCTTAATTTAATTTTATTGAATGGTGCCACACGCAGATCTCAGTTTATCTCTAGAATGGGTACTGTGCAAACAGTATACGTCCAAACTTCACCAGTCTACCTTGCCACAGCATTTCAACCTTCATCTACAGCAGGGATGGGCAAACTTTTTGGCCCAAGGCCCACATCTGGGTATAGAAATTGTATGGCGGTCCATGAATGCTCACGAAATTGGGCTTGGGGTGTGGGAGGGGGTGAGGGCTGTGGCTGGGGATGCAGGCTCTTGGGTGGGGCTGGAGATGAGGACTTTAGGGTGTAGGAGGGTGCTCTGGGCTGGAACACAGGGTTGAGGTGCGGTGGGATGGCTATGGGGTGCAGGCTCTGGGCAGTGCTTATCTCAAGTGGCTCCCGGAAGCAGCGGCATGCCCCGCCCCCTTCCAGCTCCTACACGGAGGCGAGGCCAGACATCTCTGCTGCATGCTGACCCGTCTGCTGCCCTTGAAGCTCCCATTGGCTGCAGTTCTTGCCCCTACTCATAGGAGCCATAGGTGGCTGTCCCTACACATAGGAGCCATAGGGGGTAAATGCTGCTGCTTCCAGGAGCCGCGTGGAGTGGCCCTGACGCTGCTTCCCATCGGAAGCTCGAGGGCCAGATTAAAACGGCTGGTGGGTCAGATCCAACCCATGGGCAGTAGTTTGCCAACCCCGATCTACAGACTGCCTTCTAAGGGTGAAGGGGGAGAGTAGCCTTGAGCTTTCTCTGTTGAAGCTGCTAACAAAGATATTGATTGTAATGTTTTATGAACATATAAACTAATTTCCTATCATATTTTTAATACTTGTTTGTTTAATCATTAGAACTTCAGTTTGTTTAAACAGTAAAGTTCTTCTTATGGGCTGGTATCTAACATACCGTAAGATATTGTAATCTTATGAATGCATTCTTCTGCAGTGGATTTTCCGTGTGTAGATAAATACCACATTCTCTGGTTCATGGATTTTTTCGATGTGGTGTCCTATTCATAATACACTTGTCATTTTTCTGTAATATTGTATGCAACAAGTAAAAATTTAAACATACCTGATAAGCACTTTCTACGGAACCGTTTGGCTATTGTACTTATTACCGACAAATACTTGCATCTCTCTACAGTTGGCATGTTCTTCTAGGCAATGTATGGGGAGGAAAGCTATAGGTTTTAAATTAAACGAATTACCCCCAGTGTCCATTTATAACCTAATGTTGCATGCTAAAAACTAGTAATGAAAAGATTTGAAAGATCAGTGAACTTGAAGCTGGCACCTACCTACCAAATCTGGGTAGGTCTTTGTTATGGGTGACTTACATTTTGACCCTACCAAGCTTTCTCCTTCACCTCCACTCACCCCACACCCCCCATTTTGTCTTCCCTCTTGCATACAGGTTAGATGTTCATTTTTCCCTTCTGAATCTCTTGCATCCAATTGCTGTCTGTGTTTTCTTTCCTGGTAGAATTGTTTAGATTTTCTTCTAGATGGTAGCCCTGTGAGCTTGTAGCAGAAATGATTAACTAGTTTGAAATCAAATTAACACTTTTTTTCATGAAATATTAGCCATGCAGTTTTGTTAATTACTTATTGTTGCAAGGTGTTTATCCGAAGTTTGTTGTTTTGTATGGCAGCACCAATCTCCCAAGTGCCTTAGATAAGGTTCCTCCCACTAAATGCTTGCAAAACAAGTAGACGAAGGGTGGAACTTCAAATGTTCTCCATGACTGCCACCCGTGATAAGACCTCACTTTAATGTCTGCTAAATAATGGCACCCCTACATTTTGTAAATTACCCAGAATGTTTTGTGGATTTGTATAGTTATTTTAATTTGTCTTAACAATCTCTAAGATCTGTAGGTAAAAAAACTGAATTTTTAAAATTCACTGATGTTTAAAAATTCAATTCCCTAATTTGTAAATTGTCTTGAAAACTAGGGATTTAGGAGATTATGGCATCTGAAGCCCACAATGTTAGAAAATGGAACCTGTTGCATACCAAGGGCCATCACATTGATCTCAGAAAAAGGATCTCTCATTCCACTAATAAGAACATGAAGGAGGTAAGTTTATTTACTTTGTTACTATTTCCTCAGGTAAACTTATTTACCTAAAACTATAAATTTGATGCTAGTTAATTTAGCTGTAACTTTAAATAAACTAAATCAAGGCAGAGATTTTTGTCCCAAGGTTATAATGCATAGTCATAACAAAAAAAAGCAGCAAATACAAAACAGCTAGCTAACAAGACACTATTACAAAATCACAATCTCCCTATGCTGAGAAACTCAAAAGAAACCCCAAGCCCCAATCACCTCAGCCCTCTCCAGATGCCTGTATGAAAAGATGGGTTTTGCAGTATTAAATGAAAGTCAATAAATTTGTGCTCTTCCCACCAAGATGGGGGAGTAACTCCAAAGCTGAGGGCCCTCGTGGAGATTCCTACCACTGGAGACTCTTATAAAACCAAGAAAGCTCCAGCTTAAACAACATCCACTGATCAAGGTAGTATTGCATGGAAAGAGAACCAGTCTCTTAAATAGGGTTTTGGCAGTCCAAAACACCTTAAATAAAACCCAGAAGCCAAAAGGTACCAGTGCAAACTGTGGAGCTTAAACAAGTTTGCCACCACATTGTACAGTAGAGCTATTCAGAAGCTGAAGCTAAGATGCAGCACTATGTAGGGTTCTGCAATAGTTCGATCTAGAGATGAGAAGGGCATTGACAGCAAAGTTAGCATCTGGACCTGCCTGGAAGAAAGCAGTCCTCTGGTTACTGCTGCAATTTGATCATCTAAAAGCAGCTGGGAATCTAAACAGACCTCAAGTCAAAAACTTCTAAAACAAATTAGACATAAACCTTCAACTAGGAGAGTGGGAATCACCTTAGATATCATCTGGCTGTTTTTTCCCAAACCACCGTAATCCGTTGTCGTCTCATCTGGATTGAGTCTCAGCCAGTTTCCTGACATCATCTCACCCAAACACTGAGATATGTTCCACCACGCTTTTCAGGCTGGACACAAAAGGGGAATATCAATTCTATCGAAATGAAGAGAGAAGATGACTACATGAAAGTCGCAGGATGTACATTATTCTGGAGAGGGTACCTGAAAGTTGCTTTATTTGTATGAAGTGCCAGCAGATAGATGATGCAATGGAAGAGAATATCCAAGGGTTGGCGATGCAGCTAGAAACTATGGTTGAGTTTTGAAGGGGATTTGAGCAAATGATGATGGGAAGGAGAGAAGAGGCTGAAGGGAAAACACAAGACTTGCAGATGCATGCTGAACCATAGAACTATGAGGGTAGACTGCTGGATGAGGAAAGTGGCCAGTGGAAGTATGTGACTATGAGAACAAGGCAGAGGAAAAGACCTGTTAGCAAAGGAGAAATAGAGCTGATGAACAGTTGTGCTAAGCTGGAAAATGAAGGGGCACAGCAGACGATGAGAGAGCAAGAAAGAAGAAAAGAGTGGCTAGTCCTACAAGAAGAGAGGCGGAGTTTGGAGCCCCAGGAGAATAGAGGATGACTTGCAGATGATTGTATAAAAGACAAGAAGACTGTATCCAGAAAGAACAAATGGTGGAAGGCCAGAGACTTGCACCAACACCAGGAAGAGGCAGGTCTACATGACTGGGGTCTGCCTACTAAGAAGAAGAGGCAGGCTTGACACCAGAGCTGATCTGGAGAAAAGAAGGGTGTGTTGTCTGCTGGGAACTAAGGTGTGGGATGTGAACCTGAGGCTGAAGAAGATCCTAATAGGAGTAGGAAACAATCCACTGATTGTCCTTCATATGGAAACAAATGAGACTGCTCCATTCTCCCTGGGATCCATCAAAGAAGACTACGCCAGGCGGGAGAAGTCGCTTAAAGAAGTGGAAGCGTAGGTAAATTTCAATGGGATTCTATCCGTCCCTGGAGGAGGAGAGCGTAAGCGAGATAAAACTGATGATCAACTTGTCAGTAGCTCAGGCATTGGTGCTGTAAGGAGAGCTTGTAGATGTTCTGCCATTGGAAGCCACAACTGATTTTAAAAGAGCTTTAACCTAGGAATTTGCGGGAGAGGGGAGATGTTCATGTAGTCTCCACACCTGATTCTAATATTGAGCAGGAGGAAAATCAAGTAACAAAGAATACAGCAATGGAAAAGGAAGATCATTTCATAGGAGAATGGACAACAGAAGAAACATGGTGCCAATACCGAAGACCATATCAGGTAGAAGATACTGTCAGGAAAGTGACTGTACTTAATCAGCTGAAAAATCTGGGTGGAAGCCAAGCAGGAATAACTAAGAAGTCTGTACACGAATGCAAGAAACCTGGTAACAAAATGGAGGAACTAGAATACTGGTGTGGGAAGTGAAACCAGATGACAGAGGGATAATGAAGAAACAGTGGACAGTCATGACTGGAATACAGGTATTTAAGGGGATGTGCTTTCAGGAAAGACAGAAATAAAAGTAAAGGTGATGGAGTAGCATTGTATATTAATGGCTAGGTAGACTGTAAAGAAATTAGAAGTGATGGAATGGATAAAACAGAGTCTGGGACACAATCACTTTGCGGAAAAAAAAGGAAGAGCCTCTCCCTGGCATGGTGCTTGGGGTTTGCTACAGACCCCCAGTATCCAATCTGGATATGGTTAAATATTTTAATTAAAAAAATATTACTGGGAATTTTGTGATTATGGGAGACTTTAATTTCCCAGATAGAGATTGGAGGACAAGTGCTACTAATGGTAGAGCCCAGATATTGCTGGAGGTGATAGCCAATAGCTTTGTTCACTAAGTACTCACTGAATTAACAAGAGGTGATACCATTTTAGATTTAATATTGGTAAGTAGTGAGGACATTCTTGGTTCAAGTGATCATGAATTCATTTGGTTTAAACTAAATGGAAGAATAAACAAAAATAGGACTGCAACTAGGGTCCTAGATTTCAAAAGGGCAAACTTTAAAAATGTAAGGAAATCAGTTAGGGAAGTGGATTGGACTGAAGAACTCAAGGATCTGAATGTGGAGGAGGCTTAGCATTTAGTTTCTGCAACTTTGATTTAAAGATGCAGATACTATCTGGAGCCTGCATCCCAAGCAAAGGAAAAATATTCATAGGGAAGGGCTGCTGATCAACCTAGATGAACAAACATTTCAAACAAGAGAAAGCAGAATGCCAGCAATGAATGGAAGAAGGTGTGGATAAGCAGGTAAAGCTACCTTTTGGAGGCCAGAAAGTATAGAGAGAAATTGAGAACTGCCAAAAGCCAGGTAGAGCTAGACCTTGCAAATGAAATTAAAATCAATAGTAAAAAAAAGAAAACAAGGAAAGAAGTGGGACCCCAAAACACTGAGGATGGGGTGGAGATGAAAGATAATCTAGGTATGGCCCAACCCCTAAACAAATACTTTGCCTTAGTTTTTAATAAGGAGCTTGAGGACAGTGGCAGGGTAGCTAACGGAAACAAGAATATGCTGATGACGGATTCTGCTCGATAACTATCCAAAGCAGTGCAGACCAACGTATGTTCACGTTCATCATCTGAGTCAGATGCCATCAGAAGAAGGTTGGTTTTCTTTTTTGGTGGTTCGGGTTCTGTAGTTTCCACATCGGAACGTTGCTCTTTTAAGATTTCTGAAAGCATGCTCCCACCCTCATCCCTCTCAGATTTTGAAAGGCACTTCAAATTCTTAAACCTTGGGTCAAGTGCTGTAGCTATCTTTAGAAATTTCACATTGGTACCTTCTTTGCGTTTTTGTCAGATCTGCTGTGAAAATTTTCTTAAAATGAACAACATATGCTGGCTCATCATCTGAGACTGCTAATAATATTAAATACAGAATGTGGGTAAAAGAAGAGCAGGAGACATACTATTCTCCCCCAAGGAGCTCAGTCAAAATTTAATTAATGTATTCTTTTCCTTCGAGTGTTTGCTCATGTCCATTCTATATTAGGTGTGTGTGCTCGCCACATGCACTGGTGCCAGAAGTTTTTCCCTTAGCAGTATCTGTAGGGGACTGGCTGTGGCACCCCTGGAGTGGCACTTGCATGGCGCAGTATAAGAGGCACCGCTGGCTTCCCCCACACTCAGTTCCTTCTTGCTGCTAGTGATGGTGCTGGAACATCTGCTGCTTCGGCTAGCGTTGTCTCATTCTCTGTTTGCGCAGACTCTGTAGAACTTGTAGTATAGTTGTAGATAGTTACTGTTACAGTTAGTTACCCTTAGTAGTAGTTTAAGTCTTCGTAGTCCTAGACAGGTCTCAGCCAGGGGAGTGGGCATGCCCCGGGCTTTGAGACCTGTGTTTGCTGTAAATGGCCTATGCCCATCAGGAATCCATATATCAGCTGCCTGAGGTGCTTAGGCAAGGGGCACATAAGCGACAAGTGTCATATTTGCAAGTCCTTTAACCTAGGATGAAGAAGGAGTGTGAAAATTGCCTAAGGGCCCTCCTAATGGAGTCAGCACTCACTCAGGCAGTCTGACTCCGCACCGAGCACCGTTGCCTCCATACACAGTGCTCCGCTGGCACCGTTCACGAGCCAGCATCGGTCTCCCTCCATGGTCATGAAACCGAAGAAGAATGTGAGGGGACTATCTCCTACCTTCCATTACCAAAAGGAGAGGGCTGGGGGCAAGCCAGGGCAGGCAGGGACACTTGGGGGAGGTGCGCGGGGGCGGCAGGCAGGGTTGGGGGAGAGATTCAGCCCTGAAAATTGGTGGAGCCCGGCCCCCTGGGCCCTGAATTTGCTGGAGCCTGGGCACCACGGGCCCATACAACTCGCCACCCCTGACCACCGACATGGATCTGGCAAACACTCTTGGTGCTGTCGCTACGCCAAACGGGAGGACTGCAAACTGGTAGTGTCGGGGGGCCCACTGTAAACTGGAGGAGGAGACTCTCATGAGAGGGGTCCCTGAAGAGGGATGGGGAAGGTGGGGGGAAGGGGATGGGGAGCAGAAAGGAACTGGAGGAATTAACCCTGCTCCACTGTACTGAGGACCCAGCGGTCCAAAGTTATAGCCCTCCAGGCAGGGAGGAGGAGGGAAAGGCAGTTGGAGAACACAGGGAAAGATGAATCTGGGGAAAAGTCTGGTAGGTCGCCCTCGGGTGCACTCTCAAAAGGACTGTTTGGCCCCTTGCTTGTCACAGGTCGAGCCTGACTGAGCAGAGGGCAGAGGCGGGTGGCTCGGGTTGCGCTTATAGCCCTTGGCTTGTTTGTGGGGCTGATCCTGCTCAGGCTGGTTATCATGATTGCCCCGGCCTGGCCTGGCCAGCACTGGTTTGGCATGCTCATGAACCTGACAGCGGCCCCTGCACAACTGACCAGATCTGCTATCACAGGACCAGGTCGGCTCTTGCACCCCAGCCTCGTGTTCCTCTACCTCTCGGCGTGGATGCTGTTTGGCTGAACCTGGAGGAGCAGATCTGCTCGGATGAAGTCCAACAGGTCCTCCCAAGGAGTAGGAAACCCTCAACCAGAGTGACTTACCTGGCCAAATAGACAGCGTTTTCCTGCTGGGTGTCCAAGCATGGCATCTCTCCCTTGCACTCTTCCATATAGTCTGTTTCATCTCAGGAACCAGGGTCTGGCACACACTTCCATTAGAGTGCATCTCTCAGCCATCTCCGCTTTTCACCCGCCAATACAGGGCCAAACAGTGTTTTCTCATGACGTGACAGTCAGATTCTTGAGAGGCCTTGAGAGATTCTTTCCGCAGGTACGAACCCGTCCCACAGTGGGATCTTAACTTGGTCCTCTCCAGGCTCACAGGCCTGCCCTTTGAGCCACTGGGCTCCTGCTCCCTTTCCCACCTGTCATGGAAGGTTGCTTTCCTGGTGGCAGTGACATCGGCAAGGCGAGTGTCTGAGATTAAAGTCTTGATCTCAGAACTGCCATATACAGTTTTCTACAAGGACAAGGTCCAGTTGAGGCCCCACCCAGCCTTCCTGTGGAAGGTGGTATCTACCAGGACATCTTCCTCTCGGTGTTTTGTCCTAAGCCACACAAGACCAGTGAGGAGAGGTGGCTGCACGCCCCGAATGTCCAAAAGGCCCTGGCTTTTTACCTAGAGCATACCAAGCCTTTCCATAAGTTGACTCAGCTCTTCATCACCACAGAGGATAGGCAGTGATGAGCTGCCAAAAGCTGAAGAACCGGTTTCTTCAGTCACACCGGGTCTTTGGTGGCACTGAAGGACCCGCCGCCAAAGTGCTGTTGAAGACCCGGAGCGCCACCGGGTGAGTAAAAATTGCCTAAAGTTAACCATGTGCTTAAGTGTTTTCTTGTTACAGCATTCAAAAACTTTCTAGTTGCCTCACAGCACACTGTCTGGTTCCTTGTATTCTTTAACAATCGGTTCTAAACCAGCTTCAAAATTTAACAACTGGTTCACGAGAACTGGCTCCAGCTCACCACGGAGTATAGCATGAAGGGCCTTCCGGTGTCCTCGCAGAGGATTTCCAGCTGGATCACATCTTGCATACAGTCCTGTTACGATCTGGTGGGGGTCCAGCCACTGCCGATTGTCAGAGCCCACTCAGTGGCCTTCCTGGCGCACAACACTATCCAGGACATCTATAGAGCTGCGACGTGGTCCTCTGTACACATGTTCATGGCACATTATGCCATCACTCAGCAGGCCGACACTGGCTTCGGCAGAGCTGTTTTGCAATCTACATGTTCACAAAATCCTACCCGCCTCCAGGGGTACTGCTTGGGAGTCACCTAATGAGCAAGCACTCGAAGAAAAAAAGACAGTTACCTTTTCCGTAACTGATGTTCTTCGAGATGTGTTGCTCATGTCCGTTCCACAACCCGTCCTCCTTTAACCTCCTTCCCCACTGTCGGAGTTTCCAGCAAGAAGGAACTGAGGGTGGGTGGAGCCAATAGCGCCCCTTATACCGCGCCATGTGGGTGTCAGTGCAGAGGGTGCCAGAGCCAGTCCCCTACAGATACTGCTAAGGGAAAAACTTCCGGCACTGGTGCATGTGGCGAGCGCACACACCTAATACGGAATGGACAGTCTCGAAGAACACCAGTTACAGAAAAAGTAACTGACTTTTTTTTTTTTTTTAAACAAACGTCATCAGCATGGAAGCATGTCCTCTGGAATGGTGGCCAAAACATGAAGGGGCATAGGAATGTTTAGCATATCCGGCACAAAAATACCTTGCAATGCCGGCTATAGAAGTGCAATGCAAATACCTGTTCTCACTTTCAGATGACATTGTAAATAAGAAGCAGGCAGCAGTATCTCCTGCAAATGTAAACGACCTTGTTTATCTTTGCGATTGGCTGAATAAGAAGTAGGACTGAGTGGACTTGTAAGCTCTGAAGTTTTACATTGTTTTGTGTTTGAGTGCAGTTATATAACAAAAAAACCTACATTTGTAAGTTACGCTTTCACAATAAAGAGATTGCACTACAGTACTTGTATGAGGTGAATTGAAAAATACTATTTCTTTTATTTATCATTTTACGGTGCAGATATTTGTAATAAAAATATGAGCACTGTACACTTTGTATTCTGTGTTGTAATTTAAATCAATATATTAGAAAATGTTGAAAAACATCCACAAATATTTAATAAATTTCAATTGGTATTCTATTGTTTAACAGTGCCATTAAAACTGGGATTAATTTTTTTAATTGCGACTAATTTTTTTGAGTTAATCGCGTGAATTAACTGCGATTAATCTACAGCCCTAGTTCAGAGCACACTCCTGAACTGTTAATGCGTGTCACCAGGATCCACAGGGACTGTTAGTCCACAGCAGGCTAATGTATGGTATATTCACACCCCAGCTTGTTGCAAACTAATTGTTCGTGTAGACAAACCCTAAGTGGATGTTAACATAAATTTTAAATTTAAATTGAATATATGCACAAAATTCCTAAAGACTTTAACATGAGCTATAGATTTAAATAGAATATTAAAGCAATTGGATAATCTTTATATAGTTTTGCAAGTCTTATGAACACAATACGTGTTCATATGAAAATTATTTAATCTTTATCACTCTAGAACAGGGGTGGGCAAACTTTTTGGCCTGAGGGCCACATCAGGGTTGCAAAACGGTATGGAGGGCCGGGTAGGGAAGGCTGTGCCTCCGCAAACAGCCTGGCCCCCTCCCACTTCCCACCCCCAGACTGCCCCCCTCAGAACTCCCAACCTCTCCAACCCTCCCCCCCCCCGCTCCTTGTCCCCGATCACCCCGACCCCTGTCCACACCCTGGCCCCCTGACAGGCCCCCTGTGACCCCCGACCCATCCCTAACTGCCCCCCAGGGCTGCACAGTCCCCCCGGGGACCCCACCCCCTATCCAACTCCCTTGCTCCCTGTTTCCTGACCGGCCCCCACCCCTGAACCTCCGCCCCATCCAACCACCCCCTGTCCCTTGACTGCCCCCTGAGACCTCCTGCCCCTTATCCAACCTCCGCCCCCTTACCATGCCAGCGGCAGGACGGTTTATTGGAAAGACTGAGAGGTGGGCGGGTGCAGGCTGCACTGCCCGAGCGGCAGCGAAGGGGAGACAGCGGGGGGGAGGGGCCAGGGGCTAGGCAGGACAGTCCCACTGGCCGGATGTGGCCTGCAGGCCGTAGTTTGCCCACCTCTGCTCTAGAACCTTAATCCTCTTTAAAAATCTCTACTGGCTAGAGATTCCAAATACTAAAATAAAGTGGGAGGTTACAAGTTAATTTTTAAATGAGAAAATTACTGTCAAGAATAAAGAAAAGGAGTACTTGTGGCACCTTAGAGACTAACAAATTTATTTGAGTATAAGCTTTCGTGTCATGTCAGGGTTCCTTCCCCACTCTGAACTCTAGGGTACAGATGTGGGGACCCGCATGAAAGACCCCCTAAGCTTATTTCTACCAGCTTAGATTAAAACTTGCCCAAGGCACAAGGCTTATGCTCAAATAAATTTGTTAGTCTCTAAGGTGCCACAAGTACTCCTTTTCTTTTTGCGGATACAGACTAACACAGCTGCTACTCTGAAAACGGTCAAGAATGTGATTTTCATTTTAAAGGTTTTTGTAATGAAGATTAGTTATCTTCAAACATTTATATGCTTAATTTTTAAAAGGTTCATCTATAATCTATACAGCAAAATCTTGATTTAGTGTTGAAGGATATCTGCAGTTCCTTTGATTATCCATACTTATTCAATGCATGAATGTTAGTACATGAACCTGTTCCAGATAGGTGAAGATGGAATAATCAAGATTATATTGTATATAACTAGCTATAAACTGGTATGTTTTCTCTTTATGCCTCCATCCTTACCCAATCCTGGCAACCAATATATTAAAAAGGTTTGTGGCTTGTAAATTAATTTGATACAGGTGACTTTTCTTTATCACAATCTCACTACCAAATTTAGATAATTTATATTGATCACACTCCTCCACCACACTTGTAGAAAGGGAAATTATCTCTGATGTCACAATCCTACCACTCACCAAAGACATCATAATCCCATCTCTGAACAAGATGCTCATAGGGCAACTGTGGAGGGGTAGCTACACCTTTTCAAACCTATGCATCTTTCACAGATACAAGCCAGCGGGAACAAATTAACAAAGGCCACTGCTGTACTCGGTTGGGGGTTGGAAAACATTAGTAAAGCAATAAAAGTGGGGGTGTTCTGTTAAACCGTGGAATTGTTTTTTAAGCCTTCTTATAATACTGTTTTTCCATAGGGTAAGAAATCTCCAAAACAGTTGGCTTCTTACACAAACAGGTAGGAGAGCTACTGTTTAGAATCTGAGGGGGAAAAGGGGCAAAACTATCACTTTTTAGAACTGTTTCTTGGATCTTTGTTTTAAAAATACTAATAAAAACAAGAAATTATTTGAGATCCTTGTACTTCTATATAGGGTCCTTCAAAAGCTTATAGGAATAGTAGTGGTCAATAACTCCATTGTTGGGGTGGATTTTAAGTTCTTTCTTGGGAGCTTTCTGCCATATCAAAGGGAAAGCCATCAGATTAGATCCAATGTAGGAACTCCGCTTTTGAGGGCATAAATCAACCCTTCAATTTTGTTGCTTGAATTATTCTCATTCCTGGAATACTACATATGGGCCTTCAGATAAATACAGGGAGGGATATTAACAGAAGTTGTCACTATGCAAATGACCTAATTAAAGTCTTAAAGCTTCAGAAAGATAGCAAATTACTGTTTTTGGAAAATAAAATCATTTGATTAAAATAATCTTTAGATTTAAGGCTTAAATCCATTAAAATATCTTAGTGTTTAATGACTGTGAATTATACATAACATTTTACTTGATTTCTCATGAATATTCTCTTGTTGCAGAACAACAGTTGGACAAACTGTGACCAGCTCCCCTTTTCTTTTCAAAGTAGTATATTGTAAAAGAAAAGTTCACTGTTATACTCCAAAACCTTGTTACAGAAAAAAACAGTTCCCTAAAGTCAGGGGCTGTGAAATGGCAAATAAGGAAAATGAACTGGCTTGTGCAGGTAATCTGCCGGCAAAACTACACGACAGTCATACGCTTTTATTAAATGCCAGTGATTCTGGCTCCGCTCAAACACAAGGTCCCTCATCAAAATACAGTGGATTTTTTTCAGAGGTAAGTCAAGTTTGCAGAAGTCTTTCTTTTAATACAGTTGATGCCGATCACCTCAGTCCATTATTTTCATTTTGGTTTTATTACATTAGCTGCAGATGCTTTTAAAGAGACTGTAATTAGTCTTAACTTATGGACCAATAAAAGAAATGAACGTTAAGTGAGTGTTTTGGAAGTAAATTTCTGCCAGGGAATGAATGGGTGGGAAGCAGACGAAAAACAGTATCCTTCACAGGAGTATTTGACCAAGCCCTGTGAATGCATGTAGTGTCACTTCTTGTAATTGGCTCAGAAGGCCAGATAATTTGTATGCCATAATAAATTTTAATGAGTGACCTGAAAGAAAACCATAATTAAAATCACTTAAATGCTGAATGCTGTCCTTTTATATTTGTGTAGATTCTCTGCACTACTTCCTAGGTGACCATGTATTGAGAGATGTGGGTGATGTAATGCTGTAAACATCTTCCAAAGTGTTTCTCTGTTATTAGTCAAAGATGTGTTGTAACTAGGTACATAAAAGAATGTATAGGTTTAAATTACTGTATAGGGACAAGATTTTCTGTAATGAGTTCTTAAATAGGCTCCTAAATCCTTGTTTAGACATCTAAATAAGTACAATGACATTTTTTCAAAATTGCTGGACATCAAGCAGGTCCCATGGAAATCTGAGAGATTTGCAGGTGCTTGACACCTCTGAATGTCAGGTCACTTACTTAGATATCTAACTTTAGGAACATTTTTTAAATGGTGGACCAGAGTAATAAATCTATTTGTGTTGCATTTTTTTTTATTAAAGGGAAACTTATGAGCTGTTATTGGTTTAAAAAAGATAATAATACTTAGTGTTTTGGACCTCTGCATTTGAAGATTACTTGATTTACCTGTATTACAAAAATTTAAAATTCCTTCTACACAAATAAGATTTGTCACCATTTGGCTAGAAAAACTATGTCAGTGTAATTATATTGCAGGAATTCATTGTGCAATAACTAACCAATATTTAAGTTTGAAAACCTTTTTGTTTCTTAAATACAGGTTTCCCAGGACCATGATACTATGGCACAAGTTCTTTTTAGTAGAAATCTGAGACTGAATGTAGCTTTAACCTTCTGGAGAAGGAGAAGTATAAGTGAACTCATAGCCTATTTAGTGAGGTAAACTGAGTGGTCTGTTTTTTAAGTTTTTATTTTTTAAATTCTTCTCCAATGCAGTAGCCATCCCAAGCCTGCTGCAGCACTGTAAACTTTATTTAACTTGAAACAACTTGTAACTTAGCTACAATTCCTGATGTTTTTTTTTAAAATTAATCCTAGTGGAATTACACAGTATAAGATAATCAACTAGTAATCTAACCTATTTTTCCTTAATGTCTCTAGGATACAGGATCTTGGAGTAGTGGTAGATTGCCTTCCGGTACTTACTAGCAGGTAAAAAAAAAAAAAAAACCAGGAGGAGGGAGTTTGAACAAGGTTCAAATGAATTGATCCAAGTTCATGTACTTTAACATTACTTTATTTTAGTTTACAGGAAGAAAAACCATATATTTCAGTTGGCTGCTGTGTAGATCTATTTCCTTTAGTAAAATCTCTGCTTAAAAGCAAATATGAAGAGTAAGTATCAAAATGAATCACAATATTAATATTTTATATCAGAACCTTCAGAATGGTTCAAAAGAATCATTCCCCACCAGACTCTTGGTCATGAACTCCTCCTCCAATCCAAAGTGAATAAAGTAGTCTTCATGGGCGCTGATACACTTTTCTTCCCTTCAACTCCCCCACAGAAGTATCTCAGCATAGTAGTGGATCCTCCTGCTGTTCACTTCCCCACTCCTTCCATGCAGGAAGCACTCTGCAGGGATTACTCTTCTGGTGTAAATCCCTATCCCCGTTTCCTCCAGGCCCAGTCCCCGAGTGGTGCAAAAAGCGCAAGTTTTTTTGTTTTTGTTTGTTTGTTTTTAGCCAAGGGTTCTCCACAGCTGCAGAGGAGGAAGCTGTCTTTGCCCTTGTTTCAAAATGTATTCACAAACACTAAAATCTTGTAGACCCAGCACCAAAGTCTTGATTCCAAGTTATGAGACTACCTGATGGAACATTCTGATGCAGAACATCTTAACATCCTTTATTATGTGAGGTTGCCTCATCATTTCAAAGTAGAAAATACATAAAGGAATTAAAATGTGAAATGATTTTCCTTCATGATTTTTCCAATTGCGTTGTCACCTTCTGAGCTTTATAATCTTTTAGTTAACCCTCAAGTAAAAGGGAGTCTGTTTACCTCTCCTTTCAGTTGGTGGATATGGTGTCCATCTGCACCAAAGGGAGGGTAGGTACATAATATCTAAATATGTTATTACAGGTATGTGATAGTTGGTCTAAACTGGCTCCTAGCTGTCATTAAGAGATGGTGGTCAGAACTGTCTGCACACATGGAAAAAGTAAAAGATGGGTGAGTATGATATCATGGTATTGTCACTCATTACTGTAGTAGTGTAGTTATTCAAAAGCTGCATTAAATTTATTCAGACTGTTTTGTCCTATCATCACAAGGCTCAGATATGTGTTCTCCCAAAATGAAAAAGCTTCAGGCAACATATAATAACGTGAAAGTAAAAACTTCACTTCTTCAAGTGATGGTCTCTACGTGTATTCCACATGTGGGTATGCGTGCACACCATGCGCCTCTGTCCGGAAGCTTTCTCCAAGCAGTGTCCACTGACCCACACATGTGCGATACGTCTCCTCATGCTCCTGACAGAGGAGGGTATATGTGGCAGTGCAGGCCGACACCACTCCAGTTCGTTCTTATTGCCACATTATCTGAGTCGAAACCCGTATTCCTCCTTCACTCTTATCCAGATAAGAGAGTTGCCTTTCACTGTTGTAAATAGTTTTATACTTACAATAGTTAATATAGTTATTTATGGTTGTATGACTCAACCCCTTGCCACCCAGAGACTATGCCGAGGATCTCAGGCTTCAAGAACTGCATCTCCTGCCCTTGTTCCTTTTTCATCAGTGATGAGCATCAACAGTGCCTATATTGTCCGGGAGAAACACTTTGCCAAGATGTGTGCAACATCTATAAGCCCTTCCTGTTCAGAACTTAAGAGGCCTTTGATCTCCGGCTTGGCAAGTTCCTACTGGAACAGGCAATGAGGCCACAGATGCACTCAGATCCTGGCCAAGGAGACCCTCCAGTCCAGCAGCCTCCACATGCCTGAATGCAGAATTACCAACTCTGATGAGCAAGGACAAGTCCCACCACACGAGCAAGAAACACCCTCATGGGCACAACAGCAGATCCTCACAGCAGACAGCTCATAAGAGACGCATTCCCTCCCTGAGCTGTGCAAGGTCAGGTGAGATGTCACAAGCAGATCCTGCGGAACCAATGCCAGAGACCGCCCCCAACCCGGCCGGAGGGTAAGACTAAGAAGAAGTAGGATCTCTCAGGACCGCCAGTGGCCTCAGTACCAGGACACTTAGCGTGCCCATCTATTACTGCAGCTCTGGATACTCCATCAGTGCCACTTTACCACCACCTGCATAGGACTATGGAGCCGGATTCCCTCTGGAGTCTCCATGGGCACTATGCAGACTCAGACATTCTTATCTCCAGAGGCGGTGATCCTGCCATACTTGCAGTCCGCACTCCTCTCGAGCCCATCCATTCTCCAGGACATCCCCACACCAGAGGACAAACTGCTGCTCCTGCTGCAGGAAAGGCCCCTTCCATGTTCATTGGACTGGGACCTTCCAGTACCAATGGTCCTGCCGTTTCCACTGGAACGGTCATCTGACTCTGAGGAATTCCAGGACTTAACTCAGCTAGTTTCGCCTTTGCCTCACAGGAGCCTAAACAGGCAGCTGAAGCAACCCTACCCACCTGGCTAGGACCCCTGAGGGAAGCCTGGTATTGCTTCCCCATGGACCCACCCAGACCAATGGACCACGCGTTCTGGCCCTACTGGAAATGCTGGGACCTGTACTACATATTCCCAGCACCATTTCAAGGTTCTTATCGTGCCTCTCACACACATCAGCCTGCTCCGTCAGTTTATGAGGAGGAAGACGTGGAACCAGTGCCACTGGTTCCAACTGGAGCCACCTCATCATTAGCCGAGGCAGTCATCCATTTGCTGCTCTGTCCGCCAGATGATCAGCAGTACCATGAACATCTGCAGCGGGTGGCTACCAACTTGCAGATTCTGCTGGAGGAAGTCAGGATCCTCAACAACATCTCCTGGACATCCTCCAGCCACTGGAACTCTCCAGAGTGGCCCTCCCTATAAACAAGGCCATCCTGGAACCGGACAGTGTGACACACTCCAGCATCACGTGCCTCCACCCCCGAGGGATGCTACTTTGGGCCGGCTAAAGGCCCTTTCATCGGTGGGTCTGCAATTCTGCATAGTGAACTACCAATCTGTGCTAGCTAAGTACAACTTCAACACGTATGGCAGGCTGGCAGAGTTTAGGGACGAGCTCCCTGTGTAGGATCAGGCCCAGTTCCAGGCCCTAGTGGATGTGGGGAGGCAGGTGGCAAAGGACACCCTCCAGGCAGTAGTGGATGCCAGCCAACACTGCTTCCCGTTCCTTAGCCACCGGACTAGTGCTGCGCAGGGATCCGTGGCTTCAGTCTCCGATGCTAACCACCTGATTGCCAGTCATCTTCAGCAGCCATCTTCCCTTTTTTGCCCACAGTTGGGGCAAAATCACCACAGACAGTTAGGTACTGGAGATCATCCATCACAGATGCTCCATAGAGTTTCTTTCATTCCCACCTGACCCCCTTCAAGGGATCCTTCCCATCAGTTGATTCTTCAGCAGGAAACATAGTGAGATAGAGAGTGTCCCACTTCAATACCAGGAAAGGTGATTCTATGCACCATACTTCTTCCTTCTGAAAAAAAGCAGAGGGTGGATACCAATCCTATCAGCTAACTACATTAATCAGAAAGTTGAAATTCCGCATGGTTACATTGTCATTGATAATCTCCTCCCTCCAAGAGGGAGCTTGGTTCACAGCTCTCTACATGAAAGATGCACGCTTCCATATAGACATCCACCTGTCTCACAGGAAATTTCTTCGTTTCATAGGGGGACATCAACACTATCAATTTCGCATCCTTCCCTTCGGAATAGTGACAGCACCATGCGTCTTTTCGAAGGTATTTGCGCTCAGAGCGGCTCGGATGAGATGCTGTTCCCTTACCTGGACAATTAACTCCTTGTGGGACATTTTTGACAACAATTTTTCTCCACTATCCAATCTCTTAGAAGACTCTTGGCCTCCCTAGGGATCTGTGTGAATGAAGACAAGTCCGTTTTACCACCCATGCGGACAATAAATTTTATTGGAGACTGGACTTAGTTGCTGCATAGGCCTTCGTCCTAGCAATGATGAGCACCCTGATTGCCTACATTTGCAGCAAACCCCACACAATAGTCAGCTAATGCTTCTCTCTTGGGGCACATGGCAGCCTGCACCCATGACGCCTCTTGCAAGACTCCACCTGTAGTGCCTACAGACCTGGCTCCACCTGACCTACAAGCTGACCAGGGACCACACCGACTCCAGAGTCGCTGTTCCGTTGGATGTTCTGACCTCTCTTGTTTGGTGGTCCAATCCATCAAGGTCATGATCAGGATCCCCTTCAAGCCTCCCACTCCGAAGGCCACCATCATGATGCCCACCTGAACCACTACATGGTGCAGGGCACGTGGACACTGAGGGAAGCCAGGTTACTCAGGGCAGTCCGTCTCTCCTGCAAAGCCTTCCTTTTCCTCATATATGATCTCCACATACAAATCCTTTCAGACAACATTGCCATGGTGGTCTGCATGAATAAGCAGGGGACAGGAGGAGACCAGATCTCGTTCCCTCTGCTCAGAGTCGATCAGACTGTGTAATTGGTGCATCAGAAATTAGGTTACCATACAGGCTCTGTATCTTCCAGGCACCCAGAATTCCTTGGCAGAAGCACTGAGCAGGACTCTCCACAATGGGAACTACACTGACCACCCTCTTCACATGGTGGGGTATTCCCACCTAGGACCTCTGTGTCATATGTGAATCAGAAGCTCCCTATGTATTCCTTAAGGGACACCATGGGAAGAGACTCTCCGGGAGCAGGAGAGCATCCCCTTGAGATGGGCGACCTTCAATATGCCTTCCCTCATTCCCCTGTTGCCTCAAGTTCTCAGGAAGGTGTGTGGGGACAGAGCCACATCATCCTCCTAACTCTCTACTGTCCCTGACAGTTCTGGTTCACAGACTTCCTGAAGCTCTCTACCCAACTATTGGTCAGGCTCCGGTTGTTACTGGATCTTCTCACACAAGACCAGGGCAGACTCAAACATCCTCAGAGTCTGGTGTTTGGATGGGCATCTGACATAGACTGTGCGTGTTCTGCCCAGATCCAGCAGATCCTTAACCAGAGCAGAAAATAATCCACCAGAACATGGTATCAGGCAAAGTGGCATCACTTTCTGGAGTGAGCCTACTGCCACCACCATTCCCCAGACATGGTGACCATCTTTGTCACCCTAGATTACCTCCTTTCCCTGAAAACGTTGGGCTTAGCTCTCAGCGTGATCCAGGTGCACCTGGAAGCACCTAGCACCGTCCTCTCTCCCCCCAGTGGACAGATGCTCCATCTTTACGCACCCTACAATGGTACTATTCATGAAAGGCCTGCTCAAAATCTTTCCACTGGTTCCAGTGAGGTGTGGATTTGGCAACCTTAACCTCATCCTGTCAGCCTTCACAAGACCACCTTTCAAACCTTTGGCAACCTGTACCATGACCCACCTTTCCATGAAAGTGGCATTCCTGGCTGGTTGCTATCACTTCAGACAGAAGGGTCAGTGAACTAGCAGCCATGATGGCAGACCCCCTAAATGATCTTCCACAAATGAAAACTTTCATTGAGACTACACCCCAAAGTTCTCCCCAAGGTTGTGTCAGAATTCCATCTCAACCAGTTTATTCACTTATCTGTGTTCTACCCAAACCACACGCCTCCCCACAGACAAGAGATTACACTCCCTCGATGTCAGGCGGGCCCTGGTATTCTACCTACAAAGAACTAAACCCTTTCAAAAGTAACCAAGACTCTTTGTGGCTATGGCAGCAAGATCAAGGGGCCAAGCCATATACTCACAGAGGATCTCTCAGTGGGTCTCAGGCTGCATACTGATATGCTACAAAATATCAACCCCCTCCCACCCTCCGAGGGTGTTACAGCTCATACTGTATAGGCACAGGCCACTTCTTTGGCTTCGTTAGCTGTTGTTCCATGGCAAGATATCTGCAAAGCCACAAGTGGTGTTCTGTACACGTTTACAACACACTATGCCCTGGATCATGAGATGAGCTATATTGCAAATGGCTTTAGCATCAGCCTTCTCGCACTCAACACCATCCTGATCAGTGCTCGCAGGTCACCCACGTAGGGACCATCACTCAAAGAGAAGGAGGTTACTTCTTGTAAGTAGAAGTTCTTTGTGATGTGTGGTCACTATCTGTATTCCACTACCTGCCTCCTTCCCTTCTGCTTCGGACTCTAATACACTGTGGTAAAAGGAGGAACTGGAGTGGCATCAACCCGCGGTGCCCCTTATGTCCTCAGTCAGGAATGCGAGGAGACATACGGCTTATGTGCGGGTCAACGGACACTGCTTGGAGAAAACTTCCGGACTCAGGCGCATGGCGTGCATGCACACCCACATGTGGAATGCAGATAGGGACCATACATCTTGAACGTCCAATTACAGTAAGTAACCTCCTCTTATGTGTTTTGTGACTCTTACTGCTGCACAATATTGCATGATCTAATTACTTTGTCTGACTTTTTTAAAAATAAGTTGATTTATTTTTGTGAAGCAAACAGTGTTCTTCAAAACTTTCATTTTTAAAGGTTCTCAGTGATTTTATATTGGAGTCTTAATAAATGCAAAACTCATACATGAAAGTAATACAAAAACTGGTGAACTTCACTTTAAACAGTAAGTCCAGAAGTCTACACTCTGTCTTGATCTTGCCACTAATGTGATGTAGAATAACGTTCTCTAATACATATCTACCGTAAAACACTTGTTACCAGAGTGATATTCAGATAAATAAAAAGTGCACTTGTGACTGTTTCTCTTCCAGAAATATTCAGATTTTAAAACAACAATTAAGTGGATTGTGGGAACAAGAAAATCATCTAACTCTGGTTCCAGGATATACTGGTAATATAGCTAAGGTAATTTGTTTCCAGTGATGTTCAGTAATCAGTGTAACACTGAATATCCATCTAACTTGACATCAAATATGTATGCATCCCACAAGTGTTACAGGATGTAGAATCTTCAAAATATTTTTCATTTAATGTTCATATAAATCAGAAAAGTTTTTGGTTGGAGAAATCTCAAATGTCTGCTTTACAGTTTCATCTATTAGCAGTGACATGGGGATCTAGTTTGGCTTTCCCATAAACATTTTATTTAAAAAAAACAAAAACAAAAACACATTCCTCCCAATTGGGGAGAGAAAGATATGTTAGGTTGTTTTTTTTATCTGATACTAGTAAGGCACTTGGATATTAGTATAAAAACCTAGATAAGTAGGCAGAATATGAAAGGAGAGAGGTGCTTCTTTAAATATTGACATACCAATATATGTGTACTGCAGGATCGAGAATCTTAAATACCTGCTGCATCTTTGGGTTTAAGTGTTGGGTGGCTGGGCAAAGAGAGAGGGTAACAAGCTTGATAGTTAAAATGTTTCAGGGCTGAGGAAAGAAGCCCACAGCTTTCTAAAGCATGCTAAATGTCTGCCTTCCCCTGCTGCTTGTTCATTGCAACTCTTCACCCTAGTGCAGTGACAGGCCCACTGAGGAGACAGGTGCCTGAGCACCCAATTCTGCAGGCGCTGCTCTTTGCACTCAGAGCTGTAGGACCATGTATTCCTCACACAAACCAATTTGGGATCAACAGGGCTGCACCTAGCCAGAGCCCTCTTCCCAGGAAAGCTCTGACATGGATCAAGTATGGGAAAGGAGGGAGGGTAGGCATTGGCTCAGCTGCATGCTTTGAGCAGTGGAGTGAAAGAGGGGTTCCTGAGTCCAAGAAAGAGAGTAAGAGGACAAACCTGGGAGGGGAGGAAGTTTGCACTGACTAATATTTAGAAATGCATAGCTGTGAGCTTTTCATATAGTACTTACACTACCCACCAAACAGCTTTTCACTAGCTGCTTGTTCATTGGAGGGGAAAAAATGGAGATGCAGTGACTAGTATTTACAAAAGACTATGCATTGTATTGTGAGGTAACAGTGTTGGTGTTTGCTTGTAGTCAGGACCCTTTGTAGAATTCATCTCTGTCATAAAATTCTGTTCCCGTATCTCAGCTTTTTTAAAAAAAAAAAAAAACTTAATGTTTCCAAAATTACCTTGGCTACCATAAAGGATCAGAGTGTAAGTCAGTTCAGTGTTGTCTTCATGAGTCTGCAGATACCCCTAAAGCTATTACGTTAGGCTATGACCTACCTCATTTATCTCAGTTGGAACTTTGTGAAGTCTACAATTCCATGATTAGGGAATTCGCCGTTTTGCTGCATCCAGACTCCTGATATCTTTTGTTTTCCTGCCCTGTTGGGACCTGTCTGTAGCTGCACTCCAGCTGTCCCCACAAGGAGTGCATGCTCCCTGCAATGTTCCATGTAGCCGGGCAGCAGGGGGTCAAGGAGGCAGAACTGGAGTCCAGATTGCAGCCATGGAGTCGTGGGAGGCAAAAACAATTTAAGCTGGTCAACTGAGCTACCTGAAGAGCAGCTCAGCAACCAAAGTCCAGAGATGAGCTATTGAAGCTGGCTACAAACACGTCCCCTTTCTGTGCCATGTGCGGGGAGAAGGAAGTTCTTAGCCCACCTGAACAACACTGAGGAGCAGACACCCAGAGAGTGGAGCTAGGATGCCTGGAGAGCATAGCAGAAGAAGAAAAATATTGTTGAAAATAGTCTAGTAATTTTACATCATGAGTATTTTCAGCTATGTGCCATAGATGTAAGTGTGCATGGGGGAGAAGGGAAATAGACCACATTGATGTTGCTGTGGAATTTGGTCCCAATGTGCTTTTCAGCAGACAGGGTCCTGCCTATACTTTACATAAACTGGAGCCTTACTTTTACTTGTTCTGTGTTTGTACAGCACCTTGTGCAAAGGGCTCCTGGTCCATGACTAGAGCTCTTAGGCACTACTGCAGTGCAAATTACAATATCTTTGTAGTATACTTTGAAATGATTACAATATGCATCCTACCTTATGCATTCTTTATTTCAGCATTGAATTAATGTGACTAACTTTTTTCTTCTTTCTCCTTTTCAGGATGTAGGTGCTTATCTATTACAGCTACACTGAGATGCTTGGAGAACTGGGGAGTGCATATTTGTCTAAATAATCTTTTTAAATATCCCTGGATTTATACACTATTTCCAAAATATATCTCTTCTAAGAACTGTTGGCAGAAGAGGAATGGACTTTCAAAAACTGTTTAATGAAACCACTAACAAAATCCTAACAATCTACTTCACATTGAAGTGGAAAAATGCCTAATAGGAGCAGCTTTTACTTCAATGAGGTGAAAGTGCACTATGAAAACTATATGCCTTTGCTGTATTTGGGATTTGTTCAGTTACTTGGTAAAGTCATTTTAAGTGCTGCTGTGTTTCACTGCAATATTGCATAAAGGAATATAAATTCTATCATCACGAAGACAAAACTGCAGAACCAGTTATAAGGAACCAACAAGACCAATCACCACCATAAGAAGGTTTTAAACTGTTTCACAAGAAAAGTTAAAATGTGCAGCTATCTTCCAGTTACGTTGAAAAAACTTTGAAATGTTTTAGTATCTTGTTTTAATCAAACTATTAAAGATGGTTTTTGTTTGCACTATTAAGAAACTGTATACAGCAAGATGCCTTAATTACTGATGTTCGAAAAAGCCAATTTATTAAGATACAAAATATATCGATTAGAATCAAGACATGATGAAAAACTGCTCTAAAAATCAGGGGTTCACACTATGTAAAACTCACTTGTGAAGCATTTGCACATTTTTTTTTTTAAATCAAATCAATGTTTCCACTATATCTGTTCTTTGGAGAATCGTCAGATGCGTATGACATAATTAGCATATAAAAATACCTGAATTTGTTTGGATAAATGCTTATTACAAATGTCAACAGACTAGTGAATTTATACAGCTAACACTTTTTTTATTGTATGTGGATTTGTAATATATTAATCTTCAGTTCTATATCATTTAAACTACACAGATGAGTAAATGTATTAAATGTTTCTACTGTTTTTCCTTTTGAAGCTTAGATAATTTTACCTGTTTTCTTTTTTCCTAGAACAACTTTTTCCACACTACTTTTTATTATGGATATTTATATCTACTGCTCTAGAAATGTTTACAGCCAGAATAGACCTGTATTTTTTCAGATCTAACAACTTATAGGCTACCTCCTCTAACAATATTTAACACATGGCTTTTACAAAATTAGTTGTTAAAAGTCTGTTTTTTTTCCTGATTAATTAAGATAAATTCAAGCTACCTTAAATCTAAATGGATCCACAATGGAACAAATTCAGTAGCACAGTTTACAGCTATATTTTGTCTTACTGATTGTGATATTTTCGTTTAACCACTATAACTTAACAGCTATGGAAAATCTTGGGGGTTTTAGACTGGCAACTTTCTCTTCTATTTTGAAACGAGTGACCATGCTTGTCCAAATGAAATTCTATGAAGTGCCAACTGTGCACTTAAAACAGAAGCTGAAATGTAGATCTATAGCATGTACCCAGCCAATGACTACATTATTTTTGAATTAAAAATATTATGGAAGTTGTCTTCATGCTTAAATCAGCAATTATAATTACTGTAGTAGCTTAATAGGTGTGCTTTTGCAACTCTGCACAGAAGGGTCTATTGCCAGTCTTTTTTCTTCCCCTACATGGATAGGGGCCCCTCTGCTTTGCAAATAAAACAACTAGAGTATAAATTTTCACTGTGGGAAGCGTAAGGCTCTAGAGTATTACTTCACTTTGAGATTAATCTGCATGATCATAATCACTAACTTTCGAGGGCTAAGTAGAAAAGTGTCTTCTCAATCTGATGTTTATCTTTGTATAGGTAAATACCCTTTAACCCGCCAAAGACTCTGAACATCTCAACAACACGATCATCCTAAGGAACAAGAGATTTAGAGCAGCTCCCAAACTTGACATTGCTCTAGGACAACTTCAGATATAATTGTGGAAGTTGCATTTACCTGTTGACATCATCCAATGATCTTTTTCTTATGAGATGTTATTTCTAAAGTAGTCCTTAGTTGGATTTTCTTCACTAATAAGCTTTTGTAATTTATTCAGATTACTGTAACTAATAGAATTAAAAAGTTAATTTGAACCAAAGTTCTCCTTTCACTAGAAGAATTGAGTGCCATCTATAGAAGTTTATCAAGAAATGTAATTCATGCTCATGTAATTTTGAAACCAAATTTCCTGCTAAAACTAGTCACTTTTCAGTGCGTTAACCGGTGGTATAGAACGAATTCTTAGAGACACTGTAAAGTAAAGATGTTCTCACGCCCCTTACTGCTCCTCTATTATGCATAAAGATGATCTTGAAATTCCTTTCTTTTGATTTTTGTTTTGACGTGCAATTGTGAGAGTTTTTGAATCACTCTGCAAGGTTAGTGAGCTCTAAAAGAGATTAAAACTGTCAGGTTTTCTCCTAGATTTGGTGGCAAGAAAGAAAATCAACCTCAATAAATGGAAGCCTTTCAGAGGGTGACTACAATAATTACTATAAGTAAAATGCACATCTTTTAGTCAGTATCCAGCTTGACTATAGTAACAAAGGCATTGGTTCCAAATGAATGTTGCAGATGGTCATTAGTCTCACCAGATTAGTTAAGAGGACAGTGGTTGTCTCTTGTGGTATCCCTTGTGCCAGCAGTAAAGATAAGACTTGTCTGGAGAACCAACTTAGGCAAATGATTTGTAAACGATGTATGTCTTTCCACAATAAGTTCTGTTTCTGTGGCATTTATAAGAGTACAGTATTAAAAATGCAGTGTCTTTCACATCCCTGCCTTATCTGAATGAGAGCATATCTTAATTTGTGACTGGTAGGGAGCTACTGGACTGTGAAATGAACAAAATTCTTGGTCATTGGTATCAACAGAATTCTAACCAAAGCTTCATTTATCAATCCAGCAAAATAAATAAATATATATAGACTGCTTTACTAGTTAAATGTGTTTTAAAAAAAAAAAAAAGTGGGGGAGGGGCAGCTTAGTTGGAAGTGTCTGGTGCCTACTATTTGCTTTTCACAACTGGCTGGGAATGGGTTGTGCTATAATGGAATGTACTGTGTCTAATGTCAAGTCAAAAAAGTGATACAATGAGTAAAGATGTCAGAATCTGTATAAACTTATAAAATCCTTGTGTAGTGACTGTCTTAATTTATCTGTTCAAGAGTCATTACTGGACCAATGAATAATTCAGTGAGAAAAGAAACTTCCCCCCACTCTCTCTTGCCCGCAGTTGATACTTATTGGTCAACTGGAAGACTCATTATTGTGCCATTTCTTTCCCCTGGCATCTTTTTACTCATAGTAGTTACTCAAGGTGAACTGCAGCTGGTAAAAAGAAATAGTGAGCTTTTGTCCTTTCACTTCTTTAATGTTTTAGGCCTTCATACACTTGCTTTACATACAAGATTCACTAATGAGAAAACTTTGCAAGTGCTGGATTAAAGTTTTGGAGTTCATGTGACAAAAGCATGTATCTACTTGAGGATTAAGGCTCTCACACAGATATGTTTCTTTATATTACATCCCTTGATATGAAATTAATGAGGTCTGAAAAATGAGACTTCACATTGGAGAATGTTCTTTCACTCCAACGTTCACAGAAAGGGCTTGAGGCTATCTTACTAAGAGTTTTGACATGAATTGCAAAACAGCTTGCTTGTTCCCTAAACTGAAGATGGAGAAGCCCTCAGGCAAACTTTGAACTGTGCAAAAGCAACTTCTCAAAGAACCACTTTAAACTGTTGGTATATGAATTCATGTCTAAGTTCTACTAATACTTTGCTGACGACTGAACTTGGAAAAAGCCAAAGTGGACACAAAAGAGTGCTTTACTGATGCTGTATAACTCATTTTGAAGGAGCTAAGTGAACATACCTTTTCCTAAATAGCAATTAAAATAGTAACCATCTAGAAGTGGAAAACCCTTAACTCAAAGGGTAGATTCTGTAGCTTACATCTTCCTAATATCATAGATAAAATATTTTTCCTGTGGTTTTGGTATCCCAAAACATAACAGACTGATTTCTCCAGGAGTGTGTTTACGAGGCTGAGTGTTTTAACTAGACTGTTGCCCCCTTCTGATAGCTCTTTTCCATTCTGTAAGCTGCATTCCTATTGATTTGGTATTGCACTATTCATAGAGAAAGATGAGCCTCAAGAACAAAAGAGTAATGATCAGAAAAGATTTACTTGCTCTGTTGTGTTAGTGATTAACAGCCCAAGATTGCAGCTTTGCTTCACACCACATGTATCTAAAAGAGGCCTGCATTTTATTCTGGCAACATGTGAGGGTGTCCAAACTCTCAACTCTAATATCAAAGGTAGAAAGTTTGGGAGTGTAGTAGCTATAGTATATTTGTTTCTGTATTTTTTATATCCAGTTATTAATAAATACACAAACTAGATTACTAGATACTCTTGTCAAAAATTGACTCGGTAGGTAAAAATACAGAAACATGCAAATTAGACCACTGTTGTAAAACTGCTCCAACTTCTGTATAAGAGTTCTTCAAATCTAGCTTAGGTTCTTCACTGTTGGGGAAGCTTTAACAGTTGTGGGATATCTTGGTCAGCTTCCTAGTGAACAGGTATGCACATCATAAAAACTACTTCAGAAATTGCACCTGTTTTGGCAGCCTTGGCAAAGAACAAGGACTGCATGGACAGGGAGACTAAATTATCTCTCAAATGTAGTTGTTGTTCTCGATAACAGCTGAGGGTACATTAGCAAAGTACCAGAGGAATACTTAGACTGCCAAAGCTCATATGGTCCCTGTTTTTTGGATTAGAAAGATTCTTGTTCTATACTGTTCTCTATATTGCCATAATGCCTAGGAGACCTAGTCATGGCCTACGACCCAATTGTGCTAGGCACTTCATACACACAGAAAAAAGATTGTGCCTGCTCCACCAGAATTTCTCATTTTAAATTAACATGGATCTTTTAAATATACATTTGAGAAAATTATCTGCCATAGTACTTAACACTATTAAATCCCTCCCCACAAAATCTACCTCTGATATTCTACAAGATGTTTAGTTTAAACAATTATACAAGAATAACTGCTGTTAATTTGAATGTCTCGTCTCCTCCATCTGAAGCCTCAACCCTAGGATGCAAGTTCTGTGACACCACAAGATCCATACATGCAATATTCAACGCCCATTTAATGCAGTTAGTTTGTGCAGTCTGTAAGGATATTGCATTTGAGTGGCTAAAACGTGAGGAAATGGAAATCCTATGGAGAAAAAAAAATCCCAGAAACCGTAGTTAGAGACCAACTACAGTTGTAGTTTAGAAATTAATTCCCATAAACCCACAAATATATTTATGTAAAATATTCAAACTTTAACTAACGTTGCAGTGGGCATTCAGGGCTGCTTCTGTGCACCAGACTTGAACGCTTGAAACAGGAAGGTGTGTTCCTGTGTTTTGAGAATACCTCTGCACGACAGAAATTTGGGAGTTCTAAACCAGGCTCTGACATGGTCTTGCTTTGGGCAATATCAGTTTTAACCTCTGCCTCATTTTCCTCCCATGTAAAATGGAGATCATACTGTAGGCTGATAGCATAGGGCGTTTGCAAAGATTTAAGTAGGTAAGATTTTCAAAGCATTCTGAAGATGAAAATTTCTAATTCAGATGAAAAGGGGATTAGCATTTTATTCACAGTAATTCTAGTTTTAAATTGTATTTAATGTTTTGACAGAATATTTTTGTTGCACTAGCAGCAGTGTTCTTGTAGCTTTTGTGTTTTTAGTAACACCTCTTTATGCAGATACTATGCAGATCACACAACTGTTCTGATCTGTGCCATTTTGGGTTCTGTCTACTTGGAAGAAATGTGTTAAAGATTTCATACAGTTCACTGGCTCAGCTCAACTGCTAACACTCTAGGCAGCTATAGGGCAGATGGACCACTGGCTGTAATCACCATTTTAAAACACTTTTTTTTTTCCTGCATAGTAAGAATGGCTTGCATGTACTTTTTCTTTCCAGCAATTGTCTTAAGTGTGTTTTTTTGTTTTGTTTTGCAAATAGGCCTGCTTTACGTTTTCCTAGTACTCTGTTTCTTTAACACTGTCTTTTGTCTATCCTGTGAAGGGGGAGGGGGAGCTGTTAATTTCTACATGTAATTGTGATGCAGTAGCAAAAAAAGTGAAGTATATTGAAATTACTAACATTCTATTCTTTAAAGCTGAGTAGTATAATTTAAACAATGAGACATAAGCTGCATGGGTATTGTGCAATAATTAAAGTGAGTACAAACTCAAGTTAATGCCATGTTCTAAGTCTTCCACTGTAGGTGTGTGACTATTAGACTAAGCGCACACCCTGCTGTCATTTTTTAAACTGTTTACAAGTCATTTTAAAGTATCATGTAACTTAAAAATCTTGACATTTACTCCTTTTAAAAAGTTTAAATTGTTTGCAGGTACTATACCTGCACCTGAATGCTCCGGCCAATTTTTGTGGGTTTTAAAACGTGTTTTTCTTTTTTATTGCTGTCTGAAAGACTTACGTAACCAACTGAGGAATCCAACAGAGAGTTGTCAAATGTGCAAAGTAATCCACTTTCAAAAAAAAATCAAACAGAAAATTGTAGGAATTGTAATAGGCTTTAACAATGGGCAGATGTGATTTTTTAAGTTGACAATACCCCTTTAAATATGTATTTATAAAGTTTATTACAAAAGCATAGCCAGCAAAAGTGAAACAAATAGTTTTAGAAAGGGTTGCTGTAATCACTTCAAAGGTCAGCAGCCTTTCCGAAGTCTATGAGATTTAGATTCATGCTGTAGCAGGGCTGGATTTCCAATTAGGCACAATAGACACGTGCCTAGGGGTGCCGGCATTCTGGGGATTCCTAAAAGTTAAAAGTGGATTAAAAGTTTAATACAGTAGAACCTCAGAGTTATGGACACCTTGGGAATAGAGGTTGTCCGTAACTCTGAAATGTTCCATAAATCTGCAAAAGAGGTTATAGACTTCAGCCACGTGGGAGGTTCCGGCGGGTAGCGTAGACAAGCCTTTAGCTACAGTCATATCTTCCTCGAAGGTAGATTGTGTGGGTTAGAAAGGGGAATGGTAAGGGACTCCATCACGAATAGGGTACGGGGTCAGAGTAGACCCAGCTGCAGTGGCCTGTTGGACTGCTCCAATGAATGAAAAAAATGGAGTTACTTTGTCAGATATTCACTGCACTCTGTGAATATCTAAATGTGAAGAGGGAATGGAGACCAAGAAAAAACTTAATCAGTTCTTTGCATGTCTGCTGATAATAAAACTCATACAAAGGCATTAACAAGCTTAGTTACTGTTAACAGATCTGAGCTACTTGTTAAAATATAAGGCTCTGACTTATCCTAAACAGAGAAGCAATTCAGGTTTCACATTTAATCTATAACTTGAGCCAGTATGAGTTACTAAGTACTGTACATATGTCAGATTCACCCAGAAATGGAGAGGAGACTTCATATCAACACTATTAGGAATGGCAAGCATCCATTATGGCTGTAAAAAAACACTCATTGAATTCTGAAGAACAAACAAAATGTGACAGGGAATTACCAGGTGGACTGCACTTTAGACCCCTTTTAGTCTCTTGAATGCATTCTTCAGGTAATCCGCCTCGCTTCTTCCACCTCTCAACCATGGCACCCTGTAGTTCAATCTCTCTGAAGCCCCCATGTTTCTCCACCATCATGTAAACACATTTGGCACCTGCAAGAAAACTACTTTTGGGGAGTCTATACCCAGCACCAGATTAGAGAGACTCAAAACAGTTTTATCAAAACAAATGTATTGTTTGTTTACCCAACGGTACATAGCAACCTGGGAAAGGGGATTTTTAAAAGGCCTGTACATCTGTTTCTTACCTACACTTTATCCCTGTGGTTCCCAGACTTGTTCCGCCACTTTTGTAGGGAAAGCCCCTGGCGGGCCAGGTGGTTTGTTTACCTGCCGCATCCGCAGGTAATCACGGCTCCCAGTGGCCCCACTTTCTCCCTAGGCTGAGGAGTATCCCCTTTGAGCCTAGATTTGGGCCAGGTAGGGGCTCATTCTCCACTTAATAGCTCCCTTATTGTTTCCTCAAGGACCCTTGGTATTCTCTCTGGTGGTACCATATCTTTGCCATTGTTTTGTTTACTATCTTATCTCCCCCAGCCGCATCCTTTGATTTAACTCCTTGCAGTCAAACAAGATAATATCAAGCAGCTAAACTTCATGTTCATAAAAAATAATACAGAGCACTTCTTTATTCTTCACAGTGACTTTTCAGGATTCCATACAATTAACCAGGCCAATATTTAGAATACTATACTTTTGACAAAGGTATTTTGTTCTTACAGCATTTTACCCTCCTCCACAGCTACCAGAGTAAGTCATATCTATGAGCTGATTTTTTTTTTTTTAAAGAAGTGCTAAGCACCCACAGCTTTCTTTCACTTAAATAAGAATTGGGGATGTTCAGCTCTTTTGACAACCAGGCCTATACTTCCTCCACCACTTATATGTTTGTTTATTTCATATACACTATACATTGTCACACACACAAACCCTACCTTCAATAAGATAAAGTTAAGGTTGTAAATTGATATCTACTATTTCCCAAAACCATTATTAGAATGTTGTAGTTACTTTAAAAAACATACACACCATGCAAATCCGGAAATGTGGAGGTTAACTCAAAAACCTGGAACCCAAAAACTATATCAGTTATGATTCCATCACCAGCTTTCATTCACTCTTATCCTCTGCTGCTGTCCCCACCCCATCTCTCTTTAGGATCTTCAGCCATGCACCTCAGATTCTCCATTATCACAGCAAAAATTCTACATGCTGCCCTACAATCCTTACATACTAACTCATGCAAGTAATCCAGTTATGCTCACAAGACAGGACAAGGATCTGATATAAATCAGAAGGGTGGATGTAGTTCATGTGATATTTGGTAAGAATTGTGCAACCTAAGACTCCAGTCTTTCTTTCCTCCAGGCTTACAAGGCAGCCCAAATTCCTCCCACTCCATATTCTTCCACCACTCTGAGCTGGAGCACACCTGCTCAGCTCAGTTCCAAACTTCCAACCAAACTTTGTCATTCACCCAAATGAGAAAAAAAAAATGCTTTTAGAAGTGGCATTCCTGGTATCCAGAATGATGCCTTAATATCTCAGAAGTCCCACCACATGGCTACAAATCAAAACTCTATCATGTTCTACAAATTTAAAGGCCTGTAGTTTATGTAAATAACAAAGGGAAGTGGTGTGTGTTCATTAGTCATTTTATGTTCTCCTGACATGTATTCCTCATGCACCAACACTAGAGGCATGCATACAGCACACTGACAGGATGAACGTTATTCCTGAATGTTTACTTAGGATTGTTTTGTGTTTTATAAATTGTCTTATCTAAAGAGAAAGGTGTGGGTGTGTGTAATACTCTTCAACAATATAGTTCTTGAGCAACATTTTTACTTATTGTTCAACTAAAAATTGTTTAACTAAAAATAATGCCCAGAATTTTGAATACTACTTTCAACTACCTATTTTTCCCCCTAGTTACCTAGTTCACTGTGCTGATAATACCACATTTTGGAGTTCAGTAGGTGTTTTTTGACTTATCTGCTAATATGATATGGAGGATGTTTTCAGCCCAGACTTCCCTCACCTCATTCCTATCTTCTTATTCCCTATGTCTCCAGTCATTCCCTTCACTTATTCTTGTCTTTCCTCAACCTTCTGGTCAAGCAACATTGTGCCAGTGTCCATTAGGAGACCATACCTGAGATTCCAACAATAATGAATTTCCACAGATGCAGTCACCATAGCTAGGCCTGGTACTTTGGTACCATATGGCTCTGTGACTATAGCAGTGAAGACAACAAGTTGTCTGAGTACTTCAGATTGTTCTTTTCCATATGCATTACTAAGCATTTGTCTGCGATGAATGTCTGCTGTTGTATTGCCTGTCTACCTTTGTTAGATGCATTTGAAGATTATCAAAAGATTATCTTGATTTGACTAAATAAAGTAATTTTGTATCATTCACAAAATTTGCCAGTTCATTCACAAACACACACACCACCACCACCACCTCCCAGGTAATAAGCCCCGTCTAATAAAGAGCCTTGCGGCAATCCACTAATAATCCACCTTCTATTATGGAAACTGACCATTTATTCCTAGTCTTTGCTTTCCACTCTCTCTTTCTAAACAAAGACAGAACTTCCCTTTCACTCTGGGAATACTTAATGTCCTTGTAACTTTTGAGGGTCTTCATAAAAGACTTTTTTTGAAAGTCCATGTAAACTGTTTTCACCCGTTCTTTATTTACAATTTTGCTGACACCTTCAAACAACTATAATAGGTTGCACACATGATTTTCCTTCCCAGAAGCTGTGCTAATTTGTCTTTGTCATATTATATTCACCTAGATGAATTACAAATCTATCCTTAATTTTTTTTCAACCGCTTTATCTGATACTGAAGTAAATTCTGGTCTGTAGTTCCCAATACAACCTGTAGAAACTTTTTTTTTTTAAAAAAAGAGGTACAGTACTGGTTACTCTCCAGCCCTCCAGTATAGTAGCTGGTTTTAATGATAGATTACATATTTTAATTAGCAGTACAGCCACTTCATTCTAAGGTTTTTTTCAGAACTCTTGCATGAACACCATCCAGTCCTGACTACTGTAACTGAAATTATCACTTTGTTCCAACATCTCTTTTTTTGACAACACAGTCTCTGACAGTGCCTCATCTTTATTACTTGCAAAGAATATCTCTGAAGTAGTGATCTCCCCATCCTTCTGTGGTGAAGACCCATACAAAGTTATCTTTTAGCTTCTCTGCAATGTCCTTGTCCTGTTTGAATAACTCTTAGCCCTTTAGATTTTTTTAAACTACTGTACAAACTAAAAATTAATTCTCACAACACCCTTGAACAATAGATAAGTATTATTAGACTAATTTAATTTAACAGCCGGGGAAACCGAGACCTAGAGAAGTCAAATGAAGGTCTCAGAGGAAGTCTGTGGCAGGACCAGGATTAAAACTCATGAATTCCTGGCCCGTATGTAATGAGGCTACACCATAAATTTACAAAGCAAGACTTTATAACAGACTGGTTTGTGACACTGGAAATACATTAACAAAAATTAAATTCCAAAAGACACACTGAAGCTGAGTGCAAATACAAAGTTAGTAGAAACTACTCAGTGTTAAAACTGAAAACTACTCATTTTGTACAGTTGGCACAAAATGAGCTCTCAGGGGAAAGCTACATTGATATGTTTGTATAAAGGCAGATACCACTTAATAAAGTTTGAAATAGTGAACAGGAAGGCTCTTGGGCTGAAGTCTCCAAATGCAGATGATCAAACAGATGTTACAGCTCTCAGGACTACCTACCATCTGGAAAATTAGTATGAAATTGCAAAAGTTAAATGTGAAATACAGGAGTGAAATCCTGACCACATTGAAGTGAGTGGTAAAACTCCCACTGACTTTAATGGAACCAGAGGACCAAAAAGAACTTCTTATGGTGAACCAGCTTTCAAGTACATTTATATATAGTGGAAACAAGAAGCTAAAAAAGTGGAGTTTGAATATGACGCAAGCACTACTTATTTCTGAAACAAAATTTGACAAGCTCCTATTAAAAATATAGAGTGACCCAACTTTACAATAGCTTGAAAGAGTAATCCTAGGTGGATGGCCAATTGAGAAAGTCCAGGTACCTCCAAGCATAAAATGTTATTGGGGCTCTGGAAATGAAACTGGTGCATATGATGGGATCCTGGAACACTGTATGTTAATACCACACAACATAAAATCAGAAATGCTAAATTTAATCCACAGTGCCCATCTGGATATTGAGAAATACAAGAACACATCGCAAGATGAACAGTTCTGGCCAGGCATGTAAGCGTCAACCACAGATAAAGTTTCCAAGTGCAAAATCTGCAATAAATTAGAAGGAACAGAATGCAGAAGGAACCCTTGGTCCAAGTTTGTCACAGATGTCTATCTGAATTAAACAAGACAGATTACTAGTCCCATTTTAAATTAAGCTGTTGCCCAACACATTGAGTAGCAATGTAATAATAACACATAGTAAATTAGTTCATTTGCCATTGGATTCCAGACGTATTAATAATAGATAATGGCCCATAATACACAACAGTTGCTCATTTTAGCAATTGTCTTCAACCTACCAGTTCAGGCACATCAAGTCAAGCCCTTGCTATTCACAGACAATTTGATTAGCAGAAAAGTCCACACGATAAATTGATTTTTACAAAACCCTGGCAATCAATACTTAGCATTGTTAGACTGTCACAACATACTTCACAATGCCACATTGAGATCAACGGTTCAAAGACTATGGGCAGAACGATTAACAAAACCTTAGGGCCAAAATCTAACAAACTTCTTTAGCCAAAGACAATTCACTTCACAGTAGTTGCAAAAGAACTATACACCAGAAACCTGGGACACAGAATATAAAACAGAGACTGTCAAACAATTAGTCCTATTGCAAGAGTTAGATTCCAAGCAGAAAGTGGCTGATAAATTCCCACCACTAGCAGCTAGGTTGTATATCTCACCTGTCTAAGAACCTGTCCTACAGGAGGAACAGAAGACATCTAAACAAAGCCAAGGAGAACAATGGGTCTGTAGTTCTAGGAAAAAACAGAGTTAATAAGACACATGCACCTCTAAATATACTACCAAGTATATAAAGACTAACACTATTTTCCACATCTCAAGGACGATTTTAATCAGTTGATTCTGGGAAACTTTCATGGGACAGTGCATCAGCCACTTTGTTAGAAGCTCCTGAGATGTGTTGGATGTCGAAATCAAAATCTTGGAGAGCTAAACTCCACTGAATAAGTTTTTTGTTATTTCCCGTGGTGGTATGAAGCCACTGTAGCGCAGCCTGGTCGGTTTGCAGGTGGAAACACCATCCCCAAACACGTGGGCATAGCTTTTCCAGAGCGTAGACAATGACGTAACATTCTTTTTCACTGACTGACCAGTTGCTTTCCTTCTCAGACAGCTTCTTGCTGAGAAACACTAAAGGGTGGAATTCTTGATCCGGTCCTTCCTGCATTAAAACTGCTCCCACACCACGCTCGGATGCATCTGTGGTTACTAGGAACAGTTTGTCAAAGTCTGGGGCCCTTAGCACAGGGTCAGACATGAGTGTCGCTTTAAGCTGGTTAAAGGCCTTCTGACACTCTTCGGTCCACTGAATGGCATTTGGCTGTTTCCTTTTGGTTAGGTCTGTCAGTGGGGCAGAGATTTGGCTGTATTGCGGTACAAATCGTATGTAATAACTGGCCAAGCCGAAGGATTGAACCTGTTTCTTTGACTCTGGGACAGGCCACTTTTGGATAGTATCCACTTTGGCCTGTAGGGGGTTGATAGTTCCTTGACCCACCTGATGTCCAAGGTAAGTCAGTCTGTTTAGGCCTATTTGACACTTCTTAGCCTTAACAGTTAGTCCGGTCTCCCTTATGCACTCGAAGAGTTTTTGTAGATGTTCCAGGTGTTCTGCCCAGGAATCCGAAAATATGGCCACATCGTCAAGGTAGGTGACTGCATATTCTCCTAATCCTACTAGGAGACCATCTACAAGTCTTTGGAAGGTGGCGGGTGCATTCCACAGCCCAAAAGGGAGTATATTAAATTCATACAGCCCAACATGGGTGGTGAAGCTTGACATTTCCTTGGCGGATTCATCTAGTGGTACCTGCCAGTACCCCTTGGTTAAGTCCAAGGTAGAGATGAACTGGGCCCGTCCCAGTTTCTCTAATAGTTCATCTGTGCATGACACTGGATAGTTGTTGGGGCGAGTTACAGCATTTAGCTTACGGTAGTCCATGCAAAAACGTATCTCCCCATGGGGTTTGGGAACTAGAACCACTGGAGATGCCCATGCACTGCTAGAGGGGCGGATTACACCCATCTGTAACATATTCTGGATCTCCCGTTCTATAGCAGTTTTAGCTTGAGGAGACACCCGGTAAGGTTGGACTTTAATTGGGTAAGCATTACCTGTGTCAATAGAGTGGTATGCCTGTTCAGTCAGTCCTGGGGTGGCTGAGAACGTCGGCACGTAGCTAGTGCACAGCTCCTGGATCTGCTGTCGCTGCATACGCCCAAGGGTCATGGAGAGGTTCACCTCTTCCACGCCACCAGCACTTTTCCCTTCATAGTAGACACCTTCAGGCCACTCAGCGTAATCTCCTCCCTGGGCTGTAAACTGACAAACCTTTAATTCTCTGGAATAAAAGGGCTTTAGAGAATTAATATGGTATACCTTAGGCTTTCGGTTGGAGGTGGGGAATGCTATGAGATAATTAACAGCTCCCAGGCGCTCCTGGACCGTGAATGGCCCTTCCCATGACGCTTCCATTTTATGGGCCTGGAGCACTTTTAAGACCATGACCTGGTCCCCTACTTTGAAGGAACTCTCTTTAGCATGTTTATCATACCAGGCTTTTTGCTCTTTTTGAGCATCCTGTAGGTTTTCTTTAGCAAGGGCTAGAGAGGTTCGGAGGGTGTTTTGTAGGTTGGTTACAAAGTCCAGAATGTTAGTTCCTGGAGAAGGTGTAAATCCCTCCCATTGTTGCTTCACCAACTGTAACGGCCCCTTAACCTCGCAGTCATATACAAGTTCAAATGGGGAAAACCCCTAAACTTGGATGTGGTACAGCTCTGTAGGCAAAGAGCAACTGCTGCAACACTAGGTCCCAATCATTGGAGTGCTCATTTACAAATTTATGAATCATGGCCCCCAAAGTTCCATTAAACTTCTCCACCATGCCATTTGTTTGATGGTGGTAAGGAATGGCAACCAAATTATTTACCCTATGAGCTTCCCTAAGGTTTTCCATAGTTCCTGCCAGGAAATTAGTTCCTGCATCTGTGAGGATGTCGGAGGGCCAACCTACCCTGGCAAAAATGTCTGCTAGTGCCTGGCACACACTTTTAGCCCTGATGTTGCTTAGAGCTACTACTTCCAGCCACCGGGTGGCAAAATCCATGAAAGTCAGTATGTACTGCTTTCCTTTGGGTGTATTTTTCAGAAAAGGACCCAGAATATCCACAGCTACTCGCTGAAATGGAACTTCAATGATGGTAAGTGGCTGGAGAGGGGCTTTGACCTGGTCTTGGGGTTTTCCCACTTTTTGGCATACCTCACAAGACCGGACATAGGTAGAAACATCCTTGCCCATTCCCTCTTAGTGGAATGACCTCCCCAAACAGTCTTTGGTCCTGTTCAACCCAGCATGGCCACTAGGATGATCATGGGCTAAGCTTAAGAGCTTGACCCGGTACTTAGTTGGAACTACTAACTGTCTCTGAGGATGCCAGTCTTCCTGGTGTCCACCAGAAAGAGTTTCCTTGTATAAAAGTCCTCTTTCTACAACAAACCTGGATCGATTAGAAGAGCTGAGAGGCTGAGATGGCTGGAGGTTGCTCCATGCCATCGTCCAAGCTCTCTGGAGGCTTTCATCTGCTTCCTGTTCAGTCTGGAGCTGTTCCCCTGATGCTGGAGACATCAGTTCCTCATTGGATTGTGGACCTATGCTTGGTTCCTCTGGAAGCGATGTAGGGGATGGGGCTGTTTCCGTTGACTGTGAACCGCTCTCCACTGGGGCACTATGTTGGGATTCAGGCTCCGGCTAAGCCTCTTGTGTAGGGTTATTGGCTGCTGCCGGTTCAGGTTTGGTGGGGCCCTCTGGTGTTGGGGTTGCAAGTACTGGATTCAGTGCTGGCAATGGGTCTGGTGCTAGTTGTTCCGCCGGTTCCGGGACTGGCTCTGTCTGGGTCTCTGGGACTGGATCCACTATTGCTGTTGCAGACATTGGCCTGTGGTCCGGGTCCATCACCTCTGACCGGGTCCTGGTAGAAGTTTCCGGAACAGAGCTAGGCGTGACAGCTGGTTTAGCCTGGCTGCAGGTGACCATTCCCACCCTCTTGGCTCACTTCACATGATTGGCCAAGTCTTCCCGCAACAGCATGGGGATGGGATAATCATCGTAGACTGCAAAAGTCCACATTCCTGACCAGGCCTTGTACTGGACAGGCAACTTGGCTGTAGGCAAATTGAAAGAGTTGGACTTGAAGGGTTGAATCGTCTCTTGGATCTCTGGGTTGATTAAATTGGGGTCCACTAAGGAAGCATGGATAGCCGACACTTGTGCTCCGGTGTCCCTCCACACGGTGACCTTCTTCCCGCCCACACTCACAATTTCCCTCCGCTCCAAGGGTATCTGGGAGGTATCTGGGCCTGAGGACCTCTGGTGCGATTCCGGTGCAATGAACTGTAATCTGTTGGGGTTCTTGGGGCAGTTGGCTTTTACATGCCCTGGCTCGTTACATTTAAAACACCATCCAGCTGACGGGTCACTAGGGTGAGGGGGGTTGCTGGAGAACGGTGTGGAGGGACGATAAGGTGACTGGAGGGTAGGTGGGGCCTTGGGCTGCCCCTGGTAGTAGGGTGTGGTCTGAGGTTGTCCCTTCTGGTATCCGCTCCCAATGCGACCAGTTTTTTTCTTTTCTGCCACCTCCACCCATTTGGCTCCAATCTCCCCCACCTCGATTACAGTTTTGGGCTTCCCATCTAGGATGTATCTTTCTATTTCCTCAGGAACACCCTCTAAGAACTGCTCCATTTGCATTAGGAAGGGCAAATCTTCTGGAGATTTAACACTGGCTCCTGATATCCAGGCATTCCAATGTTTCACAATGTGGTAGGCATGTCGGGTAAATGACACGTCTGGTTTCCACCTTAGGGCTCTGAACCACCGATGGGAATGCTTGGGTGTTAGCCCCATTCTGACTCTCGCCTTGCTTTTAAACCGTTCAAACTGGTTCATGTGTTCCTTAGGCATTTCAGCTGCCACCTCAGGTAAGGGTCCACTGAGCTGCGGCCTCAGCTCTACCACGTATTGGTCTGTAGAGATGCTGTACCCAAGGCAGTCCCTTTCGAAGTTTTCTGAGAAGGCCTCGGTATCATCGCCTGCCTTGTAGGTGGGGAACTTTCTGGGATGGCAAGTGGTACCTGAAGAAGGATTGCTAGGGTTTGTTGGTATATTCTGCTGAGCCTTTGCCTTCTCCATCTCCAGTGCATGCTTCCTCTCTTTTTCCTTCTCCTCCAGTTCTTTGGCCCTTGCCTCCATAGCTCTCCTATGGGCAGCCTCTTGGTTCTTTTCTACCTCCATAGCTCTCCTGTGGGCAGCCTCTTGGGTTTTTTCTGTCTCTTTCGCTGCCTCCAGTCTGGCTAACTCCAGTTTGTGTTGTGTCTTGGTTTCTGCCATCTTTGCCTCTCTGTTTTAACTAACTTTACACCTGAGAGTTAGAAATAAAACAAATGAACAAAAAAAAAACTTGGCTTGTAAAATTTTGCTGTGCTGGAATATGATACCTATATTCTCTGACAGTGATTGTCAGCCTACAGAAAAATCCTAAAAAAAAAAAACCCAAAAAACAAACAACAACAAAAAAAAACAAAAAAAACCCACAAAAAAAAAACAAAAAACCCCCTAACACCTTTGTCTCCAGGCAAACCCTTCTAGCTGCTCTTAGGTTAAAAAAAAAAAAAAAAAACAATTTCAGGTCTGTGAAAACTTGTGAATTTCCCTGCAGGGGGTTAACTACCCTGCCTTTAGGTAGAGAAAACTCCAGCTCACAAAAGACAATTCCCTTTGTCTCTGCTCTGGCCCCCAAGCAGAGGGGAAAAAAAACCTCTAACTGCTTTCAGTTTAAAACCTGCTTTCCAGCAGCCCAAAAGAAAAAAAATATATATTTCCTTTTCAAATCTGTGCTTCTGGTTCAAAAAATCTCAAATTGATCTCAGAATGATTTCAAGTTAATCCCACTGCTCTGCCACCATGTCAAAGTTCCTTCCCCACTCTGAACGCTAGGGTACAGATGTGGGGACCTGCATGAAAACCTCCTAAGCTTACTTTTAAAACTTCCCCAAGGTACAAACTATTTTACCTTTTGCCCTTGGACTTTCACTGCCACACCAAACGTCTAACCAATATTATTTTATTAGGAAAGAGTCCATTTGGAAACGTCTTTCCCTCCAAAATCCTCCCAAATGTTACCCCCCACCCTTTCCTGGGGAAGGCTTGATAAAAATCCTCACCAATTTGCATAGGTGATCACAGACCCAAACTCTTGGATCTTAAGAACAATGAAAAAGCATTCAGTTTCTTAAAAGAATAATTTTAATAGAAGAAAAAGTAAAAATAATCACCTCTGTAAAATCAGGATGGTAAATACCTTACAGGGTAATTAGATTCAAAACATAGAGAATCCCTCTAGGCAAAACCTTAAGTTACAAAAAGACACAAAAACAGGAATATCCATTCCATTCAGCACAGGTTATTTTCTCAGCCATTTAAACAAACAGAATCTAATGCATATCTAGCTAGATTACTTACTAAGCCCTGGTCTACACTAGGACTTTAGGTCGAATTTAGCAGCGTTAAATCGATTTAAACCTGCACCCATCCACACAATGAAGCCCTTTATTTCGACTTAAAGGGCTCTTAAAATCGATTTCCTTACTCCAACCCTGACAAGTGGATTAGCGCTTAAATCGACGTTGCCGGCTCGAATTTGGGGTACTGTGGACACAATTTGATGGTATTGGCCTCCGGGAGCTATCCCAGAGTGCTCCATTCTGACCGCTCTGGACAGCACTCTCAACTCAGATGCACTGGCCAGGTAGACAGGAAAAGAACCGCGAACTTTTGAATCTCATTTCCTGTTTGGCCAGCGTGGCAAGCTGCAGGTGCCCATGCAGAGCTCATCAGCACAGGTAACCATGATGGAGTCCCAGAATCGCAAAAGAGCTCCAGCATGGACCGAACGGGAGGTACGGGATCTGATCGCTGTTTGGGGAGAGGAATCCGTGCTATCAGAACTCCGTTCCAGTTTTCGAAATGCCAAAACCTTTGTGAAAATCTCCCAGGGCATGAAGGACAGAGGCCATAACAGGGACCCGAAGCAGTGCCGCGTGAAACTGAAGGAGCTGAGGCAAGCCTACCAGAAAACCAGAGAGGCGAACAGCCACTCTGGGTCAGAGCCCCAAACATGCCGCTTCTATGATGAGCTGCATGCCATTTTAGGGGGTTCAGCCACCACTACCCCAGCCGTGTTGTTTGACTCCTTCAATGGAGATGGAGGCAATACGGAAGTAGGTTTTGGGGACGAAGAAGATGAGGAGGAGGAGGAGGTTGTAGATAGCTCACAGCAAGCAAGCGGAGAAACCGGTTTTCCCGACAGCCAGGAACTGTTTCTCACCCTAGACCTGGAGCCAGTACCCCCCGAACCCACCCAAGGCTGCCTCCTGGACCCAGCAGGCGGAGAAGGGACCTCTGGTGAGTGTACCTTTTAAAATGCTATACATGGTTTAAAAGCAAGCATGTGAAAGGATTACTTTGCCCTGGCATTTGCGGTTCTCCTAGATGTAGTCCTTAAAGCCTTTGCAAAAGGTTTCTGGGGAGGGCAGCCTTATTTCGTCCTTCATGGTAGGACACTTTATCACTCCAGGCCAGTAACACGTACTCGGGAATCACTGTAGAACAAAGCATTGCAGTGTATGTTTGCTGGCATTCAAACAAAATCCGTTCTTTCTCTCTCTGTGTTATCCTCAGGAGAGTGAGATATAATTCATGGTCACCTGGTTGAAATAGAGTGCTTTTCTTCAGGGGACACTCAGAGGAGCCCATTCCTGCTGGGCTGTTTGCCTGTGGCTAAACAGAAATGTTCCCCGCTGTTAGCCACAGGGAGGGGGGAAGGTTGAGGGGGTAGTCACGCGGTGGGAGGAGGCAAAATGCGACCTTGTAACGAAAGCACATGTGCTATGTATGTAATGTTAACAGCAAGGTTTACCCTGAAAGAGTGTAGCCACTGTTTTATAAAATGTGTCTTTTTAAATACCGCTGTCCCTTTTTTTTTCTCCACCAGCTGCATGTGTTTCAATGATCACAGGATCTTCTCCTTCCCAGAGGCTAGTGAAGCTTAGAAAGAAAAAAAAACGCACTCGCGATGAAATGTTCTCCGAGCTCATGCTGTCCTCCCACACTGACAGAGCACAGACGAATGCGTGGAGGCAAATAATGTCAGAGTGCAGGAAAGCACAAAATGACCGGGAGGAGAGGTGGCGGGCTGAAGAGAGTAAGTGGCGGGCTGAAGAGAGTAAGTGGCGGGCTGAAGACAGGGCTGAAGCTCAAATGTGGCGGCAGCATGATGAGAGGAAGCAGGATTCAATGCTGAGGCTGCTGCAGGACCAAACCAGTATGCTCCAGTGTATGGTTGAGCTGCAGCAAAGGCAGCTGGAGCACAGACTGCCACTGCTGCCCCTCTGTAACCAACCGCCCTCCTCCCCAAGTTCCATAGCCTCCACACCCAGACGCCCAAGAATGCGGTGGGGGGGCCTCCGGCCAACCAGCCACTCCACCACAGAGGATTGCCCAAAAAAAAGAAGGCTGTCATTCAATAAATTTTAAAGTTGTAAACTTTTAAAGTGCTGTGCTTAAAGTGCTGTGTGGCATTTTCCTTCCCTCCTCCAACACCCCTCCTGGGATACCTTGGTAGTCATCTCCCTATTTGTGTGATGAATGAATAACGAATGCATGAATGTGAAGCAGCAATGACTTTATTGCCTCTGCAAGTAATGATTAAAGGGAGGAGGGGAGGGTGGTTAGCTTACAGGGAAGTAGAGTGAACCAAGGGGAGGGGTTTCATCAAGGAGAAACAAACAGAACTTTCACACCGTAGCCTGGCCAGTCATGAAACTGGTTTTCAAAGCTTCTCTGATGCGTACCGCGCCCTCCTGTGCTCTTCTAACCGCCCTGGTGTCTGGCTGCGCGTAACCAGCAGCTAGGCGATTTGCCTCAACCTCCCACCCCGCCATAAACGTCTCCCCCTTACTCTCACAGATATTGTGGAGCACACAGCAAGCAGTAATAACAGTGGGAATATTGGTTTCGCTGAGGTCTAAGCGAGTCAGTAAACTGCGCCAGCGCGCCTTTAAACGTCCAAATGCACATTCTACCACCATTCTGCACTTGCTCAGCCTGTAGTTGAACAGCTCCTGACTACTGTCCAGGCTGCCTGTGTACGGCTTCATGAGCCATGGCATTAAGGGGTAGGCTGGGTCCCCAAGGATACATATAGGCATTTCAACATCCCCAACAGTTATTTTCTGGTCTGGGAATAAAGTCCCTTCCTGCAGCTTTTGAAACAGACCAGAGTTCCTGAAGATGCGAGCATCATGCAGCTTTCCCGGCCATCCCACGTTGATGTTGGTGAAACGTCCCTTGTGATCCACCAGAGCTTGCAGCACTATCGAAAAATACCCCTTGCGGTTTATGTACTCGGCGGCTTGGTGCTCCAGTGCCAAGATAGGGATATGGGTTCCGTCTATAGCCCCACCACAGTTAGGGAATCCCATTGCAGCAAAGCCATCCACTATGACCTGCACATTTCCCAGGGTCACTACCCTTGATATCAGCAGATCTTTGATTGCGTGGGCTACTTGCATCACAGCAGCCCCCACAGTAGATTTGCCCTCTCCAAATTGATTCCCAACTGACCGGTAGCTGTCTGGCGTTGCAAGCTTCCACAGGGCTATCGCCACTCGCTTCTCAACTGTGAGGGCTGCTCTCATCTTGGTATTCATGCGCTTCAGGGCAGGGGAAAGCAAGTCACAAAGTTCCATGAAAGTGCCCCTACGCATGCGAAAGTTTCGCAGCCACTGGGAATCGTCCCAGACCTGCAACACTATGCGGTCCCACCAGTCTGTGCTTGTTTCCCGAGCCCAGAATCGGCGTTCCACAGCATGAACCTGCCCCATTAGCACCATGATGCATGCATTGTCAGGGCCCATGCTTTCAGAGAAATCTGTGTTCATGTCCTGATCACTCACGTGACCGCGCTGACGTCGCCTCCTCGCCCGGTATCGCGTTGCCATGTTCTGGTGCTGCATATACTGCTGGATAATGTGTGTGGTGTTTAATGTGCTCCTAATTGCCAAAGTGAGCTGAGCGGCCTCCATGCTTGCCTTGGTATGGCGTCCACACAGAAAAAAGGCACGGAACGATTGTCTGCCGTTGCTCTGATGGAGGGAGGGGTGACTGACGACACGGCTTACAGGGTTGGCTTCAGGGAGATAAAATCAACAAAGGGTGTGCCTGTACATCAAGGAGTATTTCAGGCAGGACTGCACGGAGGGTTCCAATAAGAAATGGTGCACCTAAGTTATCGTTGTTATTGGAACAAGGAGGTTAGCCTGGCCTCTGATTGATACATGGCTCAAGATTTACCTCGCTGCACCTTCTCTGTGAGTGACTGCAGTGTGATCTAGAGGAATGAGTCCCCTAGACAGGGGAGGAGGCAAATGAGTACAAAACAAATCTGGTCTATTTCTTGTTCTGACCCACTCCATCTATCTTTTACATCTTTGGCTGGCAGCAGACGGTGCAGAAGGACTGCATGCCATCCACATCTCATGGCTGCTCGGCAGAAGATGGTACAGTACGACTGCTAGCCATCTTCATCTTTTGCCTGCCTGGCATAAGATGGTACAATACGACTGCTAGCAATCCTCATCTCTTGCCTGCCTGGCAGAAGATGGTACAGTACGACTGCTAGCAGTCCATATCGCCTGCCCGCTCACCATAAGACGGTTCAATAGGACTGACTGCAGGACTAAAGAGAATGACCTGGTCAAGTCACTCCAAATTTAGTCCCTGCGCCCATGTCTGCCCAGGCGCTCCCAGCCGACGTGGCCAGGAGCACCTCGGACACGATGAGGACGACTACCAATCGTATTGCACCGTCTGCTGCCAGAAGGCAATGGGTTGCTGCTACTGTGCAACAAAGCTGTACCGCGTCTGCCAGCACCCAGGAGACATAGGGTGACGGTTACCTGAGCGGGCTTCATGCTTGCCGTGGTATGTCGTCTGCACAGGTAACTCAGGAAAAAAGGCGCGAAATGATTGTCTGCCCTTGCTTTCATGGGGGGAGGAAGGGAACGGGGGCCTGACGATATGTACCCAGAACCACCCGCGACAATGTTTTAGCCCCATCAGGCATTGGGATCTCAACCCAGAATTCTAATGGGCAGTGGAGACTGCGGGAACTGTGGGATAGCTACCCACAGTGCAACGCTCCGGAAGTCGACGCTTGCCTCGGTACTGTGGAAGCGCTCCGCCGAGTTAATGCACTTAATGCACTTAGAGCATTTTCTGTGGACACACACACACACACTCGAATATATAAAACCGATTTCTAAAAAACCGACTTCTATAAATTCGACCTTATTCCTTAGTGTAGACATACCCTAAGTTCTAAGACTGCATTCCTGTTCTGTTCCCGGCAAAATCACACAGACAGAGAGAGAGGCTTTGTTTCTCCCTCCCCCCAACTTTTGAAAGTATCTGGTCTCCTCATTGGTCATTTTGGTCAGGTGCCAGCGAGGTTATCCGAGCTTCTTAACCCTTTACAGGTGAAAGGGTTTTTCCTCTGGCCAGGAGGGATTTTAAAGGTGTTTACCCTTCCCTTTATATTTATGACAGCCCCCACATAGCGGGGCTTCAGCTTTCTGCCCTGAGTCCCAGCAAGTCTAACACTGCTGGCCCTGCTTGGTGGCCCCCCTGAAACCTGCTCACAGCCTCCCAGGGGTCTCACGCCCCTGGTTGAGAACTGCTGATTTAGACAACCCTAAGGGGGCTCTCCGAATTACAGCAGCCTGTGACTGGGTGCCTACTTGATGCTGACCTGAATCTATGCAGTGTATAGTACTACAGTCCCATATTCAAGATACCCCTGCCAGCTGCAGCCCAGACAGGCCACCTACTCCAGGACTTGCAAAAGGATTCTCCTCTGGCCAAAATTGATACTTTTAGAGCCTCTATAAGCTGTTCTGTCCTATTATGTAGCATACAAGAGCTGTAAGTGGTTTGAGACTCTCACCTAGGGTATATAATTGAAACACTGACAAATCTTTTACTATGAAATAGCACATAAGAAAGCAGAAAGGATTCCATTTTAATCATCCTGTTAGGATGTAATATATAGTATTATGGTGAGGCCACCTTGTGACTAAAGACACAAAAGGTGTGTGTTATGTACTTTGAACTTGAATGGAACAGAACTTGAATGGAACGGAAAATTAACATAGCATTTAACATACATATGAGCAGATGAAAGTGTCAGATTTTTTATATTTTAGGAAATCCAAATGTTAATAGTGAATATATCATTATATAGGTGAATCATTATATGCTGTGTCTGTATGAGCAACAACAGAGCAATGCGTTTACATGTGCAGTGCACATGCACTTCCACACACTATGTTTTCTTGCTTCATAACTGATGCATGATGTATTTATTAAATTGCTGCAGGTACAATCAATCTATAACAGAGATAATTCTACATTAGGTACAGGCACATGGGCTTCTTACTAAAGTAAAAAAAATTGTTAAAATCATTTATTCAAACATAGCAAGACACAGAATACTTACTGAGGACTATTTCCATGCCATGTTTCAAAATCTATCCATTTTGGCTGTAGTGTGGTTAGTATGTGATTAGGGGTTGTTTTTTTTGTAAACAGAAGGAAAATATTTTTCCTTTTCCTCACCCATAAGTCAAAAACTGCTAAAGGTATTTTGAAGTTGAATATTTCAGAAAATGGTGACCACCTCAGAACAGTCTTAGAAAGTGTTTTGCAATAACTATAGCAATTAATATTTGTTATGAAGAAAATATTAAAATATTATCTTTTCTGGTGAAATATAGTTGTTTGTTTCCCAAGCATGTCCAGTTAGAAGAGGGGGAACACTTCCCTTCCTCAAAAACAGAGATGAAGTGAGAGCGGAAAAATGGGGATTGGTGAGGGAAGGGTAAATGTAGAAGACAAGCATGAAGAATGATCTCACTTCAGAAAGTGGCATCAGACAAGGGAGGGATAAAGAATAGTCCTTTCAGAGAGAAATTACTCCACTCTGAAATTCTTTTATGTGGTGCCTGTGTACTATGGTGATTGATGCATTAGAAATGCAAAGATTTGTTTGATTGATACAGAATTTACAAGTTTTTAGGACTCTAATGTACCTTTTAGGCATAGCAAAGCACTGGAAGTGGGTGTATTTTCAGATCCTCAGTGAAGAGCTCCAACAGGCTTTGTACAGTACCTGAAACTGGTACGCCTACAGGAGCAAACAGGAGCACAGCCACTACACAGCCTTTGCAAAGGTGAAGCATGCACTTGCATCCACATAGATGCTGGAACTATGGATTCTGTGGGTGCTGCCACGCTGGAAGTGCTTTCCATTATATACAGGGTTTACAGTTTGGTTCAATGGCTCTCAGCACCCCTGTGCACCCCAGCAGAAATAAAAGGAGCTGGAGGAATCTGTTGTGCAAAAGAACAAAAAGATTATAACTGTGTCTAGTCTCTGGTATTAACTTGCTATTCTGCTCATGTTCTTACTTTAAAAGAATGTTAGTGTTAAATGAACACTCATATAGCTGCCAGTAGATGGCACAATGATTTCTCTTACTAATAAGTTTGAGAAATACTGTTAGTGGGCAACTTTTATTATTTCTTTTCTACTATCTGTGTAAACACCAGATCTACTTCTAGTAAAGCTGTTTGGTTGGGAGAACTGATGTAAATTAACTCCATACCTTTTGTACTTCAGTGTCTAATTCTGGACTCATACCTCTATCCTCCATTTCAGACTTTACATGTTCTTTTAAAATTGCCTGCTTGGTGGGCGGGGGGAAAGAGTTGGTGATTTGATCTCTTCACACACCTGATTAGTTCTGATTAGAAATTATGTATTTTCTGTAGTAAAAAATTGCCTGGTCCAAAACAATGTACAGTGTACATTGCTATTATTATAATATTTGGACTGTTATTGTAATATACTGGAATTTTTTTAATAAAAGACCTTTTTCCTCTTCCTACTTGACGGTTTCCCGATTCCCTTCTTATCAAAGTAACCCACCATTGCCAAAACTATCCTTTTTGAAATAATCAATAATTGATGTTTACCATGAGCTGTTTCCTTCACAGTCTAGTCCTATCCCGTGGGAGATAGCTGTACATGAGCTGCTCAAGAAAGATTTTCTACATGAGAGATTTGCCTGCATGCAAAAGTTCTTATCTCCCATATATAAAAAAATCTGTAACTCTTTCAGGGAAATCCAGCATTAGAATAGGAGATAAGAACACTTCCCCAAGGTTAGTGGAGATGACTGCAACTTTAACAGTCAGTAGCTGTCTCATTGAGGATGGATAATTCAAAAGAAAAGACTGTATCAGGAAACTATAAGAGGTAGATATTATAAAACCCTTCTCAGTGGTTGTATATATTGATTGTAAACAATTTTGCTGAGGAATCAGAATCATAGAATCATAGAAGATTTTGGTTGGAAGAGACCTCAGGAGGTCATCTAGTCCAACCCCCTGCTCAAAGCAGGACCAATCCCCAATTAAATCATCCCAGCCAGGGCTTTGTCAAGCCTGACCTTAAAAATTTCTAAGGAATGAGATTCCACCACCTCCCTAGGTAACGCATTCCAGTGTTTCACCACCCTCCTAGTGAAAAAGTTTTTCCTAATATCCAACCTAAATCTCCCCCACTGCAACTTGAGACATCATTACTCCTTGTCCTGTCATCAGCTACCACTGAGAACAGCCTAGCTCCAGTGTTTTTGGAACTCCCCTTCAGGTAGTTGAAAGCAGTTATCAAATCTCCCCTCAGTCTTCTCTTCTGCAGACTAAACGATCCCAGTTCCCTCAGCCTCTCCTTGTAAATCATGTGCCTCAGCCCCCTAATAATTTTCGTTGCCCTCTGATGGATTCTCTCCAATTTGTCCACATCTTTTCTGTAAGTGGGGGGCCCAAAACAACGCAATACTCCAGGTGTGGCCTCACCAGTGCCGAATAGAGGGGAATAATCACTTCCCTCAATCTGCTGGCAATGCTCCTACTAATGCAGCCCAATATGCTGTTAGCCTTCTTGGCAACAAGGGCACACTGTTGACTCATATCCAGATTCTCATCCACTGTAATCCCCAGGTCCCTTTTCTGCAGAACTGCCACTTAGCCAGTCAGTCCCCAGTCTGTAGCAGTGCATGGAATTCTTCTGTCCTAAGTGCAGGACTCTGCACTTGTCCTTGTTGAACCTCATCAGATTTCTTTTAGCCCAATCCTCCAATTTGTCTAGGTCACTCTGGACCCTATCCCTACCCTCCAGCATATCTACCTCTCCCCTCCAGTTTAGTGTCATCTGCAAACTTGCTGAGGGTGCAATCCATCCCATCATCCAGATCATTTAATGAAGATGTTGAACAAAACCAGCACCAGGACAGACCCCTGCGGCACTCCACTTCATAGCGGCTGCCAACTAGACATTAAGACATTGATCACTACCCGTTGAGCCCGACAATCTAGCCAGTTTTCTATCCACCTTACAGTCCATTCATCGAATCCATACTTTTTTAACTTGCTGGCAAGAATACTTTTAAAAGAAAACCTGCTAAAAGAATACCTGCAAGAATGAACTCTTTGGCCAAATTTCCCTCTACAGTCTCTAGCTTCTTCAACATATAACAAATGAGGAAGTAGATTTTCAGAGAAGAATCATCATCTGATGGTATCTTTCTCCATGGGCAAAATATTGTTATCTCATGATGGAAACAAATTGTGGAGAACCAACAATATCTGTCTAACCTGGAATCTTTCTTGTTTCCAGTCAAGAGGCCTGGGGAGATGGGATAGGACAAGTTTTTGTTACATATCTTTGTTTTCGGGGAAGTGTTTTATTATCACAAGAAACATGAGAAAGTATGAGATCACATGGACTCAGAACTGTATTTTAATTGTCAAAAAAAATCACAGTACCTACCCTTTTCCTGTGGTAGGATTTGAGCATTTAATGGACTGCCACTTTTACTTTCAGTTAAGAGCCAATGGTTAATGTTTTAGTTTTTCTTCATATTTCTAGGGTGACTGTATATGAATTTCTATGCAAAAGTATGTCTGATCTGGTTTATCAGTCCTGGGTCTTCATTTCTGATGAATATTCATGACCCAAAAGTGGTTATTTGGATTTCTGTGTCAAACAGCTTAGATGCTGTTTCTCAATATAAACAAACTATTTGGGAGTCAACTCAAGGAGGGGTTAGGTGCTTGGCTGCTTACCCTTTCATAGAGAGGTATTTGGAGTTATTGCCTGTAAAAGTCTGGAAGTGAATTAAAAAAATAACTGCTTTATTAAAGGTGAACTGCCAGCGACAAATTAAAATTAAGTCCAGATTTATGTGGCAAATGTTGCTACTAACCAGGTTGCAAAGAACATTCAGCACAGAAATAAATTTTAACTAAGGGTTTTTGTATATTATTTTTCCCCCTGAGAAGGACTCTTGGGACTTCTTGGTTCATCAACAGTATTGCAGAATATATCATTCTATTATAAAGAATATAGATTTCATGAACTATAAAGACTATTTTGATGATGCATTCTGGGATGTCCGAGTGATTAGGGGTATGGAACAGCTTCCCTATGAGGAGAGTTTAAAGGTCTGGGACTAATAATCTTGGAAAAGAGACAACTGAGGGGAGATATGATAGAGGTCTATACAATCATGAGTGGTGTAGAGAAAATGAATAAGGAAGTGTTATTTACCCCTTCACATAATACAAGAACCAGGGTTCACCCAACAAAATTAATAGGCAGGTTTAAAACAATCATAAGGAACTACTTCTTTACACAACACACAGTCAATCTGTGGAACTCGTTGCCAGGGGATGTTGTGAAGGCCAAAGTTATAACTGGGTTTAAAAAGGAATTAGATATGTTCATGGAAGATAAGTTCAGTAATAACTATTAACCAAGATGGTCAGAGATGCAACTCCATTTTCCAGGTGTCCCTAAACCTGTAACTGCCAGAAGCTGGGACTGGGTGATGGGGTGGATCAATCGATAAAGAACCCTGTTCTGTTCATTCCCTCTGAAGCATCTGGTACCGGCCACTGTCAGAAGACAGGATACTGGGCTAGATGGACCATTGGTCTGACTCAGTATGGCCATTCTTACATTTGTATATTTCATTAGTCCCCTCTGCTGTTCAATCTGTGTATTAGATTGCTAGAGTCAAAAATATGGAGATTCAGGTTGCAGTATTATCAGAATGCTAATATTACATTATTCTATACATCCTGATTATAGACTGTCAGATGATTATCAGACTGTCTAGCTGACAGTTTATTGAATGAGCAACAGCTGGTTGAAAGGACTCAATCAGACAAAACTGAGGATATACTGGTGAGTTGGAGAAGCCTTTTGACCAGCTTGTTGGCAGTTTGTGTGTCTGTTATCCAGAGAACGCATCCCTCATTGATAAGACCAGGGTAGAATTTGGAGGTCACTCTTGACTGCTCTTAGCATAAAGGCCCATGAAACAGTAATCAAGAGGAGTTATAACCATTTCCAGTTTAATCAGGAAAAGTTGATAATTTTTCTCATATGGAAACTCCAGCATGGTCATTAATGTCTTTGTTACATCCCAGGCCAGTGTAATGCACTCCTAAGTGGATTTCTCTTTAACTGATTCAGGGGCTATGACTAATGAAAAATGCAGCTGCACACTTTCTCCTTTGGAGCGAAGGATGGGTGTAAATTTGCGCCTGTTCTCATCAAACTACACTGCGTCCAAATACACCAAAGGATACAAATTAAAGTTCTCAGTAGTACTTTATAAGGCCCTTCTTTATCTTGACCTGTAGTCCCCCAACCCACGTGCTTGTTTGACAGTTATAACTGGCTAAAATGGATCTGCCCTTATTTCCCAGGTTTGGTCAGCACTGAAGTTCTGGAGTGCTATCTTTTAAGAGTTTATCTGATGGAACAAAGTTATGAGTCACTGGGATTACTAATTCTTCCCACTTTTGTCTAAGGGTGCTAAGTTTATAGACCCCACATCTCACAAACACTGCCTGTAGGACAATTCTGGGAGTCCCAAAATCAGTTGCATGGACCACCTTGTGTCATCAGATTTCAAAATGATGCTTTAATGAAACATGGTGTTTTCATGTAATGTCAGATTTTGTCACTGATGGGTTAATCCTCTTTGAACAACATAATACTTGTATGCAGTGTTGTTGTAGCTGAGTTGGTTACAAGATATTAGAGAAACAAGGTGGGTGAGGTAATATTTTTTATTGGAACAACTTCCATTGATGACAGAGACAAGCTTTTTAGCTTACACAGAGCTCTTCTTCAGGTTTGAAGAAAAAATTTATATCCCAAGAGGTAATGCACGTCTAGCCAGAGGCACATGGTGTAATAAATGCTCAAAACATGGACATTTTGCAGCTGTTTACCTCACCAAAGTAGTCAGGTAGTTGGTTCATATTACAGACAATCAGGAGCCATTCTTTCTGGGATCTATTATTTGTGATGACAGAGAGCTTGCCTGGGGAGAGAGACTGAATATTCATGGCAAGACTGTTGACTTTGAAACTGAGTCAGGAGCTGATGTCACAGTCATCTCAGAAGGGACTTACAATCATCCTCAACCCCTCCCAGAGCTGAAGTCACCTGACACAGCTCTGACTAGCCCTGGAGATATTCTGACCTGCACTGGCCAGTTCACCACAGAAACAATGTACAAAGACAAAAGCTATGCATTCAGAGTATATGTGATGAAAGGACCACAGACCAACATCTTTCTCTGATGCAGCATGACAGCCATGATAGGCCGAGTGAGAAAGGTAAAAGAACTTGATTGACTATTTGGTGATATTGAACTTTTGAAAGGAGATCCAGTACAAATAACCTTAAGAGACAATGCTAAACCATACAGTGTACATACACTTTGCAGGATCCCTAGCCCATTGCTTCATAAAGTGGAACCTTAGTTAAGGTGAATGGAGTGGACTCACATAATCAAGAAAATCTCTGAGCCAACAACATAATGTGCCCCAATGGTACCACTTATAAAGAAAAATGGAAAAATATGAATCTGTGTGGATCTTAAAAGACATAATGGAGCAGTTGTGAGAGAAAAATATATCCTCCCAACATCCAAAGACTTCCTCCCCAAAGTGAAAGAAGCTATAGTATACTCCAAACTGGACGCCTCCAGCAGCTTCTGGCAAATTCCATTAGCCAAAGAAAATGTTAAACTGACTAAGTTGTGAACACTCTTACAAGAGACATCACTCAGTTAGACAACTGCCAGGTCTAGAAACTGGTCACTATGTTCATGTCAAACTGAATGGAGAAAAAGGGTGGACCACTCCAACTGTCAGAAAGAAAAGGAATTCAGTGCCCAGATCAGACATGACAGAGAGTTCAACAGAAACCATCGACATCTGCAGCATGTTCCGTCAGAAAGAACCACCAATAAATGACAGGTTTCAGAGTAACAGCCGTGTCAGTCTGTATCCGCAAAAAGAACAGGAGGACTTGTGGCACCTTAGAGGCTAACCAGTTTATTAGAGCATAAGCTTTCGTGGGCTACAGCTCACTTCATGGGATGCATAGACTGGAACATAGCAAGAAGATAGATCTATATCTACACACAGAGAAGGTGGAAGTTGCCATGCAAACTGTAAGAGGCTAATTACTTAAGATGGGCTATTATCTGCAGGAGAAAAAAACTTTTTAACTTTTTGAAATGACTCTACAGAAGGCCGATGCTGAACGAGAAGACCCCAGGACTCCAGCCTGACCACAGCCAGGCGCTGCCACCACGAACGGACAGTCAGATGGCCAAGCGTTATGCACTACGGCTGTGTCATTAGAAAAACAGTATGACGCAGAGGCCGTTAGCTGACCGAGCGCACTGAACTTCAGCAGCAGCCGGCTCCTGTAAACACTGTCAAGGGTTGGGGCGCAGACCTGAGGGCGGGGGAGGTACACGTGGGATGTGAAAAATTGAATAGTATTGCGAGGTTCAGCCACTAGGTGGCGCTATGCGCGACGTACCCTGTTTGAACCACCCTCAGCATGCCTGGCCGAGCTTTAAAAGGGCCTGATGACGACATATCTGGGGTCACAACCACGCTCTGCGACTATCCATGTCCGGTACAGGAGCCGCACCAACCACATACCCACCTCATGCCAGCAAAGGAACGTCAACACTTCCGCCTCGGTAACCCTCACGGCCAATCGTTTCACCCCTCCAGAGCCTCTCCTCCGCCACGTGACTCGCACGATGGCTTCGTTCTCAGCGGCGTTCCTCTGGCGCATGCGCTGTAAGTTTCAGTCTCTGTCAGCCGGTTAATCGGCTAGCCTTTTTTCTGCGCATGCTCTGAGCGGCCGCCCTCTTCCCCCCCTCCGCACTCTATTGCGCATGCGTTGAACTCCATCGCCCTGTTTGGTGCATGCGCTGAGGGAGGCTGCCCGTGCGCTCCACCTTGCTCTAGCTCCGCCTTCGTTACTACCGGGACCGGCGGCTGTGATGGCGGCCTGGCCGGGTCCGCTCCATTCGGTGCTGCTGTTGCTGGTGGCGTCGGTGCTGCCCGGCGGCTCGTGGGGCTCAGAGGCGGCCGGGGCGGGGGAGTCCCCGGGCGGGCCGGGCCCCGGGGAGCGGTTTAAAATCGAGGGCCGGGCGGTGGTGCCCGGGGTGAAGCCGCAGGACTGGATCGCGGCGGCCCGGGTGCTGGTGGACGGGGAGGAGCACGTCGGCTTCCTCAAGTGAGCGGCGGAGGGGCTCGGGGAGAGGCGGGGCCGGGGGTGGGCAGTCGCCGCGTGCCGGGGCCAGCAGGGCCGTTAGACCCCGCCGGGCGGATCGCCCCTCCCGGGGTCTCTGCTGCCCACTCCCTAGACGGGCAGCGGGTGACGGACGGGAGCCCCCCGCACACAGAGCTGCGTCGCAGCCCTTCGCGGCGAGGGGGCGATCTGGGGAGCGGGGGCTGGGCTGACGCTCGCCCGGCTCCTGCCGCAAACGCCCTTCCCCGTCACGGGCCGCCTTACGCCTCCGCACGCCTTACACTTGGCCGGCCTCCGGGGGCTGAGCGCGCCCTGCCGAGCCGCCCTGCTGTCACGCCCCGCTGGGCCTGTTGATGCTTTGGCGGCCTGGCCCGCGGCTGTGCCCCTCGCTCCTACTTGCCCCCTGGGTTGATGGTGTAGGGTTCGTTATGATCGGTGGGTGGCTGGCGTTCTTAACCCCCTTCCCTTACTCATGGCAGGAAAAACCCACAGAATTATGGGCAGAGCCAGACCACATTTCTCACTTGCCCAGCCTTCCCAGTGGCCCACGAGGTTAGGCAGCTTGTGCAGGCAAAGGGAGCTGCCTTCCACAGATGTTGTAACATAGGAATCAAAAACCGTGTAGGACAAGTAGTTCAGTCACAGTTGCAAAGCTTCCACCAATTTATTTCTGGGAACCTGATTGTGATGTCATCAGTGATTCCATCATAGCTTTTTTTTTTTTGTAAACTCTGATAGTATCTATTGAAATTTATAGGCTACTCTTTAATGTCCCTGAATGACAACGATCAGGTGACATCACATGCTCAGTGGTTTGAGCATTGGCCTGCTAAACCTGGGTTTGTGAGTTCAATCCCTGAGGGGGCCTTTAGGGATCTGGGGCAAAAATTGGGGATTGGTCCTGCTTTGAGCAGGGGGTTAGATTAGATGACCTCCTGAGGTCCCTTCCAACCCTGAGATTCTATGTATAAATCATCTTAAAAAAATGTCAGTTCTAATAGTCTCTTGTATATTGAAGCATGATGAATCTTTATTTTATTTCCTCAGGACAGATGGAAGTTTTGTGGTTCATGATATACCTTCTGGATCTTACGTAGTAGAAGTTATATCCCCAGCTTATAGGTTTGAACCAGTTCGAGTGGACATAACTTCAAAAGGCAAAATGAGGTGAGCCCTTCAGATTATTTCTGCATTGATCCATTGAAACAAATTGAATCTGCCTGCTAGTGCAGTATTAGTGTTGCTTGAACTCACTGTAGTTCGGACAGGGTTGGTACTTTCATTTTAGACCTTAAGTTTCAATTGTTTATATCTTTTTTTCAAAAAAAGAAAAGGAATACTTGTGGCACCTTAGAAACTAACCAATTTATTTGAGCATAAGCTTTCGTGAGCTACAGCTCACTTCATCGGATGCATACTGTGGAAACTGCAGAAGACATTATATACACAGAGACCATGAAACAATACCTCCTCCCACCCCACTCTCCTGCTGGTAATAGCTTATCTAAAGTGATCACTCTCCTTACAATGTGTATGATAATCAAGTTGGGCCATTTCCAGCACAAATCCAGGTTTTCTCACCCCCCCCCCCCCACACACACACAAACTCACTCTCCTGCTGGTAATAGCCCATCCAAAGTGACCACTCTCTTTACAATGTGTATGATAATCAAGGTGGGCCATTTCTAGCACAAATCCAGGTTTTCTCACCCCACCCCCCCTTTTTCCAAAAACCCCACACACAAACTCACTCTCCTGCTGGTAATAGCTTATCCAAAGTGACCACTCTCCTTACAATGTGTATGAAAATCAAAGTGGGCCATTTCCAGCACAAATCCAGGTTCTCTCTCACACACACCCCCCGCCACACACACACAGACTCGCTCTCCTGCTGGTAATAGCTCATCCAAACTGACCACTCTCCTTACAATGTGTATGATAATCAAGGTGGGCCATTTCCAGCATAAATCCAAGTTTAACCAGAAGGTCTGGGGAGGGGTTTAGGAAAATACAAGGGGAAATAGGCTACCTTGCAGAATGACTTAGCCACTCCCAGTCTCTATTTAAGCCTAAATTAATAGTATCCAATTTGCAAATGAATTCCAATTCAGCAGTTTCTCGCTGGAGTCTGGATTTGAAGTTTTTTTGTTTTAAGATAGCGACCTTCATGTCTGTAATTGCGTGACCAGAGAGATTGAAGTGTTCTCTGACTGGTTTATGAATGTTATAATTCTTGACATCTGATTTGTGTCCATTTATTCTTTTACGTAGAGACTGTCCAGTTTGACCAATGTACATGGCAGAGGGGCATTGCTGGCACATGATGGCATATATCACATTGGTGGATGTGCAGGTGAACGAGCCTCTGATAGTGTGGCTGATGTTATTAGGCCCTATGATGGTATCCCCTGAATAGATATGTGGGCACAGTTGGCAACGGACTTTGTTGCAAGGATAGGTTCCTGGGTTAGTGGTTCTGTTGTGTGGTATGTGGTTGTTGGTGAGTATTTGCTTCAGGTTGGGGGGCTGTCTGTAGGCAAGGACTGGCCTGTCTCCCAAGATTTTTGAGAGCGTTGGTTCATCCTTCAGGATAGGTTGTAGATCCTTAATAATGCGTTGGAGGGGTTTTAGTTGGGGGCTGAAGGTGACGGCTAGTGGCGTTCTGTTATTTTCTTTGTTAGGCCTGTCCTGTAGTAGGTGATTTCTGGGAACTCTTCTGGCTCTATCAATCTGTTTCTTCACTTCCGCAGGTGGGTATTGTAGTTGTAAGAATGCTTGATAGAGATCTTGTAGGTGTTTGTCTCTGTCTGAGGGGTTGGAGCAAATGTGGTTGTATCGCAGAGCTTGGCTGTAGACGATGGATCGTGTGGTGTGGTCAGGGTGAAAGCTGGAGGCATGTAGGTAGGAATAGCGGTCAGTAGGTTTCTGGTATAGGGTGATGTTTATGTGACCATTGTTTATTAGCACTGTAGTGTCCAGGAAGTGGATCTCTTGTGTGGACTGGACCAGGCTGAGGTTGATGGTGGGATGGTAACATTTTTACGGCTGAATTAGAACAACGCTTCCTCAGCTCTCGTCCCCTAACGCCCCTACTCTACTTGCGCTATATTGATGACATCTTCATCATCTGGACCCATGGAAAAGAAGCCCTTGAGGAATTCCACCATGATTTCAACAATTTCCATCCCACCATCAACCTCAGCCCGTTGCCAACTGTGCCCACATATCTATTCAGGGGACACCATCACAGGGCCTAATAACATCAGCCACACTATCAGAGGCTCGTTCACCTGCACATCCACCAATGTGATATATGCCATCATGTGCCAGCAATGCCCCTCTGCAGAGGGTGAGAAAACCTGGATTTGTGCTGGAAATGGCCCAACTTGATTATCATACACATTGTAAGGAGAGTGGTCACTTTAGATAAGCTATTACCAGCAGGAGAGTGGGGTGGGAGGAGGTATTGTTTCATGGTCTCTGTGTATATAATGTCTTCTGCAGTTTCCACAGTATGCATCCGATGAAGTGAGCTGTAGCTCATGAAAGCTCATGCTCAAATAAATTGGTTAGTCTCTAAGGTGCCACAAGTACTCCTTTTCTTTTTGTGAATACAGACTAACATGGCTGTTACTCTGAAACCTTTTTTCAAAAGTTATTTATAGATGGAAATTTAGTTTCAAAAGTTTAGCTTTATTTTGATTTTTTTTCCCCTATTCTCGCAACTTTAATATGAGTGAATGGAAAAGATTTGGAAGAGTTTTGTTTCCTTTCACCACTTCAATAATTTATTGGGTTGATAGCAGGCAATGTAAAATAAAATCTTCCCCTAAAATCTCTACCTCCTTTGTTTTTTGAGAGGCTTCCAGTGGTCTCCTGAGATTCTTTTCTTTACATTTTTAGTATGTGTCCTCTTTCTGTCTTGCTTGGTTACTTTCTGTCTGAGTCAGGAAGACGGTCTCCATCTCTCTGTCCCTGGAATCTCTCTGTGCTGTTTTGTTCATTCTCCTTCAGTTAGTCTAAAGTAGTTATTTGAAGAACGCACATCCTTATTCCAGGAGTGGAGCAGGTTGCTGTGTTAGTATGGAGAATGAAGGACCATACGTGTTCCTAAATTCTGAAGTGCTCTTATTAGACCATGGCACAGATCCCTGTACTGTTTGTCTATGCTTTCCTCATCCGCAGCAACTTTAGTTGCGTCCTTTGTTTGTGTTCGTTACAGTAGGGCATCTTAGTGCACACTAAGGCTTTGTCTACGCTGGCAAGTGAAAGGCAAAACTTTTATCATTCAGAGGTGTTGGAAAAAACAGCCTCCCAAAAGACAAAAGTTTTGTCCACCACAAGCGCTGGTGGGAACGGCGCTTTGTTGGCAGGAGAGCTTGCGCCTGCCAACAAACAGCAGCTTCACTGCTCACCTTTTGGCAGCACGGCTGTACCGGCACAGCCATGTCGCTAAAAGCTGCGTAGTGTAGACATAACCTAATACACAACTCTACATTATTGTACACTATTCAGCACATAGTACAAAGGAATAGCTGTCCTGTCCAATAAGAGGGATTTATTTGAACTAGTAAGATGAAATAAAAATGTTTAAATTGTACTTTTTCTTTAATTTCTATACGTATGTAGCAACTTTAACTTGACACGTTAAGTGATCATACAATGGCAAATCCTGTTATAAGTGATAAGCACAAGAGGCGGAATAAAGGTGCCTATGGGAACTGTAATACTTATTTTTCTGGTTCTGAAAAATTAACATTTCAAATTGAATATTGCATTAACCGAGTCTTTGCATTTAATTACATATATCATAATGTTGTCTGTCTTATTTGAAAGCTTAAACCTACAAGCTCATTAGATGTCTCATCCTATTAACAACCATGACATACTTTAAATTTTTAAAAGTAAAATATTTTTAAAAAGGAATCCCAGGTTGAGGTGGGACTGATTGTTTGTCAGACATAATTAGAATCTTTGGTACTCAGAGAGAGGCTTGGGTGCAAGTGGCTCTTTTAACGTGCCTCCTTTAGCTCTTTGCATTATATGATATAAATATAAATATTTCCCCATCATACTGTTTCATTTACTATAGTACTATACATTTATATTTAAACAATGAATTCACCCTACTGTGTCTCTTTTGGGTAATGTTGATTGCTAATTTGGCTCTTGAACTTTTGAGGTCTGAGTATCACTGAATTAGATTGTTCCAGTATTTGTTCCTGTCGAATGCCAGACTTGAAAATGAGCTTTGGTGAATGTAATGCACTTGTTTTCCGGCATGGGGGGGTTAAGCAGACACTTCAGAAATTGTTAACATTATAATCCATATTTAACCTGACTATGATATTCAGTACCCAGAAGAATGTGTTCTCCCAGTTATACTTAACAAACCAAGTTTACCAGTTAGCTGGTTACTGAGATCTCCATAACTGTATTGAAGAAGACCTTGGAGTCACAGCTGAATTTTTTTCTAAAGCTTTAATCAAATTGTCTCATGGTAAAGTTAGCTGACTAATCTTTTCTGACCAGCATTAATAAATTAACACACATAGTTCTTCATCAACCACTTCCCAACAAATGGCTCTACTGTTTCTGATCTTCTGTTTTGTTTTCTTACCTGTCCACTTTAAATTTATACATTCTACCATAATTGATAGTCTGGAAAAATATTAAGAGGGGATATTATTAGTGGATGGGATGATGGGTACTGCTTAAAGAGTAACATTTGGACAAATGTTTTCCATGGTTCACACTTCCATGTAGCAGCTTGTTAAGTTTGTAGTCTTGTAACAAGCTTTGACCAGAGGGAATATTATAAAGGACTTGTCAAGTTAGAGGAAAGGGTTTTAAAAATGCTTTAAAAATACTTATTTTTTCACTAGAGCAAGATATGTGAATTACATCAAAACGTCAGAAGTAGTCAGGCTGCCATACCCGCTTCAGATGAAATCTTCTGGACCCCCTTCTTACTTCATAAAGAGAGAGTCTTGGGGATGGACAGACTTTCTAATGAACCCAATGGTATGTATAGATGCAGCACACAAATCTATTTGCTGCTGATTTGAGATTTTTACCTTAAAGCTTTTTAGTAGCGGATTTAGGGTAGCATCCATCCATAGCAGTTAGAACGCCAAGCAAAGAAAAAAATTAATTCTTGGTACTTGTGAAATAGAGAAAATACACAATCAATTTGGAAATCTCAGTAAAATAAACTTGTTTTTCATATATATTGTCCATAGAATAAGAGGCATTACTAGAGATGAATGGTTACACCAGCTGAAGAGCAATTGCAGGTTTATGGTAGTTGAAAAATGCTTATTACTGATAATTGGATGAACCCAGTGGGGTGGTTGCAACATTGACTTAAAGGGTCACACTCTCAGCCAGCAGCAAGATTCTTTCGCTGCTTTTTTCATTAATAAGAGCAGGCATTGCAGCATTAAGCATAACGGTAATTGCAAATAACCAATACAGATTATGAGTTTTCATAGTAAAAATATTAATCTCCTGTTGGATCAAGCTATCTGCTGTTTTCCCAGTTCAAATCATGAAAGCGTTATTTCTTTATTTTACACTTTTTAAATTAGAATATAAGTGAGCATATTAAAATCTAACATGCAGAGAACAAAACCACAATCTAGGGGGAAATCACAGGCAAATACATGAAAATATGATGCATCCTAAACATCCTGAAGCATTCATTTTTGTATTAAAATATGTTAAAGGAATGCTATGGCTCTCTAGGTACTAAGCTTTACTTTGTCTTGGACAATGTTATAGTTGTAAATGTGATTGTTTAAAAAACAAGGCTATCAAATTAAAATAGTCTTCAAATCAGAAGAACCAAAATGCACACTACTCCTTTTAATGTCAGTCCCAAATATAAACAAAGCTGTGTATGTGCACTATGCTTAGGTTCTATCTTAATAGAGCTTTAAAAGAGTTAAGACTTGGAACAGTCTAAGATGGGGAAACACTAAAGCGCAAGCTGTGGATCTGCATCCATTGCAAAGCACATGTAACTGCAATATAAAATTTTGTAGAACTAATTTGGTGACTAAATAGTGCCTTGTTCTGAAGGTCATGAACAAAAATATTAACAAACTAACTGTTTATGCTCAGATGAATTAGGACCAATCTACAGTAGAAGTTTAACTGTGTCTGGCTCAATTAAGGGCACCTCTGTCCAATGATAGTTAAACTTCTACTGTAGACTGGTCCTAATACGTCTGAGCATGCACAGTTATTGTATGTTAATGTTTTTGTTTAAGACTTTCAGTACAAGTTTCAAAACAAGACACTATATATGTATAGTGTGTGTATGTATGTATAAATAAATCAATCTTTAGGGTATTTTGTTATATCCTGGGTTAATCATGGATAGTGTATCAGGAAAATGGACAAATCCCAACCAAAATCCTTCTAGATATTTTTAATGTCCCAGAGAGTTCCCATGCTTTAGCAGAATAGGAGGGTATTCAGAGAAATAAAAGACACACCCCATCACACACATGTTCCTGCTTTTCCTCTTCAAGGCATGTTGACTAGATTTAAAATTGAGGTAGGTAGTACTGTCTTGATTACTTTTAGGCCTGCAGATCTTTTCATAGGCAGAGTTCTTACTGAATTATGACAAACAGAACCGGGCAAAAGATGTGCTTCCAGTGTTTCAGGAATCCACTTCTCTCTTAAAATCAGTGCCACAAGTCCTCCTTTTCTTTTTACTCTGAAACCTCTCTAAAGAATCTGAGAGCTCAACCACTTTGATATAGTTGGCATGCACTCTAACCTTGCTCTCTAAATTTTATTTAAATTCTTTGCAGTCCTGCTGAGAATCCTTAGTTATGTATCTCTCTAGTGACCCATAATGTGGCAGTGTACGTATCAGTACATCCGATTCTGTGACTATCCTAAAACACTGAAATAACTTTTCAGGAAAATGAAGTCTTCTATTTGCTACAGAACTGCTGATGGGAATGAGCTGAGATTCCCTGAAACTCCATTTTGTTGGGTTGATCTACCATGGAACAGGTCACAGATCCTAATGACACCTTTTCTAGGAGGTGATGTGTTCTAAAAATTGACATGTTTCTCTCCTACTTGTTTGTCTTACCTTTTTACAGTCTCTCAACTACAGTCTGTTTATTATGCAACTTTTCACCTATGTTAAAAACTTCATACCAAATGTGCACACATCCCAAAAACGGTGTAAGTAGGATCTGAGTTGACATACATCCATCTCTTGGGCTTCCTTTTCAAGTGTATCTGAAAGATTAATCTGATAGAATTTTGGGGAAAAAACTATAATTTCATTTGTTTTTTTTTCCCTTTCAATAAATGACAGGGTTTTTTTTGTAGCCTCCTCTTCTCCACACACCCATCCTACTGGAACTTCCCCGTGATCAGTTGCCTTTAAAATTCATGATGGTTTTGTTGCCCTCCACACTCCTAGAGTGCATTGCTTTATTGTAGCAATCAGGGTTGAAGGCTTTAACAATATTCCATTTGAAACATTCCATTCTCTGCCAATGAATCACCAAATTCAGAATTTAAACTGAAGTCTCCTACTTGGCATCTTATAGAATGACTAGGTTACTGAGCCAAATCTTCAGTAGTTTTGGAATATGGATTTCCAGCTAAGATTGAATTTTCCCTCTCAGGTGTTCAATGTCAGATGTCTTCCTGCTTACTGAAGTCTTTCTTAAAATACTTCAAACAATGACTCAGACTAAGGAAATGTTCTTTGAATTTCTCTCTTCTGTTTAGGTTATGATGATGGTTCTTCCATTACTGATATTTGTATTGCTGCCTAAAGTTGTCAACACCAGTGATCCTGACATGAGACGAGTAAGTATGCTCAGTATGAGTGGATATCAAAAACATGAGTGGATTTCAAATTTGCAGCAAACAATGGTGATGAGATATTAAATTACAAAAAACAAACACAGTACAAACTGAAAGTTGCCTTATGGGACGCACTAATAGACAGCTGTATTCATTCAGTGAAAACTGAGGCCATGTCTACACTTATGGGAGATCAATGCGGCTGCGATCAATTTAGCAGGTCTAGTGAAGACCTGCAAAATCAATCGCAGAGCACTCCCCGGTTGAATAAGGTAAGTTGACGGGAGAGCATCTCCCATTGACGTAGCGTGGTGTAGACACCGTAGTAAGTCGACCTAAGCTACGTTGACTCCAGCTACGTTATTCATGTAGCTGGAGTAGCGTAACATAGGTCGACTTACCCCAGTAGTTTAGACAAGGCCTGAGTTGCAAATACCGTTATTCGGTTCTAGTATCAGTTCTATAAGCCTGCACTTGGGTCAGAACACAGAGTTTAATTTAATTATGCACAGCTATGAATTGTATTATGGTCTGATATTTTCCAGACCTTCTGCAAAAATCAATTAATGCCCAAATCTCTCTCCACCTAGTTCTCTTGTAAATCTTCTAATTTTTATTCTTCACTGTTAAAATCAAGCATTGAAGACCCAACAGGGCTTGCTTTTGTATACTATTTATAGACTCCTCTGGGTGTGTTGTGGGGCATAAGACTTCGTGTTCTCTTCCCCTCCTGTGCCACCACAAAAAATGTATGGTTTACTGGTGTCTATTCCTGGTGTCAGAGGTGTTTTGATATGGAACCTTAATGTAGCCACTTATTTTTAAATGATCCTAATTTATTGTCCTTTTACCATGCAAAATGCCAAATAGCGGAAAGCTAGGACAAAATGGAGATTCAAGGTGTTTACGAAATCTTTTCTACTATCTAGAAATGTTCATTGTCTGTCTTTGGGTGGCTGCTTCTTTTGGGATTCAGTTGGTTCCAACTCCTCTTTCTCAGAAACCACTGTCTTCAGTAGTACTTTGCAGGTGTCCAGACCTCTTTAAAGTGATATCTATTAAAAGCAAAAATCAGAAGAAGGTGTGTAATGCCTCTGGTTTAACTTTGAGAGAAGCTAAAACTTGAAAGTAGACCAACTACCTATGAAATGCTGTTGAAGTAGGTTAAATCGTAGAGTCTGTTTTAGAAAAAAGCCAAAACAGCCAAAAAAAACCAAAAAAAACCCTGTTGTTCTTTATGAAGTGCATGCACTCATCCACTGCTGAGGACAGACAAGCTGCCCTCATCTTTTAGTTTTTATTAATTGGGTAATTTGGCTTTGTAGTAAAAAATTCAAAGTTGAAAGTCTCAGTGACTATCAAGATTCTATCTTGGAGGAATGGGAAAGTGTTAAAATCTAAGAGCTAGAATAAAATGGAAAATGACATTGCCTTAGTGGCTATGTATTAAACCCTACAGTATAAACCTAAAACTCATTCACTTATGAAAAAGGAGCTTTTACTGCACTCTTCAACTGCTTGTTTTTTTTCTTTGGGTGATCAGCATATTGATATCTAATATATAAAGCTAAGGTAATAGTTGTGCTCTTGTAGAAGTATTTAAATATAGGAATAATATCAACAGGCTACCCAGCTAACTTTTGGCTTGTTCTTACTTGAAAAATACTTGAAATTATAAAACAATTCTGAATGTTTGTATTGCCTTTCTGTCCCTCATGTTAAGGGCTGGTATAATAAAAATATAACTAAAAAGTTACAGCATTTTGGAAAAGTAATTGAACTTTTATTAATAAAATACTTTATTTCCTTTTGTAAAAGAAGATAACTTGTTTATTTTTCAAAATGAAAGAATATTTATGCTAAATTGTCTAAAGCTAGGTTAAGCATGGATGGATAGATGTCCTCACATTTAAGATCCTTTTCTGCACATGGAAAAGGAAGATATTAAGGCAGTGGATCAGAGCTGTAAACTAGCTATTCAGTAATTGATAGCTATGTAAGAAATTCTAAAAATTTCTGCTAGATGTGCAATAAATACTAGGTTTTCAAACCTTTGGGCCAAATCTGCAAAACTTAAAAATATGTAAAGTCCAGAAGAGGACATTGATCTTAAAATCTAAAGATCTTAAATCTTAAGACAAGTCTAAATAGTATTGTGCAGAGGATCAGTGTATCTTAGCTACAGTTAGCTTTGAAAAATTGATAGTTTTTATATAACAAGTATCTGCCCTGTAAGACTACTTGAGACATGGTTGCCTGGGCTATACTGAGTGCTTTTATTTGTCTTTGTTTGTTTTTAAGTTTCTTTGTGTAGTTTGGGGTTTGGCTGCGGTTGCACAAATACATTATCTTTATAGTGATGTGCTCACTAGAGAACTAGTGCATAGCAACATGATCGAGGAAATTGCAAAGCTACTTAATGTGCCAGTTCAACTGATGTTACAGAAACAGCCTTAAATAGTCAACAGTTTACACTTAGATTGTCTGATTTTTGTGTGCAGGAAATGGAGCAGTCAATGAATATGCTAAATTCCAACCACGAACTGCCCGATGTCTCTGAGTTCATGACAAGACTTTTCTCTTCAAAATCTTCCAGCAAGTCTGGCAGTGGGAGCAGTAAAGCAGGGAAAAGTGGTGCTGGAAAAAGGAGGTAGTTGTTGCTTCCTCCTGCGCCTGAGTTTGCACAGCTGTTTTTGTGTGGTATCATCTATGTGGGTCTTGGAAGTTCAAAACACCAATACTGTAAACTTGATCCAACATGAAAATTGATCTGCTACAACTGTTGTATGTGATGTGGCTTTTTAGCCTATTTAAGCTGTTTTGTACTTGGCAGTAAGCAGAGGAGGACGTGGCTTAAATCTTGTATGTGTATAAGGTCAATATTGATGATACTAAATTAACTATATTGCTCTGTAGAAAATGACATTAAAATAATTAAATTATATGATGTGCTATACATTAATGAATAAGTTTTAATCCCTAGACAAAATCTCACTATATGTAACAACAACTTTTGGTTTCAAAGAAAGAGTTCTATTTTTAAAAATGAGCTTAGTGTTTTTCTATCCTTCTCTTCTATCCACTTCTCAAGTGCATAAAGTTTCTCCCTTTGATGAAATTGAGTCATTTGAGTTTACTGAGGAAAGAACTGGCTCTGCCAGCTAGAAGTATTTGAACTGAATATACTATGTATTTGAGTTACTTTATTTTGTATGTACATTTGCTGGCTGCCAAAATCCTATTTAATAAGGTTCGTTTGAGTGGAATAGTAGTTCATGGGTTTTTCCGTTTCATTTTACTTATCTAGCAGCTGCCACAAAACTCCAGCACAAGAGCAGGCAAGCATCCTTTTCCAAAACTGCTCATGACCTCCATCAAGTTACTTATGGATCTCCAATAACCATACAGTAAGAGGAATGCAGCTCAGGTCCTTTCGCTTACACTAACCACACTGAATGCCTAGTCTCTGAAACATACTTGATTCTTTCCAGTTCTCTGACTGTATTTGCTACTAGTCTGTCTAGGAGTCAGACTTGAAGCCAAACACAGGGCAAATAATTTTACAAGTAGCTAGGTTGACTCCCACTTATATCAACTTTTAAAACTGTTTATAACAAACTCCATAATAGAACTTGATTGCATTACAAGGTAAATGGAACTGCATGTGGTCGTTTATTGGCAACACTACTCTTTTTCATCCTGACTTGTTAGTCTTTTCTAGAATCACTCATTCATTTATATAAATGAAAGAAGAGAATCTTCTCAAGCTGCTCGGTGTTAAGCAAGGTGATTTAAATTAAAGGTGATTTAAATTCAGGTTAAAGGTGATTTAAATTCAGATGCAGTACACAGTTGACTGTTCTCCACTCTATGAACATTCTGTAGAATTAAAATTATAGGAACACCTGGTTACTTCCATTAGTGGCTCTATCTGTAAACCATTTTTAAGCTTTATAAGGAATAATTGTTTCAGGGTGAAGCAAACATTTTCAGGGACTTAGGTCATGTCCCAAATATTTTAATTTAATGAAAGAGCTCAACAATGTAGCTATTCTTAAAATATCCGTTTCAGTTGCTTATTTTTTTTTTGCTTTTATAGTTCATTTTGTTTCTCATTGCCTGCTAATGCCATAAGCAGTAGGACCCATATACAATGGATATGGTTGTCTGATATCTAAAACAATTATTTAAAATTTGACTACTATACAACTGAAGTAAAAATTAATCCTGATATTCATCTCTCTTCTGAGATTTAATAGCCATTTTCCAAACTGCTAGACCAATAAATGTTTTATAACGAGACCTTGATGGGTGCTATAACATAGCCAAACTGAGGCTTAAAGTAATATATAGCTGAAACTCACTCTTTCCAACTGTCCTTGGAATAAGAGGGCTGATTAAACATTAAGTTCACTCTTTCCATCTGTCCACACACACATTAAAGTTAGATTTTAATAAACTTGAAACTTAAGCAGCCACAAGGCAGCATAAAGGGAAAACATCAGTTATCTTATTATGGTAGACCTTTATAGCTAGGAAACATAAAAGCTAGAAACTAATACTTGTTCAATCTGTATATTTTGATCTACATGATTGAGTTAACACAAGGTGTGAGACAGGAAGTAAGCAGTTGGATCTTTCTGACAAGTATAAAGAAGCTTTCAGCCTTTCAAAAGTAAATTGTGGGTAGTATATTGACGAGTACTTTTTTTTTTTTTTTGAGATGTGAGGAATGGTCTGTCTTTACTAATTCCTAAAGTGAGGCATTATCTGCTTCCCAAAGTAATCTTGCTTATATAAGAGCCAAGCTGGAATATATCAGGTCACCTGTTTCAACAGCAAGTTTCTGAAGGACTCATTAGAATACCATAGAATTTGCCCTCTAAGGGCTTGTCTTCACTATCAGGGTCAATGCTGCTACAATCAATGCAGCAGGTGTCGATTTAGCGAGTCTAGTGAAGACCTGCTAAATCAATGACAGAGCGCTCTCTCTCTGTTTCTCTCCGGTCAACTCAGATACTCCAGCGCCCCGAGAAGAGTAAGGTAAGTCGACCAGAGAACATCTCATGCTGACACAGCCCAGTGAAGTCACTGGGGTAAGTCAACCTAAGCTACGTTGACTCCAGCAATGTTATTCACGTAGCTGGAGTAGCGTAACTTAAGTCAACTTACCCCAGTAGTGAAGACAAGTCCTCAGTGTAACAAACCTCTGAAAGTGGAGAAGAGGGAATTACCTCTGGTATTTCTCCCTAGATGTACAAACTGTGGTTTGATAGGCTTAGCCTTTCTTCCGACAGCATAATATATTGCATTAACTGTTGGTTTAATTACGCTTAGCACAGTAATTGATATTTGTAGACAACTCTTCTGTAGTGACTGAGTAAATAGAAATTTTCCAGATTATCTCCTTTCATAATGTCTGGAGGGCTTGATGTCGTGTGAAAGGAGGGAATTTAGTCCTTGAGGGGGAAGTGAAGTCTTACGTTGTGAAAACTAAGGCACTGGGTAGCAAATATAGTGGCAGGATTCCGGTGAAACTTTAGAAGCGGAATATGGATTCTATACCTTTCACCTTCTCGGAGATAGAGGCACCTGTCTCCATTTGGTGAGACTCCTGTTAGTTGCAGTTTTCTATTGAAGGCTATTTCAGGCTCAATATAAAAAACAATGTTATTTGGCATGGTTTCCTCCTCCCCGTAAGTGAGGGCATCTGTCCCCAGTTCTGACAGTGGTATGCAGAACCATCTTTGGGGTGCTGCTAAACTAGTCCAGAACACGGAAGTAGCAAATGTGTTTTTTTGGGGTGTTTTTTTTCCCCTGTCTGCAGTTGATCTGGGTATGGCATTGTTTACTGCAGATGAGGTTCTAGCCACAGTGTTATCTCGTGTTTTGCTTGGAGCTGGCCATAAAGGTGACCTGACAGAAGTTCATTTCATAGCCATAGAACCTCCACCAAGAATGCCTTTCCCCTGCTCAGTTACTGCTAGTATAATGTGCGATCTGTAGTTATTGTCTATTGTTTGTCCAGTTTGGGGTCCTATACATATCCTTGAATAGGCTGTGACCCTGCCATCTCAGGGACTGTTTCTCACTCCATACCTCAGAATAATAGCTGCCTTCAAAGAGGATACTTGCACTAACAGAAAACAGGGTCACCACCTGGCAGCAACAGGACTGTAGGAGTGGAGAGTCAGTGGATATGGTACACGTTTCTACTGAAGATTATTCTTACCTACTTCAGAAAAATTCCACCATCTCATTTAGGCATGTTCTGAACGACCCTTTTTGAGAACTTGGATGGAAGGAGAGAAGGGAGAGCTACGCTGCTGTTAGAGCTCATTCCATCTACTGGACACACATGTAAGAAGATCTGGATATTACTGTGATGGGTGATTTAGGCACTTATAAAATAATTTTGCCAAAGATGTCACCAGTGATCTTTCTGTTATGTAGATACGGGGCAGAAATTTTATTTTCAAAACTGAGTTTTACATTTGTTGTTAAACAATTTGTAATTGTCTCCTACCTAATCTGTAAAATGTGGATGATAATGCATACCTACCTCCAAAGGGTGTTCTGAAGATTAATTACTAATTTTATTAGAGGAAGGGCAGGTTGAGATTCAGACTGAGGTGAGAAGAGGACTGATATTCAAGAGGCAAGGGTTCTTGACATTGCTTCAACCTTTCTATGTCTTTAGGCCAGCCACTTAATATTTCAGTGTTTCAAATCCACACCTGTAAAATATTGATAATTTTTCCCTTATCTCACAGGAGTATTGTGAGGATAAATTCATTAATGAATATGAAGTTCTCAAAAAAAACATATATAAAATCAGACTTTAATATTAAACATTTATATAGCACTTTACAGATTCCAAGTACTGTACGAACATTAAGTAAATCAGCCCTTTACATAGTCACAGGCTGAGATTTCTAAAGCAGTCTAGCCAATTTAAACAAACATCCTCCATTAACTGAAGGAAGATGCTTTGAAAATCTCAGCCTCAGTGGCTACTGGGCCTGTGATTGCATAAGGATTACATGTAGCAGACTGCTCCTAAAAGCTACAGTGACCTCAATATCCAATTATTTCATGTTGAGTTGGACCCTTTAAGAAGGAAAATGGGGGGTTTTTTTAAATGTGTGTAAAAAATTTAATGCGTAAATTGTTGCTGGAGTATGCTTAATTTAGAAGTGGTTTTCCAAGAGTGGGGAGAAAGATAAATAAGCAGTGAATTTGCAGAAGCTGAAATATGTTTTTAATAGGGCTGCTGATTAATTGCAGTTAACTCACGTCAACTAAAATAAATTAATCACAAATTAAAAAATTAATCATGATTAATCGCAGTTTTAATCGCACTGTTAAACAATAGAATACCAATTGAAATGCATGTTAGGCTTCAAAGTATCCATAGCAATAAGATAAAGGTCAGGCAAGACATAAATATTTTGGATGTTTTTCTACATTTTCATATATATTGTATTCTGTGTTGTAACTGAAATTAGAAGTCCTACTTCATGTTCAGCCAATCCCTAAGACAAACAAGTTTGTTTACATCTATAGGATGTAATGCTGCCCTCTTCTTTTTTACAATGTCACCAGAAAGTGAGAACAGGCATTTGCATGGCATTTTGCAAGGTATTTACATGCCAGATAAGCTAAACATTCTTATGTCCCTTCATGCTTCAGCCACCATTCCAGAGGACATGCTACCATGCTGATGATGCTCATTTTAAAAAAATGCTTTAATTAAATTGTGACTGAACTCCTTGGAGGAGAATTGTATGTCCCCTACCCTGTTTTACCCGCATTCTGCCATGTATTTCATGTTATAGCAGTCTCGGATGATGATCCAGCACACGTTCATTTTAAGAACACTTTCGCTGCAGATCTAACAAAACGCAAAGAAGGTACCAATGTGAGATTTCTAAAGATAGCTACAGCACTCGATCCAAGGTTTAAGAATCTGAAGTGCCTTCCAAAATCTGAGAGGGACAAGGTGTGGAGCATGCTTTCAGAAGTCTTAAAAGAACAACACTCCGATGCAGAAATTACAGAACCCAAACCACCAGAAAAGAAAATCACCCTTCTCTGCTGGTGGCATTTGACTCAGATAGTGAAAATGAACATGCGTCTGTCCACACTGCTTTGGATTGTTATTGAGCAGAACCTGTCGTCAGCATGAACGCACATCCCCTGGAATGGTGGTTGAAGGATGAAGGGACATATGAATCTCTAGCGCATCTGGCACATAAACATCTTGCGACTGCGGCTACAACAGTGCCATGTGAACACCTGTTCTCGCTTTCAGGTGACATTATAAACAAGAAGCAGGCAGCATTATCTCCTGAAAATGTAAACAAACTTGTTTGTCTGAGCCAGCGGTTCTCAAACTGAGTTGGGACCCCAAAGTGGGTCTTGACCCCACTTTAATGGGGTCACCAGGGCCAGTATTAGATTCACTGGGACTCAGGCCTGAAGCCAAAGCCTGAGTGCCTTAGCCTGGGGCTGCAGGGTTTGAGCTGGGCCTCCTCCCCCACTACCCCTGCCTAGGTCACATAGTAATTTTTTGTGTCAGAAGGGGGTCATGGTTCAAGGAAGTTGAGAACCCCTGGTCTGAGCAATTGGCTGAACAAGAAATAGGACTGAGTGGACTTGCAGGCTCTAAAATATTACATTGTTTTATTTTTGAATGCAGGTTTTTTGGTACATAATTCTACATTTGTAAGTTCATCTTTCATGATAGAGATTGCACTACAGTACTTGAAATAGGTGAATTGAAAAATAGTATTTTTTTTACAGTGCAAATACTTGTGATCAAAAATAAATATAAAGTGAGCACTGTACACTTTGTATCTGTGTTGTAATTGAAATCAATATATTTGAAAATGTAGAAAACATCCACAAATATTTAAATAAATAGTATCCTATTATTAACAGTGCGATTAATCGCGATTAATTTTTTTAATTGCTTGACAGCCCTAGTTTTTAAAGACTGGATCACTCGCAGCTGCCGCTTTCTGTGGTGTTTTTTGTGTGCTTGCATCCTGCCTTTGTTCCTGGGACACTGTCAACTTAAATAATTTTCAGACAAAACTGTAACTTGTTTTTTAACAATTGTTATCAGAAGTAACACCTTCAATTACTGTAACTGAAATATTGAGAAAATACTTTTGTTTATGCATGTGACAGTGAAACCAACTATGAAAGGTCCTGATTCCCTTGTACAGTCAGTTTCCTCTTCTGTTTTTGTGGGATTTTTTAAACAGCAAATGTGATTTGCTGAGAAAAGTCTGAGAAAAGCGTTTGACAAAACAGCAAATGTGATTGTAAAACCACACAAATAGACTGAGGATGTCTGGGCCATACGTAATATCCAAGACTGCTTTTAGTTCATTTTGTCTTAGTGGACTGGATTTCAAGTTGATTATGTCCTCTTAATTATCTTCTACAAATTATATATAGTGTATGAATCATTTATAAAATATGTATCCACCACTTTTAAAAATGTGTGTGTATATATAACTTCGGTGTATTTATTTGTCTCTGAAGTCTGATTTTTTTTCAGAAGGTTAATAAATAATGTCACTCTACACACACACTTGCTATGCTTTGAGCCTAAAATTACATCAGGACCTGATTCAGTAAAACCCTCTGTCTGGCTTCCATTCCATACTACATGAGCCACCAATCGATATATTTTTGGGTTAATGCATAGTCTTGGATGGGCCTCTGTGTGCAAGCCAGGAAAGTGTTCTTTTGAGTTTTTGGTTTTGTTTGTTATTGAATCTGGTGCACAGTCAGGTAGGAGCCTTGAGTTAAAATGAACTAAATTGCACTAAAATGAACTAAATACAGGCTCAAATTGTGCTAGAGTTGCTTGTGACTTGATGGTAAAGAACTGAACTCAGTGTTTTCGCTAGAAATTAAAGGCAGTATCAGCATTTTTAAGGTACTAAAAAGGAGATTTCAGCGAGCGAGTGGATGTCTTGCCTGACCTTTATCTTATTGCTGTGAATACTTTGAAGCCTACCATGCAAAGGATTTTGGAATGCTGAATGAGATTCCTTAACGTGTGGTGTGATATTCATCATCCTCAGCAATGTACCCAAGTATTTTGTGATTCTAACAGGTAAAAAAAAACCCTGCCTGAAAGATGGATAGCAATAAAACATCAATGATGTTGCCTCTCTCCTTCCAGTCTCATGTATCAAGGTGGTCCCAAAAGGGCTTGTACCACGACTAGCACTGTTAAGTGTACTTGTGAATGAAGTGAAGGAGACCATGGATCTGGAAATGATTAAATCCATAACTGACAGGTGTAGGGAGCATAGTAAATACAGAAAGAACAAAGTGTGTTTGAGCTTCAGGCAGACTAATGTGAGAGGAGGTTTAATGTTTTTTTTTTAAGTTATTCAAAAATTATATCCTTAGGAGAAAATTTGATTCTTGAGGCTGCTCTTCACCCTAATAGGATAGTTAAAGGAGAGAAAATTCAGACTGAGGCCACCAAGATGATATAAGGACTTAAGGAATACTGAAAGAAGGTAAAGGGTCACTGACAAGTCAGATTTGGCTCAAATTTGGGGATTTAAAAAACCTTAGAACAATAAAAGTATTCTCATGATTAAACAAAAAATTAATTCCTGCAGGAACTAGTTTTATTTTAACAAACAATATTCACTGACAGTTGGGTACACTGGGTCTGGCCATTGTGCAAGTATGTGTGGGCAAGCGGGGAGAGCAATACATGGAGCCTACCCACCTGCTGCAAGTCCCATGCATGGCTTTGTCACAGTCATGGTTCCTGCACCTGAGAAAGCACATGCACTGTTCCTCTCTGTGTGCCTGGTGGTGCAAATCACCCAGATGGGGCAAGGAAGAGGCAGTGGCCATGCTTCCCCTTTTGTATGGGGTGAGGGTAAGTGAACTGTGGGTAGGACACTGGACGAGGACTCAGGAGATCTGGATTCAATTTCCAGCATGGCTACTGGGTAATCTTGGGCAAATTGCTTCCCTCCTGGTGCCTCAGTTTTCCCATCTGTAAAAGGGGATAACAGGACTTACCACCTTTTGGAAAGCATTTTAAGATCTGCTGGTGCAAAGCACTGTATAAGAGCTAGGTATTGTTATATCATCCCAAAAGGTTGAGACAACCTCACCGTCTCTGCACCTGTCACTGAGAAAAAGATTGTACCTCAGTGCAAGGCTCTGCCTACATGGCACTTTTTAGCCCAGTGTTTGCAACCATCCCTTCATCTTCATGCTAGCGCATGCTAATCTGAAGGTGACCATTTAGAAATGCCCTTAACCAATGAAAAACTTGCAAGCCTTTTTACATTGTTGAAGCCAAGAGAAATGCATGTAAGAAATAAATGTGTTTGTTCTGTCCTTGTGACTCCATCACAGGTCTGCTGAGTTTCCAGGTAAAAAAGAGGAGGCGGTTAACTTCCAATGCTGCAAAATCAATCTGGGATCCAAAGTCCTATTTTGTCATCAGTATTACTGATTCTGCAGGCCAAATTCTGCCCACCTTTAAACTCTTATAACACCTTTCTCTTCAAATTATGCCGAGTGACACTTGCACAGTCCTTTGTTTTCAATACGATTGTGAAGCTGCAGTGACAGAATTTTTCCATGCAGTTGGAAGATACGTAATTCTGTTGTAGATGCTCAAAATAGACTCCAGCTCAGCTCATCCCTCTTAAATCTGTTGCCTGTGCACAGCTAACAGTAAAAATTAATAAAAACTTTGCAATGCAGGTAGGCCCGGATAACACTGAAGGATACACAGAAGGGACACAAAAAACACTGAAAGATACACGAAAGGAATAGATTTCAAGTGTCCCTTTTTTTTTATCACAGCTGCACTTTGAACTGAAACTTTAAAGATGAGTGTAGCGAAGATAGGTGACTACAGGTATCAGAAGAGCAACAATATGAAAGGTGGGTGAATTATTTACATTGAATGCTACTATGAAAACAAGTAATGGGAGAATGTTTAAAGGCACACACTTCACCTAGATATTAGAATACATATACCCCCTGCAGCCTGAGGAGGGTCTCTGGGCTAGAAGGGGAAAGAGGGCTCTGTGGCTTTCAAGGTCTTCCCCCCAAGCCACACACACACACCTCATGGGAGCTCTGATTCCTTGTGGGTGTGGGATGGGGGACAGTAGTTAGAGTGTGGGCTTCCTAGTTGATTGGCTGGTTTGAGGGGTGAAGTGCAAGCCCATTGGCTCCTGCACACACACAGGTCAAATAAGCCCTTTCCCCCTGGGTCAGGCACTATTAGGTGCCCAGATCAGGTCCCACTCATAGGATTAGAGTAGGACTGGATTTGGGGTCTGCTGTGGCTATTGTGAGAGTCACCTTTTAGGTACTAGGAAGGAATTTTCCCCTCACTGCCAGATTGGCTGGCATGAGGTAGAGTTTTTGGTTTTGTTTTGGGGTTTTTTTTTGGTGGTTGTTGTTGTTGTTGGGTTTTTTTTGCCTTCACAGCAGCCAAGGAAGATGGTGGGGTAGATTAGGAAGAAAAGTTCAAGTAGTTGCAACTTGGGAGGTGTCCAGTGCAGATACTCAATCAGTGGTGAGGCCAGTTCCCAGGTAAACCAGAACTGGAAGTGGAATAAGGGAGCAGATATTCCTTACAGAAGCTGGGGAACAGGGTTGGGACTCCTAATGCCTGGTACAGTGAGTAGACAAGCCCCTTTCCACAGCCTCTTAAGACTACAAGAGAGTGGACGGTTGACTGCTGTGCTCCATCAGGTGGAACATTACAGACAGAGGAATACTGCCTAGTGAGCTGCAAAGGTTATCTTATTTACCAAAGGTGCTTAGAGAAGGGTTGGCCACACACACAGAGGAATCCAGGTTCCTTACTAGATGTATTATATTGGGCTAAAAATTACCAAAAGATCCTTTCCTAAATGTAATATCCATGGTTGAGATTTTTAAAGGGGCCAAGTGGAGTTAGGCACCCAAATCCCATTGAAAGTCTGTGGGAATTAGATATGTAATTCCCTTAGGCCCCTTTGGAAGCTTCATACTGTAGTTCTATGATAGCACTGAGATTCTACTGCAGAAGCTTCTACTCAATTAATTAATATTTTTAATTTTTCCTACTGTTTGCATGCTCATAATGTGTATGTACATGGCTTTCTTTTCCACTTAGATTTGCTCTGCACTTTACACAGATTACAAGGGCCTCATTTGACTTACTCTGACAAACATATTGTTGAGACACTTAGTGCTGGCAAAAAGTATATGTATTATTAGCACTTTCAACTCTTTCATTGCATCAACTAATTATTTTTATCACCAGGCACCTTCCTACTGGTAAGAGGTCATCTGGCCTGAATGGGACTGGCCAGATTTCTGTGCTTATTAGCCTCTGAAGTTTATGTTGTGATAGAAGTTACTTTCTCCAAAGCCTTATTAATCTAGGCACAATAAGAAAAATACAGCAGGATTATACAGAATCAGCCAGATTTCACTGAAAATACACAGTATAAAAAAATTCAGTATTTAGATTTTCTGCTTTTAAAAAATGGAATAAAATGTCTACAGAGGTTTTAAAGCTCTTTATGCAAAACTTTATCCTAAGTACCAGTACATGATACCAAAGGTCATACTCTGCTCTCACCCCACCACCAGCCCCGGATACATGAAGTACCTTCTTTAGTAGAAAGAACAGGAGGACTTGTGGCACTTTAGAGACTAACAAATGTATTTGAGCATAAGCTTTCATGAGCTACAGCTCACTTCTTCGGATGCATGCAGTAGAAAATACAGTGGGGAGATTTATATACACAGAGAACATGAAACAATGGGTGTTACCACGCACACTGTCACCAGAGTGATCAGCTAAGGTGAGCTATTACCAGCAGGAGAGGAAAAAAAACCTTTTGTGGTGATAATCAAGGTGGGCCATTTCCAGCAGTTAACAAGAACCTGTGAGGAACAGTGGGGGTGGGGAATAAACGTGGGGAAATAGTTTTACTTTGTGTAATGACACATCCACTCCCAGTTTTTATTCAAGCCTAAGTTGATTGTGTCCAGTTTGCAAATGAATTCTAATTCAGCAGTCTCTCGTTGGAGTCTGTGTTTAGTAGCACACACAACAAAAGAGAAAAACAATGAGGAACTCTGTCTCTTTCTCCTTTGAACTCAGTATTATTAGAAAAAAGTATGGATTTTCTACAAAATTAGCCTATCTTTCCTACTTAGTTTGAGTATTTTATGATAGGCCAAATATACCCATTAGAACTCATTATTTGCTCTATTACTATTGTCTTGCAATAAATTGTTAATAGATACATCATTCATTTTTCCTGCCTGAACTTTGTCTTTTCTCAGTTGCACTCTTGTTAGGGAACAATTATAGTTTCAAAGATGAATTGCTAGCATGATTTAAGAACTGTTTTTTCCTTTAAATAGAGTTCATACTACCTGCTTCTTTATGTATATTTAACACCTTGCCTATAGTTTGTGTCTGCATACTTTTACTGCCTAATATTTCTATCATGTTCCAAGTCAGGAGTTCAAATAACCTATGTAAATACAGGTATATTACTACAATAATAGGGTGTTTTACTGAGAATATTAAAACAGTTTATCATCATCACCATTGAAGATGAAATGATCTCTGTTTCTACTATAAACTATGTTCCTGTAAACTGGGAAAGTAACTACCTGCTTTCTTTATTCTTATGAATCCTTTTTTTTAAACCAGAAACTTAAACTAATGCTAGATTTTGTGTGTGTTTGTGTGCATACGCACACTTCATTTAACTTCTTTACCGTAATACACTGTGGCCCCAAACGCCAGTGCAACAAAAGTACAGCTATGTGTTGGATTGTGTCAAAAAATTCTTTGCCCTGGTTTGGTAGAGAACAAGCAATGTTAATCTATTACTAGAATTGCATTAACATTTTATATTTGTACAGTATCTTCCATCTGAGGCTATCAGTGCAATGCGACACAATGCCGCTTCCCAAGCAGATTTTCTTCTTCTGGCTTCTGTGGGAGTCGTCATCCCAGCCCCTGAACACCGGGTTATGTCCAGTCCAAATGAAGCTTGCAAAAACTGGATAGTGAAAAATTCACACCCTTTCGTTCTATAAAAGCACTACTCCATATCCTTATGTCCAGTCTTTCAGGTAGCTGTAGTTGCAGGACGTATTCTGCATTAAGAATGGTCGACTGGCAGTCTCCTCCAAGTGATCATCACCCAAGACTCCAAGTTTGGCATGAGCTCCAATAGTCAGGTAGGATTACTACTCCCCAACCATTAGGCTGACCCAACTGGAGTGATTCTAATAAATGAGAGCTTGAGCCTGTCATAAATATAAAGGGAATCGTAAACCCCTTTGAAATCCCTCCTGGCCAGGGGAAAGCTCCTCTCACCTGTAAAGGGTTAAGAAGCTAAAGGTAACCTCGCTGGCACCTGACCAAAATGACCAATGAGGAGACAAGATACTTTCAAAAGCTGGGAGGAGGGAGAGAAACAAAGGGTCTGTGTGTCTGTCTATATGCTGGTTTCTGCCAGGGATAGACCAGGAATGGAGTCTTAGAACTTTTAGTAAGTAATCTAGCTAGGTATGTGTTAGATTATGATTTCTTTAAATGGCTGAGAAAAGAATTGTGCTGAATAGAATAACTATTTCTGTCTGTGTATCTTTTTTGTAACTTAAAGTTTTGCCTAGAGGGGTTCTCTATGTTTTTGAATCTAATTACCCTGTAAGATATCTACCATCCTGATTTTACAGGGGGGATTTCTTTATTTCTATTTACTTCTATTTTTATTAAAAGTCTTCTTGTAAGAAAACTGAATGCTTTTTCATTGTTCTCAGATCCAAGAATTTGGGTCTGTGGTCACCTATGCAAATTGGTGAGGCTTTTTATCCAACATTTCCCAGGAAAGGGGGGGTGCAAGTGTTGGGAGGATTGTTCATTGTTCTTAAGATCCAAGGGTCTGGGTCTGTAGTCACCTAGGCAAATTGGTGAGGCTTTTTACCAAACCTTGTCCAGGAAGTGGGGTGCAAGGTTTTGGGAAGTATTTTGGGGGGAAAGACGCGTCCAAACAGCTCTTCCCCAGTAACCAGTATTAGTTTGGTGGTGGTAGCAGCCAATCCAAGGACAAAGGGTGGAATATTTTGTACCTTGGGGAAGTTTTGACCTAAGCTGGTAAAGATAAGCTTAGGAGGTTTTTCATGCAGGTCCCCACATCTGTACCCTAGAGTTCAGAATGGGGGAGGAACCTTGACAGAGCCACAACTTTCCTAAAGTTCCAAGTTGTTTGGGTACACAGTTTTGGTTGATTCTGTGTTAGAGACTGGCAACAAAGAGCATTTATTTATTTATGCATAAATGCATTTTTTCTGAGGGGCTCATCTCCATAGGATCGGAGCACCTCACAAACATTAAGGCACCAGATTCTAAAACTCCCTCATGTTTAGGAGTACCTTACTCGTCCACCCTCCTTCAAAGACCTTCCTGTGACAGTGTGTCCTCTGTGAGGAAGACTACACCAAGTTTCTCCCAGATGTCTCCACACTGCTCCTTCTGTTGTTAGATTGTGCAAGAGTACTCCCAGCCACTGCTGGTACGGGATGAGAGACTCAAACTTAGATCCCTGTGTGGCTGGCCCAGAGTAGAACTTTTTAAATTGACCATCAGAGCTGGTTAAATAGGGTTCAATTAATGGACTGCTTTTCTCCAAAATAGCAAGAAGCTCAACATGAGTAAGGATACTTTGAAGAAAATTATGTGGGTGTATGCAAACCAGGATTTCTGGAAAAACTATCTTGTATATAAAAAAAAGTTTGTTATACTGTATTAAAATGTATATTATTAACTTTTTTGTTTTTTCTTTTCCCCCCAATTTTCCCATTTTTTTTTAATTTTATTTTTTAACCTGATTTCATCCCGGTTTTAATGTTTGGAAAATAACCACTGAAAAATTCCCAGATTTTCAGTTTTTATTTGTAAAAAAAAAAAAAAAAATGCGGAACACTACTGATACAGCGAAGTGTATGCTTAACTTTCAGTATTCACTTTACTCATCATGGATGTCAGTGAGACTTAAGCATCTGCTTAAAATGAAGCAGGTGTTTATGTGCTATGCTGAATAGGAATGAACTTAAATGCTTTGCATTGGGTCTTAAATGTTCACTGTTCTCAGCACTGTGTACACTCCATAGTCACAGATGTTTCAGTTTTAATGGTGTCATTTTAAGCTTCACGGAACTTTGTAGGTTTTTAGTTCAGATGTGCTTACTTGCAAATGCAATGTGTCAGAGTAAAGTCCACTAGTCCAAGAACACACAATGAAATCATGAAGGTGCACTTTTGCTGGCCTTCCAATTTTGAGATAGGGCTGAGCTGTTCATCTGGACTTCAGCAGCAGGCAAAGTACAGTTCCAAAGAATTAGCTCACTGATTTGTGCTCAGCTATTTCTTTCTCAGGTTTCACTTGAAACGAGAGGTAAGCTGTCTGCCGAGTACTCTTTTATTTAGTTGTTTTCTTAATAATTTATAATGCAGAGTTTTCTCTTAGATTTGACTAGGCCAGTAACAGTTACTAATCTAGGAGTCAGATAACCCAGGGAGAAGGGCAAAATGTGACTATGAAAAAGTCTTTATTTAACATATTGAATTCTGACTGCAAGATACACCTTGTGGTTTTATTTAGGGAAAGCCTGGTTGAAGGGGAGCCCTTTTTGCTTTGTTTATTCAAGCCCCAAATCCACAGGTTGGTTTTCTTCACCTGACCTCAGCCTGCCTAGGGTGACCAGATGTCCCGATCTTCTAGGGACAGTCCCAATATTTGGGACTTTTTCTTATATGGGCACCTATTACCCCCCACACTCTGTCCCGGTTTTTCATACTTGCTGTCTGGTCACCCTAAGCTTACCTGACATGTCCCTTGCAGCCACAGGTGGAAGTTTATACAAATATTATAGTCCAAATGTGCTAAGTGAGCTCTGGTGCCTGAAAATATTCTCAGCAGTTAGTACACCATGCTATCTAACACTGCTTCATGCATAGACAGCAAGTGGAGCTGGTGTTTTGTATGTGCTAGCTCTTCCTTCTGTCCCCTCGTGCCAGTACAGATCAGGTTCAGGGAATACCAAGCATCAGATCTGATAAATGTGAAACATGCTTTTAAATTTAAACTTTGTCATTACATTATTTTCTGTCTGTTTTTATCACCCGCAAAATTGTGTTATGTCGCATTGAATGATATGGTGTAAAGGAACGAGACGAGTTGTATTCTAAGTGATGGGCCACAGTGCTACACATCATAAAAATGATCTGTCAGAAATGCAATGTGACACACTGAGAGAGCAGGGAATGTGAGAGGCGAAAAGCCTGTTTTGGCACAGACTGGCTCTGTTGAAAGCAGGTGTTTCGGTTTTGCCTTCAAGAGTTTTTTTCTGCAAGTAAAAAATCATTTAATTTTAAATGTCAGTCTGTGTTATGTTTTCAGTGTGTATCTCTGCAGAGGGATCGACTTAGAAGAAAGATGAATTTGAAAAGTTCAGTGGGATTTATTCTGCTTTTACTCTTTAAATGTGTGGTGTGGACAAGTGCTGAAGAAGCTGTGGTGCTTGCTAATGCCCACCTTCTCTCTCCAGGAGGCTACCAGAGACTGAGTAACAACAATGAGAAAGGTACTCAGCAAGAGAGGGAGTGGCGGGGATGTATGCACTATTTTACTTTATAGCCTTTACTATCTTTTTTTTCTATGGCACTCACTACAATAGTCTTTGAGTACTTCACAAACATTGATAGGCATCTGAAGGTCAAAGACTGTATTTAGTAATAAATGTTCATATTACTAGTTAGAACTTCTATAATGCCTCTTATTCACAGATCTTGAAATATATTAAAAGTCTAAAACCACTTTACTTACAAAGGATTTTAGTCTCTATCTCTTCCCAGAATGTGTTTTCTTCCAAACGCCTTCTTGGTGTTCAGTTCTTTAGTGTCCCTCTGGTCTGCTGATGGTTTCAATTCTGACAGGCTTCAGTGTATTAATTGATCTTTCCCCAAGGAAAGGAAAGACCATAGACGTTTAGTCAGTGGAAGGTCTGTTAGGGACTTAAGGAAAGAAACCTGGGGCCCAGATGCTGTGAATTATGTCATCATCTCAGAACACTATGCAACAGCAGGTGGAGGACTCTTGATAATCTGGAACTAGAGTTTACCGGAAACCAAATTCTCCTTGTTGGAAAAAGGAAATGCTTTCTGGGAAAAGCCATCCTTGTGAAGTACTCATATTTTGGGTTCACAAAGACATCCTTTTGTTTTGTTCTAGAGAGTTGGGCAAAGGGGGGTCTTTTCTGAACTCTCACTTTGACTATTTAGCTGTAGGCAGATTTTTCCTGTTTGGTGTTTGATAAGTCTTTGGAAAACATGGCTCACCTGAACTATCTCAGGAGCAGAGTTCTCCTTTTCATAATAACCAATTAAGTTCAATACACCGCACGCTAATTCCTATCAGTCTGTCAAAACTCTACAGTAAGCACCAACTAAGGACTGAAAACCCCAGTTCTGTAGTAGTCTGTTATTGGTGCTCTGTAGATATTTTTCACAAACATTGTCAAAGTATCTCACTGAATATAATATAAATAGTATTTAATGTAACTGGGTTCCTTTCAACTCTGTTCAGAGAATAATAGTATATCTGTGAAGTACTGTCTATTTTAGTTCATGTCTGAGTCTCTGATTAATGGAATAGATACTAAATATTATCCTTCCCTACAAAAGAGGAATTGCTGAGATGTATAAGCATGCTTTTTAGCTCAAAAACCAGACATTGTGGGTTAGTCTCAGAGCTGCTTGAAATCAGCCTGAGTGTCACCAAAGGTTCCTTTGTTGCCTTAATAGAGCCTTATCAGTGATTTACTTAAAACTTATTCAGAAAGGGTGAAATTCACCGCTCTGCAGAGGGCCAGCCCAAAGTTTATGTGCCACTTTTATCCCAGCTAAGCCCTTGGCAGCATACAAGTCCCGCTTCAGCCCATAGATTTTCATATTTACAGTGTAGTGAAAAGAAATAGTTTTTTCATCTATTTTCCTGTTATCTATGTTAAATATTTTGTTAGCTCCCCTCTGATCTGTATCTATAAAATACTGGGAATAAATGGCCACACCCGGATGTAGTTCCATGAATACAACACCAACTAAAATCAATTATCCAAAATCAGTGTCAAGATCTAGCCATTTATAAATGAAATAATCTGTTTCTAAAGTGAAAAGAAAAGGAGTACTTGTGGCATAAGTACTTGTGGCATGCTCAAATTTATTTGAGCATAAGCTTTCATGAGCTACAGCTCACTTCATCGGATGCATGCTCAAATAAATTTGTTAGTCTCTAAGGTGCCACAAGTCCTTCTTTTCTTTTTGCAAATACAGACTAACACAGCTGCTACTCTGAAACATGTTTCTAAAGTGAATTTCTAGGTTTGCCACTTTCTTCTATACGTCTGCATTTGTGAAAGTTGTGCAAATATTCCCTTCATAAACCAACACTGGACATAATCATTAGAATTTAATATAAATTATCTTTTTTGCCAATTCTACATGTATTCCTATCAGTAAAATAGGATTGCATTCCTGCTATAGAGTTTGGGTAATGATTAGATTATAGAGGGGAGATTTTCAGAGACCCAAAGGGTAGCTAAGTACCATACAGTCATTGAAAGACAATGGGAGTTGGGCAAGTAATTTCTTTTTTTGCCTTTGAAAATCTCCCTCACGATCTTACGGGAACATTCTGTCCTGACCATCTGCTGTACGACTTCCATTGATTTTAGTGGGTGTCCCATGTATGGACTGAAGTCAGTATGTGGCCATACTATGTCCTTGTCAAATACCGTTAGGACAATAATTCATTCATTCTGAGGTTAAAAGTACAGAATTTTGAGAGGTTTACAAGTTGAGCAGAGTAAAATGTTAAACATACTTTTCTTTCCCGCCCCTACAGAATATGCAAGGGATTGTTATGAGATTTTTCAGCACTCTGAAGGAAGTGCCAAGGATGGTCTTTATGTCATTCAGCCAATGAAAGATCCTATTGTTGCTTACTGTAATATGGAAGATGGTGGGTGGACGGTAATTCAACACATTACAGCCAATAGCACTGTGGACTTTGATAGGATATGGCATGACTACAAGTATGGATTTGGCTCAGTTCATGACAACTACTGGTTAGGGAATGAATATGTGTATCAGTTAACTAACACGTCAAGGCCATATACACTTAGGGTCAAACTCGTAGACCTAAATGCCGAAATCAAATGGGGAGAGTATGAACCATTCAAAATTGAAGATGAAGAGTCTCAATACAGGATCAGGCTTGGCCTATACAAAGGCAATGCTGCTGACGCCCTGACCCAGGATACAGAAGCATATCTCCATGATAATCAGAAGTTCACTACAAAAGACAGAGACAATGATAACTATTTTCAGAATTGTGCCAAACTAGAGTACAATGGCATTCCAGGTGGAGGGTGGTGGTATGATGCTTGCGCTGGAGCAAATCTAAACCGCAGGAATGTTATATACTGGCAAAAAGACTGCAATAAGGAACATTTGTGCAAGTTTGCCTGGATGATGGTCAAGCCCACTGACAATGGCCAGTGTCCTAACAAGGCTTGTCGTTGTGAAAAAGATGAATTGTAGATAATATTACTACATTATGAGGTGAGACAATAAAATCAGCTTCCAAAACTCTTTTCAAATGTTTTCTTGATCTCCTGAGTGGACTCCATTGGTTCAATTTTTTTCTAGTCTATAGCATAATTACTTTCTGTGATTATTTCTTCTAGAAACTCTGAAACTAATTTCAAAGTAAAGATGAGCTCATGCTACAAAATTCAGGGACAGACTTTGAACATTCCTAAGTTTTTCCCAGGGTTTTGGTTCCACTTATAGCAGAGTTAAAGTCAGGTGACAATTTCAGATCTGGATCTGGATTCAGATCCTGAATCTCTTCCAAAGTTCAGGGACATTTAGATCGGGGTGGGGGTGGGAGTGGGGGGTAGTACATTCTTCTCTCTAATTCAGACATCAGCTGATTAGATGTACTCATTTTGGACTCTTCTGGTACCAAATAATAAATGCACTAATAAGTATGAGCAATTATTTCAATGATCACCATTCACAGCACAGAGAGGGAAGAATAAATGATAGATCTGTGTGATATCCTGCCTGAAGACAAAGACTCAGGTTTAGTTAGTGTTTTGTTCCTTTTATTAATGATCTTGAGGAGAGAAGTAAACAGCAGATTCATTAATTCATGGATAGCCTATGTGAATCCTAGATTCATTATGACTAAGGCTGTCAATTAATTGTAGTTAACTCACGCAATTAACTCAAAAAATATTAATCGCAATTTAAAAAATTAATTGCACTTATAACAATAGAATACCAATTGAAATTTTTAAAATATTTTGGATGTTTTTCTACATTTTCAATATTGATTTCAATTACAACACAGAATACAAAGTGCACAGTGCTCACTGTATATTATTATTTTTTATTACAAATATATGCACTGTAAAAATAATAAACAAAAGAAATAGTATTTTGCAATTCACCTCATACAAGTATTGAAGTGAAATCTCTTTATTGTGAAAGTGTAACTTACAAATGCAGATTTTTTTTTGGTTATATAACTGCATTCAGAAACAAAACGGTGTAAAACTTTATAGCCTACAAGTCCACTCAGTCCTACTCCTTATTCTGCAGTCACTCAGACAAACAAGGTTAATGCTTTCTGCTTCTTATTTACAGTGTCACCTGAAAATGAGAGCAGGCATTCGCATTGCACTTTTGTAGCCGGCATTGCAAAGTATTTATGTGCAAGATATGCTAAACATTCATATACATCTTCATGCTTTGGCTACTATTCTAGAGGACATGCTTCCATACTGATGATGGGTTCCGCTTGATAACGATTTGATTTGACAAAACGCAAAGAAGATTCCAATGTGAGATTTCTAAAGATAGCTACAGCATTCGATCCAAGGTTTAAGAATCTGAAGTGCCTTCCAAAATCTGAGAGGGACGAGGTGTGAAGCATGTTTTTAGAAGTCTTAAAAGAGTAACACTCTGATGCAGAAACTACAGAACCCAAACCACCAAAAAAGAAAATCAGCCTTCTGCTGGTGGCATCTGACTCCGATGATGAAAATGAACATGTGCCAGTCCACACTGCTTTGGATCGTTATCAGGCAGAACCCATCATCAGCATGGAAGCATGTCCTCTGGAATGGTGGTTGAAGCATGTTAGGTCATATGAATTTTTAGCACATCTGGCACGTAAATATCTTTTAATGCCAGCTACAACAGTGCCATGCGACCGCCTGTTCTCACTTTCAGGTGACATTGTAAACATGAAGTAGGCAGCACTATCTCCTGAAAATTGTAACCAACCTTGTTTGTCTGAGTGATTGGCTGATCAAGAAATAGTGGACTTGTAAACTCTAAAATTTTACATTGTTTTATTTTTGAATGCAGTTTTTTGTACATAATTCTACATTAGTAAGTTCAACTTTCATGATAAAGAGATTGCACTACAGTACTTGTATTAAGTGAACTGAAAAATACAATTTTGTGTTTTACTGTGCAAATATTTGTAATAAATAAATATAATGTGAGCACTGTACGCTTTGTATTCTGTGTTGTAATTGAAATTAATATATTTGAAAATGTAGTAAACATTCAAAAATATTTAAATAAATGGTATTCTGTTGTTTAACAGCGCGATTAATCGCATGATTAATCGCGATTCATTTTTTTAATTGCTTGACAGCCCTAATTGACATGAATCTGCTAAAGATCTTCCTACATATTCACAATTCAGTCCTGCCACTGTACAAGTTTCATGCTCAAAGAGCTTGCAAGATTGGGACTACAGCCATGACTGTCATCTACTAACCATGTATAGTACATCCAGTAATGGGACTAGAATCAGGCAGAAACGCAGGCCTCTACCAAGTGATTTAAAGAAACAGCTCAACTGCCTCGGCCATAAGAGAGGACTGATATGGAAATGTGCAGATCTGACATATTGTATCCAGTAGAGGGCGGCAACGTACATATATGTGAGTCAGAATATTTTCTTCTTATGTAAGTATTCATATTTGCATTTGACATATACATGATTGCTCATTTTCATGTGTCTTGCAAAGTCACCCACTGTGTGTGTGTGTGTGTATGTGTTCATATGCAGTTGCTGTGTTTACAAGATGCATATTGGTGATCACTGCATCGCAAAGGGCAGCATCAAGCCTTTGCTTTTCATCTGTAGTAAGAGATATTTCAATACATAAAACTGTGTCTTTCTAAATCTTACCTCACATGGCTTCTCTCCCCCGTTAGTTCTTTCCCCATTCCCTTTTTTATGAGCCCCAATAGGACTAAATATCCAACAAAGGGTATTTGTTTATTTTTAATAGACTAGCCAGAGTTAATGATCTTATCAGCCTTTCCATTAGAAAGTCCTATATTCTGGGTTTACAACACCTATAAAATTCTCTCCAGGATGAAACTTGGTGATCAGTTTTAAAAAATTGAAAACAAAATGGTAATTTTTGAGTTGTTGCAATGCAATGCAAAAAAAAACAAAAAAAAAAACTTTACACTGTTACCTATATTTCTCTGTTTATTTCTGTGTTGTAGTCTTGCTTCATTTTTAAAATGAAATTTTGCAGGATATTATTCCATTATAAAGACAATGTTAAGGGTGTTGCTTCTCCCCTAATTCATGATATATTTCTAGCCTTTTCTTTTCTTCACATTACAGTAACTCCTCACTTAAAGTTGTCCCGGTTAACGTTGTTACATTGCTGATCAATTAGGGAACATGCTCATTTAAAGTTGTGCAATGCTCACTTATAACGTCCTTTGGCAGCCACCTGCTTTGTCCACTGCGTGCAGAAAGAGCAACCCGTTGGAGCGAGCTGGTGGGGGTTTGGAACCAGGATGGACCGGCAGCCCCCCTATCAGCTCCCTGCTCCCCTAAGTTCCCTGTGTGGCAGACGCCCAGCAGGCTATCAATTGCCAGGTAGTTCAGCTGTCCCTCCCCACTACTGTGAGGGGAAGGGGGGTGCTAATGTCAGGGTGTCCCCCTTCCCCCCACACCTTTACTTCATCTCCACAGTGCGGGGGGGGGGACGACACATGGCAGGGCTCAGGATAGAGGGAGCTTTCTGGCAGCAGCTGCTGTCTCAACTTGCTGATCTACTTAAAAAGGCAATGTACTTAGGGTGGGATCAGAGTATTTAAAGGGGCAATCCGCATCTCTCTCTCACACACACAGTGTGTGTCTCTGTCTCTCTCTGCCATGCTGTCTCCCCTCCCTCCATTTGTGCTGCCTTGTAGAGTGTAAGGCTACATTAACAACAATGTGTTAACCCTTGAGAGCTCAGCCGAGTGCTAGTTCATCATTTAGCAGCAAGACATTCCCTGGGAAATATCCCACCCTCTGACTTCACCACCTCAGTCAAGCTTCACAATCATCATTGCTGTGTACAGTATTAAATTGTTTGTTTAAATCTTATACTGTGTATATGTGTGGCAGTCTTTTGTCTGGCGAAAAAGAATTCCCTGGAACCTAATCCCCCATTTACATTAAGTCTTATGGGGAAATTGAATTCACTTAACATCGTTTCGCTTAAAGTAGCATTTTTCAGGAACATAACTAGAATGTTAAGCAAGGAGTTACTGTATTGTGATATGTGGATATCTGGAGACCATTTTTGTGGATCGCAGATGGATATGGATGCAAATTTTATCTCTAAAGCCCTGCAAATCTGTGGATATCCGCTTTATATCTGCAGATCATTTTTGCAGATCGCAGATGGGATGTGGATACAAATTTCATATCTGTGCAGAGCTCTAAGTATTAGCCTTATTTCACATTTGCTAGCTTTGGATGACGTTACTCAACTTTGACATTATTTAAACACAGGCATTTTTCTTGTTATGAATATGAAATATAATGTTACTGAATGAATATGAAATATGATATGTCTATAGAAATTTGTTCATTAACAGTCATTAAACAATTTTTAAATTAATCACTTTAAAAATATAAAGAAAATTATTTATCTTACATCAATCTGGAAAGTTCCTGTTTTCTTGTGCATATGAATAGAATTGTCTTTACTCAGTCCTACTCTGCATCACCAAAATATCTATTTGTTAGTTTTTATTATTGTTTTATGCAAGACATCAGTGTAATAATTAGAAGATCTTCTGTATTACTTTGGAGTTTTCCATTAAAGATGTTTACTCATTAGAGGTTGGCAACCTTCTGCTTTTCAATTTAAAATGGAATCTTTTCATGGAATTTCTTTAAAATGTTAGAAGTGTCACATACTTTCCATGCATATTAACGTAAAGAAAAGAAATTACAGCACCTTTCAGGAGGATCCATAGGGGATAATTAGAGAGATGAGAAATAGACTGTGAAATGAAGTAGCTAAGCAGTAAGAATTATTTTTCACCATGTAATGCAAAAGAGACCAGGAATTAAAAGCATAGGTGAGGTCTGCAGGAGATAGGTTAATGTAACTCACATGCTTATATTGCAGTATCTGATGTTCAAATAAAAGAAGTAATGAAGAGGAGAGATAGATTATAGTTGAGTCCTATGTGCATATACACATGCAGAAAGTGGGCCATGGCAATTTGGGAAAGACCGGAGGGGTGTGGTAGCTACTAGATATGCTTAGTGGCTGTTTCCAAAGCTGTACATAACAGTTTCAATTAACGGCAAGCATTCTCATAGGTTCCACACTTTCACCGTCTGTGTACTGGAGCTCAAACGAAAAAAAGGTTACAAGTATGGGCATTAGAGACAATACTGTGAACTCAGTGGTTGGTTGATGTAGGACCAAGAGATGTCTGCTATGAGGGCTGGCTCTCAGTACCTGTACTGCTTTGGAATAGGCTACAGATTCCCTTGCTTGCTAGAAACTGAGGAAACAGTCAGCTTTTAGCTCAGGGACTGGAATTCCTGCTGCCTGTAAGGATCTCTGTATTATTGTTTTGCTAAAAAGAGTCTTGAAATGTTTGGTGGGGAACTGTGAGGTTGCCATTCTCCTCTGGCTCTGGAGAACCCAAGTCTCACACACACACACATGTTTTTGAGGCCACATTATAGAGACTGAGAAATCATCTCTGTGAGAAGATTAGTGGGCATCTAGATGTATTTGTGTACCAAAGTATAAAAGTGAATATGTTGTGTCAGAATCATGCAATTAAGTGTATGTAACAGCAACAAAGTGGGGAAGTCTGTATAAGGAACAACAGATTTACCGCCTAATAATTTTCATAGAAATCATAAAAAACAGAATAATAGAAATGTAGGTCTGGAAGGCATCTCCAGAAGTCAAGTCCAGCCCCATGTGCTGAACCAAGTATGCTTAGGTGTTGGTCTAATGTCTTCTTAAAAACCTCCACTGATGGGTATTCCGCACCTCCCTTGAAAGCCTGTTCCAGAGTTTAACTATCCTTAGAGTTAGAAAGCTTTTTCTTATATCTAACCTAAATCTCCCTTGCTGCAGATTAAACCCATTATTGCTTGTCCTTCCTTCAGTGGACTTGGAAAATAATTGATCACAGTCCTCGTTATAAAAGTAAAAGCATTTCAGATATTTTAAGATAGTTATTAGGTCCCCCCTCAGTTTTCTTTTCACAAGACTAAACATGCCCAGTTTTTCTAACCTTTTATCATTTTTGTTGCTCTTCTCTGGACTCTCTCCACTTTGTCCACATCTTTTTTTTTTTTTTAAAGTGTGGTACCCAGAAATGGACACAGTATTCCAGCTGAGGCCTCACCAGTTCTTAGTAAAATGGGACAATTACTTCTCATCTCTTACGTATAATACTCCTGTTAATTCACTCCAGAATGATATTAGCCTTTTTAGCAACTGCATCACAATACCTGATATTCCCTTAGTGATCCACTATCATCCCAGATCCTTTTCAGCGGTATTACTATCTAGCCAGTTATTCCTCATTTTGCAGTTGTGCATTTGCTCTTTCCTTCTTATATGTAGTACTTTTCACTTGTCTCTCTTGAATTTCATCTTGTTGATTTCATACCCTAATTCTCCAATTTGTCACGGTCATTTTGAATTCTAATCCTGTCCTCCAATGTGCTTGCAGCCCCTCTGACCTTGGTTTTGTGCACAGATTTTATAAGCATACACTCCACTCCATTATTCAAGTCATTAATGAAAATAACGAATAATACCAGACCCAGGAAGGACCCCTGCAGGGCCATACTAGATACATCAGCCCAGTTTCACAGTGAACATTAATAATACTCTTTAAGGGTGCTCTTTCAACCGGTTTTGTACCCATCTTATAGTAACTTCAGCTAGACCACATTTCCCTTGTTTACTTATGAGAATGTCATGTGAAATGCCTCATCTATCTCTTCCTCCTGATTTGGTGGTCTACAGTGGACCCCTACCATGACATCACCCCTGTTATTTTGCCTTTCATCTTCACCCAGAGAGTTTAATTTGATCTGCCTTTCACCTCCTTCTGGACCACAGAACAAGTGTATATATTCTTGATGTATAATGGAATACCTGCCTTTTTTCCCTGTCTGTCCCTCCTGAACAAACTGTACCTCTCTATACCAATATTTCAATCATGAGATTTATCCCACCACGTCTCATTGGTGCTAAATGGTATGACCTCAGAGATGCTGCCTTGTATGAGCCCATTTGTCTTCCATTAAAGTTCCTGGGTAATCTAATGTTTACAGTACTTGTTTGAGACTGAAGCCTATGCCAGGGATAGCTTCTGTCCCTAATTCTCCACTGTGTTCAATCTAGCGGTGGCCACAGAATTCAATGGATTAGAGATCCAGCCTTTCTGAGTTTTAGATAACTTCCTGCTGGTCTCTTTGTAGGTGGAAGTGTGCAATATGAAGTCACCCAAGTACTAACAAGAGAGACTAGACTTCAGTTAAAATCTGAGAGTGACAATAATGTGAGATCTTACACCATGGCATTATACAAAGGATTATGAGCCACCAAAACCCTGCCAGAGCAGCAGAGATCATGTATGTAAGTAGGCCTTACATAGACTTGAAGGCCAGAAGGGTCCATCATGATCATCTAGTCTGACCTCCTGCACATTGCAGGCCACAGACCCTCACCCACCCACTCTGGTAATAGACCTGTAGCCTCTGACTGAGTTACTGAATTCCTTAAATCATGATTTAAAGACTTCAAGTTACAGAGAATCCACCATTTATACTAATTTAAACCTGCAAGTGACCTGTTCCCTATGCTGCAGAGGAAGGCAACCCCAACTCCCACAGAGTCTTTGATAATCTGATCCAGGGGAAAATTCCCCCCAACCCCAAATACTTATATGCTAGTAAGTATATAGTTAGTAAACCCAGTTATCTGAATCCCATTGTATCGATGTGGTTCCTTCATATTACATTTATTGTATAAAGAGTAAAAGACACAACACTTGGTGATGAGGATGGGATTCTAATCCAGGAATATAGTGAAGCAGAGAGTGATTGCAGAAACTTAGTAAAAGTACAAAGGAAACTGGAGCCTACAGCCCCTGGGAATCAGATTTAACTACACATTTACATAATATTTTAAAGGTTAAAAATTCCTGGTTGTTTGGGGAAAATAGACTTCTTTGATAGCTCAGCAGAGAACTAGCCTACTAGTATTAAGAGACTGGAACAGTATATAATTGCTAATAATATAACTGATGAAAAAAGATGGTGGTTTTACTGAGCGCGATGAGTATTAAAATGTATAACCCGCTATGTAACCTAACACCACCTATTAAATCTGCAGACAAATTATTTGCTGAGATTGTTGAAATTCTACAAAATCATCTCTCCCTAAAACCACTGGTAATTGAAGAGTGTTTCTGCTTTTATAAATGGAATCAAAAAGAAAATGTAACAATTTCTGAATATGTGGCTGAAGTCTGGAAATTAAAAGAGCATTGCCAGTTTAGAGGGAGTTTAATGATGAACTAAGGGGTTCCTAGAGTGAGATATGCAGAAAGAAAGCAATCCAAAAACAGTAATTTACGGAGGCTGATTTAACTCTAAAATGTGCACTAGAAATTGCAGTATCAGTAGACAGACAAACTGGCACAAATTGAACCATTGCCAGTGACAAATGCCACAGTAAAACACAAAACTGAAAGTGATCCAGTACTGGCTAAAATGTATGATATGTAATGAATGAATGGCTTATGCACACAAACAACTTCCAGCTTTCTTTGCTTGAAAAGAACAGTTAAGTATATATCAAGGTTGCCTAATGTGTAGTACTAGAGTGGTTATTCCTTCAAAACCCAGACCATATGTATTCTAAGAAGTTGATGAAGGCCATTTGGGAATTGTAAAAATGAAAGTCCTTACCAAGAATTTTGTTTGGTGTCTACAGATTGATACACATGTGAAGGAAATGGAAAAACAATGTCAAGTTTGTCATCAAATGTAACACATGCTTAAACATGCTCCTTTGAATCCTTGGGAGTCACCATGGTAATGAATCCACATAGATTACACTGGACCACTTATGGGACACACTTTTTTTAATCGCAGTAGATGCTCATTCTAAATGGCCTGAAGTAGTCTGTATGAATTCAACTAACTCACTGCACAGAGTGGAAGTGTTAAGATTATTGTTTTCATGGACAGAAGTTTCTGAATAGATTATCAGTATTAACCGAACTCAATTCACCTCAGAAGAATTTCAGCTGTTTATCAAATAAATGGTATTAAACAGGTTACATCAATTCCATACTTTCCTGGTACAAATGGATTTTTATCCACACATTCAAGCAAGAAATTCCTGAAAGTTCAGATCCAGATTTGGATTTTGGAAATCCCAGAGTTTTGGAAGGTATTTTGGATTTAGAGTTTCGGCTGGCCCATAATATAGATAGGAGCCTTTTGCAAAGTTCAAATCAGAATCTGGGTTCAAACTTCAAACTCTGCTGAAGTTTTAGGGTTTGGGGGTATGGGTTTTTGATTCAGCTCTACTTTCCCACAATAAAAGCACCCAATTTTGTAGTGACTTTTCTCTAGGACAATAACAGCATTTTCCAGAATTACATGGGATTCTTTAATTGTTACCATGAGTTCTCATTTATCAAATGTAAACCACTTACCATGTCTCATTGATATTTTTACTTTTTGCTTGTATCAGGTAGAAAGCTTCTTCAAGTGTGACTATCCTTAGGAACATTTGTTCTTAGATATATTAAATAAGTTTGACCTGTACAATTAATTTTAAATTGTTATGTACCAAATGTGGCTAGGAAAGAATGTCACAATTTTCTGGAAAGTGTCCAGAATAAGTAATACTTTTAATTAGATGTAATTAAAAGTAGAGATGACACCTTTTCATGATGCTGAGTTCTAGTATCGGATCAGAATCACAATTTCCCCCCAAGTTCAGGATTGAGATGGAAGTGTTTGGAGCAGGATTCTTTTTTGAAGTACATGTTCACATCTGGATCCAGAACTATGTGCCCCATAAATTCACAGCATTCTGATCCAGGTCTCAGTTTGGACCTACCTCTGATTAAAAGAAATGAGAAAAAATGACCCCGTGGAAAAATCTTTTAAAAAATTAAGATTGATTGATCTTCCTTCTACAAAATGTTTAAACCAATCTGTGGATTCCTGTAGCATGGGTATGATTCTCTATTGAATCCTATAGGTTGATTTAAAAATTCTAATGAAAAGATAATTCTCTATCAAATTCTATAGGTTAGTTAGAATAATTTCTGTAGATCTCTTTTGGTTTCATTCTTCTTAAATTCAACAGGATTTTTCCACAAAAGAAGGAGTTTTGAGCCCAATCTAGGCCCCGTTGTGTCCTGAGTTCCTCCCACAAAAAGGTGAATATATGCCTCTTTTAATTAGATATTCTATGCTAGAATTCTGAACATCTTTCAAGTCTGCATCTTCAATCAGAATGAAATCTACAGAAGAGTCAGGACTACTTTATTTGTTACTTTTTAGGGGAAAGGGATTGAGAGTTTATGGAAAGAGAGAGGAAATTATGACATTTATTTTGAGTAAGGATTAGATCCTCAAAAATATTCATGTGCAGTTGGACTGGGGAACGCTTACTTAGAGATATAGAAGTTTAACCAAAAAAGACCTCTTCACAAGGTCCCTAGTAAATAACCAATTATCAAAGTTAATGGTTGTATAAAGCAGTGGTTCTCAAACTTTTGTATTGGTGACCCCTTTTGCACAGCAAGCCTCTGAGTGCGACCCCCCCTTATAAATTAAAAACACTTTTTTTTATAGTTAGCACTATTATAAATGCTGGAGGTGAAGCGGGGTTTGGGGTGGAGGCCAACAGCTCTCAATGTCCCATGTAATAACCTCGTGACCCCCTGAGGGGTCAAGGTCCCCAGTTTGAGAACCCCTGGTGTAAAGAATCATTAAAAGAACAGGAATCCAGATAAAGTAAGCTTTTTAGTCTACATTAAGTTTAAAAGGGAGCTTTACAGAACTTGAAACAAGGTATAATTAATAACTAAATTATGTTTTGTTGAGGTTCATGTTACCATACTACATAACAGGAAAGCATAAACATCCTATATTTCTTTTATATAATTCCAGGTATTTACAACGTACCTTGCAGTTTGGTAATGTAATGTCTCAGATGCTAGCAGCATAGTTTGAGCACACATTTCACAATTACATTGAACTGACATAGTTGCATCCATCACTGTATAATCTATCTTATACATCTATTCAGCACAGAGTCCATAAACATTTACAAAACACTCTTGTTTAACAGAAGCCCAAAAGGGACAACAAAAATATCCCATTTAACTTCAGAAGTAGAAGCCAATGCTTTACTTTAGCAACAACATTGCAGCTAGCAAGAACTCGTACAGCCTTATACATTTTGCCTTTACTATAGCTTTTGTCACAGATGTGCACATTAATATTGTGTTGAATCAAACACACTATTTATGTGTTTGATCCAATGCAAAATAAGATCAACCCACTATAAGAGCCACTCACTATACACAGAAGAAGTTCTGGATGGTGACAGAGCTAAATCAAAAAAAGGGTCTTCATAAAAACCCATACTTCCCTTTAATAATCATATGCTAAAGTACCAGAAATTACTTGGACAATACAATATACTTCAAAATCAATCATGTTGAATTCAAAATACATTTTTTCACATATTGCTAGCCTTTCATTGACATATATTTTCCCTTTGAAAATTAGGAATATTAAAAAAATTACTTACACAGTGGTCATTTACATGAATTACTTGGATAGTTATAGAAAAAACATGTCTTTCATGATAACTACCATTAACTAAATTATAGGCCAGCTCCACTAAAAACAAACTTCACTGAAAACAATGACAAATTCAGGGTAACTAGCACAAAATCTGCTGCATTATCTCTGCACTGTGCTAGTATTTCATGTCACACTGTATTATCATGTTAAGTATATTGTGACATGCAGTATGGAGATGGGCCCAAATCAAAACTCTAGATCCAAATACCCCTGAAGTTTGATAAAGGCTAGATAGATCTGGATTTGAACCCTGTGACCTGGGCTCATCTCTAGTGCAGTATTTGTAATTCCTTACAGGTCCTTTATTTTGTCATCTTTTTATAAACACTTAATTATTCTCAGTCTTTTCTTATACCCTCTGATTTCTGTTGCCATTTCCTTTGTTTCCTCCTGGGTTTTTTGACACTTGATTTTATTACACTGCAGTGAGCCAGATCATTACCCCACTTCAGCAGCTTTGTGCTGCAAGTGGCCGTAATGACAGTGAATCCATCTATATGAGATCTCCTGTCAAACGGAATCCTCCATGCAGCCCCAAACCACAATGCCACCTTGAACACCCCACTCCTCCTTTCAGGAGAGGCATTACTGGGGGATCCTTAGGCCCCAGCAAACCTCAGTTCCTGGAACAGCCCCTTGTGTCCTGCACTAACTTGCACCTGGGCTCAGGGCCTGCACATGCTGGCCCCAGAATACAGGAGCCACAAAGATGGTTAACAGCCACCTTTCCCCTCGCCCAGCAGTTCGACCAGCCCAAAAGATCTGGCCAAAGAGAACATATAATTCCAAACAAATTAATTAGGCAATATTTGTAAAGTTCTTTGAAGATCAAAAGTGCTGCATAAGTGCTAAATAATATTAAGATTAATATAGAAACTATCAGAGGTGAGTCACAAAAAATCTTGTTTTCATCTTCCAGCAATACCAATTTTCTCAGTATTTTTAATAACTTCATGATATATTGATGACTGCATGACATCAGTTTATATTTTTCCTGTGTTCTGTATATCATTAAACTAAAGGTAGATTATCTGAGGGGGCGTAGTGGAGTTAAAGAAGAGATTCTAATTTGCACCATCACTTTGCACTGGTATAGTGACTTTAAAATAACCCCTCCAGGTATATGAAGAAATAAAAATTCAGAAATTTCTGCTAACTACTTGTTTCCAGGTGATAGTAACTTGTATAATAGCCTTGGTATAGGCATTGGGTTCTTAATATTACACCAATGTAACATTATGCATTACATGACCTATGAGTCCTCCCTCCACCCAGAAAAGTTATCCTACAATAGAACATTTTCTTAGCTTTATACTTGCCTTCAACAGATTTGCCCATTTGGGATCCAAAAGATCCCCCAAAGCTTTATTTTGCGCACTACTGTTTTCACTTTTAGATGGTCCTTGTGCCATTTCATCAGGCTATGGAATAGTGTCACAAGGGAAGTAGTGCAAGGTCCAGGGATGTATAAAACTAGAATAGACAAAACACTAGAAAATACACAGGAAAACAGCCTTGCAACTGCAGGGAGATGGACTGGATGACCTAATAGGTCTATCCATCGCTAATTTCCAGGGGTTTGTGATTCACTCTACTAGTTCTCTGGCTGAAAGGGAACACCACAGGCCCCTAAGATGTTGACAGTAATGCAGCTCCATTGCATGACTGCAGACACCCATAGACACTCATAGCAGCTGCTGCTTTCCTCTGGAACCCATGCACAAGACTGTCATTATGCAAAATTTGGCCTTTCTGTGCGGGAATTTTTGTCTCCAGACATGTAAAGCAACAACTTTGAAAAGAAAGAACTGCAGCCAATTTACGATGCATGGACAATGTCACTACATACTTTTTATGTTTGCCTCTCATTGTATATTTCAATTATAGCAGTTTGGTATTACCCTGCCAGTACAACTTCTCTTCCACTTTTTTCTTTTTCCATTGACAGAAGAGTAGCATCTTGAAAGTTTTTCTGAAAGTTTTGTTACAGAGAGCATAACAAATAGGGTTAACAGTGCTATTCACATAGCACAGCCAATATCCAAGGTGCCACAGTGTTAGAGGAATGCAGTCTGAGCAAAATGTGGAGACTAATACCATTATATTGTAGGGAGTCCAAGTGATGATAAAAGCTAGAAGAATGGCACTTAAAGTCTGGGCTGCTTTGCGCTCCTTTATAAGGACCATTCTTTTCCTTTTAGTGATTTGGTTACTTAAATTTGGATCCATGCTTTTGATGGAAGGGTCCTTTGATAAAGCAGCAGAACAAGGAGTTATTTTTACTTTTCGGCAACCATTGTTGGTTTCCTGGGTGCCATCAGCCTTAACCACCAAGTGGAATTTATAGGCTACACATTTTGGACTTTTTTGCACTTGGCTTTTGGCTGGAGATAGAAAGTATTTCTGAGTCTCAAAATCATTTTCCATAGGGTGGTCTTTGATAAAAACTTCCTTATTCTCCTCCTCATTAAACTCTTCTTCCTTATCTTTGGCTGGACTCTTGTAAGTTACTTGAAAAACTGAATCAGTGGCAGGTTTGTCCTCTTCTTCTGAGGATGCGTAGCTGCTGCAGGTGGTTAGCTGGTCTGCCTTAGACCAATCATTACAAGTATTTGGTGTTTGAGGTACTTTTGCAGTGGCTGAAGTGCTTCGACTGGATGAAGACCATGAAGCCTGACACCTCTCCCTTTTGGCTAAATTTTGTTGCTTGCAACTAAAACAGGACTTCAGAAGAGCTTTCTGGGGTTTTATCATCTCAGGCTCTGCCGCAGACTCAGAGCCTTGAAGTTCAGCAAGGTCCTTGGTACGTTTCTCAGTCTCTTTATAAATGCGGCAATATAAAATAGTCATCACTGACACTGGGATGTAGAAAGCAGCAATTGCAGTGCCGAAGGTGATAATGGGTTCATACAAAAATTGTATGTGGCATTCTTCAGATGGGACAGTTCGTTCTCCCACAAAATACTGCCAGCATAAGATTGGTGGTGCCCACAGAATAAAGGAAATTAACCAAGCTAGACCAATCATAATGCCGGCCCTTTTGGGTGTGCGCTTAGCCCTGTAGGTTAGAGGTCTTGTGATGGAAAAGTATCGATCAAAACTGATAACTAGCAAATTCATTACTGAGGCATTGCTAGCTACATAGTCCAATGCTAGCCACAGATCACATGCCAGACTTCCAAGAGACCAATGGCCTATTAGTATATAAGATGTGTAAAGATTCATAGAAAATATTCCAATGATGAGGTCTGCACAAGCAAGGCTGAGCAAGTAATAATTGTTAACAGTTTTGAGTTGACTGTTGACTTTGAAGGATATCATTACAAGAATGTTTCCCACTATGGTTATTAGGCTTACAATTGCAGTGACAGTGGCAATTGTAATGACTTCCCAAAGGCTATGCCCTTCTAACTGTTTATGGTTGACAGAAGTACTGTTTACAAAGGTTGAATTTACTTCCATTCTTGTTCTTAGTGTATTATCATCAGGATATTAAGAATGTTTTCTGTACTTGATAATATTTTTGAAGACACCTGTAAAGAATAAAGGGGAGAGAGAGAGTGCAGCTCATTAAACAGCACAGGACTTTCAACAGACTTATTTAGCACAAAATATTGACATTTTAAGCCATTGTATATATAGAATGTTGGAAGCAGTAAAAATGTTATTTTAATGTTTTAAATAACACAACTTGCTCCAGATGACTGTTTTTGCTGCAAATGAAACATTATAATCAGATTATTTTCATGCTTTCTTTGCATTGTGATTGCTGTTTCCACCATTCTACTCATAAATTAAAGGTGCATTTTAGGGACCTTTGCTGCATTCTGTAGATCCTGAAACAATGCTAAGTGCAGCCAAAATAACTACTGTTTCATAAAGTATTCAGTCTTGTCATCCCTTATCTCCTAAATATTTCAGTAGGATACAGGACATGTTCTTCGATGCACAGACATTTAAAGTTTCACAAAACAATGAGACAGGGATTCATAGTGTTCCTTTTTGAATGTAGTGCACTGTGCATCATAATTGCCAACATTTCAAAAACAAATTAGGAAGATTCTGTGAAGAAGCCAGTGTTTGGGGAACCATCAGGAGAACCGAGGGTAAGAGTGGGTAGGTGAGTTGAGTGTGTCTGGAAGAGGCAGGAGGGAAAGATGCAGTTGGAGGACCTTGGGGAGACACAAGAGGAGTATTGGTGTTAAAGAGGATTCGGGGGTACCTGGGGTTAGATTAAAGAGCTAGATAGAAGAGAGGTTGTGGAGTTGAGGGATTTGGCGAGAGAGAGAGAGAGAGCAGTCACTAGATTTTGGTAGAGGTGGGAAGAGGGTTAGACTACACATAGAAAGGAGATAGCTAGGTTGGAGGCGAGTCAGGAATAGAGGGCAACTGGTTCTGGTCTGGGTAAGGGAAGACTGAAAGAGGAGTTGCTCTGTAGTAGCAACTTCTCTGCTCAAAGTAAACAATTAGTGGTTCAAGATACTTCACTCCCTGCCTCCTCCTTCCCTCTACTTAAAAGACTAGCAACTCAAGCCAAATAAGGGAGGAATAGTACCGAATACTATGGGCTGGAATAGTGGCTGCAGCCTTGCACCATGGCACTGGCTTGTGGGTTCCCAGCCACTTTGCACTCCATCTGCGTATAATTCAAATACTCAGACTTTATACAGGTGGATTTAATCATAACAAATACATAACTTGTACTAGTAGGTTTGGAGCACACTATGAAAATACACAGCAAACTATTACACATCGCCATGTGTTTTATATTCAACAGCATAATTCTCAGCTGAAATACACATTTTCAAAGCAGGGCACAGGTGCTGCCTACACAGATTCCATGAAATAATAGTCTGTTGTAATGTTGAAATGCACCTAATATTTGCATTACTTTGAGCAATTTAGCACCAGTATTGCCTATCTATATCCTGGGGTGGTGTTAAAGTGTATTTTGAAGAGGGGGCAAATATATATTGTTGTGACCACTATCTTTTTAAAATCTATTGTATACTTTTGAAATAAAACCCCTTCAGTAATATTCATTCATGAAATAACGCTAATTGTAGTTAATGGTGTTATTCCAGGGTAGAATTTGGTTGCTTGTATTTAGGACGCTAGTAAAATTGTTTCAGAGTAGCAGCCGTGTTAGTCTGTGTCCGCAAAAAGAACAGGAGGACTTGTGGCACCTTAGAGACTAACAAATTTATTAGAGCATAAGCTTTCGTGGGCTACAGCTCACTTCATCAGATTGTTTTGAAGTTCTGGTTTTGAACTACAAGGAACCTTCTCACCTTGCCCAGTCTACATAATGGCCATTCATAATTGTAGTGCCTGTGCTCAAGAAGCACTGGAGCTGCTCCTTTTGTGCATCCCTGAGGGCACATAATGCTGCAAAGTGGGGTGGGGTAGAGGGAGAAGGTGCGTCCATAGCCCCAACCTCACGGCGTAAAATGTTAAGTCTGGCATTGTCAGTGTAGTGCCGCTGTACACTGGCCCTCTCAAAGAGGTCTCCCCAAATTGTGCAGTTCCATGCTGCTGTTTACTTGCACCAGTGGATAAGTGCCATAACTTGGAGCTGTCAGAAATCTCTGCTCTTTGATGGATCATTCAAGCACTTATGAAGATATTTTATTTGTCCTATTAGACAAAATATGACCATATAATTTCCAGAATAAGACAAATAGTAGTTAAGCTTTTAGGGTATATACACACAGAATAATACTACTAATTATTTATTACTGATTGAGGATCTACAGTATGCTTAGCACAGTACAAAATATAGAAGACAACTCCTCTGAAAAGTTAATGTTTCAAAAGACAGCAAAAACAGTTCAGACAGAAATACCAGATAGAAGTAATTCTCAAAGCAAGCATGTTGGTAATATGCTTATATCTATCTATCTACTGGGGGGAAGGGATGGTGAAAGGGAATCTATAGGCTGGAGGATAGTCAGAATAGAGGACCACTGATTCTGATCTGGGTAGGAGAAGGCTGAAGGAGATGTTCTGTAGCAGCCACCTCCTCTCCTCCAGGAACAAAATTAGTGGCTCAAGTCATTTTGCCCCTCTGACTCCTCCTCGCCTCCAGGTAAACAAGCATCAGAATTACGTGGTTTGTTCATTGTTCCTGGAGGATTCTATTGGTGACTCAGACTCTTTTGGTACATAATCTGTTTAGTATCATGTACAATTTATAGCACTTTCCTTCCTGCAGAAGACTCATCAAACTAAGCAAATAATAAAGAGCAAGGTCAGGTGTTAAACAAAGTTTCCCCAATAAGATTACGCTTCATAAAAGAAGTGTGTTTTAAGGAATAATTATGAAGTTTAACAGAAGGCAGCACAAACATTAGAGTGGGAAAAAGATACATTTGGGGCATATGGCAGGTGGCTTGGGGTGAATTAGATATCAGGGACCTGTTCCTCAGTTTTGGTGGAAGAAACATTTGGGGGCCTACCCGGTCCCTGCAGTAAAATACAGCAGCTTCAGTCCTGCTTTAATTTAAGCCCCATTTACACAAAGACATTGCATCTATTTAACAAAACTGGTGTCTAGATTTATTTAGTTAGGTCAGTGCAATCTTTACAAGGTGGGATATCTGATATATGTAGGTTTCAGAGTAACAGCCGTGTTAGTCTGTATTCGCAAAAAGAAAAGGAGTACTTGTGGCACCTTAGAGACTAACCAATTTATTTGAGCATGCGCTTTCGTGAGCTACAGCTCACTTCATCGGATGCAAGGAGTTTATATGTAGGAGTTTAGTGTGGTTGTTTTGTCTAATCATAGAATCATAGAATATCAGGGTTGCAAGTGACCTCAGGAGGTCATCTAGTCCAACCCCTTCTCAAAGCAGGACTTAATCCCCAACTTGTCCTCCCAGTTATGGAGCTTGTTCCTGGAGTAAAAGAATTATAGGGCCCACTTGCTTGTGAACATCTGTGTGCTTCTGTAGCTGGAAGCAGACGTACTCTCTCCTAAACAGCGTGTTGGTTTCGGCTGGGCGCACATCTGGGTGGTCCCAACCTTGTGCAGCCTATTCCGGGCACACTTATCCAAGAATGTGAGTCAGATCTAGGGTACATGAACTCCAACTCTTCTCCATCCAAGCACTCATTGCTTGTCTAGATCTTAGGCACAGGCTAGACAGACAATTTCAGATTCCCATCCTCTACCTATTTGGTGCTGTCTACAGGAGCTGCTTCTTTCAAACCACTGAATGGCAAGTGGGCTACAATCCCATTAAAGACAGGTTTCAGAGTAACAGCCATGTTAGTCTGTATTCGCAAAAAGAAAAGAAGTACTTGTGGCACCTTAGAGACTAACCAATTTATTTGAGCATAAGCTTTCGTGAGCTACAGCTCACTTCATCGGATGCATACTGTGGAAAGTTTAGAAGATCTTATATACACACAAAGCATGAAAAAATACCTCCTCCCACCCCACTCTCCTGCTGGTAATAGCTTATCTAAAGTGATCACTCTCCTTACAATGTGTATGATAATCAAGTTGGGCCATTTCCAGCACAAATCCAGGTTTTCTCACCCCCCCGACACACAAACTCACTCTCCTGCTCAGCACTGCTCACTCTCCTGCTCAGTTTGTGTGTGTGATCATGCATCCGATGAAGCGAGTTGTAGCTCACGAAAGCTCATGCTCAAATAAATTGGTTAGTCTCTAAGGTGCCACAAGTACTCCTTTTCTTTTTGCAAAGACAGACTAACACGGCTGTTACTCTGATACTTGATATGTGACAGCCCATCAGTTTTGATGTCACCTGGCTACTTTTGAAGTCTTTAAACCATGATTTGAGGATTTCAATAGCTCAGACATAGGTGAGAGGTTTATCGCAGGAATGGGTGGGTGAGATTCTGTGGCCTGCATTGTGCAGGAGGTCAGACTAGATGACCATAATGGTCCCTTCTGACCTTAATATCTATGAATCTATGAACTTGTCCTTTGTCTTTGAAAAACAGATTTATCCACTCGACAGACTTGTCCGGTAAACACACTTCAGTCACAATTTCAGCTTATGTTCATAACTTTACATATAATGTTGCTACATACACTTCACCATGATATTACTGACCAGCAAGTTATTAGTTTTCAAATGATACCTTACAAGGCATATTTTGTACATTACAATAGTGTGTACATTACAATAGTGTGTAGGGTGTGAATACAGAGGTCCATTTGGTCACAGTGAGTTTAGTGTACTTGTGGCAATTGTGGCAGCTCACTATGGTTGTTTGTGGTGTGTGAGCATTAATATGGTTGTGATATGTGTCATGGTTGTGTTGTGTTGTGTGGAAATCAATGCTGTTGGGGTCTCAATATGTTAGGTCAGGATATTGTGTGTAGTGAAGCTGAGAGGCCACTGTGCCCACCCCGGCATATCACACGTCACCTACCCCTTTCAAGTAAATTCTGCTTGTGACGTTGTGCTGTGTTTTTTGGGATCAGTGGTTCAGTATTTCTGATTCTTATACTGTGGTTCTTCCTCTTGCCCTCTGGTTAATCTCCCAGTTAAATTGTGAGTGAGCCCCTGACTACAGTAGTGGTCTGTTGTAGGTGCATAGGGGGTTCATTGTGTTTACGTTGTGTGGGGAGGGTCAGTGTTACGGGGTGTCTGTGTGCAAGAATGGGCCAATGGTGGGGTTTGGTGTGTTGTGTAGCCATTGTGGAGTGTATGTGAGAGAGAAGGGCTGTGTGTGCAGAGAACTTGGTGAGTTGCAGTTGTGTTGTTGCATAGTTTAGTTGTTATGGGATTTGGTATGCTTAGTTGTAAGGGTCTCAGTGTTATGCTGTGTTAGTGGTCCCTGTGGTTGTGTTGTGTGGGGCCCCTGTGATTATATTGTGTAGGGGTCACCGTGGTTGCGAGGGGCTTGGTATGGATGAGTTGTGCAGGAATCACTGTGGTAGTGAGGGGCTCCGGGTGGTTATTTTGGGCAAGGGGTGGTTGTGTGGTGTTGGACTTGGGGTGATTCTGTTCTGTGCTGTGTTGGGCTCGGGGTGGTTATTTGCGGGGGGTGTCCCTGGTTGCGAGGGGCTCGGGGTGGTTGTGTTGTGTAGGGGTCACTGTGGTTGTGTGAGGGGCTCGGGGTGGTTGTGAGGGACTCAGGGTGGCTGGTTGTGCTATGCGGTGGTGGGCAGGGGTCGCTGTGGTTGGGAAGGATTTGAGGGGCGGGGGCGTTGTGCCGTCCCGGTGGGAGCGGACCCGGCGCCCCCTCTTTCGGGCCTGCCCGGTGGTTGTTTCCGGAGGCGGGGACCGGCGCGGCGCGGCGCGGGTCAGGCCGGTTCTCGGCTGCACGCGCGGCGGGAGGGAGAGGCGCTGCCGGGCCATGCAGGCGGAGCGCGGCGGCGGCGGCCGGCCCAGGCGGGGAGGCTGCAGGCAGGGCAGGAGGAGGCCCGGCGGCGGGGATAGAGCAGCAGAAGGCGGCGGGGACGGACACAGCCGAGGAGGCGGGGGCCGCGGAAGAGGCGGCGCTCATGGGCACGGAGGAGGCGGGGGCCGAGGCAGGCGAGACCCTCGGAGCCGGGGGGCAGCGTCTCCCCCCCCTGCTCGCTACCACAGACGGGTAAGAGGGAGCAGAGACCGCGGCACGCGCCGGCCCCGGGAAGGGGCTGCTGCAGCCACCACAGCAGGCACAGGCCCCGCTCGGCCCCTGCCTGCCGCTCGCTTCCCGGCACGCGCCCTCCTCGCTGACGAGAGGTGCAGGCTGGGCTGAGAGGAGCGCCCTGCAGGAGGGGAGCCGTGACCCCCCCGCAGCAGGGCCGGGTCTGAAAATTACCCGGGAGGTGGTCGCGAGCCGAGCCCGGGGCTGGACTCCCCCGAGCCTGTTTTGTGAGACTCCGGGGAGGGGAACACGCTGTGCAGCGCTTGAAATGCAGATTTGGATTTCGTGGCGTGAATCCATCTCTAGTGTGACACTGAAAAGCGCCGCTTGCCAGAACGCGTTTGTTTGGCAGAGTGGGAGGAGCGAGTTCAGCCAACTACTGGCACCAGTGACTAGCTGCAGAAGCTGAGAGGCCACTGTGCCCACCCCGGCATATCACACGTCACCCACCCCTTTCACGTAAATTCTGCTTGTGACGTTGTGCTGTGTTTTTTGGGATCAGTGGTTCAGTATTTCTGATTCTTATACTGTGGTTCTTCCTCTTGCCCTCTGGTTAATCTCCCAGTTAAATTGTGAGTGAGCCCCTGACTACGGTAGTGGTCTGGCACCGTGGGGAGCCAGGTGTAGACAGAGCAGCTGCTTCTGCCACATTTCTGATCACACTCTGAGCCCTTCGATGATGTGATGATTTAGAACGTTGGTGTCAGCTGGTGTCTCGGCTATGTTCTGGCTTTCACCATTGCTTATGCTGGTATATGGCCTTAACCCCCGTCCTGCAGTGTAAGGCACAAATGGATCCTGGTGCAGAATCAGGGCCTTAAAGTATAAAATGAAACTGTTGTTTGGTGCCATTACATAAAACCTATTCACTAGTAATGTCATTTGTAAACAATATAAACTTCTATGGTGTTACATACATAAAAATGACTGGACTCTCTATTTTGAATATTAAGTTTTGTTTTCAATCCTGGGGCATACAAATGCAGGTGGAATAAAAGCACTCTGCAGGACCTGCAATAATTGAGAAAACCAATAGCTTTGGCTTACTTTGTGCTGGATCCTGCAAGAGTACAGGCAACAGGAAATAGGACGTAAAGTCCTAAAGAGTTTTGACATCTACTGCAGAGAATATAGCAAAGATAACTGCCCCATGATAGGCCTTGTCTACAGGAGAAAGTGCTTGCAAAATTTATTTAATTCCGTTAATTTAATTCAGTTGAAGCTATTTGTGTGTGTGTGTGTGGGGGGGGGAGGCAGGCAGGCATGTGAGCCCATGCATGTGTGTGGCCTTTAAATAACAACAGTTTCAACCTTTGTATAATATAATTTTTTTATCTGGATATTTTTGTATATATTCCAGTATTGTTGATTATTTACAGACAGTTTTTCTAACTTTAAAGGGAAACAGTCAACCTAAAATCACATTTCTGTATGAATTTTTTAACCTGATATTTTTGGAAGTAGCCCCCAAAGGTTTACTATAACTAAGAGAACAGAGAGTGTTTTTTAGTTCTCTATTTTCTCAGTTTGTTTACTTTGTGCATTTGACAATACTTTCACTATTTTATTGATAGTTGTACTCTGTATCAAGTGCACGTGTAACGCACCTTATTTTTGCTCACAAAAGTACTCCCAATGGTGTATGTATGTGCCAGCTGTAGGTTGGATTAGACTTACTTCCAGCAAGACTAACCACTGTCAGTATCCTCTATGTTATTCTGTTATGTCAGTGCCAGTGGGACTGATATGGATCACATGACAGCACCAACAGTGCACACAGTGCTCCCAGAGCTATCCTATAATTTCCCTGCCTATGTGCTTGGAACTGTTGGATAGGTACCCCGAAAGTGTGGCAGCTCCCATTTGGGTACTTTGAAGACCTCAAACCATGCCATTCCCCGTTCCTTCAACCAGCTCCTGTAGCTCCCTGGGACCTGTGGGGAGGGAAGACCTTGGCATGCTGGCTCTTAGTTTGCTAGAATCCACAGAAGTACTAGGAATATCTGCCTCCTCCAATCCCTTCTGCTCCTACCAGGTCATTCTAGATGCTCCTTGGGGCCCATGGAGGAGCCCTGGGGAGAGAAGACTGTACTCTCCATCCCAACCAACCTTGTCCTGGTCAGGCATTTTGGGAGAGCTTTCCTGTTTGGATTAGAACCCTTTTAATGTGGTAGATCTTGAAGCTGAACTAGATGTTTCTTAAAAATAATTTCAGACTTGTATTCTTACACAAAGTTTAAAAATACATTGCAAAGTCGCTTAGAAAACTTGCTTAGAAAACTATTGAGGGTAAACTATTTGATATTTGCAAAAAGAAAAGGAGTACTTGTGGCACCTTAGAGACTAACCAATTTATTTGAGCATGTGCTTTCGTGAGCTACAGCTCACTTCATCGGATGAAGCTGTAGCTCACGAAAGCTTATGCTCAAATAAATTGGTTAGTCTCTAAGGTGCCACAAGTACTCCTTTTCTTTTTGCAAATACAGACTAACACGGCTGTTACTCTGAAACCTATTCGATATTTGAATTCCTTCTCACTGTTGGCATTTCAACCTCTAATATGGAAGTCTCTGTTGTATTATGCTTGCAATTATGGTAAACCTAGGTGAGATCTATTAAGATTATGTCAAATTAAAGTCGTCAGATTTTTGGTTTGCTCAGCCTACTTCCATGCAGATGAGAGATGAAATGCAAATAAAATTACGGGCAAACAGAGACCAGCAATTCAGTAAACCTATAATAAAGTACACTTTTATGAACAAAATAGTTTCATATGTTGAGAAACATGTACTGATGTCACACCATTAGTATGTTCATCTTAAGTTTCCTGAGTGTCCCTGTGTAGACATGGCTTTAGGGTTCTTTTTTGCACAAAGGCACTCTTTGTGCACAATGAGTGTCTACAAGGAGAACTTTTGTGGAATAGCTGATTCTGGGCTATTTCCCCATGTAAGCATGTCCTTAAGCTGTAATGCAAATCTCCAACACTGTTTTGTAATAATGTTTTCCTGTCTGCAGTGCAAACAAAAACCATGTTAAAACACTGATGCCCCATACTGTGTCAGTCATTGATTAGGCATGGTTAGTCTCAGGGCGTGTCTAGATTCAGGAAATTTAAGACAAGTTAACATATGGTGTGAAATTAATGCACATAAAGCACATTAAACCTCTTTATGGATGCTCTACTTCAGAAGTAAAGTGGCCTAAGGGCTTGTTTACATTTGAAAGTTAGGCCTTGTCTACACTGCCACTTTCTTGCTCAGGGATGTGAAAAAACACCCCCCTGAGCGCTGCAAGTTTCAGCGCTGTAAAGTGGCAGTATAGACAGTGCACCAGTGCTGGTAGCCACGCTCCCAGCGCTGGTAGCTACTCCCCTTGTGGGGGTGGTTCTTTCCCAGCGCCGGAGCTGTGACTACACAGCCATGTTAAAGCGCTGCCACATACCCTTATTCTGGAATAAGTATCTACACATGGACTTATTCAGGATTAGGGTGTGGGTTTTTTGTTTTTTGTGTTTTTTAAGACAAATCCTTAGTTTGCTGTGGTTTAATCCTCCAGGATTAATATACAGCAAACTAAAGCCACTTCACGTCTGAATGAGAGCATCCATGCAGGGTTTTAATGCACTTTATGTGTCATAAGATGAATTAACGAGTTGTAAAGTTAACTTTCCTGAATGGACCTGTGTAGAGAAACCCTCAGGGTATGTCTGTCACAGAGCCTATACCGCATAGCCAAATTTATATAGCCCCCTATTGTAGACACAACCTACGTCAACATAAGGAGTTTTTCTGTGAGTGTGGGAACACCACCTCCACAAACAATGCTACCTATGTCAACAGAAGTGGTCTTCCGTCAGCATAGCAGTGTCTATACTGTGGTTTTTGTTGGCATAGCTATGTCAGTGAGTGGGGTGGTTTTTTTCACACCCCTGACAAACACAGCTACGCCAACATAACTTATAAATGTAGATCAAGTCTCAGTGTAGGTTAACCCACAACAGATGTTTTGTCTTAGTTACTAGTAAATCTCTGTACCCAAAGCAAGTGAGGCTTTGTCTAGACTTAAAGTTTAAATTGACATAGCTACATTGGTCAGGGGAGTGAAAAATCCACAAGCCTGACCCATGTAGCTGTGCCAACTTAACCCCAAGTGTAGATGCAGTTAAGTTGGTGGAAGAATGCTTCCATCACTCTAGCTACTGTTGTTGGGGGAGGTGGTGTTCCTACATTGATGGAAAAACCTCTTCCATTGGTGTATGCTACATCCATACTAGAGGGTTATGCCAACATAGCTAGACTGACATAGCCATGCTGGTAAAGTCTCCTATGTGTAGACCTGGCGTTAGAATGGAAACATTTTAACTTTTGAGATCTGGAGTTCAGGATTCTGCTTTTCACTTGGAAGCTTTGATGGTATCAGAGGCATCAGAGAAGCGTGTTTTTTGTCCAGGCTTGCAAGAGAAACTTGCAATTTGAACTCTAGGATAGTAAAGGAGAAAATAACGTTAAAATATTAGTTTTAAAATACAAATTTATTTTATTAATTTTATGTCTGCATATATTTTGTGTTACTGATTTACATCTCAAACACTTTTGTGTTTTTAAGTGTTTTGGTCTGTTTTTCTTTTTTTTTAAATCTGATTTATGTATTACCAATGCACCTCTCTGAAGTATCTGGACACTTTATTAAGGAATTGACATAATTGCTGTGTCATTCTTTCAGCAAATAAGCCTAGAATCACTCAGGTTAGAACACCATGAGGAACAGTGTGACTAGTGTCTGATATTCTTCCTTGGGAAGGGGGAAAAAAAGGGGACTGACAACCAAATGGTGTTATCTTTGACCAGGATGCACTTTGTTTTAATTGGCGCGAAGACTGAATGTTCCCAGTCCTCTACCACAACATGATATGTGGGAGAGACAGGCTCTGGGGCAGTTGGTTTGCCAAATGTCATATTTCATTGCAGGTGTGGGTCATATTGGATAATTCTATGTTTTTTTTGTTTTGTTTTTTGTTTTTGTTTTGTGCACCATTCCTGGAGGTACTGAAATACCAGGTTGATGTGTGGAGTGGATGGAGCAAACTCCTATTCCATCTCCCTGTTCCAAAAATCCATTTAATATATAGTCCTCAGATAGAGGACGTATGTTGCTTGCTCTATTAAACCATCTAATTTATGTTAAAAATAAATGGAACACATTTTCAGTTACTTTTTTTTCTGTTTGTAAATTAGAAATTATAGTACATCAAGTACTAATTTTTCAATCAACCAGCAGAATGTTTGTCTCCATCTTTATCCTGTATAACTCCTTTATCTTAATATTCTAGACAGTTTTGTATTTTATTCCATGTTCTACCATGAATTTTTTTACTTTTATGTTTAAGTCATAGCCTGTATACACAGAAAATAGTATATCATTTATTCAGAGTTTTAGAAAGGATTTAAAGTTTCCTTATGATAATTATCTTGACTGGATGCTCCTCAGGCAGCATCAAAAAGCTTTAGGGCTTGCCTTCTAATTCTATATTTTTTGTCATTACATTTGTGACAGAATGTAGTGTGCTCTCTAACTGCCATATCTTTTTCTCACTGCTGAGTGACATATCAGACATGTTATGTGAAGCCTGCTGCTTCAGTGTAGCTGGAAGTTCCTGGTCTGTTCTGACTTTCCTTTTCTCACAGGTAGGGAAAGGTCAGAGTGCATTTTTTATGTTCTGAGTGGTGGAAGCTGAATGGATAGATCTGTTGCTTGCTTTCTTACTCCCTTTCCTGTGGTTAGCCTCTTGATGGCATCAGATTCACTTCAGTCTCAAACTGGAACTTCGTATTTTATTTAAAGATATAACGCTGGTCTAAATTAATATCTAATGTTATCAGCCTAAGTTAAATTCTGTCTAGTCAGTAAAACTTGACTTGAACCTTTTGTAGCTTGATCAATACTTTTGCTTCACTAACCTTGCAGTCATCGTAAATAGGAGGTGGAGGGTGGCATATGGGATATTTTACTCTTAGAGTCTTTGTAATAGCCAAAAGGACTGCTCACAAATAGGACTGCAAAATTGGGCTCATATTAAGTGATGCTTCTATTCAGCAAAAACTCTTAACAGGAATATAAAATATACATACATGAAGTCAGTGGAAGTTGTGCCTGAGTAAGAAATATTGACTAGTTCCCTTCAATATTAATTAAAGAATTTAAAAATCATAAAATCCATTTTTATATTAATTTCTGTCTGCAGCATTGCAACTAATCAGATGACTACTCTGTCACAGTTACAGGGCTAACTGCACCTTTATCCCTGTGCTAGGCATCTTTGAGTGCACTCCATCAGGTGTCAGGCCTTGTGCCTTTACATTGGGCCATTGACTACATATGAGCTTAGTAAGCGATTCTACTAGCTTTGGCACCTATGGCTCTTTCCTTTGGGAGCCTATAACCAGCAAAGTTTTTGTTTTAATGTTAACAATTGGAACAAAGCATTTAGAGATAAAGGATTTTAAAACAGCAGTCTACACACATCTATCTTACCTATAGACTTAACTTCAGGGGATGCTAATCTAGGCAGGTATAAGTTCTTATCTCTGTCAGACTGAATGGCTCCCCCAAAACAGCCTCCCTCCAGAAAGAGAATCTCTCTTTATCCAGCCAGAGATGTCTTGTCCTTGTCTGTTCCTGGTTTTTTTTTTTTCCTCCTGCTTGTCCACACCAATTTGGTAGGCTGCATAGGAAGTTGAGCCAGTCTCCTCAGAGTGAATGGCTCTGCCATTGTCCTGTACCAGCCCTCAAGCATTTATCATGGATGGCTTATCTTAAACCGTTGTTTTTCCATTCTGCTTATTTTCCGAACAATGCTTAACCCAATCTAGTCATACAGTGAACATCCCAGTAACCATGTTAACATACAATATTAATAAATTATTACAGAACTGCTGTAAGTCCATCACATAGTGTCTTTTTCTAATCCAAGTAGGAAAAGTTATTTCCCCCCCTTTTTTCATCTTTGGTTCTGTCTTTGCACTTTTACTATCTTGCTTCTGCTGTTCTGAACAGTTTTGTCTCTCTATTTCTCCCAGGGTGTGTCTGGTAGTTTCTTTAATTTTATGAGCAAGTACGCTTAGAGGTCATCGTGAAATTCTGTGAACTTTTAAAGGTGTCTTCATTTAAGTTGCATATATTTTTAACTCTAAAAGCGGGAAAGTTATTTTAAAGGATTTTAGATAAACCATTAACACTCTTCAGTTTATATTATAAAGGGGGGCATTATTTGGAAGAAACTGTATATTGATAATGGTTTTAAGTATTTAAGAGAACTTAATTCCAAGACTTCTTACAAGAAGTTAACAGCACATTTCATTAGAAAAAATAAGTATAAGTTGAGAGAGAACAGAATTAAAGGTCAGAGAATTTGCCATTATACCATTTTTCTGTACTACTCAGCTTAAAATACAGCATTCTGACTGCCAAGGAAACAGCATTAGTCATGAACAGCAGGTGGGGTAGGTAGTCTAACCTTTCTCTTTTATGCTGATCATATCCAGTATTTATGTGCCTGACTGCCTTAGTTATTCAGAAATAGGTGGTAGTTGACCATTTAAAATAAATAGTGTACAGGTAAGTGCTTCAAAACATAAAAACAATGTGGGAATATATTTATTTCTCATCTCATTTTGTGGTGTTTTCCATAATGTGCAAGAAACCAAAATTTGAATGTTCATCTTCAGTTGGATTCTTAGGGACTGTAGCTGCAATCCTTACCACAGGAAAAACTCAGTAGGAATATTACCTGTACAAGGACCAGGGAAACTTGCTTGCCTAATTCACATGTAGTCATCCCCAGTGAAGTCCCTGGAACTATTCATGTAAGCCAAATGGGATTTTGTGAGTAGTCAAACAGAAAACTAACTTTTTAAAATGGTTTGCAAAAGTTATACGTTCTGGTGGTTCAGAAATCTTTATCCCAGAATATTCTAAGTGGGCTAAAAAACAGTCCTATTTTTCAGCATGGGAATTTTAAGTGGGTTCATAGTTCTGTGTAAATGGACTGCTAATGTGAGACTGCTTCTGTTTCCTATTTCCTCACAAGAGTGAGTGAGTGTTGGGAACAGTATTATTGCTTTTCAGCCCTACATAATATGATCATATTGTTCTCTAGTAGTCCTCAAAAGGTTTTAATTGAATTTAAAAGAAAAACTTTGTGGCAAGCGATTCATTGTTGATTTAGGACCCCATGACAAATGCTGGAATGAATATTTCTGACTGTTTTTAAAACAGCAAAGTAATTCATGCCTGCATAAATCTGTCTTATGGAATGAGGGGCTCCCAGTTTTTCCCATCCACTTTTATGTATGGTATTCCTTTGCATTTGTATGGGCGTTTGTCATCTTATTTATTGCTTTAAAAATGCCACCTGGTATAAGTATGAGGCTTCAGTGTTTCTGTTGGTAGACCTCAATAACAGAACCTTGCCAGTGAAATCGGTAAATTCAGTGGAGTGTGTGAGAACCTTGCCTCAAGGTTACTGCAATTCTGCTTCTATTCCTGCCTTTCCCGAGAGGATAGCTATAGAAAGATTCTCTTTAACCCTGGGGTGGCCAGACTTTTTTGATGTGTAGGATTGCACAGGGATGAGAGATTGAGATTCTGGGTCACAACTGTCCCTGGGCTACGTCTCTTATGTTGCCAACATTGCTTTAAGCTTATTCTTATTGCCTGAACATTGTAGCTTTGCCCTTATTTTCTTTTGGTGGTGTACCACTCAGTTACTGCTGCTTTGTGTTCTTCAACTTATTCCTGTGCCTATTAATTCATAGCAACAATGGGAACTCATCAAAGTAACTGAAAATGAAGTTTCAGAGTAGCAGCGGAGACAGGCCAGGCCTTGCTTACAGATAGCCCCGCAACCTGAAGCAAATACTCACCAGCAACCACACACCATGCAACAGAACCACTAACTCAGGAACCTATCCTTTCAACAAAGCCCATTGCTAACTGTGTCCACATATCTATTCAGGGCACACAATCATAGGGCCTAATCACATCAGCCACACTATCAGAGGCTCGTTCACCTGCACATCTATCAATGTGATATGTGCCAGCAATGCCCCTCTGCCATGTACATTGGCCAAACTGGACAGTCTCTATGTAAAAGAATAAATGGACACAAATCAGACATCAAGAATTATAACATTCATAAACACTTCAATCTCTTTAGTCACTCGATTACAGACCTAAAAGTGGCAATTCTTCAACAAAAAAACTTCAAAAACAGACTCCAACGAGAGACTGCTGAATTGGGATTAATTTGCAAACTGGATACAATTAATTTAGGCTTGAATAAAGACTGGGAGTGGATGGGTCATTACACAAAATAAAACTATTTCCCCATGTTTATTCCCACCCCCCAACCCCCCACTGTTCCTCAGACGTTCTTGTCAACTGCTGGAAATGACCCACCTTGATTATCACTGCAAAAGGTCCCCCCACCCACCTCCCCCGCTCTCCTGCTGGTAATAGCTCACCTTACATGACCACTGTTGTTACAGTGTGTATGGTAACACCCATTGTTTCATGTTCTCTGTGTATATAAATCTCGCCACTGTATTTTCCACTGAATGCATCCGATGAAGTGAGCTGTAGCTCACGAAAGCTTATGCTCAAATAAATTTGTTCATCTCTAAGGTGCCACAAGTCCTCCTTTTCTTTTTTTGAAAATGAAGTGATATTATACTCCCTTTCTCTTTCTCCTTCATAGCAATCTTTAGCAAGAGTGCAAAAAATAAATGGTCCCTAAGAGATGGATTAAAAATGAGTACATACAAGTACAATTGTTAGAACTGTGGTCCATAAAGAAAGTTACAGCTTGGGGCTCTGATCCTCAAATGGATCTATGTGGGCAGCATCTAACACGTGAGCGATGCCCTGTAGACTTCTTCGAATGATTACAAGAGGGTGTTCATACAGAGTCAGTTTCAGGATCAGGGCCTAATTGTGCAACAACTTTGATAATATAGGATTGTGAGACCTTCTGTGGACAGGTAGCAATGCAAAATGGTGTTTTGTCAAGGTATTTCTAGTACTGTGTTTCCCAAACTTGTTCAGGGAAAGCCCCTGGCAGCCTGTACGTCCCTCGGCCTGCGCTGCTTCCCACAGCCCCCATTGGCCTGCAGTGGCGAACCACGGCCAGTGGGAGCCGCGATTGGCCGAACCTGTGGACGCGGCAGATAAACAAACTGGCCCGGCCCACCAGGGGCTTTCCCTGAACAAGTGGCGTCCCAAGTTTGGGAAACACATTAGAGATGAATGTACTAGAACAGTATCACAGCACCAATAAGCTTACATAAAGGATGTATTCTCCACCTTCAGGAAAGTGGCGCTGAGTCACTCTTTAGGGGGAAAAAGTTCTGTAATGAAGTCGATCTTGCAAAGAGTGCAGTTTTGAACACAATGCTGAAATGAACGGGGAACCCGATGGAATTGTGGTCTTAAAAAGCATATGTGAAGTAGCCACTCATCAAAGATAAATGTATGGGGTTTTTTTTAGATTTTTAACTAAATCAAGTTACCAAACGTCTTTTTAAAAGCAGAGGTACTTTTTGTTAGAGCACATAGAAAGGCATTTGAATACATCCTCTGAACTTTTTTGTCCTTGAATAGCTGAAAAACCACTGAACTAAAATGCAGGTTTGCGGATTCCTGATATGCCATATCTAGTTTAAGAATAGTGGGATAGCTGTTTTATAAACACTGCGGATATTACGATGTATAGTGGAATTGTTCACACCACCTTAACAATAGTATTGCAAATATTCCTCTCGAATACGTTGAGCCAGATATAGTAATGTGTATTTTACAAATGCCAGAGATAGATGGGAACCATCCAGAGTGTCCTCTAGAGCTTTAAACAGAGTTGGGAACTGGCCTACCTTGCCAGTAACTTATTTTTCAGTCATTTCAGGCCATGTTTTCTGTAGCTGCAGTGATTCTTCTTGGGGGAAAAGTTAAAAGTATAATAGAACCTCAGAGTGACAAACACCTCAGGAATGGAGGTTGTTCATAACTCTGAAATGTTCATAACTCTGAACAAAAATTTATGGTTGTTCTTTCAAAAGTTTACAGCTGAACATTGATTTAATAGAGCTTTGAAACTTTTTTTATGCAGAAGAAAAAATGCTGCTTTTCACTTAATTTAAATGAAATAAATACAGAAATAGTTTTCTTGCTTTATCATTTTTTTTTTAAACTTTACATTTAACACAGTACTGTACTGCATTTGCCTTTTTTTTTTTTTGTCTCTGCTGCTGGCTGATTGCGTACTTCCAGGTCCAAATAAGGTGTGTGGCTGATCAGTCAGTTTGTAATTCTGATGTTCGTAACTCTGAGGTTCCATTGCTCTAGAACCTATTCACTATAGTGTACCCCATCTTCAGTTCGTATTCACATTACTAGTCCCATTTAAGTTCACCTGCTACAAGCAATTTTAAAATAGGGGAGGGGGAAAATAATCTCTCCCCCTTGAAGTCAGTGGGATGTCTCGCATAAGTAAAAACTCCAGGGTCAGGCTGAGTGTGTGTGAATGTTGAAGACCACTAATGTTTTGGTAGAGCAAAAGATTTCAGGAAGATGAACTTTTTGTTTTCTTTCAACAATCAAGTTGGGACTTGCTTCATAGTATCTCTTTCTCTATCTTTATATAGAGCATCACTTAGAACTTACTTATTTTATAGAAGATACCTTTTCTCCACTTTAGCACATGCTGGCTCTTGTAAGCCTAAAGTGATCAGTCCTGATGTCCAAAATCCATGAGGCAGTTTCCTGGACTTCATACAGCTTTCAGAAATTCCCATACTGTACAACAAAGATTAAAAGCTTTCTGCCTGGTATCTGTCCTTTCAGCTGCCCTTTCTTCTAATTAAACTTCTTTTTTTGCTTTGGTAAATCTCTCTAAAGGTCACAAATGGAGCAAGCTAGTGGAGAGGATTACTCTTTGTTGCAGGGAGATCTCTCTCTCTCTCTCTCTCTATATATATATATATACACCTTTATGAAAGACCTCTCTCAAGGCATTTTTTACCTTCTGTAAAACTCATTTGCTTTTTCTTATTTCCCTCATCTTGATAAAGTCTGTAATGAGAGGAGAGATTGTGCTGGAAGAGAGAGATGTGGTGTTATGGGGGCTAAGTGTCCCATAAAAAAGGAAGTAAATTATCCCTGTTAATGAGAGGCAGTACTTAAAGGTCACTGAGGGAGCCTCATCCATGGATGTCTGAAACTGTACAAATGCCAATAAGAAACGAATGTCAAATAAATACGAACACCCTAACCACCAATAATGCATTAATGCTCTTCCAAAAATATTTTCTTATCCATTTTTCAGTTTTATAATTGTGACATTAAATCTCTCTAGATTTAGTTCTCAGCAGTACTGTTCGTTATTGTTTTATCTGCATGTTAGTGCTACTATGAAAATGCAAAAGAAAGGCAGTGCAAGGCACAGAGAAACAGATGTTAGGGGGCTTATTCCTTCACCCACTTACTTCCCTGGTCCATGTCACATGAACAGAGAGCAACAATACCCGAAGTCCAAAGGTGCAAACAATTCGATGTTTATTGGGGTGAACTTCCAGCAAGCATGATTCCAGTTTCCTTCCTTAGTGTCCCCCTTCCCAGCTCTGACACCACAGAGACTTACATCTGTGTCCCTGTTCCCATTCCTGCCCTTAGCCAAACATGATTCCAATTTCCTCACCCTCATTCCCTGTTCCCATTTCCCCCTTTAGCAAAACATGTTTCCAATTTCCCCACCTTATTCCCTCCCCCACTTCCTGACTGACTGCAGACTATATAGTAAAACTTGAGTTCTGCTTAGCTATACCTTAACCAATCATTTTCCTGAAATTTTACTAACCAATCCTAACATATTGTAAAATGATTATGTAACCAATTATATCCCACCACCTTATATTTAGAGGTGCATGTGTCTTATTAACTCTGTTTTCTCCTAGAGCTCCAGGAAGAAATCCCAGCCAAGGTTTTACCCTATCTGTGATTTGGGGGGGGGGGGGGGGGGCGTGTCATAAATATAAAGGGAAGGGTAAACACCTTTAAAATCCCTCCTGGCCAGAGGAAAAACCCTTTCACCTGTAAAGGGTTAAGAAGCTAGGATAACCTCGTTCGCACCTGACCAAACTGAATGCATCCGATGAAGTGAGCTGTAGCTCAGGAAAGCTTATGCTTAGATAAATTTGTTAGTCTCTAAGGTGCCACAAGTTCTCCTGTTCTTTTAGCTTAAAGATAGAGAAAAGTCAGGATGTTTTGTCTACAGACCTAATAGACTTAGGCCAAGACTGAAAAGAACAAAGCACAAATGCAAGAGGAGGTGCAAATGCCCACATTCACTTGTCTGAGGTGTCTGATAAAAACTGCAGTTGAATGACTTTTACAAATGGTTAGTTTCTAATGAATAATTAATGATTAATTGGAAGGGAAATGAGCTTATCTACACAATGTGAAACCCTGAAAGGAGGACATATAATGGAGGGTGGTTTAATGTCAATGAGACAGCAGACTAGATTGATGGTTTCTCCAGAAGTGATTGTTTGATTTCTCGCCCTATTGTGTTGTTTGTCGCTAAATGCAAACAACATAATTTATGATGCTGAAAAATTTTATCAAACAAGATGCACGATTTCTGGTTTCTAGATCTCAAAATATACAGTAGGACGATTGTTATGTCTGCCAACCTACATTAGAAACAACATGTGCTGTGGCTTATAGAATTTCTGGCACTTTGATATTGCTTGTAAAAAGAAAAGCATTGGTGGTGGTGGGTGGGAACAGGGAGGCTGTTCCAGGCATAGGAACAGCATGATACAAGGACATGCAGCTGAGTGGGAGTAGGAGATGGAGAGCGGTAAGGCAAAAGGACTTGGTAGCGCATGGAGGGTGGGTTGAGTAGGAAAAAATGAGAGCAGAGAGATAGGTGGGGTAAGATTGTATTGGAATTTGTAGGAGAGTACAAAATATTTGATTTTAAGTAGTACAAGGATTCTTAGAGTGGTAGTGGAGTGCTCAGAGCAGGAAGGTTATGTTTGCAGTACACTTTGGACAGGTTGAAGATAGGAGATAAACTTGCAGAATGGGAGTTTAGAGAGCTAAGAGGGAGAGGGACCGAGTACCGAACTCTGAGAGAGACAGTATATAAGGGGAGTAGGCAACCTGACTACAGATGTCGCTGCCAAACACATTCTCTTATGGCTGCATATCAGAATCCTTGAATATGCCACTGCAGCAGCAGGACACACTAGCCTATACTGGGAACCCATGGGAGAAGAGCAAGCTCAGCTACTCTTGGAACAACTATGGAGTGGGTTGGGAGACAGCAGTGTTTGGGCTTCCCCTCACCAACCAACCAATCCCTAGACTGAGCATGTCACCCCAACAACCAATCCCTTTCTCCTCTGGGGCCACTGTATGATGTAGGAGCCTCTGACCTCTCTGGACTGGAATGAGAACCCCCAGAGCAAGGACAAATACAAATAATAAATAATAATGTGGCCCTTTGATCCAAGCAGTTAGCCAATATTCGGGGCCTTGTCAGGTTGTTTCCAGTCGGAGAAACTGAAGATATGATTTGGGTATTACTTCAGAACAAGCCTGTTTATTTACAAAGAATGTATGTAAAGTCCTGTTTTCCTGAGCCCAGAAGAAACAGACAATATGAGGCATTTGCCTTGTTCAGAAATCAAAGTCTGTCATTTCAGCAAGTGCTGTGCCCAAAAGAAGCTCTGTCTTTTAGCTTCCTCAGAGGACCACACGGCACTGCTGCTTCCCTTGTCTGCTGGCTTTTTTCTTACTTTCTGGTTCTCTGTTTCACTCATACCCCTATCCAGTGTTTGCATCAATCTCCATGAACCCCTTTGTGCCACATGGCTTAGCTTCTGCTCGTACCTTGCAATGTTGGCCTGTTCTTCTATTGTTCTAGTTATTACTAAATAAAAGGGCATTTAATTTCTCTCTCATTTCATCTGAATGAAGGGTGACTAGTACTCCCCTCAACTTTTACTAGGTCTGTGGTTGATGGCTGCCATTAACATCTTCCAGCAGAGCAATAACAGCTGAGAACCAGGAGAGTGTGAGTTCTAGAGTCCCTTTTTCTACTAGCTGATTTTAATCTTTGCCTTTCACAACTCTTATTAAGATGTGTCTCATTTTACAGACATGGTATACAAGCTGGGAATAAAACACAGCTCTCTAAAATGGCATCCATTTACCATGCTGCCTCTCAGAAAGAATCAATTAGATCTGTGTCCTTGGTTACACTGTCTGTAAAATGGGGTTACTCATGCCTGGGTAGCCCATTGTTTCAGTGTGTTATACATCCTCTTCTCCTGGCTTGTTTAAAAAGGGTAAGAGTGTGTCTACGCTACTGAGTTTTGCTGATGCAAATTATGTCAGCGTATAGCCACCACAGTTGGTACATCGCTTGTGCATATGCTTACTTGGCTCCTTGTGTTGGTGCTGTGCATACTTACAAGAGTACTTGTGTCAATGCAGAGTGCATTGAACTGTGGGTGGTTTTGGCAATGCATGGTGTGGGAGAAATGAGTTACACAGGGGTGACTGAGCAAGGGGTCAACTTCTCATAATGCAGTGTTCTCCATCCGATGATATTATATCTGTCTCATAATTTTTGTACCTGTACTCAATTTCCCACAAGTCTCTGCTGGATTGATCACTGTCCACTATCTCTGACAGATGAATGGAACCTGCACAGCTCTGTACTATTGTCATGACTGTTGCAAGCACAGGATGCACAATCCTCTGGTATATGCACACTCTCCAGAAGACTCTGGAGGAACGTGATTTTTTTGGAGGATAGATTGCTGTGGGACATAGAGTGCGAACCAATTCACTGTTATTGGTGGCATTCACGGAGAAGCTGCAGACAGTGGAATACCACTTCTGGGCTAAAGAAACAAACACCAACTGGTGGGAATGCATCGTAATGCAGGGTTGGGATGATGAGCAGTGGCTGCAGAACTTTCAGATGCACAAGACCACATTCCTGGCCCTGTGTGATGAGCTCGCCCCAGTCATCCAACACAGGGACACCAAACTGGGAACTTCACCGGCAGTGGAGAAGTAAATGGCAAATCTCACTGTGGAAACTTGCACCACTGGATTGCTACCGGTGAGTGGGAAAATCCACTCTGGGGGATGCTGTTGTCAAGCAAGTGTGCAGAGCCATTAATTGTCTCTTGCTATGCAGGACTGTCATTCTTGGCAATGTGATGGACATAGTGGATGGCTTTTGCAGCTATGGGTTTTCCAAACTCTGGTGGCACAGTAGACGGCGCACACATCCTTATATTGGCACCATTACCTTAACACAGCCCTTTCTGTTGATATACTCTATTTTCCCATGGTTATGGAAGTGCTGATGGATCACCAGGGACACTTCACTGACATCAGTTTTGGCTAGTCAGGGAAGGTACATGATGCTCCTATCTTTAAGAACACAGGACTGTTCAGAAAGCTATAAACAGCGACCTTCTTTCCTCACTGACAGATTACCACTGGTGATGATGAAATGCCAGTAATGATCCTGGGGGATCCAGCCTACCCTTTATTCCCCGTCTCATGAAGCTGTCAGGCCACCTCGAAAGCAGCAAGGAAAGACTTACAACTACAGGCTCAGCAGGTGCAGAATGACAGTTCAGTGGGCTTTTGGTAGATTGAAAAGGCACTGGCTTTGTTTACTCACTAGATTGGATCTCAATGCGAAAAATATCCCAGTGGTTATAGCTGCCTGCATGTGTAGTGTCCTGCATGATATTTGTGAAGCAAAGAGGGAAAACTTGCTGCAGAGGTAGAGAATGGAGCAGCTGCCTAGCTATATGGCTCAGAGAGGTTTTGAAAGAGTACTTTAATAGTGCGCCACAGTAATGCATTGTGATGTACTGTGCTGTACCTAGCCCTGCTGTTTTGGGGGCCTGTTAGGAATTGTGTGGTGCGTGGTACGCATATATGACTATAACACTGACAGTGCACTATTAATTTTTGTGGTGCTTGCTGTACATTGATGATTGTTACACTGTGTTTGTCACTGACCCTACATATTATGAGTTTACAAGACCCCTATTTTCACTGCCCAGAGGCATTACACACAATGTGTGTAAACTAATGAAAAAAGTTTTATTCAATAATGAAAACAGCACCTAACAAAATATCTAAAGAACATAATAGTAAATACTTCTTAACTTCAAAAAATTTGGGAACCCTTAACAAATAAACAGGGGAAAAGAACGTTGATGTCCATTGTAGCTACACATACATCAGTTGCGGCTCTCAGAGGTCAGTGTATTCAGGGTGGATAAAAATCAATGATTTTTTTAATTTAAATTGGATTTTTTTGATAAAATGCTTTTTGAGGAAAAAACCTATCTAAAGATCATTTTAATTAAGATACATTATAGTTTAAAGAGATCTCATCATGGAATAGGGATTATAAATTCTAATTCTGTAGTATGAGACAATATGTTCATGTAATATTTAAGAAACGTTTTGTAAATGAGTTCCAATAGTTCATGGATTAGGGACACAATCTTATGGGGTTCTAGGGGCTTCTGTATAGATTATTTAGGTTAATCTTTCTATCTACCCAATGGGACTCAGTTCTCAGTCTAGAAGATACCATCAGAGATACTTAGTTTTGCAGTTCTCAAACTTTGGGTTTGTGTCTCCAGAGATAACATGCTTGTTAACAGCAAAAATGTTTTAAAATAAATAAATAATATATAGAGGTGAGAAATAACAGTCCTCAATCCTCTTGTCCCTCTGCAAATTTGTGTACACAGAGTCAATCCCTTACCCCTCTCTAAAATTGCAAAGTTTCTAAAAGTTCAATGAACAGAAGATTGTTGGGGGCGGAATAGATCTGGACAAGGAGAAGTCTGGAGATAAATGTGAGAAGGGAGGGACAGGCAGTAGAAACAAAAGTGTGCTGCTCAAACAGTTTCATTCCAGAAGTCTTGAGGTCTTTCTGAGTGTAGCCTTCATTGATTAGATATCTACTGTACCATTCTCTCACTAGAAGGGAAAACCTATAATGGCAGCAGACTGTAAAAGAGACCCAGTTTGGGACTATTTAATGAAGTTCCTCTACCTGTGGGTAAGACAGACGTGTGCAAAATGCAAACAGTGCAATAAAGAAATGCAAGGCCTGGTTGCCCGAATGAAACAATATCATGAGAAGTGTTTCTTCTCAGGAGGAAGCTGCGTTGAAAATGATGAAAGGAACGTGTCTGAACATGCAGGATCTTCAGGTTGGTAAACTTTTTTATTTCACACTTCTTTCTTAAGGACTGCCTGTCTTCTGGGCTATTCTTGAATTCTCATGTTAGTACAATAGAGTAACAACTATATTTTTTGCTCAATCATTTTAGATTCAGTTGTGATAAAAAATAAATAGATGAAATAGGCAGATCTTCCTTTTACAATTTCACCTTTTAAAGTAGTACTGAGTGTCAGTGAATGCAGTGAGTAATACTAAATAAGCAGTATGGTAATAATAATTAAATAACTTCATTGACTTATTTTGTTTAGGAGAATCCATCCTCAACATACAGGATTCTGAAGACTATCCACCTTTAAGATCACCATCATTTTCTAGAGTTTGAGTTATCTCCCAATGATAGTGTTTCAGTCACATCATGTATGTCACATAGCCACAGTATATCAACTGTAGCAAAAAGAAAAAAAAAACTCCATCATCCAGAAACAACCATAGATAAGTTCGTGATAAGAACCAGCAGATTACAAAAAAAGAGATAATTGATGAAAAAATTGCCCGTTTCGTTTATGCAACAAACTCTTTCTGTATGATTGAGAACCCACACTTCATTAAGACCAGGATACAGTCCACCCAACAGAGCAGATGTCACAGGCAAATTACTGGATAAAGTATATGAAAGAGAAATTGAGCAGCATGCAAAAGGTCTCGCGGGTAAAATTATTAACCTGAGTCTTGATGGGTGGAGCAGTGTCCACAATGTTCCTGTTGTATGTGCTTACTTGACAACAGAAGAAGGGAATGTCTTCCTTACAGAAACAACTGATAAATCAGGAAATGCGCACACAGCAGAATACTTACAAGAAGTAGCAGTACAAGCTATAACAAACTGTGGAAAAAAAAATTCAAATGTCTAGTACGAGCTTGGTCACAGACAATGCTGCAAATGTATCCAAGATGAGAAGAAGTTTAGAAGAGAGTCCTAAGCTAACAAAATACAATTGCAGGGCTCATTTGATGCACCTCCTAGCCAAAGACTTCAGTGTTCCAGAAATGAAGGCTAATGTTGATGAAATTGCAAAATACTTCCATAACAACCACTTCGCAGCAGCTGCTCTGAAAAAAGTGGGAAGGAACCAAGCTAACTCTCCCACAAGACGTGCGATGAAACTCAGTAGTGGACTGTTTTGAGCACTAGATCAAGAATTGGTTTAATCTGATGACAGTTTATGAACAACATTGTGAAAAAATAGATGGCCCTGTCACAACCAAAGTTCTCAACACTGGGCTTAAGAGAAATGTTGAACACATGCTGAATACCCTGAAGCCTATTTCTGTAGCCTTGAACAAAATGCAGGGAAATAGCTGTTTTATTGCTGATGCTGTTGAAATTTGGAAGGAACTGAGTGAGATATTAAAAAGAGAAATATGCAGTGACAGAGTTTAATTACAAGCATTAAAAAAACAAATGGGACAAGCGCTATCTCCAGCTCATTTTTTGCAAATATTCTCAATTCTCGGTACCAGGGTCAAACCTTAACTGCTGAAGAAGAGGAGTTGGCTATGATATGGACATCCAGCAATCATCCCTCCATAATGCCAAATATCATAAACTTCAGAGCTAAGGGTGAACCATTCAAGAAATATGTTTGCTGATGACGTTTTAAAGAAAGTCACAACAATGAACTGGTGGGCGTCACTTAAGCACTTGGATTCAGAGACTGTTGAAGTGATAATCTCACTTTTAACAGCAGTAGCTTCTTCTGCTGGTGTAGAAAGAATATTTTCTTCCTTTGGACTAATTCATTCCAAATTGAGAAATCATTTGGGATCTAAAAAAGCAGGAGAGCTTGTTTTTCTTTTCCAGGTTATGAACAAACAAGAAAATGAAGGTGAAGATGACTGAGTTAGCTGCAGAAGCCAATATTTTAAGTTTCTCATGTTGACCTGGCTGACATAGTCAATTTTAATTTTTGTTTTGTGTTTTTTTAAAATTCATTTAACTATTTTAGTTAAAAACAATTTTAACAAAAACAAATCTAATTTTAAAAAACTTGAATGTTCAACTAAATTCAAAAATTCATATGCTTGTTTTGTTAAAATATTATGTTTGCTGTTGAAGAAAAAAATCCAGAATATATAATGTTGTTGTTTTAGTTAAATAAACAATTTAAATGTCTGTCTGGTGGTGATCTCCTCCTAATACAGCATGGCAAGAAAATCCTCCAAATATTAATGATTAACCTGTTGAATTTGAGATAGTTCACCTCCCAATGACTTCATAAATATCTGCTTCAATTACCTTTGGTAAATGAAATAAACAATCATTCATTTTCTGATATAGCTGTAAAACTAATCTGAAGAGTTTTCAAAATAAATCACTTTAAAAATGTATAGTGTGTATAGTTTCTAAAAATGAAACCTACATCTATCTCTGTGTTGTGAAGAATATGTATTAAGGTTATAACACCCAAGAATGCACTTTTATGTAGAAATCCATGATTAAATCGAGTGTTCCTGACTAGTGATTTAAATTGTGATTTTAAATCAATTTGATATAAATCAGATCCACCCTGGTGTATTTTAAGCTGTGGTTGTCCATGGTTTCTACGGAGTGCAGTGGTAGGAGTAAACGTGCTGGCATAGTTCTCCACTAACTGCCATGGCAATCAAGTCCACACTTGTTGCATCTGGAGGTCCACAAGAGTCTGCAGGATCTGAGTTTCTTGATGGAGAAGCTCCATTATGTCTCAGTGCATCTTTCTCTTCTGTTCCTGGGCCCTTCTCCTCTATACTCTTTCCTTCCAAATACAGTCCACAGTATTCACCCTCCAGGCTCTCTGTTCGAAGTCTGATGCAGCACTAACTTGCAGGACATGTCCTCCCATGGCCTCCCCCCTACACCCACCATCTGTGTCAGTCATTCCGCTGATGTGGAGAAGATACCCCTCAAGGCTGCAATGGCTGCAGCTACAGATAAAACGCACACAGGTACCATTGTCGGTATAGTATGTACAGAAAGCGAAACTTAAGATTCAGAAATCATCCCTTCCTTTGTTCCCCAAAAGTGTTAAACAAGACCTGCTTATTGCCATTTCTGCTTCGGATCGCTTGTTTAAGGCACCACTAATAGCACCCGCCATGGTGAATATGACTCGCTGGGGTGAGGGAAACGAGGAGGGAGTTGCTTAGTTGCATGAAACTAAGAGTATAGGGCAATGGGACTGAATACTGGCACCATTTTCTACAGGTAGTGGTGGTTTTAGCTGATACCTCACTCCTGCGGGTAACAAAGGCAGAAAGAGCACAGCTGCTGCTGATGTCCTGAAGTTGCTCAGGCCTGTACACTGCTAGCCTGTTTAATGCAAAGGCGCCCGCTCTAGTTCCTGTCCAGTGGTGTGGGAAAGTTTCAGACCGTGGAGGAAGAAATAAGTCTGCAATCTCTAGAAGCCTTTGGGAGCAGATTGCATTTTACCTCGGTCGAAGTGTCATCAAGATCTTTTAGGAGGATTCAATGGACACCCCTGTGTTTACAGACAAACTGCTCTGTACACCCCCCCCCCCCCCCGGCCTGTCTAACTATAGAGAGGAATGAGAGGTAGTAACTCTATTGCTCGTTGTTGTTTCTACCTTTTTTAGTACAAGAAAATTCAATAGCTGTGCCCTGATAAGTTGGGGAAATAATAACTGTAATGGGAATTTTATTTACACGCTTACCCAAGGTTCCTTCCCCTGCTTCACGCTTGCCTGCGCTCAACTTCAGGGACTAGCTGGACTGTGGTGGAGTCAAAAACAGGTCCTGACTCGTGGCACAGTTGCACCTTCTGGTTGCCTGTCCCCAGTACTCTTCCTCTTCCTCATGGTGGTCCTCCTCCTCGCTGTTCATGGCACGGGCCTGTGACTCAGGCTCCATGGAGGTGTCCACGGTGGGTGTGCGGAATTGTGGTAGAGTCTCCACCAAGTGTGGAATGCAGCTTTTTGTAAAAGTGACAGGTCTGCAGCTCGGCACCTGAAGAGTTTTTGGCCTTTCTGGCCTTCTGATATGCCTGCTGGAGTTCCCTGGTTTTCAAACAGCACTGCTGCTAGTCCCTGATGTAGCCCTTCCCCTGCATCCACCAGGCAATCTGCTTGTAGATGTTGACATTTCTATGGCTGGTTCAGAGCTGTGTTTGCACAGCCTCTTTTCCCCACAAGCCTAAGAGATCCAATATCTCCCGTCTACTCCAGGTAGGAGTGTGTCTAGAGCGTGTAGTCAGCATGGTCAGCTGGGCAGTTGCACACAACAGCATGGTCAGCTAGGTGTGCTTGCTCAGCTGGACAATCAGGAAAAGGCATTTTAAACATTTACAGGGGTTTTAAAGGTGTGCGTGCATGCGTGCGTGCCCGCCCCCCAGGCAGGGGAGTTAACAGTTGTAACTAGAGCAGTCAGTGTTGGGTAGTGAGGGACATCAGCTGGAGGGCTGTTAGGGTTGACATAGGTAATGCAGTGTCTACACTTGTGCTGCGTTGACCTACGTACATTGACCATAGCAGAGTGTAGCTTTGGGAAGTGGTGTTACTATGTTGGCATAATGGGGCACTTGTATCAGTAAGAGAGAAATTTTACGTGTAGACGTGCACAACTAGGTCAGCTCAAGGTGGCGTACGTTGACCTAACTTGTAGCATAGATCAGGCCTGAGTGTTTTTGTGCTGCCAGATAATGTAGATAGTCCTGTAGCTCAAGTGGTAGAAGCCTGTGTTGCATTGCTGAAGGTTTGGTGGTGTTGCATGATAGGGAAGGGATGGGGTTTATTACAGCTGAACATCATGGAATTTGTTTTTATTGTTTTTTCTTTAACAAAAAACAAAGAAAACAAACAAACAAATCCCCACCACCTCCTTAGGAAATTACATACAAAATATTGCATGAATAGAAATGTATTTAGGTTGCAAAGTTAAGCTCTTGAAAGTGAGAAAATGCCAGAAATAAGGTATTGTGTTCAATGACAAGTCTGCCTCCTTGTGGGTATGCATTAAAATACAGTCTTTACTTATGTGATGACATTAAATCAGACAGCCAGATCTGGTATAGTTAAAGTTTAGAGCTTGTCTCTTTCCAGTGCTCTAAAATCTGCATGATTATACATATTGTCAGTGCCCAGCTGTTGACACAACCTGCACAATTCTGTATTGAAATGATATAGACTGGAACTTCAGAATGCACATGCACCTCTTTCCTTTCATCAGACACGGGTGACACAGACCTGAATCTCATATCACAAACACACCTCTACCAAACTGGCTCACATACTGCCTCCACTACTCAGTACAGCTGCACCACCTAAAACACTGAATGCAACTGGACTGCAGGCAGATAAATCCCCATAGCTCTTGCCAGCTCCAGAGGTGCAGAATTAAGGTTTCATGGGTGTTTACATTAACTCTGTGTTTCCTGGTTTTCAGAAATTGGAGGTCTACTGAACTAGACATTCTGGAAGGACACGAGCTGTCATTGGGCAACCTTAACGCTAGATGTCTGAGCTTGCACCTAGCTGTATCAAAGTGCAGTTTATTTAAATGAGTCCAGCTCATCAAGCAATCCAGTTCACTCTGTATGACTTACCCTGTCCTCATTATTTATCAATCCATCAGTCTTTTTGTCATCTGCAGATTTTATGGGCCATTGTTTTATTTTCACTTCTAGATCACTGATAGAAATATTACATAGTGTCTGGCCTAGAACTGATCCCCACATAACCTCACTAGAAACATCCCCTTTGATATTTTTAATTTAAGAACTATTATCTGTTAATTATGGCATGAAAAACCAAAATACAGGAAAACATCCATGCAACCATAACTCTACCCTGTTTGAGCAATGCTGCAAAACACCCATAACACACATACTTGCACTTTTTGTTTCGCATTTCTTATTTCTTCCTCTCTTCTCCTTCACTCTGAGGACCTGCCCCCGAAGTACACCATCCGTGTATAACAAAAGCTAGGAAATAAACACACGCAGACTTCATTTCATGACAGTTAAGGTTCAGTGGCCTTGAGGTTAAGGTTGTGAACTGCAAATCTGGAGACTGTATTCAATTCCTGCTCTGCCACAGACATCCTTTGTTTTTTGGGCAAGTCACTGAATTGCTGTCTTCCTCAGTTCCGTATCTGCAAAATAGGGATAATAGTACTTCCCTACCTCACAGATATGTTGTGAGAGGAAATACATTAATTATGTGGGTTCTGAAGTGATAAATAAAGAGGAAAGGGCTATAGGAGTATCTATGAGAGACTATACAGAACAAGACACACCTCACCAACTCAAAATCTTGAAAGCATGGAAATAAAAAAAATCCTGCAATTTTTTTTGCCACTTTCACATTGCATACAATGTGCTTGATAACATATTCCAACACTCCGTGAGGCTTTCGTTCCTCAAGAAAATACCAAAAAGCAGTATGTACTCCCAACTACATCAATCTCACACTGTGCCAAATGGTGATATCAGCAATGTTAATGTAGAATAACTTCCTGAATGTGTAGTATAGTCAGATATGCCAGTCTGCTGATAACGGGAGTATCAGAGGTTACTGTTAAGGTTTTGCGCTAGAGTATGATTTTGATGAAGTTGGGGGTATATATTGCTTTTTGGTGTTTAATGGTGATGGAAGTGAAAGCCTTATAGTGTTGGAATGTGTTGTGTTGTAGGCAATGTGAAAGTGGGAAGGAATGTAAGACAATTTCCCTTAACTTTTTATACCCATGCTTTTAAGGGTTTGAGTTCATGGAGTGTGTCCTGATGCAACTTTACTTGTCACCAACTGAATTTTTTTGTGTGTGTTTATAATATGCTGTGTGTGAATATTATTATATGTGATAGTTTAGCCTTATAATTTCTTTTGACTGAAAAAGAGACAGTTGGATATTAGTTTAAATTCAAGGTAGAAGAATTTTCCTTTGTGAACTAAAACCTCCATTCTCAAGTATTAAAACTTTTGAAAACAGCTGTCAAAAAGGAAGTGACTGACATAAGATGATATATTTTACAATTATCAGTGACTAAGAAGTAAGTGAAAACCAGGACTGAAAAAAGCACAGTGACAAATGTTTTAAACTGAGAATGCATTGAAGGCTTTATATATATAATGTTCAGAGGCTTTACCTTGTCTGCAGGTATCATATGGCATGGGCGTAATAATAAGCCAGGAAACCTACAATCCTTTGAGAAAGGAAGGCAGAAAACAAAACTGGCTTTCAAAGCCCATAAGCACTACAATGAATTAAGAAAGTCCAGTGTTTTCCTCTTCATTAAGTGGAGTAAATACAATATTAATGTTTATTGGAACATCAGGAATCAGAACCTGTTGTAAATAGTTGACTGGTTGAACGATAGAGTGACAGCAGGCTATTTCATATCGTGATCTGGTGTGAGTTGATTTTAGATTTCCAGTCACATTCAAAGGCCTTATTATATGTCAGTCTTATTTTTTTAGAAAAAAAAAAACTTATCAAGCTGGATAAATTCGGGCTGTCACATTAAAGTGCAAATAAGAATAAAAGCTTCATATCTTGAAATATCTAAATACAGTCTGAGTGACGTTGTCACCAAATGTTCTCATTAAGTTTTGGACCCTAGCTCAGTAAGAGTGAAATAGGCAGATAGGATTGCCTATTAAGAACATAAGAATGGCCGTACTGGGTCAGACCAATGGTCCATCTAGCCCTGTATCCTGTCTTCTGACAGTGGCCAATGCTGGCTGCTTCAAAGAGAAAGGTGAGTCTGTGTCATAAGCATCCACTTAAGGGATCTCCAAGATTTACAGTGTAACTTTATTGTAGTGCCATGATTGGTGGTAGATTGAGACAGATTTTGCCGCACTTGCTTATAGGCTGTGTCTACGGATGTAAGGAACATGTACTATTTGAAATATTGTGGACTTTTTTTTACCTTTATAATAGTAAAGCCAGGTTAGTAACTCTCTGATCTTTTTTCGTTTTGAAACTGATATAGAAAACTAGTTTCTTAATTTTCATGTATTTATAAAAATAAAAATTGTTTAAAAGATATAAATGTTCTCTAAATTCAGAAGAAAACTCAGCAGTAGTTTAAAAAAGTAATGTTAAATACTATTTTAAAATAATTGGATAGGAAGCTGCCATATTGATAATTAGATGGAATGTAGGTCTCAGAATTATAATCCCATTTTAAATCCATAACAAAATGGGAGATTTCCAGAGTTTTTTTAATTTTTCAAGCAATGTGGCTGTTGGGCCAAGTAATCTTGCCATCTGTGACATTTTCCTCATACAACCAATGAAATTGTTTGTAAGGGTATTGATTAGTTGTTACCTCTGATATCATAATGGTCTAGGACTCTTGGAATGGCATAGATACATGCCTTGCTGTACCTATACACTGCATAGGTGTAATATGTAAAGTCAAATGTCTGAGCACTTAAAAATTGGATGGTAACAGACAGAGAATCCCAGTGATGACTGATGTGACTGGTGATAGATACCTTGAACACAAAAAACCCTTAACCATGCTTCTAGCTGTTTCAGTTGCTTCACTCTGACTGAACAGATATTTTAGGCTTCAGAGTGACACAGAGCATGACAATTCTGGAATCTTCTTATATAGCTGAATATATCTGAAGTATTTTTCATATACATTAAAGCCTTGAATTCTCTTCCAGATCTTTATGGCTTAATTGGGTTTTGTGAAGGGTTAGTTCAGTTTTGTGGCTAGGTAAACTTAGTGGGGTAGAGCGTTTTTGGTGGTTTTAAATCTAGACGTGCAAATATCTTTTGGCTAGAATAAGAGGAGACCTGTCTGAAGTTTAGACCTACAACACACAAGCGTACAAAGCTTTACTCACTTCAGTAGTTTGATTAAAGTCAATGAAATTAGTTGTGTGGGTAAGGATTTGCATGCTGTCAGACATAAATGTATCTTGGATTCCAGGTACTGATTCCATGTACTTTGATTGACAAGATTTCTAAATTTTATTACTTCCATTCCATCAATAAGATACTTGCAAAAGGTATGGTGCTATTTAATATATGATTTGGATTTATAAAACAAAAATGTCATTATTGCTTTTTACAATATAATCACATTTGTAGGTTGCATCAAAGATTAACCTCATATTCTTGCACATATTTTCCTCTAAATATGATCATGAAGGAGAGATTTTTGGGGAGGGGGGTGTCACTGACTTGTAGAGATTAGCAGAATCAAAAATAATAATAAAGAGAGGGAATCTCCTTAGAAAATGGTCAGTCTGGGTTTATTTTACCTTTGATCTTAACTATACATGCTAACAATTTATTTTGCTTCCTTGACATTTTGAAGTCTCTATAAATATAAACTTTTTAGATTATTATTGAAACTGTCAGTGTAGTTTTTTAAAAATATTAAAATAAAGGAACAAAATAAAATATAGTCAATTAGACTATGAAACAAGATGACACAAAATCCTGTCTAATCGTGTATTTTCCAACACACCTCAGCATATATTTTTATTCCCATTTAAGAATTGCAGCTTTGACAGCAGCAGGCATTTGACGGCAGCTGGACATCTCTCTAGCATACTTTTGATGATTGATTTATTTTTGAACATATAATACAACATTTGGTTAGAACAAGTATTTTAAAATTGATCTTGCACGAATATGTTCAGTGCATTAGCAACGATTACTAATCTGACTGAAATGCTAAAACCCTTGTTTCAATGCACTCATTTTGGAAGGATTTATTCAAACCTGTTTCTAACAAGATTAGGGCTGTCGTTTTATATTTACATTTGTTTCTGAATATTTGCAAGAAAAGCATACTCTGCTTTCACGAATTACAGTGTCAGTTTGGAAGTAACATAGCAGCCAAGTCGGTGCGGTTCCATGTGACAATTTATACACATTATTTAATGAGTGAGTTTACACATTTGCAAATTATTTTAACATAACCACAAACTTTGACTTAATATAAAATCATGTTTGATTTAGTGTTGATGAAAACTGTTGGACTGACAAGGCTGGAAAATGAAGTCCTCTTTATCTACAGGACAACATCCAGGCAAGTGTCTCATACACGATACCCTGCAGTGCGCTCAACCCTGACTGTGGAGAGAGATGACTTTCTTTAGGGGGATCGGGGATAGTTCATTCTCCATGGCCTATACAGTTCTTGGCTTCTCTGCTGAGTTTTCCAATTAGTGTGAATTGTGGTGGTGAATTTCTGATAGTTGAGCTGGAACTAAGAATTAGCAAACTCCCTTCCTAATAGAGGGGCCATCAAACTTTAATCCCTGCTTAGCTGTGCCAGATTCAAACTGCTCACCTACAGGTGAAAAACTATCCAGTGAGCAATACCATGAAGCATCTAGTGCCCCAGTAAGTGCTTATTTAAGGGGTGTGTGTGTGTGTATATATATGTTTACATAACTTTAATGTTATTTTAACAGTTTTGTGTGGGGTGGGTGTGTGTGTGTACACACACACACCCCCCAAACAAAACTCTTAAAATAACATTAAAGTTGCAAAGTTAAGTGCTCAAGTTAGAAAATACCAGATGTAAGACAATATATGAAATCTTAATTCTTCCCTTTTGCGTTTATGCATTGTAATAATCTTTCACTGCATGATCACATACTATTTATTCTTCACCTAGGTTGTCAGCAGGGTTTCAGCCAATGCCCTTCAGAGCCACAGCACAGGTTTCTTATCATTTGAACTTAGGAGTAATTAACTGGTAGCAGAAGTTGGCTGTTATCTTCTATGTGGACCAACCCCTGGATTCACATTTTGCCAGTGGGTTCCTGAACTGTTTGTGAGACAACGGTGGAATGTTGAGTGCCAGAATTTGTGGGTTCTCTTCCAATTTATGGATGGGGAGTGTTGTCTAATGGTTAGGTCCATGGTTGCAGCCAACAGCCAAACTTACAAATTTGGTTCATTTCTTCTGAAAGGCAGTGAAGTTAATGGAAGTGATCTGGATGTATTACATTAGAGATTTAGGTTCTGTTCCCAGGTAGGAGTATAGAGCTTGCTCAGTAATATGGGTTGGGAACTGCAAAAATATTAATGGTGGTTTGTGGAAAAAGTGAAACTAGGATTCATGACCTACAGGCTTCTAGACCTGTATGACTTCCCCAAGGCCAATAAGTACTTTATGGGGTAGGATCTCCTCACTTACACTCATTTAAAAAAAAATTGAAATTTTACTTGGGAAGTGAGACACTTGTCATCAATTGTGTGAGTACCATGCAGAATATGTGGTAAGTGTAAACTTGAAAGCAAAACGTTCAATTTTAGATTTTATGTAACAATGTGAAAATTACTTCAGGCCTGCTGAGTATCTCTCAGGGAGATTACTTGTGTATAAATGTTTCTAATATCAGAGTGTATATTAAGATTTATCTAGTGGATTTAATGAATGGAAGATGAGGTTGATGGTTATAGGAACGTGGCTACATAAACTAGCTGTGTGTACAATTTTGCCTTAATTCTGCAGGCACAGGGGTCAGCCTACATGATGTTCATTGTAGGATCTATGCCTTGACTCAGTGTTTTGTTTTTTGCTTATTTACGCATATATGAAAACAACCCTAACATAGATATCCGTAATCCCTACTGCTCACCTGCCTAGGCATTATCAGCTGACAATTTCCTGTATGAATCATGGTGGAGGTAATTAGAAATAGGCCAAAATACTTAATTTACTTGTCCATTTGTAACTAAATTACTAAACTATTTTCAACCACACTTTGTAAATTGGACCTATTTCTAGGGTTTCAGTTGTATGTCCCATTTTAGTCCAAAGTATATTTTCACTTGTGACTTATAAAAACAATCTCTATATTTGTGTGACAATGACTTCTTGTAAAAATGGGGTTCTAAATATGTAAGCTATCAGCCTGTTATATCTCCACAGAAGTGTGTTGCAGGTTACCATTATAAAACATTTTTTCCATTTGTGAAAAATGTCTAAAATATGACAACCATATTATGAAATATTTTAGTCATTTACATTTATTTTTTGAAAATCTGTACAAGAAGTGTGAAATGCAGATAACCACTTAATGGCTGTGGTTTTAGGGCTATATTCTATCCTTGCTTATGCCCCATATTTGCCTTATTTATATGTAGTCTAAATTAGGGATGTAAATAGCGGTTAAAAAAATAACCATGTAACCGATTAAAATTTTATTGGTTAAACGTTTAACCGGGGAACTTCGGATGCGAGGGGTGCTGCAGCACCCTCACATTTTATGTTGGGCTGCGCTGCCTGGGGGCTGGGGATCCTGGCTGGTGGACCTCGCTGCCGGAGACTCCGCCACTGCGGTTGGGGACTTTGTTGCTTGCCACTGGCCCCCGCTGCGGCTGGGGTCCTGGCTGTCGGCCCTATGCCTGGGGACTCCACTGCCAGCCCTGTGGCCAGGGTCCCTCCTGGCTGCTGCACCTGGGGTGGCTGCAGAGTCCTGGGCTCTGGCCAGCAGTGGAGTGTAATCATCTGGCATGCCTCTGCAGCCCCTGCTGGGGGGAGGCACATGGCTCCGCATGCTGCTTCTGTTTGCAAGTACCTCACTCGCTGCTCCCGTTGGCTGCAGTTCCCCGTTCCCGGCCAATAGGCGCTGTGGGGGGGTTCTTGCAGGCAGGAGCAGTGCACAGAGACCCCAGCCTCCTTTTCCTTCCAGGGGCCGCAGAGGTGTGCTGGCCACTTCCAGGAGTGGCATGGGGTCAGGGAAGGTAGGGAGCCTGCCTTAGCCCCGCTGCTCCGCAGGACTTTTAGCGGCCGGAGATTGCGATCGATTGGTAGAGGCTCCAGGATTGACCAGTTGATCGCTTCTACCTGTTGGTGACCACTAATCTATACAGTGTAAAATTAATGCAAGTCTGCCTGAACTACCATCATTCTGAGTGTGCATTCTGTTTTGGCTTCACAGGGCAGAATTTGTCCATATTACACAAGTGCCCTTTGCCCTTGTTAGGTTAAATTAATGAATTCTTAATCTGCTTGCAATACAGAAGGGCTGAATGTATGTCCAGGAGATATAAGTAGGGTAGTGCAAAAGACTAGAATATTATTAGTATTATCTTCAAAGGTTACAAATCTACCTGACTCCATTTGTGATTGATAAAATTAAGTTATTGGAGGACTCTCTTGTACATTTCTGGATTTAAGGGAAAAAATACCTTGAATGAACACCCTTGTGAAAATGGATTTTTTTGAGGCTGTGTTGTTACTTTTTTGGGGCAAATTGTCCTGATGCAACCCCATTAATCTCACTATCAATATGCCAGGAATGAATTTGGTGCACTAAATTAAAATCTTATATGGCTTCCCAAGAGGAATTTAAGTTGCTGTGCTATTAATGTACCTCTTGTGTTTCTATTCATGCTTAGAGCAGCCACTCAATTAATAAAACCAACCTCCCTACTTGGCTTTCTTCATAAAAGCTTCTGAATGCCCATTTTATTCCATGAAACATTACAAGTATTAAGATCATAAGCCACTTTCTGTGTTAGTGTTTTATTATTGTTAGTATTATCATAGTGCCTAGGAGCCCTAGTCATGGACCCAGGACCCTATTGTGCTAGGTACTGTAGAAATACAGAAAAGAAATTTGGCCTCTGCCCAAAGATATTACAGTTGAAGTATAAGATAAGAGACATCAGATGGATACAGACAGATAGACGGGGAAGTACAAGGGAAGAGTGAGACAACAATATATTGTATTTGTATTGTATTTATTGAGACAGATGTTTTTATATTGTAAGTTCTATGGGGCAACGTGTTCTTTGTGTAGCAAATTGCACCTATTTTGAATCACTTTCTATAAATAAATGTAAAGTTTATTAGCACAGTGCTATATACATAATATTCAATAGGAATCCAGTTTGTAAACCTTTTGTCTGGGTAACTCTATGGCTAATTACGTCATGCAATCTATGCGTGTTTGTGGATGGATAGAATTGTTACCACTGGAAAATCCAGACTAACAATGCCTTATAACTGGGCAAAATAAAGAGAAAAGGATTAAGGAAACCTGAAACTTTCTGATGGGCATAATATTTAAAGTTCAGTACAGAGCAATTGCAGGGCCAATGAAAAAAGTAGCATATGATGAATGTGGTTGCAAGGAGTTTTAAGGAGGTGGTAATTGCACAAAATAGGGAAAGATGATGATACACGAGATGAGTATATAGAGATAGTACTGAAAGCAGGTAGAGGGAAGTCAGAAGAGGAAAAGCATAAAATGAGTTACAGTACTTATATATTGCAAAAGTTGGAAAAGAAAATGAGGAAAAAGTACTATAAGGTATAAAAGAAGCAAGAGAAGGACAAAGTAAAGTATATCAGCAATATAATAGGGAGGAAGAACAGAAATGCCCTGAAAAAGAGAAAATGGAAATATACTCAAGCTACAATGGAAGAGCGGGGAACATATAAGTACCTAGAAAGACAGATAAAATGCTTCAGTCTTCTCTCAGTAGGATAATATAAAGAGGATTTTAAGAGGGATGATGACAACTTCTCTTGGTTATCAGATACAACTATTTAAAATAATGTATTCCATTTGGAAGATCTCTCTTTCTTTAATTTTTAGAGTTGTATTAAAAAGCCTTGAATTCACAGTGTTTGTTGAGTGTGAGTGTATGTGTACATGCCAAGTGTGCCAAGACTCACCCTTAGTGAGTGGTTGAGTACAGGCAGGATGTTATGGATTGCTGTTATATTTTCTCCATTCCTTTTAGCTCATGGTTTGAGCCAAAACTCAATACTTAGGCTCCAGTCAAGAGGAGAGTGCTGATTCCAGGGAATTGTCCAGTTGAAAACCGTATTCCATTCATTTTAGGGCCCTCATTCTTGAAGCATAGGTATCAGCATCAACTTGTCTGTAAGAAAGTGGCTGAACCAAATGTCTGGTACTGTTTTTGCTTTCCTCTCAGCTGCTATACCTTTCCAACTCATTGTGCAAAATCTGTGTGTGAAGGGGTGTCTGTACCCTGGGAAATGTGGGAAGAGTTATCCTGCTTTGCTACAAATTGTCCACAGCTGCCTGGCCCTTTCATAGGGATTTGCAAAGGAGTAGGTTGGGATCAGAGGTGGAGAATCAGTGACACTAATCTCTTCCAAAAGGGAGCAGGATGATGGGGTCTGAGGGGAAGTGAAAGATGCTCTTGGGCAAGGGGGCTCTGAAATAGCACAAGCTCTTGTGCAGTTGATGAGCCTGAGGCAAACCTGGCTCATTTTCATCCCCCATGTACGGACCTTTGGAGAGCTTTGTTGACATGACTTAGTCCTTAAAGGGGCAGGATGTAGTTTTGTTTTGTTTTGTTTTGTTCGTCTGCCATAACCGCTGCCTGTAGAGAATAGCCTAATTTTCTGCTTTATCTCCTGGGATTGTGTGACTAGTTTTTTTCATACCATTCCTCACCCAATCCCAGCTGCAAAATCGCAAAGGCTTCCTCAGGCTATGTCTACACTACACAGCTGTTAACGACAGGGCTGTGTTGCTACAGCCGTGCCGCTAAAAGGTGTGCAGTGTAGCCGCTGTTTGATGGCTCTCCTGCCAACAAAAAACTTCCACCCCTAACGAGCGGCATTTCTGTTGTTGGCAGGAGAGTGCTCCTGCCGACAACCTGCTGTTCACACTGGTGCTTGTTGCGGCAAAACGTTTGTCTTTCGGGGGGAGGGAAAGGTTTGTCGTTCAATTGCCAGTGTAGACGTAGCCCTAGAAAGACTCCTGCTTTGAAACAGGAGTGGATTAAAGCGCATTTAGTGTCCTGCAACCTAGTATCAGGTAGATTTACATCCCAGCTTGCTACAAAGTGTTTGTATACACAACCCCTATATCTGTCTTGGGGATAAATAGTAGCATTCTTGGTTGAAGACCAACATCATTGTCAAGCTACATATTCATGATAATATTTTTTAACAAGTTAAAGGAACACTGTAAAATAAAAAATCACTCTTCTGTCTGAATTTTACTTCCTATTTTTTGTTAAATTAACACGTAAACTTGCTTCTACTGAGATTAGAGAGAGAAATATTTTTTTTTCTGTTTTTGTTACGTTTACATTTGATAACTTTGTACATTCATTTAGTTTTTCCTATTTTTGTGTGTGTCTTTAACACAGTAAATGAGTGAAAATTAAAAAAAAAAAAAAAGGGAAATGTAATTAAAAAACATCCCATGAAATTGACTGGAGACTTGGGGGAAAATGTGGTATTGAAACTACTTTAAATTCATTTTTCAAACTGACTAGATGTCAAGCTGATAGTGACCCTTTAAAGTTGCAGCTATTTGGAGATATTGCTTTAAAAAAGTGTAAAGATAAAATTTTTTGTTTGCTTATTTAAGGTCACATTATTTAAAAGTTGACCTTTTAAGGTAGTTCTTAGGTTTTGTTTTAACTTGTATGATTATTGGATATTGTGGTATATTTAGGGGCCACATTTAATACTGATGTCTTCTTGCTACCAAAGTAAAAATAATTTCTCATTTCAATGTTATGATGCCAAAGGTAGCAAAAAAGTCACTCTGAATAGGTAGATGAGAACAAAGTGTGAAGTGGAAAGAAAGAGGTTTATATGTACGGATGTATGTCTTAGGAAGTTACTGTACTAATGGTGAAAAATAGCCACCATGTAGAAATAGTAAGGAAATTTAGTCTCTAAAGCTTCACTATGCAAAAAAAGGAATGTTTAAAAATATATGTATTTGATAAAATCAATAGTAGTTTTGAAGATAAAAATATACATTTAAGTAATCTGAACGTTGAATTTGTAAACGTAATTAGTGGCAGAACCTTTTTTAGACTATGCCAATATATTATTTGTGTATATTATTATATGTATTATTTACTTCTGTGAAGCACTATATTGGAATTGCAAATGGTCTAAATTTATATTTTTTTAAAGTTTATCCATTCAAAGGTAAATTTCAGCCTTGTACCTAGAGAATTAGGCTGCACAATTCCCATTAACGCTATGATAATTTTGTGATTTATTTCTTAAAGCTCAAAATGAAATTTTAACTTCAGTGCCCTGCTTATTTGAGCTTTGGTATTTAATGTAGCTGATGGAAAAAGACCCTGAAAAATAGAATCTCATTTGGAGTTATCTCAGCATTTCAGCTGAAATTAAATCCATGCTAGTTTTCTGAAAACTGGCATGGCTGGAGTAAGAAGCATAGGGTCGTATTTTGATCACGGCTTGACAGGAACAAATGGTACAGACAGCTCTGTGTATGGTAGCTAATTATGGTGCCAGAGTTGGCTTAGGTGGGTCTGCCTTGTCTGAATTTTGGAAGATTCTTTATTAAAGTGATAAGCAACAATAGTAAAGGCAATTTGTATTTGGTGTGTTGGGTGTATTTGGCCAAGGGCCATCAGCCAACCAAAAAATGCAATAATACCTTACTAAAGCATGCCCAAGTATGGTTTACTGTTGAAATGTGTCTCCTCATCTTTAAATAGTGGGGATTAGATTGGATTATGTATTGGGTATTTCAGTCCAAAACATTTGCTTGCCCATAGCAAACCATTCAATCTAGAGGAATTGGTCAGGTGGCTTCTCCTCAATTAGCGTGGCAGGTGGATTTTGGATCTTTATTTTATTGAAATCATAGCTGTGCACTAGCTCCTAGCAATGCAGATCTGGCACCACATCACCAAAAAAAGAGGTAGTTCCCTAAACTTGTTTTAGAGTTTTTATTTGTTGCTTTGGGATTAAGAAGAGGGAAAAGGTAATTTACCTAAAGCTCATACAAAATAGTGGAGCGTGCATATATAAACATTTCCTGTTATTGGCAACATGGTATATCGCAGTGGCTTTTGAACGCTACCATGTCATGATCCCATAACCCAAAATTAGATCCGCCACTTCCTATTTGTATGTGCAGGCTTTAATATTTTGGTTGGAGGATCCAGGAGATGTTTGTATAAAAGCTAAATGCTGGATGAATCTTACTTATTTATATCATCATTTAAATGTCACAGGCAGATGATGATGATGATGATGCTGAATCACAAGAAGAGAAAAAGGATGAACTGAGAGGCTATTCAAAAAGAAAGATAGTCTCCAACTGGAACCGTTATGAAGGTGAAGATGCTGAGAAGGAGGCACAAAATGAAAGTGGAGAATCTCAGAGGGGAACGGACTTCAGTGTTCTGCTTAGCTCAGCAGGTAAGGATGAGAAAATCACATAGAGTATTGGTTATTTATGAGATACATTTTTTTCATCATAACTCTAGCTTTAGCTCTTAGCCTTGGTTCTGGAATGGCACTTGGAATGCTACTTGTATGCACTTGACTAAATCCAGTATTGAGTTTAGGATCCCTTAAAATTATTCCAGAAAGAGTTTTCCATGCCTGTTTCATATGGAGTAGTCAGCATTATGAACTTATTGATGAGTAACTGTGCTAGTATAGAAGGGTATGTAAAAGGTTACACACTATCTGGATGGTTTGAAAAAGCTGTGAAAACTAACATGCAGATTCGTTATGCCTAGAATTGCCAGCTACAGGCAGCAGGGGCAACTTAGGAATGTTCGACAATAAATACATAAGGACCAGACCTTGTAGTCCTTACTTGCGCTGAAGTCCCTTGAAATCAATAGTTTTGCCTAACTGAGGATTGCAGGATCAGGCCCTCAATTACAAGTTTTAATAATTTTTTTAACCAGTTAATTTAGTTTGATCACTGAATATTGTAGCGAATGCTGTCCAGTTAAAATGAGGTGTGTACATCTTATTTCAGAGCTTAATTTGTCTCATCTTCACTCTTCCTCTTGACAAGACCTTGTGGCTATTAGCAGGTATCTTAGAATAATAAATCTTATACTCTAGAATACCTCAGCATGATGGAGAGGCAGCTCGCTTCTGAGGCTCTGTTCATAGTAGGCTGAAACCATGCTAATGGCCAATTTTGGTAGCCTGACTTCCTTCACTGGTTTACCTAAAACATATTTCCACGTTGTTGGAATAGCTGTAGCTCACGAAAGCTTATGCTCAAATAAATTGGTTAGTCTCTAAGGTGCCACTAGTACTCCTTTTCTTTTTGCGAATACAGACTAACACGGCTGCTACTCTGAAACTGTTATGATATGGCTTTCAGGAAAAAAATAATCTTTCTTTATACTGAGCAGGGAACCATCTTAGTAACAATTGTTTCTAGCATGATTAGTCTGTGGTGTAGAATGGGCCATATGCCTATGAGTTTAGGGTTTCAGTAAAAATTGTAATGATGTTTCATCATTTTTCTTGTGTGATAGTATTAAAACTCCAGTTAGAAATCTCTCTTTTGTGCTGTGTACTTTTTAGAGCTAAACTACAAAGAACTAAGTTTCTAACAACTTGTATTGTTTAAAAAATTATATTGTCAACAATTTTTGTTGTTTGTGAATTCTCTAAATGGCTGAAATTTAAAATTTGTGTAGTAGTCTTTTTAATACTTACCAATTCCTTGTCCTTCGTTGTGCATATAAACCAGTTTATTATATAGGGCATGTCACAACTGCTGTGCTGCTGGCATTGTTTTGTTTTGTTTTGTTTTGTTTTTTTTATAAAAAGAAATACCAATGAAGCAAATGAAATATTTGCTTTGGGAAGATAAAAAGAAGATAAAAACCTTACAAAAGAATAATATGGATTTCTCACAGAGATGCAAGGGAAAAAAGTAGATCATATTTTGAGCTCATAAACTTTGATGATCTTTAACTGTACACTAAATTGCTTATGAAAAATACTCAAGCCTTGCTTAAGCTGTTTTTTAAATTAAAGTATAATCTCATTCTTATAATGCCATTTTGATTATTAAATTAATTGTATGTTATTGAAAATTATAATTTCAGTATGCCTGTATGGATTATAAAACGTTGGGTTTTACAGCATGGTAGGGATTCACGAGTTGCCTGTTCTGTTTGTATTCATAAAGACTGAGAAACCGATTACTAGAAACTGAAGTTGCTTGTTTTATACCTGTTTAAAACAAGATAATCTAGTTTGTGACTGTTGACCATTCACATACCCCTGGGGAATGCCTTACGTTTTTTAAAATCTAATTTAGAGTTTATCATGTTTTATATCCTGTAAACTGTTTTCATTCTGAATTTCTTTATATTTGCTGTCGTATCAGCAAACATTTTTATATACAATTTATATGTAATATTTTTAGTATGACAGAAGCATTTTTAGTTTCTTTTTTCTGTTATACTAATTTAGAAAAAACAAACTGTTCCTTTGTAGTCTGGGACAATTACTCCTCTCACCCTCTTGTCAGCACTAGAAAAGTCAGGAAGAAGATTATCAAGTCCTATCATTATTATTTAAAAAAATTGTTTTTCTATACAATAGAATTATTATTTGATCCCTAAGTATTCTGCTCCTTGTGAGCTTTTGTTAAGAATTGCTTCTGAGTTATGTGATGAACTAAAAAATAAATCCGCACCTATCTGCAGTACTCTTTCTATATTTTAATTTAGCAGAGCTAGAATCTTTGTAAAAGTAATATAATTGTACACAATTGCATGAAGTCTTTGAAAGTATTTTGTTGGTCTAACCAAGTTTTAAGAGCTGCTTGCTAAATGCTGAAGTTGTAAGATTTACTTATTTCTATTTTAATAACGTTAGTGGAAACCCAGATTATTGTAATTGAGAAGTCCCTTCAACTTCCATGTTGCAATGAGATCTGGTTTGTTCTGGGCAATAGAATTTTTCCTACCTTATCATTTCTGCATTTCAATTATTTCTCTGAGGTAGAATCTACATATATAGGCAGAATGTGGAAAAATTACCCGAGTGAGTGATAGTTTTGTTGCAATATACAGGCAACTAAATTTACCTATCAGACATTGCCGTGTCCCTCTAACTTGCTTAACAGTATCTACTATACAGAGATATGTTTCTCCCTGTTATTTACAGGTAGGTACTAATTTACATTCTCTCCCCATTCTCCCCTTATTTATTCTGACTGATTTAGGCTCTTCAGCAATTTCTTTGCTCCACTGTGCTCCCTTTTCACCACCTGACAGTACAAATGGAGTTGAGACTGATTGCAAACACTCAGCTGGAGGATTCCATAACATGGGGGAGTCCTCAGTGAGTGTAAAGCTAGCAGAGCTGGCTCATATATTACCTTACCCCAGCCCCTGAGTCTGTGAACTTTCATGGGTACAGAATAGCAATGCACAAAGCCAGGTGCTGCACATTAGAGCACTCCTGAGCTTGCTTTATCCGAGAGGGGCTGAGGTGAGGTGAGGCAGAGAATGAGGATACACTCAATGACAGTTAGACACACCAGAGAATCTAGACTACCATCTTTGTACTGAGGAAGTAGAAGGGAAGGCAAAGATTATTACTTTTCTTCTGTATGATGATTTACCTTTTTCACTCTTAGTAACAAATCCTGTATTTTCTTTGAAAACTTCGGGAGTAATAAAAATAATTGTTCTTCAAATATTTGTCCACATGGATCCCACTCTAGATGTGCATGCACGCCCATGCATGTAAGATGGAATTCTTCTTACCAGTCATGGCAGCAAGACAGAATTTAGCAGTGCCCACCTGCTTCCTTCTGTCAGAGTTTAGTTAGTTTAGTACTTAACATTTTTTTAAATTTAGCCTGCTGACAAAAAATAAAAATAAAATAGAAAACCCCTAGGATCATTGATACAGTGGCATTGATCTCATGGCTGAGGCAAAGTCACTGTCCTTCAAGCCCTGCCCTTCTGGTGAGCTGGCAGTGTCCTCAAGTGATGGGCATTCTAAATGCTTTTCCCACTATTTTTGCTCTGGACTGCACAGCATGACCTTTAACCGTTAGCGACATCTAATCCTGTTGTTCTGGATTATCTATTACCCTTGAAACATTTAGGACTTTAATTTAGCTTGGGTAGGGTTTGTGTAGCCAGGGTATCTGCCTGTTGCCCTCCGTTTCAAGGTTTACATATTCCCACATTCAATTATATCTAAGTTCTTGAAAGGTCTGATCCATGTATTGTCCCCCCAACGAGGGACATTTCCCCTCCTGGGAACCTAAATATTGTACTCCTGGCCCTAATAGATCTCCTCCTTTTGAGCCTTTACCGTCATGCTCCTTTACCACCTCTTTATCAAGGAAGCATTTTTGTTACCTCTGCTCAAAGGGTGAGTGTGATTCAAGTGTTAAGGGCAGGACCTCCCTATGCTATTTTCATAAAAACAAGGTGTCTCTGAGGACTCACCATCCTAAATTCTTACCTAAAGTGGTGTCATTTGAATCAATATATATATATTTTCCAGAGTTTTTCTCCAAACCCCATTTGATCTCTGTAGAAACAAAACTTCACACGCTCAGTGTCTTGATGGTAATCCTCCACTCTACTATTTGTTCCATAGAACAAAGCTTTTCCATAAGTCACCAAGGCTATTAGTAGCATTTGGTGACAGGTCTAGAGGGCAGGCTAATCCAACTCATACTTCCTTGCCACTGAAGAGTCTTTTAGCTTTGGGATACCGCAGTGGTTCTCAAACTGTGGGTCAGGACCCCAAAGTGGATCGCGACCCTGTTTTAATGGGGTTGCCATAGGTGATGTTAGACTTGCTGGGGCCTGGGGCCAAAGCTGAAGCCGGAGCCCCATCACCCAGGGATGAAGCCTAAGCCTGAGCCTCACTGCCCTGAGTGGTGGGGCTCGGGCTTTGGCTTTTCCCCCCCTTCCTCCCCAGAGGTGGCGGGGCTTGGGTGGACTCAGGCTTTGTCGTCCCCCCCCCCCCCCCGAGTTATGTAATAATTTTTGTTGAAGGGGGTTGGGATGCAATGAAGTTTGAGAACCCCCAGGATACTGTATTGGCAAATTTCAGAGTAACAGCAGGAGTACTTGTGGCACCTTAGAGACTAACCAATTTATTAGAGCATAAGCTTTCGTGAGCTACAGCTCACTTCATCAGATGCATATCGTGGAAACTGCAGCAGACTTTATATATACACATTCATATTCTCTGTGTATATATAAAGTCTGGTGCAGTTTCCACGATATGCATCTGATGAAGTGAGCTGTAGCTCACGAAAGCTTATGCTCTAATAAATTGGTTAGTCTCTAAGGTGCCACAAGTACTCCTTTTCTTTTTGTATTGGCAAAGGAATTGAAGGACAGTTGGGCTTGCTCTACACTTAATGCCCTTGGGTGCAGATGAGTAGGGGTGAGAGGATATGCAGATGGGGCCCCAATGGATGCTGCTGGCCAAAGACTTTTATCTGGAATGCATGGGGCACATGTGCACCTAGAGTGGGATCCCTGTGGACAAAACATTTTGAATACCCACATTTACTGGTTAAATGGTTAAATAACCATTCTTTTTCTCTCACTGCCCTCAGCTTTACAGAGAGCCTTTGGCAAGTGGGAGTTAGTGTACATGTTAGAGTAGGTTTGCGATTCTCTGTAGTATGAAAATCTCAGAGTATAGTAAACTGTGTGTCCAATTTTGTGGCATGCATAATAAGGTGAATCACCCAATAATTTTTCTTGTGATTTGTTTGATTAAATTAGAACTGTATTTCCAAAAGTGAAAACCGTATTTTCTTCTTTTAGACTTGGTGAAGAAATACTTTCCAGTTAGGAAAGTTATGTTTAACAACCATGCACACTTTGAGAAAAAAATTATCTTTTTGGACATATAGAAGTGAATTCACAGGCAGATTTTAATTTTGTGTTTTCATCATCAATACACATTATTTCTTCACAAAGCACTTTATCCTCCTCTCTTGAGCTTTAAATGGAGCAATAAGTATGTGAGGGAAAAGCAGCAGAAATTGAGTTCTAAAGGAAAAATGTGTTTGTGAATATTCCTTATACACATTTATAAGTGGAACAAACAATAATTGAAAGAGTGACTTTTTTTCTACTTTTTATATCTGAATGAGAGAGAGTAATTTTAAACGATTGTAGCACCTCATCTGAATGATTTTGGTCTGGCCTGAGGTTGGTGTAGGGTCTTGGAGGTGAAAGTCTGTTGGTCTTCTGCATCATTATGCCAGCATGCAGCTAATATCTTGAAAAGGGTGGGATCATTAAATATGCTCAGTACAGTGACTGGAAAATGCATTTTAAAATATTGAACCTTTACTTAGAACTAGCAGTGCAATTCTATTCGCGTTTGCTGTTAATATGAGTTCTTGACTTTGCAGTGAAGATAGCATTGTGTGGGTATTGGTGGATGAGTGAAATTATCCATCGCTGGAATAGAAGAAAAATATGTACTGTTCTATGAAATGAACACTCCTGAAATAGAACATGAACTTACATACATCTGTAGGGTTTTTTATGATTAACTCTACTGTCATTCTTAGCACGTCCCTGGATGGCTACATCTGTTTTCTATAATCAGTGTATTAATATGTTACGTTTGTATTTATATAGAACATTTCATACCAAATGATCCCAAAGTGCTTTATAAGCTATACACCAGGATAAGTACAGCAATTTCAAGGGTGGAAAGCAGCAGCTATTTTAATAGCAATCAAGCAACACTAAATAACAGTTAAGGACAAGATGGGAAGAATAACGTAGCCAAATGAAAATCTGACTAGGTCAGAGGTGGGCAAACTCGGGCCTGTTCTGCCTGGCCCCTGAGCTCCTGGCCTGAGAGGCTAGCCCCCGGCCCCTCCCCTACTGTTCCCCCTCCCCCGCAGGCTCAGCTCACGGGGTCACCGGAGCAATGCTCTGGATGGCAGGGCTCCGAGCTCCTGGGGCAGCACAGCTGCAGAGCCTCGGCCTGACCTGGTGCTCTGTGCTGCACGGCGCATGGCTGGCTCCAGCTGGGTGGTGTGGCTGCCAGTCCTGGTGCTCTGGGCGCCGCCAGCCACCAGTGCTACAGGCAGTGTGGTAAGGGAGCAGTGGGGGGTTGGCTAGAGGGCAGTGGAGTTCAGGGGCAGGGGATGTGGATAAGGGTCGGGGCGGTCAGAGGGCGGGGAATGGGGGTGTGTGAATGGGGGCAGGGATCCCAGGGGGCAGTCAGGAAGGAGAGGAGGGGTTGGATGGGGTGGCAGGAGGCAGTCAGGGACAGGGGTTCTGGGGGCAGTCAGGGGACAGGGAGCGGGGGGGTGGATGGGGCAGGGGTCCCGGGGGAGCAGTCAAGAATTCCTGAGAGGACGGGTTGGATGGGGTGGTGGGAGGCAGTCAGGGGTGGGGGTTTCGGGAGCGGTCAGGGGACAGGGAGAAGGGGTGATTGGATGGGGCATGGGTCCTGGGGGGGCAGTCAGGAAGGAGGGGGGGTTGGATGGGGCAGCACGGGGCAGTTAGGGGTGGTCGGTCAGGGAGAAGGGGTGGTTGGATGGGGCAGGAGTCCCGGGGGGGCCATCAGGGGTGAAAAGTAGGGGGGGTCAGATGGGGGCGGGGGCAGGGGCAGGAGCAGGGCCATACCTGGCTGTTTGGGGAGGCACAGCCTCCTCTAACCGGTCCTCCATACAATTTTGGAAACCTGATGTGGCCCTCAGGCTAAAAAGTTTGCCCGCCCCTGGACTAGGATGTAGGGGCTAACACCCTGCATAAAGTGCTATGGGTTATTTAATAAGCACAAGTGGTGAGCAGGGTGTTGAATTATGTCTCCTGCAAAAGAGTGCATCTCCAGCACACACTGTTGTTGCTATGCTGGGGATGTTGGTTTAGAGCTGACTCTGAGGAAAAGACCATGCAGTCAGGGGTGCTGGAACAATTTTTATAGTGGGGGTGCCGATGATGGAAACTATGTATTACGTGTTTGTTATTACTACTTCAAGCCGGGGGTGTGGCAGCACCCCTTTTCCAGCACCACTGCTTCCAGACAAAATATATGTACTTTGAATGCCCTGAGGTGCTACAGGGCAGATGAGGAACAAGGGAGATTTGCTTGTCAGTAACTAAACAACAAAAGTGGTAGAGGAAATGGCAACTTCCTTTCTCTTTTATTTCATAGGAAGTAAGAAAATGAAGTTAGGTAGAGGGAGGCATTATTTAGTTTAAGGATGAAGAAGGTGGCTCGTCTGGCTTTCTGTGTTAAACTCAGAGATGTAATAATTTTATTTAAAAGAATTTAATATGTAGAAGACACAAGAAAGAAGGTTAAAGGAATATCTATAAAAGTATATTTTGACCTATTCATAACCGCAGCATCAGAATTCTGAAATCAGTAACCGTGTTCATTCAGCTATTTTTCTTATTATTTCTGTAGCATCACACTTGTCTTTTCTAAAATGACAGAAGCACTAGAATTTTTTTAGCATAGTCATGACTATAGCATAAGCTTCAGCGTGAAAGCTGTGTGCATACGTTTTCTATTCTTATTTTGCTGCATCTGTAGCCAGCCAATACTCACCGTATGACAAGAAATAGTCCAGTAGTCGGTGATGTTCTCAGGGGACTTTCCAGTTTGGTGCTCTTCATTATATACTAAATGTTGCTATGTAAAAACATGTTATTTTGTCAGGTTTCAGAGTAGCAGATGTGTTAGTCTGTATCCTCAAAAAGAAAAGGAGGACTTGTGGCACCTTAGAGACTAACCAATTTATTTGGGCATAAGCTTTCGTGAGCTACAGCTCACTTCATCGGATTCATGCTATGTTATTTTGGTGTATCTTGGTTCTAATTTAACAAGTCAATCTATTGTGATTGACTTCCTGTTATTTTTAGATACCAACAAGACTAAATGTACCTGTTATCAGAGGATGGGTTATTAGACCATTCTGGCTAAATCAAAACACCTGGTCCCACGTCATGGAATAATTGGACAAACTGGTGAAATAGATTGTTGATGAGAGAGATTTCAAACCTGAGTTTGTTGCTGTCATAAAAAATAGGCTGGTGTCAGAACTTAAATTAGAGCAGTTTGGTATTCAGACCTGATATAACTTAATGAAAAAGTGAAATGTCAACATTTATTAGTTAATTAAATGAGGATTTATGATGAACATTCCCTGTAGGTTTGCAAAGGTGTTAATGTTTGTTAAATTCTCTGGTTAAGTGATTACTTTTTATGATGTGTTGCAATTCTGTTCAGGAAATTGAAACAGGAGCCTTTCTCTTATTTATTTGTTTAGAACTCAATGAAATGATTTTTATAAGGTATGCTACTTGCACAATGTCTTTAATCTCTTAAATTCTCTGTGATGGACAGTATATATATTAAGAAAGGCATTTAAATCTTTATAAAATATACTGTATTCATTTAACTATTATAGGGCTGTCCTGAAAAGCATGTTTTTTTTCATACAGGTGAAGGGGAACTCTTGGATTTAATTTTTTTAATATTCTTCCAGCCTTGAGTCAAAGCAGTACTTTTGTCATGTATTCCTTGGATAGTTAGAAATGGTTTTAGTTTCTATGGTGTTGCTGCTAATATCCTTTTAGGCTCCAACAGTCTCTTGTCTTGTGCTAATTAAATCCAAACTGAGTGTAAAACTCAGGCAAGTTTGCATTACAGCATATAAAAGCCTTCTAATATAGTCAAGCTGTACATTCATTTTCACCGATAATTTGCGTGTTCCTTGTTTGTTAAATTTTGTGTGTTGTTTTTCTGTGCACATTCTCTTTGATGATTTATTGTGTGAATGCTTTTAATATCTGAAGACTCAAAATAAGGTGATGTTTTTAGTAGTCTATGGAAAAGACTTATCTTTATTCCTATTGTTGATCATTTTGAATTGGCTTATCACATTAAAATATTGCTGTTCAGCATTCCAATATAGCATAATGGATTCAATTCAAAATGCCATAAAATGTTATAGCAGAACTGGAGAGGGCTGGGGAGATGAGAAGCAGAACTTTTTAATGCTGTTAAGACTTGAAGGATCTTGTAACTTATTTTACAATAAGTAACACTGTTTATTCCTTTGGACCACACACGTCAATATATATTGGTGTAATTCTTGTATCACTCTTAGGGGGAGAGATAGATCAGTGGTTTGAGCACTGGCCTGCTTAAACTAAGGGTTGTGAGTTCAATCCTTGAGGGGCCCACTTAGAGATCAGGGCAAAATTTGGGGATTGGTCCTGCTGGGGGGGGGGGAGGGATAGCTCAGTGGTTTGAGCATTGGCCTGCTAAACCCAGGGTTGTGAGTTCAATCCCTGAGGGGGCCATTTAGGGATCTGGGGCAAAAATTGGGGATTGGCCCTGCTTTGAGTAGGGGGTTGGACTAGATGATCTCCTGAGGTCCCTTCCAACCCTGATATTCTATGATTCTGTTAGCAGTTTCTAGGAATCCTTGGAGCTGTTTAATAATATTGGCATTGCTAGGACTAAATGAGCCTACATTTACAACTCAAGGCAATACATCAGTTCATTGATTTTTCTTCATCTTTGGATCAATAATCAGAGTTGTAAAACATTCACATTTTTTTCCTTTTTAGCATTTTCTGATTGCCATGTAAGATTCCATTGATCTATTTTTATTTTCTACAGGTTATTTAAAATTAACTTTAAAATAGACAACAGTTTTCTCTACCTAGTACTGGCTCCTAGCTGAAGTAAACTACAAATCCATTGTGGAGTCTTCAGGGAATATGTCTTGAACCAATCTAGTAAAAACTCTCTGTTCAAGCAGAAGGAACAAAAGAAGTGGAAACAATAGAATAATCTTACTTTGCTAGAAGAATCTTGCCATGTTTTCAGTGACTGCCTTCATTCTTTTATTCATCTATCTTAAGTACCAAATATAGATTTTGATCCTTCAGTAGGTTCTTGATGGTGAATAAATGTTTTAGCTAGAAATAAGTGGTCAAGTGGCTTATTACTGAGCCAATTAAAATGTTACTATTTGTCTCTTGGGATCTGAGCCCTTTTCTTTCAAGACAATAGCTACTACCACCACAACAACTAAAAAATGCCCCACCTACTTGCCATGCTTCAGTAGGATTATGTCTCCACTGCTGGATGGTAGATGTTGAGATAGAAAATAGAATTTTGACAATGCAGGGTTTGTGTGTGTTTTGTTCTGTTTTTTAACTTCACATTTTTTAGGGGTGGCTGGCAGCTTTAGGTGACTTTTCTTAAAGGCAGGGCAAGAGAGTTGGCTCTGTATAATCCAGCCAAAAGAACTTTAAGAATAAGAAACTGTAAGTTTAGATCATAAATCTTGTTTTTGCTAGAATACTTTACACAGTATTTAGTAGCAAACTTTATTTCCATAGATAGATGGTACTCAGATACCATTGCAGTTGGGTGTTGTCTAAGAACCTAAGTAGAACAGAGAAATTGTTTAGTTTTATCATTTAATGGTGGATGGGTGAACTGCCATAGGATGATGCTGATCTCATTTCCAGTGTCTAAAATTACTGTTGACTGCCTTCTCACCATCTGCTTTTGGGTCTCTCTCTACAATCTTGGCCATCAAGTTGTAGTTTTATCCTTAAATTTCTGTTATTTAACATGTATTTCTGCTCTCAGGATGAGAATTAGTGGTATACAAAATTACTAAACGCCAAGAGCTGTTGTGTACCTCTGGAGGACTGAAGGGAAAAAACAGACCTTCGTTTAAAATAAGATCATATAATTTTTCTATCCTGTGGATATGGTAAGACAGATGTAGGAAATAGGGTTGTCAGGTGTCCGGTTTTTGACCAGACAGTGTTTGGTCATTTGCAGTAACCTGCCTCTGTCACCAGGGGGTGGGGAGAGCAGCTGCTGCTGCTGGAGCTTAGAGGAGCACTCAGGAAAGGCTCCAGCAGAGAGAGGTACTGGTGACTCCCCTGTCCTGCTCCAGGTGTGGCTCTCCTTTCCCCATCCTGCTCCAGTCATGCGCCTACCTCCGGAGCGCAACTCTCCCTTCCTTGTCCTGCCACAGTCACCCCCCCACACACAATCCCCATTCCCAGAGCGTGGCTCTCCCTTCCCTGTCCTGCCCCAGTCACCCCTCCACCCCTAGAACTCTGCTCAGCTGGCAGGGAGAGGTGGAGAGAGCAGCGAGTGATGGGCTGGAGCAGTGGGGGGCAGAGCCTCGAGGGAAAGAAGCAGAGCAGGAGGCCGGGCCTCAGGGGAAGAGGCGGAGTAGGGGGCGGAGGGAGGTTCCTTTGCTCATTGTCCGGTTTTCACAAATTAGAAAGTTGGCCACCCTAATAGAAAAACTTATAACATGAACAGAGAATTGATTTTCTTTATATTTTTCATAAAAATTTTGCTCAAGCAAAAAATAATAGAAATGGTAAAGAGAGAGCCTGTGTCCTTCTGTTGCTCTGGAGTGTAGTTCAAAACCTGTTCATCCTTATGTACAAATTATTTCTGCAGTGCTGCCTTGTTCATTGTTGGCTTGGGTTATTGGCAATGTACTGTATAATAAGTGCCACAGATATTTATTTTTTTATATGCCTGCTCTTAAAAATTGTTTATGCCCTGAAGAATCAATATGATTTGCTATTTTCGTGCAAGATTTTCCTATTTCCTAATTTTCTGCTTCAGTTTTTAGTCATGCAGTTCTTCCTATAGATCAGAGAAGTCCTAGAGCAACAGAAGAATTAAACTGGAGAATTCTGATTTCTTACACAAATTAGACAAGCAAGTCTTGCTTAACAACTTTCTGGTAACTTGCCTGAGAAATAAGGCATAGGCAAAGGCACAAGTGCCATCAGAAAAAGGCTATTTGCTTTGACTTCCTTTTAGTGATACATTTAATATGCTAGGACAACTTATCTTTAAGATGAGTCACAAGAAAACTTAAATTGTTCTATGTCAGTAAAGCAGACTGAGTTAGCTATAAGACATTGCAACAAAGAGAATCTCACAGAGCACTCAGATACATGAAAAAGAGATTTTTAGCAAAAGGACAGTATTGCCCTTCCTCAGAATGCGAATATGCATCTCTCCCAGCGATATAAATGGATTCTTTACTTTCTTTTTTTAAATGCTGGGATAACTTAAATCTATATTGAATTGCATATATTTGATCTTCTTATCTCTTTTCTCTTAAAGCCCCAATATGGTTAGGAAATGCTCTAGACCAGTGCTTCTCAAGCTATCTGATGTGGGGACATGCATTTTTTTTTCTCCAATGTGCGCGCAGACTGGCAGCCGATGGCTTGCGGACCTGTCCGCGGACCACCTCTTTTGAGTAGCACTGCTCTGGACCACTGAAGAACTGTTGTTCATCAGCTCCGAGGTCCGTATTTCCAACTACAAACATTAAAAAATAATGACTCCAAACCCACAAAAAACATGAGATTTAAAAAAAAAAAATCACATTTTTTTTTGTTGGCCGCATTTTGATATTTTTCACCTTTGGGGAAGCCACTCATACCTAACCTGTGAGAGATTATCTCGAGTTCAAAATTCAACCTTCAGTATATGTACAAAACTGAAAACCTCCCTGTTTGCCAGTTGGTCTGAACTCCACTTCCTTTCTCCATTCCCTGGGGTATGGGGTTCTGACATTCTGTCCTTCTGTATCCTCCTCCCTAGTTAGACAGGATAGGCAGCTGCTTCATTCACATGCTGCCCAGCAGTCTCTTGTTCCACACATTTACTCCCCACCATATTTCCCTTCCTTTCCCTCAGTCTTATGTTCCTCCTCACGTTTTCTTTCTCTGTCACTGCCCCCCTTTCCCACTTATTCTGTTGACTCCTTATTATTTCCTGTCCTGTTCCCTAACACAGTCCCCCCTTCCTGCTGTCCCCACAGTTCAATTCCCAGCATCTCTAAATGTTGCTGTCTACTCCCTGGCCATCACATGGTGACTAAGGAGCCACCATCTTCTCTCAGGGTAGCTCAGTTTCTGGGAGATGGTTTCCATCTTTGTGGAGCGCACCCTCACCTGCAAAGGTCAAATAGTTATGGTGGCTGTCTTGCTAAGGGACAGTCATGGGAGGTGGTTCCCATTTTATATAAAGACAGGACTTCACAAAATGAAAGCAGAAATCTGAAGTTCATGAGAATATTTTTTTAAAACAAACCATGAAAAATCACAAGATTTGGCATTACTGTAAGCTGCTTCTCTGCCTCCTCAGTATTGCCTCTCTAACTTTCTGATAGCACATAAAGGTATGCTTTTTGTCCTATCAAATAAACTGCCCTTTTATCACAGTCTAACAATAGGAAATGCCAGATTTTAAACTACTCGTTGGATTTTCCTTAGAAATGTTTTCTTTTTTCTTGTATACAGAAGAGAACACTGTATCCATGCACTCACCCTTATTAGATCAAAAACACCATCACACTATAAGATGACTGTACTGGAATACAGTTATAAGAATTGACACATGCCATAGACACACCATACTTCCTTTTTTTTGCTTTAGGATTCCTAGATACATTACCACTACAACAACCAGAGTAGATGAGATCATCTACAGGTCAGTACATTGTGCTGTTCATTTCACAATGGCATTGGTGTCTGAACTTTAAGGAACATAAATCATTAGTAAAAATAGTATTTTTATTTATTAAGTAACTACTGCAATAGCACTTCGGGTGCTCAACAACAATCATAAAAACAATATCTCATTCATTAATAAAATAACTCTACAACCTCAACAAAATTACAGACATTGTGGGTAAACAAAAGCAAAAAGTACAAAACAGTAAAACAATAGTGGTGGTCATTCAAAAACATCTCTAAAAAAATAAGCTTTTAGGTGGGGACAGGTGAAATGAGCCAGATTTCAGAAGTAAGTGCGTTTCATACCATGAGGGATATAGCAGCAAAAGTTTGATTGCCTACCAATTTCAGATGTTATTGAGGAACCCCTCAGCACAAGGTGGCATCTGACCACAAAACCCCATCAAGTCCACTGCCTAATAATTGACATTTAGCTTTGCGTGTTTGTCAGGGCAGGGTCAAGGATGTGAATGAAGGGTATTTTATGGGCAAAGGACAAATTAATGTTGCCACAGAATTTACTAAACTCACCAAATAACTAAGCACATTTGGGACTGTTTTTTGTAGAAGGCAGTCTTTTACATAGTAGGCTGTCTTTCGTTCAATCATTTTACATAATCTTAAGTTAGTGACTATTAATTTATGCCTGTTTTTATGTCCTTAATTAGAGATGGGGTGTGGAAATTGAGAGTAAGAAGGCAGAGAGTAAAGTATCTTTTAAAATTAAATTCTGAATGCCAGTTTCCCTCTCCCCCAGCAGTTGTTATGAAAGTACTTACCCTATGTTTATACAGTATCTAGCACAATTGGGCCCAGGTCTGATTGGCCTTTAGATGCTACCATAACATAAATGATTAATAATAATAAAAGGAAACAATTGAAAGGTTTGGGCAATGCACAGTTATTTTCTGTATACACTAACCATGAGAATTGAGTAATGTGAGATTCATAGAGTAAAAGGGTGAAATCTTGGCCCCACTGAAGTAAATTAGGGTAAGCTTTTTCCACTTTTAATGTCCACACACTGGCTTTTATTCTAAAGTACTATGTCACAGATTAGCCACTGGGCCAATGGGCCCGTGTCCCCCTGGAAAAATGGGCATCCCCGTGCCCCGCCCACTCGGCGCTCCTGCGGGCAGGGCAGGTGGGACAAGCTGGACAAGCCTCCACACCTGACCCAGCTCCTTGGCAGGAGCGCTGCGGGAGAGCGGGGGGAAGAGGTGCACCCAGGCGGAAGGGGTGGGGAGGGGCCCCTGCTTACTCTGGGCCAGGGCCCCACAAACCTCTAGTCCACCTCTGAAAGCACTTATACATCACACTTTCTGATTTTTTTTCCCTTTTGAAGATTCTGTCACCAATATGTTTTTCATTTAGTGTTGTGCCACCGTTTCAGGGTCTCAGTGGGCCTGATTCTGATCTCACACTGAGGTAAATCGGGAGTAACTCCACTGAATTCAGCAGAATTACACTGGTGTAAACTGGTGTGGAATCACATTTCAAAGATATTAAAAGTAGAGCTATTTATCTTTCCTCCCAAAATCTCTCCTGCTCAGTCCCTTTTTACTCCTGACAGCTCCAGTTTCTTCATTCACCCTGACTTGAAACCCTGATACAACCTTTGGCTTTCCCCTTCTCTCATTAAGTTCTGTCTCTTCTTCCTTCTATAATATCTCAAAAACCAGTCCTTTTTCTCAGTTACTAAAAATGTGGTCTATGCCTTGGTCATCTCACATTTTGACTAGTGTAGCCTGCTCCTCCTATCCTTTCTGCTTTGACTGTTTACCCAACCCCACTCATCTTCATCTTCTGTTGTTCTGACTGTGTTTCATCTGTCAGCTTGTCTTTTATCCTTTTTCTGAAGCAGGTTCAAAATTCTAGTATTCATTTTCAAAGCTCTTCACATATCTGTCCCACCTACATCTTCGGTCTCATTTTCTCCTATATTCCCATTTCCTCCTTATTTTCTTCTTAGCTCCTGTCCTTAAATTCCCCCTCTTTTCTCTTTTATATTTTGAACTTCATATTTTTTCATGTTGACCTTGGATTGCACACCCTCTGTGTTTCAATTGAGTTTCCTCTCTTTCAAATCTCTCCTTAAAACCTACTGCTTCTATTTAGCCTTCTGATACTGAGCCATTGCTCCACTTTCATCTTTTTTTAAATTATCTGAATTGGAATGCACGCTTTTCAGGGCAGGGACCTTGTCTTTTGTATGTCTAATGTACTGATGCAATTAGGGAACTTTATCTGTCATAACATAAATACACGTGCTCTCTGGTTTTAATTTTTTTTCTTTGTAATGTCTGTCTTATAATACATGTATTTCCTGTATCACATTGATTTTTTCATCTGGTTAGAAGCTGAGCCCACTGTGGTCCCATCTTTAATGGCATGTCTACACTGCAATTAGGCACCCGCAGCTGATCCATGCCAGCTGGCTTGGGCTCGGGCTAGGGGGCTGTTTAAGTGCAGTGTAGATTTTTGGGTTCAGGCTGCAGCCCAAGCCCTGGGATACTCCCACAATGTGGGGTCCAAATGCCCAGGCTTCAGCCTGAGCCCAAATGTCTACACCACACACAAACATCCCTTTAGCCCAAGTCAGCTGGCAGGGGCCGGCTGTGGGTTTTTAATTGCAGTGTAGATCTACCCATACAGGCCCCAGTAAAAAACAACCTCCACCTCACCATTCTGTTCCTAATATTTATGAATGGTGGCAGAGTATCAGTAGTGGGTGGTTTGGTTGAAACCTGTTTATAGTTTTCCATGAATATAAAGGAGTAAAACTGTAAATAAATAGCTTTTCCCAAATGCCATTCGTTGGGGCGGGGAGGAGGGGGAGAGAGAGAGAATGTGACTGTCTTTATAGTCCAGTGGTTGGGACCCTCAACTGAGATGTGGAAAAGTCAGGTTCAAGTCCCTACACCAATGTGTATTTATTAGTGGACCCTTGTCCTGCGAGCCCCCCACGGCTCCCTTCCCTCCATAACCTGAGCTGGCTGCACGACCTGCCGCCTGTTCGCTTCCGAACTGCACCACGGGAACAACTTTATATGCTCGTGTTCCACAGGTCTCACTTCCTCACCCACATGTCGCTTCGTGATACCAAGTGGTGGGACTATCTACCACCTTTAGAGGGTGAGGGACCCCAGTGGGCCAGCCTCTATTCCACCCTGATCCCACAGGTCGCTGGGGATATCAGTTGGTGACTCCTTCATGGAGCCGTGAGCACGGGTGTATATCTGGTGTCGTTCACCCCCATCCCTGATGCCTGCCCCTTTTGCGGCATGAGGGAGAACCTGGTGCACGCCTATCTAGAAAGCACCAGGTTGCAGCCCCTATTCTGGCTCCTCTAGAGCCTCCTGTTGAGGTTCTGGCTGCACTTTTCCCCACATTTATGTATATTTGCACCCTGTCCGTGGTCCCATGAAGTCGCGATACCTCCTCATCAACCTCCTCCTGGCCCTGGCCAAAGTGGCCATCTACAATACCAGGAGGAGGATGCTGGATGACAGGGTGCTCTGCGACTATGGGGCCTATTTCCGTTCCTCCCTTGTTTCACACATCTGGGCAGAGTTCCTCTGGACAGCCTCTGCTGGCTACCTAGACAGCTTTCAGAAGCAGTGGGCGCTGTCCGGGGTTCTCTGCTTGGTGTCCTCTGGATCCCTAGTTCTGAACCTGTGACCTCCACTCCCGTCCCTGTTACTCCTTAGTTGTCCCCTGAATTCAGTTGGGTCCTGGGTCCAGTGGCTCCTCCCACAAGGCTGGGGGAGAGGCCTTTAGATGCAGATGGGCACAAGCCCGCCCACTTCCCAGAAATTCAATAAGATCTCAATACAGGACACAATTGCATTACTTGTAATTAGATTGTGAGAGTTGGAGACACTGGACTAAAGACACTTTTTAAAAGTAGGAGATTCTGTATAGAAGTGCTTGTTTGATAACAAAAAGAAGTGGGAAGGAAATATGATTTGTTTGACTCTGACTCATTTTCAACTTTTACTGGCATGTGAATCAGATGACCTTGCTTTGGCAGTATACACTCACCATCTCAACACATGAAAGTGTGATGTTTCTGAATTCACTGCTGCTAATGTGGATTGTGGAAACAATAATGTCCTCCACCTCCAGCCTCTTCTTTTGAAGGCCTTGGTTGAAAGCTGACCATGACATGCTGTCTTTTATTGCTGAATAGCTGTATTTGTATTTAACTGTGCTGCAGATTTATGTGAGGGTTACCTAAAGATAAAGCAGTTATAAAGTGTAGACAATTAAGGAAGAAGTCCAGTTGAAGATGGAGTTGTTTGACATAAAGACATCACTGTAACCACTGAGATTTTTATGTTGTGCAACCAGAGGTCATTACTGATGGTACCAATAGTAAGGACATTTGGACCTGAGACACTTGGTTAGCTTTCCACTGAGGAAATGCTGGTAAAATTGAGCTGCCAAAAAGCTAAGTATTATTGGAAGCTAATAGCCCAGTGGTAATAGAAGAGAAATTGGGTTTGATTTTTATTAGTAAATTTAATGCTAGGGAAATGTGCCAGACTGAGTCCTGAAAACAGAAGTCGTTAGTTTATTTCAGGGAAAGGTTTAGCACAGGTATCCAGACATAGTCTCACAAGTTCCTGATTTCCTACCTGAGAAAAGTGGCAAGGGTTCAAGGAAGTGTTACTGAAATGAACGGACTCTTTCTAGGAGAAGTCCCCAAAAGGGAGGTGGTAATGGGAGACAGCAGTTCTGCCACCACACTCCTCTCTCATGGACTCTATTGGACTCTGTTTTTTCCCCCTCTGGTCGTGGTCACATTTATATGCATCCACTAGAAGATACAGGGAAATTTGATGGACTCAAATGTCAGCAATATGCAGATGCTACACATGTATCTGACCTCCACAATATTGAATAACACCACTGACACTTAACTAAACCAGTTGCTGGCTGAAATCATCACAGGTTGAAGGTAGATATGGCTGAAGCTGAATCTTAGCAAGATGGAAGTTATGTTTGGTAGTCAGAGGAAAAAAATTCTAAGAGCTTGCAACCATATTGCACCTCCTTTGATTAAAGCCTGCTATCCACTACTCCACAACTATGAAGTGCAGAGTTCTTTTGGATTTCTCGCATAGCAGTATATATGAGCAATGCATTTACCCTTTCCAAGAGGCTGGGGCACTCTGTCCCATCCTTGAAGATTATGGCCTGGCCTCACTAATGTGTGCCTTCATGTCTGGTCTATAGCAATGCAGTCTATGTGGGCTTGAATTCAGTGCAGATAATGTGGATTGTGAAACCAATAATGTCATCTCTGAGATGAATACAATAATGTAGTGCTGATAAAACTACAGCAGGTACAGAATGCAGCCACTTACCTCCTCCAGAAGCATGGGTTAGTATAAGCACATTCCCTGCACTGGCTTCCCATAGAATATTGTGTTTAAATTTGAGTAGGTCCTTATTTTCAAGTTACTATGTGACCTGGGGTCAGGATAACTAAAAGAGCCTCTGGGACCTCAATCCCCATCAATGATTCTAGTTCTCTTGGGAGACAATCTGCTACAACTGTAAATTTCATCTGTGCAAGAGACAGAATCTTCTTGGGAGCTGGCTCAAGCCTGTGAAACTGATTTCCACAGGAACTTACTCTGAGAAATACCTCAAATTTCATTGCTTTCCAGTTCAAATGCTAAGCATGCTTCTCTGAACTGGTCTTCTCATATAGCAGCACATAGCACATCTCTTTTGGGGAGAAAATTCCTCTCCTAAAAAAATGCTCCATGCACACACTCGTTCCCTTGGGTCAAAAGTTCGAGAGGAACCACGTGTGCAAGGTGCTAGTAATTTTATTTAATCTATGTTTAGAAGGTGTTCAGGTACAATTGTGATGGGTATGGTATAAAAATAAGAACAGAATGTGTCTCAATCCTTTCCTAGAGGAATAAACTTGATGTGGGAGGGGAGAGAGAACAGTTCAGTTTCCATGCCAATAAAGTCCTCTGTCTCTAGTCTGCAAAAAGGTGTCATGTAGTGCCGTTTTTGCTGGCTTTAAGGTGTGGACACTTAGCCCTATGAACTGGACCAAGACAATCAGACTGTACCAGATGATGACTAGTAGTGATTACTGAGCTGGGCTTGATTTGAAGTACTAATGTAGAGGTGAAAAGTTCTTTATCCCATTATCATCGAGTCAGTGTCCACTAATTATGATTCTGATGAAGGTGATGGTGGTTTGCTTTAGGACTTGTTTCTTTTGTGCAAGGTTTTAAGACAGGGGTGGGCAAACTTTTTGGCCTGAGGGCCACATCACGGTTCCGAAACTGTATGGAGGGCCGGGTAGGGAAGGATGTGCCTCTCCAAACAGCCTGGACCCCGACCCCTATCTGCCCCTTCCCACTCCCTGACTGCCCCCCTCAGAACTCCTGACCCATCCAAACCCCCTGCTTCTTGTCCCCTGATGGCCCCTCCTGGGACTCCGTGTCCCTAACTGCCCTCCCAGGACCCAACCCCCTATCCAACCTCCCTGTCCCCTGACTGACCCAACCCCTATCCACATTCCTCCCCCCCCCCCGACAGGCCCCCCAGGACTCCCACACCTATCCAACCTCTCCCTGTCCCCGACTGCACCTCGGGACCCCCTGCCCCTTATCCAACCCCCCTGCTTCCCAGCCCCCTTACCATACTGCTCAGAGCACCAGGACTGATAGCCGCACCGCCTGACCGGAGCCAGGCATAGCGCCATGCAGGCTAGAGCACTGGGGCAGGCTGGCGGCTCTTGCTGCCATGCTTCCCGGCAGGAGCTTGCAGCCCTGCCTCCCAGAGCGCTGGTGTCGCAGCAAGCTGAGGCGGTGGGGGAGAGGGGCTAGCCTCCCCAGCCGGGAGCTTGAGGGCCGGGCAGGATGGTCCCGCGGGCTGGATGTGGCCTGTGGGCCGTAGTTTGCCCACCTCTGCTTTAAGAACATAAAAACAGTCATACTGGTTCAGACCAAATGTCCATGTAGCCCAGTATCCTGTCTTCTGACAAGGACCAATGCCAAGTACTTCAGAGGGAATTAACAGAACAGGTAAAAGTGATCCATCCCTGTTACCCATTCTCAGCTTCCGGCAAACAGAAGCTAGGGACACCATCCCTGCCCATCCTGGCTAATAGTCATCAATGGACCTATCCCCCATGAATTTACATAGTTGAACCCTGTTATAGTCTTGGCCTTCACAACATCCTCTGGCAAAGAGTTCCACAGGTTGACTGTGCGTTGTGTGAAGAAATACTTCCTTTTGTTTGTTTTATACATGGTGCCTATTAATTTCATTTGGTGACCCCTAGATCTTGTGTTATGAGAAGGAGTAAATAACACTTCCTTATTTACTTTCTCAACACCAGTCATGATTTTATAGACCTCTATCATATCCTCCATTTGTTGTCTCTTTTTCAAGCTGAAAAGTCCCAGTTTTATTAATCTCTCTTCATACGGAAGCTGTTCCATACTCCTAATAATTTTTGTTGCCCTTTTCTGAACCTTTTCCAATCCCAATATATCTTTTTTGAGATGGGGCGACCACATTGACAGGCAGTATTCAAGATGTGGGCGTACCATGGATTTATATAGACGCAATATGATATTTTCTTTCTTATTAGCTGTCCCTTTCTTAATGATTCCCAACACTCTGTTAATTTTTTTGACTGCTGGTGCACATTGAGTGGATGTTTTCAGAGAACTATCCACAATGATGCTAAAATCTTTCTATTTCTTTGAATTAACCTCATGGATTTGACTGTAATTTCACACCCTTGCTTGTCTTTGATTCTTTGTTCAGTTCAGTGAACATTTTTTACTGGATGTTTGTTTTTCTCTTTCTCTAGAAGTCTTTAATATGCAGAAGTAGCAGATGTTTTTGAGTTATTGTTTTTGAAAATAATGAATCTGAATTTGCATGACACTTCAGCTCTGGATTATGAACTATCTTGATCCTTTCCCTTTTGAAAATTCAGGCTTTAAGAACTCTTCAGTGATACTACATTTTTTTAAAGTTACATACAATATATTCATTCTTTATAGATATTTTGTTGACCTTGCCATGCACTTTTATTGAACTTACTTTTCTATACTGTTTACTTTTAATAAGGTGTGTAACAAAGATCCTTTGATTTTCCTTAAATTTTAAAAGTAGTTTGAAATAAAGCAGGAATGCAAAGGCATTGATGGATGTATAAAGTAAAAATTTCAACTATATATGTCTGATTATGTTGTTTTGGTTTTCATTCTCCACAAGTTAGTGTCAGCAAATCAGATTGTAGTTTTAGATGATCAATGACCAAAGGCATATTATAAAATACATAATAAAAATGTTCTTACAACCTTCATTTATGCAAGTAACCCTTATTTACACCAGTAATCCCATTGAAGTCATTGGAACTATTCATATCACTGAAGTCTGCATAGTTGGACATGTTGTTTGACCTATTAACATATGTTTTAATTATTTATGAAACACTTAGAAGACCTCACCAGATATAGTCACAGGATTTGGAATAGCATTGTTTCCTGGTAAGAACAGTACTCCAAGTTAAATGCAAAAGCTGTTTGGTAGAATGAACCTTTGCCGTCACTTTTGTTGCATCTGTGCATTAAGACAACTTTGCCCCTCCCCCCAGCATTTTCCATCAATTGCTAAGAAATATCAGATAATATATTGCAGTTCTCTTTCTGATGAGTAGTAAAATCATTTCTGAATTTTAAGCCCTTCAAAGTAAACTTCTCTAGTGCAATGAAAGTTATACCCAGAAGAGAAAATCCAAATTAGCAAGTTTGATGATAAAATCCTGCAATTTGTCTGATATGTCCTACATATGTGTCATATTCTGCATTTGTGATCATGCAGTAAAACACCCTTGGTGAAATCTTTTGTCCCCACTGAGGTCAACTCCTGTTAATTTCAATGGGGCCAGGATTTCTCCTCTGGGTTTATTGTAATGCATGCAGAAGAAGAGTTAAAGGAAACCCTTAAGCTTTAAAATCGAATTTCCTGATGTTTATGAGTGTAAGTCACAGTCATGGTATTATATCCAAGCAGTGTTTGTGTGGAATATATCAAGTTAAAAATAATTTTTATGCTGATTTATTTTAAGCATATTAACTGTAGTAGAAATGGCTAGCACTATTGAGACAGGGTTAACAAGTGAAATCCAATAAGAAACAAACTTCTCTCCCTAATGGACTATTCTTTAGCTGTTCAAGATAGTTTGTAAGCTTCTTGGGCAGGGACCATATCTTCTGTGTGCGTGTACAGTATCTGTCACAGTGGTACTCTGATCAATATTCTCTTTTGTCTTAGCTCCTATCTGTGGATCCAGTGACTGTCAGAGCCCAGTTTAATAGCTATAGCCTTTTTTATGCTAGGAAAATGACCTGTTGCTCACTGTGGGTGTCAGAAATCATTGCTGAATACAGTTTGACTTCCTGTACACACTGGCAAAAACATGTTCAGCAGTATTTCAGAAATGTTGGTAAAACCTATTTCTGAAATGGTGCTGAACACAATTTGTCCAAATCTCTGTTTGTAGCTAAACTGTGTGAGGCTGAACTGGTTGCTGACAACAGGTATTAGCAACAACTGATTTTCCTATTGTAAACAAGATTTATGAATGCAGCCTCTCTGACTTCCATTCCTTTACTCCCTCTGTCCCTTCATTCACACTGTCTACTTTCTCTTACCATTCATTCCATAGTCCCACATTAATTTTCACCTTCTCTCCTTCACTCCATTTTGCTTTCCCACCTCCTATTTTCTCCTCCCCATACACACCATCCCTCACTTTTGCTGAATTTGTGTATATATGAGAGACTGTGAACAAGAAGGCAAGGGAGAGAAAGAGGAGTAGCAGAAATCTACTGTTAGAGAAGGAAGAGCAAGCTAGTCACTTAGAAGAAGATTATCCACAAATATGAGATAGCTAAATTAGCTTGTGAAAATATAACCTGAAAGCATTAGAATAAAACTTGACTAAAAGCAAAGCATTTAACAGTATCAGAAGGGCTTGATTGGATTGTGTTGTCTGTCTTTGTAAGAAAATGTGGCTGTTTGTGTATAGTGTGTGCAGTATGCAATAACTTGCTTGTATTTGTTAATTTTATTTTTGATATTTTTCTTTTTTGTTGTTCATGTTAATAATAGAGAGTTCCTTAACAAATGTTGGGATAGCCTTTTCCCAAACCTCCCTACTTGGAAGTATTTTAATGTACTACTTCTTCCTTCTGCTGCAATGATTGTAAAAAAATGGTGTACAGGGGTGTATAAGAGCTATAAATCTCCTAGCAATGTTGACAAACTTGTTCAATAATGGGAAACATGAGAATTTATAGTCCGTAATTTATCATAAACTAAAAATACACAAATATCCATGAGAGGCATTTTTATTCTAAAAAAAATAGCCAGTTAATAACAGCTGTGTAGACGCACAATGACTTTCACGTCATAATTGTTGAATACCTCAATATGGTGAAGGAGGCTCCAGAAAATAATTTGTTTCTAAATACTTAAAATCATTCCAAATTCTGTTTTCCTGAAGCCTGTTAATTCCACGCTACTGTCAATTTCCAAGATTATAATTCTAAATTGAAAATTAATGCATCCAGCAATAACTAATGAGATTAGTATTTGCTCTACCACAAATCCAACTGGTTGAACAAACTATAATATATGATAGAAAGCTGCCCTAACATGTTTTTTGGAAACTGCATTACTGTGGCATTGAACAGTTACTGCTGAAAGTATTGTTTTACAGTGAAAAGGGTTCATTTAATTATGAAAGAAAACCGTAATAGGTTAAACAGGGTGAATTTAACATGGACAAGATATATTTTGGTGGCAATGGTAGTATACTTCCACACTGTCTGTCAGTCAGGAAAAGGTGATGTCCACGTAATGACAGTAAGGATGATTTGCATAATTTAGATGACCATGAGTAAAGCAGTTGTTGAACCCCTTATTAAGAAGATTGTGTATAGGCATTTTAGAAACTGATTTTTTCCCCTGGAGTCTTATCATTTTTTATTTTAATCCTGATAACGTGGCATGACTAAATTCATAAGCATTGTTGTACTCTTGCAACAGATTTTTAAAAATATTTAAATTCATTTATGGTGTTTGTTAGATCTGGTGAAATGTTCACAGCAAACAGTTTTTTTGCATGCAATGGCTTCACTGTACATTGGCAACACGCCTGTGAAATAGTGTCAATTTTGTGAAAAAAAAAATGTATAGTATTTCCGTCAGGAGGAGTAGGGCAAATTTGAGCAGGTACCAACCAGTGTCACAAGCCTGAGAGCCCAGGACAACCTAGCTTCTATTCGTATCTCAAATCCTGATGGGCTTTAATAATACTGTGGATATATTATATCATTCTACAAACAGTTGGCCAGAGTCTCGCCTCCGTTATGTGGTGTACATCAAGACTAACTTTAATGAAGTCAATAAAATTAAAATGGTTCATAAATTATAAAGACAAAGAGAACCATTGTGACTACCTAGTTTGACTTCCTGACAACACAGGGCATAGGACGTCCCTGAATTAAGTCCTGTTTGAACTAGAGCATATCTTTTAGACAAACATCTACCACAAGGCTTGGCAAGTTGTTCTAATGGTTAATTACTCTCACTGTTAAAAAATTTGTATCTTATTTCTAGTCTAAATTTGTCTAGCTTAAACTCCCAGACATTGGATATTGTCATACCTTTGTCTGCTAGATTGAAGAGCCTTCTATTATCAAATTTCTGTTCCCTGTAAGTGTTTTATAGACTGCAATAAAGTCACATCTTAACCTTCTCTACGATAAATGAAATAGATTGAGCTCCTTGAGTTTTTCACTGTTAGGCATGATTTCCAACCCCTCAATCCTCTTCTCCGAACCCCCTCCAGTTTTTCAACATCCTTCTTGAATTGTGGACTCCAGAACTGGATTCGCTACTCCCAGTAGTGGTCGTACCAATGCGCAAAACAGAGGTAAAATAACCTCCCTACTCCTAATCAATATTCACCTGTTTATACATATGCAAACTTGATCAGTAATGATCTTATCTTTTCTTGCAGGTCATTGATAAAACTATTATATTGCATAGGGTTACAAATGGATCCCTGTGGGACTCCTCTAGAAACACACCTGTTCAATGATGATTCTCCAGTTACAATTATATTTTGAGATCTAGCCATTATCCAGGTTTTAATCCATTTAATCCGTCCTGATTTTGTAATCATTCTAGTTTTTAAATCAAAATGTCATGTGGTACCACGTCAGATGCCTTACAGAAGTCTGTTTATGACCTGCACTATTACCTTTATCAACCAAATTTATAATCTCATAAAAAAATCAAGTTAGTATGACAAAATCTATTTTCCATAAATCCATGTTAAAGGGCATTCATTATATTATCATTTAATTCTTTAATAATTGAGTTTTGTGTTAGCTGTTTCACTCTTTTGCTTGCGACTGATGTCAGGCTGGAAGACCTGTAACTAACTGGTTTCAGAGTAGCAGCTGTGTTAGTCTGTATTTGCAAAAAGAAAAGGAGTACTTGTGGCACCTTAGAGACTAACCAATTTATTTGAGCATAAGCTTTCATGAGCAAGAGCTCTCTTCATCGGATGCATTCCAATGTAGCTCACGAAAGCTTATGCTCAAATAGATTGGTTAGCCTCTAAGGTGCCACAAGTACTCCTTTTCTTTCTGTAACTAACTGCGTCATCTCATTTACCCCTTTTAAATACTGAAACAACACTAGCTCCTTCCAGTCCTTTGGAAGTTCCCCAGTGTTCCAAGATTTATTGAAAATAAACATTAATGGTCTGGATTCCTCCTGAGCCAGCTCTTTAAAACATCTTGGGTGGAAGTTATTTCATCTGGACCTGCTGATTTAAAAATGTCTAACTTTAGTAACTGCTGTTTAACATCCTTCAGAGTTACTGTTGAAATGGAAAGATCCTCCTGACTTTCTGTTGCAGTTAGAGTTATTTTGATGTAAAATTCTTGTGGAAGGAGAATAATTATGCCTAACAATCTCCCTGTGAAATAGACAAGTATCGTTGTTCCATATTTGACAGACGGGGGCTCAGAGTGGGTAAGTGCCTTGCTCAAAGTGACAGTTTTGAAATTAGGATTATAACCCAGGTTTTCTGATTTCCAGTTCAGGCCTAATCCACTAGACTACAATGTGTCCTAGAGCAATGACTTAACATTTGTGACTCCTTCGTAAAATGGTGGTAATGATATTTGCCAGAGGCAAAAGAGAAATGAAAATGTTTTAAGAGTACACTGGCAAGTATGTGTAGGGCCTTACCAAATTCACAGCCGTGAAAAACACGTCATGGACTGTGAAATTTGGTCTCCACCATGAAATCTGGGCTTGTGTGTACTTTTACCTTATGCCATATATATTTCACAGGGGAAACCAGCATTTCTCAAACTGGGGGTCCTGACTCAAAGAGGCGTTGCAGTAGGGTTGCAAGGTTACTGTTGCAAGGTTATGTTGTTGCCACCCTTACTTCTGCACTGCCGTCAGTGGTCAGAGAGTAGTGGCTGCTGGCCAAGGGCCCAGCTCTGAAGGCAGCAGCACAGAAGTAAGGGTAGCAAAACCATACCATGCCATCCTTACTTCTGCGCTGCTGCTGCCAGTCATGCTTCCTTCCGAGCTGGGCTCCCGGCCAGCAGCTGCCACTCTCCTGCCACCCAGCTCTGAAGGTAAGGCCACTGCCAGCAGCAGCGCAGAAGTAAAGGTGGCAATACCACGACCCCCCCCCACAAAAACCTTGCAACCCCTTTTGGGTCATGACCCCTACAGTTACAACACCGTGAAATTTCAGATTTAAATATCTGAAATCATGAAATTTATGATCTTAAAAATCCTATGACCGTGAAATTGACCAAAATGTACCGTCAATTTGTTAGGGCCCTAAGTATGTGGATAGGTATGATTATTATCCGGTTTTGCATATGGGGAGATTGAAAGAGAGATTAAGTGATTTGCAGGGTGTCGTTGTGACCTTCTTAATAACTGGGGTTCTAATCCTGATTATGCCTGTGATTTCCTGTTTGACCCTCTCATAGGGAAACTGAGGCTATCTGTTAGATTGGCAAAATATTTCTCTACCTCATAGTAATAGGTGTGAGGCCTGGTAAAAATAATGCTTATAGAGTGTGATGTAAGTGCAGTTTCAGTCAATAAAAGAAGTAGCAGAGGTGAGAATAGAATTCAGGATTTTAGGCTTCCATGATTTTGTTCATTCATCTGTGCCATAGGGTCTCTAGGAAGATGATCCTGTCTTTCTTGCACCTTTATATGCAAGGGTTCCCACTCCTCAGGTTTTGCATGCTTCCCTACAAAAGATGTTCACATTTTTGCAAAAAAAAAAACCCCCAAAAACCTTTTTACAGATTTCAGCCAACTCTATTAGTACTTTTTCTGCCATTGTACATCTAGAGTGCAAATTGTCGTCATAGTGCCTGTGCACCAGTTACCTCATTACCATAGCTCTCTGTGTAGAAAGAGATCTACTAAAGCGGCCGTGGGGGAGATGGATAATAAGTTATGAAAAATCTCTCTATATTGGACTATAATTCAAGGTTAAATGCAAATGTGTGGCTAGTAATTAGAACCCAGGATTGGATGGCAATGCTTCTGGGTTCTGTTCGTTCCTCTGCCACTGGCTTACTAAGTGACCTTGGGCCAGCCTCTTAGCTGCTCTCAGTCTAAAATGGATATAATACTTAACTACAAAGGAAATTTTGAGATCTACTTGTTTGTAAAGTGTTTTGTGCTTCTTGGATAAAGGGCATTCTAGAAGTGCAAAGTATTATTATATTGTTAATGCATTGCTTTCAGTTTAGATACTCTTCCACAGTAACTCAGAAAACAAATTACAATATTTTTTCAAAAGAAGGTTGTGTCTGCTTCTCATTGCATTACTCTTTTTATACTGGAACTTGATAGTGGATCATTAAGAATTCAAATGGATTAGTTGAATGACATGCAAGTTTATTTCTGGTGTCTCTGGAGATGGGAAGAGGCTTTAGCAATTCAGTATCATAATTAAAATTTTAAAGAGGAATAATCCAATGAAATGAAAAATTACTGCTGTTTGGTGATTTAAAATAAAAATTATTTTAGGTTGCGTGGATAAATAATTTCTGAAATGTCTGTGTTCTTTAAATAGGTTTATTCAGGTACATTACATCTGACTTTATAGTCTGCTTTTACTCTTTCCATATTTTCTAAGTCAAAGAACATAAGAAGCTTAGATATGTAAGACTGCATTCAAAGGTCTCTAAAGGGGGAAGTTTTGCATAGAATTTTGCAAGCTACATAGAAATCTAAAACTGACTATTTTAAAGTGTTTTCAGAAGTAGGCTTCCTTTCCTACAAGGAGGGCTTGGTTGCTCAGCTACCATTTTTTTTCTTTTTAAACACGGGTACTATATGCAGGCCTTAAAAATTGTTACATCCCACGTTTCGTAGTAAACTTTCCAGGGTGAGAGCCATCAGCTTCTGCAGAATCAAAGCTTGCATTTAAAACAACCAGGACAATAACATCCTAAATACAAAATGTTTCTAGCCCTTGTGACTGTAAAGATAACCTTCCCAATGTAAATCAAATGTAAACAATGCATCACTGTCTTCCAGAATCTGTGGACAAATAGGCTGCATTGCATCTGCTGTTGCTCAGAGTTTTATCAAGCTGCAGCAGTCTTTATCAGTGTTACTGCTGCCATAGGATTCTGAATATGTGCTGTGAAAACCAACAGTTAGGTTAATTTCACTTCTTCTATTGCTTAAAACTTTTCCAAGCAGCAGAAGTAGCATCTGGAGCTATTCATTAGGGAAGAGGGCAGAAACTGGGAGAGGGGTAAAGTAGTGCCAATATCCCCAGCAGCAGCAAGAAGGCTGAGGGAGGAGTACAGTAGCAGTATGGTTCTGTTGAACCTCTCCATGCCTGCCATAGCAGGCAGGACACTAGAAGAGGGGATAGAGTAATGAAAATTTCCACCCACTGTAGCAGCCAGGAGACTCTGGGATGTGGGGGGTAAAAGAACAAATAGAGTGGGAGGAGCGTCAAATTTATAAGACACCTGCTAGTTAAAGGGTGACATGAAAGATGAATCCCCCAAGCAGGCTTCAGGCTCAGCTCCCTGATAGGAATTCCAACGGGGTTGGCTTCTCACTTGACAGTTGCCTCTGGATAGGGGGAACCCACATATTTTTGGCTCTTCATTGTATTAGTCTTTGGCTAGTAGGTTTAGTCTTCTGGCGATTAGGTGTTTGGTAGAATTTCCGAGTCCTTTTATATATGTGAGTGGAAGTTTCTATGATTGGGTGGGTGGATGGATGGTTGTTTTGTGTTTGATGGGTAGAGGAACAGGCAAAAGAAGGGGAGAAATTATTTGAATAAGATAGAAAAGAGGTAAGGAAAAAAGAGAGCAGGAAGAAGAAAGGAGAGCCAACATATTCTGGGGGCCATGGAGGAAAGGAAGAGAGAAATACAAATGGGGAGAGAAGGAATGGAAGAACCATATATTAAAAGCAATACAAGAAAAGAGACATTCTTTCTTTTAGGAAAGAAAAGTGTGCTGAAACCAGTGAGGAACAGAGGGTAGAATAACAATAAGAGATCTATAGTAAGGTACATTTTAAAACAAATATTAAATAGAAAAATGAAAAGCAATGTTACAGTAAAAAGAACAGGAGTACTTGTGGCACCTTTGAGATAAATAAGATAGTAATAGATTTGTTAGTCTCTATCTTATTTATCTCAAAGGTGCCACAAGTACTCCTGTTCTTTTTGCTGTTACAGACTAACACGGCTGCTACTCTGAAATGTTAGAATAAAATATAGTGTATATAAAAGAGTGCACAACTGTTTTATTTTTTTTTATTTTCAGGGGGTGTGACTTTGTGGGTGTGGCAGCACCTTCATCAGGACTAGTAAGCTTAGTTTTTGGACTAGTAGATGTTGGGTATATTTTATTTTTCAAGCCCTGTCAGATGTTAGAATCTCACTGTGAAGTGATTCACAGGATATTTTTATGTAGGACCAATGACAATTTGGACTGTGTGCTCTGGCTACCCACACCCTTTGGCTTGTACAGTTGTGATCTGAGATAAAACAATTTAGATACAAGATGTTCTTTTTGTAGTTCTGTTGAGCCCCTTATGTTCAATCATTGTATTGAAAATATATACATTTTATCTTTATGGTTTATTAACACTGTGCTATTATCTCATTGTACTGTAGTTTGCCTTTTATAAATGGCTGTAATTGACACTACCAGATTTAGTTGAGCTTCTATTTTTGTAAATGGGGATTTATTTTCCTCTAATAAAATATATCCTTTCAAATTTGATACTGCCATTGTGTAAAATGCTCTTTGCTTTAGTAGATTGACTTAGATAATGAAGTACAGAAAATCTATTTTGCAAATAGTAACAGAAGCATGGCTTATGAATGTGTTCTTTGCGTATATTTTCCTAACTATTAAATCCAAACAATGTGAAGGATTTAAATCTTAGTAAACAATTCCAGGTCAAACCCAGAGAAGGACATTAATAAGATTATTTGGAAAAAATAATTATGCAAAAGAGATCAGGTATTTGTACAGTGCAGGAAATTTAACAGGACAAAATATTTACCTGGGAAGGTTTGAACTTATCAGTGTAAAGGTTACACTTAACTGAAAATCACTGATTTATTGTCTTTAAAATCGTGGTAATATTATTGTGAGCAAAGGTGTACAGTAGTATATGAAATAAAAACTTACCTGGAGATATTTGATTGAATCTTATTGATCGAAGCTCATTTATCTGTGCTGTGTCTGAATATATGGAAAGACGCTCATCAGGTAGGAAGCTTTTCTATTTAAGTGCATTTTTCTCCTGTGGCTTGTGATTTCTTTCTCCACAGCATTTTTATTCGTTGCTGCTGCTTTCTTTTGTGGTAGTGGTTGTTTCTAATTGATTCTCAGGCATCCTGAATACTTGATTGGATTCTATATGCACCATTTTAGGTTATTCTGTTCTTTCACGGTTCCAGAAAGGGAGCTCTGAACTTCACATCTCTTCAAACAATAGAGGCAGATGAACATACCTCAGATAACTCAAGTGTTCAGTACTTATTAAAAACTGAGTAAAAGCTTTAGCAACCAGTAAATCCCATCTGTTTTCTGTAGATGATTCCAACAGTGAAAAGTTCTTGTTTTCCTATAAATTCAGTAGCTTCCACATTGTATGTTGCTTTGAAAAACTATAATGCAAGATCAGTGGACTTCAGGTTTTGTCTTAACTTTTCACCCATGCTTCAGCCTCATATTCGTAAGGGATGATGACGGGTCTGCTCCTCTCTGCTTCTAATGCTTCTGTCAGACACAGATGTGAAACGCTGTTTTTGAACAGGAGAAAAAAAAATCCCAAAGGGTGTAGTGTTTTGTCATATCTTGGGACAGTGAGCATGCATGGCATCAATGAGTAGCTGATATGAGCTATGCAAACCTGGCACTGAACTGACAGGATGATGCTTTCATACATAATAAACCTATTAATTATTTCTTCTGATGGACAGCAGTGTATACTAGAAGAAAAAAAGCAGCAGATTATAATATTAGGTTTGATAGGTGCTCTCTGTTTGAACAGCTTGTTATCAAGAAATGAATCCAGGAAAAGACTGCTGCTTTTGGGTGTGATCAGGTAGAATGGACAGTGATTGTTTTGACATAGTAAGTGACATATGTGGGGGTTAAAGCTCCCTTCAGATCAAGACCTCTTTATTGCCAGCTGGAATCAAAGATTAATCATCCAAAAAGAGATGACATTGAAAATTCTGGTTTTGTTTCAGTTTGCTTTTTGTTTGTGGATCTGGCTATAGTCTTGCGGTTTGTTTCATTTACAACTTTGTTGTGCAGGTTCAGCCTACACACTTGCTCTGTGTTTTCTCCATTGAACAAATAATTTTAAAACATTGTTTTTCTTACCTTAATTAATTTTTCATTCATTATGGAAGAAGTCACTTGCATGTGAAAAAGATACTGTTTCAGACTTGTTACCCGTTTTTGTTGGTTGAGACAATGGCTTTTTGACTCTCAAATCCTTTTTTTAATTAGCTGTTACTTTCAAACAAATTGTTCTCCTTTTAATGTCAGTTGAATAATTGCTCTCAAGATTAATATGCCTCTTCATACAAATTAAATAATGTATTTTTAAAAATATATTTAACATAGCATAAACCCTCCCATCAAAAATCTGTCCTTAAAGATTACAGGGTAAAATCTTCATTCCTTGCACCCACGTATTTCTGTTAATGCTAATAGAAAACCTGTACGTGTATTGTGGGGAAAATCTTAGTTTAAAGCTACACTTAGAGCTTCCTAAAATATTAGAAACACAATAATTAAAAATACTGTTAAAGATTTGCCCCCTCCTTGAGAAACTTAAATTTATTTTAATTTTAAATTTTCTTGACAGAAACAATAACAAGTACAAAATTTTGTTTAATTTCCCTTTTGCCTTTGGCACATTGAGACTGGGAACAGAGATATGAAGTTTTGGTTGGGAAGAAATAGGATGCAATCTTCATTTCATGAATGGAAGAGGAGTGGGGAAGAGAGACTTCAAAAATAAGCCTGTGTGTATTGGCAGTCCATCATATGTATGGGGAACAACTTTCAGAATTTGCTCCAATCCTGCTTCAGCTGTACAAGCAAGCTCACCTTCGTCCTGCTTGTTAAATTGTTAGCTTTACAAATGCTTGGTCCCTTGGTTCATCCAGTCTGTTAATGATCACTGCAGTTAGTTCAAATCCTATGCCCCATACATAGGGCCCTATCAAATTCCCTGCCGTGAAAAATGTGTCATGGACCATGAAATGTGATTTTGTGTGTACTTTTACCCTATACTATACAGATTTCACAGGGGAAACCAGTGTTTCTCAAACTGGGGATCCCGACTCAAAGAGAGGTTGCAGGGGGGTTGCGAGGTTATTGTAGGGGAGGTCGTGTTCTTGCCACCCTACTTCTGCACTGCCTTCAGAGGTCGGAGAGTGGTGGCTGCTGGCCGAGGGCCCAGTTCTGAAGGCGGCAGCAGCCCAGCAGTAAGGGTAGCAATACCATACCATTGCCATCCTTACTTCTGCGCTGCTGCTGGTGGTGGCGCTGCCTTCCGAGCTACAAAAAGCTTGTGATCCCTGCCACTGCCCCCTTTTGGGTCACGACCGCTACAGTGACAATACCATGAAATTTCAGATTTAAATAGCTGAAATCATGAAATTTATGATATTTTAAAATCCTCTGACTCTGAAATTGACCAAAATGCACCATGAATTTGGTCAGGCCCCACTCATGCATATTTCCAAATGGCTCTGGAACACCATGGACCCTAAGCCTGGAGTTATGCTACCTAGCTGCTGGCTCCAAATCCAGCCCAGCGAATGATAGCTGTAGTTGCAAATCCAAACAATCAATGCTATTGCCCTGTAAAGGAAGGCATCTGAGCTGCCCATGGTACAGTGAATATGTGAGATAAAGTCTAGTGTTGGAATTTACCATCCAGGTAGGTTTTCAGGAGTAATATAGACTGCCTATTTCATAGTTCTTTTATCATCCTATGTAAGCACTGAATGTTTACCTGGAGTTTATATCCTACTCTGAAATGAAGAGGCTCTAAATTGGTTAGGATGTGACTTTTAGAAGATCAAATTCCTGCAAAAGATTGGAACCTGATGAGAGGGTATTCGTTTGTGTGTAGCAATAAATATGCCTCCATATCTTAGGTGTATGGCTGGGTAATCTTGCAAAGGACAAAGAAAGCATGCTATTTTATTTATTTGTGTGTGTGTACACTCACAATGTCACTTTTTGTCTTTAAATATCTAAACCGTCTGTATATGTATAGCATCAGTGAAATGCACCCATCTCAGAACTGGTGGTTAACATGAAACTGTTGCACAATGGTAGGGTGAAGGTAAATCTACCACTACACACAAAGTGCCATAGGAGTCTAAGGTAACCAATTCATAAAGGCAAGAAAGTTCAAAGTCTTAAGAACAAACTTTGTCTGAAATCACTGTAGTGACTGAATGCCTGTCATCTCACTATGAACCATCCAGTGTACAGTGGGTGATTAATTCTTCGACAGACCTGGCTGTCATGCAAGCTTTGAGCAAAATGAAAACCTGGTGAGGTGCTCTGTAATGGTAGGTGATGCCAATCTCCATGTAGCTGCTATTAGACTTAAACCATTAATCTGGTCCTCTGCTGTTGGTCATCCTCTGAGTGAGCCATGGCACCCTTAAAGAAAGAAAGAAAAAAACTTATTAAAACCCACATCATGTTTTCTCCTCTTGTTCCACCCTACCAAAAACAGTCCTAGACCAAAGTGACAGAAAATGTACTTTGGGTATATTGGGGTGTAGACTCTCCTCAGGTAGTAATATCTTGAGGCTGTCTACATGAAAATTAAACAATGTATGAGCAATACAGTTATTCATGTTAAGAGGATGACAAACTTTAAAATAAATGTTGCATGAGAAGTAGGGAAGCACTGAAGTTGAAATCACCCTTACTTAAAATTCATAGGTATTGATGGTAAATAATTTGTGCATAAGGCCTCTCATCTTCAGTGTAAAAATCCAGTCATTACTCCCTCCTATGTGTTGCTGGAGGCCGTGACTAGCTTGTATGTGAGGGCCACTTGTTTAAAGCACTGGAAAACAGATTTTCCAGGAGTAACTTGTCAGTTAAACAATTTTAAGATTAAATGTTACTGAGGATTAGAGCTGTAAGAGGTTGGGTGAACATTAGTTAATGCCACCAGGAAGGGTGAAAATCTCAAATTATGAAAAAAAAAACATTTAGATGTGCTCTGTAGGCCTATCCCTTCTTTCTTCTTTCTTTTTCTTTTTTTCCTTTCCCAAATCCTTAAACGTTTACTCACTTCCTCATCCCACTAAAAACAAACAAAAAATAAATAAATTGCACTCTTAACCTATGACTAAATGTTGTCATTTTGTTTCTGCAGTGCTGTCTGATTTCATGTTTTATGCAGCTTAATACTTCAGTGGTGACTTTTTTTGGGGTGGGGGTGGGAGGGTGGATACATCCACCACAATTTAAATCTCTTAAGAACTCCCTGTCTTTCTAAAGCAAATGTTGTAATTGTTTCAGTTCCTTTGTCTTCCAAGAGTAGTGGCTGCTTGTGTGAACAAAATTATTTCTCTCATTCGATTCTCTAGCCCTTCCTTTTGTAGTTGAATCTTGGTTTTCTGGTTTTGTTGCTGCTATACAATAATTAATTATTCACTATTGCAACTGAAATACTTCTATGCTGTGAACAGAATGTGTGCTTATCTAAATTGAATCCAGCTGTAAAATTGTCAGTGATCGTTGTAGAATTTTGTACATTATATTGTTTGTCTCTAAGAAAAATCAATAAATGTCTTAAAAAATGAAGGAAGTCTTCAAAGATTAAAAGCTTCGTAATCAACCAGACATTAGATTAACATTAAATCATTTTAGTTTAATTGTTTTCTGTGGGATTCAAGAGCATGAACACTTTATTCTTAGAGGACTTCCTAATGAAAATTTGAAAGGAAAAATCTACTTACGTCTAGTCTGTACTACTGCACTACATTGGTGCAGCTGCATTGGTGCAGCTTTGCTGCCGTAGCGGGTCTGGTGAAGCACTCTCCTGTCGGCATAATTACTCCACCTGAACGAGAGGCAGAAGCTGAGACACCTCTGTAAGTTGATGTGACTTAGTCGCTCTGGGGATGGCTTTTACACATACCTGACTGACATAAGTTGCATCAACTTAAGCAATAGTGTAGACAAGCCCTTACTCTCAGTGCAAGTGGAAACCTCATTCTCCCATATAATAGAATAAGAAAGCACCCCATAAAATGGGTCTTTCCTGTTCTCTGAGAAACATGGATTAGAATAGCTGATAGCCTCTGAATAGAAACAGAGGTACAATAATTTTTAGGTGGAAGGAAGTTATTGTTTGCAGAGGAAAACTGTTGGCGTGCCCAGGAGAATCTCTATCGCTTTGTCAAAATCCTGAGGACTGTCACCCTCTTGAGTTTCTTATCGGGCTTTGCATATGGCAATCCAGCTTAAAAATACAAGGAGCTTTCATTTCAAATCCTTTGAGAACTGAGGCAAAATAGTTTGTGATTTTTATAAGTATATACCTGGTTAAAATTTTACTAATTTGGGAAAAATGTTTTAAAAATTATTTAATACATTTTAATTATGACTTTATTTTATTTGAAGGATTCTGACCTTTGATGCTACAAATATTTGCTGAGAGTTTACCCAATTAGATGTCAAAGTGGGATTTGTGTGGTTAGGATTAAAAACATTCATAGAGGAAATTGGAGAATTTTTATTGGATTAAACTATACATTGATTAAAATGTGATATAATGATGATTTAGTAATCCAGTTTTGAATATTTTTATATTTGGCTTAATTGTACGTTAACTATGCATTTCATTTATATGTTAAAAATGTGACCATCCCTTTTCAGTGACTGATGTGAAAGGTAAATGTTGAGCTTATTGAATATATGGTGGGGAAATAATGAATGTTTCTCCAATATTTGAATTTCAGGTACATTTGGCTATTTTTGAGCAATTTATTATTTGTGAACCTTTGATACTCGTCTGCATGATTTGGTCAAATACATAGTAGCATATATGTATTCTACCGAGCAATGTAATCAGTTCAAGCTTTGAATATCAATGCAAGATACATTACAAATAATGCATAACTGACATTTGTTCAGTTGTGATATCTGTTGAATATTTTTGGATACTGGATAGAGGCAGTTTCACTAATGTTTTATGAAACCCAAACAAAAGCCAAAATGTATAGAATTTTGTATTAACAAATATTGTTTAACCAACTCTGTTTTATATACTCTTTTAGCCGAGAAGATGAGCTTGCTCTTATTATTGTCTTGTATTTTAGACATGAATAGACAATAAATCTAACTTGTTTCATTTTTATTAGGAAAATATTGGACTTCAGTAGTTCATTATAGGGGTATGTACGATAGTGGTAAGATTGTTGCTACAAATTTTTGTAAGATTTCTGGTGTATGTGTGTGAAAGTTCTGCATGCACACTCTCTCTCCCATTCTCAACCTGACAATTCTAGTTGCCATAACAACTTGATTATAGCAGAGCATTTGCTGCTGTAGTTAAGGTTGTGTCAGCACTTCCATTATAAGCTGCTGTTTTCAAGAATTTTTAATTCATTCACACTCCTCAGAAAATGGCAGGTAGCATCATGCCTGTATAAAAAAAAATATTACTTATTAAAAACATTGAGTAATTGTATGAAGTACAAGATAGGCTTATTGTTTTGAATTTTTTTTTCTTTGTTGCTGTAGAAAAACAACAAAAACTTTGGTTAAAATATTGGCCATTTCCAGTGTGGCAGGGGCCTGAGAGTGAGCAAGTTTGCTTGCTCTTCCATAACCTATATACATACATAGATACATGAGTTTAAGGCTATAAAAGACCATTAGATCAGGGGTTTTCACGACAGATTTTTTGGTGGGTTCAGATTGTGGCCACCAACTCTTGCTAGCGGCTGCTCTGACAAATTTTCAAGGGGTGGGGAAAGGGCTGAAGTCTGGGGCCCATCACTGGAGCCTCACTACCCCAGGTGGTCATGCTGCTGAAGTTGGGGGGGGGGGCGCTGAAGCCTGCCCCAGGAGTCCCGTGACTGGAGCCCTGGGCACTGCATGGTGGGTCCACTGCTTTGTACCCTCCTCCGCCTCTAACCAGGAGGCTGTCGTAGATTCAGGAAAATCCCCTGGTGGCCTCATTTGAGAAACACTGCATTAGATCATATAGTCTGTGTGCAGCACAGGTGAGAGAATTTCACCCATTTACCCCTATAATGAGCTAAATAACTTCTGTTTGGCTAAAGCATCTTCCTGAAGGACATCCAGTCTGAATTCGGAGACATCAAAAGATAGAGTCTCACCAATCACAGATTGGTCTCACCAACCACAGAACCATAGAAATGTCGGGCTAAAATGGACCTAGAAAGATTATCAAGTCCATTCCCCTGCACCGAGGCAGGACTAAGTATTATCTAGACCATCCCTGACAGGTGTTTGTCCAACTTCTTCTTAAAAATCTCTAGTGATAATGATTCCACAGCCTCCCTGGGCATCCTGTTCCAGTGCTTAATAATAATAATACCTGTTTTTTATATAGCACATTTAGTCAGTAGATCTCAAAGTTTTTAATGTATTTGTCCTCATACACCCTTGGGAGGCAGGGTAGTGCTATTATCCCTATTGTACAGATAGGGAACTGAGGCACAGAGAGGCCAAGTGACTTGTCTAAAGTCGCACAGAGAGTCTATGGCAGAGCAGGGAATTGAACTCAAGTCTCCCAAGCCCAGACTAGAACCTTGAACACTGCACCATCCTTCCTCTCCTATTTATCTACCTGTATAGTTAGAAAGGGTTTCCTAATATCTAACCTCAATCTCCTTTGCCGCAGTTTAAGCCCATTATTTCTCATCCTACCGTCCGTGGACATGGAGAACAATTGATCATTATTCTTTTTATAACAGCCCTTCACACAATTGAAGGTTGTTATCAGGTCCCACTTGAGTCTTCTTTTCTCAAGACGAAATATGCCCGGATTTTTAACCTTTTCTTATAGGTCAGCTTTTCTAAATCTTTTTATCATTTTAATTGCTCTCCTCTGGACTCTTTCCCATTTGTCCATATCTTTCCTGAAGTATGGCACCCAGAACTGGCCACAGTGCTCCAGCTGAGTCGTCACCAGTGCCAAGCAGAAGGGAGAATTAACTCCCTGTCTTACATTTGACACTCCTGTTAATACATCCCAGAATGATACAAAACTTTTTTTCACAGCTGCATCACGTTGGGACATAAATTTGTGGTCCACTGTAATTCCCAGATCTTTTTCAGCTGCACTCCTGCCAAGTGAGGTATTCCTATTTTGTAGCTGAGCTGTATGCATGGATATAAGATGCTGTATGTACAGGTAAAATCACCTCCCTGCTCCTACTCACTACTCCCATGTTTATACATGCAACAATCGCATTAGCTCTTTTTGCCTCGGCATCACACTGGGAGCCCATGTTCAGTTGATTGTCTACTGTGACCCCTAAATCCTCTTCAGTCACTGCTTTCCATGTTACAGTCCCCCTTTGGTAGCCATGGTCTGCATTCTTTGGTCCTAGATATGTAACTTTGCATTTGTCTATATTAAGTGATATCATTTTATTATGGGTTTTACACTAGTATTGTGTTTTCTAGTGTAAGAAACTGTCAACCAGTTTCCAGCCTGGCATAATAATAGAAAAAAACCTGTTTTAGTAATTGAAAATTTGTTGTATGTTAGAATCTCTTTGATAAGCCATTATTAAAGCAGCTGAAAAATTGTTTTATAGGTTCTTGCATTGGAGAGCCACACTTCTTATCCCAAAAATGCCATCACTTTTTATCTAGGTGACTGTCACCAACTCTAGACTCAGCCAAGTGTATATAAAGTTTTAAATTAACATGATCATTTCTAAGGAAAATGTTTGTAGTTTTTCTTTGAGTGTACTGTTCAAAACTAAAAAATGCTATTAGCTAGTAGTAATTAATTGACATTCCCAGTCCCTTACTTCTCTTTGCTGAGAAGCGCCCTATCAAATTCCCTGCTGTGAAAAACATGTCATGGACCGTGAAATGTGATTTTTTTACCCTATACTATACAGATTTCACAGGGGAAACCTGTTTCTGAAACTGGAGATCCCGACTCGAAGAGAGGTTGCAGGAGGGTTGCGAGGTTATTGTAGGGGAGGTCGTGTTCTTGCCACCCTACTTCTGCACTGCCTTCAGAGGTCGGAGAGTGGTGGCTGCTGGCCGAGGGCCCAGTTCTGAAGGCGGCAGCAGCCCAGCAGTAAGGGTAGCAATACCATACCATTGCCATCCTTACTTCTGCGCTGCTGCTGGTGGTGGCGCTGCCTTCCGAGCTACAAAAAGCTTGTGATGCCTGCCACTGCTCCCTTTTGGGTCACGACCGCTACAGTTACAATACCGTGAAATTTCAGATTTAAATAGCTGAAATCATGAAATTTATGATATTTTAAAATCTTCTTTTTGTGGAGTTCTCCCTTGTTGAAATCTGTTTAATTTATACTTATTGACCTAATATTACATTTTTGTGCTCATAACATTTTCTAACTCCCAATACTTACAAGTTTTCTATCTGAATCTTTGAAATTCAATACAAAAGCCTCCTGTACTCTTTCAAAAACATACTCTTTGAAAAAGCCACGTTCGGAAAACATTCGCAAGCTGCATCTGTCTGCCCAGGTTTTTCTCAAAGAGCCTGGTTTAGTTTTCCTGTCATCTAATATTTTGTCAGTGTCTACTTTGTCTCTGTCGTATAAAGTTGTGGTGCTAAATTAGTGATAGCTCCACAATATATGGATTTGTGTGGAGTCTCAATCTGAGTGGTTTCCACTACACCCAGAGTTCCATACAAAATTTTGTAATAAATGGTTGCAACATTACATTTTTTTTTTAAACTTGGAAATGTATACAACTGTGCTAAGAATTCCACTTAGATGGATCTTTGCATTCTTGCTGTCTACAGCTATCAGAAACTATAGGATCGGGGCTGTGGAAGTATCTTGAGTAGATTATAGAATGGCTTCATGATTTGAAATTTCAGTGTTATTTAGTTAAGTGCATACGTTTATAGATTAGTTTGGAATTAGGAAGGGACAGTTTTAAATTGCAGGGTATTGGGAGAATTATAGTTAGAAATCTACACTTGCTCTGAACCTTTTGTTGTATAACTGATAGACTCTCATTAGTTAAACGAGATTGTTGTAAAATTCTAGACTAAAAAGAGCTCTCTCTGTCAAAAGAGAAGTGGGGTAAAGGATAAAAAGTTTGTCACTTTCTTGGTGGAACAAGAATATAGAACTAAGAAGAAGATTGTTAGGCTTAGTTTGTTTTGGAAAGTCTAAATTTACAGGTGTGTTTAAGAAATTACCACATTGTAGGAAGTTGGACTAAATCCTGAAATTATTGCAGCACAGTGTTGATAAAAGCTAAAAGAGGGCCAGCTCTCAGAGTAAATGAGACCAGGGATATGGCTGTCATCCACTTCTTGCCTTTAAGGAAACAAAGAGAGGCAAGACTTAACAGATTGAGGAATCCTTGGTACCCTCATCCTGTTTCAGGGGAAGGGTGAGAGGATTCAAATATAGACTGAATCCTCAGAGTTAAGCTGAAGAGGGTCGAACCTGAATTATTGGTTAAATGGTGTGAAGCCATTTAACCCTCCACCAAACCCAATTAAGTAGAGAAGTTATCATCTCTCTCCATTATTACGTTAATGAAGTTGAGGCCTGTCACTTAAAACCCATCCCTGTATTTGTGTTGTTTTCACCTGCATGTCCTGATTTAAAATGACTGCTTACATACTTTTACTTGGAACTTTTAGTTTTGCATTGTAAAAAAGCAAATTAAATCTAAATGATTCTAGTTAGATACTATGAAAATTTAGTGACTTAAACACACTAATCAATATATTTGACTGCTATTTTATAGAACTATGGGTGTGTGTCAGTCTGTACCCCTATGTGCACCCCTTTTCCAAGATTATGATACATTTTGTACAAAGTATGTCTTGTGAGGTATCATTTGAAAACTCATGATTTGCTGATCTTTCTTGTCCTGATAAAATAAGTGTGCAACATTTTGTGTAAAGTTATAAGATTCTACTGTTTGCGGTTAGTAAGACATATTCCAAATCTGGGGAAGGAGCCACAAACCAGTTCCTCAGAGACAAAAGGCAAAGTGATGCCTAAGCCAGGTGTAAATGAAATCAAATGGACCATCACCTGGTTAAGTGGCCATTCTTTGGCCAGAAAAAGGGTGTGAGAGAGAAATTTATATCTTGGCAAAGAAACAGCTGGAGATGCCTGTCTCCTGAACCCCAGCTTGAGATGATACTCAAAGAAAAGGCAGAACACAATGCCATCCACAGCCTCAGAAACAACTCTGACATCATAATCAAAAAGGCTGACAAAGGAGGTGCTGTTGTCGTCATGAATAGGTCGGAATATGAACAAGAGGCTGCTAGGCAGCTCTACAACACCACTTTCTACAAGCCATTGCCCTCTAATCCCACTGAGGGTTACCAAAAGAAACTGCAGCATTTGCTCAAGAAACTCCCTGAAAAAGCACAAGAACAAATCTGCACAGACACACCCCTAGAACTCCCGATCAGGGATATTCTATCTGTTACCCAAGATCCATAAACCTGGAAATCCTGGATGCCCCATCATCTCAGGCATTGGCACCCTAACAGCAGGATTGTCTGGCTATGTAGCTCCCTCTTCGGGCCCTACACTACCAGCTATCTTTGAGACACCACTGACTTCCTGAGGAAACTACAATCCATCGGTGATCTTCCTGAAAACACCATCCTAGCCACTATGGATGTAGAAGCCCTCTACACCAACATTCCACACAAGATGGACTACAGGCCATCAGGAACAGTATCCCCGATAATGTCACGGCAAACCTGGTGGCTGAACTTTGTGACTTTGTCCTCACCCATAACTATTTCACATTTGGGGACAATGTATATACCTTTAAATCAAGGCACTGCTATGGGTACCCGCATGGCCCCACAGTATGCCAACATTTTTATGGCTGACTTAGAACAACGCTTCCTCAGCTCTTGTCCCCTAAAGCCCCTACTCTACTTGCGCTACATTGATGATCTCTTCATCATCTGGACCCATGGAAAAGAAGCTCTTGAGGAATTCCACCATGATTTCAACAATTTCCATCCCACCATCAGCCTCGGCCTGGTCCAGTCCACACAAGAGATCCACTTCCTGGACACTACAGTGCTAATAAGCGATGGTCACATAAACACCACCCTATACCGGAAACCTACTGACCGCTATGCTTACCTACATGCCTCCAGCTGTCATCCAAATCACACCAAGCGATCCATTGTCTACAGCCAAGCTCTACGATACAACTGCATTTGTTCCAATCCCTCAGACAGAGACAAACACCTACACAATCTCTATCAAGCATTCTTACAACTGCAGTACCCACTGCTGAAGTGAAGAAACAGATTGCCAGAGCCTATAGAGTACCCAGAAGTCACCTATTACAGGACAGGCCCAACAAAGAAAATAACAGAACGCCACTAGCCATCACCTTCAGCCCCCAACTAAAACCTCTCCAGCGCATCATCAAGGATCTACAACCTATCCTGAAGGATGACCCATCACTCTCACAGATCTTGGGAGACAGAGAAACCAGTCAGAGAACACTTCAATCTCTCTGAAAAAAGAAAAGGAGTACTTGTGGCACCTCAGAGACTAACCAGTTTATTTGAGCATAAGCTTTCATGAGCTACAGCTCACTTTGAGGGGAAAGACTGGGACTGGGAATTTGCTGGTGTTGCTTTGCAGTGTGATTCAAAAGTGGCTGGCCATAGCTCTTGTACTGTATAGCTGGGAGTATTTACATGCTGAAGGCTGTGTGCGCGCAGACCAGGAGTGGTTGCTCTCACAACAAAGCAATGTAAAAGGCACCCTAGGCTGGAGAATTGAGGGGACACAGCTGTTCAACAGTCCAAATTGTACCCTGGGGAATGTCACAGTGTGTAATATACACATATGCCCTGTGATATGACAATCATTTCCACTCCTAGTTCTGGCTCCCCAGTCTCCCACATCAAAATATTGTATTGTGGATGACAGATTCTTTTCTGTCCAGGAGAATAAGAGCTGTTTGTTGCACTAATTAAAGATTATGTTTGTCTCCTACACCCTACAAGCTCCTGTTTTCTGTAATAACACCTTGATGGATAATCTCAGTTTTGAAGCCAGTCCAAACAAGAAATGCTCAGTACTACTAATATATATATCCTGTTGTGAACCACAGTAACCTCCGATCTGGAGATCTGCTACTGAAAGTATAAAGATACATAAATAGTCTTTAAATTCTGCTATATTATTGGATTGAAAATAATGAAAAGCATCTGTCGTACATGATTTAGCCACTTGATTTCAAATTTGTGCTCCAAATCACTGTAATACTTTATATAGATTAAACTGATACATGTTCAGTATTTATCAATATTACTACTTGTAATTTTAAGACAGTCCATGGAATGCATACTCCAAACTTGTATTAACTACCCTTGAGTTCTTCTTTGAGTAGAGGTAGCCGTGTATTCTATCTGAGTGTGCACACTGGAGCAGGAGAACTTTGCCTAGCACTATCCACAGAGGCAGTGCTCACGCCCTTTTGCCCTAGCCCCTCCGCAAGCCTATAAGGGCAGCACCTCCATGATCCCCCTCAGTTCCTTCTCACCGCATGTGGCTAGAGAGGCCTTACACATCCTCCATTGTGCCCTTGGCACTTTCTGGACATGTCACAAAGCCACCAGGTCTTACAGGACAGCAGCTCACTTCTCCTGGGCTGCAGACTGTGGAGTTGAGGCCGGGCCAGGCACCAAAGCCCCACTTAACTCGGGAGCATCCTTTGGCACCATCATTATCTTGGCATCAGATCCCATCATTACATTCAGTACTGGCCTCAGTGCTGACTCCTCTCCTGGTACCGGGGTGGAAGTGTGTCTCATTCAGTGCCACTGGTGTCAGTTCCCCACTTGGCTTCGGCACTGATGCCGCTTCCTTATTGGGCTTCAGATGAATCTGACTGGTTGTTTTTCCATTGGGGATGGCTCCCCCGTTGTCACTACAAAACCTCTGGGTTTCTTCAAGATCCAGGTCAGGGTTGTCCTCCCACTCCTTTTTGGATTTGTGCCAAGAATTGCCTTTGGATCACTGTCGGTGCTGAGATTGGCATTTTCCATGCAGATGAGACAGAAGCTCATGGCCTGGTGCCTACTGGCCACCAATCATAGAATCATAAGACTGGAAGGGACCTTGAGAGGTCATCTAGTCGAGTCCCCTGCACTCATGGCAGGACTAGGTATTATCTAGACCATTCCTGACAGGTGTTTGTCTAACCTGCTCTTAAAGATCTCCAATGATGGAGAACCTCCCTAGGCAATTTATTCCTGTGCTTAACCACCCTGACAGTTAGGAAGTTTTTAGTTTTTGTCTTATCCATAAGCCCAGTGCTCCTCCATCCCTGAGGTCCTGCTCTTCAACCTGCTCCAGAGCAAGATTGCTGTCCTGACAGTGGTTCCCATGACCACTGAGTCTATTTTCTTTGGTCCTATGCGGCTCTTCTGATTGGATTCTGTGGCACAAGAACAGGATTTACTGTTGACCACCTCCTTGTCTGTCCCAGATGATTACTATGCTGGAATCTTCCTCTCCCTTGGCACCTAAGGACTTAAAGGCATATGAAGACCTCCTGAGGCATATGTCTGCTACCCTATCTGTAATGTATAGGGTATATGCACACAAAAAAACAGATTTCATGAGGAGAGACCAGGTTTCACGGTCCAGGACGTGTTTTTCATGGCCGTGAATTTGGTAGGACCCCACTTATGGTAGTGAACGTGTGCCAGGGCATTTCCATTGCTCAGTCTTTACCAACCAGAACTATTGTCATCTATGCCACCTTATAGGTTGGGGAGCGTATCTGGAATCACTGAAGGTCCAAGGACTGTGGTCAAAATGGGAAGCTTCTCTTCAGATCAATGTCCTGGGGCTTCATGCCATCTACAGTGCTTGTCAGACCTTTCAAGATCACAGATGGACTCAGCGGTTCTCATATTCACTGACAATACTATGGCGATGTATTATGTTTACAGGCAGAGGGGAGTATATTCTAATGTGCTTTGTCAGAAGGCAATCAGGTTCTGGCAGTTTTGCAGCGGAGAAGACATTACCCACATGGCCTGTCATTTGTCTGAGATCCACAATCACTTGGTGGATCACCTCAGCAGGAATTTCTCCTTGAATTTCTCCTTCTCTCTTTGCAAGTGATCTCAGAAGCCCAGCATCCTGCAGTCCATCTTCACAGTTTGGGACATCCTGGCAATCAACCTGTTCGCGATGAGAGAAAACAATACATTCCAGCTGTTTTGCTCATGGGGGGTTCTTTGGCCAATGTTTTTCACCTGAGCTGGAAATTTGTACAGTTGTATGCCTTTCCTCCAATTTTGATCTTCCTGCAGGTCATTGTCAAGCTGAAGTTGAACCATGACAGACTCATTCTCATTTTCCAGCGTGGCGGAGACAGTGTTGATTCTCCAACCCTGTGTTATCAATCTGGCCTCCCAAATCCCTTCCTCTCCATCACATCCTCCTGACTCAGCATGACAGTCAGGTTTTGCATCCCGCATCTCACAGCACGGATGCTGCATGGTTAAATGAGGAAGAGAAATGTTGTTCGGCGGCATCCCAGCAGGTCTTGCTTAACAGAAGGAAGCCCTCCACTTGGGTGGCATATTCAGCCAAGTGGAAGTGGTTCTTGGTGTTGTCGTTAGCCCAGGTCATTAGCCCTGTCACACCTTCAGTCTTCCGCTTAGTTCATTGAGAATCCACACAGCAATGATTTTGGCATTTCATCTCCCTATTCATGGGAAGTCGGTGTTTTCAAATCCCATGACAGTAAGGTTCCTGAAAGGTGTCACTTGTCTCCACCCACTGGTTAAAGAGAGAGTTCCTTTGTGACACCTTAATACTGTTTTAGCGGTTCTTATGTTCGAGCCTTTGGCAAATTCTTTTCTCCCTTCTGCGTCAGAAAACTGCCTTCTTTGTGGCAATAATGTCTGCAAGCAGAGTGCATGAGTTACAGACTTTGATGGCAGAACCTCCTTACATGCAATTTTCCAAAGACAAAGTAACCCTGTGGCTATACCCTAAGTTTTTAACTAAGGTGGTTTCCGAGTTTCATCTGAGCCAAGTTATATGTCTACTGCTATTCTTCCCTAAGCTGCATTCAACCCCAGAGCATCAATGTGTCTACACTTTGTATGTCTAGGGTTTTATCTGGACAGAATTAAATCTTTCCATTCCTTACTATGTCTGTTTGTTTCATATGCGAACTAAATGAAGGATCAAGCAGTTTCTTCACAGGCAGTCTCCAGGTGGACAACTTCCTGTATCATGACAGCATATGAAGTAGCCCAGGCTACGCCTCCTCAAGAGAGTACAAGCTCATTCTATGTGAGCTCAGGCAATGTTAATGGCATTTCTAAATGACATTTCCATATTGGACATTTGCAGGGAGGCCACAGAAATTATAGTAATCAAGATAGAAAATAATGAGGCTGCAAGGAAATTGGCACACGTGCACACACATACAAAAGAAACAGGTTTGGCTTGATTGGAACTAATTCAACAAGATTCTGAAAACTCTGCACATGTTTGCTTGTACCTGTTTAATAAACAGAAGAAAAATGTTTGGAAACAGTTTGTTTAATGATTACTTAATTGCTGTTAAAACATAATAGAGCTCCCAGGACTACTGGCGCTGCGAGTGCTTTGTGTCATTCAACAGTACCTCTGGTAGCCAAGAAAAGTTAATGAGATGTGTTAATTTTATCCTCAGGGAGTCCTATCCTCCTTAGCCAGAAGGATAGTAGTTGTGGTGTGGTCTCTTGGAGGTGAGACTAGAAAGCAGCAGATTACAGAGATCCTGAGACCATCCAGTAGGGATGTAGAGGAGCTCTTATAGCACATTGCTATATACAAGAGGTGGGAAACGGGATGGTAATTTATAGTTTCTTATGTAGGATTTATAATTACATAAGAATGGCTATGCTGGGTCAGACCATCTAGCCCAATGTTCTGACTTCCAACAGCTGGCCAATGCCGGGTGCTTTAGAGGGAATGAACAGAACAGGCAATCCTCTCCAGTCGTGCCCCCCCCCCCGCCTTACCATTCATAGAATTTGTTGCACACCCTCCCTATTACTTATAATCTGAAATAATGCCTTTAATTCTGTGCTGTTGCTGGCGGTGGTACTGCCTTCAGAGCTGGGCAGCTGGAAATTGGCAGCTGCTGGCCAGGGCGTTGGTGTTGTTTGCAGCATGGGAGGATTATATTTTTAATCCTGCTCCTGTATCGCCCTCAATATTCCACAATACCCATTCCATTTTTATCCTGCACCCGCTATTATGGCAGAGGGTCCTGGGGGACCCATAGTCTTCTTTGCAATCTCCAGAGAACCTCTTGTGTCTCCCCACCGGCCCCCCAGGAGGAAGTGCCCCCTGGTTGGCATACCTCTGATGCAGTTATCCATCCCCTGTTGTCCACTTGCACCTTCTGGCAGCCATAGGCTAGGGATACCCAGAGCATGGGGTTACATCCCTGACCATTTTGATTAATAGCCATTGATGGACCTAGCCTCCCTGAACTTATCTAATTATTTTTTGAACCCAGTAATAATTTTGGCCTTCACAGCATCCCTGGCAATGAGTTCCACAGGTTCACTGTACATTTTGTGAAGAAGTACTTCCTTTTGTTTGTTTTAAACTTGCTGCCTGTTGATTTCATTGGGTGACCCTGGTTCTTGTGTTATGTGTAGGGCCCTAACCAAATTTTTGGCCATGAAAATGCATCACGGACTGTGAAATCTGGTCTCCCCCCGTGAATTCTGATGTTTTGTGTGCTTTTACCCTATATGGTACAGATTTCACGGGGGGAGACCAGCATTTCTCAAATTGGGGGTCCTGACCCAAAAGGGAGTTGCAGGGGGGTTGCCAGGTTATTTTAGGGGGGTTGTGGTATTGCCACACTTACTTCTGCACTGCCTTCAGAGCAGGGTGGCCATAGAGTGACAGCTGTTGGCCAGGGCATCCATCTCTGAAGGCAACGCCCCACCCAGCAGTAGTGCAGAAGTAAGGGTGGAAATACCATACCATGCCATCTTTGCTATTGCGCTGCTGGCCAGCAGCCGCTGCTTTCCAGCTGCCCGGCTCTGAAGGCAGCGCTGCCGCCAGTAGCAGTGCAGAAGTAAGGGTAGCAGCACTGCGACCCCCTCCCCCCAATTCCTTTTGGGTCAGGCCCCCTACAATTACAACACTGTGAAATTTCAGATTTAAATGGCTGAAATCATGAGATTTATGATTTTTAAAATCCTTGACTGTGAAATTGACCAAAATGGACTGTGAATTTGGTAGGGCCCGAGTTATGTGAAGGAGCAAGTGATACTTCTCATTCACTTTCTCCACACCATTCATGATTTTATAGACCTCGATCATCTCCCCCTTTACTCATCTCTTTTCCAAGCTGAAAAGTCCCAGTCTTTTTTAATCTTTCCTCATATGGAATCTGTCCATACCCTTAATCATTTTGGTTGCCCGTCTCTGTACTTTTCCCATTCCAATATATCTTTTTTGAGATAAGGCAACCAGAACTGTACACTTTTTTAATTAGCTGGCTGCCATTACTTGTGTTATAAGCTTATAAATGAAAACTTTAATCTGGGGGAATATTGCAAAAAATATATAACTATTTACTTTACTATTTAAATTATTTACTTTGATCAATTTGCATTCATTTTCTTTGAACATTTCTGAGCTCAAATTTTATTGGCACAAATCACTGACTGCAACTGAGGAACACAATTCTGAATACTAATTTCTAGTTGTGAATACTTGCAACAAACTGTTTAGTAAAGAAAATCCAAAATCATAATTGATTGCTAACATAAAAAATTTTCCGTTTAGAAATTGAGTCCACTATGATGTTGCATTTAAAAATAGGAACATTTACTTCCACTGTTGCATAATCATAGTCTTTGCTCCCACACTAACATATTCATTAATTTCTAGCTAAATTTGTTGGGCTACATAGTACATCAGTTCTCCACGTTCTCTAATGTGTTCCTTCTACTAACCCAAGTCCATGTAACTACAACTTCTTTCTGAAAAACCTACATCTGTTTGCATGATTAATATAGGATTGATATAGTAAATCACATTGCATGTATTTTTGTGTGTGATTTATTTGTTTATAGAAGTTGGTGTTATATTGGGCATAATGGCTGAAATGTGTTTGTGGTGTTGTTGTTGTAAATATTAGGAAAATTTATATGCATGAGTAATCTGTGTTGGAGATTGGTCTAAAATTGGTGTTTTTATCTAAAAAATAAAGCCTTGAAATCTGCATTGGTTTATTGTATTTATGGTCAAAGATCAGGCTGCAAGTTGATTGTTCATGATGAGGGTGGAGGTATGTGGGCATTGAGCTGTAGATGAGGCTGAAAAATGGAATTGATGAGATGAGTGTATGTAAAATGCTAACTGAGTTAACCACTTATTTTCTTGCTTTTTTCACTTTGCATTGGTGAATTGTGTGAAGTCTAGCCACTTTAACTTTTAAGGGCCTGATTATTTTAGAGGTGCTGAGCATCCACAACTGGAGCTGAAGTCAGGGCGATTTGTTGATGCTCATCACTTTTGAAAAACTAGTTTGAGATTTTGAAAATTATTTCCAGGTTTTGGATTATATATATTAAAGTTGATAGTCAAATGGATAGTTATCAATGTTAACTACTGTATGTCTGTAGTGGAAGTCCATTGTCTCCCATACCTACCTAAATAACTTTGTGTCAACTCCTGACTCTTGCAGAGCTGCACTTCTGCCTGAAGTCCCTCATACAGTGCCTCGTTTCCACTCCAACATGCACAAACTGGTTTACGCCATACTCCGTATACTTCACCCTGTATCTGTATACCCTGTGCTTCCTTAGTATATTCAGTTTTTGTATGCTGAAATATATCAATTGTGACATGTTTTCAGCTGGAGATGATTTTTAAAAAGGCATTTTTTCTTTTCTCCAAAACTTTGTTGAAAAATGTTGTTTTGAGTCTGAAACTCAAATGTCTAGCAGCATCTAGTTAATGTTAAAAGGATAAATGTAGAAGATCAGTAGAAAGGGGCGTGGTGGGGTGCGAGGATGTATTTGGGCTGTGTATCTTTAGAAATTGGGTGGAGGGAAGTAGGTGTGTGTAGAATATGGAACTGTAGGATGCCTGATTAATCTGAGCTATTCCCCTGGCTAATCTTGGTGAATGTGACAGTCTTTAGCAGAGGACATTTTAAAAATGTTTTCTCTCCAAATGTTAGTAACTACTATTTGTTATATCCATACATAGATAGATAAAATATTTTGTCCATTGAATTGTGATAGAGCAAAATTTATATATGAAATTTAATCATTAAAGTGTGGAACAACGTCATTCTTGTCCCTTTTCAAAGCAAATCTGAAGGCAGTCTTAATTTATTCAGTCACTACGGATACCTTCATAATTATTGTACTTCCAGGAAAATGAATGTTTTGGGTTTCTTATTTTTCTTAAATATAAATAATTTTATCACTTAATTTTGCATTTATAAAGTAGAAAATGCATAGAGAATTTGAGAAAACAGTATTTATTTATCTTACTACTCTGTGTAGAATTCCTTAGAGTAAAGATGGGACTCTTCACAGCACATTTGTTCTATATGACTGAACTGCTGTGCTGCTTCACTACTTTCTTTCCATTCTCCGCCCCCCTCCCCGCCCCATGTAAGAACATGATGCATGGAGTTGAAAGATTTTTTTAACCAATATATATTTCTCTTAGTAAATAGTTTTTTTTATTGTATTTTATTTTATTTTATTTTTGTATAGAAACTACACTATTATAGAGACTAACAACTTATTTGGGCATAAGCTTTCGTGGGCTAATACATTTGTTAGTCTCTAAGGTGCCACAAGGACTCCTCGCTGTTTTTGCTGATACAGACTAACACGGCTACCACTCTGAAACCTACACTGGGAACTAGTCAATGTACGAGTATACTTAAGTAAATTTGAAAAAATAAGACATTGCTTGTTTCATTTTTATAACTTTAAATTAAAAAAGATTGGTGGATGCAGAATTTCACTTGTCATGTCTATTGGGCCTGATTAGCAGTTCTTTTTCCTTCATTCATAATTAGAATGTTGCTTGGCATGTGTCGTTAGTTGGTATTCTCCCCTTACGTAATTTATATCGTTACCTAACATTATACCATGTTACTGGTAGCTTGAATGAAGAAATAGCTGATGTCGTGGCCATCATATAGTTTACCGTTCATATTTTTTATTATGCTTTTTCTCTTCATTATTTGTCTTTTCAAGGTTTATATGAAGATCAGATTTTTCTGCTGCATTGTCTTCTTGTTATTAAATCTTTTTTCTGTTAATAAGCTATAATGTAGTGAGCATGATTTAAATTGTAGACATAATTATAATAAAGAGTATAAGTATGATAGTGATCAAAGTAAATTAAATTATTGACTAGCCTTCTAGATGACTGTATTATTACTGAATATTTTTTATTTCAATTATAAAGTGGTAAAGGATCTTTATTAGGAATAAACTGAGCATTTTTTTAATGATAGGCTTCAGAGTATTTGTGAAGTACACTAATTTGTCATGAAAACAACTATTATGTATGGTACACATCACTGCTCTTGCCATGTTTGTATGCACACAGATACCTTGGGATGAACGTTTTCAAAATCTACCTGAAGTAATTGCCTCAATGGTACTTTAAAAAAAATAGGAAAAAAGTCCAACTACTAATATTTTAATTAGAAAAATGTAATTTTTTTAGTTTAATATGATGAATCCAATCTATTGATTCACGTGTATTATTTGTATTACACCATAAAATATACATGGTTTCCTGAACAAACAATGGATGAGGTTCCTCTCCCAAAGAATTTACAGTATAGGCATATGAGTAACTTTGCTTATGTGAGTAGTTCTGTTGAATTTATGTTCAAACATTTTGATCTGTGTCATCACTTTTGCTTTTATGATATAGAAAACACATGGAAAATTGAATAATTCACACCAGGTGCACATAGAGTATCTTATTACAAGAGCAAGCCAGACAAGTGCATTTGGGAATATTAAGTGCAGGAGTCCTTTTGCATATATGCTGCTTCTAATTTAGAACTTTATGCTTTTCAGATAGCTGTCAGGATAAAATTCTGAATTACTGCAGATCTTGTGCTGTGAGGAGAGTGATAGTCTGTGTTTTGCCTTTGATTAGGGGAAAACAAGTGGTAAAAGATATAGTCCATATGAACTCTTTTTGAACCTTCCAACCAGTCTTTACAATTTGTGTATAAGAGAAAGATTGTTCGAACTGTAAATATACTTCTTTTCTTTATCAGGCGTGTTTCCTATTGGTTGCCTAGCAACCATTATTTTGCCATACATTCATGTAAGACATTAATTCCTTTTACTACCCTTATGTTTTGTGCTTTTGTAGTAATAAATATTAATATATTCAAAAATCAGATGTTTTATTATATCTGCACTCATCTAACAAGGGTCAATGGCTTACACAGTGTCTTCACAGATAGTTGTGGAGTTGTAATTATGTGTATTTTGTATAGCCAAAATAGGATTCTCCACTAACACATAATCCAATGTCTGGGTTAGGATAACAGATTTATAAAAAATGTAGAGAACTTTTTTCCATGTTAATGCTTTGACTTCTACCACTTCATTACTTTGCGAGTCAGCTTCTTATTGGAATGATGATAGAATTAAAGTCAAAAGACGCTATTAAGAATAAAAATGTTTTTCCATATCTGGGACAATTCTCCACTGAAAGTTAATAACTCCGGTCCTTCTGATTTTCAACTCAGACAAAATTATAACTCTATGTGGTTCCTGATAACTTTTGAGGGAAATTCCTGTGGCAAATGCATTTCTTGAATGAGATTCTACTGACTTGCTGGCAACAAATATGTCCGGTTCTTGCTATTCATTAATGAAGTTGCCACTCTTCATATACTTTCACTGGCAATAACAGTGCATCTGTATGATAAGTGCTAACTAAAATGCTTTATTCATTTGGCAAAATTAACAAGTCTAAAATGCATTTCCCTTTTAAGAAATACATGGTTGTGTATGTAGGTTTGCATTTGTTTTTGTGGCCAGATACGCACATTACTGTAGAACAGACAAATAAGATTCCTGTGTCTTTATTGTTTTGTTCTTTGTGTCTGTCTTCTTAGAATGGGTCAATAGCTACAGAAAATTAGTTGTGCTATAGAATATAAACACTATATCCATAACTACTACCGCTGGACTTCCTAGACTAGTGCATTCCTAGTCAAATCACATTCATATCTGGCATTGGAGGTGAAAATCATGTATGCAGGAATGCTGCACTACTTTCCTCTGTAGTTACTTTTATCAGTTTCTGGTAGATGCTGGCTGAAAAGTGGCCATCTGTATTGGGCCAGTCGTCTCATTGCTAGAGGTAGCCTTTAAGAGCCACATGTTGAGAATCTCTGGTTCAGGGCTCTCTGAGTTGCATAAAGGGTTAAGTATACTGCTTGTAACTATTGTCAAAGAGTCCTCCTTCCCTTTCCCATCTTCAAAGGGCTTTAAATTATGTGAAAAATGTTACATAAATGCAAAGTATATTGTTATTAAATTTAATGTAATTCAATTGTAATTCTATAATAACACTATTTTAGGGATCTGTACCTTGCCCATTGCCATGGCACCTAAATGCTTTCAAATAAACTATATTTGCCTTACAGAGTGAGGGATTAAAGAATGCTATTAAAAACATGAACCATTGATACATTTTATGTATATTTTTTGTGCAAGGCCATATGTTTCTTGACAGTCTTGGAGTTAGGAAAATGTATGATAGTTCATAGATGGAATGGAATGGAAAAGTAAATACAGTTTAAAAAAGGCCCCAGAAACTGTAGGCACTCAAAATAAAGCTGGTGACATTTAGCATTTGTACGGCCTTTTGTATTTGAAGAACTGTCCAAACATGATTTAATTCTTAATACTTACATAGCACAGGTAAGTATTATTATCCCTATTTTACATATGGGAAAGCTGAGGCACAGGGAAATTAAATGAATTGTTTAACAGTTACATTGTTGGAGCATAATTAGAACACAGGGTGTTCCTGGCTTTCACACTCTTCTACAGAACAGTGGATCATGTCTTTCTCTTTTGTTAGTTTAAAATGCTCTATTTATCTTGGTATAGTTGTTGAACTATAACTCCTTGGAAGTTGTTAACTGAATAGTCTATCAGCTGTGCCATTTTATAGCAGTTTTATGTAGTCACTATGGTTTGTGGATGAGTACTTTCTTTGTGTCAGATAATGAAGGAGTGATGCTATACTGTGCTTTTTCCTAAAGGCATTTTCATTTATGATTATATGTTCAATCACCCTTTTTTACCAGTTGGCGTACGAACCATTTAGAATTTATTTTTAAAAGGCAACACTGGGGTTAAAAGCAGTGGATGTTAACATTTTGACATTCCTTATCGTTGCTTAAGAATTCAAATATTTGTTATATCTGTTTGTGTGTGGGGGTGGGTGGGTGCATATGTGTGTGTACAAGTTTAAAAAAGTACTGGTCGAACCACTGTGGTTTGATTACTATACATGGTACGCATGTATACATATGTGTATGCATAGTTATCAAACCACACTGCTCCTGCCAACGATTTTTAGATTTGTGCATTAACAGGATTTTTAAATGATAGACTGTACCTGCTTCATGATTTAATATTTCATACTTTCTTTTTCATTTTCTTTTAGGCAAAAGTGGTTATTGTGACATGGGTCAGACCTTTTCAAAATAAGGATTTTACAACTTTCCTTGTAATAGATATGCTTATTCTTCTCTTCTAGTTCTATTTTTGTAATTTTTTTTAACGTTAAGAGGCATACCAAATCGATGATAGAAAAGAGCATGAGCGAAACCAATTCTGTTTCCAGAGACCCTAAACTGTTCAACTTAACTAAGCATATTTTAGGACAGTACCTTATCTAAAATGCTATAGAATTCTAGAAGTTACACTTGATAATGCTTTCTTTATTCATAGTTATGTTGTTGGGCCTTGTTCAAGCAGAAGACTTCCACTTTAGTTACACAGAGTCCTAAGAGCTGTGGAATCTGCACAGTACTGTTTGCTAGTTACTTGTGTTGCTTTCCATCACTTGAGACATCTAAAACTAGATCTGGCAAGGCAGCATGGCAAATGTGTATAGAGCCAGTAACATTTCAGGTTGGAAAAGCGGGAGTATATATTTATTAAGGTGAATTTGGCAAGACAGACTTGATTACTACAAAGCTGTCTGAAGTTTTGATGTTTCCCTACGATAGAGTAGGATAGCTATTAGACTGCCTTAAAAGAAGAAACAAAAAGAATCACGTCCAGGATCCTCATAGGCTCTGTCCTAGTTAAACCTATTGTCTCAGTAATACAGGACAGCGCTGGAAAAAGGGAAGCCTGTATTTAATTTAAAACATCCTGGACCTGCGTTGCCCTAAAGAAATCTCAAGAAAATTGGGTTCCACATGGTTTCCCAGTCTCCATCATTCCCTCCATGGACTCAGGTGACTGGTACGCCGCCCTCGGCTGAAAGGATGCATACTTTCACATTTCTATCTTCCGTGGCCACAGAAGATTTCCCAGGTTTATAGTGGATCATCACAACTACCAATTCACTGCCTTTTCCTTTGGCCTATAGACAGCCCCACAAGTTTTTATGAAGAGTATGGTGGCTGTAACAGCCTTCCTCAGGCAGTGAGGCATTCAGGTCTATCCATAACTCAAGAACTCGCTGATAAATGTCAGTTGCAGGCTCAAGTGCAAGACAGCATCAGCATGGTCCGAACCACCTTCAGTGCAGTGGGCCTGCTGATAAACAAGCAGAAGTAATTTCTTGTCCCAGTTCAGAGAATAGAATTTATTCTATTGCTCAACTCAGCCCAATTCAGGGCCTTCCTGCCAGAGGCCCGCTTCCAGATCATGGCAAACCTGATAGCTAAGGTCATGGCGCACCCAGCAATGACTGGGTCATATGGCAGCTTGCACTTCCATGGTTCAAGACACAAGGCTGCACCCCAGGCCCCTCCAGATGTGTCTAGCATCAGTATACTCCTGAGCAGACACCAGTTGGACTCAGTATTTACAGTCCCTCCCCCAGTTCTTGCGTCCCTGGGCTGGAGGAAGGAACCAAGGTCAGTAATGCTGGGGGTGCCCTTGGTTGCTCAATAGCCATTGGTATTTTTAATCTTGGATGTGTCAGACCTAGGTTGGAGAGCCCCGCCTCAACAATCTCAGGACTCATGGCCTCTGGTCCTGGGAAGAACTCTCCTTGCACATGAAAGTCAGGGAACTCAGGGCAGTGCACCTGGCTTGCCAAATGTTCATTCCCCAGGTCTCAGGCAGTGTGACTCAAGTCCTGACAGACAAAACAGTGGCCATGTTCTATATGAACAAGCAAGGAGGGGCCCAATCCTCTGCTATGTGCCATGAGGCCATCCGTCTATGGGACTTCTGTGCAATTCGCTCCATTCATTTTGAGGCCCTGTACCTTCTGGGAGCCCCGAATGTATTGTTAGATCACATCGGCAGGTCCTTCTCTCACCACGAGTGGTCTCTTTACCCAGAGGTGGTCAGTGTCATCTTCCAAAAGTGGGGGCCTTCCCAGGTGGAGTTGTTCGCCACCAGGCAGAACAGAAAATGCCATCAGTGCCGTTCGCTGCATGGGCACAGTACAGGCTCCCTCTCAGACGCCTTCCTGCTCTTGTGGGCAAAACCGCGTACTGTATACCTTTCCCCCAAACCCCTTGGTTAACAAGCTTCTTCTAAAAATCAAATGGGACAAGGCAAGAATTATCCTGATACCACTGGCGTGGCCACACCAGCATTGGTTCAGCAAGCCTCTAGATCTCTCAGTGGCAGCTCCACTCTCACGCCTTCTCTGCCCTAACTTGACTTCACATGACCATGTCTGATTGCTTCACGAAACCTCGCCTCCCAGCACCTAACTAACTAGATGCTGCATGGCTGAACCCTGAAGAGTGAGCCTGCTTGGAACAGGTTTGACAAGTCTTGCTAAGTAGTAGGTAGCCTTCCATCAGGGCTAGCTACTTGGCCCAGTGGAAACTTTCACTTGTTGGGCCTCTGAACAAGATCACTCTCAATCTCTATCTTCTCTTCAGTCTACCTTGGACTGTTTGCTCTACCTAAAGCAGCAGGGTCTGGCACTCTGTTAAAGTTCATTTGGTGGCCATCTCAACATAATAAAAACATTATAATAAAGATTCTGAATAAATGTAAGTTTAAAAACAGTATAGTTGCTTAAATAAATGTTTATAGATATGCTGTATCCTCCTGGTTAGCAAAAAGAAGCAACATATGTAGTTCAAATCAACATGTTTTAATGGTTGCCAACCAATGAGAATCAACCTTTCTTTAGAAAAATAACTTAAAAGTACAAATGCAAAACATGATTAAAATCAGTGATTTAAATCATGCTGTCCTGCATGTCCATAGTGTAGATATACTTGAGTAAAGAAAACCGTAAAGACTCAAAATGAATTGACTTCAACTTAATTTCCCAAGAACAATAGAAGGTTTAGAAGCGTAAACATTTCAGTACAGCTGAAATGAGTTAAAGCTTTGTTCAGAGTCGCCTACTGAGGTCGGAAAGTGCTGCCCCTAGTGGTTTTCCCCAGTGACTGGCAGGAAGTGCTGCTTCTGGAAATGCAGGTTCAGTGTAGTGAAGAACAAGCAGCCTGAAGACAGGCAGGGCTTAAATGAACGTGAGAGAGGGGTTTTTTTTTCCAATTTTTGAGTCTAATTTCAGTCTTGGCGCCTGATAACATCAATGATTCAGTCAACTTTTTATTGAAGTTTTAGAAGCAGGCAGCCTTCATTTTAGTAGCAGTGTGAATTTCAATGTAAGAATTACCTTTTATTTTTGAAATGTGATTTCACTGTCAGATAAAGGCCATTTCATCTGTATAGAAACAATAGCTGGTTAGGCTTATCATAGGTGACCATGCCTTAAGGATAGCCCATAAAATGCACCTTCTCCTTACTTCCCTATTATTTTTTAAAGATGTAATTCTGAATATGAGTTGGTATTACCTGAATATGAGTTGGTCAGCATTTGAGACATCTCTAACTGTCAGATCAATAAAGTTCCTCTGGAATAGATTTAGTTTTCCATTTGCAGGTTTACGGAGCTATCAAAGGCATATTTTAAATACTGAGGTAGAGTGGGTTTAAAATTAAAAGCTTTTTTTCCCCTGTAATCATTTCATTTTAATAAACCTAATAGGGGAAATAATCAGCACAGCTTCCTACTGTCCCCTTCATAAGCTTAAGAAAAATATAGTTCACTAATTTGTTTATATAATACATTTTGTGAAATAATCTGCCAGACACAACAGTACAAATAGCCGTTTAAATAGTATTAAACATTAAGAGCCGGATTCTGCCCCCTTATTCATGTTGGGTGGTTCCTTACTTTGTGAGTAGTTGCATTGGTTTTAATGGAACTACTATCGGAGTAGGGTCCTACCAGTGTCAAAAAAGATGGCAGAATCTGTCCCTAAATTACGGATTGAAATATAAAACTGCCAAGTCATAAACTTTTTGAATTCAGTGTGCAGATTTATGCACACTTGTGTAAGTTACCTGAACATTAAGGGCATGTTCTCCTTCAAGTGATTGTGCACATATATATGTCACTGTATGTGTATGTGTGCCCAGTGTAATTGAGTCAGAGAGTTTTACCAGCCATATCAGCAGGCGGCATATGCACCCCTGCTACCTTCAGGTGCCGAGCAAAGTCTACGAAGGGGCATGGTCAACATTGCCCTCTGAGGTCCTTCTTACCACCTGTGGGGAGGGCAAGAGTTGGAGCTCCCCGTCACTGTTGAGCTTTCATTAGCTAGCTTTTGAAACAAAGAAATTCTTGTATATAGTTTTAGTTAAATTTAGTAAATTAGTTAATTTAACCTGGAATTTACTATGCAGAAAGCCCCAGGTTTTTAATAATATGCCATGTGCAGGACTGTGATCCCTGTTAGAAACAGACACAAAAGTTGCCTGACCTGCTTAGGTGAGGGACATGTGAGGGACAGATGTCCTATTTAAATTTCCTTTCTGACAAAAATGAAGAATAGATGTATTTCCATGGTAAAGTATATCTTCACAGGAAGGTGATGCATCCCTATTCAAAGCCTGATCTTGACCAAGAGCGGACGGGGAGTTTGTCCATGAGGAGTGTCCCCCCGGCTGCCTCATCTTTCACCAGATTTCAGCTTAGAGGCTATCACTCCTCTTCCTCTCCTGCAGCCTCCTTGAAGTGCTCAAACCATTTTTGTTGTCAGATACCAATAGACATTCAAGGTCTCATTCTTCCCCTCACTGAAAAGGCTCTGAAAAAGTCGAGGTCTGGTCACAAGCACTGACGCCCATCTGCACCATCTGAGGTGGCACTGTCAATTCAAGCTCCAGTGAGACCGTCAAGATGTGTGCCTTTACCTCTCCTGGGGAGATCTTTGACACCGGATCCAGCACCTCTGTTGTTAGCAGCCAAGCACTTCACCTTCACTGTTGGTGAATACTGCAGGCTTTCTTTGTGGCAAAAGACCTTTTGTGTGTCCCAGTCTCAATAGCTTCCAGTACCTCAGCACCATTGACACCGCCCACACTACTTATTGTCATGGCACCAGTAGTTCCATCCTCATCATCGATGCAGCTTGCTTTAGATTCGTTGGCACCATGGATGCTTGTGCACTCATCTGTACTCTGTCCGTCTCGTCTGCTTCTACCAACACTATTGGACACATTGTCAGCATTGGTACAGTTGGAACAACATCATCTGTTGCCGGTACTGAGACTTCCACCAATGCCTACTGGCGCTGCCCCGTCATTCACTGAGAACAGTTATATATCTCCCTCTTCAGACTCTGATCATGACGGACTCATATCTCTGTCAAGGTCTTTCTGTCGCCATGCAGATCATGCTCTAGAGATACCTGAACCCTTGAGCAAGAACAGAATTATGAAGATGCCCTGATATGGTGACCCCTGCCATGGGCAGTACAAAGACTGGACTGTCCTCCTTGGCCTTATTGGACCTCTTGGGCTGCTCCAAGAGCATCTAGGTCCCTGCTGGTCACTCAGTTCAGGAGAAAGTTGCCTTCTTTAGTACCTATAGTAATTAGAGAAGATCCTCCTCCTAATCCACAACCTCCTTCCTTTTTTGAAGCCCACAGAGGACAAGGAGACTAGAGGAGCCTTTAGATATTCCTCTCCTCCCTATCCATATTTCTTTCAATTTCCTGGATGAACACATAACTCCAAAGTTCTTGTCACCTCCTCCTAAAGACTTTAAAAATTGTCAGTATCTTATTAGGAGAGCGGCCACATCTCTGAGAATACAGGTAGAACCTGTGCAAGACTATTTGCACAAACTGTTGGACATCTTGCAAACGCCTGTCCTGGGATGGGTTGCCCTTGCCATTAATGAAGGCTTTCTGGATCCCATGAAAATCCTTTGGCAGGCACTGGCCTCTATCTCACATGCTGCCAAATAAGTGGTCAGACAGTATCAGGTTCCCAAGCAAGAATCTAAATATTTCTTTATCCATTCCATTTCAGACTCTTTAGTGGCCACAGTGACAAATGAATGTTTGAGGCAGTCTCACTCAAAGTTTATCCTTGAAGTCTTTAAACCGCAATTTGAGGACTTCAGTAGTTCAGACATAGGTCAGGGGTTTGTGACAGGAGTGGGTGGGTGAGACTCTGTGGCCCGTGTTGTGCAGGAGGTCAGACTAGATGATCATAATGGTCTCTTCTGACCTTAAAGTCTATGAGTCCATGAGATATGGAATATAAGAGGTCAGGTCTATATGACAGAAAGGCTTATTAACATGGTGAGCTTTAAATGAGGGTGTCAAATTGCCAAGCTTTTTTGTCCTTCATTAACTGGTCAGCAATTTCAAAATTTGGGGACAAACTGTCCAAAGAATACAGGGATCAGTTTTTAGGTATAGTTCTCGAGGGTCATCTCACTATTCAGCTATCTCTCCAGGTGGCTATTGATCCATCAGATATCGCATCACATTCAGTGGTGACTGCTATCTCAATGAGATGCTCTTCTTGGCTGCAAGGCCTCCAGCATCCCAAAAGAGCTACAAAATACAATGGAAGTTCTACCATTTGAATGTCCTGAACTGTTTTGTAAGAAGACCAATTATACCATTCACACGTTGAAGTCTGCCGCGACACCAGTACAGAGCATATACTTCATTGGAGCCATTCTAGACTCCTCATCCTCAAGAGTGTACCTACTTGAAGACAGGTTCATTACAGTGCTCCGTCGCAAAGCCCACAATCCAAAGCATTGATTTGTCTTCAGCTGTTCGATAACACATCAGCCTGCACGTTTGTGATGCCCCACGCAAGGCTAAATTTTTGATACCTTCACAAGTGGCCTAGACTTACATTCCCAACAGGCACAGTCTTCCCAAGGCTGTGACCATACCTCCAAGAGTTGTCAATTTCCTCAACTGGTGGAGGGACCCTGGCAACGCTTTTGTGGATTCCCCTTTTCCTGTTCATCCCCATCATGTATCATCACCACAGATGTGTCCCTGCTGGACTGGGGTGCCCATCTCCAGCACTTGTTAGGCCAGGGTGAACAGACTCCCCAGAAGCGTCCCTCCACATCTACATTATCAAACCCAGGGCAGTTTGCTATACTTGTGAACACTTCTGAGCCAACATCAGGAAAGACTTTGTGAAAGTGATGCTGGAATGTACTATATAAATAGTCAAGGTGGAGCAGGATCCTACTCCTTATTTGCAGAGTCACTAAGGCAATGGAAGTGGTGAATAAGCCATCACATAGACCTCTCAGTGGTCTACCTGCCAGGCCTGCAGACTCCCTGAGCAAACACTTTCATCAAGACCATGAGTGGGAACTCAGCAATTCAGTCTTCAGAGCATTTATTAGTCTTGGGGTCTTCCAGAGATAGATCTCTTTGCATCACCATCCGCTTGAGGGGAGGTTATGGTCATAACTCAATGTGGGAGGCCTTCTTGTATGTCTACCCTCTAGTGTTATTGATCCTCAAGGCCCTGAATAAGCTGAAGCAAGTGGGAGCAGTAACTATCCTGGTAGCATTATCATGGCCAAGGCAAAGTGGTTGCCGGGTCAGTTTCACCCCTCTCTGCAGATGCCTCTACTCCATCTGCTCGCAGTGGTTCTCCTGACACAGGAATCGGGCACTGTGACACACCCCCTTTTCTCTTCACTGCATCTCCAGGACTGGCTCCATGATGGTTCTTGGCCATTGAACTGGACTGTTCTCCCAAGGTTAGATCTGTTCTCCTGAGCACTAGGAACCTTGGCATGAGGAAGACCTGTCTGCAAAAGTGGAAGTATTTCCAGGTGTGATGTGCCCATTGATCCATATCCATGTCATCAGTCTCATTCCTCATGAAGATATTTGATTACCTGCTGAAATTAAAAACACAAGGTTTGTCACTCAGTTCTATTAGGGTTTTTCTAGCTGCCTTTGCAGCCGTTCACCTGCCAGTCCAAAGGTTTTTCTGTTTTTTGCTCACTCTACCTCAGCTAGGTTCCTTAAGGGCTTGTCTAACCTTTCTCTGCAAGTGAAGGTGCCTACTCCTAGTTCTCAGTGCTCCAGGTTATCCCATGTGTGGACCCATAGGCAGCTGTTATGTCAGTCATTTCTCTGTTAAGACTTCATTCCTCATAGCCATAACTTTGGTCAGAAGAGTGGGAGAACTAGAGGTGCTGTGACTACTCCATCTACATGATTTTCTACTGTGATAAAGTGACCTTATGTCCCCATTTTCACTTCCTACCTAAGGTCTCATCAGAATTCCACATCAATCAGGGCATTCAACTCCCATTATTTTACCCTAAACCTCACTCTTCAACAGAGGGGGCCAGTCTTCTTACACTGGATGTGAGAAGGGTTCTTGCCCCCTACAAAACCTTTCAGGGCTTCTCCCAGACTCTTCATCTTATTTGCTGAAAGGATTAAGGATTTCAGCTCAGACTGTTGAAAGGGGTTTCAGGATGCACCTTAGCTTCTAAGGAACCTCCCTGGAGTGCATCCCACACCTTGAGTGACTGCCCAATCCACCAAGGCTCAGTCTACATCTGTAGCCCTTCTTCAGGAGATACCCATCATGGACATTTGCAGGGATGCCACCTGGCTGTCCATTCACTTGTTCTCCAAGTATTAGATTATCATACCTGGTTCCAGGGCAGATGTGGCCTCTAGCGATGCTGTTCTACAAGCTGTACTGAATCTGTCTCCTTAGCACCCTCGTTAAAGTATTGCTTGGGAGTCTCCTAAGGTGGAGCACCCATTGGGACTATGACCAAAGAAAAAGGGGGGGATACTTACCTGTACAGTAACTGGAGTTCTTTGAGATGTTTTTCCCCTGTTGGTGCTTCACCACCTAACCTCCTTCCGCTCTGCTGCAGTCTGACTTCTGAGCTTTGTGGTTGAGAAGGAACTGGAATGGCAGTGGGTCCACCTCTCCCTATATAACATTGCACTGGAGCACCAGGGTGTGTGTGGCACAGGTGCAGACCCACAGACACTGATAATTAAAAATCTCCGATCAAGAGTGCATGGGTATGTACATATCCCGAGGTGGAGCGTCCATAGGGACAAAACATCTAGAAGAACTCCAGTTACTGTTCAGGTAAGCAAGTGTTTTGTTGTAGTACAGTTGCACCCTAAACACCCCAACCAAGATTGTGGCCCCATATTCTTAGGCCTTGCACATACACCTAGTGCAAACGTTTGCTGATCTGAAGAGGTTTCAGTTAACAATTCTGTATTTCTCTGCAAAGTTTTATGTCATTAATACGTAATGTAAACAAGACATTATATGTCGTATTTTATTCTGAGGGTCATATTCTGTTCTTGACCCATCTGCATAGTTAGCAGCAACCTCAAGACATTTTCAGAAAAATATCTGTTCATAGTAACTTTTATAAGGTACAAAAAATCTGGCAGCTTCTTGCATCTTTTTTGACTATTCATGGTTTTAGAGATAATGAACTAAAAAGGATGCTGTACTGGAGAGGGGCAGGCAGAAAAAAAAGGCAAGGAATTCCCTGCAGTGAGGAGTCTATATTCTAAATGGGTCTCCTACGTGGTTCTGAAGTGCTACCTCCAATGATTTAATGGATTTTTTCATATGGTGCGGGAGGATTTTATGTTCTTTTGTGTATGGAAAGAATGGGAATACAGCTATGAGATATGTCTTAATTATTTTCTCAACTGGTGCCAATATTAAGAGAACCGTATAAACTTACCACGCATTAAATAAATTGTCTGATATGTGTTGGGTTTGTGAGAGAGTATAAGCTTAACATGTTGTATGAAGGGTGAAGTAAAATGGAAAACGTTGTAGGAGGTTACATCCTAAATTATATTTTAAAGGAATAAATATAATGTACAGGCTATAATCCAGTATTACTGTAAAACCTAAGGGAAGTCAGTAATAAGGTTCGTAAGAACGGAATAATCAGCCTCAGACATCTAGAAACTTGGTTTGGAGTACTGCAGCTGTTAAGGAATGGGAAGGCATGAATTTCACAACTCAAAAGGCTCTGCTAGCAGTCAATGTGCATTTCAGTTCTCGAGGTTACCAGCATTCTGTCAACCATAAACTGGGGATACAGAAGTGTAGACTTTAAGTGGGAAATTGAATAGGAAATGAATACTGAAGGTTTACTTCTGTAAAGACATCTTTTAAAGAAAACTACAGCACTGCAGGGGGAAAGGATAGGAAAATGTTCCTGTAGGAAGCACAGACTATAGTATCATTCTTCTAGAAGGCATTGTAATTAGAAGAGCAGAGAGGTAAGGAAATCACAGAACAAACTCTTATTATTCCAGTTCAAGGAGCAGTGAGAGAGAGGTGTAGCATAAGGTTTTGATAGAGAAGTAAACCTAAAAGACACAGAAGAACCATGGTTATGCAGCAGTAAACATCAATTCTTATAAACTGTTAAGAAGTGTACTTCTTGACAGTTAGAGGAAATGAGCAATTTATATTAATCTTCAAATATTTGGCAGACTATTATGATCATCCAATAATAAACCTCTATTCTGAACTGTTGTGTTGCACTGACTAGAGGTTATAATGGACATACTGAGTGTCATATGGCTGATACTCTTCTTTTTACTGGAGTACAGGAGATACTGCATGTAGGGATTACACAGTTTCTTATTTCATATTCACATGGATTTATATTCAGACAGCAGCATAGTGTTTGAGAAGACCTGACTATCAAGAATCTGAAGCATTTAGACCATCAGACAGGATGCAAATTGAAAAAGGAAGTGATCCCACACAGCTATCTTTATTGGGACTGTAGTTGTTTATATGTGCTGGCACCTCACATTATTCAGCAACAGAATTATGGAGTAATGATGCAGATTCTATTTATAGGGAAGACAAGAGAGCACACGCTATCAGAAGCTGGAGATGGCAGCTTATTCTTAAGGGAGCACATTGCCACATAGGTTACTGAGGAGAACCCCCAAAATAGGACCATCTTCCATTGTAGAAGGGGCCATTGTATAGGGCATATTGTACTTTGTGAGGTGTTGGGAAGCCTTGACATGGGGGAAGTTTAAAAATATTAGGGTCAGTCAGCTGATCGGCATCCCAGTCACTATGGCCTTGTGAGCTAGAAATAAATAATTGTTTATTCTTGTGTTATGTAGCTGTTGTATGAGATTGCAATTACTGTACCAGTTAAAGAACATTTTCATTGTTAGAGAGCTGTGCACTCTGTTCTTTTTTTCAAATGTGGAATTTTGCATTTCATGAGCGTGGAAGTCTTCAGGTAAACTGTTTTAGAATTGGCAAAGAGTCCTGTAGCACCTTTTAGACTAACAGATGTATTGAAGCATAAGCTTTCATGGATGAATACCCACTTCATCAGGTGCATGTAGTGGAAATTTCCAGAGGTAGGTATAAATATACAAGAAGAATCAGGCTAGGGATAATGAGGTTAGTTCAATCAGGCTAGGGTGTGCAGTTGCTGGTGAGAATATGCTACAGGTTGGTGGGTTGTCTGTGGGCGAGGACTGGCCTGCCTCCCAAGGCCTGTGAAAGTGATGGATCGTTATCCAGGATGGGTTGTAGATCACTGATGATGCGTTGGAGAGGTTTTAGCTGAGGACTGTATGTTATGGCCAGTGGAGTTTTGCTGATTTCTTTCTTAGGCTTGTCTCGCAGCAGGAGGCTTCTGGGTACACGTCTGGCTCTGTTGATCTGTTTCCTTATTTCCTTGTGCAGGTATCGTAGTTTTGAGAATGCCTGGTGAAACTCTTGTAGGTGTTGGTCTCTGTCTGAGGGTTTGGACTACAACTACAGTAGCAACTACACACCGCACCATAGTAACTCTAACTCAGGAACCAATCCATGCAACAAACCTCAATGCCAACTCTGCCCACATATCTACTCCAGCGACACCATCACAGGACCTAATCAGATCAGCCACACTATCACCGGTTCATTCACCTGCACGTCCACCAATGTAATATACGTCATCATGTGCCAGCAATGCCGCTCTGCCATGTACATCGGCCAAACTGGACAGTCCCTATGTAAAAGGATAAATGGACACAAATCAGATATTAGGAATGGCAATATACAAAAACCTGTAGGAGAACACTTTAATCTCCGTGGGCACACAATAGCAGATTTAAAGGTAGCCATCCTGCAGCAAAAAAACTTCAGAACCAGACTACAAAGAGAAACTGCTGAGCTTCAGTTCATTTCCAAATTTGACACCATCAGCTCAGGATTAAACAAAGACTGTGAATGGCTAGCCAATTGCAAAAGCAGTTTCTCCTCCCTGGGTGTTCACATCTCAACTGCCAGAAGATGGTCTCATCCTCCCTGATTGAACTAACCTCATTATCCCTAGCCTGATTCTTGCTTGCCTATTTATACCTGCCTCTGGAAATTTCCACTACATGCATCTGATGAAGTGGGTATTCACCCACGAAAGCTTATGCTCCAATACATCTGTTAGTCTATAAGATGCCACAGGACTCTTTGCTGCTTTTACAGATCCACACTAACATGACTACCCCTCTGATGTTTTAGAATGTGACTTTCTTTTAGAAAGAATATTTCTGCCAGCCTGCGCACAGCTATGTAGAGCCATTTAGCGATAATTGCTTTCCTGAGTGAGCCACATACATTTTGAAATGGGAAGTTAGCACTGCTAACCCCCATTAAAACACAGATTAATTTCCCACTAAACTGAGGATTTTTTTCATCATTCCGTATCATGCTATTTATAAAACTGTTCAATTTAAAAAAGGATGCTGTAATTTAATAGACTAGAAAGACTCAGCACACTTCATTAAATTTCATAACATGCTCTGTTTTTCTTTGACACACAAATTATAGCAATAGTCACCTTTATGTTCAAATTATGTGGGCTTTTGTCTTGTTGCTAGATGCAGATTTATATCTTAAATTTGATCCATAAAGGTCACACGGAGAATAAAAATGCTTCACTTTTGTATCTTTGAAAATACTGCCAGTACTCTGAAAACTGTGTTAAGCATTCCTTTTAGCCTTTCAGAAAAAGCTTCTATTGTGGTTTTATTTGTGCAGAATAAACACACATCTCTTGATCTCTAGGCACCCTGATACAAGTTACATTAAAAAAATCACTTTAAGACACTGTTCATGGTAGGGGTGTGTGAAGGCATACCCACTGGTGGCATTGTGTCTGAGGATGTTTCATGGCAGAGTTAACTCAGGTGTTTGGCACCTGGTTATGGGTACTCAGGTTAGCCTAACCTGGATGTAAGCAGTTGCATGGCACAAGTAACTCAAGTGTAGTTTTGTCCTCATTAGTGCTGCTGTCACGTGTGTGTGTCACTAGGACTTCTGTGGGCATATCCCATGATTATTTGTGTTGCAGTAAGCTAAGCTGCTTTGATTCTTTCCCAGTGAATTGTGGGAGAACTTGTCTGTCTTGGGCTTGCAGAGGGAATTGTGGGAGGTACTGGAGTTAGCTGTACTCAAGTAGTGTAGTCTGCTTCCTCACAGGAAAGTGGGCAGATTGGCAGCCAGAGTGAAAGCAGCACCCAGGCGTTAGTCTGTAGTCCCAGATAGCCCACTAAACTCGAGTCAGAGGTTTGTGTGTGGGGATGAGAGAAGGGGTTGGATGTAACATCTGAGTAAGAGCCTGGGTTAACTCTGCTGTGAAAATATACCCTTACAGCCTTTCTTCACTGTGGAGTTAATTTGAGGTATAACTCAAGTTGTGCCCCCACAGACAACCTCTTAACTCGAGTGTGGTGATGCATTTAACTCAAGATGGCTGGCCCTTTTGCAGGTACAACTCATCAGCTGTTTATAGAATCATTTTGTGTAGTTTGAGTGTTCTTTCTCAGTGTGGCTGTTCTCACTCAAACTAGGCTAACTTGAGAGAACTTAAGTATACTTAACTTGAATTAATTCTGCAGTAGAGACATAGTGTTAACTTTGCTTCTGGGTCGTTGGAGTGGACACAGCAGAGGCACTGCTAACCCTTTCACAGGTTGAAATATGCACAACTCCTGACTCCAGCTCAGCTTTCTCGTCTAATTTACTGGTGATTCTAAAGTACCTCTCACCAGAGTATTTAGGTGCTGTACAAAGGTCATAGTGAGATCTGCCTAGAGGGAGTCACTTCTTCAGCTTACTCTTCAGATAAGACATTGGCTTCTGTCTGTTTCTGAGTATGCTGCTGGATTTTATTTTGTTTCGGTACTTGGGGATTACTCTGGAAAATAAACTAATCTTGTGGGTTCATTTAGACTAAGTGAGTCACAAGATTGCAGGATTCCTGAGAGAGTTTGAGCCTGTTCCAGGATCCAGCAGTGAGAGGGTAAAAATGGTACATCACAAGGAATTAACAGCTGATTAAAAATACCTTAGCGTATTTCTAATTACTTCATTTCAATGTTTATCACTTTCACTAAATTGTTCTAACACTTCTAAATATTATTTATTAATACTATGATTATTATAGTAATACCTAGCAGCAAATGAAAAATGGGGCTGCATTGTGCTAGGCACTGTACAAACGGAGTAATAGACAGTAACATGATACAGCTGCAACTTTTGCAAAATCCTAAAATATGAATTTCAAAACAAGTATAAATGGGTGGTTTTGTTTTTACTAACCATTCCTAATTAATAAGCTCAAGTCTTTGTGTTTTGGATTTCTGGCACTCCATTTCAGGGTGTAATGTCCACTCACAGCTCTGGGTATATGCTACGTAAAAAAAATAATTAGACCTCGTTTTCAGAAGTGATGAACCCCCATAAATCCCATTGACTATATAGTTGGAGTTGAGGGTGCTCAGCACCTCCAAAAATTGGGGGTCTCATCTCTATGTATTTTTAATTTTGATCTTTACTGAAAAATTAACTGCTTCACCCTGTGGTCTGCACATATGTCTATCCAATATGTCTGTTGTTAGTGTGCCAATTGTATGGTATTGAAACATCATGGAGCCTGAACCATTGCCATTACAATTACAGTCTGCCTTGTAACTACCATTTTGTTTAAGTACACCAGGGTAGCGGAGGGAGAAGAGTGAGTTCCACATTCACAGTCATTTGCTGGCAGTAGGATCACAAGGGGGAGAGACCATGTCCCAGTGTGTGTACAAGTGGGCAGAAGAGAGAGCTGATTTAATCATCAGGTTGGCATAAGGATGGTTGTTTTTGGGGAGGTGGGGGATCACACATTAAATACAAATCCAGTGGGGAAAATCAGAACATTTTATAATTGAAGAGCACTTGAGACAGAGCTTTAAAAGTTTTTAAAAAATGTTTTGCATTGATCCTGTGATCCTGTACATGTGAAGTTCTTGTTGAATTGTACTGCAGAATTAGGTCCATTTTAAATTTGCAGTGCCCTGAATCTTGAAAATAACATTCTTTTCATTTATCAGTTTCATTTTCTTTCGTTTTACAAACATTGATTTTATCCCTGTTTCAGATGGAGCTTGAAATTAGGCATTTTTTTTTTCATTTTCTTCATCAGCTCTTCAAAATATGCTTTGTTAATTAACTGTTACTGCAGAACCTGTAATGGGAACTTAACTACCTCCCTTGGTTTATTTCAAGTGTAAGATAAATAAGGGCTATTCTTAATTTTAAATTACAGTAATGTTTATTTAGAATTCTGAGGATATATTTCTCATCAGACTGTATCAGTTTTAGTGTATCTGCAATATGGTAGATAATTCATTGGTCTATTAAGTAGTATTTGTGTTGTTCTATAATTTCGACATTTGTGTCAAAGTTCTGTGGCTTGATGCTAACAACTTGCAAGTCTTGTGTTCATCTGTTTAACTTTAAATACTGTAAGCTATGAACATTGGTTTAATAAAACCTTAGTATCATGATCATCTTGCAGTTTAAGATTTTTTTCCATCCCATAATATTTTATCTTGATTCTGCAGGTGGTTTTGTGCTAGGAGCTTGACAAATCTTAGATTTTAATGTGATTGTCCTCATTCTCCTGGTATACCTGTAATAATTAAATGTAAAAATTATTTGCTTTATTTCCCATTCTACATAAAAGGAATATCTTATTGTAGTAAACAGTTTTCTTTGACGATACAGTCATCACAGTATTCTCATGCTTGGCTTTCAAGCTTTCAGTGCAAGAGTGGCAGGAACTCTTAAAGCTAAAGAGTTGTATCCTCCCCACATGAGAAAATGGAAAATGTTGACCATGTAGTTTGAGTGGTGCATTCTGTTTTGCCCTCAACTGTCAGTTCCCTTTTTGCTGGGGGCGATTGAGGATCTCCCTCTGGCTGCCTGTGTGAGATTCAGCTGTTTAATAATTAATCCGGAGGTTAATTATTTCAATATTTTTGGTTTTCTTCTGTCAGAGTATTTGAATGGACTGAGTTGAGTCGATGCTTGGTGAGGCGTCTGCTACCTCTCTGTGTTGTCAGTTTTGTACGTTTTCTATTTTATTTTTCAGGCAGGTTTCAGTTTCATGAGGTTGCATTCTGTCTACTACAAATATCTGGACAGAGATTCCTATGCTATCTTCTGGATGATATACTCTGAGGTTTAAAGGGTGTTTTCTACCAGATGGTCTTGGACATAGCCTCTATTGTAATTAGTGGGTTTTGGTGATTTTAGCCTCCACAAATCTAATGTTTATACATACCATTGGATTTCAGGGGTTCTACCATAAGTGTGTTTCTGTCAGTAATTATTTGGTCACTGATTATTTTGGCCCATCCAGAATTAGGTGGAAGATAGATCAGTTTTGCAATTTCCTTGATCATTTAGTTCATACAAATTATTTTTTTATTTAATATCCCGTGTTAGTAAGTGCCCCACACTCTGGGCTTTTAAGGCAAATTTGATGAAATGATTCAAAACTTATCTAGCCCAGTTTTAATGTGTTTAACTTTGTGCATGGGAAAGTCTTTTGGGTCATTCACAATCTACTGGTGGATATATACGCCTTGTTCTGTAGACTTTGAGGATTGCTTCCCTGGGTTTTTGTGTATCACAGTGAAGCTCTTTTTTCCAAGCTTGATATTGGGTATCCACCCAAACTTTTATTCCTTTGATACTAGACATGGAACTGTTGTCATCAAATAAATTAAGTTTAAGGACTGTCTGGTTTAATTTCTTATTAATATAAACTAGATAACCTAGTCTTAGGACACACTGCTCAAGAAAGGGAAGCTTGCATTGCACATCACAGTGATAATTCAATTGTAGTCTGATGCATGTGGTTATGCATGCCTATTCACAAAGCAGTGTTGCTGGCATTTGTACTCAGAGGGGAGGGTCAAACCCCACTTCACTATCTCAGCTTGTTTTCTGAAGTAGAGTGATCCAACCTACCTCATCTGTTAAGATTTTGTTTTTATTGGGATGTGACCCTTCTCAAACTTGGCCCAATTTGAAAGTCTTTTCTTATATAGAATGGTAGGCTCATGTCTTCTAAAACTATATAATTTTAAGAGTATTACAGCCCTCACTTTGCAGTTTAACTGTAAGCTAGCTGTTTTTCAGGGATGGGGCTTAGGAAAAGGGAGTCATAGTTGGCGCCTGATAGCCTTGATAATATCCTTTTTAAAAATCAAGTGACTTCCTTGAATATAATGAAACATCCATATGCAGAGTTTTTGAATTTCAGAGTAGTGCAGCTTGGTGTGATTAACGTTTTGTTAGTGAGGAAGTTTAAGCTGGAAATCTTACTGTAGTATTGTACTATAAATATGCAAATACATTTATGTAACTTATAAAAGAACATGTTTTGACTAACTGATTATATAAGACCATTCTTTCTTGCAGTGTAGCAGAACTTTTATGTAACTTCAATTATTAAATATTATTCATATGAACAAAGTCTTTATTTCCTCATATTCTCCGAGCACAGATGTGTTTACTGGTGACCTTGATGATGCAATTTGTTGTTTTAAAATCAGTGCAATTTGTTGTTTTAAAATCAGTCTTTTATTTAATGTTCTCATTTTCTTAATGTTCTTTGAAGTCAGAGGATATGAAGTACTGCAGCAACATCAGTTTTAAGTTACTCTGTCTGAAGTGGCTAATGACTATGAGTCCCTTCCTCAGGACAGACTGTCAAAAACAGGACAGACACTCCAAACTGCTGGTAAGTTCTATAGTTAAATTTCACCAACCCAGTGACAAAAGTGAACTCCTGGATGACTATAACAGTCACACCATGGAGTCACAGATGGTTGCCTTAGACTCTCCAGTATATCTTGCCGTCTAAGCAAGCTGGATGAATAAAAGTGATAAATGGTCACTTACACCAAAAATCCCACAATATTCAGGTTGTTTCCAGTCCCAAAAGGCTAGTCACTTACCCTAGATCAGTGATTCTCAACCTTTTTGGATTCAGTACCCATTTGTAAATGTTTTTGGCCTGTCGTAACCCAGTAAATAGTTTGGGGATGGAGGCCCTGGAGCAGAGCTGTAACTAGGAATTTTACTGTCCAAGGCGAGCAAGAATATTTGCACCCTCCTACCAGAGGCGATGCAGGGAGGGAAGAAGGGGGAACAGGCATCCCCCACCCTGATTTTTTTTTGTTTTGCCCCACAACCCAGCTAGGCTGGGTGGCCTGCTGAGGTGAGTCAGGGGGTGGAGGTGGTGTTCCTTCCCTGAGCCCCACTGTGCCCTGCTGCACAGCATCATCGGCCTGAGTTGCCCCCATGGCTTTGCGCCCTGGGTGACTGCCCCTTTTGCCCTACCCTGATTATGGCCCTGATCTGGGATTGTCTTGGTTGGATCCTGTCTTCTAGGGGGATTGGATCCTGCCCAGCATTCACGGCACAGTGACAGCTTCTGCAGCTACTGTGCTGCAGGGCTGGCTGGGCTTGGCTCTTTGCTCAAGGCATTGCAATTTCCAGGGTTGCAGTGCTGTTCAGGTTTGGTCCCGCCCACCTGACTGGGCCAAATTTGTGTGAGTGGAGTTTTGACCTGGCTCATGAGGTTGCAGTGCCACTTGCTTAACTTTGATCTACCCAGACACCCATTGTCATGATGGTTGGGCTAAAGCTGAGTGGTGCTGGGATCCCAGAGGTTGCTGTGCCTGGAGCAGGAAGGTGAGCCCAGCAACAGGAGCCACTGAAGCTGCCACACAACCCTTTGAAACATTCTGGTGACCCAATGTTGGGTTGAGAAACCCTGCTCTAAATGTTATACCAAAGACAATGCCTATAGCCAATCCTGTAATAAATTATCTAAAGGTTTATTAACTAGGAAAAAGAAATGAGAGAGTTATTTAGAGGTTGAAGCAAGCAAACATATATACAAATGAATTGCCATCTAAATCCTAGAAGTAAGAGAGTTGTAGTGGTCTGTCAATTCAGTGTCTTTCAGGGCAGACCCAGGAGGTAAACCTCAGGGATCTCTGGCTTCAGGTTGGTGTCTCTGGCTCTGTGAGAGTTCAGACAACAAAGAGATTGAAAATTTTCCTGAGTCTTCATTTTATTTTCTTCATTCAGCCCCAGTCCACAGGACAAGCTTCTTGCAGATAGCATTTCCAAGGCGCGATAGGGCCATTAACCAATCCTTTGTATTGTGGTGTTCCTTGATAGCTTATCTGATTTTGATAGTTTTTCTGCGGCAACTTACATATATTATAAAGAGTCTAAACATGAAATGCATTCTTATAAGACTATTACATATTTTGAGCAACACTAACACGTGAGTAAACTGGTCTGGTCTCCAGCTATGAGTTTGTTAATTCTTAGCTAATGCCTGCCTTGGCAAGAGCTGGCTCCTGGCCTGCGAGCATCACAAGGATAAGATTATTATTTTAAAATAAGTAAATTAATTTAAGTAAACCACTGCTGAGATAGAGGTGTATTCTCTCTCAAACATGAATTTGCTGTGTGTTTTGAGGTAGGTATGAAGATGATAAACCCAGTTATCTAGCAATTAGAATTGAAAAGGAAAAAAAAGTTACTTTTAGTATGTAAAGTTAGACAAATGTGTATTATCTTTTAAAAAGGATTCAGTGCATTAATCCCATTTTGGCACTAAATGTACATCCATTGAAAATGAAAGCTAAGTCCATTGACATTATACTTTTAATTGCTACATAATAACAGCATGTTTCCCCTAAAGCTCTTTTTTTATAGAATGATGTTTTTCTTTAAACTAAAAATTAGTGCTAATATAATGGAGATACAACTTTAAAAATATGGGACATTAAAAATATTTTCACAGGATAAACTTTCCAGCAGCAGAACTCATGATATTACAGGAATGATTTTTACTTTGCTGACCATAGAATCCTCCAGGGAAAAGAAACTAAATTGATATAACCCATCAAAAACTTGCTAAAAGAGCTTCTATTAGAGTCATGTAAAATTTGAGGACTAAAGTGTGTGTTTTTAAAATAAATGATTAATCTTCAGAAAACCTCACTTTCTCCTTCAAATGCTATGCTCGCCCCCCTCCCCCCCCCCCGCCCTCATGGTCTTCACCAAGGGCATATAAGGGTGAAGCATACTGGCTGCCATTCAGTTCTTTTTTGCCACCTCAGGCCTTAGAGATGGATCCCTGACGGTCTGTGAGACTGCCAACCTTTGTCTGCTAGTTATTTCTCAATAGTTTTACAGTTCTGTAGTTTATACTTTAGAGCTTAGTTAGTAGGTAGATACCTGTTTGCCTATTGCAGTCATTAGTACTTTAGAAATTAATTGCTGACATGATGGCATCGTCAAGTTCTCTTGGATTTAAATACTACCCGTCATGCGAGGGAACTATCCCAGCCTTGGATGGACACTCGAAGTGCCTCTGTTGTCCAGGAGAATCTCACATTCCCAGCAAATGTGCAGTTTGTAAGTCTTTCAGTTCTTGTGTCAGGTCTTCCTGATGATTAAATCCTGGTGAGACCTGCTTGTGAACGAAGCTCATTAGACCCCGGTAGTGAGCTGTAGCTCACGAAAGCTTATGCTCAGATAAATTGGTTAGTCTCTAAGTTGCCACAAGTACTCCTTTTTCTTGGTGCTACAAACTTACTCTAATTGTGAGCTCTACTGTAAACAGTGAGTGAAAGTTCATAAGATATTACAGTAACCTATAATAACACATGTTGATGGGAAAAGGTGCAAAAGTGAGACAGGAAGACTGAATTAGTCCAAACAAAAACACCTACTGATATAACTCAAAGACTGTGTTAAGATCATGCTTGGTAAACAAGAAAAGCGTGGAAGCAGAAATCAGTGAACCAAAATTGGTGTGTTAGAAACCAGGCCTAACAGGTTAACCAAATAATAAGATCCACTATTCTGGCCATCGCTCCCCTTTTGAGGTCCTCAAAAAGAGACTATTTTGGGAAAAGTTGGCTACTGCAATGCTAGCTGACTGAAAGACAAGAGAAGGGAGCCACCCCTTCCATCTCCTGAGAACCAGACCCTTGGAATCATAGAATATCAGGGTTGGAAGGGACCTCAGGAGGTCATCTAGTCCAACACCCTGCTCAAAGCAGGACCGATCCCCGACTAAATCATCCCAGCCAGGGCTTTGTCAAGCCTGACCTTAAAAACTTCTAGGGAAGGAGATTCCACCACCTCCCTAGGTAACGCATTCCAGTGTTTCACCACCCTCGTAGTGAAAAAGTTTTTCCTAATATCCAACCTAAATCTCCACCCCTGCAACTTGAGACCATTTCTCCTTGTTCTGTCATCTCCTACCACTGAGAACAGTCTAGATCCATCCTCTTTGGAACCCCCTTTCAGGTAGTTGAAAGCAGCTATCAAATCCCCCCTCATTCTTCTCTTCTGAAGACTAAACATCCCCAGTTCCCACAGCCTCTCCTCATAAGTCATGTGTTCCAGTCCCCTAATCATTTTTGTTGCCCTCTGCTGGACTCTTTCCAATTTTTCCACATCCTTCTTGTAGTGTGGGGCCCAAAACTGGACACAGTACTCCAGATGAGGCCTCACCAATGTCGAATAGAGGGGAATGATCACGTCTCTCGATCTGCTGGCAATGTCCCTACTTATACATCCCAAAATGCCATTGGCCTTCTTGGCAACAAGGGCACACTGTTGACTCATATCCAACTTCTCATCCACCATAACCCCTAGGTCCTTTTTTGCAGAACTGCTGCCGAGCCATTCGGTCCCTAGTCTGTAGCGGTGCATTGGATTCTTCCGTCCTAAGTGCAGGACTCTGCACTTGTCCTTGTTGAACCTCATCAGATTTCTTTTGGCCCAATCCTCTAATTTCTAGGTCCCGCTGTATCCTATCCCTACCCTCCAGCGTATCTACCCCTCCTCCCAGTTTAGTGTCATCTGCAAACTTGCTGAGGGTGTAGTCCACACCCTCCTCCAGATCATTAATGAAGATATTGAACAAAACCGGCCCCAGGACCGACCCCTGGGGCACTCCATTTGATACCGGCTGCCAACTAGACATGGAGCCATTGATCAATACCCTTTGAGCCCGACAATCTAGCCAGCTTTCTATCCACCTTATAGTCCATTCATCCAGCCCATACTTCTTTAACTTGCTGGCAAGAATACTGTGGGAGACCATGTCAAAAGCTTTGCTAAAGTCAAGGAACAACACGTCCACTGCTTTCCCTTCATCCACAGAGCCAGTTATCTCGTCATAGAAGGCAATTAGATTAGTCAGGCATGACTTGCCCTTGGTGAATCCATGCTGACTGTTCCTGATCACTTTCCTCTGCTCTAAGTGCTTCAGAATTGATTCCTTGAGGACCTGCTCCATGATTTTTCCAGGGACTGAGGTGAGGCTGACTGGCCTGTAGTTCCCAGGATCCTCCTCCTTCCCTTTTTTAAAGATGGGCAGTACATTAGCCTTTTTCCAGTCATCTGGGACCTCCCCCGATCGCCATGAGTTTTCAAAGATAATGGCCAATGGCTCTGCAATCACATCCACCAATTCCTTTAGCACTCTCAGATGCAACACATCCGGCCCCATGGACTTGTGCTCGTCCAGCTTTTCTAAATAGTCCTGAACCACTTCTTTCTCCACAGAGGGCAGGTCACCTCTTCCCCATGCTGTGCTGCCCAGTGCAGTAGTCTGGGAGCTGACTTTGTTCATGAAGACAGAGGCAAAAAAAGCATTGAGTACATTAGCTTTTTCCACATCCTCTGTCAAGAGGTTGCCTCCCTCATTCACTAAGGGGCCCACACTTTCCTTGACTTTCTTCTTGTTGCTAACATACCTGAAGAAACCCTTCTTGTTACTCTTAACATCTCTTGCTAGCTGCAACTCCAGGTGTGATTTGGCCTTCCTGATTTCACTCCTGCAAGCCCGAGCAATATTTTTATACTCATCCCTGGTCATTTGTCCAATCTTCCACTTCTTGTAAGCTTCTTTTTTGTATTTAAGAGCAGCAAGGATTTCACTGTTAAGCCAAGCTGGTCGCCTGCCATATTTACTATTCTTTCTACAAATCGGGATGGTTTGTCCCTGTAACCTCAATAAGGATTCTTTAAAATACAGCCAGCTCTCCTGGATTCCTTTCCCCCGCATGTTATTCTCCCAGGGGATCTTGCCTATCAGTTCCCTGAGGGAGTCAAAGTCTGCTTTTCTGAAGTCCAGGGTCTGTATTCTGCTGCTCTCCTTTCTTCCTTGTGTTAGGATCCTGAACTCGACCATTTCATGGTCACTGCCTCCCAGGTTCCCATCCACTTTTGCTTCCCCTACTAATTCTTCCCAGTTTGTGAGCAGCAGGTCAAGAAGAGCTCTGCCCCTAGTTGGTTCCTCTAGCACTTACACCAGGAAATTGTCCCCTACATTTTCGAAAAACTTCCTGGATTGCCTGTGCACCACTGTATTGCTCTCCCAACAGATATCAGGGTGATTGAAGTCTCCCATGAGAACCAGGGCCTGCGATCTAGTAACTTCTGCGAGTTGCTGGAATAAAGCCTCGTCCACCTCCTCCCCCTGGTCTGGTGGTCTATAGTAGACTCCCACCACAACATAACCCTTGTTGCTCACGCTTCTAAACTTAATCCAGAGACTCTCAGGTTTTTCTGCATTTTCATACTTGAGCTCTGAGCAGTCATACTGCTCCCTTACATACAGTGCAACTCCCCCACCTTTTCTGCCCTTCCTGTCCTTCCTGAACAGCTTATATCCATCTATGACAGTACTCCAGTCATGTGAGTTATCCCACCAAGTCTCTGTTATTCCAATCACATCATAATTCCTTGACTGTGCCAGGACTTCCAGTTCTCCCTGCTTGTTTCCCAGGCTTCGTGCATTTGTGTAAAGATAACTCGCTGATCATCCCTCTTTCTCAGTATGAGGCAGGAGCCCTCCCCTCTCGCACTTTCCTCCTCCTGCTTCCTCCCGGTATCCCAATTCCCCACTTACCTCAGGGCTTTGGTCTCCTTCCCCCGGTGAACCTAGTTTAAAGCCCTCCTCACTAGGTTAGCCAGCCTGCTTGCGAAGATGCTCTTCCCTCTCTTCGTTAAGTGGAGCCCGTCTCTGCCTAGCACTCCTTCTTGGAACACCATCCCATGGTTAAAGGATCCAAAGCCTTCTCTCTGACACCACCTGCGTAGCCATTAGTTGACTTCCACGATTCGACGGTCTGTACCCAGGCTTTTTCCTTCCACAGGGAGGATGGACGAGAACACCACTTGCACCTCAAACTCCTTTATTCTTCTTCCCAGAGCCACATAGTCTGCAGTGATCCGCTCAAGGTCATTCTTGGCAGTATCATTGGTGCCCATGTGAAGAAGCAGGAAGAGGTAGTGATCTGAGGGCTTGATGAGTCTCAGCAGTCTCTCTATCACATCGCGAATCTTAGCTCCTGGCAAGCAGCAGACTTCTTGGTTTTCCCGGTCGGGGCGGCAGATAGATGACTCAGTCCCCCTGAGGAGAGAGTCCCCGACCACCACCACCCGCCTCCTTCTCTTGGGAGTGGTGGTCATAGAACCCCCAACCCTAGGACAGTGCATCTCATGCCTTCCAATCGGCGGAGTCTCCTTCTGCTCCCTTTCCTCAGACGTATCATCTGGTCCACTCTCTGCATTAGTACCTGTGGAGAGAACATGAAAACAGTTACTTACCTGTATCTGTCCTGCTGGTACATGGACGTTCCCCTTTTTTCTTCTGGAGGTCACATGATGCCAAATTTCTTCACCATCCTTCTATCCTGACATCCGTCCAGGAAATCTTCAGTTTCTCTTATGCAGCGCAGGGTCGATACCTGTTGCTCCAGACCTTGAACCTTCTCTTCCAGTATGGAGTCCAGCTTGCACTTTGTACAGACAAAGTCGCATCTGTCCTGTGGAAGAAAGACAAACATAGCACATCCAGTGCAGGTCGCAACAGCTGAACACCCTTCCTTCTACGAGCTTCCTCAGGAGTTGTAGTAATTACTCAGAGAATCTGGCAAGATGTAAGCCTCAGTGGGCTCTCCCCAGGCGAACTCCCAGGCAAACTCCTTTTGTTAGCTGCTCTGCTGTTCGCTGCTCAGCTGGTTCACAACTGGCGAACCTCCTTCATCCTAATCCCGAGAGATGTCCTGGCCAGGCTAAGATAGAGAAAGGGGCCCAGATAATTTCACCACTTCTACTGGCTTTGGCTAAATTCTGAACATCATCTGGGATGTGAGACAACACTGTTGTAAGCCTGTGACCAGAAAGAGGCAGCTAAAAGCAATACCCTAAACAGCCCAGTGCTGGTACAAGTTGACAGGTTGTGGATTGGCTGATAAGACTGTTTGCTGTGCCTGTGTTGTTTTTAGTGGTGAGGTTGAAAGCAAAAGTCAACACCAGACACAGAAGCAGATTTTCTATCTCTGCTATTCTTTTCTCTCCCCTTTGTGTATGTTTGTCTTGTTTTGTCTTTTTTAGGAAACAGGATCAGACTTCAACAAGAACAGCTCCAGCCCATCTCAACTAACTTACTGTCTTAATTCTGGCATTTCCTAACTTTTGAGTACTTAACTTCGCGACATTGATAATGTTCCTTAACATAATTTTGGTGTGTCATAGTCTAGATTTTAAAAAAGCTAAACTAAACTAAAAAAAACAAATTCCATTATATGCCATCAGTGAAACATGGGTCATCAGCAGTGTTCGAACCTTGAGACCCACCGTGCATACCTCTACCACTTGAGCTAATGGAGTAAATGCTAGCAATAATACGTTGTCATCCTCTGTGTGGACCAGCACTAGAGGGCGATGAGGCACATGTTTTGCCAGTGGGTTACATGTATATTTGCTGACAGCCAAGGAATGGTGAGACTCAGGAATCTTAAATTACATTTCAGGGACTTTTATCTACATCTCCTTGCCTCCTTGCACCTGATTGGTGTGCGTCATACAGGGTTCGGCCAGGGTGTTTGCAGTTCTGGTGTCATGTCACCGAAAAGATCATTTGATTGATTTGCAACTTCTGCTGCCGCTGGGGATCTGGTAGGATTAGAGACTCTAGGGTACCACATGACATGAACAGAGGATTGGGCTGTGAGTTCAGGAGTGTGTACAGAATATGCCCTCCTTGCTTTGAGGTTATCCTGAGTTGGCATGGAAGAGGGGCATGTTCTGGAACCAATTGATGCCCCTCTTACACTCTTTGGCAGCCAGGGAATAGCCACTGGACATGATTATTGTTCACACAGGTCAAAACGATGTAAGATTGTGTAAAGGGGTTGACTTGATCATCAGGGCAAAGAGGGATTGGTGTGGATTCAAGGCCTTTTTCCAGGGGTGATTAATTGATCTAAAATGCTGTAGAGAATGATATAGTGGGAAGCCATCGAGCCTCTGGGTTGATAAAGCCAGAAGGTGTCTGCATAGGGAGGCGGCTAAATTTGTATGCGAGCGGGGATGATCAGTAATTATCCATCAGAAAATATTGCATTGGACACTTGAGTTATTCAGGGACGATGGGGTACACCCCTATCTAACCAGTGAACAGATCTACTTTGGCCATTATTAGGAAGGGAACTGTTAACTACTTGGAACCCAGGTGGGAGTGAGAGGGAGGCAGCTATGCTAACTGCTGATGCCTCCTTGTCACAGGTGTCCAGTACAAGTACTGTATGGATTTGATTGCAGGGGCGGAGGGGGCATGGTGAAGCGGAAGAAGTGTGGTTCCCTGAGAAATCAGAATTGTAAGTGGACCTGGAGGAGGAAACTGGGGAATGAGGGGTTGGGGCTCCTAATGTCTGATACCGTGAGTAGACAGCCCCCTTCCCTCTGATCCCCCTTTAACTCATATGAGAGGAGAGCAACAGACTGGGACTAGGTAAGAGGGAGGACAGCTGATGGCAGTCCTCCCCAAGAGATGGAAACAATTAAGGAAAGCATGGTCCTGTACTGTTCAAATTATTGCCTGGTTTTTCCCAGTTGAGGTTGTGGCCTAATTAAACCAAATCAGTTGCTCCTTGTTTTTCTTCCTGTGTGACCAGGAGAGAAACAGCTGGTTCCTTATCCTCTTTTGCTAGTCCTATCCCTGTGAGACAAGGTGGTCCCTTAGAATATGTGTTAACTACTTGTGCTAAACAATCTGTTGCACCTTCTATTTATCTGTGACACTCTGAGTACATTTCCCAGACCAGAAGAAGAGCTCTGTGCAGCTTGAAAGCTTGTCTTTCACGAGCAAAAGTTGTTCCAATAAAAGATATTACCTCTTTCACCTTGTCTTTGTAATATCCTCGGGCCAACACAGCTACAACAACACTGTAAACAGTCATGTTCCTGGTTTTTATCCAGCTTCTCTAATAGAGGTGTAAAGCCTTTATATAAATAGGTCCAACACAAAAACACCCCTCGTATTATTTACTTTAGAAAGTTATAGATTGCCCACAAACTTAAGTTAGTTTTGCAGCTGTTGTTCAGTTTTTGTTTTAAGAATGACATTAATTTTTAACCTGTGTTCCCCTAGAAGTCCTGTTTATATTTTGTGGAACATATAAATAAGCATTTGTCAGTCACCATTCAGTTATTTGTCTTGTCTTGGAAAGGAATTGACCAGATTGCTTTTAGAACAGAAACACTAATTTCTGGGTCTCTTATCTCTCCAAACAACTCTGTATCTTCCAACAGCAGTTGTCTTTATCACTTAATGAAGTTGGAGGATCAAAGCCAACCAGTACAGCTGGTAGCAGTGGCATTAGCCATAGCATTTTATGCTAACTTTCCCTCCTATTCCAAAGTGTGTGTATTCCAAGCTTCACTTCCTATGGTTGATGTTCAAATTCCTGCAGGACAATAAAACACATTGGTTAAACTTACCCTAAATCAGTTGTAAATTAAAACATTGCAATCTTTTTAGCTGTATTTTGAAAGTGAAGACTGACAGTGTAACTTCAGTTTGCACCTTGTTAGGAGTTGCTTTTGCAACACAATTGAGGATGAAGTGATTGTCCTTACTTTCAATTTTCTGTATTCTGTCATCGTCTTCTTTGACCCAACAGTATTTATATGCAAATTATAGTATGCTAAAGTACAATGCTGCACTTTGTCCATAGCGGGTCATGGCTTAATGACAACAAAATATTCCAAAATAATATTTCCAGATTTTCTCATATTGTGTTCTCCAATTAGATACTAACTTGATACACTTCATTTTGAAAAGTATATGCTATTCCATATTTTTGTGGGAGTCTTAAAATATAATTTAGATACAAATAAGTATTTTTATTCATTCAGACCATGTTTTGGTTAATTTAAATAGCATGATTTAAATGTTTGTCAACTATAAGTTAGTTTTAGTCTTTTTGGGTAAAAAGCTTTTGTTAGTGGACAATTTGGTTCCTTAAAAAAAGCGGGGGGGGAACTACAGTGACATAAAATTACTTTAATTTTAAAATCACAGTATTTTCTTGATTAGGTGAAGAAAACAGGAAAAGTAATTGCATGAAATGTATGAACGCAGTTGTTACAGTTGCTGGTTCTTGCCCTGTGAAATTCGTACTTCCGTTGCCACACGTGCACACACGCACATAATGTCTTAATATATAAAAAAGACTATTCTTAATTAAGATATTAGATTAAAAATTAATGATAATTAGGTAATATTACTGTATCTTCTTTGGTGAAAAATGATCGGCTAACTGTAGTATCTTAAATAATAATTCTGAGTATTTACATCAGATAACTTCTATATAGGGTAACTCTTTATCAAATATAAGGATACCTAATCTCATCTCTTCTTTTCCCCCTACTTAGTTTTATTATATTAGAGTAGATGGTAACTGTTATCCTGATGGCAGTGGTATTCAGCTGCTTGCTAGGGCTTAGGTCATCTGGTTTAATTCACTCATCCATGATCCTCACCAAAAGCTAACAGTTCTCGACTCTGAATATGAGAGTTATCTAAATTGTGTCTTTTTGGTTTTCACACTACTTCATTCTAGGTCCTTATTTTTCCCATTTCTAGCTTCTCTCCCCCCCCCCCCCCCCGCCTCCGCCCCCCAAAAAAGAAATTATACTTACACAATTCACTACCGAAAGCATAGGGAAGGACTAAATCAGCTCTGTATTATATAATCCTCTATTATGCAACGTTGCCAATTCCACTTAACACCTCATTGCTTGAGATATTCTACCCAAATGAGATTAAAATTTCTAATCTCTGTTCCAGATTAATAGTACTCACCATGTTAATGATAGCTGTTTCTAGTTGTGTTCTATCTGTTTGAGCCCAAATAGGTTTTGGTTACTCTTGTAAACAATATCCCATTAGGATTCATGGTTCCTGTGGCCAACTCCACTGCCAACTCTCATTTTCTGCCTTATCCTTCAGTCACGCTACTTTTACGTTCTTCTGCTGCAGCTTAATAGCAATCTACTGGGATAAGACACTTCTGTCCATGCCCTGCCGGATGTAGGTTCCAGAAATTCCTTACACTTCGGCACCTTTCTGAGAGTTTATAGATTTCTCTTTTCTTTTTTATGGCATCTGCATGAAATTACCCATAGAACAGTAATCTTAACATAATAAATTTTATTAAAGACAGAGAAAATAGAATTGAAACAGGAGAAAAATTGGCTTAAGATATCTAGATTTACATTTCTCATCAGCTAAACTGGATAAGGCATTTTCAATTTAATTACAGCTATAAAAAGAAACATGAATATCTTTTATCTTTTGAAAACAATCCCTTTCTCTGATGCCTTTGGTCAACTTGTTAAGTTTCTGTTACTGTGTCTGCTTCCATGCCCAGGTATACCTATCCTGGTGGACCTGGGGTAAGTGACTGGTCCTTGGGTACTGGGAGTAACCTGAATATTATGATGTTTTTTGGTGTAAGAAACCATCTATCACAGTGGCAGGCTTTCCTGAGTAGCAAGATAGATTGGAATACCCAAGGGGAATGTGTGTGTGTGTCCCTATTAAGTGCCTGAAGAATTCACACTTATTACTTTGTTGTTGAAATTTAAGTATAGCACACACAATCAGTTTTGGGTTCGTGCCGTGTCTTGACAGTCTGCCTCAAGGTAGCACTCATGGCCATGAACTACTCCAGGACAGCGTGACAGTGACCTTTTAAAAAATTCATTTATTAATTTTTCTTATTGTAAAACAAAAGTTATGGACAAACCCTATATCCTGTCAAAATTCCCATTAGCCCTGTTGATAATTCCTGATACATTTCAGCTACACATGTTTTTGACTTGATCATCTGTATCTATCCTTTAAAGATCAGCCTACTTTGTGCCTCTTAGCCCTAGCTCTTGAAAAAAAGAAAGCATACCTCCTTATTTGGGCTGTTTTCTATTTGTGTGATAATTTCATTAATATTCTGAGTACCTTAAGATAGAAATATCCACTGGTTTTATATAGTCTGTAAATCACCATATATACAATGCAATAAAAATGTATGCTCAAAGCTAGAATGCAATAAAATTAGGGTAGTTAGAATCAGTCACTTATACATTATTGCAACACATACGTAATTACAAATAAAAAAAATCTTTTGGAGGAGGAGAGGTTGTTATACTTACAATTTGATAACTATTTGATAATAGATAGATCTGTCTCAAAAACTGAATATTTATTCTCTGCCTTTCAGAGAGGTCACAAACTGATCTCTGTCTCAGAAGTTGCATGTGTGGAATCTGAAAAACCACTTTAGCGATTCTACTGAAAGTATTGGAAAAGAGCTGTTTTGGAATGAGCTTCCATTTATGTAATGGAAGCATACTGGCAGTGAGCCTCTATAACTGTCCTTTTATGCTAGATGGTGTGACACACGTTCCTTGTTTATTTCCTTGGTATAATTTGACTAGAATCGTTGAGTCTGTCCATTCTTCCTGATTGGCTTCCTATACAAAAGTGACAGTATCACTGTAAACAACGAGGAGTCCGTTAAAGACTAACAGGTTTATTTGGGCATAAGCTTCTGTGGATAAAAACCCCACTAAATCTGTTCGTCTTTAAGGTGCCACCGGACTCCTTGTTGTTTTTGTGGATGCAGACTAATGCTGCTACCCCTCTGATACTTAGTGTCAGTGTAGCAACTTAAATCTTTAAGGAGACTTTTCCAAATGCTGCATCTGTTTGTTCAGTGCACTAAATCAGTTGTCTGAGAGAGAAATGTTGTTTACCAAAACAAAAACAGACCTCATAGAAGCAGTTTATTCTCAAACAGTTTCTTGAATTTAGAAATACTTTCTTTTGTGTGAAGTTACCTTTACATTTCACAGTAAGTTTAGCACTGCCGAATTGAACCTGTTAAATTATTTTTCTTTCCTTGAGTACGATAAATAGTTATGGCACAATTCTGAAATAATGTACTGGCTCTGCTTTTAACATCTTCTCTCAGTTTTTCTTAAATTCTATTCTACATGTTTCTAACCATAGCCAACCACAAGTGTACCATAAAATCCCGATGAAAAATATTTTCAAACATCAAAATGGATCACACTCTTAATTTATTTGGTTTCTTATCTGTGCCCAGTGGATTTAATTAATTAATTACCATATTTTTAATAAATACACAGCATACTTTTAATGTTTGTATTGAGTCATCATGATTTCTTGTTAGTAATATCTAACTTTGTGGTAATTAATAATGGCTAATTTTAAGTGTGTCCCTTTTTTCCTGTGATATTGATGAATTATTTACCCGAGATGCTGTGGTGCCTACTGTAGATCATTCAATATTCCACTGACAAAAAAAAACATCCTAAAAGTGCAAGAATGCATGTTTTTGTTTACTGAGTCCAACAGTTTATTGTACCTAGTTTCCACTAGCTCTTGGTCTAATCCTACTTTTCTCTGTTAAGAGTGATGGGGTGGTTACGGAGTAGTTTAAAACTTATTTGTTTTATCAGGAAGGTCTGATCTTCTAAATTCCCATTGCTTTCTCTTTTCTCGTCTATGGATGTTTAAAAGACAGTTCTGAGTCACACATCAGCATTGGCCTTGCACTAGAAATCTAGTGACTAGATTTAGCTTCTGCAGTGAGTCATCAGGGATCAGATGTAGGTAAGGAAAGTGTAGCTGACAGGCTTGAAACTGTTCATAGCTTTAAAAAATGCACACGTATAAAGCCTAAGTGAGTTTAGATCATTCAGGTATATTTTTTTTAATTTGTCTTTCAGAAATCCTTTAACACCCCTGTAAATGTCAAACATTGAATAGCTGTATTTTTTGTCTGTCTAGAGCATATATCAGTATTGTATAGAAATTAGAAATGGACAAAAACATGCTTGATTGAAATAAGAAGTGAACTAAACTTTTACCCATCTCTTTAACTGGATTATATCTGAACCTTTACATCCTACCCTCTGCCTCCTCACCTTTCGATAGCTGAATCTGGCCTCCTGTTGCATTTTGAGGATTTCCTATTAGTGATGCTGTCAAGTGCTCAGCATTCCCAGGAAGTCTCAAATATCTCATTCTAAGGCTTACAGTATATGCTGCACACCTTTGGATATCACAGCTGGGGAATGGAGATCAAAATTCAAAAAGGAAAAAACATTTTCACTATTGCTGCAACTTGTTTCTCTTGGGAGGAAAGTGCAGAGTCTCTCCCATCCTAAGGCTCCTGCTTTTGTGGATTCAAGAGGCTGAGGAGCTTCTCCAAAAAAAATTCTGCTATAACCAGAGAGAAGGAGGAATTTTCTCTACAACTGAGACAATATAGTATGGAAGAAAAGGTGAGTATTGGGAGGCTAGATCTCCTTTAAACAGTTACTTAATTTTGATAAGCATCCAAACTGAGCCTCTGAATACTTTTGTGTTTTGCCCATCAATAACTAGAGGGCCAGCCCCTGGACAAGTAACATAAAATCTCCTACTTTTATTAACACAGAAAAGTAAATCTTCTGTATTGTGAAGAACATGTACCAAACATAACATTATCTTTCCGATCTTTTGGAACAATTAATTGTAGGAATCTTGGGATTTTTTTTTTAACAATAGATTGGTGTGCTCAAAGGTACATTTTTGGGGAGAGATCATGACTAGACTCGTACTCATCTTGAGCATCACTTCTTTAGAATTTAGAAATTCCTTAATTTTCAAGTAATTTGAAAGTTCTCTCTCAGGTATCAGACTTCAGGAGGAAAGTGTAGCAGTAATAATAATACATGGGTTCTATATAGTACTTTTTATCAATAGATCTCAAACTGCTTTGCAACGGAAGTCAGTATTATCATCTCTATTTTACAAATAGGGAAATTGAGGCACGGGGGGAGTGACTTGCCCGAGGTCACCCCGCAGGCCAATGACAGAGCTGAGAGTAGAACCCAGTCCAGTGCTTTAAAAACTGGCCAATTAATAATAATTTAAATTTAATTCAGTTTTCCTAACCAATGGGGACTGAGGGGTTTTTTGATCCTTGAGAGCTATGCTAGTTAAACAGTACAATAGATTACTTTGTACCTTACCCAAAGCTTCTTTCTAACATTGTACTCAGACCAGAAACTGCTTGTTAACACCAGTAGGGAAAACCGTGGCAAATCCTGACACCAGAAGCTAGCCAATTTACATCAAGAAAATGAAAATTTTGTGTGTTGTAAAACCAAGTTTTTATAAATACCTAGAGGCAGATCCTCTAGCATTTCATTTCGGTGTGTTAAAATTTTAATAAATATGTAAAATGTTAAAAGGTAGAAAACAGAGATCAGTTTAAAAGAACCTTGCAAATGTAAACAGGAATATTACTGTCCATTTACTATAAAAGTAAACAAGTTCAATGAAATTCCAGCTCATCCTTTTTTTTTTTTTTTTTTTTTCCTCCTGGTATTTAATAATTAATTTGGTAAATATTCATCTGATATATTCAAAGTGTCAAACATGTATTGCATGTATAACACTAGTATTGTGTCATTAAAACTAGTTTCAAGGAACAGAGAATTTGGCAAATAGTAGAATACAATGAACAGTAAAAAATGTTAAAATAAACTTTTTCTTATAACTTTATTAGTTTCAAGGGAATCTGTCAGGTAAAATTTCCTGTTTAAGAGTAATAGTGCTAATAGGGCGTTTGTATGTCTATCTTATATGAAGGAGAGCTAAGCTTGAATTATGACTATTAGTATAGAACAGTGGTTCTCAATCATGAGTCCGGGGCCCCCTGGCAGGGGCTGCGAGCTGGTTTCAGGGGATCCGCCAAGAATGGCTGGTGCTAGACTCACTAAGGCCCAGGGCTGAAAGCTGAAGCCCCACCATGCAGGACTGCAGCCCGGAGTCCTGAGCTCCAGCACCTGTGGCTGAAGCTGAAGCTTGAGCAACTGAGGCTATGTCTACCCTAAGCAGCTTTTAGCGACGTGGCTGTGTTGCTACAACCGTGCCGCTAAAAGGCGCGCACTGTAGCTGCTGTTTGTCGGCTCTTCTGCTGACAAAAAACGTCCGCCCCCAACAAGCAGCGTTAGCACTGTCGGGAGGAGAGTGCTCCCGCTGAGAAAGCACTGTTCACATCGGAACTTGTAGTTGGCAAACCTTTTGTCTTTCAGTATGTGTGTGTTTTTTGAACACCTCTGAAAGACAAAAAGTTTTGTTGTTCAGTTGTCAGTGTAGACATAGCCCTGGTTTCGCGGTGCCCCTTGTGGCATGGGCCCCCAGGCAGTTGCCCTGCTTCCTACCCTTTAATGCCAGCCATAGCTTTTGTATGGAGAAAAACAACTGTGGTACAGGTGGGCCGTTTTTGTAGCATGTTGGAGGGGAGGGCCTCAGAAAGAAAAAGGTTAAGAACCCTTGGCGAGTTACGACTGAAAGTCCAAAATGGCTTAAATATCTTGCTGCATGGCTTAAAAAAGTTATTCAGTGTGTGCTGCACATCTCAGGCCTTCTGTAATTTTTTACAGATCGTTCCAGATCGCATTCATAGATCTAAGAATAACAAAAGAAAAAAAAAGTGAAAGCAGGATAATATTTGACAACTTTTCCAATTTTTTCAGGCTGGGAATTATTTCATGGTTCTCTTGCTAAAGCTGTAGCTGCCAGTTGAGCACTGACAAATTCATAGATGGAAACCAGACCAGCTCACTTGTGTATTAGTACTGTTCAAGGTAGGAGTTGGAGTAGTAAGAACGTGTTTAGTGTTTAGACTTTATAAAATGCTTGTAAGTTGCTGCATGCGTTAATCTTACTTGCAATGTCTGCATCCTGTGCTGTAAGATATGTCAGTTTTGCTTTATAATTGTAAAAATGTGCCTGCTCTGAACTTACGAAGTGTAGTTGTAGCTGTGTTGGTCCCAGAGAGACAAGCTTGGTGAGATAATATCTTTTATTGGTCCAACATCTGCTGGTGAGAGAGACAAGCTGGTCCAATAAAAGCTATTACCTCACCCACTTCCTCTGAACTTGTAAACCTAGGTAGGAAAAGTGGTTCTCCCACCCATCCGAAGAACTATCAAAACTGAATGGGCCATTGTGGAACATAGAATCATAGAATATCAGGGTTGGAAGGGACCTCAGGAGGTCATCTAGTCCAACCCCCTGCTCAAAGCAGGACCAATCCCCAACTAAATCATCCCAGCCAGGGCTTTGTCAAGCCTGACCTTAAAAACCTATAAGGAAGGAGATTCCACCACCTCCCTAGGTAAGTCCCCATTCCAGTGCTTCACCACCTTCCTAGTGAAAAAGTTTTTCCTATTATCCAACCTAAACCTCCCCCACTGCAGCTTGAGACCATTACTCCTCGTTCTGTCGTCTGGTACCACTCAGAAAGGTCTAGAGCCATCCTCTTTGGAACCCCCTTTCAGGTAGTTGAAAGCAGCTATCAAATCCCCCCTCATTCATGATTCTATCACAACACTAAGCCTGGTTTAATGCCCTTCTTACCCCCCAGAAGGTGCTACCTGTGAGAAAGCACATCCAATCAGCTTGAATTTTGGAAGAGAGAAATAAAGATAGCTGACATAAAGATTTTTCAATTCTTTGTTGTTTCAATGCTTACAAGGGCTGGAGCTAAGAAACAAAAAGCAGAGATCCCCAAGATCAACCTGTGTTAGCCCTAAAAGACATTCAGTGGTGACAGATTATTACATCTCTGTCACCTCTTGGAACCATAGACTGAACTCATTTGTGTGTATATGTTGTCTGCTTTAACCTGTAAATGATTCTTAAAAAGAAAAGGAGTACTTGTGGCACCTTACAGACTAACCAATTTATTTGAGCATGAGCTTTCGTGAGCTATGAGCTGTAGCTCACGAAAGCTCATGCTCAAATAAATTGGTTAGTCTCTAAGGTGCCACAAGTACTCCTTTTCTTTTTGCGAATACAGACTAACACGGCTGTTACTCTGAAACCTGTCATTATAAATGATTCTTGCATTTCTTTGTCCTAGAGTTAATAAATCCTTAATTAAGTTACTAGAGGATTGGCTACTAGCATCGTCTTTGGTGTGAGATCTAAGGTACAATTTGACCTGAGCTAAGTGACTGGTCTCTTGGGACTGGGAGCAACCTGAAGATTTTTGTGATTTTTTTGATGTAAATGACCATTTATCACTAAGTCCAGTTTGCCTGAGTGGCAAGATAGGCTGGAGTGTCCAAGGAGACTGTCTGTGACTCCATGGCAAGACTGTTATAGTGATTCAGGATTTCACATTTGTTACTGGGTCGGTGAAATCTAATTACAGAACGTACCATCAGTTTGAGATATCTGCCCTGCTTTTTGGCAGTCTGCCCTGAGATTGGCACTCTTGGTCGTGAGTCACTCCAGACAGTGCGACAGCCATCAACTTGAAATTTAGTCAGCTTTAAATGGGAATTAAAAGTATTTTCATGAGCTACCCTTCTCTCTGAATACCTTTGCTAATTTTTGTGATTTTATAATCACCGTATTCTATTTTTAAAAAATGTCTTCTGTTCTGTCAAAGACCCACAGAAATAGTGAGAGAAACAAAGGGCCCAGTCCAGTGTCCACTGAAATCAAGCGATAGGCTCAAGACCTTTCTCACTGCTATGCAGAGGAACAATGAAATTGAATAAAACCAAAGTACTGCCAGATATATAAAGTAAAAAAAGAAAAATAAATAAGTGTTTTGTTTTTTTTTCTTTTAATCTCTTTCAGTTATAGTAATCTTGGATAAGTGTAAAAGTAGTAAGTAAAAAGATGGGGACTGGTTTTTAAATTGCTGGTGTCCCTTCAAAAAGATGAATTTAGCAATGATTTATTTGTAAGAGGGCTGGGAAGAAGGCAGGAAAATTCCCACGCCCCTCTAAAATACTCATTTCTTCGTTCAAAATAGGCAGTAATTTCCCAGCCCCTTCTCTCTGTATTTTTCTGCCATTCTGATTAACATCTGCTAAATATATTATAACATACCCCAGCCTGCAACTTGAGATCTTTATGGGACTCCCTACCATGTAGAAATTTCAACTTATAAACCATTTGCTTTGAGGGAAATGCTACTAGACTTTGAAGCTGTGCACAAATGAACATTTTAAAAACGTCCTGTCTAGGGGTCAAAATAGTATGAAAAATTAAGGCAGTCAAGACAGAAGTTTAAATCATTTTGAATTCCTAAGGTAATGATTAGCAAATGCAGTACCACCAGGATCAGAAACTTTATGAAACCCTAAGTAGTTTGACTTAAAAATCAATAGTAGAGCAAATCTTGCTTTAGCAACGTTATTGGGTGACTGATGTTGTTCTGAGAATCCTGATAGTTTTTTCTTCACTGTATCAAAGGGCATTTTACAGAAATGCCTACAGGTACCATTTTAGCTATATAGGTTTTGTGACCAGTTTAGTCTACTGAAAATTCCAGTTTATCCATTTTCACTTAGTATTAAGGGAGGAAATGTTACAAAGGGATAATGGTGAAATTTTTTGTTTGGAAACTTTGTTTTAAAAGAGTCTCCCTGCCCCCCCCCCAAAAAAAAGATATTCCTTAGATATTGTTAGGAAGATATTTTGTTATAGTGTACTCCTCTGTGCTGTACTCTCCTCTGCTCTATTTACACTCCACTTCCCACTCAGAACTCCCTTCTATGACTGCAACTCAAGGTCAAACTGCAGGAGCCAGTCCCACAAGGTAGAACTCGAGAGAGCAGCACCATTGTGTTGCTGGACAGCTCACTTAACCTGGGGATTGTGCTGAATAATTTGGAAGAGTTAGTAGCCATGGAATTCTTATTAAGGTCCTGTTCTCCTTTCATTACCTGAGGCATAGTGGCAGAGAAGCTGAAAAAGAAATGAAAAGTGTACATTTTTTCATACAGTGACAGATGCATGTTCAAGAAAAAGTAAAAAGAAACAGCATGTGCTTGAGGGAAAGCTTCTTCATGCCTAATATATTAGGAAAAAATGTTCAATAAGAATTAAGCCCTGTGAAAATACTATTTCTTTAATGCTGCCAATGTCATTATTTGCTTGTGTTATCTCTGCATAAATTATAGAATTTTTTCCTAAGGTCTATAACTGTTCATTCCAGCTAGGATCAACTTAAAACTTTTTCTAGGCACTTTAGGATTGTGCACTCGTTCTACTGTCAACTTACTGTGTGAGTGACTTGTTGTCCACATGTCTATTAATTACAGATTTCTATCAGTTATATGGGCGGGGTAAATTGCAAGGTGTGCTACCCAACTGAGAGGAGTTGGAGGCTAGCAGTGAGGTCAGATAATAATACAAAGGGATGAGAAAATTTGGTCAGAAATCACATGATGAGTTTCTACTTGAAAAATTGCAAGCTAAAATCTGTAAGAGATATGGTCAACAAACTACACCCTGAGTTGGCATGGCAGGTAAAAGGCCAGTGTAGTTTTGGATTGAATATGCAAAGGCATTATGTCATGGAGCAGGGAGGGTAAAGGTTACTTTCTACACAGTTCAGGTGTGATCCCCACCTGGAATAGTGTGTCCAGTCCTAGGCAACACATAGGTAATCTGGAGGGAGGTCAATGACAACAGTAACGATCAGAACTGGAAGAACTGACTTACAAGGAAACCATAAAAAAGCTAAACATAGATATCTATCTTAGCAAAGATATACCTCAAAAGGGGAGTAGAAGATAGAACATAAATATAGACAAAAACACCAAGGATAGAGAAAAATGTTGAGAATGGCACAAGGGGTATAATTAGGACAAATGGGATGGGAAATTTTAGGCTGAATATTAGAAAAAAAAATTGACACCAAGATAAACTAAGCTGTGGAATAGTCCCTTAAGGAAAGGGGAGCAAGCCCCATCTTTTGGGACATCCAAAACTTGACAAGACAAAACACTAGCAAATATACTGCAGGAAGCAATCCTCTGTTAGAAAGAAGATGGATTAGTTGACCTAATAAATCTTTTCTGACTCTAATTTCTATTATTCTATGACTGAATAGCTTGATAAATTATTTTACAAAAATCTGGAAGAAAGGCCACATATTAAGTTAATATACACTTAAATATATTGAAAGTGCAGTGTGCCATCTTTTCAAGTGGATCATAATATAAAAATAGCATAAAGTTAACATTTGTGTGTATGTATATGGCTAAGATATGGATGCACTATAATTTTAGCCTTATGTCATTATCATCTAATATATCATTGTTCTTTAGGCTTTTAAAAAGTGAATTTTGATATTTCTACTAGTATTAATAATATACCAACACAACAGCAGAAAACAAATGTGCTAATTCATATTTAAAAGTGAAGTGCTAGAATGTGCATTTTTAATGCTAAATTACCTGAATATGCAAAATAATTAGGAATGTATTGTTCAAAAACTGAGGAGAATAGGTATACAACTGTAGAAATAATGAAGAGCAGATGGTATTTCAGTATTCCACAAAATCAGAATCCTCCTCCCTTCTGCATCATTTCCTCACACAAATACGTTACTTGTTTTTTTCATATTGTATTTATACTCTGTTTTTCTGTTACTAAGGAACAAGATAAACATGAATAGAGTGAGGGTAGGTCTACATTTAAAATGATGAAGTGGTGCCACTATAGCACTTCTTTGAAGATGCTACTATGTCTATGGGAGAACTTCTCCCATCAGCATAGTTAATCCACCTCTGTGAGAGGCAATAGCTATGTCAACAGGAGAAGTCCCTGCGTTGACATAGTGCTGTCTATGCCTGGGGTTAGGTTGGTATAACTGAGGGTGTGGATTTTTCACACCCCTGAGCAACATAGTTCTACGGATGTAAGTTTGTAAAATAGAGTTGGCCTGAGAGAGCCACATGAAATGGTACTAAGAAGTTCTATAGGTAATAGCATTGTGGAGCCTTCTAGTGCCTTCACTGGAATGGAACAAGATTGATGGTCAACACCAGAAAGACAAATATTTTAGGCACTTACCAAAAATAAACCCAGCTATTTTTTTTATTTATGTGTGTCAGAGGACTCTCAAAGCACCTGAAATAAGCTTCTCCTCAGACATCACCAGCAAACATGCACATCATGAAATCAGAGTGAAAACTTACCAGTATTTTCTTAGCGTTTGCTATTGCTATTCAGAATCCTGTGGTTAGTCATGAAATGGGAATGCTTAGACAAATCTTTGGAACAGCAGAAGTATATGAGCAGCAGAAGTAGTAGACTCTGGAACCTATCAATGAGGAGAGAGACCCTAAAATGGAGACTGAGGGGAAGGGCAGAGTATCAGAAACTTACCACAGCCTCCGTGAGTCTGGGAAGGGGCAATCACTTTTTTTTACCTCTATGCCGAAATAGTTCTAAGGCTCCAAACACAGTGGGTCATGAGTCAGACACATCACTTAGGAATCAATGGACAATTTTCTGAGTGCATTCACTCATCAGTAGAGACCTGTCCACACCTTATTAACATGTGCTTGATAACACATTTATAGAGAGAGATTTATGGAGGGGCTTTGAATTCTTTCCTTCAAGCTTACTCCCAGAATAAGCGCTCTTCTGGTTTAAGTAAAGGATCGCTTCTGGAAGCTCATGATGATAGAAGTATTGAAGTGTGGTTCTACTCTGGAAAAAATGCCGTCTTTTTACTCAACGTATTGCATGTATTTTTTTCTTCAATGAAAAAAGTAAGATTTTACTTAGCCCTGCAGAGCCAGTACAACTGTGAGAGAGTGAATTCTATTCTGTTCTGGTTTGGGCATTATCAAGAAAATTGTTAGCTAAGTTCCAGTTGCAAGGCCTCTTGATTAACCCCATTGTCTGCAGATTTTGCCCCGTTAGACCTGTACAACCCCAAAGAGGAGAATAGGTTGGTACAGCTGTAATTGAGGACGTAATTTCAGGGCAATGGGGTTTCTTAGGTACAACTGAGGGCAAGATCTGGCCTGCGGAATCTTTATTACTGATGATGATGTACAAGCCAGAAGATGCACAGATTGACTTTCTGATGCTTTTACTTGTAAAATGAGCAAATCTGTGAGATACATGATTGGGACACAATAAATATGGAACTCTATACTGTAACTTTTACAAAATAAAATCCCTCTATAGAGTAGGACTACATTGTAAATATATCTTAGCCTTACATAATAAGATTGAATTTGAATTTCATAATATGTTCTAAAAAGAACAGAAAAACAGATGAAGTGAATTGGGCACATCTGTCTTCTAAGCATGAATTTTGTTATAATAATACAGGTAAGGCTAAGTTTCTTTCATTTTCAGCTCTATTTTCTAGAGGCGTATTTTCATTCAAATTGTGCTACAACTTGTCATAAAAACTTCTGCTCCTACTTAGTCAACCCAATGAGTTTCTCTTTGCTGTTTGAACTTGATAGACAGAGGAACTTATTACTACCTTCCATTAGTTTTTTTTCTTCCCAGCCTACTGCACACTCTCTTCAGTCTGGTTTCCCTACTTTCTTCAGTTTTATTTTCTGCTTCAGCTCTGTATTTGTGCTCTTGGCTCCTTATGGAGCAGTCAGCTGGTGGGATGGGATGGATATGCTCTGCTCAGTTTCCTCATTGACCAATTAGGATGGGGGCAAGCAAACTTTTTGGCCTGATGGCCACATCAGGTTTCCAAAATTGTATGGAGGGCTGGTTAGGGGGGGGCTGTGCCTCCCCAAACAGCCAGCGTGGCCTGGCCCCTGCCCCCATCCAACCCCCCCCCCCCGCTTCTTGCCCTCTGACGGCCACCCTGGGACTCCTGCCCTAGCTACACACTGCTGTCCCCTGACCGCCCCGGACTCCCTGCCCCTGACTGCCCCCCACCATCCCATCCAACCCCTCCTCTCATTCCTGACTGACCACCCCGGAACCCCTGCTCCATCCAACCACCCCTTCTCCCTGTCCCCTGACTGCCTCCAGAGCCCCTGCCCCTGAATGCCCCCACCGCCCCATCCAACCCCCCTGTCCTTCCTGACTCTCCCCCCTCCCCCGGGACGCCTGCCTCCATTCAACCCTCCTGTTCCTCATCCTCTGACTGCCCTGACTCCTATCCACACCCCTGCCCACCACCCCGAACTCCCCTGCCCTCTATCCAACCCCCCCTGTTCCCTGCTCCCTTACCGCACTGCCTGGAGCACTGGTGGCTGGCGGAGCTACAGCTGTGCCTCCCAGAGCACCAGGACAGGCAGCCGTGCCACTCAGCTGGAACCAGACACACACCGTGCAGCACAGAGCACTGGGTCAGGCTGTGGCTCTGCAGCTGCACTGCCCGGCAGGAGCTCGTAGCCCTGCCGCCCAGAGCATTGCGCCGGCAGCACAATGAGATGAGGCTGTGGGGGAGGGGGAACAGCAGGGGAAGGGGCCAGGAGCTCAGGGGCCGGGCAGGAGGGTCCCGCGGACCGGATGTGGCCAATGGGCCATAGTTTGCCCACCTCTGAATTAGGACAATGCTATTGGGTGTACCCATCCACCTCCTTCTCTTTCTCTACCTCACGACTAATTAAAGTAGGTCCAGGCTAGGAATCTCCCTCTGGGCAGGCAGAAGGGTCTCATATAGCAAGGCCTGTGGCAGCAGACTAGGATGCATAGGATAAGCTGTGAAATTACACCTTTAAATTCTGTGTCTACAATTGCAAAATACAAGTGAAAGTGCTAGTCAGTGTATTTTAGCATAAAGCATAAAATTAATAGATATATAATTATTAGTGACAGCAAGTGAAAGAATCCAAGAACGGACTAATGCTCTTTTTAGCTCATATAAATGCCCTATGTGTAAGGATCAACATGCTAGTCAATTAAGTATTTATTTGTATTAAATGCCACAAAATAAGAGGGAACTTGGAAATCTGATGGCAAATAGCAAATAAAATTTAATGTTGATATATTTAATGTAATGTATATTGATTTGCATATAGTAATCACAAGGGCAAAAGGAATGGAACTGAACTAGAACAGGACTTCAATATGGACCCTGCAGATAAGCTTCCAAACTTTTCCATACTTATCCAAATGGAAACTCTGAACCTTCCAAGAATTGCCTTTTACTAATTTTAATTTCTCAGCCTCCTATACAAAAAATTCTTTATATTTTGTCTTTTGCATTTATTGTATTATACCTCATCTATTATTTCACCTCATTTTAAAACTGAAACTCCTAGCAGGCTGATGTTAAGTAGAACAATGCGCTGCATGCTGCAGTGCACCTCATAAATGCAGTGCAACGAAGCAGAAATGCAAAATGCCATATCCAGAGTATCAAACTACTCTGATATTTTTAGGCCAAAACTTCATTTATTATTCAGAAACATTTTTGAGATGTCATTCTATAGGCATTGCATATGGTATCATCTGCATGAAATAGTTAACAGCATTGTAAGAAAGAAAAGAAAACTACAAAAGGCATTAGTACACATGTGATATTGAATGTTTAAAGTATGTCTGGAACAACAGCATAAACCTACCACCTATGCAGGACCCCAAGTTCAGGGGATTTTAACCTTTGCCTTTGAAAGGGACATTTTACCTTGCAGGGCTCCCAATATTCAGCTCCTTACAGTTTTAATATGCTCCCCAGAAGCCACAATCTTTATCAAGCATTCTGAAAACTACAATACCCAACTGGGGAAGTGAGGAAACAGATTGACAGAGCAAGATGGGTACCCAGAAATCACCTACTACAGGACAGGCCCCACAAGGAAAATAACAGAACACTGGCCATCATGTACAGCCCCCAGCTAAAACCTCTCCAGCACCTTATCAACGATCTACAGCCTATCCTGGAAAACGGTCCCTCACTCTCACAGACCTTGGGAGACAGGCCAGTCCTCGCTTACAGACAGCCCCCCAACCTGAAGCAAATACTCACCAGCAACTACACACCACACCACACCACAGAAACACTAACCCAGGAACCAATCCCTGTTTCAAACCTTGTTGCCTACTCTGTCCCCATATCTACTTTAGTGACACTGTCAGAGGATCCAACCACATCAGCCACACCACCAGAGGCTCATTCATCTGCATGTCTACTAATGTTATATATGCCATGATGTGCCAGGATTGCCCTTCTACCATGTACATTGGCCAAACCGGACAGTCTCTACGTAAAAGAATAAATGGACACAAATCGGACATCAGGAATGGTAACGCACAAAAGCCAGTGGGAGAACACTTCAATCTTCCTGGACATTCTATAACAGATTTGAAAGTAGCTATATGTGAACAAAAAAACTTCAGAAACAGACTTCAAAGAGAAACAGCAAAACTAAAATTCGTTTGCAAATTTAACACCATTAATTTGGGCTTGAATAGGGACTGGGAGAGGTCGGCTCATTACAGAAGCAGCTTTGCCTCTCCTGGAATTGACACCTCCTCATCTATTGTTGGGAGTGGACTACATCCACCCTGATCGAATTGGCCCTGTCAGCACTGGTTCTCCACTTGTGAGGTAACTCCCTTCTCTTTATGTGTCAGTATATTTATGTCTGCATCTGTAACTTTCACTCCATGCATCTGAAGAAGTGAGGTTTTTACCCATGAAAGCTTATGCTCAAATAAATCTGTTAAGGTGCCACCGGACTCCTTGTTGTTTTTGTGGATACAGACTAACACGGCTACCCCCTGAATCTTTACTCATACATCCTGCATTACTAGCATGGTATTGCTAAATAATTAATAGATACAGTAGGTCTTGTAAGGAAAACAGAAAAAAATTATGAACATAAATGTAAATTATGAAAATAAGTCAGTTGTTTGAAGACAAGCACACAAACGCATCTGTTATTACTATGTCCCTGCAGACAGCACAGTCAGAGCATGTCTTGGCATATACTCAGTTTTTTACTTTCCTCTTGACTTATTTCAGAATTTATTGATTGTCTTTCCAGAGCTGTTCAGTGTTAGTTGGCCACCATTTTTCCTTCTTCTGTTTTACATTGTCCCAGAGTGAATATTTCTTGCTCTTGAAATTTTGGTGCTATTTCTTGTTTCCAATTGAATGTACACTGAATGGAATGCAGAAAAAACTAACTAAAATGCATTAGTATTGTATCAAACTTTAAGATGGTTGATTGTGTACCTCACTGTAAATGAGCTAGCAAAGCCAGAGTAATGAATAAAACCACACCAGCAAGAGAGATTCAGAACACTCTTGTTGACTATGAAATTCTACTAATTCAATGACCGTTAAAAAATGTGTGCTATTAGCAAAAATTAAGATGTATTTAAAATAGCTAAGATTGAACAATGAATACTGACTGTCAAGCTGTTTTACAGTCTCTTCACTTTGCCTATAAATATTTGAGAGGGGAGAAGAAAGAGAGTCATAATTTACAAAAAAGTCCCAATGGTTATTATGTTAGTGTAGCATTGTGGAGGTGCAGAAAGCAATGTGGTTTTGCCTTAATTTTTATTAAAACGATGAGTGTTGTCAGAATAAAAGTATCAAACTACTTAAAGGATCTTTTAAGTTTGCAAAACTGTTTTGCTCTATGAATACTCTTTTAACATTTGTTTGAAAGATATACAAACTTTAATTTTTTAAGAAGGGAGAGGAATTAGCCAACCCTTAAAATAATAAAGGATTAACCTACCCACTCACACTGCCAATATAAATATATTGAATGAAAGTCATTGGCATTATTCTTCAGTTTTAAATGACTTGAACTGCACATTTCTTCAGACCTAGATGAATATACTGTATTTTTATATTTGCATAGTAAAGGAAAAGGTTAATGTGAAAGTTCTGATGTCACTGAGATCTGCTGATAAGCACTATATAAAAGCTAGGTTTTACTATTGTTGTATTGCAAAAAGGTGGCAAGAACGTTAGTTCCGTTATTTTGCCGCATGAAGAATTCTGAATGTCCAGTAAGCAGTCACTTCTGAGTCCAGTTCACGTTTTCAAAATCCAGCAACATACACCCTAAAAACTATCATGAGCAAGTTTAGGCAGTAATGGAGGTAAAATAATGGTGGCCTATCTACATATCTTATTGCTATGATTGGTGGAGCTGCACCTATGGTAGCAATGGTGGGAAACTTTCAGGAAAAAGTCAAGTGGAGATAAGGCCATGATATTAATTTCAGTGCCAAGAAGAGCATTTTAAATGCTAGCAGGTTTATTAATTATTATTTTTTGAAAAAAAAAAACCGTTTGTTTGCTGAAAACAACATGGAAGAGGTAAGATCCTTGTCCCAAGTACCTAGCGTTGTTAGAAGGCAAACAGTAGAAAACAAAATGGACATAATTTTTTTTTAATTTCCCAATAAGCATTAGTATTGCTAGATGGGAAGGTAGAGGATTAAATTTGATAGGCTGAATGGTAAAAGTGTTTGTTTTAGGGGAAATCTGAGGGAATGAATGTAAGCTTGACTTACTGGGATAGGAGGGTTAAGCACAGTATTTAAAATGATACTCAGCATGGTTTACCTTTGGGCACATTTGCAATTTAAACCATGCTCACCATTTGTTTGCCTATACCCCTTTCAGAATAGTTTCTGAGAATGATTTAAATTAGTCAGTTTAAGCTCTGTGCCCACTATGTCTCAAACTATATTTGCTTCTGCCTGACATTGTTTAAACAGCACTGCATTAGCCAGTGTGGATGGGAAGGAACCATGTTTAAATAATTTTGAAAAACAATTGTTAGAATATGGCCTGGTCCATACTAGAAAGTTAGATCAACGAAAGTAATCTTGTGTTGACCTATTTGTACATGTGTTTACACTCAAATTTGCCTCCAGCTGGTGGAAGTGCCCTCTTCCAGTGCTGCAGTAAAACCAGCTCCCTGAATAGAGTGGAACCATGGTCAACACTAGGTAATGTAGACCAGTGGTCTCCAAACTTCTTTGATGGCGCACCCCCATCAGTAAAAAATTTTTGAACACGCAATTGCCCAACTGACAGTGCCTGCTCTGCTCACTAGATGTGTTCCTGCCTGGAGTAGAAGAGGTATTGGGAGTCCTGGGCCAAAGGGGAGAAGAGGTGGTGCAAGCACAGGTATGGACCAGTCATAGAAATGTGGACATCTGTGAACAGATTGCACAGGGGATGCAGGCAAAGGTTTATGACAGGGATCAACATCAGTGCTGAATGAAAGCAAAGAAACTTCACCAGGCATATCACAAGGCCAGGAGAGGCCAAGAGTAGATCTGGTGCTGAGCTGCAGAACTGCTGCTTTTACAATGAGCTGCATGCCATACTTAGCACAGACCTCACCAGCATCCTGCAGACCACCGTGGATACCACAGAGGAGCCTAAGACAGAGACCCTTATCATGAACAGTGAGGAGGAAAAACAAGAGGTGGGAGGTATGGATGGAGGCTCCAGCCATGTTGTGTTCTACGACCTGTTTGAGATTCGGTCACAGTCTAGCCAGTCCCTCCAGTTGAGCCCAGATAAGCCCGATGAAGGGGAAGGGACTTCAGATAAGTGTGCACGAGCATTTTTCCTTACAACGTTTAAATTTTAAAATGGTGCCAGTCCATCCCCATCTTAACAAGACACAGGTACAAACTTTTCAGTCCTCTCCCAAAGGTTTCTAGGGATGGCTGCCTCATTTCTTCCTCTGCGGTAAGACGTTTTCCCACTGCCCTCCATGATGAGTCAATTGGCACCATTGCAGTAAATAGGCTAGTGGCATATGGGCCCGGCCAGCATCAGGACTCCAGTAGCAGCTGTGCTCTCTGTGCCTTTGTTACTCGCTAGAGTAAAACCACCACCGCCTGTGGAAAACAGTGACAGTATTCAGTGTCGTTGGCCTGTCCTATACTCATACTTATGGAATAGGCACTGAAATTGTTATTCCTTCATGCAACTGAAAATCCTGCCCAGCCTTGCCCCCAGCAGGCCATACTCACCGCGGCTGGGGCTGGGGAGTGGTGCTGTGCAGAGGCGCTCCAAACCTGAAGTGCCAGTAAGCATGTCTTATTAAAATTGTGTATGTGAATAAGAGAAGGGAGTTCTGAAACTTTTCTTTCCCTTTCTATTGTGATTGTAAATCCAGTGATACAGCTGTCTGTTTTTACTGGCAGCTTCTGCTATTGCATCCTTGATGAATGCTGCCTCCACACCTGTAGAATGCCTGACCCGGATTAGGAAGAGAAAAAAGAGGACGTATTTAGTGAGATCCTGCAAGCCATTGCTGCACTAGACAGTGACCTAAGGGCCTGGAGGGCCAATGTGGCTGATAGCTTAGAGAAGGAAGGGGGACAGGAGAGAGGACCAGGAATTGCAGCAAAAAAAAGAGAGGGAGATGCACCAGTATGTAATTGGTCTTCTCAGGTAGCAGACGGAAATACTGCAGGCCTTTGACCTACAGGTCCAAAAATCCCGATCTCCCCACCCTTTGAAATTCTTAGAGAACTGTATAGTAGCAGCTTCCTACATTCCCCAACATACCACGTGGCATCATGGGCTGCATCCTTACCTTTACGACTCTATGCTAGGGAACAGCAAGGAAAAGCACAATTTCACATATGCTGACCTGTGAGAACCATGATTGGTGTATGTGTAGCCACAACTCACTATGTTTGTGCACTGAAATGTGCACTGCCTTTCCAATTTTAAAGTTCCATTCCATTAATTTATGTTAAAAGTTTATATTGCATTACCTGTTGCTTTTTGCACATTATTTGCCTAGATTTGCCACTCAAATTTCAATTTTTGGAGAATAAAATTATCTTTATTAGTTCACAACACTGATTGTAGAATGCACAGCATCACTCAAACCATACAGCACTTGTGCAGCAAGCACCACATAAGTTATAGGTTCAAGAAGGCACATAGTCAACTGTACAGCAAGAACTACACAATTCCTAGCAGCACCCAAATTTCCAGGCCAGGAGAACCTCCAACATAGAACAGTGCTGTGGCTGACCATTGAAGTTCTCTTTCAAAGCCTCCCACCATGTTTAGACCTTGTGCCCTACTGTTGAAAGTCAGCAGACAGCCACTCTACCTCTGCCCTCCACCCTGGTGGCAGCTTTTTCCTTTTTGCTTCACAGATATTATGCACAGGACACAACAGGCAGCTGCAATAACACTGCAATATTTTTCTGAGTGAGATCCAGTCTTGTGAGTAAAGAACACCAGCATCCCTTCAATCTACTAAAAGTATATTCAGCTGTCATTCTGCACCTGCTGAACTGGTAGTTAAATCTTTCCTTGTCAAAGTGTCAAGAGTATCGCTTCATAGCCAGGGGAGCAATAGGTAGACTGGGTCCCCCAGAATCATTGTTGGCATTTCAATATTGCTGGTTGAGAGAGACTATTCCTGCTTGCAGCTTTCTGAACAGTCCAGGGTTCTTAAAGGTGGGAGTGTCATGCACCTTCCTTAACCAGCCTGCACTGATACCTTTGGAGTGCCTGCAGTGATCTACCAACTATAGAAAAATAACCTCTTCCATTGATGTTCTCTGTGGCAAGGTTGGCTGGTGCCAAAATAGGGTTATGCATGCAGTCTATTGCCCCACCACAGTTCCAGGACCCCCATTGTTGCAACTCCATCCCCTATGTCTTGCACACTGCCCAGAGTCACAGGTCTGCATAGCAGGAGACGATTAGTGGCCCTATTCACTTGCATGACAATGGCCTCAGCGTGGATTTTCCTACTCCAAAATGATTTTACACTGATTGGTATCCATCCGACATTGCAGACTTCCGGAGTGTGATCGCCACTTGCTTCTCCACTCTCAGTGCAGCTCTCATTCCGGTGTCCCTGCATGTTGAGGGCTGAATCAAGCTCAGCCCCCAAATCCAAAACATGGGCATTTTTTGGATTGAATATCCTGGATATTGACTATCCAGGGAGCATGAGGGAAAAATCATAAACCAAATTGTGGAAGCAGCTGAGAAGGAAAAACTTGCATGCTGTGTGTTCTTTCACATTTTGGAGTGGGGATTCTGACAGTATGGAGAGCGTGTGTAATACTCTTTAAAGGAGTATGGCACTTTTTTTGCAGAGGAGGAAAGTGTCTTTGAAATGATTGCTAAGTTTGAAATTAAACATTGTTTTACACATTGCCATGTTTATAAGATCTGGATTTAGAAACGCTGTAAAAGCCAAATCTGTGTCTACAAATCAAAACAAATTGAAGCTTTCTAGACCAAATGCAAATGATATTAGCTATGGAATATTTCATAGCTCCTGGGTACAATGGGGCTCAGAATAGTGTGAAGGATCTTGCTTAAATTATGAGCTGTAATACCTATGTAAGGTGTGGGTTAAGGATATAGTTTTGGTTTTACTTCAGAATTCCTTGGCTCTTGTCAGTTCTAAACTAGATAGGTATGGGATCATTGACTTACTATGTGTCTATAGTATTCCTTCCCAGATGCCGCCCCCTTGCTCTGCAAAAATTGTGGTGCAAACAAGCTGTGTGCTCTAGCTTACTGCCTAGATCACTGCTTTTTCATTCCATACCAGCCCCTATCCCTTGTTTGTGTGTGTTCTGGTTTGCATTTTAAGACCTTTAGGACTTCATCGTCCTAGCTGCCTGTAGAGCACCTAGCACACTGTTGGTGTTCTAAAAATAATTACAATATTTGTCTGAGGAAATTAATTTATGAATTTCCACTGTAGGATCTTCCAATTTCTCATCAGTTTTCACATAGATGATATAGTTCAAAAGCCAGTGACCAGATGTCCAATGAAGTCTTTTTATTATATTTTGGTTAACTTGACCAACAAGCTGGTTATATTTATATTTTAAAATAAATAAATAAATAAAATGGCAGAAACTAGTAATCTTGAAAAAATTCACAATGCTGAACAGTGCCGTAAGGCTTGTCTTAAGGGCTAATGTTGAAGGTGACTAGCTTAAACTTAACCAAAGCTTTAAACTTAACTTACAGGGAAATCAATAACTTGACACTGGAATTCCATTTCATTATTTGGTCAGAAAAAAAATGAATAATAGAGAAGAATTCAACTTCCTGTCCTTGGAAGGTAGCTCCCCATGAATAGCTATATGGTTTTGTGTGAAGTTTTGATATATATTTGTTTTGTTGAATACAGATTGTTCCAATACTGTGTATTGATGTTGCAGCTAAGAGCTGTACTAAAGAAACATTTAGTCAAACTTAATCCTGTAAATATTATGTTTCTGCTGTACAATTATTCACCATGAAAAAAGGCAGTAACACATGGGGAAGGCAACCTGTTGGAGGTAGTTTATGCAACCTACCATAGCATAGCTTAGTCTGATTTTGTTTTCTGTTACAGGCTTTTTCTTTTTCTCTAAACACTGTATGAATGTGAAACTTGCATTGACTTATAAGAGGACTTAGGTACAGAGAAAATTATAGTTATGCACCATATGTTCTTCCTTCTTTCCCCCCTTCCCCCCAACCTTGTCTGGGGTAAACTAGTTAAAATAGAATATAGAGCTTATTTTATACATAAAGGTTCCTTGTTTATTAATTTTTGTTTAACAATAAAACTGGTGCATGCACTACCTAAAAATGGCAGAGGGAGGAGGCATGTGGCATAGTAATTTTTTCTACTTTTCTCTCAATGGACCAAGTAAACAATGGGCGCCCAGCTGCAGATGACAAAATAAATTGGTAAAAATATCGTAGTCTTCCTCTTAACATCCTTGGTGGCTCTTTTATACATACAACTGTACATAGCCAGCTAGAAATCTTAAGGCCAGGTCTACACTGGGGTGGGGGTGGGTCGTTCTAAGTTACGCAACTTCAGTTACGTGAATAACGTAGCTGAAGTCGATGTACTTAGATCTACTCTCCCATGGTGTCTTCACTGCAGTGAGTCAACTGCTGCCGCTCCCCCGTCTACTCTGCCTGCGCCTCTCACGGCAGTAGACTACAGGAGTCGATGGGAGAGCACTTGGGGGTCGATTTATTGCGTCCAGTCTAGATGCGATAAATCAATCCTCGCTGGATCAATCGCTGCCTGCCGATTCGTCTGATTGTATAGACATACCCTTAGTCAGAGTGAAAGATTGCATTAGTGAGAGTGTAGGCTACATCTAAATAAAAACAAAATTTAAAAAGTAGACATTTAAAAAGTAGAAGGTGATATTTGCTGACAGAGCTGCTAAGAAATTGTCCAAAATTATGGCGGGATTGACTCACTGCTTGTGGAAAAATATAAGGAAATGTTCTTCATTGACTGGTCAATTTACAAATATATAAATCATACACATCGGGCTGCTCTGTAATTTTTGTTTCCTTGCTAATGCCTTTAAATAAGTTTTCGTGTTTATCTTTTGTGCCCATGGGCTGCTCCATCTCTTACTGATGGCAGAGGTAGTTGTTTGTAAGCAAGTTAGTGGGAAGGAAACTAAAGCTGTGCAACTTCATTAATAGATTGTTGTACTTCACATTTCTGTACCCTGAGAAATTCATTGACCTCATGGAGGATTTTCTGAAGGGCTGCTGTTGAAGTTAATTGAAGCTACCATTGTGCGCACACTTTCATTAAGGAGGTGTTAAGAATGTCTGGAGATAACGGTGATTTCTCTTTTGAAACTGAAGGAATCACTTTGTGACATTTATTCTGTAATGATTTTTTTTCTCCATTTAATCTTCTCAGGCATAGTATTTCATTCTTTCCAGTCTCCAGCTGACTTCCTTGTTTTTTCCTTTCTAATATTACCATTCTATCCCCCCGCCCCCCCCTTTTTTTGTTCTGTTGTTGTTTCTTTTAAATTTGTTCCAGTCTTTAGCTCTCCTTGGCTGCTTTACCTGTATGCTTCATGACTTCAAAACGTGTTCCATTCCATCATAGCACCTTATTTTGGGTAAAGCTTTGCATTTGGACATTTAGTGTTCTATATAAAAATCTTAGAACTTCTTTTATTAGTTGAAGTATCTCATGGATTTGCCATCATCACATGGCTTTTATCAGTTTAGATGTGCAAATAACTTTAGAAGAATGAAATCTAAATTAAGGAAAATCTAGGACACTTTTTACAGTGTTTAAACTATTGGGATTTTTGTATGTAAATGATAGCTGTGGATACACCGGTTCATAAAGCACAGTGTAGGAAAAATAAGAATAAGAAATAACACATCTCAGAGTTCTGGTGACATCACAAAGCACTTGATTTTAGTTTTTGCAGTTACCATGATGTTTTCAGAATGTCTTTATATTTGTGACTAGCCATGGAACTTACAGGTGCAGGTTCTTTCTCTCACACCTCTGCTGTGCCCCTTTCCTTCTCCATGTGGGTAACTGGTGCTCCATCCATCACATATTGATGGGTTTACTGCTTTATACCTTATGGGCAGTTCTTAATTCTACCCAGCTCACAAGCCTTGATTTTCTACCTAAAACTAAAAGATTTTGAGTAGGACCTCTCCTCATGGCAAATATCCTTGGGTTTTGAGTCTTCATAGAAGACACCAACACTGCTCTCTCTCCTGCTGTCTGGATCCACACAAACTAGCTCAGATCTCATAGGTATCAGTGGTCTTGCATTCCCTTGAATTAAATCTTAAAAGCTTGTTTTTTTCCTGGCTCTTCCCAGTCAAAATCTGACCTCCAAAAGGGAAAAACCCTTAGGAAAAAGAGGCTTCAGTGATCTTCATCCTTGGGAGAGTTGGTCAGTTTCACAAGTGGTCACTTAAGCCATTCATGGAAAATGAGCTCTCCTGATCAGCCTCAGATAAGTTCAGTGATTTGGATTGCCATTGCCTACAAGAAAAAGTTAAGAGGCTGCTGAACTTTATTTATTCCACCTTAAAAATAACAGGCCCTTTCATCCAGCTCCCTCCAACTTTAAGCCCTTCTTAAAGTGAATTGGAATAAGAAGAGCAAATGGATTGTTCTGTTATCAGAATCTTAGGAAAAGGTTGTGGACGCTGAATAGTCCAGTCCAGAGAGGAAGAGGTCCACTAGCATTTGGTTGTCTTAGGAGCTACCCCAACAACACTTGAACCAATCAGTCAAATTCTCCCCATTCTACACAAAGGAAAATTTTGATCCCAGTGGATTGAGCAGAGGTACTCGGGGATTTTGTGAGCCAGAAGAGTAAGAACTCACTAAAAAGGGGCTTTGAATCTTCCTCCTTTGTCTTATGAGAAATTGTGATCTGTGTAATCTCTGCTTATATCCTCAGTTACCAAAGGTCCAAAGAATTCAGAGGGGGATTCTAAGAGGAAGCTCAGATTACCTGGTTCTTGGCCAGATCTGTCCTCAGCAACAACCTAGCCTGGCACAACAAATTACTCATAGTCAGCTTTGAACAGTATAGTAAATAGGGGCATTTTTCTAGTTCCACCAATCAAGAGGTTCTTCAGTACCTGCTTGAGATCCTTTAGATTTCAATATTAATTTTTCTAATATGGCTTAGTTCTCTGAGTCTCATCAGCTTTGGCAGTATGCCTGCAGTCTGAAAGTTATTGTATTTCCTCTAGAGTACCAGCAGGAGCTGCAGACAAGGAGCTCAATTTAATAAATGGGGGGGGGGGGGAAGTTGTGGGAGGGGGACCTTGAGTTCCATTCCCAATGTATGAGTGATTAAAGATGGAGAACCCAGTATGGGACTGATGGAGCAGTGAGTACCCACTTTGGAGAAGATAAAATTATGGGCAAGGAAGTTCATTTTACCTTTTGCTTGTTACCCTTATAATACCTTTGGGCACAGTCATGTCATAGTCCTATAGGGATTAAATTTTACTGTGGAGTTTTTTAATAATATAAATGTACTCAGAAACATGAAGTGCTAAAGATACTATCCAATTTACACATATACAAATATCCGTAACCTTTTATCTCTCTTATTTTTAATGAAGTAGTATATGAAATATTTCAGACAAAAGACAAATGGTATACAATATTGAGCATCAAATCATTGTTAAAAACATTTGTCAGTTCTTTTCTCCAGTTTAGATATTCACCTTTTCAATTTTAGGCATTACGTATTATTATTTCGACATTTTAAAAATATTTGAAAGAATATTGACAATATTCTGTTAGATGTTGCAAATTAGTGTGTTATTCATATGAAAAAATCAACAGGCTAATACTGTGCAGTTTAATTTGGGTATAAAACATGCATTCTGTTTAAATCATCTCATTTAATTGGATAAATGGCATTTTTAGTGATAGAAAAATCTGCTGTGTTTTAGAGGTCCTGTCATTTCATTTTACAGTTGCAGTTTGTGCAATAATTACTATTAAAACTTATTGTAAAAAATGACAAAGTTAATGTTTCATACTCAATTAAATATGTTTTCGTATATTTGTAAACTGCTTTGAAATATAAATAGTACTTTGTAATCTATCATAAACATGCTTTTGTATTTGAAAGGAGCTCAGAGTCATTGTATGATGTTTTATTAGTATTCATAGTGTAAAAGGAGGTTATTTTCAGGCTAAAGGAATTTTTGAAAAGATAATTGGGTAGACCAACATTCTCATTAACCTAATTTGCATTAAATGTGCTTCTGTGAATTGTAGTTGTCGCTTTTCCATCTGAAAGGCATGCTTTGTCACTGTATTTAAAAAGCCCAGTTAAAGGGTATATTTCATCTATAGTTTAATTCAGCAATTCTCAACCTGTGGGTCTCTGTGACCCCCAGAAACAATTGGCGGCAGTTGTTTAGGAGTGGGGAGTAACAAGTCAGCTCCTGATCCCAGAGGAGTTTTCTGCTTTAGTGAATTTGTTCAGCTGCTTTGCAGCCAATCATTCTTAGATGTTAGTCTCTAAGGTGCCACAAGTACTCCTTTTCTTTTTGCGAATACAGACTAACACGGCTGCTACTCTGAAACCATTCTTAGATGTGTAAGGCACCCCATATATCCTGGTGCCGCTGTTGCAACTTCTTTGAAGAGCTGTGGAAGCCCTTGCTTCCTTGTGGTGAATCATGGGAAATGATGCAAAGGATCTTTGGTGTTTCTGAGGAGGACCAGTTATGAATGATTATGGTGTCATAGAGAGACAAGGTGGCTTTTATTGGACCAATTTCCTTTGATGAAAGAGACAAGCTGTTTAAGCTTACATAGAGCCCTTCTTGAGGGCTGGGAAAGGCACTCAGCCTACGTCTACACTTAAAATGCTAGAGTATCGCAGCTGCATGTCAGTCTGGACACTTACTATAGTGACAAGAGAGGTTCTCTCATCACTGTAGGTAATCCACCTCCCTGAGAGGGGGCGGCTAGGTCAACAGAAGAACTCTTCCATCAACCTAGCACTGTCTACACTGAGAGTTAACTGCGTCTCTCAGGGATGTGGATTTTTCACACCCCTGAGTGACATAGCCATCCCAATCAAACTTTTCAGTGTAGACCAGCCCTCAGTATGTAACAGCTAAATACAAAGTGGAACAAATTGTTTTGCATTAGAAGTTAATATTTTGTAAGAGACTGTTCAAGGTGAACTAGGCAGTTAACACTGCTGCAGTTGTAGGACAAAGGAGGGTTAGTGGGTTATGGTTTGTTGTAATGAGCCATAAATCCAGTGTCTTTATTGAATCCATGATTTTTAGTGTCGAACAAAATTACGAATTTAAGCTCCCAGGCTATTATTTTGAAGGCGTTGTGCAAGTTTCCTTTGACAATGAGGACTGAGAGGTTTGATGTGGAGTGATGGTTTTGTGAAAGTGTTTGCCTATGGGTGATATGGCGTTTTTGTCTTGTATCATTTTTCTGTGCGAGTTCATTTAAAAGCATGCTGATCATCTCTTTTCACCTACGTAGTTCTTATTGGGGCGTTTAGTACACTAGATAAGGTACACCACAGGTGATAGGCATGGGAAAGGTACTCTTGAAATGTGTGCTGTGGGGAGCATTGATCATCGTAGTAGTGGCAATATGTCTGCAGATTTTAAACCTGTCGTTATGGCAGCATCATTACATTCGTGGCTGGTCTTTGGTAATCTTACTTCTGATGATGAGTGTGGTGAGGTTTGGGGGTTATTTGAAGGCCATAAGAGTGGGTTCGGGAAAGATTTATTTCATATTTGTGGTCCCCAGCAAATATGGGTTGTAGTTGTTTAATAGTACCCTTAATGAGTTCTCTTGTGGAGCGGTTGGTGACAACTAGGAGTGTGCAGCCAGAGGGTGCATCCCTCCCCACCCCCCAGCCCCCGCCGATTTGAAGCTGGTTCGCTCATGGTATTTGGGATGTTTGTTCCATGATGCGATCTGCTTGTCTGGTGGAATGCCCTTGTTTGGTGAAGGTGGTTTTAAGTATATTAAGGTGTGTATCCCTGATTTTCTCCTCAGATAATATTCTATATTATCTTAATGCCTAGCTGTAGATAATAGATTTCTTTGTGTTTTGGGGGTAGTTACTGGATCTGTGAAGATAAGTGAGTTGATCCATGGATTTCTTATATATAGTTCCCTGTAGGGTTCCATCACTGAAGCTGATCGTGGTGTCCAGGAAGTTGACACTGGAATGGGAGAATTCTAGAGGGAGTTTGTTGGATGGGTAGTGGTTGTTAAAGTTGTGGTAGAAGTCTATGAGGGAATTTGGGTCATCTGTCTAGAGGATGAAAATATCATTGATGTATCTCAGGTATTTCATTGGTTTTGTCATGCATTTGTCCAGAATTTCTTCCTTGAGGTGGCCTGTAAAGAGGTTGGCATATTGGGGAGACATCCTACTATCTATGGTTGTTCCCATTGTTTGGACAAAGTATTTGTTGTTGAATGTAACGTTATTATGGGTGAGGATGAAATGGATGAGTTTGGTGATGTGTTTGGGGTGGATATCTGAGTGTCTTGTAGAAATTCGAGGCAGGCAACAATACCATCATTGTGAGGGATTTTGGTAAGTAGGGAACTGACATTGATAGTGGCAAGGATGGTATTCTAAGGGAGGTTGTTAAGCTGTGGAATTTCTGGAGGAAGTCTGTTTTTCAAGGAGGAAACTGGCCCTTTGTGTGGTGAGTAGTTTGAGGATAGTTTCTGTGAGTCCTGACATTCCTTCAGTAAGAGTGCTGTGATCAGGTATGATGGGTCTGCCAGGGTTCCCTTGTTTGTGTATCTCTGGAAGCTTGTGGGAGGTTCCTGGGATGAGTTCCTGGGGGAGGAGGTTGTGGAGTTTCTCTTGGTGTTGTTTGGGGAAGGATTTGATGATATTCTTAAATTTGTGGGTGAATTGTTGTGTGGAGTCGTCTTCAACTTCTTTGTAGTAGGTGGTGTCACACGCTTCTTGGTTGACCTCATTGACGTCATCATCACAGTTGTCATAATATGAAAGATACAGAGAACCTCTTGGTTTAATTATTTCCTTTTTCAGCAGAAAATCAACTTTCACGAGTGGCTTAATTAAACATTGCCAATCACAAGTATTCAAATAATCATGAGATTTGCTTTAAAATTGTGTGTGTGTTTTTTTTTAAATAAGTTTGAGGTTCTTATTTGCTTTCTAAATTTTAAGCATTTAAGAGTTACTATTATATAGCATGAAGACTGGTTTTCTCTTTCCTACCGTAGTCTGTCCTTGAAAAGTTTCTCCTAAAGCTCTGTTTCATTGTTAAGCTAAAGGATATCATTTACTGACTTATCTGTGTGAAGATTCAAATATGTATATTGGTCTTGTAACTCTTTTGCAGACCAGAGCAAATTTTAGCACAATGTGGGTCTTAGCTTAGATGTGCTTTCTTAAAGGGGCCTGAATGAAAGCAATATAAAAAAATCAATGTATATATGGAGACATTGCAGGTTTTTATTCATCTGGACTTAATGAGTTTACTTTTATTGTGGGGGAGTTTTCGGGAATGCCTGTTTTGTTTAAAATTAAAGTTGCATTTTACTTCCCTTCTACAGGAGATTCCTTTACGCAGTTCCGATTTGCTGAAGAAAAAGAATGGGACACAGGAAGCATAGGCCCTAAACAGGTAACACATACGAATTATTATTCAGAAGATTTTTGTAAATGTAAAATGTTTCTGTAATTCCAGACTGGATTCCAATGCTTTTACTTCATAACTTCTCATCAAGATAAACCCCACAAATACAGCTTCATTTTTATTATGTATTTTGAGTAGCATGGTTAAAAACTTTTGCAAGCTAAGTACAGTAGTAATGCACACTTAGTCCCCCAGTGCAGCCAGCATGTATTGTTGTTGTTAGAGCAACACCAATTGTTGGTGGATGATTGTTGTTGATGGATTACTATTATGTATGCATTTTGGTATGTTTTTCTCTCTTTCTGCACCCTGTTGTGTTTTCCTCTGCTTCTAATGAGGGGCATTCAAAGCAGCAGCATGATTTAGTTGTTTGGGTTATTTTGGTGATAAAGGTTGCAAAAAGAAAAAATGAACTGTAAGATTAAAATCCATCCAGAGGAAGAAAAATTAGGGACTGTGATCTTGTTTTGCAGACCGCTGTAATAACAGTAATGTGTATTAATTGTGCCAGCAGTGGTTTTTAACATGAGCTGTTTCAGGTGGATCAGGGTGTAAGTAGGTAAGTCCTGTGTCAAGACATCCTAAAAGCACTTACTCTCCACCCTGATGAGGTCATAGCTATACTGGAAAGAGACAACACATCTCGGCCTCAATTTTTCTGTCTGTAAGTGGGATAATGATATTTTCTTTCCTCTGCAAAGTGCTTTGAGATCTAGGGGTGTCATAAATATAAAGGGAAGGGTAAACACCTTTAAAATCCCTCCTGGCCAGAGGAAAAACCCTTTCACCTGTAAAGGGTTAAGAATTTAGGATAACCTCGCTGGCACCTGACCACAATGACCAATGAAGAGACAAGATACTTTCAAAGCTGGAAGGGGGAGAAACAAAGGGTCTGGGTCTATCTGTGTGATGCTTTTGCCGGGAACAGAACAGGAATGGAGCCTTAGAACTAAGTAAGTAATCTAGCTAGATATGCATTAGATTCTGTTTTGTTTAAATGGCTGAGAAAATAAGCTGTGCTGAATGGAATGTATATTCCTGTTTTTGTGTCTTTTTGTAACTTAAGGTTTTGCCTAGAGGGATTCTCTATGTTTTGAATCTAATTACCCTGTAAGGTATTTACCATCCTGATTTTACAGAGGTGATTCTTTTACTTTTTCTTCTATTAAAATTCTTCTTTTAAGAAACTGATTGCTTTTTCATTGTTCTTAAGATCCAAGGGTTTGGGTCTGTGTTCACCTATGCAAATTGGTGAGGATTTTTATCAAGCCTTCCCCAGGAAAGGGGGTGTAGGGTTTGGGGAGGATTTTGGGGGGAAAGACGTTTCCAAGCGGGCTCTTTCCCGATTATATAGCTGTTAGACGCTTGGTGGTGGCAACAATAAAGTCCAAGGGCAAAAAGAAAATAGTTTGTACCTTGAGGAAGTTTTAACCTACGCTGGTAAAAATAAGCTTAGGAGGTTTTCATGCAGGTCCCCACATCTGTACCCTAGAGTTCAGAGTGGGGAAGGAACATTGACAAGGGGTTATTATATTAGTCTTAGTAGTAGTAGTATTTACCTAAACTTAGATTACTCTGGCCACATTCTAATACTATCTTTGCAGTCTCTTCGGGCAATTATTAATGTTCCATTTCCATATTTCAGGTTTACTTAAGAGAGGAGAGGTTTAGCATGATGATTTCCACTTCTTATGCTATTCAGTTTGTGTTGTAGTTTTCCCCTGTTCATTCTACCAACAAACATCATCTGATTGTGACTTTGAACTCCAAATTGAACATAAGAGAAGTTAGTTTCTCAGGTTATCATAGAATCATAGAATCATAGAATATCAGGGTTGGAAGGGACCCCAGAAGGTCATCTAGTCCAACCCCCTGCTCAAAGCAGGACCAATTCCCAGTTAAATCATCCCAGCCAGGGCTTTGTCAAGCCTGACCTTAAAAACCTCTAAGGAAGGAGATTCTACCACCTCCCTAGGTAACGCATTCCAGTGTTTCACCACCCTCTTAGTGAAAAAGTTTTTCCTAATATCCAATCTAAACCTCCCCCACTGCAACTTGAGACCATTACTCCTCGTTCTGTCATCTGCTACCATTGAGAACAGTCTAGAGCCATCCTCTTTGGAACCCCCTTTCAGGTAGTTGAAAGCAGCTATCAAATCCCCCCTCATTCTTCTCTTCTGCAGGCTAAACAATCCCAGCTCCCTCAGCCTCTCCTCATAACTCATGTGTTCCAGTCCCCTAATCATTTTTGTTGCCCTTCGCTGGACTCTCTCCAATTTATCCACATCCTTCTTGAAGTGTGGGGCCCAAAACTGGACACAGTACTCCAGATGAGGCCTCACCAATGTCGAATAGAGGGGAACGATCACGTCCCTCGATCTGCTCGCTATGCCCCTACTTATACATCCCAAAATGCCATTGGCCTTCTTGGCAACAAGGGCACACTGCTGACTCATATCCAGCTTCTCGTCCACTGTCACCCCTAGGTCCTTTTCCGCAGAACTGCTGCCTAGCCATTCGGTCCCTAGTCTGTAGCTGTGCATTGGGTTCTTCCGTCCTAAGTGCAGGACCCTGCACTTATCCTTATTGAACCTCATCAGATTCCTTTTGGCCCAATCTTCCAATTGGTCTAGGTCCTTCTGTATCCTATCCCTCCCCTCCAGCGTATCTACCACTCCTCCCAGTTTAGTATCATCCGCAAATTTGCTGAGAGTGCAATCCACACCATCCTCCAGATCATTTATGAAGATATTGAATAAAACCGGCCCCAGGACCGACCCTTGGGGCACTCCACTTGATACCGGCTGCCAACTAGACATGGAGCCATTGATCACTACCCGTTGAGCCCGACAATCTAGCCAGCTTTCTACCCACCTTATAGTGCATTCATCCAGCCCATACTTCCTTAACTTGGTGACAAGAATACTATGGGAGACCGTGTCAAAAGCTTTGCTAAAGTCAAGAAACAATACATCCACTGCTTTCCCTTCATCCACAGAACCAGTAATCTCATCATAAAAGGTGATTAGATTAGTCAGGCATGACCTTCCCTTGGTGAATCCATGCTGGCTGTTCCTGATCACTTTCCTCTCATGCAAGTGCTTCAGGATTGATTCTTTGAGGACCTGCTCCATGATTTTTCCAGGAACTGAGGTGAGGCTGACTGGCCTGTAGTTCCCAGGATCTTCCTTCTTCCCTTTTTTAAAGATTGGCACTACATTAGCCATGTAGCACTGCGGACTATGTGGCTCTAGGAAGAAGAATAAAGGAGTTGGAGGCGCAAGTGGTGTTCTCGTCCATCCTCCCCGTGGAAGGAAAAGGCCTAGGTAGGGACCGTCGAATCGTGGAAGTCAACGAATGGCTACGCAGATGGTGTCGGAGAGAAGGCTTTGGTTTCTTTGACCATGGGATGGTGTTCCATGAAGGAGGAGTGCTGGGTAGAGACGGGCTCCATCTTACGAAGAGAGGGAAGAGCATCTTTGCCAGCAGGCTGGCTAACCTAGTGAGGAGGGCTTTAAACTAGGTTCACCGGGGGAAGGAGACCAAAGCCCTGAGGTAAGTGGGAAAGCGGGATACCGGGAGGAAGCACAGGCAGCAATGTCTGTGAGGGGAGGGCTCCTGCCTCATACTGGCAATGAGGGGCGATCAACAGGTTATCTCAAGTGCTTATATACAAATGCACAAAGCCTTGGAAACAAGCAGGGAGAACTGGAGGTCCTGGTGATGTCAAGGAACTATGACGTGATCGGAATAACAGAGACTTGGTGGGATAACTCGTATGACTGGAGTACTGTCATGGATGGTTATAAACTGTTCAGGAAGGACAGGCAGGGCAGAAAAGGTGGGGGAGTAGCACTGTATGTAAGGGAGCAGTATGACTGCTCAGAGCTCCGGTACGAAACTGCAGAAAAACCTGAGTGTCTCTGGATTAAGTTTAGAAGTGTGTGCAACAAGAGTGATGTAGTGGTGGGAGTCTGCTATAGACCACCGGACCAGGGGGATGAGGTGGATGAGGCTTTCTTCCGGCAGCTCACGGAAGCTACTAGATCGCATGCCCTGATTCTCATGGGTGACTTTAATTTTCCTGATATCTGCTGGGAGAGCAATACAGCGGTGCATAGACAATCCAGGAAGTTTTTGGAAAGCGTAGGGGACAATTTCCTGGCGCAAGTGCTAGAGGAGCCAACTAGGGGGGGGTGCTTTTCTTGACCTGCTGCTCACAAACCGGGTAGAATTAGTGGGGGAAGCAAAAGTGGATGGGAATCTGGGAGGCAGTGACCATGAGTTGGTTGAGTTCAGGATCCTGACGCAGGGAACAAAGGTAAGCAGCAGGATACGGACCCTGGACTTCAGGAAAGCAGACTTCGACTCCCTCAGGGAACGGATGGCCAGGATCCCCTGGGGGACTAACTTGAAGGGGAAAGGAGTCCAGGAGAGCTGGCTGTATTTCAAGGAATCCCTGTTGGGGTTACAGGGACAAACCATCCCGATGAGTCGAAAGAATAGTAAATATGGCAGGCGACCAACTTGGCTTAATGGTGAAATCCTAGCGGATCTTAAACATAAAAAAGAAGCTTACAAGAAGTGGAAGGTTGGACATATGACCAGGGAAGAGTATAAAAATATTGCTCGGGCATGTAGGAATGTTATCAGGAGGGCCAAATCGCACCTGGAGCTGCAGCTAGCCAGAGATGTCAAGAGTAACAAGAAGGGTTTCTTCAGGTATGTTGGCAACAAGAAGAAAGCCAAGGAATGTGTGGGCCCCTTACTGAATGAGGGAGGCAACCTAGTGACAGAGGATGTGGAAAAAGCTAATGTACTCAATGCTTTTTTTGCCTCTGTTTTCACTAACAAGGTCAGCTCTCAGACTGCTGCGCTGGGCATCACAAAATGCGGAAGAGATGGCCAGCCCTCTGTGGAGATAGAGGCGGTTAGGGACTATTTAGAAAAGCTGGACATGCACAAGTCCATGGGGCCGGACGAGTTGCATCCGAGAGTGCTGAAGGAATTGGCGGCTGTGATTGCAGAGCCACTGGCCATTATCTTTGAAAACTCGTGGCGAACCGGGGAAGTCCCGGATGACTGGAAAGGTTATCATACATGGAGTCCATGTGGTGTTGTGGAAAATAACTAGGGAACAGCTGTTCTGGATCTAAAGTTTTCCTGGATGGGAAACTGATGGATTTTGATTCAAAAGTCAAGCATTCAAAAGTTAGGGAGATGCCAGAATTAAATTTGTGTGTGCAAGCTTAATTTGGCTCTCTTGTAACACAATGCGTATCCACAGTCTTTAATTACATGACCACAAGAACCCCTCCCTCATTCAGTGCACAGGATGGTGCTGTTGAATGAGCAGCTGTGCAGTATAAGGTGTACATTTGTAACATTGAGGGTTATTATTCATTGGAACATCTTATCAAGGATTGTGGTGGATTCTCCATCGCTACAAATTTTTAACTCAAGATTGGATGTTTTTCTAAAAGATATATGTGCTACGAAATATTTTGTAGGAGTTCTGTGGTATGTGTTTATAGAAGAGGTTAGACCAGATGATCACAATGTTCCCTTCTGGCCTTGGAATCTATGAATATTTTGTTTCATACTGTTTATGCAACATATGATTTTAGGCCTTATTTACTGTGCACTATTCGAACCATGTTCTGAATGCAGAATTACTAATTTTCTCATGGGCTTTTCCATTGCTGTAGTATTGAGGTGCTTTACAAAGATACATTTTATTTTCACAACATCCCTATGAGGTAAGACAGTGGTATAATCCTCCATTTTATGGAGGTGAGGAGCTGAGGCACACAACGATTAAAAGTATCCATAATTTGGAGTGCACCACTTAAGGCATTTAGGACGTGATTTTTGAAAGTACTTAGCATTATATGGCATTATATATGTTCAAAGCACTCCCATTAAGTTCATTTGCAGCTGAGCACTTCGACATAGTGGACCTCATGGTCTTAGGTTGGGCACCCAGAAAACAAGGAACACACAGTTAGTGACAACCTGTGAAAAATTTGATTTAAGTGACTTGTCCAGCATCACGTAGGAACTCTCCGGTAAATGCAGGGATAGAATCCAAATCTTTATGGTAGCATTTAACTGCCTTAACCATTCACTACATACCTTACAAGCATGCCCCATCTATGGCCCCACAAAGTTGTGGGACCTCATTGTGATCCTCCTCCTAGTTGGCCATCCATCACTCCAGGAAGAGGAAGGAGGGTATTTTGTGATTATGGGGCCTATTTCTGATTTTGCATACAATCACACCTCTGGGCAGAATCCACTGGCTCCTTAAACTCCTTTGAAGAGTGGTGAGTGGTGTCTGGGGTGCTCTTCTTGGAGTCCTACTCTGGTTCCCTCATTTTAAACCTTTGACTTCACTCCTGTTCATATTTTCTCCTTGGTTGTCCCAAGTATTCAAGTAAAGCCTGGGCTTAGTGCTTCCTCTTCCTTAGTTGAGGGGGTGGGCTTTTAGTTTTGGGCAGGCCTAGACTCACCTGTCCCAGTCGTGCAAATAGTATACATCTTCCAACTTCTACTACAAAGTAGGTAGAGATTCTACAGACAACAGCTTCCTTCACTACACAATCCTGATTCATCCCCAAACACCATCCTTCTGTTCACTGAATGAGGCAGAGTACCTGTGGGAAAAAATGGTTAAAGACAGACAAGAGGACCAAAATAAGGTTGCACAGGCAACCTTAATTCTGACTTTTCCTAACTTTTGTGTTTTCAACTTTGCAACCTTAATGTTCTTTTAATGTATTTTTGTGTGTAAAAAACCCCATGCCTTCAGTTCTATCATGTGGTATCATGTTGACACCCACATGGGTCATCAGCAGGGTTGTTAAATCCACCACACAGACCTCTACCACTAGATCTCTTGAGCTAATGGAGTAACTGATAGCAATAGTGGGTTGTCACCCTCTGTGTAGACCAGCTCTAGAAGGGAGTGAGACACATACTTTGCCAGTGGGTTTCACAAATATTTGCTGATAGAAGAATGATGAGATTCAGTAATATTGGGTTCCATTCTAGGCTCTGGAGCAGGAGTGTGTTCTAATGGGCACCGACTCTTCTGTCCCTGTTCCTCCCAAGACAGAGCCCTTCTGCCCTGTTCCCCTCAAATCTGTCCTTGTCTCAGTTATTCCCTACTCCAGACTTCTCATTTCAATCCCATCTCTTCACCTAGCCTCTCCCAGACTCCACTCCTCGGGCTTCTTGTCCCAGTCCCAAACCCAGCCAGTTCCAATTTTCTCCCCATCCCCCCACTCATAGTCCCTGTCCCTTCCCTCCCATTTCCTCATCAGACCTGTTTATCACCCCTTACCCCGCAATCCCTTTTCTCCAGTCTTTTGCCCACCAATCCCTACCACACAGGCTCTCGGTTCCAGTCTTCCTTCCTGGGCCTCTCCTCCAATATCAGCCCTCACACACTTTGCCCCCTTAGTTTCTTGTCCCAGACTGTTTGCTCAGCTTTTCCTAGTTCTCTATATGTATCCCAGCTAGGGTTGCCAACTTTTTGATTGTAGAAAACCACACATGCTGCCCCTGCCCCGAGGCCCTGCCCCACACTCACTCCATCCCCCCTCCCTCCATTGCTTGCTCTCTCCCACCCTCGCTCAGTCGCTCATTTTCACCAGGCTGGGGCAGGGGGTTGAGGTGCAGGAGGGATGAGGGCTCCGGCTGGGGGTGCGGGCTCTGGGGATGAGGGGTTTGGGGTGCGCGAATGGGTTCAGGGGTGGGGCCAGAAATGAGAGTTTCAGGGTGTGGGAGGGGGCTCCGGGCTAGGGGAGGGGTTTAGGATGCAGGGGGGTGAGGGTTTCGGCTGGGGGTGCTGGCTTTGGGGTGGGACCAGGGATGAGGAGTTTGGGTTACAGGAGGGGGCTCTGCGTTGGGGCAGGGGGTGCAGCGTGCAGGCTCTGGGCGGTGCTTACCTCAGGCAGCTGCTGGAAGCTGCTGGCATGTCCAGCTCCTAGGCAGAGGGGCCAGGGGGCTCTGCACACTGCCCTGTCTGCAGGCGCCACCCTTGCAGCTACCGTTGGTTGTGGTTCCTGGCCAATGGGAGCTGTGGAGCTGTTGCTTGGGCTGGGGGGCACCGCACAGAATCCTTTGGACCCTCCCGCCCCCGCGCCTAGGAGCCAAGGGGGGGAACCTGCTGCCACTTACGGGAGCCGTGCGGAGCCAGGGTAGGCAGGGAGCCTGCTTTAGCCCTGCTGCACTGCCAACCAGACTTAACGGCTTGGTCAGTGGTGCTGACCAAAGCCACCAGGGTCCCTTTTCAACCAGGTGTTCAAAAACTGGACGCCTGGCAACCCTAATCCCAGCTCCTCATCAGATCTGTCTGTCTGCACAGTATTTACAAGGAATGGCTATAGAATTATAAATTGGAAAGAAGTAGTCACAACAGGACAGAATAAGTGGGAAAAGGCACAAAAATAGCTATAAAATGGTTTCAGAGTAACAGCCGTGTTAGTCTGTATTCGCAAAAAGAAAAGGAGTACTTGTGGCACCTTAGAGACTAACCAATTTATTTGAGCATGAGCTTTCGTGAGCTACAGCTCACTTCATCGGATGCATACCGTGGAAACTGCAGCAGACTTTATATACACACAGAGAATATGAAACAATACCTCCTCCCACCCCACTGTCCTGCTGGTAATAGCTTATCTAAAGTGATCATCAGGTTGGGCCATTTCCAGCACAAATCCAGGTTTTCTCACCCTCCACCCCCCCACACAAATTCACTCTCTGGGCTATCACCAGCAGGAGAGCGAATTTGTGTGGGGGGGTGGAGGGTGAGAAAACCTGGATTTGTACTGGAAATGGCCCAACCTGATGATCACTTTAGATAAGCTATTACCAGCAGGACAGTGGGGTGGGAGGAGGTATTGTTTCATATTCTCTGTGTGTATATAAAGTCTGCTGCAGTTTCCACGGTATGCATCCGATGAAGTGAGCTGTAGCTCACGAAAGCTCATGCCCAAATAAATTGGTTAGTCTCTAAGGTGCCACAAGTACTCCTTTTCTTTTTATAAAATGGTTGGTACTGTTGCCTGGTAGTTGTACAAAGGACTGAAAATGGTAGAATGAAATGCAACAGTGAAATGAACATGTGTGACCTCTCATTTCATTGTAATTATCAATTGTAGAAAACTCAGTGGATTTTGTCCAAATGTGGACAAAATGGAGGTGATATATTTGATAGTTGCCATCTCTGTTAATGTGCCATTTTAAAATCAAGGGTATGTGATAAAATAATTTGCATCTTTTTCATTCTTGCCAGTGATAATGGTAAATTCAGCAGCAAATATCATTGCTGTTTCTTCCTTTCTTGAACAAAAATACTTTTGCTGTTTCATGGCCTTTGTATTCTTTGGTGAATTGCTCCTTTGTTCCCTTTCTTGTCTCTTGATAGAGCATCATTTATAGTAAAATATTCCTTTGAAAATTTTGAATCCTTCCTTTTATGCTATTTTGCTTCTCTGTACCACCATCATCATCTTTTCCTTTACCCTTCCCCCCTTCTCTCTTAATCCTTCTCCATTCCATTCGCTTTCTCTTCCCTCACACACTCCAGTTCTTTGAAAAGTATTATTTACATTCAGCAGTTTTCAAAAAAAATTTAATTTTTACTTTACAATTTATCAACTCCTGGAGTTATTTAAATGTCAGAATTCCCCTTTTTCTCCTCATTCATGCTCTGTGTGCAGACTCCAGGCTCCTCTTTAGTATTTGACAAGAGTGCCAGGTTTTCTGAAGTGCTAGTTCATTGAGGTGTAATAGCTGTGTTGTCCAGGAGATTGCTTAATACTTTATTGAGATCAAAGATCTTTTGTGGCTCTGTGTGCTAAAGAATTTTCTTAGTGATGAGCACTGATGCATTTTGAATGATCACTTAATGTTGAAGAATTATAATTATTGGTACCAATGAAGTATGAGGCACAATAGGTCTTTTCTTACGCCCAGTACTGGAAATCGGACATCAGGATTTAGATATTTGAGGAGCTATTAATACTATTGCATCCAGACACTCTTCTTTGCTTTTGTTATGATTGGTTAAAATCCATAAACAGAGGTACAACTCAGCACCCTCTGTTGTCATTCGTTTTAAATAAGAGGAAGTGAGAAATAAGGCTTAAAATAAAATAGAAGGTAACAAAAGCATTACAATTGACTATAAAATATTAAACCCACCAAGTGCATTACATAACAAAGCATTTTGTAAGAGGAAGGTAAAGTGGTGTGTTTTCAAGTAACTTTCTACCTAAGCATTTGTTTCAAAAAGCCTGTAGTGTCTTTTAATGTGTTTGCACATTGGGTTGAAATATAGACATTTTAGTTTTCAAAAATTGTTCTGCATAATATCTTGAAGTTTGCTTTTGTATGGCAGCAGCTGTTAGGAAGAATGTCAGTCTTTCGGAAACATTTTTGTAAGATTGTTTTTTAAAATCCTTATATGTGCTAGAGATGTGGAATTCCAAGTAATCAACTCAGGGATAAACTTTATCCAGGTTTCAGTAAAATTCTGACAATGCCTTTAGTCATTTGAGATTGCCTGTTCTACACATGCATATGGACCAAACACCTTTTGTCATAGACTTTTGAACATTGGGTATTTTGAATATTCAATTCTCAAGCATGTTTTCCCATTAAATGTAATTGTGGTGATGGCAAGTGACCTTAGCTTAAATTTCTAGCGATAGGATTATGGTTTTCAAATTTTGATGTTTACACAGAGTTTTTAAGCTATTGTTTCAGGTGAGAAGTTCAACATTACATAGGGCATTTATCGATCTAAAATCTTTTCTTGGATAAGGCCATTGATTCATTAGTGAAAACTCCATTCAAAAATAATATTCACTCACTGGTTTTGGCCCTTTATCACAATCTCAACATCTTTTATTTTGGGGGTAATATTTTACCTCTGTTGCAAATCAGTACTGGCCTGATTCTTCTCCCTGGGTGAACTTCATTTCAGAGTTCTATCATTTTTGTTTGGGCTGCCCTCAGAGACAATATCAATCAGAATAGTAAGTTGTGATGCATGGGACGGGGTAACTTTATTGAACAAGGGGAGCCACAATTTTGCCTTTCCTTTGGGTGTGTCAGCTCACCAAAAAACCATGTACATGTGACCTTCTGGAGCTCATATGTAGTAGAAAGTTGCATAGTCCTGTCACGACCACAGATTTTGGTCTTAAGATTTAGGTAAAAACTTAGAGCATTATACTGCTGGTCCAGGATTGTTTCCTTCTGTATATCTTCATTGTATTGCCAAATAGGCATCCTAAACTTACCATCTTCAAAATCCCATTTTCTTACTCCTAGTTAGTTATTGCCTTTTAAACTACCCTAAATGATTCCTTTGCTTTGCAGGTATTTTATAAATCTACTTGTCATTTTGCCAAGCTACACTGTACATACACAGTTTTAAATCTATATATTAATCCCTACAACTCTTGAAATTATTGTAAGTGTATTATAGATTTAGGTATGTATTGCTACTGCTACCTTCCTTGTGCAGAGTTTTGGAATACAGTAACTCCTCACTTAATGCTCTAGTTATGTTCCTGAAAAATGCAACTTTAAGTGAAACAATGTTAAACAAATCCAATATTCCCATAAGATTTAATGTAAATGAGGGGGGTTAGGTTCGAAGGAAATTTTTTGGGGGCAGACAAAAGGCATTATTTACTGTACTGTGGTTGGGAGGTGCTCTTGGCTTGCCCCACACAGGCACAGCCCGCTGCAGGCAAGGATGCTAGGAAACACCTTGCGCAGCAGCAATGGCAGCTTCCCTCCAGAAAAACAGGCGCTGACGTTGCCGGGGATGCTCCAGGCCCACCTCTTCCCATCCCTGCTCCACTCCAAGCTCACTCTTCCCACCCCCACTCCACCTCCTTTCCGGAGCATGCCGTGCCCCCGTTCCTCCCCCTCCCTCCCAGAAAGTCCTAAGCACCGTCAAACAGCTGTTTGGCAGCGGGGGAAGCGCTGGGAGGGAGCAGGAGGAGGCGGAGAAGAGGAACTTGTGCAATGCTCCCTTGTAAAGTAGCTGCTCTTCCATAGAATCTTACAAGCAGTGGACAGAGCAGGCAGCCAAACGACGTTCTGAGGGAGCATTGCACAACTTTAAATGAGCATGTTCCCTAATGGAGCAGCGATGTAATTTTGAAACAGTGTTAAGCGGGAGGATGTGAAGTGAGGAGTTACTGTATAACACATTGAAATCATTGTTAGTTTAATTTTCTTTATGCAAGTTTTCTGTGTGTTTAATTGTATTTCAGCTATCTGCACTTTACGTTGATTGCCAGTCTTTGGTCCACGCCCTTCAGGAGCTTCCTCTGCATCTCAGGTTGAATGTGGCTGCTGAAATGGTGCAGGTAATGCTCTGGTTGCACATAAAATTACAGGAAGATTTAAATACTTCAGTAAATAGGAGAAATAAGGGCCAGGATCCTTGATGTTTTTCATAGGGTAACTACACAGTTGCAGTACTGGTTTCTGTTTTCACTATCCTTAAGAATTTTTTTTTAAATGAAACTAATTTGATATGTAATCTTTTTTAAAAAAATTAACTTCCTGATCTGATATGGCATAATGTAAGTGTTATCCAGTTTTATTAAAAAAAATTTGAGTCAGTTGTCAGAATGTGAACTGCCAGTCAAACAGCTGAAGAAAAAGGTTACTTCTATTCAGGGTATAGAAAATTAGGTAACAGCATTTCAGCAAAATGCTTTCTTCAGGCTATGGAAAACAAAATATCATTCACATAGAGGGAAGAGAACTAATGAGAGTCTTGAGTTAAAAACGGTTGTCATGAGGTTACATTTGGAGAGCAGTTTATCAGCAGCTGAAAAAATGACGACAACAAAATCAATCTGCCCTAGAAAGGGAAAGATGTATGACTCTAATAGGAAATATTTTCTTTTCTGTGGGGATGTTCAGACAATTACACAGCTAACTTCTTTCTTACTGTAGCTGAAAGGTATGTCTGCAGATATAGAGTATATAAAGGAATCTTCATATATAGTTCTTTTTCAAGTAAAGTTCTGTTCTTGCAACCAAAATGCCAAGACTAGAATTAATTTCTTTTCCCAGTATTAATTATTCCAAGGGGATGAATTTATTAGTTAAATAAACTCATTTATTTTCTTTTTCAAACAAAATAAAAGACCATCTGTGCTGTAAATGTATTTGATTCCTCCTACAATGTGTATGTGCAGATAGATAGGGTCATTCAGTGCATATTGTAATATTTAAATTAATCTTTATCTTTCTTTTGCCATTGGGCTATGCTGTGATATAACCTGTGATAGCACAATCTCCAAGAAGCTCCAAAGGAGCAAAGAAACTGCCTCTAAGTGGTTAGGTAAAGAGTGGGTATTTCTTGGTTCACTCTTTGCTACTGTTTTGCAAATTTTCTATTAATATTGCTGTCTTAACCTTTGAAAAATTAAAATATAAACTTGTCAAAACCATGTCTACATGCTGGGGTGTGTTACAGATTTACAGGGTGTGTTTTATGCCCCAGTCTGTACACACTCTCTCTTTAAGTACCTCTGTTATTGGCCAGCTCAAAAGTGAGCTCCACAGCTCTCCAACGAGACTACGCTTTCTGGTTTCAGCTGTCCTGTTTTTCCCTGTGTGCTCTCCTCTGCAAGTCCCACTGAGTTCAGACTCCTGTTTAAAGATTGCTCACCATTTGGGAAGCAATAGAATCATAGAATATTAGGATTGGAAGAGACCTCAGGAGGTCATCTAGTCCAATCCCTTGCTCAAAGTAGGACCAACACCAACTAAATCATCCCAGCCAAGGTTTTGTCAAGCCTGGCCTTAAAAATATCTAAGGATGGAGATTCCACCACCTCCCTACGTAACCCATTCCAGTGCTTCACCACCCTCCTAGTGAAATAGTATTTCCTAATATCCAACCTAGACCTCCCCCACTGCAACCTGAGACCATTTCTTCTTGTTCTGTCATCTACCACCACTGAGAACAGCCTAGTTCCATCCTCTTTGGAACCCCCCTTCAGGTAATTGAAGGCTATCAAATCCCCCCTCACTCTTCTCTTCTGCAGACTAAATAACCCCAGTTGCCTCAGCCTCTCCTCGTAAGTCATATGCCCCAGCCCCCTAATCATTTTCGTTGCCCTCCGCAGGACTCTCTCCAATTTGTCCACATTCCTTCTGTAGTGTGGGGCCCAAAACTGAACGCAGTACTCCAGGTGTGGCCTCCTGAGTGCCGAATAGAGGGGAATAATCACTTCCCTCGATCTGCTGGCAATGTTCCTACTAATACAGCCCAATATGCCATTGGCCTTCTTGGCAACAAGGGCATACTGCTGACTTATATCCAGCTTCTTGTCCACTGTAATCCCCGGGTGCTTTTCTGCAGAACTGCTGCTTAGCCAGTCGGTTCCCAGCCTGTAGCCGGACATGGAATTCTTCTTCCCAAGTGCAGAACTCTGCACTTGTCCTTGTTGAACCTCATCAGATTTCTTTTGGCCCAATCCTCCAATTTGTCTAGGTCACTCTGGACCCTATCCCTACCCTCCAGCATATCTACCTCTCCCCCCAGTTTAGTGTCATCTGCGAACTTGCTGAGGGTGCAATTAATCCCATCATCCAGATCATTAATAAAGATATTGAACAAAACCAACCCCAGGACTGACCCCTGTGGCACTCCGCTTGATACCGGCTGCCAACTAGACATGGAGCCATTGATCACTACACGTTGAGCCCAACATCTATCCAGCTTTCTATCCACCTTATAGTACATTCATCCAATCCGTACTTTTTTAACTTGCTGGCAAGAATGCTGTGGGAGACCATATCAAAAGCATTGCTAAAGTCAAGATATATCACATCCACCACTTTCCCCATATCCAGAGAGCCAGTTATCTCATCATAGAAGGCAATCAGGTTGGTCAGGCATGACTGGGAATTGGTCCTGCTTTGAGCAGGGGGTTGGACTAGATGACCTTCTGGGGTCCCTTCCAACCCTGAGATTCTATGATTCTATGACTTGCCCTTGGTGAATCCATGTTGACTGTCCCTGATCACCTTCCTCTCCTCCAAAAGCGGCAAAGAGTCCTTTGACACTTTATAGACTAACAGACGTATTGGAGCATAAGCTTTCGTGAGTGAATACCCACTTCATCGGATGCATGTGAAGTTAGTCTATAAGGGGCCACAGGACTCTGCCGCTTTTACAGATCCAGACTAACACGGCTACCCCTCTGATACTTCCTCTCCTCCAAGTGCTTCAAAATGGCTTCCTTGAGGACCTGCTCCATGATTTTGCCAGGGACTGAAGTGAGTCTGTAGTTCCCCGGGTTCTCTTTCTTCCCTTTTTAAAATATGGGCACTATATTTGCTTTTTTCCAATCGTCCGGGATCTCCCCCGATTGCCATGAATTTTCAAAGATAATAGCCAATGGCTCTGCAATAACATCAGCCAATTCCCTCAGGACCCTTGGATGCATTAGATCTGGACCCATGGACTTGTGCACGTCCAGCTTTTCTAAATAGTCCTTAACCTGTTCTTTCACCACTAAGGGCTGCTCACCTCCTCCCCATACTGTGTTGCCCAGTGCAGCAGTCTGGGAGCTGACTTTGTCTGTGAAGACCAAGGCAAAAAAAGCATTGAGTACCTCAGCTTTTTTCACATCGTCTGTCACTATGTTGGGTCCCACACTATCCCTGCCCTTCCTCTTGTTGCTAACATACCTGTAGAAACCCTTCTTGTTACCTTTCACATCCCTTGCTAGCTGCAACTCCAGTTGTGCCTTCGCCTTCCTGATTACAACCCTGCATGCTCTAGCAATATTTTTATACTCCTCCCTAGTCATCTGTCCAAATTTCCACTTGTTGTAAGCTTCCTTTTTGAGTTTAAGCTCACTGAAGCCTGCTATATTTGCTATTCTTTCTGCACTTCGGGATGGTTTGTTCCTGTGCCCTCAATAAGGCTTCTTTAAAATACAGCCAGCTCTCCTGGCCTCCTTGCCCCTTCATATTAGCTTCCCAGGGGATCCTGCCCATCAATTCCTTAAGGGAGTCAAAGTCTGCTTTTCTGAAGTCCAGGGTCCGTATTTTGCTACTCTCCTTTCTTCCTTTTGTCAGGATCCTGAACTCAACCATCTCACGGTCACTGCTGCCTAGGTTGCTACCCACTTTTACTTCTCCTACCAATTCTTCCCTGTTTGTAAGCAGCAGGTCAAGAGGAGCACAGCCCCTAGTCGATTCTTCCAGCACTTGCACCAATAAGTTGTCCCCAACACTCTCCAAAAACTTCCTGGATTGTCTGTGCACTGCTGTATTGCTCTCCCAGCAGATGTCAGGGTGATTGAAGTCCACCATTAGAACCAGGGCTTGTGATCTGGAAACTTCAGTTAGTTGTCCGAAGAAAGCCTCATCTACCTCATCCTTCTGATCCGGTAGTCTATAGCAGATGCCCAATGCACTCCAGTAGGTATTTGCAGTGACATAGCATAGCTTTTTCAGAACAAAGTAGCATTTCTTAGTTAACTGGAATACAGCATCTGAGAACCCTTAAGCTTCACTTTTCCAGGTTAACCTAAGTCAGAGTCCATATTGGCAGAAGCAACTGCACCAACGTACAATGCTCTCCTAGGACCCCTCTTGGCTCTCCGTCCCTCTGTCAGTCTCTGAGTCTGCGATTTCCTCAGTCCTGAGTGAGCATGTATACGCTGCAGCTGGGAGCAAGCTTCCCAGCCCGGGTAGACAAACTAATGCTGGCAGGGTTCGAGCTACCACACTAAAAATAGCAGTGTGGAAATTGAAGCTCTGGCAGTGACTCAGACTAGCCACCTGAGCTCATACCCAGCTCAGAGAGCCTCAGCAGCCATCAGAGCTGCAGCATCCACACTGTTATTTTTAGAGCACTAGCTTGAGCCCTAGTAACACTAGTGTGTTTGTGCGAGCTGGGATGCTCACTCCCAGCTGCAGGGTAGACATTTCCTGTGTCTCAGGCAGCACCCTTAAAACACAGTCTCTCAGACTCTGTTTTTATTCCCCTGCGTTCAGCCCATCCTGGGCTACCAATCATTAGAAGTTAATGTTCCAGTCTTTGGGTCTTTCAGTCATATGTGCATATATCCATCCATGCTTGACTGGTGCATCTGAACAGACTATCTCTGAGCCCCTGTTCTGGGCAAGCAGTTTCACCGCTATACACACAGTGGGTAGGAATACAAAATCAGTGGGTAAACTGAGTCACATATATTGGTCATACACATATTACCAAAAATCCCTCATTAACCACACAGTGTCACATCAGAGAATGATTCAGTATGTGATACTATGGAGGGAAAACCTAAATCAGAGACAGTAGGCTAATTACTGGGCCAAATTCTCCCCTCAGTGACACCAAAGCAATTCTACTAATTTCAGGTTGATTCCAGTGGGACTGAATGTGTGTAACTACAGGCAGTACTTCCCTCCCTGTATGTACTGAATGCCTGTCACTAGCTGCTGTTTGGTGTATTCAGAGTTTAACCTCATAGTTCATTTAAAAAATTTTGCACAGTTACCTTTACATATAGATGATATTGCACAAATATTTTCAAATTTATTTTTGTATTAATTTACTTTCCTTGCAGTTTTAAAATCTGTTCCATTGAATTTAATTAAGTAAGTGATTTGTATGTGGGAGTCATGAATTATTGTTCTGTCTTTTTAAAATTTCAACTGTAACAATTGAGTTCACCATAATGAAGACCCAAGTCTTTTCTTGTACTCTTAGGCATCAACACCCACAGAACTCCCACAGATAAAATCTAAAAGTATTGAAAACAGCAAGAGGAGAGTGACTCAGTTACAACCACCTTTGGGTCAAAGTGGAATAGCATCAATCTCTGATCCTGTTAGTGATTCTGTTGTCCATTTGATGCCTTTAAGTAAAGATGGACCGGGAACAACTTCTTCAGAATCCTTTCAGAGAGGCTGTTCTGTGTCACAGCAAGAGGCAGATAATTTGGATGAAGAACTAGATTTACTGCTAAATTTAGATGCTCCTGTTCATGTAGAAAACAACTTCCTGTCAGAAACCCACAACACGACAGCTGAGAGCAATTTGAAAATGGAAAATGGTGAGATTTATATTTTTAACTCCTTTTTAGTTTGTATGTTCTTTCTGTAGTGATGCTTTTAGTTAAACTCCTGATTAGTAAGTCAGCAATGCTTCTCTAATCATCCCCATATCCCTGACAGTGTATGTCATTGATTTGGAGTTGCGTAGGAACACATCTGTTCATTCTCATTCTCCCTGTCAGGTGACCTTTCAGAGAGGCACCTCTCTTGTTTAGTACTTTGACATTCCAAAACTTACTGCAGTTGCTTGTGGTTGAAAATCATGATGAAAACTGAACTGTATACGAGTCTTTCATACATACTGTGGTAGAACAAATACATTCCTCTGCCCCAACTTTTTTTTACTACTTATAGCATAGTGGAATACGGTGCTTTCCAGTATTAGGCCTTTCGGTACTAGATCATATTCTGACTCATAACTTGGCTCATTCTAAACACATTATTTAGAAAATGTACTCACTAAAATATGCATATTCTTTGACTTCCAAGAATAGGTCTATAAGGAATAGACACCATTTTTAAATAGGATGAAATGTGATGGACTGAGTTGTATGTCTTGCCAGTAGTAACTGGTGATCCCATAACTATAATAGAGCAGGAAGTCATATTCCTTACTGTATGCTGTATAGCAGAAAAAAATCTACAGCGCTAAACTCACGTCTGGGCAGATAAATAATTTTGGATCTTAAACTGTTTTTTTATTCAGTTCATCTTCAATTTTTTCAGGCTGCTTTAAAAAAATGCCCATAGTGTGTGTAGTCCTTTAGGACCCTAGGCAATGGACCACTTTGACTGCTTTCAGCCTTCTTTACTTCAAAGCATACCCCTCTCTCTTCCCCAAGCAGAATTGCTGGACTCAAATTGTTGGCCTCTGATCTTAGACATACTTCTGGGCTTTGTGCCAGCTTCCTTCTACTCCCCTCCCCCAGCTCTGTTGTAGATGTTATGTCCCCTGTGTGAATGAAAGGGCAGGACCTAGCGTCCACAAGATGCAGCTCACTGTGAGATGGGGAGGGGTTTAGTTCCCAGAATGAAGGAAAAGGAGCCAGTCAGGACTTGCATGCAGAAATCCTGACTGAATTGTGCCTGACAGTGAACACAGATGCCTCCCTCCTCACTGCTGTAGAGCCCCCTCAGCAACCTCCCTAGGCCCCAAGGACCTCCACTCTAGATGAGTTAATAACCTTAGAAATGAAGTAACATCAGTTAGCAAGAGTAGAGCTAATAACGTCGCAGAACAAGATCCTATTACCTGCAGGATACTTTTGCTTCTCTATCTGAGCTAGAATTGAAAAAATGTCCTGTCAACAGCAAGATACTCAGCAGTAGTTACTATGCTGCTTTTGGATCTAGCAGACCGCACAGTGATGTATCTGCCAAAACACATTAGGCAGAAAACTGGTGTACATAACTGATGAAACGTTTCCACCCTATAATACAGAAAGTGATGTTCCACTGAAGAGTTTAATGGAATTTTCATTTTCAAGGACAATGAGTAACATCAGTGAAGAACTTTACTGTAGTCAGCATGCTCATTTTGAACATTTTAAGAGATCGATAGAGCTCTTCTGCAACGTGGTACCTTAGTTGGCAAAGTTTAAACACGTAACGGCTCACTGCTCGGGAGTTATCGGTCAATGAAAGATTTCAGTAGCCTTTTGAGTGGCAGTGCTATTACTCAGTTACTAACCTTTTAATAAGCCTGGGGAAAACACACAGGGGTTTGTTTCTGATGACAGGTTTTAAAATACTTTTTAAACTTTTGTCTTCTACATTTTTTTAGAAAAATATATTCTTAACTGCAATTATGTCTGATTCATAAGAGTAATATTAACTAACGTAATTTCCAAAGCTTTAGGACTCAAAAATGGGTATAATCCTTGAGTGAAATTTACTGAAGATGCTAAGTACAGTAGAAGCTTGTTAATCCACACCGAAACAATTGGTTATCTCTTCCAAATTCTCACCAGTAACGAGGTGTCATATTACTATGATTCCATTATTTTTACAAAATATTTTTCACATCATTTACTAATTAAATATAATTAGGGAGATGAACCTCTGTAGGTAAAGACTGAAGCTAGTTGCCTCTTATAAACCCAATTTTCATCATTCCTCCATCTTCACCAAAACCAAAAGTGAGATACCTGCATATCTTGGCTCAGGATAGATTGTGGAAAGCATAGATGTAGTAAGGCTTTCATATTTTGAAAATTATCCTAATACCTATTGGGCTTATGTATTCAAATTCCTGTCTAGGAAACTCCAGTATATTTTATTCTGTTGGTCCCTGTGGCAACATCTGCACTATGGAGTCTATGCTAGCATAGCCCCCTGTGTGGAAACACTACCATGCCAAAGGACAGAAGCACTCTTCCATTGACAGAGCTGCATCTGTGCTGGGGTTTTGTCAGCATAACTATGTCTGTTGGGGGGGGGGTTGGTTTTTTCCACACTGCTGACTGACCTATCTAAGTTAAGATAAAGCTTGTCTAAGACTTGGTCTACACTTAAAAGTTAAGTGTTGATTTAGTTATATATTAATTGCAGCTTTCCTATACATACTGAAGTCTGCATGGCCCCTTAATGCTTTAGAAAAGGATGTAGCTGGCAGGATTTTGCTGAGCCTGCAACGTTTTTCAAAGAGTTCAATAAAGAGATGTTTAAATGTTCATTTTCATGCTTTCCACCAAAAAAACCCCAAAAGATGTGAAACTGAAATTGTAATTTACAGCTTCTCTCACACTGGTGATTTTACTGTTTGTTGTTAAAAATTCTGAGGTTAAGGTTGTACATCTGAGAAACTGCCACCATGAACAGAGCAAGAAACCTTGAGCTGTTACTCCAGAGTGTAAAAAAAGACCTTGAAATAGCACATCTGAGAATGATTTCTGTGATATTTTATGTTTTCTTAGAAGATTTGCATTAAGTGAAAAATAAAATGCACACATAAATGTGTAGTCACTAAGATAACCCTCTAATAATCACAAAAGGAGCTCTGCTGCCATGATCTCCTGCTGATCTCTCACATAAGAGGAAGTCTGCACGGGACACGAGACAAGATCTCAGTAGGGGGGTGGAGTAGGGATCAGTTAGGAATCTTGTAGACTGGAAACTTAGCCCTGTTAGAAGCTATAAGCTCTTCTTTTACAGTGGCCCTAAAAAAATCCAGCAGATTAGTCAGATGGCAGCCACCTAATACTGGTTGCTTTACTCACCTGCTTTTTTGTGATTTCTCCCAGTTAGCTGACATACACTCTATTTAAATGTCATCCTTTCTTTTTATTCAATCAGGAACTGAAAAGCAAAATGCTAACTTTGTCATATCTCAAAAGTTTCCATAGTGCAAAGATAAACTTTACATCGAATTGTTTCCTGTATTTATTTTCTTAGTTCCGCTCGACTTGGGTGTGACTGAAGAAATGAGTTCAGCATCTGAACAGCAGAAAACTACATCTAAAAACATTACTGAGGAAGAGCTTGAAGATTGGTTGGATAGTATGATCTCCTAAAGCCCACATTTCATTGTCATGCAAGTAAATGAAAAATAAATGAACATGGCAGAAGTTAAGTACAAAATATCAGTCTACAAGAATTCACTGAACTAGCTGCTTCATCTCAGTGATTTAATATACTGAATGCATACTTTTATTTCAGCCAATATCTGAAATAACACATTTGGATAAATTCTAAATGAATGTTATCTAAGTGTTCTCTAAACAAAAAGGTCTAAAGTTACAATTGAGTTCATTAAGAAGGATCTTGTAATGAAATTAGGATTTTTTCAAAAACCTGTGCTTATAATGTAAGATGCAAAATAATACACACTGACAGAGTGTTTGTTTCTACTTCTACTTGCTATCTATAGTTCCAAAAATAAAATAGTGTTAGTAAATATAGTTGTGTGTTTAACTGTGCATCCTGTGTTGTATCAGCTTTCTATTATGTAATCAGCCAAAAATAAGGCAAAGACAACCCAATTACTATTTATTTGGTTATTGCAGCGGGCATTTAATTTTATTTGAAGAAAAATGCATAAAGGTAGCAACTTCACTACTTACAGATGACCATAAAGCATTATTTAATTTTGGCCTTTTAACAGCAGCATCTTACCAGCTGTTATTGAAAGAAGTATATGAATAACCTTCAAGTGCAATTTCATACAGTACGATGGAAAAGCAACACAACTAATTAATAGAACTGTCAATCTAAAACACTAACATAAATAAAAACCTTGCATAGCTATGTCTACAGAGGTTTTAAGGCACTTAATCGATATTTCAAGGTCGATAAAGTGTTTGAAAATTTTTCTTTGACTGCTTAAAGCTTTTCAAGCTGTATCTTGATACATTCACTAGCAAATACCAAGGGAAAAATTAGACTGCAGTTAAAATGTTTAATTTCACAATGTGAGTCATAGTCACCTGACATTCAAGTGCTTAAGATTCAGATATTGTGCATTTAAGAAATGATGTCTCTTTTAGCCCTTTCAACTATACCACCAAACATTGGGTCAAAAACAGTTACAATTTCAGTCTCCGTTTGAATTGGAAAGTTTAAGGTAACTAAATCTTCAATGTATAGATTCCCCCCCCCCCCTTTTTTTTTCAAAAGGAAAATTGAAATCCAGACTATAAGGCCCTTGTCTTATCTGCTAGGCACAAAAATCCTAAGTGGATGGTTTTAAACAAGTTCACAGTAAAGAGATGGTAAACAAATGTGACCTTTGAATTACACTATAAAAGGTAAGTTTTTAATTTTTACTGGGTTTTACATTTCATTAACATATTAGCTTCTTTCATGATAAGTTTATCCAAGTTGATCCTCATATTGTTTACGGAAGCAATCTCCAGCTGGGAAGAAATCCCAGCATCTTTCTTGGTACATTTTCCATACAAATGATTCCTGAAACAGTAGGAGAAAAAAGGTGTTTTAATTTTAAGATATGTTTATTTTCAGTTATTGCTTTATACAAAATAACCATAATTAGTACTGTCCTTACAATGACAGGTTTCAGAGTAACAGCCGTGTTAGTCTGTATTCGCAAAAAGAAAAGGAGTACTTGTGGCATCTTAGAGACTAACCAATTTATTTGAGCATAAGCTTTCGTGAGCTACAGCTCACTTCATCGGATGCATACTGTGGAAAATACAGAATATGTTTGTTTTTATACACACAGACCATGAAAAAATGGGTGTTTATCACTACAAAAGGTTTTCTCTCCCCCCACCCCACTCTCCTGCTGGTAATAGCTTATCTGTGTGTATGATTATATACATACAGCTGGTAATAGCTTATCTATGTGTATGATTATGTGTATGATAATCAAGGTGGGCCATTTCCAGCACAAATCCAGGGTTTAACAAGAACGTCTGAGGAACAATGGGGCGGGGGGGAAAGGAATAAACAAGGAGAAATAGGTTACTTTTTATAATGAATCAACCATTCCCAGTCTCGAATCCAGCCTAAGTTACTTGTATCCAATTTGCAAATTAATTCCAATTCAGCAGTCTCTCGTTGGAGTCTGTTTTCCAAGTTTTTTTGTTGAAGGATAGTCGCTTTGAGATCAGAAATCGAGTGACCAGAGAGATTGAAATGTTCTCCGACTGGTTAATGAATGTTATAATTCTTGACATCTGATTTGAGTCCATTTATTCTTTTACATAGAGACTGTCCAGTTTGCCCAATGTACATGGCAGAGGATACAATTAACTTAGGCTTGAATAGAAACTGGGAATGGTTGATTCATTATAAAAAGTAACCTATTTCTCCTTGTTTATTCCCCCCCCCCGTTCCTCAGACGTTCTTGTTAAACCCTGGATTTGTGCTGGAAATGGCCCACCTTGATTATCATACACATTGTAAGGAGAGTGATCACTTTAGATAAGCTATTACCAGTAGGAGAGTGGGGTGGGGGGAGAGAAAACCTTCTGTATTGATAAACACCCATTTTTTCATGGTCTGTGTGTATAAAAACAAACATATTCTGTATTTTCCACAGTATGCATCCGCTGAAGTGAGCTGTAGCTCATGAAAGCTTATGCTCAAATAAATTGGTTAGTCTCTAAGGTGCCACAAGTACTCCTTTTCTTTTTGTCCTTACAATGTACACATATTACAATTGATGGCAGAGGACATTATACAACCTTTATAAACTTATTGTTGAAACCTGCGCTAAAGTTTAACTGTGCAGCTTTCTGTACGTAAATACCCAGAAGTAAATTTTCAGGGCATAGTGAGAGAAAAGTGTCTCTTAGGGCTAGTCTACACTACTGTTCTACATTCTTCACAGCTGCACCTACTCTGCTGTAACATGTCTGACGCTGCCTCAATGAGAGGCGGAATCTGTGGACACTGCTTTCAGTCGATGTAGTGCGACATAAGTTACACTGACTTAAGCGGTGCAGACAAGCCCTCAGTCATGGTCTATGAAATGTTACACCAGTGTCATTAAATCAATTTCATTATCCCAGTGCAAACCCCCATGTACAGGCACAAACTGTTTTTAGCTCATAGGGTAAGTTACAAAATCAAGCTAAGCCAATTAAATGTGTACTGAGGCTTCGTACTAATACAACTAGATAAACTGTAAATCAGTTTAGCTACCAGTGGACTTTTCTTTGTTCTGAAACTTCATCATTTTAAATGTAAATAAATATTCTTTTAGAAAATCTTGGACACATCCAATATAAAATACGCATTTAACAACTATTGTACTGCAAATTAAGCCTTCCTAATTAAAAGTTTTGTTTTAAATTGTACTTATGTTTGTTTAAACTTAAAAAAAAATCCTTAAAGAGAAAGTTAAAATATTTGTGTCCCATTAATTTTGAACCTGTCAAACATTTTTTGAATAAATATCCTCATATTAGTATCTTTAATTATACAAATTTTAAAAATCTGATGGTCTTTTTCTCCCAGCTTGGACAATTAAACATGAATCAGTTGCACATTTGAAAATAACTAGAACCAATTTCAGAACAATGCATTTTTTAAAAAGAGGAAACAATTCTATGGGTTTAAGGTTTTATAATGGCTTATTTTTACAAATTAAATCAACATACAAAAACTACATTGTGAAACAGGGTTGTTATTTGCTACTTGACACACAAACACAGATACAAAAAGTATATTTAAAAGTATGTATCCTCTGCTCTGCCAGCCCCACACCTTACCACAGACCACAACCTTAACTCCGCATCCCCTACCGATGGTAGCCTCCCCATGCTAGTAGTTTGGTGTGTTGGGAAGGGTTAGTTTAGTAGTGTGGTGATGTCAAGACTGAAGTTTCATACTCAGACCTTGAAGATGAAAATATGAATTTATGCTTCATTTTAGCCTGCTCTGAAAATTCTACTTCATACTCACCTGACCAGTGTGCTCAGTTTCATCCTTATTAATGAGATACATTAGAAAGAAGCTGAAACAAGCACAAGAAATATTTGTTAATGTGCAAAATCTAACACGGCATTTTATATTTCCTGACAAACGGAGATGAGGTGTAAGGCAAACTGCACATTAGCTAACAAAACTAACAAAATAGCATTGAGGTTAGTTGTGAACATGTTATAAAGTTAGAAGCATTCGTTCAGGGCCAGATTCTGTCCTCTGAGTTCCCTCCCCTCTGCAGTTTTTAGTTCCTATGATACTATTAATACAGACACTGGATGTGAAATCCCAGTTATCAGTATCAAAGGTAACCTACCTTATCTCATTTTATTATTAGCAAAGAGAAAGTTAAAGGGTGATTTGATTACAGTCTATAAGTATCTACATAGGAAAGGAAAGATATATTTAATAATGGGTTCTTCAGTCTAGCAAAGAAAGGTACAACATACTCCAATGGGTGGACGTTGAAGCTAGACAAAATCAGACTGGAAATGAGGTGTAAGTGTAACAGTGAGAGTAATTAACCATTGGAACAACTTATTAAAGGTTGTGGAGGATTGTCCATCATTGATAAAATCAAGATTGGATGTTATGCTTGGGGAATTTCTGTGGCTTGTGTTATACAAGAGGTCAGACTAGATGATCACAGTGGTTTCTTCTGGCCTTATGTGGCTTGAATTTACTTTGGGCATTTCTTCACAGCAGTTGTGTAACTTGCACAACGTGTGCCTGACTTCTGTGCACACGTAAAAATATCTAGCTTGATTTAAGTAGTACTTTAAACTTGAGCTAGCTGGCCCAGGAGGGGGCTGTCTATTGAAGATTGGGGGGTGCTTACACTCAAGCTAGTAATGCAGTAGGGACTCAGCTACTTAGTGTTGCTAATCAAGTCACTCTATACAGTTTGAGTGTTTTGCAGTGTGACTGCTCTCACTTGAACTAAGCTAACTCAAAAGGAGTTAACTTGAGTGTAGGTGACTGGAACTAACACTGCACTGAAGACAAGCCCTATAACAACATTGGTTTTATAATTTGTATCTTAGCATACAGTCAAGCACTATTGAGGAAATTCTGTGTCTAGTTTGAGTAACTTGCTAGGTACTGAGGGTCACCGTGAAAGGAATTAATGCAGAGTATGGGCTAGAGTAGCCTCTAGGGCTCATACACATTGGGGGGGGGGATTCAAGAGCTGCATAATTTTTCCCTAGACATCACCCAGCATAGCCTCACAGGGATATCCTAGCCCTTTTGGGCTGGGAGTTTAAAAGCATACTAGGGAAGTTAGGCTTAGACACCTAACTCCCACTGAAAATCCCAGCCTTGTTTTCTCTAAGAATGTTTAAATGACTGGAAATACCCTCCTGATACCGAAAGATCATAAGACTTAATAAAAAGTCAAGCCATACAGAAAGAATACAAGCATCCCCATAATGACTCTAGCGTCATTAATACCTCGTAATAAAACAGCATGGGAATAGCATTTCTTTTTTCAACTCATGACAGTACCTCCCCTAAAGTATCTGCTTCACCAAGAGATGAAAAAACAGTGTCTTCACAGGAACCTTAGCTTTAGTCTAGTTACATATTTATTATAACACCAATCAGAGAACTGATGGTTTCAAACATCTTGGAACAACGATTAAGATGCACTTGTGCATTTTAAACTCTATGGATTATTAGAAGGAAATTGTATTAGCACTCTGACTTATGTTAGTGCCTATTCTAACTTTGGTGTTATGATTGGAAACCCAGTAATTTTCAGAAATAAGTGGCTTTGGGGTACTGCCAACAAGTTTAATGTTCATGAAAATACCATTTCAAAGGTCTGGTGTTTCTGATGCAGTCCTGGAAAAGATTTTTTACACCAGCTATCATATCCCTATCAAGCTATACCTAACAAGAAACTTATCCAGCAGTTTAGCCCCTCTATACACCAAGAATATCTGAAAGCTGATCATAAGCCTTTCATTCTTCAAAATGATTTGGCTTTATATTCTGAACGCCTTAACTATGAATTGATCTCAGACAGTTCTCTGGGACAGCTTGACTGTGTCAAATCACATAGTGGTGTTCTTGTTCTTTTTGTACATATATTTTCACAAGTGATTTTGAAATAAACACCCACAGTTTATAAATCAGGTACTTCCCTTCATCTTTCTACTGTAGCCTTGTGCTGTTCCAAAGCAGGCACTTCATGCTTTACTTTTATACTGTGAACAAATATATTGGCCATGTATATGAGACTCCCAGGCATACTGTAAGATGTAAACTTGGTCATGAATCAGTTACAATGTGTGTATTAATATAATCATTGTACTCCTTGAGAAAATATTTTAGCAGCAAACCGATTTTCTTGACATTTTATATTTATAATGATACAAAGAAACAGTGCAAAAGTTGCATCTAATCTCCATGTTAATGGACAAAGAAAAGAGGTGATATACAGCTCCCTCTGAAAGTGGGCAGAAGAATACCCTGTGATCTACCATAGCATGGAAATTAAATAGAGGACAGTTATCCTATAATTTAGCAATTCTGTTCTGTGTGAAAACTGTGCCAAAGCCATGTTCTCCCACCTTAAGAGTTGCTGATGTTTAGTTACTCTGACCACAAGTGACAAAAAACCAACCACCACCACCAAGACCCTAATTAGATGAGTTGATTTCAAGATCTGCTTTGCTCTCTTTTCTCTGGGCCTGTAAAATCTGTTGGTTTTTTGGGGGTTGGGAAGGTGGTATATGGCCCATTTTCTTACTGAGATTTAAGTCTTGTCTATACTTGAAATGCTACAGGTGCATAGCTGTAACACTTCAATGTAAGCACTACCTCCCTGCGAGGTGGTAGCTAGATAAATGGAAGAATTCTTACATCAACCTAGTGCTGTTTACACCATGGGTTAGATCAGCTTAACTACATTGCTGAGAGGTGTGGATTTTTCACACCCCTGAGAGACATAGCTGGTTCGACCTAACTTTTAATGCAGACCAGGCCTTACTATCTGCATAAAACCAGAATACAAAGAAGTCCTTGTTTATTTGTATGAAGGGAGATTCATTAGCCTCTTTATACTGTTACGGAAATGAAAAACGTAGTTTACTATAAACCAGAAACCATTAAGCAATGCTTATGTCAAATCCAGTGATCTAGTGCAAGCAAGAGGGCCCAAGTCTGCAATTTGTACATTGGTAAAACTACTGAAGTCAGCGGGAGTTTGTCCAACCAAGGAAATAAGGTTATTTATTCTTAAGGCAAGTTCTCCTAATACACACAGTCTGCTGCCCTGTGAGTACCCAGAATATTCCAATGCACTTTAGGCTCTTGGTGGCATGTGCACTCTACGATCGGATGCCACATGTCAAAGCCAGAACCAAGGACTGCCATCTCATGCCATTCAGGTCCTCTCTTGCTGTTGACACATTTTTCCCCCCTCTTAACTTGTCTTCTCTGTGAGTATTTGCTAATGTGGGCAGTTGGGACCAGTCACTTATAAGCCTCTCTTTGGACATTTGGGCCCTAGTAGCTTAAACTGCATGCATTGGCTAAACTACTTTGGAAATTGCAGTTCTTTGTGAGGCTATTTACTCCGCTTAACAGAGAATCAGCAAAGGCCATTTCAGTGCAGAACTGCAGGAGCAGACCGATAGTTAATCTATTTCCTGTTGATTTCTTCTCAATAAATAGCTACTGTTGCTTGTATATGAAACTCTAAATTAAAAGATCTCCCTTTTGGTGCTGTATCATGTATTTATCTGCTTCAGAATGGACTGCCTAACAGCACTGCCTAACTTAATGGACCAAAAATCATAGCGGTGCAGACTCCTCCTTGGCTGAACATTAGCCCCATTCTTGCTAATGTGCCTCTACCTTTTACCAACACTCAGTGAGAAGACTCTTAAAAAAAAACAAACAGTGGGACCCACTTTAAAATAAAAGTGGGAGGGGAAGAGCCAGAAAGCATCAAATGTTTGTTCTTTCTTCTCTGAGATGTGCTTAAATTGTGTGGGCCCCAACAGCAGGGCTGTTCAGATACATGCATTTCAAGCATACTGTTGCTGTACTGAAAGCCTCCATAGGGTGATCTTCAACTAACATGACACTGGGAATAAACAGTAACAAAAATATACTCACAGATAGTTTGCCAAATTGTGCTCTTGTAAAGTATGCATTTCAAAACCATGTGGGGTCGTGTCAAAATAGTCATTACCAATTCCACAAATGAAACATTTGGTCTAGAAAGAAAATGAAGATATTAGCACATTCTTAACACAGTAATCTAGGTTCTTATCAGTTAGTTAAGATATAATATGAAACAGTACAGAATGTAATATGGTTGCTCTACCTCCATATCTTCTCTCACTTGTTCTTGCTGATCTCTTAATTCACCAAAGGCATCAATAATCAGACCTGTTGTTTTAAATGGAAAGATGTAATGTGAAAAACCTCTCAGTATTACTTTTCCATGTTATGGAGTGGGAGAGAAGTAGCTGTTTTAGGCTTCATCAAAAGGACAGCACACCAGATAGCATAGACTCCAGTTGCCTTAGCATGGTGGTGCCTGCAGGTAGCACATGACATGGGTAGGCAACCTGGAGCACGCGTGCCAAAGGCGGCACACGAGCTGATTTTCAGTGGCGCTCACACTGCCCGGGTCCTGGCTACCAGGGCAGGGGGCTCTGCATTTTAATTTAATTTTAAATGAAGCTTCTTAAACATTTAAAAAACCTTATTTACTTTACATACAACAATAGTTTAGTTAGATATTATAGATTTATAGAAAAAGACCTTCTAAAAACGTTAACATGTATTACTGGAACGCAAAACCTTAAATTACAGTGAATAAATGAAGACTCAGCACAGCACTTCTTAAAGGTTGCCGACCCCTTGGATATAACATTATTTGCACTGCACTTGCTGGAGGGCTTCGTAATTGAAATGTAAACCTTTATATTGTCACAGTTGTGTGGTAAGCTGCTCAAGGAATGCCCTCACTTATCTCTGGGCAGGGACTTTGTCTCCTCTCCTGACCAGGGGTCCGGCCTTCCAACTCCCTGTAACGCACTGGTAGGACTGACATAAAAGTCCAGCCCCTGTGCTTCGCTTTGCTTTTTCTCAAAGGCTATGAACAATGTAGGCCAGCGATTACAAGTAACCAAACAGCTCTTTTAAAGCAGAGTACATTTATTTTAGGATAAAAGTCTTATAGAGAGAACAACAGAGGGACCTAAAGGCATATTTAAGCTTACCAGCACGCCCGCTCTGGCCCCCAAATCAGTTCTTGTGAGAGTCCCTGATTGACAGGTACCAAAGTCTTTCAAACCCTTCTCTAAGAGTTTGCCTCTCTTGAGTGTCAGATCGGGGCATTTTGTAGCCCAAGGACCCCTCCATCAGTAAGTTCAAACTCAGCCTTTATACGCAAACAAATCGCAGGCCTCCTGAAACAGGTAAAACCAGTTGCTGCCCCTTTCTTCCTCAGGTAAAGTTTCAAAGGCTGGGCTTCTGCACAACCAGTCTTGGGATTTTGCATTCCTCACCCCCGAGTAATTCTAGATTCCATAGAGAATCCACCCAATGAGCCAGGAACACACAAATGCGTATAAAACGTAAAAGTCTATGAATATTCTATGGGACCCTATTGTCTGGCCCATCTCAGCATTTTGAAGGTTTCATGCTTTCAAGGACTGGCTCAAACATACAGATAACATTCATAATATTAAGTAGAATAGTCTCACGGTAGATCTGTGTTTGTCATACCTAGGGTACCCGACCAGCATCCTTAGTGCATGGAGAGTGAGTATGCCATTACCCCTAATAATTTCAAACTGCAACTATTCGTATAGTAAACAATCTCGCAACAAGCCAGCATACACTAGCGGTAGCCCTTGGGTGTGAAAACCAAGTGCATAAGCCGGACTCTTTGCTGGGATTGACTCTGTGAAAGGGGGCAACAAGCCTACACCCCTTGTCAGGTGAGGCAGGTCTCTGCCAAGAGAGCAGTGAAGACTAGAGGCCTGAGACCAGAGAGGGCATTTCTTGAGCAGACCATGAGGGACAGGGCGTGCATTAGTCCATTCTATGCATCTGATGAAGTGGGCTGTAGCCCACGAAAATTTATGCTCTAATAAATTTATTAGTCTCTAAGGTCCCACAAGTGCTCCTGTTCTTTTTGTGGATACAGACTAACACGGCTGCTACTCTGAAGCCCAGAACTGTGATATATACATATACTTAGGGTGCAGGTGGAAGGCTTTGCTAGGCCAATAGGTGAAAGAAAAGCCTTGATTTCTTTAAGGATTTTTCTCCAAACTTCCCCCCCACCCACCTTTTTTTTACCCCATCCTCATCAGGTTGAGGAGCAGGGTTTCTTGGGTTCAGTGTAAGCCTGTTAGTTCAATGGATGGCTTATTAACTCTTTCCCCTACCTGAGGTGCCATTCTGTGCCCTGAGCAAAATCTTCTTCCCTACCATTTTATGGTGTGTTTACGGTGGGCATAATGCCAGTCCCAATTTTGGGCACAGAAGGAATTTTCCTGTCAGATTGGGCCTTTTCACCTTTCAGCAGCCCAGGGATCAGGTGTGTAGGTTAGGTTTTAAAATTCAGGAGGTCACAGTAGCAAGTGTCAAGTGCAGTTAATGGCTCAATTGGAGATCTGGTTCCCTGATAAACCAGAATTAGAAGCAGATTAGGAAAAGGCATCTCCTAAAAAGGCAGGGAAAGGGGTTGGGATCCTAATGTTTGGTACAATGAGGAGACAGCCCCTTCTTTCTCACCCCCCTAGCCCTTGTACAAAAGGGAAAACAGTGGTATCCCAGCAATGGTTCTGTGACGAGGTTAACAGAAAGCTGGGGGACTTGAGAGCATCCCCTCAAAGTAGCACAGGTTATGGAAGCAAGGATGACCTGCACTGGATAAGTTACTGCTGTACCGTACCCAGATGTGTTACTTGAAGTTGCAGTCTAGTTAAACCACATTCCTGGTGTCTTGTCTGGTGCTTGGGACAATGTATATATTTTATGGGTAAATTATACAATTACTACTTCCAGAATTAATTGTTTTATGAATTGCTATGGAGAATGTAGCAATATTGCTTAAACCATCTTATTCAATGAGTGGTTGACATGCACTGCAGAAGTAAACAGGCTCACTAGACTCCAAGGCTTCTTACTATTGTAAGTGGAAATACCTTGAATGATAGCCAGTAGGATGACAATGACGAAGAAGAAAAATGTAATGTCAAAGACAATTCGATACATTTCATAAGGGTCCCCAGCAGGGTCTTCAATTTCATCCCCAATGCCACCACCAGCTCTCACACCCACATACATGTGGAACAGGTAACACTAGAAAGAAGGGAAAGTTACATCGGTCAAAAAACAGAAGTATTTAAAATGGCTGGCATTGAATAAAGAATGGTTATTTACCCTTTGGTAACTGTGGTTCTTTGAAATGTTGTAGATAGCCGTACACGCTCATATGTGTGAGCTCAGAATCTTTTGCACAGCAGTGTCCATTGGGGTCACTGTGCCTCCTTGTGCTCCCATGCCAGGGCATAAAGGGCAGAATGGTCTTGACTCTCCCTCAGTTCCCTGGCAAATTGAGCCCATGTTAGCTGGGGACTCTGAAAGTAGGGATGGAGGGTACGTTATGGGATCCACACAGATTACAACATCTTGAAGAACAACAGTTACTGTAGAGTAACTGTTCCGTCTTCTTCGAGCATGTTTCACAGTGGATCCCACTGTAGGAGACTGGCAAGCAGTAGCCTCTTCAGGATGGTGACAGTGAGGTGTACCAGTTGTGTCAGTCAAACAGAGATTAGAATACTGCTTTCCCTAATCTAGCATTGTATGTAACAGCCAAGTCCAGTGCATAGTGCTTAGAAACATAAGCAGATTGCATCAAATAGCAGCCTTGCAGATTCTGGCTGTTGGCATATTTTGGGAACAAGAAGGGGATGCTGTTTCAGCCTCATCAAGTGATCCTTGATAGTATCCACTTAGACAGCCTTTGAAATGAAATAGCATAGCCTGTAGAGTGGCCAGCTATCATCATGAACAGGCAGGGGGACAGTTTGAAAGATTTAGTCCTGTTGATGTAGTAATGCAGAGCACAGGATATGTACAGAGTGTGCAGTTTCTTTTTCCCCAGGCATGGAATGTGGCTTAGGGAAGAACACAGATAAATTGATCATTTGGTTTAATTCAAAACACTACTTTGAGGATGAACTTCCTACCGGTTTCAGAATAACTTTGTCCTTGCAAATGAGGTATACAAGGGTTCCACCGTGAGGGCCTGAGCTTGCTCACTCTTCTGGCTGAGATGATGGCCATGAGTAAAACACATTTTAAGGATCAGGTGGTGAATGAAGCAGTCTTGGGAGGGGCTCAAATGGGAGCTTCATCAGCTTCAGGATGAAGGCGCTGAGATTCCATGTTGGAGTTTCTCTGGCTTTGGTGATCATGTTGTGGGAGTAGTGGGACTGGTAGAAAAGGGTATAGCAATTCTTCATTCCACTGCAGTAGGGACCCCAGGCACAAAAGTTGAGGCACTTTGCATTGTCTCTAGGGGCAAACAGGTCTATTACTGGATTTCCTCCTACTAGAGAAATGTCCCTTTGGTGATGGACCCCAGCAGTGGCCACGCCTGGTTGAAGACAGATTGCCTGCTCAGGAAATCTGCCTAGCTGTTTCTGGTTCCCAGCAGGTGCAGGGCTATCAAGGTGCAGGGCTATCAAGGTGCAGCACCAGTTCCACAGTTTGATTGTCTCCCTGCATAGGGGGATGAACAAGCACCTCTTTGTATTGTCTATAAGCACCTGTACTATTATGTGCCACAGAACCAGAAGTAACGTCATATATGCCAGTCTGATGGCCTGAAGGTCTAAAACACCTATGTGTAGCCTCATGGCTTCTGGGGACCATGTCCCTTGTATCTGTAGATAGTCAAAGTGCGCACCCCAACCTGTTCCAGAAGGGTCCATGACTATCATTCCAGATGGCAACAGGATCTTGAATGCTACTCCTTTCTTGAGGTTGGGGTGTAGCCACCATGACAGTTCCCGGAGGATGCAAGAGGGAATGATAACTGTTTGCTCCCTTGATGCTTCACTGGGGAATAGACTGACCTAAGCCAAAGCTGTAGAGGCCTTGCGTGAAGTCTATCAAATGGTGTCATACATGGATATAGGGCATATGGCCTAATAATGTAAGGCAGGTCCACAGCATCATGAAGAAGCATGCAATTATCATGTATTAGTCATGATGTGGAACTCCACAGAGGCTGAAGTGCATGCATTCCTGCTGAAAAGAGTCAAGTTTTTTCAGATCCTTGTCCTCTGGCATTTCTTTGATGGAACCTGTTTTGTCTTGTATGACTGATGTGAGTGACTCTGGTGTAGGGTATGCGCAGAACTGCTTGAACCCTTGGGTGGTATTTGGTACCACTTCTTTACCTGCTTTGAGGTTGGAGTGAACAAGGTCGAGGTGTGCCAGAGACCCTTCACAGGGTCCCTCAAGCCCTTGTTGATAGGTAAGTCAATTCTTGTGGGTGCCATGGAACTTAAGATGTCAAATAGTTCATGGGTATTCTCTTGGATTATGGTTGTTTTGATGTCTAGAATTGTGTATACCTTGGATAAGAGTTCTTGGAGTGTCCAAAAGTCATCCACCGTCGGTGTCAGCACCAGGGTTATAGCCTTCTCAGGAGAGGAGGATGATTACTTGGGTGGAGAGGGAAGCAGAAGTGACTCCCTGGCCTGCTCTGTTGGTTTTCCGTGCTGCTCTTTTGTTTCTAGTGAGAGGGACTTTCGCTATTGATGCTGATGGAGACCAATATATCCCCCTTCTTGTGGAGGAGTGATAGGCTGTGACTGCAGGACAGATAAGATGGTGGGCCCCAATACGGCCAATAGAGCCATGGTGGCATCTCGTATGGATATTGTCCTGGTTGTGCAAGGCCTATCCACTGCCAGTGTTTTAGGGAACCCCAGTAATGAGTGCTGTTAGGATATCCCCCAAGATGTCATTCCAGCTTCCCTTGGGAGGGCTCTCTGTCCAGAAAACAGTCCTCCTTCTGGGGTGAACATGATGTCTGCTTGGAGCTGTGCTCAAGCAGCACTACATTTTGGATGCAGAGTGTTCTGCTCCTCTCTGTCCCAGTGCTGATGGTGAAGAGGTCAGCAACAAGGAGGTACCCACTGGTGCTGGGACACCTGATGCTGGTGTTGATTTGGCTGCTTTCTTTGTTCTCTTCTTGTCTCTGTCACCAGAGGTATGCCTGGTTGCTGGAGCACTTGCAGAAAAGAGCCATCTTGATTCCAGATGGGACACTGTTTCTTCCCTTGGATCTGAAGCTACCTTTATGGATTGCTCCAATAGGTGCGGTTTGAGCCTCAAGTCCCTTGATTTCCAAGTGTGGGAGGAGAAGGAACAGCAGATGGAGCATTTATTGGGGATTTGAGCTTCCACGAGGCAGAAGAGACACCCTGCTATGTCTGCCTATCAGGAACATTCCACAAAGAGCAGGGTTTAAATCCTCAAGGTTTAGAATCTGCCATTTTAACAGCCGTGCTACTTTGTCTTGCTGTACAGGGCATTCTCCTGTCTCTCTTCTCTTGTGGCTGTTTTTTTAATCATACAGCTAAAAAGATAATATAGAAATAAAACTAGGAATGAAAAATATTTCTTCACCAAGGTTTGGAATCTTATCCAAAAGGCTGAGCCAATCAGACACAGTCCAGGTTCTGTCTCTCTGCCATGGGTGGTAAGAGGAAACTGAGGGAGGGCAGAGGCCACTCTGCTGTCTGTGCCCTCATGTGGGAGCATGAGGAAGCACTTGACATGGCTATGCAGAAGATTCCAACCTTGGTTGCATGTGCACCTACAGTGGGTAGTCACACTGACGTACACTTGAAGAATATATTTTGTCTTCTGCATAAACTCTGCGTATTACTTATGTTCTGTATTTCCATAAAGTCTGAGACCAAGTTGTACAAAGAATAATACATGGAGAATGATGTTACAATACACCGTGATATTTACATTCAAACTTCGTATTTAGGGAAGGTTCACACTAAAATAAAATGACTGGAATGGAATCAGAGTCAGTTAGGCACATTCATTTTTTTCCAAATCAGTGTTCCACAAACAAGACTGTTTTCAATGCATTATTCTTTAGATCCATTTTGTCTACAGCCTTTTTCCTCATGTTAGAAGATGAAACTTGTTGTATTCTATCAACTGTATGAATAATAATTCAAAATCCTTCTAAAAGTGTTCTGAGCAGTTAGGGTACACTGTTGTTATCTGTATGCTTTATCTTTTAATTGGATCTAGAAAATTTTAGCAAGAATCCCAATTAAAGTAAAGGAGGTGGACTGTGAGCAAAAAGCAGAGTATGAAATGTTTGCAAAACACTGTGTTCAGATAATCTCTCGAGTCTTGGATATTTTCAGCACCCAGAAGCCAGTTTTAATATATATATTTTTATATATTCTGTACAACCTCTGGCCCTAATTCTGACTTCCATGGGAGATTTGCCTGAGTAAAGCTTGCAGGATTTGGTCCTAGCTGCAGAAGTTCACACTTTACCAAAATGTTCACTGTGGGCCCAATTATCAAATTACACATTTAGATGCTTAAAGTATAATTTAGGCATATAAAAATAAGCACGTATATAGTCTAATTCCAGGGGACTTTCTGGGAACTCTCTCCTATAAAACAGTTATATTACCCTTTAACTATCTTCAGCCACGCAATATATGTCAAAAATATATTTGAAAAGCCCTAGCTATGTTCTTTAGTCACAGCAGGCAGCAATATTAGTTCTACATGAAACATGCTTTAATGAAAGTAAATAATGTGATAAATCTGATCTTGCAGAACAAAACACAATATAGAACTATGAATGGACTTTTAATGCATTTTTACTACTGAGGGGAGATACTGCTATAACCATAGATAAAAATATTAACTTAGAATCATTTTAGTTCATTTGGCAGAACTGTTTAATATGTAAAATATGTTGCTAAATATTTTAATTATTCTAACTGCTCATGTACTTTTGAATCTTGTGAGTTTTATTTCAGGTCAGACCTTTGTATTCAGTCCACAAAGGGACCAATTAAAACAATATTGGATGGGACGGAGTTCATTCTTTCCATTATTCAGTTATCTGACTTGCATTAAATACTTTATACAGAGGTCAGGAGAAGAAAAAATACATGCATGCAGTATATACTGCACTTCGGGTTTTGGGTCTTTTGTGACCAGCACTTCTCATTTCAGCCTGTGCCATTCGAATTACAAAATTAAAATTTTATTGTGTTCTTTTGTGGTGTTTCTTTGTACAATAAGAAGATTAGAGTGCCAACAGGCACTTCACCCCAGAGTAAATATTTCTGGGATACTTTTGCATTTCCTATGAATAATTTTTATATTTTGGGGTTGGAGAGGAGAAGGGGCCTTGGAGTATTAGCTGTTTATCACTCACAGTAAAGTCTTCTCAGCCTCATGCAATTGCTCTCTTTCTTCTCCCCTTCTGGACTGGCTAGGGTCTAAAGAAACTAGAACTATATTTCATTGGACTGGAAATTTAAGTTTACTGCTACTTATGGAGTAGATTTTTCTTAATTGAATCTCTTTTCACTTCAGCACAGATAAAATCAGCTTCACAGATACTCTAAGATATACCTGTTCACAGATGTTAATTTCAGCAGCAAGTTCCATAGTGTCAGGATACCCCATTCATGCCTTCTATACCATGCATATATCTACTATTTTGACCTTACACCATCAGAGGATGCTGAGTGAATTTCCAGATTCTTTGCACTGTTAAGAGTGGCTCAAAGCAGCTTGAACAGACCCAAAGTGCCAAGTTCTTAATGATAGAAAAACCTTTCCTCCTCAATTTCATCTAGTGCTTTTGGGATATGTTGAGTATCAGGTTTAAAAACTAGGGTGACATTTCTGTTTTAAAAGTGCTAGTGATATTTTACTTACTGTCATCATGTCATCACATTTCATGTCTGGCTCATCTTCATCTTCGCTTTTGTTGTAAAACTTGCGGAAGAAGTTGAATGCCACAACAGTGTAAAGGTAGACTACTACAGCCAACAATCCTACAGTCAGTACAAGCTATACGCAAACAAAATAAATGAAATGAAAGAAAGAAACGTGAGTTTCAGTCAAAACGGAAGGGCATGATTGATTCCAATCTCTTTCGGGCACTACTGATGAACTAGTCAGTCAGGAGATCTTTTGTGTTCCCAAAAGTATCGAAACTTGACAGTGCTATGCTGTTTCTTTTTCAAAAGAATGAAAGATGATGGCTTTGTTATCCATGGACTCTCTCTCCGTTGTCTGGATCAACATAGAGTTTCTGAGGCACAAGATTCTATAATGGGGTGAAATACATCTTAAATTTATACTTTGATGCCTTTTTTGGTGGATAAAATAGCAGCAGAGTGGTTTTAGGAAACACATTGTTATATGGTTATTTTTCTGAAATATATCCTTAACAACAACTTCATATCAGTAATGTGGTACATTCAGTATTTGGGAGAGTGGTGAAATGCCAGCTGATTTGTGAAACTGGACATGCAGCGAACATATCAAACTGTGTGAAATGTACTTTATTGAATTAACTGATATGGGCTTATTTGAACTGCTTGCTATTTTAGTACAGATTATTGCTGCCAATATTCTGTCTAATAAGCTGTGTTATTGATGCCATCTGCTCTAAAATTCCAATGAGACAAAGAGATACAATAGGTAAGTTTCTTTCTTTCATTACTGAGCTGTCGAAAACAGCAGCATTTCAGGTTTAAAATTCTTACTCTTAAGCAAATCAAATCCTTTTTGAGCAAGAAAATTCAGCACATAAAGAACCACTAATATATTACTCATTGGTAGGGCCCTACGAAATTCACGGCCATGAAAAACACGTCACGGACCGTGAAAACTTGTCTCTCCCCATGAAATCTGGTCTTTTGTGTGCTTTTACCCTATACTATATAGATTTGACAGGGAAGACCAGCATTTCTCAAATTGGGATCCTGACCCAAAAGGGAGTTGCAGGCAGGGGGGTTGCAAGGTTATTTTTTCTGGGGGGGGTGTCACGATATTGCCACCCTTACTTCTGCGCTGCCTTCTAGATGGCCAGAGAGCAGTGGCTGTTCATCGGGCATCCAGCTCTGAAGGTAGTGCCCTGCCAGCAGCAGTGCAGAAGTAAGGGTGACGATACGTTACCATGCTGTCCCTACTTCTGCATTGCCTTTGCCTTCAGAGCTGGGCTCCGGGCCAGCAGCTGCCACCTCCCAGCTGCCCAGCTCTGAAGACAGCGCCCTGCCGCCAGCAGCAGCACAGAAGTAAGCGTGGCAGTTCTGCAACCACCCCTACAATAACCTTGTGGACCCCCCCCCCACAACTCCTTTTTGGGTCAGGACCCCTACAATTACACCACTATGAAATTTCAGATTTAAATGGCTGAAATCATGACATTTACGATTTTTTAAATCCTACGGTCATGAAATTGATCAAAGTGGACCATGAATTTGGTAGGGCCCTACTCATTGGCGTTGGAGTTGTGGTTTTATAAGAGTGGTTTTGGAAGATTTTTATATATATTTAAAAAGCACTGTAGAACTGATATTACTATTTAAAATGAGGGAAAAAAATCAAGCATTTTAGTTGCTTTTTAAGTGAGCAATTTATGCAGATCATTGGGCATATTTCTAAAATGTATGACTCTATTTAAAACTCTGTTCATGTCTGTGCTGAAACCAACAGTGATGATCTTAGCAGTGCTAATACTTGCTTGTCAGGGAGGGTAGTCATGGTAGGTTTATTGAAAGTTGCGACCTAGAATTGAAGCTGTTTCATCAGCACACACCGTCTCAGAGTTTCTGAGAAATATCATCTTAATAGAAATCTGAGAAAATATATCAATCACTGAATTAAAATATTAATAGGTAACACACTAGGTGTAGCCAGACTATCAGAGCTACGTAGGGGAGGGCGGACCAGAGTTAAGGTCTCATTTTTGAGTCAGAAGTAGGAAGGAAGCAGGAATGATAAGCTTCTTGTGGAGAGTACTGGGTGTCATGCTCTAGCAATTTCCTTTTCCTGATAAAGGAAGGGGCTGCATCTAGATGTCCTCTGCTGAAAGAACTGATCAGGCCCATGTATGGACTTCATGGAAGATAGAAAGATTACAAGGAAGTTGGGAATCTCAGGGCACTGTTATTCCCCTAAAAAAGAAAGCTGATAGGTAAGGGGTTGTTGTTAGGGTATATTAGACAGAGGATAAACATTCAGTATGAAAGTTACCTCATTCAAAGCCTTCCTTCCCTACTTAAAGAATCACTTTCTGTTTGACAGAGGTAACACTGCCGCCTCCCACCCCCCGCTACTGGAGGAGTATCCCTTGTCATGTGTGTTAGTTTCTACTAGATACTGAAAGCAAATCCCAGACATGCAAAGGTGGGGACGGCCTGGGATACATTTTACGGCGTTTGAGAAGGGATGGCAGGAGGGACTGTGGTGTGCATGTCTGGAGCTAGGGTTGAAACCAGATAATGGAAGGGTATATACAGGAAGGAATTTTTCAGGGGTTGCAGTGGGAGGCACCTTAGTGGGAGTATGTGAAGAGCACTCTTAGTCTGGGAAAAGACAGATAGGAGGGAGATGGTGAGTTGATAAATTACCTGTGCTTATGTTGAGATGATGGCTAGGAAGCAGGTCAGATGACAAAGAAGGAGCTGTGTTATTATAAGGTATCCAAATTGATTTTGGAATCAGATTTGTATACATCTGAATCCAGCAGGCCACATTTGTGTAGAGATTCCAAATTGCAGAATGGTTGTATTTCTAAATGCATTTAGGAATGGCTGTTCCTTTCCTCCCTCTTTTCCAATGTCCAGATGGCTATGTATTGTACGCTGGAAATTTTTAGCATTTACAGTCCCGTGGGTATAGGATTATAATAAATTCTATATTTAGGACTAAAAGTGTGCAGGTATTTTGCAGAAGACACAGTAAGGCATATTCCTTGCCCCAAATACTTACCATCTAAATGAAAGCACATTCCAATAGCCACACCATCAATGTAAAGAAATTCTGAATAGAAACTACTGTGTGCAGGAGTTCTTTTTTCAAAACCTTCAACTGCCTTCTTAAAACTTTTGGCATTTCTAAATAGTGTAGGTCATTAAGGTCCACATAAAAGGACCAATTCCCAACAAAATAAAATCTTTTTTTAAGATAGTGCTGGTAAATAAAAGGTAACTAAAACCATATCAACATTATTTTTTGCTGCTTTGCAACCTTAAAATGTCAAATCATTTGTATTAAACAAAGAAATAATGTGTCCAGCCTGACAAACATTTACACCATGTTTCTGAGAATGAGATTTTAAGAAGCAGCTGAATCATAACTCTTGAAACTAGGAGGCTGTGACACTTATATTATGAAAAATATCTGTTAAAAATATGTAATATTATCTAATAGAAAAGAGTCGCATTGGTTTCCAAGGTATATTATAGGACTACCATTTTTGTTCAGTATAGTTATGAATGGTGTTCATTTTCAGACTACATATACGGCACTCACCTGTTTGCCATTGTGAGTTACAGAAGACAGAATGGTTCGTAGAGTCTTGAAACCCATAGCAATATCCAGCAAGTGAGCAGCAAAGAAGAAGTTGTTGTAATGGCCAAGGATAGACATAGTTGTGTACCAAGCTAAGTACAAGAAGGACTACAGAAAATGTGAAATGTTAGAGAATATTAACAGTTACTAATGTGTTTTACTGGATAGTGTACATCACACACACAAAATGAAACTCTGAACTGTAGGCAGTGATCTAATGGTTTGAGCTTTCCAATCGTAAATTAATATGGATTTAGCATCTCCATATTTTTATGCAGAAGAACTGTGTCTTATTCTTTGTCTCCAACACACCCCACTACTCTGATAAAAAGATTTGCCGTTTAACCTTGGAAATGATGCCTTTGACATTTACTTTAAATCTTTCACTTGATTATATTCCTCAGAACAGATTAATTACTAAAATCAGAATTCCCCCGGCTCTTAACACTATCTTGTTTTGGTTGAGAATATTTTACAGAGCTGGAGAGCTTGCTATGCATTCTGAATTTCTGAAGATCTGATGCTTCTGCAGGGACTAAGACAGCTACAAACACAGCATACAAGCCTTAGGGAGAGGGAGTGCCTCATAAGCCACTTCATCTGGCTGACTCTTAGGGAATGGCTACACAAGGATAAAAACCCCATGGCTGGCCCAGGTCAGGGGTTGCGGAGCTTAAAAATCACTATGTAGATGTTCAGGCTCAGGCTGGAGCCCAAACCCTGTGACCCTGTGTGGATGGAGGGTCTCAGAACTTGGGCTCTAGCCGTTTTTATCCCCACAGCCCAAGGCCCGCAAGCCCAAGTCAGCTGACCTGGACCAGCCATGGCTGTGCTGAGGGTCTTTTAGCTCTGTGTAGACATACCCTTTGAGCAGTATTGATCAGACCTGGAGGAGATATATACAGCCCACATTTGCAAGAGGGAATTTTAAGGTGATTAGGGACCTTTAGAGATGGTTGTGGGAGTTAAGAAAGGATTCTAAAGGAGTCTGAACTAACCATTGACCCCTACAGGTGGTCTCTGCAGGTCAGGATTAAGACAGAGCAAGTGTTTGAAGACACTGACTGTGCTGTACCTATTCTGAAGATAGAAGGCTTTGGTCTTCAGGCTATCAGTCTGGCAACTTACACAACCCCCCAAAGTCAAAATTAATCAAAACCCCAGAATACAATAAAAACCTTCTTAATATTATTCCTTTTAACACCACCCAATCATTATAATTAATTTCCAAAATCTTGTATTGCAATTATAGTATCTCCTGAATATTGCCCTATGATGTCAAAAACAAATATTCCCACAGAGAATTTTACTGAAAGTTGTTGGGCTAAGGTTAAAGACAGAAAAAGAACAAACTTTTTATATTGATTGAATAAGTATGTAGCTATTAATTTATCAATGTATATGTTATTTTTTGCAGGTTCTTTGGTTACCCACATATGCTTATTTCACCATACTCAAGATAATTGCCTTCTTATCTTACCCAATTTTATTTACGTCTTTATTTCTCTTTATTAAAAAAGTGCCCAACTATAGCTTTGAGTGCAAAATACATATTTGCATTTAGAATAAACGAAAGTCTTTCTCTAGGCTAACATACTTACATTGTCAGTGAAAACAACTCCAAGCTTCCAGATGTGGTACTTTGTATCAATAGAGCTTAACCTATGGAGTACAAATATTTTGAACCTCATAAATGTCAGCGTTAAGTAGTTAATAACTACAGTTACACTCCTTTCCTTAACAACACAAACACATCTTCACATAATGGCTAAACATTTTTCTTTCAGAAAATGTAACTAGGATCTTTCTGGTGGTTTATTTGTATTTATTTTTTGTAAGCACTGGTACATGCTGGATAATTATTTTAAGACTGATGTGCAGGTCTCTCTATTTTAGAGAGCATTCCCTACATTTTCAAAACTGTATTGAGTGTTAGCCACAGAGTTCCAATAGTCTCAAGAGTTTCAGAGTTTCAGTAAAAGTATTACAGCTCTACTTTGAACATATAGGCTGTATCTACACTGCACAGTTAAACTGGGTAGTGGCACTCAGGTCTGGGCACCTGGGTTAGCCTACCCCAGATGTAAGCATCCCACATCCCCACTTCAAAGACATACCCATATACTGTGTCCTTGGTCTTTCTGCACTCACCCAGGTGTGTCTTGGGGCATATCCCATGGTTCTCTGTGCTGAGACACACTCAGATTCTTTCCCAGTCAACTGTGGCATTTGTGGAAGAACTTGTCTGTCCTTTCGGGGGAATTGTGGGAAGGGCACTGGAGGACTATCAACACGTGAATGATTTAGCTTGCATTCTCACTACAAATTGGGTGGATTCCTGCCTGAGTTAAAGTGGAGCCCAGGTTCTAACACACACACCCTGAGTCAGGTCTGCTAGTGCAGGCTTAAAGCATCTCTAAACTCAGGTCAGAAGTTTTTCTGTGTAAATGGTAGTGGGTGTTAAGGTTAAAACCTGGGTTACAGTAAGCCCCACTTAAATGTGTAGTGAAGACATACCCATTGAGATTAAAGTGCATGTCAAGATGCTTAAATGTTGAGGGTTTGGAATTGTCTGCAGCAACAATAATAAATATGACACTCTTGTTAACACACTCCAGAATATTAATCTTTTTCACAATTGCATCACTCTGTTGACCCATATTCAATTTATGATACACTGTAACCGCCAGATCCTTTTCAGCTATACCACTATCTAGCCCAAGGGTGGGCAAACTTTTTGGCCCGAGGGCCACATCTGGATGGGGAAATTGTATGCAGGGCCATGGATGTAGGGCTGGGGCAGGAGGTTGGGGTGTGGAGTGCAGGAAGGGGCTCAGGGCAAGGGATTGGGATACAGAGGGGAGCAGCAGGGGGCTCAGGGCAGGGCATTGGGGTGCAGAAGGGGGCTCAAGGCAGGGGGTTAAGGGGCTCAGGAGGCTCCGGGGTGGCAGCAGCGTGCAGCGTACCTTAGCCCTGCTGCACCACAGGGCTGGCAATGCCGTAGGTTGGACTGAAAGTCCTGACAGGCCGGATCCGGCCTGTGGGCTGTAGTTTGCCATTCCCTGATCTAGCCAGTTATTCTCCATTTTGTAACTGTACATTTGATTTTTCCTTCCTAAATGAACTACTTTGCACTTATCTTTATTGAATCTCATCTTTTTGATTTCAGACCAATTCTCTAATTTATCAAGGTCATTTTGAAGTGTAATCTAGTCAGTGCAGGAGCTGCAAAGAGAACTCAGGATTCTTCCACCCTTCTTTTTACTTTGCTATTAGATCATCACCTGTATTATAATAACACAGAGGTACTCAACTCTGAAGAATTTTAGACACTTCAGAGTTGTAGAAAAGGCACCAAACTACTTCAATCTTACATCCTCACGTGACATTTTCATAGCAATTTCACAATACCAGGGAAGGATGACATGACAATTATTTTGCAGTTCTCTGCACTTCCTTCTTTCTATGCCCCCCTTTTGTGGTTGTCAGGATGGACAGGAACAATCACTGGCACACCTATCCTTTTGCCCAGCACTTCCCCACTTGGCCTCTATGACAGAGCTGGTTGAAAGTTGGAATTCCTGTTCAGCAGGAAATTCCAAAATTATGGAAAACATTTGTTTCATTTCACAATGAAAAGCAGAATTCTGAAAATTTCCTGCAGAAGGGAAATCTGAATAAATTTAGTTCTGAAATAATCAAAACATGTTATTTTGGAAACTTAAAAATAGAATTGATCCTGGGAGACCAAACTTTGGGGCTCCTGGTTCAGCAGTCTCTCTCAGGGCTTCTAGGCTCCCTGTGAGCCCTATCAGACTGATCAGAAGTCATAGCTGAGTTGGGAGCCTCAGAGCTTGGGAGCCAGGGCTTTTAGTTCTATAGCAGAGAGCCTAGACACCCTGAGCCCCTCTCTGTGGCAGGAAGCATGGAAGCCTTGAGAGCCCCCAAGCTTTCCAGGCTCCCTGCTGCGAAGCCAGGAGCCAAGCCCCAGCTAGAGACAGGATTCTGTGGCAGGGAGCCTGGCAGCCCTGAAGTGCCTATCCCAAGATCAGTTTCCATGGCAGAGGTGCCCGGGAGCAGTGGACCCTGGAAGTGGGAGTCCCCATCATTCCATGAGGCTAGCTGGCAGGAAACCAGGCAGGTTTCTGACAGAAAGTTGCCTGTGGTTTGTTGGAAGTGAAACATGGAATATTTCATACTTGAGCAATTGGCATTTTCTGATGAAACCTGTATACTGGAAAATCCCTGACCAGGTCTGCTCTGTGATCAGTGCTCCCTTCCTTCTGACTGAGACAAAGACCCTTGGACACATGTGCAGTGAAGTGGGAAGGCTGTGTTGGGCCATTATTTTAAGTGGTATATGTACATTTTTTAAAAGCTAGTTTATTTTACTTCATTACTACAAAGAAGCCTTTACCATGTGGATTTTTAGTACTGAGCAAAGTATTGAAAATACACACACTCAACATATCAAATCTGTTCTTATCTTTAATTACGTAGTGGTAGCAACAGATTAAAAATCCCTTCCAATGCTGATTTGTTTGAAATCAGCTAAGGTCAACTGCTTTTTTTTAAAAAAAAATCTCCAAATATCATACCATGATACAAGAGATGCTTCCTCTGGTTCAGTCTCTTCCACTGGACTGAAATCAAGAGCATTTTTGTCCAACCCCAAGAGTTCAGCTATGCGCTCTGCTCCATACAAATCACCATATTTGTTAATAACCTAAAAGGGGAAAAGATGAGCTTCTGGTCAGGACAAGACACTGCTGTCACATCCCCCTCACTTTACCCCACATTTGTCAAAAAATTTAAAACCTCAGTTTTCCAGGACTGGTACTGCAAGAACAGTGAGAACTCAGAGAGAGAAAAAGCATTTAAAAAAATGAAAACTAGAAGCATAAAAGGCTATTATCTAAAGCTTTGGTATAATTTAAAGTAATTTGAGCTGGCATGTTTTTCTTTTTTTAGGGGGATGAGAGGGCTTTGTATCCTAATGATGACAATGGCTGTAAATTAGAACTGCATGGCTGATTGACAGCACAAAGTTATTTAGAATATATGAGTCTAGGAATTAAGCCAAAGCACTCTCTCTTCTTCCTCTTCCCCCACCCACATCACAACTGACTATTCCCAGTAAGATTTACCATAACTACGAGTTCCATGAAACAAAATACAATTCTCAAACATTTGTATGCTTATACCACAAAAATACAGATATTTGAATTAAATACACAGTATATTGTCTTACGTTAGGCATAATAATATAAAGAACCTACCTTCCGTTTTACAAACTTGTCCCAGTAATTGTTAGGAAAGGATCTGCATAGATAAAAAGTTCTCAAGTTATTTAACACATCAATGGAGGCAAAAAACAAATAAAATTCTTGCTCATGGTAACGTTTTGTTACAATTTGCTGAGCAGAACTACTATTCATGTCAGTGGGATTTGTGCAAGGACAGTAACTGGCCCTCATAAATTGTAATTCACTGTAACATCAATGTCTCTTCTCGCTTTTTCTCTTTATACCATCCATGTAAATACTTACTTATCAGTGAAATATAAAGGACAGACTGCTGGTTGCTTTCATTTAATGCTCACCATTACCTGATATTGTGAAGGCTGCCATAATAACATCCTTCAACACTAAACAAATCCATTTGAAAATCCTTCCTAGCCCCCACCCACACCCCAAGATACATGCATGAGCACAACCCACATTTGCATTCTTGGAGAAGATAAAGAAGTTTCTCAATGCAGATGACTCTTTTCAGCATGTAAACCACTATAGTAGCCTTGATTTCATTTCTATCCATGGCGGAAAACCCAGAAATAGACATTTTCACGGGGACATGTAGCACCAGATGTCACAGTGCACTGACGCTATAAATATAAGGATGATGATTTAGGTTATGTTTACACTTAATGTTGGTGGGGTGTGATTCCCTGCCAAGCAGACATACTCGTGCCAGCTCTCATTGAGCTAGCACACTAAATAGTAGTGTAGCCACAGGCAGTGGCGAGGGGCAGTTCTGCCTAGCCACCCCGAGCACAAACCCAAGAGGTCCAAGCAGGTTTGTACTTGGGGTGGCTAGCTTGTGCCACCACTCGCCACTGCCCATACTACCATTGCTACACTGTTATTTTTAGTGTGCTAGCTTGATGAGAGCTAGCACAAGTATGTCTGCTAGAGCTGGGAATCACCCCCACCCCCACATCCAAGTGTAGGAGTAGCCTTAGATGAAGCAGTGATTAGTTGTAATTGTATTCTCTGATGGTACATCATCCTAACTAAGGCCCTACTTAACTTGTGATATTGTGGAAATTGCAGATTCTGCAATATTAGGCATCCACCACAATTTTGACAGTGGGAGCCCTGGCCACCAAGGGCTGAGAGCGGGAGTCTGCACTGTCAGCCCAGGGTGGGCACTGTCTGCCTTGGGCCCCTGCTGTCAGCCCTGGGCAGCTGACTGTTGGGAGAGCCCGCTCTCAACCCCATGTTCCCGCTGTCAATTTCAGCCCCCAGCTCTCAGCCCTGGGCAGCCGACAGTGGGAGACCCTGCTCTCAGCCCCGTGTTCCCATTGTCAGCCCCGGGCTGCTGACAGCAGAAGCCCCCACTCTCAGCCCAAGGTGTCCGACAGTGGAAAATCACAGGAAAGTAATATTGGACCTCATTACTGCAAATAACAAGGTCTGTTATTGTTTTTCTGCAATTTTCCATGGCTTGTCCACAACTCAGCTGCAATTTTTTGACAATCATCCCGCAATTCAAGTAGGGCCTTATTTGTAGCACTTACCACTGTTGGGTCCAAAATCCCAGCACAAGGCCCGATAGAACACTGACAGCTCTAATGTTATGAAACCTTACTCCAGCAGGTGGCGTGCCCTTCAGAACAGCCATGTCCCTAGTGTCCCCAAAGGACCGTTCCTTTCAGGGAAACTGAAAGTACTGTGTATAGAAGGGTACACAAACATGGAGTTATAAAGGTTACAGAATCTTCAGTCACCAAAAGGAGGGTGAGGGGTGAATAGTTCTCCTAAAATTGCCTCAGCAACAGATTCCGCACTCTTTGGACATTATTGAACTCCCCAAGGTCTTCATGAAATAATTTTTTTTAAAGAATAAGATACTGCAATAGCCACTGGGAAATATGTGTATCTTGAGCTGTAACAGGGGAAAAAAATGTCTTCCCTTCATTATCTCTAGTGTCAGGAGAGACAGAAGTATGGATTGTTACTTGCACCTAATTGACCATTTATGGTTCTTGACCTTTTTAGGGATGGCAGTGGCCAACAGCCCCTCATCATCAGAGTCTTGTTCCATATGATCACATAGAATCAGGGATTTTTCTCTGCCTCTCAGCCTTGAATCCCTATATCTGGTAGTATCGTTCATGACATAGTAGAGGCTGAGAGTTTTGTGTCTTTCTGTACCTGTGTTGTCTGTTACCTGGATGTGGGTTCAAGTGTCGCTGCTTGTTTTGAAAACTCTAAAACCTTAAAGCACAGGTTGCTTCAGATGCAGTGGACTAGTTCCATAATGACCTGTATCTTGTCTAGGGATACCTTGAATTGAACTGCATTTATCAGAGCGCCTATTTCCGTATTTTATCTCATATGATATGTAAAAAGTTCATTAAAACATACAGAAGGTGTTGTGTATACTGAGAGAATCATATCTTCAAGTACATTGAGGTGACCGACGCTTGAGATCCACTTCACATCAAGACCAGATTTTAGTCAGCTGAAAGTGGTGTTCATCTTTGATTCAACTGGAGTGGTGATGTAGCAGGAGGAGTACAGACTGTACAATATGTTCTTTGAGCCCAGCTGACAATGTCTAACTTCTTAGCGCTGATTCTGAATGCCTTAACTGCTTGCTTTCAGGAGGCAAAGAAACATGTTGGAAGTCAGTGGGTTCCTTGTTCTGCAGTTGGGAGGAGGTGAGGCCACCCTCTCAACATTGGTTTCCAGCAGCCATAGTGTAGTGGGTCAAAGAACTCAAACGCTCATCCTTAGACCCGAAGGCCCCTGGTGACATGTGCATGTAGATATAATTGGCAAATTTGTCATGCTCTTCTCAGAAGTAGACAGTGTTGTGGTCACATTTATCAGAAGGCGAGATAACTACACTTGGGACTTTTTTACGTTGCTTCCTCTCAGACACTTCAAATCTTTAGGATGAACTACTGGCAAAAATAAAATGTGCACATGATCTGGAGAGAGAGAAAAGTCTGAGGATAGGGAGGCAAGGAGCCCTGAGGCGTCTTTGCTCTCACAGAATAAAAAACCTAGAGGAGACAGAAGAAATCATGATTTTTTGTTTTCTAAAACAGCCACTGAGTCAAAAGAAGCACCATGAAAAATACTTATATTTGGAGAATAAAAGATTTGCCTGAAAAAATATTGCTCAGCACCCATCCATCTGTAATACAGCTGATGGTGCAGGACTGCTGAGATAGTGTAGTGAGCTTCTTTATCAATAGAAGTCAAAAATGAACTATTGTTAGGATCTCTAGGAACAGAGGGCATGTCTGCATAGCTCCCCTGTTGGAGTAGTAATGGCTCAGAACTTTAGAATAATGGGAGTTCCTGTCTGGCAGTATGGACCCAAGAGTGAGGGATCTGTTGTGGTAGATGTCTTTTAAGAAAGAATGTTACACTTGTATAATAATTATCACTTTAAAGAATTTCAGTGGGTTTTCAGTCAAAGAAAGATGACAGTCCTACTTAACAAAGAAAATGGGTTGGTTCTTAAACAACATATGACAGGGAAGTAGATAGACTGGATGGTTTAGAGAACCTACAGTGGCTCACACAGCTCTAGATAACTCATCCGAAATTGCCTTAATCTGATAGTAACTGAAATTAATAATCTGAAGGCTGTTCACTGACTATGTAAAAGGTTTTAGATCAAATCCTACTTGATAAGTCTCCCTCTCACACAAGTCACCATTACAGTTAACAGCAAGGTCTTGTCTGCACGGTTGGCAGTATGTTGTACGGCACATGTACATGCCCCAGTGCAAAGCATGTTGTGTCCACACTGTGATGTGTAGCTATATGGAGCACTGAAAGGCTCTGGCAGGCAGCAGGCAGTAGGGAAAGGTTCTGGTGATGGGGAACTGGTGGAGCCTTTCCCCGCTGCCTCCCCCTGCCAGAGCCTGCCCCCACAGCCACAATTTGTCACTCTGGCAAGGTTCTGGCAGCAGGGAGGCAGCAGGACACTACACTGCTAAAGAGAGCAGTGTAGATTTGTGAGGCACTGCTTGGGCTTGTAGAAAGCTGTGCAGGGTATATACCCTAAGGTTCTGGTGTGTCTTTACTCATCTAAGCAGTGCTTCACAGTCTATAGTGCTATTTAAACCCATGCTAGGAGGTGTGCAGTGTATGTACTCTACACATCACTGAAAGTGTAGACATAGTCTAACTGGCCTTGGTGGTAGTTTCAGTGAAGCCAAGATGCTCCCTCCAGCACAGCACTGACGTAATTTGGTAGGACAGTTTGGGCAAGCTTGCATTGGCACTATCATTGCTGTATTGTTTCTGTGAATGCATAATATATTTCAGTCTCTTAATGTATTTTATAGAGATGTAAATCTGGCATGCTTCAGGCACAACAGTAAACTTGGAAATGAGTTTTCTTTGTAAAATGAGATAGTAAGTAACCACCATCAGTGGTGTCTGTTTGACAAGGGCAAATTATCTGTGGCTTGTCAGAGCCAGTTCAGATTCTAGGTTCCTCCTTCTCACTCACTTACTGGCATGATGACCAATCACTATCCAGAAGTTCTCTCTCTGTTGGGTTTCCTCCTCTTGAATCTTCAGTTTGACTCCTTTGATCTGACAGAAATCTGTTAGCCTGATCTACCTTCCTAAGGAAGAAAGGCTTTTGTTGATGCCCTCATAGGATTAGCCTGTAGATGGGAATATAATTTACCTTTCTGTGATTTGACCTGAGCCAGTGCATATAATGATTTCGGTTTAGTAGCACCATATACAACACACCATAGGGCATGAGAATAAGACTTGGAACTGAACCAGAAGAAGGAGGGGATTGCCTAACCTTACAGCTACTCCCTCCTAAAGGAGAGTTGCTCATCTAAACTGTGCTCTCAGCTCTCTGAAGCCAAAGGATGGGTCTATACACACCTGCACATTTGGCCCATAGTGCCTAGTGAGAATGTAGGAAGCACCTTTGCAAACCTTGTCCACTACCACTTCCTTTCTCTGACCTAGTAAGTGGCACAGCTGAAGTGGAATCAGTTCTAAGTCTCACTGTACAAGAAATTAGGGCACCTGGACTTGAGGGCAATACTCCTGATGAAGGTCATGGCATAAGGGCAGAAGGATTCTTATCCCTTCCAAGAGCATCATCAGTTCCATATGTTAAGATAGCCTTGGCCAGGACAATCAGGATTAAAGGAATCCCATGATGAGTAGTTTTCTTTAGGACTCTCCATAGGAGTTGGAGGGGAGGAAACATGTAAGCCAATGAGAAGTTCCATGAAATGACAAATGCATCCTGCACTAGCATTGCTGGGTCCAGACAACCATTGCCAAAAAAGGAAGCACTTAGCATTGAATTTTGTTATGAACAGTTCTACAATGGAGATTCTCCACTTCTTATAGCTACTGGAAAACTGCTATGGACAACTCTCCTGGGAGACTCTCGATTAGTATAACTAGCATGCTGTACAGTTAAGGAGACCTGGCTCAATAAGATCCCTTATTTCATGGAAATCTTAAAAGTTCTTAAAGTTTTCCTCAAGAGTTTGAGGCTGACTCAGGGAGAGCCTCTTTTCCCTGTGCATGAACTGCATGAACTGTTCTGTCTGTCGCAGCCCCAGAGACCATCTCAGCCACTCCCTCACTCTGCAGCTGTTTGAGAGAGAGTCTCAGCTCCTGCAGGTTACCTTCCTTCCTCCCTATAGGAAGGCTGGGCAGGCTGGCTTTGTCTGACACAGGCCCAGAAATCCCTTCAGTTGCTGTCTCATTCTACTAAGTAGTGAACATTTTTCAGTGAAAGCAGAAAAAACATTTATGCCATCCATGGGAAAGCATTAATCCATGAGACATGGTTGAGGTGTTTCAATCCTCTTCCTTTTATTTTAGGCTTTTCTGATCAAGACCTAAATGGCAGCCACATGTAGCTGTGGAGGTTGCCTACCTGCATGTTGCTCTGAGTGAGGCAGGAGTGAAGCTGGAGAAGCAGAAGAGGGAGCCCTAAAGAGCAGGAAAATACTAGATGGTCATCACCCTGCCTGCCAAAGTGAGGGATGAAAAGAAACCTAGTGTTTGCGCTATTGTGGACTGAGCCTCAAAAATGATGTTTTTAAATACTTTGCACTCTTCTAGAACTGCACGTATGTTGTTGTTTCTCTCAGCTCTGCAAATCTATTAATCCACAGAAACAAATATCGTAAAGCTTATAATTTTAAAACACATATTAATTGCAAGAATTAGTACATTTCACATAGTAGTATTTTCCCTTGAAGATCAAAACACGGCAGCAGTACTGCCAATTCTGGGCTATAATACCCGTTACAGAAAATAATCAGAAAATAACACCACTTTGCTGTAGGGAACTGATGAATTCAACTCCTACACAAAACCGGTTTGTAACTGGAAAAAACAAAGTTAATTGTTTCACAAGTAGAACCTTAACTTGCAAACTGAATTCTATTGTTGCTAACATTTTCCTAGAATCATACATCAAAAATATGTTGCTTCTGTGTTTTAATAACCATATATTAATCAAAGCTGTCATCACAGAGTATTATTCAGCTTGTTGACTCTCGTTACATTTTCTAATGTGCAATTATCTACTGACAAAATGAAAGACCATTCTGGATGTAAGAAACAGATTGGCAGGATTCCAGAAGAATATTTTCAAGTAATTTTTTAATTCTAACTTTTTACCAATCTGTGTCATCACACTATATGGACCAAATTGAAATCAGTGGAAAACTCCTAGGATATGGCCTGAGGAAAATAAAGCATTAAAAGGCTGCTAATAATTCAGACATTATTCCTAAAATACTAAAAGAGTTTTGCCTTAGAGATGAGCTTCAGGAAATCATGCTTCTTGATGCAAGAGAACAAAACTAGCATACTTAACTTTTAATGAAAAAGCTAGTCATGTTGTTCAATGCAAAAGAAAAGAAGCATTTAAAGATAACTGAAGAAAATACATACTATGAAAAGACACCATACACTGGCAAATTTATGCACAAATAGAAGAATTCAACTACTGTAATAAGGAAATTCTTTATTAGGTCAACTCTGGCAGCTGCCATGGCATATTTGTTTAGCTACTACTAAGGTACACTGACACAGAATGTATCTTTTGGATGGGATATGTAACTTATGAACTTGGTCCGAGACTGGAAAATACTTTAGGTAGAGTAGGTTGCCAAAGTGTGTGTTAGGAGTTTAACACTTGAATCTGATAGGCCTACACTTCTATCTGGAAGCGTAAATTCCGGCTTGAGCAGACATACCTGCTCTAGCTCTGATCGACCTAATGTGCTAACTGTAGGGCTAGTCACTGTGGGCATATATCTAGTGTCTTGGCTGGGATTGGACTGGGGGAGCTAGCCCCTCCTGCTGCCGTGGCTGCACTCTATTTTTAGCATAATTGCTCTGATCGAGCTAGCACAGGTATATCTCCTCGAGTTGGGACGTACACCTCCAGCTTCAAGTGTAGATGTACTCTAAAGTTGGGAAAGCATTATCCCAGCCCAAAGATAGATAGGCAGCAAAGGCTGTAAGTTCAGAGTAGACAATAGTGGTAGCAGACCATCAGTTCCTAAAGAGAGCTGTGCTAAGTGTCTTATAACACAGGAGTCTAGTCACAGACAGATATTTGTTTATGACTGGATAAGGTAGCTTTTTTGACTTCTTCTCATTGACAAAATGTTGTTTCTTTCAGACATATTGGTAATTACTTTTGAAAGTCCGTTTTTTAAAATACTTATTTATACCTGTAAATATACAGCCAACAATTGTTTTAGACTTGTAAAGAATTGGGTACATTGTTGTTCTTCTCTAGCCTTATGCAACTGTCTTTAATCTACAATGCAATAACAGGGAAAGGAAGGAGATCTAACTGTATAGCTGGGCCACTCAAAAACATGCTATTAAAACCTCTTACAGAGGGAACTCAGAAAAATAGCCTCCAAGCTAAAGTTTGCTTGACAAGAAAAGTGTTAATTAGGTAGCAGTGATCCCAGTTTGGAAAGTTCTAAAATCCATCAAATTTCCTTGTCACATTGCCCTTTATATATGGAACCACAACATTCCAATCAATGTTCACTGAATGCCCTCTATCTCTTCTGTCAGAACACTCTACAACAGTTACTTACCTGTATGGCAACCGTTGTTCTTTGAGATGTGTTGTGCACTTATACATTCTACTGTAGGTATATGCGTGCCCATTGCACCTGGGTCTGAGACTTTTATCAGAAGTAGGCTTGTGTGCCCCTGCTATCTTTGTGCCTGGAGCCAAGGTATAAAGGTGTGGCTACCACCTCCCTCTCAGTTCCTTCACATTACCACAGAACTAATACCCAAAGTAGCGATGAAGGCATGAGGGCCGTGGAATTTATATGCGCGCAAGACATCTTGCAGAACAACAGTTGCTATATTGTAAGTAACTGTTTCCTCTCATTTGACTGTGCACATTCACATTCCATTGTAGGGTACTCACCAGCAGTAACCCTACAGGTGGTGAGATTTTGGATTACTTGAAGAGAGCCTGCAGCACTGACTTGCTGAAGCTGACATTGTCTCTGGACACTTGAGTAATAGCGTAGTGCATGGAAAAGGGATGTGCAGATGAACATGTTGCTGCCTCACAAATATCAACTACAGGTATGTTGCTCATGAAGACTCAGAAAGTGGAATTAGCTCTAGTGGAATGGGTGGAGGAGAGACTTTGCTTGGAAAGCCTGATACAGTCAGAAATCCAATGTGATATATAATGGGCTGTTACAGGTTGCCCTTTAATCCTATCAGCATAGGCTACAAAAAGACTGGGAGATGATCTGAAAGATTTCCAGGTACAATGCAAGAGGTCTCTAAACACCCAAGATACACTTTTTCTTTGGCCTTGGTAGAATGAGGTTTCAGCAAGAACACTGGGTGATGGATAATCTTATTGAGATAGAATGTGGAGACAACCTTAGTGTGTAGCCTACGAGAGATCTTGTCTTTGTGAAATACTGTGAGAAAGGAGGGTTAACCAGAAGTGCTGGAAGATCTCACACCCTCCTCACAAAGGTAGCTGTTACCAAAAATGCTATTTTCATTTACAACAATGGCAAGGATGTTGTTGCCAAAGGTTCAAAGGGGGGACCCATCAAATGGGAAAACACTCAATTCATGTCCCATGAAGATGAAGGACTGGACACAGGTGAGCATGAGTAAGTCCCTTTAAAAATCTGGATATGAAGGGACACAAAAAGATAGAATACACATCCACCAATGGATGGGTATTCTATCACAGAAATGATTGCTAAATGGACACTTATTGAACCGGGAAAATGATCTGAAGATTTCAGATGCAGCAGGTAGTTTAGTATGTGTCTAACCTCGGTGTTAATTGGTGATAACTCATGAGATTCAGTCCAGACTGAAAACCTTTTCCATTTTACTGCACAAATGACTTTGGGGGAATCCTTTCTGCTGATCTCCAAAATGGCCTGGACATCTTGGAAGCAGACTCTCTTCTTATTGCTCAACAAGAGATCATCCACACCATGAGTAGAGAGATTGTAGATTGGGGTGCAGTGATTTGCCTTGATTCTATGATAAGAGATCTTCAACCAGAGGTACAACTATGAGTGATCAAATGGAGAACTGATAGAGGTCTGTGTACAAAGACTGCCTTGGTCAGGCTGGTGCACAGAGTACGGGTAGTCCATGTTGCCTACCATGAATCAAAGAGACTTTCTGTGGCCATGATATATTTGCACGTGAAAGTAAGTATCCTGCAAATCAAGAGCAGCATATCAATCCAGAAGGGATAACAGACACAAGGGTGACATCATGAACTTGATTTTCTTGACAACTGTGTTCAGCTTTCTTAAGTACAGAACACAATGAAAAACACCTCTCTGGGCATCAGGAAGTAGTGGGAATAACAGCCTTTCCTCTGTGTCCACACCCTACACACTGTAATAATCTTTGTACAAAGTATGCCTCGTGATACTGTTTTGAGGTCTAATATTATAATTTGCTGGTCAATAGTATCTTGATAAAATGTGTGGCAACACTGTATGTGAAATTATAAGATTTCCCTATATAATGTAATTAACACACATTCCAAAACTACAGCAGAAGTTGTCGAAAAGGTCTGTCTCAAACCAAGTAATGTGTGCTCTGCCTAATTTGCATTTAAGCACTAAACGGTAGACAAAGAAACCTTGAACAAGAGAGGAAAAGCAGCAGGGAATATCCTTCTTTTTGTGTCCAGAATCTCAGCTGGAAATGTTTTCCAAGGGCGTGGGGAGGAGACAGACACTATAAAAAGAAGGTACCTTCCCCCCGCACCCCCCCCCACAACCCTCTCTCTCGTCCCCTCTCTGCCCATTGATTCACTGCACCAGATGGGACAAATGAAGTAGCCACTGAACTGGAGAAGGGATCCTGGCCTAAGAAGTTTGGTCAGTAAGACTGCTGAAAGCATGTGATGTGAAACTTTGCATTGAATTTAACATAGTTTGTTAAGTTAGGCAACAGTTGCATTTTATCTTTATTTTTCTTTTAACCATTTCTGATGTCTTTGCCTCATTACTTGTACTTACTTAAAATCTCTCTCTTTATAGTTAATTGTTTTATCTAATCCAGTTTGTTTAAATCAAGATGTGTGCATAACATTTCTATCAATAAAATGACAGACTTTATATAAGCTTGTATTGTCCAGGAGAGATCTGGGCAGGACATACATTTCTGGGGGTGTGTTGGAGTGTGTTGGGGTCACTCTGCAATATAACCCAGGCTGGTAAGAGCAAAGGTATGGCTGGCCTGGCTGAGGCACACACACAGACAGAGCAGTCCTGACTGGAGGCTACAGCAGCAAAGCATTGTAAAGGGCACCCCAGGTTAGAGGGCAGGCATGACACAGCTACTCATTATTCTGCATTGTGCCTTGGGTATGTCACAACTTCCTTTATTGCTCCCAGTTGTAAAAGAGACTGTATTTCTTGAAGCAAAACAGCCTCATGAGATGGGTCCCTGAAAAAGGATGGGAAAAGTGGGTTGGGGAAAAGGAGGGATATGAACTAGATGGCATATCCTCCTTTACTGTGCTGAGCACCCACTTGTCTGATGCACTGTAAAAGAGAGAGAGGCATGTCCCGAAGATGAAAAGAGATATTATTGGTGTACTTGGAAGCTACTGAAGTCCACTGAGAAGGGCATGCTGTGAAAGATACCAATGGTCAGCATCTAAGAGGCTTAGATCTCAGGCATTCTGAGGTCTCTTATGTTCTTTATCCTTTGGGGTAGCTTTAGGGTAAAATTGCCTTTAGCACTTGTTTGCCACCATGACACTAAAAAATCTGGAACTGGGTGGTTGGAGAAATAATCAAATTCCTTCTAGGGAACTTGGTATTCCATGACTTTCTGGCACCTTCATGACTTCTGCAGCTGCAGCAGCTTGTGCAGATGACCCCTGGGCCTCCCTGGAGTAGCTGGCCCCAGAGCCAGCTGCTGGGGCGTCCCCGGGGCCAGCTGCACCAGCCGCTGCTGGAACGGCCCCAGAGCCAGCTGCACTGCTGCTACTTGGGTGGCCCCAGAGCAGTGGTCCCGGAGCAGCAGCAGTCCTGGGGGCTGCCCTGGAGCAGCAGCAGTCCCGGGGGCCACCCCGGAGCAGCGGTCCATGGGGGCCTCGGAGCATTGGGTGGCCAGGGGCAGTCAGCCCCTGCTGCTGGATCAGGTGCAAGCTGTTGGACCCCCCAGAGGAGCTAAGATTTAGTCAGGGGTATTTATAGCAAAAGTCATAGACACGTCAGAGGCCATGAATTTTTGTTTATTGCCTGTGACCTGTCCAGTACTTTTACTAAAGATACCCATGACTAAATCTTAGCCTTAGTAATAGTTAGTGCAGAATGTCTTGTACAAGTTGCACTTGCACTCCTAGTGATGTGACCACCCTCCTCATGAAGTTGTGAACAACTTTAAAGTCTTCAGGAGGAGGTGAGAATGACTCTGGAGCTAATGAAGACCTAGACACTCCTGAAGCAGTCTGAGGCCCAGTAAGGCGAAGGTGGGTAGTCCGTCTCTATACTGCTCACGGTGGTGAACACCACACCCGGACATTCTTGCAAGAATAACACTATTGCGCTTCAGCACAGGTATCCTTATGTAAGAAGATCTGAAAGACCTGTCATGCTCCATGCCTGAAGAGGAGGAGATATATTTACCCTCAGTGACTGGGAAGTTGTTCCTTTAGGTGTTTGTGAAGGTGTTGGCACTGGCAACCTCTGGTGATGCCCTAGCATTACTAATGTCAAAGATGTATCCACTGGTGCTGATGGAAGTAGCTGAGGTGTATGGAAGGCAGAGAGATGAGTCACCATTGATGGTGCTGGCACTGCCTATGTTGTAGGCTGCATCAATGATGTAGATGAACCTTTTGTGCTGTGGTGATAAAAGATGCCGATGATGCTGACATGGTTGAAACTACTGTGAGTGGTGTTGGAAGATGCAGGAAAGGACAGTCAGGCAGGAGACACAATAGATCTTTTGCCATAAAGAATGATTGTGCTGTCAATGGTGTCGATCTCTCTGGTAGAGAAGAAGGCGCTAGTCTCGATGGCCCCACTGGAGCTAGAGTCAATAGTGTCACCTCAGATGGTGCTGGTGTCATTTGGTGTTTGTGATGAGACCTCAATTCAGCACCAGACTACTTTATTTTATTTTTTAAAATCTTTGTCCCTTTTTGTGAATGAATAATGAGATTTTGATGGTCTGTCAGTCTCAGAGGACAAAGACAGTTTCAAACGCTCCATGGAGGCCATGGGAGACGAAGATGAACAACTGTTTCTCACTCAGTATGGGCTTAGGAGCTGAGGCAGCTGGAGGTTTACTACTGATGAATGAGCTCTTCTTCCTCCTGTGGTTAGGATCGGGCACTGAAGAGAGACACATTGCCTTTTCAGGTAGACGTACCTTAAGGCAGAAGTCCCTTTCCTTTTTCATCTTCATCAGAAAGGAGGTACAAATGGGACATTCATCCCTCACATGTCCCTTGCCTAAACAGATTAGGCTATTTTGTGCCTATCACTTACAGGGATCACAGCCCTGCATGTGGCACCTTGTTAAATCCTGGCAATTTTTGCATACTGACCCCCAGCCTCGAAGGATCAGTAAACTATCTAACTATAACTATATGCAGAAAAGAGGATTTCTCTTTTTTACATGCTGGATAAGAGAAGAGAAACAAATCTCAAGAGTGAAGGGGAGTTCCAGCTATTGCCATGGGAGGTAAGAAGGAACTGAGAGGGATATGGCAGCCAGATCCCTTTATGCCGTCAGCTCCATGCATGAGGATAGTGAGGGTACATGTGCTGCTGACAAAAGTCATCAACTTGAGTGCATTGGGCCCACATACACCTACGGGGAATGTGTATGGAATAATCACTCAAAGGAGAACCAACTTATTCAGTGAATCATTCCAATTATAAACACTACAAACCACTCAATGCTTATTGTCTCTTGTATTTTACAGTTCTATAGCCTTTTGTGCCTTTAAGTCCTTTGGGAGCAGGGACTACGTTAGGCACAGCTTACTCATTGTACAGCAATGGCGTAACAGGGCATAAGTAATATGTAATTATAATGTACAATTTTCTACATGTTTTATTTGATGAAAAATTAAAACACACTGTAATGGTGTACCTATATATAGCACTGATGTATCAGTTTGCCACAGAACAGTACATCTGCATGAGATGGACCACTAGAGAACACACATGTAAAAATCTATTTGATTTGTGATGTACCCTAGGTGCACTGTCTATGAAAAGTGATTATCAGTAATGGCTCTATATCATTCTCTTCAGATTAAGCATTATTCTGTGTTCAATCTATTACACTGAAGAATAATCAGTTTGGTTGCATTAACATGCAAATGGTAATTTGAAATCTCAATATTTTTAAAAGTGCCTCATATCTATCCTTTCTAACCAATTCAACACCTTGAACAATGGCGGGGAAAGAAAACCCAAGTGACCTTCTGAACTGAGTGCTGCTCAACGTTATTACAGTTCTTTGTTTTTTTCCTCTCTCTTGCCTACATTTGTATAATTCATGCACAGAATAGCAAATAAGACTTCTATGGATCACTGTGTGAATCCTACACTCTTTATTTACAAACTGGACAGAAAAGTCAGATCTACTTAGATATTCTGATAATGCTTTTTTAGTCCAGGTTTACTTATCTTGTTATACACTAATTGTGTCTGATGAAGAGGGAAAAAGTACCAATTTATTATATGAATTAAAAAGGAAAGAAGAAGAATATAACAAAAAGAGAGGTGCAAAAGCCAAAAATTGTTTTCCCAAGTGATTCATTTGTAAAATTTCGTAGGGGAGAGGCTGAGAGGAGAGACTTACAAAAGACTTGAAGTTATAAATTAAGCATTGCTATAAATTTAGCCATTGACAAACCAAACCACAGAAAAATACAAAGAGGAAAGGAAAAATACATTCCCTGATATGGTATTTGCGATGTGAACAGATCTTTGGTAATATCAGACCTCAAAACAGTATCTGCTATAAAATCTTTGTTGGGATATCAGGAAAGATAACCAATTTTTTGTGTGGACTAGGTGGTATGAGTGTTATGAAGTTCCACTGCAAAATTTGGTGAGCTATACTATTTTTAGATTTTTTTAAACATCTTGTTTTACTTACGGAGTGTTTATGACCAGGCGATCCCATTGTCCTTTAATGTCATCCTCTGAGGGCTGTTCTGTAATGTACAGACCATCGAATTCCAACTTCCTGGCGATTTCCTTTTCGCGCTTAAATACAACCAGGGGAACCTTTGGAAAAGGGATATTTAAAATGTTTGCAATGGTTCACACATTTCTTAGAAACAATTAGGTCTCTCTACAGTGTAAAACCAACCCTCAGAACACTACCTAATTTCAAACCTTGGAACTGGGTACATTCTAAGAACAGGGTATTCTGGACAGTGGTGGGGTTTGGAGGGTTACTCAGCTCAGGGGAATAAAAAATGAGTTCTGATGTTGCTTTTTGTTGAGAATATTGTATTTAGGAGTGACCATAAAGGTGTCAGGGCTCTTGCAGCAGCATCTTCAGCCACTGAAAGTTGTTTATATAAAAGATAAATGTATTTATACTAAAAGTTAAATGAAACTGAACTTCTGGCAGAAAACAGAAATCAAAGCGAAGTCTAGATGCTGTACTTCACTGTCCTATCTACAAATCTTGGTGGAAAGCACCTGGTGCCAGAAAGTCTACTATGGGGTGGTTGCATTGGTGCAGTGTGCTTCCAAACTGCCCTGGAGAGCAAGCCAGCAATATCCCCAAAGTTGGTGATGCTCACTGGGGTGGGTGTGTGGTTTGGGTGGTCAAGAATGTATTGATTCAACACATGGCAGCCTCTGTTCAGACAACACTTGCCATCACGCAACAAAAACTCCGAGTAAGAGCAGATGGGGAGATACTAACATTTATTTTCCTTCAGGTTAATCCCTGCTAGAATAAAGAGAGAAGATGACTGCTTTTAACGTGATTGATTAGGCTTTAAACTCTGAATATTTTAAACTATATTATACTGTATTATGTTTTCCTCAGAGCAGTAAGATGCCTACCAGTTCTGTGGAAGCCATTCAGATATAAAGGTGATGGATGCTTAAAAGAGTCTGGACAAAAATAATCATCTTGATCTCAGCTCTGATATTCATTGTGTTACGCGGAGTGATTTTGGTATTTGTCTACATTCAATTGAAACTGAAGAGTTCAAAGTCTCAGAACAGTGACTTGGAGTTAGTTGTCTACCAAACATGATTAAGTAACTGGGTTTCAAACATACACACAACTCACCTTTAGACAATAGTATCCAATCACACAGACAAAGGAGATGATAGTATGAATAACTGCTAGAGCCCTGAGTGTTGGTGCCATGTAACCTGTACTCTCTTGTAAAACAAAAAACACCACTCCCTCTTCCTCTTCCTCTTCTTCAAATGAATTCCATAGATCAGAGTCTTCCTCTAACTCATCTAATGGTTCTTCTGTCACCTGGAATGGAGAAATACACACATACACACACAAAGCAACAGGAACAACTTAAGCTTTCTTCCATTCTCTTAGTCACAGGACAAATCTCTTTTTGCTCCCTATTTCTATTTTAATTTTTTTATGAAGATCATTTTGCACTTTACATGAGCACTGAGTCCTAAAGAGTGAAGTTCTTCATCCTCAGAACAAGACAGGCACAGATACAAGAAGAGTGCAGGCTTCCTACACTACCTCATCAATGTACCTCACACTTGACATAGAAGGAGCAATTCAGTGGTAGCTCAATTTACAAATCTCCCTGTTAGGGCATGCAATGGCAAAAATGAAAGCAAAATCAATGCAAAAGTAACACCAATGTTTTATTAAATAAACAATTAATGCAATGCTGAGATAGACTGGTATAACAAACTTCAGGGTTTGTTTTGGAATTTACATTATTTTTGACTACTAGTCTCAGAGAAAGGGGGCAAAAACTATGTTGTTGTCACCAATTTACTTGTGCACACATTTTTATTTCACAGTCTTCTTTAAAAAGTTTACAAGTCTTGCTATAGCAGTTGATTAGCATTTCACACTAATATCTGGCCAACAAGCTCCCAGTTGCTCTAAACTCTGCCAGGGCCATTGCGAAACTGGCCTCAGAATCAGGGAGCCATAATCGGCTCCCGGAAATCCAAAATTCTCTATCCTCTTCTATGACCAGTGGAGGCTGGATGCAGCAGAGAAATTGGCCTTTCATTTCTAGGTTGTCAGTACAGATCAGTATTGGCCAAACTGTTACCATTTGATGGCATGTTTGATGACCTATGCAAAATTAATTGAGCAATGTCTTCCACATGCCCCCACCAAGGGTTGGTCAGACCAACAGGGATGAGCCAGTGACACAGGAGAGAATTGATGATACAGGGAGCTGGGTCCCTCTTCCTCTGATCTTCTGCCTCCCATTGGCTGGGCTGTGGGGACTAAGTGGGCTGATTTAAGTTCTGCCCAGACATTTCTAGGTCATTTAGTATAGGATCTGAGTTCTTCAGGGTGCTGCTGTTACGACCAATTGCCTATTTTCATATCAAAAAGGAATTTTTCCTGTTCAGCCAAAGTGGCTGAGGCCCAGTAGGGTTTTTTTTTTTTCTTTCTGTGCAGTGTCATGGAGGCCCAGCTGAGTTGTAAGCAATAGGACTTCAATGTTTAATATTAGACCGATTAGTTAGTCACAACTTGAGGCTGGTGATCAATGCAAATAAAGGCTAAAAGGGCCAGCTTCAAGGGATAAATGAGAACCAGAATTTCGCTGGTGTGCCTATAGGAGAAAAGGAAACCTGAAGCCTTCATGGACTAATGTTCCCCCTTGATACTCCTAGCTCCCTGGCTGGGGGAATGCAAGAGGATTCAGAAGTGAGCTAAGTCCTAGATTTAGGTGGATCTACCCCAAGGAACCTTGCACTGAATCATTAAATGCCTGGCATATCATGCTGTAAATTAATAAAGTTGCAGCCTGCTGTTTAAAATCCATCCTTTGCATCTGTTATTCTTTTGCTTGTACGTCCTCAACAATTTAAAACAGGTTCCTAGTGGACAGGTGTCTTCAACACAAAAAATACCTTCACAATAGGCACTAACAACCTTGTTGGTTTCAGTGAGAAAACAGACGGGATGATGGGTATGAAGACTGAAGTATTGTCTCACACCTAGAAATAGTTAAAGATGAAGACAATGTGGGGGAAACAATGCACTGAAGTCCCCCATTGCTACCCTCTACTTTTTTTGGTTTTGTTTTATTTTAAATAAATTTTTAAATTGAATTGTGAATATTTTAATAAAAAAAGCACTGAACACTTTTGAGGAAAAAGTAGCCAAATTTTACAAATAGACAAAACAGAACTATCACACACAGAAGCAAAAACGTTATCTAAGCCAGCTAGAGTATGAGAGACCTTAATATGATTCCTAAATGATTTAGTTATCATTTCCATGCTGAAAATCAAGGTGATCAGTATTATGCAAAGAGTTGTACTGTTAAAGAAACAGTCATGTGAGTTGAAGTACCAATTTAGGATTAGATTTTAGAGAAACATTTAAGAAAATTGAAAGTGCTTTGAGAGATGGAGGGTTTTTGTTTTGTTTTGTTTTGTTTTTTGGCTGGGATTTAGACATTCCTTTGTCAGGGTTTGCAAGCCAGACCTAATCACATTGTGCCAGTGCACCAGAGCCAAAAGAAAAAAATGACAATAAATAAAAGCTCAACTGATTAGTTTGTTTTCATTGTCCTAGATTGAATAAAATACAGAAGTACCTATGTTTAGTTACTCAAGGTGTGATTAGTAACTCAGGTAAGAACATAATTTTAGATACATTATTTCTAGACTGGCAGTGTTGATTTTAGTCAGTGCATGTAGGGCTTACAAAAATGGGTGTCCAGTTTAGATTAACTATGTTAAAACCAGCCTTCAGTCAGCTGCTCTGGAAAATAAGTAGAAAAGCCTACAAAGAATGAAATGCAATAAATAATACTTTACCTTGTAGAATAGCAGTATAAAGTTGATGGCAAATGCAACAAACAGAGCAAGAAATCTTAAGTTGTAGAAATTTCTAGCCAAGTAATGCTGGAAATACGAGGAACATTTAAATAAAAAAAAATTAGAAGTGTCATGGAATCAGAATTGGGGAAGCAGTTAGGAAATTATTTAAGAGAGTCAAATCTAAACTATATTCTGTAATGTTCAACAAAACAATTAGAGCTCTCATGGTAGAATCACCAGACTTGCTGTCTAGAATTTTTGCCACCTTTTCTTTTGTATCTATATATTCATGACAGGATATTTTTGGCCTTAGGGGAAAACTACACAGAGGAGCCAGTCAGACTCCAATTGGCAGAAACCAGTGGCGCTGGAACAATTTGTATGGTGGGGATGCTGAGAGCAGGCCCGCTGAGAGAGGGGGGAAAAGGAGGCAATTGCTCCCGGAAGCGGCCGGTACGTCCCTGCGGCCCCTAGGGAGGGGGGTCTCTGCGTGCTGCCCCTGCCCCAAGTGCACACTCTGCAGCTCCCATTGGCTGGGAACTGCGGCCAATGGGAGCTGCGGGGGTGGTACCTGCGGGCAGCGGTGCATGGAGATCCCCTGCATCCCTGCCGAGGAGCTGCTGCAAGAAGGGTGTGCCGGTCGCTTTCGGGAGCCACCCGAACACTCCACCCTCCCCACACCCCAACCCCCTGCCCCAGCCTAGAGCCCTCACCCCGACCCAAACTCCCTCCTAGATCCTGATCTCACACCCCCTCCCATACCCAAACTCCCTCCCAGAACCCGCACCCCGAATCCCTCCCGCACCCAAACTCTCTCCCAGAGCCTGCATCCAGCACCCCCTCCAGCACCCAAACTCCCTCCCAGAACCTGCACCCAGCACCCCCTCCAGCACCCAAACTCTCTCCCAGAGCCTGCACCCCATGACCCCTCCTGCACCCCAACCCTCTGCCCCAGCCTGGTGAAAGTGAGTGAGGGTGGGGAAAAGCAAGGGACAAAGGAAGGGTGGGATGGAGTGAGCAGGGGGCAGGCCCTCGGAAAAGGGGCGGGACATGGACGTGGTGTCAGGGAAGGGGCGGGACAAGGTTCTTTGGGTTTGCTCGATTAGACAGTTGGCAACCCTATCGGGCGGGCATGTGGAAGCCCTGGCCGTGCTGGAAGACCGCACCCAGCAGCGCAGCTGGCAGCTCACTGGGCACCAGCCAGCGCAGGTGCAGCACCGCCCAAATGTCAGGCAGACCACGTCCACGGCTTGTGCGTGCGTGGAGGCCCATTGACTATTTTGCCCTGGGGCCCGGAATTGCTGTCAGTGAGCCTCTGAAGCAAACTGTAAACCCCTTTTTTATGGAAACCACTTCAAACCAGGGGGTGTGGCAGCCCCCCCAGCACCTCCAGCACCAGCACTTATGGTAGAAACAGAAGCAGCCAAAGCAGAGACCCTTTTTACCTCTGGACATTCCAGTCAAAACTGTAGAATATTCTCTGACTTTCTCTATCCTGTGCTGATTGGCTGTTTGCTCCAAGCTTCCTCCTCCCTTTCTCTCCAAGTCTCTTCATCTCAGCGTCACTCAACATCTTACCCTCTTCTCCCCCGCCATTTCCTGTCCTGCCCTCACTCCCTTTCTCTGCCTTTTTCTTTCCATTTATCAGATCCCCTCTTAAGTAAACTCACCTCCCAAAAATTAAATAAATGAATAGTAGAACTAAGTCGATGTTTTCTGCCATCACACTGTTCACTCTATTTGTGTGTTGTACCCCTCCCCTGACCCTGTGTCTGTCTTCTCTTTTTAGATATTAAGTTCTTCAGGGCAGGGATTGTCTACTATTCTGCATCTGTATGGTGCCTAGCACAATGTCGCTCCATTCTTGGTTGGCCCTTAGGCACTACTGTAAAAACATGATCAATTTTAACAAATAATTAATTTGTAAAAAACTGACAGTATCTCTTCCTTGTATCTCATGCACAGCTGTTCTCTGTGTTATTTGACTAAAAGAATGGGAGCAAAACTTACCAGCATTTTCGTTTGATAAATTTCCACGACTTTAAAAAAATTAGCCATAACTGCCTCAGGTTTCTCTATTTTTTGTCCATGCCTTCGTTTCTTTTTCTTGGTTTCCTCCTTTCCCAAATGCTCAGATTGTACTTCTTCCTTTGCTTTGTCTTCTTTCTCACCATCTTCCATGCTAGAAAAAAGATTACAGAAATAAAACAGAGTAAGTTCCCGCATTGTCTATGCTATGATTAAAACAGTGTGTCCCAATAAAGAGAGGCAGGTTTGAGTGTGAGTTAGTTGCAGAGAAGGTGAATGGAGGTGAGTGACTATGAGAAGTGACAGTTAGAGAATACAACCAAGAGTCAAAAAAGTTACCTTACTACTAAGTGAGGTGGAAGAATAGCAATAATCCACTTAGTGAGTTTAGGGGCGATCAATGGAGAAAAGGCAAAAGCAGCTCAAAGTGGGGTTACTAGCACCAAATGCAAAATGTACAATTACTTGCTGCCTAAACAAGTGAAGTATGTATATACCCAGTGCAAGTAACTCAAAATTATCAGAGTTTATGTGCAGAATTTTGAGTTCAAAGTTGAACAGAAGATAGAAACATTTATGGATGTGCCACACAATTTCATAGCAGAGTGGTTTCATTTCAACCAAAAAAATCACCATAATAAAAGTAAGGAATCAGTGAGGAATGAAAGGAAAATTTCCTTCAGAAGGACCCACCTTACAAAACATGTAGAAGATGACAATTATTCCTCCTGCACAAAAGAATTCATAAGAACATAAGAATGGCCATACTGGGTCAGATCAATGGTTCATCTAGCCCAGTATCCTGTCTTCCGACAGTGGCCAATGCCAGGTGCTTCAAGAAGAAATGAACAGAACAGGTAATTCCCTTTATGAGAAGCAAGTATCAAGACTCACTGTTGTTTTAGAAGATTCAGTTTTCAAAACATAAATAGCTGACTGTGTGATAACGGTGAGAATGGTAAGGTAAATTACCACCAAGGTGGGAGGGGATTGAAACTTTGAGGCAAGTAGATGGTTGGTTATAAAGAAATGGAGAGGAGTTTGTGGTTTGGTATATAGCAGTACCAGTGAAATAAAGAACCATTTGAGAGAACTCTGAGGAGCTACTTACATTATTACTAACAAAGCATCATTCCACGGCTCCTGCATTAACTTTCTTTGGAATGCCCCTGATGATATGCACAGGAGGGCCAGCCATACAAAGAGGAGAGGTTTATGTTTAGTAAGCTCTGGGGAACCTTTTTTGGAAAGTAGGATTCTATAAAAAAGGCAGGGTCTCCTCCTTAATCAACCAAAAAGGATTTAGACTGCTGGCAATGACAATGAGGATTTGGGGGAGTGAATTTTTAGAACTAGAATTTTTAAGCTGCATGCTTGCAGGTACTGCAAAGTACTTAAGTTGAAAATGAAACATGGTAGTAAATAGCAGAAGTACAAGGGAATCTGTGTATACAATAGTGAGAGAGAAGCACTTATGATTTAATTGGAAGGAAGTGCAGAAGAGGAATAAGGAAATAAACTGTCAATAGAAAGAGGTTAGGTGAATTGAAAATAAAAGCTATAAATGCCTACATAACAATATGTAAAGCCTAACCAAGAATAGGTGAGGTGAACTATCTGGTATTGGGGGAATACCTAGATATTTTATCAATGGCATTTGATAAGGTACATTACTAGCCTCTGGGTCAGGAAACTGAAATCAGTTAGCTGAGAGAGATTAGGGAAAAGGAATAAATAAAATCTAACAAAACCATTAAAATGGGAGATTTGAACCACCTAAATATAAACCAGTTTAATATCATAACACAACATGGTGTAATAAACAAAAGCTTCCGGAACTGCTTGTTTTGGAGCATACAAGAGGAGAGGCTATTTTTGTCTTAATACTGAGAAACATATAGAATTGATTCTTTGGATTCTTAGTACAGAGAAATGCAAAAGAGTTTAAGTGCAGTTGACAATTACCAGAGAAGTACTGTAACATTGCAAGTAACATTTATGCTTAAAATCCTTGCACAGGGTTGAAAGGAAGGGCAGACAAAAATACCAAAATAATTCTCTAACAGTGAAATCTAAGAAAGGGATTTTTTAAAAATGAGGAAATTAGTTAGAAAAAGCCTGAAAGGGAACAAGTTAAGAAATTAAAAATTACTGAACCATCATGGAGACTTTAGAGTCTACCTTGTTAAAGTCACTGAAGGTATGTATAGTGCTGAGAAAGAAAATAGCACAGTTAAATGTCTAGCTACACTAATTTATTTGGGCCTCAAAATTATCCTTTTAAAAAATAAATCTCCAACACAAGTGGCTCAAAAACACCAGGACATAAACTTAGCAGGTTAGAAGAGGTATTCGTAGGACTGAAATTAATGGAACTAAAGTGAGAATTTGAATAATAGACCAAAATATAAAGAAGAAGAAGAATAAATTGTTTAAGTATGCCAGGAACAAGAAAGCTGTGTGAGTCATCAGATTTGCTAGACCACCTGGTTATAAAAGGAGGCAATCAAAAAGAACAAAGAAATTGGCAGGACTATCAATCTTAATACTTCAGAAGGTTGACAGAACGAGGAGTAATGGTCTCAAGTTGCAGTGAGGGAGGTTTAGGTTGAATATTAGAAAAAACTTTTTCACTAGGAGGGTGGTGAAGCACTGGAATGCGTTACCTAGGGAGGTGGTGGAATCTCCTTCCTTGGAGGTTTTTAAGGTCAGGCTTGACAAAGCCCTGGCTGGGATGATTTAGTTGGGGATTGGTCCTGCTTTGAGCAGGGGATTGGACTAGATGACCTCCTGAGGTCCCTTCCAACCCTGATATTCTATGATTCAGCACAAGCTGATCACACACTGCCTCACCTGCTGCTTGGAAACAAGTGAAGTAAATACCACACTAATGAAGGCTGTCATGTTAAAAATGTTTCTCGGGATTTTAGGTGAAGCAGCTGCAGAGAGTTTTACAAGACTGTGAATAGGCTTTTATGGATTGCTGACAGTTGCACCTGGGATAGGGTCCCTGCTCTGCTGCTCAGTGAAAGTGCTTGCTGCCTGTGAAGAGTTGTGCTGGCTGCCCAAGATACTGGTAAGATGGAGAGTCCAATCAATGCCTGCTCAGGGCTATTTCTGGCCAGCTCGTCAAGGAACAGCAAGAAAATAAACAATAGTGTAAAAGTAACTTACTCAGCCTTCTCAGATTCTGCTTTTGTTTCTGTTTCATCTTCTTTTGCTATTTCAGATATCTAAAAACAAAAAGATATTAAAATTGCCATAAACTTACTTTTAAAAAAATCTTCTCAATTCTACTTAATGCTTTCTAAAAAGCAAACAAAACAATCAATTACCACCATGTCTCATTAACACTGGGTCACTTTCATATTATCATAATTCTAAATTTTTTTGCTTCTAAAACAAGTAGCAGACAACATTTCAATAGTGAAAACTATCGTGATTCTTCCTCTAACATGTTTTCAAGATATATTATTAATACAGTAATCGGTGCAGATGACTGAATGACTCAAAGTAATAGTCAATGTAATGAGACTGGTGAAGTTACCAGAAAGGAATGGAGATAACTGAGCACAGATCATAGCTTAAAATTAGCTGGAGGACAGTGATCACCATTAAGAACTTGACAGTTACGAGTGGCATGTAAAATTAATGTAACTATGGTTTTGTATAATTTCTATGAATGTGGAAAAATGTTGATTATCACAAATATCAGTATGTCAATATCACAAATTCCATGTAATTGTTTAGTTTATAATAGTGGCAACATTTTCTATTTTGTCAATATAGATTAAAGTAATAGTATTCTATAAATCTAATCAAAATTAGCAGAGTATATGTATATGTTTTATTTTTGCAATACTTCCCCCCTTAAACTATCTATCTATTCCCCCATAACATAGTATCTGACCGCTTCACAATCATGCATCTATTTACCCTCAACCCCCTGTAAGATAAAGATGTACTATTATCCCCATTTTACAGAAAGGAAACTAAGGCACAAAGAGGCTAGGGACCAGATTTTTAAAGGTATTTAGGCCTTGCTTCACTCTGTTTTGCAAGCCCTAAGTCTCATTTTAAAGATTGACTTAGGAGTAAACCTTGATGTAATCTTTTTGTCAGAAAGTTTATTTTGCAGAAAAATGCAGTTTTGGGTCCACCCAGAACTATTTGCCAAAAATTTCAGTCATAATTTTTACTTGGAACTTAGATGCTATTCACATAAAGATGACAGCAGCAGTGGTCTCCTCATATTCTTTAGCCCTGTAGTGAGGGCACTCACCTAGGTTCAGTTCCCCCTCTTCTTGATGTGGAGAAGGAATTTCAACTTGGGTCTCCTACATCTTAGGTGATTGCCCTACAGAATCATTCTCAGTTTCTTTCCCTGTCCCAATGACTATTCATTGTCATTCATAGTGGCAATTCATAGTTATTCATAAGTTCCAGTCCCTGCTCCAATTACTATTTAATTATTTATACACAGTGGAACAGCCTTGAAAAGAGAAACTGAAAGATACTCATCACAATATCCCATAGTCCAGTGGGTTGGAGAACACTCCTGTAATGTGGGAGACCCAACTTGAAATCCTTTCTCCAAATCAGACAGAGGGAGCAATTGAACCTGTCTCCCAGACATCCCACGTCAGTACCCCAACAACTGGGCTAACAATGAGAAGAATGGTGGCACCACCACCTCCTCCGATGTTGTGAATCTAGCCCTTTAAAAATGCTCAAAATTAGTTTCAGATTGAACAAAACATGACAGAGCTTTGATTTGCCAAAATTGTTTTGCAATTTTTGGATTCAGTACGGGCAAACCATTTTTAATTTTTTTCCCCTGAACTTGCCAGTAATGAAAAAAATCAGTTATTTTCCCAGGATTGTAAATCACATTGAAAGTCATTGGGACTTAGGCTACTAAATGTCTAAACCAATTTTGAAAATGACTTAGTTCCCTAAATCACTTAGGTACTGCAATGCTGAGTGGAGCAATGCCAAAACACTTTTGAAAATCTGTGCCTAAGTGTTTTGTTCAAAGTCACGCAGGAAGTCTGTGGAGGAACAGAACCATGAATTCAGGTTTTTCAAGTGGCAGGCTACTGTTCAGTTTGGACAATCCTTCCTCTCCAAGCTCCCTTATAAAAGCTACAATGAAACCTCAAAAGGGTTATTACCATTTCACGTTTTTAAAAGTAAGAGAGAGAGACAGTCATCTTAAAAAAAAATTAACATTCTCCATGACAGAACCGTACATAGTATGTCTGTTTTTTCGCTTCCTTATTTTGTGGCTCCTCCTACTACACTGTGGTACTGTAGGGACTATGTCTGAGTAAACAGTAGTTTTTTCTCCACAAATACTAAAGAGAATTTCAGTTTGAGAACTTTTCACATTAACTTTTCAATGCCCAAGCACTCAAGTTTATTAGTGTGAATACTAATAAAAAGCAGCTTTTAGATTAAATGCTGAATGATTCATTGAAAGCCAATTTTGAATTGTGTATTAGATTGTAAAATTTGCACTTTGAGCTCTCCCTCTCCTTCCCACTCCCATTGGTACTGCTAGGCAAAATTCTCTGGCTTCTGTATACTGTGTGCACACACCCCTAAGTGGAATATAGAGCTGCATCTACCTGAAGAACCAAAAATTGTATATTTGATTAGTCACAATTAATGATTCAAATGATCTGCATTAATTCCAAAAGAAATATGAGAATAATAATTAACAACAAATACATTTAAGAACTTTGCAATCACTTTGGTAATAGAAAGAAAGGCAAAATTTGTTGAAAAAATATTATAAATTACTTGTTAGGGCTTACCAGGGACCTTAATATCAAAGCCGATTCACTCTGTTCAATGACCATGTCCTTTAAATACCTCAGTACTAATGTAAATACAACAAACTATCCATATAAAATGACATGAAATTGCTACTGTATTATCAGGAATTTGTGCAAAATGAGATTTGACAATGAAATAGTCATAAGTAAATTAGGATTTTAAAGAAAATGTATATAAAACAGACATAAATAAATAAACTGTCCTGTAAATGGAAAATATAATGTGATATGTAGGAAAAAATGGTAATACACATTTAATGGAAGCTAAAAGCTTGACTGAAGAGTAAATAGTACATTATATAGTCATGTAGTGGAGGTTTATATTGAAAATCCTGGAAATCATATCACTGCCTTAAGGGCTGGGCTAAAACCCATTATAGAAGAGAAGCCTTTGAAATGGCCAAATACAAGTAGAGATGGACCTATACCGCAGAGTTTAGACATTCTCAAAATTTGAAAATGTATTTGGATCCAGAGTTTTGGTTCAGGCCCATCTTTAAATGGAATTACACTCAATTATGTAGATATTTAGTGAAGTGGAACAAGATAAACTGTTCACATCAGGAAAGGACAATTAAAAATAAAGTAAATATTAAATTAACAGTAAATCAATAAATTCAGGCAAAGCTATTTCAGAGAGTAGGAAACAAAGGACAGCTTATTAAGTGTAATCGATTAAGGAAACAAAATAAGTAAGTTAAGGGGATTATCAGGTATAATTATGGAGGAAGAGTATTAGGGAGGAGGCTGAAATAACAGTTACAGAATGGGAAGTTAGCAACTAGGTCTGGAAAGCACCTAGGACTCTTTGGGTGCTACTACTCTTCAGGGCAAGGACTGTCTTTTTGTTCTGTGTTTGTACAGTGCATGGCACAATGGGGTTCTGGTCCAGGACTGAGGTTCCTTGATGCTAAAGTAATACAAATAATAAATAGTAATAATACTGCAATCTAAATGAACAACAATAATTATTATTATTAAGTCAAAAGTAGGCTAAAATTTTCCTTTCCAGAAAATTATTCTTTGTTATAAGATTTAGATAATAAAATATAAGAAAATGACATTCCTAGCATATATACCATATATACTTGTTCATAAGCCGAATTTTTTTAGTAAAAAAGGGAAGCACCAGAGAAGGGGGTCGACTTATGAACGGGTATAGAGAGGAAGAGGTGGGACACAGCACCTCCCCTCAACAGAGGGGGCAAGGAGAGGCAGCACAGCCAGTAGAGCCAGAAGGGAAGAGCCGGGGCCAGAGTCTCTCCGCTTCTGGCCACACTGCTCTTCCCCCAGCCTCCGAAGCAGCTGCAGCTTCGGGGCTGGCAGTCTGCAGCTGTGCCACTCAGCCCCACCCCGCAGAGCAGGCTGTGGCCGTGCCACCCGGCCCAGCCCGTTGGAACATGCTGCGGCCACGCCGACCGGTCTGGCCCACCGGAGAAGGCTGCGGCCGCACTGACCGGCCTGCCGGAGCAGCTCCGGCCAGACCAGAGACATCCTCCCCTGGCCCTCCCCAGCTAAGGTGGGAAGGGATGGGATGGGCAGAGTGTGGGTGTCTCGGGCTAGGGGTGGGGTCATGTGGGGGGTGGTCACAGGGGTTACTCCCCGGACCCCCAGCTTCTTCCCCCCAAAAAACTGCCCCACCAGTTGCTGTCCCGGCTCATCAGGGTAAGCAGCTGGCGCTCCAGGACACTTTGTTTACTTCGGTTTACCTCTGTCCCTGCGGACGCTCGAGGTAAACAAACCATCTCGACCAGCCAGCGGCTTATCCTGATGGCCCGGGAGCCAAAGTTTGCTGACCCCTGAATTACAAGGTTGGCTTATGAATGGGTCATAGAAATTTTCCATTTTAACTTATCCATCTTGGGGGGGGGGTCGGCTTATAAATGAACAGGCTTATGATCGAGTATATACTGTATCTCATAGGAACAGCAATTTAGTGAGCAAATAAGTTCAGTCATTACTGGAACTTTTAGTAATATATAATACATTTTTGCTGTAAGGGACAATAAATTTGTTCCACCTACCTGTGCTTTTCTTTTCCTACGAACAGTGCTTTCCAAAGAGGGAGGAGTATCTGTACCAACTATTTCTGCAACATCACCGAGCCCAGCATCATGACCATGTTTTGAGCCACCTTCTTTCTTTGCATGAATGCCAAAAATATCCGACATTATGTCTGTTTCTCCTTTTTCACCTTTCACAAACTGCACAAGTTCAACTCTAATGCCATGCTCAATGCCTTCAACCTTCTCAGCTTCCATGATGTCATCATGGATTCCAAACTGTGTTGGGTCAGGCATGTCCCCTAATATTTTGGTAACTTTGATGTTTTTGGCTCCTTCAACCAAGCCACCCCCAAACACAGTACTCCAGAGAATCTGGAAAATCCCCCATACGATGGTGAAGAACAACTGGAATAACCCTACAAATAGCATCCAGAAAAAGGAGAAAAACACTTTCACCAATTCCTTTATAGTCATCTTTCTAACTTTTCTGTATTGTTTCCTAAGGTTCCTTAAAGTGACCATTTTTAAAAAGTTGGCAGCATTCCTCTTCACTGCAACACAGGCCATTGCAAAAGCTGAAGCTGATTCCAGAGATTTTTCTTCTTCCTCATCATCTCCAACTTCCATTACATAATAAGGCTCATCCTCTTCCTCCTCTTCAGGTCGTTCAGCTGAATCTGATTCAGAGATCTGAGAAGCTAACTGCATTTCAAAGATTGTGTCCTCACAGAAATTCACAAACAGCTCCATTTTCTCTTGTTCCCCGCCTTCGTTTACAACATCAAATATGAACTGCCTTTTGGATTCTTTCACCTGTGGCTTCTCCCACTGCATTCTACTGGACTCACTGATTTCAAAGTAAACTCTTTCAATTTTCTTGGCTCCACCCATTATTTCAATACGGCCAAGGTAAGGTTCAAAGTAATTAAGTACACTTGCTGCTGGATCTAGTAAGCACTGAAGGCGTGAATCATTTGGCATGTGCTCTGAAAGGTTAGTTAACAAGACTGCCACATTAAATCCAATGTCTTTGGCTGGCTCATGGAATCTGTCCACAAAATCAACATAATTAAACATGTCATTTTCATCAGCTTCTGCACAGGACAGAAGGAATTCAAGTTCTGACTGTGTGTATTGTTTCTGACCTTCCATTGCTTTCTGGAATTCTTTCTTTGAGATGATGCCTTTACCATCTGGATCATAGTCTTTGAAAGCATCTGAGCTGGTTAGGTCTTTCAATTTGAGGAACATGTCGAAGAACTTCAAGATCATTTCTACATTACTAGATGATTCTACCAGTGTGTCCACCATCTGTTTTCCAATAGTCCCATTTACAACATTACCTACATTGTATGTTAAAACAGTAAGTTATTTAGTTTATCTATAAATGCATGTAAAAATAAATTAATTTCATATTTATGTTCAGAAACACGACAAAAAACCCCTCTTTTCCAATTTCATTCCTAAATCTCCATAATTTTCCTTTAAATGTATTTTTCTGCATTTTCCTTGCTCTTTCAATGGTATCAGAGTAACAGCCGTGTTAGTCTGTATTCGCAAAAAGAAAAGGAGTACTTGTGGCACCTTAGAGACTAACCAATTTATTTGAGCATGAGCTTTCGTGAGCTACAGCTCACTTCATCGGATGCATACCGTGGAAACTGCAGCAGACTTTATATACACACAGAGATCATAAAACAATACCTCCTCCCACCCCACTGTCCTGCTGGTAATAGCTTATTTAAAGTGATCATCAAGTTGGGCCATTTCCAGCACAAATCCAGGTTTTCTCACCCTCCACCCCCCCACACACAAACTCACTCTCCTGCTGGTAATAGCCCATCCAAAGTGACAGCTCTCTACACAATGTGCATGATAATCAAGGTGGGCCATTTCCTGCACAAATCCAGGTTCTCTCACCCCCTCACCCCCCCTCAAAAAAACACACACAAACTCACTCTCCTGCTGGTAATAGCTCATCCAAAGTGACCACTCTCCCTACAATGTGCATGATAATCAAGGTGGGCCATTTCCAGCACAAATCCAGGTTTTCTCACCCCCCCTCCCCCATACACACACAAACTCACTCTCCTGCTGGTAATAGCTCATGCAAAGTGACCACTCTCCCTACAATGTGCATGGTAATCAAGGTGGGCCATGTCCAGCACAAATCCAGGCTCTCTCACCCACCCCCCTTTTTTTTTTCCGGGACACACACACACACACAAACTCACTCTCCTGCTGGCAATAGCTCATCCAAACTGACCACTCTCCAAGTTTAAATCCAAGTTTAACCAGAACGTCTGGGGGTGGGGGGGGGGAGGAAAAAACAAGGGGAAATGGGCTACCTTGCATAATGACTTAGCCACTCCCAGTCTCTATTTAAGCCTAAATTAATAGTATCCAATTTGCAAATGAATTCCAATTCAGCAGTTTCTCGCTGGAGTCTGGATTTGAAGTTTGAAGGGGGGTGAGGGGGTGAGAGAACCTGGATTTGTGCAGAAAATGGCCCACCTTGATTATCATGCACATTGTGTAGAGAGCTGTCACTTTGGATGGGCTATTACCAGCAGGAGAGTGAGTTTGTGTGTGGGGGGGTGGAGGGTGAGAAAACCTGGATTTGTGCTGGAAATGGCCCAACTTGATGATCACTTTAAATAAGCTATTACCAGCAGGACAGTGGGGTGGGAGGAGGTATTGTTTTATGATCTCTGTGTGTACATAAAGTCTGCTGCAGTTTCCACGGTATGCATCCGATGAAGTGAGCTGTAGCTCACGAAAGCTCATGCTCAAATAAATTGGTTAGTCTCTAAGGTACCACAAGTACTCCTTTTCTTTTTTCAATGGTATGCGCACCTTATATCATTCTCTTTTAAATATTTTTTAATAAAAGCTAAATTGCTTTTTGCACTGGCATAATAAAAATGCAATTAAAGAACAATTCTGAAAGATTAATTATTGCATTGTGACAGCTCAGCTTCATAACACTGAAAGTAATAACACGCAATTATAAAAAATAGATCTGACCTTCAAGTAGTGACAAGAGCATCACAACCATATCCTTCAGGAGATCCAACAATTCCTTAAGTAATTCAATCTGACTGGAATCCTGCAACATAAATGGTGAACACATTTTTTTCCTTTTCTTATTAAGAAAAGATACATTTAACATGAAGAAATAGCACTTGGAATGGTTAACACATACAGTCCTAGTAAACACGGACATGTCAGGATCGTTCACTGTCATTTCCATAATGTTATATTATAATAATCTCATACAATACGATGTGCCCAACTAGAGCAGATGTGTGAGCATTGGGGTATGTTGTAATGAAGTACCGAGGACAACTGAAGTGGAGACTATTAGTGAAGGAGAACCTTATTAATTTTGCTAATCCATATATAAGAGAATACTCACCAAAAAATCCATCCCCCCGATGTAGCACAATATATTAGGATTCAAATTACTAAAACTTTAATATGTTTACAGAATATACCAGAGTACATTAATTAATATAACAAGACCAATATGGATTTAGATGCCTAACTTTAGGCACCCAAGCTTGAAAATTTTGCCCAAGATTCATGGTATAATTTTAGGTGGTGAGAAGGATGTTTATATGCAGATCAAAGGGGAAGAGAGAACAAGAAAGGGAGGGGAATGCTGATTAGAAGTGTAAGAAGCATTGCTGGTCCTCTAAAGTGAAGGAAGTGGCTGCTGTCTGTCAGCAGTAGGTCTCTTTTCTCCTGTGTGGGGGATGTACACCTAAGCTGTTCCCTGAGGCACCAGCTCTGTTTTTCTCTCAGTTCTCCCCATTCTGTAATTCCTTGTCACCATACTGTATATACTTGTATGCAAATCAATTTGGTTTACAAGATAATCAAAGCATTTTTATGAATGTTTACATCTAAACTGGGTGGTGGAGGAACGCGAGAGGGCCAGCTTATCCATGAGAGAGGTTACAGAGAAGTAACTAAAACTAAATCACAGTTATCAAAATAAATGAACATTTTGTGATTAAGTAATCTTGATGTTTTTTTAACATTTGCTCAACCACTAAGTGACAAAATTTGGTAATCTGCAGTGGTGAAGACATGAAGTTCATATTTTTATTACTAGAAAATGACATGATTATTGACATTATTCAAAAAATAAAAGGATACAGGCTTTAGAAAACTGTAAAACTATGTATTTTATACCTTTTGGAGTAGCTTGTGTCTATCAGTGTTAAGTCAGTTTAATTCAGCTCCAAGAAGATATAGATACAAAATACAATAAAAATACACTAGCGCATCTTGAAGGTTACATATTGGTAAACACAGGGGCTGGTTCTTTAGCTATGTGATTTGTTCTGAAAACTATGCAAGAGATCCACATTCAAATGCTGAGTCTCTGGCTCCCTAAAAACAGGCAAACTCTTTATGTTGTTCTGCAGAAACAACTAAGGCCAATCTAAGAACAATCGTGATGGGTTTCCAAGAGTTCCATTCTGCTTTCCTAAGCTGGAAGGAAGGCTAATGTGACATGGGACTTCTAGGAAGGTGGGAAATAAACTGCAGAGTAAAGCCTGTTGAAAATTGTCTGACGGAAAATTTTCCATTTGAAAATACCAATTTAATGAAACCAAAATGTTCTGCAGGAACAAGTCAATGCCATTGAAACTTTTGATGAACATCAGACAACAAGCTGCCTGGCTTGCCTTCCTGAGGTCCCAGATATTTCCTCCCCCTGCTCCCTTTGTTTCGGGAGAGCCTGTTTCTCAGAATCCTTGACTCCTCAGCAGCCCATCAGGCAAGCGTCTAGGCAGACCAAGAAGCTGACAAGCCACAAAAAATTTCATTTCCCCCCCAGTGGTATTTTTCTTGTCTTTTCTTCCTGAGAAAAATTTTGAGATTTTGTTTTTTGTTCCAATTTGGAATAATAATTTTTTTTAATCTCTCTCTCTTTTTGTGTGTGTGTGTGGAATGGAAAATCCCATTCCCACACAGCTCTACTGGAGAGGGAGGAAGCTGGTAGAAGGACCTTTTACTCCTGCACCAAAAATTTGCACCAAATTTGTACATTCTGCACCAAAAATTAAAAATTCTGCACACAATATTTTATAATTCTGCAAGTTTTATTTGTCAATAAATAAATGCAGAGGCTCCAGCATGGCATTGGGGAGCACTGGCCACTGATTGCACTAAGATGGGAGATCACCCACTCTCCCCCACCCACCCCCAGAACACGGACTCAGCGGTGAGGCTGCACCTGGCCCTGACACAGCACAAGGTCTGGGCCTGCCCCAGCAATACGCTGGGGCCTTGCCTCTCTGTGCCAGGTGCACCAGTTGTGGGGCAGAATCCAAGTGTGAAGAGGCTCAATGTGGGGGGATCCAGGTGTGGGCTGAGAGGGTTATGTGTGGGACAATCTGGGTGCAGGCAGCTCAACTGGGGGGTCTAGGTGTGGGGGGATCTGGATGCACAGAGGCTCGGTGGGCGGGTTCCAGGTGCAATGGGACTCTGCAGGGGCTTCCTGGTGAAGGTGGTTTGGGCTCAGCAGCAGGGGAGTCTGGGTACTGAGGGAGGGGGGCTTGGTAGGGTGGGGTCTGGGTGCAGCTAGTTGGGGGTCAGTGGCGTGGGGGTCTGGATGTAGGGGCTCAGGGTGGTGCGGGGGGGATGGGGCTTGTCAGTGTGGGGGTTTGAGTGCAGGGAGCTCAGTGGGGGGTGGTCTGGGTGCAGGGATGGGGGTTCGGAGACAGGGGTCTAGGTCCAGGGGGGCTCCAAATGCAGGAGTTGAGGTCCAGTGGGGTGGAGTTCAGGTATGGAGGGTTATGGGTGTATGGGGTGAGGTTTGGCGGGGGTGTCTGGGTATGGGAGGTCCGGATGCACAGGGATTAGGTGGATGGGGGAGCAGCTCCCCATACAGCAACCCCTCCCCCCTGCAGCTGAGGAGCGATGGGGGCAGGAGAGGATGCCGAGCTTCCTGCAGCTGGGAGAGGTTTCTGTGGATGGGTCTGACACAGTCCCAGCCACTCCTTGGCAGGGGAAGAGGAAGTCCTGTCCTCTCCTGCCTCCAGCCCAGCCAGGACTAGCAGCTGTTCCAGGCTCAGGGTAGGAGTCACTGGCTGGGGTGTCCCCAGCCCCATGGTGATATACCTTTCTGCCGGCTGCTCAGGGTGCCTGAAACGATGTACCTGAACTGCTAGGGAGTGGTGTGTGACTGCTCTTGCAGCTTCCCTTTGCTTCCCTGTCAGAAAGTCTTTTTTCTGCGGGGAAGCAAATAAATCAGCAGGGGACATGAATTCTGCGCACACGCAGTGGCACAGAATTCCTGTGGGAGTAAGGACCTGTAAAAATAACCTGCATCTTATTATCACAATACAAATTGTAAATATGCTAATTGGTTCTGTTCTTTTTTGACATAGATGCAAATACCCTATCAGTGAAATTAGGATATTACTATTCATTTCTTTAAAACATTTTACTGTATTTTTTTAAATCTAAAGCAAATATGATGGGTGCCATATAAAATTTCTATTATACTCAGAGATTTTACCATTTTCATAAACTTTCTTGTTACATAGCTATTGCTGAAATGGTAAACATCTTTGAAAGCTGTAGAACTTAAGTGCACCCTTTGTATGTTCTCAAGTGATGGAAAGCATGTCATTTCAGAGATAAATCTTTTGAAAAAAAGCAAAAACCACCAAGGATTATTTAAAGTAGCTGTGAATAAGGAGTTTCAGACTCATTAACATGGTACTTGTAGGCTGGCCATTAAAAAAAAAGTCCCTTAGCCATATAAGGACAATTAGGTAATGAATGATGTGTCTAAAGAGAAAATTGAAGCACACTGTATGTGGACATGTTTAAGAGGTTAGCTGACTCACTTGAGCACAGAAGGAGAATCATAATCCATAGAGCAGAAGGCCCAACAGGTTTTTCTAGGGCTATCATCTAAGTTGAGGGCTATTTGTTACCTAATGAAAATAAGAATGCTATACACAACTGAACAGAGACCTTATTCCTGATTGACTTATAGCTTTCACTGCACATTTTATTGCATTTTATGCTTACATTGCATTTTATGCTTATGCACTATAGATAATTGTTGAACAACTGAAAATACCTTAGAGAGTTTCATTTGCATGTTAGCAAAGACATGAAGGAAGCCAACAACTGCATCCCACAGCCTACTGTGAGCCAGACTCTGCTGGTTACCTATGCAAGGTCCCTAAAAATAAAGAAAAACACATTTTTTCTTTACGCATCAATCAGGGTAAGAAATGCTTTTTCCATTTAAGGCTCCTATTTGAGCAATTCAAGAAATAAGTACAATCTTCCATGAAGTTATTCTAGAATGTCTTCCAAAATATAATTACCACATAGGTTGTGAATGTTAAGCATATAGACAATCACAAAAATATCTATAGATTTTTACATTATGGACCAAATCCACAGTCGGTGTAACTGAGCATAGCTCGGTTCAAATTAATGAAGCTATGTCAATTGCTGATTTACACCAGCTGAGGAGCAGGCAGTTTATATGTAAATACATTTACTGTAAATATTGAAATTTGAACATCCTTTGTCAGGTTTCCATTTACCTGGATATATTCTGTAAGTGAGTTGAAAATTTGTTTGGTAACAGCCAAAGCTTTAGAGAAGTTACGCTGTCCAGATTCATCAATCATGTTTTTTCCTGAATAGTACCAATAGAAGTCACTAATTGATTCCTAAGAACAAATGACAATATATTATATTTTTCCACTCTCATATTATATATTCAGCAATTGCCATACATTATCACATCAACAGAAGTTGAAATGGTAGATAGGATTTCACATTTTTATGTGCTTTTATTTCTAACCACAATAATGTTATACATTTTTGTCCAGTTATGTATTCTGCAGTGATCAATACTGAAATACATTATTACTCTGTTGTTTTACAAAGGCACATCTGACAGTTATGGGCTATTTAAAAATGAAGACAACAAGTGCAGTACACTTTAATATTAAGCCTGTTAGTTACAGGTCAACTTCATATACAGGATTACCACACTAGTAATCACAAATGAAATTAAGTCCATCCAAAATATGTGCAGCCATGAGCATGTGCACGAGGTGAGGGAGCAGAGGGTGCAGGCAGCTTCCTCATTCACCTGCACAGGGGTGGGCACAAAGTATCTTTGTGATACTCCCAGTGCAAAGACTACACAAAGCTAGTGCTGCTCCTTGTGTTAGCCTCAGTGGAAGGGGAGGGGAATAATTTATTCTTCGTTTTGTCTTTGTCTTTTTTTTTACCTGAAGACGTAAGAGATAGTCAACAGTGCTGATGATAATATTCACGGTTGTAGTGTTGCCCATCTGAGTACGCAGGAAATTCTGAAAATCTGAAATCACAAATACTTTGTGTTTGATAAATATATATGTATAAGAAACAAAAAAATAGGAGATTATCCGACTATAATTACTCTTATAGCTACTAATTGTGAAAGACAATCTCATATACACTACACTTAAAAGCACAGATGCTTATTAAAAATTCTGGAAATTTTATTAAAATATATCATAATTTAAACATATAACAAGAACTTTTTTGTGAATGTCTTGCCATCCATCTTTCTATTAATGGTGAGATGTATAAATTCTGGAATGTCATTATGACTGTTAGTTAAAGAGTGAAAGTTAAAGAGTGAAAGTTGATTAGATTGCATTGTTTGTCACATTTTGAAGAACCACTTCAGCTTAGAGTGGTGACTGGATTTCCTTTAGCAAAAAACAGAAAGTCAATTTGAATAGCATCAATACTAAGGACTACTGTCCTTCCTTTTAAGAATATGAATACAATCACTTTCCTGAAAATTCATTCCAGTCTACTTACCATTGTTATGACCTTCACAAAGCAGCTGTAAAAATCTAAACAGATCTCGAGTAAACTCATCATTCTGTAGCACTTTCTCACCTTGAAAATATATACAATGAATGTGATCATTGTTCATCATTAAACATGCAAAACATATATTCTTTAAATAGCATCCTTCAAAATAAGTGATTCTAATAAAAAGCAAATACTGTAAGCTGCTTTAAAGTAATTTTAAATAAATGTACTGAGAGTAATGATAATAAAACAAATTATGGAACAGAAAAAGCAAAAGCCAAAATATTTAGCACTCCAATGCATTCATGGTAAAAACTACTGGACTAAAGTTCTAATAAGTAAATGGTTAGTTGTCAATAAAACCATGCCTTAAATATGAAAGACACTTCTTTAATTAAGCATCAAATTCTTTGTCCAAGCTCAACACGCAACCTGCTGCAGACCATAAAACTAAACCTAAAGGATGTCTGGGAAGATGCAATTAAAGAAGATTTCTTTCTGTATTTGCAACACACAATAGCATCAAAAGCTGTAAACCCAAACGTACCACGCTCACGAACGATGACTGTGGATCAGAGAAAAATAATAAGAATACAGGATAAGCAAATTGTAAGTTACAAGATAATTTCCGTTCAAATGTTTACTGCTAGAATTTTAATAAACATTAACCATGTTAAAAAATCTAATCTAATCCTAATTTTAATGAGGCTATCAATAAAGAGAGCAATGTGCTAAAACAGCCCTGAAAATTCCAGTTTTAGAAGGAAGCATAGTAAACTCTTTAATTGTTACTTGAATTAAATGGGTTTTATTCATTATACTTACGAGTTCCTTCTTCAGTAACCATTCCAAGACCTTCTGCTTTATTCTGTCTTTCAAATGCATTCAAGTCAAGAACACTTTTAACAAAGCACAGAAAATTGAGAAAGTTCTGCTGCTGTATGTAATGGCAAAATTAATTTCCTCCATGAACTCTCTGGAAGCCTTGACCCACACATTTTACCCATTTTACACAGACTCATATATCTAAAATGAAACATGTTTTAAATAAAAGGGTTTGAAGGGGAATAAGGGTCCAGTGTCTGTTTCTGAAAAGATACAGCTCTAAATCTCCTCTTGATATACACCTATTACTACCATTAATATCAAGAGGAGCTACACATCTATATGTAGAAGAGAAAAGGAACCCAAAATTTTGTTTTGAGTATTGATTCAATTCTGTCGGATCTGCCAAAAAGTCGTAATTCGAGTTTACTTTATTTCTCATTCGTATGGTTTCTACCAAACTGTTACCATTTAAAAGGAACCTGTTGAGAGTCTAATTGTCTTCCAAGGTCAAAACCTATTGAAAGATCGATTTTCTACTCCTGAGGGCATTCTGCGCCAAAAAATTAAAAATTCTGCACACAATATTTTAAAATTCTGCAAATTATATATGTCAAATAAATCTGGAGGCTCCAGCATGGCACTGGGGAGCACAGGCCACTGGCTGCACAGAGGTGGGAGATCACTGTGTAGCTCCCTGCCCCACCCCAGGACACGGACTCAGTGGAGAGACTGCACCCAACACCTGACATACTGCAAGGATTGGGCCTGCTCCAGAAACACCCCTGGGTCCTGGCTCCTTTGTGCCAGGTGCACCAGGTGTGGGCAGGCAGGCTCAGGAAGGTAGGATCCAAGTGTGCAGGGGCTTGGTGGGGGTTGAGAGAGTTCTGTGTGGGGCAATCTTGGTGTGAGCGGCTCAATGGGGAATTTGGGTGCGGGAGCTTGTTGGGGGGTTCTGGGTGCAATGGTAAGGGGACTCTGCAGGGGGGGGTCCAGATGAAGGTGGTTGGGGCTCAGCAGGGGGTCTGGGTTTGAGGGGGATAGAGCTCGGCATGGGGGTCTGATTGTGGGGGGGTCCAGATGCTGGGGGAGTAGGGCTTAGTGGGGTGGGGATCCAGCTGCAGCTGGTTGCGTCTTGGTGGGGAGGGGATGTGGGTGGCTCGTTGCAATGGTCCAGGTGCAGGGTGAGTGGGACTCATCAGTGAGATTCTGAGTACGGGGGTGGGGGTGAGACTCGGTGGGATGGTCTGGGTATGAGGGGGTCTGGATGCGGGGGGGTTAGGCGGATGGGGGAGCAGCTCCCTGTACAGGGATACCTCCCCCTGCAGCTGAGGAGCAATAGGTGCAGGAAGCGGGGAAGAGTGGGGGGAGGGAGAGGGGAGATTTGCAGAGCTTCCTGCAGCTGGGGAGAAATCTGGGTGTGTTCTGGCCCTGGATGCCGTGCAGGGGAAGAGGAAGTCCCGTCCTCCACAGACCAGCCGGTACTAGCAGCTGAGCCTGCCACAGGATAGGAGCCACCAGCTGGGTCTTCTCCAGTCCTGCTCCCTGCCCCACAGTGATTTACCTCTCTGTTGGCTGCACTGGGCACCCAAAACAGACGGCTGAAGAGGGTCGCATGACCACTCTTATGGCTTCCCTTTGCTTCCCCGTCAAAAAAGTCATTTTTTTGTGGGGAAGCAAAGAAATATGTGGGGGACATAAATTCTGCACATGTGCAGTGGGGCAGAATTCCCCCAGGAATAATTTTCTATTGCTAATACAGGAAAGCTCATTTCCCATAACAGAAGCTGGTAACCTCTCTCAGTACACTGGTGAAATAATTTTATTTCTATAATCTGAATATATTTTAAGTTTTTTAGCTAGTGCAGTTCATTTAGTTTCACAGTGACACATGTACTTGTTTTTATTCACAGTGATATTATTAAAACCAAAAAGGGAAACACTAGCATATTGTTTCTAGTGTCCTTTACATTTTATGGTCTGTCTTCAAGTGAACTTTGTTTTTACTGTTGCCCAGAAAGACACACATGGACAACAGGCACTGCTGTCATTGCAAATTATCACTGAGCTAAAACCTACCAAATGCTGTATTACTCTTATGTGTGCTTGCTGAGAAGTACAAGGTCAGCCTACGCTTTATTTTCTCTTGGAAGAATATTCCACAGATGAACTTACTCTTCTTAAGTGCCTAAGATCCACAAATACAATTCCCTCTAGATCAATTCCCAGCTCAGTTCTCGACTGCTGTAATCCAAACTCTGCACCAACTCTGAGCAATTAGCCACCAACCTAGATGCTACTAAAGCTGTAACAACATGGTTTGTGCTTTTACCTGCAAGATTGCATTAAGCCAGAGAGACTCTGAAAAAATCCAGCATCCTTCTTCTCTTTAAGGTAGTCTAACATTTTCTACAGGAGAGAGAGATTTAGGAAAAACTATATAAAAATCATTATAATTTGACAATTTGCCAAATTATCATTGTCATATTGACAAAATTGGCCAGCAATATATTTGATTACTGCTCTTATTAAAATGTAGTTTGCTCTAGCCTTTATTATGTTAGTGTGCATCTAACTGTTCAACCAACCAGAATATTACCCCCCACATTTTTTGTCATCTAATCTAAAATTAACCAAACTCCTCCTAGCATAAGAACAGTAGTAATAAACTAAAATTCTCAAAATAATATGCTCCCTTTACAAAGAGAAGGCTTGTAAAAGTTTAATATTGTTACCTGCTGAACTAAGGTATTACCAGCATTTAGAATGGCAATGCCAAGTTTTAATGTTTCAATAACCATGGGGCCCAGTTCACCTGTCAAAACAATCATATAACAATTAAAATCTGTGTTAACGTAACTGATTATATCGGAAAACAGAACAGAGTATACCTAATGTAGTTCATAATGTGAATTTAATTTTGATTTATTATATACCATGCATTTAGTAAGCTGATATATTTATATAATTGCATATAGGTTTAACATAATTTAAATACTTCAGAGAACTTTACCTTTGCTTGCACTAATCATCTGAAGAACCATCTCAGCAGCTCCACGGTCGTGCAGACGAGCTTGCTGATAAAGAGTTTTCTGCTTTTCCATTTCTTTCTCCTGAGTTTGGAAACAAACACCACAATGAATGCATTATTTGCATGTACATACAGTATGACCAGTACAGCTATAGAGTCAGATGAGCTGCACTCAGGCAGAGCTCGGCTGGCCCACAAAATCTAATCCATAATCCACCAGGTGGCCAGAAGAAAGGCTTCTCTCTCAAACTGCTCCATCTTTTAAAAGACTGTTGGTTATACACAGTGTTTTTACTCTTTAAATCTTCTGTTCCTTAAGTCATCTGTTCCTCACCTGAACATCTCCTCTACAAGAGGGTGGAAAGTATTCACAACAAGAAAATTTAAATTAGTCAACACTGTTAGAATCTGAAGGATGGATTTAGTTGACTACAGATCTGTGTGCTTGTGCCAGATGTGATCATCAAAATTAGAAGTGGGCTTTGAGAAGGAGGTTGGACTAGATGACCTCCTGAGGTCTCTTCGAACCCTAATCTTCTATGATTCTAAAGTGAAATAAGAACTGACCTTTATGCTTTCTCAGCCCCTAAGATACATCTGAACTTCGTTAAAGGCTGGGAAATATCTGATTAAAACCACCTCCCTCTGCCTGCAGAATCTTTATCATTCCTGGATGCCACTTCCTAAACCAGTTCTTCCCCTCATACTGCTGCTAGTCCTGCCTGTAGTCTGCATGTTCAAATCTCTTTAATGGAGCAGTTTTTGTGATCCAAATTATTATGTATTTTTGTGATTTATTTGTACTGAGTGCTTCTATTTCAATCTACTTGCGTTTATTCATTAGGTATCTCCACTGTATACATAACTAATATTCAAACCAGTTATAATGTTGGTTAAAGCAATAAAGCCTGACTGATTGGTATACTATTACATTTTGATTCAACAATTATATGAAAATTGCTATAAGTGAATTATATGATTTGAAGAGTATTAGAGAGGCAGTGTGGTCTAATGGATAGGGAACTGCACTGAGTCTGGAGATCTGGGTTCTATTCCTGACTCTGATAGTCTCTCATATTACGCATTTATACAATACTTAGTACAAAGGGGTTATGACTACAGTGGGGGCCTCCAGTCACTATCATACGACAAATAATTAACAACAACTACCAAGCAGAAATTCCAAATGAGGAGGGTACTTACGAACTGGAGGTTCTTTGAGATGTGTGGTCCCTATCTGTATTCCACTGTGAGTTACGCATATGCATCAGAGGGAAAAAAGGGCAGGTAGCGGAATACAGATATGGACCACACATCTCAAAGAACCTCCAGTTACAGGTAAGTAACCTCCTCTTCTTCAAGTGATGGTCCCAGTTGTATTCCACTGTGGGTAAGTGACAAGCAGTACCTAAGTAGACAGTAGGGCTGAGCAGAATACTGCCATCCCAAAGGAGGCATCAACAGAAGAGTCCTGCGCCAGGGCATAATGTCTTGAAAATGTGTGATTGGAGGCCCATGTGGCTGCTTTTCAGATGTCCAGGAGGGGTACCTTCCTGAAGAGATGCCATAGTTGTTGCTTGTGTTCTGGTAGAATGAGCTCTTACCCCATGGGGGTGAGAGATTTAAAAGCTGAGAGCAGAGTAGAATGCAGCCAGAGATCCATTTGGAGATTCTCTGGGTGGAGATGCTTTGCCCTCTGACTTTCTACTATAGCAACAGTCTCAGAGATTTCTTGGCTGGTTTTGTTCTCTGCATGTAAAAAGCTAAGGCTTGCTAAATATTGAGGAAGTGGAGTCTTTGTTCCTCTGTGGAAGCATGTGGTTTTGGGAAGAACACAGGTAAGTGAATGGATTGGTTAACCTGAAATTCCTAAACTACTTAAGGGGTGAATTTGGAGTGTAGACATTAATAAATGTATCCTTAAGGAATATATTGTATGGAGGATCTGCCATCATTGCTCCAAGTTCACCAATGCTTCTTGCTGAGTTGATGGCTACAAGGAAAGTGACCTTATAGAAAGGAGGAACATGGAGCAAGTTGCTAAAGGCTCAAAACAAGGGAGGAGGATGACTTGCGAGTACTGAAAGAACAAGATTCACGTGCCACTGGAGAGTAGGCTTCTGAGTAGATGGGAAAGTTTTTATTAGGCCTTTCCAGAATCTATTGGTCAGTGGATTTGCAAAGACTGAGTAGCCCTTAGAAATTGGATGGTATGTGCTGACCACCGCCAAGTGGTCTTGCTGATGGACAAACTTAATGTTTTCAAAGATAGGATGTAGTCCAAGATGAGGGAAATATTTGTCGTCTCTGGGACAATGCCTCTTTGGAGTGCTCAAGAAGAGGAGTGCTTCCATTTAGCTAGGCAACATTTTGTAGTAGAGTTCTTTCTACTGTTACAGAGGATGTCTCAAATGGCTGTGGAGCATGAATGTTCTAAGGATGATGCCTATCCAAATACCAAGCCCTGAAGTAGAGTGGACACAGATTGGGGTGCTTGATCTTGCTGTTCCCACTGGGTCAGGAGCTCAGGGAATGTTGGTAGAATGATTGGTGGTCAGGATGACACCCATAGGCTCTTGGGAAACCAGAACTGTTGGGGCCAGAAGGGGGCGATCAGGATGCCCTATGCTCTGTCCTACCGGATTGTGTGTAAAACTTGTGGCAGGAGCAGTCCAATCAAGGAAGAAGAAGAGTGTCACTCTGGGAATAGTGACCTAGTGCTCCTCTGGAGCAATATGCGGTGCATTTATTGTTCGCTTGAGAGCTGAACAGATCCTTGCCCTTGTTGAGGTCCTCCACTGAGTAAAAATACCATGCAGTACTGAGTCGTGGAGCTCCCTCTTGTGATCAATTGTAAAATGTGCTTGCAGATTCCCTCAGCAGACATGTTGCTTCCCTTGAAGGTAGGTTGCCGATAGGGTGATTTGATTGCTGATACGCCAGTTCCAGAGACTGACTGCTTCTGCACATAGGAAGGCGGATCTTGCTCCCCACTGCTTGTTGATGTAGAAGACAGTCATAGTGTTTTCTGACATTGTAAGGACATGGTAAATGCAGATGAACAGAAGAAAGGACTCACATGGCTTCTGGACAGTTTAAAACTTCAGGATATTCACATGCACCCTGGATTCTCAAGATGTTCAGGCACACTGTGCTGTGTGGCTGTTCATGTGGGCTCCCCAATCTAATAGGGATGTGTCCGTAATAATGGTCCTGGCCAGATAGGAAGGGGGAAAAGGGAGGCCCATGCATATCCAATGAGGAATTGTCCACAACAGCAGTGAAGACAATACCTTGGCCGGAACTATCACTATGAGGTTCAAGGAATGACAGCTTGGAGACTATACTAACCACAACCAAGTTTGAAGGCAATGAAGGTAGAGTCCTTTGAAGGGATGATGCAGGTGCACAACCCTATTACCTAAGAGGGACAGACATGTCTTGATGGGTACTCAAAGGTTGCTTGTGACATGAGCCATGATATTGTTCATGGTCTGGAATCTGTCCTTGGGCAGGTACAGTCTTGCGGTGACAGACTATAAAGTTGCTCCGATGAAGTGCAGAGATTGTGTGGGGGTGAGAACAGATTTTTTTTTAACATTCATGCTGACTCCCAGTGAAGAGAGGAGGTGTAGCATCATGGAAGGGGATGCATAGGCTTTCTGGCAGGACTTGGCAACAAGGAGCCAGTCATTGAGATCACGATGTCTGATGTGGGCTGCTACTACTGAGAATATCTTGGTAAAGACTCTGAGGTTGCTATTCTGAAGGAGGGTACTTGGTGCTGAAAATGGATGGAGCCTACCACAGATCTAAGAAAGCATTTGAAGGCAGGACGAAGGTCTACATGAAAGTAGTTGTTCTTCATATTGAGAGCCATGAACCGCATGCCCTTTTCTAAAGATGGAATTATAGCTGTCAATGTGAGCATGTGAAATCTGAGTTTGTGAATGAGGTGGTTGAGATAGCAGAGGTCGAGGATTGGTCTCCAACCACCCTTCTGTTTTGGGTATCAGAAAGTAGGTAGAGTAAAACCCTCTCTTGGTATTGAGGAGGGATGTATTTTATTGCTCGTTGATGCACTGTCACCTCTTGTTTGAGAATACTCTCATAAGAATGGTCCCCAAAGGCGAGTGGGGATGGGTTTTTTGGAGGAGGTAGGGATGCAAACTCTATTGTTTAGCCAAAGTGGATGATGTTCAGCACCCACTTGTCCATTGTTACTGCACTCCAGGTGTTTAAAAGGAATGCTAAATTACCCCCAAATGGTGTGAGGGGGTTGAGGTGTTGGGCTTAGAGGTTTTGCAGCTCTTAAGATATTGTCAATAATAACGTCGAGCCAAGGGCTGAGATTGAGGTGTTCAGCCTATTACAGATGGTGTAGGAAAGTGGGACTTTTGAACCCCCTGTCTCTTACGTGGTGGTCCATAGAGACTCTGGTGGAAAAACTGCTGAGCCACATATCTAGATTTCACCGATGGGCAGTGAAACTTCCTCTTGGGGCAGGCATGTATCTCCCCAGTGAATGGAGGTGTCATAAATATAAAGGGAAGGGTAAACCCATTTGAAATCCCTCCTGGCCAGGGAAAGCTCCTCTCACCTGTAAAGGGTTAAGAAGCTAAAGGTAACCTCGCTGGCACCTGACCAAAATGACCAATGAGGAGACAAGATACTTTCAAAAGCTGGGAGGAGGGAGAGAAACAAAGGGTCTGTGTCTGTCTATATGCTGGTCTTTACCGGGGATAGACCAGGAATGGAGTCTTAGAACTTTTAGTAAGTAATCTAGCTAGGGATGTGTTAGATTATGATTTCTTTAAATGGCTGAGAAAAGAATTGTGCTGAATAGAATAACTATTTCTGTCTATGTATCTTTTTTGTAACTTAAGGTTTTGCCTAGAGGGGTTCTCTATGTTTTTGAATCTAATTACCCTGTAAGATATCTACCATCCTGATTTTACAGGGGGGATTTCTTTATTTCTATTTACTTCTATTTTTTATTAAAAGTCTTCTTGTAAAAAACTGAATGCTTTTTCATTGTTCTCAGATCCAAGGGTTTGGGTCTGTGGTCACCTATGCAAATTGGTGAGGCTTTTTATCCAATATTTCCCAGGAAAGGGGGGGTGCAAGTGTTGGGAGGATTGTTCATTGTTCTTAAGATCCAAGGGTCTGGGTCTGTAGTCACCTAGGCAAATTGGTGAGGCTTTTTACCAAACCTTGTCCAGGAAGTGGGGTGCAAGGTTTTGGGAAGTATTTTGGGGGGAAGGACGCGTCCAAACAGCTCTTCCCCAGTAACCAGTATTAGTTTGGTGGTGGTAGCGGCCAGTCCAAGGACAACGGGTGGAATATTTTGTACCTTGGGGAAGTTTTGACCTAAGCTGGTAAAGATAAGCTTAGGAGGGTTTTCATGCAGGTCCCCACATCTGTACCCTAGAGTTCAGAGTGGGGGAGGAACCTTGACAAGAGGGTAGCCCTGGAATCCTTTATGGAGAGACTTGTCCATTGAAAAGAAGTTGAAGAGGTGTGATTCATCGAAGGGGAGGTCCTCAATGGTATTCTGGACCTCCCTAGGGAACCCTGATGCATGGAGCCATGACTCCATGTGCATGATAATAGCCGTGAATGCTCCTTTCATTGCTAGATTAACTGATAAACTATGTCGAATAAATGTATTTGATAGAGAGATTAATGAAATAAGGATGGTTGCATGATGCTCCAAGAGATTAAACTGCTCCAGGCATTAGGGGCAGCATAGAAGATGGCAAAAAGATGACAGTGGGAGAAGGAAACTAAGGGAGCGTTGAGGTGGGAGGTAGAGCCAAGTCAACAAAAGGGAAAATAAGAAATCAAAACAAAATATAGCTCGGCTGGCAGAATTTTTTTTTTAAATAATTTTGACTGATTACAATGTTTACTTTTTAGCATTTTTTCAACTTTTATCTGTTTATATTTTCACAGTTGCAGGAAACTATGGGAAAAATCAGACAGACAGAAATCAGACAGTAGACAATGAGTTTCAAAATATTAAAACTTTATAACCATGGATTTGTGCTGGAAATGGCCCACCTTGATTATCATACACATTGTAAGGAGAGTGATCACTTTAGATAAGCTATTACCAACAGGAGAGTGGGTTTGTTTGGGGTGGGGGGGGGAGAGAAAACCTGGATTTGTGCTGGAAATGGCCCACCTTGATTATCATACACATTGTAAGGAGAGTGATCACTTTACATAAGCTATTACCAGCAGGAGAGTGGGGTGAGGGAGGAGAAAACCTTTTGTAGTGATGAACACCCATTTTTTCATGATCTGTGTGTATAAAAACAAACATCTTCTGTATTTTCCACAGTATGCATCCGATGAAGTGAGTGTCGCTCACGAAAGCTTATGCTCAAATAAACTGGTTAGTCTCTAAGGTGCCACAAGTCCTTTTCTTTTTGCGAATACAGACTAACACGGCTGTTACTCTGAAACCTGTCTTTATAACCATTGAAACACAAATTGTCAAAATAGACAAAGTAAATATTCTAAAATCAAACTCTATTAAGTTCTCAAGCAGTAAATCTCTGTTATTATGAATGAAAATATTTTTTCATCAGTTTGTGCGTGTAACTTGATGTTTACTGATATTTACAGATAAAAATCTAACCTTTTCAAGCCTAAAAATAGGCAGGAGCAGATTCAGGCAAAGCTTTAAGGGTAATGGATTAGAAATTTGAGCTTGATGCAGACAGCTTGCCATCCTATTCTATAGCTTTTCTGCTTCCAGAAATTTGTGTTAATATATTGATCTGCTATTATATAAATAAAGTAGCAAAGCTCCTCCATATCCTCCACATGGCTATTGTCACTGCACACCTCCTGTCAGGCTCCTGTTAAAATAATGTTCTGTGCTTTCACTCAGTGTGGAAAGGTAGTTTAAACTCTCACCTCAAATGTCTTCTCTTTTTCTTCATCCTCTTCTTCCTCTTCTTCACTTTGACAGCTCTTTTTACATTGGAACGAGAAATTGCAAATTTTTACTCAGTTCGAAACAAACAGTGGCTATTTCCATTACAATTTGTGCTGAGTGAGCAAAAAGCAATTAACAGAAACTTTCTAAAACTATTACAGGCATGAGCAGTAAATTAAGCATATTAAAACCTACTCTATGTAAATACTGCAACTTTACTTACTACTGACAATGCAGCTAGTAAAGAGATTTAGAGAGGGAAAAGCCATTAGTAGACAGAGCATTTAAAATATATATATTTATAACGTTTAACACTTGTGCTCCTGAATGCTAAGAAATTGATATTCCTCCAGGCTGAGAGTGCCTTAAAGTATTTGCCCACACATACAAAAATCCAACAAATAAAATGAAGCTACTATTCCAGGTTGTGTTTTTTGGTCATAACTCAGTATATTTAACTATAGTATTTGCCTTTGATCTCATGTTTTTTTCTCAGATGAAGTTGTAATTACTTTTGACCTGTTATGAATATTGATTTTTATTGATTTGTGTCTGTCATGCTGTAAGTACTGATTGACAAACATGAAATACCATCCAGGGATTAAAGCATGCTGATTTTCTATGACCTATTTTATAATAATAAAGATACTGTTAAGGAGCAAATATTAAGTCCTGCTTCTGTCCATATTCTAGGTAAATTCACACTGAAGTCAATAGTAGTTTTCCCTGAATAGGGTCTCTCAAAAAATTTATTTTAATGCATTAAATCATTTTCTGTTTAAGACAGTGTAGCAGAAGTGGCAAAATTATAATTTTTTGTAGTACAAAAAGTCCCTTGTTTGGGCCCTAAGAATGGACTAAATTCTGCCATCAGTTACACCTGTCCTAATCCAATGAATTAAATTCAACCCTGTGGGAGTGTGTAACTCAGGGAAGAACTTGATTCAATGTTTCCATATAAATATGGCTAGAGTACAAACCAGGAACCACTAATATCAAGTAGTTTACAAAAGAGACAAAAGGATAAAAGGAGAAAGCATGCAGAAAATACACGCAAATAAATTAGAGGTGCATGTGTGGGATTGGGAATAGGGCTTGAAATTAAATATTTACCTTGGCCATCATGGCTGAATAGGCAGTGTACAAAGGATCATCATCTAGTTTGCTGTAAGGAGAAAAAATATAATTCAAAATGCTTATTATGTGGGTTTGACATCTGAGGTTCTTATAATGCTGCCAGAATGCAGGTTTCATTTTCATTAAGGGGAAGGTATACACTTCATTATCTGCAAGCCATATTGTAGTCATATCTCCTAATCTCTCAGTCCATGTGAAATTCTTTGTTAAAACATATTTATTCATATGTATGTGCAGGAGAGTAAGATCGTTATGTATTTTACTGCTGATTAACAGGCAGGGCTGACATGTCTGGAAAAGCGGGCTGGAGATAACAGTTATAGCTGTTCCCGTTATCTAATGATTATCTGTGATAAGATTATAGATAGATTATGTATTCAAAAAACATAGGGAAGAATCTGCAAAACAGTGGAGGGATGCTTTGCTTGTCTGTAATTTGTTCTTCTACTAGTAGTCTAATTGCAAATAAGGCAGAAACTGGCATTAACAGGAAATCACACTCTCCCACCAGTGGTATTTTGAACCATTTCCCACATATTGCATGAAGTGTGATGAAAACCTGCTAATAATATGAACATTTGTATATTAGTACCAAACAGCAATGGGATCATCCTGGCAGCAGGCAATAATTATTAGTTTGGGCTCATATGTCTTTGAGAAATTAAGCTTTGCAATGTCTGTGTTACATATTCACTACCGTTTGTATATGCCTCTTCCCCTTTGACCAAAAAAAAGTGTTAAAATTTGTAGTAATATAAAGTTTATATAGAGGTTAAACATGAAAAATAAATACATAAGGGCAAGTAGAAAGCAGAAAAGAAGAGGCAGAACACTGCTCATCCTCTACAATACTGAATTGCATTGGTACTAAATCACTTTTGTAATGAAAAGGTCTATTACTGATTCAGTAATGTATGATTTTACTTCTGTTGTGACAATGAATTTACTTTTACAGGGTAATTCTATAATTAGTTAATTGAAAATTGGACTGTGTAGATTGGTCCTGTGTAATTTTGAATGTGGTTCTATTTACCTTCTCTCAGTGAGAGCATTGCGACTGAAATGGAGGATTATCTGATGAAGTGGATCAGGGCGTTTTTCAGTCTCTTCCACCTCCTCCTCATCCTTTTTTGGAGGTGTCTGTACAAAGATTTACATTTAAATATTTTATAAATAAAGCATCGCAAACAACAAATTAATACAGAGAAAATTGAACTCAGTCAAAATCATCATAATTTTATTTTGTTTAATTTAAATTCTTTTGCCAATATTCATGATATTCAGCAGTTTACAACATCAGAAACATGTTATTTTGTATGACTATTAAGCATTTACAATACCTAATTCTGTTACTCTTATTTGATAGTAAAGTTAAAGTTTCTCATTTGCAATGTATTGACTTAGACAGCTACAAACCTTATTCAGCAGAAATTAATATGTAGGCTTCTGTGCCACCAAAGATGAATGAAAGGCCCAGCTGAGTTATTCAGCAGGAAAATCAGCTAGGAAATGGAACCATTTTTACTAATATACACAGATGCCTCCTGTAGATAACTGTCAAGGGAGTGAAGACTTTACTGTGATATTTTTATATATCACTAATCTTGAGTCATAAGATCAGTGAGACATCTGTTAACCTTACATGTGGTTCTCAAACTTTTGCATTGGTGACCCTCTTTCAAATAACAAGCCTCTAAGTGTGACCCCCCCTTATAAATTAAAAACACTTTTTTATATATTTAACACCATTATAAATGCTGGATGCAAAGCAGGGTTTGGGGTGGAGGCTGACAGCTCAGAACCCCCCATGTAATAACCTCGTGACCCCTGAGGGGTCCCGACCCCCAGTTTGAGAACCCCTGATATAGACTGTTTGGATATTCCTGAGTAGGACTTATAGAATGTCACCCACCCTGTCCCACTGGGTGAGAAACATTATCAGGCCTGTAGTGTGGTAGACAGTCCCGAAGGATGGGTGGGAATGGCAAGTGTGGATGAAGCCTTTCTTTTACTGCAGCATGTAGCTTCATATATAGCGCCTGTACTTTACCTGCCACCATAAATGTTGACACAGGCTAGGAGGTATGCAGATGTACTTAACAAGCTGTGCAATAATGAGAGAAAGGTTCCTGAGAAGACCCATCAAATGTATTGCTTATTTTCACAAATTTTTTTCTCCACATGTAAGTTAGCGATGCATACTTGTGCCACACAGCCCTCTTTATTTACCTGCACACATTACATGCTTAATGTTAATGTTGTGCCAGATTTACTACAAATAAGCAATGAACACTCTGAACTTGATCAAATCAAAACTATTTTTCTCTTGAAGAATCAAACTCACTCTCCGTAAGGAGGGCTATAACCATCTCAAATATCTTCTCTCCACCCTAAGCCAATTTATCATTAAGCTAGACAGAAATCTCAGGAGCTTTTTTGTTGTTTCTCCCCCAGATAAAGATATTTGGTTTCTATCTTTCCTCTGACTCAAAAGCTGGCTGAACCACTTTAGCTCAAAGTTTTAATAAAATTCATCTTTAAGCAGAGATCAAGCATATGAAACATCAGCCCAAAAGGTGACAGTTTTTAGAAAGTTATGAGCAACTGAAAATGAAGTCTTAGCGTGAAAACAGATACTCATCCTTAACTGTAGGTGTCTGCCTATTTTAAGGTTTCCATCATTGTAATATATGAGCATCCTCCAAGTAAAAACAATAGCAATTGTGAAGTCTAATAGAATCCATAGAGTTTCTGGCAATTTTTGAGGTAAAAAACTCTCAGTGGGATAGTTGTTTTTTTTGTTTTGTTTTGTTTTTTGAGTGGGTGTCTTTTGGGATTGATAGCAGTTTAGAGTATAAGGAGATGTCAGTACTGTGAATGACATTCCAATGGTGGAAAATCTTTTCCAGAGAGGAATGTTTTGTAGTGTTTGCAAGTTCAACAGAGTGGACCTGTTGATCCTGCCACTGCTGTGACATGGAAATATTCACTTCTTACAGGTAGCAATTTGCTCCCATGTAATTAATTAAAATGGTGATAGGTTTGTAAACAGTATGATCTTTTTAGTAATTTTTGTTTACTTACAACTGAAAATTTACTATGAAGTAGAAAACATATGAAAGAAAAGGTACAATACTGAGGTTGCCTTACTTTTCTCAAGCAAATCTGTGAGAATGAAAAGCCATGGCAGCAAGTGAGTTAATGGGAAGGAAAGAAACTAGTACAACACAATGAAAACCAAAGACAGGGGAATTGTACTGTCATGACATGGGTCGAATCTTGAATGGGAATCCCTGTCTAGTCAAAAGGGCTCCTGCCACTATTTTAAAAAAGTGAACAAAGAATCTGACTATGGTTGTCATAGGTGTTGGGATTACCTCCAAGGTCTCTTTCTACTCAGCTTTCCAAGAACTCAGTTTGACTCTAGATTTTGTCACTCAGTTATTTTTATTTGGCACACAGCAAAGGTACATTCTTGATTAGACTCAAGAGTAGGAGCAGAACTGCAACTAGACATTTTAGCACCTGAAGCGAGCAAACACCCCAGTTGTCGGCAGGCAGGATCAAACTGGGGAGCTCTGGAGCTTAGTTTATGAGCCTCTACCACATGAGCTAAATGTCAACTGGCTGTTAGCTAAGGCTGTAGAGCAGACTCATTTAACTCTCTCTAAGTGATCTCGGTGCCACTAGAAGGGACAGAACAGCACGCCCAGAAGGTGTGTGGGTTACACTCGCACCCCTGTCAGGGTTTTTTTTTGGCATTTCTCCAACCCTTTTTTCCACCACAGAAGTTTTGTGCCCTGGTGGCTGCCCCGCTCACACCGCACTGGTTACAGCCTGCACAGGAGGTGGGTAAAGAGCATAATACACGTCCAAATTTACACAGAAAACCTCTTTCTTTATATGCATTGCATCAAACACTTTGGGTTTGGCTTGGTTACTTTGTAGGAACCAATCCCTGTACAGCATGCTCTTATATTTACCTCCTCTTACATTTCAGGCTTATCTAGTCCATTGTAAACGGCAGGGCTGGCTCTAGGTTTTTTGCCACCAACCCCCTGCCCGTTTTTTTGCGCCCGCCTGCCCCCAGCCCAACTCCGTCCCTTCCCTGCCCCATTCCAACTGCTTCCCCAAATCCCCGGCCCCACCTCCCCCCCGGGCACGCCGCATTTCCCCTCCTACCTCTCCCTCCCAGGCTTGCCGCATCTGGGAGGGAGGGGGAGAAGCGGAGCAGCGGAGGTGCACTTGGGGAAGGAGGCAGCGGTGGACTGGAGGTGAGCTGGGACAGGGAGCAGTTCCTCTGCCCACCCCCTGGGTTACTTCCTGCGGCCCTCCCTGCGCCCACTCCCCCCCCCCAACTCACCTCCGCTCTGCCTGCTCCCCTGAGCGCACCGCTGCTCCGCTTCTCCCCACTCCCTCCCAGGCTTGCCACGTGAAACAGCTGTGGAAAAGTGGCGCCCCAAGTATGTGCTTGCTTTGCTGGTGCCTAGAGCTGGCCCTGGTAAATGGTTCCCTGGGTGTTTCCCCCTTATCTTAGCTAATACAAACATTCTGTCTCTGTGAAATGTGAAAAAACACCCCCAAGTGACATAAGTTTTGCTGGCATAAATGCTCGTGCGCCACAGTGCTATGTCAGCGGGAGACGCTCTCCTGCTGACCTATCTACGGCAGCTTTCTGAGCTGGTTTTCCTTATGTTGACGGGAGAGCTGTAAGCTTGTAAGTGTAGACATGGCCTTAGTACACTTTGCCTACAAAGCTGCACTCACTAAATACAGTCCTTGAAGGACAGCTGCTTTTAACCTATTTGCATAAACCCAAAGTAACAAACAACGTTTTCTTTCTGACCTTTTAGGGATTTTTTCCATTTAGTTTGTTTTCTGCTCTACAACTTTGATTTGCTCTTTATACTTTTGCATTCTTTCCTCAGTGTGGCATATTTCATCAGTAAAGTTTTAGCCACCAGAAATAATCCTTGTGAAATTGCTGCCTTGATTTGGTTCCCTCCCAACTCCCTTCAGATAACAAAAGTAGATATTGTTTTTTTCCAGGACTGCAATTGGGTCCTATTTTTTCAAAATTGCAATGACACTGAACAGACCTGTGGTATGCTTAGCCATTTATTTATTTATTGCATTTAACCGACTTCTGCTTTTCTCTGCTAAGCATTCTTTTTTCTTTTTCATAGAATCATAGAATATTAGGGTTGGAAGAGACCTCAGGAGGTCATCTAGTCCAATCCCCTGCTGAAAGCAGGACCAACACCAACTAAATCATCCCAGCCAAGGCTTTGTCAAGCCAAGCTGTCATAAATATAAAGGGAAGGGTAAACCCCTTTGAAATCCTTCCTGGCCGGGGAAAGCTCCTCTCACCTGTAAAGGGTTAAGAAGCTAAAGGTAACCTCGCTGGCACCTGACCAAAATGACCAATGAGGAGACAAGATACTTTCAAAAGCTGGGAGGAGGGAAAGAAACAAAGGGTCTGTGTGTCTGTCTATATGCTGGTCTTTACCGGGGATAGACCAGGGATGGAGTCTTAGAACTTTTAGTAAGTAATCTAGCTAGGTATGTGTTAGATTATGATTTCTTTAAATGGCTGAGAAAAGAATTGTGCTGAATAGAATAACTATTTCTGTCTGTGTATCTTTTTTGTAACTTAAAGTTTTGCCTAGAGGGGTTCTCTATGTTTTTGAATCTAATTACCCTGTAAGATATCTACCATCCTGATTTTACAGGGGGGATTTCTTCATTTCTATTTACTTCTATTTTTATTAAAAGTCTTCTTGTAAGAAACTGAATGCTTTTTCATTGTTCTTAGATCCAAGGGTTTGGGTCTGTGGTCACCTATGCAAATTGGTGAGGCTTTTTATCCAACATTTCCCAGGAAAGGAGGGGTGCAAGTGTTGGGAGGATTGTTCATTGTTCTTAAGATCCAAGGGTCTGGGTCTGTAGTCACCTAGGCAAATTGGTGAGGCTTTTTACCAAACCTTGTCCAGGAAGTGGGGTGCAAGGTTTTGGGAAGTATTTTGGGGGGAAGGACGCGTCCAAACAGCTCTTCCCCAGTAACCAGTATTAGTTTAGTGGTGGTAGCGGCCAGTCCAAGGACAACGGGTGGAATATTTTGTACCTTGGGGAAGTTTTGACCTAAGCTGGTAAAGATAAGCTTAGGAGGTTTTTCATGCAGGTCCCCACATCTGTACCCTAGAGTTCAGAGTGGGGGAGGAACCTTGACACAAGCCTTAAAAATCTCTAAGGATGGAGATTCCACCACCTCCCTAGGAACCCATTTCAGTGCTTAACCATGCTCCTAGTGAAACAGTGTTTCCTAATATCCAACCTAGACCCCCACACTGCAACTTGAGACCATTGCTTCTTGTTGTGTCATCTACCACCACTGAGAACAGCTTAGCTCTATCCTCTTTGGAACCCCCCTTCGGGTAGCTGAAGGCTGCTATCAAATGCCCCTCATTCTTCTCTTCTGCAGACTAAATAAGCCCAGTTCCCTCAGCCTCTCCTCATAAGTAATGTGTCCCAGCCCCCTAAATATTTTCATTGCCCTCCACTGGACTCTCTCCAATTTGTCCCTTCTGTAGTGGGGGGACTAAAACTGGACATATTCCAGGTGTGGCCTCACCAGTGCTGAATAGAGGGGAATAATTACTTCCCTTGATCTGCTGGCAATGCTCCTACTAATACAGCCCAATATGCCATTGGCTTTCTTGACAACAAGGGCACACTGCTGCCTCATATCCAGCTTCTTGTCCACTGTAATCCCCAGGTCCTTTTCTGCAGCACTGCTGCTTAGCCAGTCAGCCCCCAGCCTGTAGCGGTACATAGGATTCTTCCTTCCTAAGTGCAGGACTCTGCACTTGTCCTTGTTGAACCTCATCAGATTTCTTTTGGCCCAATCCTCCAATTTGTCTAGGTCACTATGGACCCTATTGCTACCCTCCATCTTATCTACCTCTCTCCCCAGCTTACTGTCATCTGCGAACTTGCTGAGGGTGCAATTAATCCCATCTTTCAGATCATTAATAAAGATGTTGAACAAAACCAGGCCCAGGACGGACCCCTGGGGCACTCTGCTTGATACTGGCTGCCAACTAGATATCGAGCTGTTGATCACTACCCATTGAGCCCATTTAATACTACTCTCTGGAATTCCTTTTCCACTTGGTCCCAGTCTCCCCCTAATACTTCTCTGGTGAGTCCATGTCTAATTATTCATATCAAGCTAGGGCTACATAGGTAGGATAGTTACCTATGATTTTCCAAAAATTCAAATCCTTCCCCATATGCCAGTGCCTTTTAAAAAGTATAATGAGGCTTTTTCTGTGTATGTCAGTGTTAGCTCATGTTGAATTAAGACTTAAGCATATCCTCCTTGTGAGATACTGAAGTGGTATCTTCTTTTCCCATGGTCGTTAGACACCAAGGAGATAGCCATTTTAGAAATATTAGACAAATGCATAAAACCTGGAGTTAGGAATTCCGTGGAGGCGAAAGACAGAAATGGAGATCTTTTTGAATCAAGATTAGGGGCCAAGATGCAGAAGTTTGCTAATCCTCCACATCCACGATACATGAATGATGAATTTCTGCTGAATATGGCTATGCATATTTACATTTCATTCCAGAATACCAACAAGAAAATGGCAAAATTTAATTTGCGTTAAAGCTTAGAATGTTAAAATAAAGTATTATGTAACAACAAAAATTCAAAAAAGGGAAAGCATCAATCATGTTAAGTCTTCAAACAAATAATAATTAAAAACATAGGAACATAGGAATTGCCATACTGACAAAAACAGACCAATGGTCCATCTAGTCCAGTTCTATTTCTGAAAGTAATCAACACCATATACTTTGGTTGAGGGCATGAACCACCTTTAATATTCCTAAATGTGCAATACTATACCCTGGTGCAAATTTCTTCCTGATCAAAACAGGTGATCAGTTTATGCCCTGAAGCATGGGAATTGCTATTTTATAAATTTAAACATATAACTATGGTACACAAAAGTTAAATACATGTTATTTTATATATATATATATATATATATGTATATATATATATATATATATTGAAGTGAGCACTGATAACTAAGCCCAGTTATTCCAGTACTTACAGCCAAATCTTGAACTAGTTTCTCCTCAAATGAATATTCCTCTGTTTCTATCCAATAGTTCTGATAACCATGGAGGAAGAGGTTAATAGAACGGTGCCTGGGAGGGGGGGTGAAAGTGAGATCAAGAGGGGTAAACAGAACATAGTATAATAGCTTAGGTGGTTAATGATTAGTAAGGATATGTATTTTGTACAATTTTGATCCTCTGATTGGTCAGTGAAATAATATGCAAACTAATGCAAATATTCAGTGAAATAACATTTTTCTTCAGACTTTTGAGCGTACCTGAGGTACATTGAGGGAGCACACCAAATACCTCTTAATGCCACCACAGTTTCCTGCATATGGTTCTGTTTTCATTGGTATTATTGTGATAGACCCACACTAGGACTGGGATGCCATTGTTTTAGGTGCTATACAAACACATGGAAGACATAGTCCCTACCCCAAAGAGGTTTCAAATGCATACCAGAAAATAAATAATATGTACAATCTGACCAGCAAACATTGCTGTAGGAACCTTAACTTTGCAAAAAATAAACTTTAAGTACACAATAATTATGGTTGCTTTAAGTTCTTTAATTTCCTTGGGTGTTTTTGAGAAAAGGAGGGAGAAAAAAATTATCCATGCTTAAAAATGTTAGCATTTAGATGTACTGTGTTGGGCTCTGCATTTCTTACCTCAGTGGGGTAGGAAGGGGTGAGTTTTACATCTTATTTTGCTATTGTCTGACTTGAGACAATTTTTTGTAAGGCTGGGTTAAAGAAGTCTCTTTACCATACTTCACATTATGACAGTTGTATCTTGGCATCTGATATAGGTGATTTCCAAATCAAAGTTTAGCTTGTTTATTTCAACGTATTACAAAATGCAGCATAGACTGCGATCAGAGCCCAATCTGTATTTTATTCAAACCCACATATTTTTTCTTATTCCTCAAATTAAGATAGAAGACTAGAGGAAGTAATTCTTGTGCCTAATCAAGTAGGAAGTCTAGGTGGGGAGAACATACATGGTAATGTCACAGAAAAGAATGGGGTAAAAAAAACCAACTAACTAAGTGCCTACTGGGCATGCACAGAAGTGATTTTTCAATCAGTTATTTTTAAATCATTTTTTATTCAACCAAATATTTTCAAATTAGATTGTGGACACACACCATAAAGAACACTTTTTACAGACCAAGTTTCAAATTTATCTCTTCCTGAATTATGTTCATGGAAAAAAAGTGTGACAATACTTCCTTTTAAAGTGGGAAAGATGCATTTTTAAACCTTGCATAACTTAGTACACTTGAATGGATTTTTGTCAAACTTTACAAAAAAGTCACTTTTCAGTTGAGAATATGCAAAATATTAGTCCAAAAAGAGGAGGGCTTTTTTTGTTGTTGTTTCCCCCTGCAGAAAGTTACTATATGAACAAGTAGAAATAGAGTCTAAATGAAATAGTACTATAAGCTTTACTATAATGTTCACAACCGAATGACTGCTATAATTCTGGTGTCTCGTACAGTTGACTAGACAAAGGAAATTTAATTTTAATTGAAAAGCAACACTAAGTGCAGCTATTAAATCATCTGAATGGTAGATCTGTATGGAATTAACCTAGGTAAAGATTTAGGTTCAGCAAACACTTGTGAATGTGTTTAACTTTATGCCTGTGAGCAATCCCATTAAAGTATTTATATATATTAAGTAATGTGAAAGCGTTGCAGGATTGGGGTCTTAATATAGCCATAGAAATAAGCATAGATTTTTATACATTGAAGGGACACAATATGTGGTCAGAAATTGATGAATAATTCTTATTAAAATTGGGGGAATTGGCACGTTGGTCCACGAAGACAGCAAAATTCATCCAGCAACATTTAAGTAACTACCACATCAGGTATTCTGCAGCATAAAACTTCTTGACATTCACCAGTGCCTTTTTCCACAAACATAAGTCTCTTCTCAGCTTATGTTCTTTCAGCTCCAAATTAAATAAATAATGATGTGTTATCTAAGACATTTGGTTTAAAAATCCACTGGAAAAATACTGAAAAGTGCCTTTCACAAGAACCTAGTGTCCGATCCTACAAGCACATAGCACTGGACACAGTAATTACTATACTAAAGTCCCACTGATTTCTCTGGGACAACTCACAGAGTAAATACTAGTCTTGGAAGTAAGCTTCTGTTGGATATGGCCTTTACATTGCATGTTCCCTGTTCTATTTAAGATGGAGTTTTTGTTTTTAGAGGTACTCCATGTATCCTGTAAAGCAGCGGTTATTTAATTCATGGAGTTTTTTGTTTGTTTTTCTTTTTATCATAGGTATAGTGCACTAAATGCACTGATGCTAAAAATCAAATAAATACGGTATACATAAGTTAAGACCAGAGGGCATATCTGATTTATACACACACATAAAATGCTCATTGTTGGGGAATGTAGTATACAAATTATGCACTTCCTATTTCTTTTTGCAATAATGAAATGATTATTTGGATAACCTCCTGTGAGTTATTGCCAGCATTGGTACCATTTAATCATTAAACCTCAAAGACTGACCAATCAGAATCCCTTATAAAAATTGTACAAATTCATGTTTTATGACAACGTCATATCATGGCTGGGAAAGGAATAAGTGCACGCATAAAGAAGAGGCTCTCCACAGGTTACATTACCGTTAACATGAGTATAAGCCTGTCATACTGAGTTTTTTCATGTACTTTTTCCAGCCAAACACGTTGAAAGGTGCTCAGGAAGAAAGTGCTAATTTTGTGTCTGAAGAAAAGCATATAGGTTTTCATTTAAGAACTAACAATAAATTGTTAAATTCAGTAAAGTAGTCTGCATTTGCAAGTTATGTTTGAATAACTGCCATGTACATTCTATTCTGCTGTATCTCTATGCATGTGTATATAAAAATAAAATAAAAAATGTAAATAAAGTGCATTTCCTTAAACCATCAACTCTAAATATTTAAATATATTCATATGTCACACAAAATATACTTATTACTTAAAAGGCACTTTTCATCTTCGGAGCACTGCACAAACTGTAGCTAATTACCAAACAAAGAGCACAGAGGATTAGTATTTATGAGTTTTGAAAATGTTCACTTTTTGAGAAACAAAAATATTTAAAAAAATACAATTACTATTTACTTTGTATCTCAAACCACTTCTCAGAACAGGAACAGGAAGCACCTAGAAATCTTATGGGGAAAATTAAATAATCTCTTTATGATTTCTAGATGTACTATTTTAACAAGTAGCTGCACATCAGTAGATGTTTTAAGTTCTGAAACAACATACTGATAATCTTAAATTAGGACAAATGTTCCATTGAAGAAAATCAGGTACAAATGTGAGATTAACATGAAAGCATATGAACCACTATCTAGACTTCCAGAGGCAGATCAGAAGAAAGGGTCATAATACTCTAGAATCTTTAGTATTTTCTAGGATGCTGGAAAGGCTGCTGCTTTTAACAGCTTTCTGGCTTTATGTGTCTAAAACTAATGTCTTACTATCAAATTTCGAATTTACTCTCATCCCAATATAATACAGAAACTAAACTGGGGAAAAACATACTCAGTTATGAAGAGCTGCATGCGAAATTGTGGTTCAAAAGGACTTAGTTGCACAGCACTTGTTATTACTAATCATATGCGACTTGACAAACTCCCTAGAGTTCAGAAATGTCTTAAAGCCACAATCAATTTAAATGATAGATAGATAATTATTTATGTATTTATTATCATGACATGACAGCTTTATGTCACTGCCATAATGCTGTGAATTTTCTAGAACCTCTGTATGCTTTATTCTGCACACAGCAATTGGGAAATACACCTACAGGCCCCGCCATTTTTTTTTCTAGGACCTTGCCATTTTGGGGTGGATGTCAAAATTCTGACTCACCAAAGCACAGTTTTATCAAAGGTCATCCCTAGAAATGGCAAGTAGTAGGTACTTGGCCAGATTCACCACTCAGAACTAGTGAAAATCAGGAGTAACTTAATCATAAAAATGATGCAAGTCTGAAATGAATCAGGCCCAATATTTCTGGTACAGAGAATACATTCAGTAAGTTATAGATAATAGACAATAAAATGCAGAGGTTCACTTCATCCCCATCTTCTGCACGGCCATTTACCAGTATCTCAAAAACTATGCAGGTGTGACTTTTTTTCAGAGAAAAATAATATATCCCATTCTTTTTTCACTTAGATGTTTCTTCTTTTAGAGGTTGTAAGCATATCCTGGGATAAATAAACTAATTAATTAGACCAGAATACGGTTGTCGAGATGTACCCATAAGTAGTACATCTTCTGAAATGTGATCTCCTTTTCCAAATCCTCAGAACTTTGGAAAGAATTAGCCACCACTCCAAAACTAGCTACTTTGTTTTTACATTATATTTAAGTCTCCCCTCTTCTCTTCCCTCTATGGACATGTTAGCTTTTTTCTAGCAAGAACTGTGTTCAAGAAAGATTATCTAGTAAGATGCTACCATGGTTGTCTGGGAAGTGTAGATAAGCTCTAAGAATACAGAACTCTGTCATTTGTAGCGATGGGATGTGTCCTCTTCACTGTACAATAAACCTTTTACTGGTCTTAATGTGGTAAACCTAACTTCCTTTCCCTATTATAAGTGCAATTACAAGGCTGTGAACACCAAACATGGAGATACATTTCAATAATGCATTTTTTAGAGGTAGATGAAATGCATTTTATTAACTATTCTGTGAACACTCTGTGAACAAAGCACATTGACTTTTAAAGATTTCTTTATTCTCTTAGGGAAGAAACAAACTTCATCCAGCACACACACTCACTGGCGAAATTGCATTTTATTAGCAGTGCAATGTTTCCCAACTTTGAGAGTAGGATCTCTTTGGAGGCCCTAAACTAGACTGGGTGGAAGGCACAGAACGAACGAAAGCCACTGTAGGAATGAAGAAAATTGCATGGTGGTGGATCTGTCCTTTCACCCCAACACAAATGTGATCTTGCAGGTGTGGGCAAAGCAGTGGATAGACCCTAGGAGGGCACACACATTCTGTCCCAGCCCCCGCAGTGCTCTGAATGCAGCTGGACACAGGAGTAGCTCACGTGTGCAGGGCCACAGACTCAACCAGCAGCCCATGAGCCAAAATTTCTCAGCTCTATCACCACAGCTCTCATATAGGCTTTAAAAATATACATGACCCACCCCCCACATAGCTGAAATAACCCAATGGCAAGCAACATGAAGCCTTCATGTGGATGGAAATAGGGAGGGAAAGCCACAGAACAAGACAGATAAAAGTGAAAAATAACAACTAAAAAAATGGAAGAAATTAGAAGAAGATGAGAATTAATAAATAAAGGAGACCAAACAAAGTTGAAAAGGACAGAAGATAGAAAATAGACAGAAATAGATTAACAGATTGTGGCAACTGTAACAGGGCATGATGTGAGGGACATAAGAGTGGGCTGCACCAGGACTGGGAAAAGCTGAAATACGGTGTCTGTGAAGTAGTGTACTTCCTGTGGTGTTTTTTCCAGTAGGTTATTTGGCATAAAGCCCCTATTTGGTCACCACGAGGAATGAATGACATGGAAAAACCTATTATAGGTTTAATGGATATTAACAACCTCTCTCTAAAGTCCTTCTAAGCATGCCAAGGCACTAAGGGCTGATCTTTTCAAAAATAAGTTTACATTTCTTTTGGTTTTACTATTCTTATTAAAAATCAGAAAGTCACAGCATCTGCCAACTATAAAAGCTCTGCCAAAGCAACAAACTTTGCTAATGATTTCAAAGGCAGTGTGAGTGTTAAGAAATTCCTGGTCTTCCTCAAAACGCTTGCTCAACAATAATTATTCATGAATAATTTAAAGCACCTACCTTGGCAGATTGTACAACGGTGCCATCCTGAAACAAGCGACAACGGCCCTTTTGCGTTGTTTTGACAAGAGTTTGTGCCAAACAGCTTTTTTTGATCTTAATGGTTGCTCGACCTATGGGAAAACACTTCCATCAATATGTGCAGTACAAACACTTCAGATTCAGTTAAAATTCATTTGCATGACTAGCAAGTAAACTGATTAGTGGATATTACAAAAGCTTCCTTTCTTCTTAGAAATATTGCTTTTCTAATAAAAATCACTTTTTTGTAATTACTTAGGGCCATATACAGTTCTCAATCTACATTCAAAACTCCAGTTGATGTCAACAGATCTCACATGTGGTTGAAGGGTAAAATTTCCAAAATGTGACCTCTGTGAATAAATAAATTTGCAGGCACCGTCACTCATGTAAACAATTTTTGCACTATTACTTTTGCATGAAAATGACAGATTTTTTTATGGGCAGAATGCAAATCAGGTTCAAACGAATTTTTATATTTAAGTTATATAATTTGAATGAACATGCAAGAGTGTGCAGACATTGCCAATACAAGGTATTCTTATGTGTAGAAATGGAAAACATGTGGAAGTCGCTTTGAAAATATGTATATTAAAATCTTACATTTATGCACACGCATCTTTTTTAAATTAAAAAGTTGTGTGCTGAATTTCTGCACTATTGCTTGGGGATTGTTCATAGAATTTTTCAGGGGCAAATAGAAATGTTCTGATTGCTCTTCTAAGTAGAACTTTGAAAGTTTAGCAGATGACACTTTAAATTTACAATATACACATTTTAGTTTTAAGCAGAAACTATTGTTCAACAGGTATATTTGATGAAGCAATTTAAACATCATTTTACAGTATGCGCTCTCAGGAAAGAACCTCATATTCTAATTTAAAGTAAGTACTTTATAAATGTAGCCCTTATCACCTGCTCCAGATGATAGACAGCTGCTGAGATTCTCTGCACCCGTTCCACAGCTTTCTCAGGATCAGCAGGCTCCTCACTTTTCAAAATGTCCTTGTACAGGTTCAACTGCCATTTCACAGCTGGGTCATCAGACTAAAATCAAGATATTTCATATGTATAATACATTTCTCAAATAATAAATGAGTCTTTTTATGCTCCTTAATCTAAAAAAACAAACTAACTAATTGAGGGCTTTTAAGCACAGTACATTAGTCCACATCAGAGAAAAGTAAATTCTAGTGTGCAATAGCGTGTCACACCCTAACTGGCCTGTATGGACTCTGCTGACACATAATACAAGTTCCCTAGTGCACGTTACTACAGTTACCTTTCAAACAGATCCACATTAACATGCACCAGGGAACTTTTAGTGAATACTACCAAGGTCCAGATGGGCCATTTAGTGCATAGCATATTAGTGTGCACCAGAATTTACACCTTTCTGGTGAGGATTAATGCATTGTGTAGACAAGTCCTGCCTTAATATAATGAATATGACTACTACCACTGATTCACATGGATAAGAGACAGATAGTCCCAGTTCATTTTCGTCATTCAACTCAGACTTCCCATTTGCCTCCATTATCTGTAACCGTGGCACAAAAGTCCACAAACTACTAGGACTGCTGGACTTAAATTCTGTAACAAGGCTCCATGGGTTCTCATGATTGCTGGTGAAGCATTCTGGGAATTTTGTGGTGTCTTCATGAAATAAAAAATGTGGAAGCTGATATAGAATTATGTATGAAAAAGTACAATACCCACAGTAATGTGAACTGTGTGCTGTCTATTTTGATATTAAAATAAATGTATTTTACATTGCGCTTATATTTTTTACTTTGCAGTATTTCACAGATTTTTGTTTTGACAATGTAGAACTGCACTGCACAAGCTGCCATGGGGAAGCTGGGGTTTCAGCAGGTCAGTAGGGCACAACTGGGGCTTCTGGTGCTGGGGGAGGTGTGGAAGGCATTTGGGGATTGTGGAATAAGCACATAAAATGGATGCTTTTGCTGGAATGACCAGTAGTGAAATAGTTAAAGTTCAACTTTAGGTTCCAAAATGAGTACCCTTTGGAGAATAGGATGCTTCAAATCTCTTAGCTAGATCAGCTGGGTCTGAATCCAGACCCAGCTGGATGAATAATCAGTTAATTGAAGATACAGTAAGAGATAATGAAACACCACAAAGCAAGAGTAGGGACAGCAAGGAGGACAAAAGTACAGATGTTGATTGAAGTAGTAGTCAGGTAGGTGTTATGGTTAGTGAAAGGACTATATCTAATCCAGGTAGAAAACCGCGTATGGTGCGAGGGAAACACTGAAATGCTTGTACATGAACACAAGGAGTCTGGGCAAAAAAATGGAGGAACTGCAACTACTGGTGCAGAAGGTTTAAACTGGATAGTAGAAGGATTACAGAAACGGTAGAATAGCACTCATGAGTCACATACAGGTATTGAAAGGGATGTGCTGTTTAGGAGAGATAAGAATAAAGGTAAAGGTGGTGGGATAGAACTGTACATCAATTAAGTGATTAACCGTAAAGGAATAAGAAGTAATAGTATGAACAAAACAGAATCTGTTTCGCTCAAAATCACTTTGAGGCAGGATTGTAAAAAGTTCTGTTGGGATTGCATAGGGGTCTGCTATAGACTCATACATGGATAGCAATCTCTTTAATATTATTAGAGAGATAAATACTATTAGGAATTGTGTCATAATGGGAGATTCTAGCTTCCCAGATACAAATTGGAGAATAAATACTAATAATACTGGTAGGGCCCAGTTATTCTTGGATATGATAGATGACAGCTTTCTTCATCAAACTGTCCTCGAACCAAGAAGAGGTAATGCAATTTTACACTTAGTTTTAGTAAGTAGAGGACATCAGAGCAAAACTGATTGTAGGAAATAACCTTGGATTGAGTGATTATGAGATGATTCAGTTTAAATTAAATGGAAGTATAATCAAAACCAGATAGTCAACTATGATTTTTTACTTCAAAAGGGCAGACTTTAGGAAATTAAGGGAATTAGTTAAAGGAGTCAATTGGACTGAAAAGCTCAAAGACTTAAATGTAAAGGCTTGGAATTTCTTCATATCAACTATACAAAAACTATCTGAATTTTGCATCCCAAGCAAGGAAAAAAATTGTAGGGAAAGGCTCCAGTTCCAGCTGGATGAATGACCACCCCAAAAAAGTTATTAGGAGTAAGCGGAGAGCCTATAGGCTATGGAAAAAGGGGTTGATCAACAAAAAAACCCCAACCCTAAATCTTGGACGTTGAAAAATGTAGGAATAAAGTGAGAATTGATAAAAATCGAGTTGAATTAGTTCTTACCAAGGAAATTAAAATAAATAATAAGACTTTTTTTTTAGTTATATAAATAAAAAGAGAATAATGAAGGATGAGGCTGGACTGCTATGCAGTGTGGATGGGAAGGAAATTAAAGATAATCTAGATATGGCCCAAAAACTAAGCGAATACTTTATCTCAGTTTTCACAAAGGATGATAACAAGGAACATGTACATGAAGGCAGGACGGATGATGGAAACATGTGTGGAAATGGAAATTACCACATCTGAGGTGGAAGAAAAACTTAATGTGCTCAAATCAGGGGGACTGGATAATTTCCATCCAGAATGCTGAAAGAATTGGAATGTATGATTACAAGTCTGTTAGCAAGGATTTTTAATACATCTATTTATTTGGGGATAGTGCAATATGACTGGAGAATAGCTAATGTCATGCCTATATTTAAGAAGGCGGGAGGGAGTGATCCCAGCTCTTCCCACCCCCACTCTACCCCAGGCCCCACCCCGAATCCACCCCTTCCCCCAAGACCCTCCTGCCTGCCCTGCTCTGCCTCTTCACACCCAGTTCCAGCTCCTATCCCTCTCCCCAGGACCTCCTGCACACTGTGGAACAGCTGATCCACAGCAGGTGTGAGGCGCTGAAAGGGAGAGGGAGGAGTTGATCAGTGGGGCTGCCCCTGGGTGGGAGATGCTAGGGGGTGGGAATGGGGAGCTTGGCTGCCGGTGGGTGCTAAGCACCTGCTAATTTTTTTCCGTGGAGCACCCATGGAGTCAATGCCTATTGTGACAGGGTCGGGCCAGATGGCTACAGGAGAGTAATATTTTTTTTTTAAAGCAGAAAAGAATTTTATTTGTGTAACACTTACAAAGAATCACCAAAAAGGATAAAGCAAAACTATGCAACAAAACAAAAGCAAACACAAGGTATAACACAGCAGCCTTTAGGAGGGAGAAGTGTTCAGGCTAGCCTGGGCCCAGAGCGGGGGAGCTTCCTCGACACTCATGGCCTTCCACCCTCCTGAGTTACCTGGTGGCCTAGAGCAGGGAGGCTTCCTCGACACTCATGGTCTTCCACCCCCTTGAGTTACCTAGTGCCACGCCCAGTGTCACCGATTATTCCTCTCCTGAGAGTGCCCGACAAGACGGGCACGGCTGCGGGGTGGGCGGTTTGGGGGTGGGAGGGACGTACACCCACGTGTGATAGGACCCCTCCTAGGTGACAGTGATGATGGTATCCACAGCGGCAACGGCTGGGGCTGGAGTCTCTCGCTCTTCCCCTCAATCAAAGGGTCAGACGGAGGGAACCGGACGGGGTCACCGAGCAGAGAACCTCGGACAGCGCCCACCGCTCCTTGAAGGCGTCAAGGGAGTCGGTGGATGCCGCCCAGAGGAACTCCGCCCAGATACGTGAATGTACTGAGGATCGGAAAATGGCCCTACAATCGCAGGATGCTTCATTAGCCAACCTCCCCTCTCTGGTTTTATAAATGGCTGTTTTAGCTAGGGCTAGGAGGAGGTTAACCAGGAGATCTCGTGATTTTGTGGGGCCACATTTTGTGGGGCTGCGATTTTGTGGGGAGCATGTAGATAAAAAGGTGAGGGGAAAAGTGTAGCCAAAAGCGTAATAAGATATTCGTGAGGAGCCAGAAAAGGGGCTGCAGCCTGGCACACTCTAAATATACGTGTGCCAGGGTTTCCCTCACATTGCAAAAAGGGCAAGTATCCGGGATGGGGGTGAACCGCGTCAAAAACACGCCCGTGCTCACAGCTCTGTGAAGGAGCCGCCAACTAATGTCCCCGATGGGCCTCGGGACCAAGGTGGAATACAGGCTGGCCCACCGGGGTTGCTCACCCTCCAAAGGTGGCAGGAGGTCCCGCCACTTTGTAACGGGGCGGGATACCAGGGTGTGGGCGTGAAGGGTGTGAAGCGTGAGTGTGTATAGATATTTCCGTGGTGCGATTTGGAAGCTGACTGGCTGCAGTTCATGCAGCCGGCTTGCAGGGAAAGGGTGAGGGGTTTGTTAAGAGCTACAGGGTAGGGGCCCAATTGAAAGGTCCCGCGGGCCTGGGGTAGAGGGTGGGCAGGGTGCGCCCTTGCGCAGGGCTCGGTTGAGATAAACCCAAGCAGCCGGCGTCAAGGCGACCTTCACCTCCTGAAGTATGTGCCGGGGGGTACGAGGTCTGGAGAGCCCCATGCGCTGAGTGAGTGTCAGGGGATCCAGCCAGTCTGCCCGGTCGTAGTCCAGGAGGTCTCTGACTCTCGTGACTTCTACCAGGACCAAACTCTGGTGCACCAAGCGGGACTCCGCCACCTGCACATGGAGCTGGGGGTTGTGTAGCAGGGGCTCCGCCAGGAGATCTGCTCCCACGGTGGCCGCCACGGACCTGGTCGTTGAAAACAGTTTCCAGGTCCGGAGGAGGTCCTGGTAGAAGACCGGCAGCCCGGAGAGGTCTCGCGGAAAACCTCTCGGACAAAGATAAAAGAGCTGCCGGTCGTATCGGAGCCCTTGGAAGCGGCGCAGGAAGGCGTGTGCCAATATGCTCCACGTCGAACTATCTGCACTATAAAGGAGCCTCTGCAGGGCCTGGAGGCGGAAGACACGGACCTGAGTGTGCAGACACTTCAGGCCCTGCCCTCCTTCCTTCAGGAGTAGATGAAAAACCCCAACAGGGGCCCAGTGCATTCCTGACCAAAAGAACTCTAGAATTGATGTCCGGAGGTTGGTCAGGAAACTTGGGGCCGGGACCAGGGTGTTGAGCTGTTACCAGAGCGTGGACAGGACTAGTTGGTTAAGCACCAGTGCTCTCCCTCGGAGGGAGAGATATTGGAGTAGCCTCGTCCATTTCCGGAGCCGCTCTATCACCCCGCCTCCTAAATTTTGCCAGTTCTCTGGCGGAGAAGGGTGTGTGGCAGAAAGGTAAACGCCTAGGTAGAGCAGTGGATCCGCGCTCCACCGGATGGTCTGAAGCACGGGTGGGAGGGAGCTCACCTGCTGCCAGTCCCCCACCGCCAAGCCAGAGCTCTTGACCCAGTTGACTCGGGCGGAGGAGGCTGCCGAATAGATGGCCTGGCAAGCCTCCACCCGTGCCAAGTCCCCCGGCTCCTGGACCATGAGGAGCACGCCATCGGCGTACGCTGACAGGACCAGCTGCAGCTCCGGCTCCCGCAGCACCAACCCTGTCAACCTCCTGTGGAGGAGACAGAGGAACTCGATCGCCAGAGCGTGCAGCTGGCCTGAGAAGGGGCACCCCTGCCGTACTCCTCACCCGAAGCTGACTGGTTCGGTCAGGGTCCAGTTGAGCCTAACCAGAATGTCCGCGGAAGCGGACAGCACCTGGAGAAAACTCACAAACTGAGGTCCGAATCCAAACGCCTGCAGAGTGCCCAGGAGGTACCCATGGTCCACTCTATCAAACGCCTTCTCCTGATCAAGAGACAGGAGGGCGAACAACAGACCGTCTCTATGCCTGAGTTCCAAAAAGTCTCAGACTAGAAATAGGTTGTCAAAAATGCTGTGGCCCGGGACAGTGTAGGTCTGGTCTGGTCAGATCACGTCCGCCATCCCGGACCCTAGCTGCAGCGAGATTGCTTTCGCTACGATTTTGTAGTCCGTGCTAAGGAGCGAGATGGGACGCCAGTTTCGTAAATCGCGGTGGTCCCCCTTCTTCAGCAACAAGGCGAGCACCGCTCGCCTGCACAAAAGAGGGAGGACCCCACCCTGCAAAGACTTGGCCCAGACAGTGGCTAGGTCTGGGCCAAGGATGTCCCAGAACGCGCGGTAGAACTTCCCGGTCAGCCCGTCCATGACCGGAGATTTATTGGTGGGCATGCGACGGAGAGCTTCCGAGAACTCGGCCAGGGTGAGAGGCAGCTCTAGTCGGTCTCGGTTGCCCACGCTGACCATGGGGAGTTCCTCCCAGAGCACCCTGCAAGCACCAGGATTAGTCGGATCCAGGGAGAAAAGGCTTGTGTAGAAGTCGCGGGCCCTCCCACACATCTCCACCGGATCCATGAAGGGGGTGCTGTCTTCTGCTAGAAGGCAGGTGACGTGTTTCTTGGGCCCCCCCCCCATTTTCTCCAGGGAATAGAAGAAACGGGAGCCACGATCCATCTCCCGAAGGAAGCGGATACGGGATCGAACAAAGGCACCTCGGTCCCGATGGTCCTCGAGGGCCTGGAGCTCCTCCCGCTTCTCCCGGCATGCTCCGCAGAAGAATGGGTCCTCGGGGCTGGCTGCCAGACGCCTCTCCATCTCTAAGACCTCCCGTTCCAACTGCTCTATCGCTGCATTTCTCCGTCGGCTGGTGCCCCGGGTGTAGTCACGGCAGAAGAGCTTGGCGTGCACCTTCCCTAGATCCCACCATCGCCGCGCCGAGGGAAAGGCACGCCGCTGCTCTCACCAGGCCAGCCAAAACTCCCAGAAGGACGTCACGAAGCCCTCATCTTCCAACAGGCTGTTGTTAAAATGCCAATAGGCCGGCCCCAGCCTCTCTGCACGGAGGGAGGCTGTTATGGTGGCTAGATGATGGTCGGAAAATGGGGCCGGCCGAACGTTGGAGGAGTGGGCTTGTGAAAGATGGAAACCGAATAAATAAATACGGTCCAACCGAGAGTGGTGTGACCGATGGGCCTTCACCCGGAAAAAGGTGAACGTGGAAGTGTCATCTGGGTGGTGGTCACGCCAGACGTCCACTAGGGAGTGATGTTCAACTATTTCTTGGAGAATGTTTGCGGCGGCCGGGCTCAGCTCGGCCCCTGAGCGGTCCTGCTCCTCTAGGGTGGTGTTAAAGTCCCCTCCCAGGACTAGGCACTCGTGAGAATCTAGGGTGCCGAGGAAGTCGGACACCCACTGATAGAATTGCGGCCGTTTCGGGCTCGTTGTCGGGGCATAGATGTTAATAAGGTTGACCACGAGCCCCTCCATACGGACTCGGAGATGCAGCAGGTGGCTCAGCACGGCCTCAGTGACCCCTAGCACCTTGGGCCGTAGGTTGGGGGAGAACAGGGTCGCCACTCCAGCTTGCCGAATCGTGAAGTGGCTGAAGTAGACCCCGTCCCCCCACTCCAGCTGCCAGCTGTCCTCGGCGGTCGGATCCGTATGGGTCTCCTGCAGGAAAACCACAGAGTACCCCCCTTCCCGAAGGTAAGAGAGCACCTGGGACCTGCGGAGAGCCATCCTACAGCCCCCGGTGTTCAAAGTTGCAATAATGAGAGGCATCATGCGGAGGTCTGGGGGGTGGGGGTTCTTTGTTGGCGGGGGTGTTCGTGGCCCCCGGCGGGTCGCGCAACAATCCGTGACCCATCCCGTAAGTGAGTAAATCATCACGGAAGCTGCGGGCCCGCCCGTAGGCTGCGGCACCGTGCCTTCCTTTCCCTCTACCCTTCTTTATAAGGGCCCTTGTGGCCTGGAGGATTTGATCAAAGTCCCCCCATAGCTGGAGAGCTAGCTGTACCCTGTTGCGGGAGCCACGGATGTCTTCTAAAAACTGCCGCAACGCTTTTCGCAGCTCATGGGGGGGTGGGGTTGCGATTTCCTGGTTATTCCCTGGTGCGGCTCTTGGTGCAGCCTCGTGGTCCGCTGAGGCGGGCACACAGGGTGCAGACCACCGACGGGGTGTCTGACAGGCTAAAGTTATTAGGTCCATCTCAAGCCTTGAGGTAGAAGGGGATGGCGGAGGGAAAATTGCAGCTCCTAATGGTTCACAGCAGGAAAATGCAAAGGCTGCCCCTTGGGGGGGATCCGCAAAAAAAGGGAAAGAAATAACCCCAGGGGCAGCAATAGCATTGCAGGAGGAGGTGGATTGGGCAGGACAGGGGTGGGGGCAGGGGCAGAGGCGAGGCTCTCGGCTTCGGGAGGCAAGCAGCTAAGAGGTGACGCCTCCCGAACAGATTCAAGGGTTAAGGGGGTGGGGAGCTCCCAGTGATGCTAGGCGCAGGCTCTGTGGTGGATTTGGCAGCCACGGCGTCAGGTGGTGGACTACCTTCTGTAGGGTGCCCACCCGGAAAGGCGGTTAGGGGGAGGGAGCATGGGGAAAGGGGGACTGGGGTGAGGTTGCTTAGATCGAGGCCAGAAGGCAGTAGGTCATCCTCTCCCTGGGTGACCAGGGTCAAACCTAGGGCCTCGGTCTCCTCATACATGGAGGAGAGGTCATCTTCTGCCACCCCGGGGGTCTCCCCTCTGGCGCCCGCTATGACGGTCGCTTCGGGGTTCGCGGGGGTTTCGGGTGATATTCGGGCAGAAGGGGCTTCCTCAGGGGTCTCGGAGGGGAGATCCTACCTTCCAGTGCTATTTTGTCTTCCCCTCCCGACACCGGCGATGGATCTCACTCATGGGCATAGCGGAAGGCTCAGTGTCAGTGCCTCCCTTCCTGGTCTTCTGGGGGGCCTCCACATCGGATGGGTGCAGTGGAGCTCGAGCCTTCCACTTGCCTCGCTTTCCCTGGACTAGGGTCCAGCCCTCCATAGCATCGTCTGGGGGCTGGTTAGCAGGGGTTGTGTCGGGGAGCAGAGGTGATGGTTTAGGGGCTTGGGGGGGTAACGGTGAGGCAGCATGGGGGGGGTTCTCCTTGGAGCAGGCCCTCTCCTATGCCCGGTAATATCTTTGCTGCACCCTCCTCCATAGGCTCTGCTGGATTGTTAACAGCAAGGGCGGGGCTCCCTCGCTTGTCTGGGCGTTGCAGGGGAGGTGTCCCTTGGGCCCGGGAGGAAGCAGCGGTGGATCAAGCAGGAGGAGAGGTGGTTTCAGGTGCCGGGTGGCCAGGGGCGTCGGCGATAGCGGGCTCCCTGGTAGGGGACTAGGAAGGACCCCTCGAGTGCCTCTCCGTCACGTGCCGGCGGCGGCGGTAGAAGCTGCACTTGCCGGCCGAACGAAAGGATGTGACGGAGGGTGGGGTCCTTGCAGCCTAACAGGAGAGGGCTGATGACAGAAATGGGTTTCCCCAGGGTGGAGAGAGCGGGTAACAGGGCGGCATTGGATAGAAAAGGAGGGACGGAGGTCAGGACGAGGCGGACGCCCAGGTCCTCTAGCGGTTCCAGGGGAACGAACACCCCCCCCCCCCACCACCAGGCCCTTCTCCACCGTCTCCTGGGTGGCAGCCTCCAATGCTAAGAAAAAGACGACCTTCCTGTACATTTTGGAGGCCGCCACAATAGCCATGGGTCCTACCACCCTCGCCAATGCCTGAACATATGTCTCCACATGGGGTGAGGCAGGCACCACGAGACAACGGACGCCGTGCTTCCTGGTCATGGTGGGAAAGGGGCCCCGGCTGCTATTGATGATAGCAGAGGCGGTGGGTGGGCGAGATGATGAGGCGGCAGGCAGGGGGTTGGGGGGGCTGCTACAGCCCGGGCATACGCCCTGGGGGCTGAGGGAGGGACGCTCGCAGAGCTGGTGGAGGGAACAGCGGGGAGGGACGCCATAGTCGATGACGAGGCCACAGCGGTGGGGGCAGCCCCTGCCATGGAGGGCCTGGTGGTTGTAGTGGGGCCCTTTCCCTTCTTCACACCCTGGCCTTTCCGGCCAACTGGGGGGGCTCTCCTAGAATCTGGGGGGGGCGGTGGGCGTAGCAGTGGCAGTAGTCGCCCCGGTACCTCCTGCTGCTGATGCCCCAGTGGGTGCAGTGGCAGGTGTTTTGGCAGCAGTGGTTGGGGAGTGCTTGGAGGTTGGGCAGGGGGGTAGGTGGGGGAGGGGCAGCTGAGGTTGTTAGAGGGTCCTCACCCCTCTCATTCCCCGACATTGTGAGCAGGGAGATACGGGGAGGCACCAGAAGGAGGAAGGGGAAGGGGGAAGCAGATTAACCACTTCTCCCTGCTGGGCTGCAGGCGGGGGGAGGGGGGCCAAATGGGTAGGACTGGACAGAGGGAGGAAACAGGAGTTGGGGTCAGGTAGTAGGGGCAAACTGTGGGGTGGGCAGTCCGGGGAGTTGAGGGGGAACGTGGACCCACGCGCGTTTGTCCAAAGAGTCTCGTTTGGTCGGCTGTTGTGTCTTGTCCGGATGGCGGAATTCAGAGCAAGCAGCTGAATCCAGAGGCAGATGGCAAGTTGCCAGCAGGGACAGACGGCGGGGGGGCCGTGATGGCTGTAGTAGTGTTGGGCGGGGCACTGATGGATCGGGGGCAGCTCTGTGCCACACCCCCTGTGCCCCTACAAATGCAGTTAAGACACAGTCAAACTCCCCCCACACGAGAGTACAGTTCAAAAGTTACTCAGTCTTACGGCCCCCTCCACAATGATCTGTAGGTTCCCTGGGCGATTTCTCTGTTGGCTGTCTTCTCTCCCGGGCTTTGTGGAGCATTCCAAAAAATGCCAAGTACATAAGAAGAAAAAAATAACTTGTCGGTTAATTACGGGTCCACAAACGAACAGCAAACGGCTGGGTCTGGGGGCGTCCACTCCCCTTCCCCGGGGAGCGGGTTGACAGTCCTCCCCCACTGCTCCAGGGGTTTCAGCTGGAGCAGTAGCAGCGTCTGAGGGCAGGCGTGGGGGGGCTGGCAGCCGACCAGCACTCGAACGGCAGCAAAGAAAAACAGCAAAAAACAAAACAAAACGAAGAAAAAGCGTCTGGCCCGGTTGTTGCGGGGGGGGGGGGGAACTGAAGCAGGGTCAAAAAGTAAGAAAAGCCCAGGCCAGGGGGCTTTAGGAGAGAATAGAAAGCAAATAGATTAGCAGCAAGCGAAGGAGATCCCTTTTCCCTGGGTAAGGTAATAGGGAAGGTTCCAGAACAATCAGGACTAAGGAGGTCCCTTTTCCCTGAGTAAGATAATGGGTTGTTCCAGAGCAATCAGGAAGTTGCTGGAACCAATTAAGGCAGGCTTATTAGGACACCTGGAGCCAATTAAGAACCTACCAGAATCAATTAGGACAGGTAGGCTAATCAGGGCACCTGGTTTTAAAAAGGACCTCACTTCAGTTAGTGAGGTGCTTGCGAGGAGCTGGGAGCCAGAGGTGGTTGGGAGATGTCCAAGTAACCTCCACACCGGATTTTAGCATTGAGAGGGAAGAAAACAAAGTAAGAAAGGATACAGCCGTGGGTAGGAGAATGGATATAAGGAGGAAGGGCAGTGTGGATACCAGTCTAATAGGTTATACTGGCTGTAGAATGACCATGCCTTATCGGGTACAGAATGTGAGCGAGACCAAACAGCAAAAATTAAGATGTTTGTACACTAATGCAAGGAGCCTAGGTAACAAAATGGAGGAACTAGAACTACCGGTGCAGAAAGTGAAACCAGATATTATAGGGATAACAGAAACATGGTTGTCAAGGTTCCTCCCCCACTCTGAACTCTAGAGTACAGATGTGGGGACCTGCATGAAAAATCTCCTAAGCTTATCTTTACCAGCTTAGGTCAAAACTTCCCCAAGGTACAAAATATTCCACCCGTTGTCCTTGGACTGGCCGCTACCACCACCAAACTAATACTGGTTACTGGGGAAGAGCTGTTTGGATGCGTCCTTCCCCCCAAAATACTTCCCAAAACCTTGCACCCCACTTCCTGGACAAGGTTTGGTAAAAAGCCTCACCAATTTGCCTAGGTGACTACAGACCCAGACCCTTGGATCTTAAGAACAATGAACAATCCTCCCAACACTTGCACCCCTCCTTTCCTGGGAAATGTTGGATAAAAAGCCTCACCAATTTGCATAGGTGACCACAGACCCAAACCCTTGGATCTGAGAACAATGAAAAAGCATTCAGTTTCTTACAAGAAGACTTTTAATAAAAATAGAAGTAAATAGAAATGAAGAAATCCCCCCTGTAAAATCAGGATGGTAGATATCTTACAGGGTAATTAGATTCAAAAACATAGAGAACCCCTCTAGGCAAAACCTTAAGTTACAAAAAAGATACACAGACAGAAATAGTTATTCTATTCAGCACAATCCTTTTCTCAGCCATTTAAAGAAATCATAATCTAACACATCCCTAGCTAGATTACTTACTAAAAGTTCTAAGACTCCATTCCTGGTCTATCCCCGGTAAAGACCAGCATATAGACAGACACAGACCCTTTGTTTCTCTCCCTCCTCCCAGCTTTTGAAAGTATCTTGTCTCCTTATTGGTCATTTTGGTCAGGTGCCAGCGAGGTTACCTTTAGCTTCTTAACCCTTTACAGGTGAGAGGAGCTTTCCCTGGCCAGGAGGGATTTCAAAGGGGTTTACCCTTCCCTTTATATTTATGACAATGGTGGAATAGTAGTCATGACTGGACTACGGGTATTGAAGGGTATGTGCTGTTTAGGAAAGACCGAAATAAAGGTAAAGATGGTGGAGTAGCATTGTATATCAATGATGAGGTAGAATGTAAAGAAATAAGAAGTGATGGAATGGATGAGAGTCCGTCTGGGCAAAAATTACATTGGGGAAGAAAACTACAAGAGCCTCCCCTGGGATAATGCTTGTGGTGTACTATAGTCCGCCGGGATCTGATATGGATAGAGCCCTTTTTAATGTTTTTAATGAAGCAAATACTAATGGGAATTGTGTAATCATTGGAGACTTTAACTTCCCAGATATAGACTGGAAGACGAGTGCTAGTAACAATAACTGGGCTCAGATTTTCCTAGATGCGTTAGCTGATGGATTCCTTCATCAAGTAGTTGCTGAACCGACTAGAGGGGATGCCATTTTAGATTTGGTTTTGGTGAGTGGTGAGGACCTCATAGAAGAAATGGTTGTAGGGGACAATCTTGGTTCAAGTGATCATGAGCTAATTCAGTTCAAACTGAATGGAAGGATTAACAAAAATAAATCTGCAACTAGGGTTTTTGATTTCAAAAGGGCTGACTTTCAAAAATTAAGGAAATTAGTTAGGGAAGTGGATTGGACTGAAGAACTTATGGATCTAAAGGCAGAGGAGGCCTGGGATTACTTTAAATCAAAGCTGCAGAAGCTATCGGAAGTCTGCATCCCAAGAAAGGGGAAAAAATTCATAGGCAGGAGTTGTAGACCAAGCTGGATGAGCAAGCACCTCAGAGAGGTGATTAAGAAAAAGAAGAAAGCATCCAGGGAGTGGAAGATGGGAGGGATCAGCAAGGAAAGCTGCCTTATTGAGGTCAGAACATGTAGGGATAAAGTGAGACAGACTAAAAGTCAAATAGAGTTGGACCTTGCAAAGGGAATTAAAACCAATAGTAAAAGGTTCTATAGCCATATAAATAAGAAGAAAACAAAGTAAAAAGAAGTGGGACAGCTAAACACTGAGGATGGAGTGGAGTTAAGGATAATCTAGGCATGGCCCAATATCTAAACAAATACTTTGCCTCAGTCTTTAATAAGGCTAAAGAGGATCTTAGGGATAATGGTAGCGTGACAAATGGGAATGAGAATATGGAGGTAGATATTACCATATCTGAGGTAGAAACGAAACTGGAACAGTTTAATGGGACTAAATCGGGGGGCCCAGATAATCTTCATCCAAGAATATTAAAGGAATTGGCACATGAAATTGAAAGCCCATTAGCAAGAATTTTTAATGAATCTGCAAACGCAGGGGTTGTACCGTATGATTGGAGAATTGCTAACATAGTTCCTATTTTTAAGAAAGGAAAAAAAAGTGATCCAGGTAACTACATGCCTGTTAGTTGACATCTGTCGTATGCAAGGTCTTGGAAAAAATTTTGAAGGCAAAAGTAGTTAAGGACATTGAGGCCAATGGTAAATGGGACAAAATACAACATGGTTTTACAAAAGGTTGATCGTGCCAAACCAACCTGATCTTCTTTGAGAAAGTAACAGATTTTTTAGACAAAGGAAACGCAGTGGATCTAATTTACCTAGATTTCAGTAAGGCGTTTGATACCGTGCAAACATGGGGAATTATTAGTTAAATTGGAAAAGATGGGGATCAATACGAAAACTGAAAGGTGGATAAGGAAATGGTTAACAGGGAGACTACAGCACGTCCTACTGAAAGGTGAACTGTCAGGCTGGAGGGAGGCTACCAGTGGAGTTCCTCAGGGATCAGTTTTGGGACCAATCTTATTTAATCTTTTTATTACTGACCTCGGCACAAAAAGTGAGAATGTGCTAATAAAGTTTGCAGATGATACAAAGCTGGGAGGTATTGCCAATTTAGAGGAGGACAAGGATATCCTACAGAAGGATCTGGATGACCTTGTAAACTGGAGTAATAGGATGAAATTTAATAGTGAGAAGTGTAAGGTTATGCATTTAGGGATTAATAACAAGGATTTTAGTTATAAACTGGGGACGCAATAGATGAGACATAGATGAGAGGTTTTTTGCAGGAGTGGGTGGGTGAGATTCTGTGGCCTGTTTTGTGCAGGAGGTCAGACTAGATGATCATAATGGTCCTTTCTGACCTTAATATCTATGAATCTATGAAAGAGCCGTGCAAGAAGCTGAGAGTGAGAAAGTGTACTGCTGGAAGACTGAGGAGTACAAGCATTATCAGCCATCAGGAGGAAGGTCCTGTGGTGAGGATAAAGAAGGAGTTGGGAGGAGGCCATGGGGAAGTAGCCCAGTGAGTTGTAGACACTGTAAACAGCTGCAATCCACAGGGCCCTGGGCTGTAACCCGGAGTAGAGGGTGGGCCCAGGTTCCCCCCATCCCCCTCAACTTCCTATTTGATACAAGAGGTGGTGACCTGGATTATGAGTCCCACCAGAGAGGAAGGTCCCTGGCCTATCCCCTGACCCACTAGGTGGATCAGCAGAGACTGCGGGGATTGTTCTCCTCCCTTTCCCCATGCTGGCCAGTGATGAGGTTAGCTGAGTGAATGGCAGGTTTGAGCCACTAGCAAAAGTGGCCGAACTGAGGGCTGCCGTGAAGCTCTGAGGTGAGCAAATCCTCCAATAAGCACAGGACCTACCAAGGCAGAGGAGGAACTTTGTCACAACAGGTTCATAGAGAATAGGTCCATCAATGGCTATTAGCCAAGATGGGAGGGATGCAACTCCATGCTCTAGGTGTCCCTAAACCTTTGACTGCCAGAACCTGGGACTGGATGACAGGGCATGGATCACTTGATAAACTGCCCTCTCCTGTTCACTTCCTCTGAAGCATATGGCATTAGCCATTGTCAGAAGACAGAGCACTCAGCTACATGGACCATTGGTCTCACCCAGTATGACCATTCTCATGTTCTTATGCACACTTGGTCCCTCCTATTCTCTGCCTGTGACACACAATAGTCTAATCTCTGATGGGCTATAATACTTCAGTCTAATTTTGGTTGTTGGGGTTAGTGGGCGGATGCTGAATGGTGTTGGTGGCCTGTGATACACAGGAGGTCAGACAAGATAATCTGATGGTTCGTTCTGGCCTTAAACTTTATGACTCTCACAGCTACTGTTTCAGGCTGTTTGCAGACAAGCAAACATAACTCCATCAGTTTACACTTTCATGTAGAAAGTTTTCTTTGAAACAATACAGCTAGAAATACTGGCCTAAATTTTTAAAAGCGATTTTGGGTGCCCAATTTGAGCTACCTTAAAGGGGCCTGATAATTCCCAAGTGCTAAGCACTTGGCTTTTTAAAATTTCTTACTTTTAGTACATGAAATCACTAGTCACTTTTGAAAATGTAGGCTGCCACTGATTTAGAAAATGAAAATTCCGTTTTTAAAGCCAAATTTTGTGACACAACATGGGTTTTGTACCCAGGGCCTGATCCAGAGCCCAATGAAGTTAATTGAAAGATTCTCGTTCACTTCAACAGCTTTTGGCCCAGAACCTAATTATGAGGATTTATATAATACTTTAGACCCTGTTTTGGTACCATCAGGGAATGTGTTTAAAACAATTTAAGTATCAAGTTACTTAAGCAGTACAAACTTTACTAAGCTTTTAAAAAGTCGACACTATTTAACTTAATGTAAGACTTTAGACAAAAAAAAGGAATAATCTGGTTAAAATTAAAGACGTAGTTCAATATAATGTGGAAAAGTATTCAAAGAAACATAATTTGGGGAGGGGCAGAGGAGAGTCAAGTTAAAAACTGATACAATTTTGTTTTCATTAACATTAAAAATTAGATGATTTTAAACAAAATTATAGCTTTAAATCTAACAAACTGATTTTCTTCAAACATGTTGTGTTTTATAGAATGTATTGAATCCTAAAAGCCAAGCAAAGCTGGAAAAAAAGTGATCTGGCAGAAAAAGAAGTGGACAGAAATTATTTTTAAAATTTTCATTATGGAAATAGGAGTGAACATGAAATGCAAGTGCAAACCCCATATTTAAAAATGTTAGCCTACATCAATTATATCTAATTTTAAAAAGATTTTTTTAATATTACCTTTTCCTGCAAATGCAAGTTGTTACGTAAATGTTCTTTGACTTCTTCGTCTGTGTCCCTCTGTGGAAAAGATATAAATGTGTTTTATTTCTGTTTGATATATATCTTATAAAATTTTTTGTATGAGATAAATTCAGAATATAGAATAGATATTAATTCAGGGTACTGCCACATAACACACAGTTTTGGTTTTTTTAATTACACAAATTGTTGGGAAAAATATTTGGGTTCAATGTCCAAAAAAAGAACTATTTAAATTGTGGCCATAAATCATACACCAGATCCTGAGGAGAGTTAAGCGTCTGCTAAAGATCTCTCAGGATTTAGTCCTAAAAGTACACATATATAGAAGGTTAGGAGAAACTGTGGGAAAATTGGAAGTTATATGTACGCCTCCACATTTTATACCCTGCAAATGTGTATTTTACAGATACAATTACCCTATCACACACTGACATAGTTAATTTGAACAAATATTTAGGCATCTATGTTTCAAAGTTTGGCTTCAAAAGTTCAATTTTACTATTTTACTAAATTATTGTAAAATTTAGACTTACATGACTGTATCTAATCTTAGCCAAAGAAATCAGCTCTTGATCTCCAGGAGTGCACATATTCAAACCAATAGGAAGCATCTTTTTAAGTGCAGCTACAATCAAGGATGTCTGTATTGAATACAAATCCCCTCTACGCTTCAATTTCTTTCGCTCTTGGTCTTGTCCTCCAGACTACAAGTAAAAGATCCGTAGGTAACTGATTATGTAATTTACCCCGAATTACATACTTTCCTTACACACAAAATGATTCCTCACTGTTCATGGTCCAACCAGCCTACAGTAATTGATGTAGCTACATTTTGAATAGTTAGAAGTGGTAAAATAAAAGTGAACTGTAGAGTTTATGTGGAAAATGTAAAAAAAACAAAAACAAAAAGAAAACTTCCTGCTATGCAATAATGTGATAGTAATACTCATTTTCATAATACTAACCTATGTATGTGCATACATGTAACTATAACTTCTGGGTCTTACACACATCTTGAATCAGACAGGCACATGTAACTAAAAACTGATTCATAATTATAATAGACTGCTTGTTTGCATTTTTAAAGAGACAATTCAATTCCTGTTGCTTAAGTTTTTATTAAGGATTATTCCAGATAAGATTTTCCAAGGTCTTAGTCCTACATACATGGATGGTGCTAATCTGCATTGCTGCTGCCTGAGAAAGATTAAAATCTAAAAGGCACAGAATTCAATTCAACCAAACAATAAGGAAGTGGTGTAGCTGTAAAACAGGACTGTGCTGGCTGGGTTGTAGTGTAAGCAATTCTGTAATGACATCAAACTAAACCATCAGCAGCTTTGGTCACCGAAGGTACTAGAGAAAGGTTGTCCTAGGAAAGAGAAATGAACACAATAGAATAATATTTGATCTGTCTAACCATATTAAACAACGTGAGATGTTATTTAAAATAAAATATTAAAAAAGCATTTCTTCTTTGGATTTAAGATAGCAAATCAAAGCTCTTAGCAATAGAATTGTTTATCATAAAACAGACCCATATGGTTAATGAGCTTATGGTAAATGACGACAACCACCACCGCAACATAAATAGCCCAATCCTGAGTTCCAAATCTAGACTAAATTCGCATTGAATTTAAGGGGAATTTTGCTGGAGATTAGAGCTCAGGATTGGACCTTCAGCATATGAAAAACTACAAAGAGCAGATGCTTGCACTTAACCCTCCACATCCTCCTCTCTCTGTAAATGAAATGCTAATGCCTATTGTGTTCATATTATACTGTACAAGTTACATGTAAGGATACAGTAGAGGCCATTAAACTACATCATCTGCCAATCATTACCACAGTTACAATAGATGATATCTACTAGAAGAATAGAGGAAAATGGTAGTAATCTATATTCCACTCTGTAGTAAATTTTGGCCAAATGCTATCTTTCAAATGGTGACCCCTGTATTTGCAGGCAGCATTACTTAGACGAACTGTTTAGCAATTCAGAGGGTACACAAAGTGGATGTGGTTGCCTTTCTTAAGGAACTAGAAACTGCAAGAGAGTATTTTGCCTTAAAGCTTTGCTTTTGGAAGTGCCTTAGAAAAAGTTTTCTATAGTAGCATTGTTGTAATGGCACTATATTTACAATGACATTATTTGTACTCTACTTTGATAGCAGACAAACGAATGCCACAATGTATCACTGGGAGCCAGTGGCGTCACTGTGCCTCTTAAATATGGGAGGCATCTTAAGAAGAGGAAGCCATATTTTTTTTTCTCACCTCTATTCGTGGGAGGGATATTTTGCCCATCAAAGTTTCTTTATTTTCAATTGTAATTGAGAGTGGAAGGTGTGTGAGAGTAACAAATGCACTTAAAATCAATACATTTGAAAATGGTGAAGAGGTGACCCATTCTTCCTTTGCCACTAGACTTCTGCCTTCCTAAAGTGGCACTGCAGGAAACACTAACTCCTGCTGGTAAATATGCAAGTAGAACTAGGCAGAGAAATTTCAACTATTGGTGACAACAAAACAATGCCTCCCACTATAGTGATAGATATCTGCATAAATAAAACAATGTCTTCACTAGATATGTGTGAGACATGATAAAATTGGATATGGTTTGTCCAAATTGTTTGCAATGATGAAAAGACATTTTTTTCTGCCACTTCTGGGGTGAAATACAACCAGTTGTTTAGCAGCACACGTGGACACTAAACTGTTAACTGCTTAAGGCCTTAAGCCTGATGATGCTAATGGAAACACGCCCATAGAGGTCAATGGGAGAAGGACTTGCCAACAGAACTGGAAGAACTGCAAATATAATTATGATGCAAAGGGAATTCATGTAGGCAGAATATAACTGCCAAAGTTGGCCAGGACATTGGCGTTAACATTCATAATTCTTTCAAAAATTGTCAGGCTATTTTTTTCCTGGAGGCCTCTCATCCCAGTGCTGATAAAGCCCACACCTATTTACTTGACAAGGTCTGACAGTATTATTATGTTTATTATTATATATTTATTTATTATCTGTATTATTAGTGCCTAGGAACTCCAGCCTGAGGTCAGATAGTATAAACTACAATTTCACTTCAGAAATGTCATTTGAAAGATGGAAAGGAAGATGAACTAAGCATAGATCACAGGGGAATAGGGAATCTCTGAATAGAATAGGTAGGGAAAAAGTGGGTATGGTCCAAGCACCCACCCAGCCACACAACAAGAAGGTATGTTTTTAAAAATTTTTTGGGAGGACTGATTTTACAACATCTCATGCAATCTTGCTAAACATCATGGGTAGGGAGTGCTATGGAAGTTACTCTGATACAATATTTTACCCTTATATTTGACTTAGAAAGTCACAAACCAAACACGATGTTTCCTTTGGGTATACTTAGGAAGTGGTCTCCTGGTGAGTGATACAACATATTAAACAAGGTAACAGAAGGCAGAAGGCAGCAGAAGTAGAATGTAACCTTAAAAATTAATAAGTAGTGTAATGGACTAAATTTTTACATCGAAGGAGCATCTGGGCCTGTTAAGGGGGGAAAATCCGGTGGTCTAATCAAATATGGCCAGTTTTGCAATAAGGAAATTTATCAGGAGTGGAGCCTGTGCCTTCCCTTTGTGACGCCACTGCTATGATCAATGGAAAGAATGCTTAGAGCCTGGCCATCTCTAAAACGAAAACATAAAGACACATCATGCACTTTGACCTGTACCTTTACTTGCATGGCCTGTATGAAAGAAAAATACAAGGAAAAAAGTAAGTAAAACAGATGAAATGATGAAAGTTTTACAAGTTAGTAATAAAAATAGCCTACAACATCAGAAGAGTAACTAAAACAAGTTTGTAGCTAGAACATCATGAATCTATGAGTGTATAGTTAAGGTGGTCTTAATGAAGTAATGATTTATTACTCATCTTAATTCCTACCAAATAATCTATCTTTTAAATTTATCAGTTGTTATTTCTCAAACACATGGCATACTGAATAGTTCCAGTGACTGCTGTATCAGATGTGGATACATCCAGTAAGCCACAACATCCATATGCTAAATTCTAGGTTTCCCTCATGTAATATAGGACAAGTGACTTGGGACTCTGGACACTCCAACAGTGAAGAATATTTCAATCATCAGCAGTATAATTTTCCTTTTATTATTAAATTAAATCTTGGTTGTAACAAAATTATGCTTAGAATAAAAGTGAAAAACAAACCTCACAGTAAATATACAACCAGATATAGCATTTTATTTATTAAAGTAGTATTCTTATTTTATAACAAGAAATTCCAATTTCTTATACAGTGTTACAGAGTGCAAAAGTAATGCCTGATATCTCTTAATTGTAGCTCATAATGAGAAATAGCATTCATTTTAGACTCAAATTTCCCTCCTCACATATACATTTAGTTTTTTTAAATCTCTGTTTAAGCATAAAAATTTACACCAGGATTTTATTTATAGATGAAATTATTTGTTGCCCAAAGTCATATCAGGATGCCACACAAAATTAACATAACATAAATATCAACTATTCATAATTAGTATTAAACACCCATCCCCACCCATCAACTAACTAATTTAATCAACAGTCAACTGAGGAGTGTTCCTTAGCATGCAAAAATAATGTAATAGAAAACTTTGTCCAGGTTTAAGAAAAGTACTTCACATTATTTTAAGCTTCCTCCTTCAATTATTTTTGGTTATCTGTGTGTCCTTGTGACACTTTAAAAAGCACAGAGTCTCTCATTTTGGGTCCTGAAGGACTGAGGATTAGCTATGGTTATACATGTCTTTTTTCCCTTACCTATGTAATAGTGGGAAACATATTATTATTTCTACAACTCTGAATAACTACAGTAAATTAAATCTTTAACCTTTCCAGATCTTAAACACCTTAATCTGGCAAATGGGAACACCTTCAATGGGAATTTTAACTGAATAAGGAAAATGAGGCCTTTACATGCTTTGCAGACATGGCATAGTACACATATAATAAATGGTAAGTGCGCCAGTGAGGTTAATCCCATTTCATTCATTAGGGATGACTATTACAGTAATCCACTGATGATTTATTGCATGCTGCCAAACAACGTACTAATTCATGGAAACATAGTCTCAGAAGCTGAGTAGATTCAAGGAGATGAGATAAAAAACCCACAATAAAGCATTAAATAGCATGAAATTCAGACTAAATATAAGATTTCTAAACAGTGTGTATAGTAGAAATAGAACCAAACAAAAAATCTGGATCCAGCCACTCCTGAAATTATACATAATAATACAAACCTGGATTCCATGACTGCCTCAAACTCTTACAAAGGACCTATCAAAACACTTTCTAAAAATCAAGACGTAAGTTTTATAATGTGGGCCCATTAGATATGACTTCAGTAGGAGCTGCAGATACTTAGCAACCTTAAAAATGAAGCTGCTTACAAGGTACCTACATACGGACTTAGACACATAACTTTAGGCACCCCAGCTTGCAAATTTGCTTCTATCCATATTACACACATATGCATATAATATATACATGCACAGGTGTATGTGTAGGAATGTATACAGATCATGTGTAAAACACAATATGGAATACTTATATCTTTATAAAATCTGCTACATTATCAAAAAGTCTAAGAAGGATTGGAAAAATAAAACACTAGTGGAGTGGAATAAGTTTAAATATTCAACACTTTCTCTGCCACAAATCTGTTATTTCAATGCAGTCCAAGTAACCAGTCTTTCTCATACTAAATATTATCTAACTTACCATTCCCCTCCGAGCAATCTGCTGCCATTTTTTCAGAAAAGAAAAATTAAAAAACTTGCTCAGCTTTAAATACATTTATCTTAATAAAGATTAACAAACAAGTATTGCATAGTCTAAATATACAGTGGATACTCTATCAACGTTTGGGTTATAGTATAGCCATCTGTTAGAGATTGTAGATATTAAAACTTTATCCACTAAAAAGATTTTATTTATATATATCCTCCCACTTTTTTCTATTTTATATAAATATATATTATACATAAGTATCATCACATATATTATAGATAATTGCCCAGAACTCTGGCTACATTTAAGGAGTACAGAATAGAGTTCAGAAATAGGGTGCGGGGGGGGGGAGGGGAATAAAGCTACTTTTGTGCTTCCCTGCTTATTGACTGTGCACCAGGCCAAACCCTGGAATAATTTAGAGCAGCATAAGGGCTGCTATATTTTGCACCGGTTAATACTACTTTAAGGTGCCAAACCAGAAGGTGGAAGATCTCTGAGGCACAGAGAAACCCCAGCCACACCTGTTCTTAACCCAGTTCTGTCCTGTACACCACCAGTCAGGAAGTGAGCTGGGGTAGGAACATCTACACTAGCTCCATAGCAACAGAGGATACTCAGTTACTAGCTGCACTGACATTAAGTCCAGCATCTGCCAATAGCATGGCATGAAACAGTCACATCACAGGAGACAGTTTGGGCCAATATAGCTAACATTTATATTAATAATATTTACTCTATGTACATATACACTTATTTATTTGTTACAATTCATAAATAGTAGATCTAAATTCCAGCACTAAATACAATATGATGAATGATGACACAATAAGGAAGTGGAAAGTTTTGAGCTCCTTAATATCAAAATACTGCTTACATTAAGGTGAATGTTAAAATGAGCAGCATTAGGAAACGGAAGTCCTGTCATATAATTTACTCTACTATTTAGTTGCTCAACAACAAGAAGAAGAAAATGGCAAACCTTATAACCAATCAACTACATTTCAAAACTGATGGAATTTATAATTTTTCCACATCTAAAACATTTCCATCAGTTTCCTGTTACAATGTTCACTTATTTTAGTAATAGTACTGAATACATACAAAGTGTGTTAAGAAACATTGTTTATTTCCACCTCTCTCCTGAATGATGCATTAAAAACACTTAAAGTGGTGCTGCACCTGTATCACATCATGATATTTTACTCATCACAAAACAAATGCCTACCTACATGAATGAATTCCTCTGCAATCACTCCTGCATATATGGTACCATATAAATAAAATATTTAACCATGAACAGTATAAACCATTATTTACATTCAGACATTTGCGATAACCATTCACAACCCACAGAAACACTATACTTCCATATCTACTTATACTCTTGTATGCACTGCATTTGGATAGAAAGATTCACTCTCACACCTATATATACACACATGTATACCTTTGAGCAAGTGTACAGATTTACCCATAAATTATATATACTTTATATAAAAATAACAAATGAGAGATGGGCAAAACTTTAAACCCAAATCCAAACCTCTACTCATTCTGTGTGGCTATTCATTTGGTTTTGAATTCCTATGATTTTGATCCTGCACTGGAGCCAACAACAGGTAGTATGTATTTTCTGTTTTGCAGTTCAGATGTGGCTGAAATTCCCTGATAAGAACAGTTCTTATGATATTTCCCCTAGTCTATATAGAAGACACTTCATATCATTTCAAGTCTTTTTGGGATAAAATATCACAGGAACAGTTTAAAACACTTTGGCAACACCAAAACTATAGCAAAGCCTTAATTTGGCTTTAAAACAAAGCCCCAGATCCTATTCTAAACCTAATTTGGAGTGAATTCTGTCCCAATTATTGACTCCTTAGTTTATTTCTAATATATATTTTATATACAAAACTATATACAATATATAAATATAATCTATATAGTATGTGTGTGTATGTTTATCTACGTATCTATCCATCCACACACTTTCCCCTCATATATATGTGGTGATAGCCATGTGATAAACTACTGAACAGTGTGATACATTTCATTTACTATGCATTTCTTCCTATCTCACCTACACTGTGCCCACTAATTCATCTTCCCATACAGGATTATACTAACATTTCAAATCCCTTAAGTGGCTTAAAGTAGCTGCTTTTTAATAAACAGACAAACACAAATCAGCTTCCCACAAAAATGTTTCATTCTTTCCTCCGAATGTAGTATTTCCTCTCTAAATGATACTGGTCTGAAGCCTAGGATGGGCACTTTTTAGTCAGGAACAAGTACAAAGTCTGATATCTTGACAGTTCAAATGTTTCATTGCAGGACACACTTTAGTTTTAGTCTTACTAGTCCCCAAATGCTGCATTTTAAATTTATGACATTTTTATGTTTAAGAAAGAAACTACATGGTAATTTACAGAGATTTTAAAATAAATTTAGAGGTATATACTTTCTGTCTCTTCGTGTCCTCTGACGTTAGACTACCTTAGTTACCATGAGTCCTGAGACACTTGCTCAGGGCGCTCAGAACTAAGTCACCGTATGTTACCCCTCTGCCTCCACAAGTACTCTCTGAATCTGTAAAAGGTGGATTCTCTAGCCATGCGGATTGAGGACACTGAGAACTAACTAAGCGAGAAACTGCCTGAGACCAGCATTATAATTTGTTAAGTTTTAGACACTAGAAAGTGTGTTTTATTTTTGTTTTTATTTCTAACCACTTTCTGTTTCTATTACCCTTGCTTGCCATCACTTAAATATCTTTTCCTTATTAATAAACTTATTTTTGTTTTGACCATACAATCACCTTAGTTCTGTGTATTAAAGTAAAGTGTGGGTCCTCAGCAAGACTAACAGGCTTGTGTGTGCATTGTCTCTTTGGAGGCAGCGGCATTGGTAATTTCTGTGAGCGTCCAGCGATAGCAGCTAGACATGGCAAAGGAACACTCTTTCAGGGGATTTGGGAACTGTAATTCACTGACTGTTATCTGCAAGGCAAGGCTAAGACTGGCACAGTCTCAAGGAATTTGCGGTTGAGGCAGCTAGACTGGTGTGGCAGGGCGCTGGCATAGTCTAATCGCCACCAAAGCTGTGTCTTGCTGATGCAGAGGGGTAATGCAATGGCTTATAGTTCTGGGCACCCTGCAAAAGCATCATAAGCCCACATTTATTTTTTTAAAACCACTCTAGAAAATTTTAAAATAGGTTTTCTATAAATCTGTGACATATATAAAATACAGGGTGGTGTTTTGTGATATGTTTTCATCAACACTAGTCTGGAATTAACCTGTGCAATTCACTTATGGGTTTGCTGTTGAATACTGCGACCTTCCTCAGCTCATGCCAATGAAACCTTTAAGCCACTCTACCATACATTTTCTCCACCACATGTATATCAAAATATATTTTGCAGGCATCACCCTGGTATCTGGGCATGTTACAAAAATGAATAAAAGAGAGATGAATGCTGTCAGTAATAAACAACAAAGCAAGATGCATCTGATGAAGTGAGCTGTAGCTCACGAAAGCTTATGCTCAAATAAATTGGTTCGTCTCTAAGGTGCCACAAGTACTCCTTTTCTTTTAACGTATATACTGTACATATACATAAACAGATATATGCAGAGGATGAGCCCATACTGCTCCGTTTACAGTAAATGGCAAAACACCTACTGACTTCAGGGGAGAGAAATCAGGCTATAAATGTTTCCTTGCATAATTTTCACAAAATATTGAACTTGTAATACACTAAAAAGGCCACACTGCTGCTTTTAAGATAAGCATTCTTTTGTACATGTAATCTTTCTAATGCTTTTTGCAAACGTATGTAAATGGTTTCCTTCCATGCTTATTCAGCAAACATTTCATCAGAAAATGTGATAAGTATAACTAGTTTCTGCACAGAAAGTTTCTTCATATTTATAAAAAAAAAGCAACTGCATTTTTGTGTGCTCTATCAGCAGAAAAGCAGCAATTTGGTTATACTTTCAGAGCTATTCTGACTAAATATCAAAAAAATGAAAAATATGATTCAGGTTTAATTGATCTTAAAATTTTTCTTAACTTACTTTAGACATCTTGCTCTTGCTGTCGCCTGTTAAAAATGCCAAATTGTTGATTTCATTCTGAATCACAAAATTTTGTTCTTCTCTCTTGAAGTTCTAAAACAAAAATCACTAAGAAGTTGAAGTCATGAAGATTGTGTGCGCCACATTTATATATACAAATACAGAAAACTGGAAGATAAGAAATGAGAAATGACATCTTACATGTGATTTACACCACAAGATAAAAACCTCAGCTACCATTTGGAAAAGTTCATCAGAATCTGCATCTGGTTTCTTGAGCCAATTTGCTCTGAAAAGAAAAACAAGTCATGTTTACAATAAGAATTAACTCCACATAAATATTATTACGGTATTTGAGGAAGTGGTTGTGTTTGTGTTGCTAACTTTAGAATGAAGTGAAGTGGCACTCAAACATAACCCTAAGTGCTAATGCAACTTCTCTTTATGTCTATCATGAATCACTATTCCCTCAGAGTGTAAAGGGTTCATTCAACTCTAGAAAGAATCTCTGACGGCACTGGAAGTTGGTTCATGGCCTGAATCATAGAATATCAGGGTTGGAAGGGACCTCAGGAGGCCATCTAGTCCAACCCCCTGCTCAGAGCAGGACCAATCCCCAAATAAATCATGACAGGGCTTTGTCAAGCCTGATCTTAAAAACCTCCAAGGAAGGAGATTCTACCACCTTCCTAGCTAACCCATTCCAGTGCTTCACCATCCTCCTAGTGAAAATTTTTTTCCTAACATCCAACCTAAACCTCCCCCACTGCAACTTGAGACCATTACTCCTCGTTCTGTCATCTGCTACCACTGAGAACAGTCTAGATCCATCCTCTTTGGAACCCCCTTTCAGGAAGTTGAAAGCAGCTATCAAATCCCCCCTCATTCTTCTCTTCCGCAGACTAAACAATCCCAGTTCCCTCAGCCTCTCCTCATTAGTCATGTGTTCCAGTCCCCCTAATCATTTTTGTTGCCCTCTGCTGGACGCTTTCCAATTTTTTCACATCCTTCTTGCAGTGTGGGGCCCAAAACTGGACACAGTACTCCAGATGAGACCTCACCAATGTCGAATATAGGGGAACGATCACAACCCTCAATCTGCTGGAAATGCCCCTACTTATACAGCCCAAAATGCCGTTAGCCTTCTTGGCAACAAGGGCACACTGTTGACTCATATCCAACTTCTCATCCACCATAACCCCTAGGTCCTTTTCTGCAGAACTGCTGCCTAACCATTTGGTCCCTGGTCTGTAGCGGTGCATTGGATTCTTCCGTCCTAAGTGCAGGACTCTGCACTTGTCCTTGTTGAACCTCATCAGATTTCTTTTGACCCAATCCTCTAATTTCTAGGTCCCGCTGTATCCTATCCCTACCCTCCAGCGTATCTACCACTCCTCCCAGTTTAGTGTCCTCAGCAAGTTTGCAGAGGTCCACACCCTCCTCCAGATCATTAATGAAGATATTGAACAAAACTGGCCCCAGGACCAACCCTTGGGGCACTCCACTTGATACCAGCTGCCAGCTAGACATGGAGCCATTGATCACTACCCGTTGAGCCTGACGATCTAGCCAGCTTTCTATCCACCTTATAGTCCATTCATCCAGCCCATACTTCTTTAACTTGCTGGCAAGAATACTGTGGGAGACCGCGTCAAAAGCTTTGCTAAAGTCAAGGAATAACACGTCAACTGCTTTCCCCTCATCCACAGAGCCAGTTATCTCATCATAGAAGACAATTAGATTAGTCAGGCATGACTTGCCCTTGGTGAATCCATGCAGACTGTTTCTGATCACTTTCCTCTCCTCTAAGTGCTTCATGATCATGTGCTTTATAAACTGCACGCAAATCACCCATTACAACTAAAGAGAAGTTGAGTATTTCTGATGTAAGCTTTAGGTGTTTTGTTTAAAATAGCCACACAGACTTTACATTCACATAACCTGCCCTGATCATCTTTGCAGCTGATTGGGTACACTGGCTCCATGATATTCACTTGTTCACCATGAAAATATCATGCACTGGGTTAAAGATATTTCAAAATCTTTTTCTTCTGTGTACTTTCTTATTAGAACCATTCTCTACTTTTCACCAAAGGTGCTAGAACTAGATTCTGGATCTTCACATGCCAAAACTGGCACTGCAGAAGTAGATCATTTTCAATGCTCTAAAGAGAAAACTTTTAGTAAAAAAGATCAATAAAGAATAGAAATTTCCTTATGATGCTAGGGTTCTGAAAGTGTCTATATCAGGGATTAGCAACCTTTGACACGCGGTCCACCAGGATAAGCTCCCTGGTGGGCCGGGCTGGTTTGTTTACTTGCTGCATCCGCAGGTTCGGCCGATCGCAGGTCCCACTGGCCACAGTTTGCCATCACAGGCCAATGGGAGCTGCGGGAAGCGGCGCGGGCCGAAGGATGTGCTGGCCACTGCTTCCCGCAGTTCCCATCGGCCTGGAGCAGCAAACTGCAGCCAGTAGGAGCCAAGATCAGCCGAACCTGCAGACGCAGTAAGTAAACAAACCGGCCCGGACCGCCAGGGGGCTTACCCTGGCGGGCTGCATGTGAAAGGTTGCTGATCCCTGGTCTATATAACAAGACACTGTTTGGTTCATAGATTAATAGGGCTGGCTCTACACATAAAATTTGGGTCGACCTAGCTACATTGCTTAGGACTGAAAAATCTGTGTGACGCAGTTATATCCTAATCCCCACTGTAGATGCAGCTAGATCGATGGAAGAATTTCACCTATCAGAGAGGTGGACTACATACATAGACAGAAAACCCCCTTCCATTGATGTGGGAAGCATTTACACGACAGCACTACAGTGGCCAGCTACAGTGCTGTATCCAGAAGGGATCATGATGATCATCTAGTTTTACTGCCTATATAACACAGGCCATAGAACTGCTCTAAAATAATTCCTTTTGAACTGGAGCATGTCTTTTAAAAACACAATCAATCTTGGTTTAAAAATTGCCAGAGATGGAGAATGGTTGGGAGCCTATATGTCTCTATTACCACTGTGGAATGCCCTGGAGAAACCAGAGAAGATAATAAACAAAATAAAAGTTTATTCTCTGCACTAGAAATAGTTCTAGCAAGAATAAGTCAGCACACAAATAATTCATGTCTGAGGTTTATGACTAATATTTTGGAAGTACTCTTTTGGAACATTTCATTCAGAGGATAACTCCCAGGCAGTCAAACTGTCCCTCAATTTCAAGCATGCAACTCCTCCAAGGGCAGAATTTCACCGTCTGTGCTTCCAAACTCAATTCTGTTTTTGGGTTTTAGTTTGCATAAGTGCTGACTGTGCAAATGCAACTGCTTTCTAGGAATGAATTTTTCAGTAGGTCCCTTCTCTAGGGACAACAGTAGTATAGCCAAGGCTGGTAGCACTACCTATTAATAAGGTTGCCTAACCCTTCCCATTATTATACCCTGTTTTCAGTTGCTTATAATTGTGCGGAACTTTAACAGTCCAGGCTGCAATTTTCCATGCTGGGTGTCTGCCTCAGGCTGATTTTTTTTTTGCCAAGACAAAAATTCCAGCCAAAACAGTTGCAGCCATTTCTGAGAATGAGGTTAAGGGAAAATATGTTATTTTGCCCATGTAAAGAAATTCGGGTGACCTTTGCTTTGAATAAATCCATTTCCAAATTTTGGAACTGGGATTTGAAAACTGACAAGGATGAAAATTCAACCAAATTTGTCCGAGTTATAAATCTCTGAAACATCAGTTTGCACATGTTCAGTAGATACTTCTCTGACATTAGCAGTTAAAATTGCAGAAGATTCATCTACAATGGGTATGATTGAGCCTCTCACTGCCCTTAGTGCTGACCAGACTGTGCATGCACCCTCCCCACAAAACAACTCAGCATGCCCCATCCCCTCACAGCCCCGTGTATTGACCAGACTGTGCACACATCACCTCAGAGAGAGGCCGAGCTTTCTCCAGCCCAGGGATATGGGGCAAAGCCAGACTTTCCTTGCAATGACTGCTTCCAGCTGCCCTGGGCTGGGCTGGGACCAAGCACTGGAACAGAGAGCAGGGAGCCTCTCTCTCTTGTGCTCTCAACCCACCTGCTGGCATCCAGGGAGTGATTTGAATGCAGCAGGCAGAAAAGCAGGACAAACGGGGGAGGGAAAAGACTAGGATGGGACTAGGAATCTAGTAAGGCTTGGACTGGAGATGGGAGCAAGAGAAATTGTGATTGGAAATGGCTGGCTAGAACACTTGGACTCACTGGTGGAGAAGGGGTGGCTAGGAGTGAGAGGCAGGGAGTGGAGTCTGCAATAGGGAACTGTGAAGAGGCAAAGAAAGCTGGAACAAGCAGAATACGACAGAGTCAGGGAGAGACGGGGACTGAACACCAGTGGAAGAAACTGGGGGTGGGAGTAGACTGGGAGAAATGACTGGGAGCCAGTTGGCTGTGGGGGGCACCATTGCGATCAGACAAGCAGCACGGTAGAGAGGGAAGATGAGACTGGATGGACAAGGACACTTGGACTAGGAACCAGTGGGTGGATGGGGGCAGAGATGGATGAGAGGCAGATCTGATAAGGAGCTGGGGTGCAGGAGCAAACGGAGTCTAGTTTGGCAAAGACACTAGGAAAAAGAGTGGGGGAGGAGCTGTGAGGGATGCGGGAGATGTAGTTGGGATGAAAATCCCAGAGATTGAGTCTGTGACTGGGATCCAGGGAGAGGGAGAGGGGGAGACAGGGAGGGGAGAACTGGGACTCGCTGGGCAATGAAACTGGGACTGAGATGAAAAGCCTGAGGAATAAAGACTGGGACCGGGTACAGAAGAAGAATGGGACTTGGATAAGGAGCCAAGGGAAGAGAAAGGATTGGAACAGGGATAGGTTAGAGGGGACAAGGCAGAAAGGGCAAAGCTTTGGGGGTGGGGACAGGTAGAAGAGTCTGTGCCCAGTAGTACACACTTCCCTCCAGAGTCTGGAATGTAACCCAAGATTCTGGAGTTTCAGCATTTCTCTGATGTCAAGAGAGACAATATCAGTAAAACTCACTGACAATGTTTGTTTCATCCCTCTCTAGTGCTCGTCGACACAAAGGATGACACCCTACTACTGCTTTCAGTTCCCCATTAGGTCAAGTGGCAGAGATATGTGCAGTGGATCTTAAGGTTCCAGCCCATGGAGTGTCGTGAGATGGAATTTCTGGGGTTTTTTTCAGTTTACTTTTTTTAAAAATGGGAAACTATACACACAAAACTACATCAATAGAACATTATTAAGGTTGCAAAGTGAAGCACTCACGGTAAAAGTCAAGTCATGCATTATGACACGATCTTTGATTACATGATGGAATACTATTTTTTCCACAGGAAGCCTGCCGCATTCAGGGCACAGGGTGGACCTGCTCTGGGGATAAATTATGGTTGTGTAGTAAATAAGGCATTTCTCTGTAACACTCTTGCCTCATTTGTCAAAAAAGTTGGATTTTGGCAAGGGATTGCAAAAGGAGAAAGGACAATCTCATGGTTAAGATAGTTGAATGTTGCTCTAGAGAACTGGAGTGCATCCCAGCCTCTGACACAAAGTTTCTATGTGATGCTAGGCAAACCACTTAAACTAGATTTTTGACAGGTGCCACTAACTGTGTGTTTTTCATTTTCTGGGTGTCCAAGTTGAGATCCTGGGGTCTAATTTGTAAAAGTGCTGAGCACTCACAACTACAACAGAAATTAATGGGAACTGTGCTTTGAAAGTGGCATAGAATGCTAAGTATTCTGAAAAATCAGGTAGTAGTTGTTTAAAGTTTGGCACCCAAAATAATTAAAATTTATAGCAATTTGTACCTCTGCTCCTCATCTGTAAAATGGGAATACGACTATCCCTTACTTCCCAGGAGTGTTATGAAGATAAATTACTTAATGTTTGTGAAGCAATCAGATACTATACATAGAAAATGTCATGAGGATATTATTAATTCTCTCTTCAGAGCAAGGTTTGAATAATGTGCACTAAATAAGGCCTGAGCTACACATTGAACAATGAGGATAAAACAAAATACTGAATATCTGCTCATTCACGGAGCACCATCCATCCTGTACAATGAGCAAGGCAGAGATTCTGTGGAAAAAATAGTATCCAACCATGTATTTAAAGCTGTATCATAATAAACGTACACAAGGGGACCAAAATTAAAGTTGGACAGACAGCCTTAATTCTTGCATTTCCTGACTTTTGAGTTCTTGACTTTGCAACCTTAATAGTGCTCAACATAATTTTTTGTGTAATTTGAAAAAGGAACAGGATTCTCCAAAAGGATCTCTACTTCTATTTAAATCTCTTCTTCAGCATCATCTTTAAGATTTATTCTGTCTTTTGCAAGTTAAAAACTTTTCAAACTGTCTTTGTGCTAGTGTTCTCAGGCATTTTGCAAGTTAAAGAAAATAGGCTACTCTGTAGTAAAAGGGGAAAACTACATTCTGCCTTTCACTCCCAACCCAGCAAAGCACTTAAACATGTGCTTTACTTTATGCATATGAGAAGTCTCATTGACATCATTGGGACTGCTCATGTGCTTAAAGTTAAGCAAAAACTTACGTGTTCCTCTGGATCAGAGACTTAGAAGATAAAGCTTCTTAGGACAGGGGACCTTTTACACTTTATAAATAAAGAACCCCGTCTATATCTGGACTAATGTAACCATATCCATTTCTGGGCCTCTATGAAGAGTTTCACATTGCACAGATCATACTGTCCCTGAAATTTAATCTTTTTAGCGGAAATCCTTATCAGTAAGGTTTTATTTATAGGATTGAGATTGTGTACCATTGTGTTAAATTACTCTTGGCTGTGTCTTTTCTCTGCCCTTATTCATCCTTAGATTCTGAATTCTTCAGTTAGATTACCCTCTGAATTTAAACTTCTGTTAAATCTACCACACACTTTTCCTGAGCTAACTAAATTTAGTAGGACTTGAGGTCAGTAATGTTCTTTTGTTCTATTTCTTATTGATTTTTCAGGAGGGCTCGCTATTCTTCTTTGTGTCAGTTGTCAAAGCTATCAGAATTACTATTTGTACGCTTTTCAGAACATTAATTAAAACAATTTACAGATCCATGGAGTGCCCTTGACATGACTGGGCTGGAAGGTTCCTATTTATCCTACCTTTTGGTCTTGAAACAATTTGCTTCTCTTAGCCTGAATGACTACTTGTTGGCAGAATTAAAAATCTACTTTTAACACACTTCCTAGACCTTCACTTTTAGAACTCCATGATGGTAAACCTCATGTGTTTGTATTGTGAAGTCTGTGTATTAAGGAAATGGAAAATTTCTTACCAATAATTTCCTTTCTGCTAGCAGCATCTCCCACAATTCTACAGACCCTAGATGGCCCATGAATCAAGGATCAAATATCAAGTGGAATCATTACCATATCACCATCTTTCTTGGTCTAATGTAGTAATTTTGTTATTTCTGGAATAATTTTTCAAAATGTTATCCAAGATTTACAGCTTCGGAATAACTCATCTGGCAGCAAGCAGGAGGGGGAGGGCTGTGCCAAAACACTGATCTGCCTCCGTAAACTGCAAAGAGAGGAGATCTGCTGAGATGTCCATTATTGTGGGAGGTGCTGCTAGCAGAAAGAAAATTATCGGTAAGAAATTTTCCAATTTCCATTCTGCAGGCCAGTATCTCCCACAATTCTAGACATCTGGGAAATAGTGAGCAGTTAAAAACACAGAGGAAGAGAGTTATGAAACAAAAGTTTAGCAGGAAAGAATTACCCCCCTTTTTGTGAGCTCGGTTTCATCTGTCTTATTTCTGAACCACTGTCTGCAGTGTATTCCTGCCAAAGGAGGCCATCTCTGTAGGAGGTAGAAGGCCCCCCTTGTAGTGCTTAATGAAGGTGTTAGCTGTATTCCAAGTGACCATTTTGCAAATTTCCAAAGTGGACACACTTGCTTGTTCCACTCAGGAGGTTGCTAAGGATCTCATGCAATGCAACTTTATCTCTTCTCAGACAGGAGCCTCTGATGATTTTGTAGGCTTCCACAGTACATAGTCTAATACTCCTAGCGATGGAGGACTTGGAAGCCTTGAGTCCCTGGCATTTCAGGAGGAAGGACACAAATAGGGACCTGATCTTTTTGTGGATTCTTGTATGCTTGAGATTTTTTCAGTGCTCTTCTGACATCTAAGGTACGCCATGACTTTTCAGTTGGATGTTGTTTGGTATAGAAAGAAAGAAGCACAGCGTCTTGGGAAGCATAGGAGGAATTTACCTTAGGAAAAAAAGAATTCTGGTATCCTGAACACCACTTTGTCTTTGTGGAACAAGCAGTAAGGCTCCTGTATAGATAAGGCTGCCAGCTTTTGCCTGGTGGACATGACGGCTACTAAGAAACAAGTCTTAATGGATAAATAAAAGGCTGACTTTAAAGTCACAGGCTCAAAGGGATGGCTTGTCAAGGCTCTCAAAACTAGTAGTAGGTCCCATTTTGGGAAGAGTGGCCTGACAGCCGGTCTGGCTAATTGGACTGTTCAGACGAATCTGGCTACCTGTGGATTGTCTGCCAGGGAGCCCAAGGATCCTGCAAATAGCATACTACTAAGAGCCTGACATTCAATGGCACCGAGCTGAAGGCCTCAGTCTATGCCTACTTGGAGAAAGTCCAGAATGGCTTGCACTATGCTCCTGTCACAATTTGTTAAATATCGATCAGATAGAGGAGTGCGCTTTTACTGTTGATACACACATACAGGCAAAAAGCAATGTCTTAATGACTCTGGAGACAAACCGAGACTTTCTAGTTATTCCCTCTCAACAGCTAGGTTGTCAGCTGAAGCCATTTTGGGTCTGGATAAAGAAGAGGATCTTGTGAGGGTATGTCCTGTCTCCACAGAAGCTGGTGTGTGGACTCCAGCGTCAGCTCTATCAGATCTGAGAACCAAGGTCTCCTCAGCCAATGAGGAGTTTTCAGTATTACCATCGCCTGTTCTTGTTTTATTTTCTGGACCACCTTCCCAGAAAGACATAAAGTGAGCCCTGAGGCCAACTCTGCAATAAAGCATCTGTCTTGATGCAGCTGCCTCCCTTGTGAAGTATCTTGGCCTCTTTGCATTGGTACAGTTTGTGAACAGGTTGGCTGAAGGAAGGCCAAACGTCTGAACAACGAGATCAAAACCCTTGTGATTCAGGCACCACTCCGAGTTGACGACTCTATGCCTGCTGAACCCTTTGGTTCAGGTCCCCTTTGATGTGGATTGCTCTGAGGGAAAAGAGGAGCTGTTCCGCCCACCTCATTATTTCCATTGCTTACATGTGCAGTGCCAGACTCTTCATTTCCCCCTTGGTTGTTTAAATATGCAATCACAATTGTACTGTCTGATTGAATCAGATTGTTCTGCCTTAGGGTGGGCTAGAACCTTTTCAGAACTAGCTTAACTTCTCTGAGAGGTTTATGCTGTGAGCCTTTTCCTCCTGGCTCCAGAGGCCCTAGGCTGTTCAGGTCTGCAAATGAGCTCCCCAGCCCTCCAGGCTGGTGTTGGTTGTAAGGATGAAAGGATCTGGAAGGCAGATGGGCATGCCTTTATGGACATTGTTGTGGCTGTGACCACTGTAAGGAGTTGAACACTTGTGCTGGAAACCATACTTGAGCTTTCATGTTTTTTGGGAAGTCATCCCAGACTTTTAGTATGAAGACTTGAAGATTTCTGATGCATGATGGTGCCAATGGAGTGATCCCTATGCACGACACCAGGAGTCCTATCAGTTGAAGGCTATGGTAGGTCTTTTGCAGCTCTGGACCAAGAAAATAAATTCCAGGATGGAACAAGCGAACTTTTCTTGGTACTGATGATGAAGATGCCCACCTTGAAGAGATTCAACACCTGAGAGGTGGCCCTGTAGCTGATTGCAATGGAGCTCTGATCAGGATGTCATCTAGGAAAGGGGACAGGTGAGTTTCCTGCAACCTGAGTCTAGCTATTATCACCAGTAACCTATTTGTAAGAACTCTGGCCAAATGGAAGTGTTTGCTACTGATAATGTTTGCTGCTGGAGATTAACCTCAGAAGTCTGAGGTGACATGGTCTCATGAGGATATGGAGATATGCAGCTGCTAGAACTACTTAAGTAAAGAAGTCCCCCAAGGACAGGGATGGCACCATAGATGCCAGGATCTCCATCTGAAACTTCATTTTCTTCATCCATTTGCTGATCCTTTTGAGGCTCTGATACCATCCATACACTTCTATACAATGAAGAATCATAGAATAAAAAAAAAACAGGGAACTGTAGGACTGGAAGGGACTTTCGGAGGTGATCCAGTACAGTCCCCTGCAGTTAAGGCAGGACTATGTAATAGCTAGACCATTTCTGACAGGTGTTTGTCTAACCTGTTCTTAAAACTTCCAATAATGGAGTTTCCACAGGCAATTCGTTCCAGCGCTTAAGTACCATGACAGTTAGGAAGTTTTTCCTAATGTCCAACCTAAACCACTTGCTGCAATTTAAGCCCATTGCTTCTTGTTCTATCCTCAGAGGTTCTCAAGAACAATTTTCACCCTCCTTCTGTAATAACCATTTATGTACTTGAAAACCGTTATCGTGTCCCCTCTCAGTCTTCTCTTCTCCAGACTAAACAAACCCAATGTTTTCAATCTTTCCACATAGGTCATGTTTTCAAGATATTTAATTATTTTTTGGTCTTCTCTGTATTTTCTCCAACTTGTCCACATCTTTCCTGAAATGTCGTACCCAGAACTGGACACAATACTCCAGCTGATTCCTTATCAGCAAGGAGTAGAGCAGAAGAATTACTTCTCATGTCTTGCTTACAACACTCCTGCTAATACATCCCAGAATCGTGTTCACTTCTTTTGCAAAAATTCTACACTGTTGACTCATACTTAGCTTGTGTTCTACTATAACCCCCAGACCCCTTTCCGCATTACTCCTTCCTAGGCAGTCATTTCCTATTTTGTATGTGTGCATTTGATTGTTCCTTCCTAAATGGAGTACTTTGCATTTGTCCTTCTTGAATGTCATCCTATCTACTTCAGACCATTTCTCCAGTTTGTCCAGATCATTTTGAATTTTAATTCTATCCTCCAAAGCACTTCCTACCCCTCCCAGATTTATATCATCCACAAACTTTACAAGTGTACTCTCTATGCCATTATCTAAATCATTTATGAAGATTAAGAAGATGGAGCAAAAGTGGAACCAAGAGAGCCTTTCTTCTGTTGAAACACTCTCTGTGACTCCCATATCCAGAAGATGGCATATTTCATCCTGGATCAGATAGTGTTTTATGGGGTTGTTGGACATGGGTAACTAGATGAAGAATGGATGGGGTGGAGCCTGCAGCTTGATGGAGTATCCCTGGCTCACTATTTCCCTAACCCATTTGTCTGTCATCAGTGAAAACCAATCCTCTAGAAAATGGGAAATATTGCCATTTCAGCTCTGGAGGGAAGCCTATGCAATCTTTGTCAAAGTGGATTTTGCAAGGGCTGAGATCCCTCTGGACTTTCTCCCTGGACCTTGATTCCATTGTTTTCCCTTGGGGAATCTGCTGTCCCTTTTCTGGTACCTCTGTGAGGACGATGAGCGAAAGGCTGGTCTCCCTAAAGGCTGGTCTATATTCCCTTTTGAGGGCACTTGGAGGGGAAGAGAAAGACACTTTGGATTTGCTGCACTGTCAGCTACCACCATATCTAGCCTTTTTCTCCAAAAAGGAGGGAGCCTGTAAACTTGGCCAAGCATAGCACTTGATTAGAGTGAACATCTCACCTTCCAGGGGTTGGAGCCATAAGTGACGCCTGGCTACTGAGCTGGAGACCATGGCTTAGGCTGAGAACCTTATTGCATCCTCTGAAGTATTGGCGACAAACACTGTTGCTAGGGAGACTTTCTTTAAAGTTTCAGAGTAACAGCCGTGTTAGTCTGTATTCGCAAAAAGAAAAGGAGGACTTGTGGCACCTTAGAGACTAACCAATTTATTAGAGCATAAGCTTTCGTGAGCTACAGCTCACTTCCTCAGATGCATATCGTGGAAACACATGGCAGTTTCCACGATATGCATCTGAGGAAGTGAGCTGTAGCTCACGAAAGCTTATGCTCTAATAAATTGGTTAGTCTCTAAGGTGCCACAAGTCCTCCTTTTCTTTCTTTAAAGTGGAGCCAAAGTCAGCATGATCTCTGTCTTTAAGGGATTTGAGATCTTCCAGCCATGAAAGAGATGCTGGGACAGTGGTGGAGGAGGCTTCAATGCCCTTTCTGGGAGTGGTCTCCATTTTTCTATTGTTGGGGTCATTAATGAAGAACTCTCTTTCTGAGGGAATAACCATATCCTTGGTGAGGGATGCTAAAGCTAGATCTTGAGGTCACTGTTGTTAATGTGTTTGCCCTATCAGGCTTGTTCCATTCAACACTAATCACCTCCTCGAAGAAGGACTGAAGAGATATTGCAGCCCCAGGGAAGGATGTTGAGGGGAGAAATTTACTCTGAGACTTACTCTCAGGAGCCTGCCCAGAGGGATTTCAGAGCGAGACAGCTCACCTTCCTCAGTGGAGGAGGAGTCAGAAGACTCATATCTTCTAGGTTTTTATTTTGCTTTTTTCCCCCCTCCTTTTTACCCTTTTTAGGATTTTTAACCTTTTCTGTGAACTTTGGGAGTGTAGAATCTCTGCTTCAGCTTTGGTGAGGCCTTCTTGTAGTTTGCTCTCCTTAGGGCCTGGTGAGGTCTCTCTTGGAATTCTCCTGATTGGGTCCCATTTCACTGGAAGGTGGGGGGCACTCACTGTCAGAGCCCTTCTGGTCAGCTTGGGAGGGAAGGGGGCTGATTAGAAACCCTACTTATTTCCCCAAAACACTAAGAACCCACTTTAGGGAGGGGGACTTGTGGCCCCACAAGTGTCCCCTCTTTCTGCTCATCAGCGATCACCCTGGGGATTTATATCCTCTCAGTTGAGTGGTCAGGGTTCTCCTCACTTTTGGAGCCTCTTCTTGCTCTGCACTGGGGTTCCTGGTCCATTGTTCCCTCATTGCTGTGTCGGCGGGTAGGGCATCCCCCTTACCTATCTGATTTATAATTGGAGTTAGGGACAGAAGGCTGGGTGTACACTGGGAACAACTAGTCATTTCTAAGCCTGGGAAGGCTGCCGCACACAGATTTTACCTGGTGCTTGCTCGGCTGCTCTGCCAACCCTGCAAGGGGCAGAGTAGCCATCAGAGAGATGCTGCAGTGGAAACTCAGGGAGGGTTAAACCACCAAAGGGTTAACTGACTTAGGGAGGAGGAGGGATGCTGAGGAGGGAAAACACTGTTCCCCACTGCCTCAAAAAAACTGGGCAGAGAAGTTAACATAGAAAGAGTAAGGAAGGGAACAAAAGAAACTGCCAAAGAGTCTGGAAGCAAGCAGGAGCAGTGGGGACATGGCCAGACTGTGCGGTGCCAAATGCTGATCAGCCTCTGGGAGGTGCAGAGAGAGGAGAGCAGCGCGGATATCCAGAATTGTGGAGAAGCTGGGCTGCAGAAAAGAATGGCTACTTATCTTGGTTACTTACCTTATAGTACTGTGGGCCTTTGAGATGTATTGTACAAATAGATTCCACTTGGTACATGTGCACCCCATTTGTGAGAGACCAGATTCTTTTGATGAATAGTGTTCATTGGGGCCACACCTGCCCCCTAGATGTTCCCAGGCCCCTCCACCCAAGAGCATAAAGGGAAGAATGGGCCTAACCATCCCTCAATGCCCTCACCAATACAGGACCCCAGGGGGGCAGGATTTCATAATAGCAGGAAAGAAAGGCAGTTGGTGGAATCCATCTAGAAAACATATCTCACAGAACCACAGTTACTGTTCAGTAAGTAAGTGACTGTTCTTTCTTCTTCAAGTGATTGTCCACAGGAATTCTATGCTTGGTGATTGACAAGCGGTTGTCTGTTTGCTTGAAGGTGGGCAGTAGGAATCCTGCTTAAGCACTGACTCCAGAACAGCCGTAGCAAAGTGAGCTTCTGATCTGGAAGCCTCTAACAATGTGTCTTGTAAAGGTGTGGACTGAGATCTATGTAGCTCCCCTACAGATTTTACCCCCGGGGGAATTCTGTGCCAAAATTCTGTGCACATTTTAAAATTCTGCATATTTTATTTGTCAAAATAACATAATATAATCATACCCGTTTCAATTATTTTTGGTAATTTATTTCAAAATACCTGTCAGCAAGTACGCCTGTAACAATAAAGACAACAAAAAAGATTCAGGAAATGTTTGTTTGTTTTTACAAATAGATTCCTTACTAGATATATTTACAGAATTTTGAGTAATAATTCATTTAAACTACAATATAGAAACAAATTTCCCACACCCCTCAGAAGCAGTGCAAAGGCTTGGGAAGTCAGGGGTAATGGAGGAGCTGAGGGAGAGGGAAGTAATTGCCTGGGAGTGAACCTGGAGGGCTGCTGGGTGTGGGTGGGAGAAGTATGGAACAGGTTTGGGAGTGCACAAGGGAGATTATTAGGGAGCTGGGAAGCCTCCCCCATGCAGACCCTGGCTGACCCCTAACCTCTCCCATTCAGTCAGGCACATCTGCCCCTGTTCCCTTGTGTCCCTACACCTCCCTTCCCCCTGTCCCCAAGTGTCCCTGCACCCCCACTCAGCCACTTCCTCCCCCCCTCATCCCCATGTGGCCTGCATCCCCACTCAGACTCCCCCTATCCCCATATGTCCCAGCACCCCCACTCCTATTCAGCTCCTGGCTCAATGCTGTCACCCATTAGGTCTGTCCCCCATCCCCCCCCCCCCGACTAGCCATTCTGAACCACAGTTTGTGTGACCCCAGCAGCCTTAAGTGCCCTGCTCTGTCTGTTCCCCCCACATCCCATACTTCCTCACTTGGCTTTGCTATGAGGAACACAACCAGTGCCCCCTCCCTCTCAGTGTCTGGCTACTCTAGCCCATGACTCAGCTGCCCTCTGTTTTGGGGCCAAAGCAGCCCCTGGTGGGCGAAAGGTGTACTTGCAGCCTCTCTCCAGCAGAATCTATTTTCTGTGGCAGACATAAATTTTGTGAGTGCCCAGTGGAACAGAATATCTCCAGGAGTAAGATTTCAGAAACAAGGAAATTCTTCAAACAGGCAGCAGCAGAGGCTGCCTGAGCTCTAGTGGAATGAACTCTAAAGTGACTAGGTGGATATAACTTGGCTAGCACTCAAAATGTTCCTATACAGTCATAGAACCACTTAGATAATGTCTCTGAAGGGATAGTGCCTGTCCTTTAACCCTCTCTGAAAAGGGTATAAATAGCTTAGGGTGTGTGTTTGCTTGCTGAGGAAGTATCCGAGCGTGTGTTTGCTGGGGGGGCAGTGTGAGAGCCTGAGTGAGTGTCTGATTGGCTGCTAGCCTGCAGGGGGCGGGCAGTAGGGTGTCTGTTTGTTTGCGACAGGGAAGCCTGGCTGTTTAAAAATAGCCAGAGCTTCGCGAACCAGCTGAGCGGCGGGGACAGCAGAGCAGCACACAGCAGGAGTTTGCCTGGGAGTTCGCCTGGAGGGAGCCCAGTGAGGCTTACGTCTTGCAAACTGCTCTGAGGAAGCTCATAGTAGGAAGGTGATATGGAAGGGGGGGGTTCAGCTGTTGTGACCTGCACTGGATGTGCCATGTTTGTCTTTTTTCCACAGGACAGAAGCGACTTTGTCTGTACAAAGTGCAAGCTGGTCTCCATATTGGAAGAGAAGATTGAAGGTCTGGAGCAACAGATAACGACCCTGCGTTGCATACGGGAAACTGAGGATTTCCTGGACGAAACTCAGGATAGGCTTCTAGGGGCACAAAGCTCTACAGATATAGAGCAGGTTGCACAGAGGAGCCAAGAGGCCAGTGAAGAAGCTTGGCAACATGTGACCTCCAGAAGAGGTAAGCGGAATGTCCGGGTTCCAGTAACACAGACACAGGTAACTAACCGCTTTCATGTTCTCTCCACAGGTATCGTTGCGGAGAGTGGACCAGATGATATGTCTGGGGCGAGAAAGCAGAAGGAGACTCCGCTGGTTGGAAGGCATGAGATGCGCTGTCCTGAGGTTGGGGGTTCCACGACCACCACCCCCAAGAGGAGAAGGCGGGTGGTGGTGGTCGGGGACTCTCTCCTCCGGGGGACTGAGTCATCTATCTGCCGCCCTGACTGGGAAAACCGAGAAGTCTGCTGCTTGCCAGGGGCTAAGATTCGTGATGTGACGGAGAGACTGCCGAGACTCATCAAGCCCTCGGATCGCTACCCCTTCCTGCTTCTCCACGTGGGCACCAATGATACTGCCAAGAATGACCTTGAGCGGATCACTGCGGACTATGTGGCTCTAGGAAGAAGAATAAAGGAGTTTGAGGCGCAAGTGGTGTTCTCGTCCATCCTCCCCGTGGAAGGAAAAGGCCTAGGTAGGGAGCGTCGAATCGTGGAAGTCAACGAATGGCTACGCAGATGGTGTCGGAGAGAAGGCTTTGGTTTCTTTGACCATGGGATGGTGTTCCATGAAGGAGGAGTGCTGGGCAGAGACGGGCTCCATCTTACGAAGAGAGTGAAGAGCATCTTTGCCAGCAGGCTGGCTAACCTAGTGAGGAGGGCTTTAAACTAGGTTCACCGGGGGAAGGAGACCAAAGCCCTGAGGTAAGTGGGAAAGCGGGATACCGGGAGGAAGCACAGGCAGGAATGTCTGTGAGGGGAGGGCTCCTGCCTCATACTGGCAATGAGGGGCGATCAACAGGTTATCTCAAGTGCTTATATACAAATGCACAAAGCCTTGGAAACAAGCAGGGAGAACTGGAGGTCCTGGTGATGTCAAGGAACTATGACGTGATCGGAATAACAGAGACTTGGTGGGATAACTCATGTGACTGGAGTACTGTCATGGATGGTTATAAACTGTTCAGGAAGGACAGGCAGGGCAGAAAAGGTGGGGGAGTAGCACTGTATGTAAGGGAGCAGTATGACTGCTCAGAGCTCTGGTACGAAACTGCAGAAAAACCTGAGTGTCTCTGGATTAAGTTTAGAAGTGTGTGCAACAAGAGTGATGTAGTGGTGGGAGTCTGCTATAGACCACCGGACCAGGGGGATGAGGTGGATGAGGCTTTCTTCCGGCAGCTCACGGAAGCTACTAGATCGCATGCCCTGATTCTCATGGGTGACTTTAATTTTCCTGATATCTGCTTGGAGAGCAATACAGCGGTGCATAGACAATCCAGGAAGTTTTTGGAAAGCGTAGGGGACAATTTCCTGGCGCAAGTGCTAGAGGAGCCAACTAGGGGGGGTGCTTTTCTTGACCTGCTGCTCACAAACCGGGTAGAATTAGTGGGGGAAGCAAAAGTGGATGGGAATCTGGGAGGCAGTGACCATGAGTTGGTTGAGTTCAGGATCCTGACGCAGGGAACAAAGGTAAGCAGCAGGATACGGACCCTGGACTTCAGGAAAGCAGACTTCTACTCCCTCAGGGAACGGATGGCCAGGATCCCCTGGGGGACTAACTTGAAGGGGAAAGGAGTCCAGGAGAGCTGGCTGTATTTCAAGGAATCCCTGTTGAGGTTACAGGGACAAACCATCCCGATGAGTCGAAAGAATAGTAAATATGGCAGGCGACCAGCTTGGCTTAATGGTGAAATCCTAGCGGATCTTAAACATAAAAAAGAAGCTTACAAGAAGTGGAAGGTTGGACATATGACCAGGGAAGAGTATAAAAATATTGCTCGGGCATGTAGGAATGTTATCAGGAGGGCCAAATCGCACCTGGAGCTGCAGCTAGCCAGAGATGTCAAGAGTAACAAGAAGGGTTTCTTCAGGTATGTTGGCAACAAGAAGAAAGCCAAGGAATGTGTGGGCCCCTTACTGAATGAGGGAGGCAACCTAGTGACAGAGGATGTGGAAAAAGCTAATGTACTCAATGCTTTTTTTGCCTCTGTTTTCACTAACAAGGTCAGCTCCCAGACTGCTGCGCTGGGCATCACAAAATGCGGAAGAGATGGCCAGCCCTCTGTGGAGATAGAGGCGGTTAGGGACTATTTAGAAAAACTGGACGTGCACAAGTCCATGGGGCCGGACGAGTTCCATCCGAGAGTGCTGAAGGAATTGGCGGCTGTGATTGCAGAGCCACTGGCCATTATCTTTGAAAACTCGTGGCGAACCGGGGAAGTCCCGGATGACTGGAAAAAGGCCAATGTAGTGCCAATCTTTAAAAAAGGGAAGAAGGAAGATCCTGGGAACTACAGGCCAGTCAGCCTCACCTCAGTCCCTGGAAAAATCATGGAGCAGGTCCTCAAAGAATCAATCCTGAAGCACTTGCATGAGAGGAAAGTGATCAGGAACAGCCAGCATGGATTCACCAAGGGAAGGTCATGCCTGACTAATCTAATCGCCTTTTATGATGAGATTACTGGTTCTGTGGATGAAGGGAAAGCAGTGGATGTATTGTTTCTTGACTTTAGCAAAGCTTTTGACACGGTCTCCCATAGTATTCTTGTCAGCAAGTTAAGGAAGTATGGGCTGGATGAATGCACTATAAGGTGGGTAGAAAGCTGGCTAAATTGTCGGGCTCAACGGGTAGTGATCAATGGCTCCATGTCTAGTTGGCAGCCGGTATCAAGTGGAGTGCCCCAAGGGTCGGTCCTGGGGCCGGTTTTATTCAATATCTTCATAAATGATCTGGAGGATGGTGTGGATTGCACTCTCAGCAAATTTGCGGATGATACTAAACTGGGAGGAGTGGTAGATACGCTGAAGGGGAGGGATAGGATACAGAAGGACCTAGACCAGTTGGAAGATTGGGCCAAAAGGAATCTGATGAGGTTCAATAAGGATAAGTGCAGGGTCCTGCACTTAGGATGGAAGAACCCAATGCACAGCTACAGACTAGGGACCGAATGGCTAGGCAGCAGTTCTGCAGAAAAGGACCTAGGGGTGACAGTGGACGAGAAGCTGGATATGAGTCAGCAGTGTGCCCTTGTTGCCAAGAAGGCCAATGGCATTTTGGGATGTATAAGTAGGGGCATAGCGAGCAGATCGAGGGACGTGATTGTTCCCCTCTATTCGACATTGGTGAGGCCTCATCTGGAGTACTGTGTCCAGTTTTGGGCCCCACACTTCAAGAAGGATGTGGATAAATTGGAGAGAGTCCAGCGAAGGGCAACAAAAATGATTAGGGGACTGGAACACATGAGTTATGAGGAGAGGCTGAGGGAGCTGGGATTGTTTAGCCTGCAGAAGAGAAGAATGAGGGGGGATTTGATAGCTGCTTTCAACTACCTGAAAGGGGGTTCCAAAGAGGATGGCTCTAGACTGTTCTCAATGGTAGCAGATGACAGAACGAGGAGTAATGGTCTCAAGTTGCAGTGGGGGAGGTTTAGATTGGATATTAGGAAAAACTTTTTCACTAAGAGGGTGGTGAAACACTGGAATGCGTTACCTAGGGAGGTGGTAGAATCTCCTTCCTTAGAGGTTTTTAAGGTCAGGCTTGACAAAGCCCTGGCTGGGATGATTTAACTGGGAATTGGTCCTGCTTTGAGCAGGGGGTTGGACTAGATGACCTTCTGGGGTCCCTTCCAACCCTGATATTCTATGATTCTATGATTCCTGAATAATTTTGTTCTGTCGATGTAAAATGACAGTACCTTTACAATATGTGAAGTTTAGGTTTCTCTGAGGAAGAGTGAGTCTTTGGGAAGAATATTGGGATATAAATTAGTTTACATGGAATTCTGAAACAACCTTGGGATGAGGCCTGAGTGTGACCCTGTCCTTATGAAATAGTATGTAAGGCAACCTGCTATGAGGGCCTGAATCTTCCCTATTCTTTGACCTGCTGTAATGGTCACTAAAAAGGCAGCCTTCATTGTCAGACGGTATAGTGAGCTGGTTGCTAGGGGCTCTAATGGGGACACATCAATCCTGCTAGTACTATACAGAGGTGCCAAGGGAGAGAAGGGGATGGCAAACAAAAGGAGAAACATGAATGAGATCTTTAATGAACCTTACCACTTTAGGGTGGGAAAATACAGTATGGTCTTATATAGGAGTGCAATATGCAGATATTGCTGTTAGATAGAGCCATATGGATCTGACAGAAAGTCTAGATTGTACCATGGCTAGCAGATAGTCCAATATTGCAGAAATGGGTGTTGTGAAGGAAGACAGATGGTGCTGAGATCCCCACACAGAAGCGAAAAGTCAGTCTAGTTGAGGCTTTCCTGCTTTGGAACAGAACATTCTGAACGTCAGCTGAACAGCCTCTTTTGGTGGATATCATCCAGCTAGCATCCAAGCTGTTATATGTAAGGAGGTTGAATATGGGTGCAGGGTTTAACCATTATTCTGAGAGACTATGTCAGGAAGAGCTGGCAAGGAGTTCAGTGGCTGCATAGAAATGTTAATTAGGTCCAAATACCAGAACTACATGGCCCAGGCTGAAGCTCTCATAATCATCAAACCTATGTGTTGCCTCAGTTTCCTCAGAACCATTGTATCATGGGAATCAGTGGAAAGGCATACATCAGTCCCAGTGTTCAGGGGATGAAAAAGATATCTGGCCAGGGAGCCTGGACTGAAATCCCCAATGGAACAAAATGTTTGACTCTTCTTGTTCTGGTGTGTGGCAAATAGGTCTACTTCTGGGAATTCCCACTTAAGAAAGATGTTCTGCAGGACTTAATATTTGACAGACCATGAGTTATTGTTGAGAAGTGTGTGCTGAGTCGATCTGCCAAAGTATTCTGAAGACTAGGAAGGTACCGAGCCACTGTTGTGATGTAATTCGGAATGCACCAACCTATTTATGCATGTTATACTTATCATAGAAGATTAGAGTTGGAAGGGACCCCAGGAGATTATCTAGTCCAACCCCCTGCTCAAAGCAGGACCAACCCCAACTAAATAATTCCAGCCAGGGCTTTGTCAACCCGAGCCTTAAAAACCTCTAAGGATGGAGATTCCACCACCTCCCTAGGAAACCCATTCCAGTGCTTAACCATGCGCCTAGTGAAATAGTGTTTCCTAATCCAACCTAGACCTCCCACACTGCAACTTGAGACCATTTCTCCTTGTTCTGTCATCTGCCACCACTGAGAACAGCTTAGCTCCATCCTCTTTGGAACCCCCCTTCAGGTAGCTGAAGGCTGCTAGCAAATGCCCCCTCACTCTTCTCTTCCGCAGACTAAATAAGCCCAGTTCCCTCAGCCTCTCCTCATAAGTCATGTGCTCCAGCCCCCTAAATGATTTTCGTTGCTCTCTGATGGACTCTCTCCAATTTGTCCACATCCTTTCTGTAGTGGGGGGGCGGGAGGGGGGCAAAACTTGACCCAATACTCCAGATGTGGCCTCACCAGTGCCGAATAGAGGGGAATAATCACTTCCCTCAATCTGCTGGCAATGCTCCTACTAATGCAGTCCAATGTGCCGTTAGCCTTCTTGGCAACAAGGGCACACTGTTGACTCATATCCAACTTCTCGTCCACTGTAATCCCCAGGTTCCTTTCTGCAGAACTGCTGCTTAGCCAGTCGGTCCCCAGCCTGTAGCAGTGCATGGGATTCTTCCATCCTAAGTGCAGGACTTTGCACTTGTCCTTGTTGAACCTCATCAGATTTCTTTTGGCCCAATCCTCCAATTTGTCTAGGTCTCTCTGGACCCTATAGCATATCTACCTCTCCCCCCAGCTTAGAGGGTGTAATCCATCCCATCATTGAGATCATTAATGAAGATGTTGAATAAAACTGGCCCCAGGACCGATCCCTGGGGCACTCTGCTTGATACCATCTGCCAACTACACATTGAACTATTGATCATGACCCATTGGCCATATCAGCCAAACTCCAAATAACATGTGGCTTATTATCAGGTCCTTCTTTCTAAGTATGATTATATAAAATGAGATAAGTTGTCTCAATTTGTGCACAAGCTTCAAAAAGAACATCAAGAGGAGATGATGGTCTCATTTCTTCAGGACCTTCTCTCTGGGTGTAGATTTGGGAGATCCCTGCTCTTCTAATGTTTTCTGGACAGCAGTCACTCCAAGTAAACCCGTGGGAATAAAACTATTCAAATCTCATGGAAGGGATCTGATACCTCCGGTCAGCTCACTTTGATGTGGAAAGGATGGGCATTTGCATGTAGCATGGATCTTTTGCAGGGTCCCACAGTCCTTCATTTATGGCCATCATGAGCCTGCTGGGCGTGGAAAAGTGTAAGATGTCCTGGAGTTTATGTGTTTTTTTCTTTACCACTTCCATTGGTATATCCAGGGTCTCTGGGACAGCTTGAAGTCCTCCACTGAGGCAGACATAGAAAGGTTCACAGCCTCATCCAGGTGAGATCACATTGGGGACCGGTTGTTCTTCCCCTTGCACTTGAGGCTCTTCTTCACTTTCATCCTCCTGCCTGTCCAGGACCTCAGGCTGTACTATCTGACCTGGCTGGAATGACCTATACTGCTTCTTTGAGGAGGGGGATCTAGCTGTGGAAATGGCAGATGATGCAAGCATTCTAGAATTTGACTGCACTCCCTCGGTCATCCCATAGGGCCATAGTTAGTAGGGTTATGAACACTGAGTTGGTATCAGGAGGGATGCTCCCTATGAATCCCAGGTCTCTTTCTGCTACCTCTCAGAATCCTCTCAAGAATCCCTTCCTGACATTTTTTGGGCTACCCAAAGAGGGAAAGGTGGATGGGTGGGAGATGACTCCCTCCTGTGGCTAAATGAAGATGAGGAGAAGGATTTCATTTCCTCCAAAGGAGGAGCATTCTATTGGAAGTGCCTAGTCTCTTATAGGGAGAGGTCAGTACTGGGCAGACCTCTGATAACTCAGAAGCTGGGTGTCTTGGATATCACTATCTTCAATCGCTCAAGAAGAGATGAGTCTGGTACCATGCTCACAGATAAGTGACTTGGTACCGAATATAGGCTGGGTACTGAAATAGCTGGTATTAAGGTACTGGGTTCCAAGGTGATCAGAATAGAGGTGCTTCTGATACCAAGATACTTGATGCCAGGGCTCTGGGTACTGACACATCTGGTGTCAAGGTCGGCATCAAAGGGTCAGTATTGAGAGATATGCGATCCATAGAATTAGAGATGTTCTTTCATTTAAACAAACAAATCACTCTAATTGTCACCACCAGAGGCAGCACCATGTAGCAAAAGTATTATAGGCATGGCTGGTAGCCCCACCTATTACTGGGATTGTCTGACACTTCCCATTATAACACCCTGTTAGCAGTTGCTTAGAACTTTACCAAACCTAAACTAATCAGGCTACAATTTTCCATACCACCTGTCTGCATCAGGCTAAACTGTTCTGGAAAATGTCAGCAAAAACAATTCAGCCAGTTCCAAGAACTAGGCTAAGGAAAAATAAATGGTTTTGCAATGTGAAAAAAATTCTGGTGACCTTTTCTTTGGGAAGTTCTAACATCCCCAAGGACCTGTACAACCTTAAGTCATTCCCCTTGTTTGTATGCATTATGGTACGGTCTTTAGTTACATTATCACATACCATTTTTTCCTGAGGACCCCTGCCTCATTCAGTGAACAAGGTGGATCTGCTCTGGGGTTGAATCAGGGCTGTGTAGTAAAGTGTCATTTGGTGCGGAAGTTGGAAGGTGCGTAGGACAGCTGGTTGGAATTTTTTTGATGGAATGGATTTTTCCATCAGAAAATGTTGATTCATCAACATCAAAATGTTTTGAAGGAATGTGACAAGTTAGACTAAATTCCAGTGGAAACCAGGCAGATTTCTAAACCTGCCTGGTCTTCTCCCTACTTGCTGGCTCCTAAGTAGTGCACGTTCCTGAATCCATGGCAGCCCAGGGGGCGTTGCCTCAGAGCTGGAGTTCCCAGGGCTTCCATGATCCCTGAGCTTCCTGACTCCCAGGACTCCTGACAGCTCAGGGAGCCTCAGGGAACACATCAAAGATGTCAAAACAAAATGTTATTTTGACTGTTTCTAAACAAAATTATTGGAATTCCCATTCCACAGAAATTTCAAACTTTCATTCTTTTTTGGAATATTTTTTAAATATCAGAACTTTCCTCAGAGGAGAAATGCTGGTTTCTAGCCAGCTCTAGTCTGTAGAGAATGAAGCTTGGGAATCCAGGAAGAGAAGAAAACAGTCTCATGGCAAAGGTAGTGGAATGCTGCCCTGGAGAACTGCATTCTGTCCCTGCTTCTACCAAAGACTTCTTATGTAATGCCAGGTAACCACTTATACCAAACTATTAAGTGTGTGTTCCTCATTTTCTGGGTACCTGACTTGAGACTCTGGAATCTGATTTATAGAAGTGCTGAGCACTCACAGCTGAAACTGGTATATGCTATATAATGCCAATTATTCCTCTCCTCATGGGAGTGTTGTGAATTCTTGTGAAGCACTCAGAAATTACAATGATGTGTGCCATAGCAATTATGTTCAGAGCAGATCTTGAAGAGTATACAGTAAATAAGTAGTGATGCCACACACTGACCAATGAAGAGAAAACAAAATATTGAATAGCTGCTCATTATGTGAACACCATCCATTCTGTGCAATGAATGAGGCAGGGACCTGTGGAAAACACAATCATGTAAGCACCAGAATGCATATGCACAAAGGGACTAAATTAAGGTTTCATATGCAACCTTAAAACTGGCATATCAAAACTTCTGAGTGCTTGACATTGTAATTACAGGTTTCAGAGTTAATTACAATAATCTTCTTTTAACACAGTTTTTGCAATATATAAGAACATAAGAATGGCCATACTGGGTCAGACCAAAGGTCCATCTAGCCCAGTATCCTGTCTTCCGACAGTGGCCAATGTCAGGTGCCTCAGAGGGAATGAACAGAACAGGTAATCATGAGGTGATCCAGTCCCTGTTGCTCATTCCCAGCTTTTGGCAAACAGAGGCTAGGGACACCATCCCTGCCCAACCTGGTTAATAGCCATTGATGGACCTATTCATCATGAATTTATCTAGTTCTTTTTTGAACCCTGTTATAGTCTTGGCCTTCACAACATCCTCTGGCTAAGAGTTCCATGGGTTGACTGTGCATTGTGTGAAGAAATACTTCCTTTTGTTTGTTTTAAACCTGCTGCCTATTAATTTCTTTTAGTGAGCCCATACACATATATGTGTGTGTGTGTTAAGTACAGCCATATTTATATTTGTTCCTGAAAAATAGACTGATTATATACTGATAATGTACAATAATGCAGCGTTCAGACTTTGTAATGTGAAATGGGGAAAGGGGTTAAAGTCTTTTGTGGAATGCTTGAAGAGTATCATCCCCAGTAAATTATTTAGAATACTTAAAAAGAAAGGGAGTACTTGTGGCACCTTAGAGACTAACAAATTTATTTGAGCATAAGCTTTCATGAGCTACAGCTCACTTCATCCGATGCATTCAGTGGAAAATACAGTGGGGAGATTTATATACATAGAGAACATGAAACAATGGGTGTTACCATCACTTTTGTTACAGTGTGTATGGTAACACCCATTGTTTCATGTTCTCTGTGTATATAAATCTCCCCACTGTATTTTCCACTGAATGCATCCGATGAAGTGAGCTGTAGCTCATGAAACTTATGCTCAAATAAATTTGTTAGTCTCTAAGGTGCCACAAGTACTCCTTTTCTTTTTGCAGATGAGAATACTTAATGATTGTTGAAATCTTGGCCATTCCAAACATTTAAAAAATGCTTTCCAGAAGATTTCAGAGTCTCAGGTATAATCTCTGGTGGAGATGATGTGGCACTATCCACAGAGGGCGACTCCATCAGAGATATGATAAATTATCTAAATCCCTCCCTTTGATTTTAGAGTGGCACATCACTGTCTTTAACTACTGTTGGATGCTGTATCTCATCTGACATGAACAGTCTGGAAATGCCACTCCCATTGGCTATTATTGCTGTTACAGTCCTAGAAAACATTTTAAATGCAAAGAAAAAATAAAGTGAATAGAATTTTACATAGGTGAAATTTTAAAATATGTCATTCTAACAATTAAAGACCCATATGATATTCAGAGCTTCATTTATTAGCATTCCACTAAGTTCATAGCACTCTTTATGAAATATCTTTTTTAACCATATATTCAAAGTAAATTGATCTGTTGAATTATTAATACTATAGTTTCTCACCTGTTGTTGTCTACATAACGTATCAGCATTGGATAGAAGGCATAGAGGTCTCGGCAAAGAACTGCAAACTCATCTAGAATGAGTAGCTCTGCTTCTTGGGTATCACTTTTACTGTCTGCTCTTAGTTGCTCCTCCTCCATTACTATCTTTATAGCTTTCTTCTTTAGTTTCTCCAGAGTTGGAATAAAGTGGGTTTTCAACAGATCAGGCCTGGCTTTGCTGATGATAGGTTGAGCATAAACTGCACATTTAAAGAAAAAAGTAATTCCCAATTAATTTAATCTTGTTAATGCTAATGCTTTTTATTTCTATAGCACTTTTTCATCCAGTGATCTTGGAGCATCTTATACCCATTAAGAAAGCATCACTGTAACCTTGTGAGGTAGTTGTTATATAGAGAGTGATAACAACAAATAACTGGGAATCTGGAATGCATAAATTATAATCCTAGATTTGTTACCTAATTCAATTATGGCTTTTGGTAAATCACACCTCTCTGACTCAAACTATCAAATTTGTGTAAAATTGGAGTTATAATACAAATACTTTTCTGTCAGAAATATTGTGAAGTTCAGTTTGATAGCATGTATAAAGTAACCTGAACATGAAAAAAGCCGTCGACGTGCTAAGCATTATTGTTATTTCATCACCTTCACAGATGGGAAACAGAGAGGATAAACTTGCTCAAGGTCACAGAGCTAGTTCATAGAAGAATTATCAACATAACGCAGGTCTCTTGAGCTTCTAAAGACCATGCTGTAAACACTACATAATACTCCCTCCTTAAGTGAATATAGGGCCAGATCTTGTGAGCACTGGGCTTTCTGATCAGTTGGCAAAGTTCTTATTGATTTCAATGGAGTTTCCCATGGTGTGTGAAAGGGAGTGAATTATTCACAGAACTGCTTGGAAGGAAGCATCTCTAGAGCTGAAAGGATACTTAACCCTTCTGACAAAATTTCTATACAATTTAATAGAAAATTATAATCTTTTGCAGGCTTTCTGAATCATTTAATGGATTTGAAAATTATACCCCTATATTCTATAAAATGATTAAAAAATCCTAAAGAAAGCATAACATTCTCTTTTAAATTCTATAGAATTTAGAGTAATTTCTATAAATATATACTAAATTCTTTGGGACTTTTCTGCAAAGTCAGTCTTTCTGGTTATTCAATACGTGACCATATCAGTAGAGATGTCAACTAGAGCACCTTGATGTGGCATGGTCATCTGGAACGTAGACTTCTAATTGGATTCTTCACACCATATTTATTTTGTGGCCCTTTTCCTCACACTTTTTGTGTTTTTGCCTTGCTAGGCTATCAGCAATTTGATTCATGTACTATATCTTCCTATATTTGTGCGTGGCACTAGGCACATTTTTGATGGCACCAAATATATGTAAATAAAACCTTTTTAAAATCAAAACTGCTTCCGCCTAATAATATTTATATTATTTGTAACAACATAATATTCTGAATTTCTTCTTGTTATTAGCTATTACATATCACTACGTAACAGTAAAGTAAATGGTAGTAAACAAATTAAATACTACTACGTCTATGGTCATAGCAAATAGTTAGATGCAATTAAACTTAAAAAATTATATTTAGTATAGCTACCTGCAATTCTCTTCATCCAAGATGCTTCATCTATTCCCAGGTTGTTGTTGATGATTTTCAGAATGTTTCCCAGAATGATGCTGAGTTGCTCAGAGGTTACCATTGTACAGCAGGGTCCAGCACTTTTAGGCATATTCTCAGACCCTCTTTCCCACCAGTACGATAAATAGTTGCATAGCATAGGTAAAGTAACCTCAATCACGTGGGGCATTTCAGTGTATCTGGCCCCAGACTCTGCTAAATCATTAATTTCCTTCATTAATCCATCTAGCTGAGGGATATCTGGACACATCTCTTCAACTGTATCTGGCATACCTAAAACTGCATATTAGGGTAGAAAACAATAATGTTTAATTTAAATATGGTATTTGTGTGTGTGTTTTCAAGGTCTAAATGTTTTAAAAACAAAGAATTAGGGGTTAAATAAAATAAGTAATTTAGGATTGAATCCTGCCCCTTCTGCTGTGCATGGCTGTGACAGGATTTGGGGGTTGAGAATGTGACCCTCCCAAATGCCACGATTTTACCAAGGTAGTACATTAGTCATTATAAAGTGGCTGTGGAGCTCTCTGAAAGCTAGATGGGATGATTCCGACCCCCATAGAGCTAGCTGGTGTCCAGCCCAGCTACATGGGCTAGGTGCAGGACTGAGGATTTAGACCATACTGCTGATCTAGCATGTTACGTTTTCAAAGTGCTGGACAAATAATAACTACTCACAACTCTCCTGTGAGTTAGTATACTATCATCCCCATTTTACAGTTGGGGAAACAGGCAAAGAGAGGTTAAGTGATATGCCCAGTGATTCAGTGTCACAGCTGAGATTAGAACTAACTTTTTCTTAGCTCCCAGACCCAATCTCCTTCACTAGATCATGCTGCCACTCTCCATGAAAAGATGAGATTAGTCAGTTACATTTCGGAGACAGAAACTTGAACTAAATAATAACAGCTGAATGTAACCAGTGAAAAAAATTAGTTTGTGGCTGAGAAACATGATCTGTATGTGTTTGTCACAGTGCAGCTTTCCCCTCTCCTGCTACTTTAACAGCCAATTCACCAACTGACCATCCAGCCTACTCCACTGCCGGACATGTCAGAACAACTTGCCTGTCCCCATTGCTACTTTTGTTAGATATAGCTGCCAGGTACAGAAGCTACAGGCAGTTGCTTTCATGATGGGTTTGTTTGATTTTGTTTGTTTTGGAAGGGTGTTGGTCTGAAGAGAAGGCAGAGCAATAGGGAATTGATGGATTTTTGTGGGAAACAGTCGGAATTGATTGACTTTATTTTGGCAGACAGCAAATGTCATATGTATCACTGACTGAGGTGAAGAGAGCCAGAGTGTGCCATGAGAGCCAGTCATGCTGCCAGGGATAATGGAGCCCTACAAATCATGTGGAACTAATCCTGTACTGTCAATCTGGCTAGGGATCCACATGGGTGGGGTCAGAGTCCATCACAGGTTCCCAACTACAATGGCACAAAAAATACTGATGAAGGCCACAATATGATTTCTTAATCCTGGATAAAAAAAACTTTATTTTCTGTTTATACAGGCAAATCTTTGCCCCCCTAATCCCCCAAACCCATTATGCCCTGGATGCACCAAACAGTGTCAGGCAAATGTATCTCTACTCAGATTTTGTAGTGCAGGTGTGCCCTTAGACTAATCCCTAAGTATAAAATTTTATAAAAAGAATCCAAATGCAATGTTCAGAAAAACAGGTAAGGGAAGCTGTGCCAGCCCAGCTTCAACCACAGTGTAGCAAGGGCCCAAATAGCAAGCAATGGAAGAGCAGGAGAGTTATTTACTCAACCACACTTTTATTTTTCTCATTGTTTAGATTTCTTCCCACTGTCTGAAGTGCAGCACATTATATTCTGAAGTACAGTACTTACTGGCTCTCTCTCTAGCAGTTTTTGTGTTGAAGACAGAGAGTGGGTTGTAACTGTTCAGAGAAGGTTCAAGGAATGCTACTGGAATGGCAGCTGCAAGGGATGCTAAGCACTCACCAAGTGCTGGACGCTGTCTGTAAGTGACAGATAATTAATGTGATTTCAAAGGAAAAATCTTTCTTAAAGTTCAGCATGCATTATACAGAGTTATCAATTTTTATTCTTATTTTATTTACCATTTTATCAAATTATGAATTAATTTGCCACTCTTGGGAAACTGGTTGTGTTTCTCACATGAATATACCTACAGTATATGATAATGCATGATAAGAAACAGGAAAATACAGCAGTATGAAAACCCAGTATAAATGCCACTTCACATTAAAAGTGAATAAACTGTTCTTCAAGTGTTTGTTGTCCTGAAGAAAAGGAATTTGATTATTATAATTTTAATCTCTTAATAAATTAGATTGCAAACCAAGGATTCTGAAATATTTCAGAATAGTATTGTGATACATAGGGTATTTGTTGAATAGCACCACCTCCTGATACATTTCTATAACAATCTTGATGTACATTACCGCATAAAAGTCAGCTAAACAGGAGTAAATCTGTTTGTAAGTAAAGCCTGCAATTACACTTGAAAGCAGCACTGGAGAAAGATGTTTTGTAAAGATCACACTTGCAGACAGTGGAGACAGCAAAATGATGCACTGTTGACAAAATGTGCAAATAAGTTTCCCTGTCCCTGTGAACAGGATATTTGTTTAGCTCTATGAGTAGTAAAGTCCCTTGTTATCCACCATAGAAAGGCTTGAGTTACATTACAAAAATAAGCCATACATGTTTGCAGCATAAAAATGGCAAAAAGGACCAGAGCTATAGAACATTTTACCTGTATCTATAGCTTTGTGCTGCCATTTCCTTTATTTAATTTGACTTCAGCTCCCTAGTCTTCCTTCCCCAACATACAGATGTGCTCACAGCACAGTCTTGCAGATGAGAAGATTTATTATTAGCTATTTCAGGTGTGCCATAAGATGACCCTCTTGAAAATATTTAGATATATATTTTTCTCTCAGTATATAAGAGAAAGAGACCAACTTCAAAAAACATTAAAGAATAAGCCAACATTAATGTGAATCACACTGACCTATCAAGAGTACCCAGGAGTGTAACCACTCAGCCTCACAAGGCCACACATGCTAGAAAGGCCTTCAGTAGACTAGCTAAAGCAATTAATTCCACCTTGTATTAAACTAAAAGTAGGATCATCCAGTACAAAGAATTCTGGGATGTTGTCACATTAAGCAAGTGAAATGCTATCAACAAATACAAGTAAGCTGAAGAAACATTTTACAATGACAGATACTGAATGAAGAAAATTAGCCCAACATCAAACATACATTTACTGAAATTATAGTGGTTAAGTAAAGAATTTATAACCAACATTTAATTAACAGTTTGCTGGTGATGCAAGGATGAGATTAATTAAAAGTAGCATGGCAGTTTGTTGAAATGACCAGGCATATGGCCCTTCTTGTATTGAGGCCAAGAAACTTGTTTCTAAGACAGACATGTGATATCAAGCTTAAAGGTTGAAAAATTATTTTTTCTGGAAGCCATCCATAGTCAAAATGAAGCTGTAATAGGTCTGATTACAAAACATGAAAAATCTCTTTCAAATATACATGCAGTATGTATTAGTGATTAGTGTTCTCATGCTGGCTTTGCTCTTCTGATGCATGGAGAAAATGCTTACATAGCATCAGAAGTCCATGTAGTTAGTTATCACATTTTAAATATTCAGCCTGCAACTACAGATGGACCATGAACTGTGCACACAAATGGCAGCACTTACATAAGCAATGGAAACCACCTTTGTGTGCACAAATACAAGTGAGGTTAAGGCCCCTCTGTAAATCTGATCCTTAATGTTAACTATCATCAGCAAATTCAGATAAAAACATGATTATCTAACATAAACATGTACCTACTCCATGTACAAAATTCATATTTCTGTAGACAACTAGGGACTTCTGTGCACAAATCTGGTAATTACATGTGCAAATATCCCTTAGTACAGATTTTGTGGCTGCAATTTAGGTACCCAGAGCTAAGTTCACTTCAGGGTTTGTGACAACTTCTGCTGGAGAGTCCTTGGGCAAAGAAGGGAGCAGAAGTGGCACAGGGCACCTGCCCCCTCTTGTATACCAGTGACACCACAGAAAACCAAATCAGCCTTACGATAAGTCTGTAAAATTCTCCATTATATATGATGTCATATCTGACTCAGGTCATTTCCAGTTTTCAACAGATTATATGTACTTGTTTATTTATTGCTCCTGCAGTATCTGTTTATCTTGAAGACATTTGTTCTCTGTCAGTTTTACCAGAAGCAAAGATCTGAAGATGTCTTTTATCATAATCTATGGGTGCAGGATGTTCAGATTAATGCTGAAATAAAATTTTTAAAACTCAGTAATTACATACTCTACAAATGGGAAACTCTGTTTCAATGCATGACATTAGGATAAATTGCCTCATAAAATCCAATAGCCATAAATATTAAAAGATACTGTCTGACTGGCATTTTGTGGACTACGTGAAATGAAGAGATTACCTTGTCCATTTACTAGCAAATGAGTGTTCATTCACAAAGCCCATCAGCATCACTACCAGGAATGTGTAAACTGCAAGAAAGCACCTAAGAGCCTTCCCTGAACCTTTACTCATTTTAAAGCATAAGAACATAAGAATGGCCATACTGGGTCAGACCAAAGGTCCATCCAGCCCAGTATCCTGTCTACTGACAGTGGCCAACGCCAGGTGCCCCAGAGGGAATGAACCTAACAGGTAATGATCAAGTGATCTCTCTCTTGCCATCTATCTCCACAACGCCGCAAACCAGCTGACTGCCACAGGCAAGAGGCAGGGGAGGGAGGGGGGAGGAGCAAGGTCGCAGCGTGCAGCCTCCTCCTCCCTCCCCTGCCTTCTGCCTGCAGCAGTCAGCTGGTTGGTGGCGTTCACGAGGGAGGGGGAGCCTGCGTGCTGCGTCCTCGCTCCTCCCCCATCCCTCCCGCTTCCTGAATGTTGCAAACCAGGGGGAAGGTGCTAATCTGCAGGGTCCGCCAGTGGGCAGGAGGCGCTGGGGGGAGGTGTAGGGGAGCTGATGCGGGGGCTGCCAGCCGTGTACAAAGCAGGTGGCCAAATGACATAGCGGAGCATTGTACAACTTTCAATGAACATGTTCTGTAATGGAGCAGGGACGTAAGATCGAAACAATGATAAGCTAGAGGATGTTAAATGGGGAGTTACTGTACTAAAATCCAGGTCTCCTACATCCTGGGAGAGTGATCTTACCCCTGGGCTAAAAATGATAAGAGTGTGAATGTAGTGGGGGAGGCTCCCCCACCACTACCCATCCTCCTCCTCTAGCTTGCGAAAGAAAAGGTTTAAATGCTTAACTCCAGGAGAGGATTCACAGCTGTGAATCCCAAGCTGCAACAGGTGCTTAAGCCCATTGGAGGCAGGGGGTTAGGCCACAGATCTCTCCTCAGAATTTCCTACTAAGTGAGCTGGCATTTGTGAATCCGATTCATAGAAGCCTAACTCTCTCCATGCAGTGTATTGTGAACCGGGGTGCTTAATTCATGGCTGTGAATTCCACTGGGTGTCAAGGCACCTAAAAGATAGGCACTGCCATGCTCAGCATTATAATGACTAAGTCCCTTTGTGGATCTAGCCCTTTGCTTACCCGCATTACCAGCCTACTGTATACACTTGCAGACTAAGTTTGCACTGAAGTTTTATGGTTGCATTCCTAGCAGAAAGAGAGGGAAAAGAAAAATAATCCAAGAGTGTATCCATCAGACTCTTTCTTTCTTGGTACATAACTAAGAACTTCTGAAAGATATTGTGAGAAATAATAGTAATCAGATTTTGATGTGCCATCTGTAAGTGTTCTGTGCCCTCCTTGAACTGCTATAGAATCTCATGTGACCCTGGAGTTGGAAGCAGCTTCTCTTTTCAGTATCCAAACCACAACAGAAACTGTCCTCTGTGCTGAAGTAGGTCAAGGTGTAAGAATGACATACCTCCTATTGCACACCTGGCAATATTAAAGAGAGAAGATTTTTTAAAAATCCCAAGACTGCAAAACCAAGCCTCATACACAATACTCATCAATGGAACCTTATTCCGAGACTACAAAAATACCAAAGCCTATTGTAGCAATGCAGTTTTATATACTGCAAACTGTATTTACCTTCCTGAACTAGAGAAGTGCTGAATTCTGAAAAGACAAAACCAGTAGCCTACAACATAGTTTCTTATTGCTTTTGTAAATGGGAAGATTTGCTATATGTTCACTACTCGTCTTATTAACTGAGATAATAGTGAAAATGACCAGTGGAAGCTTTTAGCTAAATGGAATCTGAGGAGAAACAGTGTAAGGTGGGTTACTTTTTCAAAAAGACATGCAACAATGTTAGAATCAATATATGCATTGTTTAATATTACTGAACAATAGCAGTACCATTAAAACTAAGTAAGGCAAGTCTAAGACAGCCACTGCTTTGCTATGTTTGTGACCTGACATCAGGGACTTTGACTTACCATCTGCTCTTCAACTGCCCACCAACAGATTGTAGTTTTTGGATTCAAGTTCCATTGAAGAATGTATAAAGTTATGCAAATCTATGTCCCTGATTTATTTGTTCTATTTCTCAGTGCAAGAAAAGATGGTGATTTTGTAATGGTTATTATGTAAACAATTGGCAATAAAAATGATCTTATGTAACTGGAAAACATGAAAAATGTTTATGTTGGTCTGAGTATTTTCTATAACACTATGTATGTGAGACTGTTCTCCTTTGACGCTTAATGGCGATTGACTTTTTCCAGAGAATTACTTCAGTAATTCTAGTATAAGGGAAAAGGAGGACTTGTGGCACATTAGAGACTAACAAATTTATTTGAGCATAAGCTTTCGTGAGCTACAGCTCACTTCAAGGGGTTATATAAGATCAACCTGTCTCTCTTCTTTTAAAAAAAATGCTTGGTATTTTTATATTGATTTATCACAGAGTACATGCAAACATTCCTGTTTGCCAAGTGAATTCACTGCAATAATAATAACCTATTTCTCTGAGATTTCTGCACCTGTTCTTTTCATCAGTATTTTCTGGGGGCAGGGAGGACTTTTTCCTGATGAATGTATGTACAAAAAATATATAGAATATATAGAAATACAAGAACAGAAAAAAATGGAAGAAAAAATCCAGGACAATTTTAAGATAAGGTCACTTTATCGCATAGTAAAAGCTTACAGTTGTTTTATTGCTAGGAAAGAAATGGAAAAGGCAGAAACAGAATACACATAAATAAAAAATACCCAGACATTCAAGACGTATATTTCTGTTTATATCCTTTTCATTCAAATTTGGCTTCTTTGTGATAAAGAACATAATGTATTACTATCAGAAACAGCAACCACAGAACATTTCATAATAGAAAGATTTATGTAGAATTCAAAAGTAGAATCCCAATCATATTTCACTGTGAAGAAATATTTTTTTAATTTAAAAAGCAAAATTGAAAAGAACCCAAATATGAACGCTGAAAATTTAGGATCATAGAATATCAGGGTTGGAAGGGACCTCAGGAGGTCATCTAGTCCAACACCCTGCTCAAAGCAGGACCAATCCCCAAATAAATCATCCCAGCCAGGGCTTTGTCAAGCCTGATCTTAAAAACTTCTAAGGAAGGAGATTCCACCACCTGCTTAGGTAACGCATTCCAGTGTTTCACCACCCTCCTAGTGAAAAAGTTTTTCCAATATCTAACCTAAACCTCCCTCACTGCAACTTGAGACCATTACTCCTTGTTCTGTCATCTGCTACCACTGAGAGCAGTCTAGATCCATCCTCTTTAGAACCCCCCTTCAGGTAGTTGAAAGCAGCTATCAAATCCCCCGTCATTCTTTTCTTCCTCAGACTAAACAATCCCAGTTCCTCAGCCTTTCCTCATAAGTCATGTGTTAAATTAACATTCTTAAACAGATGAAAACTCTTACGACACCTTTGTTTCACCTTGCCCAAGGAAGAAAAACTGAGTCCATTTACAATAATGAGAGTAATAATAATAGTAAAATATAATAGTAACAAATATTTTAAAGGCAAAAGTAAGGAAAGTAATATCCTTAGCATGGAAGCTACTTTAATTATATCATATGACTGTCAGAAAGCATGCATTAAAATCACAAGATTCAAAAGATTCCACTCCCTCCCCCAGGCTCTTCCTACTCCCACTCCACCCCCTCTTCCCAAGTGCCTTCTGCACGCTGCTGAACAGCTGATTCGTGGTAGGCAGGAGGCACTTGTGTGGAGAGGGAGGCGCTGATCCGTGGGGCTGCCGGTGGGTGCTTAGCACCCACTATTTTTTTCCCGTGGGTCTTCCAGCCCCAGAGCATCCATGAAGTTGGCGCCTACATTCCCATCATCCTTGGTTCAAAGAAATAATTTGCTCTGTACAATTGCTCTTTTTACTTCTTAATAGTCCAGTGGACCCAGAGATTCTCTGGTTTAGTGGTTCTCAGATATTGAAATAATTTGGCTAATAATTTGAAATAAAATTCCTTGGTTATTTGCTACTAAAATTCCTCCTTAGTCCTCCTAAATTCTGTTTCGTGTTTTACCTGCATAGTTTGTACTCCCTTCCATTAGCTTCATTTGAACTGAATTTCCATTTATGAAAGGGATGGCTGTTTGGCTTGAATAATGGGACAGAGCAGGGCTGGGAAGAGGCGGGGTGGGGGCAGGGTGGGGGTAGGAAGAGAAGAAGTGGAGGTGGGAGCTTGGAGGAAGGGGTGGAGTGGTGGTGGGGCCTGGGGTGAAGAGGGGTTCGAGCACCCACAAAGAGCTGAGTAAGTTGGCACCTACGGATGGGGAGATAACTAACCAGAAATATTAGAGAAATAAAGATGCATAAAGATTAACTGTCAGAGACTGAAGTGTCAAATTTAGAGTCAGTGGAACAAATTTATAAAATAAAAATTAACAAGACATCAGGACCAGGGGTTGCTTAGGAAGAATCAAAGTAAGTTATAAACCCTCCTCAGTTAGAAGTTCTGTTAAGAAGAAATTTGCCATATTATATAATTACAACAGGGTTTCCTGCAGCATCTCTGAAGCATCTGGTTCTGGCTATAGTCATAAACAGGATGCTAGACCAGATGGACTACTGGTCTGATCAGGTACACCGATGTTTATGTTCCCATAGAAATAGTTCATTTTGTATTATTTCTGTATGTAAATATTATACTAACAAATGTGCCATTATTTTAATAAAAGTACACTTACCCTTTCTATTTATCATTCCAAACATTTCATTACTTGTACTAAAATCACTTACACTTATTACAGCTAACTAAGGTCCAGATTTTTAAAGGCATTTAGGTATCGCTCTGCTTAGCGTTGCAATGCCTAAATGATTTAGGAGCCTAAATATCATTTTCAAAAGGGAATTTAGGAGCCAAAATCCAATTGACAGTCTATGGTATTTAGATTCAGTTAGGCATTTCAATGCTGAGCAATGCCTAAATAGTTTTAAAAATCTGGGCCTATATCTTCACATTGAAACACCCCTCTTTTGTTAGATACACAGCAAGAAATATTATCTCTAGTTTCACAAAGGTATTAACCACTTTCATTCAATACCTTTCAACATAGATGTTCTTTCCAGTCCCAAGGGAATATAGGCTACAAAGAATTCTATAACATGAAACTTGCACATCACCCACTGAAAGGGAAAAAAAAAGAGTTGACATATTGTCATTACAATTTCATTGAAAAGTTACTCTTGAAAAATAGAAAACAATATATTTTTGCTCTATTATACAGTCTAACCAAATGCTGACTGAATGTTTATTTGTAAAGTACTTTTGGCCTGTCACTCTTGTGCTTATATATTATTTATTTTCAGTTTCTCTGGTAACTATCCAATGATTTATGCAACTCTCAAAACTTTGCAAATCATTATACACTCTTAAATTTATCAAATATATCTTAAATTCTCAAATAATCAAATTTCCAAGGCTTAATTTCCAATTAAACCGAAGCAGTCTACCTATGTCATCTGCAGGGGCCTGATCCAAAGCATTGTGGACTCAATGAGACTATTTCCACTGATTTCAGACCTTTACTCTCTATCTCCTTTACCTCTGTGCCATAATCTCCACAAATGCATAAAAGAAAAAATGGGGTTTGCAGATGGACATACTGCAAAACCTCAAGGGAAACACTTAGAGTAAATAGAACTGTTTACTTTTCCTTGCCACTCACTAGCATTTTTAAAATATACCTGAAAATCCCTATTTCTTATTCATAATATTTTAATTTTTAATATTTCAAACTAAGCAAGCATTCATTTAATAGGATACTTTCTCCAGCGTAAGGTGAAAACAGTACCATCTTCTTTTACTACAGAGCTTTGAGCATATCTTCAACTTCTTGCTCATTTTACTCCAACAAAATAAAAGTATGCAACAGAAGTTTCTGCAATACCTCATTTGCATTTTTTTAGGAAATGATGTCTGTATTATCCAACACATTAGAAAAGAGGAAGTTGAAGGGGAATTTTAAATTAACCTCCATGCTTGGAGAGGTATTGTGCATAAACAATTTTGCTTTCGGCACTTAAAATCTCTTATTTTTACATAGAGAATAAAAATAAAAAAAGCAAATCATCTCTTTAAACAAAACATATATTTCCAGTAGCCTAAAAGAATTTTGGCATTAACTGACCTGCTCTCAGTTATGCTAGATTTACAAAAATGTAATTCTAATGAAGTCAAATTTTTTAAAACCAAAATTCAATTAATTCCAGGCTTAACAGTGGTAATATGCCAAGGTAACTGAGCACAGACTTTGATCCAATGAACTCATACATTCACTATTAAAAGTCTTTTATGTTATTACCACAGAGTAAACCTTTAAAAATAAATGACAAAAATGAGAAGACTTACAAAGTAAATCAACACCAAACTGATGCTGCGCAATATGTTCAAAAATTGATGTCAATATAGGCAATAATGCCACTGTAGTATAGTTGATGTTCTGTGAGACACCTTTAATTTGTGTTCGTGAATGGGTAAATTTCCCAAGTTTAAGATTTTCTAAAGTCTTTTCCAGATCTTCAGCCGCATTTTCAAAGAATGCACGTAATCCAGCTTTAACCAACTCTGAGCCTGATTTCATGACGGTTCTACAAAATAATTTGGAAAAAATCTGAATTAAATTCCACACTTATTGTCAACATATTTTTATAAACAGAGATATATTTACTTGTTGGTTTAGTTTCTATGTATCTGAAATCAGTCTTTGAAGTTACACTGCTATGTCTCAGTGGAGTTTTGAATTATGACTGAAAAGGCTAGTTAAATGAGATATTGTTGTCCTAGGTGCTGATAAAAGACAACTAAGTGCATATTCCCCAAAAGAACTTGAACTTTAAAACTCCTCTGGGATGGGGGTTGTATGTGTGGAAGCCAAATGGCATTTTACATTCAGTTCATGGAGGTGAAGAAATGGAATGAACATGATGTATATACAGTGGTACAGACAACAAGAAAGCACAAAGCATCACATGCAAATGTTTTCACCAACCCCTTCCTAAATGTTGTAATCCCACAATCCATGACCCTACATCAAATGTGACAGAATGGCCTTCTGAGCATGCCTCACCATGCTTTTAATCAGCTGGTGTTGGAAAAACTCCTTATACATCAGGTACAAGATGTAGGACACCTAATCCTGCTCCCACTTTTATTGGTGCCACAGTAATCTGGCAGCCATGCACGGTGAGCTGAATTCCTGTAACACAGCATCCCCAACTAAGAAGGGCAGGCCACTCATACGCATTACAGTTCCACCCTCCTATCCCTTTGTGCATATCTTCAACTTCTTCCTGCATGCAGATATCCAGAGTGAGGGCCAATCACACCAGCCTCTTGCTCTGGTCAACAGGTGAAGTAACACAGCAGGTTAGTAGCTAAGCTGGGAATGTTATCCTGACTCCCAATCCACCACCTTTTCCACTAGCTACGCTGACTCTCATCAGTTCTAAATGTAACCACCTGCTACTGGAAAAATCATACAAGTTTTGCAACAAATATGTTAAAATTTTTTGTATATTACTTCAAATCAATCTTTAATAAAGTTTCTGAGAACCACCTTAAATATTCTAGTTATATAAATGGCAGTTTTTGTTGTTATTAATAAATCCTGTATTTCTATATTGCTTTTATTTCTTGATCCAGAGTACTTAATTAATTAAGCTTCACAATATGCTTGTGAGGTAAAGAAGAGATGTATGCACCACAATGTGCAGTCTCTTCTACCATACAATACAACACAACAGCTGTTTCAAAGTGAACAAGAACACTACAACCAAAGTACGGTAAGACATGAAAAAGAGTATTGTACCCAATGAACCCATTCAGTAAATGTAGACAGATAGAATGCGATCGCGCGTGTTTAGATTTGGTAAGGACAATGAGGCTACAGAAGAGTTACTTATCGTAAAGTAACCGGAGCTCTTCAAGATGTGTGGTCCCTACCTGTATTCCACTTGACATATGCGTGCACTCTACGCACCACAGACCAGAGAATATTTACTAGCAGTCCATTGTCCTGCAGCCCTCTCTCCTCCTTGTGCTCCAATCTGAGGGCATAAGGGGCAGTGTGGATTGACCACCGCTCCACATACCTTTCCACTGCCAATAGCCCAGAATAAGGTTCTTTAACAGAGGGGAAATAGAGTGGGTAGTGGAATAGGTAGGAATCACATAAAGAACTCCACTTACTGTAAGGTAAGTAATCCTCCCTTTCTTATTTGAGTGATGTTCCCTATGTGTGTTCCACTTGTGGTGACCCATAATCAGTATTCATTGAGGAGGAGGGTATGAGGAACCTTGCTTTACCACAAACTGGAGGACTGCTCTGCCAAAAGATGCATCTGCTGTAGAAGTTTGTACCAGAGCATAATGTCTCGCAAAGGTAGGGATGGAGCCTCATGTTGCTGCTCTGCAGATCTCTAGAAGACAGATGTTTCAAAGTGCGGAAACAGATGTAGCATGGGCTCCAGTCAAGTTGGCTCTCACTTTCTGAGGGGAGCGGTTGCCATCAGCTCATAACAAAGCAGGATGCTGGCCAAAATCCATTTGGATAGTCTTTGTGAGGTAGTAACTTCCCCTCTCATGTATACGGCAAAGGAAGGAAACAGCCTGGGAGATTTGCAGAAGAATTTCATCCTTTATAGGTAGAAGGCTAGAGTTTATGAATACCTAGTGTGACAAAGTTCCTCCTCTGCCTTGGTGAGTCCTGCACTTTTTGGCGGATTTGCTCACCTCAGAGGTTCACGGCAGCCCTCAGTTTGGCCGCTTCTGCTAGAGGCTCAAACCTGCCATTCACTCAGCTAACCTCATCACTAGCCAGCATGGGGAAAATGGAAAACAATCTCCACAGTCTCTGTGGTCCCACCTAGTGGGTCGGGGACAGGCCAGATCCCTTTCCAAATTAGACCTTCCCTTCTGGTGCTGCTCAGAGACCAGATCAACTCCTCCTGTATCCAATCAGGAGTTGGGGGGGATGGGGAGAACCCGGGCCCACCCTCTACACCAGGTTCCAGCCCAGGGCCTTGTGGGTAGCAGCTGTCTATGTCTCCTGTATCAGCTGTGTGACAGCTACAACTACAACTCCCTGGACTACTTCCCCATGGCCTCCCCTCAGCACCTTCTTTATCCTCAATGCAGGATCTTCCTCCTGAGGCCTGATCACGCTTGTACTCCTCAGTCCTCTAGAAGCACGCCTTCTCACTCCCTGCTCCTTGCACACCCCCCACTAACTGATGGGAGGTCCTTTTTAAACCAGGTGTCCTGATTAGTTTGCCTGCCATAATTGATTCTAGTATGTTCCTAATTGGCTCCAGGTGTCTTAATTAGCTTGCCTGTCTTAATTGGTTCTGGCAGGTTCCTGATTGCTCTAGTGCAGCACCTGCTCTGATCACTCAGGGAACAGAAAACTATTCATCCAGTGGCCAGTATATTTGCCTTCTACCAGACTCCTGTACCCCACTGGTCTGGGTCTGTCACATAAGAGAATGGAGCTTCTTTTCCTCTGATGGGGGAGGCTTCAAATATAAGACAGACAAGTGAATCATCTGGTTCAGATGGAATTCTAAGATTACTTTTGTGATGAATTTGAGGTGTAACCTCAAGAAAACTTTGTTCATATGGAAGACTATATAGGGAAAGTCAGTCATAAGAGAACACTGCTCACCTCTTCTGGCTGAGGTGACTGTAACCAGAAATGCAACTTTCACAGAAAGATGCATGAATGAACATGAGGCTAAAGGTTCAAATGGGAGTATTCATCAATGCTGACAGGACAAGATTGAGGTCCCATATCAGGTTTGGTTTCAGCACTGGAGAAAAGGTTCAGGACAGTTCCTTCAGAAGTCTTGCTCTCATAAAGCAGAATGTCTGCCTACCGGATGGGGGAAAGTGCTAATAGCTGCCAAACATACTTGCAAGAAGCTGATGGATAACCTTGACTTTTTTAGAGAAACGAAGTAGTTCAGAATAGTAGGGATCTCTGAAGATTTCGGAAGCATCTGACAATGCTGTCACCAGATAGAGAATCTTTTCCATTTTGCTGTGTAGCATTTCCTTATGGATCTTTCCTACTATTGCTAAGGATGGCTTGTAAATCCTCCATACATGACTTTTCCAGGTCCATCATTCATCCAAATATCATATTGTTAAATGGAGGTATGCTGGGTTGGAGAGTTGGATCCTGCCTCTGTCCTGAGTCAATAGCTCTGTTAATAGCCGAATATGGATGCACGGATGCAAGGACATCTGAAGAATGCTCAGGAGCCAGAATTGCCTGGGAAACCATGGTGCAATCAACAGCACTGATGTTCCATCCTGCCTGATTTTCCTTAGAACTCGAGGTAAAAGAGGGATGTGTGGAAATGAGTACCTCAGCTGTTCTGATCATTGAGCTAGAAATGCATTCCCCCTTTAACTGTGGCCCTAAGCTGCCTTGCAGCATTACGTCAGGCATTTATTGTTCTCTTGAGATGCAAAGAGATCCCATGATGGGAATCCCAACTGCTGAAAGCATCAATATGTGTAGTTTCTAGTCATGGTCTCTGGTGACGTCTGCTGAGTCTGTTTACCAATGTGTGGTGCAACCATGGAAAGCACACTGCAGAGAAGGTGATCTGGTGACAAATGCACCAGTTTTAGAGATTGACTATTTCTATGCAAAGGAGGGTGGCCCTTGCTCTCCCTGTTCTGCTGACATAATAAACTGTTGTCATGTTGTATGACATGGTCTGAATGTGCAAGATTCAAATAAATGGAATCATTTTCAGGCTTCATATATTGAATGCAGCTCCTGAAGGATTACGTGCAACTGGGATTCTTGGTGGTCCAGGTACCCTGTTCAATGTGTTCATTGAGGTGGGCTCCCCCTCTTAGTAAGGAGTTATCTGTAATCATTATTTTTATGGGTGAAAGAGGGACAAAGGACACTCCCATGCATACTGTCTCCCTGTTTTCCCATAAGTCAGAACTCTGGGGGAGTGAGATGGGGTGTTCACCCCATACTTGCTCTGAAAGGGTTAATGAAGACAAAGAAGGGGACTAATTAACCCAGCAGACCATAGCTGAGAGGAAATCAGGTGGGTATATAATCCTGGGACTGAGTGAGGGAGCCCAGCTGGGGAGGGATGAGCTGGGCTGGGGTTATGAAGACAGGAAATTGGCAACAGAAAAGGGGACTGCTGGGAAAATCTGCAGTCACACCCTGGGAGAAGGGAGGTGCATTTGGGCCAGCAAACCCAGAGAGAAAGGAAGCCAGAGAGGGAGGACAGGGCTCAGGGAAAGGCAATAAGGTCTAGAAGGGAACAGGCCTTGACTGCTGACTAGAGGGTCCCTGAGCAAGAACCTGGAGTAAAGTGTGGGCCTGGGTTCCTCTGCCAGCCACTGACAGAGTGGCACTATGAATAAGTGAATGGGAAGACTGCCTAGGACTGCTGGTGAGGAAAGACGCTCATTTGCTGGAAGGTGAATCCATTTAGTGACTTGGTCAGAGGGCTGAATCACAAAGAGGCTACGGCAGCTCGTCGAGCAAGGGAGGGGGCGCAGATCCAGAGAGAGAGAGGAGGGGCAGTGAATAGCTGTGGGAAGGGGCATTGACCTTGTGAGCTATTCCCCAGAATGAGCAGGAGGAGGCACCATCGTAGAGGTGAATGGAGCACCCCGCCACAGGGAGTGAGATCATTCTGTCCAGACTGTGCTTTCTTGGCATGTAGACTGTCCATAACCAAGCGTGTAGACATCAAAATCAAAGTTTTGCAATAAGTACACAAAGCCATGTACCCTAAGAAGGTGAGACTAGTCTGAATTGCTGTCTGGGGGTAAGTGCAGAAGATAAGTGATGAGGTCTTTCATACACTAGAATTTGTCCCAAGGAAGGTAACCTTTGGCTCTGATTGAATGTAGGGGTGCTCCAACAAAGTCTATAGTCTGAGTGGGAGCTAAAACTGATTTTGCTATGTTTACTTGGAGCCCTAAGGATTGTAGTAGTCTGTGCAGGGGCAGAGTTGTCATCCATACTTCTTGATATGATTTCCCTGGGATCAGCCAGCTGTCGAGGTAGGGGAACACTGATGAATCCTCATGATGCCTGTGAGCTGTCACTATTGACAACACCTTAATGAATACCCTCGGTGCCATCAAGAGGCTGAAGGGGAGCACTCTGTATTGGTAATGGTCTAGGCCTAAGGTGAATCTCAGGAATCTCTTGTGTATGGAGTGGATCTCTATGTGGAAATAAGTGTCCTTTACATCAAGAGCTGTGAACCAGTCACCCTTGCTTAGCGAGGGGATTATACAGGCCAGGGTGATCATTCTGAAACTCAGGTGGTGGATGAAGATGTTCAGCTGTCTGAAATTTAGCATGGGCCTCCAGCACCCTTTCTTCTTGGAAATGAGAAAATATCTTGAGTAAAATCCTTTCCCTCTATGTTTAAGAGGTACTGGTTCTATGATTTCCAGATGGAACAGAAAGTCTACTTCTTGTCTGAGCATCTTCTTGTGAGAGGGGTCTCTAAAAGGGAGGAGGAAGGATTCTTTTTGTGTGGGGAATGAGAGAGAAACTATTCTAGAATGGTGGTGATTATCTCCAGAATTCATCTGTCTGATATTGTATAGTTTCATGCTGGGAAAAATGAGTGAGGCAAATGGTGTGTAGGAGTCTTGAATAAATAAATGTGTCAGGGGGACTGATTTGTAACTGTCGAAAGTCCCATCAAAAGGATTTCTTGGTGGGAGGCTGGCACTGGAAGGAGAATGTAGGGGGTTGTTGTGTTTACTGCACTACATTCTCTGGTGTTTCCTAGGCAGCTTGTAGGTCCTTTGATGGCAGAATGGTCGAGGGGCTGGTCATTGTCCATAAGCCTGAGTCTTGAGGTATTTCCTTTGTGGTGCTGGAGCACAGATATCTAGTGAGCAAAGAGTTGTTCTTGAGTTTTTGCGGGAATATAGCGATTCATCTGACTTCTCCCTCAATAGGTTATTTCCCTCAAAAGTCAGATCCTCCACAGTGGATAGGACTTCTTTGGGAAATCTGGAAGATTGGAGCCATGAAGCTCATCTTATGACTATGGAAGTTGCCATCGAGGATGAGGCTATATCTACTTCATCCACTGAAGCCTGGAGGGCCAATCTAGCAATTTTCCTTCATCAATAATTATTTGGAAATAAAGTCTATCTTTTTGAGGGAGTTTGTTGTTGATTTTAGAGAACTTATTGTAATTAATAAAATCATGTTTTGATATTAAATCTTGGTAGTTTGCTATGTGGAACTGCGAGCTTGCCAAAGACAAATTTTCTCCCAAAGAGATCTAAACATTTGGCCTCCTTATCAAGCGGTGCAGATTTGGGGTGGTGTTGCTTGTTTCTTTTGGTGATAGCTTGCAGCAGTAAAGTTTGGAGTGAGATGTGACAGTAAGTATTCTGCCCCCTTCCAGGGAATGAAATGTTTCTCCTCCATTCTCTTTGGAGTGGGAGCACAAATAGCAGACTATCTTAGCCCATTCTAAGATGGTCTCATTAATTCAGAGTGCCATTTTACTGGGACCAGCACTCTGAAGGATATCTAGGAGTTTATGAGGGTGTTCTGTACTTCTCCAAGGGGATCTGAAGCATGTTTGTGATTCTCCTCAGGAGATCCTGTAACTGCCTGTAGTCATCAGGTGGTAATGGTGGGGATGGCATGACCACTTTATCATGAGGATGGTAACCTCTCAGGGGTGAGTGGTTCTGTGTGATCAGGTTGTTCCTCCTCCTCAGAGGGTTGAGGCTCTTTCTTGTGTGTGGAAGCCTATCTAGATTCCCAAAGTGAGCTCATTGATTCGGGATGTCTCATATACAGATCCCAGGGACCCCAGTAAAGCCAGTACAAACAGTCATAGGGGAAATGAAGGGGTCCCCATGGAGAAGGTCACCAATAGTCCAGAGTTGGGTAGTTTGTCCTATGAGAGAGGGAAAGTGCCCAAAAGACCTTAGAGCCTCTGTCAGGGCAGATCCCATGTCTTGACAGGGGTGGTGAAATTCTCCCACTGATTCTGGACTCATCAGAGGAAAAAGAAGCTTCTAAATTGATGCGCAATACTGTTGGTACTGAAGGTTTTATTATACTTCAACTGGTCAATGGTAATGGTGAGTGGAGAACAGCAGGTATAGTAACCTCCATGGTGAGCGCTGGATCAAATAATATTGGTTCTTCTAGGTCTGCACAGATAGTAAGGTTTTCTGGTAGAGTCTGTCTAGACTGTGATGCTGGACAATGGACTGGGCTTCTTTCCTTTGGAAGTGTAGCTGGTGTCAACTTCAGACAGGAAACAGTCTCCTGTACTGACGACTCCTCCTCTCTCAGCGTCAGCTTCGTCATTGTAGGAGGGTTATGCTGCTTTCTTTCCCTTGCTGGTACTCAGGATGGTCTGGCCCCCTTCAGCTAAGGATGGGTTCAGGTCACTTTTGCCACTTGGTGCCAAGAAACCAGTACTGTGCTCCTTGTGAACTCCTAACATCTCTAAGCTGGGATACTGTCTCATATGACTTAAGGGGGTGACAGAAAGGAGATCCTCTTTTTGAATGAGGACTTGGAGGGGGATTTCTCAGGTTTCTTGTGAGAGTGTTTTCCCTTACACTCCTTGTCTCTCTGTCTGGAAGAGTCTTTAGCCCTGATTATTGCCAGAGCCAGAGACCAGGATACTGGGGGCAGAATCTAATGGGGGGCCAGGATCAGACCGAAGTCTCACTGTGCAGTCCATCAGGAATTCTAAACCTGAACTTATGAGCATGATGGGTTCAACTAGGAAAGGATCAGCATATATTGAACTTGAAGGTGATATGAGCTCACTGAAGCAACAGAGGCATGTGTCATAAAAGTCGCTGATTGGAAAAACCTGGCAGCAGGCTATGCAGAGCTTGAATCCTGGGATCCTGGACAAACTAGGCACCCTGTGCAGGGCAGTGACCAGGTTGGGGAAGACCTCTAAGCCTTAAAATCTGCTAAAATACTCTAATTAGAAACGATCTAAAACTATCTACAACTATGTCCAATGTTAGAACAAGAGTGTTAGCTAATACCGAAAACACTGAAGAGGTTCCATCTCAGACTACAGGTAGTAGAAAAGAACTGGAGAGGTGGTTGGTCTGCACTGCTCCTTTTGTCCTCCAATCAGTTCACAAGGAGGGGACGTGTGTAAGTCCAGATCAATGGACACTGCTAGCAAAAATATCCCAGTCTAAGGAGCATGGTGAGCATGCGCACCTTGAGTGGAATACACATAGGGACCATCACTCAAAGAAGAATAAGCAGACTCCTTGGTTTTATGCTTCATCCAAAAAGTGACATCTCCAGAATCTCAAGTGTTCCTCTAACACTATGATAGGACACTGATTCACTACTTACTAAAATCCATAAAAGAAATAATAGATTCAAGCATTTTAACCAGTTGATTGTTTGGTTGGAATGGCAACACCTGAAGATATAGATAGCATGAAGATGAGGTTAGGGGTGACAAATAATTAGGAGCAGTGGGTTTCTTAAAAAAAATACAATAGCAATAACTGGGGGGACATCATAATTTTCACTAATACATTTATTTGCATATATCACTCAGCTGCTCATTAATACCTTCTTGAGTGTTTTTCAGCATTTATTTTATTATAAATTATATGTCATTAAAAGTAAACTGATTTACGATCAGACAATGTCAGACTGAATTACATTTTAATGTCTTTTACTATGCTAACTGCCAGCTTCAAATGTTATTCAATGCACCTCTAGTACCAATTTTTCAGCCTGGTGTAAACTTGCCTCCATTTTTGTGGGTGCAAATAACTGCAAGTGCAATTTCGTAGATGATGTCACTTATATTTCTAAATTAAGTCCCTGACTGCATTTGCAAATAGGGACATTAGACATTGTAATCACCTAAGTTGTGGGCACAAACAACTGTGGATGCAGCATTACATCTGAAAAAGTGGAGGACAGTGTCTGAAAAATCTGGACCATAATATTTACTCTAGAGATCTAATATCAGCAGGAAATAAAGAAAGAAATAACAATTGATCTGCAGAACTGTTCTTTGAAGTGATTCTTGACAACCATATAATTTGTAGCTGGTACTGAAATAAAGTAAAAACTTGGCCAATTTACCGTGTATCCAGTGTCTGAGCCAAGATGTGCAGGCAGCTCACCATTGTAGTAGCATCACTCCCTGTTATATAAATAAAGAACATATTATTCTGAACAATATAGTTTGCTTTTAACAAATATTTCAGTATGTGCAAACATACAAATTTCATGACTCTTAATTATATATCAAATTCACGTGTGATGGGAAGGCCTACAATGCCCCCTGCTAAAAAGATCTTTTAGAACTAATGGTTTTATTTCCCCTCCTTCTCTCCTTATTTTCCCTCTTGAGATTGGGCAAAATGAACAGGGTGCATACTTTATTTCAGAATGTGCCATTTCTGTCTCCTTCATTTTGTTTTGTCTTTCCCTGTTGCAGTTCTTTTCCTTTTTGTTTAAAACTTCTTGGATGCCAAGAGCAGCCACTGAGAGGCAGGTGCTGAATGGTTAATGAAAAAATAAGATATGGAGGATAGTCCAATTGTTGGAAAAAATATCTCCATAGAAGACAACATGTTAAACAAGAGGTGGGATGGGGGCCCTACACATATGTTATACGGCCCCCGTCCTGCAAACTCTTATGCATGTGTTTAACTTTATGCACCCAAGTAACACATTTAATTCAGTCGAACTACTCACCGGAGTACAGTTAAGTATGTGCATAAATATTTGCAGGTTTGGGGCCTAAATGTATATATTAAACACTTCTGGCCAGGATGTCAATCCTGCTTTCTTTATGCTGTTTGAAGACATTTTTCTTTGTCTCTTTAATGTCTCTAAATATGAAACAGAAGCACTGTGCCACACCAAAATGAGGTAAGGGTTTTCATTAACCATCTTCCACTTTCCATGACACAAGGCACTGTGACAACTTCTCTTAAAGGATCATGAATTAGTTACAAGATGGCAATTTATAATCTTCAGAACAGAGTAAGTATTTTTCAGGATAGCTTTCTGGTTTCCTTTGTAACACTTATACGTGCAGAAATTCTATCAGAGGTAATAGCCCAACAAATTCAGATACTTAAGATACTATAAATTATATGGAATGAAAAGACATTTAGAAAGATAAAGTAGACATGTAGGTCACAATCTGGAAACGGGATCTGCTAACACAGACTCCTCCACCTATGAAGGGACCTACTACAGTTAATGAGATCCCACACAGGAACAGGTGTTCATCCTACTGGATTGCATTGCAGGAGTAGGACCTTATTAAGCATTTTTTTGTGCTACTTTGTGTAGCAGAAAGAAAGAGAGGATATTTTTCTTAGTGTGAATACAATTATAACTGGGTCTAAATCCCCTTTGAGTCTTGGCCCCATTTCAATACATGGGTCTGAACTTTGTAGCTAGTGATGAGCCTGAACCACAATTTCCTTTTACTGATATGGAATCATACTCATTATTACATATATCTAGAGACATGTGTCTGTAATAATCACTTTACCCCACACTCCCTGTCCTTTCATTAAGTCTGGTCTCCTCAGTTCTATGGTAATGCAAATAATTAATAATATATTTAAATTGTGAGTGGCATGGAACTGGGATCTTACTTGCAAAGCACTCTAAACTAGAGCTGTTTGGAAGTTTTCTGACAAAACCACCTATTCGAGGAACTGAATAGTTTCACTGAATCTATTAGAGATTGGACAAAACTTTTGTCAAAACACAGGCACTGGAAATCTGCTGGTGTTCCAGAGGCCACATCTCTGCAGCAGAGTGCCTGCCAGCCCCTAGAGCTCCATCTGGAGCCTGGGCTCACAGGGCTGCTAGGTTTCCCTGCTCTGCCGCAGCAGCCCTGGAAACCATGACTGGAGCCAGGGCTCTCATGTCTGTTAGACATCTGCGGCAGGGAGCCTGGCAGACTGCACAGTCTCAAATGGAGCCAGGGCTCTCAGGCAGCTAGGCTCCCTACTTCGCAATAGCTCTGGCTGGAGCCTGGACACCAGGCAGAAGTTTAGTGAAACTGACATTCTTGTGTTTCACTGCTGCAGTTCAGTGCAAAGCAGTCATAAAACTGACAAGAATGTCAATTTTCACCCATTTCCTTCTTAGAACACCATGTTTCCCAAAAAAAAAACTTGAGGGGTGTTAGTGAGTGTAGTGGCCTTTGATTCAGAAGAAATGTTGGTAAAATTTGCTTTTGCTCTAAATTGGAAGGAAATACCTAAACAACAAACTCTCCCCTGCCCCCGCCCCGGAGTTTTGGCCAGCTATACGCATCTGTGTGTTTCATAAATATTAACTTTAACTTTAATAACAACAATATTGAGGATTTATATATGAATTTAAGCATCAGAAAAAGTGATTTTATTTTTGAATCTTATCATCTAAATTTCTTTACCTAATTTCTTAGCAGACCATATGAAAAAAGTGGGTTTATTTCACACTCACATAACACGACAGCAAATTAAGGTTAATTTATCAAATTCAGCTGACACTAAATATTGTAATTATTATTATAAAGTATTTTTTTGTGAAAGTTATGAGAAAATGAAAAAGGCAGAGATTCAAATGGAATCTCAATATTAACTTTCACTTCACCTGATGCTACTTACACCTGTTAGAATATATAAAGTATAGTAGTGTATCAAATTCTATCTTCAGTTACACATTTGTTGCTCCCATTGACTATACTGGGATTGGAGCATGTGCATCAGAAAGCAGAACTGTATCCAGAGACTGTGAAAAGTTTTAGTTGTTACAGAAATAATGAAGTTAACAGTCATACACCACTTATTTTCCACCACAAATCATATTGCTCATCAGTTATAAACCTTAGATATATTATAGGAAGCACAACATGTTATAAATAAAACTTCATCAATATCTTTTAATAACTTACCAAAAAGTGAAATCCTATGTCTAACAAGAGCAGCAAGTTTGCAGAATAGGCTAAAGCAGAAAAGAATGCAAAATAGTAGGAAAAGACACAGAGATTAATGTTTTGTTTAGAACATGGGGTAAAACAATAACGAGAGAATAGTGAGACTACAAGATGTGAAAGAAAGGTACACGGTAGTTCCCTGAAGGTGTATTTTCAATCACATAATGAAAATAAGCAACCAGATACTTTCTTTCATCTGGCAATAATATCTTCCCGAATAACTTTAAGTCTAAAAAGCACCTCAAAGATTAAATGTGTTGCCTGTAATTACAATAGTTAGCAGCAACTGCATTTTATATGGCTGAATCTCTCTCTAACGGTTGTAATTTTTCCTGCATGGTGAATAACATTGCATTGTTTCATTTGACATATGAGAAAGATAAATAAATGTTAACAAACTTAAGATAATTTAAAATGCTTTCAGAAGATACTGTTTATAAACAGTTTATCTTTTTGTGTTTGTAACAGTCACCGATAGGTAAAATTAATCCTGAAATATTAACAGAAAAAAAGAGTGGTCCTAGCAAACACTGTCTTACAAGTTTAGTTTCAATCCATAGTAAAGTAATGTAATAGATGAGAGAAAATTCACCTAACATCTAAAGCAGTGTTTTTCAAAGCTCGGGTACTGGGTCATGGCATGTAAGGCACTGGGTCGCTGTGGTTAGCACCGCCAGCTGGGACGTTAAAAGTCCCATCGGCGGTGCTGACAAGGTAAGGCAGGCTAGTGCCTACCTGTTCCAATACCACGCTGTGCCCTGGAAGTGGCCAGTAGCGGGTCCGGCTTCTAGGCCAGGGGGCCACCAGGCTCTGCGCATTGCCTCCGCCCTCAGCACTGACTCCGCACTCCCATTGGCTGGGAACCAGCCAATGGGAGTTGGTGGGGCTGGTGCCTGCAGGCAAGAGCCCCGAGGAGCTACTTGCACACCTCTGCCTAGGAGCCGGACACCTGCTCCTGGCTGCTTCCAGGGCGCAGCGTGGTCCGCAGTGCCAGGACACGCAGGGAGCCTGCCTCTGCACCCTGGCTATGCCGCTGACTGGGAGCCACTGGAGGTAAGTCCGCATCCCAACCCTGTGCCCCAGTCCCCTGCCCTGAGCCCCCCCCGAAACCTAGAACCCCTTCCTGCACCCCAAACCCCTCATCCCCGGCCCCACCCCAGAGCTTGCACCCCCATCCCAGAGCCTTGACTCCCTCCCACACCCCTGTCCCAGCCCGGAGCCCCCCCAAACCTGGAGCCCCTTCTGCACCCCAAACCCCTCATCCCCAGCCCCACCCCAGAGCCTGCACCCCCAGGCAAGAACCCTGAGCTTCTCCTGCACCCCTGCCCCAGCCCAAACCCAGAACGCCTCCTGCACCCCAAACCCCTCATCCCCAGCCGAGTCCCCCCAAACCCGGAGCTCCTCCTGCACCCCAAGCCCCTCATCCCTGGCCCCAGCCCAGAGCCCTGACCCCCTCCTATACCCGAACCCCCTGCCCCGGCCCAGAGCCCCTCCTACACCCCAAACCCCTCACCCCCAGCTCCATTGGGTCACAGGCATCAACAATTTTCTTCAACTGGGTCCCCAGAAAAAAAGTTTGAAAACCACTGATCTAAAGGTTTCAGAGTAACAGCCATGTTAGTCTGTATTCGCAAAAAGAAAAGGAGTACTTGTGGCACCTTAGAGACTAACCAATTTATTTGAGCATGAGCTTTCGTGAGCTAGCTGTAGCTCACGAAAGCTCATGCTCAAATAAATTGGTTAGTCTCTAAGGTGCCACAAGTACTCCTTTTCTTTTTACTGATCTAAAGGGTAATGGAAACCATAAGCAATAACTAGCATAGGTTTCTAAAGAATAAATTTCACCAGGCAACCTTATTTTCTATTTGTAATAGATTTAAAAATTGGAGATAGATTTATTACATTTCTTATAGCTATCTAAGGTACTTTTATTGCTCTCCCATTGCTCTAGTATTTAAGCATCTCATTATCTTTAACGTATTTATTTTCACAATACCCTGGGGAGGTAGGAAAGTTGTAATATCCCCATTTTACAGATGGGGAATGAAGGCATACAAAAGTGCCCAAGCAGGTTAGACAGCTAACTCCCATTGAATTTACTTGGGTGAATTTGTGAATCCTGCTATGCATCTTTAGGCACCTAAATACATAGGTGCCTGAACACCTTTGTAAATCTGGCCCTAGGTGTCTCATCCAAGGTCATGCAGGAAATCTGCGGCAGAGCAGGGAATTGAATTCCTGAGTTCTAATCTAGTTCCCGAACTATTAGACCATCCTAGAACGTATTCTTATGTAATATATTTGGAGCTCAGTAAAGCATTTTATATTGTGTCTTGTGAAATTGTACTTGAAAAATTAATTCAAACTGAGTTGGATAAGAACACTGTTGTGTGGGCTGAAAACTGGCTAGAAGACTGTAAAAGGTAATGAAAAATTAGAGGATTAGAGGTAAAGATAAATCGGTGGACAAGTTGGAGAAAGGAGATTAGTGTATTCAATGTTTAGGTCTAATCTTATTAAATATCTGAATTAATCATCGAGAAGAGAGAGTATACAGCACATTAATGAAATTTATAGCGGACACTAAACTGGGAACAGTTGGTGAACACTAGTCAGGAAAGTGGAATAAAACAAATGAATATAGAGAAAGATTGGAAACTTAGGTAGGAAACAGGAAAATGAAATACAGCTTGACAAAAGACAATCTAATGCATCCAGGGAAACATAATATGAAATACATACTCAATGACTGGAAAAAACCTGGAACACAGTAATGTGGACAGAGATTCAAGGCTCATAGTGGAGAGTGAATTAAACATTAATTTGCAATGTCAACTGGTTGCAAACAAGTCTGATGTAGTTTTGTGCTGAGTATGTAGTGTTAACATATTAAGAAATAGGGAGCTAAATATTCCTCTTTTTAAGTTCTCATGCAATTACACTTACAATACCTTGTTCAGCTTTGAGCACCACTGCCAGAAAGATATTGACAAACTAGAGCGAGTTCAGAGAAGAGGAACAAATATGCTCAATGAGGGGAAGGACTGACTCATTATGAAATTAAGAAAAGGAAAATGTAACTGAACACAAGGAAAAACTTCATAGAATCATAGAATATCAGGATTGGAAGGGACCTCAGGAGGTCATCTAGTCCAACCCCCTGCTCAAAGCAGGATCAATCCCCAATTTTTGCCCCATATCCCTAAATGGCTCCCTCAAGGATTGAACTCACAACCCTGGATTTAGCAGGCCAAAGCTCAAACCACTGAGCTATCCCTCCCCCACCTTCCTAACAATGAGATCTATAATCCTGCAGAATAGTCTCAGAAGAGTAATGGTGAAAAGTGCATCACTTGGGACTTTTAAACTGGACTTGACAATGCACAAAAATGCAAACTCTTGAACCATAGCCCAGTGCTGGGGCTTTGGTAGTGTCTTGGTGAGGCCCAAAACTCTAGTTTTTAATTTTTAGCTCTTGAAAATAAACAAATGAAACTTTATATGGGATTTTCCTTTACACTCCCTTGCTTCTTGTTCCAGCAACAAATACAGTCACACAGACATCTAACAGAGCTATATGGGTCAACCAGATTTGACTCCTCTCAGCTACAATGACATCAGCAGGAGGGCAGCGAGATGCTGTCTCCTCTCAGTGGTACTCAGCTAATGTAGAATCACTGGGGAGGAGAGAGCAGGAAGGAAGGGGAGGTGACAGCACATGGCTGCTTCAGAGCCTTGTTGGCAGGGAGGTGGGACAGGGACAGAATATGGAACAAGGGCTCAAGGGGGAATAGGCCAAAGGAATAGGAAGGAGAAACATAGGACTTAAGGGGGTATAATGGGTAGGAGGGGTAGAATAGGGGAGGATGCTCCAGGACGCTCTCCAAACAGTTCCCAATGCTCCAGACTTCTACTACCTCCCAATAACATCCTTCTAGGATGCCCCAGTCTCTCTCCCTCAGTCTCAAATGACCCTCCAGGCTGCCCCAAAGCTCATCAATCCATTGAAATGTGTCATGGTAAGTCTATTATAATGATAGGGACAGCTGGGAGCTGTCTCTGTGTTTAGGTTGTCAAACACTTTCCATTATAAAAAGATTGTTGTGAAACTTTTCTGAGAAATTATTGAATAGCTTCCTCATTCCCTGGGCACTGTCCATTCTGTGTACCTGCAACCTAAATTTTGGCAGTCTAGCTTATCAGTGAAACTTAAATAATGTTCTTTTAGTGTAGTTTTTATGTCACTGTAAACTCTAATATTTTTATATTTCATTAATGGCTGATAAAATATGAATAGCATCTGTAGCTTCAGTGAAAATGGGTCTGTGAGCTCAATTGCTGTGATAAAATTGGGGCACAATAGTAAAATGTTTGAGAAATACTGCTATAACTAGCAGTCTTGCACCTGGCAGAGAGACTGACTAGATGATCTTGTTGGACTTTCTATCACTAAATTCTGATTCATGTAATGTCTGGCTGAGGAAATGTTCATATTAAACAATTGCACTTTAAGTTTCTTCTAATATTCTGCTTCTGCCTCACTCTGGCTGTGACAGCTGCTATCCCCCATGCTACATCCTCTTTCACAAAAGTACTCCACATTGCAAGGCCTGGCTATATCCTTCCAATGTGTGATATTTTAATCAATATTTTACTTTTGCAACTGAAGCCCCATGCAAAGAGAAACAAAGAGTTACTTTCTTGCCATGGCTTTAAATCTAGGTATTACGGTACCTCAGGATTTGGATACAAACAATAGAAATATTTCATATCCATATGTAGAGCCTTCAAGCCCAAATCATCAGAGGGATAATGTTAAGTGTTTTATAGAATTTTCACGTATCACTTTCATCCTCATTTGCAGTTTCTCTATTAAGAACAGAAATTATGAAATTAATTTGAAAACATTTTCACTAATATTTTCCAGTTTTCACTAATCATGGAGGTTTCACTGTTGGTTCCATTCTTAACACTGAGTTTTGTGCTTAAAGCAGGAATTCAACCACTTTGGTACATATGACACATTCAGCTCCTCTCCAGAATTACAGTATTCACTCGGAACACAGAATGAATTTTCTGAGAAATGACAAGTGAATTGGTTAATTAGTTTATGAGTTAAAATAAATGGATCCTTTCAGAAATGAAGCACCCATTGTCTGACAGTTTATTTATCCCAAATAATCTTAATAATGGAATAAAAGACACTTGAAACTGCTCTTATAATTAAACTCGCCAAAAAACTTGTGAGCAAGCAACATTTGAAGACTTTTTTTTAGTATTAATGGTAACTTTTTCACATTATTCTTCACAATTAAAAGTTTCTCTTTCAGCAGGGACTAAAAAAATATTACAGAGAATTCCACATAGAACTGTGCTCTTTCAAAGGCTGCCATTTGTCACTGTTCTCAATGGGACTGTGATCATAGCTTGACCACAGTTAGATAGCCATTTTGAGAAGAATGTCTATTTCCCATTTTTCTTAATGGGCACCTTGCATCCGAGCAATTTATCTGCTCACAGCTGGGACCCTTTGCAAGAGTCTGTGCTGTCTTTCACTAGTGCAAATCCTACAGTGACTCTAGCCCCTAGCTTTAGTGTTTTGAAAGGTATTTCAACCACATTTGGTTCCAATTACACTGATTTTCAATAGATTAAATTCATCTCAGTCCCATACTGAGGCTTGGAGTTGCTGTTGGAAGAGGGGCAGGAAGTTAGACCATGGAAGGGTGGCTTCCAGACAACCTGTGTGAGGCGGAAAGCATCTTCACACCAACCCACTAGGTACGTGCATAGGGGACATAAGATCTATACATGCATTCTGTGGCGTCAATGTTTCCCTCAAGTGGATGGAGTCAGTAGGCGACTGGGGCTGAGGGAACTGGGTTTGTTTAGTCTGCAGAAGAGAAGAGTGAGGAGGAATTTGATAGTACCCTTCAACTACCTGATGGGGGGTTCCAAAGAGGACGAAGCTAAGCTGTTCTCAGTAGTGGCAGATGACAGAACAAGGAGCAATGGTTTCAAGTTGCAGTGGGGGAGGTCTAGGTTGGATATGAGGAAACACTACTTCACTAGAAGGGTGGGGAAGCGCTGGAAAGTGTTACCCAGCGAGGTGGTGGAATCTCCATCCTTAGAGGTTTTTAAGGCCAGGCTTGACAAAGCCTTGGCTGGGATGATTTAGCTGGTGTTGGTTCTGCTTTAAGCATGGGGTTGGACTAAATGACCTCCTGAGATCTCTTCCAACCCTAATCTTCTATGATTCTATGGGGAGGAAGCAGTGTGCTGAAGACCTGAACTCTGCCCTAGTTTGAGATGGATAGATTTTCCTACTCAGTTCCCCTACACTTCACCCATATTAGAGCCATTTTCTTCAGTTTATGTGGATGAAGTGAGTTTCAACCAGTATCAATATCTTCTAGCTTCTTACTAAGCATTATTGCTACTGTTTAAGTTATGTTTCTGATAGATAGGAATAAAGCCCCGTTACTTTATTTTTTAAAAATATTGTGGGATTCATTTTGAAAGGTCCAAAATACACAATCAAAAGTCATGCATACATAGGAAAATTCTACACAAGACCTTTCCCATTTTTTATCTTCTTAAGTTTTTTATCTCCTTTCTGATGTTGGCATCCAGAGGATCTTTTGAAAGGGCAAACAGAAGAGCAGGGGAAAGAGCACAAACCTTTTTCACTACTAAGGCTATTCAATCATAGACATTAGCTGTAACTGACGTTTTGGATTGTTTCCTAGATTTGTCCTCTTCACTTCCCACAATAGACTCATTTTTAACTTTTTTTAAAGTTTACAAATCTTAGGGTATGTCTTTACTAGCAAAGTTAAAGCGCTGACGTGGTAAAAAAACCACCCCCATGAAGGGAGTAGCTCCCAGCGCTGGTACACAGTCTACACTGCCACCTTACAGCGCTGAAACTTGCATCGCTCAGGGGGGTGTTTTTTCAACCCCCCTGAGCAAGAAAGTTTCAGCGCTGTAAAGCGGCAGTGTAGAAAAGGCTTTAGAGCCTGAAGTTCCTTTTTCAGTAACCAAACTGATACAGTAAAAGCAGCAGCAGTGTCTGCTTCTTATTTGCCTCTGTCCTTTTCCAGAGTGTAGAACTCAAAGAGTGAGAGGAGAGTCAGTATACACGACTATTCAGATTCTGATGCTGAGAGGTGCTGAGGCCCTTAATTCCAGATGCCTTCAGTGGAATCAGGAGGCACTTAGCACCTTGACTTTCTGCTGACATTTAACAGTGGTATCTGGAATCATTTAGTAGTGGTGGTTTTCATGCTATTATTTCCTGTTTATGAAAGACTGGAATGGGCATGTAACAGTCATCCCATGGCACCGATTTTTGGGTCACCACCAAACTTGTCAAAATGCTTGATAATTTTGTAAGACTATTATTGAAAATATATATAATCTCTACCTGATTAACGTTTCACATTTTAAAAATGATGAAAAGCAAATTAAATTAATTAAATGATTAAAATTAAAAGAAAAAAAATAAAGATGAGGAATGTTATTTATTTACTGCCACTCTATTAAAGGAAGAATCAGCCTTTTATGATCTGTTTGAGGAACCTAACATTTTGCACTGTTATTTTGCCATTTTTTTTAATTAAATTTTTATAATCTGGATACAATTCCACAGAGTTTACCTCAGTCTATTACTTACCTTGCCAACATTTCTTTTTCCTTATTGGAAGCATATCCACTGCTACTGAGTGACTTAATTGGAGAAGACAGGAAGTACAGGCAGTGATTGGTAAAGTACTGGTCAACTAATGGTAGGAGAACCTAGGGAATACAGACACAAAATATACTTTTATCATCTACATACATTGTTAAGTGTACCAGACAGCACTCCAATACAGCACAGTCCCTTCACACAGACTTTTCATTTTAGGCTTTATATTACATAGGCTTTATATTACAATTGCATTTTCTAGTTTTAGTCATTAAGATTATAAATTCAAATCTCAGATATGACAAATTTACACAGAAATTAAGCCAAGCAACAAATAGCCTACTGTGAGATGTCAGAGGTGTCTTAATGTAAATATATGGGAACCTCTGAAAATAGGGACAGCAGAATATTAACAATACAAGAGATATTGGGATATTATCTCATCAGTTATCTGCTGAGCAAAACCATTAGAATTGCCAGATTGGATCCATCTGCTTTGCTATGCAGCTCCCAACAATAGCCAGCATCAGTGAGGAAAGTGTACTCTCCATCCCTTTCTATATTACGTGTTTGCAATATTGGCTGTAGCCATGTTGGTCCCAGGATATCTGGTCTGCTCAAACCTGAAGAAGAGCGCTGTGTAGCTTGAAAGCTTATCTCTTACACCAACAGAAGTTGGTCCAATAAAAGATATTACCTCACCCATCTTATCTGTCCAGTATTTGTCAAGGGCCATGGATCTCCAAGGCAGGCCCGTGCGGTTGCAGAGTGAGAGCATTATCCTGCACCCCCATGCTACAAGGTCAGATAAGGGAACTGCAGCTAGTTCCCCACAACTAGAGGCTACACCCACTAACTCAGCAGAATCAGATGACTAGCAGCAGACTGCTGATTGGACACCCCTTAATATAAAGCTTCCTGTTCTTGCCCCCACCCTTTGACTGAGCACCACATCTTTTAGTCATATTGCTGCTCAGACCCTGAGACCAAACTCCTGCTACCCAAGTCAGTCTTCCGATCTGCCTGTACCCCATCCTGCCAAGCCTGTCCCTGCCCAATATCTACACTGACCAGCCTGCCCCTGCGCTCTGCCTGTTCACTGATTGCCATTCTCCCATGGACTGATATCACAGCAGCTGCACTTGCCTGCACCCTGGACTATGAAACCTTCAGATAACTAGACCATGCATATTGACAACACCTACCAACTATCTGGCTTCAGATCTGGTCTCAAGCCCCGTGACCCTGCTTGTTCATAACAAGCCATGCAAATATTATCCCAGAGCAAGACATTTCTTCCTTATCCTAAATGGTGATGAGTTTATGTCTCAAAGCCTGAGGACTGATAGCCCTTGTAACTGCAAATTCAAGTGGATATGCCATTCTTATACATATAAATATTGAATCTTATTATAAAAAGCATACTAAGCTATTTTCCTGAATAATATCCTGAGGCAGCAAGTTCCAGAAATTACTTATATGTTCCACAAAAGAATATTATGTTTTATCAGTTATAAATATATTGTCTTTTAATTTCATACTATGTCCCCTATCACTCAGCAAAATAATTTCCAGAAATAGTGCCTTAAATCAATACTTCTGGAAATGTCACTTGGACTCTCTGACTCATTACCCACCTATATATATGGGAAACAGATATTCCATTACATGCATAGTTTTGTAACATTAACACATGAAGAAGGAACCTGCAGAGCTGGAACCTTGGAGATTTTGTGCTCCTGATGCTGCTGCTGCATTGCCACTGGAAGCTTAGGTGAGGCTCCTATAGGAGGACCATGTGAGGGTGGTCTGGAAGGAAGTACCGCACCGCAGGACCTCATAGCCCACTCACAGGCACCAACTTTTCAAACTGCTGGGGGTGCTTGACCCCCAGCTCTGCCCCAGGCCTTGCCTCCACTCCACCCTTTTTTCCCCCAAGGGCCCACACCCGCTCTGCCTCTTCCCACCCCCAATCCACCCCTCCCGCCCAGTTCTGCCCCCTCCCGGAGCATGCTCCATCCCCGCTCTTCCCCCCTCCCTCCCTCCCAGACTCCCTGCACCCTCAGAAACAGTTGTTCGTGGCAGGAGGCACCAAGAGGTGCTGATCTGCAGGGTCTGCTGGCGGGCAGGAGGTGCAGGGAGAGCTGGTAGGGAGGCTGCCGGTGTGTGCTCTGCACCCACCCTTTTTTCCCTATGGGTGCTCCTGCCCTGGAGCACCCACAGAGTCTACGCCTATGAGCCCACTGATTGGCTGGCACCAGTACTTAAACCAGGAAGCCATGAAGAGGAGCTATCTGAGCAACAACACAGACTGCCTGCCTGTCTCTGCTTCAGACACTGCTTGCAATAGACCCTAGACTCTGGCTTCCAACCCTAGTTTGTCCTTTGCTCTTTGACTGCTGTCTGCAACCTGGTGCCTGATCCTGCCTGCATACTGATGCCTGACTCGATTTGCCCTCTGGACTGTCTTGGACTCTGACCTCCCTGTACCTGACTCAGCCTGACTCCTGCTCTGACAATTAGGTCCAACCATCCTTGTCCCGATTGTTACACACACTATGTTCTGTATAATAGCAGGAGTTTGAGCACATTCCTTGAAATATTAAGTCACTCACTTTGGCAAAGAATTTAATTTCTTGGTCATGTGGCGATTTCTCTGTTTTTCCACTGGTGACAATGGCTTCTGCAAGGATACAATCAACATAAATGTCAATAAGATTGAGCAAAAATCTAATTGTAAATAACTCTGCAGTCTTTTGAAATAGCCTTACAGACTTAATTTTGAAGCAGTACAAGTAAAGCAGTATAGACACTCCAGCTGGCAGGTTCAGCAGATGCAACAAGTATTGCATTTGCATTTTTTTTAGAATAAATAATAATCAGAATCTTGTGGTATATTTTCTCAAAAGCAACAGAAGTTGTCATATGTGCAACTCAGCATAATGGGTTTATTTTATCATTGTAAAGTTTAAATATTAACTACTTTTATGATAGGTTTCAGAGTAACAGCCGTGAAGTGAGCTGTAGCTCACGAAAGCTCCATGCTCAAATAAATTGGTTAGTCTCTAAGGTGCCACAAGTACTCCTTTTCTTTTTACTTTTATGATGTTCATAATAAAAACACTTGAGAAACTTACCCAAATGTGCAATGAACTCTTGAGCAGAGTCAACATATTTTAGAATCTTCTTCAAAAACTTAAATGCAAACCTCTTTTCCATGGATGATGCATCCAAATCCATATCTTTCAGACCCCTAGTTCAGAAAGGGTTAAAATAAATGATATTACAAAAATGTTACAAATTATCAGGTTTCTATGAAGCTTTCCATGACCTTTTTTATTTTATTACCTAATCAAGGTAAATTTTCATACATTAAAATCCAGCTTTCATAGCAACACTCTTTCCAAATAGCTATTTCTATAGCAGTTACTTAAAATAAGGCTACATTTTTCAGAGGGATTTTATCCTTTTCCATGAAAAGAGTTTAAAAATCATGCACTTCAGTTTCATGACTTCGGAAAGTTTTGATCACATTACACAAATGAAAGTGACTTCATTCTGAGCCTGATCCAGCAAGATGCTGGCTACTCAATTTCCACTGATTTCAGTGCATGGTGAAGATGCTGAATATTGCATAGGAAGCAGATATGTCCAGATCCACAAAAGAACATAAGCACCTAAGTCTGGAATTCAGGTGGCAATGAGATGGTCAAAAACTCTGTTCAACTCTAAAGACGCCTTTGGTGTCTAAATTTGCACCATAAAGTTCCCCATAGCACCTAAGTTCCTGCTTCTGACCATGTGCACAATACATCATTCTAGACACCCAGGTGCCTATGCCCCAGTGGACTCCTCAAACCAGGGGAAGATATGTGTCCCCCCACCTTTCTTACCTGTGGGGCCTAAGCTGGTAGGTGTCTTCAGATCAGGCCTAACTCTACACAAAATGGCTGGAGACAAGAACCCCGCCTTGCAACCTTTTACCGAGTGGATAGGACAGCACTAGGCTGTGGGATAGTCTGATGCAGGTCTCTCACAATCTCTCCTGATGAAAGTATTTTCTGTGTATTAAAAATTAAACATACAGGGTCTAGAGAGTGAGAAAAGCTCCATAGCCCAGTGATTAGGACACTCAGTTGAGTGGCAAGAAACCCCTGCTCAATCCCTTCTTCTCATCAGGCAGAGAGAGGAATTGAACTGGTGTCTCTCACGTCCTAGGTAAATGTACTAACCAGTAGGCTAAAGGGACTCATTTTTCTGTCTGCCTAGCTGGCTTTTATGGATCCCATTTTCAGGCACCTATCTCCCCATTCGTTGTATAGGCAGCCCAAGTCCCTAAACTCAGAGTTCTGGATTCCACTGCGTGTCTAGGGACCTAAATTGTAGGTGCTACAATACTCTTAGTTTTGCAAGGCCTAAGTCCCTTTGTAGATTTGAACCTTAGGGTTTTTTTCCCTTGTGGTGCATATTGTTTAAACCATATCTTTGAGGGATCATTCAGGTTCTCTATTTAAATAAAAACTAATGGGGGGTGGGGATTCATATTTTAAAAAAATAGACAGGAAACTATAACTGTCAAAAGGCCATGCACTGATTTAAGACCAAAAAAACCCCAACCCCCCCTCCAAATTAGAATATTCTAGTTACAGAGTACAACTTTCCCTCCCTGAAATTTTCCTGTCATTGTTTGCCTAATTTATTTCCCTCATAGAAGTCATATAGCTCTATCTATTTATGCCTTTTATTTGTTTTTAAAATGGGCTTGTATTTACTTCCTTTTGTTCTGCTTTACCTCTTTGTTTTTTCTACATTTACTTTGCTTACTACTTTTTCATCATCACTGTATATTTGTTCATTCTCCCTCCAGTATTGAAGGCATGACAGTTTATACATTCCGTGTTCTGCTATTTAATTATTTGATTTTGTGCAACCAAATAACTCTCTATATATTTGTTCCATCATGTGGTGTATGATTACAGTAACAGCGAGGGCATGGCTACACTTGCAGATGTAGAGCGCTTTGAGTTAAACCAGCCCTTGGAGAGCACAGTAGGGAAAGCGCTGCTGTGTGTCCACACTGACAGCTGCAAGCATACTGGCGTGGCCACATTTGCGGCACTTGCAGCGGCATTGGGCGTGGCGCATTATGGGCAGCTATCCCACAGAGCACCTCTTTCCATTCTGGCGCTGTGGCTTGTGGGAAGGGGGTAGGGAGTGCAGGGCATGCTGGGTCCTGTCCCAACAGCCCATGATGCATCAGTTCGCCTCCCAGCAATCCCTGTGCTTCTGTGCACACTTGGCACCATCTTTCAATGTTTTTTGTACTGCACGCTCTGTCTTCCCTTTTGGTCTGCAGGAATGGAGCCTGAACTGCTGAGGAATATGCTCACGAGTCTCGCCAGCACAACACGTTTGGCAGTTGAGTTACTCCTTAAGATCCAAACTGAGGACTCCGACGATGATATCGACTCGAGTAATGCATACGACAGGAGATTGCTTGTGGCACTCATGGACATGCTCACCACCATGGAACACCGCTTCTGGGCTCGGGAAACAAGCACTGAGTGGTGGGATCACATCGTCATGCAAGACTGGGATGATGAGCAGTGGCTGCAGAAGTTTTGGATGAGAAAAGCCACTTTCATGGGACTGTGTGATGAGCTCGCCCCCACCCTGAGGCACAAGGACACGAGATTGAGAGCTGCCCTGACAGTGGAGAAGCGGGTGGCTATTGCAATCTGGAAGCTGGCAACTTCAGACAGCTACCGGTCGGTCACTAACCTGTTTGGATTGGGAAAATTGACCGTTGGAACTGTGTTGATGCAAGTTTGCAGAGCTATTAATCACATCCTGCTCAGAAGAACCGTGACTCTGGGTAACGCGCATGACATTGTGGCTGGCTTTGCACAAATGGGTTTCCCTAACTGCAGAGGGGCGATAGATGGGATCCATATTCCAATTCTTGTACCAGCCCACCTAGCCTCCGAGTATGTTAATTAGAAGGGGTATTTCTCTATGGTTCTCCAGGCGCTTGTGGATCACGGTGGGCATTTTATTGACATTAACGCAGGCTGGCCCGGAAAGGTGCATGACGCACGCATCTTTCGGAACACTGGACTGTTCAGGAAGCTGCAAGCCAGGACTTTCTTCCCAGACCTGAAGATCCTGTGCAATTAGTATAGAGGGGCTTCAATTCCTATTCCTGTACATAGGCTACAGACTGACTATTCAAAGGAATGGGGGTGCTATACCACAGACCTGCAGTTTGGCTTTGGACTTGAATGGATTTAATTCAGCTGCTCTGATCTCCACTCACAAAGAGCCTAAATATTTGAGTTAAGTGGATTTCATTCAGTAAAAATAAAGGACTACAATTTTTAGGGCCCTATGATGTAAACACTTATGCACATGATTTACTTTACTCATACAAATAGTACCATCACAGCCAATAGGAGTACTCTTGGGACTCAAGTCATACCACCTGCGTGTTAATTAGTATTAATTTCTTTGAAGCTGAGTCTATGCTTTCCCTATAGGCATTCATTTTTTAAAAGAACAAACTTAAGCTATCTACCTCCTCCAAGTACAGAGGAAAAATGGTTACATACCTGTGTTGTAACTGTTGTGCTTTGAGATGTGAAGCACAGTTCAGGAGGACAGGTCATGGAATAGATGTGTGCAACACATCTAAAAGAAAAACAGTTACAGTACAGGTATGGAACTGTTTTTTCTTCATCATCTGATTTCACATACCTATTCCATTTCTGTGACTCCCAAGCAGTTGTCTATGGAGCAGAGCTTGGAGTCTATTGAAAAGCAACTGCAGAACTGCCTTCCCAGAATCTACATTGCTTCTGGAAGCCAATGAAATGGCACAGTGCTTGATAAAGATGTGAACTGGAGACCAAGTCACTGCTCTACACATATTTAGTATTGGAATGTTCTTTCAGAATGCTCCTGAAACTGTCTGTGCACTTGCGGAATGTGCCATCAGCTTGGAAGGTGGTTTAGACTTTGCAACATCATAACACGTAGAAATGTACATGATCCATTCAGAAATCTGTTGTGAGGTAACCACCTCCCATTTCATCCTCCCTGTACGCGAAACAAATATTTGAGGCAAAGAATGACAGCCAGCGAATGAAGTTATTCCTCACCCTTGTGTGAATGCGGTTTGGAAAAAACCCCGTAGGTAAATAGATGGTTTAGTTGATATGGAAATTAGTACTCACCTTAGGAAAAAAAACTTCAGAGGAGGTCTTAAAGCAACGTTATCCATATAAAAAATAGTATAAAGTTGGTCTGCCAATAATACTTGCAGTTTTCCAACCCTCCAATCAGAAATAAATGCCACCAGAAAGGCTACCCTGGGTGATAATATGGAAAAGGGCAAGAAGTTAAAGGCTGAAAGGGAAGACCCATTAGAGCTGACAATATTAAGTTCAAATCCCAGGGGAAAGTAGCTCTTTAACCTGAGGAAAAAGCCTGGTCATTCCCTTCAAAAAATCTGATTGGGTTGCAAAATATCAAATATCAAATGACCTTGAAACAGAAGATGAAAAGCTGAAAGTGCAACCAAGTGCACCTTGAGAGAGCTTAGAGAGAGACCCGATTCGCTCAGATGCAGCAAATACTCTAGAACATCCTGAACCCTTGCCTCACCAGGAAGAACATTCCACTTGCCTGTCCACCTTTGTGTAGATAAGTAATTCTGGTGGACAATTTTCTATTGTTCAGTAGAGTTCTGCACAGCTAGTGACCATTCCCACCCCCCCTCCCACCAGTCTAGCCACTCAGCAGCCATGTTGTGAGGCTCTGAGGATTGGATTTAACAAGGCTGTGATTCTCGGAAACCATGTCTATATCCTGAAGCAGAATCAAGGGCAGTCGTCCTGACAACTTCTGGAGGCCCGAAAACTGGTGCTGTTGTGTCCAATTAGTAATAGAGCTTGAGCAATTAATATTAGAGAAGCATGATCTTACTTTGTTTTGAGAATTACCTAAGGTATATCAAGGGTATGAGAGGGAAGGCGTAGAGATTCATCTTCCATGAAAACAGGAACATGTCCATGATTGAACGCAGGCTCTGACCCACCATGGAGCAGAATTGATGGCACTACTTCTTCTGCTTCATAGTGAAAAGATCCACAGTCTGTCTCTCCCAGGTTTGAAAAACCACTCATATTATATTGATTTTTAGAGACCACTTGTGATCCCTGCTGAAAGATCCACTGAGATGATCCTCCAGAGAAATTTGAATCCCTTGTAGATGAGACACCCTGAGTGATATCTTATTCTGAATGCAAAAATTCCGGAGCCTAAAAGCTTCCTGACAGATCTGATCTGGCTCCCCATGTCATAATGCTGTCATATTGTCTGTAAGGACCTGAACAGAGTTTTCCCTTATCTCAAAAATTTTAAGGCCAGAGGAGATCATGATCATCTAGTCTGACTTCCTGCACATCACAGGCCACAGAACCACACCCACCCACTCTGGCTGAGTTACTGAAGTCCTCAAATCTTCATTTAAAAAGACGTCAAGTTACAGACAATCCACCATTTACTCGACTTCAAGCCCGCAAGTGAGCTGTGTCCCATGCTACCAAGGAAGGTGAAAAACCTCCAGGCTCTCTGCCAATTTGACCTGGGGAAAAATTCCTTCTTGACCCCCATTATGGTAATCAGTTAGACCGTGAGCACATGGGGGAGAGACCCACCCATCCAGACATCTGGGAACAAATTCTCTATAGTAACTCAGAGCTTTCTCCATCTAGTGTCCCATCTCTGTCCATAGGAGATATTTGCCAATAGCAGTCACAGATAGGCCATATACCATTGTAGGTAACCTCATCATGCCATAAATTTATCAAGCTCAATCTTGAAACAAGTTATGGGTTTTGCCCCCACTACTCCCTTTGGCCTCCACTACTCCCCCTTTTCCAGAACTTCACTCTGCAGATGGTTAGAAACCTTGATCTAATTTCAAGCCTAAACTTGTTGACCGCCAGGTATACCCATTTGTTCTTGTGCCAACATTGGCCCTTAACTTAAATAACTCTCCATCTCTGGTGTTTGCCCATCTGTCAGGAACCCAGACATTCATGACAAACTAAAGAAGACCAGAGTCATGGGAGGAAGGGTCAAGAGAAGGGCACTCCCTTGCAAATGTTTCATTGGACTTTCCACCAGTTCAAGAAGGATATCAAGAAGGATATTACTCTTGTAGGTACATGAATCAACCTGTCCAGAGCATGTCATATGGATGGTTGATGGATTTTTAACCAGTCTTTTAAACACCCCAGGTGTCATCTGGCATGCAGAGTTACAAATATGCAAGAGGCCATGTGTCTCAGAAGCCTTAAACACTTTCTCACCATTGTTTGCAGGTGAGCCTGGAGCAAGTTGCATAACTCCAGAATTGCTTAGAACCTGGTCTGAGGGAGGCATGCAATGGCTGATGCAGAATCTAGGAGTGTCCAGAATCACTCAATTTTCTGTACAGGATAAAGGATTGACTTTTCTGTGTTTATAATCAGGTGCAGCTGGCAAGCAGAGTCTGGATTTTCCTGATACCTGGAATGCCCCTGAATTAAACAATTGTCTAGGTAGGGGAATACCTGAATGCCAATTCTGTGGAGAGAGACAGCTATGATGGCCATGCATTTGGTAAATAGTCTTGGAGGACAGTAAATTGGTAGCGATGGCCTGATACCAGCATGCTAGATGGAGGAGATGGAGGTGACCTTTTCTTCCCAATGCACTGAGTCAAGCTGAGCAGCCTTTCCTCCCACAGCTGGCTCAGTATCTTTTTCATTTTCACATAGACCAGGGGAGAAGTTCCTCCTCCTTCCTGGTTGTAGTTACCTATTGTCATCTCCCAAGCAGCTGTCACACACTTTACTTGGGACATTTCCCATCCTTAGATGGGTATCATAGATTTGGCAGTGTACTGCAGATGCCTCAGTGTCCCGGCTTTCAGCTGGAGGCACCACTACACCCTGTTCTGTAGTGCCTCTGGTTCCCTGATAATGATGGGCAGAAACCTTATTTCTGGCTCAGTTGCAGCCAGGACACCAAGGGAGACAGGTGTGTTCTGCTTACTCCAGCCTGCTGACTCTGCTGCCAAGCCCGGCAATGCCCTGCCCACTGCGGAAACTGTGTCTGCCACAAACCTGCCAGGACTGCTGCTGGCCACCTACCCAGAGGAGATGGAAGGCACCACATAGTGCCAGGTACACCCTGAGGGGAGGATAGAAAGTGGCCCAGGGACAGCCTACTTCAGTTTAGCTGTAGCACTGCCTGAAGCATGGTTGGCATGTTGCAGCTAGATTCTCCGCTGACTCAGTGGCGGACCACTCTGTCTGTTAAGGGCCGTGGGTTGGGGCCTAGTGGAGTAGGGTGGACCGGCCCCCTCCCTGGCACCCCACACCTGGGGCAGTAGCCTCCCCTTGCCAGGTCAAGAGGCCTGCATTTGTCAGTTGTCTGCTGGAGCTAGAACATTTGGATCCTGGGTTTTTGCTCTGTCCCTGCACCAAGGACCCAGAGCTAATTGACTCCTGGGTTTTCACTCTGCCCCCTCATGAAGGGCCCAGAGCTTAACTGACTACTGTGTTTGCTCTGCCCTTCTCTAAAGGGCCCAGAGCTTATAGACAGCTGAGTTCACTCTGGCCCCTGCCTAACAGGCCCAGAGCCTGCAGACTATCGTGTCTGCTCTGGCTGCTGCCAAAAGGGCCCAGACACCACAGACTAAGGTGTTTGCTCAGCCCGGGCTTAAAGGGCCCAGGGGCTATAGATGGTTGGCTGTTCAGCCCCAGCCTAAGGGCCAGAGCCTACTGGCCCTGGGAGACCCTGCTTTTGCCTTAGGGCTGGAACCAATTGACTATCTGGGGGATCAGCCCTGTTAGACCAGTTGAGACACTAATGCCTAATGCTAATTCTCCTGATATTCAGCAGCAGTCCTTATGGCGTAGTGAGGCCGTGTGGCCTTCCTCCGACCCAGAGTGGGAGGGATGACTGCCTCTCCACTATACCCTCTCATACCTTGGAAATGCTGCATGTAAGGGAGCTGGACCAGAAGGCTAAATGTAAAAGATAAAACAGGGTCACAAGAAAATTTTTCATCTCTTTGCTGTTTGGATTCTTGCAAGGCCTGGAGCTAAGAAACAAAAAAGCAGAGAACCCTAAGGTCAACCTGAGCTAAGCCCTGAAAAGACATCCAATGCTGACAGATTATTACATCTCTGTCACTTTTTAGAACCATAGACTGAACTCATTTGTGCATATATGTGGCCTTCCTTAAACTTTAAATAAGTCTTATTTCTTTTTCTTAGTTAATAAACCTTTAGTTAGTTTATTACAGGATTGGCTACAGGTATTGTCTTTGGTGTGAGATCTAAGGTACAAATTGACCTGGGATAAATGACTGGTCTCTTGCGACTGGGAGCAACCTGAATATTGTGTGATTTTTGGTGTAAGTGACCATTTATCACTAAGTCCAGCTTGCATGGGTGGCAAGATAGACTTGACAGCCTAAGGGGACTGTATGACTCCATGGTAAGACTGTTATAGCGGTCCAGAAGTTCACATTTAGTACTGGCTTGGTAAAATCTAATTATAGAATGTATCACCAGTTTAAGGTGTCTGCCCTGCTTTTTGACACTCTGCCCTGAGGTAGGCACTCATGGTCATGAGCCCCTCCAGACAGCATGACAATGGTGACTCCCCAACCCACTCCCATTTGTCTTATGTACCCCTTAATTTGAGTTGCAACTTCAGCATACTTCATATCTCCTTTTTTCTGAATTCCCTCAAACTTCCTTCAGGGATCACTTTAAATTTTTGCAGTAATTCTTTTTTAGATAACCCTCAATCTTTGTAGTTCTCTCTGTTCATATGGATGAAAGTCACTAAGGCCTTCCCTGGCAGAAGTGGAGCCAGACACCATACCATGTCTTCTTGCCCCATCTTATTCAATTCATATCCCATTTCAAAAGCATTTAGAAGTACATTCATGTCATCCCCTTCCCTAAAGCAAGGAAACAATTTGGAGTCTATGTGGCTCCCCTAGACTAGGCATATGAGGTCTGGCTCCACCTACCAGATCAGTTTTGCTGGCACAATCTCTCCATCTCGAACTGATGTTGATGCTCCTTCTCTCTCTCTCATCTCGCTGCTTGACTGGGGGCAAGCACCTCTGGCTGCTGTTTCTCCAGGGGCTACAACAGTGTACACCAGTTACCAACCAGCTTTTACAAAGCAAAGTACATTTATTCTTAGGGCAAAGCATCACAGAGAAAACATAAAAACCACAAGTCTTACATGTTTAGTAATAAACATAGCAGAAGTTGCCTTTCAGTCTTATGGGCCCTACTAGGCCAAAGTGATTCCATCCTTTTAGCAGGATTGGGCCTTCCCATTGGACAGAATGTCCTGTCCATTTGCTCACTCAAAATGAAGATCCTGAGTCCTTTATATATCCCCAGTTCTTTGTTTGTCTCTTCATCTCTGGAAAATCCATTCTGAACCAGTATGTGCAAACCACCCCTCGTGGTGCTGCTTCTCCAGAGCTGGTTACAATCCTGGGGTAATCACCCCTTATTGTTTTTAATTCTGTAAGAGCTGTAGTAACTCTTCTCCATAGCAGTAGCAGACTCACACAGCTATGATGTAGCTGTGGTAGTGCATAGAATGGACTTCCATCTTGAATGGTCCCTGCAAGTCTTCTTCCTTTGGCAAGAGTCAATATGGGAGGGTTTAGGCTTCTTAAATCCCACAAAATTGAATCTTCCAACCTCTTTCATGGTTGGCCTCATGTCCTACTTCCTTCAATGGCAGCTTTGTAAACCTTCTATAACTGTACCTTCTTGTGCACATTGGACATGACCCCATATTTGCAGTTGTCTTCTTCTTAACTGGTGCAAAACTGCAGCTTGCCAGGATCAGCTAATTTGTCTGTGACAAAATCAACCAATGGATGTTAAGAATATACCATAACTTTTGTTGAAAAAAACCTGTTTGGTTTCTTCTGCTCAGCTGTTTTTAATAACCATTTTTCTGCTCCATATAATAGACATGTTATCACTATTGCATTGAACACTCATCTTACTTTTCGCACAGACATCCTGTCACCAAAACAGAGGGCAATGAAGACGCTGAAATCAAGCATGTAACTTCGCTGGATATAGAACCCTTTGTTATCAATTATCAGTCTTCAGGGATCTTACTTCTCCCCCATTCAGAAGGAGACTGTTCCCCTCCCAGGTGCTTGGAAAGTCATCACTACTGACAGATAGTGTCTAAGCACCATGGAACTGGGTTACATGTTCCAGTTCTTTTCTGTCCCTTTCCCCTTCCACATCCCTTTTCAGCGACCCGCTCATGTGTCACTTCTTCTTTAAGAAATCCAATCACTTCTTCATGTAGGAGCTGGTATCATTCCATAAAGTTTCGTAATCTTATGTCCCTAGATTTTTGTGTTCTCTTTTTAAAAGATCAGCAACCACAGCACTTGGCTCTATTTTGCCTTGGTGAGGGCCACATTAAATAATGGGTTTGAGAATCACTGCTCAGGACAGACCCCCTTGCAAATTAGACAGTGCTTAAATCCAGGAGACTTGGACATAACCAAACTGCCCAGTGCCAGGTGAAACAACCACAGAGAAAATAAAAAATAAAATATTCCCAAGTGGGAAACAACACAGGTAACTATACACTAGCACTATAACAACTATTTACAAGAAAAAAAATTTCTTCAGAGGAAAAAAGGGGAACCAGAGCAACGGCCCATGGAGAGCTCCAACAGTGCAGCGAGAAGGAATTGAGGGGGTGCTGGGATGGCTTTGCCTGTTATTCCTTGACCTGGACGTGCAAGGAAATGAACAGTGCATGTGCCACCCCGATGGGTAAGGAAAACTCTTTTGATAAGTCCACACCTGAAGTGGAATACACATGTAAAATCATCTGAAAAGGAACAGACATGTGCAATCACTTGAAGAAGAACCCCACTTACCAGACCATTTTAGTTTACAAGAAATACTGAACGCTATGAAATATACAAGGCCTTACAGGCTCTTTGTCAGGTAATGTCTTATTGAATTTTTACAAAAAGAATATTATTCAACTTATGAGGTTCTTCCCTTCTGGTATAATAATTCATTTTTCAATGGTTTGGCCTCATGCAGTATTGCAATAATGAATTATTTATTTAACTGCAGAATAAGTAATTCCCTAGTGTTCATCCTGCCCTCAGATAAAATAACGCATGTCAGTGTCTTTTGTAAGTTCTGCCACGTTGCATGAACAAGTTATGCAGGGATGCACACCAAAGAGTCCATTTGTCTTACAGATCAAACATAATCCTACAGACCAGTTATCATAGAAATCCAACTAAAAGAGTTATTTTATGCATATACATTTCTATAACATTATAGAATATAATGAATATATACAGAATATAACCACAAAGCCTATTTTCCCATGATGCTTACTGACAACTGCTGGGTGTTAATTTATGAAGTTCTGAGCTGTTTACATTGTTTGGTTTAGATCTTATTATTGTATTCTGTTTTTGTCATGAACTATAAATTTTACCTGTGTGTGCTATCCCCAAAATCAAAATCAAAATAATTTTCTATGTTAAGAAAGGACTGGAAATTATAATTTTCTTTTAGTTATAGATAAAATACAAAATGGTAATTATGTTGTTCACAATTAACACAAAGAATAGCGAGAGAAAGGAATTAGCAAGAATGAAGGTATTGGTAAGGAAATATTTTAAATAAATACACAGCTTACCTAGATACAACAATGCCATTCATTTGAAGGAATTTAAACAGCTCTTGTGCCTTCTCCCGGTCCCGAGACTTCTCCTTGGCTGTCAAGGTGTCATAAGGTACCAGTAAAGGATGACTACCTCCTCCTTTGGAAAGTTGAGAGAACTGTAAATTTTTCTATTGTAATGTTATTTTTCAAATATAAAGGGAACTACATAATTTGCATTGTCGTATGCTGTCTTCTGTTCTTTCAGACTCTTCCCCCTCCCTCATTTCATTTGTGGTTCACCAGATTCTGTTCTTACCTTTGCTCTCCAATTCCATTTTCTTCTTTCTGGCCCAAATGTTATGATAGTTTTCTGCTACTACCTCAACCATTCCCTACATCGCCACAAAGAAAAGGCAATCCAAAATTAAAAGGTGATAGAATAAAAATTCAGCTAACACTATTACACATAAATATACTTTAAAAACTGAGCTGAAATACAGAAACATTGTAGACAGGATATCAACAATTTTCTTTCATTAATTAATTAATTTGGTGTTTATACTAAGCATTAGCCTCAATAGAGACGTTATCTGGGTCTGACTCAGAACAACAATAATTGAATGGAAGTTCAGATCCAGAGATGTTTTCTAGCATGAATCAGTGAATGTTTAAAATCATTGTGTTTACCAATAATACTACTACGAATAATTGTTATTGTTATTATTATTATTATGTATATTATCGTAATACCTAGAAACCCTGGTCATGGACAAGCCCCCCTTTGTTTTAGGTGCTGTGCAAACACAGAAAAAATAAAATCTCTGTTCCAAAAAGCTTGAGTATAAGATAAAAGACAACAGGTGCAAATAGACAGATGGGGGAGTACAAGGAAACAATAAAACAATGTTGGTCAGCATGACAGACAATGGTTTCAGCACATCAGCGGCCTAAATGTTGTACAGTTATTGTAAGCATCATGGCAAATGAGAGTTTTAAGGGGGAATCCAAAGGAGGATAATGAAGTAGCTTTGTAGATGTTTATAGAGAGCTCATCCTAAGCATGTGGGGCAGCATGGGAGAAAACACAAAAGTAATTGTTTGAAAATTTAACAAATGGATTATAGAAGTTGGCCTCACTGGCCAGTCAGAGGCGAGAGTTGACATCTTGATAGTGAATGAGAGGTGATACATAGGATGGGGATAGACTGTGAAGACAAGAAGCTTATGTTTGATGCAAAAGAGAAAGGGAAGCTAGCAGATGGTGCAAAGAGAGGGATGACATGATCAAAGCAATGAGCTAAGAAAATGATCTTTGAAGCAGTGTTCTGAGTGGATAGATTGGCATAACACTGCATTTGTCAAGGCCTCAGAAAACGATGTTCCAGTAAGCAAGACATGCGATGATGAGAACCCCAACAACAATTACAGCTGCGTGAATGGATAGGAAAGGCCATATCTTAGAGATGTCACGAAGAAAGAATCAGCAAGCTGTAGAGACAACCTGGATGTGGGGACCTTCGAAGATGTCAAATTTAAAGATAATACCCAGGTTACAGGCCTGAGTGATAGGCAAGATGGTGGTGCTATCCACAGCGACTAAGAAAGAAGAGGGTTTTGGGGGAAAGATTAAGAGATCTGTCTTAGCCATGTTGAGCTTGAGCTGATGGCTCGACAGCCACAAGGAGAAGTCAGCTGAGATTTTAGCTTGGGCAGATGGAGACACACCTAGATTAAAGATGTAGATCTGTGAGTATTCAGCACAGAGATGGTAGTTGAATTTGTGTCTGTGAATAAGATTACCCAGAGATAAGGTGTAGAGAGAGAAGAGAAAGGGACAAAGGACAGAATCCTATAATACCCTCCGAAAAGTTGGATGAGGAATGAGGAGGATTGCCAGAAGAACAAGCTGAAGGAGTGAGGAGGGAGTTAGAAGGAGAACCAGGAGAGGAAAGTCATGGAAGCTGTGATGATTTTGGAATTTGTCTCCACAACTTCTGAATGTTGTTTGATATCATGAACTCTCTGCATGTATCTTCATCAGACTGCAAACTCCATTTTGATTATGGGAGCCAATTGCCTTGTCTGTTGTCTTTTTACCTCCATGTTGGGACTGAAATACAGGGCTGACAATAGAGGATTGTTAAATGGGATGATCTTCTATTCAAATATAAACACCCTAGAAAATAAGCTGGCTCCCACTCAGGAGAACTGGTTTGTCAGGGGAGAGGCAACTAGCAATGAGGTCCTGTGTGGATCTGTGATCACCTGAGGAGTCTGATTCCAGAAGTGACCTGACAAAGGTTTTAAAAAGGTTATAAAAGGCCAATTTTCACCAGCTCAAGTGGAGGGAGGTTGCTACAGGAGCCTGAAGAGGCTGGAGGTAACCCTGCTTACCTGAACTCAGATGGTCCCCTGTGGACTCCCAAGGGAAGGGTGAGCCAGGATGAAAGGAATGGTATTGATGCCAGTGTTTGTTGTTTTCTAAATGTTCTATGCATCTCTTGTGCTGTTAAGTAAAGAGAATTCTGCGTGTGTTGTGTGTTACATCTATCATGTGTCCTGGGAGAGTTAACTTGTGATTCCAGAGCACCCACATAGGTGGAGTTCTGGGAGAGCGGGGGCTGGGATTGAGGACATGGGATTCCATTAAGTTGGAAGAGCAGAGTTGTTTAGCTAGGAAGATGACAGAACCAAACAAGAAAGAACAGATTTGTAATGGAAGACGTCAGCAGTCCATGGGATTTCTGCCAGATATGCTCTGTGATGCTGACAGACCCTGGTTGGCAGTGGCCAGGATCAAACTTGGGACCTCTGAAGCTAAATTCATCAGCCACTACTGCATGAGCTGAAAGCCACATGCCTCTGAGCTAAGACTGTTCATCAATCTCTAGCTGTACCAGGCACCACTAGAATGGGACACCAAGCAGGAATGGGTTACAGCTCCACAACAGGAGAACAGGAGCTCAGGAAGCAGATGTTGGGCGTAAGTCAGGAATGGGCATTAGTAAGGCAGACCTGGCAATAGGAGAGCGGGACCAAAAAGTCAAGGGTGAAGGAGAGCAAAGCATGGAGAGAATCAACCACCATATCAATGGAAGGAAGGGAAAATAAAACAGGGAGGAGAGAGCTGAGCAGATGAGAAGTCATCAATACTGATGGACTGGAGTCATGGAGCAGAGAGGGGACTGAAGGGTGATGCTGAAAGAGATCAGGTGATGGTCACAGAGGAGGAACTCATCAACAGAGAGAGATTAGTGCTTGGTGAAGATCAAGTTAAGTGTCTTTTGGTGAGTGGGAGAGTTGAACCAGAGCTGCAGTTCAAAGAGGTGAGGGAACCTGCAGCTAAGGGGTTGGATGGGTCATCAAAATGGAAGATGAAGTCACCAAGGATGAGTGTCGGAGATTGTGAGAAGAGGAAGAGAGACCCCCAGGAGTCAAAATCAGAATGAGGAGGATGGATGGGGAAGAACTGGGTGGATGGTAGATGTCAGCATCATGGAGGGGGAAAGGAGAAGAGTGAGAAGCAATACCATTTGAAAGAGAAGAAAGAGTGGGAAAAGGGAGGGAAAGAGGGTCAGAAGCAGCAGGACTGGGAGAGGAGAAGGCCAACACCCCACCATGGTCTGATCCAGGTTGGGGAGTGTGAGAGAAGGCACAGGCTCTATCGGAGATAAAACATTTATTTGTTTTAAATAGTTGTTTATTTTCATTCTGATTCAGAACTGCATTATTTGTTTAGTTTTGTAAAAATGACCCTTTCAATGATCTGGGTGCATGTACTTAAAAAAAAACATAGAAAAGCAATGCCATATAGGCTGTCTTTCCCCGAGTAAACTTGTTTGGAGTAATAATGCAACCTCTGGAAGGCATACCTCCATCATATCTCACTCTCTTATTAAATGCCTGGGAAAATACATGGGCTTTGGAACATGCTTGGAATATTAATTTACTCGCTTTAGAACCAAGGCAAGAGACAGGTTCCTAAGATGTGGGGCAGTTACTGAAAATGCTTTGCCTGCAGTCCCCTTATGGGCTTTACATTGCACTATTTTCTAGAAGGCCAGACGATACCAGCTAGCACATGAAACACCATCAACAGAACAAACAGTAGACGTCTCATTTTGAACTCATGTTAACTGACCCTGCAAAATTGAGAACAAATGCAGTATCTACCTATTTGTATAGGAGGGTGCAACAAGTATACTCACAGACATGTACATGTACCCATAAAACCCCACACATGTGCATAAAATGGGTAAGTGTACACACAGATACACATTTGCAATCACATACATGCAGGTTTTTGTAGGCACACCAATTACACATTCCTTTGAAGATGTGACCCTACATGTTGATAGGTCACTTCATACTTTTTTTCCGCAGAATACGCTGAAAATATTAATACACACCTGGAGCTCCCTAGAGAGTACAACATTAGAAAGATCAAGTGGTGTTGGGCTGTATCCATTTCCCTGGAAATATAATGGAAGAGTTATTGATGTTTTTAAACTATTTACTTCATTTCTATTGTCAACAAAAATAGAATTAAACTATTTAGATTTCTGAAGCCCTTTGAGTAAGAATCATGTTTGCCTTTGTGTCTTGTACAGAGATGAACATACCATGGATGTTTAACCAACAACAGAGGCTATAATACACTTATATTTATTCTTTACATGCTCATTTTGTTCATCAGGCCCCAATACAGCAAACCAATTAAGAACATGATTATGGTTAAGCATGTGAACAGTCACTCTGAAATCAATGGTACTACTCATATGCTTAAATGATCTGCTGAATTGTGTCCATTTTTCTTTACATGCTCATACCCTTATTTACATGGCTGTTTGAAACAGTTTTCTATTTATGTGATGTTATCTAGTGCTGGTAATGTATATTGTGTATTTTCAAAAATGCAATTAAAGGTGATAATATGGATTTATGTAAAATGTAAACAGACTTTTTCAGAGAGAACTTGTTCTTCTTGTAATAGTTCTAGCAGGACGTTTAAAATATAAATGCACATTACATGATAAGGCTATCAGAGGGTGATTAGCTGCAACAAACAGATAACCTATCTCCTTGGGCCTCGTCTTGTCCCACTGACCAGTCAATGAAAAAATTTCCACTGGCTTCAATGAGACAGATGCAGGATCCTTATGAATTTGCCTCTGTAAGCTTCTGAGCATGTTCAATTGTATGTGTGACACTGCAACTCTGTGACACACACCACACAGTGTGAGTATGTACCCGGGCAGAGGCGAAGAAAATATATTCAAGGCTTCTCACTAATCCAGGTCACCACTGAGCTCGAGATTCACACCAGCAAGTGAAATAAGCTTTTGGAGATTAATTTCTGAGGTTCTTTATTTGAGAAATGTACACCAAATTTGATGGCAGACAATTCTGCTGTATACAGACAGGCATCTATCAGTTCTATAAAGAAGTATATAAGAAAATACAATAAAAACCATATTTAAGGAAAAAGTGAGATGTACCGATTGGGAATCTGGGGATGGGAGGGCACAAGTCTACCCACAGCTAAAGGTCCCTCCCCACAGATACCAAGTAATTTTGGGGGACAACTGATATAAAACAGGGAAGGGAGTGAAAGTCACGGGGCAAAAGTAGGGAGCCAGAGGGGGACACTGAGCAGAGAACCCCGAACAACACCCACTTCTCCTTGAAAGCATCCAGAGAGCCAGTGGGTGTGGCTCAGAGGAACTCTGCCCAGATATGTGAGTGAAGGGAGGAGTGCAAACAGGATCCACAGTCACAGAGCACCTCCCCATCCAGCATCCTCCTCCTGGTATGGTGGATGGCCACCTTGACCAGTGCCAGTGAAGGAGGCTGACGAGGAGGTCTCATGACTTCATGGACCCATGGATGAGATGTGCAAATATCAGGAGCTGAGGGGAGAAGTGCAGCCAGAATCTGAGGAGAAGGTTCTGGAGGAGCCAGAAAAGGGGCTGAAACCTGGCGCAATCGATGTAAATGTGTGCCAGGGTGTCCCTCACACTGAAAAAGGGGCAAGAGATGGGGGCAGGGGATGCTCCGTGAAGGAGCTGCCAACTAATATCCCTGGCAGGCCACGGGATCAGGGTGGAATACAAACTGGCCAACTGGGACTCTCACCCTCCACGGATGGAAAAAGTGGGATGTAACTGCTAAAACAAGATAGCACAAAGATCTACAAAATAAAGGGATTAGACTTCAATATTCATGTATTTAACATGGTCATGGCCCATTTCCAGTTCCCTACCACAAAGTACTAGAGGCCCTTTTGCTTAAACAAGAGGGAAAAAAAACCTCTCAGAGAGATCTCAATCATTAGGTTTCATTAATATTAAACAAAAGCTTTCAAATACCCCACCTAGTGCCTCTAGGCTGAATATAAAAAAGGCTTGATTCCCAAGTCTTTCCAACTAGATTCAAGAGGAGATGGAGGGAGCTTGTTTCTGAGGGCATTCTTTCTTCAGAGACTGCCTTCTCTTTATAGGCTTATCTTTCATTTAGCAGTGCAGCCCACCTGCCTTTGTTACAGGGAATCAGTTTCCAAAGAGATTCAGGTGCTGTCTTTCAAGTTTTCTGAGCCATGCAAGGAACTTCTCTGGATCCTACCTTCACCTACAACTCTGTTGTCCCAGTGAGTAGGTTGATGCCACCTCAGTTTATTAGGGAAGCTGGGATAGAATGCTTCAGAGCCATAAAAACCCTCCTTATGCCTGTCACGCTTATCTTTTTTATTTTGGTCAGCCCTATCAACACATTTTAGTTATAATTGTTATTTGCAATTATAAGACATCTATCACTATGGTATGTGACTGCAAATAATATCTACAGTAGTTGTTTTAATGTGTAACTAATTAGGTTTCAGCAAACAGAACCATACTAGTCACTTCTAATCCCACTTCCTTATCACCTACTACAAGCCTCCATATATGAAAGCTCCATTACCTTGTAATAACTGTTTTACCCCAGCTTCCCCAATCTTTTAAAAATAACTTTATTTCCGAGAACACCCCACCAAGACATGATATAAAATTTATCAAGACACTGTTTCATGAGATACTATGTGTTTTTACAGCATTGGGTCTCTGATCTCACCTGAGGCCTCTAGGAGCTGCTACAATACCAAAAATGACAGCAATACTAATAAGCTAAGTGTGGCAGTTTCTTTTTAAACGATACAATTTTAGGGTCAATTCTCTGTAAACAAGTGAATTGATCAATTTCTGTGGTTTTAAGCAGTTTTGCCTTACTTGGCTAGGCTGTGATATGCTGCGGAGCTTTTCATTTTCACGCTGCTGTACCATTGCTTCTCCTTCCTTGGTCCTTTCTAGACTCCATCCCATGGCTAACATGGTTTTAAGCGATTCTCTGGCAGGCCAACGATAAATTTCCTTTTCCTTTAAAGAAAAACAAATGAGTGGATAATTATATAGTGTTTCACAAGCAACTAGCAAAAGCCTATGGAGAAATATTCTGCCCTCAATTACACCTGGGAAAGCCCAATTAAAATCAATATATGTTGTACAGGTACAACTGAGGATAGGATTTGGCTCTTTATTTCAAGTAGTTTTAGAAATAGTCATATTGCTTACTTCTTTCTCTTGGGACACTTATTACTAGGACACAGTACAATGCATTAGAAACTAAGCACAGCATACAAGTGAACGTTGAAGCAACATTTGCAGCTGCTTGCAAACTATTTACTGGTCTTTCTGACCAAACAGGAAAATGTAGAGTACTGTACTTCTACCACAAAATATTCACCAATCCAAGATGCTATTATTGCAATGAAATCTCTACATGGTGCACATTTGAGTTTGTCAGCACAAGAGTCCCTTCTTCCACCACCTTTTGAGTCACAGATTGTATCAACATAAAACATAATGGTCTATTCTCCCCTTGATGCAAATATGAACACCACTAAATTTTATTGGCAGGGAATGTATCTTGCTGGTTTTATGAGAAGTAAAGGTCTTTTGTCTTAAAAGGTTATGACATAAAGAAAATTTGAATGTTTCATTATCCAACTCTTAGAAGTAGTTACCATATATTAATAACTACAGGATATGGCATGTTTATAAAGTAAACACATTGTGTAAGAAGTGATTAAATATCCTCTCCTCAAATGAGAAAGATAAATTATCTCAGAATAACAAATATTAAAATACTTTAATTATAATGCAAATAATAATAATAATAATAATGCCTTAGAGTTCTATGGTGCATTGTGTCCAAGGATCTCAAAATACTTTACAAATCTCAGCTAATTAAGTCTTCAGCATCCATGTGAATGTAGCTGTCCCCATTTCTCAAATGGGACAAATGAGGTAAAGAGAGGGTAACTTTAAGTGACTTGTCCAAAGTCACACAGGCAGTCACTAGAAGAGCATGCAATAGAAACCAGCAGTCCTGACTTCAGCCGCTGCCCTACCCACTAGAAGATTCTCATTCCTGGTCAAGAAACAATTCACCTACAAACAATGTTAGAAATGTTTTACCGCAGAGGGAGTTTCCCCTTCTATCCTCCACACCTTCAGCAGAGAAGTGATCTGCCTTGGCTGAGGAGAGATCTCTATTCAAAGATCTTCACTCATACCTTTATCTCAGCCACAGGAAGGATAAAAAGGGTTCTCTCCACCACAAAGGGCTGAGAGCATTACATCCACAATACTCCCAGCATCAGTTGCTCTACAGGATGAGAGAGAGAGACTGGGAATCAAATCCAGACTTCCTGCATAGATTACAAAGCAAATGGTTGATCTAAACTACAGTTCTTGTCATTAACTGAAATACAATAGGATTTGGCTCTCCCCAACTCTTCTCTCTATTTCATGTGCTTGTTAAAAAGGATTAATGAAAATTGTGCTAGTACCATGCTGATTTATGCTAAAAAGAACTATAAGCTTTCCTTCATTACCTTTTCAGTTAATGTTTTGAAAGGCCTTATTAACGGATGTGTCTTCATATTTTCATCCAGTGAAACACCATATTTCCATCCACTATTACTCTGAAAACATAAAATATACTTTAAACTTTTTTTCTTATATGAATAATGTAAATGAACAATCGTAAATGAACTAGTCATTTTAATATGTGACATACAGAACTGCATATCTACCTAAACAGCAGTTGTGCATCACACCTGGAAAATGTCTCTACCCAGGGATTCCCAAAATACTGTCCCTTCTATATTTTGCAGGCAGACCCCCTAAAACAGACTTCAGATATTTTCCTTGTGTAATGGCTGGTTATTTTGACCATAAAGTGGTTTTTATTCTTGGTTATTGTTCTCCATTTATCCCTAAGACTTTTATGATGTATAGCTGTTTAAATTCTGCTTCCCTCTCTTACTGCTTTTTTTATATATAAGCAGATAACAATGAAAGAAAATTTTGAGATAATTTCTTCAGATTTTTTACTGACTAAATATAAAATAGATTTTGATGCCCTCTTTTCCTTTTTACAAATAGGCCCAGAAAAAAAGCTATTATCAAAGTTTGTGTGACTCTTATTCTCATTTATTAAAAAAGATAGAGCTGTATTCCTTTAGTGGAATGTTCAAATGAAACAACAGTAGTTTCATTCCTGCTACTTATTCTTCATTCTTCTAAGATCAACCTAGTGTCTTTTTAAAGACTAGTTAACTTTTGATTCTGAAATAAATGGGTGATTTCATTTCATATGTGTTCATTATCCTGAGGCTATTTACTATCAGTACTTATGGGAATAACTGGCGGAGAACTAGTTGCAATTCTAATGGTTCAAAGAAAGTCAGAGGTGGGCAGAGTTAGATAAACAGAAACTGAAGAAAGTGTTAACAGAGATACTGTGAAGATTGGCAGGCCCAAAATATAACCCCATCCTACTTCCCTTAAATTATAGGGCATTATTTTTCAACTCTCCTGTGACAGAGAAAAAAAACCAGTCCTAAAATAAAGTGTTAACATAAAAACATTACCACTCCATACGGCTAAATGCAGTGCCTTGCATAATGACAGCTTTCAGCGTAACAGCTGTGTTAGTCTGTATTCGCAAAAAGAAAAGGAGTACTTGTGGCACCTTAGAGAATAATTACATTAAATTGGTTAGTCTCTAAGGTGCCACAAGTACTCCTTTTCTTTTTGTGAATACAGACTAACACGGCTGTTACTCTGAAACCATAAAAACATTAAAATCTCAGCTAGGCTATCAACCAACAAATATAGAATGCTGGACTACATAAGTGTAGGCACCGGACCACTTACTCCATCCCCTCTGCATGCAAACATCATTCACTCAAACACTCAACATGAGTGCAGGCTTTTGTAAACATCAATCCTCTCAAGAGTTGCAGGCATGTGAATCAGGACTAAATCTCTTACTCTTTAAGGTGCCACCAGACTCCTTGTTGTTTTTGTGGATACAGACTACACGGCTACCCCCGATACTGGACTAAGGTAGTAGACCTAAATTTCAGACTTACAAGATTTCTCATGGTCTTTAAACAGTTTGTAGTTCCCTATTTAAAAACCCGTCTAAACTGTAGCAGACACAGACCCACACCAGTTCTTTCTACTACTCCCCTACTTTCTAAATGAGCAGAGCTATCTCACTTTTTATAACACTTTTACACCTAAAAATCCCTGTCATCCAAACTACAACCCCCCCCCCACCTTTCTTTTTATCCAGTAGCATTCAGTTGCAAGCCTCTGAACACAGATGCTATCCCTTTGCTAAACTGAATGATGCCACACAAGGCTGACAACTCCATTCCATATAACAAATGGTGCAAGAGAAAGCTGTCTGAGAAGCTCCTTAGACAGATTCAGTGGGAAGTCTTTCCGCACCCCACCTTGCCCTCACCCAGCATATCAGGAGATGGGAGAGATGTCTCAGTAAACAAGCTGCCACTCCACTCCTGAGGCACCAATGGGTGCAACACCTGCGGTTGGCTGATACAGAAGTCCCAGTCTGATGAACCAAAGGTGGTATATCAGACCAGCAAAACTTTTAGGCTGGAAAAGCAAGTTCCATGAGCTTGGGAGGACTGGGAGAAGAGAGAATTAGTGAAGGGAAGGCATGACCTTCTGATCTCCCCCATGCTGCGGGGCAACAAAGGGAGAAGACAGGGCACAGAGTGTGGAGGAAAAGTTTTTGCATTTTAGTTCAAGTTAGATGATTGTCTTTCTTTACCTGTTGTAGACGCAAGTGAGTTTCTAAGAGGTACAGAGTCTGTCAGTGAGAGCGGTTATTGTGATTGTGGCTGTTAAGGAAAGTTAAAAGAAGGAAAACTTATTTTCTTGCTTTTAAGAGCTTTTTCCTTATGCACTCTTAACCACTATTTATTGTATTTAATGGTGTGTGTGTGTGTGCACACACATGTGCATGTGGCCAGACTTGTTTAAAAGACTCTCAGTTTTTCCAATTTCTTTCCATGCCAGAATGAGAGGTTTGAAATTCGTACTAGGAAACAAAGGGCTGAACTTGTTACTTATCTCCTATAATATTAACAAATTTAACGTAATTTCATGGAAAATCCAGGAACCCGATTAAGCTTTATTTTTGCCCAAATGAACATTAAAAAGACAGTGGAATCTGAAATCCCAGATGACAGCTTCAGGAAAACTCTGAAAGGTATTTGCGTAGATTTCATGCCACAATTGCAGCTCCCTGTAAGGTTTCAGAGTAACAGCCGTGTTAGTCTGTATTCGCAAAAAGAAAAGGAGTACTTGTGGCACCTTAGAGACTAACCAATTTATCTGAGCATAAGCTTTCGTGAGCTACACACACAATTTTTCCCCCCAGACACTGTTTTAAAAATGCAATTCTCAGATTAATGTAAAAAATAACTTCCACCAACCTCTGTAGACACTCCAGGAAAGTGCTGCTCTGGTATAATGCACACTTAATGAATGGGGCAAGCCTATCACTTTAACAAATTGGATAAATTTCCAGTATTCAAACCTCAATGCTCTTTAATTGTCCTTTTCTGACAATTGTCAGTTTTATAATAATCCCTACCTTGTCACAGGCCCATTTGTCATGAGAATGTTCAGCATACTTGCTAACAATATACTCCAATTTTTCAGGAAGAGTAAGGCTACAAACAAAGAGAGCACTGTCATTTAACCATATCTTAGTCCAACCAGACATATAAATAAATGGCATAAGAGACACCAACAGTCAAAATGTTTCATCTCAAGAGGTAAACAAGTAATCATGCTTTATAATTACATTTCCATTTACAAGGAATAACTCAAACCAAAACCAGTGTTATAGTGACATTACTGAGTTTCTTCAAAAGCATGAACACTGGAGCATTTAAGAACTGTAGTAATAGGAAATACACCTGCTAAGCCATGTCCGAAAGATTTTTCTTTTATTCTTTGTTGTTCTTAGTACATGTACTACTCGGATGAATGTTTTGATGGGTTCCCCGAGGAGGAAAAAAATGTTAATTTTTAATGACCCAATAATAATGTTCGGTTGCTGCATAAAAATGACTAGAAACGTATTTTTGAGAATGCAACAGTATTACTAGGAACACCATACTTCTCTATTAAATCATTATCTATATAAGTCAACTTATGTACTTTGACAGCTGAGACTTATAATTACACAGGACAAATTCACACACAGAGTGAAGATTTTGTCATAACCTGGCATAGACTTATAGCAACGTTGGCCTGTGAGATTTTAGCAGCCTTGAGCCATCTCAACCATAGTTCACCCCTCTAAATCATGAGAGAAACAAAAGAGTATTATCTAAGTATATAATCAGAGTATTTGGATTTGGCTTTCGTACTCAATGACTAGATTCATAAAGAAGACTTTGGCGTTGTAACACCTCACTCTCAGGTGCCCTGCTGCCCAGTGGAATTCATAGCCCTGAGTTAAGTGCCCAGGCTCTCCATCACTGTATGGGTAGAGTTAGGAACCTAAGAAGGAGATTTACAGAAGCCAGCAAGCTAAGCAGGGAGCTGCCTGAGCTAGCCAGGAGTAAAATGCAGAGAAAAGGGGAAGGGCCATAAAGGTGTTTAGGCATTTAACTCTCATTAATCTGAGGAAGGGCAGTCCTTTCTTTTGAAAAATAACCAAGAGACAGACACCCCCTCTTCACTTGCAATTATAGCCAACAATCCAGTGGTTAAGACACTCACCTGGGATTTGGACAACCTGTTTTTCAACACCTGCCTCCTCTCCCCCCCCCCCAGTGATTTGATTGGAGCAAATCCCTTGATTTGGAGCAAGGACTTGAACCCAGATCTCCACCCTCCTAGGATGGAGCCCTAACCACCAGTTATTGGGTATCCTAAGACCATATGAACAGCCATACTGGGTCAGACCAAAGGTCCATCTAGCCCAGTATCCACTCTTCCGACAATGGCTAATGCCATGTACTTCAGAGGAATGAACAGAACAGGTAATCATCAAGTGATCCATTCCCTGTTGCCTATTTCCAGCGTCTGGCAAATAGAGGCTAGGGACACCATCCCTGCCCATCCTAGGGTAGGGCTCTCACAGTCTCACTTGTTGAAGCTATTCCTCTTTGTTAATTAACCTGTCCTTAGGTCTGAGAGCAAGAGAGAATGAAAAAGTGAGAGACTGACTCTACAGCATGCTGGTTAGCACCCTTAGCTGGGATGTGAGAAAGTCTCTGCTCCAAGAAATATTTAACACTTTAATAAAGTGGAACACTCTGAGATGAGCAATTAAGAGAGACCTGCTCCAGAAAAGCCAGTAGCCTGGGGGGTTGGGGACTCCCCTGGAATATGGGTAACCTTCACTCAAGTCCCTATTCCAAATCAGGCAGAGTGGGAATTCAAACCTGGCTCTCCCATATTCCAGGTGAGTGCCCTAACCACTGGGCTATAGTCAATCTCTCTCTCATACACACTTTAACCCAATGAGTATTTAATTATTTATACAAAGTGGAACAGCTTCAACAGGAGACACAGAGATGCAGCCCAGAGCAGGCTATAGGTAGTGGTTAGGGGACTCTCTTGGGATACCAGGAAACCTCAAAATTTTCATCCCCACCTAATTTTTGTGAAGGTTAGGCATGCTCAGAGCACACCTACCAGATCCGCCCCCACAACTGAGATGGGGGAGGAACACCTAGTTTTAAGAATCCTGCTGAAGCTGAGGTGTGAGCTAGGGGTCCAAGCAGGTTAGTGCAAGTAGGTTTAGGCAGTTTCGCACATGCCCACTGGCAGAAACCTAGGTGCTTAGGGAATGTAGGCACCTATGGGACTACTCAGCAGCTGAGCAATGGTTTTGAGAATGTCAGTGGCATTTAAATGTTGGACTTTGGTACCTAAAGACGCAATTAGGCAGCTACATCCCTTTGTGAATCTAGCCCCTACTTCACAAGTTTATTGGGAGACTTATTTAGTGTTTACAAAGCACTTTTGGGCATGTAAAGTGCTATATACATTCTAAATATAAGTTGCAGAGGAGGCATATTTGATGCCTGACAGGAGGGAGCAAGGTTCCCCAAATTAGTTATGGAGGGCACTGGTATCATTTAAGAAACCATGTGCCAGTCAATTCTCTTCAACAAAAGGAAAAGAAAGGTATTGGCAATAAGTGGCACAAGAGACATTTGAAAAACCTGTATGGTTACCATGACTCACTTGATTGTGTTGATAGGTTTGGGATCAAAGTTTCCCTCTGGATCCACTGAAGTCTGCTTTTTCAAAGTTATTCTAATTCTGGTGTCTAAATAATCTGGAGGCAAAGCCCCAGCTATAGCACTTAGACAAGGCAAGGCCATTCGGAAGAGCTCTGGATCATACTTCTGCAGGAGAGATAGGAACTGGTTGGAAAGTTCAATAGAAAAACATGCAAAATGTTAGTGAAAGCAAGACAGCCATATGGAGCAGAACTAGAAGATGCAGTCAAATAATGAAGAATATTTTAAAGTCAAGCGCACAGCAGAAACTCATGCCAGCATAAAGGTGTATGCTCCTACACAGAAACTGTTGCATTGTTTAAGGCTCTCTTCAAACTAAATGTTGAATGTTACACAATCCTTTTACATGCACAAGCCTTAAATTGTCGATGGACCTGAAAGACCTACAAACAAACGTCAAATATTTTCAGAATGTGTCAGCCTGTTCAGGTAAAACTTGACTATCCACAAAAAATAGCTTTAACATGTATAGAACTTCCAAAATCTATAGGAAATGTGTAGTATTTTGTCGTCTCTTCTTCACTCTTCCTAAACACTGTTCTGCTTAAATCACATAGGTCAAAAGAAATGGACTTCTGCCATAGTAAAGGCACTTCATACATTTCCAAACTTGTACCAGCTGGAGCTGAATTAGCACAAATTAGAGAGAGAACTAGCACTTCACAATTCCCATATAAGAAACCTACCCTCAGCAAACTGATATGATATACATGGAGTGTCTTTTAGCTACCTATTCTAAGGCAGTGTGGCCTAGTACCTAGACCACTGGATTAGGACCCAGGAAATCTTGGTTCTATTCCCAGCTCTGGCCTGCTAGGTGACCCTGAGCAAATCACTTCACATCTCTGTGCCCCAGCTTCATCACCTATATAAGGGGGGTAATGACACTGACTTCCTTTGTAAAGTGCTCTGAGATCTACTGATGAAAAGCACTATGTAAGAGCTAGGTATTGTTAATAGTAATCTTTTGTTAGGACAGCCTGGCATGGCCCCTACTTATAAGTTGGTCACCTTCCCGCCATTAGGGCATAGGCACCAAATGAGGATGGAATTTAGGTAAAACTTACATTTAGGAAAATTTAGGAACTTATAGGTAAACCTTCTGCAGTGGAAGGCCTTTCATTGTGTCGGTAATGAAAAACAGCGGTGCTATATAATGCTATGAACTTGAATGATTACTCCTGTTGACATTTGGACGCTAAAAAAAAGTTAAGGAAAAGCTTTTCTGAGATTCATGGAGAATTCTGACTGTCAATATGACATGGTTGTATTGTAGATGGCACCTTGGGAAACCCAGGAGTTGAGGTACTAAAAAGAGATTTTCCCATGCTTGCTCTGCCTGAAAGACTTGACTAATTCTATGTCATATACTGGAAAATAAATGGGAGCTAGGTCACAGTAAATTACATCATCAAAGTAGTTGGAGACCATCAACATTTAAAACCTACAAACGTCTATTTACTGAGAAGAATGAAGGAGGACACTGTACACTGGCAATTTTAGAGAAATTTCCCATATTTGCACTAAGAAAAGGAGTACCTGTGGCATCTTAGAGACTAACCAATTTATTTGAGCATAAGCTTTCGTGAGCTACATACATACCATGCTACTTAATTAAAATGCTATTAGGGCTCCAAAGGGAGCCACAATAGGTTGGGTTTTCTTTTTTAGATTGCTGTGTGTTTTGGAAGCAGAAGTTTAAAAAGTGATCAAAACTCTGGTGAAAGTTGATTGTGTCCCTTTTAAGATAGTCTCTGAGCTGCTGATGGCTTTAAATCCAAAAGCAGGAAGCGTCTGTGCAAATGCAAATTATCTAATTGATAAAGGAAGGAAAGAACTAGCAGCACAAAGGAGCTACAGATAAAGGACACACCTGGTCAGCAAACAAATTGTCTAAATAAAAGGCAAGTTTATGCTCAAATAAATTGGTTAGTCTCTAAGGTGCCACAAGTCCTCCTTTTTCTTTTTGCGAATACAGACTAACACGGCTGTTACTCTGAAACCTGTCATATTTGCACTGCTACTAATGACAGTATTGGTGTGTGTGTGTGTGGGGGGGGGGCTCTACCATAGATTGGGCATCAATGTTTGTATCACCATGTCGTCTAGACTTATTTGGAACAAGGTTAAGATGACATAGTGATGAAGATGTTGGCAGTTCGTCTACATTAGGCTCTCCTGCCATTGCTACCGTTGGTGGAGCTGCACTGGTGGTAGTGCGATGGTGGGAAATATCACTAAAATCAATAGTGTAAATAAGGCCTTAGAGCCTAATATACTGAGTCTATTGTTATCTGAGCACACGCATTTACAAAGCATAATGGAGAGCTGAGTGAATAATTGGAAGACACTTTAATCCTAGAATCCGCTGGGTTACCAACTTTTAGATGTCTCCACTGGAACACTGAGACTTATCAGGATATCTCAACACTACCACAGAACAAGACTGTACTGAAGGAACTCATCTGCAGAGTACAGGTAGCCTGATTACTTTGGTTTCCAATTTGTCAAACTTTGTGGTCAATCGCAAAACCTGGATTACTATGAGTCCAATATTATGCCCTCATTGTGAGTGGTCCTCTTCATATCAGGGAGATACCATTTCTCATTCTACCCTAATCATAGACGGAAGAGGTTGAGTGCCAAAGCCTTGAGCCCATGCTTTGAAAATGCAATGCAGAAAAATGTTTGCCTTCTAGAATGGGGCTTTTTGGGAGCTGAGTCATGCAGTGTCCAGCAAAACTACAGAAACACATTTTTTTTGTCTGGAAACATAGGAATAACAATACAATTTTACCATGGGTTTAGTTGTTTATGTCAGTTCTTTATGCAGATTCTATTACCTCCTGTTAAATCATATACACATTATGACTTCTGCATCCTGATATGTAAACTTGTGAGCCCTCCTATATGCAATGGACTCTGTCCCCCCTTCACAATAATACGCCTTTCTATACTATATAAATGACAACACCATGTATGCATCTTCCAGAGGTAGCTTTATTGTAAAATCTCAATAAAATATTTGTAAATGTTTATGATAAAAAAATAAATAAATAATAATAGGAGGAGGAAGAGTTTGTGATGGAGACAAAATTTACTTAAATGCAGGGTTAATGCTATACTAAGCTAAAATGTCCCTAGGCCTATGCTTGTCTGAATAGAGCCCTTGGTGATTAAGCATTCATTTTAGAGGGTGGGTGATCAAGCATTCAATCGCATATTAATCTGGTTAAAAGCAGTCATTGTCAATATCTACTGTATTAAGTGAAAGCAGAGTTAAAACAAACACTTTTTGTAGTTCGCACCACCATTATAATTATGCTATCATGGCTATTACAATCTTTGATGTGATTGACCATCGTTACCTTATGAGAGAGGGAATCAAAAATTCCCCAGAAAAGTTTCTCAGTTAAATGTAACTCTTCTTCTGCTGCAATTCCGTAACTCCCCAATCCAGACGGTAGGCAGTAATATTTCCATAATTGCTCATAATGATTTGTTAGAAGCTATATAGATCAAAAGAAAATACAATTATGTAAAATCTATTAATATTTTTTATGAATACTAGAACAAATTGGTTAGTGAGGAATTGAACCACTGCCATCTACTAGAAAGAATGAGAACTACTTAAGTGTGCGGTACAGACACTTTACTGCTCTAATCTAATGGCAATCCACCTTTTTGCTAGAGCAGTTGGGGCCTGTTCTTTTGAAGCAGGAGTATCTGAGGTCTATTCTGGCAGTTGCTGTAAAATTCTGAATAGCTATGGTGAGCAACAAGGTGACAAATAGTTCCTAGATTTGTTACAGTGTGTGCAAATTGCCCAAATAATAAAATATAAAGGGGGTTAATTAAATAAAATTTCAGAGGGAAAATAAAGGAACTGTATGAGGGTGGATTTTGGCAAAGGGGTCTTCTTTTTCATCTAAATACAAAGGGATCTTACTTCTGGTTATTTAGATAAGTTCAACAACTGCAAGCAAAACACATTTAGTAGTCTCAATTTAATTCAAAGAAGACATCAGAAAACTTTGCAAAACTGGCCAGGATGTATAATTTTCCATGACTAGGCACTTCTGATCAGCTTTGCAACAATCCATGGAATAGCAATTGCACTGAAAGTATGTAATACACTGTCTGTTAGGCTAGCATGCATGATTAGTTCTGCCCTCTACGGGAATGGCTATGTCAGAACCTGATCTAAAGCACTTATTAGTAGGTCTGCTCAAAACCCAGAAGTTCCATTGCATGGGAAATTCTGAAATTAAAAAAAAATTAAAAATACTACATGTCTGAACAAAACTGTAAAAATTTCAAACATTTCTACAAAGTGGGAATTCTGAAATTTCATTTACAAAAAAAAATAATCAAAACAATGGTTCATGCTGATTTTTCTAAACAAACTGATGAAGCTCCCTGAGCCGCTTGGAAACCCTGCAGCCTTGCTTCTAGGCTCCCTGGTTCCCAACAGAAGATTTGACAAAATTGACATGTTCCCTTGGTGCATGTCAATTTTATTCAATTGGCATTTTCTGATTTCTACTTACAAGTTCTACTTACTAGTTTTGTGATTGTTTCACTCTCTAGTGGTAGGGAGAGAAAGGAAATTATTAAGGCCTGCAATTGTAGGTAGCTCAAAAATGCTCCTTCAAGTCAAATAATTTTTTCTACAGCACTATATTTTGAGTCCTATTCTCTATATCACATGCACATACTTTAACCAACAAACACATTGTTGGTGTATGTATTCTATGCAGACTCATAAAAAATTATGGAGAGGAAGTAATACCTAGATTTAAACTACTACTTTCAAATATCACACTTACATAAGCAATGGAAAATGTGACTGTTTATTGAGCAAAGTCACACAACCAACATATACTGTACTGTTCTCACAAGGGAAACATTTGACAATGTACTTGTCTGTTATATTTAATACAATTTTATCATAATACAAATAACTTCACAGAGGTTAGGATTCTTTTAATGTTGTTACCACCCTTCCCAAAAAACCCAAAACCCATGGTGATGACAGGTTATTCTGGAGTACATTTTCTGTTGAATACACATGTAATAATTAGACCAATATTTACCTTGAGTGGCATTTTACAGTATTCATTAAGTAAGGGTACATCAAAAACTAGCCGTCGTAATAGCTGCTGTAGCATAGAGGGACGTAAATGGCTGTAATTTAAAAAGAAATTAATGGTTTAATAACATACATATATTTCGAAGAAATTACTATACCAACTGGAATTCAAGTTACTCAATGAAGGTGGTCAGTAAAACAGGGGATCTCACTGTGCTTGGTCCATGCATGGGAGAATATAATGTGGAAAGATATATTACTTCCTCCCTCCCTCTCTTATGCACTATGTAGGGTCTGGCCATAATATAGCACGAAAGACAGAGCTGGATTTTTCAGAGTACTTCAAGGGGGGTACAACTGGTTACAGTGGAAAAGCTAAACTAAATGAATAGAAGAGTGAGGTATGAGACTACAGGGATATGAAATAGTTTTCCAGTGAAAGTGGTGGAAGCCATATGGATTGAAACTGCTCCGGGGAATGTGTTATAATTATCGGAAACAAACGTAAACTGGAAGGGAGATTGCCTAAATTATCTAACATATCTTTTTCATCTTTAATTTCAATGGACCAAATCTTAGAAATCAATTCACAGCCTGAGGAAACAGGCTATTAGCTCAGGAAAATGTACCTTAAAAATCACAGGGATGAGGAGCAAACTTCATAGCCCCTACATTTAAGTACATAGTGCACAGATAAGCTTCTACTAATGGTCCTGGGGAAAAGAAATGTGGCCTGCTGATTCTCACCCCTCCTCAGAGTTTTAGCTTTGTGGATCCATGTACAGCATGAATCAAGTGCTATTGCCAAACTATGCATGTAACTCCCCCTTCCATGTTCCAATATGGAGATCAAAGCTGGTTAAAAAAATAGGAAAATTGTTAATGAAAAGGTGGTATAATTTCCCATCCCCTCATCATTTTTAGTGATATTTTGAAATATCACAAATTTTCCCACTAGTTTTAGTGGTGAGTGAGGACTAGGCTCTGTGTTGTATAGGGTTAGCAAAGTTCCTCATGTGGGATCCCAGTTTTCTGCCTCTCATCTCTTGATATGGAAATGTGACATTTCCACTGCATTTGAGACCGTAAGCGGCAGTGGTTCTGAAAATATACCATTCTTGAGATCTCCACTGGCACTATATTTTCCAAATATTAGAACCATTGACTTTAATTTTTGCTAGTAAGGTCAGATTCTGAGATTGGGAGATATATGTTTGCTGTCATGTAGTACAACCACCTTAAAAATACAAGAGAAAAAGTGAGTGGATTTAATATTGACAAATGTACTTTAATTGAATCAAGGCAATTTTTATATTGTACTAGACAAAGCCTGAATATACACAATTCAAGCTAGTTTGAGAAGCTTCATCCACAATCAAATGAGCAGGAAGCCCTAGCTGTGCCCAAAGACCAAGGTTTGGGGACCTGGAGGAACAATGCAGAAATTACTTCTGAATCAAACTTAGATTTCATGATATTTGAGCCCAGGAAGCTCTAGGAATAAATGGGAATAACCAAGGCTACATAGCCAATATTTTTTTTAAAAAAATCACGTCTGATTAGAATTATGAAGATATTTCTGCTAAATAATGGTTTGGTTTAAAACAAAATAATAATAAAAAAGTTAAGTTATTCTGTACAACCCTGTGGTTTGTAGCAAAGCCAAATCATGTGTGCAGCATGATTCAAAAGTATAAAACCAACTGTTTAATCTTTTCTTTCTTAAGAATATTTTTATCTTACTTTCAGATAATTTACTGCATTTCACAATAAACTACATTCCCATTCTATATGGTACAAAGAGAAGAAAATTACTGTATTACAATGTATACGCTCAGTTCAATACCTAGTACAAAAGAAAGCAATTTACAGATGTGTATCATACTCACTGGCATATAGCAAGCAAGCATTCTTCAATAGTATCTCTTTGTGCTTTTGTAAGGGACCGTCCCTTGGATAGTCTATATATTGTGTGAAGTGTTGAATCAATCAGAGAGGCATAATGCTCCGTTCCGGAAAAGAGGGGAGCACATCTTGTTAGTAATGGAAGCACAGATGAGCAAATATATCTATTTAGTGCAAGAGCTGCCTCTGTGGTGCTCAGGGATACCTGTATAAAAGTAGCATATAATTGTCAATCCCATCTGGAATTACATATTGTAAAGTAAGAATGCTCTGAAATAAACACCATGATATATTTCCAAAAGTGTCTAGATACCAATTGTATTTAAATTGTGAATTTATCAGTTTAGTATGTTGGGCAATTTTAATGCCTAAAATATTCTTCAAGTGTATTACTGTCTGTCAGTTTGAGAAAACTCCATCTTAGAGTGTTTACGAAATACTAAAAATCAGGGAAAAGAAATAGGGCTCATCACTGAAACAGCCTCCGAACAGGCACACATTTATGCTGGAGAACAGTGTTAATGTCTGCCTGTACTCTGGCCAGTGGTGGCTCCCTGCACAGGTAACACCTGTCAGAAGCATAGATAATCTCTGGGGGTGTACAAGTAATGGCCGTTGCACTATCAAGAGGATTGTGTGCAGTTCACATCCACTAAGCCCTGGACCGAACCTAAGAACAATCCTCTATAGTTCTTGTTGTGGAGAGTTTGCAGTGTAGCTTTTAATGCCCTGATTTTGGGGCATTAAAATGTTATCTTTCATTCCCCATGGTGTTTTAGGGTTTTCTAAAGGTTGTCAATGATAGAATTTAGACCCAGAAATATAGCTTTTAACCTTAACTTTACTTGAATGTAATATTAGGTAAGACAGTGACACTAACAAAAACAAAATAAAGGCACTCCATACTTGACCTGCTGAGGTCATAAATGACAGTCCAAAGTATGTAACATGATACATGTAGCCTCAGATCTAACACCAGGTCTACACTACCCCTTATGTTGGCAAAATTTATGTTGCTCAGGGATGTGAAAAAACATCCCCTGAGCTACATTAATTTTGCTGGCATAAGAACTTGTGTGCACAGAGCCAAGTCGGTGGGAGATGCTCTCTCACTGACATAGCTACCGCCGCTCGTTGGAGATGGTTTAATTATGTCATCAGCACAGCGCGGCTACACAAGTGAACTTACAGCGGTGCAGCTGCATTCATACAGCTGTGCAGCTGTATGCTTGCTAGTGTAGACATGGCCTTAGATACTACATTTATCCTAGACACCATGGACACCTTTAGATTAGATTAAATTACATAGATCAAGACTACTCAAGACAGAAATTTAGGACTGACATTCAGTTTCTTTCCTCCTTATGTTTTAGCTCATACTGCAATTTTAAGCATGACTTAAAAAGCAGTTTACATGTATATAACTTTAATTATATATATATATACACACACACACTATACTACATATCAATGTAGTTTATTACAAAGAAATACATATGCACTTATACTCTATTTAAGCATGTATATAGATTACTTTGAACTTCTTTAGAAAGGAAAGACTTTTGTCTATAAATATAGATTTTAATAAATTCCCTGAAAGTGAACTAGCTCAGTGGTTTGAGCATTGGCCTGCTAAACCCAGCGTTGTGAGCTCAAACCTTGAGGGGACATTTAGGGATCTGGGGTAAAAAATGTGGATTGGTCCTGCTTTGAGCAGGGGGTTGGACTAGATGACCTCCTGAGGTCCCTTCCAACCCTGATATTCTATGATTCTATGGACTGTTAATTAGGGATATGCTGTATGTATATATGGAATTACACAAAGGTGCCTAGGACTGTAATGGGGCCAAAAGAATTTGAATCTTTTATGAAATTGCAAAATATTTTTCCTACCCTGTGCTCACCAAAAGAATGCAATTCAAAGAAAAATATGAATAGCCGTTTCTGCTGGTTAGCACACATCCTATGGCAAGCTGCTGGATTTCAGTTGCAGCATAACTTCCACTCCACTACTGATACGAGTCAGTGCATTGCTGGAAAATTCTTATCAGCCCTTCAAGGCTTTTGTAGTCTTAGGCTGGAAAGAAAACTTTTAAAACTAAAACCATATGGTATTAAGAAATGTGTCCCTAGTTAAAAAAAAGCTTTAACTTTTAAGACTATAATTATTTTTCTGAAAAGCTAAATGCAACATATGGTACAGGTGCATGTATGAACCAAAGCTTTCCTGTAAGTTGAATTTTACCTTTCTAAATCCATCCACAAATGGGAAAATATGCATTTCAGTCCAACACAGTAGCTACCATTATCTGAATATTAAAAATGTTAAGATGATGGGCCTTGAGTATTTTTACTTTGTTTTTCTTACCTCTTTTTGATACTGGTTACATTCTGACTTACTGATATGGAGCCTCAGTTACAGGGCAATCCTTCAGCCCTCACTTGATCCTTACTCAAATGAACAGTCCTATTGAAGTCAAGAGGTCTACTCATGTAAGGATTATTTATATGAGGAAAAGCTAGCAAAATAAGGCCCCTAATTATACAAGCAGGAAATTCTTGTAATTGTTATTAATTACCCAACAAGAGTCAGCTATCCAGGCATTGTTATTAACATATGAGACAGAACTACATCAGAAATTTAACAATGTCAAGAGCTCTGCTATTTTAATTATTGTAATACTATCATTACTTGTAGTTATACACTTGGATTTACTATCAAACTCTACACACTGTTTCAATTACACATATGTATTAACAGAAACTACCAAGATTTTGAAGTTTTTCAGCTTGTTCTTGAACCCATACTTTTCCCTCTATGCTCCAGTTAGCTCATTACTTTATTCAATTATACCAATAAGTTAAATAAGTGTTTTCAGTTTTAGAATTTTTAAATCATTCACTAATATTTTTCTTTTATACCACACTCACATTTCTGGAGGTTTCAATTATTATTTAAAAAAATTGTAAAGTGTAAAATCCTGACCCCAACTACTACTGAAGTTGGGAGTTTTGCCATTGACTTCAATGGGCCTAGGATTTCACCCCAGGTATGTATTTGTATTGCAAGAAAAATATTGCCTTATGCTTTTACTGTTGCTGGAAAGACTAATAATGGTAAGGAGAAAGCAGAGAAAATGTTTACATTTATGTTTCAAGGGTGGGAGAAGTCTTATAATCAGTTTAACCCTTAATATAGCCATAACAAAAACTATTTAATGCATTATAAACTAGTAGATATATAAATGCAGATCTAGACTCACTCTCTCTTTCTCTCTCTCTCTCTCTGAGTAGGCCATGTCCTGATAGTCTTAATTAGTTTTTACTATTCTTAATCAGTCTTTATTAGACTAACTGGGTGAACTGTAAGAAAAATTATCCATGAACATAATGGCAATTCTGGGCTTTTATGTGCATCTTACCATTCTCTTCCCTCCACAGTTATAGTTGCTTATAGGGATACAGAAATAAATCTTTACATTATGTTCATTATGCATGTTAACAAATTAATGATCTACAGACTGAGTATTGCATTATCTCATTCAGTTCCTCAGATCATATCAACTCTAAAAGACAGTCTCAGTGGAAGAATAGTAATGACACCAATGGAAGTTAATTGTGTCAGTGACAGTGTTTCATATTCTCAACAACATATTGTTCTTAACAACAGTTGAAAACAATGTTAAGGATCTGATTTCAACATAGATATTTAGAAATACTGAGTTAAATCACTACATTCTAATCTTACAGTCTCACCCTATGTTCTACTCCATTTGTTGGACCTGATTCTCAGCTGCCTTGAAGTTGTGTACCACAGGTATAATTTGCTACCAAATCATAACTCTCCACTCACACTAGTCGTAATTGTTACATCTATTTTACACTCATTTTGTATTGATGTAAATGACCAAGTTAGTTATAAGACAGTGGAGAATGAGGCTCTTAATGTGTGGCAGTACATAATGTGTCAGAAAGATGACTATTAGATATGGGTATTATGACTTCTATGCACAAAGAAGAACTATATACAATAGTTTAAATTACTTTTATTTTAGATTAAGTATCACTTTTTGGCCTTTTGGCAAAGATCATGTGTATTTAGATTAAGCAAAGTAACAAAAAACAAAGAATAAAAAGCAGCATCTCCATGGGAAATATAATCTCTCTTCTATGATAGTCCAAACTGAAAACAAATAGATGCCTGTTTCTGTAAAGAAAAGAGTTCTTATTAACGTAAAGGTTCAGAGACTGATCTTTTGAGAGAATCAAAGGAATTGGATTCATAGTATTCCTGGACTGAATGGTTACAGGAAGTACCAGAAAGCTCATGAGAATGTTTCTCATCATAATATGTCCAGGCCCAATTGAAAACCTAAGAAATTTGGATAGTTAGAATAAGAAGATTAATTGTGATGGTGGTTGGTGACCAGATTATGAAACTGAAAAACTGAGGCATCTAATATGACTGACGCACAAAGGACGCTTTGGTGAAGTTGAAGAAGATTTGCACAGGAGAATTTGGCAGCTGAGTAAAGAAAGGCTGACCAATCCTCTGTTTTGTAACCTCAGTCAATCATCACTGCTCCTTCTTCTTCATCAGTGTAGATTTAACATTCTGTGCTGTGAATTTGACTCTTATGCCTCCAGCACCTGCATAAGGAGTCAAAGTAATTCTGGGAACCTGAGAAAAAACATGAGCATTTCTCTAGTTTTTCATAGAAAACAGATTTCTTGCCCCTCCCCTGTCCCAAACTAACAGTGTCCTTAAAGGAAAAAGGATAAATTATTTTCTCAGATATGTGAGCAGAGTTCCTATGCATCTGAAGGTGGTCTGGCCCAGTTTGCCACATTTTTCATATTCTTTAAGTTCCTAATCCCTTCAGATCCTATTATATGAATTTTCAGTATTGTGGATGCTGTCCGAGAGCTTTCTAACTGAAACAATTAAGCATATTCATACTAACTGCAATTTATTTTTTAACATATTCTTGTATTGAAATTTCTAGCTTTTTTGTTACCTTATAAGCTCTTTATACTATATTTCTTTGGGGCTTTTTCCTCCCCTAATGCTAGTTCTGAACATTTTTGATCAAACATATGTACTGTATGTTTATAAATCTGTAATTGCATTATTATTGCTTGCTGATATTAGTGAACATTGTGAGAAGGCTTATTTATTACTTTTCCTTTTTATGCAATACTAACTAAAAAGTTATGTTTTGTAACTCTGATGTAGCCAGTATCCTTAACCAATGTTCCTAATTCTCACTAACAAAATACTTACTGTATCCAGAGAGGCAGATGCTCTTAAGTCTTGTAAAAATCCAACCTCCAGTAGGTGGAGGAGGAAGCTTTGGTCCTTAATACCATAGACACGGTCCAAAAACAGCACCATGGGTGCTTTATGGTCAGGACAGAAACTTGCAGACATGTCTGGCTCGTTGACTGTACCATCTAAAAAAATTTTTAAATATTTAATTTCTATTTCACACAAAAAATGCAGCTCAGCTCAAAATCTCCTAACAACTTTTTTTTTTTCAAATCTTCTAAAAAATTCTAATGTATAATAGAAGACAATAAAATTATAGGATCTAATTCATCAATGAACTAGGCAGCTGCAACACCAGTAAGTTCAATGGCCTAGCATGCATACTTGTGTCCACAGTAAAATTGCCTTGTCTCTTGTTCTAAGCAATCAACATGTATAAAGCAATTTTCTTAACAATAAAGAACTATTATGGAGAAAGACATAGAGACAGTTAGACAATGCAGAAAGATTGGTTAGAAATTGTAAAAGGCAATCAGAATATGTTTGTAAAGTCACAGCCCCAGTATAAGACATATAAAGGCATTCTTGCTGTTTTTTATAGGCCCCTTTTACCTCCTGTGTGGGAGGGCATGGCGATTATTTGGCATTGATTAAGGAAAGGATGACAACCTGCACTGTACAATTTGTTGATAGGTGCTCCCAGATATTTTCTATGAATTAATGAAATAATTGCTTCTTGTCTTTCTTCTGGAATGGCCAAACAATGTAGCCAAGGGCTCCCCTAGTGCATGTGGGTGCAACTCCACTGATTTAGGTGAAGATGCACTCACACCAGGGTTTAATTTAGCCCAAAGTCCATAGAAACTATAGCAACAAAAAAACTTTTGTATATCTATTTAAACACTTTTGAAAAGTCTGCACAATGATAAATTGAAGTTACCTTTGTTAACTGTTGATAGCTTTAGTGGTATACTTATAATCCCAACCAAATCTTCTGTTGGCACAAGAGAACGAAGAATTGACCTGATTCGAATAGCTTCTCCTTTCCCAGTTTGGATAAGCTGTTGAAACACAATCATACATATAAAAGACGACATTTAGTTAATTGAAGGGACATCAGAAAAACATTGACAAAACCTAATTGATTGAAATATTAATGCTAAGGGTTTTGTTTGCTTTGTAAATCACTGCAAATCCCCCCCACAAAAACAAACAAACAAACAAACAAACAAACAGAGTATATAAAAGGGAGGTTCCAGTTTTCAATCATTCCACCCTTCTTGCCTGTCCCAATTTAAATGGGATGTAACAGATTTCTGAAAACACACTTAGGCTATGACTACACTGAAATCACAGGGTTCAGGTAGACATACCAAAGCTAACTTTTATCTCACTAACTTGGGTACCAGAGCAACAAATCTAGAGCTTTAATCATTTTTGTTACTCTTCTATGGACTTTCTCTGATTTGTCCACAGCCTTCCTGAAATGTGGTGCCCAGAACTGGACACAATACTCCAGTTGAAGCCTAATCAACACAGAGTAGAGTGGAAGAATTACTTTTCAAATCTTGTTTAGAACACTCCTGCTTATATATCCCAGAATGCTGTTTCTTTTTTTGCAACACTGTTATACTGTCCACTCATATTTCGCTTGTGATCCACTATGATCCCCCCAGATCCCTTTCCACAGTACTCCTTCCTTGGTAGTCATTTCCCATTTTGTATATGTGCAACTGATTCGGGGCATAATTACTATAAACTTCCAATGATAGTGCCCACTTGCCCTACGTGCCTGTGAAAATCTTCCCCGGAACGTTTATTTATGTGAACTTATTTTGTGTTTAGGTTAGATATTTAGACTATTCAAAACACCCAAACTGATTTTCCTCAGATTTTTCAAAACAGTTATCTTTGGTCTAAGATCACACAGGGGAAGTTATATGTTCTAAGAAATGGCTGAGAAAGTTATGAGCAAATGAAAAAGAAGAATTAAAAAAATAAATCTGAACTTATTTATGGCGCTTTCTATGACAAAACTTACAATGTAATATACATTCATTTACAAATATACCATCTTTTCCCTACCATAGAGATGATTCCTATCCAGCATCAATATCAGTACAGTTTTGCAAATTATTCATTGCTGTGTGATGAATTAAATACAGACAAGCTAATCTTTATGTGAGTAGCCACATAATCATCGGTTTACATTAGCAGCTCCTGCAAAGTATGCTACAGGACAATAAAACTAATGTGGTAAAATGAACTAGCAAGTGGGCAGTTCACTTGTCAGTAGCTTGCAAAGTTTGTTTTTATCAAAGAATAATTAACTCTATTCCTTAAGAGTGGAAGTTACGGGTTTTTTAATTTCTCCTACATTCTATTTCTATCCTGAAGACTCACATTTTATTTTCAACTCTTTATATTTACATTTAATCAAATCATTAGAGATCAAGAAGAATGGTCAGAGCATCTATGATTTCTTTTCTATCCTACTTATAAGGCATCAGCATCACCAACTGACGTATCATATTTGAGGAGGCAGTGCTGCCTAGTTGATAGGGCACTGCACTATAAGACCTGTAAAGTGAAATCCTAATCTCTCTGAAGTCAACGGCAAAACTCTCATTGACTTCAATGGAACCTGGATTTTGGTCCTGGGTTCTATTTCACAACTCTGATACTGACATGCTGACTGAACTTGGATGAATCACTTCACCTCTGTGTTTCTCTATGCCCTCTTCCACCACTTGTCTCTTGCCTAATTAAATATTTCAGGGCAGCAACTACCTCTCAGCTTTGTGCCCCAGTCTTAGTCGGGATCTCTACACGTTGTTGTCATACAGATATAATAATAAAGGTCCTTGGGTTCCAGACTACTTACTCAATACATGACCCTAGGCAATTAATGTAATTTCATTGCAGCATAACTAATCCAGGTATAAAACACTGTATAAAAGCAGGTCCTTCAAACAAACAAACAAAACTCTTATACTTCATCTGAGTTAAGCTGCCTAGATGAGAAGTTTTATACTTATGCTCATAATATAAGTCAAGGGAAATACTGTAATTTCTTTATTAGTCCAACACATATGCTAATATCCAAAATCTTGGGCTCACGTAATAACAGTGTTAGCAATAAGTATAGTTTACTTTATATAATGTGTACTTAGTATGGTGTCACTTGAATGGATAGAAATATTTGCAGCTTGTATATTTTACCCAACTCCTTTTACTTTTATTTCTGAGCAAGGGAGCAAAACCACTTACATGCATTTCTGGTGCACAGCGTCCAAGCAAGTCTATCAGAGCTGAATAAAAGGACATGATTGCATTGCCCATGTGCACAATCTCTTCCTCCTCTTCTTCTTCAACACTGCTGAAAAGGCACCAAAAACATGAGAATATTTTGGCTGCCATAGGATAGCCTAAAATAAGGTTGGATTCTTCATTATAGGGGTGACTGTGTAAAACTTTAGACTGAAGCGCCAGCTGACTGAAAGCAGTGTTTATTGACCTATTTCTTGTGTCTGGTCACAGGTTAATTTCTTCTACACTAAGAAATACATTTATTATTCACTTTTTATTCAGGTTTTATTGTAGTCTTTATTTTATAAGTTAGCCCAGAATAGGAAGGAAAAGTCTTTTGTGTTTTCTGTTTAAAAATTATTTTTCATTAACTGCAGCATGTTCCCTGTGTGCATTTTGTATGAAAAGTCCAATTATATATTACGTAGCCTGTTCCACATCTGGAAGTTCATACTAATACTTATGTATCTAAAACATGTATTGGGTTCTCAAGTTTGCTGTGCACCCATACAGAGAATTATTTGCCCTAATTTAGGTCCTATACATATTAAGATAAGTGATAGGTCCAATTTCTCTTTGAAAAAGACAGTTACCTTTTCCGTAACTGGTGTTCTTTGAGATGTGTTGCTCATGTCCATTCCACATTAGGTGTCTGTGCTCGCCACATGCACTGGTGCTGTAAGTTTTTCCCTCAGCAGTATCCATAGGGGACTGGCTTTGGCACCCTCTGGAGTGGCGCCACCGGCTCCCCCTACCCTCAGTTCCTTCTTGCCGGAAACTCTGACAGTCAGGAAGGAGGGTGGGTTGTGGAATGGACATGAGCAACACATTTCAAAGAACAACAGTTATGGAAAAGGTAACACTCTTTTCTTCTTCGAGTGCTTGCTCATGTCCATTCCACATTAGGTGACTCCCAAGCAGTATCCCTGGAGGTGGGTACGAGTTCATGGATGTGTTGATTGCAGCACAGCTCTGCCGAACCCAGCACCATCCCTGGCCTGCTGAGTGATGGCATAGTAAGCTGTGAACGTGTGAAGAAAGGACCACGTCGTGGCTCTACAGATGTCCTGGATAGGGAGGGATGTGAGCCAGGAAGGCCGCCGAAGACGCCTGAGCTCTAGTTGAGTGGGCTCTTACAATCGGTGGTGGCAGAACTCTCACTTGGTCATAACAGGTCCTTATGCACGAGGTGATCCAGTTGGAAATCCTCTGTGAGGACACTGGAAAGCCCTTCATCCTATCCGCTGTAGCAATGAAGAGTTGAGATGATTTTTGGAAAGGCTTGATAAGCTCTAAGTAAAAAGCCAAGGTCCTTTGGAAGTCCAGCGCATGAAGACACCTCTCTTCGCTGCTCTTGTGTGGTTTGGGACAGAACACTGGGAGGAAGATTTCCTGGTTCATATGGAAGGTGGACAACACCTTCGGCAGGAAGGCTGGGTGGGGTCGCAGCTGAACCTTGTCTTTGTAGAAGACCATGTACGGTGGTTCTGAGGTCAAGGCTCTAACCTCAGAGACTCGTCTTGCCGATATCACTGCCACCAGGAACACGACCTTCCATGACAGGTGGAAAAGGGAGCAGGAGCCCAGCGGCTCAAAGGACAGGCCTGTGAGCCTAGAGTGGACCAAGTTAAGATCCCACTGGGGACAGGAGCCCGCACCTGTGGGAAGAGTCTCTTGAGACCTCTCAAGAATCTGACCGTCATGTAATGGGAAAATGCAGTCTGTCCTTGAATCGATGGGTGCAAAGCAGAGATGGCTGTGAGATGCACTCTAACAGAAGTATGTGCAAGGCCCTGGTTCCTCAAATGAAGCAGGTAATCTAAGACAGATTGTAATGGAATGAGAGATACCACGCTCGGATGCTCAGGAGGAAGAGACACCATACCCGGATGCCCAGTGGGAAAGCCTTGTCCACTTGGCCAGGTAACTCAGTCTGGTTGAGGGCTTCCTATGTCCCTTGAGGACCTGTTGGACCTCCTCCAAACAGGCCTGCTCCTCCGGGTTCATCCACACAGCATCCATGCCAAGAGGTGGAGGGATGTGAGGCTGGGGTGCAAGAGCCAACCATGGTCCTGTGACTGCAGGTCCAGTCGGTTGGGCAAGGGACAGGGAGGGGCTGCTGTCAGGTTCATGTGTGTGCCAAACCAGTGCTGGCAAGGCCACACCGGGGCGATCACGATAACCTGTGCCTTGTCTCTCTTGATCTTTGTCAGTAGCTTGCTGATGAGCAGAATTGGTGGGAACGCATACATGAGGCCCCCCCAACCATGACAGGAGGAAGACATCGGAGAGGGATCCCCTGCTCAGACCTTACCGAGAACAGAAGCAATGGCTCTTCCTGTTCCGTGTGGTGGCAAATAGGTCACCTTGGGGAGTCCCCCACCTTTGGAAGATCATGCAGGCTAGCTCCAGGCAGAGTGACCACTTGTGGTGAGAGGAGAAGTCCCTGCTGAGCTGGTCTGCCAGTGTATTCTTGATGCTGGGAAGGTGACAAGCTGCTGGGTGGATTTTGTGGCTGATGCAGAAGCGCCTCCTGACAGAGAGCCAACAAGCATGCTCCCCCCTGCCTGTTAATGTAGAACATCGAGGCTCTATTGTCAGGCAGGACTCATACCACTTGCCTGACAGGAGGGGTAGGAAGAGTCCACATGCCAGCCAGACCACTCTGAGCTCTTTGATGTTTATGTTCAACTTTGCCTCCTCCGGTTACCACATCCTGTATCTGGAGGTCGTCGAGATGTGCCCCCGAGCTGAGGTCCAAGGCATCCGACACCAACTCAATGGAGTTGTCAAACGGAACCAACTCCAGGACTGTCCTGTGATCAGTCCACCATCGCACTGAGGTAAGTATCACCTGGGGAATGGTAATGATCTTTTCCAGGGGGTCTCGGGACTGGGAATAAACGATCCCCAGCCACTGCTGTCTGGGCCGCATCTGAAGCCTGGCATGGTTGTCTTAGCCTCTCCTTGTGGCTAACCACCTCAACCACAAGGGAATTGGGGTCTGGGTGGGAGTATAAGCACTCACGCCCTTTGGTTGGCACAAAGTACTTGCGTTCAATCCTCTTAGAGATAGGGGACACGGAAGAGGGGGTCTGCCACAGGGCATTAGTGATTTTGGAAACCCCTTCATGAAGGAGTAGAGCCACCCTGTCAGGAGCCGAGGAGCAGAGCACATCAAACAGAGAGTCCGAGGGCTCTTTCAATTCCTCTGCCTGAAGTCCCAGGTTGGAAGCAACCCTCTTCAAAAGTTCCTGGTATGTTTTGGCGTCATCCTGAGGAACTAGGTGAGGGGGCCTCATGATAGCCTTGTCTGGCAACATCTGGCTGGTGCCACGGGAACCTCAACGTTCATTGGTGGTCCAGTAGCTTACTCCCCATGGTCCTCCTGGACCTCTGGGGTCTTACCCCCCCGAAGCCTCGAGCACTGGAGAGGGACAGGATACCGAGGCCTCTGGCCTCTCTGAGGCTCCCGACACCAACCGGGCAGCCTGGGGAGGTTGGCTGAACCCCCAAGGGTTCCATGGGTACCATGGCCCCAGCCACTGCACTTGGGGCCATGGGACAGGTTTCAGTGCTGATGATGTAGGCAGCATCTCTGGTACCGGGGCTTGTCCCACAGTCAGGGAACCTCGCTCTGTGCTGGAGCTATAAGCAGAGCGGTCAGTAGCAGGCGACCAGGATCTAGTGAAGCAGTGGCTCTTGTCTGACTGGTGCCAGTTGCTGCGTCCTGAAGCCGACCTGTCCCGAGCGAGACGGGAGTCTTGGTCGGGATCTCTGGGACCTTCTTGACAGGAGCCGTGAAGGGAGACCGGTGCCAGGCTGTGGACGGCACTGGCGGAGCACTGTGTACAGAGGGTACAGAGGCCACAGTGCTCAGTGTGGAGTCGGACTGCTGCTCCAATGCCAGAGTGAGTGCTGACTCCATTAAGAGCGCTTTCAGATGGATATGGCACTCCTTCTTTGTCCTAGGTTTGAAGGACTTGCAGATCCGACACTTGTTGCTCATGTGCCTCTCACCTAAGCACCTTAGGCAGCTGGTCTGAGGATTGCTGAGGGGCACAGGCCGTTTGCAGCAATCACAGGGCTTAAAGCCTGGGCACTGGGGCATGCCCCATCCCCTGGCTGAGTCTCGTTCGGGACTACGAGAACTTCAAGAACTATTACTACAGGTAACTAACTGTAACAACAATTACCTACAAGTATACTACAAGTTCTACAGAGTTTGAACAAACAGAGAACGAGACAACACTAGCTGAAGAAGCAGATGTTCCAGCACTGTCACTGACGGCAGGAAGAAACCGAGGGTGGGTAAGCCGACAGCGCCCCTTATACTGGGCCATGCGGGCACCACTCCAGAGGGTGCCAGAGCCGGTCCCCTATAGATACTGCTGAGGCAAGCACATATCCCTAATGTAGAATGGACATGAATAAACACTCAAAGGATAATAATTGTTTACTCTTCAGTTATGTTTTTAGGATGCTGTCTACCATCAAAGCAGAGTTATCAACTTTTAATTGATGTGTAAAGTCAAAAAACTACTGCACTGCATGGAAATGTGAGTGTGGTCATAGACAGGAGTCTGCTGACAGGAGGATTCTGTGACAATGACCAATTCAAAAATGTACTCTACAGTGTGGTTTAGAAAAATATGTCCAATTGCTTTAGAAAAATGGAAGGACAAACTTCAAGACATTTCTCACGCTGAGATTTTCAAAGCACATTAGGGGATTTAGACAAGTATCTTTCAATCTGTTGATCTGCTTTGAAAACCTCAGCCTTAATCTTTTCTTTCAGAATTCCAGAAGCAAAAACATTTCTTCTGTGTAAAGTATTCAATAATGCATAGATTTTATTGAATCTTGGCTGGGGTAGGGGGTAAAATAGGGCCAGCTGGGGTCACCCTTCCCCTCATCCAAGAACTGTGCAGAGGAGACATCACCTCCACCACTCTTGGGCACTAAGACCTTTCTTTCCTCCTGCCATGTGGCTTCAGGGGAAAAACTGCAGGGAGGAACCAGTCAGAAACTCCAGGTCAGAGCAGAAGCAGCTAAAGCAGGGACCTTCAGACAGCCAGAGAATGTTGTACAATTTTGACGGGACTTCTGAGGTCGGTGCTCATTGGCTCTCTGTGTGTGCTCCAACCCTCTTGTTCCCCACAACTCTCATAATCTCTTCACCTCAATTTCACACCACACCTGCTCCTCTACCCTACTCTTCCCTGCCCTGTCCCCTACGCCTTCTTTCCCTTCCATGTCCTCTCTCCCTTCACTTTTCCTTCTATTTAGCTGATCCCCTCCTAACTAAACCCAGCCTAAAAAGCAATCATGGAGCTAACATGAAGTTTACTGTTGTCACCCTGTTCGCTCTGCTTGTGTGTTATCCTTCCCCGTCCCCCCTCTGTCTGTCTTATCAATTTACACTGTAAACTCTTTGAGGTACGGACTGTCTGCTGCTCTGTGTCTATACAGTGCCTAGCACAATGGGGCAAACATGGTTAGTTATTAGGTACTACTGTAGTATACAAGATTAATAATTCAGCTAATGAAACATCAGCATTTGCCAAAAGAGCATATACATTTACTTACACTTCTCTTTTATAGCACTGAGATGGAAGGTCAAGAGTTGGGTTCTCTGAGATCTTAATAGCTCCTTGCATAGCTGCCAGCAAACCATTTCCTCCTTCTCCTCTAAGAGCTGGCCCAAAGCATTCTGGACGTCGAATAAGGAGCTTGACAACAACACTAGCATTTTCCTCAACACTTTCACCTAAAGACCAACAGGACACGTTAGCCTCTTATATAAAAGCCAATATACTTCTTCTGAAAGGCAACCACTAATTTATGAACAGTTTGGATTTTTCCCTAAATTTTACAGTACATAAAATAATAGAGAGAGAAAGAAAAACAACCTTTTTTTTAGAAGGAAAAAATGCTAAATTTACAGCACCAGAGATAAATCTTCTACTTAATCAAAGAGCAGTTAGTATATAGGGAATGACAGTGTAAACGCCTGCAAACTGCTTTGGCCAAAGTTCAACAACTTTAACTTAGAAGATTGACTTCCAGGGTTGCCAGGGGAATTCATTTCCATGATTACTTCTGTCTTTTTCCTCTCTTCTGAAACGGCCAACAAAGGCAGCAACTGTGATAGTAGCTTCTGAAGTGTCCATGCAGGAAATGGACTGAGAACTCATTTCACATAAATAATTAAACCATCACTAGAAGGTAACAAAAATGGCTACTAACCTTCTGTAATTGCTGTTCTTTGAGATGTGTTGCACATGTTCATTCCACTCTTGGCATGAGTGCAGCCTGCAAGTCATTGGAAACTTTTCCTTCAGTGGTACTGCCAGGATGGTACTGCCAATGCATCCAAGTATAAAGGGCCCAGCCATCCCAGAGTCCCCTCAGTTCCTTTTTGCTGGACAACCCCAATGCACAGAAGTAGACGGGTGGGTCATGGATTGAACATGTGTAACACATCTCGAAGTACAGTTATGGAAGTTTAGTAACTATTTTTTCTTGAGTGATTGCGCATGAGCATTCCACACTTGGCAACTCACAAGCTATAAACCAGGTGGTGGTATAGGAATCGATGTGCACACAGACTGAAGTACAACTCGCTCAAATTTAGCAGTTTCTAGAGTACTGAGTGATGGCATAATGGGATGCAGAGGTGTGGACTGAAGATCAGGTAGCCTCTCTACAAATTTCCTGGATAGGGGCATGCACAAGAAATGCAGTTGAAGCCACTTGAGATCTTGTCAAATGAGCAGTTACTCTGCTTGATGCAGAAATGCCAGTCAGGACATAACATACATGAACACAAGAGGCTATCCATGATGAAATTCTTTGTGAAGAGATCGGGAAATCTTTCATCCCATCTGCCATGACCACAAATATTTAGGCTGACAAATGGTACTGTTTAGTTCTATGTAGAACACCAAAGCCCTTCTAACATCTAGGGTGTGCAGGCATTGCTTATCTCTATTTTAGGAAAGTAAATCAAGTGGTTAATATGGAAGTTAGAAATCACTTTAGAGAGAAATCTTGGATGAGGGCTGTCATAAATATAAAGGGAAGGGTAACAACTTTTATATGTGCAGTAACATAAAATCCCTCCTGGCCAGAGGTACAGAATCATTTTACCTGTAAGGGGTTAAGAAGCTCAAATAACCTGGTTGGCACCTGACCAAAAGGACCAACAAGGAAAGAAGATACTTTCAAATCTGGCGGGTGGGGGGGGGGGGAAGAGGTTTTGTTTGTGCTCTCCTTGTTAGTTCTCTCTCAGACAGAGAGAGACCACGGCAGGAAAAAACATCTCCTAAAAACATACCTGAAATGAGCATCTAGGATTACAAAAATTGTAAGTAAAGCAAGGAAATGCATTAGATTATCTTTTGTTTTAGCTTGTGAATTTTCCCTATTCTTTGCAGGAGGTTTATTCCTGTTTTTGTAACTTTGAAGTTGAGCCCAGAGGGGAATCCTCTGTGTTTTAAATCTTTTTATCACCCTGTAAAATTACCTTCCAGCCTGATTTTACAGAGGTGCTGCTTTTACTTTTTTCTTTATAATAAAGTTCTTGTTTTAAGAACCTGATCAGAAATCAGAAAGAAATCAGAGCCTCTCCGATAGATCCATGAGAGTGGAGAACCAGTGCTCCTAGGGCAATGCTGTGGCTATTAGTATAACTCAGGCATGGTCCCACTTGATCTTTAGCAACTCTCTGTGCAGGAGTGGAATTGGAGGAAAAGCATAGCAGAATTGTTCGGCCAGGGTAGTAGGAAAGTGTCTGTGACGGAACCCGAACTGCAACCTTGTATGGAACAAAACTGATGGCATTTTCTGTTAGTTTTGGTTGTGAATAGATCTATCTGGGGATTCCCTCACTGCTGGAAAATGCACCTGGCTACATCCAGGCAGAAAGACCACTCGTGGTGATTTGTAAACAATCTGCTTAGATGGTCTGCAAGCTCACTCTGCACCCCTGGAAGGTAAGAGGTTTCAAGATTGATTTAACTGACAGAGCAAAAGTTCCAGAGGTGAATGGACTCTTGACAAAGTGGGGAAGAGCAGGCTCCTCCTTGCCTGTTGAGGTAAAACATTGTTGCTGTGTTGTCTCTGAGAACAAACAGGCTTTTCCCCTGGACCTGAGATTGGAAAAACTGGCATACTAGCGAATAACCCTTAGCTCCCTGACATTGATGTGTAGAGACATGTCTTGTGAGGACCATAAACTCTGAGGGGACCCAGATGAGCACCCGAACTCAGAACAGATGCATTTGTCACCAATGTCAATGAAGGCTGAGGTTGGACACAGTGAACACCTTCACACACATTGAGTAAGTGAGCTCTATAATCATCAGAAGGGGATGAGATGGCTCATGCGGAAACTGCCTCATCAGGGGAGGAGGACAATGAAGTCAGCACAGGTTGAGGCTGCCCCTCCTCCATAAGCTGTCCAGTAGACTTCTCTTGAACCACCACTTCCTGCTCACCACCGGGCCCAGAACCGGACTCAGGAACAGGCAGTGTCTGGTGAGTAGACTCCTTGTGCCTCTCTGAGGAGACAGAGCAGGAATGCCGTATGTATGACTTGGAAACTGTGGGGAATCTTCAGATTCCAAAAGAACCATCGGAAGGGTGGTGGGCCCCAGTAACTCTTGGCCATTGCAGCTTGAGGATCTCAAGGCAACCCCAGGTAATAACACCTAGGTGGGGAGTAGCATGACTGGCTCTGAAGCTGGGAAACATAGGAACCAATCTCCAATTCAGAGAAGGACGAATCACTCTCTGCTGACCAAGGTCGGGTGTGGCGGGGGAGGCTCCCAGTTATGCTGGAGAATGGTGCCGAGTCAGTAAAGATTGTAAAGCAGCGAACATTGCATGGTACCAATGGGGACATAAAGTCTGAGGCCAAGGAGGTTGCTGCGGTACTGGCGCACCTCTGTCTGCCAGTACCAGGAACGTGGTTTCCTGCACCACCAGGGACACAGGTACCGATAGACTCAGCAGATCTCTAACTGCTGCAAATGCCTCCAGCATGGTCAGTACCAAGATGGGCTCAAGTTATTGTGGTCAAAAATGGAGAGGGCACCTCTTCAGGCCCCAGACTCAACAGTGCCTGCCTCAGTGCTGGAGCCAATGGTGCTGGTTTCAACACTACCTGAGAAGAGGAATGCTTGGATTTTGGCTGTACTCTACTCTTATCCCCATGCTTAGAGGATTTGGTTGCCAGCAGCTTTGCTTTCTCAGTGATCTGTCCATAGGTCTCATGCCTCTTCTTGGGCACTGGAGAGGGCAAGTGGTGCCAAATCTCAGGCAGCATAAAAGGCACACTACTAACCAATCCCAAACCACTTGATGCCAAATCAGGACAGCTAGGCTCTGACGGAAGTCTCAGGGCTGCTTCCAGGAGCAAAAACTTCAGCCTGGCTTCTCTGTCTTTAGTCTTTGGCTTAAAGTTCTTGCAAATCTGGCAGTGATTCTGAATATGAGCTTCCCCAAGCATTTCAAGCAGTTTGGGTGCCTGTCACTGTTGGGCATTGGCCCAGAACAAAAGACACAGGACTTGAAGCATGGTGACCAAGGCATCCCTCAGTACCAAGAAACAGAAACCCCAGATCTGGGGACTGAAAAAGAACACTAAAAGTAAACTAACACTTACTAAGTACTAAGCAACTATAAAACGAGATAACTATTCACAAGAGCATTTGCTAAGGCAAACCATGAAATTCCAAAAACTATCACAGGTGGTAAGAAGGGACTGAGGGGGCTCTGGGGCAGCTGGGTCCTTTATTTTGAAGTTTAGTGGTGTGCGACAGCAGAAGGTGCTCAAGCCACCCTGATGGGTATCACTGAAATAAAAATTTCTGACTACTGTGCATGGGGCGCACATATACCAAGAATGAAATGCATATGTGCAATCACTCAAAGAAGAATTTTCTGTTCATTGCCAACCAGGGCCAATATTCCAACTGGTGACCTGGATCAATCATAACATTTAAATTCCTGATTACCAGTCCCTGGAAGCATTCATTTAAAGCTTTAGAAAATGTACTACAGGGGACAATGAAGCACTGATATAAGAATAAATACTAACTTAACAGGCTCCCTCACATTCAGATTGTATAAAACTCAGTGCATTCCCCCCCAACTAAAAGATTAATTGTTCTAAATGGCCAGTGTTTTTTATGAAAGAAAGTGATATTATTTCAGTGGTCCAACAGAAATGGAGATTGTTGCTAAATATTGTATCATCTATGTTCTAGCACAAAGAATATCTGTTGTGATCCAGCAACTAAATCTTCTCAGCTTGACTAAGGAATGTCAAATCTCCAAGGATTGATACATCTGCCCTCTAGACACGGTAATTTAATTGCAGTAAAAAAGTATCTCAAATTATTTTCAATATATGTTTAGGTAGGAATAAATATGTTTTGCTTGCTATATGAAGGCTTTAAATAGAATCCTTCTCAATTTCTACATATAACGCATACTATAGCTCAGATTAAGTATTTCACACCATGCCTCATCCTACTTTAAATCACAGTTATAACTCTGCCTTGGAATAGATTCTGCCTGCTTTCATTTTATAACATCATCTAGTTTTGCATACAGGCATTTACATTAAAAAATTTGGTTTGATTTAGTTGGAATGGTTAAGCAAATACTTTTGTAAAGCTGAATTACATAGTGAACATAATACAAGCAACACTTTCCATGGCCATTTCAATGACTCAACAAAACTAATACCCTTAGACATTTTTATTCAGAACACTTTCTAATATCTAACTGCACACCAAACACCTGATGTTCCTGCAGCCTTGCATGTATGGAGTCCGTGGGGAGGGTGTGTGGGATTGTATGCATACCTGTTGCAAAATCAGACTCCAAATGCGAATAAAATTACATTACAATTTTATTAAAAGAAAACTACTGACACAGTTTTGCCTGAATAGTTTATCTCCTGAACATCTATCTAACCTGTTCTTGAATGAGAGAAGTGATAATGCTTCATCCACCTCCTTTGGTGGATAATGCCCTGTTTCTCCCCCTGTTAAGTGATATTTCCTAGGGTAGAGAATTTGTGGTGAAACATGTGGGGTTTATACTACTTACTTAAACTGGAGGTGAAAGTGGGTTTGTGAAAGGCAAAGAAATTTACATATGACTATAAGTTAGAGGTGTGTGGAAAGGAAAGCTCTATCTCAAAACAGGGAGACCAAATTCATCCCTAGTGTAGCCCACTAAATTCAACGAAATTACACCCAGAATTAATTAGGTCTAAATATTTTTTTACAATTTCTCGCAGGTTGCAATTGTTGGCCCCCTTAGCATGTAAGTTTTACTTGTGTTGTATGACCACTGCATACCAAATTGGTGCAAGCTTTACTACTTAACTTCTTAGAGCCCACTGTAACCTATGCCACAGTCTAACTCAATGATGAATTTGGCTTGGAGATCTCTGTGGGAGTTGCATCAGCTTACACCAGGCAATACTTTAGCCCAGTATTAAATCTAATGTATTTATAGGCATTTCTATGATGCTTGTATCTCAGTAACTCAAATATTTCTTAATTTATCTTTGCAACACCCCTCTGAGGTAGTAAAATAGTATTATCCCTATTTTATAGATGAGAAATTCAGGCAGAAGATGATTAATGGTCTGATTTACAGACGTGCCGAGTACCTGCAACTCTCATTGTCACTGGAACCTGAAGGTGCTCAAAAGGGGCCTTGAGAAGTCATCTAGTTCTTCCTCCATGCTAGTGCAGGACCAAGTATACTTGGACAATCCCTGATAGGGGTTTGTCAAACCTGTTCTTAAAAACCTCCAATGATGGGAAATCCACAGCCTACCTTGGAAGTCTATTCCAGTGCTTAATTATGCTTATAGTTAGAACATATTTTCCCAATATCTTGCATTACACCTTTGTTCGTAGTATCAGTGGAAATTTATCTTTATATAAAGCCTTTCATTTGGGTATAACAAAGAAATTTACAACTATTAATTCAACTTCACAACACCTCTATGAGGTAAGTATTATTTTACCCATTTTACAGGTAGGTAACATGGTACACTTGGGGGTTGAGTGGTTAAGTGCTCCAAATCACTGAGTGGGTCAGTGGCAGAGGCAAAGATAGAACCCAGAAGTCCTCACTCACGCTACAGTTCTAACTATTGGTTCCCTCTAGGAGTTAGAATTGATGATGCTAGCTTCAAGTGTACATTCAATATCCAGGACAAAACTTCCACAGCAAAAAGACAATGTGATGAGAAATAATACAGTGAGATGCTATAGGAAGGAGATATGCAAATCGGATATTGGCTATGAACACAGGATAAAGTGATACTGCTTATGATACACATGACAAATTAAAAGTGAAAATATTTAATATTTTGCGGAAAAAAGAACTCAAAGAAGAATAAACGCTTCCACTATTTCACAGTTACAGAACTACAACACAGCATATAGCATTAAAACTGAGGTCTCTAACCTTATGTCAGATATGTAGATCCTGAGCTGCATGTGGTACTTTCAAAATATTTTTGAAGTTCTAGGGTTTGCTGGCTCCACAGAATTTACACCCCAATGAGAATCACTATGTTATGATTAATGAATATTTTCAATTATGCCCCATATAGCAGTAGCCAAATTGAGGTTGATGGGAGATTACAAGTGTAAGTGGTTCACAAAAGGATCACTCTATTCCCAGGTAATGAAAAAAATTATGAAAAAAAGGTGGAGAAACATTTCTCTAACACTTGAAAACTGAAAATCCTTATAAGGGGCCAGTAATTTATTTAATACATTTTATACTTTGTTGGTTTGACTCTTCATTAGCTTAGGGCTCTCTTCTAGGATTTGTTTGCTGTTAATTTCAATAAGGTTTGGAATTTTTCTTGTAATGTTTCAGTTTGTATTTTGTACTAATGTCTGAATTCTAAAAATATTATTTTCTAAATTCTTTTGATTTGAACATAGTATTTACTGTATATATTTTATATTTTTGTCATTTTTATATGGTGAGGCTGGGGGTGTTAGATTATTTGAGGACTTCTGGGGAGCAGGGGCTAGATTTATTTGTACTTTTGAGGCACATTGAAATTAGCCTTCAGTATTTCCTTTTTCATCTTTATGGGTTGTCATATAAAGAGATGAAATTAAAAAAAAATCACACCATTGTTATTAATATCTGAAGGTTAACCTTGAAGTGCTTATTTGGGCAAAGCTCCCAGTTATAACAATGGTTATTTTGCCTGAGTAAGGACAGAACAAAAACTTCAAGACTTGGCTCCAGGTTTGAATCTGATATTAGTGTGATCAGCAAACCTTTTAAGCTTTAGCACTGCCCCCAGCCCCAACTTGGTATGGCCACTAAAACCAGATTTTGGACAATTGGCATGTTGAACTATTATTGTGCTTACAACTGAACTGGTCCTTTTTGTTCATTTTAACCTCTTGTGCATTACATCAAACTTTTCACTAGTATGATTAGTGATCTAATATTATAATAAACAAGATCAACAAAATTATACTGTCAGATTTTCATCAGTGACTTTCTTCCCATTGTATAGTTAATGAACATTTAAAATTTGTTAGGAATACTTACATTACATTTAAAAGACCGAGCCTTTCCCCATTGCCTCCTCCCTGTCAGAGCCTTTCCCCTCTTCTGCAGTCTTTCCCTGCTGAGGAGAAGGGCTCCAGCAATGGGGAGCTGACAACATCTTTTCCCACTGCCTGAGTCTTTCCCTCCAGCGAGGAAGGGCTCCATCAGCAAGGAAGTAGTGGGACACTACACTGCTAAAAAATAGCAGTGTAGATGGGAAGCACAGCTTGGGCAAGTGGAGAGCCATTAGGGTGTGTACTTGGGCATGTCTTTACTCACCTAAGCCAGGCCTCCACCATTCAATGCTGCTCTTCATACCTGCGGTGGTGGAGCTATGTTTATGTACACTACATGCTGCCTAAAGAAGCATGCAGTGTGTAGACATATTCTCAAGCGCCAACTGCTATCTGTGAGCCTCATCAGCAGTCTCAGCCAAGGGGCCAAGAAATGAATGAACATTGAGAAGGAACTACTTTTTCTCTTCTAGAGTTTGTTTTTTCACTTCAGGATTAAGGTACATTGGCAGGCAACAGGAAGAAGAGAAGACTAAATTCTTCAATCACCTTTATCCAGCATCTTTCACAAACACTAAACTCACACAAAAATATTTTACTGTGATATATAATATAACTATGCATTTTGCAACACAAAGTGGCACAGTTACTCTTTGACATATCCGTGTAACTCTCATAGTGGTAACATTAATGTGGTCAGTTGCTGGAAGTCAGGACTGTGCATTTAAAGTATAGACATTGCTGTGTGTCCTGGAACAGTATAAGTCATTAACCTCTCGGCACCTCAGTTTACCCACCACTAAAGTTCATATAATTTTATTTACCTACCTTAAGAAAGTATTGCCAGACTTTATTAAATAACTAAAATTTGCAAGAGCATTGAAAGATGTGATATAAGAAAAAAATATAGTTAAATAACAATTATGAAGACGATTATAATTACATAAAGGAAGGAATACGCTAGTAACATTTGTAAAGAGATAGTATACTTTAAATAACTCAAAGATTTAGATCTTACTGATAGAGAAATGTGTAAAAAATGAGGTTTTCTTAAAACATTTAAGAAAATCTCTCTTGAGATAATCAAGATGCCAAAGATTTAAACTTACTGTTAACAAAGACAGCAAATCTTAAGAATGATAGGTAACGTTCACCCTCTATTGGATTCCATCCAATGTCAGGATATCCTTTAGCTACCAGCATAGGGCAGCTCTGAAGCCCACAACCAGCCAAGTAGGTGACAACCTGTTAAATATAAGCATCTGTAGTATTAAACATTTGTTATATTTTAGTTTTGACATACATTTCTAAAAATGTTATCAATGTTTGAAACAAAATAGATCAGAAAAAAATTACAAGATGTTTTTATATAGCAAATGTTTTGACTTGCCTCTGAGAAACAATGTGATTATGCTTAACATTGCATCAATTAATTTTTCTAGCTCTCAGTTTTCTAAATCAAATAATGAAAAACCTAAAGCCCTTTTATTTTTAAGATGGCCCATTTACATGATGAGAACATCCATAAAACAATTGACAGTGTTTTAATTTGGGAGGTGAAAAATCAAATGAACCTTTCAGAAGAAGTTGGAAGTTATTTATAGTAAGATATAGTGAATAGTCTTACCTCCTTCAAAACATGGGCCATAGAATTTTACTGTTAACTTCTAATGTGTACCATACTGCAGGATAACATGAGATGGTAAGGAAGGAAGGAAAAGAAGGAAAGAGAAGCAGTAGTTCTCTCTCCCAGGATTTTTCAAATAGTATATTTATGATAGAAAACCATGTCTTTGAGCATTTTATCCTACTGTGGGTCTCAACCATCAATCTGTGGGCTAATATTTTTTCACTATAATCCTCAATTCTAATTAATATATATATATATATTATATATACATACAAAAATATTAAAAGAATGTTAAGGTTGTAAGTCACACACTCAAAAGTTTGGAAAAGGCCAAAATTAAGGTTGCCTGTACAACCTTAATTTGCACTGCCAATCCTAACCCAAGCTGTATGCATTATGATACCATCTTTAATTACATGAACACATTTCTTTTCCCACAGGACTTCTGCCTCAGTATATAGGATGGACAGTGCTCATATAATCAATATTTCATTTTATCTTAATCATGTGTGACCTTATTTACTGTGCCCCATCCAAACCCTGCATTGAATACACAATTATTAATTTCCTCACGGGTTTTTCTATGGTGCTCACTACTCTAGTACGGGGGTGGGAAAACTATGGCCCGCGGGTGCTGGGTCAGGGGCCGGAACACGCAGCTCAGCCCTGCTCTGGCGCTCCAGTGGGGGCACAGGGTCAGGGCCACACCACGCAGCTCCCGGAATCCGCGGCATGGGCCCGCTCCAGCTCCTACGTGCTCCAATGGGAGCTGCAGGGGCAGTGCCTGCGGATGGGGCAGTGTGCAGAGCCGCCTGGCCACGTCTCTGCATAGGAGCCGGAAAAGGGACATGCCACTGCTTCCGGGAGCCACTTGAAGTAAGCACCACTCAGAGCCTGTATCCCCTGAGCCTCTCCCCATGCTTCAACCCCCTGCCCCAGCCCTGATTCCCCTCCCACTCTCAAAACACCTCAATCCGAGCCCAGAGCACCCTCCTGCACCCCAAACCTCTCATCCCCAGCCCCACCCCAGAGCCTGCACCCCCAGCCAGAACCTGCAGCCCTTCCTGAACCTCTGATCTCCCTCCCGCCCTCCAAACCCCTTGGTCCCAGCCCAGAGCACCCTCTTACACCCCAAACTCCTCACCCGCACCCCCACCCCAGAGCCCGCACCCCGTCCTGCAACCCAACCCCAATTTTGTGAGCATTCACAGCCCACCATACAATTTCTAGTTCCTAGTTCTAGGGCCCTCAGAACAAAAAGTTTGCCCACCCCTGTTCTAATACCTAAACCGTTCACAAACATTAATAAATTTATCATCAGAACACTGCTGTAACAGGAGGCAGTGTTATTATCCCCATTTTACACATGGGGAACTGAACCACTGAGGGATTAAGACCAAAATTATCAAAAATGTCACCTAATTTTGGGTGCCCATGTTGAGACACATAAGTCCTGATTTTTCAGAGTAATTGGCAATTTTATAGCATTTTATATGTTGAAAACACAGCTCCAACCGACTTCAGTTACTGTTGTGAGCATTCAGCACGTCTGTACATGTGGACCCAAAGGTCTCAAGTTGGGCTACCAGAAAATGAGAAACACAAAGCAGACAGAAGAAATTTGGTCTTAAATGACCTGCCCAGCATCACATAGGAACTCTATGGCAAAGGCAGGGATAGAATCCAATTCTGGAGGGCAGCATTCAACTGCCTTTATCATGAGACCGTCCTTTCTCTTCCTGCAATCTCCTGCATTTTCACTTCATGCCTTCCAACTTTGCAACCAGTGAGACAGGGATCCTATAGACAATGTCATTTATTATACAATCTTTATTGATTCCCAGAAGATGGTCCATCCTCTCTAGCATTTCCTAACTTTTGAATGCTTGACTTTACAACCTTAATGTTCTTTTCACATATTTTTGCATATAATTTTCTAATTTTTTTAAAAAGCAAAATGAGGCAACAGAAATTACACCATGTGGAATCACACTGATCCCCCACATGGGTTATCAGTAGGATTTGGACCTTCCAATCCACAGCACAGATCTCTGCCACTTGAGCTAATAGAGTAATTTAATAGCAGTAGGCTGTTATCGTCTATGTCAGAGGTTCTCAAACTGTAGTCTGTGGACCACCAGTGGTCCGCAAGCTCCATTCAGGTGGCCTGCGGATAGTTCCCTCTAAGGTGTGCACCTGGGCAGCTGCACACAAGAGAATAAAGGGCCACCCACCTAATTAGTAGAGCCGCGCAGGTGAAGAAGTCTTCACTGAGCAGGTGCGAACTGTGATTTTTCAGAGGCTTATATCTTGGCCAAATTTGGATGAATTTTCACAGGGATAACATATGATATATCCCTGAGACCAAGGTGATCCCATCACAGCCTACTTTCAAGTCCCTGTTTCAAAGCAAGGAGGCACTAGAGTTTCTCACTTAAATAGTTGAAAGATTTATTATTACTATTATTTTTAACAAGGACAAAGCAATGTATTTTCCCCAAATCTCATTTGGGAAGCAGCTTGACCATTTCAGCCAAAACTGAAAAAAAAAAAATAGCTTGAGACATATACCTGTTTGAAAATTTCAAACCAAATAGTTAGTTTTGCAAAGTTATAAGACCTGAAAGTAGAGACTTATAATGGGAAGTCTCAGGCAGCCTTAGCTATAGACATAACTTCCTGCATTGTCTGTAATTTGTTTGTTCTATTGAGTTATGTACTGAATATACAGTGGAATGTGATCACATAATATTCGGGAATTTAATCAGGGGATACTGAAGAAATTAGAAATGAAATCCTAGCATGCTTTAATTTTACTTAAAAAAAGACATTTAGGGTAATTAAGGATCCGGACATCAACAAGGCAGAAAGTGTGTTGCTCCAATTTGGGGCAGATTACTGGTGCATGTTTAAGACTTTAAATTCCAAGACAGCTTTTTGGAGCACAAAACCCAATAAAGTTTCAAATTTTTAGAATTCCAATATTCAAGTGGATTTCAAATCAGGCAAATCCAGTTCACTCATGCCTATTTAAAACAATACCTATTTTTTAAAGATCTTTTATTTTACCCTACCCTTAATAACTAGTTACATAGCTTTGCTATAAAAAGAACATAGAATTGGAGCAGTTAGCCTGCCCTTAATATCACGCTGCCCTTTAATAACTATAAATAAGAGGAGTCAGGAAGATTTCCCCTCTGCCCTACATTACTGCAAGATGAGAAAGGGATTGTTGCAGCATAATCAAATAATTAATAAACCTTTATTGCAAAACCCAGCCTCATTATGGCATGATCTGACTAGAAGGAGACAGAAAGAACATAGAGCAAAATAAAAATAGCTAATAATAAGCACTTACCTTTTCCAGGTCTGGCTCTTCCAAAGCTAGTGCAAGCTCATTATTGTCCATTACAGAAGCAGCTGCAACATCTAGTGGAGTGGAACCCCTCATAGAAGGAGATGCTGGAGAAAAATATGATAATACATAGTAATTAAAATTATTTAGGTTTCAGAGTAACAGCCGTGTTAGTCTGTATTCGCAAAAAGAAAAGGAGTACTTGTGGCACCTTAGAGACTAACCAATTTATTTGAGCATGAGCTTTCGTGAGCTACAGCTCACTTCATCGGATGCATACCGTGGAAACTGCAGCAGACTTTATATACACACAGAGAATATGAAACAATACCTCCTCCCACCCCACTGTCCTGCTGGTAATAGCTTATCTAAAGTGATCATCAGGTTGGGCCATTTCCAGTACAAATCCAGGTTTTCTCACCCTCCACCCCCCCACACAAATTCACTCTCCTGCTGGTGATAGCCCATCCAAAGTGACAACTCTTTACACAATGTGCATGATAATCAAGTTGGGCCATTTCCTGCACAAATCCAGGTTCTCTCACCCTCTCAGCCCCCTCCCAAAAACCACACACACAAACTCACTCTCCTGCTGGTAATAGCTCATCCAAACTGACCGCTCTCCAAGTTTAAATCCAAGTTAAACCAGAACATCTGGGGGGGGGGGAGGGGTAGGAAAAAACAAGGGGAAATAGGCTACCTTGCATAATGACTTAGCCACTCCCAGTCTCTATTTAAGCCTAAATTAATAGTATCCAATTTGCAAATGAATTCCAATTCAGCAGTTTCTCGCTGGAGTCTGGATTTGAAGTTGTTTGCTTGTTGGTGAGTATTTGCTTCAGGTTGCGGGGCTGTCTGTAGGCAAGGACTGGCCTGTCTCCCAAGATTTGTGAGAGTGTTGGGTCATCCTTTAGGATAGGTTGTAGATCCTTAATAATGCGTTGGAACCTGAAGCAAATACTCACCAACAACCACATACCACACAACAGAACCACTAACCCAGGAACTTATCCTTGCAACAAAGCCCGTTGCCAATTGTGCCCACATATCTATTCAGGGGACACCATCACAGGGCCTAATAACATCAGCCACACTATCAGAGGCTCGTTCACCTGCACATCCACCAATGTGATATATGCCATCATGTGCCAGCAATGCCCCTCTTCCATTTACATTGGTCAAACTGGACAGTCTCTACGTAAAAGAATAAATGGACACAAATCAGATGTCAAGAATTATAACATTCATAAACCAGTCGGAGAACACTTCAATCTCTCTGGTCACGCAATCACAGACATGAAGGTCTCTATCTTAAAACAAAAAAACTTCAAATCCAGACTCCAGCGAGAAACTGCTGAATTGGAATTCATTTGCAAATTGGATACTATTAATTTAGGCTTAAATAGAGCCTGGGAGTGGCTAAGTCATTATGCAAGGTAGCCTATTTCCCCTTGTTTTTTCCTACCCCTCCCCCCCCCAGATGTTCTGGTTTAACTTGGATTTAAACTTGGAGAGCGGTCAGTTTGGATGAGCTATTACCAGCAGGAGAGTGAGTTTGTGTGTGTGGTTTTTGGGAGGGGGCTGAGGGGGTGAGAGAACCTGGATTTGTGCAGGAAATGGCCCAACTTGATTATCATGCACATTGTGTAAAGAGTTGTCACTTTGGATAGGCTATCACCAGCAGGAGAGTGAATTTGTGTGGGGGGGTGGAGGGTGAGAAAACCTGGATTTGTACTGGAAATGGCCCAACCTGATGATCACTTTAGATAAGCTATTACCAGCAGGACAGTGGGGTGGGAGGAGGTATTGTTTCATATTCTCTGTGTGTATATAAAGTCTGCTGCAGTTTCCACGGTATGCATCCGATGAAGTGAGCTGTAGCTCACGAAAGCTCATGCTCAAATAAATTGGTTAGTCTCTAAGGTGCCACAAGTACTCCTTTTCTTTTTGTAAAATTATTTAGTTTGCACTAATGAAAGTTGTGCAGCAGAGGGCAGCAGTTACACTGTAATCTAGGTCATACTCAAATATATTCATTTACAGTATGTTTTAGAGTCCCAACTCAACACAGCAAAGCTTAAGTGCTTTACTGAGTAGGGATGGACTTAAGCACATGCTTAAGTTCTGTGCGGATTCAGGGCCTACATACACTGCTTTGCTGTTTTAAAGACACAGCCAAAGCAGCCTGGGATAACAACTCATAAAAACAGTGAACTTTAGAGAAATTGAATACATGTTATATGTCCTCAGCAGAGGGAAAATTTTCATTCTATAACTCTAGAGGGAATTAAGTGCTATCAAAAGATCAACTCAAAAGTTTAAAAATGTGTATACCTTGTTGGAACATTGTGTTTCATGTCTGACAATCACCTACTATTTTTTTGTTATACTCTTAGGTTGGTAATAAGAAAGTCATTTTTTCTTGGGCCACACAATTCTAAGGCACACTAAAATTAAGAACTATGCACTTCCAGGCTTTGGGGATAGAATATGAAACTTCAAGTCATATGGTTGCACTTCAGGGAAGGATCTTTGCATTACTAAGTTTTTAAATAATAATATAATATATAGATATAGATATATATGTACCTTCCTAACCATTCATTTAGTTGGCCGTCTAGACACCAGCATTATTATGGGGGTTAAATTAAATCTTTAATTTCCAGAAATAACTGTATCAAAGGTAAGGGGCATCAAGTAATATGGTTTTCTTCCTAATTCTTTCATTATGTTTAAATAACCCAGATTAAGATTCTTCTGTTTGTAATCCAATTCACAGAACTCTAATGATAGAAAGATAGAAAACTATGTTTTTCATTAACATTAATCCAATAATTGTATTTAAACTTCAAAGAGGTCCTCACAATACCATGCCTCAGCTTGATAAACAAGTCAGACAGCAGTCTTGCGATATTGCAATATCCATGGGAGTTGGTTTCAGCAGTTAGTTACATGACATACCAAGCCCAACACTGCTGTTTTCCAGCAAGTAACTTAGATGCTCAAACATGGCCTTTTGGTTTTGGCGGCTGATTCGACAGAAGTAGCACAGGAACCGACAACAGCTTGCCACCATCTTAGGAAAAGCGATCTGCTAAAGAAGAAAATTGACAAAGCAAAAAAATATATTAATTACCAATGCTGCACAAATTCCTCTTCATGTATGCCTAACAAGAAATTATTATGACAGGACCAATGTAGTCAGTGGCTCTTATATGCATGCCTTAACCCCAGTTACTCTGGGGGGAAAAAAAAGACTTCCTTGCACCTTTCTCTTAGGTTCACTTTAACAGCAAGCCTAAAATGATGATATAAGTCATTCTGCAGAGCTTCAGGAAATTGCAAAGGGCTATACGGGAGTGAAAGAAGATGGTGTATGAACAACCATTTCTGCATCCCAAAGTGCATCACAGACTACAGTGTTTATACATTATTACATAGAAAAAATATGTTAAAAGTTAGGAAATTCCAAAATTAAGGTTGCCAGTGCAATCTTAGGCCTGGTCTACACCTGAAAATTAGATTGACCCAGCTACATAGCTCAGGGCTGTGAAAAATGCAGTGCAACGTAGTTAGGTTGACCTAGCTCCCACTGTAGAAGAAGCTAGGTTGACAGAAGATTGATTCTAAAGCACTTAGACGAGAGAAAAGTGATCAGGAACAGTTAGCATGGATTTACCAAGGAAAAGTCATGCCTGACTAATCTAATTGCCTTCTATGATGAGGTAACTGGTTCTGTGGATGAAGGGAAAGCAGTGGATGTGTTATTCCTTGAATTTAGCAAAGCTTTTGACATGGTCTCCCACAGTATTCTTGTCAGCAAGTTAAAGAAGTATGGGCTGGATGGATGCACTACAAGGTGGGTAGAAAGTTGGCTAGATTGTCAGGCTCAACGGGTAGTGATCAATGACTCCATGTCTAGTTGGCAGCTGGTATCTAGCGAAGTGCCCCAAGGGTTGGTCCTGAGGCTGGTTTTGTTCAATATCTTCATTAATGATCTGGAGGATGGTGTGGATTGTACCCTCAGCAAGTTTGCGGATGACACTAAACTGGGAGGATGGGTAGATACGCTGGAGGGCAGGGATAGGATACAAAGGGACCTAGACAAATTGGAGGATTGGGCCAAAAGAAATCTGATGAGGTTCAACAAGGACAACTGCAGAGTCCTGCACTTAGGACGGAAGAATCCAATGACCGCTACAGACTAGGGACCGAATGGCTAGGCAGCAGTTCTGCAGAAAAGGACCTAGGGGTGACAGTGGACGAGAAGCTGGATATGAGTCAACAGTGTGCCCTTGTTGCCAAGAAGGCCAATGGCATTTTGGGATGTATAAGTAGGCGCATTGCCAGCAGCTCGAGGGACGTGATCTTTCCCCTCTATTCGACACTGGTGAGGCCTCATCTGGAGTAGTGTGTCCAGTTTTGGGCCCCACACTACAAGAAGGATGTGGAAAAATTGGAGAGAGTCCAGCGAAGGGCAACAAAAATGATTAGGGGTCTGGAACACATGACTTATGAGGAGAGGCTGAAGGAACTGGGATTGTTTAGTCTACGGAAGAGAAGAATGAGGGGGGATTTGATAGCTGCTTTTAACTACCTGAAAGGTGGATCCAAAGAGGATGGATCTAGGCTATTCTCAGTGATAGCAGATGACAGGACAAGGAGTAATGTCTCAAGTTGCAGTGGGGGAGATTTAGGTTGGATATTAGGAAAAACTTTTTCACTAGGAGGGTGGTGAAACACTGGAATGCATTACCTAGGGAGCTGGTGGAATCCCCTTCCTTAGCAGTTTTTAAGGTCAGGCTTGACAAAGCCCTGGCTGGGATGATTTAGTTGGGGATTGGTCCTGCTCTGGGCAGGGGGTTGGACTAGATGACCTCCAGAGAGGTCCCTTCCAACTCTGATATTCTATGATTCTATTATATGATTCTAAGATCCTTATCTTGCATGTGTCTTTTATTACATCATCACATAGTATTTTAGCCACAGGACCCCTGCCTCATTCAATGCACAAGATGGACGGTGTTCACTTAATGAGCACATATTGAATGTTTTGTTTTATCTTTATTGTTCAGTGTGGAGCTCCATGCCTTATTTACTGCACACCATTCAAACCCTGCTGTAAAGAGAGAATTATTAACCACCTCATGGGTGTAGCGTCTGAGTGCTTCAAAAACATTAGTCGATTTACTTCCAGAAGACGCCTGTGAGGCACAAGATAACATGATCCCCATTTTACAGATGGGGAACTGAAGCACACAGGGTAGGTCTACACTGCAGTTAAACACCCATGGCTGGCCCATGTCAGCTGACTCAGGCTCATGGGGCTCATGCTAATGGACTGTTTAATTGCAGTGTAGATGTTTAGGTTCGGGCTCAAGCCTGAACATCTATACTGCAATTAAATAGCACCTTAGCTGGAGTCCCGCAAGCCCGAGTCAGCTGACACAGGCCAGCTGTGGGAGTTTAATTGCAGTGTAGACCTACCCAGGCAAGCTAAGGTCAAAATTTTCCCACTAATTTTGGGTGCCCAAACTGACATACCTAGGACCTGATTTTTCAGAGTATTAAGCATTATATAGTACTAATATTTCAAAGTACAGCTTCCACTGACTTCACTTGTAGTTGTGAGTTGTAAATATTATAGCTGTCCAGTGTTGTGGTACACCAAACGTCTATGGGTAGCATGCCAGGTGTACTGTGAGTTGGAGGCAAGCACTGAAGGTGCTTCAGCTGGGAGACCCTGCGGGCACTAGTGCTGATGGGTCCTAGTAACCATTCAGCCATCTGACTGAAGTGAAAGGGTATTTTACTAGGACAGACAAAAAAGGGAAATACCCTAGGAACAGTAAATACCCTCTGAACAGTGGCTTAAACATTTACAGCTCAAAGAATGACAAAGTGGTTCTTATGTGGGCTCCTGAGGGCAGCCCAGTGAAGGATTAGAGCTCTTCAGGCCCAGTGCCTAGGGTTCCCTCACTAGTCCAGGCTTCTGTTCAAAGCAGAGAGGAGTTTCCCGGCTATGATCGTTAGCAGTGTGTCTCTTATTGGAGCTCCACTGTACTGACTTCCAACCCACTCCTGCACAGACCTGCTCCCAGCTGCAATGTCCAGCAGTAACTCTCTGTTCCGTTCGTGATCCTCTGACTTGTACTGCAGCCTCCTGTATACTAGGGTTGCCAACTCTCCAGGATTGTCTTGGAGTCTCCAGGAATTAAAGATCAATCTTTAATTAAAGATTATGTCGTGATGAAACCTCCAGAAATATATCCAACCAAAATTGGAGACCCTACTCTACACACAGTTTCCTGAGGTTCTCTCCCTGCATCCAGTTTCCTGTTGTTCTTGGCTTACCATGCTGCCGCTACTTCCCCAAAAGTGCTAACTCCTTAGAGTTTCTGACCCCTCCTCCTACCTGGACCGGGGAAAGCAATGTGTGGTGGGAAAGATTTTGACAGGGATGGTATCACCTGCTTAAATGCTCAACACTTCTGCAAATCAGACCTTAGGGTCTCAAGTCAGGCACCCAGAAAATAAGAAATACACACTTAGAGAAATCTGAGACAAGTTTTTAAGTGACATGACTAGCATCACATAGCTGCTCTGTAGCAGAGGCAGGGGAGGGATAGCTCAGTGGTTTAAGCATTGGCCTGCTAAACCCAGGGTTGTGAGTTCAATCCTTGAGGGGGCCATTTAGGGATCTGGGTCAAACACTGGGGACTGGTCCTGCTTTGAGCAGGGGGTTGGACTAAATGACCTCCTGAGGTCCCTTCCAACTCTGATATTCTATGATTCTATATAATTCAATTCTCCAGGACAGTTTTCAACTGCCTTAACCATAAGACCCTCTTTTCTCTTCCTGCAGCCCCCTGACTCATTCACTACACAAATAAAGCAGGTATGCTGTAGATAGCCTTCTTTATTAAGCAACCCTGATTTATCTCCAGAGCAGGTCTTCTCTGTGCACTGAAAGAAGCAGCTGTTTAGAGGAAAAATATAATATGTGATCAGGTAATTAATGGCTGTATTGTAATGCTTACGCACGAGAGGGACAAATTCAGGTTGCACAGGCAATCTTAACTCTGGCATTTCCTGACTTTTGAGCATTTGACTTTGCAACCTTAAAAATGTTCTTCTACTCAATTTTGTGTCCAACACAAATATATGGTCATTCGTTATGCAGTCACTTCCAGGGTGCAAATAGGGTTGCCAATTCTCCTGGTTTGTCTGGGAGTCTCCCAGAATTGGACTCAATCTCCCAGGGGCTACCAAAGTCAATCCAGAGGATTTTAGGCCACTAAAAGTCAGGTGGCACAGTGGGGGCTAAGGCAGGCTCCCTATCTGCCCTAGTTCTGCCGTCTGCTTCCAGAAGCAGTGCATGTCCGGCAGCAGCTCCTAGACAAAGGCACGGCCAGGGGGGGTCTCTTCACGCTGCCCCCATCCCTTGTGCCGACTCCGCAGCTCCCATTGGCCGGGATCAGGGAACCGTGGCCAATGGGGGCTGCAGGGGCAGTGCTTGCAGGCAGGGACAGCATGCAGAGCCACCTGGCCACCCCTGAGCCTAGGAGCCACTGCCAGACATGCCGTCACCTCCAGGAGCCGCCGGAGGTAAGAACCACCCAGCCCGAACCTGCACCCTGAACCCTCTCCTGCACCCAAACTCCCAGCCCTGAGCCCCTCCTACATCCAAACTCTATCCCAGAGCCTGCGCCCTGCACCCCCTCCTGCACCCCAACCCCCATCCCAGTCCACTCCTGCACCCAAACTCCCTACCAGAGCTCGAACCTCCTCCCGCACCCCAACCCTCCTGTCTCAGCTCTGAGCCCCCTCACACACTGAAAATCCCACCTGGAGCCCACAGGCTTAGCCCAGAGCCCCCTCCCACACTCCAAACCCCTTGGCTCCACCCCCCAACACAGAGACCACATCCTGTCTTATATCCCAACCCCCTGCCCCAGCTCTGTTAAAGTGAATGAGGGTGGGGGAGAGTGAACGATGGAGGGAGGGGGGCTAGAGTGAGTAGGGATGGAGCCTTGGGGAAGGGTGAGGGAAGGGGGTGAGGCAAGGGCATTTGGATTTGTGCCATTAGACAGCTGGCAACCCTAGGTGCAAAGCAGCAGCCATTCTGCACCATTCTTGCAGACATACCCCTCCCCTATCTGAACTTTTAAGGGCCAGCAGCAGGACACACACGGCTGGAGGCCTGCATCACTGGAATTCATTCTTTTTCAGGGCGCAATATAATATATATATTTAATTAGTTTAACTTTTATTTTATTTCTTGTGGTTGTGACAAAGTGACAACATTGCTGCTAATATTTATGGAGGCAGCAGTGTTTCTTCAATGCCACCTATTGTTCATGGTTCAGGTAAATAATAGGCTCGGACTAAGTCAATAATATTCAGAAGTAATAACAGCAGATTGTGAGCATTGGAACTAGAACATTCAGGGGTTTGTTTAATAACCAATGTGCATATTCCTAAAAATTGATGGTGATTCTTTTCAACAAGTAAGACCCTTATTCATCAGATGATAGAACTGTGAAAAAATTCCCACTACTTATGAAGCAATACATAAAATATAAATTTGGGGTTTTTTAAATGTTCATGACGACATTTAATATTTTGGGGGGTTGCATCTGTGAAAATGAAAAATAGTTCTGTAGGTGAGGAATTGTTACTTTGTTACTGAAAAATAAAATAAAGAACATCGTTATAAAAATGGTCAAAAATATTTTCCTAGGGGAAACAAACTCGGAAAAACTTGCCTTTTTGTCCCTAATGACATTTTTCCTGTTGGCATCAAGTCTGTGTTCCAGAATGATTTTTTTAATTTATTCTTTATCAAAGCCACATGAAAATCTCATGTTTATTATGCATGTACTGTAATTACTGAGGTGAAAACTCTGAAGTACTAATACAGCTCTATCTGGTAGTAAAAGCACGAGAACAGTAAGACTCCAACTTACAGGGCAAGTCTGGTCAATACCAGAAACCATTAGCTTCTTTCCCACTGTCAGCTTAATACATTGATCTTCTACAGCTGTTATACTAAGCAAACAGTTATATTTTTCAATGGGCAGGCAGCAAAATACCACACTGATCAGTTAGTCTCCTAAAGTTATGTCTACAACATATTGTGTGATACTGGCAGTTAAAACAAATTCTTTTAACACATGCAGAGTTTTGCAGGGACTGATTTGCCGCTGCTGTAAATGGTCAAAGTTCCATTAACTTCATGGAGCTATGACAATGTACACCAACTGAGGATCTGCCGAACCATCTTGAATACTGTATATTTTGCAATGCATGCACACTGGAATCCATTAACATGTAACCTTTTGAGCATTCCCGCACCTTGATTCTCCTCTCACTTATAAAAAACCAGCACAAGATCAGAATCAGATCCTATGTTTGTGTGACATACACCTATAAAGCCAGGAAATGTGGCCCTCCACAGGCATCACCACTTGGGTTGGTTTCAAAAATGGGTAGAATGAGTTTTGTCATAGAGATGGAATAGGTAAAAAAAAAAAAAAAAGATGGTCATGTTTCTACTTCTTTGTTTCAGATGTCACAAGGGGGGCTTCCAAATGTCAAATATGGTTTCCATCAGAGGTGGTGTAAACATATTTACATAATTCATGGGTGGATAACTGGGCAACTACTGTCAAAGCTGACTGCGTGTTATTCAAAATTGTATCTATCTCAGCCACTAGCAATGGCATCCAAAAAAAAGCTGCATTTTGGCAAACTCTGAGTCTAGCAAAGATCAGATAGAAGCCAACATACTGCACTATCTAACAAGTTTCATGGCTTACCTCCCAAAGTCCTCCCACTGAATTTGCTTGCACTGACAAAATCAATGTTTTAACAGCAGTCTGAGACTTTTAGTTTATTAAGCTGGCACGTTTTGCTTATTGCCTCAAGCTAGTAGAGCACGACTCCCACAATACATATATGAAGTGTAGTGGTGGCTGTGTTGGTCCTAGGATATATGTGAGCCAAGGTGGGTGAGGTAATATATTTTCTTGGACTAGCTTCTGTTGGTGAGAGAGACCAACAGAAGTTGGTCCAATAAAAGATATTACCTCACCCCCTTGTCTCCCACAATACATGGCAGTCCTTATCTGTGACATATCCCCTCCCTTTAGGGCTCCTGAATAGATGAATGATTTCTGCATTCTCCTTGCTTGTTTCAAAGATGTAAGGATTATATTTCTCACTATCTTTATTTTTTCCACAATTAAAAACCACAGTTCTTGCTCTCCTGGGCCTTAGATTTTGACTTCTTTCCCTTTCTTTTTATAAAAAAATAAAACAAAAAACTACCTTAACTAATAATTGTGGAGGACATCAGTGTAAGTGAAGCCTTCAGCTTTCCTGTGAAGTCTTTGATATGACTTGATCACCTTCTAATAACTGCCAGCAACAATTTTGTTTTCCCTCAATTTTCTTTAGATCTTTTCATAACTTGTGTTACGTATTCCATACAGTGACATGCATCATTTTAGGTTTCTTACAATGACAGCCTACCTGCTAAGCAAAATATTGAAAATATACTTGGGCTCCCACTATGCTTTTATTTGATGCAGAGATACAATAAATAAGGAGTTCTCAACCAGGGGTACGCAGAGGTTTTCCAGGGAGTACTCAATCTAGATCACTGTTTCTCAATGTGGGGGCTGCAGCTCACAGTGGGATCTTGGGACAGGTTTAGGGGGATCACAAGTGCAGGATCGGCATTAGGAGGTGGCAACCAGAGCAACCGCCCCAGGCCCCATGCAACAGGGGCCCCCGCAAAGCTAAGTTACATGCTTCAGCCCTGCTGCCTGCAGCTTGGGCTTCAGATAAGGCTCACAAGTGAAAAACAGGCTCAAGTATCACACTGAAATGTAAGTACAATATTTATATTCCAATGGATTTATTTTATAATTATATGGTAAAATGAGAAAGTAAGCAATTTTTAAGGTAATTAACTTCACAGTAATAGTGCACTGTGACACTTTTGTCTTTTTATGTCTGATTTTGTAAGCAAGTAGTTTTTAAGTGAAGTGAAACTTGGGGGTATGCAAGACAAATTAGACTCCTGAAAGTGGTACAATAGTCTAGAAAGGTTGAGAACCTCAGCAATAAGTCACTGGATTGATGTTCTCTTTAACAAAGGTCTATGTGGGCCATACCACTCTCTCTATTTTTCCTTGTTCCCAATTAAATGAATCAATGCCTCAATACTGTGCCAGAGGACTTTGTGCTATTGGAAGTGCTATCTTTCAGATAAGAAGCAAAGGTGAGGTCCTGACTAGTGTTAGGTGACTAAAACAAACAAACAAAAATAAAAACTTTAAAATGCAAATATCCTGAGAATAAAACCTGCAAATTTACTTCATTAGTACTCAAGACCCATTTTCTTTGCATATATTTAGGCAGCAAGTTTTTATTTTCAAGAACATTCACTGAAAAAAATGCCTAAAAATCTTAGCAAGAATTTGAGTATTTACATTAGAAGTGCACTGTTTGCAAAACAGACTTGTCAAATAGTTACAAATAGTTGGATATAATTTGTGAGCAGAAAAGAAGACCCCTCTAAATTATAAATCTTATGTCCTTAATTTTATAGATGGGGAAATTGTGGCACAGGGAGGGGAAGTGCCTTCCTCAAGGTCACCCAGCAGGCCAGCTGCAGAGCTGGGAATAGAATACAGGTCTTCTGAGTCCCAATCCAGTGCTTTTTATTCCCTAGGCCACATTGCTTATATGTTTATACATATACACCATATGCTTGAGTGAAATATTTGCTACCACAAAATTTAAAAAAAAACAAAAAACCAAGAGAACACCGCTTTACAATAATATTATGGCAGAGACACAATCCTACAAATAGATGGAATTTGGAAATTCAAAATTAAGACTGTTTTAATTAACCCCATCGTGCAGCTGCTTTCAGTGTTAGCAGTGCAGCCCTTTACCAGTTGTACATGTTTTATGTTTTATCCTGTGTAAGGCTACTTAGTCTACAAGGACATTCAGTTACATACAAACATATAAAAATTAGCTTTACATAGTAACAAACCTCCGTAAAGCACTCAGAATGCATTATTCCTAAAGATGGAACTATATGAAAAGAGGATTGTACATTATGATACAAAGAAAAGGAGCACTTGTGGCACCTTAGAGACTAACCAATTTATTTGAGCATAAGCTTTCGTGAGCTACAGCTCACTTCATGCATCCAATGAAGTGAGCTGTAGCTCACGAAAGCTCATGGTCAAATAAATTGGTTAGTCTCTAAGGTGTCACAAGTACTCCTTTTCTTTTTGCGAATACAGACTAACACGGCTGTTACTCTGAAACCTGTCATTATGATATAGTTTTTCATATCAAACCTAGCAGATCATCTTCTATAATGTTAGTCAGCTTTCTTATATTATCACAAGGAATTACTTTCAATTCTTAACATTAATTCATATCTGATGTCATCCCACTTAGATAAATAATACAGGTATGCATAGCCCATAAACAACATCCTTCTTTCTCTGTGACTGCTTCCTATTACACATCTTAATAGGTTTTTGCTGATGTTCAAGAGATAAAACTAATGATAAAATACTTGGGAAATTACCTGAGATTTATCTCCTCCAAGCACATTTACCATCACTTCCATAACTGTCTCATGCATACCAAGGATTCTCATTAAGTTAGGATGCTGATAAAACACCTTGTTGTTCATTATATCCCTAAATTGGGGGGAAAGTCAATAATGCATTTTAAAAAATCATATTTTCATTTAAATTATCAAAACAGATATTTCAGAAATACAGAATATGTGTTTCAGTGGATAGCATTATTCATATTTCAAGAGTCATTACAAAATGATCATTTTCAGCTCTGAGTTTTTACCACAATAGTGGAATTGTTTGACACTTCTCACACATTAATCATTTTCTTATTTGGCATCAGTTTTCTTTAATTTGATATGAAATATTATGCATCTAATATGCTGATTCCAACTTGAAACACTGCTTTAAACAATTTTTACTTCTGGTCTCCTTGAAGAAAAGACACATTGTATAATGGTCAAAGCACACGATCGTGAGTCAAGAACCGTGGTTCTATTCTTGTTTCTGCCACATTTGTAAAATGGAATTGATAGTTCTTACCTACCTCACAGTGGTGTTTCTGAAGTTTACATCATTAATGTTTGTAACACTTTGAGGTACTTTAAGGGAAGATGCTTTCGGAGTGCAGTACATTTGGAATACATTTTGTACAGCCTCCTTAAGCGGGGATATTTTAACATTTTTACTTTGAGTCCTCTTCATACATATCCTAGCTCTCACGACACTTTATAGGACACAATAGTTTTCCTGGAGATGCAATGGCCCATTGGATATTGCTGGCATTTTAGAAAAAACAGTAAAAAAAACCTGCTTTAGAGGAACATAGAAGACTGGGAATAGGAGTAGGACATGATCTACCTCTTCCAAAAAGGGCTACTGGCAACTTCAATTTCCAAAAGGCTTGATCCAGGCTCACTGAAATCAAAGGCAAAGTGCCCATGGACTTTAATGGTACAGGATCAGGGCCAAATTGGGAACCACTGTCTTACAGTAATCTGCTAGATACCATATAATGAATTGCTAAATTCAACAAAAAGAACAATTTCTTTGCAGAATAAAATAATAATAATAATAATAACCAGACAGAAGGTAAAGGAAAACTTTACATCTGTTGTAAGGGAAAGAAACACCATGTTCAGCTTGTATCAATTCTTGCCTAACGAAGAGTCTTGGAAGATACTATTCAGAAACATTAGGACCATCATCTTGCTTTCTTTCTCTAAATAAAATATTTTCATTCAATTGACTTTCTAATTTTTAAAATCTAAAATATTCTTATTTCATTTCTTACTTAAAATATATGTGACCTGTATGCACACAGAGTAAGTCACACACATGTAGGACTACAACAATAGGCCCAGGCTACAATGAAATTTGTCTAAAGTGGCCAAGGCAGGGACCCACAAAAATCAATTGCTTAAGAGAGGTGGTTTTATAATGGAGGTGGAGCAGAAATGTATTCATTTTATTAGGGAATGCTCCAGGTTAGTCTCTCAAAAACATAATCTTATAAAGGGTTCACTGTCAATACTACCTAGTCTTCTGATTCAAATGTGGTCGGTCATTACTGAGATGGCTTTTTGGGTTTCAACCTAATATCTAATGAAGGCTTGCCTGCTACAAAGATATCAGACAGTCTTTCTTGAGCAATGACTTTTCACTTAAACTTAATAAAATGAAAATAAAATAAAGTGAAGTCAATTTAGAGTTCATGAAAGCCTCTGGATTGACACCAATGGAGATATAAATCCTTTACTTATCCACAAAGCTGGTAAAATGTGGGGGATCAGCAGCCAAAGCTTCAGCATCTCACTATTACTTTTATTAACTGCCACCCTGATCCAGAGGGGCTGTTTTTGGTATGAAAACAAAGTTCAGTCTTTATAATATCCTTGGTAGTCTTGGCCTATACATTCAAATTGGCAGCTAAGGAGCCAACTGAAACCAGCTGTGGTAGTGGTGGATTTTGTGATATGGACACATGCCTTTGAGGAACTGGAATGAGACCACCAGCTAATTTCTCATAGGCTGCAGAATAACTACATAACAGTAGAGTAATGACATTCAGACACTACCTGGGTCAGACTAAAGCCAGTGACCTAGAAATGAAAGGCTCTGCATCCCATTACCAAACCTTTACTCAATACTTAAAAATAAAATGATGTTAATTCCATACCCTAATCCATTAATCATAAGCAATTCCTCTTCTTTTCCCATTCTGACACTGAGAAGGGAGCGAATCTGGCCTAGTGCTGCTAGTAAATTGATTGTATCCTGCACAGAAGCAGCACTAATAGTGTAGGCCTTCCTCAGAGCCTGCAGTAGCTCACCGATGCTGTCATATTGCCTACGAAGTAGGTTGAACATAATCCGGACTAATTCTGGATCTTGGATCTGGTCTTCCTGAGCCCAGCGCACCATAGTCTGAGATATGAGTTCCTTCAAAGTAGCTGAAATAACAAACAAATGATGTAAAACATGAATAACTACTGCAGCAATTGTAAAGAAACCCTGCCAAAGCATTAAAGTACTTATTAATTTGAAACCTCATATGACTAACAGTGGATGATAAAGCACTCACAATATAACAAGAGAGTACAGGCAGACTAATTTCTTAATATGTCATATAAAGACTTTTTTTTAATAAAATTTCCTATTCAGAATTTAATGTAGTACTTTTAAGAAAATTAGGGCTCATGAAAAGTGGCAGGTTGGTAGCAATGAAGAATGAAGCCCTCTACTTAGTCACCAAACTGATACAATATGGGCAGCAGTAAAATTTCCACATGCAGCCTTATCACAATAACATGGGTAACAACAACATCCTTACTGGTAATAAGGTACATGTAAGCGCCAAGCCAATTCATCCTTCATTTCCCGGCTGAGATTAAAAAAATAATTAGGGCTATCAAACCATTACAAAAAATAATCAAAATTAATCGCACTGTTAAACAATAATAGAATACCATTTATTTAAATATTTTGGACGTTTTCTACATTTTCAAATATATTGATTTCAATTACAACATGAAATACAAAGTGTACAGTGTTCACTTTATATTTATTTTTATTACAAATATTTGCACTGTAAAAAACAAAAGAAACAGTATTTTTCAATACACCTAATACAAATACTGTAGTGCAAATCTCTTTATTATGAAAGTTGAACTTATAAATGTAGAATTTTGTACAACAAATAACTGCATTCAAAAATAAAACAATGTAAAACTTTAGAGCCTACAAGTCCACTCAGTCCTATTTCTTGTTTAACCAACTGCTCAGACAAACAAGTTTGTTTACATTTGCAGGAGATAATGCTGCCTGCTTCTTGTTCACGTCACCTGAAAGTGCAAACAGGCATTCACGTGGCACTGTTGCAGCCAGCGTCACAGGACATTTACATGCCAGATGTGCTAAAGATTCATGTCTCTTCATGCTTCATCCACCATTCCAGAGGACATGCATCCAGGCTGACGACAGGTTCTGCTGGATAACAATCCAAAGCAGTGCAGATTGACGCATGTTCATTTTCATCATCTGAGTCAGATGCCACCAGCAGAAGGCTGATTTTCTTTTTTGGTGGTTCGGGTTCTGTAGTTTCTGCATCGCAGTGTTGCTCTTTTAAGACTTCTGAAAGCATGCGCCACACCTTGTCCCTGTCAGATTTTGGAAGGCACTTCAGATTCTTAAACCTTGGGTCTAGTGCTGTAGCTATCTTTAGAAATCTCACATTGGTACCTTCTTTGCGTTTTGTCAAATCTGCAGTGAAAGTGTTCTTAAAATGAACAACATGTGCTGAATCATCATCCGAGATGCCTATAACATGAAATTAGGGCAACCAGATGTCCCGATTTTATACGGACAGTCCCAATTTTGGGGTCTTTTTCTAATATAGGCTCCTATAACCCTCCACCCCCGTCCCAATTTTTCACATTTGCTGTCTGGTCACCCTACAGGAAATATATGGCAGAATGCAGGTAAAACAGAGCAGGAGACATACAATTCTCCCCCAAGGAGTTCAGTCACAAATTTAATTAATGTATTATTGTTTTAACGAGCATCATCAGCATGGACACATGTCCTCTGGAATGGTGGCTGAAGTATGAAGGGGCATACAAATGTTTAGCATATCTGGCACGTAAATACCTTGCATGCTGGCTACAAAAGTGCCATGCCAATGCCTGTTCTCACTTTCTGGTGACATTGTGAATAAGAAGTGGGCAGCATTATCTCCCGTGAATGTAAACAAACTTGTTTGTCTTAGTGATTGGCTGAATAAGAAGTAAGACTGAGGGGACTTGCAGGTTCTAAAGTTTTACATTGTTTTGTTTTTGAGTGCAGTTATGTAACAAAAATCTACATTTGTAAGTTGCACTTTCATGATAAAGAGATTGCACTACATTACTTGTATGAGGTGAACTAAAATACTATTTCATTTATCATTTTTACAGTGCAAATATTTGTAACAAAAATAATATAAAGTGAGCAGTGTACACTTTGTATTCTGTATTGTCATTGAAATCAATATATTTGAAAATGTAGAAAAACATTCAAAAAATTTAATACATTTCAACTGATATTCTATTGTTTAACAGTGTGATGCTAGAGTTTCCTGTGCTGCTTCAGAGATACCATGCACTTTCAACTCATACTGTTATGGGTAATTATGAACTTCTATTAAAATATAGTATGTTTTATAGAACAAGAGCCATACCCCAGATTTTTAAAGGCTCCTAACTCCCTTTAAATATGTGGCCCACTGCCGGTCTAGTACTATAAGCATAGAATTGAGATGTAAGAACTACTGAGTTCTAATCTCAATTCTTATATTCTTGATTCGCTGTGTGGTTTTAGGCAAGGTAATTAATACCACTTCATTAGGTTACCCACCTGTACAATAAAATTAATATCACCTATCTCACAGCACTGTTATGCTGATTTATTAGTAAGTCAGTAAATTTATAGAGAGGTTTGAAGATTAAAAGCATTAAGATGAGCTGGGCAAATAGAGCAAAAATGTGTTCATAATCATTCATACAAATAAAACCAATTGCTTTGTTGTTATTTAGGGACTGCTTTTCTTTTATTATTTGCAAAGATTCCAGTAAGCAAGCATTTATTTGCAAGAATGTTCATGGAGAGCAAAAGTGTTGCAAGTGCTAACATGGATAAATAGTCCCAAGAGTATTTACACCAAAAGTCCTCTCTCATGGTCATTTTGAAAATCTCTTATTTATTGTTCACACAACAGATTAGAATTATAGTAGCTCAAAGATAACTCACTGAAAGATAAGGGAATTATCCTTTTTTTCCATAAAGCTTAAGTCATCCAATAAGAAAACAGAAACACAACTATCTGACATAGGTGAGCAATTACACAGAATGAGTAGCTAAAAAACCCACAAACTAATAAAGCATATGCTTGTGATTTTTTCCACACACAATCTACAGTGTACAATTTTTTTGTTCAAACATTTCAGGGAATAATAAACAAATCTGTAAAACACCACAAACCTGTTTGTAGATAATTCACAAAGGGAAAAAGGGGACTATGTTTATCAAAAACTATTTGCTCCAAGAAATTTGCCCAGCTCTACTGAGGAAGGAAGACATTTGAAATTAAAAGATAGTACATGCCAAAGACATTGATTTTTTTAAAAAAAAAAATCACTTTAATGAATTTACAGAGTAAGTATATCCTTGGAAAATTTATCTTTGGAATTCAAGTTGGCTAATCTCCAGAATGTGAGCTATGAGGCTTAAATGACCTCTATGTACATTATAAATAATTGAGGTGGGAGGGAGACGTAATGTTTTTTCCATGAATTTAAAACTGGTTTATTTCTGAATTCACCAATTAATCTATTATCCTGTAATAAGCAAATTCTTTATCATCAAGTAGAACAAACTGCAAATGAGCAGCCCTACCCCCCCAAACCAACAAACAACAACAACAACAACTTTATTTGTAATTTGTATGAGCTAGCCTTAGAGCACAAAAGAGAGACCCAAGAAGCTGTTTAGCCATACACAGATAGAAGTCTTGCAAGCTAATATATCTGACAGACTGGCATACAAAGTCTGGAGTTGCTGAATATACACATACAGGTGTTATCCATAATACCTGATAATATTAGATATATAAATATCAAACTACGATTAGATTTTATCTTCATTGTTCTTCAATAAGGTTTTAATGTCAATTATTAAAATACCTGTCTCTGCTGGTACTCTTTTCAGGAGTCCAGCCAGAATATGACACAAATATAAATATTAATATTTGTGGAGAACTGAAAAAAGTCATGAGGTTTCTGATCCGGTTGAACTAAGATGTTCTGGAGATTTTGCAAAGTCTGTTTCAGTGAGATTTCTAGTCCAATTACCAGTACACAGAGATTTATATGCAAAGAGCTTTGCTAATCACTGATCTATCTATCTATTCCTTTCATCAAGCTTCCCAGTTTTAATTTAGTGTGCTTCTTTAGCAATGGTTTATCTGCACTGAAGCAAAACAGTAGTTAAGGAAATACAACTAACAGTAGCATTATTCCAGTAAGTATAGCATACAGACCTACATTTTGATAATGTTCTAACATTCAATCTAGAATCAGAGATGCTACAACAAAGCAGTAAAAAGCTCTCAAAGTGCTTTATTATAGACTTTTGGTTTTCAACCCACTATATGCTGGCTGTGTGTGCCCAAAGCTATTCAGTGAAATACACAGAATTTGAAAACAGTAAAGCTTTATAAAAAGGAATGAAAGAGAGACAAAAATTTGACCTTTATTTACAAGGAAAATAGAAGTATTTTCTTCACCCTAGCCACATGACTATGAGGAAAGGTTGAAAAATGGGCACTTTTAGTGTTGAGAAAAGAAGACTGAGGGAGGGCCCTAATAAGTTTTCAAATATGTTAAGGGATGTTATAAAGAGGATGGTAATCCGTTGTTCTCCATATCCACAGAAGCTAGAGCAAGTGGTAATGGACTTAATCCTCAGCAAGGGAGATTTAGGTTAGATATTAGGAAAAAAATTCTAGTTAAGTTCTGGAATAGGCTTCCAAGGGAAACTGTGGAATTCCCATGATTGGAGGTTTTTAAGAACAGGTTGGACAAACACCAGTCTGATTATCTAGGCTTACTTGGTCCTGCCCCAGTGTAGGAGGCTGAACCTAATGACCTGTTAAAGTTCCTTCCAGCCCTACATTTCTATAATTCTATGAAAACATTTTACAGATTGAATATGAGGCTTATGTGATTGTCATAAGTATAAATGTTTCTTTAAACAATTTATGTAATTGTTGTAATAATTATGAATTATTATTACATTTATGAATAATTATGTTACATTTACTCAATTAATGTACAAAACATTTAAACAATAAATCATTATATCAACGAGTAAGGCTTTATCAATCATATTTAGTTCTTTTAAACTAGTTTAGTGCTTCTAAGCTAGACAACAAAGGAGGGTCTAAATTATGAGAGGCTTTCATTAAAGTAGGAGGTGTAAATTAGGTTATGTGCAAACTTGATGTACACCATGATAGTCATGGCTACATTTGTGTATCATGCCTTACTAAACACAGTGTCCGAAATGGTACTTGATCAAGAACAGAGAAAGCAGATATGAAGCAATTAAATGATATTATTTCTCTCTTGTGGGCAAATATCAGGATAAACTGTAGTTCAGTTAGATGTCACTGGCAAGGTCAGACAGTGCTCTCTACCAGGTTGGTCTGACAAAAATGGTATGTTGCATACATTCCTGTCTGTCACTGACAACACAAGGCAATTGTTTGTCCTCATGGACAAGGATGCATAGAACACATTCTTCCCTCCCTCCTCTTGGCTGGGGGAAGAATCTAGGAGTCCGCTGAGAGACCGGACTCCATACCACGGAACTGAGATTGGAGGCTGAGTCTCCTCTGCATGCATTTGGGGAATCTAGCCAGAAGCAACAGGGTCAACAGAAGAGCAACAAGAAATGTTGTTTCTCTACCTGTCACACTCATGCACACATTCAGCAAGAAAAGGCACAGAATATCTATTTGCTGCTGCTGGAATTAATGAAGCATTCTCTCCTGCAAACCAGCTCACTTTCTATAGGACCAGAAAACTGCAAGTTTTCTTTCAAGAAAAAAGGAGACTAACTGCCTTTTGTGTGTGTGTGTGTGTGTGTGTGTGTGTGTGTGTGTGTGTGTGTGTGTGTGTGTGAGAGAGAGAGAGAGAGAGAGAGAGAGAGATTATGAAATTTATTGGTTTACAGAAAGTCAAAAATGATGATACCAACCCTTTAATTAGTGCAAAGCAGAATTTGCTTCAGTTTATGTAAACCAGTAGCATTTTGAAGGATCAGATCAAAGTGGGCACCCCCGTTGGCTTGCTTAAGACATGTTTTAAGTAGAGATGAGAGTAGTTTAATTTTTGCTAGTAACCCACAGATTTGGTTATATCAACACAGCATGAACAAAAAGGTGGGTACACAAGACCATGTTCCTATCTGCATACTACATCCTATTTTTAGCATACAACACCTCTTAAATGCAATACTAAAGTGGTTTAAAAGGACAGAGTTAGCTTGAAAAACATATTTTAAAAGTTTCATTTCCCCTGAATTAAGTTACTAGTGACATCTACAAATCATTTTCATAATGCGTATGTAATTCTCCTGTTTTATCACTTACTCGGATATACTAATTCTTTTGCAGAACAAGAGACTTTGTTATGTACACATCTTGGCGCTTGCTGCTGCCTTCTGTCAGCATTTTGCCATCATCCTGCCCACGCACTGCTCTAGGAATGCACTCTCATCTATTCATTCTATTGAAGGGCATATGAGGAGAGCAACTGCTCCAGTTTGTGTATTAGAGGTGTGAATGTAATAAACAAGCAGACTATTTTATTATATCACTACTAAATAGTATTTTGCATGGAGGTGGAGTTCCTTCCCCCCCACAAAAGCATTTAGGCTCCCACATGAAAGTTTAGAAAGGCAACCCCCTGCAACAGAATTTCAGGAGAGTAGCCCAGCCTCCGACCCCTAATGTCATACAGTCATAGGAATGTAGGGCTGGAAGGGACCTCCAGAGGTTATTTAGCCCAGCCACTTGAACTGAGGCAGGACCAAGTAAACCTAGACTATCCCTGACAGGTGTTTGTCCAACTTGTTTTTAAAGACTTCCAATGACGGGGATTCCTTGGAGGCCTATTACAGAACAATATTTATAGTTGGAAAGTATTTCCTAATATTTAACCTAAATCTCCCTGCTGCAGATTATGCCCATTAGTTCTTGCCCTACCTTCTGTGGACATGGAAAACAACTATAGGTTGTCACTGTACTATTTATAACAGCTCTTAAACACATCTGAAGATTCTTATCAGGTCTCCCTTCAGTCTTCTTTTCTCAGCACTAAACATGCACAGTTTTTTAACCTTTCCTCATAGGTCAGGTTTTCTAAACCTTTTATAATTTTTGTTGCTTTCCTCTTTACTCTCTCCAATTTGTCCACATCGTTCCTGAAGTGTGGTGCCTAGAATACGAAACAGTTTTTCAGTTGAGGCCTCACCCATGCTGAGAAGAGCTGGACAACTACCTCCCTATCCTACATACAACACTCCTGTTAATATATCCCAGAATGATATTAGCCTTTTTCACAACTGCATCACATTGCTAACTCTTATTCAATTTGTGATCCACTATAATCCCCATTATCCTCCATGGTTTCCCCACAAGCTGCTCTTACTGATTTTAATGATTTGCATTTATGGATTTTAAAATGATACAAAAGTAAAAACAGAAAAGCTACAAAACTCCCAAACATTTTGCGAAGTCCCAGACTGCCATACCACTGCTCCCCTACAACATCTCCTTGATTTCATGTTTTCATTTATATAACAGAGAAATTCTTCCTGTATTACATGTAATTCTTCACTTTTGTCATTGATGACACATATAAGGATTCACCTAAAGGAATTTATTGCCATGTTAACATAATAATCTTTTAAAAGTGTGACACAAGGGCTTTTCTACTTTCTAACAATCTCTACACAGTGAAAACTGCAGTTCCGTGACCAAAATATTCTAGTAATAATCACATAATTTTATTCCAGTATTTTATTCTATTATATTCTAGTATTGTCACATAATTTTAACATTTGACTACTTTGAAGAACTACATCTGCAACAAGACATTTAAAAATACAATCTACTGACCACAAAAATAATCAGGCTACTTTTCGCAGACAACTTACATTATACACAAGTTATAAGAGAAGATGAAAAAATAATAATGTGTACCTAAATGATTAAACTGAATCTATAAATCCTGAATAATTATAAATTCATTACATGGCATCTTAACTATCTCTGTAAATACTCCAGAGGCATTAACAGGCGGCAGATTATGCTTCAGTGCTCTAAACAAGTATCTTTTCTTGCTTACAAAGTACCCTGGGTTGTTGTAATTTGACTCCTTCCACAAAGCTTTAAATGAGAGATAGATGTGTATGAGTGAACACAGCTGCTAACTAAGACAGTATATGTGTGAAACAGTAATCCAGATAGCTTATCTGACATTTTGTTGGGGGTACCATTTTCTAAGTTTACTGTAGGCTGCACAAATTCAGAAGGATCAACCTTTGGTATTATAGGGCTGAAGTCCTGAAGATACAGATAAGATATTAGAAGCATGACCCAGAAATTTATTATTATTAACAAACACTGATAAGTACAGAGAATTGTTTTTAATAGTCAACCATTAAAAGTAGCAGCAGCCTTAGGAAGTGATAACATGTTTCTAATTTACAAATATACAACATCCTATCTGAAAAACTGTTGATAGCTTTAGTGTATTATATGATTTATGACAATACTTGTAGTATTCCCTAGCTGATCTTTAATTGCTCTAGAAAGAATTTAAATAGATGTAGAATATTTAAAGCAATATATTCCTTTAAATTATTTTTTAAAACTATGAGTATTAACTGCAATAAAAAGATATAAAAAACAGTTACTCACCTTCTCATAACTATTGTTCTTCGAGATGTGTTGCTCATATCTATTCCAATTGGGTGTGCATGCCGCGTGCACAGTCATCAGAAAGTTTTTCCCCTGGCAGCACCAGTCAGGTTGGCTGTGGAGCCCCCTGGAGTGGCGCCTTCATGGTGCTCAATATATGACCCTGCCAACCCGGCACCTCCTTAGTTCCTTCTTGCCAGTTACTCTGACAGAGGCGAAGATGGGTGGGTTTGGAATGGACATGAGCAACACATTTCAAAAAACAACAGTTACGAGAAGGTGAGTAACCGTTTTTCTTCTTCAAGTGCTTGCTCATATCGATTCCAATTAACGGTGACTCCCAAGCCTCACCTAGGCAGTGCGGTTGTAGTTATGGAATCGCTGATTGGAGCACCCCTCTGCCAAAAACTGCATCATCTCTGGCATTGTGGATGATAGTGTAATGAGATGTGAACATATTTACCGAGGACCAAGTTGTTGCCCTACAGATTTCTTGTATAGGGACCTGGGCCAGGATTGCCGTTGATGAGGCCTGGGCCCTCATGGAGTGTGCCATAAGAGCCGGGGCTGGTATTTTGGCCAGCTCGAGCATTTGCATGATGTGATCCAGAAAGATATTCTTTGAGATGAGACCGGGAGTCCTTTCATCCAGTCTGCCACCGCTATGAACAACTGGTTCGACTTCCTGAATGGCTTAGTACACTCAATTAGAAAGCTAGTGCTTGCTGAACATCGAGGGAGTGCAGCCTCTGCTCATGGCTACTGGCATGAGGCTTAGGGTAAAAAACAGGCAGGAAAATGTCCTGACTAGTGTGGAAGTGTAACACAACTTTAGGAAGAAAGGCCGGGTGAGGTCTGAGTTGCACCTTATCCCTGTGGAAAATCATATGAGGTGGGTCTGAGGTAAGGGCCTTTAACTCAGACACCCTCCTTGCTGAGGTAATGGTGACCAGAAAGGCTACCTTCCATGACAGATAGAGAAGGGAGCAAGTCACCAGCGGTTCACATGGGGGCCCCATTAGCCTGGAGAGGACCAGGATAAGGGTCCACGTGGGGACAGGCTGTCTGATCTGGGAATGTAGGTGTTCCAGACCCTTGAGGAACTGACCAACCACAGGGTTGGCGAAGACAGAGCAACCAGACACTCCTGGGTGGAAGACTGAGATAGCAGTGAGGTGTACCTTTATGGAGGATAGTGTCAGGCCTTGCTGTTTCAGGTGCAGAAGGTAATCTAAGATGAGAAGTGCCTGGAGAGGGGGTGTATGATGCTGATCACACCAACAAGTAAATCACTTCCACTTTCCCAGATATGTGGCTTTAGTGGAGGGCTTCCTGCTACCGAGTAGGATCTCCCTTACTTGTTCTGAGTACAGAAGCTCCATGGGGTTCAGCCATGAAGCTTTCAAGCTGTGAAGTGGAGGGACTGCAGGTCGGGGTGATGAAGGCAACTGTGGTCCTGAGTGATTAGATCAGGGAGGAGAGGCAACGAGACCGGGGCATCCACTGACAGTTCTAGGAGTGTGGTGTACCAATGTTGTCGAGGCCACACTGGTGGTACCAGAATTATCTCTGCCCCATCCCTACGGACCTTGAGTAGGAACTTTTGCACGAGAGCGGATGGGGGAAAAGGTGCAGAGTAGGTGACCTTCCCAGGGTAGCAAGAATAAGTCCGTGACTGATCCCGAGCTGTGTCTCTGGAAAGAGCAGAACATTGGGCACTTCCTGTTGCTCTGGGTGGCGAACAGGTTGACCTGGGGAAACGCCCATCTTTGGAACACGAGGTGTATGACATTTGGCTGGATGGACCACTCATGATTGTAGATGGACCTGCTGAGATGGTCGGCCAGTGCATTGTGAACTCCTGGTAGATAGGATGCTTCCAGGTGAATCGAGTGGGCTACTCAGAACTCCCATAGCTGAGGACTTCCTGACATAGGGGAGAGGACTGGGCTTCATCCTGCCTGTTGATGTAAAACATGGCAATGGTGTTGTCCTTCAGAACTGCTACACACTGACCTCGTAGTTGGGCCTGAAAGGTCTGGCATGCTAGTTGCACTGCTCTCAGCTCCCTGATGTTGATATGGAGGGAGAGCTCATCCTGCGAACAAAGGCCCTGCATTTGGAGCTCTTTCAAATGCGCACTCCATCCCAGAGCTGATGCATCCATTCCTAGGGACAAGGAAGGCTGAGGCTTCTGAACGGGACTCCTTTGCACACAGTCTGAGGGTCGAGCCACCATTGAAGGGACCTGGCACCATGACCACTGAATTCAAGCTGTTGCATCCCAGGTGGTAGGCCGAAGCGAGCCAAGCCTGTAGAGGCCTGAGCCTCAGTCTGTCATGCCGGGTCACATAAGTGCAGGCTGCCATGTAGCCGAGGAGACTCAGGCATCCCCTTGCTGTAGTGATCGGGTATTGCCTAAGGCCTTGAATGATGTCCGTGATGTTTTGGAAACGGGGCTCTGGCAAAAGAGCTCTTGCATGCACCGAGTTTAACACCACCCTGATGCATACTATTCTTTGGGTCGGTTCCAAGGTTGAGTTTGTCAAGTTCAGGAGGCGACCCAGTCTCTCAAATGTGGATCTGACCAATCTGATTTGAAACTCCACCTGTCCCCTGGTGCGGCCCCTGAGCGGCCAGTTGTCGAGGTAGGGGTATACCTGCACATGCCTCGGACAGAGGAAAGCAGCCATGACCGACATGCACTTGGTGAACACTCGGGGGGCTGTTGAGAGGCCAAATGGAAGGACCGTGAATTGATAATGCTTGTGGTCTATCACAAAGCATAGGAATCGCGTGCATGCAGGTTGAATAGCTATATGGAAGTATGTGTCTTTCATGTTGAGGGCGGCATACCAGTTTCCTGGATCCAGGGAAGAAATAATGGTGACCAGGGAGACCATGCAGAATTTCAACTTTACCATGAACTTGAGTCCTTACAGATCTAGAATGGGTCTGAGATCTCCCCCCCCCTCTTTGGCCTTGGGGATTTATGAAGTATTGGGAATAGAATCCCTTGCCCCTGAGCTCCTGAAGAACCTCCTCCACTGCTCCCACGGCGAGGAACGCTTGCACCTCCTGGATAAGGAGTTGCTCGTGAGAAGGGTCCCTGAAGAAGGAAGGGGAAGGGGGGTGGAAGGAAGGGCAGGAGCAGAAATGGAGAGAGTATCCCACTTCCACCATGTGGAGGACCCAGCGGTCCGAAGTTATTTGGGACCAAGCATAGTAGAAGGGGAACAGACAATTCAAAAAAGACAGAGAAGGATCCGGAAGTGAGGCTGGTGTGCCATCCTTGGGTGCACCTTCAAAAGGCCTGCTTGGAACCCAATGATAGTTTATTTGAGCCCTTGCCCTGCCCAGACGGGGGGTTGGAAGGCTTTCGTCTGCCATTCCTGCCCCTTCTCCTATAAAAATCCTGCCTTGGCTGAGGAGGATAGGAGCATTCCTGCTGCTGCTGTGGCTTGAAATGTTTACATTGGGTTGCCAGGGTGTGCATACCCAAGGATTTCGTGGTAGCCCTTTAGTCCTTTAGGCTATGCAGCCTTGAGTCAGTCTGCTCTGCAAACAGACCTGCCTCATCAAAAGGCATGTCCTGCATGATCTATTGAACCTTGGATGGGAGTACTGAGATCTGCAGCCATGAGCTATGCCTCATGGTGATACCAGAGGACAAGGTGCACGCTGCCGAGTCCACAGCATCCAGTGAGGCCTATAAAGAGATTAATGCCACTGCCTTGCCCTCCTCCACTATTGCTCCAAACTCCTTCCTGGACTTAGTAGGCACCAGCTCCTTAAACTTGACCATCGAGTTCCAGAAATTGAACCTGTACCTACTCAGAATTGCCTGCTGGTTGGCAATCCTGAGTTGTAACCCACCCCGTAGAATATACTTTGCACCCAAATAAATCCAGGAGCTTGGCATCCTTGGACTTAGGCGCTGGGGCTTGTTGTCCCTGCCTCTCCACCTTGTTTACTGCAGCCATCACCAACTAGCAAGGCTGCGGGTGTGTGAAGAGGTATTCATACCCCTTAGATGGGATGAAATACTTCCTCTCCACACCCTTTGCGGCGGGAGGGATGGAGGCCGGGATCTTCCAAATGATCTTAGCATTGGCCTGTATAGTCTTGATGAGAGGTAGAGCTGCCCTCAGTGGACCTCCTGGGGCCAGGATGTTGACCATCGGGTCCTCCGACTCCACCACCTCCTCAGCCTGCAAGCCCATATTTCGCGCCACCCTGTGAAGGAGATCCTGGTGGGCACAGTCCAGGAACAGAGGTGCAGTCCAGAAACGGAGGTGCCTGCAACTGCCTCATCCAGGGAGAAGACGAGGAGGCTAATGGTGGAACAGGGTCCTCCTGACCCTCTTGGTCTCCAGGGGCCTCCTGTCCTGCCTCTCTGACTGGGACAACCAAACCTGGATCAGGCTGAGGAACTGGGGTTGGTTCCAGGGGAGGGCAAGCAAACGGTACTTCCTCAGCACCCCTGGGGGTGTGATGACTGGTGGAAGCCTCCGGCATCTGCGGTTCAGAGGTCGCCAAATGGGAACCTTTAGATTGGGTGCCCTGGGCCTGGTGGTACACCCACAGGGTCCAAAATGGCCACTGCACTAGTCCCTGCCACTGCACAGGCTATGGCTCTGCCTCCACCTCAGGCCTTCCACGGCCCAACCAGTGCCAACCCTGCTCCAAGTATCTAGACCCTGTCTCTGAGGCTGAAGACGGGGACCAGGACTGTGATGACCAGGGTGGTGCCGAGCAGAGTGGACTGGTGAATGGCGCAATGCTAGGGAGTGGTGCCGCAATCTGGAGTGGTGCCACGATTGGGATCTGTGTGGGGTCGCTGATTGGTGCCAGGAGTGGGACTTGCTGCGCGACCGGGATCGACACGAGGATCAGCATCACAAGCGGGAGTGCTGGTGTGACCTGGAGTGGTGCCGCGAGTATGACCACTGCCACAATTGCGAGTGGCACCAGGACTCCGAGCGATGCCATGATTCCATCAGCGGTGCCGAGGGACAGAGCATTGCCAGTTTGCCTCTAGACAGTGCCACACATTGCGGTACTGGAGGCTTGGCACAAAGGGCTGGGGACTTCGACGCCGTTATGGCAATGAGTTCCCTCATGGCCTCAAAGGTGTCTGGGCAATTCCACCTCTTCGATGACCTGGCCTGGGGAGTCCAATGGCACCGGACTCTACAGTCCCCCTTGCGGGGCCGAAGTCGACGGTGCTGGCTCCAAAGTCTTTTGGCACGGGGTGCTCCTCTCTTGGATGTGCCCCACTGGCCGGCTCCAAAGGGGTGGGTCTCTGAGTTGGAGAGCCACTCCTCCCCTGCTTCTAGTGCCGCTTCTGTACCGGGGAATGGGACCAGTGCTGAGTCGATCTCACCAATTTTGGCACTGGGAAGCAGCAGTGCTGCACGTCTCTGACAGAATCTTTCCGCGGTGCTGCTTCCACCACTGCTGCCAGGACACTGCGCACCAATGAGCATAGGGTTAGGTTGCGATCTGAGTGCCACCTCCATAAGGTGAGGTGCTTGAGGTGAAAGTCTCACTCCTTTTTTGTTCTGGAGCGAAACCCTTTACAAACCTTGCACTTGTCTGCTTGGTGTGCTTCCCCCAGACACTTTAAACAAGCGTTGTGGGAGTCACCCATTGGCATGGGCTTGTTGAAGGACTTGCAGGGCTTGAACCTCTGGGACTTTGGCATGTAAGTCCCCCATGGTAAACCCCCCAGACCAACATCTAACTAACCACTAACTATAAGAACTAAGAACTAACTAAGAAGTACAAAGTACAGTCCAGATAGAAGCTAGGGAAACGTGGAGAGCTTGCAAAGCAAGAAGCCACTGTTCCAACGACGGTTTCTGGTGGTAAGAAGGAACTGAGGAGTCGCCGGGTCGGCAGGGTCATATATTGAGCGCTATGAAAGCACCACTCCAAGGGGCTCCAAAAGTCAACCCAATGGGTGCTGCTAGGGAAAAAACTTTCTGATGACTGTGCACGCAGTGCACACACACCTAATTCGAATTGAAGAACAATTTTTCATTCTCATTTTCCGTATGCATGAAAATGAAAAATTACATTGGTCACCTTTAACATTTCCAATTGCTTAAAAGCCTATTCTTACTAAGACTTGTACATGTGCTTAACTTTTCCCATTGTGAGCAGGCCCACTGCCTTCAACAACACATGCACAAGCCTTTGCAGGATCAGGACCTAGTACAATTAAACGTGACACAGAATACTACAAGAAATGATGTACCAAATAAGAAAACTGATAAGGTTTTGAGGAGAACACTGTATTTTGCATTTTAATGCAGGCTTTTAGTAGTTTAAAATGCTCCAATTAAAATGGGCATAAAATAACAGTGAGAATAAAAATTGTGTGTGTTTATTGTAGATAATTTGTTTGTGATTTTTTAAAATGTTAATAATAGGATTGCTTTTATTACAATTACTTCAATTCTTTCTAAAATATTTAAACAATAGGGAGGAAGGGAAGTTCGTTTAAAAAACCAACAGTCTCAAAAAGCTTCTTTGAGGAGTGAGAAATAGGAAAAAAAATATTGAATATAAATTTGGCATACACGGATGCAAAGTTCTACATTCCCTCTAGAGGAATAAGCTATGTATTAGTAGCAGCTAAAAATGTTTATCTTTTTCATTATGGAGAAATGCATCAACATTGTTATTTTTGGTAACACAGTCATAAATAGCAGAGAAGTAGCCACCTCCTCCTTACGCCACATAGGAAACTACCTGGAGCCTATCCTGAAAACAGCTATTCCTGAATGTACTCCCTATGACTTAGCCATCTACAGAATCAGGTCACTACTTCTCTAGTACCACTTTCTGGGGGGAAGTGGAGTGGGGAAAGAGAGAACAAATCAGCATTTTCTTATGCTTGTGCTATAATGCATCGTGGTGTTACACGGCAGCCTGAAAACTAGTGTTTTCAAGTCAAACTACCTCTATATAAATACCTCTATATCAGGGGTGGGAAAACTTTTTGGCCTGAGGGCCACATCTGGGTGGGGAAATTGCAGGCAGGGCCATGAATGTAGAGCTGGGGCAGAGGGTTCAGTTGCGGGAGGGAGTGTGGGGTGTGGGAGGGGGTGCAGTGTGCAGGCAGGGGGCTCAGGGCAGGGAGTTGGGGTGCAGCAGGGGGCAGGAGGGGTTTGGGAGGCGGGGTGCAGGGGTGTGGGCTCCGGCCCAGGGCCGCTTACCTGGAGTGGCTCCGGGGTGGTAGCGGTGTACACTGGGGCCAGGGCAGGCTCCCTGCCTGCCTGCCCTGGCCCAGGCCCCGCGCCGCTCTGGGAAGTGGCCAGCACCACATCCCTGCAGCCCCTGGGCATTGGGGTGGTAGGAGTGGGCAGAGGGCTCCACGTGTTGCCCTTGCCTGTGGGTACCTCCCCCGAAGCTCCCATTGGCTGCAGTTCCCCATTTCCGGCCAATGGGAGCTTTGGGGGAGGTACCCACAGGCAAGGACAGCGTGCGGATCCCTCTGTCCCCCCTCCCCCAGGGGCCACAAGGATGTGCTGTCTGAAGCATCTGGGAGCGGTGTGGGGCCCGCGGCGCCATAAGGGTGGCAATCCCAAGGGCTGGATCCAAAGCCCTGAGAGGCCATAGTTTGCCCACCCCTGCTCTATATAATGGTCTGATAATGGGGTTCTGGCCAGGGACTTGGGAGACGCAGGTTCAGTTTCCTGCTTGACCATAGCTTTCTGGGTATACCTGGATGAGTCAGTCTCTTTGTGCCCTGGTTCCCCTTCTGTAAAATGGGGATTACAGCACTTCCCTACCTCACAGGGGTACTGTGAGGATAAATACATTAAAAGAAGCTAAGACACTACAATGATGGAGCCCACATATGGTGGGGAGGGGGAAGAGAGAGAGAGAGAATGTCTACAAAAGGGATACTCGTAAACAAAACAAAAATGCACAAACAAGAAGAATTTCCCCCACAACCAATAAGTAGGAGGAGAGAGGAAATTCACAGATGATATTTCTACTATGGCCTTTATTTTTCCTCATCTATCTATATATTTAATGGCAAAAAACTATGTTAATTGCAGAGTTAAGGTTGCTTGGTGGTATGTCATCCCCTTTCAGAGCACCGAACTGAGCAAAACTAAAGCTTCTGAAAACCAGAAAATGAAGAATTATGGTTGTCTCCCCTCTCACAAACACACAAAGCAGCTGTGCCCTACCAGCCCTGCTTCAGCAAACCTCTCCAGCCATGTCTTGACCCTTCATTGTGTTCCCCGGTCCAACCTGGCCCCTCCCCACTACTGTACCCAGGCTCCCCAGAGCAAGCAGGAAATCCATCTCCCTGAAGTCTTCACTCCATGGTATACAAACATTTCTATTGCTGTTACTTTCCTCTCTCCTATAACCCAATTCCTGCAGTGCCTGGGGCAAAGGACAACTAAAAGTGTCCTAGTTGCATTCCACAATAGCTGGAGGATGAAGATATGGCATAGCCAGCAAGAGAAATTATAGACAGCGTTTCTGTTAAAAAATCACACAGATTTATGTTTGAGAAAAAGACCCTGTAGCCCCTGTCAAACAGATGAATCCCATCTCCAAAAAACAGTGAGCTGTCAAAGTTTTTTATGTTTCTATGCCATAAAGTACATTTTCCAGCCTGCCATAAATAAGACCGCATGTTTCTCACAGCAGGAAAAAAGTCATAAATAGCATGATTTTCCTGTTTGTCTTGGATTTTTTTCTGCATCTGTGACTCATACCACAATGGTGGCTCCTGTGGCTTCTGTTCTGAGGGGCTGGGCCCAGCTCCCTGCTCTGGCTCCCATCCCACTGGGACTGTGATTAGGGTTGTGGTGCCAGGATGGAGGATACTGATGGGGGTTGTCAGGGCATTTATAAAAAGCACAGAGTAGTAACTAAACCACGACTTTTGCTAAATCTATCATGATCGCTCTGGGATTTTTGACAAAAAAAGGCCATGACAAATCTGCAGCCCTAGCCATGAACCCTCAAATTTCCCAATTAATGTTCTTCCAACACTTATTATGCATATTTTTCATGCAGTGTTGAGACTCACTATCAGAAAGGTGGGTTGCAGAAAGGCTGAGGAACAAGGTGGTTGGGGAGCACTGTCAGAGCTGTGGGACATAGGGGGTTGGGATACACTGTCAGAGCTGTGGAGTGTAGGGGGTTGTGGTACACTGACAGTTGTGGGATGCAGGGGCAGCTGTGGGGTGCAGGAAGGTTTGGGTGTGCTGCAGGGTGCAGGGTAGTTGGGGTCCACTGGACGAGCTTGAGGTGCAAGTGGGTTAGGAGTCCAATGACAGATCTGGGATTTTGGGGGCAGGAGAGCTCCAGGGATTTGGGGTGCACTGGCAGAGCTGGGAGGGTGCCATGTCTGCACCTGAGCCTCCAACCTCAGTCACCTTCCCCCACCATCCATCCCCAATTATCCCCTGCCCCTCATTGCAGCTCCAAGACCTCCCCTTCCCTCTATCCCCATTTCTCTGCCTCCTAAATCTCTCCCTCCTGAGAAGCATTCACATTTCCTCCCCCCAAAGACTTTGATTACAGTCCTCCCCAAATGAAATTGCCACCCATGACTCACAAACTGTATCAACCTCTAGCTGCTCAGTTCAAAACTCCTTTAGTCTTAGGTGGAAGCTAGTGACTAACGTATCCTTACCTATGTTAATTTAAGGGTGAGTCTGTGATTCATCCAGTTATTAGTACCTCTCAGTGTAACAGTACATAGCAACAGAAGGAAACTTTTTTTTGAGGGAGGGGAGTTTGGGAGGAGGGGTTGTAACTCAGGAAACCTCTCAAATGATGCCAAATTTGGATCACTAACACTGGCCCACCTGCCCATGAAGCCGAGGTGCTTACGATCTAACACATAGCCACAGACAATACAGTTAAAAGTGTGCTCTACTACACGTCACTATTAACTTAAGCTCAACAATAGTGACTTGAATTTTAAATGTTCATGTTGTATCACTGTGACATTAGCCAGGGTGCAATCTGGACTATGTCCCCTCAATTCTTCAACCTGGGGTGCCTTTTACACTGCTTTACTGTGAAAGCAACCTCTCCTGGTCTGCCCACACACAGCCTCCAGCACATAAATCACCCCCAGCTATACTGTATGAGCGCCATAGCCAGCCAGCCATGAATCGTATTACAGAGTAACACCAGCAAATTCCAATTCCCAGACTTGTACCCAGAAATGTGCATCTTTTACTGCCCAGTACCCTCCTGGACAATACAAGCTTTTAGAAAGTCTGTCATTTCATTAACAGAAAATGATATGCACAAATCTAGTTATCCCAAATGAAGTTTCCAAAAACTTCAATCCAAACACACTAGTTTAGATAAAACAATAAAACAAGTTCATTAACTACAGAAAGAAAGATTTTAAGCGATTAGAAGTAATGAGGCATAATAGTCAGAATTGGACACAAAGAAATGAAACTAATACCTAACTTAACAAGCTAAGTGAATTTAAAGTGAAAAGGTTTCTCTCATCACATGCTTACAGAAGTCTGGCTTCATTTCTTTCAGCAAGGATCCCTCCCCCAGTTCAATTATGCTTCTTTTGTCTTTCCATTGTTGTTGATGCCGTGAGTAGAGATGAGAGGAGAGAAGTGATTTGGGGCCTCTGTTCCTCATTTTTATCTTTCTTCCTCCTCTTTGAGAATCATCTTCAGGTAGCAGCCAGTCTGTTTGCACAGGAACCTCCAGCTGTTCCATTTCCAAGATGTAAATTTCTTGCTCATACCCTTCTTCTTGCCAAAGAACGGCTGCTTAACTATGTGAGAGTCTGTTTGATTATTCTGACACCCGGCTGAAGTGCTGGCTAGCCTTTTGTCTCTGGGGAAACTGGTTTGAAGCTGTTTACCTAGACTAGGAATATGTCTGATATAGTAGACATGCAATGTTGCCACACATATTTTAATGAGGACAATAATGTTCAGCAGATTATGAGTTTTCAAATGACAACTCATAAGGCATACTTTGTACAAAATTTATCATAGTCTTGTAAAAAGGATGACCATAAGGGTACAGACTGTCAATCACATAATCACATTTTTGATTTTAAAAGTTGAATGGATAGGCATCTTTTGCATGCTCTCTTCTGCAAGGCAGTCTCTGAGAGCCAGCTGCTCTATACCTATCATAAATAATGCAAAGAAGATGGATTCAGAGTTTCAGGCATTAAAACCTGCCAGCTTAATTTTTTTTTTAAAAAAAGTACTTCAAGTGAATAATTATTCATGGATTAATGAGCAAATTGAGGTCAGACTGTTCCTCTGGCAAACTCTACTGCTTCTGAAGTAAGATTTAGGAGATTCAGAGAGTTGGAAAGAAATGGAACAACAGGGAAGGAAAAGGTCAAATCAATGATGAGAAGACTGCACTGAAACTAGGTAGGTGTATAAAAAAGAAAAGGTAGTGTGCACGTCCTTGTGCATGTAAAGCACACAGAAAGCTACACACACACAAATGCACAGGAAACCCAAAAAACCTTTGTAATGAAGAAACTATGGAAAGTCTGCCAGTGTGATCCATCTGCAGTTGTTACTTTTTCCTTGAAATCAATGGATGAAGGATGAAACAAGTCCAATAGTCTCTCATTACATCTGTGTCTAAACTGACCCAGTACTCCCTGCAAGTAGACCCAGTAACTTCTACTCTAGGTTACCCATGTACCTGGTATAATGCATTGTGGATCCTTATTTCCATGCTGTGAAGCATGGTAGAGAAATGATGCGCCTCCAAGATTTGGAAGACTCATTTGAGAGACTGACAGGAAGTAGTATGTTTGCAGTGTTGTTGTAGCTGTGTCGTTCCCACAATATTAGAGAGACAAGGTTAGTGAGGTATTATCTTTTATTGGACCAATTTCTGTTGGTAAAAGAGAGGAGCTTTTCAGCTACACAGAGCTCTTCTTCAGGTCTGGGTAAGGTATTCAGTGCCACAGCTCAATATATGATGGAACAGATTGTTTAGCACAAGTAGTTAACACATATTCTAAGGGACAAGGTGGAGGAGGTAGTATTACTAAACTTTTATGATTATAAAAGATATTACCTGACCCACCCTGTCTCTAATATTTAGCATAAGTAGTTAAAACTCACCCTGTGTCTCTAGTATCCTGGGACAAACAGGGCTACAACTACACTGAATACATATTCTAAGGGCTTGTCTATGCTACCAAGTTTTATTGACAAAACTTATGTCAACACCCAAAAGACGACAAAACAAAGATCGCCAAAGGGTGTTCACACTCTCTCCCTCTGTCAACAGATCACGTCCACATTGGGACACCATCATTAACAGGGTGAGCAATGCACCATGGGTATGTATCCCACAGTGCAGTGTTGTGGGAAGGAAGAGCTGACCGCTGTGCATCTTGGGATTCTCTCTGAGTTCTCCCACAGCCCCCTCAGCTGTTGAGAGCAGCATCATGAGCAGCTCTGTGCGCTCTCTGTACTGAGGAATGCACAGCAGTCTGCCTGCTGCTGTGTTCCTAGTGCAGGGCAGAACAGGAACATTCCAATTATTTGCTTTTTGTTTGTTCCCCAAATGGAGCAGCACACAGATACTTCCCAGAGCTTTGAAAGGGGAGGGGTGCATGCCTGCAGGGCAGCAGAGATCAAAACACTGAGCAGAGCAATCAGGGCAGGCATTGTGGGATACTGGCGGAAGCCAGTTCTGTCGAAAAAACAATCAATCAGCAGTGTCTACACTGGTTCTTTGTCAACAATAAGGGGAAGGGAAAAGACAAAAGTGTCTCATAGGGATGGAAGTTTTTGTCGCCAAAACTGGGCATTTTTCGTGACAAAAGTCCCATTGTAGTGTGTACCCTCTTGCTGTTTTCGCAAAAAGAAAAGGAGTACTTGTGGCACCTTAGAGACTAACCAATTTATTTGAGCATAAGCTTTTGTGAGCTCTCATGAAAGCTTATGCTCAAATAAATTGGTTAGTCTCTAAGGTGCCACAAGTGCTCCTTTTCTTTTTGCGAATACAGACTAACACAGCTGTTACTCTGAAATCTTGCTGTTTTGTCGCCAAAAGGCAGTTTTTGGTGATAAAACTTGCCAGTGTAGACAAGCCCTAAGGGACCATTGAAGGTGAAGTGGGAGAGGTGTTAATTGGCCACTTCACCTTGAATGATCCGTCAGAATGTGTGTTAACCAATTATGCTAAACAATCTGTTCCATCTATTTATCTGTGATACTCTGAGTACCTTTCCCAGACCTGAAAAAAACCTCCTTATAGCTCAAAATCTTGTCTCTCTCACCAACAGAAGTTGGTCCAATAAAAGATATTACCTCATCACCCTGTCTCTCAAGGAATGCCATGGTCAGACAGTATGATGAGCACACATGGACACCTGCCATATCTATGCAAGTCTTAGAGTGACTTTTTCAAGTATCTGAGTGCATGAAGTGAGGGAGATACTTCTGATTTAGCCTCTCCCCCTATTTTAACAATAATTATCTCGATATTCAAATAAAACAAAAAATAAAATGATTTATAGGGCTGTCAGTCGCAGTTAATGCATGCAAATTAACTAGATTAAAAACAGTCACGATTAATCTCAGTTTTAATTGCACTGTTAAACAATAATAGAATATCAATTTAATATAAATATTTTTGAATGTTTTTCTACATTCTCATCAATGATTTAGATAATGGCATAGACAGTACACTTATAAAGTTTGCAGACAATACCAAGGTGGGAGGGGCTGCAAGTGCTTTGGAGGATAGGATTAAAATTCAAAATGATCCAGACAGACTGAGAAATGGTCTGAAGTAAATAGGATGAAATTCAATAAGGACAAATGCAAAGTACTCCATTTAGGAAGGAACAATCTTACAAAATGGGAAATGACTGTCTAAGAAGGAGTACTGCGGAAAGGGATCTGGGGGTCATAGTGGACCACAAGCTAAATAGGAGTCAACAGTGTAACGTTGTTGCAAAAAAAGGAAACATCCTTCTGGGATGTATTAGCAGGAGCGTTGTAAGCAAGAAACGAGAAGTAATTCTTCTGCTCTACTCTGCGCTGATTAGGCCTCAACTGGAGTATTGTGTCCAGTTCTGGGCACCATGTTTCAGGAAGGATGTGGAAAAATTGTCCAGAGAAGAGCAACAAAAATGATTAAATATCTAGAAAACAAGACCTATGAGGGAAGATTAAAAAAAATGGATTTGTTTAGTGTGGAAAAGAGACGACTGAGGAGGGACATGATAACAGTTTTCAAGTACGTAAAAGGTTGTTACAAGGAGGAGTGCGAGAAATTGCTTTTCTTACCCTCTGAGGATAGGACAAAAAGCAATGGGCTTAAATTGCAGCAAGGGAGGTTTAGGTTGGACATTAGGAAAAACTTCCTAACTGCCAGGGTGGTTAAGGACTGGAATAAATTGCCTTGGGAGGTTGTGGAATTTCCATCATTGGAGATTTGTAAGAGCATGTTAGACAAACACCTGTCAGGGATGGTCTAGATCAGTGGTTCTCAAAGCCGGTTCACCGCTTGTTCAGGGAAAGCCCCTGGAGTGCCGGACTGGTTTGTTTACCTGCCGCATCCGCAGGTTCAACCGATCACAGCTCCCACTGGCCGCGGTTCGCTGCTCCAGGCCAATGGGGGCTGCGGGAAGCGGTGCGGACCAAGGGATGTGCTGGACGCTCTTCCCGCAGCCCCCATTGTCCTGGAGCAGTGAACTGCGGCCAGTGGGAGCCACGATTGGCGAACCTGCTGACACGGCAGGTAAACAAACTGGTCTGACCCACAGGGGCTTTCCCTGAACAAGCAGCGCACTGGCTTTGAGAACCACTGGTCTAGATAATACTTAGTCCTGCCATGAGTGCAGGAGACTGGACTAGATGACCTCTCAAGGTTCCTTCCCGTCCTATGATTTTATGATTTTCAAATATATTGATTTCATTTGCAGCTGTGGAGGTGATACCCAAAATTAATGCATAGGTATCATATGAATTCTGGATCATCGAAGCATGCCTGTGTATGAGATCAGAATTTCCAACAGGCTCCAATAAGAATTGAGTTTTGGTTTCTGTGGCGCCACTTGTTTTCCATAACGGCAATCTTCATCTAAATGTTCCTCTGAGATGAAACCTTGAACCCAATGATATTGCTACCCTTTTCTAATCCTAGCAATTGGCCAAAATTCGGGGTCCTGAGAGTTAGGAGGAAAAAATGATGACTGTGCCTCTTTGACGCATTTCTGTTATTCACAAAGGACACACAGAGTCCATTTCCCTGAACAAAGCAGGAATCAAAGCAGTAGACAATTTCTTTGCATACAACTCCAAGTCTTTTTCTAACCAGCTGTTCAGCTTAGAAAAGAGATAACAGAGGTCTATAAACTCATGAATGGTGTGGAAAAAGTGAATAGAAAAGTGAGGGGGGGGTGTCATCCAATGACATTAATAGGCAGCAGGTTTAATACAAATATGAGGAAGTACTTTTGCACACAATGCACAATTAACCTGTGGAATTTATTGCCATGGCATGTTGTGATGGCCTAAAAGTATAACTGGGCTAAAAAAAGAACAAGATAAGTTCATGGATGATAAGTCCATCAATGGTTATTAGCCAAGAAAGTCAGGAATGCAATGCTATGCCCAGGGTTATCCTAAACCGTTGACTACCAGAAGATGTGAGGGAAAGACAGTGGTAGATTACCCCACCTCCCCTCTTCTGTACATTCCCCTTAAGATCCAGTACTGGCCACTTTCAGAGACAGGATACTGGGCTAAATAAACCATTGGTCTGACCCAGCATGACCTTTCTTATGCTCTTGGAACTTTCCTCAGAACACCTCTGCATCAGGAAAATCTGGTTGAGCCACTTGCCAGTGTGGAGCAGAAAGAACTAGAGAGAACTTCAGAAAGTGGGACATTCCCCTGACAGGTCTGGTTCTGCCCTCAAGCTGCAGTTAAGCTGAAATACCCAATAGAACAGATCACAATAGAACAAAGAATACTGTAATGACAATCAAATTTTCATTTTCAGTGCGTTCTTTTATTAAATGTCAGTTATCTTTGATGTTACGAGTAATATATACAGTACTGTGTGTATTCAATGGCTGTCTCCCTTGGGCCATTATTGAAATACCTCCAGGCAGTCATCAATCACTCAGAGATAATGAGTATGTCATGCATTATTCCTTAAATCGGTTAACCAACTGAATAATAATGTTCCTCAGAAATATCCTTGCAATGAAATGACCATTTATAATATGCAGTAGGGTTTTGTTTGTGGTTAGGAACAGGCTTCGTTTATCTAAGAAACCAATATTTTAGAGAACCTTAAAGTGATTAATATGTCCTGAAGCATCTATTATGATATAACCACTGGCTGCATTTACAAGTTATAATGATTGATTGCAGTCAAGAACAGCTGTTTATTTTATTACTTAATTTACAATTCAGGATTATGATTAATTTTTTCCACTTTTTTATCTATGAAAAGATATATAATAAACATGTGGCCTGACACCGTGAAAGTACTGCTTACATGGAAATTGCACTGAAATTAGATGGGAGTGCTGAGCAGAGCACTTGTGAGATCAGACCATTATTTAGGGGCCTCTTCCATTCACTTTATGGTACATGCCACTTTGACAGAAAAGAAAGAAACAGACACATAGAATATAAAAAGCATTTTAGCAGGAGCCACTGGGTATCAAACTGGTTTAAGGGCATGATTTTTGGGTATCTGCAGATAACTCCATTTGCCGTTATTGTGGATAAAAATGTTACCATGACGCAGTCTAATTAGTGACAAAACAAATTAGGTCTACATGCTATTATTTGTAACCAGAATTAACAGTGATCTACCACAAAAGATTGCTCATAAATTACAGGTCAAGTTTGGATCCCTTTAAAAATCAGAGCCTAAATATTATAAATGTATTCCTGGAAAGGGTGGGCTTGCCCTCTAGTGCCCCCTGCTTTCCATGTGTGACTCTACAAAGGTCTGTCTCAGTTCTCCCTTCTCTTAGGATTCTTTAATAAACTTTACACAGGCTTTCTTTTGGCTAACTCTACCCCTGCCTGGGGCTGGGTGAATAACATAAACAGTTCAAAACACTCCGCAAAGCCCCAAAATAAAGTTTATCACCGTAACACAAAAGCTCGTACTCATCTCTGGCCTCTTCTGCCAGTCCTGGAGCAATTCTTCTGTCCCAATCTTCTCTTCACCAAGCAGCCACTCTAGCCCTTCCCAGGCAGGGCTCAGGCTTCCTCACCTTACTCTCTCTAGCTCAAAGAGGTCAGCAGTTAAGCCCCTTGCTGCTTTCCTGGCCCTCCCTTGGTTACTCAAGGTCTGTTACAGGAGCCTCCAGCTCCCTGGAGCCTCTCACATCTCTTCCTCTAGCAGCATCTTTACTTCCCTAGGTTGAGAGAGGTCAGTGAGTATTGCTACTGTCTCCCACTTTGTAAGGCCCAGGTGCCTTCCCTTAAGCCCTATTGGGCAGCAGGTAAATAATCACAGGTGCACTGGACCCTGCCTCCTCTTCCAGGGGCCAGTCACCCTGCAACAGTTACATTAGTTAAATTCCTAATATTTCCTGTAATTTTTTTTTTAATTTTGAAAAGGCTTTCTTTTTGTTGACTTAGGCATGGATAACAATAGCAGATGTAATAATTTCAATTAGTCTGCTATAGAAAAGAGACATTTTCCATCTCTTTTAGGTCCAAAATTTAAACTGAATGTATTCCGCTGCCAAGTTTATCCATTCATTCCTATGCAGTGAAGATAACCATAAACCGTTCTATGATCATTTTTGGTTAAAGAATTAGAACTTCATGAAATTCACCTGTAGATTAAAAACTCCTGTAGATTAAAGCTGTCAAGCTTTGCAGAGCTCTGTTCATAATAATACAGTGTACAAAATGGATACAAAATTTATGTTGCTTGAGCCAAGTCACAATTGTGAAGAAATATTTATGTTAAATGCAGTAATGGTGAGTCTTTTGTTTTTAAAGTTGACCCGCATATAGAATTTTAAACACTTTATCACCTTGAACAAAAGGTCTTATTTCATTGTAAAGATAAAATGGAGACATTCAAAATATTAACAAATGAAAATTCACCCTCTTTTTTTGAATTAGGTCCTGCGGTATTCATGCCTGTAATGGCCAATTGGCTCCTACTCAAGTGAAATGCATGGTGCTGGAAGTTTCATATCAAACACTGAATCCCGCAGGCTACCCAAATATTTGCAAGGTCCCAAGTCTCTGTGGGGAACCAGACTATAAATTGTTTTCCCCCTTGAGTTTCCTTGCTAGAGAAAAGTTTATGAGGTGAATTCCCTCCCCCCAAGCCTATTTCCACAGGGAGATATTGGCTGGGTTTACAACCAACCTTTGAATGATTTGACCTATGTAGGTCAGCTGCATGTTCCAACACGTCTCTAAGGTAGCTGTGATACTACCAGCATGCTGATTTGTCTCATCAAAGCAAGAGACAGCCATCTACAAAAAGAATAGATGTCATGAGAGCTACAAGAAACAAAAATAAAGTGAGTTTTATATTGTCAGTAGCAGAATGTCTTCCCTTTAAAAATTTAAGTTCATTTACAGGTCACCTTTAAGGTAGTTTTCAGAGACCTATATTTTCAATTTTTATTTATTTTTTTAACAATTTTTGATGGCAGTTGGTGGTTATATAAGTAGTTAGTTTAATTCTAAACTTAGAACTGTAAAATGAACCTACAAAGATGGTAAGTGCTATACAAAGTATTGTATACTGTGTATTTTCTTTCCATGAAGTCATCTTCCCCCTTACATGTGCTGACTTTCTTCTCTATGCTCTCCTTTACTTTGATGGATTAATTTTCCACTCCACCCCCTTTTCTAGTTCCTCCCTTGGATTCTCATTTTTATTGCCTCCTGTTTTATGGTATCCCTTTTCCTGTCTCTCTAATCCTCTGCTCTGCTATGTGGTATAACATGCTAGTAGTCTCCTGGTCTCTCAAGCAAAGGCACACAGCACTCCAGGGATCAGAATTCAATATGCTTCTCTTTTCTGCCAGCCCACACACAAACAAAAGACAACAGAGAGTAGCAGAGGGGCAGAGACAACAAAAAAGAGGAAGGGAATAGAGGCAGCACTGGTTCACAATAAAGTTGATCCAAAATAATGGTGTCAATTTTTTTAATATACTTATCTACTACCTTTCAGCTGCATTTTAACACCAAGGTCTCCAGGGGTAATGTAGTAGCTTCAGCTCAGGTTTATCTTGTTTTTGTGGATTTAGGTCTCAATCATAACCTTATTTTATGAAGCATGTGAATGGTTTACAAATTCAGGTAAGATGTTTAAGTGGGTTGATGATAAAAGATATGTTTAGTCTGTTTCTGCTTGCCCTCTTTCTTGACTGTTTCCAACACATACTGTATGCAACAACAGAATGATGAAGAGCATTATTTAATACCACCCTCATATCCCAGGTATGTCAACTTTGCACCACGCTGCCACCTCGAAGATGTCATTGCTAATTTTGAAGCACATTCCAAGTATGTGAGGCAGCAAGGAGCTGGTTAACCTTATTTTAACCTATAAAATGTCATCAGCACAGTGACACAGCATGAAAGGAGCCTTGATTGAGCAACTGCTTGTATTTGAGAGACTGTAATTCAATTTTGCTACTCAAATGAAAATTGACAGCTACCCCAGTTAGCAGTAAAGCTTTTTTTTTTTTATCTTGTTTGAGCAGGTCACTCAGAGAAGTAAAAATAAGAAGAAAAATGTGTGTATCCTGACTATCCTCATTATTGCTTAGTTGGATAGAAAGGTCATAAAGTATAACATTGCTCAGCAGAGTTACACGAAAATGTAGTTGTATAACTTCTACAGAAACAAAGTTGTTGCATGTTGATAGCATTAGCACACTGGACCAAATTAATCTTTGTGGTAACTCAGAGGATTTCACTGAAGTACACAAGGGAAGAATTTGGCTCAGTCTGTGAACACTACACAATTATTATGTCTAACTATCCTTAAGTCAAATACAAAAGTTCAGCTAATAGACAGTCTGAGTTATGCACTCATGTTCATTTTTCCCAGTAAAGCCTGGAGGCCTGTAACCAATGACTGCAAACCATGCCTGCTCCCACTGCTTACAAGAAGATTACCTCCACAAATTGTGTGAAAACTCAGCACTAGAACTTCGACTGAAAGTTACCACTATTAAAATGCTGGTTAGAATGTGCACTCTGAATGACATAAGTCTTGAGATTAACTATTCTTAATTAACTCATAACAAGTTTGGATGGATTGGTAGAGATGTTAATCCAAAGAAAGAAAGAAAAAAACAAACCAAACAAGCAAGCCAACAAACAAACATGTTCCAATCTATATCATAACATTACCACTGCAACCCCTGTGGGGAGAAATGAGGTGGAGACCCCTACCTTCCCCGCCAACTTCCTGTGGTGAGAAAAAATGTTAAAGTCCTCTGCCCAGATAGGACTAAACAAATATTGAAACAAACACAAAAGGTACCTCTCTTATTTATTATAAACAGGTGGGAAGAGAGCTAATTTCCTTTAAAAATTACAGCTATACCACTGCTTTCTATCTGTTTCTCAGCCCTTGCCACTTTTGGCTGGAAAAAAATGGTTATTCAGCTTTCGTAACTTGTTCTTCAAGATGTGTTGCTCATGTCCATTCCATTGTAGGTGTGTGTGTTCACCACATGCACCAGTGCTGGAAGTTTTTACCCTCAGCAGTATCTGTAGGGGACCGGCTCTGGCACCCTCTGGAGCAGCACGCATATGCACCTGTAGAAGGGCACCGCTGCAACCCCCCCGCCCCCCGTCCTCATCCCCAGTTCCTTCTTGCCAGGACTCCAACAGAGGGGAAGAAGGGTGGTTCATGGAATGGACATGAGCAACACAACTCGAAGAACAACAGTTACGAGAAGGTGAGTAACTGTTTTTTCTTCTTTGAGTTATTCCTCGTGTCTATTCCATTGTAGGTGACTCGCGAGCAGTACCTTTGAAGGCAGGTAGGAGTTCATGGATGTGCCGATTACAACACAGCTCTGCCAAATCCAGCGTCATCTCTAGCCTGTGGGTGATGGTGTAATGCCTCATGAAGGTGTGTACCGACGAGCATGTCGCAGCTCTACAGATGTCCCGGATGGGGACATGGGCCAGAAATTTGGCTGACGTTGCCTGAGCCCTCACGGAGTGAGCAGTTACTAACAGTGGAGGCACCACCCACGTCAATTCGTGAGAGGTACGGACGCATATAGTGATCCAGGATGAAATCCTCTGAGCCGACCATGATAGAAGAAAGGTGTTGGATAACAAGCTGCTGTCGAGGCCTTGGGGAGAGCAGAACTGATGACATTTTCTGTTCTGCTTGGTAGCAAACAGGTCCACTTGGGGAGCTCCCCATCTGTGGAAGAGCACCCTGATGACCTCCAAATGGAGGGACCACTCGTGGTGAGAGAAGAAGGACCTGCTTAGGCGATCTGCCAGCGTGTTCCAAACTCCAGGGAGATGGGAGGCTTCCAAGTGGATTGCATGCTGGATACAGAAGTCCCACAGGCAAAGGGCCTCCTGGCACAGGGCGGATGACTGGGCTCCCCCCAGTCTACTGACATAGAAGAATATGGTGGCTGCGTTGTCTGTCAGCACCTGTACCATGTGACCACACGGATGGGGAAGAAATACCTCATAAGCTAGATGGATGGCCCTGAGCTCTGGGACATTTATGTGAAGCAACAACTCTAGTGACTATAGCCCTTAAGTTTTGAGGGCACCTACATGTGCTCCCCAACCAAGGTCGGATGCATCTGACACTAGGGATGCTATGGGACTTAGAGTCACCAATGGAACACCTTCCATCACAGGATGGGATCTGGACCACAACTGTAGGGAGGAAAGTGTCCAGGGCGGGATTGTGAAGAGCCTGTCTAAGGGGTGTCTGGCTGGGGAATAAACCAATGACAGCCACATATGAAGGGGCCTTAGCAGTAGTCTCGCATGCCAGGGATCAATGCCTGGAGTCCAGCGTTCTGTGCCAGGAACTCACAGCCTGGTTGAGGGTCTGTGATCTGGGGTGCAGCTCCAGAGGTTGCTGACATGGCCCTAGAGCGTAAGATGGACTATGTTCAGCTGGTGAGGTTGCTGCCTGACTGGATTTCGGAGACAGCGAGATACCCCAAGCCCGTCTAGGCTCCAATTCTCCTTTATCCTTGCCCTTATGGGTGCCTGGGGAGTGCCCCATTTCCTCATGTTTCTTACACCTTTTGGCTGGTACCGGCGACAGAGATCGGCACAGAGAGGAATTCGGTGCTGGGAGGAGGGAGGCACTTCTTATCAATGCTGAGGTACTTGGTACTGTGTCTGAATATGCTCGCTCTAAGGACAGTGCCAGCACTAATTCCATGAGGAGCGCTCACAGTTTAATGTCTCTTTCCTTCTTAGTCTGGGGCTTGAATCCCTTGCAAATACAACACTTCTCGCAAATGTTGGACTCACCCAGACACTTTAAACAGCTTAAATCGCTGATTGGCATGGGCTTTTTACAGCAATTGCAAGGCTTGAAGCCAGGGGAGCAGGGCGTGCCCCGTCCCTGGGCTAAGTACCTCGGGGGACTATCTATCACTAAGGGCATGGCTACACTTGCGGGTTAGAGCGCATTAAAGCAGCCCTGGGTGCCCTAACTCACGACACATTCACACTGGCAAGGCATGTAGAGCGCCTGGACTCTGAGGCTGGAGCGCTCCTGGTAATTCACCTCAACGAGAAGCATAACGCTGCACCCCGCCTGGAGCACCGCAACGCCAGTGTGGATGCCCTGGTCTATTAATGCGCTCTGATCGGCCTCCAGAAGTGTCCCACAATGCCTGTTCTAGACACTCTTGTCATCACTTTGAACTCTACTGCCCTGCCCTCAGGTGATCAACCATCAGACCCACCCTTTAAATTCTCTGGGAATTTTGAAAACCCCCTTCCTGTTTGCTCAGCAAGGCGTGGAGTGCTTTCAGCGAAACTTTCCAGGTGACCATGCCTCCATGTGCCTGGTGATCCCCAGTATGGAGCAATGGAGAGGTGCTGGACCTCATCAGTGTTTGCGGGGAGGAAGCTGTCCAGTCCCAGCTGCACTCCAGCCGCTGGAATTATGATACCTTTGGGCAGATATCAAGGGACATGATGGAAAGGGGCCATGACCGGAACACACTGCAGTGCAGGGTTAAAGAGAAGGAGCTGTGGAATGCCTACCGCAAAGCCCGCGAGGCAAACCACCGCTCCAGTGCTGCCCCCACGACCTGCCATTTCTACAAAGATCTGGACACAATACTTGGGGGCGACCCCACCTCCACTCCGAGGACCACCATGGACACTTCAGAGTCCAATTCAACAGGGCAGGAGGAGGAGGAAAGTGGGAGTGAGGGTGCTGAGGAGGAGGGAGACACCCCGGCATCCTTAGATGCATGCAGCCAGGAGCTGTTCTCAAGTCAGGAGGAAGGTAGCCAGTCGCAGCGGCCGATGCTTGGGGAAGGACAAACACCAGAGGAGGTTCCCGGTAAGCGGCTTTTATTTTGGGAAGGAAGTTGTTCGGTGCGGGCTCTTGGGGCGAGGAGGGTTAGGGCTGCATGCATGCAAAGATGCGGAATAGGGCGTTGATGTGCTCTCTCACATCGCAGTAATCGGCTTCAGTGATCTCTTCAAAGGTCTCATGCAGAAGCTAGACAATGCACTTGGCAGGTTTCTTGGGAGAGCTACTGTGCTCCTTGTCCCAGTAAGGGTAACATGCCTGCGCGACTGTGCCGTGAGGGGTGGGCGGACCATTCCTGCACACAGGCAAGCTGCATAGGGGCCAGGGTGGAAGCAGAGTTGTAGCAGAAGACCCTCCCTTGCTTCCCAGGCTACCCTCAGCAGCGAGATATCTTCCAGAATGAACTCTGTGGCAAATGTGGGGACAGTGTTCAGTATAGGGGACCCCTGCATCTGTTAGCTCTCCCCCAGGCACAGAAACCCAGAGGACAGTACGGCCATGAAACAATCAGTCCCCCTTGCCCCTGTGCTTACTCACCATTTTGGTTCTCCTGTGGGTTATGTGTGCTCCCTTTGGGATGGGCAAATTCTGCTACTGTATAGACTGGGTTGTCTTAAGTATGGCTGAATCATTGCTCTGTCTGGTGTGAACAATGCTGCCTCTGTTAAGTGTTGCATTTTGGCTTTATAGATGCAACCTTGAGATCTCAGCCGTCCTTGTTATCACCGGCTGAAAGACTCCAAAGAATTAGGAAGAGGCCGTGTAGAAACAAAGATGACATGCTGCATGAAGTAATGCAGCAGTCCCTTAATGAAAATCAAAAAGTGCAGGAGTGGCGGGAGAGTGAAAGGAGGGTCCATCAGCAGAATGCGGATCACTGGCACCAAAGCATGGGGTGGCTGCTAAGCATTATGGAGCGCCAAGCCAGCTCAATGCAGGCGTTCGTAGCAATGCAGGCAGAGTACTATGGCCACTGCCCCTGTCTCCCCCCCCCCACAGCCCTTGTCCCAAAACTCTTTCCCTTGTGCCCCCATGTCACCTCCAATCCACTTTCCCCTACATCCGGGTTCTTATCGCCACCAGCTGCCTCCAATATCTGCAGCTTGACCACCCAGCCCTGCAAACTACGACCCTTACCCACTGCACTCAACCCCCATCACCATGCATTTTGCCAGCCTGAGGTACAACACTCATTGCACAGCACTACTGACAGGAAGGCTGAGTATGATAACAGGACATATGCAAATCTGTGATTGAACCGTTACCCACCCCGCCCTTTCTGTTTCCCAAGCATTTGTGTTTCTTTCCAATAAATGGATTTTTTGGCTTTGAAAACATTCTTTATTATTGCATTAAGTAACAGATACCTTAGCCCAGGAAAGCAACAGGCACTGCAAGTCAGTGTAGCAAACACAGATTCCTACTAACATTGGAACCACCGCTCCTCACTCCCGTGCAGGGCACCAAACATTACCGGTGGCTTTCAGCCTCAAATTGCTCCCTCAAGGCATCCCTAATCCTTGCAGCCCCATGCTGGGCCTCTCTAATAGCCCTGCTCTCTGACTGTTCAAATTCAACCTCCAGGTGTTGAACCTCTGAGTTTCATGCCTGAGTGAATCTTTCACACTTCCCTTCACATGTTATGGAGGGTACAGCATGGGGATATAACCGTGGGGATGTTGTCATTGGCCAAGTCCAGCTTCCCATACAGACAGCACCAGCAGCCCTTTAAATGGCCAAAAGCAGACTCCACAGTCATTCTGTACCAACTCAGCCTGTTGTTGAGCTGCTCCTTGCTGCTGTCAAGGCTCCCTGTGTAGGGTTTCATGAGCCACAGCATTAAAGGGTAAGAAGGGTCTCCAAGGATTACAATGGGCATTTCGACTTCCCCTATGGTGATCTTCAGGTCTGGGAAGAAAGTCCTGGCTTGCAGCTTCCTGAACAGGCCAGTGTTCCGAAAGATGTGTGCGTCATGCACCTTGATATTAACGCAGGCTGGCCCGGAAATGAAACATCCACCATGATCCACAAGCGCCTGGAGAACCATAGAGAAATACCCCTTCCAATTAACGTACTCGGAGGCTAGGTGGGCTGGTGCCAGAATTGGAATATGCGTCCCATCTACTGCCCCTCTGTAGTTAGGGAAACCCATTTGTGCAAAGCCAGCTACAATGTCATGCATGTCACCCAGAGTCACAGTTCTTCTGAGCAGGATGCGATTAATGGCCCTGCAAACTTGCACCAACACAATTCCAGCAGTCGACTTTCCCACTCCAAACTGGTTAGTGACCGAGCGATAGCTGTCTGGAGTTGCCAGCTTCCAGATTGCAACAGCAACCCGCTTCTCCATCTGCAGGGCAGCTCTCAATCTCATGTCCTTGAGCTGCATGGTGTGGGCAAGCTCATCACACCGTCCCATGAAAGTGGCTTTTCTCATCTGAAAGTTCTGCAACCACTGCTCCTCATCCCAGACTTGCATAACAATGTAATCCCACCACTCAGTGCTTGCTTCCCGAGCCCAAAAGCGGTGTTCCACGGTGGTACGCATGTCCATGAATGCCACAAGCAATCTTGTGTCATATGCATGACACAAGTCGACATCATCGTCGGACTCCTCACTGTCAGTTTGTAGATTAAGGAGTAACTCGACTGCCAAACGTGACGTGCTGGTGAGACCCATCAGCATATTCCTCAGCACTTTGGGCTCCATTCCCACAGACCGAAAGAAAAGACAGAGTGCTCAATACAAAAATGTTGAAAGACGGCACCAAATGTGGACGGGAGCACAGGGATTGCTGGGATGCGAAGTGATGCATCACGAGGCATTAGGACAGGACCCAGAATGCCCCGCACCCCTTGCCCCCTTCCCACAAGCCACAGTGCCAGAATGGGAAGAGATGCTCTGCGGGATAGCTCCTCATAACGCACCGCTCCCAATGCCGCTGCAAGTGCCGCAAATGTGGCCACGTCAGTGCGCTTGCAGCTGTCAGTGTGAACACACTGCAGCGCTTTCCCTACTGCAGTCTCTGAGGGCTGGTTTAACTCATGGTGTTCTACATCTGCAAGTGCAGCCATGCCCTCAAGTACACTAAACTATTAAGAACAGTAACTACAACTGTTTACAAAGAAAAAAGTTCAAAGAACCACTGAATGGGAACCACTTTCTAGGGAAAGGGGAGCTTTCCAGCACCGATACTGGCAGTAAGAAGGAACTGAGGGAGGGGAGGCAGCGGTGCCCTTATACCGGCACATATGTATGTCACTACAGAAGGCACGAGAGCCGGTTCCCTACGGATACCACTGAGGGTAAAAACTTCCAGCGAGCACACACACCTACAATGGAATGGACACAAGCAAGCACTTGAAAAACATATGTACTTCCCCATATAAGAAGCTACAGAGTTTCACTGATGTAAGTGAGCCCTTTTCTCCAAAACAATTCAATTCAGCTCCCCCATGCAGCTTGCCTACTCTGCCAGTCCATGAATTCCCTCTACAGCTGAAAAATCATTCTCCCAGTGCTCCCTACCTTCCCTGCTCCAGTTTGGTTGAAAGTAACCATTATTTTCTGAGGGGGCAACTTCCCAGGCACTACCCCTTCCTCCAGTTTGATCTTCTCCTTAAATATTGTCCCTGTCCATTAAGAAATAAAATATCAACTTGAAATAGAGAATAAAAATTGTTAATAGTGGAGAACATGGCCACTCTGAAGTTCTTTTTGGTTGATGCAGATGCTTTTTTGGTCCAAGATGCTGTCACAGAATGGGTGGAATTTGCCATTATACTGTTAAGAACTAACTTGCTGTATGCTACATAAATCTGACTGAGTCACAAATGAATCATCTGGCTAGGGAGGATTTTAAGGATTTATGTCAGAGGACACAGTGGATGGAAATGAGAAAATAATGCTGATGGCTTAGAACACTCACTACATATGAGAAATATTTGTACCACGCTGCTTAGATCCAATTTATACTAGAACTACTCTCTCAAGCTTTGGGTCAGAGCAGAAAAAGGGTAAAACTCTCTGATGTGTAGAAAGGAGAGATGACCTTTGTAAAGAAATGCTTCTGGGATCCAAAGAACAATTTTATCTTTGTGAGAGCTCCAATAAGATTTCTTGAAGGAGTGGGCTCTTATTTCTGTTGATCTCCTAATGGAGATTATGGCTAGTAAGAAAAAGGGTTTTAAGGTAAATAAGATAAAAAGATGTATATTGAATAGGTTCAGAAGTGGAAAAATTAGGGCCTATAGGAGTATGGAGCAATGAACCAGTAAAATTATTTTAGCAACAACATTTTGAATGGACTTAATAGGAAGAAATGAGGGCACTGAGGGCAGAGAGGAAGAGATTACAGTCGATAAGGTGTGGGATGATTAGGGCTGGACAAGAATTTTGGCAATGTGGGCAGAAAGGAGAAGTTGGCTCTTAGTAGTGTTGCGCTGAAAGAAGTGGAAAGAGTTAAACATGACCTGAATGTGTGGCTCAAAAAAGATGGGACTGTGTCATTGTTACAAACACTGCACTTTTTAGCATTTGTCACTTTTACTTAAAAACCAATAAACTATACCTGGAAACGTTAGATTCAGCATTTTCCTCCAAAGTTTCTAGCTGCCAGGAAATAGACCCACTTTCTTTCTGTTGGGAGCTATGGATTTGACTTATCAAACAATGTTGGATTTGCTTAGCAAGATCTATATGGTTATTAGCCACAGGCTCGATGTGATTTAGGCTGCAGTGTGTGCAGTAGATAAGAAGTTTTACAGCTTTGGTTTGGATATTAAAGGCTTAGTAAACTTTAAAGTTTTGTAACTTTGATTTTGAATAAGTTTTGATGGACACAGTATTGTTTAATAAAAATATACAAATGACCTTACGGCACTGATAAATAACTGAAAACCTGGACAGCATTCTCACATTAGGAGATCAGAGAAATGTTAAAAAAAAGTTGGAGAGAGGAAAAATTAGGACATATTTTTGCAATACATGAAGAGAGAATATGCACAACTTAGCTCTGCCCTATCTATCTCACCTATTATTTTATCACAAGCTTGGCTCCCACTTTCACTTCACCAATGATGCCTGCTTGATTGCCTAATTCTCCATTTCTCTGACAAGCACTTTTGTTCTTTCTCCCTTGTTGCCTCTTACGAGTGGGGAAAACTACCAATAAAAATCCATAAAGCCACCATCTTATGCTCCTTTAAGTTCCTTCTCAAAATTGACCTCCTCCATAAAGCATACAAACTGTCAAATGCTAGTGACTAAGGAAGAGCAAATTTCTGATTACTGCTCCTGACTGGCTAAGAATTGGGCACATTTTACTATTTTTGATACCTCAACTCACTTCCTCTGCACCCTGACCCATTTCTTTGTTTCATCCACCTGTTATGTCTGACCCCTAGCAAAATAGGATCCCAACTTGGTTGACCTATAGGCACTATGACTATAAAAATGTTCGTGAGAACTATAGCACATAGTAAAATTATTTTGATATCTTGTACAGTCTTACAAACTGTTGTACTTTTTACATCCATGTCATCTCAGGACAGGATGCAGAGATAAAGTTCCTTGACACCTTAAATGACTGCTTTTTGGAGCAGCTAGTCCTGGAACCCACAAGAGGAGAGGCATTTCTTGATTTAGTCCTAACTGGAGCACACGATCTGGTCCAAGAGGTGAATATAGCTGGACTGCTTGGTAATAGTGACCATAAGATAATTAACTTTAACATCTCTGTTGCGGGGAAAACACCACAGCAGCCCAACACTGTAGCATCTAATTTCAGAAAGGGGAACTACACAAAAATGAGGAAGTTAATTAAACAGAAATTAAAAGGTACAGTGCCAAAAGTGAAATCCCTGCAAGCTGCATGGAAACGTTTTAAAGACATCATAATAGATGCTCAACTTAAATTTATACCTCAAATTAAAAAACATACTAAGAGAACCAAAAAAAGTACCACCATGGCTCAACAAAGTAAAAGAAGCAGTTAGAGGCAAAAAGGCATCCTTTAAAAAGTGGAAGTTAAATCCTAGTGAGGAAAATAGAAAGCAGCATAAACTCTGACAAATGAAATGTAAAAATATAATTCAAGGACTTCAAGGACATTGAAGTCAATGGTAAATGGGACAAAATACAACATGGTTTTACAAAAGGTAGATTGTGCCAAACCAACCTGATCTCCTTCTTTGAGAAAGTAACAGATTTTTTAGACAAAGGAAATGCAGTGGATCTAATTTACCTAGATTTCAGTAAGGCGTTTGATACCGTGCCACATAGGGAATTATTAGTTAAATTGGATAAGACGGGGATCAATAGGAAAATTGAAAGGTGGATAAGGAATTGGTTAAAGGGGAGATTACAACGGGTCCTACTGAAAGGTGAACTGTCAGGCTGGAGGGAGGTTACCAGTGGAGTTCCTCAAGGATCTGTTTTGGGACCAATCTTATTTAATCTTTTTATTACTGACCTCGGCACAAAAAGTGGGAGTATGCTAATAAAGTATGTGGATGATATAAAGCTGGGAGGTATTGCCAATTTAGAGAAGGACAGGGATATCCTACCGGAGGATCTGGATGACTTTGTAAACTGGAGTAATAGTAATAGGATGAAATTTAATAGTGAGAAGTGTAAGGTCATGCATTTAGGGATTAATAATAAGAATTTTAGTTATAAGCTGGGGACGCATCAATTAGAAGTAACAGAGGAGGAGAACGACCTTGGAGTATTGGTTGATCATAGGATGACTATGAACCGCCAATGTGATTTGGCCGTGAAAAAAGCTAATGCGGTCTTCGGATGCATCAGGAGAGGTATTTCCAGTAAGGATAAGGAGGTTTTAGTACCGTTATACAAGGCACTGGTGAGACCTCACCTGGAATACTGTGTGCAGTTCTGGTCTCCCATGTTTAAGAAGGATGAATTCAAACTGGAACAGGTACAGAGAAGGGCTACTAGGATGATCCGAGGAATGGAAAACTTCTCTTATGAAAGGAGACTCAAGGAGCTTGGCTTGTTTAGCCTAACTAAAAGAAGGTTGAGGAGAGATATGATTGCTCTCTATAAATATATCAGAGGGATAAATACTGGAGAGGGAGAGGAATTATTTAAGCTCAGTACCAATGTGGACACAAGAACAAATGGACATAAACTGGTCATTGGGAAGTTTAGACTTGAAATTAGATGAAGGTTTCTAACCATCAGAGGAGTGAAGTTTTGGAATAGCTTTCCAAGGGAGGCAGTAGGGGCAAAAGATCTATCTGGCTTTAAGATTCAGCTCGATAAGCTTATGGAGGAGATGGTATAATGGGATAACATGGTTTTGGTAATTAAATATTCATGGTAAATAGGCCCAATGGCCTGTGATGGGATATTAGATGGGGTGGGATCTGAGTTACACAGGAAAGAATTTTCTGTAGTATCTGGCTGGTGAATCTTGCCCATATGCTCAGGGTTTAGCTGATCACCATATTTGGGGTCGGGAAGGAATTTTCCTCCAGGGCAGATTGGAAGAAGCCCTGGAGGTTTTTCGCCTTCCTCTGTAGCATGGGGCATGGGTCACTTGCTGGAGGATTCTCTGCTCCTTGAAGTCTTTAAACCACGATTTGAGGACTTCAATAGCTCAGACATACGTGAGAGGTTTTTTGCAGGAGTGGTGGATGAAATTCTGTGGCCTGCGTTGTGCAGGAGGTCAGACTAGATGATCATAATGGTCCCTTCTGACCTAAATATCTATGAAATATCTATGAATTAGGAAGACCAAAAAAGAATTAAGTACATCAGAAGCAGGACGCTTGCTAAACAACCAGTGGGGCCACTGGATGATTGGGATGCTAAAGGAGCACTCAAGGACGATAAGACCATTGTGGAGAACCTAAATGAATTCTTTGCATCTGTCTTCCTGGCTGAGGATCTGAGGGAGATTCCCAAACCTGAACCATTCTTTTTAGATGACAAGTCTGAGAAACTGTCAAGATTGAGGTGTCATTAGAGGAGATTTTGGAACAAATTGATAAACTAAAGAGTAATACGTCACCAGGACCAGATGGTATTCACCCAAGAGTTCTGAAGTAAATTGAATGTGAAACTGCAGAACTACTAAGTGTAGCCTGTAACCTATCATTTAAATCAAATGACTGGAGGATAGCTAATGTGACACCCATTTTTAAAAAGGGCTCCAGTGGTGATCCCAGCAATTACAGGCCAGTAAGCCTGACTTCAGTACCGGGCAAACTGGTTGAAACTATAGTAAAGAATCAAGTTGTCAGACACATAGATGAACATAATTTGTTGGGGAAGAGTCAATACAGTTTTTGTAAAGGGAAATCATGCCTCACCAATCTGCTAGAATTCTTTGAGGGGGTCAACAAGCATGTGGACAAAGAGGATCCAGTGCATATAGTGTACTTAGATTTTCAAAAAGCCTTTGATAAGGTCCGTCACCAAAGGCTCTTAACAAAGTAAGCTGTCATGGGATAAGAGGGAAGGTCCTCTCATGGATTGGTTAAAAGATAGGAAACAAAGAGTAGGAGTAAATGGTAGGAGTAAAGGTTAGGAGTAAATGGGAGTAAATTGTCAGTTTTCAGAATGGAGGGAGGTAAGGGAGGAGGGAGAGAGTGGATCTCTCAAAACTGGGTGATCAGGCAACACAATGGCAGATGACATTCAATGTTGATAAATGCAAAGTAATGCCCACTGGAAAACATAATCCCAACTATACATATAAAATGATGGGGTCTAAATTAGCTGTTATCACTCAAGGAGTCATTGTGGATAGTTCTCTGAAAACATCCACTCAATGTGCAGCGGCACTCAAAAAAGCGAACAGAATGTTGGGAATCATTAAGAAAGATAAGAAGACAGAAAATATCATATTGCCTCTATAGAAATCCATAGTACGCCCACATCTTGAATACTGTGTGCAGATGTGGCCCCCCCCTCATCTCAAAAAAGATATATTGGAATTGGAAAAGGTTCACAAAAAGGCAAGATTAATACGGCTGGGACTTTTCAGTTTGGAAAACAGACGACTAAGGGGGGAGATGATACAGATCTATAAAATCATAACTGGTGTGGAGAAAGTAAATAAGGAAGTGTTATTTACTCCCTCTCATAACACAAGAACTAGGGATCACCAAATGAAATTAATAGGCAGCAGGTTTAAAACAAACAAAAGGAAGTATTTTTTCACACAACACACAGTCAACCTGTGGAACTCCTTGCCAGAGGATGTTGTGAAGGCCAAGTCTATAATAGGGTTCAAAAAAGAACTAGATATTCATGGAGGATAGGTCCATCAATGGTTATTAGCCAGGATGAACAGTGATGGTGTCCCTAGCCTCTGTTTGCCAGAAGCTGGGAATGGGTGACAGGGGATGGATCACTTGATGATTACCTTTTCTTTTCATTCCTTCTGTGGCACCTGGCATTGGTCACTGTCAGAAGACAGGATACTGGGCTAGATGGACCTTTGGTCTGACCCAGTATGGCCATTCTTATGTTCCACTATTCCTCTCTCAGTTCCTAACAACGAATTTAAAAAAACAGTAACAAAATGGTAGAAGTGGTCTTCCTCAAAAAATTCTCTACTTTTCACCTGTAATTCCATAGCCCCTTGCTCCATTGTGCATGCTGCTGGACACCAGGGATTGTTTTTTTTTAAGGTGTAAGGTATTCCTCTAGCCTCTGGGACTGCTGCTTTTTCTTCTTCTTTTAAATTCAGAGTCTCTGCACACCTTTCAAACACTTGTGTTAATACTTGCATACACCTTTATAAGAAGAATATTTCATAGCTTAACTCAACACTGCAAAGTTATGGGGATACATTCCACTTATTCTCCTTTGTGGTTGTACCTACAATACCCTGCTTTATGACATGAGAGTTAAATAATTCTTCTGATAAATTACATCAGTTCTTTCCCCCATGTATATTTTGAATAAGATGAAAGGTCAGTGAAAAAGGCAACAAGATTGAAGAACTAAAGAGTAAAGTTTTCAGACAGACTGATCATAACAAGACAATATTTTACTCTGGTCTCTGTTTCTGAAGGCATGCGCTAAAGATTTATGGGAACATGGTGCACAATGAACTATTATATTAAACACTGGAACATTATTTCACCTCAGGCCAAAGATATATACAGTAAAAGCTTTTTTATCCAGCATCCTGGGGGAATGGGTGGGGGGGTGCCGGCAAGTTGAAAATTCCAATTAACTAAGAGGGAGGGAGTTTGGTGCAGGAGGGGATGCAGGACTGAGGGTTGGGGTGCTGGATCCGGGCGGCTCCCTGCAAGCAGCAACATGTCCCTGCTGCTTCTAGGCGGAGGTGCAGGTAGGAGGCAATGTGTGCTGCCTCCGCCCACAGGCGCCATCTCTGCAGCTCCCATTGGACATGGGTCCTGGCCAATGGAAGCTGCAGAGCTAGTGCTCGAGGCGAGGCAGGGCGGGGGCAGTGCGCAGAGCTGCATAGCCACGCCTCTGTCTAGGAGCAGCAGGGACATGTCGTCGCTTGCGGGAGCCACCCAAAGTGATTGCCATCTAGATTCAGCACCCCGAATCCCCTCCCACACCCCAGCCCTCTGCCCCGAGCCCCCCCTACACCTAAACTCCCTCCCAGAGCCCGCACCCCGCACCTCCTCCCACGCCTCAACCCTGTGCCCCAGCCCTGAGCCTCTCTTGCACTCCGGACTCCTTGTGACCATTCCTCCACCTAAGAGCAGCAGGGACATGTCACCGCTTCCAGGGAGCCACGTGGAGCCAGGTAGGGAGCCTGCCGGCCCCACACCAACTGGATTTCAATGAAGATCAGAAATGCCGGTTTATAGAGCTTTCTGGTTGGTAAAGTGCTGGATAGCACAGCTTTCATTGTACACAGAATTTGTACTGAAGTGCAAAACTGACATAAAATGCCTAGATAATAGTATTCCTATTTCAGTAGTCCCAAACACCACGTAAAGGGCTTACAAGAAATTATTACCTGGGTTTCAATAGAGGGAAAATACATATTATAGATATGTATAATTGTATCTGATGAATATTTGGTGTTTCAGACAAAAAAGTAGAAAATTTTCAAAAGACAGCAAAATGTACAACCATACACAGCACTCACATGAATAATTCATAGACTTCATTGGGATTACTCATTAGTAATTGTCACAGAAATGGGCCGTGAGTGGTGGAAACACTTGTCTTATTCAGGATATTCCATCCCTGCTAAATCCATTCAAATAGTGAAACTCTCCTAATATTCATTTCTTCATAGTTCTTTTCTTATCCCCTACTTTACTAGATCAAAAGAGCTGTTTTTATTTTTATACTCAAAAACCAACTACATATTTTAGCACTAATAATTGTAGATGGAATGAAATGTAAGAACAATGGAAAGATGATTAAGTTTAAGTGGTGCTGGTTGCTTTTTATAACAAAAAAATGAGAAAGTGATGGTCAAAAATAAAAAAGTAACAATCTCAGTAAAATTGGAAAAGAAAAAGAAAAGCTATGGAACAACATTTAAATTATAAGAGAGTTTATTCTCCATTATAAAAGTTTATATACCTATCATTTAATAATTTAAAAACAATGGCTTACGTAAAGGGCTAGAATGGCGTAAAGGGGCCCTTAAAACCCTGGTTCAAATTATGGGAGGATTCTCCTGGTGCAGGCACTTAGGAAGAGAGCCACAAGGCTTACTTCTGAGGACCCATCTGCAAGCTCTGTCATATGGAGAATGGGACTGGGGATTGGATGGGTGCCAGTGACAGGATTTCAGCACACAATGATGTGAAAATTCCTTGTAGCACCATAGCCCATAGGGCAGCCTGGGGAGATGGCTGTAAATTAGACAGCTCTGAATACTGTCTAATCATGCTGTGGACGCTGGAACAACTTAGGGTAAGAATGGCACAAAGGAGTCTCAAAGCTACCTTAGCCCCCTTCCCTCCTGGGCTGCGAGTTCTGGGCTAAAACACAGAATAGAATCAAACCACTAATATGTAAAAATCCATGGAAAAGTTTTGCTTAGTGAAAGACAGGGGAAAGAGATAAGTTTTTTGTCACAGGAATCATGGCAGTGGAAAACATACAGCCTTTGGAATAGGCACTGTGGAAAAGTTAAATGTAGGTAAGGTATAAAGTGGAAAATGGTAAGTTTCAGAAGAAATCTGAAGCAGACATGGGTCCAAGGTAACAAGTTGCAAGTCTAGATCTGGATTTCCCACAATCTGAGTGTTGTAGTAGCCAAGCAAGGTACGAACAAACTTCAACAGGACTTTATTTTTTAAAGTGGAAACCTCTTTTCCAAGCTGCCACTGCATCCTCAGTAGCTCTCCCTCAGCCTCTTCAACTCCTCCCCACTCCTTCCTGTTTCCTGTCCTTTCAGACTCCCAACAGCCAGTGCTCCCAATTCTAATAATTACAAGCACCATCTAAACACCACACTGAGTTTTTGTTTTGCTTTGACCCATTATGCCAGTATGCATCCACGAAGTTCAACTCTGGATCTGAATTATTCCACAGATTCAGATCCATCTCTAATAAAAACTCATTTAATCATGGCCTGGAGCCCAGATGCTTTTTTTAACTGTCTGAAAACTACTTAAAGATACAGCTCCCTTCTTCGTTCTGCTGTATAAAAAATGTCTTTTTATTCATACAAACTTTTATGAGAAAAAATGTTACAGCACTGAAACTTCTGCAGAGTAAGAGAAATATGCAGTACTAGACGTACCACTTTAAAAAACTTACTGGGAGACTTTTCCTCCACCTCTGTAGGCTCTTTTTTTTCTGCTTTTGGTGGGCCTTTGATTTTGTATATCAGTGAACGAAGTTTGCCCATCCAGGAAGTGTCTTCATCCATCTCCTCTTCTTCTTCGAGTGGAATACCTAACATGCAGTAAAACTAATTAGAAACAAACCATATGCCTTCAAGATAAAATTGTTCAACACACATACTTAAAAAAAATTCCACAACATGTACTGCATAAGGTTAAGAAATCTGTAGATTAGGAATATTGAAAATAGCTTTTAACCAGCGGATTTCTAGAATGTTAGCTATAGTAGTACCCCTCAAAACAGCAAATTTACTACAGTTATAGTATAAATATTACAAATAATCAGATATATAATACTCCTTCTGAACATCAGTAATTGATTCCCCTAGTATAACAGGGGACACAACTATAAAACTATTGTTTTAGGAAGATTCTACTGCAATTAATGATGACACAAAAGTCCTGTAAGATTTGGCTCGGGTTTAGGGAGAGTGTAACAATATATTCCTCTGAATGGGATGATTTAAAGGGGTTGGTTTGATGCTTTTATTTATTGGCTGGTGGAGTTTGTTTCTTGTTAAAGGACCCTGAGAGGTGGGAGGATACCAGAGCTTGGGCTCAAGCCCAAGCCTGGAAGTCTACACAGCAATGAAACGGCCCTGCAGCCTGAGCCCCGTGAGCCCGAGTTGGCTGGCACGGACCAGCTACGGGTGTCTAGTTGCTGTGTAGACAGACTCTCACAGCACCTAGAGCTGACCAAACTGTGTCTGAACCATGCTTAAAGAGATGCTCCATCCCCTTATAGCTCCTATGTGTGACGGGACTGTGCATGCATATTCTCCACTGAGCAACTGATATGTTCCCTCCAGACCAGGAACACAGGGGTAAAAGTGGTCTTTCCCTATAATTGATGCTACCAGTTGTTTCATGCTGTGGTGGAGCCAGACACTTGAATGGAGAGCAGGGAGCCTCTCTCTCCAACTGGCAGCCAGGCAGTGTGGAGGAGGAAGCAGTCTGATTCAAATGCAAAGGAGACAAAATCCAGACAGGATGGGGGCGGGGGGAAGGGAGGAGTAGATTAGGACACAGAATCAGGTAAGAGTGGGACCAGAAGTGAGGACGGAAACTGGGACTGGCTGGGCAAAGAAGCTGCAATCTGGAGGGAGGGAAAGCTGAGACTGGAATCCAGGCTGCAGGGAAGGGGAATGGGACTGAGAGATCATGACGGAATCAGAGAGGGGAACTAGGGTTCAGTTGGCTGGAGGGAGATGTGGGACGCTGAGATTATATGAGGAGCTGAGGTGTCGGGGGAGAACTCGGACTGGCTGTGCAAAGAGACAAGGATCCACAGAGGGGAGCAGACTGCAGCAAAGAGTCAGCAGGAAGGGGATGGGTGAGATTGGATTGGATAAGCCTAAGGAGAGAGACTAGAACTGGGAGTCAGTGGGAGGAGCAGAGGACAAGCTGGATGAGGAGCTGGGAGAAAGTAACTAGGATTGGCTGGGCAAGCAGACTGGGATTGGATGTGGGGAGGGGGAGAGAGGGACTAAGAGAACCTGGAGGTGGAGACTAGGATTGCTTGGCAAGGAGACTGTGGTTAGTATAAGAAGCCTGAGCAGTGAAGACTGAGACCGGGTAGGTAAAGAGAGTGGGACTGGAAAAAGGAGATGAGAATGGGGAAAAGACAGACCTGGGTCAAGAATAGATTGGATGATATGTAGTGCAGAAGGGGTCAAATCTGGGGGAAAAGAGGCAACAGGGTCTGTGTTCATTAGATCTACTCTCCTCCAGAGCCTGGAATGAAACCCAAGATTCCTGAGTTTCACCAGATCTCTCTGAAACACACTGCCAGTGTCCTATCCCCCTCTAATGTTGACCTGCAAAGACGTTTACAACCTACTACTTCTATCAGTTACCCCATTAACTCAAATGGCAGAGTTCTGTGAAGTTCCAACTCTTAGGGTTCCAACTCTGCAGAAGAAACATATAGGTGTCAAGAAGATATCACATAATGGAATTTCTGAATTTTCAGTTTGCTTTTTAAAAAATCTAGGAAATTGCACACAAACAGCTATGTTAAAAGAACAACTGTTAAGGTTGCAAAGTCAAGCATTCAAAAGTTAAGAAATGCCAGAAGCAAAGTTGCCTGTGTATCCTTCATTCAGCTAATTTCTACGTATGCATTATACTTTCCTCAATTACATTGTCACAAACTATTTTTTCTACTTAGCATTCTGAGAGTACTTAGCATTTTATACCACTTAATATGTTCGCACTACAGCTCCCACTGACTTCAGTTGCATATGTGAGTGCTAAGCACTTTTGTAAATTAGATCCCAGGGTCCCTAATCAGAAAATCAGGAACACAAATGATTATCACTTGTGAAAAGTTTGGTATCCATGACTTGCCTCACACAGAAACTATCTCGCAGAGATAGATTCCACTTCTCCAGGAAATCATTCAACTGATTTAACCATAAGATCATCCTTTCTCTTCCTACAATCCCCTGCCTCATTCATTACACACCTTCCAATCTCCTAGCTGAACCCCTGCCACACAATCTACACTGTAGGGTATATATATATGTGCACTACATTTAAAAACCTGTGACTGGCCCTTGCCAGCTGACTCCGGCTCACGGGACTCTGGTTTGCTGGGCTGTTTAATTGCCACGTAGACATTCAGGCTTGGGCTCCAGCCTGAGCCCTGGAACTCCACAAGTGGGGAGGGTCCCGGAGCTCAGGCTCCAACCTGAGCCTGAATGTCCACACCGCAATTAAGCCCAAGCCCTGTGAGCCTGAGTCAGCTGGCCAGCCATGGGTGTTTAATTGCAGTGCACACATAGTGTGCAAGTGGTAGAGTCCCCTTTGCTATGCCAGAGGTTGGTCCTGGCTTGCACCACCAGAATTGGAGTCCTCTTGGACTATGATTGGAGGGACTGATGGACCCTTTGAGGAGCAGTGGGCACTGTTGGAGTTCTCTGTTTAGTGTCCCCTTCATGTTCTTTGATTTTTGCCTTATGACCTTCACTCCCATCCCTGTTTTTTCATTTGTTGTCTCCACCATTTAGTTGTGGCCCAGGTCCACTGGTACCTCCCTCTGGGTTAAGTGAGAGGGACTTTAGGAATGGGTGGGCTTAGGCCAACCACTTCCCGGAACCCAGAATACAATTTATGCAACAAATGAAGCAGTGTCCAACAAGTGAAGCAGAACCTTCACTACACAACCCTGAACCATCCCAAGAGCACGTCCATTCTGTGCACGGAAGCAAGAGTCCTGTGGAAACAATAGTGTGTGCTCATGTAACTAAAAAATATATCACAACACATTCACACAAGGGGGCCAAATTAAGGTTGCACAGGCAACTTTAATTCTGGCATTTCCTAACTTATGAAGCAAAACGAACAAAAAAGGTATGTCCCCTCTCCCCCGTGTAATATATAATTATGTCTAGCGGGTCAGTCTCCGTTTACAGCTGTAAGTTTAATTAATTTTTAGGGTATCCAGAACTTCTTCCCTGGTGATTTCTTTGTTATTTAAATTTAATTAATCACCATCATCTCCTCCTCCTTCTTCTAATATCAGGGCTAGGTAGGGCTGAAAATTTAAATAATATATAATAAAAATGTTCAATTCAATTAAAACTTTACAATGGAAATAAACCATGACACACACTTTAGATCCTTTCGGGACTTAGAAACGCCAGGAACAGTCATTCGATACATAACACAACTAAAATCAAGTAAGTTATGTCTTCAGTATCTTGCTTGCTATGGAAAAGAATCAGAACTAAAATGTATAATGTTCAATCAGTGAAAAAAATAATTTGCCTCTCACCACAGTGAATTAGAAGATCATCGTGAAACTCATATAGCTCTTCCCGAATCTCCTCTGGACAGGGACAATCTTCTCTCAGTTGAAAATTTAGCAACATATTAATCTTTTAAGGACAAAAATAAACCCAAATATTTAGGACTGCACAGGGGCCTACACAGAGTACAGTAACACAGACATCCTTTACTGTTACTTATTTACACTTGGTTCTCAAAAGAACTGGCTTAAGGATTTTAATTATGATTCGGGCTGTCAAGCAATTAAAAAAAATAATTGTGATTAATCATACTGTTAATAATAGAATACCATTTATTTAAATATTTTTGGATGTTTTCTACATTTTCAATTATATTTATTTCAATTACAAAACAGATACAAAGTGTATAGTGCTCACTTTATTTTTATTACAAATATTTGCACTGTAAAAAGCAAATTGTATTTTTCAATTCACCTAATACAAATACTATAGTGCAATCTCATTATCATGAAAGTTGAATATACAAATGTAGAATTATGTAGAAAAAAATAACTGCATTAAAAAATAAAACAATGTAAAACTTTAAGGCCTACAAGTCCACTCAGTCCTACTTCTTGTTCAGCCAATTGCTCAGACAAACAATTTTTTTTACTTTTGCAGGAGATAATGCTGCCCGCTTCTTGTTTACAATGTCACCTGAAAGTGAGAACAGGTGTTTGCATGGCATTGTTGTAGCCAGCATCTGGCAGGTAAATACCTGCCAGATGAGCTAAAGATTCATATGTCCCTTCATCCTTCAACCACCATTCCAGGGGACATGCGTCCATGCTGATGACTGATTCTGCTCAATAACGGTCCAAAGCAGTGCAGACCGACATGTTCATTTTCATCATCTGAGTCAGGTGCCACCAGCCAAAAGCTGATTTTCTTTTTTGGTGGTTCAGGTTCTGGTAGTTTCTGCATCAGAGTGTTGTTTTTTTAAGACATCAGAAAGCATGCACCACACATCGTCCCTCTCAGATTTTGGAAGGCACTCCAGGTTCTCCTCCAAGGAGTTCAGCCACAAATTTAATTGATGCTTTTTTTTTTTTTAACAAGCATCATCAGCATGGAAGCTTGTCCTCTGGAATGGTGGTCAAAGCATGAATATTTAGCATATCTGGCATGTAATACCTTGCACTGCTGGCTACAAAAGTGCCATGTGAACGCCTGTTCTCACTTTCAGGTGACACTGTAAATAAGAAGCGGGCAGCATTATCTTCTGTAAATGTAAACAAACTTGTATCTCTTAACGATTGGCTGCACAAGAAGTTGGACTGAGTGGACCTGTAGGCGCTAAAGTTTACATTGTTTTGTTATGGAGTGTAGGTATGTAACAAAAAATTCGATATTTGTAAGTTGCACTTTCACGATAAAGAGATTGCTTGTATGAGGTGAATTGAAAAATACTACTTTTGTTTGTCATTTTTACAGTGCAAATATTTGTAATCAAAAGTATTATAAAGTGAGCACTGTACGCTTTGTATTCTGTGTTGTAACTGAAATAAATATATTTTAAAATGTAAAAAACAAATCCAAAAATATTTAACAAATTTCAATTGGTATTCTATTGTTTAACAGTGCAATTAGAACTGTGATTAATCACAATTAATTTTTAAAATGTGATTCATTTTTAAAAGTTAATTATGTAAGTTATCTGTGATTAATCAACAGCCCTCATTATGATTCATATAAAAAGATTCCCAACAATAAAAAAAGTTTTAGAGGAGACATTAGCCAATTGTCTTGAAAAAGTAAACAAACATTCCCAAAGCCCCACATAAGTAAAACAGAAAAAACAAACTATCAAAAAATTAGCTCCATAACAAACCTGATGCCTGCTACCTTTTGCATGCATCTCTAGTGCAGTACACACAAAAACTATGAAGCAAATAACAGGTAAATTAATTGACTCTGGTGTTTCATAGATTTCCAACAAATCAGAACATTTTTCTCTCTCTCCTTGAATTTTCCCCCCCGCAAAACTGAGGAACTACTTTTAGAAATGGAGAAGTCAGTTGGTTACAAGATAAGTCCATTTTCATGCATACCAACAGTACTTGCAAAGCAAAAACTGGTAGGTTCACAGAGTTCCATTCAGGGGTCCAAGGTCAATATTTTCAGACCTATGCGTGAAAGTTAAGTTCTTAGATCCACATTTAGTCACTTCTATAAAAGTGGCCTGATTTTCAAAGAAGTTGACTGCCTGTAGTTCCTATTAACTTCAGCACCTTTACAAAATTAGGCAGACTTTAAGTATGGATATAGGATCCTACATTCAGGAATTCAGGTTTGAAAATTTTGGCTTGTAACATCTTGTGGCAGCCTAATAAACTATTTCATAAGATGTTCCATCTCTCCCAGGGTCAAAATTCTAGTTTAGGAGTTAGACAATTCTACCTCTTCCTTTCCTCACTTATCACACTTTAAAAAAACCCTCCTGTCCTTTATTTTACCTGTTCTTGAGGGGGAGAGCGAAATTCCTTCGTCTTCTTGGCAGTCAAAGCAGCAGACATGTTTAATGCTTGCATGAGTTCATTGTACCTGTATTTCTGATTATATTGCAGCTTTGACACATAATTATCTGCAAATGATACAATAGCTTCAACCCTGTGTCGCAGCTCACAGTCACAGAAATAATTGAGTAGCTCACACATCTAGCATGAAAAAAATAGAGGAGAGTTAAATATCTTAATTGATAATCTAAACCATAAACTCTAAAATGAAAGAACAACAATGAACACTGCACACTAATACGAAAGGTTCTTCTATTTGCCAGGCAATAAAAATTAGAATAATAAAAATATTTATTTTTTCACTAACTCTGATTTTTAACAAGTAATAATAAATATATACAGATATTTTATTATTATGATCTACATTATTTTGCATTTATACACTGCCTTTCATTGGATGCTGTCAAAGTGCTTTATAAATGTTTCTTCTCTCCCATAACATGCATGTCAAGTACCTTGCATGTGAAGTGATTTGCTCAAGGTCACACAGCAAGTCAATGATGGAGCCAGGACTAGAACCTGGGAGTCCTGAATCCCAGGTTACTGGCTGCAAACACTAGACGTCATACCCTATTCTTGTTTCATCAGTATTACATTTGATATACATTTACTTTAAAATGGTCACCTGGAGTTTAACAGATTCAGGTAATCTTGTCTGCACTAAGCCTTTCATCGGCGGTTTAGTTTCCTTTAATGCCTCTTCCCCAGCTTCCACAGCTTTTTCTTCAATCTGTGTAACTTCCTCCTTATCCGTTTTCTCTTCTGTTTCTTCCTTGTGCTCTCCAAACACATTGGGATCAATAAGAAGTAAAATCTGTTTCACATCATCATCATCAAAAACCCCCATTACAAGTAAAGTTCCTATAAGTTTAAGAACAGGAACAAACTGGAATTCAACTTTCCCTCCAACAGGGTCTCGGATATGAACACCACTACAGTGTACTGCCTCTGTCAGCATGCTTATGGCCTTGGTTTTGAGTATCTCAAGTGGTATCTCTGGACTGGGCTTCTGATGTTCTTCACTGGCCACAATGAAACAAGGAGTAGAAAAATTAAAACCTGGTTTCAAACAAGTGCTAAGCCCAACTCCTGGTAACCCATGTCTCTTTGATTCATCAGGATATAATTCAATTTTTCTAGTTTCATCTGTAATTGGAATGATAAATTCATTGTTCATCATAAGCTTGGCTTCTTTGGCACGTTCCAAATGAATACTGATAAGTAGATCATAGAATCCAGCGCGTAAGAGTCCAGGTAAATACTGATTATCTATTGTGTAAAATAACTGAGATAGGTCCACATGGCTACAGAGTGCATAAGCAACTCTATTATTACCCAGTGCACAAACTGAGCTATAGAGTTTTAAAGTGTGGTAGTGGAATTGCAGCAAATCCTCTTGTTCACATAGCTCCAATATATCAACACACCTGTAATGCAAACCAAAGAAACATGACAGTGAACATCATAAATGAGATTTCATTAAATACACCCACAAACAAACTGGGGGAAAATAGGAATAATGGTATAATGAGTTAAAGGATAAGGTTTTGATTAGTTCTGTTTTACACTACATGTATTCACTTTAGTACCTAATAATCGCTATGTCCACATCACCTAACCAGCAAGTGTCAGAGTAACAGCCGTGTTAGTCTGTCTTCGCAAAAAGAAAAGGAGGACTTGTGGCACCTTAGAGACTAACCAATTTATTTGAGCATGAGCTTTCGTGAGCTACATTGGAATGCATCCAATGAAGAGAGCTCTTGCTCACGAAAGCTCATGCTCAAATAAATTGGTTAGTCTCTAAGGTGCCACAAGTACTCCTTTTCTTTTAACCAGCAAGTGATAATTTAGAAATCCCTAGTTAGGAGAGGACAAATACTGAAATAAAAGGGATATGGCAGATAAGTTATCTAATATATGGAAAAGCTTTCAGAGCACCTGAGTACCCATTCAAGAATATTAATTTTCAAAAGACAATATTTTACTTTAAAGGTCCAAAACACTTCAGTAACATCAATATAAGATGCAGTGTTTTTGGAGCCTTTCTGAAGAATATTGTAGTATTTCTGGATAAAGTACACTATGTTTAGCTCTTTTTCTTGAACCAAATTTCACTAAAATTGACCTATCAAAAGCAGAATTATTAAATCAGTCTGCAAAAGAAATATGGTTAAAAAACTACATTTTTGCACAGGATCAAGTTATGCATATTAGAATATCAAATAAAACAGCCAAAACTACATTACTGTAACTCTGAAGATAAAATTGAACATTCAGTGCAATTTAGAGGGAGTTTAGATTTCTAAAATATTATTTCAATCAAGAATATGTAGTTTAATGACTGTAAAACTAAAGTAGATTATAGGAAAATATTAAATACTTTTAAAAACAACACAAAGAAGCAGAATTACAGCATTTGCATGTAATTTATATTTGTGTTTTGAACTGGGTGAAGATTCAATCCAAAGTACTTTAGAAGGTCTAGCTCTATCTTTTAATGAAACAAAATCAGATATTCTCCTAATGTCTGTAAAGGGTTCTATTTTACCTACAGTAAAGTGATCAAATGGCATCAAGATTATTTGGCTTTTAACATATATTTAAATCACATATATACTGGATGTTAGTTACAGTAAATGAAATCAGAAATTCTAAATGACTGTCAAAGTAATTCAGACTACAGCCTGACTGTACTCCTAGGCATTGAGGACACCCCTCTGAAAGAGGGACCTCAGTCAGCTACCCCTACATATTTCCTTCACAAGAAAACCACTGTGGTTCTCTCCAAATGTACCTGTTCTCCTCTGGAATATGAAGTGCCATCATTTGCAGTGGCTCCAGACACTGCACTACCCAACCATGGCGTTCACTGATACGCTCAGTCTCCACCTTCAGGAAGCTGTTAGGCATTCTGCTCCAGAGCACAGGTGTAATTGTTTGCACATCAAGGCGTGGGGGGCACTGAGGAATGGGATTTTTCTCTTCACTTTTAAAGATAGCTGCTGATAAAGGCATGGTGTTCTGCAATAAATAAATTGGAAAATTAAAAAGAAAATATTTTAAATTGTTTACCAACATCTTATGGCACAAATATTACCATGTATAATGGTTTAAAACACACACAGACACACACTCTTAAATATGTGGCTTCTGTATAACAGTAGTTATTTTTCACTAGTCACTGGGAGACTCCCACTGAGGATTACAGAAATTTATAAATTTGCAAATAAGCAAACAAACTCAACTTTAAAGATATCAAGGGTACTTAATTTATTTTGACAAAGGTAGTTTTGTTTTAGAACATGGTCCATCTTGCTCAATATCCTATCTATGACAGTAGTGTGTTCCAGAACATAAGGAAGAGCATACAGAACACAGCAATTATGGAGTGATCCACACACCTTCCCCACACGACTTCTGGTAGTCATAGGGTTAGGGTTGCCCCAAGCGTGGGGTTGCATACCTGATCATCTTGGCCAAAAGCCATTGATGGATCAATCTTCCATGAACTTATCCAGTTCTTTTTTGAACTCAGTTATGTTTTTGGCCATCACACCATCCCATTGCAATCCACAGTTTATCGATGTGTTGGGTGAAAAAGTATTTCCTCTTTTTTGTATTAAATCTGCTATCTATTAATTTCAGTAGGTGTCCCCTGATTTTTTATATTGTGGGAAAAGATAAATAACATTTGTCTATTCACTTTTTCCATACCATTCATGATTTTATAGACCTCTATTGTATTTCCCTTTAGTCGTTTCTTTTCTAAACTGAACAGCCCTAATCTTTTTAGTCTCTCGTCGCATGGAAGCTGTTCCATAATTTTGATAATCTTTGTTGCCCTTCTCTGAACATTTTCCAGTTCCACTATATCCTTTTTCAGATGAAGCAAGCAGAACTTGACACAGGATTCAAGATGTATGTGCACAATGGATTTATAAAGTGGCATTACAATCTTTTCTGTCTTCTTTTCTATCCTTTTCCTAATTGTTAACATACTGTTAGCTTTTTTGACCACTGCTGTGCACTGTACAGAAGATTTCAGAAAACAATCTGCAGTGACTCAGAGATCTTTTTCTCGGGTAGTAGCAGCTAATTTAGAATCCATTGTTGTATCTGTATAGTTGGGATTATTTTTTTCAATATGTATTACTTTGCATTTATTAATGTTGAATTTCATCTGCCATTTTTTTGCCCAGTCACGCGTTTTTTTAAAATCACTCTAACTCCTGCTTTGGACTTAACTAGGTTGAATAATTTTGTATCATCTACAAATTTTGCCACTTCACTGTTCACCCCATATAATGAACAGCACAGATCCCAGTACAGATCCCTGGGGGAGCCTGCTGTTCACCTCTTTCCATTGTGAAAACTGACCAATTATTCCAACACTTTGTTTCCTGTCTTTTAGCTACTGATGAGCTACTCATCCATGAGAGGACCTTCCCTCCTTAACCTATTTAGTTTCCGTAAGAGCCTTTGGTGAGGGACCTCATCAAAGGCTTTCTAAAATCCAAGTACACTATACTCCCTGGATCACCCTTATCCACATCCTCAAAGAATTCTAAGAGACTGGTGAGGCATGAATTCACTTCACAAAAGCCACGTTGACCCTTCCCCAACCAACCATGTTTATCTGTGTGTCTGAGAATTCTGTTCTTTATTATAGTTTCTACAAATTTGTCCTGTACTGAAATTAGGCTCACCTCTTTTGAGAATTATAATTTGCCCTTGTATAATAGTCAATTTACGTGTTTTGTAAAAGTAATTAAGTTTTAACAATACAAGGATCTCACTACCAGGCTTTTCTGTGAGAGTTACCAGATTTAAAATAGCAACATTTATTGATAGAAAACAATTACAAATACCTTTAATTTACCAAGTTCGAAATGAAACAAATTTGTGCTCATAGGTTGTATAAAAACTGCTGGAAATAATTTTGTGGTTGGTTCAACCTGAAAAAATAGATTTATCACAATTAAAAAGGCATAAAGAGTCACTTACCAGTTTATGTCAATATATATATACTGTACTGCAACTTCTACATGTTTATTAAATAATTGTACACAAGGCATTAAATTGCCCATCAGAAGCCAAACTACAGTTTGCCCTATATTGCACTGTACAATGTACCCCAATCCTTCAAACACTTAGGCACATATTTAATGTTAAGCATGTGAGTGGCCCCATCAGAGTCAAGGGGACCACTCTTGAATTTAAAGGTAAGCATGTAGGTATATGCTTGCAGGATCAGGGTATATATGTATGGTGTGTACTATAAAGTCATCTGTAATGTGTCAGCTATTCTATGATAACCTCTTCTGTTCAAGATGCAGTTTATTACAAACCAAGATTAAGAAAAAAGAAATATCTATTAGTATATAGGTACTCAATCTGGGAAAGAGCTTTGAAATCAAAATTAGGTAAAATTATTTGAATTTAGGCTTTTTTGTTAGGAAAAAAGAGAGGAATCAGGGGTGAAATTCTGTGCAGGAGGGCTGGCTAAAATGGCTTTAACTCACCTCTCAATTCTAGGCAGCTTTGGGGGCCAGAATCACTCAATGTAATTTAGACTGCCCTGGAGGCCCATCTAAATTAAGGCCAACCCTATGGGCAACAGCATTATTTAGTATCTTTGCAGCAATGTGTGCTGAGGCTGTCACGGTTCCTCCCCCACTCTGAACTCTAGGGTACAGATGTGGGGACCTGCATGAAAAACCTCCTAAGCTTATCTTTACCAGCTTAGGTCAAAACTTCCCCAAGGTACAAAATATTACCCCCGTTATCCTTGGACTGGCCGCTACCACCACCAAACTAATACTGGTTACTGGGGAAGAGCTGTTTGGACGCGTCCTTCCCCCCAAAATACTTCCCAAAACCTTGCACCCCACTTCCTGGACAAGGTTTGGTAAAAAGCCTCACCAATTTGCCTAGGTGACTACAGACCCAGACTCTTGGATCTTAAGAACAATGAACAATCCTCCCAACACTTGCACCCCCCCTTTCCTGGGAAATGTTGGATAAAAAGCCTCACCAATTTGCATAGGTGACCACAGACCCAAACCCTTGGATCTGAGAACAATGAAAAAGCATTCAGTGTTTTACAAGAAGACTTTTAATAAAAAATAGAAGTAAATAGAAATAAAGAAATCCCCCCTGTAAAATCAGGATGGTAGATATCTTACAGGGTAATTAGATTCAAAAACATAGAGAACCCCTCTAGGCAAAACCTTAAGTTACAAAAAAGATACACAGACAGAAATAGTTATTCTATTCAGCACAATTCTTTTCTCAGCCATTTAAAGAAATCATAATCTAACACATCCCTAGCTAGATTACTTACTAAAAGTTCTAAGACTCCATTCCTGTTCTGTCCCTGGCCAAGACAACTACAGACAGACACAGACCCTTTGTTTCTCTCCCTCCTCCCAGCTTTTGAAAGTATCTTGTCTCCTCATTGGTCATTTTGGTCAGGTGCCAGCGAGGTTACCTTTAGCTTCTTAACCCTTTACAGGTGAGAGGAGCTTTCCCCTGGCCAGGAGGGATTTCAAAGGGGTTTACCCTTCCCTTTATATTTATGACAGAGGCCCTGACCCTGACCCCAACCCCAGCACTTGCCATATACCAAGCCTCGTGATGGAATCCTTTGAAAGCAGCTTTATCATAGAATCATAGAATATCAGGGTTGGAAGGGACTTCAGGAGGTCATCTAGTCCAGCCCCCAATTTTTGCCCCAGATCCCTAAATGGCCCCCTCAAGGATTGAACTCATAACCCCCTGGCTTTAGCAGGCCAATGCTCAAACCACTGAGCTATCCCTCCCCTCCTGTCTCTCTACAACAGTTCTTCCTCTGGCAAGATATGGGGATTTTTGAGTGCCCTTATGCCTACTCTAGCCCCTTCATGTTAGGTAAACTCTAATTTGTTCTGAAGTAAACTTCAATGCCATATTTTTGTAAGGGGGAAGAAATGAGGGGAGATGTATCATTTAGCCAGTGTAATGTAAAGTTCTGTTTCATATTAGGATTATTTATAGTGAATTAACAGTTTCTCATACAAATGTCAAAGGCATAAAAGCTATTATAATTTTTGGAGAACTTGGAATTAACTATTTCCAATTAGATATAGCATTCGTGTCTAGCCCTGACTGATCACAACATATCACACCTTAAAACTGTGACATTGTAATTTACAGAGAAACTTATGTAGACATTTTTTTATTACTTAAAAATTTTCTCTTCTACCATCTGTATATTTAGATTCCTGGTACTTTACACACAGGAAAAAGTACCAATTTATTTTTAAGAACTCTCTAAAAATATTTCTCAAGTATTTTTCTGTAAATGGAAAAACACCTGACCATGTGGAATGGGATATATTTTTATGGTCTTTCATTTGGTATGTCCTAATTGTTTCACCATTTACAGTGACCCTAAATGAGTAAAATAAACATTTATATCACATCACTGAATATTTCATATAATATGCATGTATACTACACGTAGCATGTATGTGCAGTTAGTGTACTAGATATGCTGTGTATCAGTGTAAAGTGTCACAAGCTAAAAAGTGTGGCAAACTGCTGAAGGCTGCAGAATTGTGCATTGCAAGTTCTGTAGGTCACTCAGACAATCAATTTTATTCTCTAGAAAAACCACAAAATGCCTTAAATGATCATGCAATCACATCCGGCAAAACATACACTGTAGGTATCCAACACGTCCTAAGCTGATGTATTTTAAGGGAAATACACTCTCAGCATTGGGTTAGATACAAAATATATGGATTTCTAGCCCCTGGAAAAAAGCAAAATGTGCAATGGTTATACAGCCTGTGATTTACGCAGTCTTTCCCTAAGAAGCAGGAAAACAAAGCATCATAGATTGGAAAGCAACATTTTAATACAACAAAGTTGGAAAAATACTGAACGTATCCTAGATATTCTTTTGGAAATTGACTAAACATGGTAAAATTCTTTGCTATTTGCTAGTAGGTAGGTTGACTAGATAGATAGATACTTACTTTCTCTCTCTCTCAGTTTTAATAATTTACTTTTTATTTTCTAATCCTGTGTGAAGGTCAACACATTGTTACTAGCCTTGAATAAAATAAACTGCCTTCATAAATCTATATTAAAGATTCCATTTCTATTTTTTATGATTTGATATTGGTATGACAATTAATTATAAATGTCTCTATTAAATATATATTATTTTTCATTTCCTCCTTATTATATTAAATATAGAAAAAGGTTTCTGAACTTTCTAACAGTATATAATGAATAGGTCTAGAGCCACTCATTATTTTGGTCACTGGGCCTTTGTGACTGAAGATCCAGCATACAAATATTGCTCCTCTGCTCCACTTAAGAAAATTGAAAAATGGAAATAGTTACAACATTAGAATAACAATTATTTCAGTCTTTGTCCAGGGATCTGGCTGAACTATCAGTCACTTGCCCAAAGGACGTGACTGAAAAAAATCTCATTTATATTTTACGATTTTCATCCAGAAGTGTTTAAAAAGAAAGACAAAGGCCAAACACAGTTGTTTTCATTATTATTTTGAAAATTAGAGCAAAGAAGTAAACAATTTGAAATAGCTTAAAAGTTATTGAGACATGATTCATGTGCAGATTTTTAACTCTTTATTGCCTAAGTACTTTCACAGAAAATACACCTTTATAGGAAGGGCTACGCTCTGTTTTTTAGTAGACCAGTTTTAGTAGACCACATTAATTTAAAAAAAAAAAATCTGAAAACCACTCAATATGTTCAAAAGTGTTTTCTAGGAAAAGAATACTTGAAAAAAAGAGAGAAGTCCTTTCATGATATTCTGTTTTAAATTTAGTACAAAGACCCTGAGTTTTAATGGCTTGCACATAATAGAAACATCATTTTGAAAGCTGCCACATCAGGAATAATAATAATGCTAACGTTATCACCACATTTCCCAGGGAGTTCTTTGCAAAATTAAGAAAACACCTAAATGAACTATCCTTGCATCTAACAAACAAGGAATGCTACAAAAAATAACAGACCTAATTGTTCTTATGAGAACAATAAATTCCATGTCTTTATTCAGCAGCTGTTACCTTGATCTAAAACTGGCCATAAAAATCAGGGATCTCACTACAATAGTTTTCAAAGAAAGCAGCACACAGCATTTAATTTAAATATAGTTTAAAGAGTTAAGGGTAATTTTAGTTAACACATACTTTTTTGTGTCTACCCAAGGGTTTTTTGTTAACTTGTTTTTCTATTATTTTTTTTTAAATAGGATGCCAAAACTGCTTGAGCTCCATTGCAACAGAAACTCTAGTGCACATGGCTCTCTGGCACTGGCAACCATGCTCAGTACCTAACCATGCCACAAGCAATTCTTATTGACATAGTGCCGAAAATAGCTGTGACAGGTAGAAAACCATCTCTGCACTATGGCTTAAAATCTTTGTAAATCTGGTGGAGCCAATTGGTGTTAGGAACATTGGTAATTTTTTGGCAAACAAGTAGGTTAGGCTATGGTGTAATAAATTAATGATTGTTGTTCATGCCCCATGAAGCACCCGCAGATGGAGGGATACGCCTTGGGGCCAAGTGCAAGCTTTTGGGAATTGCTTGGTGGGAGTGGGGAAAGAGGCAGATGGCCTGTCTCTGCTCTGGGAAATTCCCAGTACAGTGTATGCTGCTGCTACAGCAGCAACCAGGCCTTAGAATATTCAGAGATTTTGGCACACTGACAAAATTAAGCAATAACAATGCAAGCCAGAAATGGTTTATATTGATTTTCAACACCTTATAACTCATCCAAATTTGAAAAAAATAATAATGGGACAAGAAAATGGCAGGGGTTTTTCCCTGCAAATTTCAAAGGTCTGCTGCAAACAATGGAAGTGTAAGAGGTTCTCAAAAAAGGATTGCAAGAATTGTTTATAATAGAAAATAACATATAGGGGTCAATACCAGCTCCCTTTATAAAAAAGTGGTCCGCATAAAACATTTGTCTTATGTCGTCTATGTCCACTAGAGGGCAACATTGTCAAAGGCACCATCCAGCAAGCGTTAGTGTTACACGTACAAAGTAGCCTGTTCTAATATGGGGACAAATACAATTTTTTCAACTGTTCTCATTCCTATCTAAAAAGCATACAATTCTATGTGGATATTTTCTAAGTGGAACATCTTTAATATTATCCACCTATAGCTCTTGAAATGTAGATATTTTTTCATATGGACCTAGTATAGACCTGGGCGTGCAAAATCTCCTGACTAGTTTACCCAACATGTTTAGCACCATTTCCATTTCACACATCCTCCGTGTTGTTTATGTACATTTCATATGATTTACTATAATGGAAAACTAACAATGTGGAACTACTCTCCTGAAGTCAACCAAAATATTGTGTTACAGTTTCCAATAGATGGAAAGAACAGAGGTTCAGTGCCTAGTCCCATGGCTGATCACAAAGCATTCACCTCCATTTATTCAGCTTGCCTGTTAGCTATTTTGCTACTGGCAGGTTTTACAACTTATTAAAACCTGGAATCCAAGCTGGTATTGCGTCAATGTGAACACTCCAAAATAATAAAAGGGGGTAACAAAATACCCTCAAAATAGAAAAACTATTTGAGATGATGCTTCAATCAAGCCACACTCCTCAGTCTATAGTGCTAACCTTGCTTTTAGCACCCACAAAAAGCCTCTTACTCAACTTGTGCCTCTGAGTCCTTTAATAGTGTAGTTTTTATTGTTTAATTTATCTTAATGCTATTTAAGTGAATTTGGGGGGAATCCAGAAAAAGGATTGACAAATTGGCAGCATTGGAAAAAGCAGTCCTCTAAGTTAATCAGAGAGCAGCTACACACAGTGGGCAACAGCACTGCAAGCTTCCAAATGAGCCTACCCCACTTTTAGGGGTTGAGAAATAAACATTCAAGCACATTCATTCACTGCCTTCTCTTCTAAGGCTGTCAAAAAGAGGAGTGAATTAGAACCAAATTTGATGATGGATTTTATTATATATAGACACTTGTCCAGGTTGGAAGCAGAGTGAGACCCACCAGCTCCTTTCATATAGGCCTCCAAATAGCTACCAACTGGCAACAATTTTTGTTCACTGCCAGCCAGAGATAGATTCACATGAGTAGTTTATATCCTTTTTTTCAGAAGGTTCTGTATGCTATTATCTGTTGCTAGTGACAGCTTTTTTAGTATATGATGACAATGACTTACAAAATAAGGAATTGTTTTTCAAGTAACTAATATAATTTGTAATAGTTCAGTCTGTTAGGCTCCTTCTGCAGAAGAAAGTGAAGTGGACTGCTGGTACAATAATTCACTGAACATTGTTTTATTGAAATAAACATCTAGATCTGAAATATGGCCATTTCATTGCTAGACTGAATGTTGGATAGCTTGTTTGGAGATCACAGTGCTTTCTAAAAGTCACAGCAGCATGAGAGGGCCCAATCCTGCAAAAGATCCTTGCATACAAATTCTACTGAAGTCAACCGAAGATGTCTCAAATACAGAGGGGCAAAATCAGGTTTAGAGGACAGACAGATTAATCACCCAGTAATTTCTTGTTTAACCAATTTAGAGTAAGTGTTTTAATTGTAAGAAAAATTATAGTTTTTAAAGTTTTCACTTCAGCATTTACACTCCATGTATAGGTTTTGCAAATAAAAAGTTTTCAAAATACTAAAAAGAAAATAAATATTGTCATTATTTTTAAAGTTTAATAACAAGGTTTACTTTTAATTTAAACATTTCCTTGCCATTCCACAAACTCAGATGTGACAGTATTGTGTTAGCTACTGCGTAAATAAAAGCATAAAGTAAACTGACCAGTCTAGTTTCACCATCTAAGCTGAAAAAAGGAGCAAAATGTTTAAGAAATGAAATTTAAGAGTATACTTAACTAGAGATTGAACTAAACCCAGTCACCAGATCCCCAAATTCCAGAGTTCTGGGGGACATACAAAACCTGAACCAAGATCCAAAAGTTGTATATGGTCGCTATTCAAATATTTAGTCAAACCAGATATCCAGATCCAAACTTTGGGGTTCCTGAAATCTGGATCTGATTTCTGAAGCCAAAATCTACCTCCACTCTAAATCATTCTGGCTTCCTTTCTTGATATGTTACATATTAAAGAATGATTTTTAAATAAAATTTAATAAAATAAAAATGATCAAACAAAATATTGGCATATAGGAGAGACGAACGGTCTGATCAATATTTTTTCCAACAAATATTTTTCTGTTAATATCAGTACTATTTTCTCTGTTTAAAAGAATTATTGGAAACAGGAGAAATGTGGCATTAGATGAGCAGATTTTTCATTTTATCAACACACATTTCAAAAGATAATGATATCAGAAATATGTGCTGTTGTCACAGGAAAGTTAGACATCTGGCGAAGAAAGAAATAATCTTTGTTAAAGCAGCCAACTTGATAGCTAATTTTCTGAAAAGCTGCTAATACCTGATAACAAGTGCCAAGGTCTTTTCCATTGGCTGTGAATGACAACATTCCAGTACCCAGGTCAACTAGGCATCCAATTTCTAAATCAACATTACTGCGACTTGATCTCTGGGAATTAGCAGAAATGTCTCCACCCCAAACCATGTAGCAGTTACTGCGCTTCACACTGAAAGAAAAATATCAAGAACAATGAAAACTAATTATTTGTATGAAAGCTTATGCTCAAATAAATTTGTTAGTCTCTAAGGTGCCACAAGTACTCCTGTTCTATTTGCTAGATTGTGACTGATTAAATATAAAGGTTAAGATGGACATTAAATAATTTTTTTTCCACTAATAACTAGAAATTCTGAGGGAGAGGTCAGATTTTTTACTGTTTTGTTGTCATAATGAAGAAAGAACATCTTAAAATATAAAGGAACTTCGTTTTACTGATCACTGTTTGTACTGACCATTTGTCAAATGAACAACAAACTTACTTTGCAAAGCCATTTCTCACTTGTCCTGGTGTCTTTACTTGCACTTATACCAACGAATCAATATTCGCTTGGACATGGTTCAGTTTGGAAAGGCCCTCTCTAATGTTCTTTGCAGATTTCAAAAACATGAATGAATTTCTTACTTTTCTGAATGCCACTCAGCTGTCACATGCCTGATTTGGAAAGCATGAGTTCACCTGTAGTGATTATTCAGGTGTAACAATGAAAGGAGGAGAGCTGGGCAAATTATTAGTTGAAACAGAATGCCCCCTATCGGACTTTAACAGCACCACCTAAAATTTGTTAATTAACAAATATATGATTTAGTGACTAGTTCCATCTAATACTTGAATTTAAGTGAGCATTAAAACACGATCCATTATTACTTCTGTTTCATTCATCTTTGTGGATAATAAAGTAAAATTCCTTTCCAACAACAAGTAAATAGGTAATTTAAAAAATATATTCTTTAATACGTGATATGCAAGTCCCCTACCTTTCATGAACCCTGCCTCTTTCATCACCTAAAGTAACTGTCACTGTGCTATTTTTGTTTAGGTCGAAATTTTCACTGTAAAAGTGGTAGTCAGGTGTTACCCAGCCAACCCAGACAGAGGATGGGTCTTGACCAGCAAATATTCGTACTGAGTAATAGTACTGAAAAGAGAAAAAGTAGTGGGTCAGTGACAGAAAACTGAATTGTATTATGAAGACAAAAATAAGAAACATTCTTAACAAATACAGGAAGAGACCACCAAATATACATTCAGAGTTAAAAAAAAAAAAAAAAAGCACAGTTACTGTGCACGCTCTGAAACATGAGAAAATGGTCTCCCCTTATATAGAAATACTACAGTTAGTAAAGTAGCAGTAGTACTACAATAAAGAAAAAATAATCCACAATAAAGACAGAGTTTAGATATATATTTAGAAACATAAACATAGGCACCAAATTTTAAAATTTTGGCCAATGTGGATACACACAAATAAAATCACTGGAAAGTATTTTCCAGGGATTTTCAAGAGACCCTTTTTAAATGAGCATATTACCATGCAGCAAACATTAAGCAATGAAAAGCATAACTGAGCATATTTACTTACTGTTGTAGTGTGAAGAGCAGTTTCTTGGTTCTGTTTTCTGGAGGAAAAAAGTAGCATTGTAGTAATTTGGTAGTGTAAAGCATTAAGTGACACTGTATATATATATTTTTTTTTGAATACTTGAAATAAATTGCTCATATGGATTAGTTTCTGTTTGTTGGGCAAACAGTACTTTCATGCCCAGAGTCAATGGAATGCAACAACCCTTTCTAGAGAAGATCAAGGAAGGAAGGTGATGCATATGTGATCATTCCCATTGACATGAGGAAGAACTGTAGAGAGAAATATTTACAACAGCCAACCAAAGATAAATGGTCTTTTTCCTTCCCTGAGCATATTTATTGCTGCATTTGCAGTACACATGAACTAAGAAGAGGAGTGGAAATAGGAAATAGGGTGGAGATTATATAATATAAATTCAAGATTAGAGGTTAAGTAAAAGATTCTTGCCTGGCTTTCAGAGGTGCTGAATCCCTGGAAATCCTGCTGATCTCACTGGGATTTTTGAGTGCTCAGCACATCTCAAAGTCAAGCCAATAAATAACTAGAGCCCTCTTGCTACATTTCTTTGGTTAGATTCAATTCTTGTTTGGATATCTAGTGCTCTGCAGCAAATTTTTGTTTTAAGGTTATTTAAATCTTCACATTTAAAATGCTGTGCTTTCTTAATAAATAAAGAACATCAGTAACATAAATCCTATACAATTACAGTGTGTGGGAGGAAAATGAATGGGAAGTACTATGTGTAAAAAAGAGAATAATGGAGAATCGTTTATTAAATTTCGACTAGAAGTTTACCACAAGATGATTAAATATAAATCTAACCTTTTTTGGAAAGCATCAGCAGATGCACTTGTCACACCAGTGCCATAGTTAAAGGATGAATGGAACTCAATGGGCATGCTCAAACGGCAATATATCATGTCTGCATTGCTGTTCTGTGTGCCAAATGTCTTGTGGGTCACTTTCAAGCAAGGTGGGCTGTCAATGGTTCCATCGATTCTCGTTATCTAAAAATCATAAAAATAATATCAAATTCATTTAGAAAACTGAGAAACACATTATGGAAATTTTGTATTGATTCATGCTGAATTCAGCTGACCAAGAATTAACTTATAATGAACAGGTAGCTGTTTAAACTTTTCATCCTCACACAACAAAGTCAAGCCAAATGTCCAGTAGAGAAAAATCCAAGAAAGACAAATATTATTTGCATTGTTAATCTCTTACACTCATAATTCAAAAGGTTTTTTTTAGATTCTCACTTTAATTTTAATATAGAGTCCCAATGACTTCTATCTTGATGTATGGTCAAGGTGACTGAACAGACCCTCAACATAAGAAGGCAGATAAAAAGGGTAAAAAAGGAAAAGGTAGAAAATATAAATTTGGATACAAAAGAAATTTAAAATAATCCACGGTTGGCATGCTTTGAGTACCCAAATGACTGTAGTGCACCAGTATGAATGAGTAATACATACATAAAGAACAACAATGAACATCCACATGGGGTGACAACACTACCATAAATGAAGTGGGAGACAGACAAGGAGATCATCTGAAATTTTAGCCAACATTAGTTAATGCAATCCTAGGATACACCAGGTGAGATATTTCCAATAGCAATAGAGAAGCGTTACCTCCGTTATACAAGACAGTGGTGAGATTTCATCTGGAATACTGTGTGCAATTCTCATCTCCCATGTTTAAGAAAGATGAGTTCAAACTGAAACAGGTGCAGAGGAGGCTACTAGGATTATCAGAGGACTGGAGATTCTGCTTTATGAGAGGAGGTTTAAGGAGCTTAGTTTGTTTAGATTAACAAAACAAAGATAAGGGGAGATATGATTGCTCTCTACAAAATACATCAGTGGGATAAACACAGGGAGGAGGGGTATAATTTAAGTTAAGGGCAATGTTGGCACAAGAACAAATGGACATCATTTAGTTATCAAGCTATCAATATCAAGTTTAGACTTGAAATTAGATGAAGGTTTCTAATGATCAGAGAGCGAAATTCTGGAATGGCCTTCCAAGGAGAGTAGTGGGGGGCAAAAAACCTAACTTGTTTTGAGCTTGATAATTCATGTAGGGGATGCTATGATGAGATTGCCTACAATAGCATATGACCCATCCATGACTGCTATTAGCAAATATCTCCTATGGCCAGAGATGAGACCCTAAATGGAGAGGGATCTGAGTTATGATAGAGAATTCTTTCCCAGATGTGTGGCTGGTGAGTCTTGCCCACATGCTCGGGGTCTGATCACCATATTTTGGTTTGAGAAGGAAGTTTCCCCCAGGTCAGCTTGGCAGAGACTCTGGGGAGTTTTTGCCTTCCTCTGCAGTGTGGGGCATGGGTCACTTGCTGGTTTGAACTAGAATAAATGGTGGCTTCTCTGTAAATTGAAGTATTTAAATTAAGATTTGAGGACTTCAGTAACTCAGCCAGAAGTTATGGGCCTATTATAGGAATGGGTGGGTGTGGTTGTGAGGCCTGAGATGTGTAGGAGATCAAACTACACCACGATGGTCCCTTCTGGCCTTGAAGTCTTTGAGTAATAGCTTTATTATATATTACCTTATGACAGTAAGTATCACTGAGGATTTACAGTCTTGGCATGACTAAGTCAACAGTTTAGAAACAGGTGTCTTCTTAACATGCAACGTTACCTCAATATGAGCATGATTTTTTGGCACGTTGACAAAAGTTGGTAAGCGTTTGCTAAACCACATAGCGACATCTCGGTTCATGTTGACAGCAAAAGGTTCAAAACCCTCTTGAAGGCCGCACATTGTATAATACTTGAAGGTGCTGGCATTCATTCCAAGGTTCATACGGCCAATCTGAGACAAACCCAGTGAGCAAATTGGGACTAAACCTAAATAAATGACAAAACAGAAAACAAAACACAATTTACCTAGAGAACACAAGCATTTATTTTGGATTCTATTCAATGTAAATTTAACCTCAGTTCATTTAAGAATTAAGAAAGGTTAACATTCCGATACATGAACATGGGTGAAATTCATTTCTGTCGTGAGGGCCCATGCAAGGCCACATCACTTCACTTATTCTCCCTTTTAAGGACTTCAGTGGGGCACAATTGCTGCAGAGGGCTTTGTGTTGGACCTCTGCACCAGGATGAGGTTCATCCTTACTACAACATTTATGTAAACAAACAGACAGTTATATCTGAAACAAACATGAAAATACGTGAACTTGAAGAGGTGGTTTAGGATAGGTCTACACTGCAAATCTGAGAGCCTGGGTCAATTGAGTCAGGCTCACAGGGCTTGGGCTGAGGTGTAGATGTTCTTGCTCAAGCTGGAGCCTGGATTCTGAAACCCAGGATGGAGGCTGGATCTCAGAGCCCACTGCTATTTTTAGCCCCACAGCCCAAGCCCTGTGAACCCAAGTCAACTGACCCGGGCTCTGAGACTCAGTGCCACAGGATTTTCTTTGAAGCATAAACATACCTTTAGGGGTCTAACCATCAGGTTTGAAAAACCCAAGTTTGCTTGAACCAGTCATTCAAATACAGGAAGGATCAACTCAGTTCTTAATTGTTCTGAGGCAAATAAAACATAGGTTCATACAGCTTACTGAATGGAGATATTTAAGGTGCAATCTTAATACTCAAGGCCATGTCTGCTCAGTGTGAACATTAAAAATCCCACATTTTCTGTAAGGTCTCACTGGGTGTCCTTGGCCAAAATTTCCCTTCACCCCAATGTGTGGTAGTTGGTTGCCTAGCTCCCACACCCATGCCTGTGTGTGTTTTATTGTCTTGTAAAGTCCTTTGAGTGCCAATTCTTCAGGATGAAAAAGTTATATACATAAAATTACCACTCACACCTCCAAACTTATTTTAGGCAAAAAATCAGCATGAATTTCTATGTGAACAAAAATACAAACTGAATTCAAATACATATCAAATATGCAAGGGAATACAATTATCTACACAGCCAAAAAGCAACACAAAGGGCTGGGCCACAAACTTTTTCCAAAACTCAAAATAAGACTAGATGGACTTGAAATTTGTCTTAAGAATTTTTTTGTTAAAGGCCTTTCACCGTTTCTCCTTAGGGTCCCAATTTGCTTCTGGTGCACTCAGAGTCAGGCTGAAGACCAATGGGAACCAACCCAGGAACTAAACTTCCTATGTATTAGCAGGGCTTTGATGCCCTTCACGGTTCCAAGTCCTGCAGCACTTTTCTTGTGGACCTTAAAAACTCTATAGGAGCATGTAAACTTTAAACGAATCACGGTTCCACAAATTAGCAACCCTCCATCTGCTGAGTTTATCAAGCCCATGAGATTCAGAGCTCACGGATCTGGGGAACATATAAATATGAGAAGATCTGTATCCTCCTACAAAGCTTCTAATGTGCACAGGAGGAGTGCTGTGCTAATACAGGTCTTAAAAATACTCCATAATGCACTTGCTCATACTATTGTCGTAGTAGTGCCCAAAGGTCCCACGGCTTCTTTGTGCGAGGCACTATACAAGTACATAGGTAGACATGGCTCGTTCCCCCAAAGAGTTTAGTGAAAATAAGATATAAGAAGCGAGTGTAACAAACAATAAAAGTGAAACGGGGAGGGAAAATGAAGGTAACAGTAATAAAAGGGATACATTTGCATAGGCCAATAACATGCAATTTGATGGCTCTGGATCATATACATTTTTAAAATGTAATTATCATTTAAAAAATTTCCTATGAAACCATAACCCCATGTTCCCTCTACAGAGAAAGTTACCCTGGGCTTTATACCTATTTTATTTCGTTTGTTTTCCTTTCTTCTCTACAGGCTATCCCCGAACCTCCCCTCTACCCAGTGACGAGCTGCCAAAATCTTAACAACGGGTTCCCTCCTCACCCCACGAGGGGGTCGTTGCCCACCCCTGCCACCCAGGACCGTTGCCCCATCCACCCCCTCCCCTGTCCCCTGACTGCCCCCAGAACCGGGCAGGAGGGTCTCGTGGGCCACCGTAGTGGGTGTCCACTCCGCCCCATGACTAAGAGCCAGAGGGACCTGCCGGGGGGCGAGGTGGGAAATCCTGGCGGTGCTTACCTGGGGCAGCTCCCAGGAAGCATTCGGCAGGTCCCTCTGGCTCCTAGGGGCGGGGGAGTGTAGCTAAGGGGGGAGCAGGGCGAGCGGCCGCTCCCTCACTGATCACATCAAAAGTGGCGCCTTAGGCACCGACTCCCTGGGTGCTTTGGGGCTGAAGCACCACCCATGGGGAAAATTTGTTGGGTGCAGAGCCCCCACCAGCATCTCCCCACCCCATGCCCAGCTCCAGATCACCTCACCTCTGCTCCGCCTCCACCCCTGAACACACTGCCCCACTCTGCTTCTCCACCCCCTCCACCGGCTTCCCGCGAATCAGCTGTTCGGCGGGAAGCCTGGGAGAGCTGAGAAGCAGGCCATGGCTTCACACTCAGGCTGAGGGTGGTGGAGGTGAGCTGGGGTGGGTAGAGGTTCCCCTGTGTGCCCCCCACCCCCGGTTACCTGCTGCAGCGTGGGCGGCCCTCCTCGTGCCCCTCCGCCCCAGCTCACCTCCGCCTCCCTGGGTGTAAGCGGGAAGCTGTGGCCTGCTTCTCATCCTGCCCCAGCTTCCCGTGCGAACAGCTGATTCGTGGGAAGCCTGGGGGAGTGGAGAAGCAGAGTGGGGCGGTGCGTTCAGGGGAGGAGGCGGAGCGGAGGTGAGCTGGGGCCGGGGGTGGGGTGGGGCGGGGAGCTGCCGGTGGGTGCTCTGCACCCACCAAATTTTCCCCTTGGGTGCTCCAGGGCTGGAGCACCCATGGAGTCAGCGCCTAAGGCGCCACTTTGGGCCAGTTAAATTTAGAAGCCCTTTTAGAACCGGTTATCCCTCGCGGAACAACTTGTTCTAAAAGTGCTTCTAAATTTAGCAACTGATTCGGACAATGATTCAGACAGCAGGTTCGGACAATGAGAGAAAGCTCGAGGGGCGCTGTGACAGGGTTGGGACTCACCACCCCACCGCCTCCTGCTGTTCACTCTGGTAATTAGCTCAGTTCATGCGGCATGCCCTCTGCCGGTGGTGTCCCGTCCATCTCTCGTCCTCAATTGGCTTCTCGACCCGCATTACTCCCAGCTCGCGGCGTCCTCTTCAGGACACTGCCCTCCAGCAGTGCACCCAAGCCCACACTCGCCCCCTTCTGGGGGGGGGGTTAACAGCAGTCTTTTCTCTTCACCCCAGCTGCAGTGGCCAACCACATCCACAAAGTCTAACCCCTTCTATCAGGGGTTGGGTGCAGTCTGCTATGGCCACTCCTAATGGCCAGGTGTAGTACAAGGGGGAAGGGGGGACGCAGGCCCGCCCTCTACTCTGGGTCCTGGGCCAGGGACCCTCTGGTGGCAGCCTCCCTACCCTCCTTTACTCCCCTTTTTTGCCTCTCCTCTCTGGGCGCTTCCCCTTCGGCCCGCTTGCACCTTATGGGCCCTTCTATCAGGGCCTGCAGCCTGGCAGGTATTGGGCTGGAGCTCTCCTCAGCTCCCCCAAGCCTGCCCAGCACTGCACTGTCCTGGTTGCTGGTCTCCTTCGCTCAGGAGACAGACCTTCTCCCTTGAAGGTCTGAGAGAGACTGCCTGCTCCCTTCCTGGGCAGCCTTTATATAGGGCCTAGCCTAGCCCTGATTGGCTGGCTGTATATACTGGCCCTGACTGGCTCTCTAACAGGCCCTCCCTGATTGGCTGCCGCCTTGTGCAGCTGCTCTGGCCTGTTGTAGCCCAATCTGGCATGGGGGTGGGGCACCGCCGCACCACAGGCACATATCGCCATGCACATCAGGTAAAGGTACCATGCTTATGTGGGCCATGTTGGGACTATGAGGATAACCTTGGCCTTGTCTGTTCATATCTTGTGTATCACGTGTGATACCATTGGAATCAGTGGGAAAGTGTACAAGAGGCGTGCATCCCATATGATGAGAAAGGCGTCCCCAGTGACCAGGGTTCCATTCCTGCTCTCAAGCAGGACATTGCGCATTTGCTGTTCATTGGGGAGTGCCCCACTGGTGGAAAATGGAGAGCAAAACTCTCCCATTCATTTCCCATTCGTGGCCTCAAGAGATGTATCTGCTTAGCATGTCCACCATCGGATTCTGGCAGCTGGGAAGGTAGGAGGCCAAAATGTTTATGTTGTGGTGTATGCACCAGTTGCACAGTTTCATGGCTTGAGTGCACAGTGAATGAGATCGAGCACCCCCTGGTCTATTGATGTGAAACATGCTGGTAATGTTTTCGGTCATGATGTGAATTGATTCGTTCTGTATGTACAGTAGGCAGTGTCTGCAGGCATTGCAGGCCACGCATAGTTCTAGCAGATAGATGTGTAACTGAGTCTCCATGGGAGACCATTTGCCTGGAACTGTGTGCAGGTGGCTACGGGCACCCCAGCCTATCAGTGAGGCATCTGTCTTGATTACTATTGAAGGGGTTTCCTGTTGGAATGGGATGCCCATGCAAACATTTTCTGGTCTTGTCCATCAGCGTAGAGAGTCCAGGATACAGAGTGGTACCGTAAGTCACTTGTGTAGGCTGTGCTTGCTGGGTATGTATACCAAGTTCAGTCAGCCCTGAAGACAGCTGTAGGCTTGCATGTTGTACCACAAACCTTGTGGCTGCCATATGTCCTAGCAGTTGCAGGACAGTACAAGCTGGTATTTGGAGGCTGACTCTTACCTCTGAGATAAGGTTTGTCAGAGTTGTGAATCTGTTCAGGGCAGTGATGCCTTGGTGTCTATGGAATCAAGATGTGGCCCGATTAATTCCAGTTGTTGGACAGGAACTAAAGTGGATTTTCGTTCATTTATCTGTAGTCCTAGATCCCTGAATAGTGTGATCGTTGTCTGGACTGAGTCCACTGCTCCTTGCTGAGTTGAGCCTTTGAAAAGGAAATTGTCCAGGTAAGGGAAAATCATTATTCCCTGTTTGCGTAGATGTGCTGCTACTACCGCTAGGGTTTTGGAGAAAACTCTTGCTGTGGTGGATAGGCTAAAAGCTAGTACTCTGTACTGGAAGTGTTCCTGTCCTACTGTGAAATGCAGGAATTTCCTGTGACAGGGGTGTATAGTAACATGAAAATAAGCATCTTGAAGGTTGAGGGCTGAAAACCAGTCCCACTTTTGCAGCGCTGGAAGTATTGTGCCAGTGTCACCATTTTGAACTTTTGAATGTTGAGTTTCCTGAGATCCAAGATAGGTCTCCATCCCGCATTCTTCTTCTGGGTCAAGTAGTAGAGGGAGTAGAACCCTCTCCCCATGTATTGAGAAGGTACTCGTTCCACAGCACCTAGTTGTAGAAGACGATTGACTTCTTGCCATAACAGGTGCTCGTGAGAAGGGTCCCTGAAGAGGGATTGGTAGGGTAGGTGGTCGGGAGGTAAAGGGCATGGTATATCCCGATCGTACAATCTCTAACACCAATTGGTCCATTGTTATTGATGCCTACATGTGGTAGAATGGGCAAAGGTGGCATCCATAGCATGGGGACAGATTGGGTGAAAGCGCTGCCTGGTGAGGGAGGTCGTCCAAACCCTCGACCAAAACTTCAAAATTGTGGCTTGGGTGGAGCCAACTGAGAAGTCAATGGTTGATCTTGAGGTGGCGTCGCTGATGATGTCTTTGGTTCTCGTATTGTCGCTGTTGTTGCTGTCAGTTGGAAGAGTAATCCCAGTTCCTCTGGTAAGGCTGGTATCGTCTTCTCTTCACAGATGGTCTGTAGATCCCCAAAATGCAAAGGTGGCTCGAGAATCCTTCACTGAGTGGAGCACCTCATATGTCTTGTTCAAAAAGAGCTTCTCTCGGTTGAAAGGTAGGTCCTCGACCTTGGTTTGAAGTTCTTTAGGTATGCCAGAGGACTGCAACCAGGATACCTGGTGCATGACTATGGAATGACAATGGTTCTGGCTGCTATGTCCACGATGTTTAAAGATGCTTGGAGGGTTGTTTTAGCTATGAGCTGACCCTCATTTATAATAGCCTGGAATTGTGATGGTTTCTCCTCAGGGAGCTCCACTGTGAATGAGCTGAGTTTCCCTTAATTATCATAATCATATTTAGCCAGCAAGGGTGAACAGTTTGTGACTCAGAATTGTAATGTCGCCAAATAAATTTTTTATCCAAAGAGGTCAAGCCTCTTATGTTCTTTATCTTGTGGGATCTATCTAAACTGTTGTTGTTTGCCACATTGATTAGCGGCGTCGACCACCAAGGAGTTGGGAGGCAGGTGCGAGAAGAGGAAGTCCACCTCTTTGGTGGGGACATAATACTTTCTATCCACCCTTTCGCATGTCAGTGGAATTCAGGTTGGCATCTGCCCGACTGTCTCCGCTGGTTTTAAGATTGGCAGAGTGATTTTGAAAGTAGATGCAGGTTGTAAGATTTGTACCAGCTTGTGTTGGTTTGTCTGTACTTCCTCCAAAGGCATGTCCTGGCTTTGGGCAAGCCACTTAAACAATTCCTGGAACTGTTTGAAGTCATCCGCCGAGGTAGGCGGCAGTGGCATGATTGCGTCATCCAGGGACGAGGAAGAATTGTGAACAGGAGGAGATGTCACTTCCTGATCAGGGGCTGTTTCTGTGTGATCCCCAGCATCCTGGGCCTTCATTGGTTTCGGGGTGGGAGACATGGGATTAGACCTCAACTCGCCTCTATGAGCCACGCGTAGCCTGGATTGGGGGCCCTGGGAAGTCACCAGTTCCCAGTGTGCCCATTGCATTAGGAAGGCCATTGGTGGATATATCCACGGTGGTCCGTAACATCGTTGGGCTGGCTGGTTATGAGGGTATTTAGGACCCATCTGGCTCCAGGTTGGTCGTCGGTCTTTCGGTGATGAGTGGTGCGGCAAGAAAGTGTGTGGTTCATCATCATCATTACAGGGTGAGTGTACCACACTGTGAGAAGTTCGGGGATCTCCTCTATAACTTACTTGACTCCATCTCCTTTACTTGGGACTTGGAGGTGCCCGGAGCATTATAGGTGCTCACCTGAGCATGTGTCAGCATCGGGGGTAGTGACCTGGCAGGAGACCATCTACTTTTCCATGGTGCTCTCTGTGGAGACATCTGCGCCCTCTTCCTTGGTCTTTTAGAGGAAGCCATGTCTTCTGTCTCTGCAGGTGGGTGCCTGGAGAGGAGGTCCATTGTTCTGGCTCTGGTTGGATTGATTTCTCCATCAGTATCATTTTCAAGCGGAGATCTCGGTCACGTCCAGCTCTCACTTTCAGATTACTGCAGTGGGTGCATTTTTGCGGGATATGCATCTCCCCACGACATCAGACACAAAAAGACTGTCTGTCTGAAACAGGCACTGCTTTGCGGCAAGAGCCGCATCGCTTAAAGGCTGGGTAGCCACGCAGCTCTGACGGTTAATGGATCCCGGTATGGGGAGGGTAAACTGGGAAAGTAAACTTTTATTTCTTAAAAACATCACGCTGACTAACACTAACTATAACTTGTAAAAAAAAAACCCTAACCACTATGTAAACTGCTATATTTTTAAAGGTTTGGTGAGAGTAATGAACACTGCCCCTGAGCTCCATCTTCACCCAAGGAAGGTTGAGAAGGAACTGGAAGGCTCGGGTCATGCACGTGCTAGACGTGGCACCAACAGTAAGGCGAGATGCCTACTGCGCATGCATGACCTGCACAGACACTGCTACCATAAATCTCAGATTGATAGCACCAGGACACACCTGAAGTGGAACATCCACAGGGACAGCACTTAAAGAAGAAGGGATGGATTACTTGATGATTGCCTTGTTCTGTCCATTCTCTTTGAAGCATCTGGCATTAGCCACTGTTGGAAGACAGGACATTGGGCTAGATGGACCATTGATGTGACCCATTATGGCTGTTCTTATGTTTTTATGGTATCAGGAAGAAACACAGTGAGTAGCAGTGGTTGGTAATGTGAAAAAGTAGTAATGACTATTACACCGTGGCACATAAAAATGCAAAATGAAGGTGCAGGACGAAGAACTGTCTGAATTCACATGAGACAAGTTAAGTGTTTGAGGAAATGATTTTGTGTAGAACTAAATAACCAGAGTGCCACCAGAGACTAAAAAAGTGATAAATATAAAAATTGCCAGATAATTACTAATCAGCATGAAGTTATTACCATTGCAAGGACACTACATTCTGCTTTACATTTTGGGGGAAATGGCAATAAAACCAAGAAAGAACAATTAAAAATGCCACTTGGGTCCTCTTTGACAGAACCATATAGTAAGGGTTGCTCTATAAGGTGGGGTGAGAGAGAGGAAGGAAATTTACTGTAGGTTTTTTTTTAATGAACCATGTAGAGGCCAGGGAAAAGAGAAGTTGAGATGAGACAGACAGAGGCTGAAAAAAATGCATAAACTGGAGCCAAGTCAATATTCATCTTGTAAAAATTGGTGTCCTACTGCTGGTGCAGAATAACGTATACCGTTAGTGAGTGAAATGATCCCAAATGTAAAAATGTTCTCTGACCACATGTGTGTAATCTGCATTGACATGAGTGATGATTGTGCGTGCTCATATGAATGCATAAAGCTAATTATATAAACAGCAAACACACTCACACTTTGAGATCCTTTTGGATGTAAGGTGTTAATAATGACTATCATAATTCATTATTGCTGTTTAAGTACACTTCTGTAGATGAGCTCACCATAGCAGTGCTTGTGGAAAACTACTCACATAATCTGCCTCTTCATGACCAATTGCCTAACTAATGTGCATTGGTGGTCCAAAGAACGAAAACAGACGTAGTCTGTACTAGTAGACAGCCATCTTACAACACGTTTTATTAGGTTGATGTGTGGCACTGCCTGAAGGCTTGCATCAGAGGCATTGGAAATTTTTAAAAGCTCTGACGAGAATATTAGACAAGAGCAGATTGGCAGCCTGGGAAACTGAGAACAAAAGGGGACCAAAACTGGTTAAGTTTGTAGCAGTTGGTGATAAAATAACAGGAAGCTAAAAAGTTCCCAAAGAGAATTCCAGCAACAGAAGAGAAAGTAAAAGAGGGTTTCCAAAGTAGGAACTTTTATATATATACACACACACACACACACACACACACACACTGCAGATGTCATGACTACTCTGAGACCAGACTAGTCTGAATTTAAAAATAAATAAATGGAAGATATTAAAGTCTGTAAATGTCACAGAATTAACTGCTGTATCTTTCAGTCAGGCTGATAAGTGATAAATTTGGTAAGTAAATGCAAACATCAAGTGCACTTCATCATCCCAAAAAACTCAGGCTAACTGTACTGAATATTCCTATGTAAAGGGGCAGGAAGCCCCCAAAAGCCCAGGAAGAGGTTTACAATAATGGAGGGTGGGAGCATAGAGCTGATCAGCTCCCTTCCCCCTGCAGTTGGCCAGAGGGAGGCAAAGAGACCAAAGTCTGCATTCTGAGGCATGCACTCTGCTTCTCTCCCCCACAGTTAGTCCAATCAATATCCCCATTTGGTGAGACTGTGGGAAAAGGGGTGGGCATTTTAAGGATTTCGAAATAGTTTTCTGTGTTCTACTTATGATATCCCTTCTCAATAACCCTCTTCAGCATAAGCAGCAGGATGCTCTCTCTGATACCCCTGGCAGCTTTGTTCTCAGATGCCAGGATTGACATTTGGCTTTGGGATGTTAGGATTGGATCAGGCAGGAAACAGAGAAAGGAAACAAGTGGCTTGTGTCCAGCAGGGAGAAAGACTAAAGGTGTTGCAACACCCCTTGGTTTGGGGTCCTTCCCAAATGGGGAAGCCTGACCAACTGCCCATTCCCCCGCCCCCACCCCAGCAGCTGTGAATAGTTATATGGTGGAGTCCCTGTGACTTCGCACTGGATTCAGTGAAATGCTTTATGAGGGACAAGATGAGTGAGGTAATATCTTTTATTGCATCAACTTCTAAATAAATAAATAAGGAAGTAAATAAATACATACATACAAGATATTATCTCATACACCTTGTCTCTCTAATATCCTGGGGCCAACATAGCTACAACTACACAACACTGATTTATGAGAGAGAGCCTGTGGTTACACAGCAGGCCTCTCCAATGCTAAATTAATAAAGTTGGGGCCTGTTGCTTAAATCCATCCCTTTGTCCGTCTTCAGTCAACTGTATGTCCTGATCAATTAGTATTGACTTAATGTCTATTCAAAATCAAAGCTATTTATAGTAGTGATCACAAACTGTGCAAACCAAAGCAGGCAATTAGTTAACAGAACAATATAAAGGTATTTTTATGATAGAATACACCACAGTGTTCATACCCAACATATTATTGTACTAATCTTTGTACAAAGTATGCCTTGTGAGGTATCATTTAAAAACTCATAATTTGCTGATCAATATTATCATGGCAAAATACATGTAGCAGTGTTATATGTGACGTTATAAACATAAACTGAGATTGTGACTAAAAGTATGTTTTCCAGATAAATCTGTGGAGTGGACAAACCAGTTCCTCAGAAACAAAGAGAAGGCTGACAAGGCTGATGGACCATTACCTGCTAAGTGGCCCTTCTTGGCAGGAAACAGGGCAGGGACACAAATCTACACTTCAGCACAAAGAATAAAATAAAGAAAGAAAGAAAATAAACCCAAAAAAACCCCACAACAACAACCAGCAGGGAATATCCTTCCACATAGACTCTTGGTCTCCTGGGTCCCAGCTGGAAATGTTTGTCAAGAGGGGGACTGAAAATATAAAAAGGAGGGACAAACACCCTAAGATACCTCTCTCTTTCTCCCTGCCCATCACATTCTCTGCACCTGAAAAGACAAAGGACGCAGCCGTTGGACTCTTGAGGAGGAGTCCTGACCTGAGAGTTTGGTCAGAAATCTACTGAAGCATGTGGTGAGAAAACTTTGCTTTGAATCTAATATAGTTTGTTAAGTTAGGCACTGGTAAGTGGTTTTTCTTTATTTTTCTTGTAACCATTTCTGACTTTTATGCCTCATTACTTGTATTCACTTAAAATCTCTCTCTTTGTAGTTAATAAACTTGTTTTATTGTTTTATTTAATCCAATGTGTTAAAGTTGAAGTGTCTGGGTAACTCCATTTGGGGTAACAAGTTATGTGCATATTATTCCCTGAAAGGGATAACAGATTCAGTATATTTGTACTGACATTTGCAGATGACACTAAACTGGGAGGAGAGGTAGATACGCTGGAGGGTAGGGATAGGATACAAATTGGAGGATTGGGCCAAAAGAAATCTGATGAGGTTCAATAAGGACAAGTGCAGACTCCTGCACTTAGGACGGAAGAATCCAATGCACCGCTACAGACCAGGGACCGAATGGCTTGGCAGCAGTTCTGCAGAAAAGGACCTAGGGGTTACAGTGGATGAGAAGCTGGATATGAGTCAACAGTGTGCCCATGTTGCCAAGAAGGCCACTGGCATTTTGGGATGTATAAGTAGGGGCATTTCCAGCAGATCGAGGGACGTGATCATTCCCCTCTATTCGACATTGGTGAGGCCTCATCTGGAGTACTGTGTCCAGTTTGGGGTCCCACACTACAAGAAGGATGTGGAAAAATTGGAAAGAGTCCAGCGGAGGGCAACAAAAATGATTAGGGGACTGGAACACATGAGTTATGAGGAAAGGATGAGGGAACTGGGGATGTTTAGTCTACGGAAGAGAAGAATGAGGGGGGATTTGATAGCTGCTTTCAACTACCTGAAAGGGGGTTCCAAAGAGGATGGCTCTAGACTGTTCTCAGTGGTACCAGATGACAGAACAAGGAGTAATGGTCTCAAGTTGCAGTGGGGGAGATTTAGGTTGGATATTAGGAAAAACTTTTTCACTAGGAGGGTGGTGAAACACTGGAATGCCTTACCTGGGGAGGTGGTGGAATCTCCTTCCTTAGAAGTTTTTAAGGTCAGGCTTGACAAAGCCCTGGCTGGGATGATTTAATTGGGGATCAGTCCTGCTTTGAGCAGGGGGTTGGACTAGATGACCTCCTGAGGTCCCTTCCAACCCTGATATTCTATGATTCTATGACTGTCTAGGAGAAGGCTGGACAGTACAGGACATACATTTCTGGGGGAAAAACTGGGGCTGGGATTGTGTTGGAGGCACCCTGCAGTAATCTTTAAGGCTGGTAAGATCCCAGGTGTGGCTGGCTGGCTGCACCACACACAGATGTAGCTGGGAGTGACTTGCATGCTGGAGGCTGTTTGTGAGCAGTCCAGGTTGGAGGCTACACCAGCAAGGCATTGTAAAATGCACTCCAGGTCACAGGGCAGGGGTGACACAGCTACTCATTGGTATGGATTGTACCTTGGTATGACACAATTTTAGCTTAATATTATCTTTATTAACTCTCAGAAGCATGAAACTAAAATCTGTTTCCTTACTGATGTTTTACTTTCCTACTTCATGCACATGTGATTTGATCAATATGCACAGACCTTCAGTAATGCATTTCTTTAGACCTCCCCCTGCCATACATACATACATGGAAGCTGATCCTGAAAATCCTTACTACTATGGGTAGTCCTTATTCATGAATAATGGACCTAAGAACCACCACATTATAAGGACTTTACAGATATTTTTTAAGTGCTGAAGGTCCATTGAGAGTCTAGCAAGCTGGAGAGTATCCCTCTTAACTATACATTGATCAAACTTATTTCACCTTTCAGTAAAAAACTAGAATGAAAACATTAACATTAATAATGTAATTTGATTGGCAATAATCTTCATTGCTTAACATGAAAGTCATAGAGCCATTTTGGAAAATGTGTATCGAAAATAAATCTTTGTAAAGAATTTAAAAGAACAAATTGAACATATGGTTGTCCCCAAAATTGCTTTCATTGTGCAAGCCCTCACTTTCTACTAAAATTTATAAGTCTAGTTCTCACTGTCATACAATAAAATATCAAAGTGGTTCAAGTTCATTTTTTTCATGTGATATGCCCACTAACCCCTGATCTGGGAGTACATTGTTTTCTTTAACATTTTATCTAATTAAGTTTAGTTATTTATCATTGCTGATTTGTGGTTGTTTGTTCTTACCATTATTCCTGGTGAAAGGGATGATTCAGTACTGCAAGTTGTTTGAAACCCATTTTTCTATTTCCAGATCAGGGCTTGCAGAACCCCTTCACCACAGTGCCCTCTAAAGAATTAATTATCTTTTCATTAAATTTCAGGCTTTACATTGCAACATAACAAGACAAGTAGCTGATAACTGCCCTTGATCCTCAGGAAACACCAAAAGGACTAGGCTTGGGCCATTCAAGCACAAGGAATCAGCACAATCATTTGGCAAACAAAAGACTAGATGGGCAACAGCACTGGATTCAACAGCAAGTAAGTTTCCTCATTGCCTCTCACTCAGGTGAAGGCTCTGAGATGCTCTGTCAGAGCTGGGGGCCAAGTATAAGAGGAATCCCCAGCCATGAAATGGGAAGAGGCAGATTCATCTGCAACAATATAATTTCAGACTTCTCAATTCATTTTAAATCTGTAGTACAACATAATTTTCTCCTAATTTTTCTTATATGCTTGCAGTGTAACTTTAAAAACAATAGGATTCAACTTACCCTTTTCTATTTCAAAGTCTGCAAAGGCAAGTTCTGAACCTTTATTGGTTATAAGCAACTCCCCATTCAGAGTAAAGATCATGGACTTGTCATCTAAGTTTATCATACAACCAACGACATCTCCCGGTTGCCAGTTTCGTCCAAAGAATCCACTGCCTAGATGCCAACGCTGGCCCTAAAAAAGAACAGAAGCTCAGAATTAAAAGTACAACACACCCGATTTGCTGCAAGAGAGATCCAAAGCAAAGGGGAAAAAAGGGAAGCCAAGACCCATTGCCAATCAGTGGGTCTATATTGCATATGATAATAGGTTCATAAAATTCTAAATAAGAAAATATATCTTAATACTGTATATATGAATAATTTGTAAATCTAAGATATAGTTTTAATGAAATAATTTCATCAGTGGTGGGACTGTACTCTTATTTCTTTGTTTTTATCTACTGCTTTTCATACAGAGATCTCAAAGAGATTCATGAACATGAAAGAATTAAGACCCAGAACACTCCTTTGAGGTACTATAGGCTAGTATCTTCCCTATTTTTATATGGGGACACTGAGGAACAAAGACATTAAATAATTTTCATATAGTGACACAGCAGATCAGAAATTGGATGAAAGCCCATTTCAAAGGACTCTAAGCCCTATCTACAATATCATTGTTATCCACCTTCTTGAAGGAGTCAAGATTAAGAAAAAGGGAAAGGGGGGAAGAGAGGAGAGACAGAGCTCCTGCGAATATTAATGTGCTAAGCATCCTTTATGTTTGTTGTGAAGTGACATTTGCCTGAAAAGAACTGCCTTATCAGACTAAACTGCATTTTGTTAATTTTGACTTGAAACAGAGTCCTTTCCATGAATTACATGGAATTCAAGAAGATAAACATAACAGTAATCTGTCTCTGTAGAATTAGTCACAGTGTGTAGAATTAGAACATATGGAATAGGCTACACAGTAACATTGTAATGTAGCTCAGAGAGTAAAAACATTTACAATGTCACTGTGTAGCCTATTCACAACTACAAACTTAAACTCATTTAAATTAAATTTTGTAAATAAATTTACTAACTCTGCTGCCTTCAAACACAAATGCTTGGTCATCAGCTCCCAATTCTATGTCCGGCCGGCAGCCTGGCCTTGCCCAGCCAACACGCATATCTCCACCCGTCACAGCTTCAAACTCAAAGTACCACTTTCCAGATGTCACTGCATAAGACTGTTCTACCCTGAAGAAACGTATCTTATCAATGCTGACTTTTGCCACAGTTTGGTCAGCTGTGAAAGAGAGAACAAAAAAAATTAGAATGAAATATTAGAGCTGAAAATGCCAATGTTTAACTTTTCATCTGTCTCAGTTCTGAAAGAAATAACTATTTATTATGGACATGGCTGAGAATGATACTACATTTCTTCTTCATATTTATAATATGGATCTGGAGCAGTCTTTTGCTTTGTTCTTTCTCAAATGACATGAAGTTTGTGTTTGCACTATTGTTGTAGCTGTGTTGGTCCCAGGATATTAGAGAGACATAGTGGGTAAGGTAATATATTTTATTGGACCAACTTCTGTTGGTGAAAGATACCAGCTTTCACAGTTACACAGAGCTCTTCTTCAGGTCTGGGTGTTTGTATTTTATGTTAAAAATTATTCCTATAGATTTATTTACAAATATGTTTTTAAAACACAAAAAAGCATACACACAAGCTTTATAAATTCTTCCTGTAAATATTAACAACAGAGAGACATCGAGCCATGATAAAGCTAAATGATCCACAATTTAGTACAGTATAAAAGCTACACAGGATTACAAATTCTAGTTCTACAACTGAATGATTGTGTAAGAAACTTTGGGGAGTAACAAAAGTCTGTTTCCCAAGGAACAGCCCCAAGCACAAAGTTGCATGGGAGTAGAGACTTCCTACATTTGAGCAAGACTGCTGCTGTAAACTGCTCATAATTCTGTGGAGCACATTACTAAACATTAGCTGATAGCTCCAGCTATAGGAATAATAGGTCTGCTCCTTCTTGCCCTGAATCAATAGAGTTTTTGCAAAGTTCCATTGACTTCAATGGGAGCAGTATCAGGCCCAGTGATATACCTAGGAAACATAAAACTGATCATGCAACCCTCATGAGTACAAATTTAGTGTATTTAAAGGGTTTTTTTTTTGGTAAATAAAAATATTTTAGATCAAGAAATAATAATATGATTAGTAAATGTAGATTAAAATTAATTAATCCATTCCACAATTTAAGGTAAAATCCTGCTTCCATTGAAGTGAAGTGGATGGCAAAACTCCCACTGGACTTTCATGGATGCAGGATTGAGCCTTTAAAAAGCAGTCAGAGATGACTTTGAAAGGAAATAAAAATTGGGCTTGTTTATTTAGTATAAAGTGAATCTGAGAGATTTTGATTTTTTGTAAGTATGTTTTTTCCTGCTTGTGTTTTTAACCCCCTCCCCGCCCCCCACGTTAAACACATTGTGGTTTTACCCCCACCCACATTAAAATTCAAGCCCGGTCTAGGCTGGAAGACTCACTGATTACTGCCAAGCCAGGAAATGGTGGTATCACCAGAGCAAAGAGTGAAAGCTGAACATTTGAGTGAGTAAGGGTGTTGTAGCCAGAATGTTTAACATTCTGGTTTTTGTTTGTTGATGTTAATATCTATTTAGCTTATGTAACTAACATTTTGGCTAAAGGAAGCCTTTAAGATTCAACATCCTTTCCCTTCAATTAAAGTTTTATGGCTTGCAATAAGTATCCTTTAGACCTCCTAGTTATCCTCTAGAGAAAATAGAGCCCAAATGTGACATTCCTTATACGTCTGAAGTAAAAAAAAAAAAAAAAAAAGGGGGGGGGGGGAGAAAAAGTCCTTAAAAGAGAAATATACACATATATTTCCTTCTACATTACAAAGAAGCAAAAGAGCACACTTCCAGTGTTTTTGACTGCCTTAGAATATCATGGAAGAATTTAATTTTAAAACAATGACTGCTAATCTGCAGCAAGATTCATCAACCCCTAGATGATGAATCTTGCCCTCATGGGGTAGGCAAACACTGAGAATCCTTCTAGAGGAGACTGAAAGGCTCTGGCAGCCACAAGTGAACCTCAACAGAACTCATGGAAAGACCGGACTGTTTTTTAATTCTAACGGGTAATCAAGAACCACAGAGAGGGAAAAGGGAACAGGTGAAACCTGTGGCTGGACACACTGGTGATGAAATCTCTCTCTGTTTTTTAGGTAATTGTTTTGCACAGATGCCATCTTGCTGTTTAATAATAGCTGTTGTTCTTCTAATGTGCAGGAAGTCTCTATCCCTGAGAACCACAAGGAGCCAGGCCCTGTGTCAAACAATGTTCAGGTGGAGATGAAGAGTCCAACCAGAATTCTGGGGTAGCAGATGAGGAATGGTCTGGATGTGTAATACTGCGGAGGAAGCCTTACAAATCAGGAAAGGGCATCATATTTCTCATCCAATTTGGTGAAATTAGAATCAGTCTGGCTCTGTTCAGATGCTTCAAGAGGAGAGGTGTGGGTAGATATGCATAGAGAAGGCTGTGTCTCCAAAGAGTAAGAAATGCATAGAGAAGGCTGTGTCCCCAAAGAGTAGTCATCCTCTAGAGACTGATGATCCTGTCCTCCCCTCAAACAGAATTTCTTGCATTTTTTTGTTAGCAGCAGTTGCAGAGAGGTCCACCTCTGGGAATTTTCAAGTTAAAAATATGTGTCTAAGAGTGCAATTCATTCCCATTCATGATCTTGTGAGAAGTGCCTGTACAAATTGTCAGTCATGGTGTTCTGAATGCCTGGAAGGTTAAGACTGAGATGAGGATGTGATTGGCTGTACTCTAGTTCCATATGTTGCTTTGACACAAAATGAGGGGGGATCTTGCCCTCCCTAGAGATTTATGTAAAACATGCAGGCTATGTTGTCCACCAAGGTTTTTATGGATTGGCCCCTGACGAATAGAAGAAAGTGTAGATAGGCATTCCTGACTGCTCTTAATTCCAAGAGGATGATGCAGAGATAAGCCTCTTGGGCAAATCATTTGACCTTGATGCTGTGTGTGTCTAGGTGCACTCCCCACCCCACAAGAGATGCATCCGAAGTTATGGTTATCCACTTGCCTGTGGATTCAGAAAAGAATTTAAGTCCATCAAAAGGGAGGTCTTACATGGTATTTTGGATCTTCATATAAGATCAGGCAGCTGAGATGCTTGATGTATGATGACCGTGATGATTAACTGAACCACAGGTTTGGGTACCCCTATGGAGGCTTTCAGTGAGGTCCTCGCTAAGAGGTGATCTTCGTCTATGATGGCCTTGAACTGTTCTTGATGTTTGTCAGGAAGGTGTTCAATAAAGGGGTTGAATTTACCATAATTTGTGTGGTTGTACTTTGCCACCAGAGCCTGGTAATCTGTGATCCTGAATTGCAGGGCTGCAGAAGAGTAGCTCTTATGCAATCAAGTCACTTTTGTCCTGACCATATGGTGTAGACTTTGCATGGTGCTCTCTACCACACTCTTTGACCACTTTCACAACTAAAGAATTTGGTTGTGGGTAGGAGAACAAAAACTCTGAATTCTTACATAGAACATGGTACTTTTTGTCTGCCCATTTACACGTATGGGATACCATGGCAGGAATCTGCCAGACTGTCTTGGGAGGTTCCAGTACAGCCTCATTCACTGGTAACACTACTTCTGTGGAAGCTGTCAAATGTAAGATGTCCAGAAGTTTATGCTGCGACTCTTAGACCTCCTTTAAAGGAATTTTGAGTGAATCAGTGATAAGCTTATTCTGTTCCTGAAAGTGCTTGAAGTTGTTTGCCAAAATAGGTGCTGAAAGCATTACAGCCTCATCTCGCCATGATGATGAGATATTTGTTTGATGTGTCACCTCCTTGTCCACTCTGGCCTCTTGCTCCTCAAAATTTCCTCCTGATGCTCAGGCTACTGAGAAGTAAGGGATAGAACAGGTCATTATCTTTTTTTATGCTCCCCATGGGAATATCTCAGAGATCTCAAGAATTATTGGTGATAAACAGCCCATAGGTCCCAATATGCCCACCGAGGGGGACCATAGGGTGGAAGAGGGGGCATCCACTGCTGATCAAACCAGTGAGATGTGGCACAAGATTGTTTCTTCCTTGGAAATTTCCTTTCTGGGTAGGTGACAGGGGAGATGTCATTTCTGTGGTAGATAAGCGACCCCTGGACAGAGCTCTGAGAATCAGAGGAATCATCCTTAGCACTGTCCAGAGATGGGTGGACAACAAAAGTGAAGATAGTTGCCTGCCTGACATGGTTTGGATCTCCCTGGTACTTGATAAAGATGAGGCCTCAGTGTCCCAGCAGATCTGGGCACCACTAAACATTCAGTACCCATTAACAATGGAGACTCCAGCTCATCTGAAACAAGCAGATCTTCTGAGTATCTGATCTCCAGCAGTACTGAGTAAACCTGAGCTGAGGTTAAAGACTGCAATCAACAGGGGTACTGAGGGTGCTGACCGTTTCAGTAGAGCCTGCCTGGAAGATGCCATCGGTACCACAGACACTGATTGCTTCAGTGGAACATGTCTGGTGTCTGATGTCAGTCCAAAAATGTTAATGGCTTATAGTGCTTAGCAGTATGGGATACCAGTTTAGATACCAACGGTAGCACAAAGGAATCCATATATGATACTGGTTTCTTTACTGCAGAGCACTTAGAATCTGTGCTGGAGAGACCATGTTGGTCAGCACCAAGGACACTTTTGGACGCTTGGTTCCATTACTCCTGGAGGAACTGGAAATCTTTGATGAGCTCCCAGTACCAGAAATCTTGGAGCCTCAATGGTATTTGCTCTGCGACCTGACATCTTCAGAATTGTCATTCTCTGAAGTGACTTAGATTTCTTTGAAGAAGGCTCTCTGGTGGGAGAGTTGGAACTCTTCCTCAGAGCCTTTTTTGGTGCCCTTCTCTTGTGAGCTGGATACAGAGATGGATGGGGCACTAAGTGCACGCAAAGGCTGTGGTATGGAAAGGGTCCTCTGAGTCCGGATCTAGGCTGGTCTGAGGGCTTGCGCATCATCAGGAGTCTAAATTTGATTTCTCCATTTTTTTTCTAGATCTGCTTTTAAAAGATGTGGAAATCTTATAGTTATTAGGTACATGGGTGTCTCCCAAACAGCGGAGGCACTGAGAATGTCCATTGCTAACTGGGATGGACTCCGAGCATGAGAGGCAGTTCTTGAAGCCTGGGTGTCCTGGTATACCACAGCAATGACAACCCCCAAGGGAAGTCCCTCTGGCATAAGCAAGGAAAGTAGGGAGGGGAGCAAAAATACCTCTTAGTCAAATAAAAAAAATTATCAAAATCATAAAATTAACTAAATTAACTACACTAACATTAAGGCTAAATTATAATCTGAAAGCAAGCATGCTGGATGCTCAGTCCCTGGCCATAAAACAGTTCTATATATTCTCAGTGTGGAGCACAAAGATCTCATGAGAGTGTGCACAAGCTGAACAACCACTGCTACTGAAAATCTCCAATCAAAAGTGCATGCAACACCTGAAGTGGAGCACACATAGGGACACTACATGAAGAAGAATTAGCATTTACTAGACATACCTAGTTCTTGGTCTGGTGGCTCAATATTATATCCATAACCAGCAAAAGTCCGAACAGCTTCACGAAGACTGTCTCTATTTGATTTCTTAGTACGCTCATCTAATAATGCATATGGCACCAGTCGAGGATTTCGTTTGTTCTTAAGGTCCTAAAGAGAAGTCACAAGAAAGTATTTCAAGGAAATTGTGTTTTAAACTTTACACAATATGTATGTAATAAGAGACAGTTAATATTAACTTACGCTCTTTCTTTTCTGCAAAAAATATAGGCTTGGGGTCTTCCTCCCCCTCTATATAAAAGTCATACTTACATCATAAATAAAAGGCATTTTTATAAATATAAAAGCTAGTAAATGCAATACTTAAACACAGAAGTCAGTAACTGTTACTACACACAAAACGAGAATGAGGGAAATTAAGGAAATATGTCCCTGAGAAATTTTATAATTAACTGAGTGAGACACTACTTCTATAGTGTTATAGTTTAAAAGAAAAACTTAACTTCCTCAAGCCCTGATCCTACAATCAGATCCAAGCAGGTGATCCATGCAATCCATGGACCAACTGCATGATCAAAGCCTATTAAAATTTATCATATATTAGATACAGTACCTGGTACAATCTATGTTTATATTTTTCTCATATCTAACATCCAAAAATGATTCATAAAAACGTACTTTAACTATGCTCAAACTCACCAGTTCTACAGCTTTCAAATGTCTCTGACAAAGTGGTTCTTACCTGTTGAATGCCATAGGTCCATCCTTGTTTTATTCTGTCTTTTGCCCAGACATTATGTGCGTTCTCTGCAAGTTTATCAACTAAAACTTCTTGAGAAGGTAACAATTTCACTTCAGAAAGATCTAGAGGGGCAGGTTTATACCCATTTGACATCATGTAACTATAACCCAATAAAAACAATAGTAATAGTGAAAATTATTTTGGCAAACTTAAAAACAAACTTTAAAAAATACTTTTTTCCCCCACAAGGATGGAATTCTTAAATTTTCCATATGGCATTTAGTGTGATTTTCTCCTCTGTCTCCATCCCTCACTCCCCATTTACTTGAGGAATCCATTCTAAGTTATGACAAGACCCATGACATGGAAGTTCTGTGAGGCAGACACTCTAATTTACCACCAATTTGTACAGCACCTAGTTCAATGAGACCCAAATGCTTTCCTGGGTCCTTAAATAGCTGCTGTAAAACAAATAACAAAATGTTATAAACTGTGCTTTTTAGCACAAATTTAGATTTATATGTTTATATTTTAAATATTAGAAGATATATTTATATTTTGAACATTTCTATAATGTTTGACATGGAGATTAATGTTTTTTTAAAAAAGATGTAAATTGTAGAATATAGATTGTATTTCAATTAATATGCTTTCTATTCAAATACACCAGCATCTAATGATTATATACTTTAACGTCTTCATATATAAAACTGAATAAAATAAATAAAACCAAATATTTTAAGACACCTGAGTTTTCTGTAGAGTATTATGTTTAAAATGTAGTTTAAATATATCAAAGGTTTTGAAGACCTTATGTAACGCCGACAGACCCCAGTCCTCAGCGGACACGATCAAACCAGGGACCTCTGTAGCTTAGTACATGAACCTCTACAGCATGAGCTAAAAGCCAACTGGCTGTTAGCTAAGGCTGTAGAGCAAATTCATTTTATCTCTCTCTCTCTAAGTGGTCTCAGTGCCATTAGATGGGACGAACACCAAACCCAGAAGATGTGTAGGTTACACTTACACAACAAAACAGTCACTGAATAGCATGGATATTATGTCATTTCAGGACTCGGCCATTAATATACAAGCAGTTACTCAAAAAACCTACAATAAGGAACTTCCATTGACCTCAGTGAAGCCTCATATTCTAGCAAGCCGTTTAGAAAAAGATTAAAGCCTTTTGTGCTATGAATTAAACTGTAGCTGTCCTAGAGATACAGTATACTGTGACGGTACCTTACCTTGCAGAATCCACCAAAGCAACAATCTACTAAAGTGTTTCTCATATGAATCATATATATGACTAACACAGACAGAAACTGGCTTTTACTTTGTTTATTGTAGAAAGGAATAACATCAAAAGAGTTTTACCATGGCTGAAAAATGTTTTTGGCAATTAAAACCTTGGAAAAGGTTTCCTTCACCAATATCATCAAATGGTTCAACGTCATCTCCCACAACATAGAATTACTGAATGTATTGCTCTCTTCAGAATCATAAACTTATTCTTCCTATGTAGAGCTGAATTCATTCCTTTTGCTTACTGCACATGTCACTTTCCTATGCCAGAAAGACTGACCAGTTTGTCTTCAGGATTTTGCAAAAGGATGGGAACTTTAAATTGTGTCAGTACTATGATATTCCCATCAGCAGAGGCCGCCACAGAGATGTGCTGAAGTAGCATGTTTGCTGCACCATGTTTGCCACTTTTTGGGCTGTGCAGGTTGCTTGAAGGCCCTTGAGTGGAAGAGACACTGTGGCAGCCTTGCACTAATTCAGCTTCTCCATTCTCAGACTTTCAACCACCAGTGGCCCTATCCTCAAATCAGTAGTGAATTCAGCTCATTGAAGGTTTAGAGCAAGAAGGAAATAAAAATAAAACTACTCCATTAAAGTTCAGACACAGCCTCCAGCAATGAACTGTACTCTCCCATACAATCATTTGGAAAAGACCTTTTCAAAGGCAAATGCCTTAAAGGAAACTTTTCTTTGCCTAAAGCACTAAAGGCCTGATCGTGAACATATTTATCCCCATGAGTAACCCATATGTATACATGTTTGCAGGATTGGGTTCCAACTTCCTAAAAGTTATCTTCAACTCTTTTTAATACTGAAGAAGTGTTTATTACTATTGTTGATACAAAGTACCATACAAAAGGTAAGTATGCTGAGAATACCTAATTAATGCATAATGTTGAATTGTGTTTTCCCAGTGTTTTCCTCTAAATATCAATAGAGGTAGATTAATCTTGTCTTTGTACATTTTTGTATGTAGTACAATACTTTTACCCAAAATGAAAAAGTAAATGGAAAATGGAGACAGTTATATGGAAGAGGAATATACCCTTTTAAGTACCATCTACTATATTTTGCTACACGATAAAATAAACTTTCTATTCTGGGGTTACACAAGGCTAACATCACAAGATAAAAGAGCATGCTAGTTCAATACAGCCACCAGTGCATGGCTATTTTTCTCACAGCCACTCCACCGGGTGACATAATACAGCAAGACTGGCAGTCAGCAATCATCAGAGGCCAGGTGTTGGAACAAAAATTTGCTGTTGCAAGTCAGTATTCATGTGCCCAGGCAGTCTGTATATGTGAAACTTTCATAGCCCGTATAGTTAGCATTATCAGCGAAAAATAATTTTTTTAAAAATAATGTTTACCAAAACAATTGCAATGAGTATTTTCTGTTTAAGTAACACACACATAATTAAGAATTATAATAAATGCATGATAATTATTGTTAAGATACATACTTTTTAGGAAGTTTTACTTTCTTAAGATCTTCCTCAGCTGCCAGATTAGCATGCACAATATGACATCCAAGGGCCAAAAGAGTTCTATAAAGACAAAAAGTTCGTTGTTGTAAAATAGAATGAAGTTACAGCTCCTATCAGGCATTAAGGGAAAATAGCGCCTTCTCATGCACTGTTTTGTGTTATTCGTAATTCTTCATACTTGAAATACTTCAGATGTACCTCTCATTTAATTCCAGATTTATAGGCTTTGGAAAAATAAAGACTTTGATTTAGCAAAAGTCAGCAGAAATAGGATTACAAGATGAAATGAACAGTAGCATCAAAGTAAAAAAAAAGTACAAACTAATGTTTTAAAAAACATGGGCCAAATCTCGCTTGTCCTTCTGCAACGAGTAGTCCACTGCAAGTTAGACTCACCAGGGACTTTTATCATGAGTAACGTCAACAGAATTTCTCTCTGTTTTCTCCTCTATAGCTCTGCAAATAAATGACCAAATTCTGCCCTTTTAATATACACACAGAACTCCCAATGAAGTCAGCAGAAATTGTATAAATTATTTTGAACGGAATTTGGACGCGATTGTCCATCTGACTTGCACATTTTGGAACCATACAACACACTTAGACAAACACCAGTAAGGGATGGTCTAAACAGTACTTAATCCCGCCCTGAGTGCAGGTCCCCTCTGGTCCTACAATTCTATGATTTTAAAATGGCAGAATCAACCAAAATATAAAACTTTATTTATTTTTAATATTATATTTAAAACTCACTTTAGGGTTTCTGTTGACATTTGTAGGTTATAATTCTTCTCTGTTTCAGGTAATTTTGAGAACTCCACGAGACAAGGGTGTTGTCTTTTATTATCATCCCGTATCTATAATAGAATACCAGAAAAAGATATTGTACCGTTACCACACTCAGACTAATTTCAGTACTGCAAAAATAAACTTGTTCCTTGCACAGATAAAAGTATTACAAACTCTACCATCCATCCCACGATGCCTTATAACAGCTATTCAGTATTATATAAATGAGTCTTTCCATGATAAATTATGAAGTATGGAACACCCCCCTTAACCACTGAAACATAGTGAAAGATGTAAAATCATAGTTAGTGAATGAGAAGGCAAACAGTAGGCTAAATACTGCAGTCCTTACTCTGTATTTAAAACTCATAGTGCATGTCTGAGCCAAGCTAATTTGCTACTTTAAATTGAAGAGTAGCTGAAGAATAACTCTTCCTCCTGAGTTAATCTAACCATTTCTGTCCTTTATCCTGTGGTGTCAGAGAGATATTGCTTCGTTCTCCCAGCAGCATTGACCACTAAAGAATTAGTAGCATGGTGTGAAGATAAAAAACTCTGAGTCCTTGAGAGGTGTATAATATTTCTTGTCAGCCTTTTGCATGTAGGTGGTATTGTGGCTGAATGTCCCATTCAGCTTTAGCAGATTCCAATACTGCTTCATTAATTGGAAGTGCTACATATCCTGCCATCTAAAGAGTTTAATAACTTAAGATGAGATTCCTGGATCACTTCCAGTTGGATCTGCAATGCATCAGCTCTTGAAACTGTTTCAAATAATCAGCATAAGAAGAGAGAGAGCACCACAACCTCATCAGGGGACGAAGATGAGATCTTCTCCCCTGGGTGTTGATCACATCTTCCTGCTGTGGCAATTGTTGGTGTGGTTGCTGTGGTAATTCAGGTTGCATACTTTCAGTCTCCTTACTAAGACATTTATGCATTCTCCTAAACTACCTCTATAAGGATCCCATGGATTCCAGTAATGCCATTGGGGGCCCCATATGGGTCAGGAGGGGAACACCAAAGGAACCTTCCCAAGTCTTATAAGGGTAATGATGAGAATCTCTCCCATCAACATGCTTAAAATATCACCAATCTGAATAAAATTCTGAAAGGGGAGCCACCAGGGGATATATGGGAGAGAATTGTGTATTTGCTGAGACTCTGAGGAAGATGTTTTTTCAACAGATTCCATAGGCAAGACAGAGTATGATTATGTAGGTCATGGAGCCAACCCTGAGCTTGGCCATACTGGGAAACCTGATGGTCCCAGGGATATCCTACTTTCCCTTATGGAAAGGAGGATATGAGGAGCCAATACAGGGGAATGAAGCTCCTTAGATACTGAAAGTTTTATGGGTAATAAAATTCTACCCATACCAGAGAAGGGGGGGGCATATGCTCTTCCATTCCTGTCTGTACCATGCTCTGATATGGCTGAAGACTGAAATGATACTGTACCATTTGTTATCATAGATGGTACCACAAGACCCTGCACCAACTGCTTGGTACAAGTCTAATTCAGTCCCCTTGCTTGCTAAGCTCCAAAGGGTCCCCAGGAGCAGACTTAGACTTCTGCACTTACTATACATTGCATCACACATTCTTGGATTGGATTTAGTCTCTAAGGTGCCACAAGTACTCCTTTTCTTTTTGCTGGTACAGACTAACACGGCTGCTACTCTGAAACCTTGGATTGGATTGGTTACTTTGCAGGAACCAACCCCTGTACAGCATGTTCTGTTCACACATTGTCCTCGTTCAACACTACTCTTTACCTCATCTTTACGCTCCTGGTTTCTCTTGTCCATTGTTATCTTGTTCATAGTAAATGGCTCCCTGGGCATTCCCCCTCTTATCTTAGCTAGCTCAGACATTGTATTTTAGCATACTAACCCATTTACTTATCTGAGCACAAACATTTTCAGCCTGATGATTTATTTATTTCTTTAATCCTGTCTTCCAAAGAACGAGGCCTCCCACAATACCTTCAATTACTCATGCCAGGCCTACCTACATTCCACGGCCTTTTTTCCCCCTTTTCTACATAATCCATCCCCTGTCAACCATTCCCAGCTTCTAAGATTGGGACTTTTAGGGACAACTGGAGCTGAGGTTGCATCCCTGACCATCTTGGCTAATTGCCATTGATGGACCTATTGTCCAGCTATACCATGAGGAGGACAGGAGACACTGGCTGTGATTTAATTAATCCACAACTTTATTAAAAACTGGCATTATGATATTTTCTGTTTTATTATCTATCCTTTTCCTAATAGTTCCTAACATTCTGTTAGCTTTTTAGACTGCCGCTGCACATTGAGAGGATGTTTTCTGGGAACTATCCACTACGACTACAAGATCTCTTTCTTGAGTGGTATGAATCATAGAATCATAGAATATCAGGGTTGGAAGGGACCTCAGGAGGTCATCTAGTCCAACCCCCTGCTCAAAGCGGGACCAATCCCCAATTTTTGCCCCAGATCCCAAATGGCCCCCTCAAGGATTGAACTCACAACCCTGGGTTTAGCAGGCCAATGCTCAAACCACTGAGCTATCCCTCCCCATCAGATGCATTCGATGAAGTGAGCTGTAGCTCACGAAAGCTTATGCTCAAATAAATTGGTTAGTCTCTAAGGTGCCACAAGTACTTTTTCTTTTTGCGAATACAGACTAACACGGCTGCTTCTCTGAAACCTGTCTTCTGGTACAGAGGCTGATTTAAACAACAGGTTATACATCACAGTTATTAGTTCTGCAATTTCATATTTGAGTTCCATCAGAGCTCTTGGATGAATACCATCTGGTCCTGGTGACTTATTATTGCTTAATTTATCAATTTGTTCCAAAACCACCTCGACTGACACCTCAATCTGGGACAGTTTCTCAGATTCATCATCTAAAAAGAATGGATCAGGTGTGGGAATCTCCCCCATTTCTGCAGTGAAGACTGATGAAAAGAATGCATTTAGATTCTCCACAACAGTCTTGTTTTCCTTGAGTCACCTGTAACACCTCAATCATCCAGTAGCCCCACTGACTACTTGGCAGACTCCCTGCTTATGAGGTACTTAAAAAAAATGCTATTCGTTTTTGCCTTTTGCTAGTTCCTCTTCAAATTCTTTCTTGGCTTGCCTTATTACACTTTTACACTTGACTTGCCAGAGTTTATTATCCTTTCTATTTTCCTCACTAGGATTTTATTTCCAACTTTTGCCCTAAATGCCTTTTTTTACTCTGTTGTTTAGCCATGGTGGCATTTTATTGGTCCTCTATGTTTTTTTTTTTGGTGGGGAGGGTACATTTAATTTGAGCCTCTATTATGGTGTTTTTAATTAGTCTCTATGTAGTTTGCAAGCATTTCACCCTCAGGTCTGTTCCTTTTAATTTCCCTTTAACTAGATCCTCATTTTTGAGTAGCTTCCCTTTTTGAAATTAAATGCTACTGTGGTGGGTTTCTTTGTCACTTCTCCCCCTACAAAGATTTTTCAATTTAATTAAATTATGGCTGGTATTACCCAGAGGTTAATCTATATTCCCCTCTTGGACCAAACCCTGTGCTCCACTTTGGACTAAATGAAGAATTGCCTCTCCCCTTTTGGGTTCCAGGACAAGCTGATCAAAGTAGCAGTTATTTATAATGTCTAGAAATGTTATGTTTTCCTGTGATCACATATACCCAGTCAGTATGAAGAAAATTGAAATCCCCCATTATTACTGCGCTTTCTGCTTTTTTAGCCTCTCTAATCTCCCTGAGAAAACATGTCTTTAAAGCTATCTTTTAAAATATCTTTTAAGACGAAGAGCATCTGAAAGTCAGCCTAACGTCAATAGCTGGAAATATACTGAAACAAAATAACAAAAAATCAAGTGGTAAGCATATTGAAAATAATAGCGTTATAAGTAATAGCCAACATGGATGTGTCAAGAACAAATCATGCCAAACCAACCTAATTTCCTTTTTAAAAAAAAAAGATTACTGGACTAGTGGATTGGGGGGAATCTGTAGATATGATACACCTTGATTTTAGAAAGGCTTTTGACATAGTTCCACATGACATTCTCAAAAGAAAATTACCACAAAATGGATGCACAACTGATTGATAGACCGTACTCAAAGAATAGTTATCAATGGTTCACTGTTAAACTGGGATGACATATCTAATTTGACCTTACAAGGGGCTGTTCTGGATCTGGTTCTATTCAATATTTTCATTTATTACTTGTAAAATGGAGTGGAGAATGTGCTTATGAAATTTGTGGATGTCACCAAAGTGGGAGAGGGTGCTAGTACTTTGGAGAACAGGATTAGAATTCAAAATGACCTTGACAAATTGGAGAATTGGTCTGATATCAAAAAGATTAAATTCAATAAAGGTAAATGCAAAGTACAACACTTAGAAAGGCAAAATCAAATGTACAACTACAAAATGGGAAATAACTGCTTAGGTAGTAGTACTAATTAAAAGGCTCTGGGGGTTATACTGGATCACAAACTGAATATGAATCAGCAATGTGATGCAGTTGTAAAAAAGGTCAATATAATTCTGGGGTGAATTAACAGGAATGTTGTATGTAAGACATGGGAAGTAACTATCCCACTCTCCTCAGCACTGACAAGGTCTCAGGTGGAGCACTGTGTTCAGTTCTGGGTGCAACACTTGAAGAAAGATGTGGACAAAGTAGAGAGAGTCCAGAGGACAACAATAATTATAAAAGTTTTAAAAAGCCTGACCTGTGAGGAAAAGCTCATGCTTAGTCTTGAGAAAAGAAAACTGAAGAGAGAACTGATAAGAGTCTTCAAGTACATTAAGGGCTATTATATTAAGGACGATGATAAATTGTTCTCCATTCCACTGAAAGTAAGACAAGAAGTAATGGGCTTAATCTGTAGCAAGGGAGATTTAGGTTAGATATTAGGAAAAACTTTCTAACTATAAGGATAGTTAAATACTGAAATAGGCTTCCAAAGGAGGTTGCAGAATCCCTGTCAGTGAAAGGTTTCAAGAACGAACTTAACAAACACCTGTCAGGGATGAGCTAAGCATACTTGTTCCTGCCTCAGCGCTGGGGGCTGGACCTCTCAAGGTCCCTTCCAGTCCTACATTTCTATCATTCTGGAATACAGTCTTAACAGTTGGTGGTACTACCAACTTCACATATAATAAGGATATTTATTCCCTAAGAAGTACTCTCACAACTTACCTTGCCATAGGTCCAGCCAAGTTCTATTTTATTCATTCCCCATAGTTCATGGATATTTTCAGCCAACTTGTCCCTGATCTTTTCAAGGTGAAGAGGCAAAACAATCTAAGAAGAAAATATTTCAAGATTCAACAAGAGAGAAGAGACTCAGTAATGTCCAACTTTCCTAAAAGACTTCAACTATAATAACTGATACCAAGATTATTTAACATATTATTAAATACTGTATTGCACAAACAGTATATTGCTAAGAGAGGATACATGCTGGCCTAAATTTTTTACTGCTTATTTTAAGATTCTGGGTAAAATGAATTTTACACTTCCGTTATTGTAAAGTAGACATACCTGAGTGGTATCTATTGGACAAGGAATGAAGGAAGCTTGGGAGAGGAATTGTGTTGTACCCAGCAAATCCCTAACTCCATCAGAATCTCTCTTATACTCTTTTACTGGTTCCAATTTCATCTTCTCTTTTGGAAGCAAAGCTTCATAGCAGGGTGCGTATCCAGTGGGAGGCAGGAACTTAAACTCTCCATGACGTCCACCCAGTAGGAAACGAACCCTACGCAATTTTGAATGAAAAAGTGAAACATTTAAATAAGAGCCTATAATAACACAGCAAATGGGTCAACTGGAGACAAAGTTCAATTTTGGTATCTTTTAAAAATGGAAATCTATGAAGATTTTGACACACTACTTAAGTACTACTTAAACTTAAGTTTAAGGAATCCCTAAGAATTTACCAAGCACTAATGTTAGTTGATACTATATACTGAAAAATTATAGTCTACAAACTAATTAAAATATTTATGCTTTGGTAAATGCAAAACTTGACTATTTAACTCAAATCTCTATTCCCAAATACACCTGTGTCATTCTTTAAATAAATATCTACATTTTGAGTGGGATTTTAAAAGCAGGTAAGTGATTTAGGAGCACAATTCCAAGTTTCAATAGGACTTGTGCTCCAAAGTCACTTAAGGACTTTTGAAAATCCCACCCTAAATTATCAAACTAAGCTTTCCATTTATCTATGATGAACTGAGTAATCAGAATAACCTTGTGCAACAACTAAACCAACAAAATTACTTCACCGCAGATATCATCATTGTAGGTTTGAGTCATGATCCTCATTGAAGTCTCTATTAACATACAGGGCTCTCCAGTTCTCCTCAGCCATATATTTTTAATGTAAATTTAAGACTATAGTAATAAATGAAATAAAGGTAGTAAAAGAAAAGCTACCTATGTACATGGTGTGAACTGATCCCACACCAATAAGGATTAAAAGCAATAGCCATCTACTGGCTGCTTGATTGAGTGGCCTGCCTGGAATGAGTTAGTGTCCTCAGTTAATTTCATGGTGAACAGGTGTCCACACCATCAAAATACTATAAAAACTGATACTAATTGATCCGTTTGTTTGTAGTGCAAGAAAGAGGCTCAGGGCTGAACAACAGTAATGGAGAATGAACTACAAATGCTATAGAACAACTGAAGATTAGTAGCAGGGCAATGTGAGCAAGACCATAATAATGTTGCTGATTTGTCTATACCTCTTTTGGAGATAAATAAAAGTGTTCTATCTACAGGACTATCAGCCCAGAACTTTTCATGGGTATTAAAATTCCTTTAAAAAAAAGGTGTTAGAGTAACAGCCGTGTTAGTCTGTATTCGCAGACTAATAAATTTGTTAGTCTCTAAGGTGCCACAAGTACTCCTTTTCTTCTTAAAAAAACCCAAAACCACAACAATGAAACACCCGATTCCTAACTAAGATGAAATATCAGAATAAACCTAAGAAACATTTTGTTAGCTGGAAGATGCGTTTCAGCCAAATACATACATGCTAATCATGTTCTATTTCTGAAACCACATAATTCATTGAAATTAGATGTGCGAGAGTGTATGTGTGTGTTGGCGACTGACTTCTTTAGTCAGCTGCACCCTTTTCAATCTCAATTTATAAAGCACAAAAGCATTTTTGTTTTGAAAACATTTGTAACAGCATTATTAATTTCACCCTAAATCTTGCGTGTTCAAAAACAATCCCATACACATTGTAACAGTATCGAGGCAAAATCTTTAGATTAGCCAGCCATTTACTAGATTAATAATAAAGCCTTCCTAATAGTTTCATTCATGCTTATGTCTACAGACAATGAAAACTTGGACAACAAATCTTACTGTTAACATTACCTTTTAATTGTATTCATACCATAAAACCATAAATTCAATGAAATCATCACCCTATTTAAAATGTTTAATACTGTACCAATTTTGGTGTGTATGTAATTTATTACTCTATATAAAGAAAAGGAGTATTTGTGGCACCTTAGAGACTAACCAATTTATTAGAGCATAAGCTTTCGTGAGCTACAGCTCACTTCATCAGATGCATATCGTGGAAACTGCAGCAGACTTTATATATACACAGAGAATATGAAACAATACCTCCTCCCACCCCACTGTCCTGCTGGTAATAGCTTATCTAAAGTGATCATCAGGTGGGCCATTTCCAGCACAAATCCAGGTTTTCTCACCCTCCACCCCCCCACACAAATTCACTCTCCTGCTGGTGATAGCCCATCCAAAGTGACAACTCTTTACACAATGTGCATGACAATCAACTTGGGCTATTTCCTGCACAAATCCAGGTTTTCTCACATCCCCCACCACCCCCATACACACACAAACTCACTCTCCTGCTGGTAATAGCTCATCCAAACTGACCACTCTTCAAGTTTACAGCAAACAGGGAAAGATTAAGAATGAGCTCTCAAAAATGGATACTCTCATAAAAAACCAACCTTCCACACAAGCTTCCTCGTGGCTGGATTTTACTAAAACTAGACAAGCCATTTACAGCGCACACTTTGCTTCTCTACAAAAGAAAAAGGACACTAAACTTTCTAAACTACTACATGCTACAAGGGGCCACAGCAATGGTTCCCTCAACCCACCTAGCAATATTGTTAACCTATCCAAGTATACTCTCAGCCCAGCAGAAGCAGCTGTTCTATCTCGGGGCCTCTCCTTCTGCCCCTCCACCCCCACGAACATGATACAGTTCTGTGGTGACCTAGAATCCTATTTTCGATGTCTCCGACTCAAGGAATATTTCCAAAATACCTCTGAACAGCATACTAATCCACAGAGGTCTCCCTACCAACACTACAGAAAGAGGGATTCTAGGTGGACTCCTCCTGAAGGTCGAAACAGCAGACTGGACTTCTACATAGAGTGCTTCCGCCGACGTGCACAGGCTGAAATTGTGGAAAAGCAGCATCACTTGCCCCATAACCTCAGCCATGCGGAACGCAATGCCATCCACAGCCTCAGAAACAACTCTGACATCATAATCAAAAAGGCTGACAAAGGAGGTGCTGTTGTCATCATGAATAGGTCGGAATATGAACAAGAGGCTGCTCGGCAGCTCTCCAACACGAGTTTCTACAAGCCATTACCCTCTGATCCCACTGAGAGTTACCAAAAGCAACTACAGCATTTGCTCAAGAAACTTCCTGAAAAAGCACAAGATCAAATCCGCACAGACACACCCCTGGAACCCCGACCTGGGATATTCTATCTACTACCCAAGATCCATAAACCTGGAAATCCTGGGCGCCCCATCATCTCAGGCATTGGCACCCTGACAGCAGGATTGTCTGGCTATGTAGACTCCCTCCTCAGGCCCTACGCTACCAGCACTCCCAGCTACCTTCGAGACACCACTGACTTCCTGAGGAAACTTCAATCCATCGGTGATCTTCCTGATAACACCATCCTGGCCACTATGGATGTAGAAGCCCTCTACACCAACATTCCACACAAAGATGGACTACAAGCCGTCAAGAACACTATCCCCGATAATGTCACGGCTAACCTGGTGGCTGAACTTTGTGACTTTGTCCTTACCCATAACTACTTCACATTTGGGGACAATGTATACCTTCAGATCAGTGGCACTGCTATGGGTACCCGCATGGCCCCACAGTATGCCAACATTTTTATGGCTGATTTAGAACAACGCTTCCTCAGCTCTCGTCCCCTAAAGCCCCTACTCTACTTGCGCTATATTGATGACATCTTCATCATCTGGACCCATGGAAAAGAAGCCCTTGAGGAATTCCACCATGATTTCAACAATTTCCATCCCACCACCAACCTCAGCCTGGTCCAGTCCACACAAGAGATCCACTTCCTGGACACTACAGTGCTAATAAACAATGGTCACATAAACACCACCCTATACCGGAAACCTACTGACCGCTATTCCTACCTGCATGCCTCCAGCTTTCACCCTGACCACACCACACGATCCATCGTCTACAGCCAAGCTCTGCGATACAACCGCATTTGCTCCAACCCCTCAGACAGAGATAAACACCTACAAGATCTCTGTCAAGCTTTCTTACAACTACAATACCCACCTGCAGAAGTAAAGAAACAGATTGATAGAGCCAGAAGAGTTCCCAGAAGTTACCTACTACAGGACAGGCCTAACAAAGAAAATAACAGAACGCCACTAGCCGTCACCTTCAGCCCCCAACTTAAACCCCTCCAACGCATTATTAAGGATCTACAACCTATCCTAAAGGATGACCCAACACTCTCACAAATCTTGGGAGACAGGCCAGTCCTTGCCTACAGACAGCCCCGCAACCTGAAGCAAATACTCACCAACAATCACATACCACACAACAGAACCACTAACCCAGGAACTTATCCTTGCAACAAAGCCCGTTGCCAATTGTGCCCACATATCTATTCAGGGGACACCATCACAGGGCCTAATAACATCAGCCACACTATCAGAGGCTCGTTCACCTGCACATCCACCAATGTGATATATGCCATCATGTGCCAGCAATGCCCCTCTGCCATGTACATTGGTCAAACTGGACAGTCTCTACGTAAAAGAATAAATGGACACAAATCAGATGTCAAGAATTATAACATTCATAAACCAGTCGGAGAACACTTCAATCTCTCTGGTCACGCAATCACAGACATGAAGGTCGCTATCTTAAAACAAAAAAACTTCAAATCCAGACTCCAGCGAGAAACTGCTGAATTGGAATTCATTTGCAAATTGGATACTATTAATTTAGGCTTAAATAGAGACTGGGAATGGCTAAGTCATTATGCAAGGTAGCCTGTTTCCTCTTGTTTTTTCCTACCCCCCCCCAGATGTTCTGGTTTAACTTGGATTTAAACTTGAAGAGTGGTCAGCTTGGATGAGCTATTACCAGCAGGAGAGTGAGTTTGTGTGTGTATGGGGGTGGGGGAATGTGAGAAAACCTGGATTTGTGCAGGAAATAGCCCAAGTTGATTGTCATGCACATTGTGTAAAGAGTTGTTACTTTGGATGGGCTATCACCAGCAGGAGAGTGAATTTGTGGGGGGGGGGGTGGAGGGTGAGAAAACCTGGATTTGTGCTGGAAATGGCCCACCTGATGATCACTTTAGATAAGCTATTACCAGCAGGACAGTGGGGTGGGAGGAGGTATTGTTTCATATTCTCTGTGTATATATAAAGTCTGCTGCAGTTTCCACGATATGCATCTGATGAAGTGAGCTGTAGCTCACGAAAGCTTATGCTCTAATAAATTGGTTAGTCTCTAAGGTGCCACAAGTACTCCTTTTCTTTTTGCGAATACAGACTAACACGGCTGTTACTCTGAAACCTTACTCTATATAGTTAGACATTTAAACAGAAATGACCTGCAGTATTAAGTAGCTGATTAATTACTTTATCACTAATCAAAAACATTGCTGATATAGTAACCGCAGCAATGTATACAAAGGCATTAGTATTTCTTTATGGGTGGAGTTCTCTACAAAACTCATGCAATTTAGTCCAAAGTGATTACATTCTTCACAGATGTATATTTATCTCAGCAACAATCCCTGACAAACTAATCACGATAAACTGTAAATAATTAGGTTAATAAGTAACCACAACCAAGTTAGTTGACAATAAAAGAAAACAAACTGCAATAACACCACCAATGAATTTGGGAATATTGTAGCTGTTATAGATATTTAAGTGTCAGTTTAAAAAAGTTTTGTAATATAGCTAAGATGGTACAGAATTTAACTGTAATTAGAAAGAGATGTGAAAGTCACTAGTTATAATACAAATCATAACCGCTACAAGAGTAATATATAAGAACTAGTCAATATTTTTCATAAATCTAAGTTTAACACCTTATTTTCACTTTTATATAGGAATTTTCACACTGATGGAAAGACAAGAGAGAATAAATAAGAAAAGGCAATTTGTTGTACTCGACTCATGAGGCTCAAACCAACTCCCAGTGAAGTCAGTGGGATTTGGAGCAGATCCTTATTGCAGACATTCCTATTTATCTAAGAGCTTTCCTGCTTATATTTCAGCTTCTCTTGCTTTATCATGCAGTATTATCACGTCTGCATTTAAAGCATTGCAATCTTTTGTCACAGAACTATTATTTTGCAAATTCATTATGACTTTGCACAGTCAAGGAATTATGATGTGAATGGAATAACAGAGACTTGGTGGGATAACTCACATGACTGGAGTACTGTCGTGGATGGATATAAACTGTTCTGGAAGGACAGGCAGGCAGAAAAGGTGGGGGAGTTGCATTGTATATAGGAGAGCAGTATGACTGCTCAGAGCTCCAGTATGAAACTGCAGAAAAACCTGAGAGTCTCTGGGTTAAGTTTAGAAGTGCGAGCAACACGGGTGGTGATGTGGTGGGAGTCTGCTACAGACCACCAAACCAGGGGGATGAGGTGGATTAGGCTTTCTTCCGGCAACTAATAAAAGTTACTAGATCGCAGGCCCTGGCTCTCATGGGAGACTTCAATCACCCTGATATCTGCTGGCAGAGCAATACAGCGGTGCACAGACAATCCAGGAAATTTTTGGAAAGTGTAGGGGACAATTTCCTGGTGCAAGTGCTGGAGGAACCAATGAGGGGCAGAGCTCTTCTTGACCCGCTGCTCACAAACCAAGAATTAGTAGGGGAAGCAAAAGTGGATGGGAACCTGGGAGGCAGTGACCATGAGATGGTCGAGTTCAGGATCCTGACACAAGGAAGAAAGGAGAGCAGCAGAATTCGGACCCTGGACTTCAGAAAAGCAGACTTTGACTCCCTCAGGGAACTGATAGGCAGGATCCCCTGGGAGAATAACATGAGGGGGAAAGGAGTCCAGGAGAGCTGGCTGTATTTTAAAGAATCCTTATTGAGGTAGCAGGAACAAACCATCCCAATGTGTAGAAAGAATAGTGAATACGGCATGCGACCAGCTTGGCTTAACAATGAAATCCTTGCTGACCTTAAACACAAGAAAGAAGCTTACAAGAAGTGTAAGACTGGACAAATGACCAGGGAGGAGTATAAAAATATTGCTCTGGCATGCAGGAGTGAAATCAGGAAGGCCAAATCACACTTGGAGTTGCAGCTAGCGAGAGATGTCAAGAGTAACAAGAAGGGTTTCTTCAGGTATGTTGGCAACAAGAAGAAAGTCAAGGAAAGTGTGGGCTCCTTACTGAATGAGGGAGGCAACCTAGTGACAGAGGATGTGGAAAAAGCTAATGTACTCAACACTTTTTTTGCCTCTGTCTTCACGAACAAGGTCAGCTCCCAGACTACTGCACTGGGCAGCACAGCATGGTGAGGAGGTGACCAGCCCTCTGTGGAGAAAGAAGTAGTTCGGGACTATTTAGAAAAGCTGGATGAGCACAAGTCCATGGAAGCAGATGCGCTGCATCCGAGGATGCTAAAGGAGTTGGTGGATGTGATTGCAGAGCCATTGGCCATTATCTTTTAAAACTCATGGTGATCGGGGGAGGTCCCGGATGACTGGAAAAAGGCTAATGTAGTGCCCATCTTTAAAAAAGGGAAGGAGGAGGATCTGGGGAACTACAGGCCAGTCAGCCTCACCTCAGTCCCTGGAAAAATCATGGAGCAGGTCCTCAAGGAATCAATTCTGAAGCACTTAGAGGAGAGGAAAGTGATCAGGAACAGTCAGCATGGATTCACCAAGGGCAAGTCATGCCTGACTAATCTAATTGCCTTCCATGATGAGATAACTGGCTCTGTGGATGAGGGGAAAGCAGTGGATGTGTTATTCCCGGACTTTAGCAAAGCTTTTGATACGGTCTCCCACAGTATTCTTGCCAGCAAGTTAAAGAAGTATGGGCTGGATGAATGGACTATAAGGTGGATAGAAAGCTGGCTAGATTGTCAGGCTCAACAGGTAGTGATCAATGGCTCCATGTCTAGTTGGCACCCAGTATCAAGCAGAGTGCCCCAAGGGTAGGTCCTGGGGCCGGTTTTGTTCAATATCTTCATTAATGATCTGGAGGATGGGTGGACTGCACCCTCAGCAAGTTTGCAGAGGACACTAAACTGGGAGGAGTGGTAGATACGCTGGATAGGATATAGAGGGACCTAGACAAATTAGAGGATTGGGCCAAAAGAAATCTGATGAGGTTCAACAAGGACAAGTGCAGAGTCCTGCACTTAGGAGGGAAGAATCCCATGCACCGCTACAGACTAGGGACCGAATGGCTTGGCAGCAGTTCTGCAGAAAAGGACCTAGGGGTTATGGTGGACGAGAAGCTGGCTATGAGTCAACAGTGTGCCCCTGTTGCCAAGAAGGCTAATGACATTTTGGGCTGTACAAGTAGGGACATTGCCAGCAGATGGAGGGACGTGATCATTCCCCTCTATTCGATATTGGTGAGGCCTCATCTGGAGTACTGACAGGTTTCAGAGTAACAGCCGGTTTCAGAGTAACTTCATCGGATGAAGCTCACGAAAGCTTATGCTCAAATAAATTGGTTAATCTAAAGTACTGTGTCCAGTTTTGGGCCCCACACTACAAGAAGGATGTGGAAAAATTGGAAAGGTTCCAGCAGAGGGCAACAAAAATGATAAGGGGACTGGAACACATGGCTTATGAGGAGAGGCTGAGGGAACTGGGATTGTTTAGTCTACAGAAGAGAAGAATGAGGGGGGATTTGATAGCTGCTTTCAACTACCTGAAAGGGGGTTCCAAAGAGGATGGATCTAGACTGTTCTCGGTGGTACCAGATGACAGAAAAAGGAGTTGCACTGGGGGAGGTTTAGGTTGGATGTTAGGAAAAACTTTTTTACCTTACCTAGGGAGGTGGTGGAATCTCCTTCCTTAGAGGTTTTCAAGGTCATGCTTGACAAAGCCCTGGCTGGGATGATGTAGTTGGGGATTGGTCCTGCTTTGAGCAGGGGATTGGACTAGATGACCTCCCGAGGTCTCTTCCAACCCTAATCTTCTATGATGCTATGCTCTGCCCACCTGGCGCTCCATCTGGGGAGCGGGGTTGGGGCACAGGGGCTTGCCCCGCTCCGCCCACCAGCACTCTACCTGGGGAGTAGGGTCAGGGTGCTAGGGCTTGCCCCGCTCCACCCAGTGCTCCTGCTGGAGAGTGCAGCAAGCCCCGTGTCCCGACCCCGCTCCCCAGATGGAGCACCAGGCGGGTGGGGGAAGTTCCCACCCTCAGACTCTGCTCCCTGGCAGGAGGGCCGGGCAGGCAAAGTGGGTCATGGCACAGGGGCACCCATTTTTCCAGGGCCCCCCAATTGGCCAGGGCACCTGGGCACGGGTCCCAGTGGCCAATCCGCCACTGCTGGTAATGGACCAACATCCCACTGTGCTAGGCATATTTAATCATCAGTCTCATACTAGTGCCATATACACAGGGGTAAAATCACCTCATTATTCCCTTGTTTATATATCCAAGGGTCACATCAGCCCTTTTTTCTCACAGCTTTGCACTAGGAGCTTGTGTTCAGTTGCTTACCCATTCTGACCCCCTAAATCCTTTTCAATGTCATTGCTTTCCAGGATACAGTCCCCCATTCTGTAAGTAGGCCTACATTCCTTGTTCTAGATGTAAAAATTTACATTTAGCTGTGTTAAAACACACTTTGTTTGAATGGATCTATCTTACCATGTGCTCTAGATTGCTCTGAATAACTGCCCTGTCCTCATCAGTATTTACCACTCTGCCAATCTTTGTATCTTCTGCAAATTTCATCAGTAGTAATTTTATATTTACTTCAAGATCATTGATAAAAATGTTGAACCCCTGCAGAATCCCACTAGAAATACCTCCATTTGATGATGCTTGTCCACTGGCAACTACATTTTGAGATTATCCAGTTTTTAATCCATTTAACATAATGCTTTACTGATGCTGCATCGTCCCAATTTTTAAATCATAATGTTGTGTTGTATTAAATCAAACAGCTCAGAAAAGTCTAAATATATTATATCTTTGAAGTTACCTTTGTCAACCAAACTTTTATATCTCTTTTACTTTTATCCCATGCATATGTGCGAATGGCTTTGTAATGAATTATGATTTATATTATATTATATTATATTATGTAATGAATTATATCCACCTCACTCCTAACCCTTCTCCATGATAGGCCAATCTGGGCAAATTAGGAACAAAATGTGACAGATGCCTGTGCCCGTAAAATTCCAATGAAAAAGAGTGAGGCAGATTCAGGAAAAAGAAGAAAAAAGATGTATGAAAAAAGTAATAAGCTTCAGCTGGAGACAGAAGAACAACAGTGGAACAAGAACAGGGACTATCCAAAACTCTTCCCCCCATACAAACCTAAAAATCCTTCAAGAATTCACATCTACCAGGTTCCATCCTTTTTTCTATATAAAGTTTTCACTTCTATGGCTTTCTTCTAGTTTTACTGTTCTTCTCTTCCCTTCTCTTTTCCCCCTCCTTTTCCTGCATTCCTATTCTCCTCTAATTTTTTTACTGCTCTTTTCTTCTTTGTTTTTACCTTCACTTTGCTTCTGCTCCTTTCAGCCTGAGTGCATCCCATTCTCCTTCCTATCTGCTTTCACTGAACACATGAAGAATGATTGCAGACACCAGAAAATTAGTTATATCTGATGCTGGTATTCCTTCCTTCCAGGTTCATTTACTGCACTACTATTGTTAGCATTAAATCACCATCCTACCTGTATTTAGCAGCCCTGTTGTAAATCCGAGGCTAAATCTGTGTAGGGAAGGGGGTGCACATCTTTATGGGGAAATTTCCACTGGCACTTTGCTTTTGCTAAAGGGGAAACCACGGTCATCAACATGACATGTTTCATAAGATCTTCCAACATATTTTCCTTAGTGTAGATATTCCCATTACATTTGCCCATCTCCATTCATTTTAAGTTAATGAAAAATAGTTTATGATGTTTTTTTATTTCTTGGTTTCTCAATTTCTATTTTTAGTTAATGGAGATAGCATAGATAAACGGTGAACAGGATTTCTGATTCTGGCATAATATTACCTACTAATAGTATATTAGAAACATATAAACTTCTTGATTTGCAGTTTATTCAAAAGGTTAAGTAAATTATTTAGCCAATAGAGCATTTAGGCTCAGCACTGAAATGGAAAAAAATCTTATAATTCAATTGGACATATTTTTCTCAAACATATTCCTCAATATCCCAGACAGCTGCGGTTACAGCTCGCTCCATTATACATGATTTTTCTAGGATGAATGATAAGAATGTCAAATAGCTAATATTATTCTGTGATACAGAACAGGACTGAGAAATAGAGAGCTCTGTGGTATCAGTATTTAACATACCACCTGTTCAGCTACTAACTGCACATAGCACTTATCTCTAAACATATTGACTCTTCATGTCAAAACATCTGGACCCTCTAGTTTCTCAGATCCTCTGAACAGCTGTGATATATATAAATGTGTTAGAAAGCGCATTTTAATTTAGTCTCAGACTTCACTTCTGTCACTTCATGCTATCTTAAACAGAGATTAAATGAATCTGAATAAATTTAAAGAAACTGAGTTCTCAAGACAGTGGTCTGGTTAAATCCCTTCCTTGATTATCTGAATTCCAACGGTGTTATGTTATCATAGGAGGAGACAGTAGTGCTTCCCACAGTTCATGTTGCTCCACACTTCTCATTATAAAACTTTAGTTTCAACTGTTTATAACTTGGACACACTATAACCCTTCGGGCTGAAATTTTCCATGTCAGGTATCTGCCTCAGGCTGAATTTTGTATGTGTTTCAGCCAAATGGTTCAGCTGTTTCCACAAAATTTTCCTTTTTACCTGTGAATTTTCTTTAATACCCTCCATGTCCAACAGTCTGTACTGTGGGCATTCCCCCTCTCCCTGCTAGTTGGAGGCAGAGCACAGATTGACAGCCAGCCTGGAGCCAGGATGACCCTTCTGTGGAGAACCAAAAATGACAGCTTCCAAAGCCGAAAAATACTAACTGAATATATTACAATAAGGGCTTGTCCACACCAACTTTTAGCTGGGAAGTGAATCTACTGTGCACTGGTCTACCGACACTAACTGTCCTGTAGACCCTCCTAATGTGCACAGTTCCTTAGTATGCTCTGATTACCATGTTTGAAACACTCAGAAACTGTTAGGGCACATCAGCAAGTCCACAGGGACAGTTAGATCTTAGCAGGCTAGCTTTAGATAGATTCACCCGCCAGCTTGCTACAAACTAAGTGGTCATGTAGACAAACCCTTAGTCACCTAAATTTAACATGTGAACCTTGTAACAGAGACTTAGGGAACAAACAAATATTCCTTTACACAAGCATGTATTTTCCATTCTAATCTGTGAAAACAGAGGGAAAAAGCTATAATTCTAAGAAAAATGAATCTTCTCCAGGTGGGCAAGAACATCAGAGGGTATTGGAAAGAAAATTCACAGATAAGTAGTCTGTACTGCAGGATGTGCAAAGCAGTATTCACCCCCAGGGAAGGGGTTGGGGGAGAGGGTTCAAATAATGTACATGGGGACTGACCCCAGATAAATGCTGTGGCAGCATATTCTGAAGTATGAATATAAACAAATAACACAAGTATGTAGGGACAAAATTAGAAAGGCCATGGCAAAAAACAATACCAAACTAGTTACAGACATAAAGGGTAACAAGAAAACATTCTACAAATACATGAGAGGCCAGAGGAAGACCAAGGACGGGGTAAGCCCATTACTCAACGAGGGATGGGTGGAGGGGGATGGGGATAACAACAGAAAACGTGCAAATGGCAGAGATGCTTAATGACTTCATTGTTTCAGTTTTCACCAAGAAGGTTGGTGGTGATTGGATGTCTAACATAGTGAATGTCAGTGGAAATGAGGTAGGATCAGACGCTAAAATAGAAAAAGAACAAGTCAAAAATTACTTAGACAAGTTAGATGTCTTCAAGTCACCAGAGCCTGATGAAATGCATCCTAGAATACTCAAGGAGCTGACTGAGGAGATATCTGAGCCATTAGCGATTATCTTTGAAAAGTCATGGAAGATGGGAGAGATTCCAGAAGACTGGAAAAGGGCAAATATAGTGCCTATCTATAAAAAGGGAAATAAGGACAACCCGGAGAATTACAGACCAGTGAGCTTAACTTCCGTAACCGGAAAGATATTGGAGCAAAAAATTTGCAAACATCTAGAAGATAATAAGGTGATAAGTAACAGTCAGAATGGATTTGTCAAGAACAAATCATGTCAAACCAACCTGACAGGTTTTTTTTGACAGGGTAACAAGCCTTGTGGATAGTGGGGGATGCGGTAGACGTGGTATATCTTGACTTCAGTAAAGCTTTTGATACTGTCTCACATGACCTTCTTATAAACAAACAAGGGAAATGCAACCTAGATGGAGCTACTATAAGGCAGGTGCAAAACTGGTTGGAAAACTGTTCCCAGAGAGTAGTTATCAGTGGTTCACAGTCATGCTGGAAGGGCATAACTAGTGGGATCCCACAGGCATCAGTTCTGGGTCCGGGTTGATTCAATATCTTCATCAATGATTTAGATAATGGCATAGAGAGTACACTTAAAAAGTTTGTGGATGATACCAAGCTGGGAGGGGTTGCAAGTGCTTTGGAGGCTAGAATTAAAATTCAAAATGATCTGGACAAACTGGAGAAATGGTCTGAAGTAAATAGGATGAAATTCAATAAGGATATATAAAATACTCCAATTAGGAAGGAACAATCAGTTGCACACATACAAAATTGGAAATGACTGCCTAGGAAGGAATACTGCTGAAAGGGATCTGGGGGTTATAGTGGACCACAAGCTAAATATGAGTTAACAGTATAATGCTGTTTCCAAACATAATTCTGGGATGTATTAGCAGGAATGTTGTAAGCAAGACATGAGAAGTAATTCTTTCGCTCTACTCCGTGCTGATTAGGCCTCAACTGGAGTATTGTGTCCAGATCTGGGCGCCACATTTCAGGAAAGATGTGGACAAATTGGAGAAAGTCCAAAGAAGCACAACAAAAATTATTAAAGGTCTAGAAAACATGACCTATGAGGGAAGATTGAAAAAATTTAGGTTTGTTTAGTCTGGAGAAGAGAAGACAGAGGGGACATAACAACAGTTTTCAAGTACATAAAAGGTTGTTACAAGGAGGATGAAGAAAAAATGTTCTTCTTAACCTCTGAGGATAGGACAAGAAGCAATGGGCTTAAATTGCAGCAAGGGAGGTTTAGGTTGGACATTAGGAAAAAATTCCTGACTGTCAGGGTGGTTAAGCACGGGAATAAATTGCCTAGGGAGGTTGTGGAATCTCCGTCATTGGAGATTTTTAGGAGCAGGTTAAGTCAGGGATGGTATAGATAAGACTTAGTCCTGCCATGAGTGCAGGGGACTGGACTAGATGACCTCTCAAGGTCCCTTCCAGTCCTATGATTCTCCCCAAAGCTGCATCTGAAGAAGAAAGGAAATCCAACTTGTAGTGCTTTGTGAGTGTGTTGACTGATGTCCACGTTGCTTCCTTACAGATTCATATGAAGTGCAAGACCTCTCTGCACAAGAGGTTGCTGAACCCCTCAGGGAGTGGGCTGTAACATTATTTGGTGAATTCACTTCAAATGCTCTATAGGTTTCAGCAACCTCTGCCTTAATCCACCTTGTAATAGAGGATTTAGAGGCTTTCTTCCCTTTAGCTGGAGAGTCATATAAAATGAAAAGAGCTGTGTTCTTGAGATAGATTTTAAGTACTTTTCTGACACCTAATTTATGACATTCAATCTCCTTGGGATGCTTAGATTAGGAGAAAAGAACGTGGAAAAATGTATTTATTTTTGGAATAAATGACAGGTCCAGACAAAGAATCTGTCATTATGAAAAATACATAGATGAGGCTCCATAGAAAATGCTCCAACTTCCAATATCCTTCTAGCTGAGGTGACTGTTACTAAGAAAGAAATTTGGAGAGAGAGAAATTAGGCTGTAAAAATGTAGTTATTCAAATGGTTGTTTTGTTAAGGCTCCTAGCACCAAATTCAAGCTCCAAGAAGGGAACCTGTGTATCACAAGAGGAATGAGTGAGACTTCTCTAAGAATCTTTTGATGTGGCAATAATTACCTGTAATGTAACTGCTGTTCTTTGAGATGGGATGCAGACACGTATTCCATGTAGGTATGCGAGTGCCCAGTGCACCAAAACTGGAGAACTTTGCCTAGCAGTACCCATAAGGGTAGTACTTGCACGCTGTGGCCCTAGTCCCATCCTGGCTATATAAAGGTGGTGCTGCTCCAACCACCCTTAGTTCCTTCGTACCCAACATCCAGATCACAGTCCCTGATACATAGGGGATGGGGGTGGGTTGTGGAATGCGCATTTTCATCACAACTCAAAGAACAGGTTACAGTACAAGTAAGTAACCATTCTTCCCTCTTTGAATAGATGCAGCCATGTATTCCATGTAGGTGACTCACAAGCAGTACTTGCAGGAGGTGGGCTATTTAACCAAGGACTGCAGGATTACCTTCCCAAAGTTCACATCTGATCTGGATCCAATAGTGATGTGTAACATATGTAGAGGACCAAGTGGCAGCCCTGCAAATGCCAGTATAGGAGTATCACTTTAGAAATGCCATTGATGTTGCCTGGGCGCTCATGCAATGAGCTTGCAGCCTATGGGGAGGTGCAATCTGAGGTACTTTGTATGCTGTCATGATATAGGAAGGTATCCACCTGGGGATTGTCTACAGGGAGGCTGCTTGCCCCTTCATTCAATCTGCATATGAAACAAACAGACAAGATGAAGAATGGAAAGATTTAGTTCTACCCAGGTAAAAAGCTAAACATTGCCTGATAGCCAAAGTGTGAAGATGTTGCTCATCTGGGGCTGAATGTGACTTAGGGAAGAACTCTGGTAGGGTAGACATAACTTGGTTCAAGAGAAATAACTTCAGATAAAAAACTTAGGGTGCGGCTGCAGGGTTACAGTCTTTGGAAAATTGTGTGTAAGGAGGTTCTGCCATCAAAGCCTGCAACTCGCACACACTCCTTGCAGATGTGATCACTACAAGGAAAGCAGTTTTCTGACACAGAGGGAGAAAGAAGTTGCCAGAGGCTCAAACAAGGTCCCATAAGAGCAGCTAAGACAGCATTAAGGTTCCACAAAGGAAATACAGTAGTTCTTTTAGCAGTGGGTGGTTACAAGTGACTCATTTCAAGAACCTCACAAGCACAGAGTTAAAAAACACTGACTTCTCATGGATGAGTGGATGAAATGCAGAAATCATTGCCAGATGACTCTCAATGAACTAAGTGCAAGACCGGAAGACTGAAGGTGCAACAGGTACTCCAAGATGTCCTGAATTCAAGGCATCTCTACTGAGTGGTCCGGAGGCCCAGGCAACCTACTGGTTAGAGTGCATGGTTCTTGGCCCCCTACTTGGTTGTGGGTCCTCAGTCTTCAAGGAAAGGGGGGAAGGTAGGGGAACCTAGACCCTCCCTCTTCACCAGGTCCCAGTCCTGGGCTACTTCCTACCAATCTGTTCTGTTTGGAGCATGGCCCCTCTAGTCCACTTAATTGGGTGGCCTGCTTCCTGTAGGGTCCTCTTGTGGGCCTTGAACAGAACCTCGTTACAATCCCAGACTGCTTCAGGCAGTTGGCTGCACACTGGGGAGGCCGAGCCCCAAAATGTCCCTAGGCTTCACCCCTCAGTTTTCTTTGGTGCTGGACTCCTCCAGAGTCTCCTGTGGTTGGGAGACAGTGCTTCCTCTCAGATGGTGGCATTGGCAGGCAGGTTAGTGATCCTTCCCCTCAGTTACAGAGGCGGTTAGCTCCTGCCCCTTTGCCAGTCAGCCCCAAACTGAGCCACACTTTCTTTTCCTTTTCCCTCCAGAACTGGCATTAACTGGAGGTATAACAGGGTGGGGCTAGGTCAGCCCAGAGGATCTCTTTAATCCCTGGTGACTGAACTCCCTGGGCTAGCAACCACATTGAGAACTGCTTCCACTTGGCCAAATAGGCCACTCTGGTGGAGGACTTTCTACTATTAAGCAAGTTTTGCTGGACTGCCTCCGAACATCATTCCTCCTCCTTCTCCTCATCTAACTATGTAGCATCCATGCCATGAGACGCAGGGAGCTGAGCACCGGATGCAAAATCTCACCGTGATGCTGAATCAGGAGATTGGGATGAGGAGGAAAAGATATAGGAGGCTGTCAGGGATTCTGGGGTCTCAACCTGGGAGCATCAGCCTGTGGCAATATTGCCCAGAGGTAAAAGTCTGTGGGGCTGTGTGACGGGGTGGACTAGATTCAGAGGCCCCGTGCTGGAGGCCTCATGGCCCTGCATCACCCTTCCCCAGAGTAGAGCAGAGAGAAGTCCTTCTGACAGCCTAAAGTGGCTGCAGAGGAACAGTCAATCAGAGGGGCTCATGGAGCAGCCAATCTGGGGCCAGAAGGGCCTTATATAAAAGACAAGCAGCAGAGCAGAGAATTTCAGTTGCTGTGTGGAGTTCAAGGAATGAAGACTGGGTGACTGGCTGGCTGGAAGAGCAGCAGTACTGCAGACAGGACTGAAGCCCAGAGAAGGCTGCTGAAGTCTGGATGCCTGGCTGGCAAGAAGAGCAGCAGGACCAGTGGAAGGTCAGTGCAGGCAGGCTGAAGCCCAGTGGGACTGAACACTGAACCTGGCCAGGCCAGCGAGGCTACCGAGATAGGTCTCGCTGGTCTGGGAGGCCTGCTGAAACACCACCAGTTGCGGGTACTGAGATGGGCCCCAGCTAGGTGCTTGAAGAAGGCAGTGCCTCTGGGAGAAGCCTTAGAGCTATGGTCCCATACCAGGGCCAAGATAAGAACTTGGCCTGTATACTCCGGAAGGGGGGGCAACATATGTGGCTCGGCCGGAGGACTGAGTCACTGAAGACTCGCCAAGAGAACCATCAGCTGGGGGAGGGGAGGTTGTGCATGAGAGGCAGGTGCCACCCCGATATACGAACTAAAACCAAAATCAGGCTTACATCCAATCAACCAACCAAAGGGGGGGGGCACCTGGGAGAGGTGGGTGCTGCCCCATGAAAAAAACTGATTGAAGGCATATTGACCAGAGAAAGGGGGCACCAGTGAGAGGTAGGTGCCGACCCTGTTACATTCTGGTAACAGAAGCGGGATCTTCAGACCGATCTTGTCTAAAGGGGGCTAGGTTAGAATTAACTGTTTTACTGTAGCAAGCTTTTAACTGTTTTATTGTGTGAGGCCAGAAGCAGACGCTGAAGGAGGCCCAGGGGCCAGACAGAAAGCAGTAAGACAACAAAGCCAGAGCCAGATGCTGAAGGGGAGCCAGAGCCAGCGGCCAAGGCAGAAAGCAGTAAGACACTGAAGCCAGAGGCGGAGGCAAAAGCAGTAAAACAACAAAGCCAGAGGCTGAAGGGGAGCCAGAGCCAGTGGCCAAGGCAGAAAGCAGTAAGACAATGAAGCCGGAGTCAGAGGCAGAGGCAAAAGCAGTAAAACAACAGAGGCAGAGGCTGAAGGGAGCAAGAGCCAGAGGCAGATGCAGAAAACAGGCAAGATTTTAAGTATTTATTGGGCAGAGCCAGAGCCAGACCCCGAGGCCAAAGAAGGCCAGATTCAGAGGCAGAGGTAGCCCAAGAGCCAGAGGCTGAAGAGAGCCAGAAGCAGCCCAAGTGGAGTATGCCCTGACTGATGGGTGCAAGAACCACTGACACAAGCCTGAAGGAGGAAGCATGTGGCAGAGTGGACTAGGTCTGGAGGCCCCCTGATGGAGACCTCGTGGTCCTGTATCATCCTTCCCCAGAGTAGAGCAGAGAGAAGTCCTCCAGACAGAGGAGCTAATCAGAAAGGCTGATGAAGTGTGCTCCTCCTGAATGTTCCCACAGAATGGCTTATTTCCACTGAATCAGCATTTTCCAGTGGAAAACTGTTCCTTCTGAAAATTTTCAACTAGCTCTTGTCTATCTACGCCCTAAATTGGGTAGAGAGTAATGTCGGTTCCAGAGAGAGAGTAAAACCCACTCCCACTCCTCATCTCTTTCCAGGCCCTCTGATTATTCTGTTTGGAGAGGCCTGGGAGTTCTCCCATTTCATAACATTTGTGAAATCAGCTCCTTGGGAAAAGCCCACATACAGCTGGTCCTCAGACTTCCTTTATCTCAGGAAAACCTAGCCACTTTTCCTAATTGTTAAATGGATGAATCATCTGTAGCCTGAGTTTTTCTTCCCTAATGTAAGCCCCACTGCTCTTCCTTTCTATTCTGGGTGGGATGTAGGTCTCACAACTGTGGGATTCAATTCGTTCCAGGCCTATAGAGAGATTCCCCTTCTGCAAAGGTGCCCATGCCCTCTGCACCTTGTTATTTTCCTTTGCTGCTGGTTCCTTTCCTGATTATTCCCTCTAGGCTTGATACTTCTTGCATGTGTTGCAAGAACCACAGAACTTCAGGCCAAGCCATCAATCCCTTCTTATCTTAGCTCAGCAGAGAGCTTTTACACACCATCACACCCTCTCAGTTATTTCCTTACTTGCAGAATGATCCTGGGCTCTGAAAGTCAGGTTTCATTCTTTCCTACTTGCAAATCAAAACAGTAATAAAGCGTAAATGAGGCCCCCAGAGCTTCCTGTGCCTAACGGGTCTGCACAGGTGTAACTGATTGGAAATTTAGGTAACAATTCTGATGATCATTGAAAAGCCAGAATAGAATCCACCTTACTGTCTACTATGCTGGCTCTGTAATATTAACAATGCTAATATTAGTAATTTATTTTAGTCACTGAAGTAAACAGACTTAACAGTTTAATCAGCTCTCTTAAGAAAGAGGATACTATTTTTACCCAGTGACTTTTGAGAGTAGAATCACACTTGAAAAATATTTTTGGAACTGAGTTTAGGTGTGGTGAAAGGTGCCAGACTGACAGTTCTGAAGTCAAACGTCTTCATTTTTTTTCTATAAAACACATGGAGAATGAGCAGTAGAGTATATAAGGTTTCCCATACTGCAGCACTATTGTTCTTCAAATTCTGTAGTGTGAGAAGGGAGTTTAGTCTTCATGATAATTTATTTTTTCACCTCTTTTTGAGATTGCCAACAAAGTTTCAGTTAATGCCAGTTGTGGTGCTGTGATTCTGAAGTGGATACTTGTCCACTGATAATTGGACTGAGACCAAACTAACTTCCTCTAAGTCACCAAAAAGGCATCGAATGATAATGATTTCAGTCATTGTCAAATCAATCACCAAGAGATCAAAAGCTCCACGTTCCAACTCCATACCAACTAGTCTCCAAACAAATGGATGTATTTTTCCCTGACTGAAAGTAGTAGAGTATCTAAGCAATAAAATAAAAGAAATCATATATGTTAAACATGTCATCATGACAGCATGGCAAAAAGCCCAAAATATTAATAGGAAGAGATCAAGCACTTACTTGATACCTGCAGAGAAGCTCACCACAGGATAGAAAAGTCCATCGACACTGAAGTTCTCAAACATTCCCTGTACAGGTTGCCCATTAATGCGGAATGAAATACTGGGCACCCCTAAATCCAAGCAGCAGCTAACTACGTCATCAGATGCCAACAAATGCTGATTGACAGATGCTACAGCTCGGGGTACTCGACCTGATGAGAAAGGAGTTAGGGGAGAAAGGCTTTGAACAATTTCCTGTATTTAAGGGGTTAGCAAGAGAATAGCAACTATACCGACACAAATATTTTGACAGCCTCACAAGCTATTTCATATAATTTATTTTCTTTCAGACATGAAGACATAACCTTGTCTTCATCTGCTTTGTGACTGTTTTTGCTTTAAGAGACAGACAATGAGCTACATTCTCCAGACTGATAAGTGGCAGAACAGTGCGTGAACTGAGCAAATTGTTTGAGACCTTTGAAGCTGTTAGCAAAAAGGAATATGCTCAGCTCAGGCAATGTGTGCTCATACCATGACCTAACTCAAAAGCCTTTGCCTGTATAAAGCTAATAGTGATTGGCAGATAATTTTAGTACCTACTGCCCAAGTACTTAGGTCTTATTTCAGTTATTCATGAAATATCAGAGTTCCCACTGCATTATAATTAACTTCATTCATGGACAGGATTAAATATTTATAGGGATAACGAGAGCATCTGCAGTTAGAGGACTAAATAAAATTAGAGGGGATATAACTCTCATACTTCCAAGTAATCACAAAAAATGGTTACTTACCTTCGCAATAACTGTTGTTCTTCAAGATGTGCTGTGCACATATATAATCCATTTCAGGTGTGTGCACACCCACTGCACGTGAGTCGGAGATGTTTACCTGGCAGTACCTCTTGGGGCAGTGCATGTGCCCTGTGTATCTATGCCCTCAGCAACAGGCATGAAAAGAGCAAAGTCACCTGACCTCCTCCCATTTCCTTTAAACTAGTATCTCGGTGATGTCAGACCACAAAGGTGGGTTCATGGAAAATATATGTGCACAACACATTACTGTATAGTTAAGATACCATTTTTTTCTCCTTCGATTCTTTGTGCACAAATATATTCTACTTCTGGTGATCCCAAGCAGTAATTCTTTAGGTGGTGGGAATTAGAATTATTCTTAAATAAAGGCAGAAGGACAGATTTTACAAAGTCAGCATCAGCTCTGGAAGCTCTCATAGCATAATGTTTGGTGGCAGCATGAAGACCATGTAGCAGCTCTATAATTTTCCATGATTGGAATGTTAATTAAAAGTGCCACAGAGGTAGCCAGTTCATAACAAATCGTGATGCAAAGAGTTATCCATTTCTGGATCCTCTGTGCAGAAACTGCCTGACCTCTCATTCTCTTCTGTTTATGTTAGAAACAGTTTTGGAGATGATCACAGTCCGATCAGCATAGAAAGAGTCACACATCTAGTGTGTGAAGTGTCTTCAACCTTATGGTTATGAGGCTTTGGAAAGAATTTCTGTAGATTAATCAATTGATTCAAATGTAAACCCAATACCATTTTTGTCAGGAAGTTAGGGTGAGGTCTTAAAGGAAATTTATTTTTATAAAAGATGGAGATCCCACCATCGAAGCCTTCAACTCTCCCACCCTTCTAGCATATATTAGCACTAAAAAGAACATTGTCTTTGCAGACAGCTGAAGAAAAGAGCAGGAGACCAGTAGCTTAAACAGTGGTCCCATGAGCCTTATCTATATCAAGTTAAAATCCCGGGTAATGTGTTAACAAATAGGAGGATAAACCCCCAGGTAAACCTGTTAAAAATCTTTCAGCCATGGGATGCAAAAAGAGCAAACATCCTTCAATGACAAGGTGGAATGTAGAGATGGCTGCCAAATGAATCTTTATGGAGCTTACACAGAGGCCTGAATTGTTCAAATGCAATGTGTATTCCAAGATACTGTGAACCTGTGTTTTTGATGATGGAGCCAAGTGGCCCAGAGAGAAAATCTCTTCCATTTTGCAAGATAAGTTACCCTAATGGAAAATTATCTGCTACTGATGAGAATATTTTGAACCTGTTGAGAGCAGCCCCTCTCCAATGGGTTTAGCCATTCAACATCCATGCTGTAAGGTGGAGACTGAGAGGGCTAAGGTCGAGAACTTGGCCACAATTCAGTGATAGTAGGTTGTGTACAAGAGGTAATGTCACTATAGTCTGGATCAAGAGCATCTGGAGGTTGTCTTGCCCACTTGGGGCTATAAGAATCATCCTGGCATATTCCCATTTCATCATTTTTGAAAATCCTCATTTTATTTTAATATTTAACACAACAAAAAGGCAAACTGGTACATTTGAAGGACTAAAAATAATACATTTTTTCAGCAATACTAACTTGTGTGTCCTAAGATACCAAGAAGCTTGGTTTAATATACATTTGGCATTAAGGCATTTAACTAGGATCTTTAGTTAAATGAATCCAAAGCACTAACCACTCCCAAAAGCATCTCTCCCAGTTTATTCCAAGAGTCTTGTGTAAAACCTGAAACTGCTTTCACAAGAGCAGTATCTACTGCAGTTGTTGCCCTCTACAACATTCTGGACCAAGATTTTATATCTTTCCAGAATACAAATGGAAGCACTCTCATAATTTACATTAAGTATAACTCAGGACAGTGAAGTAAGGATAAAGTTGCTTTAATAGTACTCACTGAATATGCTATTTGGTACTTTTTGTCATTTTTTCATGGAATAATTTATTCAACATGTTTTTCCTGCAGTATTCTAAAGATGGGCATCCCCACAAAAATTCCTCACCATTATTTCCACCATCTGAGATAAGTTATATGACAGAAGCATAAAAAGTAAAATGGATATGGAAGCATCCATGTATGTATTTTATATCATATAACACACAAAAACATATATTAAAAAAAACATTATTAAACTTGCAAAGTCAAGCACATAAAAGGTCATAAATGTCAGAATTAAGGTTGTACAGGCAACCCTATTTCAGACCCCTTGTGAGTTTGCATTATGATAGAATCTTTAATTATATGATCACATATCATTTTTCCCCATTTAGCATTCCAAGAGTCCTTAGCATTATAGAACACTTTTATCTGGAAAAAGGGTTAAATAGTGAGGTGGCAACATTTGCAGATGATATAAAACTACTCAAGATAGTTAGACCCAAAACAGACTGCAAAGAGCTACAAAGGGATCTCACAAAACTGGGTAACTGGGCAACAAAATGGCAGATGAAATTCAATGTTGATAAATTCAAAGTAATGCACACTGGAAAACATAATCCCAACTATACATATAAAATGATGGGGTCTAAATTAGCTGGTACCACTCAAGAGAGAGATTTTGGCATCATTGTGGATAATTCTCTTAAAACATCCACTCAATCTGCAGTGGCAGTCAAAAAAGCCAACAGAATGTTGGGAAACATTAACAAAGGGATAGATAATAAGACAGAAAATATCATATTGCCTCTATATAAATCCATGGTACGGCCACATCTTGAATAGTACGTGTAGATGTGGTTGCCCCATATAAAAAAAAGATCTCTTGGAATTGGAAAAGGTTCAGAAAAGGGCAACAAAAATGATTAGGGGTATGGAGCAGCTTTCATGGGAGGAGAGATTAATAAGATTGGGACTTTTCAGCTTGGAAAAGAGACTACTAAAAGGGGATATGATAGAGATCTACAAAATCATGACTGGTGTGGAGAAAGTAAATAAGGAAGTGTTATTTACTCCTTCTCATAACACAAGAACTAGGGGTCACCAAATGAAATTAATAAGCAGCAGGTTTAAAACAAACAAAAGGAAGTATTTCTTCACAAATGCACAGTCAACCTGTGGAGTTCCTTGCCAGAAGTTGTTGTGAAGGCCAAGACTATAACAGGGTTCAAAAAGAACTAGATAATGAGCCAGGATGGGCAGGGATGGTGTCCCTAGCCTCTGTTTGCCAGATGCTGGGAATGGGTGATGGGATGGATCACTTAATGATGATAGACAAGCCCATGAGGAAATTAATAATCCTAACTTCTGAGCAGTGTTTGAATAATGTGCAATAAATAAGGCATGACCCACACAGTGAACAAGGAGAACAAGAAAGATTTTATAGATGCTCTTTAAGTGAGCAGGGTCTATCCCATATACTGGATGAGGCAGGAGTCTTGTGAAAATGAAATGTGTGATCATGCCATGAAAGACTATATCGCAATGTGCACATACAAGTGGGCCAATTAAGGTTGTACAGGAAATCTTAATTCTGGCATTTTCTAACTTTTGAGTGCTTGACTTTGCAAACAGAATATAGTTCTTTTAACGTTGCTTTTTTATAACCTAGAAAATTGTGCTGAAAAACCCTAACTGAATAAAACAGAAATTCCATTATGTGGTATCATAATGAAATACTGGATTACACAGTAAGGTAACATTCACTGATCTTGAATATTATTAATTTGTGTTCTTTGTTATCCCACACACAATATAATTCAATAATCTGCTAATCTCAGGCACGCTAAGGGCCCTTTATTGCTGTAGATCTGCATTTACAACTTCCATTTATGTCAATGGGAGTTCCATGCATGGATCCAGTGCACCACATGTCCCCATGTAGATAGAAAATAGACTAGGTTAGATAATGACAAGATATAAAAACAATGGCCTAGGAATTTGATTCCATTTATAGAGGTAGAATTCCAGAATAATCCAGCCTGTGCATTGGAGAGTGGAATCTGGCTCATTGCAAAATAGCATGCAATGGAGTAATGATGACCTGGGAGTAATATTTAGGGATATATTATTCCTGAATACTAATTTTTAGAAGGTTATTGGTAAGAATAATTGAAAAATATGCCTAAAGAGTACTTACCAGACCACAAATGAAGGCCATCGAAACCATAGGAGTAGAGGTCATCACCAACACCATTGCCACCCCATCCTTCTCCACCTCCAGGATAAGGAGCATAACCTGATGTAGAGGCCCAGCCAACCCGTAGATGAGTGGGTTCCGCCGTCAAAAATGCGTCTACCTGATCGATTATTAGTTCAAAGTACCACTTCTTATACTGTGCAGAGCCCTCAGCAACCCCCAAAAATATGTTTGGCCTCATGCTAGAATAGAAGAGATACATTTGATTGTACATTTTGTACTATGTATTCCTGGCTTCTTGCAACACTGGAATATGACATTACACTACACCAGGGATCAGCAATCTTTGGCATGCGGCCCGCCAGGGTAAGCCCCCTGGGGGGCTGAGCCGGTTTGTTTACCTGCCGTGTCTGCAGGTTCGGCTGATCGCAGCTCCCACTGGCCACAGTTCACTGCTCCAGGCCAATGGGGGTTGCGTGAAGCAGCATGGGCCGAGGGATGTGCTGGCACTGTGTAAATATGACACCTGAGTTCAGATGTGGAGACACATCATGTAAACTTCTGTCCAGACTGATTCTATCTGTTTTATGACTTTGTATGTCTGCATAATAAATAATACTACTAATAAATAAAAGATAGAGAAAGAAATTGTGCCAAATTCTTAGCTGAACTGAATAACAAACAAGTCCAGGGTGCTATGCATGAAGGAAAAATGTATCCTATAAAAAGAAAAACAATATTGTTTCTATTTTCCTGATACCAAAAGATGGGGGTTGAGATATGAAGAAATAAAATCCTTAATAAAACAAATTATTTTACAATATGCTTACATACTGTATATTCTTAGGCTGATCCAGGAGTGCCCTGCTTTGGACCAGCCTAAGAGAAGTTAGTTTCACTCTCTCATGGAAGAGTGATGTCTCACTCATCATGCACGTTGCTGTCCACTGGACAACTGAGAACTTGAATGGGATTCATCTGAATAACATTACTGAGGAGATGTTGGCTAGAAGTGCCAAAACAGTGAAGAGACCCGGATATGAAACCCTCAAATGCCGATTCCAAAATCTTAGAAATTTAGGCCAGATATCATAAGTATGCTCAGATTAGAGGTACAAATTTTAATAAATAATATATATAATCATTAACTATCAACCTCTTAATAGTAATTTCCTAATTTGAAAATAGTACACTATTAGCTAGTGTGCATGGAGAAGGAAAAAGAATATTGATTCCTTTTATATAATACACAATTTTTGTACTATATTACACTATTGTACTGGACTTATTTTTTGTCTTGATCCTTTCTCCCTAACGGACCTGTTATTTGTTTGCAAACCTCACCAATGTCCAAGAGGGCCCTGCATCAACCTTGTTACAATACAGCATTGTATTTTGTATACTTATGGTATTATATAAATAATCAATTTTTCATTTTTTTATAGTGGGAATTCAACAAGCAGTTTCTCTTCCAAGACAGTTTCCAGAACATTTCCTATATTGTTAGTATGATGAAACTTTTAAAAACAGTTATCATCTAAAAGTTTCCTAAAGAGTATGTCTTTCAGTGATTGCTAATAAAAAAGTTTCTCTCCCCAGAATAAAACAGAGTATTTTCTTAATTTAAAGTAATACTAAATACTAAAGCTCTGTTCATTTGCAAATATAGCAACAAAACAAACACTGCACTATACCTTGTCACATCATTAATCAAACGGGTTTGCAAGAGCAAATCTCTTCGGGGGAGTAGATTGTCGCAGATACAGTTCTGATTGGCACGCACTGCAACTCCATTACAGAGACACAGAGAGCAAAGCACATCAAGAACCTAAAACAGATCAGGGTACGGTCAAGTAAACGTAACTGTTTACAATACAATCCTGATCTCAATTTAATTCCCTTTCAAAATATGCAGGAGACTGGAGAAATATAACATGAAAACTTTGGTGATTTTTCTAAGATTTTTGGTTAAATATGATCTGAACACAGCTTGTAGCAGTGACAGTTGACATCAAATAAGTTAAAACAAGCTCCTATTGATTTTATACCTATATAAAACACTTTAGGATTATAAATCCTAAAGATGGCTTACAAATCTCACAAGAATAGTTCTTCCTATAAGATCTGTGGCACTTAGTTTATGTTCAGTTAGAGTTTGGAGTAAAAGATTTTAAGGTTCAGGGGAGTAGGGGAATGGAACAGTGTGGTGTAAGGGGGGAGAATAGTTAAGGGTCTCTCTTTATCAGAATTGCTTTTCTTCATGATTATGAGCTGACACTGCTTACTTCTCTAATTCAGAATATAGTCTCAAAACATAAGACAAAGGAGTCCATCTTTACATTTATTCTACCTGGCCACTGATGTTTACATTCACTTTAAATTCCCTTTAAGCTGTCAGAGAAGTGTAAAGGGCCCTTAATGTATGGGTATGTCTACACTGCAAAAAAAAAAAAGCCATGTTCTTAACTTGGATTAAAATAGTAGTGAAGACACAGCAACTCTGCTTTTAACTCTGCTACATGGCAGCCTAGGTTTGACTTGAGCTGTTAACCCAAGTAAAAAGCTGAGTTGCGTCTTTACTGCTATTTAATTCAGGTTATGTAACAAGGATTAGCTAACACAAATTATGCACACACATTTTTTGAAGGGTACACATACTCTAAATGAGAATGAGGTACTAAATATGAACAGGATGTGTATATTACTTACATCCTGTTCATGCAATTGATGACCATAATTTCAGGGTGGATTAAAAAAAACCAATGATTTAAAGGAAAAAGATCATTTTTACAAAATTTACATCAGATTTTTTAATTAATACATATTTCTTTTTAAAAATAAACCTGTTTAAAGTTAAATTTAAAAGTATGATAACCTATGTTAAATTCTACATTTATTATAATCTATTAAAATCATTCAAAATAGAACCAAAAATATGGTGCATCGAAAAGACCTCCTGAAATTTTAATGAGTTAAAGGGCACTTCTCTTTTAATTGTATCCAGAAGGGGGAGAAGCTTCTGAGGTCAACTCAAGCTTTGTAAATATGTCTTGATGTCATATACTATATTAAATAAGTATCTCTGTTTATTTTTCAGTCTTTACAATGGATGAATTTGTTTATTTTACTTTTTTCCAAATGTAAGTACTTTGTGTTTCTGTTGTGTAGTAAAGCTTTTGGCTTAATTACTTTGGTTTCAGTTTAGTTTGCAGGTACAGAGAAAACATTTTCTTAATTTGGGAAAATTGAGAAATGAATTAGGACCTGAAAAAACAGGAAAGCTTGTTTTCTTCTTCCAATCAGTGAAGAGGAAAACAAGGTGGGACAAGATGAGATCTACAATCTGAAAATCTCAAAGGACACAGGGCCAGATTTTCATAAGTGTTTAGGCACCTAAAGATACAGAGAGATGCCAGAGGGATATTCAAAAGCACATATGCAAATTAGGAACCTAAAGCCCATTGATTTCACTTCGATTTAAATGCTGCATAATTCCCTCAAACTGCTTGTCAGAACTCATCCCTGAATATCAATATCACTCCAGACAAACACAAAGAATGTTTTAAAAACCTCATGTTTGGATAAAATTGGGTTAATGAGATTCCTTGTTTGATATTTCTTACTACAAGACAGAGTTTCAAATCTAGCAGTCAAATGAAACACTGTTCCCAGAACAACAAAAAAATCCTTTAATTAGCCTATGATGCAGAATCATAGTCATTATAGATGGAAAAGACCAGTTAGGTCATCTAACCCCCTTTCCTGTCAATGCAGAATTGTTCCCTTTTGTGTTTTTAATATTCATTATGCAGTCTACATTTAAATGTTCTAACTGAAGGGGTTTCTTAAGAGACCATTTCACAGTATTACAGATTTTGCTGACAGGATGTATTTCCTGATAATCAGCTAAATTTTTCCCTGTCTTAATTTTAATTGCATACTTCTAGTTATGTCACCTTGTGTTGGTCTAAATATTTCCTAAATGGAGTTTATTACCTTCTGATATTTTTAGTATACTATATTGTAGAAAGCTATGCCATATTTAATTCTTATAATCTTTCTCTGTAAAAAGTTCCAGCCCACTAAACACCATGGTTCCTCTTCTCTAATCATCCTCCAATTTGACAATATCATCCAGATATTAAAGTTCCCAGGACTGAATGTAATATTCCAACTGCAGTCACACCAGAGAATTATTCTCTGTTGTGTAATGTGATGCCATTCTTGATACAGCTACAAATTTTCTTGGCCTCCTTTGCTGCCACAATACATTTCATACCCTTATCTACTTTGCTTCCCACTATTTCTTGAGTATTATTGCTTTCCAGCTTTCTCTCATCTACTTCATAGCTGTGTTTCAAAATTTTCCCTTCAGATATAGATTGTAGTTTTCCAACTTGAATTTTGTTGTGTTCTACTCCTATTTCTAATATCTCTAGGTCATTTTGGATTATTTCTCTCTCCTCACTGGTGCTCAAAACTCTTCCCTATTTAGCATCATCTGTGAATTTCATTAACATGTTGTTCAGTCTCTGTTGTAGATAATTAATTAAGATATTAAATAAAACCTGATTTACCAAAGGTCTCTGTGGTACCTCACTAGACACTTTGTTTACAATCCATGGGATAGTATTAATCTGCAAGACCAATTCAATACATTTTAAGAGTTAGATTTTAGGTAACAGTAAAAACCTTTTAAATGATGTGTATATTTTTTAAAGGCGCTTTTATTAAATATTCATTTACTTTTTCTTAAAATACATTATCTTAATATTCTTATTTCTGCCTTTGTATATTTGAAAGTATAAATGATAATATATCATTCCTCATTCTGGGCAGACTTTGCCCGTGTAAATCCAGAATAATTTATTGAATTCCATGGATTTACACTAGGATGTAAATGAGATCAGATTATGACCTTCCATATCATGCGATCCCTGGTCATGGTAAAAATTAAATTATGCAAGTCTCAGAGCCCAATCCTTGCTCACATGAATAGTCACATGAAAAAGACAATGGAACTTCTTATCTGAGTAAGGACTTGTAAGACTGAGCTCTGTCTTCTTAGATGTATGAAAACAATAGAGCAAGTCCTTCAGCAGTGAACTTGGACCCCAAGGCTGCAAGTTACTCCACACAGGCGGACTCATGAACCCATATGGAGTAATTTGCAGTCTCAAGGTCCTAGATTACATTTACATGTAGCTTTTTATTTATTCTGACACATTATTTGGTTGCCTATCAATATTTATAACAGACACAAATGTGCTGATCATGCATAGAAAGGATGTTTTGAAGGCCTAGTCTCCTACACACACTGATTTATTCTACACAGAAAAGCAATTATAGATTTCACATATTTCATTTTGTTTTTGCAAAGAAATGTAATAGGTATTCTTCACTGTGGGTTTTTAAAATATATTTAAGGACACTATGTATCACATAGGTGGCATTATAGAGACTCATTCACTTTTTTCTGTAAATTACTCTTGATATTATCAATATGTCTTATATTTCTCAATCATACCTTGTGATTGCGTCCATGTTTATCCAGCAATGAAATAATAGACTTGATATGTTCCTCTGCTATCAAATTTAAAGCCTCTGGACTTTCAATCAAGATGCAATGTAATACTTCCAGAATACCTATATGAATGCCACAAAAATCAATTTTACATTAAACAATCTGCAGAACTGAATACAATTTAAGAATGTGGGAAAGAAAAAAGAACATCCTAAGGGGAAAGTAATCATATCTTCCCTTTTGCAGTCTATTCAGTATCTCCAGACTAAAAAGAATGAACTCATCTTCAACAGGCTTTAAGGGCCAGCTATGATATGACTTACATTTGGATTTAATTCTCTGGTTTAAAAAAAAATCTGTCTATGACAGGAAGTTAAAATGCACGTTGAAACTATAATTTGATTTTCTTGACATAAATCTTGGTAAAAACACACAGAAAAAACAAAATTCGCTTCAGCTAGTCACTGAAGGAAATAGTCTTCCTAACAGACTGTATGTTATTGTAAACTTTTTTAAAGCTGTTTTTTATGTATAACATTTTCTTGCTGTTATTTGCTGGGACTGAGCCACAAACAGCATCTATGCTATTTGCAATTATTTTGGTAACTGTTGAGTGGTACCACTTTGCACTGCTATGAATCATACGATTGTACCAGGCCTCATTAAATAATTTATTTCAGGGTTCTTTGTGATGGTACTAGGGAAATTAAGGAAAAGAAAATTCAAATGAAAAGGCGGAGGAGGGCTGGAACATAAGAATGGCCATACTGGGTCAGACCAAAGGTCCATTTAGCCCAGTATCCTGTTTTCCAACAGTGGCCAATGCCAGGTGCCCCAGAGGGAATGAATAGAACAAGTAATTATCAAGTGATCCATCCTGGCTAATAGCCATTGATGGACCTATCCTCCATGAACTTATCTAGTTCTTTTTTGAACCCTGTTATAGTCTTGGCCTTCACAACATCCTCTGGCAAGGAAGATGAAAATGACAGGCTAAAAAAGGAACAGAGTGTTAATCTGAGAGATTTACTTAAGAAAGAACAGTTTGTTAACTTGAGAGATGGGCTTTAATTTTATTTTCATGCAAGAAAAGCTGTTTTCTGATGCTTACTATTTTTCAAGCAAAATTTTTCTTTTTTACAGGATGTAATAGAATTATCAATAGCAACACCCTATTTTTATAAAATTGCTCTTACCTGAGGAAGATTCTAGTCTATCCAATTTACTGATTAGCCAGTCGAGGTTATTGGAAAACTGGGTGCAGTTATTTCTGTTACCACGAATGAGGGCAGCTGGAAAAAAAGGGTTTGATAACACTGATGATAGTTTAACCCTTATATTAACAACCAGTGCTGAATACAAATATTTTAATATAATTTCTAGGATAAACCAAACAAAAATCATAATTATCCTTTCTTTGTCCTATGAACCAAATATATTTGAAATTTTTGTATTAGTAAAATAACCACCTATATTTTGTTTGAACCACTTAGCTCAGGAAACTGGTAATGGAATCTAGTTTACTAATCCAAATTCTACCCAGGTCAGTAGGAAATGTTGTTACCATTTGATAGCTGCTTAGTAGCCTATGTGAAATTAATTAGATGGTATCAGTCTAGTTGATTAAGCCATCACACCTGACACTAACAAACAGGCAGCCATGAAAATATTAATTGACTGTACTACTTATTATTCATAAAGAACCTGTTCCTCCCATCTTGCTCCCATTTTTTAGGGGATGTACATACCCAACTGAAATGTTTGAAACATGACATCTTTTAAATGATGAATACACTCTTAAAACAATCTATCTCAGACTCTTAATGTTATGCATTACTTGAGGTTTGTTAGTGGTCTATTTGATAAAGCAGAACTCTGGTAATAGTGGTACTTAGAAAACAGTATTTGCTATATCCGAACACACCATTAGTCCATCAATTGAAGTATCTTTATCTCAACCCTCTCTAACCGCCTTCCATAATCCCATTTGTATAATGGGACCCATGGGAGAGGTTCCATGGAAAAGAGAATATGCCTGGGCTGTACTATCTTCTCCAGAGAATCTATCTGGGGCCAGACGTTAGACACTGTGCATACCCCTGCTTAGGTATACCCCCAGCCTACTCAATCCTCCCCACAACCCATCTGGTTTCCCTCTTCCCCCATTACAGACCCCATACTTATAGAGAAGCCCCTGTAGGGTCCAGATGGGAGGGCATGTAAAATATCATGGAGGCATTTCACCTACCCTTCCACTTGGGAAGGTGGGAATCTGCCCACCGTGCTCTAGTCCATTATTAGTTATACAAACTACCACCTTCCTTAAATTCAGCTATTAAATACAGCACATGATCAAGGGGCCTGTACTCTTCTAAAGTTGTCCCCAAATATCTCCAGGAGGGAAAATACCATGCAGCTGCAGTACAGGAACAAGTCCAAGTGAAATAAATGGCCTTTAGCTCCACCTCCTGAGCAAAAGGTGCTATAGAATGGATAATTATTGTTCAGCAGCACAGAACTTGCATTGTTTTCAGAATGTAACTGAAATTAACTAACTCTTAATTTCCTCCCCCACAGAACAGCTCACTAATTTGCAAACGCACCATCAAACAAAGATAAAAATAGCCATACTAATTATTGGCCCACTGAAGCCAATTATCAAAGATTTTTATTATAAGGTGGATAATTGTTATATAATTTTGTTACTTATTACAACAGAATAGATGAAGACTGCAAGTATTCTTTTTTAAGAAAGAAAATTTCAGACTGATATCAGGGGAGACGCAGATGTACAGTAGTCCTACAGAGCTACAAAGAATAAAGAATTTGGGGTTGCTCTTTTCTTCTCTGCTCTCTTCCTACTTTCTTTTCTAATTTGTGATATTAGACTGAATGTAAGGTATGAAAATCCTTACCCTACTGAAATCAATAGGAAGTTTGCCATTGACTTCATTGAGGTGCATACACTTCCACTCCAACATGAATTTTCTCTTTCCCCAAAACTCCATCTGTCCCTTGTTTTCCTGTGCTCTAAATCTTTGGCACAAGCTAACTCATCATTCTTCACCAGAGCTAGCTTTGTTTGTAAAAATAAAATAAAAATGTATCAAAAAGAACACTATACGGCAAGTCCTTGTTCTAAAATTCCTTCATATCTCGCTTGCATGTGTCTTTATAGCAAAGCTTGGTTATTTTGCCCCCCTCTGATAGCTCCCCATATAGTATGTCCTCGGGTATGCATCTGTCTTCCAACCTACTCAGATAGCCCAGCCAGTGCAGTCCTCTTTCCTTGAGCAGGGCTGTCACACTTGGTAAATATGTCCTATGAAGAACCTCTGCATTGGTGACTTTATATTGTCATTTGATGTAGAGTATGTGGCATAAACAGAGTAGGTGGAAACTGTTTAACCTTTTCTCCTGATAAGCGTAAGTTATCCATGTTTCCCCACCATACATGAGAGTGCTGAGAACACAAGCTTGGTACACAAGCATTTTGGTCTTGATGGTAAGCTTTGAGTTGTTCCATGCTCTTTTAGTTAGTCTGCTAAAGGAGGTGGCAGCCTGAGGATGTTGTGAAAGCCAAGACTATAACAGGGTTCAAAAAAGAATTCGATAACTTCATGGAGGACAGTTCCATCAATGGCTATTAGCCAGGATGGGCAGGGATGGTGTCCCTAATCTCTGTTTGCTAGAAGCTGGGAATGGGCAACAGGGGATGAATCACTTGGTGATTACCTATTCTGTTTATTCCCTCTGGAGCACATGGCATTGGCCACTGTCGGAAGACAGGATACTGGACTAGATGGACCTTTGGTCTGACCCAGTAGGGCCATTCTTATGTTTTTATATTCCTATGTGAACATTTAGTTCTTCATTCAGTGAGAGGTTGGTGGTCACTGTAGAACCAAATAACTGAAATTCTGGGCTACTTCTAGCTGGTTTGCATTTAAGGTAATTGAAGGATCTTGTGGAACCCCCTGTCCTAATACAACCGTTTTCTTAATGCTGATGATCGACAAGAACCTGAAAGGCGGTCCATGAGCTTTATAGCTTCACTATAAAGACACATGCAAGCAAGATATGAAAGAATTTGGAATTGATCCTGACCGATGGGAAACTTTGGCAAGTGATTGTAACAAGTGGCGCCATTGTCTCCATCTGGGCATCAAAGTCCATGACAAGAGCTGGCTCCTACAGCTTGAAGAGAAAAGAGTACATAGGAAGCAAGCAGCTCCCAACCAAGATACATACATTTGCAGCAACTGCCAAAGATCATGCAAATCTTGGATCAGACTATTCAGAGACATTGCAAACCAACTACACCATAGGCTGAAATTGCCACAGTCTTGTGCAGATGAAAGGATGGCAACAAACTTATAAAAGGGATTATGCTAACTTGTGGGCAAGCTAATACTCTGGAGAGAGGGAGAGAGAGAGAGAGGGAGATCGAGATCGAGATCTGACTTGTTGGCAAATAGGGGTGGTTTGGTTCTGGAAGCCTTGACAGACCCATGTTGCAGTGGTCTGTTTGCTAGAGGTTGGTTTAAGCCATAAGGTTTGGAACCAGAAACACACTTTCCCAAAATGCAATGGTCTTTAGATCCTGGATATTGGTATAGGCCCATCTTTATCTTACATATGAGAATATTCTCTCCTATTTTCCTGATTTAAAAAAAATAATTCACTCCCACTTGGACACCATAAACACATTTTATAAATAAACCACACAAGCACTGTGTGTTGCATTTAAAATTTTTCTACTTTTCTAGGTGTGGTGCTGAGGGATTTTTTAGGGTTGTCAAGTGATTAAAAAAAATAATCGTGATTCATTGCCTGATTAAAAAAAAATCACGATTAATTGCACAATTAATCATGCTGTTAAACAATAACAGAATACCATTTATTTAAATAGTTTTGGATGTTTTCTACATTTTCAATTAGATTGATATCAATTACAACACACAATACAAAGTGTACAGTGCTCACTTTATATTTATTTTATTAGAAATATTTGCACTGTAAAAAACAAAAGAAATAGTATTTTTCAATTCATTTAATACAGGTATTGTAGTGCAATCTCTTTATCATGAAAGTTGAATTTACAAATGTAAAATTATGTACAAAAAATAACTGCATTCAAAAATAAAACAACGTAAAACTTTCGCATCTACGAGTCCACTCAGTTCTACTTCAGCCAATCGCTTAGACAAACAAGTTTGGTTACAATCTGCAGGAGATAATGCTGCCAGCTTTTGTTCACAATGTCACCTGAAAGTCAGAACAGGCATTCACATGGCACTGTTGTAGCCGGCATAGCAAGAAATTTACGTGCCAGATGCGCTAAAGATTCATATGTCCCTTCGTGCTTCAACCACCATTCCAGAGATCATGCATCCACGCTGATGATGGGTTCCTGCTCAATAACAATCCAAAGCAGTGCAGACCAACACATGTTCATTTTCATCATCTGAGTAGATGCCACCAGCAGAAGGTTGATTTTCTTTTTTGGTGGTTCGGGTTCTGTAGTTTCCACATCTGAGTGTTGCTCTTTTAAGATTTCTGAAAACATGCTCCACACCTTGTCCCTCTCAGATTTTGGACAGCACTTCAGATTCTTAAACCTTGGGTCAAGTGCCATAGCTATTTTAAAAAATCTCACATTGGTACCTTCTTTGCGTTTTGTCAAATCTGCCGTGAAAGTGTTCTTAAAATGAACATGTGCTGGGTCATCATCCGAGACTGCTATAACATGAAATATATGGCAGAATGCAGGTAAAACAGAACAAGAGACATGCAATTCTCCCCCAAGGAGTTCAGTCACAAATTTAATTAATGCATTATTTTTTTAACAAGCGTCATCAGCATGGAGGCATGTCCTCTGGAATGGTGGCCGAAGCATGAAGGGGCATACAAATGTTCAGCATATCTGGCATGTAAATACCTTGCAACGCCGGCTACAAAAGTGCCATGTGAACACCTGTTCTCACTTTTAGGTGACATTGTAGATAAGAAGCAGGCAGCAGTATCTCCCATAAATGTAAACAAACTTATTTGTCTTAGCAATTGGCTGAACAAGAAGTAGGACTGAGTGGACTCGTAGGCTCTAAAGTTTTAAATTGTTTTTGTTTTTGAGTGCAGTAATGTAACAAAAAACCCTACATTTGTAAGTTACACTTTCACGTTAAAGAGATTGCACTACAGTACTTGTATGATGTGAATTGAAAAATACTATTTCTTTTCTTTATCCTTTTTACAGTGCAAATATTTGTAATAAAAATAATAATATAAAGTGAACACTGTACACTTTGTATTCTGTGTTGTAATAGAAATCAATATATTTGAAAAGGTAGAAAAATATCCAAAAATATTTACTAAATTTCAATTGGTGTTCTGTTGTTTAATTGCAGTGCGATTAATTGCAGTTAATTTTTTTGAGCTAATCACATGAGTTAACTGCGATTAATCGACAACCCTAGTTTTTTCTATTGTACTGAAAGTGTCCAGTTTTTTATTTTTAAACAAATAATGTAGTTCACATGGCAAGATATGTCCCACATAAAAGTCCTTTTTCAAGGGACAGGAAAAAAAGTTCTTACACTACAATGGACTGCTTGAGAACTTACCTAGCAATTTGTAAAGGAGATTCAGAATTTCCTTCCATGCTGTTCCACTTTCCTCCCTTGCAACTCCTGCAAAATGAGCTGCACTGTTGTAGACATTTAAGCGATCGATGCAGTTCAAAACAAGTGCCAGCATTCCCTAAAAAATGACATGATATAGAGGAAAATATCCACATATTCCTTTGAATTTTAACACATTTGTTGAGCTACATGCTGAAAAGCCAATATTGTTTTAAACACATGGGGAACTATTGTGCTTGAAATTAGAGTTTTTTGAACATGCATTTTTCTGTATCCAAGCTATAAATATCCTCTTTTGAGGATGATTCAGCTTTTTTTTTTTTTTTGTTGGCTTGCCCACGAGAGTTTAATCTAAATGCTGTACACATTAAGGAATAAAGAGCATGACAATCTTATAAAGACCGTCTTTACATTTTCTGTGAATGGAATCTGACTCACATAGAAACAGCTCTAGATGCAGAACTTTCCTTTTTTATTAATGGAAACAACTAATTCCAGTCAGACAAACTGATACCACTTACGAATTTGTACTCCATAAAACCCCTGGTGATTAGAAAAAGGCTGGAATTTTGATAAGCCAACAAAACTGTCTCAAGAGAATCAAGTCCAAATGCCTGAATAAATATTCTAATTCATTTGTAGCTGTTATTATAATACTGAAAAACTAATGTATTTTAAACATCTCTAAATATTACTTAAAATAGATTTTTCTATCCATAAAAATATTATAAAATCACAGCTATGTAGGATTGGAAGGGACCTCAAGAGCTCATTTAGTCCAGAGGTTCTCAAACTGTGGTCTGTGGACCACCAGTGGTCCGCGAGCTCCATTCAGGTGGTCTGTGGAGTTCCCTCTAAGGTGCACAACAGGGTGGCCACACACAAGAGAATGAAGGGCCACCTATCTAATTAGTGGAGCCACACAGACGTGGCTCCACTAATTAGGTGTCTGGACCCTGGAGAAGATGCACATGTAAGGTGAGGTGGCGGCCATGGGGGGGAATAGAGATTAGGTGGGAGGGGGCAGTGGGGTGAAAAGAGGGGGTGGGAGGGAATTTGGGATGTGTAGGGCTGCAGCGGCCACAGAAAGAGGCAACTTTCCCCAGCTCCAGGGCTGTGGCTGCCGGGGAGAGACAGCCCTCCTTCCCAGCCTCAGCTCTGTGGCTGCTTTGGCGGGGGAAAGAGGGCACATCCATCGCACTAGAAAGTTAAGACTACTGATATTAAAATATGAATTGTGTGCTTTTATTTGTAGAACAAAAAAAGTTAATTATTATTAAGTTTTTTTTATATAGTGCTTTTATCCAAAGAACTTTAAAATAGTTAGCTAATGGTACAAACAACATTTGGAAAGATCACTAAGTGGTCCGCCAAGACCCTCAGCAATTTTCAAGTGGTCCATGAAAAAAAAAGTTTGAGAACCACTGATCTAGTCCATTCCCCTATGCAAAGGCAGGAATAAAGTACACCTAGATCATCTGTGCGAGGTATTTGTCTGATCTGTTCTTATAAACCTTCAAGGACAGGGATCCCAGAACTTCCCTAGGTAATCTGTTCAAGTGCTTAACTACCCTGAAAGTTACAAAAGTTTCTCAAAGTATCTAACCTAAATCTCCCTGCTTGCAAACTAAGCCAATTACTACTTGTCCTACCCTCAATGGACATGGGAAACAATTGATCACCTTACTTATTTTTTAAACAACCTGTACGTATTTGAAGACTGATCTGGCCCTACATAGGCCTTCTCTTCCCTACACTAAACCTCCATTTTTTCAACCTTTCTTCATAAGTTAGTTTTTTCTAAAACTCTTATTTGTCACTCTAATGTGGACAATTCCCAGTTTGTTCCCATCTTTCCTAAAGTGTGGTGCCAAAACAGTACTCCAGCTGAAGCCTAAGTAGTGTTGAGTAGAGAAGAACAATTACCCTCTGTGTTTACATCTGACACTCCTGTTAATACATCACAAAATGACATTTGCCTTTTTTGCAGCAGCATCACACTGACTCTCATTCCACTTGTTTTCCAAATCCCTCAGATCTTTTTTCTGCAGTACTACTGTCTAGCGTTATTCCCCATTTTGTAGCTGTGCATTTGATTTTTCATTTCTAAGTGTAGTACTTTGCACTTGTCTTTACTGAATTTCATCTTTTTGATTTCATACCAACTCTCCAGTTTATCAAGATCATTTTGAATTCTAATTGTGTCCTCCAAAGTGTTCGCAACCCATTGCAAATTTTATAAACATATTTTCCACTCCATTATCCAAGTTATTAATGAAAATATTGAATAGTACCAGATCCAGGACAGACCCCTTGTGGAACACAACTTGATATGCCCTTCCGGTATGACAGTGAACCATTAAGAACTATTCTGAGTACAGTCTTTCAAACAGCTGTGCACTCACCTTATAATAATTTTATCTAGATCATGTTTTCCTAGTTCAGTTATGAGACTGACACTTGGGAATGTGTCAAAAGCTTTACAGAAGTCAAAATACATCACATCTACTGCTTTCCCCTTTCCCACTAGACTGGTTACCTTGTCAAAGGAGGAAATTAGATTGGTTTGGCATGATTTGTTCTTGACAAATCCATGTTGGCTATTACTTACCAGCTTTTTATCCTTTAGCTTTGAATAAATTGATAATTTAAAATTTATTCAAATATGTTTCCGGATATCAAAGTTAGGCTGATTGATCTATAACACCCTAGCACTGGTGCTGGAACTTGGGGTGCTGAGGTTGCTGCTGCACCCCCTGGAGCTTAAAGTAGTAATAACAACTCAAATACATGGTTTCTGCCTTCAACACCCACACTATAAAAATTGTTCCAGTACCACTACACCCTAGCTCCTTCTTTCCTCCGTTTTGAATATTGGTACTATGTTTGCTCTTCTCCAGTCCTTAGGGACCACACCTGTTCTCCATGAGTTCTTGAAAATAATTACTGAAAGTGAAGATACTGCTTCAGCTAGTAACCTTGGGTGAATTTCATCAGGCCCCATCTACATGAATACATCTAACTTATCCAAATATTGTTTAACCTATCCATTCCCTATTCTGTCATGAGAGCCTTCCCTCTTGTTAATATTAACTGTGTTAAGCTTCTGGTCACAATTAATCTTTTTAGTGAAGACTGAAGCAATAAAAAGCATTAAACATGTCTCTCTGTCTCATCTGTTCTTTTGCTCTCCTTCCCCATTAAGTACAGAACTTATACTTTCCTTCATCTTTCTCTTGCTTAGAATGTATTGAAGAACCTCTTTTTATTGCCTTTTATGTCCCCTGTAGTTGTAACTCATTTTCATTACTTTATAATAATCTCAGAGCCTACCAATGTTAGAATTACGTAGTGTATCCCCTTCCATAAAACTGGGATTTCTCTGCAGTATAAAGCTCTTGTTTCTAACCCTCAGGGGTTGGCAAGCTATCAGACCTTAAACTTATCATTGGTCCAAGACTTAACATAAGCCACCTTGGGCCTCTTGTGTAATTTTTTTTTGGGGGGAGGGAATAAATAACTTCTTTGTATCAGTGTGATTTCATTAATAATGACACTTGTTTGAAGATGCTCAGAAGAATGAAATATTAGACTAAATACAAATGGACATGGATTAGTAGACAGCGACCAGGTGAGGCAGTCAAAGGTGCATGCTAACAGCAATGTAGCATATGATTTTACAATTTACTACATATACCCACAGCAAATACGTACACACAAATCCTAGTATTAATGCCTCTGGAAGACAAACATTTTGTTTTCCTATTAATGCTAGTTATAGGATATGCTGAAACAATCTAATAATCCCCCCTCACCTCTTCTTTGAACAAATTTTGTCTGTTTTTGAGTGAGCGAAGTTTGTTTTGCTTATCTTCATGTTCTAGTTCTTCTTCTGGAGGCTGGAAATAAGTAATCAGGTCTTGCAGGGTCTCAAGTACCTCCTCAATAGGCAGGGCGATGGGTGCTGCTGTTCTGTTGTTTCCACTAAGAATCGAGAAAGAAAGATTGACAGTAGTAACTTCTCTATACAATTTACGTTACAATATTAATATAGCAACCTATTGGCCTTTTGATATCTAAAGCAGTTCCTTTTATACATATGACTAGGAATGGCTAAAAATAAAATACTTGCTACGTGTGCCCCAAGTGTAACATTAGGCAGCAATTAACCTGAATTGCCAGTAACTCATACAACAGTTTATTGGATATTCCGTGAACAAACAAGCCTGACTGAAGCTGGATCATGATATTCAGAGAAGTCCTATGGCCTGGTTTATACAGGAGGTCAGAGTAAATGATCACAGTGATCCTTTCTAGCCTTAAAATCTATGAATGTTAGCTCCTACATATGTGTAACATGAAGGGGAAAAAAATGAAAAAGAGAAGAGAGAAAGCAAGTAAACAAGATGATAAGGGAAAGCAACAAGATAAAGAAAACTGCTATTTCTTAATTTTGTAATGGATTCTCTAATAGAGATTGCTCCCATTAAATGTCAATTGGAATGTAACAAATAGATCAATAGTGGTACAAGGATAGCCTCATATTGCCATACAGTTTCATATTTTTGCAAAAAAAAAGAAGAAAGACGTATCTTTCTAAGAGTGTGGAGAAGGGATCAAGTTAACATGATGTTATGGGGGGGGGGGTTAGGAGCTAGAAGAAGGAAAGATAAGTCAAAAACACTGCCACTCAGTCTCTCCTCACTCAAATTTGAGTATTCACATTTTCCAAGCAGAGGATTGTTTCAATTACCATCAGACAAATACAACGATAAAGCATAGTACTTCCACAGTAGAACTGATTGGAAAGAAAATCCCCCTTCACAGAAAATTTTAATGAAAATGCAAACCATTTCTTTTTCAGCAAAATTGACAGAAAAGCACACATACACTCTCCATGACAACATTCAGTTAATAGGAAAACCCCCCAATTTTCTATCAAACAGTTTTGATAGAAAATTGTTGATCAGAACTACTCCACACATCATATAGCAGCTGTGGCTATTTTTACAACATCTCTTAGAAAAAGAGGAGCAGGAGAAAGAGACAGCAGTATTTTCAGTAATGTTGTTTAGGTCAAAGAGATTGATATTTTTCAGCTCTATTACTATGATTTCCCCCCTCCTTTTGCTGTACAGTTCCCTTGTATCACTAAATATACTGAAGAAGGAACAAATGAAATATGTTCTTCCAAATGAGCTTTGGTTATTGTCAGAGATGGGCCTGAATAAAAATCCAATAACTTAACATGCCCCAAGCTGAGGAAAGTTCAGATCCAGATATAGATCCAAACGTGAAAGCTTTGAGGCCATCTCTAGTAATGTTTGTGTTCTCAATTTCCATCTTTGCATTACTTCTCTATGCTACCTCCAGATTTTTCAAAATTGCACACCAAGATTCTTAATTTCACTCTTTTCTTACACATTTTCCCAAAGTCATTAGAAATTAATGCACACAGAATCCAAACTTCCCTTTCACCCTAGAAATCACCTTGCCAGAACACAAGACACAGATCTAGATCAGCACAAGGAAGATTGTATTTTCACTTCCTTTAAGATACACATGTTGCTGAATATTAAAGCATGTTATTCTGGAAGGTTGGTAATACAACAACCAATTTACTCAAAGGAGGGAAAAAAAACAAGAGAAAAAGCAGAAGTAGCATACTGGATTCACAATGCAACACACCAAAAATATGCCTCATGATTTAAAACACGTTTTCAGCTACAACATATATCTAAATATTATAGTAATTTCTATCTTCCAAAAGGGTAAATTTATCTATGCACATATTTTGCTTCTGTATCTGAACTCCAAACTATGACTGGAACAGACAGTTCAGAATTATTCCATTTAAAGTCTCAACCTTTATTAGGCAACTAAAGTCTTATAATACTAATCTAACTTGCAAAAAGAAAAGGAGTACTTGTGGCACCTTAGAGACTAACCAATTTATTTGAGCATAAGCTTTTGTGAGCTATGCTCAAATAAACTGGTTAGTCTCTAAGGTGCCACAAGTACTCCTTTTCTTTTTGCGAATACAGACTAACACGGCTGCTACTCTGAAACTAATCTAACTTGATAACTGACAGCAATGATTCTAAACAATACTGTAGACCATAGTACACAAGTTGGCTACACCGCAGTTGATCAAATCTTTTTTGGCACCATATACTTTTTTTAAAAAACCCAATCCAAGACAGCTGAAAAACTTAGGCTAAGTATTCATTTGCATGAATAATGTAAAAGTAAGCTAAATGTTTTTCATTGAGAAAAGTATCTACTTTGTAGATACAGTTGATTAAATACTGGCTTAAATAGTTACCTCTGATATAGCAAAATTGGACAATGTGACAAATCTGACATCTACTCTGGCTGAATTTGACAGTTTTGTTCACTGAGGTCCAAGATTTTTATTTAATTTTTTTTGTGAAGTGGGGACCCTGTCTGCAATCTACAATTTAGATGCTTGGTCTTCATGACTGGTAAAATCTAGCATAAGGGAATTTTGTTCTAACATTGGCTGAGATTAATATCTCTTTGGGAAAGGAAAATATTACCTTCTCTCACATGCGTGGTACAGCAGTTAGGCCAACTACTGCCCTGTTTTTAACCACCCTTCATGAAGAAAGTTATGGAGAAGGTTGTGATAGGAATATTCTGGTGTTATGTGGAGATCTCCAATTTCCTTGACTGCTTTCACATGGGTTTTCAATCCAGTTACAGTGCACAGACAACGTTTAATCTCCTCAGTTGCTGCTCTCCTCCTATCAATGGACAGAAGTCAAATGTCCAAGCGGACTTGCTTAAAACTGTCGTCAACCACTGATGCCACAGTGTTTTGTAGACTTTTCTAAGGTTATGACAAGGTTAGATGGGGGCAACACTTTACTGGTTTCATTCTTTCTCTCAGAGAGAATCAAATGGTAGTGATGGCTCATCTACCAGAGGGAAATTGTCATGTCCTAGTGTCTAGACAAGATCAGAACACAGATGAGACTCGATCCTAAAATGGAGGGATGCTGGCTGGGTAGGAGAAGCATCTTGATACCATGATAGAGATGGTGTTAACACTATTACTTTGTTACCAATACATTAGGTTTTGTTAGTTAGTTGCATAGTTTGGGGATGAATGTGGATCCCTGTTCATTCCTCAATTTACAACTAATATTGGATTAGCCTGATGTGTTCCCCCCACGCTATTTCCTGTTGGTTAAATTACTACACATGCTTCTCTCTGAAGCAGACATAAATACAATTATCAACAAATATTTGAGATACCACGGCCAAAATGATGTGTACATAGTAGACACTTGAAGAAAAAATGGTTACCTACCTTTTTGTAACTGTTGTTCTTCAAAATGTGTTGCTCATGTCCATTCCATTCTAGGTGTGTGCATTCCTACGTGCACAGTCGTTGGAGATTTTTGCCTTAGCGGTATCTGTAGGGTCGGCTGTGGTGCCCTCTTAAGTGCCGTGCTCATGCGCTTGTATATTAGGCACCACCAGCCCTATACCCTCTTAGTTCCTTCTTGCCAGCAACTCCAACAGAGCAGCAGGAGGGCAGATAATGGAATGGACATGAGCAACACATCTTGAAGAACAAGTTACAAAAAGGTAGGTGACCATTTTTTCCTCAGAGTGCTTGCTCATGTTGATTCCATTATAGGTGATTCACAAGCGGTATTCTTGGAGGTGGGCTTGGAATTCTCGGTCTTCCAATATTGCTCTACCAAAGCCAGCATCATCCCGGGACTGCTGCGTAGTGCGTAATGGGACATGAACGTGTGGATGGATGACCAGATGGCTGCCCTGCAGATATGCTGGATCAGCACTTGGGCTAGGAAAGCTGCCAAAGAGGCTTGCACCCTGGTTGAATGGGCGGTTCCAATTGCTGGAGGGGGCACCTTTGCCTGATCATAGCAGCAGTGAATACAGGCAGTGATCCAAGAAAAAATTCTTTGAACAGACACTGGATGACCTTTCATTCTGTTGGCCAATGTGCCAAATAATTGTGTCGACTTGCGGAATGGCTTGGTCCTGTCAATGTAGAAGGCTAGCACCCTCCTGACATCTAGGGAATGCAACCTGTGCTACTCCTCCAATTTATGTGGCTTTGGAAAAAAGACAGGTACGTATACGTCCTGGCCCATATGAAACTGAGAGACCACCATGGGCAGGAACGCCGGGTGTGGCTGCAGCTGGACTTTGTTCTTGTAGAAGACCATATAGGGAAGTTCCAAGGTAAGTGCCATAATCTCAAAGACCCTGCAGGCAGATGTTATTGCAACCAAGAACACGATTTTCCGGGAAAGGAGGAGGAGGGAGCAGGAAGCGAGAGGCTTGAAGGGGGGACCCATGAGGTGCGACGGCACTAGATTCAGATCCCACAGAGGGATGGGGTGCCAGACTTGAGGGTAGAGATGTTCCAGGCCTTTGAGGAACCTGACCATCATGTCCTGAGTGAAAACCGACCCGCCCTGAAGCAGAAGATGGAAGGCTGAAATAGCAGCCAAGTGGACCTTAATAGATGAAAGGAACAGGCCTTGGAGCTTGAGATACAGAAGGTGGTCTAGGATTAACTACAGAGAGGCCTGCTTGGGCTGAATACCTTTATTTGAGGTCCAACATGTGAACTGCTTCCATTTGACCAGATAGGTCGCTATGGTGGGGGGCTTTCTACTGCTGAACAGGACCTGTTGGACATCAGCCGGGCACTCCTGCTCCTCCGTATTTAACCATGCAGCAGCCAAGTTGCCAGGTGCAGCACCGCCAGGTTCAGATGTGGAAGACTGTTGTGGTTTTGGGACAGCAGGTCTGGCCAGAGCTGTAGCTATAATGGAGCAGCCACCAAGAGGTCCTCCAGCAGTGTGTCGAACCAGTGCTGGCACAGCCAACCCGGTGCTATGAGGATAACCTTTGCCCCGTTCTGCTTGATCTTCATGAGGACTCTGAATTAACAGCACTGGAGGGAAGGTGTACAGAAGGCCCCTGACCATGGGAGCAGAAAAGCATGCAAAAGGGAGCCTCTGTCAATCTCCCAAAATGAGCAGAAAACATGGCATTTCCTATTCTGCCTGGACACGAATAGGTCCACCTGGGGAGTCCCCCACCTCTGGAGGATAATGCTGACCACTTCTGGATGGAGTGACCACTTGTGGCGAGACGAGACGGTCCTGCTGAGGTGATGTGCTAAAGCGTTCCTAGTCCCGAGGAGGTGTGTGGCTACGAGATGGACAGCGTGTTGAACAAAGAAGTCCAAGATCCTGAGGACTCCTTTGCAAAGAGTTGACAATCTGGCTCTGTCTTGCTCATTGATATAGAACACAGTCACTGTATTGTCCATCAGGACCTGGACCATCCTGCTCTTTATGTGAGGCAGGCAGGCTAGGCAGGCTTGGCAGGCCAAGCGTACCACTCTGAGCTCTGTGATGTTTATGCGTAGGGAGTGATCGTGACTTGACCAACAACCTTACGTGCTGAGATCAAGATGCCACCACATTTGATGCCAGGCCTTTTATTAGCCAGTCATTGAGGTATGGGCAAATTTGAACACCTCAACGCCGCAGGTAAGTGGCCACTAGTGCTATGCAGTTTGTGAACACTCTTGGGGCTGACGAGAGACTGAAGGGCAGTGCCATAAATTGGAAATGGCACAGGCCCAACACAAAAGGAGGAATCGTTGTGTCCTGGAAAAATGGAAATATGCGTCCTTCAAGTTGAGGGTGGCCTGGGAAACCATGTGGAACTTCAACTTTTTGAGGTGCTTGTTGAGGTGTCACAGGTCCAAGATGGGTCTGAGGCCTCCTTTCACTTTCAGGATTAGAAAATAACGGTAATAGACTCCTTTCCCCCTCATCTTGAGAGGGACCTCCTCTACTGCCCCCATTCTGAGGAGGTTGTGTACCTCCTGGATGAGGAGTTACTCATGAGAAGGGTTCCTGAAGAGGGACAGGGCAGGGGGGTGGAGGGAGAGTTGGCCAAGAACTGCAGGGTGTAGCCTGAAGATATTATGTCAAGCACCCAATGATCCCAGGTCAGCCACAACCAGGCTGACCGGAAGGGGTGCAGGCAGTTGAGGAAAGAGTAGGAAGGTGGATCCTGGGATGTGACTGGGGCACCATCCTCGAGTGTGCCCTCAAACTTCCTTGGTTCCTGGAAGGGCCAGGCTGAGCAGATGACCAGGAAGACAAAGGGTGTCATCATTTAAATCCCTTGTCTTTGTCCTTTTTCCTATAGGTGCTCAGCTGGGGAGTCCCCCAGGACCTGGACAGAGGAGGCACAGCTATATACAAAGGAGGTAACAATAGCGGTTAAGAACGGCTAACACTCTTGCAATTCAAGATGAGGCACTCTGACCAACCGTCTTAGGTGGTCAGAAGGAACTCAGAGGGCGTAGGGTCGGCAGCACCTAATATACCAGCACATGAGCATGGCACTCAAGAGGGCACCACAGCCAACTCTATGGATACTGCTAAGGCAAAAATCTCCGATGACTGTGCATGTGGGCATGCATATGCCTAGAATGGAACCTACATGAGCAAGCACTCGAAGAATGTCTGATGTTTTAGGATGCAGAATGTAGCCCCACCTACTTCATGGAGTTTGACCATTGGGAGCATAAAACACTTATTCTCCAAACTTTGTAAAGGGATGCAGTTCACTTCTGGATAGAATTCAAGGGGTTGATTTCTGAGCTACAAAGTCATAAGTGGTCTGAGTCCTAGCTATATAAGGGAATCACTCCTTCCCCACACTTAGCTGGGACAAACTCAGATCAGGAAAGATGGTTCTGTTAACACTCTAAATACGAGCATTTTGGGGACCAAGTTAAGGCATTTTTGGTGGAAAAGGCTTGACTCTGGAATTCAATTCTCTCATTGATCCAACAGAGCTGAGACTTTCCAGACATAGCGCACAGCTCATCCATTCTCTCAAGGCTCTGTTTCTTGGTGGGAGACAGTCTGCTGCATCTGGAAACAGCCTATTAAGGGCACATGATGGTAAACATTTTGAGAAAATTTAAAAATGTTTAAAAAAATATATATGATGGGGACATACTATCAGTAATCATGGGGCCAAATGAAATTTGGGAATCTGGAATTGGACCCAAATATGAACTTTCAGCACTCTATGGTGTTTGGATTCATTGTTCAAGTTTGGCTGATTGTAGAGACAGGCATTACTGGCAAAGCTAGGTCCCAGATCTAATTATAAATCTAAAAATAATTAAATTAAAACATTTCAGTATATTTGAAAATAACTACATAAAACCCACTATAGATAATGCTGTGCCATATACCTTATAAATTGGCTAAATAAGCTGGAAGTATTGCGAATGATTCGAGCAGCCTGGGATTCTTCATGTTGACACCTTTGTAATGTTAGACCATCATCCATATGTCCTTCTTGGTGTAATATAACCTATGAAATGTAAAAATAAAATCATGTTTGGAGAAAAATGTGCAATTGCAAATATAAAGCCTATAATTAGACAAATAACTTGCATTTGGCAGAAACAATATTTCAAATGTAATTTTAATACTTTGCACCTCTTGCTTCAATATTGTGCTAAAATCTCCTACCTAATTTTGAATTATATATATAGTATTTATATAATAGCTGAAATCCACTTTGTCCAGGCACTTCTAATACTGATAATTTGCCTATAACAATAATGAATAATGAATTCTTCAGTCTCTTCTAGCAAGTCCACTTAGAAAATGGGAAGAGAGATTATTAGTGAACCTTTGAGATTCTTTAAACTTCCTTTTAAAGATAACATAACAAAATGTCAATGTAAAAACAAAGATGCTTTCCTTTCTAAGCTCTACCTTGCAGGAAAAGGAGGACTGAATTTACTATTTTAAGAATCACCAGTCTACAGGACTCCTGCATGGAAAAACTACAAACAGGAAAACCAGTTAGAGTGACAAATATCTATAAGACATACTACCCAGCAAGAGGAATGATGTTTTGAAAGCATCAACATTTACCAAAAACTTCTCCTGATTCATCTAACCATTCTTACATTGACCTGGGTTCCTGATGGATCACCAAACTAAGTACAGTCAGTCCAGGCCTTTCTAGATGGGAGACCTCAAAGAAACACTTAGGAGCTTCAAGAAGTGGTACTGATGTTTTAGTAGGTCTTACCTCTGTCTTCAACTATTCCCCCACCGTAATAGCATAAGATGAGAGAACACCATGCTGACTTTTGAAGATGATGTAAAACCCAGGTTCATTTGGAGTCATTCAATTCCATGGCACTTTTGGCCAGAGTAGTATGATTTGCCCTGTTGCCCCATTTTTGCCCCAGTAATTACATTCAACCTATCTGAATACCCCTTTCATCTTAAGTGTGGCTGAAATGATTAATATCAGTTTGTTGAGTTTGTAAAGTGAGAAAGGATCCTTGAGGGTGTTAAATATATATTTAATGCCCCTGTAAACATAACCACTGATGGATGATCACAATGCGTCAGCCACTACTAGCTGTAAAACTAGCATCTGCTGAAATAATTTTGCTTTCAGATATTGAATACCTTGCTAAAAGAATGACACAGGGAGGTTACTTAATTCTTTTGGCACCTGTTCCATATCATTGGTGCCCAGCACAACATTTTCATTTTCTCATTCGCACAATGTGTTCCAACTGTACAGTCTACCATAACAAGCTCTAAGAATAAGTTGGGGAAATGCTGTAGATAAACTATGTTATTACTAACTCCATTATTCTAAACAAAATGTCCATGGACTTTGAAAAAAATAGGTGGTCATGTGCCTCCGACTAAGGAAATCACTTCAACGCATCTCTCCCTTATAATGGAAGGTCAAGAGTGAGATAGTCTACAATTTTTGGGAATTAAAGAGAATGCCTCAGTACAAGGATTGCCCTTTCTTTTCATCAGCTCAGATCTGAGTATCCCAGTCTCGATTTTAAGCGATATCAGTATTATCTGGATACCTACCTCTTCACTACACACTTCAGTTACTTTCTAGTAAACTGAATCATAAAAGGGGAATACTTCCTACAAGCATTATAAGAAGTTTATAGAACTGCTCCATGAAATTAAAATGCCAACAGATGTCCTGATCTGTGAACTAAGTAAATCTTGTCCTAATCTGTGCCTGTGTTTCTCCAGCAGGGAGGATGCAATGCAAAAAGAAAGCACCAGAGATAGATGCTGCATGTTCTATCTGTCATATTCTTTTCTCTCCCATTTTATGTGCGTTTTCTTCATTTTGTATTAAAGGAAACAACAAGGGCAAAAACAGCTCAACAGCATCTAAACTATCTTCCTCCAGCACAAAAAAAGAAAACCACAACAGTATCTTTAATATCATCTAAAAAAACCCTGTCAAGTAGGCAGGGTCCCCCGTTTAAAAACCAAAAAAACCCACTTCTATAGAACTAAAGTGAAAGGGAATAAGGGAAATTGTTAAAATGAAAGCCTTACTTGTGTTTTTCAGTGTTAAATGTTTAACTGCTTAATGCTGTAACAGTAAAGGTTTTCTTAACACCTTATCCCTAATTGGGCCTGAAAAATCCTCCTTCCTTATCAGCATGATAAATGTGATTCCCAGGATGAGATGCTTTGGTCTTAGACTCCCTTCTAGGTGTAGGGGAAGAGACACACAACAACGTGTAGTACTGAAAAAGTAATACAATTTCCCAAATCTTCTACATGTTGTACTTAGCAAGTAGTTAAGAAGGAAAATATAAAGTTTGCAGTAAGTCTGCCCATTTCATCTAACAAAAATAAATAAAATTTTAAATTATGAGGGTATTTCCTTTTTATCTTGAAATCTGCTTAAGTAAAGAGAATTAAATATTTAGAAAGCTAGAGGTTTTCTCCGTAAGGTGAGTTATCTATTAAGAGGTTTGATTTGTTTCATTTGTTCAGTAAGACTGTTTTCAAATTCTTTCTTGTAGCTGTATGGTTTTCCTAACTGAGACCAATTGAATATCATGGGTGCCTTAATACTAGAGGTTGACTAAACCCTATATTTGGGAGCCTTAATATTATAAATTGACTAAATCCCATATTTGGGCAATCATAGTGACCATTAGGGCTCAGTTCTGCAAGTTGCTGAGCACTCCAGGAACTGATGAATATATATAACTCCACGTGGCAGGGTGCTACTAGAGAGGCTTAATCAGTTCCTTGGGGGATTGGATTGGGGCTGTGCAGATAGCCTGATGCTTGCCTGGTAAGGGACCGCACCTGCCAGCCTCGTAAGCAGGAGCTAAAAGGCTGGAAGTGAGGTGGGGGGGTTGTCTTTATTCAGGCCTAATTTGATGGTGTCAAATTCCAATCTGCAGAACTGGAATTAATTTGCAAACTTGACACCATCAAATTACGCCTGAATAAAGACTGGGAATAGCTGAGTCACCACAAAAAATAATTTTCCCTCTGTTGATACTCACACCTTCTTGTCAACTACTGGGAATGGGCCACATCCACTTGATTAAATTGGCCTCATTAGCACTGACCCCCCCGCCCAGACATTTGGTAAGGCAAATCCCATCTTTTCATGTGCTGTATGTTTATACCTGCTTACTGTATTTTCCACTCCATGCATCTGATGAAGTGAGTTATATCCCACAAAAGCTTATGCCCAAATAAATTTGTTAGTCTCTAAGGTGCCACAAGGACTCCTTGTTGTATTTACTGATACAGACTAACATGGCTACCCTCTGAAACCTGTATATAGTGGGAACTGGTGCTGCGGACTTGCTCACAAATAAAGAGCATGGGTGTTGCACCAGCCTGAAGTGTCCCTGAGTCTCTGAGAAGAGGGGGAGAAGGGCCAAACTGGAGGGTCATGGCGTGCGCCACGTTACTCTCCTTCTATGTTCAATGGGGGTTTAAGGCACTCAACACCTCAACATTGTCAGGATGAAAGGCAATAGGACCCAATTGATCTCTTACACCTTTAATTTCTATGATTTTAGCTTATACTTTTATTTTTTTAAACGCTTACCTTTCTTTTCAAGGGTCCTAAACGTGGTGCTTTACCATCCTGTGCTTGATAAGTCAGCCACAATGCACTGGTTACATGCTGGACAAAACAAATGGAATCACCATACTTTATTTCGGCGACTCCCATGCCTTCTATGTCCCGTTTATGAACAGTTTCCAGTTTTTCCTTTAGTTTAAAAAAATATAAAACAAACAATAAAATGCAAAAGTATTAGTTTAATCTCAATAGGTCAAAGGCAAACATTATACTCAGTAATGCTGAATAAAGCCTATACTAACAACTTTGCTAACAGATGAAGCTAAACGTACACCTTTACATAATTTATTCCTTGATCTAACCAAATCAATAAATTACATTCTAGCCTCAGAAAAAATGCTTATTTTAAATCTTCTTTCATTGTTATAACCATTTTTCAGCACAACAACCAATTAAATAAATAAGCCCAATAAGTTCAACTTTTGTGAGGATTTACTCAAAGCTAGCATTACATGTATATTAACCCTCTCCCCCCAAAAACAGAAAACAATTCTAGTTCACTTTTTATTCACAGTTAATAAAGCAACATCCCATCTGCTCTGCAGCAGACACTGGTTTCTGAATTGTTCCTCTGTACATGACTAGAAATTCTGTGGCAGCTTCACATAAAAAAAAGCTAAGAATTTTATTGAATTAAATATGAAAATAAATATAAATAAATTTGAGTGTGATTTATTTTTATATTAAAGTTCAATTAATTTTCAATGTGATTTTTGAATTTACAAATTGTATATGTAGAGAAAGTTGCTTGGGATTGTGGGATAAACAAATTAGCTGGTTATTTCCTCTATAATGATCAGCAATTAATTAGTTAATAATGACAAATTTAGAGTTAGCACCCATGTGAGATTAATGGGAATTATTCACATCTCTCCAACTGTTGTATAGTGCTTTTTGGAAACTCAGGCTACCATTAGACCACTTTACATTCAGTTCACAACTGGAAGATTTTCTTCCCACTGAAGCAAATACTGAAAAATGATCCCTCACTCTCACAGATCTTGGGAGACAGACCAGTCCTCGCTTATAGACAGCCCCCCAACCTGAAGCAAATGCTCACCAGCAACCACACACCACACAACAGAACCACTAACCCAGGAACCTATCCCTGCAACAAAGCCCAGTGCCAACTCTGTCCACATATTTATTCAAGTGACACCATCATCGGACCTTATCACATTAGCCACGCCATCAGGGACTCATTCACCTGCACATCTACCAATGTGATATATGTCATCATGTGCCAGCAATGACCCTCTGCCATGTACACTGGCCAAACCGGACAGTCTCTACGCAAAAGAATAAATGGACATAAATCTGACATCAGGAATCATAACATTCAAAAACCGGTAGGAGAACACTTCAACTTCTCTGGCCACTCAGTAAAAGACTTAAGGGTGGCAATTTTGCAACAGAAAAGCTTCAAAACCAGTCTCCAACGAGAAACTGCTAAGCTTGAATTAATATGCAAAGTAGATACCATTAACTTGGGTTTGAATAGAGACTGGGAGTGGCTGGGTCATTACACATATTGAATCTATTTCTGTAAGTTAAGTATCCTCACACCTTCTTGTCACCTGTCTAAATGGGCCATCTTGATTATCACTACAAAAGATTTTTTCTCCTGCTGATAATAGCTCATCTTAACTAATTAGCCTCTCACAGTTTGTATGGCAACTTCCAGTTTATCTGTATGTATATATATATCTTCTTACTATATGTTCCATCCTATGCATCCGATGAAGTGGGCTGTAGCCCACAAAAGCTTATGCTCTAATAAATTTGTTAGTCTCTAAGGTGCCACAAGTACTCCTGTTCTTTTTAAGGGTTTTTTTGTTTGTTTGTTTGTTTGTTTTTTAAATGAATGTTTCAGTGCCAGTGTACAATTCTGGAGCAAGAAGTGGATTCTGTAGCAAATTCTATGACTGCAAAACTAACAGGACCCGGACAGTAAATCAAATAAGGAAACAGAACATTTGGAATTTATTATTTTAGTATGGGCTTTTCTACATGGCAATTTAAGGTACAGCAAGCCAGGTTATGAATGTACAGAGCAGCAACATGCTGCACACTAAGTGGTTGTGTGGACTCTCTTGTTGTTCGCTAAAAATTTGAAACAGTAGTATGTCAAAAGTTCAATACAGAACTTTTAGTGAGCAGTAGCAGGGTCCACACAGCAACTTAGTGCATGGCAAGTCAGGGTGTGAATGTTCAATGCACTAGCCTGCTGCGCACTAAGTTGCTGAGTAGATAAGCCCTATGATTCCAAATATTTCAGTGCATTGTAAAAAACAGGTATAGCTACTATGTATCTAAATAAGTACTATAGTAGAAATCTATACTCTCTGTATAATATCATTTAACGGTATTATATTTATATGCATTTTGCTTATTTTATTATTATTTTGTAAATGTTTTAACATTTATTATGGAGGAATATTAACAACTTTCCTCTAGTTACAGACAACATTTATAGTTAAGTGGTTGATTCAATGTCATGGTGGAAGCCCAATGTGGAAAGAGGGAGTTCTGAAAGTTCAACAGCCCAAACATACAAGGGACTTCAATAATCAGTTGTTGCATTGACCCGATCCATATATATGGTACACGCACTAAGGAAAGAGAGTTATGAAGAGACTGATGGCATGAATTAAGAAAACTGCTGTTGTGACTATAGACTGAGCTTATTTATCAACACGATTTATGCTCTGGTTCTTAAAATAGATTTTTTTTTACACTTGGACTAAACAGATTTAAGATTAAATGTTCAAGTTGCTGATGTCATCTGTAAGATTGCCTCCCACTCTTACTGCATTTCACTCTTTATCAAAAAAGTATTAATACTGCTGTAAATGCAATTGTAGCAAAGCAGATCACATTGCCGTAGATAGATTAAGCCAGCAGTTCCATCATGCCACATATTCAGATCTAGAGGCAGAGAGCATGTATTTCAAAAATCATATTTAGACTCATTGGTACATGAGTACTAGGTTAATTGTAAACAATTTTTCATCAATATTTATTTATTTATTTATTTGAGGACCTCCCCCAAAACATATCACAAAATATCGATCTGATTTCTGGTGTCAGGCAAAATGGATCCTATGGATCTAACTCAGTAAGAGTGGGAGGCAATCTTGCAGATGACATCAGCAACTTGGACATTTAATTTTATGACTTTAAAAAAAATTATACATGGACTGAGCATTTTTGATATTTACAGTCTTTCTAATGTTACCAGGGTTAGGCCAGTCAATGCTTCAGGCATAGACAGACCCACCAATGTTACTAAGATTATGTTTACTATTAATGTTCCAGTGATACAAGGATGAAGCACAAGGTATTTGTCCTCTCTAAAATTCTGTGATAATACCAACTTCAGGCCCCAGAAAATCAAGATGAGTTCTTTACCAAGGCCTGGCTCAGGGTTTCCACATGTTCCCCCTACAGTTAGGCAACAGGCAACCTTCATTCACTATCTCCCCTAATTCCTTCCACAAAGCAGGTCCTTAACAAACACGAGTTCTATCTAATATCTAGATAGGTATTTATACTGTTTGGGTATATTGATAAGCCTGATTCAGTCTTCTCTGTGTGCGAGAAGTCAGAGCACAAAAGTTAAGGATGGTGGTGGGCTGGGAAGAGGGCTTGACACTGAATTAGAGGTCTCAGATCAGAGTAAATCAACTGAATTATTTTGTAAGGGTCCCAGATTTGCTCAAACTCATAACGAGAAAGACCAAAGAACTGCCACACTGGACAATATCAATAGACCATATAGTCTAGTATCATCTCACTGATAATGGTCAATGTTGGAAACTTTGGTGGAAAACCTAGCTTTCTCTCTGCCTCCAAATTCATGCAATACACATTGCTTAATATACTGCAATGTATTGTATCCACTGAATGATTACTTAGTCCAGGCCAGGATATCAATAGACCCTTTGTGGTAACACTGTACAGCATCGGCTATTTTTCTCAGTCTGGGAGCTAGAAAGTCAGGAAGAGCTATAGTAACTGTGTTTGTCCAGCACCCTGGATTTTAAAAAAAATCCCTTTGTGTTTACTAAAGTTAAGTCCCGTCTCTTTCCCTTTGTAACATAAACCACATATCTGTGGTTGGAAGGTTTATTCTGATCCCAGTGCCCAAACAGCCTATGTCCTTGAGTATAACAACAGCACTTGAATGTTTTTATCTTACCTCTTTGAAGTCAAGATATTGAGATATTAAAAATAGCTATTAAAACATGAAGTGCATTTAATGATGTTTGCCATAACTATGTTAATTCTCTTTTCACTTGCATGGAGCTGCCACATTTCAATGTCAATTTAAGCCTGAATAGACAGCATTGCAATGCCAAGATGAAATGAAATTACCATGTACTCCTTGGGGATGCCATTACAATGTCAAAACCATGGGAAAATGTCAGATCAAGTTTTTGGAGATTGTACTGTGACGTCCAAATGAGATGAAATTTCATCTAATTTCAGTGCATATTTATGGTGAGGACATTATGACGTTATGAACTTCTAAAAAGAGTATAATACAATGTCACAAATAAAATAAAATCATTTTGGTGCCAATTATTAATGTTGGCTGAATAATCGCTTAACGTTTGCACAGAACTTTGAACATGTAAAGGACTATAGTACTAACTCTGTGAAGCTTATGCCAAAGGAAACAAAACTACTTCAGTACAAGCTTAAAGGGAGCATGTTATGATGTTGAAATCAAGCTATGTTAATACAACATTAGCTATCAAAATAAAATATTAAATTAAGTTATACTGAACCTCCAACTGTGCCCCTGTTAATAATATTAAGCCACAAACCAAAGTTTTTCTACCTCATAAATAAATACACAACTTGAATTTTGGCTTTTTTAGGTCAGTTCTTATTTTAACCTTGTGACACTAGGTAACCCCCCAGCTGTTTTGTTCCTTGGAGGCTGGCCAGTTTCCCTATGATTTCAGCTAAGACATTTGGTTCCACTCTCAAGGGAAGAGGGCTGTTTTCTAGAAGCTGAAATGGTAGATAGGTCAGGATTCTTGGCAAAAGCCTGGTCTCTCTTTAAGTATTTATACAGACCCCATAACATGGTAGTGCCTAAGCACTTCCACCTGCAAGGAACACCCTTCTCTTCCCTCCTCATAACCTGTGCTCAGGTTGCTTCTCTCAGGACAGGAACCAATCAGGTGAGGAAAACAAATCACACCAGGAGGTCTGGCTGGTGGCAAGGAAAAAAATCAGCAATCAAACAAATGGAAGAGCAGGGAGGGAAGGCTGACAGAATGGAGGAGGGTAGGCTGTATGATGCAGTCAGTATACTAGGAGGACGGGCAAATTCTGTCAAAAGTCTGGGAAATAGACTAAGGGAAAGTTGGGTGTTCTCACTTCGTAGAGGGAAGCAGGAGCATGAGTGGTGACCGAGGAGAGGCTTCTGTTATGAAGGGAAGGACAGGAATGTGATTAGAACTATGACAGATTTCAGAGTAGCTGCCATGTTTGTCTGTAACCGCAAAAAGAAAAGGAGTACTTGTGGCACCTTAGAGACTAACCAATTTATTTGAGCATAAGCCTTTGTGAGCATCTGATGAAGTGAGCTGTAGCTCACGAAAGCTTATGCTCAAATAAATTTGTTAGTCTCTAAGGTGCCATTAGAACTATGTTGACCCATCTGTAGTCCTTCTGTAAACAGCAGTAAGGAAAGGTCCTTAGGGTTAAGTTCACCCATCCCAAAAATGATTAGGTAGATTAGACAATAATTAAAATGGTATCTTCACCTGCTCCATTTCTCCCTTTATTAACAACACTTGGCAAAAGTTAAAGCCACTTGACAGAAGCAGAGGCCTGCAGTCCAGGATTATAAAAAGAATAGCCTGATCAAGCCAGCTCACTGAGCCTCTGGCTGCACCTTGTCAATGCCTATTTATTGCTGCTGCTGAATACTTCAATCCTATAGCTCCATGTCCCTGAACTCAGAAAATACAAAGCTTGAAGTCTACTTTCTAATTTCTCTTCTACATTAATATAAAGGAAAAAGGAAAACATTCCTTCCATTTTAATTCTGCATGTGAAATGCAGTGTTTAGTTGGTGACAAATATAAAATATATAGTTAATAATGAATATTTGAACATTTGGAAACTATCATATAAAGAGAAATCTAAAATACCTATTTCATTATCTTCTACCAAAAATGAATTAAGCTTTATGATAACTGTTAAACTATTACAGCATCCTAATGCCATTTTAATCCCCAAAGATAGCTACACTTTGGCAGATATGTAGAAACGAAGCCAAATGCTACTGTATGAGTCATCTGTGACTTTTAAATGCATTAGAATGTTATTTACTTTGACTCTGATGTTAATAATTTATTTTTATCTTTACATACTTTTAAGAAAATAAAACCTGAAGTAGAAAATATGAATTCTGAAATATTAAAAAAAATAAAAAAGAAACAAAAATATTATTTTTGAATTAATCCTAGTTCTTCTATAGTTGTGCCCAGAAAGTTTTATAAATGGCAGCTGAACTCAGTTTAGCAGAGTATGCCAAGTACTGTGCTAGAATGGGAACATCCCATCTCAAAGCAGGATTACACCCACCAGCTGTGGGGAAACTGTTGCCTCTCCACTCACAATAGAATATTTCCCTTAAAACATATAAGCTGACATTTTAAAACTGAGGTGCTCAAAAGTGGGCCCCTAAATCCATATTCAAAACTTAAATAACAGTCTGATTTTAAAACTGCTGGGCACCTGTAGTTCCCATTAACTTCAGTGGGAGTTATGGGTGCTCAATACCTCAGAAAAAAATCAGGACAAAATAGGACTGCAGGAAATGCTACATTTGAAAATGTTGTTCGTAATGGCCACAGAAAACAGATAAACTAGTTGGTGTATCTGTCATTAACATCTTTTCAGCCATCTTCACTTAAAGCAGTACAGTTGCCTATGAAACTTCCACAAAATTTATACAATAATTTTAGTTTTCTATAAGGTGCAGACTTCTTCACCTCTGCTCTATTTTTATAGGGAGACATTAAGAAAGAATCTAGTATGAATTCACATTTTTAAAAATTATTCCTAGTATCAGAGATGCTTGTGTAAAAGCAATTGAGTTATTGGAAATGAAGTGCATTGTGAATGTGCAAAGAATGGAGAGAAGAAAAGTCCTAAACATGCTTCCAGATCAGGAGGAATGCAGTTCAGAGGACAGAAGTCTAAATAATAACAGTGATGGTACTGTGAGGCAAGGTTAAGAGAAAAGGGCTTATTATTCAGAAAAAAAGAAACCTGAAGGGGAGACGTGATACCTGTCTACAAAAAACACAAAGCAGTATTTGTAAGGAGCTCAGAAGCAATTATTCTTGTCAACAAGTACAGAATAAGAATTAATAGGTAAGGTTACCTCAGTGTCTGCAACATTCCCTTGAGCTTCCCAATACTTACTATAGGAAATACTGTGAATATGGAAGTTAATTTCAAGTATTTACTTATCTAAGGTGTTTGTCAAGAGTTCAAAATGTTTCAATCATAGCATTAAAGAATATATCTGGGAAAATACAGGCTAAAAGATAGCAGAAACCTCAAGGAATTATGCAGTGGGTGAAGTTGCCACAGTAAATTGCAGCATTGCCAGTACTGGAAATACCTGAGGCTAGACCACATACCTGCTTCACTGTTCGGCTATGCGGGAAGGAGGACAGGAGGTCCTGGATGTGGCTTTAATTATTGCAACTTTATACTTAAATATCGGGGTGTACCTGGGAGCTAAAATTATACAGTGCAGGTAATTCCATATACTTGGGGGGCTGTTGTTAGACCTTCCATTTTCCAATCCTGGTCCCATACATCCCATGCTGGAACCCCCACCCCTCTCATGTATGCGTAAGGGATTTATAAAGAAGGGGGAGAGTTAACCCCCTGCCATACTAGTTGTAGAAGCCCCAAACCTCCTTTCTCTGCTCCTTTAAAGGATTCCTCCTTTAAATCACTTACTACTAACCTGGTCCCAGAACTGTTCTAGATATAAATACCTCCCACCTTCCAGTCAGGTGGAGAAGTGTAGCATCCCTCCCCTCCCACAGCCTGGTCTGGCTGTACTGCTTCCTGCCTCTTTACCTCCTTACTACCAGCCTGCCAGACAAGCCCTGCCCCTGCAATTAAAGGAGGCAACTCACCTTTGCTGTCCACTGGACAAAGTCCCCCACCACTTGATACGCCGTGCAGGCAATATCATACATGCAATCCATGTTGCATAGCCTCCATATACCAGAAGGGGCTGGAAAAGTACTTAGCCAAATATCTAGTGATCAGAGGTCAGAGGATAATTCCCTGCTAACCTGTTAGTCTGACTCCACTGGTCAAAAGCACTGTTCTTGTGTTTTTTAAAAAAAAGCGGTATCTGCCTTAATACGACAGTAGCCGTCTGTCTATCAAGGATGGTTTAGGAAAGGGGTTCTCAAACTACTATTTTTTTCATAGTTCAGATCACACATAACAGAGAAATTCCCTCATGCATCTTCATGATCATGTAGACCACTTAACCTCCCATTTCCAATCACATCATCCTTGTGGCAACTACAACAATTGCTTACATTAAAAAGTAATATCAGTAAAGTATTTATGCATTTTTAGCTGTCCTTGGAATAATAAATGTTTGACCTGCTGGAAATCAGTTAATCACACTGCCTACTTCTGTTTTTCATCTCCTCTCCCCCTCCCATCTGTACTGCTTTTCTCAACTGGAAATGAGGAAAAATGCTAGCACCATATGATTAGTTAGCAGCTCTCTACAGGTCACAGTTTGAGAACCTGTGGTTTAGAGATTGACCAACTAGGAACCTGGGTTGAAATGCTTCACTTGCAATGCCACTACTATCTACACAACTACCTAAAGTGAGAACCAGGACAGAATTTGTCCCAGTGAAATTAATCCTACCATGATACATGATAATAATGACTCTCTTAATGAGGTTCCTTCCAACTAAAATGATTCTATGATCATATCTAGAATAATTATATCTAAAGATAGTCTGTCATCTTTTTTGCCTATTAATAATTTTTCCAGCATATAATAATCTCAATTTGTTCAACATAGTATCAAGTTTTTAAGATGCAAAAAACGCACTACCATCTTCAACCAGAGTTACTTATTCTTGTACAGTATTTGTATTCAAAATCACTGTCAATTGCTTCTTCCTTTTAATAATTCTCTAAGATGCTGGAACCTATTTTGATCTAACATTTGAGAGCTTCATAATTATTTACCTTTGATGCTCTAAAACAAAAGGAAGTAGATTTTGTGTCTGACTTCCCTCTGTCTAAAAGTGAAAGACCTTGTTCTTCAGTAAGTGCCAAGTACTGTCCTGTTGTAATGTGTCGAAGGCGGAAAGGTTGTCCCCATTTGATGTAACTGCCACTCCAACTAAACAAACAGATAGCAAAGATTAATCTCAAAATTACATGAAATGAACATTTCTACTTGGAGGTTTAAAAGACCTGCTGAAAATTCTTAAAAACCATCATATTCACAAACAATTCTGCTGAGATATATGTTCAATATTTCTCCTTATCTTTGTATTATTACAGGTTAGTTTTTATTAATATTAATGGATGGACTAAAATAAGTCAAGTAGCAGGGAAAAAATTTTAAATCAAGCTATACCTCTGGATAATCCATAGTAGAAGATCCAATCAAATTCCTAGTAATTTAACGGGATCTACAAACAACACTGGCACAAAATTACAGTACCTTATACGAAGGGGTTCCACTCTCCACAAGGATCTTGCACGAACACCAGCTCCTCCTATTTCATACAATACCCTCCTGCGGACAGATTGAAAAGATCATCTCCATGTGGTTACTTATAATACAAGGATTTTATAACTTATTACGTCACTGAACACTATTTTTCCAGCCATGTTAAGTGGAGGTGAATGGAGACCAGATTCCTACTCATCAACTGCACGGTCTATGTAAGAGTTTAAGTTGATCCACAACCATCTGATTTTTTGTTGTTAAATTTGCAGTGTCGAAAGATCTGTAGCTCTCTTTCCTCAGCTACTTCGTCTTAGGTGCTGATAAAAAATTTTGTAACTTCAAAAACACCAGATCAATTTTATGTCACTTGATTGTTCACAAATATCTCTAATTCATAGAGGTTCCCAATCACAAGTATGAATTAATAAGGCTGTATGTACATAGAAGTACGTTAGTAAATATAATTACAGAAAACTGAACACATTCAGGAGCTGTAACTTACAGCAACCTGGGTAATCAGAATATAATTTCAGGGTTTTAAATTCATTGTTAGATCAATATCTGAATTTCAAAGATTGTACATATATCTGTACATATTCACAAATAAAAGTACTGTAATGTACTATAATTCCAATTATATGTTGTGAGACAGTTATTACAATGCTATCTGCAGGAACATTGCATTTTTATTGCTAGAAAGACTCATCCCTTGCATTTACTAAAGGGAAACACTGCCTAAAAATATGAAAGAAAAATATTGAACAAATAGCCCTCACAAAAACACTTAATTTAAGGAGTTCAGAACAATAAAATAATTTTAAAAAGACAGACTACCTCAAATGAAAGATAAACATAACACCAGTAGCCCCTGTCCAACCATTCAGGAAAAGGTATGAAGTAAACAGTTTGGCATCATACTATCTCTTGAAGGTCAACTGATTCAGGTTCTGCCAAATCAACAGGGGCAAATGAATTCCTGAGTTAAGTCCCTCCATTCCGTCACCAGCCTCTAAGCTCTCAAATATCAGGACTGTTATCTTAAAGGCATCAGCTGTTCTCAAATGCTGTGTTGGTGCATGGGGTAAGAGGCAGTCCCTCAGGTAGGTAAAATTAGCCACATAAGGTTGAAACGGTAAGTATCAGCACTTCAAATTGCACCTGGGAGTGAGTAGAAAATCAGTGCACTCTTTGGGGCACTGGTGTAAAATGCTTCTTTGTAGACAAGCTGCTGCATTCTTCACTGGTTCCATTTTGATTTGCCTATCAAGATAGCCCCATGTATAGTGTATTACAGAAATCCAAACTGGAGGTTACACAGACTGTGGGGGTGGTTTACCAAAGGTATTATTTTTGGAATTTGATGGCAGTCATTGCTATATTTCCTTTTTTTCATCAATGATTGGGCTCTCGGGCAAGATTTATGCAATTATTACTGTGTGTATACTTACGGTATATGGAGTAACAAAGCACTGTACTCAAATAGTATTCTGCTGTGCTGGAAGATGACTTATTTAAGGCTTATGCCTTAATCTTTATCATCTTTCTTTTAAGGTATATTTAATTGTTTTTAAAACATCAACAAAATAACAATTGATTAAGTATGTTAATTAACAGAGTTCTGAAGGAGGGAGTATGGGAATTAAGGGACCACTGGTCCATCCATTGCTACTCCCCTACCTCCCACTAGCTGCAGTAGCTTGCAAAGTTGTTCATTCAGCTGGAAAACTTTATCTCCATATCAACCGTCCTTGAGAAAGATTTAAGGAGTCCCACTTAATGCAACATTTTCTGTGATTCACACCCTCTACCAAAGAAAACAAATATAATGACAAGAGTAGTTTTGTAAGACTAAGGTAAAAAGCACAAAATCTCTTCTTAGAGATAAAGAAAACATTCTACTCCATCAACTAACAGAAACTATGAAAAATATTAAATTCTGCCATGTTAAAATTTTTGGGCTATGAGAAAATGTTAAAGCCCTTGGCTAACTTATTACTTTTTCCACAGTTACCAGAAAAAAATGATTCTATAGTTTGAAGCAGCTTTACCTATTCTAAAATGTTTTAGGATCCCTTTTAAACAACCTCACTATCTCTCTTCATAACTTATCTGTATTTTTCTTATTGCATAGTATAGTTGTTAAACGATTTTCACACAATATTTAAACTCTTCTTTTCTATTAATGTATGCCAAAATTGAACACTCTGTTCACTGTCTGAAATTATTTGTGGACTTAATGTTTTTGTTAATAAGGTTTAATCATCTAAATTGTTTTGAAAATATGAATAAAATTGAAAAATAGCCAAACTTTTTTATAAATATTTAAAATTCAAGTCCAGTTCAAGCTGTTGGTGGAGATTTCAGGTCTGATTTTTCCCATCTCTGTTTGTGATTATGATCATTTGCAAAACGTTCTAACATGTACAGTGTGGTATTGTTACTCGCACTTTCAGAAAAGTTATTACATCATGTCAATTAGAGAAAAAGAACTAAAGTAAGTAACTTCTTTTCTAGGCTTCACTCTTCCAAACTGCGAGATTAGTGCTTTTGGGAAACTGTCAGACTACATATTTCATTGAGGAGACTACTGACAAGGAGGGTTAGCGAGAGTCTTACTCCACACCTCCCCACTCATTAACTGGTGGGGGCCATTGTCTGGCTTGTCGGAAAAGATGTGTGCCCCTTTAAGGGCTAGAAAGCCAGGGAGTGACTTTCAACTGCAGTGGCAGACCAGGTCAGTGTGGGGATGCTGATCCATTCCTCCTCTCCTCCCCCCACAGGTGACTGGAAGAGATGGGGGGTGGGAAATATATAGGTACATGCCCGTGCAGGAAAAGCCCTCTTTTAGCTGCCACTCATTTCCTGTGTTACACTAGGCAAGACAATTAATGGTGGTGTATCTCAGTTTCTTCATTTGCAAAATGGGTATAACGACATTTACCTGTCTAAAAAGGTGTGGTGAGATTAATTCATTAATGTTCAGAAAACAATTTGAACCCTTGGAGAGAAACTGCTAGAGAAGTGTACATTATTAATTATCATATTACACTACAGTGCATTCCTCTAGAATCTGAGCACGACAGAAGGGTTAATTTAGATGGGCTCATTCTAGATGTGAAACAAATCTGAATCAGTGATTTTATTCCATAACTGCAAGACCTTCCATTTTATATTCTGACAGGTTATCTTCTCTCTCTCATGTCAACATAGGAATTTATAGGTGGGCTTTAATAATTTGTTTTTTGTTGGTGCTTCTGTCCTTTTCATGTATTCACCCATCCATCTCTCAAGGAGCATTAGCTGAGCTACTCAACATGAATGCTTGATTCATACCAAGTCCTAAGTGTGTCTATCAAAATTTCCAGTTACTGATTCTTTTGTAGCTTTCACACAGTTGTGGAAGGTAATCTGTGTGGTTTGTTTTTTCCTTCATTCTCAAGTGGGAGAAGGCAACAGGAAAGCATAAGAAATACAAGAGTGTAGTCAGTAATTAGTATTTGTTCAAAGGAACACACCAACTGCAGAAGTATTTCCTCTATTAATGCAAACGATTGAAACTATTCCAAAAAATTCACAGAGGGGTTAAAATGGACAGACCTAGAACAGTGGAACAAAAAGACCTCATAATGGGTCCACTTGGTTAGAAGATCAAAAATATGAAAAGTTTGATGGTCAAATTCAAATTTGATCCATATAATGAGATTTGGTTTTCATTTTACGAAGTATTGTTTAACAGGGCAGTTCAGACTGGTTTGTTTTAGGAATGTTTATCTAAGATTACTGACTTCCAGGGCCAACCCTGGCCTTTACACTGCAATGGTAAATATTATAACACTTCTGGTGCTTGGATGAAATGACAGGAATGATGACCAGAAAATTTCTTACACAAACCAAATCTCATTCCATTTACCTTTGCAGAGGGAAGACCTGCTCAGCCCTTAAGGGGGCTGGACTTTTTCTTTATTTACATTTACTTTTCTGTTTTACAATAGAGCATACAGCAAAGTAGTTTAACTACACCTAAATCTACAGAACTCCTGCTCTGACAAGCCTATTAAAATATTATAGACTTGTGTACAAGTTACATCCCATTGAATAGATAATATCTTTTAAACTGAAGTTGTATTCTGAAATGTGACTAAATTGGCATTGTGGAGACCATATCATTATTGTATCTCTATGATTTCCACATCAAATCTGTTTATTATTGTTTTTATTTGCCCAACTGTTCGGCCTGCACACTCAACTTATGATCTTTGTGTGCATTTTCACTTGCAGTAAAGATTCTGCAGATCCAATTCTGTCCACAGTCACAGAATTCAAACCAACTTGGATGGGATTTCCATAAGTGCAACTGAGGACAGAACTTGACCATGCAACTGGAAACTGATTTATACTACCACAGATTGGGTACAAGCTAGAAATCAGTCAAGCTTGTTTTCTTACAACAGTGTAGGCTCTGTAGTTCTAAACAAGATAAAAGAGTAGCGTAAACTTTTGGCCACTAATAAAAGCAGAAAGGATGGAGAACACACACATGGATTAGACCTGCTGAATAAGGAAGTGACATTTTTACATAATCACTTTTCTGAACATAACTGTTCTTTAAACATAACCTTTCCATTAACAAAAAATTCGGAGATGGCAATTTCCCTGATGCTGTCTTCCCAAAGTATTCCTAATAAATCTGAGGCAAAAGCCATGTGCTACCATGTTAAAAAAAATGTGAGCACTGTAATGAATAGTGTGCTTCAATAGTATCTGTCCCAAGATACACTTGGAGAGCTGTATTTAAGCATTGTTTACCAGCAGTCTTTAAGGGTATGTAAGCAACTTGAATATCTATTTGTACCTAAATGACCATAAATGAAAAAAAATTGACAAAGAGCTATGTGAGGTGGAATAAATAGGTAAGTAAAGTATTCTCACCGCAACATCAGATCCCAACTCCATTCAGTTTGAATATTGTCCTCACACTTTGTGATTTCTCCATTAGCCTACACTAAACATGTGAGACTGGAGAGCCTTCCCTTACAGCATCAGAAACAAAAATGTTTCTGATAATCTAGAATCAAACCTAATGGGCAACAAGAAAAATGCCACACTGCATGGGACAGGCTTCAGAATAACCTTTGTTATGTGCATAAGACAAGAGTGAACACAAAGTTCTAGATACAGTTTTTATGTTAGGTTTTCCCTAAGAGTACACTGCTACACACAAACCTGTATTCTGTCGAACCACACAAAGCCAAAGCCCCAAAATATTACTTGTCCTGTTTTGTGACTTTTAACAGCAACATGAACATACTATTTATATATCTTTTTGCACTTAATTTGCTTGCATCTTAGGGAAAAGAAAAAATGAAAGGTTCTTTGCTTAATAATGATAGCATTTAACTAGTCCTAATTAGGCTGTGAAGTTCACACATCAAGGTGAATGGGATCAGAGAAGGAACAAGGATCACATTGTGCTGTTCTTTCTTACTTACAGACATTTTCTGCAAGATTGGATTATCAGAGAAGTAGCCCTTATATTATTCTTGACAATGAAAAAAACATACAATTTTCTTTTTAACTAAAATTTTAGAATTTGCAGAATATTGTAGAATGTAGTAAAAAAATCTCAAGGATCAGTCATTTTTCCACTGATGCAATTTTTTCTCATCCCTGATGTTCAGTCAGGGGTTTGGTTGTTCCCCGCCCCACCCTCACTGTTGTTTGTTTGGGGTTGGGGTGGGGGGATTTGCTGTGTGTGTTTGAGCAAGGAACTATCAATGTCGAGACTGTTGCAGCAACACACTGAGAGATGCAGCTCTCGTGTCTGACAGGCCCCTATGTTTTGATCAGGAAGAATGTGCACTGGGCTGTCACAAAGAGTCAGGGCTTCCCTAGGCTCTACTAACATACGTTAGCAGATGCCTAGTGATCAGGCTCAGAATTTGTCTTCACTCATGCATTGTTTTAAGTCCCCCACCCCAGAATAAACAAAGTTCACACTCCTTGGTGAGGACTCAGTCTTTGCCAAATTTCAAGCTAAACACTTTTGTCACTTTTGCTTAAGACTTAGTAAAAATGGTAGTTAGACTATTTTTACAATTACTGTAACTCCAGAAAGAATGTTATTTAACCTTTCTTCCAAAAGGTTCACCTTCAGACAGAGGCCAAGCATGGAAAATTTTAGCCCCATAAATAAATGTTTCAGAAAATTACCAGGCATGTGAAAGCAAGATTTATAATAGCAATTGTGTTTGAACCTTTTCTATAGAACGCATGAATACCACCCTCACCTATTTAATATATATGTAATACATAGAATTATTTAAAAACTGAAATTGCTTTTCTATATCGCAAGACCTTTTCTTCAATAAAACATATGTAAAAACATGAACCTGTTGTTTGCATATCAGGAGTGATAACAAGTATGTGTTGTATGAGTAGGGAATGCAAATAATTTGGGGTGAAATTCTCAGAATATCCACAAAGCTCTTAGTAATCAGGTCTGTAAGGAGTTGGGGTAATAAACTCCCCTCCCACCAACATGGGGCAAGCTACATGGCTCCAGCAGAAACTCCTCACAAGGCAGCGTTTCTGTTTTGCTGAAGTAGTAACTACTGCTCCTCCATGTTCCTCAGCAGACATCTGCATAAGCAGGATTTGCAGAGGAACTTCCTCCAGTTCTCCCCTTCATGCCATCCATCAAACTCTGAGCTGGTGCAGGGACTTCTTTTTGGTACACAGTGAGCCCAGGCCCTCTTGTCCCCTGTGGCTGCAGAACCACGAATGGGCCTTCTGTCGCTGTGTGAATTGCACCATTATGAACAGCTGTCTTTGTAGAAGTCTTTTAAAAATTAGATGTCTCTTCTACAAAAGAAAAGACTATCAGAGATGCACATCTTAGGCAGCTCCATCAATAGTAATACTGGAATTTCAGGTTGTCCGGAACAGGTTGAGCAAGTGGACTGTAATACACAAAACCCTTTCCCACAAGCAATGTACCATGAACCAAAGTAATTTTCAGTCGCTCTTACATAGTTCTTACTAATTAATTTTGCTGGCTCTCTTTTTTCCCTCATCTGTTCCTATTTTTCAAATTTATTTTGTTTTGTAGAATCTATGTGTGACTGATCTGAATATAAAGCAGTTCAAACTGGGTACTAACGTTTATTTTTTCTGAAATCCTGATGATGACAATGCAACTCCAAACCAATCTCAGTATATTATATCACGGTTGTGGGTAAACTTCAAAAACTATTGCAGATGGCATTCCTAATCACATGGGAATTTCTCCTGTTCTTGAAATACCAATTTGTAATGAGCTGGTCTTGCTTCATTAACATAAATAATAACTTTTTCAATTGTAGCACTGTATGTATACAGCATTTTCAGAATGCACATAAAGCTGCCTGTTGAAGCAGGAACACTGGGGCATATTAGACACTTGCCAAACATATATTTAAAACTAAAGTGAAAGAGACACACACACATAAGATCAGAAGAAGCCTAATGACTGCACAACTCATTTTCATGATTTTAGTTGCAACTGACTTCTAGTGAAAGAGTAGCAAGTAAATTAGTGCCTGTGATTTCTCTCCACACTGAACAAAATTCTGCCATTATTTACACCAGTGCAACACCACTAACCTCAGTGAGATTGCAAGGGTATTCTGGAGGTCAGAGTTTGCTCCACTGTCAGTACCAGGCATTTGGAAATTGTATAAAAGTTCCGCATGTTTGTGCATGCACACACGCTTTATATACATTTTATAGTTTTATATTTCCTCACACAAAGAAAATGTCAGGGAATCTTTTTCTCAGCAAGTGAAGCTGCACTTTGATTTTCAGGGAAAAAAAGAAAGTGTATAAAAATCCATGTTCACTCACTTCTGCTGTGAATCACTCTGGTCTGTAGATGGGATTGTCAAACACTCATCATGGCCATGAAAAAAACGTACTACATGCCCACCAAGTAGAAATCCTGGAGAAGAATCATATTACCTAATTAACTTGTGGAAACATTGATAAAAGCAATAACATTTGTGAAGTCCACAGTTGTAAAACCTGGATTTAGTCAGTATTTTATCAGCAGTGAAATTAAATAAGTACAAACAACAATTTGTATTACATCAAATGTAGTACTTTAGTATGATATTGTTTTCAACCAAAGAAAGTCTGCATTGAAAATGAAGATGAAAAGAAAATAAGTATCCCAGACATTTAAGAGCTAAATTAGGATTCAGAGATAGGCAAGTGGAAATTAAAGCTTCCATAATTACTATTGTTTTGAGAGTGGCATTTTGAAACAAAAGCATAGTCAAATGCATACTACTATAGTTTTGAGATAGAAGTGAGTTTTCTAAATTATTGAAATGTTAAATGTCTACAGTACAAAATGTCTTGATAAGTGAAACTATCAGCCCGTTTTGACATTTATAATTTGTGTCAAAATCAAAACTGCATAGCAATAGAAGGTGATTGGAGCAGAGAAAAACACTTAGCTATTCTGTAGATTTAGATTTTAATGGAGGCTATCTTTTCCACCCATTTAACACAAAGACTGCAGGTCAAATGTAGGCCGTTTGCCACACAGCACAAAAGAAGAAACATAATTAATCAACATCTTACTGCGAACTGTTCTAACGTCACCAGTCAAATCTGTGCCTTTTAGTTTATTTAAAAGAACACACATGTAAAAGTGGGGGAAACGTTAGAGCAGCAGTTCTCAAACTGTGGGTTGGGACCCCAAAGTGGGTTGCGACCCTGTTTTAATGGGGTCACCACAGCTGGTGTAAGACTTGCTGGGGCCCAGGCTTTGGGCTGAAGCTGAAGCCTGAGCTCCACCACCCAGGGCTGAAGCCCTCACTAGCGGGGCTCAGATTACAGGTCCCCCACCTGGGTCTGTAAGCCTTTGGTTTCGGCTTTGCCCCACTCTCCTGGCGTGATGGGGCTCGAGCTTTGTCTTTGCCCCACCCCCCTGCCCAGGGCAGCGGGACTCGGGCAGGCTCAGACTTTGGTAACCCCTCCTGCGGTTGTGTAGTAACTTTTGTTGTCAGAAGGGGGTTGTGATTCAATGAAGTTGAGAACTCCTGGGTTAGAGAAACAACCTAGATAATGACAGGTTTCAGAGTAACAGCCGTGTTAGTCTGTATTCGCAAAAAGAAAAGGAGGACTTGTGGCACCTTAGAGACTAACCAATTTATTAGAGCATAAGCTTTCGTGAGCTACAGCTCACTTCTTCAGATGCATATCGTGGAAACTGCAGCAGGCTTTATAATATACACAGAGAATATGAAACAATACCTATTCCTACCCCACTGTCCTGCTGGTAATAGCTTATCTAAAGTGATTTCCAGCACAAATCCAGGTTTTCTCACCCTCCACCCCCCCACACAAATGGTGACTAATGCAACACAGATTAAACAAACTAGATAACACAGTAATTGACAATATGGCTTAAAGCAGCAGTTCTCAAACTTAGCCACCCGAGGACCCGATTTTGATTAAAAATTTTGGGGACCCCCAAGTCCCCCCGTTGGTCCCCAGACCCCACCTACACTCCACTCTTTCCCCCAAGTCCTCACCCCTGCCCTACCTCTTTCCGCTCGCTCTCCCCACCCTCACTCACTTTCACCAGCCTGGGGCAGGGGATTGGGGTGCAGGAGGGGGTGCACGGTACAGGGTCTGGGAGGGAGTTGGGTGTGGGAGGGGTTGAGGGTTGTAGGCTCCAGCCAGGCAGCGGTTACCTCGGGCAGCTCCCGAAAGCAACGGGCATATCTCTCACTCTTAGCGGACAGAGACTCGCTGCCCCTCACCTTAGGGGCTGCAGGGGGCCTGCCGACCGGGAGTGGTGCGGACACAGGGCAGGTAGGGAGCCTGTCTTAGCCTGGCTGCACCGCCGGACTTTTAGTCCCTAAAATCTCCCGGTTTGGCTTCAGTAGCCTCCAGGAGATAGAGAGCGGGGAGGAGTCGACCATCGGGATCCGCAGACCCCCTTGAGTGCCCTCAGAGACCCCCAGGGATCCACAGACCCCAGTTTGAGAAACACTGGCTTAAAGTAAATTATCCATTCGTCAGTGAATAGATGTAGTAAAGCCAGGCTGTAATAGGGAGAAAAGGCAGTTCTCCCAGTATTTATGATCCCACCAGATTCAGGAAGCATTGGAAATCTCAGAGACAAGTTACCAGATTTCCAGCTCAGTTTTACAGACCCAGGAGAATGAATAAGTTAACTGGAATTTTGCCTACCCAATATGAACTAAATGTTCTAAATATTTTGGGGTCTAATCATTCATCATTTAAAACTATTCCCAGAAGTAAATCTAAAGCTATACATTTAGCTACATATGCAGAATAACAGCCCTAGAAAAATACACACTTGATCAGCCACACAAAACCCACTTTATGCTGACATGTAGGGCTGGAAGGGACCTCAAGAAGTTATCAAGTCCAGCCCCCTGCACTGAGGCAGGACCTAGTAAACCTAGACCATCCCTGATAGGCATTTGTACAACACGTTCTTAAAAACTTGCAGTGATGGGGATTCCACAGCCCCCCTAGAAGCCTATTCCAGAGCTTAACTGCCCATAGAGTTAGAATGTTTTTCCTAATATCTAACCTACATCTCACTTATTGCAGATTAAGCCCATTGCTACTTGTCCTACCCTGGGTGGATGTCGAGAACAACTGATCGTTGTCCTCTTTATAACAACCCTTAACATATTTGACAACTGTTTTCAGATCCACCTTCAGTATTCTTTTCTTAAAACTAAACATGCAGAGTTTTTCAAAATCTTTTTTAATTTTTAAATCTTTCCTCACAGGTCAATAATAAACACTTTATCATTTTTGTTGCTCTCCTCCCGACTCACTACAATTCGCCCACATCTTTCCTAAAGTGTGGTGCCTGGACAGAAGTACTCCAGCTGTGGCCCACCATTGCTGAACAGAGCAGGACAACTTCCTCCTGTCTTACATAGAACAATTCTGTTAATGCACCCCAGAATAATATTTGCCTTTTTTGGAACTGCATCACATAGTTGACTTACATTTAATTTGTGATCCACTATAACCTACAGATCCTTTTCAGCAGTACTACCACCTACCCGGTTATTCCCCATTTTCTAGTTGTGCATTTGATTTTTCCTTCTTAAGGGAAGTACTTTGCACTTGTCCCGCTAGATATGTCCTCCCAGTTTGACAGTGAATCACTAATATCTACTCTGAGAATGATCTTTCAACGAGTTTTGCACCCACCTTCCAGTAATTTCATCTATACCGTGTCCTTTGTTTGCTTATGAGAGTTTCATTTGGGGCTTTGTCAAAAGCCTTACTAAAATGAAGATATAATCACATCTACTGCTTCCCCCCATCCACTAGGCCAGTCACCCTGTCAGAGAAGGAAATTAGGTTGGTTTGGCATGTTCTTGACAAATCCAAGCTGGTTATTCCTTATAAACCTATTGCTTAATAATTTGTTCCAGTATCTTTCCAGGTAACAAAGTTAGATTGACTCGTCTTTTTGTTCCCCTTTTTAACCACAGGCACAGTTTGCCCTTCTCCAGTCCTCTCAGGCCGCATGAGTTTTCAGATAATTTGTAATGGTGCCAAGATTGTTTCAGCTAGTTCCGTAAGTACTCTAGGGTGAATTTCATCAGGCCCTGCTGATGTGAATACATTTAACTTATCTAAATATTCTTTAACCTGTTTTCCCCTATTTTGCCTGTGTTCCTTCCTTCTTCTTAATACTGTGTTGAGTATCTGGTTAACATTCACATTTTTAGCGAACCTTAACCAAAATAGGCATTAAACACCTCAGCCTTCTTGATGTCATTAACTATTAGCTCTGCATTTCTGAACAATTTTTATCCCTTAGATTGTGTTCCTATGGGACCTTACCTACCAGTTCTCTGAGTTTGCTAAAGTCTGCTTTTGTGAAGTCCATTTTCCTTATTTTGCTGCTTTCACTACTTCTTTTTTTTTGGAATCATGAAATCTATCATTGCATGCACAGGTGCCAACTTTCATTGGCACTGGTAGGTGCTCACGTGTCCCCCCATCCCGCTTCAGGCCCGCCCCCACACTCACACTGACTCCACCCCCTCCCTGCCCCTATTAGATCCCTCCCCAAACCTGCACTCTGGCCCCGCCTCTTCCCCCAGCGAGCCACATTCCGCCTCTTCTCCACTCCCACCCAGCGCTTGCCACGCGAAACAGCTGTTTCATGGCACAAGTGCTGGGAGGGAGAGGGGAGAAGGAGGACACGGCGGCGTGCTCAGGGGAGGAGGCAGAGGCGGAGGCGGGTCTTGGAGCTGCCCGTGGGTACAGAGCACCCACCAATTTTTCCCCGGGGGTGCTCCAGCCCTGGAGCATCCACGGAGTTGGCGCTTATGATTGCATGATCATGTTTACCCAAATTGCCTTCAACCTTCCGATTTGCAGCCAATTCCTCCCTGCTGGTCAGATTCAAGTCTAAACTGGCTTGCCTGCTGGTTCCTTCCTCCAGTTTGCAAAACAAAAAATTGTTCCCAATACATTCCAGGAACTTATTGGAAATTTTGTGTTTTGCCATTTTGTAACAGATGTCTGGGTAGTTTAAGTCAATTACTACCAGGTCTTATGTTTTCAACATTTCTATGTTCTAGAGATGCCTCATCCACCTCCTACTCCTGATTTGGTGGTCATCTATTATAGACCCCTTAAATGACACCACTCTTATTTTTCCCCCTTTTTCATCTTTATTCAGAAACTTTCAATTGGTCTGCCTATCATCACCTTCTGGACCTCAGAATAAGTGTACATATTCTTGATGTATAATGCAACACCTCCTTCTTTCTTCCTGCCTGTCCTTCTTGGACAAGCTATACTCCTTATAGCAGTCATGAGATTTATCCCACTGAGTCTGTATCACACCAATTAAGACACAATTTATCTTATATACTAATAGTTTCAGTTCGTCCAGTTTTTCTCCATACACCTTATGGCACTCTCAATAGTGTCTGCACCAGGGGAGTTCTCTCTGGACAGATGAGAGGCTTTTAGGGCTCCTAAAAGCAGCTCTAGCCTTTTTACTTAGCATGAAGAAGTCAAAGAGACCCCATATTTCTGCATTTAAGATGAGTAGGCATTTGCAGATCCCTGTTGCATCAGGATTTGAAAGGATATCTTTGTAAGAAGAATCAATAAGAAAACTCTGGAACACCAGAAAGAAAGCCTTGAATAATTTGATAGTACTGACCCAAAGGTAGATTGATGCTACATATGATATATTGACTTCCATATGTAACTGGCCAAGTTTTAAAAATGTGACCTCTGTTTAAGTAGGTGCACCTGCTTGCATGTACATTTTTCTAACAATACAGATAGGTACTATAGGCTTGCTGTATATATGCACCCACATATGCAAATGATAGAAACCCAAATTTTCAAACAGGTGAGTATAAAAGTGCATAATTAAATAACTGGATACATCGGAGGTTTACATAAGCATAAAGATATTTGCATGTGTAATCCAGATTTCCATACTACACTGAGGTATTAACAAGCCTGCATTATGCTCATTCAGAAATATATGCAGTTTTGTGAACAAAAGATAAACCTATGGCCAGAATTTCTCATACTAAGAGATGCAGGTGACTGTGCTTGAAAAACTAGTGGACAAAGGTGCATACAGAAATAATTAAAGCCACTTTTGGATATCTGGCCCACATATTCTGATATCAAGTATACTCTTTTCCAAAATACTGGAAAATAACCTTTTTGATAGAAAAAATTTGCTATAAAATTAACAGTACTAATAATATTCTAATAAAGCACTAACTGGGCCATTGAAAGTTAATGGCATATTTTATAATTAGTCCACAACATCCTTACACATAAAGCTTGATTTTATGAGATTATTTCCATTCACTTTTTTTTTTAATACATCCTCTCACTGCAAAACAGACTCTCTCTAACAGGCATTGAAACATTCACAAGTTAGTCACAATTCTTCTTGCATCATTACAAATAGACAAAACTCTATCAAAATATTTTCAGTGTTTAAGAGTAATGCAGAGTTCATCCTCTGGAAATGTTAATCACTTAATTTATTTTTAAAATTAGTATATTCAGTGTTCGTCATCTTGATGAAACACTGACAAAAGAAAGTTGTGTCCCATTGTGAGTCTCATCTCTAATAATTAGATATCTTATATTTTAAATATATTCTACATACACAGAACTTTGATAGGAGATGTGGTGTTACAATTTTTCTACATACCTATAGCAATATTTTGAAAATAAGGGTAGTCTTGCCAAAAAACACTTGTGTTTGAGGGTTTTATGCTAATTCCAAAATTTGGGTCCAAAAGGTGACACAGAATGTAAAACCTTGAGGACATTTTGTACCCATGAAAGTGAAGCACTGGCTTGAATGAAGCATAATACAGATAGGCACGCTGCTTAAAATTCTCCCATCAACCTAGCTATCACCTCTCAGGAAGGTAGAGTACCTATCTCCATGGGAGAACGCCTCTCATCAGTATAGGTAGCATCTTCACTGAAGTGCTACTGTGGTGCAGTTGCATCGCTGCAGCATTTTAAGTGTAGACATGCCCAATATCTTCTTACGTGTCCTGTCACTTCTCTAAACTAAAGAACATAAAAATGAATTCATCTTTCCTGAAATTTCTGTGCTATCCATTTCGCACTTTTGTCCTTCACTTTTAAGTTTGTTGAAAAATTCACTTTTCTCTGTGTCATTCAAACTTGCAATCTTTGGTTTATCTTTCATTCCCCCAATTCCTTTTCCTGTCATACCTAGGCTCTCCAAAAGTTGCTGCTGCTGCTGCATCTTATAAAATCTTTCCACCATAGCCCTTCCTCTTTCCTTACTGCCAAAATCATAGTTCACTGGGTGCTTCTTTCTTACCTACACGACCCTAACATCTTTCCACCCAATTTCCCTGATTCTTTCCTTTCCAATTATGTTTTTCTGCATAATTAAGGTTAATTACCTGTAACCAGCATTGTCTGAGATAAGCCTCTTCATAGTCCCACTTGTTGGACCAAGGCAACTGCACCACAAGCTTTTGGAAAGCACCATCCATTGGGGGAATTGCCCCTCCTGGAGGGTTCCAAAGGTATAAAAGAGGTGATTGGCCCCAACTGACCCACAGTTCTTCCACTAATTCAGGAATTCCTAACCTGAGACTCCTAAAAAGTGGGGAGCACAATTACCAGGGTCTCATCTCAAAGAACTACAGTTACTTCACTTCTTCTTCAAGAGGCTTCTGTATATTCCCACCCTTTCATCCAGCAGAACAAAGCCTAGGAAGGGAGGCTGAGTTCTTCTAGATAAACAAGAACAGCAGGTATGCCAAGGAAGCATCAGCTCTGGATGCCAGGTCAAGAGTGAATAGAGGTGAATGAACTTCTTGCTCTCCCAAAGCATGTCTTACTGCGGGGAATTTTTTTTTTGCTGAAAACACATGTACAGCTGCAGTTTCAGTCTGTATGGTGTGATGAAGACAGTGTGAGGGCTTGTCTTCAATGCTGCCTTTGTCCTGGATGAAGACTAACATTTCCAGGAGGCTGAACCTGTCAGGTCATGATAACTGTGAAACATAGTGCATTTTACCTGGACAACCTTTGGACCATGATGGATGGACTCATTATGACATACCAGGGCACAATACAGCATAGTGGGGTCTGTGTCATCCCTGCCCTGCAACCGTGGGTGCCTTACAATGCTTTGCTGTATCACCTCCCAGCTGGGACGCTCACAGTCTTACAGCATGTAAGCTGCACCGAGCGTCTGTGTGTAACTGCAGCCTGCCAGCCAGCCACACCCTGGTTTTCCCCAGCATTGGTTATATCAGGGTGACCCCAACACATATATTTCTGGGGAACATCTGGGACTGGGTATGTCCTGTATGGCCCAGCCCTCTACTGGACAGTAGGATGTGGAGAAACTGGAAAGGATCCAGAGGCGAGTGACAAAGATGATCAAAGAAATGGAATGCAAGCCATATGAGCAAAGGCTGAAGGAACTGGATATATTTTGTTTGGAAAAGAGATTAAGGGGGGACATGATAGCTGTCTTCAAATACTTGAAAGTCTGCCATAAAAAGATAGGGAAAAGTTGTTCTCTCTTGTTATAGAGGGCAGGACAAGAGATAATGGGTTTAAACTATAGCATAGCAGATTTAGATTGAATCTCAGGAAAAACTTCTGAATTGTAAGAACAGTAGGACAATGGAACAGACTGCTTAAGAAGCTGTGGAAGCTCCTTCACTGGAAGCTTGCAGAATGAGGCTGGAAAATCATCTGTCCTGGATGGTTTAGACCCAAAAAATCCTGCATCTTGGCAGGGGGTTAGACTAGATGACCCTTGCGGTCCCTTCTATTCTTATGGTTCTGGAAGTCTATGATTTAATGAAATGACAACGAACAATCTGAGTACACTGTGTGAGATACCAGCTCACTGTCCCTTCGGTGGTTAGAAGGAACTGAGGAGACGTTGGGCCACTCCTCCTTTTATACCCTTGGAATCATCCAGGACAGCAGGGGGTGGGGGGTGAGAAGCCTCAACAGACACTGCTTTCTAGAAGGTTCCAGAAGCTTGTGGTGAATAAGCTTGATCCCACAGACAAGAACATACAGAGGCCACTCAAAGAAGAAAATTAAATGTCAGCGTTACTTTTAAGGCTCTACACAACTCTGCCCCTGTCTAAATCCTTCTTCAGCTCTGCCATCTTCCTAGCTAAATAACTATTTCTCAAACTTAATTCAATCCCATGTCCTCAATCCCAGCTGCCTTTTTGCCACCACTGACTCGCTCCTCAAATCTTCCCCTTCCTCCTGCCTTCACTTCTCTCCTCTACTTTCTTGATCACCATGGACAACACTGCCATCCTGCCTGTCACTCAGGCCCATAACCCAGACATCATCTGCAATCTGAACCTCTCTCTCAGTCCTCCCATCTAGATTATGTCTAAATCTTGCCAATTTTTTGCAGCATATCGTCTCTAAAATATGGCCTTCCCTATCCATCCACAAAACTAAACCTCTCACCCCAGATGCGCATCATCTTGCAACATCGTTTTCTCTGACCTTGTTATATGCAATCATACACCATTTAGATCCATCCACAATGCTGCTGCAACTGCAAAGATAATTTTCTTAGCCTACTGCTTTCACCACATCAGCCCTCTCTTTGCATCCCTCCTTCTCTGTTGCAACAAACATAAGATTCTTGTCTTCTTTTTCAACATCTTTCATGGCCTATCATCTGTTATTCAGTATCAAGAAGTTGACTTCTGCCTCCAATCAGCTCATGATGCCAGCCTCCATCACCTACCTGTTAAATTTTCCAAACAAGTCAGCACCTTAATGCTTCCTTCCATGCTGCCCTTCATGCTTGGGATGAGCTCCGCACAAACATCTCAAATCTACCTCATTATTCTCCTTCAAAAATCCCTCCTTAAAACCCTCCTTTGCCATGACACCTACAAAAAACTTTGACAATGGTTAGGCCACTGGTGTACTGAGACCACTGCCTACCATGCTGACCAACATCTCGTTAATTCCCTGTACTCCCCTATTGGCCTGTCTGTAACCATCTGTTGTTTCCTGTTGGTTTATACTTTGGTAGTAAGCTTGATAGGGTGGGGAACATCTTTTTGTTCTAGGTTTACACAACACCTAGCACAATGTGGTCTTGGTTCATAACTAGGGTTCCTAGGCACTATGGTAATACAAATAAATAAATTCAATCAATCAATTAATAATAATAAATCTTTTCTCTCATTGATCCCTATCACACCACCTTTGCTCTGCATATTCATCACATCTTGTTACTCCATTTGTCTTCTCTCACTCAACCCTTCGTGCTTTGTACACCTACAATTACATCAACGATTTTACTTCTTACCAATGATTTTAACTGTTGTGCTATCCACACTTCCCCTCTTGCCCATCACTCATCCTTCCTTTCTCTGTTACACTTATTTTCTATGTTTGTGTAATTTAAACTATTACATTCATTGGTTTAGGAACTGTCTTTTTTATTTTTAGACTCTGTAAAGTGCCATGAAAAGTTATATAATAAATATTCACTTTTAACAATGTTTAACATGACAAACCTTCTTCAGTGCTACTTCCTGAGCATGTAGGATGGACGTTCCAGAGTGTTTGCATAAAGGAGGCATCCACCTGAACATTTCCATTTGACATGGAGAGATGCTGTAACAGAGAGAAAGCCATACCCCGGAGAGAGAATCATTAAAAGGATTTGCTATTAAATCTATTTCGATAAAATATTCTTTTCTCAAACAGTGTTCAAAGATAAATATTTTGTTGAAAACTTTCAATATCTCAGAAGTCTTTATACAATTTCTTGAAATCAGACACTTGTTTCACATCATACTATTATCCAAATCTATTCAATGTTAATAGTAGTAGCTTATAACAGGACAATCAGAAGAAGAGAATTTCTAAGGTAAACGCCCTTACCAGATATCTTTCAGAGGACACACTGACCAGGATAAGATCATCGCCAATTCGAACTTTTTCTCCTTCTGATCTCTGTTTTGAAGCAGGATGTATTGTCCACCAGCATGCCTCACCTACAATATACAGAGATGCTTATGCCAATTATTTAGTATATAATAAATAATATATCATTCTAAGATATGTAAATATCTTAAAAAGCTACCAGTAAACTAACATACAGTAAAGACTTACCATTTTATAAGGATAGTATCAGCCTTATATACCCGCTAGTTTTTCTCTTTTCTGACAATTCACACCTCCCATTTCCCCTAGTATTGTCAGTCAAGCCACAATGAAGCTGACACTGTAATTGAACAACACCCCCCACAACCTCTGAGGGTCACCAAACTTGCAGTTCAGAACCTGCCTCCTCTATGCTTGCGACAACCAGTGAGCTACTGGTTTATTTCCTACACCAGAGTTAACTATTATCAGTCTTTCATGCCTTCCCTTGCCTGTTGTCCCACCTTCCACACACCTCTACCTTATTTTATCATTTTAACTGGAGCTATATGCCCACTATAAAATTAAATTATACTCTATTTTAAAATGATGTCTACTACCTTACAACACTGCTGTGTTACAAAAGTAGAAACTATGGACCAATTGAATGGACTCTGCTGGTAGACACTACCTGCCCAGGAGAGCAAAGTTTAAAAGTGATCACTCTAGAGCTCTTTCTCCACATGCCTTGTAATATTCTGGTTTATTTTGACACAAATAAAACTCCCAGGGAAATTATTCAGCTTGTCCCATGTTTTCTCACCCATTAATGCCTGCTTATGGAGAGGTTGTGAGCCAGTGAAAAGTAGGAAGGAATTATACACAAGTGGAAGAGTTGACCAAACATTAAGAGGGCAAAGAGCTGTTTCATTATCTAAGGCAATATATTCTTAAGAGTTGTTTTTCTCCTAACACTTACTCCTCACTTTAAATCATAATTTTGTCATTGCAAAGTTATGTATGAATTCTACAGAAATAATTATGGAGATTATGACATTACATAAGAGGAGAAGATGGACTCCAAGGAAACAAATATTCTGGGTTTTTCTGTGGTAATATTCTTAATAGGGCTGTCAATTAATCACAGTTAACTCACGTGATTAACTTAAAAAAATTAACTGCGATTACAAAAATTAATCGCGATTAATCGCACCGTTAAACAATAGAATACCAGTTGAAATGTAGTAAATATTTTTGGATGTTTTTCTACATTTTCAAATATATTGATTTCTATTACAATACAGAATACAAAGTGTACAGTGCTCATTTTATATTATTTTTGATTACAAATATCTGCACTGTAAAAAACAAAAGAGCTCTGTATTCTGCGTTGCAGTTGAAATAAATATATTTGAAAATGTAGAAAACATCCAAAAATATTTAAATAAATGGTATTCTATTATTGTTTAATTGTGTGATTAATTGCACAAGTAATTTTTTTAATCACTTGACAGCCCTAATTCTTAATAAAGAACAAAGGGAAATAAACTCAATTTATAGGAGACATACAAACAATTGATTCCAAATAGAATGTGTTTCTATAAAGTGTCAGTCAATTGTTTTTAAATATGCAGTGGCTTGAGATTTAGTACATGCAAAGTAATAGCCCTCTTTTCTGCTGAGATGATTCCACGGTACAGTTTAATAGAAAAAAGGCATATTTACTCATGAAATGCAGATTGGTTCAAAAGCACAAAGACGTTATCAAAATTCCTAACACATAAAAGCTCCTGTAAAGACTTATTTTACTTATTTTTTTAATGTGACGTTGTGAAAAGCCCCTTTTTGTACATTTACAATAAGACAAAACACCAAGATAAAGCTAACCCTGCAACTAGCAAGCAAATATATATTACAAAGTCCAGGGGGAACATGGGACTCCGTACAGAGTAACTCTGAAAGGGATCACAAAAATACCAGGATTGATTTTCACAGGAGCTTATTATCAAAGAGATAAAAATGCACATATTCCTTAGAGCAGCATGCTAAAACAAATGGCAGCCAAACTTGTAAGGTCTCATCCATAATAGTAACCATGAAACAGACTGGAAGCAACTACTAACTCCTTCCTGGAGTCCAAAAAGGAGTGAAGGAAAAAAACTCTAAACTTCACAGGGTTCAGAGTAGAGGTCATATAGAGTAGACAGCCAGCCCAGGAGGAAATGTCAAAGATTAGACTCCTTGTGAAATGGGGGTATAGAATGTACATGACTGTGTCACTCCATCACTGCTCCCAAACTTTACTTTTATTATTATTTTAAAGACCAAAAAAAGTCAACTATCTGCATCAATGGCTGGGGGACTTGATGGGACTGGCACTGAAATGGGGACAATCTCAGAACAAAGGTTAGAGGTTTTTAAGGCCTGGCTTGACAAAGCCCTGGCTGGGATGATTTAGTTGATGTTGGTCCTGCTTTGAGCAGCGGATTGGACTAGATGACCTCCTAAGGTCTCTTATATTCTATATTCCAACCTTAATATTCTATGATTCTATGAAAGGGAGGGAGACATTTGTGAAGGGACAAAAGGTAGGTCCCTCCCCCTGGGATGGGGGCCTGGTCTTTGGTTTATGGCTGGCAGCTGTTGCTGGTCTGCTTTTTTCTTCTTTTAAAATAGCAGTTTCATATTTTAGCTCTCTTTGGCCTTTGAGACCTGGGAAGTGACTTCAAGAAAGTGGGGGATAGTTAAAAAAAAAACACCTTTGTTTCTCTCACTGTTATTAGCACTACTCCGTGAACTTTAGTAATTAGGTTGTCAGGTTTCCATGTTGATTCTCGTTAAGGTGAAACTTAGAAAAAAATACAATGCCCAAAATCTGCTCTTTAACACAATTTAGACAAAAGAAAGCTAATTTAAATGAAGATGATGTAAGTCTTGATGAGATTAGTTAGGATAGTTATTGTTACAATATTTGAGGACAAATAGGTTATTTGTATGTCTATTGCTTTTAATGTCAAAAGTTCAAAGCCCCAAACCTTTTGATCTTTATTTTTAAATCTAAGATTTGTTTCTCTCTCCTATTTTATCCTGGTGGTATTTTAATGGACTTGTATGGCAAGGGAATACTTTCCATGCTCTCCCACCTCACGCTTTTTAAATTATTTTTTAATTATGAGACTTTTATAATCTTTGCCTGTTTTTGTTTACTACAGTTACATTATTGTATTATCTGAAGGATGAACTAACAGTTTAATACTAAAATAAAAGTTTTAGTGAATATTAAATATGCTAAAATGGAATTGAAAAATAAGTTCATAAAACTTTATTAATAAAATAATATAGAAATTTGTACTTAGTCCATATTTGCCAGTGTTTTCCATCTTAAGATAACACTGACCACTGGTCATACAGTGTTGTTTATTTCATGTCCACCCCCCACCCCGCAGGGTGCTTACCTTACTGTAAGTCAGTCTTCTTATTTCTTAATGAATAAATAATGGCAGGTTCACAAATTTGTAATGCTAATAATATCTGTCACTATCCTAAATGCATTCTTAAGACTAGTACAACTGGCATTTTTTTCTCACAAAATAACAGAATATTGGCATACCTGCTGCATTTTCTTGTAACCCCACATCAAATGCAAGTTTATCTGTCTGGGATCTTGATGTTGACAAACAAGTCAAATACTGCAAAACATGTTGACATTATTAAAAACATCAAAATCAGCAGAATCATTTGAGGCATACATCTCTAATCGAAGATGCTCATAGATTCACAAAGCTCAACCTTAACATTAAACTGAATTTAAATATCCCATTGACTGCAATGACAGTTCAAAACTAGCATCTTGCAGGAATTTCTCTATGTAAGATAATGCTCCTCCTTCCAGGTGTAAAGGTACATACATGAACAGGGATTTTGAGACAAGCAGGCTTCCCATGACAGCATTGCTCCTGAGGAAGACATATCAAGCAGACCTGAAAGCACCAATGTCTCCTCACTTTAGGCACTGGCATATGCTCGGACTACGAGTCCATTCAGAATTGCACCTTAAAGTGGGTGGTCAGAATAGCCAGAGCTCAAAAACTATTATTGTGAATTCCAGCACAGGGGGAAGAAGGGGAGTTGCTTCAAACACATCTCTCTTTCCTTCTGCACATTATTGACCACTATTTGATAACTGCTTCTGTGAGATTCTTTCTCCTCCAATGAAACAATGTGATCCAGAGAGGGAAAAAACCTGGAACTTCCTAGTGGATAAGATGCCTTAACAAATGACACAACAAACAAAATCCATAAAAGAGTGCCTCAAAATATTGTCAAGGCATATTTGTGGGTGTGCACTGTGCAAATGCTGGGGAAGTTGGGGAGGGGAGAACCTACTATATAAAATACCCAAGAGAAACTATATAACTCAGTGCAGAAATGGCATAAACTTACTAGCAGCAGCAACTTACTATTGGCACCTATTTGCATGCAACATTTCAATTAACCACTAGGCATAGAGATCCCATCTGCAAAAAATGGAAGCTTGCAAATACATCTCAGGCTGCAATACTCTCAAATAATGCATTATAACTTAGGGCCACCTCCATATCCTTGATGCTGTCATGCATGTAGTTGTGCACTAGTGCACAACCTTAACAAGGTACCCGTCCCTTTTGCCTCTCTAATGGTTGTTCCTAGCCATACCTACTGCTGACTTCTACAACAATTTTTGCGCTGTGACTGGATGGCATGTTGCACATCAACTTGCACTGTGCATTTTTATAGCGTGGTGTGTTTCGGGTTTTATGGCAGATCTTCATCCTTTCCACATATTTTTACCACAAAGGGTGAACATATGGCCCTCACATTCCCTTCTGAATGTTAACACCTTCATTCCTAAAGTACTTTAAAACGTATGCAAAACATTTTAATAGCTCCTAGACATCGATTATACTAATTTTACAGTTTCTCTTTCCATTTGAACTTCCATAATGCTGGAATGAATAAATAATGATCAATTTCTTTTCACTCCTTACTTTAGTTACACCATACTCGGTATATACTAGTAATTTTTGGTTGCCTCAAAGGGACACCTTAAAGGTTTTCACAGTGTGGGTGATTGATACTTTGAGTCACCCAAAATTAGTGGTCGCTTTTGAAGATATGGAAAAAAGGCTAATATAGTGCCCATCTTTAAAAAAGGGAAGGAGGATCCGGGGAACTACAGGCCAGTCAGCCTCACCTCAGTCCCTGGAAAAATCATGGAGCAGGTTCTCAAGGAATCAATTCTGAAGCACTTAGATGAGAGGAAAGTGATCAGGAACAGTCAGCATGGATTCACCAAGGGCAAGTCATGCCTGACTAATCTAATTGCCTTCTATGACGAGATAACTGGCTCTGTGGATGAAGGGAAAGCAGTGGACATGTTGTTCCTTGACTTTAGCAAAGCTTTTGACACGGTCTCCCACAGTATTCTTGCCAGCAAGTTAAAGAAGTATGGGCTGGATGAATGGACTATAAGGTGGATAGAAAGCTGGCTAGATTGTCGGGCTCAACGGGTAGTGATCAATGGCTCCATGTCTAGTTGGCAGCTGGTATCAAGTGGAGTGCCCCAAGGGTCAGTCCTGGGGCCGGTTTTGTTCAATATCTTCATAAATGATCTGGAGGATGGTGTGGATTGCACCCTCAGCAAGTTTGCAGATGACACTAAACTGGGAGGAGAGGTAAATACGCTGGAGGGCAGGGCTAGGATACAGAGGGACCTAGACGAATTGGAGGATTGGGCCAAAAGAAATCTGATGAAATTCAAGAAGGACAAGTGCAGAGTCCTGCACTTAGGATGGAAGAATCCCATGCACCGCTACAGACTAGGGACCGAATGGCTCGGCAGCAGTTCTGCAGAAAAGGACCTAGGGGTTACAGTAGACGAGAAGCTGGATATGAGTCAACAGTGTCCCCATGTTGCCAAGAAGGCCAATGGCATTTTGGGATGTATAAGTAGGGGCATAGCGAGCAGATCGAGGGACGTGATCGTTCCCCTCTATTTGACATTGGTGAGGCCTCATCTGGAGTACTGTGTCCAGTTTTGGGGCCCACACTACAAGAAGGATGTGGAAAAATTGGAGAGAGTCCAGCGAAGGGCAACAAAAATGATTAGGGGTCTGGAACACATGACTTATGAGGAGAGGCTGAGGGAACTAGGGATGTTTAGTCTACAGAAGAGAAGAATGAGGGGGGATTTGATAGCTGCTTTCAACTACCTGAAAGGGGGTTCCAAAGAGGATGGCTCTAGGCTGTTCTCAGTGGTAGCAGATGACAGAACAAGGAGTAATGGTCTCAAGTTGCAGTGGGGGAGGTTTAGGTTGGATATTAGGAAAAACTTTTTCACTAGGAGGGTGGTGAAGCACTGGAATGCGTTACCTAGGGAAGTGGTGGAATCTCCTTCCTTAGAAGTTTTTAAGGTCAGGCTTGACAAAGCCCTTGCTGGGATGATTTAATTGGGGATCGGTCCTGCTTTGAGCAGGGGGTTGGACTAGATGACCTGCTGAGGTCCCTTCCAACCCTGATATTCTATGATTCTATGATATTGGCCTCAATGTTCTTGCGCAAAGAGGGAACACTAAATGATTATGTTGCTTCATATATTTGTTTGTTACTTGATCTAAAGTTTTTATTATATCTTGAGTTTATTATTATCAGTTATGGAGAACACATTATTTTACTGTAGACATAACATGCTTTTCCAATAGTAAGTGCACTCTGTTATGTAAGTTAACAAGTCACTTACCATTCCACTGAACGAATGCCGAAGTAGTATAGCATGGCCATACAGCAGGGTTCTGTGACCACCTCCTTGAACTGCCTATAGAAATGACAGAAAGTGTTAACACTTGATAGCAATGCAGGGATTCTGACTGTTTCCATTCATCTGAAGTTACCAATAATTTAAGTATCATACACAGATACTCAAATTGGATTATCTACAAAAGTGCAGATATGTTACAAAAGTTTGTACATTCGCAATATTGAAGTAGTTACAGCAATAACTATTTTCACTGTGAAAAAATAACATATTTGACCAGACAATTGTGACCTAATTATCACTTTAGCGAGTAAAGTAAAAAACCACAGTTTTCTACAAATACGTTCTGAAATGAAATGAAAAAAGGCATTTCTTACCTTTCTTATAAACTTTTCAGAAGCATTCAGAATAAAAAAATATGTAATTGAAGTCTTAAAAATGATTATCCATATTAATATTTTAGGCATGTACATTTTCTTATGTTCCCACATACTAAATAATCAACGTTCAATGAGACCACATGTTGCTAATAAGGATAAGCATTTGCTAAAATTAGCCTAAGTTACGTATTTATCACAGGTGATATAATTATGGTATGGGTCATTTCATTTTAACTAAATACAATTTGAGAGTGGTCAAGACATGCAGAATTGTCAACCCCAAACATTCAAAAATCATGAGTCAGACCCCCCAAATTGTGAGATTGGCTTAAAGATAATGAGATTTTAAAAATAATAGGTTTGGGGTTCTTTATATTTCCCTTTTGGAATTGTAGCATTTACAATTCTCATTTTCAAGCTTTTCTCCACAACCAGGATGGCTTAACACTTTTTTTTTTTTTTTAATGAAAGCCAAGATTCCAGAATCTGGCGGTTTAAGAAAGGCATCAGACATCATAAGAGTTGGCAACGGTGGCTATAAAATATAACTAATAAACAATAACAAGCTTTACAGGGCTTCCATTCATTTTTTCTCTCTCAACTTTCTTTCATGTGCACACACCCACATAGTTTTTATATTTTATGGAGTTAATCAAAATATGTCCAAAGAATTAGGGCTAATTCTTGATGCATTCTGGTGTTTCCAATTGAAGTATAAAAAGCAGAATTTGACCTATGTATTTCTAACTGTTACATATGGCTAGAGAAGATGCATACATTTGGTAAAAGCTTATGCTGTCAGTTTGAACATTTCACCATGGCTTATTTTCCATTTAATGCTTAGACATTTAGGCCTGATGCTCACTTTGTTCAGGGACCATTCAAATAGCTTTTAATACACACAAACAAGGTGGCTCTTGAAAATATAATGGTAGAATAAGGCTCATTTCTGGTTTACTTTATATTTTTCAAAAGTGAATTCTCTTAAGGCCAAATTTTACCATTGGACATGTGTAGAGGAGAGTAGCAGACCAGAGGAGTGAGGTGTTTCCATGGGCTAAAATAGCTTGCACAGGAAAAATTTGGCACTAAATGAATTAACAAGTTCATCGATTAGTCCTTTAAGTTTACATTTCATATGTAACAAAACACTAGCTCTAAAAATGCCAAGCTGAAGAAATTCCTTGGGACTTTGTAGCTGGGCACCCAGGTTACCTAATGTTGATTCAAAAGACTAAAGGGGAAATCATGTTTGTCCAACAGACATACTAAAAAGCCAAAAGTAATAAAGTTGGGGATGATTCCTTTATTGTCATAACAATAAAATAAGGGTGAGCACAGTTCTGATTTTCTTGCTCTACTAACAAGTCTCAAGTAGAAGTCTGCTACACAACTAACAAAAATAATCTGCACAAAAGACAACCCTTCTCTGCCCACTAATTAAAGGGGTTTTCTCTTTATTGTATGTACACCCTTTCTTTCATGTTTTGATTGACATGGAAATGAAGAGGAAATATTGTGGGGTGGGGGGGTTTACTATCAATGAACAAAACCATCTCCAAATCACATCTGACTTCAAAAAAAAAATTGTGCAGTTCCTGTTTCATCTCTGCGTCTCAAAATTTAATTTTTAATTTGTAAGAGTCAGCATTCTGCAGTCAGTTTAAATTATATTGGTCCATGCTCCAGGAACTGTTACAGTATAGTGGTCACTCTCAAAAAGGTTGGCAGTTACCTTAGGCAATCAGTTACCACTGCAGATTCATGTCATAAACACAACCTGCTGATGTTAGTGTAAAACAAGGAACCTTTTTTAAATAATGGAAAGGTAACTGCTTTAAAACAAACAAACAAAGATGCCCAACACTCTTAGAGTCTTGGAGAAGTCTACCAACGTTTGTTTTTAAAACATGAATAATAATTATTGGACGGAGCAAGATACTACTGAGGGGAAAAAACCCACTCACAAAAAAATTGTTATTGCTTTGTGTCTGCCAAAGCACAAATCCAGCTGGCCATCTTAGGCGGGAATAACTGCCAGAACTCATTGGCATGAGCTTTTCACAGGAGGTGCTTGACGATCTAAAGAAAAATGATACAGCAGCCCATACAATTATTTTGCTGTTATTACTACTTATTAGTCCAGCTATGTGACATGAGAGATCCCCAGGGTCGACCTGGGTTAAGCCCTGAAAGGACATTCAATACTGACAGATTACATCTGTCGCCTTTTAGAATCAGAGACTGAACTCACTTGTGCATATATGTTGCCTGCTTCAACCTGTAAATAACTCATTTATTTTTCCAAGTTAATAAACCTTTAGTTAGTTTATTACAGGATTGGCTACAGGCATTGTGATATCTAAGGTACAGATTGATCTAGGGTAAATGACTGGTCTCTTGGGACTGGAAGCAACTTGAATATTGTGTGATTTTTGTTGCAAGTGACTATTTATCATTAAATCCAGCTTGCCTGGGTGGCAAGATAGACTGGAGTGCCTAAGGGGACTGTCTGAACCCATGGTAAGACTGTTTCAGTGATCTAGGAGTTCACATTTGTTACTGGGTGGTGAAATTTAATGATAGGACATACCACCAATCTTGGGGGTCTGCCCTGCTTTTTGGGGTGTCCACCCTGAAGTCTGCCTTGAGGTTGGCACACTCAGTCATGAGCCACTCCAGACAGCATGATAGGGGGATTACATGTGGTGGGGGTGGAGTGCAATGCTCAGAAGGAGAAAATGTGCAAAAACACAAGGCACAACATATGACACTTTAACTCCTACATGTCCAATCAGTAGAGCATGAAGCCCATGGGCTTATGGGTGGGACAAAAAGTGACCTTCATAGTTTTCTTCCTGGCTACAGTTATTTGAGAGCATGCACCTATATGCAGCCCTCAGCACTGATAACCGCAAACATTAAAATATCAAGAATCAGGCCCCAAAAATCATAATATTGGCTTAAAAACAATGAGATTTTTAAAAGTAAAATTTTGAGGTGTCTAGGTAATTAATTAATCTTCTGACTATAAACGAAAATCCAGAGAAGAGCAACAAAAATGATTAAAGGTCTAGAAAACATGACCTACAAAGGAAGATTGAAAAAAAATTGGCTTCTTTAGTCTGGCGAAGAGAAGACTCAGACGGAATATGATTACAGTTTTCAAGTACATAAAAAGTTGTTACAAGGAGGAGGGAGAAAAATTGTTCTCATTAACCTCCGAGGATAGGACAAGAAGCAATGGGCTTAAATTGCAACGGGAGGTGTAGGTTGGACACTGGGAAAAACTTACAGTTTGTGTATCTGTCGGGGTAGTTAAGCATCGGAATAAATTGCCTAGGGTGGCTGTGGAATCTCTGTTGTTGGAGATTTTTAAGAGCAAGTTAGACAAACACCTGTCAGGGATGGTAGATCAGTGGTCATGATCTCCAGTGATGAAGTGTGGCTGCCACTAAGGCAGACTCCCTACCTATCCCGGCCCCACGCTGCCCCTGGAAGTGGCCAGTACAGACCCGCAGCCATGGGGGCAGGGTGGCAGGGGTGTCCCTCCGTGCACTGCTTCTGCCTGCAAGCACCACCCTTGCAGCTCCCATTGGCCGGGAGAGCTGCGGGGGTGGTGCTTTCAGGGAGGGGCAGCACACAGAGCCACGTGTCCCCCGCCCTCACCAGGGGCACATTGGTCCTTTCTGGGAGCAGTGTGGTGCTGGGTAGGCAGGGAGCCTGACTTAGCCTTGCTGTGCCCGCCGCCGCCCGGGAGCTGCCAGTGGTAAGTACTGCCCGGCAGGAGTCTGCACCCCAATCCCCATCCCTGAGCCCCTTCCTGCATCCCAACCCTCATCCCTGAGCCCCCTCCCAGAGCCAGCACTCCATACCCCCTCCTGCACCCCAAACCCCCTCCTGCACCCTGAACCTCCTCCCAGAGCCAGCACCCCATACCCCCTCCTGCACCATGAATACCCTCCTGCACCACAACCCCACCAAGCCCTCTCCCAGAGACAGCATCCTGCACCCCAACACTCTGCCCCAGCCCAGAGCCCCCTCCCAGAGCCAGCACCCCATACCCCCTCCTGCACCCAACACTGCCCCAGCCCTGAGCTCCCTCCCAGAGCCAGCACCCCACACCCCCTCCTGCACCCCAAGCCTCACCGAGCCCTCTCCCAGAGCCAGCATCCTGCACCCCAACACTGCCCCAGCCCTGACTCCCTTCCTAGAGCCAGCATTCCATATCCCCTCCTGCACCCCAACCCCCTGCCCGGTGAAAGTAACTGAGGGTGGGGAAGAGCGAGCAACGGAGAGAGGGGGGATAGAGTGGGAGGGCTTTGGGGAAGGGACGGGGCATCAGGGAAGGGGCAGGGTAAATCCTGGGTTGCCCTTAGATTCAAAAAGTGATCTTGGGCATAAATAGGTTGGAGACCACTGGTCTAGACAATACTTAGTCCTGCCTTGAATGCAGGTAATTGGTCTAGAAGAACTCTCAAGTCCTATGATTCTATGATGAGATGAGGTGAAGGGGGGACTCAACACACTCAGGGTAAAATTGGAGAAATCTCCAGAGAATGGGATAGGGAATGAGAACTAGTTATTTAGGGCTGGAGTTCTCAACCTTTTTCTTTCTGAGTCCCCCACCCCAACATGCTATCAAAGCTCCTCAGCCCACCTGTGCCACAACTAGTTTTCTGCATATATAAGCCAGGGCCAGCATTAAGGAGTAGCAAGCAGGGCAATTGTCAGGGCCCCATGCCACTGGGTGCCCTGTGAAGCTACGTTGCTCAGGTTTCTACTTCAGACCTGAGTGGCAGGGCTCAGGGCCCTGGGCATCAGCCCTGCACAGCAGGGCTTAGGCTGTCTGCCGTGGCCCCCCGAGAGTCTAACCCTGGTGCTGCTTGGCGGACTCCCTGAAACCTGCTCATGGCCCTCCAGCGGCCCCCAGACTCCACCTTGAGAATCACTGATTTAGGGCAACATAAGCTGACTACTGAAGCAGTTTGAGAGGAGTCTCACACTAGGGCATTTTCTACTCCGCTAACTGACCTGAACCTTGAGGCACCCCTGGAAGTCTTAGCCAGAAAAAAGCAAATCAGTTTGGAGAGCCTAAGTAAGGAAATCTAGAATGCCAGGTAGTGCAGCAGTCTTTCTGCCCCAAGCAGCTTAAGGCAAGCCTGACATGTTGCTTCTGAGAGTGTGGCTGGGATGTAGAGCATGTGCAGTCTGGTTGGACGCAGAGAGGCAGCCCTTTTTTTTTTAATCTCAGCTGGGACCAGCTGTGCAGTACTGACTTCCTTTAGTTCCTCTGGTAACATACTCCCAACACCTCCACTTCCCAGAAGACATCATCATTGCTAGAATCAGAATTATTGTACTTGTCTAATTGTAAGTTGGAGAAGAGAGTATTGGGAGTATACAGCCAGCACCAGTTAAGTCAGCATTCCAGATGGGCAAAGGCTGGCACTAAGATGGGAAGAGAGGTAGAGGAGCTCTAGCTTCCCTGAGAGCCTGGCATGGCAGGAATGGCTGCAGTGCTTTATATATGCCACTAGGCACAGCTGTTCCGATGTTGGATTAACAAATAATAAGAAAAGAGGCTCCAAAAAAAGGAGAAAGACTACACCAGTCCTGGCTCAGGAAGCAGCAGGTTTCACGAGTCAGAATTCCAACTTTGGTAGAAATTATAGTATATTCATTACCACTAAAATGAAGACAAATTCAGCTTTTATTATGATTTTTTGTACCACCACATACGTGCACAGGTCCTTGCCTAAGTAGCGTGTGGTCTAAATAAAACACATGACAGCACAAATGACAAACAAAAGTGTATGAGGATGATAGGAAAAATAAATTTACAACACAAAGAGAAGATGAGATGAACTATTGTGTACAGACGTCTTGGTATTCCCCTTTCCTTTTTCAAGCTGTTCATGGAATTTTGAGATGCTGTGATTCATATGCCACTGTAACAAATGTGTCACAGCCTGGGCTATAATCTGTGTCAGATAGTTGGCTGGTTGCATCATTTAGGCTGCGTGCTGTCTTCAGGTCATTTCCTGATCTGACTTAAGGTGGTAGAATACTAACATACATTCAAGTTCTTCTCAATACTTCAAGGTCAGGCGCAAAACAGTTTTTTTTCTCCAGTTATTAAGGACAAAGCTTTGTTTACTATTATACTTTTATTTTTATCTTGAAATTGTTCAGATACCTGTCAAAGGTACTTAAAAACACCCAGTCAATGCAATAAAAATACTGGTTTGGTGTACCTGAAGCATCTATTTGAACATATGATGTCTGTTCAGCCTCTGTTACTAAAGGCTGTAGGTCAAGTATATATATAAAGCCAAAAGGTGCAAATATTTCCTTTGTCTAACCAGTAACTGACCATATGAAATACATTTTAAATCTATTAATTTGTATGCATACTTTCAGAGTAGCTGCACTGCCATGTTTATTAGCAAAGCCAACTATAATAGTGGATATTTTGTAGCCACTTTTTCCAATCCATAAATCACAGTCCCTTTATTAAATACGGGATTTCTAATTAATATTCTGGCACGATTGTCCTCCAAGTCTGTATAGTTGGTGGTCCATGTATTGAAGTAAACAAACATATGATGAACTGTTTTATTTTAAACTAAAACATCCCTAACTCTCCTTTTGTTTCCCTTCCCAATACTTAGCTTCTCAGATGTCTGTGGTTTTCAATCAACTAATGGCCTAATCTTCTGCAGAGGTGAGCACCCTTAATTTCCATGGTCTTCAATGGAAATTGTAGGTTTTCAGCATCTCCAAAGGTAAGGCCTAAATTTATAGTTGGATTTTTTGACGTTTTAAAAATCTAAAAATTTGTTAAAAATAAAAAATAGCCTCTCATTGCAGAAAAGTGGCCTCAGCAGCATCAATCTCAAAAACAGCATCAGAATCTATTTTTCTTCCATTTTGACTGCAGAAAATTAATCATTCTGGTACCATCAGGATAACCTAGAAGGCAGCAATAAACTTTAATATTTGCACAGAGCTGCAAGCCACAATGAATGAAAACAACTCGAACAACAAATTAAAATTGTAAATTTAAAATTGTCAACAGCAATCTACACAAAAAGTAAATTGTGGAATAAACAAATTTATGAGCATTATTAAAAAGTGTTTAGATCCCACTTGTGCTGACATTTGCCTCCTTGGAGGGACAACAACAAAATAAATAATCAGTTATTTTCCAATGGACTAGGACTCTAAAATTCATAGAATCATAGAATATCAGGGTTGGAAGGGACCTCAGGAGGTCATCTAGTCCAACCCCTTGCTCAAAGCAGGACCAATCTCCAATTAAATCATCCCAGCAAGGGCTTTGTCAAGCCTGACCTTAAAAACTTCTAAGGAAGGAGATTCTACCACCTCCCTAGGTAATGCATTCCAGTGTTTCACCACCCTCCTAGTGAAGAAGTTTTTCCTAATATCCAACCTAAACCTCCCCCACTGCAACTTGAGACCATTACTCCTTGTCCTGTCCTCTTCTACCACTGAGAATAGTCTAGATGTTGGATCATATTAAAGAAGTTCTGTATTAAAATCACAAATGAGTTTGATTCCCCATAGTTCAAATTCCAGGGTATTACTAATTAAGAGGTCTCTTGGTTTTTGGTACTGTTTCTCTCCCTCTATGTGTGAAACTTGCAAGCTGCTAATTGTGTTAGTACAATCTAAGACAGAGTCTGTTCTCAAAGCAATTCACAGAGAGAGAGACTCAAAGCAATACTCTAACAACAGAAACAGCACCCAGAGACTCCCCACCCTTTTGTTGTATTAACAATTGTGATTAAAATAGAGATAGAGGATGTATGTGGATGGATGCTTGGTGTGGATAATAACTGAATGATCAGGGAGGTGCCAGCCTAAGAATCCAGTGTCCATCGGCTGAAGAAGGCGTCAAGTGGAAATAACCAGAGGATCCCCCGGAGGGCAGACTGGAATCCACCCAACAGCCTCAAGAATGGGAGAACCAAAGAACAAGATAACATCTTGGAGCCGTCAGGAATGTGCCATCTGCTGATTGATTCAGCAACAGCATGATGAAGCAATTCCCATAGACTGGCATAGGAAGAAATTCCTATAAAAATAGACTCTAAAAAGTGAGAACTTTGGGGTCTGATTCTGCAAACCAACTTCCAGGAACATCAGATGAGCATCTGACAAGGCCCTGCTCCCTCCTTATGTCCAGGCCACTTGGCCAGTGGCTTGGCATGAGCAACTCTAAGGCTGGTAACTATGACAATAACCTTGCAGAACCTGTGTGTGTGTGTGAATAAATATGAGATTGAATGGAATGTTATAACTATAACTAACTGCTTACTATGATTCTTTCTGTATTCACAATAAATGTGGTATTTTGCCTTTTTCCCTTTAATAAGATCCTGCTGGTTTTTATTTTATTGGTATAACATTGAACCATCCTCTCTGGAACCACCTCTCAGGTAGTTGAAAGCAGCTATCAAATCCCCTCTCATTCTTCTCTTCTGCAGACTAAACAATCCCACTTCCCTCAGCCTCCCCTCATAAGTCATGTGTTCCCGACCCCTAATCATTTTTGTTGCCCTTCGCTGGACTCTCTCCAATTTATCCACATCCTTCTTGTAGTGTGGGGCCCAAAACTGGACACAGTACTCCAGATGAGGCCTCACCAATGTTGAATAGAGGGGAACGATCACGTCCCTCGATCTGCTCGCTATGCCCCTACTTATACATCCCAAAATGCCACAATTAACACAATGTAATACGTTCGTGCAGCACAGAAACCTTCACTGGATCTCTCCGTTGACCTGTGGGCAAAACTGCAGATTTTTCAAAGAATGCTTGTGAATAATGGTCACAAAAATAGTCAAAGCTGATTTTTTTAAACAAGGCAATAGCCATATACTGTATATAATCTAAATGAGTTAGTATTATGAAGCATATACATAATGCTTTAAAGACACATGATGTTTCACGAGACAGAGAATAAGAGAAGATGCTTACCCTAAAGAATTTACTAACCCAGATGCATCCATTCTTGTGACTCTAATGTTCTTACAACGTTTACCTGAATGCAATCTGTATCAATTCTGTATCAATATACCTCCACAACTGGTTAACCAGCTTGAAAATAATTAAAGTATTATGCAGAGGGCGCACACTGGTATTTTAGGGAAAAGATTATTTTATACAAACATGGTTGAGACACCACCATTTCAATTTCTGACACTAAATCCAAAGAAAGATGCAAATGGACAGGATTTATTTTTATAATGTAAAATATAATGTATAAAATCAATTTTAAAATTATTACCCACCCATGTATGTATATACTTTACTGAAAGTACTAATTTTTAAAAGTGGTCAAAATTGAACTGCTAAATTTACATGACCAACTTTCTGGGCATGCAATTTGAAGCAAGAAATATTGTGAGTCCTCCAGACTTGGATTTGCACAAACAAATGCTGTTCATATTCATAAAAATAAGCTTCTAAGCCCCAAACTCCAAGCCTGAAAATGTTTCCATGCAAATCCAGAGGCCATGTTTGAAAAATTTCCCCAACTGCTAAGAGAAGTTAATCTAAGAAAAGTTAAATAAAGTAAAGCTAGGGAGGGATTAAATATTTAACCAACGAGTTACAACATTTGAACAGTTGGAATATATAACACTTCAAATGTTATTCCAAATAACTGGAAATCAGGGAAAAAACACAACAGTTCAAAGTAATAATAGTTCAGTAGGTATTCAAACTTTTCAGTCCAAGGCCAAACATCATGTTAAGGAGGTAAGGAGACAACAATCAATATTTAGGGGCAAATTCTCTCTCCTATTTTATTCACTTTATGCCACTCAAGTGGTGCAAAGAATGAAAAAATAATCTACCAATCCCCTGCCGGAAATACCCCAAGCTGGGACACAGGAATCCTTATGCATCTCCTGCTCTGCAAGCGCAGAGTGTTCCAGTTATTCTCAGTGGGTGTATGGCTCCTTGGGGAACTGTTGCTAGCTGGTGCAAGTCAGAACAACCCCTAAAATGTTCTAACTTGAGCTGGGGCAAAATCGGGGAACCAAAATTAACTAATGGTTTTCATCTTCTCCTCTTTCAACACTGCCTCCTGGGCTGACCTGGGTGGCTGTGTGGGGGAGGAGTGCCGTCTTTTGCTAGACACTCCCATAGGGTCAAGCAAAGGCAGTTGAGCTCCTACCCTGATTTCCCTGGGGCTCCCACAGAATGGCAGATAATCAGGCAATGGAGCAACCATATCTACTCTTCTCCTTTCCATAAGGACCAACACATGGAGAGAGCAGGTGCTCAGAGTGCTCCAGGATCACATCAGAGCTGCTCCTGAAGCTGCAGGCCATGACAGGCAGTTGAGATAGTGGTAGTGACCAACTTTGTTCATACACTTTCATTTGAAAGTGGCATGGTGTGACTCAAGGAACACATTCATAATCAAGTACACGTTTTCCTTAACATAGGCCTCTGAGGGTCATGGATTGGACACCACTCTCCTACACAAAAGAACTAGCTTACATCTGCAATGCAGTATTGAATCCATTTTTAAAAATAATGCTTTTAGGGGAACTTCAGTACTTTAGGGGAAGTTCATTTCAGTAATGTTCACTTGCTTCAAAAACAGCACATTGAAAATTCTGAGGCCAATGCTGATAATTACAGAAACACATTTCACGTGAGCCTGTCTTCAACACTCCAAACATTGGGGCAGACCTGAATACCTTTACTCACATGAGCAGTCCCAGTGTCTTCAATGGGACTATTCACCATGGTGATTTGCTGAATTAGGCCCACAGTCATAGCATCTGTCATATTTTAATAAATCACCACTAACAATACAGAATACATTCCAACTTAAATCACAAATCATATTTCTACATTAGATCTACTATCTTTACTATTCTACACAAAACTGTTGAAGTCATCCTTACAACATCAATTGTGCATCAAGTTTGGTTTGCAAATTAAGACACTATGAACAGAAAAGTAATGGGGTTATATTAAAATAAAGTACTAGACCTACAGATTTTATCGATGAGATGAAATGCTTAGGCACATCCTACCATATTTCAAAAAATAATGCATTACCATGAGCACACCAAGTCTGGTTTGTTTTTAAGCCAGCTCTGCCATCACAATCCTCTACACTTCACTATTTATATAGCAGAGAAGCACAGCTCATGAAAAAATAAAAATATAGAGTTGTTACATTCAATAGAATCATTGCTGGGAGCGGGGGACTTAAAACACGTTAGTGTTACTTGACTCCATCACTTCATCTGGATAAAAATTGCAGATGAAATAAATTCAGCTTTCTAATCCACCCTGTGAAACCAGTTTGAATCCTTCTTACTGTAACAGATGCAGTACGTTTGGTCATATCCACCTCAAGTGACCATCACTCACAAGCATTGCACAAATGATCCATGTCTTCAATTCATAACCAAATAGAGCACACAGGTAACATTTTCAAAGATTGGCTAAACTCTTCAAAGACTGGCTAAACGCTCCTTTTCATGAATACTAAAATCATGAAAAAATAAAACTCAAACAGACATGCTAAATGGAGGCAAAAAACTACATAAAATAGATTTTTGAATTTCAATATTTTTGGTGAATATGTATTTTGGTAGCTAATTCCAACCTCAAAATGCTTGAAAACAAAATGCTTTTTCTATTCAGACATTTAAAATCATAGGCTACTGCAGGCTCTTGAATACAGTTATTTATGTTAATGCAGTATTTCAAAATATATTTTCATCAATCACCTTACAGTTAATAAGTTAACTTTTCTTGCAGGCAAAGGCTATCATTACAAATGCTCAACTACTGCTTCTGTATATCCATTAAAACACAAGAAAAATTCTAGAGTTTATAGAATATTAGGGGGAGAACAGTGGTTATTCTCGTTGCAAAACAATATCCAGACTTCATCGCAAGCATATTTAGAATTTGAAAAAAAAAAAAAGACTAAATAATTCATCCTTAAAAGACAATTCCACAGAAATAGGAATTCTATTTTCAGAAAAGTAGGTGGTAGAGCACAAGAGAGAGAAATATTAGTCAACAGATTAAATGTTATATGTTCTTTCACTTGAAAATGCCTTTACTCATGAGATCGCAAAATGTAAAAAGCTAGTTTGACCTTAAAGTTTTGGGACATAGTTAGCATTCTTCACTACCATATTGCCAAAGATGCAATGCCATAGATTTGGCATGTAGGACCCGACTCTGCCACTTTTGCTCATTAGAGGGACACCTTGCTCTGAAAGTTATCCAATTGATTTCACGGGGCTATAGGTAATGTAATATACAATTTATTTTAAATAAGGTGCAGAATTGAGCCCACCGAAAGTATGTAATTTTTTCACTAGCCTTTTTCATTCTTATTATGCACTCCACAGTTATATGTAACTGCAAAACTGTAACTGCATAATAGCATTTGAAGCTGTATTAGGGCTTCTAAGTAACTTGGGTTAAGCATGCTTCCCGTAGATTTTAATACAATAGTTTGAAAGTTTGATGATTAATTTACTGTACCCTCAGATCACAGATCTTCAGAAATTTCTAAAATTTCAGAAGTCCTCTACTTAAAATTTAAAAATTATTATTTTAAGGGACAAAGAATTCAGCTTGGCTGAGACAAATATTTTAACTGATTGATTGATCATTAGCTTGGAGGTGTGTGGGAACATCTACAACAACAAGAAACAATAGGTACAAAGATTGAAACTGTTCTGATCACTTACAAGTGAAAGGCCTAATTTATTAAAAGTACAACTGAAGTCAGTTTCATGCAAACTGTATGTATATTAAGTGAAGAAAGGAAGAACATACCCATTCGGAGAGGTCACTAGGCTAGCAAAGTGAAAAACAAAATAATAAATGAAAATTTAGTTGTGCATATGATTTTGTTGTGGATGTGTTCAAATGTTTTGTTTGCCTTTTTTAAATAGTTCAATAAACTCAAACAATATAAACATATTGCTGACCTAATGGTTGGATCTACCATTGTCAGGTATTTTTAAATTGATCCAAATAAACAGATATATAACGTTCAACATTAATTCTCTTCTGACACAGTTCTGATACCATCAGCAAACTGGCTAGTAAGCTGCATGCAACAGAATAAAATGAGCTGCAAGAAGCTGTAAATCATGGTAATGGTATTGCAGTAGTGTTACATCATAACATTTATAAGTATGAATTCAGCCAAGGAAAATGGTCAGGAAAAAAATTAGCTACCCTTGCTTTTACCATTAAAAGAGAGAGAGAGAGAGAGAGAGAGAGAGAGAGAGAGAGAGAGAGAATGGAACAGATTAGTAAACATATTTTCTACTTTCATTTTATCAGCTTGAACAAAAACTGATTCTTTCATGCTCTTTCTTATTGTGTCACACATACTTTTTCACAAAGACAGTAATTAATTTGATTGTGTTCGTGAATGCTATAGCAAAACAGGTCTGATAATCAATAGCCCCAGGTTTTGCTTGTTCTGATACTAGTTTTAAATATAAACTTCTGAGTACTAATCAAAAACTGTATTTTAAATTCACATTATTTTTGTTGTTGCAAACATTCCTTGCCCTCACACATGCGCACACATAAATACTACATTGTATAAGAGTTATGGTTAGAGTACACACAGTATTCCTGATCCCAATCCTTAAAAGCAAGGAAAAGTTAAACCATCTAACAGTGCACACCTTCTATTCCTCCATCCAGAGAGAGAGACATCTCACAGCTAGTTCAATCACCATAGACAGTGTACCACAACCTTACATCTGCCTAAGGAGAGAAGTCAACCTTCTTGCAACTCCTCCAAACTCATCACCACAAACAGATAAGTCTGCTCCTATCCCTCCATCCATTCTGCAGAATTCCAGAATATCATACTCATTCAAGTCTGGGAAAGGGATTCATGGAAGGCTGACATCCTTATTGCACCAGAGATAAGATGATGGTGCATTGTTTGTGTTGGTCATTGGTGATAAGGTGATGTAGGCTAGTGGTAAGGTGTCAGTCCATGGCTGGAAGAGTAAAGGATATGTACTGTTAGATGGCTTAACTTTTCATTTCCTTGCCTTTGAGGTTGCTGTCCGGTATGCAATGTGTGCAGGAACCTTAACCAATATAAAATGTGTATGAATTACCCAGGGTTTTTAGCTTGAGAAAGGATCTCCAACCAAGAGTTTCTTGCACAAAGAACAGCATATCCTTAAATGTGCCCAGTAGACATAGGGGCTATACTCCTGAGTCAGCTGGTCACTTTCATGAAAACCCTTTGGCAAGAGCCACAGCTAACAAATGAATAGATAATTTGCATTGCTAGCCACTGAATACAACACTTGGATCATATTTTACAGATTTTCTCTACAACCATAAAGGCTAGAAACAATTTTTTAAAGCAATACTTAGCTTTTGGAGTATCCATTTGATGTTATAAAAATTGGTAGTAAACAATGTGACAGAAAAAGAAACAGTTATGATGAATATCAGCAAATGAAAATTTAGTACAATAATAATTTTTAAAAGTTGAACTACCTTGCAGATGGTGAAAAAAATTCTACAAGTGACTCAATTTTCCAATCTGAAAACTCAGTAATTAATTTTCTAGCAGAGCCCAAAAAATCATAAGGCTCAAAAAGTAAACTTTCGTAAAGGGCTGATTTCTAATTAATTGTAAGTGAAACTGGTTTAATCATTCTTGACTCTCAAGGATAGTTTACACTAGCTAAGGGATCTATCATAGCTCCACTAATTACAATGGAACTGTGACAATTTGTTCCAGCTAAGGATCTACCCCATAGATTGTGTATTATCATTTAGGGAAGGATACACTATATTCTTCATACAAAACATAGTGAATTAATCACTGCTTTACATAGAAAGCTGAACTCCAACTTAAGTATGGGGCTCTGATGATTAGATAGAGAGACACGAATATACACACAAAATGTCTTGTACACATACACACAAATCCTGATTCAGATACATTGCATAAAAATATCTCCAGGACACACATTTGCATCTTCTTTTTAACATAATAAAATCCTTCCCATTATAGGTTTGATGCATAAAGAGGTCTGTCCACTTTCTACAACTTGATAGCTCCACCAGCACACTGAAAAGAACCCTACAAAATCTCAGCACATCAGTATATTTCCTCCTCAAATTTTACAAAATCAATCCAGTCAGCTGCCTTTATAGAATCTTTGTAAAACTTTTAGGCTATAACATTCATTTTATTTAAAAGATGTTTTCTTTGCAGGTAAAAAAAAAAATAGGGATGGCCAGAAAACAATTCCATTTCGAAAAACATTTCCAAGGTTGTTTTTGTTTTGGATTGGAAAGAAAATGAGATTTTTGAAACTGAGTGAGAGAATGAAAAAGAGAGACACTGTCTGTAGTTTGGTAGTTAGGATCCTGGCTTGGGAGACCCAGGTTCAGCTCCTGATTTGGAATATTCTGGGGTGAAAAACTCTGCTCTGAGTCTACACTAGTGTAAATTATTAAACTAACTGAAAACAATTAAGTTACTTTTTTTCTTCCTCTGAGCACTGCACAGTTGAATTTGTGGTACTAAAGCAGCTTATTTTTACAGGTGGAAAGATATCCAAAATAGTCCCAATATAAAAAGTTAAAGTCTCTAAAACCCTTCTAAAATAGTATTTCTGTCAAATATGTGATGCAGGTGCAATATATGTTGGCTTATTATGGTGCAAATTCTTTATTGGCATGCCTTTTGGTTGACTTGAAGAACATATTCACATCTTCATGAGTAATGAATTCAGTCATCCCAAACTTATTCTGATGAGCCACAACACTTCATACCACATCATCATATATATTCTATAGGTATGTGTGTATATCAGAGGTGGGCAAACTACAGCACGGGACCGTCCTGCCTGGCCCCTGAGCTCCCGGCTGGGGAGCCTAGTCCCCAGACCCCCCCGCCCCCTCCAATGTCCCTTCTGCCTTGCAGCCGCACGGGCAGCATGACGTGCACCTGCCCACCTCCCAGGCTTTCCAATAAGCCTGTCCTGCAGCTCTGAGCGCCATGGTAAGGCGGGGGGTTGGATAAGGGGCAGGAGGTCCTGGGGGGTAGTCAGGGGGCAGCTGGATGGGGCAGAGGTTTGGGGGGGGCCATCAGGAGGCGGGGGGGTTGGATGGGGGTGGGGTCCTGAGGGGTCAGGGGGGTTCTGGGGGGGGGGGACAGGGAGCAGCAGGGGTTGGATAGGGGGTAGGTTCCTGTGGGGGCAGTTAGGGACTGGAGTCCCGGGAGGGGGCGGTCAGAGGACAAGGACCAGGGGGGGTTGTATGGATCGGAGGTTCTGAGGGGGGCAGTCAGGGGGCGGGAAGTGGGATGGGGTGGCTAGGGGGCGGGGGCCCTCCATACCATTTCGCAACCCAAATGTGGCCCTAGGGCCAAAAAGTTTGCCCACCCCTGGTGTATATACACAATTTATATCTTTAAACACACACACACACGAACTGCAGCATTTTGTGCTAATAGAACAGTATGAAAAATAATGTGCTTACATATATGACTGGTTCTGCAAGCCCTCTGTAGATACCTGTCCCAGTAAAGTTCCTGAGAGCCCCACACATAAAGCACTGCAGGAATAGGCTTGTAGAGCGGATGCTGACTTTTTAAAAATTATTATTATTTTTATTATTATTATTATTATTATTCTGACCCAACTGTTGACCAAGACATTGGGATTATGGATTGCATTTAAAAATTGTTTATTTTATTTTTTTTTATAAAAAAAACAGGAATATCTTTAGCACCTGCAAAGAGAAACAACTGGTAAGAACATGAATTTGAGGGTCTAAAAGTTTGACAGACTGTTCAAATTGCAGGAATGCAAAAATTCACCAGTTTTAAATTTTTGTTTGTTTGTGTTTGTGACCCAGAAATGCCCTTTCTCCCCCCCGTCCCCAAAATAAAACTTTGTTGAAAAGGTCTTGATGCTAAAAGCACTCTGGAGATTACATCAAAATTCAGCTGAAGTCAATGGGAGGTCATCTCACAAAGTGAAACTCACCATCATGCTAAGGGCCAGCACTAAGTTAAGTACTTGTTAAGTTGCACCACAGTGGTGGAACACAGGCCTTGTGCTGACCCGCTGCAAAGGAGCAAGTTTCAGAAGGATCTGCAGAAACTGAATAACTTTTTAAACACGTTAACATTTTCTTTGAAACCATATAAAACTTTAACTGTTTGGGGTATATATCAACTGTACCTATTTACTCTGGAATGAAAATCCTACACAGGTCTATACTCAAAAATTAATCTTTATAAATGGAATAATATTTTTGGCTATTTCTTCTATATCTCTGATGCTTCTGATCTATTTTGGGTTTGGTTGTTCATTTTTTCCCCTTTGCATTGCTTGCAGATGAAAAATTCCTAGTTATCTAAAACTTTATTTTGTTAATTTACAATGTTGTTAATGTGGCATTTTGGGGCAGCTGTTTTAAATTTTCAACCAACCCAATTATTAATTTTGAACCATGGCTATGGCACTTTAATGTGAAAATTTTAATATATGCGAATCTGCTGAAACATTGCAGTGACTTCATAGATTGCAAACTTAATAAAATGATCTAAAAATGTATTAAAGGTCTCACACACACACTGAAAGAAAGAGGAAGACTCCATTGAGTTAGTGAGCACTGAGACGGGTCCTTATGCAACAGACTACAGTGGCTCTGTTACTCCCACAGTGCTTGGAAACATTTATCCTATTTGAAAAGAGAATATAGCCTTTTGACTATAGATGGGAAACTTTAGTACATAACTACTTTATAGCTAATCATAGCTAGAGTTACACTTTCATTTTATTAAAAAGAAAAGGAGTACTTGTGGCACCTTAGAGACTAACCAATTTATTTGAGCATGAGCTTTCGTGAGCTACAGCTGTAGCTCACGAAAGCTCATGCTCAAATAAATTGGTTAGTCTCTAAGGTGCCACAAGTACTCCTTTTCTTTTTGCAAAGACAGACTAACACGGCTGTTACTCTGAAACCTTTCATTTTATTGGGAGAAATAAGAATCATTGTAACATAATCAATATTTACATAGTACTTTGATGCATCCACTTTACAAGCGGATAAAATCTAAATCTGTTTTCAAATGGTCAGTTGTTGCAGAACAGTGAACAGACCACAGTATAAAAGCCAATTTATAATTCAAAAGAGAAAATCATGTTTCTAATTTTTTATTCCTACCTATTACCATCTTTAGTATAAAAATACACATTTTTGAAAATAGAAAAGGAGGACTTGTGGCACCTTAGAGTCTAACCAATTTATTTGAGCATGAGCTTTCGTGAGCTACAGCTCACTTCATCAGATGCAAATTTCCAAATAAACTGTGGAAACATTCAAAGGAACAATTATCGTCTATTGCGTCAAACACCCATTCGCTCTACCTCCCAAAGGAGCCATTACAGGCTATCTTATTATGTAACATACAAACCCCACCTCCCCGCATCAACCTCCTTTATTTTCCAGGATTATCCTAAGAAAAAGAAAAAGAAAGCACTACAAGTACATTTAAACTGTATTAAGTCTATAAAAGCATGGAAAACTGAGTCAAAGGAGGTTTTCATTTTGAAGTAAATTTGGAATAATGCAGCATTTGTACAAAAAGGATATTACCCCAAATTAATTTTAATTAACATACACATATGGTGCATTCCTTGGGTTAATCTGAAAAACAAAGTTTTCTCCCTCCAAGGTCCACTTTTCCTTCTGCCTGATTTGGCAGTGAAATCAAAATTATATGTTTAAGCCCCAGCGCTATGAAGCTTTCAGAAAACAGGAGTCTTCAGGTTTCCCCACAACAGAAAAGGGGAAAATTGAATGGTCATCTAGTTGAATGCAGGTTAATTTGATACATATAAAGTTCTTGCCATGTAGTTACACAAAGTGTAACAGAGCGGTATCATTTGGAGTTTCTTGGTTGGCTCAGATAGGGTGCTTGAGCCCAAAGCAATTAAATTGAGAGTGGAGATTCAGCCTTCCTTTGCTCTGGGCTCCCAGTCCAGGGAGAGAGGTTTAAATCTAGACTGGGAAACTAATTCAAGCATCTCATCACAGCAGACATCGGCAGCCTGGTGATGGTCCGGCTGGCAGCAGGGCCTATAGTCTACATCAGCAAAGCAAAGCAGTCAAAAGCCAACCTCAGAGGCCCAAAGAAGTCCACAGCAGATAATGCTCAGTACAAGCCAAGAGGAGCCCATTTGCTTGTTTGACTACTACCAGGGCAAGAGTTTTGTGGCCCCCGATATGGCAGCCCATCATACAGACTCTGCTGCAACACATGCACATTTTAGAGTTTCTATTTAATTCCTTAGTATTGATTAATGAAATATTTGTCCTTTCTCCCAATAAATTAAGAAGACTGTATGTTACCAGGTAGCCACGATTCTATGTGCTTGATGAAAGGGGGAAGAACACAAGTAAGGGTGTTCAGTTTCAGGCCAGTTTTTACTCTCACCATCACATCTATTGCCTAAGAAATGATTACAGTGCCACAAATTCAGTATTATCACTTCACTTCCATATCACAAAAGGAGAAAAAGATAGACTGTGAAAGAGCAAACCACAGTTTTTAAACTCAAATAGCTTTTTCAGTAGTAAATATGGCAAGAGAATACATTTCTGAAGTACATTTATTAGTTTGACATCTGGAAGTTCCTGCAGCATGAAAATCCTCTTTAGCTCGTTCTTGTGTTTTGGTATCACAGTGGTCTAACGTTCCACCAGTGATGCAACATGTAAGCACAACAGGAACAACTTGCAGCTTTTACTTTTCAAATCTCTTTCATGTGTGCATTTACACCAGACTATCAACATTACTTAAATATAATTTTGTGTTTTAATACATTTAGAGATGCAGAAACACATACAAATCATCTGTAATGAAACATTTCCACAGGAGAATTTATGCTCCCTCACCATAACTAAAACAAACTAATGGAGAAACAAATCTTTAGTTATAGAAGTACAACTACAAAAAGTATATTAATATTTGAAGTCCAGAACAAATTATGTCATTTTACTTGGTTGATAGATGAATTTAAGGAGCTAACAGTTAACTTTAAAGATTATACTCTCTTATTCTGACTTGTGACTGCTGATAGGTTTATAGTACTACCCCATGCTGATGACCTAAATTTCAAAGCAACCTTATGACCTAAATTTCAAAGCAACTCATACTCCTTTGGCTGGCAGAAGCTAGGCTCATCCCAATGGTGAACTTCTGCATTGTTCAGCAGCCAATTCTGAACTAGCAGTACAGTAACTGGCCTTTGTAGAGTATGGTTGTGTTTTCTTTCATCTGCTAAGTACATTAAATGCACCTAGCTTCTCAGTATGAAAATTTGTCTGCATCATAAAGGTGATGGATCAATGGCAACCCTAAATAAAAGGAATATTGAAGTATCTGCTACCCCATTCTTAGGCATCCTCTGTTCTAAAGGTCCTTAATGGGGATTAAAAAAATGAGAAACAGTTCAAAGTTGGATGCCTGGTATCCTTTTTGATGCCAAAATAAAAATAATTTACTTACCCCTTCACTGGCATTTTCCCCTGTGCTGGCCAGCATTTCCTGTAGGGCTCTGACAGAAAGAGACTGCTCCAGCACAAAATTACAGATGCAAAGATCTGGAGGCACATACTGCAAAAACAAGAACAAGACAAAGGACAAGAATGACCTAGCTGGTGAGTTCAAGCAAATGTAAAGCACATATGCACATACACACAAAATAAAAAAAACATACATTTTAAGGTGAAAGTACATTTGTTTTCTAAGAACACAAGTTTTTGTATAAAAAAATTTATACCTTCAGAAGATTTTCTCACCTTCAGAAGATTTTCTCGCTGCAATTAATTGTCCTTTTTTATTTAGAGCTGTCAAGGTTCCTCCCCAACTCTGAACTCTAGGGTACAGATGTGGGGACCTGCATGAAAAAACCTCCTAAGCTTATCTTTACCAGCTTAGGTCAAAACTTCCCCAAGGTACAAAATATTCCACCCGTTGTCCTTGGACTGGCCGCTACCACCACCAAACTAATACTGGTTACTGGGGAAGAGCTGTTTGGACGCGTCTTTCCCCCCAAAATACTTCCCAAAACCCTGCACCCCACTTCCTGGACAAGGTTTGGTAAAAAGCCTCACCAATTTGCCTAGGTGACTACAGACCCAGACCCTTGGATCTTAAGAACAATAAACAATCCTCCCAACACTTGCACCCCCCCTTTCCTGGGAAATGTTGGATAAAAAACCTCACCAATTTGCATAGGTGACCACAGACCCAAACCCTTGGATCTGAGAACAATGAAAAAGCATTCAGTTTTTACAAGAAGACTTTTAATAAAAAATAGAAGTAAATAGAAATAAAGAAATCCCCCCTGTAAAATCAGGATGGTAGATATCTTACAGGGTAATTAGATTCAGAAACACAGAGAACCCCTCTAGGCAAAACCTTAAGTTACAAAAAAGATACACAGACAGAAATAGTTATTCTATTCAGCACAATTCTTTTCTCAGCCATTTAAAGAAATCATAATCTAACACATACCTAGCTAGATTACTTACTAAAAGTTCTAAGACTCCATTCCTGTTCTGTCCCTGGCAAGAGCAGCATACAGACAGACACAGACCCTTTGTTTCTCTCCCTCCTCCCAGCTTTTGAAAGTATCTTGTCTCCTCATTGGTCATTTTGGTCAGGTGCCAGCGAGGTTACCTTTAGCTTCTTAACCCTTTACAGGTGAGAGGAGCTTTCCCTGGCCAGGAGGGATTTCAAAGGGGTTTACCCTTCCCTTTATATTTATGACAAGAGCACTGTACTACTGTTAAAATAAGGGGTCATCAGGCCCAAAAGCAGAAGAGTGTATCTTCAGGCTACTTTTTTTCCCTCAGTTATTAAAATATTTAGTCATGAAAAATCAATAGAAAACTATAAGGAAAGATCTGCAATCATAATTTGATATCCCAGCCCTTGAATGTACTTCACATTATAAGAAAAACCTTAACTGTAGCATCAAAAGGTCTATAGTTATTGAATTATAATTCTTACATTCAATACAAAAGAGTGGAAATATTTTCAATCCACTAGTTCTACAACAGGAAAGAGCAGTTATTTACTCTACAGTAACAGTAGGTGTTCAATATGTGTTTTCCACATGGTACCAACAGTGGAAAACATGTCCCATACACCCATTATAGGAATGTTTTGGTCAGCAGTGTCCATAGGGGGCCACACCTGTGCTCTGAATGTCTTCACACCTGCCCACCCAAGGGCATAAAGGGTGGAGGAAGGTCATGGAGTACATATGGACAACACATCTCAAAGAACCACAGTTACTGTAAGGTAAGTAACCGTTCTTTCTTTGATTGCCCAGATGTATTCCATTCTTGGTGACTTTCAAGCAGTGACCTAATGTGTTGAAAGTAGGTGCTCAGAGTCTGCCCAGTGATTGTAAGATAGTTCTGCCAAAATGGGTATAAGACCTAGATGCCTCTACAAGGGAATACTTGTGGCACCTTAGAGACTAACCAATTTATTTGAGCATAAGCTTTTGTGAGCTACAGCTCACTTCATCGGATGCAGTAGCTCACGAAAGCTTATGCTCAAATAAATTGGTTAGTCTCTAAGGTGCCACAAGTACTCCTTTTCTTTTTGCGAATACAGACTAACACGGCTGTTACTCTGAAACCTGCAAGGGAATAGTGTCTTATAAAAGTATGTACTGATCTCCAGGTAGTGTCCCTACAAGTTGCAGAGTCAGGCACACTTCTCAAAGAAGCCAGAGTTTTTCATTCACCCAAACCACCACCTTCTGGGTCTCTGTAATCGCTGCATGATGTCTGAGCAGGACTGAATAAAGATCCAGTGGATCACACAACACCTCTGCAAAAAGGAAAAAAAAAAAGGGGGGGGGAGGGGAGACACAAAAAAGCAAGTCTCTATCCAGAACAGCCAAAAAAACCTGCAGAGTACCATCGAAACTGGCAGAGGCCTGAAAACACAGACTGTCCAGAGAGAACTGCTATGGTGAGTCCAGGCTGCAACAGGGGGTGTGGCTAGAAAAGTAATGAACACTGAAACTAGGCTAGGGCCCACAGCAACACAACACCAAAATTATCCTAATCTCACACTAGTGACAGCCAAGAACAAAGTATTTGTTCAAAGAACAAAAATTTTGAGAAGGAACCCACTGTAGAAGCCATACACATGGGAAGGAAAATATCTAGAATGCCTAGAAACAATACCCAACCAGATCAGTAAAAGCATAAAGGGATCCAGAGATGGCTATGCTAACACTGAGTAAAGAACAAGAATACAACTGAGCATGAAAGAATTTCCATGGTGTGCCAAACCACCAACACTTCAAGACTCAAAAATGAATTGAAAGGCACAGGAAAGTCCTTGTTTGATGTGAAAGGAAAATGTTAGCCACTCTAAAACTCTGAGAAGACTACATCCCAAGATGTCTATGCTATAGGTAGCCGATACACTGCTCTACTTGACTTTCCAGCAATCACAGCTATAAGCATGGTTATAAGGATAGAACCAGTCATCATGAACCTAGAACCTGAGATTCCAAAGAGGTCCCAAAAATGTTCCAAGGACTGGGGAAATAGAGGAAGAATACCACATTAAACTTACACCAAATGCAAAGCCATTTGCTCGGTCATAAATATAAAGGGAAGGGTAAACACCTTTAAATCCCTCCTGGCCAGAGGAAAAACCCTTTCACCTGTAAAGGGTTAAGAAGCTAAGACAACCTCGCTGGCACCTGACCAAAATGACCAATGAGGAGACAAGATACTTTCAAAGCTGGAGGGGGGAGGAACAAAGGGTTCTCTCTGTCTGTGTGTTGGCTTTTGCCGGGACCAGAGCAGGAATGCAGGTCAGAACTCCTGTAAAAAGTCAGTAAGCAATCTAGTTAGATACGCGTTAGATTCTGTTTTGTTTAAATGGCTGAGAAAATAAGTTGTGCTGAATGGAATGTATATTCCTGTTTTTGTGTCTTTTTGTAACTTAAGGTTTAGCCTAGAGGGATTCTCTATGTTTTGAATCTGATTACGCAGTAAGGTAGTTACCATCCTGATTTTACAGAGGTGATTCTTTTACTTTTTCTTTAATTAAAATTTTTCTTTTAAGAACCTGATTGCTTTTTCATTTTTCTTAAGATCCAAGGGTTTGGGTCTGTGTTCACCTATGCAAATTGGTGAGGATTTTTATCAAGCCTTCCCCAGGAAAGGGGGTGTAAGGCTTGGGGAATTTTGGGGGGAAAGACGTTTCCAAGTGGGCTCTTTCCCGCTTATATTTGTTAGACGCTTGGTGGTGGCAGCAATAAAGTCCAGGGACAAAAGGTAAAACAGTTAGTACCTTGGGGAAGTTTTAACCTAAACTGGTAAAAATAAGCTTAGGGGGTTTTTCATGCAGGTCCCCACATCTGTACCCTAGAGTTCAGCGTGGGGAAGGAACCTTGACATGCTCCAACTCCACCTAGGAGAATCTCCCATCCTTTACCACCCAGGGTGAAAGCAAAGATCAACCTCATTGAGTAGATGGGTGTCACTTCCAGAATAGACACTCCAACTGAATGCTGTGCAGGCATGGTTGTGATCCCAAAACTACATGACAAGATTTGGATCGGTGTAGACCTTACCAAGCTCAATGAGAATGTCTGTAGAGAGTGAAACATACTCCCATATGTTGGGCACACCATTTGACAATTAGATAAGCAAAAGTTTCAAAATTGGATGCCCCGTCTGGGTTTTGGCAGATACAACTTGTTGCAGAAGCTGTACTACAATGACCTTCATCACATTTTTTGGAAGGTTTTGTTTCAATAGAGTACTATGTGGCATATCTTCTGCTCCGTAACACTTCCAGAAAAAAATGTCATAATTCCTGGAGGGTCTGGAAGAGGTTCTCTGCCATATGGATGATATCCTTGTCTACCGATCAGCTCAAACCCAACACAACCAACATCTCTTGAAGGATGTGAGACAGCAGGCCTAACACGAAATGACAGATGTAAATTCTCAAAGACAGAATTAAGTGTCTGTCTAGGCTCGGTCACTAATGGAGCAGGGGGTCAAACCAGATCCAGAGAAAGTACAAGTGATTACCCTGATGAAGGAGCCTCAGTGCATCAGTGAAATATATCGATTCATGGACATAGTAACACACCTAGGAAAATTCCTACCTTACTTGGCAGAGTAGTCAAAGCCATTACGAGAGCTCATTAGTCCACAGAATTCCTGGAACTAAACAGAATCAGGCATTCAGAAAAATGAAGCAAGATATGAGCATTCCTCCACAGCTGATACACTCTCCAGAGCCCCAATCTCAGGCAAGCCACAGCAAGAGTGTGAACAGAGGAGCTGTTTTTGGAAGATTTCACAGATGAAGTACATACTGATTTACTTATCACAGAAAAACATCTGCAAGAAGCAGATGAATTCCTGAGTCAAGATATGAATCACTGCAAACGCTACAAAGAAGGTGGCACAAAACAGACAGGAAATCATACTGGGTGGTTTCCAGGGATCTTGTTACAAAGCAAGGTTTATTGTTGATGAGGTCCAGACTAGTTATCCCTAATGTAACAGGAAATCCTCAACAGACTGCATGAGGGACACAAAGGCATTACAAAATGCAGGAAGGGAGCTAAACAGACAGTTTGGTGGCCTGGGCTGAGCAAACAATTACAGCAGAGAGTTGAGAAATGTGAAATTTGTGCTCACGTGAACCCAATCCACTGGAACCATTACTATCATCTGCTGTACCAGACAGGCCGTGACAGAAAGTCAGGACTGATTTTTTTATCTGGATAATACCACCTGTGTTCTGATGACTGATTATGTCTCAATGTTCATTGAAGTTGTCAGGCCACCCAGCATCACATCAAGTGCAGTTGTGGAGAGGATAAAATCCATGTTTTTCCTGTTTTAGGATTCTGGAGCAAGTCATCTCTAACAATGGTACTCAGTTTTCCTCTGAGACTTTCAAGAGGTTTGCAGATACCTACAGTTTCATTCATGTCAGATCCAGCCACAGTTTCATCAGAGTAATGGTGAAGCAGAACATATAGTAAAGAAAATAAAACAACTTCTTTCTAAATCCTCATACCTTTATCTTGCCCTGTTGCCATACCAGTCAACACCTCCAGCAAATGGACTCAGCCTGCAAAACTGTTGATGGGAAGGCAGTTGAAGTCCACTATCATAACCTTCCTTTCCCAACTCAACTCTTGTTGGCCAGATGTCCCAAGAATACAGAAGATGGAAGATCAATAGAAACCCCACCAGAAGGTGGTCTTTGACAGGTGCCACAGAGTCAAATCCTTGGGAGTACTGAATCTAGGAGATCACATTTGCATGAAAGACTCTCAAGAAAAGGGGATGTGCCAGGACATCTCAAACCTACTTTGTTAGAATGCCAGCAGGAATCATCCATTGGAACCAATGTCACCTTGTGTCACCAGGGGGACCTCCAGTCTACCCAGATCACTACCCTGAAATGGAACCTGTGAACAACACCCTGCCTGCCCATACAGAACCACATGTACCCTCTTGAGACTCTTCCTGAAAGGAGAGATCAAGCAAGAAAAATACAGTCTCCTACATTCCTGGAGGATTATATAAGATCTTGAGAATTTAAGGAAGTCGGAGGACTAGCAGTCAAATGCCTTAAAAGGGGCAGAATAAATCACCGAAAGTTCAGGCAGTCTACCCTGCTCTTCATAGGGCTGTTTGTTGTTTCATGTACTGTTAGGATAAAGGTTTGATCACCCTTCCTTTTTAGGAAGGGGGATGTGGTGTTAGTTGTGAATGGTTAGCATGGCCACAAAAAACAGGAAATAAAAATCTGCCTCGCATTCACCCCAGCCACAGTGTGCTGAGTCTCTAATCTATGCAATAAGTATCTTAATCCAGCCCTTTTTCAGCTTCTAAAACCTACTGCAAAGTAGTCAAAATCTTCATCAGGAATCCCAAATTTTGGGGGGTATTGTACTGGTGCTTTGTGTTAAGTTCCTTATGCTCCTTCACACCTACATGGGGTCCAGGGACAATCTCACCCCTCAAAATATATTCTTATAAATACTTACCTTCATTAGTGTAAGGTGATGCAAAATAGCATGTGGTCATATAATTAAAGACTGTCTCATGATGCATATGCAGAAGGGGGCTTAATTAAGATTGCACAAGCATTTTCTAAATTTTGAGTGCTTGACTTTGCAAACATAAGAATGTTCTTTTAACATAGGTTTTTGTGTAAAGTTGTACATATAGATGTGATTACCACCAAATATACAAGCAAATATGGAGAGGCAGTCTGATGCATTTCTTTCTCAGTAACATCACAAAATGGATATTTTTATCCTGATAATGTAACAGAAAACCAACCAAAAGTGAGATGATGAAAACAAATCTTAAACCCAAACTAATGCATATGTGTACAGTATGATGTTAGAGGAAAACGGTAATCCTCTTTCATTTTCTATTGGACAAGAAAAGTATAATAAAAAGTATATACAGTGCATCCTTGAAAGCAAAAGAGTTTACACACTAGAACAGAAGAGTTCACACATCAGAGCCTAGTGTTGTTGACCTTCAGGTCGTGCTGCAAAGTTTGAAGTCTCAATCCTGCAAACATGTACATGAGTAATTTTATGCACAGGAGTCATCATCATTCATCCTGCACCATCAGGTGCATAAAGCAGAAGTCAAAAGGTGCCCATTATCCCTATTCAGGATTGATTTTCCAGGTCTTTTATATGCAGATGTAATAATGCGGCTTTAGCAATGGGGTATGCCTCTAAGTCAGCCTCTTCATGTCTTTTCCTACAATCTCCTGCTCAAAGCTTTTTTTATTATGCACATGATTAAATTCAGTTGGACTAATTATCCTTTTTTGAATTTGTATATCTGTAAGTGTGCCAGAGCATATTTCAAACCAAAACAGAAAAAACACTGAAATAAAAATAAATAATAGATTCAAAAGCTTTAGTAGTGAAATGCGGTATTCCCTATTCCTTTCTGCATATAAACTGTTCTGTTTATTATTATTGAATTAGTTTTTAAGCACTTTGGGCACAGATGTCATCAGTCACTGTGAAAACTTACAGTGTTTGTCAATATTTTTAAAAAAAAACACACATCAACCTATTCATTTTTCACTAAGGCCAATATTAAGTCAGTGCATGTTGTTTTAAACAGTACATATTATGTTGCAACATAATTTGGTTTAAAAAGGAAAAACATGCATATAGCTGTGTTCAATTTGAATAATCAGCTAGCAGTTCTGTTGTCAAAAACACTTGGCAGAGAGAAGCAGTGCAGATGTTTTTACGTTTTGCAGTGTAGAAAACCCTTCTGAATGTAAACAATAAGTGATTAGCACTTCTAATAGGCATCAATCCTTCTCCTAACTGATTTATAAAAGACCACAAAATCACATGCCCATTCATCGCTTCAAAATGCCTCATTGTAAACCAGAATAAGCTAAACAACTCATCTCCTGTCAACATACTTTTTTGGCTAAATAACTCCTTATAGTTATCTGAACATTAAGACAATTTCACTATACCCAGCTAAATTATCAGGAACCACAAGTTACATATGCAACTTCATACATACCAGGTCTCATAACAACAAAATTGAGATATACGGTACAAGGTAGACCATTACTATTGCAGAGACCATTATGTATTTTGATATTCAGGTTTAACATTTTCTTTATAAAATAAACATTTTAGCACAAAAAACTGATAAAACTTAACATTTAACACATTAAAATTACCATAAATAGCTATATAAATAAAAGGAGAAAACTTGTTTATTGTAGGTTGCTTTAAAAACAAAATATAAGACTTGTCAGAAGCCAGTAAGATAAGTTAGCAATTTTCTCTCCACTGACATTGCCTCCATTGTTCTCCATGAACAAGAACACACACAAGAGTTTGGCAACAGATTTTTCATTACTATACCTTAGATTTTAAATGCAATAAATGTAAATACTGAAATCCTGAAACTGGGATGCAATATCATAGAAACCTTATCCTTACGTAAGGAAAATCCACTGTGTAAGGGAGATCCACCTTAGGGGCCCCAAAGCCTTAAACAGCAGATTCATAAGGGCTGGCAGTGCCAGGTTCAGGTTCTAGGCAGGGGTAGGTCTTGATACCAGTGGTGGGGGGAGCATGTGCGTGTGTGAAGGTTCTAGTGGTACCCTTTAAAAACCTCACAGTCATAGGGTGAGTAAATACTGAGCAGTTCTCCGCTGGAGGGTGGAAGGCATTAGTTGCTGCTAGACGTACACACTGTGAGCTAATGGATAGACCCTATGTCTTTAGAGACAGAAGTTAGTCCAAGATCATCGCATTCTGTGGACGTACGTAATGATGCTGGCACCAAAGGGAGCACCACTTCCATTTGTCAGCATAACATTTTCTTGTAAAGGTTTTTCTAATGTTGCGGAAGACGGATTGGACCTCTTCTGAACATGATCTCCTTACATGTGCTATCCATCCAAAAATCAGGCTCTGAGACAGAAGGATGCTAGGTTGGGATAGTTGGTCCTGCCCCCCATACTCAGTCAGTAGGTTCAGAATGTATGAGTGAGGCCATCTGGAGGATGGTGGTGAACCAAAATTGTATCAACTATCTAGGTGCCACCAAGACTACTGTTTTGTCCTGTTTGACCTCCCTCTTTACATGAGGGGAGCAGAAACGGGGAAGGGAGGGAGACATACATTAGTAGCTCCAGGAAAGCATCCCCTCTGGAACTCTCCCCATGAATGGCTCGGCAGCAGCAGGCCGGACACTTCTTGTTTGCCTGGGATTCAAATAGGTCCCAGGATGGCAGCCCCACTGATGGAAAATGTCCTGTGCCACTGAGTTGTGGAGGTCCTACTCATGGTCCTTGTAGAAATCCTTGCTGAGGCTGTCTGCTAAAGTAACATAAGAACATAAGAATGACCATACTGGGTCAGACCAAAGGTGCATGCAGCCCAGTATCCTGTCTACCGACAGTGGCCAGGTGCCCCAGAGGGAGTGAACCTAACAGGTAATGCTCAAGCGATCTCTCTCCTGCCATCCGTCTTCACCCCCTGACAAACAGGCTACGGACACCATTCCTTACCCATCTGTGACTAATAGCCATTAATGGCCTTAACCTCCATGAATTTATCTAGTTCTCTTTTAAACCCTGTTATAGTCCTAGTCTTCACAACTTCCTCAGGCAAGGAGTTCCACAGCTTGACTGTGCGCTGTGTTGAAGAAGAGCTTCCTTTTATTTGTTTTAAACCTGCTGCCCAAAAGTTTCATTTGGTGGCCCCTAGTTCTTATATTATGGGAACAAGTAAATAACTTTTTCCTTATTCACTTTCTCCACACCTCTATCATATCCCCCCTTAGTCTCCTCTTTTCCAAGCTGAAAAGTCCTAGCCTCTTTAATCTTTCCTCATATGGAGCCCATTCCAAACCCCTAATCATTTTAGTTGCCCTTCTGTGAACCTTTTCTAATGCCAGCATATCTTTTTTGAGATGAGAGGACCACATCTGTACGCAGTATTCAAGATGTGGGTGTACCATGGATTCATATAAGGGCAATAAGATATTCTCCATCTTATTCTCTATCCCTTTTTTAATGATTCCTAACATCCTGTTCGCTTTTTTGACTGCCGCTGCACACTGCATGGATGTCTTCAGAGAACTATCCACGATGACTCCAAGATCTCTTTCCTGATTAGTTGTAGCTAAATTAGCCCCCATCATATTGTATGTACAGTTGGGGTTATTTTTTCCAATGTGCATTACTTTACATTTATCCACATTCAATTTCATTTGCCATTTTGTTGCCCAATCACTTCGTTTTGTGAGATCTTTTTGAAATTCTTCACACTCTGCTTTGGTCTTAACTATCTTGAGCAGTTTAGTATCATCTGCAAACTTTGCCACCTCACTGTTTACCCCTTTCTCCAGATCATTTATGAATAAGTTGAATAGGATTGGTCTGAGGACTGACCCTTGGGGAACACCACTAGTTACTCCTCTCCATTTTGAAAATTTACCATTGATTTCTACCCTGTCTTTTAACCAGTTCACAATCCATGAAAGGATCTTCCCTCTTATCCCATGACAACTTAATTTACATTAGAGCCTTTGGTGAGGGACCTTGTCAAAGGCTTTCTGGAAATCTAAGTACACTGTGTCCACTGGATCCCCCTTGTCCACATGTTTGTTGACCCCTTCAAAGAACTCTAATAGATTAGTAAAACATGATTTCCCTTTACAGAAACCATGTTGACTTTTGCACAACAATTTATGTTCTTCTATATGTCTCACAATTTTATTCTTTACTATTGTTTCAACTAATTTGCCTGGTACTAACGTTAAACTTACCGGTCTGTAATTGCCAGGATCACCTCTAGAGCCCTTTTTAAATATTGGCATTACATTAGCTATCTTCTAGTCACTGGGTACAGTAGCTGATTTAAAGGACAGGTTACAAACCATAGTTAATAGTTCTGCAATTTCACATTTGAGTTCTTTCAGAACTCTTGGGTGAATGCTATCTGGTCCCAGTGACTTGTCACTGTTAAGTTTATCAATTAATTCCCAAACCTCCTCTAGTGACACTTCAATCTGTGACAATTCCTCAGATTTGCCACCTACAAAAGACGGCTCAACAAGTTTGGGAATCTCCCTAACATCCTCAGCCATGAAGACTGAAGCAAAGAATTCATTTAGTTTCTTCGCAATGACTTTATCGTCTTTAAGTGCTCCTTTTGTATCTCGATTGTCCAGGGTCCCCACTGGTTGTTTAGCAGGCTTCCTGCTTCTGATGTACTTAAAAAAACATTTTGTTATTACCTTTTGAGTTTTTGGCTAGCTGTTCTTCAAACTCCTTTTGGGCTTTTCTTATTACATTTTTACACTTAATTTGGAAGTGTTTACGCTCTTTTCTATTTACCTCACTAGGATTTGACTTTCACTTTTTAAAAGATGCCTTTTTATCTCTCACTGTTCATCTTGCCTGGAAGGTGTACTGCCAAGAGGGTGATCTGGTGTCAAAGCTTGACCACCTGAGGCAGAGTGGAATGACTGTCATACCTCCCTGCTTGTTTACACAGTATACCATCGTCATGTTGTCCAACATAACTTGAACACATACAGCATAGATGAAGAGTAAAAACTTCTTCCAAGCTTCATGAACTGCTTTAAGTTTGAAGAGACTGATGTGCAGTTTGGATTCCTGATAAGTCCAAGAGCCTTGAGCCAGATGTTTATCCAGGTGCACTCCACAGCCCAATTGGGAGCTGTCCATAGCTAGTTTCTTGGTGGGGAATAAAAGAAATGCCAATGCACACAGTCTCTTTGGTTTCCCACCAGGTGAGTGATGTTAACACATTCTGAGGAATCGAGTCTCATTTGTTTGCTTGTATCATAGACCATCCTCAACCATGCCTGGGGGCACTGAAGATGGAGCCTCACAAAGAATGTCATGTAGGTGTAGGAAGTCCTATGGCCTAGAAGGACTAGACAGGATCAGTCAGTCATCGGGGGACTCAATTGAGGATGGGTGATGAGATCCCTCATCACAAGGAATTTGTCCTGCGGTAGGAAAGCCTTGGCCAAAACAGCGTTCATAGTCCCTCTGATTAATCTCCACACGGGTTATAGAATTTAAGTGAATGTCTCTAGATTTGCTTGAAATCCCAAGGAGTGTTGGAGGTTTAGCAGGGAAAGGACCATAGTCTGTACTTCCTGATATGACTGGCCTCATCAGGATAAAGAAATACTCATCTGCCCCGGTGATGCCGGTATGCTGCTACCACTGAACACTCTGGGCCATTGAGAGACTGAAGGGGAGAACTCTGAATTGAAAATCTTCCCGATCCTCTGTGAAGAAAAGGAACCTTGTGGACACTGGATAAATACCTATATGGAAACAGGCATCCTTCAAACAGAGAGCTGCACAGTCTTCTGTGTTTAGGCAGGTGTCATAAACATACACCTACGGGTAGCATAAAATCCCTCCTTTACCTGTAAAGGGTTAAGAAGTTTAAATAACTTGGCTGGCACTTGACCAAAAGGACCAATAAGGGGAGAAGGTTTTTCTTTTGTGTTTTCTGTGTGTTCTCTCCAGGTCAGCGAGGAACCAGGGCAGTGAAAATACATCTCCTAAAGTCATAGCTGAATTAAGCATCTAAGATTACAAATTGTAAGTAATAGGAAGGAAATGCATTAGATTATCTTTTGTTTTAGCTTGTGAATTTTTCCTGTGCTAAGAGGGAGGTTTATTCCTGTTTTGTTTTGTTTTTGTAACTTTAAAGTTTTGCCTAGAGGGGAATCCTTTGTGTTTTGAATCTGATTACCCTGTAAAATTACCTTCCATCCTGATTTTATAGAGGTGCTTCTTTTATTTTGTTTTTATAATAAAGTTCTGTTTTTAAGAACCTGATTGGTTTTTAGTGTCCTAAAAACCCGAGGGTCTGGTCTGTGCTCACCTTGTTTACCTATCTGGTTGGTCAATTATTCTCAAGCCTCCCAAGGAAAGGTGGTGGAAAGGGCTTGGGGGGATATTTTAGGGAAACAGGAACTCCAAGTGGTCCTTTTCCTGAATCTCTGTCTAACTCACTTGGTGGTGGCAGCAGTACCCACCCAAGGACAAGGAAGAATTTGTGCCTTGGGGAAGTTTTTAACCTAAGCTGGTAGAAATAAGCTTAGGGGGTCTTCCATGCGGTTCCCCACATCTGTACCCTAGAGTTCAGAGTGGGGAGGGAACCCTGACAGCAGGGGATTATGCAGAGCAGGGTGGTCATCCTGAAACTTGTATGACCTATGAAGTTCTTTAGCTGTCTAAAGTCGAGGATGGATCTCCAGATTCCCTTCTTTTGGGGGATAAGGAAATATCTTGTTTTGAGGAGACAGAGGCTCTAACTGGATCAGGGAGCCCACTATTTGTTTGAGAATTCTCTCATGAGAGGCATCCCTGAACAAGGATGGGTAGGAGGATTTGGGGGTGTGGTGTAAGGAAATTCTATTGTGTTGCTGCTAGAAATGATGTATAGGACCATTTGTTCAATGTGATATGCTCCCACCTTGGTTGGAAACAGGCCAGGCAGCCGCTGAAGTGTGTGTGGAGTATCTGGCGGTGTAGAGACTGGTTGGCAGCTCTCAAGAGTCCCACCAAAATGATTTTTGGAGGGAGGCTAGGATTGAGGAAGGAACAGGAGCAGGGCATTATGTCTGCTGCATTGAATTAATTGGCACTTCCTAGGAGGAATCCTATGCCCTTTCACAGTGCAAGGGCTGGGGAGCAGTATGGTGCCTATAAAGAAGAGGGTTTGAAGTGCTTTCCCCCAGGAGCTGGGGTGTGTTGCCTCAAGGAGTAGAAGGTGGTGCAGGAGTCCTAAAGGGTTTGCAGTGACTCTTCCATTTTCTCCCTGAACAGATTATTGCCCTCAAAGGGAAGATCTCCACTGTCACCTGGACCTCCTAGGGAACCCCCAAGGAGTACAGCCATAAAGCCCATCATGACTCTTGACGTTGTCATGGAACAGGAAACCATGTCTGCTGCGTCCAACAACACTTGGGGAGATGATCTGGCTATCAGCTTCCCTTCATCCAGGATGGCCTAGAATTGAGGCCTGAGTTCTCGTGGCAATTTATTAGCATATTCAGACCATTTGTTAATAAAGCCATACTTCAGCACTAGTGCCTCATAATTTGCTATGCACAATGTGATAAACTCAGGAAAGATGGCTGCACCCCTTCCAGGGGATTCAGGAGAGCCTCTGCAATGCTCTTTAGGAGGTCTTGAAGTGATCTATAACCATAGGGTGGTGCCTCATCAGACGATGTGGCAGGAATTGCTGCTGATGGATTGGGTGGGTCCAGCTGTTCTGCTTCCTCCTAACACTCCTTCAGGGACTGAGCCTTATCCCTGACAGGTGATAGCTGTGTGAACTCTCACTCTGGTTTCTGATAGTCTGGAGACCTGAAGTGAGGAATCTAGGAGCACCAATATGTTCAGTGGGTGGGAGGAGATGGACCTGGATGGGGTGTCCTGGGAGGGTACCACTGGCTCCAGGTGCAGTAATATGCTGTGCAGGATTGAGAGAGTGCCTAGGAGAGTGCCTCAGGAGGGAGGGAAGGGGGAGCCTGACGATATGTACCCAGAACCACCCACGGCAATGTTTTTGCCCCATCAGGCATTGGGATTTCTACCCAGAATTCAAATGGGCGGCAGAGACTGTGGGAACTGTGGGAAAGCTACCCACAGTGCAACGCTCCTGAAGTCGACAGTTGCCTTGGTACTGTGGACACACTCCGCCGATTAAATGCACTTAGAGCATTTGTGTGGGGCCACACACATTCGACTGTATAAAAACACTTTCTATAAAACCAATTTCTATAAATTCGACCTAATTTCGTAGTGTAGACATACCCTTTAGATATGTATTCCTCATGATGCATCCAAGGTAGATGTAAATTAAACCATGAAGCTGGTGCTCCTCATTCTGAGTGTAACCCCTTTGGGGTTTAGAGAGCATAGCCCCTTTAAATCTTTTTCCTAGTGGGCAGGGGGAGCAATGAGAGAAAGGAGGGAAACTCCAGGGTGGGCCGCTGGAGCTCCAGTGAGAGAAGGGCTGCAGCCCGCAGACCCTGACAAAGTGAAGGAAAAAAAACCTGCCTGAAGCCTGGGAAGGACAGGGCGGCCAATTGGGGAACATCCCAGGACAAAAGCCAGGAGGAGCACTATGCCAGGGAGAAATCGCCCAAGAAGAACAGGCCGAAGCTGAACGCAGTATCACCGCTGCCCAAAGCTGCATGGGGCTGTGAGCACTGGGGCTTGTAACTCTGCATTCAAAATAAGAAGGGAGGCTGCTACCTAGTTAAGTGAGAAGGTGGTCACTGTGTGGCTTTGCAGAAAGCGGCAGAAGAGGGCACCAAAGGGGTTTGTTAAAAAAGTTCACTGACACTGAAGACGACCAGAAGCACCCACAACTCACCACTAAACTAAAACTTTGCTCAAAACTCCTAAACTCTGTGTGCAGACACATTGCTTTCAGACTGTGCTACCACTGGGCCTGTGGGGCCTTGGTTTGAATGCAACCCTGTTCTACTGCTCCCCGTATATTTTCCCTTGTTGTTTTTCTCCTCTCATCCTTCTGTAAATAAATACACCCCTACCCCGATATAACGTGGTCCTTGGGAGACAAAAAAATCTCACCACGTTATAGGTGAGACCATGTTCTATTGAACTTGCTTTGCCCCCAGCCCCCCGTTCCTTGTTCCCTGAATGCCCCCTCCAGAGACCCCCGTCCCTAATCACCCCTAAGACCCCACCCACTACCCAACCCCCCTGTTCCCTATCAGGCACTCACCGGCAGCAGCGGGAAGTGGAGCAAAGCGGCCCCAGCCCACTCCACTCCGCCACTTCCCAGCCACAGCACTCAGCTTCCTGCTGCCAGTGAGTGTGGGGAGGCTGGGGAAAGGACGTCCTCCGCACTCACCGGTGGCGGGAAGTGGAGCGATGCAGCACCAGCCTGCTCCGCTTTCCTCGCCCTGGCCCCCCGCTGGGGAGGGCGGGGTTGGGGAAAGGTCCCGCGCTCACCTGTGGCAAGAAGCAGAGTGCCGCAGCTGGGAGTTGGCAGAGTGGAGTGGGCTGGGGCTGGGCTACTCCACTTCCGCTGCTGCTGGTGAGTGCAGGGGGGATCCCTTCTGCCAAGCCCCTCCCCCAAGCTACACAGCTGGGGCTGTGGTGAGGGAAGCGGAGCAAGCTGCTCCTGGCCTCCCGCTAATCCCCCGGGCTTCTCTGGAACTGCGGGGCCACCAAAAGTGCCCCCCAACAGCTCTTGCCTCCCAGACCCTGACCAACCCTTATCCAACCCAGACCCTCTGCCCCTTATCCAACCCCTCGGCCTCGGCCCAGCCCGTCACCCTTAACACGCTGCTCAAAGCAGCGTATTGGAGCTTTACCATGTTGTATGCGAACCCGCGTTATATCGGGTTGCGTTATATCGGGGTAGAGGTGTATCTCCCTTTGTTATATCCATTGTACTTTTCCTGTGGGTGTGTATGTTCACTCTGGGGGGGTTAAAACAGGTGCCTCTGGGGTGGTAAAAAATTTTCCTGCTGCATTCCTGCGCATGCTGTCCCTTGGCCAAAGCTGCCTGCAAAGGAGACTCCATATTGGCCATCAGGGCACTAAAGTTACATGGGAATAAAGAATGAGTGTACAATTTTATTTTTTTTCTGTTCCAGTGGTACAGGAATGGAAAGACATCTGAGCTTGTGGCTGGACACTATTTAGTGACACATACTGAAATGAGGGTTCTGCAGCAGAAGGGGGGGGGAGCTTTCTGATTTATTAGAAAGAAAAAGGGATTTCAGTTTCCACTGAAAGTGATCTAGCATATTTCACAAACACCAACCCATTTTCTTTTCTTGAAAAAAGAAAATAAGAATGTATTTAAAAATGTAATTGCTATCACTGGTCTGTTAAAGTATAAAGTAAATGAACTTCTTCTATTTCCATCTATCAATGAATCGTCTTTCGGATCTCTTTGTAACTGTGGTGTCCCTGCGAAGTGTCAAGACCAACGGGAATTTTTGATCATGTGAAATAGTGATGCCATTGCACAAATGGTCTTGGAAGAAAACCAAATAGAAAATAAGACCAATGACCATGTAAAGATTTTAGACTATAGCCTTTTAGGGCCCTAAAACTGCTGTAATTTCACTGGGTCCTGTGCAGTTACAGATTCTATTGTTCATTTTCCTGAGTCCAGCATAAGTGACTGACATATTAGTATCCTCAAATCTTGATTGGTGTTCTCAAGGATCAAATGGGTCACGATCGTTAGACATATTATGCTGCATTTTGAATTGCCAATTAATAAATACCAAAATAGATGATGATAGGAGAGTAAAGCTATGCAGAATCAGGCACAACTTAAACTCCATAGTAGCAAGGAATTCTGAGAGAAGCCTATTATTAAAGCAGGCTTGCAGTTTTAATTGACACATTGATGAAAACTATTACAGATCTGTAATACTACACATGAGGAAAAGCATTGTGATTCAACTGTTGGGATACAAAGAAATGCAAATGAAACAACAGTGTGACTTTCCCCTTGGGGTTAGAGGCCAAGGATCTTTCACATTGATCCACTGTGTGCTTAACATGTTCATAATCGCCATAATCTAATCGCCTTTTATGATGAGATTACTGGTTCTGTGGATGAAGGGAAAGCAGTGGATGTATTGTTTCTTGACTTTAGCAAAGCTTTTGACACGGTCTCCCACAGTATTCTTGTCAGCAAGTTAAGGAAGTATGGGCTGGATGAATGCACTACAAGGTGGGTAGAAAGCTGGCTAGATTGTCGGGCTCAACGGGTAGTGATCAATGGCTCCATGTCTAGCTGGCAGCCGGTATCAAGTGGAGTGCCCCAAGGGTCCGTCCTGGGGCCGGTTTTGTCCAATATCTTCATAAATGATCTGGAGGATGGTGTGGATTGCACTCTCAGCAAATTTGCGGATGATACTAAACTGGGAGGAGTGGTAGATACGCTGGAGGGGAGGGATAGGATACAGAAGGACCTAGACAAATTGGAGGACTGGGCCAAAAGAAATCTGATGAGGTTCAATAAGGACAAGTGCAGGGTCCTGCACTTAGGACGGAAGAACCCAATGCACAGCTACAGACTAGGGACCGAATGGCTAGGCAGCAGTTCTGTGGAAAAGGACCTAGGGGTGACAGTGGACGAGAAGCTGGATATGAGTCAGCAGTGTGCCCTTGTTGCCAAGAAGCACTTGGCATTTTGGGATGTATAAGTAGGGGCATAGCGAGCAGATCGAGGGACGTGATCGTTCCTCTCTATTCGACATTGGTGAGGCCTCATCTGGAGTACTGTGTCCAGTTTTGGGGCCCACACTTCAAGAAGGATGTGGATAAATTGGAGAGAGTCCAGCGAAGGGCAACAAAAATGATTAGGGGTCTGGAACACATGACTTATGAGGAGAGGCTGAGGGAGCTGGGATTGTTTAGCCTGCAGAAGAGAAGAATGAGGGGGGATTTGATAGCTGCTTTCAACTACCTGAAAGGGGGTTCCAAAGAGGATGGCTCTAGACTGTTCTCAATGGTAGCAGATGACAGAACGAGGAGTAATGGTCTCAAGTTGCAGTAGGGGAGGTTTAGATTGGATATTAGGAAAAACTTTTTCACTAAGAGGGTGGTGAAACACTGGAATGCGTTACCTAGGGAGGTGGTAGAATCTCCTTCCTTAGAGGTTTTTAAGGTCAGGCTTGACAAAACCCTGGCTGGGATGATTTAACTGGGAATTGGTCCTGCTTCGAGCAGGGGGTTGGACTAGATGACCTTCTGGGGTCCCTTCCAACCCTGATATTCTATGATTCTATGATTCTATAATCTTTGGGTTGAAAAATATGTCCACCTGACAAAGTTTCATTAGGGAAGATGCAGACAGATACCATTCTAAAAATAAAAAAAGAAGAAAATAGGAAGAAGGAAGAGAAGAGAAATGAGTGCAAATGTGCAACATATTGGAAGAGAAAAAGATGCAAAGGACAATAAGAGGTATTCCACCACAACAGCTTTTCTCTCCCTTAACTCCCTTCTGTTTAATCCATCTTTCCTATTTTCTATCACCATCTCTTCTTCCCCCACCCCAAACTCTTCTCATTAGCTCTCCCATGCACCAGTCTCTTTTGCCTTTCCTCATATTGTTTCCCTGTTGTCTGTTTTTCATCCACCAACTTTAAACACTTTCAGATACTGTATAATTCTCTTCCAGGGGCCAGTGGTTGCCTGCGGTGCTTCTGTTCTGCTGAGTCAGCTTTATAGGAAGCAGCACTTAATGGCAATCACTAAGAGGAGATGGTGCTTCTGGCCATGCCAGTCCCGTATATTAGAACAGTAGAGACAGAAGCCGTAGCAGGAAGAAGTTCATTATCAAACTTTGATTAGTAAACATTTCTGGAAGGTAAATTTTCAAACTACATCATAAATTTCAGTGTAGTTACAGTAACAGATTTGAAAGTGGTGAATAACATCTAAAAAACTACAGCATGCCTTGTACTGTCCCAAAATTTTGCCTCCTTTTGGGAGAGAACTGAGGACTGAGATCCTTTCTAAGCATCCAATATTAAAGTTATAAAAAAAGAAAAAAAAAAGAAAGACTGAAAGAATAAAAATAGATTTATATTAAGAAACATCCTTAATACAATAGATGATACTTCAGCCATGCAATTCCCTTTACTATTAAAAAGGTAAAGGAAAAAGGCTCTGACTTACCAATATACTAATTTTGCAAATCTCAGTGACCTAGAAAAATATTTCCTCAAATAGTTTATATTTATATACTATATATTAAAGGGCATACAGTTAAATTTCTTCATAGCCATTTGGTAGATTAACATTCATCAATTACCCCAGCTGAGAGCATTTATTGAAGTAATTCTTACTTTAGCTTCTGAAGTTGGTTCCAAAAAGCACAGGCGATTCCCAAGTCCCTCAGCTGCCAGGCAGAACTTTCGCTGTTCTTTCTGAATGTTGGCAACACACTGAAGTACTACTTCATCATCCTGTCAAGAAACACAAGAACTAGTGAGAAAATATAAAATACCTATAAAGTTTGGAGCAATGACATATGAGCTACATTATTACAAGTCTGGGATTTTGCATCTGTTTAAAGTTTGCAGCGGTATTGTATCTGTGAGAGTCCCAGGATATGAGAGAGACATGGTGAGTGAGATAATATCTTTGATTGAACCAACTTCTGTTGGTGAAAAAGACAAGCTTTCAAGCTTTACAGAGTTCTTCTTTAGGTATTACCTCACTCACCTTGTCCATCTATTTAAAGACAGTCATGTATCCATATTTTCACATGTGCCATTAGAACGTGAGGGCTTTAATCATATAACTACTTTTTAATCAGGGACCAGGTTAGGCAAAAATTGGAATACATCATGTTTATATGGTGCTGAATTGTTTTGGAAGTTTATTTTTGTCATTTTAATTTCCTCATCTATAAAAATTTGTATTTGGAATAGGACATAAAGAGTGTTTTGCTAACAGTTTAAGTGAACAGAGTGAAATAGAAGAGAAAGGAAAGCAGGTTTCTGTCTAGCAGTAAGTAAAATGAACAACTTTGAATTTGTCCTGATTGTAAGTTATGTGGACTGGGATAACTGCATCCAAGCTAAAGCTTACTTCTCTGAGTTAACAAGAAAAGAATCTGAGTCCTTTGCCAACATCTTTGAGTTTAAGAGACAACTTTGGCCCAAGTTCACTAGAGGAGGAGGCAAGTCTGAGATCATACTTAAATTTTTCAGGTCTGTCGACTGTGTGGGTATGTTGGATGGAAGCCCACTACACTAGGTTCAGGTGATTTTTCCAGACTAATTTTCCATATACTCCTGTGGAAATACCAACATTGCAGGATCACAGTATTGGAGCAACAGCCAAGAGAGTGCCAAGATTTTTTTCTCCAGGATATTTTCACAGTATGTTCTATGATAACAATTTTTTAAAAATCCAGCTTTTCCCAACAGTTATCAATCCCTTTGATTACACAATTTCTCCTATACTTAGGATAGACAATATCTATTGCAATGGTTGGCTAAGATTGACTACAAAGACTTCTTCTCTAGCAGCTCAGGATGCAGAGTGAGTAGAAAGGGAAAAAAATGAAAATTGCTTGTTCACAATCTTGGTAAATAAAGGGCACATGAAGTTAAAACTTCCTAAAGCATTTCTTTGGTGTCAACAGGAAATACTGGATGTAACTGAGTTTGCCTTTACTAATGTACACTGTTGCCTTCTCTGCCATACACAAGTCATTAGCTAAATTTGGGGCCCAATCTACAGTCCTTGCTTAAACCAATGACTGCAAGAGAAATGTCACCCGTGAATGTAAGACTGGTCCAAAGTAATCACAGTTCCAAAATAAAACTGTATTTACTTCCACTTGAAGGTATGTAATCACAATGGGCACTTTTAATCAAATGTTATGGTTTCCTGGACTATTGCTGTTGATATGCTTCAATCAAGGCATGTGTCAAGAAGGAACCCCTCCCCCCCCACATTTAATCTAACAATTGCATATTTAATAACTCCAAAAAGATAGTAAACATCATTCCTCTATCTGGTAGCAAGTAGCAAACCCCACAGGCAGCTATGTACAACAGAGAATTAGAACGATTCTAACCTGGACCCTGAGACACCTGGGCTGTCTATGTGACCCTAGCCAAATCACAGTGTCTCTGTGCCTCAGTTTCCTATATGTAAAATGGGAATAATAGCACTTTCCTTCCTCACAGGGGTGTTTTGAGTTTAACTACATTAAAGATAATGAGATATTATGCTAATGAGGGCCAAATAAGTAGCTAAAATACATAATCAATTTATACTACAAATGACATCTTTGTAAAGGAAAATAAAGTAGTAGCTTTAAGGAGGAGGGACTGGAGATATTCACCATTATACACTCAAACTATTTTGGGGATATCATTGTTGCTCCACCAAACTACAGCTATAAATCAACTTGTGAGGCAGTGAAAAAGGGTAACTGTTATCTAAACTGTGGATGGTATACATCAAACAAGGTTCTTAGCCAATACTGGAGTTCTTCCACTGCATTAGAAATTCCCTGGTTATGGTATCACACATATTCTGGAATAGATTATTGCTTGTATTTGTTTAAAAAAGAACTAAAAGAAATTATTTTGCCTTATTTACCAGTACACTACAGCCACCATCTTGGATTCCCTAGCTGCACAATTTGAAGACATTTTAATGCTTCATTTAATTTAAAAATCTTTGAGCATTACCAATGATCAAAGAGACATTTTATATCTAAAAGGAAGCTTTTAAACCTTCAAAACACAGGGCCCACATAGATTCACTCCTCACAGCACAAATCTCCAAGGTAAACAATATACCAGAAAAGGAGGAAAACGAGTTTTATTTTCTTCAAATTTAGCTCTACGTGGGCAATTTTACTATCTAATTATCCTGTTATGTTTTAGTTTTTTAAACATTTTAGGAATTATTGTACATCACATTCCGAAAAGAACACTTTATAAATAACCACCAAGTTCTGCAAACCATTACTCACTTCATAACTTAGATGAAAGATGATATAAGCATGCCAAGATAGATTAGTTGTGGTTTTCAACCCTTTTAGGATACACCTGCTACTGGCAAATAATGTAACATATTTTAGCTATCAGGTATTTCACAGTCCATCAAAATATACCACATAATAAATGCCTACAGAAGAAAAAAAAGGATAAAATAAGAGAAATAGGGTGTTTCCACCTAGCTACAGTGTTATACTGGTGTAAATTATTCTGGTCATGCCAGATACTTCAGCATGTGGAGATGTTATGCAACAGGTCACTTGCACAGATATCATCAAAAGGCAACATTGCTTCTTCTTTCCAAGTACTGTATGCAGGTAAAATGCTGTATTACTTAGTAGTACCACAGATAATGACACTACAAAAAAGTAAGAGAATTTAATCTGGGAGGGACAAAAGGTTTTTGACCTTGGAAATAAGAGGAAGTCACCATTACATTGGAAATACAAAAGCAGAGCATGCTTTTATCTTTTTACCAGATGGCTACTCTCCGCCTTGTTACTATTCTTTTCAGATAATCTCTAACTAAACTACATGGCTGGCTACTATATTTAAGACAGACCATTTGGCAGTTGATGACAGTCCTATAGTTAGTTTTGTATATCACCAGCCACACAGCTTGCTAAGTGATACAGAATGCATGTTCAGCAATTTTCATTTCCAAGGTTGTTTTTTTTCTATAGAACATAGTGTATTGCCCATTGGGAGACAGGCAGCATTTTAAAGACCATATTAACCTTTCTTTTTGCCACAACCCTCTCCTATAATTTCCTCCATAATGTATTCTTTCATATATCCTTCAAATTCTTCAGTACAGAGATGGTTGCTGCTTTCTTCAGTTAAAAAATTAAAAAGCAATCCAGCTTAATAGTCCACTATTCAATAGTCAAAGAGTGTCAGATCAATAAACAGAGGCGGACATATATCTCTACCAAAAGTTTGAGAAAGAAAAAGAGAGAGATATAAAATGAAAATACAAAGATATTTTCAACATTTTTCTTCACAATACTCCTATATCAGTACTCCAACATATGTGCCCTTGAGAGACTCAAAATCAAGCTAACAGAGACTAAAATGTCCAATACCCAGGATTAGAATAAAATTGAAGTTTGACACGAACTATGTTTATCGCTGGACAATTTTAACTTATTGATAAAATAGAGTCAGAATTATATTTATTTTATTTTTTTTAAACATTCAACTTGCTGTGTATATTTAGTTTGTATATGGATTATATCAATATATTACACATACCATATTAATAGTATACAATACTTATGCATAGCAGAGGCATTAATTACAACAACTCCATAGTTAAGATTGTGTGATGCAGTTAAAGTAGGCATTTACTCCCACTGATATTAGGAAAAATTAAGTATTACCTTCCCAAACCCTCACTCCTTCCTTTAAAAGAAAAGAAAAGAAAAGAAAAGAAAAGAAAAGAAAAGAAAAGAAAAGAAAAGGTAGCAAAATTTAGTTTGTGAAAGTTAAGTGACTCTGTTCAACAAAGTGAAAAAGTGAAAGTAATACTGACCTATTTTGGGAAAATTTCACAGGTTTTATACTGTCTCATTGGGTTCCTGTAGTTAACAATGTAATTTAGCAACCTCAAACTTCTAAGCGTAGATATTGATAATAAGAAAAGGAGTACTTGTGGCACCTTAGAGACTAACCAATTGATAATGTCACCAATGATACATTAAATATTGACACCATGAATTATTTTTACATTTTTCACTGTACTCTTTTTCACTTATACCACAGAACTTGACAATGAATGGATTTTACTATGGATGAGAGAAGACTTTTTACTATGATGAAGCTGAGGTATATAGAGCTTTAAGAAGTAAAACAACTGTGTGTGTGGTTACTACACCTTTATGGCCTGGAACATTCTGGATGGACAGAACTCCAAAAGACATGTCAGTCAAATTTTATGTACAGCTCAAATTACAGACTGAACAAAAGAATGAAAAGTGCTGCACTGTAAACTTGTAAACAAGGACTCCCTGTGCCAACTTGATTGTCCTACTTTATTTTTGTGTGTGGTTATAGTTATCCAACTAAAGTCACCATAGATAAGGGCATGAATTGGTTATTTGGCCAGGAGACAACAGAAGTCAATATAAAACACAATTATCCAAAGCCTGAGCCAGGATTTATTGGGCCTAGGACAAGATGTCAAAGTTGGTCCCAGCCACAAGCAATGACGACTCTCCCTCTCTTCCCTAAGTCTATTCCTCACACATCACATCTGGCTGTCCACTAATTGTTTACTTCCAGGGGCTCAGTTCCCCTTTGCTTCTGCCCCTTAGTTTTTAATGCATCTTCTTGTCCAGCCCAGCATACACAGTCTTCATTCCACTTTAATTTCCTTCAATATTTGACTGGCATGACAAGCTATACAAACGTTGCTAAAGTGTAAAATAGACTTTGTTACTCAGATCTCTATCTGAGGTGAGCATGACTTGTCCAGGATGGGGTTATAGCCTAAGTTCCCTCTACATTGCGTGGCTGCGCAGCAGTCTATTAAGCACTGCAGAGGAGCTCAGGGCTGCGTCTGGCAGAGATCCCTTTCCCTCAGCCCTGGATCCAACCCAGCCTAGCCACAGACGTGCCGTGGCCGGGAGATATGCGCACCCTCCCCCTTCCCCAACCAAGCCCGGTCTGGCCCGGAGCTGCCATGGGAAAGGCGCCTCTCCCCTGGCCCCAACCCAGCCCCGGCCTGGCCCTGCTGCAGCCGTGAGAGAGGTGCGCCACCTCCCGCAGCCCAGGTGCTGTTGCGGGGAGAGAGAGCTGTGGGGAGTCCTCTTGCCCCGTCACAGCCCAAATTGCTCATCCCTAGTCCCACCCCAGAGCCCGCACCCCCAGCCAGAGCCCGCACCCCAACCCTTTGCCCCAGCCCTGAGCCCCCTCCCACACTCTGAACCCCTCGGCTCCACCCATCATGTGAATTTTGATATATGCACCAATATGACACATCACCTCCATACTGGTGCACATAACAAAATTATTTCCCCACATGCGAGGGAGAAATTAGAGGGAACATTGGTTATAGCACCAGGAAGCAAATTGCCATTGCAATTTCTCTCTTCTTCAGTAAAAGATCACATTCTCATAGAGCTAAATCTGAATGTACAGTTCCCATCAGTACGGTCCACTTTATATGTGGGTAAACTCCAACTGTGCGCCACACTGTCCAGGTTATTTGTGATGCTAATAAAGATGATTTGGAGCAGTGGTTCTCAACCTTTTTAATAATGCAACCTCCTTAAAGACATCCTGGGGCCCTGTCATGACTAGTTTCCTCTTTAGGAACATGAGATGGACATGGTGGTTGCACTTTTCAGCTTAAGATCCCCTGCTTTTGAAGAAAATATTAGTGCACCAGATCTAAAAAGTCTCCTTACAGGAAATTCTCTTTTTCTCTTCTGTCACTATAAGAAGCAAAAATTCAGCTTGATTTCCTCTTTAGATGGAAGAATTTTTTTTTGTATTTAAATACTGAATTCTCTAATCTGTTCCCTGAGTAACAATTTAAACATTCCTATTTGACAATATCTACTTAATAAAAAAAAATCAAACTCATTTAGGTTCTGTTCATGTGCTCCCTGGAGTAATAATTCTCTATTTATACTAAAACACACACAACAACAAAGGAAACAGCGACACAAAAAACACTTCAACATGGAGTTAGAGTTGCTGTCAGCAAGGGCGCCAGAACCTTTGTAGAAATGGGGGAGGGGTCCAATGCCAAAGGGTCCCCTTCCTCTTTGTGGATGGCTGCTCTGACCGCGAGCCAGGTGTCATCTCTTCTGGTGCCACAGCAGCGCCTGGTAGGCAAAAGTGTAATTTGCAGCACCTCCCTGGCAGAATCTATTATTCTGGGGTGGGGGGTGGGTGGGGGGAAATCTGCAGGAGACATTATTTCTGTGCTTATGTTTCTTTTGCTAAAAAGTGGGAGGGCCATGGCCCCCTGTCTCTCCGCCTCCAAGATACAGCACCAGTGGCTGTCATCCATTCCTAAATAATATAAACACTAAAAGTAGTACAGGAAATCTTGCATTAATATCCTTTCAGAAATAATTTATTCTTTCATATATAGTTATCTTTCCACCAGTGAGATCGCTGTGTGCAGTGGCAGGCAAAAATATGTACAAAAATCAATTTTAACAGAACGATGACTGAGTTGCTGAGCAGTGAGTCAGTGATCTACTGAATCAATACACGCATGTTCAGCAGCTATTATGGCTTCTGCTCAATTCATCAGTTTTCCAGCACACTCAGGATCTAAATGAAACTGCTACATGATGTTCTTGATTTATGTTGCTGTGGATACTCCCTCTGAGGGTTTGGCATTCTCTTGTGGTACAGTACATACAGCCCAGAACTGAGAAGCACAGTGCAAAGGTATATATAATACATTTGAATCTGTATAGAGGCTGTATTTAATAATGCAACCAGTTTTACATGTTTAGCTTGAACTAGTTGGGAAAGATAGACACCACTACATTTACTTGGATACTTCAGGTTGCAACATGCAATGTGCCCCAACCCAAACCCATGTATTCAATACTTTTTCTCAAAAATAAGGATGAACAAACCCAAAAATCACTGAACTGCCATTGTAGATGCTTGTTGAGAAATAAAGGATCTTAGCTATAAAACTGTAATAAAAATAAGCGGTTTTTTCAAAGGACAATGTCAAATTTTGTTTGCATACTCACACTAAGTGTTATGGGAGTCATATCTAAAACTGCTATGCAACTCTTTGAAAATATGTCCTATAATAGCAAGGAGACTGGGCAAGGGAGCGAGGAGGGAACCAGAATTGGGGGTGGAGGGAAAACTAGGACTTGAATGAAGACCCCAGAGGAGTAGATTGAACCTGGTTGGGCAAAGAGGTTAAAATTGGGTGAGGAGCTGGGAAATGGGTGATGGGGGTGGGGGTTAGGATGAGGAGATTGATGAGTAGAGACAAGGGGAAAAGAGGTTGAACTTCTGGGGAACAGAGACAGAAGGGTCTGCATCCACTAAAGAACACTCCCTGTAGGAGCCCAGAATGCAACCCAAGATTCCCAAGTTTCACCATTCCTCTGCTGTCAGCAAATATCTGTGAAAACAACTAGCAAAGTGTTTGTCTCATCCCCCTCTAGTGGCTGGTCCATGTAGAGGATGACAGCCTAGTATTGCTATCAGTCACTCTGTGAGCTAAAGCAGTCTGTGATCTTTGCTGTGGAACAAATGATTCCAACCTGTGCTAAATGAGTTCTCATATCATTCCTCTTTTTATTTTCTCTTTTGTTATCAAGTTTAATTCACTCTTAACTACCTCAGTCAATCTGTCCCTGAGGAGATTGGTTCCCCTTCTACTGATGTGGAAGCCATCCAAATTATACAGCCTCCTCTCCTTACAGAAGGTGGACCAAAGTTTCACAAAACCAAAACCCTCCACCCTAAACCACTTACCTAGTCAGTGGTCCACTTCCAGAATCTTGTGCCTTCTGTCTTCCTTTGCTTGTAGGACAGGAAGGATCTCATGCTTCTGAGCTCCCTGAAGTAATCTATTCTCTGCAAGACAACCAGCTATGCAGTATTATTCGTTATTAGTAGAACTATCATCAATCCCTGCCCATTGACTTCGGAAGCCTATTCAATCTTAGAGTGACATCTCTTATCTTCACTCAGGCAAGACAGAACCCTGTCCTGTTGTCTGCTTGTCCTTGCAGAATGTTCTTTTGATTCTTCTGAGTATTGAATTCCCAACAAGGATAGTTGGTCTTCCTTGGATTACTAGAGAACTCTTTGTGGGCAAGCTTGTTTTCTTACAGGTTGGGCCTAGCTGCCATCCACAGGTATGTCCTGCACATGTCACCATACCCTTGAACCAGCTAGATCTGGAAAGGTATCTTCCACTGTTTCCAGGTTCAGCACCTGGTATCAACTGGAATCTTCTAGCTGTGTGAAATTCCTCCTGGTCCTCTTCTCTCTGGTGACCACAGCCTACTCATCCTCATCTGTCTCCAGTCATGAAGAATGTTCATTTCATTAGAGTAGAAACCTTCTAATCTATATTCAGGTAGGTGTGGTTTTCCAGGCAACTTTTTCAATTACAAGCAAGCCGTCTCTCAGGTCTGAAGAAATTTCACATCCCTCATTCAATTTACATAAATGGAATCCTACTGGATGTATTTAGTTATTTCAGCCAAAGATAAAAAAAAAAAATCTAGTAATGAAATATTTGTGCCCACAGAAAGTTTAGACACCCTCCATGATTTTTTTATACTTTTCCACTTCAAATAATTAAGTCAGCTCAGAATTAAGCACCAACATACCATCTTTCTATATAAAGCACAGCATTTAGAAAGTCCCCATTTTCTCATACAGCTGCAAGTAATTGTTGTTTCAATCTATTCACTAAAAGAGAAATAATGCTGCAATCTAAGTAACAATATATACTAGGAGACAAATCAGAACAGATGGTCCTAACAACGGAACACCTGAGATTACTTTCCTTTCTTCACTCTAAATTACTTTCTCATCACTAAATTCTTTCACAAAAATAAGAAAATAAATGTTGACTTGTGTCATTTTTCTACAAGAATGTCAGACATTTCTCTCAGATATAGGAACAAAGAAGGAAAATGTCAAGTTAGCAGTGCATTATCTATTTGGGCAAAACTCAGAAGAGATTATTGTCATATATTTCACACATATATAGTTACACTTAGGTAACATAACCGCATAATAAGCAACTAGTTTCACTGCTTTTATGCCCCCAATGAAATTCAAAGATATTAAAAGGGCTCAGAATTTAGAGGCAGAACATTGTTTCAGATGTATTTATTTTTAATTAAATGTTCTAAGGATATCTATGGTGCCCATCCAGTGGTCTTGGGTACCTCTTCCACCAGTTATAATTACAACATAAAACTGACAAAGAACTGCCCACATATATATCCACCTCAATCCACACCCACCTCAACAGCGTTCACAAAGAAAGAAAAAAAGATGGACATTGTGAATTACTTGGAAGGTTAAACTGATGATCTGACAGAGCAATGTGGAGGGAGCAAGTACCAAAATTCCTTGCAGAGAACACCTTGTCAGCAGTTCCCTCTTGTTTATACTGAGGAAGCTCTAGCTCAAGCACTGGGCCAGTTTCTCTGCCCTTGCTCCTGCCTCTTTGCTGCCTGAGTGGCACAGAGGAGCCAGAATCTCTCAGTAACTGCCAAGTTGATCGGTTGAAAGGAATTCTGAGCTGGTGTTATGCTGGTGGAGCCAACTTCTATACCAACCACCATTTCCAACCCAGCATCAGCGGTGTAATGGACCTTTGCTCTGCTACATCAAATCACAGCTGGAGTAGTGTCCCTTTAGGAGCCATAGCCAGCTGTTGTAAGTTCGAATGCCCCCTTAAATACAAGTTGGAGCAGCAATAACGAGCCCCCTTTTGTTTAGTGGGTCTTGGTGCAAGAGACACTGTGGCCCTCTATATTTTCTATGTATACTAGCTAATACAATAACATAATCTCTTTGACAGCAATGTTTCATGATCTGAAGAGTTAGGGCTGAGAAAGAGAGCATATTTCATATTTCTCATTATTATTTTATTGTGTATATTTTCTGTTTAATTTTAAACACAGAAGAGGCAAACAACTACCTATATTTCAGCCCATTTCCTCATTAGTAATCCATTTGGTAGTGGGGGTTGAGTTGGCATCCCAGAGAGCAAGGGGGTTCAGAAGCTTACTAAGCCAATAGATACGCCAAACCCCAACACCCCAGGTATCTTGCACAGGCCACTGATAATATTTAGCACTTGTATAACACTTTTAATTTGCTACCTGCCCCAATAACTGCAGAGTAACCTCTGTACAGAGGACCAAATGAGAGTTAAAAATGCTTGGAGGTTCCAACTGTCACTAATAAAAATACAGGAAACATAATTTAAAAACTTTGAGCTCTTTGTGCAAGGTCACTTGCAGTATACTGTTAGACAACATATATATAAACTTCAGGGCAAAAGACAACAGCTCCAAAATGCAAAATAAATTAAAAACAAACAAACAATGCTCAGCTAGTGTTTGTGTGTATTAATTTTTGGTATCTAAATACACATTGGCAAAAGATATTTTAATGTCTTTTCATTTAGTATAAATGATCATAACAGCAGTCCTTACTAGTTACACTAAAATTTATAGTACAGAGTTTAAAGAAAGTCCACTTATCTAGACTTAAAATATACAACATGTTGACAAAATAAAAACAAGATTCTTAACCTAAATTAAACAACATAGTTTTGTGGATTTTTGCCCAGCAACAAACTATCTCTGAGTTTTTAATATCTGGGTTTCACTATTTGCTGTAGTAAACCTCTGTTTTTATAGTGTTTGCACTATTCCATCTTTAAATCTTCATTCTGGCTTATTTTAGAAAGAACCTAGAAAGCCAAATGCTGTATGTTTTTATGCAAAGCTGTAATTACTTTTCAGTACTTTCAGATATGATTAAACAAACACTTCGGGTTCAATCCTGACACCTTACAAGAAAGGTGTATAAGAGAGAAGTTTGGGACGATCTCTATGTACTATGAGGGCGAAAGGATTTATACCACACTTTGGTTTGCTTTACTCTTACTGCGGATGAGGACATAGGTGCTCTTTTATGCTGTAGTCCATCCAAGCCCTCCATTGTCAGTTTCTACACCTCTTCCCCCCCACAGATATTTCCTTTTATGTATTTTGGATTTGTCTTCATAGTCAACCCCCTCAAACATGTTTGTGAAGATCAACATCTGGAAACTATTATCTGGAGCACAATTATATTTCTATAGAATGAACAGCATTCCAAAGGACAATCATATTTATTCTCAAAATACATAAAAAGTGTTCCCTATCACAATAAATATCTATGGGGTTCTGTGGAAAAAAATAGTTTTTAATTACATCATCATGCGCTAACATAATTAGAACTGGCCGAAACTCAGGATTCCTGGTTTGCAGGAAATTTTGACATTTCAAAGTTGGTTTTGTTCTGATTTGGACTGAAACTAAACATTTTCAAGAATTTTTTTCCCCTTAATCAGAAATTCAGTGAAATTTTCATTCAGAAAACACTGACACATGGTATTTCCAAAATGAAATGTGCTCCCCAGGACCCCAGCAACTGGTGACTGAAATTTGACATAACTCTTGTCCATTTCACCAGGCTAAAAACATGTAGTGCAAGGGACAAGAATCATGTCAGTTGCTGTCAGCTGCTTTCAGTACTGGCCGGGGAGTCTGGAGGCCCTGGAATAGTCTGCACAGCAGTTGCTTCACAGCTGCAGACCTGTAAGGCCTGGGGTCCCTAACCCCAGGGCCATCTGTATCAGAGAACTGTCCCAGTGCCATGTAACCTAGAAACCCTGGGGTCCCCAGGAATCCACCAGGAAACCACGCAGGCTTTGAACAGAAACCTACCTGTGATTTGATGAATGTTCAAACCCAAGATGTTTCCCTGACACATTTCAGGTTTAACAAATCAGCATTTTTGAGCCATCTCTAAGGATAATACATATTCACAAAGGGGTGCCTGTGCCACCTTAATTCTGACATTTCCTAACTTGTGAGTGCTTGACTTTGCAATCTTGATATTCTTTTAACATTGTTTTTAATGCAATATTATATATACTGTAATAAAGAAGTCTCTGTATTTTTGAGCCTCAATCATGAATAGTGTTGAAAAATAATAAATATATTTTAAAAAATTAAGTATATGCCAAGAAGATATTGCGAATCTTCCCTGTTGTGAATGCCTTGGTTAATGAACCACCTGTACCCAGATCAGATGATAATTACTGTCATTAGAAGTCTATATTTTGTGTACAATATTCTCTGAGTGCTCACATTTGAGACTGACCACATTACAAACCAATGAATTACAATGAACATCCTTAAAAAGCCTACTATTGAATTTCACAATTATTTTTTCTCCAAAAATTTTAATAACTCAAGATGCTTACAAAACTGCAATCAAATTCACTTCAGACTGATTAATTGTACAAAACAAACATCATGGGATTATCACTTCAGCATAATCTTCTCAGTAAAAGGAAACAAAATCAAATATTTCTCCTTTATGCAACTTTCATTTAAAAACCATCTCAAAAATAAATGGAAAACTTATCAAAAAATAAAACCCCAGAACACAATGCAAACAACCCTTTTTGTACTGTTTGCTTTAGATTGAAGTAAAATACCCATTATGAAGCACTGCAGAAGACAACTTTCACCGAGTTTAGTAAGAGCTTGTCTACAAAGGGCGTTATTCTGGAATAGCTATTCCTGATTAACTCAGTGTGTGAATGCTCTTTTTCTGGAATAAGAGTGCCGTATTCTGGATTATTTCAATCCATTTTGGAAGTGGATTAAGATAATTCAGAATAAAGTACTCTTATTCTGGAACAAGAGCATCCATACAGGGAGTTAATCAGGAACAGTCAATCTACTTTAAATTCACAATTCACCTTATTCCAGATTAATTTTCATGTGCAAGCAAGCAAGCCCTAAAACCACTCCGCAGACAAATTTATAAACTGCTCAGTATAGAGGGCAGAATCTTGTCAACACCACAGATAAATTTTGCACAGCCCAATTTATGTCATATTATGCAAATTGTACCAATTTATATTTTGCAACATTTTGCATATAAACATTAACATCATCTTTAAAAATATTGTGTGAATTTAAGGCTGAGGAAAGGCATCAGCTTGAGGGTACATCCACACAGTGCGCAGTTGTGTGCCTCCCAGCCCAGACTGACAGATTTGTGAGGCTTGTGCTACCACTCGAAAAATAGCTGTGAAGCCATTGCTCTGAAGTTGCAGCTCAGGCTGGAGCTCGGCTCTGAAACTCATTCTCCTTCCTAGGCTTCAGAGCCCACACTCCAACCTGAACTGCAATAGCCACACAGCTATTTTTAGCACGGTAGTGCAAGCCCCAGTCTGTCAACCTAGGCTGGGAGGCTAGCTGCCATTGGCCGGGAGGATATACCTTGAGAGCCTTAGTGAATGAAGTCCTCTTATTTCAGGGAAACTTCTCAAGCTCATGTCTCCCAGTATGATTCAACCCAAATCTAAGGGGAGAGACTTCCTCTGTAGATAATAAGATAGTTGAGTCTCCATAGTGATTTCACTGAATCAGTCCATTAGTGGGCATATGGTTGTATGACAGATGCAATGATAAAATTCGTTATTTGATATTCAGTTATGGTCCCATGCACCTCTCATTTAAGCTCTAAAAACATCTACAGCTTTCTCTCTCTCATTTATATGGCTATTTATTCTCCAATGATGGAAGGGAAAGAGCTTATACTCTGCCAGCATGAAAGCCATCCTGTGAATCTCTTCCACTATCCCTAAGTCACTTTCACCCCTACACTTCTTTTCTAGTGTTTGTATAAGTGCTTGGCAATTCTTAATAAATACAATACCACCAAGTGACCAGTGTAGTGAATTCTCACAAATGGCAGGAATTCCCGACTCAACACAACGTCCAACGTTCTAGAGAAGATATGCAAAATTCACAACCATGCCATAGGGTCTATCATCTTCGGAAGACAGCACTTTCAGCTTTGCCTAGTTTTTTAATTTTAGGTTAGATTTTGTAGACTGATGGGAAAAAATAAAGATAATCATAGGGACAATACACAAAAACAGGTACACATTTCCAAATGAGGAAAAAATTCATGACCAATATTCTAAGTGAAATACACCCATATAGGACTAACCTGTGCTAGTCCTCTGTAGGAATTTTGGGGAGGTGGAATTTGTTGAGAATTTAATTCTGATGTAGTTAGATGCAACTATGTTGTACTAATCCTTCTTCAGTCTTCCCCAGACTTTATTGTTTCCACGCATAACTTTAGATTTCAAGATCTGCAGGGCACACTTTGTGCTTTTTGTCTGGCACATTTGACTTCCAATAAAGGGCGTATACATTCAGTCCAATAATGATGGTTAATAAATATGTTTGTCTCTAACCAAAGCTATCTATCCTTAGCACTGAAATGTTGGGGCAGGTCTACACTTGCACCGCTGCAGTGCTTCAGTGAAGATGCCACTAAGCCAACAGGAGAGTTTCTTTCATCGGTGTGCGCACTCAACCTCCCTGAGAGGCCATAGCTATGTCAAAAGGAGAAGCCCTGCTGTTGACACAGCGCTATTTACACTGGAGGTAAGGTCGGTACAACTGCGTTGCCCAGGGGAAACTGGTATAACTGCGTTGCCTTGGAAAATAAAGGTTTAGAGTCTGATTCTTATCTCATATATATTGGTGGAAACAGAAGCGGTTCCACTGAAGCCAATGGACGACCAACTGGTATAAATCCTGTGTGAGGTCAGAATCAGGTATTTGATGTCTTTTTGAAAATTTGTTGTGGACAGGTTAAAGACTATTAAGTAAATGTTAAATGACAATGAATAAGCATATGAAGCACATAAAAGCATATAGAGAGTGTTTTCTCAAAGAATGAGAATGCTAACTGGTCTATGAATAAGGAAGATATAGTCGATTACACATAGCTAATATCCACCTTCATTCATCATGCCTAATTAATATACCAGCTGTAATAAAATCTGTATGCAAAAGATGCAAATGTTGAAGTCTAAGAACAATGTTGTGTAGGCAGCAGCTCTGCATGGCCTTAAAATAATATAGAAAAGAGAGAGAGGAACAGAATCAAACTAACTAGTCAGAGTATTTCTTCACTCAGTGGGGCATACCATTTCTCTCTCTCTGTAGGTGACAAATGACTTAGTTGTAGACCAAATTTCACAGTTTCTGGCTTTAGGCTAACATCATATATACAAAATTCTGTGACCCATACATCCTCGGATTTGCAACACTAAAGGAGGAAATAGGACAAGGATGACTCAAGACAGCCAATGTGTATTCCAGTTCAGTGGATGGGAGTAGTCATAGTTTATGAATTTCTGCTCCAAAAATAATATAAAATTATAAAATTTAGCACTACTGTTGCAAGAAAAGTTACTTCACTTCCATTACCATGCTGTCTCTCAACAGTTATGGTTGATTTGTTCTTATCATTCTAAAAACATAAGCCTCACACAATAATATTTTTAAGGGAGACTATGGGGTCCCATTTGCCCTAAAAATAAGGTTTTGAAAAAATAAAGTTTTAAAGACACCTTTAGACCAAAAGAAATGTTACCAGGATTTTATTGTTATTATTATTATTATTAATAATAATCTGTAGTGACTTAATTCTGTAGGCTGTCTTGCTAAATAACACGGTATCATTTAATTGGACTTTGACCACTGTAAAAGCAGCTTTGATTTAGTTTTCTATATGAACGTTTGTATTACAACTTTATGATCTAGATATTAAAATTTTCAGAAAAATAGCAATAGGGGCCTCATTTTGTAGGCTTTTTCAATGAATAATGTGATGAACATAAAAAGACACTTAAAAATGTGAAATTTAATCAAACGAACTAGGACTGGAGAGTAATACGTTTATATTTGCTTGTCATCCTATTAATGGGGCTCAGTTTAACTTTGCAGGCTCTTTGTATTCAGTCAATAAATCTAATACAACTTCAACTTAAAAGAAAAATATAGTTTAGAATTAGTTATTATATGTAAAATTCATATGCAGAAATAAAATTCTTTAGTAGTATTAGCTTTTTAGTCAATACATTATTTTTGAGGACTTGACAACCAGCTTATATTTGTTTTATTGTATGCTACTGCCTTGAAAATTCATAGGCCATATTCATCAATTTTTTATATTGATGTAAATCTTGAAATTAAAGTTATCTTTTAAAAAAATCAATGAAAAACCCATTCCTATGCAACCTTTGCAATACTGTGCAAGTGCTTGAGAATCTGAAAATGAAACTGACCAATTGCTCAAGCTGAGCAATTTGTAAAGAACATCTAAAAAAGCACATTTGATTTTTAAAATTATGTCAGTTTGTTTATATATACAGTGGCATTAATTAATAATGTTGGACTCAGAGTAGCAGCCGTGTTAGTCTGTATCCGCAAAAAGAAAAGGAGTACTTGTGGCACCTTAGAGGCTAACAAATTTATTTGAGCTTAAGCTTTCGTGAGTTACAGCTCACTTCATCAAGTGAGCTGTAGCTCACGAAAGCTTAAGCTCAAATAAATTTGTTAGTCTCTAAGATGACACAAGTACTCCTTTTCTTTTTAATGTTGGACTAGATCACACTCCCTCATCATCCAGGTGTAGAACCACCCTGTTCCACATGAAAGGGGGATTCAGCTGCCTCCACAGTATAGTCCCTCCACTACTACCTGACCTTGACAAGGCAGTACCCTCCACATATTTAGAGTGGCTGCTTACGGAGGCAGGGACAGAAAGTAACTGCGGACTGGAGTATAGCCAGGGTTGAGACATCATCAACCTTTGCATTTGCAGACCTTACCTGCAAAGATCCCCAAGGTGCCATTGCAAATAGTGGGAATGGGTGGGGAGAAGAGGACCTATCAGCTACGAGGAGGCTGGGGCCTGAACTGCTGTGGGGGACATAGTGTTTCCTGTGGTCCCTAGAAATATGTCAGGTTTGGTGCCTGGTCATGCATTCTCTTCTGGGGACTGTTCTCCCACCGGTATTCTAATGCCACTGAGTGGGATCTCTGTGAGGGACTTCTCATGGAGATTTCCACCCAGGATCCCCCTCCAGTGGGCTTTAATATAGCCTGCACAACAGTTAAGAAAAATTGTTTTAAAAACCTATGATTGAAATAAGGTTTTGGGATATAAAAGTTACAAATCAGTATTAGATAAAAAAATTAATTTTGTGTTTTACCATAGACAATATTTGGAGACATACAAGATTGCGACTCAGTTTCTCATAAGGACTGCCTTAATCCTGTTTCTGAGGTGATACTGTAGAAGCAAAATTAATGTGTGAAATTAATTTTGAGCTTTGCTAACTCTTGACTAATTAATACATTTAATTTTGTACTAATTTTGTATATTAGTAGATTCTAGTGATATGAAGAACATGGGAGATACCTATAGTAATGTTATGACTGTTTACATAAGTCGCAGGCCAGCTGGCCCTTTAAGACTAGCTGGGCTCAGCCTTCCTGTAACTTTGCAACCCAGTGACAATTAGTGACTCCAGCTAAAGGTGTTAGGGAGTTTTAATTATGACAATTCACACCAGCTGGGGGAGAAATTCAAGATGGACTATATAAACAGAGTTGAGCAATCAGAGCAGGAGTCAGGAACACTAGCCAGGGAGGGCTGCTGCTGGAGATAGCCTGGACGAACTAGCTGGGCTGGATTCCCAGGAGAAGCACCCTGGTAAGCCTTCAGGGGGTAGCCTGAACATTTAGAGAGAGACTGTAGAAAAGGTTCCTGGGAAACCACACAACTCTAAAGGGAAAAGAGCTCAGGGAGTAGCCAGAAAGACAAATATAAAACCTCAGCCTATGGACAAGTGAAGAAAGAACCAGGGAGGAGGAACTGTGTTTGTCCAGCAGGAGGTTAGAAATAAAACAACAGAGGTTGAATATGAATCAACAAAGCACTCAGACCCCAACAAGTGGGAATTATGACTCACTGAAGGATGGGAAACAGAGATTGTGTTTAAGTTATTACATGTTAATAAACTAGCCCTCAAGACATCGCTCCAGTCTTCACCATGTATCGAAGAGCCCGGGGTAAAAGAGAAAGAGGAGAGATGCTTCTGAGCTACCTGAGACCAGTAGGGGGTGCTGCAGAATAGGCATACATACTTATATATACAGATGTGTGGACATGATGGTTATTGTGGTATGGCTGATTCTATGGAACCCAAAGGATTAATTCCAGCTAGAGCTCTCCTCAGATATCCAGAAACTCAGGAATTACTCGTTGAATTACCAGGTGCTTAAATGGACAATACAGTGAATCCACTGTTGAAAGACTATCTCCAGTCCATGTGATAAACACAAACCAGTGTGGCCAGATTAAGAATCCCTGTTCGGAACCTCAGAAGATCTTCAGGTGGTAATTCTTAAAATGGATAAAAGACTGATAGTGGAAGGAAAAATACAGACTGGGGGCCAGACTGTCAAAGAGTCAGAAGTTTCAGAGATGGAGGCTGTCTCACCCAGCCCCAATGCTGGCACATGCTGGGTCAAGTAGGACCTACTTAAACTGTCAAGGAAAGGCTAAGTGTAGCTAAAATGATATACACATAGGCTTTTTTGTTATTTTAACCCTTTGCCTTGTCTGTTTTTTATATCCCTCTGGACCAAAAATAACACTTTTGTTTTGAAGATGCAATCCTGAATCACTGCAATTTCATATTGATCAAGATCCCACAGAGCAATATTTCAGGCACCAAACACTGGAGGTAATGCCATTGGTACACTGGAGGTGCTGTGAACTGGTGATCTAGTCTAAAGTGGGGTCAATTTCTAGATTCCACAGGTACAGGTAACTTGAAAAGGGTACCTACAGAAAGACAGAGGTCAAAGGTACAGTTCACCCCTTGAACCATAACAATATTTCATACCTATAAATGATGTAGAACTCATGTACCACTCAATCCATTATAGATGTAGATTTATTTTCTCCTCAAACTCATTCTTTACTGTGTATCTATTAAAGTTATTGATGATATCCCTTCGTGTAGGCTTCCACAAAAATATATAATACTTTTTCAGAGAGAGATTTGTAACCTTTCAGCATACATACAATATATCAAGAGGGCATGACTGAGGAATATATTCACATTCAAGTATTATACAACAATAAGATTAATTACAACTTAACCTAAAGCATATTTATTGATACCAGTTGGTTTACAGCTTTGTTATATATTCAAAACTCAAGCTAGGTTTCAACTATTAATGAATTTTAGTCCAATACCAATTTTAAGCAAATCTGGCCTATTTTATTGTCCTATCAAAACTATGTGAAGCTTGCAGTTTCCAAGATTATTTGACAATGTCTATCCAAATCAGAAGCTCAATGTGAAAATAAAGGGAACAGGATTCACCAAACAAAATATGAAAAAAAGGATTTCACATACCTTTGGAAAACAAATCACCACGTTTCTCTCAACTGTAGTTAGAATAAATGTAACATTTAGGGCAGGTACCATAAGCCTTATCCATAATTCTCCATTGCTCAAAGATTAGCTACTGGGGCCCCTGAGACTCACCCAAATGTTGATTACTCATCATGGTTAGTAAGATATTCAGGGTAAGTTAATTTAAAAAAAATGCTGAAAAAGCCTGTTACAGGTTCAATCACAGAAATCCCCTTAGGACTGTCACCTGATGTGCTGAGACTATCTCTGAGACTGTTTTCTCTGCCAGTTTGGGCCTCCAAAACCCTGTCTTGTTGAGCCAGACACGCTAATCTGCTGCAACACAGATCCAGGGTCTGACCCACGCCTCCAAAGCTGTAGACTTAACTGAAAACAGCATAGCAAGTGCTCCTGTCTCTAGAACCCAGACACCTAGTTTCCAGTGGGATCCAAACCCCAAATAAATCCGTTGTACTCTGTATAAAGCCTATACAGGGTAAACTCATAAATTGTCTGCCCTCTATAACACTGATAGCTGTGCATATCTCTGTTTGCTCCCCCAAATTATTTACTCTGCGTTAATTAATAAGCAAAAGTGATTTTATTAAATATAAAAAGTAGGATTTAATTGGTTCCAAATAATAAGAGACAGAAGAAAGCAAGTTACCAAGCAAAATAAAACAAAACACGCAAGTCTAAGCCTAATATAGTAAGAAACTGATTACAGATAAAATCTCACCCTAAGAGATGTTCCAATAAGCTTCTTTCACAGACTGGACTCCTTCTTAGTCTGGGCCCAATCCTTTCTCCTGGTACAGTTCTTGTTAGCTCAGGCTCAGGAGGTAACTAGGAGATTTCTCATAACTGGAACCTCCTTTGTTCTGTTCCACTCCCTTATATAGCTTTGGCACAAGGCAGGAATCTTTTGTCTCTTTGGGTCCCCACCCCTTCTTCTAAATGGAAAAGCACCAGGTTTATGATGGATTCCAGTACCAGATGATGTGGTCACATGTCCTGTGAGACCCCAAGCTTTCATTCTTCCTGGCCACACTCACAGGAAGGCTTGTAAGTAAACAGAGCCACTTACAACTAATTGTCGTAGTTGATGGGAACCATCAAGATTCCAAACCACCATTAATGGCCCACACTTTGCATAATTACAATAGGATCTGAGTTATATTTCATATTTCTAGTTTCAGATACAAGAATGATATATTTATGTCATACAAATAGGATGAACACACTCAGTAGATTATAAGCTTTGCAATGATACCTTACATGAGACCTTTTGCATGAAGCATATTCCAGTTACATTATATTCACACTCATTAGCATATTTTCATAAAATCATATGGAGTGCAACGTCATAAAGCCATTTTGTTTTCAATAGATGAAAAAAAGAGCCCTAGAGCCTGAAAGTGGAGACATCTTTTCACAGTTCCTCTTTACCAAGTACACAGTGGGCCCAATCACAATTTGGATTCATAGAACAAGAACTACTGCACTGGTCGGAGGGAGGGAAACCAAGCCTCTTCTCTGGATCTGCTTGGGGTGGAGAGGAACACATATAGATGGGCTACCTCCATGTCTTCCCCTGAGCAGCAATCTGCGTGTCCCTGATACTCTCTTCTCAGCACACTGATGATGGAAAGGCAGCAAGTCACTAAAACCCTAGATGAATGGAAAAACTGGTTCCTAGTCCCTTTTCAAAACAAGATTACAATGTACCTTACAGGAGTAGGTAGATGAGTGTGAGGCTCCTTTTTACCCACCTTAGTTGCTAAAGGGAAGTGTATCTTTAGCTTGAAACTCACTGAGTTTAACCCCTGGAAGAGCTCCACCATCCCTTCAAGCCTGACTCCTGCTCCCTGTCAGTGAGCCAGGAGCAATTAGTCCCACGCTGGTAGTATGCATCCCCTGTGCTTCTCCTGGTGTAGTGATCCACCACCCAATTCTCATATGCAGAATGGCACTTTGGGAAGAGCCTCATATTTCATGGCAAGGAAAGGAATTGAGTAGAGTGATGGGGAGTCGGCCCCCACACTGGCCCATAAAGGGTTAACAGAACCCTAGGGAGAATGTGCAGGAAGCAGCCAATTAGGGAGGGGTTGGAAGCAGCAGCCAATCAGGGCTGGGCTGGCCCATTCAAGAAGGGCTGCAGAGCAGCGTCAGTCACTCGCCGGAGCTTAAGGAGGGAGGTGGACTGGCTGCCTTGCAGGCTGAAGGCAGCAAGCACTGTGGACAGAGCAGTGCTGCAGGCAGAAACCCTGGGAGCTAAAGGCAGCTCCTGGCAGGCTGCAGTGCTTTGCAGGCTGAGGTCCTGAGGCAAGGGCAAAGAGGATGCCGGGGCCACGGAAAGTGGCCTAGGGAAATCTACTGAGGAATCGTAGGGGGCGCCGCAAGCAGAGGCCATCTACAGGGTCTCTGGGCCAGGACCCAGAGTAGTGAGTGGGCCTGGGTACCCCCCTTCCTGCCCCCACTCGCCACTGAGGAAATGGCTAGACTAAGGGACTGTGGCATCCTCCTGGAAGAGGGGAAGCACAGTAGTGCAACACAGCCAGGGGGCTGTATCATGAAGAGGACACTGTGGTCTTGAGAGTGACCTGGGCCCAGGAGCAGAAGAAGTGACAGTGGCAAGACCTCACCAGAAGAGGGCGTACTGGTGAACAGAGCTAATTCCCAGGACAGCCAGCAGGAGGTGCCACAGTGGTGAGTCACACCCCGTCACAAGTAGCCATAACAGATGTATGGTAGTCCCTTGGAGGGTTCTTCTGCCTTCAGAAGACAACTGTGCTTCCATTGTGGTCCAGAAAGCGCCACACGGTTTTCTATTGGTTTTAATAATCCACCATAGGAACAGAGATATAAGGTGTAAACATATGACTGAAGCCACTGTCTGATAAATGCACGAAGGTAGGACACACACACACACAGAGAGTAAGGTCAACTGAACTGCAGCTTCAGAAAAACAAGAGTTGCATGCCAAATAAATGACTTTGCCCTTGTTCCTCTGAGACTCTGCAAAGTGTTACAGAAATACAAGTTTGTTGTTTGTACCATATGATTTAATGAAAATATGCAAGGTGCACTCACACAGGGGTGACTACATATGAAAGAGGATCAACAATCAATACTTAGGATTTAGAAAACAACAATCAAAACAAATCAAATGTCTTATAATCGAGCGTTTCTAACATCTTGCATACTTGTCAACATTGCTTCCAAAAGAAGTACAGATCCTATGAGGTAGGTGCTAAGACACCACAGGGGTGAGCATAGTGTAAATACTCAGACAGATTAGATCCTAGGTTATTTGCTGATCTGTAATAAAGGTCTTCTGATCTAGCATTTCACTCACCCATCCAGTCTCTAATGGGAGTTAAGGATTACCCTTAGTTTAAAATCAGCACCACTAGCATAAAACACACAAACTCAAGTCACAACTACTGTGCAAATGGAGAGAGAGGCTGTCAAGGCTGAATCCCCACTCAGTCACTTTGAGTACAGAAGGTGTGGGGCCTCAAGGATTTTAAAAATTAATATTTGCCACTCCAGGCTTATATAAAACTCCCAAGGTTACAGATTTTCTCTGACCTTGGCTTGGTAAATGCTGGCACCACTCAAATGCAAAAAAAAAAAAACCCTTGGACCCTTGGAAGGAGCACTTGGGAATTCTTTTCTGTGGGGTACCCTCAAGCCCTTTCACCCCCTCTCTAGGGAAGAGCTGAGAAAGAAAACAAAGGAAATTAGCTGTCGCTACCAGCTAATCAAACAACATGCACAAACCTCTTAGGACACCAAGAATCCAATCCTGTTCTTAAAAAAAGTAAATTTTATTAAAAACAAAAAGTAAGACAATACATATGGAACTTAGGCATTTGCTATATTTTAAAAGAGCAATTCCAAAAATTAAGCTTTCTTGGGCGTTAGCTTAAAGGTTACAAGCAAACAAAAGCATCTGGGATTAGCACAGAGGAGATCCACAAGCCAAAATAAAAAAAAATAAACCTAACTGCATCCGTTTAAACATGCCCTGGTATGAAAGATGAATTTTTATACCTGGTTGAAGCCTTATACAGCACTCCTGTTTATAGCATTGCTGCTCTGTGTCAACTCAGGCTCAAATTTAACAGCCCCCATCCACACACACATGCAATAGCTCAGAGGTTGGACCCTGGGTCCCAGAATACCACAGCGGTGGAGGGTCTGAGCCTGAGTCAAGCCAGGACCCAGGGTTCATGCCCTATTGCTTTGCAGTGTAGACAGCCCCAGGCTGAGTACCCTGGGCTCTAAAAAGGAAAACAAACTGAGGATGGTCCCTCTACTTCTTCTGAGGGTCAAAGTGGCAGACACTCTTTAGCAGCTTTCCTGGTATGTAGCCCCTGCTCTGTGAAGCTAGAGAGCACTCTGTATTTTAGCTCTGCTTCCCTCTGAGTGCTGCCTACACTGGGCCTGGATACTCCCTTCTAAGGGGCCACCCCTCTCCAGGCTTGACAGGCCTCACAGGTGCACCAGCTTGCGGCTGACTGTGCCGAGAGCAACTCTTTAACCCCTTCCTGACTGAGGTGGGAACCTGTTGCTCCATAAGCACAAATGATCAGGACACTCATTTTATGTTTCAGCCACAAAAACGCATCCTTCTTGAGCACAGCGCCCTCCAAAGCCATGCTGCAGCATTGAGTCAATACCGATTCAGGGGGAAGAATGCCACTTACTGAATCACAACTCTACTTCTAAAAGTACCTGGGTTTTCCCTTGGATGACTCATTCATTCAGACTGGACTTACCAGACCTCTCATCCTATGAGACTAGACAGGGTCAGAGCACAAGAGGGGGAGATAATGCATTCTTGACCAATCTTGCCACAATTTTATCCTATACATTTCTGGGAATTTTTTGTTTGTTTGATACTTCTAGATAGTCATTGGTTAGAATTTGGTTCACAGCTAAAAAATCTGATAATACACAAATTTCTCCCTCATTTTTACAGCCAACAAATTTCTCTGTCAGTATCACAGTCAACTTTAAAACTGGCCTCCTTTCTTTAAAAACAATCTCTACAATAGGACATTTATATTCTCTTAGCAGTCTTGGAAAAAATATCTGATTTTTTGAAAAGAAAACAACAAATGGCAGAGTTGATGAATTATGTCATTTAAATCACATACTGAATACATATTATTCTAAGCAAGATCTCACCATAGTCCTTATAACCATATGATTATTTGTAACTTCATTTTCAAAAAAACTTCTCCACTTGAAACTAATTATGATTTCACTTCCCACTCTCTAGCACAGGGGTTCCCAAACTTGGTTCACAGCTTGTTCAGGGTAAACCCTGGTGGGCAGCGAGATGCTTTGTTTACGTGAGTGTCCGCAGATACGGCCTCTCGCAGCTGTCAGTGGCCAAGGTTTGCCATTCTCTGCCAATGGGAGCTGCGGGAAGCAGCATGGGCCGGGCCACTGCTTCCTGCAGCTCTTATTGGCCAGGAATGGCGAACCACGGCCACTGGGAGCTGCGAGTGGCCATACCCATGGATGCTCAGGTAAACAAAGAGTCTGGCGGCCCACCAAGGGCTTACCCTGAACAAGCAGCGAACCAAGTTTGGGAACCCCTCCTCTAGCAATTGCTCAGAAAAAACTCTGATATCATAGAATCATAGAATATCAGGGTTGGAAGGGACCCCAGAAGGTCATCTAGTCCAACCCCCTGCTTGAAGCAGGACCAATTCCCAGTTAAATCATCCCAGCCAGGGCTTTGTCAAGCCTGACCTTAAAAACCTCTAAGGAAGGAGACTCTACCACCTCCCTAGGTAACGCATTCCAGTGTTTCACCACCCTCTTAGTGAAAATTTTTTTCCTAATATCCAATCTAAACCTCCCCCACTGCAACTTGAGACCATTATTCCTCGTTCTGTCATCTGCTACCATTGAGAACAGTCTAGAGCCATCCTCTTTGGAACCCCCTTTCAGGTAGTTGAAAGCAGCTATCAAATCCCCCCTCATTCTTCTCTTCTGCAGGCTAAACAATCCCAGCTCCCTCAGCCTCTCCTCATAAGTCATGTGTTCCAGACCCCTAATCATTATTGTTGCCCTTCGCTGGACTCTCTCCAATTTATCCACATTCTTCTTGTAGTGTGGGGCCCCAAACTGGACACAGTACTCCAGATGAGGCCTCACCAATGTCGAATAGAGGGGAACGATCACGTCCCTCGATCTGCTCGCTATGCCCCTACTTATACATCCCAAAATGCCATTGGCCTTCTTGGCAACAAGATGCCTTCAAAATGCCAAGTGCTTCTTGGCAACAAGGGCACACTGCTGACTCATATCCAGCTTCTCGTCCACCGTCACCCCTAGGTCCTTTTCCGCAGAACTGCTGCCTAGCCATTCGGTCCCTAGTCTGTAGCTGTGCATTGGGTTCTTCCGTCCTAAGTGCAGGACCCTGCACTTATCCTTATTGAACCTCATCAGATTTCTTTTGGCCCAATCCTCCAATTTGTCTAGGTCCTTCTGTATCCTATCCCTCCCCTCCAGCGTATCTACCACTCCTCCCAGTTTAGTATCATCCGCAAATTTGCTGAGTGCAATCCACACCATCCTCCAGATCATTTATGAAGATATTGAACAAAACCGGCCCCAGGACCGACCCTTGGGGCACTCCACTTGATACCGGCTGCCAACTAGACATGGAGCCATTGATCACTACCCGTTGAGCCCGACAATCTAGCCAGCTTTCTACCCACCTTATAGTGCATTCATCCAGCCCATACTTCCTTAACTTGCTGACAAGAATACTGTGGGAGACCGTGTCAAAAGCTTTGCTAAAGTCAAGAAACAATACATCCACTGCTTTCCCTTCATCCACAGAACCAGTAATCTCATCATAAAAGGCGATTAGATTAGTCAGGCATGACCTTCCCTTGGTGAATCCATGCTGGCTGTTCCTGATCACTTTCCTCTCATGCAAGTGCTTCAGGATTGATTCTTTGAGGACCTGCTCCATGATTTTTCCAGGGACTGAGGTGATATATGTGATTACTGAATATTCTACGGCTTTCCTAAAGTTCTAGGCCTCAGAATCCTCTGTGCTCATGTGCTTTTATCTCACATTCATCTAACCCAGCATTTTTCAAAGTTGGGGGTCACTCTGTCAGTCCCCAGAAGCGGCCAGCAGCAGGTCCGGTTTCTAGGCAGGGGGGCCACGGGGCTCTGTGCACTCCCACTGCCTTGAGCACTGGCTCCGCACTCCCATTGGCCAGTTCGTGGCCAATGGGAGCTGGAGGGGCAGTGCCTGTGGGCAAGAGCTGCGTGGAGCCTCTGCCTAGGAGCTGGACCAGCTGCTGGCCGCGTCAGGCACAGTGCGGTCTGTGGTGCCAGGACAGGCAGGAAGCCTGTCTCTGCACCCCAGCTGTGCCACAGATTGGGAGCCACCTGACGTAAATCCATGCCCCAACCCCGCACCACAAACCACTGCCCCAGCCCTGAGCCCCCCCAAACCCGGAACCCCTTCCTGCACCCCAAACCCTTCATCCCCAGCCCCACCCCAGAGCCTGCACCCCCAGCCCAGACCCCCTCCTGCACCCCAATTCCCTGCCCCAGCCCAGAGCCCTCTCCCACACCCTGAACCCCTAATTCCTGGCCCCACCCTACAGCCCTCACCCCCACACCCCAAACCCCCCATCCCCAGCTCTGTTGGGTCGTGGGCATCAACAATTTTCTTCAATTGGGTCCTCAGAATTTTTTTTTTTGGAAACCACTAATCTAATCCATATGCGAAGGGGATGCATGGGGCAGAGGGAGAGGGGGAGAATGCAGGGTCACACCCACCAGATTTCTGCCTTCTGACAGAGGTTTTCAAACTGTGAATACTGTCACCTCCTGCCAAGAGTTAGTGGACTGACAGGCTCGCTCGGGCCCCTGGCTCTCTGTGCTGAGAGAGCTGGGGTGGCTAGGTGGCTGCCCGGCAGCCTTCCCTGCCCTGATCCCTGAGCTGGGCCACCTCTGCACAGCTGGACGCTCGCCCGGCTAAGTGCATGGCACAACTCTGAGCTGCACCCCGATGCACTCTTGCCTTTTCCCTGAAGGAGTGTGGCACGGGCCAGCAATGCCCCCTTGAGCTAGCCCCTGGTTGCAGAGCCCAGATCCCATGAGATGCTCCCTGAGGCTTCTGCTCTGGCGCTCCTGGTTCTGCGGCTTCTCCTCACCCAGAGGCGACATGTGGGGCGATCACATGCCTCCCCGACCTTTAAATTGTGCCCCCTCACCATCAAGAGTTATGCATCGTCTCTACCCATATGTCATCATGTTGGGCAGCACTGCTACCTAAACTCCATGAGGCACCACTCAGTTTTGTTTCAAAGATCACAATACATACATTCCATGTTCATGGCATAGCAAAAGTAGCCAAAGCCAGAGCCTTATGAGCTCTGCAATGTGGTTTGTGGCCATGTGAATTAAGATGGCACATTTCATATTGCGTCTTTCAGTTTCTGCAGGATGCATGCCCATTTTTAAGAAGAGAAAGGCTAGCATGGCAGCCATCAGCTTTACTTAATGTAAATTAGGTGCATCCTTTGGGTTCCTGGCATGTTAGCAATGCAGCCCTCATATGGTCAAAATCTGCATGCCTCTCCTATAATGTTCTGCTCTAACTCCCTTTTCTCTCCTCTCACCAAAAATAAAACTGCTGTCTGCTTTGGATCCAAGATTTTCATACCTCATTGTAGTCACACTTGTTGTATCATCGCTTTATAATTCTCGGCTGTCAAGAAAGTTGCTAAAATAAGGTGAGCTATTCTTTCCAAAGGGCATGACTCTCCTCAGAGTCTCCTAAGAGTGCCTTACCTGTACAATGTCCTCTTACAAATTTTATGTCAAAGTCCCAACTTTTCTACAAGTTCCTAATTAGTTTCTTCATTCTATAATCAATATTAAGGAATACTCTACCACTAAAAATGACCCTAAAATCAACATTGCAAGTTTTACAACCAATATTAGTTTCTGAACTAAGTTATAAAAACAGGAAATTGCTTCAAATAATATTTTTTTAGAGAACATAAAACAAAAGTATACATGTGCGCAAACATATTCAGCTACCTACAATTTCTGTAGGCATATTTTAAGATCCCAACATTGAACTGAATTAAGCCCCTTTATATTATGCTAATATTTTGCTCCAGATATACAAACACAATCACATAATCCAATTAACGATAGGTCATGTAAACATACCTTATGTTTGACTTTCTTCAACTTTAAATGTATTACAAACAAATCTTTTGACAAACAATATATGTGTTAATTTATAAAAGCATGTTCAGATAAGACTGTAATATTGTATATCAGAAAACAGCATAAGAGAACATGAATAGATTTTAAATATCCATTCGTTTTTTTTAAAAATCATTAGTAGGGCTAGCCTTATTTTAAGAACTTATTATTAAGCATTTTCCAGATTCTTCCTGCAAATTAAGAACTTTCTTGATTCAGTAGTAAAATGTCAAAGCCTTCCTTTCTCCCATAAGCATACGAATTTCTGCCAATAAACACTGCAAACTGATCCTGACGATGACAGCAGAGTTATTTGATGGAAATCCACACAACACCACCTGATGACCCTCAAAAGAGTCTATAAATAGAGCTGGGGTTTCCGTTGTCAGTTCGCTCCCTTAGTGGTAGTTGGACCAAAGCCTAATCCAAGCTCTGGAACATACTTCCGTATCTTATAACGGGTCACTAGCATGTCAAGCAGTAGGCAAACCATTAGACCATCAGACAGGAAAATGTGAAACATTTCGCATATAATTGTACTTCTTGATATAAAATTATTTTACACAATTGAACATGATATCCATGATCACCAGGAAAAAAAGGTACAAGAATGTTTTTCAGAATACATTCATCATAATCTCTGTACATTTAATTAAACAGGTTCCTCCTCTGCAAGCTTTGTGAACGACAGCCGCAGGTGCAGCTGATGTTCAAGAAACATAGCTGATGCATACATTTGCAGTAACCTGAGATTTCTAAATGCATTTCTGTGCCAAATAATTTCCTGCTCCTTACTTGACCCTAAAATTGGCCTCTAGAGCTCTGTTACTAATTGCACATATTCTTAGTTTTCCAGTACAGCAGCTTTAGAAAATTAAACATTGAATACCTGACCACTAGGCTTCTTACTTTGGGAGGACCTCCATTGCAGGTCATAGGATTAGTCATTGATGTATACATACTGATTGTTGTCTGACTTTTTAATATACTCTGTGTGAATTTACATTGTTGCTTCATATTTTAATAGTGCCTTGGAGCCAAAGTGCTGGGTAATGGTAACAAAGGGACAAAACAACAAATGTAACAAACAATTAATACAAAAAGAAAATTGACAGCCCTAATAAAAGCAAAGTACTGGGCATACAAAATATTTAACAAATCATCAGAACTCATGTTCAGAAGATAAAGATAGAGTTTGAGATTATATTTAAAATGATGGAGAGTAAGAAAAACAAACAGAAATAAAGGGTATTCCATAGAGCTGGGCATTTTTGGAGAAAATAGAACAACTGAACTGTGGTAAGGAGAATGGTGAGAAAGCGAACTCACAGAATGAACAGGATATTAGCAGAAAACGGTAGGACGCACTTGTTTGACTAACAGATTTTCATGCTAATGCAGACGGATGAGAAATCAGCAGTGATGAAAAGAAAGAAGACACATGTAAACTGCAAAGCAAAGGGGGGAAAAATCAGGCAAGCTACATGATTTGTATCCTACTGAAGTTTTGGAAAAATGGATTACAGAAGCTCAGTATAAATAGGATATCGAAGCAGAAGTATGAGATCACAATTGCATTTATTATTAATAAATACAAAAGGGCTCAGGTTTTATAGTGCATGTTCCCTTTTCACAATAACTATGAAAACTAGGACTCTGGGAAATTTTTGGATGGGCAGGTTGAAAACCTAAGATTTTCTGGATATGATCAGTTTTAAACCACATCTAACAGATGCTCTAGGGCCAGAGTAGTTTAATACATTAGCCTTTTGCCATTGGATACCAGGGTTGTAATATGGCTAAAATAGTAAGTGAAATGAGTTCACATTGCAAGAACATTCAAATTTGCATCACTGGCAGTCTGCTCAGGAAAGGCCAAAGACTAAATAGCAAAGGAGTCACAGATTAGGATTTTAGATAAATTAATAATGTGGGGGTAGTTTAAAGCACCTTCCCACACAATGTCTATGTCTACACAAGCACTATTAGCTTCCCTTGCAGCATGCAATAGTTTACCAAACTTAAAATTGTTCTGATGAAAGTCTAAATGTTCTTTACAGATGGATGTGATAAGAAAATAAAGTACAGTAACTCAGACATGATAGTACACATCTCCTGCAAGAAAGGATTTATTCATGGAGAATGCTTTTAAATGCAAGATCAGATATCCATAAAAGATTCATTATAGGAATAAAGCTGAGCTTTCATGATTAAAATTTTGTCTAAATGTAACAAATTACTTCCACTTCATTTCTACTGAATTATTAAATTTCAGTGGCACAAACTCTCTTAGTTGTTTTATACCACACATCACCATAGTTTCTGAGTGCTGTAGGTAATAGCTATTTTATGTACTTAAATTCTTCTAATTGCAGATCTGAAAAATGGTATTAAAGAATATTCAAATTGAGTCTTGTAGAAATGCACTAAAGTTAAAGTTATTTTATGCCTTTCAAATCAATCTATATTTTATCTTTCTTGGGCAATAGTCCTCCATGCTGATATTGCACTCTGTACATGCCTGCTAGATTCCTGTGAATTCTTTGAGGTTTCCTATTAAAATTAAACATTATATTTACTCGGACATTTTATCAAATAAATGCTCATTACTATTGTGTGTTTCCCCATATGTTGCGTTGGTATGAGTCTTTGCACAAGTCAACCAGGATTAAAAAAAGAATGAAAACACCAAAAATGCCAGAGCATATTTATATAAATCTTACATTAGGTATCTCCACACTTTAAAAGATGATGTTGAGTGGCCGTGTGTTTTTATAGAATGCATACATGATGTAACATAGGTACTTTTTGCTTTTTGTTTTGTTTTTAACACCAGCAATGCTTCAAAACTTACAAGCATACAGTCTTTCAGTAACAAACTCAAAAACAGCCCAACAATATTCTAGCTGTCACACTATGCATGAAAAAGTAACATGAAAAATGCACTTTATCTGAAATAGCACCACCATAGCCACCATGTATTTTACTATCTGCCATGAACATCTCAACATAATAATTAGCCTAAGAAGCCACAGTACTTTCAATATGCCTATTTGCAATGGCATTACTCCAACTCCACTGAGATGATGGTCAGCTAGATTTTTTTTTTTAAATGCCAGGAAATATTTATTTAAAAATCAAAGATTAAGTAAACCAATCCAAAACAAAGGAACAAACAAAAAATGCAATTAAAGCTACAACATAAGTTTGGCAGCATGAAGTAATTAATATTCTTGGGTGCTAACCTTGCTAGCACTGAAGTAAAAGGCAAATTTTCTGACTGATTTTAATGGCACGGCTAATCAAACAATAAGAGGCCTGATATTTCACATGCTTATTACTGGGTAACAGTGTTAGTCTTTACAAAAATGCAGAACAATTTAGAATCTTAAAACATCTGACTCACTGAAGATATGCATAATAAGCACTAGGAGACAAATTACTCTTTTATTGATCATTGTCATTAGGAGGATTAAAACTGTTATCTTCTGCAAAACTCTCTTTCTTTTGTATATTTTTACAAAATGTTTATGTATAGTCACACATAATATCCCCATTTGTACTACCTGCCATCAATATGTAAATGTTCTTATTCAAAATTTAAAGTATAGCCACTGAAAACAAAAGTTGACATCAAAAGTATTAAGACAAAAATTACCAGTTCTTTGTACATATAAATTGACGGTGTAAGGCATAATACTGATACAAGGTTTATTTGCATATCTTTCATGTCCATAAATCACATCTTATTCCAACACTAAGGAAAAATACAGTTGTTAGCATAATTATTTTGTTCTGATTAAAAATAGTGTAATAGCCTCTTGATTGTATTTGCCACTGATTCTATCAAGATACAAAAGTTAAAAAAATCTTTTATCATTCACTTAGTTGCAAACCTCTTTATAGAGTCCTTGTTCATTTCTGAAGTCTGTACTACTCCTTATCTCGAAATCAACCATCACTTCCACTAATAAATTATAGAGCCAATTCTTAATGAAGTTGTCAATGAAAACAATGAAATGTTATTAAGCAACCATTTAAATCAGTCTTACTCTAGTAATTTTATCAGTGGACATTTTCCCTCCTGGTTAGATCTCCTCTAAGAGAGTCCAAACCCTCTATCTACACTACACAGCATTTCACATCACTTCAGATGACACAATGTGCTACCTAATTACATCTAGCCTTATGAGGCATGTGGTATCATGTCAACAAATACCATCATATTCTACTGAGACCTGACAAAACACAAATTTGATATTCCTTCAGCATGGATTCTACAGTGTTTGAGTAATCTCAAAAATAATGTTTAGGTAATGGTTATAAGATGCAATTAGTTCATGTTGTACTTGGGGAAAAGCTTCTTCGGTTCTTCCACAAATAGCCACAAGGCTACAATGGTCTGACTGGCATGGCTGGTAAATACATAAACAGAGGATGACTAATTTGAGATCCAGAAAACTACCCCTCCTGCCCAAGGGTGTAGAAGCTATCTAATGGTGGGGCTGGATTACTTACCCAGAGATCCTAAAGTTGTGCCTGACTTGAAAAGGCGAGGGTTCCTTGTTGACTGGGCAAGATCCCTTCTAATTAGGATTTGGGTACTTATCCCTAGCCTGAACGTGTAAGAGTGTCCTTCAGGCTGCAGCTAAATCCCTGGTACTTTATGAGGGCAACAGCTCCAGTGAACAGTCATCTATTCCTTTAGACTTCAGCCTGCAGAATATTTTTTAATCTAGTGCCTTTCATCTTTTTGTTCAGTTTCCTTCTGGAAGTGACTGCTCCAGAGGGACGTGACAAATAATAGGCGGGAGTAAGAGTGAGGCAGCATTGAAGGTCCTTATGGGAGGGGAAAGGGAGAAATTCATAAGAAAGAAAAAAATTTGTGGTCAGTTTTTAGGGTGATTGGGAGATAAGAACCTGTGAGTGTCGTTGACAGATAAAAAAGGGGTGAGATGGACTTTGGAAGGGTCTTATTTGGGCACCAAGCTACAGTAGCTGTGTTCCTTGATGGCCACTTCATAGTGGCTGAAAAGGCTGAAAACTACCACAGACTGTGGATTATATAAGATCTTATCTATCTTATCTATGAGGCATCTGACTGGATATAAAACAGACCTAGCTAGGTGATGTCACAGGAACATTACTGATGCAGTTGATTCCTGGCAAGCATACAGTGCAGTATGGTATGAAAACAGGTTTGTTAGAAAACTGTGAAACGTATTTTGTGAGTCAAATTATATATATGACTAACAAAATACATGACAGTTTCATATAAATAAATAAAATATATAAATAAAATAATGTTACAGAAATAGCATAAGAACATTTTAAAGTATTTTTTTGCTTTTGGATGTGTATCTGCTGATGCAGCATTTCAGAAGTTAGCTGAAACAGCTTCACGGTTGTGTTAACCATGAAACCTGGCTCATGTGTCTTATTTGTAAAAACCTGATCTATGTAAATAACAAGGTGAACAGAGTGCTAAGCGGGAATTATTAGCTGAAGACATGCTTCCCACATCCCCAGCAAAACAAACTAACAAGCCAAAACCCAAGGCCACAAAAACAGATCAGTAAGAAGGATAACAACTAAGATAGGAACTGGATGGAGAGAGTGGGGTTGACAACAGAGAATAGGGATGGCAGATGTATACAAATACATAAGAACTGCCATACCTGGTCAGACCAATGATCCATCTAGCCTAGTATCCTGTCTCCAGGAGTGGCCAGTACCAGAGCTTCAGGGGAAGTATATGGAACAGGGAAGTTGAAGCAATTCTGGCTTCTTGCAATTAGAGCATGAAGTTGCAGCCCTGACCATCTTGGCTAATAGCCATTAATGGATAAAAGTAAGTTTTAGCAGGACAAACAAAAATACATATTATCTTAGGTAAGTCATTGTGATTTATGCATGTTTAAAATAGATAGGTACATAGATGAGGTAATTGGGTAAACGGAGTCTGCATAAAGTTATGGAACAAGGGATAAAAGATAGGTGATTGACACTAGGAGAGTGGATAAGACACATGGGAAGAACATAGCAAAGACCAGAGATGTGAAAAGAGTTGCCCTGTCGCCAGGAGAGGTAATTTGGCCATTTACTTTTATTGCCTTATCTGTTTTTGCAAGTATATATGCTATTCATAGGAGATAATAGCATTGCCTTTAAAAGTACATAATGAAGGCTACAAGAAACTGTTTAAACCTAAAGTGGAGTTTATCTCCTTTTTCACCCAACAGATTGGACAGAATATACAGCTGTGATTTTCACATCATATTTCAGGTGTAGAAGCTCTGCCATTCCAAATGTAGATCAAGTTTTTCCCTGTGAAGTTTTCAAGTCACTTTGAAGATAAAAAAAAATCACTAAGATTCAGAATGGACTGTCTGCACTCAAGAAGACTGAATGATAATCTGAGGGGACAAATAAAGGCTCTCCTGCCTTATTTTTCAGCCATTACTGCTCACTGAGTGGGCTAACTCCATGCTATTATGTGTGAGTTGGAATCACCTTTTTCTAGACTTGTACAAGACAGAAGAGAAATATTGGATTCATTATTGTTGGAGGTTGTAATCATCTCCCTGCAGAGGAGCTATCCTTAAGTAATCTATTGTGGGGTCCCTACTTCAGAAAAAATTGCTTGATATTAATTATTTCCAGTTATCAGACTATATCATACCTCCATTTTTTGGTGAAGGTCGCTGAGAAGGCATCTCTAATCATTTCATGAATCTTCAGATTTTCTAGATTCTGATAATTTGTTTTAGAACTATGTTTGGGCTTGTAACTGCATTGTGCTGGTTGATTATTTTCTCCTAGCAATGAATGAAGATAGAGTTCTCCTTCTAGTTTATTAGACCAGCCAGCTACAGTTTTATTAGAAAGCCTGTGATCATTAGCAGGAGTGGTTGGAGTTACTCAAGTGATTCTGTTCATACCTCAACATCAACTCAAATGTTGGTTATAGTCCACCCCAAAGAAATTAGGGTAGCATGAGGGTCAATTTTGTCACCTCTCCTATTCAAAATTGGAGTCAGTTAGTAGAGGTAGTATGGAAACAGGGACTTGTAGTGAATTCAGAATGCTGATTTTACTCAGATCAAATGAGACTTGGTGCAGTGAAATGAAGAGCCCAGTACATTTCTGAAATCAGAAAATGATAAGAACAAGCTGACTATTGCTGAGTTCAGACAGGACCAAAATGCAGTTAACAGCTTGGAAGAAGTAACTGAAAGAGTTGATGACAGGAATATCTGAATCCATGATTGAGGGTGTTATCTCCCATTTTTCATTTATGTTTGAAATCTTGGAATTTATTAAATCTAGGACAGGCTTTGGAAAACCAAATACTAGCTGTAGCAAATATTTATTTCTAATACAGACCTAACTGTCCTAATTCTTGCCTTCATCATTTTAAGACTAGACTGCTGTAATGCATTCAATAGGGAGCTGCACATTGGGACCACAATGGAAGCTCAAGTTAGCACAAAAAATAAAAACCAAACACTTGTTGAGTAGTATCATGTAGGGAGAATGTAACTTCAATACTCTGAACTGCCCGTGTGCTAGCTCCATATGTGTTTCCAGGAGGAATTCAAAGTGTTCACAAATCTAAAGGCCAGTTACCTGACAGACAGTCTCTTTTCCATACTATCATAATGGAACTCAACACAGGTTCTCAGGCTAAAGCTCCTGGCATCACATCCTCTGTGAGGGGTCTTAAACTCTGGAATATACTTCACTGTTTGGTCTATTAAAGTCTGGAATAGTTATCCTTTTGGGCACACTGCAAAGTCCATCTTTTCCTCACAAGTATTTAGATAGGTTGGGGATTTATAGATCTGGAGCTAGAGGCTGAAAATGACTGAAGTTAGAGTCTCATGATATGGTCGGAAAAAGTGGCTTTATGTCCTATCAGAGTGTCTATTAATAGGAAACATTGATTAACTGATTATTTGAAAATGTCATATTTCTAATTGTGTGTTTTAAAAATTTGGGAATTCTACATAGGTAGAAAAAAGTCAAGCTAATAAATGGAAAGCACAAAATATAACTCTACAGGGCAAGTGTTCAAGACATGTCACATTCAAGGTCCACAGGCATTTCTCTGTGCACAACACAGGACTGGGCAACTACTGGCCAGTCACAAAAGAACACACCAGACCCACTTTTAAAAATGCAGACCTTCATATCGACAGTTTTAACGGTGCTATAAATACATTTAGGGCAATTGCTTTTAATTATAATTTAACCCAATTTGTGCCAAACCTAGGAAATTTGCTTCTCAAGCATTCATCATTTCCCACATCAGTGGAACTCTTTTTTTATTCCTCATTCATAACGGATCCCTTCTGCCTATACTCTAAAGAGTAAAAGTATGTAACTCCAAATGTGGAGCAGAGATAAATTGAAAAAAGGAGAGCTGTTAGTTTATGTAAATAGGCCTTTTTTACCCCCTCAGAAATGGGACTACTTTCACCACTGGAAAGAGCCCACATTTTTGAGTTAACTGAAATGGCAATGATTTCAGCATCATAGGCACAGCTGAGAGTTTATAATGATGTGTGAAAACCCCTCAGTTGAGTACTTTTGCCAATTGTTGCAACTATTTCATACAATCTCATGTGTGAACCCACAAGAACTTACTTCAGAATACGGGTGTTATGAACTTCTGTAAAACTAAAGCCCAGGGTAAACTGAAATTGAAACCATTACATTTATACGTCTCTATTTACCTAACTCCATCACAGCTCATCTGCTCCTTCTAATTTATCCTGCAATGAAGTCATAATGCTGAAGTTGTGAAATAAGTAATTTTCATAGCATCAGACTGTGAGGTAACAGAGAGAGGCCCTCGCACCCATCGTTAGAATAAGGACAGAGCAGTATGATGAAGTAGATTAGAGGGAAGAGGACAGAAAAGGATCAGGTAGTCTGTGCAGGAAAGATTAACTTGAAATACCAATATCTTCAATAACAGTATAAGGAATACAGATAAAATACCAGACAAGTACATCTCTTTTGGTATACAGTAAGTGTTTTTCTCAAAGCTTCTCTAAATTTGCATCACTGTGTTTAAAGCTTTATGGCAGTGGTTCCCAAACTTGTTCCGCTGCTTGTGCAGGGAAAGCCCCTGGCGGGCCGGGCCGGGCCGGGCCAGTTTGTTTACTTGCCGTGTCCACAGGTTCTGCCGATCGCAGCTCCCACTGGCTGCGGTTTGCTGCTCCAGGCCAATGGGAGCTGCTGGAAACGGCAGCCAGTACGTCCCTCGGCCTGCGCCATTTCCAGCAGCTCCCTTTGGCCTGGAGCAGCGAACCGCGGCCACTGGAAGCCGCGATTGGCCGAACCTGCAGACGCGACAGGTAAACAAACCGGCCCGGCCCCCCAGGGGCTTTCCCTGCACAAGCGGTGGAACAAGTTTGGGAACCACTGCTTTATGGCATATACAAGTTTGTGAGTGCACTAAGGCAGCGGTGTCCAACATGTGTGCCACTAGCCATATGTGGCTAATAAGCTATTGAATTGTGGCTAATGCATGTGGCTTTTTTATAATGTGGCTAATAAGAAAAATTCAAAACCACAAGTGTGGCTAACAGTGTGGCTAGCATCGAATTTCTATTGGACACCGCTGCACTAAGGGATGTAAACAATTATCAGGCAACTCACCCAACAATGGGAAAGATACGTGTTCAGAATGGTTTCATATTCTATTTCTCAGAAAATTTTGTTCGCCCTTGAAGTAGACTTATTATAAATGAGATGATGTTCTTAGAGAACTCAAAGGCTAGATGTTCAGAATCAATTTTCCTCTCTGACTTATCCGTTCAAGAGGTTTCTGTATTATTTGAAAATTAGCTGGTCTAGTGATTAACTGAATCTATTGACATTTGGAAGGTTAAACCCCTGAGAATCAAGAGGGTGCTTTTCTTGACATCATCATTTCAAAAACAAATTAGTTTGCAACTGCAGCTGGGTTCTCTTATAAAATGAGGGGGGGAAATAACATCTCCCTCTGAAATTTAATTTTCCTCCATGTGGTACAACCTTCAGGTGCTCCAGTGAAAAGGAAAAAACCCAGATTCTATAGATCATAGAACCCAAATGTAACAACAGGCCAAAATTCCATTTTTGCTCCCATTCGTCCTTGACTGGAAAAACGAAAATATCTGCTTTGGGGGCTGGATTCTGATCTGTAACATATAGCTCCAGTTTTTGTTATTTAAAAGCATGAGGATCTAAACTTGTACCCTCTTATTAGCAGTTTGGCAGTGAGTATGCTGCCCAGGTGAGGCTGCTGTTTAAACACACATCCAGCACTGGGATTCCTTGGCATTTAGCTAGACCTCCTGGCTAGGGCTGTATGAATGGTTCACAAAGAACCCAGATTTCAGAGTAGCAGCCATGTTAGTCTATATCCGCAAAAAGAACAGGAGTACTTGTGGCACCTTAGAGACTAACAAATTTATTTGAGCATCCGATGAAGTGGGCTGTAGGCCACGAAAGCTTATGCTCAAATAAATTTGTTAGCCTCTAAGGTGCCACAAGTACTCCTGTTCTTTTTAAAGAACCCAGACAAAATCAGGATTAAGTTGTGCCTCTTTTGAAATCACAAACAGCAACCCAGGTCCAAAAGTATTCATTTCTCTGGTCCTACCTCAGTTAGTAAGCTGCTAACTGGATGTTTCCCATCTCACTCTGCCCTGTGGTCACAGATCCAAAAGATCATTGTAGATTATAGGCTTCAGTAGACCTTACCATGCACCAGAGAACATTTGCTGGGGAGGATCCAGGCACCATTCATTGCCACTTGAAGATCTAGGGAAGGGAACCAATTGGACTCAACAGAGAGAGCAGGCATGAAGTTTTGCCATCCAAGATAAGTCCCTCCTGATCTTACAGCTTTAGAATTTAGGGTGAGGGTGAAGGGAAGAAAAAAGTGTACTGCAACTTTAAAAAAATCAGATCTATCCAATCTGGAACCACTAACACTACAATGCCTTAATCATAATCACATCGTTATTTTATGATATCACTGCATGGCAGAGTTAAAGTTGTTTATATACTCTATTGCATTCCCATATCTTAACAATATTGGATTTCTTTAACCATGAATTTCCTGGGTTTATAATGATTATTCTGGGAATGATTGCAACATTCCAGTAATGTATTCTACTCTTGATTACTGATATGTACTCTCAACCTTTAAATTCACGTAAGTTTTGTCCAGAAATTATATGATGCAAAGTGCCACTTGATCTGGAAGCCAAAATGCATGAAGAGAAAATCCCCACTTCTGACAGTGCTGACCTTTTGAAAATTTCACACCTGCGCAAACAAATTTTTTGTATTGGACAGCATTTGATTTGAAGGATTCAAAGAAAAAAATCTGACATAGGTTTGAAAACACCATACATGTGTTAACAAAAACTGCCTTCAAAACACAAATGTTAAGTGCAGAGATGGCTGTGAATAAGAACTCTAGATCCACAGTTCCCCACTCTGTACTTTGAGCAAGTACAGATTCTGATCTAAAATTCTTATAATGGTCCAGATTGGGCTCTTAAATCTGAACGTCTCTAAAGTTTGGGAAAGTTTGGATTTGAATCCAACTTTCACCACTTGGACCCATCGTTAGGTAAAATGAAACAAAAAGGAACTTTTCTACTGCAAGAATATGAAAAAGCTTCTACCAGGCAGAAAACACTTGGAGTTTTTTGTGAGATGTTCTTTCGTACTATTACACAATTTTGAAAATTGCACTAGGTAAACTAATTTGAATGTTTGATTTCAATATACAGTAATTTTGGCCAAGCATCCACAGGAAGCTGAATCCACCTTAGAGCCCATTTAGAATGTGATGTTACATGGCCAATATTGATATTTCAATCCACTGTGCGTGTAAGACAGGGAAGGGTAGTTTAGTGTAAGTTGCCTCCAGAAATGCAAAATATTTGTAGGAGACTTTTTTTTTAATACACTAGTCAACTTGCTCACAGCAAGGAGTCTGACCTGCCACTGAGAGAGAGTAGGCAGTCCCTGCAGCAAACATCCTCTCTAGGGGTTGCTAACCTGCTCTACATCATACCCCAGAAAAAAGAATTATAAACGTCTGTTGTGTTTAATCTAAGCACTGCAGAGAACTACTTTGTATAATGCTAATTAATGGTAAATTTTTGCTGATTTCATGAACAGCAAACAGGAGAGTGATGTTGCTAAGTGTCAGCAGAACATTCAGGAACAAATTGCTTATTCATATTGTATAGTATACTACTGGCAGAACAGAGTACTCTGCAAAGGTCTACTGTGACATAGCACTGAGCAGGACACAGCAAGCAAGGACAGCCACTGACCATTCATTGCTGTCAGCAAAAATTATAACCATGAGTTGTCAGAGGCAGGTGATTTTTAAATGTTTAAAAAAAAATCAACTGACAATGGAGCATGTTTTGCCTGCACTTATGAAAGCCATTATGCTGGTATTAATAGGTGAAAGTAGCCTGAAACAAGGCAGGGAAACTGCACAACCTGTTGCGTGCTTTTCCTCCTCAGTAGTCAGAACTGCCCTCTGCCTTTTAAAATTATTTCTGGGGCTGTATAGGGATGGGGAGGAAATATATTAAATCTGTCTGTAGGAAAACAGGATTTAATTTGATATAGTTTATGAAGAGAATTAGAAGAAACAAAACCAAGGAGTGCCACTGTCCTCTACTGTACAGAAATACTCATCTGTATCACAGACCTATACTGCTAATAGCTAGTGGAGATTCTCCTGTAATACAAGCGATGGGGGCCTCTGCTTTTGGAGCAGAATAATCTGATTTCTCAAGTGGGACATTCTGCATGTCAGCTAAATCAGTCTCCCTGTTGCACAGTGGAGAAAGGGGTTCCATCAAAATGCCCCTTACCCTAAGGGAAAGTACACAGGACTGGAAGGCAGTATATCATGAGTTAAAATCTCTTGCACAATGACGACTATGAAGTATACAGAAATATAAACAAGGCCCGATACTTTCACCATAGGTGAAATATCCGCTCCTCACCATTTTGCAAATGAGATAACTGAAAAGTTGCAAGGTCATTCTATGCACACCTGGGTAGAGAACCCTGGTCTCTAATATGGCAGACCCAAGGCAGATCTATTCCTGAGCACTACATTTGAGTCCCTTCCTACAGCCCAAAACAGAACCCTAGAAATCCTGGATCATCAGCATTCTATTGCTGTTTAGCTTGTTAGCCGATATCATCTATTTGTAGAAAGTTTTGTATTCACACTAAAAGGTATAACTATAAACGGGACTCCCAGAATGCTTTCTACTTATGCTAAGTTTTACAGTGGAAATAACTAGTAGGTAAACTATATGTACTCTCTCTTTGTGAGCGCACAACCTGTCAGAACCAATGCCAAATGTGAAAAATGTGCGAGGTATGGTGGTTATCTTCAAAGGACAATTGCTACAGCTGGGTTTGTGACTTTCAAAATACATAAGGAAACTAGATAAGAAAAGGGATGAAAGGTTTGTGGTAATATAGCGGAATCTGTAACTCTTCTGTAATAACTCAGCAGGTGGCACCTAAGTGCAAGCAGCCAAGTCCAGGAGGATCAACGGCCTAAAGAAGCATGAAGCTGAAGGATTCTGTGACAGTGGGGAGAAACTGGAGGGTGGGTGTGGTCTTGGCTGTAGTGGTGGGGAGGGGGCTTGGAAGAAGGAAGGAGGACTGTGTTGCTTTGGGTGCAGATGTGCGTGAGTTGGGGGGACAGGACGTCTGATGGTCACTGCTAGACTGGTGCCAGTGATGAACACTTTGTACTGAGGCTCATATGTGTCCTGAGGACAGGTGATGGCCTAGTAAACAAAAACCCCACCAGGCTGGAGGCACAGATTGAGCAGCCACCAGAGGAGCAACAACCACACCAGGCTTGCACATCTCAGCTTTGTGTGCCGCACCAGTGGGATTAGAGGCTGCAGGAGAGGGTAAAGGGTTTGGGCACCTCTGAAGGTGGTGGAAGAGACTGTACTATTGTTTCACTGTTGCTGTTGAATTCCCTTAGTTTCTCATCCCTTTTGGACTGTTTGGTCTATACCCATTCCCTTGCCTAATATTCTTTTATATAAATGGTTACAAAATCCCTCTGTGCATAATTGGGTTTTGTGCATCAGGAATTTCCAGTGTCAAGTAAAGGGGGCAAATGCCTGATCTGGAGAGGAATAGGTGCAGGTTCACTACCTTATGAAATCAACCAATACCTGTATTCAGCATGAGGGGGAGGCGATGATTTGGCATGCTTCTCTATTGTAACAAGGGGGATAGAAATGTAACCCAAATTCAGCTCATGATTTTGGAACAGAGCCAAGATGTAAGCTGCGAGCCTGTTCTCCAGATTGGGTAAAGTATTAATCCTTTCTGTATTGTGCTGATTTATCTATAGTTAATAAACTGATTGAGCCTGGTTATATCTAATGTCTAATCTAAAAAGGAATCAGACCCACTGGTTATCAATAAGCAAATAGTTGGCTGACAAAACGTGTCATGTCCTGCCACAGTGGCTGGTACACACACACGCACGCGTGATAATAGTTACTCCCATTAGCTGAAGTGGTTGACGTCTGGATCAAGGAACTGAAGATCCAACTTTAATGGTAAAGTTGACTCATTGGGGAGGTCACTGGGGCTGCACATAGGATCACTGTTTTCTTGACTTTTTAAAATTTAAATTGATTTATTTAATTCATACAGTGGGAAAATATTAAAACAGATTTTATAGTTAAGAACCATTATAACATGTCAATTACGGCTAAGGCTGCAAATTTGTCATGGCTAATGGGAGCTGCAGAGCCTGCACTTGTGGCGGGGGCAGCATGCGGAGCAAGGGAGGGTCATGTCACTGCTTCTGGGGAGCCGCGAGGAGCCGGGTAGGGAGCCTGGCAGCTCTGCCAATGCCCCCATTACCAGTGGGGGTCCTGAGCCCTGGGCTGCCCTCTCCCCCAAGATTTAATCAGGGCTATATAGTACAAGTCATGGACAGGTCACAGAACACGAATTTTTGTTTACTGCCTGTGACCTGTCCATGACTTTTACTAAAAAATACCAGTGACTAAAACATAGCCTTAATTATGGCACAGCACACAACAAAACACTTGCTTCACATTTCAGTTATTTGTTCTACTTTTTGACTGCTCATGTCACACACTGGTACCTGTAAGGATGAAACGTATGTCTGAGTTCAATCCCAGTGTTGCTGTGAAGTTTCAAATGACCACGCTATGCAGTATAGTAGCAGCCATGCATTTCCTGGAGTGCCACGTGAATACACAATCAAAGTGGTGAGGCTGAGAGTATGTTATCAATTTGAGTATTTAAGTACCTTCTCAGATATAAAATACAGTGAACAAGGACACAAAGTTGACACGTCTTATGAATAAAGCTGCTGCGTGGACACAGCCTACTATGTTGAAAATCGTCAAAAAAGCATGTCACCATGTGTTTTCACTTTTAGTGCAGACAAGTGAAGCCTTAGACAGGCCTTTCATTCAAACAAGAATATCAGCTTTCCTGCATCCAACTGCTAAGTTACAGGTACATACGCTGTGAAAGTTGCTGTAAATTGTAATCTCACTGATTTGTTTGATTTGCTGATTTGTTGACATGCTGAAAAATTAAGAAAGGTTGTAGAGTTGCCAAAAAAAAAAAAGTGTGCTGAGGCAGTACATACCCAGAATAATAAAAAGTTAATGAAAAAAGTTTTTCCACCACAACTGGGTTTTTAGGTTTGATTTTTTTGTTGGTGTTTGGTGGGGTTTTTTTTTTTTTTTTTTTTGGACAGTTGAGAGTCAAGGAGGAAGGTTTTTTAGGAAAACAAAAGCATACACAAGCAGAGTTCTCTAGAACCCGGGAAAGGCAAAAAGCTAAAGACAACACGCAGTCCGCTAGGGACATTGCTATACAGATCCAATTTATCTGTGAAGCACTTACATACTGCAGAAAGGGACACTATAAAAAACCCAAAAATATTTAGATAGAAAAAGGTACAATGTATTCTAGGTAATACATATTTACTTCTAGTTGCGATACAGGTTTTATTACCTGGCCTCCCATATAATTAATTATTTGTGGTTTGGGAACTATTCTGTGGCCTTTCAAAAAATGGAACCTGCAGACATCCTAAGCCCGGAAACTTTCTACCTTTTTGAAATTAAGAAAACACACACCTCGCTGGGGCTCAATAAGCTGTTCTTAAGGGATTGTGACTTGAATTCCAAAAACAACTACTTTTCAGCATGGAAAAAGGCAACAGTCCTCACTCAAGGCAACGAAACATAAAAGCCAGAGCTGAAGTTTTAGAACACAGCCATTTTTGAGTTATTCTAGAAAAAAGCAAGGATTTAAAATGGCCTTAACTTTATGATCAGATCAATCAAAAGTCACTGAAGAGTTTCTATGCAACTTTTAAATATTTTCACTACTGATTTGAGATCACGCATGAGAATTTAGCCGCAAAGGCAAATTATAGAAAGTCTGATGACTGAAAATAAAGGCCAGATTGGAAAAAGTGCCACCTGAATTTCATTTACAGAGTACATATAATTAGAACTAGACAAAAAAAATTGGCCAAAACATTTTTTGTTGAAAATGCACATTTGACTAGAGCAAAACATTTTGCATATTTTTGTCAATTTCAGTGAATTTTCTGTTGGAACAAAAAAATAAACATTAGAAATGTTGAAAGGGTTCATTTAGACGTTTTTAAAACTTCTTGTTTCAAATATTCAGGCTAGAATCACATAGCAAAACAGTAGCAGCAGCTACCACCCTTATAATCATTAGCCAACTGGTTAAGGAACCCATCTTTGGGATGTAAGAGAAAAAGGTTCAAATCCCCACTCTGGAGCAGGGACTGGACACCAGCTGTCTCCCCTTGCAGATGAGTACTCTGAGGTGGGTCTCTCAATCTCTTCTATCGAAGCAGTTCTACTTTGTATAAACACTTAAATATTCTGTGGAACAAGTACTGGAACCTGGGTAACCCCACCCACAGCTGAGTGTCCTAACCACTGGGCTACAGAGGAATTTTGTCTACCTGGCTCAGTGACTGCTTAAAGTATTATCACAAGCTTTCCTAAATTGTATGACAATCTTAGCTTTCATTTTTAATTTAAGTAGGTTTCTAGCCTCTTGGTTGAGATAATAGCTTGAAATGTGACGTGAGTGTACATTAATGCCTCAGAAACCAGAAGGTGAAATTCTTATTTATGATTTCTTTTAAGCTCACAAATCTTTTGGGCCTGACTCATGATTTTTGAATGACTTGGGTTGGCAATACTGGGTAAGAACAAAACAGACAAGCCTAACATCCTGTACCTAAGTATTTCTTTTCCTGAGAACACACAGTGAAAACCAGATCTGTTTTCTACAATTTTTTTCTCCCTTTTCTCTTTAACCAGAATCTAACTGGAATGAAAAGTGCAGATTTACTAACAAGGCACACTCCTCTAGTGATATCAAACCCATTAATCACTGACAAAAAACCATGCTTTCTATAAAAATTACATATCTGAGGTATAAGAAGTTGAAAACAGATCAGTGTAGGCTAAATAAATCATCCTGTTTATTATAATAGTTTTATAGCAAAAATGACTTTTTGTTATATGACAAGTTATGACATGTCTGAGCATGATCTCTGTAGTTCCAAACAAACATACTGGTTTGTTACATATTTATATATTTTCTAAACAGTCTCACTGGAGTGAACATGGCTGTGTGACTACAAAAGGCACAAACTACTCTCACCCCACCCCAAACAAATAGAAACTAGTAATGCTGCAGACAATTTCCATCAATCTCTCTTTCTGAATGAGCCGTCGCTTTGTCTTGTCACAAAGTTCACAGATATGGAGACAGGGTCCAAACTCATCTCATACATGGGCTTTGCTTTAGGGGTAACATAAACAGCATAATGCCCAGAGTCACTGCCACCTCCCTTATATTCTGGTGGTTAACAAAGCATTCTTGCCACAACAAGTCGGCCAAATTTCAGTAAGCTTTACAAAGGATTTCAACACCTGCTGACAAGATGGCCAACGGAAGAGCCTAATCACCCTAATTACACCCCCATCCTTTTGTGTTAGTCATTCCACTGGACTGGGCCCTCCTTCTCTGTTTCTTCCTCTCCACTGTGTTTTTGCAGGGCACCATCCCCAAATTTTCCTGTACTTTTAAAATGCCACATCATCCCAACAGGAATTGTCAAAATTTTAGGCCACCTCTTATTTTTAAGACAAATGTGTGTGTTTGTTTCCCTTTCTTCTCCTCTCATTGTGTTTTCTATCCCTCCCACACCTCCATGTTTCAGTCTTTTCCTGCAACCCTTGCATCAGTTTTTCATTATTCTCCTCTGCCCTTCACCTCCTGTGTCTGTCATCTCACTGATCCCGCCTCTGTATTTCACTCTCTCTCTCTCCGCCAGCCCTCTCCCCACATGCCCTGTTGCCTAGGTTTCATTTAATACCAATAATTCAACTGCCTGCTTCCAAAGCATACTGAATACCAAACATATGAAAGTGGATTCAAAGAACCAAAACCAAATTCTATTTCACTGCCCCTAAATTATGCATATATTTCTTGAATAAAGGCACAAGTGTAATAATTTCCAGGATTTCTTGGTTTGCCTCCATCTAAGTTTGGAATAGCTTATGTGTCATTTACTATGTGTTTGAGGGGTGGAAATTTTTAGAATGAGGAAAATCAAATGTGTGTGTTAAATACGTATACATGTAAAAAAGTTATAAAGAATGTTTGAAAAGAATACATGATTAAATAAGTCACTGCAACCATAATTCAGTGATATTTTGTACTTTAAATTGACAAATGCAGTTATTCAGTTTTCAAACCAGGATTTGTCTTAATATACATTATATTACATAGCATGCCTCCCGCAATGACCTTCAAAAGGACTTTCTTAACCATTTGGGCACCCCGAATATATTTAATAAGGCAACATTTGTACATTTCAAGGAGAAAGTCTGTACTTTTATATCCTGACTCATTACTGAAAAATAATGGTCTTGCCAAAAAAAACTTCTGGCACTTACAGGATGAAGGAACATCCCAATATGTCATATTTTTAGTTTAAACTACATTTTTTTTATAATAATCTGACATTTTCCCACATGCTAACAATGTTTTAGCACCTGTGTTACACTAAACTTTGAGCATGAACAATTAACAATCTTACATTGTACCATTCTGCAGTACACAGTGGCCAAATTTCCAAAAACATCTTGTAAATATGCACCTGCAATTTTACATGCACAAAGCAAATGGAATGTTATGCCCAAATATACACCTTTTATACACTCCCTGATATAGCCACACCAATCAAGGTTGCATGTATTCGGTGTTACAAGTGGGGAGTCATCCGGGATTTCAAGTGGGACGTCTCTGAAGCTCAGGATGCACTTCCTCAACTAGGGGAAGTATATAACCCACACACCTCCTGGTTGTGGTGTTCTGCCCCCTCTTCTAACACCAACAGACCCCGGTTGTTGGCAGTCAGGATCAAACCTATGATGAGACCAGCCAGGGATAATAAGCTTGTCCCACCAACATTCCCAGACCTCCTGGAAGAAAAACATGCCTGTGATGACACACCTAGGCTGTTGGACAGAGGGGACATACAAGTGGAAGGTCCCTGGTACCCTGGACATTCCAATACCCAGAGCCATCCGTGGGGGTTCCAGGTCCAGGGACAAATCAGCCCCACTGGCTTGGGGGCTCCACTCTGAATTGGCAGCTGGGCAGAGCCCCGGGCGCACGGAGCTGACAGCCAGGACCTCGGGCACGTGGAGCTGGCAGCCGGGAGCCCGGTGGTTCTGCAGCACCCCCTTCACCCTTAGTTCCTCTGCCTATGTCTTCTGGGACTGACCATGCTAGTCAATCGCACTGGCCCATGGGGCCCCCCCATAATGTGGGGCCTGGAGCGGTCACCCCAATTCGCCGTACCCAAGGGATGCTCTGCCAGTACCCAAGCAAAAGATGCAGGGGCCTCTCCCAGTGGTGGGGGTACCCTCACCATTCCTAGCCCATGAAGAAACCCCTCTGTCCCTGCCATGCCCATTCTCAATAGGCGCAACAGGTTGATAAGGCTAGTAAACAGACTAACTTACAATGTACCTCGGGTGGTTAGTGAAGAAGTGATACACTTAGCTCACAGGCTTGTGGCAGCCATAGTGGGTTTCCTCTGACCCTTTGGGGATAACACATGCAGTTGGTATAATCTGGAGCGTGATTTGCTGGGATAGCAAATTCTTGGCTGGGAGGAGGAGATGTAAGCAGGGTCTGAATGAACTCGCCCCGACAGCTAGCTGGGGAGGGGCAGAGACTTCAGGAGCAAACTGTATTTATATGAACACACTTACTCTTCATAGGGATCTAGCAGACAGGAGCTGTGTAGCTCCAAGTAATCAGCTTTGGCTGGTGTTGGGTTAAAAATCACTTTTTTTTCTAAATGTAATCTACACACCTTCTGGGTGTGGTATTTTATCCCCTCTAGTGGCACTGAGATCACTTAGAGATTAATGAGTCTGCTACAGCCTTAGCTAAGAGCCACGTGACTTGAGGCTCGTGCAGTAAAGGCTCATGCATTTAGCTCCAGAAGGCACAGGTTCAATTCCACCCACCGACAGCCGGGGGTCTGTCAGTGTTACATATGCATATAGATATGCATGCATTTAGCCTTGGCTAGAACACATCAGGGATTTGCACATTTAAGTTCAAGGCATGCAAAAGTATGCATGCACATCTTTTAAAACACATCTAAGTCTAGCTGCATAATTTCAGTGTCTGAGTTGAGACTCCTTCGAAAATTTGACCTGATAGTTTAATGTAATATATGAAAGTAAGGGATGGTGGGTGTGTCCACACGTCTGTAAAAAGTTATTTCTGGTGAGAATACAAGAGCAAAACTTGTAGCTATTTAAGAACGGCTGTAGTTAAGACTCCAAGTTCCAGTGACTAAATATGGGTCCCAGATAAGCACTGAAGATGCTTCTCCATCTATTGCCCCATCTCCCCTTCCTCTCAAAGCTCACTGAACATGTTCTTTATAATTGCTGTCTAGAGCTCCTCTCCTCCAATTCCATCCTAGATCCTTTCCAATCCAGCTTCCACCCCTTGCATACCACTGAAACCACACTCAGAGACTTGACTGACCTCTTCCTAACCAAAGTTCAGAACTAGTACTCACCCTCATCCCCTCGCAAATCCAGGCCATGTCAAAATCATGCAGATTCTTTCTGCATAACATGCCTAAGATATGGCCTTTCCCTTCTGCCCATACAGCTACAATTCTCGTCCAAGTTCTCACCTGGTGTCTCAATTACTGCAACATCCTTTTCTCTGGCCTTTATAAATGCAACCTTACCCTGCTCATATGCATTCAGAATACTGCTCCCCCATTCAGAAAGCTCATATCCATTCAACACTCTGCCCCCTCATGTTTGGAAGACACTCCTTGTAAACATCCACAAAGCTCTCTCATCATCCTTCGAAACCAACAAACACTCCTTTGCCTACAAAAACCTTGACAACAGTTTGGCTGCTGCTGTGCTGAGAACACTGCATATCATTCTGACCAATATTGTCTAATTATTTCCTTGTACTCCCCTATCTATTGTCTCTTGTCTTATACTTCCGACTATAAGCTCTTTGGGGAAAGGACTTCCTTTTTTGTTCTGTATTTGTGCAATGCCTGACACAATGGTGTCCTGGTCCATGACTAGAACTCCTAGGTGCCATGATAAATAATAAAAATGGAACCAGTACTCAATATGAAGTGATTATGTGGTATGCAAGTGCAGTGTATACGGAAATAAACCATGACTGATGCTCCATTCTTTGAATTCTAGCAGTTGTTAGGCAGTAGACAATACACAAATTACCGCAGAAATGGTAAATTATACTAGTTTGTCCTCTGTAGGTGCCCCTACATCAACAACCTTCAGCGAAGCTTGAATTCCTCTACCATTAATAACAAATAACTAATGTATACAGTGAATTCTAAAAGTCATGTATTATTATGCATTGTGCTAATCAGAAGAATATAAAACTCCAAACACAGCAATTACATATTAATTTTAAAACTGTTTTATTCCTCCCAGAAGCTGGACTCAAGAAATTACAAGTTATTGTTTTATAACTCATGACAGGCTATATTAAGTATGACTATGTGTACCTGCTATAATTCAAGCTACTGTGCTGTATATTTTTACAGGACACGTTCCAGGAAGGTGCTGAGCACCCTCAACTCCAAATGACTTTAATGGGAGGTCAGGGTGTTCAGTGCACTTTGCAGGGTGTTCAGCTCACAGCACTTTGCAAAACTGAGCCCCATATTTGGTCCAAAACAATTTCTCTCTTCTAAGCCCAGAGTATAATGGAGATTCTGTCATATCATACTCTGTTCTCTCGTTTTTTCTTTGGTGAAAACCTCTCTCTCTGGACACTTATGTATAGGTTATTTCAAATCTATCCAAAAAATGTAAGAACACCAAGTGTGATTGCATGCACCTGTTATAATTTGAGCTATCAGTGTGTTGTCTGTTACTGCTAGCCATTATACTCTGTTGTGTACTAATTGTCCAAAATACTGTATGAGCTGCAAAGTTTTGGGCCATTACTATAGAATAGGCAATATTAGTTTATTAAGGAAGATGGTACAGATTCCTTTTTCTTATTTGGTGCTAAGTAAATATTTATGAAGAGCTGGTGTGGAGCCATATCACCGCAGGAGTACCAAGATGCAGGCTACTTACTAGAGTTCCCAGGTGCATACAGGTTGTACATACATGTCTATACCCCTTTGTGGGTGGAAGCTTATTTCTCTCCTATAAGGAGTAGAGCTAGAGGGGCCCCTGAGGCTGAGATCCTGCCTGGTCCTTACCTGGGTTGGGCAAGGGGAAGTCCCCTTATATCTTTCTCCCCACACTGCACAAGAGTGTATCAGAATTTGGACATTAATAACAAATATATTTGAGTCAGCACTTGATAGGTGATTCTACTGGGTAAGGAAAACCAAGTAGGCTGCTTATTTTCTTTTCTTTTTTTTTTTAATAAAGTAAGAATTTTCTAATCCTCTGTCTACAGATGAGACACACTTGATTTTCACAACCAGGAAATGAAGTTATGGAGGCTGAGTGGCAGCAAAGCATGAGCTGACCAACAAAGATCCTTTAGTATCTTTCACCTATAAAATTGTCACATAAAAATGATAAAAAGAAAAATGGTGATTGAGGGCACATGAATTTCAAAAAGGAAAAGGTTTTAAAAACTGAATATACTTTGCTAGATTGCAATAGACTGACAATCCATGCAGCAGCAGGTTACTGGCTGCATATTTGATTGGATTAATGGTCAACTCTCAAATATTTGGTTAGTCTGAACACAGACCTAATATTAGGTCCTACTAAATCAGAAGTATGGTCTGATCTCAATCTCCATGAGGCTTGTCACAATAAGCAACTGCGGGACTAGACAAGCATGGTTGCATAGCACACTAAAGTTTGCTCCTGAATAATTCAACCAAATGTGGAACCCAGATTTCATACTTTAATTTTAAATCAAGAAATGCTTTATAAATATTAAGTCTCACTCACAACACCCTTGCAATGTAGGCAAATCTGATAGACAGAAAAGTCACACAGCGAGTTAGTAGCAGAGATGGGAAAAACTGTTTTTTCCCCAATTCCCAGTTGTACAGTCTAGCCATTATAAAGTGTTCCCTCTCATGCTATAAAAGGCCATTAACAGGAACTTGAACATTGGACAGACCTCTAAACAGAGAAAGAATACTAGAAACAACATCAAAGTATTGTGCTGTAACTTGCAGGTCAGCTCATTCAGAAAGCCAAATTTTTTAAAAAGCAAGCGTATTACTTTTGTTGCACCATAAAATTCCACTATTTACAAATGGCATGAAGTTCTTCTTAAAAGCTTTTTTTTGGGGTGGGGGAGGGGTGTTAAGACCAAGTTATTGCATCTTCAGAAAAATTGCTGTATATAATAATATATCTATACTTTTGGAGCACTTGGAAACAGCGATCTTTGAAATTGCTAATACACCTGGTCAGCTTCTAAAAAAAAAACCATTTGATATCTAGGATAAGTAGAAGCATGGATTACTTTTAAAAGGTCATTATACTAGAAAACACATCTATTCTTTAACGAAACAATACATTTTATAGCTTGTAACTTAAGCTTATCATAAATTAAGCCTTTATGGAGCATCGTGGCATATCATGGTTTGATAGCGAAGAATAGTGCTGTAGACGAATTTAACATAAAAACAAATCACAGGTGAAGGTTTGATCATTATTCTTTGCTGGACAGTTGTCATCTTTTCCAACTCTCAGCTAGATCTCCCACTCATTGTATGAACGAAGAACACTAATGCATTCTCATTCATATTAAGAACAGGAGTAATTGTGGCACTTTAGAGACTACTGTTCTTTTTGCGGATACAGACTAACACGGCTGCTACTCTGAAACCTGTCATTCATATTGCAAGCGTTGCTGGGATACACATTAGCCAATGCACTGATATATTGTCTCTCACTATCAAATAATTCCAATAGTCCTTTATTAATTATTATTTTTATGAGCCATCTAGAGAAGGAAACAGAGTCTCATTATTATATGTCTATGTAAAACTAAGTATTCCAGTGTCTATTACAGAGATAATAAGCAATCAAAAACACATTAACAAAGCATGGGGAAAAAGTGCAGAAGCTGCAATGTACAATGAAGTTGAAATATTTAAAATTTCAAAAGCTAAGAAAAACACTAGTGCTGTGCATGGTCCTTCAAAACAACAATAAATTACATTAGTCTCTAAGAAAGTATTAAAATTCCTTTCTCGTAAAGAAAAAGACAAGTGCAGATATCAAACTGCTATTGTTGAAAATGTTCAGCATGAACTACAGCTCTCAAAATGTATACTGAAGAATATATTTGTATCTATAATGCAGAATATATTGTATGTATAATGTATAACTAGCTCCAGTTAGTACACAGTATAATTTGATTGATGAGAAAGGCTATGCGGTCACTTAGGCAGCAGGAAGATGGAGACGTTGTGTAGTTTAATTAAGCTTCAATTTAGACAAACATTCAAAATCTGTCTAAACCAAATGTTGCTGTGTAGGGAGTTTAGATTATCTCTTTCAAGGGCAAAACAAGGCTCAGGGGAAGAGCCCTTACTGCAAAATAGAATTAGGAAGTTCAGAAGGTATCTACACCTGAGACTGCAGATATCCTTTCACATGACTGGGATTTTACACATTTAATACTATATGGAGAAAAATGTTGTAATGATCCTACTTAACACCTAAAGTTTTGTGTGTGTAATAATTTGAGATTGAAGTTCATTTGTAGAAATAAAATCCAGGAGTTTTAAATGGGAGAAATAACTATCAACACCACAAAAGAAACCAAGGTGTTAGACCTATTTATAGGACTGTCACAACACATGATGTACCTCATCCAGTACACTAAATGCCCCAGTAACAACCATGTACGTGAAATGAGAATCACTACATTATTGAATGAATACACACAGAAAAATTATAAAAGACAAAAACACCATATCACCCCTGGGTGAACACTGTTCACAAAACAATCAGTCAGTCTATATCTAACCTCTCAATCCTCATCCTCAAAGGAAACCCACACAACACTTTCCAAAGACAAGCCTGAGAGTTTAAATTCATAACTTTGCTAGACACTAAAAATCATGGATTTAATAAAGACACTGGATTTATGGTTTATTACAACAATCTGTAACCCACCCTTTTTTACTCCTGATTGCAGAGGTGTTAACGGGCCATTTCACCTTGAATATTCTCTTACAACGTGTGTTAACTACTTATGCTAAACTACCTATTCCACCTTGCATTTAGCTATGACACTCAGTACCTTTCCCAGACCTGAATAAGAGATCTTCGTAGTTTAAAAGCTCCATTCTTTCACCAACAGAAGTTGGTCCAATAAAAGATACTACCTCACCCACCTTGTATCTCTAATATCCTGGGAACAAGACAGTTACAACAACACTTCAAAATATCAAAAACATCTTTAAAAGTATTCACATAATGTCATGTAATCTCTTCCATTACTAAAAACATCAAGACAATAATGAAAGGTCAATACTTTAGCTGTGCTAGCTCCAAAGCAGTTTATGGTTCTGTGACATATACTAAGATTTTTTAATTTAACAGAAAATCTTCCTTATAATGGAGTCATGAGATATGCTCCAGGAGGATCACTCTTCTATCCTGTAATTAACAGAAGTACTATGCAACATTTAAGAACTGTGTGTGTAAGAATTTGGAAAACTGGATAATTGGCCATGTTATAAATGTGACCATTGTTTCATTATTACAGAAAATGACCACAGGAGTTAGAGATTGGAAACCCTCTATTATTCACCTGTCCCACTCCTGCCAACATGGAGTGGATCCTTGCAATATATTCTCAAGTACTTTGTTCAGTTTAAATAAATGACAAATAAAGGGGCTGTTTTTTCCCACTAGGAGAGTTTTAATAGTATAACCCAAATAGCCATTGCTGATTTCTAGGTCAGGGGACTATGGTTTTTCCCCCCTTCCTTGTTCCCACAATCTGCCACTTTTCTCCATCCTCCTTTAAATCCACTGTCTGAACCTATCATCTTGCTACTGACAGCACCTTTATTCTTGTTTCACGTCCTGGTTTCTCTCAAAAGCAGACAATAGTATGAGTAGCTCTTCTTTCGCCAACACTGAAATCAGTGATCCCTCCTGATTTTCATAGAGAAAGTACAATGCGGCACGTCTTCCAACATGGACTAACTTGGTTCTTTCAATAGCAATTCTGTATTCTAGTTAATACTTTTTATTGCTAGAGATGTCCTTTCTTCTAGTTGGAAATTGGTAGTGTCAGTACTCTACACCAGTGGTTCTCAAAGCCAGTCCACCGCTTGCTCAGGGAAAGCCCCTGAGAGGCTGGGCCAGTTGGTTTACCTGATGTGTCCAGAGGGTCGGCCGATAGTGGCTCCCACTGGCCGCGGTTCGCTGCTCCAGGCCAATGGGGGCTGCGGGAAGGGCAGCCAGCACGTCCCTTGGCCCGCGCTGCTTCCCATAAACAAACTGGTCCAGCCCGCCAGGGGCTTTCCCTGAACATGCGGTGGACTGGCTTTGAGAACTACTGCTCTATACTTCCAGATTGCATCCACTGAGAAAGCATGTGTTTGCACAGAGAACTCAGACCACTCAGGCACTTTGAAGGACAACTGCTGCTAAAAGGAGACCAGAAGCAACTGGTGCTGTGTGAAATTAAAAATTCGAGAGAGTTAATTACAGAATAAATTGAAGTGGTAACTAAATCGATCTGAGTAATTTAGGTCAAATTTGACAAAATCAAGGAGTAAGTAAACAAAGCCATTTACAGCACACTCAGAGATATGAAAATTATAAACTCTTTGGCATAAGGACTGTCTTTTTGTTTTATGTTTCTAGAGCACCTAGTTAAATGAAATTCTGGTCCATAATTGGGGCTCCTGTGCACTACCATATTACAAAGAAATAAATTGCTGTATAAGAAGAGGATGGCAAACCACCAAAAGTTTCATTTGTGACTGAAAAAGTAGCAGACTGTGGGAAGATTATTTATATTACCACAGCACCTAGGAGCCCTTTTCATGGACAAGGACCCCATTGTGCTAGGCACTGTACAAATGCAAAACAGACTGTCCCCCTGCCCCCAGAAGATTACGATCTACAATAAGACAAAAGAAACAGATGAAGAGAGAGAGATGGGGAGTACAAGTAAACAATAAGACAATATTGGACAGCCCAACAGGCAGTTCTCTGATGTACTCTGCTAATGTACTCAATGCTTTTTTTGCCTCTGTCTTCACGAACAAGGTCAGCTCCCAAACTACTGCAATGGGCAGCACAGCATGGCGAGGAGATGACCAACCCTCTGTGGAGAAAGAAGTAGTTTGGGACTATTTAGAAAAACTGGACGAGCACAAGTCCATGGGGCCGGATGCGCTGCATCCGAGAGTGCTAAAGGAGTTGGCGGATGTGATTGCAGAGCTATTGGCCATGATCTTTGAAAACTCATGGCAATCGGGGGAGGTCCCGGATGACTGGAAAAAGGCTAATGTAGTGCCCATCTTTAAAAAAGGGAAGGAGGAGAATCCTGGGAACTACCGGCCAGTCAGCCTCACCTCAGTCCCTGGAAAAATCATGGAGCAGGTCCTCAAGGAATCAATTCTGAAGCACTTAGAAGAGAGGAAAGTGATCAGGAACAGTCAGCATGGATTCACCAAGGGCAAGTCATGCCTGACTAATCTAATTGCCTTCTATTACGAGATAACTGGCTCTGTGGATGAGGGGAAAGCAGTGGACGTGTTATTCCTTGACTTTAGCAAAGCTTTTGACACGGTCTCCCACAATATTCTTGTCAACAAGTTAAAGAAGTATGGGCTGGATGAATGGACTATAAGGTGGATAGAAAGCTGGCTAGATTGGGGGATTGGGGATCAGAACAGTCTAGATCCATCCTCTTTGGAACCCCCTTTCAGGTAGTTGAAAGCAGCTATCAAAACCCCCTTCATTCTTCTCTTCTGCGGACTAAATAATCCCAGTTCCCTCATATATATGAGACATGTAATTGTCCTACAGTTTAGTCTCCTTATTTTCATTTGGATAGGAAAGGAGTCTTCTTCTCATAATAGTTTGCAAGCAAGTTTGGACACAGACCTTAGCCAAAATTCAATAGTTTGTTGTTCTAAAATTTAAAAAGATGAAAATCTATGGAGGTGCACCATCTTGTAAAATACTGAAACTGGAATTTTGTATTTAGTGCCATTAACACCTACAGTACTGTGTAAATAATAAAAACAATTTATCTTGCAGTATAGTATGAAAATTATGCATTTGTCTACAATTCACATTTCCCTATCGTTTGAAAGAAACCAGGTAAGTAAGTAAACATTTTAAAAAGCAGATTACAAGTTCAGTGTATTGTCAGTGTTATCTGAATGAAGCATATAGGCTCATTTCAATGTACAGAGAAGATTTCAAGGACTCGGACAAGTTGTCGGTGGTTCAGTATGGCTTCATTATGATGAGTGAGCAATAAACAGGAATAATATAGACGGACACGCAGAAAGACTCCAACATCAGTTCAGTCAGATACCCTTTGCAGATTGCTGGCAGGATACCTGATCATGAAATAACAGCTATTTAAAAGTTGCCAAGAATCTATCAGGCTCCAGACTCAAAAGAAGAAAAAAGACAGAAACTTCTGCCCTTGGATATGCTCACACAACTCCCACTGAAGTCAACAGAATTTCACACACGTCTAAAGGTAGACTTTGGGCCAAATGAACACAAAAATTTTCATACTGGGTCAGACCAGTGGTCCATCTAGTCCATCATTGTTACTGACGGTGAACAGTACCAGCAGATGCTTCAGGAACTCCCACCCTCCTCCCATACATACATAGCCTCCTTCAGTGGGCAGTTATGAGATAGCTGTCCCTGTGGAAATTTCTCCTAATGCCCAGTAATTAGAAAGTTTTGCTTAGATTCCTTCCAAAACTCTTTTCTATTTACTATAACAACTCTGGATATTCTTGTAAGTTAAATAAACATCTAATCCTTTTCTGAATCCTCCTAAGATCTTTACCTCAATAATATCCTGCAGTGGTGAATTCCAAAGGCTAGTTTTACATTATGTGAAAAAAATATATTACTTTTTAGCAGGTCTGAATTTGCCACCTTCCTGTTTCACAAGGTGACTCCTGTTCTTCTATTCTGAAACAGGGTGTACAGAAGATCCCAGACTACCTTCTCATTATGGTCCTTTTTATTTACTTATTCTCTAAGGTAAACAGTCCCCAATTTTTCAGTAAAAAGAAAAGGAGCACTTCTGGCACCTTAGAGATTAAGCAATTTATTTGAGCGTAAGCTTTCATGAGCTACAGTGAGCTGTAGCTCACAAAAGCTTACGCTCAAATAAATTGGTTAGTCTCTAAGATGCCACAAGTACAATTTTTCAGTGTCACTTCATATGAGCTTATTTCCATGCCTTTAGTCATTCTTTAGTTGCCAATCTATGAACTCCGACTAAGTGTAATATTATTGTATTTATTTCTGTATGTTGTAAGCAACAAAATTCCAAGAGCATACCCTCCCATTCACCATCTTAAGATTGATTTGCTCTTAATATGTTTTTCTGTGCTTGTTCGGGAATATGAGTTAAATTAAGAAATGTTCAAAAAGAAGAACACTCTAGGCTGTAAGACCTATTTTGTTTACGTTAAACAAGAGCTTCGTAAAAAATGCTTCAGGGTAGGGTGAATCATTAACACCAGCTAAGAAACAGCATCCTTCTACAGTGATGAAATTCCTTGAAATCAAGCTGATTTTGGCTAAAAGGGAGCCAAGACACCCACAGAAAAATTTATAGCATTTTAAAGTATTTGGAGGCACAGTCAAATAAATGACACTGCACCACTTGCAGGCTTTATTAGGTCACTTAATTTTTACCTGCAAAGTGGTAGTTCAAGGAGGTATTTTTGCAAGTGCTTTGGCCAAAGACAAAAATCCTTGTTTTAGTATTGACTTGAAGGATAAGCTCTCTGACTGGGAAATCCTTCCCTCAGAATTTCAATTCAATTCATACCTCAACTATTGTAGGAAAATAACCCATTGCTGACAATGGGTGCAACTGAACTGATGATAAACATAGCTATCTGCAAGGGCAAACAGAACAAACAATATGCTTCCCTGGTTCAGGTGCAGCCAATGTCAACAATAGGTAATTTTCTTTGTATTAAAGAAGCTTCAGAGCTTATAGTGCAGGGGTGGCCAAAAAGTTTTCAATCAGAACACCCGGTCGAAGTGGCACCCTCCCCAGCCCAGTGAAAATGAGTGAGTGAGTGAAGGTGGGGGAGAGCGAATGACGAAAGGCGTGAGGGGAGATGGAGTGAGTGGGGTGGGGTTTTCGAGGAGGGGCAGGGCAAGGGTGTTCGGTTTTGCGCGATTAGAAAGTTGGCAATCCTAGGCCAAACTGTGGCTCACAAGCCACATGTGGCTCTTTTGCAGTTAAAGTGCAGCTCATTGAGCCCTCAGGCCCTCCACCCGCTCCCTTCTCCACCTACTAGTTTGGGGGGTGGGAAAGCTCAGGAGCTCTGCCTTGCAGAAGGGTGGTAGGGTAGGGGCTTCTGTCCAGTGAGGAGGGGGTCTCGGGGCTTCAGCTCTGCGGGGCACACCTGCCGGGGCTTAGGGCTTCAGCAGGAGTGGGGCTGAAGCCCCGAGCCCTGGCAGATTCCTCCCACAGGGCTGAAGGCCTTAGCCGCGGCAGGTGCGCCCTGGCTCTAGAACTTCTGAGGATTGTTGTAGGCAGCTTGGAGGGTCAGTAAGTTTGGCTACCCCGTTATAGTGTATTTCTGACCAAGAAATTCAGTTGCTATCTTGTCTTCTGCCTTAGCTCTAGTTACAGCATGAAAAAAGTTGTCACCCACCTGCTTCTTCCACACCCATAAGGCTGAGTTCTAACCAGAGTAGGTGCCAAGCCTTAGCCTTCCGAAGCACATTTCTCTGCCCAGACACTTAGCCTCTCTGAGCCTCTCTCCCCTTCCATAAAAAGAGGGCATACTAGCTGGGTTTAGGAAACATTTTCACCTTTAATGCATTATTGAGCCATTGCTGTATTAGGGAGGTGTGTACCTTTCCCTGAAGCATTTAACATGGGCCATAGAATGTTGGACTAGACCAGTGACACTCAGACTGAGGCTTGTGAGCTGCAAGTGGCTCTTTAATGTGTCTCCTGTGGCTCTTTGCAGCACATGATATTAAAATACGGTGTCATTTAATTATTAACCAGTCAGGATGCTTTTATGTTATTAACCAATTGTAACTAATAAAATAATTCTTGGTCAGTTATTTTGCTGTGAGAATCATATTACATATATTTCCCTATTATACTGTTTACATATGAATATATAGTACCATAGTAAATGAAACACCGAATTCACACTACTGGGGCTCTTTTGGGTAATGCTGATCTCTAATTTGGCTCCTGAACCATTGAGGTCTGAGTATCACTGGTCTGGACAGACTGTTAGGTCTGTGTTCTAGTATATCAGGTACTTAGATGGCCTCCATTACTTTTGAACTTTATACACAGACATTTAGAAATTTAATTTCTGGTTTGATATAATCATAGTTTTGGTTAGTAAGCAAATATTTTGAAAAAAGAAAAGGAGTACCTGTGGCACCTTAGAGACTAACCAATTTATTTGAGCATAAGCTTTTGTGAGCTACAGCTCACTTCATCGGATGCATGCAGTGGAAAATACAGTAGGGGGATTTTATATACACAGAGCACATGAAACAATGGGTGCTACCATACACACTGTAACGAGAGTGATCAGGTAAGGTGAGCTATTACCAGCAGGAGAGGAAAAAAAACCTTTTGTAGTGATAATCAAGGTGGGCCATTTCCAGCAGTTGACCAGACCACGTGAGGAACAGTAGTGGGGGAAAATAAACATGGTGAAATAGTTTTATTTTGTGTAATGACACATCCACTCCCAGTCTTTATTCAAGCCTAATTTAATGGTGTCCAGTTTGCAAATTAATTCCCATTCAGCAATCTCTCGTTGGAGTCTGTTTTTGAAGGTTTTTTGTTGTAATATTTTTGAGTGTTCTTCCCTTTCAAAAGTTGTAAACTTTGTTTAGTGTGTTTGCCATCAAACCAGTAATTAAGAAGCAACAATATATTTTCATCACCTAAATTGCCCGGGCTGATCCTCATACCTGCTGAGTTTTGTTCAGCTGTGCTGATTTTATACAAAATGCTTAATCAACTAATTTGCATATTTGCAAATAAACTATAAACTTCAGCTTATGGTCAACACACTCTGCCATAAGCAAGGGCAGCTAGAATAAAGAGCAGTACGAAGCTTGGCTGCTATGGCTGAGGTAGATGTGAGTTCTCCAACAGATGGGAGCTTGGGATGCTGGGTCAGCATGTTGAGGTGGCCATCTGGGGTGAGCAGGTGCTTAGGACAGCCAGGGTATCTGGAAATTTTGAGATTGGCAGGATCGAGGTTCTGCGGTGTCCGAGTGTTGTCTCGTGAGTACTGTTAGGTGGTGGTGGGTAGCTGGCTGGGGCTTCCTGGGAATAGCCTGGGGCTATTGTAGAATATGCCTTCACCTTCTGTTCCCAACAGCTGCCACCACCACCTCGTGCTTTTGTTGCTACTACTACTGCCACTGTCTGCTCTTTCCTTGCTCAGGTCCAACATGAAGAGCAAGAGCAGAAGTACAGACGATGTCTGGCTATCTGCTGAGGAGGTTACACGGTAGACACCTGGTTGCTGGAGGAACAAATTATAGCTCCTGCCCACAGCCCAGCTGTAGGTGCACCAAAATCCAGATGGGTTGCCAGAATGCATGACAGGGCAGCCAGATGCAATACACTTCACCGCCCCACCTTATAACACATGGGAAGTCCCACTGATATCACAAGCCAACCTACAGAATACCCCCAATTATCTACCTGGACATCTTCTGCCTTTGTGGTTTCCTCACCAACGGCTGTGGGGATCCCACTTCACCATTTTGAAGCTTTGTGGTCCATGATTACCACTGGGTCTAGCATCAGATGGAACCAGAAATAAGAAGTGGGGATGACACTAAATGGCAAGTCGGGAGTGTGTTACCGGGCCCTTATATAGGTGCAGAAGTTGTATAAACATAAGGCCAATCCTGAGAACAGCGGACTGACTCTTTTTTAGGAAAAACCCTGGCATATAAAAGAAGAAGATTAAATTGTATCAGAAGACATTCTAATAAAAATAAACCCAATATCACAGTCTCAAATGCCCTTAAAACTGAATTCAGTGTTCTCCTTACCACCAATCTTCATGAATTTCAAATGACTCCTAGAAGGCCTATTCCTCCTGTGTTGAATCAGCACTTCTAGAAGCTGCAGCTTTTCTTGATAGCAAGGCACTGTTCCACTCAGTGCTTCTTCAGCAAATTAAGTTGCTGAGCTCACTGCTTGTGGGAGTGGTACAAGAAGAAATGGAAGTAAGGAACATTTGAGAGAGGAGAGGAAGGAAATGAAAGAAGAAAATGGAAATTTTATCATTGCCTTCAGATTCTTGTTTTGAAGATCTGAGTTGAATGGCAACTGCCATAAAATACAGAACTAAGCTATAACATTATTCACTACTTGATTCGTTAAAAAATATGAATGAAGTTTTGCAGCTAACACAAATAGTCCCATAAAGTACATTAGTGACATTACTCAATTGCATTAGTATAAGGACACTGTCCTATAGAAAAATGTGAAATCACTTTTGCCACATTAAAGCAAATTTAAAATTATCTTGGGGGGGATCACTGATTTGTAACAGCATACACTGTATTTCAGGACAACAGTTCAAACCCACATTGCCCCGATTAGAAGTGACAAGACTATTAGCATACAAGAGCTCTTTGGTGGCTTCAGTGTAGTTCCTAGAAGACAAGGCCAGAAGTTCTTAAACCTCTACAACTAAGTCCACATTAGGTATCTCAATAAAGAGACCTATTTTCAGAGATGCTGAGCTGTTCACTTAGCTGGGAGCTTTGGAATAGACACTGTGGGTGCTCAGCACGTCTGAAAATCAGGACATTAATTTAGGTGCATAACACATCTAAATTTAGAGACACTCAGTTTCAAAATTTTGGCCCACATGACTACACAAAAAACCACAACCATAAGTAGCATCCTTGTTGGCAGGCTACGCAATGAAACTAAGGATTGAATGGGCCTGGAGACAAATACCATTCAGATCAGGATCAAGGCACAGTGATAGGAAGCTTGCAATGCTGTATGTGCTATACATTCCATGACTACAGAAAGGGTTTTTCAGTCTCTAGTAGTAGTCTACATTGCAGCTGTAGTTGCTCCCCTAGCCACCATGTGGTTGCTGTGGAACCTGCTATGCAGTCCACTTGACCCTGATGGCTATGTACTGGCTTGTGCAGCCATTACTGAAGCCAATGCTGTCCTCCCTTTACTTTTAGTAAGTTCATTAGAGAACAGGTAGGGTAGGTAGATCTACATAAACTGCCATTCACACCCCCGACTTTGACGTGGACATATTGTGAGTTTGTCTATCTACCACTTTTCACATGTATTAAATTCACTTTACCAGTGATGTGAAAAGGAAGAGATTTTTGAAATGAACTGGTTCCCTTTTTTTCCTTCTTTATGATATTAAAGATGGTCTTTCACTCCTTAATGGAAAGGGTGAAGGTGAGAAACTAACAGATATTCTTTCAACCAAGACTTCATTAGACACTGGCATTAGAAAGGTTTTGACAAAAAGCAAAGGTGTACAGTCTTCCCCCTCTCAATTGCTCAGTCTTGCAATGTCATTTCACTAACTCTCCAGTAATCAGACACTTTTGCAAGGTAGAATAGCAGCGTCTTACTTTATTTTTTAAATAAGAAAAAAGATTGGATAAAAATCCTTCAGGCTTTTCTTTAAAAAAAGAAAGTGCTATTTATTTTCTTTGAAGGTCACTTATAAATAAATTTCAGCAACGAGAAAAACTCAAGTATTTTGCTGGTAGTGTGATCATATTTATATTATTCATTAACTGATGCCATGCATTGCTGTATCCATATAATAAATCTTTGTAAATTTACAGTTTATTCACAGGTAGTCATGACTGGTTATACACGGAGAAATTACAAGACTTTTTTATGCTAATAAGCTCCTAAACCATGATTTTTATAAATGCCATTAAGTACACAAATGTAAGTTATTTTCACTGAACTGCACCTTGTCTACTTTTAAGATAATATACCATTCTATTTCTACATGCTTTCATTGCTAATGGATAAAACATAGATATTTAAAGAAGCTATGAAATCCATGCAACAAAAAATGTATTGTTGTTTTCACATTAATGTAAAATGAAAGTGAGGACAACATCTTCCTGTTAATTTTCTTTTTCTGAAAATGTCTGTCAATCCTTAGGTTTCATCCTTCCTTGCATAGGTGCTAGGGGTACTGATGCATCCCCTGGCTTGTAGTGATTCCCATTATATACAGGGTTTAGTTTGGCTCAATAGCTTTCAGCACCCCTCCCATACAAATTGTTCCAGTGCCCCTGCTTCCTTGGAGCAGGAACAGAGGCATTTTGCAAACCTGTCGGCCAGGAACAGGTCATCATAGGACCCTCTTCTCTGGAAAATTCCACAGATGTGTACTTCAAAACTTTAACTATTAAATATCTGCAAACGTATTATAACCATATTAAAGTGCCACTCTACTCTGAGGCCAGGTCCACACTACAGACCTATATCAACATAAGTACGTTGCTCAGGTGTGTGAAAAATCCACAATCCTGAGCAATGTAGTTATACCGACCGAGCCCTCATGTAGATAGCACTCTGTCGTTGGGAGAGCTTCTCTTGCTGACATAGTTAATCCACCTCCCCGAGAGGTGGTAGCTACACCAATGGGAGAAGCTCTGCTGTCAGCATAGGAGCATCTTCACTAAATACCAGGTTTCAGAGTAGCAGCCGTGTTAGTCCGTATTCGCAAAAAAGAAAAGGAGTACTAGTGGCACCTTAGAGACTAACCAATTTTTCTCTAAAGGTGCCACTAGTACTCCTTTTCTTCTTAAAATACCAGTCTGTAGTTCTATTATTATTTCAATGATTTCTGTGACTATAGAAGTTCAGTATACATGGGCTGGGTCTTTTTTGTTTTGTTTTTCCTAATTGCCAGAACTGCAAATTTACCTTCCAATTAGAAAGTCATGTTGGGTTCTGCTTCATGCATCATAATATCGTTAACTATGCTGTTGATGATGCACAAGCCACAATAGAATCCAGATCCTTCTCCCAGAACAACATGGGCTAACAGGAGTAAAAAGCAGTAAAAACATGTACAAGTCAGTAAAGCAAGCCGAAATGAAAAAGAACACTCAAGAGGGAGTATGTATATTAATAAGAAGATGCCATTTTTATATAAACACTTTTTAAGAGTAGAATTGCACTTTAGACATAGAAGAACGTAACATTTTTACTTTAATATTCTCCTTATATAGACTATTTTAGGAATTCTTCATGAGAAATATTAGTTTAAATAAAGCAAAGAGACATCTCCTCCCCCTCCCACCCAACCAGGAAACACATACCAGAAGGCAGTGATTGGTGGACATACCATTTTTAGATAAGAAAATAAGAGACATGAAATCTTGCTATTCTTTTGAATGGGAGAGAAAAAAGTCAGAAACAGGAGAAAGCACACACATATCCTAAAAACATTGCCCCCTTTAATGTTTCTCTATACTGTGTTTACTTTGTTCCTTTCAACTTCCCTTTACCACACTTTCCTGGTCTAAATGTAACTTCACATAGTGAACAGAGATCCAGATATATATGAAGACATATATATTGGCTTACATTGCTTTTTTCTCTCTTTTTATCAAAGCAAATGCTCTCTTGGTCCATGAAGTTGCCATAATTACACTGAGTGGGGGTACTATTTCCCTATGATGCAAGCTTAACCGGTGATTTGTAGGACTAACAGCACCTTACCCATCTTGCTACTTTTAACTTGGACCTTTTACTCCACCACCTCTGGAAAGCTACTTATTCCTTTCTACATATGCTCTAATTGTGCCATTTCTCTTCCCGTGAATTTTGAACAGAAAAAATGGCACTGTGAAGTTATGAAACCTGTGAAAACTGTGTCACATCTCTAGTATATTATTTGCAGCAGGTCTTGGAAGCACTTTATACTTGTGGATTGCTCTTCTGATAATACTTTAAAAGCATGAAATGACCCTTTTTGTTGAAAGTGACAATATCAGGAAGCCACTTGTATTGCCACAAAATAATAATAGAAATTAAGTAGACAGGAAAGGTGAGCCCTACTGGTGCCTGTAAAGCTATCATTTACATGCCAAGTGAAGCAATTTTCACCTTTGGTGACTCTGCTAATTTAACAGTTCTAAAAAAAATTGATATATATGGGTGCAAGGTGTGAAGTATTTAGTGCCTGAATCCAAGACGCTGCCCATTGTGGTTATTCAAACTTCATTATATTTGAACTTATTTTATAATAAGCCACCATGAAGGAAATCAAAAGCATTTATTTGGATTTTTGCCTACACCACGTAAAACTCAGCCATATCCTTAAATAAGCTTGGAGGACCACTTTGTCTTCATTGGTGAAGTCATATCAATCACTGGTTTTGAGCACAACCTTTCACTCTCTCCCTTTTAATGGCTCCCTTGTCTAGCTAAAAGTTTCAGGATACAGCTACAGTATCGGATTTCACTAAAAGGGGTCCCCTCTGGTTTCTGCTTGCACCACTTTTATTATGCTGGACTATAACCTCCTCCTAAGCCTTACTAGTCTTATGAGATGGCATCGTCTTTTCCCTCTGTCTTGATTAATGTCTGTCAATAAAGAAAATTCATATAGTAATAGCTTTGGATATTCCACAGAGAGCTTCTCATTTGCCTAAACATCCCTTTTGTTTGATTCCTTGGAATAAGTGCTCTGTTTTGACATTGTCTTTTCATAAGAGATCTACAGCTGGCTAGACTCAACTTTGTATTATGTATTATTTTGAATCTCCCTTTGGTCAAACATTATTCACTATTTTCTTTCCCATTTAACCCAGATTACTCTTGATATGATGAGCCTTCGAAATAACAGATAGGGCTCCTTGCACTAAGATTAATATTAGTCCCCGGAGTAACCTTTTGTTCCTTGTGCTTTCTTTCTGGTTCATATACCCTACAGTTGCTTTATTGCCAGTCCTTTTCATAGAGATAATCCTAAATTCTGAAACATATATAGAGCCTTTTTCCATGTTTTGTGAATTCATTAAATTGATCTGTGCTCAACTGACCTTGGCCTAGAAGGCTGTCATCCATTGTTCATACTTTTCTCTGTCATATCTGATGTGAGACCATCAAGCAAAGTGGACTTGTGGTCCAGGGGTTGGCCTGGAACTCAAGAGAACTTGGTTCAAAATCCTAGCTCTACTACAGACTTTGCAGTGTGACTTTAGGCTACTGGCAATCTTTTGTGCCTCAGTTCCCCTATTCTATAAAATGTAAGCTCTTTGGGACAGGGACCAACTGTCTGTATTTGTTCATGTCTAAGCACAAAGAGACCCTGATCTCAAGCGGGAACTGTAGGCATTACAGTAATACAAATAGCTTATTTTGTTCTCTTTTATGTGACACCAAAGCTTGGATTTAAGACACCCCAGAAAAGATTGTTAGTGATTTCTCCAGATTCCTTTGTTAAGACCAGTTGTTTACTATGGCCCAGTATTACCCTAGAACATAAAGGCTGTCCATTGGACAAGTAGCTTCATGTTAGTGACTCTGAGAGAGGGGAGACAGAAATGAAATCAGTTTAATTACCAGTATTCCTGCTCATCAGCATGAAAAATCTCCAGGGTATTTCTGGTGGAGGTATTTCTAATTAACGTACTCCTACTTTCTAAGATGGCCTCCAAAGTTCTTGGTATTAATCCATCTAATTAGAAATTTCAAATACACTTTCTGGGCCACAAACAGGCTTTTCTACAGATCTGTTTACTCCCACTTTGAAGGTGGAATTGGCCTCCTTGCCAGCCAGCTCTAATCCACTGCTATGACAGAAAGGGTTGAGGGGAAAAAATCAACCTCACCCTGATGTTCCTTTTCAGAGCCTGACATTTAACATTTGCTGTTTCCATGTAGTTGGTACCAACTATATCTTCAGGAAGGTTGTCTTAATTGCCCAATGCTCTCAGGAAGGTTTGCTTTCACAGAGCAGTGATGCAACTTATAACAAAAAGACCAGGACTATGCTCTATTATAATATTTGTATTATTGTAGTACCTAGTGTGATGCTTCCTAAGGGTACCCAGGGCTGTGAGGTCCCTCGCTACCCCCTGTTTTTAGCGTGAGGAAACCTTGTCTGTGCCTGGCAGAGATCAGCTCTCCATCTCCACCAGCCACTGGCAACACAAAGCATTCCCCTCTAGGCCCTGCTGTCTCTTCACAGGTTAGCAACAGGCACACTCCAATCCCCCATTGTCTCCCTGGAATGTCCACCCCTGCTCCCCTGGACACTCACACTATTCACCGATTTGCTGCTCCAAAAGGAACAGGACACACCAGCTTGCCAGTTACACCTTAGATCACCACTTTGTTTAACTCACATCACATGTATATTTACAGTGGAAACAAGTATACAATTATTTAACAGAGGATAGAGATTATAGCTGTGGTTCTCAACCCACAGACCGCTGGCTGCATGTGGACCAATTAGCACACACCTGCGGCCCAGCTCAGCTTTGTGCTAAAGGCCATGGGCTCCAGGCTGCCAGCTGCCGCCCAGCCCCATCTGGTGGGCTCTAGGCTGCCGGCTGCCACCCGGTCCCACACAACAGACTCTGGGGTTGCGGCAGGGTCCCTGCCCCCCGCCCTGCACCCAGCTCTCCACTTGAGGCCCCACTCTGTGGATGGGTCTCTTGGCGGAGGGCGCTGGGCATGGGGTTTATGCGGGGGGGTTAGGTGGGGGGCACTGTGGTTCTCAACCTGCGGACCACAATGATACCACTGGATTATAGTAATAGCAAGTAGAAGTACTGGAAACAAATGGTTACATATCAAATCATAACATGCATTCTAGAACCTTATTTAACTAGATACTTTTATGTTTTACAAAGCAACACTCACCCAAAATTGTCAGAGCAATTTACAGCCAGGTTCGTTGTGACCCTCTGTTCGTGAAGCAAACATACTCTCAGTTTGTGTCCTAGATAAAGGATAAAATTTTGTCCCCTCTCCTCTTTTTTATGCAGTTACAGATGATTGTGTCTCACCCTAGGAAGTCCCCTCTTGAGAGTCTTATCTTGGGGTTTCTTTGTCTTTGTAAAATCTCAGGCCTGCACCTGGCCCAGACAGTAAATGTAACTCGTCTCCATGGATGTTCATTGCTCTAAGTTCATTGAGTTAGTCCTGAGGCGCACTTAGACTCAGATGACAAGCTTAATTCAACAGTTTTCAAACCTAATATTTTACAGTTCTCAAACTATTTTCTGTACAAACAATTTGCAACAATTATGATGACCAGTGGGCTATTGGCTCTCGGTAGAGAACTTACATGCCACTCTTTGATGAACTATTATACACATACCTGACCCAGAAGAGCCCTGTAAAACTCTATGCACGCCCTGTTCACTCTGCCTGATGGCACCACGAGGTCCCTGGGACACACCTAGGAGCCCCAAGTCATGGACCAGGACCCATTTTGCTAGGTACAGTACAAATATAGAACAAAAAGGACAATCCCTGATCCCAAAGAGTTTCCAATCCAAGTATAAGACAAGAGACGGATACAGACAGACTGATGGGGCAGTAGAAGGAAACAGGGAGTCAGTTCTGGTTGGCATGATAACCAATTGTCTCAGCACACAAGCAGCCTCACCGTTGTCAAGTTTTTGCAGACATCACAGCAAGAAAGATTTAAGGAGAGCTTTGAAGGAAGATAATGAGGCAGCTTTGCAGATGTTTATGGAGACGTCCTCTCAAGCACAAGAAGCAGCACAGGAAAAAGCATAAAGGTGCTTTTTTGAAAACGGAAACAAGTGGGCAACGGAGACTGGCCTCACATCAAACGGAGACAGGAGTAGCTCTTTTGATACCAAGTCAGTCATGGTAGGTAGAGTGGGGATAGGTCATTAAGACAAGTAGCTTATGTTTGATGAGATAGAGGAGTGGAGCCCAGAGAGGGATGCATAGAGAGGAGTGACACGGTTAAAGCGACAGCCTAGAAAAGTAATCTTTGCAGCAGCATTATGAATAGATATGAGTGGGGCAAGAGCTTGACCCACACCAGTTCATCTTTTCTATCATCACTCAGTGCAATTCGAAACTGATAATGCTGCATGGCCTCATTCCACTGAGCGTCAGCAGAGAGAGAACAGAATTTAATAGCATACTAGGCAGCCGATCAACATCCTTGCTGTAGAGTTTGCAGCATGTCTTCAGTGGTCTGGTGGAAGTCACTGAAGACAACTGGCATGGCCTGAACAAACAGCTTCAACTGGCCCATAAGAGGACCAGACTCTTCCAAGATGGGCAAGGCCCAAGCCAAGGCCTCCCCATGAGCAAACAGGTCTGGTCTGTGGGGAACGATTGGGGATGCAGGAAGAAGAAGAGCCAGCATTAGTTTAGGAAACCTTGGAACGGACTATGATCACCATTAAACTTGTTTGGGAGCGGGACCTTTGACTGCCAGGAAGCCAGAGCCAGGGCTGCTGGAGAAGCCACCAGGGCTGTAGGGTTGCATTCTGCTCCTGCAAAGTGGACACTTGTGCATGCAAGCTCTCTGTAGCCCCCACCAGCTCTGCAAGGGAAAAATAGGCCTGAGTGCAGTCCATACCAATAAAGTGGGTGCCTAGCCTTTGTATTTTGGCTGTTCAAACTGTAGCCTACTGGGCTGTGGGTGGTCATGCCTCGTGGTTGAAACCAAATGCCAGAGTCAGAAGGTAAACCAGAGTCATAGGCTGAAGGCGGGCTGAGACTTGAAGTCAGAAGTTCTGGAGCCGGAGCAGGTATGGAAATCAGGATGGGAACCAGGCAGGGGCAGAGACTGGAAGCAGGCTGGAGCAAGGGTCAAGAAACAGGAGCAGAACAAGTGCAGATACAGGCATAGTATGTGTTTAGCAGCTGCTGACCTGCTGTGGGTGCCAGGCTTATAAACAGGACTGCTAAAAACAAGCAGCCAATCAGGTGCTGTACCTACTCTGTCAGTTCCTAAGCAGTGCAGCTGGTCATATTGGTTGCCTAGCAGGAAAGTTAGTCAGGAAGTAGGCCAGCAATTGATTCCCGTACCTAATACCACCATATTTTATCTATTTTCTCTTGAAAGAAATCAGCAAGGGCCTATGCAGAGAGATAAATGGAAGCAGCAGGAAGGATGGGTTTGGGGAATGAGTCAAAGGTGGGGAAAAGATAGCTGGGATTGCAGGCATGACATTCTCAAGTTGAGGGAAGTATAGTTGTTTGGTTAGGAAGATGGCAGAACTGAAAGAGGTCATTCTTACATTTATAAATGGATCTTCTAAATAAAAATAAGGTTCCTAGTAGGAAAATGTTGCTACCAATTAGAACAGCAGAGTTACATTATACTGGATCTAGGTCACATAGCCTTAACACTTTGGGCCAAATCCAAACCTTATTGGATTTTTTTTTTTTGGCACAGAAAGGTATACTGTTCACTGACACTGCAAAAACAGCATTAATATGGAAAATTACATTGTAACCTGTATGCTGCAAAGGGTCTACCACCCTTTGACTATTTCTGCCATGGACGAGAGTGATCTGGGTTAGAAGTGGGAAGATCAGGTCAGAGCACTTATATATTCATGTAATATTGACCACACCCTTCAATTCCAGGCCCTGCCCTGGATACCACACAACATCACCACAAAATATGACTGGTTTTGATATCAGGGGCATACTTGCAGGGTGAGGTTCATATTTTAAAGGTTGTCATTGTTGGAGTCAGCACTATTAAGACTGACACTGTGTTTTTAATATATGCTTTTCACATTACGTTTGCCTTGTCAAAATTATTAACTGCCTGTGTACACAGAAATCCTAAATGTTAAAAAAAAGATGCTATCAAAGTTGTTAAATGACTTTTGAATTCTGTGCGTAACTGAGGCGGACTGTCACTAATGACATATGTCTGTCTCAAATATGCACTATGTCTTAAGTTTTCCTTATGTTTCTGTATACATTCCATTGTGTTGTGTTCACCATACACTGGAGGTATGCTCCCAAAATACACTCCCAAAACTTATATTAATAGTATATGGGTTTAAAAGTAAAAAGTACCTTACATGTTACCCAAAACTAAAATTTGTCAGTCAGCGTTTACCTTGTTTTCAAACAGCATTTTAAGCTATCTGGGCCATGAAGGCACGCCCTACCTGTTCCAGGATAGAACAATTATACATCTTGCCTTTGACAGTTTTCCTAGCTGCCTATGCCAAATGCTCAATTGTACTTTTAACAAGGTATTGTGGGATACTTAGCATAAGTGAACAAGAAGAAGCTTAATACAATTTAACATAATTACTCAATATATACCATATTAATACCTATTAACATGTGTGTGTGTGTGTGTGGGTAACCTATAAAAGCATTAGTTAACAGGAGGGCAGGCCAATTGAAGAGTCACTGCCAAGAAAATAGTGCTATTTAAGTTAATCATGGGTGCATTTTTCGTAAAGGTAGCTGCACTCCTTCATAATAAGTGTTGGTGATGTTTTCAATCTTTGCAGCAGGGAAAAAATCTTGAACTCAGGTCCTGGCAGGCAAGTGAAGGAAATAATTTTCGAAGAAGAATCATGCAGTGGTTTAAGAGACATTAGATTAAAAAATAATAATAGTGTGGGGTACATTTTATTTGACCTCTTCCAGCCGTTAGAATTCATATTCTCAAGCCTTACTCTGAACCATGAGGACTACAAATATATTTATTTTAAAAAATGAAAGCTGAGATTCTCATGTAAATCACCAGAATCCAAGAGCTGGTACTTTAAGAAAAACACCAAATATTGTGAATGTTGGAAATACTGCCCTTCATTCTGTTAATGATTTGAAACAGTTTGAATCATACAGCTGATGAGCGTTGTGCAGCTCCATGTGTGACATGTTAGGCAAAATTACTTAGGCCTGGTCTACACTTAAAAGGCAGGTCAGCATAGCTACAGCGCTCAACAATGTGAAAACTTCACACTCAAGAGCTGTACCTAACACTCAGCATAGAGATAGCTAGGTCACTGGAAGAATTCTTCCATCAGCCTAGCTATTGCTACTCAGAGAGATGGATTAACTACATCAATGGAAAAAGCCATTCTGTCCTGCTGGCAGTGTACAGCTGCAGTGCCATATCTGGGCTGCTGTAGCAGCATACTGTAGATGGGGCCTTTGTGAGCTAATCTGGATATGATTAAATTTGCTTTACGGTCATGTGCTGGGGTCATGCCCACCCCACACAAGGCGTAAAGAGGCAAATTAGTCCAATAACCATAGGTTGCACTATGGGTGCACCTGGAGGAAAGCCAGGGGGTGCCAAGGCCTAATCTGCTGATAAAGTCCAGCTGGGAGAGGACCTGGGCTGAGTTTACAAAGGCAGGAAGCTGGCAACAGAAAAGGGCTGCTGGGAAATACTCTATAACCCCTTCATAGGAGTAAGAAAGTGTGTTTGAGGCTACAGGGTTCAGTAGCCTCAAATTACTGCCTGGGAGAAGAGCATTTGAGTTGGTACTCCCAGGATGGGGACTAGAAGCTGCAGGAAGGGACAATAGGGTCTGAAGGCACAGTTGCCAGGTATAGGATCCCTGGACTGGAACCTGGAGTAGAGTAGGGGCCTGGGTTCCCCCACTGGGGAAATAGAACCATCAGGGCAGTGCATATGGAGACTGCCTGAGACTGTTGGTGCGGAAGAACTTTGATACCCTGGAAGGGGAAGACTATAGTGAGCTGACTGGAGGTCAAGCCAAAAAGGCAGAGGACGCTGACACACAAGGAATGAGAGATTTCAGAGCAGCAGCCGTGTTAGTCTGTATTCACAAAAAGAAAAGGAGTACTTGTGGCACCTTAGAGACTAACAAATTTATTTGAGCCTAGAGACTAACAAATTTACTGCAGTAGGCACAGCAAGCAGCAGAAGGGGACATCAGACCTGAATGAAGCTAATCCCCAGATGCAACCACAAGGAGCTGCCCTTGTGATGAGTAGAGACCACTGTGAGGAAAGGTCAGCACAGCCTGCCTAATGCATGGATAGCACATGGAACTGTTCAAAACTTGACAGCTGTGACTGTGGGGGAAATAAAGGGAAGCTAAGTGAGTGCTAGGGAAGTCTGCGTGGAAGGTGAAAGCGGTGGTATGTTTCCAATTGCTGTGGGGTGAGTCTGTGCTGGGTGCCTGGGGCTGTCACTGGCACCTACAGGGTGGCTGCTGTGGTTACTCCTGGTGAGAGAGCAGGGGTTGTCTGGGGCATTCAGCCGCTGACTGAGGGGAGAGAAACTGGTGCTGTTATTGAGAGCCTTCCTCTGGCTGCAGCTGCCTCTGCTGAAGTGGGGCTGGTTTCAAGCAGCCAGGGGAGAAGCAAGAAAAAACATCCCAACCCCTTGGCTGGCAAGTGCCACAATGGCCTCTAGCTACGGTGACCAGATGTCCTGATTTTATAGGGACAGTCCTGATTTTTGGGTCTTTTTCTTATATAGGCTCCTATTACCCATCACCCCCCTCCCGATTTTTCACATTTGCTGTCTGATCACCCTACCTCTAGCAGCCAAAAGGCGCAACTGCAGGTCTGCTTGTAGCTTGGCCAAATGTGAGAGACTGAGCTGAAGGGAGGTGTGATGGATCTGCCAAATATGGGTGTGGCAGCATGTATCATGAGAGGAGAGGAGTTTGACACTTGGCAGCACTGCAATCAGAGTTAAGGGGGGGGAAAAGAGTTGCCCATTACTCCCAAACCTTTAATTTCCTATGGAAAATGCCAGTTCCCAAATCAAACTATTTCAATTCAGTGCTTGGAATTGCTATTGTGAAATGTTGCTGCAAACTGATGGTTTCGCAAAACTACAGCAGAGCTATCTTGGCAAATGCAGTCTGGTGGACTATTTGCTCTGCAACTAAAAATGTTGCTATTCTTTTTTTCAAATAAAAACTCGTTACAGAATCTTACATCTTACCAAACCAGAATCTTAAAGGGGTATACACCCAGACTTGCACAAATCTGAATCCAAATTTTGCCACTCGTTACTTTCTGTGGGAAAAATTCATCTATTGCACACTGTGTGGCACAGATAACGTTTTGAATTTATAATACAAAACATTCCAGGTAAAGATAGGTCCATTCAAGTTAATGGTTATGGGTTATTGTTTGTCACCAGCAGGGCGTTGTAGTTAAAAAAGCCACTGGAAACTTGACAGGTGTTTGCAATCTCATAAAAAGCAATCACAGACAATGAGCTTTATTGCTATTTTTTATTATTAATTAACTGGAAAATGGATTTTGACAAACTTTTGAAACTCTGAAGTTTTGAAGTTGGCTGAGAGTAACAAGGACATATTTCATCAAACTGGCAACTGTACAACGTATAGCTCATTCCCAATCATTTAGAACTTTCCCAAAACCAGGTGTTTACAGAAAGTTACAGTCTTCAAGACAGTTTCATAAATTTGTGTTTAACTGAGGAAGATTGTGCATTCAGTCTTCTAATGGTATTCAAATTCACTCAAGAATAAGGTTTTTACAGCCTGTGACAAGACAAATCCATACCAATTCATATATATATATATATATATATATATATATATTCATAGATATTAAGATATAGGGGGCAAATTTTCACAAAGGTGACTGTCCTTTTGCAGGCCTAAATTACACTTGCAGTTTTGCACTCACAACATGGATTCAAGTGCAAACCTGGGTACATGCTCATGACTACCTTGTTAGCTGCCTGACTTGCATCCACAGAGGAACACACATACTCAGATTAGTTTTGTAGATACAAAAATGCAGGTACATATTTTGCAGCAGAAATTTTGCACATAAAATGGGAGAATAGATCTTAGGCTTTAAAATTTTGCTCCACAAAATCTTGTTACTTAGTCCCTAAATTATTAATCTCCCTTTTAAATCTCCTTAGTAGTTTATTTAGAGTGGTGTGGATTACAGAAAGAACATTTTGTTAACTTCAGAGTTTTCATGAAAGAACAGGTTAAAGTCATGCAGATAAAGTGAAAAAAGCTGGTTAAGTTTAATGAGTAAATAAATTCCAAGTTGTTTTACAGAAGAGATTTAAAAAAAAACAAAAAATTTTCAACCTTGTTGCAGACTTCTGTACAAGCATGAATTCTATCAATGTAAATTTATCTTCCCAATTTTGAAATTGCATATTTTATTATTTCAAATCTGGCATTTTTATACTGCCATAAGGCTACACTCTTACCTTTTCCTCATGTAGTTAAATAAACCTGGCCAATCCCTTGTTGCAATGTAAAGGCTACAACTTGAACCAGAAAAATTCTTCCTGCTGATAGTCCTCCATTCAATTTGCTGATTATTGCATTTCACTGATATTGCAAACAGTGTATATCAGACTGCAGTTGGTATACAAAACAGCATTGCAAAATCTTTTGTCAGGTATGAGGTAGAGTAGCTTGGCAGTCCCCACTTGCCTTCCAAAAGGAGGTACACAATCATGGGGCTTTAAAAAAAAAAAAAGGCCTCAAACATCCCATTCTTACATCTGACTTTACTAACAAAAAGTAATTCCAAAAGAACACTACATGAACCCAGCCTAAGGCTTGTCCACTGGTTTGGCTACTTCCAGGGAGCATTTGTTTCATACTAGCCCCCTCTACCAAAGAGCTATTCTCTCATCCCTTATTCTGAGGATGAAGTCTAATGAGTCACACCTGTTTCAGTGAGTCAACTATAATTGGTGTGCAGTTCCCTGCAGGGTTCCAACATCTGGTCAGCAACAGTTTGCAACTCTGCAGATTAATCTGTGTAGTCATTTTAAACAACATACACTTCATACTGAGAAGATGAACACAAATACAAAGCAGCTGGTCAAACTTCAGACCTTTCCATCAGAGAGAACCATTCCATTCTATTGGCAGGTACCAAAGACTCACTATCCACCTGCATAAAAACTGTCACACTCCTCTAACATGCCTAATATATAAACTCTACTTCACACATTCAAAAAATCCGATTCCTTTTTATACCAACAATCTAGTATCCCTGTTTGGTCTATATACTAAACTATTACCAGAATCTCTAGAAGCAAATTTTAAAATACATTTTCCATGAAAAAGACTGCACTCAATACTCCGTGAAAAAGTGCATTTTACATGGAGTTGTTCTTTGATAGTGATGCATTAAATACTAGTCATCATTCTCTACAATTATGGCAAAAACTAATACTTTCCAGATGTCCTCTAAGATCTTTATTTCACTTTACAAGGAATTGGGTAAATGTGTTCTTTAGGTAAAACCATGAATATATCAAGAAGTTTCCTCCCTTACCTTGCAACTTTTTAAAATTTCTCTGTGATGATTCAATCCCTTCCCATCATGAATGCAGGCATCACCCAGTAATGTAAAAAGCCAGCTGTATCAATTTTTTTTAAATGAATCAGGACTGCTACAAAAGTAAGTAAAAAAAAAAAAGAACCAAAATGTCAATCATTTTCCAACTGCAGGATTTTCTGACAGTGTTTAATCAACAAAAATTAAATCTAGTAAAAATCAAACTTTAAAGCTACTTAAATTTGAGAGAGAAAAAGCCACTATGACACTCAAAGTTACAATTTACACTATGTCCTTAACTGTAATTGTTTCCTTTTGTTTTTTAAATAGTCTTTGGTTTACATTTTAATTTGAGCATTGCAATTTAGTATTTAATAGTTTCCTCTGACCAAGAAGGTATGTTTAGATGTATTAGACAAAATAATTGCTTGTGCGTGGTGTATTAAAATGTAATGTAGTATCATTCAAGGAGAGTTCAATTACATCCCCAACATACAAAAGAGAAGACAAACTTAGATTGTGTTTACAGTTTTGCAACACATCTTGATGCTAATTTTGTTGGGTTCAAGTTATGATATTTATAGTATGCAAAAGTGGTTTACTTAATAAAAGACCTTTCATTGCTTAAAATGGAGCAGTTAAAAAGAAAATTGCTGGTGATTTCAGCAAGACTTATATTACAGTTGCATACTTGCTCAAACTTCTGCTACAGTTATTGGCACAGAGGAATTAAAGAAACGAGTGGCCTGATACGAATAAGCAACTATGTCAATGTAGCCTATGAAATCAATGTGAGTTGAGGATGCTCAGTACCTTATACAAAATGCTCAAACTCTTGCCAAACGCTTATGCTGTACTTAATTTTCAAGGTTTTTCTAAGTAGGTTAAAGCTGCTGTTGGGTTTAAATAAAACTGTATCTTCCAAATGTGTTTCAACAGGACTAGTTAATAAAAGCATAAGGAAATGGACATTTGCCTGGTGGCTTTTTTACATAGTCATCTGAGCAAATAAGAGTCTAACAAAGCTCGAAAGGGATAATGTGATAGGGCTCCGCATTCTCTCTGCCAGATAAGACCAAATATTGGTTAGGCTACAGTTCCCCTACTATCATGGTTTCCTGTGGTTATGCCTCTTTCAAAGAGCATTTGGCTTTGTAATTCTTTTTAAATTGGGCCACACATTTAGTATCTATACTAAGTCTTCACAAGAGACTTCCATCATTATCCAGTGCCATTTGGGAATATCCATGTTTTATATCAGGGTACAGAAATGAGAGTGGAGGGTGGTCCATAACCTTTAAATTGTGTCCTGTCCTTGATTTTAATGCATTTCTTTATAATTCATGTCAGGTTTTATTATTCCACACTAAGTCTTCCCTCACCACCCCCTCGTTATTATTTTTTTTTTTAGTCTGTTCCCAATGCATCTGGCAGCATTTGGAGATGACCATAGCATTGTCATGGGAACCGAGCAGGAAGCAATATTCACAGCTGGGTTTCAATATGAATCATACCCAGTTAACATGGCAGGGGATTAGTGAGAAGCACTGATATCAGGCAATCAACTTGGTGCCTTCTATGAAATTGTAGGAATGTCACGGACAAGCTCTCGTTGTTTGCTTAGGGTGAAAATCACCACTGTGCAGAAGGTGGGACGTAAGTAGTGCATATGCCTTGTATTGGCTCTCTGCACATGGGGAGGGGAGGAAATTTCATTCTAAAAATCCTAAGTCAGTATTTATTGCTCAAACTTCTATTTCAATCAATAGGACTTTTTGACTAAGTTAGTAGCTAAAGAATCCCTAAAGAGGAGAGAATGACCAGAGCTTGGTCTGGCTGAAACAATTAAGTATCCTCTTATTTATAAATGTAAAGCTTTGCTCATCTGCTTGCTCTTTCTCTACAGTGGGTTTGTCAAGTTACCTGTCAAACTTGTTGCCCATTAATCAGGCTAGAAACCGTACACATTGGATGGTGAATAGTTGCTTCTTCCATTGGGAATCAAATCTTAAAGCACAGCTATAGACAATCCTCTTATTTCATCCTGAGGGAATATATTCGATTCATAATATTTTATATACAGATTTAAAATGTTAGATTATTGAAAGTCTAAAATGGGGGGAAAGAAGGACTAAAAGCATACAGGATGCTGGCTTCACCTGAGGCTAGGTACCCTGTATTTTTTTACCTGATACAGACTGACCCAATTAGAGTAGACTTGCAAAACTGCATTACATCACTGATTCATCAAGTGCAGTGTCCTGCAGTGGTCAATACTGGAAGGTTAGGAGGAAAGCAAAAGATGCCATTGAATACAAAGTTGTTTACTGGCAAAATGAAAAATCCTGCCTGATACCAGGCAGGATATCAGAGGGGGGGTAGGGTAGAGGAGGGGAAAACGTGTAGAGTCTTTGGTTTTAGTGATCACTATGTAGATTTCAACACAATGAACTTCTGTGTGATGTTGCTTCATTTCCTTCATGGGAAGAACTGGAATTATGGTCTATTGTAAATCTATACTAAAGTACCTTTAAAAAAAGTACAAATTATTTTTTGAAAAGCACTTCAGTGATGAGTCAAAACCAAAACTCTACATTCAAACGCCCCCTGAATTTTGAAACATCCAAAATCTGAACATGGATTTTGAACCTAGTTGTGGCTAATGCTCATATGTAATTAGTAGGGCTGTCGATTAATTGCAGTTAACTCACGGGATTAACTAAAAAAATATAATTGCGCTAAAAAAATTAATCCCCGTTTTAATCGCAGTGTTAAACAATAGAATCCCAATTGACATTTATTAAATATTTTGGATGTTTTTCTACATTTTCAAATATATTTACTTCAGTTACAACACAGAATACAAAGTGTATAGTGCTCACTTTATATTATTTTTATTACAAATATTTGTACTGTAAAAATGACAAAAGAAATAGTATTTTTCAATTCACCTCATACAAGTACCATAGTGCAATCTCTTTATCATGAAAATGCAATTTACAAATGTAGATTTTTTTTTGTTACATAACTGCACTCAAAAACAAAACAACATAAAACTTTAGAGCCTACACGTCCAGTCAGTCCTACTTCTCGGTCAGCCAGCCACTAAGACAAACAAGTTGGTTTACATTTACAGGAGATAATGCTGCCCACTTCTTATTTACGTCACCTCAAAGTGAGAACTGGCATTCAGTCACATGGCACTTCTGCAGCCGGCATTGCAAGGCATTTACATTCCAGATATGCTAAACATTCGTATGCACCTTCATGCTTCAGCCACCATTCCAGATGACATGATTCCATGCTGACGATGATCATTACAAAAATAATGCATTAATTAAATTTGTGACTGAACTCCTTGGGGGTTGGACTAGATGACTTCCTGATGTCCCTTCCAACCCTGATATTCTACGATTCTATGAACTGTAGACCTCCTGATCTTTTTTACCCACATTCCGCCATATATTTCATGTTATAGCAGTCTCAGATGATGACCCAGGACACGTTCATTTTAATAACACTTTCATTGCAGATTTCACAAAACGCAAAGAAGGTACCAATGTGAGATTTCTAAGGATAGATATAGCACTCAACCCAAGGTTTAAGACTCTGAAGTGCCTTCCAAAATCTGAGAGGGATAAGATGTGGAGCATGCTTTCAAAAGTCTTAAAAGAGCAACACTCAGATGCAGAAACTACAGAACCTGAACCACCAAAAAAGAAAATCAACCTTCTGCTGGTGGCATCTGACTCAGATGATGAAAATGAACATGCAATGGCCTGCACTGTTTTGAATAGTTATCGAGCAGAACCCGTCATCAGCATAGATGCATGTCCTCTGGAATGGTGGTTGAAGCATGAAGGGACATATGAATCTTTACGGCATCTGGCATGTAAATATCTTGTGACGCTGGCTACAATAGTGCCATGCGAACACCTATTCTCACTTCAGGTGACATTGTAAACAAGAATCAAAGAATCATAGAATATCAGGGTTGGAAGGGACCTCAGGAGGTCATCTAGTCCAACCCCCTGCTCAAAGCAGGACCAATCCCCAACTAAATCATCCCAGACAAGGCTTTGTCAAGCCTGACCTTGAAAACCTCTAAGGAAGAAGATTCCACCACCTCCCTAGGTAACCCATTCCAGTGCTTCACCACCCTCATAGTGAAAAAGTTTTTCCTAACATCCAACCTAACCCTCCCCCACTGCAACTTTAGACCATTACTCCTTGTTCTGTCATCTGCTACCACTGAGAACAGTCTAGATCCATCCTCTTTGGAACCCCCTTTCAAGTAGTTGAAAGCAGCTATCAAATCCCCCCTCATTCTTCTCTTCTGCAGACTAAACAATCCCAGCTCCCTCAGCCTCTCCTCATAAGTCTCGTGCTCAAGCCCCCTAATCATTTTTGTTGCCCTCCACTGGACTCTTTCCAATTTTTCCACATCCTTCTTGCAGTGTGGGGCCCAAAACTGGACACAGTACTCCAGATGAGGCCTCACCAATGTCGAATAGAGGGGAATGATCACATCCCTCGATCTGCTGCCAATGCCCCTATTTATACAGCCCAAAATGCCGTTAGCCTTCTTGGCAACAAGGGCACACTGTTGACTCATATCCAGCTTCTCGTCCTTTTCTGCAGAACTGCTGCCTAGCCATTCGGTCCCTAGTCAGCAGCAGTGCATGGGATTCTTCTGTCCTAGGTGCAGGACTCTGCATTTGTCCTTGTTGAACCTCCTCAGATTTCTTTTGACCCAATCCTCTAATTTGTCTAGGTCCCTCTGTATCCTATCCCTAGCCTCCAGCGTATCTGCCTCTCCTCCCAGTTTTATTTCCTCCCCTCCCCTCAGTGTATACTCCTCCAGTGTATCTACCACGCCTCCCAGAAGCAGGCAGCATTATCTCCTGCAAATGTAAACAAGCTTGTTTGTCTGAGTGACTGGCTGACCAAGAAGTAGGAATGAGTGGACTTGTAGGCTCTAAAATTTTACATTGTTTTGTTTTTGAATGCAGGTTTTTTTTTTACATAATTTTACATTTGTAAATTCAACTTTCATGATAAAGAGATTGCACTGCAATACTTGTATTAAGTGAATTGAAAAATACTATTTCTTTTGTATTTTTACAGTGCAAGTATTTGTAATAAAAATAAATATCAAGTGAGCACTGTACACTTTGTATTCTGTGTTGTAATTGAAATTAATATATTTGAAAATGTAGAAAACACCCAAAAATATTTAAATAAATGGTATTATTGTTTAACAGCGTGATTAATCACACGATTAATCAAGATTAATTTTTAATCACACAATTTTTATTCCCTTTTCAGGCTTAGTAATTAATTAATTTGAAAGTAATTCTTTCCCAAATTAGAGATGTTCTGATTTTTTTTTTCAAAATGAAAAAAAAATTCAGAATAATTTGAAAATTGGTGACATTTCATTTTCTTAATTGATAAGTTATTGAGTAATAAGTTCATACATTTCTATTTTTACTTTTCCCTGCTATTGGTATAGTATAATATCTACGCGAGTGTTTGTTTAATTAAGTTACTTTTAGGATGATTCCTTACAACTTTGCTAAACATTAAGCAACTTGTCTATGAACTAGGACATGTTTTAATTACCTACTTGAAGTTATGTTAAATGGCATCTATGTTTATTCTTTAATACAATAATTCCTAGGGTCCTTGGAAACCAATTATTCTACAATTAGGTGCTGTGCAAGATTTATTATTCCAGATCAGATCATCAATCCATAAACTCCAATATCAGATTCTCTGCCCATGAACCATACCTGATGCCTCAGTAGAAGGTGGTACATTGAAATAATACATTGACTGTACACTGGTGGGTGGGTGGGAGGATTTTCCTTTTTGAACCTAGAGTCAGCAGAGCACCTGTCTTAAAATTGAATAATTTCCAGGGGGGGAAGGGAGGAAATAAAGCTCTCGTGGGTAGTTCTCAAATCATTACCTAAAGTAAATACGATGAGAAACAGTAATGTTAAGTGATCAAGTTAAGGTTGAATAGTGAAATTCCTTTCTTATTCATTCTTACATGTGAGTATTAACTGAAATATGTGGAGAAATTGACTTCTAAACTCTGAAGGAACCTTTAGTCACGATTTCTTGTATTTATAGTATTTGTTTAGGAGTGGACAACAGCAACGCTATTTGCATATACACACACACACCACACATGTAGAGGTGTGATCCATGTTATAGTCAATTAATACAGTTTGACTTTAGCATGCTTCTTTTATTTTTGTTGTTTGTAGTACCATAGTGCCTGGGTGCCTGAGTCATGGACCAGGGTCCTGTTGTGCTAGGTGCTGTACAAATACACAACAGAAAGACAGACTGGACCCAAAGAGTTTACAGTCTAAGTAAGACTGCCTCCCTTGGTTTCTGCCCACTAATCCATCTTTCCTCCAGATGAATTATAACATTTCAAATAAAGGTGAGCAAATAACTGATTTTTTTTGGTTCATAGGCCAAACTGAAAAATCCAATTAGTTTTGAAGTGAACAGTTTTTTTAATTCTTGCTGAAATGAAAGAAAAAATTGTTGGGCCAAACAAACATTTCAAATGTTTCAAAAAAAAAAACATTGCCCAGTTCTATTTCCAAAACATTAACCAGCTTCAAACTGCTGCCCTCTTATTAAATCACATCAAACTGAAAGTTTTCCTCCTTCCCCGCCATCCCCATTGTGGAATTTCCTCAAAGAATTAAACCTGCCTGAAGCCCAAGATTACTGCTGTCTGGACTGACACAATTCAACCCTGGAGCAGTGGCAATTTTCTATATGTAAGAATTTAACAGCTCTGAAGGCTCATGTTTCAGGGTTCTCCAAGGCTAGAAACAGGGGGCTTTACACAGTTTGAGAGGGATGATACTCAGGTTTCCAATGCCTTGAAAAGAATTTTAACTAATAGCAGAAAGGCTGACTGGATGTCACAGTTCCACAGGATTGATGCTATGGCCCCAGCTTTGGAATAGTGTCTAAGAGGAACCCCTGCAGTATGCCAGGCCCCCCAAGGGTCTCACTCTTCCTCCAGGGTAAGTCATGTGGCTTCACTGCCTCCTTAGACTGGATCTCTGAGTCTTCAGAACTTGTGCTTCACACAATGACTCTGTTCAGCAAGTCCAACTGAGATAGACTCCTAATGGAGACCTGTACACTCTTCAGGGATTAATGCACCTCAACAAGCATTTCCAGTGACACACTCACAAAACTCTAAGGTTTATTCGTTAACTGGAATGCAGCTTAGGAAGTCCTTAGGATAATATACAGAACTGAAGGTTAAAGTATAGTCCATTCAGGTTAGCCCCGAGCCCAGCCAAGATGTAGTGAACCCCTTGCCTCAGTCTGACTTCCTTTGTCAGACTCCAGGGGAGATCCTCAACTCCTTCCAACAGCCAGCTCTTATCGCCCACCTCATATCTCGCCAGTCCTTGGATCTTGAACTGGGGGTTGTTGTTCAGCTCCTAAGGAGAAGCGGGCAAGTCCATATCCCTTTGGGTCACTGGTTGCTAGGTGTCAATTTCCTGGCAATTGAATTTGCCATTGTCTTCTCAGATGCTCCACTGATATAGAGACTAAGGCCCTGACTGCTAGGCAACACCCATACCTATGTCTCTCGGCCTGCCCTGTGAACAACCAGTCCTCTCCCACCCTTCTAGGTAACAATGCACCACATGGGGAAACTGAGGCACATACAGGATTCATAAAAATATTACAAAAAATTCCTACCTTATCACCTCAGATTCCATCAGAAGCAGCACTGACACTGTACTAGGGTACATGCTGTGCAATGGCAGCACTGGTGAAGTCAATCATATGTCATAACCATCCTCCCGCCCATAATAGGATGTAGTCTGGTTGCAAGGACATTTTCCTATATCAATGAATCAGTATGAGTCATCAATTTCTTGGCTGCTGAATAGCACAGCTGATGCAGTTGGAAATTTCCTTTTGATGACCAGATTCGAAGATTTTATGAGTAGGATTTTGTGTGAAGGATACGTTAAGGGACCTGGAGAGGTAGCTCAATGGGTGGGCAGAAATAGGAGCAGCTGGGGCAATACTATTTGGAGGGAGAGATGCGCAGGAGGTTGAGTAGCTTGGTGCAAAGAAGCAGATAGAATTGGGTGTTATTTCTGTGGTAGAAACCAAAAGGGAGGGGGAAAGAAGACTAGAAAGTAGCTTGGTGGAGGTACAGTAGTGTATACTGATAGAGTATCTTTAAAGTTAGAAAATACCAGAAATAAAGTCTAACAGTTAATGGAAGACAGAAGAATTGGACTTTATATATATAAAATAACAGAATATATATAAAACTCTACAAAGGAAAAGGGTTATTTGTACAACTGTTAAAAACTGTGGGAGCAGGAAAAGGAAGGGGAAATATATAGCTCCTGTATAGCCATAAAAGGGCTATACAGGAGCTAAAGGAGCTGTGGGAGAATTCCACTTCATTTGGTCCTACACTCCTCCCCACCCTCAAAAGGCCTGGCATATGGGTTTTGTTGGGGTGGATGCTGAGAGTTGGAGGGGGCACTCTTGTAGTACTGGGTGCTATGGTGATACTGGTCTGCTGCATAGACCATATGTAGCTTTGGGAATGCTGTTAATAACCAGAGAGGCTGCTCTAACTTACACTGGGAGCTGTTTCAGCCCCTGCAGCATTCCATAATCGGGGGAGCAGAAAGATGACAAAAGCCTGCTTTATCTCCTTTCTCTCAGGCTGCCCCACCTGTGATGTGCTTCCTCATAGCCCTATGTCTGTAACTTCTGGGTGCAGCTTGCTGAAATCTTCAGTTATGAGACTGACTGTTGTCAAAGACCTCTCCCTAGTAGTCAAGCACTTCTGAAATTCCTGGGTACATCCCTGCTCAGAGATATCAAACTGGTTAGCAAAGTATGAGCAGCCACTCTGTCATATGGCGAATCAAAGCCTCTCATATCTCTTGTTAAATATTTGAAAATGGAGACCAGCATGCAGGAGTGAACAAAATAATTAGTATGGAATATGAGATATTAAGCTGCTCTGTGGCAGATGGATTGTTTTAATGTTTCATACTTACACTGCAGTATCACCAGGGACGCAGATCTGATAAGACTACATCTGCTAGGCTTATCCAAAAGGAATGGTCTTTACACAACATTAATCAGGAGCAAAGTGTAATGCTATAGTATACTCTTTAAAGCTATGGTTATTTTTTCTAATAATAAACACTGGCTAAACTTGGCTAATACCAAGAGTTAGAGAAGGACTAAAGTACAGTACATTGATTCTAGATATTAATTTCTTACAACTAATTCGGAGACTCATGTCCATCTCTCTTTCTGCACCCGGACAGTAGAAATCTAGCACTTGATATTCAAGAGTTTAGGTGGGTAAATGTGCAATGATCTTGACTGGGAGCTGTAATTGTACATCCAAATAATTAGTGAGATACATGAAAGATCACTATTGTGCACAATTATTTCTACTATGTGCAACTAGCTATGCAAATGTGTACAACATGTACCTGAGTAAACTTCTGAAAAATCAGCCCCAAGTGTTCTAGCCTAGATCGCGGAGTGAAACCCTTTAAATAAAATTCTCCTCCCATACCTTCTTTTTTACAAATAGAAGACTGCTGCACTCACAGTACATTAGATGGAGCAATTTAGTTTTGCTACCCATACGTTCTTATGTAATGGTTGTATTCTGGTGTATTTTTTCTGCAAGCTTCTGAATTATATCAGTGAGAGAAGCCATAAGGGGAGTTGGAGGACAACAGCAACCTGAAGTCAGGAACAGAATACACAATTAAAAAAATATTGTTCTCTGTCCATAGCTAGAATTTATAATAAGTTTGAGGGAAAAAGGTGTGTATGCATATACACTGTAAGGATCCATGGAAAACAAGGCAAAGTCACTACACTTGGGAAAGAAGAATCACTAATTTTTGTTGTGATCCACCTGTGATTCATTTGGATGGGGAATGGAAATTATTTTTAGCGGCATGAGGTCCAGAAAAATGCCAATGTATTGTACATTAATGTACCATACACTCACTTATCAATCTTACCACAGTCAACACCATTGACTGTGACCTGGAAAATTAGTTTGGCCTATACTCACTAAATGTGAGTATAACTACTTTCATTTTGTTTCTTTCATCAGTCCCCTGATACAAAATTATTATGCAAGTATTTTCAATGGAGCAACATAAATGCTGTCTGACTCAACACATTACCTCATATTTGGTTGGTTTGGAAACAAGAAGTGTGAGATAGAAGTTTAGAAAAAAAATTGAACGGATAAGAGTCACAGGCAATCTCAATCACAGCAGTAAAATCAGTGCTGAGGATAGACTTAACTGACAGTCTCTCACTCACCAACCCACACTGGCCAACAGTGAGTTCTTTCCAACCCTTTCAACACATAATAATGATAAATTATGCTGTTTCACATTATTTATACACAGTTTCACAGAAGTGCATGGTGCTTTACACACACAAGTGGTTATAATCTGTTACCCCTTCCTGTGGTATGTTACAAACAAAAGGGTATGGGGGAAGGGCTTTGGAGGACAGTGGTAGATTGTGAGATATACTTGTTGCGTATCAGATGTTTGTTTTGCTTGCTCTCTTCACATACATGTCTCACACACACACAAAAATTACTGAGTGTCCAGAATAAAGGCTGGGGCAGATGTCATTAGCTGAAGACTAATTTAAAGAAGAAATTCCCAAATATTATCAAAGGCAACACTAAATAAATCTCAAAAGATGAAGGTTGTAGCAACCTTGTAACTGTACAGACCAAGAGGAAAATACATCTTCATCCTTAATGTATAGTGCATCTTCAAAATGTTTAGATAATAGCTGGGAGGGAGGGGGGAGAAGAGGAATGAAGAGTTACTGTTAAATTAGTAAGTCTAATTATTTATTTCTGTTATTCATATCACTTAAAGGCCCCAGTCAGCTAGGTACTGAACACATACACATAGAACAAAAAGACTGCAAGTTCTTTGGGGCAGAAACAATATATATATGAAAAAGGTGGACAAATTTTAGAAATGAATACAGATATTACTTCACCCATTATTGAAATGCAGCCACTTCTGTGTGGGAAGGTTGTAGTCTTAAAACAATACACAGCTAAACTACAGAACAGATTGTCTGGAAGTGAAGAATACCATATCAATTGAAAAACATGGGGGATTCTGCTTTACAAAAGCAAAATGGAATTTTGCTCAACCAACAGAGTTAAAACAGCTGCTCTTTAAATGCCATACAATATTTAAGGCTCACACATGATCTGATCTTCTGTTTTATGTGTCATCCTAAAGGAGACACTTCTAGTGCACAGTGGCCCCAGCGCACTGGGCTCCTACACACTCAGAAAAAAAAAAAAAAGACTGTAGGTCCAATTTTCTGATTTAGATGGATGTATTCAGTAGAAGATTCTATTCTGAAGAAAGTCTGTGGAACATTCAATAGGTGATTCCAATCCTGGATGAAAGAGTTTTGGTCTGGAAAAGATTCCGATAGGCCATCCAATTCCACAGAGAAAAAAAAGTGCAATGAATAGTTTAATAAGAATTGCTATGCTGTGCACATGCATGAGTATAATGTTCAGGCAAAAGAAGGTGTAAATAACATAAGTTTTTATGGCCCTCATCACTGGTACCAGATTATCTAATAAAATGATATCATTCCCTGTCAGTAGGCGAGGGCTAGAAAGGGTCTAACAGCAAGTCCCACTTCCTTGAATGGGAAGCCAGTTATGTGGAGAGGAGACAGCAGCAGCTGCTGCATTTGTGCCCTGCAAGGAGAACACGGGACTGCAAAAGGAGTAATCATAGTCCTGACAAATGAAGAGGAGCAGCTTTCTTCCCATATAATGTTCTCTAGCGCCAAGGAGAAGAAACACTCCTCTACAGCCTACCCCCTCCCCCCATGTGCTTAGCACTTCATTCTGTCTCAGCTGGAAAGGATCACGACAGAGTCCCCCTGAACAGCAAGAAAGGATCACAGCAGCAGTCACTGCCATCTCACATGGCAGACAGCCCAACTGCACAGGAGCAAAGCTCTTCATGTTGTTACTGAGGAAGGGTGTTCTGTGAAGGAATCATCTTAGAAAGTGAAAAGATGAAGGACACTCAAAGATTTGCTGTCTGAAGAGCACCTTCTCCCCAAGGCTGAGGTATCCATCAGGCACATCTTGGGAAAGAGGCACCCCCTCAAATGGCAGTGGAGCGTGAGGGCAGTCGGGGGGAACATAAGAATGGCCATACTGGGTCAGACCAAAGGTCCCCCCAGCCCACTATCCTGTCTACTGACAGTGGCCAATGCCAGGTGCCCCAGAGGGAGTGAACCTAACAGGTAATGATCAAGTGATCTCTCTCCTGTCATCCATCTGCACCCTCTGACAAACAGAAGAACACTATTCTTCAGTGAGACTATCTGTTTTTTCATGAACTGCTCACAGGCAATGAAGTGCCAATGACACTTCATCACACCTAACAGTTTACATAAGCAGTGGCAGCCGCCACCACCCTCCCAGAAGTGATGTGTGGCAACTATCTATTTTGGGTGATGAGCATGTCTAGTCTGGAATCTTAGCTTTTTAAAGTTGTATCACCAATGCTGGGGATTCTCTGTTCTTGAAACATTTTCAGCAATGAATGAGGAGTGATAAGGCTGTGGGAGGAGGGAACACACTTGAACCAACAGGATTTTCCTCCTGTCATTTATACTTTAATACATACTACGGTATCGGTATTGGGTGAAAAAAGGAATTAAGAAAAAGGACTCTCCCCACCACCATTAGCAAACTTAATGCATGAACAGTGCTTGCTTAAAAGCCCAAATTGGTTGTCACTAGGTTTGTATAAAGCCTTAAGGAAGAATGGTGTGAGGGCTGTTTATAGAAAATTACATTGTGTGCAGGCTATTTCACTAATTAACACCTCCTAGCCAAAGAAACCCTTCTTCCTTTTAAAATAAACCTCCTTTAAACTGAGAAAATATCCCAAGACGGTTCTGGAGTATAATGCTCCCCTCACAAAAGTGTGTTGCTGCCTGTGTTTGTGTTAGAAGAGGGTTACCAGGGGGCATTCTTGCCTGGTTTATTCATCATTTCAGGGCTCTCCCATCTGCAAAGCTTCTGTTAATGTCAGTGAAATCTAACCTATACAGAAGTTTCAGAGGTCAGATATTTGGCATGCACCATTTAGAAACCCAAGTACAAAGTTGATAGGGACGCTTCAAACACAGACAGATTACAACGGAAATAGGTCTCCCTGTACCAACCTGGTACCAGGCAAGCTATTGAGCAGACTTAATTCAGAACCCACTGAGGCTGCCCAATGCTATTACAGCTCAGATTCTAGCATTATATTTTTACTGACTAAATCAAGCTTCCCACTTTGCAAAGCCAACACAGAAATAACATTTCATTTTTAATGCAATATAGCAGGAACAGACACAAGACACACTAAAACAATCTACTGCATGACCCAGAAAAGCCGATACTCACAGTTCGCAGGAACTGTATTTCATCTTCCCCTCCTTCACCCCCTTCAGCCATGGCTCTTGAGGAGTCAGCTCTGCTAAGACTCTGATTGCCTCCACTGGCAGCTTGCTGTGCTCGGTACAGCTCCTCTTCTCCTATCGGTATTAGCATATAGCTAATCCACAGCCATATAGGGAGCCCAGCTAACTCCACTGCACTGCAGACTGTCAGTCAACCCCCTCACTGCCAGAACCAACTGCGCCGCTTCTCCAGTTCCACAGCAAACAATTCCTTTTCTTTCTGTCTGTCTCTTTGCCCCCTAGAGAAAAACCTATTGTTAAGGTATTGCAGAAAACATTCTATACATCAGTAGTTCTCCCCCACCACCCCTTATCAATGCCCGTCCAGAGCAGGATTAATGGTGAAGTGTTAATAAAAGCAAAGCTCACACTTCCGTTTTCAGAGATTAGGGTCTACAGTTTTGCATGTGAACATAACCAATTCAGCAACTCTGAACCTATTGATTATACATCAAAGGATGGGAATACAGATCACATAGCATAAGCTGATTTTGACAATGGATTTTTCAGCCTGTTCACATTAACTTCTATTTATTGCTTCTCCGCATAAGCAGCTGAGAGTCTAATTGGCAAGACGATTTAATGGTCTAACGCCACTACATGTAATTGTTCATCCTGTCTCTTTCAGTCGGAGTCATGCTATGGACTGCAAAGTTTTCATCTGAAGCATTCTGAAGGTGCACTAGAAACATGTTATTAGTGGCTCATAGATATATTTCAGTTAAAAAATGATAAGGTACAATTAGGTTAAAAATACAACAAAATAACTTTAAATCCAAGTTAAAGTGAAACTCATGTAAAAATCTTTAGCATTTATGTGTTATTTCATCCATAGCAAATGCTGAAATCAGTGGGATAAAACTGGAACACCACTTTCTCAAAGTTTGGGGTGTTCAGGTGTACCAGGTCCAAACTGACCATGAGACTTCTATGTCCTTAATTCAAGGAAGCGTAGCAACCAACCAGGGAAGAGGGTGCCTGGATAGCAGTCTGTCTTTCCCCCACCTCAGGACTAGGTACCTCAAGGGTTTGCTCTCACTCTCTCTTTACAACTTCAAGGGTATCCAGGAAGAGCAGGGTTTTGGGGGAGAAACAGTTGGTCTCCTGCTCCTATTGCGCAGGGGCAACTCAAAAGCCATGTGCTGACTTGGTTAGGCAAGTGCCTCCGCAAAAGGAGGTACTCAGGTACAGTTGGAGCCCTGATCATTACTCCTAGTTCCTATCTAATTCGGACAGTATGAAAATGGTGACTTGGATCCCTTGCAGTCAAATATCTTCCTAAAATATTCAGATGCCAAATATAGCCAATATTTCTGTTGCTCTGGAAATCAGTTATTCAGTTTCAACCACACTTGAAAGAAGGTTGAGACCCACTCCTCCCATTGTTCCATCTCACTGCACAATGGGGAGATGAGAAGAGAGAGACCTCTCCAGGATTCCCAAAAGGTTTCTTAGGGAAGCAAAATATCCATGGGAAAATTCAATGAAAGGAGTGTGCCTACCATCCATACCCAAAGACATCAAAGCAGGCCACTCAGTGTTCCTCTGAGAAGACAGCAGCAGGTGGGAGCCTTTTGTGCTGTGTTCTCTCCTCTGTCTTTTTACAGTGACAGTGGGGTTTGGCATACAGTAATGTGTACTTTTGCTATGTTAGGGCAAGTTTTCTGTGGGGTCCTATAGCAAAACATACTATCCAACATGCTACTGCATATGAAAAGAACCTAAACTAGAACCAAGTAATAAACTTCGCAAAATGTATATGATGCATGCTCTTAAACTGTACTAATACAGCTAGTTCAATAGTCACATGAAAGTAGTGACAGTTGATAAATCTGTTGAAATAAAAATGGACTACAGCTACAGAAATAATATCTGCTCTGGACTCGGCATACCCCACACATTTTAAAAGCATCAGGAATCTTGAGTTAAATCTGGCCCATTTGAAAACTATGGGCATTTTCAAAAACAGAATATCAAATATTTTGCACATAAAGGGATGTTCAGTACCAAAGTTTGGTTCCAGATAATTACATTGTGAGACTCCACTAGGCACGTGAAATTAATTGACATCACTAGCATGCATATCTCTCTGTTTTGTAAAAAGAGAGTGGGTACAATTCTAGCCCCACTGAAGTCAATGGGAGTTTGCCATTGACTTCAATGGGCCAGAATTTCACTGTCTACTTCTAAAACCAACAGATACATTCACTTTAAATATCCTCTTACTTTGATCTGAAAACTCATAGCCTTAAACCAGCACTCAAAGAACTAACATTCTGCCTAATATCAATTCCCATCAGCAGTTTTGTTTGTTCATTTTTTTGTTAAGGCTCTCTATTCCTTTGCCTGGTATTCAGTTTTACAAAGTACTCTACACATTATTTTGGGAAACAATTTACTGCCTCAATTAACAAAATATTTTGTTTAGAGCCATGGTTTTAAAACTGACAAATGAACTGCAATACCACTGTACAGTACTTGTATTCTCTAGTTTTGTTCTGCTTAGTATTATGTCTACATGTTTAATGAGAAATATATTCAGTTGCTATGGTGTAATGAAATTTATAGTCTCCTCAGGAAGCCGAAGCTGTCAATTTTTTTCAGGCTTTCATAGAATCATAGAATCATAGAATATCAGGGTTGGAAGGGACCCCAGAAGGTCATCTAGTCCAACCCCCTGCTCGAAGCAGGACCAATTCCCAGTTAAATCATCCCAGCCAGGGCTTTGTCAAGCCTGACCTTAAAAACCTCTGAGGAAGGAGATTCTACCACCTCCCTAGGTAACGCATTCCAGTGTTTCACCACCCTCATAGTGAAAAAGTTTTTCCTAATATCCAATCTAAACCTCCCCCACTGCAACTTGAGACCATTACTCCTCGTTCTGTCATCTGCTACCATTGAGAACAGTCTAGATCCATCCTCTTTGGAACCCCCTTTCAGGTAGTTGAAAGCAGCTATCAAATCCCCCCTCATTCTTCTCTTCTGCAGACTAAACAATCCCAGCTCCCTCAGCCTCTCCTCATAACTCATGTGTTCTAGACCCCTAATCATTTTTGTTGCCCTTCGCTGGACTCTCTCCAATTTATCCACATCCTTCTTGTAGTGTGGGGCCCAAAACTGGACACAGTACTCCAGATGAGGCCTCACCAATGTCGAATAGAGGGGAACGATCACGTCCCTCGATCTGCTCGCTATGCCCCTACTTATACATCCCAAAATGCCATTGGCCTTCTTGGCAACAAGGGCACACTGCTGACTCATATCCAGCTTCTCGTCCACCGTCACCCCTAGGTCCTTTTCCGCAGAACTGCTGCCTAGCCATTCGGCCCCTAGTCTGTAGCTGTGCATTGGGTTCTTCCGTCCTAAGTGCAGGACCCTGCACTTATCCTTATTGAACCTCATCAGATTTCTTTTGGCCCAATTCTCCAATTTGTCTAGGTCCTTCTGTATCCTATCCCTCCCCTCCAGCGTATCTACCACTCCTCCCAGTTTAGTATCATCCACAAATTTGCTGAGAGTGCAATCTACACCATCCTCCAGATCATTTATGAAGATATTGAACAAAACCGGCCCCAGGACCGACCCCTTGGGCACTCCACTTGACACAGGCTGCCAACTAGACATGGAGCCATTGATCACTACCCGTTGAGCCCAACAATCTAGCCAGCTTTCTACCCACCTTATAGTGCATTCATCCAGCCCATACTTCCTTAACTTGCTGACAAGAATACTGTGGGAGACCGTGTCAAAAGCTTTGCTAAAGTCAAGAAACAATACATCCACTGCTTTCCCTTCATCCACAGAACCAGTAATCTCATCATAAAAGGGGATTATATTAGTCAGGCATGACCTTCCCTTGGTGAATCCATGCTGGCTGTTCCTGATCACTTTCCTCTCATGCAAGTGCTTCAGGATTGATTCTTTGAGGACCTGCTCCATGATTTTTCCAGGGACTGAGGTGAGGCTGACTGGCCTGTAGTTCCCAGGATCCTCCTCCTTCCCTTTTTTAAAGATTGGCACTACATTACCCTTTTTCCAGTCATCCGGGACTTCCCCCGTTCGCCACGAGTTTTCAAAGATAATGGCCAATGGCTCTGCAATCACAGCCGCCAATTCCTTCAGCACTCTCGGATGCAACTCGTCCAGCCCCATGGACTTGTGCACGTCCAGCTTTTCTAAATAGTCCCTAACTACCTCTATCTCCACAGAGGGCTGGCCATCTCTTCCCCATTTTGTGATGCCCAGCACAGCAGTCTGGGAGCTGACCTTGTTAGTGAAGACAGAGACAAAAAAAACATTGAGTACATTAGCTTTTTCCACATCCTCTGTCACTAGGTTGCCTCCCTCATTCAGTAAGGGGCCCACACTTTCCTTGGCTTTCTTCTTGTTGCCAACATACCTGAAGAAACCCTTCTTGTTACTCTTGACATCTCTTGCTAGCTGCAGCTCCAGGTGCGATTTGGCCCTCCTGATAACATTCCTACATGCCCGAGCAATATTTTTATACTCTTCCCTGGTCATATGTCCAACCTTCCACTTCTTGTAAGCTTCTTTTTTATGTTTAAGATCCGCTAGGATTTCATCATTAAGCCAAGCTGGTCGCCTGCCATATTTACTATTCTTTCGACTCATCGGGATGGTTTGTCCCTGTAACCTCAACAGGGATTCCTTGAAATACAGCCAGCTCTCCTGGACTCCTTTCCCCTTCATGTTAGTCCCCCAGGGGATCCTGGCCATCCGTTCCCTGAGGGAGTCGAAGTCTGCTTTCCTGAAGTCCAGGGTCCATATCCTGCTGCCTACCTTTCTTCCCTGTGTCAGGATCCTGAACTCAACCAACTTATGGTCACTGCCTCCCAGATTCCCATCCACTTTTGCTTCCCCCACTAATTCTACCCCGTTTATGAGCAGCAGGTCAAGAAAAGCGCCCCCCCTAGTTGGCTCCTCTAGCACTTGCGCCAGGAAATTGTCCCCTACGCTTTCCAAAAACTTCCTGGATTGTCTATGCACTGCTGCATTGCTCTCCCAGCAGATATCAGGAAAATTAAAGTCACCCATGAGAATCAGGGCATGCGATCTAGTAGCTTCCGTGAGCTGCCGGAAGAAAGCCTCATCTACCTCATCCCCCCTTTCCTTTGAGATTGAGATCTAGCAGTTTATGGAGTTGCACTTAATCAGATAAGTCTCACTTACACAAAACAAAATCCCTTTGATTTCTAATGTCTGCATTCTAATTTTTCTTGCAGTTCAGCTTAACAGATTTATTTAAGCTGCAACTGAAAAAAATTTACTTCCAGTTCAGTGCAGTTTTAATAATTCAGTCTGAAATGGCCAGGTGTGCATTTCGAGGAAAGCAGTAAGTATAGGAAGTATAACTACTTTCATTAGGAATGCAAACACTTTGACCATATTGGGCCATATCTACAGTCAGTTGACACAAACTGGGTGAACATAATATACACAATGGTCCTGATTCTCAACAATTGACCTTAGGGGGCTTCTTCACTGGAGTCATTCCCCTCAGTGCATCTTCCAGCTGAATCTGTTCTTGGCAGAGACTAGGATACCTTAAATTATTCAAAGTAAAAGTCTTCTGTTCCACAAAAAATATAAGAAGCAAAAACAAATCTTGCAAATAAACCCTTCTTTCTGTCATCACCATGGACAGACAGACATGCAGCTCTGCTTATGCTGCAACATCTGGCTCTAGCCTTTTACTAAGAGATTCATTATGACTCTTCACATGAATTCTTGCTTCTAGCTTGCCTTTTGGCAAGCTTTACTGCTGCTGCCGCCAACCAATAAGTCAGAATTTGTATAGTGGCACCAGCCTGGCAATGACAAACAGTAGTGTGGAGAGTTTGACAACAGGAACTAAATGTCCATGCTGTGGCCACTGGGAAATATCTGGAGCTGAACAATTTTTAGTTGTTTGTGTTAGTCTAAACAAACCTTGTAAAAAGCTAAGTCAGAAGATTTCTAAACTATATTCACAAAGCTCATTGGTATGAGTGTGTGCACATGCGTGCATACGTTGGCACTTTCAGAAGTGCATCAGCTTCAGGTGGGTGGTGCCACACTGTTTGTCTATATAATAATCATAGCTCAAAAACTGAGTCACAATACACTTTGGATAATAGCTGGTTCCATTAGGCTCTTCCCAGGAAAGCTCTTGCATACGATATAGGATTTAACATTTGACAGAGACTGGAAATACTTAACTGATTTTCTCATACAAATTAAAAGGCCGTCTGTAATGCCTCGGGGTGCATGTGTTCAGTTTAATTGTGCTCTTACAGTTGTAAGAGTGAAACATACACCAGTTCAGAAGGCCACCCAAAAAACCACATCAAACACTTAAAGACCTCCCTAAAGCCTTTAAGGTGAGTTCTAAGTAAGGTTTAAATGATTTGCAGGCAGTCTGCACTGGGATGAATTTCATCAATGGGATTTCACTGCTGGTCACCAAGAGTCAATTGTTTCAATTTTTAAGTCAAAATGCATCTATGGGAATCATACGATATTGATAAACGTAAGAGCCACAGTAATGATGAAAAGATTATCACTATAAGGCACGTTTGCTAGACTCAAGGAGTTCAATCTGTTTAGCTTAAGAAAGGGAAGGTTAAGGAGTGACCTGATTACAGTGTGTATATATCTACATGGGCAACAAAAATTTGACAATGAGTTCTGCAATCTGGCAGACAAAGGTTTAACAAGATCCAGTGACTGGAAGTTGAAGCCTGAAAAATTCAAACTTGAAATAAGGCACACATTTTTAACAATGAGGGTTATTGGACAATGGTACAATTTGCCTAAGGTTGTGGTGGATCCCTGATCATTGAGTATTTTTAAATCAAGATGGGATGTTTGTCTAAAAGTTCTGCTCTATATTGGGAAAGTCCCATGCTTAATTTGTGCCAGGGCTGAGCCCCAGCACTTTTAGGCCTGTCGCATCTGTTATGAAAGTAAAAAATTGCTTGAGCCCCGGCACCTCTTTCATAATAAATTAAGCACTGGGGACGTCCTATGGCCTATATTATTCAGGAGGTCAGATGTTCACAATGGTCCCTTCTGATTTTTGAATCTATAAACCAGGATTGCTCTGCAACAGTTAATCTTTCTTTGGGCTATATTCCTCTGTATCCTCTGTATCCTGCTCCCATCTCTAACCTGTGCATGATGAGAGCCATCTACCATTTTTCTTCCCATTTCTGGCAACTAATACATGTTCAACTCCTACTGAGAATTATAATCTCCCACAGATGGCAGAAAAGATGCCTTGAATATCAGTAAGCGAAAAGCTTTGCAATAATAATATCTGTTGCTTTTGGAATAGTAAGAGCATTAATTCATATTATTTATAATTTCAGCAGTCTGTGTTCTTCTAAGTTTACACTTCTTACTTTTGGGGCAGGGGGGAGGGTGGGAATAGACTGCTATGTAATTAGAATTATTACAAATTATACCAGAATAATTACAGGTTTAAATTGACAAGATGAAGGACACATTTGCCAACAGATTCTTAGTTTTCTAGTAATTTAAATAGAGGTATGATTTATCTATAGGCATTTCTAAATCTTAGCTAAAATTCTAGGTCTGTTCTCTCCTGTGCTGTCAAAGATTCTATCCTTCTTAGATCTTTAAAATTATCCTGGATGTCAGTACTTGATTTTTCATCAGGGCTGGTTTTGTTTTGAATACTCAGGACATCTTGTTTGATACAATTATTTTTAACGTTTTATGGAGCCCACTACATATTCATAATCAGTACTGCTTTAAGCCCAATCTAACAAGTTGCCGAGTACCCTCAAATGCTACTGCAGTCAATGGGAGGCAAGGCAGTACCTCACAGGAGATGCTCAGACCCTAAAAAGATCCTGCCCACTTTTGCAGGAGACAGCTGCAGGATTGGAAAGTTCCATAGGCACTGCAGAGACCTTCAATGATATTTGCAAAGTGAGGCAGTTTTAAGGTGGAGAAGGTTTGAAAACAGAGATATGAAGATAGAAGAAGATTTAGAAGCTTTAGAAGATATGAAAGAATTGTGCTGAGCCTAAAATGGGTATTCCATTCAGAATCAACTCTGAAGGACAAACTAGAGTAGTTTTCTTGTTCAACCTTTCAGCTATTTTAGGTTTGCGGTTTTGTTTTGAAGTTAGCTTTATTTTCACCTACTTAGAAATAGAATTATTGGAACTAAAGTCAAAACTACTTCTAATATCAAAATGAAGTTATTCAATATGTTTGTATCATAATATTTTCTAAAATAAATGATATGGTATTTAAAATAAAATGTCATTTTATTAATGAGAATTTATTTTGCTAAATTAGAAATTGTTACAGTCCCATTTTCTTTGCCTGAAGCCCCAGTGCTGAAATCTGTAAGACCCACAGTTCAGTATTCGAGAATAGACTCAGGTCTTTCAGGTTCTCTGCCAGGAAAACATACTTCTTAACTCCCATATAGTCACAGCGTGACACATGCTTTTGAAGTCTGTCACACAGTCACATAGCAGCCTAATATTATCTCATGGGAGAAGTTATCTCCATGAGATATTATTAGAGATGAGCTAGAGATAAGTTTTACAAATTATGGATGCCTTTTTTGTATGTTTTTATAAACCTCAGAAACCTCTCTGTATCAGAGTTTTGAAACTCAGATCTCTTCCGGTTCCTTTTTGGTGATGGTGTTTTTCTTCACTCTGCAATACTGATTCTTTACAAGAACCACTTGATTTCCTGTGACTTCCTGATTACAGAGGCTGCAAGTACAAGATGCTATTGTGCAAAATGGAGCTGATCTGCTTTGTCTCTGGAAACAAAACTATAAATGCTATTTTTCTGTAGTATCTCCCTGCTGGCAAAACATAAAATTTTATTTTGCTGACCTGCATGGAGAGCTGATTGTTCTGTTAGTTAAAAGAAAAATGCTGCTGTCACTTACCAACACTAAGAAGGATCAGGAAAAGATCTCTGTTGAGCAAGCAGGCTGCCTAAACAGCTAAGGTCTCCAGCTTCTGTCGATCAAGTGAAATGCAATTGCTCCAGCTCTGTGCATTTCTATTACTATGGTGAACAGAAACATAGTAAAGAACATTGCAAATAAAGAAAAAGATTGTACAATGAAAATAATAAGTAATTATTTGCTATGCTTCCCTTTTTTTCCCCTCTATTTTGACTGATCTCCAAACTTTATGTTAGATTGCCATCTGGTGGTATACGTGAAAAAAACCCAGAATCTCTGGTTGAGTATCAAGCTGGTAATATGACAAAAAATATTTTATGTAGGACAAAAGTAATCTATTTTCCAACTATATTTCAGAATAAAATAGCATAAAATACACTTAAAACTATAGTCCATGTTGCTGTGAACTTGTAAATTGAATTTTTCCTTGAGAACAAGCCTGGACTGTTCACTAGTTCTTTTCTAAACCCAAAGCATTTAAATCAGAATATGAATCATTCATATTTTAGTGTATTTATTACCAGGTATGCTGCTGAAACTTCCCGAGTGGTACTAGAAAAATTGTGTATAGCAAAATTTTTGAAGGTGTCCATTAATTATTTTCTGGTTGCCCAATCTAGGAAACAAAGAGCCACGTTTCCAGAAGTGTTGAGCAGAGGGAAACAATCCCATAGTTAGGATCCTCATTCCAGATGATGTTGTGGTATCCTCTCGCACTGAGGATACCTCTCCAGGGGAGAGGACTCCAGTTATTAGGAAGAGACAGGTAATAGTTATGGGCAATTCAATCATTAGAAACAGATAGCTGGATTTGCGATGACCGGGAGAACCGCATGGTGACTTGCCTGCCTGGTGTGAAGGTTGCGGATCTCTTAAGACATCTAGATAGACATATGTGTAGTGCTGGGGAGGAGCCGGAGCTGGGTGGTTGTGGTACATGTAGGTACCAATGATGTAGGGAAGGATAGGAGAGAGGTCCTGTAGGCCAAATTTAGGCTGCTAAGAGATTGAAGTCCAGGACCTCCATGGTAGCATTCTCTGAAATGCCTCCAGTTCCATACGCAAGGCCAGTTAGACAGGCAAAACTGCAGGGTTTCAATGCATGGATGAGATGATGGTGTAGGGAGGAGGGGTTAAGATTTATTAGGAACTGGGGAAACTTTTAGGGAAGGGGGAGCCTATACAGAAAGAATAGGCTTGACTTAAACCAAAATGGAACCAGATTTCTGGCAATTAAAATTAAAAATATCAGAGCAGTTTTTTAAAACTAAGGGCTGGGGGAAAGCTGACAGGTGCGAAGGAGCATGTGGTTCAGAAAGAAACATCCCTTAGAGAATTTCCATTAATAGATCCTCCCCTATGTCCTAGTAAGGAGGAGAGGATGGAAGATGATAAAATACAGATAGGATTTGATGAGAAGGAATCAAATGAAAAAAGTCCCATTCAATTACATCATGTAATGGCAGACAGCTAAAAAGTGATGTTTTTAAAGTGTTAATATACCAATGCTAGAAGTCTAAATAATAAGATGGATGAACTAGTGTGCCTTGTACTAAATGTGGATATTAATATACTAGGCATCACAGAAACTTGGTGGAATGAGGATAATCAATGGGACTCAGTAATACCAGGGTACAAAATATATTGGAAGGACAGAACAGGTTGTGCTGGTGGGAGAGTGGCACTATATGTAAAAGAAAGCGTAGAATCAAATGAAGTAAAAATCTTAAATGAGCCAAACATTACCACAGACTCTCTAAAGATGGTAATTCCATGCTCTAATAAGAGTATAGCAGTAGGGATATAGTCCCAACCACCTGAACACGATGGTGATAGTGACTCTGAAATGCTCAGGAAGGATTAGAGAGGTTATTAAAACAAAAAAACTCAATAACAATAATGGGGGATTTCAACTATCCCCATATTGACTGGGTACGTGTCACCTCAGGATGGGATTCAGAGATAAAGTTTCTTGACATCTTAAATGACTGCTTCTTGGAGCAGCAAGTCCTGGAACCCACAAGAGGAGAGGCATTTCTTGATTTAGTCCTAAGTGGAGCAGAGGATCTGGTCCAACAGGTGAATATAGCTGGACCACTTGGTAATAGTGACCACAATATAATTAAATTTAACATCCCTATTGCGAGGAAAACATCACAGCAGCCCAACACTGTAGCATTTGATTTCAGACAGGGGAACTATACAAAAATGAGGAAGTTAGTTAAACAGAAATTAAAAAGGTACAACGCCAAAAGTGAAATCCCTGCAAGCTGCATGGAAACTTTTTAAAGACACCATAATGGAGGCTCAACTTAAATGTATATCCCAAATTAAAAAAAGTAGTAAGAGAACCAAAAAAGTGCCACCGTGGCTAAACAAAGTAAAAGAAGCAGTGAGAGGCAAAAAGGCATCCTTTAAAAAGTGGAAGTGAAATCCTAGTGAGGAAAATAGAAAGGAGCATAAACTCTGGCAAATGAAGTGTAAAAATATAATTACCAAGGCCAGAAAAGAATTTGAAGAACAGCTAGCCAAAGACTCAAAAAGTAATAGCAAATTTTTATAAGTACATCAGAAGCAGGAAGCCTGCTAAATAACCAGTGAGGCCACTGGACAATCAAGATGCTAAAGGAGCACTCAAGGATGATAAGGCCATTGCAGAGAAACTAAACAAATTCTTTACATCGGTCTTCAAGGCTGAGGATGTGAGGGAGATTCCCAAACCTGAGCCATTCTTTTTAGGTGACAAATCTGAGGAACTGTCCCAGATTGAGGTGTGATTAGAGGAGGTTTTGGAATAAACTGATAAACTAAACAGTAATAAGTCACCAGGACCAGATGGTATTCACCCAAGAGTTCTGAAGGAACTCAAATGTGAATTTGCAGAACTACTAACTGTAGTCTGTAACCTATCATTTAAATCAGCTTCTGTACCAAATGACTGGAGGATAGCTAATGTGACACCAATTTTTAAAAAAGGCTCCAGAGGTGATCCTAGCAATTACAGGCCGGGAAGCCTGACTTCAGTACCTGGAAAACTAGTTGAAACTATAGTCAAGAACAAAATTGTCAGACACATAGAGGAACATAATTTGTTGGAGAAGAGTCAACATGGTTTTTGTAAAGGGAAATCATGCCTCACCAATCTGCTAGAATTCTTTGAGGGGGTCAACAAGCATGTGGACAAGGGGGATCCAGTGGATATAGCGTACTTAGATTTTCAGAAAGCCTTTAACAAGGTCCCTCACCAAAGGCTCTTAAGCAAAGTAAGTGGTCATGGGATAAGAGGGAAGGTCCTCTCATGGATTGGTAAAGATAGGAAACAAAGGGCACGAATAAATGGTCAGTTTTCAGAATGGAGAGAGGTAAATAGTGATGTCCCTCAACGGTCTTTACTGGGACCAGTCCTATTCAACATATTCATAAATGATCTGGAAAAAGGGGTAAACAGTGAGCTGCCGAGATTGGCAGATGATACAAAACTACTCAAGATAGTTACATTCCAGGCAGACTGCGAAGAGCTACAAAAGGCTCTCTCAAAACTGGATGACTAGGCAACAAAATGGCAGATGAAATTCAATGTTGATAAATGCAAAGTAATGCACATTGGAAAGCATAATCCCAACTATACATATAAAATGATGGGGTCTAAATTAGCTGTTACCACTCAAGAGAGAGATCTTGGAGTCATTGTGGATAGTTCTCTGAAAACATACACTCAATGTGCACCAGCAGTCAAAAAGCAAACAGAATGTTGGGAAACATTAAGAAAGGGATAGATAAGACAGAAAATATCATATAGCCTCTATTTAAATCCATGGAATGCCCACATCTTGAATACTGCGTGCAGATGCAGTTGCCCCATCTCAAAAAAAGATATATTGGAATTGGAAAAGGTTCAGAAAAGGACAACAAAAATTATAAGGGGTATGGAACAGCTTCTGTATGAGGAGGGATTAATAAGACTTAGACTTTTCAGCTTGTAAAAGAGATGACTAAGGGGGGATATGATTGAGGTCTAACACATCATTACTGGTCTGAAGAAAGTAAATAAGGAAGTGTTATTTACTCCTTCTCATAACACAAGAACTAGGGGTCACCAAATGAAATTAATAGGCAGCAGGTTTAAAACAAATAAAAGGAAGTATTTCTTCACGCAATGCATTGTCAACCTGTGAAACACTTTGCCAGAGGATGTTGTGAAGGCCAAGACTATAAGAGGGTTCAAAAAAGAACGAGATAAGTTCATGAAGGATAGGTCCATCAATGGCTATTAGCCAGGATGGGCAGGGATGGTGTCCCTAGCCTGTTTGCCAGAAGCTGAGAATGAGTGACATGGAATGGCTTACTTGACGATTACCTGTTCATTCCCTCTGGGGCACCTGGCATTGGCCACTGTTGGAAGACAGGATACTGGGCTAGATGGACCTTTGGTCTGACCCAATATGGACATTCCTATATTCAACAGAAAGTTTTCCACTCCTCTAAAGACTCAGGTCCTAGGTATGCAAAGCTAATCACCCAATTACAGAGGGTCTCAAAATTAGGAGGTACTTGTGCAAGTTTTGGGCATAATATCTGCCTCAGGTCACTACCTGAGGAAAAATAATAGTTCCCTATCTCACAGAAGTGTTGTGAAGATAAATGTATTAGTCTTTGTAAGGACTCAGATACTACCATGATAATGGGCATGCAGAAGCCCATGGAGAAAAAAAACTGCCCTATTAGTGCAGTGAGCATGGTGCCTGCCCCTGTGGGCATGGCTGGGGATGGTACAGCCTTGCCGGAGGAGCTGCCCAGGCTGGGAGATGGCTCCTGTGAGCGGCAGCTCGACATGCTGCTGCTTTCGCCACTGTGGTTCCTGGTAGAGCCCTGCAGCTCCACGGATATCCACTTTATTTATGTGATATCTGCATCCACAGATATAAATTTTGTACCTGCGCAGGGCTCTACAGAGCAGTCACTTCAGAGTAATGCAGGAGGCTTACAGGGGTGGTGTTAGAGTCAGAACTTTGAGATACTATGGATAACAGAGAATAAATATTTAATTAATTCTGCTGAGCTCCCGTGGGAATGCTGAATTTCCATGATTTATAACTGAGCCAAACATTGATGGATAGTCACAAGGATGGCAAAATTCCTCTGCAAAATTTCAAGTTCCAAATCCAAGCCCTTAAAGCACTAGAGCTATTCAAAATTATTATTTTATGTTAGTAAAACTAACGTTGACAAAACTGCCGGATTTTTCACTAGCTTTATTGTTAGGTATCTGAACTATTTTGACCAAGCTTTCCAAAAATCTCAACCTCTGGTAGAAATCAAGTATGGAAATTTCAGCAGTAAAGATAAGAGTTTTACAAAGTATAAGCAACTGAAGAGAGAGACTTAAAATGTAAAGTGATAAGTAACCTTAACAGGCATTCAGTGGGTTGAAATGAGCCCATTAAAACAAGTTAAATCATTATTTTAGAGTGGTACCTACAGCTGCGCATTGCGAACCACCCGGAGTTTAGGCAAAATCTTATGCAGCAAACCAGCCAATAGGGAATTGCACTAATTCACTTTTGCGGTAATAAAAGCACAGCTAATCACTTTAAGGTCTGACTGAGACAGAAACAAAATCCAAAGTAGGTTGATTTTTAGTAAAATTCAGTAGGTTGTGGTTAAGCACACAGAGTACTGAAATGAATTAAATGCACAATTATCAAAATCTAGCATGACAGTATTATAAGAGTTAACATGTAATTACAGTTATTTCTATTGGAATTGCCATATAGATAAAGACAAAATGCCAAGCCCAAATTAACTGGAGCCATGAGAATAATTCACAATGAATAATTTATCTGACAAATTTAGCTTCTTTCTGCTTGCTAAATATCTACAAGTCGATCAATCTACTCAAATTCATTTATTCAACTTTTTCTACCCTACAGATTGACTATGTTTATGATGTTTATTTCATACTTTGTATTCAAGCTGGGATGCTTAATTGTGATTTGTCATTAATGTAAAGCAAACACAATGAGGGTGCAAACATGGCAAGCAAATTCATTACAAATGTGAACAAATATCCTCAGAATACTTCAGCATTCAGCTATTTTTGTAAAAGTCTCATGGGGTCATAACTTAGGCCCTGCCCTCACAGAGGACTTGCATTGTGATTGACCATTAAAAGCCCAAGGCACCTTTATTCACTGTTTGTTTATCCCACTAACAGAGCAGTAGTTCATCCCAAACATCCCACTATCAGAGAAGCAGTTCAGCTGCACTCAAAAGTCCTGGCAGAGGCGAGGAGAAGGTTGTGTGTTGATAGCAGCTACAGAATTTTCTTTTCCTCTTTAGGTTTATTCCTAGTGGAGTAATGTTAGTACCAAGAGAGCTGAGCAGGGAGGAATATGCTGATGTGGATTGAGGGATTAGAGATTGACAAGAACATAAAGGGTAAGATCCAGAGACCAATCAATGCAGGATGTTATATTAATTTAGATAGAATATATAGACCACAGGTGTTAAGATAACCCAGTCACTGTCCAATATTAAACAGTGTTAAATTTCAGAGCTTACTACCATGTCAAACACAATTGAAAATCATTTTAATATTTTATTAAAGATAAGGAGAAACAGGTAAAGCATTTGAAATGTGAAGCATGAAATAAGGTTTTCATTTTAACAACTTCCCTTGTTCCCTTTCTCTTTAACTGGAGAGAATTCTTAGAAGGAAAAAATAAAAGTCCAATCCCATTTCATCCGAGATGGTGTTTGGGATTCAGCTGGAGCTTGTAGAGACATCAATGGTATCTGGGTCTCTCTCTCTGGCCCCATCTGGTCAGGACATCTCTTAGGATCAGGATGATGAAGGTCCAGGCTCCCAGGAGACAGTGGGGATGGTAGCTGTGAGGTTGGTAGCTGTGAGGATGAAGCTCACACCAGTACCAATTTTTCTCCCTAAAGTCTCTTTCTTTAAGGGCCCACAAAGGATGTGATGGGCATAATAACCCATCCCCTCATTATTTTTTCCACCAATGAGACCTAGTTTCTGATGCATCAATTTTGGTTCCACACTTCTTACTTACCAAGCATGATCTTAACAGTCCCTGAATTATATTAGTATGCCTTTTTGTTTGTACTAATTCAGGCTGCCTCTTTTGTACCTTTCCCATCAACATGCGTTGTTATAGGTTTCTGTGACATTTTATCAACTTTCACATATTTTTTACAGTTGATCTCACAATTTAGGTAAATTTGTAGGCCCAATTATCAAAGCGGGGGGGAAGGGAGGAGAGAGTAATAAAGACAAAATAAAGAGTACTGTAAGAAGACAGGCAACGGGGATTAGGAGAAAACAGGAAAAGAGAAGAGTGAAAATTTAACACAACTACAGAGGAAAACAAAGAGACTAAAAATATATCCATCAGAAACATTGCCTCTGATTAGTTGCAGAGAAGAAACTGTGATCTAGAGATAGTTTAGGCACCAGGATAAGAATGACAGATGATTTGGGCTTCCCTAACAGAGACAGGTAAAATGAAGGGGAACAAGAAAGGAAAATGAATCATTGTTTGTTTTGCCATTAAAATGTGTCTGAATTGTATCTACGCTACCAACATGTTTCAAGAGAGGATTCCCAGATCTTCCTGTTTCCTAAATCCATCTACATTTAGGATCCACAGCCTACAGCAAACTGAAGTCTCTTCTCGCTTTTCCCTTCCTTCAGGTCAACTTGAATCCACTGCAGTGGCTGTGCCACAATGCCAGCAAAAGCAAGCTCCCTGTCAAGTCTTTGCTTTTGATTGAACACTATGGTTCTGTGTATGCTTGCAAGTGGCCCTCTAGTTTTGTTTTCTAAATTTGCCACTAAGCCAAACACATTGCAGGGCTCTCAAACTCCCTTAATCCAGCCCTACTTAATAATGTGCCGTACTACGTGATTATTGATGTATGAGCTAGAATTGTAACTTTGATACTTCTTGAAAATACTTTGCAACTTAAAGTAACCACTGAATTCTTTAATATCAAAAGATGAGAGTAAACAGAAAAGGAAGCAAAAATATTAAATTCACACTGAACACTAATGTTACAGAATTAAGAGAAAAATCAATGGAAATAATAATTACTATCTGGCAGCTTCTTATGTTGATGTTTTAATGAATTTGTTTTGTTAGTATCTGTTAAATAATGCTGTCTAGGATTTCAGAATCTTAATGTCCTTGAAAAAGGCTTTATCCTCAAAAGCTTAATCAAGCTTGGGCCCTCCCCTTTATCATTCTTACATAGATGTTAGACTAAAACTTTAAGAAGAGTCAAGGAGCCACACACACCAATAAAAGAATTGGAAACGGAAATAGAAAACAAAACCAAAGCTTAACAGATACTATGAAAAACCTCCTCTAAACTTTAACACTACATGTTATCATATGTCCTACTTAAATTATGTAAAAGCACGCAGCATATGGAAAGAACACTTGGTGATATTTTTTAAAATGAACTGAATGTAAGGGGACTGTTGCCCCCTTACTAACATTCAGTGAGAGTGTTTTGGTTGGCTAGCTCCCAATACTAAAAGGGGAAGTGTCTATGGGAAACCAGGACCCTGAGACTAATAGTCCCCAGGAACAATGGGGAGAGGCCAATGCTCCTGATCAGCCTGAATGACAGGGCAGGCAGGCTAATCAGAGTGTCAGGAGGCCAGGGAGGTCCCGTCCCTCGTGTGAGCTAGATTTGCCTGGGTCAGACAGAGTGGGGCTGAGCTAAGGAGAAAGCAGAGGTCCAAGCTGAGCTGGGGAGCAGAGCTGTGCCAGATCCAGAGGGACCAGAAAAGCAGCCCAGAGGGAGCAGACCCTGTTCTGGGAGCAGAGCTGCAGCCCCAAAGCCAGAGGCACAGCCCAGAGAGAGCAGACTTGCCCTGGGGGAGAGCTGCAGCAACCAGAGCCAGAGGGGCAGAAAAGAAGCCCACGAAGCAGGTCAGTGCTGGGAGCAGAGTCATGGAAGCAGCCTGCAGAGCAGACCTGTCCTGGGAGCAGAGATGCAGCAACCAGAGCCAGAGGGGCCAAAGAAGCAGCCCAGGGAGCTAGAGGCAGAGCAGCAGCAGCAGTGCAGAGACCGAGGGGTGGAGCTGGGGCTGGAGCAGTCCGGAGCTGGGTGCGCTGAGCAGCTGGGGAGACCGAGGGGGACCCTGGGCAGCAGGCCCAGCACAGGGAGACGCCTCAGCCAATGGGCTCTGCAGGCCAGGCTCAGATCATAACCCCGACATGGTGGGGGCGACACTGGGAAGAAGGGTCCTACCACTTAGAGCCTGAGAGCGTGTGGCCACCACCAGAGCAAGTGTCCAACCCACAGCATCCCTGCAGCAAAGCCAGGGCCTGAGAAGGCGGCCTGGGACTTACAAGGAACAGACTGTGAACTGCCCTGACATTCCAGAGACACTGTTTGTGATGTTCCCTGCCACAGAGCGGGGTGATGTGTTTCCTTTAACCTTTCCCATTTTTCCTTATTCTTTTTAAAATTAATTGTTGATTAAATAACTTGCATTTGCTTTAACTTGTATGTAATGATCAGTGGGTCAGAGAAGTGCCTAGTGCAAAGAGAGTATCCCGGAGTGGGGACACCCTAGCCCCTGTCCTAGGTGACCACAGCAGGGTTGGGGGTCGAGCCCCCCAGGAATCCTGGGCCCAGCCTTGTTGGGGTTACGAGGACTCTGCCAGACAGGAGAGTGGAAGGGGAGTCCTCCAGGGCAGGGAGGCCATGGGGTAAAGGAAGTGGGAGTGAGGACTCAGATCCTTTCGCTAGCCCACTTCACTGGGATAGTGCAGAAGCCAGGAAAGTTCCCCCCAATAGCGGGACAATTCCCCCGCTTACATAATTAAATAGAGCAACAATGACATGGCATAGGTATAGTACATAATTGTTATTATGAATAAAAAGGTATTCTCTTTTAATCTGTTCAGAAAATTGTTAACTTAAGGTTAGATGTAAAAAGGTATTTGAGCATCTAACTGGAACTTTAAGCATGTCCAAAATTTAGATCCATGTCCATTTAGGCAGTCCATGTCCAAAATTTAGATCCCCCCAAACCCCTACTCAGCTGTCATCTAACCTTGTAGGCACCTAAAATTCTTAGGTGCCTACTTTTGCACCAATAAAGTCTCTCAAAATCTACCATAGGACATGCACACAACTGCTTCAGTCCTGACATCTGAATGCCACCAAACATGGTTTTTCCAAAACAAAATCTGCTTCCTTGGGACTGGAAGCGGCTGAGTGAAATTGATAAGTATGTTCCAGGGCTGCGGCTGATGTTCACACCTTCTTCTTAACTAATTGGCTCCTTTGCTGCGGCTTGTTTTATGCTGTTGCTCCTCTTTTAAGGCCACCAAGCCAGCTCCTTTATTCTAAACAGTCAGAGAATTCTCAAGTCTGATTGCTAAAAGAACCCTTGTTAGAAGAGCAACTGAGCTCTGCCAATTGTCATGGTATCTATCCCTTCTAGAATGTCAGCATGAGCTCCCTATCATAGAATCATAGAATAACAGAGTTGGAAGGAACCTCTGGAGGCCATCTAGTCCAACCCCCTGCCCAGAGCAGGACCAATCCCAACTAAATCATTCCAGCCAGGGCTTTGTCAAGCCTGACCTTAAAAACTTCTAAGGAAGGGGTTTCCACCACCTCCCTAGGTAACGCATTCCAGTGTTTCACCACCCTCCTAGTGAAAAAGTTTTTCCTAATATCCAACCTAAAAACCTATCCCTCATTCCCATCACCTCAGCAACATATTTCAGTGTGCCTTTTGTCACTGTTATCTCCTTCCTCCCCAAATTAGGGTATATTATCCATACAAAGGGAAAGATGCCACAAGGAATTTAATATTTGAGGAAGTGCCACGTTTCCTTTTAAAACAGACTCAAAAAAGAAGGAAAGTAAAACATTACAGAGTTTTCAAAATTATCTAATTAAGAGACAGACTTTTCCGAATTCATTCAGTATTAGTGAAACTACATAATGGATAAGTAACAGGGTATGTCTACACTATGGGTGGAAGGTGTCAATTCCGCTTGAGGAGACATACCCACACTAGCTCTGATTGAGCTAGTGTACTAAAAATAGAAGTGTAGATGGGGAGGTGGGAGGGTCTAGCTGCAACAAATACATACTGATGGTCTTGGAAAGAACATACAGTAGAACCTCACAGTTACAAACACCAGAGTTACGAACTGACCAGTCAACCACACACCTTCTTTGGAACTGGAAGTGCGCAATCAGGCAGCAACAAAGACAAACAAACAAACCAATTATAGTATAGTACTGCGTTAAACATTAACAACTAAATAAAATAAAGGGAAAACTTAAAAAAAGATTTGACAAGGCAAGGAAACTGTTCCGTGCTTGTTTCATTTAAATTAAGATGGTTAAAAGCAACTTTTTTCTTCTGCATAGTAAAATTTCAAAACTGTATTAATAGTCAATGTTCAGTTGTAAACTTTTGAAAGAACAACCATAATGCTTTGTTCAGTGTTACAAACATTTCAGAGTTATGAACAACCTCAATTCCCAAGCTGTTTATAACTCTAAGTTTCTACTGTACTCACGACAGCTAGCCCCTTGTGCCGCCATGGCTACACTTCTATTGTTAGCAAGGTAGCTTGATCAAAGGTAGTGCAGGTATGGCTCCTCGAGTTGAAATTTACACCTTCTAGCTCTAGTGTAGACATATCTAGAGATTTAGCCAAGCTGAATACAGGGCCCCCCAACTGCCTTATTACAACTTCAAAAATTCAACACCAGAACAGCACTACTAGGTGGTTTCATGAATATGCCAGACAACTCAGCGGCTCACATATTGATACACACTACAGAGAGAGGGTTCTTAATAAAAGCTTGTGCAAAGCAAAAGAGTAGACCCAGAAAGCTACTTGAAAATTATTAGAAGCCATATTTAAAGACAGCACAATGAAGCCTAAATTTTTACAGTAGTAGTACCTAGAAAGCTAGCAGGAAGTAGTGGAACAGGAAACAAAAGCTTTTAGTAAAATTATGAAAGATATAGACTTTTCTAATGCCCTTTTAAAACTACAGTCGTATTTTATTTTTCTGGAATTATTAGATATATTAGTCTCTGCATGTTCAACCGTACAAAAGAAATACCTTCATTTTTTTGTTAGAAATCAAATTGCTTAGAATTAAGAAAACATTTTGTAATACACTGAATTAACAGTAAACAATAGAAAATATATTGAAAAACTTTTGTGCAGAGGACAATATAAGTGCCATTTATAAATTGTGTTTTATCTTATAGGTTTGTGCTACAAAAGGAAATAACTAGATTGTTTTTGACAAACAATTGCTATGGACGTTCTTATGGAGTTGCTGTGGAAGTTCCAACAGATAGGTTTCTCAATACAGATCATGTCAGGTAAATTGTCTGCATAAGATAATAATTTGTCAAGGCCAACTGACCACTGTTTTTGCATAGGTCCACATAAGGTGAAGTCCTGGTATTTCTGATGTGTATCTTTGTATAGTAACTGTCTGCATCAGATTGGAAGCAACTGACGAGTTATCATCTTAACCAACACTTGCTCTGTTTAATTCTTCCTCTTGTACGGAGTTACAAGTGAGTGATCAGCTTATTTGGTAGTGATGATGACTAGCGATGAACCAAATACCTAGAAAATGGCAAGACTGCTTAGCTTCCCGGGGTCAGAGTTAAGGATACTTAAAGATCTGGGTGCATCAAATGTTCAGAATATGGCAAATGTGGTTCACACCTCTGGGCATTGTGCTATTGCTATGCTGCGGGAAAGGGCAAAGCTATGCACCAGAGTAATGGTAAGAAGGATTGTAACAGGGAGGCTTTCTTTAAAAAATATACAACAGATGCAAGTCTGAAGGTTCCTTTTTACGAAGAACACTGCATGAGGTAATGGATTTTGATGATAGTACAGCACAGCATTAGTAAAAACTATCTGAAATGCTGCCTGAGAATGGGGGGGAAAATCCCATCAATTGAAATTGAGTGGACTATTGTACATGGCTGCACATGCGCTTGCTTAGAGTAATAGGATTCTGAACAAGTGTTGACAACCGTGACTCTAAACCAAGGCTGTTGACACATAAGTTATAGATGGATAATCATGAAAGAATATAAGTAAAAGGTTATGTTAGTACTAAAAAAAATACTTATTAATTAGCAACTAAATGTCACAATGGTACAGCTACAGCATTTTATTCAGTAAAACAGATCATTTAAACATGACAAGTTGTATGAATGGAGAGAGTAAACAGCAAGTTCATAGTGACAGGTTGAGCACCACTGATCCAAATTATGTTTTAATTGGCAATAACATTCTTAATCTTTTCTAGAAACTGATCCTGAATAGAGTATATGCAAGCCAAGTGGAATCACTGGTATACCTGTAGTAACCTGTCAGACAAAGTGAACTGTATTTAAATACAATATATCTTCAAATGACATTAGGCATCATTTATATGCTTGATTTAATGGTTCCTTGGGAAAGACATTAAAAGATATATAGTCAACAACTGTAAAGTTTAAGCGGAATAAAAAGTTATTTTAAACATTTCTATTTATGATCAAAGGTTGACACCACCTATAAAACTAAAATTGGAAAATTTGGTTCTCAGGTACAATAAAATAAAAGTTATGGAATATGTTTCATATATTTAGGATTAAATAAAGTGATATCAAATATCTCATATGATCTAAAATCTCATTTAGGGTCTAATATTGCTAAACCCCTGCAACTAAGTCTACAGTCATTAGTGTCTTGGCATCCAGACCTTTAACTTCATTCTTGGAACATATACTGGTTAGGCTGTATGCCATACTAACGTAGAATTATTTCTGAATTCATTAAATATAGGGAGTGAATAAGGGCATAATGGACTTTACCTTTACCTTGAATTAGGCATGACTCACACTGACTATCCCTGTACTTTGGAGATGTAGCCATGTACATAACATCCAGAGTAGAACCTCAAATAAAACCCAGAATTACAATATACTGTAAACATCAGCTGGTATGATTGATCACACACAGATGTGAACATACTTGAAAATATTTTTACTGTGACACACAAGTGGATAGTTAGAAGAGGCTTGTGGAATACTAGAAAAAAATTAATATAATCTAAAAATGTAGTTAAAAAACACATGAATTCTTTTCTAAGACCTTACTAAAGACCGCTGCTGGCTATTCTTCATAATCAAATGAATCAAAGATGCATTCACCTTGTTACATGTAGGTAAAGAATAAAAGCTTTTGGGTATAAACTAAATATCTGAAAGCAAATATTGCATCATCCCTTTGTGCCCATTAAAGCAATTATTGTAAAAATTCAACATTGAAGAAATGTATTTTTGCCCATCTACTTCTTTCTTCTAAATGTGTTGTGCAATAATTTGTTTTACTATGGTTTCTTTGGATTATAACTAAAAGTAGTTTAATAGTATAGGAATTTGATAAATAAATTATCAACAAAACACAGCAGAGTAAAAGTTATTATTCTGTTTGTGTAAAGTCCTGTGATGGATTATGTATTAAAATGTAACATATTCCCCTATTCAAAGGGTGTGATACCTAGTAGTTGACAACGCACACATCTTTTGCAGAGAGAAATGGGCCTTAAGCAGAACTGTATCTACATCCAGGGCAAGCCCAATTTGGGATTGCTATGGGAAGCTGTATACATGTACAAAAATGGGGAGCTTCCCTGGAAAAATCTGGAAATACCAGCAGCAATGCCTGCACATCAGTTTGTTTTTTTTTTAATAAAATATGTATGGCAAAAATACTAAGTGGCCTGGGCAGGGGACCTGGCTTTGGGGCTGACAAAGCCCTCAGGGAGCAGCAACGGCAGGGGGACAGGGCCCAGGAGCCTAGGCCAGAGAAGGTCAGTCTGTGCCACTGTGGGGAGCCTCAGACCCTCCACCTCCCCTGGGCAGCATGCCCCAGTGGGCAAGGACATGGGCTAGGGGCTGCTCTTGGACACCTTAGCTCCCCCATCTGGGCTTACTTCTGCACTGCTGCTGGCAGGGCGCTGCCTTCAGAGCTGGGCAGCCAGAGAGCAGTGGCTACTGGCTGGTATAATGTTAAAAACTGCTACTCGACAGAATTTGCTGCTTGACTTGTACTGAGCATGCACACACTAACTGAGCATGCTCAGTAACATCTGCTGAAGCAGCTGTCCTCACTTGGGATTCAAATCTGCGGTCTGTTGTTCACAGAGGTTCAAAGGGGGGCAAATCAGAGGTGGGTATGGGCAGGGTCTGAGCAGGGGGCAGAAACTGACTGCATAGGGGGGTCAAATAGTTAGAGGCAGGGGAAGGAGAGGAGCCAAGGGGCAAAAATCTGAGTTCAGAGTAGGAGCCAGGATTAAGCCTAGAGTTGAGGCACTTCCAGACTGTGGCATAGGGAGGGGCAGAGGGGATAACAATTGCCCCGCTGGGATGAGCCACCTGCAGTGTTAGCAAAATAGTGTGTGGGACAGAGGCGCTTTCTTATTTCCCCTCTGACAGGCCATCACAGCACACGCTTTCTAAGACTGTGTCCTTAAAGGCACAGGGCATCCTGATGCCTAGACACCGCAGCTCTTCTCTGTCTGATATAACACAGGAGACTTGAAATATTTTACATCCCCCCCACCACACACACACACAAAAGTACAATTTGAGTATTTATGCAGACACAAACTGATAAGGGATTCTTTTAAAGTCTCATAGCAATTCACTAAATTTGTCTTATCAGCAGCTGTGATTTCCTGAATTGCACTCTCTGTCCTGTACTGCATTTTAAATATAGTTTTGCTCCTTCTAATTGTTCACTTTTTAAAATATTTTTGTTACTTAGCACTTCCATCATTTACCTTTATCAACATTGTGTAGATGAATGTAAGTGTGCTATTTAATTTTTATTTTAACAGCAAATAATAATTGAAAATATTTATAAGTAAATAGTTGTTAGTAGTTTTATCAAGGACATTTGTGTTTCTAGTATAGCACTACCTACATTTTTACTAAAAAAGAACAGGAGTACTTGTGGCACCTTAGAGACTAACCAATTTATTTGAGCATAAGCTTGATGAAGTGAGCTGTATCTCACGAAAGCTTATGCTCAGAAAAATTGATTAGTCTCTAAGGTGCCACAAGTACTCCTGTTCTTTTTGCGAATACAAACTAACGCGGCTGCTCCTCTGAAACCTATATTTTTACTATGATTTTTAATTTGGAATTTTTAATTCTAAATTTTTCTTTATTTTTATAGCACAAGCTCATTCTATTGGATCATGTGACTTCTAGTCTGACTGATTTCCTGGCTTGGTGTCAATACTTCATTTTCATTTAGGCAATCGCCATTGGTCAGGACCGGCTCTAGGTTTTTTGCTGCCCCAAGCTCCGAGAACGCCACCCCTGGAATTCTGCCACCTCAAGCATGTGTTTGCTTTGCTGGCGCCTAGAGCCGGTCCTGCCATTGCTGGATTGCTTTTCTGAACTGTTATTTTACCTTTCAATCCAGCCCTTAGTGTTTTTTCATATGTCACTGCTTGTGTGTAGAACTTGGTTCCCAAATATTCACTAAGGGCAGTATACTATCTCATATGAAATCCTCCTCAAAGGCAAAAATCTACTGTAATTTTTACTGGACATAAGAATAGTCATACGGGGTCGGACCAATGGTCCATCTAGCCTCGTATCCTGTCTTCCAATGGTGGCCAGTTGCTTCAGAGGGAATCAACAGAACAGGCAGTCATCAAATGATCCGTCTCCTGTCATCTACTCCCAGCTTCTAACAGTCAGAAGCTAGGGACACTCGGAGCATGGGGCTGCATCTCTGACTGTCTTGGCTAATAACACTGATGGACCTATCCTCCAAGAACTTCTCTAATTCTTTTTTTAAACCCAGTTATAATTTTGGCCTTCACAACATAATGAACACACATGTACAACCCCAAGATTGCTTGACAACCAAAAGAATTCAAAATTTGGGACTGTGAACCCATAAGTCATGAAATTTTAAAAAAGAAATAAATGACATTGGGGGTTTTTTATGTGCCTTTTTGTTCCGGAGCCTTTAGGGTTCAGGAGGCTCAGATCCACAGGAGGAGCCTAAACACCTGAGTGAATCTTGGCCTAGCCGCATACTTTTGAAGTTACCATTCCCAGATAATTCATATACCGAAGGCCATATCTACACTACAAACTTATGTTAACTCAAGTTACATCAGCATACTGTCATTGCAGTTACTATGCCTACTGGGCTCCTTGTGTTGGTGGTGAGCATACTCACCAGTAGCGCTTGTATTGATTCAGAGTGCAGTCCACCATGGGTATGTATCCCACTATACAACTTGCCACCATCCACTGCACTGTAGTTTGGGAAGCTTGGGCAATGTATTCTGGGGCCCAAACCGGTCACATGGGGTGACTAGGATCAACTTCCCATAATGTAATGTTCACCATCCCACAATGTTATGCTTATCCCATAATCTTTGCACCTTTTTTCCTAAATCTCACAAACCCATGTAGCCCGCCTCACAGGGGCGCCATTTCAGATTTTCATAGGAGGCGCAATTTTAACTGAGATTTCAGGGGCTACTTAGGCACCTGAAAACTCTGGAGGTTTTCTGGTTGTTGTTGATTTTTTTTGCACGCATGTGCACATATAATTTGGAAATTGCTAGGAACACTGTATCTAATTCCTATATAAAGAAAGAAAAAATACATACACACACACACACACACACCAATTACAGCCATATTTTAAAGTTTAAAACAATCAGTAGATAATACAGCAAGATATTCCCAATCCCAAGCCTTGAGATATCAGTTTTGGAGTCTTAACACAGACATCAGAAACACAAGTTTGATACTTCGCACGTTATCTTTAGTAGAGAAATAAAAATAAAACAAAATTGCTTAAAATCTGTTTATTTTCTCCAACATTCTATGTTACTGCCATTATCTACTCTATTTTAGTCTATTGTTTTTCATACCACTAAAAATTTACTTAATTTTAAAATATGGGGCTAAGGTTTTTCTTCTCTTAATAAGAATGGGAATTAATTTTTCTCATTAATTTGGCATTTATGGTTACCGAACACAATCATGTACGTAACTCACTAATATTTGGCTCCATCTTTACTATTACTATCAGACTTGGAACCACATTTATTTTCATATGAATTAAGTTATTTTACAGACATAATTAAAAATACAATTTGAAAATAAGCGACTTTCATCTGCAGTGTCTAAAGTTGTGTGTTTAGCTATTATTTGGTTGTACCACTTTAAATAACGAATGACAAAGCACAATATGGTAATAAAAGTAATAATGATGATTACCTCCAACCAGGACAGGTTAGGCATTTTAGAACTCACTACTCAAAGAATTAAATTTAAGCAAAAGAGAAATAAAATTATGAAATGCACAGACCAATTAAAAAATTAAAACAAGTACTGTAATCCTTAACAAATTTTGAGAGAATACATGCATTGCACATTTTGACAAGTACCACCAAGTAGTAACAACACTACGACCACAAGTTTCTGTGAGAGAGACAGTGTGTGTTGGGGGGAGGGGGAAGAGGAGTGTGGGAGGGAGACTGTGTGTTTATGTGACAAAGAGAATGTGTGCTGGGGGAGTGTGTGTAGGAGACTATATGCACCCGAGTGAGCATATCAATGTGCTGTCTGTTTAAGCCAAGCACTCAGGAGCCTGAAGCTTATTCAGTACAGCAGCAGTCACAGCTCCCAATCCTGAGGCAGAGGCACCAGCACAGACAGGCTCCCTGTCTCCCCACCCCAGCTCAGTAGAGACCCACTCAGGCATGGCCACCTCTAGCATGGGGCAAGCTCCTCCAGCGCCCCACCAGCCATGGATCAGCTTCCCAAAGAAAGGAGCTGGGCAGCTGGAAAGTGGTGGCTGCTGGCCTGGTGCCCAGCTCTGGGAGAGGTGGCTAAGGGAGGGGCACTAAGACAAATTTTGGAGTGGCTATAGCCCCCGCCAGCCCCTTCCCACTGCCTCCCCTGACCTGGAGTTACTATGTACCACAGGTGGCCCACAGGTTGAGAAAACCATCACTGAAAAGCACTTTTGTACACTAATAGGCTGCCAATATTTTAACAACGGGCTGCCACAAACTTTTCTATGTATTTCCCTCCCTATAGGTTTGTTAATATGTGATAAATGTTTTAGGTCAGTCCCCTATGAACCTTCTTTATCCACAACTCACATTCTTACTGGTAAAGTCCACTTAAAGCAACTAGGAGGTCTTCTTCCTGACAGTCTTCTCTCACCCACTTAATCCATTCCTGATCATCCTCTTAGATCATTGCAAGCAGGTCAGCTGTTCTGCAGCCACCCAGGGTGCAGCTTCTTCCCTAAAGCTTCACCAGAAGAGAGAAAACCTAGATAATCTTGCTTTCTCTTTTCTCATTTTCTTTTTTAGGTCCTAACTACCACAGGAATGTGTGGGGTGAATTCAAAAGGTAATTCTTCTGCATAGCAGGCAGCCACACCCATAAGGAGTGGTTTGCTTGCAATTGGTCCTGGCGACTCACTGAATTCTCACTAGTGGCTCCAAAGTGGTGTGTGGGCAGCACCACACCCCAGGACCTCGCTGGCATGATAATCCTAGTGAGGGAGAGCTAGCAGAGACCGCTAGTGAAAGGAAACATTTGGCCCTCCAAGTGCTTGAAGTCTTCTATGGCAAAGCAACTTCCAAAGTATAACAGTAGTGGAAATGATTCTGGAGCAAGCTAGCGGATAGCAGTGTAGCAGATGGATTACAATACACTGGTCAACCACAAAGCCAAGGAGCCATTGTTGAAACACTTGGCGAATATAAGACCATAGAAACTGAATGAAAAATGGAAAGAAAAAAAATACAGTGACTCAGTTGTCGCCTGGACAAAATGAGCTGTGGTCCTCATTCAGAAACCAAAAGAGGGGCGAAAGCACACGAGAGGCAGAAATCCAAAACACAAGCACAATATCCTTGTAATGTAATGATCTCAAAGGATAAGACATTTTTCAGAACATGGAGTGTAAGAACATTACACCAGGCTGGAGCACTTGCAGTAATGATGCACGAACTGAAAAGATATGAGTGGGAAATCTGTTTATGGAAAATGAGATGAGAAGGCCAAGGAGAATTCTACTATGATGAACATAGGATATTAACATGGGGAGGAAAAGATGGTGGGCACCAGGATGGAGTCACATTTGTGCTAAAGCCAAAGGCAAGCCAGCATTTAACCTAATATCTCCTCATATGCTGAAGATAAGATTCAGGATCAAATCTGGTACAGTTACAATAGTACAAATATATATGCCTACTTGAGCAGCATCCAAGGAAGAAATTAATGAATTTTATAATGATCTACAGAAAGCAATACCAGATGTTTCAAAACAAGACATGTTACTGATGAAATGACATTTTAATGTGAAAGGAGGATCAGGCTGTTTTTCCTGCATTGGAGCAATAGGATTTGGACTAGGTGAAGAAAATAAAAAGAGGAGAAAGTCTACTCATTTTATGCCTAAGTAACAACCTGGTGATGATAAACCCACTATTTGAACAAAGAAAGCTGTAGAGGAAATGGACTTGGATATCACCTGATAGGCAAACATGACACACTTCATACTTGCGAATCAGCATTCATGTCTTTTCAATTAAAATGTCAGAGATTACCATAAAAGGACATCTCTCAGAAGTCTTCCAGTAAAACCAAGGAAAATCTGAGTTGACATTCCTGAAATTTCTTAGGTAAAATACACGCAAACTCCCCCCCCCCCCCTTAAAAAGCCCAATTTAAAATAATGTAGGTCATTTTAGGGGAACACTCTTGCACATCACTGCTAAGGAATGTTCCAATTTATTTTTTTTGTTCAGATTCATCTTTAATAAAAGTGCTATAATTAAATGCCTCTAGTAGCCATAGTAAAGGTTTTAAAAATCAAATGGTGTCAAGGTTCCTTCCCCACTCTGAACTCTAGGGTACAGATGTGGGGACCCGCATGAAAGACCCCCTAAACTTATTCTTACAAACTTAGTTTAAAAACTTCCCCAAGTTTGAAAGACTGCCACCACCAAGCGTTTTAAACAAAGAACAGGGAAAGAGACCACTTGGAGACATCTTCCCCCAAAATATCCCCCCAAGCCCTACACTCACTTTCCTGGAGAAGGCTTGATAATAATCCTCACCAATTGGTACAGGTGAACACAGACCAAAACCGTTGGATCTTAAGAACAATCAAAAATCAATCAGGTTCTTAAAATAAGAGTTTTAATTAAAGAAAAGGTAAAAAGAATCACCTCTGTAAAATCAGGATGGAAAATACTTTACAGGGTATTCAGATTCAAAACACAGAGGATCCCCCTCTGGGCGAAACCTTAAAGTTACAGAAAACAGGAATAAACCTCCCTCTAAACACAGGGAAAATTCACAAAAAACAAAAGATAACTAATTCGCCTTGCCTGGCTTACCTATACTGGTTGTAATATTGGAGACTTGGATTAGGATGGGTTAGAGAAGATGGATTTCTGTCTGGCCTCTCTCAGTCCCAAGAGAGAACAAACATGTAAACAAAGAGCACAAACAAAAGCCTTCCTCCTCCCCCAAGATTTGAAAGTATCTTGTTCCCTTATTGGTCCTCTGGGTCAGGTGCCAGCCAGGTTAGTTGAGGTTCTCAACCCTTTACAGGTAACAGGATGTTGTCTCTGGCCAAGAGGGATTTTATAGCACTGTATACAGAAAGGTGGTTACCCTTCCCTTTATATTTATGACAAATGGTAATTGCACATATTCTCCTCAAATCTAGAGTAGGCATTTTAGGACTATTAGTTATTTTGCTGTAAATGAAAATACAATGGATGAACCTTAATTAATTTCTTTAATAAGATTCTGCTGCTATTAGATTTTAACTCTAGGGAAAGCATAAACCACCAATTACAGATTATCAATTGCAATTAAGTCTTCAGAATATTCCCAAAATGCAATTGTGAAGTCTGAGGGAAAATGATAATGAATGCCTCAAATGATTGAAAGATTTTTTTTTCCATTTAACATAGTGAGGCCCAGCACTGCCATTACTTTTAAGAGCCTGTCAGCAATTCTAAGGAATTTACAATTTCCATAAACATACCATGAAGATTAATCTTGGCATACAATTTTAATTAATGAAAAGTTGTATCAAGGTAGTTTTGGATACACTGCAGTTGGGGAAAAAGAATGCTATTTTCTTTCCTGTTACAAAAGCTTTTTTGTGCCCCTGTAATTTCCCCAAACTTTGGAAATGTTCAGCATCAGGGTTCTGGTTCAGGCTCATTTCTACTAAGAAAAAAAAAGTATATTCAGTGTCATAATATATATGGAAGATGCTGCTGATATCCACTAGTTTCTTTAAAAAAAAGAAAACAAAAACAAAGAACATCTTTCAAAATTATGGTGGGAGTACTTAAATATCTAGTTTCAGAGTAGCAGCCATGTCAGTCTGTATTCGCAAAAAGAAAAGGAGTACTTGTGGCACCTTAGCGACTAACAAATGTATTTGTTAGTCGCTAAGGTGCCACAAGTACTCCTTTTCTTAAATATCTACTATTTTACCAGTCCTACCACATTATGTCAGAGATCCTCACAAATCAGTAAAAGCCTATCAAAAAGGTCAAATATAGAGAGTTACCATTTTAATCTCAAGATACAAAACATACCTTAAAGGGTGGCCTTTTGTGGATGAAAGATTGACTTTTTTCACATGTAATGAAGAGAAATTAATTAGGCAGTCAATTTCAGTTCAAAAATTGCTGTGTGCCTTCTTTGTTTTATATAGCATGGCTAAATTGCCAGCATAAAAAGGAGCAATACGCTCTCAAGCCCTGTGGTTAAGGCATGGTATATATTGACAGCCTGTAATGCCTGGTGCCTCCTCCCCAATATAATTTGTCATGCCTCCTGGCTGGGGTATCTCACCATCCAGTGCCTTGTGCAGATTGCTTTGCCTTTGCTCTACCGTAGTAGTTCTCATGGGAGTCCATACAGAGGGTGGTTTCCTGTTACCTTCCCTTTGGTTTGTGGCTGCCATGTCTTACATTATGGTTTAAACTTCTTTGCCTTTCTATGGTATTGCCTCCTGTGACATTATCTGATTAAAATATGACCATATAGATCATTGTTGCAATCACTGTTATATATTTGCAACAAATCTTGTATAAAATGTGGCATGCAAAACGTTTGTGGAAAGGTTAGGATTTGTTGAATATAATTGTGCTATTTGTATGCATGTATCATTTTTGTATTTGAAGTTATGAGCATTGGCTCTATACCTGTATTTCAAATGTTTGCTCTCGGGGTAATGCCCACAAGGTAGTTAGCCAGCACATCTTGAAGGGACTATTCAAATTAAGTGGCTCATCAAGAGACACTTAACTCACAATGAACCCTGAGAGACGCCCATCTACACAGAGTGGACATTCCATCTGAAGTATAGATAATGGCTTCCTTCAATGACTAAGCGAAATTGGGCATGCACAGGTGACTTGCCCATGTGACTCCAAACTCCCATCTTGTCATCTGTAATTTTCCACTAGCTGTGCTGAGGGCTTTTTTTGAAACAATGGGTTTCCCTCCACATGGCAGAAGATATAAAAGGCCCTGGAAAGCACTCCATTTTGGACTATGTGGCCTCCTGAGGTCTTTTCCAACCCTAATCTTCTCTGATTCTATGTGCAATCTCAGAGCTGAGTTGAAGGGCTAGGGATCATTTTGTGGTGATGGATGGATACTCAGTATACTATTCAGGATCTGAGAAAATGGGGTTTAATTTATCTTATCCAAAGAGCCATCACAGTGTATGCTTTGATATAAACCAGTCAGTGATAAAAATCACTACAGTTCGCCTTCAAATAAAGCCAGTCAATGTATAAGTCATATAAGGTTAATGCCCCTACAACAGCATTCAATTCTGAATTTCTTGCTGTTTTCAGATATTCCAGAAAAAAAGAGCCCATGTCTTTTGAGCGGATAGTAAATATTCCATGACATTTTTGTTTCTCTGCCTTTGCCAAAGTTTCCCCATTGGTATCCAATGTGATGCATACCAACTGACTGTCACTCTCCACATCAATGGTAGCTGAAGTTCAGTAGTGCTGCATATGTGTGTTTGTGATGTATTTTGGCATCTTTCCAGACAAAAAGCACTCTTTAAATGTAAGGTAGTGCGGAGATAAAGGAAGGAGGCGGCATGCATCAGGACCCTAATTGGGCCCTGGGTGATTGCTACTTCCTACCTCCCAACACAGATGTAATGAGGTTGAGTAGTGCCTGTATAAGAAAAATTAAAACTACTAGTTATTCCTCAAAAAAGGTTTGTAATTATTTTTGACTATAAAAACAACACAGACAAAATAAGAAAAGAAAAAGTAAAGACCAGCATTGGATAAGACAAGAACAAGTACGTGTAATGTTATGAACCATTAAGGAGCTAATGAACAGCAACCCTACATACACTGGTCCTGGCAGGTTATACTGAAAGCCCTGAAGACAAGCATATGTAAAGCTATCATCCACCAGTTATTTATCACTGGTTTTACACTACAGTATCGATACAACTGAGATCAATTTTGCTCGAGCAACCAAACTTCTTTACTCCATAATCTTACCCTGCATTCGTCCGAAAAATGCGTTACCCTTCAGTCGGCCATTTTCCGCTCTGGCCAGGTACAGACAGTCAAGAAGTGCACTTCCCTTCGGTTCAGAGGGTGTGGATCAGGTTTCCCTTATGACCGAAACACATGCACAGTCCCGTGCTTTTGTACCTTTTATCTGATCTGTTGGCCGTGTTTCAAAACAGACCAACCAATCAGGATGGACCACATCGTTAATGTGGTCAGTGTGGTTGCCCCAATAGTATAATTGATGCATACTTATCTCCTTATAGATAAGTTAGTTAATAACTCCTTATAACTTATCTCCTTATAGATAAGTTAGTTAATAACTAACAATAGCAGCATTTGGCTGTTCAAAACACAGACCCCCCCCCCCCAAAAAAATCATATTTCACTGCTATGAGTTATAGTCTCTGTGTTACCAACTATCACTCGTAAGTAGAGCTGCACATTTGTCATGGTGGTAAAAAAAAAATAGTCAACGATAACATGATTCTTCTGTTTGTCACAGATTTTTGTCTGTCTGTCTGACTTTAATTAAGCAGTGTTCCCAAATGGTGGGATGATAGACGATGGAGCAGAAAGAGCCCAGCAACTCAGGGCATCTCCACTTACCACTCCCAACCTGTGAAAAATGGGGTGGGTCTTCTTTGATCTTCCTCCCTGCAACAGGAGAGGGGCCCAACATAAGTGCTGGAACTAGGGCTCCTGCCGCACCCCAAGGCTTGAAGTGGTTTTCATTATATGCAAGGTTTATAGTTTGGTTCAATGGCTCTCAGCACCCCCACTATACAAATTGTTCCAGCACCCCTGGGCCCCACTGCAGCTGCCCCCTGGGAGAGGGGACAAAGAACCCCAGGAGCTACAGGAGGAGCAGAGGTGAAGGGGGTAGGGGGAAGGGAAGAGAATAATTGATGTGGGGGCAGGCAGATGTTGAGCAGAATTGATGGAGTTCTGGGGGAGAGAGTTGATGTGGAGGCTGGGGGCAGAATTAATTGTTAGGCAGGGGAACAAATATGTGGGGTGAGGTGACAATTAAATACAATATTGGTGTTTGGAGAGAAACTAGAAGTTCTGCAACACCTGGCAACCAGAAAGACCTCTGGCAGCAGGGGCCAAAATTCAGTAAGTTTGGGAGAGCTAGCATTACTGTCTTTCTCACACATGGGGAGTAGGAGAAATTAAAAATTAAGCAAGTAAAAAAACATAATATAATCTTGTTTGGGGGGAGGGGTCTGATTCATGATTTTTTAACTTTTGGGATTGACAATATTGAGTCTTTGGTTATGTGCTCCCTAGGATCTGAGCTTCCCAGAGTCCTAACGAGAGATGGTCATCAGGTAATATTGTTCCCAACTTCCACACCCCCCACCTCTCTCTCTGTCTCTCTCACACACACACTCTCTCTCTCTCTCTCCCCCACCCCCCCCCCGGAGTAAACAAACAGAGCCCTATTCCAGGGACTAGTTTCATAAGGGATGCTGATGGTGCAGAAGAGGTCAGCTCCCAGACTACTGCACTGGGCAGCACAGCATGGGGAGGAGGTGGCCAGCCCTCTGTGAAGGAAGAAGTGGTCGGGACTATTTAGAAAAGCTGGACATATACAAGTCCATGGGGCCGGATGCGTTGCATCCGAGAGTGCTAAAGGAATTGGTGGATGTGATTGCAGAGCCATTGGCCATTATCTTGGAAAACTCATTGCGATCAGGGGAAGTCCCAGAAGATTGGAAAAAGGCTAATGTAGTGCCCATCTTTAAAAAAGGGAAGAAGGATGATCCTGGGAACTACAGGCCGGTCAGCCTCACCTCAGTCCCCGGAAAAATCATGGAGCATGTCCTCAAGGAATCAATTCTGAAGCACTTAGAAGAGAGGAAAGTGATCAGGAACAGTCAGCATGGATTCACCAAGGGAAAGTCATGCCTGACTAATCTAATCGCCTTCTATGATGAGATAACTGGTTTTGTGGATGAAGGGAAAGCAGTGGACATGTTATTCCTCAACTTTAGCAAAGCTTTTGACACGGTCTCCCACAGTATTCTTGTCAGCAAGTTAAAGAAGTATGGGCTGGATGGATGCACTACAAGGTGGGTAGAAAGTTGGCTAGACTGTCGGGCTCAATGGGTAGTGATCAATGGCTTCATGTCTAGTTGGCAGCCAGTATCTAGCGGAGTGCCCCAAAGTTTCAGTCCCGGGGCAGGTTTTGTTCAATATCTTCATTAATGATCTGGAGAATAGTGTGGATTGCACCCTCAGCAAGTTTGCGGATGACACTAAACTGAGAGGAGTGGTAGATACGCTGGAGGGCAGGGATAGGATACAGAGGGACCTAGACAAATTGGAGGATCGGGCCAAAAGAAATCTGATGAGGTTCAACAAGGACAAGTGCAGAGTCCTGCACTTAGGACAGAAGAATCCAATGCACCGTCACAGACTAGGGACCAAATGGCTAGGCAGCAGTTCTGCAGAGAAGGACCTAGGGGTGACAGTGGACGAGAAGCTGGATATGAGTCGACAGTGTGCCCTTGTTGCCAAGAAGGCTAACAACATTTTGGGGTGTATAAGTAGGGGCATTGCCAGCAGATCGAGGGATGTGATCGTTCCCCTCTATTCGACATTTTTGGTGAGGCCTCATCTGGAGTACTGTGTCCAGTTTTGGGCCCCACACTACAAGAAGGATTTGGAAAAATTGGAGAGAGTCCAGCGGAAGGCAACAAAAATGATTAGGGGACTGGAACACATGAGTTATGAGGAGAGGCTGAGGGAACTGGGATTGTTTATTCTACGGAAGAGAAGAATGAGGGGGGATTTGATAGCTTCTTTTAACTACCTGAAAGGTGGATCCAAAGAGGATGGATCTAGACTATTCTCAGTGATAGCAGATGACAGGACAAGGAGTAATGGTCTCAAGTTGCAGTGGGGGAGGTTTAGGTTGGATATTAGGAAAAACTTTTTCACTAGGAGGGTGGTGAAACACTGGAATGCGTTACCTAGGGAGGTGGTGGAATCCCCTTCCTTAGAAGTTTTTAAGGTCAGGCTTTACAAAGCCCTGGCTGGGATGATTTAGTTGGGATTGGTCCTGCTCTGGGCAGGGGGTTGGACTAGATGGCCTCCAGAGGTCCCTTCCAACTCTGTTATTCTATGATTCTATGATTCTATGTCCTGAACCGCAAAGGACCAACACACCATGTCAAACTGGCCTTTCCTCCATCCTTTGTTCATCTTTATTTGGACTGAAAGCACCTCTTGGGAGGAGGAAGTTTGTCATTTTATACTTGTAAGTCTATGAAGAAGCTAGCACACTTTATGACAATATACAAATAAAAAAGATCTGCAAGAGGAACACATCCCCTCATCTCACAATTCCTCTGACTGCATTCTGTAGTGACTGGGAGGACCTTTGATTCCCTGACCATCCTCAACAAAGTATCCGAAAAGTTGTAATCCTGTGAAGAAGACAAGACAACACACCAATTAAAAAAAAAACTGAAAAGAAACTTGCAACCACACCTAAAAGCTCCAAGAGTACTTCCTAGCAGTGCACTAGAAAACCAGATAATCCATACTAACTGCACAGTATAAAAACATAATCTGAACCATACAGATAGGAAACCCTGTGACACAGACTGAGGAACTCATGCTAATTTGAAATTAATATTTATTCAGTTTTTGAGAAAACAATGAGTAGCAGCATGGCTGCAGCCAGCTTTTAAGTTGTTGATTATGGAATCAAGCTGTGCAATCAGGCAACTCAGGAAGTTTCCATGTCTCCAGCCAGGGGCAGTGAATACTCAAGAAAGGGTGTACACCACTGGACTGTCACTTTGAAATTGAATCAATCGGACCCACAGGCACCTTCTCAACATGCCCTGTCCCCAGCTTTAGGGTCACCATGGTTCAGTCTCATCCTCAAGATGCTCATGGGGTACATAATCTGATACACAGATAGCAATATAACAGATATTTACATGCATACCACTGTTTGGATATATGCATATGAGCACATGGGTTTGAAAAATCTCATGCCATCTTCTAGAAAGCGTACACAGTTTATAAATAGCACTCAATGCTTAAACACTTCTAAAGTGAGTGTTCGAACCAAAATCCCGTCAGAATATCAGAATTCATTCAGCAAAATCAGCAATAGTGCTTTCACAGAAACTTCCTGGGAAAACAACTTAAAAATGCCTTAGTATTTTATCAGATTGTTATGACTAATCTTTGTCTGTACAATAGACCAGGTTTAATTGTGCTGTAGTTGTGAAAATAATGCAAGTCTCGTGTTGTTCCTCCAAACAAAAGACAGATGACAGATTATTACTTACAGAGTAATTTATATTCCTAGACCTAAAAATAATATATAATCTAAAGCTTCAATCGTAACCATTTTTCCATGTGGATACAAGATCAGGGGCTAAAACAAGACACATACACAGGGATAATAAGAGAAAGTAACAGTACAGGTAAGGATGGGAAGCATTCATAATATAAGTGGGCTTTAAGGAGAGATTTGGAAGAGTAGAAAGGGAGCACTTTGTGGACAAGATCTACTGTAACTCTTTGACAAGGTAGTTGACTAAAGCATCCATTCGGTGGGCATCAGTATGCCGTTTTATATTTTTACTATACCCTGCTGTTCAGTAACATTCGTAACTTAGGCCTCATTCCTGCAATGAGCTGTGAGACAAGCCTTGTAAAGACTAACCAAAAAGATCTGCGAGTACTTTACAAAAGGTAAAAGAGATACATTTACCTTCCTGTAATTTGAAGTCAAAGCCCTTACTCAAATCTTCCAAGAGATGCTAAGCGCTGCAAAGTTGTGAAAAAATGTGTCTCAAATTTAAAACAGAGGTCAATGGGAATTACACCAGGTATTTGATCCTTATTTAACATTGCACACAGAGCAACTAAACACTTAAAAAAAAAAACTAGGGAATTAAAAATCTGAAATAAAATTAGCATAAAGAAAGAGAGCTGTATTTTATGTTTTGAGGTTATAGGGTAGGATAACAGCTGTTCATTAATTCATTTCCCCCTGAAATTTATCAAGCAAGAAGTGTTACATTGTTTCCATTTCAGCTTGCTATATTATCTTTCAATGTTGTATTTGATTAAACTTGTGTAACCAGATACCTGTGTATTCAGACAACTGATCACTCTCACAACAGCTATTTGGTCCCCAACATGGGCTGCAAGCAGATCTATGCATTCTCTCTCTTGCACATCCATAGAGTGCCCCTGAAGAGCACAAGGGTCCACCTGCACAGGACTACTTGCAGGATGAGGGTCATAGTCTTCAGATTATGCAGTAGGTAAACAAACATGGAGAACCTACAGATATATTAATAAAGATATAATAAGAAATAAATATATGGACAGGGCTGACATTAAATATAAACAAAGGAAACAGCCTCTTGCTGCTCTACATGCCACACTAGCACCGACTCATGGGCTGGCCTTGTCACCTCCTATAGCTGGTCAAGGGGGAAACATCTCCTGGTCTAACTTTCCATACACACATACTACTAGTTTAGAGCAATGTATTTACTTGGGATCATGGGATATCATGAGTTCAACATTATATGGAGGCAGATTAAAACATACTAAGAGATTTAATTATACATGTGATAAGAAATTTTACTCTAGTCAGCCAAGAAAGTGTCGTAGGTCCTGATCCTGCCATTGACTGTGGGTGGATGCAGCCTGGTCCTCACATGGAGCCTGGCTGACTGCCATGTGAATCCATACAGGTATGGGCACCTGCAGTCCATTGCAATTGGGGCCATAATGAATATTTTAATAGATGGCTAAATATTCTTGGCTAAGAGACTTGGTGAGGCTTTTCTTTTCAATTGCCTCTAAGTACAGGGATCTGTTTGTTTGTGTAGGGGTTGCTTTTTGTGGGTTTTTTTTTTAAACCAGGTTATAACTTTTGGTTTCTGCCAACATGGCTTGGAATTTATATGTATTATCTTCCTTTTTCAATTTTACAAAACAATAAGAACTTATTAAACTGTCAGGAAGAGCAAGAGGGGAAGAAAGTATGAAAAAAATCCAGTATTTTCTTATCCCAGGGAGCAATTATTATTTGTTATTAGCACCTAGGAGGCTCTGTCATGATTCAGAACCCTATTGTGCTTGCTGCTGTACAAACACAGAACAAAAAGACAGTCCCTGTCCCGTCCCCCCCCAACCCCATACAATCTAAATAAGATTGTAAAATTACAATTTAATTATAAAGGCAAGGTTTATTAATTCCCACTATGCTCACCTGAGGAGCTTTTTCTAGAAGATTCACGGGCATATACCTCCCCTCCCCCAAAAAATAAAAATAAAAAACATCTTAAATCAAAACGAAGGAGCAAACATACTAGTATAACTCAGAACCCTGGCTTATTTAACTCCCGTTCTCGAGAAAGACTGCAACACAGAACACATGGACTGTACTCACACTGAGGCCAACTCTTGCAGGCTGATCAGAGTAATGAGCTTTTAACCTCCACATAGATTTCAGCCCAGCTGAGGGGAAACCACACCACTCTGAGATTGACTGACTTTCTCAACTCCAACGAAGAGCTGCCAATCAGGGTCACTGCAGGAGGCAGCTGACCAATTTGCCCCCAGCCCTGGGAGTCTACAGCCCTTTCTGGGGAAGGAGGGAGAGCAGCTAATTCCATATTCACAAGCGGGGTGGAGAGGAAAAAGCGGAAAGAGATCCATAGGTAAGGTTTCAGAGTAGCAGCTGTGTTAGTCTGTATTTACAAAAAGAAAAGGAGTACTTGTGGCACCTTAGAGACTAACAAATTTATTTGAGCGTAAGCTTTCATGAGCTACGTAGGTAAGGGCAGCTCTGTCCCCTTCCCCCTATGAAAAATGGTTCAGTCTGCTTTCTGCTCCTCTCAATATTCTACAGAACTACCCTCCTTCTGCTGCCCCCAGTCCTGGGAAGAAAAAGTCCGGGGTGAGTAATCCTGAAGTTATCACCCCAGACCTATGAAAAGGACCCCACTGTAGCTGCCCTATTACACCCGGAAGATGAGGACGAAAAACCCCTAGAGCTGCAAGATGAGCAGAGGAGCAAGGGGGAGATATGGGGATGGCAGAATTGATGTGAGGTTTGGGGGAAGTACAGAATTACCTAATTAGAATGTTTTGGGAGAAGCTTAGAAGCTCCACCCCATCAGGCACCATTTTATACAAATCTTTGTAATTTGATCTCTGTTGGGTCCTCCAGTGGAGGGCTAAAATCACTCTACTTTACAAGCCTGTAAGGTCACGCAATATTTGATGTTTTGTAAAGGTTTTCAGAAGGCCTATCTCAATGCTTATTTAACTGTTTTCCATTATCCTTTCTTCTGGCTATTTCAGTGCTAAAATTCTTATACAAGCCTTGAGTACCTCTTTATATTAGTTCTGTTCCTTAGGGATTTACTTTAAAAGAAAATCTTTACAAGATATGGGGAATGGAACATTGACTTGTTAGAAAAGGTGACTGGGGGCCAGGATTCTTGGCCAGATCTGAGGCTGACTTGCTGTGTGACTTAGTGTATGTCTTAAGATGGCTGGATCTCAGTTAACCCATCTGTAAAACAATTACCCTGTAATATACCTCATGGGTTTGAGGCTTAACATTTGTAAAGCGCTTTGAGATCCTCTGATGAAAAGTGCAAAGAGAAATGTTTCTAAAATGCAGCAAAAGTGAATTTAAACTCTCAATTAAGATTTAAGATATTCTTTATTTTCATCAGATGAAGAAAATGGTGCACTATTGTGCAGGCTAACATAAGCTTCTAGCTGAAATTTGGTCTGAATATTTTGCATAACATTATGAAGAAATGCCAAAGTACTCTACATTCTCTCACAGTTGCCCTAGAATGTTTTTTCATTGATTGGTAGTAGCAAGAAGTAATTTATTATGAGCAAGTGCAAAATTGATTTATCTTTATGGTACAGGCGCAGAACTGGACATCCTTGCCTAGTTTACTATTCAAGTGTGCCCTTCCTTACTGAAACCCTATGCTCTGGATCTGATAGGAATACTTCATCTGTAAAAATTCCTATAAATAGTTCTCTCTCATACCCACTGTGGCATTTTATAGAAATGTGCAGGTATTTTTTAAAACTTTAGTTCTGTGTTAAGCAATTTTTTTGGTTATAAATTGATTGAAAATGAGCTTTGCTTTCACTATATTAACTAGGTTTAATTGTGATCAGAAAGGACTTTTAGTGATGATTTCCCAGCAAGAAAATTGTTTTTGATAAGAGTTAGCAAACACCATAAACTGTAAAGCTGGTTTGGTGGGAGGTGGTTATAAAAAGCATTGGGAAAAGTTTTTAAATTTTCAAAACCGTTGTTTTCTATTTTTTTTCTAGTGAGAATTTTTGGCAGAAGATTTTTAAAATATATTTGCCTCTGCTCTTCTACTCAAATTATTTGAAAATCAGCTCCATTGGAACCACTCTGTAAGGGACTCCCCATCTTATTGCTGACTCTAGAAGCCACTTTAAAGGGGATTTCTTCAGTGTCGATGGAGTGCAAGTTTAATGCAGCCCTCTGCCAAAGCTTGCTCAAAGGAAATATAACTTATTTGTCCCTCTGGCATTACAATCTGTGGGGACATCTGAAACTATGGAAGGCCCTCTATGGATGTGAGGATTAAGGTTTGTGCCACAAAGGCAACAGACTTCTCTCTGGCCCCCTTTATGGGTGGGAAGTGTAGATCTGCTGTGAAGAAACCTCCATCCATATGGATCGCAGGGATAAGCTCCCCCTTAGTTTATTTGTCTGTCTGTACGTCATTGAAGTGTCCTTTTCATTTGTCTGCCAAGATTTACTAGAGAAGATTAGAGACAGTCTATGATGGGATGTAGTAGGCCCAGAGGCCCTCTGCTGAACCAGGAAATGAGCAATAGAGAAGTCCTCCAACCAGGCTGGAGTGGTTGCAGGGGACACAGCCAATGAGAGAGGCTGCAGGGACAACCAATCAGGGCCCAGGAGGGCTACATAAAAAGAAGCTGAAGTGCCAGAGACAGTTAGCTCCTTGCTGTAGCTACAGAAGTGCAGATGGTGCTCCTGACTGGTCAAAGGGAACTGCAACACCAAAGACAGCTCTGTGCTGGCAGGGACTGGGGAAGAGCTCCTGGCTGGATGCTGGGCCTGAACACAGAAGACCCCTGTCCTAAGGCTGGGGAAGTGTCCCAAGGAACTGAAGGCAATTTAGTTAAAGGGACACAGTGGCATGTGGCTACTATCTTAGGATCCCTGGGCTGGGACCTGGAGTAGTGGGCCGTCCTGGGTTCTCTCCTGCCCCATAGGCCACGGGGGAAGTGGCCTATGATCAGACAGCAATAAATACCCAGGAAGGGGAACTGACCTGTTAAGAGGCCCATCTGCAGAACTGGGGATAGAACAGACCAGCAAGGCAAAACTGTTACTTCCAGGGCCTTTTCCCAGGAGGCATGGCCTGATACCAGGGCCAGAATGGTTTAAAGACCACAGACACACCTGACCAGAAGGGGTGCTTTTGAGGGGTGGATTCCACTCCATTCTTGTCATAAAGTGGAGAGGAAGGAGAATGCACAAACATTTGAAAAATGTCTCTCTTCTTTTGTAGGATTTTCTAATGAAAGTCAGTGTTTTAATCAATGAAAACACCTGGTTAGAAAGAAGAAGCCCTTTTTGTTACTGCTAAGATTTTTTTGATTTTTTTTAGCAATTTTTCTCTTTATTTCTGGAACACCTATTGTATGTGGACCCAAAGAAAATGGTATTGTCTAACTTCCCTAAATTAGGGAAGATTAGTGTAATGTGATTACTCTAAGGAAACTATCCCCATCAGAAGCAAGTGAATTTGACAAAGCCACGAGCACAAGGGAGTATGAAAAAAGTCACCCAATTAAGATTAAAATCAATAACAGAATAAGTTACTCATTAATCAAGAAATCTGGTACATGACAGTACAGTTCTAGAAGAGGGGATATAAAACTGCTGCTGATCCTCAAATTCTGGATATGTGGGAACTTAATAATTTTAAGTGTGCTCTCATTAATCCTATGGCAGGGTGATAGTCTCCCTGTTTCTTTGGCCCAATAGGAGCTAGAAGATCAAGAGAGCTCTCCAGGCTAGACAGACTTGCACTAGTGTGGCTCAAACTAAACTCCCAAAATAGCAATGTGGACATTGTGAGTGCCGACGCACTAGGTGTGAGATCCCAAGCGGCAATCTCCACGCTGCTATTTTTAGCATGCTAGTTCAACCCCGCTAGTGCGAGTCTGTTTACCTGGGCTGAGAGGCTTGTTCCCAGCTGCAGAATAGACTTACCCATAGTTCCTGTAATCTCCAAATTTCTGGAGGAACAGGAGTGCACTTCAAGGTGCCTTTTGTTTCCAGTCCCACTGCCCAATGGGGATGTTAAGCAGTTTGAAACTGCTTCAAGTTCTGTAAAAACACAGAGCACTAACTGGTTGCTCATGTTGAAGGCTAGCCCTGCCCACTTTTATTTTCCTGGAAGTTAGTAATGTCTAGAGTTCAATCACTTTTGTCATCATACCCAAGTCTCATCTTTTTCTTAATTTACTTACATCTAAAAGCATTAGCCAATTCACTCTTAATTATGTTCCTTATTTTCTGTTTCAAAACTTGGGGTGTCTTGTCTGTATATATTCCACTCTGAGCAGAGGCTAGGAGGAAAAATAAAGTGAAGAGCAGCTACAACTGACTGGACTTTCAGGGATGCCATAGCGTAAAGCCAATGGATGTTGCAAACCAGACCTAATTTGCGTGGGCAGGGGCTCATACACTGTCCTGAGCGTTGGGTTGCAAGAGGCTTTCAGGTGCTTCTTGTTTTGCATATAAAAACATAAAAGGAAAAAGGTGTCTTTTAAAAGGGGAGTTCTGGGATCAAGGTTTATACATAAGATCTCCTAAAATTATCCAGAAAATCCCTTTAGTTTGGAACCTCAAGAAGAACAAATTTATGTGGAAACCTAAGTTGCTTCTGGACTTAGCTGAGGGTAAAACTGTGTTGGAAACCCTTAAGCAACACTTTTTGGTACTGCCTATTTTAAGATTCTAATCAAAATCTTTTTTTCTGCTGTAAAATCTATTTAGTAAAAACCCCTTTCGATGCTTTAAAATCTCCTTCTGGAGTTGGACACTTGTTTCAGCCAATATAGGAATACAAATCCCCTTTTCATGTTTTCCCTTACCCTCAATACCTTCATTCCCCTTGTAATCCAACATAGTACAAAATGATCAGTAGCAGCAGGTGCAGTTAGAGCTAATGCACCGATAACAGGTCTGATGAGCAAAATTATTCTGCTGTTTGGAATAACACATTCTACCCCCAGGAAATGGTTTTAAGGAATATGCTACTTAAATCTCTGTTAATTGCCTGTGTAGATATGCAAATAACTACCTTTCATCTCCAATGCATAGCCTTCAAGGAAAGTGTGTTTACTAAATGAGAGATGTTTGTGTAGCCAATTACAAATTTAAAATATATAGTCCCAAAAGGAATGAGAGACATCATCCATCTATGCCAGCTAAAACATATTTGACCTTGAGCTAAGAACTTCATTTATTCATGACTTAGAAAGACTTGAATTTTCCCCACTGCCTTTTTTTTAGTGGAGAAGAATACTTTATACAGAGCCTGATTAAAAATCTATTTAAGTCAGCAGAAAGACTCTCCATTGACTTCAGTGGACTTTGGATCAGGCCTACAATTATTAAGTATGCGTTCTGGTTGCTCTGGCAGGAACATCAATCTATGAGATGGAAAGCTTTCAGACATTGACTTTAAAATGCTATTTAGTGTTACATGTAACATCTAAGATTACCATAGCTGAAAACAGATTATAGAAAATGTTTTGTATTTTTTCAACTTGTTTATTTTGTACATATTACCAAATATGCTCTCAAGTCTGTTTCATTCTTTCATCCGATGGCTTTGTGTAGGTCTTTCACATGGAAACAGGGAAGAGGAAGAAAATTTCAGGACATGCATAGTACGTGAAACTATTTTGAATTTTTGTGTATGGAAATTGACTAGGTATCAAGCTCCCTATCTTCTTCCAACATACTCTCCTGCCCCAAGTGGCAGATAGTACCTGATACATAGACATAAATTGTATATATTGTAAATTTTCATATACTTAATATGCTACAAGAGTGGCTGTAAACACAGGGGAAGCTGAAAAATATCTGACAAATAACTGTGCCTATAATATGCTCTAAAATAGGAATTTAATGCATTCTTGTTGGTTTCTTGCTTATGTCTACCCTCTAGCCACTCCACCCCCAAGTTTACTATAACAGGTTAACTGATGCAAAATTTTACTTGACGTTTTAGCATGTTATGATTTCAGGGACTGTGACTACAAATTTATCCTCTTGATAAGTGATCAGTTTTGCATATTTACAACAAAAATGCCATTTCTGTTAGTGTTACAGTAGATCTTCTATGTCTTTTTATGGGAGACTGGAAATCAGAATTCTTGGGTCCTATGAAGAGTCTGCCACTGCCTTATTGTGATCTCAACTTTTCTGACTCACCTGTAAAAACAGGTATTGTGCTGCCCTCACAAGGGGCATAGTGAAACTTAAATTTGTCAAACAGCACAAACTAAAGCAAGTGTGTGCGTGTTTGTATGCATCATCCTTGTGAAGGGGCATGCCCTCCCACTGGCATGGAGGAGTCTGATGAGCTCCTCTGGGCCAGTGTTGAGCTAATGAGGTGCAGCTGCACAGCTTGTTCCTCCTGGAGAAGGCAGGGCTTAAATAGGGAGGGGATGGTGACTAGAAAGAAGGCTGTTCCATGCAGAGTCAGCTGGTTACAGAGGCAGGCCAGTCAAGGAAGAGAGAGCCCTTGAACGCATCACTTCCAGAGCTGCCCTGGCTGACAGGAAGAGGGTTGGGAGACAAACCCCATGAAGGGGCAATAGAAGATCCCAAGAAGCCCTATCCATGGGCTGTCTGAGAGGTTGACCCCTGTTCCACCAAGACTCTCCTCTCTTGCAACGGGAAGGAAGGAAGAAGAACCAGCCCTCTTCCAGAGAGGGTGTCCCGCAGAGAACTCCCCTCCCCCAAATGAGGCTACTGGGGGAACAGAAGGTAAATTAAGGACAGTGGGACGTAGGGGGGGATCTAGGGAGTCTCACCCCCCCATACACTCCTTTAACTTTTATCATAAAAGGATCGTTATTACCTGTGATCATATTCTTTATTTTCTAAGAATTTAACTGCTCCTTCTCTCCCTTTCTTAAGATAAAGTTTAAAACTTTCAACAGGTGTATTTTGCATTGACACCATTTAGGTGCACACATTTCCCAATTCCTATGCTTAATTCAGGGTTGTGTTACACACACAGTTATGTGCATGCACATTGGGGGATTGTATACCCACATTTGGTGTGCAGGCGCACACACTTTGAAAAATGTCAGTGTACTCTATGAAGCTAAAAACACTAAATTAATTTTAACTCATAATGTTCATTCAAACAAACTGCTCTCCCTGCTAAAGCTGCAATGAACGGTGATCATGGAGTCTGAAAAATCTCATGAGCCAGCTTCTTGGAGCTCAGAGATGTATAGTCATTTGCCTGGTTGTCTCAATCTCCATCCCAAGCCTTAAAATGCCCATTAGACTGTCACTGAAGAGTGCGTCTACAAGAAATCCCTGTCAAACATGCTAGTAAGTTTGAAGGAAATTCCAACTTCCTCAAGTGCAGAAGCCAACAGAACTCTTACTACTTTATATTAAGAAGGACTAGAATTGGCAGAGCCAGATGAGCAGTTAGGCCAGCAGATCACTAACCTAGGATAGAAAAAAGTAAAGAGCCTTGGCTTGGTATTATAAGGGGAACAGTAGCACCTCCTATATTAAAGTTTACAAATAAGTTCCATTTTAAAGACTTCAAACCATTTTTAAAAAGAACTTTAACATCTCTAAGGTTTTCAGCAGTACTCTGAAATTTGGCAGGCGGTAGTCCTGGGGTGAGAGAGATGTCTTATGTTTTCCCCATGAAAATCCATTGTGATGTGGCTGAGTTCTACATTGTCAAAAATCACTATTTGCAGGATGCATTACGATCATTAAAAATCTCTCAAGATTCTGCCCTCACTGAGTATGGCTTGCTGACAGCAGTGGAATGATGAGACTCCAATATTTAGTTCCATTCTGGCTCTGGTGGGTACTATTCTGTAGTGGGCAAAGACTCTTATCTGTTCCCCTCGGTCCTTGACTGCTTTTACTCCATCCCGTCCAGCGTGTCCCTGTCTCTTTCCCATCTGTGGCTCTTTGTCCCATTCCCGTTACTTACACAGGCCCAGTCTACACCCCAAAGGCTTCTTTCCCAGTTAGTCTCAGTTCCCCTTTCCCGGCTCCTCATTTGATCTGTCTTCCCTTCCCTTATAAGCAACTGAAAACAAGGATTAATAGTGGGAGGTGTTGGGCAACTTTAATTATAGGTTGTGCTGCCAGCCCTGGCTAGAGTACTGGAAAAGTCACTTAAGAAAATTTTGGTTTAGGTGGCCCCTAGCTGTGTGTGCCTTATATTCTGGGTGCCCTGCTTGTGATTCCTTAGTCCTGATTTTCTGAAGCAACTGGGCATGCTCAGTGACAACCAGAGGAAATGAAAGCTGTGAGTCCTCAGCCTCTGATAGTAAGGAAATGTAGTCTTGTTGATGAATTTTTAGGAAACTGTATTGATTTGTTATGGCAAAATGCCATAACTATTAATAGATATTAAGGTCAGAAGGAACCATTATCATCATCTAATCTGACCTCCTGCACAATGCAGGCCACAGAATCTCACCCACCCACTCCTGCGATAAATCTCTCACCTATGTTTGAGTTATAGAAGTCCTCAAATCATGGTTTAAAGACTACAAGGAGGAGAGAATCCTCCAGCAAGTGACCCCTGCCCCATGCTACAGAGGAGGGCGAAAAACCTCCAGGGCCTCTTCCAATGTGCCCTGGAGGAAAATTCCTTCCCAATCCCAAATATGGCGATCAGCTGAACCCTGAGCATATAGGCAAGATTCACCAGCCAGATAACCAGGAAAGAATTCTCTGTAGTAACTCGGATCCCACCCCATCGAACATCCCATCACAGGCCATTGGGCCTATTTATCATGAATATTTAAAGATCAATTAATTGCCAAAATCACATCTTCCCCCAAAATATCCCTCCCCCCAAGCCCTAGACCCCCTTTCCTGGAGAAGGCTTGATAATAATCCTCACCAATTGGTACAGGTGAACGCAGACCCAAACCCTTGGATCTTAAGAACAATGAAAAATCAATCAGGTTCTGAAAATAAGATTTTAATTAAAGAAAAGGTAAAAGAATCACCTCTGTAAAATCAGGATGGTAACTACCTTACAGGGTAATCAGATTCAAAACATAGAGAATCCCTCTAGGCAAAACCTTAAGTTACAAAAAGACACAAAAACAGGAATATACATTCCCTCCTGCACAGCTTATTTTACAAGTCATTAAACAAAAGAAAATCAAATGCATTTTCTAGCTAGATTACTTACTACCTTTACAGGAGCTGTAAGGCTTGCATTCCCGATCTGTTCCTGGCAAAAGCATCACACAGACAAACCAAACCCTTTGTCCCCTCCCTCCAGATTTGAAAGAATCTTGTCCCCTCATTGGCTATTTTGGGTCAGGTGCCAGCAAGGTTACCTTAGCTTTTTAACCCTTTACAGGGGAAAGGATTTTGCCTCTGGCCAGGAGGGATTTTATAGCACCGTTGTCATAAATATAAAGGGAAGGGTAACCACCTTTCTGTATACAGAACTATAAAAATCCCTCCTGGCCAGAGGCAAAATCCTTTCCCCTGTAAAGGGTTAAGAAGCTAAGATAACCTCTCTGGCACCTGACCAAAATGACCAATGAGGAGACAAGATACTTTCAAAGCTAGAGGTGAGGGGAACAAAGGCTCTGTCTGTCTGTGTGATGCTTTTGCTGGGAACAGATCAGGAATGCTCTTCAGAACTTCTGTTAAGTTTGTAAGTAATCTAGCTAGAAACGCATTAGATTTTCTTTTCTTTAATGGCTGGTAAAACAGCTGTGCTGAATGGAATGTTGTCATAAATATAAAGGGAAGGGTAAACCCCTTTGAAATCCCTCCTGGCCAGGGGAAAGCTCCTCTCACCTGTAAAGGGTTAAGAAGCTAAAGGTAACCTCGCTGGCACCTGACCAAAATGACCAATGAGGAGACAAGATACTTTCAAAAGCTGGGAGGAGGGAGAGAAACAAAGGGTCTGTGTCTGTCTATATGCTGGTCTTTACCGGGGATAGACCAGGAATGGAGTCTTAGAACTTTTAGTAAGTAATCTAGCTAGGTATGTGTTAGATTATGATTTCTTTAAATGGCTGAGAAAAGAATTGTGCTGAATAGAATAACTATTTCTGTCTGTGTATCTTTGTTGTAACTTAAGGTTTTGCCTAGAGGGGTTCTCTATGTTTTTGAATCTAATTACTCTGTAAGATATCTACCATCCTGATTTTACAGGGGGGATTTCTTTATTTCTATTTACTTCTATTTTTTATTAAAAGTCTTCTTGTAAAAAACTGAATGCTTTTTCATTGTTCTCAGATCCAAGGGTTTGGGTCTGTGGTCACCTACGCAAATTGGTGAGGCTTTTTATCCAACATTTCCCAGGAAAGGGGGGGTGCAAGTGTTGGGAGGATTGTTCATTGTTCTTAAGATCCAAGGGTCTGGGTCTGTAGTCACCTAGGCAAATTGGTGAGGCTTTTTACCAAACCTTGTCCAGGAAGTGGGGTGCAAGGTTTTGGGAAGTATTTTGGGGGGAAGGACGCGTCCAAACAGCTCTTCCCCAGTAACCAGTATTAGTTTGGTGGTGGTAGCAGCCAGTCCAAGGACAACGGGTGGAATATTTTGTACCTTGGGGAAGTTTTGACCTAAGCTGGTAAAGATAAGCTTAGGAGGTTTTTCATGCAGGTCCCCACATCTGTACCCTAGAGTTCAGAGTGGGGGAGGAACCTTGACAGGTATAGTCAAGGTCCAGACTCCAGAGAAAAGAATACAAAAATAATAATAAAAAGATTTTGCTGTCCATTCAAAAGCATCTGGCGGTCCAGATTTGGCCTGAGGTCCACCTGTCGATTTACCCCTGACTTAATAGCATTGGTTGGCTATAGAATGATGAACTAGAGGTGACAGCATCAATTATGATGAGGAAGGAAGGTAGGAACAGTGAACATTAGCCTTGGCAATTATTTCAGCATGAACACGCTGCAGACAGTAATAGTTGTTGTATTCAGATGGATTTCTTTACCGATGCAAATTTGGATTTTTGTCATGTCAGAATTATCCTGAGAGTGAGATTTTCCTCTTCCTGCACTGTTTGTGTGACTTTGGGATTCTGGAAGATAAAGTGATCTGAAGCTTAATCCCAGCTATAAAAATTCCTGAAAGTGTCAATTATGGATTGTATTATGTATAGTGATTTTTCAAATATACATAAAATCTGGGTAGCATTAGCATTAATATGAAATGGACTCCTGTTTGCCAGGAAACTGTAAGGTAGTGCAGAGAATGAGTCCAACGGGACTTTCTACTGAAATTTCAAATTGCACCTTTAATCTGTACTTTTAACTCTTACCTGCACTTTGGAAACATTTTAGTGCTGTAAAACAATAGTGATTGGACTTAAAACACTTTTTACACACTAATTATGGTTAATAGAGGCCGGTGCACAAGTTTAGTATTGTGAAGGGTTTTGAAATTTGGCTTCATTACAAATCAGAACAACTGAAAAAATTGAAATTTTCCAAAGGAAAATTCTGAAGAAGAAAATTATTTGTGGGAAAAAAATTATATGCTTCGTTAGGAGACTGTCAAGTTTCCTCCCCCACTCTGAACTCTAGGGTACAGATGTGGGGACCTGCATGAAAAACCTCCTAAGCTTATCTTTACCAGCTTAGGTCAAAAACTTCCCTAAGGTACAAAATATTACACCCGTTATCCTTGGACTGGCCGCTACCACCACCAAACTAATACTGGTTACTGGGGAAGAGCTGTTTGGACGCGTCCTTCCCCCCCAAAATACTTCCCAAAACCTTGCACCCCACTTCCTGGACAAGGTTTGGTAAAAAGCCTCACCAATTTGCCTAGGTGACTACAGACCCAGACCCTTGGATCTTAAGAACAATGAACAATCCTCCCAACACTTGCACCCCCCCTTTCCTGGGAAATGTTGGATAAAAAGCCTCACCAATTTGCATAGGTGACCACAGACCCAAACCCTTGGATCTGAGAACAATGAAAAAGCATTCAGTTTTTTACAAGAAGACTTTTAATAAAAAATAGAAGTAAATAGAAATAAAGAAATCCCCCCTGTAAAATCAGGATGGTATATATCTTACAGGGTAATTAGATTCAAAAACATAGAGAACCCCTCTAGGCAAAACCTTAAGTTACAAAAAAGATACACAGACAGAAATAGTTATTCTATTCAGCACAATTCTTTTCTCAGCCATTTAAAGAAATCATAATCTAACACATACCTAGCTAGATTACTTACTAAAAGTTCTAAGACTCCATTCCTGTTCTGTCCCTGGCAAAGACGACTACAGACAGACACAGACCCTTTGTTTCTCTCCCTCCTCCCAGCTTTTGAAAGTATCTTGTCTCCTCATTGGTCATTTTGGTCAGGTGCCAGAGAGGTTACCTTTAGCTTCTTAACCCTTTACAGGTGAGAGGATCTTTCCCCTGGCCAGGAGGGATTTCAAAGGGGTTTACCCTTCCCTTTATATTTATGACACTCTTTGTTACTTTAAATGCTCAATCACAGCTGAAATCAGTTGTGGTGGGATTGTGTTTCTGCCCTGCCTGCTAAGAGCTGAAAATTACTAAGAGATTGATGTTCAGAGGTCACAGCAGAGAGGCAGATGGTAGCAGAAGGTGATTGACAGCTTGTGAACGAGCGGCTGGCAAGGCTATGAGCAGAAAGAATGGCTGGCGAGGTGGCGAGCCAAAGCAGGTACTCAGATGGTGGAGCAAACAAGGTGCCTTCTTCCCTGGGTGGGAGGTGAACTCACACAGATGGGTCCTCTCTAACCAAGGACAACCTCTGTGAGTGGGGTTTGGTGAGGGAGCAGAGAGGGGCACAGAAAAGGAACTCAAGAACATGAGGTGGAAGGCACTGCCCCATGCACTCTGGGGTGGGCATTCTGCTCACAGGTTTAGGATTATGAATCCTGCTTGTGGCATTTTCCCTAATTAATGTCAGGTGACTTCCCTCCTTTCATTAAAAGTTTCTTTTCTACACCCAGACTCTGTGCTTGTGAGTGGGGAAATATTGCCTCTCAGAGATGCGCAGGGGTGGTGTGTAAATTTTCCCAGGTTACTGGATGGAGGCATGAGCCCGTTCTATGTTGTACCGTTGAAAATGAACCTGTAGATATTGAACCCAGCCCTGGTTACTGCTGGCTCCACCTAGCAGAAGGGTTATAATATAATATGTGGTGGAGAATAGTATATAATAGAAATATTTCATTCATTGCTGGAACTTTTTTCCCATTTTTTTCTGAATGAAATTTGGCTGAAATGATTCAATGTCATGAAGCCTTAAGATTTCATCATAGGAATTGCCATACTGGGTCAGACTAAAGGTCCATCTAGCCCAGTATCCTGTCTTCAGACTGTGGCCGGTGCCAGATGCTTCAGAGGGAATGAATAGAACAGGTGATCCATCCCCCGTCAACCATTCACGGCTTCTGGCAAATAGAGGCTAGGGACACCATCCCTGCCCATCCTGGCTAATAGTCATTGCAGGACCTATCATATTCCTCCAGAACATGGTTCTGTCAAAGTTTCTCTGAAGAGTAATCTGCTGAGTAGCACTAGTCAATCTAATGAAAGAATTTTTGGTTTCTTATTTATACCACATTCTCAGTACATTTTGAAATTGAATCTCACCTGCTGCATCCATTCCTTTCTCTGCTTCTAATTACACCTTAACAGATTATTCACATGCAGATATTAATATCTGTGCTTTAAAGAATAACAGCTGTGAGTTCCTCCTTCCCTTTTTTTATTAAACCCTAAATTCAGGCTTTTATCTTTACTGAACGGTGAGCATATCACAAAGAGTGGGAAATATTTTTTCCTATACTCCTTAACTTGCATAAATGAGACAAGGGGTCTTGTAATATAATGGTAGGGTGGGACACTATTTTATCTTCTAGTGGCTGGCAGCAGCCCACAGAATGATAAAAGCCCTACTACTTTTGATAGATAGGGGGGGACTTCTTTTACCTCACATATTAAGAAGCATGTATTTTACAACCAAGGGTCTTTGGTTCTATATATTATGATGTACATGGCAGTTAAGATGGACATTTGAGATTTTTGTCAGTGACCATCCCTCCCCCCCAGTAGAATATGACATAGTTGGATGAAAGACATTGTTTCTGGCCAAAATGAAATAAAGCTGGTAAGTCCCTTTATAACTGTGAGGTTTTGGATCCTATTGTCATTGACTATCTTTTATCACTTGGACAAAGTGGGGCTGTTGAGTTTAGAGACATGATAACCCAAAATAAAGTTAAAATACTATGCTGGTTGAGGAACTAAGGGCTGACATAAGATAAATTGAGGAAAGGCCACTTTTATTCCCAATAAGTGTCCAGATGAGGAGTTATAGTGGTGGTATTATTATATCAGTGTGGTAATAATGCTCATAGATTTCTCCATGTAGACAAATCCCATGCAGTTCTGCATCAAATGGAAACGTGACCAGATGAACTGAGTTTAGTCCTTTTTCTGCCTTCAGTAGCAGTACACTCTTAAATTAGGACTTCACTGTGAACTCTGAAGGCATGATCTTTTACTTTCACTTGTAGACTTTCTCTCACGATATTTCAATGCTCATGAAAAGTGATGGACTGATAGGCCTGGTTCTCCATCTATCAACAGACTCAAGAACAACGGAGGCAGCTGCACTGCAACTTTCCCCGTACTGCTCTGTCAAAGTGCCTCAACCCTAACCTGGAGGACCCACCCTAACAGCAAAAGTGGAAACTAAATCTCTGGCACGCTTTCAGACTGTGGCTTCCAGGTTGAGATGGTCCGTTTTTTTAGCGGATAGGTGTTCACATCACAAAAAACACCTACACAAAATGATGCTGTTTTGACAAAGTCCACACACGCATTGCTGATAAGCTGTCAAAAGGTGGCAATTTTCATTCCCTTCAATGTTGATGTAGGCTAACTATGAAGTGGTGATGAAGACATGATTTCTAAAATTTAGAAAGATTCTACTGTGTGGGTCAGATTAAATAGCAAAATGAATTAAGCCCCTAGATGTCAACTATGGCCCTTTATTACATATTTTTCTAAACATTTGTTAGTATTGTCATTTGGTAATGTCTCTGCCACATTCAAACTGAATTAGTGGAATAAAACTAAGTACAGGTGCCGTTGCTCTGTTAGCCAGAATATCACTTGCTAGATTTCAATACTCTTGATCCGTCCACAGGGAGGAATTTATTCAAATGTGATATCCACCTCTTCATTAAATCAATCTTATGTCAAGACTTTCATGTACTAAATTCTGCTGGACTGCAGCCTTCCTTTCTGAAATTGATTAGCTGCCTTGAAAACAATCTGACAATGTTGTTACTTTCAGCCCAGAAAAAGGTCAATATTTACACCACGCTATAGTTAAGGTATACTTTTTGGATGTGATGAAAGGTTTGAATATGAAGAAGCAGATCTGTCCTATTTTTGTTGTAGATGGCAGGCATGTGGCTTTTCTTCTCTTTTTTTTTTTTTTTTTTTTTATGCCTTGAACACAAATGTATTCACTGAGAGAAATTCTGCTGAGTGCAATACACAACCATAACTCTGAGCCTGCCATAGGCTCCTGTCCTCTTAAGGTTTCTTGCAGTACTGCTCAGATGGGCCATAGGATGCATCTTTATAATTAGGTCCTTTTGTTGCTTTTTACAGTACAAGTATTTTGAAAAACAGGACTTCTTATGTAATTGAACTGTTGTGCTCCTTAATTCTCCTCCTGCCAGTTTCATTGTCACTATAATTTTCATTTCTTAATTACAGCAATACCTCACGGTTATGAACATCTCTGGAATTGAGGTTGTTTGTAACTCTGAAATGTTCATAATGCTGAGCAAATAATTATGGTTGTTCTTTCAGAAGTTTACAATGGAACATTGACTTAATACAACTTTGACCTAATACAGCTTTTATGCAGAAGAAAAATGTTGCTTTTAACCATCTTAATTTAAATGAAAGAAGAACAGAAACAAATCTTGTCAAAGATTTTTCACTTTATTTTTAGTAGTTTATATTTTAACACAGTACTATACTTCATTTGCTTTTGTCGCTGCTACCTGATTGCATACTTCCGATTTCAAATGAGGTGTGTGGTTGACCGGTCAACTCTGATGTTCTACTGTACCAAGTTAATGAAAAATCTGAATGGTAATAGCTTTAATTATACTCTTGAACTCTAGAGGATGGTTCAAATATTTGGGTGTTTTGGGGGTCCTATGGGATCTAATTCTACTTTCCCAGATCTTCAGTCACAGGCCCCATGTTACCTTAGAATCCAACTGTGCAGCTTTGAGAATGGAATGAAAGTACTCACTTGAAAGCAATATGAGATACTCCATAAAGATATTCCTCTGCAGCATGCTGACCTTGAGACAAGGTTAGGGGACAAACTATGATTCTCCATATGTGGCAGCAATTTGTACTATCATAACAGCTGGACTAGGTCAGCATGGAATTCTTAAACACATCGGTCTGGATTTTATTATTATTTATTCATTCAATCCTTCTCTGCCTATTTCTCATCCCTACCCCAAAGAAGGAAGGGTTGGGAAGCAGTTTACAAGAGTATAAGTGGGTGGAAATTACTTGTTTATAATGTCTTTTACAACTAATCTCACAAGCAAACTTATCTTTCTAGTGTTTGAGCCAGTTTTCTGATGGGAAGTTTGAATTCCTTCTGCACTGATCACTCTGGGCATTCCAAGACTCTGTAAAATCTCCAGGTTCTGTGTAATGCTTTCAGTTACTGTTTTTTTTTTTTAAAAACCCTAACTAAAAATAAAGTAGGTTGAGTTCAAAACACAATTAGCTAGGCTAGGTATTAATGAGTTTAGACTTGTACATTATTGAATGTAATTAATGTGGTTTATGTTTGAAGAGGTTCAGCAGTGTATGAGACACTTTACAAACACATGAGACCCAGGTGGTGACCTAAGGCATTTTTAACTCTCCTCTTCAGATAAATAAAAACAGATCTGACACACACAGTCCATCGTGTTCCAGTCTGTGTTGGAGATGAAGGAGGAATCATCATTTCTAGAAAGCTTTGTGGAATAATTGAGGTTTTTTGTTTTTTTAGGAGGAATCCTAATATTGATACTGTAACGCAGGGATTACTGAAAAATGAATTGCCTAGTGAATTGCTTTTTAGATAAATGTTCAGATTTTTTTCAGATTCTTTTAATATGTTTCCCCTTTAATATTACAGAACATAGGGTATTACAGAAATCCCAGCTCTGCCTTTTAATGCAGTTTGACCTATTTAAATGCAGTCAGGTTTTTTTTGTTTTGTTTTCTGCTCTCCTTGGTTTCCATTTGTATGTAGCAATTACTCCCAGGCAGTCTCTAGAATGAATTTCTTTCATTCTGTGTTTGTCACCTTCTTCCCCACTCTAATATATGTAATCAGTGGACATCCCCAGCCCCCCAAAAATCATTAAGAAATTTCTAATGTGACCGCGTTTGCTAGATAGTCTCACAGTTTTTCTCCCCAGATAAAACACTTCCATTATTGTTTTTCCTATGAAACCTGTTAGTATGGGTTGGGTTTACAGCTTTTACTAAAACTACCTTAGTTTTGTTTTGTGTAGTCGTTCACAAGGAGTGTTTAAAGACTAAGCCAATGGAGATGTCCTCTGTGGAATCCAAAGCAGTGTGATATGCATCTCCTCCACAGGCTCAGAGGCTGTCTCTTTCAGAACACTTCATAATGTCTTTATTCTTTTTTATAACCCTGTATTCATCCTTGTTCTGTGAACATTAGAGAACCCTATCATCATTTGGGTTGGAACTGGGTAATTGTATACACCACACTGCATTGTGACAGTCATAAGTTTTCAGATTCTATTTAGTGCCTTTTCTACATGGAGCTGTTTGGCATCTGATCTTGTTCTATTTTTGGGAGGGGTGCACGTGTACATACGCATACATTCAGGGGTGAAGAGTACACCACTGCTTCATCTGGTTGAGTACAATGACCAGAGTTTACAAGTGACATCTATAAAAACAGCTGTTACCCAAAACCTTTGCTATAGTTAGTCTTTAGTTACTGTCTTTAATCTACCCCCCTGTAAACCTAAGGAATTGTCTACTGTTGCAAAGAAGAAACCATACTTCCAATACCAGCCCCCAAAGCTGGGATTCTTTTGATTAAACTTTTGACAGCAGATTCCCACTGTGCATGTGAATCAAGATTTTTGGATAAACTGATGTCTCTCCAGAAGACCTATTGCTTCTGAATTTACATACTATAAATCTGATAGACTTTTTCTTGAAAATTCTGTAATTGGTACTAACATTTTAACAAACATTAATTCTCACTGTGACAGGGTCAGGGGAACCCCATCCAGTGCAGGGTGAGTTCACTCTGTCCTTTGAGCTGCCCTGTGTCTCTAGGCAGTTTCACCTAAGGGCTAAAGTCAATAGAGTTGCCCTGATCCGCTGGGCTGTAAGACCCAATGGCCAGAGTCTATATAATTGCCTTGATCCACAGGGTGATACAGTCTCATGACCCACGTCAATGGGGTCACCCTTCTTCACACGGCAGCGAGGCCTAGTGGCCAGAGTCAGAGCTACCCTGTGTTTGCAAGGCCTAGCGGCCAGAGTCAATAGAGATACCCTGGGTTAGTGGGGCCTAGCAGCCAGACTCAAAAGAGTTGTCCTCTGGGACAGGGCTGTATGGCCTAGCAACCAGTTGGGGGTGTGTGGGCCACCATGCAAGGGGGTGGGTGGTGGCCAGGGTAGGGGGACCCAGGCTCTCCCTGCTCCATCGGGTCCCAGCCCAGGGCCCTGTCAGTGGTGAGGGTGCTTGCCACTGAGTCAGTGGGGATCCGTCCGCAACACACTGACTATCATGGGGACAATAGTTAGTCTCCCCAACCCTGCGCTATTTCCTACTGAGCTACTCGTGATGGTGGTCTGTGTGTCTTTGGGATCTCCGGGTTTCTCAGCTACTGCAACTCCCTGTAGCTCAGACCTCCCTGGGGAGTCTGCAGGGAGCTGGACATCTGCTTAGGCCTCTAGCTTCCATGGTCTGGGGTTCTAACTGCTCCCAGCTGGGAGCCGGCAAGGAGAAGCCTTCCCCTCCGGCAGTCAGCCCAGACTGAGCTGGGCTGCTCCCTCTTTTACTGTGCTACACCTGGAGCATGCCCAGTAGGGATGTGGGGGTGTGGTTTCTTCCACCATCAGAGAGGCGTTAACCTTCCCCATCCAATATGGGGCTGGTTCATCCCATCACGCTCACGTTACCCTTGTCAGTCAGGTAAATTTAATATTCCCAATTTATAGATGGGGTGGGGGTGGGAGGAAGTTAGGCAGAGAGGTAAAGTGATGTGCCTAACACCAGGAAAAGAGTTGGTATAACAGCTGGAAATTTTACTTCAGTTTTAAGATTAGATCCTTAGTTTCCATCAGTGTTATGTGGCCTAGTCGAAAGCAAATGCATGCAGATTAGACATTACTCCCTTTAAACAGGTTCTGAAAGTTACTGTACATTGCTGGAATGTGATCTATTTTACAATTGTTTCATTCCCAAAAGCGCTGTTAATGGGTTAATACGTAATAGTATATGGTAACTTTGTTACCAACAAATTATAACGAATGAATAAGAAATTTTAGAAATAGGAAGAAGTTTTCCAATGCAATCTACCTTAATCCCACTTTCTTTTATTTCTAATAGCCTCTTTGAGGAGCACATCTAGATGTATCTTAAACTTTTTTTTTTCCGGTCACCTTCTCTGCAAACCATTCCATATATTCATGCCTGTTTCCACAAAACAGGCAAAGATTCCTACAAAAAACCAGAATGGCGGAGGAATGATATGCAACCTATTAATTGTGAGACCTGCTGATGACCATGACACTTTGGAAATAGTAGCTGGCTAATACAGTGACCCAATGCAAAGTAGAAATATGTGAAGATTAGTGCTTTCAGCACAGCTCAACACAGAGGGACCCTTTTTCAAATTTTCCTTTCTAGAAATCCCTTAGTTAGGGCCCTACCCAATTCATGGTCCTTTCTGGTCAATTTCACAGTCATAGGATTTTTAAAATAGTAAATTTCATGATCTCAGCTATTTAAATCTGAAATTTCACAGTGTTGTAATTGTAGGGGTCCTGACCCAAAAAGGAATTTTGGGGGGCTTGCGGTAATGCTACCCTTACTTCTGCGCTTCTGCTGGCCATGGCACTGCCTTCAGAGCTGGGCAGCTGGAGAGCAGCTGAAAGCAGCTCTGAAGGCAGAGCCACCGCCAGCAGCAGCGCAGAATTAAGGATGGCATGGTATGGTATTACCACCCTTCTGCACTGCTGCCTGCAGAGCTGGGCACCCACCCAACAGTCGCTGCTCTCTGGCCGCCCAGCTCTGAAGGCAGCAGTGCAGAAGTAAGGGTGGCAATACTATGATTCCCCCCCCCCATAACCTTGTGACCCCCTGTAACTCTTTTCGGTCAGGACCCCCAGTTTGAGAAACGCTGGTCTTCCCTGTGAAATCTGCATAGTATAGGGTAAAAACACAAAAACCACCAGATTTGGGGGGACCAGATTTCATTGTCCGTGACGCATTTTTCTTGGCCATGAATTTGGTAGGGCCCTAACCATAATATTTGCAAAGACCATATCTGTGAGGGAAGACTTGAGAGGATTTCTTTACACACAAGAAACTTGCAAAATAAACTTTATTTAGGAAAAGGGAACAGCAGGATACTTAGAAACATTCACCTTAGCTACACTGATGTAGATATTAAATGAGATGTAAAGTGGACTAGGAAAAAAAAGAAGTGAACTCCCTAAAACAATAGCAGAGAGATTCAGAAGAATAATTGAGAGAATAAAATAGAGGAGGGGAAATTAAAGTAAACAAGAGAGGGCTTGAAAAATCCACATCAATAGTTTTCACTGGTAAAAGGGAAACTTTCCCTAGAGAATGAAAGGAATTAAGATATCATCTTCTGTAGAATTTCAGCTTCCATTATTTAAATACTAATACTAATAATCTAGCACTTAGAGTTGTGAAAACAGTCCTCCAAACACTGCAGAACCCCCTTTCTAAGTAACATTTTGCCAAATATCTTCCCCTGGTATTGTGGAAATTTTGAGGGGGGGAAAAACAGTTTTTATTTAAAAGCAAAGTTCTTTCAAACACTAATATATTGTTTAGTAAACTGTTTTGGGTAAGCGTAAATATAATTGACTTTGTTCAACCGGTTTTGTCAGTTTCCTTTGGACATGGTACGCTTAATGTCCTGTAGTTCTGCTGTACACTATTTCTACTACTGACATGTTACTTACGTGAAATTGTTGCAATGTAGTGTTGGGGTGAATCGATTCTTGATATGTACAAAGATAACATTGTACAATGTTTTGGGATTCTTCATGATGAGGGGATGCTCTATAAATATAAGATGTTGTGCTTTGTCACAGGATAGCTGGCCCTTTAAAGGAAGATGGGTCACAGCCCCACCTGTGACAGAACACTCTCCTCCCCAGACAGGGAAAATTAAGATCATGTGACTATTGGTCCTGTGACCCAATCAGGCTGAGGTAGATACAGCAGAGGCTATTGGAGAGCCATGAGGAGCAGGAGAGTCCGATGAAGAAGGCAGCAAAAGGCCTTGAGTCCTTTCCAAGAAGCCCTGGGAGTACTGATGAAAGAGCAAGAAGACAGTGTGATAGGATCCCTGGGGTGCAGCCTGGGGCCATGGGACCGCTGTGCCCCCTTAACTCTCTCCAGCCTGGGCTCTCTCACCAGGGCTGGCTCCGGGCACCAGCGTTCCAAGCAGGTGCTTGGGGCAGCAGTAGGAAAGGGGCGGCAGGGTTTCCGCGGCGGCGGCAATTCGGCAACAGCTTCTCTCTCCCCTGCCGTCCGTGGCGGCATTTCGGCGGCGACAGTTTTGTTTTTTTTTTACTGCTTGGGGGCAGCAAAAACACTAGAGCCGGCCTTGTCTCTCACAATGCCTTGCTAGTAACCAGCAGCAAACCTCTCCAGGTGCTGTTATCACTGGAGCCCCACACCCAACTATATTGCATGAATGCTCCCAGAGCCCCTCATGAATCACACAGGGAAAATCACCAGCCCAATTTCCCCCCCCTCCTTCCCCCACCCAGTTCCCAGCACTGTACCTCAGGAATATACCATCTTCTACTGCTCAAAACGAGCAATGCAGATTTATTTATTGGTTCACCACTTCATCAATGGAAAGTGGATATACACTAGGCTGTTTGCTTTCAAGCTTTCTTTTCCTAAGGGTTTTTAAAAATGTCAGTTCTCTGACAAAAGAGCTCCACTTTCTTCTTGGCTAGAAATATGTGTCAGTAAAGTTCTCAAACAGCTTATCACTATGTTTTCTTCCAATATAAGCAAGTAGCTGATTCTTTTTACATTCATTATTTTTAGAAGCTTTCTAAATATCTACCCAGCTGACAGTTGCTGCCTTTCATAGTCTTTTATTCTGAGACTCTTGATGGCTGTGCTATCCTAAACAATTAGTTGATCATTGTCTGAAACTTTAAATGGGCATGTGTGGGAGAGCTTTTATAACTTTGAGATTTGACCTGCAGACATTTTGAAGATTGTAGCAGTACTGGGCAACACTGGTTTTCCACTGTCTGAATTTGGAATCACTTGCTTATATAACAGTTCTTATTGTAAACAAAGTCAAAGGTGACTACAACTGCATATCATTACAGTGTCATATGTAAAACGGTTAATGGTTAAAGAGTTGTAAATAGAGGGATTCCCCCCCCCCCAAAAACAACAACTTTTATTTGTTGTTTTGGAGAAATGGATAGCTTAGTGCAGTGGTTCTCAACCAGGGGTACATGTACTCCTGGCAGTATGCAGAGGTCTTCCCGGAAGTATATCTTCTCATCTAGATATTTGCCTAGTTTTACAACAGGGCTACATAAAAAGCACTAACAAAGTCAGTACAAACTAAAATTTCATACAGACAATAACTTGTTTATATTGACAGGTTTCAGAGTAGCAGCCATGTTAGTCTGTATTCGCAAAAAGAAAAGGAGTACTTGTGGCACCTTAGAGAATTGGTTAGTCTCTAAGGTGCCACAAGTACTCCTTTTCTTTTTGTTTACATTGCTCTATATACTATACACTAAAAGGTAAGTATAATATTTATATTACAATTGATTTTATAATTATATGGTAAAAATGAGAAAGTAAGCAAATGTTCAGTAATAATGCGCTGTGACACTTGTATTTTATGTCTGATTTTTGTAAGCAAGTAGCTTTTAAGTGAGGTGAAACTTGACCCATCATACCCCTGAAAGGGGTACAGTAGTCTGGAAAGGTTGAGAGCCACTGGCTCAGTGGAGTATCAGTGGGTTTATAGTGCTTTTCACCTCTTGAACCTAGCCCAAACTGATAGTGATTGAAGTTGTTAGTCCCCAATGATGCAAATGGATAGAATTCTACCCTGCTCTGGGCAGACTGTATATGTGCTGCATATAGTCCAAATTTAACAAAAAAGCAAAATGTCAGTGTCAAGGTCCTTCCCCACTCTGAACTCTAGGCTACAGATGTGGGGACCTGCATGAAAACCCCCTAAGCTTATTTTTACTAGCTTAGGTTAAAACTTCCCCAAGGTACAGACTTTTTTGCTGCCACCACTAAGCATCTAACAAATATATATAACAGGGAAAGAGCTCGCTTGGAAATGTCTTTCCCCAAAAATCTTCCCCAAACCCTACACCCCCTTTCCTGGGGAAGACTTGATAAAAATCCTTACCAGTTTGCATAGGTAAACACAGACCCAAACCCTTGGATCTTAAGACCAATGAAAAAAGCAATCAAGTTCTTAAAAGAAGAATTTTTAATAGAAGTAAAAGAATCACCTCTGTAAAATCAGGGTGGTAAATACCTTACAGGGTAATCAGATTCAAAACATAGAGAACCCCTCTAGGCAAAACCTTAAGTTACAAAAAGACACAAAAACAGGAATATACATTCCATTCAGCACAGCTTATTTTCTCAGTCATTTAAACAAAACAGAATCTAATGCATATCTAGCTAGATTACTTACTAAGTTCTAAGACTCCATTTCTTTCTGTTCCCAGAAAAAGCATCACACAGACAGGGAGAACCTTTGTTTCTCCCCCCCGCCCCCTTCCAGCTTTGAAAGTATCTTGTCTCCTCACTGGTCATTTTGGTCAGGTGCCAGCAAGGTTACCGTAGCTTCTTAACCCTTTACAGGTGAAAGGGTTTTTCCTCTGGCCAGGAGGGATTTTAAAGGTGTTTACCCTTCCCTTTATATTTATGACAGTCAGGAAGGGAGTAATTTACATTACAAGACATACAACCTCTAACTCAGATTACAACAAGACATACAACCTCTAACTCAGATTTCTACTTTCGGCTGCTCCAAGCTTGGTTGTAACTAAGATTTTCCTTACAGGACCTCCTTTCTCCCAGCCCCTATTTCCCTCTCCCCAGAGAGGCAGTAGAGCCCCTTTTACTATATATCCTATGTACAGGCAACAAAACCAACCTGCAACTGTGTATGAGCACAGTTACCCTATTACCCTAAAACTTCAGTCAAAGTTAAAACATCTGAAATCCAGATGACACAGGAGCCTTAAGTCCCTCTGCACAGTCCTATAGTCTGCTGGCCTGTTCCAGATAGCTGTTGAAAAGATAATATGAAATGAGTTAGGTCTCAGTTTTTTTTTACCCAGTGAAGGTGCCTACATTAATTTAATTTTAAAAAAAACCAGACAAACAAAGACCCACACACCATAACTGGCATTAATTGGCATTCTTGCTGATAGTTCTAGCAGAGAGGCAGAAGATTGAATAGGCATGAAAATCAACTATTCTTGCACTTGTAGAAGTGTGGCTCCTTCAGGTTACAGTTGAAGGGCAGCGAGGAAGCTTGTACTACTGGCGCTGTACTTGTTCTGTGGCTGAATGGAAGACTTCTGGGCTGTAAATCTAGACATTTTACCAAGCATGAAATTCTATCAAGGAAAAATGCAAGGGGGAGTCTTTATATAATATAGACATAACAAAGATTTTTATAATTGAAAATGTTAGTACCCTTGGGAAGCTGTAGCTTAAAGTCTTGTCTGTCAGCATACAGCACCACTACACATGACAGGCAAAAGAAAATCAAACAGTTATAGTGAAATGTTCTTAGTTTTCATCTTCTCATTGTTAGCGTGCAAAACCTAGGTGCATGCCCAAAGGCATAAAATTAACCTAAAGTGCTTTATTAAAGTCAATCCAGTGTTGGTTCTGAAGGTTTTACAATCCTATGTATCCGCAAATGATCAAATTATTTAATGTAGTGAATATTACATACACAAAGTACTGTAAAATAACATTATTAAAATTGCAAAGTGAAGCACTCAAAAGTTAGATGCAAGAATTAAGGTTTCCTGAGCAACCTTAATTTGCCCTCGTGTGTGTGCGCGTTATGATACAGCCTTTAATTAAATAGCTACATACTGTATTTTCTACTCTACTCTGCTCTGGGGATGAATCGGAGTTGTGTAGTAATGGAGGCTGTTGTCTGTAGAGCCAAGGTCTCACTTGCTGTAGAAGCAGAAAGATGTGTACTATTTGTAGTACTGGGGCAAGGGAATGCAGGAAGAGAAAGTGGTCTCATGGTTAAGACAGTTTGATGCTGCCCTGGTGAACTGGATTCTATCCCTGTCTCTATGGCAGAGTTCTCATGTTATGCTAATCAAGTCACTTAAATTAAACTTTTCACAGGTGGTCACTAATTTTCTGTGTGCCCAACTTGAGACCCTTGAGACACTTGTCTGACTTGCACAAATGCTGAGCACTCACAACTGCAACTAAAGTCAATGGGAGCTGTGCTTTGAACATATGAAGTGCTATATAATGTTGAGTGCTTCTGAAAAATCAAAATTAGTGGATACTCTTAAATCTTAATTTCTCTGTGCCTCAGATCCCCATCTATAAAGCGGGGTAATACCTGCCCCGTCACCTCACAGGGGTGTTGTGAAGATAAACTAATGTTTGGGAAGCACTTGGATAATAAGAGATGGTTGTTACATGAAAAGTCCATGAGAAAATAAATAAATTCTGTCTTCAGAGCAGGGTTTGAATAGTGTGCAGTAAATAAGGCCTTAGACCACATGTTGAACAGTGGGGATAGAACAAAACATTAACTGCGAATAAAAGGAGTACTTGTGGCACCTTAGAAGCTAACAAATTTATTTGAGCATAAGCTTTCGTGAGCTACAGCTCACTTCATCGGATGCATTCAGTGGAAAATACAGTGGGGAGATTTATATACACAGAGAACATGAAACAATGGGTGTTACCATACACACTGTAATGAGAGTGATCGCTTAAGGTGAGCTATTACCAGCAGGAGAGAGGGGGGGAGGGGAGAGAACCTTTTGTAGTGATAATCAAGGTGGGCCATTTCCAACAGTTGACAAGAACATCTGAGGAACAGTGGGGGCTGAGGGGGGGGTGGAAATAAACATGGGGAAATAGTTTTACTTTGTGTAATGACCCATCCACTCCCAGTCTTTATTCAAGCCTAAATTAATTGGATCCAGTTTGCAAATTAATTCCAATTCAGCAGTCTCTCATTGGAGTCTGTTTTTGAAGTTTTTTTGTTGAAGAATTGCAACTTTTAGGTCTGTAATCAAGTGACCAGAGCCAGAAGAGTACCCAGAAGTCACCTACTACAGGACAGGCCCAACAAAGAAAATAACAGAACACCACTAGCCATCACCTTCAGCCCCCAACTAAAACCTCTCCAGTGCATAATCAAGGATCTACAACCTCTCCTGAAGGATAACCCATCACTCTCACGGATCTTGGGAGATAGGATTACAGACAGCCCCCCAACCTGAAGCAAATACTCACCAGCAACCACACACCACACAACAGAACCACTAACACAGGAACCTATCCTTGCAACAAAGCCCATTGCCAATTGTGTCCACATATCTATTCAGGGGACATCATCATAGGGCCTAATCACATCAGCCACACTATCAGAGGCTTGTTCACCTGCAGATCTACCAATGTGATATATGTCATCATGTGCCAGCAATACCCCTCTGCCATGTACATTGGCCAAACTGGACAGTCTCTATGTAAAAGAATCAATGGACATAAATCAGACGTCAAGAATGATAACATTCAAAAACCAGTCGGAGAACACTTCAATCTCTTTGGTCACTCGATTACAGACCTAAAAGTGGCAATTCTTCAACAAAAAAAACTTCAAAAACAGACTCCAACGAGAGACTGCTGAATTGGAATTAATTTGCAAACTGGATGCAATTAACTTAGGCTTGAATAGAGACTGGGAGTGGATGGGTCATTACACAAAGTAAAACTATTTCCCCATGTTTATCCCCCACCCCCCACTGTTCCTCAGGCGTTCTTGTCAACTGCTGGAAATGGCTCACCTTGATTATCACTACAAAAGTTTCCCCCCCCTTGCCGGTAATAGCTCACCTTAAGTGATCACTCTCGTTACAGTGCGTATGGTAACACCCATTGTTTCATGTTCTCTGTGTATATAAATCTCCCCACTGTATTTTCCACTGAATGCATCCGATGAAGTGAGCTGTAGCTCACAAAATTTATGCTCAAATAAATTGGTTAGTCTCTAAGGTGCCACAAGTACTCCTTTTCTTTTTGCAAATATAGACTAACACAGCTGCTACTCTAAAACCTGTCATTAACTGAGCACTCTCCATCCTGGGCGCTGAATATGGGAGGGGTCCTGTGAGGAAAAAATAGTACGTGGTCATGTAGCTAAAGACCATACCATAATGCATATGTACAAGAGGGATAACTTCAGGTTACACAGGCAACCTTAATTCTAGCATTTCCTAACTTTTGAGTGCTTAATCTTGCAACCTTAATGTTCTTTTAACATCGTTTTTATGTAATTTCCTAAGTGGTATTTTAAGCAAACTGAAAAAACAAATTCCATCATGTGATGTCTCATTAACACTAATATCGTTCATCAGCAGGGTTGAAACCTTTAGGTCCATTGCACAGAATGCTGCCACTTGAACTAACAATAGTAGGTTGTCATCCTCTTTGTGGAACAGCACGAGAGGAGGAAGAGACTTTTTCAGTTGGTTTCACTGACAGTGGAGGAATTGTGAGACTCAAGAATCCTGAGTTGCATTCCAGGCTCTGGAGGAGAGTGTGCTGTAGTGATTACAGATTCTTTCTCCTAAGCTATGACCCTTTTCTATCCCATCCCCTCCAACCTGTCTTTGTCCCAATCCTGTCTCTCCTTACCCCTTGGCTCCTCAACCCAGTTCAAGTCTCCTTGTCTATCGAATCCCAATCTTCCCCTCCAGGTTTGCTGTCAAAGTCGCATCTCCCACTGTCTCCCTGTCATCCCATCGTCTGTCCCCGTCCCCCCCCGGTTCCTCATCCTATTTGTGCCTCCCCTTCCCCTGACCCCTCCATTGGCTCCCAGTCTCCCTCCCTGGGCTCCTCCTCCAATCTCAGTCTTCCCACCACCTCTGCTCTCTCTTTTGGCTCCTTATCCCATCCACTTTGTCCAGCCAGTCCCAGTTCTTTGTATGATCTCTCTCTCTTCCCCCACCCATTCATGAGTCACACCCCCAGAATCATGACTGTTTGTTAAATGATGTTTTGGTTTTGGTCTGTCCTTTGATTTTTGAGTTCTCCTTGATGACCCCCAACGTGTGTGACAGTTAGTGTAGCCAATACTCTCCAATTTATTAAATTGATTTTGGGCCCCCACTGCAGGAGCTCTCACTTCCACATCTGCCTGCCCCTGTCAGTGTTGCCTCTACATCTGCTTAGCTCCCCTATCAATTCTGACCCCTTTCTCACAACTTCACCTCTGCTCCTCCTGGGCTCTTAACTGCCCCCTCCCCCCCAAGGTCTGGGGGTGGGGGTGGTGAAAGAGGCTGCACTGAGGTCCTGTTCTCACCATTCCAGGCTGGGATGCGGGGCACCCCGAAGGGTTCTTTATCTACCTCTTCCCCTTACCAGGCCTGGTGTTGCAGGGGGAGAGAAGGGAGGTGCAGAGAGTAGCCGTCCCATTACTCAAAGAAGTGCTTCTGCTCCCTCCTCCCCACCCCACCCCCAGCTGCTGGGCTCATTTTGCTCCCTCCTGTGAGAATGGTGTCTGCTTCTGGGGGATAGGGGAAGTGATCTGCCTACTTCCTGCAGCAGGCCTGACTGGCTACTCTTTCCCAAGAGACTGGCCAGTAGGGAAGGCAGCTAGTCACAGTAAGTGCTTCCCTAAGCAGAGCTGAAATATGCAAGACGGCTGGAGCCGCTCCTGCTATTGCAAGGCTGCTATCTTCCTCTCCCCTCCCACAGTTTGCAGTCTCAACCTCCTTTCCCAACCAGTTCCAGCTCCCATTCCCCCAAGCTGCCAGTCTCCCCCGCCTCCCTGCTACCACTCCTAGTCTTCCCTCCCACCCCCAACTCTGTCACAGTTTTCCTGCCCCCGTCTGGTCCCAGTCTTGCCAGACTCCTTTTCTCAATCTACTCCTTTCCCTACTTCCCTAGTCTGGCTCTTGTCCCCAATGCATTCAGATCAGATGGCTTCTTCCTCTATGCTGCCTGGGTGCCAAAAGGGAGGTCATGGGCAACACAAGAGAGATGGGCTCCTTCCTCTTATTTCTGAAACCTGGACCAGGCCCAGAGCATTACAGGGAAAGGCTTTTTTAGATATGGCTACACTGCAATAAAAAACCCATGGCACCAAGTCTCAGAGCTCGGGTCACTTGACTCAGGCTCACAGGGCTCAGGCTGCAGGGCTTAAAATAGCAATGCAGGCATTTGGGCTTGAATTGGAACCCCGGGTTCTGGGACCCATTGTGCCAAGACTCCAGCCCAAGTCCAAATGTTTACACTGCAATCTTATAGACCTTCAGCCTAAGTCAGCCAGGGCTGTGCTCCAGCTCTTTTATTGCAGGGTAGACATAGTCTCTGACTCCGTTGCTCTACAGAGATAACATATGCAGAGTCTGGTCAGCACAAGAAACTTAGCTGTTAGACTCTTGCAATTCTCTACTTAGCATATGTAAACTGCAATTTTGCAAAGGCTTATAACTTGGCCAGATTTGGGGGATGGCAAATCCCTGACACAAAGGCTACCACCTGCCACATTTGAAGGCTGTGCTCCAAAGCATGGGGCTCTAGGGAAAGGGTCTCAAGAACCTTTTTAACTTGGGCAAAACAATGTATTACCTACCCTAGTTCTTAGCACTGACTCAACCATTTTTGCTGAAAGTTTTGGGGAAAAAAATCATACTGTGACAGACTCCTAACGTGGAAAATTTCAGCCCAAATGGTTAAAGTTTGGCAAAGTTATAAGCAGTCTTGTAATAGGAAGTATTGGACAACTTTAATACTAGGCATAGCCTGCAATAATGCCAAGCTAAATTCAATTTTGAAAAAACTACTCCAAATGTTTGCATATTGCATTTAATAATAGTCAGCCAGTTCCATTTCATAGTTTTCTTCTGCTTGGTGTCTTTGTTCATTTTGCTCTTTCTCTTAAGCTTATGCTGAAGTCACATAGTCTCATTTGGGTTTTTTTATCTGCACTCAGTTTTGCTAGGTCCTGTGATAAACTATGGTATTTTAGAGAGAACAGGATCACATGAATGTGTTGTAATATATTAGTTTATTTTTAGTAAGTATCAGTGAATAAAACTGCCTGTGTTTAGAGTTGTATAAATGTTCTACGTGGCTTATAAATGTCAATCTGCTGATCTCAAGCTCATATGATCAATTCACTAGGTGACCATATGGGTAGGTCATGAGACTGAATCATCCAGTATTATCCATCCTCTTCTCTACCTTCGGCATCCCCCAAACACATCCACAGTATTTAGTGCAGCCAGATGTGTAAACTCTTACATTTTGTCAAGATATAGCAGAAAGTGACCATTATTCAGAAACGTGAAAAAACTCAGAAGAAAGGATTGTTTAATGAAGAATAAGTAATTGATGGATTTAGTAGCTAACTTAGTGTTGTGTGGAAGTTTTAATGTTGAATGTATTTCCATCAATTTGTGAAATTAACTTTAGATTATAAATCTGTAGTTTTTTCTTTTTTCCTGTAATATGTGGTGAGACAGGAGTGAGAAGCTGAGGTGGCCATCTTTGTTTTAGCAGATAGCTTGAATACTGAGCAAAGGAGCTATGAGAGAGCAGAGGGATTAGAATAACAAGTAAACAGTTTTCCTAGCTGTAATTGTGTAGCTCACGCTTTCACTGTGTGGAGCTCTGTCCCCCTCTCTGGGTATGGACTATACATATTGCTATAGTCCATACATAGCTTTGTCTGCTACATTTTGAACTCTGGATTTGGGTTCTTTAGCTCAGGCAATAGCATCGTATGCTGTTCTATCCAGAGGTTCATGGTTCAATTCCAACTGACATGTCCATAGCCATCATATTACAATTGAATCATGGTTATTCAGCAATAACCACATAGAGATTATACAAACAGACATTTAGAACCAATCAGAGCTGCATAATTGGAGGGGGGAGTACAGTTAGGGATCAGTTACCTCAACAGCCTTGCACGCTAGCTGAGGACAATTCCATTCCAATAAAATGTTTGTTGGACAATTAATTCCTGTTAAATAATTTATCACTAGAAGGTAATTCTATTTTTCATAATCTACATCTTATTTACCACTCCATTGGCAGGTGTAGCATTCATACTAATGTGTTTTATATATATTTTACAGTTATCATTCTGAGCTTAACAGGGTTCTTAACAATTTATTATAATTCCAGTATTTCCAGCCCCAAGAATTCAAAAATTATGAGGGAGACCCCACCCCCCTTGAAATCATGAGACTTATAATCTTTTTATTATGGTGGTTTTGGTTTGTGTGCATGCATAGGTGACAACTAGTGTTGTCCTAAATGTACTGAGTGATTCTGGCCCGCACGGCAGGAGCACTTGCAGGCTGCCAGATAGAGCAGAGCTTCCAGCTTCTCTCCCAAACCTCCGACTTCTACCTAATGACTTCTGTGTCTCCTGCCCGCTATCTGTCCATTCCGCAGCTCAGCAATTAATTATGCACCTCCAGCCCTCACATTAATTCTGTCTCCCTAGCCCACAATCTGCCTGTTCCCCCAGCCTCACTTTGCTTCTCCTACAGCTGAAGGGGTGATTCATCCTGCTCCCTCTATCTCAGAGTGTTGCCAGGATGGAAAAGGAAGAGGAACAGAGAGCACATCAATCCATTGTTGACAGGAGTGGGGGAGCCCTGAGCTTGGTTTTCCGCTCTTCCTCCTCCCCCCGCACCTAAAAAGTTCTCTGGCTCCTGAAAGGAGATGGAAGAGCACTGTCTACCTCCTGCAACAGTCCAGATTGGCTGCTGTTCCCCAGGAGGTGGGAATGGAGGGCACACAGAGCTCCTGACCTGGTGGGTGGTGGGGGAGATGCAGGAAATTCAGTCCCAGGCATGGGGTGAATGGGGGATCACACTAATTTCCTGTCATGGTGGGGGACACAGTTTCTGGCATGGGAATAGGAGAATGGATGACAATGGTAGGGGAAGGAGGGCATGGGGGGACCCCAGAGGCACTGAGATGGTGCTAAGGGAGACATGGGAGAAGGGAGCATCACAGAGCCCCTGTTGGAGAGTGTGGGGGAATGTACAGAGCGTGGGGCAAGAGGAAGGAGATGGGAGCCTTGCAAGGAGTCCCTGAAACAGAAGGGGATGGGAGGGTGGCACAGAAAGCTTGTGAGGGAGAATGGAGGAAGACACAAGAGCTCCTGGTGTGTGAAGTGTTCTTGGCCTGCAGAAGTAACAAAAGGTATGTTTACAGTGTGGTGTTAAAACCTCCTGTAGCAAATCTTAGAGCCCAGCTCTACAGCCTCGGGCTCATGCTCTGAGGCTAAAATCAGCTGTCCAGGATTGCGGTCTGCACCCTGGGGTTGAGGATGGGTTTCAGAGCCTGAGCCCAAAGGTCAACATAGCTGTTTTTAGTGTTGTAGCACAGGCCCCACAAATCTGAGTCTATAGACTCTGCTCTGAGTCTCACTGCCATGGGGTTTAAAACACAGTATAGACATACCCAAAATGTGTGACCTTCTTCTATTGTACCCTATACAGATATGACAGATGCAGATTATACAGAATCTAAGCTCCCCCCCCCCCTTGGTGGTGGGGGAGAAGGAGGAAGAATTCTAGCTCTTCTGGTTGCAAAACTAACTTTCCAAATGTGAATCAAGTGTAAGCTGATGAAGTGATGATTTTCTGAGTTTGGAGACATCTTGAAGCAATGGCATTGGGAGATTTGAATTCCTCTATTCCCTATTAATTACACTGGCGTGTCAACTCTGCCCAGTGATGAGACTTGCATATAAACATTAGCTATTTAACTGCTGATTACTTTAGAATGGGGAAAGGGCATGGGGTGAGAGGGGGATTGGGAGTTGCTGCAGGAAAGAAAGTGCAGAAGGAATGCAGGGGAAAACCACGAGGACAGAGAACAGGGAATGAAGAAAACAGGAGGATTGAGAGGGAAGGGAGGAGGTGGAAATAGCTGTGATCTTCCATTTCCTGAGGGGAAAATGTGTTCATCAAAGTTCTGAACAAATAAAAACCCAGAGCTTATTTAGTAGATAAGGGCCATATCATCTGTGTAAACCTCCCATTGACAGCAGTGGACATTCTTCTATGGGTTGAGGGGAGTATGGAATCCTAATTTTGTGTCTCAGTTCATGTCCCATAATTAAAAATGGGACTCAGCCCTCTCTAATGAAAGTTTGACATCCCTGCTGTAGTGGCTTGTAAGGGAGATAGAAAACTCTCTCTGCTAGGAGGGAAGATGCAGTATTTTGCAGAGCCACTGCCTTTCCACGGGTAGCTGTAAGGAGCGCTAGGACTCAAACTTGGGTCAGCAGACTAACCAGGTAACTAACACCTTCACACTGCCACTTGGCAGCAGCTGTAAATAGGTTGCTCCTGGCAACTTGCAGATCACAGTGGATGTACACTATGGGAAATCCTGCCTGACAGACCTGATTTGGCAGCTTCCTGGGAGGCTCCTGAATGGTCCTTTGGCTCCATATAAGCCCACAGGCATACCAGGAAGTGCTCAGGTAGGCTGTCATGACTGACTTTGGTCCTGGCATCAACTTTGGCTCTGACTTGAATTCTGCCCCTTGCCCTGAATCTGGGACCTGACACCATCCTGACCTTAGCCAAGAAATCTGACTTTGAGCTGCTCAAGCCCTGCCCTATGACCCTGAAAGTAGGATGGAGAGAAACTCAATGGAAGAATAGTGGCTGTGAAAGGAGTCTGTGACAGGGGCATGCCCTTTTCTGCAATAACTGTAACTTTGAGTCCCTCCCTCGGGGAAAGAGAAAAGAGTCCACGGTTGGACCACCCAAAATGGCCGGATTGGTGTGGGTATAATGTGTGCTTATGAGCATCTTGCTGAAGTCAAGAGTAACTTTTTGAAGGGCAAGTTGTATTGAAAAAACTAAATCCCATGGTGTGTAAGCAAAACATATTTTCCCACCCTTGGAAAAATGTGTTGCTAGTCTTTATATTTCCCATAAATAAAGAGTTCTTTCTTGTCGTCCCTACACAGTACTCTACTCTGGTAGGTTTGGGTTAGAATGCTTTGAGTTACTTTTCCTGTCCCCTAGCACTTTTGCACTTTAGATGTTACTTCTTGCTTTGGAAAACTAGTGTCAATGTGAAATTGTTTATGTATTGGGAGGGTGACAGAGCCACAGTTCACAAGACACTTTGCTCCTTTCCTTGCAGGAATATTACTATGTGTAAAGGAGGCACTTATTTGTTCTCCTGCTATGAATCTCCAGTTGTAGGAACCTTTGCATACCCAGTTGAACAAAGCAATACAACCATACAATCACCTTGATTATTTCCACTGAATGGAGCCTGAAGTTGTTCAGGAAATTCATCTTTGAGTGCTGCTGAGCTCTTCTTTGAGCAATAAGTACCACTATTTCCCATCTACAAACTAACAAAATTATAGTTCAGCTAAAAGTGAGTCTTAGTTCCTCAGATGGTAGCTCAACTGCCATATTAAATATATAATGAATGGTTTTCATATCTAACCTGGGTAGGAACTCTGCTGGTAGAAGACCTCAAACTTCAATGCGTCCTAAGAATGGGATACTTGCAGGAAATTTAAGTCAAGACACTTCCTCCTAAACTCTGTACTTGTTTTGTTTCATACAAATCTACAGTAGCTGTCTCTGTAGGGTAAATGAAGCAGCAGGGAGGTTGCATTTATCCCATGTCAAGATGAAAAGCTGATTACACTGATGAGCGCAGATGAAGCGGAAACCTCTCAGAGATTAGGTTTTGCTTTCCATGTGCCCTACATTGCAGGTTGACATAATTGTGTAATGTTGGTCATTTTACATGTACAGTCTTTCCTCTGTCTCCTTATCATAGTGCAAATGCACCCAAAAAGTGAAATTTCTATCAGCAAAGTATAATAATTCATCTCCCTTTGAGAGAACACATTTTAAAAAGAAAACAACTAACTTTTCAAAGTACTTGGAACTGGTATATCTGTTTTCTGTTCTGTTCACAGTATTTGTCTCTGACTATGATGTGAAATAGTGATGTTATAGGTAAGGTAGTGCAAACTTGTAGGTTACTAGATGGGAGATGGTAAGTATATCATGAGCAAACTATCAAGTTTCTACAACTTTAAGAATTATCTGCAGTGATGAAAAGAAGTTTTAAATGATCAGAAAAGATCTCAAGAATTTTAGGTAGAAGTAGCAAGTGAATGACTTTAATTATTATTAATCATTATTTACTTTAAGATTTAATTTTGTTTATGAAAGACCTGTCTTTCACATGTTATGAGCTGATTTTATCAACACCTGTTTATTGCAGGAAGCACTCATATCCTTCATTAGGTTGTGGGCCTCTAGTGTTGGAGTCTTGTTAATGAATCTAAGCAGAACCACATGTGTAGCTACAAGAGATGCTACATTTTGCCTAAGCACAAGATGTCATTGTAATGTGTTAACATTTACAAAGGTCTTCAAGCATGGCTGGAATCAAAATGCCATTTTTCCTCCCAAATTGTACAGTCACTATTAATGTCTCACAGAAGGCTATATTAATTGCAGCTTTTAAAAATTGTGTCTTTATAAATCATATGTGTAATAAAATAATAAGGGTCTTTTGCTTCTTCCCTGCTTTGCTCCAGAACTGAATGTTTCAATGAACAATATCAGAAAGATTTTTAGGTAAGAAAATAGATTCTTTAGCCTCCACAAGCTCAGCTCCTCTATGGCCCATGCTTGAATTGAAGTAAAACAACTGCAGGGACGGTTCTTGTAGCTTTGAGTGTTAGGAAGTACCTGGGTTGCGCGTTTATACAGGAAGCAACTCAGAAGGCTGGGCGATGATTATCTTTTTGTCGATGATGTAAATTCCAAAGTGGAGCTTATTTCCCTAAAAGCCCTATTTCCATCATAACAAATAATCCTGCTGGGCTCGGGGGAGGACGATTTCATGGATGCTCCCGGGAGAGCAGCAAGACAGATATAGCCAGCCTGAGAAGCCCAGACGTTGCAGGGGAATGTTTTCTGCCATGGGGATTTAACAGCAACCCACATGAGCAGTGACTTTCACAGGACCAGAAAATACCCCCAAACACACACGCGTTTGTTGGCAAGGGGGTGGGGCAGGGAAGGGAATGGGTGGTGATGGATGGATAGTCCCTGGGGGGCAGAGAGCCACTGAAATCTAGCTGGGGGTCGGAGGGGGGGGGAAGGTTGCTCCTCTGCTCCCTTGTTTCGGGGATTTTGGCTGCTGCTGTCGCCCAGGCCCCATCCGCTGCTGCGCCGCTTGGCTCCCGCGTCAAGCCAGGAGCTCGAGGCAGCTGCCCGGCCCCGGCCCTGCCCCTCTCTGTGGAGCTGCCCCGCGCGGGCTCCTTTGCTGCGAATGAGCCCGGCAGGCGAGACGGGGGCAGGCTGTAAGTGCCAGGCGGCGGCAGTGGTCACCCTGAGGAGGAGGAGGAGGAGGAGAGGAGCGGGATTAGCGCGCGGGCAGCCGCCGCCGCAGCAACCGGACTGGGCAGCGCCGCTCTGCACCTGCAGGAGCAGCAGCAGCCGAGCCGAGGACTGCGCGTCTTCCAAGGTAACAACCCTTCGTCCGTCTGTCTGTCTGCCTGCTCCGCTCTGTCCCTCCGCTTCCCGGCAGTGTCTCCTCCCGCCACAGCGCAGGGCTGCCCGCTCGCCGGAAAGAAACTTCGGATTTATTCGCAGTCACCGCGCGAGTGCAGAACACAAGGGGGAGAGAAAATCTTTATTGCCAGCTCTCTCCTCCTGCTGCCGCTGCGGCTGCTTTATAAATAGCTCCTGGGCAGAGGCAGAAGCGGGGATCTCTCTCCTGCCTTTATTAGTTTCCCTTGCAGCCCTGTTAGTTCTCCCCACCTCCTACCAGCTGTATTAAGGCAAGATGTCGCTGGGTTATTTTTGTTTGTTTCTGAAAGCTGTCAGAATTGTGTGCGGTCCCTTCCCTCTTCTCCTGCTGCAAGACGGATGCAGCAAGGCTTGGACTGGGGGGTGGTTACAAGTTCCCCCTATAGCGGGCTTTGATGGATGCAAATCCCTTCCTGCACTGGGGAGGGTGGGTGACTAGAAGACACATGATTAATGTTTACAGCATTCAAACAATCTGTCTTTCTCAATGTGTAGAGTTTGGGAGGAACCACCGTGGAAAATAGGAGACTGCTCAACTCTATCCTGTGTAAGGTTATATACAAAGTCCTGGTGTACTGTATATACTTTCCCATAACTTTGTTTTCTCTGATTTTTTTTTTAATTAAGAGGCCAAACCCCCCCCCCCCAGAAGAAACGGTGTGTATCAACAATATATTGGCAAAACATTATCATTGCTCTACTCTGGGGTCTTCCTAACACACACACGTCAAAGGCTATGTGTATGTAGGTAATTAAAATAGATTCTCCTTTCTGAAGCACGCTATTATATCAGTTGAGACATTGTTCCAGTGGCCAGATCATTGGTCTGGGGACCAGAAATTCCCAAGTTCTGAATCCTAGTTCTGCTGCTGTGTCATTATATGGCTTTGTGCAATTGATTTAGGCTGGCTCTTCATCTGTGAAGCCTGTGTGTGTGTTGGGGAGTAACAATATTTCCTTGCTTTCTAGGACCTCTTTAAAGATGAACTAATGAAAAACAATAATTTAGTCAACAAAAAGTGGGGAAAAATGATCCAAATCCTATCTAATATTACTGAGCATCATAAAGCGTCCATTATCTGATTGTGCATAGAACACTTTGAGAAGTGCTATGCATGTGCTAAGTATTAATTGTAATTGTATAATAATACATGAACAAGTCTTATTTGTAGAACTATATCAATAACACAAGCAAGTATAAAAATTAAGTTAAACAGATGTAACTTTCTGAAATTTTTTATCTTTCAGGCAGAAATAATCCTAATTTGGCCTCTGCTTAGAGATGAATTTATTTGTTTTGGCAAGTTTCAGCAGAAACTGTTCAGCCTTTTTTGATTAGAGGGAAAATGGGAGGGAGGCAGAAGTGTCAGTGTTTCATTATTAGAAAATAAAAAACTACTACTTTCTTTCTTTCTTTGTAACAGCTTTCCAACCAAAATGTCTGGGGCTAGGAAGTCAATATTTGATATGAAATTGGCCCTTTTTGAGAAGTACCTTCTAAGGTTCCAGTGAAAATTCCTTTTGACTTGACTGAGTTATGCCCCCTTGAAAATCAGGTTCTCTGCACCTGGAATACACTTTTTCACAAAGCTTGTAAAGTGCACAGCTATGTGTGCATATCTACGTTAACTGCATAGTGAGAAGTTAGCAGTTGGCATAGGGTTTCTTAACGCTTTTGGAAAGTATGTTGGGATGGAGGCATACATACCTATAGAAGCATGGATAAAAGTTAAATATTTCTGTGAACATTATGCCCCCACATTTAGTCAAACATTTGAAAGAAAAATGAGAATATCCTAGAAACACTTCTCAGCTGAACAATTCAAAAAGAAACACAGCATATAAATGACTTATTGTCCTAATACAGAGCTTTATCTCAGGCCCTTCCCTTCCCTTTTACAAGGTGTGCAGGAGCCCTGGCAGTCCCTGTGCACTCAGGGTATGTCTACACTACGAAATTAGGTCGAATTTGTAGAAGTCGTTTTTTTAGAAATCGTTTTTATATATTCGAGTGTGTGAAAATGCTCTAAGTGCACAGAAAATGCTCTAAGTGCATTAAGTACATTAACTCGGCAGAGTGCTTCCACAGTACTGAGGCAAGCATCGACTTCCGGAGTGTTGCACTGTGGGTAGCTATCCCACAGTTCCTGCAGTCTCCGGAAATGAGACTGAAAAGTTCGCGGTTCTTTTCCTGTCTACCTGGCCAGTGCATCTGAGTTGAGAGCGCTGTCCAGAGCGGTCACAATGGAGCACTCTGGGATAGCTCCCGGAGGCCAATACCGTCAAATTGTGTCCACAGTACCCCAAATTCAACCCAGCAAGGCCGATTTAAGCGCTAATCCACTTGTCAGGGGTTGAGTAAGGAAATCGATTTTAAGAGCCCTTTAAGTCGAAAAAAAGGGCTTCATCGTGTGGACGGGTGCAGGTTTACATCGATTTAACACTGCTAAATTCAACCTAAAGTCCTAGTATAGACCAGGGCTAAGACTAGTAGGGTTCACAGAAAGGAACCCAACTCTTTAGAAGTTTCACAACGAGATGAGGCCACAAGGGAGAGTGGATAAATGTCAAAGATAATGACTTGCTCAGATATATTAGCTTTACTGAAATAAATTAATAACAATGTCAACTCTTACTAAACTAAACAACAAGTGTAAACTCTTACTAAAAAATTACTAAACCATTTAATATTACAAAGATATGGGAAAGCTGATGCTTTGTTTTGTGTCATCAACCAGGCAAAGAATGACAGTTCCTGCAGCCCCAATGGCAAAGAACACTTCAACCTTTCCAATATTGTTACTGAATACATGTAAATGTAAAGGGTTAATATAATCTCAGGTCTTTAATGAGGAAATCTTTTCTAAATTCTGAAGTTACTTATGTACATAAGTGTTTATAGGATCAGAACCCCAGACTGTGAAGTAACATTGTAATAAACCCCAATCCTTTTTTTAATTTAAGGTTCTAAGATGAGCCATATTTCTGACTTAAAGAAAATGTATTTAGTATGCAGTATTTATGTAAGGGGTGAGTAGAAAAACATTCCTATTGTTATATGTACTTTTAGTACTACCTCTTCCAAGAATTACTTTCTCACCCCCCTCCCCCAGCACTTTCACAAATGTGTTTGTTAGCTTTAATCCTGCTTCATCCATTTTGGCAGGAACTGGTATACATGGAAGAGCATTCTTCTGTTGAATGAACTAAGCTCTGATCTTATGACTTGTATGTATATGACCATACTTAATTACATAACTTGTGTTTGTAGACTATATTCTATTGACTTTTTTTGTTACTTTGATAAGCAGTGAAATAAAAGGGTCAAAGATCTTTTTAATAGGAAATAGGGAATCCTTTTGCCTGTGTCATGCAGCTATCAGAGGGCTATAATGTGCTTATGTTTTGTGGACTTGGTAACTGGAGTATGAGCGCTAAGTGTGTGTACAATTATATTAGGATTGCATCAATGTACTTATTCCTTTATTCCCACTTCACTTGCTGTTTTCCGCTACTCATCATTGCTTTTTATAGCTGGCATTTGCTGGTGATGGCTGACAGGCTTACTGTACTTTCATGTTTCTTCACTGAGTCGTTTAGGGATAAGCATATTCTAGGGGCTGGTATGTCATTTTAATGACACACTTTGGAATGCTATTGTCCCTCCATACCAAGCAAACATAACCAGGAAACTCTATACTTACCATTACTATTATTCCTGATCAGGTGAACAACTTAGGGCCCTACCCTGCCCAGCTTTCTTCTACAACAGCAGATCTTACAGCTCTCTGTAGCCGGAGATGGTAGCTAGATCCCCTCAGAGTAACATTCCCTCAGAGTAGATCCCCTCAGAGTAACATTTTTCCCTCGCTTTGAGAGGTGGTCAGAAAATTCTGGAAGTGAACCACTGGCTAGGTAAGTGGTATAAAGTAGAGGGGTTTGATTTTGTTGAACACTGGTCCACCTTCCATAGGGAGAGGGGGCTGAACAGTTTGGATGGCCTCCATCTCAATAAAAGGGAAACCAATCTTCCTGGGCACAGGTTGACAAGTCAGGATGGCATTGAATTAATAACAAAAGGGGAGGGCAAAAAGAAGGAACAAATGAAGGAACAAATTGCTGATGCTCTCATACTAGAAGTTTGAGAAACAAACGAGAAATTGCTCATTTATGAGCATAAATTCGACTTAGTTGGCTTTACTAAAACCTGAATTTCCACTACATGCATCCGACGAAGTGGGTATTCACCCATGAAAGCTTATGCTCCAATACGTCTGGTAGTCTATAAGGTGCCACAGGACTCTTTGCTGCTTTTACAGATCCAGACTAACACGGCTATCCCTCTGATACTTCAAAATAGTTATAACCTATTTAGGAATGATCAAGTGAACAAACAGGGAGAGGGAGTGGCACTCTGTCAGAAATAACATTACCTGTTTCTGAGTCACTGATACCTTGTAAGAAAATGATCTTGAATGCTTATGGATCAATAACTGGATGGGGTATTAGTTGATGTCTGCTGCTGACTGCCAAATCATACTAGGAGACAGGATGGCCAGCTCCTTAAGCACCTTATCTATGTTGTGTAGGAAAAAAGCTGTTTGATTGTAGGAGACTTCAATCTGAGTGACATATGCTGGAGGTTTTATACTGCCAGTACTAAAACATCTTTGGAATTTCTAAATATTATAGATGACCATTTCCTAACTTAAGAAGCATTGCATCCAACATGAGGGAATTCTATATATTAGACCTCATCTTTATATTCTATATATTAGACCTTTATCTTCAGATAAAGAGGAATTGATCATAGAACTAAAAATTAGTGGTAACTTATGTACAAGTGATCATGAGTTAACCATGTTTATTATGTACAAATAGAATAAAGCCCAACACAGTAATATATATAGTTGGTGCTTTAAAGGCTAGTTTTCAAAGCCAAAAACACTTATGAGCCAAATCAGTTGGGAGAAAGAATTTAAACAGAAAAATTGTGAATGATTGATTGGGAATTGTTAAAGAATTTTACTCAATGCTACAATCAAGAAAGAAGGCCACACTACTTTAAAAAACAACCTGCCTTAGAGGCAAAGTAGTCATCTTAAAAAAAAAATGAAGGGGGATGGGAAGTTGGTAGTAATTAATATAAATTAGAAGCTAGAAATTGTAGAAAATTAATAAGGGATGCAAAAGGACACAAAGATTATGGCCGTTCTTATGTTCTAACAATAGTATTGGTCAATTACTAGAGGGAATAATAATAATAATAACATCAATAAGAATGCAGAAAAGGCTGCCATGTTCGATAAATATTCTTGTTCTGTGGTTACGAAAAAAACCCAGATGTGGTCAAATCATATAATGAAATAGTTTACATTACAATAGTAACTCAAAGGGATGTCAAACAACAGCTCCTAAAGTTAGACATTTAAGAATCAGTACGTCTGGATAATTTACATTCAAGAATTTTTAAAAGAGCTGGCCAAGGAGCTTGCTGGGGTTGCTGTTCAATAACTCTAGGAACACATGGGAAGTTTCAGAAGATTAGAAGAAAACTAATATTGTGGTAATATATTAAAAGGGTAAACAGGATGACCTAGGTAATTATAGACCTGCCAGCATGACATTGATTTTGGGCAAAATAATAGAATGGCTGATATGGTGCTCAATTAATAAAGAATTGAAGGAAGGTAATATAATATCAATCAGCATGGGTTTATGGAAAATGGATCCTGCCAAATGAACTGGATATCTTTTTTATGAGATTAAAAGTTTGGTTAAGGTAATAGTGTTGGTAAAATATACGTATAGATTTCTGTAAGTTGACCAGAAATGACAAATAAAATAACCAGTCAGAAGTACACAGTTCTCTACAAAAGGACTAAAAAAACCTCCCAGATGGGATACTACAGTTTTACACTGTTTTCTCTGCTAGAAGTGTCAGATTTTTATTCACTTTTTTTGTTTTGTTTTGTTTTACTTTTGTTGATAACACAGTCATTCTGTCAGGAGACAAAGGATTATATTTGAGACATGGATAGAGACCCGTACAAGCTGTTGCAGTAGGGCTAATTCAACTTTTATCTTGTTTGTGTTACTTGCAATATCAGCTGAATAGTAACTAGTATATCTTTTCTAAATAAGACCTCCATACCCAGAGGCAAAAATGTTTCTTCTTGCCTATAATTAATTTTGCCTCAATTTGTAAGGTCAGCTGAATATTGTCCACATGCTCCTCTTGTGCATGTACCCAGCGATGACTATACATTTTGCATTTCAAAGCCTCTTACAATTGTGAGCATTTGGCTTATGTATTGAAGGGGAATTTATACTTCATAGTTGTTTTCAAACTCCCTTTGATTAGAGCATATTTATTGCCCTAGATCATAAACAGCAAAGCACAGAATATCCATTTAATACTGTTGTTGAGAAACAAATCCCACATTCATTTTAAAATGGATTAAATAATCATAACATCAGTTTCATTTACAGATTTTTGAAAAATACTCCCTTCTAGCCTAGAGGCATTTCAAGCATTTTGAAACTTTTAACAGTTTCAGCATATGGTCAGCACATGGACTGGTTTCCAGGAACTCCCAAGTTCTAATATTGTCTTTGACACTAAATCCCTTGTGATCTTGGGCATGTTCCTCAATCTTCGTTCCTTAGTTATCCCACAAGCAAAACAGGGATAAATGCAGCTAGGGATGGCATGAGGATGAATTTAACGTTTGTCAAGGATTTTAAATCAGTCAAAGCAAGGTGGAAAGCACCCTGCCCCTTGCAGCCAGAATGCAATTGTATAGTAGGGCTACAAGGGCAGCCTCACTCCAGGAGGTGCTGCAGTACCAATTAGCTGGGGACATGGCATCTTTAAAGAGAGAGGGTCTTACTGGTCAGTACGTGGACTTGCAACAAGGCCTTAGATTAGTTAGCTGGGGTTTTCAGCAGCCGCCAGAAGTGGGCCTCTCATTGCTTCATCTGCAGTCCTGCAAAAGAAACTTTATAATGAAATTTTTCCAGATATTCAGTCTAAATATTATAGGCAGAGCTGGTACTTTCCATTATAACTATGTTTTCAATTGCACAGAACTTGACATTTTCCATGCCTGGTGTGTCGCAAGCTGAATTTTTTTGGGAAAAAATGTTTAGACTGTGTTAGAAAATTCTTAAAACCATTTTGTTGACCCCTTGATGGTATCAGGAATGTGCCTTTTGCTATCCCTGAGAAAATCCACCCACATTTGGCCAAGTTATGAGCGTGTGAAAATTAGCAGCTACGTTCTCTGAGCATATTGCCTATATTGGGTATATTGCAGCCCATGGTACAGGAGTGAAGCAGAACTTTAGCTGCAGTTGCTCCTCTTGGCAGCCAAGGGTTGTTATGGTGCTGGAAACAGAAACTGAGAGCAGAGAGACTGCCTCACCTGAGCTCTCAATGCTGCTCCTGCTAGTGCCCGGGCTGGCAGATGGAGAAGGAAAAAACCTGACTGGAATATAGGGTCATGGGGGGGGGTATGGTAGCAGCTGGGTTAGGGGTGCCTGAGAGGGAGACTGAGAAGGGACTGGAACAAAGGGGATTGGTGGGATGTGGGCAGGGGAGAGCATGTGATGGGACCCTGAGAAAAGGTTGTGTGGGGAGCGCTGGGATTGGGAGGAGAAGCTGTGGGAACATGAACTGGGATGTGAAGTTGAAGTGGGTGAAGGAGGGAGTGGGATGATGTGGGACTGGGAGGCTAGTGGTGCACCTGGTAAATTAACAAATCTCTTGCAGTGAATTGAGATTAATATGATGGTCTACACATAAACATTTTATGGGCATATCTATGTCAATTAGGGGTGTGAAATTTATTTATTTATTTATGTTGCCAACATAGCTATGCTGGTAAAAGCCCTAGTGTAGATGCAGTTACAGTGGTCTAAAAGTGCTTATGTCAGTGTGTCATTGAATCAGAATAAACTGTGCCAGCATAAGTACTTCTATAACAATATAACTCTGCCTACACTAGCAGTGGTTTGCCAGTTTGCATAACTAAATGTACACAATGCCTTAAATAACAAAGCCTACTAGTGAAAATCTTGTTGTGTACTTCCAAAATATTTTGTGGGTAAATATGTCCCCAGCAGTCTCCTTCCTAACACTGCATTAAAGACCCAGCTTCCCAGAAAAAGAAACTCCCCCATGACCAGGAGTGAATTAGGGGCAGAATGGGCCCACCAGAAGTGGTGGAACTGCTCTGAGGCAATAAGCCACAAGTGGTATTCCTGGCAACACCTGGAACTGGAGCCTCACCAAACACCTCTCAGGGGCAACATATAAAGGCTCAAACCAAAGGGAGAAAGGACTTCTCATCCGAAAGCAGCAGCATGCCTTGGCATCCCTCTGACTTCTATGGACCCAGTCCATAGAAAGGGAGTCTGTACAAAGGGAAATCTAAGGATAAAGTGCTGACGAAGGATAAAGGGTCATGTGAGAGAACATGGAAGGAAACATTTGGGGCACTAGGAGAGGGGAAGAATGAAGGCTGAACTGCAAATCTAAACTGGAATTTGAGAGTTACAGTAACGGGGGAAAAGGAAAAACTGGGTATCCTTTCTCAGTTCCTGTGGGTATGTTATCTGTTTAGAGGATCATCATGCAAACAGGACCCTTGCTCTTGCAGAGAATCTCATGTGAAGTCAACAGAGCTGAATGTGGGAGTAAGTTTCTGCCCCTTGAGATCAGTTTGCAGAATTGAGCCGTTCAGTTCTAAGCATTTTGTGTGTCTGTAAACTGCCTAAAATACTTTTGCAGGGCTGCAGTAAACACAATACTACTGTTAACACAGGCAACGTTGGTAAGCATCCCATCTGACAATGAGGCCAGCAGAATTGAGGAGAACATCATTAGTTACTTCAGATTCTGTATTTGAGAGCCTTGATATCAGCTGGACTGGCTGCTAACAGAAGGGACATGTATGATGAGCCCTCCCAGAGTGACTGTTGGAATCTTTTGCCCTCCTGTACAGGAGCCTCGAGTGCTTGATGTGTTCCCGGCACCAGGCTGAAGTCTGCTTAATGCCCATCTACTCTTGCTTCTGAAATATCCCAGGAGAGGTGAATGTTCCTGCTGCTCTGGGATGTGTCATGGAGGATGGTATACTCCCACCACACATGGATTAACCACTGGTATGGTCACTGAGCCAGGCAGCTCGTCTCAGAGCAGGATCCACGTTCACTCATATTGATCACAAGAGTGGTGCAAAACTGTACTGATGTAATCAGTGCAGCTTGGTACTACTGGTGAAAACAGGGAGACAGGGACCTTTATTAATTGAATAAGGGTCAGGAAGAAAAGGGTTTAGTGCACTCGAACTGCGGGGGTGGAGGCCTATTGAAACTTGAGACCTGGTACACACCCCTTACTCCCATCCACACCACAAACTGGCACAGGTATAAAGCAGTGCCATAGCCTGAGGCATGTATCGCTGCAGATGAAATTTTTGGATGGCACATTAAGAAACAAAGCAACATTTGTTTAATTTTGGTTTTCAAAGACTGACATTTTTAAAATCTAGATTTTTTCCATGTTGTTCCCCCTTTTCACCACTGAAAGTAATAGAATGAATGATAGCCAGGATTTTTTCTTTTCTTTTTTTTTTCCTTTATCCAATCTAACTTTTCAAAACTTCAAACTTTGAAATAGTTACAGTGTGGCAAAAAGAAAAATGAAATTCTATAATGCTGCCATTGCATAACTTTTCCCAAACTTGGAGAAAATTAAAAAAATTACAGTGATGAAAAATTCTGGACATTATTTACTTTATTGCAGCTCATGGCAAAAAGAGAGGTAGTGGAAAAGGGAAAAAGGGGTGGGGAGAGAAAGAGATTAGGGGAGAACTAAAAACTTCAACAATGTGGAAATTTTCAAAAAGTATTTTGACAAAAAAATTGTGACTAAGTTCACTTCTTGCAGTTAGTGATGGAGGACTGACTTCCATCCAAATCAACTGAAATAACTAAAAAAAAAGAGATAGAAAGAGAAATATCAAGGATGGCATTTTTACAGCACACCATATTTTACTGTTGGAATCCTTGTCCTCCTTTGTTTATATCATCCCTTGCTGTCTTATGTCTAATTTACACAGGAAGCCCACAAAGCAAGGGCATGTCAGAGTCTTTTTGTCTCTGAAGTGTAATGGAGACCTAAGGTGCTATACAAATGATGTTTATTATGAGATGCATGAAACAGCAACGTTCCACTTTAAGGACACAATCAAACTGAAATATAGTTAAGGTTTTTTAAAATATAGGTTTTTGTAATACTTGAATCTCCCCTATTACTTTTTATGATTTTACCATCAGTTTTATATTTTTCTAAAAGTGTTTTTGTTTCCCTGTTCCTTAGTGAAAAACCAACATGAACAAAATGGGAAACTTATAAGGGAAATAGTAAAACTGACTATATGTAAAGTGCTGGTAAAGACACAAAGTAAAAACTGAATAATACATTATGGCAACAAACAAAGGATTGAATCTCTCTGCAGGAAAGCAAAACTAACTATTCAGCTTACAACAAAATATATTTGTTTTAGGATAGCACTGGAAGAAAGCTCAAATATCACTGACTAACTACTGAGAATGATGTGAGGTGTTGATAATGGATATCAGATAACTGTCTGAGGAACTTGCAAGCTTACAAAGCCTACCTGGCACAACAAAGGGTGTAGGTATCTTCAAATATCTTGCCAGAACATTTGAGGAGCTGGTCTTGAAATGAGATAAACTGGTGGGCATCCTGATTGATCACATTTTTTGCTATGGTGGGGGAAAATGGAGTGTATTGCACTGAAGACAAGGTTGAAGTATCTGTTAAAAATGTTCCCTTTTTTCATTACGTTTATCACTGAAAAGCACTGTGCAGAGAAGTATGTTCTGTACTCAGGATGAGAAATATACTGTATGTTAACTACAGGTACACTTGTGCTTGTGTCCTAAACCAATAATTCTAACCACTTCTCTATGAAATGGTTGTATAATATGTAGACTTTGTATTCGACACTAGAGTTTTATGAGTAAATGTTGACAACATGCATACAATACCTCCATAGTTTAGGGTGAACATCAAGCAATGTATGGTGATTGCTTTGAGTCAGCATTTTCCAAGAGTTGCCATATAGTTGTATCTGGAAAATGGCATCATTATCCTACAGTTGAAATAGGAAATAACTACAGTGTTTTAGACAGTGAGCTGTGGTAATTGTTGGCAAATATTGACCTTTTAATAGCAACCACAGAATGGAAGGAAAAAATTTTACCTGTTAAAGACAAGTATGATCCTGTGTATTTCTGACCTTGCATTGTTTGACAGATATTACTGCCCATTTCAGCACCAAATTACATGACTCACCAAGTCATGCCTTTTTGATGTAGTGAAAATGCTTGAGAATAGATTTCTTTGTGACACAAGTGCATTTTGGATAATCATAATGTCCGGCTCCTATGACTTAAAAAATACCTGAGATTTCCTCTTCTAGCCAACACAGTGAATCTGGTGCTATGAAACTTCAAATGGCTTTTCAGCGGAGACTTCATTAGTTCGGAATAAAGGACAAGTAGAAGACTCTCTTTTTCTTATTCCTTACAAGGCGGTGGCAGAAAAGATAGCTGTTGCATCTCAGATGTAATTTTCTCAGCTCCATTGCATATTGGCCCCATACAACACACTGTGATAACTTCCTATTATTGAATGCTTGATTGTTAGGCGTAATAATCTGAATACGATGAGTTTTCTTTGAAAAGAATGTACTAGAAATTATTTTACAGGCATTTTTGATGCAGTCTTATAATGATACATTCCAAAGTTTAACCAAACATTTCACTGACTTTAAAGATTCAGCTTCATTCACACACAAATCAGCCATCGTTGAACCTGAAAAGTTTTTCCTGTTTATCACTTCAAACATATCGTAAACTATTAATGAAACAAAAAATGTATGTACAATTCTAATTACATAGCATTGTCTGAGAAAATAATACTGAAACAGTGCACGTCTCTTACGGTTTGCCTGTGAAGCTTCCCTGTCCCCATATGCTGTGGCTGTCAAGGATCGGTGATGAGAGCTACGTTCTAAATATTGAAATTGTTCTTCATTGATATCTATAGGATGATACACAGTCATTATTCTTGTTTTTAGCTGAGTATCAGCTGGCTCAAATCAGACAAGGAGAGGCAGAAAAAAACACTATGACCCAGCATGGTATTGCTTCTATTGATATACAAGTTTTTCATGATCATATCTTCCCTGCCTATGTTGTTAGTAACGGTGGCTTTACATTTCATCAGGAAATTTTAGTGGATGAACATATAGCATGTAGATGTGCCTGTCAAGTAATGGTTATAAATTTTAACACTTATTATCTTAATCTGATCATAAAGTAGTGATTCAAATATTTGAATACTGTAACATCTTGTTTAATGGACCTCTCCCCCACCCCCCGACAGCTCTGTGTGGATTAGCTTGAGCAGAATGATATGGTGAGGTTTTAACGAAATCCTAGCTGCATTTTTAACATGCTTTCCTGGCCAACTCAGTCTACACCTTATCCCTTGATTTGCATTTATATATAAAAATCACCCTTTTTGGTAAACAAAACACTACACACATTCATTGTGGCTTATCTTGGTGACTTCAACCTTATGTTCTGAGTTATCTCTTTATGGGTCCAATGAATTTGTTGGCAAGGTTCATAAATCCATTTGACTGATTTCCTCTCTTTAGGAGTGTTTAACATTTTGTTGGTGTGATGGCGTGTTCACCCCCACACTGGCAGGGAAGGGATTAATCATAGAATCATAGAAGATTGGAGTTGGAAGAGACCTCAGGAGGTCATCTAGTCCAACCCCCTGCCCAAAGCAGGACCAGCCCCAACTAAATCATCCCAGCCAGGGCTTTGTCAAGCCAGGCCTTAAAAATCTCTAAGTATGGAGATTCCACCACTTCCCTAGGTAACCCATTCCAGTGCTTCACCACCCTCCTAGTGAAATAGTTTTTCCTAATATCCAACCTAGACCTCCTCCACTGCAACTTGAGACCATTGCTCCTTGTTCTGTCATCTGCCACCACTGAGAACATCCTAGCTCCATCCTCTTGGGATCCCCCCTTCAAGTAGTTGAAGGCTGCTATCAAATCCCTCTCACTCTTCTCTTCTGAAGACTAAAGAAGCCCAGTTCCCTCAGCCTCTCCTCATAAGTCATGTGCCTCAGCCCCCTAATCATTTTTGTTACCCTCCATTGGACTCTCTCCTATTTGTCCACATCCTTCCTGTAGTGGGGGGCCCAAAACTGGACACACTACTCCAGATGTGGTCTCATCAGTGCCAAATAGAGGGGAATAATCACTTCCCTCAATTTGCTGGCAATACTCCTACTAATGCAGCCCAATATGCCGTTAGTGTTCTTGGCAACAAGGGCACACTGCTGACTCATATCCAGCTTCTCATCCACTGTAACCCCTACATCCTTTTCTGCAGAACTGCCACTTAGCCAGTCAGTCCCCAGCCTGTAGCCATGCATGGGATTCTTCTGTCCTATGTGCAGGACTCTTCACTTGTCCTTGTTGAACCTTGTCAGATTTCTTTTAGCCGAATCCTCCATTTTGTGTAGGTCACTCTGGACCCTATCCCTACCCTCCAGAGTAGTGCAGACAGGGACCCGGGAAGTAGAGAAGGAGCTCTGGACAGGCTGTTGAGACTGAGTAGGGTTCTGTGGTCACAGGGCAGTGGACCAGGGAAATGCAGCAATAGTCGAGGCAAAGGAATGCATTAGGTGACTTTGGTTCAAAGGGTCCCTGGGCAGGGACAGGGAGTAGTGGGTGAGCCCGGGTCCTCCACTTGCCATTGGGGAAGTGGCTGGGCAATTGGACTGCAGTACTATCCCCAAATGGCAGGGCAGAGCACAAATGGTGACACGGCAGGAGGACTGTGTCATGAAGAGGACTCCGCGGTCCTTGGAGTGACGTAGGTTTGACAGCAGATATAATGGTTGGAGAGGCACCACTGGGAGCTCCAACTTACGAAGCCAATCCCCAAGATGGCCAGCATGAGGTACCAGCATGGTGAGTGAGCCCCATCACAAGTTGGTGGAGAATGCAGGCACACAGTTGCCCCTGAAGTAAGGGGAGGTGGAGAGACCACTGGTGCACAGTGAAAGATGGTACCAGACGCATATCCTGATATAATCGGAGTGAGAAGGACTAAGAGAGGCTGAGGTGCACGGCAGAGAAACAGTACAAGAGAAGAAAAGAGACAATGGAGCCACAGTATGCAGAGGCCTTCTTTGCTGAGGGCTCTTGTGCCCTCCTATGCTGGACTCCAGGTTCAGTCTCTCTGCAGAAAGGGACTGACAGATAGTGGGGATGGCTCGAGACCTTGCTGCGGGAAGTTCTGGAGAACGAGCAGAGGCAATGGAAGGCACAGAGGTATCTCCAGAATTATTTGGTGCAGATCTGCCAGCTATACCAAATAATTCTGGAGATACCACCATGCAGAGCAACAGGTGGCCATAGTAAAGCTCCTGCGGGGAGAAATCAGTAGAGGCGACAGGGGGCAGGATGGGTAGAGAGGTACCAGAGCTAGGAAGCCAGAGACTGGTCTGAGGGAATGTTATGCCGGTGGGTGACAAGGACACTGGAAGGGAGAGTGGCCCTACTGGGATGGGGGCCAGAAGTCTCACCCAGAGAACAGAAAGAAGAGAGAGCCCAAGAGAGTCCAACTTGTGAAGAGAACAGGGATACGCGGAAGTGTTGGGCCTGTGGACAACAGGGGCGTCAGCAGTGCGAATGCCCATACATGAGTTGTGGGGTAAAGGCTAGCCCAGGGGAAGGAGCTGAGCAATGGAAGAACAATGGGAGGCCCATGGCCAAGGGGAGGCAAAGAGTTTGCTTTTGGTGCCATGAAGAGGGCCATATAAAAAGATATTGCAGCCTTACAAGAAGGTGGAATAGTGAAGGGGTGTCTGGGGACCAGGCTAGGTCATAGACGATCAGGACAGACGTGGCAGTGATGACCATAGACTTGTCAGGGAGTCATCTCCCACACCCAGCAGGGGATGGCAAAGAACTGATAGGTAAGATGAACTCAGATGAAGAGGGCCCAGGCAGATAAGGAATCAATGCAGGGGCAGAGCAGGCTACTGTGGGGATCCAGACCCTGAATGAAAGGATGCCGGGCACTCAGCTGGAACTGCAAGAGAAACTAGCAGTGGTTGAGCAGGCCCGACTAAGGGCAGAAAGAGACCAGGCACACCTAAGGGAATAGTTTAGGCATACTATGAAGGATCAGGAAAATGTATGTTTCCTATTGAGGGAAGCTGAGAAAGAGAGGGATAACCTGCGGGGTCATCTTGGACAGATGCAGGGCAAGAGGCATCCCTACCCTCGAGGTCTGAGGGGGAAGGTGTGTGATTGGGTGTTTGCCCCACACTGGCAGGGAAGGGGTTAATAGAGCCCTAGGGAGGCAGCATGGGAAGCAGCCAATCAGGGCCCAGGGGGATCACATAAAAGGAGCTCTGGGAGCTTGAGAGACAGAGTGGGCTGCAACCCACAGCACCTTGGACAGAGCAGTGCAGGCAGGGACCCAGGGAGTAGAGAAGGAGCTCCAAACAGGCTGCTGAGACTGAGTAGGGTTCTGTAGCCACAGGAAAGTGGCCCAAAGAAATGCAGTGGTAGTTGAGGCAAAGAAATGCAGTAGGTAACTTCAGTTCAGACAGTCCCTGGGCCGGGATCCAGAGTAGTGGGTAGGCCCGGGTTCCCCCCCTCCACTCGCCACTGGGGAAGTGGCTGGACAGTTGGACTTCCGTACTAAGCCCCAGAAGGGGAGATCACAGATGGTGACACAGCCTCATGACTGTATCATGAAGAGGATGCTGCGGTCCTTGGAGTGATGTAGGCCTGACAGCAGATGTGATGGCGGGCAAGCCACCATTGGGAGAGGGTGTACCAACCTGCGCAGCTAATTCCCAAGATGGCCAGTAGGAGATGCCACCATGGTGAGTCATGCGCTGTCACAGTTGAATAAAGCATTATTTTGATCTTTGATACAGGTTGCATGTGTTTATTCCTCAACAAATCCTTGCTAAAGTAAGACACTGCTATTTGCCAGAATGATACAATATATTTAAAACTATTACACAGGTAATTGTAAAGCACCATGGTTTAAATCTTCTTCCCTTTGTTTTCCAATAAATAGGAAATAGGTTTATGGAATTGTGATTTCTATAACTGTGTCTGAACTGATTCATAGAAGCCTGTACCTCTTTGTCTCCAGAAGACGATAAGTATCTTTTACCTTTATAACGATAGCAGTTATAGAATCATAGAATATTAAGGTTGGAAGAGACCTCAGGAGGTCATCTAGTCTAACCCCCTGCTCAAAGCAGGACCACCAACTAAATCATCCTAGAGGTTTTTAAGGCCCGGCTTGACAAAGCCCTGGCTGGGATGGAGATTCCACCATCTCCCTACGTAACCCATTCCAGTGCTTTACCACCCTCCTAGTGAAATAGTGTTTCCTAATATCCAACCTAGACTTCCCCCACTGAAACTTGAGACCATTGCTCCTTGTTCTGTCACCTGCCACCACTGGGAACATACTAGCTCCATCCTCTTTGGAACCCCACTTCAGGTAGTTGAAGGCTGCTATCAAATCCCTCTCACTCTTCTCTTCTGCGGACTAAATAAGCCCAGTTCCCTCAGCCTCTGCTCATAAGTCGTGCCCCAGCCCCCTAATCATTTTGGTTGCCCTCTGCTGGACTCTTTCCAATTTTTCCACGTCCTTTCTGCAGTGGGGGGCCCCAAACTGGACACAATACTCCAGATGGGGCCTCACCAGTGTCGAATAGAGGGGAATGATCACTTCCCTTGATCTGCTGGCAGTGCTTCTACTAATACAGCTCAATATGCTGTTGGCCTTCTTGGCAACACACTGCTGACTCACATCCAGCTTGTTATCCACTGTAATCCCCAGGTCCTTTTCTACAGAACTACTGCTTAGCCAGTCGGTCCCCAGCCTGTAGCGGTGCATGGGATTCTTCTGTCCTAAGTGCAGGACTCTGCACTTGTCCTTGTTGAACCTCATCAGATTTCTTTTGGCCCAATCCTCCAATTTGTCTAGGTCCCTCTGGACCCTATCATTACCCTCCAGAATATCTACCTCTCCCCCCTGTTTAGTGTCATCTGCGAACTTGCTGAGGGTGCAATTCATCCCATCATCCAGATCATTAATAAAGATGTTGAACAAAACTGGCCCCAGGACCGACCCCGTGGCACTCTGCTTGATACCGGCTGCCAACTAGACATCGAGCCGTTGATCACTATCCATTGAGCCTGACAATCTAGCCAGCTTTCTATCCACCTTATAGTCCATTCATCCAATCCGTACTTCTTTAACTTGCGGGCAAGAATACTTTGGGAGACTGTATCAAAAGCTTTGCTAAAGTCAAGATATATCAAATCCACCACTTTCCCCATATCCACAGAGCCAGTTATCTCGTCATAGAAGGCAATCAGGTTGGTCAGGCATGACTTGCCCTTGGTCAATCCATGCTGACTGTTCCTGATCACCTTCTTCTCCTCCAAGTGCTTCCAAATGGATTCCTTGAGGTCCTTTTCCATGATTTTTCCAGGGACTGAAGTGAGGCTGACCAGTCTGTAGTTCCCTGAGTTCTCTTTCTTCTCTTTTTAAAATGTGGACACTATATTTGTTATGAGTAAGTCAAATGGTAGTTTACAAGAACCTCATGGAGTGTGTATGAATCAAGATCATTTTAGCAATGAGAAGGAATTGACCGTTACACTTCTTTGACAGATGTCAAGCAGTATGTATGTTTATTAATACAAATAGTTGGATTATGATATCTTCATATATTATTTCACTTTCATTTGACTCATGAATTGGATTTTTGTTCTATTTCATTTCTATCCCACTGGATTAATTTTAGAGTCAGAATTAGCAATGTAGTTTAACAATTGTAGGATGACATACGTTCTTCTTGAAAAGGAATAATCTGTATCCATCATACTGTGGGCTGTGATTTTTTTTTCTGAATTAAGTGTGCTTAGCATATTGAGGCTTGGTAGTATGTGGGTGTGAGATTTCCAGTGAAAACAAAGGTGCTTTAGATAGTGGTGTTGGTCATTCCCTTTTTTTTCTGAGTCTTATTTCTTCAGCATGGTGTGGTAGAGACACTGTGATCCAGGTGAGACAAAAAGCAGAAGTCCTAGCCACCTGAGGTCATAAGAGTCCATAGCACCTTTTGATGTTTGAGTTAGATACACTGTCGCTGTATGCAGTACTGCCACCCCAAATGTTCAAAAATTATTAGTCTGGCCCCCCAAAATCATGAGATTTTAAAAAATAATAAATGTTGTTTGGGTTCTGGCTTTTGAGCCTTTATGGTGCACTAGCTTTATGTTTTTCAAGACTTTTCTTTGCAACCATAAAGGCTACACACCTTTTTTCTTCAATGAAAGCTGAGATTCTCATGCAATTGGATCTTTGATTCTGGGCTTTAGGAATAACACATGATTCTGGGCTTTAGGAATAACACAAATCACAAGAGTTGGTCACACTGTAAAAATAATAACTAATAGCTCATATAATGTTCTAGTGGCCATATTCCACCCTAGATGTTGCTGCATTTCATTGGCAAGTGAAGGTGTGTGTGTGTGTGTGTGCAGTCTGCAAAGTACTGGGGGATCCCTTGAGCATGAGTGGCATTATATGAATGGCAAATATGATGAAGGTTACTAAGACGATGAAGATCTGTTTATATGTTCCATAGATTCTTTGCTCAGTCATCAATATTTTTCACAAAAAAATGCTATGTGGTGTTAAGGGTACTCCTTCCATTGTGTGGATATCTTGGTAATAGATCTCTCTCTACTTTTCCACCTGATTTGGTTCTCTTGGTGCTATCTACCCCACCCCTCAGTTCCGTCCTGTTGCCTGCTCAGATCCCCCTTCTCTCTGCCTTCCCACCTGATTTGGTTCTCTTGGTGCTATTTACCTCACCCCTCAATTCCCTCCTATTGCCTGCTCAGGTCCCCGGGATGGAGGGTTGAGGGGGGAGGAGCGGCAAGTCCTCCTTCCCCAGTTAGTGTTCATCTTTGGGGAGCTTCAACAATGGCTGGTAATCCCACTTCATAATCCTGCTTCCATCATGCCAACAGATTCCCAATATTGGCTGTCCCCTGGTCCTTGACTCTTCCCCTCCTGATGCATTTTCAAGAAAAACTTTGGCCTCCTCTAAGATGTTATAATGGAGATGAAGCTTCCTTCTTTTAAGCCGGGGGAGCTATCAAGGGTCTGTAAATTTTCCCCTTACCACTTACATAATTTTAGTCTGTTTCAAACTTTGACCTTCTATTGTTTAAACAGTTTACTCATCCAAACCCTTTACTCACCTTTGTCCTCCCAGGAACAAAGACAAATCTTGATCCTTGTTTTCACAGTTATGCATAGAATTTCAATATCAAGTAAGATAATTTTAGTCACAGTGATGGAGAACAGAAAAAGCATATCCTGTCACTATTGTGACAGTATTTCTACAGATAGAATCTAATAGTTTCATCTGCACCTTTTCTGTGAAAACTTTACTCCACTGGTCTGCGAAAATGACAAGATTAGCAGTTCCAAAGGCACCCAATTCTGTGTGTTCTTTTGTGGTTTTTTTCAGGCTGAAGACTAAGATTGGATGGAGTTCAGTAAACAGTTGTCTCTGGCTCTGGTAAAACCACCACTATGATATTGCATTCAGTTCTGGACATTTTATTATCCAGAAATTTGAATGTGGATTGGAGGGAGTTTCAGAGAAGAGTTATAAATATGATTAGTGGGCTGAAGGGATTTGCTTACAAGGATAGTTTTAAAAGAGCTAAAAATACCTAGCTTGACTGAATAACAGTTTAGAGAAATATAACTGTCTGTAAGTAACATCACCAATACAGAATAATTCTTTAAGATGCCACAAAACAGAATAATTAAAGTTGGAGGATGAAACTCAGAGGACAATTTAGTGTATAGCGGGAGAAATGTCCTGACAGTTTGGTCACAGTCTGCATGTATGCCCAGTAAACAATACATAGAAAACAATTCTGTACAAAGAGATGATAGGATTAGATTTAAGAGATATTTTCCATCTCTATATTATTTGAAGATGGGAAAGTAAGAGACTGCACTTGAGGAAAGATCTAAGTTTGATATCACAATGTTGCATTCAATTTTTATGCGACAGATCACTTGAGTTAAAATCTTCCAGGACACTGGGATCATTTGGTCACCTTGTTTTCTCCTGTGCTGCCAGTTCCCTCTAGCTCCTTGCTGCAATGTTGTTCTTTCTCTGCCAAACATTTCTCACTGCTTCCAGGCCACCTCTTTCAGACTCCACCTAGTTCCAGGTCATTATGCCTGAGTGTGCATTTCACTTTTTTACTTGAACACCCTATTGTAACAGTGGACTGTGCACATACATTCCTAACCACACGAAGCAAATGACTTCTGAAAATTGTTTTTGGTGATGGAGGGGAAGGAGTAGATATTATACCATTATATGTTACTTAACAGAGTTGCATGCGGAAGCCTGCACAGTGTCTCCTCATACAGTTCTTAGCTGTAAGTAGGGTTGGTCCTTGACTTTCATAAGCACTAAAGCTTTCACTTTATGTAGCCAAGATACCCTGTTGCATTTTGACAGTTTAGGCAAAATGAGTATATGACAGAGCAAGCTTCTCTCTCAGCTGTTTCTCCAGTGAGTTTGGTTTCTGATCCCTATTTGTAATGAATATCTTGTTTCAGGTAATATTTTTCCCATTAGAATGCTAGAAGCTTAAGACTTCTTACAACCTGCTCTTAATGTGTACCTTTGCAAAATGTGTAAGTGACAATTGCTAGTGGTGGTCAGAGGTATAGCAACTTAAGAGCAGATTGACAACAGAATTGTTGAGCGTTTTTCTGCATCTTTTTAACCTAATTGCATCATCATGTTCTCCTGCCTCCCCCTTGATGTTAACCCCTTCTATTCTGATTAGCTCGCTGTAGGAGTTGTCAACTGTCACTTAACCCAAAACCTCAGAATATTTTGTTCTCTGCAAAGTTTCAAACCTACAAAATTCAAAAGTGTTATCCTGTGCTTTCTTATTAAACTAGTTGTGTGCACACAATGCTGTTACAATCTTTTAACATGGTGTAGTCCTGTCCGAATAGCAGGCTACATGAGTACTTTGAGGGTGATATCTGACTTAAACCAATGTAAGAAAAGCAATTCATAGTTAATGCTGATAGTGTCCTTAATGTAATGTGCCTCAGTTTTCTCTGCATATAGAAGTATAGAAAATTATCCATTTATCTGGTAAAGGATCATATCAACTGAAATACTTAAGATCTATTAATAACTTTGAGCCATGTGATTAATGTGTATTCCACCCAAATCCAATATTACGTTAACTTGGCTTTAGGTGTATGACTTTCCATTTTTAAATTTGAACATATTAATTAAAAAATATATACAAACTGAGAATTTTTAAAATGCTATTTAGGAGCCACTGTGATGGTCTCTGGCTAAAACCTTCATTATCTAAAACATATCTCATAACTTCTGAAAATATTTTGTAGGCTATAATTACTAGTATGGCCTGCCTAAATATGAACATATAATATCCGTTCTTAACACATTCACCTGCTAGGTGATCACTATAATCCTATTATACAAATATGCTGTTAAATATTTAGAAAGCCCAGATTTTTTTACTTGCTAGACAATTATAAGTCTGGACAGACTCCATAAATCCTTAAGAGCTGCAGATTATTCAGAATACGAATTACTGCACATATCAAGAAAATACAAACAAATTTTAAACTGTAATTTTGTCAGCCAGTTATGGCTGAGGGGAGAACAAGGGAACCCAAGACTTTAAGGGCATGTTTGTGGAATGTTCCTCTCACTGTATAGTGTGCTGAAGTGGGGACAACTTCTTTAAGCAAAGGTTTTATGGAATACCGAAGCGGGGTGTCATAAATATAAAGGGAAGGGTAAACCCCTTTGAAATCCCTCCTGGCCAGGGGAAAGCTCCTCTCACCTGTAAAGGGTTAAGAAGCTAAAGGTAACCTCGCTGGCACCTGACCAAAATGACCAATGAGGAGACAAGATACTTTCAAAAGCTGGGAGGAGAGAGAGAAACAAAGGGTCTGTGTCTGTCTGTATGCTGGTTTCTGCCAGGGATAGACCAGGAATGGAGCCTTAGAACTTTTAGTAAGTAATCTAGCTAGGTATGTGTTAGATTATGATTTCTTTAAATGTCTGAGAAAAGAATTGTGCTGAATAGAATAACTATTTCTGTCTGTGTATCTTTTTTGTAACTTAAGGTTTTGCCTAGAGGGGTTCTCTATGTTTTTGAATCTAATTACCCTGTAAGATATCTACCATCCTGATTTTACAGGGGGGATTTCTTTATTTCTATTTACTTCTATTTTTTATTAAAAGTCTTCTTGTAAAAACTGAATGCTTTTTCATTGTTCTCAGATCCAAGGGTTTGGGTCTGTGGTCACCTATGCAAATTGGTGAGGCTTTTTATCCAACATTTCCCAGGAAAGGGGGGGTGCAAGTGTTGGGAGGATTGTTCATTGTTCTTAAGATCCAAGGGTCTGGGTCTGTAGTCACCTAGGCAAATTGGTGAGGCTTTTTACCAAACCTTGTCCAGGAAGTGGGGTGCAAGGTTTTGGGAAGTATTTTGGGGGGAAGGACGCATCCAAACAGCTCTTCCCCAGTAACCAGTATTAGTTTGGTGGTGGTAGTGGCCAGTCCAAGGATAACGGGTGTAATATTTTGTACCTTGGGGAAGTTTTGACCTAAGCTGGTAAAGATAAGCTTAGGAGGTTTTTCATGCAGGTCCCCACATCTGTACCCTAGAGTTCAGAGTGGGGGAGGAACCTTGACACGGGGAAAGTTGGAAAACCAACCACTCATTGTAGAATAACAAAACACCATTCTATCCAGTAAACAGCAACTTTGATACAGAGTACTTGGTTCAGTAGTAGCTAGAGCTCCCTTCCTTCCCCGCTCTGAACTCTAGGGTACAGATGTGGGGACCTGCATGAAAACCTCCTAAGCTTACTTTTACCAGCTTAGGTTAAAACTTCCTCAAGGTACAAAATTATTTTACCCTTGGATTTCCACTGCCACCACCAAACTTTATCTGGGTTTACTGGGAAACGTAGTTTGGACACGTCTTTCCTCCCCAAATCCTCCCAACCCTTGCACCCCACTTCCTGGGGAAGGTTTGGTAAAAATCCTCACCAATTTGCATAGGTGACCACAGACCCAAACCCTTGGATCTTAGAACAATGAAAAAGCATTCAGTTTTCTTACAAGAAGACTTTTAATAGAAGTAAAGGAATCACCTCTGTAAAATCAGGATGGTAGATACCTTACATGGTAATTAGATTCAAAACATAGAGAATCCCTCTAGGCAAAACCTTAAATTACAAAAAAGACACACAGACAGAAATAGTCATTCTATTCAGCACAGCTCTTTTCTCAGCCATTTAAAGAAATCATAATCTAACATATACCTAGCTAGATTACTTACTAAAGTTCTAAGACTTCATTCCTGTTCTGTCCCTGGCAAAGACAGAATATAGACAGACACACAGACCCTTTGTTTCTCTCCCTCCTCCCAGCTTTTGAAAGTATCTTGTCTCCTCATTGGTCATTTTGGTCAGGTGCCAGCGAGGTTACCTTTAGCTTCTTAACCCTTTACAGGTGAGAGGATTTTTCCTCTGGCCAGGAGGGATTTTAAAGGAGTTTACCCTTCCCTTTATTTTTATGACAATCATTCTATCCAGTAAACAGTAGATTTGATGCAGAGTACTTGGTTCAGTAGTAGCTAGAGCTCCCTTACAGTTACTGGTTTTCTGGATTTCACTAATCCAGATGGAGATTAGCCATTTAGAGAATACAAACAAAATCAAAGCGTACTTGAAAATGAAGCTGAACTGGAATTGATCATATAATGGTTGTGATTTGGGGATATTAAATTAGATGCATAATGTAGTTACTGTGTCTGTAGCTTCTGTAGTGCTGTTAGCACACAATCAGTACATCATACTTTGGCAATAAAATATCTAGTCAGTCAAGAAAAATAGTCAACAAACAAATGTGTTGGTCAAGCTCTTCACTTAATGATGGCACCTTTTTATCCCTATTTAAAACTATGAAATCCACTCTGACACAGACTGACTTACACTAATGTACGTGTTTTAAGTAAATATTTGCTTGGCTTTCAATTATTTTTCTTTTTCTTTTCGCTCTGAATATGATGCACTGGCCAATAATGTGTTATAATGCAACACTTCTTTTAAGGGAACATTCAGCAGCTCCTGAGTAATCTCTACCCTGTTGTTTCTTTGAACACCCTTGTTTCTACCTCATCATCCGAAGTCCTTACTCACAGAAATGGGCCCCAGCAAATAACAGCAAGCCAACATTTTGTGCACTTAAGACCTGTTTTTTATAAACAAGTACACAGTAGTCCAAACTAACACACAATGTCTGTTGAGCTAGTCTTTACTGAAGGGGGCAGGTGGGAAGATGATTGCAATGTGGAGATTTTATGATTTGTCTATTTGTAATATACAGTTGTTTGTTCAGCCTTTTTCCAGCTTCCTGTTTCACCGTATTTAGTTTAAATAAAGCTGGTTGGTGTGGACTGCACACCTTCTGACTTCTTGCTTGACTTCTATTTTATTGGCTCCTTATACTGTAAACATTGCTACCATTAGTGTCAGTGAATTTAATGTGGTTTTCCCTGTTAAGTTTCCTGGGGAGACTGAAGCCTGACTCCAGTGCTTGTCTACACAGGGACACTAAGGAAAACTGATTCAAATTAACTAAATGTGCCAATTAAAAATGGATTCGTTTTACTGTATGAAACCCCTGTGTGGACACTCTCATTCAGAATTAAAGAGGCCCTAATCTGATTTAATTTGATTCACTTTGGAAGTGTAATCTCTGAATAAAGGCAAAACTGTGCAGTTTACTATAATTTGTGGCAGATTACTCAGAGCCACTCAGTTTCCATTTTGCTTGCAAGAGACCAGTACCTGGACGTTACAAGGAGAGGAGGATCAGGCGGACCCTTCATCCTGTTAGGGGTGTTTTCTCCTTTGAGTCTCTGGTTTCACACTTTCCCTGAAGTTCTTGGTTTCCCATCTATTAAATAAACTTAATTTTGCCCACCTCAGACAGGAGTTGAGGCTTAATTAAATAAACTTAATTTTGCCCACCTCAGACAGGAGTTGAGGCTTAATATTTATAAAGTAAGTTGACTTGTCTGATGACTTTATTTGAATGAAAAGGTATTTTTATTGTTAATGACCCAAATTCTATAATCAAATACATGAATGCAACTTCCATGGGCAAAACTTGCCTCAAAATGCTGTTATAAGAAAACCTATTTCTGCTTTCTCTGCCATGCTTTTATCTTAAGAAGAAGTGTGCTTGCATAGAAGGAGCTGTGGGGTAACTTGTAACTGCTGGCAATACACTGGTCGGAGCCTTTGGAGAGAAAGCAAAGTGCCTGTGCTGGCCTTCTAAGGTAGTTTGGGCTTGGTGGGAATATCACAGTGTAGGCAGGAAACTGTTCAGCCTTAAAAAATCCCCAGTCAGGAGGGAGTAAAATGTGGGTCTCTGCCCAAGAGATGTGATAGCTGGGAGCCAGAAGTCTAAAGTGGGTGCCCTTGAATGACCACAGGGGGGAAATACAGAAACTGTAACAGATCCTTGTTATGGTTTAGACATTTTAGTCAAAATAAATGGCCCCAATTTTTTTCCTCCTATGGAAACCTTATTGACCTCAGTGGAGTTGCATGAATGTAAATATGGGCAGAATTTGACCCACAATCTTTTTTAATTGTTTGAGAGTGGTTTGGAGGTTCTTTCATGTGAAATAAATATCAATGAAAGTTATTGTGTTTGGGAGTTTAATGGTTATATTTCTGGTGATGTTGAGTGAAGTGGAAATGGCAGCTTACACTTTTCATTAAGACTGTGGTTACTGATACTTGTATCAGCCAGGGAGTTCAACAGTAACTTACCTTTTCAGCAGTGTATGGGGGGATATCTGCAGAGTTGACAAGCAACTTGGCTTTGGAAGGGTGGTGCAAGTTCCCTGGAAAACTCCATGTAATCCCTTGAAAAGGCCCAGATCAAGAGCACCTGGGGGTAAATGTTATGACATCAAGCATGAATTTTAGTGTTGCCATCCTTTTTGTGTTAAATTCTTCAGTGGAAAGAAGGGCATCAGGAAGTATATTGAGAGAAGATTGTGAAGTTGTGCTACTAATTTGAAGTTTGTTACATCAAAATTGCTTTCATTAAGTTTGACGGCTTCCTTTATTTTTCCTTTTTACAGGCAGTGTTACTGTAGAAGATTAGTCAGATGCCTTCTGTACATTCTCCACATCACATGCTGTCTTATACAAGCTTTGAAACACTGACCACATAATTTAAATGAATGAATAGTTAGGTAAGCATAATGGAAGGCACTCATACTATCCTCCAATTGCACAGGCCCATTATGGAACTCTGTTACGTCAGCTTCTATCTTCCAAAGGGAAAGGTCAGAGGATTTACATACAAGGGCTGTGTAACTCTAGACAAATCCAATAAACGTTTTCATAACTGCTGTCAAGTAAGAGAAGGGTCAGAGACAGCAGAACCGAGAGAGCAACCTTATGAAAATGTTGGAGATATTTTTTTCAAGCAAACTACCACTAAAGATATTCTCAGTGAGCTGTATAAACTAACTGCTGAAAAAGAGAGGCTGTTAGCTAACCTGCTCAGTTCACACAACATTCTGGGTATTAAAATGGGAAATCAGGAGGGGATGCTACAGGATGCCTCTGGAGGACTGAAATTTAAAGATGATGATCTCTTAAGTTTCAAGGATCAGCAGGAAATCATTTTGGGATCCACAGATCAGAAACCCAAATTGAGAAACAAAAAGATGAGGAAAACTGGCAGAAGGAGAGAGAGCTTGGAGGAGTTCATAAACAAGAAAGTGAAAAAGAAGGTTCATGGCGATTTGGAACCTTCTGTGTTAAACAGGACAGACAAGCAACTGGAAAATAAAAGGACATTTCCCACCAAATGTTCTGCTGGCAGCTCTCCAGGTTCCTTTTCCAATTCTAATTGGCAGACAGTAGAAGACCAGGATGATTTACCATTTGACATAAATATACCACCAGAAAGATGGAGAAAAGATGGCGATTTTCTTGAGTGCAGTGGGACTTTGAAATCAGATACAGACCTGTCTGATTCTCTATCTGAATATGACAATGATGTATTTGGAAGTTGTATTACACATCCCAGTGCTGGTCTACTGGGTGATGCAGAGGCTACTCTTAAAGTAATGAAGGTGCAGCACAGCAGCCCTTTGTTGAACTCTTTCCAAGACAGTTTATCTAACAGATTTGAGGCCTTAAACGAGACTGCAGCAGCTGAAAGCCTGCATGGTTATGAGTATACTGAGCAGACCTACAGTGAGAAACCTGCAGCCAGAGTTGTTGCTAAAGTACAGGATTTGAGAAGGTGTATTCAGAAAGTTATAAAGACCCATACAGAGTCTGATGATAACCTTTCTTACACTGATACTCAAGAAGATAAGGAAACTGTTAAACCTGTTCTCTCTGAAGTGTGCAGTGAATTTATACCAAAAGCTGAGGTATTCAGTATAGGTGAAGCTACTGTAGACTCTAAGTACACTGTGATGCAGGAAAAGGAACGCAGTGGCTGTGTTTTGCAGTGCAAAGAAGAGAGACCGCAGATTACTGATGAGTCATGCAACCTTGTGGGAGCAGTCAATAAAACCCTTCTGAAAATTATCCAGAATGACAGTTTAGATGAAGCTGCAGAATGGAAGAGACTACAACAAATTACAAGAGCAGACAAAAACCTACCAGGCTCAATTTATGACAAAAGAGCTACCGTACCCCAGGAGAGCAACAAACGTCTGTTTTTAAATCTGCCAATACATTTAAGAACTGATATTTCTCAGACAAGCACTAACGTTAAACCAGAAGAGAAAAGGCCGCTATCACCCTCTATAGTTGCTGTCTGTAATGTTTTTAGAAATTCACATTCAGGATCCAACGCACACAAACAAATGTCACCTATTCCTTCTCCTTTATCTTCGAGATTGCCTAGTCCACAGCTGCATCATAGTATTCTTCCACTACCTACACAGAACACTGAGGAAGAATCTGTGTTGAATGACTATCGCAGTGGGAGATACGATGCCACAAACCTCTCCTTTGCTAATGATTTGGAATCACAGTTCTATCTGAAGTTTCCTGAATCTGGAGAATTGGGATTTTCTGTAAGACAACCGGGCCTACATCAGTGCACAACTGGAGAGTGTTTGGAAAAATGCACTATCCAAGAAAAACTAACTACTCAGACACAGCAGCAGCAGCTATGTTCAGGTTAGTCCCTATTTCAGACTATAAAAAATTCTGTCAAACTCTAAGCATCTCAGATGTGGTCTTTTTAATAATCACCAATTCTTAGGGCTTAAACAATGCATTTGCAATTAAAGTAGTTTGTTTACTATTTAAGGCTCTGATTCAAAATCTGATAATATATTTGGCTTTTATTAAAGTGATCATTATAGTTTGTGGTGTTTGCCAGATATTTAGGTTCACAACATTTATCACAAGCTGAATCTTTCACACATGTAAGATATTCATATCTACCATATGATATGCATCCAGTTATAAGTGCATTTCCTACACAGCGTGAAAATTTTTACTTGCTTATTTTCCTGTTTTATATGTTCTAGATTGTCAAATGGACCGAATATCTATTGTCAAAACCATTTTGTAGTTGATTTGGGTTATCAGATGGTATTTTGCACTTGTAGTGCAAGTAAATTAACTTATACTAACTTGGTTTAAGATTGGTGCTTTGGCCATGTAACTACAACAGATTCATATAAATGCTGTGATAACAAAATGTTTGTGTTTTAAAGTGTTGCACGTGAGAATCATGTTACAATATACTTGTATAATGTGAAATATATACTGCATGCTGGACAAATATCTCTGCATCTTGTTAACTGGCACAACAAGGCCCAGGTTCTTCTGGGAGATTGGAGTACTGGGGAGTTTTAGTTCTAGAGCATCTGGGTGTGAAGAACAAAGAGTTAGGGGAGGGGTGAGCATTCTTTGTGTGATTTTACAGCTTAAGGGAGACGGCTACACACTTCAGTGAATTCTCAAAGTTCTTCATAGATAAGGGAAATGAGAAGGAAACAGAACAGTGCTTCCATACCCGCAAAATGAAACTCTACTCACCACCTTCATAAAGATACTGTTAAAAAAAAAAAAAAAGTCACTACAGTTTTTCAAATCTTTTTATCCAATATCAAACTTTTGTCTAACTACAAATCACTGAACTCTAGAAGAGAATAGGATCCAGGTGCCAGATCCAGATTTTTTGGAACTGTTTTACCACGCTGTGTCTGGCAGGGGTGCTGGAACAAGTGATCTCTTCGGGTTTGTTTGTTGTTTTAAAGGCAAAAATCCAACATTTAGTGGTATGACTGTGAATGAAACTTTTCATACAGCTCTACACAAGCAATTCCTTCCTCACTTCCACAACTATCAACTCAAGTCATGAGACTAGAGAATCAAGATGACGACTATGACTCTTGTGCTGTTATGAATAGGTTTGGGTGGATATTTACGCTCTTTCATTCTGGGATACCCACTGCACGCTCCAGCAGTTTAAATTGGAATACTTAGCTGACTATGGATAGTAGTAGATGCGCTGAAAGCAGTTCCATGATTTGGTGGGCAGAGGATGCTCTCTATATATGCTTCCCTGGCTCTTTGCCATCACTTTATTTATAGCAAATAAAATGTTTTGGTGGCATTGGGCTTATATCTTTTCTTGCTCAGGTTGGTAGGGCTGCCAGGTGTCCAGTTTTTGACCAGAACGCACGATTGAAAAGGGACCCTGGCGGCTCCGGTCAGCACTGCTGACCGGGTTGTTAAAAGTCTGATCAGCAGTGCTGCAGGGCTGAGGCAGACTAGTCCCTACCTGTCCTGGCACCATGCTGCACCCCAGAAGCGTCCAGCGGGTCTGGCTCCTAGGCAGTGGGCCCATGGGGCTCCACGCACTGTCCCTGCCCCAAGCACCGGCTCTGCACTCCCATTGGAAGCTGATGGAAGGGCAGTGCCTGCAGGTGAGAGCAGCACACAGAGCCTTCTGGCCCCCCCGCCTAGGAGCTGGACCTGCTGGCTGCTTCCAGGGCCCAGCGCGGAGCCAGGACAGGCAGGGAGCCTGCCTTAGCCTTGCTGCACCGCTGACTGGGAGCCGGCCAAGGTAATCGCAGGCCCCAACCCCAGCCCTGAGGCCCCTCCCAAACTTGGAGCCCCCTCCTGCACCCCGAAACCTTCATCCCCATCCCCACCCAAGAGCCCTCACCCTGCCACACCTCAACCACCTGCCTCAATGCGCAGCCCCCTCCCAAACTCCAAATCCCTTAGCCCCACTCCGCAGCCTGGAGCCCCCTCCTGCACCCCAAACCCCTCATCCCTGGCCCCACCCAGAGCCTGTACCCCCAGTCCTGAGCCTGTACTTCCTTCCACACCGCAACCCCCTGCCTCAACCCACAGCCCCCTCCCGCATTCTGAATCTCTCAGACCCACCCCACAGCCTGCAGTCCCCCCCATACCTCAAACCCCTTATCCCCAGTCTCACACCCCCAGCTGGGGTCCACACCCCCTCCCAGACCCCAACTCCCTACCCCAGCCCAGAGCCCCCTCCCGCACCCTGAACCCCTCATTTCTGGTCCCACTCTGAAGCCCGCACCCCCAGTTAGAGCCCTCACCTGCTCCAGCACCTCAACCCCCTGCCCCAGCCCAGTGAAAGTGAATGAGGGTGGGGGAGAGCACGCCACCAAGGGAGAGGGAATGTAGTGAGCAGGGGTGGGGCCTCAGGCAGGGGAGAGGCCTCAGGGAAGGGGCAGGGCTATGGTGTTCAGATTTGTACGATTAGAAAGTTGGCAACCCTACAGGTTGACTATCCATCCTTCACTTCAACATACGGATTTCTGTATCTCTTCACTTATACTTGTACTGAAGTGCAACTGCTGGCCCACTAAGCAGGCCACAGCTTTCATTTTATCAAGTGAACTATTAGCTGGACAGAATTTATGGTCCAAAAGTACTTCATTAGTAGAATTCTTGAGAATTGTTTCTACGGGCAGTAATGCTGTTTGAATTATCAAAGTCCAAATTAAAAGTTTAAGAAGAGATTAAGGCTTGCAAGAAATAATTAAATAACTCCCGTTTTGAAGTTTCTGTAGCCTACCATGCCATGCAAACTTTGCTGCCATAGAGGTCTAAAACCAAACCCTCTGTAGCTGCTGTTTAAATGTTAACATTTAAAACACTATGGAAACTTGTACCATTTTTCTGAGGACATATATTTCTGTGTATATTAAATGATGAGCAAGCCTTGTTGTTAGTTGTTCACTGTGGTAAGAGAAGCAAAGGGGATTTCTATTATTTGGATCTAGTTGGAGATCATCTGATAATGTTACATATTTGAGTTGGCTTTGTGAGATGCTGCAGTGTTTTCTTTACATTTTAGTAGCCAGAAGTTGATTGCCATGTCTCAAATGGACATGACATCATCATGGGCAGTTCAGTCAGGCCCCAATTCCTGCAAATGCTTATGCACATGCTTAACTGGGTTACTTGTGCATGTGCTTAGCTTTACCACTATAAGTAGTCACAGGGGGATTGCTTAGGGTAGTGAAAGAACACACATAAGTCTTTATAGGATCACGGCCACAGTGTGTATAGTTCACAAAAAGAAGTGTATGGTAGGGGGTTTGTGCTGCCAAAGACTTGACTGCAGTTCTTGGGCTACATCATAAATACACTTGTGAGGCCTCTGTCTATCTTACTGTTACAATCAAGTTGAGGACCTGATTACAAATATCTGTTCTGTCAGACCCACCCATTCAAAAGTCACGTATCACGTCCATCCAGATCGTGAGATTCTATAAAAACAAGAAATGTTGTCTTCCTTTTTTTTTTTTTTTTTAAACTGTAAGTTAAGATTCTTGCATGTCTCCCGGAGCTGTGGCTTTAAAGAAACTACCAAATATCATGAGACTCACAATAAGATCATGTGCGGACGTTGCTTCAGTTAAATTACCGTCTTACATAAGACCATAAGAACGGCCATACTGGGTCAGACCAAAGGTCCATCAAGCCCAGTATCCTGTCCTCTGACAGTGGCCAATGGCAGGTGCCCCAAAGGGAATGAACAGACAGGTTATCATAAAGTGATCCATGCCCTCTCACATAATCCTAGCTTCTGGCAAACAGAGGCTAGGGACATCATTCCTGCCCATCCTGGCTAATAGCCATTGATGGGCCTATCTTCCATGAATCTATCTAGCTCCTTTTTGAACCCCGTTATAGTACTGGCCTTCACAACACCCTCTGGCAAGAAGTTCCAGAGGTTGACAGTGCGCTGTGTGAAAAAATACTTTCTTGTGTTTGTTTTAAACCTGCCACCTATTAATTTCATTTGGTGGCCCCTTGTTCTTGTATAATGATAAGGAGTAAATAACACTTCCTTATTTACCTTCTCTAGACCTCTATCATATCCCCCCTTAGTCGCCTCTTTTCCAAGCTGAAGAGTCCCAGTCTTATTAATCTCTCTTCAAATGGAAGCTGTTCTGTACCCCTAATAATTTTTGTTGCCCTTTTCTGAACCTTTTTCAATTTCAGTATATCTTTTTTGAGATGGGGCGACCATATCTGCACGCAGTATTCAAGGTGTGGGCATACCATGGATTTATATAGAGGCAATATGATACTTTCTGTCTTATTATCTATCCCTTTCTTGATGATTCCCAACATTCTGTTTGCTTTTTTGTCTGCCGCTGCACACTGAGTGGATGATTTCAGAGAACTATCCACAATGACTCCAAGATCTTTTTCTTGAGTGGTAACAGCTAATTTAGACCCCATCATTGTATATGTATAGTTAGGATTATGTTTTCCAATGTGCATTACTTTGCATTTATCAACATTAAATTTCATCTGCCATTTTGTTGCCCAGTTATCCAGTTTTGTGAGATCCTTTTGTAGGATTCACAATCCTTCACAATCTGCCTGGGACTTAACCTTTCTTGGGTAGTTTTGTATCATCTGCAAATTTTGCCACCTCACTGTTTACCCCTTTTTCCAGATAGTTTATGAATGTGTTAAATAGCACTGGGCCCAGTACAGATCCCTGAGGTACACCATTATTTATCTCTCTCCATTCTGAAAACTGACCATTTATTCCTACCCTTTGTTTCCTATCTTTTAACCAGTTACCAATCCATGAGAGAACCTTCCCTCTTATCCCATGACAGCTTATTTTGCTTAAGAGCCTTTGGTGAGAGACCTTGTTAAAGGCTTTCTGAAAATTGAACTACACTATATCCACTGGATCTCCTTTGTCTGCATGCTTGTTGACCCCCTCAAAGAATTCTAGTAGATTGGTGAGGCATGATTTCCCTTTACAAAAACCATGTTGACTATTTCCCAACAAATTATGTTCATCTGTGTGTCTGACAATTATGTTCTCTAAGATAGTTTCAACCAGTTTGCCTGGTATTGAAGTGCGGCTTACTGGCCTGTAGTTGCCAGGGTCACCTCTGGAGCCCTTTTTAAAAATTGGCATCACATTAGCTATCCTCCAGTCATTTGGTACAGAAGCTGATTTAAAAGATAGGTTACAGATGACAGTTAATAGTCCTGCAATTTCACATAAGAGTTCCTTCAGAACTCTTGGGTGAATACCATCAGGTCCTGGAGACTTATTACTGTTTAGTTTATCAATATGTTCCAAAACCTCCTGTAATGACACCTCAATTTGGGACAGTTCCTCACATCTGTCACCCAAAAAGAATGGCTAAGCTTTGGGAATCTCCCTCACATCCTCAACAGTGAAGATTGATGCAAAGAATTCATTTAGTTTCTCCGCAACGGCCTTATCGTCTTTGAGTTACATGTTTATATAGTCTAACACACAGGGCCTCCATTTGATTGGGGTTTTTGGGTACAACTGAAATATAAATAATAATGTAAATATAAATAATAATGACTTATAGTAGAGACAGGAGACTTATTATGCTAACTATTAACTGGGACCTGAAGAGACATCCAGTGAAGTTGAGTCCCATCTATGATATGAATTAGAAGCATGTTGCAACCAGATCCCCTGACTCAGCTGTAACTCTAGTGTAGACAAGACCTAAATCACATGCTTCCATACTTGAACTTGGAATCCCCTAAAGTCTCCGTTGCCAAAACTATCATGTATTTGCTTGAAGGGAGAGCATCTAGTTTTAAAATTTTGAATAGGATAATTTTTGAGTTCATATGAAAAAAATGTCACAAGGGTCTTGTATATTATAATCCTTTTTCTTACAATGAAAAGCAGCTCAGCTTTCCTGTCACTGAGATGTCCTCCTAGGTCAGAACAAAAACTAAGTGATCAAACCCCATTATTTGGATGCACAATGATTTTGTTTTCTTTTCCTGTTTTAGTGCCAAACAAATAGAAGTGTCAGAATAAAAATGTTAAACATAGAGGAATTAATTCCATTCTCACAAAAATACATCAAATATATATTAAGGCCGTCAAGCGATTAAAAAAATTAATCACTATTAATGTGATAAAAAAATTGTGATTAATCACACTCTTAATAATAGAATACCATTTATTTAAATGTTTTTGATGTTTTCTACATTTTCAAATATATTGATTTCAATTACAACACAGAATACAAAGTGTACAGTGCTCACTTTATTTATTTTTTATTACAAATATTTGCACGGTAAAAAACAAAAGAAATAGTATTTTTGAATTCACCTAATACAAGTACTGTAGTACAATCTCTTTATCATGAAAGTTGAACATACAAATGTAGAATTATGTACAAAATATAACTACACTCAAAAATAAAACAATGTAAAACTTTAGAGCCTACAAGTCCACTCAGTCCTATTTCTTGTTCAGCCAATCACTTAGACAAAAAAGTTTGTTTACATTTGCAGGCGATAATGCTGCCTGCTTCTTGTTCACAATGTCACCTAAAAGTGAGAACAGGTGTTCTCATGGCACTGTTGCAGCTGACCTCACAAGATATGCCAGATGTGCTAAAGATTCATATGTCCCTTCATGCTTCAACCACCATTCCAGAGGACATACGTCCATGCTGATGACAGGTTCTGCTTGATAAAAATCCAAAGCGGTGTGGACTGACTCGTTCATTTCTATTATCTGAGTCAGATGCCACAAGCAGAACGTTGATTTTCTTTTTTGTTGGTTCAGGTTCTGTAGTTTCTGCATCGAGTGTTGCTCTTTTAAGACTTCTGAAAGCATGCTCCACACCTCGTCCATCTCAGATTTTGGAAGGTACTTCAGATTTTTAAACGTTGTGTTGAGTGCTCTAGATATCTTTAGAAATCTCACATTGGTACCTTCTTAAAATGTTCTTTAAAAGTGTTCTTAAAATGAACAATATGTGCTGGGTTATCGTCCGAGACTGCTATAACATGATATATAGGGCAGAATGCAGGTAAAACAACCAGAGACATACAATTCTCCCTCAAGGAGTTCAGTCACAAATTTAAATTAACACATTTTTTTTAAATGATAGTCATCAGCATGGAAGCATATCCTCTGGAATGGTGGCCGAAGCAAGAAGGGGCATACGAATATTTAGCATATCTGGCATGTAAATACCTTGCAATGCTGGCTAAAATGTCCCATGCAAAATGTCCCATGTGAACGCCTGTTCTCATTTTCTGGTGACATTGTAAATAAGAAGCGGGCAGACTTGTCCTGGGGCAGATTTTTTGCCTCCAAAAGGTAAAACCTTTCCTCCAGCTCCACCCAGCAGTCTCTCCACCCTTAAGGAATCTATCTCAGCAGCAGGGACTGTACCTTTTGTAAAGGAAATGTTCACGCTAGTAAACAAAACTCCAGAGAAACTATTCAGAGATGTTTTTATATTTAAATAATACAGAGTGACACTCTGTCACATTGCTTTAGGAAATAGTGTCTGGGACAGGAGAAAGAACAGGAGGTACTTGTGGCACCTTAGAGACTAATAAATGTATTAGAGCATAAGCTTTCGTGGGCTACAGCCCACTTCATCAGATGCATAGAATGGAACATATAGTTATATACACACATACAGATAAGTTGGAAGTTACCATACAAACTGCACGAGGCTAATGTCAGATTTGTGTCTATTTATTCTTTTGCGTAGAGACTGTTCAGTTTGGCCAATGTACATGACAGAGGGGCATTGCTGGCACATCATGGCATATATCACATTGGTAGATGTGCAGGTGAACGAGCCCCTGATGGCATGGCTAATGTGATTAGGTCCTATGATGGTGTCACTTGAATAAATGTGGACAGAGTGGGCATCGAGCTTTGTTGCAAGGATAGGTTCTTGGGTTAGTGTTTTTGTTGTGTGGTTGCTGGTGAGTATTTGTTTCAGGTTGGGGGGCTGTCTGTAAGCAAGGACTGGCCTGTCTCCCAAGATCTGTGAGAGTGATGGGTTGTCCTTCTGGATAGGTTGTAGATCTTTGATGATGCGTTGGAGAGGTTTTAGTTGGGGGCTGAACGTGACGGCTAGTGGCGTTCTGTTGTTTTCTTTGTTGGGCCTGTCCTGTAGTCGGTGACTTCTGGGTACTCTTCTGGCTCTGTCAATCTGTTTCTTCACTTCAGCAGGTGGGTATTGTAGTTTTAAGAATGCTTGATAGAGACCTTGTAGGTGTTTGTCTCTGTCTGAGGGATTGGAGCAAATGCGATTGTATCTTAAACCTTGGCTGTAGACAATGGATCATGTGGTGTGTCCTCGATGGAAGCTGGAGGCATGTAGGTAAGTATAGAGGTCAGCAGGTTTCCGATATAGGGTGGTGTTTATGTGACCATCGCTTCTTAGCAAAGTAGTGTCCGGGAAATGGACCGCTTATGTGGACTGGTCCACACTGAGGTTGATAGTGGGATGGAAATTGTTGAAATCATGGTGGAATTTCTCAAGGGCTTCTTTTCCCATGGGTCCAGATGATCTACCAATGTGATGCCATGATGTGCCAGCAATGACCCTCTGCCATGTACATTGGCCAAACTGGACAGTTTCTACGCAAAAGGATAAACGGACACAAATCGGACATCAGGAATCATAACATTCAAAAACTGGTAGGAGAACACTTCAACCTCTCTGGCCTCTCAGTAAAAGATTTAAGGGTGGAAATTTTGCAACAGAAAAGCTTCAAAAACAGACTCCAATGAGAAACTGATGAATCTGAATTAATATGCAAACTAGATACCATTAATTTGGGTTTGAATAGACACTGGGAGTGGCTGGGTCATTACACATATTGAATCTATGTCTGTAAGTTAAGTATTCTCACACCTTCTTGTCAATTGTCTAAATGGGCCATCTTGATTATCACTACAAAAGTTTTTTTCTCCTGCTGATAATAGCTCATGTGACAAAGTTCCTGCTCTACCTTGGTGGGTCTTGTGCTTATTGGCGGATCTGCTCGCCTTGGAGCTTCACGGCAGCCCCTCAGCTTGGCCGTTTTTCTGAACCCACAGTCCAGGTCAACTCCTCCTGTGTCTGACCAGGAGTTGGGAGGATCTGGGGGGAACCCGGGCCCACCCTCTACTCTGGGTTCTAGCCCAGGGCCCTGTGGAATGCAGCTGTCTAGAGTGCCTCCTGGAACAGTTGTGCAACAGCTACAACTCCCTGGGCTACTTCCCCATGGCCTCCTCCCAACACCTTCTTTATCCTCACCATAGACCTTCTTTCTGGTGTCTGATAATGCTTGTACACCTCAGTCCTCCAACAGTCCGCGTTCTCACTCTCAGCTCCTAGTGCCTCTTGCTCCCCGCTCCTCACACGCACACCACAAACTGAAGTGAGATCCTTTTTAAAACCCAGGTGCCCTGATTAGCCTGCCTTAATTGATTCTAGCAGCTTCTTGATTGGCTGCAGGTGTTCTCATCAGCCTGTCTTAATTGTCTCCAGAAGGTTCCTGATTGTTCTGGAACATTCCCTGTCACCTTATCCAGGGAAAAAGGGACCTACTTAGCCTGGGGCTAATATATCTGCCTTCTATTACTCTCCTGTAGCCATCTGGCCTGATCCTGTCACAATAGATCTTACTATATGTTTCATTCTATGCATCCGATGAAGTGGGCTGTAGCCCACGAAAGCTTATGATCTAATAAATGTTAGTCTCTAAGGTGCCACAAGTACTCCTGTTCTTTTTGCAGATACAGACTAACACGGCTTCTACTCTGGGACAGGAGAGAGACCAGTGGTATTTTTCTCAAATTCACTGAAGCACATCCATGGTTAGAATAGGAAACTGAAAGTAAGCATTCCAAATTCTGGCAAAGCCTCTGTGACCTTGGGTGACTCACCCAATATTTGTGCCTCGGTTTCCCCATCTTTAAATTGTGTGTAAAACCTACTTCATAAGGGTGTATTGAACATAACTAATGTTAGTAAACTTTAAACTTATTGGCTTAAAGGTTTTAGGTACATTAAGTACAAAGTATCATATTACAATGTGTGTGTGTGTGTGTGTGTGTGTGTGTGTGTGTGTGTGTACACACCATAGGTGGAGCTGGCAGTGCCACCTGTTATTCAAGTTGCCCAGCACTTCCCATTTGAAGACCCTGTTTTCAGTTGCTTATAACTTTATCAGACTTTTACTGTTTGGGCTAAATATTTCCATGCTGGGTGGGTGTTTGCATCAGACTGAATTGTTTTGAATAGATTCAGCCAAAATGGTTCAGCTGATTCCAAAAACAAGGTGGGGGGAGGGGGAATGTGGGGATTTGCCTTTGTGACAGGGATGTGCCTATTGCTATACATATGAAAATCAGCCCAATTTGGCCAAGTTATAATCCTTTAGAAAATCTCAGTTTACACATGTTCTGTAGAAATACATTAGTTTGGCAGCTAAACTCTTTCAAGATTCCATCCACACTGAACATAGGTGAGGGCATGGCTCAAGCCACTGCTTCTCCCCTGTGATGCCCTATTGCTAAAGGAAGGTGTGCTAGGAGAAAGGGGAGATGAACTGCTGATGACTTTTATTTTCAGAAAACGTTTCCTGTGTTCTTAAACTTTCATTCCTGAAACATTGCTAAGGAAATTCCTTTTTTCCACATGAACCATAAAAGTCCAATTCTACATGACTTTACTTCCAATATAAAACCACCTTAGGAAAAGGAAATTAAAGATGATATTGCCTTGGCTTGTGCCTAGAGATACCTATTGAAGTCTGGTAGTTCTACCTGTGTGTGTGTTTCCTATCGTATGGCTATATTTAGAAATAATAGGATGAGTTAAGGACTGAGTCAGTCCTAGTTTTGAATTTGTTTGATTGTGTTTGGTTTGACTTTCTTGATTAGTAGTATGTATGGGGCTTTGCTAATAAAATTGTAACTGAAAATTTAAATGCAGATAAGGTTTCATCTCAGCAGTTTAATGTAGGTGGCAAAAGTAATGAATATTAAGTTCTTCTTTGAATGATTGCACATATCCATTCCACTTTAGATGCGTGCATGCCCAGCACACTAGTGTTGGAGATTTTTCCTTTGGTGGTACCCATTGGGTCTTGTGTGATCCTCATAGCACTAGTTGGCCACACCAGCATTGGTTCTCCAGTCTGCAGCGCCCTCTCTGCCGGGTTTCCTTTAACATTACCTACAGAACCCGACCTGATTTCCAAGAACAACAGTCTGTTGCTATTTCTCTGTCTGTCACTCTCCATCTTATGACCTGGATACTCCATGCTCAAGAAGTGAAGCTTAGGGGAATGTGCAAAACATTCTCCTGAATCAGCAGGAAACCATCTATTAGATCATACTGACCTGTTGAAGTGAAAGCAATTCTCCTTATGGTCAAAGCAGAAGGGTGTTCTGCCAGTCCTGGCCTCTATCCAACATATTTTGGACTATTTATCCCACCTGAAACAACAAGGCCTGTCAATTTAGTTCCATCAGAGTTCAACTGGCAGCTATCTCTGCTTTTCACCCACCAATTATGGATCGCTTAGTGTTTTCTAATCCTATGTCAGTCAGATTCTGAAAGAGTCTGGACATGTTATGGAGATCATGGATCCCATTCCTCCCTGGAACTTAATCTGGTGCTAACAAGGTTGATGGGTTTGCCCTATGAATGTGACTGCTCTTTGCTGCATCTAACCATGAAAACAACTTTTTGGTAGCTATTAACAGGGGTGGCGGAATTACGAGCACTGGTAGCTGACCCACTTGACACAATTTTTTTTATAAGGACAAGGGATACTTTCATCCACATCTGAAATTCCTAACTTAAGTAGAATTGGACTTCCACCTCAATCAAGTCATATATTTACTGACTTTCTTTCTTAAGAATAAGAAGAGGCTCCATTCCTTGGATGTAAGAAGGGCATTGGATTTTTACTTGGACAGAAGTAGGTCTTTTAGATCATCAGCCCAGCTGTTCATGTCAGTTGCAGATAGTATGAAAGGTGCAGAGGATTTTGTCCTAGATTTCATCCTGCATATGTCTGTTACTACATTTCCAATGTACCCCCTCCAAGCAAGGCGGTAGCACACGCTACAAGATCTCAAGCAGCTTCCACAGCTTTTGGCTCTAGTACCTATAACTTGCATTGGTAGAGCTGCAGCTTGGTCATCAGTATATACCTTTGCTACTCATTATACTATATCTAATCATTCAAGAGATGATGCCAAGTTTGGACAAGCAGTTCTTCAGTCATTGTTCAGGTAAACTCTGAAACCCACCTCCTGAATTGAATTGCTTGTAAGTCACTTAAAGTGGAATGGACATGTGCAGTCACTAACATGTTCTGTAACCGTTGCTGTTCTTTGAGATGTGTTGTGTGTCCGTTCCACGACACACTCTCCTTCCCTTCTATATCACAATCTGATAAGAAGGAACTGAGGTGGTGGTCTGGGAAAGCTCCACCCTTTATACCATTATGCAGTAATATGAAATAGCTAAGAGCACATATGCCGTCCTGAGAGGTACCACTAAAGGAAAATCTGACTCTGGCGCACTGAATACACACACACACTTGATATGGAATGGCCATGCGCAACACATCTTGAAGAACAACAGTTACAGAACAGGTTAATAAGTGGTTTTTACTGCTTGAATTTTATATTGGTATGCAGGGCTTGTGTTAACTAACTAGCTCTTTGATTTGAAAATAGATAAAAGCAATAAGACGAATTCAGTAACTAGGTCTTGTGATCTTCTCTTGTACCGTGGCTTTGGAAAAAATCAGTTTTATAGAAACAAAGCTCTCTTTAAAGACTCTTAGAATAGAACACAGCTGATATTATACTGATTCTTTATGCTTTTTGTTTGAAGAATGAAAAGGGTTTGTAAATATCTTCTCTAAGTGGTTGAGATAATTGCTAATTAGCATTTTAAAAATACTATGGGTTTTGTCCATAAATAATTTTCATTTCCTGAGGTGAGTTTGCACATAAGTCACATGGAAAAATCATGCGGTTTCTCACGTGTAATTCGCATGAAAATGGTATACATGAACATTACTTGGTTCACAACAGAAAATTCAATGTGAATACTCTGAGCATTTTGCAAAGAGTATAAAGAATGAAGAGGTTGGGGTAAGACCACTCCCTTTTCTGGTTTTAATACATTCTAATTCAGAAATGAACGTAGATATGTATGATTTTGAAAACCTCAAGTTGGCACACTGCAATCTCACTTTGTTCATTTTTCTAAGTAACAGAAAGAAAGCACATATCCATTGCAGAAACTCATAAGGTTAACTTACTCTTGTTCACATACATGATCTATTGTTTGATTTAAATTTGAAAGTAATTTTTAGTTATTTATGATCACTACCTTTTTTGCTATAAAATATGTTACAATTTGGATTTAAGATAACTGGGTTTCATGTTGGATCCAATGGTAACTGAATGGAGCTGGAGTGACACAGTGCAATGTATACTTGAGAACACAAGAGGGAGCTGGGAGAAGGTGTAAAGGAGGACATAGTGGGAGAGCTGCCACATTTTTGTGGTTTGCTTAAATAAGGCATCTGGTTTAATCCTACAGATGGCTTGCTCACCTTAGTCAAAATACAGTTTGTGACCTTCCCTTTCCCCTCAGCTTGCCTTCCTTTCCCTTCCCTCTCCTACAACTTTCTCCTCCTTCTCCCCTGTCTCAGATGCAGCAATTTCTTGTCTGCTCTCCTCTTCCTCTTGCCCTAGTGACCCTGTCCCATCCCCTCTCCTGATCTCCCTTGCACCCACACTCATGCCCTATCTTACTCTTCTCCTCAACCTTTCACTCCCCTCTGTCTCTTTCCTCTCAAAATAGAAGCATGCTTTATTCTCTCTCATCTTAAAAAGTCCTAAACAAAACCAACCAAAACCCCAAGCCATGCTTAACACCACTTGTCTCGCCAGCAACTGCCCCTTCTCCCTCTCATCTCTAAGCTCATTGAACGTGCTGTTTACAATCGCTGCAGTTCCTCTCCTCCATTTCCATCCTACACTCTCTCCAGTACAGCTTCCACTCCAGGCACTCCATTGAAACTGCTTTCATCAAAGTCTCTAATAGCTTCCTAGCCAAAGCTCAGAACCAGTATTCCTTCCCCATCCTCCTTGACCTGTCAGCTGCATGCAACGCCATCAGCCATGCTCCTTTTCTTGAAATCTTCTCTCCTTTGGCTTCTGTGATTCTGTCCTCCCCTGATTCTTTTTCTACCTCTCTAACTGCTCCTTCAGCATGTCCTTTGGAGGATTTTTCTCATTCCCTTCCTCCACCTTTCTGTGGGGTTTCCTCAGGGGTCTGTTCTTGGTCTCCTCATCTTCTCCCTCCACATCTTAGCTCTTGGTAATCTCAACTGCAAAGAAATTAAATTACCATGTCTACGCTGATAACTCGCATCTCTACTTGTTTTCTTCTCGCCACACTAAAATCTCAGCCTCTCTCTGACATCTTGTGGACGTCTAGCCATTAGCACAAACTCAGCAGATCTCTTAATCTTCCTCTCCTGCCCACAAGCCTTCCAGGCTATGTCTAAATTTTGCAGATTCTTTCTCCAGAACATCTCTAAGATATCACCTTTCCTATCTGTCTAATCAAATAAAACTCTTGTCCAGGCTGTCATCTCACGTCTCAGTTGCTGCAACATCCTTTTCTCTAGCCTTCAGAAATGCAATCTTGACCTGCTCGTATCCATTCAGAATGCTGCTGCAAAGATCATTTTCCTACCCCATCATTTTGACCACATCACCCCTTTCTTTCCATTCCAACATTGGCTTTGCTTTCTCTGTCACATCAAACATGCGCTATTTGTCTTTACTTTTAAGACCCTTCACAGCATGTTCCCACCCTATCTATCATCTCTCATATGCTATCTCGAAGCCAACTCCCATCTCCGATTGGCCCATGATGCCAATCTGCATAGCCCACTTGTTAAACTGTCAAAGAAGCACCTTCATGCTTTCTCCCATGCTGCCCCTCGTGTGGAAGAAGCTCCCTGTAAACTTCCTCAAAACTACCTCACTATCTTCCTTCAAAACCCTTCCTAAAACTCTCCTTTTCTGTGACGCCTATGCTAAACTTGACAAAAGTAGGCCACCGGTATGATGAGACCACTGTCTATCATGCTAACATTGTTTTCTTGTACTCCCCCATTTGTCTGTATGGTATCCTCTGTCTCTTGGCTTCTGCTTGGTCTTTGCCCCAAAGAGCTTACAATCTACTTATTTTTGTTCTGTGTTTGCATAGCGGCTAGTACAATGGAATCCTGGTCCATGACTAGGATTCCTGCGTGCTACATAATACAATATATATAAAAAAATTTAATATAAACGGTTGATAGGTAAACAGTGAAGAATATGTACCAGGAAGTGAAACATGGTTTTAGCCAGTAAGGCTAACTTTTAACTGAAATATACACCTATTTTTAAAAAGGGGAGAGGTATTGAAGAAATGTCAACAGTTTCCTGGAGGAAAAGAGTAATTTTAAACGTAAAGTCTACATCTTAAGAAACTAATACAATAAAAAAATACTTAGTATTTGGTATGGATCCAAAACAAAACAACAGTCACATTAAAAGGCAAGATAATCAGCATAGTTATGACATTTTGAGCTGTTACCAAATAGTATCTGTTTGCATACAGCTATTCCCTACTTTAATAGATGGACATGAATTTCCATTTCTCCTCAGATCTGCAAAATTTGTTCCACTCCATTCAACCCTCCAAATACTTGAATAAGAGTGACTAACAGAAAATTAGTACGTTTGTATCCCACTTAAATTTGATGACATGGCTTTTGGATGAACTGTTTGGAATCATCTCAGTGTGTCAAGTCAAAACATTCTTAGGAAACCCTTAATCAACATATCATTTATATGGTATAGTAAGAGCTTCTTCCAAGTTTTGGGACAGTAATATTATGTTATCCATCAGTGCTTGTGTTCTATATTTAAATAGGAGAAAGCTACTTCTAAGAGTCTAGTGTGATAGTTGGATTTTTCAATCTCGTAAGGTGCTTGGGTAGCACAGTTACTAAGTGTGATATAAATATTTAGCTCTCTAGATATATCATTTTGTTTCCAAGTATATTCAGCACAATCTCTCACTCAGATGCCATCATCAGGCAATTTGACCCTTTCATCCTTACTTTAAAATGTCTTAGGTACTGTATCTGTTGCATCACTTCTTAACGTGATACTATAGATCACCAAGACTCCTGTCCAGTGAAGCTAAAACTTTAAAATACTGTTAACAATATGGTACTGTAAATCCATGCTGCACGCTTGACTTAGTCTGTAGGTGTACAGTAGTATGGCTTAATGGTGAAATCCTAGCGGATCTTAAACATAAAAAAGAAGCTTACAAGAAGTGGAAGGTTGGACATATGACCAGGGAAGAGTATAAAAATATTGCTCGGGCATGTAGGAATGTTATCAGGAGGGCCAAATCGCACCTGGAGCTGCAGCTAGCCAGAGATGTCAAGAGTAACAAGAAGGGTTTCTTCAGGTATGTTGGCAACAAGAAGAAAACCATCCGAGAGTGCTGAAGGAATTGGCGGCTGTGATTGCAGAGCCACTGGCCATTATCTTTGAAAACTCGTGGCGAACCGGGGAAGTCCCGGATGACTGGAAAAAGGCTAATGTAGTGCCAATCTTTAAAAAAGGGAAGAAGGAAGATCCTGGGAACTACAGGCCAGTCAGCCTCACCTCAGTCCCTGGAAAAATCATGGAGCAGGTCCTCAAAGAATCAATCCTGAAGCACTTGCATGAGAGGAAAGTGATCAGGAACAGTCAGCATGGATTCACCAAGGGAAGGTCATGCCTGACTAATCTAATCGCCTTTTATGATGAGATTACTGGTTCTGTGGATGAAGGGAAAGCAGTGGATGTATTGTTTCTTGACTTTAGCAAAGCTTTTGACACGGTCTCCCATAGTATTCTTGTCAGCAAGTTAAGGAAGTATGGGCTGGATGAATGCACTATAAGGTGGGTAGAAAGCTGGCTAAATTGTCGGGCTCAACGGGTAGTGATCAATGGCTCCATGTCTAGTTGGCAGCCGGTATCAAGTGGAGTGCCCCAAGGGTCGGTCCTGGGGCCGGTTTTATTCAATATCTTCATAAATGATCTGGAGGATGGTGTGGATTGCACTCTCAGCAAATTTGCGGATGATACTAAACTGGGAGGAGTGGTAGATACGCTGGAGGGGAGGGATAGGATACAGAAGGACCTAGACCAATTGGAAGATTGGGCCAAAAGGAATCTGATGAGGTTCAATAAGGATAAGTGCAGGGTCCTGCACTTAGGACGGAAGAACCCAATGCACAGCTACAGACTAGGGACCGAATGGCTAGGCAGCAGTTCTGCAGAAAAGGACCTAGGGGTGACAGTGGACGAGAAGCTGGATATGAGTCAGCAGTGTGCCCTTGTTGCCAAGAAGGCCAATGGCATTTTGGGATGTATAAGTAGGGGCATAGCGAGCAGATCGAGGGACGTGATCGTTCCCCTCTATTCGACATTGGTGAGGCCTCATCTGGAGTACTGTGTGCAGTTTTGGGCCCCACACTTCAAGAAGGATGTGGATAAATTGGAGAGAGTCCAGCGAAGGGCAACAAAAATGATTAGGGGTCTGGAACACATGAGTTATGAGGAGAGGCTGAGGGAGCTGGGATTGTTTAGCCTGCAGAAGAGAAGAATGAGGGGGGATTTGATAGCTGCTTTCAACTACCTGAAAGGGGGTTCCAAAGAGGATGGCTCTAGACTGTTCTCAATGGTAGCAGATGACAGAACGAGGAGTAATGGTCTCAAGTTGCAGTGGGGGAGGTTTAGATTGGATATTAGGAAAAACTTTTTCACTAAGAGGGTGGTGAAACACTGGAATGCGTTACCTAGGGAGGTGGTAGAATCTCCTTCCTTAGAGGTTTTTAAGGTCAGGCTTGACAAAGCCCTGGCTGGGATGATTTAACTGGGAATTGGTCCTGCTTCGAGCAGGGGGTTGGACTAGATGACCTTCTGGGGTCCCTTCCAACCCTGATATTCTATGATTCTATGATTCTATGAAGAGAATTAAGCAAAACTGAATATTCAGGACAAAGCCTTTGAGTTTACAAGATCCGGTTAAGACTGACCTTGATAGATACTGTGAGCAAATAGCTCCAGTTTTAATTGAACGACTTCCCAGCATGACAAGCTTAAGCAGCAGTTGTATTTTTGTCTCTATATAACATGTGACTTTCCAGTCAAAGCCAATCACTGAAGGGTAGCCAAGTGAATTAAATTGGAATGAAAAATCAAAGGCAGCTTAAGGCTTCATGCTGGTCATAGATTAACAATTTTATGTTGCTGTGGAACAAAAGGCCAATGCATTCACACCAATTTCCAGTTTATAACGCACTGTAATTCAAAGACTTACCTTAAGGAAACAAGGCATTTTTCTTTATCAATAGATGAAGACTTCTTTATGTAAAAAATGATAGGTGGCTGCTATAAATTATTGAAGGCATACATATTTATGCACTCAGCTAATACAACACAAATCAGTTTGAGAATGGATTCACTAAACTAAAAATGGTTCAATTGAAATCTCTTACTGCCGGAGCAGCATGATATATAAGCTGAGACCAATTACGAATATTTACCTGTGTAAGTATAAAACTAACAATATGTAGGATTTTTAAATGACATGCTAAGTGCTGTTTATTTTTCTCTCTCCTCTGTTTTAATGAAGTGGAAAAGCATGTTTTATTAAATTTACCAGAATAGCCAAATCTGACTTTTCATATTGTTTGAGAAAAATTCTGCATATATCCTATTAAAAATGTTCCCTATTCTTGGCTAAATTACAAGAGTAGAATGTGAATACTTAATTTCAAATGTAGAATTTTTTTCTAATTTATGTATCATGAATGATGAATTGATATGTAACATTAGTATGTTTTGCAAATATTTGTAAATTGAATGTAAATATTTTATTTTAAAAGGGCTTAATTTAATGTGTACTACATTAAACAAGATGTAAACAATTAAATAATACATCTAAGTAGTGAATGTTATTTAAAAGCACATACATTACACTATACCTAATACTATAATACAGTTTCTGACAATCCAAACAGATGGTTTCATTGTCTAAGTTGTGAGAAGCTTCTTTTTTTTCCATCTAGGGTTGGATTGTGACTAGCCGTTATGCTGCTCATCCCCACCATATGACTGCATTAGGGTTCCCCACAGTATGGGTCTGGGTTTTGTGCAGGGTGTGTTCTCTGGGTGCTCCCCATAGAGAACAAGGTGGTGGTGAAGAGGCAGAGACTGGGGGAGAACTGTCTGGATACATGGCAGGGGAAGTAAGCAGCATCCTTTCAAAGGCTGCAGTAAATTATTTCTCCCCAGAACAAGAGGGGAGCAGGGGAGGTACTCTAAGTCACAGTTCCGTGAGGGGAGGTGTAATATACCATATTGCTGCTTACTCTGGGCTGTACCTAAGGATAATATCTACATCTTAATATATACGATAAAGACTTCGGTGCTTTTTATACCAATTTTGACCTTTCCTCCCTCTTTATGGAAGTGTTACAAAGGAAAGTGCTTTTGTTTGCAGTTTGTAGTGCTTGATATTACAATACGGTATAAAGCTTGCCTTGATACTTGCATGAGTAACAGCATGGAAGCATTATACCTGTATCACAGTCATATCTGCTAGTAAAAAAGAAAAGGAGTACTTGTGGCACCTTAGAGACTAACCAATTTATTTGAGCATGAGCTACAGCTCACTTCATCGGATGCATGCCGTGGAAACTGCAGCAGACTTTATTTATACACAGAGAATATGAAAAAATACCTCCTCCAATACAGACTAACACGGCTGTTACTCTGAAACATATCCGCTAGTGTTACTCTAATGGCTTGTCTTCACTACGGGGGTAAGTCGACCTAAATTATGCTACTCCAGCTACATGAATAACATAGCTGGAGTTGACGTAGCCTAGACTCACTTATCCCGATGTCTTCACTGCACCAAGTTGATGGGAGATGCTCTTTGGTCGACTTCCCTTACTCTTCTCGGAGAGCTGGAGTACTGGGGTTGGCTGGAGAGCACTCTATCGATTTAGTGGGTCTTCACTAGACCCGCTAAATTGATCCCTGCTTCATCGATTGCAGCAGTGTTGATCTCCCCAGTAGTGGAGACCAACCCTAAGTGATCTGTAGTAGTTTATTTTATATCTGTCCATGATTTAGAGGTTTAGAACTTTAGCTGATTCAAAACAAAAAGTCACTGTGAACAAAATTTAATGGATAGTTTTGGCTCTGTAAGTGCACAATGACCCTGTATTTTCTGGTATTCAGGAGAACAAAACTTTAAAATATATATATATAACATCTTCTACGTTACTTCAAATACTTATGGAACAAAAACTTTATACATCAGTGTGGTTCTATTATGAAAAGTAAGTTGGTGGAAAAAGGCATTCTGCATTTCTGTTTTTAATAGTCTGTCAGTGATTTCCATATCAAATGTACTCAGTTTACAAGTGAAGATATAATTTTCCTGACTGTCAACATCTGTAAGTTCATCCTAGAATCTGAAAGGCCAGGTAGGCCCCTTCTGTCGCATGTACTTCTACCACCATAGTCAACAACAAAAATCTGCAAAACAAAAACTAGAACTTAGTTGACGATTCTCTTGGTGATGTGCGAGCTGCAGTAGAATCCAGCTCACATCCCCAGAGCTGCATTGGCTTAGCGGAGTCAACAGCAATAAACAGTAATAAATCCCAACTGTGTGTAGTTTTGCCAATAGTAAATTAATGCTACCCTAAATATTAATTTACTACTCGGGTTTTTTTTTTATAGTAGTTTGTTTTTTTCCAAACTAGGACTCATAATCATTTGGCTTTCTGGGATTCTTCAGAATTCTTTCCTGTTTTGGAGTTAGATTTTGTTTCTGCATCTATTATGTAGGATCATTTTTGTTGTAACTTGATACAACAGAATACCATATCGGAGGTATTAACCTGTATGTACAATCTGGAGGTAGGTTTTCTAGTAAGTCTCCACACTTCTTTGCATACAAGCTCTGAGATCATATTGAATGTTGTCACTTTATACTGGCTATTATAATATAAGACTGGATATTCCCCATTACTTTTGAAGATAGAACAGAGATCAGCAACCTTTGGCACGTGGCCCACCAGGGTAAGCCCCCTGGCAGCCCAGGCCGGTTTGTTTACCTGCTGCGTCTGCAGGTTCGGCCGATCACAACTCCCACTGGCTGTGGTTAGCCTCTCCAGGCCAACGCGGGCTGCGGCAGCCAGCACATCACTCAGCGCTTCCTGCAGCCCCCATTGGCCTGGAGTGGCAAAACGCGGCCAATGGGAGCTGTGATTGGCCAAACCTGCGGATGCAGCAGGTACACAAACCAGCCTGGCCTGCCAGGGAACTTACCCTCGTGGGCCGTGGGCCAGAGGTTCCTGATCCCTGGGATAGAAGGTAGCAGAATGGTGTGGTAACTGTGATGAGATAGAGAGAAAGGCAAGTGTTAGCTCAGGGGTGTGTTTCACCCCAAGAATCCACAGAAGCCTCTTGCAAACATGGCTTCACAGATTCTGAGTAAGAAATGGGGAACAGCCATTCTCCATGGCTTCCTAACCTTGCAGATTTCCAACCAGGAGATAGTGTTAATGTTGCTTATAACACTGCTATTCTGCAGCTTCTCCTACCATCCAGAGAAAGTTGTTAGCAAACCTCATGATGTTCTAGAAATACCTTTTTTCTTCCTGTTGGAATTTTAACAGGACAGAGAGTGTCAGTGGCAAAGTTAAATTGTGGAAACAATTAAAGGTTCTGCTTTTATAAAAGCAGCTCTTATTCCTCCATTTTTATTAATTCCAAAAAGCTACATAATGAGGTAGAGATGGTCTAATGTAGCTGACACAGCATTTAAGTAGGATGAATTAACAAATTACTGATGGTATTAGGGTAAAGGGGGACTGCAGAATTCATAAATAAGTGTTCATGTTTTGATAATTATTTCCTTCTCACTTATGGCCAGATTGTGAACCGCTTAGTCTCACTGGTAAGCAGTACTTACAACTGCAAGAGTGAGCAGACCCCTTACAGTCAATGGAGCTACTTATGTGTGTAACTGTCCACCACAATAAGGGGTGCACCATCTGGCTGTTAGAGCATGTGGGCCTGAATCTCCTCTCATGTGTGTCGCTGTAAACCAAGAAGTCTTCTTAAGTCAATGGAATTACACTGGTCTAAAATGGCATCAAGTGAGGGAACCCAGCCTTGTTTCTCACATTAGATACATTCATTTCTGGAAGGGGCTGTGAAGGACCAGAGAAACCTCACAGCAGCAGGAGAAGGTTAAAGAGAGCTTATAGGCCCAGCTAGCCCTGCCCCGCTATACCTGCAGCCAATGCAGAGAGTGAAGTGTGGTATTAGACTGTAAGGACACTGTGGGGCTAGGCCCCCTCCAACTTTACATCCATCCCACCCAGGGGGAATAAGGCCATGACAGGATGCTGCTAAAGGTCCACAATGGAGTACCACTCCAGGTGAGCCAATACAGACTGTTTTGGACTATAGGGGCCAGGCCCCAAACTGAAGGGACAAAGGTAGGAAACAGCCCTGGGCAGTTGACTTGGACTCTCTGCCAGGAGGATCTTGCTAATGTTGCTACATACAGGGCCCTGGACTGGGACCCGTGGACAGGGAGGGCCCTGGCCACCCCTACCGCACTCCATTAAGGGCTGAGGCCCAGATATGAGTGGAGGCCCGACGGTTCCCAGTCTGGGTGAGGAACCAGGCACCTCTGCCAGAAAAGCAAAGACTGGAAGTAAGGTGTCCTAACAGTTAAGCTGCCCAGCCTCTTAGCACCATACCACAAGGACCCATCTGTATTCAGGACTAAGTGTGTTCACCAGTCTGTACAAAATTACAATAAATTAAATGTATGCCAAAGCTGATCTCTAAACTTATTTCTATACCTTGCATATTAACATACAATAATTTAACAAACAAATGTATTACATAGTACAAAAGTGGTGGATACTGTCAAGCTGTCTGGAGTGGCTCACAACCATCAGTGCCAAACTCAGGGCACACTGTTAAAAAGCAGGGCACAAACTGGTTGCGTGTGTTCCATACTTACATTTTGTCAACCAAGTATGAACCTCCTCAAGCACTATAACAACTTAACGTGGAGTCATGGACAGTCCCCTTGGGTACTCTGGTCTATCTTGCCACCCAGGCAAGCTTGCTGGTATGATAGATGGTCCCCTACACCAAAAATCACAATAATTATTCAGGTTACTCTTAGTCTCAAAGGACCAGTCGCTTACCCCAGGTCAGTTGTTCCTCAGATCTCACATCAAAGACAATGCTTGCAGCCAATCCTATAATAAATTAACCAAATATTATTAACTAGGAAAAAAATTAGTTTTTTACAAGGTTAAAGAAGAAATCATGCACAAATGAGTTACAGTCATAGGTGTCAACAAGTAACAGAAGCTGCTGTAATGTGCAAGCTCTATATGTCCTTTAGGACTAACCCAAGCTTAACAGCCAGGGATCCCTCATTTATGCTTAGAAGACTTGCACTCTCCGTGAAGTCCAAGTAGCATAGGTGTTGCCGGCACAAAGTGCCCGAGGCAAGCAACAGCAAGGTTCGTTGCCCGGTATGCGTCACCCAATAATCACAATGGGGTGGAGAAGCAGAAAACTTTATTTGAAGCTTCAATATGGTACAGGGAGATATTCACCTCAAATCCTGTACACAGAGCAGGAAGTTACACAAACTTTTATACATCCTTTCTTCAGCATACTTATCCAATAGCAAGCTGCCCTAAGTATCCATATAGCCAGCCAATCCAGATACCAGCTAGTTCCCTTTTTCTTTGTATCATCTGTTAAACCATATATAAAGCTGCTTTGTTCAGCATTGTTTTGCCATATCTGCCCTGTCTGGTCTTGTTTAGTTTCAGACAGTCTCACTTTGCAACATATTGTTGCAGATCCTCAGCATAACTGCTGTGAGTGCCTCCAGGCGGGGGAGGGGGCAAGGTCACTTGGGCCTAGTGCGAGGGGGCTTCATCGACACTCGTGGTCTTCCATCCCCTCGAGTTACCTAGTGGCCATGCCCAGTGTCCCCAACATAGGGATAACGATTTCTTCCTGACAGGGATTTTTATTCCCTTCCCCCAGAGCTCGAGTGTTTGTGTGTGTTCCCTCTTCGTGGGGGTGGGGGGGGAGCAATCGACAAAGTCTTTTGTCTACTGATGTTCCATGCTGGCTTGTCTGATGTCTATGGGCCTTCTTCTGTTGGAGAGGAGATGACACCTCCTATGGTAAGCTAGCATTTCACACTTGCTAATACTGCTCTCCTGACTTGGTTACAATTTAGAGCAAACATTTAAATATAACCTTATAACATGGAATACAGATATTATAAGTGAGATTAATGCATGCAGCAACTCACAAGCATTTCAAAGTCTAAACACAGTTTTGTAAATCCAATGCCTATTTTAACAATACTAACACACAGGTGAGCCAGTGTGGTTTCCAGCTATGCGTTTCTCAGTGTTCATTGAGGCCATGGTGTGAGCAGGCATCTGGTCTGCCAACATCACAGATATCTATGAAAAAAAAAAACAAAATCTATTTTAAAATGTAGCCTAAATGGCAACTGGTTCATAAACACAAGATGAGGAGGCTGTTATATTCAGAGGGATATTATTAAAATAAGTTTAAAATTTTTTGCTTTTAAACATATTTTTCATATCTTTCTGAAATGGTAGCATATTTTATAATGACAATATGGATTCGAATCTTTGTTTGGGGGAGACTGTGAGGTTTCCTAATTTCTTATGTGTATATTATTCACCCTTCTGGATCCAGGACAATTTTTACTATATAACCATCACTATCTGTTAAATATCAGCTGCTTTTTTGTGACCTAAAATGGGGTGTATCTTCTTTCTTTTTTTCCTATGAAATTATTTGGCGGTGCCCCCCTCGCTCCTTCCTGGCAGGGTCACCAGGGCAGCTTGGGTGGAAAATTCTAATTACAGAGTAATCCCCACTTACTTACCAGATAGTTGGAGACTTCCAAGAAATAACACAAACACATTAATTATATTAAACAGGAGACAAATACAACATAATAGGGTAAAACACTATTTTTAGGGTCACTGGTGACCACACTGAAAATACCCATGACTTGATGTAGCAAATGTAAAATTGGTGTCCTGTTGGTACGCGTACTTTTGCTGGGGCCCTTGATGACCTATAACCACAAAATTCTTCTCTGCAGTGGTTTAGCAGCGTGGCTAACTGGGTTCAGTACAGCCCAAAGGACTCACAAGTGGGAGAAGGTGGTAAATCCCTCCACAGATGTAATATGCAGTAGGTTATAAAATCCCCAAACCCTTACTCCCTGGCTTGAGGACACATTTCAGGGAATAGGGGGTCCCCAAAACAAATTCCCTAACTAACTAAAAGATAGTGCATTCACAAACTCCATGAATGATCCTCAGGTTCAAAGATGACTCTGGACTCCTCCGTCACTGCAGAGGGGCTACTCTCTGCTGGCAGGGATCCTCCTGAGGCAGGAATCAGGCTGCATCAGTCCCAGGATTTCCCCTCACCACAAAGGGGTGCAGGGCTAAAGGTGTAGGTTATACAACTCCACTAACATCCAAACTGTAGCCTCCTAGCCCAGTGTCCAGTCACACACTCAGCCGGCAGCTTCCCTGGACTAGCGGACAGAGCAGAGCTGACCACGTGGTGACTGGTCTCACCTAGGGAGTTGGAGTACAAACTCAGCCTGGCTGGGAAGTTTCCCAGCCAATGCTACAAATTGGGAATCATCAGTGGGGAAGGAAAAACCCAAATGAGGTATCTACTGTCAGGTCCCTAGAGGCCTGTTCTCAGGGGGAACCCTGCATGCAAGCCTGGGACTCACCAGCTCCCTACACAGCCAATCCTGCCCTTTCCCTCACTGGCTCCAGACTCGCTACAAAATGGCTTCTCCCTGGGAGGGGCATCTCACTCCCTATTGATTGCCAAGCAGACTCTGTGTCTGCCTTGGCTCCCCCTCCCTACTAGGGACAGTGTGCCTCTCCCTGAGCTGCCAGCAGACAGAGTCCTAGGAATCTATGTAATCTCCTTGGGGGTTACATGCTGAAAACATTTTATTGAAAATTATGCTACTGTAGTACACAAACTATATTATTCAATTGTGGACACCATACATTTTTAAACTAAATGCTCAAATGTATGTTAATGCAAATTTACGGTTATAAATTAAAACAAAAAAACAAAAACCCAACCCATCAGACATAAAGCTGGAAGTTATAACTACAGTTTAAACTTGACTATGTTGCTTGTGATGAGTATAGTAACTAACGCTGGTGAGAAAATTTATTATCCCCTTGTAGCGGGGTGGTCACCCACTCCAGCTTTAAAGGGCTTAAAACAGCCCAAGAGAGGGCTGTGACTGGGACCAAGCAGTTCCTAAGCTGATTGGGAGAAGCAGGCTCAGCTGTGGCCACGCCCCCATCAGGGCTCAGCTGGCCCTTATAAGAGGACAGTGGGACAGGAGCAGATAGAGTCTCTCTTTGCTTTTTTTTTGGGGGGGGAAGAAGGGCCTGGCTGCTGTGGAGTATATGTGGGTACCTAAGGTGAAGCAGGGCTGGGGAAGGCCAGAGGAGCTGGGAGGCTCCAGACTGGAAAAGCCCAAGGCTGCAGGCCTGGCAGATGGCCTAAGATAGGTACTGGGATTGCAGGGGATAGCCCATGGGTAGGTGGAGGCAGCAGGTCCAAACCCCCCTTGCCTGTGATGATTGGCTTATACACTGCAGTCTACCCCAGTGAATGGGGGCTAGATGGTGGTTGGGCAGTAGCCAAAGACTGAGGTGAGGTGGGAATGTTGGGGAGGGGAGACCCAGAGACTGTAGGGCACTGCCAGGGGGCAGCACCCCAGGGAAAGGGGCACTGGGGTCTGGGAGGGATATGGGGGCCAGCGGCAGCAGGACATGGGCTTGCAGAGGGTGCTCCAGAGGCTGGAAGAGCTAATTCCCTGAGAGACCAGCAAGAGGTGCTGCAGGGGTGAGTCTCACCCCGTTACACTCCTGCTAGGGAAGATGTAATTTTTCATCAAAAAATTGAAAATGTGAAGACAGCAAAGGGGAAAAAATACTGTTTTTACAATCCCCCTTCCCCAAATATCCATATTCTGGGGGGGAACCCATCAGTTTTGGGGGGTTTGTTTTTCAGACAAAAGTGCATTTTTTAATGAATCATATTTTCTATGGAAACTTTCATTTAACTGAAAATGCAATTTTCCAACAAAAGTTTCAATGGAAAATTTTTGAGCAGATTGAATAGTAACTCCATATAGAATATAGCTGGTTTCCATGGATACTGGGAACTGGTAACTTGCCACTGTTAAGAGATGGGTGAGATTGGGATAGGGAGATGTTTTGGGAGTTGAGGTTTGTGACCATGCGAAGCAGGGCCATCCTGAGTCATTTTGGTGCCCTATGCAGCTCCTGACACCTATGGTGGTGTGTCTGTGTATGGCCCCAGGCTTCTGCATGGGGAGCGGAAGCAGGCTTGCGGGGCAGGGTGGAAACTGCCCCCCCCCCAGCAGGAGCCGGAAGAGCGGAGCAGGCTGGGGCTGGGGCCCGGTCGCTCCACTTCCCGCCGCACTGTGAGTGCAGGGTGGACCCGACCCCGCACTCACGGGGTGGCGGGAAGTGGAGCGACCCGGCCCCAGCCTGCTCCACTATGCTCCCCAGGCTTTGGGGGTGGGGGGGCGGAACCACCCCTCAACACTCACCGATGGCACAGCTGGGAGCTAGCAGTCCTCAGGGGAAGGGTTGGAGTGGGGGCGGGGCTGGGCTGGGGTGGGGTGGGGGCCATGGGGAAGAGGTGGCACAGGGGCTGGAGCAGCGAGCAGGAAATTTGGGGCACCAAATTTCCCGGTGCTCTACGCAGCTGCATACTTTGCGTCTGGGTAAGGATGGCCCTGATGTGAAGGGAGACAATCTAAATGAGTGCTCTTAGCCCTTCAAAAACTGAACAAGTTACATTTAATGAGCTATCCATCAGAAATATGACTTAACTTGCTCACAAAGCATGTAACATTAGTATTGTCAGCTCTCACTTGAGTCACGATAAAATCATGATTTTCTTCATCTTTTTTCCAACACCAAGGTTGGTTAGGGCTGAAGTTATAAGCAGATTCCATTCACATCTGCCATTTGAGCTTATTTTGGGGGGAGGGGAGAGGCATTGTCTGAATTGCTTTTACTGTGTTATAACACTCTCTTTGGGCATCTGGGACCTCTCACCATGCACTCGTTCATAGAGAATAATTGTAGGCAATTGGTTTGGGGTCATTCTAGCAACAAACCATTGCACCTGACATCTTTTGATGACTAGTCATGCACTGCACTTTCACTCTTCTATGAATGTCATTTCTTAGTTTATCTAGCCTTATAACACTCGTGGTACAGACACGTCATTTCATGTTTGCAACTCTTGCTCGAGATGCTTTGTCAATATGCATGTTTCACAACCATGAAGTAACAGGGTTACAATAGGCATTGTATATACTCTGGTTTTAACAATCATGGACACTGATTTGAGGTTCCAAATGCTTTTATTCAGGCATGCAAATGTTCTGCTGGCAGTGGCTATCAGCTTGACAATATCACCTTTATCACGGGTGTCATGTGTTATGGTGAAACCCAAATAGCAGAAGCGGTCAACATCATCAATGATTAGTTTAGTTTGCTGCTTGATTTTTTATTTATTTTTTTTATTTTTACCTTTGATTTGGTTTTTTGCTCATTCATTCTTAATCCCCATTCTCTGGCTGTTGTATATGGTTTGGTATATGCTTCTTCATTGTATTCCTCTGTGGGCATTACTATGATATCATCTGCAAAGTCAAGATTGGTAAGATTGATGTATGATATTGGGACAAGTTATGGAGAGAGTTAGCCAACATGTTTTTCTAAGTATAAAGCAAAAAGGTTTTTGGTGAGTATACCTCACTATTTTTACTTCCAACCACCGTTCAGTTTTACTGCATGCCAAGCAATGCTATACAGACTGCACTATTTGAATCTGCTTATTGCTAAAACTGTACTGCTTGAGTACTTTCCACAAAACCTCTGTTAATGGAGTTGAATATTATGATAAAGTCAATGAATGTGCAAAATAGGGGTACATTGAACTCTGTGCCTAAGATTTCAGGAAAAAAAAATCTGATCTACAGTGGACCGTCCCAATCTAAACCCAGCTTGTGACTCAGAGGACTTCTGCTCTTCATTATTTACCCAAAAGCCACTCTACAGAGTACCTTGCTAGGAATGCTTATGAGACCAATTCCTCTAAAGTTATTGCAATTTGTCTGGTCACCCTTTTTTTAATCAGTGGAAGAATAATTGAGCATTGCCAAACTTCACCCTGAGTCCAGATGAGGTTAAATAAATTGCAGAGGATAATTTGACCATGTCTATTCCACTATGTTCTAACACTTCAAGCAATATACCATATGGACGAGATACTCTACTGTTTTTCAGGGACCTGACTGCAACTTAAATTTCTGCTTCCAATATGTGTTCTCCTCCTTCACAATTGATGGTCTCAAGGACAGCTGGGCCAACTTGATTATTCATGTTCAATAACTGATGAAAATATTATTTCCATTTTTGAGCTAGGGATTTTGGGGTTTTTAACCTATCTCATGAAAACATGATGAAAGGCTACTAACACATAAATTTTCTTATTCAAACGGTCACCATCTTCTATTACTGTTAGTGGGATTGAAGCCAGCAAGATGACCACCATATCCCTCCAATGTATCTGCATGTGGAAATGAAGCTGACGTTAATTAAGTTGGCTCCATCTTCCACTGTTTCAAGGAGATTGCAGCAATGCCCACAGGCAAAATGGATGCCACTCTGTGGTTCATAGGGCTAGACAGGACACGGACTGTGAGAAGCAGCAGAGACACTGTGAAAGGTGAATGAGGAAAATGAGATGGAGCAGGATGTCAGAAGTAAGGGCCCAAAGCTAGCCAGCAACTTGCTAGCTTAACCCAGAGGAATCTAATGAGCATAGATGGCCCTAACTGAGCTTGATTTAACTAGACTGCCTGATAGGTCTGCTGATCCCCGCAGCCAGCTCCTACGCCCAGCAGCAAGGCACTTGCTACTCAAAGCATTTGCCCACATTTGTAATAGCTCCTGTGCCTGCTTGTTCCCAGCCTTGCTCCTGCCTTGTTCCAGGTTTGTTCATGTCCTGCTCCTGTCTTGGAACCAGCCCTGATCCTACCTTGCACCCAACCTTGCCCCTGCCTAGCCTCAATCCAGGTAAACTAGTTCTGATCCTTGGCTTTGATTGACCTCTGATTCCTGGCTACAGACTCTTGTCCTAAGCACTAGGCCTAACTCCTGCTTTGATCATCTGGACTGATTCCTGCTCTAACCACTAAGTAAGACCACCCATGTCAGTCTTGTGACATGGGATTCAAGGAGATGTTGGGGGTGGGAGGGAGACTGAGGGGATGCAGAGGATAGAATGGCAGGTCCCCCATGCCTGGGGGTAGTGGTGGGGCAGGAGAGTTCCCTCTCAGCAGCCAGAGGAAGGCAGTATTAACAATTGCTGTGAACTGATTGTGAGACGCTGGGGTTTGGAGCCTGCAGGAGGAGCTTTCATAATGTAGTGAGAAGCTCCTCTGATTCTGTGATTTCTCATGGCTGGACATGTGGGCAGAACTCTGTGTGAGAGCCTCAGAGCTGAAGTCACAGACCCGCTCTGCCACTGAACCTTGCCTTCATATATGGCCCTATAGCACAGAGAGGGTCTTGGTGCAGATGGAGGCAGGGACAAGGGGAGTTGGAAAGTGGTGCTGCTGGGACCAGAGCACAGAAGAAGCCCTGGGATAGCTAGAGACAGAAGTGTTGCTGCTGTGTCAAAACAGTAATAGGAAATGGATGGTAGTACCCCTGCCTTAGAGGTGAGGAAAGAGTAAGTGAAGTCGCCCTCTGAAGAGTCACAGAAGTGTGAATTTGTGTGTGTGCATTAAAGGTTTTTCAAACTGAAATTATCACACAGACTTTGGAGGCGTAGAGAGGAGTTAAAAACATGATTTGAATTTTTTTTTAACTCATGATTTTTGATCTCTGATGGTTGGCAATACTGATGTTTCAATGTTAACTTTTGTCATTTTTTGACTCATATATTTGTATTTGCAACAATAAGATTTTTGATTTTGCATTTATTGTAGTCTTTTTTTGTTTGTTTTTTTGCTTTGCTTTTACATTCCTTGGTTTTTAATTTAAGAAGACCAAACAAGGAGAAACAAAAAGTGGGGAGAGAGAAAGGAAAAATTGAAGGATAAACAAAATACCTACTGCCTTCATGCTGCTGGGAATCATGAAACTTAAAACTTACTGTTCATAGGTGAATAGCATTTTTTTAAAACTGCATATGATTTTAATTTAACCTTCCTTCAAACCCCTGCCTCAAGACTCTACAACTCATATCTTGAGTATCGCTTTTAAGAACTAGCCACATGTGAAATTTAACATCTAATTCATTAGCTTATCAATGGTCTGTCTCTGCTTGATAACTCTCTCTAAGATAGATGTATTCAAGTATATATTCCTGTTTCTGGTCATCTGGAACATGAAACATTATGTACTAGCAAGTTTTGCTCTCGGGGAACATGTTCCTCCTGGTAACGCAGTCATTTATAAAGACTGAACAATGCTATATAAGTGCTAAGTATTTTATTATTAGCCATGTTCTAGCACCCTGTTTCTACCACCACACACTCCTTCCATGTAGTATTGCCAACTTTCTAGTTGCACAAAACTGAACACCTTAGCCCCATCCCTTTCCTGAGGCCATGCTCCCTGCTAACTACATGTCCCCCCTCCCTTGGTGGCTCGCTCTTTCACTGGGCTGGGGTTGGGGTGTGGGAGGGGTGAGGGCTCTAACTGGGATGTGGGCTCTGGGGTGGGGCTGGGGATGAGAGGGTTGGGGTGCAGGAGGGGGGCTTGGCCAAGGGATTTGGAGTGTGGGAGGGGGGCTGCAGGTTGAGGCAATGGATGGGGGTGTCAGTCAGGACTCTGGGGTGGGGCTGGGCATAAGGGGTTTGGGGTGCAGGAGGAGGCTCCAGGCTGGGGCCAAGGGATTCAGAGTGTGGGAGGGTGCTGTGGGTTGAGGCAGGGGTTAGGGTGCAGGAGGGGGTACAAGCCCTGGGCTGGGGGTGCGGACTCTGGGTCAGGGCTGGGGCTGAGTGGTTGGGGGTTCAGGAGTGTCCTTAAAAGTATTGGCAACCCCCCACCCCTGCTTAGTATCATTTGTAAATTTGATCAGTATGCTTTCTATACCTACATCCTCATCATTAATAAAGATGTTAAACAACACCAGGCTCAGAACTGATCCCGGTGGAATCCCAGTTGAGACCTTCCTCCAATCCAACATCATTCAGTTAATAGTTACTCTTTAGTGGTGGTTGCTTAACCAGTTGTATATCCACTTAGTGGACTGGCCCATCAATCACTTCATTTCTGAATTAAAGGCTTATGGACAGTCTTGAAAACTGACCCTCTGCAAAGCTATCATTTTACATATTATGAACAAGATCAGTATCATCACATACCTTCCCAAGAACAAATTGTTCCTTTCTCACTGCCACTAACTTGGGGTACTGCTTAATGTGCAAGCAAAAAATTCTTTCCATCTATCCAGATTTCCCAAGTAATATGATAACATGCACTTAATTTCCTGAATTGTTCTGTCTGTTCCTTTTCTAGTGCTCAGCCTCCTAATAATGTCCTTGAGTTTGGTTCAATAGGCTAAGTTCCATTTCCGTATTTTTCCTCTATCTTTCAAGCTGTAAAAAAAAAAAATCTACTTGTATTACTTATAAAACTGTCTTAATCCATCTTCAGGGTTTTTCTGCCCTCTGTGGATTAGCAAAGAAGCTGACTATAATAATATAAGGAACCCATATTTCTCATCTCCTCCTCAAAAGAATTGAAAGTTTTGTCCAGAACCTTTTATTTTAAGGCAACTGGATAACATTTAACCAATTCCACCTCCATCTAGATTTTGGGAGAGCCCAGGCTTAGCATTTTCTGATGTCTTTTTCTAGGTTGAGAAGCATCTCTCTGTCATGTATGCCAGAAAAATTCTTCTCAGCCTTCAAGTTAACATATACAGCATACAGAGAAAGATAGGAGCAGCTCTTTTTACATTTTTAGCTGAGGATGTTGGCAAGAAGTGGAGAGCACTTTGAATCTGATTTACGAGTTTGTTCCCAATATCCATTAGAGGATTTAGCAAAAGACATGTTTTCATCACTGGGTTAAGGACTGTCCAATTTACAATTGAATCCATTGAAACTATTGTATCCCATAGCAGTCTTGCAAAAGGAAATTGTACCCAGACTATGGAAAAATATATTTTTAAAGTTCAATTATTAAATAACCTAAGGGGAAAAAACCTCTCATCATATTTCTACCACTCATATATTGTCAAGATCTTACTATGTTCCTTTCCTTATTCCTTAACCTTAATTAATTTCACTTAGGGTACCTCTTCATTACAGCTGGAGGCAGGCTTCCCAGTTTGGCTAGACTGCTTGAGCTAGTGAACTGAAAATAATAGCATAGCCAGGGATAGCATGGGTAGCAGTGCAGGCTAGCTGCATGAGTACATACCCACCCAGATCCCGTGTATATGTACTCGGGTGGCTAGCCCAAACTGCTACCTCAGTTACACTGGTATTTTTCGTGCACCAGGTTGAGGCGAGACAGCATGTGTCTTTCTACCGAAGCTGGGAAGCATACTCCCAGCCCTGTGTAAATGTACCCTTACAATAATGTTTTCATAAGAACTAAGCCATTTAAAAATCATAACTCTGCCATCTGAGGACCAAACTCTGTCCTCAGCTCTTGTAACTCCCACTGAAATTGCTGTTAGCTGTGCAAATGCAGCTCAGCATGGAATGTTTAAGCAGAATGAGCTGAATGTTTGTGGGAATTCGGACCTGCCTGCACTGGACTACTGAAAAGCAAGATCTATGTGCATAACATTTGTGCTTTTATGGCTGGTAGAGTCAGAGAGACCTTTTCCACCCCAATCCCTTTTGCAGCATGTTATGGGGCTTCCAGACATGTCCCCCCCTCCCCCTTCTTTTGTGTCTTTAATCTCTACTTATTCAACTGTCAGCCTTGCTTTCTCTGCCGTTTTGCTTCTCTGATGCCCTCCCTAAGACCTCTTGCTTCTCCCTTCTTGTTACAAGCAAATTCATCCCCCAACCCAGCTACCTGCATGTTATTGAAAAACATGGTTCTACGCTTTCAGTTAAGAGTATGAATCTAAATTCAGTGACTAAAGCCAATTTATTTAAATTTCTGGAATTTTGCAGCATGTGGCAGTTATGATTTTTAGGTGCATTAGCTCCACAGCAACAGTAGTGTTAGTCTGCTTCTGTTGCAAAAGCTTTAAAAACATTAACTAATCTAAATTAATCTGGATATTACCTTTCAATAGGGTATGCTGTTCTTTGTAATGCGGTTACTAGAATTACTCATCGTTTATTCTGACCTGTACTCGAGAATCTCGCATACATTTTGGTCCTTTATAATCCCTATTAATTCACAGTCCTAAAAATGAAAATTTGCTCTTTCTGTACACTGTCAAGAAGCTCATCCATTGCTGCACACTGCTTAGGCAAATGCCAGCATATCCATATTAATTTTCTAATCTGATCAAGTGTAATTTTTTCACTGTATCTGCAAATATGTGCTATTTCTAAAGAAATTAATGTCATTTCACTATAAACACCACACACAGATTTCATAGTTAATCATATATAATTTTCCTTTAACTACTAGATCTGTTTTGAATAATGAAATAAAATTAGATGAGGAAAAACTTATTAGCAGCTGCTGTAAGTCAGTGCAATAAGGCCCTAACTTTAGCTAACTTTTAACCACAAAACTTAATAGAGCATGTTGGGATTTTCTGCAAAATGACTTTAACTGTCCCCGTTCCACTGAACCACTTTCCCCCTTCCTTATTCTGATAAGAAATTTGATGGAGTGAAACGAATTGTTCTCCTTTGATGGAGAAAAGTATAGGGCAGGAGTCCAATGTAAATTTAGAAGTCTTTGCCTAATGTATGGAAGTTGCACAGATATTTAGCAAGGTTGCTATTATAAGGAAAATATGAAAAACGAAAGCAATTTTATCTGTTACTTCACTTCCTTGGCATCTACATGTTGAAAATGAAATATTTAAAAAAGAATGTAGGTTCATTTTTGGAGATACAAAATAAAGTTATCCACATCACTGTTTCATGCAATGTTAAGTCCTATTCCATGTGATATGTTAGTCACTATGGTCTCAGATCAGGAAAGCATCCCTATTCAGGACAACACTTAAGCACAATTAACCTTTAAAGTGCTGCCTTGGAAAGAGATGATTTCCAGAACTGGATGAAATGTGAAGTTTTTCTAATAGTTTCCAACACTTCCTAAGTTATTTTATTTACTTATTTTTTTAAGGAAAACATGTAATGCTCATAGGCTCAAGATCACTATAATGTACTAGTAACTGGTATTTGATTTACATCTGTATACTTGCATGTCAAGGAAAAGTAATTTCCAGTGGCAAACATCCACTCCATTAACGAACCACTTTTTAATTAGCTCTTGAGCTGCCAAAGGATACAGTTATCCGTTCCTGAGTCATGTAATATAATTGCATGGCACAGCTGCAAAAATGAATTGAACGGCAGAAATATTTTTAAGTGAATTGAGCAGACTACTTCTTAGGACTTGGAAGTCTAAAGCTTTGTTTTGCTCTGCCAGAGTTGACTAATGCCAATAAAAAAAGCCAGTTACATAACGAAGAATGTTTTCTTCTTTCTCATAATAGAATACTTTAGCTTTTAGAAAGGTTTGCTATAGATGAGATTCTGTAATTTCTTTTGAAGTTTCGCTGAGAATGACTTTAATTTACTAGTGTTGCTGTATACACAGATAGATCTTGTGACGTCAACCACACACTAGCTTGACCAAAAATGTTCCGCAAAATTAAGTTCAAAAAGAAATCTCACTGTTCTCCTACAGTTGGTTTCAATATTATAACAAAGTTGACAGTTTACTCAATCAATATTTAGACATTGACAGCCTCTTCCTAACAGATTAACAACTAAATTATTCATGTTCTTTAAGTATAATTTTAGGGGTAACCACTGACCTAGGGCAGTCTACCTTTTCTCCTTACTTGGTACCTATTTTATAAGGGGTCAGTTCTTTATCAGGCCATTGTGTGGTGTGAAAACATTGAAACTATGTTCAAAGGTGTACAGTAGCCTTGTGAATCTGGTATCCCTACGTTTAATATCTGCTTCACGCAAACAGATCTGATTTTCCATCCCCCTCCAGTTTTGCTTCTAGAGACTCAAAAATGTTTACCCCTCAAATGTGCTACTACTTAGGATAAGTTTGTGGACAGGTAAAGATAACTTTAAATTTCTTGAACATAGCTGAAAATCCTGACCCAACTTCTCCCCTTCCCATTCACCACAGGTTACTGATCTTAACACTATTGCACAACACACTCAAACTGGGGCTCAGCAGCATTGTTTTCTTGACTCCAAAACATTAAGTGAGTGATCTTGTCCCTCCTTGGAGGGCCACTCAGTTCTACTACTCTCTTCAGACCTTTCTTTATCTTCTGCCCCTGAGGTAGTTCCATCCTCTTTGCTCCACTGCTACACAATACATCCAGCCACAATTCCTTCAACTGTGAGTTCACTGCTGCTGTGCCTGATGTCACTACGTCCACCTCTACCATTCTCTGTTGTTGCTGTCTGATGGGCAGAAAACCTGACATTTTTTTACTTGCTCAAATAGCACTCCTGCTTGGTTTTTGGGCAATAGTATTTTTTCCAAGCCAGATGATTCAGTTTAAACAACAAAATGATCATTTCTACTTTTTCCCCTCCAAAATTTGGGGGTATCTCTGCCAACACTGAAATTTAAACTTTTAAAAAACATTTTCCCTCATGGCTATAATTAAATCAAGTAGAAGTATTGATTCCATGCAAATTGAATGGAAAATTTAAAAATCAATATTCACCATCTTCCCATCCCCCAGATTTTGGTCACTCTGTGCTCAGTATGAAAGGGGAGTAAAGAAGGGAAAATCAAACATGGGAAGAAAATGCAGGAAAAATAGGTTCTAGTATATATTAAGTAGATACATTCTGAAAAATCTGTATCCTTAAACCTTTCTGTAGTGGACTTTCTTTTATTCATTCACAAATTACAGTAGCGCTGGATCAGTCTGAAATCAAGTCCCATCCAGTATGGTCATGTCAATGATCCATTCTTAATATAAACTGTTTTGAATTAATTTCCCTCTTTTCCCATACTAGCTGTACTATCCATCTCTGTATAGGGGAACAAACTGCCCTTTAATGGTCAGATAGAAAAGGAGGCTCAGATGAAGAATATGGTTTTCGCCATGATTCTCCAGATTATGCCCTTATATCTGAGATATCTGAGATAATCCTGTGGTGCCACTTAATAACTATACTGCTCTACTTTGCTTATGCTGTCATTTTCTCTTGCCCTTTTGTGCTGATCCTGTATTCTTTTGTGGTTCATCCTTAGTCAAAGGGGAATTCTGTCCCTTATGGTAGCAATCAGAACCCAAATATGTGGTTGGCCAAACCAAAATGAATTCTGTTGGGCAGCCTGGCTTTTGGAAATGTTGAGTACCATTCAATCAACTGATCTTTTGGTTTGGTGACTGCTGTGAGGAGAGAGAGAGAGAGAGAGAAATAAATAATTGGCCAAGACAATCAGAATGCAGTTTGAACTATGGACTTCTTGCCTCAACTTTGTCTCTCTGCTATAAAATATGATAAAGGAAAGTGGGTATTCTGTGCATTAGCCAGTATGAATATTTTAAGACTAGCCCTTGATGTTGTTGAGAGACAACACTGTCATCTAGAATGATACTTCAGGTACAATATTGTCTGAAAATGCACTCATATCCCATCTGAAAAAGCATCTCAACTCTGTGCAAGGGCTGAGGATTTATGTACTGTTCCTTTAAATGCATAGCAGGAAATCAGATGAAAGGGAAGGTTAAAGACAGAGGCTGTACAGTACACAGAGACAGAATGCCTTTAGATACAATGTTTTTACTTATTCTAATAAAGTTCTTATTCAGTGTTAGAAGAATGTGACTGTATTTCCCATCATGTGACAACAGTAAAGAAATACTCACTGTACCTTCATGCCGCATATTCACATTTTCTTTCATAACAAGAAATTACTCTTTTGAAAATAAGGCCATATATTTACAAATACTCATTGCCAGCACTAAAGTATGTGAGGCAGCTTTGGAAACATTTGGAAGCTCTACACTAGAAATGCTGCCCCCCTCCTCAGTCACTGGCAAATGAAGCTGCTCTCCTTTGAACCTGCTCTCCTGGTATTCTCTGTCAGAAGGAAGTAGAATTAATGTTATACTTTTGCAACACATTAGGAGTCTCTAGATGACCTTTGTAATATTGCTGTTTATTAAAATTGCAAACAGAAACGGAAAAAAGCATGGTGTGTTTTGCCTGGTGATATGTATTAGTCACTAAGATGCTCTTCTCTTACAAAGAGGAGAGAAAAAGGGAGTGTGGATTATCATCAGCCGGTCATTGTGCACATATAAATGACTGCCTCCAGAATGAATTACTGAGTTCCATGAAAAGTATTATTCAGCTCTCAGGAGGTGAATGGCTAATAGTATTTTCCTGCATTTCTGACCTCATCCCCCTTTTAGAATGGCAGATTGTAATAGATAAGAGGGGGAAAGGGGTGGGGTGGCTGTGAATTCATTCATTCAGCTGCAAGGCTACCCAGGCTCTTTGAAGGGTTCTAACAATTCACGTAGGTAATAAAACGTATCTACTTGTTTGGTGAATATTGTGATTGTTGTTTCTTGAGGCCTTCATCAATATGTACCTCCTAGATAGGTAGATCTTAAATTTACTTCAGGAGAAGTGAATATTTGTTAATCACGGGCACCCAAATGTTGAAAATAGAATGAATGTGATATTTGTGAAGCTTCTTGTTTGGTTCTAATGCAGAATTTTCCATTGGCAGCAGTGTTTAGTAGCTCACCAGAAGCCAATAGTTGTGGAAAGTGTGCCAGTGCAAACTAATTTTGAGTACATCTAGAGTACCTCTCGCTGCATATTCAAGAGTAAAAATCAAATGCTAATATTGTGTCTCAAGCAAACTGTCAGAAAAAGCTTAACCCTCTGAGGGTGGCCTTAAGTTCTTCAATACAAGCTAAAACATTTCAGCAAATGTATTATCACCCTTCCTGCCCCCCCTCCACCCCTGCTCTCACAGTATTAAGCATCCAGCTGAATATTTAGTCATCTAAGAGATCTGATTTGTGTGTGTGTGTGGGGGGAGGGACTGAGCACTTCAAGGTTCTAGTAAAATCAGTGGGAAATGTAAGTGTTCAGCCCCTCTGAAAATAAAGTCACTTAAGCATCCGAGTATCAAAATTTTGGCCTGAGTAGCCTAAGGGTGCCCTATGCTTTGAGCTAGAGGTGTAAATTCCAGATCAAGGAAACATATCTGTGCTTGCTCTGATCAAGGCAGTGCACAAAAGTGTAGCCATGGTGGGAGGGGCTAGCAGCCTGAGTATGTACCTAGTATGTTTATGTTCTCAGGACAGCTAGCCCCTCATGCCACCAGAGCTACGTTTCATTTTCAGCACGCTAGCTCAGTTAAAGCTATTGTGGGTATGTCTCCTTGAACTCGAATTTACAGTACAAACCAGCTTGAAGTACAGACATACTCTAATTGAGCCAAAAGTAGCATCTATACAGTATAAATGGGTTCTGCTGTTGTAACTGACTTACTGTGGTGAGTGGTGTTTGTTGCCAACAACTACAGACAATCTATAAAAGGAGTGGCTCCTCCTATGTGGAAGGTACCTTGTATCAGGAAGCAGTTCTGAGAGGGAGTTCAGGGTTGAGTGTGTGCTCTTCCGGGCTAAGGGAGAAAACCAAACTGTACCAGTAATACCAGTAGCAGGATGGAGCTCCTTCTATACAGTCTTTCAGTAATAAATATATGTGGTTCTGTTCAACTGAGCTCATGCTTGTTAGCTCTTACAGGCTAGCCACTGGGTGAGGGGAATTGTTGGGAGAGCACTGCTTTCCCAGGCCAGGGACAGGAGGATGAACTCACCTTGGTTTTCAGCCTAGGAAGGGAAATTCTACTGTCATCCTTATTTTAGCCCCTGGATAGCAGGCTTAATTGGACATATGTGAGATACATTTTTATGCAATAGAAGGCTGTTGCATGCATGCGCTAAGCTAGCTAATTACATTGGTACTAATAAGAGTGTTTCTCCACTGCTTATGGGTAACACCAAGTGTTTAGCAACTGGATGTTTCTGCATAATAGTTGCTGTTACCCACCTTTAAGTGTACTCTATATGCAGGTTCTCTGTAGATCTATCAGTACAGAAGGTTAAAATATGTCATTGGCCGTGGTTTCAGTTTAGTGCTTTATTTGGACTATGTTTTATTACTAATAGTTACCTGAAAAGAATGTAACATTTCCTCCCTGGAACTAGCTGGCTTGCCCTGCATATGACTATAGAGAGTGATAAAACCCTTTTTGTAGTTCAGGCTGCCCTCCGATCCCTTGCTCTCCTTTTTCATTCGCAGGGTTCTATCTGCTGACTCCCTTGTGCCTTGCAGCAGCAGCACAGATGGCAAAGCAGGCAACTGTAGGTCACCTCACCAGCTCACCCACCCACTTCAGCCTAGATCTACCACAAAGACTCCATTAATTGAGGTGGGGGAGGGGAGAGAGATTTCTCTCCTCCCTCTGGTGTCCTCATATTTCTTTGGGACGCCATTAGGTAATAATGGGAAAGAGGAATTTTCAGGAAAAAAAATATACTGTAGTGAAGATGTGGAAAGGAGATAAGGAGAGGAATGAGTCAGAAATGGAGGTGTTTATGTGGAGGGAAGAAATCCAAAAGAGAGACATCCTCCAGGTTCATGTATTTTATTAAATTGATTTATGCTCTTATGTTCTATAGTATTTCTGTGGTGGGTATGCTTTTGGATAAATGGAAGGTTTGAATATATGGATGAGCCAGCTCAGCAGTTTAGGACACATGGTGGTCAGTTCCCCTCCTCGTAGGCAACGCTATTGACCGAAAGACTTATCATCTCAGCCCAAATCTGATTTTATGTCCAACAATCTTTGGGATTATAAACATCAAAATTTACAAGATTTAGTGGAATCACATAAAGATTTGAGCAGAAGTCTTAATAATTGAAGCCCCACTAAGACAGTCTTGAAGTAAGAAAACTGTATAATCAGGAAGTGGGCAACAGATTTTAAAGTCTGCTGCATGAGTTCAACTTCAACGACTTAATCTATTGAAGTCTGTGTACCAAAATCAAACTTACCTGACCTTTGGATAACTAGGATTTGAATAATCAAGGTTTGACTGACTCTGTCCATTTGGAGAAAGAAGATGGGATAGTTAGATGTTTAAAGTTGCTAGCTAGCTACTCTGCATTCTGTAGTTGTCTTGGTTGTTACATATATTTTTATTAATATTTATTATCTTTTCCTCCATTGACCAGTTTTGATCTCTCTCTCTCTCGAGTAGATATTGTCTGTGACTGTCACTTGATGCAGAAGCACTCCTTTTCTTCCCAATGGACATTCTCCCCTCCCCAGCCCCTTTTCTTCAGTTTGTTTTGTCTGTATCCCTACTTGGGGATCAAGCCCAGGTTTGTGCTCTGGACATCTCTTGTGAGTCTGTGTATGGCACCAGGATAATTTATGGACATCAGCATTAAAATTGAGATTGGATTCAAAGAGCATGGCTTTTCATTTTCCCTAGGCTCGTGCAGCACTGCATAGCCAGCTGATGAGAGGCCCCCTGAATCATCTAGTCAAGGTCTAGGTGATGCACATGAGATCAGGTGCTTCTTTTCTCAGATCATCAATGGTATTTATTTCAGGCTGTACTCATTACCAGAGATGACAGGTTTCAGAGTAGCAGCTGTGTTAGTCTGTATTCGCAAAAAGAAAAGGAGTACTTGTGGCACCTTAGAGACTAACAAATTTATTAGAGCATAAGCTTTCGTGGGCTACAGCCCACTTCATCGGATCTGTATGTATATATAGATCTTCTTGCTATATGTTTCGTTCTATGCATCCGATGAAGTGGGCTGTAGCCCACGAAAGCTTATGCTCTAATAAATTTGTTAGTCTCTAAGGTGCCACAAGTACTCCTGTTGTTTTTACCAGAGATGATCCACCCTAATGGATATTAAGTAACCACCTGGTACTTTTGTAGCACCCTGGAACCTGATTATCATATAGGTTAGGGTGTCAAAGGCTTTTACGTTGACCCTTCATTTGAAGTGTCAACATCAGCATGTCTGCTTTTGCAGGGATCAATGGGAATCCTTTCTGGTTCCTGATGAGGTACACTTCTTAATGAAATTGGATCATGTGATCCTGGTTTGTGCATAATAGAGCTCCAATTCTGAAGATACTTTGATAGCAGGTTCTTGAGGAAAGTTCTTTGTCTCCATGTAACTTATATTGTGTTTCTACCTTACTGAAGTGATAGGTAATAGTGATTTTTTTTTTCACTTACACACATTCAGTCTCTTTTACTACATGAATATTGACTTTCAGGTTCAAAATATATTGATTCTTTATAGCATGAGACACCTGCCCTCACAAAATATTGTCATTGCTTACACTTTCTAAATCTATAATTTGCCAAAAATCCTTTGAATAGTACTAGTGGTTGTTAGAGTACATTATAATCTTAACTGAAATCCCTTAACAGTCTATACAGTCTATTTCTGCTCTCAGATCTCCATCTTTCTCCTTTCTTTATCCCATGGCTTTCCTTCTTCCTCTCATCTTAATTCCTTATTGGGGGTAACTTCCAGCTAACTCTTCCACCTCTCACTTCTCATTAGTCTCTTCATTTGACTTCTTGACTAACTCTTAACATTCAACTCTTTATCTCAGTTGATATTGCTCCATTTCCTTCTACCCTACGACCACTCATACACACTTCTTGCAATCTCCAATCCTGCTACCTCGGATGTCTCTATTAGGTTTCAGAGCATTCTGTCCCTCTTTGACCTCTCTTCCACTGTTGATTTCGTGATTCAGTCAAGCCTTTCAACAAAAATTGAATCTTCTCCCATCCCCGCTTTAAAAAAATAATTTAAATAAATCTTCTCCACTCAAGACTGGAAGCTGCCCACTGTTTTGTATGTGTCTGGCTTGCCCTGTTTTATTTTAATTGTGAGCTTCTTGGCCCTGGCACCATGCTATTCTTTTTATACAGCACCAAGCTAATTGGTGATTGCTAAATAACAAATGGGCTATAGATTAAGTTCCTGATCCTGCAGCACAGTAGTGCAGCTCTGCATGTAGTGAATTATAGGATCAAGAGCTATAAGGAGAGGCCTTTACAACAAAGAAAAAGTCTGAAGAAATTAAATAAAATACTATACAAATACTTTCACTGCATTTCATCTTTTTTTCTATTTTTTTGCACTTTTTTTAGTTTGGTGATTTTTGCCTACGTAATCCTAATTTGCCCCCCTTCTGCATGTGTGTTATGATTACAGGACCAAATACTATTCACAGAACTTAATTCAGTGTACAGGATGGATGGAGCACAGGGAATGAATCAGGGTTGTATCGTTAAGGAAGCGTGTGTGTGTGCGAGTGAGAGAGAAAGAGAGAGACCTACTTCATTTGTTGTAGAAACAGGAAGGTGTGTAGTGAATGAGATGGGACTACAGGAAGAAGGATGGTCCTCATGGTTTATGCCAGCCTGGAGAGTGAGATTCTTTCCTTGCTTCTGCCTCAGAGTTCCTGTGTGATGCTAGTCAAGTCACTTAAACAAAACTTTTCACACATTCACTAACTGTGTGTTCCTCATTTTCTGGGTGCCCAATGTGAGATACTTGGAGTGTGGTTTGCAGAAGTGCTGAACATTCACAGCTGCAGCTGAAGTTAATTGGAACTGTGCTCTGAACAAAGAAAGTGCTATAAAATGCTGATTTCTCTGAAAAGTCATGCCATCGGTATTTCAATTTGGGTATTCAGATTAGTGTGAACTTTTTGACAGTAATGGCTGTGTCCCAGTTCCCCATCTGTAAAAATGGAATAACAATACCCCCTTTCTTCACCCAGGTGTTGTGAAGATAAATTAATGTTTGTGAATCATTCAGATATTACAGTGATGAGCCTTCCAGAAAAGCTAATGGGGAAATTCATAATTCTGCAGTCAGAGCGGGCTTTGGTAGTGTTCAGGAAATGGGGGACAAGGCCATGCATTTAACAATAAGTATAAAACAAAACATTTAAAATCTATTGATTCAGTGAACATCATCCATCCTGTGTACTGTGGAAAAAAGAGTATGTGATCATGTAATTAAATATATGGAGGGAAGTGTCATAATGCATGTGCACAAGGAGTCTGAATTATGTAGGGTGAATGCAGAGCAAATGCAAAAGAGGAAAAAATTAACAAGAACACATAAGTGAAACCATGTGGCTGTGAATGTATATCTTAGTGCTAAGACAATGTGGTCAGAGAGCTTGAGAGATAGCCCTGGTAGATTTCTGTCAGAGTCCCCTGCCAAAAGAAATATAGTGGTGTCCAACTGAGTAGCTTTCTATCTGGATTTTCTGTGTGCATTCTCTAATTCTCTTTATTGCACTAACTATGGATTGAGTTCTAATCTTTTCAAGGATAGTTGCACATATGGTCAGACCGAGCTAAAAATAAACAAGAAACAAAGAAGTTAGACATCTGTCTCATTATCCATATTCTGTTAGCCCACTGGCTAAGGCTATGGATCAGAAATATGCCTGCTGGTTGTGATTTGCACACAACAGAACTCTCTCCAAGTCAAAAATAAAATAAAATTGACAATTATGGTACTAGAAGTGTAGCATTTTTCAGTAATTTAATTCATTATGCTCTATAGTGGATCCAGCATTGATCATGATTAAATAGAAATGATTCCAACTAATAAAGGAAAAAGCAGTATTAAACAGCTTTGAGAACAATTGAATTGGTAAGCTATTTTAAAATGATATAAGAGCATAAAACATATATCCAAAACCTGATAGAATTTACAGAAGCTGTCACATATTTCTAAGCCACCTACAATTATCTGTGTACGTTTTGTATTTATAAAAGTTAATGATTAAATTTGGGATAATATTGTTTATTATATGTTACCTAGTACCTGGCTATTGAACAGAACTGATCAATTCTGAGGATATTTTAATGAGTACAGCAATTTTATGGCATTAAAAATTTGCCTCTTGAAGGAAGTTCCTACCACAGCAGTTCAGCGTTTGTACCAGCGCTGTAACTGATGCTGCAGTACTAGTCGCAACTACCCAGGGCTGATTCAGGGAGACTGAGATTCAGCCTTTGGACTACCGTTCCATCTGCAACTGGTAAAGGCTGCTGCTCCACTTTGTGTGTCCTGTAGATTGAATCTCTGCTCCCTTGCTTGTGCAACCCATGTTGAGTTTTTAGACAGTAGTCCACGCCATGAGGTGTGCTTAGGGTGACCAGATGTCCTAATTTTTATAGGGGCAGGCCTGATTTTTGGGCCTTTTTCTTATATAGGCTTCTATTACAACCCCCCGCCCCATCCCGATTTTTCACATTTGCTGTCTGGTCACCCTTGGTGGGCTTCAAAAAGCAGGGAGCTAGCTCAGATGTAACATGGGTAGCTCCTGCACCCAACCTCCTCTGTAGGACTATTCACATGTTTAAGATGGTAAGTGCATAAGTGATTTGCTGAATAGGTCCAAAGTACTCAGTTCTGTGAAGGATTCATCACTGAGTATGTGTGTTTTACCATTTGTTACTTGAGTTCCCAATCCATGAATACTGTGGTTCCCTCAAATGCCATAGGCTACAGAGACACAGGGGCCACCTGCGCCATTGTCTTACACTTTTTGGTTGGGACAAACCTGAGTGGCATTGCAACCCCATCTGCCAGGTCACAATGCCACTCGTACAAGTTTGGCAGGGTGGGTGTAGGGGCTTATGGGCTGGGGCTGAATGCTGTTACGTGATCATAGCTGTCCTGGTCCCGGTATTATTTTTGCCATCTGTCTGGCCTGGAGATTGCTACTATTTTTTCTTATCCAAACCTTGCTACTGTGATCTATAGCTTTGTCACTTCCTAGACTTGGCTAGTCTACATGGGCTACCTATAGCTGGTCAGAAACTTTTCAATGAAAAGCTTTCATCAGAAAATGTCAGTTCATCGAATCCAAAATATCTCACAAAAGCACGCTATGTTCGATTAATATTAATTGATTCACAGGCAAGGGTTCTGCCATGTGGACTGCACCAAGACTGGAGAACCCTAGCTTCGATTGCCTGTGGCCTTGGGGCTTCCAGACTCCTTGGCTATGTAGCCTGATTGGTGTATTGATTGTTGGTTGATTTTCTTAGACCACAGTGGCTGATTAGGATTCAGGTTCCTGAATGGCTACAGCGTCAGGAAGATGATTACCAATGTTGCTAGAGTGAGAGATCTGAGAAGCACATGAGAAATAATTACAATTCATCACAAGTCCCTTTATTAACAAATCCACTGAGCAGATGAACAATTCCACAAACACTGAAATACCATCACAGATAGAGATGGTACAAAGTGTTTAGTTCTATGACTGGCATCACTCACATCTCCTGCTCTGGAACGCTGGAATGTCAGTGGTTATCTTCCTTCTCTTCTTCATCACCATCACCACCAGTGGGTGTCATCCTGGCATCTCCCATTGCATGCAGGCCGAGATATAGCTTTTAGAATGTGTTACGCTGACATACACTATGCCTAATGCATATTCAGTGTGGTTTCAGCCCCTTTTCCCTATCTTTATTTCCTCACCTGCCTATGTTGGGGTGCCCTTCCCCCATGAATTAGTAGGCCTTTTACCTCAAACTTATTAGCATATACATCAGTTGGTTACCTTGGCATTCTTGTGATTGGACATCTGCTGATGGTTGTAACTTAAAATATCTAACACTGGTATAAACTGGCATCTTGTGGTTACCTGTAAACAGTTTAGCCACCCTTATATCATCATTCTATCTTGTGATATAAGGTCTGTCATAAAAATAAAGAGAAGGGTAACCACCTTTCTGTATACAGTGCTATAAAATCCCTCCTGGCCAGAGGCAAAACCCTTTCACCTGTAAAGGGTTAAGGAGGAGGATACAGGATGGGTTGAAGAGGATTACAAGGAAGAATAGGAATGGAAAGAACTTGCAGCCAGAGGGAACAGGGGATAGACTGGAGCACAGCACCATCACCAGGAAAAGGCAGGTCTATGTGATCGGGGACTCTTTACTGAGAAGAATAGACAGGCCTGTAACCAGAGCTGATCCAGAGAATAGAAGGGTGTCCTGTCTTCCAGGTGCTAAGATACGGGATGTAGACCTGAGGTTGAAAAGGATCCTAAAGGGAGCAGGAAAGAATCCCCTAATTATCCTTCATGTGGGAACAAATGATACAGCTAGATTCTCGCTGGAACATATCAAGGGAGACTATGCTAGGCTGGGGAAGACGCTTAAGGAAATCAAGGCTCAGGTGATCTTTAGTGGGATTCTGCCTGTTTCTAGAGAAGGGCAACAAAGGTGTGACAAGATTATGACTATCAACAGATGGCTTAGGCAGTGGTGCTATAAGGAGGGCTTTGGGATGTATGGCCACTGGGAGGCATTCATGGACAGAGGACAGTTCTCTCGGGATGGACTTCATCTGAGTAGGGAAGGAAATAGACTTCTAGGATGGCGGCTGACACAACTGATTGAGAGCTTTAAACTAGGAATTTGGGGGAGATGGTTGGGAGATGTCCATGTAATCTCCATGCTTGATTTTAGCATTGAGAGGGAAGAAAACAAAGTAAGAAAGGATACAGCCGTGGGTAGAAGAATGGATATAAGTAGGAAGGGAAGTGTGGATACCAGTCTAATAGGTTATACTGGCTGTAGAATGACCGTGCCTAATAGGGTACAGAATGTGAGCGAGGCCAAACAGCAAAAATTAAGATGTTTGTACACCAATGCGAGGAGCCTAGGTAACAAAATGGAGGAACTAGAGCTACCGGTGCAGGAAGTGAAACCAGATATTCTAGGGATAACAAAAACATGGTGGAATAGTCGTCGTGACTGGACTACGGGTATTGAAGGGTATGTGCTCTTTAGGAAAGACCGAAATAAAGGCAAAGGTGGTGGAGTAGCACTGTATATCAATGATGAAGTAGACTGTAAAGAAATAAGAAGCGATGGAATGGATAAGACAGAGTCAGTCTGGGCAAAAATTACATTGGGGAAGAAAAATATTAGAGCCTCCCCTGGGATAGTGCTTGGGGTGTGCTATAGCCGCCGGGATCTAATTTGGATATGGATAGAGCCCTTTTAATGTTTTTAATAAAGTAAATACTAATGGAAACTGTGTGATGATGGGAGACTTTAACTTCCCAGATATAGACTGGAAGACGAGTGCTAGTAATAATAATAGGGCTCAGATTTTCCTAGATGCGTTAGCTGATGGATTCCTTCATCAAGTTGCTGAACCGACTAGAGGGGATGCCATTTTAGATTTGGTTTTGGTGAGTAGTGAGGACCTCATAGAAGACATGGTTGTAGGGGATAATCTTGGTTCAAGTAATCATGAGCTAATTTAGTTCAAACTGAATGGAAGGATTAACAAAAATAAATCTGCAGCTAGGGTTTTTGATTTCAAAAGGGCTGACTTTCAAAAATTAAGGAAATTAGTTAGTGAAGTGGATTGGACTGAAGAATTTATGGATCTAAAGGCAGAGGAGGCCTGGGATTACTTTAAATCAAAGCTGCAGAAGCTATTGGAAGCCTGCATCCCAAGAAAGGGGAAAAAATTCATAGGCAGGAGTTGTAGACCAAGCTGGATGAGCAAGCATCTCAGAGAGGTGATTAAGAAAAAGCAGAAAGCATCCAGGGAGTGGAAAATGGAGGGATCAGCAAGGAAAGATACCTTATTGAGGTCAGAACATGGAGGGTGTCATAAATATAAAGGGAAGGGTAAACCCCTTTAAAATCCCTCCTGGCCAGAGGAAAAATCCTCTCACCTGTAAAGGGTTAAGAAGCTAAAGGTAACCTCGCTGGCACCTGACCAAAATGACCAATGAGGAGACAAGATACTTTCAAAAGCTGGGAGGAGGGAGAGAAACAAAGGGTCTGTGTCTGTCGGTACGCTGCTTTTGCCGGGGATAGAACAGGAATGGAGTCTTAGAACTTTAGTAAGTAATCTAGCTAGGTATGCGTTAGATTATGATTTCTTTAAATGGCTGAGAAAAGAATTGTGCTGAATAGAATGACTATCCCTGTCTGTGTGTCTTTTTTGTAACTTAAGGTTTTGCCTAGAGGGATTCTCTATGTTTTGAATCTAATTACCCTGTAAGGTATCTACCATCCTGATTTTACAGAGGTGATTCCTTTACTTCTATTTACTTCTATTTCTATTAAAAGTCTTCTTGTAAGAAAACTGAATGCTTTTTCATTGTTCTCAGGTCCAAGGGTTTGGGTCTGTGGTTACCTATGCAAATTGGTGAGGATTTTTACCAAACCTTTCCCAGGAAGTGGGGTGTAAGGGTTGGGAGGATTTTGGGGGGAAAGTTGTGTCCAAACTACGTTTCCCAGTAAACCCAGTTAGAGTTTGGTGGTGGCAGTGGATATTCCAAGAACAAAGGATAAGATTAATTAGTACCTTGGGGAAGTTTTAACCTAAGCTGGTAAAAGTAAGCTTAGGAGGTTTTCATGCAGGTCCCCACATCTGTACCCTAGAGTTCAGAGTGGGGGAGGAACCTTGACATAGGGATAAAGTGAGACAGGCTAAAAGTCAAGTAGAGTTGGACCTTGCAAAGGGAATTAAAACCAATAGTGAAAGGTTCTATAGCCATATAAATAAGAAGAAAACAAAGAAAGAAGTGGAACCGCTAAACACTGAGAATGGAGTGGAGGTCAAGGATAATCTAGGCATGGCCCAATATCTAAACAAATACTTTGCCTCAGTCTGTAATAAGGCTAAAGAGGATCTTAGGGATAATGGTAGCATGAAAAATGGGAATGAGGATATGGAGGCAGATATTACCGTATCTGAAGTAGAAGCGAAACTCAAACAGCTTAATGGGACTAAACTGGGGGGCCGAGATAATCTTCATCCAAGAGTATTAAAGGAATTGGCACCCGAAATTTGCAAGTCCATTAGCAAGAATTTTTAATGAATCTGTAAACTCAGGAGTTGTACCATATGATTGGAGAATTGCTAACATAGTTCCTATTTTTAAGAAAGGGAAAAAAGGTGATCCGGGTAACTACAGGCCTGTTAGTTTGACATCTGAACTATGCAAGATCTTGGAAAAAATTTTGAAGGAGAAAGTAGTTAAGGACATTGAAGTCAATGGTAAATGGGACAAAATACAACATGGTTTTACAAAAGGTAGATCGTGCCAAACCAACCTGATCTCCTTCTTTGAGAAAGTAACAGTTTTTTTAGACAAAGGAAATGCAGTGGATCTAATTTACCGAGATTTCAGTAAGGCGGTTGATACCGTGCCACATAGGGAATTATTAGTTAAATTGGAAAAGATGGGGATCAATATGAAAATTGAAAGGTGGATAAGGAATTGGTTAAAGGGGAGACTACAGCGGGTCCTACTGAAAGGTGAACTGTCAGGCTGAAGGGAGGTTACCAGTGTTGTTCCTCAAGAATCAGTTTTGGGACCGATCTTATTTAATCTTTTTATTACTGACCTCAGCACAAAAAGTGGGAGTGTGCTAATAAAGTTTGCTGGTGATAAAAAGCTGGGAGGTATTGCCAATTTAGAGAAGGACCGGAATATCATACAGGAGGATCTGGATGACCTTGTAAACTGGAGTAATAGTAATAGGATGAAATTTAATAGTGAGAAGTGTAAGGTTATGCATTTAGGGATTAATAACAAGAATTTTAGTTATAAGCTGGGGACACATCAATTAGAAGTAACGGAGGAGGAGAAGGACCTCGGAGTATTGGTTGATCATAGGATGACTATGAGCCGCCAATGTGATATGGCCGTGAAAAAAGCTAATGCGGTCTTCGGATGCATCAGGAGAGGTATTTCCAGTAGAGATAAGGAGGTTTTAGTACCTTATACAAGGCACTGGTGAGACCTCACCTGGAATACTGTGTGCAGTTCTGGTCTCCCATGTTTAAGAAGGATGAATTCAAACTGGAACAGGTACAGAGAGGGGCTGCTAGGATGATCCGAGGAATGGAAAACTTGTCTTATGAAAGGAGACTCAAGGAGCTTGGCTTGTTTAGCCTAACTAAAAGAAGGCTGAGGGGAGATTTGATTGCTCTCTATAAATATATCAGAGGGATAAATACCAGAGAGGAGAGGAATTATTTAAACTCAATACCAATGTGGACACAAGAACAAATGGACATAAACTGGTCATTGGGAAGTTTAGACTTGAAATTAGATGAAGGTTTCTAACCATCAGAGGAGCGAAGTTTTGGAATAGCCTTCCAAGGGAAGCAGTGGGGGCAAAAGATCTATCTGGCTTTAAGATTAGACTCGATAAGTTTATGGAGGAGATGGTATGATGGGATAACGTGATTTTGGTAATTAATTGATCTTTAAATATTCATGGTAAAAAGGCCTAATGGCCTGTGATGGGATGTTAGATAGGGTGGGATCTGAGTTCCCCAGGAAAGAATTTTCTGTAGTATCTGGCTGGTGAATCTTGCCCATATACTCAGGGTTTCGCTGATTGCCATATTTGGGGTTGGGAAGGAATTTTCCTCCAGGGCAGATTGGAAGAGGCCCTGGAGGTTTTTCACCTTCCTCTGTAGCATGAGGCATGGGTCACTTGCTGGAGGATTCTCTGCTCCTTGAAGTCTTTAAACCACGATTTGAGGACTTCAATAGCTCAGACATAGGTGAGAGGTTTTTCGCAGGAGTGGGTGGGTGAGATTCTGTGGCCTGCGTTGTGCAGGAGGTCAGACTAGATGACCATAATGGTCCCTTCTGACCTTCGTATCTATGAATCTCTGAAAGCTAAGATAACCTCACTGGCACCAGACCAAAATGACCAATGGGGAGACAAGATACTTTCAAAGCTGGAGGAGGGGAAACAAAGGGTCTGTCTGTGTGATGCTTTTGCCAGGAACAGATCCGGAATGTAGCCTTACAACTGTTAGTAAGTAATCTAGCTAGAAATGCGTTAGATTTTGTTTAATGGCTGGTAAAATAATCTATGCTGAATCATAGAATATCAGGGTTGGAAGGGACCTCAGGAGGTCATCTAGTCCAACCCCCTCTCAGAGCAGGACCAATCCCCAATTTTTGCCCCAGATCCCTAAATGGCCCCCTCAAGGATTGAACTCACAACGCTGGGTTTAGCAGGCCAATGCTCAAACCACTGAACTGTCCCTCCCCCCAATGGAATGTATATTCCTGTTTTTGTGTCTTTTTGTAACTTAAGGTTTTGCCTAGAGGTATTCTCTATGTTGTGAATCTGATTACCCTGTAAGGTATTTACCATCCTGATTTTACAGAGGTGATTCTCTTACCTTTTCTTTAATTAAAATTCTTCTTTTATAGAACCTGATTGATTTTTCATTGTTCTTAAGATACAAGGGTTTGGATCTATGTTCACCTGTACAAACTGGTGAGGATTTTTATCAAGCCTTCCCCAGGAAAGGGGGTGTAGGGTTTGAGGGGATATTTTGGGGGAAGACGTCTCCAGGTGGGCTCTTTCCCTGTTCTTTGTTTAACACGCTTGGTGGTGGCAGCATAGGGTTCAAGGACAAAGCAAAGTTTGTACCTTGGGGAAGTTTTTAACCTAAGCTGGTAAGAAAAAGCTTAGGGGGTCTTTCATACAGGTCCCCACATCTGTACCCAAGAGTTCAGAGTGGGGAAGGAACCTTGACAGGGTCATTTATGGATTAGTTACTTACGTAAAGTTTTAGGCCTTGAGCCTTAGTTAGTTTGGCTAAACTATTGGCTTTACAGGCTTGATGCCTGTAGGTTTTGCATTACTGCCTTAATCCATACCTGTATAGTATTTAACATATATCTATAGCAGCATAGCTGGCTACAGCTACCTGGCTCACTTTGCTGTGGATTCTTGAGTTGGCCTGGCAGTATGAAAGCCCTGAGACCCTTAGCCCCTCAAGCAGCCCCACTGACAGCTATTCTGGGCCCCAGGACAGAACAGTCAATGGGCTCCCAGGCCCAGTGTGGCGTTGCCACGTGGGCACGGAGCTGGATCATGTGCGGCGGCTGGTGCGCACACACACATAAGCCACGGACACAGTCCAGCAGACATTTGGGCAATGCTTCTGAGCATGCTCTTCCGGCATGGTGAGGGCTTCTACATGCCCGCCTGGCTGCCTTCACCACCCCAATCAGTCTCTGCCTTAGGGAAAATGGCACCCTGGGCGAACTTGCATTTTGGTGTCCCTGGCCCTTGTGGGCGTGGTGCCCCCTCATTGCCCCTGGCTCCCCAGGCTCTCCTCCCTTCTTTTGCCCCAAAGGCCTGCTTCCCGTCCTGCACCCCTAATCGCTGCACCCCTTCACTCCTAACTCCTGCATCCCCCTCCTGCACCCACATGGGGAAACTGACCTGGATGCCTGAAACAGCTGGCATTGCTGCTCACTCCCCCTACCCCCAGACTGCTGCTCTTCCAGGGGGCTACCGAGGAGCAACATCAGGGCTCCTTGCATCCAGGTCATTTTCCCCGCCTGGGGTGCATAAGGAGAGGTCACGAGAGCGCCTGGGATCCTGGGCAATTGTCCCCTTTGCGCGCATGCCCCTGCCCCCCATTGGTGGGCCTACCCCCAAGCAGTCTGTATGGTGAGCTGTAGACCCTGTGAGCCTCCGCAGCTGTTGACTGAAATTGATGTTCATGTAAGTTTCTCGACAGCTAATAGCTGCTTGATCTGGAGAGCATATTTCATTTTGTAAATTCCATATATAGGGATTTCCAAAATAATTGGGTGAGGTGGGGGTCAAAGAAATTTTGAAAAATTGAAATTTTTCACAAGCTGAAAATCTTGAGTTTCAGCTAGCTGTCACTAACCTGAAGCTGGTTCATGATGTAGGGGTTTGCTTGTTAAGTGGAGTTTGCTGCTGAGCATGTGACAACTATGCTCTCTAATGTGCCTATTTGGTTTATGGGTGGAGTTTGTAGGTGTTGGTGTTGACCTATAAACACAGAGGACTTGATTTTCAGTGGTGCTGAGCATCTGCAGCATCTTGTTGATGTCAGCCGGAGTAGGGTCACTCAGCACTTATAAGAATCAGGCCATAAATGGCTTATGACTTGCCTGCCTGAGACTACTTCTCTCCCTTTTGTGATATTGCTGCAGTTCCATTCCACAGAGGTACTTCAGCTGGAGCCATATTGACTTAAAGGAAAGGGAACTGAGGCCAGAGCTCTTTTTGTGAGGAGCCCTGTGTCAGTTTCAGGATAACTGCAGCACCTGTATTCCACCTCCATGGTCAGTTCCAGGAATTCCCAGTCAGGTCTCGGGTCTTCAGCTGACGCCTGTCCCTGGGTAGGGACCCTTGTCCCACTCTATTCTGACCTGGGGGTTTAAAGCTGCACAGTTCCCTACCTCACTCTGTGATAGCTCAAGCAAGCCAGCCTGCCTAAAGGCCAGCACTTGTGCTTTGCTTTCTTTTTGTGGGGTATGAACTGTGTATTACAGTGACAAGTTACCACACAGCTCTTTGGAAGCGACCCCATTTATTCTTAAGGTAAAAGGATTACAGAGAAAACTACAATACCCACCTGCTGAAGTGAAGAAACAGATTGACAGAACCAGAAGAGTACCCAGAAGTCACCTACTACAGGACAGGCCCAAGAAAGAAAGTAACAGAACACCACTAGCTATCACCTTCAGCCCCCAACTAAAACCTCTCCAGAGCATCATCAAGGAACTACAACCTATCCTGAAGGATGATCCCTCACTCTCATAGATCTTGGGAGACAGGACAGTCCTTGCTTACAGACAGCTCCCCAACCTGAAGCAAATACTCACCAGCAACTACATGACAAAAACACTAACCCAGAAACCTATCCTTGCAAAAAAGTCTGTTGCAAACTCTGCCCACATATCTATTTAGAGGACACCATCAAAGGATCTAATCACATCAGCCACACTATCAGAGACTCGTTCTACCAATGTGATATGTGCCAGCAATGCCCCTCTGTCATGTACATTGGTGAAACTGGACAGTCTCTACGTAAAAGAATAAATGGACACAAATCAGACGTCAAGAATTATAACATTCAAAAACCAGTTGGAGAACGCTTCCATCTCCCTGGTCACTTGATTACAGACCTAAAAGTCACAATATTACAACAAAAAAACTTCAAAAACAGACTCCAACGAGAGACTGCTGAATTGGAATTAATTGGCAAAGTGGACACCATTAAATTAGGCTTGAATAAAGACTGGGAGTGAATGGGTCATTACACAAAGTAAAACTATTTCCCCATGCTTATTTCCCCAACTGTTACACTTACCTTCTTGTCAACTGTTGGAAATGGGACATCCTGATTATCACTGCAAAAGGGTGGTTTTTTTTCTCCTGCTGATAGCTCACCTTTAATTGATCACTCTCATTATAGTGTGTATGGCAACACCCATTTTTTCATGTTCTGTTTGTGTGTGTGTATATAATCATCCTACCGTATTTACCACTCCATGCATCTGATGAAGTGGGTTTTAGCCCATGAAAGCTTATGCTCAAATAAATTTGTTAGTTTCTAAGGTGCCACAAGTACTCCTCATTCTTTTTGCTGATTCAGGCTAACACGGCTACCACTCTGAAACCTGTAAACGTAACAGGACTCGCCCATCAATCTTATGGGGTCCTAGTAGGCCAAAGTCTTTCCAACCCTTCCACAAGGGTTGGGGACCCCTTTGGACAGAAGGGCCAGTCCATTTTCTGGATCAGAAAGAAGGCCCGAAGTCCATTCAAATTCATCTTTTTATATCAAAAGTCCTTTCTTTGTCTCCCTGGTCTCTGGAATTCCATTTTGAACCAGTATATGCAAACCACTCCATGGATTCTTCTAGTGTTGTTTAGTTTGTAATTAACCTTGATCAGGCAACACCTTGCCCCTCACGCTTCTTTAATTCTTGTAGTGGTGGTGGTAAATTCCCCCTCCCTCGTTCCCGAGTAGAACACCAACATACATAAACCACTTCTCTACTTTCCTGAGCCTCTGTGGAATGGAATTGCAGGAGTTACTTTAGCTGGAGGCACATTGACTTCAGGAAAGGGAACGGCCACCAGAGCTTTTTCTGTGAGAAGCCCTGAATGTAGGAATTCACTCCACCCTTCTCCCATGCCAGTAGTCTGAAATGTCCCAAAAGATCTGCAGATTTGAGCTATGTTAACAAGGTCTGTTCCTTCATGTAGGTTTTTTTGGGGGGTGCACTGAGGGCTTGAATCTGTGTCCTTGAGTGGGGCATTCCCTTCCTGAGTTTGGGAAAGCTAACAATATTCATCAACGTTTTAATATGGTTGCCCAGCACTGCGATATCAGAGTACCCTCATCTTCATTTTCATGTGTATTGGCATGATGGTATTTATAAACTATGGCAAAGGCAACAAGGGACTTGGAAAGGAACTTTTTAATGTGTTGCACAAAATAATAAAAAAAATTCTCATTACACGTATCCTATCCTTTCTATGCCATAAGGAAAAAAATAAAGTGATTTTTAAAGACATTAATCTGAATTTATCTGCTATCAGGAGCACTAATGCATTTATCATAACTGAATGGTTCTTGCATAGTTTAACTACAGGGCATAGTTAAGGTCCTTTGAGTGCATTAACTTTTGTGTTTCCATACTTTGACATGCTTGGATTTCTTTTAAGTTTGGCCTCATATGCAATGCTGTTGTCATGGTTTTTTATGCTAAATTAGGCTGTAGTGTAGACATAGCCTATGTTGGCAAAACTTATGTTACTCAGGGGTGTGAGTATTCCAGCCCCTGAGCGACATAACTTACACCGACGTAAGCATTCGTGTGCTGAGTGCTCTCCAGCCGACATAGCTTATGTCGCTCGCAGAGGTGGGTTTTTTTTATGCTGACAGGAGAGCTCTCTCCCATCGGCATAGAGTGTCTTCACCATACCTGCTGCAGCGATGCATCTGTACTGGTACAGCTGTGCCGCTGCAGTGCTGTGTGTATAGACATGGCCTTTAGTATGATGTATACTCCCAACCTTCACTCCAATTTAACAAAGACTTTGTCTGGGACCAAAGTTATTTTTAAGGGGATGTGATTTGTAAAATAGCAAAACCAACTGAACATTCAAGAGTGTCGATAACTTTTCTCCATTTAGGCTATCTTTGTTGAAGAGAATGAAATTGTCCTGAGGGTACAAGATGAGATCTGATGGTCTCTTTTGGTGTCTCTTAATTTAGCTTCTGAACCTTTTTAAAGCATTTTCTTTTTGTTTGTTTGTAATTGTTGGCTTGTTTCACATGCTTCTAAACTGTCCCAGAGTTCAAATAAAAAGCAGAGCTCCAGTTGTTGTGCTCCTCATCTAGAGGCAGCACAAAGGCTCCATATACCTTGGATTCTCTCCAGTACACCTGTGTTTAGTGGTTATTTTGTCAAGATTGATTTTGGGGGCCAGAGGGCTTTGGGGTAAATGTCTTTATCGCCAGGCTTTTCTACAGTTTATTTTCTGCTATGGAGATTTGCTGCTCTGCTTTACCTGTGTTTGTCAGTGATATAGTGCAGTCTTCATTTCCCTGGTATCAGGTGATATTGTTTGGAGAATTTGATGGATAGAAGCTAGCATTTGCCTAAATCACAAGTGACAGTGAGTTATGCTCACTGGTTTATGGGAAAAGTATGGCCAGGTGCCAAGCCATAACTAGGCATTTTTTAGCACCTGGGGCAAGCAAGCATATTTGCGCCCCCTACCATTTTTTCTGACCCATTTTTCCACCCCTGCGGCTTTGTGCCCTGGGTGGCTGCCCTGGTTACAATCCTGGCTGGGTGCAACCAAAGGATTCTGAACTAGTTTTGAAGGGCTGCCCTTATAAGGAGATGGACTGGAGCTCAGGAAATCTGAGTTTTCTTTGTGGTTCTGTTTTTGGCTTCCTGTGTGACTCTAGGCAAGTCACATCTCTATGCCACAGGTCCCACTCAGTAAATTGGGGGTAATACTTTCCTGCCTCACAGGGCTCTTTTGACGATAGTTCATTAATAATATGTGAGATGCTCAAATACTGTGGAAATGAGGGTCCTTGAAAGCCTACCATTACATAAAAATAAATCAGCAATCTGCTGGAAAAGGGATTTTGCGTTCTTCATATAGCAGTCTCTAATCAAGATTCCACAACTGACTCCCAGTCCTCTGCTCTAAGCACCTTTATTCTATTCCTGACTCTGACATTGATTTGCTGTCTGACTGTGATGATGTATTTGGCCCTCTGTGTTTGGGGTAAAGAACCATACTGGGCTATCAGCACCATCATCCCTCTCACCCCCAAACTGGTCTCTGGACAGAAAACCCACTTCTCCTGAATATACTGCAGAGATTTATCCAAGACCAGCAGGGGGTTAAACAAGTGTTTTCTTGGCAGGTGGCCCTTGTTACCCTGCCAATTAATCCATTTGGAAGCCTATAACCTGCTGATCAAGTTGCAGTGGGGGACGTTTAGGTTGGATATTAGGAAAAACTTTTTCACTAGGAGGGTGGTGAAACACTGGAATGCGTTGCCTAGGGAGGTGGTGGAATCTCCTTCCTTAGAAGTTTTTAAGGTCAGGCTTGACAAAGCCTTGGCTGGGATGATTTAATTGGGGATGGGTCCTGCTTTTGAGCAGGGGGTTGGACTAGATGACCTCCTGAGGTCCCTTCCAACCCTGATATTCTATGATCTTCCTTGGAGTATGGTCTGGGAGCTCAGAGATTAGCCAGTCTACAGGGAACTCCCCAGATAGCTGGGAGGAATGATTCTTCGGAGATTTGGGCTGTTGGCTTCTTTATTTACATTCCTTGACAGCAGCAACTGTAACTGAAGCAGTGAAGCTGGTGCACTAGGTCAATTGATTTGTAGTCTTATTGAGTATGTTGTTTACCCTTTCACATAATACAAGAACCAGGGGTCACCCAATGAAATTAATAGGCAGTGGGCTTAAAACAAACATAAGGAAGTACTTCATACAATGCACAGTCAACTCGTGGAAGTTGTTGGCAGGGGATGTTGTGGAGGCCAAAAGTATAACTGGGTTCAAAAAAGAATTAGATAAGTTCATGGAGGACAGGTCTATCAATGGCGATTAGCCAAGATGGTCAGAGATGCAACCCCATACTCTGGGTGTCCCTAAACCTCTTACTGCCAGAAGTTGGATCTGAACAACGGGGTACTAATCGCTCAAATTTGCCCTGTTCTGTTGATTTCCGTCTGAAGCCTTTGGCACTGGCCATAGTCAGAGGCAGGATACTGGACTAGGTGGGCCGTTGATCTGATTGAGTATGGCCATTCTTATGTTCATTTTGGTAATCATTTTCTGTTAAAAGCCTAATATGTATAAAACAACCCAGGAAGTGGGGAAAATGCTGTTAAATAGAGTTTCCAGGATGGAGTTGGGGAGGATTATTTTTGTTCCTAATATACATAAGGACAATGTGAATAAGTTTTTTGACTGTGCTGGCTATAGATTTTTTTCCTTATATTCAATGTGTTACATTCCTAGACCAGGTACACAAACAAGAGTTTTATTAAAATCCCCAAACAAATTCAGCTTGCATGTGACCCATTACTGTTCAGTCCTTTTAGAGCACACACAAATCTGCTGCAGCAACCAGAGCTATTTCATTTGACTCACTCCCTTCCCCCCCTCCCCCCAGCAAATATTCAGTTCTTTGTGGTTTCTCCCACCCTGCCCTTTACACTTGGGAGAAGCTTCTTGTAACCGTCTGCAAAACTAACCCATTTTCTTCTTTCAAACCCTCCTTAAAACTCTCTCTTTGCTGTGAGGTCTACAAAAAACTTGACAATGGTTAGGCACCTGGTGTACTAAGACTACTGTCTATAATACTGTCTCATTGTTTCCTTGTACTCCTGTCCGTCTATATACAGCTGTTGTCTTAAGCTTAGATACTAAATTCTTTGGGGCGGGGCTTGTCTTTTTGTTCTGTGTGCATATAGTGTCTAGCACAATGAGGTCCTGATCTGTGACTGGGGCTCTGAGGTGCTACAATAATACAAATAAATGATCAGACTGGTTCTTTTTGGCCTTGAAATATATTAATTTAATAGTCAAAACTGGATCACACACGAAAACAAAATTTGGAAGACTGTAACAGCGCCGCCTGCTCATGCCATCATAACCACGTGTTCAATCTTACATCTGGATGCCCAATAGCACGCTCCACCAGTAAAGTAGGGGCACTAGTATATTGTATGGGCAAGCTGATCCTGCTAGCTTTCCCCCCTTCAGCTTCCCTTCCCCCTGTTTTCAATGAGAAGTCAAAACATTGGTGTTAGCAAATGAAAATGAAATAAAATATGGGACAGGAACATGGATTGCTGGTAATCTGGCCTTCTGCCAATCACAGTATAAACTGGGGTGATTTAGGGAATAAGGCAACTTTCAACATCAGACCATATGTGCAGTTGGAATAAGAACCAAAACAGTGACACTTACGCCTACTGTGTGAAGATGACTTTTACATACCAAGGAGAAAATGAATATAATCCTTCCTCTACTAGATGTTTGTATAATCCCAGATGGTTTTGGATTCATTGGCTGTAAGAATATTAATTACTTTAGTTTCCAAGACCTCAAGGCTTTGAAACCAATGTTTAATCCTTGATCCTTTGGCTTTAGATGGTGCTCCCTTTCTACCATCACCAGCACGTATTGCAGCTTTTTTTTTTAATTTAGAAGTTCAGAATTTTATGAAGAAGTGGTCTTTCAGATTTGCCAGCATTTAGCAAATCCCCCCCCCAAATATGAAAACACCAATAATTTGCAACAAATATCTTGCCTAACTATGCTAATGTGACCATTCCAAACTCATGCCAATAGAGCATTTTCAGCAGCACGCTTAAGTATGTATAGTCAGTCTCTGTGCAGAATTTTAATGGTTGGCACATAAAACGTTCTGATTTTTCCTGCCAATTTAATTTTTATTATAGTGAAAACTTCAAAGGAAAAACTTTTTTTTTTAAAGTAAATGCTAACTGGAACCTTTATTTATGCTTTATGTTGATCTGTAGAAGTCAGCTGTGGATTCAGTCATCAGCCCAGTGAAAGTATGTTCTGAAAGTTTTCTGATATTTCTCAAATGCAATATAAACTTTCATTCTGGGTGGAATCTAAAGTAAAAAAGTACTTTTTAAAGTAAAAGAAGCATCCTTGTAAGCTCTCCAACTAGGTGACTTCAGAAAGGATCTTATTTTTAGATCTTCCTGTCACTTGGTTTATAGCAATTTTTGAAATTCTTATAGTGTACCTTAAATAAAGATTCACAATACAAACAGCTTAGGGAGATAAATTAAGTCCTGAAGAATTAAATATTTCAAATTGGCATTTATCTTTAGCTCTCAGTGACTTCTGGGTTTCATTTAGTATTCTTTCTAGTGCAATTTATCCAATCTTCTGCTTGACTATAGATTTTCTTTTAAATTTAATGATGTTTTATTAGTCTGCTTGATGCTTAAACATTCACTTTTGTTGGTGGAAAATTGTACACTTGTCAATATTGCATCAGGCAAAATAGGAAGGGTAGTTATTTATACAGAGATTTCTTTTCAATCTCCTACAGTCATTAAAGGATCAAAGTGGGTCCAAAGGGACAGGTAGGGGAGGGTAAGGGAAAATGGGAGAGGTAAGTAAGAAAGGAAGGAGAAACCTCATTCTGTTCTGTCCGTTTTTGTTTCCTCCATCTAAATTTATACTCCTTTTTTGCCTCCCATGCCCCCAATTTTATATTTCTTTTTGTTATTCCTTCCCCTATCTCTCAACTTTAGCTTTTCCAGGGACAAATGCAAAATTTTAATCTACTTGTTTATTCTATAGTCATCTGTGACCACATAAGATACATACAGATGTCACAGTTGTCTGTTAGCCACATACATGGCAGCATCTGGAACAGAAATGATGGATTTATGTGTCAAAATCACAGGCCTTCACCCACTGAGCTACACAACCTGCTTAGCTAGTAGAGGGAACTAATCTTGTATATCTGTGCAAGTCTGACCTACTCTGTCCAGAAGAGGGCAGTGACTTCACACATGTCTACGCACAAGCCTGTGCAAAACATTCTGTTCTACAGCATCTGAAACTGCTGGAGACTGTATTACTTAGTGCTGCTGTTAAAGAGAGGGCGATTTACTGGATTACTGTCAGCAGCAACAAAAGATGAAGTAAGATTTGAAAGAAAAAATGACTGTGTATGAAACTTCTACCAGTATGTGGTATACAAAGACAAAATCAGATTGTGTTAGGAAATCTAGTACAGTTGGTCATAAAATTTGAGGTGAAAGTACCCAAGTCTATGTGCCTCTGTGAAAGCCTATGCCTGCATACTTTGGTCTTCTGTTTGTTTATTTATTGAAGTAGTGATATGTTTTATCTTATTTGGAAAAGTAAAGACATATGTGAAATGCAGAAATAATGTATTTTTGGGTTGTATGTAGCATACGTGTAAACAAACAAAACCCTCTCAAATGCTGCTGCTGTATATCCTGTGAACAATCTAGCAAATAATAGTTTGCTTTGGTTTCTCCTTAAAATGCAATTGTAGCTTTAATAAAATGCAAGCTTCTTCACTTCATAATTCAGTCAAAGGTTGCAGATGACTTCAGGTGATGGACTACTTTGTCAGCTATAACCCAAACAGAATCTATAAAATATTTAATGGTCTCAGCACAGGACTAGAAGCCAGGAAATCTTGAATTCTGGTTTCATCTCTGGCACTGACTTCCTCTGTGGTGCACAAATCACACAATCTCTCTGCCGTCTGCCTCCATTTCTGTCTCTGTGAAATAGGAATGATATTTACCTCCTTGCATGTGTGAGCAGTTTTAGGTAATATTTGCAATACATTATATAAAATTATTAAATCATTTGTTCTTTATTTCATGATAATGGATATGGATCAAGTTGCAGTGGGGGAGGTTTAGATTGGATATTAAGTGAAAAAGTTTTTCCAAGAGGGTGGTGAAACACTGGAATGCGTTACCTAGGGAGGTGGTAGAATCTCCTTCCTTAGAGGTTTTTAAGGTCAGGCTTGACAAAGCCCTGGCTGGGATGATTTAACTGGGAATTGGTCCTGCTTTGAGCAGGGGGTTGGACTAGATGACCTTCTGGGGTCCCTTCCAACCCTGATATTCTATGATTCTATGGATAAAACTTAACCTGAGAGTGGGAGTGAATGGGTGAACTAAATATCTCAAAAAAAAAAAAAAAACAAAAAAAACCCTTGACTTTGTGTGGATCATCTGAGTTGAAATGGCATAAAAAAGACTTGAAATAGTTGGGGGGTCATTACTGGCGTAAAACAGAGGTGACAAGGGGACACCATCAACTTGAGAATCACTTTTCCATTTGAAATCTTTGTACTTACTGTTGCAAGTAACCCCCAAAGATAATTGGAACAGACAGAGGTAAGGCCCTGATTTTGCAAACACTTAGGCACGTGCTTAAGTTTACTATCTTGAGTAGTCTCATTGAAATCAATGGAACTACTCGTGGTAGTAAAGTGAAGTATGTGCATAAGTTTTTGCAGGGTGAGGGCTTCAGGAAAAAAACTATTTTCTCTCTTCAGTTTTACTTTAGTGTATTTGACAACACCTTGCATATAACCAGCTCCATTGTTGTGGTGATGGTGCACGCCCTTCTCCATGATCTGGAAGAGGATGCTCACCAGTATTTGAAGCTACCACGACTGAAGCAACCATAGATAGGAATGTGCACAAAGAGAAGGATGAGAGGCGGACCTGAACATGTCCAATAACGTTTTTCTTGGACCCATCCAGAATGCCTTTCCATCTATCCAGGAACAGTGCAATCCTCAATTTAAAAAAAAAAAAAAAAAAGATTGTAATAAAGTCTAGAAAGTGTATTTATGAAAGGTACACTATCAGGAAACTGAATTTAAAAAATAAGCCAGTTACAAAAATTCAAGTTGTCATGCCTTGTCTAGCATTCCCATGTAGAACAGCAGGACACAAATGTCTAATTTATTGGAATCAGGCAAGTTCACTTTAAACCTCATGATGTGTGCTGTTATGCTAGGTGAACGAGAGATTCTTTCAGTTCAGTCTTTCACCAGTTGGCGTGCCCAGACAAAGGTATTATGTGACTTGTCAGAGTCCTTTGAATAAACTGAAACTATAGGCTGAGGCATAGGAAAGCTTATGTAATCCCTGAGTCACTCATGCAGACTCCAGTATGCTTCTTGGCCCCTGAAAAACAGCAGGTTTTCCATTATGAATGGGTATGCATACGGTACCTTAACCTCCTTTTGTCTCTTCATCACAGTGGTGTTTTAGTGGTATGAAAAAATCTAGGTTTTTTTGAGTTTTAGCAATGTAGTTTTCTGCATTGGCCACTTAATTACACATTTCTTCACCATATTTCATGTAAATGGTGTTGTGAAGTATTACAAATACCAGGATAATTATTTTTAACTTCTCTTACTTAGTCATTCCCCAAAGTGCCTTTGGATGGATACTTGAGAGAGTTTATGGATAAAACTGTTCTAGCCTCATTAGCTAGACTGGTGTTTTGAGTTGCAGTCCCCAAGTCTGGGGAAACTTTTGTCTCACTTAGTGACAGACTAAGTGGTCTACTACTGCAGTGCAACCTTGGGTATTGATTAAAGGTTCAGATTGTGTTATATGATCAAGGGTTGAATGAATGCAGACATATGGAGGACTTCTGGAAGGGAAGTGTGAGGCAGACTCATTTTAATTCTTAAAAAACTAAACACAAATGATTAAATAAAACTTTGTGTAGTTGGAATAAGCAGTGCTCAAAGCATTGTAGGTGGTTACTTAGTAGCTCGATATTTTAAAAGTGTCCCAAAGAGACTATGAAATTTATAAATCTCACATCTCATTATATTTTTCTACATGCATAGAATGCTAGAGTAACATTGACATACCAGCAACACTGCATCAGGGGTTTTGGTCAAAATCCATATGTTTAGTTATAAGGATGTAATAAGGGTCTACAGAGTTTTGGTCAAATAACATGTTGTGGTTTGCTGGAGGATCTTGTGATTGCAAAATAGCTATGGGATAGTATAGTCTGAAATTAATATTATTAGTGATTCTATAAACTGATTATTTCCCAGGATATACAGCACTCTGTGCCTTTAAATTTGAATAAGTGACTCAGCCAGGTGAGATTGTTTTTGTTTTTTGTTTGGCAGTGGGGGGGCTTGGGGTTTTTTTTTTTTTTTTGGTACAAATGTTGATAAAATCTATTTGCCTGTTCATTTTCCACAGTTGCAGACACCAGCAGTGCCACAAAACCCTTACATGCTGAGGCACCTTTTCAAACAATATCTGCAGAATCTCAAATTTGGCTTCAAATGATAAGCAGTTAGAACATGAGATTAATTTCCATAAGGGTTTTCCCTACTCATACTTCATGTATTTACACAAATGATCGTAACGTCTCATCCATTGGTAATGAATGTTATTTTAAATTGTATGAGTTATCACTGTACAGAAGAAGGAACCATTACAGTGTGTGTGTGTGTGTATAGAATTATTTGTCTGTGAATATCCTCTTCTGTTTTCACAAACTTGTGAGAGGTTTTTCTTTTGCTGTATACTAGACTTTCTCCCGAAATAGCAATTTCCATGTTATTACAGTAAAACCTCAGCAGTTTGTGTAGGTATTTGTTTGGAAAATGTTGTATATGCACATTAGAAAGGAGTCAGGAAATAATTCTGCCGAGCATTATTGTATTGTATGCCACTTTTGATGATAACCCTTTCCCAATGACTCCCTCACTGTGCGTACCACCTGATACTCTAGTGAAGTCATTTAGTAATAGTGGGGGGGAAATGAAAGATGTTACATCCATGAGCAATGTTGTAGCCATAGATGTTATGTTGATGAGTGATGTTATAGATGCATGTACTATGTCACTTGAAACTGAACGGAGCAGTAGTGGAAAGGAATAAATATGTATATTGCACTGAAGATTGACTTTCATACTAATTAATTTTACTTTTTTGTGTACTTAATATGGGAATCTTTAATCTTTCACGTTTAGAGCTGAGAACTAATTTTCAATTCCTCAGATTAGGAATATGTTTCAGATATGTGGATGTAAAAGCCACCAAACTATGTGAATGCTATTTGAACGTTAGCCCACCCAGACCTACCAAACGTAGCCATGGAAAGGGGTTTTTCCTTAGTCTTGCTCCATAATGTAAAAAATGCCATCAAGAAAGTATGGAGAGTCATTAAAAGGATGACTGTATATAGGAGACCAGTGATTAGGAAACAAAGGCTTTAATGACATGGGTGTTAACTTTGGCCTGGATTAATGCTGCGTGGTTGAGCTGTGTCAAAACACAGTCCCAAAAGTGGACTGTGGGGGAATGGATAGCATGAATCAGCCCTTATTTTCCTCAAACTAATGGAAAAGGGTGTTTGAGAAAAGAGATGAGTTCTTTTCCAGGAAGCCTGTTTTCAAAAGAAGGTGAGCAGGTAAAAGCAGGCTTCTTCCCATGGAGAGACAAATACTTCAATCTGAGACGACATGCTATGTGCTGCAGAGCCAGAAAAGACCATGGATTCTGCAATGGTAACTTTATGATTAGAATGTCATAATTGCCTAATATTTCTGTTCTCTAACTTAAGAGACTAGCTTGCAAAATTTTTCATATGATAGGAATATAGATTTTGTATAAAAGGGAAGACATGGTCTTATGGATTCAATATAGGGCTGGCGGTCTCAAGAAATGTTGGCTTTGTGACCTTGTGTAAATCCCTTAAAATCTCTGTGCCTCAGTTATCCTATTAGTAAAATGAAGACAAACATACATATTCATGCTTGAGAAGCTCTTTGAAGACTCTGGTGAAAATTGCTATGGAAATATTATATGCAGTGTTATTGTCATGTTCATCCTCGGACATTTAGAGAGACAAGGTGGGTGAGGTAATATCTTTTATTGGACCAAACTCAGTTGGTGAGAGAGACAAGCTTTCGAGCTTACACAGAACTCTTCAGAGTGTTACCTCTAAATACAAGGTGGAACAGATAGTGTAGCATAAATACTAAACACATATTTCTAAGAACTGTGAAATGGCCAGATAACACCTCTCTAGCCCTAGCAGGGGAAGGAAGAGCAGGGGATAAGCCAGGGTGGGTGGGTTAGTAGGTTATAGATAGTTGTACTAAGCCATAAATCCAGTGTATCTCTTCAGTCCATGATTTTTAGAGTCTAGCAAAGTTATGAATTTAAGCTCCCGGGCTTGTCTTTTGAAGGGGTTGTACTAGGTTTCCTTTGAGGATGAGAACTGAGATGTGAGATATAGAGTGATTGTTCACACACAAGTGATATGGTCTGGTTTTTTCTTTTATTTCTTTTTTTTTTTTTTTCGGGTGAGAGTTCATTTGAGGGCATAGTGATTGTCTTGTTTTACTCATAGTTGTTGTTGTTGTTAGGGCACTTAGTGCACTAGATGAGGTACACCATATGTTGTGATAGGCATGTGTAGGACCTATGGAAATATTAAGTATTGCAAAAATCCCATCTACTTTAATTTTCTATGTTTACATACACCACTGTGCCTTAAAATACACACACATATATATAATATAGTGCAAACAATAGTGTAAGAGTAGTTAATATTTTACAGTGATAATGCCATGGACATAAACAAGCAAAATCTTTTAAGTAAAGTGAAGCAAGTATTCTTACTAAGTAGTATCTGATGCTATATTAGTAGTAACACTATGAAATAAAGGTAATATTCATATAAACACAATGTTTAGTTGGTATTTTTAATCATTATTGGCAATTACATGATGATTTTCTATGACATTTTTAAAAGTAAGTTTGACATTGGGTGGAAATCTGAACATGGTTGGTGATTTGAAGTTCCACGATTTTGGATCTTAGAGACTAACAAATTTATTTGCGCATAAGCTTTTGTGAGCTACAGCTCACTTCATCGGATGCATTCAGTGGAAAATACAGTGGGGAGATTTATATACATAGAGAACATGAAACAATGGGTGTTACCATACACACTGTAACCAGAGTGATCACTTAAGGTGAGCTATTACCAGCAGGAGAGCGGGGGGGGGGGAGGACACCTTTTGTAGTGATAATCAAGGTGGGCCATTTCTAGTTGTTGACAAGAACATCTGAGGAACAGTCGGCGGGGGAAGGGGGAGAATAAACTTGGGGAAATAGTTTTATTTTGTGTAATGACCCATCCACTCCCAGTCTTTATTCGAGCCTTAGTTAATTGTATCCAGTTTCCAAATTAATTCCAATTCAGCAGTCTCTCGTTGGAAACTGTTTTTGAAATTTTTTTGTTGAAGAATTGCAACTTTAGGTCTGTAATCGAGTGACCAAAGAGATTGAAGATACCTGGGAGTGCTGGTAGCGTAGGCCTGAGGAAGGAGTCTACATAGCCAGACAATCCTGCTGTCTGGGTGCCAATGCCTGAGATGATGGGGCATCCAGGATTTCCAGGTTTATGGATTTTGCGTAGCAGATAGAATACCCCTGGTCGAGGTTCCAGGGGTGTGTCTGTGTGCGGATTGGTTCTTGTGCTTTTTCAGGGAGTTTCTTGAGCAGATGGTGTAGTTTCTTTTGGTAACCGTCAGTGAGATCAGAGGGTAATGGCTTGTAGAAAGTGGTGTTGGAGAGCTGCCTAGCAGCCTCTTGTTCATATTCCGACCTATTCATGATGACGACAGCACCTCCTTTGTCAGCCTTTTTGATTATAATGTCAGAGTTGTTTCTGAGGCTGTGGATGGCATTGTGTTCTGCACGGCTGAGGTTATGGGGCAAGTGATGCTGCTTTTCCACAATTTCAGCCCGTGTACGTCAGCAGAAGCACTCTATTTAGAAGTCCAGTCTGTTGTTTTGACATTCAGGAGGAGTCCACCCAGAATCCTTCTTTTTGTAGTCTTGGTAGGAAGGTCTCTGTGGGTTAGTATGTTGTTTAGAGGTGTGTTGGAAATATTCCTTGAGTCAGAGAGGTCAAAAATAGGATTCCAGGTCACCACAGAACTGTATCATGTTTGTGGGGGTGGAGAGGCAGAAGGAGAGGCCCCGAGATAGGACAGATTCCCTCCTCCAGCCCTACGCTACCAGCACTCCCAGCTATCTTCGAGACACGACTGACTTCCTGAGGAAACTACAATCCATTGGTGATCTTCCTGAAAACACCATCCTAGCCACTATGGATGTAGAAGCCCTCTACACCAACATTCCACACAAAGATGGACTACAAAAGGTCAGGAACAGTATCCCCAATAATGTCATGGCAAACCTGGTGGCTGAACTTTGTGACCTTGTCCTCACCCATAACTTTTTCACATTTGGGGACAATATATACCTTCAAATCAGTGGCACTGCTATCGGTACCCGCATGGCCCCACAGTATGCCAACGTTTTTATGGCTGACTTAGAACAACGCTTCCTCAACTCTCGTCCCCTAATGCCCCTACTCTACTTGCGCTACATTGATGACATCTTCATCATCTGGACCCATGGAAAAGAAGCCCTTGAGGAATTCCACCATGATTTCAACAATTTCCATCCCACCATCAACCTCAGCCTGGACCAGTCCACACAAAAGATCCACTTCCTGGACACTACGGTGCTAATAAGCGATGGTCACATAAACACCACCCTATACCGGAAACCTACCAACCGCTATGCCTACCTACATGCCTCCCAGCTTTCATCCAGACCACACCACACGATCCATTGTCTACAGCCAAGCTCTGCGATACAACCGCATTTGCTCCAACCCCTCAGACAGAGACAAACACCTACAAGATCTCTATCAAGCATTCTTACAACTACAATACCCACCTGCTGAAGTGAAGAAACAGATTGACAGAGCCAGAAGAGTACCCAGAAGTTACCTACTACAGGACAGGCCCAACAAAGAAAATAACAGAACACCACTAGCCATCACCTTCAGCCCCCAACTAAAACCTGTCCAACGCATCATCAAAGATTTACAACCTATCCAGAAGTACAACCCAATCACTCTCACAGATCTTGGGAGATAGGCCAGTACTTGCTTACAGACAGCCTCCCAACCTGAAACAAATACTTACCAGCAACCACACAACAAAACCACTAACTCAGGAACCTATCCTTGCAACAAAGCCTGTTGCCAACTCTGTCCACAAATCATCTATTCAGGGGACACCATCATAGGGCCTAATCACATCAGCCACACTATCAGGGGCTCATTCACCTGCACATCTACCAATGTAATATATGCCATCATGTGCCAGCAATGCCCCTCTGTCATGTACATTGGTCGAACTGGACAGTCTCTACGTAAAAGAATAAATGGACACATCAGACGTCAAGAATTATAACATTCAAAAACCAGTCGGAGAACACTTCAATCTCTTTGGTCACTCGATTACAGACCTAAAAGTTGCAATTCTTCAACAAAAAAACTTCAAAAACAGATTCCAACGAGAGACTGCTGAATTGGAATTAATTTGCAAACTAGATACAATTAACTTAGGCTTGAATAAAGACTGGGAGTGGATGGTCATTACACAAAGTAAAACTATTTCCCCATGTTTATTCCCCCCCCCCCAGACTGTTCCCCAGATGTTCTTGTCAACTGCTGGAAATGGCCCACCTTGATTATCACTACAAAAGGTTTTTTCCCCCCCTGCTCTCTTGCTGGTAATAGCTCAGCTTACCTGATCACTCTGGTTACAGTGTGTATGGTAACACCCATTGTTTCATGTTCTCTATGTATATAAATCTCCCCACTGTATTTTCCACTGATTGCATCCGATGAAGTGAGCTGTAGCTCACAAAAGCTTATGCTCAAATAAATTTGTTAGTTTCTAAGGTGCCACAAGTACTCCTTTTCTTTTTGCAGATACAGACTAAGACAGCTGCAACTCTGAAACCTGTCACTATTTTGGATGTTACACTTAACACAAAGGAGAAAAAATATTCTGCACTTTTTTGGGTGATTGGAATAGATTGTCCAGAAGACCCCACCAATTCTATGATCTGAGGTTTTCCTTATTTGCATTACAAAGATGCTTGCAAAACAAAACTAATGAAAGTGGGCAGGTTTCTTAGAATATGGTAATTTACCTACAACTGTGGAATGGGGATGGGGGAAGAAGGGAGGGGACAGGGGTGAAGGAAGAAGCTTCTATTCCTATCTCATTTTCTTTCAATTGAATTTGACTGTTTATAATAGGTTAGGTCTGTACTGCAGTCTGCAGAGTTTGAGAGGCTAGTTTGGGGCTCTCTGTGGAAAACTGGAAACTGCAGTGGAATCTGTTAAACAATCTGAGACTTACAGAGCAGGAAGCCAGATACATTCTATTGAACTGGGTCTATCTGTATGCAAAAAGAAAGTACATGGTCCATAATAAAACGCAAAAGGGAATGTTAATTTTTTTTAATGTATTTATTACTTCAAGTTTTCATGTTTTCCTCATTTCTATGAATGTAAAATATTCTAGGGTAGAAAAAATAGAAAAGTGGGTTTCAGAAACCCTGTGAACCTTAGAGATTTTAAAAAGTCTAAATCTTTACAGGCTTTTTAGCTATGAATTACCTGTATAAGAACTGTGGTACTAAAGTCATTGTAATAAACTATATTACAACAAACTGATGATATGAAGCTGTGCAAAAATAGTTGCATAAAATACAAAGTATATCAAAAATAAATACTGAACTTGGAAAGAGGAAGGGAGATTGAAATAAGTAAGCATCGGAAAAATCTGATTATCTGTAGCAGTTAAATATTTAGAGCAAACATGCTGACGGACATGTTCGTCAATATAGCAAGTAAGGACTAAATCCTACAGTCCTTTTTCAGGCAAAACTTCCCATAGCAGTTGCATAGTCGCAGACTAGGCAGTTCAATAGTATAAAGGAAGAAAAGCTCCTTGACATCATCTGCACATTTGTAGTTCTTGTTGACACTTCTTTTTGCTTTTTTAGAAGCTGATGCATCAATATATTTTTCCATCAGTGCCCTCCAGAGCAAAGAATCGAAGGGCACGGTGGTCTTACTGCAAGACCTGAAGAAGAGCTCTGTGTACACTTAAGTTTGTCTCTTTCACCAACAGAAATCGGTCTAACAAAAGAAATAACATCACCCACCTTGTCTCTTCAAGCCGATATGTGAAAATTCGTTTGTTCCCAAATGGTGGATTTGCCAGTGCATTAGGTCCATAAACACATCAGTTCCCTATGGCAATGAAATATTGAAGAGACACTATCTATTGGAGCATATAGTGTCTGTAGAATTGAAAAAAACCCAGAAGATATCCCGGTTTAAATCATGTTGAAATATATCATTGAATAGATTCTAGAGTATCTGAATGTGCTATTGTCAAGGTTCCTCCCCCACTCTGAACTCTAGGGTACAGATGTGGGGACCTGCATGAAAAACCTCCTAAGCTTATCTTTACCAGCTTAGGTCAAAACTTCCCCAAGGTACAAAATATTACCCCCGTTATCCTTGGAATGGCCGCTACCACCACCAAACTAATACTGGTTACTGGGGAAGAGCTGTTTGGACGCGTCCTTCCCCCCAAAATACTTCCCAAAACCTTGCACCCCACTTCCTGGACAAGGTTTGGTAAAAAGCCTCACCAATTTGCCTAGGTGACTACAGACCCAGACCCTTGGATCTTAAGAACAATGAACAATCCTCCCAACACTTGCACTCCCCCTTTCCTGGGAAATGTTGGATAAAAAGCCTCACCAATTTGCATAGGTGACCCCAAACCCAAACCCTTGGATCTGAGAACAATGAAAAAGCATTCAGTGTTTTACAAGAAGACTTTTAATAAAAAATAGAAGTAAATAGAAATAAAGAAATCCCCCCTGTAAAATCAGGATGGTAGATATCTTACAGGGTAATTAGATTCAAAAACATAGAGAACCCCTCTAGGCAAAACCTTAAGTTACAAAAAAGATACGCAGACAGAAATAGTTATTCTATTCAGCACAATTCTTTTCTCAGCCATTTAAAGAAATCATAATCTAACACATACCTAGCTAGATTACTTACTAAAAGTTCTAAGACTCCATTCCTGTTCTGTCCCCGGCCAAGACGACTACAGACAGACCCACAAACCCTTTGTTTCTCTCCCTCCTCCCAGCTTTTGAAAGTATCTTGTCTCCTCATTGGTCATTTTGGTCAGGTGCCAGCGAGGTTACCTTTAGCCTCTTAACCCTTTACAGGTGAGAGGAGCTTTCCCCTGGCCAGGAGGGATTTCAAAGGGGTTTACCCTTCCCTTTATATTTATGACAGCTATCATACAGATCTACGGTCAATTTAAAACAGTTTGATATTTAAAACAGGTTTATTTGTTTTTTTCAAGACCAAGAAGTGTTTGTTTCGTATACAGCACAAGACCAAGAAAGTGTGTGAATTGTATACAACACACTTTTTTTAAAACTGAAAATGTGGTCTTCTCTTTTAATTTCACAAAATGTGTCCATTTTGTGGGGAAAATGGTTACGTTCTGTAAAAATAGGACTATTTCTTAATGCACGAGCTTATGATTAAAAAAATTGAAGTTTTGGTCTCACTGAGCATTGCATTTCACCAAAAGTAAATATTTCATGCAATGAAATGGCCCACAGTTAAATTGTGAGTACTGCTTAAAGAAACACATTGGTCAAGATAAGGAGGTCTAAGTTTTTACCCACCTTTTTTTCTCATTTGTAATATCCTTGTTTGGTTTAATGTGTATTGCCCCATTTTTGTAGATAAAACAGCCTCTCAGTAATAAATGTGCACACAGTGTATGAGTAGCAAGATTTTTTCAAAATTTTAAATGTTGCAAACTGACCAAAAATAATTTCAGAAGTTAGCTAAAATAATTTGACAGGAACTTTTTGTAGAGCCAGAATTAAATTTCTGGCAGAAAACTTCTGCTTTCATATTGTAGTTAACTTTTATAAATTTATGTCTTAATCTTTGAATAGGTTTTGCAAATCTTGCACTGTAGTTCAAATTGTTCTGTTTAACCCTTGAGACACATAACGGTTAGCTATAGAGGAAACAATGTCAAAAACTCTGCATGGTGAACCTTTTATAATTTTGCACATAGATTCATAGAAATGTGGGGCTGGAAGGGACCTTGGGACATCATCTAGTTTAGTCCCCTGTGCTGAGGCAGGATCAACTAAACCTAGATTATCCCTGACAGGTGTTTGTTTAACCAGTCTGTAAAACCTCCAATGACATAGATTCCATGATTTCTTTTGGAAGCCTGTTGAAGTTGTTAACTATCCTTATAGTTAGAAAGTTTTCCTAATATCTAACCTAAATCTCCCTTGCTGCAATTAAACCCATTACTATTTCTCCTACCTTCAGTGGACATGGAAAACAATTGATCACCATCCTCTTTGTAACAGTCCTTAACATATTTGAAGACCGTTAGCAGGTCCCCCATCAGTCTTCTTTTCTCAAGGCTAAACATGCCCAGTTTTTCAAACCTTTCCTCATATGTCAGTTTTTTAACTGACTGGAGTGGCCCTGGGGCCAGCTGCTCTGGCCTCTGCTCTGGCAGTCCCAGGCAGCTGGCCCCAGGACCACCGACCAGCAGTCCCTGGGGGGGCCAAAGCAGCCACTGCTTGGTGGCCCCCAGCAGCTGGTGCAGCTGGCCCCAGGGTGCCCCCCTAGCAGTGGCCTCCCAGTTTCCCCCAGCAGTGCACCCCGCATGGCATACCCTCCCCAGTAGTGCATCCCCCTGGCAGCCCCCCTCAAGATTTAGTCAGGGGTATTTTTAGTATAAGTCATGGACAGGTCACAGAACCGTGAATTTTTGTTTACTGCTTGTCCATGACTTATACTAAAAATACCCCTGATTAAATTGTAGCCTTAACTATAACCCCCAGATCTTTCTCATCAGTACTACTGCCTAGCCTGTTCTCCATTTTGTAGTTGTGCATTTGATTGTTTCCTTCCAAAATGTAGTACTTTGTCTTTATTAAATTTTATCATATTGATTTCAGACCAGTTCTCCAAATATGTCATTTAAAATCCTGTCCTCCAAACTGCTTGCAACCCCTCACAGCTTGGTGTCACCCAGAAATTTCATGAGCATACTCTCCACTAATAATATCCAAGTCATTATTGAATAGTACCAGAATAGACCCCCTGTGGCACCCCACTAGATATGTCCCTTCAGTTTGACAGCAAACATAGATAACTACTCTTTTGAGTGTGGTCTTTCAACCAGTTGTACAACCATCTTACAGTAATTTCATCTAGACCACATTTCCATGGTTTTGGTTCTGAGAGTATCACGTGGGATTGTGTCAGAAGCCATACTAAAATTAAGATATATCACATCTATTGCTTCCCCCCCATCCAGTAGGCCAATAACCGTGTCAAAGAAGGAAATTAGGTTGGTTTGGCATGATTTGTTCTTGACAAATCCATGTCGGTTATTACTTGTGACTTTATTATCCTCAAGTTGCTTACAAATGGATTGTTTAATAATTTGTTCCAGTATCTTTCCAGGCATGGAAGTTAGGTTGACTACTCTAATTCTCTGGGTCCTCTTTTTTTCCCCTTTTGAAAGATAGGTATTATGGTTGCCCTTCTCCAGTCTTCTGGGATGTCACCCATCCACCATGAGGTCTCAAAGATAATCACTAACAGTTCTGAAATTGCTTCAGCTAGTTTATTAAGTACCCTAAGGTAAACTTCATCAGGTCCTGCCAACTTGAATACATTTATTTAAATATTTATACCTGTTCTTTCCTTAGTTTGGTTTGCATTCCTCCCTTCTTGCTGTTACTATTAATTTTTACAATTTACTTTTTTAATAAAGACGGAAGCAAGTGGCATTAAACACCTCAGCCTTCTTGATGCACTCCTTCCCACAAAGTAGAAGACCTACACTTTCTTTCATCTTTCTCTTGCTCTGAATGTATTTAAAGAACCTCTTATTGCCTTTTATGTCCCTTGCAAGGTGTAACTCATTTTGTGTCTCAGACTTTCCGATTTTTGTCCCTACATGTGTGTGCTATTCTTTTGTACTCATCGTTATCAATATGTCCGTGTTTCCACTTCTTGTAGGATTCCTTTTTGATTTTCAGGTCATTAAAGAGCTCCTGATGGAGCCATATTGACCTCTTGCTATTCTTTACATTTCCTCATGGGTAACTAGATGACGCAATGCATACAGAACTCTTCCTTTAAGTAAAATCCTGAATTGAGCCTAACAGATATTTTTCTTTTAATTTATTGATCTATTTTTTTCCCTCATACTTTTCTTCCTGTAGTCCCAATTTTTTAAACTAGTTTTTCTGCCTTTGTGATTGTAGCACGGCGGGCACTCACTGCCACGGTGCCTCCTGCTGGTTAAGCAGGAATTAGCTCAGTTCCAGCCTCAGAGCACCTCCTGCTTACCGGTGTCTTCCTACCGGTGCCTGCTTCCTCCACTTATAGCACTTCAGGCCCCATATCCCTCTCGGACTCCGGTGCCCCTTACCTTCGGGTGCTGCCCCACAGCAATGCCCCCACACTCTGGGTCTCTCCTCCCCTCCCCCTAAGACCACATTGCCTCAGTGACCCACTGCTAGTCCTCATCTAGCCCCTTCCCTCAGGCATAGGCGCTGACTCTGCGGGTGTTCTAGGGCTGGAGCACCTCCACCTCCTCCTCCCTCCCAGTACTTCCCACCCTCACCCTCCCACCTAACAGCCATTTGGGAGTGCTTAAGACTTTCCGGGAGGGAGCGGGGACAAGGCGCGCTCAGGGGAGGAGGCAGAGAAGAGGTGAGCAGGGGCAGGGAATGGAGGAAGGAAGGGAGCAGGGATTTTGGAGAAGGTCTGGAATGGGGGTGGGGCAGGGGTGGGTGGGGGTTGAGCACCCACTGGGCAGAGGCAGGGCCGGCTCCAGGCACCAGCATTCCAAGCAGGTGCTTGGGGTAGCAGTTAGAAAGGGGCAGCAGTTCCGCCCGCCATGGTGGCAATTCGGCGGCAGCTTCTCTGTTCCGCCCGCTACAGCAGAAATTCGGCGGCGGCTTCTTTATGCTGTCCGTGGCAGCAGTTTTTTTTACTGCTTGGGGCGGCAAAAACTGTAGAACCGGCCCTGGGCAGAGGGGAAGTCAGCGCCTATGCCCTCAGGGGCAAACTGCAGTCTGAAGTGGCCACTCATCAGCGGCAAGAGGGTTTGGATCTGCTGCCTTTCCAGCCCCAGCTGCCTCCTTGCAACCCTAGTACCTCCCCTGGGCCTCAGCCTGGGGACTCACTAGGCCAGAGCTCCTCAGCTCTGCCTGCCTTTCCCCAGCCCTGGTCTGCCTCAGGTACCCTGCTTGCTCTCCCAGGCAGCCTGGTGCTCTCTGCTCCTCAGCTGGATCAAGAGTCTCCTCTTACTCAGCCTGCCCTTTTATCAGGGTCAGCTGACCCTAACTGGGGGTGGCCACACCTTTGGCTGTTTAGCCAACCAGCCTCCCCTGGGTGCTTTTAACCCTTTCCTAACCAGAGCGGGGTGACCAACCCACTACAGTGATACTTCCCATCAGGCAGTGAGAAATTATGTTGAAACATGCATTAGTGAATGCCCTTACATTGAAAAAAAACACTGGCAAAAAAAAAAAAAAGAAAGAGGGGAGGCCCTAGGAAATGATCAAAAAAGAGAAAAGATGGGGGCAAGGACATTAACTTTTTCTTAATCACTTTCTCTGCCACAATGCAATGCTTTTCCTTAATAAAATCCTATCATGATTATGCCAGTGGTATCTGATACAAAAATTGACTTTTGTAGAAACTGGATATGCTGATCATCATTATTAAGGATTAATTTACTTGAGTTTTGGTCAAGATGTTAAGTGTGCCAATGTGTTTTAAATAGGATGATAAAATGCAGTGGGAATTTTGTACTCTTGCATACTACAGAACTCACTGAGATCAGTAATTTTGAAAATGAATATACGATCTTTAAATACAACAGAATTTCAAAATAATATTTAATATATTCATAGTCCATCTCTTGTATTATTTATGACAGCAAATTACAATTGCAAATTTGGTATTTTAGTTAGAAAGCATGTTTTAACTTCAGGGCAGTGTCACATGAATATTCATTTAATTTGGAAATGGATTTATGCAAAACATGCATAAACCAGAAGATAATTGCTATGGTTGGTTCTCACAATAGTATGGAAATAAGGATTGTATTGTACACTTCCAGCAGATATAAACAAACAGTATAAACCTGACTTTTCTTTGATTTTGTTTTGGTTTGCTTTTCTACAATAAACATCACATATGCAAAGGCACTTGTTAAAGCTGGGCTTCAGCATATCCAATACTTATAAGATGCTAACTACCCATATTCCCTTTCTCTTTTTAGAAATGTAAGTCATGGTGCTTTATTTACCACCAGCATGTTGTATATTGAGAAAAGGAGTACTTGTAACACCTTAGAGACTAACCAATTTATTTGAGCATAAGGTTTTGTGAGCTACAGCTCACTTCATCGGATGCATACTGTGGAAAGTGTAGAAGATCTTTTTATATACACACAAAGCATGAAAAAATACCTCCCCCACCCCACTCTCCTGCTGGTAATAGCTTATCTAAAGTGATTACTCTCCTTACAATGTGTATGATAATCAAGGTGGGCCATTTCCAGCACAAATCCAGGGTTTAACAAGAACGTCTGGGGGAGGGGGTAGGAAAAAACAAGGGGAAATAGGTTACCTTGCATAATGACTTAGCCTCTCCCAGTCTCTATTCAAGCCTAAGTTAATTGTATCCAATTTGCAAATGAATTCAGCGAGAGACTGTTGAATTGGGAGTCTGGTTTTGAAGTTTTTTTGTTGTAATATCGCAACTTTCATGTCTGTAATCGCGTGACCAGAGAGATTGAAGTGTTCTCCGACTGGTTTATGAATGTTATAATTCTTGACGTCTGATTTGTGTCCATTTAGTCTTTTACGTAGAGACTGTCCAGTTTGATCAATGTAAATGGCAGAGGGGCATTGCTGGCACATGATGGCATATATCACATTGGTGGATGTGCAGGTGAACGAGCCTCTGATAGTGTGGCTGATGTGATTAGGCCCTATGATGGTGTCCCCTGAATAGATATGTGGGCACAGTTGGCAACGGGCTTTGTTGCAAGGATAGGTTCCTGGGTTAGTGGTTCTGTTGCGTGGTATGTGGTTGCTGGTGAGTATTTGCTTCAGGTTGGGGGGCTGTCTGTAGGCAAGGACTGGCCTGTCTCCCAAGATTTGTGAGAGTGTTGGGTCATCCTTCAGGATAGGTTGTAGATCCTTAATAATGTGTTGGAGGGGTTTTAGTTGGGGGCTGAAGGCGACTGCTAGTGGCGTTCTGTTATTTTCTTTGTTAGACCTGTCCTGTAGTAGGTGACTTCTGGTAACTCTTCTGGCTCTATCAATCTGTTTCTTCACTTCCGCAGGTGGGTATTGTAGTTGTAAGAATGCTTGATAGAGATCTTGTAGGTGTTTGTCTCTGTCTGAGGGGTTGGAGCAAATGCGGTTGTATCGCAGAGCTTGGCTGTAGACAATGGATCGTGTGGTGTGGTCAGGAGCTGGAGGCATGTAGGTAGGAATAGCGGTCAGTAGGTTTCCGGTATAGGGTGGTGTTTATGTGACCATCATTTATTAGCACTGTAGTGTCCAGGAAGTGGATCTTTTGTGTGGACTGGACCAGGTTGAGGTTGATGGTGGGATGCTCCAACCCCTCAGACAGAGACAAACAGGGGCCCTTCTACTACCCTTCTCCGCTTCCAGCCTGGTCGGGGACCAGAGCCTTTGGGCCGGGAGGAAGCGGAGGGGCAGGGGCCCTTCTACTTTTCACCACGGGCTTGGGCCCCTGCCCCTCCGCTTCCTCCCTGCCCAAAGGCTCTGGTCCCCGACCAGGCTGGAAGTGGAGCCCGGCCCAGGGAGCCTGGGCAGCTGTGGAGAACCACAGACCCTCACCTGTCTGGGATGGAGGGACCCGAGAGCAGTCCCAGACCCATGTTCCTGCCCCCCACCTGGGGAAGAAAGAGGGTCCATGGCTTCCCACATCTGCCCAGGCGGTTCCTACTATGGCCCAGCTCTGGCTCTTCATCCCTGCTGCCAGGCCAGAAGCCAGAGCCACATGCGCAGTTGTGGGGAGTCACAGGTCCTCCACTTGCCCTGGCTGGAGGGTCTTGGGGAGCAGGGACATAGGCCAGGGGCTGCTCGTAGGCCCCCCCCACTCTTGCTTCAACTCCCAGCTTGTCTGGGGGACATGGCCTCGGGGAAGAGGAGGGGCAGGGGCAGGGCCAAGGCCACAAAGGGGGAAGGGCCTTGTACTCCCCCCCCCCCACACACACACTTTTAGGCTGAATCTGTCACCCTGCCCAGAGCATGTAGAATCATAGAATATCAGGGTTGGAAGGGACCTCAGGAGGTCATCTAGTCCAACCCCCTGCTCAAAGCAGGACCAATCCCCGACTAAATCATCCCAGCCAAGGCTTTGTCAAGCCTGACCTTAAAAACTTCTAGGGAAGGAGATTCCACCACCTCCCTAAGTAACGCATTCCAGTGTTTCACCACCCTCCTAGTGAAAAAGTTTTTCCTAATATGCAACCTAAATCTCCCCCACTGCAACTTGAGACCATTACTCCTCGTTCTGTCATCTGCTACCACTGAGAACAGTCTAGATCCATCCTCTTTGGAACGCCCTTTCAGGTAGTTGAAAGCAGCTATCAAATCCCCCCTCATTCTTCTCTTCTGCAGACTAAACAATCCCACTTCCCTCAGCCTCTCCTCATAAGTCATGTGTTCCAGTCCCCTAATCATTTTTGTTGCCCTCCGCTGGACTCTCTCCAATTTTTCCACATCCTTCTTGTAGAGTGGGGCCCAAAACTGGACACAGTACTCCAGATGAGGCCCCACCAATATCCAATAGAGGGGAACGATCACGTCCCTTGATCTGTTGGCAATGCCCCTACTTATACATCCCAAAATGCCATTGGCCTTCTTGGCAACAAGGGCACACTGTTGACTCATATTCAGCTTCTCGTCCACTGTAACCTCTACATCCTTTTCTGCAGAAAAAGTTTTGGCCTTCAGAAAATCCCTGGCAATGAATTCCACACATTGACACTGAATTGTGTGAAGTAGTACTTGCTTTTGTTTGTTTTAAGCCTGCTGCCTATTAATGTCATTGGGTGACCCATGGTGGTTCTGTTATGTGAAGGGGTAAATAACACTTTCTCCACAGTATTCATGATTTTATAGATCTCTACCATATTCTCCCCCCCTCCCCCCGTTTAGTTATCTATTTTCCAAGTTGAACAGTCCCAGTCTTTTTAATCTCTCCTTATATGGAAGCATGGGTGGCTGGTGAATGCACCCTTGGGGGAGGCTAGCCCCCTGCCCTTCCCCCTCTGCCTGAGGCCATGTCCCTTCTGCTCCCCCGCCAGAGCCCGGAGCGCACACACTCCCCCACCCGTGGCCACTGCCCCCCACCCCCATGTACCCCAGCCCCAGCACTGGGCGGACAGCCCAAAGCGCCCCCGGCCCCAGTGTGGTCTCAGTGCTGGCAGGGGGTGTGGCCAGAGCACCCCACAGCTGAGTGGGCAGGCAATGCTGCTGGAGCACCCCTGGCCTCAGTGCCAGGAGGATGGGTGGCATGGTCTTGCACACCACGGCACCCAGCCTGCCTGCCTCAGCCTCTCAGTGACAGAAGGGAGCAGCAGGCAGGAGTGGGGCCTAGTGGGTGGGCCCACACTAGGCTGTTTCCATGTATGGAATCTATTCCCTATCCCTAATCATTTGTGTTGCCCTTCTCTGTATGTTTTCCAATTTTAATATATTTTTTTGAGGTGTAGTGACCAGAACTGCACACAGTATACTATGGATCTATATAGTGGCATTATGATATTTTCTGTTTTATTATCTATCCCTTTCCTAATGGTTCCTAACATTGTTAGCTTTTTTAACTACCACTACACATTGAGCAGATGTTTTCAGAGAACTATGCACGACTCCAAGATTTCTGACTTTAATGGAAACAGCTAATTTAGACCCCGCCATTTTGTATGTATATTTGGGTATCTGTGTTTTCCAATGTGCATTACTTGCACTTATAAACATTGAATTTCATCTGCCATTTCGTTGCCTAGTCACCCAATTTTTTTATCTCTTTGTAACTCTTCACAATCTGCTTTGAACTTAACTATCTTGAGTAATTTTTTATCCTCTGCAAACTTTACCACCTTGCTGTTTACCCCTTTTTTCCCCTACATCATTTATGATTATTTTGAACAGCACGGGTCCTAGTACTGATCCATGGGGGACCCAGCTATTTACCTCTCTCCATTGTGAAAAATGACTACTTATTCCTACCCTTTGTTTCCTATCTTTTAACCAGCTACTGATCCATGAGAGAACCTTCCTTTTTATCCTGTGGCTGCTTACTTTGTTTAAAAGCCTTTGGAGAGTGACCTTGTCAAAGGCTTTCTGAAAGTCCAACTACACTCTACCTACTTGATCACCCTTGTCCACATATTTGTTGACCCCCTTAAAGAATTCTAATAGATGGATGAGGCATGATTTCCCTTTACAAAAGCTGTGTTGACTCTTTCCCAACAAATCATGTTCATCTATGTGTCTGATAATTCTGTTCTTTACTATAGTGTCAACCAATTTGCTTGGTACTGAAGGTAGGCTTACTGGTCTATAATTGCCAGGATCACCTCTGGAGCCTTTTTTAAAAATTGATGTTATATTAGCTATCTTCCAGTCATCTGGGACAGAGGCTGATTTCAGTGATAGGTTACGTACCACAGTTGGTAGTTCTGAGATTTTGTGTCTGAATTTCATTAGAACTCTTGATTGCCTACCATCTGGTCCTAGTGACTTATTACTGTTTAATTTTTCAATTTTGTTCCAAAAACCTCTTCTATCATCACTTCAGTCTGGGACAATTTCTCATATTTGTCACCTAAAAAGAATGGCTCAGGTGTGGGAATCTCCTTTACATTCTCTGCAGTGAAGACTGATGCAAATAATTCATTTAGCTTCTCCACAACTGCCTTTTCTTTCTAGAGTACTCAGTTAGCACTTCGATTGTCCATTGGCCCCACTGATTGTTTGGCAGGTTTCCTGCTTCTGATGTAAGGTTTTTTCGTGTCTTTTGCTAGCTGCTCTTCAAATTCTTTTTTGGCCTGCCCAATGATGCTTTTACACTGGACTTGCCAGAGTTTGTTCCTATCTATTTTCCTCAGTAGTATTTAACCTCCAATTTTTAAAGGATGCCTTTTTGCCTCTCGCTGCCTCTTGTACTCTGTTTAGCCAGAGTGGCATTTTTTGGTCCTTTTTTTTTCCCCCCATTTAGGTTGAATACGTTTAGTTTGAGCCTCTATTATGATGTTTTTTAAGTTTCCATGCAGCTTGCAGGTATTCCACTCTTGTAAGTATTTCTTTACATTTCCATTGAACAAACACACACACAATTTAATTATATTACAGTTGTCATTACCAAGCGGTTCAGCTATATTCACTTCTTGTGCCACTTAGGAATAAATCAAGAATTGCTTCTCCCCCTGTGGGCTCCAGGACTAGCTGCTCCAAGAAGCAGTCATTTAGGGTGTCAAGAAACTTTATCTCTGAATCCCATCCTGAGCTTACCTGTACCTAGTCAATATGGGGATAGTTGAAACCCCCATTATTATTGAGTTTTCTATTTTGATAGTCTCTCTAATCTCTGAGTGTTTAATAATCACCATCACTATCCTGCTTTGGTGGTCAGTTGTATATTCCTACTGCTTTACTCTTATTATTCAAGCATGGAATTTCTATCCATAGAGATTCTATGGTATACTTTGATTCAGTTAAGATTTTTACTCTATGCTTTCTTTCACATACAGTGCCATTCCGCATGACCTACTCTGACATAGGGGTTGCCAACTTCCCAATTTCTGAAAACTGGAACCCCTGCTGCACCTCTTTCCCTGCCGCAAGGTCCCACCCTCTGCCCTACCTCTTCCCCCTCAGCCCCAAAGCCCCACCTTGTTCCACCTCTGTCCTAAAGATCCTATCCCAGGTTCTGCCTCTTCCCTCAAGGCCCTTCCCCTGCTCACCTCTTCCCCTCCCCTCATCACTGACTGCTCCACCCCCCTCAACTCCAGCATGAGCAGCCCCAAGGGACTTGCAAACCCCAGCTCCAGCAGGCTACCTGGGAGTGCAGGTCAGAAAAATTCCAGTGCCTGCACGGGAACAATCAGGCAGCCCTACTGGCGAGCTAGATGTGGCTTTCCTGCACAGCAGCCTTCCACCTCCTCCTGTGCTACTTACCCAGTGGCCCCCTTCCCTGTCCGCTCAAGCCCTCCCCAACCTCGAGCTGCCTGAGAGCTCAGCAGGGGGAATCGCTGGCTGGCGGGGCAGCTTGCATTCCTTTCCTCCTGGAGAGCATTCCATGTCTGCTGAGAGCCCCGTACCTCAGTCTGACTTCTATTGCAGCACTGCAAACCATGCTCCTCAAAGGGGCCACCCAAGCCAGTGCATGCGGGCTTCTGTGGGAGCCGCCTCTTCAGGGCTGGGCAACAGGTTTCCACTTCTCTCCTGCACTGCCCACAATAACTGTACTTTTGGTGTCCTGTCAATACATCTGACTGGACACTGCCAGGTCCCCTTTTCGACTGGACTTTCCAGTCAAAAACCAGACACCTGGCAACCCTACTGTAACAGGTCCCTCCTTGCCCTGCCTCTGTTCTGGTCTACAAACTACACAGAGACCCTTGTGCTGGTCCAACATCTTGTGCAGATATTTAGAAATAGGGTTGCCAACTTTCTACTCGTGCAAAACTGAACACCCCTGCCCCACCACTTCTCCGAGGCCTCGCCCCCACTCTCTGTATCCCCCCTCCCTCTGTTGCTCGCTCGCTCTCCCCACACTCACTCGCTCATTTTCACAGGGCTGGGGCAGGGGATTGGGGTGCGGGAGGGGATGAGGGTTCCAGCTGGGGGTGTGGGCTTGGGGTGGGGCCAGGGATGAGGGGTTTGGAGTGCAGGAGGGGGCTCTGGGCTGCGGGGTGGAGCTTTTCCATGTCATGTGCTGTGAAACTTGTGTTTGGGACAAAGGATGTACCAGCCAGATGGCAAAAGAATATAAAAGGTGGCTGCATCTTCCCCATTTTGTCTTCATTCCTGCTTCCTACTGTTGGAGTAACTTCTAAAAACGAAGCTCTGAACAAAGGACTGAATTACCCATCCAAGCTGTGGATGTGTTCCAGAGGGACTTTCATGCCAGCAAATTCACTAGAACTGCTAAGAATCTGATATATGGACTTTGAAATCTCTGTATGTATTTGATTGCTTTACCATTTAACAACTCTCTTTTTTTTTCTCTTTATAAATCTTTAGTTTTAGGTGCTAAAGGATAGGCTGGCAGCATGGTATTTTTGGGCAAGATTGAAACAGATATTGGCCTGGTAATGTGGCTGGCCCTTTGGGGTCAGAAGAACATTTAGTATAGTGAGCAGAGTTTTTAAATAACATGTCACTGTGCTGGACCTACATGCTAATTAGGAGGCAGAGAACTGGAATGCAATAAAGGGGACTGTGTGATTTCTTTTTTAGCTTCTTGTTAACCAGCATAGGAGATCAGGAGCACAGTTTGTGACTGGTTGGTGAGTCAAACTGTAGTGTTAACCACCAGTTCTGGGAGAATCTGCTCTCCTTTTTGCAGCCTGCCCTGACCTTAGCATTTCCAGTGAAGGCTGCCCTAGCCATTCCACGTCACGCACACTGGATTAGATAAAACTATAAAAACAAGTTTATTAACTACAAAGAGAAATTTTAAGTGAATACAAGTAATGAGGCATGAAACTCAGAAATGGTTACAAGAAAAATAAAGATAAAACGCAACTGGTGCCTAACTTAAGAAACTATGTTAAATTCAAAGCACAAGATTTTCTCACCACATGCTCTCAAGAGTCTTACTCACCAAACTTCTTAGGCCAGGACCCCTTCTTCTGTTGGCTGCTTCCTTTGTCCCTTCTTGTACAGTAAATCAATGGACAGAGAGAGAGGGAGGAGAATGGGTGACTTGGGGTATCTTCACCTTCTTTTTATAGTCCTGTCCCCCATTTTGGGAAGCATTTCCAGCTGGGAGCAAGGCAACAGGCAATCTGTGTGGCAGGGAACTCCATGCTGTTTCTTTGCTAAGATATAGATTTTTTGCCCCTGCCCCCTTTTCTGTGGAAGAGTGGCCACTTAGCAAGTAATGGCCCATCAGCCTTGATTACACCTGGCTGAGGCATTAGCTTGCCCTTTGCCTCTGAGGAATTGGTTTGGCCTCTCCTCAGCCTTCTCTCAAAAATGTACTTTTAGTCATGATGTCAGCTTATGTTTATAACTTCACTTATAACACTGCTAGGTGCATTTTGCCATGATAATATTGATCAGCAAACTGTGAGGTATTTAAATGACCTCTCACAATGCATACTTTGTACAAAGATTATTACAGTAGTGTGCAGGGTGTGGACATGGGTACATCTGTCACAAATACCAGGACCTCAAGTTCACCCATCTTAGTATTTAGACTTCTTGCATTTGTATACAAGCGCTTATAAATTTGTCAATATTTAGTTTTCTGCCTTCATGCAATGTAATTGAATAGGACTGTTTCTCTTCAGCTCCTGCCTGTACTTTATCAACTTATATGCTCTCCTCTTTACTAGGGTATAGAGAATCCCTGTTAATAGATTCTCCCCTAAGGGAGGTGCATGTCCAAACCATGTGTTCTTCTGCACCTGTAGGTTTTTACCAGCCCTTAGTTTAAACGCTCCTCTATGACCTTTTTAATTTGACATGCCAGCAATCTGGTTCCATTTTGGTTTAGGTAGAGCCCATCCTTCCTCTATAGGCTCCTCCTTTCCCAAAAGGTTCCCCAATTCCTAAAGCCCTCCTCCTCTACCCCATTGTCTCATCCATGCATTGAGACTCTGCAGTTCTGCCTGTCTGTCTGGCCCTGTGCATGGAACTGGAAGCATTTCAAAGAATGCTACCATGGAGGTCCCGACTTCAATCTCTTACCTAGCAGCCTAAATTTGGCCACCAGGACCTTTCTCTTACCTTTTCCATGTCATCGGCATCTACATGTACCATGACCACCGACTCCTCCCTAGCACTACACATAAGCCTATCTAGATGTCTTGAGAGATCCACAACCTTTCACCTGGCAGATGGTTTACCATACGGTTCTCTTAGTCATCACAAACCTATCTATCTATATTTCTAATACTCAAACTCCACCTTACTATTATCTGTCTCTTCCTGATAACTGGGGTCCCCTCTCCTGGAGGGATATCCTCAGTGCAAGAGGATACCATGACATCATCTGGAAGGAGGGTACCAACTATGGGATCATTTCCCTCCTATCCAGTTTGATGTTCTCCTTCCCTGAGACTTTCCTCCTCCTCAACAGTACAAAGGCTGTCATACTGTGGGGATGGAACTACTCTACTGTGCCCAAAAGTCTTGCATATGTACCTCTCTGTCTCCCTTAACACCTTCAGTTTAGCTGCTCTGGTCTCAAGAGCCCGGTACTTGCTCTCTGAGGGCCGTGAGCTGCTTGCACCGAATGCACTAACATGTCACATGACCACAAGGCAGGTAAACATACGTGCTACATTCAGTGCAGTAAACTGGATAGCCCCCATTCTGCTGCTGGACTTCTGCCTGTGTTAATTTTACTGTTGCAGATTTTTTGTTTTGTTTTGTTTTTTGTGTGGGAGGTGCTTGGCCTAAGGTTAGAGAATGTTGGAAGGTTAGAGAATGTTGGGTATTTGCTGGGTCTCTCGTTCCCCCTCTAAACTTCCTTGCAAAACTCCCGTTTGCTACTCCTGTTCTCTAACTCGTGGGGTCACTTTGGAGCTGGCTTTTTTAAAACCCATTTCTGCCTGAGTAGCCCTACCCCCGGTTAAGGGCTCCGAAAGGGATCAAAGCCTCATTAAGGAGTTCTCAGCCTTGCCTAGCAAGCCCTGAAGACCAACCTATAAACTTCAGTCAAGCAGGCACATGGAAAGCAGCAAGCACACGACAAACAGACAACAAACTCATTGTGGCTTAGTTCAAACCTGATTGGGCAGGTGGGGAGGGAGGGTGTGCAGTGAACTGGTCAGAGTCTTGTGCTGTTGTCCAAAGTGCCTAGCCCAGCGTCTACAGTTTTCTGAGTTGGGAAAATTTTATTCAGCATGCATAAAGCTTTCAGTGCAAACCATTTTGCAATTTCAGTGTCTCCCTAGTGTCCAGATTTCTTCCCCCTTGTCCTCAGGGCTTCTCTGCAGAAAATGTGCCTTTCATCAGGGCACAAAACATTTAAATCAAAACAATATCTCAGTCTTTAGTAAAGACTATTTTCATGTAAGGTTTCTATCCCCAGTTGTTTTAGTTACAGACCTAGTCACAAAATGTTGCAAAATATATTTATTTAATGGAGGAAAGTGTTTTTCCCCTCTTGCTAAATATGTTTAAACTGTTTTTGCTAAAATAGGTAGTGACCAAGCTTGAAAAATCTCAGCTCAATCACTGACGGTTTTGAAAAGTGGTAAATGACTGACAACAGGGATGTAGAATGAAAATGTATATGCATCCTAAACTTAGGGTGTAGAGATATGGTTATGGAAGATTGTCATTGGAGATGTACCCTCAAAAGGGACTGTATTGTGAGTGTAGGAATTTGGAGATATGCCCTGGAGGCAGGGGTTGGGAACACTGTATGGCTGTGTGCAGCAGTTCACCAGAGAAATGCTCCAGTTTGTTTTATGGAAGTTTTATTCCTTTCTTATTCACTGGTTTAGTTATTTAATGAAGTCCAAGATCGTAACAGAGGGGATTCTGCTGCTTCTGCTATCACAAATTATTCTTGACTTATTCTTGTCCAACAGAGAGAAATTCTGAATATTTAATATAATTTATAACTTCTTTTTTCTCTGTTTGGGGTATGCCAAATATTAGGCAAAATACAGCATCATTCTATAGTGAAATTAAGCAGAAGACACTGCTGAAGCCGTTCCTGGCTATTGTATGTCTGTATCCGGTAGTTGACTCTGTTCTTAATTTGATAGTGTCATAAATATAAAGGGAAGGGTAAACCCCTTTAAAATCCCTCCTGGCCAGAGGAAAAATCCTCTCACCTGTAAAGGGTTAAGAAGCTAAAGGTAACCTCGCTGGCACCTGACCAAAATGACCAATGAGGAGACAAGATACTTTCAAAAGCTGGGAGGAGGGAGAAAAACAAAGGGTCTGTGTGTCTGTCTGTATGCTGCTTTGGCAGGGGACAGAACAGGAATGGAGTCTTAGAACTTTAGTAAGTAATCTAGCTAGGTATGTGTTAGATTATGATTTCTTTAAATGGCTGAGAAAAGAATTGTGCTGAATAGAATGACTATTTCTGTCTGTGTGTCTTTTTTGTAATTTAAGGTTTTGCCTAGAGGGATTCTCTATGTTTTGAATCTAATTACCCTGTAAGGTATCTACCATCCTGATTTTACAGGGGTGATTCCTTTACTTCTATTTCTATTAAAAGTCTTCTTGTAAGAAAACTGAATGCTTTTTCATTGTTCTCAGGTCCAAGGGTTTGGGTCTGTGGTTACCTATGCAAATTGGTGAGGTTTTTTACCAAACCTTTCCCAGGAAGTGGGGTGCAAGGGTTGGGAGGATTTTGGGGGGAAAGACGTGTCCAAACTACGTTTCCCAGTAAACCCAGTTAGAGTTTGGTGGTGGCAATGGATATTCCAAGGACAAGGATAACATTAATTTGTACCTTGGGGAAGTTTTAACCTAAGCTGGTAAAAGTAAGCTTAGGAGGTTTTCATGCAGGTCCCCACATCTGTACCCTAGAGTTCAGAGTGGGGGAGGAACCTTGACAGATAGCAAATTGTTTTCTCTGCTCAACACAACATAATTTCCCATAAGTGATCAACTTCACACCAGGAATTTTGCTGTTTTCTATCTGTTGAGTATTACTGGGCACAAGAACTACAGTTCAGAGCCGTTTTTTTTCAGTTTGTGATACAGAGAATTAAGACACAACCACTGAATAGTTAAAGCCTTAACTCAGGAGGATAAACCCTTGAATGCATATTAAATAAATACTGTCATAGCTAAAAAATTTCTAATAAAATGAAATCTAATACAGCTTGATTGCCATAGAAAAGCAATTGCTTAACTCTTAGAATTAAAGTGAATCCACAAAATTCAGTATAACATTAAAGACATTTTCAGTTTCATTAAGCTATCCCACATTTATATAGCAAAACATTTCTCAGGGAGCATGTTCTGTGTAAACAAGATTGTGAAAATTACTTTGCACCCGCTAGTCATGAAATGTGTTATGTCTGCAGTGTACTTGATCTCCAGAGAATTTGGTACCTTGGGGCAAATAAGAATTCTAATGTCACCGTTTAGAGGGGGGGAAAAAAAGCTATAATATTCTGCTTCATTCCTTTACTGGATAAAATTGCTATGCTTTGGTAATTAATTGATTGACTAATACATTCTAACTAGTTTTCACAAAACCAAATTTATTTTTGTCAAAGCCTTTTTGATGTGCATTTCTTGTTTCATTTTATTCCTTTCTGCTTTATGGCAAACCCTTGACTTGATGTCTATACGACTAGAATACTATTGCATTTGGAATTCTCTCAGACACTATGATAGATTGGGCTATTGTGCTCATTAGATCATTTCCCATCCCTTTGTTTTCCAAAACACATATTATGGAGTATGGCATATGCCTCCTCCATTATATTATTATACAAAAACTATACTGGTATAAGGTCTGCAACCACGAGAGGAGGATTTATTCAGTTGAATATTCCCATTGAAGTTAATGAGACTATTTTACCGAATAAGGGTTTGCAAGACCAGGACATAAACTGAATAGACAGTCAACCTCCCATTCTGGTGACCCAGAAGCCAATCCAAAACACTTTAATTTGAGAATCTCCATCCTTAAAGGTTTTTAAGGCCTGGCTTGACAAAGCCCTGCCTGGGATGATTTAGTTGGGGTTGGTCCTGCTTTGAGCAGGGGGTTGGACTAGATGACCTCCTAAGGTCCCTTCCAACCCTGATATTCTATGATTCTGTGAGAAGTATGAGATCTTTCAGAAATACTGATGTTATTTTAGAGCTTGTCAAGATTACATTTGAACTGGATCAGAGCTAACACATTGTTTGCTTTTAATGTTAAGTACTATGACTTTGAGCCTGGAAAGGCATCTGCATTAGTCCGTGGTGGGCTTGTGCATGTTTGAATACCTATGCAGCATCTGAGCCGAGGACAGTACACTCTTCTTTCCTCTTTTGCATTATACAGTACCATGTCAGTTACACTGTTATGAAACGTAAGAGATGCAATTTGAATATTGTTTATCACTAATGTTTTGTAGGAAAAAGCATTTGTCTTTAGAATATATTGTATAAAGGATGGCAAAGTTATTTGCAAATCTTATCTAGACAGAGAATGTTAATTAACTTCAGGTAGCTCTTATAAGCAACTTTCTACTTGAAATCTAAATCTGTGCGTTCTCCGCTTAATACAGCGTTATTTAACACAATCTGATTTAAACTAACCTCTGATATTACATGCAGATTCATAAAAATAAGTCCAATCATTCCAGTTCTTTCACTCAGGATGATGCAAAATTTTCATTCTCTGGTTGGTGTTTTGTACCTGTTCGTTCCTTCCGTGTCTCAAGCATTTAACTTTACAATTTTTAAAATATTTTTATTTCCATCTCAAGAGTGCATAACTCAACAGACTTGAAAATGCAAAATGCTTGTATTTAAAATATGCTAATAATTTTTCTAATTGCCAATGTTTACATTAGGTCTGACTCTGAATAACTTTATTTGGTTTCAGAGTAGCAGCCGTGTTAGTCTGTATTCGCAAAAAGAAAAGGAGTATAGTGGCACCTTAGAGACTAACCAATTTATTTGACCATAAGCTTTCGTGAGCTACAGCTCACTTCATCGGAATGCATCCGATGAAGTGAGCTGTAGCTCATGAAAGCTTATGCTCAAATAAATCGGTTAGTCTCTAAGGTGCCACTAGTACTCCTTTTCTTTTTATTTGGTTGAAACTACTGCAGGGTTTTGCTATCTAATTACTAATTATTCAGTGAAAAAGAATTGGTACAGCTCTGAAAACCTATGTATGCACTTGGTAAAAATAAATGACTACATAACGTAAAATATTCACATTTCTTATCTGTAGTTTTTAAAATATCATAGTGAAAAGTATATTAACATCAGGGAGAACAAGACTTGTTTTCATTGTACATATTGGGTATTGGGATACCATTCGAGAAAGGTGCTTTATTAAATATATAAACACATAATTACATCTAAGATACACTGAAGGTATCTAAAACACCTTGACTCAGCATATATATTTGGTTTTAAGCCCAGCAAATCCAGGTTACAATCTGGTCCTGTAATAGTGCTGTCTAGAACCTGAATGTCTTAACACAATTGGGTCAGGTATGCAGAAAGTCTTTCAGTTTAGGTGAATTAAATACATTACCATTAGTATGTTTCCATTTTGGTAATCTAATTAGAATTTCTATCTTTGGCTATAAGAGTCTTATTTTGAATCTTAGTTGTGATAGTGAGCAGGGCTCATTAATCAATCAAAACCACATGCTACTAATAATATGTGTGTTTGTTCTGACTATAACTCCATTGTAGAATACTACATACATTTGGTCTCTCCTGTTCATGAGACTTAATTTCAAAGTCTATTAATGTGAAAAACTGTAGTTGATTGTTCTTTTATATATGGACTCAGGCAGTATGCATATTTAATCTAAACATGTGTGTAATGCAAAAGGAAAAGGAGAATAGGATCCGTTTTATTTGTTACAGGTATTTTTACATTCTGAACATGAGCTGCTACATTACAACAAAATATTATGATATTAGTTTTTTGTTTTATATCTAGTGTATCCTGAACACTCGAATTTCAATTGAAAAATGTAGAAGAATATTGTTTAATATTCAAATAATGCTTTGAGAACTGAAGTCTAAATATTTTTAAAACATACTTTTTTAAAAAAGTAAAAAAATAAATTTAGTAACTGTGACAGTTTTAAATAACTCATGAAAGAAGGAAACTCAGTTGTGGAACTCCATCCTCAGTACACTTATGGCATGTCTATACTACAAACTTAAGTTGTCCTATGTTAGGTTGACTTACAGCCACTGCAGTAATTACTGCAGTGGTTCATGTCAAAACTACCCTCCTGTCGGTGTTGCGCATCCTCACCAGGAGCGCTTCTATTGACTTAAGAGGGGTAGTGTGGGGGGCTGAGAGCTCAGGCTCTCAGCTCTGTGCACAGTTTCCCACTGGGAGCCCAGCTCCCTCCACCATTGCCCTCAGCTCCCCATTCCCTGCTGAGAGCCTGGATGGGAGCGGCTTTCTTGTGAATTTCTCGGCTCCAGCTTGGAGCCGTGAAATTGACAAGAATGACAGCCAACAGATGATGTAAGTAACCTGCATTGTCTATGAGGACACTCCATAGCCTTAACTGCACCAACATAATCTCTGTGCCTCTCGTGGAAGTAGAGTTATGTCGTTCACTTACATTGGTAAGCTGCCTTACATTGACCTAACTCTTTAGCGTTGAACAGGCCTTAGTTGTATCTATATATGATACATTGATTTCAGTGCACAGCTCTCCAAATAGGTACAAATAGAAATGGGGCATTAAGAAGAGTTTCTTCCTAATCTATAGGGTCAAAATATTCAAGCATGGACATTTAAAATTAGGAATTAATACATATTTTTATCATCTAAATAAGTGGCCTGGTTTTCAGAGAGATGGAATGTTCACAGTTCCCAAGTTCAAAGTGACTTCATTATTAGTTAAAAGTGTGCATGACTTTTGAAAATCAGGCCACTTATTTAGGTATGTAAATATGGATTTAGGTTCCTAACTTTAGTCATCTGAGTTAAATGTTCTCTCTCTTGATGTAGTGGTTATACAGTTGGAGGTTTTACAGTTTTTACACACTAGGTTGCACTCATTTAGGAAAGGTAGATCTCTTTCACTTCTCTTTGAAGTATGATTTATTTTATATAGTCAAGCTGCAGCTAACTGTGAAGCTTGATGGGGTCTTTTTTTTTTAAACTATTGACCAGACAACAACTGCTATCCCCTAAATGGTTCCTAGCTGTGTAGAGATCTCTGTTAAATCATACTCTTATCGATCATCGAAGATATGGACTTTATTATTGTTAGCTGTATTTGTGGAAGGAACCAGACAATGCACTTGCTTTGTGACTGTAGTTAAATCCTCAGCATCTTTATGCAATATTTTAATGTTAATGTAAGAAGGAAGGCAGTAGATGGAGAATAAAATTAGATATATTAAAATGTTTGGATTTTACTGTTGCTACATTCATTTCTCTGAAACAATCAAAATTTAATGGCCATCTATGAAAACTCCTGACTGTGTCTCACTGTAAGTGGATTGACTTATTGGAGCCTGTATCAGATAAATCTATATTTATGCGCTTGAATAAGCAGATTTTGGATGTATAAGTCCACAACCTTGTTCTAAATCTTTTACCTTCCACAAAGTTGAAGATTTTTTCTGGCCATTATAGTCAACTGTAATCCTTGGCTCCATGTGTCCATGCAATTAGATTCTGTACGTGAAATTAGCTGCTGTGGCATGTGTGACACTACGCCCCATATTCTTCATAGAAATATGCTTAGGATATGAATATGGCATTACTAAGATGTATGTTGTGCAAGATGGGTCATGTGAGATATCATTGGAAAGGTTAGGATTTGCTGAATGTGATAATCCTATTTGTATGCATGTATTATTTCTGCATCTGAAGTTAGGAATATTAACTATGTATCAATTACAAAAGTGTCTGCACCTGGGGAACACCCACCAGACTAAATGCAATTAGTCTGGCTGGTTAGTCAATGAACCATCAGGGAGAACAATGGGATTTTGGAAATGTTAATCTTCACCTTCCTGAGAAGCTTTCTGGGATGCTGCTTTGACACTGCAGGGTCACGTGATCTTGTCACCTGGTACTGGACCCTATCTTGGCCTCCTCGTATATTTCCAGTAATAGGGGGTGGGGATCAAACTGGGAAACAAAGGATTCCTGCCATATGTAAATCCTATTTAAGGCAGGGAAGTGAGTTACTCAGAGCTCCTTCTTCATTGAATCCCCGCCCAGGATGACTGTGGAGAATATCTAAGAAACAAGGACTGGGGGCAGGGTGGGTGAAGAGCTGAGCCTGGGCTGGAAAAGGTGTCTGGCCTGTGAAAGGAATGCCTAAAACAACATTTAGGGTAAGAAATTACTACCTGTAACCAGTTTCTTTAATGTATTAAACTTAGTTTGCATGTTTGCTTTATTTGCTCAGGGATCTGCTTTGATCTGTTTGCTATCCCGTATAATCAGTTAAAATCTATCCTTTGTAGTTAATAAACTTGTTTTGTTTTCTTTAAACCAGTTTGTGCAATTCATAACTGGGGGGAAAAAAGCTGTGAATATCTTTCTCTACATTGAGGAAGGGGGTGATTTTTACGAGCTTACACTGTACAGATTTCTGGGCAGCGCAAAACAATACGATTTTAGGTTTACTCTCCAGAGGGGATGTGCACTTGAGTGCTGGGCAATTCCTGAGCTGAGTCTTCCTACGCAGAGCTGATTTCAGTGTCTGTTTTTCTGCAACTGTGCGTGTCCCTATCTGTATGTGTGCTGGAGGAGGCTTGAGAGTCTGGCTCAGCAGGATAGGGTGAGGGATCCCAGGCTTGTGAAACGGGCAGGATCAGTGGTACCCCAGTATATCAAGGGCACCCTGGAGAGGGGGTGCAACCCATCACTGCATGGTAGGCCAAATTTATGCCAGGAGCAAATTTTATATCTAATTTATAAATGTCTTATTTTTTAAATAATCTAACGTTGGATAACTTAATATCTGCAACACATATGGTGATGGTTTTAATAAAATTAGGCTGGCTTTGGACTTGAAGGCCAGAAATTGTGTACACTGTAGGCTAAGCATTAGCTCTCTTGGCAAGAAAATTAAATTCAATCACATTTCACTTAATTACACTAAACTGCAGTATCTTAGGATAAAACCTCTTCATTGGATTAGACATTCACGTTTTCTGAAAATGTTAACCTTCTTGCTGGCCACCACACTGATGGTTGCTTGCCATTTAATTAGATGTTGCATCAATTATTTGAATTATCATCATATTCTGATTTAAATGCATTTTATATAGATTTGGGTATTGCTCCGGTGTTGTCCTGAAGTTACTGAAAACTTAGGATATTTATTTAGGTGCCTAAATATGGATTTAAGTTTAACTTCATGCAACCAAGTTTGAAAATGTCGGCCTCAGTGTTTCACGTTAAGATGTCAAAAATTAAATTAAAAGTGTACAGTTACATGTATAGTCATAAGTCATCTGCAAAATGATGATGTATAGCAGCAAACTGTTAACAAAGTTTGTTTAGCATGCATATTTCCATCAGAATATTGTGGAGATTGTTGTGCAGTGTATGCGTGTGCATGCACACCTATGGTAAAGTTACAAGAAAAGGCAGACTGTGTGTGTCTATATACATCATTCAAAATGTTCATGCTTTGAAGGATTCACTCACTTTGTTAGATTTATTGCTTTTGCCGTTTGAAGGATGGGAATAGGAACCATTGTACACTGAAAATCACAGTAAGCTAACAGAAAAAGAATACTACCTGTACTACTGTACATGTTTAGGACCAGATCTGTGGCAAAATTACAGTAATTGCTTTGACATTAGAAGTATTATAACTTTATATATATAATGTATAATTTTCCTTGTTCCACGGAACAAGTCACTGTGGATTAAAAACCATCTATTTATACTTTTTAAGCCATTTTGGTTTTAAGGACTAGTGTATGTTGGTACAACATTGGACAAAGTCATCTTTGCCTAAGTGCCATGGGAACTTGTGGGGGGGTGTGTCCCTAATTATACTCAATAGAGTTCTCATTGATGTGGATAATTCTTTTCTTTTTGTTAAAATCTTGTAGGTATTCCAGCAGAGACTGCTTTGAAGGATGGCTTCACTGAACAACCAACTAATATAGATGTCACAAACAGAGATGAAGATGTCTCGGTTTTGGGTTGCAGGTTGGGACAATCTGTGCCATTTGCAGATTATAATGAGGGAGAAAGAGTCAACAGAAATATATTGCATCTGAGCCTCGACCTGAATGTAAGTAGTTCTCTGAAAGACAGGGTAGGTTCATACTGGTTTTTGACCAACAGGCACTTAATGAACGCATTAGTTTTTTATTACAAATAGGTTCCAAATGATCTAAAACAAACTTCTTGTTTTAGGCTGGAGTATGACTTCCAGTTAGCTGCAAGGCCATTGAGTTTTCAGGAAATGCAAATACTCCTCCAAGGGAGGAGGGGAAGACAGTATAGAGCATGCACATTTGCTAGGTTGAAATATATAACAAAATTACGGTAATTTTTTTGTTAAACCTTTTCTAGCAGCTATTCGTTACTGATTCAGTATGTAGTAATGCTTGAAACAAAACAATGTGTAACAGTGACGTCTATTGGCAGAGATACTAGAATTGATTTAGAATAATTCAGTCTATTATATCACTGAACTTGAGCTCATCTGGTATTTTATCTTTGAACTGTTTTTAATTGTAGCTTTTTGTCCATCTCACCCTCACTTAATTTGTTAAAATAACTATTTTGACTGTTGTTGTGCTACTGTGATAGTACATACATAAATTACATCTCACACTAGCATTTTTGGAATATTCTTTAGATAATTTCTTGAAATGAAAAACAACTAGGATGGAATGGATTGGTTTTGGTCCTTGTCTGCTTCTACTGCTGCAAATGGATGCTGCAACAGGGAGAAGTCAATCCATGGTTCAAAAATTGCACATGCATATAAAGCCTTCATATACAGTAGGGGATATTTCAAATTAAAATTAATTGACCACAGTAATTTGAATTAATATGGGAAATCTGACAGTAAAGTAGTTTGTTTCCATCTTTTCTTAATCTTGCATCACCTTTTTTGTTAAAAAGCAAACAAACAAAATTCTCTCTTTAGAGAGCTTGTTAGCCACTCTATAAAAGTTTGGTTTCCCTCTGTTGCTGTCAAGGAAAAAAGAAGTGTTCATACAACTATTTTCAAAAGACTCTCAATCTAAGTGATTATCCCCTAAAGTGTGGTGATGGTCACCATAGTGAACGTCAAAATAGCACCTTTTTTACACAACAGATCCAGTCCCTGTGTGCACTGCAAGTCTTACATGCTTTAGTTACTGAATAAATATGTTTTTTTTTTTTATTCTGTTAGTCCTGAGCAGGCAAAGTAGCTATGGGAAATTGAGATGGATTCTGCTCTGTCTTGAGTATCAAAAGCAAAATGCAAAATCTTTATTTGTTTTGATGAATCAGAAGATCTCATCTTTACCTTCAGATCACAGTTTGAGTTTGCAGTTACACAGACTTGTGAAGTAATTGTGTCTGATGTAGAAAATATTGAAAACAATTAAACATGGAACCCCATGCTGCCATTTATTCAGTATCATATCTCAGAGTAAAAAGACACTTAAAACAGGTGCCAACATGTACCTTACTGGTGAGAAATACTTCTCAGTGCATTACTTCTGCCTCTAAGAAGGCATTGCTCTTATTTCCATTATGCTTCTCTTTGTAGGGACTCAATTCCATAGTGTCTGGGTTTTTTAAAAAAAAGTTTATAAAGTACAGAATCATGGAAATGTAGGGCTGAAATGGATCTCAAGCAGTCGTCATGTCCAGACCCCTGTGCTGAGGCAGGACCAAGTAAACCTAAAACATCCCTGGCAGGTGTCTGTCCAACCTGTTTTTTAAAAACCTCTAGAGTTGGAGATTCCACAACCTCTTTTGGAAGCCTGTAGTTCTTAATTATCATTATAATTAGAAAGGTTTCCTAATAATTAACCTAAATCTCTCTCGCTGTAGATAAAGCCCATTACTTCTTGCCCTTCCTTCAGTGTACGTGGAGAACAATTGATCAAAGTTCTCAATATATTTAACATATTTGAGGACTGCTATCATGTCCCCCCTCAGTCTTCTTTTCTCAAGACTAACATTCCCAGGTTTTTAAAATTTCCTCTTAAGTCTGGCTTTCTAACCCTTGTCTCATTTTTGTTGCTCTCCTTTGGACTCCCTCAAATATGTCCACATCTTTCCTAAAGTGTGGCTTCCAGAACTGGACAAAGTACTCCAACTGAGTAGAGCAGGACAATTACCTCCCATGTTTATACATACAACAGTCCTGTCAACACCCAGAATCATATTTACTTTTTTTTCCAAGCTGCATCACATTGTTGACACACATTGAATTTGTGATTCACTATAACCCCTAAATCCTATTTAGCAATACTACCACCTACCCAGCTAGTGCCCATTTTGCAGTTGTGCATTTTATTTTTCCTTCCTAAATGAAATACTTTGCATTTAACTTTATTGAATTTCATCTTGTTGAATTCAGAACAATTTTCCAATTTGTCAAGGTCATTTTGAATTCTAATCCTGTCCTTCAAAGTGCTTGCAACCCCTCTCTGATTGGTTTCATCTGTAAATTTTATAAACATACGCTACACTCCATTATCCATGTCATTAATGAAAATATTGAACAGAATATTGACTAACCCCTGGGAGCCCCAACTAGACATGCCTTCTCAGTTGAACAGGAATCCATTGATATCTATCCTTTAGGTATGGTCTTTCAACCAGTTTGGACACCCACCTTATAATAATTTAATCTAGACCACATTTCCTTGCTTATGAGAATGTCATGTGGGACTGTATCAAAATCCTTACGAAAATCAAGATATATCACATCTACTGCTTCCCCCATCCAGTAGTCCAGTAACCCTGTCAAAGAAGGAAATTGGATTTTCTTCCCATGGGACCCTACCTACCAATTCTGAGTTAATCTTCTTTTTTGAAGTCCATTGTCCTTATTCTGCTGCTCTCATCCCTTCCTTTTCTCAGAATCATAAAATCATCGTTTCATGAGCACTTGCACCCAAATTGTCTTCCACCAGATTTGCTACCAATTGTTCTCTGTTGGTCAAAATCAAACCTAAAGTGGTTGTCCTCCTGGCGGCTACTTCACTTTCTGAAACGTTAGCACTTATACAATAACTCATAGCTCACTAATCAGTGGGAGCTGAGGTCACTCACAGCCCTAAAATCCTAAAAACATAATTATTCTTGGTATGGTCAGCACCTTATGGGTGTTTTGTTCCAGTAATGAATTGCCTTTTTTTAATGCATCCCCTATACAAATGTAAGTGTTAATCAGACTGCTGGTTATGTATTGACTTCTGAAGAAAAAGACATTCATGAACTTTACTGCCCCTGTTATGAGTGTGTTTTGCCTCTTTTAAGTGAAAGATAAATGTTAATAGCTAGTGTTTTCACAAGTAGGAATTTACTGTTCTTTCACTCTTTTCCCCATTGAACTCATTTACTCCCTTTTTCTTATATTATGATTTATTTGTATTGTGGGAGCATCTAGAGGTTCCAACTAAGATTAGGGCTCTAGAGTGCTAGGTAGAATAAGAAAAATTCCCTGCCCTGGAGAGTTTACAGTCTTAAAAGAAAAGACCAACAAAAGGTGGGATAGGGAAGAAAAGCACATAGAGAGGAAATGAAGTTCATGGAACATAGTAGAGCAACAACTAGAATCCAAGTCTGCTTGGTCCCAATCTGGTGTCCAATTCACTAGTCCATTCTGCCTCTCACCATTGCTCTAATCCAGGGGTTGGAAACCTTCGGCACGTGGCCCATCAGGGTAATCCGCTGGTGGGCTGCAACACATTTTGTTTGTGTTGACCATCCGCAGGCACGGCCCACAGTGGCCATGGTTTGCTATTCTCGGCCAATGGGAGCTGCAGGGGGCCATGCCTGCGGATGGTCAACATAAACAAAATGTCTCACGGCCTGCCAGCGGATTACCCGAATGGACCGCATGCCGAAGGTTGCTTACCCCTGCTCTAACCTGTATTCCATTTTGTGTTTGTGTACCTTTCATAATAATTTTTAGGACATCCCAAACATTAACTAATCTTGTCAACATCATTGTGTGGCATGGTGTATTATCCTAATTTTACAAATGGAGAACTTAAAGTAGGAGAATGAAATGATTTGACTGAGCCACAGATAATCCGTGTCAGTGCCCATATTAGTATACAGGAGTAATCTAGGTTTAACTCAGTAGCCTCTCATGCTGTTGAGTTCCCCTTGTGGCCAGATCCATCTCTCAGTGGAACTACAGTGTTGACTCAGCTACAGGCAGCCATCGTGCATTCCCTGGCTCCCTAGACACCTTTGAGGAGCAGTGGGCACTATCTGGGGTTCTCTGCTTAGTGTCCCCCTCAGGCTTCCTGCTTATGACCCTGTGACCTGCACTCCTGTCCCTGTTCATCATTAGTTGTACCCCGAACTCACTTGATCCTTGGGTTCAGTAGCTCCTCCCCTTTAGGCTGGGGGAGGGACCTTCAGATCTGGATGGGCTTGCGCCTGCCCACCCCCAGGACTTCAATAGGTACAGGCAGCCATCTGGTGGTCCTAACAACATCAGTACCTACACACTTATAAATTAATCCCCGGGTCCTATATAGTTGAGACCTACAGCTGTTGATTGGCTAGCTCTGAGTGGCTGCATAAGGGAATGGAAAGAGAATAATTTCTAATTTATTTATAGGAAAAATTCTTGATAAGCTTTTCAACTCTAACCATTTATTTACAATATCAATGTTTTTTTAATCAAACATAAAAACTGAGATTACTCTGACACTTACAAACTTCCAAAAATTGAGGGGCTGCAGGCTGTCATTGAATAAAGGATAAAACCTTAAAAGCACTGAATCCAACAGCAGTCCAAACAAGGATGTAAACTACATTATTCCAGTGCTATTCTAATTGTCTACTATTGCTCTAGAAAAGCAGCAAAAATAAATATTAACTTTTATAGCTTTCACTAAGACTTCTGTTAACAAATGGATCTTCAGTGTCGTCATCCCATTTCCCATGCTCCTTTGTTCCTATGTTTGCCTCACTGCTGCAACCTTGAAATGTCTCTCATCATCTCGGATATACTTGGAATCATATACTGTGTGGATCCAGGGTTGTGAGCTCAGTCTCTCTCTCTCTGCCTGCCTCTTTTTTTTTTTAAACCATGACTCTTGACCCAGCAAACAATCATTTATATCTGTTAAAGTATGTGGATGGACATAACTCTGTTCTGGGTTAATGGCTGAGTAAATGACTCAGCAAGAGGCTATTTTGATCCTCCCAACTAAAGAACACCCAGTTAAGATGAAATTGGTCCCTGTGTTGTGTAACATATTTGATTTTAACTTCTGCTCTTTAAGGATATGACACAGAAGTGCAAGCAGTTTGGCTGGTAGCTCTTTCAGGGTGAGGTTACTTCTGTAGTTCCTAATCATTTGCATAGGAATGGTGCACTTTGTCCAGATCCCATTATGTGGTTTATCTAGCACTCTGTGTGTGTGTGTGTGTGTGTGACTCCTTCACACCTTTTGTTAAATCTCACAGTTGGGATTTGAGCCAAATACGTAACTTCTTTTTTGAGATACACTGCTGAAATCATTGATTTGTAAATGTTTAATGACCTATGTAGTTTTTAGTTTAATGACCTAATTGGTAAACAGAAAGTAAGAATTATTGTATTTACCTGTGTAGTAGCATGGGGATACAGATTTCATTAGGACCACTAGCCATCACATTCTCACCAATCTGCTTTAAGGGCAGTTTTTGTTTTAGGGACCCCAAATTCCTTCATAAATTTATGTACTACTGTGGTGGAGGCTGTATATGCACCATATTAGTTCCTTCTGAAAGCTGTGGAAGAGGCCTGATGTGTTAGAAATTGAAAGTATTCTAGGGTAAAATCCATTACAGGGTAACCGTAAATTTCTCAAAAATAAGCATTTATAAAACCAGAAAAATTAGAGTTAAGATTAAAATTAAAACAAATCTAAGGTATGGAAATGCTCAGAAAAGACAACTTAGTTCTGCCCTGTAGTGATATCTAAGGAGCAGCGAGAAAGGGAGGCAAAGTCTTTAAAAATCAGTTTAATCTATTCTGGGATTATGAACACTAAAATCCTTCATCATAATCATATTGTTATGACATGAGTTCATTACTCACATATGAGTCCCCAAAGAATTTTTTTCCAGTTGGTGACTAAGGCAGAAAATGAATTGGTCTGTGTGTGCAGTTTGCTATAACCATTTAAACACTTTTGTTTTGAGTGTTGGATTATTTGAGTCTACCGCACATGTGCATTCTATCTTCCTGGATAATTGATGTGATAGGCTACAGTCATCCCCACAGTCCTTGGTGGTTTTTGTCAGCAAGCTAAAATGCAGAACTTCAACCTTTTGTTGTATCTGACTGCTGAGCCCTTGTCTAAGCAGAAGAGAACACACAACCAGCATCATCCTTTTTTATTTTGGTGATAAACAAATCAAAAAGGCATTGCTATGGAAATCATTATTTTCTGATGATGGCTTGCCCTCTGTAGAACAAGTAATTGGCCTCTAATTGTGTAATCATTTTCAAGAGATGATTCAAACTCTTCTCCTTCCAAATCCCCATGCATTGGAGCCACATTGAAATTCCTCCTTAGCTTCCTGTATAGTATTACCATATGGTTGTAGACTAGCCTATGTGTTCATGTCCATCCCATTAATCTGTGGTTCTGGTAACAGAAAGGATCTGGGAATGTCACCTGAACTGTTTCTGACAGAAAGTCTAGGACCCTGGTTTAAATCCCTGAGGGAAGGGTTATTTTCTTTGTGTCTTTTATTATGTGTTTTAAGGCTCTCTCCCCAGGGAAGGCATTATGTACTTCAAGAATTCTGTCCCTGAGAGGGTAATGGGAGGGGTGTGTAACTTCCATCTGTGATTTAAATGTAGGTCACAAAGGATGTGGATTATTAAATGTACTTTCAGTTGTCATGAATGTTTTTTCTGTGGTATAATTAGTATGTCGACTCCTCCTGGTTCTGACAGTTGCTACCACTGATTTCAAGAGCTTTTTTTGAAGAATTAGGGAGCTGAAGATAGGTCAGGGCAGAACCGGGTGGCAGGATTTGTAAATTGCCATAGCCTGTTCTTCTTAGAGAAACTGCAGCTATTTATAGAGGGGTACTGAGAAACATGCACCCTCTGAGTCCAGGGTCAGTAGCGAGTTCTGTTAGAGGATGTTTCGCAGGAGATTGATTCCCTCAGTATTAAAACTCCTGTATCTCAACTCAATCCCATTCTTTTCTCACTGCATGATGGTATCTTTGGTTTATTCACACACACACACACACACACCCCTTATCCAATAGATAGGAGTGCTTGTTTTTTTACCAATGATTCTGTCTCCTTGTTTGAGGCGACTGTCTGATTTTGAAACCTGAATGGATTGTGGAAGTTTTGTATGAGGCCATGGATGGGTAAACTGAGTAGCCTGTAGGTTGTGTGGTAACCTTGAATTGGTTGTAGAGTACCTGGGTCTTGGGATATTTTTCCCAGTAGTGGATACAAAGTTGGGCTCCTTCCCTCAGGCTGAGGTCCTGATGGCTTTGGGATAAGGAGATTTTCACTTCCTGAAGCACATCATCAGGAAAACAAAGGCAAATTGTAAACCAGTGTTGTTTGCTAGGTACCTTTCTCTAGAAGAGCAGCTGCTTCTGTAGGGATTGGATCTGGCTCATCACAAGGTATTGCCATTTGTGCAATACACTATTTCACTCCCTTTTTTCACTGCTCCAATTCTGACAGCTGGACACAAAGTCTTTATTGTATAAGTCTACAATTTATCTGGAATACATATTAACAATAGGTCATAAAACCTCCTTATCTTCACTGCAAATGAGTGCTGTCACTGCTACTGGGCTAATTACACCTTGATCTGCACCTGCTGTCCTTGATTGTACCCTCGCAGGTGACAAGCCTCTCTACCTTCACCTTTCTTGGGGTGGAATCATGTGATTCTCCCCCATTCAGACTGGGCCTTGGGTTGCAGTCCCCTAGTACTAACTGTGATTACTTTAGCAGGCCCAAGTTATAGTCAGTATCTGCAGTTCTGCTCCTCAGAAGCTCTTTCCAATGGCACCAAGTGACCAAGCAGCCTTCTTAAATAAACAATATGTTGCTTTGCAAAGCATTTCAGAGAAAGAGATCTTAAAACTATAAATAATGCCTACTGTTCAGCTGTCTTCCCTAAAACTTACCATCCCCTGGAAGCTTGGGTGGGCCTCAGCTCCTTCAGATACTCTCACAGGACTTGCCTCTGTGCCCAGGTCTGTTCCTGCAGGAACTGCTCACTCACTCACCTCCGCCCTCCCTCTCTCCAAAAAATCTTTTTAACCATTTAAAGAAAAGGAGTACTTGTGGCCCCTTAGACACTAACCAATTTATTTGAGCATAAGCTTTCGTGAGCTACAGCTCACTTCACACTTCATCGGATGCATTGAGTGGAATGCATCCGATGAAGTGGGCTGTAGCTCACGAAAGCTTATGCTCAAATAAATTGGTTAGTCTCTAAGGTGCCACAAGTACTCCTTTTCTTTTTGCGGATACAGACTAACACGGCTGCTACTCTGAAACCTGTCAATTTAACCATTTAGTTTTCCTTTGATCCCCAAGCTGCCAGCCTTGGCAAAACAGCTGTGTAACTTTGGGCTGGAGCCTGGAAGTAAGGTCTTCATTGTTAATAGCTCAGCCATTGCTTTGTACTCACCCCAAGTGTTTCTTGGGAGGCTATTTATCAAGATCTGTTGTGTTGCCTTCCTACTTGTTTTTCCATCAGCCTCCTGTTAAACTAAACCAATACATTCATACAGGAAAACCCAATAATCCAGTGTAGACATACAGTGACTATCTCAATAATCAGACCACATAAAGTATTCATCATATTATTGCAGATCAGTCAATATTCCTAGATTACATAGTATTTGCAGCAGACATGGAAGTGCTATTTAATATTAATACAAGGATAATAGTCTGGTACAATATGGATGAGTGAGCTTGGTTTGAATAGGGCAGCTTGAAATAGTTTATGGGCCAGACTCGTAGCAAAGAATCCATCAGACCAATTATTTAAAAGGCCTTGTCTACACTACAGAGCTTTTGTCGACAAAAGTTATGTCAACACTCAAAAAGCGCTATAACAAAAATCAGTATTGCATGTTCACACTCGCTCCCTCCGTCGGCAGAGCACATCCGCAGTTGGGGCACTATCATCAACAGTGTGAGCAATGCACTGTGGGTACCTAACCTAGAGATCCTAGAGGTACCTGTCCTGGAGATCCTATCCTAGAGACCGGTTTCAGAGTAGCAGCCATGTTAGTCTGTATCTGCAAAAAGAAAAGGAGTACTTGTGGCACCTTCGAGACTAACAAATTTATTTAAGCATAAGCTTTTGTGAGCTACAGCTCACTTCATTGGATACATGTAGTGGAAAATACAGTGGGGAGATTTATATACACAGAGAACTTGAAACAATGGGTGTTACCATACACACTGTAACAAGAGTGATCAGGTAAGGTGAGCTATTACCAGCAGGGGAGCGGTTGGGGGGAGGGGAAGACCTTTTGTAGTGATGATCAAGGTGGGCCATTTCCAGCAGTTGACAAGAACATCTGAGGAACAGTGGGGTGGGGGGGGAAGGGGTAAACATGGGGAAATAGTTTTACTTTGTGTAATGACCCATCCACTCCAAGTCTCTATTCAAGCCTCAGTTAATTGTATCCAGTTTGCAAATTAATTCCAATTCAGCAGTCTCTCGTTGGAGTCTGTTTTTGAAGTTTTTTTGTTGAAGAACTGCAACTTTTAGGTCTGTAATTGAGTGACCAAAGAGATTGAAGTGTTCTCTGACTGGTTTTTGAATGTTATAATTCTTGACGTCTGATTTGTGTCCATTTATTCTTTTACGTAGAGACAGTTCAGTTTGGCCAATGTACATGGCAGCGGGGCATTGCTGGTACATCATGGCATATATCATATCAGTAGATGTGCAGGTGAACGAGCCTCTGATAGTGTGGCTGATGTGATTAGGCCCTATGATGGTGTCCCCTGAATAGATATGTGGGCACAGTTGGCAACGGGCTTTGTTGCAAGGATAGGTTCCTGGGTTAGTGGTTTTGTTGTGTGGTGTGTAGTTACTGGTAGGTATTTGCTTCAGGTTGGGGGGCTGTCTGTAAGCAAGGACTGGCCTGTCTCCCAAGATCTGTGAGATCTTGGGTCATCCTTCAGGATAGGTTGTAGATCCTTGATGATGCGTTGGAGAGGTTTTAGTTGGGGGATGAAGGTGATGGCTAGTGGTGTTCTGTTATTTTGTTTGTTTGTTTTTATCCTAGAGACCTTTCCTAGAGTTTCCTAGTGATCTTTCTGGAGGATTCCCATGAGATCTCGCCGTACATCAACACCCTGTTCTGCCATATTGATTAGCTGCACAGGGAAATGTCCAGCTCACAGAAACACAGCCAGCCTTGTACATTTCTATACCCTGAATCCACCTCCGCACTACACAAGTCACAGCCACTTATCAAGCATCTTCTCTCCTGCTTCTTGCTCACTGGAGAGGAACTGCTGAGATTGACTAGACACCTCCGGAGTGGTGAACAGTTCCTGGCTGCCTATCCCACCGGGCGACCCCGCCAGGAGCTCCACTTTGTCGTCTAACTCCACCTCTTCATTAATGATTTCGTGCTCCGGGTTAGGTTCTCTTTCCGATGCCCCAAAGTATCCATGGGGCTCTTGGTGGTGGAGGTGGGGTAACCACCAAGGATAGTGTCCAGCTCCTTATTGAACCAGCAGGTTTTAGGCATAGCACCGAGTGACAGTTTTCCTCCCTCATCTTATGGTACACCTGCCTCAGCTCCTTTATCTTCACTCTGTACTGCAGTGTGTCCCGATCATAGCCCTTTTCACACAAGCCTCGAGAAATCTGCCCATAGGTATCCCAATTCCTATGGCTCATATGCAGCTGGGACTGCACAGCCTCCTCTCTCCATATACTGAGCAGATCCAGCAGCTCTGCAGTGGTCCAAGCGGGAGAGCGTTTGCATCACCTGGGAAGATGCAATGAGACCTCTCCACACTGAGCCATCAGAAAATAGAATTTCAAAAATTTCAGGGGCTTCTAAGCGGGGAGGGGGGCAGATGGTTGTTTACCTGGCTGCAGGGCAGTGGTGTTTAAACCGCTGACCAGAGCAGTCAGGATGGGCATTGTGGGACACATCCTGGAGGCCAATTAAAGCCATAAAATCAAGCATGGTGACTGCACTGGCACTTTGTCGACAAAAAATCTTATCGCTCTTGTTGGGGTGGTTTTATTTTGTTGCCAAAACAGGGCATTTTTGCCACCAAAAGTCGCATTGCAGTTTGTATGCATTGACAGTTTTGTCAACAAAAGCTGCCTTTTGTCAACAAAACTCTGTAGTGTAGACAAGGCCAAAGAAACCCACGGTAATTGGTATGAGTTACGGTGCCTTCCACTGAATGCATCCGATGAAGTGAGCTGTAGCTCACGAAAGCTCATGCTCAAATAAATTGGTTAGTCTCTAAGGTGTCACAAGTACTCCTTTTCTTTTTGCGAATACAGACTAACACGGCTGCTACTCTGAAATTAGTCTCTAAGGTGTCACAAGTCCTCCTTTTCAAGAAGAAAAGCACAACCATGGCAATAGGAACAGCAGAAAAAATGGGAGTCTAGGCAAAATGAAGCATTAGGAAAACATAAAAAAAACAAGACTCTGTCCTGGGTCTTGACATAGAATCATTGAATATCCGGGTTGGAAGGGACCTCAGGAGGTCTAGTCCAACCCCCTGTTCAAAGCAGGACCAATCCCCAATTTTTGCCCCAGATCCCTAAATGGCCCCCTCAAGGATTGAACTCACAACCCTGGGTTTAGCAGGCCAATGCTCAAACCACTGAGCTATCCCTACAAATAGGTGTAAATTTACACACTGTGGGCTGGAGTCTCTGGTCCATTAAATTCACTTCATGCTGCTTACGTAGCACAAAGTGAATTTAAAATGCTCAGAGATTTGCACTAAAGAATTCCTATGTAAGGGGAATCTCCACCAGTGCTAAACTGGTAGAGGTTGCTCCTTTGCCACCTGCACCAGCATGTTCTCCCTAGCACAAGGGGCCCACAGGGAGGCCCTCTGGCAGCCCAGTTCTCTGCTGGTGTGGGACTTTATGCCAGTGGCTTAAGTTAAAACTGCCCCTGCAGGATTAATTTACACCAGGGCTGGGTGTAGGAGTGCCAATTTTCTAATCACACCAAACCAAACACCCTGACCCCGCCCCCTTCACCGAGGCTCTGCCCCGCCCCACCCCTTCCCAAGGCCTCACCCCCGCTCACTGCATCCCCTCTCCCTCTGTCGCTCACTCTCCCCCCACCATTACTCATTTGCTCATTTTCAGCAGGCTGGGGCAGGGGTTGGATTTGGGGTTTGGGCTCCAGCTGGGGGGTGCAGGCTCTGGGATGGGGCCAGAAATGAGGGGTTCAGGGTGCAGGGGGGGGCTCCAGTCTGGGGCAAGGGGTTGGGGTGTGGGAGGGGATACCCGCTCTGGGCTGGGGGTGTGGGCTCCAGGGTGGGGCCAGAAATGAGGGGTTCAGGGTGCAGGAGGGAGCTCCGAGTTAAGGAAGGGGTGAGGGCTCTGGTCCGGTGGTGTGGGCTCCGTGTTGGGGCAGGGGGTTGGGGTGCGGGCTCCAGCTGGGTGTGGAGCCAGGGATGAGGGGTTTGGTACAGGAGGGGGCACAGTGAAGAAACAAGACCAAACTTTTAAAGAATCCTTTAAAGTTTTAAAGAACATATGAGGTGATGGACAATAGGAGAGACAGACTATATTGTTTCCCTTTAAGTCACAAAAGAAGGTAAGGCATTTGGAATGGTTCCCACCTATTGCGTGTGTGTGTATGCGTGCAAATATATAATTCAGAAAGTGTGTATGTCTGAGATAAGTCCTTAACATCACAACTTGATGTTAGGGAGGCTTTGTTTCTGACCTGAGTAGAAGTCAGAAGTGTAATCAACTTTTTTTTTTTAGATCTTATGAACTTTCTTACTTTGTCATTTTACATTTTCAAAAATAACTTTTCCCTAATTATTTTCATGCTTTCTTAATTTTTTGAAATATTTAGGCATGAAGTTAAATATAATAAATTGATAGTGCACTTTCTCAGTGCATAGGACACAGAAGTGGGCATTGTCTATTTCAATAACCAGCCTTGTAGTTACATTTTTTCTAAACTTTGGCATACCAGTGGTATATTATCTGCAAATGGCTTTTCTTCAGAAGAAGCTAATATCACAGAAATGAATGGTGGAAATTAACCTCATGATTATGCTGTAATCTTCACCACTACGTGAGTTATGGATCATTGTATCAGAAACATTAGCACATTAACCACTGTGTCATCCATAATAGGTGAATGGGTGGTCTCACATTTAACAAGTCTCTTCATGGTGCAGGAAGAAGTAGACAAGGAAATTGGGAATTTCTCGTGTATTTGCAATTTTTGCAGTTTCTTAAATTGAAAAAGGAATAAAAATGAACCTTACTCTTAATGTGAGAGAACTTTTGCAGATTGCATGCATGAGCTTTATTTATATGTTACAAATAAAAAAGTTTCCCTTGGAAATGCTGAGGTTTACAAACTTGTAGCTTTCATTCCCAAACAGTGAAATTACCTTAGAGAGCCCCTTACATATATAGCATTATGTAGGCAATATAGAGGAAATTATTGAACTGAAATGTCTCTGCAGAAGGTATTGTACTTTGAAATAATAAAAAAGTAACACAAGTCCTGTTCTCTACACAGTTAATTGCTCACTTCTGAGCTTTCACTGTTTACCCTGCCTACCCTTTCAGCTTTTTGTCATTGGGTGTGGTGAATGGTCGCTAAGTACCTGTTTATAGTTCACAGAAATAGCCCTGGAGAGTTAAACCAGTAGTAATATGAAACCAATCTTCTTGGTGGGTGGGTGTGTGAGCTTTTTTTTTTTTTTTAAACTGGCCCTGGAGCCTGAAATCTGCATTCCAGATGAAACCTGCAGCAAAGCGGAAGGAGAGAGCTTGATATTTTTTATTCAGTTTCAAGGGTACTACGTCTAGATGCTGTAGCCGGTTGAGAATTCAGAACAGTCCAGAAGATCAACGAAGGTTGTTTTTGTTTGTTTGGTAGAGATTTTTGAAGTATTGCTTTGTGTGGATTTGTAATTTTACAGAGGTTTTTTTTTTTTTTTTGTGTGGTTGCATTTGCTAAAGGCGGTCTTAGACAAAGTGGAAAAGGTTACATGAAAGAAGCTTTCAGGAGTTTTCGGCAGACAGAAGTTCACAACCCATAAGGAAGTAGGAAACTAATGCGATTCGTTCTGTTCAACAGGCTTTTTCATTTATACAGTTGCTCTTCACTTTTAACAAGTAGGATTGTGTAGCCAGTAAGATTGCAGGAATTGGGGCAGTGATCATTGGTCTGGTTTTCAACTGAGAGTACAGTGCTGGCAGATTTTCGCTGACAAAAAGTCTTTTGTGTAAAGGAACAAGTAACGAAGCTGCCAAGAACTTTGAATACTGTATGTCAACATGCAGAGCCTTCTTGTTTCTCTTGGACTGGAGTTGTAAAATTTGACAGACGCTTTCAGTCCATACTACAGCGCTAGAAACATGAAAGGAGGGATAGTGTGACCTTGGGGAGACCGGCTTTCCTTATGATACAAAAAGAAGAGCTCCCATTGCATTTCCTGTTGTAAGTTAATAGACTGAATGGGTGTAATAAACAATTGTGTAGAAGGTAACTAACAGTAATAACAAAAGTAAAAGCTATATTGTGGTTTGCCCAACATGGAAGCAAATAACACTTCACCTGGCAGCAGTGAGCTTTTAGATCTAGGGCATGCAACAGAGACTGAACACAGCCAGCCTTTCTTCACTGCATTTTCTATGAAAGCACTTTTTGGATTTACTACTAAGTTGGAACCAGCAACTTTGAAAAAACAAGCAGTACTTAAGGCATTTCGAACTTTTGATGCTGATACAAATACCCAAGCTGCCAACCAAGACAAGGGTGGTGGTGGTCATGATGATCCAGAAGTACATCATGTGCTTCCCAAAATACAGCAGGCTGACCCGGAGGCCGGCAGCCAGGCTGACCCAGAGGCCAGCAGGCAGGCTGACCTGAATATGGAGTTAGCTGAACAGAATGAACCACCTCTTCCTCATTTAGAGTCTGTACAGCCTCCTTTGTCTGAATGTGACAGAGATGACAAGGATGCCATTTTTGTACAAAGTACTTTGGCTTATACAACAAGTGATACAGTATCGGACAATGAGAGTACAGACCTAGACAGTGATGGAGACAAAACAAACAAATCTGTGTTAACTATTGTGGCTTTGTCTGATGAGTCTTTAGAGAATAACAACCAGGATAACGAAGAATTGGAATCAGAAGGGTCCAGTGAAAGTAATGCCACTGTGGAGAGAGATAAAACTGAGTCAAGCTCACCAATTTCTCAGCAGCTTCCAACAGAGCTGAATGGTGATCTGGAATGTAGCTCAGCTAGAGAAGACAAAATGTTAACAGACGAGCACTGCATTGGCCCACCTTCTCTAGAACAGAATCCTCAAGAGCCTATGAGTGGAGAAGAACAAGCATCTTCAGCAAACGGCACTAATAACACATCCTCCCCAAAATCAGCCATAGGTGAAAAGACCTTTCAGCTACCTACTTTCTTTAGTGGATTGCGTGTGCGAAAAAAAGGTCTAGCTGCAGAGGATGGAGAGACTATCACAGAAATTAAACCAAAGGACAGTGATTTGGCTCTGCTTAAATTAAAACAGCCGGTTAAGAAATCTAATATTACATCAGATGTGCTCACTAAAAAGAAACCAGCTGAGCCTAAAACAAGTCCTACTTTCCTGGAACAGCTCTCTCAGCTGTTAAACATTGAGGTCTCTAAAAATGAAGATAAAGCCGAAGATTCAGGTGAGGAGACTAGTGAGACCAGTGATGAAGGCCAGGAGAGCAAAGCCACCAATAGAACGGAGCCCCTGTCCCCTGCTGAAGAAACAAAACCAAGCCCAGCTGAGTCGGCATTAGATGCATTTAAAGCTTTGTTTACGCGGCCTCCAAAAAAGGAGATGACTGTTGATACTTCAGAGCTGGAAGCCATAAAACGCAAAATGAGAAATGAAAAGGAGTTGCTGAAAGCAGTATTTGAGAGATCAAAATCAAAGTCTGGGAATGGAGCATCTGACCTGAAATCTGTAGGTTTGAGTTACTTTTACATTCTAAGGGCTCGAGGTAAATAAATGGATATAAAATAATTTCTGCTGATAAAATGATTGGTGTGAACTAAAATAACTAAAGTCAAAATTTCAAGCGTGGCTTCTGATTTTGGGAGCCTTAAGTTTTGGCTTCCCAACTTGAGACACCTTTAATCTTTTCACAAGTGCTGGACAACCCGAGTTCTGAATGAAGTCAGTGAGAACTATAGATGATGAGCACCTTTTGAAAACAAGGCCAAAGATGTCTCAAGTTGGGAATCCAAAAAATTTGAGTCCCCCAATTTGTGTGTCTAATATAAAAAATGTGGCTGCAAATCAATTGCTTTCCTTTCATTTAATGTGGGTACTCTCTGAATCAAAGTTAAATTACAAGTATTTACTGTAAATATCTTTAATTATCCTAATAGAAAGTTAATACTGAAATTCACTCTTTATTGTTATTGTAAATATTACACTTCATATCATATACCTAGACTTCAAGAAAACCTAAAGAGAGTTATCAGAGATCAGTGTCAGCCTCAACTCTACACTGTCTTTATTTTTAATGGCTTTTCTTTCTAAAAGTAATTTTTGTTTTGTTTTTTAAAATCCTCTTAGAAAGAATTGTATTATGACAGGTGATGCAACAGACAATAAGTTGTATACAATTTTCTGGGTGACTTGCCAAAGAGAGGGGCCCTAAAAGGTATCCTCTCTGTCAATTGTCTATACACCTAAACTCTGATCTTACAAAGACTTCCACATGTTCAGCAGTACACAGGACAGTTGTCCCAGTGAAATCAGTGGAACTATTTATCTGTTTAAAGTTAAGCATGTTCCTGTATGTTTATGGGATTGGAGCCTCTGTCAATATGGTGTTTTGGATATGTGTATTTTTAAGTGAAAAAAGGCAATAAAACCCCCACAAAACTCTCCCACATTGAGAGTCTGAATAAACCAATATAAATTCATAGTAAGGACCTGAACTTAAATGCAAATACATAAATTTAAAAGCCCCTTTGAGTTAAATGAGCAGAAAAAGGACACATCCTTTAACAATTACAGATGTGTGCAGATGTAATTAATTCATAAAACTATTTTCATTGACTACAGTAGGATTGCGTGTTTGAGTAAGGGTTGTGGGGTTGGGTCCTAAATCTGAAGCTGGATAACCTAGAATTTGTTTGCCTGTACTCCAAGTTTTGAGTTTCCATTCACGTGTGCGTGTGTGTGTATGTATGTGTTTTAAAAAAAACCTCTAAGAACTTCTCCTGGGTAGACTGAGACCTTGTAGACACAATATCAGCTTATAGTAAATTTCCTGTGGTGGGGAAAATGTAGATGCTGGCAGGGCATTTGTTTCTCATGTGTATCAGTGACACTAGTGAGCACTACTATAATTCACCTTCAACAAAACCATGTTTGGCTCTTCCAACTTTAGCTATAGATACAGAATAAATATGAAAATTCCTGACACCGTATTAGCCTCCTTGGTTCACAACAGGCAGGCAGCTTCTCAGAGCTACTTTGTTATATTTAAATTAAAATGCTGCATGTAACATGCTAGTAAGCTTTGTGATGTTTCCCCCCACCCCCAAAGCAGTTGTTCTTACACTCTTTTCCTCCTTTCTTCATCCTCACCGACTGAATTTCATTATAATGGATTGGAATCAAACTCATAATCATCCTGGCTCTAATTTTATAATGCAAATGAGCTCCAGTTATGGACGGCCATTGCTTTAAATACACAAGTTTAGTTAAACGCAGTATTTACCATTTTTGGAATGGATTAATATTGCAACATTTTAATCTTCTCTTTTTCATATTTTTAATAGCCTGACCTAAATCCCTCAGAGCAAGATGACAAAACTCCAGGGAAACTCCAGGCTGTCTGGCCTCCACCTGAAATCAACAAGGGAAAAGAAAAAGTGGGGTTGAAGTACACTGAAGCAGGTAAAACAAAAAGGTGAAAGACTTGCAGAAATGGATTGTTGTAATGTTTCAAGTGTTGGGTTTGTGAAATATAAAAATGATTATTTTCTTATTCTAAAAAGCTGACAGCATATTATTTTTTTTCTCACCATGGCACTAGTTACCATGACCTGGTAGGTAGGTAATTTGAAACTCTCTGTGGATTTGGATGCCATCTGAAGAAATTATAACCTTTTGAAACTTCTTATGAAAAAAAAATTGCATTGTTTTCTGATACGCTAGGCCAAACATATATCTGGTGCAACTCTGTTTAAATTAGTGGAGGGATCAAGATGGTCTAATATGTCAGAATTACTATAGATTCCTTCTTTTTGGGTTAGAACACATTTTGGGTATTGAATCTGCCAGATTCTAGTCTGATTTGCTGATTCTCTTTCGGTACCATTACACTGATGTTTTTACATTCAGAGTAGAAGTAGGAGTATTAACGTGTTTAGTTTTGTTACCTTCTTTGCATAGGCACGTAGGAGTAGCTGTATCCAATCAGATCACTGGTCCATCTAGTTTGGTATTTTGTGTGTAACAGATCCCAGTACTAGATGCTTCAGCAGAAGGCATGAGAAACCCAGTGCTGGACGTTTCTGGAATAGTCTACCTGTAGGAAAATGTTTCATCCAAGCCCATATCAGCTAGTTGTTGGCTTGTGCCCTGAGCATGAGGGTTCATAGACCTTAAAAATGTGTTTATTGTATCCAAGTGTAACTCTGGCTGTTCTCATTATTCATACATTGTGGGATTTTTCTAAAGCACCTAAATGAAAGGCAATGGGATTTGTGTTCCTAATTCACCTAGTTACTTTTGAAAAATTTATCCATAAATGATTTAGTAGGATTAAAAAAGGATTAAATTCTTGGCCTTTATGCTATATTCTGGCAATAAATTCTGCAGTTTAATTGCCTGTGTCTTGTATTGGGTTTAAATGTGTTGTCTTTTAGTTTCAATTAAGGCCTACCTGCTGTTGTATTACTAGAGAGGGTAAATGGGAGTAATGGATTTACTTTTCATATATGATTCATTATCTTGTTTATTTCTATTGTGTCCCTTCTTATTTGTCTGGATTCTAAACTACATATTCTCACTCCTTTCACTGTCTTCTTGACTCATAACTTTTTCACTCCCTCCTGAACCCCTACTATTTCTGAACAATTACTCATAGGTAAGAGAATAATACTAGTTAAATGATGTTGAGTGTCAAAATAATACTGTTAACATATAAAGTAAATAAATTAAGTATTTTTTAGTAGGAAAAGAGGGAGGGTTATTAGAGGGAGAACTGAGAATAGCACCCTAGGTTTTTTTCTGTCTCTGTAATTGACTCGCTATGAATTTGGGCTAGTAATTTAACCTCTCTCTCCACTTTAGCTTACTGCTTTATAAAATGGATGTAACACGAGGAGTATCTTCCGCACAGGGGTGTTCAGAAAGTTAGCTACATTTGTTTTTCCAGCACTGACAGGAACACCGCTCTTAACTCATCTGACCCACCATACTTCTACATACTGAATTGGGTCACTTATATTGTAGCTAATCAGTCGGAAACCTCAGAGAGATCCCTAAATGAACGGTACAATATATGTGCAAAGTACAGTATTTCAGCTTTTGACAGGACTTCCACTGTCTTTTTCTGAAACTATTTGTTTTTTAAAAGTACTACATATGGAGTATTTAATATTCCTAACATGAAAAGTGAAAAAAGGGCTTTCCTATCTTTTTTTTTTTCCTACTTCCTAGATGTCTAAAGTGAAATATAATCTGTCATAGCAAAAGGGGAACAAGCTTTCAATAAACAAAAGCTCCATATTGTACTAGTAATGAGATGAACTAGTTCATGCTTTATTGGGATGTGAATAGGAAGGGGGGATTCACTTAGATCCCACATATATTGTTGTTTGTTACTGAGACGTTGTGGATGGCAGTGTCATCAACATGCTGATGGTATTCTAAGCCTTATTTTTATAGAGCCCAAATTCTACAGTCCCTTTATTCACCCAGTGTCTGGCAGAGATAGGGATTTTGATGGGAAAAAAAACTGCTGGTGATTCAATTGTGATGAAACACAAGTGATGCTTTTACAGGAGTTGGGTGAAGGCTGTGTCTGTAACATCTGTTGAGGATGTATAGTAGATTTGTGCCTAAATGGTTAGCAGCCTCTTGATTCTTTTGGCTCCATAATTATTCCTGGATGCCCAGAGAGCAGTGGCAGCTTGAAGTGAAACTGTATGACTGGCTAGGACACTGCAAGTGAAAACCTCAAATCAGCCATGTTGCCTGTGTTAGCTCTAGGTTTGAAAACCCTAATGCACTTTGCTTACGACTACCCCTGAAGCTCATCTGCAAGCTCCTGGAAGAGCAGAATGCTACTTGTCCCAAGTGTGGTGTCTTCTGCACAAGTATCAATCTGCGTGGTGCAGACCTGCTTTAAATATACACAGCCTGTACCCAAGTCTTCACTGATTTCCTGTTTGCTTTCAAGTGCAATGTAAGGGGGTAGTGTTTATCTTTAAGTCCAGAGTAGTGTGGGACTCTATTATTTGATAGAGCGTTTCTCAGAAGATAACTCATTCCAACAGTTAAAACCAGATGGAAAGCTCTTGTTTTCAGAACCTACGTTTAAACACTGTCTATTGGCAGTAGGGTGACCAGATGTCCCGATTTTACAGGGACAGTCCGGATTTTGGGGTCTTTTTCTTATATAGGCTGCTATTACCCCCTTTCCCCGTCCTGATTTTTCACATTTGCTGTCTGGTCACCCTAATTGGCAGGAATCTCTCAGATATTGCTTCTCCTCCCCTGATTTTTTTCGAACATGCTCCTTTTAGTCACAGTCAGTCACAACTCGAGTCTAGCACAATTTTAAAATCACTTATTTTGTTTAGCATTTGATCAGTAGTTTGTTTTGCACTTGTTCTGCATTTTAATCTCTGCAAATAAAGCGCCCAGCTGCCACAGCAATAGAAGCTGGGAAGAATGCAGGGAGCTTAGTTATATGATTATTCTTTGCATATGCATAGTTTACCTATGAAGTAAAAGAGCTTTCAGTTCATAATACCCCTGTGTTTGAAGAATTTGTCATCAGCAAGACACACAAGGGAAAAAACTACAGATCTGATGATCCCTATTAAAAATGCTTATTTAGTAAATATAGGTCTAGTAGTCACCTGAAGCTGGAACAACTTGTCCTATTGCTTAAACAAAGTGGAAAAAAGAGTAATAAGAAAAAAAGAACTTAATTGGCATTCATATTGGAGACAACTTTGGAATGAATCAGACTGAAATATAAATCCATTTAGCTTTCATAGCTATTCTTAACCTTTTTAGTTAATTCTTTTGTTTATATTTTTAAACAAGGTTCTGCTCCCTCAGACTGTCTTTCCATCATACTTGATTCTGCAGTGAAGTCATGCTGTCTCTATGGCACCACAATTTCTATGGCAACAGACTCTGATGCTACAAACAGAATTTTGATTTCTTTGTAGGAAAGAGAAACCAGGCTCTGCAAGACAGCTCCCTTATTGAAACATAGGTGTTTTAAATGATAGCAAAGGAAATACCAAATAATGCCAGATGCTTTCTCTACAGTTTCTGAAGTATGAAAACCTCTTTCAGCTGTGCCGTGGATTGCCACTATGGGATCCTCCTTCAGCACATTTTAAACCAAATGAGAGGCTTGTATACTAGAGCGATGTATGTAGTAGTCTGAGCATAGGTGAGAGCCACAAACTCATGAGCTTTAATCGTGGCTTTTACACAGGCTTCCTTCATGGGAAAATTATTTACCCTGTCTGCCTCATTCTTCCTCTGTAAAATGGAGATAATACTTAAATGCTTTTTTAAGGGTAGAGGTAAAGTAGTCTGAAGAGGAAAATATTTGTAAGTGAAGGAATTATTGTTCGTAATTTTTTCTAAATGAGTAAGGAATAACACTACATAGGTGGCCTATATCTCTCCGAACTTATATTTGCCAGCTAGGCAACAGTAGCCAGATTCTTTAGGGATCTCTTCAGGCAAAAAGAGAGGAGGTGAATACTCCACTTGGAGCCTGTCCTTTTCAACAATCAGCTGGATGCTGGAGTATAAATGAATCTATTTCACTTTGTGTTCTTACTTGCCAACACTTGATATTCTCACGGGTTTCATGAGGACGTATTTTTTCAAGCAGCAAAATTTCACCATTTTTACTCTCATTATTGCTAGCTGTTTAGAGTGGAAATGGTGGAATCTGACCCTCAAGGGGAAATGTCACCATGAAGAAAGTGATCATATTTTACGTATGAGCTTCCTACTTTCTGTGCCTGGATGGGGAGTTAGAGCTGTCACTGCAAAGATCTGGCTTAATTAACTTCAGGCAAACCCACAAAGCATTCTGTATTTTAATGAAAGCCTGATGTGAATTCCACCCCCCTTCAAAGCTCTACATAATTGTATTTATTCTTCCGTGTCAAGCTTTTACATAATCAATAATAATACTAATAGTATTTAAGTATTATTTGTATTGTACTAGTGCCTAGGAACCTCATTCATGGACTGGGACCCCTAGCAGAGTGTCTGACTTGTATCAACTTTTTTTATTTTAAAACCTTTGTGATGACATTTTCTGGTATAAATATTGTGTACGCTTTATTACTGGTTTGATAATAGAGTACTTACTATAGGTTTGCATTGGCCATATCTTAGCAATTAAAGGATTTCATGGAATAAACCATATTTTACTGCTGAGATGCAAAAATAGAATTTAGAAAGCCTGTTCTTCTGGGATTTCAGTTATGACCTGTGATGCACATTGTTTTGGTAGATAATAGTTCAAGGAGATTCTGGCTGGCAGATTTTTCTGGGTCTTGATTTTGTAATGTTTATAGAAATTCAGGATATGTTTAAGTATTATTGCCTACAAGAGGCTATTGGAAACTATCACATAAAGAGATTTTGCCATGTGATGGGTTATTCATTTGAGAAATATGATGCAGAAAAGGGAACATTTTAGTGTGTCCTAGTAAAACAGTTATTATTCCATTATTTGTGGCAGGATCTGATTTACTCAGAGTACGGCTACACTAGAAGCGCTGCATCAGTGCACCTGGGCTGCTGAAGCGCGTCCAGTGAAGACACTATGCTAACGGGAGAGCGCTTTCCCATTAGCTTCCATCTCTTGTGGAGGTGTAGTTGTGCTATGTCAGTGGGAAAGCATCTTCTGCTGACATAGCAGTGATATAGACAGCACTTAGGCCACTGTAACTTGCGTTGCTCGAGGGATGTCTTTTTCACACCCCTGAGAGATGTAAGTTAGATCAACTTAAGTGGTAGTGTAGACATGCCCTCAGAGTTACTTGAATTCATTTGATCTTAAGAGTTGTTATTTAGACATAGTATTAAAATCTATAATAGAGTTAACAGTTTATTAATGAATAGAAAGCATTAAGTAGGAATATGTTAGGAAAAAATGATAAATTAACTCCCCTATTGTGTGCATATGGACTGAAGTTGGAGTTTTTGTGATTGATGGTAACTGCCAATTTGACTCCAGTTCATTTGGTGATCAAAGTAGGAGTTTTAAATTGTTTTACTATATTATTTGTCACAAATGTTATAATATAACAGATGTGTTCCAACTTGGTATGATTTAACATATTTTGGCAAGTTGCATTAGATTTCTGTTGGGAAACTGATGTTTTCATTACAAACCAGCTTGCCACTTTGTGACTAGTGCAGCCAGTTTAAATTTATACCTTCCAAGTATCACTCATCTGGAATGACTGTCACATCTTTGCTCATAATGTCAGAATCTCATTCATGTCAACTGAAATGCAACTAATAATAAGGATGGTGGGCAGTGAGCAAAGTTTCCCCTTTATCTTTTCCTCCTGACTACAAGAGGCTACTCCCGGGGCTTGTGAGTAGGCAGCCAGTTCCATTCTATATTCTCTTCTATATGGGTTCTTAAACAATGCTCATCTCTCACGACTGTAGTATCAGAGGACTTGTCATGTGAACTAAGACCACTTTACTCCTGAATGAAAATGTCCACCAGAGGGTTCAATGCACATAAGTTAATGCACATTAACTTCATATCTTTAGTTGATTTGCCTTAACTTTTCTGTGTCACCATGTAGATGTGCCCTGAGCGCCTTCCAGTAGTGCATTAAGGAATACTGATTATAGATCTATGTGCTTTAAGTCAAAGTTTACACAGTACTGCAGTGCGAACTACGGAAGTGTGAATTGCAGAGCATACCAAAGTGTTGCAATCTAACTGCTCTGTATGGACGCTGCTGGAATGAACCAAAGGTTCCTAGTTTGTATTAACATAGTCCTGTTTGAAAGACAATTACAATAACACGAACAAGGTACCTTTTAGTTTGTGCCAGCAACGTTCTTCACACACATTGCAATACTTTGGTGTGCTCTGCAATTTACCAGTGGAAGGGAGGCCAGTATCTAAAAGCAGTTCTACATAGCAGAAATAGAATAATCACTTTAGGTTTTGGCTCCAGGATTCTGGTGCCAAACAGATGAGACCATTTGACTTAATAGTAAAATCCATGGGTTTAATGAAATTTACTCTCTTGTATCAGATTTTATTTTGTGGTCTTACACCATGTGTGTTCAACTTTTGTCAGAACCAGCCTGTGAACATGTGTGACTTAAAAATGAGCCTAAATTAAAATTCTGGATCAGAACAACCTCAAACATTGTAGAATTTTGGATCTAGATTTAGATCAGAGTTTTGGGCCTCATCTGGATTCATCTCCTCCCATATGATAAAAACACATGCTCTTACCAGTATGGGATCCATTTTATTTTACATAAGAAGGTATTGCATACATATGGTGTTAAATCTTCCAGCTGTTCCAGGCTCTCAGGAACCTTAGAATGGGTACTTATTCTGTATGTGTGTAGTCTGTGATTAAGTGTATTGAAAAAATAATTTATGTGGACAAACAAATATCATCTTTTTATTTAATCTTTTGCTGGGTGGAATGGGTGGGAAGAATTTGTAATGCTTAGAAGAAATTCCTTATTAACTTTGCTCCTCCTGTTTGTTGGTTGGGTGGCATTTATTTGGTGTATCGTAGTATTGGAACCTTGCCACTGTAACAGGATAATTGCACACTGTATCATGTGATCCAGTCACATAATGATTTTTCCGTAAATATGGAGTAGGGAGGATATTTACTGGCACATAAATCAGGCTGCAGGTGCCCAACAGCAATATTTCTATTGCTGCCTTCCTGGCAGGACAAAAGTGACAGGTGATGTTATTAATGTCTGTCATCCAGTAAATGAGCTGTAGCTTTAGCCTTACCTGTGACAAGAGAAGAAAGATCAATCAGATAGTTACTCAGGTGATTACCACTGAAAAGTGCTGTATGTTGCTTTGCAGTCAGAGGGAATGAAAGCTGTGTTCTTTCTTTATGCAGAAGAGACACCAAGACTTTGCATGTTTTCCTTTGTAAAGCCCAAACACTTGTAGGAATCATTTTATTTTATTGAAATGTTTGGCCTCCATTATTTAGGGCATTCATTTTCTGTTTATATATACTTATTGTAACAATTTAGCAATGGTCAAATTTTGATTAGAGGGTGATCCCAATATGTCAAGGTTCCTCCCCCACTCTGAACTCTAGGGTACAGATGTGGGGACCTGCATGAAAAACCTCCTAAGCTTATCTTTACCAGCTTAGGTCAAAACTTCCCCAAGGTACAAATATTACACCCGTTATCCTTGGACTGGCCGCTACCACCACCAAACTAATACTGGTTACTGGGGAAGAGCTGTTTGGACGCGTCCTTCCCCCCAAAATACTTCCCAAAACCTTGCACCCCACTTCCTGGACAAGGTTTGGTAAAAAGCCTCACCAATTTGCTTAGGTGACTACAGATCCAGACCCTTGGATCTTAAGAACAATGAACAATCCTCCCAACACTTGCACCCCCCCTTTCCTGGGAAATGTTGGATAAAAAGCCTCACCAATTTGCATAGGTGACCACAGACCCAAACCCTTGGATCTGAGAACAATGAAAAAGCATTCAGTGTTTTACAAGAAGACTTTTAATAAAAAATAGAAGTAAATAGAAATGAAGAAATCCCCCCTGTAAAATCAGGATGGTAGATATCTTACAGGGTAATTAGATTCAAAAACATAGAGAACCCCTCTAGGCAAAACCTTAAGTTACAAAAAAGATACATAGACAGAAATAGTTATTCTATTCAGCACAATTCTTTTCTCAGCCATTTAAAGAAATCATAATCTAACACATACCTAGCTAGATTACTTACTAAAAGTTCTAAGGCTCCATTCCTGGTCTATCCCTGGCAGAAACCAGCATACAGACAGACACAGACCCTTTGTTTCTCTCCCTCCTCCCAGCTTTTGAAAGTATCTTGTCTCCTCATTGGTCATTTTGGTCAGGTGCCAGCGAGGTTACCTTTAGCTTCTTAACCCTTTACAGGTGAGAGGAGCTTTCCCCTGGCCAGGAGGGATTTCAAAGGGGTTTACCCTTCCCTTTATATTTATGACAGAGGGTGATCCCAATAATTAAATTTTATTTAGACCACCCGGAATATCCAGATCTCAGTATTTGCCTGTTCAAACCCCCTGATCTGTACCCCCTGTCCTTCAGATTATCCCCTAACCTTATTTTCTGGGAGGGACTCTCCCCAGTGACTTGCAAACTACCTCCCTCCACCACCCACACTTTCATTATCCCAGAATCTTCTGTTTTGAATCCTTAGGGCCTAGGGTGACTAGGTCTCCCTTCCCCCGCACTAATCTGAGAAAGATCTGGTAGTGGTGGAAGGGAGTGTAAGGCTGCCCATTCTCTGCTCTGAAACGAGGGAGAGCAAGAAATTGTGTTAAGCTGCTAGTGGGTAGCTGACTTGTGGGGCCTTGGATAGTTTGGGGACTAAAGAGTAATGAAGACTAAAGGGTAACAATGGAGGAGCTGGAAACCAAGTATGTGGGGAAGAGGAGGGGAATCTTTGGGGAAGAGACTGAAGATAGGTGAAAGACCACACAAGATGAAGAGGGAAGTCAATTGGGGAAAATGGAGAAATGCAGTGAAAGATGGAAAAAAACTAATAAACAGAGTGAGCAGAAGTAAGAAATGGAAAAGAAAGAGAAGGCAAAACCAGATATGTGCAGCTTTCCTCATAGAATCATAGAATATCAGGGTTGGAAGGGACCTCGAGGTCATCTAGTCCAGCTCCCTGCTCAAAGCAGGACCAAGCCCCAACTAAATCATCCCAGACAGGGCTTTGTCAAGCTGGGCCTTAAAAACCTCTAAGGAAGGAGATTCCACCACCTCCCTAAGTAACCCATTCCAGTGCTTCACCACCCTCCTAGTGAAAATGTTTTTCCTAATATCCAACCTAGATCTCCCCCACCGAAACTTGAAACCATTATTCCGTGTTCTGTTAAGGTTAAGTGCATTTCATGTTAATTCTGATTTTCATTCAATGGGTGACTCTCAAGCTGTGGTAATTATATGGGTGCTTATTTGTGTTTGGTGTATGAATGCACAAGTTTCTCTGCAATGTAGGAATTCCTTATTCCAGGGAACTATTACTCTAGACCTGAATTGACTATGCCATTTGTACCAAGAGAGTTTCAAATATTCACTGTGATAGCCAAATGCTATCAAAAATCAGTTCTCACTTTCTTTATTTTGTCCCCAAAGTTCAAACTAGGGATGTTTTTGAAAAAAAAAAATTCTAATTACATGGAATTACTGCAGCCTGTTTAAGAACATTTCTAATTTTATAAAACTTCAGTTAAAAGCCTACAAAAATTGCATGTATCTATTTTTCTGTTTCATTCAGCTTCCTCATGAAAGTAGAGTAACTGGATTCACCTTTGTTATTGTTAATTTTAACCTGCTGGTTCTAATGTACCAGCACAGCAATTCAAGATTTGCATTGCAAGCACTACAGTAAAATGCTTAAATACAAAACTCTTAAGTGGCGCTTTAAAAAATAATGGAAACATTATAAGAGTATAAAAATATTGCTAGGGCATGCAGGTGTGAAATCAGGAAGTTTCACACTTGGAGTTGCAGCTAGAAAGAGATGTTACGAGTAACAAGAAGGGTTTCTTCAGGTCTGTTAGTCACAAGAAGAAAGTCAAGAAAAGTGTGGGCCCCTTACTGAATGAGGGAGGCAACCTAGTGACAGAGGATGTGGAAAAAGCTAATGTACTCAATGCTTTTTTTGCCTCTGTCTTCATGAACAATGTCAGCTCCCAGACTACTGCACTGGACAGCACAGCATGGGGAGGAGGTGACCTGCCCTCTGTGGAGAAAGAAGTAGTTCGGGTCTATTTAGAAAAGCTGGACAAACACAAGTCCATGGGGCCGGATGCGCTGCACCCGAGAGTGCTAAAGGAGTTGGCTGATATGATTGCAGAGCCATTGGCCATTGTCTTTGAAAACTCATGGCAATCGGGGGAAGTCCCGGACGACTGGAAAAATGCTAATGTAGTGCCCATCTTTAAAAAAGGGAAGAAGGAGGATCCAGGGAACTACAGGCCAGTCAGCCTCACCTCAGTCCCTGGAAAAATCATGGAGCAGGTCCTCAAGGAATCAATTCTGAAACACTTAGAGGAGAGGAAAGTGATCAGGAACAGTCAGCATGGATTCACCAATGGCAAGTCATGCCTGACTAATCTAATTGCCTTCTATGACGAGATAACTGGCTCTGTGGATGAGGGGAAAGCAGTGGACATGTTATTCTGTGACTTTAGCAAAGCTTTTGACACGGTCTCCCAGAGTATTCTTGCCAGCAAGTTAAAGAAGTATGGGCTGGATGAATGGACTATAAGGTGGATAGAAAGTTGGCTAGATTGTCGGGCTCAACGGGTAGTGATCAACGGCTTCATATCTAGTTAGCAGCCGGTATCAAGCAGAGTGCCCCAAGGGTTGGTCCTCGGGCCGGTTTTGTTCAATATCTTCATTAATGATCTGGAGGATGGTGTGGATTGCACCCTTAGCAAGTTTGCAGATGACACTAAACTGGGAGGAGAGGTAGATACATTGGAGGGTAGGGATAGGATACAGAGGGACCTAGACAAATTGGAGGATTGGGCCAAAAGAAATCTGATGAGGTTCAACAGGGACAAGTGCAGAGTCCTCCACTTAGGACGGAAGAATCCCATGCACCGCTACAGACTAGGGACCGAATGGCTAGGCAGCAGTTCTGCAGAAAAGGACATAGGGGTTACAGTGGACGAGAAGCTGGATATGAGTCGACAGTGTGCCCTTGTTGCCAAGGCCAATGGCATTTTGGGATGTATAAGTAGGGGCATTGCCAGCAGATGGAGGGATGTGATCGTTCCCCTCTATTCGACATTGGTGAAGCCTCATCTGGAGTACTGTGTCCAGTTTTGGGCCCCACTCTACAAGAAGGATGTGGAAAAATTGGAGAGAGTCCAGCGGAGGGCAACAAAAATGATTAGGGGACTGGAACACATGACTTATGAGGAGAGGCTGAGGGAACTGGGATTGTTTAGTCTGCGGAAGAGAAGAATGAGGGGGGATTTGATAGCTGCTTTCAATTACCTGAAAGGGGGTTCCAAAGAGGATGGATCTAGACTGTTCTCAGTGGTAGCAGATGACAGAACAAGGAGTAATGGTCTCAAGTTGCAGTGGGGGAGGTTTAGGTTGGATATTAGGAAAAACTTTTTCACTATAGGAGGGTGGTGAAACACTGGAATGCGTTATCTAGGGAGGTGGTGGAATCTCCTTCCTTAGAAGTTTTTAAGGTCAGGCTTGACAAAGCCCTGTCTGGGATGATTTAGTTGGGGTTGGTCCTGCTTTGAGCAGGGGGTTGGACTAGATGACCTCCTGAGGTCCCTTCCAACCCTGATATTCTATGATTCTACTGATCACAGTTTTTATGAGCCTTTAATGTTGAGCTTAAATTGACTGGATGTTTTAAAAAATGCATATAAGGCATTTTTTTTGTGAATTTTGTGAATGCCATATTTTCCTAAATTCTCACCTTAATTCTAGGTATATTTAAATTCCTTTTAATTATATTTTTAATTTAAATGTCAATACAAGCTAGAATATTTTTAATTGCTGAATATAACATTTTCCAACAGGTACTTTAGCCTGAGTTTGCTGGGCAGAATGTTAGAGCGTTCCTTATTCAAACAGTGGGAGTTTTGACTGAAAAAGGATGCAGGATCATGCCTGTGGATTTAAGTTATACCCACATATAGTTATGCAGCAATGTGGGAGGATGTACTGGTGGCACCTAGCGGCTGAAACAGAAAATTGCTTGGGAAAGTAATGGAGGAGGAAATGTAGAGAGTTCTTCAGAAAAAAGACAAGAAAGTTGAGAATAGTGGGGCTGGTGATGAATATGGGCAAGCAAATCAAGAAAGTGCCCTGTTCAGAACTGCAATGAATCAGTATCATTAGGAGTAAGTGGAGAATCGGTACTGTAAGATGTGCTACATCAGAGGAATGGTAGGTTGCTCATTAGTTATCAAACTTTTTCTGGTACGTTTGTTCTCCAGCAGTTAACTTTTTGTTTTAGCCTTATTTTTCAGATACTCCTCTATACTCTGTTTAATAGTTGAGATTTTTTTTTTTTTACAATAATGAAGCCGCTACACTTTACAGTTCTTCATTATGAATTTTACTAATGATTTTAGCTTTCAGTTAATTTCAGAGAACTTCTGATTTCTTATTTGATGTTTGGAGAAGCAAGCCCTTATGTTTGGAAGGTGGTCTGAAGATTTATGCGGGAAACTTCTTAACTAAACTTTGATATCAATCAGGTTCACTGGGAAGAAGTAGGCGTGGCCTTACTTGTAGCTGTATTTCGGGGTTATGCTGCAACTGAGAGAGCTCATCATTGCTCAGGTTACGCTGATTCAGGAAAATAGCCCGTGCTTCGGTGCTGTCTTGAATTGGGGTCTAACTCTCTGCTCTTCCTGCTGCCCCATTCCCAAAGGAAATCTCAAACAAAACCACCTGATTCACTGTAGAGCCCAAAACGACTAGCACCATCATGCTGCGCATGCACAATCCCTCTTTTCACCATTTTGCAGAGTGCTGAGTTTTCAGTTAAGTTGCAAACTTGTCTTTTAGGACAGCATGTGAAGCTCATCTGTTTACCCAGGAATGGGTAAGGAGAAGAAAGGAGGGCTATAGAGGTGGAGGAAGCTGTTGGTTTGGTTTGTTTTAACTTTTGTAAGTGCACTTAGAGCTCGTCAAAGTTAATTTTTAATGGGTAAAATTAAATGTTCTTTGTCTTTGTCTAGGTTGGTATTAGTGGCACCATATTATGCACATATTTTGTTTAAGGCAACATCCTGGAATGTGCATTCTATGGTGACTAATACCTGTTTAATGCTTATGCTTTTTACTCACACTAATGTGAACTCTTTACTGTACAGAGAATTTTGCTATGTATCACATACCAAAGGTAGAAGGGTGTGTATTGTATTTAGCAAAACAATTGTGTGCATTGTTCCTTATACAAATATTTTTTCCTGTTGGTATGACAATAAATTTCATGTGCTAAGCTGTTGTGTAAAGTATGTGTAGTGTCCAATGAAAATTAGTCATCTTTCATGTTACTGGGTATGTTACACATTAGAGAGAGATTCTTGCTGTAGTATGTACTGTTTGGGAAACTGAAGTCTGTGCTTATACTTCTGTTATCGCTTGTAATGTTGCATATGCTTCAATTTTATCACACACTAACACACCTAATACACTGCTTAGGGGGATTTTTCTCCTGCGAATTCCACACTAAATTTTCACCCTGGCTTGTAGACAAGATATAGGAGCATAGCCACTTCATCAGTGAAAACATCACTTTTATTTATTTGCTTGTTTATAAAAACAAAATCTTCATCCCCATCTCTGGCTTCAGATCAAGTTATATGGGATAGAAATCTGTGAGGAAAAATTCTGAGCATAATTTCTGGGATGAGTCAGATTCCTTGTTCTGTTAAGCAAGTTGACTGAGTTTCATGGTAAGTGGTTAATTTAATTACCTTGGCACTTGTCATGTCCACGTGAAAACCTTAAAGGGGTGGGTGGGTAAGACAGATGCTTTAATCATTCTACAGCATGCATGTATATACGTATAATATCTTGTGTTGTGACTTTTGTAGGAATGCTTGCAGGTTTGTTTTATAAGTGGGTGTTTCCATACCTGAGCTGTCATTAACTGAATCACATATGGTGTTACCCTGAAAACAGAATTAGGGTACCCTCAGAATAGCTCACCTATCGCCCCCTCCTGGGCTTACCTAAGATTCCCTCAAAAACAGATTAATTTAAATATCTCCTAAAAGGTTTTCCCTTAAAACAGCCTACCTGTTCACCTATCTGTTCTCCTATGGTATGGATCTCCAGGGTAGCTAAAGAAATTCCCGGAGGACACAGATACAGCCTTCTGATAAATGCTATTGATTGACATAAGCAGTATTCTTTTCCAAAACAAGGCACCTTTTTATTTGTATAAAAAATAATCCACAATACAGTCGTAATCTAAAAACAAAAATCCCTTCAGCAATTTAAAGAGCACCGCAACTGCAATAACATACAGCTGAGAAGATTCTAAGTGGTTGCACCCTGTTACAGATGACTAGTCTGTCACAGGCTGCTGACACAGTCCCTAAATGCTTTAAATCTTATACATTTCTTTCATTATCAACACATACACATTCTAAGACTAGCCTGTAATTATAACTGACAAACTTACGCTATCTGCTGACACAGGACTCCTTCTGGTGCTACTGCTGCTTGCTGTCGCTGCTGCTGCTTTCTTGGTTGCTTCTTCAGGTCTCCTCTCATCTGCTCTTTTCTGGTCCATTCTCCTCAGCTCCATCTGCACTGTCAGCACCTCAGCTCTGACTTTCTTGGCTGCCCACTGACACACTGCCTTTTAGACAGTCCTGTCAGAGCTTTCCAGACACTTTTTATAGTGTTTTTTCTTTTACTACACATTCCATCTTCATTCATTTTTTTCTTTTGCAACTACACATTCATTCACATGGCTGCTATTTATCTCAGAGTGTTATGATCTGCTGGATCCCTGCTAATTTGGTTTTTCCTGCCAATTTTATATTCAGTGCTATGTGACCTGCAGCTTCCATCTAATGGTGGAGTGACTCTTTCTTATTTATATTGGAAGCCAGAATTACAAAATGGAGTCTGGGGACTTCAAAATGGAGTTTCTCTGGTATCAGTGTGGAATTCAAGGGTTCTAAAAATGTACTTATGACTTAACTTTTAGCAGAAATGGTAATCTTTAATAGCAGTTAACAATCGAGACACAATTTTTCCTGATAATAATGTAGATGGGTTTGCAGTAGTGAATAGTGACAATGATGAGTAATGAAGCCTTTAGAACTACTGCTGTTTGACATGAGAATCACCGAGGACTATATCTGATATGTAATGAATATGAAAATATAAATATATTGTTTGAGGCTAAAATGCACTCTTGCTTATGCTTTTGTCTCTAGCTCACCTAAAACTTTACAAGGAGGGACCACCAGGTGGGTAGAGAGTGTATGTTGTTGTCTATGTGTGTCTAGTCTTTGGTTTCTCTCATTTCCTTAAAGGCAGTGGGTACCTAGTTTATGATCTTTTTTCATAATGGAAAGATTTATAAACAGCATGTATTCAGGGCCTATCAAAGTTTTGAGCTAACAATTAACCAGGCCCCTTGTCATGCTGCAGCATAATGGGAAAATATTTCCAGAATTCTAACTTGAGTTTTATGGTGATCACTAAACCAATCCAGTTTCATCTAGCATGTCCCAGTTACAGGTGTCCCATTAAAATAAGTAGCACTTAAGTACTCAAATAAGAGAGATTAATCCATCTCAAAAGGTTCTGTGTCTGAGTGACAAATCTTGCAATACTAAAATGTTGGGGCTCCCAGAAACAGCATGACAACAGAGAACTGTCACATTTTTTGTATCCCATGGAACACATTGCTCCTAAATCAGAACAAGAATTTATTTAGCTCTGAGAAGGAAATACTGGCAATACCTCACCCATTTCAAAGCTGTATGAAGGCAATTAGATACCAGTATATAAATTCCTAGCAGAGTTATTCATAAATCAGTGGAGAAGTGTCTGGAAGCAAAAGCAGATTTTAATTGTGCTGTAAGGAAATGAAAGGAACCACTTAACCTATTAATACATAATTATTTCTACTACACTTATCATTTGAGCAAGGCTTCTGTCAATTAATTTTAGAGAAGCCTCTTGTACATTGAGGAAATTGCAGTACAAATCCAAGTAACAATGGTAGTCTAGTAACTCATGCATCAAATATGAGCACCTCTGATATTTTGTAATGCTCTACAGTACTGAGTGATGTAGAAATGGCAAGAAACAAAAATATTTTAAACAAAGGCAAAATTATCTGTGGCAGAGAATAAATTCTCTCTGCAAATTTGGCATTGGAAGAATTGCTGAAGGTTTCTGATTATAATTGCAGAAAACTATTGCTCTATAGCTTAATTTGTGTTGATTAAGATTGACTTTCTCCTAGCAACATTTTTTTTAACTTTGCTGCAGGAATCCTTAAAAACAAAACCCCTTTTGCTTCTAACATCTAACTTCAAAATGTTTAGTCCAGAATATAAATATGGTCCTTTGTCTCTTTAAAACTAACCAACCTAAAACTCTTTGTTATTTTAAAAATTGCTTTCTTTGCTTACATGGTAATATTTTTTAATAATGTATTTAAAAGAACCACCCACACTCTGTCCTTTTTGAAGTTATTGCAGTTGTAAGTTGGAGATATTAAGTGAAACTTTGTGTCAAAAATACATTTAATACCTTTGAGGTGCAATGACCCTTGACATACTGTTGATGCATTTCTAATCCTTCTTGGCCCCCTGTAATATGGATTGAACTCAAGCTGCTTGAAATCTGTTTTGTGTTGTCCTATTCTCATTTTCTGGAATTTGTAAAAGTGAATTTGTAAAATACTATCAGAAAACACTAAAAAAATTAAAGCACTAGTTATGTGTTTAAATACTAATAAGGGACCTGCTCTGTGCAAGCTTGAAAGCTTGTCTCTTTCACCAACAGAAGTTGATACAATAAAAGACATTACCCCACCCACCTTGTCTTTCTAATATCCTGGGCATGAGCAGTGCATATAAGAGGTTGGGGGAGGTTAAGCATCCTCCCATGCGGGGGGGCAAATACCACAGATGCAGTGTGGGTCACCTCCCTTTGAAGTTGCGCTGCCTTTGGAGCGCCAGAAGAGAAGCTCCCTGGAAGTGGAGGGGCCACCAGTGTCCAGACCGTGGCTCGGCCCCAACCCTGTTCGGCCTCTTCCCCTGAGGTATGACCCACTCGCTCCTCTTTCCCATGGAGAGAAGAGGGCGGCAGGTAGGGGCAGGCCTCAGGGGAAGACATGGAGAGGAGCGGAACGGGGGGTCTCAAAGAAGAGGGAGAGGGTGCTGTGTGGGTGGGAAGAGGCAGAGTGAGGGCGGGGCCTCAAGGGAAGAGGCAGAGTGGGGGCAGAGCCTCAGGGGCAGAGTCTCGGTCCAGGCATTGGTGGCCTCCTCACTCCTAGGGAACTTCCAGTGCTTGCATGTTTGCCTCCCCAAAGAGAAGACTCATGTGTTGCCTGGGATCCTGGTATTCAACATAGCTACACCAATCCTGCATATACTAATAGTCTAACACATTTAAAAAACCCAGAACTATCATCAAATCAGTACGATAGATTCTGAATACCCTGCAACCCCTTTAGAACTTGCTTTTTAGTTTGCTTGCAAGTGTTGCTCTCCTCTTCTTTCATCTAGCCTGGTTCTGGTTGTCTAATTTTAAAAATAATATAATAGAAGAAGAAAAACTGTGGTGTCTACAAATATGAGCAATTACAAATTTATTAAAAATCTGCATCTTTCCCTTTTCTCCCTTTGTCATGCTGTCTAGAGTGGCTCATGACCTTGAGTGCCAGCCTCAGGGTAGTGTGTCAAGAAACAGGACATACAGCCAGTTTGAGGTTTATGTTATATCATCAGATTTCATCAACCAAGTAACACGTGTAAACTCCTAACGCACTAAAATAGCCTTAACATGGAGTCACAGACAGTCCCCTTGGTCACTCCAGTCTATCTTGCCACCTATGCCCACCTTTTGATAGATGGTCCCTTACACCAAAAATCACAACAATATTCAGGTTACTCCCAGTCCCAAAGGTCAATTGTACCTTAGATCTCTTACCAAAAACAACACTTGTAGCCAATCCTGTACTAAACTCACTCAAGATTAGTTAGGAAAAAGAAATGAGTTATTTACAAGGTTAAAGGTGGTAAACACACACACACACACAAATAAGTTACAGTCTTATGTTTGAAAAGGTAATATAGCACTTGCATATGACAGCAGTGTCTATGTCCATTCGGGCTAACCTAAAATAACCAGTTAGGGATCCCCTGCTTATGCTTAGAAATTTTGCTCTCTCCAAGTTCCAAGCAGCATAGTGATCATTTTTCTTGACAGGGATTTTTATCCCCTTCCCCCAGAGCTCAGCTGATGGGATGAGGGTTTGTGCATGTCTCCAGTTCATAGGAGGGGCGGGGAGCAATCAGCAAAGTCTTTTGTCCATTCCACAGTGGCTTGTCTGATGTCTATAGGCCGCCTTTGTTGGGGAGGAGATGACACCTCTTGTGGTAAATTAGTATTTCACACTTGGTAATGCTTCTCCCCTGACTCTGGCATTTTGCAGTTTTAGCAAACACTTAAATATTACCTTAAACATGACATACAGAGATTACAAGTAAAACATGCAGCATCCCACAAGAATTTCATAAAGTTTGAACACTAAACACATTCTCATAACTCTAATATCTATTTTAACAATACTAACACACAGGAGAGCCAGGTTGCTTTCCAGCTATGCATTTTTCAGTCTTTAGTGAGGCGTGGGGGTCTTGGCATGGGCTTATCACCTGGTCTGCCAGCATCACAATCCCTTTACTGGTAAGCCCCTGGGAAATGGGCTTCTCTTTGTCTTTGAAGTGCCATGTATACCTAATATACTGTACAAATAATTCATTATGCATCTTTTTTAAAGTCATTCTGCACATGGCTGTTGAAGGTGCTATCCACAACATGAGCATTTCTTCTCTCAACCCATTTTCATCATAGATAGTGCTTTCTCTTCTTCAAACACAAGATGTCTGACATGTATACCTGATATTTTCTTTATTTGTTTAAAAGTGTGTAAGCCTTTTGTTGATCAACCACCCATTTCTGATTGCCCATTTCTGTTTTTTAAATTACACTTTAACTCTCTAGCTTGTTTTTCAGTTTGTCAGAGCACAGAGCCAACTTTCTGTATGTAATTCATGCTCTTTACAATTTTTTTTTGTAAATCCTATTTCTTTTTTGCCACCTATTTCTTTTAGATGTCAATACCATGTTTTGACTGGCAGGACTTGAATGTTTTCCTGTTTTGTAAAGTGTGTGTGTCTGTAAAAAAGTATATATATAAGCATCTAATTTCCTTGCTTTTAAATTCGTCTGCTTTCTGTTTTTTTGTCTTTATTTATCATTATCTCTATATGTTCAGTACTGCAAACTCCAAGCATTCAAAACTCATGAGTCAAAATACTGAAATTGACTTAAAATCATGAGATTTTTTTTAAATACTACATTTGCGATTTTAATTTTAATTAACGTATAGAACCTGGGGACCCCAATGTAAGTGGGGTGTGGAAGTTCAGATAAGGAAAAGGGAATGGACTGATCACAAATATGTATAAGATACAATGGCTTGCACCATAACACATTATAAAACCTGTTATCTGGCCTGTGTGCCATGGGATACACTGGAACATGCCAGACTGATGTCCACCTGTTGATAGTCTCATCTACTTTGGGGTTCTCTGCAAGAGAAAAGGAAGGAATGCAAGTGCTGGACATTCAGTATTATCCTCCTCTCTTTTGCTTTATTGCAGTGTTGGTTAGTTGGTTTGCTTTGTTCATAAGATTGTTAATAAGGTAAAGGTAATCAGAGTAAGTTGTTTCTTGTGTGCTCATTGGGTTTTCCCATTCTGAGAACAATCTCAGTATTGTAGCTGATCCAGAAGCCAGACCCTCTGACCACTGCATGCTAATAGCTAGCCTATAGTTAAAATCTAACTATTAAATCAGGTTACAATTTCTTTTCACATTTTGTTTTTTCCCCCCATTTATTACATTTGTATTATTTTACATTATTTCATAAAATGTCAGTAATAGCCGTGCAGTATAGTATTTGGTAACGTGTCAGTAGTAGCAAGCTTTGTGTAGCTCATAAGCTTGTCTCTTTCACCAGCAGAAGTTGGTCCAATAACAGATATTGCTTCGCCCACCTTGTTTCTAACATCCTGGGACCAACATGGCTACATCAACACTGCAAACAAAAGTGAGCAGATAGATAATTTTATTTTTAGTTCACATTTACTTAACCAGTTTTTCAGAAGCTTTGTAGCTGGAAAAAGTAGGCTACAGTGAGGCTTATTCATTGGCTGTGAAATTTCAATGTGATTTCATCACTTGTGCTTGGCAGTCCTGCTTGCAAAGATACAGGGACTGGTGAACCTATTCCTTGTTTTTTTTCCCCCCATCCTAAGCATTGTCATTATGGTAATGATGAGAAACTAGATTTTTTTCCCCCCCTAAATGGTAACTTTCATGATTTGCACAACTTGTCTAAATACATAGGTCTTTGGTTACTATATGTGGCAGAATAGTGGACTAAATAGATTTTTTCAGTATGGCAATTCCTATAAAGAAACCCCTGATGTTATGATACTTGTTATAGCAACAACAGTTTATTACCATTGACTTCATGAAATGTCAAGTTGCACAATAAAAAGAAGACTAAGAATATTACAGTTTTCCAAATGAGCAATAGATAGATTGAATCTCTGCAGTTCCCCTGGGTTGAAATATGGGGCTTTTCAGAGCAAAGAAAAACTGTGCTAGAGACAGTCAAATTAATAGAACCCATGATCAGAATCTGTTGTTGGAGCTGAATGTGTGCTGTGTGGGAGTGTCACGGGGTCACTCACCACATTGGCGCCTCCTGCTGGGTGTCTTGGGAATTAGCTAAGTGCCAGCAGGTGCACCCTCAAGTGATGGTTGCTTTTCCGTCCTCACCTCCGCCTGCAAACCCATTACAGCTCCTTTCTGGCTCAGCGTCTGCTTCGTGGCACAGCCTTCTGGCCATGTCACCATCCGGTTCACCATCTTCCGGGGGACTCCTCCAACAAGAGTCCAGGCACTCCTCGCAGTGGCTTGGCAGTCCACAGCCACCCGGTCCTTCAGCGGCTAGTGGGCAGGGAGGGGAGGAAGGACAGGCCTGTCCACTACCCAAGGCCCCGGCCCAGTGACCCTGCAAACAGCAGCTTCCTGCTGCCTCCTCCTTCCAGCTCATTATCTCTATTCCCTGGGCCACTTCCCCAAAGCCTCACTTCCTTCTGCTCCTGCCTCTAGCTTCAGCTCCTTTGCCAGGTTCTTTCCAGGGCCTTGAGTCTGTAAGTCCTGGCAGCCCATCAGGAGCCCTCTAGGAAGCCAGTCTTCTCCCTAGAGCTGACTCCTCCACTTTGGTCTGCAACTTCCTTTTATATAGGCAGGCTGGGCCCTGATTGGTTGATCCAGCTGCTGCCCTAATTGTCTGCAGCCGCCCTAATTGGATGTTTCTCTGCATTCACTCCCTCTGCTGCCTGCTGCTCGGCCTACCTAGGTTGGTTTTAACCCTCTCAGGGCCAGTGCGGGGCAGGTGCCCCGTCACAATGAGGTCATACTCTTTCCTATTGTCTTTCCTTATAACATATAAATCCTAAATTGCCAGCTCTTATCCTCTTTGCGTCCACAGATGCTGAGAGTGCCTGCCACCTGACTTTTTTCTTGCTATCACTACCCTACACTGCTTTGGTGTTGCAGCCTCCTAGTACATATGTAAAACTCCATGCATTGACATACAACTTGTATCAACAGTGCACTGGTGTTTACATCACTATTGTGGTTGCACTTTTTTCTGAGCAACATCTAAGTACTGTTGCATTTTGCTCTGTATCCCTCTGAGCCAGTATGGACAGAATATTTAAGCTTTGCAGCTGCATGAGTGCAGTTAATCGTTGCCACTGGAATCCTACAAGTTTCCTCCCTTTTCACCTTCCTTAGTGATAATTTTGACAACTCAGACCCCTGGTTCTCTGTGCAGGACTCTTTCGTCAATGGGCTAAAATGGCTCACAGTGAATAGTCCCAAATTAGACTGCCCTTGTGATAAATAGCTAAGGAGAAGACTGAATCACTTGTTTACTGTCTGTGTCACACAGCACAGTACAAATTATTATATTCAATCCTGGGTCTTATCTGTTGGGTTTTGTTTTCACTGTACCATCTTAGACCTACAGATATTAATGTTTGCTTAAGGAGGAGGTAAAACACACTTTGCTAGGTGTCAACTCCTATTAAATAGATTATTTTTACAATATTTAAATTAACCGATGAAGAATATTTCATTTTATATCTATTCTTATTACAGAATTAAGCATCTACTTTAAACAGCACTCTCCATTATTACCCATCAGGAATATTTGTATTTTAGATACTTCCTTTCTAGTTTGGAATAAACATTACATTGGTCAGTAAGTTGATGTGCTACAGTATATCTGTTTATAGCATGCTAGAAAGTATATTAGATATACATTACAGTATATTGATTTACAACACACTGTATATAAGCAATTCAAAGACTTGGACACTTGCTTCTACCAGAGGTGATATGTTTAAGCAGAAGATTGGGTACACTATTTCTTAGAGTCGTAGAGTTTAAGAGCAGAAGGGGCCACTAGATCATCTGCTATTGCCCCAAGCTTCAAAATTTTTTGGAATAAGGTAACAAAAAAAAAATCTTATAACTAAAAGTTCTAGCATTCCAAGCTATTGAAATTATTCTGGAGTTTGCCAATCCAAAGAGTTGATGTAAGAGGCAAGAAATTAACAAGACTGCTACTCCCAAATGGTAAATAATATTCTGCCTCTTAAATAAAATATATGGTTTAAAAACCAACCCAAGCCATTTTCTCAGACTGGACTTTTTTTTTTTTTTACTTTATTTTGGCATGTTCAAGATCCCTGAGATACTGGAACCTTAGAATATTAATCTATACGCTACCCCTACAGAAATGTTAATTTACTTCTGCGTCAGAAAGTGTTTGGAGAATTCTTGTTTGGTAGCTGGAGAGGAGTTTGCCAATCTGGAAACAGGCAGCAACTAAGGAGCTGAGGATTTGTATATTATGTACAAACTGGTTAGGATTCCTATTTGGTTTTGTATTCCTTATTTTTCGTGTGGTTTACATTGTTTACTGCGTGAGTTATGTACTTAGACATTAAATCTGGTGAATTTCATGTTTATGATGGGTTTAAGGGAAGAGAGATATTGAGGAGATGACATTATAAGTTGTTTTTGCCTGTCCTTGTTATTTTGTCTCATATTTTTCTCATTTTACCAAGCAAATAAATGTAGTCATTTCTCCCTTTGATCTTTTATATCAGTCCAGATGCTATGGTTTAGCTCCTTCTAGCTGGCAAAAATAGTTAAAACAATTTAAACAAGATCTACACATAAGATGCTTCCTGGCTCACAGACTTCAACTGTTTCTGTCTCCAGCTGGTAGAAAACCAAGTATCCTTTCCCTCTCCCTAAAGAAACAATTAAAAGAAAGGCACACACAGTCAGACTCCTCTGCCCCAAAGAAAGAGAGAATTTGTTTTTTTGTTGGTTGTTGTTGCTCTAGTTCTCTGTACTAGGCACCATATAAACCCCTAAGATAGCGAAACTTGTCAGTTAAATTTTGGCCTTAGTTTTCTTTGTTGTCCAACAAAAAATGTTGAATTTTGTTGAATGACTTCTGTAGTTTGATCACAGCTATTCCCAAGAGAAAGATACAGTACATATTCTATAGCTATCTGCTAATTTAAATCTCTTTCCAGGGCAAATGAAGTACCTCAAAGGGAAATGCTTCTCTTAAACATGTTCAGTCTGGTCTATGCTCATCACTCATTGCAGTTGTGGTCTCTGATTCTCCCCTACTGAGTCAACAGGAATTGTATCAGAGAGCAGGAGCAGAGCCATGTTCCATTGGCTGAATATGTTTAACTGTAGGGAGAGAGGAGGAGAGTAGCTTTAGTTGCCAAATGTGCTGCTGCTTCCTTAGTGCCATATGAGGGACTGACTACCTCTGGGCCCTCGGTCTCACTTGCAACAAGCTTTCTTTAGAGAATGTGAGCAAGCGCCAACTGTGATTTATGAATGTAAGCACTAACAGTTACTCCACTTACTAAACACAACAAATAGTCAGCTTTTGTAGTCTGGTTTGCTTATTAAAAGAAAGAGCTCTACCAAGCATGTAATCAATGTAGCTAATATTATCCTAGAATGCTTTCATGTCAGTAGACAGAAGACTGTTTCAGTTCTTTAATTATGTTTTCAAAGCTAAAATGCAAGTATATTTTCATGACTAAGCAGTTATGTGTTGACAAGCCCATCTTCCCCTGAAATTCAAGCTTAATTTTATGCAGACCCATATGGCTTTCTTTTCATTTCATTACTCAGAACTGTGAATTGTATTAATTAGAGTCCTATTTGTTGGAATCATGATGAGTTTAAGGATATACAAATTTATTTTTACCGATTGCACCATACGCAAATAACAATCAAATCCATATTATTGTATGAAATCTTTTCATGTGTGGTCTGTGATTTGCAGTTACAATTTTTTAAAAGATATAATAAAATCTTAGTCTAACAAAATATTAAAAACAGTCTTACAAAATATTAATTGCACCCTCAGCAAGTTCGCAGATGACACTAAGCTGCGGGGGTGGGGGGGTAGATATGCTGGAGGGTAGGGATAGGGTCCAGAGTGACCTAGACAAATTGGAAGATTGGGCCAAAAGAAATCTGATGAGGTTCAACAAGGACAAGTGCAGAGTCCTGCACGTAGGAAGGAAGAATCCCACGTACTGCTACAGACTAGGGACCGACTGGCTAAGCAGCAGTTCTGCAGAAAAAGACCTGGGGATTACAGTGGACGAGAAGCTGGATATGAGTCAGCAGTGTGCCCTTGTTGCCAAGAAGGCCAACGGCATATTGGGCTGTATTAGTAGGAGCATTGCCAGCCGATCGAGGGAAGTGATTATTCCCCTCTATTCAGCACTGGTGAGGTCACACCTGGAGTATTGCATCCAGTTTTGGTCCCCCCACTACAGAAGGGATGTGGACAAATTGGAGAGAGTCCAGCAGAGGGCAACGAAAATGATTAGAGGGCTGGGGCACATGATTTACGAGGAGAGGCTGAGGGAACTGGGATTATTTAGTCTACAGAAGAGTGAAGGTAGCTTTGATAGCAGCCTTCAACACCTGAAGGGGGGTTCCAAAGAGGATGGAGCTAGGTTCTCAGTGGTGGCAGATGACAGAACACGAAGCAATGGTCTTAAGTTGCAGTGTGGGAGGTCTAGTTTGGATATCAGGAAACACTGTTTCACTAGGAGGCATTAAAGACATTAAGAGATGGAAAATCTCTCTCTTCCCTGGGTAGGCTGTTCCAATGTTAATTACTCACACTGTTAATTTTTTTTTTTTGCCTGATTTTTAATTTGAAATTGTCTGGCTTTAACTTCCAGCCATTGGTTCTTGTTGTGCTGCCTTTCTCTGATGTATTAAAAAGCACTTTGGTGCCTAGTATTTCTTCTCCATCAAGGCACTTATACAACATAAGCAAGTCACCTCTCAATCTTCTTTTTGATAATCTTTAAGGCTTTTAAGTCCCTCGCTGTAAGGCATTTTTCCAGGCCTCAAATCACGTGGCTTTTTTCTGTACCCTGTCCAATTAGTCGATATGTAGATGTTATCGGCTTTAAAATTGAATACAGTTCAGTGCAAGATTTGAATACTAAATGTAGATATTCCTTCAAAACTTTTTGTGTGTGGTAGAAGCATGCTATCAACTCCGCTTTTTACTTCAAAAACCAAATCCCAAGTTTCTTCCCGTTACCTCAATTTGAAATTCATTCCCACTCCACCCATACACTTTACTCCTCTCCCTGTGTGAGAGCTATTTGTATTATCCTCTGTCATCATTAACACCATTGTCAGTTTCAGAGTAGCAGCCGTGTTAGTCTGTATTCGCAAAAAGAAAAGGAGTACTTGTGGCACCTTAGAAACTAACCAATTTATTTGAGCATGAGCTTTCAGTGAGCTGTAGCGCACAAAAGCTTATGTTCAAATAAATTGGTTAGCTCACGAAAGCTTATGCTCCAATAAATTGGTTAGTCTCTAAGGTGCCACAAGTACTCCTTTTCTTTTTACCATTGTCAGTATGGCCATGTGTATCTCCTGATCCTGGAAACATTTTCTTTGCAATCTTTGTAGCAGGCCTACTCTTCAGAAGCCTCTACCTATGTTTTTGGCACGGAAGCACAGTATGAAATGGCACTGTGTCTAGAGTGTCATGTTTCATAGACAGAGGCTTTTTTTGACTTTTATGTCACTAATCTGAATCGCTTCTTTATTTTTTTACAGAGTACCATGCTGCAATTTTGCAATTAAAGAGGGAAAACAAGGAAGAAGTTGAAAACTTAAAGGTACATCTTTTTAATGATGCTGATGTGTTATAAAGTGACTTTTTGTTCTTTAAATCTTGTGCAAGTTGCAGATTTAAGTAATCCAGTATGTGGTTTATGTTCTGATATTAAACATATTTTTGTTTTTCTCTCTAAAAGTAAGTTTTCAGCTGACTGGCAGCTCAATTAAAGTTAGTTTACTTAAAATCCATATGTGCAGTCACAAATCACTTTTAAAGGGATTTAGCATTTTTTCAAATGTTTCTTTTGTAATCTTGCTGATTGTATCACTCCTGCAGGGCACAGGGCAAATTCAGCCCTTTGACTCATCAGCACTGTAATTTGTAAACTCATTTAGTATATTAAAACTCCAAGACTTAACTCATTGCTTTTTTATTTAAGTAGTAGCATGGATTTCTTGTAAAGTGCAATTATTCTCCAAAAAGTGCCCATAGAAATTGCATTTGTGGGGTTATGTGTCTGTGATTCCATATTTTACTACCTTTATGAGTAAAAGAATGTTTGTTTTCCTAAATGCCACCTCTGAAAACCCGGTCTGGTTTCTGACTGTTAGAGCTAGAAAGATCACAGTTCAACATAAATAGAAAAAGTTCTATGATCTGAATTTAATTAACTATCCTGTGGATGGTATATGAACTCATCAGAATCGAGTCCACTCTTCCAAAACAATGTTGGCTTTGCAGTGCTAACTGAAGTACAAAGTAGCAAAAGTATATTTTTGTCCCAAAAGCAAGCAGATGTGATTGAATGTATAGCACAGGAGCAGATTTGTTGAATAAGAAGCTGGTGCCAGTTTTAAACACTTTGAATTATCTTCTGGTCAAACTATCTAGCACTTTTCTAGCACTGCACAGCGAATTAGGTGCAATACCTGCACCATGGTACCACAGTACGTTTTTCAGTGTGTAAGTCATGAGTTACAAACACATGCAGCGTTTCCATTGTCAGCATTAAGGCAAATGGAATTGAAGACAGCAGGTAGAAAAAGTCTGAGCCTGGTGACATGAAAGGCAACATGTTTGCAGAAGCTTTACTAATAGATTCTACTTGCTGGGTCTCCTCCAGTGCTAAATGTTGTATTTTTTCCCTCTGTTACCCCACACACACTGACTCTTCTTGTGCTGGTATAATTTTTTCAGTTTTCATCATTTTTCTTGTGTCTATAGTGTGAAATCTTGCCCCACTGAAAAGTCAATGAGAAATTTGCCATTGACTCCAATGGGACCAGGATTTCATTCATATTGTTTGGTTTTTGAATTTTCTTCAAAATTCCTTGAAATGTATCAGGCTTGGTTTTTAATGCTGAAGACTTAGAATTTATTGATTTCTGTTTTTAAAAAGCATGTACTCAATAGCTGTAGATTAATCAATCAGATTATCCTGTCATATAAAAATGTTCAGTATAACAATATAAAAACAAGTCCAATTAGCCTAATTTCATAACAAAATCTGGCCATCCAGCTGAACTCCTGTTGAGTGTTGAGTTCCAAGGAATTTTATCTCCCAAATTACTAAAAATTTGTAGTCTAGAGAAACACAAAAATGGTAGGCCAAATCTTAATTGTGTGTTTTAATGCCAACTCATAGAATTGTAGGACTGTAAGGGATCTCGAAAGGTCATCTAGTCCAGTCTCCTGCATCCCTTACAGGTGTTTGTCTAACCTGCTCTTAAAAGTCTCCAATGATGGAGATTCCCAAACCTCCCTAGGCAATCACAACACAGGGATGTGATTCCCAATATTTTAGTCACATTGCGTTCTTGACATCCTTTAGGTGACGCTATGCTTAAAGATAAGGAAAAGCCTCACAATTATTAACCATGAATATTGGAAAAGAAGAAGATTGTCACAGTTACCAGGCTAACAGCACCACCTGTACGGCCGGCCTTAAGGGCGGGCCACTCAGGCATCCACCCAGGGTGCCATGGTCAGGGGGGCAGCAGTGCAGAGGTGTGTGTTGCCAGTGTAGTGTCAGAAAGTGCTCCTGGCTGGCTGGGAAGCGCTGCAAAGTTGCAGAGGTGATGCGTCGGGGGGGCACCCAGATTTCTCCCTGCTTCTTCCTGGCAAAGGAACTTTTTTGTGCGGGCAGCAGTTGTGCACAGATACTGCTCATTCCCCCATTACTCTGCATCTCCCTAGGGGAGACTATAAGGGGGAGTGAGGAGCAACGCCGGCCTCCCAGCATCCAGGTCACTTTCCCCACCTGTGCTGTGCTGTGAGGCAAGCATCAGGAGCTGCTGCTCTCCTGCCTGCCCCTTACACAGCCCAGGTGGGGAAAGTGACTTGGAAGCAGGGAGCCCTGATGTTGCACCTCGCTCCCAACCCCACACTCCCCAGGGGGCCGGAGGAGCAGTGTTCAAGGGGGGGAGTGAGCAGCAATGCCAGCCACTCCATGCATCCAGATCGTTTTCCACACATGGATGCAGGAGGGGGATGCAAGGTTTAAGGGTGAAGGGGGCACAATGCAGGCATTGGGGACACAGGAGGGGCAGGCATTAGGAGCACAGGAGGTGGAGAGCACAGGGATTGGGGGTGCAGGGAGCGTAGGGGTTGGGGCGAAGGGGGAGTGAGGAGCTACTGAAGCCCACAGGGACCAGGGCAATGGGGGACACCTGTGGGGACCAGGGGCATTGGGGGAGTGCCGTGCCCATGGGGGCCAGGAGTGCCAAAATACAAGTTTGCCCAGGGTGCCATTTTCCTTAAGACCTGGCCCTGCTGACCTCTCCTGGTCTCTTTGAATGCATCCCTTCCAGGTCTCGGTCCTCAAGCCATCACCTTTGTTGCGGTGGAATCCCACATGATTCTCCCACTCTCAGACCAGGCCTTGGGCTGCCGTCCCCCTGTACTAACCATCATTACTAGGGTTGCCAACTTTGTAATATTTAAAAACTGGACTCTCCAACAGGAGGGCTGGAACCTCTCTTTACCAGCTCCTTCCTACAGGTTTCACCCCAGCCCTGACTCTTCCTCCGAGGCCCCACTCCTGCCCCAGCCTCTTCCTCCTGAGGCCCCGCTCTGTTCACTTCTCTTTCCTCCTGCCCCCATTGCTCGCTGCGCTTCTCCTCTCAGTCCCCAACCTCTGCCTGGGTCGGGAGGCACTTGCCTGGGAAGCTGGGGCTGGGAGCTGCAGATGCCCAGTGCAGGTAGGAGGTGGCCCTGGCTAAGTAGGGGCTGGCACAGGTGATGATTCAGCACCTCCCCCGCCCGCAGTAACCGGATTTTGGGTGTCCAGTCAATAGATCTGACTGGACTTTCCAGTCGAAAACTGGGCATCTGGCTACCCTAGTCGTTATCTCAGCAGGCCTGATGTATGTTCAGTACTTGCAGTTCTGTTCCCTCTGGGAGCTATGGACAGTGGTATCCACTGATGAGACAGCCTTCTTAAAACCACTTACTGTTGATTTAGAACCAAATAATTTCAGAGAAAATTTACTTTAAAACAGTCTATACATGTGGCTTTCCTTCCTAAGACTTATCTTCCCCATGAACCTGGAAAGGTCCTTACTGTTTCAGATGCTTTTGAGGGACGTTGTCATAAATATAAAGGGAAGGGTAAACACCTTTAAAATCCCTCCTGGCCAGAGGCAAAACCCTTTCACCTGTAAATGGTTAAGAAGCTAGGATAACCTCGCTGGCACCTGACCAAAATTACCAATGAGGAGACAAGATACTTTCAAAGCTGGAGTGGGGGAGAAACAAAGGGTATCTCTGTCTGTGTGATGCTTTTGCCGGGAACAGAAAAGGAATGGAGTCTTAGACCTTAGTAAGTAATCTAGCTAGATACGTGTTAGATTCTGTTTTGTTTAAATGGCTGATAAAATAAGTTGTGCTGAATGGAATGTATATTCCTGTTTTTATGTCTTTTTGTAACTTAAGGTTTTGCCTAGAGGGATTCTCTATGTTTTGAATCTGATTACCCTGTAAGGTATTTACCATCCTGATTTTACAGAGGTGATTCTTTTACTTTTTTTCTTCAATTAAAATTCTTCCTTTAAGAACCTGATTGCTTTTTCATTGTTCTTAAGATCCAAGGGTTTAGGTCTGTGTTCACCTATGCAAATTGGTGAGGATTTTTATCAAGTCTTCCCCAGGAAAGGGGGTGTAGGGTTTGGGGAGGATTTTGGGGAGAAGGACGTTTCCAAGCGAGCGCTTTCCCTGTTATATATTTGTTAGACACTTGGTGATGGCAGCGATAAAGTCCAAGGGCAAAAGGTAAAATAGTTCGTACCTTGGGGAAGTTTTAACCTAAGCTGGTAAAAATAAGCTTAGGGGGTTTTCATGCAGGTCACCACATCTGTACCCTAGAGTTCAGAGTGGGGAAGGAACCTTGACAAACGTGTATCTGTGTTCCATGTCAGTCTGTTTCCCCAGTACTAGCTCTCTCGTGACTCACCCCTTTCTCTGTCTTCAAAGAGTCTCTTTAGATGTTTAGTGTCCCTTTGATTCCTAGGCTGCCAACCTTGGCAAAGCAGCTGGGTAAGTTTGAGCTGGAGGCTGGAAGTAGCATTTTCATTTGAAAAGGATCAGCCATTTTCTTATTATTGCCCCCAAGTGTGTGTTGGGAGGCTACTTAGCTAGAGGTGAATGAGGAACACACAGCCCATGTGGCATGGGGGCAAGAATGGGGGGCTTTGGTATGGGGAAGGGGAAACATATTCTGGAGACCAAAGGGGTAGTGTTAAATTCTCACCTCTGCAACCATGAAGACAGTAGTAGTGGAGGAGCCAGGGATACAGACTAAAACTATACTGTGAATCAAGTGACTCTTGTGGTAATCATCAGTAGCAATGATTGTGAAGGCAAACTCCCACTAGAAGTGCATGGAAGGACCCATAGTTATTTTGTATTTCTCAAAATAGAAATAGTCAAAATGTGGTGGGGAGGAAGATGAGGGTCCATATCCCTATTTTCTCCCTGATAAATAATCGGTTTATTTCTAGGAAGTGAACCACATAAAAATTTGTACAGGAGTCTAGAGAGCTACAGCAGCACCAATACTAGGTTACCCCGGAGAATGTAGATCAGGACTCCTTTAAAGCAAATTTGGACTCAGTAGTAGCAATGGTCACTCTCTTACGATGATCTTTCAATACTGTGATTTGGGGAATCCAGACACACTTTATGAATTCTGTTTGATACTGGGACTCCGTGTGTGTCTGTGTCAGACCCTATTTGAATGTGGGGCTTCTTGCCTTTTCTACTGTCTTTTTGCCTCCGTATTGGACTGAAATTCTAAGAGCTGGTGATACAGGGCTGACAATGGTGAGCCATTAATCTAAATAGTTCCCCTTCAAATGGGAGCACCTTAGGATGTGGAATAGTTGAAGTCTAGGGAAAACCAGTTTTGTCCAACTTTTCTGTGGGAGGTTCTAGAGCAGTGGAATTTCCTCAGAGACAGAACAAAGAAAGGCTGAGAGATTGGGACAGGGACTCACAAACAGCAAGCTGTGGTATGATAGGGGAAGAGAGGAGCCTGCTTTCATAATAGGGGGATCCTTCTTAACTGCAATTTGAGCTGAGAAAGACAGAAACTGGTTTCAGTGCATAGGAGAGAGACAGATTCCATGATCTGAAGTAGAAGCTATGTGCAGGAGGGAAGATCCTGGGCTCCTTATAGGACTCTGGCCGGTGCTCAAAGAAAGCTTGGGATAGTGAGGCAGGGAATGGCATGTAGGTGTGTTGTTCGCCTTGTTTAGAACTGCATATTCATTATGCTAACTAAAGAGTGTTTGGTTTTTGGGAACACTCACCAAATCTGTATATGGGTCTACCTCACGGTCATGTATCCCTGAAGACGAGGTTGAAGTGTGGGAAAGGGTATGCTTAAACCACTGGGGAGACTTATAGATCATCACTGGCCTTGGGGGCCGAGCGCAGCACTAACACAGAGCTCCATTTCCATGAGGAGGTAACAGTCAGCTAGTGCCCAGGAAATGTCCCAAAGATACCAACGGGAGAGACGGTACCTCAAGGAAAGCTTTAAGAGCACATGTCCCAGTCTGTGAGATCCAAACCACAGTCTGATGAATGTCTAGCCAAGGCAAGCTCTACCAGGGTTGTGTGTGACAGCTATACTTAATTCATCATGTAAAAAATATGGCATGATGATACTACTTTATTGATAGACAGTGTCTGGTAACCCTACACATTCCATATTAAAAGACTCCATATTATTGAATAAAGTATTTTAGAATATGAAAACATAAATGGAAAGAAATGCTGACATGTTAATTATAGAGACAAAGTGGGTGAGGTAATATCTTTTATTGGACCAACTTCTGCTGTTGAGAGAGACAAGTTTGAAGCCACACGGAGCTCTTCTTCAGGCCTGGGAAAGGTATTCCGAACATCACATGATGCTAAATGCAACGTGGAACAGATTGATCATTTTCCTGTGTGAGATTCCCAGGTGTGTTCAAACAAAGACAAAAACACCCTATCACCCATGTCTGAACGCTTTTCACGAAGTGATCACTCTATATCTGACCTATCAGTCCTCATCCTCAAAGGAAATCTGCACAACACTTTCAAAAGAGAAACCTGAGCGATTAAATTCATAACTCTGCTAGACACTAAAAATCATGGATTGAACAGAAACACTGGACTTATGGTTTATTACAACAATTTGTAACCCAAGAACCCCCTCTTTTTGTTCTGACTACAGAGGTGTTAATGGGCCAGTCTACCTTGAATGGTTCCTTGCAATATGTGCTAACTACTTATGCTAAACCATCTATCTGTTCCGCCTTGCCTGTTGCTGTGATACTCAGAGTACCATGCCACAAGAGGAGCTGTTGATTGGTTTCCATTAAAAACATTAATTTTGGACTTTTTTGTTTTCTATGAAAATAAATTTGAAAGAAATTGAGGGGATAGTAGATTCCTGAACTGTAAAGTTCAGAAACATTTTTTTCATTAATTTGCTATTCTCAAACTTTGTGTGATAAAAACTTAAGTCTCTTGTTAAAAGAAGCAATTAAGGTAGTTTGTATTTTTTTCCCATGACTGATCAACTAATGTTAATTCATTAACTGCTGAGATTGAAATATGAATGTTTTGTCAAAGTATAATAAATAACATAAAGGGTTGCAAATGATCTTCAGTTTAGATGAAGGAAAATGTGCATGCATTATTTGCAAGCTCATGCCTAGTTGTGACTCAATTATCAGTTATGATGATGCCAGAAAAACCGACCATTATCCATTTTAAATGCATAAATACAACTTAAAGTTAGTTTAAATGCAAAAGTTTTCTGCACATGATCTGTGAAAATTGGTGGGAACTGATACTGCCATTGTGGTGGTTTCCCACAAGATGTATTATATTCATACATTTTCTCATATGGTATACATTTGTTTGGTGATGTCTTTATTTTGATGCTTGACAGCTTTAGTTCATTTTCACTACCTCACAGCCCAGTGAAACATTCCTACAGACTTTTTTATAACTAAAATATTATGAAGTGCAATGTCTTTAGCGTGATTCTTCAAACTCACAAAAATAATAGGAGAGTGAGTTTGTGTGTGTGGTTTTTGGAGGGGGGTGAGGGAGTGAGAGAACCTGGATTTGTGCTGGCAATGGCCCATCTTGATTATCATACACATTGTGAAGAGAGTGGTCACTTTGGATGGGCTATTACCAGCAGGAGAGTGAGTTTGGGGGGGGCGGGGGGGGCGGAGGGTGAGAAAACCTGGATTTGTGCTGGAAATAGCCCAACTTGATGATCACTTTAGATAAACTATTACCAGCAGGACAGTGGGGTGGAAGGAGGTATTGTTTCATGGTCTCTGTGTGTATATAATGTCTTCTGCAGTTTCCACGGTATGCATCCGATGAAGTGAGCTATAGCTCACGAAAGCTCATGCTCAAATAAATTGGTTAGTCTCTAAGGTGCCACAAGTACTCCTTTTCTTTTTGCGAAGACAGACTAACACGGCTGTTACTCTGAAACCAGTGCTCTTGTAGCTGTCAGTGTAGCTAGATTGCAGCGCTTTCCCTACTGTGCTCTACGAAGGCTGATTTAACTGAAAGCGCTCTACATCTGCAAGTGTAGCCATGCCCTAAGCTACAGCATCAGCACTGCAGCTGCACCACTGGAGTGCTTCAGTGTAAACAGGTTTCAGAGTAACAGCCGTGTTAGTCTGTATTCGCAAAAAGAAAAGGAGTACTTGTGGCACCTTAGAGACTAACCAATTTATTTGCGCATAAGCTTTCATGAGCTTATGCTCAAATTGGTTAGTCTCTAAGGTGCCACAAGTACTCCTTTTCTTTCAGTGTAAACACTCACTCCAGCAACGGAGGGGTTCTCCCATTGCTGTGTTTAATTCATCTCCCCAGGATGTGATAGGTAGGTCTATGGAAGAATCCTTCCATTGACCTAGCAGTGTCTGCACCAGACGTTAAGATGACATAGCTATGTTGCTCAGGGGTGTGTATGTCTCACACCTCTGAGAGACTTAGGTAGGCTGGTGTAAGTTTTCAGTGTAGACCAGCCCTAAGTCACTTCACAGACATTGCATTACCTTTAATTATGCTTGGGACTGCAAAATTTAAAGTATTAACAGCAAAGGAACATGTTGTGCCCTGGACTAATGTACTAATTTAGGCCAGATCCTGGCCAGCACCCTTTCCTGGCCACCCACTAGGATGGCTGTGAGGGGAATCCAGGATTCTGGATTCCCCAGGATGTTTCAGGCTCCTCCTGGAGTCTGAACAGAGTCCAGCCATTGCCCCAGCCTTGGGGTCTCTCGGCATACTCTCAGGGCACAGATTTTTTGTCTGGCATCCCCCTGATTGTCAGAACTCACCGTCCAGCTGCCTAAGCCCTCTGGATGCAACACTGATCCGTTAGATTCCCTGATACTTAAACAGACCCCTTTACCAGAACTCCACCGACCCAAAAGGTGTGAGTTTAACTGTCTCAGGGCATGCAGCACTTGTGGAGCAGTCAACACTCATTCAACACTTTGTACAGTCTAACATCTTTATGCTCTTTATAGTAACCATGTAAAGCACAAGAGAGTACAGATCATACACAACAATAAAACATCCTAAACAGTGTCCCTCACTAGCTCATCCTTCCCTTGGGAGTCCTCCACCCCTCCCACACCCCTTGTCTACCCTACCCCTGCAGCTGCCTCCCTCATCTTAGCCTGATGCAAAATGGCTCTCTCTCCCCAGTTTTCCTCCCATCCCTCCAATTCTGAGTTCCTTTACAGACTTCTGCTGAGGTCACCTGCTTCTTTTCTTCTCCTGGTAACTTTCTGTGACTTTCACCACAACCACCCTCCCACCCCCCCCTTCAGATAAAAGGAGGAAGCGTCTTCTCCCACTTAGAGTGTAAACCCATTGTCCCAAGGTCTTTTACTTTGAATGGATCGTTGAGTGCTGATCACTCACCATTGTCTCTGGCCTCGCAGAGACATGACACAACCCTGCTAACTCATGGGGGGGACTCACATACATATGAGCTTTCTCTGACACAGAAGTTGCATGATACAATTTAATCAAATTATCCGCAATTCGGAAGTATTACAGGCAGCATCTGCAATCTGTCACAATGCCGGTATGCTCTTAGACTACGTCGACGCTCTGAGGTAGGGGGGTGAATGGCCCTGCTCATGGACGTGCACACAGGTGCTAGGGCTTATTGCACTAGCATGTGTATAAAGAGCAGTGTAGCCATGGTAGCATGGGCAGTGCAGGCACAGCTGACCTATGTCAAGTACAAACCCACCTGAAACCGGTGGGTACGTACTCGGCACATGCCTCCACTGCTGCTACCTGTGCTTCCACAGCTACTCTGCTGTTTATACTCGCGCCAGCTGATGAGAGCTAGCTGGAGCAAGTATGTGTATGCAAGCAAGGGGGTCACATCCCTAGCTCATGGTGCAGAATTAGCTGTAGTTTCTCTTGGCTTTTTATAATTTGTAGGATGGAATTTTTTATAAGATTAAAGGAGGATTACTACAGGTTTATTTTAAAAAAAACCTATCGGGTGTTATATTGAAGAAATTTAGGCTACGGCTAAGTTTTAATATAACAGTTTGTTGCATTTTACTTCGGCATGGGACAGTGTGTTGGTAGCATCTCTGTCAACTAAGGTAAACACAAGACTTAGATGTGTTTTTGACAACCAGAGCATTGAGATACCCCACAAACAGACATGTCATATTTCTCTCTCTGCAGCTACTCTTTGCAAACTGATCCAGAGACCAGAACTTTATAGGGGCTGTGAAGAAAGTTGCTCATCATGCCACCCCTACCATAGATTAGGGGTGAGATCCCTACTCCCATTCCTGCCCCTGTACTTCAGGTAAAAAGGCTTAGAGCATTGTAAAGGGGCCAACAAAAAAGCCAGCTGTGGGCAGGGGTGGATCCCAACAATGCGGGAACCAAGGAAGACAGCTATAAGGTTGTCCTTCAAGGATCCCAACAAAGCCATTGCAGAGTGGGCATGCTGAGGGAAGGGAAGAGGAACGGTCACATACTGCTGTAGAGATTCTAGGCAGTGCTGCAGCCTGTGGGGTGTCCCAGGGAGGCTGCCGTAGTTTAGACATCCTAAACATAAACCCTAAACATAGGGTTGTCTGAATTATGCCAGGGGCCTCTCCAGCCCATGGAGTGGCCAAGGATCAGGAAAGGTGCAAAGGGGGCTTAAATCACCATAGGCCTTTTTCCCCTTGGGCTGTGAGTTCTGTGCTACATCTGTGTAATAGTGTATGTCTTCACTGAAAAGCTAGCCCTGGATCTTATGCAGGTTCTAGCCCAAACCCCTCTACTGTCCATGCAAAAATCTTTTACCTGGGTTTGGAGATGCTTTAAGACTGGGGCTATCTGACACTGGGCTAGATATTAAAGGTCAGGCCCTGCTTTTACGTGGCTGGAACCTGCCCAATTTGGATTAAGGGTGCAGGCTAAATCATTCAAGTACTTACAGTACTCCAGTGCTGTTCCCACGGTCCACTGAAAGACAGACAAGTTCTCTGGCAATTGACTCGATTGGGAAAGAATCTTAGAACATCTCAACACAAAAAAGTGTGGATTATGCCCCCAGCCCAGACACATATGGGCTAGTGCAGAAACAGTGAGAGCACAGTAATGTGGGTTTGGATTTGCAGAGGGGAAGCTCGCCTGGTTAGGCTGACCTGGGTGCTGATCCCCTGGGCTAACTCTGCTGTGAAGACATACCCATAGAGCCCACAGCACATTATCTTACTGTAGGAATTCATAGACAGTGATTTATATGGGTGTTTAGTTTACACTAGGCATGGCCAGTTCATTCACAGGAGAAGAAGGGAAGATAAAAGAAGAAAACTTTTCTGATCAGACATGTATGACAATCAATTATTTTGTGTTATCTTTTATATTCTTTGGAATCTCCTGGCCTGTGTAAAGGAAAATCCTGTTGTGTTCCCATTGTTTAAGAATTATTGTCTGCTTCATTTTCTGTAGTCTATGGGAAGGAAGAGCCAGGTTTTAATGAGAGCATTCTTCACACCATCCATTCAACAGGATGGGTGGTGTTTCAAAGATGATACAGTGAATATATCAAACTTTAGTAGTTTGAGTCATAGAAAATAGTAGGACCCTCATGATGCATTGATGGATGAAGTTTCCTATACCTAATTTACTTTGGTAAGTCCAATCCTGGAAGCGCAGTACTTTTAGTGATAACTTTTTGAAATTAATTCTCAGAGTAAGTGAACACAGGCACTCATCATAGTTTAATGGATTATTATTGAATCTGTACCTCTAAATTAGTTTTCTAAGGTTATTAAGTTCAACTGAAATGTGCACATGAAATTTTACTGTTCATTTAGTGACTTTACAGTCCTTACTTATGTAAATGTCAAATAACCACCTAGTTGTAATGATTAGCACATTTTCAACATTTCATCTTTTATTTAAAAACGATATAGAATTTTTTTCACCACAGCAGCTATTAGTATACTATTCCCACTCTATCTTATTTAAATGTATTTCCTATTGCCTCCACTAGAGGTCAGCTAAACCTTCTTTCAGAAAAAATCATAGCATAGCATAGAACATCCTTTTTAATGTATAGTACTGACATTTCATTCTAAAATGTGAAGGTTTATTACAGTATGTGCAAAATGTTTTTTGGGGCAGGGACTGTTTGGAAAGCATCAAGCCGATGTTCAGTTCTACCACAATTTAAATTAAAAATAACAGTTATTGAGATTTGGTGCTAATGTTTTAGTAATAGTACTGATTTATATTTTAGGATGACTAAGCCTAGAGATTTTAGCATAAAAACAAAAACACAAAAAAATCCACTCCTGCCCCTCCAAATCAACCATAAAATAAAAATTATATTATGAAGGCTAAATTCTGAGGCAGGAAAATAACTCCTTCCATCCAACATATGAAAAACCCTGACTAGCAATACATTAAATGTAAATTAAAAAGTAAGAGATTATGTAAATGTAATATAATTATTGCATTTCTGCATAGTGCTTTTTTAACACTACTTTCCAGTGTAATAATACAAGTTTTGGTACAGTACAATTTTGTAATTACAGTACATTTGTGAAGATGGGCAACAAAATCTGAATCTGAACTTCATCTCTCTCTCTTATCCCAGCTATTTGCTCAAATGTAGAAAGAAATTTCTCTCCTAAATCAGTTGCACAGGAGGTAACTCGGGTTTTGGAAGATTTAAATTTAATTAGCTTAAATTAAGTACCTTTCAGTTCAACAATAAAAAAAATTACTCTAAATGAGGGTAGGGCATTGGAGTCGGACTCAGAAGACCTGGGTTCAATTCTCGGCTCTGCCACTGGTTTGCTGGGTGACTTCCCTCTGTGTGTCTCAGGTTACACAACTGTAAAATGGGGATAAGAATTCTAACATCCTCTGTGAAGTGCTTTGAATACCTATGGATGAAAAGTGTAATATAAAAACAAGATGTATTACCATTATGATTAAATTATCATATCTGGTATCCTTGGTAGTAACTTTTTTTCTTCTTCTTTTCTCTTCTGTCCCCTTTCAGCAGTAGCTCTTGTTTAGATTCCTTATGAATCTTCTATTTATATATAATTGAATTTAATTTATTAGTTGAATTGCTGCTTTTGGGTAGGATATTGAACTTCCTGGCACATTTCATGCAGTTGAACAAATAACAGATTTTTTTTCAGTTTTTTCATGCTGAAATGAACACTGGACCTTCAAAATTTGTTTCAGGTTGAAAAAAATACTTTGTAAGACCCAAAATGATTTCTTGTTTTTGAGGGGGTGGGAGTTAACCTTTTAAAAATCTTTTAAAAACAAATCTAGCTAATTTTTTAAATGAAAAGTCCAAAATTTCAAATCAATTATTCTGAAAATAACTGACTTTTACATTTTTTTGAATATTCATGAATAGTTTTGGTTGTCCCAATACTACATTTTTCAGCAAATTTACTATTGGACTGAAAAAAATTGTCCTTCTCTAATAATTTGTATGTTTTGAGTGAACAGGCATCATAATATTGAAGTGAGTAGTTTGCCTGAGGAATTATCTTCTCCATTGCTAGTATTTCACAGGTTTTCTGGAATCACTTAAAGATGCTCAAATATGTTGAGTTTCCCATTGTCTTCCTTTTGTGGTCCTTGCAGCAAGCAAGAGAACATGCAATAGTGCAGATTTCAGAAAATTTTCACATTCCAAATTGGGCTGAAAAGTTGAAATCTCAAAATTTTTTGCAAATCAGTGTTAGTTTTGATTAAGGATTTTTCACTATTTTAATATTAGCCAGTGGTATTTTTGATTGATCCGGCACATACTAGTCTAGTATTCTTTAAACTCTAGCAGCTAGGTAGTATGAGGGCAGGTTAGGTAACACTAGCCCCTTTCCGTTTTTTGCCTAAGTTAGAAAGCAGCATGGACAAGTGGATAAAGTAATGGGGTCTATTTGCAACTTGGTTGTTTAACCTCTGTGTGGTAATGGATAAGACATTTCATCTCAGTTTCACCATCTGTAAAATAGGAATAATGATAATTACCAGGGCCGGCTCTAGGATTTTTGCCACCCCAAGCAAAAAAATCTTTGGCCGCCCCTGTATTTTTTTCGGTCCCCCCGCCACCCCCAACTCCGCCCCTTCTTGACCCCTTCCCCAAATCCCCAGCCCCGCCTCCTCCCCCAGGTGTGCCGCATTTCCTGCCCACCCCATTGCTTCCTGCGGTTCCTTCCCCGCAACTCCCTGCCCTAGCTCACTTCTGCTCCACCTACTCCCCTGAACACGCTGCCGCTCCGCTTCTCCCCCCTCCCTCTCAGGCGAGGGAGAGGCAGCGCATTCAGGGGAGCAAGCGGAGCAGAGGTAAGCTGGGGGGGAGCGCAGGAAGTAACGGGAGGGGGAGTAGAGGAACCGTTCCCTGCCCTACCTCACCTCCACTCCACCACCGCCGCCTCCCCCGAGCACACTGCCGCTCGGCTTCTCCTCCCTCCCTTCCAGGCTTGCCGCGTGAGCTGTTTTGTGCGTGGCAAGCCTGGGGGTGGGGGGGGAGCGGAGAGGCGGTGGCGCGCTCAGGGGAGCAGGTGGAGGCGGAGTGGAGGCGAGCTGGGGCGGCAGGGGCACATTTCTAGGGGTGACATGGCCGGTGCTGGAATGCTGCCCCAAGCACCTGCTTGTTTTGCTGGTGCCTAGAGCTGGCCCTGATGATTACCTTCCTTTGAAAGTGGTTTGAGGTTTACGGATGAAAAGTACTATTTAAGAGAATGGTGGTGGTGGCTTTATTCAGTTTTAGCTTTTGTTTGAGCCAAATAAAATGCAGGATTTGCCTTTTTAGGAGATCAAATTGATATTGGTACCTAGACTGGAAAAGCTTGAAAAAAAATAACTTGGTAATCTGGAAAGGTTATTTATTTTCAAGTTATTGACCTGATCTATCCCACTAAACATTCATCTGTTTCCATGGCTAAATATTACTCTGTATTAATTTGACCATTACAGAGTTTCTAACTACTACCAGATAGCTGAGTCTTGACCTTTGAAAGGGAAAAGATCCCTTAACATCCAAAGTTCAGAGCTGGATAGGTTCAGCACAGCACTTTCAACATTACTTTAGTTCAGTTTAGTTCATTTATTTAGTTTAGTATTTTATGTTTTGTTTTCTGCAGTCTTTAAACATGTTGGGCAAAGAAACTATTGGCATGCTGATGAAGATCAGATATCATGTAATTTTGTTTAAATCCACCAGGGAATATCCAGTAATAGGACTATCTCCAGTTGGAGTAGTAGAATAAGGATCACCATCATGTCTGCTAAGAAATCAAATCCATGTAGCCCTATACTTTGCAATTCCATTTTATTTGAAGCCATTAATGAACCATGTGGATATATAGTTTATATATACACTTGGCAAACTCGTTCCACTAGCCTATTTTATTTATAAGACTTATGATTAGGAAAGGACATTACAACCAGTCAAAACTCTTCTTCATCCCCAGAGAATGGGGAAGGAATGGAATTATCATATACAAGACCGAATGGGTTATGTGTAGCTGTCTCCAAAGGTTATTGGCACCTTGCTTGTTATGGATAAAACTAACCTGGTCTTTATTGACAAAATTAGGGAGGATTTGTTCTAACCTCCGTGCAAAGGCCAAGAGAGTGCTTTATAATATCATTAGAAAGGGCACAGAAATGAAGCAAAGCTTTATACATTTTTGTTCTTTATTGGATGACAGAAAATGTGGCTGTCCTTCTAATGTCTAGGATTTACCCATGCTCTTGTACATAGAATGTTTTATTAAATATGGTGCCGGGATATATTAAAATGTATTAGAGTATGTGGCTGGAAAGTCAATGGGCTCCAAAGTAGATCTGGGTGAAATATTTTTGGCAAATTGTTTATTTGCCAAAGACACAGTTTCAGTCTACCCAGAACTCACACAAATTAACTAACCAGTTTCAGCATGAAAACGTTTTTCTGGCCAGATTCACAAAACAGGAGGAGGAGGTGTCATAAATATAAAGGGAAGGGTACCCACCTTTCTGTATACAGAACTATAAAATCCCTCCTGGCCAGAGGCAGAACCCTTTCACCTGTAAAGGGTTAAGAAGCTAGGATAACCTCGCTGGCACCTGACCAAAATGACCAATGAGGAGACAAGTTACTTTCAAAGCTGGGGGGGGTGGGGCAAAGGGTCTGTCTGTCTGTGTGATACTTTTGCCGGGACCATGTCAGGAATGCTCTTCAGAACTTCTGTTAAGTTAGTAAGTAATCTAGCTAGAAATGCGTTAGATTTTTCTTTTGTTTAATGGCTGGTAAAATAGCTGTGCTGAATGGAATGTATATTCCTGTTTTTGTGTCTTTTTGTAACTTAAGGTTTTGCCTAGAGGGATTCTCTATGTTTTGAATCTGATTACCCTGTAAGGTAGTTACCATCCTGATTTTACAGAGGTGATTCTTTTACTTTTTCTTCAATTAAAATTCTTCTTTTAAGATCCTGATAGCTTTTTCATTGTTCTTAAGATCCAAGGGTTTGGGTCTGTGTTCACCTGTACAAATTGGCGAGGATTTTTATCAAGCCTTCCCCAGGAAAGGGGGTGTAGGGCTTGGGGGGATATTTTGGGGGAGAAGACTTCTCCAAGTGGGCTCTTTCCCTGTTCTTTGTTTAACACGCTTGGTGGTGGCAGCCTAGGGTTCAAGGACAAGGCAAAGTTTGTACCTTGAGGAAGTTTTTAACCTAAGCTGGTAAGAATAAGCTTAGGCGGTCTTTCATGCAGGTCCCCACATCTGTACCCTAGAGTTCAGAATGGGGAAGGAACCTTGACAGGACGTGATGGTACCTCCCACCATATAACTTTTAGGGAACTTATCTGGGATGTGAGAGACCTCGGTTTGAATCCTTGCTTTGAAGCAGGGATTTGAATGTAGGGCCTCTCTCCCAGGTGAGTTCACTAACCACCAGGTTGCAGGCTATTCCAGGGTGGGTATTCTTCAGTCTCTCCTGTTGAAGTGCTTAATATTTAAATATTCATTGAAGTATGAATTTGAATTTGAGTCTCCTACCTGAGGCTCCTAAGTCACTTAGATGTGCTTGAAAATGTTTCCCTTTATCTGACTATTCGGTGATATGTTCAGGATACCTAAAGTAAATTATGGCAAAACCATGTTACTTCAAAAATATGTAATTATGGTAAACGTCACAGCAAATATCAGACTTGGTAATTGTTTTTATAAAGTGAATTTAGTACTTAATTATTCACGAAAGATTCCAGATTCATAGCCTTCCACAACAGAGTCTCTCTCTCTCCCTCCCTCCCTCCCTCCCTCCCCCCCCCCCCCCAAAACTGGTTTAGCACAGACAGTAGTAATGTAAAGTCCCCATCTCTCTTCTGTGGAGCTCTGTGAATGTGACCTAGCCATATTCTGGGGTTCAACTCACACATCCATTCAGTCCTTGACCTTTGAGACTTCAGCCTACTCTGCAGTGTGTTGGTGGTTGTTTTTATGTTATTGACATCTAAATAGGTATTTAACTGATAGATCAGTGTTGTAAAAAAAATTGTTAATTTATGAGTGGAATAATAAAGCAAAATGTGTGCTGAGAAATGTTTGCATATGTAGTATTACAGTTTATTATGCTGTGAAATAATTATGCTGCTCTATGATGATCTCTCTCAATTCATCAATTGAGTCTTTTTACAAATCTCTTTCATGATCTTCACACTGATATTTGTATACGTATATATTTTTTAAAAGCCTGAAGAAAATCCACTTGCCTACCTGTTGCATGTTTTTGTTGCTCTTCATATACAGTTGGAAGCTGCTATTTATGTCTTTTACTTTGTTTTAAAACTATAATGAAGATTGTGGGGGGCTAATAATGAGAACAATTGAAAGTTGCTGCCTGCCAAAATACTCAACAGCAATGCCCTTTTAGAAATGAACTATATGTTGTCTGTTGATAGCATGGTTTTACAGTGCTTCCCCACGCTGAGAGCTTTGCTTTCTAATCTTTACAAGGGGAAATTCAAAAGTAATGTCACTAGCTGCTTGGTGTGTTCCTCGCTGAGTTTTCATGGGACCCAGCATGCAGAAATTTAAGAAAACTTATATCATGTATGCTTCTGTCTGCTGAAGCAGAACTGCATCCAAAAGCAGCAGTCAAGGTCAGCAAGGGTTTATTAGTCAATCTTTCCTAATGAGCTGTTCAGCCTTCTCAGAATTACCATGTGTTGTTACTGATGAAGGTCTCCCAGCTTGTGGTTAATCATAAATGCTACTCCCGCCTGTCTTTAAACGTTTCAATCATCTATATGCAGTTCTCAAGTTCATGGTTTCATCAACATACACACTTTGCATATGCTTATGAATTTTCTTACTATGTACACTTTCCTTTTAACGGAGTTTTTGCAACGTGCTGTTTATACTACACTTCCATAGAACCTATTTGCATTATCCCTGATGGTGGCAGCACAACAGATGTCTGAAAGACAAAAAGTACATAAAGGTTTGAAATGGAGATCTTGAAAATATCAAAGCTCTATAACTGTGTTAAGGTCATGAAACTATACAAAAAGGCTTATATTTCAGTTTAACTACTTGTGAAGTGCCATGTATATGTAAAAAGCTTATTCTAGGAGCAAAAGACTTTCTGAAATTTAAGATTTTTATCCTTAAAATAAATAAATATACCCAGCCACTATAGAAACCACTATTCATCAGGGAAATATTTGCACAGGTGGCTCTGGGAAACAGGGAATAGAAGGATGGGAGGTGTATTGGCAGAGAATAAGAAAAGTAGCACAAAACCGTTTTTTTTTTGTTTGTTTGTTTTTTGTGAGGGATGGCTAGGAACCACATTGGCAGAGGGGATTCCTTGTTAGAGTTCTGCCTTCAAATTGAAGGGAACTTTGGGATGATTTTCCTAACGTTGAATGAGTTAATCTCTCCCTTTTTATTTTATCCTCCAGAATTCCTTGGGATGCTGGTAAACTTTCCCTTCCAGAGATGACTTCTTCCTGTGGTTATTAGATTTTTTTTTCTGGGTGCACTCTGATCCATTTCAATCTCAGGTATTTTCAAAAAAATATCCTGGGGAAAGAAATTTGTGTTAATCCTCTTGCCCCATCGCCTCAGATTACATAAATTGAACGTTGTCTTCCTACCAGCACACTCTGCATATTTTTCAGCATCAAACTTTTCCATCAAGTGCCCTTAAGAGAAGATTATTTGGTTTTCTAATTTTTGAGAAAATATTTTATTTAAATGAGAAAACAGACACATTCCCCAGTCCCTTCTTCTCCTTTGTTGCAGATTTACTTCACATACATAAGGGTATTAACAGACTAGTTGAGGGAAAGTTTGTGGGAATCGTTTGTTAAAAATATGGGCAACAGATCTCTAAGGGAAAAAAACGCAGAATGGATTAAGCTTGAGAGCCCAAAGCATCTTTATTAGTGAGGTTCGTGGCAGGAAGATCAGGTAAGAAGTTTGAAAAGAAGACATGGGTGAAGGCAGGGTCATTTGCATTTAAAAAGGGCAAATTCACATTGCACATATTCAAATTGTGCTCTGTAATCATATCTTAGAAGATAGTTCAAGAGCTCATCTCAAACTCCATCTGATCTAACGCATACATTAAATAGGACTCTTTACATGGATTCTTCTGCAAAGTTTTAACAAGATTTTTCTTACTGTCAGAAAGATTTTCCTAATATCCAAGTTGAATTTTTCCTTTATTAAAATAAATGTGTTTCTTGTTTTACGGCTAATGTCTAATATAAACAGCTGTTTCTCATCCCCCTACAATATTTCCCTAATATTTTTGTCTCTGCTGGTTTGCTGTAGGAACACGTCACATATTCAATTCCTTTTAACTCATGGGTGCTGACCAGACTGTGAATATGAGGTTCCCCCCAGAGCAACTGAGCATGTGCCCTCTCCTCACAGCTCCTGTGCATGACCAGATAGAGCATGTACCATCCCCACAGAGCAAATAAAGATCCTTCCTTCAGCTTTGGCTTATAGTGGTGAAGCTGGACTTTCCTTTTATTGTCCTATTATTTTATTATTTTACTGGCCTTCTACTGACTACTCTGGGCTGGGGATGAGGGCCAGGCAACAGAACTGAGAGCAGGACCCTGTTTCTCCTGTGCTCTCGAGGACTTCTCTTTTGGTGCCCAGGAAATGTGGAGGAGGAGCCACCTGATTCAAATGAATTGGGGACAGGAGATGGACCTGGAGTTTAGAGGTGAGGTCGGGGGCATAGATTAGGATGGAGAGACTGGAGTCAGGAAACTGTGACTGAGGAAACGGACTTGAGGGAATTGAGGGGGAAGACCGGGAGCTGTGGGGTGGGAACTGACTGGGCATTATGTTAGTCTTTAATGATCACATACTATTTAATTTAAAATAGTGTTATAATACACACAGGGGGAGGGGGGGGCAAATTAAGGTTGCACAGGCAACCTTAATTCTGGCATTTTCTATCTTTTGAGTGCCTGGTGTTGAGTCCTTAATATCCTTTTAATGTAACTTTTTAAAGTCAGTTTTGTTGCAAAGAACATGTATAACTTTAAAAGCAGATATAGCACAGCTAATGTATAATGAACATTTGTTTAAAATAGATGTGTTTTACAGAGGTAATTTCACCATTGTAATAGTGTTTCAGTATTAACTTACTTTCTGCTTATCAAAGTGGACAGTGCAAAGTTCATGAGCTGCTTGCATGATTAGTGTTCTAGTATCGCTCCTTGCCATGGAACTCATAGAGTAAACATCTTGATGCTATTAGAAAGCAGAGTAGTTATTAAATATAGTGTTGGCATTTCTTCTGTAAACCAAGCATATAAGGCTGATTTGATTAGTCTTGAAAGACTGTGGTATTCTTTAACCCTAAAATTTAAGATAATAGGAAGTTCCTGAGGACTCGCTTTAAGGTAAGGCACAAGATTCCAGAAGGCTGACCTGCAGAGGGTTTACAGGATCCTCTAACATACTTTGACATGTTTACAGGAGAAATTGCTGTTTGGAGAGTGTTTTTTTTCTTTGGAATGGCAACAGCTTTACAATAAATGGAGCTGAGGGGAGAAGGATCAAGATTTTGTTTTATTCAGTGGATTGTGTGTAACATGGTGAATGTCGTAGTACTTGTTCTTTTCACTGTAAGTGTCATAAAATTTGAAAAAAGTTTACAAAAAAAATTTGGTGAAACAAGATAATATGCACACTTTAGGTTGAAAGGAAGCATCTTTTCATCCAAGAGATCTATTCTCTTTTACATGTTCATGTTCCTCCCCAAAACACTTGTTGGCGATATCGTACCTGCACGCATCAAGTTGAGACTTAGACCTCTAGGCCAAGTTTTTCAAACCTGGGTGTTTGAAGTAAAGTTGAAACCTCTGTGTACCTTTTGCATACCTGGGTGCCACCAAAACAAACAAACAAAAGAAGAAAAACATACACTATCCTAGCTCTGCTCAAAATCAAGTACTTTATTTAGGTACTTGGGGTGGGGGCTAAGTTTAGTTATCAAAATCTGAAAATGTTGCCCATAGAAAATAGAAAACATCCTTTCTGAACACAAAGATCTTTCCCATAGAGCTATGATAGTCATAAGCTATCTGTGTAGTTGATGTTGGGGGAGTTTCTGAATTGCCATTATTTGGCTGGTTTGACAAATCCACATCCTTTATCAATATTTGCTTCCATTTCATCTCGCTTTCATCTCACTGCAAAGAACTTATCAAAAGACTTGCCACACCCCAACGCTGAATATGTAGTTAAGATTTTTTTTAGCTATTCCAGTTACATTAATCTCCGTACACTGATAGAGAGATATAGTATATAGGATATTCATAGATATTTGCGGCAAAAGAAAGCCATGCTATAAAAAAGGGCACAAAATGCCAAATAAGAGAAATTTTACACTAGATCTAGTTTACAAAAGATTGTGTTTCTAAAAATGTAGAGAGATTTTATTTTAAAATTGCTGTTTATCTTGAATAAATATTAACGATTATTTAGTGCAGGCCTACAATTGAATTAACTGAATGAAATGTGAAGGCTTTGGGATGTGGCCTACTTCTTACTAAGGTGGAGCATTTTGACTCAAAATTTAACTTGATATGTAGAACTGCTGTGTTTTTAACAGACTGATTTATCCATATATTTCACTTTGCGGATCATTATTCATTATTATGTGTTGTCTTATGAAAGTGACAAATGGTAAAATATGTAATTTTCTTTTGTTCATACTGTTTTTTTGTATGTTCTACTTACTCAAGAGAACATTGGTTTAAACCGAACAGAACATAGTACACTAGCATTACTTTCCTGTGCAGTGCCAATGTTTTGTTATAATGGCCTAATCTTGAAGTCTGATTGCCATCAACTAGTTCAAAAATTACTTTTTTGTACTGTGAAACCATGGAGATAGTGCACCAGAGAAAGAAAAGAGAGGAAAAACAAGGTTGCAATACAATTTTGGCAGCATCAACCACACTAATAAAATCAAATCCAATGTTGTTTTATGAGCCTGAATTTATGTGACTGCACAGGATCAAAGGATTTGTATCCCACTGGACTACAAGGTCTATAGTTCACAGCAAAAAAACTCATCAAAAAGAACATTTTAGTAGTAAGGCATTTCATTTTAATCAGCCACAGCAATAAAAGAGCTGTTAGGTGTCCAAAAACATTCTCCAAGATCAGAGACAACTTACTCTCTAGTACAATCAGTTTATTTATTGGATCCATACAGCGTCTCTAGTTTGACCATGCCACTGAACCTTCTCTCTCAACTTGTTTCAGTCATTTCTTTTTTATCTTTTCAAATTTTATGCACCAAGTATATCAGAAATTAGTAACATTAATGACGCATGGTATCTCCCTGTAGCTAGTATGACTTTGTCAAGTAACCTTGGTTGAAACAGCACTCAGAGGATCAGTTAAAACAGAGGTGAAAATACTGGTCAATTTAAAAAAAAAAATTGGGTATTGTGTTTAACCTTTTCTCCCTGGATATAATCATTAGAGCAATGTCAAAAACATAAGGAAACAGTAATCCAAGTTGTGTTTGGTTTGTCAAAGGAGAGGAGGTGAAAATGATGGTTGAGGAGATGAAGTGGAAAATATTTAGTGCTACCTTAATATACTGAAAGAATAATAGGAATTTCTCTAATAGAAAAGGCTCTTGTCACAATTGGCAGTCCTTAAACTCTGTTTGTTAACTGTATAAGGCTCCGATGCAGCAAAGCATTGAATGTTCATGCTCAACATTAAGTGTGTACTTGCATGCTTTGCTGAGGTGGGGCCTAAAGGGTGAATTTTTAACTATTAAAAATCAACGACTAAACCATATATCATAGTAATTCTTGCCACTTTCATGTATTGATTCCTCTATGATGAATTGCCCCATCTCTTTCTGCAGAGTTAGAATCTGATAACTTTGCTGTCAGAAAGCTTCAAGAGATGGTCTATCAATCAATTTGTCCTCAAAAATATGTAGATTTTTTTTCCTTTAAATTGAATGGTAACACAGTTTAGCAGGATAGAAAGACTGCTTGAGTCCTCTTTTTTTTCAAGGTAAGCATAGCTCTGTTTTTTTCCTTGGAGTAAAGTAGGTGACATATGGGCAACATCAAAATTTTGTCACTTTCAAAACAAATCTCTGTATACCTCTGGATGACTTGGAATATTTGTGGCCAGATACATCAATTAGATCATTTAGCCACCATGGTACTTGCACTGCATTTGATGTCTTGGGACTCCATGTAACTGCAGAATACTGGCTATCCATAAACGCCATGCATATGTTGTGTACTACTTGGTATGATCCAGGTTTGTATAATTTTTTTTTACTTTGAATGGTTGTCAGGCTTCTCCATATAATTCTTATAGACATGGGTTCCTTCAGTCAAAGTTACAAAAATTTTCACTTTAGAACTGACATTTTTTCATGTTACCTGTCCAGATATCTCAAACCACAGTGAAGATGTAGATTATCTACTCTTATAATGAATTAGTCCCTTTAAATTCATTTTGTTGACTAATGGGCTTTCAATGAATGTTTAATCTAGGGCTCTGGAAGAGCTACAGTTCAGCTCAAAGAATCAAATTGACTAGCATACCATGTAACCTGTAAGCAGAGATCCAGTTAGAGAATCCAAGGCACTCTTGATGAAGTGAGCTGTAGCTCACGAAAGCTCATGCTCAAATAAATTGGTTAGTCTCTAAGGTGCCACAAGTACTCCTTTTCTTTTTTCTTAAATTTACTGTACATGAATCCTTTAGGTATGTTTCAATTGCATTCAATCTCTTAATTTTTAAGGTAGATTTCTGCTTCTGAAAGGTATAAGATTGGCAATCGTGAAAACCAAAGGTCACCAGTTATCCCTAGAACAGCTAATATATAAACGGTGTTCCCCTATAGTCCTGCTAATGTACCTTAACCTTGATCTGAAATTAGTCTTGGGACTGAGAGGAGAGCGAAGTCTCCCTGCTCATTCACCTTTTGCCTTCTCTGATAAGATAACTACATGCAAATTAGTGCTAACTGTTACTGTAGTTTTTCTCATGTGGGCAAGAAGTCATTTCAGGAGTACTATCTATGAGTTTGCGTGGAAGATAGGGCAAGGGAGGGATTTCCTTTTAGGAAATAGGTTCATTTGGGTGAAGTTGCATATAAATGTTTAATATTAATTATTGTTCTCTATTGGGGGCACTTAAAGGAATGCAAGATCCAATGGCAACTTGCATAGAGCTGTGTAAAATTTTAGTAACAAAATTCACAAAGTGGGTGAAATTTTGTCATTTCATTACAAATATTAACATCAGACTAGATTCAGTTCTGTGATCCTTCCAATTACATAGAAACAATGTCTAGCTTCAGATAGAAACCATGTGAAAGGGGCAAATAAAGTCACAGGTGAGGGCCAACCCAAGTGATCCCTGGGAAGTATATAGGTTCCTGAGCGAACCAGTCTCTCCAGTCTGCTCAACCTCATTACCCAGCCCATTGCCTAGTAGTTCTGACAGACTGCCCTTGCTCCTGCTCCCGGTGGCCCTTGCACCTATGCCTGCTCCTGCTCTACCCCGTGCCTATTTTCACATAAGCCAGTCCCTACTCCAGCCTCCATCTGCTCCTGCCTCAGCTGGCTACCTGGTGAATCTGACAACAGTCATGGTCAGAAAACATCTGAACAAAAATATCACCTTCTTGCTCCACAGATATGCGCTCTCCCTGTGCGCAATCATACTGGCTTACTTTACTGACAAAAATAAGGATTTACTACCTTTTCATTTGTGTTAGCACTGATGGGTCTGCACAGCTGTGGGAGAGAAAACTGGATTTTATTCCAGCCCATCCATCACCAGCAGAATTGTTAAATAAGTTCCAGTGTGGAATTTTTATTAGTGGTGGTGCACAAGCTTAAAAAAAAGGCTCTCTCTTCTCTTGGTGTTGTTGCTACAGAGCCCCCACTCTTGCAATCCTCCTATGAACTGGCATAAATCCTGGAATACTCTGGAAAGCTTTGGCTGTTGGGATGTGTGCAGACTTTGTCATGGAGGAGGAGTTTAAAGGATGTTATGTCCTTGTTGGATATTATCACTCTTGGGAATATACAGGAGAGAAGAATGGCAGGAAAGAAGGTCTGAGTTGAGTATCAACAGTAGAGAAATTGCCAGGGAATGGGAGTTAATTGAAAAGAAATAGAATTGTTTTCCCAATAACAGAGCAGAGCTGAAGAATGATGACAAACCAATAGTGAGTTTAATTACTCTAGTAAGAGGATGTCTCCCTGTGGGAAACAGTGGAGTGAGAGAAGAAGGTGAAAAGGTGAAGAAGACAGAGACCCGAGCCTGGGATTTGGTGGGACAGAGTTGGGAGACAGGTGTAAAGGACTCGAATAGGAAGCAGTGACACTGGGAAAATGGAGCTGTCAGATTGGACAGTGGGAAGGAGGTGATTAAGAGTAGATGAAAACATAAAGATGTTAATAAACAGGAGGATGTGGAAGGTGCGAGTGACACAGAAGGGGAATAATCAGTGCACATACTAATGCTTAAATTGGAAAGGGTACATAATGGACCATACCAGACCCACAGTTTTCACTGCTGCTGGTGAAATGAAAAGGATGAAAAGTATATTCCTACAATCACTATTTTGGGTGAGAGTACCATTCTTGGTTTGAATATTTTGGGGTGAGTGGGCCAGGCATTAGCATTTTAGTAATTTCAGTAATTTAGTAATTGCCTCTGGTTTCTATACCCTGGGAAGCTGAGTTCATGGATCTGAAATAGCTGTTATGATGCCAAAGAACAGGGACAGCTTTACTGAAAACAATAGGGCTCAGAATATTAACATGGTGCATTTTTAATGATATATTAAGTTTTCACACAGTTGTAATTTTTTTCAAGTGATGATAATGCTAAGTGCCATGGAGATGGACAGAAACAAGGAAGACTGGACTTTAGGGATTCCATGTCATTATTAACTTTTCCTTTTGTTATTGCAATTGTCCTTGAATTTTAAAATTTGTTTTGCAAGTCTGATCATTTAGGCTGGTTTTACATAAGTAACCTTATGTAATATGCTTTTACGTTCATTACCAGGATAATCCCCTATTTTGTTCAAGAAACTTCTTTTTAAGAGCTATTTTCTTTTTGTTATAATTTCTTGAATAATTTCACATTACAAATAGAAGACTGTGCCCATTCTGTGACAGCGATGCTTTTAACATCAACCATTAAGAAGTATAAAAAATGACCTTCTCCCTAAATACATACCACTTCCCAGTGCCCTTTCTTGAATCTAAAAGTGGTGATTAAAAAAAGGGGTGGGGTGGGGATGGGGGAATATGAAGCATGACTTTTCTAAATTAATCTTTAGCACTAAAAGATACCGGTACTAGGGGTTTTTTTTGTTTTTTGTTTTGCTTCCTCTTGAGCTCTTTTAAAATTGTTTTCTCATTAATTAACACAATCATTCATTCCCCTCCCTCACTCCGTCCCTCCATTTCTACTATTGTTTTTCTCCAGCAATTATTTAGTAACATAAAAATTTAACCTGAAAATAAATCATTAGTCAAACAATGAAATTTCTTACACCAAGCCAAAACCAACAAACAAAAAAACACCCATAAACAAGAAGATGGAATAAAGATATAGAATACCAGATCAGCTAGCATAGGAATATGCAAAAGAGCAGGGGAGGAGAGAAAAAATAAAGCTTTTTTTCCATCTGTCAATTAGCAATTTAGAAACCCAGGGCTATAGCGTATTTGTGCCTTCAGGTGCATCTGGTGCACAGGAGGGAGGATTTCATGAGTAAATTCCAGTTTGTTGTGATGACTGTATTCTATTTGCTAGGTATATTTAGCAATCTATTGCAAGTCATTTATTATAAAGACAAATGGCCAATCATGTGAGATGCTGTGAATATAACTTTCCTTGACTTCAGATTGTTTTTTATTTAAAGTGCACATATTTTAATTAAATTGCACTCTTTATCCTCTGTTACCTCATTGATTAATATGTTAAATCAGGGCATGATAAAAGGGTGGTTCACTGTACTTAAGTAATGTATATTTTAAGTATACAGTGGAGCTGTTAGAACTCTGTGTCCTTCTAAAATGTCTGTTGCCTACCAGTTAAAGGAGATCACTGTGGAAAAGTGCCTCCCTCCACTTTGATTCATAGATTCTAAGGCCAGAAGAGACCAGAGTGATCATCTAGTCTGACCGTCTGTATAACACAGGCCAGCGAACTTCCCCAAATAGCAAGTAGAGCATATCTTTTAGAAAGACATCCAATCTTGATTTAAAAGTGGTCAATGATGGAGAATGCACCACAACTCTTGGTCAGTTGGTCCAGGGGTTAATAACTCTCACTATTAACAATTGATGCCTTATTTCCAGTCTGAATTTGCCTAGCTTCAACTTCCAGCCATTCGATTTTGTTATACCTTTCTCTGCTAGATTGCAGAGCCCATTATTAAGTATTTGTTCCCCATGTAGATACTTATAGGCTGTAATGAAGTCCTACGTAAACCATATGTAGAACCCTGGCCCCCAATTATTTTTCAGTAAACATTATGGAAGAAAAATGCAATTTGGTCATCTTGATTTATTTTTTGTATGGAGGGATTTTAATATATATTTTAAGTCTGGAATGCTCAATGCTGCACCACAAACAGTTAAGATAATACATGAAAGTTGGCCAAATGTTTGTTTTGGTTTCTGGATGTATAATGATACTTGGAATATCAAAATACAGTTTTAATTACAGTATAGTATAAGCATACAATCTAATTTTGAAAAGGATAATATCTCATTTCAGATTTGATTTTTTTGATAGAATAACTACATTCTTGGTGTATTTTTGTTGGTTTTATATATATACAGTAACCTGTGATCAATATCTTTTCCCCAATGTGTGCTTACTGAGATGGCAATTGTTCTAAGAATTGCAAATCAGTTCTTATGAGTAATTGCAAGAAGTTCATTTAAATAAAAGTTCATATTTCATAACAGATCAAACATGGTATATACTTCGTGAAATACCTTCAAAATTAATGTTTAAAATAGCAAACATGAATAAAGTAAATGTTTAAATGTTGTGAATTTTAGAATGTCTATAGTGTTGTATATGGATATATAGTATTTCCTACTCTCAATAAATTATGTTCACTCACACTGAAATAAAAAGATACCTTATCGATATGCCATATTCAGAATATTTTATATAGAGAATTATAAACTTCATTTCTTTACCAGCTACTGAAATGCTAATAATGGTGCAGTACTGGGATATTTTAAAAGTATGCCACTGTGCTCCATATGTATGCCATAGCCAAAGTTCCTCCAAACCATTTTTATGATATTATTTTTCCTGACTAAAAAGAACACACAATATTTTTCAGTAACCTACACATGCATAAATTGGCTTGTGCATACATTGCTTAAATAAAGTAAATATTTTTAACAGTGGGCCATCATTTGAGTTATTTTACTGTCACCCAGAGCAATGGGAATAATTCTAACTGCATATCCTTGAACATAGTATTAATACAGTTTATGTAACTGATTATGTTGGCTGAGGTGTTTGTACAAATGGAATTTTAATTTTTACACAGATTGGCATGAGGTTAATTTGTTTTCATTCAAATATCCTTTGATTTCTAAACCTCTGATTGCTGTTGCTAAAATTTAAAACAAATGTATATTGTTCTTTTAGGTTGACTATTTAAAAAAAACCCACTTTTATCTTGTGTGTCAACACAATAGAGCTAATAAAAAAATTGAGTTCTTCCAAAGATGATATAAAGATGAAATAAAAAAAAAGAGCCCATGAAAGAAAAATGCTTTATCTCCCAACATCCCTCTGAGGTCCAAAATGTTTTGTTTGTTTTGAAGTAAGACTTAAAAATAAAAATTATGCTACTGATTTGCTGCTGGAATATCTTATTTTAATCAGCCTTAAATGGCTGCTGCCATCCCATGGTATGCACCCTATTGTTAGTAGAGTTTTAAAAATCATAACGTCTAACCAGGCCATCAGTAGTGGCCCATCATCTGAATTTTTTTTCCACTGAAACTTTATTAGTTCTATTAATCTCCAGTGCAAATCAATAAAATAGGTGAGGCGCAACCTCTTCTCTGGATTTGAACATCTCAAATATTGAGGACAATACGGTCTGGCTCTGATATTTTCTGGCTTTTGGCCCATTTCTGATTTTAAACTTCAAAGTAGTCTTGTACTCTAAAATGTGAGTTGATAAAAATGGCATCATTAGTGCCAAGTTTATTGTATCACAATGATTTCCACATCAGATATGCTTTGTTAACTAGTAAAAGTATTTTTCTCAATGCCAATCTTGTAAATTCATCCTGAGCTCTGAGGATTGGTCAAATGGGTTCTTTCATTCTTGTACCTTGATCACCAGTGGTAAAGGTGCAGAATGCCAAATCAGATACTTTGTTACACCTGTATAATCTTGTTGTCTTTCACTTAGGTACTGACCGCCATATGGCTGTTTTGCTTTTTGTGGACTTGAACAAGTAACTGGTCGGAATTAAGTTAGCAATTCTGTGTATGAAAGCGCAAGAGGGAATAAAATACAGATTACTTTCTCTTATCTGTTTCAGAGTTGCAGCTGTGTTAGTTTGTATTTGCAAAAAGAAAATGAGTACTTGTGGCACCTTAGAGACTAACCAATTTATTTGAGCATAAGCTTTCGTGAGCTACAGCACTGTAGCTCACGAAAGCTTATGCTCAAATAAATTGGTTAGTCTCTAAGGTGCCACAAGTCCTCCTTTTCTTTTTTCTCTTATCTGTGTTGCTTCTAAGGGCTAATGAGAGTAAAAAGTACTAAAAGCTTATGTTTGTCACTAAAGGAATGGATATGACTCTGATCAACAAAGAGCAGCTTTATTCATTAAGACAGTATCACATGCCTTCCAGTCAGAGATTCAAGGAGCTCCCAGAAAGTTAAGGCTGACTTGATTGCAGTCTGCAAGTACCTACATGAGGAACAGATATTTGATAATGGGCTCTCCAGTCTAGCAATATAACATAATCCAGTGGCTGGAAGTTGAAGCTAGACAAATTCAGACTGGAAATAAGATGTAAATTTGTTACAGTGAGGGCAATTAACCACTGGAACAATTTACCAAGGGTGGTGGTGGATTCTCCATCGCTGGCAATTTTTAAATCAAGATTGTATGTATGTCTAAATTAAAAGATCTGCTCTAGGAATGATTTTGAGGACGTTCTGTGGCCTGTGTTATACAGGAGGTCAGACTAGATGATCACAATGGTCCTATTCTGGCCTTGGAATCTATGAATCTTTACAGAACCACTTTCCACAATAGAAAAGCTCTTAAACAGAAATAAACAGTTGTTTTGAAACAACATAATGCTTCACAGAATAAATGCTTTCTCATGAAAAGAAGTTATGCATCTTGTTTTATCTACAGAAGTTTGGAGAGGTACTCTTCCAGTCTCTAGCAATCATTTTTTCCAGGCTACTCTGAGAATACTGCAGATATCTGTGGTAGTGCAGAAATGTGGTCTTTTGCTATTAACACCCAGCAATTAATTCTTTGAATGCAGCAGGATGTCTAGGCTTGTGTTTTCCTGATTTTGATTTATACCAAATGTTCTAAAACTCTAACACTGGGCAGTCCCGCTACCTGTTTCAAAAGGTACCCATCTACTTTCACCAGATTGCTTCAAGCAACGTTGTCATCCTTGAGTAAACTGCATTCAGTTGAGTGCATAGAATGTAATGTAATCTGAGGATTAAACCATTTAAGTCTGTGTGAATTGTGTGATCTTAGACCTTGTTTATACTTCTGGCAGTGTGTAGGGTAGTTGTAGCTATACATCATGGTGAAAAGTAAGCTGCATTCACATACCTTGTAGTGTGTAGCTACCTGTGCAGTGAAAGGCTGCAGCGGGGTGAGTGCAGTGAGGAAAAGCTCCATTAGCAGAGAAGCAGCAAGACACTACACTGCTAAAAACAGCAGTGTAGACATCCCGGGGTACTGCTTGGGCATGTAGAAAGCTATGCAGGTATGTATGCTAGAGTTCACACATATAGAGTACTATACTCTACTCACCATGCCTCACTCTCTACATTAGTGTTTATACCTGTTCTGGCGGGGCATGCAGTGTCTGTTCTTTGCACACCACTGCAGGTGCAGATCTGTTCTGACATTAGTGCTCAATTAAGTCCTAATCATGTAGTCTGACATCAACACATAGCATAAGAGATTTGTGTTTAATTCCCATTATCATTAATGGATTTTGCTGGTGTCACTCTCATGTATAAGTTCAAGTACGTTAAGAAAACCGGCAGGCTGTGTAATGGATGCAGGGGTCCTGGTTTTGATCAAGGAAGCACTTGATCACGTGGGTCTGTTGTTTTAAGAGCAACAAGGTGTCTTTGTGTGCCTCTCTGTCTTTCTCTCTCTCTTCCCTACTCCCCGCCCCCCCAGGCTTATTCTCCCACCTTTCCTGAGTTTCAGTGGCTCCAGACTAGGCAGTCTGGATCAGTTCATACAACATGTTTTCCATTGTCTTTTTCTTTTCCTTTCTTATTGTGATAAGTCATTCAGCAGGTATAGAAGGGATGAGCCTGAAGGATATTCTGCATGAGGTCACTAATAGATGGAGAGCCACTGTTTCGTGTAGAGGGGTGGATACCAGACAGCAGAAGATAACGGTTATGGCTCTCTACATTTTCCAAGCTAAGAGTGTATAACAATATGAACAGTCTCATGATCACAATTGCTTCATGACCCTTGGTGAGTACATGGAGGGCCTTTTTAACCTGTGTAGCTACTGGGCAGTGGGAGGAGGCTGGTCACGTTTGGGTTAGGGTAATAAAAACTGCTAAACTGATTACAGGCACTCATAATCCTTAATGACATATTGATGATGAAGATGAAAAGGACAAGAGAAGCGAGCTGCTTGAGAAGGCTGGTAGTCAGCTAAGGCTGCATACTGCTGCGCTAAACAAAGCAATGACCCCCATACTCCCACAAGAGATCAATGCAGACTAGCATGGGAAGGTGGGAGAAATGGAGCAGCTCTGCTTAGAAATGTAGAGGCAAAGATTAAGTACTACTTGCTGAAAAAATTCTTTGAAATTGTGCCATGAGACCACCAACCTGTGTGTACTTAGATCAATGAACTTCTCTGCAAGTGAAAGATTATTCCTTTGCCCACCTGTTAGTGTGCGTCATGAGTGTACCACACACTTTCTCTATCTTTCTTCAATGTGATGCAAGTAACTGTAGTTAAAAATAATTTCAAATGCTTTATGAGTATTACCATTATATTGCATTTTTATTGGTTCCCAGCAAGCCACATTTCTCTTTGCCTATTTTTTTGAACTGTTGCCTAGTACTGCCATTTCATGCTCTTAAAATAAAGTGGCTAGTTCAAAACAGAATGCCTGTGTCCCCACATGTGGCTGCCATTTTGAGAGGGGTGAGATTGGACACTGACGAGAAAAATCCATGTTTTGGGGGCAAAAATGGCCTGCATTATTGGAGCAGGCCTAATAAATTACACCTACCTGAGTCTCTTTCCCCAGTGTTTTCTTGGCTTGTTGGATCCTACTTGGGCTTGAAGAGCACCCGGTTCTTGGTTGCGTCAACATCTGCATCCTTGTCCTCAATGTTTTCCTCAATTGCCAGTTTTTTGATAAACGCAGGTTGCAAGGTATCCACTTTCTTTGGTGGGAAGGTGGTGGGATTCCAGTTCAGTATACCATCAAGCTGTTCATAATAGGAGCATGTCTTGGGGGCAACACTAGACTTGAAGTTGTGCTCCTTTGTCTTCTGGTAAGCTTGCTGCTGTTCCTTCCCCTTTGCTCACCATTGGCTGTCATCTCTGCTGTATACCCAGACCTCCATGCTTTTTGCAATTTCCTGGTACACATCTTTATTCCTGCAGGAATTCCGCAGCTGTGATGGCACATGTTCCTCTACAGGTTGAGGAAATCTAGGACTTCTTTCCTAGACTATGCAGAAGCATGAGGGTGAGCTGGTCCTGAAGCCATACCTGTGCACGTGTAGTTGTAGAGGTGGGCTAGCAGGAAAAGAGGCTTTTACAAAACACGCTAAGGATTTTAAATAGGGGGTGGGGTTCCAGTCGCTGTGATACGTGGGCAGCAAGGTTAAAAAATTCAACCAGAACAGTCACTGCTGCGGGGACAGTTGCATTGTGGACTTGTTGCTGGAGGATGCTTGCACTGGTACAGATATTTTGTCATCTACATAGGCATTGTGTCTTAGAAATATATTGGTAGAGGGCTCATATCGCTTGGGAGAACTTATTTAACTTTGCCAGCAAAAGTTGAGGGCTTTGTCAGCATGACTCAAAACTGAGTATAGATTCATATAAGGCTATGCTGACAAAAAGACAAGTTTTGGTGGTAAAACTTGGTAGCGTAGACCAAGCCTAAGATATTTAAGTGCCTTATTCAGCTTTGTAACTGTAATTCTGTGCCAGCCAAGTATTGTGTTTTGTAGTATTTGATTAGAGCTCTTTAAATTTATACCCATATTTTATTTTGAGTTATCACTTTTTCTCTTAAAATAGCTGTCATAAATATAAAGGGAAGGGTAAACACCTTTAAAATCCCTCCTGGTCAGAGAAAAAATCCTTTAACTTGTAAAGGGTTAAGAAGCTAGGATAATCTCGCTGGCACCTGACCAAAATGACCAATGAGGAGACAAGATACTTTCAAAAGCTGGGAGGAGGGAGAAAAACAAAGGGTCTGTGTCTGTCTGTGTGATGCTTTTGCCGGGGACAGAACAGGAATGGAGTCTTAGAACTTAGTAAGTAATCTAGCTAAATATGCGTTAGATTATGATTTCTTTAAATGGCTGAGAAATTAAGCTGTGCTGAATAGAATGGATATTTCTGTCTGTGTGTCTTTTTGTAACTTAAGGTTTTGCCTAGAGGGTTTCTCTATGTTTTGAATCTAATTACCCTGTAAGGTATTTACCATCCTGATTTTACAGAGGTGATTCTTTTTTACTTTTTACTTCTATTAAAATCCTTCTTTTCAGAAACTGAATGCTTTTTCATTGTTCTTAAGATCCAAGGGTTTGGGTCTGTGGTCACCTATGCGGTCACCTAAAGGAATTGGCGGCTGTGATTGCAGAGCCATTGGCCATTATCTTTGAAAACTCGTGGCGAACGGGGGAAGTCCCGGATGACTGGAAAAAGGCTAATGTAGTGCCAATCTTTAAAAAAGGGAAGAAGGAGGATCCTGGGAACTACAGGACAGTCAGCCTCACCTCAGTCCCCGGAAAAATCATGGAGCAGGTCCTCAAAGAATCAATCCTGAAGCACTTACATGAGAGGAAAGTGATCAGGAACAGTCAGCATGGATTCACCAAGGGAAGGTCATGCCTGACTAATCTAATCGCCTTCTATGATGAGATTACTGGTTCTGTGGATGAAGGGAAAGCAGTGGATGTATTGTTTCTTGACTTTAGCAAAGCTTTTGACACGGTCTCCCACAGTATTCTTGTCAGCAAGTTAAAGAAGTATGGGCTGGATGAATGCACTATAAGGTCGGTAGAAAGTTGGCTAGATTGTTGGGCTCAACGGGTAGTGATCAATTGCTCCATGTCTAGTTGGCAGCCGGTGTCAAGTGGAGTGCCCCAGGGGCCGGTTTTGTTCAATATCTTCATAAATGATCTGGAGGATGGTGTGGATTGCACTCTCAGCAAATTTGCAGATGATACTAAACTGGGAGGAGTGGTAGATACGCTGGAGGGCAGGGATAGGATACAGAGGGACCTAGACAAATTGGAGGATTGGGCCAAAAGAAATCTGATGAGGTTCAATAAGGATAAGTGCAGGGTCCTGCACTTAGGACGGAAGAACCCAATGCACAGCTACAGACTAGGGACCGAATGGCTAGGCAGCAGTTCTGCGGAAAAGGACCTGGGGTGACAGTGGACGAGAAGCTGGATATGAGTCAGCAGTGTGCCCTTGTTGCCAAGAAGGCCAATGGCATTTTGGGATGTATAAGTAGGGGCATAGCGAGCAGATCGAGGGACATGATCGTCCCCCTCTATTCGACATTGGTGAGGCCTCATCTGGAGTACTGTGTCCAGTTTTGGGCCCCACACTACAAGAAGGATGTGGATAAATTGGAGAGAGTCCAGCGAAGGGCAACAAAAATGATTAGGGGTCTGGAACACATGACTTATGAGGAGAGGCTGAGGGAAGTGGGATTGTTTAGTCTGCAGAAGAGAAGAATGAGGGGGGATTTGATAGCTGCTTTCAACTACCTGAGAGGTGGTTCCAGAGAGGATGGTTCTAGACTATTCTCAGTGGTAGCAGATGACAGAACAAGGAGCAATGGTCTCAAGTTGCAGTGGGGGAGGTTTAGGTTGGATATTAGGAAAAACTTTTTCACTAGGAGTGTGGTGAAACACTGGAATGCGTTACCTAGGGAGGTGGTAGAATCTCCTTCCTTAGAAGTTTTTAAGGTCAGGCTTGACAAAGCCCTGTCTGGGATGATTTAATTGGGGATTGGTCCTGCTTTGAGCAGGGGTTGGACTAGATGACCTCCTGAGGTTCCTTCCATCCCTGATATTCTATGATTCTATGCAAATGATGAGGATTTTTACCAAACCTTCCCCAGGAAATGGGGTGCAAGGGTTGGGAGGATTTTGGGGGGAAAGACGTTTCCAAACAACGCTTTCCTAATAAAAATAATCCCAGATAAACATTTGGTGGTGGCAGTGGAAGTCCAAGGGCAATGGGTAATATAGTTTGTACCTTGGGGAAGTTTTAACCTAAGCTGGTAAAAGTAAGCTTAGGAGGTTTTCATGCAGGTCCCCACATCTGTACCCTAGAGTTCAGAGTGGGGAAGGAACCTTGACAATAGCGAATGAAAAATATACTTTTGTTTAAGGATACCTAATTAAAGCTGGTAGTTTGGATAGCTTCTGATGGCACTTTGCAGAGACGCTGAGCTCTTCTTGAGAGGCACAGCCAACTGCAGTTAACAGCTTGACGGTATGTGCTGGGGAAGGAGGAGGATACATTATACCACTTGATAATGTCTGGTTGTCAAGAGACATTGTGGACAAAGTGAGACTTCCTAGTGATCTCAAATATATGAAACCCAGATTTATCTGCGACTGCAGAAGGGCCCAAAGAGCTTTTGGCTCTCTGTGTTTATTGAATAATTCCAAATGAATATATGTTTAAACAAAACAAATATAAAATTATTTCCTCCTTTGCTTTTCAAGTCTTGGGTACTGACTTTTAGTCTCTGAAACAGTGAGCTGATGTCCAAACACATGAAACAATGCAAAGAGTACAAGAATATGTTTTTAACATTACATTAGGTGTTGGCTGTTAGAACGATGTGTCATTCCCAGTTTTGTCTTGATAAACTATATTTTGGAAGCCAAATGATTTAAAGCTTCATGAAAAGTTTGCCAATGAAAAAAATGGATTTTGTCAGTAAAAATGACACACTCCCACCTCTCCCATTACGTATGGGAAATCTGGATGAAGATTTAGTTCAGGTCTCTATTCCAGTTCCCCAGAAAATTCTCTTCTCATTTTATAGTGTTACATTGATATCCTCTGATGTTTCCAAAATCTTTAAACACATTTCATTAATAACTCGTCTCATTTTATTCAACAAGCATTAGCACTCCAGTGCACAGAGCAGTTATCTAGTTCCCAGCTTCCCGCCTTTTTTTCATGCTTTGTTTTCCTTGTCCTTCTTTTCCTACCAACAAGACTTGCTCTTCTCACTCTGCTTAAAATAACTGTGTCCAAGGCCTTGTCTACAGTACAAAATTAAGTCAACCTAATTTAGGTTGACATACAGCCACTGCAGTAGTTATTGTGGTGATTCATGTCCACACTACTCCCCTTTTGGTGGTGGTGTGTCTCCTCATCAGGAGCACTTCCACTGACTTAACTGTGTGGAGCACTGACAGCTGGAGCGCCCTTCTCTGCTGTGGGGATGACAGCCCGAGATGTCAGCCCTCAGGGTGGTGGGGCTCCAGCTGTGAGCCCCATGTGAGGCTGACAGCCAACAGGTGATGTAAGTAATGCAGTATCTACACAGACACTGCGTCGTCCTAACTACATCAACCTAAGCACTATGCCTCTCGCAGAGGTGAAGTTATTAGGTTGGTGTAGTGGGTGACTTACTGTGGCGGGAGCAACATTGTAGTGTAGACACTTAGAGTCAGGTTTCAGAGTAACAGCCGTGTTAGTCTGTATTCGCAAAAAGAAAAGGAGTACTTGTGGCACCTTAGAGACTAACCAATTTATTTGAGCATGAGCTTTCGTGAGCTACAGCTCACTTCATCGGATGCATACTGTGGAAACTGCAGAAGACATTATATACACAGAGACCATGAAACAATACCTCCTCCCACCCCACTCTGCTGCTGGTAATAGCTTATCTAAAGTGATCATCAAGTTGGGCCATTTCCAGCACAAATCCAGGTTTTCTCACCCTCCGCCCCCCCCCCACCCCCACACAAACTCACTCTCCTGCTGGTAATAGCCCATCCAAAGTGACCACTCTCTTTAAAATGTGTATGATAATCAAGGTGGGCCATTTCCAGCACAAATCCAGGTTTTCCCACCCCCCTCCAAAAACCACACACACAAACTCACTCTCCTGCTGGTAATAGCTCATCCAAAGCTATTGTAAGGCAGCTTACATCGACCTAACTCTGTAGTGTAGACCAAACCCAAGAAAATTATACAGTTATGCTATTATTAATCATTTAAATTGCGGCAGCACTCAAAGGTGCCAATCACCCATTGTGCTGGGTACTGTGCAAACACTGAATATATTCTTCTTACAATATGAGGCTTAAGGAGCTCAACCTATTTAGCTTTTTGAAGAGAAGGTTGAGAGGTGATTTGATCACTGTGTATAGGTGCTTACATGTGAAAAAAGATATCTAATGGGGGGTGGGGGTGGTTTCAACCTTGCCGACAAAAGGAAAACAAGGTCCAGTGGCTGTAAATTGAAGTTGGATGAATTCAACCTTGAAATAAGATGCAGTTGAGGTTTATTAAACGTTGAAACAGCTTACTAGGGGAGGTGGTGGACTTACCGTCTCTTGGAGTCTTTAGGACAAGATTAGGTATCTTTATAAAATATATGCTTTAATCCAGCTATGGGTTGGCTGGTTACAGTGGTCCCTTTTGGCCTTGGAATCTGTGACTCTATGAAGCAATCCCCTGTTCATCTGTTTTCATTACGGACCATGGAGAGGATAGGGTTGGCTGCATTGCCCTCAGCTGGCCATAACACTTGCAGCTCTGCATTAGATGACTACAATCAAATGTCATGCTTTAGGGCTTCAGCCTGCAGGGGTTAGAAGGGAATTTTTCCCCCCAACACATAATTGGCCTGCTGTATTGTGAATTTTTTTTCTGTCTTTCTCCGAAGAATCAGAGATTGGCCATTGGTAGAGATGGGACATTGCACCTGGTGGACGAGTGCTCCAAAGTAGTATTTAGAGAATCCTCTTTTTAGATCTCTGGCTTGTGCACCATGCTCACATGCTCAGGGTCACACTGATAGCCAAACTTTAGGTCAGGCAAGAATTTCCCCCCCCAGGTCAGATTGGCAGAGATCTTGCGGGGCTGAGAGGTGAGGGGTTGGCTTTCCTCTATAGCCTGAAGTTGAATTGCTTGCAAGGATCATCTGTGCATATCTCACCTACTCAATACCTGCCATTCCAAGAGCCATGAGCACTGTTGGTACCTTGAACTCTTATCTTCTCTGCCTGTAGCACACAATGTTTTAGTCTCCTGAGGAATGAAATGCTTTAGTTTAACTGAAGTCATTGGATTTCATATTGGGGTATATGGGTGAAAAGTAATGGTCAGTGTTATTCCTGAGGTCAGGCTAGCTGATCAAATGGTCTGTTTGGGCCTTGGGCTTAAAGTCTGTGAAATCGTGAAACTTTTTTATTATTGTCTGTTAGTCATAAAAAGGACCTTAATATTCTCATGACTTCCTTTTTAATACAGAATAAAGTTTTAATTCACAAATTGAAATTAGAGCCTAACATATGTGCTGTCAGAAATCTGTCAAACATGTGAGCACATAATAAATATAAGGAAATAGGGTCAAAACTGGCAAGAGAAAAAGGAAAAAAACATGTAAAAACTGAAGATAGAACAACTATCTGTAAGATACGCATAATGCCGTTATCTCTTCCCGTGAAGTAAAATTGCATTTTTCCTATAAAATACAAATTATGTATATGTGCTTATGATTACAATTTCCAAAAACATTTTAAAGTCCATTTCACTAATATGGAGTTATTACTCTCTTTAAATATGACACAGATATAATAATTTTGTGCCTTTCATATTTAAACACCAAAAGTCTACACAGTTCGTCAGTTTTCCTGTCTTACTTTTTAGATCCTATTAGTAATCATATTACTTAATATCTTCATGGCACTTTTTCATCTGCAAAGTGCCTTACAAATGTTAAAAAAAAAATCTGCTCTTTTGGGCTCTACCAAAGGACCCGATGGCTTTTGAGCACTTATGAACAATTTTTTTAATTTCATTAAAAAGTGTTCTCTGTGCTTATTTACAGTTTCCTCTCAGCACAAGTCTATTTTTCTTAAACTTTCCACATCCATTTTGCCTGGAGTCACAAGTACATCACGTGTTCATTGTAGCTCAGAATTAAATAGACAGGCTCTTTCTGTACAGACAAACTCACTTTTTTTTATAACCTTTTCTGCATACAGTATGTGACAGTTTTGAATGAAAAAGTCTGTAAAGTTGCCAGCAATTCTGGCACTCAAAAGAAACCACTATGACGTATGAGGTCTATCTTTGTGGAAAGCTAACAATTTTTACCTTATAGTTTGTCTATTACTAAGCTTGAGAGGACGAGAAGATACTATATGCCAGGACTCTGTTTCAAATGAGAAACATGTATACCAACTGATTTATTTTCTTTCTGTTAAAATTCAGTCTCGAATTCAACACCAGATATATCGAGTTGCTGTGACTCATGTTGTTTTAAAGGGTGGCTATGGACAGGGGTGCTGGAACAATTTGTACAGTGAGGGTGTTGAGAGCTTATGAACCAATCTGTAAACCCTATGTATAATGGAAACCACTTCAAGGCAGGGGTGCAGCATTACCTCCAGTACCTATGGTTATGGACTGTGCACATTTGTTCAAACAGTAAAAAATTACCTGGCCAAAGTAGTTTCGTGTCTACAAAGACAAATATATTCACCGCTATTATGTCAGTGCTGGCTTTTTGTGTGGCTAGAATAGTCAAGTGAAACTGGCATTTCGATGAATTTGTGGTACCTTGATAGTTCCTTTATTTCCTTGCATTTTTCATTGTATGATTAGTGATTAACATTTGGGGCCACATCCTTACTCATGCAGTAACCCCAGTGATTTAAAATAATTTAGCTCTTAAATTATTTGGAAGTTGCAGAGAGGATTCATTTTACTGGCTCTTAATAGCAATCATTAAGGATGGGAAAACTTCCAAACTGAGGAGGCCTTGTTTGTTTCAAATGCCTTTGTGAATTTACATATGCATACTTTTCTGAAGAACTCACCCCTTTACTCTACAAATTCAATTTGAAATCTTGTGAGAACAGACTTTCTTGTAAGAAATCCAGAATATCTTGTTTTTGGCAGAGTCAGAAATATTGTGATGATATCCTTTCACTCAACGTTTCCAGTCTAGTTGAAGCCAGGAATGGCAGAGCTAAACTAGTATATATGTAAACCAAGTATATGGAGAGTTTTTTAACCTCAAAGATCCATTCTGACTTTTGGGTGAAGGTTCAGATAAGTTCTTACCTTATCTGAACTAGCCTGCACATCCCTATGTACGATCCTTTATATACCTCAAGGTCACTACAGGTTTCTCAGAGGATATTGATATTCAGGCTCTCTGTGCTAAGAAGATGCATGGAGGCAGAATGATAACATTGGAGAAATGGAAGGAGGCAATGGAAATTGACACTTTTGTCTTCTTCTCTTATGGAGATGAATAAAGCAGATGACTTTACTTTTATTTAATTTTGAAATTTTAAATTGGCCTGTGCTTGAGATGTCAGGAACATTTGTATATGAAGTTTCATGTTAGTGCAAATCATTCTTCTTTAAATCTTTGAAAAGTTATCTCTTGGAAAAGAGAGAGAGAAAAATGAATGATCCTTTGCAGAATTAATGTATCAAATATGGTGAAGAAATTCAGTCATTAAAATTTTTTGAAAGAGGGGTTTAAGTCCTGCAGTAAGAGTAAATTTCAATATAATTTTAATTATAGATTAGCTCAAAGTACCTATATAATGCATGTTTATATTTCCTTACTTACACGTGGGAGCAGTTGTTGGAGGTCTTCATTTTTCATCCAGGCCCCTATCTGGGCCAAAAAAACTACACCTCCAATGTATGTATATATATATATCTGGAAGTAAAATGAAATGGCTTATATCTAGCATTTGAAATACTTCTGTGATTTATTAGCCCTAACTGAACTAACAGTGCTATCTTGAATTCTGCATATTTTTTTTTATCCGGTGAAGCTATCATCTGTGTTGGTGGCATTTATCCAGTCCTTTCAATGCAACACCCAATCCATTGTTTGAAATCCATTTCTACATCTGTGAGCAAGACAAAATATGTAATTTAAAAATAGGGGAATGCATTGGACTATAACTTTTTGAAGCACTTTCCTAAAGCTGTAGTTCATACACTCCAAGCTCAGTGTTCTTAAGCAGAAATGTTGCTTGGTTTATATAAACTATGCTTCTGAAGTGAGTTATATGGACATGTTTCTACTATAGTCTTGGCTCTGTAAAATTTCTCTTGCCCTGCAGGCTCAGTTCCACTAAATATCATTGAATGTCATCTGTGGAAAGATTTTTCAGAAAGAGAAGAGAACTGTAGCTGTCCAAACAGAGCTAGGTTTCTGCCTGATGACAGGCTTTTAAATGGTAAGGGTGTTACTTTCACACTAACAATACCCTAACACCCCAATAATGGTATTAGTTGGTGTTTTTGTTTTTAGTTAGGACAAAACAAAATCATCAGTTGATCAATTGTTTAAAATATGATGTACAGCTACTTGCTCCATTTCACGTTCTCAAATCTGAGAGGCCTGAAAAAAGTGACTTCTTGTTACAGCATTTAGGACAGAATAAATTTACATTCATAGTCACTAAATTGGAGCCATTGTATGTTGGGATGCTGGTGTACTGTACTCATATAGGAAAGCTGACAGCACCATACAGCACCAATGCCCTAATCCACAGTAAAGCGCTAGAGGTATAAACTACCTGAGGAGATCTGCACAGAGAGGGTTCTCTACACATAGATCAAGGAGGCATAGTTCAGCCCCATGTTTGTGAGACCATGTTTAACTCCTACAGCCACAACAGTGCAAAACAAAACCTCCTTGCCCCCAGGGTGCTCAATGCCCGCTCTGCTCCACACCCTGCCCCCCAGTCCACCCCTTCCCCAAAGCCTCCACCTCACCTTGCCTCTTCCTATCCCTGCTCCGCCCAGGCCCTACCCCCAGTCCACTCCTTCCCCCAAAAAGGCTGATCCATGGTGGGTGAGAGGCACTGGGAGGGAGGGGAAGAACTTGATCAGCAGGGCTGCCAGTGGGTGGGAGGCTCTGGGCGGGGGATGGGGGACCTGGCTGCAGGTGGGTGCCTATAAACAAAACTTCCCAAAGACCTCAAATCCTGTCTCACTTCTCTGTTCTTTGCCTATCACAATAAATATCTTTAGAATTTATTTGGATTTTTGTTCATATTTAAATATTTTACTAGCTTCTTCCTTTTTATTAGTTTTACATAATTGTATGTTTAAATATCTTAGTGGTTTTTATAGCACATTAATGAGCCAGGTAGAATTTTGGTAACAAGAAATGCATTTGCAATTTGAATTTAGAGAAGTTAGAATGACTTGCAGTATGGTATGTGGCATCGACTGTATTTAGCCCTTGTAATTTCATCTGAAAGCTTGTTTATCTGGCCTATTCAGAGCAAGCAATAGACCCTAAATTCATCAACGAGGATTACTCATTGCATAAGGAGAGATCCAAAGATGGAGGAGAGGGAACACACAAGGACAAGCAGATTAAAAAAATGTAATGTAGGACTTCAAGAATTGACATAGGAATGTAAGACTTAGAAAAATGGGGGCTGGGGAGTGGGAGAAATCAGGCACAGACATCTGATTAGTCTCCAGTCTGGTCCAAACTCTGTGGCAGATAATCCAGATAATCTCACTGTCCCTGGCTCTGCAAGAGAATTTTCATAAAACCGAATTACTAATAAACAGTTTTTCCACAGTGTTTGGCACAAACAAGGTTCGTATCAACATCAGTTTTTCCACTTTTTTTTAAGCACATGTTTACTGTGGACAAAGCAAGAAAAAATACTTCACTCTGCTCTGGTTCCAGTGTGTAGAGTCACTCTTGAAGGCAGTCATATAGATTTTGTCAGAAAGTTTTTATACATAATGGGCAGTGATGCCAACAGCCTACACTTTTCAGGCCATCATTGGAGATACCAGAGAGGTCAAAATGAGAAGATAGTTCTAGAGGTTTTTTTACTTCTTTGTCATGAGATCGTACTGTTCTTGGCTTCTTCTCACAAATTCTTTTCCTGTGTTGTTGCTTTAAATACCACTTTAAGTATCAAGTTTAGGCTTTTCACTATTAACTTTATATGAACTAAATCCAGCCATGTTAGATCAAATGTGTGGCCAATTAGACTTCACGTATATGTTAATGTACACTTGTCATTCTTACAGGGCGAGCTGTGTTTTGCACCTGTTTTTTGTCCCTCTCGAGTGCACCCCTCTGGTGACAAGCCTGTCTTCTTGCACCTGTCATTTTGGGAGAGACTCCATGGTCCAGTTACTTTGGGACTGGATCTCTGCACGACAGCCCCCACTGTTTCCCAACTGTATTAACACAATAGGCCCAACAGAGTTTGACACCTTTAAGCCCTTTTACTCTGGGAGGCTGATTAGTAACACGAAAAACACTTTTTCAAAACAAAGTATTATTTATTCCTTCACCCACAGGAACATAGCATACAGAGCAAAGGGGGGAAACAGCAGAAGGATTAAATGCATGAGTCTTACCTGCACCTTAATCTTTCCTCTGCAGCTTTTGTAACCTTCCCTCAGCCCAGTACATGCCCTTTCTGGCTGGGAATGACAGACTGCCTTCTGCAGTGTGCTCTCTGTGATTCTCTCAGTGTGTTTGTCTGTCAGCATGATGCTTCCCTTCTGCTTAGCCCCAGCATCTTTAAGTTTTTAGTATATGATCCTAGGTTTGGCTTGGGAAAAGAAACCTTGTTAGCAATGTTTCAGAGGAACAGCCGTGTTAGTCTGTATTCGCAAAAAGAAAAGGAGTACTTGTGGCACCTTAGAGACTAACCAATTTATTTGAGCATGAGCTTTCGTGAGCTACAGCTCACTTCATCAGATGTTTACCGTGGAAACTGCAGCAGACTTTATATACACACAGAAATCATGAAACAATACCTCCTCCCACCCCACTGTCCTGCTGGTAATAGCTTATCTAAAGTGATCAACAGGTGGGCCATTTCCAGCACAAATCCAGGTTTTCTCACCCTCCACCCCCCCACACAAATTCACTCTCCTGCTGGTGCTAGCAATGTTGTTCCTTTAAGGGCCTTTGGTATCCTTATTTCTGTCATTAATTTGTTTCCTGTTAATTCCTTCTTTCAGCTTTTTTTTTTTTTTTAATTTAACTCTGTGAAGCTAGGTAGGATAACATCACACAGGCAAACTGAGGTTCACCTGATATTTATTTTAAAAATAGCTATTTCCTTCATTCTCCACAACAATATATTTGGGACGCTTGTTGGGAAATACTCTATATGTTATACAGATATCTGGCTAAGTAAATCCTTGTAAAGCAAATGTTTGCAGCCCCTAATAAATTATGGCAATTTGAAAATAATGTTCATAATTTCATTTTGTATTTTGTTTATAAAGCTATAGAATTAGGGATGTGTCAAAGTGTAATATTTTATCACTTGTTATAGGTAAAAGAGAGAATACTATTTTCTTCACATTAAAAATTGACTGTAAATATAATGTTATTAACAATAACATGGACTTAAATATCCAGTATTTGATGTCACTAAATTTTCACACCTATTTGGTTTGCAGAATATTTCAAATTAGGATTTTCATCTTTTATTTCATGTTTAGCTGGCATCTGAAGCAGGTGTAGAAGTCACCTAGACAGTCATATGCTTCCTCTGTCAAATGGATTTGAAAACCACTTTTTAAATTTGCTTTGCTGAAAATGGTAACATAGTATTGTATATGAAGTTATCCAAAAGAAAATTGTTTGTAATGATGTTTTTTAACAGTTTTTCAGTTAACAGTTAACAGTATTTTTCTGGGATGTTGGTAGTATGGACATAGGTAAATACCAAGGAAAACTTCTTTTTTGGATAATGTTGTTTATTACTCTCTTGAAATGCAGTTCATCATTCTAAAGTATCGGGGGTAGCCGTGATAGTCTGTATTCACAAAAACAACAAGGAGTCCAGTGGCACCTTAAAGACTAACAGATTTATTTGGGCATAAGCTTTTGTGGGTAAAAAACCCACTTCTTCAGATGCACTGGACTCCTCATTGTTATAAAAGGACACTCTTTTTCTTAGTTCCCTATTGACTAGATCCTCTGCAGGTCAGATTTCCAGTATGTAATATTGTTGGAGCTAATTTTCTTTTGTCCTGTGTGATTTAGCCTGATAATAAATGTTTAATCTCAGTGTAAGATATCTCTATAGTAAAATATTTAGCAAAAAATGAAGTTTTGAAAATTCTGTTCCTTACAGTTTGACCTTAAAAATCCAGACAAAAATACAACAAATCATACTCAGCTGAAAAAAAAAATCTGTTTCTTACAGTGGAAAGTTATTTTTAAAAAAACATATAAACTAATAAAAAAGCAAAAGACAAAGCATAAAATTACCACCTAAGAGAGAGTTTTCTTTGAGTCTCTCTCTCTTACACACACACACACACTGCTATCACAATTGGTTTGGTACCTAATTAAATCCATCAAGTAGTTTTGACAATTTACTCTGCTTGTCTTAGAAGTTTTGTTTGTTTGTTTTTTAAGGACACTGCTCCAGTTGTACAGTAGGAAAAGCTTTCACTTTGAAAAGCAAATAGTTTTATTCTCCCATTTTGTTCTGTTGGGAAGGTTTTTATGTTAAAACAGTAGGGAAAAATACTATGATAAAACATAAAATTGCTGAATTCTTTAGAGATAAATCCACAGCATTGTTCAAAGATATTACATCATTTACAGATCAGTGTCCTTGAGTTTGTGGGGGGGAGTGTTCATTTGAACTGGTAACTAAAATAAATCACAATAAGCTTTGGTAGAGAAGCTGTACAGTAGGGGGAAAACAGAGCTTGAAGTGGTCTGTTGTTTTTAAAAAGAAAAGGAGTACTTGTGGCACCTTAGAGACTAACCAATTAATTTGAGCATAAGCCTTCGTGATCTACAGCTCACTTCATCGGATGCACCGATGAAGCTCACGAAAGCTTATGCTCAAATAAAGCTCACGAAAGCTTATGCTCAAATAAATTGGTTAGTCTCTAAGGTGCCACAAGTACTCCTTTTCTTTTTATGTATACAGACTAACACGGCTGTTACTCTGAAACCTGTTGTTTTTAAATGTCTTTCAGTGTGCTGATGACTATATTTGAGAGGACCAAAAAGTGTACAGTATCATAGGATGTGAAACTTTAGAGACATTTTTATCCAAGGGCCTGATCTTACAAATATTTATACTACTTAGTGTAGTTCTAAAAACTGACAAAATTGGATTACTTACAGTAAAAAGCAAAGTTTGCTAGTGTTTGCAGTGTTAAGTTCTTAGTTCACTTTCCCTGGCTTTATACATTTTTATAGAGAAAAGGAGCATTTACTGAAAACCTGTCCTTTCTTTCACTTTTGACAGCACTTGATACGTAGCCAATTTAAGTGTCTCCTCTGTCGATCAATAATGTTCCTTTTTTATTTGTCTGAGCCTTTCACTAGTGACAGGGAGCTGAAGTGGTTTTGATGGTGTCGTTTTTTGTTAAGCTCATCATTATCCGATTACTTCGCAGAGATGTTTGAATGGTCACACATTTTGTATTTTTTATCACATTCATTACTATAATACAGGTGACTGCCTTAGAGTGTTTGCAGCACTCTACATCTATTTAATTTCATAGCATAAAAAACAAAGTTTTGTAATATGAAATTCTAGTTTTTCTTCATTGTTTAGATTTTTTAAAAATGCCTGTCATTTGTACTTATCACAACAAAATCTCTTTAATACCCTCTTTGGTCCAAAGGTTGATTTTACTAGCTGTAGGTTTTAAATTGCCTTTTGAAAAAATATGGCATTTTAAATCTTTAAATAAAAATTGTACTCATGAAGGTGGGGGTTTTATGTTTGTGAGAGAGCAATTGTTCGTGGGGAGTACTTTTAATACTCTAGTATTGCTTTTTAAGAGAGAAGGAATTTTAATTTTCCTGTAAAGAGTTTAGGAAAGGGGAGTTTTTTGAGAGGTTGTATAATGTTCAAATTGTTCTCTAATTTCTCAGTATATTAAGCATATATTGTGTATCTGTGAGAGTTAGCACTAAATACAATGCATGTGACGTGAAATATGAAACCATTTTAACCAGATATTTCTAATGAAACATTGTAAATAGTATAAATTGAATAATTTTAATTCTTTAATATTAAAAAATTGTTGAATAATGTCCAAAAGTACAGTACTGATTTTATCATAAAACCAGCAAAGAATAAAACCAACAAACAAGCAAACAATGAACAAAAAATTAATACTAGTGAACATAAAAAGAAAACCAGCTGAAATAGATGTTAATGACAATGTATAGTCAATACAAATGGATGAAAGTGAAAAATAAAAAAAAAAGGCCAATTCAAAACCACCCATTAAAAAGAATGAAATGCAGAAAGGAATCTAAAGTTTTGGATAGGCAAAGGATTTTTTTCTTAATGCAGCAGGTAAATCATTTACAGTTAGACTGAATTACTTGGATCCACGTATCCTCCCTTGCTCTGGTGGAGGGAAGGTGAAAGGAGGTAATTTACTTCAGCCCTTGAAAGGTTGCAGGTTTCTTCCCTCTATATACCCCGCCAGCTCTGCGAGATAGCACATAGGGAAGGTGGAGCACTGGTGCTTTCCTTTCCCCACCTATTTGTTCCCAGGAAGGAGCATCTGGTGTTCAAATACTGTGCTCCTGCCTGAACCTGGTTCTGGATACAAGAGTCTGAAAGCACTGATGCTGCTTAGGGCTGCGAGAGGCGGTCTCGCATGTTTGCATTAAGGCAAGTTACAATCTAGACCTTAATTAGCAAACTGTATTTTTGACATATTCTGAGTAATTATTCATTAAATGTGCTTCACAGAAGAAAAATCCTTTACATTTCCTAAATTTAATTAAATCTAGGAATTTTCATAGATGAACGAAAGAATTTTGGAACTCAGAGACCTGTAAAATTCTTCTCCCTTTTAGTATGCAGTATATCTGCATAAAGTGTGTCACATCCTTATCTAATACCTAATTATACACAGTTTTTACATGGTGTTTTTTGTTGTTTTTCCACAGTCTCAGTTTGAACTCCAGATCTTTCATATTCGTGGAGAGCATGCTGTATCAAACACAAAGCTTGAGGAAACCATTGCAAATCTCAAGAATGAACTGGAAAACAAATTAAATAGAAGAAATGAGAAAACAAAGGACGTCTGTGTATCCACTGAAGATGATAATCCACCAAAGACGTACAGAAATGTATATATACAAACTGACAGAGAAACCTTCATAAAGCCTAGTAAAGAGGAAAATATACGTGTGAAGAATAGCCAAATGGTACCTAAAAAGCTTAATATTTCTACTTTAAATCACAGTATTTCTGCCCCAAGTGAGAATAAGGAACCATGTCACTGTGCACAGACTTCAGAAAGTCTCTTATCTTGTGAACAGAAACCAGTGTTAGTATCTCTAACACCACCCCCACCACCTCCTCTTCCTGAACCTTCACTACCAGCTTTAGTTCCTCCACCACCTCCCTTGTTAACAGGTTTGGCATCCACTCCATTGACATCCCAGTTTGGATCTGGGCCACAGCCATTTCCTTCAGGTTGTGGAAATCTTCCGCCACCACCGCCACCGCCACCGCCACCACCACCACCACCCCCCCCAGGTTTTGGGCCTCCTGGTCCACCACCCCTGCCTGGCTGTGGGCCACCTCTACCGGGAAATGGGCCTCCTCTTCCACCGCCACCACCTGGGTTCTTTTTCAATAGCACTCAGTCTTCAAACCAAGGTCCTCGAAAACCTGCCATTGAACCTAACTGTCCCATGAAGCCTTTGTACTGGACTAGGATACAAATCAAAGACAGCAGGTAAAAAGTTATTTTATTTGGATTTATAGGTATAATTTATGTATCATGAGGATGAGCATGTACAGTATTTAAGGTTTGTTTTTTTTAAAAAAAGACAAGAAGAGTTAAAGATAGAGCCCAAAAAACAAAAAAGGAATATGAAAGAAAAAAAGTTTTCTAAAAAATCAGAAGATAGCCCAAGCTTTAAAAAGCACAACAATAGATAATAAGCAATGGGTTTTAAAATGGAAAAATATAACTAAAATTTTTAAAAGTTTAAAAGTAGTAGTTCATAGGCAACATTGACAAATATAGCAAATAGGCACAGGGTAAAATAAAAAGCTGAGGCTGTGTATCCAATATTGCTTCAAAGAGTTTGTGTATTATTGGTTGCCTGTCTTGTCATTTTAGATTGCAGGATCTTTAGGGCAGGGAGTATTTTGTCCTCTATGGTCCCAATCCTGCAACTAGTTATTTATGTTTAACTTCTGTGAATGGTTCTGTGGGAGTCCAAGGGAGTACAGTTAAGTATATGCATAATTGTTTGAAGGCTCTCTGGGCTGCCAACTGGCCTGGGAGTTTAGAAGCCCTGGGGCAGTCCACATAGGGCTACAACTCCAAGGCAATCTGCCTGGTGAGACTGGCCTCTCAGATCCTGGAAGTCTGGGGTTGCCAGCAGCCTGCCAGGTGGTTGTTTGTCAAAAGTTCATCAAACCTGACATGTTTCCATGAAAAAAATTAGGTTTGATGAATTGGCATTTTCCTGACCAGCTCTGCTTACAGCACTGCTTGGTGAAAAGACAGAGAGACACTGAAAATTCTGCTTTTCAGAGTTCATTTTCTGAAGATTTCTCTCGAGTTCTGCTATGTTCTCTGACATTTCTTGTGGTTAATTACAGTAGCAAAGAACTCTAAGTGACTTAGCTAAAAGGAGGATTCCCTTCTGATTCGGAACAAAGTATTTCTAGCACAACCCGAAGTTGCAGCAATTAAGGTGAAATTACATGGTTGTGTTATGCAGGAGGTGAAATTAGATGATCACTGTAGTTCCTTCTGGCCTTAAAAATCTATGCAGGCATGTGTGCATATCAGTGCAGGCATGATTTTGGAGCAGGCATGTAGGGATATCAGTGCAATTACACAGACAGGATACTCTCTAATCTTTGATTTATACCTTAAAATAAAAGGTTTATTTCTGAAGTACACATTTAGACAAAAATATATTTACGTTTAAAATATTTTGGTTTTATTAATTTTAAAATCACATGAATGATCTTTAGTCTTTAAGGTGCCACCAGACTACAGATGTTAAATGAGAAATAGATGTTAGTGCCTTTGTGATCATCTAGTCTGACCTTCTCCATGCACAGGCCATAGAACCTCATCCAGTGATTTCTGAATCAAGCTCATAACTTCTGTTTGAGCTACACTGTATCTTTTAGAAAGATATCCAATCACAAAAGTACTGGCAATCCCACTGGAAACTCAATGGCAGGGTAAATGAATCCCAAATGGATAGAAAATAATAATTTGCATTCTTTTAGCTTATTCCTCCCCCTTCCTTCATGCACGGATACATATTAAATTCTGTTACATATTGCACCTAATCAGAGTAATCATTTGGTGACAGCAGCCATGTACGTATTTACACAGCTTTTTCCCCACTGCAATTCTACCCATTTCATGACAGTTAATAATACCATTGCCTGTTAGTGACACCTGCTGGAAGAAATGGACTCAGAATTTCAAGCTTATCAATAGAAGTTAAGAATAGTCTGAGGATAATATTATCCCACTTACTTCCTTCCCTAAGTATTGCAGTTTCAGAACTAAAGCAATTCAGTACTGAAGTGCTCCATTTGTTGCACTATGTATTTGATTTCCCAAACTTTGGATAAAGCCAGGAGAGTTGTACTCACACATCCCTATGTTTAAACACTAATGAGGGTGAGTTCTGCACGCACCAAATCATTCTTGGAGGATGCAGGATAGCAAAACTATCTTCCCTCTTTAAAATTTACTGTGTATTAAGCGGTTCAGAATGCTAATAGACACCCATTCCAGTTCCTCAAACTAGTAGTAATAGTGAATAGAAAGCACGTAGCCATTTTCATTTCATCTGAAGTGAACTGAATCTCACTGATAAGATAAATAACACAAAACTCAATCCAAACCTTTTTCCTTGAGGTTCAGAAAAGTTTGGCCAACTATTTTTATTACTTTTCATTTGCATAGTGCATTCCCTTGTTCTAAGCCGATGAACCAGAATAACACAAGGCTGCCGTTGCAATATTTCCATTCATATAAGGGTATGTCTACACAGCATCTGGGAACATGCTTCCCAGCATAGGTAGACAGACACATGCTTGCTCTGCTTGACCTAGTGTGCTAAAAATAGCAGTGTAGCTGGGGGTACCATAGGGAGTGGCTTGGGCTAATTGCCCAAGTATGTAACCAGGGAGACCAGGAAGGTTTGTACTCAGGTGTCTAGCCTGAGCTACTGCCTATGCTACCCCCCGCTACACTTTTATTTTTATGATGGTAAGTTAAATAGAGTTAGCACACATCTGTCTATCCAAGCTGTCAAGCACCCTCCCAGCTGCAGTAAACATACCCTAACTGAAATGAGAATTCTCTTGAAAGCCTGTTTTCACAAGGTATTATCCTGATCTTTGATTGGTGACCCAACATTCTAGTGCAGTACAAATAATAAATAGTAATTTTTGATCACCAGTAGGCTTGAATAATTTAAATAAGTACTTAAGTGTTGTAGTACTTTTTAGTGCTGCCTTCTGTAATTTCTTTTGACACTTTACCCAGTCTAGTAGAGAAAAGAGGGAAAGTTATTTGTCCTTTGGCTGTACTCAGCTGCTGCTCTGGTTTTAAAATCTAACACGGAAAATATATTTTTGTAAATATTTGTTGTGAAATTTTAATTTTATTTATTTGTTTTCAGCAAAATATCTGTACCAACTTTATGGGACTCATTAGAAGAACCTGACATAGTTGATACTAGTGAATTTGAATATTTATTTTCCAAAGATGCAGTTCAGGAAAAAAGAAAACGCTTATCAGAGTCTTATGAAAAGAAAACAAAAGCCAAAAAGGTACACATTTTTTTCATAATAACATTCTCTTTATTGAGTGTGTTCATGTTTCTGTGTTTTAAAAAAACAGTGATTTACATTCTGTTAAATAGAAACTGCCAACAAAACGTGAATATATGAAAACAAGAATTGTTATTATGTTAGTGTATAATAGATGGATTTTCTGTTTTGTTTATAAGTGAATTGTCAAACCACTGTGCACCATCTACATGTTGCTGTTTTTACAAAGGACAACTTGCATTCCTTCATCCTAACATGTTTGTGCATATTTAAAATAAAAGTTCAAAAACAAAGTATTGAAAGAAGATGTAACTTTGGTGAAAATGTAAGGCATAAAAGAATGAGCATGCTTCACATCACACAAATGTTTAACAGTCCATACCAACAGTAATATTAAGGCCCTTTTTGTTTTTACTGAAGAATTCCCAGGTTTTAGAAATGCTATTATTTGGTTCTTACTGATTTTCACACAAATTTTGGTCTACCCAGATACATAGAAATATTGATTGTTACAAAAAATCCAACACATTAGATTAGATAGATGTGTTTATGTTAATCATAATTTAGTCTAAGTGTAATTGTGAGGCTGTCTATTAAAATAAGGCAATGTAGTGGAAGATATACATACACACACACTCCTGTGTGTGCATATATGTACATATTGTTAATGTACAGTTCACTAAATAAACCACAGCATTAAACTGCTTTTACTTTTAATACTCTTACTTTTCTCTATTTGTTGCTTTTTTCTGTCCTTCCATATCCTAATATTAACCCCAATATTTACCCAGAAAACTATAAAGTTAATTTTTCCACTGATTTTTCAGCTATTTTAAAAAATTTGTAACAAACACTGACATGTTCCCAGGAAATTTTAAACAAAATAAAAACTGAAAACGAATGGCCTTTAGTATTGTGTGTGTGTGTACGTGTACACTTCAAATATATTTATAATTTAAAGCAAAATATTTTAAATCATTTCCTCTATTTATTTGCTATGCAGGGCTTGATGTTCCGTTTGAGAAAAGTTAATGACGCTACTTAATTTTCCTCTTTGTTTCATTCCCTTCTTCCATTCTCTTTGCTTGATCTCGTGTGCATGCTCCTCTGCCATTTTGGTTGCATTATCAAGACCAGTTTTAGGGGCAAGCAAGGAAGCAGTACCAGTGTCGGACTTGGCCATTTTTCATTTGGGTTTTTTCCCCTCTCCACTGATTGACTGCCTGTGAAGGATGTCTCTTTCTTTATTCTGTTTTTTGTTTGTTTTGTTTTGTTTTGCTCCAACACACCAAAAACATTTTCCAGTCTGGCAGGGAAAATGTCTAGGGCTGGCCCCACCCATTACCCTCCACTCACTTGCACATGCTGCCTAGTTCTCTTCATGCCTGGTCCCCTGAATGTTCCTCTTACACTAGTCATTTTGGAAGCCCTGGCTCCTCTCCTGATGGTAGTTCTTGCTGTAGGCTGACGGCTCCAATCCTACTGATTGCTGCAGTCCCTGAATGCAGTTCCTGTTTCCTCTCCTACTGTTACATAGTGGTAGCCGTTAGAGCACCTAGGATGGCTCTGCCTCATTTTTGGTTACTTCTATGGTTGTTCAGCCTTTTCTTTGCAAGTAGGAACCAGCAATAAGTGATCTGTTATCTCCCTATGGGCAACCAGCAACATCTCTGCAGACAACCAGTGGTCTATGGACTACAATTAGCAAACGGTGTGTGTAGACGTCCTTCTTGATTCTGGGCCATAAGGATGTAGGTTTAACTCTCACATCAGAAGCCAGGCTCTATACAGTCTATTTTGCTCTTGATTAGAGTATACATAGACATACAAATTATAAGTAATTGTATTTTAAAGCAAAATAGCTGAATAGGTATTTGCTTTTTCATCCTTAGCTAGCTATCCAAATTCAGGTTTATGTTTAATCTTGGAAGATTTAATGTCATTGCAAGCATAAGATCTGCAGCCATGTGAGCTGGTGAAGGGATCTTACAAAAGAGTGATGATAAATCCATGCCGCTTGTATTTTATCCTAAAAGGCCCAGTACGGTTAAAGCGTCGGTGCCACTAGACACTTTCAGATACATTCACAGTTGCCATATTATCTTATTTGTTACTCACACTTTAAAAAATGGACACAGAAATATGATCTTAAAGTAAAATTAGGAACCTGACAAAGAAGAAAGTGTTAGTCCATGAAGTGATTGACATTGTTTTGTTACTGCAGAAGTCTCATAACAATACATTATTATATATTATATGACATAAGCTCAGTTGAGTTTCCCTGGGTTGAGCCACAAGAGGGCACCTTGGATATAACCTTTGCCTTTATCATACATAATTAGAAAAACAAAGAAGTTTCACAACCTCCAACTATTTAAAACATCTTTTTTTCAGAAATTATTTGTCTTAACACGATAATTAATCTAGTTATAAATAGCACTTAACATTTATAAAACTCCAAATAATGTGTTAATGTGTTGGTTTTGTTGTCTATATAAATGCATTTTAAGGATATTGAACTATTTGGGTTTTTACATGTTTACTTTTATTATTTAACCTGAACATACTTGTTCTATGAGAAAAATTCTTCCTATCATATTTTACTTCATAAACCTTTAGAGTATGAATGGTGGTATTCAGTACTCAGATTTAGAAATAAATCCAATTAGTACAATAGTGCAAATTCCTGATACCCACTTTCTAAATTTGCTTTTGCATACTCAAAGATTGAAAGGGGAGGTTTATTCTACATTTCACTGAATTTGATCCATAAGAAAACATTTCACTATCTAGTTGGAAAATACAGACTTTAAAAGTCTCTTGAACATAATGCTATAAACACAGGCTTTATGAAGAAATTAGACACATTTTTTACATTTATTTGTATTTCCTATTCCAACTTATACATGCAACATCCCTGAATTTCAGGTATGCTAGACCACAATATGGAGAGCATTAGTTATCTGTTCTGAAGAGCAAATACATATTCCTGTTCACTTCCTCACCTGCCCCTTTTGGTAAAACAAAAGCTGAATCCTAATTTGTTATGGCTAATACAGTAGTTCTTTGCTATATTTTTTCTTTGTCCAGAACTTAATTTCTAGTAGGATTACTTACATACAGTATGGGTGGCAAATGAAATGGTGCCCACTTTTTCTGGGAAACCTTATGTATTTTTTCACACACTGTATGGTTCCTTGTTTATCTGGATGTATGAATGATTCTTCATTTGCATTTCAATGTAGACTTTTATTTTTAAAAATGTAGAATAGGGTTTACTGAGATTACTGAAACAAATAGAGTGTAAAAATATAAATGACATGAAAAACTAGGGTGAAAATACGAAAAAAAAACCTCACTTGAAGAAGCAGATAAGAGATGAACTTTGGAAGTCACCCACCAGAATAAAAAAGTAAAAACTAGGGCTGTCAAGCAATTAAAAAATTTAAACGCGATTAATCGCACTATTAAAAAATTAATCGTGATTAATCGCACCGTTAAACAATAATAGAATATAATTTATTTAAATATTTTTGGATGTTTACTACATTTTCAAATGTATCGATTTCAATTCTAACAAAGTGCACAGTGCTCACTTTATATTTATTTTTTATTACAAGTTTCAGAGTAACAGCCGTGTTAGTCTGTATTCACAAAAAGAAAAGGAGTACTTGTGGCACCTTAGAGACTAACCAATTTATATGAGCATGAGCTTTCATGAGCTACAGCTCACTTCATCGGATGCATACCGTGGAAACTGCAGAAGACATTATATACACACAGAGACCATGAAACAATACCTCGTCCCACCCCACTCTCCTGCTGGTAATAGCTTATCTAACGTGATCATCAAGTTGGGCCATTTCCAGCACAAATCCAGGTTTTCTCACCCTCCGCCCCCCCCCCCCCCCCACACACACACAAACTCACTCTCCTGCTGGTAATAGCCCATCCAAAGTGACCACTCTCTTCACAATGTGTATGATAATCAAGGTGGGGGGGGTGAGAACCTGGATTTGTGCTGGAAATGGCCCACCTTGATTATCATGCACATTGTAGGGAGAGTGGTCACTTTGGATAAGCTATTACCAGCAGGAGAGTGAGTTTGTGTGTGTGGTTTTTGGAGGGGGGTGAGGTAGTGAGAGAACCTGGATTTATGCAGGAAATGGCCCACCTTGATTATCATACACATTGTGAAGAGAGTGGTCACTTTGGATGGGCTATTACCAGCAGGAGAGTAGTTTGTGGGGGGGGGGCGGAGGGTGAGAAAACCTGGATTTGTGCTGGAAATGGCTCAACTTGATGATCACTTTAGATAAGCTATTACCAGCAGGACAGTGGGGTGGGAGGAGGTATTGTTTCATGGTCTCTGTGTGTATATAATGTCTTCTGCAGTTTCCACAGTATGCATCCGATGAAGTGAGCTGTAGCTCACGAAAGCTCATGCTCAAATAAATTGGTTAGTCTCTAAGGTGCCACAAGTACTCCTTTTCTTTTTATTACAAGTATTTGCACTGTAAAAAAACCCCAAAAGAAATAGTACTTTTCAATTCACCTAATACAAGTACTGTAGTGCAATCTCTTTATCATGAAAGTTGAACTTACAAATGTAGAATTATGTACAAAAACTAACTACATTCAAAAATAAAACAATGGAAAACTTCAGAGCCTGCGAGTCCTCCCAGTCCTACGTCTTTTTTAGCCAATCGCTCAGACAAACAAGTTTGTTTACATTTGCAGGAGATAATGCTGCCCGCTTCTTGTTTACAGTGTCACCTGAAAGTGAGAATAGGTGTTTTCATGGCACTTTGTAACAGGTGTCACAAGATATTTACATGCCAGATGCTCTAAAGATTCATATGTCCCTTCATGCTTCAACCACCATTCCAGAGGACATGCGTCCATGCTGGTGACAAGTTCTGCTCGATAACTATCCAAAGCAGTGTGAACCAACGCATGTTCGTTTTCGTCATCTGAGTTAGATGCCACCAGCAGAAAGTTGATTTTCCTTTTTGGTCGTTCGGGTTCTTTAGTTTCCACATCGGAGTGTTGCTCTTTTAAGATTTCTGAAAGCATGCTCCACACCTCATCTCTCTGAGATTTTGGATTGTTAAATTGCTTCAGAGTAACTCAGTGTTTATAGTACAGTGGAATGTAGTTATTTGGCACTACTCTGTACTGCTTAATTGGCTAGAAAAACAGGCCTTAGACGAGTCTAACCATAAATGACCTACACTTAGTTGTAGATGTGTGAGTTAAAATAAAAATATTTAGTTTGATTTCTTCAGTGATTTGGGCCTAAACCTATGATATACTGTAATTTATCTTCATTATTGTTATGCCCAATATTGCCAGTCATATTCATGTTGTCCAAATACTACTGCACACAGTGCAGAATAAACCATTATGATCATCTAGTCTGATTGCTTGCGTAACACAGGCCATGTAATTTTACACAGTAATTCCTGCATTGAGCCCAGTAACTTGTGGTGGAATTACAGTGTATCTTTTGGAAAAAAATTCCTTGTATATGTACATACAATTTTCAAAACACTTTATCAGTAACACTAATCTTGTTGTCAATTAATCACTTTTAAAATACAAAAAAAAATCAGATTTTAGCAGTTAACTGAAATTCTAGTATTAAAGCTTTTCTTACATAAGGTTCCATGAGTCTCTGATAAATGGCTAGTTACCAGGCCACAGTACCACTTGAAAATCTTACAGACAGTTTGATCCCCTTGTATATTCTTGTGTTTTTCATTGTCTCTCTGAAATCCCAAATGTCTGGTGGCTAGCTCCAATGGATCAATCATGGTGGGCTCCTTGCAATCCAACAGGGAGTTATTTTACTTAACGACAGTGTGGTGTGTAATGGAAGGCTTATTGTGGATTTATGTAGAACTATTAGTTCTTCTTTTTTCATTCCCCTTCCCACCCTCCCAAGACCCCCGGCCCCTTTATAAAATAACCCACCAGTCATATGTATCTAGTCAAACATTTACCTCCTGGATGCTTCAATGCATGCTTTACTAGTATGGGCTTGAGAATCCCACAGTATCATAGAGTATAGCACCTAATATTCAGATTAAAAAATAAACTTTTGTACAGACTTCAGAAAGATAGATTTTGAGTCTTAACTACAGAAGCTGACGGGTTCATCTAAAAAGATGTTTTCACCTTTTTAACTTATTCTTTGTGTTACTTCCCTAATTCCTTTTTCAAGTGCTCATGAACAATAAAATCATCTAGAACAAGATGTATTGTTGTTATGGCTGTGGATTTCAAGGTGGTGTTGTTTTGTGTTTGGAGTATTTAGAAGACTATTTTAGATGAATAATTAACGTGTAATTTAAGAAAAAAATTAAAATGTTCAGAATTGTACGATTGATTGGAGACCTCTATGAAGAGAAAGAAGATCCAGAATAAGAAAAGGGGGGAATTTGTAGGTTTTTCAGTGGTGTTATTTAATTCATTCAGGTACAAGTAGATATGGATAGTTATTGATAAATTTACAGATTAAATTGACCTTGATTTTTTGCAAAAACAATAGCAAACTAGTAGAATTGATTAAAAAAAAAACTCTTGAAACATTTTTTCAATTTAAGCTACCATTTTGACTGAAACTGAAAACATTTAGCAAAAATAGTTGGTCTAAAGTTACTTTTTAAAATTTAAAATATTGAATTTTTTGAAAAATTTTGAACATTTTTTTTGTTTTTTCTCAAAAGCCAAAGCCATTCATTTAGCCCCCTTCCATGTATGTTTTATGAAACAGTCTTTAATGATATGATCCCATGTTATTCTTCCTACCTTTCTCTGGGAATGAATCAGAGTTGTGTAGTGAAGAAAGCAGTTGTCTGTAGGACCTCTGCCTCTTCTGTTGCAAAAGTTGGAAGATGTGTAATGAATGAGATGGGAGAGAGGAGACGGTCTCATTGTTAAGACAGTTGAATGTCATCCTAAATAACTGGATTCTATCTCTGCCTCTGCCACAGAGTTCCTGTGTAATGCTGGGCAAGTCAGGTAAACCAAACTTCTTCTTTGTGTGCTGGTCTCTGTGGTTATTCACTGTGGGTGCATATGTGCCCTCCATGCGCTTGAGACTGGAAATTATTCTATAGCAATGTACATTGTTCCATGCCTCCTGATGCTTCCATCTGAGTGCATAAAACATGTCATGAACTGACCACTCCAACCCCAGTTCCTTTTCCAAAACGTCCGCTTCTCCCCTTCCTCTGGCACTGCCAGGTACTCTGTGTCCAGAATCGATGCAGCCAGAGCCTGTACAAAGAAGACATTGATGGTACGAGGCGCTCACAGTGTCCTGAATCTGTGCCTGGATAGACCACCACCAATGCCTGAGCCTCATAAGGACAGGAGGGATTGTTCTCCCCCTGCTCTGATAGTACTGCCTACGCACAGACCTTCCACCTCTAAAACAGGACAAACAGTCCTAACAAAGCCCAGGAGACCAGACAGTTCACCTGAGGCTGGTCCCAGTACGCTGTCCTGGGGAACTTGGCTATGTATGTGGTCCTGGAATCCCTGATTTTTGCAGAGCTGATATTGTTGTGGGAGGTCCCATTCTGTCTACCCAACAGTTGCTGGTACGGGAGCATAGCTGGGAACTGGAGGCTCAACTTCAGTCTCTTTCTAGGCCACCTCCTCCTACTTTCTGTCTGATGTAATCAGTTCCCATGGTACCCTCCAGTCCCATGGATAGAACATGAGGAGGCCTATTCATCAGACAAACACAAGCCAGTACTGATGGTCACTCCAATTACAATTATCAGTCCAGACAGGCCTTCCAGATCCACTCAACCTCCCTTTCCTCATTATCATCAGTTCTGGCCCAGAGACCAATGGTAGCCAACACTGGGGCCAACTCCATTTCACTCCATTGCATTGACCTTATTGGAGCCCCAGGGTTAATACTTCTGGGCAGTTGAGTCATGAGGACCCTGAGTTCCACTCGCTGAAATGGTCATCACTGGGTGAAGAAGCACAGGCTCCTCAGGAGCAGTTGATAAAGGAATATCAACCAGTGTTGATGAATCCACCAGCAATACTCTCCTCACCCTTTCCAGATGAGGCAGTATGAGCATCTTCTCCCTCATCTCCAGACAATTTTCAGAATTGAAGACATGCTCCAGATTCCTCAGGAGACGGTCCAGAATTCCACCCTCAAGGTCCTAGAAGGCTTTGGCTCTATCTAAAGTGGTACTCCTGACTAACAAGGCTATCATGGAACCTGCCAGATTGGTCTAGCAATCACCTGTGTCTCGATAATCATGAGAAGGGCTTCGTGGCTACAGGTCTCTGATTTTCCCCCAAGTGATCCAAACCATTTCTGCGGACCTCCCCTTGGAGGGTAATGACAAGACTGATAAATCATTGCACATGTGCAAAGACTGCGTGAGTACAATCCTGCCCATACTGCTACATCTATACTCAAGCTCCTGCCTGTGCTGCCGTGGCCATGCTACTATTTTTAGGCACTCATTTGAGCAGAACTAGCAGAGCAGGGGGAGAAGGAACCTCCAAGCTGCTTTGTAGAAAGGCTCTGTCTCAGGCCAAGGGGGTTGAGAAGGAACTGAGGGTGGTTCACCAACACAGTGCTATATAACAACAGCATGGAGCAGGAGACTGAGTAACATGCATGCACGGGCTGAACAGACACTGCTATGAGATATCTCTGATCAAAGGCACATGGGGCGCAAGTGCACTTAGAGTGTAGCACCCACAGGGACACTAATTAAAGAAAAAAATAAATTAGTTATCCATTAATTTTGGGTGCCCAATTTGACATGCCGAGGACCTGATTTTTCAGAGTACTTAGCATTATATAGGATTTAATATGTTCCAAGCACAGCTCCCACTGACGTCACTTGCAGCTCTGAGTGCTGAGCATTTCTGCAAATCAGGGTTTCAAGTTGGGCACCCAGAAAATGAGAAACACAGTCAGGGCTATGAGGCATTAATGGTGAAGTACAAATTATACCAATATGAACTCCTTTATTGAGCATCTACCAGCAGAACAGAGAGGACAATTCCAGGCAATTATTGCAGAAGGCCAGCTGCTCCCCAGAACATCTCTACTGGCCTTTCTTGACACTGCTGACTCTGCTCATTCAATTTCTGTGGTAGTAGTTATGAGGAGAGGCCTCCTGACTTCAGCTGTCAGGATTTCTTAAGGAGGTCCAGAATATGGTCAAAGACCTTCCTTTTGATGGCACCAAACTGTTTCCAGGCCCACTTTACATTCTCTGAGGATCTATATACCTACCCCAAAGAGAAAGTTTAGTAGGTTCAAGACAGCACAGAGATCCTATCCAACCCAATTCTTGGATTCCCAGAGATCATATGAACCTCAAAACAAGTAACAGAGGTTCTAGAGAAGAAAGCCACCCACTTCCTAACCTTTGTCCTCACAACCTTCTACCCCAAAGCACCAATTTTGATGGGATGGTCGCAGTCCTGAGCTCCCATCATCTTTCATACCAACTGCAGCATTTCATCTGCCTTCCTCCCTTCAGAGACCACCTTTATAACTTCTAGCGGGCTTGGGAGTCTATCCCTATGGACAAATGGGTTTTGGAGATAATCTCCATAGGGTACTCCATCCACTTCACTTCTCTTCCACCTGCCAACCCCCCTGCCCTGCCCTCTTCAGGGACTGCTCTCACGAGAACCTGCTATGGCAGGAAATAGGCTGTCTTCTACTTTTGAGTACTATACAACCAGTTCCCATGCATCACAGAGGGAAAGTGTTTTATTCCAGGTATTTCCTGTTCCAAAAAAACAAACAAACAAACAAAACCAGTGGTTGGAGACTCATCCTAAATTTAAGGCTACTCAACACCTTTGTGAAGGCACAAAAATTCAGAACAGTGACACCTGCAGCAATAATTCTGATACTAGCCCAAGGGGATTGGTTCTCAGTCCTTAACCTTCAGAACGCATATTTCCGTATAGCAATTCACACATCTAACAAAAGATTCCTACGTTTTACTGTCTGTCAGGACTATTTTCAGAATAGGGTGATTATAAGTAGCAAGCATAGAGATCAAAGTTGATTATCTAAGAAATAAAATAAATTCACAGTCTGAGTTCTATAAACTAACCAGGATTTGAATCAAGCCTTGTCTCACACTAATAGATGGTACAAACAGGTCACAGAACTTCAATACACAGGCTGGAACTCTCCACCAGCCCGGGACCACTCTCCCCATTTCAAAATCTTTGTCCTCCAGATGTGTTTCCAGGTGTTGAGTTGTCGGGGAGTGAGGCCAAGTCATGATGTCACTTTCCCTCTTTATAGTTTCTTTGAGCTTGCTGGAAAGATGTATGCTTCTGAAGTGGAGGTCTACTTTGTCTTCTTGCTTTCTCTGAGAAGTTTTTTCTGGGATGATCATTGGGAGTGTGGTTACGCTTTAATGGGCCATCAGTGCATCTGGCTACTCCATTGTTGTATCTGATAGGCTGGTTGTGGCTGTGCCCGACTTCACAGCATATTTCAGTAAAACACACATAGCAAATCTTCATAACTTCAGATACAATAGCACATACAATCCAACAGGATATTAATGTTCAACAGATCAAGACTTTCAGAATGATGCCTCACAAGGCATATTTTGTACAAACCATATCATAATTATATGACAGTGGTGAATATGGGGGTTCAAGGGTGTTGCTTTGAGCTACAGAGTGCCACACTCACCTTACAGGGATGTTGTGAATATAAATTAATTAATGTTTGGGATGCACTCAGAGACCATAGTGATGAGCACCATAGAAAAGCCTATGAGGAAATGAACGGTTCTGTCTTCCGAGCAGGATTTGAATAGTGTACGGTGTACAGTAAATAAGGTGTGAGGCCACATACTGAACAACAAGGAGAAACCGATATATTGAATAGTTACCCATTATGTGAGCACTGTCTATTCTGTGCACTGAATGAGTCCGGGTTCCTGTAGAAAAATAGTATCTGCTCTTGTAATTAAAGACTGAAGCAAATACTCACCAGCAACTACACACCACACAACAAAAACACTAACCCAGGAACCAATCCCTACAACAGACCCCATTGCCAGCTCTGTCCACATATCTATTCAAGGGACACCATCATAGGACCTGACCACAATCAACCACACCATCAGGAGCTCGTTCACCTGCATATCTACCAATGTGATATATGCCATCATGTGCCAGCAATGCTCCTCTGCCATGTACATTGGCCAAACTAGACAGTCTCTATGCAAAAGAATAAATGGACACAAATCAGACATAAAGAATTATAACATTCAAAAACCAGTAGGAGAACACGTCAGTCTCCCTGGACACTCAATAACAGACTTTAAAGTGGCAATTCTTCAACAAAAAAACTTCAAAAACAGACTCCAATGAGAAACTGCAGAACTGGAATTAATTTGTAAACTGGACACCATCAAATTAGGCCTGAATAAAGACTAGGAGTGGATGGGTCACTACAAAAACTAATTTTCCACTGCTGATACTCGCACTTTCTTGTCAACTCTTTGAAATGGGCCATCTTGATTACATTTGCTTCATTAGCATTACAAAAGTGATTTTTTCCTCCTTTGGTATTCACCCCTTCTTGTCAACTGCTGAGAATAGCCCACTTCCACCTTAATTGAATTGGCTCATTAGCACTGACCCCCCACTTGGTAAGGCAACTCCCATCTTTTCCTGTGCTGTGTATTTATACCTACCTCTGTATTTTCCACTCCATGCATCTGATGAAGTGGGTTTTAACTCACGAAAGTTTATGCCCAAATAAATTTGTTAGTCTCTAAGGATTCCTTATTGTTTTGCTGATACAGACTAACCCGGCTACCACTCTGAAACCTTTCAAAAGGATGTGGTGTTTTTGAGAAGCATGTCTTGTGGGTCAAAGATAAGGTTGTTGCAGGGAGGTCAAGTGAATGTATTCACTGTAAGGGTACTACAGTCTTAAGGTAAAATATTCAAAATTTTACTATTTATCAACATTGCCTTCTCTGATTGTTTCCATATTTTGTAAGGCTTAACTTTTAATTATAACATTCTTTGCATGTAGTTTTTGTAGCCACTGTTACGTATCTCTATTAGTATTATGTCGACACAGTTATTTGTCTGGAAATTTCTTATTATTTTTAAAAGAAATAATATGTTATACTGAAATTATAAAAAGACTTCAGACATAATGTTTGGTGAGTATACAAGTTTTTGCACTATGAACAGATTCTGCACATGAACTTTTAAGTACATAAGTGTTTAAGTCTTTATGCACTGAAAAGAATTGAGTATATAAAAGTTAATGTCTATAATAGTGAAAAGACTTCAGCTGTAATTTTTAAAAAAACACCCATTTCCATTGAATTGTAATGGTATTTGAACACCTATCTTCTTTAGGTTGCTTTGGAAATCCTAGACTTCATAGATATATGCCAGGCTTACAACTCCTCAGAGATATTTGCCACACCTGCAGTCTCCGAAAATGCCCTTATAGGACTAGCAGGCCATGCATAGACTCTTTCATATGTTGGATTTAAGCACCTAAAACTTTATATACAGCAAGATCCTAGCTCTTCCCTCACACCAAACTGTCTTTGGCCTTTGTCTGCCTCTTAACAGACCTAATCCATGTAATCTGCAAACTGACAGGCACAGATACATTGCTTTGAAGTCACCTCACCCTGTGGGAGTTGCACAGCCCAGACTTGCTCTGTACTTGATTTCAGCTGTAAAGTCAGAGGTAGCTGGAAGGAAGATAGAACTAGGAAACTGACTTTGAGATGCAATAAAAAATGGGCGCAGCAAGCATCAAACTACAGTGCCATGTTACCTGAAAGAGATGTGTTTTAGAAGACAAGTGCTTCAGTGTAATGTACAGTGTATGCATCTTTTATATCTTAACGTTACTAAGGCTAGATATATTTTAAAGTATGGGTTTGTCTTCCCTATATTTCTGAGGATTTACCAGGAAGATAGTCATCCTTATAGAAGCTAGTATTTTCTATACTGGTTCAAGGAACAGTATGGCAGGAAGTACCTGATGCCACTATTTCTTCATCTTACAAAGAAAATGGGTAAATGTCAGGTAATTTGTGTCACGTGTATGATCTAAATGAAGGTCCATCAATCATTTTTGGTCCATCAGTGCAATGATTATCATATCAAAGACACAGAATGACAATGAGGGTAAAAACTTTTCTGTTGTCTATTATCTCTAACTGGCCTCAAGTAATTATTAACATATGTTCTCATTTAACATGTGTCAATATTTTGAATGAAGAGCATTATTTAAATTAAAGGGATATATCTGTCAGCAAATTTTCTATCTAGTAAATGAAAAATTATGATTACTTCATTTTGTGGTTCTGCAAGAAAGGCAGATATTGCAGAAATAGTTGTCTGCTTCACAGGTTTGAAACACAAAGTTCATCTTCAACTTTCTACAGAGAGGTAATAAACAGTGCTTGAGCAGAAGAATTCTGGTGAATGTTCCTCCTAGCCACTCCTCCTTTCTCTCCATCCATTGTACAGTGGGGAGCAGAGTGCATTCCTTTGCTTACCACCAAGTTATGCACTCATGGAGGGTGTAGGATATACCCTTTAGCATAGATGGGAGCCATTCATTTTTGGTACTTTTACAAATTTGATGATAATGGAGCAACTGAGATAAATGTGTATCCATCTCATTCCTCATCTATGAAGAAAAGCTCTGTGTCACTCAAAAGCTTTTCTCTTTCACCAACAGAAGATGGTCCAATAAAAGATATTACCCCACCCACCTCTCTATATTATATCAAGCAAGTGCCATGGCTATTGCTTGTCTATTTAAAGTGTGTTTTTAAAGTAATAACACGAGATTTTTCCGTATTGTATTTAATTTAAAGATAAATGCCTTCTGAAGCACTTAAAAATATAGATCAAAATATAAAAACAACATGGCTTCTCATAATTTTGATTTAAATGTATTATTCAAATAGGTATAAAACCTGCCTTACTTTGAGCAGAGGGAGAAGAGATCGTGGCTGATGCTTTATATCCTACAGAAATCCCACGAGTACATATAGGGGGGTGGTGATGGCATTGTGGAGTACACTTAGCTGTAACTCTGAGCAGGGTTTCAGTAGGCTCCTAACAAATGCTTGGGGATAATTGCAGTATACAAGCTAATTGTTGGTGTTGGACATTGTGATCTGCAGGCCATCATATTAGCGATAGTTTCTCCCAACACATTTGAGTGTCATGGAAAGAACCTGTGCATCAGTATAGGGAAGAACTTCACCTTTAATTGCTTAAATAAACTTAATCTTTGCAGTTTTATGTACCACAAAGTGTCCGGGACAAAATTTACACAGAACAATGAAGTTTTTCATGCAACATTAATGGGATGTATTTCTGGCTGCATTAAAGAAACACCCATTAGTGGGGATGTAAGCAGGGGTGAAAGTAAGTTAGAGGACTTACCAGTACGCTGGAGTCCTGAGCAGGGGGCATGGCTTCAATTGGAAGGGGTGTGGCCTTAACCAGAAGAGGCAGGGCCTTAAATCCTCGGGTCCTTTAAATCTTGATTTAAAGGGCCTGGGGCTCCAGCTGCGGTAGCCCAAAGCCCTTTAAATCACCCCCAAGCTACCAGCTGCAGAGGCAGCTGGGAGCCCTGAGGATCGGGTGATTTAAAGGGCTCAGGCCTCCAGCTGCCACTACTGCAGCAGAGCCACGGGCCCTTTAAATCACTGAGGAGCCCTGGGGGCTCTCAGTTGCCACCACTACCCCGGGGCTTTAGGCTCTGGCAGAGCTTTAAAGGGCCTGGGGCTCCGCTGTGGTAGCAGCTGCCAGAGCCCCGAGCCCTTTAAATCCCCACCTGAGCCCTACTGCCCAAGCCCTGTGGTAGCAGTGGCTGGGATCCGTCAGGGACTTAAAGGGCCCCGTGGCTCCAGCCGCCGCTACTGCCCGAGCCCTTTAAATCCCCACCAGAACCCCGCCGCCACTACGCCAGAGCTCGGGCAGCAGGGCTCAGGTAGGGATTTAAAGGGCTTGCGGTTCCGAAAGCCGCTACCGCTCCGGCCCTTTAAATCTCCTCCGGAGCCCTGCCACCGATACCCTAGGGCTCCGGCGGGGATTTAAAGGGCCGGGGCGGTAGCGGCAGCTGGAGCTCCAGGGCCCTTTAAATCCCCACCGGAGCTCTGCCACCACTACCCCAGGGCTTTAAATTGCCGTCTGGGAAAGCCGGTCCTGGTTCGGCGCATTGGCTCTTACAGGTACGCCGTACTGGGGCGTACCGTCTTACTTTCATCTCTGGATGTAAGAATAATTTAGCTAAATGTATTCAAGTATGAGTACATATCCACTTTTACAATAGATGGTAGATATTAGAGAGACATACAAAGAACACTTTGCATCAAATCAAGTAGCCTAATATTTTTTAAATGGCCAGTCAGTAGAAGCCACTTAAGGCAAATTATGTTATGGACGAGGGGATAGACTGAATAAGACAGCAGCAGCATTCACGTTCTTTTCATTGAGCCAGAAGACGCTACATCCATTTCAATGATGTGTTTATTCTCTAGAGGAGAGACAGACTGCTGGCTGCCATGTCCAGTCTTAGACAGACTCTGCCAGCTGGCAGAACAGCATCCACTAATAGCGAAGAAGTCAGCTGCTTACCTGTCATTGCCTGCAGACTGCTGAGAGGTGATTAATGCCAGGTCATCTTTAACAGATATAGACTAAATACAACAATGGTGCCTTTGCAAAGTTCTGTTTCATTACCTTTTGCTTTTTAATAAGTTGGATAAGTGATGTGTCCTCCTTACATCTGTTTTCTATATAAAATTCTCAAATAGAGTTTATACTCTGCTGCCAGCACCCTCCCGAAACTGACCATAATTTGAGGCAAAGGAGATGCCACAGAAAATATATTCCCTATTTCTAATATTGATTGCATCTGGTTGTTGCAAAAGGTCTTCTAATTCTTCATTGGTTCCAAATTCTGACAACAAAATTCTTTATGCAATTACATAGCATTACAACTGTATTTTTAATATGTTTTGTATGTCCTACTTGAGCTATTCTACTGTCTTATTGTTACCATTTTTGTTATCTAATGAATAAAATATTAGCCTTTAGTCACAAATTTGGTTTCGCTGAAGTTATTTCAAGTAGTCTGGGTCTAGTCTGATCTCTGTTAATTATGACCATGTGTACTTATTTCTACACAGATTTTTAGATACAATATGAATATCTCTATTTTTTTTAATGTGCCATTACAGTTATCTGCAATTTTTATTTTTAAAAAAGTTACAAGAAAAATTAGCCAAGTGGACTAATTTGATCAGATCTGGAGAGCATATCAACAATTTTCTGAAGTAGCCTAATGTATTAGTTTCAAATGTCATATTATCTGTATGAGGTATAGTCTGGAAAGGTTTTACCTCAAACTAGGCATGTCTAATGGGGTTTATGACAACATATAAATTTGACCCTGAACAGGGTCAACCTGGAGGTCAGTGAATGCTATACAAATTGCATACTAGTCGAGTCTATAATTATCCCTGTTAGAAGTTAATGTGCTACCTAGTTCAGCAGACTCATATACAGCTTCAAAAATGACCATCATATACTGGGTACTTCCTAACATTTACAAAGAATCACATTTTACAGGAGGAGATGTATGCAAAGTATTCATATACAGTGACTTATATCCAAGTCATTTTGTATGTTTGTATATTTGGGAAATTCAGAACATGGATTCTGTCCTGTTCAAACAAAATACATAGAATAAGAATACAAAGTTAATTAATTTTAATAGTTAACATACAGTATCATAAATATAGTGTGTAAAGACTTTCAGGATATGTTTTATTTGCAGTGCTGGCATAAAATATGCTATATGTAGCATAACTAGCATTCATTAAATTGTGTGGTGAGCCTCTACTGCATGGTCATAAGTATCTTGTAAGATCCTTGTTGGAGGTACCATATATTGTTGTTTGTTTGTGAAGTGTCTGGCACACTTTTAGCACTTGATAAATAATAATTAACCCTGCATTTATTCAGACAAAAATGTTACTAGCCTTTCTCTCTCTACCATGTTTCCCAACTCCCATTTCACTTTTGTATTTGTGATTGGCTGAGTGGCTGCTCTGCTAAATGTCCCTGAATGGGCCCATAAGATAGGAGTATTGCAGTAAACAATTGTATGAATTAGTATGAGATTTTTTTAAACCATACTGTACTTTGCAGTTTTCATTCCTGTGAGAGCCACTAAAATATATTATTGGGATAACAAAACTTATATCACGACTTTGGGGGTTGGAAAAGTTTAACGGTTTGTTTTGATTTATATTTGAATGCTCCTGTTGGTAGGATTAAAATTCAGTTTCTCACAGTATTTCCCCAGACATACTGTGCTGGATATCTCTATTAAGCATTTAGCTGTACAAGTTTCCAGCCTTGCTGAAATCTAGATTAGAGAGAGGCAGATTTTGGTGAAGTGTTTGAATTTTCAAACTAATTAGCAAGAGATGGTCCTGAGCCTGACCCTGGATATGAAACGTCTCCTGAATTTTGAGGAAGTTCATCTCTGGATCTGAATTTTGTGACTTGTTCCTATCATATCTCTCTAATGGTACAAACCAAACCACATGTACAAACATCGCAAAACTTATGGGAAGTTTGGCTTCAAATCCTAATTTTGCATCTCAGGTTTATCTGTGCCATCAGGTGAACTAAACCTCCAAAACTTTGAAGATTCACCTTTCAGTATTTTATGTATGTACCTATCCCTGCTCTGAGGTAATACATACCTGAATATGGATCTTTTGTTCATTTTGATATGCTAAAGTCGTTCCCCCCAACACACATACACACAAAAATAGTTTGGGCTCAACACAGATCACTAACATGTATGATTTAATATTCAAAACATGGTCAAAGTCCTTCACTCCTCCTGACTTTGGTGGCAGATGCTCAGTCATCATTGGAAAGAAGAACTTTTCAGCAATCTCTGAGCATTTTAGGAGCTGTGTTGAAAGAGAGCCATAGGAAAAGCCATCAGCTTTCTTTGATCAAGAAGAACGTGTTGGAAAGTGAGGACTCGAGGATGGGCTGTAGTGAAATTAAAATTATCTTTGAGACATATTCAGAATTAGGGCTGTCAAGCAATTAAAAAAATTAATCACGATTAATCGCACTGGTAAATAATAATAGAATACTTTTTATTTAAATGTGTATGGATGTTTTCTACATTTTCAAATAGATTGATTTCCATTACGACACAGAATACAAAGTGTACAGTGCTCATTTTATATTTATTTTTGATTTCAAGTATTTGCACTGAAAAAAACAAAATAAATAGTATTTTTCAATTCACCTAATACAAGCACTGTAGTGCAATCTCCTTATCATGAAAATTGAACTTATAAATGTAGAATTATGTACATAACATAAGAATAGCCATACTGGGTCAGACCAAAGGTCCATCTAGCCCAGTATCCTGTCTTCTGACAGGAGCCAATGCCAGGTGCCCCAGAGGGAATGAACAGAACAGACAATCACCAAGTGGTCAATTCCTTGTCTCCCATTCCCAGCTTCTGGCAAACAGAGGCTAGGGACGCCATCCCTGCCCATCCTGGCTAATAGCCATTGATGGACCTATCCTCCACGAACTTACCTAATTCTTTTTTGAACCCTCTTCTAGTCTTGGCCTTCACAATGTCCTCTGACAAAGAGTTCCACAGGTTGACTGTGCGTAATGTGAAGAAATACTTCCTTTTGTTTGTTTTAAACCTGCTGCCTATTTCATTTGGTGACTCCTAGTTCTTGTATTATGAGAAGGAGTAAATAACACTTCCTTATTTACTTTCTCCATACCGGTCATTATGTTAGAGCGCTCTATCATATCCCCCCCACCCCTTAGTTGTCTCTTTTACAGGCTGAAAAGACCCAGTCTTATTAATCTCTCCTCATACGGAAGCCATTCCATACCCCTAATAATTTTTGTAAAATTTTAGAGCCTGCAAGTCCATGCAGTCCTACTTCTTGCTCAGCCAATCGCTCAGACAAACAAGTTTATTTACATTTGCAGGAGATAATGCTGCCCGCTTCTTGTTTACAGTGTCACCTGAAAGTGAGAACAGGCATTCTCATGGTACTGTTGTAGCTGGCGTCGCAAGATATTTACGTGCCAGATGCGCTAAAGATTCATATGTCATGCTTCAACCACCATTCCAGGGGACATGCGTTCATGTTGATGACAGGTTCTGCTCAATAACAATCCAAAGCAGTGCGGACCGATGCCTGTTCATTTTCATCATCTGAGTCAGATGCCACCAGCAGAAGGTTGATTTTCTTTTTTGTTGGTTCAGGTTCTGTAGTTTCCACATCAGAGTGTTGCTCTTTTAACACTTCTGAAAGCATGCTGCACACCTCATCCCTCGCAGATTTTGGAATGCACTTCAGATTCTTAAACCTTGGGTCAAGTGCTGTAGCTACCTTTAGAAATCTCACATAGGTACCTTCTTTGCGTTTTGTGAAATCTGCAGCAAAAGTGTTCTTAAAATGAACAACATATGCTGGGTCATCATCCAAGACTGCTGTAACATGAAATACATGGCAGAATGTGGGTAAAACAGAGGAGGGAACATACAATTCTACCCAAGGAGTTCACAAATTTAATTAACACGTTATATTTTTAATGAGCATCATCAGCATGGAAGCATGTCCTCTGGAATGGTGTCTGAAGCATGAAGGGGCATATGAATGTTTAGCATATCTGGGACATAAATACTTTGCAATGCCAGCTACAAAAATGCCATGCAAATGCCTGTTTCAGGTGATATTGTAAATAAGAAGCAGGCAACATTGTCTCTTGTAAATGTAAACAAGCTTGTTTGTCTTAGTGATTGGTTGAACAAGAAGTAGGACTGAGTGGACTCATAGGCTCTGAAGTTTTACATTGTTTTGTTTTTGAGTGCAGTTATGTAACAAAACCAAATCTACATTTGTAAGCTGCACTTTCATGACAAAGAGATTGCACTACAGTACTTGTATGAGGTGAATTGAAAAATACTATTTCTTTTGTTTATCATTTTATAGTGCAAATATTTGTAATAAAAATAATATACACTTTGATTTCAATTACAACACAGAATACAATGTATATGAAAATGTAGAAAAAATCCAAAATATTTAATAAATTTCAATTGCTATTCTACTGTTTAACAGTGCAATTAAAACTGCAATTAATCACCATTAATTTTTTTTAATGGCGATTAATTTTTTGAGTTAATTGCGTTAGTTAACTGCAATTAATCAACAGCCCTACTCAGAATATCTCACACTCCTGCACCACATTCTCCTGATGGGGGTAAGGGGAAAGAATATGCATTTCTTGAATAAAGATCTGATATGGGTTTGTCTTACTGGTAGACAGTATCCTACAAATAAAGGATGATCTTTCCTTACTGGCGCTGGTATGAATTACATTTTGGAGCTGGCTTGTATTTATTACTGTTATTTGAAGTCCAAGCTTTGTGGTCCCGTTTGAACTGAAAAGTTTAAATAATTTGAAGAAGCTGATGTCTTGTTACCTGTATACGTGGCTACAGAATGCCAGGAGAAGATTGAGATAATCATAGCCTTATACCACATTTAAATGATGAAAAGCGTTGAGCAGTATTCAATTTAACTCACAAATTAGCATTTCTAGCTCTTCTTTAATAATGAAGGGTTTTGTAGATTGATAATTTTGACTACAATAGCATTTTGTTTTATAATTCCAGATTATCAAACTGCTGGATGGAAAGCGATCTCAAACTGTAGGAATTTTGATATCCAGTTTGCACCTGGAAATGAGGGATATTCAACAAGGTGAGAGTTACAAAACTCTTGATATAACTTATTTACATGGAGATTTTCTCATATCTTTACTTAAAGTGAATGTTAGGCAAAACTGGGTGCTCTTATGTGTGTTCCCTTTTTGGTGTTAGTATAATGAGAAAAAGTAGTATTAGTTTTCCAACTAAGTACATAAAAGTGAACAGCTGCTAACTTAATCTGAAATTTAAACCAGCCCTTTCCTCTGGTAATTAATTGACTTTAGATTTTGATTTTATATGTCACATCCAGTGTTATGATTTTCATGTTTTTCATGTATAACTGTTTTGGATTTTAAGAGTGGTTCTATCAGATTGCCTTCTATATGTGTGCTCTCAAAGCTGTTTATGTTGGCTCCCTTCTTTGTTTCCTCTTTCTCATCCCCATCCCCAGAGGCCCTCAGCTCAGGGAAGCTCAAATGAGAACTTACAAATAATATTTGGGGTTTGTTAGGTGTTTAATTTTTTGCTTCGATGGCAGTGTAAAAAACATATCCAAAAGAGAAAATACCAAAACCATATGACAAGAGGAGGGATGAACACTGAGCAGTACATTTTCAAGTGTTGGGGGCTATTCTGTGCATAAGTCCTATTATTGGTAGAAATGGGCCAAAGAAGCTTGGAAAAAATATATCTGTCTCTGACTAGGGTTTTCAGGGGACGTAGATCAGGTATTTTGGTGCTTGTGCTACATATTAAAAAGGACACTGTTTAGGTGATTTTCATATTTTAAAAAGCTTTTCACTGTTTAAAACAACTGCTGGAAAGCTCCAAATTGAAGTCTGCTTTCTTGCGTGTGATGGAGGGAAAACAATGGTAAAGACTGGCTTGGAATTGTGGGGTGTTGAGATGCTGCTGGCATTGATTATTATTAATTTTAGAACAGCCTTGGAGCATTCTAGCTTTTTTTAAAAAACAAGGGCTTACAGATGGTTACAAGAAGAAGAAAGAAATGAGGCAAGACTTTGAGCCTGCCCATAATGTGTCAGAGGTATCCTAATGCTAGACACTAGCTGCAGTAATGAATTTTGTGAATAGTTTGCTGGCAAGACTAATAAGAGGCAGCAGCTGTAACATAAAAACCCTGTGATGTTCTTTCTTCAAGTTTCTTCAGATAAATTTTCAAGGCCTCTTATTTCATGCTGTGAGATGTCTTGTAGATAAGACACTTATGCTGCAGAGTATTAATGTGGCATTTTTATATTTCACAACAATATGAGTGCTATTAATCATGATCTGTCTGAAGAGACCACGGGACAAAAGAGCCATAACTCACCAGGACTAAGAATGGCACCCAAATGCTATGAGGATGTTCCTTAGAACCCCATATTATTATAATGATGATAGTAATAGTTGTACTAGTTCATCTTCTGCTTCATGCTGTCACATTCAGTCTATTCCTCACTAAGACGTTTTCCTTTATCACCGGACTTTACCCAATTTACGTAGACTTCTCACCACTTTGGAACCTTGACTATTGCTAAGAGGGTTACTTGCTTGCAGGGCTGCTAACTATCACCATTCAATCTCGTGGCTAGGAAAGGATCATTATAATGACATGCATAATTCATGAGTTCCTTTGGAATACTATATTCTTCTCTGAATGATGATGGTCCCTATCTGTATTCCACTGAGGGTTGTTTGCATGCGCCATGTTTCAACTGGGGTGATAAAGGGTGGGGCAGACCGACTGCGCACTCAATTCCTTCTCAGTGTTGCATGGTCCAAGTAGGAGCTTCTGCTGTTCTCTCATCTCTTGTGATGCACTTTAAGAATTCCTTGTATATAGTTAGCATTTTATTGTGAGGTGTTATTTTTGGTAGTAGTAGTAGTAGTTTCTGGTGTTAGTAGTAGTTTTCTGAGGATTTAAGGACTTTGGGACACTGCTTTGGAGGTTTCCCTACCCCCCCACCCGCAGCACCCACACCTAGTTACTGAATTATGCCGAAGATGCTGAGGTTCAAGATCTGCGCTTCCTGCCCTCACTTATTTTCAATCAGCGATGGCACCAACCCTGCCTTTATTTCTTGGGTGAAGCCCATGTCACATTCAGAGGCAGTATCTGCCTCTCCTTCCTTGCTAATACCTTCAGTTAGATTAAGGCTGAGCAACCTCTCTGTTGCAGTTGAGGAATGCACCCCCTACCATGATGCTCCAGTCCAGTTCCACCAGTACCAGTACTAAGGACCTTGTGCCAGGGCCTAACCGTGAGGCAAGGAACCATACGCATAATCATGACAGTAAGTCTTCCTCAAAGCCCAGGAAAGACACTGCATCCTCCACAAGTTCTGGCCATGGAGCAACAGCATGTTTCAAGGCCCACAAGCATTACAAGAAGTCACACAGAATGTCAGACCCATCGATTCCGGTCACTGAGTTTCACATCCCCTCTTCATCAGTATTGCAGAACCACAGGAATCATCAGTTCTGAGGCAGCCTTCTGCCCACGTTCCAGCTCCGATTCTGTCTGTGGAATGACACTGGGAGACTCAAGTCAGTTCCTGGACCTTGTGGACTGTTTGCCCTAGTTGATGAAATCACTGGATCTTCTGGTGCATTTGGTTCTAAAAAGACTCTGGTCCTCTGCTTTGGACTTGCCACATTCAGGTCATGTTCCTGAGTGCTCCCCTGTGACATTCTCAGTTTGCTGGTTCTGGTGGCTCTGCCGTTTGAACAAGGATCTGACTTCTCAGTGCTGGAAGATTCAGATGATGCACATGGTCGACCGTTCCCATACCTACAGCAAAAATATCCAAAGGCTCTGCTGGCACAGTGGCAATATTCTCCCTTCCCTCAAACCAGGAGCCATTGGTACCCAGCTTCCTGGGGACCACCAGAGCAACTGCAAGATCCACCTGGTTGGCCATACTGGTGGCGTTGGCCCCAGTATCTGCCTTCAGCACCTTTTGGATCTGCTCAAAAGGAATCCCCCACCTCACCACTCTGGCCTTCATTGGGTAGACATTTGGAACCAGGGTTGGAGGATGCACCAATCAGCCTGACTCCAGTGGTACTGCCAGATCTGGAGTGGCTCCCCTCCTCATCTCCGGTTGTGACAGTGTCCTCAACTCCTTCCTCCCCGCAGAGATGACTACCACCAGTTCCAGGAGTTGTTAAAGAGGGTGGTTGAGACCCTCCACATTCCACTGGAGGAGGTGCAGGACAGCTAGCATCGGTTACTGGACATTCTGTGTGCATCAGTATCGGAACAAAGTGGTGCTACCTCTTAATCAATTATGCCATTCTCCAACTGGCCTGCACCATCTGGCATACCTGGCAACCTGTGCACTCACCCCGAAGGAGGCAGAAAATATGTACTCTGTACCAGCAAAGGAGTCTGAGTTTCTATTTTCTCACCCCTCGCCCAATTCCCTGGTTATTCAAGCTGCCACTGAGTGGGCCAGACAGCAGCGTCCACATTCCACTCCGATTCACGAGGGTAAGAGACTGCACCTTCTGGGTTGTAAGGTCTTTTCATTGTCCAGCCTTCAGTTCCACATCTCTAATTACTTGGTGATACTGGCAAGGTATAAACTTTTTTGAATTATAGCCACTTAACGGAATTTGCAGACAAGTTTCCCCAGCAGGACCATTCCTATTTCCAGGCTATTTTAGAAGCAGGCAAATTGGTTGCTGGGACGATGCTTCAGGCCATGGTAGATTTGGCAGACGCATCTTTGTGCACTATGGCCACAGGGATTGTCATGAGGAGAGAATCTTGGTTACATTCCTCTGGTTTCCCAAGGGAGGTACAGAACACAACTGAGGAACCCCCCTTCATTGAATGTCACTTCTTCAACCAGAAGACTGACATTCTCTATACTCACTCAAAGACTCTAGAGCCAATCTGTGATCTCTGGGCATTTATACACCAGCACCCAAGTGCAAATTCTATCGGCCACCTACTGCACATTGACACAGAGCTCCTCAGTTTTTCCACCAGTGGTCTCATGAGCCTCCTTACAAGCATCAAAACACTCAGTGGCCCCATATGCCTGGCCCATCAACACAGTCCTTGACTCCACACACTCAATCTTCACGTAAGCTATGTTTCTGAGTGCATCTAGAGAGCCATCAACCAAATTGCAACCCATTGTTCTTGCACCCCACTCCTTTCAGGGGTCATCTAGTGCTCTTTCTACCAGCCTGGAGCATGATAACAATGGACGAGCGGGTCCTGAGTGTCATTTAACATGGCTATGTGATTGAGTTCACAGCACTACCTCATCCACATCCCCCATCCTGATCCTGCCTCCAGGACCACTCTCTGAACAGTATCCTTGCCCTGGAGGTAGACTACCTCCTACGTAGAGGGGCAATAGAGCCGGTGCCCACAGCCTTTCAAGACACAGGGTTCTATTCCACCTACTTCCTGCGACCCAAGGAAAAGAGAGGATGGAGACTAATCCTAGATCTTTGTCATCTCAACCGCTTCATATACAAACCAAAGTTCCATATGATCACAGTCGTGGCTAGCATACTATCCTTGCTAGAAAAAGGAATGTGGTTTATGGCTCTTGATATGCAAGACTCTTACTGTCACATAGATATCCATTTGACCCACAGATGATTTCTGAGGTTTACTGTGGTCCCTTGGCACTTCCAATACAGGGTTCTACCGTTCAGATTCACCACTGCTCCCTGGGTCTTCACCAAGGTCTTTTCTATAGTGACAGCTTACCTCTGGCATCAAGATGTTCTCATCTTCCCTTATCTCAATGACTAGCTGCTGGCAGTGCAATCCAGACACAAAGCTCAAGCATTGACTTCCCTGCTGCTTCTACTCCTCTCCTCCCTGGGAGCGAGTGTAAACATCGAAAAATCAATGTTGGACCCTACACAGTCTCTGGAGTTCATCGGAGTGTACATCAACGCGGTCGCTGCGTATGTCTATCTACCACAGGTCTGGTTCCTGGCCCTGCTAGAACTGATTGCTTCGGTGACTTCCAGTCCTTCTGTTCCAGACTGAACTTGCCTTTCCCCTCATGGCCATGTGGTGGCATGCGCATATGTCACTGCCTTCATTCATCTTTGCTTCTGCTGTCTACGACTGTGGTTACAGAAAGCCCATTCTCCGATGCTTCACTCCATGGACACCCAAATAACTGCCCCACCCCAGGGTTCTTTCCTTGCTTTGGTAATGGATGGACCCAGAACAGGTTTGCACCTGATTGCCTTTCCTTCCATCCTGACCAAGCATGATGATCATTATGGACGAACCACTTAACAGATGGGGTGCCCACATATGCGAACACATAATGGAAGGGATTTGGAGCATTTGGGAATCCAGGATGCATATCAACATCCTAGAATTTAGGACAGTATGGAGAACATGTCACGCATTTCTCCTGTTCATCCACTCCCACCATATTCTCATCATGTTGGACAACATCACTATAATTTACTACACAAATGAACAAGAGGGAATAAGGTCACTGTTGCTTTGCGTGGAAGCAGTTTGCCTCTGGAAATGGTGCATCGCACACAGTATCCTGTTGTCAGAGGCTTATCTCCTGGGAACTCAGCAGATGCTCTGAGCAGGAATTTTGTGGCCGACCACAAATGGAAACTACACAACTTTGTGGTCAAGGATATTTTTCACTGTTGTGGGGGCGTCTCTGGTGAGGGATCTCTTTGCCTCCCACACCAATATCAAATGCATCCAGTATGGTTCCAAGGGCAGGCTCAAAGCTCACTCCCAAGGTGACACACTAGTCATTGGCTATAGAATTTCTAAGTTGGACCAGATCAGTTGTGCCTTCTCCCCCTAACTTTACTGCCTTGCATCCTTCACAAGATTCAGTGAGACAGAGTGATGGTCATTTTGATCGTCCCATTTTGGTCTTGCCAGTTCTGGTTTCCTCCTTTTCTCCGCATGCCGAAGCATCCTTCTCTCCCACTAGACATTCCTGGAACTGCTCATGCTAAACAATGGCAGGACAACAGACATCCTGATCCGCAGATGCTTCATCTGAGAGTCTGGTTTTTGGAGGGGCATCTTTGGTAGCATGGGAATGCTCATCAACAGTGTGACGTCCTCTTGAGGAGTAGGAGGGACTCCTCGAGGTGCTCCCACCAAGCCAAATGGAAACACTTTGCCTCCTGGGCTCAACAGAAAGATCTTGCTCCTGGGGCCACAGACATTCCTCTTCTCTTGTTATATCTCCTATCCCGTTCTCAGCTCCATCGAGATGCCTGTAGCAGCCATTAGTGCTTTCCACCATTATGTGCAGGGGCACTCAGTTTTCACTCACCCATTGACTGTACAATTCTGGAAGAGCCTCATGTGGATGTATTCTCCCGTTCAAGCCATCACTCTCCATTGGGACCTCAACCTTGTTCTCATGGCATTGATGAACCACAGGCCTCGTGCTCCCGTTCCCTTCTTTCCATGAAGGTGGATTTTCTGATAGCTATTACCCCTGTGAGAAGGGTGGGCAAATTGGGGATGATTATGGCAGACTCCCCTTTTACTACATTCCATAAGGACAAAGTTTCCTTACGTTTGCATCCCAAGTTTCTGCCGAAAGTGGTTTCCTGCTTGCACCTCACCAACACATACACTTACCTGCCTTCTTTCCAAAGCCGCATGCCTCAGAGAAGGAACGTCACCTTCACTCCCACAATGTCGATAGGGCCCTGGCCTTTTACCTGCAGAGGATGAAGCCATTCAGGAAGTCTCCTAAATTATTTGTTGCTATAGCAGAAAGAATTATGGGGCAGGCCATCTCCACTCAAGGAATTTCTAAGTGGGTTTCAGGTGCATTGCACTCTGTTATCAATTATCGGGACTGTCTCCACCCCTTGGGGTACTAGCCCATTTCACAAGAGTCAAGCATCAGCTATGGCTGCACTTCACGACATGCCACTCATGGACATAGGTAAGGCGGTCACGTGGAGTTTGGTACACACTTTCTCTTCCCATTATGCGCTGGTGCAAGACTGTGTGACAGATGCCTCGTTTGGTGCGGTGGTCCTCTGTTCCATGGTTCCACAATCTTCCTCTCACCCTCCTTCTAATTAGATACGGCTTGTCAATGAATACATTGCTCAAAGAAGAGGAAGAGTTTACTTAACTTGTAACTGGAGGTTCTTTGAGATGCGTGGTCCCTATCTGTATTCCAATCCCTCCCTCCTTCCCCTCTGCGGTGGACCTGATTGATTGAAAATCTTAGGTTTAAACAATCAAACATACAAAACTGAGCTAAGCCTCATCCATGATATCCCAGCCTTCCTGGGTTACCCTGTCTCAACAACAACAATACACTTAGACCCCATGAGTCCATAGCACTGAATGTCCGTGGCCACATCGCACAGCTTTATTGCAGATGTCTAAAAGTTTCACTGGGTTACTACTGATCTAGTGCAGCCAGGTTAATCGTGGATGGCTGCGTGGTCACCACTAGTGTGTGGCCAGGCACTGTCCCCTCCTGACTTCAACTCTGATCTTCAAGACTGAGAGTGAATGGGCTTCATCTTTGAGGTGAGTTGTATGACCAAAAAGTGCAAACTGGGAGTGACCGATGAGCCAGTTTTTTTCCAGGAACAGAAAGGAGAATTATTGGCCTGTAACTGCTGCACTAAGTGCACTGGCCTTTACCTTTAGAAAGTGGAATGATGATCCCTTTCCTCCACTCCATTGGTACCTTCCCTGTGGTTCAAGCCTGGACAAAAATTTGGAATAATGCTACACTTATGGGCACTCTGGTGCATCTGACAAGTTCGGGTGTTATGCTGTTGGGTCCAGCAGGACTCTCTCTTCTCAGTTTCTTTATGGCAGAGTGGACCTCTTCCAATGTAGAGGTTTCAGAGTCAGGGATTTCATCTACTAACTTGTCCAGATCTGAGCATGGAGTTGTTCAGGATAGTTAAGTGCGGTCTTATAATATTCTTTCCATCTTTGTAGGACTTCTTCTTGGGTTGAACATGTGTTATCATCAGCCTTATTTATTGGCATAAACCCTGCACAAAGTCCAGTTTTGGATCAAAGTGATTGAATAACTGTGCAGATCATAATTTATTAATCTTATTCCTTCTTCTACCTCTTTTGCCAAGTTCTCAAAATAAACTTCATGATCCACTTTTACTCGTGCCCAAAAAATACCCCATTGTCATGCCACTGTCTGGCCTCAGATTTCTTTTGCAAAATTTGAAATGTCTGATCAGTTTAGTCAAGGGTGTTGCACGTAGAATTCCAGATTGTCCAAGCTGATTCTGCATCATCTGGGAGAGTGCCAAGTGCATCAAATTTGTTGCACACTGTGACAGAGTACTTATTAGCAAGTGCTGAATATTCACAGATGCATTGTGCCTTATGTTTCATAACAGGTCACTCCTGTTGAAATCAGAGGGTAATTGCCATTTTAGCATAAAGAGATGATAGTCAGTATTTGCTGGGACTTCTGCACCTCTGTGTACACCCGATATGACCTTACTGCTTTATGATCCAATATATGTTTCAGCTCCTTCCTCATCCAACCATTGTTGGAGATCTAGGTTTCCTGATGAATATCTAAGCACCTGAACCAACTTCCAATGATGGTAATATTATGAGACACATAAAAAGAGAGAAATCTCAGATTTATTTATTCTTCTAGAGCAAAATGGGCCAAGAATAGTCTCAAAGCCATTTCTGGAACAACTTGGTTTAGGGTTCATATCTCCAAGTATAATAAGGTCATTGTGCAGTGAAGCAGATCAAGCCATTGGTTCTTGCTACTAATATAATTTATCTTTATTAGCATCTGTAGCTACAACAATGGAGAGCTGTGCATGGCACCACATCAACCTGGCATATAGCAGTCGGTTAGAAATAGGGTATCACACTGAATGATTGATTAAATGGTGGAAAGAGGATGAGTGCCATTCAATTTATGTAGCTAGTTCCTCCAGAATACAGTAAACCTGCATCCTCACAGAATGATGACCATGTTTCACAAGTCGTTGCCTTGGTTATACAATTGCAATGTTGTATCTTTTCAACTCTTGGACTAACAAAACCTGGTACCTGACATCATTTAGGGTTTGTACATTCCTGGTAGCAAATCTGGTGGATTTTTCTCAAATCATTTGTGGATGCCATAGTCATTATGGAGTTCAGCCTAAAGTGTGGACCATGTTTTATTGGATGCTCCTTGATTCCATCTGTCGCCTGGGGACAGGGGAGATGTAGCATGGTGATTTTGTTTAGGGACACCAGTCCTCTTCCTAGAATCTCTTCCACATGAGCAGGTGGTTCTGAGGTTATAGATCAGCCACCTTTACAGCTGTTTGGGAAACATTTTCCCTTCTTTTCTGGATCTGCCATTGGCCTTCACTCGGAACTCTGAGCCAGGGCCCTGATTGGATGCTACTGGTTGGAGTCAGCCAGAACTGAGATTCGTGTTGGCAGAGTTGACCACACCCAGAAATAGCAAGGCAAATCCTGCTTCCCCATCAGCTATCATAAAGGTATGGGCCTATTGATACCTGAACAAATTATCCCCAAATAAATTCTGTGGCTCTTCTAGTATTACTACAGAATGAAGAACTGCCACATGGATACAGACACTTGCAAAATTAATGAGAAGATAAGAGCAGTTACTAGAAAACTTAAATGCTGCTTAAAATGCTGTGGGTTTTTACCTCCAAGGGATCCCCTCTAAATCTGATTTAAGTCAAGTAACTGGCATGCAGTTCAGATAGCTTAGCAGAGGGAACACATGATTGACCATATCTGGCACACAGATGTTTCGGTTTGCATTTGATAACTAGCCAGCAAACAAGCAGATGCCACATTGTAGAAGGGAATCTTCCACAGATGTTTCTCAGAGAGAGTGAAGTTCGCCCTCGGTAGATAAATAGCCATTCTCACTCCTTCTCAGAGTACGTGCTAGACAGTGGGCAACCCAAATACAGAACAATAATTTTGTCAAGAGCTAATGTATATGTAGACTAGTTAGCACAAAAATAATCTTTCTGTGATGTAAAGGAACACTGAGTTTGCATAGCTAGGACTGTCCTATTTTAAACTAATTTGCGGGGGGGTGGGGGAGCCTATCTGTTATGTTCTAGAGAACACAGAATTTGTGCCTTAACAGATTTTGCTGCTGAATCTGGTACTGATGATGACAGTCCTGCTGCTACTTAGATCATTAATAATGGTCACCCACAAAATTTCCATCTCTTGAGCATCATGAACACATAGCATGGAAAATCTATCATTTGCACTGTGCCATGCAGAATCTAAACTTATATTTACGTAAGTCATGCCCACGTGGTGTGGCACTCTGTCCCCCTTCAGTGGTGGCTAGGCCATATAGAGGTTGATGAGCCTGCTACAGCCCTAGCTAAGAGACCTGGGTCTTCTAGTTGAGGCAGTAGAGGCTCATGCATTAAGATCCAGAGCTCCCAGGTCAATACTCACCACAGACAGCCCATCAAGGGGTGTCAACATTACATTTAAAAAAAACAAATATTTCTAGTAGTAAAAGGCTATCATCAAGTGGCTCAGAGGCTTGGTATAAAACTTTGAGGCCCCCCTTTTCTGGTCCTTTCATAGCCTTGTGAAAGGGAGAGAGGAATAGTTCTTTCTAAACCTTAAAGTACATTTGGGTTCAGTTCAAGGGATGTGCCAACATATAGCTTAGCTCTTATTTCTCTGAACCTGGCGCACAGTTGTGAAAATAATCTTCTTCCCAGATAAGTACACTTCTGTATTTGTTTTTTTCCCAGTGACAGCTCAACTAAAGCAATAGAGCAGGGGTAGGAAACCTGTTGCTCAGGGCTACCTGTGCGGTTCAGTTGTTAAATATGACAGCTTTCTTCATAACCGAATGGATTCAGTTCGGTTGCTAATTGTGTAAAGGTATGTGAGGCACCCTTGCCCCTCAGCGTCTTATAACCCCACTTCCCCACTCAAGGAACTCCCAACACAAGTACTCAGTGAAAGCAGTGTAATATGAAGCAAATAGCAATACTTCTCTGCTGTGATGTAGTCATTCCTCACCTCTGCTAGCCTTTAACGGATTGTTGAAATCCTTGCTTATAATTAATTGGCGCAGATATTCAGACCACTTTGGCATTCTGTGTATAAATCTTAATACGTGATCAGAATAATATTTGTCTATTGTATAGGCAATGTAAGACTTAAGGTGTGCTTGTTTATTCTCTCCCCCACTCCTTTTTTTTCCCCCTTGCCTTTTTTTCAAACATCTCTCACTTTTTCTTTTGGAAATGAAGTTTTAAATTTTTTAAATAAATGGGATGGATGGGTCACCATTAATAAAGTGGTACTGCCCAAGCTAGTAATGCCCCTGCTCTTGAAAAGATACTCATATTTACTAACTAGCTAGATTAGATGTGCATACAGCCGGGGGAGAAATTTCATTGTCAATGGCTAGAATTAGATGGGATTGAGTATTTTCTCTACAAAATCTAGGTCATTTCTCCCTGGTCTCTTCTCTTACCAGTAGACCATATTTTCTCAGATTGGTAGCTAACATGGCCTTTGCTGTTCCTCATGAGTAAGGTTTGTTCTTTTGAGGGCTAATACAAATTGTGATAATGGGCAAAGCAGCAATACAAGTGGCTGGAATGTCACTCCGACTCAAATTCCTCTGTACAATGTTTGATGGTGGGATCAGCTAGAGATATGTATGAATAACTTTTCTGTCCTGCAATTTTGTATTTGTTATACTAGGAATTCATGCATGTAGAATGGGGACCTAAGATAGTGTTGTGGAGATATAAAACAGCTCTGGAGTGTGAAGCATGCACACCCAGAGAGACTGGATGGAAAATATTTAGACTATTTTCAGAGTAGCAGCCGTGTTAGTCTATATTCGCAAAAGAAAAGGAGTACTTGTGGCACCTTAGGGACTAACCAATTTATTTGAGCACAAGCTTTTGTGAGCTATAGCTCACTTCATCAGATGCAACTCACCAGAGCTGGGATTGTACCTTCTTTTCTGTTTGGAAAATGCCCAGGAGATACTAAAGAAAAATTTGTGATAATATACCTGTATCTATATGTTAGTTCAGCTTTCTTTAGTTTAACTGAGATGGTATAAAAAAATTTTACAATGAATTGTAAGGAAATATGTGCCCAGGTATAACTTATTGATGGGACATATACTTCTGCTTCATAAAAGAAATGTCAGTGTTTTAAAAGAAATAAAAATAGATGGTGTGGCAGTTGGTCCATTGTATGATGCTGAATTGAAGGGAAATCTATTCACATTGGACCTAGAAAATACTATATAAGGAAAATGCCCTTTTTATTAGTTTGATTTTCAGCGAGTAAATTGTCACTAACAATAAACGCAGTCTTATACTATCCTTCAACAAAAAAACTTTGAAAACAGACTCCAACGAGAGACTGCTGAATTGGAATTAATTTGCAAATTGGATACAATTAACTTAGGCTTGAATAGAGACTGGGAATGGTTGATTCATTATAAAAAGTAACCTATTTCCCCTTGTTTATCCCCTCCCCCCCTCCCCCCCCACAGTTCCTCAGACGTTCTTGTTAAATCCTGGATTTGTGCTGGAAATGGCCCACCTTGATTATCATACACACTGTAAGGAGAGTGATCACTTTAGATAAGCTATTACCAGCAGGAGAGTGGGGTGGGGGGAGAGAAAACCTTTTGTAGTGATAAACACCCATTTTTTCATGGTCCGTGTGTATAAAAACAAACATCTTCTGTATTTTCCACAGTATGCATCCGATGAAGTGAGCTGTAGCTCACGAAAGCTTATGCTCAAATAAATTGGTTAGTCTCTAAGGTGCCACAAGTACTCCTAGTCTTATACTAGTTATACAACAAAAACATCCTATCTGTTGTATCACTGGTTGATCTTGGATACGGCTATATATTCTGTAAAATGGCCAGCAAAGAAGGCAGACGATCAGCATAGTCAAAGGTATCTCCCTCCTCTGCAGCATGTGATGTATGCCTGGCTTCCACCCACCTGGACATCAAGAATACCATTCTTTTCACCAGGCCACAATGTATCCCATATTGTAAGGAAACATTGTGCCAAGAAAAAACACCACCAGAAACATTGCAATTTACAGTGCTGAAATTATACTGGATTAAATAACTAGAAGTATTTGAGCAATAGAGTAAAATTAACTAATTGGTAGTGTAATCTCTCTAATGATCACATGTAATATTATATTTTTGTATGTCCTACCTAATCACATCCCTAGGTTCCTTAGGTTTATACTATGTCTTCCTCCTTTGATGAAGAGCCATGGGGGAAAAGGGATATGCACAGTCCTGGATGCCGGCAGATTATGGCATGAAAGCATTATGTTAAAGCTGTTTCAAATTATAAAGCATGTAGGAAAACAAAATCTCTTAATAGGATTCACTGGTGATGGTGGGTATGGGGGTGTGTGTGAGAGGTTGATAGTATTTGTTATTCCCCTCAACTATTTGTGTATAGGTTCTCTTTATACTCACTTTTCTTCCAAATGGTGGTGGGGAAATGGCCAAGATTAGCCAAAGTAAATAATCCAGAAAATTGTACCCTTGCCTGTAGACAAAGCCTGTTGACATAGCCTGTAGACATTGTGCACTACTTTTGGAGCAAGTCCCTTGAAATCTGAGATCAGTCAGAGTTCCTGAGGTCCTTCCTAAATCTTAGCAAACAGCACCACTGCTAAATATTCAGAGATGAAAGACTATATTGTGTATGGGTTTTTTTTAATAAATACTTCCATAGCAGCTTTCATTTGTGGTCCAGAAAACACTTTACAAACACTAATATAGTAAACTTCATAACACCTCTGCACAGTAGTTAATTATTACTCCATTTTACAGATGGGAAAATTGAGACACAAAAGGATAAAGTGATTTGCCCAATACAATAGAACCCAAAATTCCTAACTTTCATTCCCTACCATATTAGATGGGGTTTTTCTTATTGTGATTTGGAAGTGCTGTGTGAGTACTTCATTCCTTCATTGTGTACAGCATGAATGTGTTTGCATTACTATCTGTGTAAAATAGAGATAGATACATACACATCTCAGAAGTTGAGAAACAATTTCCTTTAAAAGTTATTTCTTTTGTTCAGGATAATTTACAACATATGTTTTTGTGAATCTGCCTAGGGCATCAAGCCTGATGTGGTTAGGTTAACTTTAGTGCCAGAGTCTTTCACTCATGACTTCATGCAGCAGTTGAGCTTTCCTAAAGTTCTAAACCCACATTATGCCTGTGGTGCTTCTTTGCATTATAACTCCTTTTAACATTTTTACATGACAGAAAGTCAGATGTTGGAGGAAGCCTTCAGAGGAATTTAGGATATCAGCTCAATTTGTCTGAGATAAACAGGAGGAGTTTGGATGTGTTGAGCAGTTTTGCCAAGAGGAGATTTGTCCTTAACAATCATAACAACTTTTTGGTTGAGTGGATCTGTGACATCTTCATTTAAATTTTCCAAAGATGGACTTCATTTTCCCCCTGAAACCAAACCTCAGTTACTAGTAATACAATGTGTAAAATAGTTGAGTCCACTGCGGTCCAAACAAATTTAACTTTGAAAGAGTTGTTTTTAAAAATAACCTATTTCTGTTTGATTATTAAAATGTAGTTTTTAAAATGATTTTTTCACATTTCTGTTAAACATAGTTTAGTTGTTGCACTAACTGCTTTGCTGATGATGCTGAATGTGTGTAAATTCTGGCAGCAGATCCTTTTATAACCAAATACCACTTAAAATGAATGGAATAGTACCAGTTACGTCCCACCTTAAGACTGTTGGAAATACATAATATGCCTTTCAGCAATGGTGGTAGCGGGAAAGAAATATCTCTTTAGTACTAAATCTTTAAGATCTACAGTTGTCTGAGTTTCTATTTCCAGCAAATGACATGCTTTAAATGTTCAGGTTTTCCTCTGTGTACATTTTTGCAGTAACAAAGTATAGAGATTAAAAGAATAGATCAAATCCCTAAAATGTGCTGTGGAGAATCTGTTTTTTACGGCTAGATTGATTTTAAAAAAAAAAGGAACTCTGTTAAAACCTTGGGTAAAAGTTTATATTTCTTGCAGCAGCCTCTGCATGTGAAATGTAGTTGGCAAGTATTTTTATGTGTGCCTGTTAGTTTGAATGCACGATGCTGATCTGTTTTTTGTCCTCCCTGACGGTTATTATATCCTAATGGGTGCAACACTGCACTAATGATCCTTGTATATATAAATTCTTCTTGTTGTGTGCAGACACCATAGGGCCACATAAAAATGTTTGCCTCAATTTCCCTGCAAAAAAAGAGCTCAGAAACCAGACTTGGCCAAGTAACAGATTTTTAAAGGTAGAGGAACCCAATAAAATTACCAGCTTTGCACAGCGTGAGTCTACTTCCTTTTGACATATTGTGAGGTGTAGGTGAAATATTCTAACTGAACTGACAGTGTAAGGAGGACAGCTAACTAGAAGGCAAGATAAAAGTAAAAACCACCAATGATGATTGATATTGCAGTAGCTATTAATTGTTTTGGAACCTCTTTTGTAGATTTCTGACACTTCACCTTTATAACTTACTCCTATGCAAGTCTTGGTGTAATGAGATTTAATCTAGTAAAGTCAAATTTACTGTATCAGGGAGTAATTTTTAATACAGTCGTTTCTTGAGACCTGAGTCACAAAATGTTTTTTAAGAGGATTAAGGAGCTTTAGCTTCATCTAGCTTTGAAGAAAAAAGTAAAAATCATCACAGAATGCTTCTTTCATATAGTTCAATGAATGTTGTTAAAATGGCACCAATTCAAATGAGGTTATGAAACATATTGTGAGTTTATTGCACACACTTGAAGTATGGTATATAAAGCTCAGGGTTCAGATACTGTGCAACTGGGAACTTGGGGATCATTGCCATCACTCCAGAATTTGAGAGGCGGGGGGTAAGAAACCAAGCAAATTGTTATGATTGTACATTTTTCCATTTTTGTACAGTGCTTCCAACATGAAGGATGCTAGTGTTGTTGAGAGTGGGTGAAGAAAAGACATAGGGCTAGATTATTAAAGGTATTTAGGCACCTACAGATGCAGAAAGATGACTAGAAGTATTTTCAAAAGCACATGGATGCCCAACTGCCACTTTTGAAAATCCCACAAGAGATCTACATGATTCTTTAGGTGCCTGAATATATTTAAAAATCTGGCCCTTAGGCCCCAATTCAGTTGATAGCAGGTGAGCTCAACTGTCTGCCTGTGCCTTAGCAATAACTGCAATAAGTCAGAAAGCAGTATCTCCGTGCTGTTTAATACAAGTAATCAGTTGTTCAAAAGATAAATTAACTCATGCTCATCTTCCTTTGTATTTTAAGCTTAATATTGATTATTATTGATTCAGTTTTAGGTCTGTTTATATATCAGAATATATTGGAATATTTTATTTTTTCCCCTTATCATTTTGAGGCTCAATGATTGGCTTAATCCTCTCAGTTTATTTTAATGTGACTGGTTATTGTACTCTTCTGTATTTAGCAATAGTTATATTTGGGTATTTAGCATAAAAATGAAAAATGTCCGTAATGTTGGAGCCTTTTCTGTCCAGTAAACCATCCTCCATTTGGAGATATAAGCACTAATATAACAACAATCCTGATTTTTGAGTTATCATTCTTGTACTTTCTGTAATTTAAACCGCCAGTTATAATTATATTTCTGTACATTTAAGATCTTTGTCATTAATTACTACTTTTCTCATCCATAGAAGTAGTAAAAATTGTTGTACATTGCTTCATTGCAAATCCATTTACCAGTTTGAACTAAACAACTATACGTACTGTAGAAGCTGATGGAAAGACATACCGGTGAAATCTACTAAAAAAAATAATAAAAATCTTCCCTTTTTAAATACATTTTTCAATAGCCCAAGGTTGGATGGGAGAGGAATGAAACTGAGAGGGGAAAATTTAAGCTAAAAATCAGAAAAATGTCTTGATAATGAGATATATTAGGCTGTAGAAATGATCTTTCAAGAGAAGTCCCAGTCTCTTGGGACCTTTTGAAATTGGACTGGATAGTACATTAGAAAACGTCTTATATAGAACAAGCTTCAATTGGCAGGTAGATGATCTAATAAATTCCATCTCTAACTATGTTTATTTGAATATAAAGTAATTAGCTTAGCTGTTTAGTTTTTTTGTATTTGTCTAAACATTTTAGTTCTAAAAATGGGACAAATATAGAAGTATTCTTCCTTTTTTTCCATTGGTAATACCTTTCTCCCTGCCACTTTCCTTCCCCTCTAGCCAAGATGTAATGTCAACAACAGATGGAATCATAATTGACAGACAAAATTTTAAAGCCTTCTAAATGTCACTGATCGTTTTAATAAAATTAATTAGCCTGCCACAGAGAAAATTTACTAGCCTGCTGGTTAATTTCACAATGTAAAATCGTGGGGTAGGAGGGAGTGGGGGAGAAACCTTATTACTTTTGAATAATTATTTAAAGATGTGTGCCTTGCCTAATTCAAACATCATCGATGGCGAATGCAACAACAGCTTTTTATATCTTTTAAAATTGCAAGTGATCACATCTCAATATATAAGTGAGGAAATCAAATACAGCTGAAATTTAAAGGTATCGATCGGGTACCAACTAATGATAATCCACTGGTCACATAGAAAACTACTGAAACCTAAGTTTTGGTGGTGATGCTATTAATATTCCTATTACTATTCAATGTAAGCAAATAATTTAGATTCAGGATACAAAGTGACTTGAAATTATATGCCTAAATTAATTTAATGTTCTGAATCTTGATAAAAACACATTTTGTTTTCAGAAGAAATGAGATCTTTAGTCAGTTCTGTGACATTACATAAAAAATCTTATTGGCAGCGAATATTCACTTCACAGTGTACCTAATATACCTGTAGTCTGATTTAGTTTTGAAAAACATGACTAATGTAGTGCCTAAATTAAATTGCAGTGAGACACGCAGATGATAGAATTAAATACCATGAAGTTCAGATCTTCAGTAGGAACTAGTTTAGCCTTTTTCCTTTTTTTTTTTTTTTAAATTCCATTGGGCAAATGAAGTGAACAGTAATCTGCTGAATAGAGAAGTTCATATATCTCTATTAGAGCTGATTGGAAATTTCCCCACAGAACAGGTTTCCAATGAAAAATGCTGCTTTAACAAAATCAAAACATTCTGTAGGAACATGTCAGTTCTGTCAATGTTTGAGAGAAACCTGCCTGGCTTCCTGCCAGCTCACCTGCTCACCTCCCCAAGCTTCCCAGCTCTTCAGCAGCCCACCTATCAGGCTGCTGGGGATCCAGCAATTCCAGGCTCCACGCCAGCCTAGCCTACCAGGGCTTCTAGCCTCTTGACTCCTTGACATCCTGGCTGTTAAGAAGCCAGAGAATCCAGGTTCCCCAGCTGGCCAGCTCCTTGGAGTGCCAGGCAGCCAACTGGCCACTTCCTTGGCTCCTTGTTGTCTAGCTCCCCAAGCAACCCAGGATGCTGGGTGGCCAGCTGATCAGCTCCCTGGGTTCTTAGGCTCCCAAGCAGCCTGTCCCAAATTGGGAAAAAGTCAAAACATTAATCTTTCAAGTGAGCTACATTTTTAAAAAGTCCATTTCTGGAGAACAGTAATGAATTTTTTCAGCTTTCTCCTGGAGCAACTCCCATCCCAGGCTAGGTCCCCAGGCTGCCTGACTCCCTGGGCAGCCAGTTCCCCGACTGCCTAGGTGCCCATCTCAATGGCCCAACCTATAGAGCCACTTGCATTGGGAGTCAGGCAGCCCCAGGAGCAAGCTGAAAAAATTCATTACAGTTCTCTGAAACTTAATGTTTTGAAAATTCAACTCCTGTGACATATTTAGAATTTTTGATTTTCTCCCAATTTGGGACAAAAAAAAATCAAAAACTTCAAAAAAATTTTCTGGAGTTCAATTCTGTTTTCTGTCCAGTTGTGTTACCTAGATATGCAAGATATGTTACCTAGAAAACAGGTTAACCCAATATGTTTTTTTAGTGTGTAATTTTTTATTTTATCCTTTACAGCTACACTAAATGTGGATGACTCCATAGTCGACCTGGAAACACTGGAAGCACTGTATGAGAATGTAAGTATGACAGGAAAACATGTGTAAGAGCACAATATTCATAGTTTCAGATTTTTACCAAGTGCAAACACACACAAAAAATAAATACAATTTTATTTTGTGACTGTATTACACAAGAGAGAGTATATAAAAATTGATTTTTCTTAGGGAATGTAAGAGTATTAGTGGATATCATCAAAATGTAGTTAGCCAACACAATGCATGTATTTTGCCAGATCAAGTCTCCCAGTGGGAATATAAACCAATCCAATCCAATTGGAGCTGGATTAAGATTAAATAAATTGCAACAAAAGACATTGCATGACCTGTCATCTTCTCCCCCACAAAATATTGGCCTCCCACCACAAAGAGGCTCCTTCTCACTGTCTATATCTTCTCTCACTCCTATCATACCTTGGGCAGACTTTTCCTTCTCCCCTCCCCTTGTTTCACTTTTCTTTAAGTCATAGCCTGGGAGGGTGTCCCCTTTCCAGATCTTCCCCCCCTCAAACTTTAAGTCTACTTTTAAGCCATAATATATGATTTGCTTTGTCTTGCCTGACCGAGCCAACTATTCTACAACACAGTGCAGTGTGCAATAGCTTTCTATTTGGTAACCAGGAAGCTCTAGAGGGAGTTGAGTTATGAGGCAGAGTAACTGGCAGAGGAAGGGGAAGCAAAGCATCTACAGGACGCTGCCAGGAGATATCTTTGACCTTGAAGTGTTTAAGCTCTGGGAAGGAATATTCCCAATCTCGTTGTGGGGAAGGGGTTTTCTCTACTCTCTCTCTCTAATCTGTAAAATGGGAAGGTAAATGTGGAAACATGTTTAGGGGCTGTTTTTGGAAACTGGAGTATAGGACAATTTGAAGGCCTTCTGTAATGTAAGATTTAGAACTGGTGCACAGAGGTATTAATCTGCTATGCAATAGAATAAATTTGATTTTGTATTATGACCTTCATAAAACAGTATCATAGAATGCTTCACGGAATTAAATAATACAGGTGCAAAATTCAACTACAAAATGAAAATAGAGAAATAGTTATGTGAATGTGGTGATGGGTTTATGGCAACTTTCTGTATTTATATCCTGCTGGCTATGAAAAGGGGGTCTCTGTCATGAGAGCACTTGCCCCTACAGTGAGGGAAACAGCATTATAGGTGCAAATGCTGGCTAGGCTGTAGTTAAAGGAGAAAATCCTCAGAAAAGTTCTTCAGTAGGATCCAGCCAAGATAAATATAATGACAAAGCAGAGAAAATAAGTCTTGAATCACATAGGTGAGAAACATTGAAAGATATCAAGTGTTCTTCATAATTCAACTCTGTCTCCTGATCTGTATACTAAGTATCATTCCTGGGGGATGTTGGGGAAAAAAAGAGAGTACAAAATGTAAAAATGGTGACCATTTACGAATGTTCTCATTTTAGCAGAGCCACAAAGTTCAGCTGCAGACCTCAATCTCCCCAAAGTTTGGGACTCTTTGGGTCTTGAGTAGTGGTTTGGGCCTACCTCTTATTTTCTGAATAATTTTTCATGTTCCTGTATGGTGTCTTACAAGTGACACATAGGCAACTCAGTATAGAGTTACAATGAAAATGAAATACAAATTATACTGTGTTGAATTGTACTCTATTGAATGTAAGCAGAAAGAAAAAATGTTTATCAACATTACTTTGAGAAAGGAGGGGAATGCCTATAGAAATAGTACAGAGTACCCTGTTCATCTTTTATATTACCTCACTTCTGCACTACAGAAACTTGTGTACATGTGGGAATGTGGAAAAGCAGTGACTTTTGGTAAGGAAGCCTGAACAAATTTAATTATATTGAATCAAGTCCTTACCAAATTTGGAAAAAAATGAGCATTACTGGTAGAATAGGGGACAACTTAAATAAAGCAGTAAGCCAACTTAAGTAAGTAAAACCAACTTAAGTAAAGCAGATGAAGGATTTGTTGAATAAGGCATGTTCTCAACTTTATCAAGAAACTTTATGAGACAAAAAAACCCTGCATAATTGTAAAATTATTACTGATATCAGGATGAGAATACATTTTACTGATCACATTTTTGTATCTTTTGACCTTGAGCAAAAGACAATGGCATGAGTTTAGCATATAGATTCACTTTCAGTCACACTAATATATATAGAATACATGAAGTGAGGCTCTGCATTTTCAGTAGCATGTATGATATTGGGGAAAGTATGTAAAAAGAGAATGGGTGGGGTTTTTAGAGATCAGCAAATAAGAAGATGGGTTGATTGTATTTAAAAGGAAAGCTTCTTATTGCTAGTTTCTAATTATAATCACACAGAGAGCGCAAAAGGATGAACTGGAGAAAATAAAGCAGTATTATGAGACTTCAAAAGAAGAGGAACTGAAGCTCTTGGACAAACCAGAACAGTAAGATTTAAAAAAATATATTTTTCCATTATGCAGAATCGCCATTTGCTAGGAGGCCGAGGGAGTGTAGGGACAGAAATCTGGCTGGTTAAGTCTTAAAAAATCCTTATTTCAAGAGATGGTGTGAAAAGTGATTATATAGTCCCTTTTTTGATGTACTGTGTATAACTTTCTATTGACTGGGACCACTACGACAGATGAAATATACTAATTTTGCTATGTGACCTTGAGGCAGTCACAATTTCTGTGCCTGCATGCTCTCATTTTTAAAATGCTTTATCTTCCTCTCCTAGGTATTGAGGCTGAATTAATATTTGTAAAGCAGTGACGTGCTTGGATGGAAAGGTGCCATAGAATTTGCTGTTATAATAAACCCCAAAAGCAAAATTCAAATTGCTCGAATTCCCAAATGGAATTATAATCCTATCATTCAGAATGAACCTGTCTTTTATTAAAACAATGTATTTGATCCCAAATTTATGCCGAGCACTAGTTTCTGCTCCCTCCGTGCTGCTCCTTCCTCTTTACTGCTCTCCTCCTCCTCCACTGGCCCCCATCACTCTCCTTACCACCTGTGTTCCCACACTGAGGCCCCACTTTTCTACTCTTCACTATGCTGCTGCTCAGTCATCTTTGGTATAAGAGAGTGGGAGGAAATATGTGGATGATGAAGGAGGAACGGAGGCAGCAGAGATGGCATCTGAGTGTGAGAGCTGGGACACAGAGGGGATATGTTTTTACGTAGTTTCTTTAAGGCTGGAGGTTGGTGTTGGAGGGCAGAAAGATTTTTCTCCTTTCCTACCATCAGAGCAAGCCAAGCAGCTGTTGCTGACATCTGCATATGGGGGAATAGGTTAACGTCTGAGGGTATGAATATCTCCCAAATATTAAGACCTCAGAATACGAATGTCCTTCAAATTTATATACAATCTTGTTCATCTATCCCTTGTCTTTGTGCTTTCATTGACCACACTCAGATGATCCTTGGCCTACAGCATGATACTTTGTGACTATTTGATATTTCACAGAGTCTAAATCTTTGGCAACCTATTTGCTATATCTCTGAGGGTATGTCTACACTACAAAATTAGGTCGAATGTATAGAAGTAGGTTTTGTAGAAAGCTTTTTTATACAGTTGATTGTGTGAGTCCCCACACAAATGCTCTAAGTGCATGTAGTTGGCGGAGTGTGTCCACCGTACTGAGGCAACCGTCGACTTCCGGAGCGTTGCACTGTGGGTGGCTATCCCACAGTTCCCGCAGTCTCCACCGCCAATCTGAATTCTGGGTAGAAATCCCAGTGCCTGATGGGGCTAAAACATTGTCGCGGGTGGTTCTGGGTACATATCGTCAGGCCCCCGTTCCCTCCCTCCCTCTGTGAAAGCAAGGGCAAACAATCGTTTTGTGCCTTTTTTCTTGAGTTACCTGTGCAGACACCATACCACAGCAAGCATGGAGCCAGCTCAACTAACCGTCACCGTGTGTCTCCTGGGTGCTGGCAGACGTGGTACTGCATTGCTACACAGCAGCAGTTTATTGCCTTTTGGCAGCAGACAGTGTAGTATGACTGGTAGCCGTCATCGACGTAGTCCTGGGTGCTCTTTTAATCGGGCGCCTGGGCAAACATGGGAGTGACTCAACCAGGTCATTTCCCTTGTTTCATCTCATGGCGATTCAGTCCTACCAGCAGTGCACTGTCTTTTAATCTGCAGGGAACAGAAGATGATGGCCAGTAGTCATACTGCACCGTCTTCTGCTGAGCACCCAGGTGTTCACGATGGCTAGCAGTTGTACTGCAGAGTCTGCTGCCATCAAGATGTATAAAGATAGATGAAGTGGCTCAAAACAAGAAATAGACCAGATTTGTTTTGTATTCATTTTCTCCTCCCTCCCTCCCTCTGTGAAATCAACGGCCTGCTAAACCCAGTTTTGAGTTCTATCCTTGAGGTTTTGAGTTCTATCCTTGAGGGGTCCATTCAGTTTCTCGCAAAGCTACCCCCTTTGTTGATTTTAATTCCCTGAAAGCCAACCCTGTAAGCCATGTTGTCAGACGCCCCTCCTTCCGTCAGGGCAACGGCAGACAATTGTTCCACGCCTTTTTTCTGTGTAGACGCCATACCACGGCAAGCATGGAGCCCGCTCAGATCACTTTGGCAATTAGGAACACATTAAACACCACACGCATTATCCAGCAGTATATGCAGCACCAGAACCTGGCAAAGCGATACCGGGCGAGTAGGCAACGTCAGCATAGTGACGTGAGTGATGAGGACATGGACACAGACTTCTCTCAAAGCACGGGCCCTGGCAATGTGGGCATCATGGTGCTAATGGGGCAGGTTCATGCGGTGGAATGCCGATTCTGAGCTCGGGAAACAAGCACAGACTGGTGGGACCACATAGTGTTGCGGGTCTGGGATGATTCCCAGTGGCTGCGAAACTTTCGCATGCATAAGGGCACTTTCATGGAACTTTGTGACTTGCTTTCCCCTGCCCTGAGGTGCAAGAATACCAAGATGAGAGAAGCCCTCACAGTTGAGAAGCGAGTGGCAATAGCCCTGTGGAAGCTTGCAAAGCCAGACAGCTACCGGTCAGTCAGGAATCAATTTAGAGTGGGCAAATCTACTCTGGGGGTTGCTGTGATGCAAGTAGCCAACGCAATCAAAGATCTGCTGATATCAAGGGTAGTGACCCTGGGAATTGTGCAGGTCACAGTGGATGGCTTTGCCGCAATGGGATTCCCTAACTGTGGTGGGGCCATAGACGGAACCCATATCCCTGTCTTGGCACCGGAGCACCAAGCTGGAGAGTTCATAAACTGCAAGGGGTTCTGCAAGCACTGGTGGATCACAAGGGACGTTTCACCAACATCAACATGGGATGGCCGGGAAAGGTACATGACGCTCGCATCTTCAGGAACTCTGGTCTGTTTCAAAAGCTGCAGGAAGGGACTTTATTCCCAGACCAGAAAATAACCTTTGGGGATGTTGAAATGCCTATAGTTATCCTTGGGGACCCAGCCTACCCCTTAATGCCATGGCTCATGAAGCCATACACAGGCAGCCTGAACAGTAGTCAGGAGCTGTTCAACTACAGGCTGAGCAAGTGCAGAATGGTGGTAGAATGTGCATTTGGATGTTTAAAAGTGTGCTGGTGCAGTTTACTGACTCGGTTAGACTTCAGCGAAACCAATATTCCCACTGTTATTACTGCTTGCTGTGCGCTCCACAATATCTGTGAGAGTAAAGGGGAGACATTTATGGCGGGGTGGGAGCTTGATGCAAATCGCCTGGCTGCTGGTTATGCACAGCCAGACACCAGGGTGGTTAGAAGAGCACAGGAGGGCGCGGTGTGCATCAGAGAAGCTTTGAAAACCCGTTTCATGTCTGGCCAGGCTACGGTGTGAAAGTTCTGTTTGTTTCTCCTTGATGAAACCCCCCCTGCCCCTTGGTTCACTCTACTTCCCTGTAAGCTAACCACCCTCCCCACCTCCCTTGGATCACCAATTGCAGAGGCAATAAAGTCATTGTTGCTTCACATTTATGCATTCTTTATTCATTCATCACACAAATAGGGGGATAACTACCAAGGTAACCCAGGAGGGGTGGTGGAGGAGGGAAGGACAAGGCCACACAGCACTTTAAAAGTTTAAAACTTTAAAACTTATTGAATGCCAGCCTTCTGTTGCTTGGGCAATCCTCCTGGGTTGAATGGCTGGGTGGCCGGAGGCCCCCCCACCGCGTTCTTGGGCATCTGGGTGAGGAGGCTATGGAACTTGGGGAGGAGGGTGGTTGGTTACACAGGGGCTGTAGTGGCAGTCTGTGCTCCTGCTGCCTTTCCTGCAGCTCAACCATACACTGGAGCATATTGGTTTGATCCTCCAGCAGCCTCAGCATTGAATTCTGCCTCCTCTAATCATGCTGCCACCACCTTAGAGCTTCAGCCCTCTCTTCAGCCCACCACCTCTCCTCCTGGTTATTTTGTGCTTTTCTGCACTCTGACATTGTCTGCCTCCTCACATTCGTCTGTGCTCTGTCAGTGTGGGAGGACAGCATGAGCTCAGAGAACATTTCATCACGAGTGCATTTTTTTCACCTTCTAATCTTCGCTAGACTCTGGGAAGGAGAAGATCCTGTGATCCTTGAAACACATGCAGCTGGTGGAGAAAAAAAAAGGAACAGTGGTATTTAAAAAGACACATTTTATAGAACAATGGGTACACTCTTTCGTGGTAAACCTTGCTGTTAACATTACATACATAGCACATGTGCTTTCGTTCCACGGTCGCATGTTGCCTCCCCACTCCGTGTGGCTAGCCCCTCCTGCATCTCCGTGGCTAACAGCGGGGAACATTTCTGTTCAGCCACAGGCAAACAGCCCAGCAGGAACGGGCATCTCTGAATGTCCCCTTAATAAAAGCACCCTATTTCAACCAGGTGACCATGAATGATACCACTCTCCTAAGGATAACACAGAGAGATAAAGAACGGATGTTGTTTGAACGCCAGCAAACATACACTGCAATGCTTTGTTCTGCAATGATTCCCGAGTACGTGCTACTGGCCTGGAGTGGTAAAGTGTCCTACCATGGTGGATGGAATAAGGCTGCCCTCCCCAGAAACCTTTTGCAAAGGCTTTGGGAGTATATCCAGGAGAGCCACGAATGCCAGGGCAAATTAATCATTAAACATGCTTGCTTTTAAACCATATACAGTGTTTTAAAAGGTACACTCACCAGAGGTCCCTTCTCTGCCTGGCAGGTCCGGGAGGCAGCCTTGGTGGGTTCGGGGGGTACTGGCTCCAGGTCCAGGGTGACAAACAGTTCCTGGCTGTCGGGAGAACCGGTTTCTCCACTTGCTTGCTGTGAGCTATCTACAACCTCATCATCATCATCTTCCTCGTCCCCAAAACCTGCTTCCATGTTGCCTCCATCTCCATTGAAGGAGTCAAACAACACGGCTGGGGTAGTGGTGGCTGAACCCCCTAAAATGGCATGCAGCTCATCATAGATGTGGCATGTTTGGGGCTCGGACCCGGAGCGGCTGTTTGCCTCTCTGGTTTTCTGGTAGGCTTGCCTCAGCTCCTTCAGTTTCACACGGCACTGCTTCGGGTCCCTGTTATCGCCTCTGTCCTTCATGCCCTGGGAGTTTTTGACAAATGTTTTGGCATTTCGAAAACTGGAATGGAGTTCTGATAGCACGGATTCCTCTGCCCATACAGTGATCAGATCCCATACCTCCCATTCGGTCCATGCTAGAGCTCTTTTGCGATTCTGGGACTCCATCATGGTCACCTCTGCTGATGAGCTCTGCATGGTCACCTGCAGCTTGCCACGCTGGCCAAACAGGAAATTGAAATTTGAAAGTTCGCAGGCCTTTTCCTGTCTACCTGGCCAGTGCATGTGAGTTGAGAGTGCTGTCCAGAGCGGTCACAATGGAGCACTCTGGGATAGCTCCTGGAGGCCAATACCGTCTAATTGCATCCACAGTACCCCAAATTCGACCCATCAAGGCCGATTTCAGCGCTAATCCCCTTCTCGGGGGGTGGCGTAAGGAAATCGATTTTAAGAGCCCTTTTAAGTTGAAAAAAAGGGCTTCGTCGTGTGGACGGGTGCAGGGTTAAATCGATTTAACTTTGCTAAATTCGACCTCAACTCCTAGTGTAGACCAGGGCTGAGTGAAATAAATATAAGCACATTTTATGTCCTGGAAAATATGAATCATGCTTAGTGTTCTGGAATTATAAGAGGCCATGCCTAGTTTTGTAAATCATGGTGGGGAGGGGTTGGTCCACGTTAGTCACCCTGTCAGTTTCATGCTATCATTGTTCTGTAGTTAAAAATGAGGCATTTTAAAGAAACCAATTATTGTTGGTAATTCCAAATAAAATGAGTCTGCTTTCTCACCATCTCGTCTTTATCAAAACAGTTCTTATAATCCTTACCTAATTATCCCATGATTTCACCTGTTATTGAGAGATGTTGATTAAGGAGACTTCTTTTTTTAAATGTTGCTTTAAAATGAAATTATCAACCAGTGGTCAGGAATTAGGGCCTGCAGCTGAGCTTGGGACCAGTTAGTTGACCTCAGCTGAACACCTCGATAGACCAAACCTACCAGGCCTGCTTTGAAGCCAAGGAACAGCAGCCCTGGCTGCTGCTCAGTGCTTTTCTTGCAGCTGCAGCTGCTCCTGTGCCTGCCTTGTTCCCAGCCTTGCTCCTGCCCTGCTCCAGTCTGTTCAAGAGCTGCTCTCCTGCTTGGTTCTTGACTCTGGCTCTGACTACTGACCTCTGACTCCAGCTCTAAGTGACTAAGCTTGATCACCCACTGCTGCAACCACTAGGCCTGACCACCCACATCCCATTCCATGACAGTTTGAGCATCCTCCTCCTGAAAGAAGGGACAGGTTCTGCTAGCAGAATGGATACTGCTAGGGCCAGTGTCTCCCTGTCAGAGATAGTGAGTCTCTTGCAGAATCTGCAGACTCAGGTCGCTGCCCTGCAGGCCCAGAATGTGGCACCTAGGCATAGGCCATGCCACCTGCAGCTCCAACTCCAGCCACTCGAGAACCAAAAATTTCCCTGCTAGACGAGTTAGCTGGCGACTGCAGTAAGTTCCTCAAGTTTCTGAATTAGTGCTGGCCCTATTTCTGTTGCGCCCTCAGTCATTTCCCCTGTCCACTCCTGAGTAGGACTTATCAGCCTGCTGACTGGAGAGGCATTAGCCTGGGCCTCTCCACTGCTGGAGAATTTGAGTCCTCTTCTGAGCCAATTGAGAATTTTTGTTCAAGCCGTGGCGATGATTTTCAATGACCTGAGTCGCATGCGTATGGAAGAGGCTGCTCTCCAAGCATTGCTGCAGAGGCATTGTCCAGTTGCTCATTATGCCGTGGAGTTTCAACACTTGGTAGCAGCCACCAAATGGAATGAGGCTATGCAGCACTAGCACTGAGCAGGAAGCTCAGCTCAGATGATGAGGTCAAAGATGAGTTGGTGCAGATGGAGCCTCTGACAGGTCAGATGCCCTAATTGAACTGTGCATAAAGACTGACAACTGCCTGATGGAACACCACCAAGTAAGAAGATTAGCTTCCTGACCCTACCAATCACTCTGACTCCAGCCAACCAACTTTCTGTGCCTTCCCCACAGCCTGTGTCCATGCAGGTTGACCAAGCTGGGCCCCGCTTCTCTAACATAGAGGAAAACAGGCCTCAGGCCTGTGCCTATACTGCGGAGAACTGGAACACTTAGCATTGACTTGCCCTGCAGAGGCCCAGTCTGCATCCCAGTCAGGAAGCACCCAGCTCCAATAGAAGGTTTGGCATTCTTCCCCTTGCTCTGGTACCCTGCACCAACATTTATCTGCTGGTACTCTGGCGCCTCAGGTAATTTAATGGACTTGAATTTACGTGAGAGTATAATGTCATCACCAAATGCAAAGTTTCCCTGATTTAATAGTGTCCATTGATGGACCGCTCCTCTCTACAGGCTGCCACTCGCCTAACTGCCCCTTAGAGGTCACTACCCTTCAAGGTCATCAAGAAATTCTTCGGTTTGGATTGATCCATATGCCACATTCTCCTGTTCTCCTCTGTATTCCTTGGTTCATTGCCCATGATCCATATCTCTGCTCGCAGACTGACATGGTGCATTTTAGTTCACCATACTGCTGGGATCTTGCCTCCCAAAATCCAACCACAGAGATAAATACTCTGCTTCTTTGCCTATCTCCCAGGAGATTCCAAGACAGGGGGCTTAGTCTAAAAGGATCCTTCGCAACCCCTATGGTCTCTTCAACAGTCCCAGTGGTACATGCCAAATATCAAGACTTCTCTAACATATTTGACAAAAAGAAAGCTGACATCTTGCTACCTCACTGTATCTCCGACTGCCCTGTTGACCTCCAGCCTGGGGCAGTGATCCCTTTTGGGTGTATCTGTTCTCTCTCAGAAAATGAGTTATAGGCTGTCTGAAGCTATCTCCAAGAAAACTTGCAAAGGGGGTTCATCCATCTCTCTCATTGGTAAGAAGGATGGCTCCCTGTGGCCTTGTGTGGATTAACAGCCATTAAACCATGTTACAGTCCAGAACCAGTAGCCCTTACCAATGAACTCTTTGAGAGACTCTGCTTCACCAAGGTCTTTACCAAGTTGGACCTTTGTGGAGCTTGTAACCCAGTTCGGATTAGAGATAGAGATGAATAGAAGACAGCCTTCACACTTGGTATGGACACTTTAGTACTTGGTTATGCTCTTCAGCTTGTGCAACACTGTGGTGACTTTCCAGTGCTTCATTCATGATCTCTTTAGGGACATGCTGGACCAATTTGTGGTTAGCTACCTCAATGAGATCCTCATTTTTACTGAGGATCTGGTTATCGTGATCAACATGTATGCTGAATCTTAGAAAGATTCTCCTAAAACCACTTGTATGTGATGCTCAAGAAGTGTGAATTTGACCAGGACATGACTGAATTCCTGGGGCATATTGTCTTCCTCAAGGGACAAACTATGGACCCACGCAAGGTGGCATCCATGTCATGGTTGATTTCCTAAGATGGTGCACTTTGTTCTGTGCCATGCCTTCCCTACTGTATCAGAAACAACATGTCTCTTCCTAGAGAATGTCTTCCGTTACCATGGATCACCAACTGGCCTCATGTCGGATCAGAGCTCCTGTTCATCTCCCCTTTTTGGTGGGTATATCTATGATTTCTTGGCATAGAGTCCCTCACCTTTTCTGCCTATCACCCGCAAATCAATGGGCAAACAGAACATATCAGCCAGATTCTAGAATGGTATCTTCACTGTTTTTTTAATTACTAATTTTCCTTGTGGAATTTGCCTACAATAATGCAACCCACGCAAACTTCATTCTTTGCTAACTATGGCTTTAAACCTTGTTTTCATCCAGACATACCCACGAGTTCCCAGGTACCTACCACCATGGACTTGGCTACTCACTTGCTCGAAGTGCACCAAGAATTCAAGAAAAATGTAAGATCTTCTAAAGAAGCTTATAGCACCAGTCTAACCAGGGTCACCAAACTTCCCCAACCTTGTTGTAGGGACAGAGTTTGGTTATCCACCCAGAATCTTAAAGCCCATCAGCCAAACTGGATTACCAGTACCTGGGCCATTTCAAGATCTTGGAACAGGTCAATCCAATAACATGCAATCTGAAGCTACCCAAGGCCCTAAAGATCCATCCTGTATTTTATAACTTCCTTCTAAAGCCTTTTCTGAGAACCCCTTCTTGAACCGCTCCAACCCACTTCCACCATCCATAACCGTTCGAGGGCAGGAGTAATATTTGATCTGATGAATTCTTTCTTCCTAGTAAGTTAGGGGGAAACTCCAGTACCTGGTGGACTGGGAGGGCTACAGTCCAGATGTACAGGCCAGAGAAATGGTGGAGAACGTCTGTGCTGAGCCTGGGACCAGCTAGTTAACCTAAGCTGAACATCTTGATTGACCAGACCCCCTGATTGGCTGAGAAGTGTCACCAGGCCTTCTCTTTAGCCCAGCAGCTGGACCAGGCCAGCACCTGCTCCCTAAAATTCAAAGGTATCTTGACAAATTGGAGAAGTGGGCTACAGACACACAATGAAAGACAAATGTAAGTGCTACATTTAGGGGAGAAAAACCAAATTCACAAATACAGAATGGGAGATAACTAGCTTGGACACAGCATTGCTGAGAAGGATCTGGCACTCGTGGTTGATCACAACCTCAACATGAGTCAGCAATGCGATGCTGTTGCAAAAAAAGTATATGCAGTTTTGGGTTGCATTAACAGAAGCATAGCTGGTAAGTCACAGGATGTGATAGTACCACTCTACTGGACTCTGGTTAGGGTTCAGCTGGAGTTCTGCATCCAACTTTGGTCATTGCTGTATAAAAAGGATGTAGAGAAATTGGAAAGGATCCATAGGCGAGCAACAAAGCTGATCAAAGGAATGGAAGGCAAGCCATATGAGCAGAGGCTGAAGGAACTGGGTATGTTTAGTTTCGAAAAGAGGAGATTAAGGAGAGACATGATATCAGCCTTCAAATACTTGAAAGGCTGCCATTAAAAAGATGGAGAAAAATTGTTCTCTCTTGCCATAGAGATCAGGTCAAGAGGCAATGGATACAAACTACAGCATACCAGGGTTGAGCAGGGGGTTGGACTAGATGACCTCCTGAGGTGTTTTCCAACCCTGATATTCTATGATTCTATACCAGTTTTAGATTAAATCTCAAAATAATCTTCCTAACTGTAAGAACAGTGGAACAAACTGCCTAGGGAAGTGGTGGAAGCTTCACTGGAGGTTTTCAAAAAGAGGCTGGATAGCCATATGTTTTGTATGGTTTAGACACAACAAATCCTGCTTCTTGGCAGGGGTTTAGCTAAATGATCGTTGTGGCCCCATGTAACCCTACAGTTCTATGGTTCTATGCTTCCCGCCGCAGCTATGATCATCCTGTCCCAGCCTTGTTCCCAGCTGTACTTGGTTCCTGACTCCGACACTGATTCTGGTCTTTGGTGCTATTCCTGGCCTCTGATTGTCGCTCCAACCACCAGTCCTGACCACCCTCTGCTCTGACCATAACCCCAGAGATGCTCTTACATCAGTTTTATAAGCCATTCAAAATACTGCACTTTCTGGAAACTCAATAAATCAATTGTGCTGTTACGACTATCCACTGAGTCTCAATAAACGCGGACCCAGGGGCTTTTGTTGGAACTACGTTAAGCACATTCGTCCCACAAAAGATTAAGTACACAAGAGTTCCAACCTTGTATGCCCAGATTAAAATTAGTTACTATGGGACATAAACCTAACTGCATTTTCATTGGTAAGGTTCAAAGCACAGTTAAATATGAAATGCCATGTTTTTAAAATTGTTACAAATGGTAACATTATGGATTAAAATACTGTAAGTGTTGGGCTAAATTCAGTACAGTCTAAAAGAAGCTTTTGCTAATTTTAAACGTTTTAAAATTCCAGAGAAACAGAAAGCTTTCCTGTTATCAATAATGGTCTCCTGCACATGTGATTTTGATTTGTTTTGCTGGCATGTTATATTTGCTATTGTTGATGTACACTGTAAATGTATCTTAGCAGTATTGCAGTGTGCCCCTAAATTATGTTTCTTGATAATAAAGTTGTTAAAATGCTAATATTCATTAGAGTGGAAAAGATTTATATGTGTAATTGACCACAACATGGGGTCTTGTCTGAGGGACACAGATGCTCTAGCTTCTTTCCAAGTATTGCATTTTGGCTGAAATGCAATCTTCCTGTAGTTCTAGCTAGTACTAAATCATTGCTAGACAGGGAAATGGGAGCAAAATGCAATTTGGGGCTTTATTGCTGACCATGTTATTGAGCACAGTAAGTAGAGAACTGTCATTTGTTTGAAGGTAAAATATTTGCTTCTCCCCAAATTATGACACTGAGTCCTCATTCTCCCCTCTCTTACACGGGGGTATCTCCATTGACTTCAGTGGTGGTCCTTTTGAATTTCACTGGCATGAGAAGAGAATCAGTTTTGTTTCAAATTATTCACTAAACTTGATGTTTTTAGAATGTGAATAAATATAAACTGGTGCATTATTTCTTGGTAAAAATGATAACTTCATTGTCTTTCAATTCAATGGATGCTATGATTCATATATAGTTACACTATGATGGCCTTTGGGCCTGATTCAAAGTTACACTAAGGCCCTTTTTACAGCAGTCTGTCAGGGTAAAGGAGCCATCAAGTGGGTATACATTTTATATAAGCTTTCTTTAAGGTGTCTTTACACTGCCAGGGTAGAGTACCTGATATGAAACCCTCTGTGCTTACAGTAGATCATCAGTAGAATGTTGTATTAAGGGCCATCAAAAAGTTACATTCGGTCAATGGGGCACTCCATCATATCTTGAAGTTAGGCAAACACTTACCTTTCTTAACTCCAAGCTACAATTAATGAGTGAACCCAGCGTATTCTGTCCTCTTCAAAACTTTATCCAGTACCCTCTTGCATTAATTTACACTTTTGTTTGGTTTTTGACTTTGATAGATAATCCAACCTGCATTTTGTACAAAAGATGTCTGCCTGAATTGTTGTGGTGTCCTCATTAAAAAAAATCTCTATTTACCATATGATAACTGTACAGTTATCATATTTATTTTATACTCAACATAATGGGAAAACTGTGATATCCAATATTACCCTAAGTGGCAACTGTTGGTAATGATGACCCTTAATTACAATATAGGGTCGATCATTCCACAGATTCAGACTATAGATTTTTGTTTTAAGTAACCAGGTGTTGTCACTAATCCATTCCTTTATTTCAAAACAACAAAATGTTCTGTGAGATGCTTCACTGTCTCCTTTTTTTCCTGAGTTATGTCAGGCTAATCGTATTTTATAATTTGCACTTTAAAACCCTGAATCACTTGGTTCATTTGCTGGATCGTTCAAATCCTATCCTATGGTGAGTTGACCAGAATAGAGCACAATATCAAGGGATTTCAAATGAAGAGTAGTCATGAAAATGAAACCAGTCATGCACCTCATTCCTGCCATGTGGTGTTAAAGTCCTGCCCATCTTAATTTAGGCATCTCCTTTGTCCTTAACTTGTCCTTTGTAGCCCTTTAGCAAATGTACACCAACATTTTGGGAAACACTTGGCTAGATGATCAAAAGGGTATTTTTCTGTTTTTAATTGTTGTTATTCTGTTATACTCTTTATTTAGCAACACACCAAACAATCAAACTGATAAACCGATGTACAGAGCTGTTTTCATCCAGTACAGGGCAGTGTTTATCTCACACACACTCCTGTCCATAGAGTAGTGGAACAGAAATCTCCACTTTGCTGGTCCTTCTGCTTGTCACCAACAAGCTTTGATAGTAGATCTCGTCTGTTCTCTAATGTTGTGCAAAAGATCATGAAACAGTTATTTTGTTCTATCATATTTCATTTACAATTCAAATAAAGAAAGATTGCTTTATGTATGTGCTTTCTTTGACACTATTACTCTGACATGTTATATTATAACAAAAGATGTGAAATGTAATGATTTGGTATTACAGTATAGTTCTTATTTTCACAGATTTTTGTATGAGTTATCCCAGATCCCCAATTTTGCAGAACGTGCCCAATGTATAATCTTCCAATCTGTTTTCTCTGAGGGGATAACCTCAGTGCATCGTAAAGTGGATGTTATTACTCGTGCTTCTAAGGTAGGTTCTGCCAGTCTAATGAAAGCAAATCACAAATTAAGTTTATTTAAAATACTATGTATTTCTTTGCTTCCTAAAGCTAATTGAGGTATAATATAAATAATTCGGCAGTTTCATTAACTTTGCAGGAATTTAAAAGCACTATATGGCTCTTACATAACAACATTTCATTCCAGCGGAATAGCAGATTTTAATAAACTTACATAGTGCTAGTCATTTCATGTAAAATGATAGATATTTTCAGTAAAGAAATTTCAAATGTTGCAGAACCGAATAGAGTCTTACAGTAACACAGAGACCAGCATCAGAGCCAACTTTAATAAATGAATTAAACTAGATCAGTAAAACCCTAGAAAATAAATAAATACATACATTTTAGAAGAAAAAGAATGGGTTCCTAGATGTTACAGTAATAGAAATAATTGATTATATGATTAGAAGAAAACCTAAACAGTGAATCATAGAATATCAGGGTTGGAAGGGACCTCAGGAGGTCATCTAGTCCAACCCCCTGCTCAAAGCAGGACCAATCCCCAATTAAATCATCCCAGCCAGGGCTTTGTCAAGCCTGACCTTAAAAACCTCTAAGGAAGGAGATTCTACCACCTTCCTAGGTAACGCATTCCAGTGTTTCACCACCCTCCTAGTGAAAAAGTTTTTCCTAATATCCAACCTAAACCTCCCCCACTGCAACTTGAGACCATTACTCCTTGTCCTGTCCTCTTCTACCACTGAGAATAGTCTAGAACCATCCTCTCTGGAACAACCTCTCAGGTAGTTGAAAGCAGCTATCAAATCCCCCCTCATTCTTCTCTTCTGCAGACTAAACAATCCCACTTCCCTCAGCCTCTCCTCATAAGGCATGTGTTCCAGACCCCTAATCATTTTTGTTGCCCTTCGCTGGACTCCTCTCCAATTTATCCACATCCTTCTTGTAGTGTGGGGCCCAAAACTGGACACAGTACTCCAGATGAGGCCTCACCAATGTCGAATAGAGGGGGACGATCACGTCCCTCGATCTGCTCGCTATGCCCCTACTTATACATCCCAAAATGCCATTGGCCTTCTTGGCAACAAGGGCACACTGCTGACTCATATCCAGCTTCTCGTCCACTGTCACCCCAGGTCCTTTTCCGCAGAACTGCTGCCTAGCCATTCGGTCCCTAGTCTGTAGCTGTGCATTGGGTTCTTCCGTCCTAAGTGCAGGACCCTGCACTTATCCTTATTGAACCTCATCAGATTTCTTTTGGCCCAATCCTCCAATTTGTCTAGGTCCCTCTGTATCCTATCCCTGCCCTCCAGTGTATCTACCACTCCTCCCAGTTTAGTATCATCCACAAATTTGCTGAGAGTGCAATCCACACAATCCTCCAGATCATTTATGAAGATATTGAACAAAACCGGCCCCAGGACCGACCCCTGGGGCACTCCACTTGACACCGGCTGCCAACTAGACATGGAGCCATTGATCACTACCCGTTGAGCCCGACAATCTAGCCAACTTTCTACCCACCTTATAGTGCATTCATCCAGCCCATACTTCTTTAACTTGCTGACAAGAATACTGTGGGATGGCAACCACAAGCATTCATGCAAAAGGCAAGCATACTAAATTGTCTGGCCTACCATAAGAAGAGCCTCTTCTGAACTACCTGCTGCCCCACTCCACCTGTGAGTGAAGGAGCAAGGTGCAATTGACAGGATCTGTTTTTTGACTTGTTGCTCTGCTCACATGTTGGCAAAGTGGATTTGGAGGTGCTTTAGAGGGAGAGAGTATAATGTGTGGGGAAAGTGAAGAGTCCGAAGATGGGGATAAAGTGAGAATTCAAGAGGAAAATGAGCCCCAAAAACCAATTCAAACAAAGAGACAAGCCAAAAAAGAGGAAACGAACAGTGTAGAAGAGACTAGTGTAAATCTGGTTATACCTGTGATGTCACTGAAATGTTGTGAACTGAAAACAAAGCTCCCTCAGAGCTCAAATGTCTCAAAAACTGTTTTGTATTTATTTGCAGCACTCAGATCAGAAATGTTGCCAAACCATATTCTGCCATGGCATTAAAACAAAACCACTTAGGTAGTCCTAAAAATGAGCTTTCTTTCTTAAAACCCTAGGAATGTTAAAAACAAACAAGATTTCACACAGTATTTCCAAATAGTAATAAAAACAATGACATTGTGTGTTTATATGGTGCTTCCTATAGAATGTGCATTATAAACAATGAATTAAGACACACAGAATTTCTGAGGCACAAAGCACCTGATCCTCATTTATACTAAGGACACCACTCTGTCAATGATAAGGGGCTTAAATTACTTTTCACTCACTTTAAGGTCCTTTTACAATACCAGGGTGGTAAAAAGTGGCCTTGTGTAAATAAGAATCAGGGCCATGGAGTTTGAAAGGCTTCCCCAAAGTTACAGAGCAATTCTAAAGCAGACTTGGGAATAGCATCCAGGTTTCTTGACTCCCAGTCACTTTCTCTCCCATCTCTTTCCCTTTCTTCTGATTTTTCCCCAAGCAGGTGAAGTGTGGTCCACTGAATGCAAAATCAGGGCCGGTGTCTCTGCCTTATCTTTTACAGCGTACCCATTTTGTCATCAACTTCTCTCACCATTTATCTCACCACTGAATTTATTTTTCTTCCTTCTGGACCCAAATTTCAGTTTTTAATGCCTAGGAGGGATAGTGTGTGTTTACATGGAGGCCATTCATTATCCATACTAGCTTTAGGCCCTTTCTTCTTCTTCTTTTTTTTAAAGCAATTTAAAATGGTTTACTGCCAGACTGTGGCTTGCCCTGCCTACCTCCCATATGGTGCACTGGGTATAGACCCACTGTAACCCACACACCTTCTGGGTGTGGTGTTCTGTCCCATCTAGTGGCACCAAGACCACTTAAAGAGAGAGAGAAAATGAGTCTGCTTTACAGCCTTAGCTAGCAGGCAGTTGGATTTTAGCTCATGCTGTAGGGGCTCATGCACTAAGCTCCAGAGGTCCTGGGTTCAATCCTGCCCGCCATCGACCAGGGTCTGTCGACGTTACACCAGCGCAGCTTATTCTCTCCCTAAAGCAGCAGGGAAACTGGGGTGGGAGCTTGATTGTGACTCCCTGAGTCTGCCCCAGGTGCAGAACAATAATCCACTGCCCCTTAGTCTGGGCAGATAGCAAACTAACAATAAAGCCCTTTCTTATTAACATTTTTGAAATGGCTACTCTATTGTGCAGTAATTTCCTCTTATAATTTCTTTGAGTAAGAACATCTGCATCATTTTGTGTCACCTTCATAGTACAAGATACTACACATTGTACTTCATATGGATTAATACAAAATTAAAGATAACATCTCAGAAGGAGAAGACACAATCTATTCAATTTCTTCCCTTTACAGTTTGTTTTTAGGTTCCTGTCTTTGTGCTATAAAAATAAAATCTCTTAAAAAAACTATTTGCCTGTGTTACTACAGTCTAGAGAGTGATTACAGTCTGCCATGTAAATACTGTTTAGCCTTTTGATAAATTTGATAATTTATATAATGCACCAGGTTATAGACTGTTATATATTTCATATTCCATGTCCATTTCATGCACAAAACACATCACTTTAATCTAGCGATGGGCCAGAATTGTAATCTTGAATCCAAACACCAACCTCTTGGTCCATCTCTGTTTTAGACAGGCAAACAATTGTGTTCTTACATTGGTATAGTATCTCTTTCCAATATTTCTAAAAGAAATTCATTGTGTGACTCAGAACCTACATGTAGAACTAGGTTTTTCAGCTTAAACTATTTTTAACAAAAAATGCAGATTTGGTGACATTGAAACATTTTGTGGATTAATGTTGATTTTACCAAATTGTTTTGGTTGTAAAAAAAACTTAAAAAAAAATCAAAATGTTTCACTTTGACATTTCTTAAATGAAACATTTTCATTTGTAAATTCAAAACTTTGTTTTGAAATTTTGTTCAGCTTTATTTTTTTGAATTAATAAACATGAAAAAATGTCAAACAATGTTTTTATTTTGGATCAAATGAAATGTTTGACCCAGAAACACTTTTTTTTCAATTTTTCTATTTGGTGAAATTTTCAAACATTTTAATTTTCAGTTTGACCCCCAAATGAATTTTTATTTTATTTTTTTGGAATTGCCAACAAACCAAAAAATCTTTTTTTTTGCACAGCTCTACTTATATGTTGAGTTCTACCACGGAGAAAATTCTTATGTAGCCTTGAAAGTTAGGTTTTAAAATATGAGTATCATAGAAGATTATAGTTGGAAGAGACTTCAGGAGGTCATCTAGTCCAACCCCTTGCTCAAAGTACGACCAACCCCAGCTAAATCATCCCAGCCAGGGCTTTGTCAAGCGGGCCCTAAAAACCTCTAAGGATGGAGAATCCACCAACTCCCTAGATAATCCATTCCAGTGCTTCACCACCCTCCTAGTAAAATAGTGTTTCCTAATATCCAACCTACACCTCCCACACTACACTTTGAGACCATTGCTCCTTGTTCTGTCATCTGCCACCACTGAGAACAGCCTAGCTCCATCCTCTTTGGAACTCCCCTTCAGGTAGTTGAAGGCTGCTATCAAATCCCTCTCACTCTTCTCTTCTGCGGACTAAAGAAGCCCAGTTCCCTCAGCCTCTCCTCATAAGTCATGTGCCCCAGCCCCCTAACTGTTTTCGTTGCCCTTCGCTGGTCTCTCTCCAATTTGTCCACATCTGGCCTCTCTCCAGTTTGTCCAGAACTGACACAGTGGCCTAATGGGTAGTGTTGTGAATGGCAGTACTTGGTTCTGCTGTCTTATGTTACTCTAAAATTGGCATTGTGCGCTTCTATGTTTATACCTCATTGATTCCATGTCAGATTTTACTTAGATTGTAAACTCTTTTGGTAGGGTCTGTCTTTTTGTTCTGTTTGTATGGCACCTACCTCACTGGGGTCCTGTTCCATAACTAGAGCTCTTATGCACTTTTGTAATACAAATAATAATAATACTTTTTCTCAATTTGCAAATGAATGAATTGTTTTTAAACTGCCAACGCTGCATCCTGGGCTCTGAGAGTAAGACTAACTTATGTTTGGTGATTTTGTGAGAGAATGAAAGAAAGCTGCTGCAGGCCAAATTGATGCACAGTTACAACTCTGCAAGTTCACAGTCTTCTGGTTGTTCCCCTAGTAGCACCTGTTCAATCCCCATTGAAAGCTGCCTGGTTTTGTAGAGGGATGATTGAGGGAATAATTTGGACTGCAGAATCTTTACTACTGAGAATACTGAGGGAGGGGAAAAAATATCCAGCTTGACTCCTATAGTGTCCAGAGCCCAAAATCACAAAACATCCCTTTACTTTACTTTGATGTGGAATCAGTAAGTGACAAACATGGAACCTCATAATGCCATTTTCATGACTACTGTATTTTAAGTACAAATTGTAGAAAATGGTTGGGACTCTTTCACTGGTATTATGGTAAATATTGGTATAAGTGCTTTAGGGAAATCCATATTTTTTGTCTGTCTCATCATTGTAACATTCCTGGGCAACAGTAAAAGTATTGTAAATGTCTTGTACCACCTGATGTTACAAATTAGTATTCCTCTTTCAGGATTTGCTGGACATGAAAAGTGTGAAGGAAATTTTAGGCTTGATTTTGGCTTTTGGAAATTATATGAATGGGGGAAACAGGACACGAGGTCAAGCAGATGGATTTGGTTTGGAAATTCTTCCGAAACTGAAGGATGTCAAGAGCAGAGTAAGTAGTATTTTTTACTTTAAAGGGCATTTGTCAAGTGATCTTTTTCATGTTCCATAATCTGCAAAAGGTTGATCTCGCTTGCCTCTTACCATTATCTGTTTTAAACAGCAGCACACTTTGTAGATGTTGTTTTTGGAATGTTTCTCCCTTCTTTGTTGTTCTGCCCAGATCATTTGCTTCACAAAGAATTTTCCTCCTCAGTGACTACTGGCCTCTGTCTCTTTCTCCCCACTTTGCCCTCTGCCTCACACATGCACACATAGACATCTCCTGTCTCACCTAGATTCTGCCACTGAAAATATTATCCTGGTGTCAAAGTCTTTTTGTGTATTTTTCAGTCAAGATTCACAGAGGGATGAAGGTTTCTCCAGTGACTGTCTCCAACCCTCACTCCTGATATTAGTTGCATATCTTTACAAAAGCCACTAGCATGTGAGGAATTACTTTGAGGGTCAAGTTTAGGAACAGTGGCTAGAAACTGGAAACCTGAAGGATCAGATTTGAGTTTATGGCTTTGGATTCTTGGTGGAAGAGTCTGCCCATGGCCTGCAAAGTGTTGCCTGTCTTCATTTTTAAGTTGGCCAGTATCACATCTTCTTCAAATAACAGTTGTAACACAAGAATTCTGAACTGCTACACTGAGTGAGCAAGAAAAATCAGCCTAGATGGCCAATTCTTTTCTGAAAAACTGGAACCCCAAAGGGTCTCTGGATAGTTACTTAAGGCTTTAGTGAGGACATTTAAAAATTAGCCACTTTTGGGTCTCATGTTGCCCTACCTCCATTTCAGCAGGGATGATGTTTGATCAGATCAGCAGTGGAAAGACAAACCTTGTGGTCCTGAATGGTGGGAGTGCAGGCTTGGCTGCTCTGTGCCCCTCTCATCCTGAATGCACATGGTGATCGTGCCTGGCCAGGGGAGGAGGTGGGAATTTTATAAATCTCCCTGCTGCAATTGGCTAAAAAAAAAAAAAAAGTTTGGGAACCCCTGGCTAGTATGACTATATGTCCCATTTTGGGCCCATACGTCCCAACTTTTTTGGGAAGATGATCAGCTGGCAACTGGTGATCAGTTGGCAAGATCAAATGGGACCAGTGCTCAGTTTTGCCAAAAAGAAGCTTGTGTGGTTGAGGGGCAGGGCTCAGGTGGGAGGGGAGAGTGGTGGGGCTCGGATCAGCCCTGTGTAGGGCAGGAGAGGGTCTTCGGTGAGTGGCTCAGGCCAGCTTCACATGGGGGAGGGGAGAGGGCCAGCGGGGGGAGGAGGGAGAGGGACTTGGGGGAGTTCAGTGCCACACAGGGGAGGGGCTCGGGAGATCTCCATGCCATGCGGGCAGGGGAAAGGGACTGAGAGCAACTCCACGCTGGGGAGGGGCGGGGAGGGGGAAAGGGGCTCAGAGTAGGGGAAAGGGGCTCAGAGTAGGGGAAAGGAGGGAAGAAGGGAGAGTGGCTCTCTCCAGCCCCGTACGGGGGGCCCCTCACTCCAGCACTGTGCTGGGTGGGGGTGGGGGTCCCTCGGTCAAATGCTGTGCTGGGTGGGAGGGGTCCTCAATCCAGTGCTGCGCTGGGTAGGGGGGCCCTTCATGTGGCCAGCTCAGCTTGGGGCTTGGGCAAGCAGCACTCAGCCAGCTCTGCTTGGGGGCAGGGGGAATTGCTCACCACCTCCACACAGGCTTCTCTGAGATGGAGGCAGGGCCTCAGGGGGAAGAGGAGGAGTGGGAGAGAGGAGGAGCAGGGGTTGTGGCTAGTGTTCTGGTGCTCCTGTAGGGCCCCACAATTGGTCGGAGCCTCTGTGCACAGGCCCCATTGGACCATAAAGCAATCCGTCACTGGGTGGGAGAGGATCAGGATTCATCTTAGGGATAGGTTGAAAAAAGCCAACCCTTAATATTGATTATGTGGCATGAAGGCTTGGAAAGATAATAAAGTTGTGGTCCCACACTTTAAATCTCTCTGTGTCTGTGACCCAGTCTTCTGCCAAACAAAGGTGATAGGTGTGTGTGACATACTAGGGTACAATCCAGACTAATGAGTGGCTGTGTCACCCCTACACTAACCTGGGGTGCCCTTTACAATGCTTTACTGTTGTAACCTCCAGTCTGGACTGCTCACAAACAGCATCCAGCATACAAGTCACTCCCAGCTATGTCTGTGTGTGTGCTGCAGCCAGCCAGCCAGCCACACGTTGGCTCTTACCAGCCTTGGTTATACTGCAGCGTGACCCCAACACACTCCCAGCCTTAGACCTTCCCCAAGAAATGTATGCCCATTGTATGCCCAACTCTCTTCTGGACAATACAAGTTTATATTAAGTCTGTTATTGCTTCAGAAGAAATAATATGCACATAACTTGCCACCGCAAATGGAGTTCCCCAAACAGTTCAGTTTAAACACACTGGATTAGATAAAACAATAAAACAAGTTTATTAACTACAAAGAGAGATTTTAAGTGAGTACAAGTAATGAGGCATAAAAGTCAGAAATGGTTACAAGAAAAATAAAGATAAAACGCAACTAGTGCCTAACTTAACAAACTATGTTAAGTTCAAAGCAAAGTTTTATCACCAGATGCTCTCAGCAGTCTTACTGACCAAACTTCTTAGGTCAGAACCTCTTCTCCAGTCCAGTGAATGTTTCCTTTGTTGCTTCTAGTGCCATGGATGTGATGGGTAGGGAGAAAGAGAGGGATGCTGTGTGGTGTTTGTCTCTCCTTTTTTTAGTGTCAGTCCTCCTCTTGAAAAAACATTTCCAGCTGAGATTCAGGAGACAAAGAGTCCATAGGAAAGGATGCTCCCTGATGCTTTTCCTCACATGTTGGAGCTTTGTTTGTTTCTCTTGTTGCTTGGTGACTCTGTTTACTGTTTAAGTGCAAATTAAGCAGAGAGGACATTGCTTTGTTTGAGACAGACCAGTTTGCCAACCTCAGTTTGGAACATGTGGTAATAATACCATACAGTGGAATCTTACCACTTCACATACAATGTTGCCACACAAATTTTATCAGGACAATAATAACCAGCAAATTATGAGTTTTCAAATGATATCTCACAAAGCATACTTTGTACAAAGACTATTACAGTAATATGTAGGGTGTGCACCTGGGTATATTCTGTCTGTGTGGTGTAAGAGTGTATATAGAATAAAGTAGAACTAATATTGTACTTCACAAGGGCAGTATATATATATTGTTTTGCCTGTATGAAGAGTAGTGACTTGCTTAATTACAAATGTTGGTACTCTGGGTTATTAATAAAATGTAATGTGTTGCAGACTCAAATATACACCAGACAGCTCTGTGCAGCAAGTCATACATTGTGCATATCCAAACCTTTATCCTGATAGCTATCAATACACTATATACAAATGGAAAAAAAAGACATCAAAGACCTTCCACGTATAATACACTACATTGTCTTTCTTTTGTGCTGTTTAATAATTTCCTGTAACTTATGATTCCATACCTGAAGCACTGTTTATCTATTTCCACAGCTGAAATGAGGTAAATTGATTCAGTAACATATGAAAATATATCATTGTCATGCACAATAATACAGGCAATGCAGGACCGAAAAAGTAGTGGCTTTGTTGAGTGAAAATCTTTTAACATGGTAGAACTATATATTCATGAAACAACATACATTATGTACGAAATGCACTGAGCATGTGTATATTCCATGGTTTTATATTTGGTATAAAAGATATGGAATGGCTATATACTTCATGGCCTGTTACACAGGAGGTGAGACTAAATAAACTAAAGGTCCTGTCTAGCTTTAAAACCTGTGAATTTTAAAATGTGTGAATTTATTAAATTTTCAGGCAATTACAATATTTGTTTATATAATTACTTGAATTATTAGAGAATTGTAACACCTGTCAGTTTTTCCCACTGCAGGGTCTCAGTAATGCCAATTGGTAGAAGTTATCGGTGTCCTGTGGTGGGAAAATCAGGTTCCTGATTATTATACTAGTTGGATTTTTATGATCAATGACTCTGCAACTAATACATTGTGGATCCTACTCCACAAGGCCACATAAATTAATAAAATGGGATTATATTCCTTTTAAAATGATTTGGTGATTTTCTTCACCCATTTAAAACTACTTTCATCATAGGTCTTTTGACATTGTTTTCACTCCCAAGTTAACCTTTTAATTAATATATTTAATTTATTCCTAGGATAACGGTATTAATCTTGTGGATTATGTTGTCATATATTACTTACGACACTTGGACAAGGTAAATGATTCATTTGCTGCATTAACTACTGTATCAGTATATTACTTAGAGAGATTGTGTTGACAAAGAGATTAGAGAAAGACTTGAATTTATTACTAATTTTTCTTGTCTGAATAAAATAGTTCGAACAGGGAAAATAAAATTTATAAAATTGAATACTAAGACCAAGACTAAATATTGTCTACTTTCAATGTTATACTTTGTTAGCATTTTCACCAAACAATACTTGTAATTGTATAATTTCCTAGAACCTGGAAGGCATGAACAATCAAGCCCTATTTGATATGCAGTTATACAGACAATTCGCAGCATGTTGTTTTTCAGAAAGCTACACAATTTTAATGGCAGCCTTGTTTCTGCATGTTCGCTACCAGTGTTTGTTATTGGAAATGGCTATACTATATGTTAGGACTCTTGCTATCGCATAACACCATAGCCTGGCTGTTTGTTGGAACTTGGCTGTCTCTGCTGGCGAACTGAACACTGCTATGATTTCCATCAGTTTTAAATTTCTCTCAAAAAATATTCAGTTAAAATAAAAACAAAAATTGTTCATTATTCACACTGTGGAAGCAGGAAGCAAATAGCTGCAAAGCCCATCTGTTTCAGTAAGGGCACTGATGGAAGGCTGAAGCATGCATAGGCAGAATTTCTGTTGATGAGAGAATACAGTGGTAGGATGTTGTTTGAAGCTGCATTGGTTCTGCTGACAGGTGATTAAACTAGAGTTTGTACTTGGGGGAAGAAGTTCTGCTGCTTTGGATAACTTACATTTTTAAAACTCCTATGGTAATATTATTTTTAATGTACTGTTATGAGCTGGATGAAACCTTGTGATGGGTTGAGTTAAAACCGCATTGAGACTGATAGGTATGAACTCACCATTCAATTAGCATAGCTAGAAGCATAACCCCCAAGTAGGGCAGGAGCTTTTGGCTGAATATTCTTTTGGGTCGGCGTGTGTGCGTGTGTTTGGGAAGAGAGATGACAAGTATACTGATAAGAGACAAAAACTGAGAGAGATATAAATATATAAATTTTGTCCATCTTTCCTGGATTTGTTTCCAAAGCTTTTTGTATCTTTATAATCATATAACTTTGAACTTTTCCTAAATGTTCACAACTTTTCCGAAATGTTCACAACCTTGGAGTTGTCCTTCGTTAAAGACTGAGATTTGAGAAGCAGAAAACATTTTAAACTCAATAGTGTATGCTTGTAAAATGGTTTGTCATTAAAATACCTCCTACACAACACCTTTGCATCGTTAGTATTTCCTTTGAGAAGAAGCTTTGAATCTTGTAGGGTTTTTTGTTTCTGATTTGTTTCATTGTCATTCCAGAGACAAGGTACATGCTTAGGGTTGCATATGTAAACGATAACCCATGTGATTTATTTCTGCACATAAACTCTCAACTATGTATTTTTATTTGTACAAAATACTATATTCTAGCTAGTGCATAAATACTGATGACAAATTAGGGTCATACAGTATGAATTGGGTAAGATTATACCTGCAAACAGTTGGCATAAGCTTGCTTGTTCCAGTAAAACATACGTTCATGTTGTCATCTAATTTTAAGAAATGTTTAATCCCATATCAAAACCTTTATTGGTATAAAATGAACTGAAATTGTGAGGTCTTAGTTTTGTCTGCTAGTTTAGGTTGATATTCTCCATTAGAATTTGATTGTACCATAATACTATAGAAAAAGATTACATTACTATTATGCTTTTGACATAAAGATGGAAATGAAGGGTGACATCCTGGTCCCATTGAAGTTAATGGCAAAACTCCCACTGACTTCAGTAAGGTCAGGATTTCACCCAAAACATGTGTCCCAGTGAATAACTATTTTCAATGTCATATTTCTGCAGTTTTATAACACTAATTCATAGTTAAAATTTCAAGAAAAATATTTTGTTTCAATATGAATTTTTCTTTTTCATACTTGCCTGTTATTTATTTGTTTGTTATTTATTTTAGGACGCAGGAACAGACAAGAGTATTTTTCCTCTACCAGAACCACAAGATTTCTTCCAAGCCTCCCAAGTTAAGTTTGAAGACCTAGTAAAAGACTTAAGAAAACTGAAGAGAGATCTAGAAGGTAACTGGGAACTTTTACATTGTTATGCTAACAACTGAGTGCCCTTTAAAAAGTGAACTTTATGAGTTTTGTTTATTACTAATTAGGTTTATAGTGTTGTTCACTCTAGGTATTTACACCCTGGCACAAATTACAAACACAAAATAAAAATAAATGTACATCATGACTTTTTTAAAAAATGAAAGCAAAACCAGCTAAAAGTAATTTTCTATAATCCCTTTTAAATTCAAAGGGACTCAAAAGAAATCTCTTGGAAATTTGCTTTAATTATGTAAGAATTTTCCTCTGGCTTCTCCAGGATTCTGTGTTTAACTGTAGATACCTCTTAGTCCAATAACATAAATACTCGCCACAGTCCTTGTATAACAATTTAACAGCTACAAGAAAGAATCTGAATACTATTAATGTAAAAATAAAACACTACTTGCCAAGACACAGCAAAGGGAAATGGAGAGCTTCATCTCAAAATATTCTTTACCCTTGGACATAAAATAAACATTTTAAAATGTTTATTATAAAAAGGGGCTCAGAAAGGCAAGTCTTCTATCAATCAAAGCACTGAGTTAGAAATAAAATAGGAATGGGTTGCTCTCTAAGTATTCTAGACAGTTTCATTTTTACCTCATGCTTTGTAAGACTTTCTTAAATAAACACAGCAAATGATGATTGAATATTTCTAGCTTCTCACTTTGGTTAGGGAAAAGTAATACTAAGGCTGTTTTGTATAAAAATTGGATTTCAAGAAAAGAATTCTATATAAAAGAATATACAAAATATTCTGCTTAAATTTAAATACTATATTAACTTCTCGGGGGGGGGGGGTTCCGAACAAAACGTTAATTTTAGCATCAGAATTGAGGAAGATGACTGTATTCTGTTGTTCAGTGTAAGGCAATAAAAAACATTACAAAATAATTTATTCTTCCAGTTAGAAATGGCTGAATTAGGTTATAGCCACCTTAAGGAGGGTTTCAAAGGTCAGCAGTGGTAGGAAGGTATCAGTTGTTGTTTATTCAACCCGGGCATAGGCAAGTGCTCTATCTCCTCTCATCTCTTGGCCCTGTAAAACCCTTGGCCTGCCCTCTCTCGTGCTAGTTTGTGCAGAAACATGATCTGTGTTTGATGTTCTTCTACTTCAGCATGTAGTTCTGCTGCCATGCATTTCACTGTTACAGGCTGCACTGTAAGCCTTTGACAGTCACATGATTTTAGTGCTAAATTGCAAAGAAAATAAAGAGAGAAAGAAAAAGGAGGGGTAGTGAAAAACACGATAGTTCAGGCTTCCCTATTTTTATTAGATTTATATTTTTGTTGTGATCTTTTGTTTTTGTGCTTCAAGATGTATATTTTGTCAGACTATTATAAGGAAAGGTAGAAGCTTTTATATGACCCCAGATGATGGGGGAAAGGAAAGAAGAAGATGATGATGATGATGATGCTTTATAGGAAAATAATATAAATATAGTGCTGAGTTTGCATTTATTATATTACTGTATAAAAACATATTTGAAACTTGACAACGTCAAACAATGGATGAAAGTAATGACTTTGACATACAGCAAACGTTTCCAAACAAAAAACATTCTTGTAATCTTTTGATGTGCCAGTGTATTTAACACTTAAAAGGCACCCAGAAATTTTTGGAGGAATGGTAATACATTTCTCTAATGAATTTCTCTTACATTCCTCTAATGAATTTCTCTTACATTCAAACAAAAAAATAGTCGTACTAGGAACATTGTGCATGATAGTAGTAATAGGAGTGGTGTGGGTAAATATGCCTTTTTTTAAACATTCCCTTTCGAATTTCTCTTATTAGATAACACTGTAGTTTAGTTCACATCAAATGTTTTAATTGAAGAGGATATAATTTTAACACATACAACAAACATTTGATGAGTCTCTGTAGTTTATTGTAGCTGTTAAAAAGTTGTGGCTGCTGCCAGAATACCAGTGAAAGTCTAAAGCTGAAACAGATGTGATTAGCAGAAACCAAGTCTAGAGAAGCGTCAGGCCCAGCCATCCAGACAGGCGCGGCCCTTCAGATGTAAATAATTTGAACAATATTAACTGCAGTTGCCTGTATTATAGGGTACATTAGATTTATTTTATGGTTTGGTTGGCAAAGGTAGCTTGCGTGTCCAGTCAAAGCAAACCTTCGTGGAAGTGTGAGGAGACAAGGGCAATAAACGGGGGGTTTTCTGATGTACTACTAGGGGAAAAAACTACTGCTCTGTGCAGTGTTAGTGTTATTTTTCACAAACCTATTTTCTCAGACAATACAATAGCACAAAAATGATGACAAAAAGCCACAGTAAATTTAAATACCACCCAGTGTATCTGAAATAACACGTTCAAGGTAAATGCTTGTTTCTTCAATGAACGTAAATTGTTACTATTACACAAATTATTTGCTGACCACTTTATCAAGGCATTCATTTATCTGTATATCATAGATGTTAAAATAGGAAGGATTGAGTTGTCATGCTAGAGAGAGATGTCTTAGTGGTCTAAGCCTTGGGTTTGAAATACCTAGACTCCATGGAACCAAGAGTTCAAATCCAGACAGGGGCCATTCAGCCTTTCATCCTTCTGAGGCAAACAGATTGAGTTCCTTGCAATTTAATGGACAGACATTCTTAAAGGGACAGTTTCAACTAAAAATTGGCTCAAAAATATTTTTTTTAAAAAAAAACAAGCTTTTGCAAAACAAATAGAAATGTTTCAATTACTTTTTTTAAAAACTTTGAGTCAAAACAATTTCTAACACACATTCTGCCCATGCTTTGCAGCCTTGAGAACTTTAAAGTTAAAAAGACTATACACATAAGTTAGATTTAACTGAATATCATTTTTCAGGCTGAGAAAAATACAGAAAGTAGACAGTATAACTAGTGAAATAGAAATAAGAGGTGAAATCCTGGCTCCCATTGACTTCAGTAATGCCAGGATTTCAACTAAGGTTTTTATAGTTCTTTCATTTTCAATAATTTGAAATATTTCTAGTAACATAAGCAAAGATATTAATTTTATAAGATGGGATGTTTAAGTTAACACTGTTCTTTTAAAAACAAAGTTTCCCTTTGCTTTGCATGGGTTTTAAAAATCATATTACCCCTTTTGCTTGGTCTATGGCAAAAATTTCCATTTCCCTTCCCTTCACCCCTGAAAATATTCCTTTCTTATCATTGTGCAGTATGTTGTTTGGTTGCTGCTCCCAGAAAGGTAGTTTCATGTCAGTGGTTATGTATAAATGTATAAAATACATAATTCTTTTGAGTTGAAAGCTGATGTACCTGATCCATTTTTCTATATCAGGCATTATTTTACATACCCTTATCATGTTCCCTCTCATTCATCTCCTGTTATGAATAAACAATCTCAATATTTTCAATTTCTATTTATATGAGAGGTTTTCTGTGCCCTTGGTCTCTCTTGTTGCCTGTACTTGTTCTGCAATATTATTTTTGAAATGAGGTGATCAGTATTGCACACAGTATTCCCGATGAGGCAGTACCATTGATTTACATAAAGGCATTATAAAAAAATTTGTATTATTCACCATCCCATTCCTTATGAATCCTAGCACTTGCTTTTTTTTTTGACTGCAGATACATACTGGTGTGTGTATATGGGGGGTGGCGAGGTGTCTTTGTTGAGTGGTCTACAGTGGTAGAAGGGTAAGGCCAACACTGAGCACTTTTGACATCCCACTCTTATTGTACAAGGGTAGGATTTACAAAAGTGCCTGCGTGAGTCAGAAGCATATGTCCCATTGAAAGGCCACAGGATTTGTGCTCATAGGACAGTTCGTTGCTTTTGTAAATTCCACCTTTTATCATGTGCCTATGTAGTTATATATGAGGATGCTGGCCACTATTTCTATGCTAGCAAATTATGGGTGCAACTGAAATAATTAAAATGTTTATATTACAAGCTCAGTCAAGTACATATATGACTAAGTGGCAATACGTTTCCCCTCAAATAATGCAGATGCAAAGTTAGAGGATTGATGAAGCTTGGGCTCAAAATTTATTTATGTATCTGTTTGTTTATTGTGTAGAAAATTGTGCTCTGGGTAAGTAGTAGTATCCATATGATAAATCACTCAATCGTGTGATATATGTAGGATTCACCTTTAGTAGTCTCACCTGTCCCCTACCCACTAATCCATCTCCACCATGATTTATTCTGCATGTCATCCCCATGAGCACCTTCTCCTCATAAATATGTTGTTTAATATTTATTATATTCACTATGGTAGTCTCTAGGGACTGACTGAGAACAGGACTCCGTTATATTAGACCCTGCAAGTAGAAAAAAACTGTGACAGGGTAGTATGCGCTTATGGGTAGCAGTGCTTACTGGTCAGCCCACCCCCAGTCACATGGCATGGGCCTTCAAAATTATAGAAAGTTTTTGTTTGTTTGTTTGTTTATTCAAAGACCTAGGAAATAAGAGGTATTGGTGAAGAGGAAGCAGTCCTGGGAATAAGTAGTGCTTGGGAGAAAGGCAATCGTTGTTTCTTTAAGGGCCTTGCAAGGCGGGTGGGGCAAATCTCCCCTCTCACCCAGGCAGTTGGGAATGAGCTGGGAAAAGGAGACTAGCATATATACTGCCTTCTCCCTCATAGCAAGGCAGACATCATCAGGAGAAGCTGCCTCCGAACTGGAGGACTAATTGGGAAAGAGTGCTCAGCTCAGCTGAAAGTAAAGCTGTCTAAAGCCCTGCAGCTGGCCTAAACCACTACCCCAGCTCCATTGAGGAGGGCTGATCAGGAAGCTCCCGTCTGAAGCGGGAGTTACTGTCTGTTCTAACGCTAGAGGCAGAGAAACTGCCTGAAATACAACCCCAGCCCCAGAAAGAGGGCTGAGGGGGATTCCTATCTGGGGGAGGGAGATACTGTGACTGGGCTTAAGGCGAGAGACAGAGGGATTGCTCACAATACAGCCCAGCTGCTTCAGAGAAGGGCTGGAAGTGGCTTCAAGGAAACCACTTCATAGCTGGATAAGAAGAATCTGTCAAAAGCCACTAATCCAAGGTGGGGCTAGCAGAGCCACAGATGTGGAGGAGCCACTGACGAGCAGGTAGGAGCATCCCAGGGAAATAGTGGAGGTATTGAAGGAAGAGTCCTTAAACAGGGTCCCTGGACTGGGACCCAGAGGAGAAGGTGGACCTGTAGGTTCCCCCAATTCTCCCTCGGAACAAGAGGGGAAGTACAGACATCAAAAGTAAAAAAGGCCAAGAACCGTGAGTTCCAGACAGAAGCTGAGGGGCAGGCTTAGAGGCCATTAGATGTGGAACTTTTTTATTTTGGAGTTTTTCTATTAATCCAAGAAAGGGAACAAATTGAGAGGTGTCCTGGCCAAAGGGCTGGGCCATGGAAACAGCAGGCTAGTGTAGAACCGGACAGATAATGTGACTGCTAGAGTGAAAGAACTGCTCTGACAGTGCATCCTGATACTTGGATACACTCCTGAGATAAGAGGCTCAACTACAAACTCAAATAGGCAAGACAGACAAAGGGTGGGGAAAGAGGTATGACATGCTGTAGTGTTTTGGGATCCAACTCAGACCAGTGAGAGATTGTGTCACCACTTGTCCTGTAACTCTGAGTGCCTTAAAATGTTCTGCTGCTGTAGCTCCCTGTCTGGATGCTCCAAGCCAGCATACAAGCATGCACTGTGTCTGTCTGTCTGTCTATTGAGCTGCCCTAGTTCAGAAACTCTGAATCCAGTAGCCTGCTTGTTACACCTCAACCACACTCTCTGGTCTCCCCAGCCATGATTACTACTAGCCAAGTGACCCCAACACACCTCAAGTCCCAAATTCCCCAAAGCTGTCTGCCCTGAAATGTCCAGCTGCCTCCTGGACCATTGAGAGAAGTTGTAAGGTCTGTTGCCCTTTTAAAGAGACAAAAGCACAGCAGCTTGTTGCTTTAAATGGAGTTAATAATCACTGCAAGTCAAACAACACTGGGTTGATTTAGAATAAAAGTAAAACAAGTTTAGTTAATCAAAAAGAGAGCGATCAAGTGAGTTTAAGTGTAAGGGATAAAGTCAGAAATGGTTGCAGACAAATAAAAATGTGGGGGAAACACTTTCTAGTGACTAAGACTTAACAAAACTACAATCTTGGTTAAAGGTAAGAGTCTTACCACCTTCCAGCAAGATGGCTGACCATCCCTTTGGTCAAGTTTTCCCCCAAAGTCCAAAGTACTTGGTTCCTTTGTCTTCTTAGGTAAGTGTAAACTTGGGATTCTTTGCCCCTCTCTTTTATAGTCAAGAGAACTTTTGAAATGTATCCTTAAAGTTCAGTGCCACTGCTGTGAGGAAACGTGCCATGGAGTCTGATGGAGAAGATTTGATGCTAGTTTCTTCCACACTGGTGCTCCTACAATGCAAATTGATCAGTCCCTGTGGCCTCTGATGTGCCATGAATGGCTCCTTGATTGTGATCGCCAATTGACTGTGACTGCACCTGGATAGAGGCATTGGCCTTTCCTTTATCTGGAAAAACAAATGTTTACCCACTCCCCAGATTTGTCTGGTTCATTCACATTTCAGTCCCATATTTCCTTCATATTTTTATAATCCGTTGGGTGTTTACATATATATACCATGAAAGAATATTAAAGATCAGTGTGTTATTGGTTTTTTAATGATATCTCACATGACACCAATTAGATACAAATTATGACATAAGTGACTTGAGGTACCCTGAATTGGTCAGGCCAGCTGAAAATTGCTGCCTGATACTAGTGAGTCCCTTGCCCTCTGGCACTGGGATGCTTTTAGGGTCATACATACAAGCAGAGTGAACAATGTGATGGCAGACAAACACAATGTTAGTGCCACAATTTTAAAAAATGCTTTTGGAGTAGGGCTATGTTAGGTGCAGAGTGGTTAGTTAAATGGAAAAACAATGGAAGAATGAGTGGACTTTGAAATGGGTGGCTGAGGGTAACAAGGGAGGAGGGTAGCACAGAGGGTAGGTGGAATGAGGCTGAGGGGAAGAGACTGTCAGAGATGGAGTGCAAGGGGGTTGGAGGTAACAGCCAGTCAGCACAGGGGTAAGAATGCAAATATGCAGTCAAAACTATAGAAAGTTAAGGATAGTTAAGTGCTGAAATAGGCTAGTTCAGGGGTCTTAAACTCCTGGCCCATGGGCCATCTGCAGCCTGAGAACCTCCCCAATGTGGCCTGCGGGGCTCCAGCAATTCTGGGGCCGGGTCTCTCCTTTAGCCCCACCTGCATCCCCGGGTGCTCACCCATCCTACGTGTCCCCCGGGTGATTTACAATGGCTCAGGGCCCTGCCCACCACAAGCAGCGCAGCAGAGCTGAGCAACAACTGCCTGCTTGCTCCACGTGTCTGCCGATTCCTCCCTGCGGCATGAGCCAAAAGAAAAGGAAATATTTGTCCAGAAGATTGGCCTTTGTCCTGTATTATCAATTGTATATAGAAATAGAATTCTTTATGTAGTGCTTTTCTTACTCAAGATATCACAGAACATTTTACAGAGTAACTAGCTCTGTTTTGGTACTTCAGTGACTGAATAGGCAAATGCAATAGAGTATGTTCTCATCAAAATCTCATACTCAACCATGGTCTGTTTTTTTGTTTTGTTTTTAAAGAAATTAACTCAGCCCACTGTGCGTGGGTGGGTGTCAATAAATTATTTAAAGCAATAGAAAATTAGTTAGCTGATATTAAACAAAATCTGAAGAGACTCAGCCCCATGGTAATCTCTAAAGTGATTACTCCAGCATTAACCCTTGGGCTAATGTTTGAGTACATATATTGGTGTTACCGCATGGTACGAAGCTCATCAGCCTTGAGCTGTTTTTGATCAAATGGGGATGTGAATTTCACAGTTGAAGTCCCTCCAATGACAATGCCCTGCCACCAGAAATTCTAATTTAAAGAAGGGATGATATGACTTTTTTTGAGTAGCTAAGGTCAAGACCCTGAAATTACTATTCACACCTTGAATTATACCTAGAAACAGTAAGGAACCAGTGACTTTTTATTGGGAATTGGTTAATTTGAGAAAAGGAATATTGGCTAAGACTCATGAATCTGCATTTTTTTGGTTCTAGCTTCTAACAATTTTGAATGCTGACTTTCTTTCTAAATACTCCTTACTAATTCTCTGCATAATTTACTTAATATGTGCCCGTAAATGGTTATGAGTGGAAGATGACTGTTACATGATAACAATGGATAAAATTTTCAAAAGGACATAAGTGATTTAAGAGTCTAAATCCCATTTTCAAAAGTGATTTAGGCACTTAGAAGCCAGTGGGTACATCTACATCAGAGCTGGTGGTGTAATTTCCAGCTCTAGTAGCTGTATGCATGCTCGCTTTGATGGAATTAGCATACTAAAAATAGCAGCATAGCTGCAGCTGTGTAGGTGGTAGAATGGGCTAGTCACCCTGCCTTAAGTCTCATCCAGCCCGCTATGTACATACTTGATTGGTTAATCCATCCTGCCACCCATGCCCCTGTGGCTACACTGCTACTTTTAGTGCGCTAGCTGAGCTGGAAACCACACCTCCCCGGGCATAGATGGACTTAAGTCTCATTGAAATTCAAGTGCCTAAGTCACTTTTGAAAGTGAGACTTAGGAGCCTAAGTCACTTCGAGAGTTTTGAACATTTTATCCAGAATCAGTAGATATGCTATATTGTTCTTTTCAGGGCAGGGTCAGATCAAATAATTTCTTATTATTAATTAAAATAGTTTAAAATTAAATTTTTGAGAAGCAGGTACAGGATAGATGGTGAGGAACAAAAACTCTTGTATGTATGTGGTGTTTAATTAGAAGTTGTTGTAAGTGAAACAAATTGTGATACCTATAGGTAAGATTTTCCTACTGTTTTCACAGTCAAGGGTCATTTTCAGATGCTTATTATTTTGCCAAACATTTACATTTTTGATCTGCAAGCCAATGTTGGAGGAAAGTTAGAGCAGGGAAGATTTTGTTTTCAAGAGTAAAAAATGTCAGTATTTTCTGATTTAAAAAAAAGAAAGAAAAAAAAAAAAAGCTTGTGACCTTTATGGGAATAGCTTTCAAGCCTCAGTGGGAGGTGACGGAAACTAGGTCATAGATGTGCCTTTCAGCAGTCCAGTTAAAAACAGTTTTAACTTGAAAGCTTGTCTCTTTCACCCATAAAACTTGGTCCAATAAAAGATATTACTTCACCCACCTCTTCTCTCTAATATCCTGGGACCAGCCTTGCTGCTACAACACATCAAACGGTTTTGATTTGGCAGGTACAAGATAGGGGTTTAAAAATAAACTTTGTGCGTGTGCACTGTGTTTTCTTACACAATAAAACTAAAAGTCTGCTAGCGTTCCAGTGGTACTATGCGTGTGTGTAAACATACAATGACTGGAAATTTCCATTAATGGATGATCTCTCAGTATTCCATTAGATGTTCGCATGTCTGCATAAGATAGTTGAATGAATTTTCACTTTAATATGTAGAAGACTCAACATCTGTAGAGTTTGGATAGTGTGAAGTGAATGAGGCATGGGTAAGCAGAAAGTGAGGCTGTGTATTGTATTGTGGGCTAAGCATTGCTAGAAGCTGAAGTTAGACAAATATAGACTAGAAATAAGGTTCAAACTTTTAATAGTGATGGTAATTAATCATTAGAATAACTTACCAATGGATGTAGTTGATGTCTTATCACTTGAAGCCTTTAAAATCAGGAATATATGTCTTTCTAAAAGATGTATGTTTTAGCTCAACCAGAAGTTATGGGTTTGGTGGAAGAATTACTGGTATTATGCAGGAGGTCAGAGATCCCACACTACAGAAATAAATTGGAGATCAGCTTTTTTAACGTACACTGTCACAGTCCACAAACACACCTTATTAAAATTTTTCTGAGACCCCCTGTACCTGATTCATTGTACATGGTTGTAGGCAGACAGTACAGTTCAGTTCCATAATACTAATTTCCTGTACTGCTCAGACACGTCAGACAAGACTGAGGGTGTGATCATTTATTGGGTTCTGCTAGCACAGACCCCTGCACCTGTGTGAAATCCTAATGAAGTTAATAGTCTATACTTACGGGACCTGACTGGAAAAATGATGGGGTTTTGCTTTGCCTAGTTGTTACATTAATTTATTTGAACTATTCTTTCCCTTGCAGTATGTTTGTCATGGTGTTTAGATTTAGTAAACTACAGTTTTAGAGTGAATACAGTAACCAGAGTCTTAGATGTGTTGCTATGGTATGAAAAAATATTTAGTTTTACTAGCAACCTTTTTTTTTTGTTTGATTTTTGCTTGGGAAACAATCTCAACACAAGGGATTTAAGATAGTAAATACAACAATAATAGATGTAAGATGTTGGTTTGCTTTGTCTGTCTCTTAAAGCAAAACAGGGTATTCTTTTATTTTTAGTTTATTTTGATTTAATAAATGTATGATCTAATCTCTGAGCACATCATTACATACAAGATAATCACAAGCCATTATAAAATCTAAAATACTACCCATCAGTTGTAAATCTAAAAAACAAACCAAAATAGAATGTCTAATAAACCTTCTGACAGCCATCAAAATTACTTTGTGAAGATTTCCATTACATAATTCCCCATTCAAGGCACCATTCTTTCACTGAAGTGCCTGAGAGAACAGGTGTATCTTATAGGGCAGTGGTTCTCAAACTTCAGAATGATAGAAGATTAGGGTTGGAAGAGACCTCAGGAGGTCATCTAGTCCAACCCCCTACTCAAAACGGGACCAACCACAACTAAATCATCCCAACCAGGGCTTTGTCAAGCCAGGCCTTGAAAACCTCTAAGGATGGAGATTCCACCACCTCCCTAGGTAACCCGGTCCAGTGTTTCACCACCCTCCTAGTGAAAAAGTTTTTCCTAATATCCAACCTAAACCTCCCCCACTGCAACTTGAGACCATTGCTCCTTGTTCTGTCATCTGCCACCACTGAGAACAGCCAAGTTCCATCCTCTTTGGAACCCCGCTTCAGGTAGTTGAAGGCTGCTATCAAATGCCCCCTCACTTTTCTTTTCTGCAGACTACATAAACCCAAATCCCTCAGCCTCTCCTCATAAATCATGTGCCCCAGCCCCGTAATCATTTTCATTGCTCTCCGCTGGACTATCTCCAATTTGTCCATAAACTTTCTGTAGTGGGGGGCTCAAACTGGATGCAATACTCCAGGTGGGCCTCACCAGTGCCGAATAGAGGGGAATAATCACTTCCCTTGATCTGCTGGCAATGCTCCTACTAATGCAGCGCAAGATGCTGGTAGCCTTCTTGGCAACATGGGCACACTGTTGACTCATATCCAGCTTCTCATCCACTGTAATCCCCAGGTCCTTTTCTGAAGAACTGCCACTTAGCCAGTGGGTCCCCAACCTGTAGCAGTGCATGGGATTCTTCTGTCCTAAGTGCAGGACTCTGCACTTGTCCTTATTGAACCTTATCAGATTTCTTTTGGCCCAATCCTCCAATTTGTCTAGGTCACTCTGGACCCTATCCCTATCCTCCAGCATACCTACCTCTACCCCCAGTTTAGTGTCATCCGTGAACTTGCTGAGGGTGCAATCCATCCGATCATCCAGGTCATTAATGAAAATGTTGAACAAAACCGGCCCCAGGACTGATCCCTGGGATGCTCCGCTTGATACCGGCTGCCAACTAGACATCGAGCCGTTGATCACTACCCGTTCAGCCCAATGATCTAGCCAGCATTCTATCTTTATAGTCCAATCCGTACTTCTTTAAGTTGCTGGCAAGAATGCTGTGGGAGACCGTATCAAAAGCTTTGCTAAAGTCAAGGTATATCACGTTCACCGCTTTCCCATATTCGCAGAGCCAGTTATCTCATCATAGCAGGCAATCAGGTTGGTCAGGCATGGCTTGCCCTTGGTGAATCCATGTTGACTGTTCCTGATCACCATCCTCTCCTCCAAGTGCTTCAAAATAGATTCCTTGAGGACCTGCTCCATGATTTTTCCAGGGACTGAGGTGAGACTGACCGGACTGTAGTTCCCCGGATTCTTCTTCTTCACAAGGTTACAACTTTAGCAATCCGAGGACCCCCATTTTGATTTTAAAATTTTTGCAGACCTCTAAGCCCCCTGCTCATCCCCAGGCCTCACCTACACTCCATCCCTTTCCCCAAGGCCCCACCTCCACTTCATCTTTTTCCCAAGCGCACCCCATCTCTGCTCCTCCCCTCCCTCCCAGCACCTTTTGCACGCTGCTGAACAGCTGTTCCCCAGCGTGCAGGAGGCGCTGGGAGGGAAGAGGAGGAGTTGATCAGCGGTGCCTGCAAACACCCTGGAGGTCTGCGGACCCCAGTTTGAGAAACACTGTTATTGGGTGTTCTGGAAGTCACCAAATCCAATTTCTGCCAACCAAGGCACTATCGAGAGGACAGGACCTTTCATCAAGAACCGCCTTGACAATAGCGCTCTCTCTGGGAACTAAGATCTTGAGCACCTCAAATGGTGGTGGTTGAAGAATCACATGGGGAAAATGCTCTGTAGCAGACAAGACTCTATCTATTTAGGATTTTGTTTGGTGGCTAACGGTCAAGTCCTTTCCCCGTTGAACAGTCTATGAAAGCAAATTAACAGTATAGTAGCAAGGAAAATAATTATGCATAAGAGCATAGATCTTCTACTAATTGAGAACTTTGTACAGTCTCATTGTTCTTATCAGAGCCTTGTAAATCATTTATAGGTAAGACATCCCAAATGTGAATGGCAAATTTAACTTGAGGTGTGTCTATTCTTTTTGCCCTTTAAACTGCCCTTCATGTAAGACACAGATGTTTACTGAAATGCTTCTGAGAGGTTCTGTTAATACCCTCAACGTCTGTTGCCTTCAGCTGTGGACCCTCCCCTATACATTCCCAAAGTCTCTGTGTCTCATAGATAAATGCATAAATGCATCTTCATTCAGACCTCCCACCCCTGATTTAATATTGAGATTATTTGGCAAGTTATTTACATGCAAGACACGGGTCACAAACTTCACCTTGAGGAAGTTATAAAACATTTATACAAAATCAAAATAATTCAACATCATTATTAATATTCTGATATCACATTAAAGGAAAATGCAGCTAAAGTCTGTCTATCACCATTCTGATCCTCACAGAGACATGGACCTTATGGTACAGAAGTGGATCCTTTTAGTTTTGTTCTGCTAAACTTGGTTTTTAGGATATAACTTAAAGGCTCCTTGGTATAAAAGAAAGGGTGATTCTAAAAGTCAGTCCAGGGAAGATGGCCAAATAGAACAATAATTCTCCTGCCAAAAATAAGCCTGCCTTATAATGCGAAAAAGAAAGCAGCACATCTTTAACAATCCCACAATAATATAACCTACCAGGCTCTGAGCAGACATTGAGATATATAAACAGTGGTGGGTGCTAGCAGCTTTCACTGTGACATAACTCAAGAGGGATAGTATCAGTGACAGGTTTACAGGAATCCATGGCGTTAAATACTTGGGTTCACTGTCAGGATGATTCCCATAAGTGCTACTGGTGGGTCCTGGTAAGTAAATGTTCTGCTATTCAGTGTTATCAACACTGAACTATTTCTGGTTTTGCATTTACTTTAAAAATGATGCTTAAAAAATACCAACTCCTGCCCGATTGACATTGCAGTGCTCTTTACGTGAAAGTTTGTTTATAGGCAATGATTTTTCTGACAGATTTACAGTGTCTGTGGAGGTTTAAAAGACTATTGCCCAATAGGCATTAAGTGAGAGGCATTCAGCTTTATAAATATTTTAGCTTATATTGGGGATTTTTTAAGAACTTTCTGAGCCAAATACTGCATTAAAACTGAAGACAGTGGCAAACTAATAATCAGCAGTTTCCAGCTTTGTTCTAATGTTTTGCTAATGGTTTCCATTTCCATGGCCAAGATTTGGAGTGTGAAGCACAATGTACATCCAACAGTTTGTAATTTTAGGGTTTTCAAATAACATTTATTCTTACATTACACACATACTTTCTTTTTGCAATAGTTCATCTAGAAATAAACAGTTTTCAAAGTAGCCTATTACAGTTAATGTGACTAACACACAAAGTGTATCAAGAAAACGTCCCAAAAGTTTATTAGCACAGTCGACAGCTTACATCTGTTTGCGCTGAGTAATGCTAAACAGGTTGTTTATCTTAACACACTTGTGTCTTTGCTTGGATCATCACTTTGGAATTGGCTAGTGAGGGAGGAAATGTACATTTGGTATGTTTTGGTAACTCTTCCATTAGCCTCCTTGGAATCTTAAAGGTTGCTCTGTTGCCTTTTAAGATTTGTACATGTCTCCCTCATAATCAATCTGATCTGCTTATCCCATTATGGTCATTTATGATTAAAGCTTGCTGAAATAATTTTTACTTTGGAGAGGATGTGCTTTCTATTGAAACACCCTCTGTATAAGAGAGGCATTATTTAAAAATCAGGAATGGATTTGCATTGCAAGTACTGTAGCTCTTTTTTTTTTTTGTACTGTAGAGAATTAAGATAAATGATAAAACATCACATTTCATTTGTAATTTCTTTATAATGTGTTTGACTTAACTGGGCAGAGTTTTTTTTAAAAAAGCATTAACATCCTTTGAAATAAAAGAAACATTACATAAACATGTAAGTACTTTTGGAACTACAAATGGTGTTTCTAAAGGACATTGAATGAAAACTGCCTACCATAGATCAAAGTCCACTCTTAAAAATTAGGGTTTTTAAGTTACTATTTTTCTTTGTGTTCTCTATGGATAAAAATCATACCAAATATAGAGCATAATGTGAGGCACAGAGAGATTGTGACTTCTCTAATGTCAGATACGGAATTCGGAAATTTAACTTTTAATTTATATAAAAGATTATATTCAGGGGTAAGGGAAGATTACTGTCAGGATTTGAGTATTATATGGGAAGAGAATAAAAAAATGCACTACATTAAAATCCATGAACCAAATTAAGAGAGCAAAGAGGGGGGAAAAAAGAAGCATTAAGGAGGGAAATACAGAAAGGAGAGAGAAAGGTGTGTGTTCAACAATTTAAACTTACAAAAGAAATATGTAGGAACACAGGAATTGTCATACTAGGTCAGACCCGTGGTCCATCTAGTTTTGTATCCTTTAGCCAACACCATGTGCTTCAGAAAAAGGTGCAAGATGCCTCACAGTTGGCAAATGTGGAGTAATTAATCTCATTGAGGCTCCTAATCCCTGATAAAGATTGAGCTAAAATATGAAACATGAGGTTTTATCTCCTTAGCAATTAATGAGGCAAGCATTTCACATCTGCCTTGAGAGTCAGAAGGATCCAGTCGTTAGGGCATGTCTTATATCCAGCTTGAAGAAGTAAACAAAAATCCTTATCCCCTCTTTCAATATAATTAACTAGAATCCAAGCTCAGATGCACCTATTTTTGGCTAGAACAAGTAATTTTTTTCTTCATAGACTAAAGCTACAGAATGTTGAGTACCATGTAACCTAAATTCTAAATCAGTTAAATAATTGAATGCAGGGGCTTAATGAGGATGTAGGCAACATTGTGCATGTATTTGGGACAATCAATGGCCTCTCCTTGCAAATATTTCTCATACTTTAAAGCAAACTGGCATGTCGTTAAAAGCTCCCATTACTTTTGCTTAAATTTTAAAATAAAATAAAATAAAATAGCATATGGATTCAGTACAGCAGCTGATAATCACCTTCCTTCATCTTTTGTTGACCAAAGCAATTTAGGATTGCACCCCTTGTTGACAGATGCTGACTTCATCATTAGTGCCCACGCCCTTGCTAACTCAAAACTAGAATTCTGCAACAGGCTCTATTGGGGCTACTCTTGGTGCTCTTCTCAGAAGCTTCACTAAGTGTAAACGTCTGTGTTCCATAATCCACATTGGCTGCCAGTGAATTTCTACATGCAAATCCATGTGCATCTAAATATTTATCTGTGAAGTCTTAAATAGTTTAGTCTACGGTTATCTGACAGACAACCTCTCCCTCTATGACCTGGCCTGATAGCTGCTGTCTGAAAGAGAGTTTCAGTTTTCTGTCTTAAGGGTGAAGCTCATGTGAGCTCTAAGTACAGACAGTGTATTAGAAATGGCAAGACTTTCTGCTGGACTCTTATTCCATTATATATAGGCTTGGCAGAATTCAATTTTTTATATTTTTTTATAATTTTGACTGATAATATTGATGTTTATTTTTAAGCACTTTGTCTCACATTTCTCAGTTTAAGTAATCACAGTTGCAGGAAATTATGCAGGGGGGGCTAAGAATCAAAGGAGGTCGAACAATTTATGACAGTATACATTGAGATTCAAAAAGTTAAACTTATAACTGCAAAAACTCAAATTGTCAATATCACATGTCAAAATATACAAAGTAAATCTCCTTAAATCAAGCTCTAATAATATCTCAAGCAGCATTTTTGTTTTTGCCTCTGTACATTTCAGTTATTAGTGGGAATAGTCTTTGTATGTACAGTGAAATCAATATTTACTGACATTTACTGATAAAAATCTAATCCTTTCAAGCCTTATTATATGTGAGCACAATATTGGTCACTTTTAGAGAGAATATTTTTCAGGCTTTCCACTAACTCCAGCCCTTGGAATCTGCTGGCATTTGGTCTAACTGTTGCTTGTTCTTTATGCTCCTCTCAATCTGGTTGTTACAGGGTGACTGAGTATATGCACGCTTTGACTTCAGCAGAAAACTGGTCATCTCAACATTCTAGTCTTCATTAACAATGGCTTTGTCTAACCCCAGCTGTCTGGTCTGCTCTGCCCCATATACTACTGCTTTCACTTAGCCACATCCTCCTTCACTTCTGTCACCTGATTTATTTACATTTTTTTAGTCTTCCCCATAAAAGTCACTTTTAAAAAAATAATGTAAATTGAAAAAAAAATTAAAGTAATATACCCCAATTTTGGTCATTTAAAAATTACATATGACACACCTAACATTATATTTGAAAACCTTACCGGGGGTTCCATTTTTGTAGGAAACCTCTTGTTAGTGAGGCACCTTGCATATTTTTGGGTGTTCAAAAATGATAAATAATAATGTATGCTACCTGTTTTGGGGGAGGTGGTGTTTGATTCCATTCTAGCCTATGTAAAATGGGCCCTGATGCCACCTAATAAAAAATACTTGTAATAATAATGTTTTTCTTGTTTGCCTCAAAATAATTTCCTTTAATGCAAATGCTCTTTGTCCAAGCCTTAAAAATTATGCCGCATCTCAGCTCAAGAACTTGAAATATGTACTTCCCATGTCACATTTTTGTCATTTCATATTTGCCTGGAATGATTTCTAAGTCTTATTTTATGTGGCATTTTTCTCTTTAGACTTTTCTTTTAAACACACAGGAAAAGTAGCCACAAAATTGTGGCTTCTAATTTCTGCCAAACTTTAATAAGAGAACTTTTAAAAAGTTTTTAGAATCATTTTGTTTATAGAGTATTTTTTTTCCGTTTTCCTCTCTGTTCTACAAATAAAATATCACAATTTGTGTGAGTTACTTTGGGACCCTCGTTCTGCTTATATAAGTTGAAAACATTGTGTGTGAATATGTTTCATTCAGTATATTTCTACAATCATATAGTTCAAGTTTTTAATGGCAAGAAGCTTATGTTGTGAAGAAAATTATCATACTGTATCTATATCTCTTTTTCTGATTTGTTTTTTGTTTTTGTTTTTTCTTGTTCTGAAGGCATGTATATAGATGGGCAGACAAGAAGAATCTTTATTTAACAAGATACGTTATGAACAAATTAAAACCCCAGTCTTAACAAGTAGATGTGCACAAGCAAATTCCCATTGACTTCAGTGGGACTGTTTATATGTGCAGGAATGTTTCTGCATGCCACAAGTTGCAAGATTTGGGGTTAAAGCAGGGCTGGCTTTACCATGAGGTGAACTGAGGCGGCCGCTTCAGGTGCCAGACTGTGGGCGGCCGCCACTAGGACCCAGAGTATAGAAAATTGTGGCTGCTGCTGGTGCATATGTATTCTCTCTGCTCTAGATGCACAGAGATGGTGGAGTGCTGTGCTGGAGGAAGGAGGGCACAAGACACATAACAGGCAGGCAGGAGGAAAGGTGAGAGGGAATAACAGAAAGCAGCAGGAGCTGCAGGGAGAGAGGGGAGAAGGAGGAGCCTCTTATGTGCCTCTCTAGCACCCCCAGGAGCCTGGACTCCAGCTAACAGCTTCTCAGGGAACTTCCTGTTTCCTGCTGCTTCCCTGAACCCACTTGAGGAGAACAGGCAGTCAACTGAAGTAGTAGGAGCCAGTTAGGACCTTAAGACGCTGATATCTTCCCTCTCTTCGGCCCTGCTACCAGCCTGCTTATTTGTCCTCTTCAATTAATGTTGAGAGCCACTATAGCTGGCGCAGAACAGCAGGCATGAGTGAAAGAAGAAAATGCCCCTCCTGGGCAGCATTCAGAAAAAGAAAGAAAGCAAAGGAAGCTTTTCTATCTAAGCAGGAAGGAGCTGTCCTGAGATACATAGACACAAATGTCCATGGTGAGCCTTCCGGCCCCAGTGAGGATGTGAGTGGTGAGGAGATGCCTGATCTTCCAGTTAGTCAGAGTGCAGATGACATGGCAGCTACTGCAGCATCCATATCTCCATCTCAGATGGATGTAACCATACACATTTCTGAAGAAAAGTGTAGCTCAGAGAAGAGTGTGGTAGAGGTGCAAGAAACAGCTGCTGCTGAGTTTAGTTCCTTAAGTCTAGATGATCCAGGACTGTGGACCCACTTGAGCAGTAGCCTGGGGGACTTCCTTGTACTGCATAGGCCACAGCAAGTGAAAAATTTCATGTTCCCCAAAGACAATGAAAATAGAAGTTTCCATCCAACACATTACTGGTGTGAAATCCCCAATGGTGACAAAGTGGAGAGGCCATGGCTTATTTACTCAAAAACCCAGAATGCTGTATACTGTTTTTGTTGCAAACTCTTCCAGTCTAATGTTCCAGCCACATTGGCTTCTACAGGAACAAAGGACTGGAAAAATCTGGCTAGAAATCTGGCATGTCATGAGAAGGCAGCAAATCACCAGAGAGCATTCCATAGGTGGAAAGTGTTTGAGATGAGACTAAGGTTAAAGGCCACCATAGATGATCAGCATCAAGAGAAGATTGCAACAGAGTCTCTTTACTGGCAAAATGTTCTGGAAAGGCTCATTGCCATTGTGAGAATGCTTGCTACCCAAAACCTAGCACTGCGTGGCACTTCAGATCAGCTGTATGTGCCAAACAATGGAAAATTCCTTAAAATTCTGGAGCTGATGGCTGAGTTTGATGCTATACTCCAGGAGCATCTAAGAAGAGACACCACCCAAGAAATGTACACACACAACTACCTGAGAAAAACAATTCAAAATGAGATCATACAATTACTGGCAACAAAAGTCAAACAGAAGATTGTGGCAGATCTGAAGTCAGCAAGATACTACTCTGTTATTCTGGACTGCACACCTGACATCAGCCATACGGAACAAATGACTTTAATGGTGTGTTTTGTAACAACTACAGAACCTAGTGAAAATGTCCCTGCAATGGTGACTGTCGGAGAGCATTTTCTAGAATTTATTGACATTGATGATACTACAGGAGCTGGTATGACAAATGTGCTTCTTAAAAAGCTGGAAGATTCGGGAATTGCGATAGCTGACATGAGAGGTCAGGGATACAATAATGGTGCCAACATGAGAGGAAAGAACAGAGGAGTGCAGACACGGATCCGAGAGCTAAACCTTCGAGCTTTTTTTGTCCCATGCAGTTCTCATTCATTGAACTTTGTGGTCAGTGATGGAGCATCAGCTTCTAATGAGGCTGCTGAATTTTTTAATGTAATTCAAAGCATCTGTGTATTTTTCTCTGCATCAACTCATCGATGGCAAATTTTGAAGCAACATCTGGGAACATCCTCTCTGACACTGAAACCACTGAGTGCCACACGATGGGAAAGTCGAGTGGAGGCTATAAAGCCTATCAAACACCAAATTGGGAAGATAGATGATGCCATAGTTGCCATTATGGAGAATAATGCTATGACAGGAACTGTTCGTGGGAAAACAGTGGCAGAGGGAAATGGAATCACCAGAAACGTACAAAACTTCAAATTTCTGTGTGGCTTAGTGTTGTGGTATGACATGCTGTTTGAAATAAATGTTGTAAGCAAGAGACTCCAAGGTGTTGACCTTGATATGTCTGGAGCAATGGAACAACTGGACAAAGCAAAGTCATACCTACAGTCTTATCGGTCAGATAAGGGATTTCAAAACATTCTGAAGAGTGCACAGAAGTTGGCAGAGGAACTTCACACTGAAGCTATTTTCCCACCCATTCAAGAATACAAGAGTCACCAAAGAAGAAGACATTTTCATTATGAGGCACGGGATAATCCCATAAGAGATCCCAAACAACAATTCAAAGTTAAATTCTTTCACCAGGTGCTAGATTGTGCAATACAGTCAGTTGAAGAACATTTCATGCAGCTCAAGGAACACAGCAGTATATTTGGGATGTTGTATGATATTCCAAAACTCCTCACTATACCTGAAGAAGACCTACACCAGCAATGCAGGGCACTAGACAGTGTTGACACATGATGACATGCGCAATATTGATGCGAGTGATTTAGGTGATGAACTGAAAGCCCTTTCAAGATACATTTCAGCAGGATCAACTCCAAAGGCTGTTCTGGAATATATGTGCACAAATAAGATGACCACCCTCTTTCCAAATGCTTTTGTTGCTCTGCGCATACTTCTAACACTTCCTGTAACAGTTGCCAGTGAAGAACACAGCTTCTCCAACCTGAAGTTAATAAAAACACATCTACGCTCCCCAATGACACAGGAGAGGCTGGTCGACCTTGCAGCCAGCTCAATAGAGCATTAGCTGGCCCAGGCTGTGGACCTTCAGGAAGCAGTTCAAATCTTTGCAACCAAGAAGGCACAGAAAGCGCCACTTTTATTATTCAAACAGATAAAAATGCCAGTGTTTACTATGCAGAAAAGAAAAGTTACATTTGCTGTTCAGGCGTTTGAAAGTTAAGTGTTACTTAAAATTTTTGAACAAGGCATTTTAAGTTGTTAGTTCTCCTTTATTGGGGTAGGTAGCAGAGCAGTACCATGAGAGGAGTAGAACAGGAACAAGGCAGAATTGAGACCTTTCAAAGTTTTGGCCCAAGCAAGGAGGCATGGGGGCATCATTTGAGCTCCCTGTCTCAGGTGCCAAAGTGTTGTGGGCCAGCCCTGGGTTAAAGATAAATGTATAATATAGTTCATAAAAATAAAGACTGTGGTTTATATAGGTAGGACCTCCTCAGCTATAGATGAATTTTTGATAACTTCATATTCTAGTTTTATATAGCTGAGCTATGGAAGAATGTTTAATTATCGTACAACACTTTTAAAAGGAAGCAGATATCTTTTCAATATATTTCTGCAGCAACAAATGTCAAGAAGAGATTTCTGGCCATGTTAGATTTTTCTTTTTAACATAGACTATATTGGGGTGCGGGTTTCAACAAAAACTCAAACAGATGCTTTGTGTGGTTTCTTAGTTAAGGCCGTCTTGGTGGTCCAAATGTATTATATGCTGTACTACTGGTTGTATAATAAAATGCATACATGTATTCTCAACCTTCTGCTGACTTCTTTCCCTGCACTGCAAACCTCAAATGTGTGACATCTATTAACAGGATAGTTTTATTGTTAATTATACACTCTTCCCTTCCTCCTCCCCATTTTTGGGGGCATTCTAACTTTACTGGAATAAAGTGAATTATTAACTGGAGTGAAGCTGGCTGGCTTGCCATTTAAATGTGTATATGTTTCATGCAACCAAACTGTAACCCTTTGGTTTAGTTGTGAAATAAATTTCCATTCCCATTAAACACATAGGAACTATATTTTTTAGAGGTGAGAAGAAGAAAACAATTTCCTGCTTGCACTGGTTCAATGGGTAATTGCAAAATTTTAAAGTATTGGTTTCTGACAGTCTCATTTCACCTTTAGTATAATCTAGAATCTCAGAATTCTGAGAAATATAGTAGGACTTCCTAGGGCAATGCCTAAATTCTGTGACAGTTAACCTGGCTTCTATCGGAAATGACATGGCATCAGGACCTCAACTAGTTGATAAATTAGGCAATGGGCTGGACGCATCATAATTAGGTGAAAGTTCACTTTGCTTCTACCAGGCTATAACTCGACCTGCTAAATTCAAATTGAATGGGTGACCATGAACCTACACTAAGAAAAGTGTTTGAGTTTTGATGGAAGTTGGCTAGCTTGTATTAGCAAAATCTAATCTAAACTCAACCTTTTTTTCTAGTCATAACAAGGTCCTCAGAGAGGCAGTGAGCTGGCATGGGATTTGATGCCTGAAATATGTTGATGACAACCAGTTTTAGTTCTTTATATCATCAGATGCAGTGAGAGCAGTTTACCAGTTCACCCAGCATCTTGCTGGGGTTGGTATATTGATGCGGGCAAGCCAGTCGACACAGTCCCAATAAGACTAAAGTCATGCTCATGCTTTTGGAGGAAATAAACTAAGAAAATGGCAGAGATCACGTCTTCCCTTGATTGGTGGAGTTTGCCTGCGTTTTGTTACTAATTTGGCAACCCAGGTAGTCCTGTTGGATCTGCAGCTATATTGGGATGTCGAGGAAGCAATGGTAGCCAAGAGATGCTTTTATCACTTAGATTTGACCTGAAGGTTGCATTCTCTTCTTCTGGAAGTGAACCTCACCACAGTGATCCATACCTTTGTTACCTTCGTGTTAGATTGCTGTATTGCATACTTCATGGGACTATTCCTTCATGCAACTCAGACATCAGTTGGGGCAGATTTTGGTGGCCTATTTGTGAGGCAGTGGTGCTCCTTCCAAACGTTAATGAATTCTTCATGATCTATACTGGTTTCAATTTAGTTTCCAACCCACTCCCATTACAAGCAGTCATTACAAAAGCTGAATTCTACTGCATATAACCTATATTTAAAAAAAGATTGTCTAGTTCTTCAGCAATTCTGGCTGAGGCGACTTGACTTTAATGCAGTTATTAGATTCAGCAAGGCAGGTGCAGTATGAAATATGTATTGCTTGATAAAGTTTGAATGGTATATGAGTAGGCATATAATTATGGAAATAATAGGGTTATTTAAGAGTTGTCAGTTAAATATTCAGTTTTAAAGTATCTAACTCTGCGCTTTTATTTCTAGCCTGTGAAAAGCAGATGAGAGTCGTTTGCAAAGAATCTTCAGAACAGCATCTCCATCCCTTCAAGGAGAAATTGGAAGAGTTTATTCAGACAGGCAAGCACATTTTTTTTAAACCTTTTTGTTCATATTTTAGTGTTCGGAGAGTTTGCTGTACATATATTAATATGTTATCTTAAATAACCAATGCCGAAAAACTGGAAGCTAAATAATATCAGTTATGGGTCTTAAGTACCAATATTGCACAGATCTTTAAACCTCAGGCATCACTTGCCAGTGACCAGTAATGTTACCATAGTCTCACTAGGTCTCCATTTCTTTGCGGTTTTTTTCATCATTAAATCACTAGGTGCAATAAAACTGGGCTTTAGGTTAGACTGTTACTTAGTAAATTGAGTCTGAATCTTCCAGTCTATGGAAAAGTGACATGAAAAATGTCCTAATCCTGTATTCATATTAAGTCAAAGATTCGAGATTAAAAACTAAGTCCATGAAAGTAAGACAGCCGAGGGGCCTCAGGAAAATGACCCTGTGGCATGGAGTCAGTAGTGAGAGGATCTTGGTAGACCCTAAATAGTTGTGCAGCTGAGACACTGTAAGTCTGGAAGTTTATGTCTACACTTAAAATGCTACAGCAGCATGTAGCTGTGCCTGTCACAACTGGAACAAGGGCAGTCAGACTAGTGGTTGGAGCAGGAGTTAGGCCAAGTCAGATACCAGGAGCTCAAAGTCCAAGAGGGCAAACCAAGAGTAAGGCATCAGGAGGCAGGCAGGGTCAGATTACCAGGAGATCAGGGTCAGGCACCAGGTTACAGACAGCAATTGAAGAGAAAAGCCAAGGACAAACAGAGTTGGAAGCCAGAGTCTAGGGTCTATCACAAGCAGGGTCTGGAGCAGAGACAGACAGGCAGTCTGCATTGTTGCTCAGACAGTTTTCCATCATTGGGCTACCAGGGGCTGCCACTCAGGCCCTGTTGGGTGGTGCTTCCTGCCAAGCCCACCCTCACAAGGTCCTCATGTGGGAGCCCAGCCTAAACATCCCATGATGATGTAATGGCATCAGCAGCACAGAACCCCCTTGGCCCCAGGTTCCAGCGATGCACGTTCTTACAGCCCCACTGTAGCGCTTCTGTGTAGACACTATCTATGCCGACATGAGGGGTTCTCTCATCAGCATAGGTAATCCACCCCACCCCCACGAAGTAGTAGTTAGGTGGATGGAAGAATTCTTCAGTCAACCTAACACTGTCTAGACTGCGTGTTAGGTCAGTATAGCTATGCCTCTCAGAGGTGTGGATTTTTCACACCACTTAGATGAAGCAATACCAGTGTAAGTTCCTAGTGTAGACCAGGCCTGAGTTTCTGGCACAGAAATCTGACATTTTAGATAAGTCATGTGGATAAATGTAAAGTAATACACATTGGAAAAAATAAGCCCAATTATACATACAATATGATGGGGGCTAATTTAGTTACAACTAATCAGGAGAAAGATCTTGGAGTCATCGTGGATAGTTCTCTAAAGACGTCCACGCAGTATGCAGCAGCAGTCAAAAAAGCAGACGGGATGTTAGGAATCATTTTAAAAGGGATAGAGAATAAGAATATTATTGCCCTTATAGAAAAACATGGTACGCCCTCATCTTGAATATTGCATATAGATGTGGTCCCCTCATCTCAAAAAAGATATACTGGCATTAGAAAAGGTTCAGAAAAGGACAACTAAAATTATTAGGGGTTTGGAACAGGTCTCATATGAGGAGAGATTAAAGAGGCTAGGACTTTTCAGCTTGGAAAAGAGGAGACTAAGGGGGGATATGATAGAGGTATATAAAATCACGAGTGGTATGGAGAAAGTGAATAAGGAAAAGTTATTTACTTGTTCCCATAATATAAGAAGTAGGGGCTACGAAATGAAATTAATGGGCAGCAGGTTTAAAAGAAATAAAAGCAAGTTCTTCTTCACTCAGCACACAGTCAACCTGTGGAACTCCTTGCCTGAAGAGGTTGTGAAGGCTAGGACTATAACAGGGTTTAAAAGAGAATTGGATAAATTCATGGAGGTTAAGTCCATTAATGGCTATTAGCCAGGATGGGTAAGGAGTGGTGTCCCTAGCCTCTGTTTGTCAGAGGGTGGAGATGGATGGCAGGAGAGAGATCACTTGATCGTTACCTGTTAGGTTCACTCCCTCTGGGGCACCTGGCATTAGCCACTGTCAGTAGACAGGATACTTGGCTGGATGGACCTTTGGTCTGACCCAGTATGGCCATTCTTTGGTAGAACCTTGCTGAGTCCAGTGAAACTGCAAGTATTGGGAAAGGAAAGACTCACGTTCAGCAAGCAGGGCCGTCCCTAGAGGGGTGTGGGGCCTGGGACAAATCAGTCTGTATGGGCCCCCCTTAACATTTTATACAGGTGAAATCTGGTGTGGGGAGGGGACACCAGTGCTGGGTGGCAAGGGATGATGGAGTGTCATAGGGTGGCCCCTGTGCTGGGGGGTCCCGGAAAAGGGGAGAGGTCTGGGGTGGAAGTGCAGTGGATGGGGTCAGCCTGGCGCTGGCGTGTTCCGGCAGCGCTAGGACACTGGCACTCGATGCAGTGGTGCACGATGCCGGGAACTAGCGGAGCGGGGCAGGCTGGGGTCACCACTGCCAGAGACTGAGCCCCGTGATGCCGAATAAGAAAAAGAAATACAATGTGTGCTTCCCGCCGATGAGTGCAGGCGTGACCTCCACTGCCAGTGCCAGGCCCCCTCCCCGCTAATCCCCCGAGCTGGCCTGGCCCCCTGAACCTCTAACCCAAGCCCCTGGGCCAGAATGGCCCCCTGAATCCCTAACCCCACCCCCCCAGGCCAGCCTAGCACCCCCTGCATGACACATACACACTGAAGCGCAGGGGCCTCCAAAGCGCAGAGCCCAGAGCAGTCGCCCCGATTCGCCATACCCAAGGGACAGCTCTGGCAGCAAGAGCTAAGTAATTTGAAAGGGCATTTGGATCCCTAGATGCAAAGAGTCGCCAATGTGGTGAAGAAACAAAAGGAGATAGAACTGTTCACAGAGAAGAATCTTTCCAATAGATATGTGGAGAAGACCAGCCGCATTGATGTGGAGGCCTGAGAGGATGAGACAAAGTCTCTGTTCTTGACCAGAGCTTCAGAGGAAGATAGAGAGCAAAGAGTGGAGCTGGAGAAATTGAAGCATGGTTTGGAGCAGCTGGAACAGAAGCAGTAACAGCTCCCCATGTTTATAGCTGGTAGGGAAAATTTGGGGATGGCCTAAAGGTCTGGAGAACCAAGTCTGGAAGACCAGATTCATTCTACGAATAAAAGGTAAGGTGAAGCCATCAAAGGGCTCCACCATCTGCAGACCCAGGTAAAAGAGTGTATGCAGGAGCTGGATGAGATGCGCTGTTCAAAAGAAAAGGTTGTGACATAGACCTTGAAGAAAAAGGATTTAATCTGGCTAATGGCAGAGATGGAGAGCAGCAGCTGCTGCTGGAGGAGAAGCTGAATGAGCTTCCCACTGAGGTGGAGACCCTTCTGGCAGAGTAACGCCAAGACCAATGAAGGCTTGAACTGCATCATAGAGGAGGAGTTGTAATCACCAGAGGAGACAGGCAAAGTTGGCTGCACATCTCAGAACACAATCCAGAAAATAGTGGGGGTGGAAGAGGAAAACAAACACTTGATCATCTGGGTGTTGCAGGCAAAGATTCATGGACCTTGATGGTTGTAAGAATCTCAAAAGGAGCTGACTCTTTATAGAATTTTCTCAATGGTGAATGATATAATTGTATCCATATCCATGAAGAGTGCTCTAGACAGACTCTGAGTCAGCCCTTTGCCAGTTCCACCCAGGTAAAGGCCAGTTTTGGCTGCTCCACCATAGCCACAAGAGGACTGGACATTTAAAAAGTGGCACTCAGCATAAACCTTCATTTGCAACACTCAAGAATATGTGCATGACATTGGTTGTACAGGCTGAGTTGAAAACTATGGCCATACCACTTCATTCTTCAAGCAGCACAAATTTCTTGTTAGCCTTCCTTGTTGAGGTTAAAAAGGAAATGTCATCCTGGCTGGGCGATGTAGATAAGGCTCTAACAATTTATGGAGAGCCTTCCCCTGGAGATAGAAAAGGGGGACTGGGATAATGTGTAACAGGATGTGCTGTCCTTTAAGAGGAGGTGTGGGTCCAGCTCAGGAGACCATCTAGTCAAAGATCAAGGTAATCTACCAAAGAGAGGTGGGGGGAAATGGAGGCAGCCACTACACCAAATCCTCATGACAATGTTACATGTGATATATTTCTACAAATGTGGCACTATGTAAGAAATAAAAGAAAAATGTTTGCTCGGTGAACAGTAATAGGTAATCCTCATGAAAGTGGGTATTTCAAAAGTATTCCTATGCAATGTAATTGATTAAAACACAAAATATTTTTGGAGTGCTGATTCTAGAATGCGCCAGTAATTGCGATTGTAATAGTTCTGCAGCATAAAAAAAATCACATTAGTTACAAGAAGCTTCATTCGAGGGGAGTTTTGATGATTATTCTGCTGAAGTTGTACTCTACTTTTTTCTGCATATTTGGGTATCATGCATCACAGTTAGAAACCCAGAATCTGGTATTGTCAGAGCAGTTATATGAGGCACTCCTAAAGGTTATCAGAACCAGTTGTAATCATTATGGTGACTATACAAGGAAGTTAGTATTCCCAAATGAGCAATATCACTCGCAAAGTCTGAAGCAATTTAGCATTTAATGTCTGAAAAGTCTCAAGAACTGTGACTCAGTTGGTTCCTGAAAGGACTCATATTTACAAAAACTGTGATCACTGAGACAGTCATAACCATTTAATTTTTCTTCCATAAGCTATAACTTCTTGTCACGCTTGAAAGAAAGTGGTCTCTGAATTTAGCTTCATCTTCTTTTTTTATAAAGGTCCTCCTAACATCAGGGAATCTTTAAATAACTTTACTTTATGAAGCTACAGTACTAAAATAATATAATTGCCTAAGTAAAAACTGTTTTTGAACAACAGCACGTATTAAATTGTACTGTTAAATACTTCTGACATTTTTCAATATAACACTTCTCCTTCTCAAGGTTATTGTACTTAATCTAATTTGCTTAAGTTTTTAAATCATAAATTTGTGTGGCTGTTACGGAGGCTACAAGTTTCTTATCACAGTTCTTAATGATTCTAACAAGTTCTTAATGATATGTTTCCAGAAAATGTAATACATGTATTTAAGTTTCTCATAAAGTTAGCAGGGACCCTGTAAAAGAGGGAATCCACAGGTATGGCTGTTGTAGGTTGTCTTTTCATCTAATTTAACTGGCAGTTTGTATTTACAGCTTTAGCAGTAAGTGCTTGGGGTGAGATAGTGTGCTGTTTGTGTGCACATTAACACTAGCATTCTCCCACATGCTGTTTTATCTTGCCTTCCTTTAAGCCTATGCCTCGCTACTGTTGGGACTAACCAGCTTTATTTACACAATCCAGATATACATAAGTAAATAAACCTTAATTGCTAGCATTTCCCCATCAGAATTTAAAAATCAAACACTTCTTTTTAAAGATCATTGTGTTGGTGTTTTTTGTAGATTACTTGATCCTTAGTGCCATAGGAACTGCCATATTGAAGCTGCTCAAAGGTCCATATTGTCCTTTATCCTGTCCTCAGCAGTGGCCAAGGCCATATATTTTACAGGAAAGACATCAATTGCTTTTAATTGTACAATATTATATTATGTGGAAAATGTTATTCCTGACATCAGCTGATCAGTGTACATGGAATTTGTATTTTCTTAATTTTATCCCAGCCAATGTAAGTGAAGAGTATATTCTTATTCCTATAGATGTCTTAACTTTAAATAAGATATTTGCTTTAATAGTGTCCTGTGACAGTGAATTCTGTGAGCTAATTATATGCTGAGTAAACAATATTTCCTTTTATTAATAGAACATATTGGCTTTTAATTTTGTTGCATGCCTTCTTGGTCTGTGGCGTGGTTGTTTCTTTGTTCTTTAATACTCTAGGAAAGAGTAAATAAGAGCACTTGGCTGGCATCCACTATATTCTATTTACGTATATTTGTCTCTCGATGTCTTCTTTTTTGCCTAAATAGTTATAGTCATTCTAATCTCACCACGTATGGAAGCCCCCATTCCTGCTTACCATTGTACTGTTCTTGTTTCAGCTTTTTTTTTTTTATGTTCTGTCTGTAATTATACATAGTATTTAAGGTGATGAGTAGGGATATGCCATCAGTTTACAAAATGGCATCACAATATTTTCCATTCTATGATTCTCTTTCCCTTTCTTACACTTGTGCACTGAGTAAACATTCTTGTTGAGCTTTGATGGCTAGAACTTTTCCTAGTTAGGGTAGTTCCTAACTCAGAACCTGTTAGAGCGTACCACTGTTTCTTCCACTTGTCTTTACTGAGTTTGAGCTGCTATCATGGTGTCTTTCTAGAGTCTATTGTTAACTAATCCTAATATTAATGTTTTCTGAAAATTTTGACACCTTTCTACTTACCTCTTGTAGTTGATATGTTGATAACTATAATAATAACAAAGTTCTTGGACTTGTACCCCTCATGTGGTATCAAATTGTTTTACAAACTGTGTAACCATTATCTCTAGTCTAGTCTATGTGGATTCTTAATCGTGGGGGGAATACTGTGCCAAAAAATTAAAAAGTCTGCACCAAAAAAATAAAAATTATAGATACAATATTTTAAAATTCTGCAAAATTCTGCAAATTTAATTTATCAAAATAACACTATGTAATCACATGAGATTTAATTACTTTGGTAATTTATTTCAAAATACCTGTCAGCAAGTATGTCTGTAACAATACAGGCACACAAAATTTCCCGCCGGAGTAGAGAGTTAAAGAAACCCCTATGACAACCCAGTTTCTGTTTCTCTGCCCCCTCCCCCATCCCAGAGCCCAGCTGGAGGGACCAGACACTCACAATCCCTCCCCCTGAAAGCCCAGTCATGGGGTCCTCCCTAGCTCAGATACCCATGTCCCCTCCCCACAGAGTCCAGCCGTGTCCCACCCAGCCTAGACACCCCCTCCTCATTAGAGCCTAGGGATCCAGAAGGAGAAACAGCCTGTTGCTGGGTCCCTGGCATGTGTGGAATTTCCTGCATGCTGCCATCTCCTTCCCTCAGGGCATGCAGGGAACTGCAGCTTCCAGGAACTCTTCACTCTCTCCCGCTTCCCCTGGCAGTGTCTTCTGTGTGTGAGCTGGTCTCTACTGGGTCCAGTGGCCCCTAGTGGCAGCCATCATCACTGCAGCCCATTTCTTTGGGGGAGAGGAAATTCTGCACACAAAACATAAATTTCTGCAAAAGTCTGCATTGCACAGTGGTGCAGAATTCCCCCAGGAGTAGGTTCTGATACCATACTCATCACTATTCTAGCTGAGCACCTTCAGTGATGTGTTAAGCAACCCAACTAAACATCTATCACATTTCTTCTCTTCTTCTTGCCCCAGGGGGAGAAGTGGGTGCAATAGAGTGGGTTTTGTTTTGGAATTTTTTGATAATATATGCACATGTTGCTATGTGTGTATTAGCAGGAGGGAGAGGGAGAATATTTATACCTCATTCCCTCCATAGAGAATGCTCTGTCACCACAGACCAGCAGCACGCACCCTCCCACAGAATCAGAGTAGGACTGTGTTTTTATGATCTGCTATGGGCATTACACTAGTTTCACTTTCTTCTTTCAGGGCTAGGAAGGAATTTTTCCCTCATTGCCAGATTGGCTGGGGAGGGTATGTTTCATCACCTTCCCAAAAGGGGTCGGGGCCCAATCGGGTAGGTAAGGAGGTACGGCCAAGTGGTTGCAACTTAGCAGGTGGCAAGTGTCCTGTTCAGATACTCATTCCGTAGGGCATATGGTTACTTGATAAACCAAAGTTGGAAGTGGACTTAGGAGGAATGTATCCTCTAAGGAAGCTGGGGCAGGAAGGTTGCTGCTCCTAATGTCTGGTACAGTGGGATACAGCCCCCTTTTACTTATATATGAGGGGAGGATGGCACAGTTGCAGTGATGGGCAGGAACCAGGGAAGGGGCAGGGCTGACAGCAGCCCTCCCAGATAGGTGGGAACAATCAAGGAAAAGACAGTGAACTGTATCTTTCTTTGCTGGGTATTTCCCAGTTGAGTTAATAAAGATGTGGCCTAATTAAACCACATTCCTTGCATCTTGTCTTTCTTGCTTTATGGTTGGGACACACCACAGGCACAGAGGATAAGTGACTTGCTGAAGGTAACATAGTAAGCTGGTGGCACAGTCAAAGATGGCACCCTGGTCTCCTGGCTCCCATGCTGCTGATATATTTACTTGACTCTTTTGCTTCAGTTTTGAACGAAATGTAAATGGATTACTGTATCATATACATACATAACAAAATGCACAAACCCTAATACTGAACTCCATGTCACCCTAATATTAATCCCTTTCCCTAGTAGTTACTGGTCATTTTTTCCTATTGTTTATTTACTATCTCTTAAATAGTTTTTAATCCAAGACAAGGTTTCATCTTTCATCCAGTGGTAACTTAGTTCCCATCCAGCAATAAATGGAACTGAAGAAAAGCTCATTGTTTTATAATCCTTGGGATTAAATATCACTTTTTAAAAAGTTTACTACCTCGATGTCCTCTTCTACTGTAACTTTTTATTTTCAAGGTTAGCTAAGCTAGCCATCTTGAACTCTTGAATGATCCTGGTGATATACTGCAGATTAATTATTTTAATGGTTTCATCACTTTATTTCTTTCTGGACATCTCTAAGACTGTGTAGGTTTCTTTTCCTTTAAAATTTCTCATCATTGTTACCAGCAGTGTAGCCCCACTGTTGGTGCCCACAGTGGAGCATATTGGCAAAAAAGCATTTTTATCGCTGTCATTCAGGCCGGATCTAAATTTGTGACAGAAGTAAAAATAACAGCAGCTGATGTACACTATCACTCCCATCATTGCTTGCATTGGTGGAGATAGTCTAGTGGTGAGATGATTCAGTATTCTGAACAAGTGTCTGGGATTAGGTTAAAATCAACAAATTCAATTCACCTCTGCATACACCATGTTTGATCCCATGAAAGGTTCTAACCAAATTGCTAATTCTGTTTTCTCATTTTAGAGGTTTCATTCAAAGTTGCTGCCACCAGGAACTCAAAACCAATATGCTCATTTAGTCCAGGTCTCTTTGCTGAGGCTTGACAAGTGATCTGGATGCTTGTCCATTTGTAAGGATACTGAGATTTAAACCATTCATTTCACACAGGCCTGTGAACATCTGTCAGACTGTAACAAATTATAGGTACTATGAATCTGGGTCTAATTTGAACCAGTGACCGAGAAATAAAAGACTTCATGTCCCATTACTGATCCCCTGAGTCATCCCATTCCCCAGATGATAGGCTTCTCCATATATGGAAGAAATGGGACTCCCTTCTTCAAATGTGACTTGATGAAAAAACAGTACTGGCTAGAGGACTGAATCTTGCTGGAGGAGCTTTGAGCTCATACTGTATCTCACCACCGTCTGCTGCTGTCATTGCTTCCTCTACTTATTCCCCCTCACATCCTCTCCTCTCACTACTGCTGGATGCTTCCCTGCTTGTATGCAGTAGGGCATGCATGGCAGAGCTACCAAATGTGTGATATTGATGAGACATGAGTGATACTTGGCACCCCTGGTCTTACCATTAATTGGCACAGATGGTCCTGAAGGGCTAAACCTGGTGTGAACCTGTTTGTAACAAAATCTGAAAGAGGTGAGTTTTGTATGGCCTCAAGTTACATTGGAAACATTTAACGCAGTTCTAGCCAGGATGGTGTGAATTTTAGTGTGCATCCTTGAAATTATTACCAAGGACGTTTACACCATTTATGTATGAGTTTACGGCCAGGCAATAAAGATATGAGAGATGGGAGTCACATGTGGGAATGGTACATGTATTACTGGAAATCTAGGCTTCAATACTTCAGCACAACTTGTGCTGAACACTGGAGATTTAATCTTGATTCCAAACTTTGTTGCTTTCTGTGATTTCAAATTTCAGGCCCTTAATGTTGCTTGGATATAGTTTTTGTGCTTTTGTAATTTTCAAATGCTTCCCAGCTCATCTCAATCCAGCACAATTCTCCTTAACATAGACATCAAAAATAGATGAGCTACCCTGTGTACTACAAATGTAAATTTACCACACCTGAATGTATATGAGTGAAATGAATAAACCGCTATTGCTCAAGTCCTTTAAATCCACAAATTCACTGTAGACATTGTTTCTGAAGGCAAGTTCCAGAAGACTGGGAAAATGTTAATGTTTTGCCAATATTAAGAAAGGGTAAATGGATGACCCAAGTAATTATAGGCCTGTCAGCCTGATATTAACCCTGGGCAAGATAATAGAGTAGCTGATACGGAACTCAGTTAATAAAGGATTAAAGGAGGGGGAGATAATTAATACCAATCAACATGGGTTTATGAAAAATAGATCCCGTCAAACTAACTTTTGTTGATGAGACTACAAGTTTGGTTGATAAAGGTAATAGTGTTGATGGAATATACTTAGACTTCTGTAAGGCATTGACTTGGTATCACAAAACTTTTTGATTAAAAAAACTTGTGACACCCTGGTACTGCTGCTTCCAGTGAACCCATTTCTTCTATTTTGAACTTGAGTAATTCATGGTCACTATGCATCTGTATTATTCTTTCATTCTAATCAGTTGCCTTTTTGTGTTGGTAATAAGATGATAATTATGGTGGCTTCTTCCTCGAGTGATAGTCTCTATTGTATTCCACTAAGGATTATGCACAGTAATGTCCATTAGTCTGTAGATGTGCCCTTGCACTGCCTCGTGGTTTCACCATTGACAATAAAGGGTGGGGCAGGCTGACCATGTCTTCAATTCCCTCTCACTGCCTCATGGTCCAAGTTGGAGCTTCTGCTGTCTTCTTGTCCTCGGTGACACATTTTCCAAAATTTTTCAAAAAACTTCTTGTTTTTGTACATAGTCAGGATTCTTGCGGTTTTGTAATAGTTTCTAGAAGTTTTGTAGATTTAAGGCCTGGGGATGCTTCTTTGGTGTTTTCCCACCAACCAGTCCCCAAGCCTCCCCCCGCATTCATCACAGCACCCAAGACTGTCAAGATTTTTCCTGATTTTGTAGTAATTTTCTTGTTTCTGAAAGTTCATGTAGAATTAAGGACTTGGGACACCATTTTCATGGTTTCCCACCAAACAATCCCCAACTCCCACCCCCACCCCAGCACCTGGGTCTGGGTACTAGATTATGCCAAAGAGACCAGAATTCGAAGTCCTCGCTTCCTGCCCTCACCTGTTTTCCCTCAGTGATGAACACTAACGTTGTCTATACTGTTTAGGGGAAACCCACGCTACGTCCTCGTACACAGGAAGGCAGAGCCTTCTGACTTAAGAAACACTTCATGAAGATCACCATGATCTTGCAGTCGGATCCTGGCTAGGGAACCCATTGGCCTGAGCAGTCCAAGAGTGCATCTCCTACCATGGAACCTCAGTCTGGTTCCGCCAGTACCAGTGCTATGCCCCAGTTCCATCTATAGATTGGGTGCTAACTCCAGCGAGACTCGGAAGTACTCCTGGGCCTCATGAACTGTTCGCCCTGGAACAGATGAGGTCTCCATGTGTTCCGGTACTCTCACCTACTAAGCGAGCCTCATCCAGCATCTCGGATCTGCCACCTTTTGGGCATCTTCTTACAACACACCCAGTTCCACTGGCACTGCCATTTGTACAGGACTCCAGTTGCTCTGAATATGAGGACCTGGATATTATGCATCGTCCAGCACTTCAGTTCCGAAGACATGACTATCAGAGGGTTCCAATAGCACCATGGCAATACTCTCCCGTACCTCAGCCCAGGAGTCACTGGTACTCAACTCCTTTGACACTACCGGTGCAACAGCAGGATCAAGCAGGTTAGTCATATTGGAACTCATGGCCCCAATATTCACCTTCGGGACTCTCTCATTCAGCGCAGGACGACTCCCCTGTTTCACTGCCCCATCCTTTGTCAAGTAGACATTCGGAACCAAGGCTAGACTATGCGCCAATCAGCCGAGCCCCAACCTATCAGAAGATGTTTCCCTCATCATCTCCAGACACATCTGTGTCATCAATGCCATTCTGTCTCCCTTGCAAATCATCAATTGCAAGAGCTGCTATGGAGGATAAGCTAATGTTCTTCAGGTCCCATTGGAAGAGGTGCAGGACAGTCAGCACGAACTACTAGACATTTTCCATGCATTGGTACCAGCCAGGCTGGCCCTACTTATCAATGATGCCATTCTCCAACCAGCATGCACTAGGTGGAATACCCTGACCACGTGTGCCCCCACCCTGAAAGGGGCAGAAAAGAAACATTATATCCCCCAAAAAGGGTCTGAGTTTCTGTTCTCACATCTTCCGCCCAATTCCTTGGTGATTCAGACTGCTATGGAGCAGGCTAAACAACAGCATCCATGCTCCACCCATGCTGGTAAGTAGGGCAAGAGGTTAGACCTTGTGGGTTGAAAAGTCTTTTCCCCAGCCAGTCTCCAGTTCTGGATCTCAAACTATCTGTCACTGATTGCCAAATATGGTTTTGTAAACTATGGATAGATGACGGATTTTGTGAATAAGCTACATCAACATGATTGTGCCTGATTCCAAACTATTTTAGAGGAAGGCAAGTTGATTGCTAAGTCCACACTTCAGGCTGTGGTTGATTCAGCAGACATGTCTCCATGCATGTTGGGGACTGGAATTGTCATGAGGAGGGAATCCTGATTACATTCCTCAGGTTTCCCTAGGGAGGTACAGAACACAGTTGAGAACCTCCCGAGCCATCTTGCGTTCCTTAGGCATATATATGCCAGGGTCAAAGTGAAAATTGTACTGTCCACCACCAATGCAATGCTATAGGAGTCCCCAGTTCTATCACCTAGGAACCTCCACAGAAATGCCCAAAGGTCCACAGATCGCATATGCCTGTTCCAGTGGTGCAGTCCTCATGCAACACACTCAATCGTCTCATAATCAGTATTTCTTAGTGCATCTAGAGAGCCATCAGCTACTTTGCACCCCAATGCTATTCCCAGCCACACTTTTTGGGGACCATCACAAACTCTTTCTACAAGCATGGAGAGTGCTAACAACAGACAAGTGGATTCTGGATGTCATTCAACATGGCTATACCATCTAGTTTGTGATGCTACCTCCTCCACATCCCCCACCCCATCACTCTCATGACAATATGCCTACTCTAGAGGTGGACTCCCTCCTGCAGAGAGGAGCAGTGGAGTCAGTCTCTGAAGCTTATCAGGACACGGTTCTATTCCAACTATTTCTGGTATCCAAGAAGAAGGGAGCATGGAGACCAATCTTGGATCTCTGACATCTCAGCCATTCCGATTGCAAGCCGAAGTTACTGATGGTCACACTTGCAGCTATCATTCCCTCACTAGAAAAAGGCATGTGATTCATGGCTCTTGATATGCAAAATTCATACTTCCATATAGACATCCACATGACCGACAGACGATTCCTAAGAATGAATTGGTCCTCAGCACTTCCAATACAGGGTTCTCCCATTCGGACTTACCACTGCCCCACGGGTCTTCAAAAAGGTTTTCTCTGTGGTAGTGGCTCATCTCCAGTGACAGAGTCCTTGTGTTCCCTTACCTAGACGACTAGCTGCTGGTGGCACGATCCAGAAAGGAAGCTCAAGAGTCAACGTCCCAGCTCTTTCTACTCCTCTCCTCCCTAGGAGTGACCGGCAATATCAAAAAATTAACTTTTCACCCTACACAGTCACTGGAATTCATAGGAGCATCATAGAATCATAGAATATCAGGGTTGGAAGGGACCTCAGAAGGTCATCTAGTCCAACCTCCTGCTCAAAGCAGGACCAATCCCCAATTTCTGCCCCAGATCCCTAAATGGCCCCCTCAAGGATTGAACTCTCAACCCTGGGTTTAGCAGGCCAATGCTCAAACCACTGAGCTATCCCTCCCCCTCATGTGCTTATCTACCAAAAGACAGGTTCCAGAGTTTACTGGGCCTGATCACTCTGGTGACTTCCAGTCCCTCAGTCCCAGCCAGAACATGCCTTTCCCTCCTCAGTCACATGGCACTGTGCATGTATGTCACGGCCTTTGCTTGCCTGTGCTTCCACACACTACAGCTCTGGCTGCAGAGAGTGTACTTCCACATGCACACCATTCTTACCATTCCACCAGAAATCATCTCTTCCCTTCAATGGTGGACAGACCCACTCCAAGTTTGCTCCAGAATGCTCTTCCTTCCATCCTCCCTGAGCATGATGGTCATAACAGGAACATCACTTGACATCTGGGGCATCCACATGGGAGATTGCATGACACACGGCACTTGGACAACTCGGGGAGCCAGGATGCACATCAACACCCTGGGACTTCAGGCGATTCACAAGGTATGCAGTGCATTTTTATCAGCTGTCCTTTCTCGTCATGTCCTTGTCATCTCAGACCAACACCATGACAGTTTACTACATATGTACACAATGGACACAAGGTCCCCAAACCTGTGTGTGGAAGTGGTATGCTTCTGGAAAGGGAGGGTGCATTGCACATCATAACCTTTTGTTGCCAGCCTACCTGCCAGGAACACAGAACGTGATTGCCCATGCTCTCAGAGGGAATTTTGCAACCGACCACGAATGAGAGTTGCACAACATGGTAATCATGGACATTTTTGGTTGCTGGGGAACTCCAATCGAGGACCTCTTTGCATCTCACACCAAGTTCATTCAGTACTGTTCAAAGGGATGACTTGATGCCCATTCACAAGGCAACGCCCTGGTCATCGACTGGTTGGACCAAATCAACTATGCCTTCCCTACACTACCACTCTTGCCACACATCCTTTGCAAACTCTGACAGGAGAGGGCAACAGTCATCTTGATCGCTCCATTCTGACCTCGCCAGTTCTGCTTTTCCCTTCTTCTCCACACGTCGAAGCATCCTCCTCTCCTGCTCCTGATGTTTCCAGAATTGCTCAGACAACACAATGGCAGACTCCAGTACCCCGATCTATGGATGCCTCACCTGACAGTTTGGTTTTTGGATGGATGCCTCCACTAGCATGGGAGTGTTTGTCAGCAGTACGAGATGTCCTGTCCAATAGCAGGAAGGACTTCATGAGACAATCCTACCAAGCCAAATGGGTGCATTTCACTTCATGGGCCCAACAGAAAGGTCTTGTCCCTGAGGTTGTGGGCATCCCAATGCTCTTAGATTATTTCCTCCACCTGAAAGCCTTGGGGTTCACTCTTAGCTCCATCAAGGTGCATGGAGTGGCTATTTCCACTTTCCACCGTCTGGTGGATGGACATTTGGTTTTTACTTATCCTTTGACAATCTGATTCTGGAAGGGCTTTGTACATAAATACCTGCCCATTCACCTATTGCTCCCCAGTGAGACCTCAACCTAGTCCTTACATCATTAATGAACTCTCACTTGGAATCTCTAGCCTCCCGCTCTCTTTCCCTTCTTTCCATGAAAGTCACCTTCCTGGTTGCTATTACCTTTGCAAGGTTGGTTGGCAAACTAGGGGCCATGATGGCAACCCCTCCTTTCGCCGTGCTCCATAAGGATGAAGTTTCACTGTGTCTGCATTCTAAATTTCTTCCAAAAGTGCTTTCCCTCTTCAACTTCAACCAACCCATACATCTACCCCCTTTTTTTCCTAAATCGTGCACCTCAAATGAGAAATGGAGGCTCCACTCCCTCAATGTACAGAAGGACCTGATCTTTTACCTGCAAAGGATGAAGCCATTGTGAAAGTCTCCCAGACTGTTTGTCACCGTAGCGGAGAGAATAAAAGGGCAGGCCATCTCCACCCAGAGAATCTCCCATGTGGGTCTAAGGGTACCTATGCTCTGCTACTAATTGTCAGGACAGTCCCCATCAGGTGGGATATGGGCCCATTCCACGAGAGTGCAAGCATCAACTACTGCCACGCTCCATGACATGCCCCTTGTGGACATATGAAATGGTGGCCACATGAAGTTCAATACACATCTTTTCTTCTAATTATGCTCTAGTGCATGATTCTGTAATGGATGCCTTGTTCACCACAGTGGTTCTCCATTCCATGGTTCAGTCATGTTCTTCATACCCTCCTCCTATCTAGGTACTGCTTGTGAATCACTCTCAGTGGAGTACAATAGGGACCATCACTTGAAGAAGAAGGGGAAAATCATAGAATCATAGAATATCAGGGTTGGAAGGGACCTTAGGAGGTCATCTAGTCCAACCCTCTGCTCAAAGCAGAACCAATCCCCAACTAAATCATCCCAGCCAGGGCTTTGTCAAGCCTGACCTTAAAAACTTCTAAGGAAGAAGATTCCACCACCTCCCTAGGTAACACATTCCAGTGTTTCACCACTATCCTAGTGAAAAAGTTTTTCCTAATATCCAACCTAAACCTCCCCCACTGCAACTTGAGACCATTACTCCTTGTTCTGTCATCTGCTACCACTTGAGAACAGTCTAGATCCATCCTCTTTGGAACCCCCTTTCAGGTAGTTGAAAGCAGCTATCAAATCCCCCCTCACTCTTCTCTTCCGCAGACTAAACAATCCCAGTTCCCTCAGCCTTTCCTCATAAGTCATATGTTCCAGTCCCCTAATCATTTTTGTTGCCCTCCGCTGGATGTTTTCCAATTTTTCTACATCCTCCTTGTAGAGTGGGGCCCAAAACTGGACACACAGTACTCCAGATGAGGCCTCACCAATGTTGAATAGAGGGGAACGATCACGTCCCTCGATCTGCTGGCAATGCCCCTACTTATACAGCCCAAAATGTTGTTAGCCTTCTTGGCAACATGGGCACACTGTTGACTCAATTCTGGAAATTCTTCAAGATGTGTGGTCCCTATCTGTATTCCAATCTCACCTTCCTCCTCCTCTGCTACGGATCTGGAAGATCTGCAGTGGAGAAGGAACCAAGGATGTGGTTGGTCTGCCCCGCCCTTTATCACCTCCAGTAAAACCAGGAGGCAGTGCAAGGACGCATGCATGAACCGACAGACTTTACTACTTTGAAAATGCTTCGTCTCTGAGTGCCTGGCACATGTGCATAACCCTCAGTGAAATACAGATAAGGATCACATATCTCAGAGAACTTCCTGTTACATGTAAGTAACCATCCTTTAATCTGTATTTTCTGGATCATAAAGTTGTTTTCTAAGTAATTTAAAACCTTGTTGGTGCATATTTGGCTATATTTTTCCCCAAAAAATGTTTGTGTAGTTAGGGTCTACCATGACTTCATGTACTTAGAGTTTTTCCAGAAATTTTAAAAATTCTTGCTTTACTCCATTCCTAGGAGCCTGTAACAGATGCTTTTTGATATTTCTCCTTTGTTTTTCTTTCCTAAAATCTTTACTCAAAGAATTTCACCACCATATTATTCATTATAAAATTATAGATACTTTTCCCTAGTTACACTCCTTTCCTTTTCCTTTCTATCTTTACAGAATGTACCTACCTATTACGATATTCCTGATATGAAATTCATCCCACCAAGTTTCCATTGTTTACTACACCATAATCTATTTCAACTTGTATCGTTTTTGCTTCTTGTTGCTTATTTATTATATTATATATCTGTAAACTAATGCTCCTTTTCTTAATAGATTTCTTATGCTGCAGAACATCATTATCTCCTGCCTTACCCTGATGTCTGGAAGTACATGTGGTGCTTTGCTGAGAAAAGCACCTTTTCTTATTTAGTTTAAAGCCCACCTAAAAGCCTGCTAGTTTTAGACACAGAAGGATGATGGTACACTTGGGTATGTCTAACCTCTCTTCACTCAAAACATTCTGATAATGTCACAAGTTGAAGTAGTACATAAACCATTAAGTAGGCTACCAACAGTGTTCTATGTTCGATTAGAAGTCAGGCATACTCAAAGGCATTAACCCCTTTGACAGTGCTTAATATTATTTTATACATCTCTTCTGCTACTAATGTTAACTGAACAAATTTTCACAAAATGTAATTCTATCAAACACTAGAAAGAAACTAATTTTGATGCTACTCTTTTTAAAAGCCTTTTAGCTATATTGTTGCTTTTTTAAAACATACAAATATTGAAACTGTATTTTAGATTACTGTTTACAGAAGCTGTATAAAACTTGGCCTATATTGACTTCTAAAAATATGTTGGAGCTGACTGATAATATTTGCTTAAATCTCTTTTCCTTCTCTGCAGTGACATCACAGTCAAAAATATAGCCTCCCCAACAATGAAGAATTTACAAAATGAATGTTAAAGAATCGTTAAGAAAATGAATATTTTAAACAAATTGATTCTAAATCAATATAATGAGACTAACAAGCACCCTTTATTTTTCCTAGATTTCCATTACCTATCGTTCAACTGTATATTGTCCTTGAGGATATAATCTCCTCCAGGCAGGGAGCTTGTCTCCTTTTTAGTTTGTAAAGCTTCAGCACCTTTGGGTGCTATATAAACTGGACTAGAAAAAGAATTCCAAAAAAGCCTGACTGTGATCATATGATTACATTTAAAATGTCATATGTAAAGTACAGCATAGTAATAATATAAAGATAAAAGAATTAACTGTTTAGAATTCTCCTTGATTTTGTAAGTACCCTCTGTGATCTTGAAGCTGCTTCTTCAACTGGAAGACATTTCTCTGTAAAGACAGCCAGTTATCCAAGACACCAACTGCTGTGGATCTGGACTATTGAGTCTGCATATCAAATACTGATTCTGCATTTTGTGAATAGATCATACAAGTATGATGACTTTTCAACTTCAAAGCTTTACGTTTGCCATTCTAACTCATCATAACTCTTTTCTCCGTCCACCCCGTTCATTTGTTTTCACTGAGATGTTTTATTAGCTCTGCTGCACATGTGAAGTTCTCACATTAAACAGTGTAGCAGGATATTTATGTCCATTGTCAAACATGAAAAATATGTCATGCTTCCTTGCAATGATGATAATATTTGCTTAAAACTTTATATCCTTTCCAGCAATGATATTTCAGACTTTACAAAGTTTGTGTTTAGATGTGGAACAAAGTTTTATATGCCAGCAGCAGAATTACTTTAATCTTTCAAACTGTTTGTGACAGTCATAACTGTTTTCATCACTCAAGGATCCTTGTATTTAAACAGATGAAAGCATGATTTACATGAATTGGCATGAGCCTGCAAAGTAGATCCTTATTGCCTTGGTAAGCTGCGGTTTTATAGTTAGACAATAGCCTCAGTCCGTGAAGACACCAAATAAGGTGTCTTGGAATGTGATTGTGTCCATATGCTTTTAACTAATGCAATATTGACACTGTGAGATGATCCAAAGAACAAGTAGTATGTCCTGGAACAAACAAATTGCCAGCTTGTTTCCTACTACACTACCAGAAGAATTGTCACCATCAAAGTCATGAGATTTGGTCTTAATTAAAATTATGACCCTTTCAGGAAATCTTACCCGGTGTGGGGGAGGAGTGTGTGTGAGTGAGAGAGATACCATTGCTATCAATCAGCTGTAATATAATCAATTGTAGCTATTAAAAATTGAAGAGGCAGAGTCTGTGAAAATGTAGCTACTGTTGTAGATTTAGAAACACTTGAAATTAAAGCTGTTATTGGTTACTTTCAGTTGGTATCTGAGATGACAGTTTGTCACTGACACCTCTTTTTTAAAATATTAGATTTTCTATATTATGCCAAAATATGGTGCCTGCCATAAAATAAATCTTTCCCACTTTATCTTTTCAGGTATGCACATTTGCTGGAGTATTCATAACGTTTCTCATTCTTTATATGAGGAATATTGTGGTAATTTTAATTATTTGTAAAGTAGATATTTGCAAACTTTTCACTGGGCAACTGTTATAAAGACATCTAACATTTTAAAACATGTTTGTACTGATAAGCAAGAAGACATTTAGATATCTTGTTAATTAAGATAATAAAATGTCAAGATCTAGACACTCTAGTATAATCCTTGATCTGGTGCCAGAAATCTGTGAACTATGTTACAGTTTATAAAATATCGCCTTAAAATTACCAATGTCTTTTTGACACGATGACTATCATTTTGATTGTTTTAATTCTGCTTGCTTTAGTCAAGTTGGAATCCATCTTTTTCTTAAATTCTCATCAAAGTTTTCCTATTTGTTTATAGTAGTCTCGTCCTCCCCAATGTACATATCTCAGCCCTCTGGTCTGTACAACATGCAGTACTTAGCTCATCTTCTTTGGCTTTCATAGTGACTGCATCATCCACTTCCTTCAGTCCAACTGGCTGCCTCTCATCCACTCCATCACATTCAAGGCCCCACACAATTCCCTACTCTTGTGTCACCTTATCCTTGTCACTCTACAACAATGCCATTTGCTTTTTGCACAACTATCTGTGCTGTTCCTTCCATGCCACTCCCTGAACCGACCGGATCATTTTTGTGCTGATATTCAAATCCTCTGTGCTGACCTCATTTAAATCCCTCCCAATGGTGCACTTCTTCTTTGATAAGAAAATAGTTGATTCAGTAATCTACTTATTATCTTAATGTATGTATCTTACGAGTAAGCTGCCCATGTATATGAAAGAAAGAGGTTGAATACAAATTGCTGCAAGGAAAGATAACAGAGTAGAGTGGTGGAGGGATCATGTAGTAGAAGAACTTGGTCTGCTTCATTTAAATACTAAAAAAGCCCAAACATACTTTTCCTAATAGACTTCATATGTTTTATCACCATGATCACTTCTTTCTCTGTTGTATCTCTTTATCCCTGCCCTTTGTCTCTTTGTCATTTAGATTGTGTGCTCTTTGCTCTTTGGTCCAGGGAACCATGAATTTGGAAAGACCCTAGCACATTTTTAGTGCTATCATGGTATAAAGGTAGTTTATAATACTGAGGTGCAGCTTAAGCCTTCTCCCTTTTCTGTCACAGGTGTTTGTTAGGCTGTCCCCAATTAACTTGTTGGGGGATGTGCAGCCCATGGTTGTCTTTAGGTCAGTGGAGTGCTTGTCCTGATCACCCCATGCAGAAGCTTATCTCTTGGCTTCAGAAGTGGTTTCTCGTTCCTTCTGTCCCCACCCTTGACTCCACGCATGCTAAGAATAGGGTCAGCGGGCTTGGGCAGCCATCTTGGTTTTAGTCCTTTTGGTAGGCCTCCCTGTTAGCTCAGACTGGAACTCCGTGAGCTGGCAAACTTCAAGTGCAGGTTAAATAAATAATTTATAATAAAGAGGAGGAGTAAGTGCTTCATCTGGTATGCATCTATTATAAACTTCCACTGTCTGTGCAGTTTCTAGCTTTTGATATTCAAGTCATTTTCTCAGCTCCTTTTGGCACCAGTAGAAGTAGCTGGATATCCTGTTTCAATGTTTTTCTAAGCTATCTGTGTAAGTGCATTAGCTGAAAATTTCAGCCAGGGAATTGCAGCTCTCTGAATCTTGATCTATTACAGTGGAAGCTACAATTTCCTTTGCCAGGCAGTAATAGCAAGTAGAATCTGTATGTCTCTTATGGACTATCTACCAGAAAAGAGATGTTTATTTTCTATAGTCAAAGAGGCAACTAAATTTAAGACTGACATCCCTTAACCAGGAGTTACCATACTAATTTATTTAAAACCAAACAAACCACCGCCAAGGTAGCTAGTGGAAGAAGTAAATCTCAAAACTCCATTCTGAAACCAGCTATGAGACAAAGGATGATGGAGCTGATCAACTTTGCCACTGGAGAAGTGCAAATGCAAAAGTGCAGAAATGTCATTTCAAGATATATTCCATATGTGACTGTGTGGAAGTCTGATGGTCTGTGCAGACAAAAGAGTGCAGAGAAGCATGGAAATCTAGGGAACAGACGTGACTATCAGCAAGTCACCAATCAGCAAGCCTGGGATCCTGAAGAATATTGATATTGTAGTTATAGTCATTGGACTTGCAATGAAAGCCTCACCAGGTCTTGCCAAGACACTTAAAATGTTTAAAGAAAAGGAGTACTTGTGGCACCTTAGAGACTAACCAATTTATTAGAGCATAAGCTTTCGTGAGCTACAGCTCACTTCCTCAGATGCATCTGAGGAAGTGAGCTGTAGCTCACGAAAGCTTATGCTCTAATAAATTGGTTAGTCTCTAAGGTGCCACAAGTACTCCTTTTCTTTTTGCGAATACAGACTAACACGGCTGTTACTCTGAAACCTGTTAAAATGTTTAGGCACACAGGAACCATAATAATGGTTGCAGGATAGAGAGAAGTGACGAGCAGAAATCATGCACATTTGCTTGTAGTTCGTAGAAGTGCTTGGGAAAGGAGCACAGAATGCCACTCTAGTTGGCTTGTAGATGGAGTCAACTTGTAGATGGAGTGAGGCGTTACAAGGAGAACTGGATCAAGCTTTGTGATGACTGACAAAAGAAGGAAAGAATCTGCTGCTCAGATTCAGAGCACTGCTAGTACGTGGGTATGCCCTACCTGTGAATGGGACTGTCACTCATGCATCGGACTCAGCAGCCTTCAAAGAACTCATTGGCACATACACTATGCTACAATGCCATTGACTGATTTGAGTAGAAGTGATTATTAAATATTTTGACGGGACTATAATTTTCAAAACAAAATTTTCATTAACATAAATTGTGGAAAAGCAATCAACATTTTGCTATAAAAATGTATGAAATTAAAGAAATTAGAGCATATTTTGAAGATTAACTTTGAGAATCTTGAATCCTTTTTCTTAACTTTTCTGTGAATACAATGAGACAGAATATTGTCAATAGTCTAATCTTTCTTGGGGCACAGTCACCTGCCAGAAATTGAAATATACTTTGAAATACTAAGCTATTTGGCCTCACCCTAGAAAGAAGGTGTGAGCGAATTCTTACTATCATTGTGATAGATTTTCCCTGATTTCAGTAATTTTGACTTGCTAATAATGCCTAAGCAAACAAATCGCTTATTCCCACTGTAGGGTGCTGAAACAAGTCTCTGTTGTATGAGATACAGTGCTGAGGGGAGTACTCTTCTTCGGGAAATGCCAGTGCTACCCTGTGAATTAGTAAGCAAAGGAAGGAAACTCAGTAGTTTTCCCCTGAACATGTGTACCTTATTGTTTGTGCTTATATATTCTCTCATGTCTTTAATACTTGTCAATCATGCCATGTAAATCAATAAATAATTTCCTCACAGTAGCTAGGGCATAACTTTCATAACTTGTATGGAAACTTTCTTCTTGAAGGTCACTAAATGCTTTACAATACAGAAGTCATTTTGTTTATTACTAAAGTCCTCCCATCTCCAGGAGGGATGGGGGCATCAGTTAGATAAGTAAACAGAGTTCTGGTATTTCAGCACTGGAAATAATTCTTATGAGAAGCAGCAGTATAGTTTCACTGCCCATGCTTAGAAATATGCAAAAGGTAAGCAGTACAAATGGTAAGGAGAAATTGCTTTATAAAATTATTTGTTTTGGTTGTTTATGGAGTTACCAATGCAGTTCAGTAAATGTTTTTAAATGCGATTTTTATTCTTAATTTTGAGCTCCCAGCTCCCACTGAAGCCAATGGGTAGACTTCTATTGGATTTAGTGGGAGCTGGATCAGGCCCTAAATACTAATAAACTTATTTAGAATGTCACCTTTTTGCTTCAGGGATTTTCTTAAGTACAGTTTCTAGGATAATGAAACCCCACCCTGATTAGTATCTTTAGGCTCTATTGTAATACAAACAATGAATAAAAAAATTTGTCATGTTTATCCTACTTAGAGTTCATAAAGATCATTACAGTGGCATTTTATCACTTGAAATGTTTAAAATCAAATATCTTAATTTCCAGCTAGATGTTTTTTATGTCTGGATATATTTTTAGAAGAAAGCATACTGGGCAAAGCCTCGGTTTCCCCATCTTCAAAATGTCAAAGAATTATTCATGTGTTTATAATTATCTTTTTTATTTTTGCTGAGAATGAAGCACATAGTCTTTGCCTTTGAGTTAAAATTTCTTATTTAACTTAAAAACGTTTATTTTCCAAAGACATTTAAAAATTAAATTCCTCCACTGAAAAACATGATATCCAGACAGAATGAATCCTTCATATATTTCACTTCCTTAAGAAAAGATAAATTCCAACATTCTAGACACAAGTACATCCATTTGTTACATGTGTCATTATTTTTAGGTGTGGCAGAATTCAGTTTTTTTATAATTTTGGATGGATAACCAATGTTTATTTTTAAGCATTTTTTAAAATTTTTATCATTTTAAATGTTCACAGTTGCAGGAAAATTTTTGCGGGTCAGACAATAAGTATTTAATGACAGTGACTTTGACATTCAAAAAGTTAAAGGTTTATAACCATTAAAACACAAATTGTCAAAATATACAAAATAAATAGCCTTAAATCAAACTCTAATAAGTTTTCAAATGCATTTTTCTTCTTATGTCTTATCTGTAAACTTCAGTTATTATTAATGGAAATGTTTTTTCATCAGTTTGTATATGTGTGCAGTGAAATCAACATTTATTGATATTTACTGATAAAAAACTAATTGTTCCAAGCCTAATTATTTTTAAGCTGTAAACTACTTTTGTAAGCCTCTTGAAGGCACTTATATTTTAATGAAGCAATTGTGATGATACACAAGAGAGTCACATGAAAAGAAAATGAATTCATTTTTACTAGATTGTGACACTACACTGAATTTGGATATGAATAATGTTGATGTGATTTGTGTTGGCTTTCATTCTTACAAATAATGTTTAGATGGCTTAGTTGGTGAGAAACAATGGTTTCAGTCAAACCAGATGTCTTAAACTGATTCATTTGTGTTTATCTGGTCCCTGAACAGACAACAGTCTACCACTAAACACAACTGTGAACAGTTAACAGTCTTGCCTGTGGTTATGGGGGATGGTTTAGAGGCTGACTTCCCTCTATCTATCTTAGGTATTTACATGGTGCCAATCACAGTAGTATCTATGTGCTATACTTAACTCATTAGAGACTGCTGCTTTAATAAGAAGGGTCCTCCTTATATCTTATCTCATTTATAATGGGCCTATCTGTCAAAGTGCAGACAACTATTACATAAGCAAACAAGCATTCTCATGGATTGCATTTGCTGTCCCTTCCTTAGAAATACCTTTGGGGTATTTGAAATTATTTTAATCTACCTTCTATTTCTATTCTTCTATTTTTCCTTTCTGGACTGAGCTGTTCTTAGCTTGCTGTTGGTGAAAGCCATCTCAAGAGATAGAATGTACATCTTGCTCTGAACATAGTAAGATTTATGGCCATCTTCAGGTCTGGTGGAAGAGAGTTCCACTATCATGGGCTTAGCTGCTGAGGGGGCCCAGCCCAGTCTTGTCTCATCTTTGTCACTGTTAACATACTTGTTCCTGTTTACTGTAGCTGTTATTGCAGATCATGGTCATGTAGAGAGGGGAGATCTGTTTGATAGCCGCTTAAGGCCTTGAAGATCCCAATCAGTTAGTAATGGACAGAGAACCTTTGGAGCATTGGGATGATGTTTTTCACCACTCTGTGTTGTGCAGGAATAGCCTGCAGAGTATTAGACCATCTGGAGCATCTTCACAATATTTAAGGTCAGCCCCAGGTATGGTGTTTCAGTGACTAAACTCTGAAGCGATGAATGGATCATGGTGGTCAACTCTTTGTTCAGCAGGAAGGGGCACAGTCTCCCAGTCTTTGTAAGATAATCCAAGCCATTTGACAGGGCATAGACTGGGAGCTAAGAGACTTGGGTTCTGTTCCTGGCTGTGTCATTGACTCATTTTGTGACCTTGGGCAAGTAACTTAGTTTCCCTTCAACGAAATGGAAATAACACTGTCCTTGGTAAAGAGCTTTGAGCTGTATGGGTGGAAAAGCAACAAATTTGGGAGTTGAGGAGTAGTAAAGAAACCCAGGCTGGCATACCAATTTGGGTGGTGGAGATGGGTCCTCAACTTAGTGTGGTGTGACAGTTTTGGTTATTTCTTGAGAAGATTTTCCTTTCCCTACTATCACCACTTCTGTCTTGCCAGAATTGAGTTTCGTCTAGTTACTCTTGTGCTTATCTTGTTCAGGCACCAGACAGTTGGGTGATATACTATCTGTGTTTGGAACAAAGGAGTTGCAGAGCTGTGTCATCTGCATAGTGCTAGCATTAAAATCCATACCATCTCATGAGTTCCTGTAATGGATTTATATATGTGGAATAAAATGAAGGTGGAGGCAGATTGAATCTGTGAGTATTCTGCAAGAGAGAGCTTTTTTGGGGAAACAGGGGAGGAGGTTGTTGTTGCTGTTGGGTTGTTTTGTTTTTGGGTGCTTTTGCTGCTATATAAGCAACTTAAGAAGTACTGATGAAGAGCTTCTAATTAAGTTGTTCAATTTTTTATTATGAAATATATTCACAACCAGGTGTATATGCAACTCCCATTACTGTGATTGGAGGAGTAAGTACCCTTTACTGATATTCTGTTTGTTTGTTTGTTTGAAGATTCTTCACCTGCCCCTTTTTTAGGATATCCATAGAATGTGGGAGATTTCAGAATAAATTCTCCTCGTTCATCACAGTCTGTAGAACACAGTAAACATTTTAAGTAATGTATTTGAATTAAAGGACTCTCTCAATTTGAAATACGGTCAGATGCAAAAGTAAGATAAAGTTAGTTCTATTTATACACCTGCCTTGAGGCCTTCTGCCAGTTTTTGAGGTTTTAAACTCACATTTTTTATAAATAGAAGTATTGTCTCCTTTGTTGCTATGTAAAGACAAACACAGACAGTGGAAAAACTAACTATATACAATGGTGACAGGTTTCAGAGTGGTAGTCGTGTTAGTCTGTATCAGCAAACACAACGAGGAGTCATTGTGGCATCTTACAGACTAACAAATTTATTTGGGCATAAACTTTCATGGGCTAAAAGCCACTTCATCAGATGCATGGAGCAAAAAATAAAGTAAGTGGTATATATATACAGCACATGAAAAAATGGGAGTTGCCTTACCAAGTGGGGGGGTCAGTGCTAACAAGGCCAATACACAATTCACAATTGGCCTTGTTAGCACTGACCCCCCACTTGGTAAGGCAACTCCCATCTTTTCATGTGCTGTATATATACACCACTTACTGTATTTTTCGCTCCATGCATCTAATGAAGTGGGTTTTAGCCCACGAAAGTTTATGCCCAAATAAATTTGTTAGTCTGTAAGGTGCCACAAGGACTCCTCGTTATATACAATGGGGAAACAGTGAATCTGACTATTCTCAAGGTGGTATCCATTGCACAAAGTAAGCAAGCAGGAAAAATAGATAACTTTTTTCACTAATCTTACAATTATACTAGTCCTAGGCCAATTCTTTTCTATACAAGTTTGCTTATTGCCTTCATCATAGTAGTATCTGAGCACCTTTCAGCAATGCACCGAGCAACATGACTAACATCTGTCTTGTGTGGTTTGTTCTTTCTCTCATCCTCTCCCCAGATGGAGAATTATGTATACAGTTTACGGTATTGTTTTGTTGGGGGGGTTTTTTATGTGTACTGTGCTGTGTGTGTTGTATTAGAGAAGAAAAGGTTGGAAAAGTGCACCTTGAATTTGGAATGCGACTAGATGTTACTTATAAACATAGCAGGTAAAAAAAACCCTCAGACAAAGGATAAGTTTTTTTCAATTTGTCATCTCTTCAAACATGGTTTATTTATAGCTGCCATCTTGCTTTGACATATGTGTGACTTAGGTGCAATTTCTTTTAGAACATTGTTTCAAACCACAGCATTTTTTCCTTGCAATTAGCCACTTTCTTCCTCTGTTTAAAAATATTTTGTATAAAAGATTTGAAAAATAGATGTTATAAACAAGGATTATAAACAGTGATACTCAGTATTGAATGAAACTATAAACAGTCACAGTTTTTAATAGAAAAGGGATTTATTTTAAGTCTGGAAACAATATTTTAAATATATCATTATAATGATTCTTTCATCAGACTATCTTGAGTATTTCTGATGATATTTTGCTTGACAGAGGTGATTTTACACCATACCATTCTTGGTTGGCAGCCCTTTAAGTAGAAACTATATAAGATGCATAAAAACTTTTGTATATGTACAAAAATGTCCGTATTTAACATACAGGCATTTCTATGGTGAAAGTGAGGTTCAATGAATACGGCACTAGATTCCGAGACAAGAGACAGACCTGGATTCTGGTTAAAACTTTGCCATTGCCTTGCTGTGTGATCTCGGGCAAGTAACTCAGCCTATCTCTTCCTCCCTATCTTGATCAGTAAAATGAGGATTGTTCCACATTTGCAAAGTACATTGATACCTACAGATGAAAGGTATTGTGTAAGTGCTAAGTATTGTTATTACCATAAAAAGAAAAGGAGTACTTGTGGCACCTTAGAGACTAACACATTTATTTGAGCATAAGCTTTCGTGAGCTACAGCTCACTTCATTGGATGCATTCAGTGGGAAATACAGTGGGGAGATTTATATACACAGAGAACATGAAACAATGGGTGTTCCCATACACACTGTAACCAGAGTGATCACTTAAGGTGAGCTATTACCAGTGGGGGGGCGGGGGGGAACCTTTTGTAGTGATAATCAAGGTGGGCCATTTCCAGCAGTTGACAAGAATGTCTGAGGAACAGTGGGGGCGGGGGGTAAACATGGGGAAATAGTTTTACTTTGTGTAATGACCCATCCACTCCCAGTCTCTATTCAAGCCTAAGTTAATTGTATCCAGTTTGCAAATTAATTCCAATTCAGCAGTCTCTCGTTGGAGTCTGTTTTTGAAGTTTTTTTGTTTAAGTATTGCCACTTTTAGGTCTGTAATTGAGTGACCAGAGAGATTGAAGTGTTCTCCGACTGGTTTTTGAATGGTTTCAGAGTAACAGCCGTGTTAGTCTGTATTCGCAAAAAGAAAAGGAGTACTTGTGGCACCTTAGAGACTAACCAATTTATTTGAGCATAAGCTTTCATGAGCTACAGCTCAATTCATCGGATGCATACTGTGGAAACTGCAGAAGAAGTGAGCTGTAGCTCACGAAAGCTTATGCTCAAATAAATTGGTTAGTCTCTAAGGTGCCACAAGTACTCCTTTTGGTTTTTGAATATTATAATTCTTGACGTCTGATTTGTGTCCATTTATTCTTTTACATAGAGACTGTCCAACTAAAACCTCTCCAACGCATCATCAAGGATCTACAACCTATCCTGAAGGATGACCCATCACTCTCTCAGATCTTGGGAGACAGGCCAGTCCTTGCTTACAGACAGCCCCCCAACCTGAAACAAATACTCACCAGCAACCACACACCACCCAACAGAAACACTAACCCAGGAACCTATCCTTGCAACAAAGCCCTTTGCCAACTGTGTCCACATATCTATTCAGGGGACACCATCATAGGGCCTAATCACATCAGCCACACTCTCAGAGGCTCGTTCACCTGCACATCTACCAATGTGATATATGTCATCATGTGCAGCAATGCCCCTCTGCCATGTACATTGGCCAAACTGGACAGTCTCTACATAAAAGAATAAATGGACACAAATCAGACGTCAAGAATTATAACATTCAAAAACCAGTTGGAGAACACTTCAATCTCTCTGGTCACTCGATTACAGACCTAAAAGTGGCAATACTTTAAACAAAAAAACTTCAAAAACAGACTCCAACGAGAGACTGCTGAATTGGAATTAATTTGCAAACTGGATACAATTAACTTAGGCTTGAATAGAGACTGGGAGTGGATGGGTCATTACACAAAGTAAAACTATTTCCCCATGTTTATTCCCCACCGCCATCCCCCACTGTTCCTCAGATGTTCTTGTCAACTGCTGGAAATGGCCCACCTTGATTATCACTACAAAAGGTCGCGCCCCCCCCCCCCCCGCCCCCCGCTCTTCTGCTGGTAATAGCTCACCTGAAGTGATCACTCTGGTTACAGTGTGTATGGTAACACCCATTTGTTTCATGTTCTCTATGTATATAAATCTCCCCACTGTATTTTCCACTGAATGCATCCAATGAAGTGAGCTGTAGCTCACGAAAGCTCATGCTCAAATAAATTGGTTAGTCTCTAAGGTGCCACAAGTACTCCTTTTCTTTTTGCGAATACAGACTAACACGGCTGCTACTCTGAAACCTGTTGTTATCATAGTATCTGAAAAAAGCAAGTTTAAATAATATTGCTTTTTTCCTATTTAAAGAAAGTATTATTTATTTCATGAAATATAAATAAGTTATTTGGACAAAAGAATATTTAGGTGGATTTTTTTTTAATTTATCTTTCTTATGCATATTTCTCAGACTCATTCCTAACACTTCATGGTAGATTTTGACCTTTATAAATAGGAAACCCACAGAATTAAAACCTAATTTACAGTGCAGACTTTTTCTGAAGTAATTTCTGTTTGTCCCCTGTAAAGAATACGAAAGGCTTTTCTTAATAAGAATTCTAGTGTGAGTACAATATTTATCAAAACATTTGACAGTCCCAGCAGAAAGGCTAACAAGTCAAGGAGCATGGAGACAACAGTTGCGAGGGGTGGATTTTGGATATAATATTACAACTTTTTGTTTTATATATTTTTCCATTATCTGATTTTCACATGCTTAATTTTGAGGAATATCTGAACGGTACCAATATCTGCAACTGACACAGTAACACAACTTGTACAGCTAGACATGCTCAGTCTTTTGTGAATTCACAATTGTTTATCTAAATCTGAATTAGCTAAATCTTCTCCAAATCAGAATTTTTCCAAAATTTTTCTGAATTCACTTTAGTCTTGATCAGTTCTGTCATCTCACCTTTAGAGATGATCCCTCTATATCAGCTCTGAGACTTGTAAGCAGGACAATATAGAGACATTTGCAGCATGCCTGTTCTGTGGATATATAGAAGACGTCTACCTCAAAGACTGCCCATTTGGCACATTTCACCAGCACTAGATTAACATTTATAAAAATAAGATTTCACTTAATTGTTGCCTAGTTTTAAATATAACAATGCAATATAAACTCATAGATTCAATTTTATTTTTAAATTGGTTATTTAACTTATCTCATGACCCAATTGCTTACCAAATCCGATGTTACAAATACTTTATGGTGTCACTTGGCAGAACAAAAAGTTGTGGAGGTGGGTATCTGTAAAGCTGCCAAGCAGGAGATTTTCAGAAGGTCAAATGCTTCTTCTCAATAATGTAGTTTTTCCATTCATGCTTTTTATCGACAGTCTTTGTTTCTTAAAGAACCTTCATAGCTTTTTTTTATTTATACAAAAACCTAGCAAAGAAACAGATGTGTCCCATATAAAATATGCAATAAATCTTGTCTCACAAATTCTTTGCTCTGAACTTTCTGACAGAAACTGTCAAATATCCACTTTAATTCTGGTATAAAATGTTCACTTTATGTCATGGCGCCAACCACCATATGCCGGAATAAAGTCAGTAACCAGCAATAAAAAAAGGCAACATAAGCACCTTTGAAACAGTACAAGCAATCAACAGTGAGAAAGGTCTATATAAATCTATGGAGAATTAATCTCAGCTTTGCCACTATCCTGCTGTGCGTTTACAATGAGCCTCTGCTCCCGACCACCAGAAGTGACTTACTTTGCAAAGGGAGTGTGTCCTAATGAGGGGAAAATGCATGAAAAGGAAAGCAGTAGGCTTTTAAACCCCTATCCCTTGGATCACCTAGAAGAGCATGTCCTAGTGTGTTCAAACATGTGGGGCCACTACACATCTAGCATCGCTGTACTTTAGCTGATCATGTGAAACCAATCTTTACTAAGCTCAATCAGCAGAAATGACTTCAGCTTCATAAATCATTGTTATCATCCCACAGGAGGAGGTAACGGTATGGTTTTTCTCTTCTAAAACATTTCAAGCCACTGGTTTCACAAGCTTTTCTGAAATTAGTTTCATTCCATTTGTACAATTACCCATTCTTTACCCACCAGATTGACTTTTGCCTCTGTCTTCCAATTAACTTATTATTTGGGTATTTACATCTACCTTATGTTTTAGAGAAGATCTGTTTCCTATTGATATTAACAATCATTCATCATGCATTTGAATGTATCACCCTTGCTATAAGAATGTGCTGATCCTTAAAGTTTTCACTTATGCTTACAACAGAAGACTGTAGTTATATTAAATCTGCCTGGTTTATTTTCCCAAACAGAGATCAGATTGATTTTAACCTTATTTTGTTTTAAAGGGATTAGAACTAATTTTCCAGGTCTGTAAACTGTTTGGATACACTTAGTCATCTCAAAGAGATAAATCTACATAATCACATTGGAATTAGACCACAGAATTATGTAGTTGATATTTAAAAAAAATTAAATTAAAAGTTGAATATGTTTCTATTATACTTAAGTACTAACAGGCTTTAAAAACTATTTACTTTCTGGAATCACAAGTGGAAGGAGTAGTTGGTTAATGCAGGCTTACTTGCATTTCAACAGAGTGCAGTTTTAACCAATTTAAGTGAAAGAAGAGAGTGCAGAATTTGATTCTGACTCTTACTATACAATTAATTTTAATAGCTGCAGAATATGGGAATAGAGAAATACAGGATTCTTAACATTAGTCCTGATTTTACAGAAGTGATGATCATTCTGTGTTCAAGTTAACTGAATAAATAGCCTTAACTATATTTAAAAAGATATTTTTGAGAATATCAATACAAGCACCAATTTAAAAACCCCTCTAATTTAAAGAAAAATGTTTTAGACAGGAAGTTGAATAAATACGTTATATAAATTTCTTTCTTTCTTGAGCTAATCTTTTTCAAGAAGGGAGCTATTTATGTTAAGAGATATCAGAATAATGAATGAACATCATAGAATGACTAGCTCAGTAGTTCATGGCTCTAAAGTTCTAGTAAACTGACCTTCAACACTTCTTCCGGCAAATTTATAGACAGCATTATCACGTTTAAAACAAAGCATAATTTCTTAGTTTCTTTTTTATTACCTCTGATAATAAACACTTTCTCTAATGTGTATTGCTTGAATGTGTTCTGCAGTGTATACAGTGGGTATATTGGTGTAATGTATACATGTAACCACTATTCTTTGGTAATATTAAGAATACTGAACAGTTTTATAGTGTTCTGCATATTCAACAAACATTCATTAGTTCTCACAACACCCTTTTTCTTGTAGCAAGGTAAGTGATATTAATTCCATCATATGGATAGTGAAACTACGTTAGAGAAATTAAAGCAACTTGTCCAAGGTTGTGCAGAGACTGTTAACAAGAGAAAATTTTGTACATCTTTTTTACATCAGGTGTAGTTGCACTTGTTTTTAAAACAGTTTATGGATTAGTGTAGACCAAATTAAACTGTTTTCAAAACCGATTCAGAAAAGCATAGTTTAGACCTCATGGAGGCAAATCTAAAAATAGTTTTGAATTATTTCAGTTTATCTATACTAGCAATAAAACTATTTTGAAGACTGATGTTAAAAATGTGTGCGATGTTTTCTATGTAGACAAAGCCAAATAATCAGGCAGAGGGCCGTCAGAATTAGAACCCATGTCCTTCTGCCTACCAGTTGTTTGCCTAATTCATTAGAGTGTGCTTTCTCTCACAAATGGGACATATCAATTGTAACTGTTATTTTATTATTCAAATGTGTTTTTAATCGGTAGAGATTGTAATTATTTGAGAGAGATTTAGATTATTTTAAAAAGCCATTTCAAACCTACAACTAAAGCCAAAGAAGTAGAATTATCTTCAACTGACGCACCAAGAGTCACTGAAAATCCAACAGTTCAAAGACCAGAAGAACCCCTGTGACCACCTAGTCTGATGTCCTGTATAACACAGGCCATAGAATTTCCTCAAAATAATACTTGTTTGAACTACAACATGTCTCTTTTTAAAAATAACCAATCTTGATTAACAAGTTGCCAGTGATGGAAAATCCACCACAACCTTTAATAAATTATTTCAAGGATTAATTACCCTCACAGTTAAAAATCTGTGCCTTATTTCTAGTCTGAATTTGTGTAGCTTCAGCTTCTAGCCGCTAAATCTTCTTATACCTATGTAAAAATAATTGTTTCTTTGTTCACACAGTTTTGCAGATCCAAAATAGTTCTCCCATTTATGTGCAGCATATCATATTTTCCAAAACATCAGGGAGAAATTGTTATTCTCAGTTGCAAATTGATCAATGCTTTCTTGCTCATAAACACAGTAACATTTATTAACATTTATTTCCCACCCCCACCCCCAAGTAGTGTTTAAAAGTCAGCTTTTATTTTCTAAATAAGATGATTCATGACTGGATAACTTTTATTTTTAGCTTACATCACTGAAGAATGATCTGTATATATTAGTCTGATAGTCTAGAATAGATTCAAGACATACAATATAGATTTGATGAACTGATATGCAACTTCATTGCTACCTGTTCTAGTTTGAGTTTAAAAAGTTAGTTCAGATTCAGTAAATTATCCTAAGAGAATTAATCAAATAGTGAGCAGCAGAAAAACAAATATTAAGAACCTGTAAGTTAATTTCTCATTATTTTTGAAGTATTACATTTGAAGCCATAGGATAGGAACTGTTTGCATAGGAATGGTGAGGGGTTACTACACGAATAATCTATAGCTATCTCAAGTTTAGGTGTGAACTTGTCAAATCTGAAACATTAGACATAGTTGGATCTGGTCAATATCTGAATGGGAACCTCTCAACAAAAAAAGGAGTTTAAAAAAATCAGGTATTGTAAGTTTTCTCTCATGTTTGTTATATTCACTAGTAGAGTCTAGTATTAACTAGTAAGCTTCCTAGGGCAGGGATTGTATCTTCCTTTTTGTATAGTACCTAACTCAATGGTACACATAATAAATAATAATAATGAGGGTACTGAAGAAAATCAAGCCTTTACAAAGGCAGCACTAGAAATACGGGTTATCTGTGTTAGTCTGTATCAGCAAAAACAACAAGGAGTCCTTGTGGCACCTTAGAGACTAACAAATGTATTTGGGCATAAGCTTTCATGGGCTATTACCCACTTCATCAGATACATGGAGTGAAGAACACAGTAGGCAGGTATAAATATACAGCACAGGAAAAGATGGGAGTGGCTTTACCAAGTGGCGGATCGGTGCTAACGAGGACAATTCAATCAGGGTGGATGTGGCCCATTCCCAACAGTTGACAAGATGGGGTGAATATCAACACAGGCAAAATTACTTTTTGTAGTGACCCAGCCACTCCCAGTCTTTATTCAGGCCTAATTGGATGGTATCGTGTTTGGAAATTAATTCAAGTTCTGCAGTTTCTTGTTGAAGTCTGTTTTTGAAGTTTTTTTGTTAAAAAATGGCCACTTTTAAGTCTGTTATTGAGTGTCCAGGGAGATTGAAAAGCTCTGCTACTGGTCTTTGAATGTTACAATTCTTGATGTCTGTTTCGTGTCCATTCATTCTTTTGCGCGGAGACTGTCTGGTTTGGCCAATGTACATGGCAGAGGGGCATTGCTGGCACATCATGGCATATATCACATTGGTAGATGTGCAGGTGAACGAGCCCCTGATGGTGTGGCTGATGTGGTTAGGTCCTATGATAGTGTCTCTTGAATAGATATGCGGACAGAGTTGACAACAGGGTTTGTTGCAGGGATTGGTTCCTGGGTTAGTGTTTCTGTTGTGTGGTGTGTGGTTGCTGGTGAGTATTTGCTTCAGGTTGGGGGGGCTGTCTGTAAGTGGGGACTGGCCTGTCTCCCAAGGTCTGTGAGAGTGAGGGATCATCCTTCAGGATAGGATGTAGATCCTTGATGATGCACTGGAGAGGTTTTAGTTGTGGGCTATAGGTGATGGCTAGTGGTGTTCTGTTACTTTCTTTGTTGGGCCTGTCTTGTAGTAGGTGACTTCTGTGTACCTTTCTGGCGCTGTCAATCTGTTTCCTCAATTCCCCAGGTGGCTCTTGTAGTTTTAAGAATGCTTGATAGAGATCTGGAGGTGTTTGTCTCTGTCTGAGGGATTGGACCAAATGCGGTTGTATCTTAGGGCTTGGCTATAGACAATGGGATCGTGTGATGTGGTCTGGATGAAAGCTGGAGGCATGTAGGTAAGTATAACGGTCAATAGGCTTTCGGTGTAGGGCGGTGTTTATGTGACTGTAGCACTGTAGTGTCCAGGAAGTGGATCTCTTGTGTGGACTGGTCCAGGCTGAGATTGATGAAATCCTGCATGTTCTTTTTCTTCCAGTATCTCCTCGCAAAAAGCTCTGAATTTTCTGGCACTTGTTAATTTAATTAATATCCTTTAGGTAATTCAGAATGAGTTTACAGTGTGTTGATTTCATTTGACATTTTTGTTTTACTTTTCTGGTGTGAAGTAACAATAATCCTCCTTTTCTGTAACTGATCCCATTGTTATTTCTGAGCACCTTTGTGTCCTATTGTTACTGTACATATTCTAAGTATGGTATATTAAGTACTGTGATCTGTAAAAAAAAAGTAAATGCTTTCTGAAGTTGGATGAATCTCATGTGAAGTATAAAATCTCCCTTTGTCTCATTAGCAAAACTGGGTTTCTCCGTTTGTAACAATACAATAACATCCACTTCTTTAGTAGGCATCCTATTGATTTATGTCTATTATGCTGAGTTTTTAAAACCTGGTATATTTAAATTTAATGGTATAAAAATGCAAAGATGATATTCTAATTCTCCTTCCTACTTTCTGTTTTTACATCCTACAGCCTTCATATGTGTACTCCTAAAAAATCGCTCAATTGCATGTAAAATACTTGTAAATAGTTTTTTAAATAATTGTTTCCCATTCATTAGTTTGAATGCACATTTAAACCAGATTTCAAGAAATTTATATTTTCATAAACATCACACATTTTAATTTGTTGTAGTATCAGAATTGTCAACATCTAGCAGTTGGTATTCACTATATTCATATTGTACTTGTCAACAGTGAAGTAGATTATTAGTAAAAAGGATTAAAGGATCCTACATAAAATTTCATTTAAGAATACACTGCATAAACTTGCCAAGTCACACACAGTTAACTAGCATCAGTTAGTTAATACACACAAAGAGAAAAGGAGTACTTGTGGCACCTTAGATCTCTGTGTGTATATAATGTCTGCTGCAGTTTCCACGGTATGCATCCGATGAAGTGAGCTGTAGCTCACGAAAGCTCATGCTCAAATAAATTGGTTAGTCTCTAAGGTGCCACAAGTACTCCTTTTCTTTTTGTGAATACAGACTAACACGGCTGTTACTCTGAAACCTGTCTTAATACACACAGTATTTGATAGGTTGGTTGAAAACTAGAGATGGTCCATGGAGGTGATGATAAATCAAAGTGGCTGAGTAACTTTGGCTGAAGTAAAAAAGTAACCATGCCACTGAATGCTGACTTACATGGAGTAAAAATAGTAAACCTGCCAAAATAAAAAAAAATCTGATCTAAATTATTAGGATTCATACCATACAATTCATCTATTGATACACTTGTTTAAAATGCCAGAAGGAAGCACAATATAATTAGAATATTCTGTAATCAAAGTGGTTCATTTCTGATTATGGGACTATGCCCTGAGCATGCAATCCTATTATAATTTCTCCTTCCCTCAGCTCCACCCTCACTCCCCACCAGTACTGACTTCTAGCATTTTTTTCTTAGGGATGGGTTGATCCCGCCAGGCCTGGGGGAAAGGGAAAAGACTTCAGGCAGATCCACAAAGGGACTTAGGTGCCTAATCCCAGTTTTAGGCACCTCAGTTCCAGTTTAAAGCACCACTGCAATCCACAAAACGCCCTCTCAGCTGCCATCTAACCCTGTGGTCCCCGAACTCACATGGGGCCTAAATTTTTGCTTTGCCTAAGTTTCTGCCTCTGGGCACGCACACTGCTGCCTCACTCTAGGGGTATGTCCACACTTATAATGCTACAGCGGTGTCACTGTCGCACTTCAGTGTAGACACTGACTACAGCAATGAGAGGGGTTCTCCCATTGCTGTAGTTAATCCACCTCCCCAAACCGTGGTAGCTAGGTTGATGGAAGAATTCTTCCATCAACCTAGTGCTGTCTACACGAACGGTTAGGTCAGCCTAACGTTTTCTCTCAGGGATGTGGATTTTTCACACCCCTAAGAGACATAGCGATGCCAATGTAAGTTTTCAGTGTAGACAAGCTCTAGGTGTTCAGATGCCTGTCTCACATCTAAACCCCAGTGTGATCTACAAATTGGGGAAAGATAGCTGGAGGAGCACCTGTCTTCCCTTTGGGGCCTGGTCCAGTAGGCATGCTCTGAGCCTAACTCCACGCAAAATGGCCTGGGGAAGAGACAGGGGAGGAGGAAGAGGTAGCCTCCTTTGTAACCTTTAGCCCAGTGGTTAGGGTACCTACCCAGGATGTGGCAGTCCTCTGTTCAATTCCTCCCTCTGCCTGATGAGGGGAAGGGATTTCCCATCTCTTGGGTGAGTGCCTTAGCCAATGAACTATAGAATGATTCTCACTCTCTCTGGCCCAATTAACATGCAGTTATTTAATTAAAGTGGAATGCTTCAACAAGAGATATATGGAGTGACCCACATCAGAATATCCCAGCATTCCAATGGCTAGGACACTCTCCTGCCTAAGAGATGGGGAGCCCCTGTTTTAATCCCTTCTCATCAAGCAGAGGGGGGAATTGAACTAAGGCCTCCCACATCTCAGGTGAGTTCCCTAACCACTCAGCTAAAGATTGTAAGAGAGGTATAAAATGTATGGGTGTTTGTCACAGAATTGGTCTCACTATGCTGCAGACTATATGGGACTCTGCAAGTGACTTAAAAGATTAGTTTAGTTTTGTGAAATCATTTTAAAATTGAAATTCTCACTATAAAAATTGTCAAAGAATATTTTCTGAGCTTTCCTTATCAGATAAACACAATGAAATACAGTATAAGTAGAATAATAACTGTTTTGCTTTGTTTTTGTTTTGTTTTTTTAATCTAAGGACATTTTCACTTTAACGGCAGTGGGCGCCTTACTGGCAAAAAATCCCCTCCTTTTTCACCTATGAATTATAGCTGGGCCTTTCTTCACACCCTGGAGTTGTAGGAGGGACTGGTAGCTCTATGGAGAAAGAGATGCTTCTTAGAAGAGGCTGTATCTCCACTTCCATTGTGGAGCAAAAGCAGTAGCTCCCACTGGTAGCAGATACATTAATGGGGGCCTGTTTCCATTTCACTCCTTGTTGCAAGCAACTGCAGGAAGGACCAGCCTTACATCTGGTCTACACTAGCACTTTTGTCGATACGATTTTGTCGCTCAGGGATGTGAAAAAACACATCCCTACCCAACATAAGTTACACCAACAGAAGCGCAGGTGTAGACAGTGATATGTCAGCAGGAAACATTGTCCCCCAGACAGAGCTACCCCTGTTTATTGGGGTGGTTTAATTATGCCAGTGGAAGAGCCCTCTCCCATCAGCACAGAGCGGCTACATGGGAGACCTTACAGCTGTGTGCTGTAAGGTCTGTAGTGTAGACATAGCTCAAGTCCAGTTTTACATCTTTCTTACTCTTTATTAGCCACCATCCACTTTATTAGTGGATGGTCAGGAGCCAGGAACTATATTGCACTCCTCGTCTCATGGGATAATGGCAGTTTTTTTTATTCTTTTTTGTTCACCCTGAACAAACAAGGAAATGATCTTTCACTTGAAATGTAGCACTTGACACCTATGTCCAGGGTGACAATAGCTGCATTTCAAGAGGAGTACCATGAGACAACCTAGACTGAGGGAACTAAGGGCTTGTCTGCACGTACTTTCAGGGGTTTTTCATCTAGTTTAGTTAACTTGGTGCAGAAGGCTCTGTGAACTCTCACAGACTGCATGGCTTATGTCAATTGCATGGAAACCAGTTCCTAATTGACTAAAACCAATGTAAAATAAGTCTAGTCTAAACCGGAATATGTATCCACACAGCCTTTTGCACTGTCATAAGGCAGGCCTGTCTGGAGCGCTCTCCTACGGCACCACAGGCTCGTCTGCCTCAGTTTCTCTCCTTTAGAATCCAATGAAATAATCCACAGTCTTTCCAAGTATAAATATGGACCTTGTGAGGTTAATTTATTCATAGGCACTGACTCCATGAGTGCTCAGGGGCTGGAGCACCCACAGGGAAAAAATAGTGGGTGCTGAGCACCCACCAGCAGCCCAGCCCCCAGCACCTCCCACCCACCAGTGGGCCCCATGGATCAGCACCTCCTCCTCCCTCCCCGCACCTCCCGTCCACCATGAACAGCTGTTTTGCAGGAGGCTGGGGAGGAGCGAGGACACGGCGCGCTCACGGGCAGAACTGGGCAGGAAGAGGCTGGGTGGGGGTAGAGTGGGGCCTAGGGGAAAGGGGTGGAGTGGAGGCAGGGCCTGGAGCAGAGCCAGAGGACGAGCAACCCTTGGCACTCTGGAAAGTGAGCACCTCTGAATTTATTACAAAAGTTCCATACGCATAAATCATAAGAAGAGTCCCACAACCATGGTCTAGATTTCCTCCAGCATAGTCCAACGGTACATGCAACATACAGTCCCAGCAACTCTGTCCCAGCAGTCAGAGAGGTTTTCCCCAGCCAGTAAGCCGGGTACTTTGAATGTCGACCTCCCTGGAGCGCAACCCTGTTTTTCCCAGTGGCAACCCCCCAGCTTCTCTGCTGGGAGCATCCTAACCAGTGGAGCATCCCTCACTCTCCTTGGCCTCTCACGGTTCCTTTGGGTCCAGCTTCTTGCTCTGTGGATGTCGGGGGTAAGCCCCTCCACTGTTCTCCTGCCTTCAGCCCTCTCTGGCCCTTGGCTCTGGTTCTCCAGCTTAGAACCAGCAGGCAATTCTCCTCTGCTGCCCCTCCAGCCCTGCTCTGGCTTTGGGGTGCCAGCCAGCAAACCCCTCCTGCTGCTTTCCTGAACTTCAGCCTTCTCCCAGGTCCCAAACATACAGTCTCCTATACAATTCCTCCCTCTTCCCAGGGAGGGCCTGCAGCAAGCTTTCTTCTCCACAGCTTTCCCCCAAAGACCTGTGTCAGTTTCCTGGCTGATTCTTACCAGGACTCTCTGACCTTTTATGTCCCCCAGGTGCTGCCCCACCCTCTTATTTGGCCAAATGGGAGCACCTGCTCTGGCACAGAGGTGCTGGTTCTATTGCTTGTACTGGGGCCAGCCATCCTGTGGCACACTATTAACTACATTGGTTCAAAAACCAATTTAAATTAAACCAATCTAACTTTCTTTTGTAGACAAGCCATTAATCAGTTTTAATTCAAACTTTTAGCTCTTTGGATGTACATTTATGTGGACAGATATTTTGGGTTAAGAGTGTCTTATTTTGATTTAGTTTAAATAGTTAAAATCAACTTAAATCCAAATAGGACACATTTAAGCTGAAATAAGAGTGTCTACACACAGACTTGCAGAAGAATAACAAAAGCTGTGAATTAAAACCAGTTTTTGCCTTCTCTGTTTGCAGCAATACACTAGTTTACCTTGTCAGTTTTTAAATGGTTTAGTTAAATGAGTGCAAACCCCTGTTTGGATATCTTTATTTTAGTTTAAGAATGGTTTAGTTTGGTTCATCTTAAATCAAACTGAATATAAGCAAGTATATCAAATCTATGTAATCCTATTTGAAACCAAAATATAAGCATTCACAATGTTTTTTGCACCTGTTAAACTAAATTGGCTTAAAATCATATTGTAGGGCTGATCTACATTTAAAATTTATCCAAACCCCTGAGTGCTGTAACTATGGTGACCTAATGCCTGATACAGAGACAGCTAGGTCTACAAAAGAATGCTTTTGTCAACCTAGCTACCATCACTTGGGTGGGGAGATGGAGTTCCTACAGTGACAGAACAACTCTTTCCATTGACGTATTCTGTGTCTACTTTATGGATTTGCAGCGAAATAGGCCAGGTTTACACTACAGAGCTAGAGCAGTGTAACTGCATCACTCGGGGGGTGTGAAAAATCCACACTCCTGAGCAATATAGTTAGACCAACCTAACCACCCCATGAAGACAGCACCATATAAACAGGGGAGCTTCTCCCGTTGGTATAGCTTCTGCCTCCCAGGGAGGTGGATTCACTATGCCAATGGGAAAAGCTCTCCCATCAGAGTAAGCACTACAGTAGCACAACTGCGCCAATGCAGCCTTTTAAGTGTAGACCTGCTCATAGCTACAGCACCATAGCTATGCTTCAACAGGGCTAGTAGTATAGGCATAGCTTTAAATTAAACCAGTGCAACTTTATTGTGTAGATAATAGCCTTTTTGGTTACTTCAGTTCCAGTTTGTGTGTAAACCACTTGTCTACATAAGAGCGTTGCACTGGTTTAACTTAAATTGGTTTAAAATTTAAAATTGGTGCAAAATCCTTTGTAGACACTCTTATTTTCATTTAAAAGTGGCTTATTTCAGTTTATCTGAACTGGTAAAGAATCAGTTTAAGCTAAATTGATATATACCAGTCATCTCAGCCCGAAATCAGTGTGTACACACCAAGGCATTTTACCTGTTTAATTACATTGGTTTAAAATCAAACCTTTAGTGAAATGGTTGCAAGTCTTTAGTTAAATGGTTGCAAGTTTATGTGTGGACATGGCCTAAGAAAAGTCAAAGTTCATTGTAATGCAAAGAAGGAATTCAGGACTTTTAGTCCACTTCACTATGGCTTTGTCTACACTAAAAGAAAAAATTTATAACCATAGACAGTTGTCAACAGTTGTCAGTGATGCAGTAGCACTAATGTAGGCTCTACTGTAGTGAGGACTCTTTGGACAGAATCAAGACAGAGTTCTTTATCTCTGTGTCATTAAAACTTCTGAGTCCTGTTAACACTAGGACTTATACCAGTCAAGCTGCACTATTGCTGGTATAGGAGTACACATTTTTCTACTGCCGATGTCTCCTGTAGGTGGAATTTTGCTCTATCCAAATTAAACGTAAGTGGGTTCCACCATACATTGAATGTAAAAGAAGCATCCAAGATTTTGAAAAGTGGTTAATGATCTGGGGTGCCTCCATTTTAGAATTTGAGAAACCTTTTCAGAAAGTGCAAAGCCTCCATTTCTGAACATCAGGCTACTTCTAGTGTCTCAAATGGGTATTCAGTAACTGAAGCATCCAAAATCACTTGTTACTTTTAAAAATCTTGGCGATGGTTTCTAAAAAGCAAATATAGAGTGTATATCATAATTTTGGGACATATATTTCCACTTTGCCAGCTTTCTGAACAAAGTGTAGTATTAGTGTGAAATGGATGAAGTTATTAACTACTCTTTAGTGTCTATCCAGCAAATCCAATGGTACATCCTGTAAGAACAGATTAAGGGCATATCTACACAGCACTTTCATCGTTAAAACTTTTGTCATTCAGGGGTGTGAAAAAAACACACACCCCGAATGACAGAAGTTTTACTGGCAGAATGCGCCGGTGTGGACAGCGCTTCATCAGCAGGAGATGCTGTCCCAGTGATGAAGCTGCTGCCCCTCACTGGGGGTGGTTTTATTTTCTCACTAGGAGAGCTCTCTCCTGTTGACAAAGAGCCGCTACATCATGCACCTTGCAACGACACAGCTGCAGTGGCACAGCTGTGGTGTTCTAAGGTGTGCAGCGTAGACATAACGTTAATCTTACAGGTTTTTGTCTCTAATAATAGAGGAAACTTAGATAAGTGAGTTATTTTTAAAATGGAAATAAAAATAATTTGCATTACATAGGAAGAAGTTGCGATATAATATGCTTAAGGCTATGATTTTGTCATGGATATTTTTAGTCATGAACAGGTCACGGGCAATAAACAAAAAGTCACAGAAGCCCGTGACCTGTCCCTGATTTTTACTAAAAACGTCCCTGACAAAATGGGGAGGGAGGATCCAGCACCCTGCTGCACCTTCCTCCCCCTCTCCCTTCCCCCCCCACAGAGGCTGGGAGCTGCAGGGACCCCATTGCCCAGTGGCTGGGAGGGGTCACCCAGCAGGGCTGAGAGCTGCTGGGGGGGCTCTGCCAGCAGTGGAGTCTGGGGAGCTCTGGGGGCCCCCGGCTGCTGAGCAGCTCTGGGGTCCCTCTGTCACTGCCAGCATCTGGGAGCCCTCCCTACCCCCAGCCACTGAGCAGCTCCGGGGTCCCTCTGCTGCCCATGGAGGCTGGTCTGCTGTGGGGTCCCCAGTATCATGGAGGTCTCTGGAAATCATGGATTCTGTGACTTTTGCAACCTCTGTGACATAATCTTAGCCCCGCTAACTATTTTAAACATTACTTTCAAAATCTGAGTATTCCCTACTGAAAAACTCACTTATTAAAAATATGGGCCAATGGTTGAAAAATAATGAAATGTTTATTGTTATCTGTATTATGCAAGCCATCAAATCTGAACATAAAAAAATGTGTACTACAAAGAATACTTTAAAACAAAGTACAATAGTCAAATCCGTATTTAAAATACCAATATTTTTCCATTTCAGCTAAAGAAGAACATAAGACAGAAGAGAGCTGTTTGGAAAATGCACAAAAAAGGTAACTTCTCCAGTCCTTTCAAACAGATATTTGACCAAAATGTAATATGTTATTGATTCTAGGAATTCAACAGGAATGAAATAGGAAAGGCTACTGTAGTTCAAAACAGTACTCAGTGTCATACGTTCTTATGTCGTGTTGCGGAATAGGATGTGAACCAAGTGGTTTGAACCAAATAATCTGAGTATGCAGTTTTAATTTTTTTTTCATAAGCGAATTGAATCTTGGTCTCTCAGAATAATTTAATAATTCAGTTTTGTTCAGTGAAAATGTACTGAGGTGCCATTTTCATAGAATCATAGAATATCAGGGTTGGCAGGGACCTCAGGAGGTCATGTAGTCCAACCCCCTGCTCAAAGCAGGACCCATCCCCGACTAAATCATCCCAGCCAGGGCTTTGTCAAGCCTGACCTTAAAAACTGCTAGGGAAGGAGATTCCACCACCTCCCTAGGTAACGCATTCCAGTGTTTCACCACCCTCATAGTGAAAAAGTTTTTCCTAATATCCAACCTCAATCTCCCCCACTGCAACTTGACACCATTACTCCTTGTTCTGTCATCTGCTACCATTGAGAACAGTCTAGAGCCATCCTCTTTGGAACTACCTCTCAGGTAGTTGAAAGCAGCTCTCAAATCCCCCCTCATTCTTCTCTTCTGACGACTAAACATCCCCAGTTCCCTCAGCCTCTCCTCATAAGTCATGTGTTCCAGTCCCCTAATCATTTTTGTTGCCCTCCGCTGGACTCTTTCCAATTTTTCCACATCCTTCTTGTAGTGTGGGGCCCAAAACTGGACACAGTACTCCAGATGAGGCCTCACCAATGTCGAATAGAGGGGCCTCATTTTACTCATTCATCACCTAGATTGCGAAATAGACCATACTAGAAGCTTGTGAAATTTAAAAAAAATTAATGTAAGAGCATTTATTCATGTCATATTTTGGTAAGGGGAGGCAGGCATAGGGAGGAAAAGTCAGTGAAGTCAATAGTTTCAAAATAGATTACAGATTGTATTACTTGTTAAATTTTGTTCATGTGGAGCTTCTACTTTCCATGTTGCTGTATGCTAGCTGTACAGCTATTTGTAAATGAGCTGAATGAGACAAATTTTAGTTGTTAGCATTTTTAGTAGCTTTATGCTGAAGATATAGCCTGGCTCTTGTACATGAAAAATGTTAGATTTATTCTTATCTGTAAAAACTACAGTTTTGGCTCATCATGTTCTTTGAAGGGTTTTTGCAATATTCAAATAAGATTCAGTAAGCTCTAACTTGTTTAGGAGAATAGTGTTGACACAGGATAAAATATTTACTTTTCTTCAGAAGTTTTGAAGGGCACACATAAAAAACCGAAGTAATAGACCACATCAGACATGACATTGCTAATCCGGAAAAAGTACCGTATATACTCATTCATAAGCCAAATTTTTTTGGTAAAAAAGTGAAGCACCAGAGAGCGGGGGTCAGCTTATCAACAGTCATTATTACAAACAAACAGCAAAGCACAGGTATATTGCAATGCTTCTTATCTCACTCCCAAGCCAAGAGTTATCTCTTTGGGAAAATGAAGCCAGATCTTCAATGTCCAAATGAGGTTAGGGGCTTGTCTTAACATATTATCTGAAAGACAGATGTAGATTTGTCAGCACAAATTTAGTCCTGATGAGAAATAGCATATTCATCTTTATTGTGGCCTCTGTATGTGTGTATTGCATTATATGCTCATCTTGCAGGCTTGAGATGTATATCTGATATGCAATATTGGAAAATGTAACATTTGAAAACGCTTTCATCTAAAACTGTTCAGAGTTACTGTGTCTCTCTTTTACTTTTTCTCCATGACTAACTAAAATTTTACATACAAGAATTTTCTGTTTTCCTTCTTAGAATGCAGTCAAATCTACTACTGGTATTATATTTGCTAGCAAATCATTCACTGTTAAAGTGTGTTGTATCTGTGTAGCTCTAAAATAAAAGCCTTGCTACTCTGAGTTTAAAATGATGGATGAGTATTTACTAAAGTTTTCCCATCTGTAGCTGTTAATTATTCTTTTCAATCTCCTAATATTAAGTGTGGAGACTGAAGGTGATTTAAATTAGCAAAGAGATAGTAATTCCCCATTACCAATAGTGCTTGAAAAAGAAAATATAAGTCTGGATACTCAGCTTGCATGAATGAGCATAGCTCTGTTGAAGACAATGGAGATATGTCAGTATACCTCAGCTAAAGGTCTGGCTCAGGGTCTGTAGAATTTAAAAGTACAAAATTAAGATAATAAATTTTATACAGTCTAATTTTATTTGTACTGATCTCTTGCTAGTTATATGACAGGGCAGAGTCCTGAGTGTTTAAGTTGTTTACCTGTGATATATTTTACCCCAAATTACTGTTATGGACTCTCAACCTTAATTCCATTTGAATAGTTTCTTGTTTCAGAGTTTCTTAGCATTTTTTTAACCTATTCAAAATGCCATACATGAACAGTAAACAAACAAACAAACAAAAAACAAAGAAAATCCTACCACGTGATATTTGTAATGATTTGATTCTATACAATATCAGCCTTAAATCATTTAAAAAATCATTTAAACTATTAGCGTGAGATTCTCAGTTACGTTCTAGCTGCTTTGCACCATTCTGGTGCAGAGCAAAGCAGCTAGAGGTACTGATAAATTGGCCCTTACTTTGCAATTGGCTGATTGGTTTTAGTTATCTGGGAAACAGGTTTGGTTTTTTTTTATTTTAATTATTTTAAAAATATATAGGAAAATTTGCCAAGTAATCCTCCAGGATATGAAAGGATGTAGTTGAAAGGATCTATTATTCACTTTTAATGGGCAATAGTTATTTATAAAAGCCTGGAGGCAGACTGGGCAGCAGAAGGCACAAGGTGGGTGAGAGCAGGGCTATATAGGAGGGAGGGGTGATAGAGGATGAAATTGGGAAGAGGGGAAGGTGGGGGATTCAGTGGAAATGTTGAGGGTGGTGGATGGTTAGGCCAGGAATTTACTTTGGGGCCTGAGGCAGGGGACTGTGTTAGTGCAACTGGTGCTATATAAAGGTGGAAACTTAGAAGGAATTGTCTCCCTCCTATAATGGTTCCTCTTTTTCTCCTGCCTCTGCTCCCCTAGCACGAGTTGCACAGTTAGGGCAATCAGATTTCCTTAACTCTGCCCTGTAGTGATAACATGTTATCAACTTTTAATTCTGATGAAGGCATTTTAGAATCTGTGATCCTCGATTATGTTAAACTGATTTTTAAAGATGCATCAGCTAGATATGAATTATTAACCTTAAATCATTTTCTAATTTTTAACTCTTATTCATATTCATTGAGTAGCTCTTGCTACTCAATGCCACTCTGGAGAAGCACAAATAGCCAAAGTATACTGACCGGTTCAACTGAATTTCCAGGTGCTTCGCAGCTACAGTATATGCTCTGGCTTCCCCAGAGTAACTGCTGTAATTTTGACAGGTTTCAGAGTAACAGCCGTGTTAGTCTGTATTCGCAAAAAGAAAAGGAGTACTTGTGGCACCTTAGAGACTAACCAATTTATTTGAGCATTGGTTAGTCTTTAAGGTGCCACAAGTACTCATTTTCTTTTTGCTGTAATTTTGAGGCATATACTCTGTATTCTTCATACATAGCAAAGTGGTTAAAGCCCTGCTTTAAGTGCAAAACTCAACCTTAACCATGGAATTGCCATATAAACACATGGGGCTAGATACACAAAAAATTTAGGTGTGGCAACACTCAGCATCACCCTGCATCCCATGCCTAATTCTTAAAGCCTGGATTAGGCCTCTAGGCTCCCTATACAATGAATAGAGGGAGAAAGGTGCATCAGAATGAAATTGACAAAAGCCAGCATGCTAGGCAGCTCTTTCACCTAAACTAGCCAATGGGAGATGCCAAGACAAGGAGTGAGTGCTAAACCCCATCCTTCTTTTGGAAATAAACATCTAAATCCAAGCTTCAGGGAGGCATTTGGGATTCTCAGTTGCAAACCCTCCATTGGAGTTAGGTGCCTGTGCTGTTACTGCAATAAATCCTGGGGTTGGGGAAGGCTGTTTAGTGTATGCTCACCTATAGCAGCTCAAACTAGTAAATGTGCTCAGAGTTTACCTACCAGATCGGACCCTGGAAGTGAGTTAGCCAGAGAAACGCCTGTCTTTCCCCAGTTTGTAAATCACTCTGGGACATATGTGTCTGGACACCTGGTATGGAGTTGCTGTGTCATGCTCATGGACAGAAACATATGTGCCCAAGGAAATTTTACTACAAACATATAGGCGCTTTGTGAGTTTAGGCACCTATAGGATTTGGTGGCAGCTGAATGAGGGATATGTGAATTCCAGTGGGACCTGATTCTGGGATTTAGGTGTCTAAAGTATCAGTTAGGCACATAAGTTCTTTTTATGACTCTATCCCATAATGTGGATCTGTGTAAATGAATCCGCTAATAAGGGATGAGATATCTGCCCAAAGATGAGTTGAAGGCCATTTGTTGAACTTAAATTTTATTGTTTGTAGGCCATGTACACTTTTTAAAAAACCTTTTGTTTTCAAGTGTTTAGCTTCCTATATTCAAGAATTAAGAACCATCAGTAGATGTTAACAAGCACATTACCTCCCCTTCCCCAAATGTAGTTGGAGTTTCAAGAAAAGTGAATTCTCTTGAAAGATTTTCTTATGTTGCCTTTACTGTTAAGCCATGACATTGTTTTTAATCATTATCAGCAAAACTACCCTGACAGATATTTCTAATTTGGAAAGAAAACTGATTCAACCTTAACAAAAGCAAAAAGAATTTGTAGATTCTATTGTTTCAGGTTGCACATCTCATAACCATGATTATGGAATCAATTACCTGTTTATCTGTGAAATGTGATACAATAATGGCTCAAATGCATATTGCACAATAACTTAAAATACCACAAAACTATGTTCAACAGGAAAAGAGTCTTTTAGAAATACTCAGATACACTGCAAAAATGCTTTAGCTGTAATATAGAATAGTAACGTATAACAACACTGGCAATAAAACTAGCCTATTATTACTGCTTTTTTCAGCTTACTAGCCCCCTGGGAAGGCATGAATCACTTTGGTTGTGTTATCTCTTTGCAGACTAGCTGTTGGCACTGACTGTTGCATTTGTGCTGCTGCACTGAGCTCTATCACTACCTGAAAGTCTCTAAACTAGAGATCAGGTGACACTTGATTTCCTTTTGGCAGCTAATTATTTCTGGTTTGGCATACAACTCTCGTGTCAGCCTTTAATCAGATAACTCACACCAAAATAGCTCCCCTTTCAGCTTTGCAGAATAAAAATCTTAATAAGTTTAACTTGAAATTCAGGTAAATAAATAATGATTATTAAAAATGAGTGCCTTTTGCTTTGCGTACATGATATACGTCAGTGATGTCTTATGCGCACACACAAAAATTCTCCTCCTAGAGGAAAAAAGTAGGTGTTGGAAGGTTAGTTACACTTGGCATGAATTGCTGCTATGGTTTCCAAAGTTAAGGGGAAGTTATGGTAATTATCAGCCTTGGCTACTGAGTCAGGAACCAGCCCTCAGGGAAACTAAGCTTCCCCAATGGGTTTTACGTGTTGACAGTTTTTTTTTCCCCTGTAGCTTTGAAGAAACAGTGGGATACTTTGGGATAAAGCCAAAGTCTGGTGAGAAGGACATCACACCAAACTACGTTTTCACTGTGTGGTACGAGTTCTGCAGTGACTTCAAGACCATTTGGAAACGAGAGAATAAAAACATTTCCAAAGAAAGGTAAGGTTCTAATAAAGTCATTAATACTATTTCAGATGTCTGGGAAACTGTTCCTTCTCAACCGAACAAATTATACTCCCATATTTCACAGGCGTCATTGTTTTCTTTCAGATCAAATGGACATCAAGGAAAGATTATTCCCTCAGGGTACGCAGGAAAATTCACCAAAGGCATGCTGTCCCCACACAAAGATAAACACATATAATCTGATAAATTACACTTTCTTAACCCCTTCCAATTACTAGCTAGTAAAATGAAAGGGGAGCTATGCTAATTTGTAACAGATTGCTTCTCTGTGTATTTTCATGTTGAACTAGTCTAAATGAGGCGATATTGCTGTCGCAGACAGTACAGACAAATAAAAGTGAATGCTTTTCCAGTTAATATACTGCACTTGCATCAAAGGGAAGCCCCTGAGATTCAGGCCACACTTAGCACAGTGTTGAAGCCCCACACTGAATTTACAGCACCACTTCTGACTGTTGGTATCCTGCTGAGGACATCAAACTGCATGCCGCTAGATCTCACCACAGTCTCCTGATTTTATTAGTTTGAGTAAAAAAATAAAATAAAATAGAAACCCCACAGCTCTGAGCCTGATTTTAAAAAAAGAGAGAGGTTGAATCCTATTTTTAAAAAGAGAGGAAAAAAATCTGTTGTATGCAAATACCCCATGGGGATCACATACTTTTGCATTGAAAAAGTACTGAATGGGTTGTAGTACATTCAGACTTCAGAAAAAAATGGACAACTCACTTTCAGTGCAAAATATAAATCTGGGTGCATATTCCAAATTCAACTCAGTAAAATAAGAAAACATACTTCTGGAGAACATATTAGTGAGAGTAGTAAACGCACTAGCGCTTAGGCTGTTCATTTTGCTCTAAATCAGAGTGAATTGTTGAATTGACTAGTTGGTATTGAACAGGTAAAAGCCAACTTTTAAAGACATGCCAGAAAAATCATAAATTCCCAAATATATTTGAACCCTATGAATATATTTCAAATCTGGTGTTAATTGCCAATAATACAGTTTTAAAAAACTTAAATAGCATAGCATTCTGGATCATTCATTTAACAGCATAAAAAAATCAATTACAATGTTTACATCATGTAACGTTTACAAGGGTATCTTTTATATTTGCTTGCGCCTGATTTGACATCTGAAACTATATAAAATCAATTGGCATTTAGCAGACTTCCATAGACTTCCACAATATAATAGCTGGATGTATTTTCTGTTGAATCATGTCCTTTTAGTATCATTCCATTGCTAGTCATGAGGAATATAAATTAATGTACCAAAAAAAGATCGAGGCCACACATCCTTTCCTTTTTAATTTATATAGTACCAGGATTCTGATTGCATACCAATAGCCCCTTCAAAGAAACTGGTTTAAATACCCATGTAAAGGCATAAACATAGCATTAGACATCTTAACAGAACTTCTCAACTATCTTTAATATATTATTTACGCTATTTTGGTTTGTAAGTAAAACCATCCACCATCATTTTGCCTGTTTCATTGCTAAGATACTATCAAAATTCTATTTACAAATAAAAAGGTGGTACAGATCTCTGATCCATTCTGCTAATGGGTCTGATGTAATGTTTATTCCTGTTCATGAATATAAAGCTGTAGCCAGTAGAACACAAAGCACAAGGTTTTGAATTCGTAAACAATTCAAATTCACATAGATAATATTTTTTAGTTTGCGTCAAATTATTTTATTAGAATATCATTAACCTTGAAAAGGTTTGTTCGGATTTTTTTTCTTTAAATTTAAAACCTGGGTGATTCATCAAGACAGCGTGCTGCTGAAATGAAGAACCTCATGAAATAACTAAATTAGAATGATGGAAAAACTGTTTTCATCATCTTGTAAAGTCATGACCCTTTAAAGTTTCTGTTTTACAAAGTGTGAGACTGACACTTCACCAACCGCTGTCCAGGAATAAAAGGTTGAAAGAAATTTAAGTACTGATCACTGTATATTGTGAAGGAGACTTTTTTAGTTTTGTTTTTACTGCAATGGTAAACTTTAATAACCTTAGTATGATAGGAATGGACAGCTGTCTTCTGTAGCTGGGTGAAGCTCAGTAATTTGATGCACGATTTGTTTTGCATTTCTACATGTTTATAATTAAAATGTAAAAAAGAGACGTATTTATCAGTAACAAATTCTTCTTGGCTCTAGGGAGGAAATATTGTAGAAGCAGAATAACTAGCTTTAGTCAATATTTTAAAACTTGGGTGTCAACAATTAGACACTTAAATCTTTATTTAGGCACCTAAATAACTGACGCCTTAATAATCTTTGGAGGTAAATTCAATGTGAGCTGCAGATGTTTGGCTTATCTTTTCTCAGAATTATTCCTGTTATGTAGGTGTGTAAATATGGATTTCATTGTCTAGATTTAGGAACCCAAATGTGAAGACTTTGCTCTGAGTTTTTTTCTGTCATCATCTAAAAATTTGATGGATTATAATTAGTATAAAAATAAAAAAAGTGCAGTCTAGGTTTCCAAAATGAGAAATCTTAAACAACTAAACTAAATATTTTTGGTTTATTAAAAGGGCAGCTAAAGATTTCTAAAAGTACAGAAAAAGATGTTAATAGTACCCTTAACTAAGTGATAGACTCAGCTGCAAGATCTTGTTTTGTCTAAAAACTACTTGACCTCTAAATGTAACAAAACTGTAGAAATCTAATTAGATTTCTATCCAACGTTTTTTAGTAGCAGAAACACTTTAACCATGCTACCCTACACTTAACTGACCATGAAAATAAGTTAGCTGCTTGCAAAATATAGTTGAATTATTGTCTCTTTCCTGGACAAAATCTGCACATCGTTTAGGAATCCGAAACAGAGTTATAGATGTAGATATTAAAACTACATGTGTATAATAAATAAATGACTGTAGAGATATATGTAGAATTTTTTCAAAATAAATTCCCTGTATAGGGATACTTTCTCTTTCAGACATACCATTTCCTCCAGTGTTAGTATGTAACTATAATACCGTAAAATCTGCTTTGAAGATCACCTATTTGTAAAGAGAATCTGTCTAGAATGGCCACTTCCCCTTCATCCGCTACATATATTTTCATGTAAATGCACCATAATGCCAACCACATGTTGGGGACATTGAAGACTGTATTTTCCACAAGTCCAGTTATTTTATTGGCAGCTTTTTAATATGTACATCTGAATGTCCAAACTACAAAGTTTCTTCATACAGATCTTTTTCTTCTTTTTTCAAAAATTTCTCATGCTCATTAAATTGAAGAATACATTTTGAGTTACAAAGCAAACAATATTTTGTAATAACAAGCCAGTATCTCTCCAGATATATTTTATATTTAATTCTATTAAGAAACCCTTTGCACTGTCTTTTCTTGGATTGTTTGTGAGACTGCGACCATGCCCTGGACTGGGAAAATAAGTGGTAGGATGTGGCCCCAGAAGGCAAACTTATGAAGCACCCCAGTGTGCTCCGTTGCTGCCATTGTAGGACCCCTGGGCCGAAGCCTGGTAGACAGGAAGAGTCCAGGCTTCCCCTATAAGCCAGCCACAAGGGTGGCATAACCCCTGACCTTGAGTTAAGGAGAGTGAAGACATTGTAAGCCCTAAAGTAAGGGGGCTTTTTGGGTCCGGAGTTGGGCTGGACACTCCTTTTTTGCAGGACGTTGGACTTCTATATTTTCTTGAACTCTGTTACGCAGAAAAAGGGTGGACTTCAACAATGACCTGGACAGAGGGCCAAGTTACCAGCTACCAAAAGAGGGTGACCCCTGGTAGGGGATGCTAGAGACAGGGGAGAGTTGTAATCTGGGGGGACCTAACCACTAAGTGGTACCACCAGTCAGCCCAATCCTATCACAAGCTCAGCCTAGCAAAAAGAAGGCTGTGAGGTGGTATGATTGCTCTCAATAAATACATCATGGGTAAACACCTGGAAAGATAAAGAGATATTCAAACTAAAGAACAATGTTGGCGTGCACAAGAACAAATGGGTATACTCAGGCTGAAAATTAGAAGGTTTCTAACCATCAGAAGAGTGAGGTTCTGGAACAGCTTCCCAATAGTTTTGGGGGAAAAAACACTTAATTCATTTCAAGAGAGCAGGAAAAGTATATGTGTGGGACTGTATGTCAGGGTTGTTTATGGTGGTGTGGGGCAGGGTTGTGGGGCAGCCCTGGTTGTTCTTTCTGGTTTATGGCTTGCATTCTTAAAGCTCATGCGTCAGGGCTTCAGCCAGTCACCTGTAACAGTCAGAAAGGGATTCCTCCCCCTTTACCCCCCGCTCCCCCCCAAAATCTGATTTCCTTTTTTGTCTCCTTCCTCTGAAGCATCAGAGATGGTCACAGCTGGAGATGGGACATTGGACAGGGTGGGCCAGTGCTCTGAGGTGGCACCAAGCACTCTCTCTCCCATGCTAGGCTGGCTGGTTCTTGCTCACATGCTCAGGGTCTAACTGAGTGCCATATGTGGGATTAGGAAGGAATTATCAGGGCTTTTTGCCACCTTCTGTACCATGAAAGTCCGGGGCACTTGCTGGGATTATCTCGTTATAGCTCATTTAATTGTTGCCCCACCATTGCAGGAGGCCTTGATCCCTGGTGCACCTCAATCCCTTTTATTCTTTACCTGTGGCATATAATAATTTAGTCTTCTGTGGGCTGTAATACTAATTTTGGTTGCTGAGTTAGTGTAGGGGATGTTAGCCACTTGAGATACACAGGATGTCAGATTGGATGATTTGGGGGTCCCTTCTGGCCTTAAACAGTCCAATTCTATGACCAGTTTTGGTTTTCAGTTTCACTCAAAACACTAGTCCTTGTCCTAGCTGAGCATTAGCAAGTTATCTCTTGGAGTTTCACCCATGAAAGCAAGCACAATGGTAGTGTACATATTTTATTTTTAAAAATATTATCTTAACTACAAAAAGATTGCAATTAACATCCTTTACATGTTTCTCAAAAGTCATTTTTCAAAAAAAAAACCAATGAAATTTAATATGATGGTGATCCTACTTCTATATAGAGCCAAAAGCATTTAACAATTTAACTGACTGTACAAACTATTTCTCCTGGACATCCTATCTAATCTGTCCATAATTATCATGACACCCACACAGCACCAGTGGAATGGCATGGGGAAGTTGCTAATTAGCACTGAGCTGTGCTACATATTCATTTAGAACAAGAGCCAGATGAAACTTCAGTGAGAATTTAAGTAGGCTGAAGTTAATTATTCATGTTGTAATTTGCCTGGGAAGCATACCATGTGTAACACCAGACAAAAAAAGCACTAGGATTCTTGTGTTCAGGGCCAAGTGATTAGGACTTCAGGTTTACATCTCATCCAAAGAATCACAAAGCTAGACTCTGCTTAGCTTGTGAGGACTATTGGAATCACAGTGGAAGGTGATATGGCTTTAAGCTGTATGGTATTAATAGTTATTACAGGTTTGTAAAAAATGAATTCTATCTTATGATACTTTTATACTATCATGGTGCTCACAGTAAACTATGGATATCTTATTTATCAGCTTCTGATGGGGAAAACAGTTAAAATTATTATTTTCAATATTATGTGCAGTTTGTAGGCAAGTCATTTCAATGTCACTCACAATGTGTTCATCCCACCGATAGTGCAATCAGGCTTTGATCCTGATTAGAGCGGCTGAACATTACTGAAATACTGCTGGTTGGCATTTTATTAGACCTTCCACGTTGTCAGTGTGTTAATGACAGCATAACACATTGTCTCATGAATGCCACATATAGTTTCACAATATTACTGGAATCTGGCCTCCTTACAGTTTTTAGAAGATTGTACATTGCAAATCACATTTAAACTAAATATTACTATTTCCTCATGAGTTCTTAGGGTTTGAACAGTACGAATACCAGTGTCACTGCCATCTGTTCTACTGTAAAAAAGGGAAAGTGTTAGTGACGCTCTTCTCATTACTGGGGTAACCTTCTCCCTTCCCAGCTTTTCTTCACCTTCCACCCTCCACCCCATATAAGCTTCAGAGATACCGCTTTTTACTTCTGATCTCTTCCATGTTGTTCATACATTATCCAGAACAATGGATGGCAATCAGTGTGAGGTTCTACTTGTTGCTGTCTTTGTGACCGTGGTGACTGTTGTTTGTATTATGGTAGAACCCATTATGCTAGGCACAACACTGACGCACACGTGATGGTCTCTGCCCCAAATATCTTATCTAAATATATGATGGGAGGCAACAGGTGGAGACAAAAAATGGGATTATACTTAGTGTAATGAGCGGCAGCTGAGGTACACCAGTAGTTTAGCCATTGTCAAGTGTTTTATAGGCATCACAACCTAAGTGAGTTTTAAGGAGAGATTTGAAAGATGATAATTAGATTGCTTTGCCGATTTTTTTTTTTCAGGGCATTCCCCCCAGACATAAGGAGCAGCCTAGAAAACAGGTGAAGATGCTTGTGGGAAAATTTGACCAAAGGACATTAAAGGCTAGCATCATTCGCAGAGTGAAGTCGGAGTCTGACTGCTCTACATACTTCCCTTCACTCTCAAAGCTCTATCTGGTAGTTTGTGCATGAGTGAAGGGGGAAAAGGGAGCCAAATAGAGGGATGCAAAGAATGTTGTGATGTGGTCAAAGTGTTGAGTTTTGCATTTTTGCAGCAACATTTTGAATGGATTTAAGGGTGTCAAGATGGCATTTGTGTAGACCAGAAAGGAGGCGATTGCCATAGTCAAGATATAAGCTAATGAGGGCTTGTACCAGAATTTTAGCAGGATGAACAGAGGATGGATCTTAGAAATGTTTTGCAGGAAGAGCTGTCAGAGTGGATATGGTTTAGAGTGAGGGACAAGAGAAAGAGGATGCACAGATTACAGGCCTGAGTGGCAGGGAGGATAGTGTTGGTGTCCACAGAATATGAGAAAATGGTGTGTGCCTTCCTTGCAAGGTCCTCCGTCAGAATTCCTGTTCCTGAAAGAAAAAATAGGTATTCTCTGTTGCTCTTCTGCACCTGCTGTTTCCCGGTACATAAAATTATATTTTCTCCTCTTGGCTACAGAGTGAAGTCTGTTGTGTTGTCATATTTAACCCATATTCAGATGAACCGGCAACAGAGGATGTGGAAGTAACAGCATGCCTTACAGCAGTAGATCCTTAAAGAAATTAAAAATAGGCTATCTGCATCAGCAATTTTAGGATTGGAGACAAACTTCATCGGCCTAGACAGACAAATACTATATATGACTATATTCTTTTATTGGTTTCATAAAATATAGTATGGACATATTTAAAATTCAGCTTACAGTATATAAAATCTAGATAAATGTTGCAAATATGTCAATTTTCATTATATAAAAACCCATGATATACTGTGAAATGGTCAGTTTTGTAAAATTTAACCAGGTGTAATATACTGTCTAACCCAGTGGTTCTTAACCTGGGGTGCACACATCCCCTGCGGGTGCGAGATGCCCTTTCTGGGGGTGCGAGACATGCCAGATTTTTTTAGAAGGTAAATCATTGAAAACACAAATTAAGCACAGGCACATAAGTACAACTACTTTGTTTCATCAAACCTATGTATTTATTAACATTATACATTTTTAACGATGACTGTAATATACAAACAAAAAAATATATTTAGGTTTAAAGAACTGACCTACTTCAACGATTTTTGATAAGGGGTGCAAGAACATATTTTGAGAACCAAAGGAGTGCAGGCTGCAGTAAAAGTTAAGAATTCTAACCTGTACATTACTTTAAATGTGTGCACTAAATTTTATGAACTTTTGAACAGGAATAGTGTCATCTACTGACTAGTAGCAGCAGTGGAAAGAAGGGAATGCACAGTCCTGTTAATTCACAGTAAGAGTTGTGGAGGGGGAGCAGTGGATTCTGCTCAGAAATTCATGAAGTCCTGAGAGACTGTGGCTATGCCCTGCTCCCCACCCCACCCCCACCCCGCCCGCTCAACCCTTGAATGCCAGCAGAGCCCTGACAACATGGAGCAGGTGTAGAGAGAATTGCATGGGCTCAGGAAAGAGGAAAACATGCTGTGTTTGCTTCTATTGTATCTTTGGGTTTTAGAGTCACAGAGGGGAGCATAGGGGTGAGTGGTGATAATAGCAACCTTTCTCCTCCCAGCCCTTGTTTGCTCCTGTGGAGATGGAAGTTGTTTTTGTGAGCTTATGGAGAAAACATTTTAAATATGTAAAATACTATGTTTAGTTTTACGTTTGTATTCCCTACAATTACTGAATAACAAATTATGTTTTTAATGAAAAATAAAGGCCAAATTTTACAGCAGTGGCCTCTGATTTTGGTGCCTCAATTATTTGGGCACCTTGGTCTGATTTTCAGAGATGCTGAACACCCAGAACTCCCAACTAGAAGCGCAGGTGTGACTTTATTTCACATTACTTGGGGTAACTCAAAAGAGTTTCAGGTAAAATAATGGAATCATGATTTATCCGTTTAAAAATATGTAGCTCCATTTTTGTCACTTTCATCAGTTTTGTTTTTCAAAGTAATGTGCCAGAGTTTAAAGGATTGTTTAATATTAGTTTTATATGTATATTATATTTATGTATGTTATTAAATATAATATACATTTATAAATATATTATTCCTCCTGTATTCATTAGGATAATTTGATTTCTCTTGCTCAGAGATGACTGATAGTTCTTCCTTCGAACAGATTCACATTACAGCTGGTCAGATTTTGTGATTTTAACCAACTTGCATTCCTTAAAGTTTCCTCTTTTCTTAAAACACACAGAAGTATGTTTAATGTCTAGACATGAGCTGTGTCATTCATTGATTAATTCTGCCCAAACATAGAATATGTAAGAAAAGATATTAAACCTTTTATCATGAAATGTGGTTTTCACAATTCAGTGTTCCAATGTGAAGCCCCAACAAAAACAAATCTTTTTCTGTGGTTTCCACATAGTACTGATTTTTGACTTGCAGATATATGCTTGTGATTGGGTGAATAATAGACTATATGGGCTTCCTGTTAGAATGGCAAAAATAGAACGGGATAAAAAATAAACAGCCAGTTAGTGGAAGAAGCACATTAAAATTACTTTCACCATGGTTGCTGATCCAGACAGACAGATCTGCTTGGCCTGATGGTGTGTTGTTAAATTACAGGTGCAATTGTCGTAGAATGGTCTGGTATGCTGTAGAAGGGGGGGCAGTTCTACTTCCTGTGAAAGTACTGAAAGGACTGCTATGGACTGCAGTGAGAGCTGGAGAGGAAGGGAAAATACTGAAAGAGAAAAACAGTGAAAAACTCTCATAACTCAGTCCTCTGTGAAGAGGCTCAACTTTCAGACTGTTTTACAATTATTAATACTTAGTCTTCTGTCCCCCTTGGGTATGTCCATACTGCAATGTAAGACCGGGGTAGTAGAACTCAAGTTAACAGCGTCTGAGATGGTTAATGTGGGGCTTGAGCATCTATACTCATTTATAACCCCAGGTTAGGAATTACTGAATCTTGGGTCCCAAACTGGGGCTTAACTGTCTGCACTGCATCATATAGGCCCAAGTCCAACCACCCATATCCCAAACTGCTAGTGCCTTCCCAAAACATTGGCCGGTCTAGTCCTCTGTTCATGGTGCAGTATGGGAAGACTTGACTGCCCACCAAACTTGACTGTCCAGAGGACAACAAAGGTAGGCCCATGTCATTGTGGGATTCTGTTGCTGGACTCACAGAGCACAAGTCCAGTAGGACTGTGTCTACACAGCAAATCAACAGGGCTTGAACTCTGGGTACAGTTTGGCTCAGGGTCAGACCTTCCACCTCTGTGGGTCCTGGGACCTTGTGGCCGAGCCCTGGGTTAGCACAATTTGTAGACGAAGGAGGGGGAGGTTAGGCTTGAGCCTGTGTTCAAACCTCTGGCTTGCATTGCAGTGTAGACATATCCCTTGAGACACACAGTCCCCAGACTGTTTATGAAAGGTAAATTATCACTTTTATTGACATGTCATAACAGCAAGAACCCACCCGCAAATCAGAAATACTAAACAAGAAATGCCGCATCCAATTTAACAAAAATGTACAGTGCTGCCCTTGCAAGGTAGCTAAACCTCTCTCTCTTTTTTGTTGGGGACTTCCTGCTTGGGATGGATTGGCAGATCAATACCCCCACATTGCCTCACACGGTGTTAACAGAGAGGTGCCGCTGTGTCCATCAGCAGGGCACCTCTTATGGTGTCTCAGTCTCCGTCACGGCTTCTCCACCATTTCCGCTGTCTGTGGACACCCGCATCGCTCCTGGACCACGGCATCCTCTTCAGGGCACGGCCCTCTGGCTGTGCCCCAACTCCATTGTTTCCTGCCTTCTGGGGGAACCAGCAGTCATTCGCCTGGCTTCTCGCCACAGTGGCAAATTGCAGCCCCTAGTGCCCCTCGCTCAGGGGAAAACGGCAGTCCTTTGCCTGCCCACTTCCTTCGGCGGCCAGTGGAGCAAAGGTGGGGGCCTAGGCCTGCCTTTTGGCCCCAACCCAGGGACCCTATAGCTGGCAGCTGCTCACTGCCTCTCCTTCTCCTCTGCCACTACCTGCTGTTCTTGGGTCACTTCCCTATAGCCCCAGCACCTACTCGGCCCCTGTATCAAGGCCACAGTCTGGGAGCCAGCCAGACTGGAGCTCCACTTGCTCCCCTGACCCTGCCCAGCACTGCTCTGTCCCAGGTACTTCTCTCTACAGGCAGCCAGTCCTTCCCCCTCAAGCTGCAAGGAGAGATGCAGCTCATCTCTGCCCTGCAGCCTTTCTTATACAGCCCAGCCTGGCCCTGATTGGCTGCTTCTAAGCCTTCCTCTGATTGGCTGGGTTCTGCACCGCCACTCTAAGTGCTGCTATTAACCCTTTGCCAGCCAGTGAGGGCAGTTGCCCCATCACACCCCATTATCACATCTACCTGGTTATTTTAGTTCATTCATGATTTTCCTACTGCTTAGGGAGTTCTTTGGCTGTCAGATCCTGCCCCGCCCCCCATATCCAGGTTGATGACTCATTTAACACGACAAACAAGTGAGCTCAAATAACAAGACAAAGTGGGCACCTATTCATTTTATTTGTTTATTTGGTAAGCCGCACAACCTGTTCATTCTCCAGTGACTCTCAAGCAGGCTGAGACCCCTTATATTATTAATCTTGTCAAACCACATTAGTAATGTTTTCTAGAAGTCCTCTTCAGCTGTTTTTCTGGCCATCCTATTGAACAAAAGGGTTATAGACTCCTCCCCTACTCTCAGGAATACCTTTTCCTTTCATCTGATCTCTGTAAAGTGTACAATATTAAACTGACCATCTTCATTAGTACTTAATATCACTGCAGTTACTGTCCGACAAGTAAAAAGGGATATTTAGTGGGATTTATTTGTTTAACTTCCAGTTTGACATTCTGTTGCCTGACTTTTGTTTTATTGTAAATTGAGAACAAGTAATTGGCAAACAGTTAAAATAAGCAAGGAAGTTTGTACTTTTATAGGAAGGAGTACAGCAATTTAAGTCTATATAAATTCTCATAAACTGCATTTAACTTCTTAAAGGACTTGCTTTATGACACATTAAATAGTTTATTTTACGGTGATTAAAAATAATAGTATGTGGTATGATATTCCTGCAAATCGGTTATTTACATAGTATCTCCACTTAAGACAATGACAGACAATAATTAAGAGTTTATTCCTGTCTATGCAAATGAACTTTATCTCTAGTTTTACTTTTTGTGTATCATACTAATCTCTGAGCCAAATCACACAAGCCATGTACTTCACTTACTACTTATTTGTAGCATTTTAGCTGGAAAGAATTTCAGATACTATTTCATGATCATTACATTCATCATACAAGTGGCAACAACATTTCTGTTCACACCAAGTGAAGAGAGCAGAAAATGGACACAATAAGCGGAGAAAGGGTGGTGCTGCATATTTTATTTATAACATCCGTGCAGCTGTAAGCATAACTGGCTAATTAAGCTTGCCTAGTAATCAGTCTGACTTGTGCTTATAGCCACGTATTATGTGTGTGTTTATTTGGGTATTCTATTAAAAAAAAAAAAAAAAAAGGGTGGTTCCCGTGGTACACACATGCTACTTTAGAGGTTCATACAGCTCCAAAGTGTATTGTAAATATTGGTAATTTTTTCTGGAAAGCTGCCAGAACTTTAAATAGGCAAAGGTGTTTTCCCATTTTCAGATTTATTTTATTTTTTTAAAAGTGGAATATATAAGTGGGACGAGGGATTAGACAATAGCTGCCTTCAGCTAACTCTCTTTTGCATTGTTAGTTTTCACTTCATTTTATTTTAGCCAATTTTAGGCTAGTATTTCAACACACTAGTAGCAGTATCATTTCCAAGAGTAGGTGGGGTCTGCTATTATTTATAAAGCCTCTTCACAGTGTGGTTACTTTACTGATCTAATTACTGAACTAACCACTTTCTTATAACTAGGGCAACTCAATTTAAAAAATAATGAATAGTTAAGTCTGTCTTAAATTTTTTCTTGTGGTGCTGAGACTCCATGCTAATCCTTACCTGTCACACATTCACGAACCTATAGTGCACACCAGCAGGATCTACACAGACCAATGAATGCACAACACATTAGTGTGCTTTAGAAATCATGGCCCCATAGTGCATATTACAGCATCATGTGGACAAGCCCTTTGTTTCATAAAAGTGAGATGGTAAGCAACATATTATTCTGTTTCAACTAGACAATCTTTTCAGTTCTGCACTAATATCAGACAGGTAAGCATTAGCAGGTATAGTAGAACCTCCTTTACAAAAACCTTCGGGAATAGAGGCTGTTTGTAACTCTGAAATGTTCATAACTCAGAAAAAAACATTATAGTTGTTCTTTCAAAAGTTTACAGCTGAACGTTGACATAATACAGCTTTGAAACGTTACTATGCAGAAGAAAAATGCTGCTTTCAACCATCTTAATTTAATTGAAACAAGCACAGAAACAGTTTCCTTCCATTGTCAAGCCTTTTTTTTGTTCACTTTTTTAGTAGTTTACATTTAGCACAGTTCTGCACTGTATTTGCTTTGTGTGTGTGTGTGTGCGTGTCCTTGCTGCTGTCTGATTGTGTACTTCCTGTTCTAGATGAGGGGTGTGGTTGACCTGTCAGTTAGTAACCCTGGTGTTCCGAACTCTGAGCTTCTACTGTAGTCTCAGCACCATAAGTGCATCATTTAAGATGACCTTACTTATTCATGATTTTTTATCTTGAGTTTATCATCTCCAAGATTCTCTGTGGTTAAGGTGTTCGCTCAGTTTTATTTTGTAGTTGTTTGGAAAAAGCCCATAGTGTCAGTACAACAACCATAACTGCAGGGAGGGAGAGAAATTTAGGACTTGCCTAAATAGGTGGTCCAAAATGAGGGCGTTCGTAGAATCCTGAACATCCCAGTTTGGTCCTACTGAATCTAAACATAGTAACTGCCTTTAAAAACTGAGGGGCACTTCTTTGCCATTATAACCTTTGCAGTTATGAGATGTGTACTCTCCAATGACTAGCAGTCATCTTGTCATTAAAAAGCAAAGCTCATTTGCGATCTGAGAGTTGTGAAGAGGTGACCTAGGGAGCATGTTAAAAGTTCAATAACTTGTAGACATCCGGACATGCTAATAAAATAAGTATTATAGTTTATAAGAACAAAAGGTATCACTAAAACTGTAAACAAACTTGATATTGTGTAAACCAAACCTCATATCAGTCTAACTTAAGGTGTTTCTATCGCGTCTATCAACACAGAATGTAAGTGGTGTTGGAAGTAAGGCTTCTTAAAAGTAACTTCACTGTTCCCTCATGCTCTTAGGCATTCGCAAGGAAAAAAAGAAGTTCCAAATGCTAACAATTGTCCAACAGAAGCTTCCAAAATACATAGTTCAAACAAGGAATGTTATGTTTTAAAAATGAATTAGACACTGATAAACACTGCAACATATTTATTAACATATTTTAATAAAAATGTTAGGAATCCCAATTGCTGCTGGAGGAATGCACTACACAGTGGTACAAGAGGGAAGGAAGTCCATGTCAGTAATTGCAGAACTAATCCACATTACTTCTTGCTTTACATGGAAAATTCTTCCAAAATTTAGTGTGTCAAAGGCAGTTTGAACTGGTTTTGGTATTTTAAATACTTTATTGGCTGGGCACAGAAACAGGAAAAATTAAGTAAAAGGAGAAGGTAAAATTGGTCAGTATGACAGTGCCAAGAACTCTAAAGTTTATAAGAAAAAACTGTTTCGGTGTATGGTCGTGGAAATTGGGTTGTCTTTTTGTAATCAAAATGTACTTGCAATTTCCTTTCCTCTTGGACTTTCCAGACTAAAGTATAAACCAAGTGTCTACACCCTCCGAGCGTTAGTGATATGGAAAGTTGGAAGGGTACAATCTCTGGGATGGGGTGTAGGGGAGGTTAATAGAAAAAAGTGCAGTTTTGTGTAGAGAAAACTGTCTGATTTCACAGGATAACATTAAAATCAGATTTCATAAGCACATGTTTTAATGGCCAGTATCAGACAAATCGTGCTTGAGGGGGAAAAAAATCCTTCGTGATCTCTTTCTCCTAAAGTCCCTGTGTGTTCGTTTCCCTTCTCCCTCTGCTGCTCTCAGCAGACTGGCTTGCAACCTTTGTCTGATATCAGACCAGCAGGCTCTAGCCAAGACCCTCTCCTCACTTGCCTTCTGCACTCCCTTCTCTACTTCAGTGAGATTGATCACTTGATAGCATTTCAGACTTTTCCCTGTGTATGTTCAGTAAGGAAAAACCTAGCAGGCCATTTTAATTTCAGTTTTTTCCTACAGAGGTTTCATGTTTATCACAGCAAACAGTAAGTTTAATATTTTCTGTGACAGCTCTGAAAATAATAGTTATGAGAAGACAGATTAATTTAAAATCCACTTAAGAGGTACCAAAATGTACACAAATGATCAGCCAGCTAGCATGTGTTTTGTTTTTAGAATAGTGATATCCTCTTGCCTGTGTGTTATAACTGCTCTACGGTGTGGGGAGGAGTTCTCTAAAACCTGGCTCCTTCTAAGAGAACCACATGGACGAATCCCCCCACCCACACAATGTGCCACTGATTTCGGTGGGGCTCCACGTGAGTGTGGGGGCTTGCCCGTGTGCATTGCATAGCAGGATCAGGGCCTAAGTCCTTCCATTTTTTATTTTCCTCTCTGGTTGAGAATTCATTTACATCTGCTGCTCTAATATTTTAGTAGGTGCAACTGAACAAATTTTAGTTAATAACTGTCAAGGTTCCTCCCCCACTCTGAACTCTAGGGTACAGATGTGGGGACCTGCATGAAAAATCTCCTAAGCTTATCTTTACCAGCTTAGGTCAAAACTTCCCCAAGGTACAAAATATTCCACCCGTTGTCCTTGGACTGGCCGCTACCACCACCAAACTAATACTGGTTACTGGGGAAGAGCTGTTTGGACGCATCCTTCCCCCCAAAATACTTCCCAAAACCCTGCACCCCACTTCCTGGACAAGGTTTGGTAAAAAGCCTCACCAATTTGCCTAGGTGACCACAGACCCAGACCCTTGGATCTTAAGAACAATCCTCCCAACACTTGCACCCCCCCTTTCCTGGGAAATGTTGGATAAAAAGCCTCACCAATTTGCATAGGTGACCACAGACCCAAACCCTTGGATCTGAGAACAATGAAAAAGCATTCAGTTTCTTACAAGAAGACTTTTAATAAAAATAGAAGTAAATAGAAATGAAGAAATCCCCCCTGTAAAATCAGGATGGTAGATATCTTACAGGGTAATTAGATTCAAAAACATAGAGAACCCCTCTAGGCAAAACCTTAAGTTACAAAAAAGATACACAGACAGAAATAGTTATTCTATTCAGCACAATTCTTTTCTCAGCCATTTAAAGAAATCATAATCTAACACATACCTAGCTAGCTTACTTACTAAAAGTTCTAAGACTCCATTCCTGGTCTATCCCCGACAAAGACCAGCATATAGACAGACACACAGACCCTTTGTTTCTCTCCCTCCTCCCAGCTTTTGAAAGTATCTTGTCTCCTCATTGGTCATTTTGGTCAGGTGCCAGCGAGGTTACCTTTAGCTTCTTAACCCTTTACAGGTGAGAGGAGCTTTCCCCTGGCCAGGAGGGATTTCAAAGGCGTTTACCCTTCCCTTTATATTTATGACAATAACACTGGCTCATTATTTAGACTAGATGTTGCTGTTCGTCTTTGCCTTGTGTTCCTTTAGACCCATCATTCACTGAGCAATGCTCTTAAAGAAACCAGAGATGGTGGTTGATGCATGTGTAAGTATACCAGTCAGATATAAAACAGTTTTGTTTTCTTGTGTCTAATAGTATATTTTTTGGTGTATTTTGTTTCAGACTGAAAGAGGCTCAGCAATTCGTAAGCAAGTTAACTGAAGAGAAAAAGGTTGAAACAAAGAAAATCAATCCCATGGCTAGTCTGGTATGATATATTCTTCAGCCATAACCCACTGAGAAACTGTGCTTTACATTTCTCGTCGAAGTGTTGCTAGTAGCATGCATGTTTAATCAGTGGGAAAGCAGCAAACTGATAATTGGTCCAGGGGGAAAATCTTTAAGGTCTCGCCTACGGTGGTGTAACAACTGAGTTTAGAAATGCGGTTTAAACCTTATTTAAAGCCTCTTGTGGCCAACTCTGGCTGTAACATGGTTTGAACAGCAAAGTATGGAAGAAGCCACTATTCTTGTCTCTTTCTCACAGGTCTCTGTGCCTTTTTCCCTGCCACCCTTTAGAATGCTCTATCCAGACATATTCAAAAAGCCCCCTCCTTGTTTTGATTCAAACCTCTCCTAAAGGCTCTCTTCTGACATCTCCCCTTGTTAAGTGAGGGGGGAATTTTTTTAAAAATTAACAGCCCAACATCATATCATTTACCCTTGTCCTTTCTGGCCACTTCTTTGTTTATGACAGGAACAGTAACAGCCGTGTTAGTCTGTATTCGCAAAAAGAAAAGGAGTACTTGTGGCACCTTAGAGACTAACCAATTTATTTGAGCATGAGCTTTCGTGAGCTACAGCTCACTTCATCGGATGCATACCGTGCAGCTTCCACGGTATGCATCCGATGTCCACGGTATGCATCCGATGAAGTGAGCTGTAGCTCACGAAAGCTCATGCTCAAATAAATTGATTAGTCTCTAAGGTGCCACAAGTACTCCTTTTCTTTGTTTATGAGCCTTATTTTTTGTTGTACCTTGTCAAATTTACACTGTGTTGTCTTTGGGCAGGAACTGAGCGTTATCTGTTTTTTTTTGTGAGGCACTTAGGCTTGAGCAAAATTATCTTAATATGCATAGGCCTAAAGCATACTGGCCAGCGAAACCACAGCTAAGAATCATGTTTGGCCACAGTAACCATGCTTAAGAATAGTTTTTAAACTGTGTTGTTACATAGGTCTAAAACTGATCAAGAATATGGGATGTAGTAAATAGGATGAAATTCAATAAGGACAAATGCAAAGTACTCCACTTGGGAAGGAACAATCAGTTGCACACATACAAAATGGGAAATGACTGCCTAGGAAGGAGTACTGCAGAAAGGGATCTGGCGGTCATAATGGATCGCAAGCTAAATATGAGTCAACAGTATAACACAGTTGCAAAAAAAATCAAACATCATTCTGGAATGTATTAGCAGGAGTGTTATAAGCAAGACATGAGAAGGAATTCTTCCACTCTACTCCGTGCTGATTAGGCTTTAATTGTGTCCAGTTCTGGGCACCACACTTCATGAAGGATGTGGACAAATTGGAGAAAGTCCAGGGAAGAGCAACAAAAATGATTAAAGATCTAGAAAACATGACCAATGAGGGAAGATTGAAAAATTTGGGTTTGTTTAGTCTGGTGAAGAGAAAACTGAGGGGGGACATGATAACAGTTTTCAAGTACATTAAAGGTTGTTATAAGGAGGAAGGAGAAAAATTATTCTCCTTAACCTTTGAGGATAAGACAATAAACAATGGCTTTAAATTGCAGCAAGGGCAATTTAAGTTGGACATTAGGAAAAACTTCCTAACTGTCAGGGTGATTAAGCACTGGAATAAATTGCCTGGGGAGGTTGGAGATTTTAAGAGCAGGTTAGACAAACAGCTGTCAGGGATGGTCTAGATCAGGGGTGGGCAAACTTTTTGGCCTAAGGACCACATCTGGATATAGAAATTGTATGGTGGGCCATGAACACTCACAAAATTGGGGTTGGGGTTGAGGGCTCTGGCTAGGGTGGGGGCACCGGGTGGGGCCAGAAATGAGGAGATCAGGGTGTGGGAGGGGGCTTTGGGCTGGGGTGTGGGGGGCATGGCGGGGGGCGAGCAATATATAATAATTCTCTTCTCCAAAATCTGATTAGCATTTTTGGTACGTTTCCATTCTAATAATTTTGGACACATGGAAGTAAGTGGAATATTGTCACAAACTGCACTGAGATTTTTGTTTTGTTTTTTTAAAGAGAGAACATTCAAACATTTTAGTTGACCTGTTAACTGTGTACTTCTACCTTTTCAAGATCAGAGCAACAGCAGCAACAATTGCTTTTAACTTGTTCTGCCTCAAGAAATTTCACTTCATTTCTCAGGAGACGCTTCCTTACTTCCAACTCTCAAAAAACCCTCCTGTCAATCAATGTAGCAATGCCCATGCAGCTGAGCAAATTAAGCTTTTCTTTCCTACTGCCCACAATGGGCTTCTATGAGGGTCAGCTTTGAAAGCAGAATGGAAGAAGCTATTAAAATCATACATTTGGTATGCACTATTTTGAAATGTTTCCAACTTTCTGCAGCAGCATTGATCTTTGCAAAATGTCTTGTTTGTATTTAAAGTGACTGACTCCTTAAAGACATATAGTACTAGTTAAATTCATAGACAAGCATGTATGGGGTCTGATAGTTGAGCATCGTGTGTTGAAAGAAATGACAAACTACAGAATAGATTAGAGATTTATGGTACGGCACTCGAGGAGTTAATTTTCTGGAGGGAAAAAAAGGCTCCAGTCTACTATGACTGGTTTGCTACTCCTCAGTTCAGTGTTCTAGACCACATGCTTGTTGCAATTTGAGAACAGATGGAAAATTAAAGACAAGAATGATAATAAAGCTCTTTTTTCCTGAACAACAGAAAGAAAAACTACGTCAGAAGGAAGCCAGTGTGACCACTAACTGAAAGAAGATCCATGAAAATAATGACAGTGTGACTTAATACCTTGCATGATGCTTTACTATGCCCGTTCCCCAGGGAGCACCTTATGTTAATGTTATGGAGTTCTGCTTTTCTCATCTCTCTGAGACAATCCACTAAAGACTTTCCAATCCCTTATAAAGAGTTTGCTCATTCAGTAGAGGAGGCACTAAGAAGCTGTTTACAGGCGAATTTATGAAGGGTTTTATATAACTCTTCCTTACCTGGCTTAAAATGCAATTCTTTTCTAAATGGTTATTTGAAGTACTCTATGCATAGTGCACTAATGCGGAAAAGATAAAATCAGGATTTTGGATGTTGAATTAAGTAACAGTTAACAACCTCTATATTGCTTACTTTAGCTTCATGTAGATTACCACAGAGGTACAGTTCAACTCATGAGAGGCTATTCTATCATAAGAGTTTAGACCTCACTATTAACTGAGGGCAACATTGATTCTAAATCATGTTTGATAGTCTAAATAAGTATTAAATTCATTTTGTTAAAACTAATGCAAGTTTATTATAATTAATGTATTCTGTATTTTATTACAATTATTTTTATAGAAAACTCAGTCTATGCCATATGCATTGAAATAGGAATAATATTTTGCACATGTGGAGAGAGAAATAGCTTCAGATTCTGTTGTCTTATAATATGTAGATGATATAACTGGCAAATTATTTTTATGGTTTTGACTTGATGTTTCTTACATGTTCTTCATGTTGCCTGATTCAAAAAGAGAAAGGACAGAAGCATTTTTAATTCAAATTATCGATGCCATAAGATAATTATTTGTCATCATTCATCTAACTGTAGTGCAAAACACATCTCCATAAAGTCATATATTTACTGCTAAATTTCTGGCTTTAAATTCTATTGAAGCTCATATTCTTTAAAAATAAGCACCTCACTATAAAACATATTACACAGCCTTCTCTTGTCTCCCCATATATTTATATCTGTATGTATAAGACAAATATGTACTCTACTATGTTAGCATTTGAGGAGGAAGTAAGAGAATCTTGCTATCATCTTGTCATAATATAACCACTCTTTGTGAAGTATCATTTAGGGCCTGAACCCATGAACTGCTGAGTGCCCTGAGCTCCACTGGTATTTTCAGGCACTCATTACATCACAGGATTAGGTTCTTAGAAAGAGAGATCCTTGCAGCAGACAAAGTTTCAAGGTAGAATAAAAATAGTGAATATTAAAAATAAATAGAACTTTTGTTTTAGACCAGCAATAGACTGCAACTAAACACGCAGTTGGGTAGGGATCTTATAAAGAAAACTTTCCACAGTTACTAAATTGTAAAAACCTTCTGACTACTAGGGTCATTACAATATATGACCAATACAAACAAAATAATGATAAAGCAAAAAGTATAGGACATACAGTAAGGAAAATATTAATCCCTTGGCATGGTAGTTGAAAAGAATATACATGAAAGAAATATATTGGATTATCTACATAGCAAATGAGATGCAATAACAATAAGTATGAAGCAAGATTGATAAGGTGGTTGTATATTTATTAAAGAAAACAATAGTTGTATCACCCCTATTTATGTTTCTCATTTGGAGAGTCCTGAACAAATAGAGTTAAGGGAGGTAAGATAGCCTTATATATTTTGGAATTTTAGCTGCTGTTGATAGACTTAATATGTGTAAATATGCTACCAATGAAAACAAATTGAATATGGATCAATGGAGGTAAATAGATTCATGGGGAGAAGGTGTTCCCTCAGTTAGCATGGAAATTTGCGAGAACATTCGAGCGCTAGCAATATGGTGGTACTATTTTTCCGATGGAAGGAAAGCAAATTCCAAAGATCAAAATTTTCTGTCTTCCATCAAACCAAGCACAAACATAAGTGAAATGCATCTACTTTGGCAATCAGCATTAAAGATATACAATATAAGCGATATACAACATAAGCAATAGTGCTCATACAAGCCAAAGATTAGAGAACAGCAGTAGGCAAGACGATTTTGATGAGTCTCTAAGCAAACTACTGTACTGAATATTGTTCTGTACCTGTCAAAAAATTCTGGAATATTCTTATTAGAGCTAGATGGGAATTTTCTGACAAAACATTTTTCATCAAAAAATACAAATTAATCAAAACAGAAAATCTTCTTGGGAAAAGATTGCTTTCAACGTATCTCCTGGTGTGAAAAATAGTTTTGTAATTGTCAAAATTTTCCATTTCAACGTTTTTTAAATGAAATGTTTAAATTTGGGGTTCAAAATGACTTTTTGTTTAGAAATAGTGGTTAATTTATACTTTAAAAACATTAAATAAAAATTGAAACTAAATGTTTTAAATTTATATAAATGAAACCTTTCAATTGGTGCCATCTGAATTTTTTTCTAATTCTTGGTTCATGAAGTTTTTTGAGATTTTTGACATTTTGTCCCAATTTGGGGAGAAATTTTTTTTCAAAATCTCAGAATTTCTCACGATGGGAAAACCAGTTCAGTTTTCCACCCAGTTCTAATTGTAATTATTTTTTTTCCCCTGAAGAGGGCGATTATGTTTCAAACTTCCACCCTTTTATTACTAGCGGGATTACTACTAGATTAAATGGAAAAGAACATCTAGTTCATTTGATCCATTCCCCTGCTCAGGATTTAATGACTTTTGTAAGCCTTAGTCTAAGTGAATGGACATGACCAGCTAAACTGCATGCTGGTAGACCGCTGGCCAATATCCACAAGTGGCCAGAAACCTTTAATACTGGTGCCAGTATTATGAAGTTATTCTAGCAGAAAAGTGGCATTGGTGATTAATAGATATTATATTGAGGCTTGGCAGAATTCAATTTTTATTATTTTGAAGAATAATATTGCTGTTAATTTTAAGTATTATTTAAATTTTTATCATTGCAGGAAATTGGGGGGGGTGCAGAGGAATCAGACAATTATTTAAATGAGAGTAAACATTGTATTTCAAACAGTTAAAGCTTTATAACCATTAAAACACAAATTGTCAACATCAGATGTTGAAGTATACAAAGTAAATATCCTTAAACTCTTTAATAAGTTCTCAAGCAGCATTTTTTCCTACTTTGCCTGTCTGTAAATTTCTATTATTATTGATGAAAATATTTTTGATGGTTGATGTGTGTACGGTGAAATCAACAGTTACTCACATTTACTGATTAAAAATTGAATCCTTTCAAGCCCACTTATATGTATATGTAAATTATATAAATATGCACTATTTAGGTACTCTAGATTTAACAGAGATCAGCCTGAATCAAAATCTGGGATGTGAATACCCCTGAAGTTTCTGTCTAATAACACAATGACACAGCATAAAGTGCTATGTCAGGGAAGTTGAAGGCACTTCAGATGTATTTTGAGGACAGATTTTTAACCTGAGCTTTCTGATCTGGGGAGGAATAGAAAAGATAGAAAGGAGAAGGAAAGGAAGACGTAGAAAGGAAAGAAAGTCAACAGTTTCTTTTCACCCCCTTGCTATTGCCTGGCCTTTGGAGGTTTGTAAAGAAGACCAGTCTAAAAGGGCCCTATTTTTCAACATTACCAAGGATAAACATATGAGACCTACTGCACATTAGCTTGCTAGGTAAGGTTCTGAATAAATTATAATGCCACTGTAACTGTGAAACACTGTTTCATCCATTAGATTTTGAGAGTGAGGGGAATATCTATATTGCTGTTACCTCTTATTGCTTTCAAAATGAAACAGGTTATTTTGCATATTAGAAATATTTTAACAATATACATTATATAATATTTATAACTTTTCTTATTGATCTGTCCATGAGTGACCTATGGAAGTCTGTCTTTTATATTGTGTGCCTTATTGTGAAAATCCACATTTATAAGTTTAATGATCTAAGAATATATTTAGCGTGAAAGTGGAAGAAAAGTGTGGTGAAAAATACTAATAGAATGAGCCTGTGATGCAGTGCATATGGAAATTTAAACAAACTGGAATCGCTGAAATACTCAGATAGCAGAAGGAGAGATAACTAACCACTGTACATTTGAGTCATCTACTAGGTGATGAGTAAAAACGTGTAAAATAAAGAAGTGCAGTTGTTTACACATCATATTTGAAATGGACACCTTGTCAAGCATGGAGTGTTTCATAGAATGTTATTTCAGGAAAATTCCCCTTCGGAATTTTATAAAACACAGGCTAGTTTTCTTTCTGGTTTGTACCACAGAGAACCCCAAGTGTAAAGATTGTACTGTAAATCAGACATTTGGAGTCTATTCTTTCATCCAAGTGCATGGAATTTACACGTGCAACCATTGTTATAAATGGAAATTTCCCTTTCACTTTATTATTGTTCCTCATGATTTTAAACAACATGAAACACTGAAAGCTAAATATTCCCCAACCCAAACTTAGTAAAGACAAGTGCTGAAATATATAAGCATTGTAACAGAAGGAAAAATACTTTGTATAGACAGGAAAAAACTTCAACATAACTTATGAACCAAAATATTAATAAACATTAACCCTATTTTGTAAGTCTTATCAGCAGTTACAGTTACAGGCTTAGATCACCCTGGAGACATCCTCTTGGAATCTTCAGACACTCTGAGAATTTTTTTCAGTGCTCTCTCTTAAACCTTTCAAGTCGTCCTGGGAGAGACAAAGTTTAGCTTAGGAGTCTAATCTTTCTAAACGATTGAGGATGTCTCAGCCTTTTCAGTCCTACAACCCACTGGATCAGAGGACCAGGTCACCTCTTCAGCCTTATCTACACTAGCATTTTTTGGTGAATTCAGCTAACATTGCACTAGCTTGGGCATTTTTTTATAACAATGTCATCTAGACCTTCTCTGAAGAGGGTTGGATGGCATGGTGGTGAAAATGCCTGAGCCTTCTCCACACAAATGCTCTGACCATTGCCACCTCTCTTGAAGCTGTACCTGATGCAGTGCAAGTGGGAGCTTTCCTCCAAAATACTAAAGGTAGACATACCTTTAGCGTGGCTATCAACTCCCCCTCCACACCGCGTGTCACAGCAGCCAAAGAGTATCTCAGTACAATATCAGCTCCAAGCTGAATGTGAAGCCATTAGCCTCCAAATAAAAGATGATTTTATAGAATGGACATCTATAGATTTCCCTGGAGCTGCTATCATCCAAGAGGGATGTTGATAAATTGGAGAGGGTTCAGAGAAGAGCCATGAGAATGATTAAAGGATTGGATAATATACCTTATAGTGAGAGACTCAAAGAGCTCAGTCTGTTAGCTCAACAAAGAGAAGGTTAAGTGGTGCCTTGATTACAGTCTAGAAGTATCTACTTAAGGAATTAATGTTTAATAATGGACTTGGCAGTCCAGCAGCTTTAACATGATTCAATGGCTGAAAGTTGAAGCTAGACAAATTCAGACTTGGCAATAAGGTGTAAATTTTTAACAGTGGGGGGAAATTATTGGAGCAATTTATCAAGGGTTGTGGTGGATTCTTCATCACTGACCATTTTTAAATCAATATCAGCTGTTTTTCTAAAAGATTTGCTGTAGTTATTATTTTGGGGACGTTCTATGACCTGTGTTATACAGGAGGTCAGACTGTGATCACAATGGTCCCTTCTGGCCTTGAAATCTATTAACCTAAATTCAGTAGTACCTCAGTGGAATGCTGTTCCATCAAAACCAGTGCTTACTGTAGCAGCAGATTATCAATTCTGGAGCTCTCTTGTTTTCAAAAATCAGGAGATTTTCTTTATCTAATGTAATTTGTAGCTGTGCAGGCTAGGATAGTGGTACCAAAGTAATCAAATCTCATGATTTTTGGTGCTATCTGTAAAGTTTGAAAGAAATGTTTTTTTTTTCCTTATGCCATAACATTTCAGCTAGCCAAGTCAATTGATTGGTTTGGGTATTTTTTTGTTTTTCTTCTATTAAAACATTAATATTGGCCACTGCTGGAGGAAGAATATGTGATTAGAGGGACAACTGCTTTTATCAAGAATGGTAACACTGACAATACGCTTATTTACTTCAATCTTTCTCCATAATTGATGTTTGTCTTCTCATAGTCAAGCATTTAAAAATTGCCTCTAAGCAGGTTTTGAATAGCTACTGTCCATCTAATTGGCCTGGTTGGTTTCCAATTGAAACATGAGGGGCACCATTCTGTTGCCCATGTGATTCACATAGCACTTCTTGTCCTGGTTTTCCAATAAACTCATGGCAACTTCTTTTTCTGCTCTAAATGTTTTCCATACCTGATGAATGCCAAGCACAGTGGAAGATTGCAGTTGTCTGTTTGCTCAGTAAGTAATGCCATTCCATTTTGATTAGACCTGCATTTTGCTTCATCACTTAGGCCAATATTTTCAAAAATGGGTGCCTAAAGTTAGGGGATTTTCAACAGTGCCCAAAGTAAGTCACTTAGGTGCTTTTGAAAATCCCATCTTTACATCTGTACTTAGGCACCCATCAAAGCTGAACATTGTAGAAAATCATGCCACTTAGTTCGGAATCTAACAAAGAATATGTTTTTTAAATTCTTGGCTCTGGATGAGTATAGTCCAGTTTTGTGGTGGACCTCAGTTTACTTTCTGAGGAATTTGTAAGTGCCTATTAATGGGCTTTAGGTTGGTAGTCTTCTGGCTTCTCTTAGTTATCTTTGTTTTGGAGAAAATTCTGTTTGTTTGCCTATAATTAGAAAGCAAATAAAAAGAATGAGGTAACTTGATTACAGTGCATAAGTAGTTTTAAAAAGAGAAAATACCAGAAATTCAAGGGCTCTTTAGCAAAGAAACACAGAACAAGAGCCAATGGCTGGAAGTTAAATTCAAATTAGAAACAAGCCTCAAGTTACTAACAATGAGAGTGGTTATTCACTGGAACAACCTACCAAAGGAAGTGATGGTTTCTCTATCTCTTGATGACTTCAGATAAACACTGGATGCTTTTCTGGAAGATGTGCTTTAATCAAACGCTAGTTTTTGGGCTCAATACAGGAGTAAATGGATGAAATTCTATGGCCTGTGTTATACAGGCGGTTAAACTAGATGATCTATTGATCCCTTCTGACCTTAAAATCTTTGAAACCATTAATGATATTCTTAATCAGTAATTTTAGTCTCTTACATAAAACTCAGTAAGTCAATTATTTTTCCCTCTTCAGCACATCTATAGTGAAAGACTAGTGTTCAAACTAAATGAATATTTGTCCTGAACACTCTGTTTTTTAAGCTATTTCCACACTATGAGCTAGGATTGTGATTCCCCGCTCACATAGACATAATTTGTCATCCGAGGTAGTAGACTAAAAATAGTAGTGTAACTACGGTAGCATGGGCAGCGACAGCCACAGCCCCGGCTAGTTGCCTCAGATATGTACCCAAGGGGAGTCTTGTACCCAAGACAGCTAGCCGGTGCCACAGCTGCCCGTGTTACTGTGGTCACACTACTATTTTTAGCCTGCTAGCTCAGATGATATCTGTGTGAGCTGCAAATCACACCCCAGAGCTTGTAGTGTAGACATAACTTTAATTTTAAAAATCATTAATAATAGTGAGAGTGTTTCACAGAACAACATAATGCCATAAATTAGTCCAAAACATTAACTATAATGGCATTTGTATATTTTAAATGTCTCAGTAGATAGAAGATGCACTAGATTGTTTTATTTACCTACAATATAGATGCACAGTTTTCACTTCAGCTTTACAAATGCCTCCATCAAATTTTTTCATTGTATAATAAAACTTGAATTGTAAACTTATTTAATCATTTAAAGGATCTAATTTGATAGCAGGTCAAAACAATAAGACAAAATTAATCGAGCTGGTCAAAAAATTAAACCCTATTTTTGCAATAAGAATTCAAAATTTCATAGCAATATAGGGCTGGAAGGGACCTCAAGAGGTCATCTATTGTCCATCCCACCATACAGAGGCAGGATTAAGTATACCTAGACCATCCCTGAGAGGTATTTGTCTAACCTGTTCTTAAAAACCTCCAGTAAAGTGGATTCTGAGATATTTCTGATTCTTTTTGTGCCTCTATCACCTCAAATGTATCATCAAAAATCTAATATATGGTAGAATGAAGCCATTTTAGAGGGCCTGATCCTGTAAGCAGTCATGCCTGTGAGTAGCTTTACTAGTGTAAGTAATCCTGTGGGCCCAGATCATTGCCTCCTTCAGGAAAATCCACGGGAAGGAGTTGTGGGGGAGGATATCTCGGTGCCAATCCACTCGTGGGAGTAGTATTTGAGGGTTCTGACTTACGTTTCATATATATTTTCCATATCTATCCAGGCTTCAGGTGGAGAGAGACTGTAGCATGCTTGAAAAACAAAAAGCTGGAATAATATCATTGCTGTCAAAACAATATAAAGCTCACTGCTTTTCCTGTGCATCATCACTGCAGAAAGTCCAGAAGAGACTGTCTACTACAGTACTGCTAGTTTTGTTTTTTTTAATTATGAGATTTTCTTGTTTTAAACAGATATGCACACTATAGCCTGGTGGCTACCAGACTGTCCTCTAAAGAGACCTAATTATCAGACCCAAACATTTTGCTCATAAGCAGCAGATTGGGTACACACTTAAGGGGACACACAACCAGGGGCAGCCATTGCGTTTCTGATGCCCCAACCAGACAGTATCATCCCCAAACAGGGTGAAAAGTGGGGGAGGCTGGAGGAGGGGGATTTAAAAGGCTGTAGGATTGTAGGTTCAGAGAAGTGATGCCAAATGAAGTACAGTCTTGCCTTAATGCACTGGTTTTCAATTACATTGATCTGTGAGTAAATGCAAAGGAAAGAGGAGACTCTGAGCTCATGCTCAGAGATGGAGTGAGTAGTGGATGTTTTACAGAGACATGCTAAATGATAAGTAATTTGTTTTTTTGTAGGTGACAGATGAGCCTCCAGGAAACTTGTATCTGTGACTATCCATCCACCCTGGTACCAGTGGGATGCCTCTTTCAAATGCAAATAGCAAACATGCCAGAAGAGTAAATTTAGCTTGATTGAAAGTGTTTGCCAAGTATTTGGGGGCTACCGTTTGTATATCTGTTTAACGCCAGGATATTTCATATCCCCTGAGTGCCATAGCTATGCTGACCTAACCCCTAGTGTAGATGCAGCTAGGTCAATGGAAGAGGGCTTCTGTCAACCTAGCTAATGTTGTTCGAAGAGATGGTGTTCCAACAAGAAATGGAAAAATCCCTTCTGTTGCTATAGATTGTGTCTACGCTACAGGATTATGCCTGCATAGCTACAGCACCATAGCTAGTAGTGTCCCCATAGTATAGAAATGACCTAAATCACTTAGGGCACTTCTGAAATTTTTAAGGTGTGTTTTTGTTTGCGGGATGTGTTTGGTATAGAACTATTCTCAGATATTTCTTTCCAAACTATAAACTCTATAGCTAGCCATAGTCATATGTTATAAGAAGCAAAAATTGAGAAGGATTAATTTTGGGAGACGTGGAGGTTGATAGATAGACATCAGGATTTAGCAGGCATATGGTGTGATTCTTAACATTTTATTTACTTCTTTTGAAAAGCAGCTTTCAAAAATCTTTCAAACCAGTACTAGTTCAAAGAGACTTCACTTAAAATTTGCACCTGCTGAGCATGATTCCTGTTGTTTCCCTTCCCATCTCCCGCTCCATATCCCCTGCTACATGCTCAAAAAAATATCTAAATACAGACCTCTTGGGCTGTTAGGAATTTGCTGTTAGGAATTCACTCTTAGGCAGATATTTTGTGGTGCAGTTGTGTTGATTTTCCTTTTAGAATGTAGCAGAATGGCACATACTATAGCAGGTTTCAGAGTAGCAGCCGTGTTAGTCTGTATTCGCAAAAAGAACAGGAGGACTTGTGGCACCTTAGAGACTAACACATTTATTTGAGCATAAGCTTTCGTGAGCTACAGCTCACTTCATCGGATGCATACTGTGGAAAATACAGAAGATGTTTTTATACACACAGACCATGAAAAAATGGGAGTTTATCACTACAAAAGGTTTTCTCTCCCCCCACCCCACTCTCCTGCTGGTAATAGCTTATCTAAAGTGATCAGTCTCCTTACAATGTGTATGATAATCAAGGTGGGCCATTTCCAGCACAAATCCAGGTTTTCTTCCCACATACTAAAGCAGTATCCTTAGTATTAGGGGAGTGCATCTAATAAGTTCCACAGATACAGCGGTTATTTTCTTTACCTATGTCAATATCAGATTTGTTTTTCTTAAAACAACCGCTTTGCCTTGATGCTATCACATATGGCAGCATTAGATGTGTTTGCTGTTTCCACCCTTAGTCCCATAACATTTGCAGCAAAAATCCTGGAACATTCACATTGTGGAGTATTTTTTTCTTTTAAGACTCAAACACTAAAATACATTATAAATATTCAAGAAAAATAAGCTAATGGGATCCAGGTACTCTTTTCCTTTACAATGTAACAATATGTATCTCTATCGTATATCAGAACGTTTCATTTTGTCAAAATACCAAAATATACGCATGAGTTGAATTTGTAAAAAGGAAAAAAAAAGTTGCAACAAAATGAAATATTTATTTTTTAAGGAAGTGTTAAACAACCATTGTTTGTAAATAATAAGACTATATTTTCCTCCTCACTATTACTCTTCACCATATCAAGTGTATTTTTGTATGTAAAATATATTGTTTAGATAGTATAGATTTCTCTATTCAAAGAATTCTGTTGAGATAGTATGTTTTACTAATCCTGATACAGTTAATAATCTAGCTCCCAGTGAATGTATTTAAAAAGATAGAATCTATTTTTTGGAGTCCGCAAAGGACTAAAATGTGTGGCTTACAGATGTCTGTTTGCTGAAGGTATTTTAATAAACATTGGTTTTATTTGTGTCTGGCACAGTTTGCAAGTAATTTTGTGGGTGTCAGTTTTCTTTACTGTTGATATTATTTCTGACAGGATGCCTTTCAAAGCATATAATACTTTGAGCTGTTAAATTAATTTAAATAAACTCACCCGTGTTGTACATGAAATAAAAACAACTGAAATGATGTAAATCCGTATTTCTGGAAATGTCTCTCTGCTGTCTTCAGACAACTAACCCTCAGGCTCCCCATTCTTTGTAAAAGATCTACACAGATTTGGCTTTGGACTATGACTGAGCTATCATCAGTAGTAGTGGTTAACTGTGCTGGGCCATGGAACAATGATGGAATTTGTACCTTCCATGCTCTTTTAGCAACAATATGGTAAAAATGTGAATCCTTTGGCGATTTCAGACATCTCAGACCTTCAATACTGTCAACCATTAAATCTGGTCTCTGGTCGCTCCTTTAGCATGTCCTTTGGAGGATCTTCCTCATCCCCTCCAACATTCTGTGGGGGTTCCACAGGGCTCTGTCCTTGGTCCCCTTCTTTTCTACCTCCAAAGCAGCCTGCCTCGTGGGCTGACAGAGAGCCTGGAAGTTAGTGGCTCCTCAGAAGCCCAGGCAACCAGGGCTTCCAAAGTCCCCCACTCTAGGTCAACATGCCCAGTTTCTGAGTCAGGACAGGAGCCAGGCCTTTCAAGCTCCCAGGCTCCCTGTCTGGTGAGTGGTCAGGGCTTTGGGCAGCTCAGGAAGCCTCAGACAAGCTTTAGAAAAGATTGAAAGGAATTATTATTTTGACTTTATCAAAACAAAATTTTGGAATTCCTGTTGCCTGGGCTTCTGAGGAGCCACTAACTTAGGACTTCCAGGCTCTCTGTCAGCCCACGAGGCAGGCTGCTTTGGAGGCAAGTGGGCAAGCTGGCAGAAAACCAGGCAGGTTTCCATTGGAATTTTGTTGGAATTGGCACATTCCTGTGGAATATTTAGATTCTGACACATTGGCATTTTCCAAGGGAACAATCTTCTCTCAGAAAATTTCTGAGCAGCCCTAATATTATATATTGATTCGGACCAGGTGCTGAGCTGGGGGTCAAGGAAGCATGTGTAAGAATTATGAAAAGAGATTAGGTGCTCAGATGCCATGGTGATGAACATGCTAAAAAAATCTAGATTGGTGCTGAACTGATAAATGTATATGCAGTTAATTTGTTGATCCTAATTGAAACTACCTGGGTCAAAGAACTCTGACTGAGAGACACACTTGCTTTCTTGCTCCCTTTTTCATTCTTTACAAACTTTCTGTCTCTCCTACCCTCTAATTTTTTTCCTCCTCCCAGACTATGGAGTGGTTTATTACTAAGGGGACTGATCCTGCAAGCCCTCATGCCTGGAACCATCATTGACCTTTAATGTGAGTTCTGCACATGTAATGCCAGCAAGGTCAGGCTGTGTCCTTGTTTATTTGGATAAAAAACTGTTCATCCAGAAGAGAAATTTGGGATTCTGTCCTGAAACTTATTCCACACCTCATGAAATCCAGCCTAGGAGCAGTGTTTGTCACATTTCCATGCCATGTCATCAGAAGTGTAAAACAGAGCATCCAGGGAGGCAAACAGTATTAGACTGAGTCCATTTCCAGCAGTAAGTCAACAACCCAAGGACCACAGATGAGGACAAGCCCAGGCTGTTGAGGCTGAACCTGTAGTTCTAAAATAATGCAACCTGGATCTATAGTTATACCCATACAAAGCTTTCATCCTGGAGAAGTCCTGTTTTTTACTATATCAAATTATTTAATCCTTATGTTAATTTTAACTGTGGCGTCCATGGAAAATGATGATCTCTCTACAGGGACTTATGAGTTTGTGGTGGATATATGCATGTTAACCACTGTAATTATGAATTGTCTGCATCTCACTAATCATAGAATATCAGGGTTGGAAGGGACCTCAGGAGGACCAATCCCCAACTAAATCATCCCAGCCAGTGCTCTGTCAAGCCTGACCTTAAAAACCTCCAAGGAAGGAGATTCCACCACCTCCCTAGCTAACCCATTCCAGTGCTTCACCACGCTCCTAGTGAAACCGTTTTTCCTAATATCCAACCTAAACCTCCCCCACTGCAACTTGAGACCATTACTCCTTGTTCTGTCATCTGCTACCACTTGAGAACAGTCTAGATCCATCCTCTTTGGAACCCCCTTTCAGGTAGTTGAAAGCAGCTATCAAATCCCCCCTCATTCTTCTCCTCTGCAGACTAAACAATCCCAGTTCCCTCAGCCTCTCCTCATAAGTCGTGCTCCAGCCCCCTAATCATTTTTGTTGCCCTCTGCTGGACACTTCCCAATTTTTTCACATCTTTCTTGAATGTGGGGCCCAAAACTGGACACAATACTCCAGATGAGGCCTCACCAATGTCGAATAGAGGGGAACGATCACACCCCTCGATCTGCTGGCAATGCCCCTACTTATACAGCCCAAAATGTTGTTAGCCTTCTTGGCAACAAGGGCACACTGTTGACTCATATCCAGCTTCTCATCCACTGTAACCCCTAGGTCCTTTTCTGCAGAACTGCTGCCTAGCCATTCGGTCCCTAGTCTGTAGCGGTGCATGGGATTCTTCCGTCCTAAGTGCAGGACTCTGCACTTGTCCTTGTTGAACCTCATCAGGTTTCTTTTGGCCTAATGTACACATATGATACAGATATTTTAATTATTTAAAATAGTGTTGAATGTGCATAGTTTAAAGATTTGTAGGCATTATAGCTGTTTTGCCAAAGGGTGAACATATGTAGAGGAGAAAAACTCTCTGAATGCTGCATGTTTATTTGATATCATTAATGAATTTTTAGAAAAATAGACACTTCAGTAACACAAATGTTGCTATTTATGTAATAAAAGAAATTGACCTGGGGATGGGTCTAAAATACAAAGTGGAATATTTTATACTTTGGCTATTTTAGGAAACAAAATATATCCATTCTGAACACCCAATAAATATTAAAAGCAAATGGACTGATGTTAGTGATATTTGAGGTTTTTTCTGGGAAAACTTTAATCAAATCAAACTGTTATGTTCTTTTATGTGTAACCTCTCATGTCACGCATCCTAAGGTACTTTGCAAAATAATGAACTTAACAATGCAAATATTTATGAATACACCAGGTCAAACAAAGCAAAGCCATGGGTTTGAAAGTGCCAGTATCATAACTCAGCAAAGCCAAGAGATTCCAGATGCAAAGGGTGTAGGCACATCTGCAAAGCCCAAAAAAGAGCCAAAGAGAGTGTCTGATTTTCACTTTATGCAGTGTTTATGGTGAAGATAAAACTTGTTCTGAACCATTCTTTTATTTATTGGATTTGTTTTCTCCAGGAAAGTTTAATTTAGTTTTGTCTGTTTTCTCAAGTTTGATGCTATTTTGCAAAAAATCTACTATGCATTCACAAATTAGTACAGTGGGTTTTTTTTTCCCTGTAAGAAAATGGGCACGTAGTTGGGCTGGATTATTCACTAGTTTCCCCTTTAGGTTTTTATACCTTCCTCTGCATCGTCCACTATCGGAGATTGAATATTACTAGTTGTTCTGGTATATGCAATCCCATAATCTTAAAAGGAAGATTAGGAGCAGCATTGGCAATTCAGTATCACAATACCATATCTTTATGATGGCAAGACACAGTGGTCTGCAAGGCAAATGAGACTAGATGGAGTCTGATGTCAGGAGTAAACCCCTAGCCCTAAAATCACAGTTAAGAACAGATCCACAAGCACTGGGTAGTGGCTTCATTTCTGCTGCTTATTCCCTTTGACTGGAGCTCATCTGGGTGCACAGGGCCAGCATGAGGCCCCCCACACTGCTTAAACATCATGCTAATACTAACTGGAGAGCAGTTTCTGCCTTCCCTACATATATTTATACTATTTTTCTTGCATTCATTGAAATTCCTCATGTGTCTTCAGTTGGTGAATTGTTTCACCCAACCCTTCCTTCTCTCACTTCCAGGAAAATAGAAAAAGGTTGGAAGCAAGCAGGATGTATCCCTACTTATTCAGGCCCAACCCCCCCGTCAGCAGTTCTCAAATTGATTTCTTATGAGCTGATAGGAGAGGAGGCAGATGCTGAACTGATCAGCCACCTCCTAACCCAGATTGGAGGGTGGGGTACACACCAGACCAAAGTGGGAAACGGAAAAAACTAGGGGGGCATGTGGGAGATTAGCTGAAGACAAAGAATGAGGCAAGGAAAGAATGGAGATTGCAAGAAGATGAGAACCTCCTGGCAGGGTGTGGAGACAGTGCTTAAGCCCAAGTAGGGGTAGAAGTCTGCCACAGCCCAATTTCATAACAACATGCTGATATATAATTTGCATTTATCCAACTTCTGATGTTCACTAATCAATAGTGATTAAAACTGACCAAATAATTTACAATTAAGTTATTGAATGAATGTCCGTTTTTTTTCTGTTCACTAATTGTAAATGGACAAAATGCAAAATACTCACATTTTCGTACTTTGAAATTATTTGCAATTTCCTCTGTGAATTGTTCTTGGGCTGCAGTTTGCTCTCAATCAGCATATTGCAAATATTTGCAGCTCACGCATAGCTAGTTACATTAGTCACCCATCTGGGGAATACAAACAATACCACACAGGAACATAAGAACGGACATACTGGGTCAGACCAATGGGCCATCTACTCCAGTATCCTGTCTTCCAACAGTGGCCAATGCCAGATGCTTCAGAAGGAATTAACTGAACTGAAAATTATTGAGTGATCCATGCCCAGTCGCCCAGGCCTAACTTCTGGCAGTCAGAGGCAAGGGACAACCAGGGCATGGGGTTGGGTCCCTGACCATCTTGGCTAATGGCCATTGATGCACTTATCCTCAATTAACATTTTCTTTTAAACCCAGTTATACTTTTGGCCTTCACAACATCCTCTGGCAATGCGTTCCACAGCTTGATTGTGTGTCATGTGAAGGAGTACTTCCTTATGTTTGTTTTAAACCCACTGCCTATTAATTTCATTGAGTGACCCCTTGTTCTTGTCTTATGTGAAGGTGTAGATAACTTTCTTATTCACTTTCTCCACACCAGTCATGATTTTATAGACCTCTGTCACAACCCCCCACCTTTGTCGTCTCTTTTCTAAGCTGAACAGTCCTAGTCTTTTGAATCTCTCCTCATAAGGAAGCTGTTCCATACCCCCAATCATTTTTGTTGCCCTTCTTGGTACTTTTTTCAGTTCTAATATATCTTTTTTTGAGATGGAGCTTCAGAACTGCACACAGTCATCAAGGTGAACATAGTATGGATTTATATCATGGCATTATGATAAGACTTATAAAACTAACCAAAACCACATCAGTTGCAAGTTGAGGATTTTACAGTTTACCAAATAATCAAGCATCTGAGCTTTTGGAATTTGCCCTTGAAAAGCTTGAGCCCTCAAATGATCATAGAAAGTGAGCCCAAAAGAGCTGTGAATATATCTGAGTTGAAATTTACTTTCCATTTTGGATGTATATATGTAACACATTTTTTCTACCATTTGCTCATCTGTATTAGTAACTTCAAAAAATTCCATGACCATGCTTGATCAGCTCCCAAGTTCTGGGGTATTTCCCCCTCCAAATGACAGCACCCCCAGCAGCATGGCGGGCCATTGGTTCAGTTTGAGTCAGAGGGAAGAGCACCTCCTACTGAGTCTCCACCACCACCCCCTTTCATTTTCTTTCAGCATATGAGTTGCTATCCAATGTTTCCCATTCAAGTACTGATGAGGTGTGGCAACACCTATATTACATGATCTGGCACCATCACAGCATCCTAAGAGGTAGCACGACAGTGGTATGACTTAAATAGAACAGCAAGCCAGACCAGGGTGTTCATTTCTGCTGTCTTGCATGTGTTGTAGATCACAGAACCAAAGATCAAATGCCTTTCAATGTCCAAGTACTGCTACCAATGAGCTCCCACCACGTTGTGGGTTGTTGCTCTGAGAGTCTGAGGCTCAGTAATTTAAAATTTAATTAAAGATTTCAGATCTTAAAATCCAAATTGTGGAGAGGGAAAAATGCAGAGTATTCTTCCACTATGTAAAGCAGGTCTTTGGTGGAAGAATAAGAGAAAATAGGAGATAAAAAAGAGAGGCTGTTTTGGCAATGGGTTTTGCCAGCTGGATCTGGCATCCTTTTGCCCCTTTGTTTAAAATTTTCATCAGAATTCTTTATCATAATGAGCATTTGTCCTAGTCTCTTTGACGATGAGGCCCAAACTGGTGGGAGCTGATGAAGAGTAAGAGGGGTTTCCTGAAGCCCTGAATGAATTGTTATGGATATATGACTCGTGCACTCGCAAGTTGTCATTACTTTTTTCATTTTTATTATGTTGTTTTAAGAAGTGATGTAAAGTTCTACTAGCAGATCACAAGAAAACACCTTCTGCTTCCTTTAACTCATTGGGCTCCATTTGACGTTAGCACCATAGAAAGCAAGGCATGGAATCCTGGGGCATCTCCTCAAAAGGCAGAGTTTTGAGTACTTGTACTTTATCTTTTTTAAGTGTTCCTCTCCTCCTTTGGTCTAAGTATCTCCTAGAACCTCCAACCAAGTCCATTCTGCATAGTAAGGGAAAACTGAAGGTAGAGCTATTAGAGTTTCCAAAAGCTGAGAGCAAAAGTTATATTTGTTTTTGAATTGCATATAAAACTAAAGTTCATATTCAAAGGATTGTGAAGGATGATGGGACAGGGGGTGGGTGTTCCTAAGGCAAAATTTAAGTTGGTTCTTTTATTTTCAAAATCAACCTGCATCAGGTTATTATTCCAACATATTTTCTCTTTCAAGCAGCAGCAGCAAATAATTGAGAATTACTAGCCATACTTTGGCAAGTATTTTTTCAGGGGGTGGGGGGATGATAAATTCTCAGTGATGTATGCACAAGAAAGCTGATGCAAAATTATTATGATTGCTACTGAGATAGTGTTTAGATAATGCCCCAGGCATTATTCTGAAAATGTATTCTTTGGATTTTAAAAAAAAAACTGGAACCCTCTGCATTCATTTCACTGTGTGAATATTCTGGTTTGATTTAGGAATGTGCTGCCCAGTTCCCATGTGCATTATTGCTTTAGTGTTTATTTTGGGAGGAAAAGTGAATGTATGGTTCACGCCTTGACCTTGTCAAGCTGCCCCCTTGCCAGCTTGAATTGACACCATACAAATGGTGAAAGGAAAGGCCGCAGCCAAAATTAATCATAAACATTAACCATAAAATATTACTGTTGACCCTACTAAGGGGCAGACCTCTAGGAATAACATCCTGCTCCTTAAGAAAATAACATCCCTCTCCAACTGAGAGGAGCAGACGGTCTCACCTAAGCGTGACGGACATGCTGACCTCTGCCTCAGAGAGTAACATCTGATTCCAACTCAAGGAGTAACAGGCACTCCAGCTCTTAAGGGACAGAAGTTCTGCCCCAAACACAGACTTATATGTAAGCCGTGGGCTGCCCCCATCTTATGCATAAAGAGGCTTCCCCTCTCTAGAGCCCCAAGACAAGATCCCCTCTGCAGTGAGAGTCTGGCTAAGGATGGAGCAAGAAAAATTAGAACTGTCACTCACCCTGGATGAAAACCTTGTGTGTTTTCTCTCGCACACACAGCAGTGTACAAATAATGTCTCCTTTGGAGAGAGCACAGTGTGTTACTCTCTCCACGGTATGCAATTAGAATCAACTCTCATCCTTGCCGCCTCAGCAGACAGCAAGGGAGACTCCTTACTCTTAAAGGAATAGTCCAAAAAAAGCAGAAACATAACATCTACCCTATACGTAAATAGCTACCATGCACTGTGCTGCCCAGCAGCAAATCAAATTAATACTAAATTACAACTGGCAAGAAACAATCTGGAAATAGTATGTATTTGACAGGAACAAACAGCAGTGTCTGAGCTCAGCTCTGCATGGAGAAGAAATGAGACTGGAAGAGAGGCTGCCTTCCTCTTCCAAGAATTGTTATTGGAAGACAGAAGAGAATGAATTTAAAATTGAAAGTGACTAACTAGTAAGTATGGGAAGACGTCTCTTCCATAGTTCAAAAATAGCTGGTAGAATAGGTAGACATAATTTCTATCTATGGTACTTATATGGAAACCCCCACCACCACCACCAGTACCATGATTGCTAACTGTGGTGAGATAGTATCTCAGATTTTTTGGTGGTGTTCTCCTCACAACATCCTCATGGGGAAGGGAAATACTGTTACCCCATTTTACAGATGGAAAACTGAGGCATAGAGAGAATGACTTGCCCAAGGTCACACAGGAAGTCTGTGGTGGAACAACAAACTGGATTTGTATTCCATTACATGTCGGTTGTGCTTATGTTACTAACAATGACAGGTTTCAGCACAGAACACAAGCATTGTTTATACAAATCCACAGGATTAAACCTTGGCACTAAAAATATTTACAGATAGCACAGGTATCCAACTCTCACCTGGATTCATCCGCTTATGTCATTAGGCAGGAGGGATAAGATAGAATTAACACCAGGGCTTGACAAGCTCCTCCTCCCTGTAGCTGGAAACGTTCACAGATGCCCATTATGAACATCCTCATTCAAAACAACGTTATGCAGACAGTTCCTAGTATGATCAGTTGAGAAGGAGAAATTCAATCAGAAAACTGTGAATGATCATTGGTAATCATTTAAGACCTTACTAGATGCCCAAAAGCCACAATCTCACAATTGCAGAAGAAGGGTGTGCTGGTTAAAAAAACTGATCTGATTTAGAGGGAACATGAAGGCAGCTATAAAAGATAATATAACAAATTGAAGAAAGGGGATGTTGATAGCAATAAACATAAATCAGAAGTTAGGAATTGTAGAACATTGATAAGGGAAGCAAGATGAAATCTGTGGCCATCAGAGTTAAGGACAATAAGAAGGCTTTTTAAACTATATTAGGAACAAAAAGAATTATGGTAATGGTATTGGTCCATTAGGAGGTGGAAATGGTAGCATTAGCAAAAATAATGCAGAAAAGTCAGAAGTGTTCAGTAAATATTTCTGTTCTGTATTGGGGGAGGGGAACATATAGTCTCATCACTCTTAACATTCCATGAGTATCTCTGGAGAATGTTAAGCAGACGCTACTAAAGTCAGAACATTTTTAAATCAGCAGGTCCTGATAATTTGTGTTCAAGAGTTTTAAAAGAGCTGGCTGATGAGCTCACTGATCATTAATGTTCTTATTTGATAAATTTTGGAGCACTAGGGAAATTCCAGAAGACTGGAAGAAAGTTAATGTTGTGCCAATTTTTAAAAAGGGTAAATAGGTTGATCCCAGTAATTATAGGACTGTCAGCCTGATATCAGTCATGGGCAAGATAATGGAGCAGCTGATATAGGACTCAATTACTAAAGATGTAAAGGAAGATCATGTAATTATTTTCCGTAAATCCATGTTGGTTGACATTAAAGCCTGTCAAACTAACTTGATAGCTGTTTTGATGAGAGTACAAGTCTGGTTGATAAAGGTAATCATGTTGCTGTAATATACTTGTACTTCTATAATGTGTTTGACTTGGTACCACATGACATTTTGACTAAAAAACTAGAACAATATAAAATTAACATGGCACACATTAAATGTATTAAAATCTGGCTAAATTGCAATTGTAAATGGAGAATCATCATTATCATCAAACAGATATGTTTCCAGGGGGCTCCCACAGGAGTCAGTTCTTGGCCTACGCTATTCGTGATATTTATCAATGACCTAGAAGAAAGCATAAAATCATCACGGATAAAATTTGTAAAAAATACTAAAATTGGGGGCAATGAATATTGATGAGGACAGATCACTGATTCAGAGCAATCTGAATTGTTTGGTAAACTGGGCACAAACAATATGTGTTTTAATATGGTTAAATGTAAATGTGTGTCTCTAGGAGCAAAGAATATAGGCCATACATACAGAATGGGGGAATCTATCCTGGGAAGCCATGACTCTGAAAAAGATTTGAGAGTCATGGTGGATAATCAGCCAAACATGAGCTCCCAATGTGACCCTGTAGTCAAAAGAGCTAATGCGATTCTGGGATGTATACATGGGGGAATCTCAAGTACGAATAGAGAGGACACAGTACTCCAGATAAGGCCTCACCAATGCCAAATAGAGGGAATTATCCTTTGACGTTAGTGATCTGGGTGTACACCATGTACTGCCCATAGTGATATGCAGTGTCATAAGATAACCTACTGTATAGAAAATTTTACCTGTATATACCTAAGTGCTTAAAGAAACCAACCACCCTGCAGCGCAGTACTGCTACAGGATTGGTGAGTATTTGTATGCTATTTTAAACTTTATTCATTTTAATATATTAGAATTCCTTGAGAATTGGTATTCCATTGGTAAGTATAACTCTTAGTTAACTGGAATTTTTGACTAACTAGCACCCCACATTCCCTCAACATGCTGGATAACAAAGCTTTTACTGTATATTGATTTCAATTACAACACAGAATACAAAATGTACAGTGCTCACCTGTATATTTATTTTTATTTCAAATATTTGCACTGTAAAAAAACAAAAGAAATAGTATTTTTCAATTCCCCCATTACAGGTACCGTAGTGCAATCTCTTTATCATGAAAGTTGAACTTACGAATGTAGAACTATGTACAAAAAACCCTGCATTCAAAAATAAAACACTGTAAAACTTTAGAGCCTTCAAGTCCACTCAGTCCTTCTTCTTGTTCAGCCAATCGCTCAGACAAACAAGTTTGTATACATTTGCAGGAAATAATGCTTCCTGCTTCATGTTTACGTCACCTGGAAGTGAGAACAGGCATTTGCATGGCACTGTTGTAACTGGTGTCGCAAGATATTTACGTGCCAGATGCACTAAAGATTCATATGTCCTTTCATGCTTCAACCACCATTCCAGAGGACATGTGTCCATGGTGATGACAAGTTCTGCTCACTAATGATTCAAAACAGTGCAGACCGATGCATGTTCATTTTCAACATCTGAGCCAGATGCCATCAGCAGAAGATTGATTTTTTTTTTTTTTTGGTGGTTCAGGTTCGGTAGTTTCCACATTGGAGTGTTGCTTTTTTAAGACTTCTGAAAGCATGCTCCACACCTCATCCCTCTCAGATTTTGGAAGGCACTTCAGATTCTTAAAACTTGGGTCAAGTGCTGTATCTATCTTTAGAAATCTCACATTGGTACAGTCTTTGCGTTTTGTCAAATCTGCACTGAAAGTGTTCTTAAAACGAACAACATGTGCTGGGTCATCATTCGAGACTGCTATAACATGAAATATATGGCAGAATGCGGGTAAAACAGAGCAGGAGACGTACAATTCTCCCCCAAGCAGTTCAGTAACAAATTTAATTAACGCATTATTTTTTTAACAAGCGTCATCAGCATGGAAGCACGTCCTCTGGAATGGTGGCCAAAGCATGAAAAGGCATACGAATGTTTAGCATAATAAATGCTGGAGCCTCAGTAAGTGCACCAGATAAATAATGTTCACTAAATGAGTAGCTTTTCAGTATTTTTTTCTCATCATTCAGTGTGTGGTTCTGTGCCTTATTTTACCACATACCCTCCAAACCATGAACTGAATACAGACTATTTCGTCAGAGGTTTTTCTTAATGGTGCTCAGCATGGGTTTACAGAAAATAGATCCTGTCAAACATTGTAAATAAGAAGCAGGCAGCATTATCTCCTTTAAATGTAAACAAACTTGTCTGTCGTAGCAATTGGCTGAACAACAAGTAGGACTGAGTGGACTTGTAGGCGCTAAAGTTTTACATTGTTTTGTTTTGAGTGCAGTTATATAACAAAAAAATTCCACATTTGTAAGTTGCTCTTTCATAATAAAGAGATTGCACTACATACTTGTGTGAGGTGAATTGAGAAATACTATTTCTTTTTGTTATCCTTTTTACAGTGCAAATATTTGTAATCAAAAACAATAATATAAAGTGAGCACTGTGCACTTTGTATTCTGTGTTGTAACTGAAGTCAATATATTTGAAAATATAGGAAAACATCCACAAATATTTAATAAATTTCCATTGCGATTCTATTGTTTAACAGGTTTCAGAGTAACAGCCGTGTTAGTCTGTATTCGCAAAAAGAAAAGGAGTACTTGTGGCACCTTAGAGACTAACCAATTTATTTGAGCATGAGCTTTCGTGAGCTACAGCTCACTTCATCGGATGCATACTGTGGAAACTGCAGAAGACATTATATGCACAGAGACCATGAAACAATACCTCCTCCCACCCCACTCTCCTGCTGGTAATAGCTTATCTAAAGTGTTCATCAAGTTGGGCCATTTCCAGCACAAATCCAGGTTTTCTCACCCTCCACCCCCCCACACACAAACTCACTCTCCTGCTGGTAATAGCCCATCCAAAGTGACCACTGTCTTTAAAATGTGTATGATAATCAAGGTGGGCCATTTCCAGCACAAATCCAGGTTTTCTCACCCCCTCACCCCCCTCCAAAAACCACACACACAAACTCACTCTCCTGCTGGTAATAGCTCATCCAAACTGATCACTCTCCTTACAATGTGCATGATAATCAAGGTGGGCCATTTCCAGCATAAATCCAAGTTTAACCAGAACGTCGGGGGGGGGGGGGTAGAAAAAAACAAGGGGAAATAGGCTACCTTGCATAATGACTTAGCCACTCCCAGTCTCTATTTAAGCCTAAATTAATAGTATCCAATTTGCAAATGAATTCCAATTCAGCAGTTTCTCGCTGGAGTCTGGATTTGAAGTTTTTTTGTTGTAAGATAGCGACCTCCATGTCTGTGATTGCGTGACCAGAAAGATGGAAGTGTTCTCCGACTGGTTTATGAATGTTATAATTCTTGACATCTGATTTGTGTCCATTTATTCTTTTACGTAGAGATTGTCCAGTTTGACCAATGTACATGGCAGAGGGGCATTGCTGGCACATGATGGCATATATCACATTGGTGGATGTGCAGGTGAACGAGCCTCTGATAGTGTGGCTGATGTTATTAGGCCCTTTGATGGTGTCCCCCAAATAGATATGTGGGCACAGTTGGCAACGGGCTTTGTTGCAAGGATAGGTTCCTGGGTTAGTGGTTCTGTTGTGTGGTATGTGGTTGTTTGTGAGTATTTGCTTCAGGTTGGGGGGCTGTCTGTAGGCAAGGACTGTGCGATTAAAACTGCAACTAATCGTGATTAATTTTTTTGAGTTAATCACATGAGTTAATTGTGATTAATCGACAGCCCTAATTAAAACTATTGTGTGGCAGTGATATTTGTTATTTTATAGCACCCATGAGCATGTTAGCCACTTCAGAGAAAACACAGAAACGTAACTGCTTGCCCCAGAGAACTTACCGGCTAAGGTTCAGATCTTCTGTCTCTTCATTGTACGATTGCACAGTGCTTAGCACAATGGGGCCTGGCCTCAATACAAATAATAAATAAAAGCTCCTGCAAGTTGCTCAGCACCCCTGCAGCCTCATGGATCCTTTTGCCCTTAATTTGCTCTAACTCTTAATTAGACGTGACACGAGTGATGGTGAGAAAGAGCTGGGAGGCAGGGAGGGCAAAGGTTACTGCAATACCATCATCTCGTCACTCATTTTGAGGTATGTGCATGGTCAGGTGGGGTTTGCTTTATGTATAAAAATTAAGTGAGTTAAAAATTGACTCATTTGTTTTGGGCTCACAGGAGGGATTTGAATGAGAACAGTGCAGGATAGTGTCTTTTAGCAAAAAAAAACTTTGTAGTTTCCCTTGACCTTGCCTCTAATTTCAAATCAGTTTCTGATGGTGGTGTTATAAAGATAGTAGTAAAGTTTATAGATGAAATCCCGTCTCCATTGAAATCAATGGGAGTTTTGCCATTGACTTCAATGGGGCCAGGATTTCACCCTATATAGATAACCCAGATTCAGATCTGACCCACCAGCTGCTTTTTACTGGCAAGCACAATACAACATTTTTCATAATATGGATAGGAACCTATTCTAATGATGATACTAACACATCACTCCTATTACTGACATGAGGAACAGACACTTTATCACAGTAGAGTAGACCCCATATAGATGCCCAGTGTTTACTTGAAAATAGTATCTGACTCTCAGATTTCTTCCCTCCTGCTCTGCAACGCTCTTGCCACTGTCCATCGTTGTCTTCTGCTTCCCATCCTGCTCTGTGAAATGGAGAAATCAATTTATATCCACTGACAACAACATAAGCCAAGGTGGCACCATATGTTTGTACAGAATAAAATTTTAGTCTAAACCCTTCCCTGCTGTGGGCCTCTTATATTACACTAGATATGTTAGCACACCTTTCAAGCATGTACGAAGGCTGGCCTTACAAAAAGTTTTCCAAATCAGTTAACTGAATATAGTTGGAACCTTACCATGCCTTGTGACTTAGCTTTCCAGCCTGTTCAGACATCCTCTCCTGTGAACACATATGCAATTTATTAATGTCAAAGACAGAAGATAGAGGATACCTTGAAATGATCTGTATAATCTGTAAACTTAACTGTAGCAGTAATATGTTAGACCACATTTAAGGAATTCTGTGCCAAGAGTTCTGAAGAGGATACAGAAGATGAGGCAAGAAGGCTAATTTTGCATCTGCAAGGACCTTCATATGCCAGAGGTTCCTTGACTTGACCCTGATCATTCTTGAGGGAAGGTGACTTGGAACCTTTCTTATACTGCTTAGCGATATGATAGAATGATAAGAAACATCTGTTGCCACACATCCACTGTGCAATGTATTAATGGTTCATATGGAAATAAAATCATTACTTCATAAACATTAAAAGTCTTCCTTTGCTTGTTAAACTGGTATCCTTGCAGGATGTAAATGGGATTTTGTTTCTTACATTGGCCTTCCACACTGTCAGTGTCACACGTGACATTTTAGCAAGATAGCTGCTGCCATCAGTCGGCTCAGCAATGCCAGTTCTATTGGCAGCTACATTCCATAATTTAGGCCTGATGAGAATTAGCTACAATTCAATTAAACACCCACGGCAGGCCTGTGTCCGCGGACTCGGGCTTGGGCTCCAGGGCTGTTTCATTGTGATGCAGATGTTTGGGCGCGGACTGGAACCCAGGCTCTGGGAGCCCAAGCCAGAATGGCTACACTGCAATTAAACAGTCCCATAGCCTGAGCCTCCTGAGCCTGAGTCAGCAGACACGGGCCAGCCACAGGTGTTTAATTGCACTGTAGGCATGCCCTCAGACTACTGGGCTGAGCAAAACAAACACAGTTGTCTTTTAGACATAATATGTATATCTAAGGGAGATACCTTTCTGGAGTGTGCCAGCGGGAATTATGATTGGAAGCTCAGGCTGCCTGTCAGGAAGGGTGTCTGGGTTTTCCTACTGAGTCAGTGTGGGCATGTCTACACAGCGTAGTAAGCCAGGGGATGTGTGACCCATGCCTGCAGACTGTTTCCAAGCCCATGCTTGACCATTCACACAGCACTGGAAACCTGGGCCTCACAGCTGCGCTGGCATGGCCATACTGCACGGTGCAGGCCTTAGTCAGAGCTTCAACTTCTGTGGTCATGCACCATTATAGCCCAAGTTCCTAATGCTCTAGTCAGCTGTAGCCACGTTAGAGCTTTGTTCATAGTGGGGTGTGGGAGACCTTTCCTGTCCATCCCATGGGCGCTAACCAGAAGTGGTTTGGGTGGGTTTTAGCCCAGCAATACCTCCAGCCAAGCCAGTTTGTGTCCTCATGCTCCCAGCAGCTGGCCCTATCAACATGGATCTGGACCAAGTGGAAGAACTACTACACCTCATGCTGTCAGTCCTATTTTGGGAATCAGGCAGAGCATCTGCCAGATGCTGGTGGACATTTTGGCAGTAGTTTTTGACATGCTGAAGGCACCTCTCAGAGAAGGGTACTGACATGCCAACCATGACCCAGCAGATACTGTTCATGCCTGTTGCCTTTGCCAGAGATTACCCCTATGCAGACCGGCACCTATAGACCAGGGCCACAAGCACAGGCTGGTGGGATCCCATTGTCATGCAGACCTGGGATGACCAGCAGTGAGTCCAGAAATTTTGCATGAAAAAGCAGATGTTTGTGGAGGTTTGAGATCAGCTTGCCCCAACCTTCAGGTGCTACAATACCTACATAAAGGTGGCCATGCTGGTCTAGAAGTAGGTTGCTATAGACATCTGGAAGCTGGCTACCCCAGACTCCTACAGGTCTATGACTAACCAGTTTGGAGTTGGCAAATAAACTTTGAGGGTTGTTCTGGTGGAAGTTTGTGAGGCGATCCGGACAGAGATGTACCCAAGGTTGGTTGGCATTAAAAATATTCCTGAAACAATTGCTGGCTTTCCGAGACTGGGCTGTACCTGGGCCATTGATGGGACTTGTGCCTATAATTTGCCCTCTGGCAGGAGCACATGGATATACAAACTGCAAAGGGTATTACTCCTCCAGCATTATGAAGGCCTAGTCAACCACTGGGACAGATTTATTGACATCAACATGGAAGGGTGCATTATGCCAGGGTGTTCTGGAGATTGGGACTTTATTTTCATAAAGAAGCTGAAACACGATTCCCACTAAATAACATTGTTATAAATGGAGTCACTGTCCCCACTGTTATTCAATGGGCTCCCACTCACCCCCGGATGCCATGGCTTATGAAACAGTACCCTAATTTCAGAAGACCTGTGTCAAGGTTCCTTCCCCACTCTGAACTCTAGGGTACAGATGTGGGCACCTGCATGAAAGACCCTCTAAGCTTATTCTTACCAGCTTAGGTAAAAGCTTCCCCAAGGTACAAACTGTTTTACCTTTTATCCTTGAACCTTTATGCTGCCACCACCAAAGTTTCTAACAAAAATAACAGGGGAAGTGCCCACTTGGAAACGTCTCCCTCCCCAAAAGATCCCCACAAGCCTTACACCCCCTTTCCTGGGGAAGGTTTGATAAAAATCCTCACCAATTTGCATAGGTGAACACAGATCCAAACCCTTGGATCTTAAGACCAATGAAAAAAAAATCAGGTTCTTAAAAGAAGAATTTTAATTAAAGAAAAAGTAAAAGAATCACCTCTGTAAAATCAGGATGGTAAATACCTTCAGGGTAATCAGATTCACAACATAGAGAATCCCTCTAGGCAAAACCTTAAGTTACAAAAAGACACAAAAACAGGAATATACATTCCATTCAGCACAACTTATTTTATCACCCATTTAAACAAAACAGAATCTAACGCATATCTAACTAGATTGCTTACTAACTTTTTACAGGAGTTCTGACCTGCATTCCTGCTCTGGTCCCGGCAAAAGCATCACACAGACAGAGAGGACCCTTTGTTCCCCCCCCCCACCTCCAGCTTTGAAAGTATCTTGTCTCCTCATTGGTCATTTTGGTCAGGTACCAGCGAGGTTATCTTAGCTTCTTAACCCTTTACAGGTGAAAGGGTTTTTCCTCTGGCCAGGAGGGATTTAAAGGTGTTTACCCTTCCCTTTATATTTATGACAACCCAGAAAAAGAAGAGTCAACTACACACTGAATAGCTGTAGAATGGCGGTGGCATGTGCATTTGTCAGATTGACATCCTATTGGCGTTGCCTTCAAAACCATTTGGATGCCACTGTTGTCATACAGTCTGCTTTATTGTGGCCTGCTGTCTTCTGCACTGTCTGCACGGAGAAGGGCTGAATTTCTGAACCAATACGAACAGCCAGACAATGCCTTTCTTGGCCGGCACTGGATCCACACATGCAAGAGAACTCAGGGATGCTTTGTACGCCCACAGACTGTGTCTGCACAGCCCCAGGCATGAGGGGGAATGCACCAGTGTCTGAAGTTGTGCTGTGACTGGGTGTGGGGCAGCTGGGGGTAGGTTAGTATAATGAATTTTGTAAAACGCTTTCCTGAAGTGTATGGAGATGTGTTATGCATTTTATAAATATTGGCCAAGTATTGCAGTTCAGTTTGTGGCTTACTCTGCTGACTGTTTTAATATGTTTATGAAATTAATTGAAACCAGGCATGTGATGATCTTTAATAAAGTTTTTCCCACTTTTAACATTGCATAGAATCAAATTTGTAACTGTAGCCTTGTGTGCAAAGTCAACACATATATTTACAAACCAGCGTAAGAACCAGAAAGGCAGACCAGCTGCCGTCAAAACATATAACGCAGTAACCAAACTCAGCACCAAACCAGTGAAAGGTGCATGTTACCAAATGACATGGATAACTGTTTCTGGGTGTCTTCTGGCCCTCTGTTCTCCTTTGCCTTTCTGGTGCATTTTACGTGTGTGGGCCATGACTGCATTGCAGTGGATGAAATCACAGGGTACAGTAGTCTGTTCTGTGTGCTGTTGTTCCTTGCCTGTGACATAGTCCAGACTTGCCCAGAAGCTGCATAGTCCGCAGAACATGATAGTATGGAGGGGACTCAGGATGTGGGCTGGCGTAGTCACTCATGGTGGCAGTTGGGCCTGCAATCTGGTAGCCATGAGTGCTAGTAATGACTTTCTGTTACTCACTGTCTTGCTCCCTCCACCTGCAGTCATGCTCCATGAATCTCTTCACAAATTACTCCTTAGCCTATGCATAGGGTTGCCAACTTTCTAATATTTGAAAACTGGACTCCCTTTCCCCACCCGCCTGACCTCTTCCCCCAAGGTCCTGCCCCTGCTCCACCTCTTCCCCCGTCACTCGCTGCTCTTCCCATCACCTGATCCTCTCCACCTCCCTCCCCCTCTGCTGGGCTCCCTCTGCTCCAGGGCTGGGACTGGAGCTGCAGCCTGAGATGGTGCCTGCTGCCTGTCCATGTGATGCAGGTAGGAGGCAGCCCCAGCTGAGATGCAGCTGGCATGGGTTGATGACCCAGAGCATTCCCTTTCCCCTCTCCCCCTCCGCCAGAACATCTGACCGGACACTGCCAGGTCCCCTTTTTGACTAAACTTCCCAGTTGAAAACCAGACATCTGACAACCCTACCTGTGCAGCCTCTCTCTCTCTCTTTCCACCCTTCTTGCAGCCTTCTCCTGATACTCAGTCTGGTCATTGTGGAACTCCATCTTACTGATTCGTTTTCTCTAGAATCTCACCTAGCAGCTCATCTTGGACTCTCTTTCTCCTTGTCCTAATTAGGTGGGTCTGTTCCCACAGGGTCCTGGTGCCATGTGTTTGCCTTGCAGAGGTGGAAGGGCCTTGAAAAGAAAGTGAAAGAGCACATTATTGTCTGACCATGATAAAAAAAAATCACATTTTCCTCTGTATCAAAGGATAATTAAAAGGTGATTAATGGGCTTTATCTTTTTTCACACACGAAAACACTGGCCCCATGAGACATCCTTTGGAGCAGCACTGAAAGCCATTGTTGTAAAAAACACATACAAAATTCAGTTGAAATTATTTCTATACCCCCCGCCTTCATTTTTCCAGGGCAAGGCAGGGCTTATGGCGGGGGGGGGGTTTCTAATCATTAGCCCTAGTTTTTCAATCTTTTCAAGCTTGTTTCAAAAAACAATGTGGCCCCCATCACACCTGGGACCATGAATATTGAAATGTATTTATCATAATTGTATGGTTACTTCATGGTGTCACTACAGGGCAGAGTTAAGATTGTTTGATTGGTGCATTCACACACATTACCACGTATGACTTTCTTTTAAATTTAATCTAACCTCAAAATCTCCAGGGTTTGTAGTTCTTGGTTTTGAGATACTGATGACACAACTGTAATGTTCTCATATCCTTAAATTACTGCTATGTACTCTCCACTGTACCTTCATCTTAATCTATTTTTTGTCTTGGAATAAATATATATATTGGAAAGAGCAATTAGACTATGGTTGTACATTATAATTATAAATTATATAACTATATTATACATATTCTTAAGAGCCTATATTATATTTCATATATATGGAGTGAGAGTCAAACATTTGATTAAAGCATTTTTTTGTGTGGAAGGTGGATTCTGGTTTTCAAAGCCTTGTGTACTTTACGTATGTGGTATAGGTTTCTATCTAGGTAATTACAATTAGTACCAAAGAAGAAGGATAACTGAATCTCTACTTTAGATTTGAAGGTCCCTCAGGAAACAGATGGCAGGGAGAACTGTATATTTCCATATTTTATTGTTTCATTTGTTTTAATTCCAAATGTATGAGGAAGTTAGACTTGGATTACGAAATTAGATCTGTCAAAGAAAAAGAAAAATATAACTACATGTACAATGGAAACAACTCCCTAAATGGATCTAAAATCCTATGGTAGGTAATCTGATCTAATTTTTGCAGAAAGGCGAATGCCAGATGTTTGCTCCACTTTGATCTTAATAACACTTTAGGCTGCAGACAATAAGATTGGTTTTAAATTTATTGGCTCTTTGATTTCTACATTCTAATGCTTTTTAAATTCTTTACACAAGACAGATCTATATATAGGCAACTGGGGTGGCATCAGGCATGTCAAATGCTTAAGACATTTATGAAAAGAACCCTGTTTGGGCTTCTATGTCGAAACAAAGCCAAACTTTATAATACAAAGAAAAGTGACTATGGCTTGCACAGAGTGTTTTTTTATGTGAAGCGCCAATTGTCGCATCTGTGGCACAGCTCCTTGTAGAACTGCCATCTTGCCAAAATATTAATAAAACTAAAACAATTATTAAAGCAACATTAAGCAGGCGGTCTTCATCAGTGTTCTTGCAGGTGGAGTACAATCTACTGTAGATATTTAATCTCGCCTTACTGTTGTATTAAAAATTCTTTGTGTGTTCTAATGGTTAGTATCTTTTAAAAGGAGTGGTGGCACTGAGTGCTTTGAGAAATCATACTATATGCCTGGTCTCCCACTGAAATTGGATTCTCCCCCAAGCTAATGACGCTGCTGATTTGCAAATGTAGGTTGAACTGAAACCCAGGCTGATTTCTGAGTGCCCTTGTGGTTCTAGCCAAACATTTTATATAGCTTTAAGTCCATTATCAGTGAAAGCATATGGGAGACCATGATAGGGTAAAGTTCTTTCCTTGAGACTGAAATGAGATGGATTCCTGAAAGGTATAAATCACAGGATATGGCTACACAGCACACAAACTTGGACTCTGACAGGGTTAAGTGCAAGCCTCCCTTCTAGACACAGAGAAATCAGTCTGACTGGGGCCAAGCACTCCTCTGGACTCAGGCCAATGGACCCTACTGGGGCTGAAGGGGAAGAGATCAGCGCCTGAGTCCCGTTGTGACCATGGGTCAAAGTCCAAGCATATTGCAGTTTGGATGCAACTCATGTCTGGAGAGTCCACCAACATTGTCCCACAATCTCCTTGAGCTGAGCTTCCCAGATCTTCCATTCCAAAACTTCCTACCTGCTTCCTGCCCTCCCATGTATTAGCATGACCAGCATTGCCTGCATCAAGCACGCTGCTAGCTGGCCAGAGGAACACAGCTGCATTCTGGTTAACCTCTGGTGTGGGGTGTGCAAGACATTCAACTTCAGCAAGAGCATGAGAAATGATCATGTCTACAAAACTATATTCAAGTTGCTGGCCGTGTTGGGGATTGACCAGACAGTAGCACAATGCAGAGAGCAAATCAAGCAGCTGAAGACAGTCTACTGCAAAGTCAAACTTCTAACAGCACCTCTGTCTTCCTCCACCTGTACAAGGAATTCACCTGGGTTCTGGGAATTCTAGAAATCACTGAGTCCATAGTGGTTCAGGACAATCTGCCGAGTGGAGATGACACCCTTATAGTCCTCCCTTCCCCGCATCACAAGCATTGCTAGAGGAAAGCCAGCTGTAGGATGACCACCTGTCCCTTATTTTAAAGGACCTTGCCTTGATTTGTCCCTTAGGGGGACCATCTATCCCTTATTTTAAGATGTATTGAAATGTATTAAAACTAGTAAGTACCATTTTAAACATTACATTGAAGCGTATAATAATTGCATTAAATACTTGCGGGCAGCAGAAATGTACACTTGAGAGAAAAATGTTAAGGGAAATGATGTTTTGCCCCTTATTTTTCATGTAGCTTTCCCTTATTTCCATCCAACAAAGGCAGTCACCCCAGCCAGTTGCTGAATAAAGGACAAGAAGTGACGTGATGCCAAGGCTGGTAATTGAAGAGGCTATGCCAACGCAGCACCTACAGCACATTCTAAGGCCGTACTCAGAGGAGCTGTTTGGGGATGACCTTGGGGAGCTGTCCTCTTCAGAACAACGTCAGAGTAAGCATCGGAGCCAGAGCTTGGTAAGTTTCTGACGCCATTTTTGTTGTTATTAATATATGGATGGGAGGGATTTCCAGCTTATGGCCTATTAAATTACTAATACGAGCCGGGGGCTTGGTGTGCTTCCATTCATGGCAGAACCCACAGCATTCCTCTAGCGCCCGCCATCCCTTCCCCCCGAAGCCACAGGGGATTCAAAATGGATACCATGAAATGAGGATCTTAAACAAGCACTTATCATTAAATGTTTACTGATTGTTATAAGGGTAGCTTCGGGCTCCACAGTTAACAGCCTCCACAGTTAACCCCCTCCATCTAATACAGCGCACCTGATAAATCGACCAGGCCTGCACTATCCTGGGCTCTAATCTGTATAAAAAAAAAACCTGTTGTTTCAAATTGTTTTCCTCCTGGCATCACAACTGATATTACTAGAGAGAGAGAGATTAGCTATAGATAAAAATTATAACAGAGAAATAGATATTATTATAACCTTTGTACTTTCGGCCTGTCTTAATATGCATTGGAATATAACTGTTCCTATACGACATGCTTTAAAAAGGAAATGCAAACATGATCATGTAGAATTATCTCTGTAGACCGTTTAATGGGAACCTGTGTCAATTACCTGCCCGATTCATTCCCCAACTATGCAAGTTACTTCTGTATCACAGCAAGGAGGAGTTACATCTTATTGCAACTTAGAATGTTTTTTTTTTTAAATGTGAACCCAAGAATTCTCCTTTTATGTCAATGTGTAGTTTGTTCTTCACATCTTGTTCTTGCACTCACTTAAAAGGGCCAGGTTATGAATTTTGTTTCCAATATTTTAGGAAAATAATTGAAGCATGATCGAATGACCATTAAAAATCCAGAACTGCTCCCTATAACCTCATTTATAACCTCAAATCATTTAGGGCTATAACCTCAGTAAAAGCTGGGAGAGGAATCCAGGCAGCCACAAGGCACACGCTGTCTATGGGGGAACCTTATCAAAGTCACCAGACATATTCCCAGACAGCAAACACAATGCATTCTACTGCAGATGTTTACGTGAAGATGCCTAATGAAGTTCTAGTATGAAGCTGCGCACCGGGCTTGGTTATGGCATATACATTGCTGTATGTTTATGGCTTTATTCTCAAAATTTGATGAGCAACACATAAATACAGCTTACGTTTTTTGAGGTCTATAATTTCATTTTTGGAGGGTTATTTTTAGCAATTTTTGAATTTTGTGTAGCTGGCCAAAAATCAGGGGTTTTCAAGGCGCTCTTTGTATTTACTGTAATTACTAATGTATATTATGTCCTTTACTCATTATGGAGTATATTCTGTAATAAGTAATTTCTTTGTAATGTTCCCTAATGCTCTTTAACGTAGCACTGTTTCAAACAGCATTCGTTAACGTGCACTAGGGAACCTTTAGTGCACACCAGCAGGGTCTACACTGACAATTAATGTATAACACTTCATGCGCTGCAGAAATCATACCCCCATACTCCACATTACTGCTCTGTGTATACAAGCCCTTAGAAACAAGTAGTAACCATTTCCATTGTTTTCTGCTGTTTGTTGAACAAACACCAATTTCTTTGGGGTCTTGTTTTTAATCAGATGTGTTTTATCTATTTTTAATTGGTTAAGACTAAAACCAGAACTCCTTCATGTAAAGAAATGTGGTACTGAATTTTACTAGAGTTAATCTCTTTCAGTTGAAACCTAAAAGCCAGGCCCTGACAACATGTGGTCATCAAAGGTCTCTGGGCAGTGATTTTAGCCCTGGTGCCCTGTCCAATTCCCAACATAAATAAATTCCTAAATTCCCCTGAAGTTTCTAGTTATTCTGCATTTCCCTTTAAAAACTTTAGATAAATTCATTCCAAGTGCAACTACTGGTGACAATTGAATTCATGTCACCAGTATCCTGGTCCCTCTTATCACAAAACTATAATGAATTCTTCCTAAATGTATAAAATATAATACTATTCACCCTCAAGGATTCCAAAAAGCTTTAGAGACCACATCATTCATTACTGAAATGCAATAGCCACTTTGGCTCCCAGTGCTGCAGATGCAAAGTTATTCCTGGGGTAATTCTAGTCCCATTTCTTTGCTTTTTCCCTGTGGGCAAATCATTTAGGGCTAGATTGAAACTTTAGGCTCAGCCACATGTAGGGGATGGTGCATAGTTGTGCCATCCCAGGAGAAGCACAATTTCTCCCATTGTCCCTTCTTGTTGAGGAGGAGACTAAGTCACTTCTTCCCTTTTGGGGGTGCAGTTTACCCTCCCCTTTATACAGGGTCAGCTCTGCTGGCCATCAGGTGGGGATTGAGCCACAGTGTTGCCTATTCACCGCCCCTCTACACTTATTCATTGGGAGGAGTGTCAGACATACATCTCCCGCTCTTCCCCCATTGTCCAGAGTTGCAATCCAGACATCCTTAATGTGGCCATATAATTTGGGAAGGCAGGAAAGTAATTCTTACTCTAACCTTCTACCATGGCAGGTCGTCTTAGGCTTACTGTTGTCTCTCACTGTGTGCCTCAGCTTCCGTATCTATACAATGCTCGCCACTGCTAAGCACTGTATGAACTTTACTTGAAAGGTACTATGTAAGTGCAAAGTGTATTATTAAATGTAATGGTTTATTGTAACATAAATAATGCACCATCATACCTTAAAGACATCCACTGGCTAAAGTCAGAATGAGTGGAAGAGATTTCCTCTCCATTTTGCATCCTTTTCTAAAAAAGAAGTCAGCTCTGCAAATCTATTCCTGTCACACTATTGCTATCCAGCCGCAATCATGACCCAGACCACAAAAGAGTCCAACTGAATTTTAAACAAAAAAAAATATTTATTGTACTTTATTATTCTCCTGTTTGCAAACTTTCAAAGCACAAAAGAACTATGGGAGAACTGCAGCACACAGGAGAATTCAAAGTTTATACAAAACAAAACAACCATCATGATGCAGTCTGGGTCAGCCTTAGGTTTTGCACAGGTCTAATGTGAAGATACACACATGGGGCTCCATCAACTCCCCACCGATGACCAGGTTCTTCCACGTTTGGAACTGGAATCCAGAGCATCTCACACCCAGCTCCATCTTCTGTTCTAATCATGAGACAACACTTTTCCCTGAGTGCTGGCTCTTTCTAAAGCCGCCAGTCTACATCGCAGTCATAATGGTGTATTTTTGAACACGCCAATATAACTCAATTGAGCCACAAGGTACATGACTCTGAAATTTATTATCACCACCTGGCTGTTCAGTGATCCATCTTAAAACATGTAGTAGTCTTAGCCCAGGTCTAAGTGGGACAGCAATCCATATCACAGACGCCAGCATCCCACATGCCACTCACCATCCCTGAATCCAGTAGGATTGCACAGGCATTGGGATAAAACTGCTCCCCCACACTTCACCGTGAGCAACTGTGAAACAGATTGACAGGTTAGAGCGGTAAAGCTTACGTTGCTAATGGCCATGTTCTACCCACTCCATGGGGAACATAAAGGAATCCAGCCTCTATGGCTGTAAGTCTGGTACCTTTCCCCAGAGCTAAATTTTCTTTTAAAGTCTTCCAGATCTGTCCCTAGGGTTCAACCTATACGTTCCTATTCAGAGTTTTTAAAGTGTTGGCAAGTAGGTATGTTGACAAAGTACTGAGTATATTTTGTAAAAAATTGGAGGTGAAATCAATAAATGGTGTTAGCACTCGCCTGAAAGTGGAGTAATGTGCTGAGGCTGGCCCACGTCTATCTCTAAAGCCTCAGCATTTCAAGTTTGATTTACAGTTTTGAGCTGTCATTGTAGAGTTTACAAGGGGAAAAGTGTGAATAAGGATGGAGATTTTCCTTCTATAAATTGTTGAGGGGCGTGGGGAAGTGACAGATCTCATTTAAAGACCTTATTGAAGTTGCCATGGTGAATGATGGTGCCATTGCTTGTCTCACTGTCAGAATTTAAGGCCTTTTTTAATTAGAAGAAACCACAGAAGTCAGAGATCAGTACAACAGACCCAGAGCAAGCTGGAAACTTAGGGAAGTGGAACGAAGGAAACCAATAGGCATGGACTGAAGAAGATGTTTTATTTATTTGTTAATAATAGTTAAAATGACATACAAAATGCTGGGTGTGGGGGGAGAGAGAGTCCAATTCTATTCAGCTGCAAAATTATTAGAATTTCATTTTAAAACCAAAATTTGTTTCATGAGACTGAGAATGAAAACACTGCAGTCTTAGGTTATATAGTCAGTTGCAGGCGGGGAGGTTAGACTAAAGCAGTCGTTTAAATACATATTGTGGTAGATATTACATATCTTGTATAATTGTAAGTCAGCAGAACCTTTTTACTCCCAAGCAGTAACTAGCAATTCACAAAAGTCTGTTGTATAAAATTTACATTTGATTTTGCCTAAAGGGGTTCCTTTGTGATCTTTGCGTAGATAACTGACTGTTCCTTTATGTACATCTTAAAAGCTTCACAAATTTTGCTTCAAAAAGTGTTAACCTCTAAGGAATGTTAAATAAAGGAGCCAGGAACATCTAAAGCTTTGCCTGCTGGCTACGGAGTGTAGGGACTTAGGCCTAGATCCTCAAAGATACTTAGCGCCTAACTTCCGATGAGGAGTTATCTTTGAGGATATGGTCCTTAGCAACTTAGGGTGAAATCATGGCCCTATTAAAGTCAATAGGAGTTTTGCCATTAACTTCAATGGGGAGGGGTCAGGATTCACCCCAGCTGTGTATCTGTTAACTGAACAGAAACAATAAGTAGTTTAAAGCTTTCAGCCAGGTTTCAGAATGATTTTTCGTTTTCACCAACTCGGAAGACGTCATTTAAAGAAAAACAAACCCCACCCTCATATCAATGAAAAAAGCTTTGTATTAATAACAACATTAAATATCCATATCTTTCTAACTATTCACATTCCACACAGTGGAAATTTACCTCCTGTAACTCCAGATTTTAGTTTTTAAAATCCATGAAGAAACGTGTCAGAACCGCAAAGTCAGTAGATGCCAGATCCAATGTGTAAAGTTTAATAATATGAATCACTGATTTGCAATTTTAGTGTTACAGATGGCAATGTTGTGGATCTTACACTAAAAATATATTAAACGCAGAAATGTAGGATTTGACCAATAACTGTGACACGTTGTGCAATAGCTGTGGCTTTTAAATAAATGACTGCACAGATCCTGTATCTGTGATATGCCAATGCTGAATTTTCCTTTTTGACGTAGTAATAATAATAATAATAATAGAATAATTGTCTTTCTTGGCGTCCAAATGGACAAAAATACTTTGTAGCTTGCTCCTAAATTAGGGCCCTATACTCCCCTCTGTTGTGAGGCATAGAATATGAGGAAGCACAGTTGTCCAAGTATGGCTAGTTGTGGCCTGTGCATACAGAAGAAGAGAAAAGGCACCTCAATGGCTGGCTGTCTCCTAGACTAGAAGCCCCTCCACACCAGCCCAGTGGGCATAATTCTCTCACACACACTGATTTTATATGAGGATAACTTTAGAATGGAATTTCTACCTTCACTGGGGTTACTTCTGATTTATGGCCCAATCCTGATCCCAGTGACATCAGTAGTGGCAGAAATAGGCCTTTCCACTGATGTGCGATCAGATTGAACCTCATTGCTGGGGATGTGCTCAAAAGCAGCCATTCTGTGTGGCTTCCTTCCTTCTTCACCTGGCTGGTAAACACTGTGAAATTACTGCTGGTGGAAGCACTCTGTGAGATAGGGCTGGGGAAGGCTGAAAGCAGTAGCATGGCTGCTGAGTGCGTGGGGAAGCGAAGATTAGGGTGAAGTGGGGAGTGGCAGCCTTCTGTACAGCTGTGCTGGTCTCTATAGAGTCTCCTGCAAGACTTTCCTAAGGGTTTCCATGGCCCCGGGCTGGTCCAGAACTCATTCCCCTAAGGGGAGAATGCCAGGATAACCCCACAGGAGAAGCACATGGAGTTGTAGGAGTTACTGTTCCCCTTCCATGGCTTTTTCTCCAGAAGGGGAGCATTTAGCCCTTAATTTTCAGGAAATTCTCTTTACTTAGTCCAAATCCTGTTTAAATGTAACACTGTGGCAAAGGATATAAAAAGCAGATTATTGCTGACAAGGCTCTGCATCTCTTTTTCAACGGACTGCATGCCTGTGGCAGAGCTAAAATAACAATAACAATGCAATATTTACTAGTCAGGCATGCCCTGTCTTTTGTCTCTTGTGTGGTTATTGCATTTGCAGTCACATGATGCTTGTAATTTTTGCTTTGCTCTTTATATGCTAAATTACTGTCATTTTGTGCTCAATGTTGTATACTGAGATTTTTTTGTGATTGGTACATTGTGTGAGAGAGAAAGTACAGATACACAAAATACATAACCTCACTGGGTGCACATATATACCCACATATGTAGATAGCGACTGTATATATACATACTACATGTACAGTACAGACACATACATAAATATATAAAGCAGCGGATATCTGAATTACAAGACCATAAATAAATCAAGAGGATCTAGTGACATAACAATGGATCTTAATTGATTTAGACTGTTATTAGAATTCAGAAATGAATTCCTTGTTCGTAATTCCTTTTCATTTTATATAACAAATGGATTTGTCTATAAATTAAAGCAAAAAAGTAGCAGAAGAAAATGTCTTCTCTTATTCCTTTGTCTTTCTCATCTTTTCTCTCCTTCCTTCTCCTACTCTCTCCTCTCCCTTTCCTCTCCTTCCTGCTAACTCTTGGCCTTCTTTTTCCTTCTAGCTCCCTGGGGTTATGTTTTCTCTCCGTCTGTGTCCTGGTGGTTCCCGCCCCGTCCTCCCAGCAACACAGATTTTTTTAAAAAGAAAGGCATAATAGAAACTATTGATGCAAGTGTAGCTTTTAGTGAGGTTTCACCTATGGCTGCACCTCTTTTAAAACTGGTTATTTTAAATTTAGGATCAAATTCATGCTTGGAAGCTCCTGAATGCCTCTGATTTGATATTTCTTTTCATGTTGTGAAGGTGAATAGTATGGTCTCCAGTGAAACATTAGCAAAAGGCACAGCTGCACTGAACCCAGCAAGCAGGGAGAATGTGAGTGTACGCTAAGGGTCCTAATTCATAGATGTGATATTGAACTGGTGTGTTTATAGGCCTTTGGTGATATTTCACACATGATTTTAAATGTTTTTACTGTGTAGTGAACATTCATATATTTCCGTATAGATATGCAGTCACACACACACGCACACACACACCATGTTTTGGGTGATTCACTCTGGTTCCTGTCAGTTATGTCCAGCCACGCAGGTATGGTAGTTATGTCACTCACTCTTATTTAACCTGGCAATGCTGATTGCCTATGCCTGGAGCATTGGTATAATAATATATTGCAGTCTAGTCCAAATCTATGGATATACACCGACATTCCTTGACTCGCGTGATCCTCTTCTTCTTTCTAGGGGGCTGAAGTTCAGGGCAATTGAGTGTAACTGTCATAGTGGTGAACTTCTTAGGTTTGCAGAAGGAACAGGACTGAAAAGAGCCTTCCTCTTTGCGGACGTGCCTTGGGATGTAGAAAGAATTGCACTGGCCATAGCAGAATCTGTTGATAATAGTATGACTATTGCAGCCTTCTTCATGGATGGTTTGTTTGAGGGGCTGAGTTTTACACCAATCCCTCTTAAGATACTTGCGTTCAGTGACGTGTAATGCTTCCTGGCTAGACTCCAGCACCTCTTCGGCAGGCATTGGTGTGCCAGTTCCCCGATCTCGGTGCCTTGAACCTGGCTGCTGCTTTGTCTGCGTTTGCTCTGAATCATTGGGCTGATCCTTGTCGGGAGGAGGGATGGCTCCCTGAGACCCACGACTCTTCTTTTTCCCCTCTGCTGTGGGTAACAGAAGTCCAGCTAGAAGAAGCAGACCACCAACAGCATACACTGTGCGGACCATCCTAGGTAGGAGACAGTGAGGAAACAAAACACAATTGTGGATTTCATATGAAATCTGCAAAAGACAAGTGTACAATATTTCCTCTGGTCTAAGAGAAAAGTGTGTAAGAGAGGAGAGGTACCCAGCCTTTAATAGCTGGAGAGACACTGTAGTGTTAAATGGAGTTGCAGAGAGCTATAAATAGAGTGATCCCATTTCAAAAGTCTCTAGGTCAGTCTGGAGGGAGTCTAAGGGTAGCTCTACACTATGGGGCTAAGTCGACCTAAGTTACCCAACTCCAGCTATGTGAAAAATGCAGCTGGAGTTGACAATTGTGTGTAGTGTATATCTTCTTTCACTTCCTCTCTCCACGTACATTGCACCACTTTAAGTGGCTTGATTCTCTTCTCTCCTCACACCATTTTCACTCTGGTGTAACTCCATTTCCTTTGATGGCGTTATTCCTGGTTTACACTGGCGTAAGAGGGGAGAACCAGGTTCAGAAATGCTACACTTGCTTAAACTCCCTTTGCTTAGCAGAGTATAACCTATATCATATTTACCCATTACACAAGCCTTGGACTTTGGCCCACTGAGGGGTGCGTGTAATGGAGTCTAGGTTGGTGTAACTCAGAAGAGAGACCAGTGTAACATGAAAAGCAACTAAGGTTCTTCTGGCTCTTTGGCACGTTGCACAATGGTATGAGAGGCTTCATACCGGTGAATTTGGGTCAGTTTGCAACACTTGAGGAAGTGTACTGGTTGCACCAGGTTGCAGGCCTGGGAAATAAAATTTCTAAAACTCAAGCCAGGTCACTGAGGGGGTGCATGTTTCATTCCTGCTGGGGGTAAACCCCCTCTGATTGGGTGCTTTCCCCACTTGCCCGCCTCCTGAGGAAGAGCAGCCAATCAGGGCTGCTGCAGGAAGCAGGCCAAGCTCTTCCCCCAGGAGCCAAAGCTGTTCTCACAGGAGGGGATTGATAAGGGGTGAGCAAAAAGAGCCCAGAAGCTCAGGGCAGCTCTGTTCCCTCCTTCCCCTACCTCTTGGAAGAAACAGGATAGCTCCTCTCTGCTCCTCCACCTCCCCTAGCCCTCCCTGCAACACGTGAGTTGGGAATGGGAAGAGGGGTTAAAAACCTCTGGAGTTGCAGAAGGAACAGATGTGAGATGGGGGGTGAGTGGTATACCTGATGGAGGGAAGGGAAGCAGAACAAATATGGGGGCAGAATTAATGGAGGGCAAGGGAAGAGAACTGATGTGAGGCTGGAATGTGCAAAATTGGTAGAAGCTGATTTGGGGGGTGAGGGTAGAATTAATTTTGGATGGGGAATGGGAAGATGTATGGGTGATAAGACCCTCCCCACACACTTTTTTCAGACCACTTTAAGCTCTGGACATTGCATTGATGTGACTCAGTGTCATGATGTGTCACGCCCTATCTGCCCTCCCTGTGTCTGATGGCATAGGTATCTTCCCTCCCTTCTACCAGCTTCTGAAGGTCTCCTTTCTATCTAACCTCTCCTAGTGGCTGGATCAGGTGTGGATACCACCCTTACTTGCACCAGATCCTTTTTGCCACCTGTCCCAGGTGAAGCAACTGCCACACCTCCCTTCCTCCAATCCATGAGCTCAGCACTCCCCATATTGGATCAGAAGCGCTCCTGTGATGTTTGTTTCACATGTTCTGCCTGAGACTGAAACAGATCAGATAGAGAATCAGTCAGACATTATGAGAGCTATCTAGAGAACACAGATTGAGAATCACTGCCATAAAACATGCATGTTAATTTCTTAGTTCCTGATACTTTCAAAAATTGCACAAAACATTTACATTATGATGTTCACAGATGTCCCTGATTGAAAGAATGAAAGAGGTAGAGTTAGGAGTCCCTGGGTTTGGGAAGATGTTATACGACATCTAGACTTGCTTATGGTCCCAAGATATTATTTTAAGTGTTTTTTAATAAATTGTTAGTGTGCCCAGAGATTGGGATAGGCAAAATAGGTAAGTGCATTCACTTTATTGATTTAGATTAACGTATCAGGGTGTGCTTGTGTTTGAAAGGAACTTCATACATAAATAGATTGAAATACAACAAATATACACCAAGCTTAGCATTCTTGCTTGATCCTCAGGAGAATATAGGAGGGTTGCTTTTAATATCTAAATGAAATACTGAACAAGACATGCAGTTTTAATAACCTTAAGGCTCTGACACAAACCAACAACAATGACCAAAAAAACCTGGGAAATTCAAATTGAAGGTAACACTACATAATTTCAAGTGTCAGCTTGGACTGAACACGTCCTGCCTTTTTTCAGTTTGTATTACAACCAAAATGTTATTCAAACAGGTTTCTTTTTGAATTTAGTTTCCATATTTTGTCTTTAAACTAATTTAAAAGAAGACTGGTTATAAAACACTGTTTATTTTCTCAGGAGACCAGAATGACTCCATCCAGGGCTGTTCCCATCTATTTGTGTCCACACTATAATTAGACAGTATTTTTAAAGTGTTTGTTATTTACTCAGGATGGTGCCAGAACCTTAAAAAAATACACCGTACCCTTGCTAGAACACGCATCTATATAGGGTGAATTTGCATATAACGTGGTCGCAGCCATGGCTCCCAAATTTAATTACTTTAATTGCAATTCATTTTAAAGCGATACCACGCATGGATCCCAAATCCCGCGTGCTAGAGAGGGTCCGGTGTAATAGTCATTGCACAAAACAGAAAAAAATCACATGCTAGTTCCTAGGCAGCACAAGGAACTTCAGGTATTTGTTTAGAGTTCCATTGTTCAATTGGTTATTGCCAATGTGCGTATTCCTAAAAAGCCGAAGCACCGTTTTTGTTTTTTAAACTTGTCATCTGTGTGTCATTCCCCTTCTTCCCCCATTTTTAAAAGGCCCTCTGAATGGCAACCTGTGAATGGCTATTCCAGTCTGTCATATAGGGCCCAGTCCTGAAAACAATTACTACCAAGTGTAGTTGTTTCCATCAGTGGTAAGCACTACAGCCCAGGTTCAAGAAAGCATCCTTATTCAAAAAGCATTAAAGGCTGTACTTAACTTAAGGAAATGTAAGGCAGTAATTGTTTGCAGGATTGCGCCCCTCCACCCCCAAAAGATGGAAAACACGTTGTACATATTTAAAAGGTAGATTGGGTCATAATGAAAATTAGTGACACAGAGAAAACATTTTTCAAAATTCAATGTATTGGCAACTTCAAAAAACAATTCAGAATAATAAAAATGAATGTGATCATTCGGAGCTAGATTGTGCCTTAAACTGCACCATCACAGGAGTAGCCTGGGTGCGGGGAGAGATTGTGACTTGCTTATTTAGTAAGGACTTCACTTACAGCCCTTGAAAGGGTGCAATTTATTTCCCTCCGGGCACCCACCCATCTCTGCTTGGGGTGTGTGGATCTATGACTCCACCCACTCTTTGCCTCACCCACTTCCTCCACCTGGGTTACATCTAAAGTGTAGCTCCTACATTCTACACAAGACCTGGACCCAAGATAATGCCCACATGCAGGGGATTATTCCTCTGCATGGCCCCATGATATAGGAACAATGTAGTCCTTTATGAACCAGAGCCTTATCAAACTTAAATTTTGTAGAACTTTAAAATTCAATACGGCAATAAATTACAAGTGACATTGTGCAATAAGGTAGCCAGATAGTTTCATAATTGAAATTTGGTCAATCAAACAAAATCTCTCATTAAATAAAGGGTCTGCTTCCTTGCATACCATAACTTTACCTTCTTGTCTACAATGGAGCTTATGTGCACATGGGCTCAGGCCCATACATCTTAGATTCATAGATTCATAGATATTTAGGTCAGAAGGGACCACCATGATCATCCAGTCCGACCCCCTGCCAAATTCTTGAATGCCAAGTTTCTGAAAAATGTTCAAGAGCAAGGTACGTGACATTCTGGGTATTACAGAAACACTGGCAGAATCAGAAACGTGAACTGAAAAATCTCCTTAACAATTCAGTAATTACAAACTACAAATATAAAGGCCTAATCCAACTCTCATTGACTTCCATGGAAGCTGGATCAAGATCCAATAGCATTAACATGACTAGCAAAATTCCTCAAAATCAATTCCTCCTCTACTTAACTGCCAAGACTCAAGTTTAGAGTTCTGCTTTTCATCTGTACAGGTCCAATCCTAAAGCCAGCAGAGGCTTTGTATTGTCTTCAATGGGAGCAGGATTGCAGTCCAACAGTAATTCTATTTTACACTTATATGGTGCTTTAAATTTTCTAGAGGCTAGTCTCTAATCACCCAAGAAGATCAAGGAGTTTAATGAATTAGTGATGGCATCAGTTAGAAGAAACATAAAAACCCTTCCATTTCATTATTAAAAAGTATTTGTGAGTTTTTAGTTTATGTATGCTTTCTGCTATTGATTAAGGATCTCAAACAGTCAAATTTAAAGGCACTTTAGTTCCATTGTGAACTCCTACACTAGAATCGTACTGAAGTATTATGACAATGCAGCTTGCTTTAAAATGTTGGGTAAAATCCTGGCTCCAATGAAGTCAATGGTAAACTTTCATTAACTGAATCTAATGGGAGAATATTATGGGAAATTTCCAAACTGTATTTCCATAAGATGCAGGGCTGCTGGAATCATTTTTATAGTTGGGGTACTGAGAGCTATTGAACCAAACTGCAAACCCTGTATATAATGGCAACCACTTCAAGCCAGGGGGTGTGGCAGTACCTCTTGTGCCAGCACCTATGATAAAATGTGATTACATATATTTACTGACTGATCCTCATACCGTATCCAGGGAAACAATCAGATCCCAACTTCTTGGCTATTATGCAAATTAAGGAGGTTTGTACCACCTCCCGTGTCTCCAAGGCGCAAAATATTTGTATTCACAGTTTATTATATGAAGTATAGTAATGTCCTTGCTTAATGTTTCAGTAATGCACCTGTCTGAAGTACAGAAAAAGCAGTGGAAGGGGCAATCCACAAAGAGAGATAATATTTACCAAGGTTAGACTAACAAAACCAACTTCTCTGGTTGGTAGGATTTCAGATGCACTAAAATGGCAAGTAACTCCTGGTGAGTAAGATTGTAGGGAAACCACTCTACACAATGCCAATCTATTTTTCGGTCAATGATTGTAATGGAAATGGAGAATAATACAGAAATTAATGATAAAACTGAGTGCCTTTGAAAATCCCTCCCTTGATCTATTAAACTACAGTCCCATAAGAAATCAGGACTAAAACTCTGCTGTGTATCATGAGTATGTGCGTGGGCCACATCCAGACTTGCCTTCCCCATGGGAGTAGTCCCATTGTTTTCAATAAGATTATGCCTCTCAGTGAGGCTAGTGGAATTTTGCTCCACATCCATTGAAACTACTGATGTGGTTTTGTGGCAGTAGACAGTAATACACATTCAAAGGCGTGGTGCTAAGGAAAGCCTTGCACAATTCTGGCTTGCATAGCAGAGACAAAAACAAATATCCTAGCACAGTTAGTGTCTAAGCTCTAGGAAGAACCAAAAACATTTGAGCATGAGTGCTACTTCTTATTTCTACACAGCATCAGTGGCTTGGATACTTCTCAGTAACCTATAGTCCAGATGGAAGGGAATGCCAGAGATTGCTCTTATAGTTACCAATATCAGTATGTAAAATCCAAAGGAAGCGGGGGCTAAGAATTAGCTGCCACCCAGAGCTCTGAGTGCCTCACAAAGCATATAACTAATCCCCAAAAATTCTAACAGGCCGCATGGCCACATACATTGTTGAGCTCCCGGTTGATTTATAAATCTCCTTGCCATTGGAGTGGAGATCTAAGAACAGTATATATGCATCTTATCCATATTGAGAACATTGTTGATTAACAAAATAAGACTCGCTGTGCACAATGGTAGCTGGGTGAGGGGGGACTTTATCAGGAAGAGGCTCGCTGTGTTAGTTGCATTTCCAGAACATCCGATGAAGTGAGCTGTAGCTCACGAAAGCTCATGCTCAAATAAATTTGTTAGTCTCTACGGTGCCACAAGTCCTCCTGTTTCCAGAACTGGGTCTTATGTAAAGATAAGCGTTTTCAGATGCAAAACACGAAGTGATGCTATAGGCTTCCTTCAGCAGGGCACCCTTTGCTTTCCGGCTTCCCCAGAAGCCGCACTGTCCCATCCATCTGTCTTCCACACGTGTAAGCCCCCACCACCATAGTACCTAGCGTCCTAGCCGAGCCTTGATTGTCATTTACCAAAACCCCGATCGCAGTCAGCTTCCCTCCTCACAACATCATTGGGGGGTGGGGGATCCGTGGGAGAAATGTTTGTGATACACCCGGCACTGAAGGTATCCGTTTTCGCTGTGTTCTCTCCGGTTGTTGCAAATTAAATGATCCACTTTAACATCAGGCCCAGTGGCTAAGCAGGACACTCCTACCAAAGTTCCCCGTGTTGTTTCGCAGGGAGATTTGCACCTCTACTCTATAATCTTTTTAAAATCAGGCCTGACCCTGATGAAGCAGGCTGGGTACGTCGCGCCTATGCACCCAGCGCGGACGGATAAACCATTAAAAACACTGCGCTGAAGGAACAAACCTCGCCAAGGAAACACATCGCACCAGGGACGTGGCGAAGCCAGCCCCTTCCCGCAGACATGCTCGCAGGGCAGGGGCAGCGCTCCCGGGGGAAACAGAAGGGTCACCAGCGGACAGGGGCCTCATCCCTGCGCCCTGCTTAGCGGAGAGGCGTGGGGACCCACGCGGGGTGTCCCCTTCAAACCTCTTCCCTTCCCTAGCGGGGCAGAAGCGCGAAGGCTGGAGCCGCGGAGCTCGGGCAGTGCCGGAAAGGCAGCGCTGTGCGCTGTGACCGGCCGCTCCTTCGCGGCTCTTCCCGGGAGAGGCTTTGAAAGCGCCTCAGCCCTTGGAGCCCCGGGGCTGCGCGGGGCAGGTGACTGGCTTCCGCGCTGCGGATTTTACGCGCAAGGAGACTCGCTTTTAGGGGGGCTTGCAGAGCCGGCTGGGCAATCAGCCCGGCCGGGGTCTGGCAGGAGGCGCAGGGGGCCGGGAAAGGCGCAGGGACGGCAGTGGGCTCACCAAGCCGGCGGGGGAAGCGGGAAGAGCGCTCAGCTGGGACCAGTGGCCAGTGCGCGTCCTCGGGCAGCCGTAAGCCAGGGATGGCAGGCAGGGGAGCCGATCCTGCGCTCCGGAGGCAGCCGCGCTTCCCTAGCAGATCGGGGGTGGGGGGGTCGGGAGCAGGACCTGGGCCCGAGCGGTCGCTGGCTTTTCTGCACGCGGGAACCTCCGCGGGGCTCGGTTTGGATCAGCGCGGCGGCCCGCAGGGGGGAGCTAACAGGGGCCGCTGGGCTAGATCCAGCGCGCAGAGAACTGGCAAACTGAGGCAGGGCCACGGACAGATCTGGGAGCTCCCGGGTGGGACTGGTCTGGGTGCTTGTGTGTTAACGTGCCCGAGCTGGCACATTCCCCGAAAGAGGCAGGAAAGTCGCCAGGGCAACAACAACAGCAGCCAAATGCCCTGGGCATCCGAAAGGGGGTTAGAGGGAAAGAAGACAAGCGAGTGGGTCGGTGCATTTCCAGGTCCCCGCATCCCAGCTTTGAACCGTGCGGTGCTTCCGAGCGGCGAACACCCTCCCCGAGCCCGCCCCAGGGAAGAGCCGCTGGCGGGGGAGGACACGCAATGAACCGGGACAGGGATTCCGCGTGTCTTCCCCCGCCCGCCGCGCTCAGCCCACGCTCCAGCTCCGCGCTAGCTACACGGGTCGCGCCAGCGAGACCGCAGGCGTCTTCCGGCACCTTTGGGGCCACGGGAGGGTTCTGGGTGCGAGCTATTCAATCCTGCAGCACCCGGAGCTTCCTGCAGCACTAGACGGGCTAAGGCAAACACCCCCTCTGCGGGCTGCATCTGCCCCGCAGGGCTCTCCTGGGATCGCTTCCAGTCCGGCTGAGAAGGGCAGGCCAGCCTTGAAATAGACACACTTATCTTTTATCGAGGAGTGTTCAATGGAGACCATCCCTCCAGAGCCCTAGAAACTGACCGAGCCCGGCTCGCTGGGATCGCGGCTGGGGCTGCAGCACGGGGCGGGGGGAGCCCTGGTACCTGGGAGCCTCCAGCCAGGATCCATGCTTTCCCCCCAACCCCCCCCCCCTCGTGTTCAGTCACTCCTCGCAGATGCCGGGCTGGGATTTTGCTGCATGTCTGGTGGGCGCCGAATCCAATTTGCTGGGAATGATGCTGTAGGCGGAGATGACAGGCAGAGCTAATTGGGCTTTTGCAATCCCTCTGTTTGTCTAGGGAGATAAATATAATAGCGCCCTAATCTCCAGTATTGCGAGAGGAAATACCTTTCTGTCTGCTCCACTGCATCTGAGCTGGGGAGGGGGTGGGAGAAGGGGGAGGCTCTGTCATTCCTCGGAGGGGCTGTTTGGGAAATCAAAGGCCTCAAGACTTTTGCAAGCCAGCAATTAATGAAGGACTATTTCTGTTAAAGAGAGGGAAAGCGACTGGGGGGGAAGGGGCGAGAGACTGGATCAAACCAAAAATCAGAATAATGGCGAAATAGAGCACCTGGGCCAAAGGTATCCCTGGCGTAACTCCCCTTACACCAGGGATGGGCTAGCACCGAAGTTATCACCTTCTTGTCTCCTAAAGAGCTGGCCGTGTTCATGCCCCGGAGAAGCCTGTATAAAGAGAGATCGGTAAGAAATAATCGCCCCACTCACCTGCTCTGGTTGCTGCTCCCCCTCCTGTGAGGTCTGTGGTCGGAGCGGTGAGTTCTCTCGCTCTGCTCAGGTCTCCTGCCTGGGGTGGGTTACTTCGCTGGCCGGCGAGAGGCTGCAGTGGGGTAGGAGCCTGGAGCTGCCAGTGAGTCCATATAGAGGGAGTCGCGGATCTTGATTACAAATTGCAGCAGCGCCGAGCTGTCTCCCATTTAAATGTCTGCCAGCTGAGATCTGCTCTCCAAGCCCCTCCAGATCATTGGCCAAGCGCCTCCAAAGATCGTGTTATCCGCCCCCTTTAACGCTTCCATAAACTTCCACCAGGGAAAGCTTTCAGTCATCTCCAGATAAACACTCGGCTACTTTCCTCTTTCAACAGACTCGGTGCTAAAGGTCACCCCCAAGGAATTGTTCTTGGAATGCACAGAAAATCAGATTTTCCACCTCCATTAAAGTCCGATATTTAAGAAGAGTTAAATATTAAATCCTCCCTTCCGTTCATAGTGTAGGGGGCCAGGAACTGCGTGGAAAGCGATTTGCACACACGATCTCTTCTCCAATAACACAAAGCAGATAGCGTTGGGGGGGGGGGGTCTATCCGCTAGATTAGCACATTTACTGTTAGTTTCTAACCTGGTCTAGTTAGGAGGGGATGGCTCCAGCAAGATTTCTGTGTCTCAGAGTTGCAATACGGTGCCATTTCTGACGTTTGTCCTTAGCAAATATGCCCGGAGTTATGTAGCTTTGGTAATAATATTGGTAAGGGGGGGGCGATTAAAACATGTGAATCACGATCCGATACCCACACGAGTAGAGCTTTATCAATGAAAGGTTTCATCCCCGCAAGAGCCGTGACACCTCCTTGTCTTTCCACAGCCAGAGGTGTGTGTGTCTGAATATTGAGGTAGCTGTCAGCAGCCAATGTTTGCGTCTACAGTTATTCTGTGCTGCGGTTTTGCACGGGAAAGAAGAAAGAGTCCAACGTCTCCAGATTGTAATGAAACTAAATGTTAATAAAACTAGTGATCAAGCGTTCCCTTTTAAAACAGCATTTCAGCGGGGGAACGTCTGCCGTGGCATGTAAAATCCAAAGCTGTGTATTCTCTGGTCAAGCCGAAGTCCCAAGGAAAGGAGTATTTTTTTTAAACCCCGCAGAAGAGTGACAAAATGTCCATATCGCGCCTATATTATAGTAGATACAAAAGGTTCAACGTAAACACCATGGTAAAAGCTGAAGTTTAGCTCATACTTATTACAGGCAAAAACCGACGGGAGTTTTGTTTGTCTCATGAGTTGAGGATCAAGCCCTTTGTACCTTTTTTTTTTCTTTAATACACAAATAAATGTAAAAGATCCCCACTCCCTTTTAGGGTAACTTGACCGAAGTTTACCCTCATATAGTCTATCAAGTTTATGTTTGTTTTCATTGAAGAGAGAGAGAGATGGGGACAGATACATAAACCAGAGAAAGAGACTCACCTTTTCAATCCAAAGAATCGAAATGTTTATATGGTTAAAACGGTGAGTCAGAGAGAGAGAGAGACAGAGAGGTTGGGGACTATTTAGTAAGTCAAAAATCAGCAAATATCTGTAGCCTCCCTAGGGTACGTAAGTAATCAGGATAGTTAAGCGCAACTCTTAACTAGGCTCTCTTCCCTTCGCTGGCCATGTTAATACCAAGGGTTATACAACTGCAGTACTATGAGAGAAAGTTCATTAAGAACAGGCGCAATCTCTTAAATACCAGTTGACCTTCTGGGCCACTAATTAAAGGGATAAGTATCTGGCACAGTTGCTGCTCCCAGAGAATGGGGTTAGTCCGGCCAAAACCATAACCTCGGACTCTTTGCTCACGAACTTTTTCCACGGGCACGCCAGGGTATGTGAAAATAACAAGAAACTCAATGGCACTATCATAAGTGGCATGCGCCGAAGTCCATGGACAGACTCCTAGTGACTTCGATGGGGTTTGGAACAGTCCCACACTAATACAAGGTTTTCTTGCTCTCTCTCTCCACATATTTTACACTCTCCCTCAGACAGAGCTCTGTCCCTTGAGCTAATCGAGTAACTGATAGCAATAGGAGGTTGTATTACTTTAGGAAATGTCAGAATTGGGGAGGGGAGGGTGGCAGCAGAGGGATAGACGCTCAATTTTCCAGGGCAGCAGTCACTTTCCTTCACCATGAGGCAATCCCCTGCCCCATCCACTACTGCCTGCCTTTCATCTTCCCTAGCAAAATGAGCTAAGGGTCCCATAGACACAACGTGATTTATTCCCCATGCAGAACCAGCCTTTGCCCTGAATGAGGCAAGGGTCCGGTGAGGGAAAAACCAGTATGTGAACATGTAATTAAAAAGTGTAGCTCAATGCATACACACAACAGGGCTGAAGTAAGGTTTCACAGGCAACCTCAATTCTGCCATTTCCTAACGTCTGAGTGCTTGATTCTGCCACCTTAATAAGGGTCTTTAAATATAGGCAAAAAGAAAAGGAGGACTTGTAGCACCTTTGAGACTAACCAATTTATTTGAGCATGAGCTTTCGTGAGCTACAGCTCACTTCATCGGATCACTTCATCACTTCATCCGATGAAGTGAGCTGTAGCTCACGAAAGCTCATGCTCAAATAAATTGGTTAGTCTCTAAGATGCCACAAGTCCTCCTTTTCTTTTTGCGGATACAGACTAACACGGCTGCTCCTCTGAAACCTTTAAATATAGGGTTTTGTGTGTGTGTAATTTCCTGTGCTTTCAAAAACAATCTGAAAAAAACCCCAGTGATTCTATCACGTTGATACCCACGTGGTTCACCAGCAGTGTTGGTACCCTTAGATCTACTGCACAGAGCTCTGTCCCTTGAGTTAATCAAGTAACTGATAGCAGTAGGAGGTTGTCATCTTCTATGGATGCCAGTGGTAGAGGGAGTGGAACAGTTTGGGTTTTGCAGCTGTTTGCTGACAGCAGAGAAATGGTGAGACTCGAGAATCTTGGGTTCCATTCCAGGCTCTGGAGAGACCTGTGCTCTACAGACTCTTCTGCCTGTTCACCCCAAGCTTGACCCCCATCCCCCTGTTCCATTCCTGCATCTTCCCTTCACCACTGTTCCTTGTCCCAGACCTATTCTCTTTGTCTACCTAGTTCCATCTCCACTCCTCAGGCTTCTGATCGCACTCCCAGTTTCCTTGCCCCCCCCCACACTCCTAGTCTTTTCCCATCTCCACTCCCAGTCTCCTTGCCCAGCCAGTTCCAATGCCCTCTCCCAGGTCCTTTTCCAATCTGTCTCTATCCTCCCAACCAGTCACCCTGAGTTCTAATCGCCCCATCAGCATTTTCATCACATCTTAGTCTCCCTCTACTCCCTCCCTCGTTTCTTGACTCTGTGTCCCAGTCTCTTTACCCAGGCAGTCTCCCCCTGCACCACAGTTCCTTGTCAGATCTGCCTCCCTTCCCTAACACCTCTGCTCTTACCACACTGATTCCTAGTTCCAGTCTCCTTGTCTGTCCAGTCCCTGTTTCCTGCCCTCCCGCAACTACTTCTCTGATTTCAGTGTTCTCCATTTCAGCCCCATTTCCTTCACTGGCTCCCAGTCCCAGTCTCCTTGCCCAACTATTTCTAGCCTCCCCTCACACCCAGCTCCCCGGTTCCCCGCCCAAAGAGTTCCAACCTACCTTCCCTCCTACCAGCTGCCAGTCCCAGCCTCACCTCCCTTCTCCTTCCATCCAGGCTTCCTGCCAGTCCCAATTTCTCTAGAACTAGACTTGCCAGACTGCTTGCCCAGTCTGCGCCTTTCTCTCCCTCTTGGTCCAGCTTTTATCCCCTCTACATTTTAATCAGGTGGTTTCTTCCTCCAAGTGACAGTAGGTGGGTTACTGAGAGCACAGGGAAGACAGGCTCCCTGCTCTCAGTTCTAGTGACCAGCAACTCGGCAGACTGGACCAGCTCATAGCAACCATTACAGGGAAAGTCCAGCTCTGCCCATACAGCAGGAGGCTGGAACATATGCATTTATCAATAAATAGCCTTGGGTGGTGGGGGTTCTGCAGTTTCAGATGAGGTACCTATTCAGTATGCCAGACAAAGTCCATGAAAGTGCAGATGAAAAGTACAACTACATCTAACTGTAATTAGATTTGTTAGTCTCTATGGTGCCACAAGTATGCCTTTTCTTTTTGCGAATACAGACTAACACGGCTGCTACTCTGAAACCTGTAATTAGATAGCATACCGCATATTAACTATACATGCCAGAGGGCACACATAGGCCACCTGAGTTCATAGCTCAATTACTAGAGGGAAGGTTTAGCCTTGTAGGGGAGACCTTGCTGTGATAAACAGACCTGGGCAATTTTTAGAGAATTTTACAGTTTTTCCTTTTCACTTTTGCACAGAAAAAACATAGTGTTTGGCTTTGTGTGTGGATCCAAGAGTTAAAAATAGCCAGGGTCCTTCCCTTAATGAAGAGAGAGAGAGAGAGAGAGAGAGAGAGAGAGAAGGATACAAACCATATCTATTAGTGGTTGAGCAAATTTTACATTCACTTTTTTTCCTGTCACAGTGACATGAAGTAATTGTGTTTGCATTCCTAACATTGTTGCTCTCTCAATTAATTAACAGCTTCAGTGCCTGGGCTCTAGCAAGGGGCTTTGGGGAGAAGCTTGCTAAGGCTCCCACCTCCCCTATGCTACAATAGTTGATGTGTCTTCCAAGTGCACAGATTAAGTGCCACCCATCAGCTGACAACAGTCCGATGAAGTGAGCTGTAGCTCACGAAAGCTTATGCTCAAATAAATTGGTTAGTCTCTAAGGTGCCACAAGTACTCCTTTTCTTTTTGCGAATACAGACTAACACGGCTGCTACTCTGAAAAGTGTCAAAGGAAGCATTCAGATCCTCCTCCTTCACTATTGCTTGCAACTACTGCCTCCTTTCATGGCTGATGCTGGCACTGCGGCTGCTTGCAAGTCTTCTGCAGATTGCTGAGGTCCCCACTCCCCTGTCTGACTACTGTCCTTGCTTTGCTGTCAATTGAGGCCATCGGTGGCCTTCTTTGATTCGCTGGGGTGGAGCCTATATGGCAACACCATAGCACACACTTCTGGATGCCACCTTCCCAAGTGATGCTTGAGGGCATCTTTTACAGAGCAATCATCTCCCCTTTGCAATGTCCCACTACACTCAAGCACCCAGTTAGATGACCAGATCGGAGTATGCATGGGCCTGAACTGTAGACCAGCTGGTGCTGTACTCTGCCCTTCGCACTTCCCCACACCACCTCAATTTCTTGCTTAGTAATAAAATCATCAGTGTTAAAGCTTCCAGATGACTTAACAATGGGGAGAGTGGTGAAGAAGACAGATCACTGATTCAGAGTGATCTAACTAACTGGGCACAAACAAACAATATGCATTTTAATATGGCTAAATATAAATGCGTGCATCTAGGAACAAAGACTATAGGCCATACATACAGGATGGGGACTGTATCCTGGGAAGCTGTGACTCTGAAAAACACTTTGGGGGTCATGGTGGCTAATCAGCTGAACATGAGCTCCCATACCAAAACAGCTAGTGCGATCCTGGGATGCATAAGCAGGGGACTCTTGATTAGGACTAGAATAGTTATTTCACCTCTGCATTTGGCATTGGTGCAACTGCAGCTGGGATGCTGTGTCCAGTTCTGGTGCCCACAGTTCAAGAAGGATTTTGATAAAGTGGAGAGAGTTCAGAGAGGAGCCACAAAAATGATTAAAGGATTAGAAAACATGCTTCATAGTGATAGACTCAACAAGCTCAATCTATGTAGCTTAACAAAGAGATGGTTAAGGGGTGACTTTATTACAGTGTAGATGTATCTATATGGGGATCAGATCTGTAGTAATAGGCTCTTCAATCTAACAGAGAAAGGTATAACACGAGCCAATGGCTGGAAGTGGAAGCTAGACAAATTCAAACTGGAGATAAGGCATAAATTTTTAACCATGAGATAAATTAACCATTGGAACAACTTACAAGGGTCGTGGTGGATTCTCTAACACTGACCATTTTAAAATCAAGATTGGGTGTTTTTCTCAAAGCTAATCTATAGGAATTATTTTGGGGAAATTAGCTGGCCCATGGTTATACAGGAGGTCAGACTAGATGATTGCAATGGTACCTTCTGGCCTTAGAAAGTATGAATCGATTAATATTCCCTGCTGTTTCTGACCCGCCTCTGACCCCTCTCCTCAATCCAACCCCCAAAGTGTGTTCAGATGCTTACTAGAGCACTTTCAATGTAAAACTTTTTTTGCACTATCTGTTAGGCAAGTATTTGTGGCATACTGGTGCTAGAGAAGCAGTCCTGCAAGTCAAACCTTGCTCACCTGGATGTTGTTCATGAAAACACCATTGAAAGACAAGCAAATTGTCAAGTTGTGTTGGGAGAAAAATGGTGACTATTTCTTGCTGTAGTTGCCTGATTGTTGAACATGGCCAAAGAGATAGAATTAAAGCTAACCCATTCCCTCCCGCCCCCTCACCCGCCCCGCCAGAAAAATGGCTTAGGCCCATTTTTTGTTTCTTTACGTTGAACAAAGAAGACTTGGCAGGGCTTGTTCTGGTTATCCTTTTAACATCAGCAATTCAGATCTTACCTACCCTGGAAGACTTTCCTGCCTCTCTATAGTAGGGCATCGTAGCAAAAAAATTCTCCTAACTGCTGCGATCAGTTCAGCTCCACTGATGGGAGCCTTAGTGAAGACATGGCTCTGGTGTATTTACTACTGTCTGCAGGTTTAACTGGCATGGTGGTAAAATTTCCAGACATCACCAGTACCTTTGCCACACTGGAGATCCCCATGTTGCTACCACCAGAGCAGTTGAAATAGTGGAAGCCCAGTGTAAAAATCTGTAGTATAGCCAGAGCTCTAGTGGGACACTCACATTTTTCTGTAGTACAGATCCATGCGGAGGAGTACAGAAGCAGGTGAACGTATGGAGCAGTAAAAATGGGCACTGCAATGCAGAGCAGATTGAGCTCTCAAATTAACTACGCTCTTTGCCTCTTTAAAATTGCATTTCTTTACATTCCTATTCCATTCTTTTTGCCCTGGGGTACTTTGCCCCTTTGTTTTAGTAAAAGAGTGAAAAATTGTCCCTGCAGAGAAAAGTATGCTTGGTCTCAGCCCCTCTCCGCTGCAGCTAACTTTGAGCACAACTCAGTTTATCATCGTTGCCAAGACAATTGGTGTCTTTATTAAAATCCTATGCAGACAAACCTAAGGCGGATGAGGGCCAAATCCTCTGCTGCAATAAATCGGCCTAGCTGTAGTTACTTCAATGGAACTACACTGATTTATACCAGCTGAGCTTCTGGCCTAATATGCATAGAAACCAAATGACTCTTCTCGCTCCTAGACACAGTTCCTCTAGGTCAGGAGTGAAGTAAACAGAACGAGAGTGGTGGGGTCAGTTTGAGCTGCTGGACTCTGTGCTGTGCCTGTTCTGTTCACCAGAGCGAGGACTTCACTTCACACAGCAGGGCTGTGAATCTGGCCCTAATTTAAGAGGAAAAACTAAAGCAATCAAATAAAATTCAACAATTGCTAACAAAATAACGAGTGGTTTGTGTATGGCAGCAACTAGGGATGTTTTCTGTCTTTTGATGACATATATGAAAATATAATTTATAAACCACCATATTCATTTGTTTTTCAGGTGAATATGTAACAGCCCAAAAACTTTGTTACCACAGAGTGAAGCTTGTCCTTTGGTACATCATGTCCTTCCAGAACATATGGAGTGACTACACTTAAACTCTGAAGACAAGGAAATGAAGAGTTAAGACATACGCCACTCCTGCAATGCAACCTTAACTCTTCTGCCTGCAGCTGGCAATAGTCACACGGAATGAGTCAGTAAGGTGGGGGAAGAGGGCAAGGTGCCATAATCAATAGACATGCAGAAGTTCTAAAAGAATGTGTCCTTATTTGTGTCATGGGCCACAAAATTAAATTCCAGCATTTAACTGTCTTCCCTGTGGTAGGTGTATCTATGGTGGAGGGAGTAGCTGGAGCAATTTGGCAGAGCAATTATTGTGTTATGACATCTGTACTTTGAAGGATCAAGTATGCCTCATTTCAGTGCTGTTTTTTGCCGGATGTGTCCGCAGAGGTTCAGGAGGATGTCTTCATTCCATTGGAAAAGTTAGATGTCTGGCGACATATAAGACTGTGATCTCCAGGACTTGGGTAAGTGAAGACTCTGTATCAGAAGGAGTTTACTATAAAAAGACGGTGATATCCTGAGCAATAGAGTTCATTGAGAAAGGCACACACACTAAAAGAGTGGATGAAAAACACCTTTACAGTCCATTAACACTTCAGATACATAATCTTGAAATACTGTATGCTGTTAATGAGACATGAAGTGCTGAAGTAACATTCTAGTCCAACACTTGATTAGTTTAACATATATCCGATGGGCACAGTCTATTTTGGATTACATTAGAATGTGTGAGATATAAAGCCGTGGGGGTGGGGAAAGGGAAGGGCAGGTGGGGTGGGAAGCGATCAACAAAGCTAACAAGCTGTGATGCCTACAGGAAGGGAGAAGAATTAGAAAAGTCCTGCAGGGCTCCAGATGGAAGGGTAAAAAATAGGGAGGGAGGGAGTAAAGAAAGAAGAAGAAGAAGAAGCATTTTCACTTCTCCTTCCTGCCATCAGTAGCTGTGACAGTAATAAATGTTCTGGATAGGATGGGGGGAGAAGGGTTTGGGGTGCTTTGATTTCAGATATTCTGCTGACTAACAGTACGTCTACAGTGGAATAAGGGTATGTCTACACTCCAATTAAACACCTGTAGCTGGCCCAGGTCAGCTGACTTGGGTTTGAGGGCTGGTTTGCAATGTAGACATTTGGGCTTGGGCTGGAGCCTGAATGTCGACACAGCAATTTTTAGCCCTGTAGCCCGAGCCCTGCAAGCTTGAGTCAGCTGACCCAGACTGGCCACCAGTGTTTAATGGCTGTGTAGACATACCTGAAAGCCTCAAGCCTGCAATTCCTGTTCATGTGAGTAATCCAGCCACACCATGTTGTCTTGTTTGCTTCAATTTCAAGTCTCGTGTGAATAAAGATTATCCCCATGAAGAAAGGCATCAGGATCATGACCTAGACATGTTCTTCATACCAAGCCTCTGAACAGCAAAGACTGAGCTCACTCCACATTTGAACCAAATTCCTTCTCATAAGCAAATACAAAATCAGTTTCAAACCAAAGGCCCGACTCTTTATTCCTAACTCAGGCAAAATTCCCACTGAACTCAGGGAGTAAATCTTGTCCCTGTGGAATTTTTACCATTGACTGCCAGGGGGCCAGGATTTTCATCCAGGGAGTTTTGTCTGAATAAAGGCTGGAGGATAGAGCTCAATATATGTGGTCCTTTAACAAAACAAGTCCAAATACACCACAATACTAAACACTTCATTTATTGTCAGATTAAAACAAAATAAACTTTAGGGTGATGTAAATATAATGCTGTAGTGTGGAAAGAGAGGCCAAATTCTTCCCCATTGTAACCCCATCGACCAGGCTGGATTGACACCGGGGATGAAGTTTGTCTAGTACGATTATTTTTACTTTTAAGCAAATAAATGGAAATTGTTTGAGTAATTATATCCCATGTTATGTTGGAAAAAAAACTGTACAAACTTTAATTCATCCTCTCAACTGCCCTATAAATTATAGGTTAGTAAAGTGCTATACAAACAGCATTGCCCATAACATTTCAACATTTTTGGCAAAACATGCTGGATGGGGGGAAGCCTTAAATTTTTTAATAACGCTTTTTTCCATAGGTTCCTCATCTGTGCAATAAGCATATTTATTTGGAACAAAGAGAGAGGGTGAAATCCTGACCATATTGGCTCCTTATGGGAGTTTTACCATTGACTTCAGTGGGGCCAAGATTTCACCTGACATGGCCAATAGCACTGAGGGAGATTATGGCAGAAGCATGCTTAAAACTTGGAAGCATCTGCTTCTTGGTCTCACATGCTTTCCTCGCACCTATGATGCCTTTCAGGGAGAAAGAGGATATGTCAAGCACGAAAAAGACTAAAATGAAATCTGTAGCCTTGTACACATGCACACACACAGAGAAAACCCTTTTTTTTTTACCATTCTACCAATTGCGGCACAACATCTGGGGGGTCTCATCCTAGTAATACTTACATCATGCTATAGATGCATAAATCTCAGTGTGCCTTAGAAAAGAAGGCAAGTCTCATTATCCTTATTGTACAGATGATGAATGTGAGGCACAGAGGTGTTAAGTGACTTGCACAAAGTCAGAGAGCTAGTTGGTGTCAAAGCTATGAGCACAACTCAGGTTTCTTGGTTCTCGGGCCTTTGCCTACCCATTGGGCTTAAGTCTCTCACTGTGACCTAATTTTTTTCACTGCCTTCCCTTGTATAGTAAAGGTAAGAATGTAACAACTGTTTGCTCATTCATTATTGTTTCATTATGCATTTTAATGTGATTAAACAGTGCTGTGATTATACATAATACACAGTAACTATGTGTTGCTTTGGCATTTCAACAATAATGTCCATGCATTTGTCTGTCTATTTTTACCAAGCGCACAAATATCACATAAAGTACAATGCGGGGGGGGAGGGAGGGCAGGTGGGGAGGAGGCATGACATGTTCCCCAATGTTCAGGAGAGAAAAATAAATTAAAGGCATATTTGCTTTTCCCAAAACTTTTCATTCTGGTCTGCAGCGGTAACTAAAGCATTTTGGCCAAGATTTTCAAAACTGGATGCCACTAGTTAGGCTCCTAACTCCATTTTTAGGAACTTAAAGAAGTGGTCTGACTTTTAGCAGAGTCAAGCATCCTAGCTTTCCCCGGAAGTCAATGGTAGCTGTTGGGTTCTCAGCCCTTTCGAAACTCAGACCAGTTAGGGCTTGATTCTGCACCCTTGAGGTGAACGGGAGTAAGATGAGGGTCATAACTGAGTGCATATAGCTGGATTTAAGAGCTTGCCTTTAGGCACCCATTTTGAAAAATGTGGTCTTGTGGTATAATGTCTGGAAAGATTTAGATTATCTTGTGTGTAGTATAAGATGTGTAGATACAGACTATCCATATGTGCCAATAGGCTAAACTTTAAGTGCCAGACAACTATATTGTTGCATTCCAAATAGGGAAATACGGTTTGTCAGCCGAACATTTTTATTATTCTGTTCACAATTCTAGTGATATGTCTTGCATAATTGGTGGCTCCAGAAGACATTAACAAGAAACTGAGAGCTATAAAATCCCCATAAAAAATCCTCTGCCCTTTGCATGTGTTTTTTTTTTTACTTTGCTAAGTTCCTGCTTATTGAAGATTTGCTGCCATGATGATATATTTGTTGATATGCTTTGCTTTTGAGATAGTTATGGAACTGTGACAGAAGGGGTGATTCCAGTAATGAGGGGTACAATGCATCTGGGTTCACATACATACAAGAAACCTTTAGATTATAAAGTTATGAAATGAGGATCTGAGTAGCTTGTCATGTGTTCTTTGCTTACATAGTTCACATTGTGACATGACAGCAGTGAAATACTGCTTCCAGTTGTTACAGGAGTGAAAGATTCCCTTCCCACTCCCTGCTGCATCTCACAACCTGGCAGCAACATTCTGTCTGACATAATGCAATCATGTACATTACTAATATATTCGTAAATATCACGTATACATTTCTAGCAATGATCTATTTGCATTTGTTTTCCCTCTCTGCATTGCTATACAAAGCTCTTTGCTGTTTCTTAAACATATATAATTCAGGATACTGCATTTTCTCAGCCAACCAACAAATAAACAAGGTGGTTTGCTTTTTAAATACTCACAGTACAGTTGGTTTAGTGGTTAAAGCAAGTAATTGAAAGTCAAGAAATCCTGCATTCTAGTCCTGGCTTTGCCACTTTGATCAGATCCTCAAAAGTATTTAGGTGCCTAACTCCCACTGAAAAGAATGGGAGTTAGGTGCATAAATACCTTTGACCTAGCATAATTTACTTAAAAAGTGACCTGCAAAGGAAAAAATAAAATTGGGTTTCTGCCTTTTTTGCTTCTTTATTATGTGAAAAGTTCTGAAGTCTGAACATTTTTAAGTCTCTCCACATATTTAAAAAAAAAAAAACAAAAAAAAACCTGAAAGTCTCTGGAAGAATGGAGAACTAGTTAGATTATAATATCACATGCACCAAGAAATCGAAACACTTATCTGAGCGGGTAAATTATTTTAATGTAGACTTGAAAAACAAAACAAAATTGAAAAGTTTTAAATGCCTATGTAATTCAAATGGCTAATAAACTACAGGAAGAAAATTAATTAATGGCTATGAAAGCACTCAGTCCACATTTCTGGGTGCTTCAGGGAGACTAACAGCAAAATAAAATGACATTCCTGTTAAGTTAAAAATGAGCAGAACATCTATCCTCCCATTTTCTATAGGCTCACTTTATACATAATCAAGAAGCAAAACAAAAAGACAAATCTTTTCTTTTTCACTTACAGGTCATTTTTAACCTTCCTGTGCCTCGGTTTCCCTCTCTATAAAATAGTGATAATGCATACAATTTTCAGAAGCTCTTAAGTTACTTGGGAATGAGGCCCCTAAGTTATGTACCCACTTTTGAAAATGTTATCCTCTAATGTTTACTTACTTATGAGCCTTAATACATAGATGTTTTATAAAGACTTTGAAATCCTCATATGGAAGCCAGGAATGGGGAACTGTAGTGTGAAACAAGAGCTTTAAAATTTTGTAATTTGCCTTCATCAAAATTCATCATTCCAAGGCAAAAGTGAAGTCTCTGCTATTAGAATTGTTATCAGCAAAGCCTGGAACAGGCAAAGAAATGCTGTAACCAAACTGTCTTCTTCTCTGAGCACCCTTCCAGACAGGGCTCTCATTCAGCAGTCTTCCTTGACTTTAATGAGACTTAAGAATGTGCTTAAAGTTAAGCACTTGCTTAACTGCTTTGCTGAATAGGGGTGGATTTAAGCATGTGCTTAGATGCTTGAACTGGGGCGGGGAGTCTAAGTCCCCAGTCCTGCAAAGAGTTATGCAGGTGCTTAATTTTACATTCAGTGGGACTACTCAGAATAGAGAAAATTAAGCATATGCATAAGTCATTGTGGGATCTAGGCCTCAGTTTGGAGACCCTTACTGGAAAACCCTACATTTATTTGATATACTCTTCTTTTCCCCTGTGAAAAGACACATTAACTTCACTGTGCATGTTATGATTTAGAACAGGGATTCTAAGTGCTTACAGAGTTAAAAGAAAAAAATAATTAAAAAAATTACAAAATCTGTATCTTTTATCTGTATTGTTACCAAAAATCTCCCCTTTAAAAAATTGCCAACAACTTTTTCATTTCTGGGAAACTGCACAGACGAGTCTGGGGCCAACTCTTTTGTCTTTGTATTTCCAACTGTTCTGGTTTACTTCTTCTGTTTCCCTGTCAAAAATTGCTCTTTTAGTCCCAGTTTAGCTAAGGGTGATGGGAAGTTTACTACTTGATCTTTTCCCTTATTCCAGTGTTTTGAATTGTAATTAGCAGTTTCCAGTACTCAGGCTTTATTCCCCAAATGCAGGCCCTTTTACGGAGCTGCTTAAAGTAATGAAAGAACTGTCATTTCATTCCCCACAAACAACTGCCTGTTCATTCCCTTTCAGCTGCTTTCATTCTCAGTCTAGTGAAATGAAATTATACAAATTATGTGACATTAAAAATACCTGCAAAAGTGTAAATCCACTTGATGCTAAGAGAGCTTCTGTAAATAATTTAGGAACCTTTATGTAGGTGTTTGCAATGAATCAGTTATCAAACATTTTGGGCTTCTGGATGCACTTTTAAAAAGATGAAGAGTCTAAATATTTTCCCCTAGGGAAGCCTTAGTGCCCAAAAGACGTAAGTGAAGAAGTCAGCCTGCTAGTGACCAAATCAATCACACTTCAGATCAAACTACAGAGGGGCTTTTTGGTTTGGAACCAGATAGAACTAGGAGCTCTTGTGCAGAAGGTATTATTTCTTTATATGGCTTCAAAATGAACATATGTCTAGAAAAAAACCAAACCAAACAGCTTTCCCTGTTTAAAAAAATATTACGGCAAAGTTAGAAAAAAGAATCCTTTGGAGTCAGCCAAGGTGAAATCTATCAAATCTATGAAATCTAAAAAAATCATAGCTACTTTCTGCCCCCACCATCTAACTGAGGGGGACAAGGAAGGTGGGGTGGTATATTTTCCTGCATTTAGGGGGAATTCATCCCTTTCATATGGTAAGCTCTTTTGGCATGAGAGCTGTGCCTTCTTTGGCTATGCCTTCACGGCAAAAAAGGTATGTTTTAATATCCAGATAGCTATCTTGACATTAAAGCCTAGTGGAGACAAGGCACTGTAGTTTTTACCTCAATGTATCTAATCAGGGTAATATCTTGGCCCTCTCCTGCAAAGGGATAGCTCCATCTGAAATGGGAAGTGGATTCTGGGGTATTTCTTAGGCAGGCTTGATCCTACAAACAGGTGCAGTCCCTGCTCCAGGGTGTAGTCCCACTCACAGTACAGGGACTCTTCCTGCAGTAAGCTCAAAATCCTGTCTCTTTCACCAACAGAAGTTGGGCCAATAAAAGATATTACCTCACACACCTTGGCTGTCTCATATCTGGGACAAACATGGCCACAACAATGGTCATTTGTCCATTCAGTTCAGGACAAAAATTGAGCTTAAAAGTAGACAAGATTTATACATTTAAACTCAAGATTCAGTGGTCTGTAAATGAGTGACAACAGTCAGGGAAGGAGAGAGGTTCTTTGAGGCCATTAGCAAACAGCTCATGATTTGTTCTTCTTTGTGCATTCTCCTTTGCCTTAGTCATTTTACAATGAAATTGAGCCACTGATTCCCACCCTTGGTTTTTTTGGAGAAGATAGTCGGATGAGGAAATTTTGCAATTAAATATAGAAGACACCCATGTTATGTCCATGTATTGAAATAAGAGTTTGATTCTATGAGTTAAGTGATAATAATTATGAACTTTGTAATAGGCAAAAGATGATTTAGATCTCCCTAGTCTTTCAGCCCAAATCCCTATATTTCCAACTCCTAAACCCCTCCCTTTCCTCTCCCCCTACCCAAGTCTCCATCCAAGAAAATAGCCAGGCGAGTTTTCTAAGCTCTTTCAGCTCCAGTTGCTAATGCTGCTGACATGGCATCCACAATCATTTAAGATTTGTAATGCTGCCATGTGTTCAACACATGGCCAGCACATATTCCTATTGTCAAGAATCACATAGTCACTGGAAAGCAGTTAGCATCATAAATAAAGCAAACATGATCAGATACTACATACTTCCTCCTCATGGTGAATTAGGATGAAGCACTGGAATTCAACCCCATTCTTCAACTAATGGCAGAAAGTATGAATGTGGGAGATCTGGTACTGTACATATCTGGGGAATGATTTACTTAACTCTTTCATTGTTCCACAGAGAAACAAGTCTGTTTGGAATGCATGTGTTTGGGTTGTAACCCCATGTTACCCAGCCATATCCCTGGGTGTATAGAGGATGGGGGTCTTCTTCCACATCTTCTATTGCAAAGTATTTTCCTCTTAAAGTTTGCCTTTAAATAGTTCACTGCCAATGGGTTAGTATGTCAGAGAAGCTTGTCAGCATCAGCATGGGCTGGATTCCATCTTTAATCATGGGGGGTTTATTTGTTCAACCAGGATTTAGAGGACTAAAGGCTCGTGCGTGCCTAAAAGGAAGGTGGGAAGGAAAGAAGAACTGGGAAGGGGGAGGGAGTAGCCACTGATTCCTACTGAGTGAAATGGAAACTTTTCCTAAGGGCTTTTCTCCCTTTCTGGAGCAGATCCTCAGCTGAATCAAGTTGCTGCTATTGTCATTGATTTCAATGGAGCTACAACCAAATTTATACCAGCTAAAGATTTTCACTTTTGTATTCAAGGGGTTTTCCCTATCGAGAATCATAGGGCTGGACGGGACTGCAAGAGGTCATCTAGTCCAGCCCCTTGCACTGAGACAGGACAAATTATACTTGACCATCCCTGACAGTTGTTTATCTAACTTGTTCTCCAGTGACAGGGATGACAGCTTGTTCCAGTGCTTAAATGCCCTTATGTTTACGTTTAAAGGGGAACAGCAGTGCTTTAATTAAAAAAAAACAAAACAAAAAACCTGAAATCCTAAATCATTAATGCAACACCCGTGTAGATTTTAAAATGATAAATAAATACTTACTAACAGAAAACTGTAAGGCTGCTTCCCTTAATTTGTAGTAGGGGTTTGAGATGTGGCTGGCCCACCTACAGGAAGCATGACAACTTGAACACAGTTCTTGCTAGGTAAGTAAAGGAGGAACAAATTTGCAGTTAATTTGTTTAAAACTGTATTTGGCAATTTTTAATGTACACACACAGCACATACACACAGTGGGACTTGGGCACTTGTGCAGGATTGTTTTTGTTTTATGTTTTTTTTAATTTCAAAGCATTTCCATTCTCCTAAAAGGATTTTCCTTCCCTTTCAAATTTGTATAGATCAGGATGTGTGTCTAATTTCAGAGAGAGGCAGTACCAGACCCTACTGACCTGAGACACGGGGGTGAGGTGTTGCATGACTGCAGATGCTATCCTTTGCTTCACTGGCATCCAGTGTCATCCTGCACAGAAGAGGGAGTAGCTCCAGAGGGAATTTAAAGCCTGGCTGTGCTGAATCAGCTAATAGAATAGTAGTAGACATGGATCGATATTTGACATGGATCGATGTTTGGTTTTAGTGGCTGTGCCCTCTGTATCTACCCACCTTCCCAGTCTCTTTCCACACAGCACATTGTAAATATATCTGCACCTGAGAACTTTACAGCAATTTAAACTCTTTGTCCCATTCATCTAAAAAAAACCAGACACCTGATCTCTGGTCTCTTACAACAGTGTAAATCAGAAGTAATGCCATTGAAGTCAATGGATTACACCACTTTTACACCATTGTAAATGAGATTGGAATTGTACCCACCATCTTACAACTAGAGCTGACCAGAGAACAACAATTCCATCCCACAGCAACTTTCGAGGTTTCAAATTTGGTTTTGGACAAAACTTTTCAAATGTGTTTTGTGAAAATGGTATGGGTGGCCAGAGTATTGAACTGGTATTTGGGAGGCCCAGCTTCATAGTCCTACTGTGGTTGATTCAGAGCAGAGTTTTTCATCCCAGATCACTTCAAATCATGCTGAGCAGGGATTTGAACCTGGGTCTTCAACATCAGTGCCCTAACTGCCCAGCTGTCATTGGTCTTCCCTGCCCTTTTCCTTGCCATTCCCCCAATGATTCACACAGCTGAAAAGCTTCTTGGCAAAAGTAGGGTTGTACAAAGTGATATAGGTCTCTGTAAAATGCTGCAACAAAACATTTGTTTCAGAAAAATGTTCTGACTAGCTCTACTTAAAACCCTACTAAATCTCATCTCACACTAGCTGGAGCTACTACACAGTTTGTTTAAAGGTCCCTTATCAGGCACCGAACAAGCTTGTCAAAACGGACTTTGTTTAGATAAACATAAATGTGCCAATAAAAATAAATAATATCAGTTTACTCATTACCCATTCTTATATTATTTAGTTTGCTTTGCAGATTAGCCTCTTTATATACTTTACTATTGATTTGATTAAACAATTATCATAATCTTAAAATGACAAAAATTCCTGATTGACTCCATCAGAGCAGAAATATGGCATGTCTGAGGAAAAGATATTGAGGGGTCTTTATTTACAACTACAGTTCTTTTTGGATCTTTGGTCTCTTTTGATTGTGAAAGGACCTGGCTATCCCATTTCAGAAAGGCAGGCCATACACAGAGCTGAAGATAGAATTGTTAATCCTGTTATCAAGAATACAAAAGCCACAGGTTACAGTTTCTCAATAGTTTTTTGGGGGGTGTCCTAATTTCAAGTACAGTCAAGAGGGCTTAATGGACTCAACAAATTGCCATGAATTTGAGTTCATTTAACAGGTAATTCCTTTAAGGAAGGTTTACTACTTTGTGGTAACATGAAGTTTAAAAAAAGATAAAAATCTCCCAACTCTAGAACTTGTTTTCCCATCTCCACACAGATCTATGACTGAGAGACGTTCAGCTTCTCAGGCCTTGTTGAAGTTGTAAACAGTTATCAGGCTGTACCTCAGCAGTAATCTAGTTAGTGTGTGGTGCCTAATTATCACGTCACCATGTAGTGTGAATAAAGTGACTGAGGCCTGCTGCTCTTAAAGGAACCAGACCTGAGTTTTTTTGATGTTATTAAGCAAACCACACATCCCACCCTTCCCTTTATAAGCTATGCATTTACAAAGTACAAACAACATGGAACAGCATATGAAAGGGATTAAAAGACTGAAAAATGAGTCACTTTAGTGGTTGAGTCTTTAATCTGAGAAGTAATTAAATGAGCTTCCTTTATATGGTAAAGCTGGAGAGCCTGTAGAACCATTTTTCCTAACAGTAGAGAAGGCATTGTGGGGCGGCGGGGTTGGTAATCTGAAGAAACACTCTTCCAGCTTTATGGGATCTAAGGGCATGGAAATGCTTCAGCCAACTCAAATTCTGTCTGTCAGCGTTGTTGTAGTCCTGTTGGTCCCTGGATATTTGGGAGACGACACAGGAGAGGTTATATCATCTATTGGACCGTCTGTTGGTGAGAGAGACAAACTTTTGAGCCACACAGAGCTTTTCTCCAGGTTTGTGGAGCTTGAAAGCTTGCCTCTTTCACCAACAGACGTTGGTCCAATAAAAGATATTACCTCACTCAGCTTGTCTCACTAGAATTCTGTCTGGCTGCAGCAGCAGCAGGCAGGACAAAGCTAGAAGTTTAGGGATATATTTTGGGCCAGTGAAATCAATAGAAAGTTCTGCTCTGAAACTGATGGCATGACATATAACCCTTGGTTTCTATTTTAGAGCCAATATCTGGTAATGAAACATTTCTTTGTACTCCTGGTCTGAATGGAGAATAAGCAGGAAAACAGGCTAAAGGGTTGAGTAAGCTTGATAAGTAGGAAGTATGGATCTGGCTCTGTGAAATCCTGAGTACAGTCAATGTCTGATGAAGTTTTTGGGAGTTGAGGTTGCTCAGCATCTTGCCATATCTAATTACAAATCTCACCCTACAACATACTCCCTTCAACTCAAAGCTTCTGTTCATATATTCTTTGTAAGAAACAAAAGAATGTGAAGCAACTCATGATGAATTCAAATGGTAGAGCAAATTCTAGAGTTTTGCAATCTGCTTGCAAACAGTTTGAGAGAGGCAAGAATCAGTGAATAAATAATGCATTATTAATTCTAATAATACATTAGCTCTAATTGCTACAATAGGAAACTCAAATTCACTTCAATCCAGTTTTTGGAAATCTGGTGAACCTGCATCTAACCTCAAGTAGAATTTCATCTCCTGTCAGTCTTGTACCTAGTTTATTCTGTCTAATCTAAGTTGTTCAGCTTTTTTTTTTTTTTTTGGTGAGGGGGGTATCTTGTCTCACAGGTTGAGGTTTCATAAATATAAGGTGAACCCATTTACTATAATCTCTGGGCCATTTGATATGTAGGAAAAATACATATCAAGTGTGTAATGTGGCCTGTGGGGTTGGAAAGCAATGCCAAATACCTTCTAAAAGTAACAAAATTTGATCTGATGGCCCCATCACAGCTCACCTGACTGGAAGGTGGGTATCAATTTGTTGGTTTAGGAGGGAAACAGCATCCTCCCCCAGTCCACCAGAGCGACAAGGGCTTTTGAGATGAGCTAACCAGTGGTGGAGCACCAAGGGTTAGGCTGCTACACAGGAACTACAGATTTTCACCTTGCTTCTTGCACAGGAGTATTAAATGCCCATGGAAAGATGATGGTCCTTTTTCACCTTTGTTTTTTCTCTTGCAGCAAAGCAAGTAATTTACGTAGCCTGATAAAGGGTTTACCATTGCCAGACAACTGGTAAAATTGAAGGCCCAGGGTGAGGCTTATTGATTAGCCTACAGCTGGGAATCTCATCAGCACTATAGCCCAGTTTGGATACTTAGAGGTGCATGTGTTGACTCATCATCAGTCAGCTGATTGGCAGAGTTGTAGTGACTCTATTGTGATGAGGCCGAGGGTCATACTGAATATATAAAGTGCTGTGTTGGGGCCAGGTAGCATTGGTACCTGTCCTGATTTTTATAAGATTATCCCTGTTTTAATGGAAGGGGGCCCTGTCCTGGAATTTAGGCTGACAGGACACCTTATGTCCAAAAACAATGGAGAGCCTCCCACTTACAAATAAGCTACATCTGACCCGAGATCTTTGTTATCATACACAAATGTCATTTTCCTCAGTCATGGCATTCCATAGGAGTATGAATTGAGCCACTTTTTAAATGTACAAATCCAGTAGCCACTCGGGGGAGGGGACACGGGGGGGAGGGGACACGGGGGGCATTGGATTTCATAGTCTGCAAACTAGAGACATACCAGCTGGTAGCCAAGATGAGTGTGAGTGTCTGGGAAGGATGAGATAGTGAAATGATAAAAACTGATCAGGAAAAATACTTCAGTCTGTAGATTCAAACCACAGTTTTCTAGTTAGCATGGCAATAACTAAGGCAGATTATCCTCCAAATACTGTGGAAAACGTCACTCCGTAAACATTGTAGATTGCTTGAATATTTATTAAAATAGACCAAAAGCTGAAAGTATCTGGGTAAAACAACATTTATCATTACTTTAGTTTGTTAAATCACAGTATCTGTGAACTAAAAAAAAAAAAAACCCTATAATTTTCATGTGTCAAACATGGGAAAATATAAGAATAAACACTGGAATTAAACTGGGCAATTTTTTATATCATCTTCCACTTTACAAGCTGCTGTTTAATGCTATTAACTCACGTTTTTTAGTTACTAAAATGACTAATATTTTTAAAACGCGCTCCATGACTAAAACAAAAACAACTAAAAGGTCCTATTACCATAATTTAACAGAAAGCAGAATCATAGTTTCATTATCCAAGAGAACAATGTTATAAATACATCTGTTTTTCATCCACAATTATATAAATAATAAACATGCTGCCATTTGCAAGGATTTTAATAGCTGATTATATGTAAGCAATATTGTGATCTACGGGAGGGTGGCATGAGTTTTCATCATTCATTTTCATTGTACTTATTCGGTGCCCTTGTCTTCATCTGAGAAATGAGGAACAGACTTCTTTGCTACAACGTTGTCCAGTCTCTGGCCTTGCAAATATGGGTTCACACTCTGAAAAAAAAAATTAATTAAAAAGATACTGATTAGGAATGAGAAAATATATCCTAGGGTAACTAGCAATAATGGATATATAAAACTATGCTTACTGATCTGAGTGTCAAATGTAAACTGATAGATTGTCTTCCCAATGACCTGTCAGTCAAGCAGACATGCCCATATCATTACTCTTGGAATATTTGTGCCCTCCATGTGATTACTCTACTGTATTTTTCACTGCTCTAGTGATTCCAGTCCAGCGTAGTCTAGTTCCACTATATGGAAAATAAGAACCCTAAGCCTCTACCAGACCAGACCAGACCAGATCAGTAATATATTATATGTGTTTTATCCGAATAGGAAAATAAATCAAATGAACTCTATGGATTACTCACATGCACACAGTGTTTATGTGATTAGATTACAATAATTTGTCATGTTTAGTAAAAGTAGGATATAATATAGTTCCATCACGCATCTTTACAAATCTTTGGGGGGAATGTTGACACAAAGCTTATTTAGAAAGAACTGATTGACTTGCAAATATTAAAACTCATTCTCTGGTTGCCAATTTTTCTTCTCAGTGCATGAAGAACAAATAGCTCCCAGGGAAAGATTTTAATATTTATAAATCAATTTTTCCCTAAATAAGCTCTAATGCAAAAAATAATCCATTCCACTAAAAAGAAAAAAGTCTTTGTACCTACTCTGCAATCCTTCAAGGTGGAGAAATAAATGAGAGGATTAACTAGAAACTTTAGTATAATCTAAATAAAATGCTAATGTCTTGATTCTCTTCTCTTCAGTGGAAAAGGGGGACTAACAGGGAGCTGGAACTATTATCCCCATTTTATACATGGGAAACTGAGGCACAGGAAGGCTAAGTGACTTGCCCAAGGTCAAACAGGAAGGCTGTAGCGGAGTGGAAAATTGAATCCTTGTCTCCCAAATTCCATGCTAGTGCCTTAGCTACTGGGCCACCCATTCTCTCATATGAGGATGATAAGCATTACATTCCCTGTTAAGTCAGGCAGCATGCAAACAGAGAACATCTTTCTTTTTTTTGATCTGCACATTTCACTAATCTTATCTTAAAGTGCAGTTCTACTATGTAAAACTACGCTACATATCTGCTCCCAGAGGCACATCCGCTTACTTTACTGACTTACAATAAGTTGATACTTTTTTTCCCTGTTAGCACTGCAAAACCAACAAAAGTCTAGGAGAGGGAGGTGGATATCCTTCTGGGTCATGTAGTAATCATCAGAATTGATTAGTAAATTCTAACTGCAAAATGTTTATGGCTGGTGATGTGTGAATCAGAAAGAACTCAACTTGACTTCCAGCTTCCTGATTGAGATTGCAAGGTAGGAAGTTAGAAAAACAATTTTTTTACTTTCTGCTTCAATTATTCCAAATACAGACTACTCATTTTCTAATAAATATGGAACCCCTGCTGCCAGTGTGGAAATGCACTTTACATTTCAAAGTCCTATTTTCTTCTTATGGAGAAATGCAGCAGCAACAAAGTTGAACGATAAATACCTTTTCTGAGACAGAGGAAGGGACAGGAGCAGTGAGAGAAGTCAGGGGTTAGCGAGATGGAGGGTGCAAAAATTCTGTGTCATCAGGAGAAGAACCCATTCAGTTGAATTTGTGACACATCTGGATGCAGAATAATGGTCCTAATTCTCCTCTCACACCTGGGGTAAATCAGTAGTAACTTCACTGAAACTAACAGAACTACATCAATTATAGGGACAAAATCTGCTGTGATTTACACCCTTACAGCATGTTGACACAGGCAGCTGAGGGCAGAATTCTTTTCTATAGGGATCTAGCATTGGTAGTGGATTTTACACATACCTATTATGGGGAATTCATTTTTTAAAATTCAGTTTGAAGGAGAAATTATCCATGTTATTCAAAATCATTTCCTATGCAAAATAAAACCTATTTAAAAAGCAAGTTAATATAATTCTTAGATTTTACGGGAAAGCTTTTCACTTGAATACATCTTCTGAATGCAATGCAGCTGGCTGTGATAGAATAATAAAATTTAGGCTTAGTGGACTTTTATGGAACCAGGCACTGTAGTTTATCACAGTAATGTCGTGACTTCAAGTAGTATTCTAAGTTATAATACAGATGTATTAGTCCAATTCTTCATTTCAGCAATAGGATTTTACCTTTTTAATCTTCATCAGCGCTACACAGAAACAAGATATTAAAATTAAAACAAGTTGTGTTCCGACAATTACCCTTTTTCTTCTTTTTGGTCCACCCTTTATCTTCTCAAAGAGTAAATTCTTATTCTACAAAAAAATACAAATATGGATCAAATTTGGTTAACTCTTCTTTTAAGGCAAGACTATGTTATTTAAATATTAGCATATGAACATTTTGGAAACTAGTTTAGATCAGAATGTCATGTTATTGGAAAGATAAACCACAAGGAAACATTTTGATTACTGCAGCTATTAATACAATATTTTGCTATTCTTCAGGGATAGTCAGTGTCATCAACAATTATAAACACAGGCATATTAGACAGTCTGAGATGTTATACTGTACTGTAATTTTTTGTGTGTACAGGGCCTCAGTGATCAGGGAAATTATTATTAATTAAAAAATACAAGGAAGTTGGGATACCAGTCTGTTGTAGTTCTCTTCCTCTCTTTTGAAATGATAATTGTACTTGTTCAATATTTTTCTTTATATATGTTTTCCAAATTCCTTTGAAAAAAATCATTATCTTAGTCACTCACACTATTTCTGTGAGTATTTTATTCCATATATTTACTATTCTCTATGCAAAAAAGTTCTGCTGAAATTCTTTCAGTGCCCAATCCTTCCTTTGTTTAAATAGTGCCCCCAATAAAGCTTCTAAAAACCATTTGGTCTATAACATTTTTAATAGAGTGAACCTTTTAAAATCTGCCAAAAAATGTCTTGGCAGAAAGGAAAGTTATGATGAGGAAAAAAATATGACTTTGTGACCACAGTTTGTATAAGTGTTTCCACATATTGCTATATTTCATACAAGTAGTGAACTCAAATAAGGTCTGGAATATCAGACACATGCTCAACAGATTTTGTTTCAATTCTGATTATACTTTAGGAAAAAAAAAAAAAAAGAAGCAACCTGAAAATGCAATGAGAGAAGAATTACATTTTTAAAGGCAAACAGTATATAAACAATGCCATTAATTCTGCTATAAACAACTGACCTAACATTGATCATGTAAATAGAGAAGGAGAGACAAATTCACAAAACATTTCTACCCTCTGTGCAGCCTTGATATGAGAAAAACAAACATTTTGGAGAGCTACAATGACATCTGCCAAAACTGTCTGTTTTGTACATTTCATGTTCATTAAACCCAAATTCACAAGGCATATCTCTTGCCCAACCTCAACTATTTCATCTGGGGTGTGCCAGAAAGGCAAAGGAACAGAGAGTAAATTGGCCAAAGAGAGACATTCTTGGCTACAATCATTTATGCAAACTCACTTGGGGAAAACTTCAATTTAACATTTTTAAAAAGGCAGATGTGTAAATTATTCCCTGTAGGAACCAGCACATCATTTGCAGTTTATCTTCACACACTGTTTGACCTTATACTTTTCATTAAGGGGGGAAAATAGTCTCTGTCGTAGAAAAAGGGGCACGGCTACTTGTATCAGGCAGGCAAATTCCTCATAATTGAACTGTTCTTCCTCAACAAGATCATATTTTGTTTAGTCTGTTTGGAAGTGATTTAAGACCATAACTTCCATTTAAGTATAATGTGTAGCACAGAGCAGATAGGGTTATGATCTAAGATTGGGTTCATGTAGTAACAGCAAATCTGAAAATATGTGCTTGTGAAGGGGCATATGTGTTTGGGCCTCAGAGCAGCATACAGCTTATACAACCTGGTGGGTGGATGATTTCTTTCCCCTTCTCTCTGTGCATTTTCCTAGCATCCAGCCCAGTTATTCAGTCTGAGCACTAGGGTCTGAAGTGGAGCCTAAGTACTCAAATTATGTTTGTAACCAACCTGGGTAATGCCATAGATGGGTGCATGGGAGGTGGAATCTCTTCTTAGATCTCATTGGTGATAATTTCAAGCCAATGAGGTTGCCCAGCTCCATGCTTTGGATTTATATGATCATTTAGCAGAACTTACTTAAAAGGAATAATGCAATAGCAATGTTGTACACTTACTACCTTGAGGAATATTTTTTATCATTCAATTCAGAATCTCCAGGTCACATAGTCTTCATGTCTGAAGTTTTATGTACAGTTCCAAACAGAAATATAGCACATTGAACTGAATAATCTGTTGTTATTGTTCAACATTAAAAAGGGTCAACAACCCTTGATGTAACCCTTCCTAATAATCATTATTGCTGCCCCAATGTTTAGAAATGTGCTTGAGCAAAAAACATAATTGCTGCTCCTGATTATTACAATTGCTGTAAGTCAGTTATTTGATAACAGGCAGTTAGCATGCACAATTACCATAGAAATGCACATATAGCTGTGTACATACATTTCTAAAAATCTATTATAAAACATCCAAATGCCTTCAGAATCTGGCTGAAAAATTATCAAAGTCCTTGTTCTTTAGATGGACTATCCACTGATGAAAAGCCAAATGGCAGGGTGTACTGCAATCACACCATCCCTATGTTTTGCTTAACGGTTCCATTCTTGTGAGCAAACAGTGTCAAAATTGATGAGAATCCCTCCCTCTAATTCAGCTGTGAATTACACCTCTTTTGTAACATTTCATGCCACCTGCCCTTGTTGAACAGCAATTGCTTTCAGCTATACTAGCCTGGTAGGGCTGCCATAAAAATATGAACAGATATCATCCCCCCATTCATTAAAAGGTCCTCACTTACTTACATAGAACCATCCCTGATTAGTAGGGGAGACATCTTTCTGAGAGACAAAGGTGTGAGGTTGTAATGTGGGGTCTGTCTGTAGGGCAGGATCGAACTGGGGACCTCTGGAGCTCAGTGCATGGAGCCTCTACTGCATAAGCTAAAAGCCAACTGCCTGTTGGCTAAAGCCGTAGAGCAGATTCATTTATCTCTCTCTCTAAGCACTCTCAGTGCCACTAGACTGGACAGAACACCACACCCAGGAGGTGTGTAGGTTACAAAGTCACCAACCAAGGTCAAGTTTTAAAAGAAGAAAGCTGATCTTTCTGAGACGTCCAAAAATTACACCTTTGCTCATTTCAGCATTTGGAGACTCCAGCTCCAACAGGATGAGTGAGGTTAAGCTATCATATTATACTGTTCTGCTTCCCACCATCTTTCGATATTAAGTAAACATAATAAAAGTCAGTACAAACAGAAATCTATAAAGTGCTAGCTACAGGCTTTCAACAAGATCTAAGGATCAGGGATGGCAATTTCTTTCATACTGAAGTCTCTGTCTTCTGGTGCACTTACATTCCTGCTCTCCATTTATCTTTTTTTTTTTTTTACTGGCTCTGGTCCACCCACTCTGATAAACTAAACCAGCACTGTTTCTAGCCTCAAGATGAGATGGAAATTCATGTTATTTAGTACAAAGAAATGTTATTCAAAAATGTCATTGTCTTTTAATTCTCCACATGTATCATTATGAGTCAGATAGCCTGACAGAACTCTATTGCCTCTTCTTTTTCCTTGCCTCCCATAGCATGAGCATGTTTAAAACTTCTGGTGTCAGCCAGTCTAAGAAATATTCCCATGTGAAAGACTAAATTGTCTCAGTGGAAGTTTTTCTGGAAGTCAGCAACAGCTCATGCACCTCTCTAGATCGATGTCACCAGTTTAAGAGATAAGCTACAGGGTAGAGAGAAGCTGAATCTAGATGGAAAATACTTCCCTATTGCAAAAGAAAGTCTGACCAGAAAGGAAGAAAAAGGAAAAAAATAAAAGATTCTCTGGCCAGAAGCTAGGAGATCGGAGAACCAGTAGTTACATGCAGGAACCACCAGAATCATGTGATCTCAGTTGTCTCACCAGCCTCAGGTCTATGGCTGGAAAGGAAAAAGAAAGCATTTTCTCCATGGCAAGAAAAATTAATTCATCAGACTTTTAGGATCCCTTCCCCTCTGAAGCATAAAGATCACTATTTAGAAGAGTTGGAAGAGAACAAGCCAATCTATGGATGTTTCTGTTTCAGACAAAAAAATACAAATTGACACAGATGCTTATACATAAACAGATACGTTTATCATTGTTTGCATATTAGTATCCGCATTAAATAACTGAACTATATAGATTTGGCACAAACACGGACCTGTGGACTCTGCCATATGAGGTTATTTCTATCATTATTTAACTTTTATAAATTATGTTTTCAGACTTGAAGTCTCTCTCTCTCACACACACACACATACACGAGTGATATACAAGTTCCACAACTACACAAGCACTCAAGTACATTATTTTCTTGTTTAAAAATCTATTTCTTCCCTCTCTTTCATAAACAAATCAACATTATTTAACCTGCAACTATCATTTGGCTTTGATTATTAATATTAGAGGAACACATGCTGTCTGTCTGCTCTGGGAGCTGACAAAGGGAGAACAAACAGTTAGTTCACTGACCCAGTGGTGCCAAGATCAAAAAAGGGGCTTGGGTTAGGCGGTGGTCCCTGCCCTAACATGTGCCCTTGACAGTGGACCAGGTTTTGTGCTGATATAGAGGATATCCTGACTCTATGGGTATTGGGGTGCAGTGATTCTTAGTTACAGGACTCTACAGCCTCCTGTAACAGACGATTTGGGGAAATCTGGTTTAGAATAATACAATATTTCATCCCTTATGTGTATTCAGTCCTTGGCCTCTCTACTGAAACTGCCAACGCATGCGTCAACTAAAGACAGCTGAGGGGAGGGGGGAGGGTTGGGAGGAGTCAGATGATGTGGGTGTATACAGTTGTGTACTGGACAACTCACAGGCTATGAACAACTAGTTTTGGTCACTCACTTCATATCTAAGCCAGATTCCAAACAGTGACCTAAAACTGAATGGCCTGTACCTTCATCATATGGCTCTTATTTTTAAAATCTCAGTTAGGTAATTTTTAGACTGCCCTTCTGCTATAGTTCTCCCAGAGTAAAATCTACTTACAACAGCAGCATTCGCTGTATTTCTTTATCTTTTTAATATATAACAATGTATGATGAGGAAGCAATTGGGGCAACTGTGCTGGATCTCAGCAGAGCATTTGACCATAGATATTAGCAGCTGTTTCATCTCTAATTAAAAAGATCTGGACTTGGCTTTGCTGCTGCCGCATATAATTTTGGTTGGGGAGCAAACAATTTGTTTTAATCCATATGTGGGAAGTTTCTTCCTGAATTAGTAGTAACTGATGGAAAACTAAAAAAATAACCCAACAAAGCTCAAGATAAGGTATCTTACAATATTAACTAATGATTGCCCACAACTGGTTAAGTGTATATCATTAATGACAACATAGTATGATGTACCCTGGTTCTGACATATTGTTATAGTCCAAAAACTTGCAGACATATTTTTATAGTCTTCAAAGTGGCATTATGAAAATAAATTACTTATGAATAATAAGAAAACTAACAATGTTATCTGGCATAAATAGTAAACTGAGTTCACCATCTGGTGTTTTTAATATTACAACCTTTGATGCTAATTATTTAGACTGCAATAAGAGTTTCCAATATTTGGATATTTGGCTTCACTCTGCCTAGAATTTTAGGGATCATATAAGTGAAGTAATTAAGGCTATAAATCTTAAATTGGGCTGGTCCTAAATGATGTATCATTGTCTCATTATTACAGCAAGAGGAGGCACTGCCAAGCATGTCCGTTTATCAATATCTGTATATGGAAAGCTGGTTTAGCATAAGTTTATCTAAACTAAAGAGTTACAACTATGTATAAGATTTCTTGATTTGTTCTACAAGTACTAGTGGTGACCTGTAATTCTTGTCTTTATGGTGCCTTACATTGGTATTAGATTTGGTATTAGACATCTAATTGATGTAGTGTATTTTTTAAGATTAAGAAGCGGAACTCTCCTCAGACCAAATCTGGCCTGCATTCTCATGTAAGTAGTCTTGCTGAAGTTATTGTACTGCTTGTATGAACAGAGCAAGATTTTGCCCCTATTTTACTTGCTATATTTGTTATCCAGAATGTATTCAAAATCTTGTCATGGTCCAAAAAAATTCAACTAATTTTGTAATACAGCTTCGACTCCATGTAATTGTATTGAAAAAGAGTCTCTTTTTACATGATGGAAGCTTCAGAGTGGGGATATTTCAACTGGGTCATTTTAAGGCCTGATCCTGGTCTCACTAAAGTCAATACTAAAACTCAGTGTGTTAGCTAACAGTACAGTCTCCAATTACTTGTCTCCCAGGCCCAGATTTTTAAAGGTATTTAGGCATTGCTCTGCTCAGCATTGCAAGGTCTAAGTGACTTAGGAGCCTAAGTCTTACTGAAAGTCAATTATGCCTATGTCACATTTGAAAATGGGACTGAGCTGTCTAAGTCATGTAAGTCCAGATCCTCAAAAGGTACTTAGGCACCTTTGATTTCACTGGGAACTAGGCACTTAATTACCTTTGAAGATCTGGGCCATAGGCCTTGAATGCACAATGAAGCAATGACCAGATACCTTTAAAAATCTAGGCCCTGGTCTATAGTTGTGATCTGAAATTTTGTGCTAAAAATGTATAAATAGGTTTAGTGATCGGTGCCTTGTAGTTGGCATATGATCCATTTGGGTCATTGGATTTATCAGGTATATAGTCATCATGCTTTAGAACAGGTGATAAGCTAGAGGCTTCTATTTTCTATAACTTTTATGGCCTTTTGATCAGTAATATATTTTTCACTTTTTCTTTGCCATTAATTTGACGTTGGTTTCTTTTAAATAGGTGTAGGTACATCTCTTTAAGAAGTTTCCTTTCAAATGATTCTTTTTTTCAGGAGAAAGGAACCCATAGCTTTCTCCTTACAGCTGTGTGGTACCATTTAGCAGACCCAGCAGACATTCCATCTGCTGCAAAAGTAAAGAAGACTGATTTACTCACCCACTTGCCGAGGCTGGGATAGTCGTGTTCTGGATCAAAAAGGTGTTGGTGCAGCTGGTATTCTCTACTGAACTCTGCTGTGTCTGGTGTGTTTTCTAGACACCCATCGTCAGCTGCAAAAATCAATTAGAAAGCATTAACTGCTTCCCAACTTGCACAGTGCACTATGAGCAACTCATATTTAGTGGCAACATTTCTTAAATTCAGTTATGCAATACAAACTTTAAATAAAAACTGGGATACTGGAAATGCTACACAGCTTTTCTCTGAAAGGGCTTGGTTAGGGTATTTTTAATTTTTGTAAAAATCTTCTTAAGGTCAACCCATTTGCAGCTTGAAAGTTAAATCTATTTCTTTTCCAATTCCACTCCTCTTCCCTCCGCCCACCACCACACTCCACCATCACACCCAACCAAGGGCACAGACTAATTTTTTTTAGACAGAACACTGTATTCTCCCAACTTTAAAAAAAATCCCCAGTGTTAAAGAGATATCTGTGCAGTTTATCAGCTACCACAGGAACTTTCTCTAGAGTCAAACTGGTTCTGGTGAAGAGATTTCAGCAATTCTGTTTGGGAAGCCCATGGCAGAATGCCTATGTTAGTCCAGGTAGAATCTGCTTTAATAAGCAACTACCTGAATGGAGCTACATTTCTCGTTAGCCACTCTGTTCAGGGGAACTGCAGATCTTTAACGTGGCACTTACCCCCTATTTCAATGCAGTTTGAGGCTGAAGTTTGCACAGCAAAGGCAAATCTGCAGTTCAGTTAACATTTTGATATGTCCAGCAACCACATTTGAAATACAATGGACAATTCCTCAAGTTGCATCTCAGAGCATCAGCAGGATTAATATTCATAAATTGCTGACAAACCTGTCTGATATGTTTGTCAGCAGGTTGTATTGCTGTTTGAACTTGGTGTCATCACAAGAGAACAACTGGACTTTGTAGAGGCCATTTTCTACCTACAGCTGTTATGATGAGATCTATCTTAGATACTTAAATGACACCAATCATCAAAGTAGCTGAGCTCTTCACAATCTGTAATTTATGTATCCTCAAAACACCCCTTTGAGGAAGGGAAGAGCTGTTATCCCCTAATAATACAGGGAACTGAGACACAGAGACACTAAATGACTTGCCCAAGGTCACACAGTAAGTACGTGGCAGAACAGGGAACTGAACCTGGAATCCTAGACTAGCTCCTTGATGACAGCTCCTCCCCAAGAGAGAAGGGCGGTCCTCAGTATTACAGAAGCATAAGTGCCATTTTCAAACAACTTCTAAGACAAAAACTAACAGCAGAGACAGAAGCAGACTTGAGGAAGGCCTTGAAACCTTTTATGATCCAACACAATCCTTCTTGAATACAACTGTGTTGAAATATATTGACCCAGATGAAGGACAGTGCATGGAGTTTCTTCTGCCACTTGTTCAGAGCTTTGTAAAGGCATTTCTGCTATCTGTTTACCTAGGTGCTTATGACCTGTTTATGGAACTAGATAAAGAGGGTAAATTAGCAGTAGTTGAATTGGCAAATAAAAAAAGTTAATAACTTTGGTGTGGAACCAATAACTTTTGAGATGAGAGGACACAATTAATGAAGATTTTTGTTAACTTGTCTTCCATGCCTCAAGAAGGGTCACTTCAGAATAGCTGCCCTGCCAAGAACAAAGACACCAAAGCTGCTTACATACATTACAGGTCTACAGAGACAAAGAGCCAATAGGAAGCATGACTGGAACAGACATCTATGCTGCCTCTCTCAGGTGAAATCCTGGCTCTATTGATATTAATGGCAAAACTCCTGTTGACTTCACTGGGGCCAGAATATCACTCCTAATGAATAAATCTTTAGCCTAGAATCCAGCAGGTAGTGATAAAGATTATTCTGTAGAGCAAGAAATTAGAGAAAGTAATTCTCTTAAAGTGGTGTACTCTCATTGAATATAAATAAGATTATTCATAATTTCATTTTTTTTTTAAAATAAAGAAAAATCAATTGTTTCAAAATCCTTGTAAAACACCGAGGTTCTGATACTGATCTTAACTGGCTCACTGATTTCCAGGGAGTTTCTGAGTTATCTCAGTTAAGAGATCAGAAACAGGCCCTGAACTATTCTTTTATTTTTATGTCTCTGTGTGTGTATTGTCCATTTTTTGAAAAACTCACTAATTTTTGTAAAGAACTGCTGCAAAAGTTCATCATGACATTATAACTATGAATTTGCAAATCCTGGTGTGGGGTGCAACAGGCAGCATAAGATTAGTGTGCTTCAGGAGAGGTGTGAGCAGAGGCTACATGTGGTGCAATTAAGTTTAAGCACAAGGCACCATCCTGCTTACTGTGGTGAAAATAAGTCTCAAGCAGATTGTGCTTCTGCTCCCTTACTCTCAAGAGTCTAAAGAGACATATGTTCAGTCTACATCTTACTAATGAAATGCTCAGCTACTCAATCCCCATTCTGGCCTATTAAAAGTAAACTAGACTCGGCCATGCAGCAGTACCCATTAATGCAACCACTCCACACTTGGGCTCTGCAGGGAAAATCCAAAATGGCACATTCTGTAAAACATTGTTATGGCAGATGCCACCAGGTGGTGCTGTTGCACAAAGTTTTCCAAATTCTTTTTCTTGTATTCGGTCTTGGGAAGACAAGCAGTGTTGTTAGGTTCTGGGCTATGCAAAGTTCTGTTTAGAGACTGTTTCTGCATGGAGGAAGCTGTGCAAGCAGCTAGAGGAATATACTGTCTGCTTCAGTCTCTGATTAGCATCAATTCATAAAGACAGTAGCTCCCTGAGAACCGGGCACTGATGTTGGACTGATATTCCTGCAAGAAGGGATTTCCCTGCATGCTGTTTGACCTCTTCTGTTCTAGGACTGGTATATGTGTATAAATAAAAGAAGTTCCACTTAGTATATAATCACTGATTCCTCCACTGGATAGCCAACCTGCCATGCCCTGGACATCTACTACCACTTGGCTGCTATTGGGAAAAGGAGCAACAATATAATGATGGACAAGGGTAAGATTATTCTTTAGGCACCATAGCTATAGTGCTAGGGCTCTTGGTTCAGGAATAATGTCTTTGCTTGATGATATCACAGTGATGCTATCATGCAGAGGCCAGAGTCTGTAAGGAGCACAAGACTGTGTGCTCCACTGGAGGAATGAAGAAAACGAAGGGACAAGAGTCCTAACTCCTACTACTCATAGTAGAGGTCTCCAGCTTTGGTAAGTACCTTTGAAGAGAGGGCAGCCCAGCACGGCCACTTCTGGTTCTTCGGGGGGTCTGGGGAGGGACAAGGCCCTAGGCAACTGCTCTGAAGTTCTTTTTGTGAAGATGGGACTTGCTTTCTGCCTCCCTCCTGACTACTGTTCTTGCCATCGCTGCAGCTCTTTAGATGGGCCAAGAGGAATGGAGACTATTACCACTGCCTGGAGGGGAAGGGACCTCCAGCCTATTGCTGGAGCCTGTAGCCTACTTCCCTCCTCCCAAGCCCACTGTTGTTGCAGGCATTAGTGAGCAGGTCTATGCAGGGAGCAAGTCCCAGATCTATGGACTGGGATTGCAGGGTTCATACAAAGTATGAACTAAAGTGGTGCTAAAAACAGCAATGCAGACACTGTGGGTTTGCACTGGAGCTAAGGCTCTGAACCCTGCCCCCTCTCCCCCCATTTCCCTGGGTTTCAGAGCCTAAGCTCCAGCCTGAGCCTGAACATTGACACTGCTGCTTTTAGCACCATAGGGTGAGGCTGAGTCTGTAGAGCCAGGCTCAGAGACATGCTGCCATGGGTTTTATAATGCAATGTAGATGTGCTCAGTGTTAGGGATAAGCCCAGAGAGAAAGGGGGCCCCAGCCACCGCTGCTATTCCTCACCTGCTTGGGAGAAATCCTCCTGAACTACCACTGTGCCCCTCATCCTAACTACCAACCAAGCACAGAAATAATTTGTAACTTGCTCCCTGCCACCACTCCCCACCACCCCACACCTGAGCTGTGTAGGGTACTGCTCCTCAACCATTCCTGAGTAGAGGGCTGTGCGTGGGTGACCCATCACTATCACCTCAAGCCAGGGATGGGGCTGTAGCAGGCCTGTGGTGGCCCTGTCTCGGGGCCCCAGATTGCCTTAATCCAGCACTGATGGATACCAGCGTTACTGTACAAACAATAACTTGGAAAGATTTGTTTTCCATTAAACAAATCCACAAACCTCAATGAGGAAGTTCTCTAGTAATTTCTTTGCTTAATATAGTTTTAACAGTCACCACTTGGACACAGACTTGAGTTTCCACTTAAGGCTCTGAAAACCATCCTACTGAGATATTAGTAGATATAATCTCCACTCAGAATGTATCCATGAAAGAAGGTTTCACAGTTAGCAGCACTTTTCCAGGAATGTTCTCAATTCTCATGTCTGGATGCATCATCTTAGGCAAAATCATGGTTATTTAGCTAAGAAAAAGAATAGAAGGGAGTCTCTTAAACATCATTCCATTGAAGTACCAATTTTAATCTTGCTCTTTTAACCACTAGCAGAAGATCTGAGGGGTAAATATACAGGAGACAAAATTTCCCTGCAGTGGGGAAAAATATAATCTAAACCTGTCAGACAAAATGTTCATTGAACTGAATATGAATGTAAGATACTACTTCAAAGAGAAGCAGTCACCATACTTTTTGTCTATCTCTACATAGCAGCAATCGTGAGCTCTTCATACATTTCATATAAAGTTAACATTAGGGCTGTTTGGAAATGTTCAGAATTTTGACAAAAAATGGGGAAAACATTGCAAAAATGTTTATGAAAAATATTTTTTTCTTTTCTGAACAGCTCTACAGCTAGTCTGAACATTTAGTGAAAAGATTAAGGATAATTGTGTTAGTGTATCTCATCCAAATACCATTACTAAATACCACACAGAAAACTTTTCTCAATTATGAAAGTACATCTAAGTTCAGAAATTTAAAATATGGTTTAAATAATATAGTGCTCACTCCCATTGGAGCCCATTCAGCTCCCATGGCAAACAACCAGATTTTAGCCCCGGATTTCAGTGCTGGAACCCTTTGGGCACACCACAGCTGGATCTGTCCCTTAGTGAACTATGAATTGTGCCCAGGGTATCTGAAAGGATCAGCTAAAGCTCCAAGATGAACACCACTTTGTTTTTCTGGCACAATGGAATTTTCTACCATGAGGGTAAAGCTCATGCAGGAAACAGAGCTTTCTTGGGGGCCAGCCCAAGACTGTGGAACGAACAACCCCAGAAACTAAGAACTATCACAAACCTCACTACCACCTATGGTAAGTAAAGACCTTGCTTTCTCTAACATCAAGCAGTGTATGTATGTGCCTGTGTATGTGCCTGTGTGTATGAGTCTGTGGGTGTAAATAAATTCCAAAACAAAAACACTCCTCTGCTTATACTTAATGCTACAATATAGTCACGGAGGTCATGGAAGTCACAGATTCTGTGACTTCCAAAGACCTCCATGACTTCAGCCAGCCCGGGCTGGGAGCTGGAGGGTTTCCTGCTGTGGGCGGGAGGTGGGGAGGACCCCCACAGCTCCCAGCCGCCATGGGCAGCAAGAGGGACTCTTGCAGCTCCCAGCTACTGCGGGTGGCAGGGGGAACCCCCGGAGTTTGGAGCCACCAGCGGAGGGGGATCCTGGAGCTTCCAGCCCACCCGCAGCTGCCCAGGCTCTTCATTATATCATGGATATTTTAGTAAAAAAGTCAGAGACAGGTCACAGGCTTCCGTTAATTTTTTGCAAAAAGAAAAGGAGTACTTGTGGCACCTTAGAGACTAACCAATTTATTTGAGTATGAGCTTTCGTGAGCTACAGCTCACTTCATCGGATGTTAATTTTTTATTATTGCCCGTGACCTGTCCATGACTTTTACTAAAAATATCTGTGACAAAATCTTAGCCTTACTTATACTTCCCCCCAGGGGAGAGGATGAGAGACCAAACATGATTTGGCCCAGCTGCCTCTCTATCATGACCTGTTGGAGGAGGTGGCTGAGGTGGACAAAGAGGGGGATGGAGATCCTTGCAGGTAGGGACCCAGCTCCCCAGAGGGCTCGCCCTGCTTGCTGCCCCAGCTCCACATCGAGTACCGCCACCCGGGCTTGGCCCTCCTAGCACTGGTCTCACACCTCACCCAGCTGCAGCTCCACCTCTGCCAGGTGGCGTGGGCCAAGCCCTCAGGGCAGCAGCGGCGCCTGTGCAACCTGGATGACTTTGCCTTCCATGGTTGCCTGGCTGTGCCAGGGATGGGCTCGAGGAGGCCCCAGCGAGTGGCGCCAGGGGGAAGCTGGGGTTTTTACCTCACGCAGGGTGCATCTCTGGGACAGGGGAGCCCCAGCATTGCAACTCCCCCACAGGGCCTCCACGGGTCTCAGAGATGGGGCCAGCTGTAGGGTGCAGGGCTCATCACCCCAACCCTGCCCTGGGGATTGAAGGAATGGGGATGGGGTAATCCAGCTCCTATTGGAGGGTGACGGACTCTGCTGCCAACTTAACATCAAACCAATTACAAAACAAGAGTTTAGGTCCAGCACAACCCCCAGTTGACCACTCAGCTGAACCCCACACACCTCTGCCCCAAGGCCCGCTTGACTTGCAGACCCACTACACCTCAGCCTTGAGGGCACCTGTAAACACACCTACATCTGCCTGTCATGATGGAGGGTTGGCTGGGCCAAATTTGAATGGCATTGTGACCCCATGCACCATGCTTCTCAACTATTGTAAGGGAGTAAGGGGGCCACAAGTAAAAAAAAAATGCTCAGGAGAAGTATGATTCAAAAAAGGTTGAGAACCTCTGACTTAATGCACTATTGGAAAGTGCTCAGATACTATGATGATGAGCATGGTATAAAGAATCTATATAGAATAGAATAGAATAGAATAGAATAGAATAGAATAACCTGTTTTTCCAATAGGGCAGGGATTTGGAGGGTCAGGATAGCCTTGATCTTCACTGAAATCCTTTGGTATATTATCTCCTGTCAACTCAGCCACAATATTTGGGATATTGCCATAAGGACCCAAGTGCTGAAGACCTTCATGAGCACCACCTAATGAAGACAGATTTATGCACATAATATTACAAGGTTAAAAGTAAGATTTTGCTTTAGTTTTTCCAATAAATCCAGGCCAAGATTTTCAAAAAGAGAGCCTCATTCAGGCTTCAAATCCCACTTTTAGCACTTCTTCAGCACTTTTGAAAATTGGGCCACTTAGATCCTAAAAATGGATTAGGAAGCCTAACTTCAGGCATTCATATTTGAAAACCTTGGTCCATGTTTTCTGTAAATACATAAGAGATAGTAGGAAAATACTGAAACAAATATTTAATGTTCAAACAATAGTGGAACTTAAACAAAACACCTTTACTGTACTGTAATCTTCAGCTACAAATGATATCGTTCACGACAGAGAACAGTAATCATGTTGCAGGACAGAACTGTGCCAAGAAGACAAAGTTAAAAAAGAAATAGCACTGTGTGTACAGTTTGAAGATAAATTCATAAATTCAGCTGTATGAAAGGAACTCAGATGTTATAGTACAGCTGGTTATATACACACCACAACTAAAAATATATTTGTGCCTCTAAATAATTCTTAACACTGAATGTAAGTGCTTTCCTAAAGTAACAGAAATAAAAGTGAGTAATAGCCCAAATTGTTAATAGAAAATGTGTCTCATCCCCTGAGAATGAGGAGTTTAAAGGGGCAGCCCTGTGCCCTAACGCCCCGCTTTTGCCCGGAGCAGGCTGAGGCTGGAGCCTCCTTGTGGTGGATGTCCAGTGCAGGTACTCCACAGGAAAGGTATACAGTGACCGGATAAAAGGCTTGGAAAAGGACTTAAAAAGGGTTTTTGGTAAAGGAGCGAACAGGGGCAGTTGGGGACTCCTATGATTGGTACAGCAGGGAGCCAACCCCACATTATTATAGCCCACCTTAACCCTCCTAAGAGGGAGTAGGGATGGATGGCAAGGTCCCAGCCATAGATTTGCTAGTGGGACCTGGATGGAAAAAGAAGGGGAGCTGATAAAAGCCACCCGGGTAATTATGGGAATAAACATGGGGTTACCTGCACTGTACACTTTTATCTGCCGGATAGTCCCAGACATCTAATAATGAAGTTGCGGCCTGATTAAATCCATGTCAAATGTCTCCTGTCCTTCTTTTGATATAGCCAGACAACTACAGAACCACATAATCAATATGTGATTGTACATTAATGTATGCTGTTTGGTTCACAATGGGGCAATCTTGCAGATACAAGCATATCTATACTTGTACATGGTTCAGACCTCTTGGCACCGAAGCTCTGTCCATAAAGGAAACAGGTATTTAGCAGGCTCCAGTGTGCTAAATATATATATATATATATAATTAACATTTAAACTGACTGCCAAACATTCCCTTGTCTGAGTACAATGCAATCTTTAATATTAATATAAAGGATTGTTGCCTTTCAGTATCAGTAGTCAGGGTTTTTTTCTTCTTTCCAAACGATTTTCAGATAATTGCCCCTGTTCTAGTACCATATTTTTGCACACTTGAGTGATTTACTCATGTTTGCAAAGTTAATTCCTTTTAAACCATGATAAATAGCATATCCAGCAAAGACTGAAGTGATCAAAATGAAGTGCTGTGAGTGTACCAGACAGATATTTTATGTACAGTAATTCACAAACTGCATTAATTTAAGCACTGTAATATTGTTGATTTTGATAAACACTTTACAGTTACATACAATGGAGCTACAGAGTCACAATAATGTGATATAAACATATACACTATCATCCAGGAAAGATAGTATAAGACTGCTCTCTTGAACCTGGTACTCACCAGGAGTTAAAACAAAGGAAAATAGACCAAATATCAGAAAATCACTGCTTATTGGTGAGACCTATTACACTTCCAAGGGAAGCAGTGGAAACACCATTGTTTGAGTCATTGGACTGGACAAAGCGCTAGAAAAATATGCTATAAACCATAGGGAATAATCTGGTACTGAGAGAGGAATGCACCAGATGAATGTTTAGTTCTTTTCCATCTCTAATTTCTGTGGACTGATTTCTACCACAGCCCTTTAACAGTCAGAATAAGTCAGATCTGCTTGCTTGTATTTTATTTTCTTCTACAGGATGCGCAAGCAGAACATTGCTTCAGGTGCCCGGGGTAGAGGTCTATATATATTTATATTTAAATTCAATTTCAAATGCTGCATACATGCAGCTAGATGCTGACACTGGTATTTGTTTGGATGCGGCCTGGATTGGCACAAAAGAAATGCAATTTTGGGAGTAAATCTATTTCCCTGCTGCTGCCGCCATTGCAGCTAACGCTGGTCAGAAAATTTCAACAAAAACTAAACTGATTAAAAACAGAAAGAAAATTACACAATTTTGCCCCATTTTTCCAAAGAACTAATTGTAACACACTTGCTGGGAGGACAGAATAACCACCCTGCTCTAAAAACAACCACAAAGTGCAACAATTTCCCCACTGTGCTGCCCATCTACCAGTAGCACAGCCCAACTGCATCTGCATCCTTAGGAGCAATGACCCCCGTCAATTACAAACAGGGAACACTGCCCTCAGCTGAGTCAATTTAACAAAACAAGTGAGCAGCAGACTTTCATCATCTTCACTGAAACTTCAAAAATTCTACATTAATTTTAAAACAAATAAAGGGGATTATTAAAAAAAAGAGGTGGTTTGGCCAGTGTTAGAAGAAAGAAAGAATAAACAATAAAACAGATCATGAATACCAGTGGTGAGTAAATATCCCAGATCCCACATGAAAGCCGTTTAAAACCTTTGCTCCCAAACTCATGTTAGCCACTCCAATTTTTGTGTGTGTTTTTAAACCCGGCAGGGCAGATTCTTGAATGTGTCCAAGCTCTGCACAGATGCACTGAGAAGGGGGACTGTCAGGGAGCTGCAGCTCCATGGGCCTGAGCTACTTAGCCCCAGTGCAAATTAGAGTTACCAGGGAGCAGCTCTAACTTACACACTGGTGTAAGGTCCCTGGGGAACTTTATGTTAGTCAAAGATCAGGTGTGTCAGAAGTCTGCTCTGTCATACTTCCTCCCCACCATCTCCCACACCTCATCAGAGATGGGAGGTGACAGGGAAGGAGGCAGCTATGCTGGAGAAGAGTTCCCTGTACAGGGGAAATTCTTTACTGGCCATTTCTGGCTGTTTTAGGTTCATGTAGATGTGCAAAGAGTACCTCCTACGTTAGAGAATCTGATCCTGCATGTATCATAATAAATAAATAAAATAAATAAATAACAATATCTGAGACAAATGGCTTGGTCACTATCCCACTGGTTTCAGTATACCCCTTGCAAGCAGTTTTATGGATCAGGAGTGGCTCTCCTGGACTGTCTTTTCTCTTTGAGGAATTTATCTGGCCTGACTGGATTTTCCTTCTCTGGTGTGCTGGCAGGCATGCTTTTAGAAGGAAAAACAAATGTGAACAAGAGTGATCCAGTGGATATAATGTACTTGTACTTTCAGAAAGCCTTTAACAAGGTCCATCATCGAAGGCTCTTAAGCAAACTAACCACTCAAGGGATAAGAGGGAAGGTCCTCTTATAAATCAGTAGCTAGTTAAAAGATAGGAAACAAAGGGTAGGAATGAATTGTCAGTTTTCACAGTGGAAAGAGCCCTTAAGGATCCATACCGGGCCCAGTGCTGTTCAACATATTCATAAATGATCTGGAAAAAGGGGTAAATAGTGAGGTGGTAAAGTTTGCAGACAATACAAAATTACTCAAGAAAGCTAGGTCCAAAGCTGACTGTGAAGAATGACAAAGGGATCTCACAAAACTGAGTGACTGGGCAACAAAATGGCAGATGAAATTTAACATTGATAAATGCAAAGTAATGCTCATTGGAAAACATAATCTCAACTATACATAAAAAATGATGGGTTCTAAATTAGCTACTAGCACTCAAGAAAGAGAGTGTGGAGTCATTGTGGATACTTCCCCGAAAACATCTGCTCATCTGTGCAGCGGCAGTCAAAAACATCTGTGCAGCAGCAGTCAAAAAAGCTAACAAAATGATAGGAACCATTAAGAAAGGGTTAGATAAAACAGAAAATATCACGCCACTATATAAAGCCATGGTATGCCCACACCTTGAATGCTGTGTATAGTTCTGGTCACCCCTTCTCAAAAAGATATATTTGAATTGGAAAAAATACAGAGATGGGCAACGAAAATAATGAGGGGTATCGAACAGCTTTCATATGAGGAGAGATTAAAAGATTGCTCAGTTTAGAAAAGAGACGACTAAAGGGGGATATGATAGAGGTCTATAAAATCATGAATGGTGTGGAGAAAATGAGTAAGTGTTATTTACCTCTTCACATAACACAAGAACCGGGGTCACCCAGTGAAATTAATAGGTAGAAGGTTTAAAATAAATGTAAGGAAGTTTTTCTTCACACAGTGCACAGTCAACCTGTGGAACTCATGGCCAGGGGACGTTGTGAAGGCTAAAAGTATAAATTGGTTCAAAGAAGAATTAGATAAGTTAATGGAGGATAGTGGCTATTAGCCAAGATAGTCAGAGAAGCAACCTCATGCTCTGGTTGTCCCTAAATCTCTGAATGCCAAAAGCTGGCACTGGATATATGTGGTTAGAAACGTCAACCTTAATCCCTAGTATTTTGGAATATACAGTAGTGCCTAATCTGCATCATCTGTGCCCCTTAATTTACATAGTACACCCACCAGATTCATTCCCTCTGGAGGATATAAGCTTCTTTTAACACACAAATAAGATGGAATGCTACTGTTCTAAATCAGTACCTTCCTAATATAATTCAATGAGAACTGTGACTATTTCACACAAACTTATCTCTGTAACTGAGTGAAAAATTGATCAGCTTGTAAGATCTTCAGGGACCTAGGCTCAAATTCATCCTATCTTAAATTCAGGCATAGTTCAAACAGGTAAAAGTCCCAGTAGGTTGGGAATACTTCTGGCTTGAACTACACTTCACTTTACTCCATATTTTATTTTCACCTCTAAAACACTCCTCACACCTATGGGCTATAGATAACCAAACAAGTGAGCAGTTCAGTGAATTTCCACCCTTTTGAAACAGAGATCAGCAATACACTTGGAACATCAGCCAACTAATGGATTTTATATAATGACAGAATTATCATTATTATTTCTTATAAATATAGCAATGCTAAAAATGTGCTAGACATTTTAAAGACAATTTCTTGCAGGTAAACATGAGGACAAGGTCCCTGGCCAGCATTCCTTAAAATCCCTGATCCTGAAAACATTAAATCAAGCATGAAACTTTACTCCTGTGAGTAGCCCATTAAATTCAGTGTAACGACTCACAGAAGTAATGTTATGCACATGCTTATGTGTTTGCAAGGCTGGGGCCTAAATGGTCATCATACAGACTGGAGCTGACATTTAACATGCCAGGATGGTGCAATGATTTTTGTTTGTTTGGGTTTTCTGGGTCATCTATTTAGCGAACACTTCTTTGAAGGAAGGACTAGAGCCTGCAAGCCTCCCCAAAGTAGTGTTTTAATGAAGAAAATTGAAGGATGAGACAGTGGAGTCAAAGTGGACTGAGTCAAGACATGGGTCCTCCATGCACATGGAGAAAAGTGCTCGCAGCTTTAGCACTTTAGAGGCCAGAAAGACAGTGGTTAGCATTGTGGATTGGGCAGAATGAAGAGACTTGGAGAAGAGGGTATGAGGAGAAAGACAGAACACGGACGCTCTTTAGTTCTGGAATGGGAATGTTGGCCATTGCACATGGTGGTACTTCACAGCCTCAGAGGGACAAGGCTATGCCTTCCCTCCCCTTCATTCAGTGGCTGAGCACATGTTGCTCATTTTTGAAGCAGCAAAAAGGACACTACAGAGTGAACTTCCCATAAGAAGCGCAAGCAGAATGGCTCAGAACACATCCAATTGACCGCCACAGCTCCACTCCTCATCATAGCACAGCCAAGAAAAGCAAGAATTTATTTTACTGTTAGCCTTTCTCAAACATTTATTTTACAAAATAAATAAAAATGACTTTCTGTATAGTAAATTATCCTCACGTGTATGGGGGAGAATGAACATGAATGAAAACCAGACATAAAAGGTATAAAATCCTGCAATGCACGCCGAAGGGCTTAATTTGCTCATGTGAGAGTCAGATATTACAACTGTCAGCAGGGATAAGCCACCCTATAAAGAACATTGATCCCTCAACAGCTCCCTTTGTTACATTTCATTTACTTCTGCCTGTCTCTTCAAGAATGAATACTTTACTTATGTAGTGGTTTCCCAAATCCCATTCAAATAAGTCCTCATCTACTACATAGATAGTTACTTCTAACCCTTAAAGCACTCAGACAGATTTTTTAAATGATTTTGTGGATAGTATTGAAACTGTAGAGGTATGTTCACGTAATCCTATCACATAAAAAACCCACTCTGTTTATGACCTGCTGTTAAACAGCAGCTGCCACTTTGTCTTCTAGGTTCCCATGATCTTGGGCAAGTCACTTAGCCTCTTTATAGCAGTTTCCTTATTTGAAAATAGCAATAATGATACTTTCCTACTTCACAGAGAGTTTTGGGAGGATTGACTCACTGATGGTTGTAGAGCACTTTGAGATCCTTGGATGGAAGGTGCTATCTAGGGGCAAAATATGATGTAACTGAGTAACTGGAGGGCATGGATCAGTGCTCATGTTGTGCTCCCCGTCAGTACCCGGCCCAGGCCGGGGAAGCTAATGATTCACCCAGCGGACCAAATTCAGTGATGAATCCTGGTCACATGCCACCTGAGGCACATTGCTCATACACTAAGAAGAAGACTGAATTAACTAATGAATTCTCATTAATTAGTTCTTGCCACACCCTGTGAAGTAATCAGTGTCGACTCAGTTTTATAAATGGCAAAATTGATGCAAAGAGGACCACATTTTCTTAAATGGTTTCTAATTTTGGGTGCCTAATTCAGACATACAGGCCTGATTTTCAGAAGCATGAGCACTGGCAGTTCTCTGAATATCAGGCCCTGGCTGTCTTAAATTGAGCATCTGAAAAGAGAAGACGACAAAATTAGGAGTCACTTCTGAAAATTTTTGCTTACGTGACTTGCCCAAGGCCAAAGAGGATCAGCAGAAACGGGATTAGAACTCAGTAGTTCTTGGCTCTGTTCCTGTCCAGGTCTCAAACCACAGGAATAGGTCTTCCCTGTAATAAATGTATTAGGCCCAGATTCTCAAAGGTATTTAGGCATCCAACTTTCCCTGTAGTTCACATTTGGATATTGCATAGGTCTCGCTAAACAGTCTTACTATAATTTTTCTCTGTCTCTCTTTCCACTTGGGTTGTCCAAGATAGCCAAGGAATTTGAGTGTCTAGTGATATTACATGTTACATCCCACTGGGAGTTAGGCGCCTAAATACCTGGGACTCAGTTCCTTATTTTCCCATGACCTCATTATTCCCCAGTATGCATGAATGCAGGTATAATTTATTTTAATGCAAATTCTTCCAAGTGTCATGAGCCTCGTCACATATCAAGAGAAAGGGGATGTACATTCTACCCATAATCCACAGCGAATCTCTCAGTGTCATCTGGCTCCTAACACTTAATAGCTGCAATTTTAAAACATGTACAACATGTAACATCACTAGACAATCAAACTCCTTGGCTATCTGGGCCAACCCAACTGGAAAGAGATACAGTGAAAAAATATTGTAGGTATCTTTAGTGAGACCTATATAATATCCAGATGTTAACTCCAGTACCTATTTTTATAGATAAAAAGCACATAATGCCCCTTTTCCATTTTTTTGCCAAAGTTTTGGTATCCTAAATCCCACACCCAGATTGATTTGATAACTTCACTTACTGTATAGCCTCAGAAATTTTTATAAAATGGAAAGGAGAGAACAATGTCTCAGAGAAAGTTGGGCTTTTTTAAAAAGCTGAACAAAGCCCAGCACACTGACAAACATCATGTATGCTTTAACAAAATCAGTCCCACTATGATTGTAATTTTATGTCATATATGCAGCAGAAATCTCTCAACAAAAAGCAGATACAATAACCCAAATCCCAAGCTATGATGTGGTCTCTTTGCATCATGTTGACAGTTCAAAGTGGCCCTGAAGTGGTATAACTGGCTGTGGGAGGTCCACCCCAATACAATGACATGTTGCCGAATCCTACCCCTCCCCCAAATGCTAGCACAGGGAATGTCACTAGAGCAAAGAGGACACAGCCATAATATCCGTATGTCTGCTGATCTCCAGCTGTCATGTTCCCATAACCTTTGGGGCCATATTCAGCAGATGTAACTTAGAGTAGCCTAAAGGCTACTCTGAGTTATAGCAGGGGACCACCACACAGACAGCCCAGAATCAGAGGAACGCAAAGATCACTTTTGCATTAGTCCATGAACAAACCTGTCCATGAACAATATTTTTGGTCATTTTCTACTAAGAAAGGAATATTGTCCATGTATGAGAAAAGTAAGTCCTATGGTTAAGGCACAGGTCAGGCAAACTGGCACTGTCTGTCTCAGTCTTCCCATCTGTAAAATGTACAACAAAGAGTACTTCCCAGTGTGGGGAAAGATTAATTCATTAATATTGGTAAAGTGCTTCAGATCTGGCATTACTGAAGGGTAAAGGATTCTTTTTCTTCTAATTATTAATGTATAATATTAATCTGCATAGCCTATTTGTATACTTGTTTCAGAAGATAAGATTTCCTGCAAGGTACTACGTGACAAATTTAAAGAATGGGTTTTTACGTTAGATATTGAGCCGTCACTCAAACAAAAGCTTCTACCCTCAAAGGGTTGTTCAGTGGGTTATGTGACATGAGTTTGGTCGCCTTAAGCTTGAGATCAGTGGACAGATACCTACATCCCCCTCCCTTGCCCCAACACCCTCCCCCAAACAAACATTCAAAAACCAGTCGGAGAACACTTCAGTCTCTCTGGTCACTCAATTACAGACCTAAAAGTGACAATTCTTAAAAAAAAACAAACAAAACTTCAAAACAGACTCCAACGAGAGACTGCTGAATTGGAATTAATTTGCAAACTGGATACAATTAACTTAGTCTTGAATAGAGACTGGGAGTGGATGGGTCATTACACAAAGTAAAACTATTTCCCCATTCCCTCCCCCCCACACACACACACACTGTTCCTCAGACGTTCTTGTCAGCTGCTGGAAATGGCCCACCTTGATTATCACTACAAAAGGTTTTTCTTCTCCCTCCTCCCCACCCACCCCCCGCTCTCCTGCTGGTATTAGCTAATCTTAAGTGATCACTCTCCTTACAGTGTGTATGGTAACACACATTGTTTCATGTTCTTTGTGTATATAAATCTCCCCACTGCATATTCCACTGAATGCATCCGATGAAGTGAGCTGTAGCTCACGAAAGCTTATGCTCAAATAAATTGGTTAGTCTCTAAGGTGCCACAAGTACTCCTTTTCTTTTTGTGAATACAGACTAACACGGCTGCTACTCTGAAAACTACTCAAAAAACCCCTAGATCAGTAGTCTCTGCAGGAAGAGAAAAAGACTTAGTCATCAATGGAAACGTAACTATGTTCCTATCCCTGCAAAGTGGTCAGGTCAGACAGTGGAGAAGCTTTCACTTCTGCAGCTTATGCTGTACCTGTTTTGTGGATCCAAGTCTTCAGTCTTATAGGGCTGTCATGCAAGCACCTTTCTTCTGTACTACATTCACTCAAAACATTCTTTGAGGACAGAAAAGAAAATATCTATTGCTTAATATTTTGTTGTAAATGTGATTTGGCAGAGTAGGAGGCAGAGTGCTTCCCTAATGAAAAAGAAATCAGGAGGAGACAATTGTTTCAAAATTAAAATAAGACTTCAATTGTTCTTATTACTGTGAATGGGAAGCTATAAACCGCTCCAGATAAGCTGCTGGTGCCCCCATGTGCATAAATGTGGTTTTACTGTTCTCCTATGTGGGAGAATATAACTAGTCTGAAATGTTGATTAATTTGTACATAATGCCAGAACTCCAAAATTTTAAAATATCTTTTATCCTAAGAGTTTGCATGAATTTTACAGCTGTACCACCAAAACACAGATTGGTATTTCAGGGGAGACTGCATTGTCTCTTAGGTTGTAGACAGGAAAAGTGTCTTCCTCTTTGTTCTGGATAGCACTAAGCATATGATAATGTTTTTTGAAATGTTGGGGAGGTTTCCTATGTCCATATGTCATAGGAATGTTGTTTTGTTCAAATCTGATTAATTCGTTTAAATTATTATGCATTAATTCAGAGAGGATACCATTATTCTCCTGGTGCTGTATTTCCTCAAGTTCAGAGAGCGTTCATTGTATAATACTTCAGTAATCAATTAAAATGGTTATTTAAAAAACCTCAGTAAGACTTTCCTTTATTTTTTTCCACTTGCTTTCAAGTTTTTTCCTTAGCATACAACCCTGCTATTGCGTAAGAAGATAAGGTAACAAGGAGAGTTAATGGTAAATCTGAAAATGCCTGAGTGTTTATTTAATGTGGGATTATTATGCTATTTTGGATTCAGAGCACATCTGCAAAGAAAATCTGTTTGGTGGATTGCAAAGAACGTGTGGCTTCCTAGAAAGTTTAAAAGGTAACATAGAACTCTGATTTATTATACTACAGCTGCACTTATCCCATCACTATCATACAGGATCCATATGGCTTCTACCAGCAATCAGCATGCAGTGCACCATCTGCTCACTGATACATGTATGCTTGGAGTTAGATTTCTAAATTTTGCATTTTGTTCAAATTTACCCCAGTGGAATTTCCTGTTTCCACCATGCCAATGCAGCTTTCAGAAGTCTGCTACAGCGACACCTTAGTCCATATAATAAGATTCCAAGATTGTTACTCTTTCTGTGTGTCACTCAGAAGCCTTTAATGTCAGTTCAGTAAGTGTGAAGTAATGAAAACAGGTAGAAGCAAGGCTGAGAGCTCTTTTTGTTTAGAATATCACCAGGTTCAATCATCACTGAGATTCACAGTGTATTACCTGTGCTATAGAGTAAGTCCTTCTGAGATGCCAGACTTCCGCTACATTCTGATGCTATCATTGGTTTCCCATGACACCCTTCCTGCTGGGGCAGAGATAAAGAAGCGCAGGACAGGGCAGTAGCAGGCTGCAGCTACACAGAGCAGTAGGGAGTCTGTTACCTCATTGCTGTACATAGTTCCTTGTTCATAACAAAGGGCTTATCTTAACACCACTCTGCTCATCAGTACAATACTATATGGCACCAGGCACATGAGAAGGCACAGTGTGCTGGAAGACCCAGTGGGAGGTAACAGTGAAATGAATGCTACAGAGCCCATGCAATTGCACATAACTCCCCCACCAGCCCTGAGAATCAGAGGAAATGCTGAATATACCTAGAAATGGTTCAAACAACAATTTGAACCGTATATGAAGGCCACAGAGGCAAATCTGCTGCTTTTAACAGTGGCAGGCACAGAAGCCCTAGGTATGGTCTGTTTCAGAGTAACAGCCGTGTTAGTCTGTATTCGCAAAAAAAGAAAAGGAGGACTTGTGGCACCTTAGAGACTAACCAATTTATTTGAGCATAAGCTTTCGTGAGCTACAGCTCACTTCATCGGATGCATACTGTGGAAATCATCGGATGCATACTGTGGAAAGTGAAGACTTTCCACAGTATGCATCCGATGAAGTGAGCTGTAGCTCACGAAAGCTTATGCTCAAATAAACTGGTTAGTCTCTAAGGTGCCACAAGTCCTCCTTTTCTTTTTTAGGTATCGTCTGTGAAGATGGTAGGGGAGAGAGAGGAAAGCGTCACACAAATAATGAAAATGTTGAGGCTCATTGTATCCCTAGAAAAAATGTTACTTCAGAAAGATGTATGTTGAGAAAGAGAACACAGAATAAAGGGGAAACAATACTGGAGTTTGACTTAATACTAGAAAGTTTGTCCTGTGATTTCTGAATATTGAAAGTCTCTCTCATTAATGACCAGATTGTCCTGAGATGTAACAATAAAAAAAATGTTAACGGTTACTAAGGGAGGTGGATCTGACACTAGAAAGGGCAAGCAGCAGAACAACCACCCACCTAAAAAAACTTGGAGAAAGAAACAGAGCATATGACCAGGGCTGGCCTTAGGGAAAATTTTTCAGAGTAACAGCCGTGTTAGTCTGTATTCGCAAAAAGAAAAGGAGTACTAGTGGCATCTTAGTACTGTAGCTCACGAAAGTTTATGCTCAAATAAATTGGTTAGTCTCTAAGGTGCCACTAGTACGCCTTTTCTTAGGGAAAATGACACCCTGGCCGAATTTCTATTTTGGCACCCCTGGACCCTGTGAGCAACCCCCCACCATTGCCCCTGGCCCCCACAGCTCTCCACCCCACCTCATCACCTCTGGGCCCTGCTGCCTCCCCCCAGTGCTTAATTTGTATTGAAAGAGGCGCCAGGGCTCAGCCCCAGCATAAATTAAGCTGGGCAGCCAGAGAGCAGTGGCTGCTGGGTGGGCACCCAGCTCTAAAGGCAACGCCACTACCAGCAACAGCACAGAAGTAAGAGTGGCATGATATATAGTGTATTGTCACCCTTACTTCTGTGGTGCTGCTGTGGCTTGTAGTGCCTGGTGCTCGGCCTGCAAATCAAGGCAGGCTTTGCGCTGTCACATGAGGCTGCATCTTGCCAGAGCCCAAAGCCCTCCTGCAGCTCTTTGGCCACTCCTGGCTCACTAGAGGTGCCATTTCAGATTTGGGAGTGTGTGTCTGTGTGTGCGCACGCAGCTTTAACTGTGATTCGAGGGGCTACTTCGGCACCCAAAAACTAGGTTTTTTGCGGATAATAAATTAGAAATTAGCTGACAAAAACACTGTATTGAATTCCTATAGAAAGAAACGAAAAAAATATATGCAAACACCAATTAAAGCCATATTTTAAGTTTATATGTAAGTTTAGAACAGTCAGGAAATAATACAGGCAAGATATTCCCAATCGCAAGCCTTCAAGTATCTGTTCTGGAGCTTTAACACAGATATCAGAAACTAGGGCTGTCGACTAATTGCAGTTAGCTCACACAATTAACTCAAAAAATTAATGGAGATTAATCCGCAGTTTTAATCGCACTGTTAAACAACAGAATACCAATTGAAATTTATAATATTTTGGATGTTTTTTCTACATTTTCAAATATATTGTATTCTGTGTTGTAATTGAAATCGAAGTGTATATTATTTTTATTACAAATATCTGCACTGTAAAAATGATAAAACAAAAGAAATAGTATTTTTCTATTCACCACATACAAATACTGTAGTGCAATCTCTTCATCATGAAAGTGCAACTTACAAATGTAGATTTTTTTTTGTTACATAACTGCACTCAAAAAGAAAACAATGTAAAACTTCAGAGCCTACAAGTCCACTCAGTCCTACTTCTTGTTCAGCCAATCGCTAAGACAAACCAGTTTGTTTACATTCCCGGGAGATAATGCTGCCTGCTTCTTATTTACAATGTCACCAGAAAGTGAGAACAGGCATTTGCATGGCACTTTCATAGCTGGCACTGCAAGGTATTTACATCCCAGATAGGCTAAACATTCTTATGCCTCTTCATACTTCGGCCATCATTCCAGAGAACATGCTTCCATGCTGGTGATGCTCATTAAAAAAAATGTGTTAATTAAATTTGTGACTGAATTCCTTGGGGGAGAATTGTATGTCCCCTGCTCTGTTTTACCCACATTCTGCCATATATTTCATGTTATAGCAGTCTCGGATGATGACCCAGCACACGTTCATTTTAAGACACTTTCACTGCAGATTTCACAAAACACAAAGAAGGTACCAATGTGAGATGTCTAAAGATAGATACAGCTCTTGACCCAAGGTTTAAGAATCTGAAGTGCCTTCCAAAACTGAGAGGGACGAGATGTGGAGCATGTTTTCAGAAGTCTTAAAAGAGCAACACACTGATGCGGAAACTACAGAACCCGAACCACCAAAAAAGAAAATCAACCTTCTGCTGGTGGCATCTGACTCAGATAATGAAAATGAACACGTCAGTCCACACTGCTTTGGACTGTTATCGAGCACAACCCATCATCAGTATGGACACACATCCCCTGGAATGGTGGTTGAAACATGAATATTTAGCACACCTGGCACATAAATATCTTGCAATGCCGGCTACAACAGTGCCATGAGAATGCCTGTTCTTATTTTCAGGTGACATTGTAAACAAGAATTGGATAGCATTATCTCCCGGAAACATAAACAAACTTGTTTGTCTGAGCGATTGGCTGAACAAGAAGTAGGACTGAGTGGACTTACAGGCTCTAAGAATTTACATTGTTTTATTTTTGAATGCAATTTTTGGTACATAATTCTACATTTTTAAGTTCAACTTTCTTGAAAAAGAGATTGCACTACAGTACTTGTGTTAGGTGAATTGAAAAATAATATTTCTTTTGTTTTTTTACAGTGCAAATCCTTGTAATCAAAAATAAATATAAAGTGAGCATTGTACACTTTGTATTCTGTGTTGTAATTGAAATCAATATATTTGAAAATGTAGAAAACATCCAAAAATATTTAAATAAATGGCATTCTATTGTTGTTTAACAGTGCGATTAAAATAAAAATAAATAAAATCTGCTTACTTTCTCAGACACACTCAATGTTACCGCCATTAGCTACTCTATTTTAGTCAATTGTTTTTCACTCCACTAAAAACGTATTTACCTATTTTTAACATACGTGATTAAGGGTTTTTTTTCTCTTTTACTAAGAAGGGGGAATTTATATATCTAATTATTTTGGCATTTATGTTTACCGATCACAATCATGTACATGACTCACTGACATTTGACTCTATCATTACCATTAGTATCAGACTTGGAACCACATTGATTTTTGTACGCATTTTAAGTTATTTAACATATATAACTGAAAATAGGCAACTTTCATCTGCCCAGTGTCTAAAGTTATGTGTTTAGCTAATTGTTTTTAAACTGGCACTGCTAGGGTTTTGTACAAGCTAAATTTACATTCTAGAAAGATACTATTCGTTTATTGTACCATTTTAAATAATGAATGACAAAGCACAATATGGTAATAAAAGTAATAATGATAATTACTCCAGCCAGGACAGGTTAGGCATTTTAGAATTCACTACTCAAATAATTAAATTTAAGCATAAGAGAGAAACAAAATTATGAAATGCACAGGTCAGTCAAAAAACTAAAATAACAGTACTGTAATCCTTAACGAACTTTGAAAGAATAAAATTACAGAGAATATATGTACATTGCACATTTTGAAAGGAAGTACCAGGAAGTAACATCAACAATAATAATACAAGTGTGTGTGTGAGAAAGATTGTGTATGTTGGGGAGACTGTGTGTGTGTGTTAGGGGAGTGTGTGAGTGAGTGAAAGTGCATGTCTGTGAGAGACAGTGTGTGTTGGGGAGTGTGAGTGTGTGTCTGTTAGGAGGAGTGTATGACAGTGTGTGTATACTGTGTGCATGTGAGAAAAGGTATGTTGGGGAAGAGTGTGAGAGAGCGTGCATGTATGAGTCAGTGGCACCCTGACCCTGATCCCCGGCAGCAGCACCAGGTGGGGCGGGAGAAGGCCCAGTGCCCTGACCCTGTTCCCCCACAGAAGCTCTGGGGGCTGTAGAGGAAGCCCCAGCACCTGGGGCCCTGGGGCTGGAGGAGCTCTCGCTACCTGTCATGGCCTCAAGGCTGGGGGAGCTCTCGCTCCCCACTGCAGCCTGGGACTATGGCGGGGGGGATAGAGCTTCTCTGGTCTTGGGGCCACAGTGTGGGAGGAGAAAGTAGAAAATGGGTTGTGGGGCCGCAGAATGGGGAGGACCACAGGCAGAGGGGAGCGGAATGGGGGCAGGATCGCAGGCAGATGGTATGTGGAGGGGCCCCTCACTTGCTCTGGCCCAGGGCCCCAGGAAACCTTAATCCGCCTCTGGAAAGTGTGTGTGTGTGTGTGTGTGTATGTGAGAGACAGAGTGTGTGTTGGAGAGCGTATGAGAGACAGTGCGTGTTGGGGAAGTGTGTGTGAGAGACAGTGTGTGCGTCAGTACGCTGTCTCTTTCAGAAATCACTCAGGATCAGGAGCCTGAAGGCTTGTTCAGACTTCAGCAGCCACAGCAGCTCCCACTCTGGACCCAGAAAGGCAGCAGCACAGAGAGGCTCCCCATTTCCCCACCACCCCAGGGCAGTGGAGACCAGGTACATTGGTGGGGGGAGGGACACACCCTAACATCTGCCCGTCCTCCCCCGCTCCGCCCACTCTGCACAGCAGACAGATGCTCTAAGTCCCAAGCGGCTTAGCCAGGAGTGGCTCCGGAGGAGATGGGGACAGAAGCAGCGGTGGCTGCACACAGCAGTGGAGCAAGGTGAAGGAGGGGAACCCTTGCTCCAGCGGAGTCACTTGGCTGGTTGTCCAACTGCCCCCCTGCAGTTTGGGCCCCTCTGTCCTCTCCAGATGCTGCTGCTCGCCTGGCTGCCTCCGTAAGCCCAGCTGACTCTCGGCAGTCAGGTGGGACTCAGGTACCAAACTCTGTGCCAAGCACCATCTTGAGTAGGTCGCCATGGGCTGCTGCCCAGCCCACCCGCCCCTAAAGCTGGCCCTGCATATGACTGTGAGTACTATGGCTAAACCAGCAGGGGAGAAATACACAGAAATTAAATTGGCCAGAGACAGAAATGTAGAAAAGCAGGAAAAAATGCCAGCAATGTGGCAACCAGCATTCAGGCAAATATATAGAAACTTTAATAAACCCAACTATTTTGCTAACGTGTACAGAAAAAGCAGAAGGGTGTCTGTATTAAGTACAGAAAAAAATTCCTGCAGTGAAAAGGAAGAACTGTTCCTAAGCTCAGTAATGGAGGAGGCTGAAAACTCAAAAGATTGGCTAATTAAAATGTGCACAAATGGCACTTACATGGCATACAAAATAGACACTGGGGCACAAGTAAATGTAATAAGAGAAACTGAAAAGGGGATACGTAAAAAGTACATAAAAGTGGGTACATTGAAAGAGTATGTGAAAGACTATAATGGAGGAACAATTCCAGAGTTGGGGCAGTGCACATTGATAGAAAGGGGAAATGATAAAACATGAGAGTTTGTGCTGGTACACAGAGGCAAGCAACCAGTCTTTGGCCTACACAGGTGTGAGTTCCTTGGTCTCAGAGAATATATGTTACAGATAGACAGAATGACAACACAGAACTAGGTGTGAAAGTATTAATAGAATTAAAGCATTAATATATGAAAATGGATTCTCAGGAAAAGGTGCCTCCCCATAACAAATGAGATACAGTTAAGAGTCAATTTAGAACCTGTGGGATGTGCTACATGAAAAATTCTACAAGTCTTAAGAAAGAGTCTAGAAGAAGAGCTGCAAAACAAGAGAGAAAGGTACCATTCGGTGAATAGAAGAACCAGCAGATTAGGGTTCACTTCTAAGTAATCACAGAGTGGAAAGGAGGCTCTGAATGGACCCTAAGGGGCCAAACAACACCATAAAAAGATAACACTTTCACTCGCCCACAAGAAACGAAATATTGTCTGAGATGGCCCGAGCCAAAACGTTCAGCAAATTAGGTGCATCAGCAGGATTCTAGCAGATCCCCTTAAACACTGGAGTTCCAAGAGCTGCACTTTAAATACACCATTTGGCAACTATGAAAGGCAGTCTTAGGAAGCAGTAATAGTTTTGGCTCCAGAAGTATTTCACTGTACAATGAGCCAGATGCTAGAGGATCTATCAGGAGTGAAAGTGTACAGTGATGACATAATAATTTGGGGGCAACACTGCCATTGAGCATCAGAAATGACTGAGGAGAGTAATGGAAATTGGGAGGGCTAATAATCTTAAACTGAATAAGGCCAAATAACAATTTTAAATAAGGAGAAAAAATACTTGGGAGAGTGACTGACCTCAAAAGGAATCTTGCCTGATAAAGATTCAGGGAATACTGAACATATTGAGACCTGAAGATAAAAAGGGAATTCAAAGGCATGGCATGTTGAATTATGTCAGCAAGTTCATACCTAAGTATGCAGCTTGTACAATTCACCAAAGACATCTCCTCCACATCATCGCTGAATGGGCATGAATGCCAGATCATGAAAGAGAGTTCATTAATTCAAAGCACATTATGACATCAGCTCCAGTGGTGCAATATTTTAACCCACTGAAAGACATCAAACTTTCTACAGATGCCTCAAAGGGAGGGCTGGGAGCAGTACTATTTCCATGTCATGGAACTGACTGGTTGCCAGTTTTGTATGCATCTAGGATATGAGAAGCCATAAAGATGAAGTACACACAAATTGAAAAAAAAAAGATATTAGGTCTCATATGTGGATATACAAGATTTCAAGACTTTCTCTATTGTTGTAGCTTCAAAGCAAAAACTGATCACCAACTACTGACTCACACACACACACACAAGACCTGGAGAAATACAATCCAGGGTACATAAAACACAAATGTATAATGTGACCCTGGAGCTCCAACCTGGAAGTCACTTAATAATGTCATATACAGACTCAAAACCATATGTTCCATCTCACAATGCACAGCCTGATAAACTTGAACAAGCAGTAAACATACAAATGAACATGATAAAAGGGTTATGTGCTGTATCTCCAAGCATAAGGGATGAACTGGAGACAGAAACAGCTAAAGATGAAATGCTGCAAACAGTGATACAAGCTATAAGTAAAGGGGTCGGGGGGAGGGAATCAACACTTCCCATCTGCCCATTCCCACTATAAAAATGAGCTTTCAGAGATCTCAGGATTGGTTTTGAGGGGACAGATCATGGTTCCCACAGTGATGAGCAGGAAAATATTGGAATGAATGCACGAAGAGAACATGGGAATGGCCAAACCAAAAAGGAGAGCTAGAAAAGTTATATTCTAGCCACAGATGAATAGTGACTTTAAAGAAACGTTGAGCTGGAGGAGAACATATCAGAAGTACAGAGATTCCCAGCAGAAAGAACCAATGATACCACATTAACAACTTGCAACTCCATGGGACAAAGTCAGAAATGATGTGTTCCACCTGGGAAGATATAATCACCTGCTTGTAATGGACTAGTTTAGCAATTTCCCAGAAGTAGTCATACCTGAAGATGCCACAGAAGCAACAGCTGTCAGGCACATTAAATCTGTATTTGCATGTCACGGAATTCCAAGAACAGTAATAACTGACAATGTTCCACAGTCCAAGAATAGGGATTTCCTGGACTTAGCTAAAATGTACAACTTTCATTATGAGACATCTAGTCCCAGATTCCTCAAACCAATGGATTAGCTGAATGTGGAGTATATATAGAAAAGAACTTGCTCAAAAAGAAAAAAGCTATGAATGCAAGTGAAGATCTATCTTTAGCACTACTCAACTATATAGCTACACCTGCTGAACTGTGAAAAGTCACCTGCTGCACTAATCTGCAACATATGTATAAATACTCAAATACCCGATATGGGACAAAAACAAAGGATAACTAAGGAGTCTGTGATAGTGACGAAAAGACTGGGACAGTAAAAACAGACAAAATATTACAATAAAGGAGAAAGACCTCTTTCACAGTTAAAAAACAAGGACCGAGTGAGACTTTGTCAAGATGGGCACTGGCCACCCAAAGCTACAGTGATCAAAGAGGAATCACCTTGCTCAAACTCTATGACCACAGATGAAAGCAAAATCTTATAAAGGAATTGTAAACATCTGCTCAAGACACCCGACAACTTGGCCAAGATAAGTGAAGTAAGAGAAGACGTACAAGTTGAAAACAATTCACAAACTGACCCTGTTATTGACAATGAGTCTGAACTGTTTACTACAGACAAGGACTTCCCTAAAGAGGGTTTGTACTACAGCAGATCAGAAAGGTTGCTGAAGTGCCCTAAGAGACTGATCAATATATGTTAAGGTTGTGTTAAAGCAACCTGAAGGTTTGTTAAATTAGTTATTGTATTTGTTATAGTTTGTTAGTTTAAATTAATACTGTTTTAGTTCAATCAGCAATTTAGAAAGGGATCTAAAAAAGAGAGGATGTGCTGTTGAATAAGTTCTCTGGGAAGTGTTGAGATGCTGCACTTCTTGCACACTTTTCATGCAGTCTTTAGGGTTTCCTGTGACACACTCCCTGTTGGGACCAGAAACAAAGAAGCCCAGGTCAGGGTAGTCGTAGGCTGCAAACACAGAGAGGAGTAGACAGTTTGTTATCCTATTCTGTAAATAGTTCCTATTCATAATAAAGAGTTCATATAAGAGTCTGCTCCTCATAAATATAATACATTGCCATCCAATTTATAAGTTCTCAGCCATTTTGATTTTATGAATATTTCACCGGTGCAGTGTACAGTTATAGTAAGGCATATAAATATGCCATGCCAAGAGTCCTAAACTACTGTGAAACTAGAGGTAATGCAACCAATCACCACCGTTTAGCTATGCCTAATTTGCATGCAGCAATTTCATTGGTTGTGTGAGAGAGACTGCACAGATGGTGGATTACTTGGACCACTTGTCACCCACGTGTAACAGCACAGGGTTTCAGCTACTAGTCCATGATAATGTTCCTGCTCTACTGAACTCCCTGCCCAACATTTTTTGCACTCTTAGCCAAACCTATTTTAACTGATTAATTAGGTGTTTTTTACTGGAGATAACACAAGGCCTTTAGAGATTCACATAGCAAAACAAATAAGATACAAATATAAAAATGTATGTAATGATTTAAATCAAGAAAGGGATTTACTCTGCAATTCTGGGAATATATATTCTATTATGCTAATATGTACCAAACCACATTTTCTAGGTAGTAAGGAAAGACTTGACATGCTGATACATATGTTCTCATATGTCTATTTTAAAAGAGAGTTGCTTTTGGTGTATGTGGACTTTTACATGAGCAGGACAGTAACTGCAGTTATCTATTGTCAAATTAGCTCTGAATCTTTTAACTTAAAAAATACTTAAAAAAAATATTCCCTCCACCAAAGTGACAAGTTTTTTCAGGGAGATTCTAATGCACTTGTCCCCCTTTTCTTCCACATTTAGGCTATAACTTACACTGCTCAGGGATGTGAATTAGCCCCCATCCCCACCTCCAAGTGACATAAGTTACACTGACCTAAGAACCAGTATGGACCTAAGAGCCGGTGGTGTTGGCAGGCAAGCTGGAGTAATGTCAATGGCAGAGCTCTCTCCCGTCGGCTTAGAGCGTCTGCACTAGTTGTCCTGCTGTAGGCTCTGTAGTGTAGCCATAGCCTAAGTCTGTGCTGACTTCCTCAGTTCCTTAAGCACAACCATCAAGCTGCTGGCTAAGAAATAGCAGAAAAAGCAGGGACTAAAAGGAGGGCTCTGTTGCAGGGGACTGCATAATCTTCCAGTATTTTTTCCTTTTATCATCTTGCTTTATGAACTTCACAGCCTTTCTTAACAATAACATTTTTGTTATGTTAAAAGGGTTATCAAAGCCCTTATGTGGATTTAAAAGATTATCAAAATAAACACTCAGCAGTTTGCTAACACTTGTTTACTATAAAACAGCCACTACAATCCTGCCTCTAAAGTGGCCAATTAAATTGCTTTTTTAAACCAGTGTAGCTACATTGGTGCAAAAGGTTAGCAAGTAACAGATTGCTACTTTGCTGTGGTGATCCCTAAGAGTAGGAATTTCCTTTCCCAGGACGTGTCTCAGCTCCTCCTTCACCACACTTAGAACAATATCAAAAAACATTTCTACTTATTTTTTTTGGTTGGTTGGTTGGTTGGCTTTTTTGTTCATTTGTTTTGTTTTGTTACAAGTCTTGACCCTTTAATATTAAATTTTTCCTCTTTCTAGTCAGGTCTAGTCTAGCCTCTCCCCCATTTATCTACAGGTGGTTTTTTTTTATTATTTAGATTGCTGTTGGTTATGACTGTGCAGCAATGGTAACTGGCAACTCATAGGTGAGCTCTTTCAGATATTGCACTATGTATTCTAAAAATTCACCTACACACTGTAATTTCCCCCATAGCTCAGTCAAAAGCCATTGATTGACCAGGCAAGTCATAGCATTTTTTTTTTTAAATTAAGGATACCTTAATAGTTTGAAAACAAACTAAGATCCTATATAGAACTGAGAGAAGATTGGAATTTCTGTCCTGGAGGAAATTCTGGTATTTCAACATTTGTTTTCATCCCAAAATGGGACAAACAGTCAAAATATCAAAAAAAATTGTGGAATTAAAAGATCTGGAAAATTTCAATTCGGATATGTCAAAATGTTTTGTTTTCAGTCGATTCGACATTAAACCACATCTGCCTAAGGTGCCATGGTGATCATGGGAGTTGTAGTTTGAGTGCCTTATGGCCTCATTTCACACTATGAGACCGGCTTCCTGCTTGAAATACATTTCCCATTTTGCTTTGTCTGCAAAATGTCAACTGGCTGACTAACTGAAGTTACTCAAAAGTTTGGAATGTCAGAAATAAATTGACAATGATGGATTAGCTGGCAGACTGCAAGAGAAATGGTCAAAGGTGCAACTTTTCACATGGATAGCATATATATTTCTCCAAAGCTGATGCTATCCCCTAGTATGGCTGGCAGGTGGCATTCTAGGATTAATGTGACCATTTCAACACTAGAAAGAACTAAGTATATCACATCAGCAATATAGTAAGTTTTTTCCCCTCAGTTTTCACAGACAAGGTCAGCTCCCAGACTGTTGCACTGGGCAGCACAGTATGGGGAGGAGGTGAGCAACCCTCAGTGATGAAAGAACAGGTTAAGGACTATTTAGAAAAGCTGGACATGCACAAGTCCATGGAACCGAATCTATGCATCCAAAAGTGCTGAGGGAGTTGGCTGATGTGATTGCAGAGCCATTGGCCATTATCTATGAAAACTCATGGCGATCGGGGGAAGTCCCAGACGATTGGAAAAAGGCAAATATAATACCCATCTTTTAAAAAGGGAAGGAGAAGAATCTGGGGAACTACAGCCTCACCTCAGTCCCTGGAAAAATTATGGAACCGGTCCTCAAGGAATCCATTTTGAAGCATTTGGAGGAGAGGAAGGTGATCAGGAACAGTCAACATGGATTCACCAAGGGCAAGTCATGCCTGACCAACCTGATTGCTTTCTATGATGAGAAAACTGGCTCTGTGGATATGGGGAAAGTGGTGGGGGGATATGGGGAAAGTGGTGATATATCTTGACTTTAGCAAAGCTTTTGATACGGTCTCCGAAAGTATTCTTGCCAGCAAGTTAAAAAGAGTATGGATTGCATGAATGGACTATAAGGTGGATAGAAAGCTGGCTAGATCGTCGGGCTCAATGGGTAGTGATCAACGGCTCGATGTCTAGTTGGCAGCCGGTATCAAGAGGAGTGCCCCAGGGGTTGGTCCTGCGGACAGTTTTGTTCAACATCTTCATTAATGATCTGGATGATGGGATGGATTGCATCCTCAGCAAGTGCGTGGATGACACTAAGCTGCGGGGAGAGGTAGATATGCTGGAGGATAGGGATAGGGTCCAGAGTGACCTAGACAAATTGGAGGATTGGGCCAAAAGAAATCCGATGAGGTTCAACAAAGACAAGCGCAGAGTCCTGCACTTAAGATGGAAGAATCCCATTCACTGTTACAGGCTGGAGACCAACTGGATAAGCAGCAGTTCTACAGAAAAGGAACTGGGGATTACGGAGGACAAGAAGCTGGATATGAGTCAACAGTGTGCCCTTGTTGCCAAGAAGGCCAATGGCATATTGGGCTGATTAGTAGGAGAATAGCCAGCAGATCAGGAAGTGATTATTCCCCTCTATTCAACATTGGTGAGTCTACACCTGGAGTATTGTGTCCAGTTTTGGGCCCCCCACTACAGAAAGGATGTGGACAAATTGGAGAGAGTCCAGCAGAGGGCAACAAAAATATTAGAGGACTGGAACACATGACTTATGAGGAGAGGCTGGGGAAACTGGGATTGGATAGTCTGCAGAAGAGAAGAATGAGCGGGGATTTGATAGCTGCTTTCAACTACCTGAAACGGGGTTTCAAAGAGGATGGAACTAGACTGTTCTCAGAGATAGTAGATGACAGAACAAGGAGTAAAGGTCTCAAATTGCAGTGGGGGAGGTTTAGGTTGGATATTAGGAAAAACTTTTTCACTAGGAGGGTGGTGAAGCACTGGAATGCGTTACCTAGGGAAGTGGTGGAATCTCCATCCTTAGAGGTTTTTAAGGCCCGGTTTGACAAAGCCCTGGCGGGGATATTTAGTTGGGGATTGGTCCCGCTTTGAGCATGGGGTTGGCCTAGATGACCTCCTGAGGTCTCTTCCAACCCTAATCTTCTATGATTCTATAAGCTTGGAATTTTAAAGTCAATATGAAATACTAAGTTCCACTAACTGTGCTGCAAAACCAAGCTGCCTAGCTGACCTATAAGGAATTTTAAATGGGATGTGGAAAAGAAAGACAGTGGGTTTGTAACTTTTTTTATTTTACTCTTTCTGATTTATAAAGAAGAAACAAAATCTTGAAAGAATTCATACGCACATTAGAAATTCAAGATTTGTCTACCGTATTTCCACCTGAAGTCTTCCTGGATGACTAGAGAACTAGTTTAACATCACCAGTAAATGAAGTGAAATCTGAACAACTGGGAGAAGGGGTTTTTAGTCAGTCAATCAGTTTTAAACTAGTTGTTTTTGTTAATACCTTTTTAATTCAAAGGTGGTGGCAAACAGTTGAGAAGAAAAATATCCTTGTTAAAAATACAAATTTCATCATCCCTGTAATTAAGGGCTAAGATATTCCAGTCCTCTGGTTGTCCAAGTAGAGGAGAGATTTGTTTTTCCTCAAATTTTAGCAAAATACAAGTAGGGGGAAAAAACAACAACAAAATACACAAACAAAACAAAACAACATAAAACAGCAAACAGCTCACCTCCACACCTTTCAGTTGCTCTGAATATATCCTAAAGAAACAAAAAAAATGACAGTACCAATTTTCCCCCATCATTCCCTGTTACAAATTATTTAAGTGGTTTGGAAAACTACAAGTTGCCGTGACAATTTCATTAGCAGAGATACAAATGAGAGGTCTACAAGGGACTGTTACAAGTGCACAATTAAATTTCTTCTACTCACCCCCTATCCATCCAGCCATAGGTCATCTGTTTGGCTAGGGGATTCCTTTAAGTAGGGGTGACAAGGAGAGTCATCATGGAAAAAATAGTTATGTTCTGCATTTTTGGCAAAAAATAGCATCAAGCTATATAGCAACTTACTTTTGGCCTAACTTGAGTGAGAGCACATTTTGTTGCCACAATCAAAGCTTTATTTTTCCACTGGCTCATCAAACCACATACTAATGTGTCTTTATTAATTTGGGCTATTCTATGTTATATATATTTGACCATTAATTATGAACCCTAATATAAAAACCAATACGTTACAGCACAAATCTTCATAAATTTTACAATACTATTGTATTTTAAATTCCTTAAAATATTTTGCTTATTATAAAACAAATCCTTGAGCTGGCTGTTTCAGACAGTTTGCACAGTTAAAGAAAATTATGATTCAAATGAAACTTCTCACCTGAATCAGCTCAGAAATGTAGGCCAAACCCTTTGAAAACGAACAAAGGCCAAGTTCTGCTCTTCATGACAAACACTGTGGAGCTGCAGGTCAGGATCCTCAGCCCCAGCCAGCCCGGGTGCCCATGCAATAGGTTTTGGCCACTACCTCAGGATACGGAGGAGAATGGTGGGTGTGGCCTGCTGCTCCGCACTACACAGGGTTTTGGTTCACTAGCTTCACACTGTATGGAAACCCACTCTTCATGCCCACAGCCCAACTTTCTAGGGTGAGCTGCACAGAACTCCATGGGACACAGGAAAAGTCCACCTGCATAGGGTCTCTTGTTTTTATCTTGCATGTCACTGCAGAAAGTTTTAAGCTGTTTTGGGCCATACGTGCCCGTGTAGAGAGCACCACAATTCGGTCCTACAGAATGAATTTGCTTCACACAAAAACAGAGTAACAAATATACAGCCAATCGGTTAAATAGGATCAGTAAATTGTGGGGAACTATGCATGTTTAGTGGTTACACGTAGCATGACAGACACTCACATTGGGGCAGGATCTTGCGAGAAACTCCCTTTTTCAGCCATTGCAGGGAGAAATCACCAAGACAACATTACTTGGTGTCCAAAGCAGGTGCACACAAACCTCCACATTCTCCTCTTGTCAATGCAATCTATAGATTAGCACCACAGTTAGCCTTAAAAGAGAGGGTAATTACAAAACGGAGGCTAGATTTAGGGATTTAAATGAAGGAACAATAAAGACCCAGACTGGAGAACTGCACAGTATATGACTTTTGCAAGTCTACCAGGAACATTTGCATACACATAAAACAACTGTCCACAGCCTAAGGGCTACAAGAGAATGAAAAGAAACATAATATAATGCAACGTAGGAAATAACTACCTTCAATGCTCTGTGGACCCACTAGATTCATAGCCTGGTGTGCTGGATATTCTACTCGGGGTCTGGCAATGCCCAATTGTTCCATAACCCCATGAAGGAGTCTTTGAATATCTGCTTCAGAAACTCTATCTGGGGTCCTAGGACTGTGACTAGAAGCCAATGCCAATCCAAATGCTAGCAAAAATACGATGTTACAAAGCAACGTAGTTGTCATTCTGGTGGCCATTTTTAACCTGTGAAAATAAAATACATTAAATAGATGATAAATGATAAAGTGAGTAAAATATTGAATGCATATCTCAAAAGAACTTGTCGGGTAAGCTGCCATTATCAGCTAAAAGAATTTTTCAAACAGGGAGGAAAAATTTTGGGGGAGAAAATTTTGGGAGTCAGTAAACTGTTAATTTTTGCACAGCATTGATTCATAGCATTTATTAATTACCTTTCTGCCATGATAAAACAAAACAGACCCACTGATTCACTTTGGAAAACTGAAGGGTTAAAAGTCAGCTAGATATAGTTATAATGCATGGTTCTTCCTTCTCCCCTGTTTTAATTTAGTATTTTAAAGTATGTCATAAAGCTACAGTAGGAATACTAGGAATTGCTCTGTTTTGTGCTGTGCTTTTCAAACTTTACTCTTCCACTTGCTCTAAGAAATAAAATACTCCCAGGTTTGTTTGTTTTTTTTTTAAAGGGGTTGGATAACATTTTGATCTCCATCGCAGATTGACAACCCATCACACACGCTCCCTCTCTCTCATTTCTCCCCATCTAGAACAAACAGGCTTCATTTATTCCACTAGACTACGTTTCACCAAATGGCCGCTCTGCTTGCATGAGACAGGCACAGAATCCAGTCATGACCACCTGTCATTCTCTTTATAGGGCTACATTTTAAACAACCTGTTTGTCCTTTTTGGTCAGCTGCTGTCATAGGAAAATGGATTTATTGGCGTATTTTGGTTATGCTAATGAAAGTCTATATTATTCACTTGCCCTGCTTTTCCAAGCCAGAGACTTAAAGATCTGTTTCTCCCTTTATGGTATTTTTCCTTAATATAATAATGTACAGTAAAGTGACCTTGAGCCCTGAGGTAATGGCAAAAAAAATCCCACCTAAAAAAGCTGGAGAGAGGGAGAGAGAGAGAGAGAGATCCTGCTCCCTGTGTGTGGCTCCAGAATGCCCCACATCCCTGCTCTGTCACTTGATCTCCAGGAGATCTTCACCCCACTCACTAGCAGCAAGCTGGGGCACTGGAAAGAAAAATGGATCCTTTCGGGCTACTAGATAGATAAGCGGTAATAAATCTGCCTTCCTCCTGTGTGTGTGGCCGTGTCACGCACACACAGCCCTGTGCCCCTCCTCTCCGGCCCCGAAAGCCCCCCACCCTCGCGGAGTACTCCCTGTACGCAGAGCGAACCCCCTCCGCAGGGCTGAGCGGCATCGGGGTATCAAACACCTGCCCCCCGCGCCCCTGCAAGCCGCCGTGGAGGCCGCCCCGGCTGAGGCACGGGCCAGACGCGCGGCACTCACCGCCCGGCGCTGCGCTGGGGAAGGCGAGCTCTCGCTGGGCAGATGTGGGGTGGCACCGGCTGACTGAAGCGCCGAGCAGAAGGAGGCGGCGGCCTGTGCTGTGCCCATTCATGCGCAGTCCCAGCCCTCTTCCCCCGCCTTGCTTTGCCCCTGCGGCAGGTGCGGGGGGAAGGTGGTCATGTCAGCAGCATCCATTGCAGCGAGCAGCTGCCGCGCAGCGACGAGGCATGGCCGGGCCCCCTCTCCGCCCACAGGGCCGCCTAGGCACCCAGCACCCTCTATACACAACACCGCGTGTGGGTCACACACGCCCCAGACACACAAAAGCTGACCTCCCACAGTTACCTACCCAACACGGTGAAGTGTGCGTATAGTTCCTACATACAGCCCCCCCAACCCCCCATGATGTGCTTTCACACACAGGGACTGCACAGTGCAAACATAACACAGACCAGTAGGTGAAAATCTGAACAAACTAGACGGGGCGGAGGGTGTTAAAGGGCAGCTTTTTGCTCTCTCTGAGACTGAAAGGGACACCCATAAATCTCCTGGACGATTCGGCAAGCCATGTTCAACCGCTCTTCAAGTGGGTTTGAACGGAAAGACCATGCTGCTGCTAAATAGGTTAGGTAATCAGCAACCCAGAGTGCCTCAAGGGAAAACAGCCAGGCCATGTAGGTGGAAGAAGCCAGGGTAAGAGACACCCTAAAAAACTCCTCTCTAAACAGATCTAACTGTAATGGGAAAGCAGATGGCAAAAGTAGCCTGGAAGGTGTTTATGGGATAACTTATCTACAGAAAGAGTGAACAATTATTTAAATTGGACTTTTCCCACATTCCCAATTAGGTTTTTTGACTAACAGTTGTTCAGAATCGATTTCCTGCCTGTAACTCGGTAGGGGACAACCATACAAAGTGACTGTTGATGTGAGTGCTGTAGAAGCCGGTGCCTTGGCTGAGCAAATTTGTAGAGTCACCTATCATGGAGGACACAATTGCATCTGATTAAAGTATAGTTGCAGTGTTGTTGTAGCCATGTTGGTCCCAAGATATTAGAAAGAGAAAGCAAGTGAGGTAATATTTTTTTAATCGAATCAACTTCTGTTTGTGAAATAGACAAACTTTCAAGCAACTCAGCGCTCTTCTGCAGGTCTGATTAAAGTAGCAAGATTGAGTGATAAAATTCAAAGGAAGGTTTGGCTAAATGAAGACCTTCATCATTTATTTGTGTGCTTGAAGAATAGTAACTATTTAAAAAGTGAGTTTACAATGTACAACACCATCCTTACCTGAGGAATAAGAGCACCTAATTGTTCACCCAGAGCAAAGAACATCTCCAAAGAGAACTAGCCTCAGCAGCTGTGCTCCACACTTCTGGTGTTTTGTTTTTTAAGATATACTTTGATCAATGCACTTATCCCTTCCAGGGATCTGCTTCAGCTGGGTAGTTTCTTATGCTTTACATGAGGGCCATGAGACTTTCAACAGGATGTTTTCAAAATCCTGCTCTACCACTTTCAACATCAGTGGTTGCCTCACTAGTTCTCTCAGGCTAGGGTACAATGAAGAACTTTTCCAAGTTATTTACACATTCTGCTTGGTTAAAGAAGTAAACTCACAACTGTCAGGGTCAGAGTAACTCCAGGATGAATGTTAAAAGAAATTACAGATGATGACAAAGTAACTGGGGGGAAATAGGTCTCACTAACACAGTAACAATATTTGCCACAGTGAATGTGAATTTATGCCTTTTGCAGAAGAGATATTTTCCAATAGTCAAACTGAACATACATTTAGTAGAGATAAACTAGACATTAAAACAGGAGAATGTCTTGCTTAAGCCCCAGAGTAATTCACAAACAAGGGGAAGATAGGCATTCAGTGGACTAAGTCATGTGTGTGGTCCAGTCCAGTAGGCATGCTCATAGGCTACTTACTGGCTCAAGTCCCGTTAAAATCAAGGGGAAACCATACACCCTATAACCTTTACCCCAGCCATTAGAGCACTCACCTGGGATGTGAGACCCAGGTGCAATTCTTCTTTCTGCCAGCAGGGGAGAAAGAATTTGAAGAGGGTTCTGCTACCTTCTAGCTAGATGTCCTAACACCTGGACTACATACAGAGTCAGTATCATGCTCACTCTTTCTGCCTCAATGACTGTTTAAGTATAATATCTACAGTCGTTCAGGCAGAGAGAGAGACTCTGCAGTGCAGTGGTTAGGGCACCTACTGGGGAAGTAGGAGAGCCCAAGTCCAGTCCCCCAGCACCACTCTACCATTAAACAGGAGACTGAGGGAACTTCCCACAGCTAAGTGGTTAATGCCCTTGCCTAAGAGGTGGGAGATCCCTATTCAAACCTTCTCCCTAACTCTGGCAGAGACGGGGGTGGGGGGGAATTGAAATTGGGTCTCCCCCTTGCCCAGGGAAGTGCTTTAACCACTGGGCTGAAAGTTATGAGGCATTAGCACCACCTCCTCCTCCTTCTCTGGCCACTTTGTGCAAATCAAGGTAGGCACCTAACTCATTCCCTCACAGAGCAGCTCAGGCAGCTGGTTCCCATTCCCAGATCGGTGAGCAGACACAGTCACATCCCTACAGCCTGAATTTACACACCTGTCTTTGAGAGAGGTGCAGGGTTTGCATACACCCTTGCTATCAGCATCTCCTATTGGCCGGGTTAGGCAGAGAGTCTCCTGACATGCTGGCTTTTGTGGATTGCATTCTGAGGCACCTCTCTCCCTATTCATTGCATAGGGAACCTAGGCACCTAATTCAGGCTTGCTGGATCACAGTGTTGTCCCTGTGATTTTTTCTAGGTGCCTAAAAGTTAGGCACTGTGATACTCAGCACTGCAACACCCAAGTCCCTTTGGGGATCTAACCCCTAATGTTTCAGGAAAGTGTAAAACCGGGTTTTATGCTTAGTTGTAGAGTAAGATGGCCACAGTTAGCCCTCTTCATGTAAGTGGCAACTTTTTAATAAAAGTCTGCTTGTTGGCTACATTGCACCGTTTACATAAAGGAGTTTTACTCCATGAACTTTCAAATGGTTCTTCAAAAATAATGGGTAGTTGTAAAAAGCTAATCATAGCTCAGTTACTCTGTACACCAGTGCTCCCAAAATTGTGGGGCACAAACCCCTACGGAGGGCATGGAGGAACATGGGGGACGGGGGCATGGCAGGGCCCAGGACAACCACCACATAGGAGGAAGGCCCTGCTCTGCCCTTAGTTCCTCTCCAGCCCCACTCCTGGCCACGGCCCTGCTCCCAGCCCCAGGCAGGCACAGACAACTTCACTACTGGTAATGGGGGGCTGACACTAGCGTACACTAATTAGCACAGACAATAAGGTAAAACAAGTGCATAATTTAGGTCAACAACTGATGGAAGGTTGGAGTAGTTGAGGCTTTGTACCATTACATAAATGCATTAAGTACAATTCTGCACCTACACAGGCCCAGCTGGTCAGTGATTCCAGGATTTACATGGCAAAGCACAACCACAACAGAGGGAGCTGAGTAGGAAGACTTGTGGAGAGAGGTAACATATCCATGATGCGAAGCAAATAAAAAGGACATTAGCCTTGTATAATTATATATATATAATATATAATATATAATTATATATATAATTGTATAATGCATCTATTTCTTGATTAGTACCCAAGGAAATGGCAGAAGCCCAAGATTACTTAAATCTTAACTGGACAAAGAGTAGATCTCAGTCCTGCAGTGGAGAGGGGAGTACATGATGTGACAGAGTTTTTCGCAGCCAATTTATGTGGTTCTATAGTATTTTGCATGTAATGGCATTAAATGTGAAATTAGTGCATTAATTCTAATAGAATCCTACAAAACTCCATGTGAAATGGGAAATTTGAGGGAGAGTGGTAATTTGGTAGAGTGAATATGGAAGTGTCCTTATATTTGTGGAGTATTCTGGATATTGAGATAAGAAAGGCCTTTGGGGTGAGGGATGGGTATTACCATGGCCCCTAGAGCCTGCCCTGAAGGTCCTTATTTGCCTGTCCAGCTACAACTCCTTGATGGCTACCTTAGACTAGCTAAGCGCATGAAACAATGTTGCCACAGGCAAAAGACTCTGGCAGTGTGGTTGTGAAGGTTTAGGTCACTCAACCTCCATAGTTGGAGGCACAGCATGAATAGTGTACCAAGATGTTTTGCCATACTTCCATTGACTTATTTTAATTTTCTTTTGGGGGCAGGTTGTGTTGTATGGAGGGTCCTACCTTTCCCCTAAGGAAGCATGGGGGAATTTGGTTCAGCTCACAAACCTTCTCACAGGTGGTGAGGTAGGCATCTATATCTCCCCCCCTCCTGGAATGGGGCTAACAATTTAGCATCTATTGCCCCTGCAAGGTGGGCACCCCCACGGTTTCTCCCCGCTTACCGTTCTCTGTTGTCTCTCATTCCTCTGCTTCTCCATGTGCAGTTCAAGCTGTTGCTGCTTTTCATGTTCCTTGTTCATTTTCCCACTCTCTACTAGTAACCAGGGCCTCAATCTCTAGACTCTGCTTCTCTACATAGAGCCTCTCTGCATCTAGCTTTAGCCTTTGCCACTCCAACGCCAGAGATGGGGAACTGGCCCATGCAGACACCTGGCTGCTGTGGCTACTAGTTGCTGTTCTTGGGCTCTCTCAGACTCTTGCCTGGGGTGGACCTCAGCTCTGGGCCCAATTATTCTGCTTCAGCCATGCAATCATCTGTGCCTTAACCTCCCAATACTTAAGCCTCTCCCCCGCACAGCTCAGCAATGTCCTTCTTAGGGAAGTGGGTATAGGCCATTTTCTTGCTGTATCCTCCGTTTTTACTGCTGCAAGTCACTTGTTGCAAAATACTCTCGGTGCACCAGCTTTTGTTTCCAGTCACATCCACAGGGTCTAGTCTATACCTCAGCTTATCACCAATCTTTTGGGAGTGACCGCTTTTTTGTGTCAGGCCCCAAGAACCTACACTGTTCCATAGGGGTTGGACTGTGGCCTCTAAGACTCAGACTGGATCTTTGGTGCCAGAGATCCTTGTTTCTCTTTGTGGCTTCCTGCAGCTAATCCAGACCCCTGCACTGGGCAGCACAGCATAAGGAGGAGGTAAGCAGCCTTCTGTGGAGAAAAATGGTTCAGGACTATTTAGAAAAGCTGGATAAGCACAAATCCATGGGGCCAGATGTGCTGCATCCAAGAGTGCTAAAGGAGTTGGCAGACGTGATTGCAGAGCTATTAGCCATTATCTCAAAAATTCATGGCAATTGGGGGAGGTCCCAGAAAACGGGAAAAAGGCTAATGTAGTGCCCATCTTTAAATCAGGGAAGGAGGAGGATCTGGGGAACTACAGACCAGTCAGCCTCACCTCAGTCCCTGGAAAAATCATGGAGCAGGTCCTCAAGGAATCAATTCTGATGCACTCAGAGGAGAGGAAAGTGATCAGGAACAGTCAGCATGGATTCACCAAGGGCAAGTCATGCCTGACTAACCAATTGCCTTCTCTGATGAGATAACTGGCTCTGTTGATGAGGGGAAAGCAGTGGATGTGTTATTCCCGGACTTCAGCAAAGCTTTTGATATGGTCTCCCACAGTATTCTTGCCAGCAAGTTAAAGAAGTATGAGCTGAATGAATGGACTATAAAGGTAGATAGAAAGCTGGCTAGATCGTCGGGCTCAATGGGTAGTGATCAATGGCTCCATGTCTAGTTGGCAGCCGGTATCAAGTGGAGTGCCCCAAGGGTCGGTCCTGGGGCCGGTTCTGTTCAATATCTTCATTAATGATCTGGAGGATGGCGTGGACTGCACCCTCAGCAAGTTTGCAGATGACACTAAACTGGGAGGAGTGGTAGATACGCTGGAGGATAGGGATAGGGTCCAGAGTGACCTAGACAAATTGGAGGATTGGGCCAAAAGAAATCCGATGAGGTTCAACAAAGACAAGCGCAGAGTCCTGCACTTAGGATGGAAGAATCCCATTCACTGTTACAGGCTGGAGACCAACTGGATAAGCAGCAGTTCTACAGAAAAGGAACTGGGGATTACAGAGGACAAGAAGCTGGATATGAGTCAACAGTGTGCCCTTGTTGCCAAGAAGGCCAATGGCATATTGGGCTGATTAGTAGGAGAATTGCCAGCAGATCAGGAAGTGATTATTCCCCTCTATTCAACATTGGTGAGTCTACACCTGGAGTATTGTGTCCAGTTTTGGGCCCCCCACTACAGAAAGGATGTGGACAAATTGGAGAGAGCCCAGCAGAGGGCAACAAAAATGAATAGGGGACTGGAACACATGATTTATGAGGAGAGGCTGAGGGAACTGGGATTGTTTAGTCTGCAGAAGAGAAGAATAAGGGGGGGATTTGATAGCTGCTTTCAACTACCTGAAAAGGGGTTCCAAAGAGGATGGATCTAGACTGTACTCAGTGGTAGCAGATGACAGAACAAGGAGTAATGGTCTCAAGTTGCAGTGGGGGAGGTTTAGGTTGGATATTAGGAAAAACTTTTTCACTAGGAGGGTGGTGAAGCACTGGAATGCATTACTTAGAGAGGTGGTGGAATCTCCTTCCTTTGAGGTTTTTAAGGTCAGGCTTGACAAAGCCCTGGCGGGGATAATTTAGTTAGGGATTGGTCCTGCTTTGAGCAGAGGGTTGGACTAGATGACCTCCTGAGGTCCCTTCCAACCCTGATATTCTATGATTCTATAAGGAGGCTTATACTGTATCTCTTCAATGCTCCCAGTATTTACAGCGACACAAGCAGCCATTCCAAAACAAGGTAACTATTTATTAGTCACCCAGCATAATGAACCTGAAAAGGTTATCAAAGAGAGGCAGCAGTTATGCCATAGCCCATCCTACCCAAGCTGTGATGGACTCCATCCCTGGCTTTGTCTCCTTTCCCCCTGTGCCCAGGTCAGAGCTTCCAGCCTCTTCCAGAAGCCTATTCTTTATCATCCCCTGGTCACAGTTCAGTCCTTTCTTCCCTAGGCTGGACCCTACTGAGTTCACATTCTCCCCCCCCCCCCCCCCAAGCTTCCTGCTATCATCATCATCATCATCGGTAATCCCTCGAAAAAGTTATTTTTCCTTCCTTCTCTCTCTTTTTAGCTTTGAGGGCAAGGCACTTCTCAAAACGGGCTACTGCCTGATGGAGGATGTGATGCCACTGGGATCGGTTGGTGGCTTGCTCCTCCCAGCTTGTGACAGCCACATCAGTTTTCTTGAGATACGCTTTCAGGGTGTCCTTGTAGCATTTCCTTTGACCACCATGGGATCTCTGACCATGTGTGAGCTAAGAGTAGAGGGCTTGTTTTGGGAGGCAAGAGTCTGGCATCTGCACACAATATCCAACCCAACAGAGTTGGTGCATGAGGATCATTGCTTCAATGCTGGTGACCTTGACTTCACTGAGGATGCTGGCATTAGTGCAGCGATCTTCCCACTTGATGCAAAGGATCTTCCACAGGCATCATTGGTGATACCTCTCTAGACTCTTGAGGATCTGTTGATGGGTCACCCAGGTTTCGCATCCATAAAGGAGTGTAGGAATAACAATTGTTTTATACACCTGGATCTTGGTGTCCTGCCATAGATCCTGCTATTGAGTGTCAATTCATAAATCATTGGAGCTAGCATTGTCTCTTTGGATGCCTTGTTGATCTGGATTGGTTTCAGCCACTTCCTTAACAACTCATTCACTCCCACTCATGTCTGCCCTGACAGGGGCCCCATTTAGGGAGGGCAGGGGTGCACCCACCCCCCCACCTGCAGAGTTTTGTACCAGAGGTCTGCTTGTAGGCCAAGCCCCAGCCCCAGGCAGAGCTCTTACCTGAAGCACAGTGCAGCAAGGTCCCTTCCTCCTGAAGTCCGGGTTCTCCAGCTACTGCCACTGTGGTCAATTTCTTCTGCTGCGTTAGCTCATCCACCCTGCCTGCCTCCACCAATCAGCTGCTGAGATGATATGGAGTGACTTAACTGACCTGGGGCAAAGAGAAGGGGGGTGGTCCCTGGGAGGGGTGTGCTCAGGGCCTCTGCGGGTGGGGAAGGCAAGGACGGGGTCACTCAGCGTGAGAGCAGGAGCACAGGGGCTCCAGTGGTGGTGGTGGGAATAACACAGGGCCTCCAGGCTTGGGGAGGGGGAAAGAGAGTCATTCTCCAAGGAAAGGGAGAGGTGAGGGCATATGGCTGTGCCCTGAGGGAGGGACCAATGAGTGTGGGAGGAGCAGATGAGGGGGAACAGTTCCTGGGGCAAGGATCCTCAGAGTGGGGAGCTAGGAGCAGCTAAGTGGGTCTTGGAGTCAGTTTACCCTCAAAGAAGCAGGGAGTACCCCCCCCCCCCCCACCTCTCCCTGAGAATAGACTGAGGGCAGACCTTTCTGGTCCACAGTTGTCATGGCCAGCAGTGGTTGCAGCTTCAAGGACAGGTATGTGTCCGTGCTGTGCGTCAGCTTCTGCCACCAGGGGCTGAGCTTGCAGAGGGGATGAAGGCTGTGCTGCTGGCCAACACAAAGATTGATCTGTAATCCACCAGCATCCCACACCCAGGTAAGTCCCCTTCAGCTACCACTAATGGGCATCTCAACAGCTGACTAATGTTATAGTAGCCCCCAAAGACCTTAAGCAGGAGTCCCCCATTGTGCTAGATGCCATACAAACCATTAAGGTGGCCCAGTTCCTGCCCCACAGATCTCAATCTAATCCTTATAATTCCCTAGGGCAGGCAGGCAAGTATAATTATTCTCATTTTAGAGTAATAAGAACTGAGGCACAGCATTCAAACAGAAAATGGTACTTTAAAAAAAACAAAAACACATATATACAGACCCTGAATAACAAATGAGAAAGAGAGTCTTAACTTTAAAATGAGGAGCTTTCTTGGCGTTTGGTTTTAAATATTCCCTTGTGAGAACGACAATTCAATCACTGTAGTATTGTGCTTAAGAGTCTTCTGGAAAGTAACTACCCTTTAAACAGAAGTGAAAGGGACTTGAAAGTGTCAGTTGCACTCCTGTTTAAAGTATTTCCAATCTATTATTATTCGTAGTAGGGTAACACACCTAGAGCCCCAGCTAGGTGCAGTATAAACTCAGGAGGCCTTGCCCTCTTAGGATGTATCCAAAAGTTAAATGATCTATTCCAATCTTGGTAAACTGCAAAAAGTAAGTAGCCTAAATGATGGAAAGTAATCTAGATTTTTCTACAATTGTTGAAATCAAGAGTTAGTAACAAAGTAAAAATATACCTATTACAATTTTAAATCTAACCAGTGTCCCTTAAAACTGACTTGCCACAAGATGTCAGAACATGTTAATATTAGAGCAGGAAATGTATCTCATCCCTGATCCCCATTCTGCTACTTTACCCTCAAGACTGCACACTCTCCTAGCTAATTGCTGACCAGTAGTTACAAGCACCATGAACTGTTTGTTAAGGCACAGCAGGAGCTACACCTGAGGGTACTTGAGGTAGGGAGATTATGTGAAATTTACTAGTCATACAGGTATGACTCCCTCCGAAAACAGCATGCAAGATAGGGCACTGTAGTGGAAACACTGGAAGCTATTTCAGCACCATCAGCTAGCAGAGCAAAGGCTTGATGGCAAGGTTAAAGAGCTATTCCTTTCTGTTGAGGCTCTTGGTTTTGGAAAGAACATTCAAGATTTTGCATAGTGCTTCAGAACTGCAACATGAAAACCTAAATTTATCCAGTGCAATGGAATCAGTAAGAAGCAATATTGCTGCTCTTCAACAAATGAGAGTATCTGAGAGCCAATGGAAGGAGTTATGTGAAGCTAAAATCATTGCCCAGGAACTTGAAATTGCTATTCCAGGTCAGAAAGTTGCAACTGCTGAGCACAGCAGTACCAAAGACCACCTAAGAAAATATCCTTCAAACTGGCCTTGTTTTTTTTGTTTCTAGTACACTGGGCCTGTCATCTACAGATGGTCCCAAGAGCACTCAAGAATCTATAATCTGATTTCTACTATCCTGTTCTGGACAGAATTCTTACTGAGATTGATAGATGATTCGCCCTCAACTGGAGTTTGCTTTCTACACTGCTTGTGAAGAAAAGAATTAGATGGTTAATTTGTTCCAGAAGTGTTTAAAGGTAAATAAATTATTGAAAACGTAACACTTCCAACATGAGCTAAAACAATGGTGAAAATTTTCTTGATTATGAGAAACGGAAAGTAATTGTAGATTCAGCAGGCACCAATTTCGGTGATCTGGATGGAGAAGTCAAAGTTGCCAAGAAGCACATTGTATGCACATACAAACCAATACTTCAATTTCTGAATTCTGGAATGTTCTCAACGACTTACCAAGGGGTTAGTCTTTGTTGTCTATTGTAGATAGTGGGGTGAGCAATCCAGTTTCTACAGCATCAAATGAGAGGTACTTCTCTGTGCTCAAGAGACTAAAGGACTACTTAAGCTCCACAATGGGAGAAATTAGCAAGTCACTTACGTGTTTCTAATTTTAGCCTGTGAATGTGAAGCTTCAAAAACACTTAGATAATCAACAAGGCCATTGACAATTTTGTCAAGATGAGACCACACTATTATCCATAGTTTTAGCTCATGTCTGAAGTGTTTTAAATAATTTATTTACCTTTAAACATTTCTGGAACAAAATTAACCATCTAATTCTTCTCTTCACAATTTGGAACATAAGCCATTTAAAAATATAATTGCAGGAGTAAAAAGATTTTAAGCAGATTTTATTTCTCTGCTAAAGATAGCATACAAAGTATCAAAGTTGTGTTTCTGATACCTATGTTAAGGCTCTAAAACGGATACCTCAAGGTTTGGGATTAGGAATATCTTTCTGTATTATTTCCTGATTGTTCTTAACTGAAATTAAAATACAGCTTTAATTGGTGTTTATGTATATACATACATATTGATTTTTCTTTACATAAGAATTAGATACTGTGCTCCTGTCAGCTAATTTCTAAGTTATTAGCTGCAAAAATGTAGAGGTTTCCAGTGCCTGAGTAGCCCCTGTAATCACAGTTAAAGTTACCCCCGTACCAAAACCTGAAATGGCATCCTGAGAGCAAACAATCCTTTTTCCCTACTAGGTGGCAATGTAATGTGTAGGAGAGGGGTGGGCAAACTACAGCCCCTCAGGGCTTTGGATCCGGCCCGTGGGACTGCCCCCCATGGTGCCGCAGGCCCCGTGCCACTCTCAGAAGCGGCCAGCATCACGTCCCTGGGGGCCCGGAGTGGGGTGGGGTGGGGGGAAGAGGGCTCCGTGCGTTGCCCTTGCTTCCAGGCACTGCTCCCCGCAGCTCCCATTGGCCGGGAACAGGGAACCGCAGCCAATGGGAGCTTCGGGGGAGGTACCTGGAGGTGTGGCAAGGGCAGCCCGTGGAGCTCTGTCCCCCCCTCCCCCAGGGGCTGTGCAGAGATGTGGTTCTGGCCACTTTCCGGAACAGCACGGCCACTGCCCTGGCCCCGGTGCGTGCCGCTGCCACCCCGGAGCCACCCCCTAACTCCCTAAGCCCCCTGCCTGCACCCCAAGCCCCTGCTCTGAGACCTCTGCTGCACCCTGCACCCCAACTCCCTGCCCTGAGCCCCATTGCACCCCAACCCCCTTCCCTGAGCCCCCTCATACACCTCACACCCCTCCTCTGTCCCAACCCCTTGCCCTGAGCCCATTCCTGCACACTGCACCCCCTCCCACACCTCGCACTCCTTCCTGCGCCCCAACCCCTTGCCCTGCATACAATTTCTCCACCAGATGTGGCCCTTGGCCCAAAAAGTTTGCCCATCCCTGGTGTAGGAGAAAACTGAAGCACACAGACTTTGTAAAAATATCATAAGAAGTTCCCACTTCACCACATCTGGGTTTTATCATCTTCAGTGCGCCAAAGACATGGTTTAATGGCGCCCAGCAAAGCAATAAATTGCTTGTAAGCAGCATCTGGCTGAATAGGATACAGACAAGGCCTGGAGCTAAAGCAAAAGTGGCTGGGAGAAGCAACCATATTTGTGGCAAATATGAATATCTGTCCCTTTGAATGTGCAGGTACCAGATTTGTTACATGTCGCCAGGATGTTACAACTATCTCTTTTCAAAAATCTATCCAGAAATGAAGCGGATGAAAAAGCTGGCACTTTACTAGATGTCCCTCAATGGCTGCCTGTTTGAGTGAAATCTAAGGGTATGTCTACGCTGCCATTAAAAACACTAAGCAGGCTAGTGCCGGCTGACTCAGGCTCAGGGGTGGTTTAACTGCAGCGTAGACATTCGGGCTCACACTGGACCCTGTAAGGTGGGAGGGTCCTATAGCTCAGGCTGCAGCCTGAACCTGAACATCTACACTGCAGTAAAACAACCACTTAAGCCTGAGTCAGTTATCACCAGCCAACCACTTGTGTCTAATTGGAGTGCAGACATACCCTAAGAAGTTGAAGGCTCTGTAGGATAGAAACAAGGACCTGAACTGTATGTACTTGACCATATACTTCTTGGCCCATAGCTTTCTCTTGCACTTGTGAGTAGACATTCTTGTGCTCCAGTCATCTTTCTACGAAAAAGAGTGTGCTGCTACGGAAGTCAATGTAAAGGCCATTTAGCTTTGGAATTCACTCCTCTCCATAGGCTAACAGAGCCCAAATCTGTTGCAGGTTAGAACAGTGGGAAGCATATCTATTCCCCCTGGCTTTTAGAGAGGGCACAGCATCAGGAGGATGAGGACTTTTCATTGCCTATTATCTGCCTGGCTTTTGGCAGTCAGAGGTTTGGTGAAAATGATGAAGTTGTAAAAATTGGGTTTTTAAATATAGTCAAGAGGACATAGAGCCCTGGATAGGACTTAAAGGATACAGAAACTCTGACATCTCAAATGTCCTTTGTCATTTTTTCTACATAGGATATGGAATCAGTGTTGTAGAAAGAACATTCACAAACAAGGGACAAAAAAAGCTGTTAGACTCAAAACCAAGTACATACCAAAACGCTCTTATGTTCTGGCAGCAAACAAGCTACACGTACAGAAATCAGTAATGGAAAAGTTTCAAGTTTTTACTCTTAAATAATTTTATAATGAATATGACATAGATATAAGCAGTTTTAATGCTAAGATAGATGTAAACATCTGTTTGTGCAAATGAACTTTTAACAGTATGGCTTTTTACTTTTGTCTTCCATTATTTCAGCAATAGCGTACTTTAATCTACTTTTGCATCATATGATTAGCTACATAAAATTACTCCAGAAAAAAATAGCCTCATTTGCGCTATTAACTTAACATTATTTTACAGCTTGACTGCAAATGAAGATATCAGGTAAACATAACAGAACACACCCATGCTGCCAAGTGTACTGTACAAAAATTTTTAATACTTCAGTATCTAATTGCATATTTGTTTTCCATATGCTCAACCACTTCTCCAATTTGTGTGCACGAATGCTTAGATAGGAATAGGTCTGTATAGACAAAAAGTGCACCTATCAAGTGGAAAAAAAGCCATAGGTACCCTGACTTACACCAAAAGCAATATATACCCTGGCCACACAGGAATTGGAGCAGTAGCAAAGTCTACATTGATACTGAAGTTTGAACACTGACAAGTCTCTTTTTGATTGTAGTGTTTTAATACAGTTAAAGAATTAAGACAAGTATAGTAAATGGAAAAATGTTTCACATGTTTTGATGGTCAGCAATAAGCCATTTTGCTTTTGGATGTGTTGGTTTTGTTTTTAAATATCTAGCAATTTTCTCTTAAAGAAATATTACTACTCTCAACTGGAAGCTGCAAGATTTTGAAATGCCTCAGGCTCACCTGTTATTTCTAAAAAGATCTGACTCAGTGTCTGAGATAGCGATTCATAACCTATTGTAACTGGTTTCTATATGTTTTTAAACTAGATTTTTCTAATTTTTAAAAATCTAGTCAAAATTAAAATGAGCAGCTGACTAGTAATCGTAAGAAGCCACAGTAAACGGAAAAATACCTAATATCATACAAAGAATAAAGTTTACTTGTACAAGTTCAAAATAAAATAAAATAAAATCCTATTTTACAAAAAAGCAGAACTAAGAATCACGTATCGACTTTATTGACTCAATTGTTCTAGAACTACCTTAACATTCTTTGAGAAAATCATCAAATTAGTACTTATAAGTCTACAGGTTTAGCAGTTGGCAGGAGTTTTGCTTTTGATATTGGATTCTTTGGAGATCCCCTGTATCGAGCCTTTTCTTTTCCTGTCGCACTTTTCCTGAGGGTACTTTTATCTGGTGTGGCAATCAGAAAGTTTATACTTGAGTTCATTTTTACAGCAGCTTTTGGTGCTTCATGATTGGTTAGATCTTCTAGAACAGACTTTGATGGGTTACCAATAGTCACTTTCTGTTTGCAGATTCTAACTGTTTTCACAGAAGTATCAGCCTGCTCTAGCGAATTTATCAATTTTGAAGATTTGGATGCTAAGTCTAGTTCAGATGATGTAGAAACTTGTGTGCGTGTAGTTTCACAATAGAGCAATGAAACTGTGGAATTCTTTGAGAACTTTTCTGTACAGGAGGATAGTGCAGTATCATAGCTTACGGATTTAACAAGAGGAGAACAAACATCCCCAGGTTTTGCCAATTTATAGCTTACAGATTGTCTGTTAGACTCTAAGAGGGAGTTTATCCTTCTTACAGACTGGCGGACAGGAGTACGTTGAAACTTAAGAGGTGGTTTAGTTTTGCTTGCGGAACAGGGATCGTTTAATGAAAGTTTGTTGAACCAGTGTACGTGGTCAGAAACCTTTCCATAGTCAGAAACCGGTAAAGTTTTAGGTACAGTATTATCATAACTTCCAGTCTGCAAGTACTGTTTGCCAGGACTGTTTTTAGACTCCAACAACCGTGAGACAGGGCGCTCCCCAGCCGCAGTAGGCTCACTGTTTTCTTTTTCTGAATTACGGGACTTCAGCTCGCAATTTTCAACAACTCTTTCTGACTGTTCCAGTTCCTCACTCTCTTTTCTTCTGAGGGAATCTATTTTCTTTAAATTATCTTTTGAATAACTATTCTGAAAAGTTAACCTGTCCTCCCTGGACATTACCTGAGGCATACTAAGTTCTGGTGCATCTTCCATGCCCAATTTCTGTGTCTGAAGTTCAATCTCAATAGGATTTTGGAAGCACTTTTCCTCCACAACCTTGATTTCATCTTGACTTGATTGATATTTGTCAGTGGTATAAGATTTATTAGCAAACTGGTTAAACTGATCCTTAGATTTTTCAGCTGCCAGACTTTCAGCTGAAGTTTCAACAAGATCCTTCTCTTGACTAACATCTGTTAGACAGGGATTTTCACTTAACTTTTCTTCTGTTAAATCTGATACAGGAGACTTTGCATCACCTATTAAATTTTGAAGATTGCTTCCAGATTCAGAAAATGCTTTTTTAATTTTCAGTAACGTTTCTGTTGTCAAGTTATTCTCATCCACACAAAGCGAGTACTCCCGCAGACTATTATCTTGCTTATGATTTGCAGTAGTGGGCCTTAAGTCATCTGGAATGGCAGGTGGCTTTCCAACAACAAGAACAGGTTCTGAAAAACAGCCTTCTGCTTCAAGATATCCCACGAGACTTGCCTCATTGTTGCTGGTGCCATGAGAATCTGTAATATTGGGTCCATTCCAAGACATTCGGTAATTTGCTTTTTCATGTTTTGGAGTTAGCAAGTTCTCCTCCGACTTGCTCATTATTTGTGAACCTTGAGAGAAGTTTGATAGAATTATTTCTTTAAAAATATTGGTTAGCCTTAGTACTCATAGAACATTAACTAAACCAGACAAAACTCTTGCTGATAACTCAAGTTATTAAAAAAAATTACGAGTTTAAAGCCATGCCATTCACTGAAATTGAGAAACTTACACTATTTTCTTTCAAAGAAATGAAAGTCCTTCATAAACAGGTTACAATATTAAAGAGAGCAATTAGGTTCAAGCGTCAAAGAAGCAAGGCATGATATAATGCAAATATTTATTTTTATACATACAAAAACTGGTCTCTAATTGGTTAATATAAATTATCTGTTGCTTCCTAAGAACCTTTAATATTGTCTGTCTGCTTTTCACTTTCAGTGCTTTCAATAACTAAAGATATCAAAGCAATCATTAGGTTTTTAAGCTATCCTTACCCCACAAAAATACAAGCTCTCTCTTTTTAGTTATATTCAGTAAGTATTGCAAGACATTTACCTTTCTTTGAGAATTGTTCACTGACACATGTGCTGAAAAGTGTATCTGTCTTTACAGATTCAACTCTGTTTTCCAAGTCTTGTTGACTTGCAAGTCGCCGGCCAATATTTTCAGATCCTTTACCAACTGGACATCCAGTTAAAATATTCTTAAGCAGGGGGGAGGGGGAGAAAGAAAACTACTCTTAATCTTTTTAAAAAGCTGAACATGAGGAAGTCATTTAGATCTTCATTTACTTTCTAGGCCTTTTCAATTTTGACGTCTGCAATTCAGGAAATACTTTTCCAATTTGCAGCAACCGCTAAAAGTGAACTTCTTAAATATGAATTAAAAAAAGTTTAGTAAGTCAGATCTGGTTTTAGAGTTCTGGACCATACAGTATCCAGAACTCTCTACACTTGTCCTTAAACATTAAATTAGTCTGAAACTTGAAAAAAATTTCAAATGGAGGTGCAGACCCCTTTGGAAATCTTAGGCTTAGTCCACAGACCATAGGCTGAAAACCACTGCCATAGTATAAGCTACAAGAAAGATTAATAGGATAGTAGAAGTGTACTTACCACATCTTTGCTGCTTTTTCCCAGACTAAATTTCAGACGTAATGACCTGCGAACCATTTCTTTTCGGCTAATCTTTGGAGAGAAGCAACCAGTTTTTCCTGATTCAACCCTGGTAAGTTGAATAATTGTTTTTAAAAAGTGCATGAAAAGATAAATTCAGTATATTTCTTTCTTTACAATTTATATTCTTCTACACCCGTTATTTTGAACTTTTAGTGCAAAAGGCACTCCGCAGTAGTGCTTCACAGAAAGAAATTTGATAAGCATAAATAAAATAATTTAAAATACTAGAATAAGGGCCAATGAGGTTCTATTTAAAATATTGTGTAAAGTTCTGACACTAATAAGGCAATGTTCAAGAAATTGAACAGGTACAAAGAGCAAATAGAGTAATACCAAAAAACTCAAAGATTAGGGTCAAGCAATTAAAAAAATTAATCACACTGTTAAACAATAGAATACCATTTATTTTAAATATTTTTGGATGTTTACTACATTTGCTAACATATTAATTCCAATTACAACACAGAATACAAAGTGTACAGTGCTCACTTTATATTTATTTTTTATTACAAATATTTGCACTGGAGAAAAAAAATTGATTTTTCAATTCACCTCATAAAAGTATTGTAATGCAATCTCTATCATGAAAGTTGAACTTACAAAATGTAGAATTATGTACAAAAAACTGCATTCAAAAATAAAAAACGTAAAACTTTAGAGTCTACAAGTCTACTCAGTCCTACTTCCTGGTCAGCCAATCACTCAGCCAAACAAGTTTGTTTACATTTGCAGGAGATAACACTGCCCACTTCTTGTTTACAATGTCACCTGAAAGTGAGAACATGCGTTCACATGACACTGTTGTAGCTGGCATTGCAAGATATTTAAGTGCCAGGTGCACTAAAGATTCATGTCCCTTCATGCTTCAACCACAATTCCAGAGGACATGCTTCCATACTGATGATGGGTTCTGCTTGATAATGATCCAAAGCAGTACACACTGACGCATTTTCATCATCTGAGTCAGATGCCACCAGCAGAAGGCTGATTTTCTTTTTTGGTGGTTCAAGTTCTGTAGTTACCACATCAGAGTGTTGCTCTTTTAAGACTTCTAAAAGCATGCGCCACACCTCGTCCCTCTCAGATTTTGGACGGCATTTCAGATTCTTAAACCTTGGGTTGAGTGCTGTAGCTATTTTTAGAAATCTTCTTTGCATTTTGTGAAATCTGCTGTGAAAGTGTTCTTAAAATGAACAACAGGTGCTGGGTCATCATCCGAGGTGGCTATGACATGAAATACATGCGGAATGTGTGTAACACAAAGCAGGAGACCTACAGTTCTCCCCCCAAAGAGTACAGTCACAAATTTAATTGACACATTTTTTTAACGAGCATCCACAGCATGGAAGCATGTTCTCTGGAATGGTGGCCGAAGCATGAAGGGATGTACGAATGTTTAGCATATCTGGCATATAAATACCTTGCAATACCGGCTACAAAAGTGCCATGCGAATGGCTGGTCTCACTTTCAGGTGACATTGTAAATAAGAAGCCGGCAGCAGTATCTCCCGTCAATGTAAACAAACTTGTTTGTCTTAGCAATTGGCAGAATAAGAAGTAGGACTGAGGGAACTTGTAGGCTCTAAAGTTTTACTCTGTTTTGTTTTTGAGTGCAGTTAGGTAACCAAAAAAAAAAAAAAAAATCTGCATTTGTAAGTTACACTTTCACAATAAAGAGATTGCACTTCAGTAGTTGTATGCGGTGTACTGAAAAATACTATTTCTTTTGTTTATAATTTTTACAGTGCAAATGTTTGTAATCAAAAATAAGAATATAAAGTGAGCACTGTGCACTTTGTATTCCGTGTTGAAATCAATATTGAAAATGTAGAAAAACATCCAAAAATATTTGATAAATTTCAGTTGGTATTCTATTGTTATAAATGCAATTAAATCGTGATTAATTTTTTTAATCCTGATTAATTGACAGCCCTAATCTTTATTCCCAAGAAAGGAATTAACATTTGTATGCTTTAGAAATCCACGATTTAGAAATGGATGCGACTGAAATAGGATGTACTGAAAATACAGAAAGAGGAATAGATATTATAAAGGGGTCAGGACCTACCAAGAACTGAAATAAGCTATTAAGGCATAAACAATTCCTTGAAAATAGACAGTTTAAAAAAAAACCACACTTATAAAGCTTATTAGATTTTTTTTTAAAAACACTTCCAGTATCCCGAAAGAATCAGTTTCTTTAAAATGCTAAAAAGTAAAAAGCTAATATTTAGTCCAGTTTAATGGGAATTATGACAAGAGAAAGGAACTTGCTTGATTTAATTATGTGCATGTGCATACATGTATGCTTTAGTCCATGTTCATTTCAACACAAAACCCAAATGTAATGGCAGTTTGGTATGGACACTTGGCCACTAAGATCTGGGCAGATCATCAATTCACTTTACACGTGGCAAGACACGATCCTTTCAATATAAAAGCTTCTAAATAAATCAATAAAATAAATAATGTTGAAATTGTCTTTATCCATAAGACAGTAAAGGGAAATCCTTTTTCGTTTTGCTTTTCAATTAACTTTTAACAGTGTGCACTCATAGCTTCTGTGAATTAAGACAAGTTACCTGTAAATTTTTTTACTTGCAATTCTTTTACTTCTTCGATTTCCTGTACTTGACAGATGCTTTTCACTGGTGACTGAAGGAGACAGTGAACTCTGAGATGACTCGAGAGAGACACAAGGGCTTGCTTCAAATTGAGCTACAGGAACAAAAAAAGTCACATGTACATGATAAACTGGTTCTTGTTTTGGTGGTGTATTCTTACGTTAAAATAGAAACCTCTAATGCCACTTCAATTTTTTTTAAAGCAAGTGTCTTATTTTCACCTTGACCATTAGCAACTAAGTTTAAAAAAAAACCACACACAAAAACTCATTTGTTCAGCACAATGTTCTTGAGAGAACTGACACAAACAATTAATTCTGTTTGTTTGTAGTCTTACATAAAAGAAAAGGGGGAATTCACCATACCCCAAAACAACCTTTGTTTTGACACCAAGAGGTGGGAGAACATGTATGCTGCTGGTGTCACATCTTAAGTTATTTCCATACAGATTAGTTAGAAGATCATTGATCAAAAGTTGTCAATATTAAATAAAACAATCAAAATAAATTTAAGTTTTTGTTTTAAGATCAACAGTGTCTCTTGTCATTTTTAATCTTTGACAACACTAGATCAAGGATAAGTTCTTAAAACTCTCTTCTGGCTAAGTGTGGTAGCAGTATAACAATGAAGGATATGGTGTTTTATCCATCAGCCTGCACAGAAAGCTGAGCTGTGAGGCTAGCATCTTCTAAAACATTAGTACTTATCATACCTGCTGTGAAGTATAGATTAACTAAAGAATCTTCACTATTTATGCTAACACTTACTGCTGATTAAGTGTCAGCATAAATAGTGAAGATTCTTTAAACACTTAGTGGGCACCAAGTGCTTTCCAAACATTAAAGGAGGACTGTTCCTGTAAACTCACAACACAATGACAAAGAGGTTAGAAGAAGAACAGGAATAGGTAGTTTATATATGTAATTCAACTCAGTTCACAATAAGCAGGCTAATAAGAGTGGGTCTTTATTAAAGACTTGAACATAGCCAGGATAGTGGTCTTGCAGATAAACTCAGAAATTGTAACAGGCAGTGACACAGAGTAAGGCTGAGGTGATTGAGAGAGAAAACTGACAAACCTGGAACAACAAGCCCGGGAACACAGGCAGTATGAAGGAGATGAGGTCAATACAAGCGTGACAAAGAAATAAAGTAGGGTGGGGCGAATTTAGGTAGAGCTTTGAAGACAAGGACAAGAAGGTTAAATTTGAAGCAATAGAGAATAGGAAGCCAGTGGAAGGATTCAGAAGAAAGATTACTTTAGCAGCTGCATTTTGTATGATGTAAAGGACAACGGTATGTTTAGGAGACCACAGCAATATTCTAGGCAAGATATGAGAGATTTGACTATGACCTAGATCAGGGATTAGCAACCTTTGGCACATGGTCCATCAGGGAAATCCACTGGCGGGGCAGGACGGTTTGTTTACCTGCAGCATCCACAGGTTTGGCTGATCGCAGCTCCCACTGGCTGCAGTTTGCCGTTCCAGGACAATGGGGGCTGCGGGAAGCGGTGTGGGCCAAGGGATGTGCTAGCCACTGCTTCCTGAAGCCCCCATTGACCTGGAACGGCAAACTATGGCTAGTGGGAGCTGCGATCGGCTGAACCTGTGGATGCTGCAGGTAAACAAACCATCCCCAACCCGCCAACGGATTTCCCGAACGGCTGCGTGCCAAAGGTTGCCGATCTCAGACCTAGATATATGGTATAAGGAGAGAAAAATTAAAAAAACAAACCAAAAAACACCCTTCAGACTGCAGGAGGGAATAATGGGAAAGATGGTCGTTTTGTGACTAGTGAAACACAGAAGGCTGGGGAGAAAAGAAAAGGAATTCTATTTTGGCCATTTCAGGTAAATTTTCAGAGTGTCTAAGTCTTGAGGTCCTCGACTTTCATTGGGTGCTTTTGAAATTTTACCTTTCAAGCTTTAACAAGATGTTCAAGAGGAGCTGCTACGGACAAGCAGAAATGCAGAATTGGATGGATAGAGACAAGTCAGTTATGGATACATAGATTTCAGAGAGTTATCAGCACAGATGATAGCTGAAACAATGTGACCTGATAAGATCTCCCACAGACAGGGTGCAAAGCGCAAGGAACGAAGGTAATTAAATTGTTATTTGAGTACAATTGCTCTTCTATGGACTACCCACTAAGAGCAATAGATTTCAAGGCATTAACAACCGCACAACCTGAAAGCCTTCAAGCTACAATGTAAGTCACTATACCTGATGCTGGTGTTGAGGCGCTGCTAAAAAAGCTACTTGAGAGCAATTCGAAACCAAAATTATGCTTCAGGGACCGCCTTTTCTTGCTAGAGAAGCCTTGAGAAGAATCAGTTGGAAGTTTACGCTTGGTGCTTGGAGTAAGAATCAATGGAGTCACTGATGGAAAGACTACAATTAATAAAGCTGTATCTGCAATAAGCGCTTAAAGTTGAGAGCTTACGAAGATACAAACAATATAGTATTTAAGTCAGCTTTGTTTCTCCAGAAGCAGTTATTCTAAACTGAACCAAAACACATGCATTTTAAAACAGGCATGGCACTCAAATAGCTTTAATAAATTTTGCATAGGAAAGTAAAAAAACAAATTAATATGACAAGAAAATATAGGTGGGAAGAGTTTTAGCTGCATTCTTCATTGCAAGAAAACAAACAGTTATCTTTTGCAAGTTTATAAACGGACAGAGCAAAGCAAGATAAATATATTTGAATTGAAGCATAAATTCATTCTCTAACACTCAACATGGCTGCGTGCTACCCTACTGTATTCAAGCCTTGGTTTTCAATAGATAAAAGCGGATTAATTTCTAATCCTAGAACTGCCCAGTGCTAGCAGCTCTAAGACTAAATGCAGTATCCTCACTGAAAATGTAACTATATTCAATTTTGACCAGAAACATTGTTTAGAAACTCATACCCCTTTGAAATAAAACTAAATTCACTTTAGTTTCAGCCTTACTAGAATATAGTCCACAAATCTAAAGATACTGCATGAGGCTCTATTTAGTGCAAATAAACACTAAATACCTACCATTTCTGTCTCGCTGAGGTGTAGTGGAGGGTGTTCTGTTAGATTTAAGTTTATTCAATGCTCCACTAACAATATCTGAAATGCAAGACATACCAAGCAATCAAGCTTTAATATTGACTTGTCTTGCTCTGTTTTTTAAAAGAGGTATTATTTTATGTGAAAGGGGCACATCGACGACAAAGAAATTAGAGTAGTCTCCTTGATGTTTTAAAACATTTTTAAAAGGAAAATATGGGCAGCATTATCTCCTGTAAATGTAAACAAATTTGTCTGTGTTAACAACTGGCTGAACAAGAAGTAGGATTGAGTGGACTTGTAGGCTCTAAAGTTTTGCATTGTTTTGTTTTTGAGTGCAATTACATAATAACAACAACAAAAATCTACATTTAAGTTGTACTTTCGTGAAAAAGAGATTGCACTACAGTTCTTGACTGAGGTGAATTGAAAAATAGTTTCGTTTATCATTTTTACAGTGTAAGTATTTGTAATCAAAAATATAAAGTGAGCAGTGTATACTTTGTATTCTGTGCTGTAACTGAAATCAATATATTTGAACATGTAGAAAAACATCCAAAAATACTGAAATTTAATAAATTGGTATTCTATTGTTTAACAATGCAATTAAAACGGCAATTAATCACGATTAATATTTTAAGTTAATTGCGTGAGTTAACTGTGATTAATGGACAGCACTAATATATAAAGTGTGTGTGTGTGTATAAAAAAAATATATACACACAAACACACACATAACCATGATTATTATTAACACCGTCTACCCTGATAATTAACAGCCATCTATCAAGGATTTTTTGGAAATAATAAAATTCTACCCCTATGCATGAAAAAGGACTAGTAGATCCTTCCCACGCAAATGACTTTATCAACAGGTTTAATTGGGGAGCATTTCAGAGGTATCAGTGCATCTTCAAATAGTTTGCAGACTGATTTAACTAGACTGGCTTAGAAATCAATGTGATTAAAATTGGTCCAATATTTATGAGTGCTTAAATCAATTTAGGTTAATTTGTTGAATGGAAAGGACTACTAGTCCATTCTCATCATTGTTTCAGATCTTCCAAGTAATGTAATAGATTGAGGCCAATATGCTGATTAGAAGATTAATTTTTAAAAAGTGATCAGCGAAGTTTGGGAAAGAGTTAAATTCTTTACATATGTGCTGGTTAAAATGGGCAACAAAATACAGTCAGTCTGCAGTAAGTGCAATGTGTCAATTTAGAATCCAGTAGGCATTTTTAGAGTAGAGAAGTCATATGATACTGGTTTAAGGAGTTTTTTATTGCCAGGAGTACCTAAACCTACCTATTCCTATTTTAATATTCGATAGGCTTTCATGAACTAAATTATCAATTTCTCTAAGCAATCAAATCTAACCTAGACAATGACTGCGATTGTCTAGGTTTGTAGATCCCGTACCATGTATTCATTTTGCAAGCTACATGAACACCTCACATGAGCAACACATGGGACAATAAGTATCTCATAGCCAACATATTTTGTCCAGTTTGATAGCTTTATAAAATATATAGTCGGAGAGAAAGATCCTGTGCATCTAAACTTTTGTGACTTTAGTGCTCATGAAAGCAAGCAACTAAAAATCACAGGCCAGCTATAAAGCCAGGTTTAACATGAATAAGGTTTTTTCTCAGAACAGTGCTCTGCCAGAGCATGTGTGTTCCAATTTACAACACCAGTGTTATTCCAGTCCTGGCCCTCTCTTGAACAAAAATGCCAACTGTGTCAGAGGTTGTGTGGTCATTTTATGTGAACAAATCACTCAATGAAGACACCTCAAAACTATTTTCATTTGCGACTCAAAATAGGATTTGAAACCAGGTCTCCAGAGGCTAAAGATAAAACATTATCCTGCCACACACAGCCTGAAAGAAAATAACCTTTTTGGTCAGAATGAAGAGGACATGCAAAAGAAATGTTATGGCATGACTGCACAACCTAGTAGTTTTTACATCAATAATTATGAAATGTTAAGATGCTTATAACAGGTTTCACGAAGTTGGAAAACTTCACCATTTTCAACCTGAGCGTAGCAAACTTCACAGCCAGTTGATACAGCAGTCTGTGGTGCTTAGGGAGAAGGGGATCCTCTTGAGATACATAGATTTAGTTTTCTACATGGTCCTAAAGACTCAGTTGAGTCTATTTTTATATTTACTCATTGAACTGTAGTCAGTCAAATTTTCAGTATAGGTACTCACCCCCAACACTTCGTCTTCTCCTTCTCTTACACTGACTAGGAGATTCACTTTCTTCATAGCCTTTCAGTGAAGGAGTAGAATCAAGAGCATCAATACCTAACATAGCAGGTATTTTTTCCAGGATAAATTCTGGTACACGTCCTGAATTAGATGTTTATAGAGTTTTAAAAAAATGGAAACTATGGTTATATAAACATATTTGTATTTAATATAAATAAATGCATAGTCATTTCAACACGTTATTCAGTTGTCATCTTACCAATATCTGCTGCATGATCAATAAGTGTTTGCACAACAGCAGCCTGCAAACGAAGCTTTTTTTCTGTGTTAATGGACATCTTTTCATTATCACTTGAATGCAAGAGGTTTGGGGCAAAAATCACTGCCAGATTACTGCTATCCATTTTGTTCTCATTGGATCTTATTAAAAAGAAAGAAAAGATAAGAGCTTGCAAGTATCCGTTTTGTCTTTACATTCTCTGTTGATCAGAACATAAGCAGTTGGGATAGAGAAAACAGGCTAACGCAAATTTTTAGTTGAAGTGGAAGAGACACACTAAGATTTAAAGGCATATTCAAGACACTTACACCTCATGGCTTATACATGCTATTTAGCTTAACAGTTTCCACAGCTGATCAGTTTTCACAAGAGTAAGAGGATCATCCAGATGGGGGTAATCCCATATTAGTTGCTCTTTTGGAAAAGAAGAGATGGAAATATGACAGCCAGAAAAGTGAAATAGGACTACCCTATGACATACACCCCCAAAAGTCAGGAGATTACGTAATGCTTACATTATTACTGGTAAATGAATGTCATTAAGAATATTTATAGTCCTAATACTGAGCAGAGAAAGTTACAGCACTTCTCTGTTTTTAAGACATATTATAGGAATTCTCAGAGTTGCTTACAAGTTCCACACCTATATTTCTCTACTTACCTTAGGGACACATTTCTGAGAAAGTTGAAAAAGAATCGCAAAGTATCTATTGTTCTGTCAGCCACAAGACAGGAAAGCAGTATTGTGGCAGTGTTCTTCTCCTCATTTTCTAGGTGCTGAGCCTTGAAAAGAGCTTCCTGCAGATCAGTTGGAAGGATCGGCTCTGGTAACTCTCTAAAGAACTGTTTAAGAAGCCCTGCAATGTCACATGGCAGTGCTGCAGGTAGGCAGTTTTCACCTTGATCGAGTTGATTCTGAAATGGTTCATAACTAGCATAAGTTGAAGCCTTCAAAAGCGATTTATTAGATGTCTTATCTTTACCAGTTTGTAGTCTTATCATTAGAGCCCTACCAAATTCACAGCCATGGAAAGACCAGCATTTTTCAAATTGGGAGTCCTGACCCAAAAGGGAGTTGCAGGGGTGGGGAGTGGCAAGGCTATTTTAGAGGAGTCGCAGTATTGCCACCCTTACTTCTGCACTGCCTTTAGAGCTGGGTGGCTGGAGAGCGGAGGCTCCTGGACTGGTGCCCAGCTCAGAAGGCAGCATCCCGACAAATGCAGTGCAGAAGTAAGGGTGGCAATACCATACCATGCCATCCTTCTGCACTGCTGCTGGTGGCAGCGCTGCCTTCAGAGCTGGGCTCCCAGCCAGCAGCCGCCACTCTCCAGCTGCTCAACTCTGAAGGCAGCGCCACCGTCAGCAACAGTGCAGAAGTAAGGATAGCAGTAAAGCAACACCCCCTACAATAACCTTAGAAAACACTCCCCCCACCACCACCCACACACCCTTTCTGGGTCAGGACCCCTATAATTACAACACCGTGAAATTTCAGATTTAAATAGCTGAAATCATGAAATTTATGATTTTTAAATTTCTATGGCCATATAATCGACCAAAATAGACCCTGAATTTGGTAGGGCCCTACTTATCATACACAAGGAGTTACATGCCCTAATCCCCTAGCCACACAGCAGACAAGATACTGTGTTTTATCTCAGATTGTCCCAATTTTAATTCTCCAGTTTTTTCATATAAGCATAATACCTGGTGATGAATCATAGTCAGAGCTACTTTTATTTATTATTTCTGGATTTATAGTTTCTCCCCAGCCTACCTTGCTGTGGGAGAAAGCTACCAAGTTTAAGTTCCCATGACATCTAAAAACAAACTTTTTTTGTTTAATCTCATGCCTTTCCTCACACACTCCAGAAAGCTGAAAAAACAGTTTTTTGGTTGTTTCAGTAACTATACACAAAGGACTGAAGTTTGTCTTCTGCAGGGAGGTGAAGGGGGTCCAGTGACTAGTGATTAGAAAGCTTATCAAACTACTTCCAGCACAAAACATGATTGCTTCTAAAGAGAATCAGAAAGTTAGACATACAGACACTTAAGTGAAATGTAGCTCAAGTCCAGTACAATCACTCTTAATAAATAAATACATACATACCTTTAATGTTTTTAAACGAACAAAAGATCCAGATTTCCTGAAGAGTCCTTCAGTGTGAACATGCTCTTCTAAATATTTGCAAGCATCAACAAGAAAGCTGAGGAAAGAAAGTCACAGTATGTTTTATATCTTTGCACAGTTCAATTTTCCTGTGACAAATAATGTCACGGAAAATAGTATTTTAGAAAATGTTTACTTTCTCCAATCACAGTAAGAAACTGAAAGCGAATGCAAGTGAGTGACAACCTTATGGGTTCCTGTCTGTTTTCCAACCTCTCTTTCCAAGAAAGAATTCCCTTCCCCTGAGAAGCCTGACCAGTCCCAGAAAAGCAATTGTGGAATTCCTCTCTATTTTGAAAAATATTTTTTGTTGGAGGAAGAGAAAAATATGCCACTCAAAATTAAAGCATTCAGTAATGTAGACAGCCCCAAAGTAAGTATGATTCCAGTTTAAAACACACAATCTTTACTTACCTTGGAATACTTCCATACTCTGGTACAACTGACTGAGGTAATGAATGAAACGATATTCCAAAGACTTTGCCCTAAAATGCAAAACTCAATTAATGTTGCTCAAGCAGCTATGAAAATTTTACCAGGGTAATACTGCAGAAATATAGACAAATATGTAGAGCACAATACAAGAATTGAAGAGAAAGCCAAAACTTTTGGATAAGAATGGATGTCATACTAATTGTAAAAGGGACATTGCCACCTTTAAAAAGATCCTTCTTGTAAATAAATAGTAAACAGTAAATAAATTTCAGATAACATGAAAATTACCATAACAAAGATTAGAATACTCCCTATTTTCCAAGTTTGCTTATTTTGCCCATTTTATACTACTTTATCTACAGTCAGCTTCCCCATGTCCTGTGTGAAACCAGTTAGCAGGTATACTAAAAAGAAAAGGAGTACTTGTGGCACCTTAGAGACTAACCAATTTATTTGAGCATAAGCTTTCGTGAGCTATAGCTCACTTCATCGGATGCGATCTGTAGCTCACGAAAGCTTATGCTCAAATAAATTGGTTAGTCTCTAAGGTGCCACAAGTACTCCTTTTCTTTTTGCGAATACAGACTAACACAGCTGTTACTCTGAAACAGGTATACTAAGGGGCTGATGTAGCATCTAAAGTCATTTTCCAAACAGACTGGGTTCTTCTTACAATGCATATTTTAATTGCAGTTAAAAAGCAGCCATTTTTACCCAAGATAGTCATTGCCATTGAGGGATGATCAACCTCAATCCTGTAATGGAACACCCTAACATATTTATCATTTGCATTCACAAAACAATGATAGGTCTCTACTGCTTGTGGCTCAGTGGCAAGGCTCTAGGTTCCCATAATGAGATTAATTATAAGCACTCGTGTAATATTTAAAGTAGCTTTAAAATAAAAGCAGTTTTGGCACAATCTATGGGGCAAGTGAAAACAATTCTAAAACAATTTGTGCACCAGTTTAATGGATTATAAATATGTTTTATATATTGCACTTTCAAAAATATAGATTAAACTCCTAATCCTGGTCAGTTTCTCTCTAAGGACAGCAGTGTTTGGAAAAGAAGCCAGCCTTTGGTGTGGAGGCAGTAGGCCAAGTATGTTGACTGTCGCTTAACAGCACCCTTCTGGGAAAAGAGAGGCAGCTCCCAAGAGGCTTATCCAGGCCTCCTTGCCTGAGACATAGGTGGGAATGTACAGCCTACAGGGTGGAGGAGGAAATCCTTTTGGCACCAAGAAACCACTCAGGAAACCACTTCCCTCCACTCCCCAGGGAGCCAAGCCAAACCAGCCCAGAACAAGGCTATTCTAACTCACACTGACCAGGGATCAGCTGTGCTTATTGTGTTCCAATTCCCATCAAGGTGCTTGTGGAGCAAGGCAAGCAAGGCGGGCACAAAGCAAATGTCAGGGAAATACTCAGCTTCACGCTGCATCAGCAGCACAAAGTCACCTCAGCAAGGCCCAGGATTTGGGTCCCTTTCATGCTTTCTAATTAAATATAGTTAGGGCCCTACCAAATTCATGGTCCATTTTGGTCAATTTCATGGTCATAGAATTTTTAAAATAGTAAATTTCATGATTTCAACTATTTAAATCTGAAATTTCATGGTGCTGTAATTGTAGGGGTCCTGAGTTATGTGTGTGGGGGGGTGTCACAGTTCTGCTACCCTTACTTTTGTGCTGCTGCTGCTGGCAGTGGCGCTGCCTTCAGAGTTGGGCAGCTGGAGAACAGCAGCTGCTGGCCAGGAGCCCAGCTCTGAAGGCAGAGACACGGCCACCAGCAGCGCAGCAGTAAGAATGGCATGGTATAGTACTGCCACCCTTTCTGCACTACTGCTGGCGGGGCGCTGCCTTCAGAGCTGGGCGCCCGGCCAACAGCCGCCACTCTCCGGCCTCCAAGCGCTGAAGGCAGTACCGAAGTAAGGGTGGCAATACTGCGACTACCCTAAAATAACTTTGTGACCCCCCCAAAAAAATTCCTTTTGGATCAGGACCCCCCAGTTTGAGAAACCCTGGTCTCTCCCCCGTGAGCTCTGTGTAGTATAGGGTAAAAGCACACAAAAGACCAGATTTCATGGAGGAGACCAGATTTCACCATCTGTGACGTGTTTTTCATGGCCACGAATTTGGTAGGGCCTTAACTATATTTAACAGGCATTTAAGTAATCACAGAACACTGTGCTTTGACTTCCTTAGCCCCGCACAAGCTGACACCTTACAGTGTTACCTGCATTATATCTTTATGCTGACCTAAATATTGAAAGAAAGGAATTGTTTTCTTTTAAAATATATTCAAAGTATCTAGATTTTTAGAAAAAAGAAAAGGAGGACTTGTGGCACCTTAGAGACTAACAAATTTATCTGAGCATAAGCTTTCGTGAGCTACAGCTCACTTCATCGTATGCATTCAGTGGAATATACAGTGGGGACATTTATATACACAGAGAACATGAAACAATGGGTGTTACCATACACACTGTAAGGAGAGTGATCACTTAAGATGAGCTAATACCAGCAGGAGAGCAGGGGGGAGGGGGAGAGGGGAGAAAACCTTTTGAAGTGATAATCAAGGTGGGCCATTTCCAGCAGCTGACAAGAACTTGGGGGGGGGGGGGGGGGGAATAGTTTTACTTTGTGTAATGACCCATGCACTCCCAGACTCTGTTCAAGCCTAAGTTAATTGTATCCAGTTTGCAAATTAATTCCAATTCAGCAGTCTCTCGTTGGAGTCTGTTTTCAAAGTCTTTTTGTTGTAATATTGTTGTAAGGGTTCTGGGTGGACTCCTCCTGAAGGTGGAAACAACAGACTGGACTTCTACATAGAATGCTTCCGCCGACGTCCACGGGCTGAAATTGTGGAAAAGCAGCACCACTTGCCCCATAACCTCAGCTGTGCAGAACACAATGCCATCCACAGCCTCAGAAACAACTCTGACATCATAATCAAAAAGGCTGACAAAGGAGGTGCTGTCGTCATCATGAATAGGTCGGAATATGAACAAGACGCTGCTAGGCAGCTCTCCAGCACAACTTTCTACAAGCCATTACCCTCTGATCTCACTGAGAGTTACCAAAAGAAACTACACCATTTGCTCAAGAAAATCCCTGAAAAAACAGAAAAACAAATCCGCACAGACACACCCCTGGAACGCTGACCCGGGGTATTCTATCTGCTACCCAAGATCCATAAACCTGGAAATCCTGAATGCCCCATCATCTCAGGCATTGGAACCCTGACAGCAGGATTGTCTGGCTATGTAGACTCCCTCCTCCGGCCCTATGCTACCAGCATTCCCAGCTATCTTCGAGACACCACTGACTTCCTGAGGAAACTACAATCCATTGGTGATCTTCCTGAAAAACACCATCCTAGCCACTATGGATGTAGAAGCCCTCTACACCAACATTCCACACAAAGACGGACTACAAGCCGTCAGGAACAGTATCCCCGATAATGTCACGGCTAACCTGGTGGCTGAACTTTGTGACTTTGTCCTCACCCATAACTATTTCACATTTGGGGACAATGTATACCTTCAAACCAGCGGCATTGCTATGGGTACCCGCATAGCCCCACAGTATGCCAACATTTTTATGGCTGACTTAGAACAACGCTTCCTCAGCTCTTGTCCCCTAATGCCCCTACTCTACTTGCGCTACATTGATGACATCTTCATCATCTGGACCCATGGAAAAGAAGCCCTTGAGGAATTCCACCATGATTTCAACAATTTCCATCCCACCATCAACCTCAGCCTGGACCAGTCCACACAAGAGATTCAATTTCTGGACACTACATTGCTTATTAACACTGGTCACATAAACACCACCCTATACCGGAAACCTACTGACCGCTATTCCAACCTAAATGCCTCCAGCTTTCACCCAGATCACACCACACGATCCATTGTCTTCAGCCAAGCTCTACGATACAACCGCATTTGCTTCAACCCCTCAGACAGAGACAAACACCTACAAGATCTCTATCAAGCATTCTTACAACTACAATACCCACTGTTGAAGTGAAGAAACAGATTGACAGAGCCAGAAGAGTACCCAGAAGTCACCTACTACAGGACAGGCCCAACAAAGAAAATAACAGAACACCACTAGCCGTCACCTTCAGCCCCCAACTAAAACCTCTCCAACACATCATCAAGAATCTACAACCTATACTGAAGGACGACCCATCACTCTCACAGATCTTGGGAGACAGGCCAGTCCTTGCTTACAGACAGCCCCCCAACCTGAAGCAAATACTTACCAGCAACCACATACCACACAAGAGAACCACTAACCCAGGAACCTATCCTTGCAACAAAGCCCGTTGCCAACTGTGTCCACATATCTATTCAGGAGACACCATCATAGGGCCTAATCACATCAGCCACACTCTCAGAGGCTCGTTCACCTGCACATCTACCAATGTGATATGTGCCAGCAATGCCCCTCTGCCATGTACATTGGTCAAACTGGACAGTCTCTACGTAAAAGAATAAATGGACACAAATCAGATATCAAGAATTATAACATTCATAAACCAGTCGGAGAACACTTCAATCTCTTTGGTCACTCGATTACAGACCTAAAAGTTGCAATATTAGAACAAAAAGACTTCAAAAACAGACTCCAATGAGAGACGGCTGAATTGGAATTAATTGCAAACTGGATACAATTAACTTAAGCTTGAATAGAGACTGGGAGTGCATGGGTCATTACACAAAGTAAAACTATTACTCCATGTTTCAGAGTAACAGCCGTGTTAGTCTGTATTCGCAAAAAGAAAAGGAGTACTTGTGGCACCTTAGAGACTAACCAATTTATCTGAGTATGAGCTTTCGTGAGCTACAGCTCACTTCATCGGATGCATACCATAGGCAAAACCTTAAGTTATAAAAAGATATACAGACAGAAATAGTTATTCTATTCAGCACAATTCTTTTCTCAGCCATTTAAAGAAATCATAATCTAACGCATACCTAGCTAGATTACTTCCTAAAAGTTCTATGACTCCATTCCTGGTCTATCCCCGGCAAAGCAGCATATAGACAGACAGACCAGACCCTTTGTTTCTCTCCCTCCTCCCAGCTTTTGAAAGTATCTTGTCCCCTCATTGGTCATTTTGGTCAGGTGCCAGTGAGGTTACCTTTAGCTTCTTAACCCTTTACAGGTGAGAGGATTTTTTTCTCTGGCCAGGAGGGATTTTAAAGGGGTTTACCCTTCCCTTTATATTTATGACACGCCCCCCAAATCTCAGCTAGGGTGAAACACTGGCTCGGATTTCTTCCTGGAGCTCTAGGAAAACAGAGTTAATAAGACACATGTATCTCTAAATATACTACCAAGTACATGAAGACTAACAATATTTTCCACATCTCAGGGACGATTTTAACCAGTTGATTCTGGGAAACTTTCACGGGAGAGTGCATCAGCCACTTTGTTAGAAGCTCCTGAGATGTGTTGGATGTCGAAATCAAAATCTTGGAGAGCTAAACTCCACCAAAGAAGTTTTTTTGCTATTTTCTTTGACGGTGTGAAGCCCCTTCAGTGCAGCATGGTCGGTTTGCAGGTGGAAACGCCGTCCCCAAACATATGGGCGTAGCTTTTCCAGAGCATAGACAATGGCGTAACATTCTTTTTCAGTGACTGACCAGTTGCTTTCCCTCTCAGACAGTTTTTTGCTGAGAAACACTACAGGGTGGAATTCTTGATCAGGTCCTTTCTGCATTAAAACTGCTCCCACACCACGCTCGGACGCATCTGTGGTTACTAGGAACGGTTTGTCAAAGTCTGGGGCCCTTAGTACAGGGTCAGACATGAGTGTCGCTTTAAGCTTGTTAAAGGCCTTCTGACACTTTTCGGTCCACTGAACAGCATTTGGCTGTTTCTTTTTGGTTAGGTCTGTCAATGGGGCGGCGATTTGGCTGTAGTGCGGTACAAATCGTCTGTAATAACCGGCCAAGCCTAAGAAGGATTGAACCTGTTTCTTTGACTTTGGGACAGGCCACTTTTGGATAGCATCCACTTTGGCCTGTAGGGGGCTGATAGTTCCTTGACCCACCTGGTGTCCAAGGTAAGTCACTCTGTTTAGGCCTATTTGACATTTCTTAGCCTTAACAGTTAGTCCTGCCTCCCTTATGCGCTCAAGGACTTTTTGTAGATGTTCCAGGTGGTCTGCCCAGGAATCCGAAAATATGGCCACATCGTCAAGGTAGGCAACTGCATATTCTCCTAATCCCGCTAGGAGACCATCTACAAGTCTCTGGAAGGTGGCGGGAGCATTTCGCAGCCTGAAAGGGAGTACATTAAATTCATACAGCCCGAGATGTGTGGTGAAGGCTGACCTTTCCTTGGCAGATTCATCTAGCGGTACCCGCCAGTACCCCTTGGTTAAGTCCAAGGTAGAGATGAACTGGGCCCGTCCCAGTTTCTCTAATAGTTCATCGGTGCGTGGCATTGGATAGTTGTCTGGGCGAGTTACAGCATTTAGCTTACGGTAGTCCATGCAAAAACGTATTTCCCGATCTGGTTTGGGAACTAGAACCACTGGAGATGCCCATGCACTTTCAGAGGGGCGGATTACACCCACCTGTAACATATCCTGGATCTCCTGTTCTATAGCAGTTTTAGCTTGAGGAGACACCTGGTAAGGTTGGACTCTAACTGGGCGAGCATTAACTGTGTCAATGGAGTGGTATGCCCATTCAGTCAGTCCTGGGATGGCTGAGAACGTTGGCGCATAGCTAGTGCACAGCTCCTGGATCTGCTGTCGCTGCATACGCCCAAGGGTCATGGAGAGGTTCACCTCTTCCACACCCCCAGCAGTTTTCCCTTCGTAGTAGACACCTTCGGGCCACTCAGCGTCATCTCCTCCCTGGGCTATAAACTGACAAACCTTTAATTCTCTGGAATAAAAGGGCTTTAGAGAATTAATATGGTACACCTTAGGCTTTCGGTTGGAGGTGGGGAATGCTATGAGATAAGTAACAGCTCCCAGGCGCTCCTGGACCGTGAATGGCCCTTCCCACGATGCTTCCATTTTATGGGTCTGGAGCGCCTTTAAGACCATGACCTGGTCTCCTACTTTGAAGGAACACTCTCTGGCATGTTTATCATACCAGGCTTTTTACTCTTTTTGAGCATCCTGTAAGTTTTCTCTAGCAAGGGCTAAAGAGGTTCGAAGGGTGTTTTGTAGGTTGGTTACAAAGTCCAGAATGTTAGTTCCTGGAGAAGGTGTAAATCACTCCCATTGCTGCTTCACCAACAGCAATGGCCCCTTAACCTCACGGCCATATACAAGTTCAAATGGGGAAAACCCTAAACTGGGGTGTGGTACAGCTCTGTAGGCAAAGAGCAACTGCTGCAACACTAGGTCCCAATCACTGGAGTGCTCATTTACGAATTTACGTATCATGTCCCCCAAAGTTCCATTAAACTTCTCCACCATATCATTTGTTTGATGGTGGTAAGGTGTGGCAACCAAGTGATTTACCCCATGAGCTTCCCAAAGGTTTTCCATAGTTCCTGCCAGGAAATTAGTCCCTGCATCTGTGAGGATGTCGGAGGGCCAACCTACCCTGGCAAAAATGTCTGCTAGTGCCTGGCACACACTTTTAGCCCTGGTGTTGCTTAGAGCTACTGCTTCCGGCCATCGGGTGGCAAAATCCATGAAAGTCAGTATGTACTGCTTTCCTCTGGGTGTCTTTTTCGGAAAAGGACCCAGAATATCCACAGCTACTCGCTGAAATGGAACTTCAATGATGGGGAGTGGCTGGAAAGGGGCTTTGACCTGGTCTTGGGGTTTTCCCACTCTTTGGCAAACCCCACAAGACCGGACATAGGTAGAAACATCCTTGCCCATTCCCTCCCAGTGGAATGACCGCCCCCCCCCCCAAACAGTCTTTGGTCCTGTTCACCCCAGCATGGCCACTAGGGTGATCATGGGCTAAGCTCAAGAGTTTGACCCAGTATTTAGTTGGAACTACCAACTGTCTCTGAGGATGCCAGCCTTCCTGATGTCCACCAGAAAGAGTTTCCTTGTATAAAAGTCCTCTTTCTACAACAAACCTGGATCGATTTGAAGAGCTGAGAGGTGGTGGGTTGCTCTGTGCCGCCGTCCAAGCTCTCTGGAGGCTTTCATCTGCTTCCTGTTTGGTCTTGAACTGTTCCCTTGATGCTGGAGACATCAGTTCCTCATTGGATTGTGGACCTACGCTTGGTCCCTCTGGAAGCAATGTAGGGGATGGGGCTGTTTCCGTTGACTGTGAACCGCTCTCCGCTGGGACACTATGTTGGGGTTCAGGCTCTGGCTGAGCCTCTTGTGTAGGGTTATCGGCTGCTGCCGGTTCAGGTTCGGTGGGGCCCTCTGGTGTTGAGGTTGCAAGTACTGGATTCAGTGTTGGCAAATGGTCTGGTGCTGGTTGTTCCGCTTGTTCCGGTTCTGGATCCACTACTGCTGTTGCAGACATTGGCCTGGGGTCCGGGTCCATTACCTCTGACCGGGTCCTGATAGAAGTTTCTGGAACAGAGGTAGGCCTCACTGCTTGTTTAGCCTGGTTGCAGGTGACCGTTCCCACCCTCTTGGCCTGCTTCACATGATTGGCCAAGTTTTCCCCCAACAGCATGGGGATGGGATAATCATCACAGACTGCAAAAGTCCACGTTCCTGACCAGCCCTTGTACAGGACAGGCAACTTGGCTGTAGGCAAATTGAAAGAGTTGGACTTGAAGGGTTGAATCGTCACTTGGATCTCTGGGTTGATTAAATTGGGGTCCACTAAGGAAGCATGGATAGCTGATACTTGTGCTCCGGTGTCCCTCCACGCGGTGACCTTCTTCCCGCCCACTCTCACAGTTTCCCTCCGCTCCAAGGGTATCTGGGAGGTATCTGGGCCTGCGGACCTCTGGTGTGATTCCTGTGCAATGAACTGTAATCTATTGGGGTTCTTGGGGCAGTTGGCCTTTACATGCCCCAGCTCGTTACATTTAAAACATCGTCCAGCTGACGGGTCACTGGGGCGTGGTGGGTTGCTGGAGAACGGGGTGGTGGGATGATAAGGGGTCTGGAGGGTTCTTTGGGAGGTAGGTGGGGCTTTGGGCGGCCCCCGGTAATAGCGTGTGGTCTGGGGTTGTCCCTTCTGGTCTCCACTCCAACTGCGACCAGTTTTCTTCTTCTCTGCCACCTCCACCCATCTGGCTCCAATCTCTCCTCCTCGATTACAGTTTTGGGCTTCCCATCTAGGATGTATCTTTCTATTTCCTCAGGAACCCCCTCTAAGAATTGTTCCATTTGCATTAGGAAGGGCAAATTTACTGGAGACTCACCACTTGCTCCTGATATCCAGGCATCCCAATGTTTCACAGCGTGGTAGGCATGTTGGGTAAATGACACGTCTGGTTTCCACCTTAGGGCTCTGAACCTCCGACGAGACTGCTCGGGTGTTATCCCCATTCTGACTCTCGCCTTGGATTTAAACAGTTCATACTTGTTCATGTGTTCTTTAGGCATTTCAGCTGCCACCTCAGCTAAAGGTCCACTGAGCTGTGGCCTCAGCTCTACCATGTATTGGTCGGTAGAGATGCTGTACCCAAGGCAGGCCCTTTCGAAGTTTTCTAAGAAGGCCTCAGTATCATCGCCTGCCTTGTAGGTGGGGAACTTTCTGGGATGGGAAGTGGTACTTGGAGAAGGATTGCTAGGGTTTGTTGGGATATTCCCCTGAGCCTTTATCTTCTCCACCTCCTCCACATGCTTCCTCTCTTTTTCCTTCTCCTCCAGTCCTTTGGCCCTTGCTTCCATTTCTTTGTCCCTTGCTTCCATTTTCAGCCGCATGAGTTCTATCTGTCTTTCATGTTCCCTTTGTTTTTCCGCAGCCTGAAAACTGGCTAATTCCAGCTTTTGTCGAGCCGTGGATTTTGTCATTCTAACCTCTCTGTTTTTAACTAACTTTACACCCAAGGTTTAGAAATAAACAAACAAAACTTGGCTGTAAAATTTTGCTGTGCTGGAATAGAATACCTATTCTCTGATACTTATTGTCAGCCTACAGAAAAAGACAATTCCCTTGTCTCTGCTCTGGGCCCAAATCAAAGCAAAAAACCTTCAACTACTTGGAAACCTGCTTACCAGCAGCCCAAAGGAAAAAAAAAAATTTCCTTTTCAAACCTGTGCTCCTTGTAAAACAAAAAAATCAAAATCCTTTCCACGGTATGCATCCGATGAAGTGAGCTGTAGCTCACGAAAGCTCATGCTCAAATAAATTGGTTAGTCTCTAAGGTGCCACAAGTACTCCTTTTCTTATTTCTCCATGTTTATTCCCCTCCCCCCCACTGTTCCTCAGACGTTCTTGTCAGCTGCTGGAAATGGCCCACCTTGATTATCACTACAAAAGGTTTTTCTTCTTCTCCTCCGTCCCCCCCCCCCCCTTGCTGGTATTAGCTCATCTTAAGTGATCACTTTCCTTACAGTGTGTATGGTAACACCCATTGTTTCATGTTCTCTGTGTATATAAATCTCCCCATTGTATTTTCCACTGGATGCATCCGATGAAGTGAGCTGTAGCTCACAAAAGCTTATGCTCAAATAAATGTGTTAGTCTCTAAGGTGCCACAAGTACTCCTTTTCTTTTTGTAAATACAGACTAACACCGCTGGTACTCTGAAACCTAATTTTTAGAGTAAATTTATTTCTGATTATTAACATGAAAGTTACAATTTATATTTTAGATACTGAAGACTAGCATTTGGTACCGAATAATAGAATATCCTGAGAATGTACTTCTGAAGAGTCAATAACAATAAACTACATTAGAACTCAGCCCAAACACTTTAAAGTTCACTTTCAGGTTATACTGATGTGTACTCAAAGTGCAAGAACATTTACTGTTTTTAATATTAAGAAACTGAACAGTCATTATGCAAAGAAAAGCCTCTCAATGCTAGAGTACAGAGAAACAAATAATTGCTAAAGAAACACAGTGATGGGTAATTGTACAGCAGCTATGTACTCGGATTAGATGAGACAAATAGCAGAAAATTTCATTTAGAATCAGAGATGATAAAGCACTTAAAATATAAAAAGTGCTTACCAAATTGGCAATATACAACAGCACCTTTGGCACACTTGGCATCACAGAGAAAATGTTAAATACTGTGGAAGCAAGCACTAATTTAAGAGTGCAGTTCCTTTTTCAAGGTCTTTCTGCCTTGCCATATGCAGAGGTCCCAAGAGGGAATATCAGCATTTACACACCCATCACTTTACCAAATCATACTGACTGACTGCTGCAGTAACCAGCTCAGGGAATGGGAAAACCCACTTATTGTACCTCTCCAGATGCAAGCCTTAGAAAAGTTTTTCCTGACACCTTCAGTGAGTGACCAGTTTACACCTTGTAGCACATAATCACTCTCTGTTTCGCCACTACAGCCCTGTTTATACAGTACCAAGAATGGTTAGGGTTATCACTTCTGAAATCCAAAAAACCCAGCACTTCCCTTCCCCCACAAAGCAAGCCTACCATAACCCCAATCCTGAGGCAAGCGCACCTTCAACAAACACTTACGACTAGCTAGTGAGATAACATATATAGATAAGCTTGATAACATCACAATAACAGAGTTGTTTTATCAGCACATTTTTGGGTCTTTGTAGTCGTTTCATTTAGCCAGCTGCCACTGAATGTGCAGTTTCTGATGTGAGCTCCCCTCCCCAGGAGATGTAATAGGATCACTGGCACCATTGCCCTGATCTTTCATTATTTAATATACCTCCCACCTTTCTTCGCCCTCACATGACCCAAACCCTCGCTCAGACACATGAGTGATGTGCTCTCCTGTTGGTGGGCAGACAGCTGCTGTATATTCAACAGTTTTGATCTGTTACTGCTTAAACTGCAGAAGTGGGAACACTGCAGCATGTTTAGCTGGACCCAAAAACTTTTAATGTTAGATATCCCAGTGTATTGTGATGGTGAGGCACATCTTTAGACCTACATAAAAGAAAACCTGACCAATTACATTATTTTTCTGGCAACTAACAAAACCATTAAAAAAACCCAGCCAGGTGGGTGAAATACCAGCCAGATGATAATCCTAATTGGGGTACAAGACTGGTAACCAACATCTCAGGGCCCCAGCTGCTGCCCAGGGTGTCCCCAGGCTCGCAGGCGGCTGCCCCCCGGCCACAGCCCCTAGCGCAGCACCCCCTTACCTCGACGGCCGCCGCTCCGGGCTGCTTCCCCGCCGCCCCTCGGCAGCTCCCACTCTTCACCTTGATCCCATACGCGGCCCGCAGCTGCTGCAGCACCGCCAGGCGCACCACGGCGCGGCCGCGCCCCGTCATCCCGGCTCCGCCGAGCCTCGCGCCCCCCTCTGCTCCGGCCCCAGCCGTGCCTCGGCCGGCCTCTCACCCCCTCGCCACCATCCCGACCTGCTCACACCGCCCCCCTGGGCATCCCGTCCCCGACCCTTCACAGCCCCATCCCCGCCTCCCGACGCGTCTCAAACACAGCGCTCAGCCCCGGCGCCGCCTCGGATTGGCCCGCTGCGTCCGTTCGAATCTCAGGTCCTCACCGCTCAACGGCCAGCCATGCGCGTCCTTAGAGGCGCCTGAGTCCTGCCTCTCCGCTGGGCCCGGCGCCGCGGCAGGGAACGACGGCGGAGCCCCCTCCTGAAACTCCCAGCAATGCAGCGTTCCCCGCGCGGGCCGCTAGTCCGAAGGCAGTGCGGTTGTCTTCAGGCGATCGCAGGAGCTACCTAAAGCTCCATCGCACGAGCCACAGGAGCGGCGGGCTACGGCAGCCGGTAGAGGCCGCTGTTGGGGAAGTGGTGGAGACGCAAGCTTCGCATTGAGACAGCCTGAAATGGGCTGCAGCCCCCTCCCGGAAACCGCCCCGCCTCCCCAGCCAGGTCCTGGCCCGCCGTCCCCGCGCAAGCCGGCCGAGGCCGGAGGGCCCTGCAGGCGTGGGCGGAGCGAGGCCGGCTTCCGAGCATGGGGGGGGGGCTGGCTGGAGGGGGCAGGGGGGAACTGCCCCCCATCACTCACTAGTGGCGCGCCAGGTCTCTGCACTTCCTGTCGCCGGTGAGTGCAGGCCCAACCCTGCAGCAGTCCTCAGGGGAGTGGAGGGGGGACTGGGGCAGAGCAGGGGTGGGGGCCATGGGGAAGAGCCAGCGAGGGGGCAGAGCAGGGGCTGGAGCAGCATGTAGCTTCCTAGGGCACCAGGAAATCTGGTGCCCTAAATTTCCTGGTGCCCTACACAGCTGTGCACTTTGCGTATGATTAGGGACGGCCCTGCTGTCACCCTTATATGTCCTTGGACTCAGCAGGCTGGGTTGAGCAGCACTTCCAAGCTGCCACCCTCCTATGCCACAGGTTCAGCACGTCCCTATCTCCACTTTCACGTTACAGTTGTTGAGCAAACCCCACAGGATTTTTGGGCGTTACAGGGATCTTTAGCTTAGGGAAGAGGAGCATTGCTGCAGAGCAAATGGGGAAGCCAAAAACACGAGAGGGAGGGAGGGAAATAAGCAACCAGATTAATCATAAAAGTTATTTATTGCCAGCTAATAACCATACAAGACGAGCCAAACAAACAAAACTGTTACAATATTAAATCTAGCTTAAATATGATTACAAAAGTCAGGTTTAGAAAACTATAACTGATCACACAAGTCAGGGTTAGAAAGCTATACCTAGAGTAAAAAAAAAAAACAACAGCAGAGAGAGAGAGTTGGGTTCTCTCTACTTCGTGAAACTTGAACCGGTCAGGGTTCCCAGATGGTGGTGGTAGCTGAGGGTCTGGAGTGCTGGAGACAGGCAGAGCCCCCAAGCACGATCAGTCAGGAAAAGATGAAGTCCCAATAAAACTGATGCAGATTTTGGATCCAGGCATCAGAACGCTTATTTGAGCATGGCTAGGGGTTTTTGTAGGGAAACAACAATGGTTCAAGGGAGAACGCTGGATTTGTTTATGGGTAAACTGATGGCTCAAGGGAGTATACCAAAGTTGTTTTGTTCAAGCTAGACAATAGGAACTCATCATTCTTGGCTATGGGTGGTGTTCCTTCAAGGGAGCTCGCAATGCAATTAGGCAGCTTCAGAATTTTGGTTACCAATAAAGGATTTATTACTAGAATTGGTCTGATAACTACTGAGCTAGGTGTGTGCAAGCGTGGGTTTGTTAATATCTGGAGCAGAGATTCCCCCATCATGCAGTGCTTCCCTGCTTTTCTGGTCCCAGAGTTTAGTGAGGTTCTTGCGTTGGAATCGCTGTTCTCCATTCTGTACGCTAATGGAGATGTCTCCCTGGCCCATCTTCGATGCAAATGAGGCTAGGGGAGTTGCCTTAATCCTGTCACCCTTGTCCAGAGGGGTTTAGGGGTGTGTCTCACTGCCTTTTCATTGCTTTTTGTAAGGCTTTCCTCTGATCAGTTTTGATTCAAGCGGAGGGTGGGTGATGTCCTTCGTGAGTCAGACAGGCTGGATATGGCGCCCTGGTTCCCCAAGAATAGAGAACTGACAGATAACAACATGGAGATCAGCAAAAATAAAACACCAAGATCCAAGCAGTTAGAATTAATTGGGAAGGAAGGTGTCAGTGACAAAGTTAGAGAAGGTTTGAAAAAAGATGCCAGGGAAAATGCTTCTAAGAAAGGCAATGAGGTTGGAAGGCAGGAGCTCTCTACAAAGAATCCATGGTGGAAGAAACATTGTGCTGGTGGGGTGTACATGAAGAGGTAAGGTGCAGGTCCACCTTGTCTCCCTTTTGGATGTTTCTTTTGTGTTCTTAATAGGGATAACAGTTCAATGGCTTTTCCTACTCTTTGATGTAAAGCCTTCTTGAGGTGAATTAGATCTTCCATACAAGAGTTGTACTGATTTAGCTATATCAGTTTAGGAACAGATTTAGTTAAGTCAGTGCAAACTTATTGTGTGGACACACTTAAATTTGTTTTAACATGTCTATTCCTGCTGATTAGCTTCCGATATAGCATGTCCCAGTAGTAGTATCAAAAAACAGATCCAGCCCATCTAATGTATTTATGTGGTCTGCATGACATACAGATTCTGCAGAAGTGTAGATTCATTTTGCAAGCAGAGATCTGGATCTACAAAGGGTCTGTCTACACTGCAATTAAAAAACCATGGCTGGCCCATGCCAGCTGATTTGGGCTCTCAGAGCTTAGGCTAAGGTATTGTGTAATTGCAGGGTAGACGTTCAGTCTTGGGCTGCAGCCTGAGCTCTGGGACCCTCCGACCTCGCAGGGTCCTAGAGGTGGGGCCCCAGCCCAAGTCTAAACATCTACACTACAATTAGCCCCTTAGCCCAAGCCCAAGTTAGCTAGCACAGGCCAGCTGTGAGTGTCTAACTGCAGTGCAGACATACTCAGACGGACTTAGGTGCCTCCAGGGTTAGCATTAGAGGGGTGGGGGGAGAGAGAGAAAGACAGAACCACACAAACCACCCTGAAACAATGGGATTGACAAAGCCTGAGTTTTCTGAATCCCATTCGTTGTATAGGCACCTAAGAATGGGATTCAGAAAAGCCAGCATGCTAGGCAGGGAGCCACCTAAGCTATCCAATAGCAGATGCTGATGAGGAGCATGTCATAGGCCCCTCACTTTCACTCAGTGTGGTGTCTTACTCTGGGCTGGAAGGAAGCATCTAAATCTGTATCCACAACTGGGAACCCTGCTTCTGGAGTCAGGCTGCCTAAGGACCTAAGCAGTTCCTTGGGAGAATGAGTTAGGTCCCTGCCTCGCTCAACACAAAGCAGCTGGAGCAGGTGGTGATGCCTAAATGATAAACTTTTAGCTCACCAATTAGAGCCACGTTCAGATCCCCCCTCTTTGCCAGTTGGGGAGAAGCATTTGAACAAGGGGTCTCCTACCTCTCAGGAGGGTGCTCTAACCAATGAGCTAGGAGATATTGCAGTGTTGGGCTCCTTCAGTATCTCCTGTTAAATCTGTTTTAATTTGGATAAATGAAGTTATTGGAGCAGCACGAGTGGATCCTGCATCTCCCAACTAGGTGCCCTAACCACCGAGCAATAGAGTCACTATGGGTATGTCTACACTGAAAAAACTTCACAGCTGTGAGTCTCAGAGTCCAGGTTAACTGACTTGGGCTCATGCTGTGGGGCTAAAAAAAATAGCAGCATAGACATTCCCACTTGGGCTGGAGCCCGGATTCTGAAACCTAGCAAGAGGGGTGGGTCTCAGAGCTCAGGCTCTAGCCTGAGCAGGAATATCTATGTTGTTATTTTTGGCTCCATAATGCAAGCCCAAGTCAGTTGACCTGGACTCTGAAACTCACTGCCATGGGGCGTCCCACCCCAGTGCAGATGTACCCTGACTGTCTCTGGCCCAATGACTATTTAAGTATTTATCCAAAGTAGAACAGGTCCAATGGAGAGTAAGGGAAACACCCCTCCTTGCCCTTTTCAGAATATCCCATAGCTCAGTGGTTAAGGCACTCAGAGGTTGGAAACCCTTGTTCAAAAACTCCCCCCGCCAATCAGACAGATGGGGTGAGTTGAACTGGGCTCTCCTGAATCCCCTACGGGTGCTCTAATCACTGGGATGAGAGAGTTATAAGATGACTTGTCACTTCCTAACCTGTAGATGGCCTCTGAGCACACCTACCAGATTGGGCCCTGCAGGCAAGACAGGCTCAGACTTTAAGGTCAGAAGGGACCATTGTGATCATCCAGTCTGACCTCCTGTATATTGCAGGCCACAGAACCTCACCCACCCACTCCTGAAATAGACCCCTAACCTCTGGCTGAGTTACTGAAGTCCTCAAAGCATGGTTTAAATAGGGTATCCAGCCCTCCAGAATTGGTCTGGAGTGTCCAGGAATTAAAGATCTATTTTTAATTAAAGATTGTTATGAAATCTGCAGGAGTACATCCAATCAAAATTGGCAACCCTAGGTTTAAAGACTTCAAGTTATAGAGAATTCCTCATTTATACTAGTTTAAACCTTCAAGTGACCTGTGCCTCATGCTGCAGAGGAAGGCAAAAAAAGAAAAACCCCAGGGTCTCTTGCCAATCTGACCTGGGGGAGAATTCCTTCCCAATCCCAAATATGGCGATCAGTTAGACCCTGAGCATTTGGGCAAGACCCACCAGGTAGATACCAGGCAAAGAATTCTCTGTAGTAACTCAGAGATCTCCCCACCTAGTGTCCCATCTCCAGCAGTTGAATTTTGCTACTGGCAGTCACTGATGCGCCACATGGATACATGAATGCCCATCTTCCTCCAGTTCATGGATTGTGCTGAGATTTAGGAAGACACTCCTCCCTCACTCTGCCTATGCTCAGGGGCAGAAACTTAGTAGGGTGACCAGATGAAATGGACAAAATATCAGGACACATGGGGGAAGCAAAGGAAAAAAAAAAAAAAAAAAGCTCCCAGAGCGGCCAAAGCCACAATATCGGCACAAATGGTGTCCTGACCCTGCATCGGTCAGGATGTGGGACAAAGAACTAAAAATCGGGACAGTCCCGATTTTATGAGGATGTCTGGTCACCCTAAAACTTAGGCAAGTAGAGAACTTGTAAAGTGGAAATTTAGGCACTGAGTGAGTTTAGGCAGTAGCCAAATGGGGGTTTTGTGGATTGTAGTGAAACCTTAAACAAGGGTTGCCAACTTTCTAATTCCAGAAAACCGAACACCTGTGCCCTGCCCCTTGTCCCATGCCCGAGGCCCTGCCCGCTCCATCCCCCCTCCCTCCATCGCTTGGTCACCCTACCTGCAGGAGACTTCCTGTGCCCATGGGCCCCTCGCCCAGGGGGCTGCAGTGCTGCTGTGCCCAGCATGAAGATTGGGTCCCAGAGTGAAGGGCTGGAGGCTGGCCGCCTGGCAATGAGGGGGCTCTGCTCTACCTGGGCCTTGGGCCACTGGCTGAGTTTTATTGACTGGTTTTATTGCTTTTTCATTTTCTTTCTCCGATTATGATGGTGCCCGGGAGGACTCCACTCTTCCAGGGGATGCCTAAATCACCCTGTTGGGAAGGGAGGAGTGCGGACTGCAGGGGAAAAGATGGAGGTGGGGTTGGGGGAGGAGAGCGGATGGAGAGGGAAAGAGGCCAAGGACGAGAGCAGGGTGGGGGTGAGAGGAGGCAGTAAAGGAGAGAGGAGGGGTATGTTGGGTGGATAGGGATGCAGGGGGAGGCAGAAGGCTACAGGTGCATATGGACATAACGGGAGCGCAGCAGTGTATGGAGGTGAATGGGGTGCAGGGCTCTGGGGGGTGAGGGACATGGGGGTGGTGGCTCTGGGAGGTGGAGAGGATGGGTGGGAGAGCCCTGTAAGGGGTACTGGGCTGGGGTGGTTAGGTGTGGGGGGCAGGGTGAGATGGGACGAGGGAGGGATGCAGTGAGGGGGATGGGCGTATCCAGAGTCTGGGGCTGCTGGGACCAGTGGCAGATTCAGGAGGACTGTCCTGAGCCAGGGGGGCGGTGCTGCTGGGGTGGAGGTGGTGCTGGGGCAGTGCTGCTGGGCTGGGCCGGCCCCCGACTCCCTGAGGTGGCCAGGCTGGGCACTGCGTTTGTCTCGTTCTCATCCACTCCCCTCCAGCAGCCCCATTCCCAGCACTTGGAGATGGGGATACATACTTTGAACTCCTGGGTGCCGGCAATGGGGTGACAGACCACAGTTTGCCACAGGGCACACGCCGCAGCTTGAGCCCGGCCACAGGAGGAGTGTGAGGAGGAGAAGAGGGACTGCAGCAGCAGGAGAGGCGCACGCCATGACCCCTCAACAACCGCCTGCCTGAGCATTCGCGAGTCACACTACTTCGTCCCCTGCCCTGACCCGGCCAATGGGAGCTGCACTTGCAGTCGGGGGGTGGGGCAGCATGTGGACCCCCCTGGTCATCCCTAAGCCTAGGAGCCGGACATGCCGGCTGCTTCCTGGGAGCCATGTAGCACGGAGGCTAGCAGGGAGCCTTCCAGTCCCGCTGCGCAGCGCTGCTGAGCGGAGCTGCCAGGATCCCTTTTCGTCCAGGTGTTCCAGTCAAAAACCGGATATCTGGTCACCCTACCTTAAACTGAGACTTAGGTACCTAAATCCCTTTGTAGATGTGGGCCCAATATGAACAGATCAATTAACTAATGTAGTGGTGTCTTCCTGAGGCTGAAGACAGCCTGAACCCATAGCTGTGAGAATTGTGAGCTCCTTTGTACCCTGTTAGGAGGATAGTGGGACTTACTCTAAAGGCCAACGACAACACATTGTCATATTAGCTATTTCATTGCTGATTTTAGTAAGTGGCTGGGGGGAGGCTCGGAAGGAGCAAATGCCACCAGGGTTGGGCACAAATAAAGTTATACTAACTTGTGGAGCTGCAAACACCCAGCAAAACAGAAAAATCTAGAGTACAAGGAATTAGGAGAAAAACAGGTAAGAATGGAAGAGATATTTGGAAAAAATGCAAGCCAACATTCTGAAGGGGATCCCAAGACATAATGGAAAGGAGAAACCCAGGAAGCAGCAATGCTCAAAGGCCTAGGGCCAATAATGGATAGCAAAGAGAAAAGAGGCAATATTTCCTCTATATGGCTCCCATGCAGTCACATCTGGGATACTGTAGGTTGTTCGGGTAGCTGTATTATGGCAAACATTTTAGAATTGAAGGTGCAGTTCAGAAGTGAGAGGCTGGAGGGAACGAGAGTTATTACTGGCGACGCTGGAGCACCACCTCTAGTTAAGGTTGACTGACACTTTCCATTTAAGGCCTGGTTTTCAGTTGCTCATAACTTTGCTTATGACCATTTGAGCTTAGATTTCAACATGCTAGTGGTGTACCTTAGGCTGAATTTTTCTGGAAATATATGTATAGCGTGGCTAAGCAATTATGGCTAGGAGAGAAACAGGTCTACAACTATTTATAAGTTGCAAACACCAAGGAAGAATAGGAATTTATTATGGTGCACTAAGAAATAAAATCGAAAAAAAGAAAGGGAACATCAGGCTACATTTGGGAGGCTTCTCAACAGTCTGTTCTGTTAGGGTGTGGAATTCTACCAACGGAAATGCTGCAAGATCCACTGCATGCAAAAGCTAAAATTATATTGGACCAATTACAGGAAACAATCCTGCATTAACAGGGAAATGGGCTGTATGTTCTACATCTCTTGCTTCTGATTGTACCTGCTAGATTAGGTCCACAGTGGTTTTCAAGCTTCATTGCACCACGACCCCCTTCTGACAATAAAAACTACTATATGCCTCTTCCCACCCCCTGCGTAGGGCTGAAGCAAGGAGGGAAAGAGCTGAATCCCTTGGGCTTTGGCTTTAGCTCCAGGTGGCAGGGCTTGGGGTTTCACTTCAGCCCCGGGTTCCAGTGAGATTAACACCAGCTCTAGTGAACCCATGAAAATGGCATCTTGACCCACAGTTTGAGAACCTCTGGATTAGGAGACTAATGAAGACATTTCCAGCCTGTAAGAATTTACAGCAGAAATTTAGTATTATAAACTTCAGATCAGCCCCCTAAATTACATAGGCATTTGCAGATGTAACTATAGTTAGTGATTATTCACTAACATTTCTACTAAGCTTCCAGTTCCAGAAATAACCTTTAAAACAAGCTAAAGATACACAAATAGCATGAACCCAAATGACAATTATCAATTCCAGTTTACTGCAATAGTGCATGCATCAGATGAAGTGAGCTCTAGCTCACGAAAGCTTATGCTCAAATAAATTTGTTAGTCTCTAAGGTGCCAAAAATATTCCTTTTCTTTTTGCGGATACAGACTAATACGGCTGCTACTCTGAAACCTGCAATAGTCAAGATACACACAAGAGGGAGCTCTGACCTGAAAAAATGTAATAAAACTTTTGCAGTTCTAAGTCTGTCTCACCCATCCAAACCATATATTAGCATGAACTCACACAGCAAAGTGATCAAAGACAAAAAACCCACCATCCATCTCACCCGTGGGTGAATACATTTCACAAAGCGATCACTCCATATCTGACCTTTCAGTCCTCATTGTCAAAGGAAACCTGCACAACCCCTTCAAGAGAAGAGCCTGCAAGCTTATATTCATAACATTGCTAGACCCTAAAAGTCATGGTGTTACTGAAGACACTGAATTTAAATAAATTTGTTAGTCTCTAAGGTGCCACAAGTACTCCTTTTCTTTTTGCGGATACAGACTAACACGGCTGCTACTCTGAACCCTACAACAAATCTGTAAGCCACTCACCCCCCTTTTTTGTCCTATGAGGTGTTAACTGGCCACTTCCCCTGCAATGGTCTATTACAATATGTTAAACAATCTGTTTCACCTTGTACTTAACTGTCACACTGAGTACCTTTCCCAGACTTGAAAGAAATTTCTCTGTAAGCTCAAAGGCTTGTCTCTTTCACCAGTAGAAGTTGGTCCAATGTGACCTCACCCGCTTTGTCTCAAGAAAATAAATTGAAGAAGTTAGAAGTTGACAAGAGATAAAACAAGCACCTAAATTTTCAGAAGGGATTAATGATTTTAAGAGCTCAACTTCAGACACCTTAAAGGGCCAGGGAGGAAATCCACTCTCCACTCGAGAGAATGAGAAGATTCCTACTGAGATCAGTGGAGACAGGATTTCACCCTAAGGGTATGTCTACACTGCAATTACACACCTCTGGCTGGTCCATGTCAGCTGACCCAGGGTTGGGCTAAGGACCTGTTTAATTGCAGTGTAGATGGGCTCTGGCTGCAGCCTGAACTCTGGAAACCTCCCACCTCACAGGGTCCTAGAACCCCATCTCCCTCCCAAGCCCCAAATGGCTATACTGCTATTAAATAGCTCGGTGAGCCTGAGTCAGCTGGCACAGGGCAGCCACAGGTTTTTAACTGCAGTGTAGACATGCCCTAAGCATACAGCACTTTCTGAAAATCAGGTCTCAGGTGTCAAGTTGGGACCCCAAGATTATTAGGTGCTTTTGAAAATCTTGGCCTGATAAAATATATCATTTTGAAGATTTAATGGTCTCACCACAATAGCTACTCAGATTAACAGTTCCTGGCAGGACCTCAGCCAATAGGAGCAGAGATCATGGAGAGGGCAGCTTAAACACTGTGCAGAAGAGAGCCTAGGTGGGTGCTAGGATGTGAACTCAAAAACAGACTGCTGGGAGAGGCCACCCAGAAATTCAGCCCCCAGGAGCTGAGAAAAGCAGCTGCCACAGGCACCTTTAGACACTGACAACATTCTGTCCAACTGTTTAATAGTTTTCACTCTTAGTATTTTCCCCCATCACCGCTTAGCAGTTTGCTCACACTCCATTCCATCCCCTCCCTCAATATCTTCATCTCAAGCTAATTTCCCCTGTCCATTCCATTTTCTCTTTTCCCCATCACACTTACCCCTACTGTCCTTCTTTGTCTCTTTTATCTATTTTATTCCCAGCAAGGCTTCCTCCCATCATGTATCCCTTCACCCCCCCCCCAAAGAAAAATAGTGACATTACTGTGACATTTGCTGCCCACCATATTGTTCAAAAAGCTTGTGTTAGTTACATCCCTTTCCTCTGTCTGTCTTGTTTATTGAGGCCTTGTCTACACCACAAAGTTAAGTTGCCTTGCATCAGCCTGTGTTGACCTAACTGTGCATGTGTCTATTTAAATTTGTCTCCCACCGTTGTAAGTGCCCCATTGTGCTGACATAGTAATACTACCTCCCCAAGTGGTGTAGTGTCATAGTCAAGGTACTTCGATCACTGCGGCACAAATGTAGACACTGTGTTAGGGTTGACATAACTAACTGTTCTCCAGCAGCTGTCCCACTATGCCCTACTTTGATTGCTCTGGTCACCATTGTGAACTCCACTGCCCAGGGGTCACAGAGACTTGGAAGCCCAACCAACCCCCCACCCAAATGTCCCACGAATGTTTGAAATTCCTTTTCCTGATTGTCTGGCTTGGTGAGCACAACTGTCCAGCTGACCATGCCAGCTACACACTCCAGACATGCTCCTGCCTGGGGTAGACAAAAGATACTGGATCTCTTGGGTCTGTGGAGAAAAAAGGCGGTGCAAGTATAGCTCTGAATCAGCTGTAGAAACATCAACATCTGCAAGCAGATTGCTCAGGGAATGCAGGAGAAGGGCTATGACAGGGACCAGCAGCAGTGCCTCATGAAAGTCAAGGAGCTGCATCAGGCATATCGGAAGGCCAACAACTGATCCATTGCCAAGCTGCAGACCTACCACTTTTACTAAGAGCTTCATGCCATCCTCAGCGGAGACCCCACCATCCCCGACAGCACCATGGATACCTCTGAGGAGCTTGAATCAGAAGCCCCTGTCGTGAACACCAAGTAGGCGGAAGTGGTGGACGAGGAAGGAGGAGGATATAGGGGACAGGCAATGACAGGATCTAGCTTCGCAGTGAACAAGGACCTTTTTTTGACTCCACCACAGTCCAGCCACTTGAGCCCAATGCAAGAGAAGGAACCTCAGGTAAGCATGTAGATAAATTTGTCTCCCACAAGATTGTCCCCCTGCAAAGTAGCAGGACAGAATCTTGACTTTTAAATTAATTTACTTGTGCTAGAAGAGGCAGCGGTACAACCAAGAGAGGTAGAGCCGCTATCTGCTTTTCATTCCCCTCTAGAGTTAGGGAGGAGGTGCCATGTGGAGCAGTTTGCTTATGTACACAAGAAGGTCCCTTGAATCTGCCTGAGATCAATGAAACTTCCATGGAGGTACTCTGCAATCCTCTGCCAAAGGTTTCTAGGGAGGGCAGCCTTATTTCTTCCACCGCAGTAAGATGCTTTCCCGCGCCACTCAGCGATAACTTCAGTAGGCACCATTGCAGCACACAGGCTAGCAGCATATGGGCCTGGGTGGCTTCGGGATACCAGCAGCCTTGGGCTCAAAGGCAGTGTTCTCTCTGCTTTTGTTACCCTCATAATACCATAAGAATGGCCATACTGGGTCAGACCAAAATCCGTCTAGCCCAGTATCCTGTCTTCCAACAGTGCCCAATACCAGGTGCCCCAAAGGGAATGAACAGAACAGGTGATCATCAAGTGATCCATCCCGTTGCCCATTCCCAGTTTCTGGGAAACAGAGGCTAGGGACACCATCCCTGTCCAGCCTGGCTAATAGCCACTGATGGACCTATCCTCCATGAATTTATCTAGTTCTTTTTTGAACCCTGTTATAGTCTTGACCTTCACAACATACTCTGGCAAGGAGTTCCACAGGTTGACTGTGTGTTGTGTGACAAAACACTCCCTTTTGTTTGTTTTAAATCTATTGCCTATTGATTTCATTTGGTGACCCCTAGTTCTTGTGTTATGAGAAGGAGTAAATAACACTTCCTTATTTACTTTCTCCACACCTGTCATGATTTTATAAACTTCAATCAGATCCCCCCTTTAGTCGGCTCTTTTCCAAGCTGAAAAGTCCCAGTCTTATTAATATCTCCTCATATGGCTGCTGTTCCATACCCCTAATAATTTTTGTTGCCCTTTTCTGAACCTTTTTCCAATTCCAAAATATCTTTTTTGAGATAGGGCGACCACATCTGCACGCAGTATTCAAGATGTGGGCGTACCATGGATTTATGTAGAGGCAATATGATATTTTCTGTCTTATTATCTATCCCTTTCTTAATGACTCCCAACATTCTGTTTGCTTTTTTGACTGCTGCTGCATATTGAGTGGATGTTTTTGGGGAACTATCCACAATGATTCCAAGATCTCTTTCTTGAGTGGTAACAGCTAATTTAGACCCCATCATTTTATATGTATAGTTGGGATTGTTTTCCAATGTACATTACTTTGCATTGATCAACATTAAATTTCATCTGCCATTTTGTTGCCCAGTCACCCTGTTTTGAGAGATTCTTTTGTAGCTCTTCGCAGTCTGCCTGGTACTTAACTATCTTGAGTAGTTTTGTATAATCTGAAAATGTTTATCCCTTTTTCCAGATCATTTATGAATATGTTGAATAGGACTGGGCCCAGGACAGACCCCTGAAAGACACCATTATTTACCTCTCTCCTCTCTGAAAACAGGAATGAGAGATCAACTAAAATCACCACGACCTATGGAAAGTGATGGCAGTATTCAATGCCATTGTCCTATATACTAGAAGCATGCAACTGAGGAATTCCCTCCTCATTTCTCCTACCCCGCACCCTGGCGGGTCATACTCAGCGTGCTGGTGCAGTGATTAGTGTTGCACACAAGCAGGCACAAGCAGAATTAAGAATGTAGTGGCTAAAAATTCAGGAGAGCGAGTTCAGCATCTCTAGTTTCCAAATTCTATTCTATTTCCAAAGACGTCACAATACCGAAGAAAAGAAGATGGCCTTGTTCTGGTTACCCCAGAATTGTTGTAGGTGCACTATCTGTAAGAGATGAGGTTGACCTGTAACATCAGCTTTAAACCCTCCTGAGTTCTGGCAAAGTCCAAATCCGGATCCAAATCTTGCTGTGAGCTCACATCCACCTCTCCTATTTGTGCCTTTCAGTTTAACACACTATTGTAGCTCTTCTGCAGCAAAATAGGAATATTCAAAGACTGGGTTTCTTCCTTTCAATCGGCGTGGGAAGGGGAGATGGGAAAGTGAGCTGCATATAGAAAATTACAATGAGAACAAAAGCCTGTCCAAATTATGCAATAAGGGATCATTATGCTACAAAATTGCTCTTCAAATGTGGTTGTCAATGGAAGATATTAAGATTTCAAGTTATTTTCCTGATGAGGACTTAAAAACCTTTTTTATGCAAGAAATTAATCTTAAAACTGACTACATAATGAGCATCCTTTGGTTCTTAGAAAAAAATCAAAAAGCTTGAGTAGTCCCAAAGCATATGAGTGTAATATATAAGGCTTTTGTTTTATGGCAGATTAATGGTTTTATAGGCCATTGCCACATTAGGACTTGTAATCATATTGGAAACTTGATAACCGGACAACAGTTATGCTCTTTTTGTGCTAAAACCACTGCCTATTATTCTGGTGAGTATTGTCTCATTGTTTCCTGGTACTCCCCCATCCGTCTCCAGCTGAACTGGAGCAGAAATAGGTTGAGAGCCACTGTAAACTTTTATTTGTAGGAGGGCTAGAGGAAACAAAATGAGCAGGTGAATGGTCATGGTGCTGCTACAGCCGCTCAGGCTCACCCCACGCAGGAAGACATTCATGCAATCAGTGGTTTGCTACTGATGCATGGGTCTAGAGTCAAGTGTCCTCTTATCTACCTGTGTTCTATATGGCACCCCTCTTTGTAGTATCTGAGCGTTTCTCAACATTTTGAATTTACATACAAGCTCATTTCTCTCTCACTATTCCCTACAATCAGCAAGGGCTGAGCTTTGCGTTTTTGGTGCTCTCGTGAGCAGTGCAGGGGACTGGGAGACCTGGGTTCTATTCCTAGGTCTGCCATTGTCGTGCTGTGTGACTTTGGGCAAGTAATTTAATCTCCCCAGGATTAGAAGACACCGTCTTTATTAAAGTGGTTTGAGATCTATAGATGATTATTTTATAGTTCACTGTGATTCCATATCCCTCTGCCTAGGGGCAGCAGGGACAGGGCGCCACTAGCGAGGAGCCGCCCGAGGTGAGCACCACCTGGATCCAGTACCCTGAATCCCCTTCTATGCCCCAATGCCTTGCCCTGAGCCCCCTCCCGCACCCAAACTCTCTCCCAGAGCCCATGCCCCACATCCCCTCCTGTACCCCAACCCCCACTCCACACCCAAATTCACTTACCAGCACCCCCCATTCTCCCAACATGCCAGATAAAAAAGCTTTTACTGTACTTCACTTCACATTAGAAGGGTAGCATGATTTTAGTTGAATATAATAGGGACACATTTATAGTTTGTATTACAGTAATTATTTAATATCATTACAAATAGTAGAAGGGTCCCATTGGGCTAGATGCTGAATATACATATAGTAAGAGGTGGTCCCTGTCTTGAAGATCCTACAGCGTAAGACCCCAAGTCTTCAAATTCTTGTGCACATGATTAATTTTATGACTGTGAATTATTTTATTGACATCAGTGGGAGTACTCAAGGCAGTAAAGTTAAGCACATGTTTAAGTGTTTATTGGATTACGGCTTTAATAAGCTGTTTATCCGGTAGTATAAACCTTTTTCAATTATTTTAAAAGGAAATTCCCATTGAGAAGTAACAATTTATTTTGAAGCCATCTAAGGCAGACAAGAAAAGACAGCAATTCATAACAGAAAAATCAAATACTTTTTTTGAGATGGCTTCTTTTGGGGTAAATAAGAGTCTATGGTTATACTGATGAATTTCCCACTTTGACCTTATCATCTGCCATTTTTCTGATGCTGCTTTTCGTATTTGAAATCTCTATCCATCACCATTCTTGAAATTTCTGTAGTGGACTCACTCCTACAGCATTGCTCTTTATAAATGGGGTCTAATTTATCATTTGGCTTTAACACACTAGTAATTTGTTCCTCAAAACAGCACATGGCATTTCCCTTCATGCTTCCTTAGGAAAGACCAATTTTTTTCTATTTCTCGCTCTCATGTTTGTCCATCAGTTATGATCAGATTCAAGTAAGAATATATCTGTGGAGAATTACCTGCCTTCTACTTGATGGCTGATGATACATTGTTTCCTAGAGGCTCAAGCTGGTTCTTCTTATTTGTTGTGACACGTCTTCACCAAAAGGTTGTCAAAGTGAAAGTTCTACACATCATTCTAGGCTTCCCACTCTGCATCAAATTTTAATCAACTCTTTAATTGTCACAGTGTCTTGTGAAGCTTGAGTCTACCACGAAAATGTCTTCCTGTCCTTTGTTCCTTAAAAAAACAAGGGGTAAAGGAATAAATCCAGATAAATAAAGGCTGTTCTATACAATTGTAATTTGTATGGCAGTTTTGACAAAGACATGAAGAGGAGCCATTTCTAGTAGAAACAGAGGGTGATTGTGGTTTGTCCAAACCCAAATGGGAAGTCTCTCTAGAGTCAGGAACAGAAATATGGTCTCATCAGTCCAGTTCTGTGCCTTAACCACACGACAATCCTTCCTCTTTGTGGACTAGATAGGTTTTATTTTAACCTAATCAAGTTTTCCTGTAGAGGGCCGAAATCCCACCATCTGTAAACAGGGTCCCCTTTTGTCTGCCATACAGACAAAAATTGGGAGCCTGGCTGAGCTAAGTAAAACCAGTGTGTACTGATTCTATCCGTTTGGTTCAACCTTTGACAAATTTATAGGCTTTCAAGACATTTGAATACAGCATGATGCATACATGCTTTTGTAGAAGAGTTCTTCCTAAACAGGTACCATATTTTATTAAATTCTTCAGCTGCTTTATGAGATATTTTCAGCTAGCTCCAGAGCTACAGAACTATCCATTGACTGCATCAAAATATCTGTTTAAAAACCTGCAAAGATCAAACCTTAGCTATGTTAGCTGCAGAAAAACCACCACTCTTAAAGCTGACTTCCTGCTTGAAAAACCAGAAGCTAATTGCAGAACAAACACTAGTTGCTAACAGTTTCTACTACTGGTAGCAGTAACTGAGATCAAGCATATCTGATGCAGAGAACTTCACAAGCCTCTTCTGCTCATTCTCCGAAGAAGTCATTCTGAAATTTCCCTGTATCTGCTGCAGTGGAGTGTCACACTCCAACATAAATTAAACCAAGTTCAAGCGTTTGGTGTAAAGATTTTTCATTGTCAGCGGCTCCAGGGTTTACACACTCCAGAAAGCAAAGAGCACATGTTTATGTAGAGACTGGGCAGTTGCCTCTTTCCAATTAAATGTCATCCTTGCCAAGTCAGTTCCCACCTGCTGTTTATTTGAAAAATAGAAATTATGGTCTTCCTTCTCACTCTCTCCAGCTCAGTTTTCAAAAGAGGGGAAAGTGCTCAGCCCAAATAGAAAGATGCACACAAGGCTTAATGTATTAATGTCTACAGGATAAGGGCCCTACTTTGTCATTATCAATATTTTTTCTCCTTTTTTCAATTAAAATAAGCCCAGCTGCTAAACAACCTCTATGAAAAAAAAACATTCAACTTAAAACTGCACTTCTGTCTCAATACCTTTAACCTATCACTGACAGACATTAGCGTGTAAAGTGTCTCACTATATTTTTCAGTTTGTTTACTTTATGTATTCAACAGCACTTTGTGTATGTTGGTTGCAGAGTTTTCCATTTTTAGTCAGTAGGTTTCTACTGTTTAGGTGGGTCTTTCACATACCATAGGGAAGAAATTAACATTTAAAAAAATAAATTGGAAAATGTGATGTACAAAAATACAAAGAAATTGCAGAAGTTGATCCAATAAAAGACATTACTTCACCACGTTGTCTCTCTAATATCCTGGGACCAATACGGCTACAACTACACTGCATACAGGGAGACTCAAGGGCAGTTGTAGTATCTGACACTACTTTTAATTAATTTTTGGAAATTAACGAGATATCAAGTTGATTGGCTGCCTTTACTAAAGATAAATGTTTACTCTGCCTTTGGTCATGTGAGCTTGAAGTGAATTCATGCCAAAGTTTCTTTGCTAAAACCCAAATGTACAAAACAAATGAAAGGAAATTAAATTCCCATTTTATCAGTGGGAACTCCATTCAAATTTGATCACAGAGTTGAGTCATTTTGCATCCGGGTATTGGCTGTCTCCATGAAGGTTTATCTTTCTTGTTTCCTAATTGGAAATGTGCCCCTGGGACTAGGATGCAGAAGGGAATGGAATTTCTACCCTCTGCCCCGCCCCCAGTCAGATCCAGCACAATGCTTCTCTGGAACCGTGGGAGGTTTGGAGCTCTCCCACGCTGCTGGTTATGACAGTGTAAAGGGGCTAAACTGTACGTGAGAATCAGGCCCATCGTTTAAAACTTTTTTTTTTTAAACTGTGGAAATATGTATCCTGTCACTTTTGCTGTTCAAGATTAGACAATGCCACTTACTGTTTTCTGAGCACAAAAGGTATCTTACAGAGGCTGATTCTGTTTAATTCAGGTCACATCCAGTAAGTTAACAAGGCAAGAGCTGTTGTTCTGTAAGTGCTTTGCAAGGCTGGCTGCTTTTATGGATTTTTTTAAAGTTAAAATTTAATCTTCCTTCACTGATATGGTGAGATTCAAGTATTATTAGCATGTTTCTTTGGGTAAACTCTGAGCTGCTAGTTCTCAGGCTAATATATTGAGCAACCTTAAAAAAATAAATCCAAAACCAAACATCATAATTTTGAAAGTTTATTAGGAAGTCAGTCTTCAAAGGAGTTGTTTCCATTTTGGATTGATTCTTAATTACAGAATATCTCTACAGCAATAATATGGATAATGAAGAAGTAATAAGGTGCATAATTAAAGAGGGGAGATGATGTAGCATTATACAGGGCATAGTATAGGGCCAAGTTTTTAAAGCAGTCTCCAATCATACGCCAGTATTGCTGGCATAACTAATTGCTGCTGTGAACTAGCCTTTAGATGTTTAAGTACCTGATTTACAAGCACAATGGGATATACATCTAAATAAAAGCATTTGTACTCACCCTAAGGGCATGTCTACATGTACTGTGCTGCAGCAGCAGAGCTGCACCAGTACAGAGCGCTATGCACACTAGGACTTCTGCAGGCGTATCTGATGTCGCTCACGGGGTGGAATACTCATATCCCTGAGCCACATAAGTTTTGCTGACATAAGGGGTAGTGTAAACATGACCTTAGTTACAGTTTCAACTAACTATAGGCACAAATTTGCCCTGGTTTAAAAATCAGGCCCTAGTAGGGGTGGGTTAAGAACACAATCAAATAGCAACAGATAAGTCTGCTACAGATTCCACGTCAAAAACCACATATGGCTATGCTTTTTCTCAGCTGGGATTTCAAAAGAATTTAAGGGAGTTAAGCACCCAACGGGCCCCTTCTTTTGAAATCCTACCCTGTATAATTACACTGAAGATAGTTTTCCTTAACCAAAACACCTCCAAAAAAAGGGCTTGCAAGTTAGAGCGCATTAAAGCAGCCCTGGGCACCCTAACTCCTGAGGTGTCCACACTGGCAAGGCACTTAGAGCGCCTGGACTCTGCAGCTGGAGTGCTCCTGGTAATCTACCTCCACAAGAAGCATAACGCTGCTGCGCCCTGGCTGAAATGCCCGGGCGTCAGTGTGGATGACGTGTTGCATTACTGTGTTGTGATTGGCCTCCGGAAACATCCCATAATGCCCTGAAGTCAAGTGGCCACTCTGGTCATTGTTTTGAACTTGGCTGCAGGCATGCAGATATCACCTTTCAAAGCTCCATTTCTGAGAGCCGGCATGCTTATCTGCTCTGGGACAAAGCAAGCCATTACTGTGGAATGCTGCTGTTGTGAGTGTGTGTGAGAGGGATGGGGAGGGTCTGCTGCTGTCTGAACTTACAAGACAGCATGCTGACACACTGTCAGCACCCCAAAAACCCACTCTCTCCCCCTACATACACACAACACACTCCCTGTCACACTCCACCCCCCCCACTTTGAAAAGCACGTTGCAGCCACCTGAACACTAAGATAGCTACCACAATGCACTGCTCTTTGTGGCGTTGCAAGAGCTGCTAACGTGGCCACGCCACTGTGCTTGCAGCTGACAGTGTAAACACACGGCAGCGTTTTCCCTGCTGCGGTCTCCAAAGGCTGGTTTAACTCCCAGCTCTCTACATCTGCAAGTATAGCCAAGCCCTGAGTCTTATTATATTTAACTACTGTAAGCCTTTCTCACCAGCTTATAAATATTCTAATGGATATAAGAGTCTGGGCCTAAACTAGCTGTCATGGCTCTCAGCTTGCTAAGGCTCCAAAACATGACACTAGCCTTCATAATACACGAATGACACACAGCGGGAGAGGAAGCTTGAAACGATGTCTTTTACTTCTTTTATCATGGATAAAATTATGCATCACCTCCTTTACAAGATTCAGCATTTCTAATTCAATAATTTAGTGATGAGCCTGAAATAAATCCAGAGTCCAAACAACTCTGCACTTTGGGGTATTTTAGGTCTGGATTCAGTTTGGGACTCAGATCCAAACTTTGCAGCTTGGGCCCATTTTTAATAAATGTCAGTGATTAAAAGCATGACGACATCTTGGTTGTGTGGGAAGTTGGTAAATTTGATCATAAAGTGAACAATGTTTGTACATTCTAAACTAGGCTCCATTGAGAAGTATGCTACTTAGCAGTGACCTCAAGGAAAAGGATCTGTACAGAATTACCTTAATATGCAGTGATCTGACATTCCAGTGTAAACTGACCTGATATGCCTATTACTGTACTAAGGATTGAGAGAAAGATCTTTTATTTCACTCTTGACACTTTTATACCAGCCATTGTTTGTACTTAATTAATATGTTCTCTATTAAAGTATTCTTTTGAAGCCACAGTTCGAGGTTACTGTGTTCTTGCTCAAAGTGCATTAAAATAATACCTTTAATATGCATTCTTTGTCTGCCTAAAACAACATGACATTACTTGGATGCAGTATAAGAATAGTGAATATTATCTTTTCATTAAGAATTAGTAGCAGATTCTGAAGTAGAAATAAATGCTAATGTCTTGGCAACTGTTTACCAGCAACTCTTACAAACAGCAACTTTATAGAAAAAGATTATAAAATACAGCAAAAGCAAACCTAAGATTTAGTGAATTAGTAAATACTGTTTCAGAGTAGCAGCCGTGTTAGTCTGTATTCACAAAAAGAAAAGGAATGCATCCGATGAAGTGAGCTGTAGCTCACGAAAGCTTATGCTTAAATAAACTGGTTAGTCTCTAAGGTGCCACAAGTACTCCTCTTTTTTTAGTAAATACTGTGTAATATTCTCTTTGGCAGTCCTTGGTGTTTCTTACAAAGCCCTGAGAATCCCCTCTTTAATCCTTCCCACTTCAGTTCTAACACACTTGATGTCCAATGTGTCAAGTTACTAGCTGTTCTGTATTACTTCAGTGCCTGAGGACATTGTGCTTTGTTTGGGTCACTGTTGAGTGAGAGAAGCCCAGATCCACAAAGTCCCATTGGGGATTTTGGCACCACTGTGATGCACAAAATCCCTGCTCAGCTGGTGCTGTCCCTGGAGATGCCTAAACTAGTTAGGCATCTAATTTTTCCTGTAAAAGTTTCCTAGGTGCCTACGTTTCTGCCTCTGGGCATGTGCATGGCTGCCTCAGGCAGGCATCCAGATGCCTATTTCCCCTTTAACACCAGCCTGATCCTGAAACCAGGTGGAGAAAATAGCCATTGCCCTGCCTGTGTTGCCTGCAGGGCCCCATCTAGAACACGCCTATCCACACACGCAATGGACTGGGAGAAAGGCGGCCTCCCTTTTAACCTTTAGCCCAGTGGTTAGGGTACTCACCCAGGATTCGGACAACCTAGTTCAACTCCCCCTTCTGCCTGATGAGGAAAAGGGATTTAAACAGGGATCTCCTACTGCTCAGGTGAGTGTCCTAGCTGCTGGACTATAGGATATTCTGATGTCGGGCTCAATCTCTTCTGTTGAATCTGATTCACTTTGTATAGAGTTAAATAAATAAATATGCATTGGGTCAAAGAGAGAGAGAGAGAGAGAGAGAGGTGGGGGACCTCAGTTCACATTCCCTCTCATGAGGCAGAAGGGAGAATTAAACCAGGGTGTCCTACACACCAGGTGAGTGTTTTAACTACTGGGCTAAAAATTATAAAGGAGACCTCCACCTCCACCTCCTCTTCCCATCTTGCATGGAGTTGGGTGTGCACCGCTGCTGCTTTTGCAAGAAATGGTTTAGGTGCCTGATTCCGGGAGAGGGGTTCCCAGCTGTGGATTGCAAGAAAAGACAGGTGCCTCCTTCCAGCCTGAATTTAGGTGCCAAACTTACACCTACCCCCCTCATTGGTGTTAGTCATTGGCTAGCTTAGGCGAGATTGACCAGATAGCAAGTGTGAAAAATCAGGACAAGAGGTGGGGGGCAATAGGTGCCTATACAAGACAAAGCCCCAAATATCGGGACTCTCCCTATAAAATCGGGACATCTGGTCACCCTAGCTTGGGCAGCTCCCCATCTGGCAAGCTGGCTTTCATGGATCCCATTCTCAGGCATCTCTCTCCCCATGCATCACATAGGGAGCATAGCCTTAACCCAGGGTTTGTGAATTCCACTGTTTGCCTAGCCACCTAAAAGTTAGACATTACTACACTCAGCGTTGCCACTTAAAAGGGGCTGATTTTCAGAGGGTGGGTTCTCAGCACTTTCTCAAAATCAGGTCTCCTTGTGGATCTGGGACAGGGCCCCTTCTTTACTCCAAGACAGAGAAGCTCAGCTACTCTGGTGATCAACACCACTGTAAGACCCTGGAGCTTGATATACCATCTCAGATCATCTCCATAAATAATTTATTTCAAATTACTATTCTGTAACTCACATTCTTCTTCTGCAAAATGCTCTAGGGGCATATGGTACAGATCACATCTTGAAAAATAAGTTAAATACCTGGATGCACTGTAATTTAGACTTTGACTAAAAGGGCTTATTTGTTCCTCATGTTCAATCTATTTTTCTTGAGAGGGTTAATGTAAATCAAATGAGAAAGGGGAAGCACACTAATTTAGATTGTTGTGTGGTCACCATCTGGTGCAGTGACCTTGCATTATCGTTTGTAATGGGACAGGTGGTTGTAGGTCCTCTGCTCATAGCCCAGTTCTGCACTCACATTATTGTTTAACCGGTCTCTGAAGTGTATAAATAAGTAGGCAATAAACCACCTATTTCCCATAATTAGTATACCCCAATTTCACTCACTTAAATGGACAAACCAACTTTTACGGTAAAGATTTATAATAGATTGGTACGTATGTCTAATGTTTACATACTGAAGGCTTAAATTGACCAGGCCTTTAATTATGCACATATGCACCCATTTGAACATGCTAATGGCCATTTACTCATGCTAACACAAGTATGTACATACAGGTGTGGCCACAAACAGTGACTATGTCTTGTAAACTTGTCCCAAAATTTTTTTATTAAGCTTTGGAAGGATTGAATTCACTCTGAATTTGAACACTAAATACAACTGTAGATGGTGACTAAGCCCACACGACGCTGCTATCTAAGCTACTGCTGCCGTCTGACTTAGTTTTTGAAAAAATAATACATATTTTTTCACTCTTCTGGAGCTCTTCTGAAAGGCCCTTACCCTCTCCACATTCAGGTTCTTGAAGACCCTCTCTGCCATGATGACTATAGGAAACTTTCTGATTGGGAATAGTTTATACGCCAAGATTTTTAAAAGTGACTAGTGGTTGAGTGCCCAACTTGAGATACCTTAAGGGGAGCTGATTTTCAGAGGGTGGGTTCTCAAAACTTTCTGAAAATCAGACCCCTTTAAGGTGTATCACACTGAGCATACAAAAATTAAGGCACCCTTTTGAAAATCAATATATCTGTCTATTTTATTATATGTAGATTTTTATTTGTTGGATCCTTCCTGCACATCCTCTCTGAGTTTGTAATTAGATTGTGAACTTCTCTGGGCAAGGACTGTGTTGTCTTTTCTATTTGGAAAGCACATAGCACACTAGAGGTGCTACTACAGATAAATATTAATTTCACTCCAAGTCTCAAACCTTTATCATGTTGGGTTTGCCCTCTTTTGGAGTTGAGTTTTTAATGTACAAGAGTCATTTCTGGTCATGGAAGGTTGAGGTGTAAATAATTAGTAAATCAGAGAGTGCATACTAAACATGAAAGTGTTTGCACACGATTTGTAAAGCACAAGATTTCTTTGTTAATGTAACGAATGACATATTTTTGTGTATATTTTTTTAAACAGCAAATAAAGTATTACCTGGAGAGGGCAGTGAAGAGCTAAAAAAAAAGAAAAATGAAATCAATTTGATATTTCTACACAGAATAATATTAGATGAAACATACTAGGGACTGTTTCACTAGGAAATACTTTTGGGCTTCTGTATTTAAGAAGCAATGGAAGACTGAATATTTCCCACACTGTATTTGTACAGGCTCTCTGTTTCAGGAGCTGGACATAATTTTTGAATGGTATTTATTGAATCTGGCTTTAAGAAAATGTTTTCCCAACATTCTTAACTACAAAAACATTGTTTAGCGAAGAATTTTTATTTTGTTGGAAGGTGTCACCATAAAAGAAGGTTTAATTGCTACCCCTTATGAAAATTTACAATTTGAAATGTTGGTATAAAGGGTACCTGGAAAAGGCACAAAGAGTCACAGTGCAGCCTAAGATACAGTGTGACACAGTGATATTATCAAAGTCATGGGGCTTTTTAATTAATCTACCTTAAATACGATAACACTTGCCTTTAGTAAGTGTGTTCTTAAAAACTCATCTTGTTATGGCACTTGACTCAAGGTGCAGTTGTTAGAAAAGCGACAATGTAAGACTAACACAGCTACCACTCTGAAACCAGTGTAAGAACAGCAACTCTTACTTACCTGGCCGCATTGTCCTAGATACAGCACAAAACCATAACAAGATAGGGTCTCCGCCCTGAAAAAATGATGATCTGATTTCCCAGTTCATCATTTTCTAGAGCACGTTTCTACTTTGCAGAAACCATTGACACAATTAGCAGCCTCATCAACAGTCTTAGCCAAGGAGAGATAACAAGATGTTCTCACTATATGGACCCAAATTTATTGGTGTTTTCCTATGCATGTGAGGACAAAATTGGGCCAGGTACTTCTAGATTTAGAGGCAGGGCAGAATGGAGAAACTGGCAATGCCATCCCTAATTTAATAGATAAATTATAATTCAGTTTCCCTGAGGAGAAAGCTTATTGCTGTTTTTGAAGATGCTGCTGTTTTTCAATGAAACATTTACACTCACTTTCATAAACATTGTCTGAGCAGTAGCAGCTTCTGGCCAGGCCAGGCTGAGGCCTGGTCTACACTACACAGTTAGGTCGACATAAGCTGCCTTACGTTGACCTCATAATGAATGTGTCTACACTACCAGGTCCCTTCGGCCGACGTAACACACCTACTACATCAACTTAATTTCTCCTCCTCTGCGAGAGGAGTAGCACTTAATTGGATGCTGTTAGGTTGACATAGAGGCAGTGTAGACACCATGTTACTTACGTCGACTTAACTGACCTCCAGGAGGTGTTCCACAATGCTCCGCTGAGACCACACTGGTAAACGTTTTCAATCTTCTGCACAGCAGCCAGGTACATAGGAAAAAGCCTTTCCCCTGCTCAAGGACTAGAAACTTTGGAATTTCCATTTCCTGTTTTTTCAGTGTGGAGCACTCACCTGCTCAGCCGATCATGGTGGCTCCGCGTTCCAAACGCGCTCTAGCCTGGAACACACAGGAGGTAGTGGATCTTCTTGGTCTGTGGGGAGAAGAGGCTGTGCAGGCATAGAAACGTACACATCTACGAGGAGCTGCATGCGATTCTCATGGGCGACCCCACAATGTCCCCCGAGAGTAGCATGGATACCTCTGAGGAGTCGGAGTCCCAGGCCAGCGCAGGCAACACTGAGAAGGAGGTTGTGGACAAGGAAGAGGAGGAGAATGGGAGACAGGTGAGTGGGTGATCCATTCTCCCAGAGAGCCAGGAACTGTTTGTAGCCCCAGAGCCGTCCAGAGGGTCGCAGGACAGCATCATGACCGAGTGTGATGCTGGGGAAGGAACCTCTGGTGAGTATGCAATTTCAAGTAATATTTGGGGGTCAAATGTTCTTATATTCTACCTTTTATTAAAATTGACAAGGTGAGATAGAGTGACTATCTGCCTCCCTGTGTGGGTGCCCCATGAAAAAGACTGTTTATGTACACAGGAATGGCTTGGGAATCCTACACAGAGATCATCAGGAAACTTAGGTGGAGGTACTCTGTAGTCCGTTGCAGAGTTTTGGGGAAGGGCTGCCTTATTTCTTCCACTTTGGTAGGACACTTTCCCACGCCACTCCAGCATTAATTCAGCTGGCATCATCACAGTACACAGCATAGCAGCATAAGGACCCAGTCTGTACCCGGACGCTTGCAGCATCTGTTCCCTTGCCACCTCTGTTACCCTCAGGAGAGTGATATCAGCGAGAGTCACCTAGGGGAGATGCTGGTAGTTTTCATTTCAATTACTTGGACCAAAAACAATAGTGCCGGTGCTCTCCCACCCACGCCCATTGTGATTTTTCTGCTCCTTCACTCCTGGTTTCCAAAACACGGCCGTAGTTTGGGTGGCAGGGGTTGGCGCTGACCTTAGTAATTGCAAGCCTTGTGTGATGGCTAGCACCAGCAGCACCGGAGAGGGAAAATTTGTGGTGCCCACTCGCTGCTGCAACCACCTCCCTGGTGTAGCCTCTGCCAAAGCTTGCAGTTTGTGAGGGTCAATGCTGGTCCCTGATCTCCAGTCAACGTCCATGTTACAAAGGGGAGGCCCCCTGCCCATCTCTGGTCCCGCTGCAAGTTGCCCATCCAATGCTCCTGACGGTTCAGTGTCCATGCCCCAGGACCATACTCACCATGGCTGGGACAGCAAAGCGGTTCAGTGAATATTTTGTGTAAATGAAAATGTTCTGCTGTGAAATAAGGGGAGTGATTTTTAAACAGCAACTCTGCACTAGACCCTGATTCTGCACTGACAGTGGTTGCTTTGTGCTTTCCATGGCTTACTGCTGAAAGAGTGGCCTTCAGCTCTTCCTCCACACCAGTGGAGAGGCTCTCCCAGACAAGACGAAGGTGAAAGAGAACGTGTGATGACACGTTTAAGGAGATTGTGACCGGCTCTGCGACAGCAGACACAGAGCAGAGAGCGTGGAGGATTTCTCTCTCTGAAAAACTGGACATGGACATCGCGAGCAGGAGAGCAGCCCAGGAGAGTAAGCGTGGCACGCAGCAGGAGATGCTGGGGATTCTGAAGGAACAAACAGACACGTCGAGACATCTGGTTGACCTTCAGAAACATCTTGAGGCTACACTCCCTCTGCAGCCCCTGCACAACAGCATTCCTGCATCACTGTATTCCCCCTCCCCCTCTCCCAAACCTTCCAGCAGGCGAGGGGGAGGGTCCTAAGAATAAAAGCCACACATATAATGATGTGACAGGCAAGGCCACTGTACTTTTAAAGAGAAGATGAATGTGTTTTTCCCCTCCCGATTTTATTCTACTGTGTGTCCAAGGTTAAATTCTATTTGTGATCTTTAAGTTTCAGTATGTTTGCACAGTAAAAGTCCATGTTTTAGGAATGAAATAATCTTTATTAATTTAAAACGAGGAGGGAAGGAAGGGGAGGGGCAGGAAACAGGAAAAAGAGGGGATATGTTAGAGACAAAAATCTAGCAGTCACAGCAAGGTTCACACTATGGGAAGACACAATACAGAGAAGCAGCGCAGATTATTGTGGGTCATTACTGAAATGGGTTTTCCAAGCCTCCTTGAGACGCAGCACTCCATGCTGAGCTCTTCTTAGAGCCCTGGTATCTGGCTGCTCAAAATTGGCAGACAGCCTATCCGCCTCCACACCCCACCCCTGTGGGAATTTCTCTCCCTTTCCCTCACAGATATTATGAAGCACACAGCAGGCAGCTATAACCAGGGGGATATTATTTTCACTGAGGAGTAACCTAGTAAGCAAACTGCACCAGTGACCCTTTAAATGGCCACATTCAACCACCATTCTGCACTTGCTGAGGGTTGAACCAACCCTTGCTGCTGTTCAGGTAACCGGTGTACGGTTTCATGACCCATTGGAGTAAGGGGTAGGCTGGGTCTCCCGGGCTCACTATTGGCATTTCAACACCACCAAGAGTTATTTTGCATTCCAGAAATCAAATCCCTGCTTGCAGCTTTCTGAACAGACCCGTGTTCTTAAAGATGTGCGCGTCCTGTACCTTCCCACACTGATGTCAGTAAAACACTCTCAGTGATCCACCAGTACTTGCAACAGCATTGAAAAGCATGCCTTTCTGTTTATGTTCTCTTTGGCAAGATGGTCTGGTGCCAAGATAGGGATATATGTGCCATCTATCGCCTCACACAGTAAGGGAACCCCACTGTGGCAAAACCATCCAGTATTTCTTGTACATTGCCCAGAGTCCAACCTTTCTTAGCAGAAGTTGATTAATGACCCTGCATACTTGGATCACAACAGCCCGCACAGTAGATTTACCAACTCCAAATTGATTCCCCACTGACCGGTAGCAGTCTGGCGTTGCAAGCTTCCACACAGCAATCACCGCTCTCTTCTCCACTGTCAGCGCAGGTCTCATTTTAGTGTCACAGTGCTGGGCGGAGCTCCGCACACAGTTCCTGAAAAGTGGCCTTGTGCATACGAAATGCTGCAGCCACTGATCGTCATCCCATAACTGCAAAACAATGCGATCCTACCAGTCAGTGCTTGTTTCTCAGGACCAGAAACAGCACCCTACCATGTTGAGCTGCTGCGTGACTGCCAGCAGCAGCCAAGAATTGTTTCATTCTATGGCTTCCACCAAGGCTGCTTCAAGGACATTGCAATGTTCTGCCCAGCGGCTCCTCTCACAGCTCTTGAAGTACTGCAGGATAAGGTGCATGGTGTTAGTAATGCTCACAACAACAGTGCACAACTGAGCAGGGTTCATGCTTCTTGGGATATGGTGTACACGCGACTATGCCAGACTTTTGAAAAAAGGCAAGAAATATTATGGGTTGCAGTTCAAATCAGGGGAGGGAGGGAAAAAACTGCATCAAGAATCCATGTTCTCAGTCCCCCCCTGTGAGAATGTTTTGGCCCCTTGAGGCATTGCAAGCCCTTCCCAAAACCCCCTGGGGCGAGTTGCACTGAGGGATAGCTACCCACAGTCTACTGCTCTCTGCATCGATGCAAGCGTTGCTAGTGAGGATGCACTCCATCAACACAAGGAGTGTGTGGTGTGGACACGCACTACCAACTTAATTACTGCGGCAGCTGGATGTCGACTTAACTGAAGTCAACTTACGTTTGCAGCATAGACATGCCCTGAGAGAATGTGCATGGAGGAGAATAAGGCTACCAAGCCCTATTTAAGATGTGAACAGAGAGCATGCTTGGAATTCATTTTGCAATGACTTATAGCTTTCGGAGGTTTTTAAATTTTGTCCATCCTGAAATTAAGGTAAAAGATTCTTCCTAAAGTAGGAGTCTAAACTAGAACTCCACCTGTTAAAATTAAACTAAAGGTGTTCAACTGTGTCTATATTGGTGGTAAATGGCATTTTCAAACGAGTTAAACTAGCTCAATTAAACTAACTCAGTTGAAAAAAACACATTTTTTCATATTCTATACAAGGTCTTATTAGAGTTATCAGCCATATGCCAAGTGTGGAGGGTTTTTGTGCAGCTCTTATTGAGTTATTGGTGAGCAAATATAAAACAAACCAAAAATTGCTTCATTGTTTCAGCTTCAAAAGTTATTTTCTCCCATATATCATAACTCAAAAATAGCCAAAGAGTTTTAGCTCAGACTTTCCCTCATCATTCATCTCTGGGTTGAGACAATGCATGGAAAGTTCCAACCTTAAATGATAAGTTTTTGAGAAACCTGTGAACATGTGAAAACAGAAGATTACACTTGAAGAAACCTTTACTATATCTTTTCTAAAGCTGTCATTCACCCTTAGTCTCTAATGTTTCAAGTTTAATTAAACTTCTAAAAAGCTCCTCCACAATTGAATGGAAAAAAGCATTAGGGTCCAATCCTGTAACTCAACCAACTAAATTGCATTTAAAGTCAATGGGAATTCACAGTGCTAAGCCCCAAATTTATTGCTAGTGTTCCAGCATATTGTCTGCATTGAGATCATTTATACTGAGACTGTGGCTGAAATCCAAGATGTTATTGCAAATCTAGGAGAAAATTACCTTTCAAATGACATAGTGCAACGTTCAACTCCTTACATTCTGGGAAGAGTTCATGTCTGACTGTTCATTTATTCAGAATGTTCAAAGTGTAAGTACCGCAGGTGTATGAAATGGCATTAGAACGCTGGACACCAAGAGAATGCTATATTTTTCTGTTGATTAAATTAATTCTGCCTTTATTATCAAGTTTTACAATATCACTACCTGCCAGGTGCTGTGATTGCCCAGAAGTGCACTTTAAAAATAGCTATTAAACTACATTTTGTTAAAAATGCTGGTACAAATCTGTGTCAAAACTGAAGCTGAACAGTTAATGACAGAGTAATACCATAGCTTGAAAACAATAGAACTATTATAGATGATGCAGGTAGCATTGTCTATAGTTAAGATTGCCCCAACACTGTAAGACCCTGTTTTCAGTTGTTGATAAATGCAAAGTAATGCATATTGGAAAACATAATCTCAACTATACATAAAAAATGATGGGGTCTATATTAGCTGTTACCACTCAAGAAAGAGATCTTGGAGTCATTGTGGATAGTTTTCTGAAAACATCCACTCAACTTGCAGCGGCAATCAAAAAAGCTCACAGAATGTTAGGAACCATTAAGAAAGGGATAGATAAGAAGACAGAAAATATCATATTGCCTCTATATAAATCCATGGTATGCCCACACCTTGAATACAGTGTGCAGTTCTGGTTACTCCATCTCAAAAAAGATATATTAGAATTGGAAAAGGTACATAGAAGAGTCACAGAAATGATCAGGGGTATGGAATAGCTTCTGTATGAGGAGAGATTAAAAAGACTGGGACTTTTCAGCTTGGAAAAGAGACAACAAAGAAGGGATATAACATGATTCAAAAAAGAACTAGATACATTGATGAAGGATAGGTCCATCAATGGCTACTAGCCAGGATGTTCAGGGATAGAACACCATGCTCTGAGTATCCCTAGCCTCTGTTTGCCAGAAACTGGGAATGAGCTACAGGGAATGGATCACTTGATGATTACCTGTTCATTTCCTCTGGGGCACCTGGCATTAGCCACAGTTGGAAGACAGGATACTGGGCTAGATGAACCTTTGGTCTGGCCCAGTATGGCTGTTCTTAAAGAAGGTGTGTGGTGAATGAGAATGGGGACTACACAAAAAGAAAGGACAGCCATAGGGCCTTTCTTCACCGCAATGGGTAGCCTGAGTTACTCCATTCAAGTTAGCCTAGCTATAGGGTACATCTACATTTCAAGCTGCAGATGTAAGTTCCAGGTCCAGGAGAGGTACCTGCACTAGCTCTGATTGAACTAATGTGCTAAAAATAGAGCACAGCCATGGTGTCTCAAGTGTTGGGAGGGGCTAGCCATGATAATACTCACCTAGTGTCCCCAGTGGGATCATATTCCGGGAAGCTGGCCCCTCCCACCACTCTGGCTACACTGCTATTTTTAGCAGGCTGGCTTGGTCAGAGCCAGTGTGAGGATGTCTACCTGAAGTGGAAATTACATCCTTAGCTCCATCCTGGGAGACAACACTCAAGCTACACAGTGATTTCACTAGCAGCCTGAAGTGAACGAATTAGCAGAGTGATTGGCTTAGCAGTTGATGAGTTTGGCTAACTCAAACTGTAGCCTGTAGCTCAGGGGTGGGGAACCTTTTTTCTATCGGGGCCACAGAAAAGAAAACAGCTGTGGGCCACAAAGAGCCCTGCGTGGGGCGGCGTGGAGGCTCAGGGCTTCCCCTTGGCTCCAGGCTGTGGCCAGAAATAAGAGGTTCATGGTACAGGAGGGAGCTCCAGGCTGGGGCAGGGGGTTGGGGTGTGGGAAGGGGTGAGGACTCTGGCTGGGGGTGTGGACTCTGGGGTGGGGCTGAAGGGCTTAGCGTGCAGGAGGGGACTCTGGGCTGGGGCAGGGGATTGGGGTGTGGGCTCCAGCCATGCGGTGCTTACCTCAGGTGGCTCCCAGTCAGCAGCGCAGCGGGGCTAAAGAAGGCTCCCTGTCTGCCCTGACTCCACACTGCTCTCAGAAGCAGCCACCATGTCCAGCCCCTAGGCAGAGGAGCCGGGGGCACTGTGCAGTGCCCTCACCCGCACCCGCAGGCGCTGCACCCGTGGCTCCCATTGGCCACGGTTCCTGGCCAATGGGAGCTGCAGAGCTGGCGCTGGGGGCAGCACACAGATCTTCCTTGATCGTCCCTGCTCGTAGTGGCGGCAGGGACATGCCAGTCGCTTCCGGGAGCTGGAGCTGCCGAGGCTCGGGGCTTCCAGCCCCTGGCGCGGAGACTTGCTGTGGGCCAGATGAAATGAAGCAGCTGGCCAGATTAAGCCTGTGGGCCATAGATTCTCCAGCAGGAGAGTGAGTTTGTGTGTGTATGGGGGTGGGGGGGTGAGAAAACCTGGATTTGTGCAGGAAATGGCCCACCTTGATTATCATGCACATTGTAGGGAGAATGGTCACTTTGGATAAGCTATTACCAGCAGGAGAGTGAGTTTGTGTGTGTGGTTTTTGGAGGGGGGTGAGTGGGTGAGAGAACCTGGATTTGTGCAGGAAATGGCCCACCTTGATTATCATGCACGTTGTGAAGAGAGTTGTCACTTTGGATGGGCTATTACCAGCAGGAGAGTGAGTTTGTGGGGGGGGGGGGGCGGAGGGTGAGAAAACCTGGATTTGTGCTGGAAATGGCCCAACTTCATGATCACTTTAGATAAGCTATTACCAGCAGGAGAGCGGGGTGGGAGGAGGTATTGTTTCATGGTCTCTGTGTGTATATAATGTCTTCTGTAGTTTCCACAGTATGCATCCGATGAAGTGAGCTGTAGCTCACGAAAGCTCATGCTCAAATAAATTGGTTAGTCTCTAAGGTGCCACAAGTACTCCTTTTCTTTTTCCATCCCTGCTGTGGCTGCATCTCTAGTGTATGACTAGTTGGTGTTCCCCTGCCATAATCTCGGACAGGCCAGTATCCAGCTAGCTAGAATTTACAACACCATTTAACTGGCGCTAAAGATTTTTGTGAGTGCATGGGAGTTGAGTTATGTCTACATTACAGAGTGTATGTCGGCATACCTATGCCGGCATAGTCTCAGAGTGTAGCTGCCGCATATGCTGATAGAAGTAGCTTTTCTGCCAGTGTAGGAACATCACCTCTCCACATGACATTAGTAGATCAACAGGGCACTCTTATGTTGCTATAGCTGCGTCTGCACTAGGGTTTTGTCAGCATAGCTATGTCATTGGGGGTGTTTTTTTCACACCCCTGGCAGACATAGATATGCTGATATAAGCTTTAAGTGTAGACCAAGCCTTGGGTTAAGGGCAACACTTGAGTTATACCTTGAGCTAACCACATTGAAGACAAACCCATCTTTAATGCAGTTGAGTGCCACTCTGGACAACTACCTTCTAACCCTGCCTCTGCCACAGTTCTTATGTGATGCTGCGCAAATCACGTTAATCAAAATTTTCACAAGTGGCAACTGAATTTATCATTTTCTGTGTATTTCACTTGACACACTTGGTCTGATTTGCAGAAGTGCTGAGCTCTCACAACTGCTGCTGAGCTCAATGCAAGCTCTGCTGAACATATGTTCAGTAGTCTGAAAAATCAGGCCATAAATATCTCAAACAGTGGCAGATTAGCCACTTGGCCAATGGGACCCATGCCCAGAGGCCCTGGCCAATTGGGGGCCCCCAGAAAAATGGATGCCCCCACAACTTGACCCACTTCACCCACCCGCCTGGTGCCCCGCTATGAAGCAGGAGAAGTCCCCGCACCTGACAGTGCTCCCCCGTGCCTTGACCCACTTCCCGGTAGGAATGCTGGACGAGCGGAGCGGGTAAAGCCCCCATGCCCCGACCCCCTCCCTGGCAGAATTGCCAGGGAGGGGGGCTGGGCTGGGGCAAGCCCCCGTGCCCGACCTCATTTCCTGGGCAGGAGTGCTGGAGTGGGGGAGACTACAGGCGGAAGTGGTGGGGAGGGGCCCCCATTTGCTTTGACCCAGGGCTCCAAAAACCGTAATTCACCTCTGGTCTCAAATAGGACATCCAAAATTTGCTGACATTTAACAAATTTGGTTTTAATCTATGTGTCTCCGTTCCCCATATGTAAAATTGGGACAATAATACCACTTTGCCTCCCGGCAGGTTGTGAAGATATATTCATTAATTTGCACAGAATGAAGATAAACAAGAACATCTTAGAAAAGCCCATGAAGAAATTAATAATTCTGTATTCAGTGCATGATTTAGAGGGTATACAGTAAATGTGCAGAGCCACACACTGAATAATAAGGATAAAAATAAATATTCAATAGCTACCCATTCAGTGAGCACCTGCCATCCTGTACACTGACTGAGGTGGGCTCCCGTGGAGAAAAATAGTACATGACCATGTAGCTGAAAACATATCATAATGCACATGCAAAAGGAGATGAATTACGATAGGACGGGCAATCTTAATTCTGGCATTCCCTAGTATCTGAGTGCTTGACTTTGCAACTTTAACGTTCTTTTATCATCATATTTTTGGATGTAATTTATAAATACAATAGGGTAGAAATACTTAATGCAGTGACCAGCACAAAAGGGTGTACTTATCTAGTGCATTAGTAAGCACGGTTGCCATTCTCAAAGGAAAACATACTAAACTGTCTGCATATTATAACTGCAGATTACATCTAAACCTTAGGAAAGACCAAGAGCAACTCTGCTGCTTGAAATACATGTAAAAGCTATTTATAGACCAGCAACAGCTATTGATTGAGTGGGCCAGTGGGGAAAAAAACAAGTAGAGGAAAATCAGCCAGGAAACTCCTGTATCACACGTATCTTGAAGAACTGAAGGGCCATTCGCCAAAATGGAAAGTTTGTGTCACACAGTTATCAATTGCGGATTATGAATTGTACAGACTGATGTTTATTTGAAGATTTAAAATGTCAAGCTGTGGTGCACAATTAAGTAGTGTGGGACCATTTATTAAATAAACAAACCTAAAGCTTTGTTCCCTAAATACTTAAAACTAAAATCCTTTTTAACAGGAAATTTAGGTGACACAGTGATATGTACCCTAGCAACCAGGATATTGTTGAAATCTTACTTTACAAACATGTAAGTATATGAGTCATTGTAAGAAATACAGTGGGTCTAATAATGAATGTGAATATATGGCCCAGGTTGCCAAGCTGAGTTTGCTATCTTTTTAGTGAAGCAATATAGACTTAGATTTTATAGATTTAGAAAGTTAGAGGAATTAACCAACCATATAAAAATGGCACAGTTCTATGCTCAAAAGAGAGAATAAGTCTGTGTGCTATTTCTTTTAATTTTCAAGTAAAATGTGCTTTCCAGCTGGCCAGATTATGTTCCTCGCTCATTATCTGCGAGTTTCTGTACCATAATTTCTGATGTAATTTTCCAGTAAACTTAAAGAATCGAACATCAAGATCCACAGAAATCCCTTGAACCCCCTGTCTATGCCTGGCCGATCCTGAGGGTGGTGCAGCAGGTGTTGTGAAACAGCTGCTCAGGCACCACAGAGAGGTCGCAGGAAGGCCCAGAAGACGAAGGGGAGCTCCCTTCATCCACAAACTCTGCCCCCCCATTTAGGTACCACAGGGACCATTGCAGTAATACCTGCAGAGTGACCTGTGGGTGAGAGGCGGAAAAGAGAAAGAAAAGGGCCCTTTCATAGGGAAGTCAGAGGCCCCCCAAAACCAGCATTTTGGTGAAAGATTTGGGGAATTGAAGCAGGCCCTGTTATCTCCACTATCTCAACTGATCTCTGAGAGTTTGTTCTGCCTGATGGGCCTCTATCATTACTAGCAAAGAGCTATTTTTCAGAGCAATAATCCATCTCCTGTGCCTCAATGGATGGTGTGGGGGAGGCTCGGCTCCCTTACTGTGTCATTGGTTGTCAGTCAGCCAGACCAGTACCCGCCCACCCACAAACCAAGCGATTGAGGGAGGTACTACCCAGATTCAGAACAGCCAACTGTAACTCCCTGGGGCCTCACTCAGTATATGACTGTGGGTAGACAGAGACCCGGACTTCAGTGAAAGGCTAGGCAGCTGTGAAACTGCTCTGTGACCACTGCTGAGAGTGTCATCACTGCTTAAGATATAAATAGCACTCCCTGGGTGCAGGGTTCCACCTGGTTGTGAACCATCTAGACAGACTCCACAGAGCCCCAGGGTCAGGATTTAGTCCAAAGACATTATGCAGTAAACCTGCATGATTTAGTAGCTGTACAGCAACCTTGTACTAGGTCTTCTCCTATTGGAAGGATTACTTGGCTACAATTGCCTTGTAATACATCTATCTAGAACACATCACCCACATTGGCAATACCAGGAGGGATGAGCTGGAGTGCTGGTGAGAAGCACAGTCGGGAAAGTAACTGAAATACTTCCCTGAGGGATTGTATTTTCTAATGGACAACTTATCCGAAATTCTCAATTACTGAGGGACAATCTTCACTTGTTGATCTATTTGCTTTCCACAACCAACTCTCCGTATAACTTTTCATGAGTAATGTACCTGAATAATTGGATGCTAATATCTAAACTGCATTGTTAAATATATTTACCTAAATTTGAGTTATTGCTGATTATGTACTTTACGTATCTTTTAAAACAAACTTTGTATTTGTGGGTAATCTAAGCACTAGATACCCAGATGTAGACACACTTTTTCTTAACCTGTGTATTATATACATTTTTAACATTAGCTTTAATAATTTTGTGATATCCAAACAGGCGTAACCCCCTTGGGTTGAGAGAGCACGGCCCGTTTAAAACCTCATTCTCAGGTAGAGGAAGAGCTGACGGCCCCAGGGGGAGGAGACTGGAGAGAGGGAGAGTGATAAAGTGCATGCATCTGTACCTCCAGACAAGAGGGCTGACAGCGAACAGGCCCTCACGCAGTAGAGCAGCTGAGAACCAGCCCGAGCCCGGGGAGGGACAGAGTGGCCGAATAGGGACGTTCCAGGATGGCAGCCAGAAGGAGCATTGTAAAAAGGACAAACTGGAGCTGGACCCAGTATCACTGCTGCCCAAAGCTGTAAGGGGCCATGAGTACTGGGGTTCGTGACTTTGCACTGGGAATAAGGTGGGAGGTTGTAGCTAGTTAAGTGGGGAGGTTGTCTCTTGGTGTGGGTTTACAGAGAGCAGCAAAAGATAGCACCAGAGGGGTTTGTTGGGGGAAAGTTTACTAGCACCAAAGATAACCAGGAGCACTCAAGACTCAGTGCCAGACTGGAACTCAGCCCAGGATTCCTGAACTCTGAGTCTCGACGCATTGCTCAGTGTCTATCCTGTTATATTCTGGTACCACTGGGCCCAGGGGTCCTCGTGTTGGATGTAACCTTTTTTTCATAGATTCATAGATACTAAGGTCAGAAGGGACCATTATGATCTAGTCCGACCTCCTGCACAATGCAGGCCACAGAATCTCACCCACCCACTCCTGCAAAAAAACCTCTCACCTATGTCTGAGCTATTGAAGTCCTCAAATCGTGGTTTAAAGACTTCAAGGAGCAGACAATCCTCCAGCAAGTGACCCATGCCCCATGGTACAGAGGAAGGCGAAAAACCTCCAGGGCCTCTTCCAATCTGCCCTGGAGGAAAATTCCTTCCCAACCCTAAATATGGCGATCAGCTGAACCCTGAGCATATGGGCAAGATTCACCAGCCAGATACCCAGGAAAGAATTTTCTGTAGTAACTCAGATCCCACCCCATCTAACATCCCATCACAGGCCACTGGGCCTATTTACCATGAATATCTAAAGATCAATTAATTACCAAAATCATGTTATCCCATCATACCATCTCCTCCATAAACTTATCGAGTTTAATCTTAAAGCCAGATAGGTCTTTTGCCCCCACTGCTTCCCTTGGAAGGCTATTCCAAAACTTCACTCCTCTGATGGTTAGAAACCTTCATCTAATTTCAAGTCTAAACTTCCCAATGACCAGTTTATATCCATTTGTTCTTGTGTCCACACTGGTACTGAGCTTAAATAATTCCTCTCCCTCTCCGGTATTTATCCCTCTGATATATTTATAGAGAGCAATCATATCTCCCCTCAACCTTCTTTTAGTTAGGCTAAACAAGCCAAGCTCCTTGAGTCTCCTTTCATAAGATAGGTTTTCCATTCCTCAGATCATCATAGTAGCCCTTCTCTGTACCAGTTCCAGTTTGAATTCATCCTTCTTAAACATGGGAGACCAGAACTGCACACAGTATTCCAGGTGAGGTCTCACCAGTGCCTTGTATAACGGTACTAATACCTCCTTATCTCTACTGGAAATACCTCGCCTGATGCATCCCAAGACTGCATTAGCTTTTTTCATGGTCATATCACATTGGCGGCTCATAGTCATCCTATGATCAACCAATACTCCAAGGTCCTTCTCCTCTTCCATTACTTCTAATTGATGCGTCCCCAGTTTATAACTAAAATTCTTGTTATTAATCCCTAAATGCATGACCTTACACTTCTCACTATTAAATTTCATCCTATTACTGTTACTCCAGTTTACAAGGTCATCCAAATCTTCCTGTATGATTTCCCAGTCTCTCTCTAAATTGGCAATACCTCCCAGCTTTGTATCACCTGCAAACTTTATTAGCACACTCCCACTTTTTCTGCCAAGGTCAGTAATAAAAAGATTAAATAAGATTGGTCCCAAAACTGATCCTTCAGGAACTCCACTGGTAACCTCCCTCCAGCCTGACAGTTCACCTTTCAGTAGGACCCGCTGTAGTCTCCCTGTTAACTAATTCCTTATCCACCTTTCAATTTTCATATTGATCCCCATCTTTTCCAATTTAACTAATAATTCCCCATGTGGCATGGTATCAAACGCCTTACTGAAATCTAGGTAAATTAGATCCACTGCGTTTCCTTTGTCTAAAAAATCTGTTACTTTCTTAAAGAAGGAGATCAGGTTGGTTTGGCACGATCTACCTTTTGTAAAATCATGTTGTATTTTGTCCCATTTACCGTTGACTTCAATGTCCTTAACTACTTTCTCCTTCAAATTTTTTTTCCAAGACCTTGCATACTACATATGTCAAACTAACAGGCCTGTAGTTACCCGGATCACTTTTTTTTCCCTTTCTTAAAAAAGGAACTATGTTAGCAATTCTCCAATCTGAGTTTACAGATTCATTAAAAATTCTTGCAAATGGGCTTGCAATTTCGTGTGCCAATTCCTTTAATATTCTTGGATGAAGATTATCTGGGCCTCCCGATTTAGTCCCATTAAGCTGTTTGAGTTTCGCTTCTACCTCAGATATGGTAATATCTACCTTCATATCCTCATTCCCATTTGTCATGCTACCATTATCCCTAAGATCCTCTTTAGCCTTATTAAAGGCTGAGGCAAAGTATTTGTTTAGATATTGGGCCATGCCTAGATTATCCTTAACCTCCACTCCATCCTCAGTGTTTAGCTTTCACACTTCTTCTTTCTTTGTTTTCTTCTTATTTATATGGCTATAGAACCTTTTACTATTGGTTTTAATTCCCTTTGCAAGGTCCAACTCTACTTGACTTTTAGCCTGTCTCACTTTATCCCTACATGTTCTGACCTCAATAAGGCAGCTTTCCTTGCTGATCCCTCCCATCTTCCACTCCCTGGATGCTTTCTGCTTTTTCTTAATCACCTCTCTGAGATGCTTGCTCATCCAGCTTGGTCTACAGCTCCTGCCTATAGATTTTTTCCCCTTTCTTGGGATGCAGGCTTCCGATAGCTTCTGCAGCTTTGATTTAAAGTAATCCCAGGCCTCCTCTGCCTTTAGATCCATAAGTTCTTCAGTCCAATCCACTTCCCTAACTAAGTTCCTTAATTTTTGAAAGTCAGCCCTTTTGAAATCAAAAACCCTAGTTGCAGATATATTTTTGTTAATCCTTCCATTCAGTTTGAACTGAATTAGCTCATGATCACTTGAACCAAGATTATCCCCTACAACCATGTCTTCTAGGAGGTCCTCACTACTCACCAAAACCAAATCTAAAATGGCGTCTGCTCTAGTCGGTTCAGCAACCACTTGATGAAGGAATCCATCAGCTATCGCATCTAGGAAAATCAGAGCCCAATTTTTGTTACTAGCACTTGTCCTCCAGTCTATTTCTGCGAAGTTAAAGTCTCCCATGATCACGCAGTTTCCATTAGTATTTACTTCATTAAAAACATTAAAAAGGGCTCTATCCATATCCAAATTAGATCCCGGCGGTCTATAGCTCACCCCAAGCACTATCCCAGGGCAGTTTTCTTCCCCAATGTAATTTTTGCCCTGACAGACAGACTCTGTCTTATGCATTCCATCGCTTCTTATTTCTTTACAGTCTACTTCATCATTGATATACAATGCTACTCCACCACCTTTGCCTTTATTTCGGTCTTTCCTAAAGAGCACATACCCTTCAATACCCGTAGTCCGTCATGACGACTATTCCACCATGTTTCTGTTATCCCTAGAATATCTGGTTTCACTTCCTGCACCGGTAGCTCTAGTTCCTCCATTTTGTTACCTAGGCTCCTCGCATTAGTGTACAAACATCTTAATTTTTGCTGTTTGGCCTCGCTCACATTCTGTACCCTATTAGGCACGGTCATTCTACAGCCAATATAACCTATTAGACTGGTAACCACACTGCCCTTCCTCCTTATATCCATTCTCCTACCCACGGCTGTATCCTTTCTTACTTTGTTTTCTTCCCTCTCAATGCTAAAATCCAGCGTGGAGATTACATGGACATCTCCTAACCGTCTCCCCCAAATTCCTAGTTTAAAGCTCTCTTAATCAATTGTGTCAGCCGCCATCCTAGAAGTCTATTTCCTTCCCTACTCAGATGAAGTCCATCCCGAGAGAACTGTCCTCGGTCCATGAATGCCTCCCAGTGGCCATACACCCCAAAGCCCTCCTTATAGCACCACTGCCTAAGCCATCTGTTGATAGTCATAATCTTGTCACACCTTTGTTGCCCTTCTCTAGAAACAGGCAGAATCCCACTAAAGATCACCTGAGCCTCGATTTCCTTAAGCGTCTTCCCCAGCCTAGCATAGTCTCCCTTAATACTTTCCAGCGAGAATCTAGCTGTATCATTTGTTCCCACATGAAGGATAATTAGGGGATTCTTTCCTGCTCCCTTTAGGATCCTTTTCAACCTCAGGTCTACATCCCATATCTTAGCACCTGGAAGACAGCAAACCCTTCTATGATCTGGATCAGCTCTGGTCACAGGCCTGTCTATTCTTCTCAGTAAAGGGTCCCCCATCACATAGACCTGCCTTTTCCTGGTGACGGTGCTATTCTCCAGTCTATTCCCTGTTCCCTCTGGCTGCAAGTTCTTTCCATTCCCATTCTCCCTTGTAATCCTCTTCAACCCATCCTGTATCCTTCTGGGGCTCATATTTGGTGTAGTCTCCATTGACTCTTCCCCTTTTCCTATAGGACTAGCCGCTCTTCTCTTCTTCCTTGCCCTTCCACCTTCAGTGACTACTTGCTGAGCCCCTTCTTCATTTTCCAACTCTGCAAACCTGTTCTTGAGCTCTGTTTCTCCTTCACTAGCCCATCTTTTCCTCTGCCTGGTTCTTTTAGTCACATGCTTCCACTGACCACTTTCCTCATCCAGTCTACCCTCAGAATTCCTCAAGCCTGCTTCCATCTGCAAGTCTGAGCTTTTCCCTTCAGATACCTCATGCCTTTGCTCCATAATCTGCTCGAACCCCTTCCTAAACTCAACCAGACTTTCCACCTGCATCTCCAAACCTCGGCTCTTTTTCTCCATCAGCTCTATCAGACGGCATTTCATGCAGACAAAACTCTTACCAGGTACCCCCTCCAGGATCATGTACATACCACAGCTTCCACATCCAGGCATCTTCGTTGTGTCTTCCACTACATGAGTCACTCCCACTGCTGCCTCTGTATCTGTCATAGCCTTCCCACCTAAATCCTGTTAATCTGGGAAACACAAACCACACCAAAACACCACCACCCACAGCAAAAACAAACCCCAAACAAGCACCATAATACAAACTCCCCTTACAAACTCCCACTCAAACGCTCCCCACATCTTCTCCCTCTGTTTTTCTCTGTTGATCCCTCTGTAAATAAATTTTTCCCTTTCCTATATTTGTTGTGCTATTCTGGCATGTGTGTGTGTTTATTCTGGGGGGTTGGAACAGATGTCCCTGGGGTGGAAGGGAGTTTCCCTGCTGTGTTCCTGCCTGCACCTTGTTTTAGCTGTTGTCGCCTACAAAGCGGACTCCACCTTGGCCACGAGAGCGCTCTAGTTATGTAGGAGAAGAGCGGGACAGGCAATCTGTGTAACACAAGTTTTAAAGTACTCTATCACCAGACATCAATCTCAGCACACTTAGAACACATCTAAGGCTCCAGTCTGACCTTGGATATGCAGATGTGTACCCCATATCTTGTGAAACTGGATCGTCTATAGCTGATTTGTACAGCCTACAGTGCATGCTGCTCCACAGTTCACCAGAAGCCATTCGAACAAATAACTCAGATGAGAATTAAGCCTCAATTTAGTATTCAGTGTCCCTGTAGCCAGGCCCTGTAATGACCCTTCTGTATGACACCAGAGAACATTGACACTGCATCACAAGGTTGGGTCAAATAGTCTTTTTCTTCCAGTGGCACTCAGACTACATGATCATATATTTTAAGGACTGCAGCAACCTATTTTAGAATTGTTTGTTCATGCAAGAAAGAAAGGCTGTCTTTGCACTGCGGTTTTTTTTCCTCCAAAAATCTTCCACTGAAGTACACAACGCCTCTTGCAGAGGCTAGATTCTGGGTTAGAAAGAAGGAGCATTGATCTATCCTAGAGTAGCAGTTCTTACATTCCTACCAACGGTACTGTCACAAATATGTATTCTGTTTTCCTTATAGTTCCAAGACTCCACACTCTACCTCACTCTAGCTACTGCTAGTGTAACGATCATGCTAATGAATAAGAAGCGTCGCTCAATCTCAGCTCAGCAAAACCAGTGGCTGGCGGTAAGTTTAGTGGGTGGTTGTTCCCTGCTGTACTATATGCAGAACACATCTTACCCCCAAAAGATCTTTAAAGATTGGGGAGCAGGTGCCAGTCAGTCCTCCAGTCCAGTGTGAAAACAGAGAAGAGCTAACTAGAAGCCCCTCGATACTGAGGAGTCCCAGGGTAGAGCAAGGAGGATAGATGGGATCTTGTTGACACACCACATGTAAGCGAGGGGCAGTGGGTGGCTTTATCAACCTAAAATTTAGCAGAGCTTTAAGGAACATAAGCTGAAGTTGATGAACTTAGTGAACCTACAACACAGGCTAGAGTCAAGGTTCATAGTGACTGTTTCTTACAATTCTACACACTCAGCGATTCCGTGTCACCCAGATCCATAAGAGAGGACATATGTCCCAAATGAGATTATGCCCCTTATGGATGAATTGAGAGAAGCTTGAATGAGTCTTTGAACATTTGTGACACCTTGATTTATGGCTGTTCCAGCTAGAAGTAGGATTCTATTATTCTGGGTGGGGGGGAAAGGGAATTCGGAGATAAAAGGCATCTTTGAGTGACCGTGTGAATGAAAACCTGTCACTTTTCCTGGAGTAATTGAGCAAAGGGTGCAGTGCACTCACACTATCTCTTATCAAAGGGCACATACACTCGTTTATTTACAGGGAGGCACAAAGTAAGCTAGGCTTTTTTTAGCTCTGCATTAAAGTACAGCGCCTGCTGGTATCAGTACTTGCAGCAGTGACATCAAAACTACACAATGTTTGTGAATTGCTTACAGTTCCTAATTAAGGCCAAGGAGAAATAATAAATAAAGAGCAACAACATTAACTCATTAAGAACCTGGCATATTCTAAATATCCAGACAAAAGAAGGCTTAGGAAGAGATGGGGGTGGGTGAAGGAGATAAGACCTGGCTGAACCAGTTGTAAATACTAATTTATTTGACAAATTTTGCCTGTTTCTCTTTGCAAATTGTCTAAAAACATGATTCTCCAGTTTGAAATTATTCACAAAGTTTGTTAGCAAATAGTATTTGGTCTGCAGATAGTCACAAGCAGTTAATTGCAAATAACTGGATTCTCAAATTGCCATTGTATTTGTTATTTAACCTGGAGGTGTTGTTTGTGTATTCTGAAGTTCTATTGAGGAAGTTCTGTGACTTGTGTTACATGACAGGGCAGACCAGATGATCACAATGGTCCCTACTGGCCTTGGAATTTATGAATTGGTGACTTACATAACTGACCAATGGGTCAAGTTTTGCATTGTATATTTTATATAAATATAATATTTATATCTCAGTATCACCTTTTGGCCAAAAACAAGAACAGGTCCCCATTGTGCTAAGTGCTTTATACACGCATAGTAAGAGACGGACCATGTTGTGAAGAAGTTGCAATCTAAATAGACAAGAAAGACAAATGGTGGGAGAGGAAACAGAGGTAAAGCAATATGTCCAAGGTCACAGCAAATCAGTGGGGGAGCCAGGAACAGAACCCAGGTCTACTGAGTCCCAGCCCAGAGCCTCATATCATATGCAAGACCATATTGCCTCTCAGTGTAAAATTAAATATTCTTAATTTGAGTTTGCAATCCACATATCACTAGTATTTGCACTAGTAAAGCTCTATTTGCCAGAACACACAGAGAAATGGGACATAAGATAGGCATGAAACCCCCAGAAACCAGTTAGTTTAAATATTGGAACGTTGGCGGAATACACCCAATACAATGTCCTCTCCTCAGGCTTCACTCAGCCCCAATGGGACAAGATTTATATATACCAATTGGGAAGGAATCCTCAGGGGGAGGGTGTGACATTATTGACATGAATATATTGAATGAATAATTGATATATTATATTATTGACATGAATGTGACCGTGTATATCATTGTTGCGACCACGGTCCTATGGTTGCACCAGGTCTTGTACAAAGGAGGTCAAGTGGGGGGGGTCTATGGAAAGGTTGTAGGTTGCTGGTTATGACTGTAATGTCTGTATGTGTGTATCTTGTTTGTATTTGAAGTTATGAAAATTGGCGAAGTACTTGTATCTCAATGTGTTTGATTCTAAGTAGCCTCAGTGAAGCATTTGGTCAGCTTCTTGAGAAAGGACTATTCTCAGTAAGTACCCAATCAAGAAACACTTAACTGACAATGGACTTTGGAAGAAGCCAATCCACATCTGAGCTTTCCTGGGAATGTTCAGACTAACATGTAAACAATGGCATCAGCCTGCAAAAAGCTGAATCATTGATAGAGATGTTACTTGCCCAGGTGGCTACAAATTCCATCTTGTTGCTGTGATTTTGCAAGGGGGAAAGAATATAAAAGGCCCTGGAAACCCCTCCATTTGGTCTACAGCTGGCTCAAGAGATGGCCTTTCCACCCCAAAGAGATGCCTGAAAGAAAGTGGAACAAAGGACAGTAACTATGGAGGTGTGAGTGATTGCTGGACCCAAGTTAGGAAAGAGTCCAGTCTGTGAAAGGTTATTGGAACATCTCTAGGGGTGAGATTTTATCTGTAATCAATTTCTTAATGTATTAGGCTTAGACTTGCGTGTTTTGTTTTATTTTGCTTGGTAACTTACTTTGTTCTGTATATTATTACTTGGAACCACTTAAATCCTACTTTTTATATTTAATAAAATCACTTTTGCTTATTAATTAACCCAGAGTAAGTAATTAATACCTGGGGGAGCAAACAGCTGTGCATATCTCTCTATCAGTGTTATAGAGGGTGGACAATTTATGAGTTTACCCTGTATAAGCTTTATACAGAGTAAAAAAGATTTATTTGGGGTTTGGACCTATTGGGAACTGGGTATCTGGGTGCTGGAGACAGGAATACTTCTTAAGCTGTTTTCAGTTAAGTCTGCAGCTTTGGGGGACGTGGTTCAGACCTGGATCTGTGTTTGCAGCAGGCTAGCATGTCTGGCTCAACAAGGCAGGGTTCTGAAGTCCCAAGCTGGCAGGGAAAATTGGCTCCTAGGTAGTCTCAGCACATCAGGTGGCAGTCACAAAGGGGTGTCTGTGACTGAACCCGTCACAGAGGGAGCCAGGCAACGTTTGTAGAATGTGGGGAGGAGGTGGTGGGTGTTGTACCGCCCAGGGACTGCAGCTCAAATTGCAGCAAGTTCTGCTCTTAGAAGTTGAATTAGTGCATTTCCTCAAGCATCATGAGGCCTTACATCAGGCATAGGCAAACTTTTTGGCCCGAGGGCCACATCTCGGTATGGAAATTGTATAGTGGACCATGAATACTCGTGAAATTGGGGGTTAGGGTACAGGAGGGGGCGGTGCAAAGGGGGGGGTGAGGGCTCCAGCTGGGAGTACAGGCTCTGGATGAGGGGTTTGGGGTGCAGGAGGGGGATCAGGGCTGGGGCAGGGGCACACGAGGCAGCCAGGGGTGCAGGCTCCAGTCGGCACTTACCTCAAGCAGCTCCCGGAAGCAGCTGCATGTCCCCGCTCTGGCTCCTATGCAGAGGCATGGCCAGGGTCTCTGCGCTCTGCCCTGTCTGCAGGTGTTGCTCCTGCAGCTCCCATTGGCCATGGATCCTGGCCAATGGGAGCTACGGAACTGGTGGTTGGGTCGGGGGCAGTATGCAGAGCTCCCAAGCTGCCCCTACATGTAGGAGCTGGAGCAGGGACATGCCGCTGCTTCCGGGAGCGGCACGGAGCTATAGCAAGCCGCTGACCCCGCTCCCCAGCTGGAGTGGGGCAAGCCCCTGACCCTGCTGCAGCGGAACCTCAAGGGCCAGATTAAAAGGCCTGATGGGCCAGACACAGCCCGTAGTTTGTCCATAGCTGCCTTATATACATTGATAAATTTTAATGAAATTATTCTCTCACTTTTAAGACCAGGGCAGCTCCACTGGTGCTAGCAAACATAAAGCTTTCTTGTACCTCTCTGCCAAGCTAGCACCTTCCACATACATTCCCCTTCCACCTAGCAGACTGATTAGGAAGTAATGTGAGAAAATAGACAGACTTGTTGCAGCCTGGGTATTCCCTCCCCAGGTACCTGCACAACCTTCACCCAAACCAAATCAATGTAACTGCTTTGACTGAGGTATAACCAAAGCCTCAATAGAACAAATATCCTTCCCTTTTCTCAGGGCATAAAAGAGCTCAGAGACTTGAACTAAAAGTATCTCACAGGGAACAGCTGATGCTATTCATACAAGAGCACCACTTTGCACCTGAGTGCTCGTCTGTGGCCTTCTCCTTTTATACCCAGCAGCTGGGCCTGATAGGTCACCAAGCCCAACTGCACTTACTCCACACCCCTTAACCCTTTCCCTGCCAGCTTTTGCATGCTGCAGAGTAGACAGGGAAATAGGATTGTCTTGCAGCCAGCCAGATATGGGTGAAGCCCGAGCATCCAGGGCCCTCACAACCCAGATGCAGTGTTGCCAACTCTCATGATTTTATCGTCAGTCTTGCAATTTTGCATTTTCCTTAAAGCTCCAACTGCAGAGTCATATTGTTTTGTGAGAATCTCAGTTTAATTTTTAAAAATAACATGTTTCTAGCCCTCATGATGAAGAAAATTTTTAAAATGTGACCTGCATGTATGCCAAAGGCTCAAAAACCAAAAGGCAAATAAAAAGAACCCAAAATGAATATCTTTTAATGCTTGGTGATTTTGGGGGGGTTGGCAATACTGTTCATTCCAGTCCCAAACTATAGATAGGGTGTCACTTTTTTCTCTCCTTCAGTTTTAAGACTCCTTTACAGGATGGGCTACAGCAGGGGTGGGCAAACTTTTTGGCCCGAGGGCCACACCGGGGTGCAAAACTGTATGGAGGGCTGGGTAGGGAAGGCTGTGCCCCCTGCCCTCTATTCACTCCCTCCCACTTCCCACCCCCTGACTGTCACCCTCAGAACCCCTGACCCATCCAACCCCCCTTGCTCCTTATCCCCTGACTGTCCCCTCCTGGGACCCCCTGCCCCAAACTTCCCCCTAGGACCCCACCCCCTATCCAACCCCCGTGCTCCCTGTCCCCTGACTGCCCTGACCTATCCACACCCCTGCCTCCTGACAGGCTCCGCCTGGGACTCCCACGCCCTATCCAACCCCCCCCCCACTGCCATGCATGTGTGAGCATGCCACCACCATCCCCTTACCATGCCGCTCAGAGTGGCAGGAGCTTGCAGCCCTGCTGCCCGCACGGCGGCATAACTGTATTGGAGGGGGAACAGCGTGGGAGGGACCGGGGGCGAGCCTCCTGGTCCAGGAGCTCACGGACTGGTCAGGATGGTCCCACGGGCTGTAGTTTGCTCACCTCTAGGCTACAGCATTGTTTTTATTCTGGTTGCTAGAGCAGTGATGTAGCTATCACTGTTTGTCAAAACGAGAAAACAGAATGTGCAATACAGCAGATCTTCAATCAGTCTGATTGGCCATTAAAGAAAGGTCCAGCTCGCATGCTTTAAACATAAAGCAAGAAGGTGATGCTGGCTACCAAGTAGGGCAGGAGCAGATTCACCCAGTGTGCATGTTACATGCAAGTACAGAATTAGCAGGAAGTACTTTAAATAAGAGCAGAGAGGAAGGATGGTCCATGATGGTACTAGCCTCAGACTTGAGAGACCTTGGTTCAGTTCCCTGTTCTTCCACAGACTTCCTGTCTGATGTTGGGTGTGTCACTTACTCTGTCTGAGCCTGTTCCTCTGTAAAATGGAACACTAGTACTTCCCCGCCTCATGGGGGTGCTGTGAAATAAAAATAGTAAAGATTGTGAGAAGCTTAGCTGTAACTGTGATTGGGATTGTGCAAGTGCCATAGATAGAAAATACAACTTTTGGTGATTTAATGAAGTTACTGAATCAAGTGCTGCATGTCCCAATACAATGTGAAACTGTTTAAAGAAGAGTGAGATTATCAAAAGGGTAAATACTTGTTTCAAATATTGCAAAAACTCAGTGCTTCAAGGAGTGAAAAAAATAGTGTAGAGTCTGGTTTGGCAGGCACACATCACTCACTGATTACAGAGCACTTTATGATGGGCTCAATGGCAGGAGAGAGAGAGAGACGGAGAGAGATGAGTAATGGGACTGAAAGGGCAGATATGTGCTTTCGATGGCAGAGAAGACAGAATTTAGAAAGCATATGCTGTGATTTACACATCTAACACAGGGCGAGACTGTGACAGACCGCAAAAGAGTGAAATATTGTTTAAGAGTCTGGAGTGACCACTTGAATTCTGCCCCCCACCCACTGTTTCCAAAAACCACAGGTGTTAAATACATACAGTGGGGAAGAGATTGTAAGCCGGGCTGACAGGAGTGTGAAATGTTTGGGCTTGCACTATTTATCTATTTGAAGTGTGGGTAGGAGTAAAATACAGTCACTGAGGACACTTGAGAACCGTGGGCAACTGCCTAACTCTTACAGTGAAACCTCTTCTCAGCCCTGTATGGTTTCATAAATGACCATTTCATAATGTACACAGCTACAAGAAGACAGCTTCCCACTGCAACATCTCAAACAGAATAAATTGGCACTTGCCTATCTAAGCATTTATACCACACTTATCAGCATAGCACAGCCTTACAAAATTTCCATAAAAATGCACAATATATTCCTGCCTTCCTTTTATCAGACTGAATGATGATGATAGGATTTTGCATAGCTGCCATAATATAGTGCCTCATATATTGGGTCAAATTGTGCCCTCAGTGACTTCTAACTGAACTCAGTCAGGTTGCTCCAGAGTAACATCAGTGAAAATAAGGGCCCAAGGTTTTGAATCATAACCATTGATGTCATGACAATATTTTAACAAGGGACTCCTATGAAGTTTTTTCCCATTTATCCTGTGATTAAACCCTACGTACCCAAGGACTGGTTAATCTAGTCATTTATTTTACAGTTTAAACAAATATTTTCTCATAACCTCCAGCCAGGAGGGAGGTGGCACTAATTGGCAAACAACCTTATAAATTCACTGAAAGTGTTTGTTTATTGTTTGCACTCAAAATATACCAACCATATTCAGAGAATAGCAGTGTTCAGCTTGTGGAATTTGAGTGTGTGTGTGTGTGTATGGACCTTGGACAGTGAGAGAAGTGATAGTTTATCCTGTGAAACTATTTGGAAAACTCAACAGACATAGTACACCAGGGTGCTTTCTAAAGACAAATGTGCTCTGATAAATTATTTTCTTGAAATGTAGTTGCAGACAGATATTAAGACATTATACAACTGCAAGCCTGAGTTCAACTCAAGGGCTACTGGGGTTATCAAATCTAGCATATGTCCATTGGAGGGTTCATGAATGTTCTTTTTCAGGAATACGAAAGCTCTTCAAATCTACCACCAAAGCCCACTGGATAGAGCACTAGACTGGGATCTAAGGCTACATCTACCCAGCACTTTGGAGCCCCCAGGAATGAGCCTCCCAGCCTGGTATGAGACACTTGTGCTAGCAGGGCTCACACTAGTGCTCTAAAAATAGCTGCGTAGACAGTGCTTTGAAGTTGCAACTAGGGCTGGAGCTCAAGCTCTGAACCCTGCCGCCTCCCTAGGGTTCAGACCCCAAGCTTCAGCCAGAGACACAACTTCAAAGCGCGGCCTATGCAGCTATTTTAAGAGCAGTAGTATGAGCACTACTAACCTGAGTCTGTCGACCCAAGCTGAGAAGCTTGCTTCCAGGGGCTCTAAAACTCTGTGTAGACATACCCTGAGAGACTTGGATTCTCTTCTGTTCTATCACTGACCTCCTGGGTGATGCTTGGTCAGTCACCTTGTGACAGATTGGATCACAGAAACCCCCTTTGGGACTTCAACCTGATGTGCTGAGATTACCTCTGAGCCTGTTTTCCCTGCCAGCTTGGGACTTCAGTGCCCTGCCTGGTTATGCCAGACACGCTAGCCTGCTACAAACATACACCCAGGTCTGAACCACGTCCCGCACAAGCTGCAGGCTTAACTGAAAACCGCTTAAGAAGTGTTCCTGTCTCCAGCACTCAGATACCCAACTCCCAATGGGGTCCAAACCCCAAATAAATCCATTTTACCCTGTATAAAACTTATACAGGGTAAACTCATAAATTGTTTGCCCTCGATAACACTGATAAGAGAGGTATATACAGCTGTTTGCCCCCCCCCCCGATATTAATACATACTCTGGGTTAATTAATAAGTAAAAAGTGATGTGATTAAATACAAAAAGTAGGATTTAAGTGGTTCCAAGTAATAACAGACCGAACAAAGTGAATTACCCAGCAAAATAAAACACGCAAGTCTAAGCCTAATACAGTAAGAAAGTGATTACAGATGAAATCTCACCCTCAGAGATGTTCCTTTTACAGACTAGGCTCCTTCTAGTCTGGGTCCAGAAATCACTGACACCCCTGTAGCTACTGTCCTTTGTTCCAGTTCCTTTCAGATATCCTTTGGGGTTGGAGAGGCTACCTCTTGAGCCAGCTGAAGACAAAATGGAGAGGTTTCCAGGAGCTTAAATAGATTTTTCTCTTGTGGGTGGAAACCCCTTCTCCTCTCCTATGCAGAATCCAGCTGCAAGATGGAGTTTTGGAGCCACATGGGCAAGTCACATGTCCATGCATGACTCAGAACTTTACAGGTTGATGCCACTTTCCCAGTAAAGCTCAGATGTGGATTGGCATCTCTCAAAGTTCATTGCCAACTTAAGTGTTTCTTGATTGGGCACTTACTGAGAATAGTCTTTTCTCAAGAAGCTGACCAAATGCTTCACTGAGGCTACTTAAAATCAAACAAGTACATAGCCAATATCCATAACTTCAAATATAAGAATGATACATGCACACAAATAGCATGAATATATTCAGTAGATCATAACCTTTGCAGAGATATGTTACATGGCATATCTAGCATAAAACGTATTCCAGTTATGTCATATTTACACTCATAAGCACATTTCTATAAAGCATTATGGGGTGCAACGTCACACACCTTACCTCCTTGTGCTTGTTTCCTTTCCCAGCCTTTATCTATATAGACGACAAGCTTTTTATAGCAGGGACCATCTCTTAGTAAAAGTTTATACAGAGCTTAGCACAACAGGGCCCTGATCTCAGTTGAAGCCTCTGTCTAATGAAACCAACAATCTGCTGGTTAGATATAGAATGGGAAATGTGAAGAAGCTGCAGTAAAGTGATCATCTTGGATCCTGTGTGAAGTCTGGTTATAGAATAAACATCATTTGCGAACCATAAAAAGGTAAGTTCAGGAGTGGGGGGATTCAGCTAGTGGGAACACCATTCCATGCTGCCCGGAGGTGAGGACCCACCTAAACTTGGGTCTAGAGCTTCCTTGAACTGGGGATTCAGAACGTCTCGTCTGTGAGGCACAGCACAGAAGACACAGGCCAGGAGGAGGCTAGAAAGGTGGCTTTAAGCCACTTTTGCCCCTCTGGGATTCTGAGCCGCTCCAGGAGTTAGTTAGCACACCAGCGCACCTCCAGCTGCCTGTTTTGCAGAGCACTCAGCCGTTCTCCCTCACGCTCCTGCCATGTCCCCACTACCCTTGTCTCCTCCCCTATTCCCTGGCATATCCCTGTGCTAGGTGGTGCACAGGTTGGGGGACATGTATGTGCACATGTGCGCCAACCCTACATTACCCCTCTTCTGGGGGGATTTCCCCAGGGCGCCATTCTGCCCCATTATGCTGCCCTGGTAACAAACAGAGGTTGTAATAGAGGACAGCATCTGACCCCCAGAATGAACAGGGTTGAGAGGCTGTATCCTTTGCTTCCTCTATGCTCTCCCCCACAAGAAGGGTGATTACTTGTTAATGCCTTGTGTTTTAACTGGGGAGTTCATGGTGTCTTTGCCACAAGTCCAGTGGGTTTTTCTTTGGGACAGGATGACTAAACTAAAGTCTGTATTTTAAGATTAAAAGGTCTGAAATTACATTCCAGTGAACTTAAGCACTTAATGTAGCTACAGTGCAGTCTAATGTATGTGAAGAAGCATATCCCTAAAGACAGATGATCCAGTGAGATGCCAGCCTATCCTAATTATTTTTGACAAAGCACAAGAAAAAGTAAGTAGCCTTGGGGATAATTTCTGCCTTCATCTACACTAGGCAATGACAGAGAACTTAACTTTTGAGTTATGCTTCATTTACAATGGAATAGAAGTATGTCAGTATGCACAAATATTTCCGCCAAAAGTGCATCCAGCAAAGTTAAGGGGGAAAGAGAGAGAGAGAGAGAGGTTAAGTAAATTGATAATATGCTACTTTGTACTTTTAGAGCACGTTCCACCCAAAGATCTCAAAGTGCTTTACAAACATTAATGAAATTTACAACACCCCTCTGAGGTACCAGTAGGAACATATCATAACCATTTATAGATGAGGAAACTGAAACACAAGGATGAAGTTTTTTGCTCAAGGACAAAGAGTAGGTCAGTGGCAGAGCCAGGAATACAACCCAAAATTCTGGCTCCCAATTCTGTTCTTTGTCATGTAAGCTCGTGATCTGAACATGTGTAGAATCTGATATACCTGTTTAAATACAAATATTTCCCCTGTATTTTATCATTTCCCTAGAAAATGAAAACTTTTAGAAGAAATACACACACTAGAATTTTCTGTGTGCTTATCCTTTAAAGAAAAATGCTGGAGCTATGGTGAAACCAGTCCTCAGGGTAATAACATTTGGCACAGTTCTCAAAAACAACGTAACAAAATTATTTTTAAAACATTAGTTCAATTAATCTAATGTGACTAATTAATTTAGTCACACAATTTACTGGTAATGTTTTTTCCCCCTTTGCTATCTTTTTTCTTGAAAACAGATACCATTGGGTTTAATCTTAAATTAAAATTTGAAATGTGCTTGTGTCAGACAAGGAAAAAATAGTACATACAGAAACTTTTTCACTTGTTAGTCACCCTGCATAAAGATACACTCACACTTCCACTTGTGTGAACTTCCTAAGGACTGGCAGAATAACAAAAGGTGTACAGGAAGAGAGAAAACACAGACACAAACACACTTATACAGAGAGTCAGAATCTCATTTTTATTAATGGATTTCTTATGTTAGATATCATTTCTAGGTTATCACAGCACTGTGCCCTTAATATTTATAGCACCAAGGTTTTAAGGTCTTTAGAAACATAAATGAATCATACTCCTGTGAAATGTTAGCCGTATTTTACAGATGATGGAAAAGGAGGCACAAGAAAGAGCAGGTCCTCATTTTTGAAAGCAGCCTCTAATTTTGGCAACCTCAAGCATTGCATTCCCAACTTGAAACAATTATGGCATGATTTTCAGAGGTGCTGAACACACTGAGTTAAGTTGTAACTGCAAGTGCTCATCATCTCTGACAATCAGACCGTGGTATTAAAACCAGAAGCACTCAAAATTAGAGGCAAACTCACTCAGCACTACTTAGGCAGGAATTTGCAAAGGAGCCTGAAGAGTTGTTATTCCCAAGGGGCTTGGATATCTAACACCCTTAGGGTTCGTTGAAAAGCCCAGCCTCAATTTTACACGTGGCCAAATCCATCCCTGCTGTGCAAAAATTTAAGCATGTAACTAAATGCTTTGCTGAACTGGGGCCTAAGTGACTTGCAGAAAATGATTACCAAAATGGTGCTGAACATGGTTTTTGGTTTACACTTGCAGTTAGACCATGTTCAGCACTGGTTCATTAATAACATGCATTGCCAGCAACAAGGAATTTTTCGAGCATTTTGGAGCAGTAAGAGTGGTACCTAACAGCACTGCTGGTTTGCTATTTTCACTGTTTTTGAGTTGTCCCCTAAGAAAGTAACTAATGCATTAATTTTCTTAACAATGGGCAGATAAGCAGATCAAGAAAATTCACATAATTTCATGTCTGAGGACTTGAGGTTTCCACAAATATTCAGTTTATACCGAATAGCAATTGCAAATAAAAGAGGCCCTTTATAGCCTAGCAGGATTCTTCAATCTACTCTGATGTTTCTCATTGCATTCATAGGCCCCTTATTGGCCCAGTCCTGTTCCCAGTGAAATCAACTGCAAAGTTTCCATTAAGTTGAATGAGAGTAGGATCCAGTATTATGTCCCTTTCAGGTAAAGATTCTGCCAGATTACAAATATGCAAGCAGTTTGGGATGCCAACTTCATGAATGCTGTTGTCAAGTACCTGAAGAGGGGTTTCCAGATGTCTCAGCTGAATCAGCTGTTCAAGGCATTTTCTCCAAATACTGAATGGGTATTAGATAAGGCCATATTCATTATTTTGCCTTTTCTGTGCAGTAAATTCCCACATGTGAAAAACTGCAACAATTAAATCAAAGCAAGAATTATTTCTTGTTTGTAACTAGTATTGGATACATTCCTTTAGCCAAAGCCTGATCAATTAAAAATAGCCCACATAACTTCACACTGTGGCCTTAACACATTCCTTAACCCTTTAGTCCCAGTGAAGTGGCATAGTCAGAAATCACCTAGGTGTATCACCCTCAACTGCTACAACACTTTTTTTACAAACCACCTGCTGTTTCTTTGCCCAAGACACACCTTTTCTTCCCCCCACTACCACTGCCAGCTGGCTGACCCCTCTGCCTTTGTCTACAGCTGGCAGGCACCTGCAACTCCACCCCCAGGCCAACTGGCACAGCAGCAGCTGGTAAATATGTGTTGACTACCCAATTAATCCTCAAATTCCCCATGCTCACCAGATTACTGCTGTTCCCTCAGGCAGCTGCTTTTCTTAAATAGCACCGCCCTGGCCATTCAGTCCTAGGCCTCAGGAGCCTGTTAGTTAATATTGTTCTGCCCTTTTCCTTCTACCTCAGCCTAATGAAGGATACATAAATATTTCTGGCAAATTAGCGTATGTGTGACAGCTGATGTTGCTTTCAGTCTTTGATTATGGGAAGAACTGGTTGCAAATATCTCTGTCAAAATCAAATTTTGACCCAAAAGAAACTCTGAATAATTTTGACCAATTCACTATTTTATAACCAGCTCAAGTCATGAGTGAGAAATCAGTTTTGTTCAAATGGGAAGGCAACAAATCTCCAGTCAATCACCTCTCCTCTCTGTGCAAAACATCTGGAGTACACCAAAGCAGCTGTTTAATGGCCTGATCCAAAGACCAATGAAGTCATTGGGAGTCTTTCCATTGACTTTAGTGGGCATTGGATCAGGCCCTAACTGTACACACCAGTTTGAAATGAAAAGGATATGCCAGATTCCAATGAAACTCTTGGTGTATGCTGGTAAACTGAACTAATGAGCTGCTTACCACTATCAGCACACATCTAGATATTTATGCAACACTCCACTTTCTCATTTTAAGTGACATCTTATATGTTATTCAACCTTATACAGGAACTCCAAGAGTAGTTACAGAAAGCCTTTAGAATTGTATCTAAAATGAACCATACCTGAAAAAATACACACTTCTCTCCGAGCTGAAATGTCATTGATGGTAGTTTTAGTTGCTACTTGCACATAATAAATAAATTATCTTGTAGACATTGAGTAAAAATTACATTAAAGTCAGAACAGAAAACTTCTAAGGGCTTGTCTTTCCATCCTGCTGTATTCTTAACTATTTCCTGCTCAGCATCACAGTCCTTTATCTAGGAAACCTCTTTAAAAAGGTTAAAACAATACACTGTTTATATTTCTAGTGACCTTTGTCTTGCCTCTTTTTCCCCGGCCAAGAGATATCCTGTTAGGGAAATAGCTAATTACCGTCTCTTGAATTTGGAAAACGTCTACAATGGGACATTTGGGATTGTGTTACCTACTTCCTGTTTAAGCACTTGTCTCTTGGAACAGATGGAGATCTAAGCAAAGACTCTGTGGAAGCATTTTTACCCTCTTCCCTTCCTTATTTTGAGTGCCATTCCTCTCAGGTCTGATCCGATTTCAAGTATAAGACTGATTCTAAGTCTGAGATCTTTCCCACCTCCTCTCTCTCCATTTTACAGATTGATGACTTGAAAACATGATATTGCAGCTGTATCTTCTTGCAAATCTTATTTCAAAAGTAGTTGCTAAATTGTGTCTCTGTAGACACAAGCTTCCTCACATGAACTGAGTAAAAATTGAATAGACACACTGTTAGTTTTGGAGGTCGCAAAAAACTTGACATTAACCCATAGTGAGGGGTTAGAGATGAGGATAGAGCTAAGTGGGACCCAGATTTTCCATTTTGTGGGAAATTCCACAATTTCAAAACCATTTTAAAAAACAACCTTCTGTTCCCAATTGGAACAGAAACAAAAAATCTTTAAATTTCCTGTGAAGTGAAATTCAAATAAAATTCATTTTGGGTCTATCAAAACACGACATTCTGATTTTGACCTTTAAAACTTAAAAAAAATCTAAAAACAGTTAATTTATTTTCAAAAGGTCATTTTGAAATGAAAAAGCAAAACATTCTGTTCTTAAAATGTCAAGACACTTTGCTTCATTCGTTTTCTAAACAAAATGTTGTTGAAATGGACACTCTTCAAAATATTTCGATTTTGTAAAAAAACATTTTGAATCAAGAAACCATTTCAACGAAAAATTTCCAAACAGCTCTAAATGATGAATTCGAGTACTCATCTGACACCATATATAGGCTTCTATTTTTCATTGGAGTCAGAATTAAAAGTATCTTTCAGTTTTCATGATACAGAGTATTGATCCAGACAGGCAATATCATGACAATCTCGCAATGCATAGCAAAAGGTACTGTGAGATCTCACAAACAGTACAAGGTATGCTGCTTCCAGTGCAGAAAGACTTGAGTGTGGGAGGCAATTACATTGCTCATTCTAGATGGGTGACTCAGTGTTTGTTGCCATCCAGCATTACTCCAGGCAGGAAAATGATTTCCTCTTGGCATACTTTTTCATTGGTACCAAGATACTAACTGTAGGCCTGAGCCCTAAAAATGTGTAACTCAGAGTGTGTTTCTATTCCGAAGAGTTACTATGTAAGAATGGCACTTTCTAACAAACAAGATCTGTTCCCTTTGTATATTCTGAAAGTATCTGCTTGGTGCTTACTTTAATGGCAAAGATTAGTTTTAGTAAATTATTTTTTTAAAGTCTCCCAGTTTAAATGATCTTAAGGCCTTGATCCTGAAAATCTCTGCAGTGCATAGTAGAGTACAAGTTTGCTGAGCTCCCTCAGAGTGTGAATGAAGGTTACACACACGCACAAATAAGGTTAAGCCTTTGATATATTCCTGGGCACTGAGTGGAAGTCAGTCACAAGCCCCTTACAGGCCTATTCACTTACTTTTCAGAGTGTGGACTGAAAAAGGGGCAAAGAGTAGTTGGAGAATGGGAGTGTCTGAGAAGACACGAATTTAGACATGATCCGTAGCATGGAAAAGAACCTCTTAGCTATGTGCTCTTCTCTATGCCTTGCTTCTAGTACTAGATCTTGATTCAGGTTAGCACTTAAGCAGAAGCTTAAAGTGTAGAGCTGGTCAATTTTTTTGGATTGAACAGTTTTTGGTCAGAAAATGCAGCTTTGTTGAGATCAGCAATTTGAGACACCTAGAACCTGATTTTTCAGAGTATTTAGCGTTGTATACCACTTTATATGTTCAAAGCGCAGCTTCCACTGACTTCAGTTTTAACTGTGAGTGCTCAGCATTTCTGCAAATGAGATCTTAGGATCTGGAATCAGGCACCAAGAAAATGAGGCATGCACAATTAGTGACCACCTGGGAATAGTTTGGTTTAAGTGACTTGCCAAGCATTACAAAGGAACTTTGTAGCAGAGGCAGGGATAGAAACCAGTTCTCCGGGGCAGCATTCAACTGCCTTAATTCCTGCCTCATTCACTTTTACACATCTTCCAACTTCTGCAACAAATGAAGCAAGGAGTCCAAAAACAACAGTCTCCTTCACTACACAACCTTGATGCACCCCCAAAGCAGGTCCATCCTGTGCTCTGAATGAAGCAGGCGTCATGTAATTAAAGACTATCATAATTCATACACACGAGGGAGCAGAATTAAGGTTGCATAGGCACTGGCAACGGTAATTCTGTCATCTCCTAATTTTTCTCTGCTTGACTTTGCAACCTTAAAAATGTTCTTTGCATATAGTTTTTTGTGCATATTTTCCTAGGCTTTAGAAAAGCAAACTGAAAAAACCCCAGACATTCCATTATAAGACAATTTATTGACACCCATGTGGGTCATCAGCAGAGTTGGAAATTTTAGATCCACTGCACAGACTTCTGCCACTTGAGCTAACAGAGTAACTGGTAGCAATAGTAGGTTGTCATCTCCTCTGTGTACCACCACTAGACAGGGAAGAGACACACACTTTGCCAATGGGTTTCACAGATATTTGCTGACAGCAGAGGAATAGTAAGACTCAGGAATCTTGGATTTCATTCCAGTCTCCAGAGGGGGGCGAGGTGCTCTAGTGGACACAGTACCTTCTGCCTGTTCTCCCAAACTTGCCTACTTCTGCCCTGTTCCTGTCTCTTCATCCCAGTCCCATTCTCCTGACCTAACCAGGCCCAGTCTTTAATCCTCAGGTTCTCCTCTTAGCCTCAGTTTCCTTGACCAACCAGTTCCAGTGATCCCCTTGCACCCCGACTTGTTGTCAACTCTCTCCCCACTTCCCTCACCCACTGGTTCCCAGTCCCAATCTCCCTGCAGATCTATGTCCAATCTCAATATCCCACATCAGTTTCCTACCCTGGCTCCCTGCCCTGCCTTTCCCAGTCTCCCTGGCTTCCAGGCCCCCGCAACTCCCAGTCTCAGTTTGCCCACACCCCAGTTTCATGCTCCTTGTCCTAATCTACTCCCACAATACACACCCCTTCAGGTCTGACTCTTGTCCCCTGTGCATTTGAATTAGGCAGCTTCCCTCTCTGCACTGCCTTGGTGTCAGCAGTACAGACAGCACAGTAGAGACAAGTCCCTGTTTTTAGTTCCAGGCCCCAGACCCAAACGCAGTGCACCCAGAGTTGCAGTGGCAGGGAAAACCCAGCTTACCCCCGAGCTCGAGCATGCGCAGTGCGGAAAGCATCTTCAATGAATTTAGCTCTGAATCTCTAGCAAGGGTCTAGTGAACACATGCAAACTGATTTTTCAAAGGCTTATAACTGGGCTAAATTTGGAAGATTTTCATAGGATGGTAAAAGTCACATCCCTGACACAAAAGCCACTCCTCTTGCCAAATTTCAAGTCCCTGTTCCAAAACATGGGGGTGCTGGAGCACCTGAAAAAAGGTCAACACAATTTTTTTAACATGGACAAAAAATATGTATATTTTCCTCTACCCTCATTCTTGGAAACTACTGAAGTGGTTTTGCTGAAATTTTCCATAAAACTTCAGCCTGAGGTAGACACCTGGCATGGACAATTTTAGCCCAAACTGGTAAAGTTTGGCAAAGTTATAATCGACTGAAAACAGGCTTTTACAATGAGAAGTGTTAGGCAACCTTAATAATAGGTGGTGCAACCAGCCCCAGCTAAAGTCTTAGTATTTGCATTATCTCTACGTGCCCATGGAAAAAAGACAGTCTGGCACTGTTTGCCTGAAACTCTGCTCTTTGAGGGTTGGTCCTCTTGGGAAAGGGTTAAATAGGTCCTGTTGACTCACTCAGGCAGGTGACTCATCACCTCACTTGAATAGAGGGGACACTTGGGTGCCTAGACTGAGTGAGGATACAGCGTGTGGGCTGAGCAGTCCTTCAGCTGGAACCCTAGGAGCACTCAAACTGAGGAAAAGGCATGAGATGGAACTTGTTATCCTAGTGTTAATGTATTTGCTAATAAAGCCAAACCCCAGCAAGGGGGTGAGTTTTAAACTTTGCACAGGGTGTAGATTGTTTTTTTTTCTTTTTTTTTGGTGTGGGGGAGTGCTCAGTGGGAGAAGTGTAAAAATACCTATCACCAGGATTTACTGGTACTGGAAAGTGTTGCAAAAAACAAAAAATTGAAAAACTGTTAGTTTTACAATGAATGTCGCCATCACACAGGATTTTATGAAATATAATCACGTCATTTAGCTATCATTAAAACTCAGTGTTGTGCTTATCTTATTACAGTACTTGTGTTCTGGTGAAATGACACAAGCTACTCAAAGAAACATTCTGAAATAATTTTGATTCTGATTTTCATTCTCTGAAATACACAGGCAACTCTGTCAAACGTGCACACACACATCTTCTCCCTGAGCTGCTATTTCACAGGGAGTCTTATTTTCAGGAAACGTAGAGGCTTTTATATTGTAGTATTATCATATTCTCCCAAATTAAGACTCCCAGATGATATGTACATAAATTCAACCATGTATAGAGTACATATATTTCTTTAAAATACATGTTTGGGAACCTACAGAATAAAGCCTATTTTAAATAAGGAACAGTCTTTATTTACCAGTGTAGTTAGTTGCTTGTGCTGAAAACTAGGAATATTTTCATTGGAAGTGAGAATCACTTTAGATAATTACTCCTCTTGCTTTTTTAAAAAAGCCCCAGAGACATCCTTGAATATGTATAAGATCTGAAAAACGTTAGAATGTCTGAAGCATATCATATTACTTCATTTATTTGTTGGGGGAGACACCACAAACTTTATATACAGTATGTATTGTCCATTTGCACCATGGATACAATAATTCTTAGCATTTTTCTATATATAATTTTTGTCTGTACATGCATGTGAATTTGTTTGATTTTTTTTGTCTGTATGGGCAAACTACTTCTAGAGTTCCAATCTGATTCACATGAGCAAGGTGTCATTCCAGTCACAATTTACTGTAGGTGTGAATGCTGTCAGAAAACTTCAGAACAAAAAAAATTTTAATTGGGGGAAAAAAGGCCTTTTAACCAATAGGATGATAGCATGCTACTTTATCATTAGAGTTGACATTAATAATGACTTAATTTTGCATAGCACCTTTGATACAGAATGTCCCACAACGCCTTATATATAATGTATAAGAACTGATTCACTACCACTGAAATGTATATTGTTAGATTAAATTAGTAGAGCAATAATGAGAATACGTGGCAGCCCTTCGTAGAATTTTATGTAGATTAATTTAATGCCTGTGTATCTACAGGGGATGCATCATGAGCCTTTTGGAAGATCTTCGCTTTGTTCTCCATCCCATATGATTTTTAACTTCAAACAACATTATTGAATTGGGACCTCTTGCCACATCCCCCTGTGAATCTTCATGCATAAGAAACAATTATTTTTTTTCTCTGCAATTTTCTGTGATACTTCCTACCCCAATTGTGTTTCTTGTATCTACTGGTATACATATAAACCCTGTTTATCTGAATTTTGTTTTCTGTCCTCTAACTCCAATATTTTTTATCTAAAACTTTGATTATACAAAGAATTTGGATGTCTCCTGAGACAGTTGGACAGCCAGGGTATGAGTACATAGCAATTAAACACCCATGGCTGGCCCAGGTCAGCTGACTTGGGCTTGTAGGGCTTGGGCTATAGAATTGTGGTGTAGATGCTGGGGCTGGAGCCCGACCTCTGAGATCCCCCACAATGGAGAGTGTATCAGAGCTCAGGCTCCAGCCTGAGCCCAAACATCTACACCGCAATTTTACAACTCCACAACGCAAGTCAACAGACACAGGCCAGCCACAGGTGCTTAATTGCAATGTAGATGTCTATCTAGTATCACATTCTATAACAGGGGTAGTCAATAATTTTTTGTCAAGGTCCAAATTTCTTGTTCTAGGTATAGTTAAGGTCCAGACTCCAGACAAAATAATAATAAAAAGAAAACCCCAATGATAATAAGTAAATAAAAAGAATTTTTGGGGTCTGTTCGAAAGCGTCTGGTGGTCTAGATTTGGCCCCTGGGCCACCTATTGACTACCCTTGTTCTATAGGGTTCTTTAGCTCTAGTGAGTTAGAATGCAGTTGGAGAACAGAAATCATAGTATTTTTAAAAGAGAGGATAAACCATAAAATCTACATATCACAGTTATCTCTGACCACAAAGCTGAACTGTACTATATCTGCATTTGACAGAATGATGTATTGTGTATGCTTGCTTATACAGTGTTCAGGAAAAAACATTTATTAAACTGAAAAGCAAACAAACCAAAAGATAGACAGCATATAACTGCTCAAACTGGAATTTGGCCAGGATGCTGGGCTAATACACTCACTTTTGCATGAAGTGTCACAGGCTCCCTTAAGGGTCTTATGTGGTCAGGACTGGTTGACATCTGGAATTTCGATTCCCTGGGAAATACTGACATTTAAAAAAAAAAGTTCTACATCAGAACAAAACCTCAATATTTCTTGCAGAACAGAATTCCAAAATTTTGTTTCGAAAAATCAAAATGCCATTTTACTTCGACTTTTTGAAACAAAATTCTTAAGGTTCTCTGAGCTGCACAAAAGTCCAACACCCATGCTTCCAAGCTCCCTGCCACAGAGCAGGGAGCCTAGAAGCCCTGAGAACCTAGAGCTGCCTGGCTCTGCAGCAGACCACCAGGCAGGCTGCCAGAGAACTGGCAAGAAACCTGCCTGGCTTCCATTGGAAGAGTTTGACATTGACACATTCCCACGGAACATTTTGATATAGTTGAATCGGAATTTTCCGACAGAAAACTGTTCTGTCAGAAAGTTTCCAACAAGCTCTACTCAGGATTTTTGCGTTATGTCATCAGACAGATGGCATCTCATGGACCACAGTGATCTTCAGACAACATGCTGGAAACTGGCTCCGTGCTGACTCAGAAGAATAGCTCCTATTGAATCACTAATGCTATTTCCTGCAGCACCTTGCTTTTCCTGGATGTCCTCTATAAACGGAGGGCCAGACTTGAAAAAGTGTTCAGCCTCCAGAAGCTTCCATTGTTACACTTATCACCAGACTGGCTCAAAAGTTCAGCACCCAATACACTGGTTCTTTTGAAAATCTGTCCTCTTACCTTGGTGCCTAAATAGAAGCTGAACACTCTTGCTAATTTGGCTCTGATTGTATGTACAGAGCTCCTTTCAAAATCTGGACCCTACTGTCAAATGATGGATATTGCATCCACATGCAATATCTTTGGGGACCATAATGTATTAAATGTATGCATGGTTTACATATCACTATGGGCCAGGGACTGTATGCAACTCCAGGAGGAAGCTCCAGGAACCAAAAACAGTGGGGGTGATTAAGATGAATCACTTAGGTTGTAAACACTTCCAGAGAGGTACCTCCCACTGCAGAGGCTTCATATACTGCTTCTAACTGGGTTTTCCAGAGAACCAACAGACAAAGAAAGGGCTTTTGATGTAAAACAGCTGGGTTTAAACTGACTTAGGCCTTCTTTCTGATCCAGAAAATAGACAGGATCATCTGTTCATGGGGGAGGGGAGGCAACCCTTGTGGAAGGGTTGAAAAGACTTTGGCCAATTTGGGCCCCCATAAGACTGATGGGTGAGTCCTGTTATGTTTACTGTGCTTAAATCGGTTTTTATTATGTTTTCTCTGTAATGTTTTTGCCTGAAGATTGAATGTGCTTGCTTAGGAAAAGTGGAGTATTAACTGCTGGTAAAAACACTGTCACTGCCTGCGGAGGGAAAACAAAGTGCAGGGGCTGTCCTTTAGGCAGTCTGTTTTGCTAGGGATATCACAGAGGATGGCAAGGGGTGTGCAGCCTTGAAATCCTGGTTAGGAGGGGGAGAGATGTGGTTCTCCATCCAAAAGAGGAGCTGGCTGGGAACGGGGAAACCTTAAGTGGCTGTCCTTGATGGACAATGGAGGGTAAATACAGTACCATTAATCCTGAAACTGTGTGACACTGAACCCTGCTGTCGAAGCCTACATTGGCTGGCTTATGAAATCTGACTGGATCCCATCCTTAGGCAGGATGATGACTGAGTTACCTTTGATAACACAATCCCAGCACCTAAACATGAGCCGTTTATAGTGCAGCAGCAAAGGGTTGTGATTAATGAGCACCGGTGGCCATGCAGGTGGTTCTTCAAAGAGAATCTCTTACATAGTTTTTCTAGCACCTCAAGGCTCATCCCTCGGCCTGCGCCACTTCCCACAGCCCCATTGGCCTGGAGCGGCGAACCGCGGCAAGTGGGAGCTGCGATCAACTGAATCTGCAGACGCGGCTGGTAAACAAACCAGCCTGGCCCGCCAGGGGGCTTACCCTGGCGGGCTGCGTGCCAGAGGTTGCCGATCCCTGCTCTAGCAGCACGGTGAGGAGAGAAGAGGGAGTGAGAAGTGGAGTGAGAGACAGAACAGCACCAATCAAGGATGTTCTGGGAACATCTACCAGCTAGAGAGCAACAGTCCCTAAAGAAGTATTGGAAAGTACAGTGCCGTATGCTTTCATGACATGTATTTACTGCTGTTAACGTTATGACTAATGTTTGCCCTTTCAGTTGAAACTCTGAATCACAACTAAAGAGCCACTCTTTACCTTTAGTCCTTCATCCAATTGCATTTTTAAACAATGACCTACTGTATGGCACAATTCTTATCTGCAGACACATCTGAGTATCCTGGTCTTGAAAGTCTGAGTCACAAATCTCCACTGACTCTTATAAATCTTTTTACCAAATCTGAACTATAATGTCTATATTTTGACAGACATTAACAAAATGAGGTTTTAGTTGATAATTAAAATGGATTTGGAAAGGGCCACTGAGTCTCATTTTTATATCAGGCACCCTCTGAGAAGGTAGTTTGCCCATACAAAGTGATGCAATTTCATGCTATTGCTTTCTACTTGAACTAGAGGGTAAAGGATGCTCCTTTATTTGCAGAAATGTGGTTTGGGAAGGAGAGGGGACTGGTGTGACCAAGTTCAACATTTGAGGCTCTCCCTGAAAGTCCAGGGGTGTGATATTGTAAAATGCGCTGTTATGACTGACATAGAATTCAGCAGAGCAGTTAAATGATTGGTTTATTTGTTCCTCATGAAAAGTGTTGTACTGATGTCCTAGGGGATTTATAATTATTCACTAAACAGGGAAGGCACTGCCAGTGAATGCTCTCCCATCCCACCAATGTGCTGCTTCAAGTCACCACCTCTAGAACTCAATGGGCAATTCAGTTTCTATGCTCATTCAGCCTTTTGGACTTTCTGCCAGGACTGTATATGAGGATGCCAATTAGTACGAACTGGGATGGTGAATTTTGATGTGACCTGGGATGTTCCACTAGGAACTGAACTCAACAACTCATTTCACATAACCCACAGAACATCTGGAAGGTAACTTCTTTCAGCCACTACCAAACTAGTCAGATTTGAATTAATGACCTTTGTATTCCATTAAAGATTTCTTGAGCCACCTCACTCACCTGCCAGTAGCTTTTTATGCTGGAAATGAATATGCTGAGATAGTCACTACTCTGATGTCACATAACATCCATTATTCACACCCTGCTAAATTACAACTTCAAGGCCTTCAATACATCCTAGTTAATTTAGATTTTTAATCCCTCAGGGCAAGAACCTTGGATCAGATTTTCCCCTATGTAAGAGGCAGGAAATGCAGAGTTTGGACTCGCAGATTTTCTGCCTGATTGGGCGAAAGGGTTTGTCACCTCACAGAATGAAAAAGAATTTCAGGCCCTTTGTTTAAGCCAGGTAAGAGGACAATGAAAACGGATCAGTCCCTCTTTTTTTACTCTGTTCCATAAAACAAGGACTAGGAGGTCACACAGTGAAACTAAGGGCAGGAATTATTTATTTTGAATGAGAGAAATAATTCTAAATCAGCATGCTCACACAGTTCCTCAATCCCTCCAGCCTTCACAACAGCATAGGATGGATCCTCCAGTGATCTTCCCCTTCAGGGGTTTACTGAGTGTCTGGAAAGGCAGGAGGCACCACTGGTCAACCTTAACTGTGTTAGTGAAGTTTTGGAACATTTAGTTTCTTGCTGGAATTCCTGCATGATTTACTCCGGAGGGCATTCTGAACCAAAAAAATTAAAAATTCTATGCACAATATTTTAAAATTCTGCACATTTTATTTGTCAAATAATTGTGGAGACTCCAGCATGGCATTGGGAAGCACTGGCCACTGGTTGCACAGAGGTGGGAGATCGCTGTGCAGCTCTCCACCTACCCCCTGGACACTGACTCAACGGTGAGGCTCCACCCAACCCTGACACAGCGCAAGGACTGGGCCTGCCTGCCCCAGAAACACCCCAGGGCCCTGCCCGTCTGTGCCAAGTGCACCAGGTAGGCTCAGCAAGTCAGGATCCATGTGGAGGAGCTTAGTATGGGGGGATCCCAGTGTGGGTTGAGAGGGTTGTGTGTGGGGCAATCTGGGTGCAGGTGTCTCAATGGGGAATATGCATGTGGAGTGTTCTGGATGCACAGGGGCTTGTTCGTGGGTTCTGAGTGCAATGGTAATGGGACTCTACAGGGGGGTCCAGGTGGAGGTGGTTGGGGATCAGCTGGGGGGGATTGGGGGTGAGGGGGATAGAGCTCGGCAGAGGGGGTCTGCATGTGGTGGGCTCAGTGCGGGGTCCAGATACTGAGCATGTGGGGTAGAATTGGTGCAATTGGTTGTGGCTTGGTGGGGATCTGGGTGTGGGTGACTCGTTGGGGTGGTCCAGGTGCAGGGCGACTCATCGGGGGGCTTCTGAGTGCGGGGGCGGGGATGAGGGTTGGCAGGAGGGTCTGGGTATGACAGGGTCTGGATGCACAGGGGTTGGGCGGATGGGGGAGCAGCTCCCTGTACGGCGATCCTTCTCCCTGCAGCTGAGGAGCAATGGGTTGAGGAAGTGGTGGGTGGGGGTGGGTCTGACCTGGCCCTTGATGCCGTGCAGGGGAAGAGGGAGTCCCGTCCTCCCCAGCCCAGACTAGCAGATGAGCCCAGCACAGGGCCAGAGCCACCAGTCGGGTCTCCTCAAGTTCTACCTCCTGCCCCACAGTGATTTACCTCTCTGATAGCTGCCCTGGGGACCCAAAACATATTGCTGAGGAGGGTTGCATGATCGCTGTTGTGGCTTCCCTCTGCTTCCCCATCAGAAAATCATTTTTCTGTGGGGAAGCAAAGAAATCTGTGGGGGAAATAAATCCTCTGTATGTGCAATGGTACAAAATTCCCCCAGGAGTAATGGTTGAAGGGGATGATGATGTGGAGAATGGCTGCCCACTCCAGCCCTGCCTCCTCCAGATCAATGATCAAAGGGGTAGAATGCATACAATATGAGCAAAGGCTGAAAGAACTGGGTATGTTTCACTTGGAAAAAGAGATTAAGGGGGGATACGATAGCTGACTTCAGATACTTGAAAGGCTGATACAAAAAAGATGGAAGTAGTTCTTTGTCCACACCGGGCAGGACAAGAAACAGTGGGTTCAAACTACAGCATAGCAGATTTAAATTGAATCTCAGGAAAAACTTCCTAACTGTAAGAACAAGTAAGACAATGGAACAGACTGCCTAGGGAGGTTGTGGAAGCTTCTTCACTGGAGATTTTCAAAAGGAGGCTGGACAGCCATCTGCCGTGGATGGTTTAGACACAACACATCCTGCATCTTGGCATGGGGTTAAACTAGATGACTCTTGTGGGCCCTTCTAATCCTGTGATTCTAATGGAACATGGTCTCCACATGGGGCTTCCTTGGATCTGGCATTTCTCCTGCCATTTCCCTCCCTCCCCTTCTGTTTTTTGCTTACCTTGACTTGCAGAAGGGCAACTCTTTTGTTTTTTCCTTGCCCATAAGCTCCAGGCACATCTATGGTTATATAAATAAATGGAAGAACTCTTAGTATATAGAGAGAGCTCTTAACAGATAGATCTGAAACAGATAGATCTGACAGGTGTTGCCAGGCATCTTTATCCCCATTCTACAGGTGAGGAAGCTGAGATGCAGGGAGGATAGGGTATGCTATCAATTGATAGGGGGAATAGAGGGTCTCGATGGGTTTATAATACAGTTGGCTGGGAAAGGATTTTTGTTCCGGGGGTGGGGAGAAATCAGCAAATATGAACAGAATTTAGTTTGCAGTGAATTAGGTCTTTGAAGTTTTTTGGGATTTTGTTAAAACCCTGAACATTTTCGGAACCAGTTTTTGGCTGCCGGGGGGACTAAAATTATGCAACCCCCCCCCCAAAAAAAACACAACCCCCCACCAAACCAAAAACTGCGTTCCACTGAAAAAAACCCACAAACCCTTTCGATGGAAAATGAGTTTCTCCGGTTAGCATGAAACTCCGCTGGGCTTTGAAGCCCTCTCGGCCCGCCAGGGTAAGCAAGTGGGTTGCAGACGGAGCCCTGCCCTGGAACATGCTGCTGCTGCTGCTGCCATAAGCCCGCGCGAGCAGGAGGAGTCTGCTGCGGTTCCATACCTGTGAAGCGCGGTGGCTTCGCAGAAGAGCAGCTAAAGCACTTCCTTCTGGCGATAAGATCTTCGCTCTCATTTGTCACAGCTGGCGGCGCCTGCTGCACCGCTCGCAACTGCTTTCTCTAGAGAAGCTGCTCGGGGGGGTGGAAATAGCGAGCGGGGAGAGATGCAATGCCCGGGGCTGCTCCCCCAAAACCTCGCTGCTCCTGGTGACCCCGCTCGCCATGTGATCCCGGCAGGGCTGAGGCTGGCTCCGAAATGGGAACCTTAGGGCAGAGGCGAGAGAACCCGTAAGCTTGCCGTGACTTGGCTTCGTGATCCCTCTCCACGCGGGAGCTCCCCGGCGGCGCGAGGGGATGAAGGGGCCGCAGGCGGCAGGGAATGCAGGGCAAATGGACGGGCCGGGGCCGGTCCCGGGGCCCCTCCCCCTCCCCCTCCCCCACTCGCGCTGTCCTCGCACTGAAAGGCAGAGTTAACGGCCCCTGTGCCTTGGGCGCCCAGTCCCACTCCTGGCTCTGGAGAGCCCGCGCTGGGCTAGGGCCTGGGGGGGCCTGGCCAGAGGTGCCTCGCTGCCGCGCTTGCAGGGAGGCTGGGATGAAGCCACCCACAAGGGAGAGCACTGCCCTGAGGGTTGAAATCCAGGCTGCTGCAGTAGAGTGTCTAAAGCCCGTCGCGTTCCTACCCAGTTACTCCGGGGGAAAGAGGGGAGGGAAATGTGGTGGTAAAAACATCCTATTTCCCCATCTTGATTGTAACTTTCCCAGCTGGAGCTGGGCTTTGGCCTTGCTTTGGAAAGCGGGGTGGACTGAGAATACCCGAAAGTTGTAATAAATGGGGAGTCCTAGCAGGAGTGCTGTTGGCCTGATCTTGCGTCCCCCTGGGGCTGCTGTTGCAGGAATGTCAGAGCTGTGGAGTCTTTGATTCTGTCTAAGGACTCTAGTCACCTGTCCCTTTGGGGTAACGCGCATTAGTCTATAGTGTGGCGTGAGAGATGTCACCACTTCGGTGCTAGCCCTCTCACACGGCAAACGCCGCCTACTGCTGGGTGCTAGCCCACGAGCTGACCGTTCATTACTTTGTGATTTCTTTTTCCCTTCCAAAGTTTGCAATGGAAATCCAGGGTGGGAAAAAAAGAAGCTTCCACTCCCCTTACACACGCTGACTAACTGCTGTAAGTGGATATAGTTTTAATTAATTGATGAATTCAGCTCATGTCATTGATTAGTTACCCTCTGTACCCTGCTTTTTGAAAGCAGAAAGTTGCCATGCTGTAAGCTCTCTGGGGCAGGGACTGTCTTTATTTCATGCACGGTTCAGTTCTGAGTGCGTTCTTGGTACCAGCCAAAATAAATACATGCCTGCTACATGTAACTTTTGTTTCACTGCCCCTGTAATGCTGTAGCAGCCTGGCTTGAAGGGGAGGTGGAAGGGAATCGACAAAGGGCATCTTGTAAGCTGATTGGTCCCTCCCTGTTACCTAGTCCCATAAAATGAGACCATGAGGTCACACAATAAAGCTAAGGGCAGGAATATTTAGACAAAATAGGAGACATGCTGTGTGAAGAATTCTAACTTCAACAGAATGGATGGGGGTGTTTAGCATCTGCTCTATCAGCAGCACCATCATACACTAGCTTTGTATTTCTGGTGATCTGGCTTCAAGCGTGGTTATACCTGAAATGAGTTTCATGAACTACACAGCACTGTAATAGCAGAGAAATTGCAGAAAAGGATTGTGATTCATTGCTAGAGCTATGGCATAGGGGTACTATTCTCTTCATGAGGCATGCATAACTCCCCTTGGAGCACAGAGCTGGAGTCAGGGATGCCCGAATTCTACTTTCAGCTCTGACACTAAAATCACTCCACCTGTAGTTTGTCTTCCTTATCGGTAATATACAGACAGTGGGTTTACACCAGAAACAATTTAACTCTAAAAACCTACCTTACAGGCCCTTGCTAGACTTCATTAATTAATATCTTAAGTGCTTTTGTTAGGAAAAACTGTATTGAATAAGTATTTTATATTTACACCTGAACCTACAGGGGTTAAAATATGAGTTTCACTGCAGGGTTCGAACTGTGCATGGAGGAGATCTGCACTGCTGCTTACTGTACAAAGTTTTGTTCCAGGCAGTGCCATCTGTGTTTTACTTCCATCATCAGTAAAATTCACCCCACATATGATTTTTAACATTCTCTCTTAGAAGATGTTCCAGTGGGGTGCAGCTTACAGTCCTTGAAACAGCTAACCATTTTATCAAATAGAGCGGTGATCACTGACTGGGAACTATCAGGCCATATTTTCAAAGGCATTTCAAAATGGTGCCTGCAGCTTTGCAAATGCAAATTTGAGCACACATTTTATCTATGATTTTTGTGCCTTCTCAATCTCTTTATGTTTGCATGAAAATTGTATTTACAAATAAGGTAAACTCAAATGCTGTTTGTAAACACAAGCTTTTTGTACTTATAAAACCTTTAGGTGTGAAAAATAGACACTAGCAGAATTATGGGTGCAGTTTTAGTGGCCACCTTGGAAAGTCTGACTAATAAGATTGTTACTAATGATTGTATTAGCTTAGCAAGAAAACTTCAGAATAAGTGGACATTTACAGGAGCAGTTAAGAGTAGAAACAAAACATGTAACTATAAAATATTCCACTGTAAAATCATGCTGATATTTCAGGCATGAGCTCTATCATTATTTCTTAACAGGTTTTTTTTTTTTTTTTTTTAAGTAGATGTCTTCCAGAATTGTTCAGGGTTTGACTATGGGCTTAAATCCGTTCACTTTCATCATAGTGCCCAAATGTAAATATCCATAGGCTGGATGGTCATTACTAGGACACTTTCCCTGTGTTATAATATACATTGTTTGATTTTAGATGAAGTGTCAGATTACATGAATGCCTGTTGCTTTGCTTGGGAATTATGTTTACATTAAGATTGAAATATATAGATTTAAAAAATGAAGAGCTCTATAACCATGCTCTAAAGAGCCATTTCTCACTCCGAAAGTATATTTTATATAGAGAGGTCTCTTTGGTGCATTTGCCAAGTGGGAGGGTTATGTTTTTCACCAACCCAACTCCAGGGAGCTAATTGCCTTTTAAATCTCTCCTCCTTTTCCAACCTGCAGCGGAGGCTTGTGTGAAATTTGACACTGCCTTGCTCTCATTGTACTCACTTTACTGTTGTCCTTTCCTTTAGGAAACCTGCACAAGGATGCAGCACTGCCCCTAAAACAGCACTTGAACTGAAGCAGATCAGTCATTGTACCTCCCGTTCAAAACCTACCCAGATCACTGAGTTCAGAATAACGATGCCTTTGGGACACTTAGCCAAAGGCGCAAGCCTGGAGAACCTCATTGAAACCTGCCTTCAGTCTTTTGGTGAGTGTCGTGATTTGAAACAATAGTGTGTAAATGTTTTCAGACCTTTGTACAGTAGCAGTTTAGGTAATTTGTGAAATGTTAAGATATAGTCAAGTATTTTTTATATAAAATAGGGATCTATAAATATGTGTAATATATTATGAGAGTTTAGAATGATAACTTATTCTATTCTGGGAAGACACTCCTAATCAGTACAGTAAAGTTACCAGGCATTTTGAAGTGAAGTGATTTTCATTTCATTTTTTGTTACTCCATGTACAGAATGGAAAATTCTTTGCACGTGGATGGATGTTTAACAAGTAGATGTTGCAAAATGGAGAGTGCAATATTCTCAAACTGTGTAAATGTGTTTATATCGTCTAGTCAGAAATTAGAAGAGTTGTTTTGTGGGCTAGGTGCAGCAAAGTAGGAATGCTTGTTACTTAATCGGAAGAGATACTTAAAAAAAATCAGCTCTTAAGGAGAAAAGATTCAAGTGAAAAGCCTAATCATATACTTTTGGGGTTATGAATTATTCATGATTTTTTGCTTTCACCAGCAAAATATCTACATTGAAGAGCACCATTTGAGATGTATAACTTATGCAAAAAAAGACGCTTTCTATTTTCATTAGCAAACACTATTTTTGATATTTTATGGAATCAGATGGAGGGCTTCAAAGCCTTTACAAAGAATACAGATAGAAATCTAAAGTATTTTCAAATCATTTGTTTTTTAAATGATGTATTTCTTTGACTATAGAGTGCCATTTTCTTCTGTTACTGCCAATATTATAGCCTTCCATGCTATGTGCTGGATATTTCAGTCCCTAGCAGCAGCTTGTGGCATCCCATTTATTTGTGGAGTTCATCTTTTTATAGCTGTAAACAAACATCAAAACTGCAGATTTTTCAAATGGAGATTAAGCCAAGGATGACACCAATTTTTCTAAATGTCCAACGAGCTACTTGTTGTCAGTTGCAAAAAATAGGCAGAGCAGTGGAAGTTGTATTTGTACGTATACATAGGATGAGTTGCAGTTCGGTTTCTTTTCAGTGAAGGATTTATAGGAGTTAAATAAGGCTTAGTATTGATATGGTGCTTTACCTCTTCAAAGCACTCTACAAACCATAACTAATCCTTGCAACATCCCAGTGAGGAAAGCATGCATTGTTACTTACTGATTATAAAGAACTTGCAAGGGAAGACATATATCTGCAGAAGAAGAGAACCAACAATGCTTTTTCTCCATCTAATTTTAATCTACACATTGAATTTTACTACGTAAGAAAAGTCATTAAACCACTAAAAAGCCCTCACTCTTGCAACCCCCTGCAAATTACTAACATTTGTTTATCTCTTCAGACAAACTGAGCCAAACTAAGTGCTAAAGTAAGCCTATATATACACCCACATGTATTTTATTTGTCTTAGCTCATTAACCAATCTTCTCAATTTGTACCTATATTTTTGTAAAAGAAAAAAGGATATGCATTTTATATTAAAAGATAGTAGAATGGTTGCAGTGAGTTATTTCAAATAATGTAGGTGAAATCCTGGCCTCATTGAAGTCCATGTCAAATACCACTTTGATGTCAATGAGGCCAGGATTTCATCCAATATTTCTATTTGTTTTAGTCAGTATACATATTTATATCAATTATATTTTAATCCTTCTAAATGAATAATGCATATGTAACCATAACATTTATGGAAGAGCTTGTTTGAGAGAACTGTGTTATACTGTAGAAATCCACACAATCTTATATAAGCCAAAGGCACTTCACAATCTCTTCCATTCAGTGAGCTTATACAGTCTTTGCATCCGATGAAGTGGGCTGTAGCTCACGAAAGCTTATGCTCAAATAAATTTGTTAGTCTCTAAGGTGCCACAAGTACTCCTTTTCTTCTTATGTGTTTTGTTTTCCTTGAAACTGTGCAAATTCTTAAAATATCTTAGGACTTCACAGTAGAATATTTAAATAAAGCATGAAATGAGGCTGGTACAACTATGTAAAGACATTTCTTACAGAGGGCTCTTTCGAGGGTTAACTACAAACATCTTGCAAACAACCTTCACTGGAGTCCATTTCAGGAGAGGGGATGGGGAGACAAAATTTTGCTTTGTGATCAGGTTAAAAAAACCAAAAACTGTTAGATGCTAAATTAGTACAAGTCAATCAGACTGAGTGAGTCCACTCTATGCCTGAAATTGCAATGCATGCTATCCAGTTACCTTGGACCGGGGTGGCCAACCCGTAGCTCCGGAGCCACATGCGGCTCTTCAGAAGTTAATATGCGTCTCTTTGTATAGGCACCGACTCTGGGGTTGGAGCCACAATCGCCAACTTTCCAGTTTGCTGGGGGGTGCTCACTACTCAATCCCTGGCTCTGCCACAGGTCCTGCCCTCACTCCACCCCTTCCCGCCCCCTGTCATGCCCTCGCTCCTCCCCCTCCCTCCCAGAGCCTCCTGCATGCCATGAAACTGCTGATCGGGAGGGGGAGGGAAGGAGGGAGGAGGAGGTGCTGATAGGCGGAGCTGCCCCTGGGCAGGAGGCTCTGGGAGCTGTGGGGGACCTGATGTGGGGCTGCTAACGTATTACTGTGGCTCTTTGGCAATGTACGTTGGTAAATTCTGGCTCCTTCTGAGGCTCAGGTTGGCTACCCCTGCCTTGAACAGTCACAGTTCTATTCCAGACTGAATTTTTCTTCCTTCTGCATCTCAGAAAATCACTTTAGAAAACACTCTGATTTGCAAGGTTTTATAGATAACCACCCCTGATAAATCCAGTGCTGGAAACTGTGCAGTGTTTTACTTTAATGTTAGATCTACATTTTATTAAATTAGTATTGGAAGCACCGTAGGGAAACTAATGCTTAGGGTTACTTGTTGAAAAAGAGTTCTCTGCTATGAAAATTCAGAATATAATAGCCCCAAAAGAAGGCACACAACATACTCTAAAATGCACACTGTACATTATGCTATTCCATTAATATTTGCAATAGCACCTAGAGGTCCCAGTCGGGGATCACATCCCCATCGTGTTGGATCCTGCACACAGACAAAAACAGTTTGAAAACTGATGTGTGTCTAATGGGGCAATAAAGGCTGGCAGCAGTAGCGGAGTGTAGGTGGGAGCTGACAGCCCTATTCCATATCAGAGATGATAATTAGCACAGGGCCAAGTCAAGTAGTCTTAAAAATGAAGACAAATAGTTTGCACTTGTTTTGTGTCATGCAGTGGAAAAGGGGAAACCAGTGAAGGGATGCAATGACTGAGGAAGATGATTTTTTTTTGGGACGGTAGCAGTGTGGTGAATGGATGTAAGGAGGGGTGGGGACAAGAGGACCTTTGTCAAGAACAGAAAGGAGCAAGTTGGAGTGACAAGATGTGAGATAAAAGAGGACCTGTATGAAGGTTTAGCAGTATGAACAGAGAGGAAAGGCCAGATCTAGGAGATGTGCGTGAAGGAAAAAGCAAGATGTAGGCAGAGTCTGGAAGTGTGGGTCTAGAGAGGGGGCTGGGTCAAAGACAATGGACCTCAATGTTAGGAAGGATGTTAGTGTTGTACATAGTGATGATGAAAGTGGGGCGGGCTTTAGGGGAAAGATCAAGAACTCAATTTTGGTTACGTTGAGCTTAAAGTGATAGCTAAACATCCACAAGGAATTTTCAGAAAGACAGCTTTGAATTTTAGTTGGGAAGGAATGAGGGAGGTCTGGAGTGGAAAGGTAGATCTGCGGGTATGTCTATACTGCAGTATAAGCTCAAAGTTAGTAGAACTCAAGTTAATAAACCCAGGGTCTGCTAACCTAGGGTTTGCGCATCTATACTCATTTGTAACCCAGGTTAGGAATTACGGAACCCTGGGTCTGAACCTGAGGCCACAGCATCTGTAGGGCATTACGTGGGCCTTAGTTCAACCACCCATATCCCAGACTTCCTAGAGGCCTTTCAAAATGTAGCTGCTTTAGCCCTTTGTTCAGATGCAGCCTGAGAAAAACTTGACTGTCCAGAAGACAAACTCAGCCCATGGCATTGTGGAATGCTTTTGGTGGACTCCCTGACCATGAGTCCTATGAGGCTGTGTCTACACTGCAAACCAATAGGGCTTGATCCCTGTGTCCCAGTTTGACTCAGACTTGGACATGCCTCCCCTGTGTGGTCCTGAGACCCTGGATCTGAGTTCTGGGTTAGTGTGATTAGTGTAAAGGAGGGTGGTTAGGACTGAGCCTGCATTTGAACCTTGCACTGCAAATAGACATACCTTGAGACATACATGTAAAGATGATACTTAAAAACATACTACTGAATGAGATCTGCAGAGATAGGGAGAAGAAGAAACAGGCCAGGAATGGAGCTCTGTAGGAACCCCAATGAGGGCTGGAGTGAGGATGAATGGGATTCATCCTGCGAATGAAACACTGAGAGCAACTAGAGAGCTAGGAGGAGAACCGGAGAAGGGTGGGAGGACAAGCTGTTAAGAACATGGTTGATAGTTGACGGCAGTAGGCAAGTTGAGAAGGATGAGAATGGAGTGCTGGTCCTGAGAACAGGCCATGAATACATGAGAGACGTTGGTGTGAGCTGTTTCAGTGGAATAAAAGGGTGGAAGCTGGATTGGAGAGACCAAGCTGCAGCATCCCGACTGCTATTTTTCACTGCACTAGCTCAAACCTTGGTAGTGTGAGTCTACCTGGGATGGGAGACTCACTCCCAGCTGCAGAACAGTCATAGCTTTAGTGTGTGGTAGTTATATACTGCCAGTTAGCGCACAGCAAGCCAGCATGCTGTAGATTTACCTACCGGCTTGCCACACACTACATCTCAGAGCAGACAAGCCAGCAGGAGAAGCAAAGCAGAAATGTGAGGGAAGGGATGAGACTGCGCAGAGAGGGAGATCAGACGGGATGAGTTGTGGCCACTGGGACAAGTGCAGGGAGTAGCGAACGAAAGCATGAGAGAAATCACAATTTCAGTGGTAGGGACAGGGAAGAGACGCTGGTGATGGGAATGAGAAAGGGACAGGGAGGTACCCTTGGATCATGCCAGTTTTCTTTTTGAAGAATGTAGCAAGACCCTGAGCAGACAGGAAGGAGGGTTTGAGTAGGTTGCAGGTGCCAAAAGGGGCAGAGGCTGAGAGTTTGGGAACAATGAGTGTGCAGAAGTTGTGCTGCTTGGCTAAAGATACAGCCCAACATTAGAGAGTGAATTTGTAGTAGAAGTAGTCTGTATTAGTGTCACTTTTCTCATTATAAAGTGCATTTCAGAAGCACAGATAACAGAACGTGTCACCAACAATGACACTGGGTCTGAAAAAGAGCCTATTGAATCCAGTGTTTTCATATCATGTCTGTTCAATTTACAAGTCAAAAGAAGGGTTTTCCAACTGATACCCTTCAAACTCAACCTGGGATCTGCAACTCAAGCTGGGCTTTCTGCCTCTTACATCACTGCCAGCAATAAAGACTCTTGAAACCTCAATTTTGTTGATGATTGAGGTAGAATAGAAGCTAACTTGTTCTTCCCCAGCTGTATTGGCTCTGTGGTGCGGACCGTGTCTGATTTAAACAAAGACAGGCAATAGATATCTTGAATAGGACAGTTCCATTTTTAGTCACTTTTCTGACAGAAACCTTAACCTGTGAATCAGGCAGGCAGCAAGCTGTGGCACAGGAAGGGCTAAACATGTTTGATAAATGAACTAATTTTAAATATATGAGGCTCAGTGTTGATATTTTAAGTGCAGAAGGTGTGATATTGCTTCACAGAATAGCCTGGCTGGTCAACAGCTGAAAGGATGAATATTTCAGTGGTGGTCACTGGATGATCATGTCTGTCAGCTGTATGTACACTGGGTATGGAAATGTGAACTGTTCACAACACACTCGTCTACTCCAGCTTCTTCTGTAATTATGAGCATAGCATTCTGGGGTTTGAGATCCATTATGTAGTAGAACTCTGTCATAGCTGGTAATTTTGTACTTAATTATATATGTGTGTAAGTAAAAAGTTTGGTGATAAGAGCCCCCCCCCTTTCCTGTGATTTTTGTCTTTCTCCCAGATAGCTCTACCTTTGGGCTTATCATGATTAGGGTTTAGAGATGTCATTAGAAAACTGCAACTAACATGTTCCAAAACTAGTGTAGATCAGGTAGTTTAGGCTTTAACACATACTAAGCTCATTGAGTTGAAGCCTACAGCTAGTCTAGAATAGGCTAAAACAGGGTTGGGCAAACTACGGCCTGCCAGCTGTTTTAAGCCAGCCCTTGAGCTCCCACTGGGGAACAGGATCTGGGGCTTGCCCCGCTCCGGCGCTCCAGCCAGTGAGCAGGGTCGGGGACTGCTGCATGCAGGCCCCAGAAGCAGCCACATGGCCCCACTTCAGCCATGACGCAGTGTTGAGGGCTGCTCCATGTGGCACCAGGAAACAGCAGTATGGCCTCCCTCCAGCGCTTATGTGCTCCAGTGGTCCTCTCTGGTGCTCCAATGGGAGCTGCAGGGGCGGTGCCTGTAGATGGGGCAGCATGCAGAGCCACCTGGCTGTGCAGTAGCTGGAGAAGGGACATGCCGCTGCTTCCAGGAGCCACTTGAGGTAAGCGCCGCACGGAGCCTGCGCCATTGACCCTCTCCCCACGCGTCAGTCCCCTGCTCCAGCCCTGATCCCCCTCCTGCACTCCAAACTCCTTGATCCTGGCCCAGAGAACCCTACTGCACCCCAAACTCCTCATCCCCAGCCCCACCCCAGAGCCTGCACTCCCAGCTGGAGCCCTCACTCCCACCTGCACCTCACTCTCCCGCTCCAGCCCAGCGCCCCCTCAAGCACCCTGAACTCCTAATTTCTGGCCCAACCCCGGAGCCCTCACCCCCTCCTTCACCCCAACCCCAATTTTGTGAGCATTCATGGCCCGCCATACAATTTCTATTCCTAGATGTGGCCCTCGGGCCAAAAAGTTTGCTCACCCCTAGGCTAAAAGATATTTTAAGTGTGTTAGCAAAATGTTAATAAGCATGTTTTAAAACCCTAGTGTAAACAGGGCAAGTTGTATTTTAACTTACATTAGGTAGTAGAAGTGCCCATTAGAGTTTTAAAATGTATTACTTAAAATGTTTTAAAAACCACCCTTTCTCCTAAATACAACCAGCCCCTAGGGGGGAGCATAGGCTTCCTCTCAAGCTTATGTATTAGGGTGAAATCCTGGCCCCACTAAGGTCAGTGGAAGTTGTTCTATTGCCCACTGTGGCTAGGATTTGCAGATAATGTCTATCTGCTTTGTCTACACTAGAGTTTCAGAACATGAGCAAACACACCTTTTACTTATGTGACAAACCCTTCTGTCGTGCTTTAAAAAACAGTGCAGGATTCCTCTGGTGATGCTCTGAGGACCTTAAGACTTTGAAATTTATATTGTATGCAACATTCTGTCATCAGATCAGTCAGCTGCCCAAGATCTTTACTTCTGCCCTCTGAACATGTTTTTCCCCCCTTAGTGCTAATAAGATTAAACAGTGCTTTCCTATTCATGCATTTCATCTCTTCTAGACAACCCGGGGACCCTTCAGGTCTCACCACAAACCTGTAATCCTAAATAGCAAAGAAGAAAGCTTATTAGAAAAAGGATGCTTGAAACAGCTTCCTTAAATGCATGTCACGATTCACATCCCTAAGTCTGTTTCTTTTACTAAAGCTCTAACAAAAGGAAGAGCTATGGAAAGACTTATTAGAATATGTCAACCTACTGGAATGAATAGACATATGCAGAGCTTGTCTACATTTCAATCATCTTCGGATGAACAAAACTGTGCCTGTTAGAATGGCTCAAAGTGGGAAGTACTTGAATCATAAGGGCATACAAAACAAAAAGTTGTGGAATATAGATTTTTGTAGTCAATAGGCACTGTACATCTCATTGCATTATGCATCTGACAGTAAAAATAGCTTCCCATACCATATGTACTACAATATAACATGGATTAATATAATTATTTGATTTGGTCCTGCACTTAAAAGCCTACCTCTGAAACTATACTGGAAATAATTGTTCAGAATTGTATGCAGTACTTCCATAGCAAGATATTTCACTTGAATCGTAAAAAACAAGATTGATCATGGTTAGAGATACTGTGGTGCTTTGCAGGAGAGATAGGAGTGTTAACTCAGGGTCTTGGCCAATTTTTAAATGGGATAATTTCATTTTGTCCACAACTTCTACCTGTAAATTCACATGGTTATCGTATGCTTCACTTCCTGATAACTGATATATAGTATTGCTTGTTTAGTGTTAAACAGCACATCAGTCACTGAGCAAAGTGATATATTTATAAGCACACCTTGTAGAGTCAACATAACATAACTTGAGAAGCTCTTGAGGACCTATTTGAATGAAAGCACTATATAGATATAATATAGTGATGCGAATCTGGGAATGGTGCTGGCAGTCTGAATGTACTTCCCTCTCCACCATAGCCTGAAATTGATATAATTGCCAGTAGGTGTTTTGCAAAATAAGTTAAACATGACTGCACCTGCTCTGTAGATTAGAATACTTCTGTAGCATGTTTCCTCTTCAGAACTGTACAGAAAACTATTGATCCTCCACAGCACCTCCAAGAAGATGCATCTTATCGCTGTTTTACAGTTGGACAAACAGACATGTTAAAGATCATCCACTAGGGGAAAAAAATTAGGCGATGCCCCTTTTCTCTGAAAGGTTTGTTCAGTTTCTGCCCTCCATACCCCCTACCCCGCTTTTTTTTTTTATTTAAAGAAACAAACCAACCACACATGCACCACACACACTAGTCCATCCAGGCTGGCAGACACGGGAACTAGTGAAACAACTTCACAAGAGCCGAACAACTTTTATTCAGACTGCTTACAACTATTGGTTTGTTTTGTTAACATGTACTTAATTTCAATGTCTAAATAACATTTTGGAGAAAGCATCTGTATTAAACATTGGGCACCCTCATCCCCTCAGGTATTGTGGAAATACTAGCAGTATGCATCATCTGACATCCACAGTAAACCTTCCAGCAGAACCAGGGAAGATCAAAGGACAAGCGAGAATAATACTCTACATGTTTCAGGCCTACTTTATACATCAATAAAAACACAAAGGGGCATAAACCTAAATTTTTGAAAATCCTTTGTAGATGGTCTTTGAGACTTGCCAAGAACATGTGGGTCAGACCAAAAATCCATCTAGCCCAGTATCATGTCTTCTGACAGTGGCCAATGCCAGGTGCCACAGGGGGAATGAACAGAACAGGTCATCATCAAGTGATCCATCCTCTGTCACCCATTCCCAGCTTCTGGCAAACAGGAGACTAGGGAGACTATCCCTGCCCATCCTGGCTAATAGCCATTGATGGACCTATCCTCTATGAACTTATCTTGTTCTTTTTTGAACCCTGTTATAGTCTGTTGTTGTCCTAGAAGAGAGACTCCAGAAAGAACCACCATAAACACAAGCTAATTCCAGACAATCTTTGCTGGTACCATACAGCAACTTCATAAAGAAAAGTAAAATATTCCTCAGAACTGAGATACCTTTATTCCAACAGCATCTTATGATGCCTCCCCCTTCTCATGTTGAAGCACACAGCAGCTACTATCAGGAACAGGCACAGCAAACCCCTCCAGCATGCCTGAAGACTTTTATAAAGACCTTCTACCTTTCCAGGAGTATCCGGGGAAAAAAGGCAGCTCTGCCCCTAGTTAGTGCCTCCCTAGTGAAGGTGTTCAGGCAGTCCTTTCTAATGTAGGAGAGCAGACAAATGTCTCCATTCCTTCCTATAGAAATAACCCCAAGTAGACTACCAAATAGCTGCATTATTAACCACCTCTCCCTACACTGCCAGGTAAGTTAAGCTAACCTTTTAACTCCCACTATCTTTCTCTACAGACCATGTCCTCACCAGGGCTACTGTACCCTAAAAACCTTAGATATTTTGTTTTCATATTAGCGGTAGAAAGGAATATATTTAGCTTTAAACACTTGAGAAATGCATGAAAAGCAGTTCAAAATAGGCAGTGTTTCTGTGACACCATCCCTGCCCACCCTGGTTAATAGCCATTGATGAACCTGTCCTCCATGAATTTATCTCTTTCTTTTTTGAACCCTGTTATAGTCTTGGCCTTCACAACATCCTTTGGCAAGGAATTCCACAGGTTGACTGTGCTGTGTGAAAAAATACTTCCTTTTATTTGTTTTAAACCTGCTGCCTATTAATTTCATTTGGTGACCCCTAGGTCTTGTAAAGTAAAGGAGGAGTAAATAAGTAAGTGTTATTTACTCTTCTCCACACCAGTCATGATTTTATAGACCACTATCATATCCCCCTTTAGTAGTCTCTTTTCCAAGCTGAAAATCTCAGTCTTATTAATTTCTCCTCATATGGAAGCTATTCCTACCCTAATAATTTCTTTTGCCCTTTTCTGAAACTTCCAATTGCAATATATGTTTTTGAGCTGGGGCGACCACATCTGTGCACTGTATTCAAGATGTGGGCATATCATATGATATTTTCTGTCTTATTATCTATCCCTTTCTTAATGATTCCCAACATTCTGTTCACCTTGACTGCCACTGCACATTGAGTGGATGTTTTCAGAGAACTATCCACAATGACTCCAAGATCTTTCTTGATGGGCAAAAGCTAATTTAGACCCCATCATTTTATATATATAGTTGGGATTAGGTTTTCCAATGTGCATTACTTTGCATTATCAACATTGAATTTCATCTGCCATTTTGTTGCCCAGTCACCCAGTTTAGTGAGATCCCTTTATAACTCTTCACCGTCTGCTTTGGATTTAGCTATCTTGAGTAGTTTTGTAACCTCTGCAAATTTTGCCACCATACTGTTTACCCCTTTTTCCAGATCATTTATGAATATGTTGAAGAGTACTTGTCTCAGTACAGACCCCTGGGGGACACCACTATTTACCTCTCTCCATTCTGAAAATAGACCATTTATTCCTACCCTTTGTTTCCTATCTTTTAACCAGTTACTGATCCTCGAGAGGACCTTCCCCTCTTATCCCATGACAGCTTATTTTGCTTAAAAGCCTTTGGTGAGGGATCTTGTCAAAGGACTTCTGAAGTATAGTATATCGACTGGAACATCCTTGTCCACGTTTGTTGACCCTCTCAAAGAATTCTAGTAGATTGGTGAAGAATGATTTCCCTTTACAAAAAACATGTTGACTCTTCCAACACATCATGTTCATCTGGGTGTCTAACAATTTTGTTCTTTACTATCATTTCAACCAGTTTGCCCGGTACTGAAGTAGCCTGCAATTGCTGGCATTGCCTCTGGAACCTTTTTTAAAAATTTGCATCACATTAGCTGTTCTCCAATCATCTGGTACAGAAGCTGATTTAAATAATAAGTTACATACCACAAGCCAGAGAGGAAGTCAGTATCAGTGCTCTTCTCAGCACTCAGGAGTTCCTGGCCTCCTGTGCCCAGACCACTGGACCACACTTATTTCTCCATGGCCAACAATCTCTGGGGTTTTTTTTAGAAGAATAACATTTACTATAACTCTAGAGAGCCTTAGTAATTGCTATAGGCCCCAGTCCTGCAAAGAAAGCCATGTGGGCACCCACCCAGGCTTGAGTGGAACCCTAATGATTTCAGTGCATCTCCTTGTGACTAGAAGGGTCTGCTTACACAGTTCTCTTCGCAATATATAAGGTATTAAACTGTAGCCCAAATCATCAAGAGCCGGTTAGACTTCCATGAAGTTCGACTTCCATGCATTTAGTTGTTTAAAAAAAGCATCCTGTTTGATCTTCCAGACATACATAAGGCAAACTTAGGGTACAATATATTCATCAAATCCCATCAACCTGGCAATTTTAAAAATTTTAAACATTTTAAAAACAAAGTCCGATGGTTATATGTGAGGTCAGCATTCCCTACCTGCTCAAATCCTGTTGCCACTGATGGAAAGCTTAGAAAGTCAGCTTAATTCACACAAACAGTAACACAGAATTCTGACTCAAAGGCAGTTACGTATTTTATAAATGAATACACACCCACATTGAAGTAAATTATCTTTATCATTTAGTTTTTCACTACTAGATTCACCTGGAAATGGCATTTTGTTTACCTCTTATCCTTCAATTTCTGGGTTTTTTCCCCCACCTCTTAAATATTACCATCCTAAACTGAAAATTGACGTTTCTATTAGATAAAGTACTCATCAGTTAGCTCAGTTTTACTCTGTTTTAAAATGGAATTGATCTTTATGCTTTTACATAATCTTGGCATAATTCCATCAAATATGGCATAGAAGTTTTAGTTGCTTGGCAACAGAAATTATGTTAATAAGGAGCTAATGACATTACAAGCACAGAAGAGTTGTTACTGCTCTTTAGAATGCTTAATGCTAATTTAGTTAAGTAAAGCTGATTGTGGTTGTAACAAATGTAAAACAGCCATTGATAATTTAACATTTTCCATAGGAGATTCTGCCAAAAATATGAATTAGTTTTTTAAAAAGCTGTTTAAAAAAACAAAAAAAAATTGACCCTCAATCTTATTTCTTTCCTTTAACTCAGCATGTTGACTTTGGACAACTGAACTGAAAAAAATTCTACTTTGTAGGATGATGTTGCATGTAAAATATGGGATTTGACTATGGCGTGCCAATGATTATCTCCGATTGAAGGAGGGAATATACCAAGGACTATTACTAGTCAAAATATACTGGATCGTCAGCTAGTGCAAGTGTGAATCGGTCTGTTGACATCTGTGGAGCTAGGTCAGTTTACACCCGCTGTGGATCTGGCCTTCCATGTTCAATTTTTATGGAAGTGGTTAGAAAGGATGAAAGTTCTCCCTAGGTCCTTTAGTGAATGCCTTTTAGAGGAATCTGGGAGAAAAATGTTTATATCAGTCGAGGAAAAGGATGTAATCTCTCTACATTTCGCAAAAGTTTAGGCATTTAAAAGTGATGACCAATTCAGTCTCCAAAGAAAGCAGTACTAGTGTCCATTCTTTCCTCCAGCCAATGTGTGAAGCAGCAGCAAAAAATAAAATCCAGTTAATTCCTCTTGGGACTTCCCAGTGCATCCTATTTACCCTGTGTCTATCTTGTTTAGATTGTAAGTTCTTCGAAGCAGGAACTTTCAGTATTTTGTCTCTTGTACAGTACTATCCACACTGCCAGTCCTTAAGACCACCACTACAGTATATTTTCTAGTACTTTGCACCAGTTTTAAATGACTCAAACAATGTAGCTTCCACATCCCATGGGAGATTATTACACAGTCCAATTGAGCTTGCTGTTGGAAGGTTTTAGGCTGGAAAAAAAATCAAGACATTTTTCCTAAGCTTCTTTTCATCCCATCCCTGATACCTAGTTCAGAACTTGAAGTGAGCATCTGGGGAAGGGCAAAGGGGAGGCAGCAGCCATTAGGGGCAATCCGTGCTACTCATGCATGGGAGATGGATTTCAGGAGTCTTGGAGCACTGTGCCTTTTAGACTCAAATGTACACAGAGTGAACTTTAAGTCACTGCCCAGTTGCATACATATGGTGGTGAAATGTCACATCTCCAAGTGAGGTTTTTCAGTAGGTGTCATGTCTTTGAAGTGTGGAGTTCATATGGCAGGGATCAATAATGTGACATCAAGATCTGTTTTTGCTCAGCCTTTGAACTTGACTCTCCTTCAGAACATTTATTTTGGATAATTTCTATCTTCTATAATTCCTCATTTTGGATGGATGGGATTCTTTCTCCCACTCCCCAGTGCTGATCAGCAACATTAAACATCAGCCTCCAATTCATACAAATATGTTAGTTCTTTAAAATGCAATATATTGACAAATGAAAATTGTTTAGAATAACCTACAAAATGAGCAAATTAATTATGTGTATTACTGTAGCTCCTAGGAGCTCTACTCATGGAGCAGGACCCCAATGTTCTAAGTGCTGTACAAACACAGACCAAAGATGGTCTCTGCCCCAGAGTCTAGAATCTAAGTAGATCTGGGAAAGATTTATCACTCAGAATTGAACATACTCCAACAAATCTGAACCAGCAATTAGGGGCACTCTGTGTGTGAAATGCCCATTGACTTTGAGGCTCATAGATTTCAATGAGAGTGGCCACAGGACTGGGACAGTGAGGAATTAGGATTTTCTCATGTTTTCCCCATTCAGGGCTGCTAAGTGTTGTGTCTTATGTGACACTCATGTATTCGGCAACCATGTCATATTCCTGCAGCCCAGATGAGAGGTCATGCATCCAATTGGGCTTCAGTAATAGGCTGCAAATGCAGCTGTCAGCCACCAGTGGCCACTATGCTGGGGCAGCCAAATGGCCTCTGTCTCCCCTGCTGGATCAGTGGGGAAGGAACAGCTAAGAGGAGACACTTGCTCCTCCAGCAGCCAGGGAGGAAGTGGTGAGGGGTTCAGTACTAGTACCAGGCTCTCCCAGATCCAGGATTCCTCTCCAGACACTATCTTCCCCCCTAGTCAGTCACTAGTTTTCCCCCATATATTCATCTCTCAGCAGCCCCCAGTTTACATTCCAGACAGCCTCACACCAAACTTCCCTATTCAGCCACAAGATTCCTCCCACAATATACCTACCCAGCAACCCCAGTCCCAACACTGCAACCTATCCAATTCAGCATGCCCCGAAATCCTTTGGCAATTCCATACTCCCACCACTGACCCAGTCGCTCTCCAAGACTCGCTCACCTACCATGACAGCCTCCAAGATTCTTTCCCATCCATGCCATCCATAGATACCAACTTTTGGCATCTCCATGACCTACGCACACCACTGCTTAGAGCAGAATGTGTTGACCAAAGGCTGAAGTTTATGAGGACATGCAAATTAGTTCACTATAAATTTGCATAAGATGCTAAAAGTTGGCAGCTACGGCCATTCCATATGTGTTGTTCTAATTTAGACATGAAGAAGAGAGAGAGTGGTAGAAAGGAGCTTCATATTATCAATTTGTTCTCATTAAGCCTTTTCCACTCCCTACCAAATGATTCTTCTCTATTGCTATTTAAGTCAGTTTGTCCTCTTTAACTCACTAAACTTCAAAGTCCTGATTTTGAAAACTAGCACGTAAGATTCCCACTGACTTCAGTGGGAGTAGGATAGGAAGCTTTGTGCCTGGAATGTTTGAGTGTAAGTGATAGCAGCCAGATATCTGATTGCACCTACAAATCAGGTAGACAGACATCAAGGGTGGGATTTTCAAAAGAATGAAGTGACTTAAGTACTGAAAGTCTATGGGATTTTTTGCTCATAAGTTACTTAAGTGCTTTTGAAAATTCCACCCTGGATTATGGGGTACGTATGATAAGTTATATGGGAGGACAAAAATGCACGGTGGAAGTGGGCGATAAGTTTAAAATTTTAAGGTATTAGGTCTTAACAGTGCACTTATCATCGCCTTCTGGTCTCAGGTTAAACAGCAAGCTTTGGCTGCAGATAAGTTAAATAACTTAAATGGATAGGGCTCTAGTCAATTCATGGCCATGAAAAATGCATCACTGACTGAAATCTGGTCTCCCACTGTGAAATCCGGTCTTTTGTGTGCTTTTACTGTATACTGTACAGATTTCATGGGGGAGACCAATATTCTCAAACTGGGGGTCTGACCCAAAAGGGAGTTGCAGGGGGGTTGCAAGGTTATTTTAGGAGGATTGCGGTATTGCCACCCTTACTTCGGCACTGCCTTCAGAGCTGAAGGACAAGCTGCCACCAGCAGCAATGCAGAAGTCAGGGTGGCCTGGTATGGCATCGCCACCCTGACTTCTGCGCTGCCGCTGCCTTCAGAGACGAGAGAGCGGTGACTGTTGGCCGGGTGCCCAGCTCTGAAGGCAGCAGCAGCGCAGAAGTCAGGGTGGCGATGCCATACCAGGCCACCCTGACTTCTGCATTGCTGCTGGTGGCAGCTCGTCCTTCAGAGCTGGGCTCCTGGCCAGGAGCCGATGCTCTCCAGCTGTTCAGCTCTGAAGGCAGCAATGCAGAAGTAAGTGTAGCAGTACCTTACCTACCTCCTCCCCCTCACCCCCAATAACCTTGCGACCCCCTACAACTCCTTTTCGGGTCAGGACCCCTATAATTATAACACTGTGAAATTTCAGATTTAAATAGCTGAAATCATGAAATTTATGATTTTTAATATCCTATGACAGTGAAATTGACCAAAATGGACCGTGAATTTGATAGGGCCCTACAAATGAGGTATTCACTTCAAGCAAGATTCTTCCAACATTAACCCAAATTGGACTCTTCAAACAGACTTTCATATTATTAGTTTACTAGTTAATGAAAATTTTAACAGGAAAACAATGCAAAAGAACCTGTAAAATTTTTCTTCCAGGTAACCCCACAATGGTAGAAAGATCTGTGAACAAGTTAGAATGGAAATATGCTTCAGTGCTACAAAGTAGGGCAACTAGTTTGAAGAGATGCAAAGAATACTGATCTGTGATAAAAGGAAGGGAGGGCAAAGGTGTGCAAGACAAATACACCTTCAAGTGGAAAAAGACTATATTAGCACTGAAACAGCTGATGAATGAGTACCTTGATGAGAAATCATTGTGTCTCTTACCCTGTCCACCTAAGAGAGGACCTGAGACCAGTATACTCTGGAAATACCTGAGACCCAAATACTTTGAGATGAGGCTGAAGAGGAGACCTCTGTACTGGAAAGGAAGCTTACCTAAAAGAAATTCTGGTATGAGTCTAATAGAAAGTTTCAGATATTGAGGAATGTGAAGTGGGGCTTTCCATGACTACAGATCATTTTAGCTATTTAGATATTTTTCAAACAGGGGGCCAAAAGTACACAAGCTACCTTAGATATCTGTGGGAGATCCTACCACACTTGTTTTTAAACAAGTCACTTTAGGTCTTGGTCATAATGATTGCAGAAGAGCTAATATAACATGAAAAAATAGCTCCTTGATGTCTTTCTGCATTGGAAAACTCCACCAATGGTTTTCAAGTGATTTATTCTTTCAAATAGCAACTCTTTTGGAAAACAGCTAGGAGCGACTATAAAAAGGCCAAACGTGGTTTTGAGAGGTTTGTGACATAAAGAGCAGTTCCTGCCCTTTTATAGCCTTCCTGCCTTCTGTGTCATGTGACCTCCTGCTTTGTCTCAACAGGAGAGACCACTACCAGGTGATTCTTTTGCCAGTCAGCCCATCCCCTGATAAAGCAGTTCTCTTGCATAGCATCCAGCCTTTAGTCTAGGGTGCTTCTATTTGAAAAGAAGACCATCAAGGTTTATTGTTAGCCCTTGGACACTGCCCCTTGAAATTCAAGAGAACCTGAGAAAAAGCAAATAAACCCCACATTCAAAATGACACTGGAGAATTGTTACATATATCTGTATCAGACAATTCATAGGCTGTACATATACAGATTCCCCAATTGTCTCACAGGGGAAAGGACACTCGAGAACTTTCATCCCAAAGTATGGGGTTTCTTGCAACACTCGTGTTTTATTGGCTTGTTGTTTAGGGATCCTTTTGCAGAGCTGAATATGGAAAGTGGGGTTAATATTCCTTCCCCTCTCCAAGGTCCTGGTGAATTCTCATTTAATTTTATAGTCTCTCCTCTTTGTGGACTCCTTTCCATTAGCTTCAGTGAGAGTTGGATCAGGCCCTGTTTGTGCATGAGATGGAGAGAGCTATGCCTCATGTGTGTCTGATACAAATGGAGCATGAATGGTACTTAGCTTCTCTTCCCTAAGTTCCCAACTATACAAAGGTTACTACTGTGTATGGGCCTTAGCCATCTTACAGCATGGATCGATTTTTTTCCTGCGTGCAAACAAGGTGCAAACAACAGGGCCAATAACCATGTTACAGGCCAGACCTTTTTAGTGCTGTCTATAGGATAGTACCCTGAACATGATTTGGTCCCTCTATTCAAACAAAACCCAGGAATGTTATAGCATGGTTGTCACATGATTGGGTATCCCCAATATGAATGTAATTGTAATGTAAACAGAACTGCTGCAACATTCTATCTTCTGCCTCTTCCCCAAGAGAGAAAGAATCCCCCCTTTTAAAAAAAAAACTCTAAGAGGCTTGATAAATGAGTGGTGCATCGTGTCTGAAGCTCAGGTAGCAGAGAAGAAATGATGGTTTACTGCTGAAAGGGAATCTCCTGAATTTAGTTTGCATGCCCCACCCCTATCTATTAATATAAAGGCTGCCATAAAATGATGAGCAAATTCCTCTACCCAGATTGATCATGACCTAGTCTGGATCCATTAGGCAATCAGCAACTTAGGCCCAAATCCTCAAAAGGTATTCAGGTATTCACTTAAATACCTTTGAGGATCTGGGTCTCAGTGACTATATCTGCCATTAGATAGCCACAGGTTGCTAATTTAAAGCATCACAACTGCAGCAATAGGCAACGTGGGTAAATCTGCTGTATGAAAGATGGAGCAGTAACCAGCTCGAGACTCCAAGGACGTAGGCCAGTCGGTGGAAAGACAAGTATAGCTTCAAGAATTAGATTTTGGTCAAGTTCTTGGGGAGCTGCTGTAAATGAAGCTCAACAAAATACTTTTGTCCATTTCTTTTTCAATAAGCAAACAAAAAGATGAACCGTATATGAAAGAAAGTGAAAGGTACCTAGAGAAAAGCTTCCAGAAATAGTTTCACCTCTTGGTTGACATTAATGTAGTCATAATTTACATATAAAGTATCAGTATGACGGTTTGCACCAGATAGCATACATGTAACTTCAGGGTTCTATTTAGGAATTTCCAAGAGAGTGGGAGGCTGTATAGAGGTCTTGAAGAGCAGACCAAGGTAATAGCCTGCTTTAATATATTTAGCAAATGAGAATTCAAACCACAGAATACACAGAGGAGGGGACATTTTTCGGCTAGGAAGTCACTGAATATTCAGAACACAATGGGGGAGGTAATTTGCACAGTTTTCATAATATAAATGTCTGTCTACCAAGCATGCCCACTGGGGGCATATTCAATCAAATAAAATGTGTGTGACGAGCAAGAGGCCTGAAGACAGAAGTGATCATATACCTCAAATAGCGACTTGACTGTTGGGGGGTGCTAACTACTCCCCACTCATCCTCTTGCTCCTTCTTTAGTACTTTGCCAACTTGTTGCAAGGGTCAGTTTTTGAGTTTGAGAAGGGAGTAAATATTTTAATTTTTAAGCTAAAAACCACCAGAACCATTGGGGTTCCCTTACAGTTTCTGCCTCACATTGCATAGCATCAGAGAGAATGGGGAGTTTTTAGCAGAGATTGATTTAAAAACTGATGAGACAACATGAGGGCCTGCAATGCTATCTGTGGTGTTTGCAATTGAAGAGGACATAAATGAGTAGTACCTTTTGCGGGGCATCATAGAACTCATGACAGAGCCCCTTCCAACTTGGGTTGTTTCTAGTGTTCCTAAGGTTCTCTTTTAGTCCTGCATCTGTTTCCATCTGGAGCAGAGGTGCAGTATAATAGGCATGAGTAGGATGGTAAACAGTTTTCTGAGCTCCTGGATAAGCCTTCATATTTATTTTGTACTCTTATACATGTTTCCTTAAGATCTTTGATATGAGCTTTTGAGTGCTTTGATTCTCCCACCTGTGCTATGGAGGTATGCTGCTTTAATTATCTCCTGGGGTCAACATTTGTAACACTACGCTCCTATGATTATGAGTGTCTCCCACTATTGGGAGGTGGCTATTTAAGTCATCACAAATAGCACTTTGAAGGCTGCTACCCCTAGGAGTTCTAAGTAGTGAGTGACCGCAGCATCAAGTGAGGTGAACCTCCATGCAGCTATCTATTATTTTGGCTTAGTTATTGCAATGTGTTCTCTAGGGTGATAAGTTTTGAGAACTACTAGGAGACTTCAGGTACTTGAGAAAAGTTATTCACCTTCTTAGAGGTTTGGTTACTGAGAGCATGTGATATCAGTGCTCCATGCCTGAACTGGCTTCTGATTCACTTCAGAGTACAGTTTAGATACCACAGTGATAAACAGGAACCCCTATAGATAAAGATGTTGGTTATGAAATATCCAGCCCCAAATATGACCTCTAGGTGTTCCCCCGCTACAAGTTTTCAGTTAATCTGGAAAAAGAAAAGGAGTACTTGTATCACCTTAGAGACTAACAAATCGGATGCATCTGATGAAGTGAGCTGTAGCTCACGAAAGCTCACGAAAATAAATTGGTTAGTCTCTAAGGTGCCACAAGTACTCCTTTTCTTTTTGCGAATACAGACTAACACAGCTGCTACTCTGAAACCAGTTAATCTGGGGCACTCTTGCTATCCCCCTAGGGTTGAACTCTTATGAACTGTCAGCCAGGCCTCAGGAGAGGGATCCTGACTGTGGAACATATTCCTTCTGAGAGCCCCTCAGAGCCCAGATGTGGCAGTCTACAGGACATGGTACAAGGCATTTCTGTTTCAGATGTTCTCCCAGTTATTGGTGACTGGATTTTTTTTTTTAATAGTGGCTGATGGTGGCAAATAGATCTAGATTGGCATGGTCTATTTTATCTGCCCATTTGAGTAGCATGCATACTGGCTGAAAAATTCCCACTTCCACATAGCATATGTATTTTACAGAAAAAAGGAATGAAAGCACATGGGTTGTTCTGGGTTTTTTTAACAAATGCAGTAAAACAAAACTAACACTTGTATGCTATTTTGCAGCACTTCCTAATGTAAAATGATATAACACTGACACGCAGCCATTCCAATTTATTTAGTATTCATTTAGTGGTTTTGCTCAGCAGGGTGTGTGGTTAGTAACAGGTATACAAGCGGAAATGAAAATGAGTCAAGAAGCTTTCAACTTATAAATGTAAAAATAAACTGCTCATTGTTAGGGGGCTTATTCCTTCACCCACTTACTTCCCTGAGCCTTCTCGCATGAACAGAGAGCAACAATACCCGAAGTCCAAAGGTGCAAACAATTCGATGTTTACTGGGGTGAACTTCCAGCAAGCATGATTCCAGTTTCCTTCCTTAGTGTCCCCCTTCCCAGCTCTGGACACCACAGAGCCTTACCTGTGGCCCTGTTCCCATTCCTGCCCTTAGCAGGACATGATTCCAATTTCCCCACCCCCATTCCCTGTTCCCATTCCCCCCCCCCCCCAACACACACACACTTCCTGATTGACTGCAGACTATATAGTAAACCTTGAGTTCTGCTTAGCTATACCAATCATTTTACTGAAATTTAACCAATCCTAACATATTGTAACATGGTTATTTAACCAATTATATCCCACCACCTTAATTAATTTACACCCAGCAAAATTAATTATACAGCATACAGAAACAATCACAGAACCAGACAGCGATTATACAGACAAACAATAGGGAAATGGGGACTATAGGCATAGAACAAAGAAATGAGGATTTCACATCCCAGCTATTGATAAGTGAGTTCTTGCCAGACAGGATGCTATCAAATGAAGTTTCCTTTTACATCTTCTAGGCACTTCCCTTTCTCTGGAGGTGACAGGCATTATCAGGACAGGATTGTATTCCTAACAGCCCAATAGCACCGTATTTCAGTGTGACTAGTTTGGAATGTGAGGATCTGACTATTCGCTTCCCAGCTTATGGCTGCCTCTGCTGCTTAGCCAAAGATCTTAGCCTAAGCACAGGGCCTCAGACTGTCACAGTAAGAGAAGGACCTTACACTGGCAGACAGTGATTTTGATTCTCTCTTTTATACCTCTATAACTAGCTAAGTGATAAGAATACACCTAAATTCTTAGAGTATAGGCCTTTGCAGACAGGCCTGAATATCTATATCCTAACACTCATGGTTCAAGTGCATGTGGAAACATACAAATTCTTACAACAGGGATTGATTCAAGAAGGTGCCACTCACCTGCTCCATACATTTCATGAAGATAAACTTAAGTAAACTGTGTAATTTCCTTTCATGAAGTTATATTTTAGTAGTTCCTTTTCTAATCACACTATGGACCATGGCCCAGGTTTTCAAACAGGTACCAAACATTAAGCAGCTAAATCCATAGTTATGCTCGTAAATAAAGGTGCCCTTGTTTCCAGAGGTGCTAAACACCTGAGCGCAGTTCTTAGTTTGTGGAGGTTATCATATTGGTCCACAGAATGAAATACTTTGAGACCATTGTAGTGGGGGCTTTGAAGTCTGAGTAACGAGGTGACCCAGGGGCTGTTTTACAAAGCAGTCCACAGAATAAGAGCTCCAAACTGGCATGTGACAGTTCTGGGGGTTGGATTTGACAGCTGGCCAGTTCAGAGATGCTTGTAATTAAGACTTCAGCAAAGAGGACCTGAAAGCTTTCAGCAGCTACTGGTAGAAGGAAGGGGGGGAGGGGTGGGTTGGCAACTAAGAAAGCCAGCCCTGCAGTTGCCTTCCAAGGTGCATGTAGTGTGCCTGTGTATGGTGAGGGTGACGACGGATCATGGGGTGGGAGAAGGCTTCAGTACCTGTAGAGAGGAGGTGCTAATAAAGTGAGTGGTACAGAGTCTGCATGTCGATGGTACTTTGTTCATGCCTAGGGCTGGCCTTGAAAGTGATCACTGTAAAAAGCTCAGTAGATTGTGTTTAGAAATACAGATAGAGGAGATATCATCAAAGCATTCAAGTAGACATTTAATAGCACTCACAATGGGAGGTGCTGAGGACTTTTCAAAAGCTGGCACTTAAGTCCATAAGGCCCCAGTTCTGCAAAGCGCTAGTCCTATTGGCTTCAAAGTTAAATGAGTACTTAAGTGCTTTCCTGGACTGGGGGCCTAAATGGAAACTGTTAAGCACTCCTCCAGTGTCTCCATCCATTTTTTAAGCCACAGGAGATTATGATCTGCGCCTCCGAGTACAAGAACTGGGGGAGGAGTTGTGCTGCTGGAGGCACTTTGAACGCAAATGGTGCCACACTTAGAGAGGCTGAGGCCCTGCTTCACCACATTAACCGGTGTTGACATTCCCTATTGCCCTGTGTGAATTCTGGCTGAAGAGCTCCATACCATATTCCCAGTGCAGGCTGTGGCTTGACAGACACAAAAGTACAACTAAATAATGAATTAAATGAACTTTAAACACTAACAGTGAAGACCCAGACCTCAATATCACATTTGAGAATAGGAAGTTTAATATACAGGTCGATAGACAGCCCAAGAATCTTTGACAATAAACAGCTCTAGATATTTTAATCTACATACCTATTGATTTTGTGATTTTATTTTCCAAGATTTTGTAAAGTAAAGAGTTTGAATAAGTGGTCAGCAATGTCATGGGTCTCTTTTCTTCCCCTTTTGAGAGATTGGAAATGAACAAAAAAAACAGTCATCTGATATGGAAATAGCTTATTGGCACTCAACCTATTCATAACAGCTCCACAATTTCTCCTGCTGTTTCTTCAAGAACCCTAAAGTGGATTTCTTCTGGCTTCCAGCTGCTAAGATCAACTACTAGTTTCTTTTTTTTATCTGGATACAAAAAAAGGCACCATCAGTTATGATGAATAAATATCACATTATTGCAGTAGAGATCTGGTTTATAACTGCCTCCATATGGGAACCTGCATTGCTTCAGGTCAAAATACCAATTGCTAACACTGAGCTTTAATGTCTTATTGGTTCCTTGAAGGGAATTGAAGCCTACAAACAGATGTTTTGGTTCAGGAGTCAGAATACTTTCTATCCACTTGCACACATGGAAACCAAAAGGTTGTTAATTGACTTTCAAGGACATTTCCATTTTGGGGGAATAGAGTGAGTTTATAGAATCATAGTGTTAGAAGAGATCGCAGGGGTCATCTCGTCTAACCCCCTGCCAAGATGCAGGATTTGTTGTATCTAAACCATACAAGGCAGATGGCTGTCCGGCCTCCTTTTGAAAACCTCCGGTGAAGGAGCTTCTACAACCTCCAGAGACAGTCTGTTCCATTGTCCTACTGTTTTTTATTGTTAGGGAGTTTTTCCTGAGATTTAATCTAAATCTGCTGTGCTGTAGTTTGACCCCATTGCATGTAGTCCATCTTTTCTATGGCAGCCTTTCAAGTTTTTGAAGAAAGCTATCCTGTCCCCCCTTAAACTCCTCTCTTCCAAACTAAACATACCCAGTTCCTTCAGCCTTTGCTCATATGCCTTGCCTTCCATCACTTTGTTTCATCTTTGTTGCTCGCCTCTGGATCCTTTCCAGATTCTCCACATCCTTTCTATACATTGGTGACCAAAATTGGACACTATATTCCAGCTGAGGCCTAACCAGTGCCATGAAGAGTGGTACTATCGCCTCCTGTGACTTGCCTGCTATGCCTATGTTAATGCAACCTAAAATTTTATTTGCTTTTTTTGCAATGGTATCACATTGCTGACTCATGTGGAGTCTGTGATCCACCACAACTCCCAGATCCTTCTCAGCAGAGCTGCTGCCAAGCTGGTTACTCCCCATTCTGTATTTGTGCATTTGGTTTTTGTTCCCTAAATGCCTTACATTTGTCTTTAGTTAATTTTATTTTGTTGTCTATAGCCCAGTTTTCCAGTTTATCAAGATCCCTCTGAATTTTAGCTCTGTCCTCCAAAGTCTTGGCAACTCCCCACCCCCAGCTTTGTCGCATCTGAAAATGAGGTCAGTATGCTCTTACTTACATCCAGGTAATTAAGATCTGGAACACCAGGTCCAGAACAGATCCCTGTGGAACCCCACTTGAGACTTCCCTCCAATCTGACATAATTCCACTGATAGTTACTCTTTGTTTGTGGTTGTTTAACCAGTTATAGATCCACTTAATTGTAGTTCCACCAAACCTGTATTTCTCCAGCTTCCTTATCAGAATGTCATGTTGGACTATGTCAAAAGCCTACTGAGGTCTAGATATATTATGTCCACTGCATTCCCCCTATATGTTATGGGCAATTCAAAATGGTCTCCGTTCATTTATCTGCCTGCCAGAATGTCCACTACTTCTCACTAGCGGTAAGTGCACCTGCACACCCTCATGGCCCATCTAACAAGGATGTGCTGTTAGCAGGCCTGTTAAGAAGTACACAAAAAATTCTTCTCTAAAACTGCCTGCTGAGGCTTTTCCTCTTGAAGCTGTCAAAATATTCAGAGATGAAAATCTCTAAAGAGAAAGTACATTTCCATGCTTTTTACTGCCTTCCCTTTATCCTGGGGGAAATGGAGCTGGCTCAGCCCCTCATTCAAGTCAGCTTATCCTCAGGCTGCTCTCATCAGTGTACTCTACCCCTAGGGACCCTGTTCTATTGGCCCAGAGTTGCCAGAATACAGCATGCTCCAGGCTCATGTTCTCCAGTCTCTTCAGTACTCTGTCTGCACCAGGAGGAGCAGGAACAGATGGTATTAAATCAAACTATCAGATTTATGCCACCTAGGGGTTCCCTGAACAAAGGGAATCTTCAGCTGGCTGCTCAAGCCCCCTTTCTGTCCACATTATCCTGCCAGAGCAGCGTCCCAGGATATGGACATAGAATTTTTGTCTATCAAGATGCTTTTATTCAAAAACACACACTTAATCCTTTAAAGAAAGTAAGCTGTTAAGGCCAAAGTGTTTCTGTGCAAAATATACAACAGTCACCCTACAGCCAGTGTGGGTTTCTTTTGCACAACCATATGCATCCATATTATGGTGTTTTCTTTTTGCTGCTCATATGCTCTTTATATGCAGCTAGGGCCCAATTCTGCCCTCAGTTATATGACTGCAAGGCCTAGAGACTCCCACCCATGTAACTGAAGCCAGAATTGGTCCCTTACAGATTAAGATATGTGATCCATAAACTAGGCCTGTCTTCAGGCAGACTAGCCCAGTCTCAGTGGAGAACAATATAGCGGCGATATTTGTGGAACTATTAAAGGAAGATGTGTATGAAAGGGTTTAATGGAGTGCAACCAAAATGTTTCAGTTTACTGGCATGTAAATGAGTTCAGTTTGACCAGATTTAGCTTGATTGCTTATAAACGGGCTGATGGGTTGAGGAAACAACTAAAAGTTATAAATGATCCAGAAAGAAAATTAGTGCATCATTAAAAATGAAGATGGCTATTAATTCTAAAGCTTTAGTCAAACAGATGTTGAAGAGGGAACTACCGTGTAAACAATTTGGACAGTGTAATTCCAAAAACGATACAAGAAAAAACACACCACCGTTTGTCGGAGCCAGCATAACAGGCGTTACTCACCGTTGGGACACCCCTTGTGCCTGCATCTGGGAATTAGTTCTGCCCAGTCTGATACCCCTTCCTTTGCTCGCTTATGCCATGGCTCCTCTTGCTCTCTAGGAATTGCAGTGCTTTGTCTTTGTGGATTGGCCCACCAACCAGGTCACTATACAGTTTTCCCCCTTCCAGGGTAAGGAAGTCTCACTGGAGTAGCTGTCCAGGTGCCATTCCAGGCAAGTCTTCCCACTCTCCTTCCTAATCTGCCCTCCACCGGCTTTCTTTTCCAGCTTCCTCAGGGGTCAGGATCCCAGGACTTCTGCTCCCCTAATGGGTTTTGTTCTTCTCTCCTCCCTACACCCAGAAAGTGACTGCAAACTTCTATGCTGTAGCCCCCTTCTGTTCTCCCTTCCTGGCTTTATACAAGCCCTGCCTACTCCTGCCCAGATGGGCTCCATCTTCAATTAATGCTTGTTAGTCAAGCCTAAATCTCCCTCCAGGTGCAGCCTACTAGGTTAATTAGCCCCTTCTGAGCTACCTTAAACCCTTCCTGGGTGGTGTGTGGTGAACACCCCCTCACAGCCAGCAACCAAAGTAAGCAGTTCAAGAAGAAGTGGGACATGTTTCAAAATCCCACAAGGTTAAAAGGACCCTAAATTGACTTGGAGGGGTTAGGGAGAAGTTCTAGGATGTTTCCTGAGTCAATAAAAATTGGCTATGAAATGATGGTAGATCAATATCTTATTTTGTCTGCTAGATGTCCTGTATTTAGCACAGGGAGAGCCATAATACAGAAATCTTCATTAAAGTGAGTGAGCTGAGGCACCAGTGCTGAAGAAATTTACAAACTGTTGACTTAAGTGACCCAGCTTCTCCTATCTTTTGATGTACAACTCAGACACAGGAGAAAGAGGCTGAATTTGCATCCTTAGGCAAAGACTTAGGGAGGCTTTTCATCCTAGATTTTTGATTAGTAGGAGAGATTTCAGATCTGGAGTCCACCTTCCCCAGTTGGCACCTTCAGATAGCACCAAAACCCTTACCTGATATCTGCCTCTTCATTATATTGTTTTTTAGGTGGATTAACCTTGACAACACCTCCATGGGGTGATATGCAACTTGAAATGTTTTTCCTCTAACAATATATGCAGCAAAATATGCTGCGTTTCTGGGGTTTTGCCTACTGTTTCCATTTTGCCTTCTCCTGATTAAGCATTGTTTCAAGAAGATGTTTATGCTATTTTGGTTTTCAGCTGTTCTTCTCAACTTGTAACATAAATGCAGGCTCTTAGAGGGGAATATAGTTAAAAGCACTCAAACAGATTACATTTTATTTTCAAATCGCAAGTCAGTCAAATTTTTATTTGAACCAGCCAGCCTCTCCACCATCTATTGGTCGCCAGTATGGTGTTGATGTTCCAACGAGCAGGTAAGCCCTCTATGATGATGAAGAAGTTTGACATCGATGCACTACGTGTGCCAGGTTTAGCAACAGGTTTTGTATCAATGTCAAAGCAACACATTCTCGGCTCTAGCTAATCTGCCAGATGACGTGGAGGTTGCCTGGTCCCTGTTCACTTCTACCCGCAACCAATTTGCTGAGCAGATGATTGGCTATAGGCATCCAGCACGCCAACGCCGGGTATTGGAGGAGGCCTTCCAGATAATTAAATTGAAGGCCGCAACTCACCAGCATGGTGATAAGTGCACTCGTAATCAGCTGAAGTGAAAATTTAACACCCTGGCACTCAGCGATCATGAGGCATATTATAACCAAGTGGCGGATGATGTCGAATTTGGCTTAGCCGGGGCAACTTGAAGCTAGTATTCCATGCCATTTGCAACCCCAGGGGTCAAGAGGTAGTCACTACAAATGGCATCCTGAATGATAGCCAAGGCCATCCAGTTAAATTGGATGATGACATTCTCTCACGCTGGGTGGAGTGTTATCATAGTGTCCTGAATCATTCTTCAGCTGCCTCTTGTTCGGAGATGGATGATCTGGCAGTCACTGTGGTTCCGGCTTCAGACATTTGTACTGATGCACCAACATTGGATGAAGTGAAGTGTGTCATCTCTAAACTGAAAAACGGACACAAAGCCAGTGCTGATGGCATCCCCATAGAGCTGCTAAAATGTGCTATTGATCCTGCAGCAGAATCACTTCTGGCCATCTTTCGTCTGGTGTGGAGAACTGGAACTCTGCCAACCGCCTGGAAGGAAGGTATTGTGATCTCACTCTGTAAGGGCAAGGGACCGCGCAGTGAATGTAAGAGCTACAGGCCGATCACCTTGCTCTCCGTTCCAGAGAAGGTATTTGCGCATGTTTTGCTGGCGTGCCTGGAGCCTTTGCCACACCAGAAATGTCGTCCCCCAACAGTCAGGTTTTACGAAGAACAGGTCCGCATTAGATGCCATTTTGGCCCTTTACTTGTTGTCGGAGATACATCGTGAGTTCAGAAAGCCCCTGCATGTAGTGTATGTTGATATTAAGGCTGCATTTGATTCAGTAGACCATGTCACGTTATGGAAGGCCTTAAAGGGTGTAGGTTTCCTTGATAATGGAACCACTGCCCATGTTAGTCTGGGGAACGGGATGTCAGCACCTTTTAAATCAATATCTGGTGTTAGGCAGGGTTGCATTCTGGCCCCTGCACTCTTTTGTCAGGCAATGGATTTCATAATGCATCATTCCATCAGGTTCATAGGCATTGAGATCAGTCATCTCTTGCTCAAAGACCTTGACTATGCTGATGACATTGCTTTTTTAGTACAGAGCCCCAAAAGGTTTTGTGAGGCACTCCAGCATACGGAGTAGGAGTCAGCTAAGATTGGTCTCCATGTTTCATGATCAAAGACAAAACTGCAAAATCTAGGACCAGGTCCACCTGTGACTCCAATCTCTTTGAACAATGAAACCATCAAATCGGTTTCCAGCTTTTGTTATCTGGATTCTATGCTTACCAGCTCCTTCAGTTCTCACACAGAGGTTCTCCATTGGATTGGCATCGCAGCATCTGCCATGGGCTGTTTACAACGGATATGGAATCAACATCATCTTAGTACGACAACCAAGTTCAGGATTTATTCGACTTGTATCCTTCCTATATTGTTTTGCAGCCGTACAACATGGACAGTATGCCACACAGACTGGACAAAGCTGAAGGCTTTCCACACAAAATGTCAATGTTGTATATTGGGCATAAAGTGGAATGACTTAATCTGTAATGCAGATATTTATGGTCGTTCAGGTCTACGGACTACTAGGGCCATTGTCCGCAGGCAGCGCCTTACACTTTTCGGACATGTCGCAAGGATGCCACAAGACGTTCCAGCGAACATCGTTTTCCGTGTGGCATGTAACATCCGGGATAAAATTCCACCAACCGAGAGGTGGAGGTGGCCCAGAGGAAGACCCCCTATTAAATGGGTTTATCAAGTCTGTTCCCATGTTGGACTCTCAGACGGTCAAACCTTTGCGGTTGCGCAGGAACAGACCAAATGGCGAACTATCACTACGGCCGACAGTCTGACTAAGCGTTGAAGAAGAAGCGAAGCCTCTCTCTCCAGAGTTGGTATAAAATACCTTCTTTGAATTTTTATAAAATACTCGGTGTAATTATATTTGCATTTATGTAACAAATTTACAGTAATGTTAATTTAAACATATCTGAAATACTTGATGTCCTGGATTCTTCCCAAGTAGAGATACGGGAAACACAAATGTGTATCTAAAAACTAACAGTAGTACAGTGAATGTAAGGGATAAAGTAAGAGAACTTGTATTAAGACTTTTGGGGCTAGATTTTTTTTTTCTTAAGTGGGCACGTCGCTGGACTTCTGCACATGCAAAATCTCCTGATATACACACTCTTCTTAGGATTGTGCATGCATAGCTGTGTGCAAGTGTAAATCCTGACTTCTGTGTGTACCCTAAGGTCTTGGGCATGCAAGTCAGGTGTGCAGAAAACTGCATGTGCCCTTTTAAAAATCTGCCTGTTGGGACCTACATCCAGTTCCGCTACTGATTCGCTGTTTGATTTGGATAAGTCACCTCACCTAACCTCTCCACCTCAATTTATCAATTTGTTTCAATGGTTATACTCACTTGCTTAAAATTAAACATACGCTTATGAGCTTTGCTGGATTGGGGCCGTTATACTTGTGTATCTCTGCAGGATGTTTTGAGGTTGAATTAATCTTTGTAAAAGGCTTTCAAATCCTTGGATGAAATATTTTATGCAAGTACAAATGATTTCTATGCACCTCTGCTTGCAAAATAATCTCATCTCACTGATGCAACAGGGTAGCTACTAAAAAGAAAAGGAGGACTTGTGGCACCTTAGAGACTAACATTTATTTGAGCATAAGCTTTCGTGAGCTACAGCTCACTTCAGCTGTAGCTCACGAAAGCTTATGCTCAAATAAATAGTCTCTAAGGTGCCACAAGTCCTCCTTTTCTTTTTGTGGATACAGACTAACACAGCTGCTACTCTGAAACCTGAGAGTAGCTACTGTCTCTGATATTGCTTATGTGAACCAGCCTGATCAGAACAGAAAGCTGAAAAAAACCCTATCCTCTTGTATGACAAGTCTTATTATGTTCCTGATAAGAATGCTTCACCTCACTTTTCAGATTCAGAAGGAAACCTATGTAAAAACAACCAGCTGCTACAGATAACACTGACCATGCACAGAGTTATCATCCCTTCTGAGGATGTGCTCCGAAAACTAATTGATCTATATCCTTTATAATGCTCACCTGTAGTTATTAAGGTAAGGTAATACAGAAATACATTGACTGAACGGTAAGTAAAGTGTATACAACCTACAGGTCTATATTAATAAATTGGTGGATTCACCTCTGCATCTCATGATAACTGAAAGGCTAAATTTAGTGCTTAAGAAAAGTCTGCTTATTTTAAAACAAACCTAGGGAGATGTTATCAATGATCTAGGGTAGAAGGTATATGGAGAAGGCTTTCCAGCAAATTACGTGGCCGTTGCAATCTCAGACCCAGTATTTGTAATTATTTATGTACAGAAAGATCTTCATATTATGCTAACCTAGTCTATATCTGAAAATCATTGAAAGATATGCACGTGTTGAATTACCTTCTCCATGCAAATAAAAGTTAAAATGTTCCAAAAATGAAGTGGGTAAATTTTAAAACACTCCCCAGTCTAATTATCATATTTTGGGGCCTCAAAGTTCTGTGAAAATATATTTTCACAAAATGAGTTTGTGGCCCATCAGATGCTCATAAAAAAGATGCTAAAAGCATGAATACTGGCATAACTGCTCTCTTTTATCTAGAGGATTCTTAGCTGTTGGAAGATACTGCCTAACTCTATTAGCTTTACTGAATGTTTGTTCATAATTAATGGATCATAACATAATTAGGAACCAATCCTGAGAGACACCAGGAACCGCTGAGTCAGGCATTTACTTGGTAGAACTTGTTTTAGTTAGTACTTCCCCCCACAACTCTAATTGTTATTGGTTTCCAATTAGCATAGCTTTGCAAAACAGACCTGCCATGACATTAGCAGTCAGACTTCCCTAGATACCCACAATATGCAGCATCCAAGATATCAGGCAGTTACTTTTTGGGTTGTAGAATAATTGTCATTTAATTTAGGGTTTTGCATTTCCTCAGAAATAACAAGATATGGGGCTCAATTCTCATGTACATTGAGCCATTCCCGTTTACAGTGTAAACCAAACAAATAGCTGACTTACAGAGGCAACTTGCTTCCCACAGTCAAGAAAACAATCCTGTTTTCAATCGGTAATAATAATAGTTATCTACAACTGGAGTAGCACCTTTGTAAGTGAAGGCAAAATTATGTCAGTCACCTGTAAATAAGATAGATAGATATAGATATATTAAAGTGAAGGGGTTTTGCTCTACAATAGTAGAAACAAAGGGGACTTGATTCCGCACCAACCCAAATATACCATGTGATCAATTATAGAGGCCTCAATCCTCAATAAATAGGAGTTGGGTTCAAATTCACTTCAAGCTGTGGCTGAGAGTCCCCACTCCTTTCTGATCATTTTTTTTAATAATGGAACAAAATAATTGTTTACATCTTCCCTATGGAACTTGGGTTTTCTGCAGTCAGGGAAGTAATTCACTTGTCAATTTTTAAATTCCACACACACAGACTTTCCAGCCAGATATATGTATTTGCAAAGTCAGTGGTGGAGTAAAGCAGATTTGAATGGATCAGCTAATCTGGGCTTTGAGGTTTTTGAAGTTGCCTTCAAATTTGCAGTTCCACCACTCTTCATCTCTCAAAAATACATGACCAGCTCTGGTCAATTTGCAGAAGATCTGAGTCCCATTTAGATTGATCTGGCCCTCTGACAGTCTGTAAATTATCTTCTTTGAATAGGTGCACAATACCTCGTAAAGAGATGCATAAAAGATCTGCAGGAGAAAAATATCCATAATGCCCATATTTTTCCTGAACTGATCTTCCATGTATACCATGGCTGTATTAGTAGGAGCATTGCCAGCAGATTGAGGGAAGTAATTATTCCCCTCTATTCAGCACTGGTGAGGCCACACATGGAGTATTGCATCCAGTTTTGGTCCCCCCACTACAGAAGGGAAGTGGACAAATTGGAGAGAGTCCAGTGGAGGGCAATAAAAATGATTGGGGGCGGGGGCTGGGGCACATGATTTATGAGGAGAGGCTGAGGGAACTGGGCTTATTAGTCTGCAGGAGAGAAGAGTGAGGGGGGATTTGATAGCAGCCTTCAACTACCTGAAGTGGGGTTCCAAAGAGGATGGAGCTAGGCTATTCTCAGTGGTGGCAGATGACAGAATAAGAAGCACTGGGGGAGGTGGTCTCAAGTTGCAGTGGGGGAGGTCTAGGTTGGATATTAGGAAACACTATTTAACTATGAGGGTGGTGAAGCACTGGAATGGGTTACCTATGCAGGTGGTGGAATCTCCATCCTTAGAGGTTTTTAAGGGCCGGCTTGACAAAGCCCTGGTTGGGATGATTTAGTTGGCGTTGGTCCTACTTTGCGCAGGGGATTGGACTAAATGACTTCTTGAGGTCTCTTCCAACCCTAATATTCTATGATTCTATATGTAAATTACCGTTTATAGAATAAAAATAAATGTTCTCTCTGCAGTTAATATAAATTTCACACTTCAGAAATATTTCTCTCCAGCATTATATTTCTCTCCAACAGTTACAGGCAGTTCTCCATAAAAATGGTCCTTGATGAATTTAGTACTATTTTATAACCTTTTGTTTCATACTTTAACAAGCTGTATGAATGGATAAGTCCTAATGAAAACTAGGAATAAAATTACCAAGAAGCAAACTGAAAAGCAAAGGTTCATTTAACTACTTAACACCTCTCAGCACTTGGTGAAATACGTCAGTGTTATTTATAACTGTCCTATTTATATCTGTCTTTCACTAATGATTTCAGAAGAATAATATGCATCAGAGCCCTGATCCAATGTCCACAGAAGGCAATGGAAAAGTTCCCACTAGCTTCAATCAGTGAGCATTGGATCAGGCCCCAAGAAATGCTGAACGTGTCAAGTCTCAGATCGTGGGTGAACTGCCATGTTTTCCTTAACAGTTCTCTACATATCTGGATGCTTTAGAAAAGAAATCTTCTGGGCTTTGTGTAAAGATATGCTATTTTGTAAGGTAAGAATTTTTTGCATCGCGTATCTGTGAAATAAAATAAGTGATACAATGTCATGCTCGCTATTATTGTTCAGGCTGGTCATGTGGTGCCACAAGTAAGAGTGACTTTGCATTTCTTAAGTTAGCATTCAAAAGAGGAATGATCTTCCACAGCCTTCCTTAAAGTTTTACTTGCACAAATCTCTGCACAATGGCCCACAAATCCATTAAAATCAATGGATGAATTCAGCTCCCTGTTACGGGTGCATAATTACGACCCTGAGCATCCAAAAACCTCAGCACCCTCAACTTGTATTGACATCACTGAAAGTGGAGAGTGATCAGCAGCTGGTTGAATTGGGCCCTATGTTACCATACAGTTTTCTCTTTCAAATAAAGCAATGTTGAATAATTGGGCTATATGCATTCAATAAGGAGTTGTTCTTAATCAATTGCAGTGTTACCCTAGGAAATTATTTCCTTTTTCCTTCTATTACATTTAATTTAATGGTTGATATTTTAGTTTAAAGAATGTTTTTATTAGAGAGTCAGCATTTGCCAACAGTTTTTGCATAGCACTAATACTTTCATCAGTACTTAGACCAAGAAATAAATGGTAGATGCTGGCAAATGTCGGCTTTTTAATAATGACCATTTTACTATCTCAAAAAGGGGTACTTCATTAGTGCAGAATGGTTCAGTATTTTACAGGACATTATGGAATTTTCAAATTGTGCACATGTAAAATTCACAAATGCACACACCTAGAGGAGAGTACACATGTCCATTTATTCGAGAAAACCCAGGTTGTGTGTGTGCCTGGCTTACAAGCCAAATAAGCTGAATGGAATAATGAGACATAATACATGCAATCTGACCACCTTATGTACAAGGCACTGTTTCTCAGGAAATACCTTGTATATATCAATTTAAACTGTATCACCCAAAAAGATTTCTATTTATTTGTGGGTGGCGGGTTTCCATTCCCCCACCCAATATATAATAAACAAAAATAATCCTAGAACGAGGCATTGCCTTCACTGTCAAACTAAGTGATTTCAAGAAATTATGAGTTTGTTGTAGAATTTGGCGGTACAGATAAGCACCATATAAAGAAAAAGTAACAGGCTAGATCCTTGGCTCGTGTAAATCTGTGTAGCTTCATTGAAGCCAGTGGAGCTACACTGATTTACACAAGCTGAGGATCTGCCCAATATATTTAAAGGTCTGAGCACTGAGCCAGCTCACTGTGTTGTTTGATATATATGTATGTGTAGATAATATGTTGAGATGATCAGATACGTTGAAGTTTGTCACATACACAATCATTACAAAGCAATAAGAGAGAGTTGGTAGTGTCAATACAAGTGTTTGATTCTTGCATTATAAACTCTCTATTTGATAGAACAGTGTACTTTGGAGAAGGTACTTTGAAGCAAAATTTAAAATCTGAATGACCAAAAGAGCATAGCAGTTATAAACCAGACTGGATGTTTGCCTTGCAGCATTACTGGTGTTTCAATTACACAAATAACCAGCAAAATTCTCTATTTTATTATTGTATTTTCCATTTACAATAGGTATTGGATAACAGAGTTCTGGATCATGTTCAAAATGGATTCTAGTCTAACTAACACCATGGAGGAATTTCAGAAATTGGTGAGAGCTAATGGTGAGGAGTTACACTGTCGCCTAATTGACACAACTCAAATGTGAGTGTCAAGGTTTTAATTTGTTTGGAAAACAAAACAATATTACCATCTCACTTCCCTAAAATAATAGTAACCCATCTCCAATAGCTAGATTAGGAATATTTCCAAGTGTCCTATATTAGCTATGTGCAAAAGATCTCAGTTTACTGAGCGTGAAATTTACCCCTGTGCAAAGGGCCAGCATGTGACAATTTGTCCTATTAAAGCTCTCAAAATATGGCTTAAGTTTAACTAAATTGTTGCGGAGATCTTGTGCCAATCCTCTGAACAGGGTAAACTTCACTTTAAGGCACACAGAAGACTTTAAGATTTTGAAAGACTTAATTCCTTGAAAGCGCAGTGAAAAAGGAGAACACATTTTACTCAGAGTGTACATGGGGTAAAACAGTGAACTTTTTAAAAGCCAAAGTTCAAATCACTAGGAAGACAATATAGGGTTCATTTCATTATGTCTAATTCCTAATGTTATTTTATGTGTTGTTGCTGGTCTTATTATCTGGTCAAGGATACACCTAGAAAAATAAAGTGCACAGGGGCTATATCTCACGTGGCTCTCTCCTGAGAATAACTAAGGCATAATGGACAGACCAAATCCTGTTGCCACTGAATCCCATTGACTTTAATGGGACTGGGATTTGATTCAATGGATACAGCAAACTGGAGAGAGTTAAACACAGCAATGCTGAGGAGATATCACTATGGCTGTATTCTATTTCATAATGTAATTTTACTATCTTTAAAGAGTACTTTTAAAATGCAAGCTAAAAGCATTCAACAGGACTGTTGTCATAATATCTTTTATTGGACCAACTTCCAGTAAAAGATACTACCTCACCCACCATGTCTCTCTAATATCCTGGGACCAACATGGCTACAACTACACTGCATATGTCATAATGTCCATCATTCATAATGAATATAAAGAAATTGTTCTTTTGAAATTCAAATCATTCATTGGTTTTCAGCTGCAATAAATCATGCAACTGATACAGTTTTTTGTTTTGGGGGAAATGTAAATTAGTTTTCCTGCAAAAAGCAACCTCCATTTTCGTGTAAACTTTTTCCTATTTTTTATAAAAAGAAATTCCCGGGATTGGTCCCGAAAGCTTACACAGCGGATAAAGCCCAACACCAGTAAGAAAAGGAAAGTCTCACTTCTCTTTGATCATCTAGAGCCGGAAGAGCTATCAGACCACCTCACCTACCTTGAATTTAAGTCCTTCCGAAGAATATCAGTAAGTGATCAGCTTTTGGCTAGGAAAAACAGAACAAAACAACTAACCTTCTGTGCATGCAGTTGGACTCACTTTCATCCTGATCCTTACTTTGTCTTTACAAAAAGTGCGTGTATTGGGTTGGGGGAGCTAGCAGTGGACAAGGCAGAGAGTTTTGATCCTCCTTATATTCAGATAGTAGATTGAATCAGGAAGGAGAGGTTGAGGAACAAGCCATGTCCTTTCACTCAAAACAGTGTTTAAGCTGATGCAAGTGGCATTGCGGGGAGGGGAGAGAGGTGGTGGTGAGGGAGACTGGAGAATGGGGAGAGCAAAGCACTACAGGAGCTAGGCTGCCTGATTGTCTCCCTGGGGTACTCACCCCACTATGACAGCAGAGGGGTGCTGCAGCACTTCTTTACAAGGGCTCCTGAAGAGCCCTGAAACCCCTTAAATATTGAAGTAACACTTTGTTTTAAACAGGCCAATGGGGGCTGTACCTGACTGTCTTTTTTTTTCTTTGTCACACTAAAGAAAAGGCCAGTATGGTTTGGTATTCTTTGTGTGTCAAACAAAAGAGTGCACAGCAGGTTCAAAGCAGCAAGGAGGGGCAGTGGGTATAGTTGCTCCTTTCCCCACCCCGGAAATATGTACAATACTGGTTTTAAAGCTGCTGAGATAAGATGCACAGCTAAAAGAACAAAGAGACTCATCTTTTGGATGGTAGCACTAGAATCTGAAGTGTAAGTTTTGCAGTTAGAGGGATGTTGAACAGATTGCAAAAAAACCTCTCCTAGTCATGCAGCAGTGCACTTTATTTTAAGCTCCAGGTACGTGACTCCTCATGTGTTAGTTAAAATCTAACAGCCTTAGGACTGAAGTCACGCATTTATGCATAGGGTCCTACCTGTAGGCAGTAATAATACTTAATGATTACATAATGCTTAACATTTTCAAAACTCTGTGCAGACACTAATTAATGATTAATGGGAATAACAAGTATGATGCACAGTCAGAGTCTTGGTTCCCTCATAGTTCTCAGCCAGTTACTTAGCTGTGTAACATAGGTTCCTGCATACTTTACTAGTGATAATCTGAGATAAAAAATTAGTTCACTGGGACTTGGTTAGGAAAAGAAAATGCTTTATCCATTAAACAATGTGATTATTTAACTCCTTGCAGAATGCCTCCCTACTATAGTAGCCTAATCTTTGTCCCTGTTATGGCTGAGACTATGCAAATTAGATGATATAATGGTAACATGAGAGTAACTATTCGTACATTAATTCATTCTAAGGCTAGAAGTTACCATCAAATCGTTAATGTTCATCCAGTATTTCCTGTATTGTGTCCAGGAGCTTGTGTCTGACTATAGCATATCTTCCAAAAAAGGCATTCAGTTTTTATACTGAGAGAGAGAATCCACCACTTCTCTTGGTAGTTTGTTCCAAAGGTTAATTACCCTCACTGGGTTTTTTTTTTCAGGGGGAAGCCCACCTCCGGACAACTGTATTTCTCTACCCCCACCCCCCCCCAAAAAAAAAAACAAAACCCTGTATTTCTCATTTGAATTTGTCTGGCTTTAATTTCTAGTCATTCCATCCAAATGTGTTAATGTCAGTGTTTAATTCTCTGAGCATGTCCAGTGTGAACAAGATATTACCATTGCAAAATCACTGGTTAAAAGAGCTGAGCTTTTGAGTTTGATGGAATTGTTACAGAATGGTGGGATAACACATGTGTTTGTTCGTAGGGTGTGATAGCTATTTCGAGATTTAGGACCTATATAGGTTAAGCCATTTGAACCTAAGGAGACGCTTACAGAGAATGAGAGTTTTTTTAGGACAGTGTACTGGTGAACGCCGTTTAATGGTGTTACAAGACTTACGGTGGTTTCCATTTTACAAAAAATACCCAAGTACTCAGAAATCAGGTCTATGATATTTCACCACTGCAATGTCCCCAGCATTCTGGGCCGCAATTTTGCCATTTGAATTCCACTCCTTTTCCTATCTAGTTGTGGGATGCAACCTTGTAACAGGATTGTTAATAGATCCCCCTCCATAATTATCTAAAAAAGATACTAAGGGAGGCTGATGAATGACTGATATTCAAATGCTCCAATCTGAAAACATCATTGCTCCAATGTTGCAAGCTAGAGCAAGGACAAAACGACCTTTGAACTCAGATCTCTCACATTGGCCATCTATGAGTCTATGCTGTTTTCAGTTGTTTCACTCAGCCTTTGTCTTGTTCAGTTTGGGGCAGATGAACTATGTTTGTTCTTAGTGCAAATACAAGTCGGAGATGAAAAGGTATGTTTATTCGCTCTGTGCAAAATTACTTTCCATTGCAACCTTGTTAAATAACCTTAATAATAATTCAGACACCAACATTCTTCTGAAAGCTTGTCTAATACATTATATAAAAATGTGCCCAACATTATAGGGAAGCCTTCTGGACTTTTCCAGAAGGGAGAACTTCTGGTAACCAAGATAATCTAATCAAATGTATTCATTATTGTACTGAAACCAATACAAAGACAATAATTTATATAGTTAAATACTGAAAAATTATCCAGCTCTGTAGAGTGGCTGCTTGGGTTCCATCTTGTTGCCAAATCTGGCTTTGGTCCAAAATTCAAACAATGGATGTGAACACTCTGTAATCTCACAGACAACTCTGCTTATTAGTGTTAAAATCTATTCCATTTTTAATTTAGCAAGGGGAACAAACCAAGGTTGTCTGTTGTCATCTCTGCTTTTTTACATGGATTTTGAATGGCTGATAGCTCTTATTAGTTTAAAAAAAAAAGAAAAAAAATAAGAAAGAGGCTGTAGGGAACATAAAGCATCTTGATGAGCTGACAATTTACTACTTTTTGTTACAGATCCGTCTCTTCTAGTTTCTGTTCTTATAGGCTTACTAGAGAAATTAATTTTCCACTTGGTATAAAATAAAATTTAATAAGTCAGAATTGTTCAATCAGGGAGGATGTTTGAACTAACCTTATTATCCCTAGCCTGATTCTTGCTTGAATATTTATACCTGCTTCTGGAAATTTCCACTACATGCATCCAATGAAGTAGGTATTCACCCACGAAAGCTTATGCTCCAATACGTCTGTTAGTCTATAAGGTGCCACAGGACTCTTTGCCGCTGTAATATTTAGTTAATTCACATCAGTCAATTTCCTTTGGAATGGGTGCATAGAAGAAAACTCAATTTGTTTTCACTAACAGTAAAAGTCAGAAGTTGCTGGGCACTAGCATTCTAAATCATGATCACTTACATACCCCACAAGAACCTCCCTTTGAGAGATCCTAATTCAAAAGATGCTTGCTGCTTACTAACAGCTCTAAATAAAAAGACAACATACCTGTCACTTTGTCTGCCTTCAAGCACAGCAGAGGAAGGTGAAACATTGGAAGCATTGAGATAGAATTCCACCACCATTCCATTTCATGAATAGTACATAGTACAGATTATGAGCTGGATTCTTTGGTTCATCACAGCCACTTTTTGCCACTCAGGCAATGTGAAGTGGACATATTTTGGCCAGAGGTGGCCAGTAGGGAGAATTCCCCTTATGTAAGAGAAATCTCAACTGGTGTCAAGTTGTCAGAGGTATAGCTTCCTGTTGCGCCAGCAGTCCTCCTTTCATCTTTGGCATTATTGCGTGCTGGGGGAACAGGATAGGAACATGGTGGAACGGAGCTTTGCTACCTATATCTGACAGTGGCATAAGGTCATTTGGGGAGCATCACCTGGCTCCCAGACTGAAGCTGCTCTACCTCCCTGTGCTGAGAAGTGCTTAGGAATGGGGGAAGATTTCCGCCCTATAGATAAATATAAAATATATAACACGTCACTGTATTTTATTTAGTAAGAAGATCTATATCTGCACACAGGCTTCATGGAATATACAAAGTCTGGATGAGGTTTAACTTGTTTTTGTTTTTTAGTTCTCAGATTACCAGAATTACATTGTAAACAGCTGCGTAAAGGAGAATCCAACAATGGAAAGGTCCATTGCTCTTTGTAATGGTATCTCCCAATGGGTACAGCTAATGGTACTCAGTAGGCCAACACCACAGCTTCGGGCTGAAGTATTCATCAAGTTTATTCATGTTGCACAGGTCAGTTTCACTTTGACCTTTTTGGGTTCGTCATATGTCCTTTCTTTGAAACTGTCAGCCCTTTAATTATTCCTTCTTCACCACTACTTGTACTCTCCAGTGGGGTCAGCTGGGAAGGAGAGTTGGCAGTGGTCTCTATTTTTATACCAAATGATCGAGCATCACCTTATTTTCAACTGCAGTAGGTCTCTCCCTTGAGACCCATATTACAGACCCGTTTGCCCAAAGCAGCTAGACTTCCTTTTGAACCACTCAATACTTTTCCTTAACCTTCCAGAGGTGTCACTATTTAGAGACCGTATTTGCCAGTGAATTACTGATAAAGAGAAGATGCTCAAGATTCTCCTGAACAGGAACATTGAACAATGTTAAAATCTTACCTTTGCACTGAAGAGAGGTGTCCTTTGGAGATGCTCTCTGCTTGTAGAATAAAAAGGCTTTTTGTATAAAGGAAGAGCTCACACAGCACTCCAACAAATGAGAACACTACTTGAGTATAAAAATGGAGTAAGATTGTTTAAAAATGGTAACCAAGAATGATGTGCTACAAAGGACATTTTTAGGAACTCCGTAGAACCAACAGTACCTAGGCCCCAGCTAAAAAGGAAAGCATAGTTTGGATGTATACATTTCACAACTTCAAACTTTAAGTAATTGATATTGTTTGTCAATACAGAAGCTCCACCAGTTGCAGAATTTCAATACTTTAATGGCAGTGATAGGAGGTCTCTGTCACAGCTCTATCTCCAGACTCAAGGAAACAAGTTCTTATGTTCCTCATGAGGTCAACAAGGTCAGTATCACTGTCCTCAGTATCATAAACGTACAGTTTAGATAACATCAAGTAATACAGATTGGACAACCTTCAGGCAAACAATTTTTATTTTTCCCCCCAATTACATTTACAGATTAAAAGATTCCAAATATGTGGTGATGGAAGTGCGGTTGGGGAAAGATGGGGAATTGATGACTTGAGGCTGTATTTTTAAGGATACCTAATTAAAAATAATCTTAATTTGTGAAGCTAAAATCTGAGGGATTAAGAGGTTCAGAATCTGAAAAAATTGGTGGATTGCTTTTTAAAATATTATTAAATGGCAGTAACATTTGTGTAAGCAGTTGTAAACTAGGTTTCATTTGAAGCCAGAAGATTTAGACCTTTAGGGTTACTTCCTTCTGTTTTGTTTTGTAAATCTTGGCTTGGCTTTCTGGAGGATAAAAACACGTCAGTGAACAATAACATGGGCTGTCTCTATACCATCTGAAGAGACAAATATGTTCACATGAATAAAATCATGAACACAGAAAATGCGATTAATTTTGCTACTTTGTTTATTTTCTTTAGGTGTTTAATGAAATGACAGAACTGCTCTCATCTTATAGGAACTATGACAGTTATCGACGTGCCTACAATGAGTGCACTAACTTTAAGATCCCGATCCTTGGGGTCCACTTGAAGGACCTGATCTCCCTTTATGAGGCCATACCAAATTACTTAGAGGACCAAAAAATTAATGTGCATAAACTGCAGTCTCTGTATAACCACATAAATGAACTGATACAACTCCAGGAGATGGCACCTCCCTTAGAAGCTAATAAGGATCTTGTTCATCTGCTCACGGTAGGTCTCTAAGATCACAGAAACAATGCCTATTTTGAACAGCTTTTCATGCATTTCTCAAGCATTTAAAGCTAAATATATACTTTGCTACAGCTAATATGAAAACAAAATAGCTAAGGTTTTTCGGGTATAGTAGGGGTTACACAGTACTCCCGGTGAGGACACGGGCTATAGGAAAAGGTATTTGATAATACAGGCTGTTTGGTAGTCTCCTTGGGGTAATTTCTATAGGAAGGAATGGAGACATTCTACATTAGCAAGCACGGCCTGCACACCTTCACTAAGGAGGCACTAACTAGGGGCAGAGCTGCCTTTACTCCCCAGATACTCCTGGAAAGATAGAAGATCTTATAAAAGTCTTCAGGCATGCTGGAGGGGTTTGCTGTGCCTGTTACAGGTAGTAGCTGCTTCAACGTGAGAATGGGGAGGCATCATAAGATGCTGTTGGGATAAAGGTACCTCAGTTCTGAGGAATATTTTACTTTTCTTTGTGAAGCTGCTGTATGGTACCAGCAAAGATTGTCTGGAATTAGCCTGTGTTTATGGAATATCTCTGCCAGGACAATGTTACTAGTTCTGCAGGGATGCTCTCCAAATTAAATTAGAGTTGGGGGTGTGTCTCAATATCATTGTTTTAGTCAAAAAAGAGTAAAGGTCTAGAAAACATGACCTATGTGGGAAGATTTTAAAAGTTGGGTTTGTTTAGTTGGAGAAGAGAAGATTGAGGGAGGTACATGATAACAGTTTTCAAATACATAAAAGGTTGTTACAAGGAGGACAGAGAAAAATTGTTCTCCTTAACCTCTGAGGATAGGACAAGAAGCAATGGGCTTAAATTTCTGCAAGGGCGGTTTAGGTAGGACATTAGGAAAAGCTTCCTGACTGTCAGGGTGGTTAAGCACTGGAATAATTTGCCCAGGAAGGTTCTCCATCATTGGACATCTTTAAGAGCAAGTTAGCAGGTTAGAGGATGGTCTAAATAATACTTAGTTCTGCCATGAGTGCAGGGGACTGGACTAGATGATCTCTCGAGGTCCCTTTCAGTCCTACGAGTCTATGATTCTAGTTGCTCCTAGAGTATTATCAAACTATGAAGAATTTTTGATACGTACTTACTTTTCCCAAATTGTGCTGTTTATTTTTAGCAGGTTGCAATTGAACAAGATGGCCCAGTTTTGCTTTCAGCTTACAGACCCTGTTTCAGCAAAGCAATTAAATACGTACTTAACTTTAAGCACATGAGTAGCTCTACCACTGAGACTACCATGTGCTCGAAGTAAAACACCTGTGTTACTGAATCAGGACCATAGTCCGTCAGGTTTTCCTACAGAGCCTTGCTACGTACTGAATTTCCCCCAGCCCCACCCCTCCAAAAAAATAAAAATAAAAAAGCTTTTAATACCTTGTTTAAAGTGATTATGTCCCTAAACTTTCTTATTTTCCATAACATTTGAGCAAAAATAATTTTACGTATACAACTGCAGTCATTCACAATTTCAGTGCAAAGCCTTGAAAATGGTGGGTGTTTTATGACTCTCTGTATCAGATGTACATTACTCTGGGTTTGTTGTAAGAAGACCTGACAATAGTAGCTTCTCTCCAGCATTGCAGGGCCTGGGGTTAGCCTATTCCTTCCCCAGGCTCACATCGGCCTCCATCCTACTCCTTCCCATTGCCTTTAGTCACCTGCTTTTGCATCAGCAGACATGTCAGTTTGAAGAGGTGGTGGTAATTGCAGGGAGGAGTGACTAATTCATAATGAAAATATTATTTGACAAAATTAGCTTGTTGTTTTGAATTGCCAGAAACCAGTTTAAGATTTATAGGTTATTTGAAATTATCACTACAACTACTGCAGTAATATTTCTTGATCTGTAGGTTGTTCAAGTGGTTTTTTGCATATATTTGAAATCAGAAACTTGAGCAGCCTTGTTCAGTTTTGTTTGGACATGTCACATGCTATATTTCTGGGCCCTGCTTATACAAGTATGAGAGACACCATCTTGGCTGGTACAGCGGGAATTGAACTAGGGACCTCTAGAGCTAAGGGCATGAGCTGCTGAAGCTCTCGATTGGTTACAGTGGGGGACCTGTACACACATTCCTTTGTCGCTTACATAAGCATAACTCCTAGAATCAGCTTTATAGCATTAATTTGTATGCAAGAGTTCCAAATTCACTTCCTGTGAAAATTATGTAATACCAGCTGAGAATCAGTTATTTGCAAGAACTTCCTGACACTAAGCTTATTTGCTGGAATATTTGCAGAAACCGAGGCAAAAGGGGGTGTAGGCAAGCTTTTTTAAAAAAAAAATTCTATCTCATCCAGGTGCAATAACAGCCTCCTTCTAAAATTAATGGTGGTAGCACCAGGATTCTCACTATGAATAAGCAACTCCATCTTCTGGCTCTGGCATGTACTTACCCACTGTTTATGATCCCAGCTGGGTTTGATGAATTCAAGATGTTGAAACAGCAGATTTCAGGCTGACAGCAGCATAAACTGAGGTGAAGAGTAATAGCAATGAAGCTATGTGCCGCTTCCTTCAGTTCCTGTGTCGGGTTCTCCATGTCCAGTGATGGACCCTTGCTGATGCTGTTTGAGGGCTATGATAGTGCAGTTCAACTTCCACCATTATCAGATTTAGTCTGCATCCCAGTGTCCCCTGTTGGTTGGTTGGGTTAGCCCCGCACGTGACCCAAAAAATTACCCCCTTCCAGGGTCCACAAAAATAGTCAAAAAGGAGGGAAAACCCAGACACTAGGCTACAGCTTCTTCATCAGGGTCTGAGTGGACACTTTTCTTCCCTCTATTGGAGGGGCTTGCTCAGTCTTCCTGTAGCCCTGCCAAATGGTCCTTTGCTCAGCTGCTCTCCAGTCTTCTTCCTTAAGCCCCTTTCTCTTTGACAAGATCAGCACCCCTACCCTCATCTAGTCTCCTCCTGGACAGAGAGGCTCACAGAAGTAGCTACCATCTCTCTGATCTCTCCCATACTGAGGAAAGACCTTTTATACCAAACATGCTTTGTTAGCAGCTTACAGTTCCCATGATCACTGGACTACAAGTCTCAGGATCGTTGTTCTTGGATAAAGACCATCTCACAAGAGTGAATCCTCACCCTACAATAGCCTCATCGCCACCACTACTGCTCCTGGCCCTCTACACTTGCTCAGAAATATCTGTTGGTGAAACTTACATTAGATGAGTCTATCCCATAAAACAATTCCCAGAAAGTAAAAATTGAGGGAATTCCAGAGGGTTGGGTTTAGCAGCCTTTGGGAGTGGAGGACTCTTCCAGAAATACACAGAACTGACACTTGGCCTTTGTGCGATGCGACAACAGAATTTTGGTCTTTCCAAAGAGATTATTTCCTTGTAAAAGGTAGTGTAATAACGTGAGACTCAAATCTCAGGTATAGCTAAACAAATACTGCAGTGTCTGGGCAATAATAACCACAGGAACTCCATATGGTGAGCCTACAGTGGAGTGGAAACCACTTATTTTCCTTGCAAAAATGCAGTCGCATATGAGACGTATCAAGCAATAGCAGCACTTCTGCATAACTGTTTGAATTATAATAGTGTAAAATGTTCTAAGCGACTGCCTGCTGGATACAGACTTATCGAGAGGGGTTAGGTATTCTTCTGACTTTCTTAACAGGCCACTCATAGGTAGAGAGCACAGCCTCTCCCTCTGAGAAACCAGTTAAAAATGGGTTTCAGAGTAGCAGCCGTGTTAGTCTGTATTCACAAAAAGAACAGGAGGACTTGTGGCACCTTAGAGACTAACAAATTTATTTGAGCATAAGCTTTCGTGAGCTACAGAATGCATCTGATGAAGTGAGCTGTAGCTCACGAAAGCTTATGCTCAAATAAATTTGTTAGTCTCTAAGGTGCCACAAGTACTCCTTTTCTTTTTTCAATTAAAAATGGCTTCCCAGACTCTGCTGAGCATATGGAAACCAAAAGAGATACCATACCACATCCACAAATAACCAACTCAGCAAGAAACTCAATAGTTCTTGGGAATGACTTCCTTGAATTTGTGGATATCGCAATAGTGCTAAAAATGACCTGTACGGCTTAGATAACTTTTCTCTTTTTGTGGGAGTTGGGGGAGGAGGGAGAAGGTGTCACTGAACTCTATAGGAGCCATGTCAATTCAGAGAGGCTAGTTAGACTACTTCTTTCTTTACAGTTACATTTGTGTGGGTCATGCTTGAATAAAATCTTTACTGAAATTAATTCTAAATAATTAAAATATTGAAAAATAATTTTGTTGCACAGAAACCTAATTTTGCCCTAAACTTCTTGGGTAGCTATTAAAGACAAATCTACCAAAATAGAATTTGAATTATAAGTGCAGACAAGCAGACATCTCTCGTGGATGTGATAGAACCCCCATCGTAATGTCATGGGGACAACAGACTGTTATCGGGTCACTTATTAACTCACACTGCCAATATCTGATTGTACTTGCGTTCATTTCTTAGGCAATGGGAACAACAGATTTGCATTTGGAAATGTGCCCATTTCAAATTGCTGCCAGCACCTAGACTTTGAATGCATGTTCCCCCAAATGTATGGTTTTGTAGCACAGCCTTAATTAACAGTTAATTCACCAGCAAGGTGTAGGTGCATTAGAAACAAGTAAATCCACGGAATAACAGCAACTGCTTAGAGACTAATCCAGTTCTATGTTTATTTTCAGCTGTCACTTGATCTTTACTACACTGAAGATGAAATATATGAACTATCATATGCACGAGAGCCAAGAACCAACCGAGCTGCAGTAAGAGCCTTTCCAGAACCTTAACAAAATGATTTAACAGCAATATACATTTCATCCTTGGTAGACACTTGGGTTTAGCCTACGGCTCATTAAAGACACTGATGTGTTTGTGGTATATTGTTGTTACGAACAACAGCATGTTAGTGAACCAGAATAGTAATAACAACTCTGTATACAGGCTTGCGTCTCCTCTCACTCTTATGATACCAGTGTAACTCCATTTATTTCAAATGATGTATTTGAAATATATGGAGTTACTCCTGATTTATATCAGCATGAGTGGAGACATCAGACCCATGAGTTGCCCCATTGATAGCGAACTCTAATTCCTCTAAAGCAACAGGCCTCTAACAATTCCAGTAATCTACCCCAAGGCATTTTTATATTTTTATTTTTCAATTTTTTTAATAAACACCGAAAAGAAAGCTGCTTACTGTGACACTCTCTCAAGGCATCCAGAACTGTCAGTCACCTTGTTAGCCCTCTGCCTTTACAAAAGAGAGATTTGCAGATACTAAACCAACTGACAACACCCTGCCACCCCAGTTGGTTAGCCAGCCAAACAAATGCCTTAGGACTCTGCCAGCCCTTACTTTGCCTAGCAGGTAACACTTGGTGCACCCCAGTGCCCAACCCCCTGGAAGAGCCTTCCCTTTGCTTTTCCTATTGACTTAATGTGCTTGCTTTGTTTTTGGCTTTTACCAGGCTCGACTGACATCTGAGACCTAGGCAGACAGATAAATCAACATTCCATTGTCTAGGAAAACCTTGCTTATCAGCCCTGCCTGGTTTGAACATATTTTCAGTATATACTCAACTGTGTAATGGTTACCCACACATACATCACACAGTGATTGTGATGACCAGCGTGATATAAGTTTTTTCAACTGACACCTTACACAACATTCTTTACAGATAAGTACCATGACAGCAATGTGTTAGGTTTAGTGAGTCTGTCAGGCCTGATAGCAGTTGCTTATATATGACAGTGATCTCTTTGCCATTATGCATTGAGGGGCTTTTAAGGTCACCCCTACATTGCATGAAACTGATCTACTGTTAATCAAAATGCATAGGACTGAATGTAGTAGCCATGGGGAAATTACTGCTGTTCTTGGTAAATAGGTAGAAACAATAAAAATTAAAAGTGTTCATGATATCATAGAGACTAACCATCTGTTATAAAGGAAAATTGTGCCTCACTAATTGACAGTTCAAAACGCCTTTGACAAAGTCCTTCACAAAAGGCTAGTAAGTAAATTAAATAGTCATGGGGTGGGATACATAGTATTGTCAGGAAGCAGAAACTCGGATAGAAAAGAAGAGTTAAATGGTCAGTAGTTTAACAGGATGGCACAGGCTCCATACTAAGACAGGTGTTGTGCAATATATACTCACTGAGCTGGAGCAGGGGGTGAAAAATGAAGTAGCAAAATTTGCAGATGACACAATTTTTTAGACTAATCAAGACTGAAAAATCATGTAAGGAATTGCAGCGGTAGCCAATAAGGATGGATGAACAGACAGCCATGGTGGTGGATTCGTTTGTGTTGGGAAGAAACAGCAAAGAACTGCACCTTGGCAGAACTACTCACCTACCTTATTGGGCTCTGAATTAACTGTAATAACTTAGGGAAAAGACCTAAGTACCACTGTGGATAGCTCAGTGAAGACATTCCCCTCTGACCACTGTCAGAGACAGGATACTGGACCAACTGGGCCACTGATCTACACCTGGCTAGCCATTCTTATTCTTCTGTTAGACAAAGGAAAGAACTTGGTTATTGAAAATACTTGATGAGATGGTAAGAAGTTTCTATAATGTTCATTTTAGCCTTTGACACCTTCCAAACCACCGGTAGTTGCAGACTGGGCCTCAGGCATAGCTCCAAAACCTGATCCAAAGACAATCAGCAAGCACGTTCAGAGAATGGTTGATGTAAGTGGCCATTTTACCATGTATGTTTGATTACCTCCTGTATATGATAAGATATGTAATGAGAAGCTGCATACTGAAAACCAGACATCTTCAAACCTGTGCTGAGTCTATTTGCAAACCATGTTAAAACCATTGCATTTTTTGAAAGCACAATTTCATTATAGTAGCTGTCGTCCCATCAGGGGTATCAACTAACTGCACTGCTGCTTAAACTGCAACACACACTCATTGTTTGCTAAAGTTTATTTTGATACAGAGTGTTTGTCACGACTGGGGTATGGGCTGTCTGACTGAGTGGTCAAAGCAAGAATCAGGCCAGGTTATATACCAGAAAGTCAGAGGGTGAACCAAGAGTCAAATGTCAGGAGGCAGGCAGGGTCAGGAGACAAGCTTGAGAGCCAAACCAGAGATCAGGAACCAGAGTTGGGCCAGGTCAGGATACCAGAAAGTCAAGCCAGGGGAGCAGAAGCACACAGTCCATAGCAAGATGGATCCCAGTTGTATAGACATCTTCCTGTTCCTGTGCTGGGTTTAAATAGGACTTTGAACCAATCAAGCTTCCAGGACTGGGGCCCTCTGGCTGTGTTCAGCTTCGATTCTGACAAGAGTTAGTAGGGCTCTGAAGTGCAGGGTGGAACCAGATAACTCCAAAGAGCCCTATAGACCAGGATTCATGACCCAAGGTCCCTGCCAGTGTTTCACATGTGTTTTCACAAATTGCTTGATAAAAAGAATTTGTCATGAGCTAGAGGAACTTTTCAAAGTTAAGAGTTAGGACCAGATTCTGCAACCCTTATACTTAATAGATCCAAGCAGTCACATGAACGTCAGTGGTGTTATTCAGTGGGCGCAAGGGTTGCAGAAATGGCCTTAATTCAGCCAGGCACTTAAGTATGTGGGCAGTCCCACGGATGTCGCTGGGCTGCCCATGATCTCAGAGTTAAGCATGTGCGTAAGTACTTTGCTGAGTTGGGGGCCTACAAGAGAGAAGGTAACTTTTGGCTTGTCTACACATATAAGTTGCGCAGGTGCTAGTTATATTGGAGTAGTTATATCGATCCAAGTATTTTGATTGAGTGCATTCACACCATTGCACTTGCACAGGTGCAGACATCACTGGGGTCGCACAGCCTTGTTGGCATGGAAGGGATTATAGTGAACATTTTAAAGGAGGGAACTAGGAGACAGAGGCAGTGGGGGCCTGGCAGCCCAAACTGAGAGGGTGGCAGGTGATGTTGTGTGGGAGAAGGCAGAAAACACCAAGCAGAGAAAGCAGGGGAAATGGCCAGTAGTTCGTGTAGAGGAGCTATGGAGATATAGAGAAGGGAAGGACACTTCTGCCCTCCCCCATAGCTGTTTCTGCCTGGTTTCAAATAACAAAGGCAGCAGGCACTAAGAATCGGAAGGAAGCTCCTGAGCTCAGAGCTGCCCTCTTGTATCACAGGTACTGGCAGATGACCTTGTTTTGGGTGAGAGTTTCTGAGCTCTGTTTACACATGCTTCTTGCCCCAGACAGCAAGGAAGTCAATTCTCTTAACTTCAGGTCTAGGCAAATGTGCTAGGCAATATAGCCCCTTTGGTGAACCCAGGAATGCTCTGAAAGGTTTGGCGTTCTAGTGGCTTGCAAATGGGGCTCTTGGGAGTTTGTAAAACATCTTAAAGTCAGAGTGACTTTGGGACAAGCTGATGACTAGATAGGGAGTGCAGAAAAGTCACCACCCCTCAGTGCATCAGTCACTGCTGCAGTGTAGGCTAGAAGTGGGAGAATTACTTGAATTGATGACGCTATATTAATGAAACTGTGTCTACGGTGTTACTCCATTGATTTAACACTCCCTCCAATGTAGAGTTGCCCTGATAAAATAGGCTGAGCAACTATTTTGGTTTAACTACAGAGATCTAGCTCTGGGAGATGGTGTATGCATGCGCACACACCTAATCCCACTTTAATAAAGAGGGCTACAGTGGTGCAACCTTTGTGTGTGGACCTGGCCATAGTGGCTTAGAGAGGGGAGAAAGGGGCTGAGTGTGAAAAACAAAGGGATTTGTGGAAGGGAAGTACCACCATATCCAGGCAGTGGGATTGCACACACTATGGAGCAGTACAGAATTTGGTCCATGTTGTTTAGAATTTACCTTTGGGTTTTGACATCAATCCAGAATTTACGATGGTTCTATAGACTTAAGCAGGGCAGGCAGCAAGAAAGGTCCTTGCACTGTTTTAAAGAAAACCATTAAAGTTTATTTTACACTGAATGACTCAGAAGCAATACATGTTTTTGTCTGGGATGCTAATATATTTTGAACTTAATTTTTTCCCCAAAAAAGGTGATAAGTAAGTTGTCCGACTTCATTATAATTTCCTCTATTATTATCTTATCCAGTCTGTCTTCAAAAATTATGACCATGATCAGGATGGATACATTTCTCAGGAAGAATTTGAAAAGATTGCAGCCAGCTTTCCATTCTCATTTTGTGTCATGGACAAGGACAGGTGTGTGTCTGTGAACCTCATTTTTACATCTGTTTCTGCATGTGAGCTTCTTAACAGATAGTTGTTGTCATAAGAGATGTTAAAATCACCTTCCTCTCTCCCAAAATGAAAGTGGAAACGTAACTCACAAAAGCACCTTCTGAGTTAGTTGCAAATGACCTCACCCCCCTGCAGCAAAATCAAACCATTGTCTGTTGTGACTCCAATACTCTGCTTAGACCGATTGAAGAAAATTGAAGTGTAATATCTTAAAGAATCTTTTATTGAATTATATTCAATAACATTAACTGTATTGAACATTTTTCTAAGGTAAAACTGTGTCTCAGAACAGGCTTTTGTTGTTGTCGTTGTTAAAGACCATATAGAGAAATAAAATATGTTTGGCACAGACCAGTGAAACCTGTGTTTTGATCAAATGACAACAGATTTGTGTGTTAGCCAAAAAATGTTCCTCAAAAATATAGAAAAATGCAGCTGTGGTCATTTGGAGTTTCTCTGGCCTGCCAAGGATTAAAATTAGAAAGCAGAGAAAATTAAAATTTGACTCTGTCAGAAATGCGTGGTATCTTTTTCCTCCTCCTATGAGGAAACCACATTTCTAACACCACATTAGAGATGGTAAAGAACAGTGTGAATTCCTGTTGGAAGGAATTATTCCCTTGCTTCATTTTTTTTGCTTTGTTTTGATAATTGTGAACAGTGTTCTGAAGGTGTTGTGAGGTTGCACTTCACAAGAAGCTATTTTGTTTAGTTGTATAAACTGCATTTTAATTCATAAATGAGTTTCTGTAGAACCCATGGCCAGATTATTGAATAATTCTGACATCTACGGCTGTTGGGGGGGGGGGGGGGGAGGGGAGATGTAGTTAACTCTCCTTGTGCTACTGGAAAGCAGAGCCCCTATTAACCATCTCTCTCGTTTATTTGCAGGGAAGGTCTGATTAGCAGGGATGAAATAACAGCTTACTTTATGAGGGCTAGCTCGATCTATTCTAAATTAGGTCTTGGCTTTGCTCACAACTTCCAAGAGACCACTTACCTAAAGCCTACGTTCTGTGACAACTGTGCTGGATTTGTAAGCTTATTTTTTAAGTACATTACATTAACATCTATTAGCATAACGATGTTTCTTCTGTCTAGTAAGCAAACATTTATCATTTAATATTGAAATCTTAGGACAATTTACATGTTAAATGTTACTGACCATGTTTCAATGGAGCCTTTTCCCTCCTTGGTGGTGTTTTTGTTTCTCTAACGTTGCTCCTTCTCCCTCGTGTTCTTCTGGCTGCCAAGGCAGTCTTGTTTCAAGCTGCATCAATGTCAGGCAAAAGGTTCAAAGCCTAGCACCTCCCTCCCCCAGAGTTTGTTGGGACTGGCCCAGCACTGAGCGAAGCTGGGCCTGCTTCCTGTTTAGCAAAGGAAGACGGGGCAAGCTGACTATGCTGCTCCCTGATGACCGATTCCTGGGATCAGCATCATGCTGTTATGGGGTGATGTCTGATATGCATTAGTGATGGCTCCTGAAGGCGTGTCACAAGCCGGAGACTAGGCTTTACACAAGCACAATAGACATGACTTGTGACACCCCTGCTACTCCAATTGTGGGACCTCTTTTCAGATCGGCAGACATGATTGACTGGCAAGAAAAAGTATCAGGCTTCAAAACAAAGGGGTGGGCTTTTGTCACATTCTTGTGCCTGGAGAGAGCCATCCGACATGCCAAAATTCAATGAAATATCTTAACACAAATATGCCTTTTTTTCCTTTGTGCCTGAATTCCAGCTCTGGGGAGTTATTAAACAAGGATATAGATGCAAAGGTAATTACTACTTCCTCTTCTGTTGACTGAATGCATAGTTATAAAGGTGCCCTGCGAAATTAATGATAAGGTTGTATAGCCTGAGGATACATTATCTTTTCCATAGCCTCACTTCAATCCCCCCCACCTAAGGAGCGTCTACTGACAGAGGAAGCCATGGCCTGAGATCTGGAAGAGGGGCAGGTGGCCCTCAGCCAGTTTGAAGTCATAGGACCTCACAATGGATGGCCCTAGTGCTCTGCAAATCCCTACAGGATCTGTAATGGACACTCCTAGCGAAGCAAACCCCAGCTCCCAACAGAACTATTTGGGGAGCTCCACAATGGAAATCTTGCAGGGTTTTCCTTCCTCCGAATACGCTCCTGCAGGCTTTTGCAAGGGAGAAGACAGTGTGACCATGCAATATTAAGTAGCCACCTGGGCCAGTACCACTCTAATGTGTTCTGCTTGGCTGAGTTTTTTGCTAGTGGGATATCTTCAGTATAAAAGTGGGTTTGAATGGTACATTGCACAGGGATGCAGTTGAGTATATTTACCATCCATTTGTGGTTTCATACCATGCCTTACAGAACATGTAAGAAGGCCTCTGCAGTTTCCTGGGGAGGTAATACAGTGTGGGAACGGATCTCAGATGCTGCAGCAAAACCACTAAATGCTGCAAACCTTGTTTTACTTGTTTACAGACTGTGGAATGAACTGTCACAAGCAATGCAAAGACCTGGTTGTATTTGAGTGCAAGAAAAGATCCAAAAGCATGACTGCTGATAACAGCCCGACCTCAGCCCTCGCTTCTAGCCTCTGCCCTGTAGGAGTCAAAGAGCAATTCCATGGTGAGGAAGGTTCAGATATCTAAGATCAAAGTGCCATATAGGACCCCTCCTTTATCCCCTCCCCCAACATGTTGATTAATTGAATACCTGGGTGGTATGTGAAGCTTCCCCTAGGAGAGGCTAGCTCTCTGTTCCGCATCTTCCACCTGCAGCCCTGCCCATGCTCCCCCCTGCTCTGCCCAGGCCCCCTCCCTTGTGAGGGCCCCAGCATCTGCCGCATTTCTCCTACCCTTACCCCTCCCCATCGAAGCCCCCGCCACTCAAGATCTCCACATCCCTCCTCTTCTCCACCCCCTCTTCCCTGATGCCCCCACGACTCAAGCTCTCTGCATCCCTCCTCTCCTCCATGTCCCTGCAGGGGTGGGGGGGGGGGGTGAGGAGGGATGTGGCGAGCGGCAGGTGGCCGGGTCTTGCGGGGAGGAGGTGGAGGAGAGTTGCGACGCAGCGGCTGTGCAGGCAGCCTTGCAGGGAAGAGGGGGGTGGAGAAGAGGCCTTGGGGGGAGGAGAGTAGGGACATGGCAAGCAGTGGGGACCTGTGCAGGGGTAAGGAGAGGAGAGACTCACCAGGCAGTGGCGGGGGTCTCGGGGAAGGGGCAGAGCAGGGAGCTGTGCCAGGGAAGGCTTATACCCGCCTCCCATGATTGAATAGCATTAGTTAATAAACACTAGAATTCATAGATTCATAGATATTTAGGTCAGAAGGGACCAATTCATTAACAACAATATTGACTAGTATCAGAGGGGTCGCCGTATAAGTCTGGACTGGGGCTAGAGCCAGACATAAGTAAACCTAAGTCTGGGTGCACCCACCACTATCCCTCTCCTGCTCACAATATTGCTAATTATTTCAGGCCTGGTCATTTCCTGAGCAGAGACCTCCAGTTGTGTGAAATTGTAGGACGTGCACAAATTCCCACAAGAGCTGAGCCAAGACGCTGTCCAACTTTTCTGAGCTGTGACTCAGAGGATCTGAGCCCAGCTATCTAGAAGTGAAAGGCTGATGTGTTAACTAATTGTGCCACCTTGTGACAAGCAGATTGCAGTGTGCTCTAGTTTCTACCACTTGGCAGGAAGCAATTGCAATATTAAATAAGTGGCTCAGAGTTAAATTCAAGTTTTGCTTCTGGGTTTCTAAAATCAACTCATGTACATATCAGTGCACCAAGAAAATTAAAAGCCATAATTACATTCTTTTCTTCATTTCCCTAGGTGATTTCAAACTCCCTCTTGGTCACCTTAACCTTCACTAACCCTCTTACATTAATACTCAGTTGTACAGATCTTTATTAACTGCCCATGCTTTCCTGCCTATTTCAATCCAGGAAACATGGCTTAATCTCAGATTTAATAAGTTAAGCATCCAAAAGAAGAAGTGTTTCTTTTTTGACTCAGATTTCCCCAAGGTATTCGCTCTCATCATCTTTGAGCTCTCCTGCTCTTTGCGCATCGCCTGTGTCTGTAAATCTGCCTGTAACCACACCGCCGGCATTGCCCATGCACACCACTGCCTCAACTTCTCTGATGGGGGAGTTCTCACCCATGGCTCCATATAAAGATATAAACGTTTCACAGTGATGGTAATTAACCATTGGAACAGTTTACTGAGGGTTATGGTGGATTCGCCATGGCTAGCAATCTTTAAACAAAGGTGTCAACGTTCCTCCCCCACTCTGAACGCTAGGGTACAGATGTGGGGACCTGCATGAAAACCTCCTAAGCTTATCTTTACCAGCTTAGGTCAAAACTTCCCCAAGGTACAAAATATTCCACCCTTTGCCGCTACCACCACCAAACAAATACTGGTTACTGGGGAAGAGCTGTTTGGAAACGTCTTTCCCCCCAAATACTTCCCAAAACTTGCACCCCACTTCCTGGACAAGGTTTGGTAAAAAGCCTCACCAATTTGCCTAGGTGACTACAGACCCAGACCCTTGGATCTTAAGAACAATGAACAATCTTCCCAACACTTGCTCCCCCCCTTTCCTGGGAAATGTTGGATAAAAAGCCTCACCAATTTGCATAGATGACCACAGACCCAAACCCTTGGATCTGAGAACAATGAAAAAGCATTCAGTTTTCTTACAAGAAGACTTAATAGAAATAGGAGTAAATAGAAGTAAAGAAATCCCCTCTGTAAAATCAGGATGGTAGATACCTTACAGGGTAATTAGATTCAAAACACAGAGAATCCCTCTAGGCAAAGCCTTAAGTTACAAAAGAGATACACAGACAGAAATAGTTATTCTATTCAGCACAATTCTTTTCTCAGCCATTTAAAGAAATCATAATCTAACGCATACCTAGCTAGATTACTTACTAAAAGTTCTAAGACTCCATTCCTGGTCTATCCCCGACAAAAGCAGCATATAGACAGCCAGACAGACCCTTTGTTTCTCTCCCTCCTCCCAGCTTTTGAAAGTATCTTGTCTCCTCATTGGTCATTTTGGTCAGGTGCCAGTGAGGTTACCTTTAGCTTCTTAACCCTTTACAGGTGAGAGGAGTTTTCCTCTGGCCAGGAGGGATTTTAAAGGGGTTTACCCTTCCCTTTATATTTATGACAAAAGGCTGGAGGTTTTTCTAAACAATATGCACTAGGAATTATTTTTGGGAAGTTCTATGGCCTGTGTGATAAAGGAGGGCAGGCTAGATTATCACAGGGGCCCCTTCTGGCCGTGGAAGCTATCAGGCTGCTCTCACTGACCTGCTCTATGGTCTCCCTCAGGCCCATCTCTCTCCAGCCTCCAGAACATGCAGGGCTGTAACACATGCAGATATGGCCATCCATCTTGCCCCAGATACAAAGAGCCACAGCTGCATCCTTCATTAGCTTCACTGACTCCCCCGTTCATTTAAAAGTTCTCATTGTCTCCATTTCTCACCTCAAGTGCTTGCCCCACATAGTTACTGCAGTCAGACTTGCCTCTTTCCCTTCCTTTTCCCCTGTCTGTTCACACATCTAGTCAGAGCCTCATCTTCTCACATCCCATTCATGCGCCACTCCTGAAGAGAAAGTTTTCTCTGAAGTTCTGCCATCTGGACTGGCTCCCCTGTATCTCTCACCTGATCAGCTCTTCAACCCTTTTCAAATCTCACGGGAAGACCTCTCTTTTCCACTCTGCTTCTTGTGGCACCCCAGGGGTTCGCAGGGTTGTGAGGCACCTTGCCACTACCTGCCCTTACTGTGAAGCAGTCTTGTCCATGTCTGTTGTGGGTCAGCTTCCTGAAACTAGGGTTGCCAGGTATCCAGTTTTCAACCGAACACGTGGTCGAAAAGGGACCCTCTCCAGCCCAGTGAAAATGAGCGAGTGAGAAAACATCCTTGCAGTGGCAGATGCAAAGAGCTCAATCTACTTAGCTTACAAAGAGAAGGCTAATTCGATTACATTCTCTATGTACCTACATGGGGAACAAATATTTAATAACGGGCTCTTCAATCAAGCAGACAAGAGGTATAACATGATTGAATGGCTGGCAGTTGAAGCTAGACTAATTCAGACGGGAAAGTAAGGTGTACTTTTTTAACAGTGAGGGTAATGAACCATTGGAACAATTTACCATTCTCCATCAGTGGTAATTTTAAAATCAAGATTGGATGGTTTTCTAAAAGATCTGCTGCAGGAATTATTAGGAGGAAGTTCTCTAGTGTGTATTATTTCATTTTCATTCATAGTACATAAAAGGTTGTTGCAAGGAGGAGGGAGAAAATTGTTCTTAACTGCTGAGGATAGGACAAGAAGCAATGGGCTTAAATTGCAGCAAGGGCAGTTTAGGCTGGACATTAGGAGAAACTTCCTGTCAGGATGGTTAAGCACTGGAATAAACTGCCTAGGGAGGTTATGGAATCTCCATCACAGGAGGTTTTTAAGAACAGGTTAGACAAACACACTGTCAGGAATGGTCTAATTATTACTTAGTCCTGCCTTGAGTGCAGGGGACAGGACTAGATGACCTATTGACATCCCTTTCAGTTTTACACTTCTATGATGCTACATCATCTTAAAGACAGCTACATTTACAGTAATACTTTCCTAATTCTTTCCCATGTAAGTAATTTTGCAGTTGCTGCAGGGATTTTATGGGATTGTGAATCGGAGGGGAATGTGTCCACACTCTGGAAAAAGTTTCAGTGCCTCTGCTACTAGACCAAATTCAGAGAGATGTGAATATAAACACCCTTTCAGCTTAAATATTGCATAGTACATTGTTTTAAAAAGGCACACTGAATGACTGTGGCTATATATCTTCCTTCCCAGTGTAGGTCTCCAATTAACTCAGTTCGTTGTTTCTGTTCTGTAGGGCAGGAGGAAGGACCGTTTACATTTCCTAATGGAGAAGTGGCTGAACACAATGAAGAGAGGAAGGACCGAACAATTATGCTTATGGGCGTCTCGTCCCAAAAAATCTCAGTGAGAGTGAAGCCAGCTGTTCTTGACAAGAGCACACAGACTGAGCCAACACTGGCAACTAGCGATGTACCCAACAGGCAGATGGAGAAGGAGCATGGGATACCATCGGAAAATATTTATCTACAGCCTGCAACACCATCTCCATGCCCAAGCCCAGTTCTAAGCCGCAAAAAGGCTTATGTAAAATGGGAAAACAAAGACTCAAGTCAGAAACGGAAGGACGAGCTTCGCATCTATAAACCCTCGTACCAGGAACTGGAGCAGGTACTTACCCAATGGATCATATTCTCCTTTACACTACAGTGGCACAGTAAAGAGGCCTTTAAGTTAATTTAACAATCCACTGTCACTTCAAGGGCCTTTTGCGCTGCCAGGATAACGAACTACTGGAACAATTAATAAGGGATATTTGTAGAGTCTCCATCCCTTGAAAACGTTAAATCAAGATTGGATGTATTTCTAAAAGTTATGCTCTAATTCAAGCATAAGCTATTGAGCTTGATGCAGAAATTATTAGGCCTTTCTTATGCAGGAGGTCAGACTAAATGATCACAATGATCCCTTACGGCCTTTACATCCATAGGTGAAATCCTGTTCTCATTGAAGTCACTAGAGCCAGGATTTTACTCCATAAATCTAGTCATCAATTTTAGGGACACGCCAGACTGGGCAATAGTTTGCAAATTAGTTTCCACAGTGAAGATGTTGCCATTAAACTGTAAGCCACTGTGCTGATGCCAGGTTAACCCTGCCGTGCCAAAAACTCTCTAGCTAAATAGTAGCACTAATAAAGCCAGACTTTACCATGAAAAAGATGTGAACTTCAAAATTTAATTGGGATCATGAAATATTATAGTTTTTATTTTTTTTGCATTTCTTTAAAAAATCCATAGGACATCAAAGCCTCCCCAAAAAAACTCTGAATGCAACTTCAAGGTGATACAGTTAATCATAAAAACCTCAAGAAATATGGAAGCTAAAGCTTCCATAAATAACCTTAACTCTGCAGAACAGAATTTAGCGTTTCTAGTTCCATTTTCTATTTAAAAGAACAGGCAAATGTATAACAGTTTATGTTGTAATATGTACACATCATAAAATTGATTGGAAGGGTAATGTGGCCAAGTTCACTTTGCTGGTGAAATATTACACTTTCCTGACTCTTTGTGATTTTTACTGTGTAGAAGTTGCATTAACAGTTTTTCGCATTTAACACCTAGAAAAGTCTGAGTGGTCAAGCAGAGAAAGAGAAATGACACTGGAGAACAAGAGGCTGGAACCAATGAAACTGAAGTGAATATACAGAAAGAAAGACATTGAATGTGTGGGCTACTCAGCTATGGAGAAAACAAGAAGGGTAATAGAAATAAGAAAGCTGAAAGGGAAAGACAAGCACATGATTGTGAGGGTAAAAATAAGAAAAAAATATCCCAAAGAAATGTAAATAAGAGAAAAGAATAGCATGGAATTCATGATACGGGAGGGCACAGATAGCAGCTGAGAATAAAACCAGAAGAGAGACAGATGAGAACTAATGATAGAGAGAGAAATAGAACTTTATAGAAATGAAAGGCATTCAGCAGAGTAAAATGGACAAACCAGACAATCAGCAATGAGGAACTGTAAAATCTATATACAATGTTAACCATTGTAAAATAACTACCTAGAAGCCCGAACCTAGATTGGGGCATTGTTCTAAGCACTGTACAAAACACACAGTAAGAAACGGTTCTTCAAATCCTGGCCTGTGTGGCTCCCGCTGTTATTGGTGCACATGTGTTCCATGACCATGAGTTTCACACTTTCTGGTAAGCAGTGTCCACTGGGATCACACCTGTGCCCAGTACGTGCTTGTGCTCCCCACAATCCTAAGGCGTAAATGGCCACAAAAACTCCGTATGGGCAGTAAGGTGGAAACTGTGGCGTCCTCCTTTCACTTGCAACTAGTCCAATAGTTTTTTTGTTATTAATTGTATGTATAGATTTAGATTATTAGTTAATAGTTTTTCTGACCATTTGGCAGCTTTCCAGTCCCCTTTTGTCCCAGGGAATGTTCTTAGATGTTTGTGCCTTACCACCTCTATGATAGACTCCAAACCCTCAGCACTCGAGTTCTACTCTTTCTGCAACAGGCTGATTCTGCCCCCCACCCAGGGCCAGATGACACTGCCATCCTCCTTCACTGGAGCAGAATAAAGCAAAGGTGTGTAAAAGGAGCCTGGAGCCCTGTGACTCTGATAACTCTAAGGCCAAGAATATAGATCAGCTCAAGAAAGTGACCCTGACTAGCTCGCCATCTCCCTCAGGACAAGGGGAGCCCACTTCAGCTCCAGGACTGGAGCACGGTATTGACTGCCTCGGCAGCAACAGAATCCTCAGATGCTAGAGTCTCTCTCAATACCAAAAGACCTTTTACTCTCTGGTACAAGGCTCATCTAGCCATCCTGTTACCTCCCCTCAGGGAACCCTCCAGTGCTTAATTTGTGCTGGGGCTCAGCCCGGCACCTCTAGTCTTGGCACCTCTGGGCTCCCAGCCAGCAGCTGCCACTCTCCAGCTGCCCAGCTCTGAAGGCAGCACCACCACCAGCAGGAGCGCAGCAATAAGGGTGGCAGCACACCATACCACACCATCCTTACTTCTGCCCTGCTGCTGGTGGTGGCCCTGCCTTCAGAGCTGGGCGCCCGGCCAGCCGCCGCCGCTCTCCGGCCACTCAGCCGGTGCTTAATTTATGCCAGGGCTTTCTGGGGCTCAGCTGTGGCACCTCTTTCCTTACAAATTAAGCACTGGAACCTTCCTCCTCAGTACTAATCCTCACACTGCTGATCCCATCAGCACTTTCTACAGACCTCATCTTCCCCATCCTCCTACCTCCCCCAGCTTCTGCTAAGGAGCATTCCCATGCTCTTAAGAGCCAAAGTAGGGATATCACCCCAGTTTCCCTTCAGGAAAGGCACCTCCCCCATTACACAGTTGAAAGACTTTGGAAGGCTACTTCTCCTTCTCAGTCATTCTGCCCTTCTTGGCTTTATTGGGCATACTGGGGTGCAGCTCATGTACCTCTAGGTCCCACTCTCCTGTACCTTCAGCTAGAAAAGGACCAAGATCAACTTCCATGCAAAGGGCTGCGTCGCCCACACACTAAAGATGTCTATATATACGGCAGCATGCCGAGTACAGACACTGCATGCCCAGCTAGCATGTGTTCAGTGAGACATGGCTTAGGCCAGAAGAGTGCCCTACATGCAGGAACCCCCAGGATAGATACTCTACACCCAAGCAGTGCTTTCTATGTCTACACAGGTACTTTTAGCCGTACCCTGCTGCTGGAGCCTGTCCCTGCCACAGTGAGAGCCTCCAGCAGCAGGGAAAGGCTCTGGCAGGGGGTGGGGAAAGAGGCAGCCCTTTCCTGCTCCTGCCTCCCTGCTGCTGGAGCCTTTTCTTGCTGCACTGAGGCTCCCTGTTGTCGGAGCCTTTCACTGCAGCAAGGAAAGGCTCTGGCAGTGGGGAGACAGCAGGAAAAGGCAGGAGCTGCTGGAGTTGTTCCCTGCAGTATGTTGCTACATGTGTGGTACCCATACGCCATGCACTGTTATCAGCGTAGACATAGCCACAAAGTCAGAGAGTCAGGGCCTGAATGTGAAGAGGAGGGTTCCTCCAGAGATCTGGTTGATGAAATGATAAAACAACCTGCTGCTCAGTCATTATCATCTCCTGCTGTGGCAGACACCCCTGTACTGATCCTGCCTGCAGCTGATTTTAGGCAGTGGTTTTCTAATTTTTTGAGCTGAGCCCCCCACCTTTGGAGTTCAAATTTTGGGTTGTGTCCCCAACACAGACAAAAAGAGGAAAAAAAAAAAAAGAGTCAGGGGTGGTGCTTCTTCTCTGAGCCCTGCCATGTGGGGCTGGCTGGAGCCACCTGCCACCGCCACTTTCCCCCTCTCCCCCCAAAACATTCCTCCATGCCCACCTAGGGGGGCGTGCCTCCACTGTTTGAAGACCTTTGTTTTAGGGCATTTCAAGACCTGCTTGGGAGAATAGCCAATACTTGGGTTATTGCTTTCAGTGCACCAAGAAAAGCCACCAAAGCACATGATAGCGAGACTGGTCATGCCTATCAGTGAAGGCATCTTAGAGCCAACAAAGGACTCATGGCAGACACCAGCCTCAACTCCTCCTATCTCTGAGGGCTGAGAGGAGTTACCAAGTACGCTGCAAAAGGGATATGAATGTCACTTCTCACCCTACCCCGGGCTCTCTTTTGGTCTCAGCAGTATTAGAAAAGGCCTGACAACCAGCCCTGACTCGGTCCACTCCCAAGGAAAATGATCTAAAGAGGTTGGACTTATTTGGTAGAAAACCACATTCCTCAGTATCCTTGCAACTTATCAGGCATTACTTGCCAAACACAACAAGCAGAGATAAGGTTCTTCCTTTCTCTCTCTCTCTCTCTCGACCAAAAAATAGAACTGAAGGCAGTGAAGCAAAAGGTTAATAATGGCCAAGACCTCTCACCAAGTTGCGTCTAATGCAGCTGTTTGATTCCTGGCCACAGCAATAACAAAGCATCCTGGCTCCAGCCATCAGGAATCCTGAAAGAGGTCCAGTATGCTATTGAAGTTCTATCTTTTCGAGGAGCCTGATCTCTTCCGTTCCCAAATTGATGAGGCTTTAAGATTAGAGAGCCATGCATAGGTCTTTAGGGATCTATACATTGGTAACTAAAAGGAAGGCAATCTGTTTCTAGAACCAAAACGGAGATCATCATCTTCCTACCAAAAAAGGTCTGCTGACTTCTCATCTAAGTGGAGGTCTAGATTTTCAAGGAGGAAGACACCTTCAAGCTTCTACCTCATAGAGTCTAAGGCTATAATCCTTGCATCTTTCTCCTCAAAATAAGTAGGTTTGATGGGAATACTGAGCTCCCAACCAATCACTACAGAGCTCTCTAAAAGCCCACTTATATTTGGTTGCCATTTATTTTGCTTCTCTCGGACATGAATGGACTGGAATAGCTTTGGACATACAGGTCACGGAAATCATAAAGGGTTACCCTATACAATTCCAATCATTGCTTCCCTCCCAGCCTTCTTCCCCATCCCTTTTCAGGGACCCTTCTCACAAGAAACAGCTGGGAAAAGAGATGGACTCCTTCCCACTCACAGAAGCCCTAGAGACAATTCCTTCAGAGTTCAAAGGAGAAGGGATTCTATTCCCAATATTTCCTTCAATCCAGAAGTAATGGTGTGCTGTGCCCCATCCTGGATGAGAGACATCTCAGTAGGTACATCCAAAAGGATGGTCTCCCGAGCCTCTGTTACACCTGCTCTGAAAGCTCAATATTAGTCCATGGCTCTCGACCTCCAGAATGCATTGCTTCCACATTGCCATCAACCTTGCACACAGGAAGTATCATTTTATTTATTATTATTATTTGTATTACTGTAGTACCTGCAGTCCCGTCACGGACCAGGACCCCCATCGTGCTAGGTGCTGTACAAACAGAACAAAAAGACTGTCCCTGCCTCAAAGAGCTTCTAACCTAAGTATAACACAAGAGAGAACAGATGGAGAGAGACAGGAGTGTGAGTACTCCCATTTGGCCTGTTGTCAGTACTAAGGGCCTTCACGAAATGCCTAGCTATTGTGGTAGCTCATTTACACTGACAAAATGATCTGTACCTGGACAACTGACTCCTAAAGAGAAAGTCCAGCCAAGAAGTCTCCACAACCATCACCAATGTTCTGAATCTCTTTCATTGTCTAGGACAGATAGTGATCTATGCCAAGTTGTCCCTCACAGAGGATAGAATTTATCACGACTCTTCTTGACGAACTCAAGAAGGGCTTGCCCCCATATCAATAGATTTCACACCATTAAATCTCTTATATTTACTCTCTCAAACCAACCAATGACATCAATAAGGTTTTGCTTAAAGCTACTAGGTCGTCTTGCTTCATGCACATATGTGATGCTTCTTTCATACTTTGCATATGTCCACTGCAGTCCTGGCTCAGAATAGTGTAGCAGCCTTTTAGATACCCCACGGACTCTTATCACAGTGCTATACACTGGACTTTCTCAAATGGTGGATGAACCCCAGCACGAGGAGAGGAGATCCATTTCAGACTTTATGCCCAACACTAACTGTAGTCACAGATGCTTCTACGACACGGTGAATCAGGTCCCAAAGCAACGCCTGCCTTCACATTAACATCCTGGAGTTTTGAGTGATCAGGCCAGCTTTCAAGGTGTTGTCACTGATCAAGCGATCCTTGATAGACAATACATCTGCAATATTCATCAGACAAAATAGTGCTCACTCTTCCCTTTGTCAAGAAGCAATAATTTTCTGAAACTGGTGCGTCACTCACAAAATAACCCCAGGCTGCCAAAGCTAATGCCATATTTGGAAGGGCTGTTCTCAGTTCTCTCTTTGACTAAGTTAGCTAGTTAGACAAGGCACCTCAGTCTGTCCTGTGAGGATTACTGCTTGCTAGCCAGCACCAGTGGGATCCACATGGACAAGGACGCAAAGAGAAAAGAACAGCTACTTATCATACAGTTACTGTAGTTCTTTGCGAAGTCTTGTCCATGTGGATCCCATGACACACACTTCATTCCTGCTCCTTTGGAGTCCGTATCTTTGGGATTCTGAATTACTGAGGGAACAGAGTTGGTTGGATCCATGTAGCCCATTGTGTGCTTAGCTGGGGATGGTGGAAGGGAGGGGTGAGGATGTTCAGGGTGCAGGTACAGCCCCCAACAGACAGTACTTTCTAGAAAATTCTGATCTTGTGCGTATGGGACACAAGCACACCAACAGTGAGATCCGCACAGACATCACATCTTGCAGAACCACATCTACTGTAAGGTAAGTAAGTAACAGTTCTCTTCTTACAAGCTTACCTGATCCAATTCACACTGAAGTCAATGGAAAAACTCTCATTCGTCACTGGGAGTTGGATCAGACCCTAAACTGACAACACAGATAAAAGGTGGGAGAAAGCAAGCATTGTTTACCCGTTTTACTGAGAAGGGCTTCAGGCCCAGTACTATTAAGTGACTTGCCTGAGGTAATGTAGGAAGCCTGTGACACATCCAGGATTTAAACCCAGATCTGAATCTCTGTCCAGTGCTTTAACCACAAGACAATCCCTTCCTCTTACAAAAGTTAAACAATTCAAATGAAAACTGAAATGATTAAAATCCTAACTCCAATCAGCATCACTGTCCGAAAATCTCAGGCAAGCAAGAATAAAGCAAGCTCACTTCCCACAGTTTGCAGGCAGCCAGCACTTTGTGGACCTTTGCATATTAATGCATAGGGAAAAGGAAATGAGGAAAGGGTTCAACTAGTACACTGTCATTACACTAGGCAATGGAATCAAGAGACAGCCTGTCGCTGCCCCATGAAGCCTTCAGTCTTTGTGAAAAAAAAACACCACAGTAATAATCCATGTTATATCTATCTACAAACCCAAGCAGTGTCCAAAACTAAACCCTCTCCCAACCATCCTTGAAACACGGACTCCCACCTACCACCCAAATCTTCTCCCCCACCTTTGCATCTCCTATGCACTGTGTGGTTGAAAGCTCAGTACATTTAGAACAAATATATTCTGCATGGATCATATTGAAAAATACTGGTTCCAAGCATGAAATGGTTAATTTACCAGCTAACCAAATACATTCTTTAGAGATGCAAACAGAAAATTAATTGCCATTTGCTCATGCTGATCTTTTTTGTTTAACATGCCATTTACTGTTCAGTGCATAATAACCATTTGGAGAATAGTTAAATAGTCTCTCACAGAAAATGTGAGATGCCAATCAAGCAAGTGCACCAGCAAACAGGGGTGAAATCGATTTAAAAATCCAATACCATTCACATGATGCCTGCCATTCTCTGTTTTTGTTTAGGAAAGAAATATTCTAAAGGCAGAAAATGAAGCTTTAAAGATTCAGCTTAAACAGGCGCACAAAACAATTGAATCTCTCAGTATTCAACGCAGAAATCATGTATTGGACAATACACAACACAGAGACTGCGTGTAGCTGACAAGGCAGGAGCTCTCCTCTGGATGAAAGAGAGGGCTTTTTGAACTGTGACAAAGCTGCTGTATTCAAGTGAACAGGAAACAAGAGACTGAAAGATTTTAAACAGAGATATAGTCTGTTGAATCAGCGTATTTTGCCTGTTCAATATACTGCTGAATGTATAAATGTGTTCCTTTCTCTGACAGTTTAAAATAATTTATCTTCTGAACATGGGAATTAATACATTCTGGATTCTCTCTCAAGAAGGGTGATGTAGGTCCTGAAGTTTATATTTATCATCAGTAAGCAACTTCCATGTCCAATATGGATGATGCATGATGTGACTCTGCAAGAAGCTACTGTTTCTATCGAGTCCCCACTGCCCATCTACAAGTGTTCCAACAAGGTATGTAATTAAGCGGACACTATCAACTCAATTTTGGCCCAAGTTCAGGTTTTCTGAAACACCTGATAAACATTTGATAAATCTAAGACTTTTGAGCAATTTTTGATCAGAGAGAAATTTCATGGACCCAATGATTGCTGCATTAAGAACTGGAAAGTGCAACTGAGTTCATTGATTTTCATCATCCAACATTAGAAATATAAACCGTCAAGCAGTGAAACGAGTAACATTTTAAGTCTTTCCTTTTTAATGCTCTAAGATGTGGTATATAAATATTTTTACAAATAGGATTAAAATTAAGCATTCCTTTAAAATCTTTGCTTTCTGAGCTGGCCTTAGAGGTTCTAGCTACCCAAACTTTTAACCCTGCAAAATTAAAAATTGTAGTGCCTCATACAGAGCACGAGACTAGAGCTGTGACACTGGAGTATTGCTTCCACTTTAAAGTTCCATGCTACCATTCAGGTCAAATAGTCTTGATACTGGCCCTGCTGGCTCAGTGGTTAATGGTTGAAGACAGATTTTATTGACAGGAGGAAAAGATGTTGACTATTTTCTTTAACTTTTCTCCATCTTTCAGTCCTTGATTTATAAGCGTGCAATATATTCTTATATTTCAAGATTTAATCATAAAATACAAATATTAAAATGAAGGAAGGGGAATTTTCAGTCCATGACAGCATTTAACTGTCATGGCCTCCAACTATGGAACCTATCAAAGTTGGGGAAGTACAAAGCCTCCTCACCATTGACAGCCTTCCTCTATAGCTTAAGTTATTGTTATTTATTATTTCTGGCACATCTAAGGTACCCGTCAGGGACTAGGACTCTACTGAGCTAAGCACTGTACAAACAAATAACATGAAGGCGCTTCCTGCCCCCAAGAGCTCATGCTCTAGCATTTGTTGGCATAAATACAAAACAGACTTTATATGTGATTCCTACCTGGTTGCCAGCATTTCAGAAAAAAGTGGCCGTGAAACAATTCTGAGAAGCAAGGCTAGTGGAGTTGCATGTACATCATGGGGAATTTCAGGTTATGTTATTGTGGGTAGCTTAGTTCACTAACGGTTCAGCTAAGTAACCAGAATCCACGGCAATCCTGTCCTTCACACTAGCAAGGAGCCTCTAGCCTTTATCTCTTTTTGTCTCTCATATGGAAGCTGGGGAGATTTGGGGTTTCCTGAATCCCTTAGGATCCTCCTGTCCTGTCCCCATTCTGTATTGAATCCATGTACTCTCTCCTGGCTCCAGTCCCTGAGCAATTAATCCCCTTCCCCAAACATGCCCTCTCAAAATTCGTTTCCTCCATCTCTTCTCCCCCCACCCTTACATTTGTGTTAATTTGGTGCAATAAACAGCCTTTTCCTAAGAGGAGTCCTCAGCAGCAAGAGGTTCTTCCCTGCAATTAAATTTCCTGCTCTGCTCTCAGGACCCTGCTACACCTGCCCTTCTGCACACATTCCCTCTCTCTGGTCCTAGGTCACTGGCTGGATCATCCATCCGCTTGCTAAGGCCATTTGTAAAGTCCTTCAGCTGCCTCATCTAAACATTCATGCCAGTGTGAGTCAGATTTTTTAAACAGACTGTTAATTTGTGTGTGGAATCTGCATTTGGGGCTGTACCTAGCTCCCACTGAAATCAACAGCAAAACCTCCACTGGCTTAGCTGGGAAAAAGAACAAGCCCTAGCACATGCAAGTCATGTAACTACATTTCTGATTTTTGCACAGGTATAAAAATACCTCCCTTTGTTTCTGCAACTCGATTCTTGTCTGTAGTCTTAGTATCCCTGTATGTCTGTCAGACTGTGATAGTGCAAGAAACACTCTTTATAGGAGAGAGCTCCCCAGCCTGTGCCTTTTTGACCAAGAAGCCTGAGTGGTGGTGGTTTCAGACACTCTCTTTTCGCTACCTCTTTTTAGAAGCTGAAGGTTTCTGTACCTCCCTGGGATGATCTGCCTAGAGTTCCCAAATAACAGTCTAGTTTTCAAAAGCCGGATGCTCATTTACAAAGTCCTTTTACGCTGCTCTACCAGCATAAGGGTGTTTTAATGTAAATACATTTCAGGGGGTCTTAGTTTCATTAAGCATAGAGAGGAACACATTAAAACAAGGCTCTGTATACACTATTTAATCGGACACTGTAAAATTCAGCTAGATAGGTTCTCCCTATGACAAACTCTTATCAATATGATGTATTATTTGCTGTGGGCTTGTCTATACAGGGAAGTTAATTCAGATTTAGGTAAAGCATGAATTTAAAGCAGAATAGCTATTCTTGATTAACTCCCTTAACCCATTTTAGATTAAGCTAATTCAGAATAAAGCATTCTTATTCCAGAATAAGAACATCTACACAGGGAGTTAATCAAGATCAACTTTAAATTTAAATCCAACCTTAATCTGAACTAACTTCCCTCTATAGACAAACCCATAAATAAAATTAGAGCTGTCAAGCAATTAAAAAAAATATTAATCTCGATTAATCACACTGCTAAACAATAATGGAATACTATTTATATAAATATTTATGGATGTTTTCCATCTCTTCCAATATATTGATTTCAGTTACAACACAGAATACGAAGTGTACAGTGCTCACTTCATATTTATTTTTATTATAAATATTTCCACTGCAAAAATAAAAAATTGTATTTTTTAATACACCTAATACAAGTACTGTAGTGCAATCTCCTTATCAAGAAAGGAGAACTTACAAATGTAGAATTATGTACAAAAAATAACTGCATTCAAAAATAAAACAATGTAAAACTTTAGAACCTACAAGTCCACTCAGTCCGACTTCTTGTTCAGCCAATCAGACAGACAAGTTTGTCTACATTTTCAGGAGATAATGCTGCCCACTTCTTGTTTACAGTGTCACCTGAAAGTGAGAACAGGTGTTCACATGGCACTGTTGTAGCTGGTGTTGCAAGATATTTACAGATGTACTAAAGATTCATATGTCTCTTCATGTTTAACCACCATTCCAGAGGACATGCGTCCATGCTGATGATGGGTTCTGCTTGATAATGATCCAAAGCAGTGCAGACCGATGCATGTTTTCATCATCTGAGTCAGATGCCATCAGCAGAAGGTTGATTTTCTTTTTTGGTGGTTCAGGGTCTGTAGTTCCACATTGGAACGTTGCTCTTTTAAGATTTCTCAAAAGCATGCTCCATACCCCATCCTCTCAGATTTTGGAAGGCACTTCAGATTCTTAAACCTTGGGTCAAGTGCTGTAGCTATCTTTAGAAATCTCACATCGGTACCTTCTTTGCGTTTTGTCAAATCTGCAGTGAAAGTGTTCTTAAAAACGAACAACATGCTGGGTTATCGTTGGAGACTGCTATAACATGAAATATATGGCAGAATGCAGGTAAAACACAAAGCAGTAGACATACAATGCTCCCCAAAGGAGTTCAGTCACAAATTTAATTAATGCATTACTTTTTAACGAGCATCATCAGCATGGAAGCATGTCCTCTGAAATGGTGACCAAAGCATTTAGGAGCATATGAATGTTTAGCATTTCTGGCATGTAAATACCTTACAATGCTGGCTACAAAAGTGCCATGTGAATGTCTGTTCCCGCTTTCAGGAGACACTGTAAATAAGGATACCATCTGATCCTACGAGATGTGGCCAGAATCAACTCCTCCCTACTGGCACCATGGCAGAAGATCAACGCCTTGAACACCCTCCTGATCCCCTGTATCTCATTTGTCCTGAGGGGATCTGCTGTGGCGAAGGTACCACTGAACAAGGCAGAGAACATCATCCAGCAGCTCGTGAAGAAGTGGATGTTTCTTCCCCAGAGGGCCAGCAATGAACTGGTGTACATCTTGCACAGGCAGGACGGTGCCAACATCCCTCGAATGGGTGATCTATGCGATGTTGCCATGATCACTCATGCCTTCCGCCTTCTGATGTGCCCGGACACCACGGGTGAGGAACATTGCAGAGTGCTTTAAAGGATGCCGTCAAGAAGCAAATTGCCAGGACCCCCTCCAACCAAGATGTCGCCACCTACCTGAGCGGCTCGCTGGAAGGTAAATTTGGAAGAGACAGGGGAGACTTTGCTTCGCTCTGGACTCGTGCCCGCAATGCTACGCAATGACTGGAGAAGCGTATCGGCTGCCACTGGACACGGTGCAAGGAATGCCAGAAGCTGGGAGTCCTGGTGCCACAGATGAAGAATACAGCTCACACTATCATCACTCTGAGAGCTAGAACCATGCTGGAGAGGACCCTGAAGGATGCCATCCACTGCCAATATGTGGAAAACCTGAAACGGAAGCTGGACTAGGGCAAGGCATTCAAGGTGACGTGCAAGTGGGACGCCAACAACCACTTCCTCCCCGGGGGCAGCTTCACCTGATTTGCCGATTGGAGGTTCATCCACAGGGCCAGGCTCAACTGCATACCACTGAATGGAACTGTCCACCACGGGAATCAGGACAAGCGATGCAGGAAGTGTGGCTATGCCAACAGATGCTACCCCATGTCCTGTGTAACTGCAAGCTCCATTCAAGAGCTTTGCAGCTGCGACACCACACCATCCAAGATAGCCTGGCCAGAGCCATCCCGCCACCTGTTGGGGAAGGTTGCTATAAACTCCATCATCCCCAGACCCGACAGCCAACTGCGAGTGAACATAGTCATCACCAAGGAGGACTGGAATATCATCACGGTGGACGTCACAGTGCCGTTCGAGAACAGGACCCCGGCCTTCCACAATGCCCGATCTTGAAAGGTAGAGAAATATCCCCCTCTGGGCAAAACCTTGAGAGCTAGGGGTTACCAGAGCAGACACACGCACTGATCGCTGGAGCCTGAGGCGCATGGGACCCCAGTATGAGTGAGTGCTGAGAGAATGCGGAATCGGTCAATGCTACCCTCGGCTGATGTGGCAACTCATGGTATCAGACGCTATCAAGTAGTCGAAGGACATCTACATAGACCACATCACTGGACATTGGTAATACCAGGAGGGATGATCTGGAGTGCTGATGAGAAGCGCAGTCAGGAAAGTAACAAATACTTTCCTCATGGATTGTATTTTCTAAATGGACAACCAACCTAATTCTCAATTACTGAGGGACAATCTCCACTCATGGATACATTTTGCTTTCCACAACCAAATCTCTGTACAACTTTTCATGAGTTATGTACTCAAGTATTCGGATACTAATATCTAAACTGTATTGTTAAATCTATTCACCTAAATTTGGGTTATTGCTGATTATGTACTCTGGGTAGCATATGACTTAAAAAACTAACTTTGTATTTGTGAATAATCTAAGCACTATACCCAGATATACAGACACTCTTTCCCCAACCTATGTATTATATACTTCTTAAACATTAGCTTTAATAAAATTTTTGTATCTGGCATGTAAATACCTTGCAGTGCTGGCTACAAAAGTGCCGTGCGAATGTCTGTTCTTGCTTTCAGGCAACATTGTAAGTAAGAAGAGGGCAGCATTATCTCCTGTAAATGTAAACTAACTAGTTTCTCTTAGCGATTGGCTGAACAAGAAGTAGAACTGAGTGGACTTGTAGGCCCTAAAGTTTTACACTGTTTTGTTTTTCAGTACAGTTATGTAACAAAAAAACAAAAACAAACTACATTTGTAAGTTGCACTTTCATGATAAATAGATTGCACTACGGTGAATTGAACAATACTGTTTATCATTTTTAAAGTGCACATATTTGTAGTAAAAATATAAAGTGAGCACTGTTCACTTTATATTCTGTGTTGTAATTGAAATCAATTTATTTGAAAATGTAGAAAAAACATCCAAAATATTTCATAAATTTCAATTGGTATTCTATTAACAGTGCAATTAAAACTGCGATTAATCACCATTAATTTTTTAAATCACAATACATTTTTTAAGTTACTCGTGTGAGTTAACTGCAATTAATCAACAGCCCTAAAAAAAGAAAAAAAATCACCAAATTTGAGGGGTTTATTTTGTTTTTTTAATTCTGACCCTTTTGACCTCCCAGCCTGTCAAGAGTCGCATCTCTTAGCCCCCAGGCCAAGTAGAATCTTACAGCCAGCCCTTTAGTGCCCAGTCCCTTAATCTGTGACCAATTTGATATTCTGGTGTGACAAAATCCATTCCATCCTCCGGGGCAGAGGTGACATGAGCATTTCACCAATTATTATTATTCCAGTTGCACCTAGGAGCCCCAGTCATGGACCAGGACTCTGTTGTGCTAGATACTGTCTGAACATTGTAATGTTTAATTGGGAGGTGGGAGTAATAGCCTCCATACAACAGCTGTGTCTCCTATAACGTCTAGCATCCTCCCCTTCTAGCTCAGTATTTTCCCTCTCAAAACCTAGCAGTTCAAATGCTGCCTTGATCTCTCCTCCACCTTACTCACCCTAAAGTCAAGGACTGGATCCTGTGTTTGCAAGTCAATTTTCCCTGGCTGAAGGTGCTAGGGTGAGTTTAACCCAGTCTGCTTTTAAAGCAAGAAAGTGTAGATACCGTTAAGAGGCAACTGAATAGTCTTTCAAATTATTGTCAGATGAACATCCATCTGGCCAGGATGAAAACTGTTTGTGTTTCAAGACGAAGAGATTCATTAGATTTTCAGATGTATAACACATTGTTCACATTGACTGAATGGGGAACCATTATCAAATGTAATTCAACTAAATATCAGAAACTTGTATAACTGAAGGTATTTATGTGCAACATCTACTCAGAGCTCTTCAAGAATACATATTCTTGTAAAATAACTTACGTAGTCTATTGTACACTGAAGCCTTAGCTGACCGAACAAAAATAGCATGTGTACTTTGCATTCAAGTATATGGTAATAAATGTACATTTACCCCATCAAAGCAATTGAAATTGTTAAATATAAAGTGTATGTAGCTTTTATTTAACAAAAAAGTTTTAAAAGTCCAGTTGAAATGACTTGTAAAACTCTAATTTTAAATTCTTGTTTTGAACTTGGGTCTTGGGCTGGTATCTCTATTGTTGGGTAAACCAAGCAGAGATGTAAGCTAAGATGATTTGTAGGTCCAATGCTATTTTACTGACTGTAAATACATGTACAGTATGTAAAGATAATTGTTATGCATGTGACTTCTTTTTAATCAGTAGCTGTGAACTTCGTGCAGCTTCCGTTACTCATACACTAAACTTGAACTATCCAGAATAACTGATAAGCATAATAAATTGCATGTCTGGGCTCAACAAAGTAATCCCAACTGAACTTGGACCATGCTTGCAAACTTGCTTTGCCCTCTCCCTTTCATATTTCTTTTTTTCTTTATGAAAAGAAAAAAGGCAAGGGAAGTGCTCTACAAGTTTGACTAAGATGGCTTTCAATTTTAAATCAGTGGATACTACAATATAAAGCATCTGTGCTTTCTTACATCTGTAGATACTGAATGAACCAGATATATGTTGCATCTATTGTCACATATTTGGAGATTATCCAGCAAATTAAATAAAGCCTGAAGAACCTGGCTATCTGCTTAAAAGAACCCTGTCAACTAATTTTAGGGCTAAAATGATAAAAATCTGATTTCATATAATAGAAGATTAATAGAAATACATTTTAAAATTAAAGAGTTCTCTGAAGTTATGTGAATCTAACCACAAAGCCATTGTACCTAAAGCAAGAGAACCAAAAAGTAAAACTGACACAAAACAAAAGTGAAATTTATCAGCTTAACCTATTTCTCCAAATTAAGTGAAATGCTACGGTAACTTTTTATAACATACACAGCAAAAAAAATGTATTTTTTTCAACTTTTCCACTTGTGACAACCAAAGGCATTAATCACAGGAAGAATGTATAATAAATAAATAAATAAATTTACAATCTCTTTAAATTACAATTTGGCAGATATCCCATGGGATTTTCATGCACACACGGGATTTATCCAGGCCCAGTGCAATAAACTAGCATTAGTGGTCCAAATTGTGTGTTTGGAATGAGATTTGCAGATCCTGTCTGAACCAGCATTTCTGTCCTGTAAACCACATCCAGAATCAGGGCTTCATGTAAGGAAAGGTTTTTGCAATCTCAGTTTTATTTTTCTCTTAACTCCATCTCAACTTCTCCTTTTCCCTTCTTCTATCATTTTGGTGCATGCAGTATTGTCATAAGGATATCAAAAGAGCCTAAATATGAGTCATATGTCAAAATGTCATAGATCAGAGATAAAGCTAATCAAATCTCTCCTGTTTAAGTTTAAGGACTGGCTAGACTGCCTCTCCCCACTTTTCCACATCAAGCAAAAATATTCATCGTAGTTAAATATTAAAATCCAGTCAATCAGCTGCCATTTTGGCTCTGCTATACCTGTGTCTTGATTGTCAGCTGCTTCAAACTACATTAATCATCCCAGCAAACACAAAAAAAATGGGGGAGGTGAAACTTTGGGGTAGAAATTAGATATCAGCCTGTGTACTGTACACTCAGTGGTTGTACAAGGATTATTTTAGTGACTGGGAGAGATCCATTTACAGGGGAGTGCCCAAGATAGGTATGATTGTTTCACCTATATTGAAAATATTCAACCAAAAGATAAGTAGCGAAAATCTGGAAATTTCAGGGCATTAATAGTAGTTTCAGGTACTATATCTGCCCGTTAAGTCCCTGTTAAGTGAATATTTGCAGTTTTATATTAATATTTTCCTATTTTTATATCCTCTTGCACTGTGACCCATACCAACAGCAGAAACTGACTAAATGGGGGAAAAGAACTGACTACACAAAAGTGAAAAGCACAAAGTAAATAAACGGGAAAAAAACGTTATAAATTTTTCATTTCTAGTCATTGTAGGCCTTGTTGAGACTAGAGACAAGGGTGAGTTTTTAGAAATGTGTTAGCTGACATTAGAATTGGATGCTGTCTAGAAACTAGTTTAGATAGGTTTTAACGCCTTTAAAATTGTGTTAACATATCATGACTTATCCAATTTAAAAACACCCACTTCTTTCCCTAGTGTAGCTAAGGCATTAAGATTAAAAAAATAGAAAACACAACAGAGAAAAAGGTTTAGAGAAGCATAATTTGGTTTTTTGGTTTTTTTTTTAAGTGGATGGTGTCCCTGTAAAGGAAATACTGCTTATCCTTAGATTTCTAGTCTAATCATTTGAAGTGTTGATTGGTTAGTACTGGTACAAGAACAAACTAGGACTAACATTTATTTCTGTTTGCCTAACATAGAAGAGTCACGTGTAATTACTGTAAAGTAACTTATGTGTGTTGGAAAATGCAAAGAAAACGTTGCAATAGTAGCAATCTGCATTAATGTTTCTGTAAATTTGTTCGACATCTGTAGTGGTGGTAATTTGTAGAATGCTGCCTGAAGATAAATGTTAAAGACAACTGACCAAGTGTACAGATTGTAAAGATTTTTTTACATATAAGTAAGTTTTCTTTGTGTAATATTTATATTATAAAAGTTGCTAAAAACAACTAATTAATGCCTATTGTAATTTTTTTTGTCCCATAAGCATCCAAAGCCTTTTTCTCTGGCAGACTTGCCTGATGCCTAAAATACATCCAACAAGATCTCTACTCTGGAATCAGCATCTCTGCATGATGAACTAGGTGCATCAGGATATTTCTTTCACCACTTCCATTCCCATTCATCTTCCTTCAGTCTAATATCTGACACACATATGGAGGACAGATTGACATCTGAATGGTCTTTTCCATTTTTAACTACTACAATCCTTACTTTTGAACTCTGCCTCTCTTTACTCATGCAAGTTACTATGTTTTCTCAAAAGCTGTTACTTCTGAAACTCCGCAGTTGGCCAAGACTTTTGCCACACTCATCTTCCAGGCACGAAGGCTTTGTCTTCATTGACACAAAGCCTTTTTTCCCTCCAGCAAGATAACTGATGCACATTAATTATCTCACTGTAAAATCCTAAGTAGAGACAAAAGTTTGGAGTGTTTGCTGAGGCAGCTAGGTGAGGTTGCACCATATCCCACTTATGATTGACCTCACCTAGTTTATCTTAACAGTAAAACTAAAGAGCCTTGCTTCCATTATGCTTTCACAGGATAGATAAAGCTTATTAGTTATTCCATTGGGGGTGGACGGACGACTATACAAACATGCTATGCTTTCATCTTTATGTTCAAAACTGTCTCCTTTTCAAGGACAGAACTTGAGACAAATTAAACATTATGCCATTTTGACTAGTACAGTAGCCTGCCTAGAAATGTGTTAATGTATTCATCCCACCAATCCTTGTGAGGCTTTTATTTTTCATAAAATACTTTGAAAAGCACATCACACCCAGCTCAATTAAAATTAGGGGCTACCAGACCAAGCAGAACTGTCTCAAGAATTCAAAATGGCAGGCCTCAAGATATTTCTTTTCTTCCCATTAACTCAAAGTTAGTTCTTCCATTCTTGCAAGCTACCAATGGGAGACCATTCTTTAAAGTACAGAAGCAATGTATGACAGATCTCAACCACACTGTATAAAAGACGCAAACAAACTTTAAATACAGTACTTTAATAGCTGTGAACACTGAAAAATAAAGTGTTTTCTTAAATCCTGAAAATAATTTTTTCTCCACTCTCAAACAACCCTCCCTCCCCCTACATTTTGGATGGATGATCACTAAATGAGAACGTTTTAAAAAAATCAAATGTTCACAAACATATACAACAAAATCCACATTACCCTCCCAAAACACAAGCTGTATTTACTCAAAACCAAAGTCTTAAATTCATTGTTCAGGACAGAAACATAAAAAAAGAGATTGTGAGATCAGGTTTAAATCAAATCTATTTTTAGAAGATTTTATTGCATCTTTTGAAAGTTAAAAACATACAGAGAACAGGGGAGACAATAATGTCATCTCTGAAGTGTACATACTTGTTCATTTTATTGTTTTTACTTTCTTAACTCTTCAGATTTAAGAAAAAAAACCACACCAAATTTATTTCACTTTTATTTTAGATCTGGTCTACATGCTGAAGGTGCACGGATATAACTAAAGGTGTGATGTTGCACCGATTTAGTTAAACTGGTACGACTTTGTGTGGCCACTCTTACATGGGTTTAAACTTGATTTATGTCTGTTTAGCATCTCCCCATCAATCCTGTCACAGGCATGCTAAGCTAGTTCAAATCCAATGTAAGAGTGGCTACAGACAGCTATGCCTGTTTAACTAAAAACCAGTAAGATATTTCACCTTTATTTAAACTGTTGCAACTATAGCATATAGACAAGCCCTTAGATTATCCTAGCCTCGGCCTCTTGGTGCTATTCAGATGTCACTTGTAGCAGAAGTCACCAAAACACTACTTTGGGACAAACAGGCAGAATTTCAGCTTAGGGACTGTATAGGAGAGAAAGGGAAACTGTTCCCTTCCTTTCCTTTCCCTCCTGGCTCTTCTTCTACAGAGCCAGCTTGGGAACAGCAGAGTTCTGTATTGAACTTCTGTCCCCATCCTGACCAAAGTATCTGACAGGACAGAGCTAAGCTAAACATACCTGGAAACACTGCTCTCCACACTCCCTACCTCCTTCTCTCCCTAATGCAGCAGGAGGCTGTCAGTGGCTCCCCTCTTACACAAGAAGCATGTGTAGGAGAGGAGCTGGTGGTGATGTTGTGTAGCACCAGTAGCTGAGAGAAACAGTCAGCTGACAGCTACAATAGGCCAGGAGCTGCTGATGGTTAGCTAACTTTCCTAATTCTATGAACAGCTTTTTCAAAATAGTGCCCTTTGTTTGCTCATGACCTCCTTCATGTAGGATTCAAAAGGTTTTCTGCTCACACGACAGTTCAGTGCACAGTCATCTTACTCAGCCTTCTGGGGCTTATGTGCTACAGAAGACCATGTAAGTGACCGACTGACTAGGTGCGATGGTTGGGGAAATTTTCCATCATGGGTAACAGGGTCTGATTTTAAAGTAAGTTTCATAGAATGCCACTTTTAGCAGATCATTTTCATTTTACCTATCAAGGTTCATCACAAATCAGCTTTTACAATGTAAGTTTTTGGCTTTGAAATATTTTTATACATTATATATAAATACAGCATAGCTTTGTTTTGCTGACCATGGAATAGCATGGATTCAATACATCACTTGGAAACAATGAAGCTTTTTTGTTTTAAATTTTTTAGAATATTTTAGATTAATTTCTGAAGTTACCTTTTTTTCAATTGTCCCATACAGAGGACTGAAAGAAGACAAGATGCTGGAACCAGCATTCTACAGTCCTTTTAAAGCATATAAAAATAAGCATGGCCTACAAAGCCAAATTCCCCCTAAATCACTTCCTGTATTCTGGGTATGACAGGCAATAATTAAAGAGATCTGAACATAAAACACTGAAAAAGGAAAATTCATTGTTTCTATTCACTTTTCTGAAGTCTGTTATTTAAAAAACTAAACTGTTTAAGAATACACACGTGAGCAGTGCAAAACGAGGACTACTTTAAGACATCACATTTCTGTATAAAATAAATGTTCAGTTGACTAACAGGATTCAATGATAATATCAGGGATCAAATGCAGTGATTCATTAATGAAGAGATCATAATTAATTTTCCTATCATAACACTAATCCATTGCTAATATACACACCTCCTGCTACCAGTAAAATTACAACCACGTTTTGTCAGTTGTTAGTATTTACAATGTTGTTGTTAGTATCTTCTGTAACCTCCTCCTCCTCCCCTTCCACCATATGGATCTCCATAGCCACCTCTACCACTGTAACCTCCCCTTCCCCCATAGTCTCCCCGTCCTTGGAAACCACCTCTCCCACCACCACTGAAGCCACCACCTCCTCCTCTGCCACCTCCTCCCCCCCAACCACCCCTCCCACCACCACCACCACCTCCTCCTCCCCCCCAACCACCCCTCCCACCACCTTCTTGTCTCTTCTGCCAAGGGGGCATTTCAGGAGGTGGTGGTTCAATCTCAGTTGGTCTGCCTCCACGGTCTGGCACTCTCCCCATCAGGACCTGTGTAGAGAAATACACAATGCTTATGTTTACATAACAATAAGGCTGCTGAAAGGATACAGAAGTAATCTTGTGGATTAAGAGCACCTGCCTACTCATCACAGGGAATGCAATCCTACCCAGAGCAATCTGTGGGAGTTCGGACTTCCAGGTTATCATCCCATGTCTGCCAGACTTCCCATGTGACAATAGACAGCCTCTCAGAGTCAGTTTTCCATCAGTACCACCAGCTAGCTACTGCCTAGGGTGCTCAGGGTTAATTGTTTATAGTGAGCTTTGAGATTTTTTTTAAATCACAGGTGCTACATAAGGGCGATCAATGCTCATGGCCCCTTAATCCTTATATTATGATGCTGTTTAAATTCAACCAGAATGGCAAACATCAGTTCAAATCCCATCAGAAAATACCGCACGAACAGCTACAGTGGGTAGCATATATAATCTGACAAAACGGGTAACCATATGCAACTATAAAATGTTCATTGCTTTCTTTTCAATCAGGCATTACTGATGCAGTGTAGAGAACTGAAAAAGCAACCCAGTCCATAATGCAATGCTATAGTAGCACCTTCAAGTGAAAAGTGGTGTCTTGAGATTCACTTGACATGAACTGATGTATAAAGAAAACATTATTTGGAAAAAAATAGTCACACAGCATGTCATTCTAACATGAAGAGACACTGTACTCTAGTCAGCTTACTTCTAAGCTGTCATGCAGAAAGACATGACAGTTTTAGTTACCCAAGTACCCTGTTGATAATTTTCTTGTTTTCAGAGGTTCCCTCTCACCCCACCATAATGTATACCAACATGCAAGCTACTCAGATCACTCTCAGTCAAAATAGCATTAACAGGTATACTGGATACTAAATTAGTATTTACAAAAACAAGGAAGCATGTGTCAAGTAAACCCCTGGATTCCAGTTGGCCACTCATGTGATGTCCTGGGATCACTCTCATGACAAAGGGATATACCAGTTTTGTTTGACATACAACCCTTGGGTCTTACTCTTTCATTACTATTCAGGACACTGCCTGATCCAAATCTAATGTCTCCTCTTGTTTCCATCTCACTCTCGTTCTGCTGCTTCTCAGTTTCTTGCTCTTTTGACCCACGCACACTTCATGATCTAACCGAACCACCCACTTCCCAAGTATTCCAAAGCCAACCCTCCCCTAAGTCTGCCTGTGTCCAACCTGCAATACCCATCCCTTTCAACTGGCTCCTACACCCTGCAATTACTACCGTATTCCATTTGCACCCCATTCCATCTGCTTCTACTTTCCAAACCCTCAGCAATCTGCCCCCTTTGCTCCATCCATCACTGCAATTAACATAAAATAGGAATCCTGAGCAAGATTCCAACTTACCCCTAAAATAAATAAGAAACATGGGGACTGTAGTGGTGATTATGTATTCCTTCTAAAAAGTCTTTGGAAGTTTGTAGATCGGTAGTTAAGAAGTAATTTGTTTCATCTTCATTTGAGTAATTATGAAAAAAATTATAATGAACTAGTAACATTGTTTGTAGTTATTGAGTTTCATCATTCATATGTAGCTATCACATTTACATAGGTAAACCACAATATTTTTTTTTTAATTTTGTAGTAAGAATTTCATTCCCATAGACGCCTGTTGTGCCTAGTTTCAACAAAAAGTTTTAAATTTATCAATGAGTTATAAATCTCAGAACATTAGGCCATAATGAAAACCCTTTTAAATCCTTAGCTGTTATGGTATGCATAATATTTCTGTGATGGAAGGAATTACAAAACCCTGATATTTAGTAGTATAAGGCCTTCATCCTAGAAACACTTAAGCATATGCTTAACTTCAGACAAATGTAAAGTTAAGCATGTGCATAATTGGGGCCCATTGTTGTAAATAAAGTTCCAAGAATAAATAATACATTTGGACATATTGGCTAATACATTTAGCTACAAGTCCTGAAATAGACTATAAACCCTATGGAGATCCCTTTACAGCTTTGGGGCTTTACACTATTAAAAAAAACACTTGTCACTATTAAAATGAACCAAAGATCTATCAGCAATAAATATGTACAAAAAATAACATTCCCCAGATAATCCTGTTTCTAATTAGGCAGTAGAATTAGATGTTAATGAAATAAAATGGTGGGAAAAAACTGTCAGAAATAAATGACAAAGTCATTTTAAATGAGAAGCAGGTGGGGGAAAACCATCCAAAGCTGGATTTAGCAAGGTATAAAAAAACCCCTAAAGATTAATATTTTCAATAGCAAGCTATTTTCTGATTAAAGTTCATGTCATTTTATGATTTTGGAGAGCAGTTAAAAGTGAGAATCTTTTTTCCATTATGTTTTAATTACAGGAGTATGGTATATGGTTCAAATAACTCATTTGCATGTAATTATGACCATAATATTTCTTAACCATGGAGACCACTTTCATTAAATAGTTACACAAATTGTGACAAGCATATTGATCCTCAACTGCGATTTCAAAATATCAGACAATTTACATTGATCAGGCAAGTGCCTCAATAATATGAAGCCTCAGTTCCTCACATTCCCAATTTCAAGTTCTGCTGGTTGAGCAATCTGGAAATTCACTTCATTTCACTAGTTCATTAAAAGAATAATCTCAGCAAAGTTTCTCCTACTCAAGAAATAATGTACACTAACATCTCTTGTGACTTGAATCCCTGTTAGTGAAGCTACAATTAGCACTGATGACCAATGACAAATTCAGTTTTTCTCTGAGGTCCTCCTTGCAAGAAAATGTTTGGATGCTCTTCAGATTTCTCAAGATTCCTTGCAGGGCTGCACAAATCCACTTTGACAGTCTCTACTGACTAGAAGATTTTGTAGCAAATCCAGGGAATCAAAAAGTGATATCTGATCATTTTTTTCTTAAAGTATCCAGGCTTGCCATTTCTACAATTTTCAGAGTAACAGCCGTGTTAGTCTGTATTCGCAAAAAGAAAAGGAGTACTTGTGGCACCTTAGAGACTAACCAATTTATTTGAGCATGAGCTTTCATGAGCTACAGCTCACTTCATCGGATGCAGCATCGGATGCATCCGATGAAGTGAGCTGTAGCTCATGAAAGCTCATGCTCAAATAAATTGGTTAGTCTCTAAGGTGCCACAAGTACTCCTTTTCTTTTTGCATTTCTAAAATGGGTTTCTTCTGCTCTGTAGCTTCAAAAAAGCAGGCCCAAACCTGTTAGCTTCCAGGGAAGGCTAGGCTGCCTCTTTGAGAAATCTGCCCAATGAAGCGGCTTCCGAAATTGGAAAATGTGTAAGGATTCTTATGAGAGACAAGGTGGCTGAGGTAATATCTTTTGTTGGACCAACTTCTGTCAGTGCGAGAAACAAGCTTTCAAATTTACACAGAGCTCTTCTTCAGGTCTGGAAAACTTACTCAGGCCAGGTCTACATTTCAGACCTATATCGGTATGACTATGTCACTCAGGGATGTGAAAAATCACACTCCTGAGCAACATAATTATACTTACCTAACCGCTGTGTAGATAGCACTATGTCAATGGGAGAGCTTCTCCAGTTGAGACAGCTACCAGCTCTTGGGGAGGTGGATTAACAATGCCAGTGGGAGAAACTCTCCTGTCAGCATGGTAATGTCTTCACTAAAGTACTACAGGAGCTCAGCTGCACACCGCTGCAGCACTGTACATGAAGACAAGCCCTGAGTAAGTTTCCCAGACCTGAAGAAGAGCTCTGTGTAAGTTCAAAAGCTTCTCTCTCACAGCAACAGAAGTTGGTCCAACAAAAGATATTACCTCACCCACCTCGTTTCGCTAATATCCTGGGACCGACACGGCTACAACAGCAAGGATTCTTGTGACATTTATGGCCATTTCCTGCAATATTCTGGAGAAATCTTATTGAAGTTTAAAGTACTTTAGGAGTTCGTTGTATTAAAAATACAGCTGGTTTATGTATTACTGTGGGGCTGTATGAATATCTTTAAGAGGAAGACAGGATTAAGGTGATCTCTAGGAAGTACTGTGAGCTTCAAAAAACTATGCTGAACAATGTAGCAGACACAAATGATCTTTTGGGACAATATGTCTGAAGTGGAATTCCTAGGAAATACTTGGAGGAAGGGACTGTAAACTCCCATCTACATATTCAGCCTTTGGAACTTCACCTTGAGGGACCTTTGGGCTGCTGATCACCTGTTACCTGACAAAAGAGACACGGGAAGTAGTCTGTGCAACAAGGTGGATCCTGGCAAGTTGATACTACGGACCCCGCTGTCCACTTCCTGACTCCCAGCTTCGTCCCCAGTTCCTGCCTTCAATGCTGCCCTGTTTCCGGCTCCTGTCCTTTGTCTTGTTCCAGGCCCTGAACACTGTCGGCCTGGTGACTGACTGCTCCGGCTCAGACCCTAGACTATGGCTCTTTGACTTCCAACTCAGCAGTGTCCCTTGGCTTCAGCTCCTGTTTTTTGTATGACCTCGGTTTCCACTTTTGGCTCAGACACCTGGCTCCTGATTCTGGACCTACCCCTTGGCCTCGGGTTCCTGACCACCAGGCCAAACCACCCACAACTCGGTCGCTGGGCAGAAGGTCCTGGTGGACGCAGCTGTCTATGGAGGGCAGCCCGGAGCCTGCGCTACAGCCTCCTCAGGGGAGGACGACGAAGAGGCCAAGGGGGGCGGGTGTCTCCTCCGCACCCCTAGAAGTGGGTCGACTGGCCGAGGCTTCCGGCACTCTTGGTTCAGATGTGGCCGATCAGGAAGCTCCAGACTGCTCACTTTGGGCTTGCTGGTATGCCCACAGGGTCCAAAACGGCCACTGAGTGGGTCCTTACCAGTGCGCCTGCCATGGGCCTGCCCCCACATCAGGGCGTCCACGGTCTGACCGGCACCACTCCCACTCCGAATACCGAGACCCCATCTCCGAGCCTGAGGAACGGGATCAGGACCACAAGGGCCAGGGAGGTTCCGAGCGCACCTGCTCTGGCGAACGGCGCCAAGAAGCTGGAGAGCGGCATCCTAAGGCTGGGGAGTGGTGTCATGACCTGGAGCAGTGCTGAGATGGTGAACTGCGGCAAGATCGGTGCTGAGTCTGGGACCTACTCCACGAAGGCGACAGCTGTACAGAGCGGCGCCACGTTCAGGAGCGGTGCTGGAAGTCTGACCGGTGCCATGAGTGCGACCAGTGCTGGGACTCCGAGCAGTGCCAGGACCTTGAACGGTGCCGAGGTTCAACCCACGGTCAGATCAATGCTGGCTTGCCTCGAGACTGTGCCACACGCTGAGGCACCGGACGCTTGTTGTGGAGAAGAGGAGACCCCTATGCTGTCATGGCAACGAGGTCCCTCGCAGCCGCAAAGGTGTCAGGGGTGGACGGCAGCTGTACTTCCACAATGCTGTGGGTCGGGGTGTCCAATGGCATTGGACTCAACGGCTCCCCTTGCAGGGCTGAAGTCGGCAGTGCCGCGTCCACAGCCTTTGCCCCCGGGCGCTCCTCTCTGCAGGGGTGGCTCTACCAGTTTTGCTGCCCCAAGCAGTCACCACCGAATTGCTGCTGCACCCGAAAGAGCGTCGGAGCTGCTGCCGAATTGCCGCTGCGGGACACGGACTGCCGCCCCATTCTGAATGCCACCCCAAGCACCTGCTTGGAAAGCTGGTGCCTGGAGCCGGCCCTGCCTCTTTGGGACGCGCCCAATTGGCCAGCTCCAGTGGGGTGGGCCTCCATGCAGGAGAGCCGCTCTTCTCCTGCTTCTGGAGCGGCCGATCTCAGCTGGAGTCCATCCATGGTGCCGCTTCCACCACTGCCACCGGGGCGCAGAGCACCGAAGAACTCAGTGCCGGGTCCTGCTGCACCGAAGGAGGCTGGGGTCTAAGCAGCTCCTTAAGAGGTGGCACTTAAGATGAAAGTCCCGCTCCTTTTTGGTCCTAGGATGAAACCCCTTACAGATCCTGCACTTTTTGGCTTGGTGAGGCTCCCCCAGACACTTCACACAAGAGTCGTGGAGGTCGCCCGTTGGCATGGGCTTGTCGCAGGATATGCAGGGTTTAAATCCCGGGGATTTGGGCACGAGAGCCCTCCCAAAGGAAAGCAATCGGAGCAGAGGGAAACCCCCAACCCAACTGCTACTAACTACAACAAAATCAAAAAAGAAACTACAAAAAAGAACTACAATTAGAATCAAGCTAAGGAAATGTAAGAACTTGCTAAGCAAGACGCCACAGTTCCAATGACCATCATGGGCGCTAAGAAGGAACTGAGGGGGCGCTGGGTTGGCAGGGTCATATATTGAGTGCCATGCAGGCGCCACTCCAGGGGGCTCCACAGCCGACCCAATGGATGCTGCTAGGGGCACCGTTCCCCCTAAGCTGTGCGCGTGCGCACACAGATCCTAAACCCTGTGCATGTGGCAAAAACACCGCATGCACAAAAATTTGCACTGAAGAAATTTTTTGCACACACGGCCTGTCAAAAATTAGAGGGAACATTGGCTAGGGGAAAAACTTTGTGACAGCCATGTGTGCAGTGCGCGCACACCTAATTGGAATCAATTTGAGCAATCACTCGAAGAAGAAATGTATTTCTTGCACCCCTCAGAAGCAGAGCAAAGGCTTATGGGAGTCAGGGGTAGCAGAGAAACGGAGGGCGAGGGAAGCAGTTGCTGGGAAGGAGCCTGGGAAAGAACCTGAAGGATTGTTGGGTGTAGATGGAAGAAGTATGGAACAGGGTTTTTTGTTTTATTTTGTTTGCTGGGGGGGTGTTAGTGAGCCTCCCCCATGCATACTCTGGCTGATCCCTAGCCTCTCCATTCAGTCAGGCACATCTGCCCCTATCCCCATGTGTCTCTACACCCCAACTCAGCCACCCCCTTCTCCCTGTCCCCATGAATCCCTGCACTCCCTCTTAGCTACCCCTCCTCCCCGCATCCCACGTATCCCTCCACTCCCCTCGCCCCATCCCCATGTGTCCCTGCACCCCCACTCAGCCACCCCTCCTCCCCCTGTCCCCATGTGTTCCTGCACCCCCCTACCCCCCATGTGGCCCTGCACCCCCACTCCCATTCAGCCCCTGGCTCAATGCGGTCACCCCACTAGCCCCTGTGCCTCTGTCCCAGTCTATAGGACACCCCCTCAGAAGCCCAGCCTGCCCTGCACTGTCCCCCCTCATCATAACCTCTCATCTAGCCCCGCAAGCAGGGCACTGTGAGGAACACAGCCTCTCCACAGCTGGCTGCTCCAGTCTGAGAGCCAGCTGCCCTCTGTTCTGGCGCCACAGCAGCCCTTGGTGGGTGAAAGGTGTAACTACAGCACCTCCCCTGCAGAATGTATATTTTCTCCGGGGGGGGTGCGGGGGGTGGGGGAAATCTATAGGGGACATGAATTCTGCACGCCTGCAGTATTCCCCCAGGAGTAGCCTCTAGTAGTGATGCAGAGGTGTCAGCAGCCCATGATCTCCATGGTCCCAGATTCTAGCCCTACAGACCCTTGCACATTAACAGTGTTTGGCTTTGGGGGGAAAAAAAAACGGTAAATTTATTGTCTGATGTGAAACTCTGACACTATATTTGGCAAAACCCTTGGGTCAAGTGTAAGGAACAGTTTATCTCTATGAAAAATGATAAATGGCAGGTCTGCCATCAACGCATACAATTCACTCAGCCTCCTAGCAGATGTTATAGCAAAAATAAACAATATTAACAGATAAAGAAAGAAGACTCTTGGCAAGGTTTCAAAAGGAAGCTGCATAAGCACAGACAAAACTTAAGATCCCATGCTGCAACAGTATCTCTCAAGAAAGGAGACCTGTTACATAACCCCTTTAAGAACTTTTTAACTGCACCATGCGCAAATAATGATCTACCATCCATAAAGACAAAATAAGCTGACAGAGCCACCAAGTGGATTCAGAAAAGAATCATAACCCTTTAGGCTTTAAATAGATCACATATTCCAAAACACAGAACAGAGGCAGTAACTGCAACTCAAAATTACACTGTATTGTAAAAAGAGACAAACTGAGCCCACTGCAAGTGACAACATTTTCTTGCAGACTGCTTTCTAAAGGTAAGCAATAATTCTGAACCATTACTGAACAGGATTGCTCTTCCACTAGTCAGAGTCTGACAAACCAGGCCATCAGATGAAGAGACTGAGGATACGGATGAAGAATTCTGCCATACTATTGTAACACCAGGTACAAAGACAAGGGAAGCAGTCAATACACTCCTCCTGACAGCTGAAGCAGGTCTATATCCATATACCATCGCTGTCCTTGCCAAGCCATGTGACCCAAATTAACCTTGCCTTGTCCTATCTCATGTTCTTCACCACCTTCTGAATTAATGGAAAGGTGGGGGGGGGAGGAGGGAAGTAAAGTAAAAGCTTTGTTATCCGGCACGTTGGAGGAATGAGGGGTGCTGGTTAGCTAAAAATTCTGGTTAACTAAGAATTATACTTACTAATGGGTTGGGGCGCGGTAAGGAGTGCGGGGCATGGGCTCTGGGAGGGAGTTTGACCATGGGAGCAGGCCCAGGGCAGGGGGGTTGGGTGGGGGAGGGGTTTTAGGGTACCAGTTCTGGGCAGTGCTGACCTCAGGTGGCTCCCTGCAATTGGTGACATGTCCCTGCTACTCCTAGGCAGAGGTGTGGCCGGGGGCTATGCACGCTGCCTCCACCCATTGGCTGCGGAGCCAGCACTCAGGGTGGGGGCAGCGCACAGACCCCCCTTGGCCATTCCTCCACCTAGGAGCAGCAAGGACATGTCGCCGCTTGCTGTGCTGTCAGCAGTGCTGACCAGGGTCCCTTTTAGACTGGGCGTTCTGGTCGAAAACGAAATACCTGGCAACCCTATTGAAAATTTGTACTGGGAGAGATCAGAAATGCTGGTTTCTAAAGCTTTCCAGTTGGTAAAGTGCCAGATAATACAGCTTTTACTGTATACAGAAGCCACTTTCCCCAGTGCACTAGGAAAGTAGGAGATAGACCAGTTGTCCTTTTCTACTCTTGGACAAAAGAGATGACACTTCTGTGACGTTATCTGATTAAAATATGGCCACGTAGATCATTGTTACCACCGCTGTTATATAATTGCAACAAGTCTTATACAAAGTATGTCAAGTATAGGGTCTATACAAAAGTTACGATTTGCTGAATATGATTATCCAATTTGTATGCATGTATCATTTTTGTATTTGAAGTTATGAGTATTGGCTCTCTCTCTATATATATATATATTTCAAATGCGTTTGCTTTTGGGTAGCACCCACAAGGTATTTAGCCAGCACATTGTGAAGGAACTATTTAAGCTGAATGGTCCATCAAAGAACACTTAACTCACAATGGAAGATGCCTATCTACACTTAATGGACTTTCCTGTGAACGTTCTAACTGGAATATGGATAATGACTTCTGCTATGACTAAGCCAAGCATGCATGGACATGTGACTTGCTCATGTGACTCCAACCACCATCTTGTTACCTGTAATTTTCAACAGTGAGAACAATGGAATTCCCTTCACTTGGCAGATGCTGTAAAAGGCCCTGGAAACATCTCTATTTGGCCTCTTTCTTGCTTAAGACCCTGGACTATGAGCTTATACTAATGGGAGCATTCTAAGCAAAGGACTGAGGACCTTCTAATGATTTGGAAGCAACCAGAGATTTAACAAGCCAGCAGTTTATTCCATCACCACTATAAGCCTGAACCAAGAACTTTGCATTTATTGTATGTATTTGATTCCTTTAACTAATTTTAACTCTCACCTCTCATTCTTTTTATAAACAAACCTTTAGATTTTAGATCCTAAAGGATTGGCATCAGTGTGATTACTGGATAAGATCTGAGTTGTATATTGACCTGGGTGTGTGGCTGGTCTTTTGGGATCTGAAGAACCTTTTGTTTGATGAAGTTGGTTTTAAATAACCACTCATCATTAAGTCTAGTGTCTGGGTGTTGAATCCAAGACTGGAATACCTATGGAGGCTGCATTTCTGACTTGTTAGCCAGTGAGGTGAGCCAGAATTTTACTTTTGTTGCTGGTTTGGTATATCTCATGGAAGAATAACCACCAGTTTGTGGGTGGGGGGGGAGGGAGGGGTGTCTACCCTTTTCCCTAGCAGATTGTCCTGAATTTGGTATTCTCAGTTGTGATCCAAGAAGGCACGGTGACAACTTTTTGTTGAACCTGGCTGCAAACCGGCCTACAACACTTGGTCCTTTAACGACCACTCATGCATCTGAGAGCTGTCCCTGCTTAATTGATCTGCCAAACACATTGCTCTCCCTTGCTAAACACGGGGCCATCAGGAAGACATTGTGTGTTTATCTGCCCTCTTAGAGATAGGTTGGCAGGAAGCAAGAGCTGCCCAAACTAGTTTAACAGGTTGCAAAAGTCCATCCTATTTCTCGAAGGAGCTCCTAAAATGTTAACTACCAGATGTGATGTTTCATACTGTAAATTAAAACACACTAACTATATTATCTAATTATTAACTAGTTATCTAATATTAATAGACTATTCCTATAAGACACTACAGTAGGAGAAAACCCTGGATCCTCAGGAACAGACTGTTCACTTCGTCTGGTGCTGAGGTTGGAAGAAACAAGGAGCCCCCTTTTATGCCCTTCCCCTCAGAACATTAGCAAACATTGAGGGGAGGGATAGGTGGGAGTGCATGAGCATTCCAACAGGCACTGCTTGGAGAAGATTCAACAGTTGGGCTGCACTGGTCAGTGCATTACCCATAAGCAGGAATATACTGGGCCACTCAAAGAATCATCAGGTACCATCTTTCACACAGGCTCACCATCCTTTCAGTGGGATTTTTTTTTTTTTTTTAAACAGCAGTGCAACTTCAAGAGCAGGCTTTTAATGCTAATTAGTTGCAGGCTGTATTCAGAAACTAGACTGAGGTACCACAATGTACAGTCTTCTGAAGGAGATATCTGCTGAAGTTTGGATGGCTAACATGTTAAGTCTCATGAACACATGCAGAGACAGACAAGTTGCTACCTTGCAGATTTCTTCAAATGAGGAGTTCTCTGCCCAGGAAAGGGATACTGCTCTGCTCTGCTGACTTAACTTTTACCTAAAGGTTTTAGAGCTTTCGTTTTGCAAGCCTTCTTGATGCAAAATTTTAACTACCTAATAGATACCTTCTTTACCTCATGGGTGTTATAGTACAACTAGGACACAAGACTTTCTACAGGCCTGTGATCTTATATGTTTTGAGCACCCTGCAGACATTTAGCATGCATCATTGCCTTTCTTTGGGGTGTTCTGGTTTGGTGCAGAATTGGGAAAGAATCATCTCCACTCTGTGAAAGACACAGTGAAACTTTTGGAATTAAACCAGGCTCCAGGAAGAATACCTCTTTATCAGCACTGAAGGTACAGTACTGTGACTCCACCAATAATTCTCCCAGTTCCCAAGACTTCCATTGCTCAAGTGATAGCCACTTGTGATGCTCCTTCAATGGAGAAGTAAATCAAAACTAATGTGTCCAACTACAGATTCAACTTCCACAGGGCTCCCCTATATATTTCCAGAAGGTTAAATAGGGAGACTGCTGTGAAAAAGCACTTGATATAAGGGGAAGACTCCTAGAACTATTCACCGCCAATATGCTGATGAATGCTTTTAGAAAGCGTATGCCTTCAGTTTAAATCGCCAGACTACCCCAGCAGTATTCCAGAATTAGAAATGTATTTGATGCTTTGATTCTTCATGTTCTTCTCTACACCATGAAGCACAACTGAACCAAATTTTAGCATATTCCAAGTCTGTTTATTTTTTTCCTCAAAGCTAGGAGACTGTTAATTGCTTCCCCTCTCCCAACAGTTGTTTCTATTTAGCATCTACACTGTTGAGTATCCATAGGTTTAGGTGCACTACCAATCCTTGATTTAGGAGATCTTTCAAAAGTGACAGAAAGAAAAAAAAAGGACAGTACCATCTTATCTAGAAATAATGGTGTTCTGGTATAGGCTTGGTACTTCTGTGGTCCCCAGCATCATAGCATTCATAAATATTAAAGGAGTCATCTTTACAACAAAAATGTGAAGTATATCCCCAATTTTACAGAAGGGAAACCCAGACACAGAGAGATTAAGTGATTTGCCCAAGATCCCCAGGAACTGAACCCAGATCTCCTGGGACCTAGTGCCTCAATCACAGTACCGTCCTTCCTCCCTTAAGTTCAGTGGGTTCTCCTTTGATAGGGAGCCTGCCAACCCTGCCTAACTGCAGTAGTAGGAGAGGCTTAGCTGGCTCTTTCGGTAGAAGGTTGCCTTTGAATGGCTGTCCAATTAATCCATAAGTTTAGCAATGGCTGAATCAACTATTGGGAGGGTGACAGTCTGATTTTTTGTTTTGTACCAGCACAAGATTTTTTTTAGACAGATTAGAGAGCCTCTTAATCTTGTTTAGTTAAATTGGAGTGGGAATTACCACATGCTTTTGTAATTATTAGAGGTATACCGAGCTCTCTTCTGGAAGTTGAGGGAAAGATTTTTTTATTTATATGACTGAGATTCAGGACCCACAGGGATGACCAGCTCTGCTTCCTAGCTTTATCCTGAAAGGAATCTCTCCTCTGAGAGAGGAGATCCTGAAGCAGACAGTTCATTCTTATACTCAGGCTCGCTCCAAGTTGCATATGTGACCTGCTCAGAGAAAACAGGATGGTGGACCATCTGTTGTTGCTGCTGCTGGGAGGCAGTGAACTGGCAAATTTTCCAGAAGAGAGTCAAGCATTTGTCATACCCAGGGACTGACAGATTTGGTCCTGCCTCCTGAAGCATAAGAAAGGAATACCACTGTAGGAGGCGTGAGATTCTAAATCCTCCTTTTTCCATCCACTGCAATTCTTATCTAGAATTATTTTATCTCAGTGCGAAAGTGACTGTAGGTCTATATATACACACACTACTTACCTCCTAAGGACGCATGTAGGGTATGCGTAGTTACGCACCACAATGAAAAGCAGGCTATGTTCACACTGCAGTGTATAGCTACATGTAACAGTGAAAGGCTCTGGCATGGGGGAGGCAGAGCAGAAAAGCTCATCAGTGTGGAATTGTCAGAGCCTTTCCTTGCTGCTGGAGTCTTTCACTGCAGCAGGGCAAGGATCCTGCAGCAGGGAGGCAGTGGGACACCACACTGCTAAAAATAGCAGTGGAGACAGGGAAAGCACAGCAAGGGTGAGTAGAAAGCCCTATAGGGTTCATACCCACACAGTTCCAGAGAGTCTTTACTTGCCTAAGCAATGCCTCACCATCTGCTGCTATTTATACCCGTACGGGGCAGGGGTGTAGTGTATGTACTTTACAGGCCAACAAAAGGAGTGTGCAGTGTACTTTGTAACAAAAACTAGGACAATGGAGCTGTAGTGATGCTTATGGGAGTGCTGCTGCCCTTCCTTTTCAAGTGCACTAAATACAAGCAGTTTGCAAAAAGAAGGAAAACCGTATTACAGAGGATAAGCAAAAGTCAACATTCTTGCTAAAGATATCATTAATTACACATTATCAGTTATACCACATTACTTTCAATAGCTCTGTGAATCCACAAGAGAAAGAAAAGTATACCTTATTGATGGCACAGGCTGTCTTTTCTCGTGTAGATCCACTACTTGTCCTTATGATCTTTGATAAGTCTTCTCGAGCAGCAAGAAGGTGAGCAAACGTAATGGTTGTTTTAGGAGACAGTGCGTAACGCTTGGGCTGATAAATTCTCGCTATGTCATCTGTTTTAACCTAAATGATAAAGTCAAATATAATTCAGTTGCTAAGTATTTCATGCATAAAAATTCAAACGCTCAATGGCTGTTCGTGTGCTGTTTGGTGACTTACACACAGAGCACAAAGTTTAGACATTCAAACTACCTTAGTAAAAACAGTGCCAGTCACTCTTATAAATGTCTCCTGGCCTTGCTCACAACAATCAGCTACTGTTCACAAAAAAATGGTAATACAGATGTTTCATTAATGCTGAATCCTAGTATTACCTGTCACAAATTGACATGGTCTAGTCCATGCCCCATCCTGTAACCAGTCCCTTGTGAGTGACCCCTTTAATGTGTCAAACCCCAAGGGTCCACACAGTTCTACAGGGGAAGGCCCACAGCGTCCATGGGTCCAAAACTGGGCCTTTGAATACTAGCCATCCCTGTTTCTCTGTGGCTCCTTGCAGCAAATCCAGCCAAGCCGGAAGCCTGCAGGAGGCTTGTACTGTACCCCTTCATGGTGCAATGCTCTCAGTATGTATATGCAGGCAGCCTTTTCAAAAACAAGGTAACCATTTATTAGTCACCTGGTATACATAATCTAAAAGTGCTTAGGTTAGCATAGAGAAGTGAAGGTTAAGACAGTTCAGACTGGCTCAAGACAAGGCTCCCTTGAGCCATGTTGCTGAAGGAACCATCTCTGCCTCCCTTCTCCATCTTGTTTCATTTCCATTAGTTTCAGGTGACTATCCTGTATCTCTGATAGCTCAGCTCTTAACATAGACACCTCATAGAATCATAGAATATCAGGGTTGGAAGGGACCCCTGAAGGTCATCTAGTCCAACCCCCTGCTCGAAGCAGGACCAATTCCCAGTTAAATCATCCCAGCCAGGGCTTTGTCAAGCCTGACCTTAAAAACCTCTAAGGAAGGAGATTCTACCACCTCCCTAGGTAACGTATTCCAGTGTTTCACCACCCTCTTAGTGAAAAAGTTTTTCCTAATATCCAATCTAAACCTCCCCCACTGCAACTTGAGACCATTACTCCTCGTTCTGTCATCTGCTACCATTGAGAACAGTCTAGAGCTATCCTCTTTGGAACCCCCTTTCGGGTAGTTGAAAGCAGCTATCAAATCCCCCCTCATTCTTCTCTTCTACAGGCTAAACAATCGCAGCTCCCTCAGCCTGGTACCTTTTGTCTTTGTTCTCTGGACACAGCCATGCTGTGTCCTCATCTTCAGCTGCCTCTGCAGCTAGGTGTTAAGTTTTGATCATTGCAGTTTCCATCGTCTCTGTAGGGCTTCCACTCAAATGTGTTACTCCAGCCCAGAAAGTCCTAGTGGCTACATGTCTCAAATACCTACCCTGATCTCCCACATCGTATGGAGAAAATAAATTCTCCCCCTGCCCCCACAATGGATAGCAATGCCAACATGACAGGTACAGAGTCATACAGATAGCTCATAAAAATATTGAGAATTCCCACATTCATCACACCACGACAACACCTCTCCTTCTCACTGGAGACAAATGGAATCTCTATTTTCCAAAGTACCCAAAGGTCCAGCACTTTAGAAATAAGGCTGCTATTTTAAGGGAATTAAATGTACCCAATGATAAGCAACATGAAAACATAACATCTTGAAAATATGGTCAATTGATTACCAAAAAAAATCAGTATTGCACAGATACCAGCAAGAAGGGCAAAACTACAGTGACATTGTGCAGAATGTGAAAAGAAACTGAGAAGGAGAGAAAATATGAACTTTTAAAAACAGGGAACAAAGGGAGAAAAAAATGCTCCTTGGGAGACTGGGAGCTTCAGATCAACTGGACATTTGCCCACTGACACTGGACACACACTGTTCCCTGCAGTAATATATTGTTAAGGAATGAATGACAGTAGGACTTTCCCACTGTGGGAAACTGAAAACCTGAATTCAAAAAACACCATGGTCAAAAAACAGAAACACAGGGGCCAATAATATCAGGGGTGGGCAAACTTTTTGGCCTGAGGGCCACACGTGGGTATAAAAATTGTATGGCGGGCCACGAATGCTCACAAAATCGGGGGTTGGGGTGCAGGAGGGGGTGAGGGCTCCAGCTTGGGGTGCAGGCTCTGGGGTGGGGCCAGAAATGAGGAGTTCAGGGTGGGGGGGTGGACTCCAGGCTGGGGCAGGGGAGCGGATGAGGGCTCCAGCTGGGGATGTGGGCTCTGGGGTGGGGCTGAGGAAGAGGGGTTGGGGTGAAGGAGGGTGCCCTGGGCTAGAACTGAGGGGTTTGGACAACAGGAGGGGACTCTGAGATGAGGCAGAGAGCTGGGGAGCAAGGAACCAAGGGCTCTGGCTGGGGGTGCAGGCTCTGGGGTTAGGGTGGGATGAGGAGTTTGGGGTGCAGGAAGGTGGGACCAAGGGGTTCGGAGGGGGATCAGGGCTGAGGCAGGGAGTTGGGGTGGGGGGGGGGGGAAGGAGGGCGGGAGACCTCAGTGGTGCAGGCTCCGGGCAGCACTTACCAGAAGCAGCAGCAGCATGTCCCCACTCCAGCGCCTATGCAGAGGTGCGGCCAAGTGGCTCTACGCACTGCCCCGTCTGCAGGCGCCACCCCCACAGCTCCCAGAAGCAGCGGCGTGCCCCCTACGGCTCCTACACGGTGACGTGACGTGGCGCCGGCCATGTGGATCTGTGTGCTTCCCCATCCACAGGCGCTGCCCCTCCAGCTCTCATTAGCCGCGATTCCAGCCAATGGGAGCTGTTTGGGGCAGGATCAGTGTGCAGAGCCCCCTGGCTCCCCTATGAATAGGAGCTGGAGGGGAGACATGCTGCTGCTTCCAGGAGCTGTGCGGCGAGCCCCTGACCCTGCTCCCTGGCGGGAGCTCAAGGGCCAGATTAAAAGGCCTGATAGGCTGGACATGGCCTGCGGGCCGTAGTTTGTCGACTCCTGATCTAAATGAATAAAGGCAATTCACCTCTGGACTCAGAAGGATAATTTCAGTCCAAAATGTTACTGTTTGGGGAAGTTATAAACTATAGGAAATAAACTAATGTTTTTACTATTACTATAGAAAAAGAGGAAGAACCTAAAGATAGTAAGATTTTACACATAACATACAAAAGGCTAAAATTAGCTAAACAAAGGGTCAAATTGTTCCTTCCACCTGCATGAGGAGAGGGGACAAAAAGCTGGTGGGGACATAGAATAAAGGAGTTGTCTCTTCTCTGCATAGTTCCCTATTCCTCTCTGCAGTTCCTCCCTGAGTGATCTACAGTTAGAGAAGGGGCAAGCCTGATGTGAAAAGGGTGGGAAATGGATGTTCTCTGCAGCTCTGCCCCCCACTTCTCAACTAATCCAACAGAACTAAGTTAAATCTCACCCAGCATTAACTGAGATCCTTCCCAACTGTATAACATTCAGGACAATATCAGGTGAAGGAGGCTGCCTAGACTACATGACTCCACACCAGAAGGTAGGGAGGAGAGAAAATGCCTCTCTGAAGACAGTCCTTGATTTTGGTATCTCTAAGAAGAGCTGCACATTTCAAGGAATGAACCTTTCCACCTACTGCTAGAGCTGAAAGTAATAAGGAAAACAGGGAGAGAAGGATCTGGATCTCCACAGCTTCTTCTGTAACCTCAGTTCCTCAATTAAGGAGTCATCTGGCTCAAAGCCCCGACCCCCAGAATCTTGCAAGCTATACAAACACCAAACAGTAGGTCATATGACAGGGGCGGGCCAACTTTTTGGCCTTGGGGCCACATCGGGTTTCCAAAATTCTATGGAGGGCCAGTTAGGGGAGGCTGTGCCTCCACAAACAGCCAGGCATGGCCCAACCCCCGCCCCCTATCCAATCCCCCCTGCTTCTTGCCCCCTAATGGCCCCCCTGGGACTCCTGCCCCATCCACCAGTCCCTGTCCCCTGACTGCCCCTGGATCCCCCCCCCCGCCCCGACTGCCCCCTGCCGCCCCATCCAACCCTTCCTCTCATTCCTGACTGCCCCCCTGGAACCCCTGCCCCTATTCAACCCCCCTTCCTCACATTCCTGACCACCCTGACCTCTATCCACACCCCTTTCCCCCAACCATCCCTCCCGAACTCCTCTGCCCTCTATCCAACATGCCCCCCCCGCTCCCTGCCCCCTTACCACGCTGCCGGGAGCGCTGGTGGCTGGCGGCACTACAGCCATGCTGCCCAGCTGGAGCCAGCCAGGCCACCACGCAGCTCAGAGCACTGGGTCAGGCCGGGCTCTGCAGCTGCACAGCCCCAGGAGCTTGCAGCCCTGCCTCCCAGAGCATTGCGCTGGCAGAGCAGTGAGCTGAGGCTGAGGGGGAACAGCGGGGGGCTAGCCTCCCGGGCCAGGAGCTCAGGGACTGGGCAGGAGGTTCCCGTGGGCCGGATGTGGCCTGCAGGCCGTAGTTTGCCCACCTGTCATATGAATACATCATACATATCTGAAATCTGCTCTTGTAAATATATATTGTTCTCAGCTAAATATTTATAAGATTCCATGTACATGTTATGAAAAGCTAAACACAACTGAAAATTGATTTCTCAAGGCTAAGTTTAAAATTTTCCAAAAGCAGTTTTTTTCAGGTGCAATCTACACCCACCAATATTATACCTGCATTTTACATAATTTTAACAATAGCTATAAAATTGAGTACTTGTGCCTCTTGCTACCTCCCGTGTAGCTGTGTTCAGGTATGAAGAGACATAAGTACTCAGATTTGCACTTCAATTCAATTTTGCAGGCAAAAATTGTACCCTCAAAAGGGAAGCTACACTTCAACCCTTTGAAAAAAATCTACCCAGTAATGTAATTTCAACCTTTAATGCAAGATTACAATAGGTCTTCTGCAAAAACAAAATACAGTTACTGAGATTTCCAGAGTTTCTAAGAACAGGCTGCTGACTCATCTCACCACTTTAACTTCATTAAATAAAACAATGGTACACTTTCTTCATAATTGAACAAAAACCATTTAAATAGTGTTTAATGTCACATCTAGGGACTAATAAGAAGTCAAACGATTCAAATTAAGTCAATTTAAGCTACGGTCATAAATGAAATACAATTTTAATAATACTATTTATTAATATTATTTTAAATTATTTAAATGTGAAGATTTATATAGTTGTACACAAAGAGCAATGTGGAACCATATAAGACAAACAACCTCTACTTTATCCTTGGTATAAAATCGTAATATAGGCCTATATCTTCAAGCTTGGATGTCTAAAGTTAGGTACTTACATCTCTATTTAGGCACCGAAATAAAAGTTGCCTTGCTCTGAATTCTACTGTATCAGTTGCTCTTCAGTCATAAGATAAGAAAAAAAAAATGTGTTTGTGAAGAGGGAGAAAAGAAAGAAATGTATGCAGTAGTCTCCTTACCACAATGAGTTAACTCCCTTTTCCTTTCCACTCCTACAGTGCATCAACATTCATGCAAGCTGCTGAGGTGAGAGGTGCACAAAAAAGCAATAGCTGAATGTTTGAGAATAAATTTTCAACTCTGTATACGAAGATGTAGCTGCATCACTCCCACTGATATTTAATGAGAGTCATGCAACTGAGGTTTTGTCTCCACTTGCACTAAAGCTACAACAGAGAACACCAGGTAGGTTTTTAAAAACAGAACTGTATGTTGTTTTCCATTATTTTCAGTATACATGCAAAGCCTTAAACCGGTTTAAAAATGAACAGGACCTAAACTATTGTATTCCTTTGTGAGGAAAGGTAGTCTTGCGGTTCATGCACAGAACTGGGAGTTAGGATGTCTGTGCGCTATTCCCAGTGCTTCTGTATGTCTACTGGTCAAATCACAACCTCACTGTGTCTCAGCTTCCTAATTTGCAAAATAACCAGAGCTGCTGGGGGGAGGGACGAGGGAGGAAAAGGCACAATTTGCCCTGGGCCTCATTTCCCTGCCCTCTTCCTCAAACTGAGTGGCATTGCAGCCTGGCCTAAAGAGTTGCAGTGCCACTCAGGAGAGGCAGCTGGGTAAATTTGAGCATGCAGCATTACAACCTGGCACCAGGTTGCACAACCTGAAACAGAGAGCTGGGCCCAGACCAACAGGACAGAAGCCACAGCTTCAAGGTAACCTTGTTCTCCAAAACCTACAGAAGTGCCTCTCCTCAGCAATAAAGGCAGATTTTTTTTTTTTAAAAAGAGAGAATTTAGGAACACTCCACACAAAAATCAAGATGTTGAGATCATAATTCATCAGGGAACCAAGGGACATGAAAAGAAATAGTTCTTGAATTGCCCATCCACCAACGCTAAAACTGTGGATAACAAACAAGAGGAATCAGTATTACTCATTTATGAGCATAAATTCAATCTACTTGGGTATTACTGAAACCTGGTGGGATGATTCACACAATTGGAATGTTAAAATCAATGGTTATAAACTATTTAGAAGGATCACGTGGGGAAAAAGGGCTTTCTATGTCAAAAATAGCATTGCCTGTTTCTGAGTAACTGATATCCAGGAAGGCGGCCTACTGGTCAAAAAACTGACCAGGTTTAGAGAGTAAGTGAAAAAACAAATGGAGGAAAGGAGAAGTTAACAATAATGAATATAAAGCTGAAGTTAGGAATTGAGGAAAATTGATAAGGGAAACAAATGTACACAGATAAATCTAAGGCCAGCAGTGTTAAGGACAATAAGGAAATTTTTAAAATATATTAGAAATAAAAAGAATCTTGACAAAGATATAGGTCCATTACTAGATGGAAACAGTAGAATTATGGATAATATTGCAGAAAAGGCAGAAATGTTCAATAAATCTGGGAGAAAAGCAGATAGTATTGTTTCCTCATTTGGCGATAACACTATTCCATATTACTGGTATCTCTGGAGGATGTTAAACAGAAACTAAAGTTAAACATTTTTAAATTATCTGGTCCAGATACCTTGCATCCAAGAGTTTAAAAAGAGCTGGCTCAGGAGCTTGTTGGATATTTAATGTTGATTTTTTGTAATAAGTCTTGAAGCAGTGAGGAAATTCCAGAAGATTATAAGAAAGGTGAAGTTATGCCAATTGTTAAAAAGGGTAAATGGGATGACCCAGATAATTATAGGCCTGTCAGCCTGACATCAATCTTAGGCAAAATCAGAATGGAGCAGCTGATATTTGCTCGATTAATAAAGAATTAAAGGAGGGTAATATAATTAATACCAATCAGCATGCATTTGTGGAAAAAAGATCCTGTCAAAATAACCTGATATCTTTTTTGGATGAGATTACAAGTTTGGTTAATAAAGTTAACAGTTTTGATGTAATGTACTCAGACTTCTCTAAGGCATTTGACTTGGTACCACAAAACATTTTGATTAAAAAACTAGAAAGCTATCATAGAATATCAGGGCTGGAAGGGACCTCAGGAGGTCATCTAGTCCAACCCCCTGTTCAAAGCAGGACCAATCCCCCGTTTTGCCCCAAATCCCTAAATGGCCCCCGCAAGGATTGAATTCACAACCCTGGGGTTAGCAGGCCAGTGCTCAAACCACTGAGCTATCCCTCCCCCCATTTAGCCCTGCCCCCCCATTATTTTTAGTAAAGTCACAGATAGGTCATGGGCAATAAAAAAAAAAAATTCACAAAGCCTGTGACCTGTCTGTGAATTTCACTAAAAATAACCATGACAAAATCTTAGTCTTATCATTGAGCAGTTGTGTTCCAGTGGAGTCCCGCAGGATCGGTTCCTGAACCTATGCTATTTAACTTTTTTACCAATGACCCGGAAGAAAGCACGAAATCACCACCAATAAAGTTGGCAGATGACATAAAAATTGGGGGAGTGGTAAATAATTTAAGAGGACAGGTCACTGATTCAGAGTGATCTGGTCTGTTTGGTAGACTAGGTGAAGGCAAACAATATACATTTTAATATAGTTAAATGTAAATATATACACCTAGGAACAAAGAATGTACCAAATACTTATAGGATGAAGGACTCTCTCCTGGAAAGCAGTGACTCTGAAAAAGATTTGGGAGTCAGGATGGACTCAGCTGAACACAAGCTTCCACTGTGACACAGTGGTCAAAAAAGCTAATGCGATCCAGGGATTCATAAACACAGGAGTCTTGAGTAGAGAGGATTATTCTGCCTCTATGTTTCACGCTGGAATACTGTGTCCCGTTCTGGTGCTCACAATTCAAGAAGATGTTGATAAACTGGAGAGGGTTCAGAGAAAAGCCACGAGAATGATTAAAGTATTAAAAAATATGCCTTATAGTGACTATTTAGCTTAACAAAGAGAAGGTTAAAAGTGACTTGATTAAAGTGTAAGTATATATATGGGGAACAAATATTTAATAATGAGCTCTTCAGTATAGGAGAGAAAAGGTTTAACATGATCCTATCGCTGGAAGTTGGAGCTAGACAAATTCTGATGGAAATAAGGTGTACATTTATAACCACTGAAACAATTTACCAAGAGTTGTGGTGGATTCTCCATCACTGATAATTTTTAAAATCAAGATTGGATGTTTGTCTAAAAGTATGCTGCAGGAATTATTTTGGGGAAGGTCTATGACCAGTGTTTTGCAGGAGGTCAAAGTAGATACCTCCCAATGGTCCCTTATGGTCATGGAATCTATGTTTTTTTGTTTGGTTGGTTTTTTTAAAAGGTGGGGGGGACTGTTTCAGATTTTGCTTCGGCCTCCCCAAAAATCTCTCTGCACCCCTGATAATACTTTTCTACCTCTCAGAGATGCTGGGAGGATTAATAATATATGAATACTTGAAAAAAAAAAAGAGAGTAAGACCGTGAGCACCATAGAAATGCCTAGACATAATCTGAAAACATACTCAGCCATTAGGATGGTGGGACCGTTAGTTACTGATGCATAAATGGTTTGTTCCACAGCGACTATCTTTTTCTTAAGTCTTTTGGAAAAACTCTGACACCAGCAGGCATACCCTATAGTAGTGATTTGGAAGCTTCCCCATGAGGCAGATACCACCTTTATGGCTCACTGAACCATTACTGATAACTGTGAATTTTTCTGATACAAGCTACTATTCATCTTGATAAAGTTTGAATTGAAACTAGCAGAGGAGACACAAATGGCTATTTGAATATGGCCTTGTGCTAGGTTCAGAAGCTTGGGGTTCATTAACTGGCAGCATTCACAGTTAGTAGGTTCTTTAGAACGATCCCAAGGATTCTGTAGCTCTCCTTGAGGAGTGGGTGGGTGTGTCTCTCTCTCTCGATATGAGGAAGACTTTGAAGCTTTTTCCTACAATAGCACAAGGGAAAAACAAAAACAAAGGGAGACTGACATCTTCAAGTGAAGAACAACACTGAAATCTATGTGGATCACAAGGATTGGTGGATTTGACTGTCTAGTCAAATCCTTCTCTCTTCACAACATGCAGGGAATGTATGTTACAAGTAGTGCTCAGAAAAGTTAGTTGTAATGAGATGTCTTCGGTAAGACAGCTTAGAGAATTGTAACAAACTACCACCACCTACAGGAAGCAAACAATAAAGCATGTTTACCTTTGCTCTATCAGACCATCCAAAAGATTGTACGGTCACATCAAGCCGCTTCATTAACATCCGACGACGACATTCATATTCACTGCAGAGGGCATCATTGATTTTTTCCAATCTTTCCTACGGCATTGCAATAAACAGGACAAATATTTGATTCCATTAAAATACACAAGGCCCCACAAGCTAACCTGCCTCACCAACAAAAATGTCTGTCAACAGTTGACCATCATGAAAAACCACTTAACAAAAATTAGGCTGTGACCAACTGCTACAATGTAAGTGAATATCTTCTACATGATTTTGTTACATTAATTTAAATCTATAAACAAACTAGTGTATGAAGTATTTCAACAGGAGGTCATAAAGGTATTATACCATTAAATCAAATTTAACACTGAACATTCACTAGTTTCAGAGTAACAGCCGAGTTAGTCTGTATTTGCAAAAAGAAAAGGAGTACTTGTGGCACCTTAGAGACTAACCAATTTATTTGAGCATGAGCTTTCGTGAGCTACAGCTCACTTCATCGGATGCATACTGTGGAAACTACAGAAGACATTATATACACAGAGACCATGAAACAATACCTCCTCCCACCCCGCTCTCCTGCTGGTAATAGCTTATCTAAAGTGATCATCAAGTTGGGCCATTTCCAGCACAAATCCAGGTTCTCTCACCCTCCGCCCCCCCCCCCCCACACACACACACACAAACTCACTCTCCTGCTGGTGATAGCCCATCCAAAGTGACCACTCTCTTTAAAATGTGTATGATGATCAAGGTGGGCCATTTCCAGCACAAATCCAGGTTTTCTCACCCCCCCCCGCCCCCCTCCAAAAACCACACACACAAACTCACTCTCCGGCTAGTAATAGGTATTGTTTCATGGTCTCTGTGTATATAATGTCTTCTGTAGTTTCCACAGTATGCATCCGATGAAGTGAGCTGTAGCTCACGAAAGCTCATGCTCAAATAAATTGGTTAGTCTCTAAGGTGCCACAAGTACTCCTTTTCTTTTTGTGAACATTCACTATCACACTACTTAAAATAGAAACTGCAAAACAAGTATGAAAAGCCAGAAAATAAGGTCACCAGCATTAATTTTGCCGATTATATGAAATAAGGGAAGTAAAATGGAGAGGGGTTTTACCATCTGATCAGGATTCAAAGGTGTTGTTAGCAGTGGTTTCCCCATGTGGGTATTTTTTACTTTTGAAAGAATGTCCTTGATCTGAAACAAAACACACAAACACACACACCCTTCTCAGAAAACAACTCATGCTCCCAAACGTACTTCAGCACAAGTTTTTACCAAAAATTGGTCCTATTATGCAGTGTTCATTATCTTCATATAAAATTAGACTAGGATATTTTAGCTTGCTAACATGCCTTGTAAGAGGAGCACTTAAATATTTTCATAGCAGGGACCACATCTTAACTGTCTCATGGATCACTTCCACTGTCAACTGCAATTATGTGGGCCACCCACAATCACATAATAGCCCTGTGACAACTTCGGCAGTTACTTACAGTGAAAATTAGAAGGAGTGAAATATTTATTGTATTTTAGCTATCTAATGCAATGTAGCAGCTGGAAACAAGGAAATCCAGCACCAAATGACCCATCAGTAATTGTGAAGTGAAATATTTTGGGAGCATATATGCTCATATATGAAGCTAAAGATAAACACTAGTATTAAAAGTAGTAGCTAATGATCTTGTCTTGCCACTTGTCTCTTAATCCCATTATTAGTTTTCTTCTGTATTCAATTCTACAGACTTATCTTCAGAGGTCTGACCAGCACCACCCCTGCTTACACTTCTGCCTTTAGTTTCTTATTTTCCCTTATGTTCTCTATGCTCTCCTCTACCTTCCTCAAAACTGCTCTAGCTGCATCATCCCTTTCATCATAGCAAACTGTTCCATACCACCTTGATATAAGCTTGCTCTTCATTCAGCTGTCTTCTTCATGTGCAGTTCTTCAATTGGCCTCAAAGTCATGTAGAAATTATGTGGGTAGTTATTGAAATGTTTGATCCTTTATGCAGGATTCTGCGCATCTGAACAGTACGGTCCATAGCAAATTTAGGATGTGAACTTGGGATGCTTGGAGAAGGGACAATATCCTCTTTTTTTTTTTTTTTTTTTTTTTAAAACATACACAAAACTGTGGATGATTATTGTCCAAATAAACAAATGAAAATAAAGCTAGAACTGATGCAATTTTACACTCTATGAAGTATAAGAAAGGATGCCATTATAACCCTAGACCCAAGGCAAACCAACAGATCATTTCCTCAGGGCTGAAATTATCTGCATGTACACAGGCATTTGAAGAAGATACATGGTATAAGGATAAATTCCAAATTCTCTTTCCACTAAAACTCCAACAATCTTAGACCTTTCTGTCAGAGGGTTGAGAGCTGCCATATTTTATATACATTATAGGATCTTTGCAATAATTGTTAAGAAGCTTTAGGCTGTCACTAGGAATCAAAATCTACAGCATCATCAATGCGTTAAGAAATCTATTTTAGTAGCAATATTTTTAAGTGAGTTAATTCTTTCCCGTTTTCCTTTTTTTAATATCTGATTCATGGTTTTATTTTTCTTGGTGTCAACAAAACCAAGAGGAAAATTTCTGTTCAGTATGTCTCATATATGAGTGTTTATATAGCCCGAGGAGAGCAAGAACCTTTCCCCCACTTTTCTTTTGGAAAACATGGTATTTTGTGTTTGTTTTCCCTTACGTCATCAGTGACACAGATAGAAGGCACTGAAGTAAGTTTCTTCAAACTGTGAGTTCGCCTTACAGACTGTTAACCAATAGCACACTGAAATGAATAGAAAACTGTCTGGAAAAACTTACTGCTTTGACTCCAGCACAAAATGGCCTGCTATACAGTGTAAGGTGATCCTCTGGTAGTTTAGAATCTCCTCTGCCACCCCCTCCCCAGTGCTGCTCACAATAAGACTGTGGATAAGAAAAGAGGACATGGCCAGTGCTTCCTTATGCCCCACTGATCCCCCATCTGCTATACTGGCTCCTTGAGGGCATCAGCAGCCTGCATAATTTACAGCCAACTTCAGACTTGTCCAAATTAACAGGGGTACCACTCTCGTGTATATCCATACCAGGATCAGGAGAATTTCAAAGCCATGTGTTCACACGCTAGCATGAGCTGCGCATTCCTTAGCCATAGCCAAGGGTCTGGCCACTGTGCCTGGATTTTAGTAAAACTATTTGTATACCATATCACAACATCTGCCTCAAAAGTCAAATTGGCTTAAATAAATACTATCATGGGATGTGAAAAATGGATTAACTAAAGTTAATAAATAGCAAAGTAACAACCTTTGTGGTGGCAGAGTTGGTGAACTGCAAGGATCGGTGGGAAGAGGGAATAGGAAGCACATTAAATGATCATTAGAAATGACACTAAAAGAAGTTGCACGCACACACACAGTTGGGGACAGAAATGTAATTTTAAATGCTCTAATAAGATCACAAAGAAGAGCAAAATGTATCGAAGTGAGATTCACTTAGGAAAAAATACAAACCCAGACATCCGACAGGAAAAAGAAAAAATATTATATCAATCTAAAACAAGCATAATGTGGGAAAGAAAACCTGGAAAGCTCTGATGCTGAAAGAGACCTAGAAACGAGAGTTAACAGCAAATCAGAGATGAATTTGCAATGGGATAGGGTTACTACACAAGGGGACTACAATTCTGGGCTCTATATCAAATAATTATTAGGAAGAAGCCATAAACACAGACAACACACAAAGGTAGACTACACCATACGCAATGAAACTAAGTAACAGACAATTTAAACATCAGAAAAAAAGTGTTCTCAAAGTGAGATGCCCCATTGTCTAGTTTCTTATGAACAAAAACTGTAAGATGTTCTAGAGGAAACAACCTTGTATTGGCGGGGAGATTAAACTGATGAGCTGTGAAAATTTCTCTAATTTCTATACCATACTTTTGTGAGTTTAAAAGAATACATACACACTTTCATCCAGAATCAACTTTATTAGTCAGCAACATTAATTTAAAAAGTAGCAACATTTTGGGTATGCCACATCAGCACCACAATCAACAGAGTCTGGGTGCGAGCAGCCACACTACAAAGCCATATGTAAGTTACTGTGTCCTCACGGGTGAGATGTGTCACTAGGACTTTTGGGGGAATATCCCATGGTTCTTTGTGCTGCTGCAAGCCAAACCACTCTGATCACTTCCCAGTGAGTTGTGGGAAAATTTGTTTGCTGTCTGGGCACACAGGGGAGTTTGGGAGCAGGCACTGGACAACTATCAGCACACATGTGCTTTAGTCTGTGTTCTCACTGCAAACTGGATGGGTTACCAGCCTGTATGAAAGCAGCTTACATGCTTTAGCCTACTGTCCCAAACAAGCCAGAAAGCCTGAATAGAAAGGACCAATAAACTCATGTCACAGGTATTTTGCATGTGGAACAGAAAGGGGTTAGCAGAAATACCCAGATAAGAGCCTAGGCTAACTCTACAGTGAAGACATACCCTTTAAAGCGAATTTAGAACCATGCATTATGAAAGCAACCTCAGCATATGGTTGTTGTGTACTTAAACATATGAGTAGATCAAAGTCTTAAAAGACAACTGATCCATCATAATTCCAGAAATCACAGTTGCAGGAGCACACATTTGACTAATTAAGAGATATTCTTCCAAAGTCACTGTCATCACTGTGCATTTTTAGGGCAATTCTGTGATTATTTGTATCCTCTAGTAAATGTTAGTCATTGAATCATTTGATCTGTTTTTCTACTGTTTAAAAAGACACAGCCAAGTTTCTGGATATTGTACTAAAATCTATTTAAAATATGCAGCTATCCTGTACCTACCAATTTAAAATCCCATGCATTAAATCTGCTTTCTTCCTTTTATTTTTTTTAAGCCTGTAGCTCTTGGATAAGTTTTAAAAGTTCCATCTTCTAATACACACTGAGGTTTTTCTATACTATCTTATGAGAGACGGTAAGGATAGTTTTTCTTTCTGCCTGACCCCTTGTTCGTGAAAGTATTAGATTTGTATGTGCTCATCAGGGTTCTGATGCTTTGAAAAATCTGGCCCGAAGAGTTGAACTATAACATTAATTTATCTTACATTACACTGTAAACTCTTCCAGAAAAGGGACATTGATTTAAGGTATGTCTACACTTTGAGCTGTGGTGTGATTTTCAACTCGAGGAGCCATCCTTGCCCTAGCTTTTATCAAGCTAGCACACTAAAAACAGAATGTAGCTGTTGCAGCAGCAGGAGAGGCTAGATGCAGGAAAGGCTAGATCCTGCCATTACATTCTATTTTTAGCACACTAGCTTGATGAGAGCTAGCACAAGTATGACTCCTCAAACTGGGAATCACGCCCCACCTCGAAGGGCAGACTTACCCTTCACTATCTGTAAAGTGACACGTACATTTACAAAACAATCATATGAAAACCATTAGTATCAAACATTTTACATCCATTCTCTCCTTCCTCACCCCTTTTACCAGAAGCTTGTGTTGATGTGGTATTTGTCAGTCTTTAAAGACATTTTTTTGCTTGACTTTTATGCACGTCTACTCTGACCTGTTCAGTTATATAGTCTATAACAACAGAACACATCTGCCATGTTCTTTAATAACTATGTTGTTATGTTAAAGTGCATTATTCATTGTTAGACTGTAGGTTTAGTGAATGCCATATAAACATGCTTTTGAAAACTAGTCATGTTAAAGACAACATGCTAGCTTCAATTTAAAAAGTAAACTACAGAAAATGTAACTAAAACTCTTTTGTAAAAATAATGAAAACACAAGAAAGGAAAGTAACTCCCTCTTTTTTCAACTTTTAAATATTTTTTCAAAAGCTTTCGGTCATTCTTTAGTGTTTCATTTCATTGTCTACTACTTAAAGGATTTAGATCTTTTCTATTGTACACATTACCACAGTATATAAGGCAACACTTAGGTGACAGAAGACATTTTAAAATCTTTATATTATTATTTCATATTGATGTTAGTCACTTTTTCTTTGTTCCTTTACAAACAGTTATTAAATTCACACAATCTTGCACGTGAGAAAAGTATGAACCACAGGATACTAAGTTCCTGTGACTCTCCTGGATGATCAGTGTTTATGCCAAAGTTGTGCTTCCTTTGTACTAAATGTCAATGTTTCTTCCTCAGTTTACCCCTCCAAGGCAAGTCTAGAGTAGGATAACATCCTGACAAGCAAACTTCAAGGTGCCCCTACTAATTTTTCAGCCTACCAACAGGAGTAAATAATTCTAGTATTGTGGTCACTGCAGCATTAAAAACTGACTTGATTCTTCACATTGTCTTAAATCAATGATACCTAGACAGAGGCTCGTGAGCCACAAGTGGCTCTTTAATATGTCTCCTGTGGCTCTTTGCAGCACATTATATTAAAATACTGTGTGATTTAATTATTGACCAGTCTAAGTTATTAACCAATCAGGATGCTTTTACTATGTTATTAACCAACTTTAGTTGATAAAATACTTGGTCAGCTATTTTACTATGAGAATTACACATAAAAAAACCTAAATATTTCCCATCATACTGTTATGAATTACACCTGAGAGGACACGCACACAACTGCTGCGGATTACACCTGAGAGGACACGCACAGTTCGGATCTAGGCTGAGGCACATAAACAAAGTCCACAACTGCAGAGTTCCCAAAAAACACTGAGTTTATTACGCTCGAGCGTGGTGCCCCCCTGCTAGCCAGGAGGGGACCCTGAATACAGGTTATACAAAGGTTATATACTTCTTAGCAAAGCATGTTGCCCTCGTGCATCGGAAACCTTAACCAATAAACAAACCCTTTTCTTATATACCACCTATCCCTGCTTGGTGCATTCCTCGTGCTAAACCAGTATGTTAATTACACAGTATGGTCCTAAAGCCATGCATCAGTAACTTTTATCATCAGGATGGGAGGCCTCACATCAAAGGCCAGGAGATAGGGAGTTAGAGACCGACAAAAAACCAGATACTGGGAGTCAAGGCAGGCTGGAGACAAGGAGGAGGATTTTCACAGGGATGCAGTATCTAATTATCACTCCTCCTGGTGCATGATGTGCTTGCTTTTAGACAATGGTGGGCCCCAAACCAAAATGGAGTCACATGTGCTAACTTTTCCTTAACAATACTGTTTAAATACAAATATATAGTACTACAGTAAATGAAACAATGAATTCACACTACTGCGGTTCTTTTGGGTAATGCTGACTACTAATTTGGCTCCTGAATCACTGAGGTCTGAGTATCACTGTCTTAAATAGTTTGGTAACCACTGCACCAGTTTGCCATAAGAAATGTAAATCCGAAGAGATATTTTCAACCTCTTCAAGTCCAAAATTTGTTCCACCATAAATGTTATAGTCACAGTGAAGAAAGCGGTTTGGATTTTATACTTATACTTATCTTTAAAATAATCTGAGACATTATTAAAAACACAATCAACATTCTGATGTGCCATACCAAAATACAATGTGTGATCTGTCCCTTTGGCTTTGCAGCAGCAGTCTATCAAACACTATTCTCAGAACTACTCCCACAGCTACTGACAATGGTGATGAGGCTAGACAGAGAAAGAGCAGACATGTTGAAATACAGCAAACACATTTGAAAATTGGATAAAACCGATAAGAGTGTAAGTTTCTATTACAAATGACAAACATGAAATTATAAGTTAATAATACAATTTTACATGGAACCAAATTAAGTCAAATGTAACAGACATTTGAAAATCCAAGAATTTATTTCAAGTGAACGATTACAAGCAACTAATACTAAGAAAGGCATAATCACGAATTCTAAAAAATTGCTTTTTGTTAAGAGACTAAGAAAATAAAGGCATCACTATTATCTTCCTAATGCTGCTCCCCCTACAGATATATGGAATTCCTTCTGATATGTCAAGATAAATTGTGAATCTGTGCCATTTAAAATTAAGCCCTGCGGTATAAAATCGAAGATGCATAAAGATTCTACAATATTTCTCAAGCACTAGGACAAGGAAAACTTTAATATAAAATGAGTACGTGAAGAAACATTTGCACACTAAATTCTTAATAGCAGCATGGAATATGCCACAATGGATTAATACACTCGTTTTGACACCTATAAAGACCCCAAAGCAAGCGTAGCTGGTATCAATTCACTGCTGAATTGGCAGGCATTTTGGAAGAGAAGTACGAAATGGTTTTCACATAAAAGAAAAGTTTGCACTGGAATCTTCTGTTTGTTTTAGTATCTGTTGTAACTCTCCATAAGTTACAGCAGTAACATTTTTATACATCCGTGCAGATGAAAGGATATCTTTTTGGAAAAAATAAACCTTCAAGTTTGCCAGATATGATAGACCTGGGAGCTGTAAGAGTCTGATGAATATTTGCTGGATCCTTATTTTTCCCCATTCTATACCTCAACATTCAGAATGAGAGGGTTTTTTTGTTTCAAAACTAGAGCAATATAGGCCCCCCCCCCCGAGCTCCTCATGAATATCAGTCTTACATTGTATAACAATTTCACTGATGATATCAGACGTGGTGCGTGTCTTTTTATATATATATATATATATATATATATATATATAAATAAAAATGTATACGTGTACACACACAAATTTCAGTTCAGACTACAGGGCTTGTAGCAGCCTGCCTAACTACAAGATGAAATTGCTTATCCTGCATGCTCTTGCCTAGCCACCTCAGACAACCTCCCTTTTATGGCAGAATTATGAAATAATGTTTATTTGACATTAAATACTGCTCCATTTTATATATTTTTTAGCATATAGACCAAATGTAAATTTTAAAAGTGCTTATATTGATCTGCTGAAAAAACATGACAGGGACTAGTCAAGGGACATATAGAATTACACTTGATAATCAATTAGGAAGATGATTAATTTTATCTTCACATAATACCCATTGCTAAATTGAGTATTACTAGTGTGAAAGGGTTTTTCAAAGGCCTTTTCAGCTAAATTAGAATCTAGGATTCCTCTTTGAATTTTACAGTAAAACCAGCAGACGCAGTGCAGTTGTTAATGCTAAGTGAACCTGAATCAACTTCTAGTGAAGTGGTCTTTTAATGCTGTTGTATAAGTTTTCATCATGGCACACAAAAGTACATAGGAATGTTTAGTACTAGCAGCTGTGTGTGTACTAAACATTCAAAGTAATCAGTCTGAGCTGAAAATGTAGGTTTAAAATTATTTGCTTGAAAAAATTTCTTTTGTTGTCTCTTATAACTTTGACAACATGATTTAAGCAATCACACTAGGGATATGCCTGCACTGAAATTAGATACCATGGCTGGTCCATGCCAGTTGACTCAGGCTCACAGGGCAGTTTAATTGCAGTGTGGACGTTTAGACTCGGGTTCTGGGACCCTCCCACCTCATAAGCCCGAACCTGAACATTTGCACTGCAATTAAACAATCCCCGAGCCAAGCCCCACAAGCCCGAGTCAGCTGGCACAGGCCAGCCGCGGGTTTTTAAATCACTGTGTAGACATACTGTATGTGAGGTTTTTTTTAAATTTACAGAGGTCTGCTGGCTGGGCTACTTGCCCATAAATCTTATTGATCTTGAGAACTGGAGAGAAAACAGTTGATTAAAAAGAGATGGCAAATAAGTAGGGCTGTCGATTAATTGCAGTTACCTCACGGGTTTAACTCAAAAAAATTAATCGTGATCAATCAGTTTAAATCACACTTTTCAACAACAGAATACCAACTGAAATTTATTAAACAGTTTTGGATTTTTTCTACATTTTCAAATGTACTGCTTTTAATTACAACACAGAATACAAAGTGTACAGTGCTCACTTTATATTATTTATTACAAATATTTGCACTGTAAAAATTTTTAAAGAATAAATTTTTCAATTCACCTCATACAAGTACTATAGGGCAATCTCTCTCCTGAAAGTGCAATTTACAAATGTAGATTTTTTTTTGTTACATAACTGCACTCAAAAACAAAACGTAAAACTTTAGACTACAAATCCACTCAGTCCTACTCCTTTTTCAGCCAAACGCTAAGACAAACAAGTTTGTTTACATTTTCAGGAGATAATGTTGCCGGCTTCTTATTTACAACGTCACCTGAAAGTGAGAACAGGCATACACATGACACCTTTGTAGCCCGCATTGCAAGGCATTTTTGTGCCAGATATGCTGAAGATTCATATGTCACTTCACGCTTCAGCCACTATTCTAGAGGACATGCTTTCAAGCTGACAACACTCATTAAAAATAAAAAAAAAAAGTGTGTTAAATAAGTTTGTGACTCAACTCCTTGGGGGAGAATTGTATGTCTCCCTGTAGGGAGCCAGGGTGGTTTCCCTCCGAACCAGACAGTAAAGAGCCACCCTCTCAGCCTGAGTGGGCGGGGCCAGATCAAGCTTACGCCAATCCCCGGAAGGGGAGGGGTGGGACAGGAAGTACAAAGGGCGGGGCCCTTTGCCCAGTGAGGGCAGCACCAGGGAAGGAGACAGACACAGGCTGCTCCCTCATGATCCTGCTGCCAACCCAGGAGGAACCTGACCAGGAGGAAGGCCTGTGGCGACCAGGACTGCCAGCCACTGAGTACCCGGAGGACCTGGAGGGGCCTGGCTGTAGCCCAGGCCAGCATCAGTCCAACACAGAGAAGGAGCTGGAGCTGCCAGCAGCGGAATACCCGGACGAGCTGGAGGGACCGGAGAGACCCGCTTGAGAGACTGGGTAGGAACTAGCCCAGGGGCAGAACTGCACCGTGTGGTGGGTGTATTTGGTCAGCGGGGCGCGGATGGCCCCCTGCTGACCAAGCAGCAGGACCTTCGCCTCCCGCCACTGTCAGAGCTCTGGGCTGGAACGCAGTGGAGTTGGGTGGGCCTGCGTTCCCCTACCCCGGCCAACCTGCCTTGGGTAGCAAAACTGCACGCTACCAACCCATACCAGCGCTCCCCTGCCTGAGGGGCGCGCTGCAGACTCGTGCCGGCGCTCCCCTGCCAGCACACCTTTCCCACTAATTCCCCAGTGCCCGAAAGGTGTGACTAAGGCCTGCCAGTGGGACCATAGCTCTCCATCGTCCCCTATGGGCTTGGAGGACCGACTGAAACCTGTCACACTCCCCATATATTTCATGTTATGGTAGTCTCAGATGATGACCCAGCACATGTTCGTTTTAAGAACACTTTCACTCCAGATTTGGCAAAATGCAAAGAAGGTACCAATGTAGATTTCTAAAGATAGCTACAGCACTTCACCTAGGTTTAAGAATCTGAAGCGCCTTCCAAAATCTCAGAGGGATGAGGTGTAGCACATGCTTTCAGAAGTCTTAAAAGAACAACACACTGCAGCGGAAACTACGGAAGACAAACCACAAAAAAAGAAAACCAACCTTCTGCTGGTGGCATCTGACTCAGATGATGAAAATGCATCAGCGTGTACTGCTTTGGATCATTATCAAGCAGAACCCATCATCAGTATGGAAGCATGTCCTCTGGAATTGTGGTTGAAGCATGAAGGGACATATGAATCTTTAGTGCATCTGGCACGTAAGTATCTTGTGATGCCAGCTACAACAGTGCCATGCAAACTCACTTTCAGGTGACATTGTAAACAAGCAGTGGGCAGCATTATCTCCTGCAAATGTAAACAAACTTGTCTGTCTGATCGATTGGCTGAACAAGAAGTAGGACTGAGTGGACTTGTAGAATTATGTACAAAAAATAACTGCATTCACAAATAAAACAGTGTAAAACTTTAATGATAAAGAGATTGCACTGCAGTACTTGTATCAGGTGAATTAAATACTATTTCTTTTGTTTCTTTTTTACAATGCAAACATTTGTAATAAAATATAAAGTGAGCACTGTACACTTTGTATTCTGTGTTGTAATTGAAATCAATATATTTGAAAATATGGAAAACATCCAAAAATATTTAAATAAATGGTATTCTATTATTAACAGTGCGATTAATTGCAATTAATGTTTTCAATCACTTGACAGCCCTACAAGTAAGCCTAATTAGGCTACTGTGTCTGTTATTCGCAAAGATTTTGAAAAATGGGTCAATATCTTGATTTACTTATGTAATCTAGCCTGTTGTACAGCCACGTCCTTGAAAACAATAGAAAAGTTACATGGCTGAAAGAATACTTTGATTTGTGGGATTCAGGGATTTAAAATGCAAGGCGTTACCAGTCTCACCATACTAATACAATATCTTTTGCATTTGCAGCATTTGAGACCAATACTGGCAGCCGAAATAAAAGCATACATCCTTCTGAAATAATAATTCCCATTTTACAATAAGACAATCATGACAGTCTGGGAAATGCGTCTATGTGAAATCTGTGAATTTGGGTTGATTCTATGAAATTGCTCTATCACTGAACAAGTCATTTGTTACCTGTGCTAGTGTCACATATCTCAGGGCTCAGGAACAAGAGAGTCATTAAAACTGAATAGCCTTCCCTTCAAATGGGAGCACTTTAAAACAATGGGATGTCTGCAGTCTAGGGGAAAGCCAGTTCTACCCAGGTTGTCTAGAGAGCAGTGGTTCTCAAAGCCGATCCGCTGCTTCTTCAGGGAAAGCCCCTGGCGGACCAGACTGGTTTGTTTACCTGCCGCATCCACAGGTTCAGGCGATTGCGGTTCCCAGTGGCTGCAGTTCGCCGCTCCAGGCCAATGGGGGCCGCAGGAAGCGGTGTGGGCCAAGGGACGTGCTGGCCGCCCTTCCCGCATCCCCCATTGGCCTGGAGCGGCGAACTGTGGCCACTGGGAGCCGCGATCGGCCGAACCTGCGGACACGGCAGGTAAACAAACCGGTCCAGCCCGCCAGGGGCTTTCCCTGAACAAGCGGCGGACCGGCTTTGAGAACCACTGCTCTAGAGGAGAAGGGGTTGATCAGTTGAAAATCCACAGCAGAAAAGAAGGAACAAAGAATCATAGACTTTAAGGTCAGAAGGGACCATTATGATAGTCTAGTCTGACCTCCTGCACAATGCAGGCCACAGAATCTAACCCACCCACTCCTGTAACAAACCCCTAACGTATGTCTGAACTATTGAAGTCCTCAAATCATGTTTTTTTTTAAAGACTTCAAGGTGCACAGAATCATCCAGCAAGTGACCCGTGCCCCACGCTTCAGAGGAAGGCGAAAACCCCCCAGGGCCTCTGTCAATCTGCCCTGGAGGAAAATTCCTTAACGACCCCAAATATGGCAATCAGCTAAACCCTGAGCATGTGGGCAAGACTCACCAGCCAGACACCCAAGAAAGAACTCTCTGTAGTAACTCAGATCCCACCCAGCAACGCATCCAGGGGAGGCAATGGTCTTGGGAGAGCAGAGTGCTTGGAGCATTGTAGACAATGCTCAGAGGGAGGGGAAAAACATGGTGTTAGAACTTCCTTTTCTTTTTTTTAAATACAGACTCTAGGTAACAAAGGTTCTTTGAAGAGGGAGAACCTTTAAACCACTGGTTCTGAACAAGGTAAAGGGAGGTTGTTGCAGTAGTGAGAGGAGATTCTCCTGGACCCCATTTTCCCATCTCAAGCTTCTTTTCCTGATCAGGGAAAGGACCTGGGACCCCAGAAGGAACTCACCGAAAGCCAAACAACACTCAAGAGTGGAGAGGACTCTGAGGGATGGAAATGCATACTGGTGTTCCTTTTAACACTTAATCATTTTAAATTATTTTTTAAAAATGATATAAGAAACTAAAGCCTATTCTATATTCTACAGCACAGAAGTCAATTTAGAATCAAACAAGTTAGAACTTGGTGGGGTAAAGTCTCAAACGGTTTTCCTTAAGTTGTTTGGTGAAGTGGCTAACTTAGGTTAGTCAGGCTCTTTCAGGCAATTCCACAATTCACAGAATGGCATTCACGAAGTAAGTACTTGTAAATATTTTCAAACCAAGAAATAAAAGTGGAGGTTTGATATGATCATCTTCGCATAAACACACATACATACATATTTGGATCACTACTTATTCAAATAAATTTTGCACAACCAGTTATGTGCACCTAACATAAAAACTTTCCCCCTTTACTACTTAAAATGACTTGCATTGCGTATCAGGAAAATTAGTACACTACTTCACCTTGTCCCACAAAGCTATAGACTGAAAAGTCTACATCACCAGGTACAAAGCACATCTCATTGTGAGTGCAGCACACGTATTTAACATAGTAATGGAAATGGGTTAGTGTAAAACAGTTACATATAGTTTAGAGAGTGTTAAACTATTTTCAAAACCAGAATACCTTTGTGCTAGTTGGACAGGACTTTAATGAACTAGAAGGTTGGGTCTCACACTTAAGTCATATAGTAAAAGAATATTTAAAAAGATTAAAAATTCTGTACCTTTGACTCCACATTGCTTAACAAGAGAGGAATGTCAGAAGATGATGACTTTGATAGGCCCAGCGCGTCACAGAGAGTTTGTACTTCCTGATAGATTTCGTTATTCTTTTCCAAATGAGAACTTTTAAGTTGCTTGCTGTGCAATATTTGTAAAGCTTGAAGCTCTGTACTTAAAAATACTAGAGAGAAAAAGTGTTATAATAGCATCTTTAAGACATCTTGAATATTTTTGTGCCGGTATTCTCATAGTAAATAAAACGTACTGTAATACAAACGTATCAGAAAAGAAGTAGGCAGAATGAAAAATGTCAATGAGCTACTACTTTATACAAACGTATTAGAGTTATAAGCATGTAACTGATTGGTACTCAGTTTTTTGGGAAGAGGCCTACTTCCTTCCTGACAAAGACCACCAATATAATTCTGTTTTTCTCTAATATGGGATTTTCTTATACATTTTTCAGATTCATCAAAAAAGAGTTATATTTCCTCTAAAAACCCTCAAAATATTGCCCTTATATGTGGAACTGGCAATGCCACCTATTAAGATTGCCTAACATGTCATATTACACAACCCCGTTTTCAGTTGTTTATAAAACTTTGCCAAACTTTAATCGGCTGGGCTGAAATTTTTCAAGGTGGCTTCAAAAGTCATGAAAGGTCACAACTGAGGTTGCCTATGTGATGTCATTAAAGACTGTATCATAATCTATACAGCATGAATTAAGGTTGACAGACAAGCTAATTTCTAGCATTTCCTAACTTTTGAGCACTTGACTTTGCAACCTCAGGCCTGGTCTACACTTAAGTTACAAGTTAAGTCATAGTCTGATCCTCTATATCCAACCAGTTGAAGCCCAGTGATATGTGTGTGGAGGGGAAGCTTGCAGTGCCAGTGTCCTTGTCCAGACAGTCCCTTGGGTTCCTTACCCCAATGTATCTCCCTGTCCCAGAGGTCCAGTTCTCGTCCCCTTTACATTTGAGTCAGGCAGTTTCTTCCTCCACGCTACCTAGGTGCCAGCAGGGAGGTCACTGAGAGCACAGGTGAGACAGACTCCTTTCTCTCAGTTCCACTGCCATACCTAACTCGAAGCAGCTGTTACAGGGAAGAAGCTGGACTTTCCCTGGATCTCCAGGGTGGAGCATGTGCAGTTATTCTGTTGGGATGGCACAGGTACTTTCTGGTGACACACAGGAACTGTGAATGGCTGCAGCATGCTCAGTGCTGATGGAATCTCCAGAGATCTTAGCTACTTTAATCTCAGCTAAAGCACTCACATGCAGATGCACAGGCAACATTTATGCTGGTATTTTCTAACTTTTGCATGCTTGACTTTGAAAAGTTAATGATCTTTTAACATGGTTTTTGGTGTGTAATATAATTAGCAGCCAGAAAACAGCGTATTCTGACACTCAGAATGGGGGAGGTGGAGCATCACTGATGTTAAAAAACTAGTATTTTCTATGCCACTTGAACCCTGAAGTCTACTGGGTGTTCTTAATTACTGCACAAAACTCCCATTGAGTTATACTTATAGATCAAGGGCTACAGAACATAACTGTGAAGACAAATATGAGGCAAAAGAAATATCAACACTGAAGACAGTGGAAGATAAGCAACCAAAAACGTGAAACAAACTATGATGTTAGAGAAGATAAATATGCAAAAGATTAAAGAAGACAAAGAGCTTACAAAAAGTAAATATTATTGCAAGAGTGAAAATTGTTGCAACTTACACAGGAGTTTAAGACAATCCTCTTTCTTTTTTAACCTGTCCTTAATGTCTCCAGACACAAGTGTTGAATACGGACAAGCCATTTCTTTTAAAAAACCACTAATCTCAAGCTGGAAACTCTCTACATCTTCCCCACCTTAAGAAAATAAGAAAAAAAATCCACTACAAAATTCAGCAGTTTTTTTTTTATTTTAAACTCAAATTTGTTATTAAGAAAAATTAATTATAATTACAAGTTTAAACATAACATATTAGTTTATGACCAATTCAATAGGACTTTATCTTAAATTAAAAACGGAGTCCTATGCATAAATAAGCAAGAATTTTAAATTAGAAGAAACCATAACACCTTCATATTTCAAAACCAGAAGACAATACTATAATGATCCCCCAACGCAAGGAACCAACGCAATCAGTTGAAGTGGACTAGTAGTTTACATCGAGTGTAAGGTGAGTGGGATAGGCTTTATTTTCCCTTCAAACCATAACATGGGTGTCATTTTTATATCAAAAATCATAGATCATAGTTAAGGCCCTGCCAAATTCACGGTCCATTTCACGGTCATAGGGTTTTTAAAATAGTAAATTTCATGATTTCAACTATTTAAATCTGAAATTTCACAGTGTTGTAATTGTAGGGGTCCTGACCCCAAAAGGAGTTATGGCGGGGAGATCGCAATACTGCTACTCTTACTTCTGCACTGCTACTGGCAGCAGTGCTGCCTTCAGAGCTGGGGAGCTGGAGAGTGGCAGCTGGGAGCCCAGCTCTGAAGGCAGAGCCACTGCCAACAGCAGCGCAGAAGAAAGGGTGGCATGGTATAGTATTGCCACCCTTACTTCTGCACCACTGCTGCCGGGTCGCTGCCTTCAGTGCTGGGCACCTGGCCAACTGCCACTACTCTCCGGCCACCCAGCTCTGAAGGCAGTGCAGAAGTAAGGGTGGCAATACCGCAACCCCCCTAAAATAATTTTGTGACTCCCCTGCAACTCTCTTTTGGGTCAGAAATCCCAATTTGAGAAATGCTGGGCCTCCCCCATGAAATCTAATCTTTTGTGTGCTTTTACCCTATACTATACAGATTTCACAGGGGGAGACCAGATTTCACAGTCTGTGACGCGTTTTTTGTGGCTGTGAATTTGGTAGGGCACTAATCGTAGTAATAGGATGAAATTTAATAGTGCAAAGTGGAAGGTCATGCAATTAGGAACGAACAACAGAAATTTTTCCTATAAACTGGGGATTTAATTGGAAGTGACAGAGGACGAGAAAGACCGAGGTCTACTGATTGATCACAGGACCAAAGAAGGGCTACTAGCATGATCGGAGGAATGGAAAGCCAACCTTATGATAGGAGATTCAAAGAGCTTTGCTTGTTCAGCCTAACCCAGTGGTTTTCAACCTGTGGTCCGCAGACCTCAGGGGGTCCGCAGACTCTAAAATTTCCAAAGGGGTCTGCATCTCCATTTGAAATTTTTTAGGGGTCTGAAAATGCAAAAAAGGTTGAAAACCACTAGCCTAATCAAAAGAAGGCTGACTTTCTCTATAAATACATGTATTTAATGATTTTTTCTAACAAATGGACATATACTGGCCATCAATAAATTTAGGCTTGAAATTAGGTAAAGGTTTCTAATCATCAGAGGAGTTAAGTTCTGGAACACCCTTCCAAGGGGGGTAGTGGAGGTAAAAAAACCTAACTGACTTCAAGGCTGAGCTTGATAAGTTTATGGAGGGTAGTATGAGAAAAGGAGTACTTGTGGCACTTTAGAGACTAACAAATTTGAGCATAAGCTTTCGTGAGCTACAGCTCACTTCATCGGATGCACCTGCCTACAATGGCATATAGACAATCTGCGACTGCTAGTAGCAAATATCTCCAACAGTCCATGGGACACTAAATGGGGAGGGCTCTGACTTATTACAGGAAATTCTTTCCCAGCTGGCTGGCTGGTGGGTTTTGCCCACATGCTTGGGGTGTAACGGACCACCTTACTTGGTGTCAGAAAGGAATTTTCCCCAGGTCACACTGGTAGAGAACCCAGGGGTTTTCACCTTCCTCTGCAGCACGGGGCATGTATCACTTGCATGTTTAAACTAGCATAAATGGTGGATGCTCTATAATGGAGGAGTCTCATGATTTGAAGACTTCAGTAACTCAGGCAGTGATTACAGGTCTATTACAGGAGTGGGCAGAAGAGGTCAGTGGCCTGCAACGTGCAGAAGGTCATACTAGATGATCATGATGGTCCCTTCTGGCATTAATGTCTATGAGTCTACCTCGTGGGATGTTTTCACATAAAGAAGTTATGGAGGGAAAACTTAACTAAATGAGGTACGTACATATTGCTTTACCATTTCAATCACAAAAATATAAAGTCTACAATCATTTGTAGGTTGTATGTGAATGTCTTTTTATAGTAAGATTTAAGAAAATTTTAAACAATTAAAAACAGAACACACCAACACATGAGTTTTACCCTTGGGTTTGTTCTTTACTACAACTATCTTACTCCTAAGCATCAATACTGTTTCTTTGACTAAGATTAAAAGGTTATTATTAAGCAAAATATAAATTATAAAAAATAAACAGTCTTAACCACTACATTATTTCAATAAATTAAAGTTCAAATTTTGTGGAAATACCAGCTGTTGAAGTGATGCTTTCTTCCAGGTCACACACTGATTTTATTTCAGAACTTAACCAAACACAAAGCTCAGAAAAGTCTGGTGAAGATAATCCATTTTCTACTGCTTTGCTAAGTGCTTCCTCCCCTAACAGGGGACCTTCATACCTGAACAGGGGGGAAAAAAAATTTGACAAATACAGCACCTGGATTTTAAATTTATTTTCATGTAAAATTGTTTCGCAGTTAGAAACTGGATTAATCCATTACAATTTTTTGAATCACTAAATTCATAATTCACATCTCTTACAAATTTTCCTAAATGTTAAATATTGTAAAAGAAATTATGCTGCACTAGTGTTGATCTTCTGACAATGCAGAAAGTATGCATGTGTTTAAATATCACAGATATGTAAAACCACTTAGACGTATTTATACTTTTATTTAAGATTTGGACTATGCTGAAGAGATTATAAATCAGGACACAATTTAAATGGACTTAGTCAATTTAAAAAAAATTGTAAAGAAAACTGTTTTACCTATTACTTCAAATTACTAGCAATGAAATAATTTGAAAATCAAATGTACTTCTCATTATTTATGCCCTGTTTACTTTTTGCATTTCCCTGAGTTTGGACAATGAAAATAAATGAAATCTCTTTCATTTTGCTCATAATATATTTCACTTTCAGGTTCCTGGTGCTGCAACCTTTGGGGTTCAGGTACTATAGGGAAATGTTTAAAAACAGTTCTCATTGCAATTTTTAAAATTACACTGTAAACTCATCCTTATTTTCATTTCTTCAAATCATTATCTCTAGCAGAGTTCAAAGAAGCTAGGCTTTTTCAGGATTGGCACATTCTATTGTTGTGGGATTCTGTTTTGACGAATTTCTGTACCAAGTAAAAGGCCCTGCTACATAGATTTCTCCTTTACTTCTTGCTTGGTCTCCTAATAGCATATAGGTGCTCAGACACCACATATATAGAACCTATATAGAACAGAAGAAATATCTTCATTGCCTTTTCATAATCTCATGCAAGCTAACAATGTTGGTCATTGTTTCTAGCTTTACAGACACAGAGTGTTAGTGTAACTCTTCCATGAGATGTGCATCTGAGATCTCTATTTCATGATTACACTTGAGGGAGAAATAAATATATATAGTTTTCACTATCCTAATATGGTCAAACCCATCAAATGATTAACTCTAAATAGGAGTCAAATAGGTAGTAAAAGGTAAAGAAAGTCTTGCTTTTCCATAGAATATGATCTAAATCTATTTTCTATTAAACATCCAAGATCTTACCAATTTATGTGATTGTATTCTTGATAGTCACTTTATCACAAAAGGGTTATTTTGAAATCTTAAGGCCCAATTCTGAGAAGTGCACTGTATGTGCCTCTATGGAGCCCCACTGACTTCAATAGGGCTCCTCTTGGGTCCAAGTTTCCACCCACACGGAGCAACTTGCAGGATGGGTACCCTATACTCAGAACTATTCCCAACAAATGGAATGCAGTAGGACTTACTTTAAGGAAGACAAAGTTGAATGAATACATTGGAGAAAAACACACATCCACTACTTGTACCATTTAGCATTTATTGATTTCTAGTCTTCCAATAGTCATTTTGTGGAATCCTTTATCATGAGATAGATACATATATATAGTTTATTTTATTCCCACAGAAGTGTCACATGCTAGAGCACACTAGCCCTCTTCCCCTTTCAAAATAAGATTCTGACAGGGTAAGCACAACACACAGATGAATTACCCAGATCTCCCAGGTTAACACACACGCACTATGGTTGACGAAGTCCCTGCACCCATCCCTCAAGCCTGTGTGCCCACTTCTCCCATACCCATCCCCACACCTTCCCCCCCCTCCCCGCGGCCCCCTCCAGAGGATCGGTCCTTCCCAGGCCGGACCACAGCACCCCGACCCCCTTCTCACCCACCCTGCTGGGGGGGGGGGAAAGAGGGGGCACGCACAACTCTTTAAATCAACACAGACCGCTGGCCCCCCAGGATCCCCTTGGGGATGCTCCTTCCGCCGCAGTTTCCCCTTCTTCCCACTCTCGCTCCCCCCCTCCCCTCAGGTCCCAGCTGGGGGCCATTTCTCGGTGCCAGAGACACGCCGGGGCTGCCGCCCCCGTGTCGCTCCGAGTCCCGCCGGAGCAGCCCCAGTCGCAGGCGGACAGCGCCGGGGGAGGCCGAGCTGCTCACAAGGCTTCAGGGGCTGAAGCGAGGGACTGTGGCGCAGAGGATCCAGTGCGGGCTGCTGAAGTGGGGCAGCGGGGAGCGACTGTTACCCCGCCTCCCCTGCAAACGCGGCCCACGGAGCCTCTGCACAACGGGAACGGCGGACAGGCCCGGCGGACAGGCCCGGCGGCCGCCCCCCCCCACTCACCCCAAAGCCTCCAGCGCGTCTAGAACGTCGCTCTCCATTTTCAGCTCCTGCTCGCGCGCCCTCATGCTGCCGGCGCGGCCCCGCCGCCCCCAGACTCCGCCCCGTCCGGCTCCCGGCTTCACACAGGCCCCGCCCCGCACGGCCTCGGCTTCCCTCCTCCCGCCCACACAGGCCCCGCCCCTGCACGGCCTCGGCTTCCCTCCTCCCGCCCACACAGGCCCCGCCCCTGCACGGCCTCGGCTTCCCTCCTCCCGCCCACACAGGCCCCGCCCCGCACGGCCTCGGCTTTCCCCACACAGGCCCCGCCCCGCCTCGCTTCGGGTTCCCCCTCCCCCTCACACAGGCCCCGCCCCGCACGGCGCCGGGTGTCCGCCGCTCCCTCACACAGGCCCGGCCGCCCGTCTGGGGACGCTGGGCGCTGCTGGCCGACAGCGAGCGAGCCAGGCCCGGCACCTTCTCCACACAGGCCTCCCGTTGCGGGGACGCGCTGAAAGGGGGAGCTTCAAACGTTACTGACCAGATAGGCACAGAGAGTCCGAGGCGCTTCCTGAAATGCTCAGGACAGAGCCAGGGCCCCTCCGACCCCCCATCTCCATACAGGGCCCGAGGAAACTGGTCGGCAGTTTGGGGCAGGAAGTGGGGTGTCCTGGCGGCATGGGGGGAAGCCTCACTCTGCCCCAGCCCCAGCCTTCCCCAGGCTGCCTCCCAGAGGCACGGGAGGCTGGAGTATCCCTGATTGGCTTCTGCAGGAAGCTTTCTAGCTCAGAGCAGGGTGACTGAGGTGGATGTTAAGGATAAAGGAGGCCAGAGTTTACACGTGCATTTTAAAAACAAATTATTTTTCATGTCTTCCCACCTCTGCCCCACAGCACTGACCTGGTCTCTGATCTCCCTCCATAGACTGCCCCAGTCAGTCTTCCCTGACACGTGGGCACTCATCAGGACTTCTTCTGGTACTCAGTAATGAGAATAGGAGGACTTGTGGCACCTTAGAGACTAACCAATTTATTTGAGCATGAGCTTTCGTGAGCTACAGCTCACTTCATCGGATGCATACCGTGGAAACTCCTTTTCTTTTTGCGAATACAGACTAACACGGCTGTTACTCTGAAACCTGTCAGTAATGAGAATGTGGCCTAAGAAACCCTTAATGGCAGCGGGCAAGAAGGCTACCGGTATATCTTGATTCTGTTATGTACATCCTGGTTCACCAAAGAATGTCAAGTGAGGTCTTAAATGAAAGCTGGGGGTCACACTGATAATTAATAGCATTGTGAAATGTATGTACAGATACTGTGTAAGGAGTTACATGTATATACTGAAAATATGGTTTTAAAGTCTGTGTCAAGGAATTAGTTACGAGCAGAGGTGAAAAACAGGTTTTCCTCTAAAGACAGGAGATAAGGAATGTCTGTCTCTGTAGGGATGTAAATGAAGCACTGTACGCCAACAATGAATTCCCATTTACATACAAATGTTCATAAAGAGATGTAAAGTCAACTGAAAAGCAGCACACAGAAAAAATAAGCCATAGGTGGTTATCCTGGCTCTGAGTACAGACAATTAACTCTGGGGGGGGGGGGGGTACATGTAGAAGGCAAAGCAGACACCACCCTCATCCTGCACCTTGGAAGTAAACGAACACCATATTTGCATTCATGAAAACAGGATCACAGCCAGCCTTGGCTGAAAACACTGCAGAAGACTTTGGGTGAGATAAAGTTTCTTTAGGCAGGAAATTAACCCGTTAGTTAAGTTTACTCTCTAGAAAAGCATTTTATAATTTTCTATGTAATTATTTGTTTCCTAACTCACTCTCACTTATCTTGAAGCTTTGGTAATAAATTTATTCTTGTTTTCACTATAAATATATCTAAGTGCTGTGATATTAAGCAAAATGCTGCTCCTGAGCTGAATCTTACAAGCTGACGTGTATATTGTTCCTTTGGAGACAGCAGACCTGGCATTTCTGTAAGTGTTGAGTGAATAAAGGACTGAACACTACAGGAGACTCAGGGACTAGGATGGACATATTGTTAACCTGCAAGGCAAAGTAAGGCCTGGCATAGCCCCCAGAGGAGAGTGCTTAAGCGGCTGACAAGCTGGTGGTGTTAGGGAGCTGACACCCAGTTAAGCACAAGCATGACTCCCTTTTGCTGGTGGCAGGGAGTAACAAGGTGACTCACAGTCCTGGGTACCCCAAGAACCTTTAAAGTGAGCAAACCTCTACTCCTGTACTGACCTCAATACAGCTGAGGGGTGTGCAGGGCTGCCAAGTGTTATGCACTTGGAGGGAAGGCTTTGAGCCGGGCCAATTGGTTCGAGCCAGCAGCCTTATAAAAAAGCAGCCAGTTGCAAACCGAATGAGCAGTGAACTGAGGACAGGCAAACAGAGGGAGTTTGCTTGGGAGTTCCCACAGAGGTTTTTTTTTTTTTCTTTTGCCTTTCAGGCTTATGCGAGCAGTAAATACAACATCTGAAGAGGCTCTTAGAAGGAAGACATTATGGATAGTGAGCAATCAGCTGTTCTGACCTGCACAGGATGTGCCATGTTTGTCTTTCTCCCAGAGGATAGAAGCGACTTCATCTGTACGAAGTGCAAGCTGGTCTCCATATTGGAAGAGAAGGTTAAAGGACTAGAGACCCAAGTATCAACTGTGCATTGCATCAGAGAAAATGAAGATTTTCTGGACAGAAGTCAGCATTTGGTACTGCAGGCACAGCATGCTGAAGAATCTGAGAGGGCAGTGCAGAACAGGGAAGAAAATTGGCAGCATGTGACCTCCAGAAGAAGAAAGAGGAGAACCCATGTACCCTCAATGCAGATAGAGGTAAGAAACTGTTTTCAGGCTCTCTGCACAGATACTACGGTGGAGAATGGTTTGAAATAGTCATCTGAGAGAAGGGATCAGAAGGAGACCCCATCGACCGGAAGGCATGGAATACATTGTCCTAGGGATGGGGGTTCCACGACCACCACTCCCAAAAGGAGGGGACGGGTGGTGGTGGTCGGGGATTCCCTCCTAAGGGTAACGGAGTCATCCGTCTGATGTCCAGACCAGGAAACTCGAGATGTGTGTTGCTTGCCTGGAGCTAGAATTCAGGATGTGATGGAGTGTCTGCCGAGACTGATCAAGCCTTCAGACTACTACCCCTGCCTACTTCTCCACGTGTATTAGCAGGTGTATTAGCAACAAGAAGGTGGTCAGGGAAAGTGTGGGACTCTTACTGAATGGGGGAGGCAACCAAGTGACAGATGATGTGGAAAAAGCTGAAGTACTCAATGCTTTTTTTGCCTTGGTCTTCACAGACAAGGTCAGCTCCCAGACTGCTGCACTGGGTAGCACAGTATGGGGAGGAGGTGAAAGAACAGATTAAGGACTATTTAGAAACGCTGGACATGCACAAGTCAATGGGTCCGGATCTAATGCATCCGAGGGTGCTGAGGGAGTTGGCTGATGTGATTGCAGAGCCATTGGCCATTATCTTTGAAAACTCATGGTGATCAGGGGAGGTCCCAGACAATTGGAAAAAGGCAAATATAGTGCCCATCTTTTTAAAAGGGAAGAAGGAGAATCCGGGGAACTATAGACCGGTCAGCCTCACCTCTGTCCCTGGAAAAATCATGGAGCAGGTCCTCCAGGGATCCATTTTGAAGCACTTGGAGGAGAGGAAGGTGATCAGGGACAGTCAACATGGATTCACCAAGGGCAAGTCATGCCTGACCAACCTGATTGCCTTCTATGATAAGATAACTGGCTCTGTGGATATGGGGAAAGCGGTGAACGTGATATACCTTGACTTTAGCAAAGCTTTTGATACGGTCTCCCACAGTATTCTTGCCAGCAAGTTAAAGAAGTATGGATTGGATGAATGGACTATAAGGTGGATAGAAAGCTGGCTAGATCGTCAGGCTCAATGGACAGTGATCAACGGCTCGATATCTAGTTGGCAGCTGGTATCAAGCAGAGTGCCCCAGGGGTCTGTCTGGGGGCCAGTTTTGTTCAACATCTTCATTAATGATCTGGATGATGGGATGGATTGCACCGTCAGCAAGTTCACGGATGGCACTAAGCTAGGGGGAGAGGATAGGGTCCAGAGTGACCTAGAAAAATTGGAGGATTGGGCCAAAAGAAATCTGATGAGGTTCAACAAGGACAAGTGCAGAGTCCTGAACTTAGGATGGAAGAATCCCATGCACTGCTACAGGCTGGGGACCGACTAGCTAAGTGGCAGTTCTGCAGAAAAGGACCTGGGCATTACAGTGGACGAGAAGCTGGATATGAGTCAACAGTGTGCCCTTGTTGCTAAGAAGGTTAATGGCATATTGGGCTGCATTAGTAGGAGCACTGCCAGCAGATCAAGGGAAGTGATTATTCCCCTCTACTCATCACTGGTGAGGCCACATCGGGAGTATTGCGTCCAGTTTTGGACCACCCACTACAGAAATGATGTGAACAAATTGGAGAGAGTCCAGCGGAGAACAATGAAAATGATTGGGGGGCTGGGGCCATAGGCGCCGACTCCTTGGGTGCTCTGGGGCTGGAGCACCCACAGGGAAAAATTGGTGGGTGCTCAGCACCCACTGGCAGCTCCTCGCGGCCCCCCAGCTCACCTCCGCTCTGCCTCCTCCCCTGAGCGTGCCGCTGCCGCTCCGCTTCTCCCCCCTCCCTCCCACTCCAACGGCACAGCAAGCCTGGGAGCGGGAGGGAGGGGGGAGAAGCGGAGCGGCGGGAGCGCACTCGAGGAGGAGGCGGAGCGGAGGTGAGCTGGGGTGGGGAACGGTTCCTCTGCCCCCCCACCCCCCCTCACCTCTGTTCTGCCTCCTCCCCTGAGCGCGCCGCTGCTCTGCTTCTCCCCCCTCCTTCCCAGGATTGCCGGGGAGGAGGGGAAATGCGGCGCACCCGGGGGAGGAGGCAGGGCAGGGGATTTGGGGAAGGGGTTGGAATGGGGGCAGAGAGGGAGCGGGACTGGGGCCAGAGTGGGGGCGCAAGCACCCACCGGTGCTGGCTAAAGTCGGCGGCTATGGCTGTGGCACATAACTTACAAGGAGAGGCTGAGGGAACTGGGCTTATTCAGTCTGCAGAAGAGAAGAGTGAGGGCGGATTTGATAGCAGCCTTCAACTACCTGAAGTGGGGTTCCAAAGAGGATGGAGCTAGGCTGTTCTCGGTGGCAGATGACAGAACAAGGAGCAATGGTCTCAAGTTGCAGTGAGGGAGGTCTAGGTTTGATATTAGGAAAAACTATTTCACTAGGAGGCTGGTGAAGCACTGGAATGGGTTACCTATGCAGGTTGTGGAATCTCCATCATTAGAGGGTTTTAAGGCCCGGCTTGACAAAGCCCTGGCTGGGATGGTATAGTTGGGGTTGGTTCTGCTTTGAGCAGGGGGTTGAACTAGCTGACCTTTTGAGGTCTCTTCCAACCTTAATCGTCTATGATTCTTCTATGATTCTATGCATTTAGCTGTCCTGTTGCACCTGCCCTCAGCCAAGCCATCATCTCACATGTTCAGTTGTGTCAGGCAAACAGCTGTGGTTTCTCTGCCTCCAGGGAACACTGACACCTGTTATCACACAATCCCTTTGTCCCTTCTCTCTACTCTCTTTCTTGTCTCCAGGAACCTGCTCAGGTATACTGGCTTAGCAGAGCATGTTTAAGAGCTTCACTCAAAAGAAACAGATAACAGGGAAGCCACGAGGGCCAGTCTCAGATACTGAAAGGTGTCCAAGGGTTCTATCAGAATACTCTTGCGCAGTCCACTTAATCACTACGTTAAAATCTGCGGGACACTGTGCTTATGCCAACCCACCATGTGCAGCAATATCAGTGGCTCAGCACTGCTTTCTCAAAACCCTCGTCTGCACCGCACCCCACCCCCATCTGCTATTAAGAACAGAGCGTGAATACCATTTCTGTCCTAAGTGGTGTGTCTACACAGGGATAAAAGACCTGTATTGGGCGCAGGTCAGCTAACTTGGGCTCGGGCTGTGGAGCTAAAAATTGCTATGTGGACATTCAGGCTTAAGCTGGAGACCGACACTCAACCCTCACAGAGTCCCAGAGCTTGGGCTCCAGCCTGAGGCCAGACGTCTACACAGTGATTTTTCAGCCCCGGAACTGAAAGGATAAATTTGAATGAAGAGAGGAAAAGGAGTTCCAGACATAAGGGATGGATTGAATTTTAAATAATAGCACTTGGGTCCAGTGGGAGGAGGCTAGAAGGAGCTTCCCCATCTTATTTGGACTTGTTTGGGAAATAGGCAGACTTCTGAGGGGAGTGTACACTCCTAATGCTCCCCACCTCCAGGCATTATCTATTTGAAATGTGGCAAAAGGTCCATGGCTGCAGCAGCATGGATGGGGAAACATGTTATACCTTATTCAAGTGGTGTGCCAATGTGAGCTGTGTGGGAGCACTAAGTCAGGCAAAATCCCACCTGAGAACTCCAGCTGCTGTACTGCCTCCCACACCACCATAAACGTGGATACTTTTCCCTCACATTTTCATAACATGTGCATTTAAAGTCTTGAAACTCCATGTTCTTAACCAAGCAACAGTAAGCACTATTCATTAACTTCCAGTTTGAATCTAATTGAATGCAATACAGTAGAGAGACATGCCAAATTAATGTTAAACTGGAAAAATATGGGGTATGAATAAGCTTTTCATTATAACAGAGTTTATTTTTGATATCTTTTTAAAAACAGTACAACTACAAAGTACTGTTTCCCTTAATGAATCATCGCTATGAAGCTGTTTTTAGGAACCAAGCAATTTTCCTGTCACTCTAGGAGCATGGTAAGAAAAGTTCATTGTATTAAGCTTTAGTACAATTGGAAGTGAAATAATCATTCAAAACAAAACTAGTAATGTGATAATTGAAGAGATACAGTACATAGGTACTGCAGCAATTTCTCTAACCCACTCTTTTTTGTAGGTTTTATTACAGGTTTGCCATACATATATTTTCCAGGTCTAATTCTAGGACCATTAAGTATGCCTTTGACAGACTGACAATATCCTTGACAAACTTTATGGAATTAAGATTAAATTTCATTGAATTACATTAAACCTTATTAAATTAGGTTTAATTCCTTTGGGGTCCATCATATTAAAAATGCAATTGTGTATGTGTTATTGTGGAAAGAATGTAACATCTAGGAGGAGGGGAATGCTAATGTAATTTCTCTGGTTATCAGCCCTTTGAAGCCATTCCCTGGGAAGGTTCGTGTACGCTAGTTCAAACTGGATTCTCCAGGGACCAAAAGACAAAAAATTGATTTTTGGATAAATAGCCTGATTTTAAACAGGCCCAGGGGGTTCCTCCTGATCCAGCTAACGGGCAGGACTCGTGGGCCACAGTGGGCCCCAATTTTTAGGGAGTTGGCCTACAAGTGAGTGAGGGCCCATAAGACTGGGTGCTAGTCCTCAGCCAAGACTGTTATGAACTTGTGACCCTGGAGAGATTCTTTTGGGTAGGAAGGGGTGGGAGTTGAAAGTCACACTTGTCAGAACCCATGTTGAAGACAGTTGGGGGGAATCTCTCATAAACTTGTGCATATGCATGTAGGCTCTTTTATTGTTTTATTATATTTAAAAAAAAATAGGCTTCCATAGGAAGTGCTGTGTGGTAACTTATAACGGTTGGCAATCACTCTGTTATCAATCTCTGAAGAGAAAGTGTGCAGATCTGCTTAGGCAGAGTCTCTTGCTGGGAATAACACAGGGAAGGGAGGGATCTGCTCCACCTGGAAATATACCCATCCAAAGGGAGAGAGATGTGGGTCTCTGCCCAAGAAAGGCAATGGCCATGAGCTGGAAACCTGAGACTGGGTGCCCTTGCTGGCCCATAGAGGGGGGAGTACAGGTGCAGCTGGCCTGAACTATGATAATGCCCTTGCAAGAAATGATGTGGAAATTGCTGCTACTTTACTTTTGGGTGTTGCAAACATCTGTCAGGGAATCACAACCATCCTATCATACCCATGTTCCTCAATAGAAAGAGGGTCCCTGTTTAGATCCCAGCTAAAGGGAGGGAAGAGGGAGGTCCTGGTATGGTCACGATATGTTAAAGGTTGAGAAACTCTGCACTAGATCATACTCCCCTCCAAAGACAGGAATAGAAACTAGGATTTTGAGTCCCAACAGTCCTCTGCTCTCCAGTAAAGTTATTTAAATCTCTGGCAAAGTGTAAATCTCCTCATCTGGCTGGTCTACAAAGCAGAACAGCCTAGTACGGCTTCCATCTTTTAGCTCAAGTAGTAGAGGTGTGTGCATCTAAAAGTCCTGGGTTCTAGCACTGCTTATGAGTGTGTGTGGGGTGTCAATATGGTTTCATATTTTGGAATTTCAGTGGGGGGCGGGGGGGGTTCAGTTGCTTTTTTAAAAAAATAGGGAACTGTGTACCAAAAATATGTTAAGATAATATTATGGTTGCAAAGGTTGCACTCAGATGTTAGGAAAACAGTGTGAAGGTTGCCAGTGTGGGTGCATTACAATGCAGCAATATAATTTTTAATTACATGATCAGACATTATTTATGCCACAGGACCCTTGCCTCATTCAGTGCTTAGGATGGATGGTGAATGAGGCAGAGGGCTGCAGATGAAAAAAGATGTTCTCTTGGGAGTTAGGCACTGAAGTGGGACTCTCTACTATCTCTGTGTTTGTCACACATTCCTATGTAATACTGATCCAGACTGAAGTGGGACTCTCTACTATCCCTGTGTTTGTCACACATTCCTATGTAATACTGATCCAGACTGAAGTGGGACTCTCTACTATCCCTGTGTTTGTCACACATTCCTATGTAATACTGATCCAGACTATTATACATTCATGAAAGCAGATCAAATTAAGGTTGCATGGATGACATTGATTCTGGTATTTCCTAACTTCCGAATGCTTGAGTTTGCAATCTTAACATTCTTTTAATATAGGGGTTTTTTTTAAAAAAAAAAGTAATTAAAATGTTAGTATGTTTTAACACTTTTGGAACTTGCATGTTAAACTCTGGGTCAAATTCAAAACATCCAAGCATCCTAACAACTGATGGTACAAAGAAATTGCCTCCCCACGCCATTTTCAGTTAATCTCATTTGGTGGTCGTCCAGGATTTTAGGTCAATCTGAAGTTTACTGAAATATCATAATATTGTCCGTATTTAGAGAATTACATTCTTGGATTCTGAAGAATAGTCAGGCTGGGTTGGCTCGCAGAAATTGAAATAAAACATTTAATGCAAAATGGATGTTTCCTTCCTGCTCTTCAGCCTCTCCTCTTTTTGGTGCTCTTTTTTCTCTTGCGTTCATTTTGTTTTTAAAATTCATCTGGAGTTGGCCCACAGCAATAAAAACTAATTGGATTTTAAAAATAAGTTTCTTAGTTTCTTATCCAAGTATTGACCAGTCTTCAGCCTGCTCAGTTTGTGAGAATCAAGAGGATCAGTGCACAAAGTAGTCTTGCTCTCGACATATGATCCATTTTTCTCTTCTCTTCTATTATCAAAGTTTATGTGCAGGAAAAAGATTAATTTAAAATCTGCAGTAGAAGAATGGATTAAATACAATAGTTCAGCTTTCTTCGGACAGAGAAAATAATAGTATAGCTGGAACTTGTGTTTCTTTCTTCACCTACCTTTCCCCAAGAAGCTCAAGGCCCAGGTCCTTTAGGTATTCCATTTGTTGTTATTAATAGGAAGGGTCTCAAGGCCCATGTGACTGGAACTTTGCAGGATGTACACTGTATGATGGGAAGCGATAAAGGGATTAACTTTGGGAAAGCAGTATTCAGTTTTTTCATGGAGAAAATATAAATATTTCCAGATACAATTAGTAAATGTTTCCAAAAAATCCACTTGTTTTTTTTCCTTTATACTATGCAGCATGGAACAGCCTCACTGCCCTCACAGGATCAAAAGTAAATTGAATTAAAGAGCTACAGACATTATTTTAATGCAACAAGTCTACAAGTCTTCTTTCTGGACATTTTTGTTTGAATAAAAAGAAACAGCAGAAAATTATCAACCACTAGAGGGGACCATAGTAGCAGAGAAAGAAGGGGAGTTAGTGATACAAAGTGCTTGAAAGGGCTCATCTACATGCAAAGTTGTACTTACTTAAGAAAACATGTAATTTAAAATTGATTTAGTTAATACAGTACAAAATGCTGTCTGGGCACTCTTCAATCAGTATAACCCTGATTTAGTTTAAATCGATTACTAATTATTTTACGCTAAAATAAAATAAAACCAAATCTCTTAAACCAAAGTAAGAACTTTTACATAGGCTATGTCTACATTTAAACCATTACACGGGCACAGTTGTAGTGCTGCGGCTTTAGCATAGACATTTACAACAGCGACAGGTGGGGTTCTCCTGTCACTGTAGTTAATCCACCTCCCTGCGAGGTGATAGCTAGATCAATGGAAGAATTCTTCCATTGACCTGAATTCTGCCAATGACCTAGGGTTGTCTACAGTGTGGGTTAGGTAAGCTTAACTATGTCACTCAGGGGGGTGGATTTTTCACACCCCAGAGCAAAGTAACTGGGTCAACCTAACATTTTAGTGCAGATGCAGCCACAGTGTTTTGCCCCAGTTTAATGTAAATAGATTTAATTTATATCTGTGCAAATTGAGTATAGAGAAGCACTCACTGTTCTTTTAGCCTGATAAGTCTAAAAAGCAGCATGCAATATTTTCCTGTCTACGCATGGAAGTTGTATTGGTGTAAGTTAAATTGATTTTAAAACTGATTCGGTTAAACTGGTGCAAACCCATGTGTGGACACACTTACATCAGTTTAAAATTGATTTAAGACTGTCCACCCAAAGTTGGACCAGTTTAACTAAATCAGTTTAGAAATACAGCTTTAGTTAAACCAGTGTAACTGTGCTTGTAGAACAGCACAGCGAGGAGGAGGACGGGGGAAGACATGTAGCAGGAGGAACCAGCTATGCCATGAGCCAGGATCTTTTCAAGACTCCACCCCAGCCTAGCCAGTGCTGCCAGGCAGACACCGAGAAGTCTGATGAAGGGGAAGAAACCTTGGGAAGTGTGTGCACGCATTTTTTCTTACAATGTTTAAATGTAAAGAAGGCGCCTCCCCCAACCCCAAGTTAACAGGACTTTTCGTTAGGTTTCAGAGTAACAGCCGTGTTAGTCTGTATTCGCAAAAAGAAAAGGAGTACTTGTGGCACCTTAGAGACTAACCAATTTATTTGAGCATAAGCTTTCGTGAGCTACAGCTCACTTCATTGGATGCATACTGTGGAAAGTATAGAAGATCTTTTTATACACATAAAGCATGAAAAAATGGGTGTTTACCACTACAAAAGGTTCTCTCTCCCCCCACACCATTCTCCTGCTGGTAATAGCTTATCTAAAGTGATCACTCTCCTTACAATGTGTATGATAATCAAGTTGGGCCATTTCCAGCTCTGGACAGTCTCTATGTAAAAGAATAAACGGACACAAATCAGATGTCAAGAATTATAACATTCATAAACCAGTCGGAGAACACTTCAATCTCTCTGGTCACACGATTACAGACATGAAAGTTGCAATATTACAACAAAAAAACTTCAAACCAGACTCCAGTGAGAGACTGTTGAATTGGAATTCATTTGCAAATTGGATACAATTAACTTAGGATTGAATAGAGACTGGGAGTGGCTAAGTCATTATGCAAGGTAACCTATTTCCCCTTGTTTTTTCCTACCCCCCCCCCCCCCAGCTGTTCTTGTTAAACCCTGGATTTGTGCTGGAAATGGCCCAACTTGATTATCATACACATTGTAAGGAGAGTGATCACTTTAGATAAGCTATTACCAGCAGGAGAATGGGGTGGGGGGAGAGAAAAACCTTTTGTAATGGTAAACACCCATTTTTTCATGCTTTGTGTGTATAAAAAGATCTCCTGTACTTTCCACAGTATGCATCCGATGAAGTGAGCTGTAGCTCACGAAAGCTTATGCTCAAATAAATTGGTTAGTCTCTAAGGTGCCACAAGTACTCCTTTTCTTTTTAGGACTTTTGGTTGTTTTACTCATATGAAAGGAGGTAGCGGTACAACAAACAGAGGTAGAATTGTTATCTGTTTTTTATTCCCCTGGATGGTTAGGCAGGGTGAGGTGGAAGGAGGCAAAGATGCTGAGCAGTTTATGTAGATAGGGAAGTTCCTTGTATCCCCTTGAGAGATCTCGATGAAACTTTAATGGAGATACTCTGCAATCCTCTCCTGAAGGGATGGCAGCCTTAGTTCTTCCTCTGTGGTAGGACACTTTTCCACGCCATTCCACAATGACTTTGGATGGCACCATTGCAGTAAGCAGACAAGCAGCTTTGCTTTCTGCCTTTTTTACCCTCAGGAGTGAGATATCAGCTAGAATCACCACTGCCTGTGGAAAATAGTACCAGTACTTGGTGCCATTGCCCTGAACCCACACCCATGGAAATAGGGACTGAAATATTATTGTTTCATGCAACTGAACAAGTCCCTCCCCATTTCCTCCCCCACTTTCCCTTGTGGCAGGCCGTACTGACCATTGATGGGGCTGGAGAGTGCTGTGCAGACTCTCCAAAAGCTGACATGGCAGCTTACTTAAAACTTTTATGGGAATAAGGGATGGGCGTTCTGAAATGTACCTTTCCTTTTCCATTGTGACTGTAAATCCAGTGATTCATCTGTCTGTTTTATCTGTAGCTTCTGCCATTGTGGCTTGAGGGGTGCCTCTCCTCCACACTTGTGGAACACCTGACCCTGATGAGAAGGAGAAAGAAGATGACTAGGAGGATACATTCTATGAGATCCTGCAAGCCAGTGCTGGATCAGACTGTGAACACAGGGCATGGAAGGTGACTATGGCAGACAGCATGGAGAAGGAAAGAGAAGACAGGAAAAAGACCCAGGAAAAGCAGAGGGAAATGCACCAGGACATAATGTGTCTTATCAGGCAGCAAACACAAATGCTGCAGAGTTGTTGACCTCCGGGTCCAACAATCATGGCTTGCTTCCCTTTGCAGTCTATGGAGAACTCAATTTTAGCACTTCTCTACACCCTCCAACATTCCACATGACCAGTGCTTAATTTGTGCCAGGGCTTGCCAGGGCTGAGCCCCACCCCTTCTAGGCTTTGCAGTTCATAGCCCCAGCAACTGTGGGCTTACTGTGTCGGTTATGAAAGTAAAATAATTGCTTGAGCCCTGGCACCTCTTTCATTACAAATTGAGCACAGGACGTGACATCATGGAGCAGGTCCTCAAGGAATCAATTCTGAAGCACTTAGAGGAGAGGAAAGTGATCATGCTGAACAGTCAGCATGGATTCACCAAGGGCAAGTCATGCCTGACTAATCTAATTGCCTTCTATGATGAGATAACTGGCTCTGTGGATGGGAGGAAAGCAGTGGACGTGTTGTTCCTTGACTTTATCAAAGCTTTTGACACGGTCTCCCACAGTATTCTTGCCAGCAAGTTAAAGAAGTACGGGCTGGATGAATGCACTATAAGGTGGGTAGAAAGCTGGCTAGATTGTTGGGCTCAACGGGTAGTGATCAATGGCTCCATGTCTAGTTGGCAGCAGGTATCAAGTGGAGTGCCCCAAGGGTCAGTCCTCTGGCCGGTTTTGTTCAATATCTTCATAAATGATCTGGAGGATGGTGTGGATTGCACCCTCAGCAAGTTTGCAGATGACACTAAACTGGGAGAAGAGGTAGATACACTGGAGGGTAGGGATAGGATACAGAGGGCCCTAGACAAATTAGAGGATTGGGCCAAAAGAAAGCTGATGAGGTTCAACAAGGACAAGTGCAGAGTCCTGCACTTAGGACGGAAGAATCCCATGCACCGCTACAGACTAGGGATCGAATGGCTCGGCAGCAGTTCTGCAGAAAAGGACCTAGGGGTTACAGTGGATGAGAAGCTGGGTATAAGTCAACAGTAGTGTGCCCTTGTTGCCAAGAAGGCCAATGGCATTTTGGGATGTATATGTAGGGGCATTGCCAGCAGAGCGAGGGACGTGATCGTTCCCCTCTATTCGACATTGGTGAGGCCTCATCTGGGAGTACTGTGTCCAGTTTTGGGCCCCACACTACAAGAAGGATGTGGAAAAATTGGAAAGAGTCCAGCAGAGGGCAAAAAAAATGATTAGGGGACTGGAAAACATGACTTATGAGGAGAGGCTGAGGGAACTGGGATTGTTTAGTCTGCGGAAGAAAAGAATGAGGGGGGATTTGATAGCTGCTTTCAACTACCTGAAAGGGGGTTCCAAAGAGGATGGATCTAGACTGTTCTCAGTGGTAGCTGATGACAGAACAAGGAGTAATGGTCTCAAGTTGCAGTGAGGGAGGTTTAGGTTGGATATTAGGAAAAACTTTTTCACTAGGAGGGTGGTGAAGCACTGGAATGCGTTACCTAGGGAGGTGGTGGAATCTCCTTCCATAGAAGTTTTTAAGATCAGGCTTGACAAAGCCCTGTCTGAGATGATTTAGTTGGGGATTGGTCCTGCTTTGAGCAGGGGGTTGGACTAGATGACCTCCTGAGGTCCCTTCCAACCCTGATATTCTATGATAGCAGCCATGTGTCTACCACTCCACACTGGGGGACAGCAAAGACAACCACAGCTTCAAATACACTGACCTGTGAGAGCCACGGTTGCAGTGTGTGTAGTGTACCCAAAATGGACAGGAATGTTTTCTACCATTTTTAATTTTAAGGTTTTGTTTCATTAATTTATTTTAGAAGTTTATATTGTATTTATTTTTAATTACCTTTTTGTGCACTGATTTTGGTATGTAATAAATTTATATTTAGTGGAAATAAATTCATGTTTATTACTTCACAACATAGAATGCAGGATGCTACTCAAAGCACTCACTGTTTGTAATTGAACGAAGCCACAGAACTCATAGGTTCAGTGAAAAACACAGTGTAATCATTTCAATGTAGCACAAGCACCACAGAATTCAGGGGTGTATTAAAAGACTGCGGTATGTTCATAAATGTACACCAAGTACTACATAATTCCTAATAGCTCCCAAACCTTCAGGGTCAAGTGAAGCACAGTCCGCCACACTACATTACTGTGCCTGACTGATAATTGCTCTTTCATGGTTTCCCGAAACCATGTAGCTCTGTGTTGAGCTCTTCTAATGGCCCTGGTGTCTGGTTGTTCAAAGTCAGCAGACAGCTGCGCCACCCAGCAGCAACTTTCCCCCCTTTGCCTCATAGATATTACATAGGACACAGCAGGCAGATATAACCATTGGGATGTTTTTCTTACTGAGATCCAATCTTGTGAATATACAAAGCCAGCGTCCCTTCAGCCTTCCCAAAAGAGCATTCAACTGTCATTCTGCACTGGTTGAGTCTTTCCTTGAGTCTGTCAAGCTGGCTGGTGTATGGCTCTATGAGCCAGGGAAGCAAGAGATAAGCTGGGTCTCCCAGAATCACCACTGGAATTTTAACATCGCCAGTGGTACTCTGCCCATTGGGAAAAAATGTCCATGCTTGCAGCTTTCTGAACAGTCCTGAGTTCTTAAAGATGCAAGCATCTTGCACCTTCCCTGAGCAGCCCACATTGATACTGGTGAATCATCCCCAGTGATCCACCAATACTTGCATACGCAGCTAAAAGTAGCCCTTTCTGTTAGTGTATTCTGTGGCAAGGTGGGCTGGTGCCAAACTAAGGACATGCATGCTATCGCCTCAACACAGTTCGAAAACTTGATTGTTGCAAAATACATCCATTATGTCCTGCACATTGCTGAGTGTCACAGTCCAGCATAGCAAGAGATGATTAATGGCCCTACTTGCTTGCCTAGGGAGGTGGTGCATGACAATGGCCCCCACAGTTGATTCTCCAACTCCAAAATCCGGATGAAGTTCTGTGGCCTATGTGTTGTGGAGGAGGTCAGGCTGCATGATCCCTGTGGTCACTTCTGGCCTTGGAATCTATGGTAATGAGGGGTTACTGATTCAAAGCAATCTGGATTGCTTGGTAAACTGGGCTGAAGCAAGGGTTTTAATACAGCTAAATGTAAATGTATACATCTAGGAACAAAAAAAGTAGGCCATATGAGACTCATAGATTCATAGATATTTAGGTCAGAAGGGACCATTATGATCATCTAGTCTGACCTCCTGCACAATGCAGGCCACAGAACTTCACCCACCACTCCTAAAAAAGACCTCACACCTATATCTGTGCTATTGAAGTCCTCAAATTGTAGTTTGAAGACCTCAAGGAGCAGAGAATCCTCCAGCAAGAGACGGGGAACTCAAACCTGGGAATCACTCACTTTGAAAAGGATTTGGAGGTCATGGTGGACAATCAGCAGAACATGAGCTTCCAGTGTTACGCTGTGGTCAAAAGAGCTAATGCAATCCTAGTATGTTCTGACACAGAGGCCCATTGGTGCCAGCTGGCAAAGGGTTCACCACGCTGTGTCAGCGACTCCTAACAGGCCTGACAAACTCAATTCACCCAATACATTGCTGTCATGGTATTTATCTATAAAGAATGTTGTGTGAGATCATAAGTGAAAGCCAGGAACATGCTGATCATCAATAGCATTGGGAAATGTATGTACAGATGACATTTAAAGAGTTATATGTACCTACTAAAATATGTTTTAAACTGTGTAACAAAGCAGAGTTGACAAACAGGTTTTCTCCCAGACAAAGCAGATCTATTCACCATGCCCCGTCTCTGATATAAATAAAGCATTGTAAGTCAAATCCAATAGGAGCTACGTTGCCTTCCAAGTTAACATGGGGATCAGCACACCAGAGAACAAACAATAGAGAGCATTTTGAATATTTGCTGGCTGACAAGTAAGACGCTTTGGATATCCATCATAGACAGAGCAAAAAGGACTGCTCTTTTTGCATCTATGAACGGTGGGTTGGTGATGCTGGGAAAGTGTCACAGTTGCATACACAGGGGAGTCTCAAATTGGAGTCAAGAGGTAATTTTACCTCTATATTTGCCACTGATGCTACTGCTGCTGGAATACTGTGTCCAGTTCTGGTGCACATCATTCAGGAAGGTTGTTGATAAATTGGAGAAGGTTCAGAGAAAATCCACAAGAAAGATTAAAGGACAAGAAAATATGCCTTACAGTGATAGACTCAAAAAGCTCAATCTATTTCGCTTAACAAAGGGAAGGTAAAGGGGAGATTTGGTTACAGTCTGTAAGTATCTGCATGGGGAACAAATATTTAATACTGGGTTCTAATCTGGCAAGGAATGGTACAACACAACCCAGTGGCTGGAAGTTGAAGCCAGACAAATTCAGAATGGAATTAAGGTGTACACGTTTAATGGTGAGAGTAATTAGCATTTGGAATAACTTACCAAGGGTCTTGGTGGATTCTCTATCACTGACAGTTTTAAAATCAAGATTGGATGTTTCTGTAAGAGATAGGGCTCTAGGAATTATTGTGGGGAAGTTCTGTGGCTCAGGCTGCATGATCCCAGTGGTCACTTCTGGTCTTGGAATTTCTGGATGGCTCAGGATTGGTAATGAGAGATAGAAGTGAAAGGCACTATCTCATTGGCTTGAATTCAGCCCCAGAGATGGAAATGGATAGGCATTATAATGGCTAAATACTCTGGAGGTTTCCTCAGGAAAAAATTGCTTTAATGGACGCATTTAGACAGAAAACGATCGGTGCAAGAGGGCAATTCAGTCTCCATGATGCCCATTGAATCCTTGGTATCAGCTGATACTGCTGAGGAGTGATGATTTTTGTGGTCTGGACATCATTCCACTAGAACTAGACTGAAGCCACAAACTCATGGGACATATGCCACCAAACAGGCAAAAAAGCCAGACATGCAGTAGATCTGGCCTCTTCCTCAGCAAATCCTGTCTGTCTGCCTGGCAGGACCAAGCAATGCATATTCCAAGCTCATATTTCTCATTCTTTTAGAAATAAACAGTGCCCATTTTGCTCTTCAGCCCATATGGCATGAATCTTTGCAGGGAAGTATTCAGCACAGCACATCACGATTTAAATTGACATTATGATGATGATGATTTCTTAGACGGTAAGTGTAAGTGTTTTATTGTGAAGAGCAGCATACAGATGGGTTGATTCTCCATTCTGTTACACTGGTTTTACACTTGCATAACTCCATGGAGCTGAACAAAAAAACAGTTTACTTGAGAATCAAGCCCATAGTGTTCTTGACTGATTTTGGCTCTCTGAATTTTACATAAAAAGAAAAGGAGTACTTGTGGCACCTTAGAGACTAACAAAGTTATTTGAGCATAAGCTTTCGTGAGCTACAGTTCACTTCATCGGATGCATTCAGTGGAAAATACAGCGGGGAGATTTATATACACAGAGAACATGAAAAAATGGGTGTTACCATACACACGTAAGGCGAGTGATCAGGTAAGGTGAGCTATTACCAGCGGGGGAGGGGGGGGTTATAGAATACTCCAACCAGGGGTATTCTATCTGCTACCCAAGATCAATAAACCTGGAAATCTTGGACGCCCCATCATCTCAGGCATTGGCACCCTGACAGCAGGATTGTCTTGCTATGCAGATTCCCTCCTAAGGCCCTATGCTACCAGCAATCCCAGCTATCTTTGAGACACCACTGACTTCCTGAGGAAACTACAATCCATCAGTGATCTTTCTGAAAACACCATCCTAGCCACTATGGATGTAGAAGCCCTCTACACCAACATTCCACACAAAGTATCCCCGATAATGTCACGGCAAACCTGGTGGCTGAACTTTGCGCCTTTGTCCTCACCCATAACTATTTCACATTTGGGGACAATGTATACCTTCAAACCAGCAGCACTGCTATGGGTACCCGCATGGCCCACAGAATGCCAGCATTTTTATGGCTGACTTAGAACAACGCTTCCTCAGCTCTCGTCCCCTAATGCCCCTACTCTACTTGCGCTACACTGATGACATCTTCATCATCTGGACCCATGGAAAAGAAGCCCTTGAGGAATTCCACCATGATTTCAACAATTTCCATCCCACCATCAACCTCAGTCTGGACCAGTCCACACAAGAGATCCATTGTTTCATGTTCTCTGTGTATATAAATCGCCCCACTGTATTTTCTACTGAATGCATCCGATGAAGTGAGCTGTAGCTCATGAAAGCTTATGTTCAAATAAATTTGTTATTCTATAAGGTGCCACAAGTACTCCTTTTCTTTTTGTGAATACAGACTAACACGGCTGCTACTCTGAAACCCGAATTTTACATGATCTCTTCCTGAATATACACAAAGTTATATTTGAGGCCTTATACCTGCACTGTGATGTATTCATAGGTAGTTGATACCCTTCTCCTCTTCCAGTCTTCTAAGGGAGGAACTGCAGTATGGATGGACCTTGCAGCAGTTCTTTTGCAAGTAGCAGTTTAACTAGAACATGATGATGGAAGGACACATATCTGGGTATTCAAGTCCTGTAGGCTTAATAGGGGAAGACTCTCAGACCAAAAGCAATCCCTGGAATGTGTATAATTGGCATTGGAATGTTGCCAAGTAACTCAAAGCATCCTAGGAAGCCAGTTACAAGTCCTAGAGGATTAAGAAGTTTTATATTGAATCCTCATCCTAGTCTTGTTTTATGGGTGTGCAAGAGTTCCCCCTTTCCAGTTTGCCTGTCAGGGCAAGTGCCCTTATTGCATTGAACAAGTCAGTTAAGGAAGAGATAAGAAATGTCTCTTATCTCAGAAAAGAAGGAGACAGAAAGACATGGACCTGTCTTGAGATCTTGAGGTGCTCGCAATGAATCTGGGAAGAGGCAGTTGACCTTTACTCTTTGATTCAGATCATGGTTTTTAAGATTTTTATTCTAAACTATGCTACCTGCCATTCTGAATTGCACAGGACCAGTAAATAATGCCACCTCCAAGAGGAGCTGCCCTATCCCAGTGTTCCTCCACCTGTGCTGACCCCAGGCTTTCCACAGGCCACAAAGGTAAGAAGGAAGAGACAAGTGGTCTTTTGTAACATAGTCTGTTCATCTTTTTTTTCTTTTTTCTAATCCCTTTCATCTTATCTCCATCCTGTCCTTCACCCTTCAATCTCCAGTTTTGTTGTGACAGTCATGGGCAGTGGGTGGGCTGGGGCCACACTTAAAAAAAATGATCCTCCTTTACATCCTCAAGAAATTCAAATCCTGAATGTCCAGTAGGAGAACAGAGTCAACTCCGTGCCTCATACAATAGTGACTCGATGTTACTTGAAGGCCAAGTTTAAAAACAAAGAGTGCACTAAGGAGCTTCCAAGTAAACACACCTTTAAAAAAAAAGTATCCGTTTTCTGCTCTAGAGCTTCTTCACCCATCATTTTGTCTTCCTGCCTATCTGCTTCTTTGTGCTATGGTTTCCCCACAGCTCAGTGGACTCCCTGTGCTTTTTCTCATACTGCTTCCCTTGGCAGGACAGAGTGGAAAGCAGTGAGAGGAAGATCCTTTTAATGGGCTGAAGCAGGACAGGAGCGGGAGGCGAGAAGCACTTCCTTGGCTCTGCCACTCACTTACGCTATGTGACCTTGTGCAGCTTACTCAACCTGTCTGCGCCAAAGGCTCCGCAGCTGTAAGATGGGAGAGGGGAAGGCTACTACTTGGCTACCTTTGTAAAGCACTTTTAGGTCCTTGGATAATCTCAGGTGAGGTCTACTGATGAAGTGCCATTGTTATCCTTCTGGTTGAGGACTGTGGCAAGGACAAAGGCAAACTACCCACTCAGACTTTTTTTTTTTTTTTAAATAAGAGGTAGAGGTGAGGTATGTGCTCAGCTTTACCATCAGGGTTGCAATAAGGGGGGCACACAGCAACTTCTAAGCTGTTCTTCTCCTACAGGCCTTCATAGTTTAAAATTATCCTTCTTAAGAGTCCATTCTGCCACAGTAATACTTTACTGGTTGAGTAGTAGTCCTGTTAAAATCAACCAGATTACTCACTGAGTAAGGGATTAGTCACTGTGAATAAAGTTGATAGAATCAGGCCTCGAATAAAAATTTTCATTCTGCTCCCTGTTCACTAGTAAAGCAGATTTCAGGGTGTCCTAGGAAAAATAAAAGCCAGAAGTCAGGTAAGAGCTATTGAGAATGATGTGAATGATTTGATTTATTCAGGGGGAAAAAATATTTTGGAGAGGAAAAATCTTGAGTCTTGAAGGTGAAACTGAGAACTGAAGAGTATGAGCCATCCATTCCTCTGGGGCTTGATTCACAAGTCATACTTCACAATTTGTAGCAAAAATGGGTTCTTAACATATAGGAATAAAGATTTTAACAAGCTCCCATCTGTTAAACTAGTAAGTTGGCTTGGTACGATCATGCTTGCTGTTTTAATAAATAGGCAGTATCATTTTTCAAGCCACAGCTTCAAATTCTTTTGGAGGATTGAAGTTCATACCCGTTGTGGCTAATGCTGAAATGGTTATATTGCTTGTGCACTGGGAGGAGGCTATACCACAAAGAGTGCTCTGGTCCAGTGGCTTGGCAGAAGGGCATCCCAGTGCCATTTGGGAAGGGTAGGCTAAGGAAAGACCTCAGCATAGCTGCTCCCTCAACCAGTGGCATTGCAAATAAGACACAATTGGTCTCCAGCAGGGAGGGAGTGAACCACTAAAGTTTGAAAGCAACTCCCTGCCTGGAAGGTGTGACTGCCACAGAAAGAGAAATCAAGAATCTACTTTGTGAGTATAAGAAAATGAATCCAGTGCATTTGTCTATTTTTTTTAATGCACAAATGAAATGTAAACAAATGAGCATATGAAATAAAAGTATTGTCTTTCCCTCTCAAAAAATCTACTACAGACATTTCTATAGCTCTCATCAAGGCTGGACATATGTGAGCAATGAAAAAAAGCAGGCGTGGATCTCGGTATATTGTATTCTGCAATAGAATTTACTCCTTACCACAGAATGATGTTGTAAAATCAAATGTGAACTGAATGTAAATCAATGCAGTGTCATATTCCTGAGGCTGTGCATGGCCTAAAACACTAGTTCTAAGAGATGTGTGAGATGCCCCCACTTGTCTCAGGTGATCCTCAACTCTGAAACCTAATAATGATAATTTAAATGTCAATGTTGTTAACTTATAACTGATCAATTTAGCAAAAATATCAGCTAACATGTTTATCCCCAAATCCCAAACCGCCTCCCACAAATGCCCAAATCTCACGTGACCGGGGTCCTAGGAGGCCCACACTGAGATTGTTCCATTCTCTGCAGTTTGCCCTGATGGAGCAGACAATCCCCAAAACTGGTGGTAATTCTAATAATTAGATTCACGAAGCTAGCAATAAAACAGTTTCTACAATACCTTACTGGTTACCCAGAAGCCAAAAACACTTAAAGCAGACAGTCAAGTCTAATATGATGAGGATTACTGAAAATTTTGTTCATCATATATAAAGTTATACCAATCCCAAAGGATCAGACACATTATCCACCAAGTCCATGAATATTTCAGATCTTACCCAAATACACCCTTACAGCCAATTCTTATTAATTAAACTAAACTTTATTTTAAAAGAAAAGAAAGAGTACTGGTTAAAAGATCTTTATACATACAGATATGAATAAAGTTCTTAAGTCAGTTTCATAGTAGAGATGGTGAACTGTAGAGTTGCAAAAACTTCTTTCCAGAATCAGTTCATCAGGTTATAGTCCAAAATAGGCAGACCATGTCCACTTATCAAGGTGATCCAGACTGGAGCTGGAGACCTCAGTCTTGTGACTCAAACTTCCCTTGATGAGGCTTAAGCAGATCTGAGATATAGGAATGGGATCATAGAGTTCTTTTATAGATCTCTGGCAGCCTCTTGCCAGCAGGCATTCCATTGTGGCTTTGAAGTAAAACCTCCTATTTCCTACGTGTACATGGGTAATGAGTTGCATTCATCAGCATAAGGTAATTATTCATTAAGCAGTTCATAGACAGTTTACTACAAACTTCAAAGAGAAATATAGACAATGATATTATTACACCCAAGTTCCATCTTAATGTTCATATCCTCTTTTGACCTCTGAATCAACAGAATATAGTAACAGATAGGAACCATTTGGTTACATTGTTAACCTCCAACAAGATATAGGTAAACAGACCACTACAATCACTATCTTCTTTCAATTCTCTAACAATATAGGTTTACATTTCAAAACTCTAGTCTGTCTAACATGGCTTTGTTAGCTATTTATAAGGAATAGCCCTAATTACCATTTACAGACTTTCCTAATATATCTTTAAAGGTTTAATTTGGGTCATTTAGCCTGCTAGTTGCTTAACCCTTTCTGGCCCAGTGTCATATCTCTAAAGCCCAAATTGTCCCCCATCCAGCTGCCAAAATCTTCAGCTTCTCCCCTCAACCCCTCACCCGACAGCTTCTACAAAGCAGTTGTTTTAGCAATACAAAAAAAATCTGGGACACATTGAAAATTTATGGGGAAAGCAAAATCAATATTTAAGACTGGATTTCCTTTAGAGAACAAAATGAGAACAATAACATTTCCCATGTACGCATATTCAAAACAAAAATGAAAACAGCCACAGAAAAGTGCAGTTGACTTTTACTGCTGGTAGGTATCATGACAGAAAAGGTCAGGCTGGGGCAAGAGAGGAGAGAGGCAACACCGCGGCCCTACCAGTGGAAGAGGAGAAGGGGCATTTAGTATATATTTGTTTGTTTTGATCACTCTGTATCTAAGTGCTGTGAAAAGAATAATCATTAAAGTAAAGATGGGTCCACAGAGCTCAGAGAAAAGCAGCCAAGAGGATGACAAAGAAAACTCTAAATGGAAGAGCTGTGGTCTGTGGAAAAGGGATAAAAAAAATGATGAAATTTGAACCAACCTGGATAGAAAGGTCTTCCACCAAACCAAAAAACAGGTTCATTCAGAGGGATGTATCTAGAAGGGATTTTCCTAAATGGGATCCTCAAACCAAGAAGGTCCTGAGTCCTGAGGAAGATGAAGCCTCATGATGGAAACTGAGGCCAACCCAACCTAACATCACCAGTTTTGGAGGTGCATGGGCAAAAAGTACCTTTGATTTACATTCTGAAGGACTTTCTATATAAAGTAGTAGCTGGAAAGTGGGTACAGGAAGATGTTAAAGATCTGGTCAGGCTCCCCCTGTTGGCGGCTCACCAGACTGCTGTGAGGGGATCCAGACACTGAATTTCCCGTGTGCTTTATAAAAGCTTCCCTGGATGTCAGTGGGTGGCAGCACTGTTTTCCCCTTTGGCATATTTCCTGGGCACAGACTCTCAGTCCATTACCCCTTCACAGAAATGGAGTCTCACACACCTTCTGCCTATAGCCCTAGGACCAGTACTCATCCCCAAGATCTCCCCTATATCTTAAGTACCCTCTCCTAGAACTCCACCTAAAGGTGTGAGCCTTCTGGTTGACTTCTTCAAGGGATCACATGGTAGATGTACCCTATAACACAGGGTACACCTTGTGCAGAATTCTAACATACTATTTCTCTTTACTTAAACACACAATATATAGAGCTATACAAAAATAATAATCCTGACACACATTTCCCTGCCTCAGTTTCCTCATCAGTCCAGAATATTCTTTGGGCTCGGATCAGGGTTCTCCTATCTCCCTCAGCTCAGTTACTCTGACTTTGGCCAGTCCGTCCCCTTCCTTCCTCCTGCCCAAACTTCCTGACTGTTTCTGTATGTCCTTTTACAAACTCAAGCGTAACCGCCTGCTTGGTAACTTTTCACTGCTCCAAGAACCCAGAGCCCTACAGACCAACTTGGCTAAGCTGGTTTCTCCCTCCTTAGCATAGCCACTGTGTAGTCAAAATACAGTCATTACAGTTAAGTACTGCCCATTGTGCTAATTTTGGTGTGTACCTGCTGTACGTCTTACCCACAATAGTGGATGCCACACTGACACGGGGAATTCAATGATACAGAAACCTTCACGGCAAGAACTTCATAATAACTTCAAATGAATCACAATTCTTAAATTGTCCAGACAGATTTCCCAAATCATCACATTGGGTCTAAGAAGGTGGGGGGAAAAGCAGTAGAATAATCTTAGGATAGGAAAGGAGGTGTGAAATCTGAGAACTGAAAAAGATCAACTATTTTGTCTGACAGACAAAGCAGTAGGACAGAAGTTCCCAGGCAGGAAGAAGACCTGATAATCCCCTTTGCTTTCATCTTTTATGATCATTCATATCAGAGAGCTTTGGTGCATTTATTTACCATGCATCCTTAAATCTGGCTAATTCACAGTTGTTTATGATTTATGTTCATGCAAGCATTGGTATTACATATGATAGTACAAGGGGATCATGGTCCATGATCAGGGCTCCTACCTGCTTTGAGAATACAAATAATAACAACAAACAACAACAACTAGAACTAGAACTAGCCAAAATTCAGGATTTCCAGTTTGCAAGAAATTTCAGTATTTTAAAATTACCCAGGAACTGAAAATTCCAAAAAATTTCATTTCAGAAACACTGACACATGGTGTTTCCAAAATGAAATATGCTTCACAGGACCAGCAGCTGCTGACTGAAATGGACATGATTTTTGTCAGTTTTATTAAGCAGCTGAGTTAGGCAGCTTGGGGAGCCAGCTGGCCTAGGAGTCTCAAAGCCCTAGGGTCCCAGTTCCAATCTCTTTTCCCAACGAGTCCCAGTCTCCCCTCTCTATTCCCACCCCTTGGCTCCCAGTCCCAGGCTCCTGGCCCTGCAAATCCCAGTTTCTCTCACCCTTCACCTCTCCATTCCCAGTCTCACCAGATCCCTTGTCACAATCTACCCCTTCCCCTCCTCCCTGTTCAGGCTTCTATCCCTTCTGCATTTGAATCAGATGGCTTCCTTCTCAACGCTGTATGGGTGCCATCTGGGAGGTCACTGACAGCACAGGAGAGGTTGACTCCCTGCTCTCAGAACTGATGCCCGGCCCTGAGCAACAGGGAGCAACCATTACAGGAAAAGGGCAGCCCCATAGCCCTGGGCTGGAGCATGCTCAGTTGTTCTGTGAGGATGGCACATGCATAGTCTGATCAGCAGTAAGAGCTGTGAGATGCTCAAAAATCTTCGAAGATTTTAGCTGCTAAATTGTAAGAAGTTTCTACTGAGCATGTGTGAACTAATAGGCTCAAATAAATTGGTTAGTCTCTAAGTTGCCATAAGTACTCCTTTTCTTTTTGTCTTATAATGGGAAGCTTCAGGCAAACAATAATTGGTTTTGCTAGCAGCCCCATATAGAATTCAGTTTTACGTTTATGGTGGGGAGGCAGGTCTGGCTATTAGGCTTTCTCTGCCAGATACTTCACTGGTGTTTTTTTCTGCAGGAACCTATTCATCCATCCATAATGGAGTCTGCTAAAAAAGGGGAGAAAATATTTTAGGAGGGAAAAAACAGGCCAGGTGACATTTAGAAAACTCAGTTTGTTTGTTGTTGTTGTTTTTAAAAACACTATATTTTTACAGTCACTCTGACTCTTTGATTTTCCTCCATTTCTATTCCACATCCCACCCCCACCCTCTTGCTGTTGCTCAAGAACTGTGGGTGGCAGTTTAAGCAGTGAGCATCACATGATGTCACCTAGCAACCTGATATTCATAAATAGTAACAATCATTTTTATGGCTATTTATTTCCCCCATCAGGAAAAAAGGTTTAGACCCATTCCATTCTGATCGTACTGAATTCTTCCTCTGACCTGCTAGCATACTTATCAGTTGCATTCTCATTTTGTGAGTGGCTCTCTCTCCAAACTTTCACAGCATGGTTGATTGTCCTAAGAGGTTCTCAACGTATTTCCAAGCTTTCTCTAATGGGAAAAAAAAATCAAATATCATCAGAATCCCCACAATCCTGTTAAAAATGAAACCTCCTCTAAATGTCTGCATTGTCCAAAGTCCAAGTGCTTCAGCAAACTGCTGTTGGGATGAAAACAGAAGTGTTATCCATGAAGGATTTTTTTTACATGCCATTTGGGAATATGCAGGAAATTCTGAGACTCTTTTCAATTCTTACAGAAAGTGTCTGTCTGGACTGTGTGTGTCCTATTAACATTGGTTACAAACCAAAAAAATATCAGCCCTGGAAAATATCAGATATGCTGTCAAGCCAGTGTATGATATACTTTGGCAAATGACATCACACGTTAACCAGGTACATACTATCATGTATAATTTCTAAACAAGAAACAAAAAGATCATAATAAAACCTAGCTTTACTTTTCATCAGTAGATCTCAAAGTACTTCCCATTCTTTATTGTATTTACTCTCACAACACCCTTGTGAGGTAGGGAAGTCTTAGTATCCCCACTTTGCAGATGGGGAACTGAGGCACAGAGAGGCTAAGTGATTTGCCAAAGGTCACACAAGAAGTCTGTGAAAGTTGTGTGTGTGTGTAGGAAATGTAGCAAACTTATGTAACATCCAAAGCCCAGATTGGCCCCATGCGATCTTTCTGGGAACACAGAAATAATTGATTGCTCCATCTGCTGCATTATTCCCTTTTTTCCAGACCTCGTGGTAGTTCCTCAAAGGGGGAATCTGTAACTCAGAAGGGGGCATGGGGAAGCCAGGGAACTGGCATCATCACTCCCACAAAACCTATAGATACTCTGTAAATTCCCCCTCCCCCTCATTATTTGTCCAGCTCTAATAAAAAGTCAATTTAACTAGTGGCTAAGCCACTTAGTTAAGAAAAAATATTTAAGTCTCTTTTTTAAATTGGCTTATTTACTGACAATTTTAAAATGTAATATACAGTTTAACAGAGAAGTAGCTGAGCAATTCAAGCATGTAAACTTTCTTTTCTTCTCCAAGAACCACTTATTTTTCAGCACCTATAGAGTTTCATCAAACTCCCTTGATGAAGCTAAGGCCAAGTCTACACTAAGGAGCACTTTGCCCATATAGGAATACAAACATACTATATTGGCAAAGGATTCCCCTTGTGGCCACAATTTATACCAGCAAAGCTGTGCTTTTGCCAGCTGTGATGAACTTCAAATATCTATGTATTTTTATGAATATGGTGCATGCCTCTGTGTGTTTATGATGGGTTACTTGCTATGAAGTGAGCTGTAGCTCACGAAAGCTTATGCTCAAATAAATTTGTTAGTCTCTAAGGTGCCACAAGTCCTCCTTTTCTTTTTGCTATGGAGTTAGACCAAAAGGTGTTGTTAGGGGAAAGCTGGAAAGGCAACATAATGACCTAGATAAAGAACATTCCAACACACACTCAAAACCTAATAACCAGATTTATAGCCTTGAAGAGCCAACTCCTCGGGCCCCTACTCTGGTAACATAGCTGTTTTGCAAAAGTTAGAAGAGAGAGAGAGATCAAAGAGCACAAGACTCTGGATGAACTAAGGTGGGGTCTGTGATGCTAAGCACCTCTATATTCACACGCTACACATTATTATAATAATCTTCGTGCCAAATACGCCTTGTGAGGTATCATTTAAAAACTAATAACACAATGATTAATATTCTTGTGTAATGTGCATCCAAAATGGGTATTAAGAGTTATGAACGTAAACTGAAATTATAACTAAATAGCATTTACTAGCTAAGTCTTGGGTGGGGGTAAACCTGTTTCTCAAAGACAAAGAACAAGCTGACACCTCTAGCTAGGTGTCATCAAAGTTGATTGTCAATCACCTGTCAACTGGCTGTTCTTTGGCAACAAACGGGGGCAGGAACAGATTTATCTATATTTTACCAAATAACAGTATGGAACCTCTTTCACTACAAGACTCCATGTCTCCTTTCTCACAGCTGGAATGAACTTTATCCCGGGGTAACTCTCAGTGGAAAATGCATTTCAAAGGGTGACTGGACTATAAAACTGAGGAGCAAAACCACCCCAATCTCTCTCTCTCTCACCTTAGAAGACAAAGGAACCAGCCACGAGAATTTGGTCAGCCATATTGCTGGAAAAGTGTAAGGATTTTACCTTGAACCAAGTCTAGCTTGTTAAGTTTTGGCCACTAGAAAGCATTTTATCTATTTCTCTTGTAACCATTTCTGACTTTAATACATTGTACTTGCACTCACTTAAAACTTCTCTCTTTGTCATTAAATAAACTTGTTTTATTTTTAATCTAAACTAACCCAGTGTTGTGTTTAAACTGAACTGTTTGGTCATTCCCATTAAAGTAGCAAACTGTTCAACATTGACCCTTTACAGGGGCAACAGACCTTTAATATCTGAATTGTCCAGGAGAAGACTAGAAAGTGTGGAACACACGTTTTGGGAAAAATCAGGACTGAGAGTGTGTTGGGATCACCCTGCAAATAGTAACCAAGGCTGATGGAAGCCAGAGTGTGACTGATATGTTGCTGACAGGCTGCTGGGGTCAGAGCTGCTGGCCCAGGGCTACAACTATAAGACACTCAGGGTGTTACCTTCATGCTGGCAGGCTGTTTGAGAGCAGCCAGGGTTGGGAGCTACAGCAGAAAAGCATTATGAGACATTATGTGGGGCAGGTATAGGGTTGCTAGGTGTCCAGTTTTTGACCGGAACACCTGGTCAAAAAGGGACCCTGGTGGCTGTGGGTGGCACTGCTGACTGGGCCATTAAAAGTCCAGTCAGCAGTGCAGTGGGGGCCCGGGGCTAGGGCAGGCTCCCTGCCTGGCCTAGCTCCGTGCAGCTCTGAAAGCGGCCGCCAGGTCCTTGCGGCCCCTAGGAGGAGGGACGATCAGGGAAGTTCCGTGCACTGCCCCTGCTTCCAGTGCCAGCTCCGTAGCTTCCATCCTAGGGGCTGCAGGGAACCGGTGGTTGCTTCCTGGGAGCCGCATTAAGTGCCGCCTGGACCCCGCACTTCAAACCCCATCCCACACTCCAATCCCCTACCCCAGCCAGGAGTCCCCTCCTGCACCCAAACTCCCATCCAGAGCCTGCACCCCCCCCCAACACCCTGTCCCAGCCCAGAGCCCTCTCCCACACCCCAAACCCTTCATCCCTGTCCCCGGCCCAGAGCCTGCATCCCGAGCCGGAGCCCTCACCCCCCTCCCGCTCCCCAACGCCCTGCCCCAGTCCGGTGAAAGTGAGAGAGGGCGGGGGAGGGAAAGGGGATGGAGCGAGCAGGGGTGGGGCCTCGGAGAAGGGGCGAGGTAGGGGTGTTAGGTTTTGTGCCATTAGAAAATTGGCAACCCTAGGCAGACAGTGACACAGTCCCTCACTAGTCTGGATTGCACTCCAGAATGTGATTGGGTTTGCCCATGGAATGGTGGTGAGAGTGGACAAGCAGGCAAGGAGATACTCAGAGACAGGGATGATGCTTAGAGCAGGATGGACTGCTTCTGTAACTGGGCTAGCTGAAATGTATGAAAAAGTTGGCCAGGAAAGATTAAGAGTAAGATAAAGGGAAATATACCTGTACAGCCCATGGTTTTTGCCCTTTGCTCAACATGCTTTGTACCTTTGGGGGGAGGAATAAGTAATGCTTTGTTTTGAAAACGCTTCTTTTTGAGTCACCTCAGTTGTCTCAGGTCTCCAGTGTGAAAACGCTGACAAGTGTCAAACACAGCCCAGAGATCCTGAATAAGAGCGGTTAGACCAAGTCATTCCACTTAGAGTGAGATACAGAAAGCCAGGCCTGTGACCTAAGGGGTCCACTTGAGGGGAACTGAAAGAGGTCTGAGGTGCAGTTCATCCTTAAATGTGACCCTGGCATAGCTTGGTCCAGCTCCCCTGAGCAAAACAAGCCATATCAGCAAAATTGCAGTTTAGTCAGTATATGCCAGCACAGAGCACAGCTAGGTCACAAATCACACCTCATCACACGCTGACCAACATAGCTATATCGGCAAAAGTCTGCAGTATAGATCTGGCCTAACTCTGACCTTGTAGAAATCTCTGTGAATTCCAGTAAAACTATGTATTGTGAGCTCTAATGAGGAGTTAAAGGCCATTGGTAGTGGATAGTATATTTTAGCTCCTCAATATTATAGCCTGCTTACTATTAAGGGCCAAATTCTACAACACTTACTCAAGAACCTCTTACGCAGTAAGGTCTGTTGACTCCAATGGAATCGTTGCCTCACTAAGTGGTACTCAGTGTGAGAAAAGTTTGCATTATCAAGCACTTAGCCTGTGCCCAAATGCATTTCTGAAAGAGCCTGCAAAGCCCCACAGTCCTCATTCTTGCCTCAACCAGTTAAAAAAACCCAAAAGAATGCAGGTCAGACTACTTATGAAAGTCTCCTCAAAGAGTAGAAGTGAATCTTTTTTCTTTTATGTTTCTTGTCGAATAACAGCTGAAGTCTCTGAAAATTGCACATAGATTATTGGTATCTGAACCCACTTTTGCAATACAAGTTTGCATCTGGAGCATGATACAATATCTTATCCCAGCCAAGATAACACAACAACTTTGGAGAATCTATAATAATACTGGAATTTGTGGGCTTTCTACAATGAATTGTCTGATCCATGTTATTTTCTTGGAGTAAGCTATGAATATGTGGAAAGATTGCATAAATCAGACCTTTGAATTAAATGTCTTCAAAATAAACCAAGAGTAATCTTGGAAACTGACCTGTGGCCGTGGTAGGGAGACAACTCAGAACTACACTGGTTTCTATTTTTCTAGGGATGTCATAAAATATCACCTTAGATGAGCTGAGCTTCTGTGCAAATCATGCCAAGTAGGGAAAGAAGTTACAGATTATGATTTTTGCAGATTAGTATCTAACCCACTGCCACTGAAAGAGAAATTTTTGTACATAGAGGCATACTCCTCTCTCTCCCTCTCCAATGCAATTTAATTTTTTCCCCACAGTAGTAATCTCATTCTGAGCAAACCACATATTGGAAATATAGGAACAGTATTTTTTCCGTTATTGCCAAAAATAATCTTATATGCATAGTAGCCACCTTGCACTGTGAAGTGTGAACCATAGTTCAGAAATATGTCTGAATGAAGGAAGATAAAACTTAAAAACACATCATGAGAAGTGACAAAGCTGTAGATCTCTGTAGCAGCTTCCTGAATCTTCCTGACAGCTGACTCTTGCATGCCAATGGCTGGTGCACTTTATATTATCTACATGCACAATTTACGTATAGCCTACTTTTATCTCCTGCTCTATACTGGTGTGAAATATTTTCCATTCACAACACAATCTTTGAACTTTTCTGCTCTCTTGTTGTTTGATTTTAATTTGGCCCACTTCTTTCTGTTGAGGTTTGTCCTCAAAAGGTTTCTGGGCTGGTAGATTTTCTAGCCTCAGCCCTCACCATTGCCAATTTGAATGTTACTTGTAACTGAACTTGTTTCACAGTTATAGGTAATTTCCATTGTAGCCCTCAGTTGTGTATCATGTGGTTGGACCCATTTGGGTCTTCATTTGAGAATGAATGTTCTTTGATAGTTCATAGTAAACAACAGTTGCAGCAGTAAAGTTGTCCTTTTACTTCTAGTATGTGAGACCTTGCCGCTACTCTTTTCATGCATGTCCCTGACCTTGATCTTTTGTCCCTGTCCTTCGGTAATAGTTATGCTCTCCCTGGAAAAAGAAAAAGAGTACTTGTGGCACCTTAGAGATGAACAAATTTAAGGTGCCACAAGTCCTCCTTTTCTTTTTGCAGATACAGACTAACACGGCTGCTACTCTGAAGCTCTTGCTAGAGTTCAGGGAATTATCGGATACCACTTTCACTGTAGTATTTGACTTGCCGTCATCATTTTTTTTTCTGCCACCTTTTCCACTAGTAGTGACTTCAAAAGTTTATGGCTGTAGGCAGCAGAGAGAATGTGCAACATGACCTGAAACAATGTGCTGGGCTCTCTGCTCATGCTTTCTGTTGGTGTATTTCCTCAGTCCAAAAATGTTAAGAGACTTGAGAGAGAACAGATGGCAAAATATGGAATTCTGCAACCAGGTGACCTTTAACTTTTTGCTTCTCGATACAGCTAGCCAGATCTGTGCTCCTGCCTGTGCTGGAGGGATAGAGGGATGGATGCCTGAAGCCATGTACTAAGTCTACTAACAGTTGTAGCTGCCCCAGTTCTAGCACGTAGAACCTTGTTATCCCAAACTGCTCTGTAGATCCCTTCATAGGTAGTATGGCGTAGTGGCTTGTGGTCATCCCTCCCCAACAAGCTTGGAGGGAGGCCACTCTGCCTCACTACATCCCACAGCAGATAGTCAATTATTAGGCTAGGGCCCTGGCCCCTTGGGCAGGGCTGAACACCATTCAGTCTATAGCCCAAGCCTCCTTGTGGGACAGACAGTAATGTATACGACTGGGGCTCTGAACCTCTGGGCAGAGAAGAACAATGAGCAGTCTTTAGCCCACAGCCTCCTGGCCAGGGCAGACAGCAAACCCAGTCACGGCTCTGACCCTCTGGGCGGGGTAAATCAATTGGCAGTCCTTAGCCCAGCCTTTTGGCTAGAGCAGACAGCAGTCAGGCACAGACCTTCAGGCTAGGGTGAGTAGACGGCCACACCAGGGGTGGGGTCAGTGGCAGAGGGACCCAGGCCCACCCTACTCTACAAGGTCCCAGCCCAGGGCCCTAACAGTGGAAGGTGGTCTTGCCACTGGGTCAGCAGGGCTCCTACTGAAACACGCTGACTCGTATTGCAACAGCACAACCGGACTAATATCTGGGCTGCTTCCTACCACAATCCATTGGCACGGGTCCATTGTCTGCAAGTCCTCAATCTCCTCTGGGTAAACAGCGGACGGCAGTCCCAGCAGCTCTGCTCCACCGTCGGTCTCCTTTGGGGTCAAGACACTATGTGGCTTGGTAACAGGGCCGGAGTTCTGCAGCGAGGCGGAGATGTCTGCCTCTTTCCCTGTCTCCAGGCCCTGGAAATCTATGGCTTCCTTGAGGAAGAATGCTGCCCAGCACTCTCTTACATGGGTTTCCCCTCCAATGAGGCAACACCAAACCCTCAGTGAGGTTCAGTTATTAGGAAGGGTATAGAAGCCTGGATCTTTTAGGAACTTGTACAGGGAGCTGTGAGGACGTACTGAATTGAATTTCTTCAGGTATTTTGAGATCAGCAGGTTTATTAGCTTCAAGTCCCTGCCCATTGAGCAGGAGGGAAGACGTACCAGTTACAATGGCATGGGAACTCCTTGGGACAAGAATTGGAAAATCCACACAGGGCAAGATATAGCCTTTGGCATTAAGGTGAGTGATCTGGACCATAGTCTTATGAGCAGATATATCTGTATTTCATGACATCCAGCTCCATACTGTCTGATTGTTTGCAGTAACCCTATCACATTCCTCCTTTACATTTTAAAATTATATTGACAGTTCTGAAGATATTTTGAATTTTTAAATAAATTGAATCCAGTGCTCTGTCCATAGGATTATCTAATATTACACAAAGGGTTTACGACCAATTTCTTATTTCAACATATTTCAGTTAAAACCTTTGATATGCTCTAGGAATTATTTTGGGGCGTTCTATGGCCTATGCTATACAGGAGGTCAAACGAGATGGTCACAATGGTCACTTCTGGCCCTAGAATATATTAAATCTATGAGTCAAGTCCTGAAGTCCTTACTTAGGCCAAAGATTTATTGAAGCCTACAACATTTTGCCTGAGCTAGGACTGAGTATAATCTGAATAAGGACTGCACGATTTGGCCTCCACATATCCAAGAATTTTTGCAAATCAAATTAAACTTCCAAACCAAATAAGAAGTTATAGTTAACTGGAATAATCTCATGTTGCCTATGTCTTTTGACTGAGCACTGGTATACAGTCTTGCCTGAAATGAGTTGGACAATCTGGTAGTATCTCCAGAATATTGTTTGAAAAACAGAACCGAAGAGATGTCTGGAATCGGCCCATAGGAACATCACTCTGCAGTCAGTGAAATATGCCATGTTAGATTTTTCATTGGAACTCTCTACTTTGTCCAAACCTTTGCAGATAAAATGGTGAGATTCTGAATGAGTGCTGAGGATGCAATCCTATCATTAAAATATTTAGACATCTGTGTTGGGAATATTATAGCCCTTTGGAGAGAAATTCAAAATATAGAAGAGCAAGATTCTGTGTTCTACAACTAAATGAACATCCCAGTTTTATTTTGCTGGTTGGTGCATTTTGTGTTATTTGCCAATGATGAACACTAAAATTTTCCACTTTAATTAATTGGGGGCCACAATTTAAAAAAGAAATCTGAGCCTACAGTTCAATAGAGATTTCAGAGTTTAGACACCTGAATAAGTGCCTTCATTTTTTTCAAGTGCTGAGCACCCAGCAGCTCTCATTGACTTCAGTGGGTGCTGCTGCGTGCTCAGCATATTTGAAAATCAGGCAGTGGATTTGCAATTAATGTTGCATTCTAGTCGTGGGGATAAGGAACAACTTACCAGCTTTAAATACAAGAATATGCAAAATACATTGCTATTGGGCCACCGTTTATTGAATGTGTTGAGACCAATGCATACGCTAATACCTATGTTTTTTGTTTCATATGGATGTGATATTGCAATGCCCCAACTTGGTTTGCCTACCTGTACACTTCATATGCTGTGTTGTATTTATTTCACCATGTTATCCTCTCTATATTTGTCCCGTATGCTTATTTCAGTATTTACTAATGCTAGCGCATTCTTCACAACCTGCCTAATTTGTGATTTCTATAAATCAGATATGTTTTAAAATAATTTCACAGTCAGTCTTCATCGGTGACTCAAACATATGAGTGTTGAAAACAATATTAAAGAAGACGAGCCAGAGGGATATGTGCACAAAGCTCAAGAAGTAAGGAGATGGCATGAAATGACAGGAAAAGGGCAGCAGCTTTAAATTAAAAAGGGAAAGTAATGTAATAATGATTAAGCCACAAAACAGAACTCCAATGCAGTGAGAGAGCAATGAAAATAAGGTAATAAAAAAAAGTACAGAACTACCTCATGAGACATATTATTGCAGCAAATGTCATGATAACAGTATTTATTTTGCTTAGCATTATGGCTATCTTCAAGGTGTCTATGACAGATGTGTGTAAGTTTTTAACTGAATGTGAGTTTTAGTTCAGAGCTAGATAGGCATCAAACAGCCTTCTGCCTACACAAATTCCTAAATTACATAGCAACCTATATTCCATATAAATAATGTCGGTCTAGAGCCAATAATATTTAACAATAACTACTTGCAGGGCCAAACCATAATTTTGGAAGTATTCATTCAATGTGCATACTGGCCAAATTTTCATACTAGCCAGGGGCTGAAGTTCACACTTCTATGTCCAGAAGTATTGTACCTAAACTCTCTGCTAGTTTGCTTGGAAAAGGTATTCCTGTGAGTCATCTAAGTGAGACGTTTTAATAGCTAAGGGTCTGAATCAGTGAGATGTCGAACACATTTAACTCCCTTTGGCCTCACGGGAAGTTAAGGATGCTCATCCCCTCACAGGATTGACACAGAAGTCACATCCTTTTTCACTGACTTAGTAGCATCCTATTCATGTGTAGCTAAGCAATACTGAATTTTATGTGCATTACTTATGGGGGAGAGAGGAAAGACGGAAAAAGAACACCAGGGCCATTCTATGCAATTTACAAAAATTCTATGTGTCAATGTGGTTTTCTCAGTGAGCAATGACAAACTCACAGGCCTGGGACTTATTAAGGGGGTATATCATTAAAATGGTGGAACAGGGAGGCAAAGTATGGAACTGGCACAACTAAAAACTAAGTTATGAATGAAAATTGTCGAAAAATGCAGCTGTATAAAGCCCCTGTAGACTAACCTACAGCAAGGAGGGTCACACTTTTACAGGTAGCACTTATGTGGCTGTCACATGCTGTTTTACCTGCACCCACTCTTCCCCAATTCCCCCCATCCACACTGGCTCTCTAACACAGTGGCTCTCAACCTTTGCAAACTACTGTACCCCTTTCAGGAGTCTGATCTGTCTTACATACCCCCAAGTTTCACCTCACTTAAAAACTACTTGCTCACAAAATCGGACATAAAAATACAAGTGTCACAGCGTACTATTACTGAAAAATTGCTGACTTTCTTATTTTTACCATATAAAATAAATCAATTGGAATACAAATATTGAACTAACATTTCCATATATAGTATACAGAACAGATTAAACAAGTTATTTTCTGTATGAAACTTTAGTTTGCACTGACTGCACTAGTGCTTTTTATGTAGCCTGTTGTAAAATTAGACAAATATCTAGATGAGTTGATGTATCCCTTGGAAGATCTCTGCATACCTCCAGTTGATGTATCCCTTGGAAGATCTCTGCGTACACGTTCCCCTGGTTGAGAACCACCTCTCTAGCAGACTTCATTGGACACACATTTCTTGGACTTCACTGGACCCTCTAACCTGGTTTACCATGGGGAAATTTTCCAGCTGTTAAATCTGGTTGGAGCTGCAATGTAGACAGCTCTAGCCATATAGACTTTTTCAGAACTGGTTTAGTTAAACCTGCGTTCAGGAGGTTTAAGTAAATAGGTTATAAAAATAGATCTGGCAGCACCCTTAGCTACCCTGGCACTTTCCGTGATTTTAAAACTGGAGTGACATTTTGGGAAAATAACCCTATTACACACGAGGCCACCGAATACACCATCAAGTGTAGCTGCTGTATGTTCTTCAGTCATGTAGGCCCTTTGCACAGCAACAGAGCTCTTTGATCAGAAATGGAACCGGTTGTCCTTTAGTTAATACATCCATTGTTTATCTAAAGAAACTTCTGTTGGCTAGGGAATAGAATGAAAAATGTCTGAAGCAGTCAAGGGATCTGCAAAACCAGTAGGCTAATTCAGACAGTCTTTCACTAGAGAGCTAACAAAATTGTATGGTAAATCTTGGGACTACTTTGAAAGCAACTTTTCAGTGGATACATGATCAATTTCAGCTGCCTGGTCTGAATATTGCACATTAAATTTACATCTTAAGTTTGAAGCGCCAAGATTTCTCCCAATCATTTGGAAATATAGAGTTCAGTTAGTCAAGCCAGTTTCTCACTGTCAGGATTTCCCCAAATGGTAGTTGTCCCAACATTCTGGTTAATAAGAACCATTAAAGGCCAGGATCCTCATTCTGCTTTCATCTGAGGTAGAGCCTATAAAATCATACAAGTTACACTTCTAACAATAATTGTACATTAAAAAAATGAAAGTTCCTAATGGCGGTGGAGAACTCAACGGAATACAACATTTTTTGCAGAGGTAGCATAGGCCACAGTAAATGTGGACGAAATAAAAGGGATGAAGGTTGAAAACAATTATGGATACATCTTGATAGTTTAACACCACGTACGTATCTTTCCCCTACCCTATTTTCATCTAAAAAGAAGTATTTCTCATGTAGACCTCAGATTTCATCTACATTTTATTACTGACAAAACCTTTGTCTATAAACCCATAATTACTTTCATAAATGTGCTAACTCACTAAAATCCCCACCAAGCTACCTTACCCCATGAATGTCCTCCCCTGCCCCCAATCTTCCCTCACAACATTGAACTGAGCCTCTGACCTTATCTCTATGCTGAGCTATCCCTTTGTCTCGCACAATCCCCATCCGCTCAACAGATGGGTTCAGAAATGTCATTCATGTGTCTGCCAACCGACACCCTGATTCTCCTCTGCCTTGCCCTCTGTTTAGGTGAGTGAAAATGCTACCAAATTAGAATAGTAGTGGTTTACATCAGCTTGTCATTGGTGTAGCTGTCGACACAAGGTGCATGGCAGAATTAGGCCCATAACATTTTTTAAATTACCCAAGTCACATTTTCATAGGTGTCTCCATTACTTAGGAACCTAAGTCCCATTCGTACTTCCAATGTGACCTAAGCTCCTAAGTGATTTAGCTGCTTTAGAAAATCTTACCTATAATGTCTGCTCCTGGCAGCAGTGTAAATTAAGAGTAACTCCAGTTTTCAGTGAAGTGTCTCCAGATTTACACCAGTGGAAGGGCAGTATTACTAGTGTAAGGGTCTGTTATTGGTGGAGATTGTCACTGACTTTCTCCCAGGCAAGACACTTTGAGTCTGGTCTGTAATTCCCCTCTTCCCCCCCCCGCCCCCCTACTGGTGCAGCTGCATCAGCACTGCACTGATGCAAACCTCAGCGTAAAAGTGACTTGCACTGGTGCAGCTTATCCCAGTGCATGCCACTTTTTACATTATTCTAGCTGCTATGAGACAAACCACTCTGGTGCAAAAATGTCACATGTAGCATGTCTCTAACCCTCCTGCCTCTGTTTCCCTAAGTTAAATGGAGGACAGTACACCTATCTACTTCTCACAGGTCCTTGAGTATTTTGTAAGGAGGTTTGAAAATGAAAAGCTTCAAGAAGCATTATAAAATTGTATCTTTAATAAAAACTGCCACTAAAACGATTCTCATTTACAGACAGAGAGAGAGAGAGGTATCAAAGGTCAGCCCACTAAGAGGGAACAACCATCTCTTATTAATATTCTGGGGATAGACTACACTAACAGGTTCTTAGCATACTCCCGTTAACATACCTCTTTCCTGTCTGTGTTTAGTATTTTTAGAGTGCCAAACATCACAGTATTTAGGGGCCAGACAGTTTTTGGTTCCAGGATAACCAAAAGAGAGAATCAGACTCTGCCCACCCAGAATGTTTCAATAATTTCAAATTGTTTCACACTCTGTGTATTACTACATTATAGCACATGCGATAGCCTTCATTTGTGCTTTAATGCGATCAGCAGAAAACCTGATCTAACAGAATTTAGTGATGAGGATTTGCTCATTTAAAAAAAAATGTTTAATTTTAAGAAAGCAAAGGGAGGGAGAAATTAACAGGTACATATGAAGGAGAAAAGAGATGTTTCTTCATCCCTGAAATCCAATATAGCTCTAGCTTACACACAGATGTTGCACTGGTTTAGTTTTAATTGGTTTAAAACAGATTTATTGAAACTGGTGCAAACCCTGTGTAGACATTGTTATTTCATTTCATCAGTGGGTTATTGCAGCTTGTCTCAAACCTGTTCCTAATATATTTAAGTTAAATTGATATGCCAGGTTTATGTCCATCTAAGAGTGTCATGGCCTTTTGCCATGAATTTTAAGTCATACCATTACTTAGATTAGTGCAACTTTATGTGTGGACGAGCCCCTACAGTTCATGGAGTGTAATAAAAGGAGGTTTTACAACCTGCAGAGGAGAATATTCTTGCATCAGCAGTGGTGAAATTGTGTCACGGGATAAGGAGAAGGCCGCTGCTAGATTAGTGGAGGGAAGAGATGGGGGAGTAGAAAGAGGAACAAGGGCCATGTAATGGACTGGATCAAGTCTATGGAGGAATGTAATAACCAGCAGCTTTGAACTGGAGTTTGAAATGAACAAGGCATCACTGGAATTATTGAAGGATGGGTGTACTCTGAATGTGTGAACAGGCAGGCAGCATATTTCAGTGCATTCTGGAGCCTGGAGATATAGGACTTTTTATACAGAAGGGAACCCTAGTAGTTAAGGAGACAGGAAATAAAGGCATGGATTCAAGTTTTAGCATGGATGGACCTGCAGCAGGGTGTATGTGGGCAATGTTGCCATGGCAGTGATAAACAGATCTGTAGATGTAAGAAAAGGGGACAATACAGTTGAGGATCAGGGCCACCACTATGGTTACGAACTGTTGAGGCCAATCAGAGGCCTCAATCTAGAAAAATTGTGATTGTGGAGATCAGAGAGAGGAGGGGAACATGAGAAAGAGATTAGAGAAAAGGGAACAAGTAAGGGAGTATTTTGGAAATAAAGGTAGGCCAATGGAGAAGACACAGTGGTGGTGGGAGGAAGGGTTTGGAGAATGTTAGATTACAAGGGACAGAGAAAACCATGAGGTTACCTTACAACATTCAATTGACTTTGTAACCAGTTACTGGCATGGCTGGTTCTAAGCAAGACTTGGGTTCACACAAACTTGGTTAAAACTTGAACTCGTCCTACAATTTGTTGTGCCTCTGAGAGCACCTGCACGGAATCTCATTGACCTCAGTGGGCTGTTGCATGGGTCCATTCACACACAGCTAGTTGCAGAGCCAGGGCCTTAGTTAGTAATCATGGTCACCTAAGGGTGTTTTGCCCCTTCCTAGGCTTACACACAGTTGTCTTCCTGTAACCAGTTCAGCGTATTGTATTTTACAGAGTGTACAGAATCTCAAAGCCATAACCAGTCCCCCTTCTGCCTCATGTGGTAGAACAACCCGTAGCATCTTGTCCCACCCTACTGCTGCTGATTTTCTCTGTGGGTCTCTTGCCAGCATGCTGGCTGTTGGTTTAGGCACTACAGGCCAGCCAACTCTGGGGAAGCTTTCCCAAAACTTCAGCCAGTTTTTAAATCAGTTTTAGCTGGAGCTGTAATATAGCCCAGGCTTGGGTAGCCTAGACTGATTTTACTAAAGCAGTTTTAAAATGGGTTAGGAGTTTTGGTAATGATATGGCTGTGCAGATTTTCTCTTCACCAATTCAGTCAAACTCCTTGTTCCTGCAAAGACTTATCCTTCTGCACGCAACTCCTTACTTATGCAACTTGCACTGGAAGTAGCCCTATTGAACTTAATGCTATATTTATATGCCTTCATATATTAAAATTTATAAATGTACTTATATTTTAAATAAAAGTATAAACGAAATCATTGCAACTATTGTGTGTAGAGAGTACAGTGCTAGATTTTTGGGGCCTGTGCACTACAGAAATTGGGGACCCCCTCCTTTCTGTGGGAATGAAGCAAGCCTTCTGATGGTTTGGCCTTCCATCATGGGGATGGGGGGGAGAGGAGGAGGAGAATTGGCCAAATTTGAGCAAGAGGTATTGCAACCTGACATGTGGGGTCACCGTGCTGCTTTTTTTTCCCCCTTTAAACGAGAAGTCTTTGTAACCATAACCTCAAAAACATGAACTGAGTGAAACCGTTGTAGAGATGCCTGGAAAAATTGCTCAGAGATGCCAGTGGCCTCATTTATCCCAATGAGGTGTTAATTCAAATGTCAATGTTGTGAACCATTTCATTCCTTAAAAGGAGTGGGAGGATCATTGAGCTGCATGAGTTATGAGAGAGACATTTCCTTTTTGGTGCCACGAGTTGACTTGCATTTGGACCCAGACAAGGACAAGTCAAGCCCAGGACTATAACAGTAATTGTAATAGAGCATATTCTATTCAAATCCTAGAAAGGATGAGCCACACTCAAGTAGCCCAGGGGCTCTCAAAGTGTGCGCAATCTGTTGTGCGTGAGGTCTCATTTTGGTGACTCACATGAATGGAGCCTATTTTGTGGGCCCCAAGACATTTCCAAACTTCTGAAATCACATATGGCCAATTTCAGGGAAGAAGGTACAGTCCATTTCACCATATTAACTACTCTTCTGACAGAAGTAGCCCTGTAAGGAAAAAAGAGCTCTCTAGTCCAAAAGCAGAGTTCTGGAACAACTGACAACACATGACTATCATCATTATGGAAAACAAGCACATGGGATCCAGCATAGCAAATGACTCATTGCAGAGCATTGCAACTCTGCCTCAGGCAGAGCATTTCAACCACTGGCAAGGGAACCAGACCACTGGCAGCAAGCCTCTCAGACTATTTTGTTCCAGTGTTGACAGGACAATACCAACTGGGGAGACAAGGCAACTGTACTACAGATACACACTCTTGCTCTTTGAACTACACAAGGACTGTTCAGCGCTTTGTTTTAAAGAGTCGTCCACTGATAATTAGATATGGTCTCCCCAAAGGGCCTAATTTGGGTCCACTGCCGTATAAATGTGGTTAGGTGCAAATTTGAACATAGGTGCAAACAATGAATGGACTGAGCTCATTCTTTGTATCGGAGAGCATGGACATGGCTGTCTGCTAAGGAAGCTTTCAGTAGCACAACGTTTGAGATTAAAGTAAGGTCCTAGCACTCATTACAGAACCTTAGACCTTGTCTGTAGTTTGGAGTGAGTATCAGTGGCAACCAACAGGTGTAGCAATACCTATGCAAACCCTAGATAAGGATATCTTCAGATAAAGCTCAAATGGCGCAAAGTGCAGCCATTTTTCTCTATGCACAGGGTTTGTTGCAATGCTGCATTTGATTGCTAAATTGGAGCTAGGGAAGTGTGGGGCCTGGGGCAAATCAGCCTGTATAGGCCCCCCCTTCACATTTTTTATACAGGTGAAATCCGGAGTGGGGAGGGGACACCAGTGCTAGGGAGGGGGGGTGGCGAGGGATGATGAAGAGTCACAGGGTGGCATCCGTGCTAGGGGAGGTCCCAGAAAAGGGAGGGGTCCAGTGCAGAAGGGCAATGGATGGGGTCAGCCTGGCGCTGGCGTGTTCTGGAGGCGCTAGGATGCTGGCGGCCGGTGCAGTGGCAGGTGAGCAAGAAAAAGAAATACAATGCGCACTTTCTGCTGGTGAGTGTGGGCCCAACCTCCGCTGCCAGTGCCAGGCACCCCAGGCCCCCTTAGTTCCCCCCCCCACCGAGCCAGCTTAGCGCCCCCCAGGCACCCCTAGTTCCCCCCCCACCGGGGCCGGCCTAGTGTCCCCCGCACAACACACACACACACTCTGAAGCATGGGGACCCCCAAAGCACAGTGCCCAAAGTGGTCACCCCGATTTACCATACCAAAGGGATGGCTCTGACTGGAGCTAATGCCAAACACAGACAAAGCCTTAGGAACACACTATCATCGCTGCCAAAAAAGATAGTACAAAGAGCTCCATCTTCACCCCAGATCTGTATCAATATTGTGTAAAGAAAGAAAAGATTGGAGAGGGTTCAAAGAAGAGCCCAAGAACGATTCAAGGATTGAAAAACTCTTCTATATTAAGTCAAATGAGCTCAAAGAAGGTTAAGGGGTAACTTGATCAGTGTCTATAAGTACCTACAGGGCAACAGGTAATATTTTTATTGGATCAACTTCTGTTGGTGAGAGAGGCAAGCGTTCAAGCTACACAGAGCTTTTGTTCAGGTCTCTAATATCCCGAGACCAACATGGCTACAACTACAGTACAGGCCCATTTACGCACAAATCCGCTTAACGTGTGGTAGGGCCATGCCTTTTTAACACATGAGACTCGTTAACATGCCGTACAGGAACTTGCTATGTCACGCTACAGATTTGCGCACTAACTCACTGACATAGAAATTGACAGGAAGTACAGAGCAAAAATGTGTTGTACGTCTTTACCAATATCTGTAAAGACATATCACGCAGGCTTGGTCATTGTCACGCTATATATATATATATATATATATATATATATATATATATATATATATATATATATATATATATATATAGTAGTTATATAGTAGTTATATAGTAATATATATACTACATTAGAAAATTTTAACCGTAGGCCTCATATAATGGCAGAGGGCAAGCGTCCGCGTTCCTACACTGTAGAAGAAAAGCTAGCTGCAACAGATTGAGTAAATAGCGGAGAAACCCAGGCCAAAGTTTCAAAAGATATTGGGATTGCTGAATCCACTCTCCGAGGATGGCTAAAAAATTAACCTAAACTGAATGGCTTTGTATAAAATATTGATTCTGCCACGGGTCTTAAGCGAAAATGTGTGCGCTATTCAGCAAAACCCACAGACAAAGCCATGCACATGTGGTTTGCTCAGGAAAGGCTGAAAGGAATGCCGCTAAGTGGGCCAATTCTTCAAGCTCAAGCGATAAAATTTGGAAATTTAATGGGGGATGAATCATTCCAAGCCAGCAAAGGGTTTATAAGTCATTTTAAAAAGTGTCATGGCATAGCACAGGTTAGGAGAAAGCCGATCAGCCGATGAATCGGCCGCGAACGCGTTTCCCATCGAGTTAAAATCTATTTTACAAAATGAAGACTACCACAAAGAATAACGTTATATGTTGCATCCGATGAAGTGAGCTGTAGCTCACGAAAGCTTATGCTCAAATAAATTGGTTAGTCTCTAAGGTGCCACAAGTACTCCTTTTCTTTTTGTGAATACAGACTAACACGGCTGCTACTCTGAAATGTTATAATTGTGATGAAACAGCTTGATTTGCAAAACTGCTACCTGATAAGACTTTAGCCTTTAATTACAAGACACAGAAAACAGCTGGATTTAAAAAGATAAAAGATCGTGTGACTCTTCTTTTTTATAGTAATAAGACAGGCAGCCATAAGCTTGTCCCTCTTCTCATTGGCCACTTTCATAACCCTTGCTGCTTTAATCACCTCAGTAGAGCCAAACTGCCAGTAATATATGTTGACAGCAAAAATACTTGGATGACAAGATACATTTTCGACGACTGGTTCCACAACAGCTTTGTTCCAGCTGTTTGTAAGCATCTGCAGTCGAAGAAACTCGAAGCCAAAGCACTTTTGCTTCTTGACAATCGTCCAACCCATCCTCCAGCTGAATCAGTGGTATCGAGTGATGGAAAAATTGAAGTGCTATACCTACCATTCAACACAACATCCAAAATTCAACCTTTAGACCAGGGCATTATTCAGAATTTTAAAAACAATTATTGATGGGAGCTGATTTTGGCAATCGTGTCATGCACGTCTTCAGGCATTTCTGAATTCCTGAAACAGTTAAACATGAAGGAAATTATTTATTAGATTAAAAAAGCTTGGGACGGAGTAAAACAAAAGGTTTCAGAGTAACAGCCGTGTTAGTCTGTCTTTGCAAAAAGAAAAGGAGGACTTGTGGCACCTTAGAGACTAACCAATTTATTTGAGCATGAGCTTTCGTGAGCTACAGCTCACTTCATCGGATTGAAAACTGCTGGATGAAGGCTCTTGGTGATGCCTTTTTTTCAAAGACGGCTCAGACTCTGAAAACTCCAGCAGTGGCACTGATTCAGAGCCAGATTTTGAAGGATTTTCGGAAGAAGACATCCTACAAACATGCACGCAGACAAAAAGAGGATAAAAATAAACTTCTCTTTCAAATGATAAAAGATTTTAGTTTGGATACGTCACCGGAAACCACCACCAAGGGGCTGGAGACGGATGAAGATTGTCCGACTTCAGAATTTCTGTCCGAGGAAGAAATATTAACGGGCTGCGAGGCTATGTCAGATCGTGAAAGTGATGGCGAGGATGTTGTTGAAAAGGTCAAATTTTCACCCACAGAAGCCCTTAGTACTGTAGAAACTGTTGTAAGATTTGTGGAGGAGCAAAATGCGGAAAATATCAAAATCATTCATCTGCGGCGAATGACAGACTTCATAAGAAAGAAAAAAAATGCAAGCCAGAAAGAGTGGAAAATAATGGCGTTTTTTCCTAAGTGAGTCATAGACACTTTTTTCAGTGTGGCCCTCTCAACCCGCAGTTCGTTAACACGCGATCATGATGGCTTGACTCCTGACATCTGTGCGTAAACGGGTCTGCACTGTATACTGCATACATGGCGACAGATATTTGGTAATAGAAATTCTTCAGTCTAGCAGACCAAGGTATAACAAGCTCCAATGGCCGGAAGTTGATGCTTGACAGATTCAGACTAGTAAGGTGCAAATGTAATGGTAAGGTTATATTAACCGCTGGAACAACTTATCAAGGGCTATGGTGGATTCTCCATCACTGGAAATTTAGACACATCCAATCTTGAGTTCAAAAAGATATGCTCTACTTCCAATAGGAGTAGATTCAGGAAAGTCCTGTGTTATACAGTAGGTCACTCTAGATGACCACAAATGACCCCGTTGGGCCTTAGAAGCTATGAATATAATGGGCATTTTCACTGTTCATTTTGCAGCAAGTAACATAGTACTGGGCTGGTTAGTTAAATAACCTACAGATCGACAGAGGGGAATGAAAACTTCAAGCTGAAGCCTGCTCTTATCAGCTATAAGAATAGGAAATAAAGTGAGGGGGAAAAGGTGTTGATGCTGCCTTATTTTTATAATGCTAACAGAGTACTAGGAACTGTACAGAGAAGAGACAAGATCTCTGCTGCAGTTTATAGTCTAGCTTGATCATAATATTCGGCAAACACAAAGATGGTATCAACTGATTTTGTACCACAGAAAAGCAGCAGGTTTCAGAGGTCCTTGTGTATTAGATGATGGTCCTGAAAGAACTTAAAGGTGACCTGTGTAAAGGTGACCTGTTTATGCACTCGTGTGTGAGATTTAAAATCATGTTACCTAACGTGATTTCTCTTTTCACCATCTAGAGAGACACCCTTTTAAGACTAGTCATGACGTTGGCTGTAGAAGTAGACGCTCTGTGGTATCAGCATTTGGGCAGAGTTCGGCAAACGTAAGCGGTTTCAATAGACTCCTCTTGGCTCACCTTGTTTACCTGCATCATTGTCAAAGATTTTGATGCATAGATAACTAATCCTAATGAAGATGTATTTATAGGGCTTCAGTTTCTTGGACTTTGTTAATTTCATTTTTGGGTGTATTTTTAGCAATTTTTGACTTGTGTTGCTTTCTAAAAATTTTTCTTCCCAGGGTTTCCTTGCATATACTGTAATGAGTAATACATGAGAATGGCCATACTGGGTCAGACCAAAGGTTCATCTAGCCCAGTATCCTGTCTTCCGACAGTGGCCGATGCCAGGTGCCCCAGAGGGAATGAACAGGTAATCATTAAGTGATCTATTCCCTGTTGCTCATTACCAGCTTCTGGCAAACAGAGGCTAGGGACACCATCCCTACCCATCCTGGCTAATAACCATGGATGGATCTATCCTCCATGAATTTATCTAGTTCAGGGGTTCTCAAACTGGGGGTCGGGACCCCTCAAGGGGTCTTGAGGTTATTACATGGGGGGGGTCGCAAGCTGTCAGCCTCCACCCCAAACCCCACTTTTCCTCCAGCATTTATAATGGTGATATATAAAAATGTGTTTTTAATTTATTGGGAGGGGGGGTGTCACACTCAGAGACTTGCTATGTGAAAGGGGTCACTAGTATAAAAGTTTGAGAACCACTGATCCAGTTCTTTTTTGAACCCTGTTATATAGTCTTGGCCTTCACAACATCCTCTGGCAAAGAGTTCCACAGGTTGACTGTGTGTTATGTGAAGAAATACTTCCTTTTGTTTGTTTTAAACCTGCTGCCTATCAATTTCATTTGGTGACCCCCTAGTTCTTGTGTTATGAGAAGGAAGGAATAAACTTCCTTATTTACTTTCTCCACACCAGTCATGTTTTTATAGACCTCAATCATATCCCCCCCTTAGTAGTTTCCAAGCTAAAAAGTCCCAGTCTTATTAATCTCTCCTCATATGGAAGCCATTCCATACCCCTAATAATTTTTCTTGCCCTTTTCTGAAATTTTCCCAATTCCAATATATTTTCTGAGAGGGAATGACCACATCTGCATGCAGTATTCAATACGTGGGTGGTACCATGGATTTATATAGAGGCAATATGATATTTTCTGTCTTATTATCTATCCCTTTCTTAATGCCCAACATTCTGTTCACTTTTTTGGCTGCCGCTGCACATTAAGCGGACATTTTCAGAGAACTATCCACAATAACTCCAAGATCTATTTTACACATTCATTACGGTAACATATCTTTGTAATATTCCCTAGTGCATTTTGTCATAGTACTATTTCAAACAGCACTACGGTAAATATACTAGAGAAACCTTCCTGTGTACGAGCAAGGTCTACACAGACCAATTAATTCACAACACTTTAGAAACCAGGCTGACTATTGAGTCTGCATTACTGTAGACAAGCTCTTAGATACAGGTACTGTAACTATTTCTAGTGTTTATGGTTAAAACTGAAAATCAGATGCCCCATGCATTTATCACGAGAGGCTAAGAACATATGATTTTTTTCCAGCTCTAAGTGCATTACTTTTAATTAAATCTGCATGTTTTCCCTCAGAGTCACACTGTATTCTGATAGGTTTTGCTCTCTCTGTGAGATTGTCAAGTCAGATGGGTTTAGTATGGACTTTCCCCCGGTATGTGTTTAAATCTTTACTTCTATTCAAAAAATTTTTTTTTTTAATAAGGGGTCAAACTCAGCAGTAGCTTTTACTCAAGATTTGTCTGTTTTCATGCTGTGCTGGTTTTCAGAAGTTTTGAAAGTGAGTTACCTACATATGTACAGGGCCCAAATCTGGATATCCACACATCCTGAGGTCCCTTCCAACCCTGGTATTCTAGGATTCTATGATCAGATGAGGAAACAAAATTTTGTACCTAGAGCCCTGCAATCTGTGGCTATCCGCATCCACAAATCATTTTTGTGGATACAAATTTTGTATCCGCTAAGGGATCTACATGTGGATTTTGCTTCTGCATTTAGGTTCACCTTTCCTTGCTCTCTAGGGCGTTTCAGGTGGTATTTACATTTTTTTGTCATAGAATCATAGAATACCAGGGTTGGAAGGGACCTCAGGAGGTCATCTAGTCCAACCCCCTGCTCAAAGCAGGACCAATCCCCAATTTTTGCCTCAGATCCCAAATGGCCCCCTCAAGGATTGAACTCTCAACCCTGGGTTTAGCAGGCCAATGCTCAAACCACTGAGCTATTCCTCCCCGCAAACACAAGACAATCCACCAGGGCCTTCCAGATCCTTAAAAATGGGCATGATGCCTTTGTGAAATAGTTCCTGTGCATTGTTTATTTGAAACTGACCTTACTTAAATTATATGTTCCTAATAATTCATTGGCTGATATAATTCTTTAGGGAATGGAATTTGGCAACAGCTACCGTTCGCAACTTTCACTGACAGACAGCAAACCTCTGAGATGGACTGACATTTCAGCTACTTTGGAAATTTGGAAACATTTCCCGCTCACACCTTTTAAGTTCCTAGATCAAGGCATAAAGATTAAAGCTACCAATCAGATTTTCAAGGTAGTATTTCTATTTTCTTTGTACATAAATATAAATCTAGTTCTTAGTCTTTCATACTACTACAACTTCAATTTTGTTTCCTCCAGAGTGAATCTAGTTTGTTTTGTTACAAACACAGGTATATTTCCCACCTTTTATTTGATTTCAGGATTTTTTTAAAACTTATTTTCAATACAATGTATAGTAAGTTCTCTTGCTGACATGAATGTCTGTCTTCACACTGTTAAAAGTACATCATGCTCTGTACGGTAATTGCAAAGCAATTAAGAGCAACTGGAAAGTTTTTGCACTCTTGTCCCCTTGGACTTCTAGCTGCAAGCTACAGAGTATGTTATGTGTTGCCTTCAGGTCTAGATTTAACTTTTTGATACCCCAGAACCTGAGTTTAGTCTGGTACTCAATGCTAAAAGCAACCACATCTAGGCTTTTGCACAACCTGCCCTTCTAAAAGAACAAAACAAAGGTATTTGTCATCTACGAGTTGACAGCGGCAATGGTAGAGATGGATTTCTTGAGGCAGACAGTAGGGACCCCCTACATTTTAAATTATTGCAAATAGACCCTGCTGGAATACTACATCAAGTGTCCTTTGGTACTTATGCATTTCAACTTGGAATTTCCCCCAGGGTACTCTCTCCTCCCCCCTCCCCGCCATGGGATGTAGAAAACCACAAACTTACTGGTCTCTGTGTTAGTTTGCCTACTTCCCTTTTATGGCAATATCTACCTTTTCTGTCTATTAGCTGCTCCAGGAAGTCAGCGATGTCAATCACATGCTCAGTCCTTTTGACCATAACTAGACCAACTATCCTCAGGTATTTGTTAGATGTGTGTATTCACACACAGGAGTAGTTTGAGGAAGCATGCAGCAAAGCCCCTCTAGACATTACTTTATCATGTGTAACAAATGTGAGGGCATTTGCAAGAGCTAGAGGTACATGAAATTCAATTTAGAACAGTCTGTACTAAATTCTGACAACTGACCTTTCAAATCATATCCAACGTTGATGTTTTCTATAGGTCCACCTTTCACTGAATTTCTTCTTTGTTGAACAGATTTTTGTCCTTCATATACTTGCTAATTTATTTTCTATCCTACTCAATTCTTCCTTCTGTAGTAAGTGTTCATTTTTCTAATGTTTGTGAAAAATCTAAAAATTAAAATCCAAATATGAGGTTATAACAAAATTGGTTCATTGTCTTGCATGGTTCAACAGAAGTTAAACAAACAAATCTGATATAAGCAGCAAACCTAAAAATAGTCAGCTCTACGGTATGACTGCAGGGACAATTCATGTTGTACTATTTATGAACACAGAGTAATCTGGAATAGGCAAGTATTTGATTAAGACATAATAGTAACACCTTTAAAACTGATAGAGTAAAGAATGCAAGAGCTTCAAAGTAACACAGTGGTTGGTAACTTTTCAAATGTATTAGAGATTTGATTACACTTTAATTAGTAAATATTAATGCTATATGTATTCTATTCTCCAGCAACAATACTTAAATTCTGATGTACTGTTCTGAGAAGCCCCAAAAGACAATGGAAAAAACATGTCAGCAGTTTAATTTCATGACAGTTTTAATCAGGTAATTGCAGAAAAACATTGAAACTGTTGTATGATATTATCTGATGTCAACTTACAAGTGAATGATGTAACAAAACAGTTACAAACTTATATATGCATATTTACATTATATACTCAAAAGTAACAAGCTATATTCTTATACATAGAAGAAATACATCTATGACATGAGTTAAACTAAATCATACATCATTTAGTAGAAAGAAATAGCTGTTAAGATTTTAATGGAAATAATATACAAGTGAGGCACTTTTTGAGGTCGTTAGGGTGGAAAGTAAATGGCACTAAGCAAAAGAAGAGGCAGTGTTCACAAATGAAAATCTATGTACAGATTACACTGTAACTTCAAATACAACTGTTTCTCCACTAGGTAATGCTTTAGAAATCTCAAAACTAACAACAACTTTTGCAATTTAAGAAGCTTTAAGGAAAAAAATGCTTACGTTTATCAGTGCACCAAAGCATATGGAAGTTTTAACCACTTGGCTGCTGACTAACAGTACCATAAGGCTTCCTCCCACCCAGTAATCCTTATCTTGATATTCCTTTAAAGTCCAATTTAAAAGTTGTGCATTATTTACAAGTGGGTTTTCAATATTATCCTCTAGTACACATGGAAAGATCATCCAAAAGAGAACAAGTCAGAAATGGGAGTGCTACATTTCAACATGCAAAAAATCGATGCATTCTTTGAAATAGTTTATCCAGAGCATAACTCATGCACTAAGCATCCCTCACTTTGTTCTGGACACTTGTGAATGTTATGCAACCATTTACTGTGCTGTTCAACAAATAATTACTTACCACAGGTTTCTCTGTATTTTGTTTTAACCTTGCTTAGAAGATTATAGGCACCCCACTTCACAACTGTTGGGCTGATGGTGTGCTTGTTCACGGTTGTTTAAAAAAAGCTACCCAAAGAATTAAATTCCTCTATCTACACAAGTGTTTGTACCACCATCTTGGAACTAGTAAAAACCCCAAACAAAGGCAAAAAAACCCAACCCAGTTATTCTTGGAGGTCCACTGGTAGAATACTTTTTTCAGGCACCATTTTAGCCATTATCTTGATTTTAGTGACACATACTTTTATATTTTAGGCCCATCTCATATAATCTATGGTCCATTTTGCAAATGTGTACTCTAGCAAACACTATTATATTTTTAAAGTCAGCTGTAGTGGAAAAATTTAAAAGTTATAAGATCTCAGGAATCAGAGTAAGGATTCTTATTCCCACTTCCAGTTTAGGATAGTTTTTACTAAATTCATACCTCAAACAATGTACTGTTGTATTTAGCTGGCCATTTGTATGGGAATATAGCTACAATACATGATTGGGCTATGTAATCATGCTTACCTTTAGTTTTTCCAATAGGTGGTGCCCAAGTGCTACAGTTGACCTCGTTCCCCAAGAGACTAAATGCTTTCTTTTCATAACTGTAGACTTCACCATGTCAGGAAAGTGAATCTTCTGTGGCTGTTTCCTAAAACTTAGGTCTCCCGTATGGCAGCATAGAGCTCTGTTACAAAGTCACATGACTAAAATTTGACTTCTGACTTTTCAGAAAAAAATTGTATTACGTTTCCCTCTTCCCTTTCAAAAACTTGAGAAAAGATTTCAGAAGGAAAGGTAAACTTCACTTAACACTGCCACAGACAAGGGGTGGGATGCAAGGGACAGTCCCCGAATGGTTTTGCGAAGTGTCTACTTTTGAATACTCAGAAAGTGCCTCCAAAAGTGAATAAGAACCCAAACAGTAGAGAGAGGCATACCTCTCTGTGCTCTACTGCATCCAACCCATGTGTCAGTGTACATCATGTAATTCTTTTAATCAGTCTTAAATTGGGTGAACTGCTAGAAAGACCCATGGTAAAAAAGATGATAATGGAATTAAGTTTATTTTTTTTAAATGGATCGATTTTTTTAAAAGAGTAAAGGAAAGGATGGGGGCAAAATTTTAAGAGCAAAGTGGTTAAATGCAAACTGAAAATATTACTGCACACATTCAGTAAAAATATTAAAGCATATAAGTTGCATATAAAATACAGTACAGGACCAGGAGTTGCACTATGCTGAATAGTGCTCAGAGGAAATTCTTAAACTCATGTTTTCCTGAAGTATATACACAATACAACTCTACATTATTTTCCTATACAGCCAGCAAGTTATTTTCTTAGGTTGTTCATACCTCATTCAATCTTGTTAAAAACCTAGCACTTACAAATATTTTTTATTCACAAGGAAAACATTCCCATTTCACTAATGAATAGTTTAAGTAACAGTCTATTCTAGGCAACCAAGTTTATCTGAAAACATGTGAAGCATGAAAATCATCCAGAGTAGCAGCTTTCAAATATATAAACAGTAAAAACGAGACTTAAGACTGCTGCTACAGTGTCATATTCTTGGACTTAGTTCATCCAATCAATTTTTAGTACAAAACTAGAAGCTCTTTCATAACTTCTACAGTTATCAATATATTTGTCTTCTTTTCAATGTGAAATAATACTTCAAGATGCTCTATGTACACAATGCTGTCAATTCGAGCTGTCATATAAATATAAATGTTTTCTTTAAAAAAAGTATTTTACAGACAGATAGTGTTATATACATTTGTTCAGAATTGGATTCCTGGACTACAGAAGAGAACTAACAAAAGCTTTAATATAAGTACGAAAGAAATGTTACATACACCCACACTGGAAAAATGCATAGAAAATTAAGAAGGTAATTTTTTAAAAATCAACTATGCAACTTTTTATAGGAAGAGTGTACAAAGGACATTCTTTCCCACTCCAACGCTATTGGGATATCTTCCTAAATGAACAAATGCCTTTACTTTTGTTAGAATTTTAACATGACATTAAACAAACATTATGAGTGAATGTATTTTGTTGTACCATGTAATAAGAGTCATGACAACTTGTTTAAAAATTCTCTAATAGTTAATGTGTTAGAATATTTGACCAATTGCTCTGTAAATTAAACATTTAGTAATACAGTACCATGGCCAATTTTATATATATTTTGTGTGTGCGCACACACAAATACGCACACGTATGCACACGCTCTCTCTCTCTCAAAAAAGTTTACTCCAATTTTTCAGGGGTTGTAAATTGTTAATTTTTTTTTAAACACAGAATAATTTTATTCTTGCCAGTTTAAATAAAAAGATTCTACAATGAAAAAAATTTCAATTTTTATTATTAATCTTTCAGTTTAATCATAGTACTTGATAAACAGTTGAACATAATCTTAGTTTAACAGACGGATAAATTGAGAACACTGATGACATGCCATTACAACTGCCTTATTGGACCTTTCACTTTGCGGAACATTTGTAAATGCAATAAAATATTTTTTGGAAGACACCCCAAAAGAAAACAACTTGCTGGCTGAGTAACAGAAAACAACTTCCTTTTTGCTATATTGTTGAAACCAAAGTCATTTATATAGAAAAATAAATGTTGTGTTCTTATTAGAACATTTTAGACAATTACATCTGTGCTTAACAAAAAAAATATTGGTCACTCAAGACTATAATAATTAATATTTTAAATGTTTTTAGAGATTACCAGAATGCATGGATACAACTCAATACAAACTGTAGCTGACGGGAAATAGGACTGAAAATACCGATTTGTCCATCTGGAATAGAAATGCTACTAAATAAACTAATTAAATATTTAAAATACTAACATGGAATGTGACTGTAGATATGATTCATACCTACTATATAACTGGAAAGGGGAAGGAAAGTTTAATATGTAATAATTCGTACCTTACACATTTAGTTAAATATAAACATTTGTTATTTATATATAAAGTTGCTTCCAAAAATCTATTAATAAGTGATTTAGTTGCACTTAAATCAGTTTCATTTCTCATTTGCCAAGTATTAACTTTTCTTAGTCTTAAATCAACTGTCATTAGTGCACTTGTAATTTCCTCTCAAATCATTTGTAATTCTTTTAAGAGCCCCATCACCTAAACCATGAATGTACAAAATGGCAAAAGTTAATCCCTTTTAGTATAACTGTAGTTTATATACTCATTTTATAGCCAATAATAAGAAAAGGCTTCCTTTTCCAAACTCCTTCACAACTTGCAACGAAACACCATGCACTGAAAGGAAATAGTTAGGCATGGCTACTAGCATTTGTAAAATGCTAAGGTCTGACAAGTCTTGCTGCTTCTTCCACATCAGGCTTCTCTTACACGAGATAAGATTTCCTCCTGCTTGCCAAAAGCTTCCACAAATCCAAGACAGATGCTTCCTGGAAACAAAGATTTTCAGCTCTATTCGGCACTAGACTGGTCATCCAGCAGCTTTATGCTTTCCTCCACAGCAGCCACACACCTCACCACAGTGATGGCATGCTCTCAAGGGGAGGTAGCAGCACATACATGGGGCAATGAATGACAAAGCTATCAGGGCTAACCATCGTAAGCAGAACTTGTCATCACTAGTGTCACATGAGCAGGGGTCAGAGAAATCTCCTTCAGAGTCTGACATGCAGTGATATAGCATGCTCTCTGCACAAAGCATGCAACTAACTTGGTATATGCATCTTTTAATAGGATCTGGAGCATCCTGACATTTCCCCCTGCCATTCTCTTCATGATTAAATCTCTCCTGGCAGTATACACAGCGAGAACGCTCACCATCCTCTTTCCTTCTTTTTGACTTTTTAAATTTTAATGAGGAAGGCTGTGTTTTAAATACCACAGAACTCTTCGGGTCTTTTAGTGAATTCAGCTTAGTCCCATCCCCACATGGATATAGATAGTCCGATTTTTTATTGTCAGACTTAGAAAACTGTATATTGGAGTCCACCTCATCCCTCTCCAGATCATTTTTCCACATGTCAGGATGTCTGTAGTCTGCATAACGACGTATTAAAATATCACGAGGATTTATTCTAACAATTTCCTCTTCATCCTGAAAGCTGACGTGTCTAATGGATTTCAGTGGGACCTGAAATGGTAAATAGAAGCATCTTGTTAAATTATGTACAGGGACACAGTTAGGTTAGTACTTCAGTCACCATACAAATCAGGGCACAGAACTTTTCCCCATTGCCAGGAGATAGTGCTTTCAGCTTATATATGACCTAGCACAATCTGCATAACAGACTTTTACAAGGTGTGAGCTCAACTTATCTTGTGAAGCAGATGATCAAATAACGTACAGGTAATAATGCAAAAGCCACCACCATCCATTCTTGAATAATTTCAAAATACTTTCTAATGGAGTTGTCTCTGCTTACTGAAGTAGTACTTCACAAGAAATGCATTAATGCTTATGGTGGGAGCTCACAGCCAGTTACCACAAAAAGAGTTTTTAGAACACAGCTGGCATCTATAGGAAATTTTGCAAAACCAAGATCAACATAACTTTTTCATAGTTCTATAAAGATTGGCTGGTGATGAGAGCCATCTTTCACTACTAATGAAAATAAGTTTGCTGTAAAGTTTTAGCTTATGAGCAACGATTAAAAGCAAACAATCCTTTCCCATCGCTGCCAACAGCAAACAAGTCCCTCAATTATAGGGGAGGTTAACCTCTGCTGAAATACTTGAGATTCATGAAGATTTAGTTGGCTCCATGGAATAAAGTTCAGAATCAGCCAACCTTGCCAATGGTAAACACACTAATATTGTAGAGCAAGATAGAGAGGGCAATTTTTGAAAAGCTGCAGGGCACAGTCCTCAATCAAAATATAGCAACAGAAATCTAAGGTACTGTAGTGGTGCTGGGTCTTTAATAGCAAGCATATATACCTGACTTCAGCCCAGAATGGGGAGTGGGATAGCAACGAATGCTGGGAAAGGTAGCACTACATAAAATTTTATAGTTCTGTCTTTAGTGCCTCATGGGAACAGTTTGTGCTTTATGCGCTCCACAATGGCCCTAAGAAACACTAGACATAAGGAAAAACCTGGATTGGGGCTCTCCATTAAGGCAGCTAGGGCAGCAGAAAGGATGGGCTGTGGGAAGGACCTGTTAAGAGGCCTAGAGACAAGCAGAAAAGAAGGCAAGGGAACTTTGGGGAGGACTATATTGTTCAAGGTCTGAAGGTATTATATAGAAGGACCTCCATGGAAGAGTGAAATAAATGAAGGGAAAGGCCTGTGGCAATACAGTGACGGTGCAGGCTTGAGGCCTGGCACTGGCGCCTGCTTGTTCAGGTGTCTCAAACTGGGGATTCCTCTACAGCAACATAGACTTCAGAGGAGGTGGAAGAAATCCCACAGTACACATATGTAATAACTGCTCCCCAGGGAGCATGAAGTTTTATATGAAGTGTTTTAGTATCTACAATAGTTCCATTCTTGTTCGCCATACAAAATATCCAATCTTTCTTTGAATCTTGCTGAATTCTTGACTTCTACAACATCCTGTGCAGGGTGGATTGATTTAAATCAGAGGTGGGCAAACTATGGCCTGCGGGCCACATCCGGCCCGTGGGACCCTCCTGCCCAGCCCCTGAGCTCCTGGCACGGGACACTAGCCCATAGCCCCTTCCCCACTGTTCCCCCTCCCCTGCAGCCTCAGCTCACTGCACCACCAGCGCAATGCTCTGGGTGGTGGGGCTGCGAGCTCCTGGGGCAGCGCAGCTGCAGAGCCTGGCCTGACCCAGGGCTCTGTGCTGCGCAGCGTGGCTGCCTGTCCTGGTGCAGCCGCGCCACCAGCCACCGGTACTCCAGGCAGCATGGTAAGGGGGCAAGGGGGGTTGGATAGAGAGCAGGGGAGTTTGGCCTGGTGGTCAGGGGTGTGGATAGGGTCAGGGCGGTCAGAGGGCAGGGATCACAGGGGTTGAATGAGGGCAGGGATCCCCGGGGAGCAGTCAGGAAGGAGTGGGGGGTTGGATGGGGTGGCGGGGGGCAGTCAGGGGCAGGGGTTCTGGGGGCGGTCAGGAAGGTGTGGTTGGATGGGGCAGGGGTCCCGTGGGGTGGGGGCAGTCAGGAATGAGAGAGGTTGGATGGGGAGGCAGGAGGGCAGCCAGGGGTGGGGGTCTCGGGGGGGGGGGGGGAGCATCAGGGAACGGGGGAGTTTGATGGGGCAGGAGTCCCGGGGGAGGGGAGAGGAGGAGGGCTGGGCCACGCCTGGCTGTTTGGGGAGGCACAACATCCCCTAACCGGCCCTCCATACAATTTCCGAAACCCAATGTGGCCCTCAGGCCAAAAAGTTTTCCTGCCCCTGATTTAAATGAAAGCAATTTAAATCACTGACGGTAGTCATGATTAAATCAGGAAGCAGGAAACCTTCATTTAAATAATTGATTTTAATCTTGCTCTGCATTTGCACTTTAGGCATTTTCCTAAAGAAAAGCTGAATCTCATTTGTCTGTAACCATGCTGATCTGCAACTAAATAGAGCCTTTGCATTAAATTTGATCCTTTTTGCTAACCAGAAAGATATACTGTATCTATACATATTTCTTTAAACAATTATACAGATGAAAATATTTTTTTTCAGATTCTTAATTTTTACAATATTATTTTATAAAATGGATGCATTTTTGTAAAATGGATATATGATCCATTTCTTATTTACTAGATTAATTAACGCAGAAATTGGGCTTGTTTTTGGCTTAATTGGCATGAGTTGCTTGTTGGCTAGTTTTTGGCTTGTACCTTCTTTTTTTTTTTTTTTGATTGGCTCCTGGCAAGCAGGGGAGAGAGGCCAGAGTGCATAGCGGGCCGACTGCAGTCCCAGACTGCATGCCGGGGTGGGGGTGAATTTAGTCACATAGTCTTGGGGTTCTTAGGGATTGGCTTGTTTTGAAATTGGATTTGCTTGATTTTTGGCTTATTGTGAAAGTCCGGGTGCTTATTTACCACGTGAAAGTTGGCAACTATGCTTAAATGTGCTGGAGACTTTCTGGGACTTTCCGTGACTTCTGAAGTGTCTGGTGCTGGCTCAGGGGCTACCTGAGCTGGGCAGCCCCGAGACCAGCAGCAAAAATTTGGATGTGTGAGAGGGGGCTCAGGGCTAGGGGCAGGGGTTTGGGGTGAGGGGTGGCGTTTACCTCAGGGTGGGTGGCTCCCCCCAGCATGTCTCTGCAGCTCCTAGGCGGAGGGGCCAGGGGGCTCCGTGCATTGTCCGCAGGTCCTGCCCCAGCAGCTCCCATTGGCTGTGGTTCCCAGCTTGTGACAAGAGCAGCGTGCGGAGTCCCCCTGGTCTTCCCTCCCCCTAGGAGCTGCAGGGACATGCGGTGTTGGGTAGAGAGCCTGCCAGCCTCACCAACCCTCCCCCAGCCCCAGTGGGGGTCCTGGGCCGTGCACCACTCCCAGCCCCTCCCTCCCAGCACCAGTGGGGGTCCTGGGCCGCATGCAGCTCACCTCTCCTGCCCCCCAGCGGGGGTCCCAGGCCACCCACCCAGAGCATCCACACTCTCTCCGGACCATCCCTGCAGCCCCCTGCCAAAGTTTTAGTTAGGGGTATATAGTAAAAGTGATGGACAGGTCAAGGGCCGTGAATTTTTGATTACTGCCCGTGACCTGTCCATGACTTTTACTAAAAATACCTGTGACTAAAATGTAGCCTTATTTATAACTGATTTATTAAACTAAAGGACATATCTGTAGTTAGTGAACTGAATCATTGCTTCTGGTCACTATGGCCTTCAAGATTTTAAAACTAGTTGATCTCATCCTTTCACATCTAGTTGTCATTAATACACTGGAAAACAAGCTTCCTTGCTTTTTTCAAATCCCAATTGGTTTCTTAACAGTCTGAAAGAAATAGTTATAGAACTGAAATAGTTCAATAAACTGAAATGAAGAAAATATTCTCTCTGCCCCTGCAGAAAAGGCTACTGCTGTGAAAAGCTGGTTTAGCACTTCAACAAACTAGTTTCAGGTGCTTAACCAGTAACTTTCACCCATTCAGCCATTTGGAAAAGTATTTCCTTTTATCAGTTTTGAGTTTGCTACCTTTACCGAATTCCAGTATTCCAGAGGTCACCTCATCCCAGAAAGGATACTGAAAGAGACTGGGACCGTTTACCATAAAGAAAAGACAAATAAGACAATAAAGGCATATGAAATAATGAATGGAACTGAATAAGCAGATAGAGAACTTCTAGTTGCCCTATCTTGTAATACAAGGAGTTGGGAACATTAAATGAAAATCCATTGAAAGGAAATACTAAGGAGCTTACAATCGAAGTATCAGAGGAGACAACAGCTGGATGCAGACAGGCAATAGTGAGGCAATTATGTTCAGTATAAATTAGCAGCAATCACAGCACATCACATGCATAACCTTTATTGAGTGCTTTATTGATATCAAAACACAGGTGAGTTTTAAGGAGAGATATGCAGGAGGATAGCATAGAGCTTTTGCATGTACATATTGCAGAAACTCCCCATAAAATAAGAGGCAACTGAGAAAAAGCATAAGTCTCAGTTCAGCCATAAAATGGGAATACTAGTACTTAACTTCCTCACAGGGTACTGCAAGGATGAATTCACCTAGGTTAGCAAGGAACTCTGGTAGTATGCTGGGGGTCATATAAGAACCCAGACCAAGAGAATGGAAACCCTTCAACTTTCCAGTCAGTTTTTTTCCTCATTCTGCTCTCAGGTGCATGATTTGTGAACCTTCTCACAGAAAAGGCTGAGGGGGTTGAGCCCCCTAATTTAGCAAATCCACATGATACCATAGGCAGGGGCCACCTGTGAGGACACGGTGGCCTCTATACTATCATTTAGACTGTACAGAAGCTGTTCTGTCAGGGATATCCAGCCCTTCGGACTGACATTCCCTTGGAGCCCTTCTCAGTGTGGGTTTCCAAAATGCAGAGGAAGAACTATTGCTGAGTTGCTCTGTGAGTTTAGGGGTGGCATATGCCAAGAAGAATATTTGTTCCCTTGGCCCTAATCCACAGAAAGTGTGAGGATGGGCTTCCATTTGATCTAGGAAAAACTGTGTGAGCAGAGGACTTATGGCATGCAGCCACTACTACTACCTTCTACCTTTTTCATGCTTCCCCTGGGCCTGAATTAAGAGGTTAGGGCTCCCTTCTGCTCATGGAAGCAGAGATATCCCTAAAGGTTAGGAAAGTTTCTGAACAGAAGAATTTATGGTTTTAGCACCAGAACTGGATATGGATAATCAGTTATTTTTAAAATATTTACTGCACACTTTGTCAAAAATCTGTTCATTCTTTCCTTAGAAGTGTATTACTCTATCACACATTTCCCTCTAAAGGGGTCCTTCACCCACACAACATGCTGAAAATGCATTCTAATTAAACGGAAATAAGTCATTCCTTAAAAAAACTGGCTAACTAATAAAGCATGAAGGACTTGATTAGGGTTAATAGTCCTGAAATTTGACCTCTTTTCCCCTCCCCCTTTATGTTTGTAAAGCTTGTTATTTTTATTTATTCATTCATTCACACACATGGATACTGTACCCACTTCTCCTTCCCCAAATCACCCCCAAATCTACCACCTGCTCAAATGTTTCAATGCTGATATATTAAAAACTTGCAGCAGTCCACCGCAATAGCAACCTCATAACAAATCAGTGGTCAAGGGAGCAGGGAAAATACCTATAAGGAAAGAAGTTTTAGTACTGAACTTCCAAAAGTTTTATACATGAAGAGTATGAAGTAATTTTAAAAGCTAGGTGATACACCTTGATAGTGTCCTTTTAAACAATTCAAAAGCAGGAAGTAAAGAAGACTACAACAGAGTATGACCCAAGATCAGTTATGTACAAAACACTGTTGGCGAAATAAATTATGTTTACAGTGTGCTTTTCATTCAGAACAATCTCATTCTCTAACTCAAAGTCAGAGTATATACCTGCATCTACATTTATATATTTCAGAATTCACATCGCCCAATAGTGAAACATGGTCTCTCCTAATACTATGTAGCAACACTACACAGCAGTTTGAAAAGAGAGTGAGAAAGAATACTATAACAAATTGGAACTCCGGCAAGAATTTCATTAATAAAATTACCCAGCTGAAAATTAGTTGGAATACTGGTGCTAATGTGCTTAGTGTCGCTAGAAGTACCAAGAGATTAATAGCTTCACTGTGGTCAGGGCCTTAATGTTGCATTTTGTTTGAAAGGCAGCACATCCAAACTAGGCTTGGACATTTGTTGAATACTGTACATTTCCCACGTTTTCCTAGATGATGTCCCATCCAACAAAGTGGGCAGATCCAACTCTGCTTAGTTTGCAGTCAGCCTACAATGGTAGGTTGAATACACAATTATACATGAAAGGTTGGGTTATGGCTGAATTTCTTTACTCTTGTCCATTAAAATTCTTAATCATAACACTGCACTAAGCAGTTTTGTATGCTATGGTCAAGATAAAAATCTTGAATTTATTCAATGGATGGTTAAAATATCCCTGCACCCAAAGAGGGTTTGTTTGAATATATGTATATATGATCAAAATAAAACTTACTGGCATTTACCTCATTATGCAGAACGCCACATACATATTAGTGTATACATAATTGAAGCCCTGCACATTAAAGTCAGGAGAAATATACATTCATCTTTCTATATTTCTGTAAATGAAAAAATCTAGAACCAATAGAAATCAACAATATTCCATGCTCTAAATGAGGGTTTATGCTAAAGAGGGATGTGAAGGATGCAACTGGTCCTTAGGTTTGAAAGGAATGCTTTAGGAATCTAAGATTACCTCAGTTTCCACCGATATTCTACAGTCTAAATTTTAATGTTAGTACTTCATGTAAAAAGCTGTAATAAAGCATTTTTATAGAGACGTATGTTCAAAGCACAGTAAAGACATTAACTAAGTAATCTTTACAATATTCCTTTGATGGGGGTAGTCACATATCCCCACTTCACAACTACGGGGACTGAGAAACAAAGGTCTGGTGACTTATCAAGGAGACTATGAGTCCGCAGCAGAAGCAAGACAAACTCAGAAACTCATGATTCCCAATCCTTTGCCTATTTCTCCAGATAGGACTGTCTTTCAAATCAAAGAACAAGGTTTATTTTACTACTTTTGGGTAATTAGTCAACTCCTGCACTAGTTGATACAAGTTTGTGAAAGGGGAGCTTATCTTTATTTGGAAGAATACCTAATGTATTAGAGGGCTCCCTTCTTATGCTTTTTCCAGGGGCAGAAGTACATTCTAATAAAATGCACTGAACTATTATTTGAACTTCTACATTTTCAGTACATGTTACGGACATACTCTCTAGAGTTTCCCTAGTAAAAAGTTCCCCAAAACGTCTTGGCATATAGTCCTCGATAATAAATTTGTTACCCAAGTCAATAAAAATGCTTACTACTTCTATCCTGTCTATCAAAAACCTTGATGCTTTGACACTTAAGCAGCAGCAAAATGCACACATCCTATTGGAAGACTAAGGTCAGTATTTTCCTTAGTCTTAATATTGTATGTAACACTATGTTTTGGAAAGTGTATTTTAACATTTGAATCAGTAAAGTGCCTTTTCCTGGGTCAGTGGTCTTTTCCTTTTGTAACTATTTATATATTGTTTTCATGTTGTACCAAACATTATATCCTGGTCTCTGACTGCTTACGATGCTATAAATGAAGTTTCTCTAATAATATTAATTAGAAAAATACTCTCTGCAATACACCCCAAGTATACATTTATTTATAATTTCTAACCAAAACAGTTTTTCTGTACTTGCCAAAAATGTTGTTTCACTGAGGACTAAGACCATGGCAAATTAAAAGTTTCAAAAATAAATGGCTTATCAAAACACAGAAATGTGTAATAACGACTTGAAAAAAAAAATCAGAATGTGGAAATAATGGTTTTTCACCTAATCTGGTTAACTCAGGGATGGCTAAACAATTTTACAAAACTTAACCTCCAAAACGTCCTTTGTGAGGTAAAAATCCTTTGACATTTCATCCAAAGAGGATATATCTACCACATTTCAGAACGTAAGGACTGCAGTACGTACATATAGGGGCTTATAATTCAAGTGTCATCCCAGCCATACCTATGTAGTGTTGGATTAAATGACTAATATAGAATTACATGGTCAGTGAAACAAGAAATGTTTCTATGGTTGGAACCAGGGTTGGCAATTTCCTGGGAAAAAACTAGGTTAGGATAGGGCACTGGCAAATACCAGTTGAAATTGGAAAAAATAAAATTAGAATATACTAATGAAAATTACTGAAAAATATCTAGCAATTTAAATAATAGTTTTGCAGTATATATAATATTTAAAATTGAAATGAGTCATAACATGTATAACTTCCTTGAGGAAATACTGAAAAAAAATACAGTGTCTGATGTTCAATGTCATATTAAATATATTAGTTTACACCTACTGCAATTTTACGTTTTATTTGTAGAATTTTAAATCAATCTCCGAATCTATGTCTTAGGTAACCACAATTTGAATATGTAACTAAAACAAAGTGTAACGTGATATGCATTAACAAAACAGTTTTTAAAACAGAAAATGCCTTGAACTGGAACTAACTAGTCTTTCCCAGACTGGTAACAACAACAGTTTCACATGGTAAAAATCATATCTGTAAATACCAAGCCATCCCCGGTCGGAAATCTCTTACCTGGTTGGGTTGGCTGGGAAAGTAGGCTCTTCTAGAGTTCAATTCCTCAAATGTCGAGGACCTTATATTTGGACTTTTATAAGGTTCGCTGGTTACTACGGTTTCATGTTGGAAAAGGTGTTCTTTTAATGAACTGGAAATATCTTCTTGAATTGCCTAAAATAGAAGAATTCAACTTTATTCTGTTCTTGATATGGATTTAACGTTTACATAAAAACGTTACTGGTCCTGTGCAGTAGTTTGTGTTTAATTGGCTTATTCAAATCTTTTCGGATCTCTACAAATCTTTAGCTTGTTCGGTTTTATTACAGTGACCACCATTATCCACAACAGTTGAAGTTTGACCTTTTTCAAGAACATCAGATTTTACCACCCAGTCAATTCTAGTTTTTAATTACATCTGTCAGTGCTAACAGAACTTTATATGGCATGTGGGGAGGTTGTTTTTTGGGAGGCAGCTAACTGGGAACTGCCTCATTCTGATTCACTACATCCTGTCCTCAATATATCCCAGCTCATTAAACACCTCAGATTCTTTAAGATTATCTCCATTCTGTTCAGTAGATTGATCGTCTGCACATACAGACCACTGTTCAACCAAAGCACACTTCCTGTTCCACAATCTCAAGCTATGAGTGGGATGTATCCTGCAGATATCTTAATATACATTTTCCACATGGTCTTAACCTTGTGCCCAGTTGTTTCATGTAAACTTAGTTTCAGTATTGGATAATCATTATTAATTTTGTGTATGCTTGCTGTGACTGTGTGGCACTCAGCCCCAGTATCTATTTTGAAATTCACTTTTTGTTCATTTATTTTCCTGTATAGCAAGCCAATCTGTTAAACAAACTTGCTTTCTAAACTTGAGACCCAAATAGTAATTCTGTTTGTGCATCACTACTCTCAGAACCTTTTCCTTCAGCAGTATGTCTGAGAGGTTTTTTTTCCTTCACAATTTGTAGTGAGAGCAATACAAATTTGCAAACACACAGTACAAGCTACTGTCAAAATAAAAAATAATTAACACCTTTGTGGACATTTCTAGAACAAACAGTATTGGAGACTGGACTAAACACTCCCTCCTAGAAGTGGTTCTTCCATGTCAGATTTGAAGTGCATGGGTGGGGTAGAGAGACTTGTATTGCTGCTGCCTATGCTGTATTCATTCTGTGGACAGGGAATTTCATTCTTTTGGGCAGACTTACTTTGTCAGTACTGAAACAATTTAAAAAAAATATTGTTTGAGACCTTGTGAATGTTTCCTTCTAACATGTATCTTGTAAAATATATATGTATATATTGGAGAGTTTGAAGATTTTATGGTTTGATATTCGTAGAGATTTTTATGTAAACGTTAAATATGAGGTAGTCATATTTAGACTTCAAAATACACGAGAATTTTCCATTTTGGATGCAAATCAAGGGCTTTGGCATGTCCAAAAGATACAGAAAGTGCAAGACTCTGAACTTTTAACTCTCCTTTTGGTAGATATATGTTTAAATCATTTCTTCTTTAAATTAGCTCTGCATCTGAAGTATACAAAAGCACCATGTTCTGCATCTTTGAAGAGCTGGATGAGATGGAAGGAGAAGTTACTTATCTTACAATAACTTGAGTTTGAGATGTTTTGCCCCTATGGGCGCTCCACCAAGGGATGTGTGCACTCTTGTGCCCTCTCAACTGGAGAGTACAAAGCAGTGTCTGTGGGCACGGGGCGCATCACTCACCACCGGACTGGCACCCCCTCGTGGCACTCTGGGGATTATCTCGAGGCTGATGCCCATCTGTAGTTTGCACACAGTCACTCTGTCTCTGCTATCCGCCTGCTGCCCCTCTCGCAGCCTCAGGAACTACAACATCCTCTTTAAAAAGAAAAGGAGGACTTGTGGCACCTTAGAGACTCACAAATTTATTTGAGCATAAGCTTTTGTGAGCCACAGCTCACTTCATCGGATGCTCATGAAAGCTTATGGTCAAATAAATTTGTGAGTCTCTAAGGTGCCACAAGTCCTTTTCTTTTTGCGGATACAGACTAACATGGCTGCTACTCTGAAACATCCTCTTTGTGGCTCAGCCCTCTGGCTGTGTCACTGTCCATGTTCCCCCCATCTGGGTGAATTTAACTCCTCAATAGTCAGACAGTCCCCTCACTCACTGCCTCAGTGCCACTTGCCTAGTGGCTGAGAGGGGAACCTGGGCCTGCCCTCTTCTCTGGATGCTAGCCCAGGGACCCTCAGCTCAGCAGTCTGGGCCTTCTCTCTCTGGGCTCACTGTTCTATCCCTGGTCTGCTTTCTACTACTGGTTCCCCTTCTCTTCCTGGGCCTACCAGTTTCCCAAAGCCTCCTCCCTCTTCCCACGGAGTGAGTGCCTTTTCCCAGCTGCCGCTTCTCCTTTCAGCTCCTGGGCTTTATAGGCCCTACAAATTCCTGGCCAGCTGAAGTTCCTTAATCAGCTGCCTAATGGGTTAATTGTACCATCTAGCCTGCATTAAACCCTGCAGGGTGAGTGTGGGGTAGTTACCCCACCACAGGCCCATGCTTGTGCAAAGTAGCACCTTGTGCCTCCAAAGCAAGGGATATAAGGAGGCAAGGACCCACTGCCACTCAGTTCCTTCTCAGCTATTGAGAGCCTCCACAGCCGAGAGGAGGAGGACAGGAGGTGGAGCACCCATAGGGACAAAACATTTCAAAGACCTCAAGTTACTATATGGCAGCTATCTTCTCTTTTATGTCCCTATGGGTGCTCCACTGTAGGAGAATCCCAAGCAGTAACTTAACAAGGAGGTGGGTGCTGAGGAGGCACATCCAAGACAGTTCAGAAGATTGCATCACCAAAGGTAGTAGCATCCCTGAAAACAGGAATGATGGTATAATGCTCGGCAAAGGTATGAATGGAAGACCAAGTCACAGTCCTACACATTTCTGATATGGAAACATCCTTCAACAGAGCTATATATGTGGACTGAGATCTAGTGGAATGTATTACCACCCTGTGAGGGGACTGCATCCCAGCAGATTCATAGCAGGTATAAAGACGCACCCCGAAACCCACTTTGCCAGTCTGTGTGTGGGGAAATAGGCTATCCTTTCATTCTCTCAGAAAATTATACAAATAGGAGAGGCCCAGAAGATCTTAGTCCCATCAAGGTAGAAGGCAAGGGCCCTTCTGACATGCAGTGTATGTAGGCTGGTCTCATCTGTGGAGGTATGAGGTTTTGGGTAGAATACTGGGAGTTGATTAATCTTCTGATTAATGTGATATTCTGAAGAGAACTTTGGGAGGAAGTGAGAATGAGGGCATAGTATCTTTTCTTCATAAAAGATGGTATATGGCGGGCCAACCTTAAGGGCACCAAGTTCTCCCGTTTGTCTAGCTGAAGCAATGGCAATGAGGAATGATGTCTTGAGGGAGAGCTGGGAGAGAGAACAGGTAGCTACTGGTTCAAAGGTAGGTTTCCTTAGGGCATTAGGAAAAAAATCGAAGTCCCAACTGGGAGATCTGATTCTGTACAGGGGGAAACAAGATGGTTAAGACCCTTGAGGAATCTAGCTGTAGTAGGGTGGGTAAAGACTGAAAAGCCTTTGATAGGTGAGTGCAAGTCTGTAATAGTGGCCAAATGTACTCTGAGCATAGTGACAGGTTTTCAAATCCAACAGGTAGCCAGGATTTTGGAGACCAGGACCTCTGAGGCTTGGGAAGATTAAAGAAAACACCAGGAGTGGAGCGCTTCCATTTTTGAAGGTAGTCTAGCTCCATACTAGAGAACCATCTAGGAACCATGTTGTCAGGTTCAAGAAGGAGGGATTGGAGTGGATCAGGTCCCCAAGCACGGAAACAGGAGATCCTTCCTGAGGTGAAGTTGGTGAAGTGTTGCCACAGAGAGGTGTAGCAGGCTTGAGCACCACACTTATCTTTCCCCGGACAGTGCTATGAAGAGAACCTTCACTCTTTTTTGATGCAGTTTGGAGTCAGGTCTTGAGGATTAAAGGTAGAGGTGGATAAGCATACCGTAAGCTACAGGGCCACGGTGTTATCAGGGTGTCTCCCAGTGAGTTGTGGCCATATCCTCACTTGGAGCAGAAGAAATGGCATTTTGTGTTCTTCAGAGTGGCAGAGAGATCTGCTTCTGGGAAACTCCAGGTCTGTCAGATGCTGTGGAAGACCAAGTCTTTGAGCTTCCCATATGTGGTCCTGATGGAAGTTCCTGCCCTGCAGGTTGACAGAATACATCGTAGCCATGTTGTCCAGCATAATCCTGAAAGACTGGCCCTGTATGGTGTCGAGGAAGTGCTGGCAAAGATACCTCATTGTTCTTAGCTCCAAAATGTTGATATGGAGCATGTTCTCTCGCGCAGAGCACTTGCCCTGGGCTCTGTCCCCTGGAGCTAAGCACCCCACCCCAAAAGAGAAGTGTCTGTTGTGATGATCTTTGACGGTGGGGGAATGAGAGAATGGAGTTCTCTCACAAACTTTCAGTGGATCCTTCCACCATCTGAGAAAGCCCAGAACTGTGATACATTTGAAGATACTGTCTGTTCAGGTTATGCTCAGATCTTAACCATAGCTGAAGGCACCTGAGGTGTAGTCTCGCATGAGGTCTGACAAACATGGAGGCTGACGTGTATCCCTAGAGTTGTAGGCAGGACCTTACAGTTTGCAGGCTGGGCTGTATTGTCAAGGTTAGACTGGACTTAGCGGAGACTCACACTTTGGGGAGATAGGCACTGGTGACTCGTAACTCTAGAGAGGCTCCAGTGAAGTCTATTCTTTAGACTGGAGCCCATGTAGACTTAATTTGATGGATACAAAGGCCCAGAGTCTAAAATAGAGCTAGAGCCTTGGATGTTGCCAGCTAGACCTCTAGAGCTGATCAGCCCCTGAGGAGCCAATTGTCTATGTGTGGGAATGTGCTATGTCCATGGATATAAATGGGGTACCATTGCTGAGAGAAGCTTTGCAAAGAGCCTTGGGGCTATGGAGAGCCCAAAGGGAAGGACTTGTACACTGGTAGTGTTCTGAGCTTATCCTGAATCGTAGAAAGTGTTTGTGGGATGGGTGGATGTCTACATAAAAGCAGAAATCCCGAAGATTGAGGGCAATGAACCAGTCTCCCGGATCTAGGGATGGGATTTATAGTGGCTAATGTCACCATCCTGAAGTGCTGAGAAAGGATGTAGTTGGTTTAGGTTTCTTAGGTTGAGGATTGGTCTCCCAACTCTGCCCCTCTTGGGAACCGGGAAATAGTTGGAATAGAACTCTCTTCCAACAAACGCTGGGGGAACTGGCTTGGTTGCCCCCAAGTGTAAGAGAGACTGGACATTCTGTTTCAAGAGATTTTAGTAAGAGAGGTCCCTGAAGAGGGATGGGGAAGGGGGGCTGGAGGGGAAGGGAGATAGAATGGAAGTGGATAGAATACCTCATGTTAATTACTTCCAAAATCCATCTGTCTGAAACAATATGTTCCCCGGCTGGGAAGAAGTGGGACAATCAAGCTCCAAAGGGGACTGGATGGAATTCTTCAGCACAGGATTCAGTAAGGTAGATTACTTGAGGTTTTTGATCAAAGTATCAGAATTGTTTTAGACAGAGGTGAAAAGGTTGTTCTAGAAGAGGGTGGTCTCCCTTCTTTAGGCCTAGATCATCATCTCTGAAAGTCAAAAAGTCTGGAAAAATCCTGCTGTGGGTTGTACTATAATGGCCTAGATCTCTGATATTTGAGACCTACTGTCTTTTTGTCATAGGCAAGTAAATTCCCAGTGACAGCAAGATAGTCTTTCAGACAGTGGAAAGAGGAGTCTGTCACAGGTGACTAGCTCAGGTCCTTCAAAAGAGATTGAATTCTTAAATTAAGAATTTATCTGTGAGTAAGGTGTGTGTGTGTGTGTGTATATAAATAAATACACACACATACACCCCCACCTTACTCACAGATAAATTCTTATATATATATATAGGAATTACTGGGGTAACATTAAGAAAAGCCATACACTCCCATCCCCACTAGAACTCATAGATCTGTCCCTTGGCCTACCCAGAGGGGATTTTTATAGCACCGTGTTAACTTTTACTCCTGGGGGAACTGTGCACCAAAACATTTTTAAATTCTGCAAATTTTATTTGTTAAAATAACAACGCCAGTTTCAATTATTTTGGCAATTTATTTCAAAATACCTGTCAGCAACTATGTCTGTAACAATACAGTCCAAAAAAAAAAAAATTCCCGCAGGAGTAGAGAATAAAGAAACCCCTGTTTCTCTGCCCCCGCCCCTTCAGAACCCAGTGGGGGAGGGGAACACCTACACCTTCTACCCTCCTCGAGCCCAGCCACAGGTCCCCCCCAGCTCAGACACTCTCATACCCTCTCTTTCTCTAGAGTCCAGGGCAGGGCCTCCCCAGCCCATACACCTGCACTCCCTAACCCACAGAGTCCAGATGCACAGCCCTGCTGCCAAGACTTGGCTTGTATCGCCTATACCCCAGCCGTGCCCCCCACCCTGCCCCATCCCAGGCACTTACACCCCCTCCCCCGACACTCGCACCCCTTCCCCCCAGACCCCAGCTGCAGGCCCCACTGCAGCCCAGACAGCCACACCCCACAGAGCTCAGGATCCAGAGGGAAAGAAAGCCTGATGCTGGGTCCCAGGCTTGTGTGCAGTTTTCTACACACTGCCTCTTTTCTTCAGGGCATGTGAGGAACTGCAGCTCCGGGAACCCTCCAGATCCCTCCCTCTCCCACTGAGCAGTATTTTCTATTTGAGAGCTGGGCTCTGCCAGGTCCAGCGGTCCCTAGTGCAGCTCTGCAGCCCATTTCTGTTGGAGAAAAAGGAAATTCTATGCGCACATTAATTTCTGTGCAAATTCTGCATGCACAGTGGTGCAGAATTTCCCCCAGGAGTCAACTTTGCAGCTGCACCCTCAAGGCCCTGGGGTGGAGTGTAGTCAGAGGCTGAAACACCAACCTGCTTGTTCTGCAGGAGATAAGCCTGCTCCACCACTTCAATTAGAACCACCCGCAGAGTTTTTCCTTTCACCTGACTCCTTGCCATAGGTATTCCTGTGCTCAGTATGACTGTTTGGTTCATGTCATAACTTTAATGTTACTCAGTACTTTTGAATCAGTCTAGTCAATGCTTCAATTTTTGTGCCAATTAATTTACCATCTGTGTGTCAAATTGGGAAGTCCAGACTACTGGTGTTACACCATTCAGGTTTGTGTCTTTTTGCCATGGTAGTTTTAAAAAAATGATTCCTGATCCCTGTCCTCCCCTGAGAAGTTCCCAAACAACAACAGAAGTATAGATTTGAAGGGGTCTTCACAACATACTGCAGAAATATACAGCGTTTGCACAATATCTAGAATGCTTAAATTTAAATGAACAACAGAAAATGCAGTGTTAGGCCTAATCTAAGTCATCTTTTAGTTGCTGTTACTGAAATTCTTAAGTGTTCTAAAAGCATGCATTTCTTGCTCTCCAAATCAATTTTTTTGATATTACAAATTTGGTTGATAAAAGGTAATAGCATTAATGTAATATACTTAGACTTCTGTAAGGTGTTTGACAGATCATTTTGATTTCAAAAAAAGACTATTACCTTTTGTAACTGTTGTTCTTCGAAATGTGTTGCTTATGTCCATTCCATTGTAGATATGCACTTGCCACATGCAACGGTACTGGAAGTTTCCTCCCCAGTGGTATCCGTAGGGACCCAGCTCTGGCATCCTCTGGAGTGGTGCATGTGTGAATCACTCAGGAATCAGGAGCCATCACCTCTCCCACCCCCCCATCAGTTTCTTCTTGGCGGAACTCCAACAGAGGGGAAGAAGGGCGGGTCATGGAATCGATATGAGCAACACATCTCGAAGAACAACAGTTATGAAAGGTAACTGTCTTTTCTTCTTTGAGTGCTTGCTCATGTCCATTCCATTGTAGGTGACTTCCAGACAGTACCATCGGAGGCAGGTAGGAGTTCATGGACATGTCAATTGCAACACAGCTCTGCCAAATCCAGTGTCATCTCTGGCTTGCTGGGTGATGGCGTAATGTGTTGTGAATGTGCGTACCAAAGACCACGTTGCGGCCCTGCAGACGTCCTGGATAGGGACGTGCACTAGGAAGGCAGCTGAAAACGCCTAAACCCTAGTCGAGTGAGCCTTTACTATCGGTGGAGGCATAGCCTGTGCCAACTCGTAACAAGTATGGATGCAGGTAGTGATCCAATTCAAAATCCTCTGAGAAGACACCTGAAGGCCCTTCATCCTGTCAGCTATCGGGACAAAGAGCTGGGTCGATCTGCGGAAGGGCTTGGTGTGCTGCAGGTTGAACGACAGGGTGCTCCGGACACCTAGAGAGTGTGCAGCCGCTTCTCCTCATTGGTCATGTGAGGTTTTGGACAGAACACCAGGAGGAAGATATCCTGGTCGACATGGAAGTGCGACACCACAGTTGGCAGGAGGACCGGATGGGGCAGCAATTGGGCCTTGTAAAAAACTGTGTATGGGGGCTCCAAAGTGAGGGCTTTAATCTTGGAGACACATCTCGCCAAGGTAATAGCTACAAGGAATGCAACCTTCCATGACAAGTGGGAAAAGGAACAAGAAGCCATAGGTTCAAAGGGCAGACCCATAAGCCTGGAGAGGACCAGGCTAAGGTCCCACTGGGGAACAGGGTCCCAGACCGGTGGAAAGAGTCTTTCAAGAACCCGATCAACATCTCAGGCGACAACATCGACCTACCCTGAATGTGATGATGGAAGGCCGATATAGCAGCCAGGTGCACCTTGATCAAAGAGAAGTCAAGCCGTTGGTGCTTTAAGTGAAGCAGGTAATCCAGGATGGACTGCAGAGACAACTCAGTTGGGGAAGATATTCTGCTCTGAAGCCCAGCAAGAGAAACACTTCCACTTTGCCATGTAAATTGCTCTGGTAGAGGGCTTTCTGCCCTCCAAGAGTACCTGCTGTACCCGACTAGAGCTGGCTTGTTCCTCTGGATTCAGCCACGCAGCATCCAAGCTGTGAGGTGGAGAAAGGCGAAGTTCGGGTGCAGGAGTCGACTGATCCTGCGAGAGTAGGTCCAGGTGGCTGGGAAGTGGCCACAGGCTGCAACAGCCAGGTTCATGAGCATGCTGAACCAATGCTGGGGCGATTATAATGACCTGTAACTCGTCCCTTTTGATTTTTGACAGGACTTTACCAATGAGCAGAATTGATGAGAAGGCGTACATCAGGTCCTCTGACCAAGACAGGAGAAAGGCATCGGATAGCGAGCTTCTGCCGAGCCCTTGGAGAGAACAAAACTGATGACACTTTCCGTTCTGTCTGGTGGCAAACAGGTCCACTTGGGGAGCTCCCCACTTCTGGAAGAGCATTCTGACAATCTCCGAGTGAAGGGACCACTCATGGTAAGAGACGCAGCACCTGCTGAGGCAATTTGCCAGCTTGTTCCAGATGCCGGGGAGGTGCAAGGCTTCCAGGTGGATTGCATGCTGGATGCAGAAGTCCCACAGAGGGAGGGCTCCTGGCGCACAGGTGACCATCGAGTTCCCCCGTCTGTTGACATAGAATATGGAGGCCACGTTGTCCATCAACACTTGCACCACCCAGCTGGACTGTTGGGGAAGGAAGACATTGCAAGCTAGGTGGCTGGCTCTGAATTCCCTGACATTTATATGCAATGCAAGCTCCTTTCAAGACCATAACCCTTGAGTCCGCTGTGTACCGAGATGCATTCCTCAACCGAGGTGGGACGAATCTGAAATCAGGGAGACCATGGGTTGTGGGCTTGCGAATGGCACACCTTCCAACACCAGAATCGGGTTGCACTACCACTGCAGAGAGGCAAGTACTCATGGAGGGATCGTGATGACTTTGTCTAGGTGATGTCTGGAGAGTAGACGGATGCCAGCCACATCTGGAGGAGACGCAGCCTGAGTCTTGCATGTCGGACAACATACGTGCATGCTGCCATGTGCCCCAGTAGTCTGAGATAGACCCGGGCATTGGTGAGTGGATGGGCAGTGAAGTGGCAATCAGATCTGACATTGCCCTGAACGTGGCCTCTGGCAGGAATGCTCTGGCTTAGGTAAAGTCACGTACCGCTCTGATAAACAATATCTATTGGACTGAGATCAATATTGATCTTTGTTCATTTAACAACAGGCCCAGAGCTTGACAAGTGGCTTGCAACATCTCGACACTGTGCTGGACCTAGAGCAGCCCTGTGATGAGCCAGTTGTCGAGGTACAGGTAAATCTGGATACCTTGACGTCTGAGGTAGGCTGCCATCACTGACATGCATTTCGTAAACACCCTTGGCACCACTGCTAGGCCAAAGGGAACACTGTGAACTGGTAGTGGGTGGTCCCAACTATGAAATATAGGAACCGTCTGTATGCATGAAATAGCAATGTGTGAAAGTAAGCATTTTTCAGATTGAGGGAGGTATACCAGTCTCCTGGATCCAGGGAGGGAATGATGGAGGCTGTGATAAATGAAGGGGTGGGGGATAGCTACCTATTATGGACCCAGCCAGCAAGTTAGCTATAAAATCCCTCTTAATAGCTGTTCTCTACTTGTTTTACCTGTAAAGGGTTAAAAGTCTCACTGCTATGCACAGGTAAAAGGAAGTGAGTGGACACCTGGCCAAAAGAGCCAATGGGAAGGCTAGAACTTTTTAAAATTGAAACAAGACTCCCTTTTGTCTGTCTGTTTTTTGTTCGCCAGAGAGAGAGAACAGGGCAGCAACTATGCTGTAAGAAGCTTGGGCCAGGTATGAAAAATCATCGGTATCATACCTAGAAACTACTCACTTGAAACCCCAGATATGTAAGTAGATCAGGAAATGTCTAGGAAGATGCAATTAGGTTTCTCTCTCTTTATTTCTTTATGGCTTGTGGACTCCTCTGTGCTAACCCCAGATGCTTTTGTTTTGCTTGTAACCTTTAAGCTGGACCTCAAGAAAGCTATTCTTGGTGTTTAATTCTTATAGTTGCTCTTTTTTTTCTTTCTTTTTTTAAATCTAGCAATGGCCTGAGTTTTCAGATTTTTTTTTTTTTAAATAAAATTTACCTTTAAGAACAGAATTGGATTTTTGGGTCCTAAGAAGTTTATGCACATGTTGTTTTATTAGCTGGTGGCAACAGCTAATTTTCTTTATTTTTCTTTCTCAGCTCTTTCCCGGGGGAGGGGGGGGGGTGAAAGGGCTCGAGGGTACCCCATAGGAAGGAACTCCCAAGTGCGCCTTCCTGGGTTCTCAAAGGGGTTTTGCACTTGGGTGGTGGCAGCATCTACCCATCCCAGGTCAGAGAAAAGCTGTAACCTTGGGAGTTTAATACAAGACTGTAATGGCCAGTATTAATTTTTAGAATCCTTGCGGGCTCCCACCTTTGCCCTCCAAGTGCTAGAGTGGGGAATAAGCCTTGACAGAGGCCAAGACCACCATGTGAAACTTCAACTTCTTGAGGTATTTGAGGCTCCGCAGATTGAGGATGGGTTGTGGCCCCCCCCCCCTCTTGGCTTTTGGGATAAAAGGCACAGAGGGAATTCCTCCATGGCTTCCACCTGCAGAAGGCCCTGCACCTCCTAAGCAACTAGATGCTTGTGAGAAGGGTCCCTGAAGAGAGATGTGGGGGGATAGAAATAAACTGTAGGGTATATCCCCCTGCTACTATGCTGAGGACCCACTGGTCTGATGTTATAGAGGCCCAGGCAAGGAGGAAGGGGGACAAACTGTTAGAAAATAACAGGGGAGCAGGATCCAGGACACAGGCTGGAAGGTTGTCCTTGGGTGTATGCTCAAAATGCTTGCTTGTTACCTGGTTGGTTATGAGTGGAGCTCAAGTGAGCTGTGGGTGCTGGCTGATGGCCTTGCCAGCGCTTATAGCCCTTGCGGAAGGGCTCTGACTGAGGTTGGTTTCCAAACCTGTGGGGCTGTTGCAGCTTAAACTGCTTCCTCGCTGGCCCAGCATGTAAAGGCCCAGGAAGAGCAAGGTAGCCCTAGAGTCTTTCAGGCCATGTAATTTACTGTCTGTTTGCTCCAAAAACAGTGCCACGACATTTAATGGGAGGACCTGGATGGATTGCTGAACCTCCATCAATAGGCCCAACAACTGCAACCAGGACGTCCGCCTCATTGAAGTTACCAAAGCCATGGTCTGGGTCGAAGAATCTGCCGCACCTGAGGCCGCTTGGAGGGCTTCCCTGGCCACAGCTCTGCCCTCGTCGAGGATAGCCAGAAATTTATTCCTGGACTCCTCTGGCAGCAAATCTGTAAATCTGGCCATGGACTGCCAAATTTAAATCATAATGGCCAAGTAAGACCTGATGGTTGGCCACTCTCAGCTAGAGGCTGGACGTAGAATAAATTTTCTAACAAAGATCGAGCCTCTTTCCCGCCTTGTTCTTAGGTGTCGATCCTGGTTGGTCCTGCCTATTGCGCTCATTGGCCACTGACACAACTAGTGAGCTTGGGACAGGGTGGGTATAAAGATACTTATACCCTATAGTGGGGATTTTTCTTTCTGCCTGCTTGGAGATGGGGGGCACGAAGGAGGGTGTCTGCCACAGAGCCGTAGTAATTTTTACCACTTGTGCACTGGCAATGCCACCTTGGAAGTGGCTGCTGCATTTAGCACATTGAACAGGGAGTCTGAGGGCTCCACCAGTTCCTCGGCTTCCAGCCCCAGGTTAGAGGCAACTCTCTTCAAAAGCTCTTGGTGGGCCCTTGCATCATCCTGAGGAACCAAGTGAGAGGGCCCTGCTATTGCCTCATCAGGCGAAGATGATGATGAGGCAGGTACAGATGGGTCTGCCAACTCCGCTGCTTCTGATAAGGGAGCTTGGCTGAGGCTGGCCAGCCCTGGGGAGTCTGCTCTGACTTTGCGACCGAGTCACGGTGCAGGCAGACCAACCTATGCCCCTGTGATGGGTGGGGAAATCCCCCATGTGTTCCATAGTTGCCAGGGGGTCAGCCACTGGCCCTGGTGCAATGCTACCCCTGGTAGCCCAGAGGGGAATGCCAATGCCCCTGGTGGTTGGCATTGGCCTGCGAGCAGGGTCTCCTCCTTGCTGTCTGAGCCCGAGGAGGGAGAGACTTGTCCGGGGGACTGGGATGGTACCGAGGCTACCTATTTACCCCGATCCCGTCAGCTCTGGCTGTGGACATCCATTGAGGACCTGTAGGGGGGCAATGGCTCTTGGTGCTGTGACCCCAATGACCAATGGTAGCGTTCGGCAGATCAGTGATGGTAACCTGATGATCGATGCCTCACAATTAGAGAGCGGTGCCGCTTTGTAGATTGGGAACAGGAGCGAGAAGACTGACTGTCAGACTGTCAGTGTGCTCACGGTGAACTGTACTGGTGATCTGGCGACCAGGCTCTGGCATCTCAACCCTCTGGAATGGTGCTGTGAGAGCGGCTTGGGTGCTCCTGGCACTGGTGCTCTGGGCTTTGGTGCTGTGCATCTGTGCCAGGCTGCTGGCGATCGATGCCTAGAGCCCAAGGAACGGTGCCTAGAATCTGGGGACTGACGCCAGGGACTCTGGCAGGCCAGCTCCACATCTGGGGGTTGGTGGCGCTGTTCAGGCAAATGCTGACGGGGCACCCACTGTGGTGAGGAGCAGTGCCGCACTAATGGAGACCGCTGAAAGGGTCTCAAGGCAGGTTTACCCCTTGAATGGGGAACCTCAGCGGCCAGCATGGGCAGCACCGGAAGGGACAGTATGTCCTGAGTGGATGAAACCACCAGGTGCTGAGCACCTCTGCCACTTCCTGGAATGGGGGCAGGTCTTGACAGCTCAATGGGAGTTAGAGCCTGGCCACCATCCAGAGGGGAAGAGCTGCCCCATGCAGGTCTACTCTCCTCCAGCTCTCTCCTTCCCTTTACGGGACATAGGAGAACGCCCCCTCCTGGCCATACTTTGCTCTTTAGCTGGTATAGGGGATGGGGAATGGTGCCAGTCAGAGGTTGGTGCCGGCTTGGAGCAGAGTCCAATCTTGCCGGCTCTGAGGCCAGTGCAAGGGCCGACTCCATAAGGAGCGCTCGGAGACGAATGTCCAGCTCCTTTTTAGTTCACAGACTGAAGCTCTTGCAAATGTGACACTTGTCACTCATGTGGGTTTCCCCTAAACACTTCAGGCAGCTTTCATGGGGATCACTGATTGGCAAGGGTTTTTTGCAGCTGTCACAAGGTTTGAAGCCTGGGGACCAGGGCATGCCCCATCCCTAGGCTGAGTCCCGCACAGGACTAACTGACTATTTTTAAATTAACACTAAGGAAACTAGTAACTATACAACTTTGAACAACTATATACAACAAATTCACTACTGGACACAGTACAGACAGGAAATCTTGCGAAGCAAGGAGACATTCCAGCACAGTCACGGGCAGTAAGAAGGAACTGAGGGATGGGGGAGCCGGTGGCATCCCTTATACTGGTGCATACGTGTGCCACTCTAGAGGGCACCAGAGCCAGTCCCCTACAGGTACCACTGAGAGAAAAACTTCCGGCACCAGTGCACGTTGTGAGCACACACACACCTATAATGGAATGGAATGGATATGAACAAGCACTCGAAGAACTCCTCTAAAGATATAAAATTAACATGGAACACATGAAATGGATTAAAAGCTGGCTAACTGCTAGGTCTCATATGTGATTGAAAATGGGGATTCATCATTGCACAGGTTTGTTTCTAGTGGAGTCCTATGGGGATCGGTTCTTGGCCCTATGCTATTTAGTATTTTTAAGTAAAGACCTGGAAGAAAACATAAAATCAACACTGAATGTTTGCAGATAACACAAAAATTGGGAGAGTGGTAAATAATGACGAGATCAGGTCACTAGTACAGAGAGCTCTGGATTGCTTGGTAAGCTGGACTCAAGCAAATATGTATTTGACCAAATGTAAATGTATACATGTAGGTAAATATACATATTTAGGAACAAAGAACGTAGGCCATACTCATAGGATACAGGACTCTATTCTGGAAAGCAGTGACCCTGAAAAAGATTTTGGGTGGAGATCGATAACCAGCTGAACATGAGCGCCTGATGCAATGCTATGGACTAAAGGGCTAATGCAATCTTTGGATGCATAAATGGGGGAATCTTGAGTAGGAAGGTTATTTTACCTTTATACTTGGTACTGGTGCAACCAGTGCTGGCATACTGTGTTTAGTTCTGGTGTCCATAATTCAAGAAGGATAATTATAAATAGGAGAGCGTTCACAGAAGAGCCAGCCAAACAATTAAAGGATTAGAAACATACCTTATACCAGATTTAAGGAGCTCAATCTATTTATCTTAACAAAGAGAAGGTTAAGGGTTGACTTGATTACACTTTAAGTATCTATATGGGAATATTTAATAATGGGACTCTTCAATCTAGAGGAGAAAGATATAACATGATTCAATGGCTGGAAGTTGAAACTAGACAAATTCAGACTGGAAATAAGGCATAAATGTTTTATAGTGAGTAATTAACTCTCAGAACTATTTTCCAAGGGTAATGTTGGATTCTCCAATGACCACTTTTAAATCAAGATTGGATGTTTTTCTAAAAGATATGCTGTAGGAATTATTGTGGGGAAGTTCTATGGCCTGTGTTTTACAGGAGGTCAGACTAGATAATCACAATGATCCCTTCTAGCTTTGGAATCTATGGATCCATGCTCTGGCATAAAAAAGAAAAAAAAAGGTAAAAAACCCTAAACATTGGATTTATTGTGCAAATTTTGAGAGCTAAACTGTCAAACAAAGGCACCTAAGTTGTATCTACAAAATTTGCACATATTCAGCCATGTAACAGAAGTATGCAAAGCATCCATTTGTGTATGCATTAGCATAGTTTGGAGGCACATCTTAGGGTAAGTCTACACTGCAGCTGGAAGTATAAAATTTCCTGCTCAGGTAAAGTGTACGCATGGCTAGCTTTGAGCTAAAGTGCTAAAAAATAGCAACATACAAACAGCAGCATGGGTTGCTATAGTACGTTTTGTATTGCGTTCCTTCGTATCATCTGTCCCTATTTCCTTGAGCCCAGCTTACCAAGCGATCCAGATCTTTCTGTATTAGTGACCTGACCATTTCGTTATTTACCCACTCTCCTCAATTCAGGGCAGGGTGGAGATGAGGAGGAAAATGTATTGGAAAATCATAAGGTAATTGAGGAAGGTAAACTGTAGAAAGGTCGACATTTTGCCTAATGACACAGACAGTGTCCTTTTAATTATCTTCACAGTTTTTTTCCTTTTCAAAATATCAGAAATGACTATTTAAACAAAGCTGCTTACTTTATATGGGTGCAAAATAGTTAAGTGAACCAATAAACTTTTTTAGTGAACTCATAATTCAGAAATATCCAAAGCAATTTTATTAAATTTGAAAAAAGCTTTACTTTGGACAGGATATATATGCCAAGTTTTAGTCCAATGTGAATTTTTATGGCATAGTTATGAACATCTGAGAAACAGCATTTATAATGGAAATACTGACAACTTGAAGAAATCCTAGAAACAAACTCCAGTTACACTGAAAAAAATTCTTTAAATAAGAACCAAGCATGTAAAATTTTCCTTAAGAACAAAATTTGTTACATTAAATATATTTTACACAAACACACATGCACATCCCCCTCTTCTATTTTCCACAGCAATTACACACCGCCCACATTCAATATCCTTTTACCACAGCCTGCAAAGTTCAGCACAAGCATAGGTTAGTCAGTATCATCTGTAAAGTAATCTACGCCAGTTTTTAATGCACAACGGAAATCTGGTTTGCTCCCAGCTGCTGGTATAATAATTACTGTCCTATGGTTGCTACGAGATACTAACTTTTTTTTCCCCAAGACTACTAAAACATTTCTGTGCTCACAGGCAAAAGGATGCTGGGAAAAGCAATAAAATGAATCCAGCTGTAGCTCTCCAGTGGAATTCAAAGCCAGATGACAGCTGTGGAGAAAATGAAAACCAAAAAGCTTCTCTCTTCTTCAAAGCTTCTCTCCTCACTTTTCCCTTCTCTGCCTGGGAGAGAATTCAGCATTGTTTTGCAAACACTGTTAAAAATGTTCTGCTTTCAGTATTCTGAATGATTATACAGAAGAAAGGATAAAAGACCACATTTCCCTTACTTGTATTTTGCATCCATGAGGCCTGAAATTTTGCTGCCTGATTCTAACCAACAGGTGAAGGTTTTAAGTAATTTTTTTTTTCATTTGAGTAAGTGAAACAGATCTCAATAAATTTAAAGTAACCACCTTCTGCTTTAGCTATTTCTTAGACTGATGGAGCAATTTTCAGATTTGGCAGTAAAGCCTTCACTACAATCAATCACATGTATTTTTTGGCCTAGATTCTGAAAGTGTTGAAATGTTGTCAGGATTAGTTTGAATATTTTTAAACAGTTTAAGGAAAAATAAATAGGACATATGACATATATTCCTTCTCCTAAATCTGCTTTGCCTAACCACAATGGAACACTAATGTTTTTTGGTATCAGATTTGGTATACAAATTCATAAACCATAACAGGAGGTGGTCTACCTTTGAAAAAGCAAATAGGGAGAGATTAACACAAATTATTAGCTGATTTAATCAGAAAAAAATAGTAAAATTCCTCTTCCTTGTTTAGTATGCACTACCCCACACACAGAACTGCTATATTAAATTTAAATAAGGAATACGGATGACTGTCACATTTACTGCTTTGAGTTAAACCTAATTAATATGCTATATGCAAATAATTTGTGTAGGAATTTCTTAACCCTGTAATACATGAAACAAATGAAATTACAAACATCATAGTATCGCTCCTGAATTAGATTGCAGTTACTTGTAAGAGGCCATGTGTAACTTACTTCATACATATCTACAAAATTTGCATATATTCAGCCATGTAACAGAAGTATGCAAATGTGTACTTCATACACAAATGGATGCTTTACTTCATTTTCACACAAAAACCTGGACACTCATTAAACATTATCTTTACAAAAAGGAACATGACCAACTTACATCCTGTCTGCTGCAGTAAGACCATTTTAGATAATGTGCGTGAATCACAAGCCTTTTTGCTTGTGCAGGATTAAGTGCTTTGGCTAAAAACCTGAAGCACTTAATCCTGACAACAACAATCAAGCACTTCCTTGGAGTCAAAGAATATGACAATATTTCTGTTTTTAGCCATCAAGTTTAAATTTTCCTCTGTCTTTACCTGTAGCAGGAAACTCAAGGAAGAACTTCCTGTCTTAAAAGTACATCAAAACTGTAGTGAAACAGTGTTGGTGGCCTGTTGATCACACCAATATACCTGAACAACAAAATCTATCAGGCATTGTAACATATTTGATGTACGTATCTCGCAAGTCTCAAAATTTAAAATAAGCATATCAATTTGAAAGAAATATGCAAGTATTCCAACAATACTGTATGCTTAGACTTCACTATCAGATGAAAACAGATGAAAAAATCTTGATTAGTTCTTCACTTTTGGTTTAGGATTCTTAACTTCATTTAAAAATAAAAAAATCACCCCTGTATCTATAAATTTATATTTGGTAGAGGAAAACAACTATGGCCAGCCACTTAAAACTGCAGGTACACCGAATGCAAAAACATGCACTTCAGCTGAGCCCACATGTCCTATATTTAAACAAGAAAATCCGATAAATACATGCCTCATTACTTAGCGTCCCACACATGAGCAATAATTGGGTATGTGTGCACCCACTGTACTCTCAGGTAAAAATTTGTCCTTTAGAGTGTTTGCTTGTTTACATGTGTTTGCTTTTTATGTTTGTATGTGGAGATATATACACATACACACACACCATTTATGACTGCACTAACCTTTTTATATAAATTTACATTTGGAATTAATGTAGTAACTAGTTAATAAATTGTACTTAAAATGTTAAGTTGAACCTACTGTAAGAAAACTGTTTTTGAAAAATAAATAATGTCAGCTAACCACTTATGGTGGTGAATTGGTATTTTATGGTGCTAAACAATAAAAACATGCACACTGAGTGCTAGCAGTGAAAGTCTTCAGATATAACACACAAGTGATTTAATAAATGGTAGCATTAGTCTCACTGTAATCAATAAATATAGCTGTACCATTCTTTCACTTAATAGCAGTTTGGGAAAAACTGAAGTGCTGGTTTTTTCTTTAAAGTATGTTTAAGATTTCAATACTTTGCAGTTGAAAAGTAAATATTAAGCTATATAGTCTGAAGGGCAAATGAAAATGATCTCAATTGAGAAAGAACCTGTTAGATTTGGTTGTCAGCTGGGAATTTTCTTAAGTTTCTTCAGGGTTCTTCATTTACACAACCTACCTTCTCTCCCTCATTAATTCTAGATAGGTATCCTTTAGCTTTTGTATTAGAAGGTATGAACTCATTTTCATTTTTTAAAATATTTAATTATTCATGTTCTGTGTTCTGTCTTGTCTTTACTAAAATTGTGTGGGGCCAAACTTGCATTCTTTATACTAATAATATTCCTATGGATTTCAGTAGCAGCAGAGCTTATGCTCTAACATACATTTCTTTCATTTAAACCAAAAAGCCAGCTGAACATAAAGTTACAGACCCTTAAAAAAAAAAGTTATAAAGCAAGAAGTTCAGTTATCACCAAACTTAGCTCCCACACATTAGAGGGATTTTATAACTGTGTAATGTTGTTATATATCATCTTTTAATAGCTCTACACTAGTAGTAGTATAAAGTGAGTCCAGAGACGATACGTAGATTTTTACTGTGAATTTCTAGGGTTTTGACAGGTTTACATAACTAGTTATTTTATAATAAAATGTATTATATGCTAAACATTGTATTACACATTTTACAATATTTACTATATGCTTAATATTATGATATTCTTACTGCACATGTACACAATCCTTTTGTGGGATTTGTGTAGTACAAAATAATTTGAGAAGACTGCAAAACCTTGTTAAAAAGGTGGATTAACAGTTAAGAACCTACTACAAATATCAGCAAAACATCTTTGAAATCTCAGTGAATTTGTCTAGCATCCAAACAAAAAATAATATGAACTACAGAATTCTGGTTTATGGTAAAAATAGTTGCTACTGTGCTGTGCTGTGAATTTCAGGACACTACCGTTTGTAGCAATATCTTTATCAATTTGAATACAAGTCCGCCACCTTGTATTTTAACTACAGATTGCGAGAATGAACTCTGTATTGGACATATTACAACAAAATTTTGGTTTAAAGCAAGTGGATTATGCCTCAAAGCTTAAAATAAATATTTTAGCATTTTCATCTCTGAGCAAAGAACAGTTCAGATTAGGTCAATTTGGGGCTTATCTTTTAGATGTCTCTGCCAATATTTTAAACATGCTCCTGCTCCTCTATTCCCCCCTCCTCCCAATTTTTTTTTTTTAAACTAAAGGCTTATTGTGTACATATACTGAGTCATTAAAATTTAAGCATGTATCAAAAGAAAGTACTACCTAATAATTGGAAGATATGCCTGGACTAGAACAGTGGAATGAGGATGAAGCCTTTTAAGATTTAGCGCAATAAAACTGGATGAGCTCTGTCTCTCCAGATATTTAGCACAGGAGCTTTTGTCAAGGAAGTGATTATAGACCTTTTCATATAACATACCTCCCAGAGTCCAGAGCTGGAGTACTTGCCTTGATGGAAGAGAGGTTAGGCTCTCAAACAAGGGGGGTGTAGTCTAGAGGGTTAGGGTTGAAGAGTAAGAAAATTACATGGTACAATCAATGAAATCATCTAGTGGTGCTGCTGTTATGCTAATCCTGCAATGAAGTAACATAAAAAGAGCACCGAGCCCTACAGAAGCATTGCTGTACAGGGTCTGGTTGAAATTTTAACTATAATCAGCCTAGCACATCTTAGCGTGTGACAGATTCCCCAACTCTTCCAGTCCGTAGAACACATATGGATAAACAGAAAGTTCAAAATTCAGTCAGAATTTGCCTTGTGCTGCAGCTTCAGCAAGGAACTCCTCATACTTCAAAGGGGGAGAGCTGATGCATTTTGTTCTGCTCCACGTGTGACATTAGTGCCAATTATTTATGGTTATGTGCAAATTAGATTAAACTTAAACTTCTGATCAACCCAATCTGTTCTGAGCAGTGGAGGTGGTAGAACACGGAGCTGAACAAAACTTGGCAGTTGTGTCTTGGGTAGGTGGGTCCTCAAGGGTATCTAGAAGCATAGCGGGATGGGGTGCTGCTGTGATTCCTACGGATAATGGTACTGGAAGTCAGGGAAATCGTAGGCGAGATTGGTGCAGCTGACTGTGGGAAGGAGAAGGAGAGCACGCAGGTGCCTGAAACTAATATTGGGCCCCTCACCCTGTGGTAGTGGTGCTTCCTCCTCAGGTGCTCCTTTCTTGCTGGGATGCAGCAAGGGGAACTGCAATAGAGGGGGTGTCTGGCTGCCTGTTCAGAGACAGAGTGGCCAAAACAGAACATACAAATAAATGTTTGCAGCCTTCCCATAGCATAGCAAAACATGACGTGCAGGAATGTGAGACAGGGTGCCAAATGCAAGACTGCATGGAACCTGACAGTTCTGAAAGGGACTGTTGGTGAAATACCCAGAACGGAGATTATTTTTATGATACCAACTTCATACTTCCTTAACCTCCCCAACAAATGGCATCTAACTCCACCACTACTTCACACACTTTAACAACAGTGAACTACAGACCTCCTCTACCCCATGTGAAGCTGTAAGTGTGCTCTGATCATGCCTCTTCCTGCCCTCAATGCACTCTCTACTCTAGGGAAGTAGGAAACGAGGGTGTAGTGCTGCCTATGCCAGCCTAGGATTCCTCCATACTGAGGGAATCCTGAGCTGCCCAGTTAATGCATCTTTCCAGAATGTCATCCCTGGTGGCTAGAGTAGTTGCTCCAAATAATTAATAAGCCTTAATTTCCCCCTCTAATATTCACATGATTGTAGAAGTTTTGGTTTCACTAGCAATGTACAGTCCTTGTCTGAAAATGTAAGTGGGCTACCCAATAAACACGTCTTTTTCTGTCTCATCTGCTGTGTGAATTTCTTCATTACCAAAATATCCCTTACTTTACTATGCCATGCAGATAGAATGGGAGAAGTTTTTTTTGTTATTTGTTTTGCCACCAAGAGACAGATCAGAAATATGACTACAATAGGGATTGCTAGTCATGATGGCACTTTACACTGTGTGTTCTGGACTGTATGCGATACTGTACTCAGATGAATTTGTACACTAATCTCAAACTAATTGCTATGAACAGGGGTAACAACCATCTTTTGGGAAGGCAACTGACTCTCCACTCTCCCTATAATACAAGTAATTCTATTATAAACTTGTCTAAATTATGTTAAAATATATAAAATTTTATAAAGTGATTTTCCCTAACAATATTATAAAGATTATTGTTCCTTCTATCTATACTTTATAACAGTGCTCCCAGTCTGTAGTGTGTTTCCCCTCAAAGGGGGGGGGGCACAGAGGAACAGTTGGGGGTGAGGGGACACGTGTCAGGGACCGGGGGGGGGCAGGAAGGGAGCACCACACAGCCCTGCTCCACCCTCAGCTCCACTCCACCCTCAATTGCAGCTCCACTCTGTCCCCATTCCCTCTCTGTCCTCAGGCCCACTCCTGCTCCTTCCCAGTTCTGACCCCAAGCTCCTCTGCTAGCCAAGTCCGCTGTAACGGACCAGAGGGTGGGCAGAGAGATTCCATTACTGGTAAGGGGGGGGTGGGTGTGACAGGAAAAGTTTGGACACCACTGCTTTAGGGAATTTCCATCTTTAAATCCCTATTTTATTGTGTGATAAAATTAGATTGCTCTTGCCTATCCACTTGCACTACAATCCTTTCTATACACTGGAATTATATTAGTCCCTCACTAATAGTTTGTTTCTTAACCAGGACCTCAAATTATACAGGTAGTCTGCTAATCTTATCTTTGTCATTTTGTGCATTTTATATTCTAGCTCAGAATATTGGTAAAAAGGCAATGTGCAGCACGAGAGTTTAACATCTAAAGACAAAAATCTTTCCTTCAAAAAGTTGCTTTAGAATACCATCAGTTGTCTGAGTGACTCTGAAGTCTTTAAGGAGAACCGCATATACAAAAAAAAGAATCTTTTATTTAAATGGGATATCTGAAAAGGCGAAAAAGTAAGATTTTCTTTGTATTTGCTGCATAAAATAGTGGGACTTACATGGCACACTTATAAATGAAGAAAAGCACCTATGCTTTATTCGGAGGTGACATGGGTTTTTAATTATATAACAACTTGGTAGTTATTACTACATATCAATTTCAGAATACTCAATGGTGTCTCTGAATAAAGTGCCGTAATTTTTTGGTGGCAAATTTTAAGGAAGCTTTTAAACTTCTAATCTCATTGTTGTCTACCGAAATTGCTCAAGAACAGTTCAAATAAAAATTAATCCTGTAATGTTGCTAGGGTCAATAAAACCTTTAGAAGATGTTTAGGGACAGCTTTAATTGGGGCACCAGCTTTATTTAAAATTATCTGAAGTTTTCCAATATGACTAACCTGTTTGGATTGGACTCTTCCCACCATTTACTCTATGACTCTTTTAGGTTGTGTTGCACACCCTCCAAAAAAACAAACCAAACCAAAAACCACATGACCCTAATCATGCCCAGTGCCAGCAGAGTATACAACACCACAATGCTATTCTGGTCAGCAAATAAAACTGTATATTTTTGAAAGACCCAGGCTCCTCTGCTTTTCTTTAAATGTTACCAGAGGATCAGACTTTGTTTCAACAGGACACACATTCCCCTAGAACAGACAATAAACTTAAAAATTGGACTTTTAAAATGTCAAACCATCTCCTTGTTTAATATGCATTACAAAGATAAGAGAGAGGCTGGATTATAAGGTACTTTCCAAAATACTGAATCTAGAAAACTTAATTAAACTTAAAATACTATAAGTACTAGGAAGAAGCAGCAAAATAAAATTACAGAAGTCAATCAACTGTCATTTGCTCTAAATTATGCAATTGGCATAAAAGTTAAAACACCTACTTGAAAGCCATCCTCAGCCACTTCAGTGTCACTGTGCAATGGTGGACAACCTGTGGAAAAATGAAAAGGGCAAAAATAAACATTTGTTTTACTTCCTTCACTATATATTGCTTCAATCATTCCATCTGAACCTCCAACAACAACTTAGGATATAAAAACTGAACTAAATACATAGACCTTTAAATAAGTAGATCAACTGCTTTATCATTTATGCTGTTGAGCCTATAATACAGGTTCCTAGTACTTCTGCTGCTCTTGTCAGCATGGTCTTCTAACTAGCTTGCAGTTCTGCTTTGCTGTGTTCTTACCACTGCATATTTCTAGTCACCTATTTATTTGCTTTCCTCTCCTTGTCTTGTAAAAGCTTCTCCCCCCACCCCGCCCCAGAAATCTCTACCATGAATCAGAATTCATAGATACTAAGGTCAGAAGGGAATTAAGAAAGCACCCTTTTTTGGATTAAATATTTTAAGCATTAATATATTTTGTGCTACTCCCTCATACTAAAATCTTGCAACTCCCAGAATTATGTCTTAAGCTGAATGAATTGGTAAAAAGGCAATATGGTGCGCATATCTAAAGACAAAAATATTTCCTTCAAAGTTTCTTTGGAATACCATCAATAAGTGCACACAGACAATACACAAGGATCCACATTAAAGGGAAAAAAAAGTGTGTGCTCAAATGTTCATTGATTAGTCTTGCATTTTCTCTCAGAGCTCAACTCATGACAAGTCTTTTTAATAGAACAAAACAATTCGCATTCTTCCTTTTACTAGCACTGCTTCATGCACATAAAAAAATAATCTCAGAAGGATATCTACATAGAATATTAAACTCTCCATTGTTTGACTTTCCCTTTTATACGTCTGAAAGGTACACTCACTCCCTTTTCCATTGGCAAATATTTTTTTGCCTCCTCCCCATTTATTATGTTTCTACCTCAAAACAGTCTTTGTTTTACTGTCTTTCTTATGCATCAGTTTCTATGATACAAGCACAGCTCTGGGACTTTGTGTCAATTAGACCAGTGCTTAAGATTTTACATGAGACATTTTCTCCACAGATCCTACATAAAATTCATGCATGCACTTACTTCGACAGTGTCTGCTAAAAAAAATTACTATGAACGAAGCATCTCAGCAAAGAAAGTGATCTTAAAGGTGTCTGACCATTCAGCTACATAGTTCACATATTAAGGACATATAATTTGACATGCCCCTAGAGATACTAGCATGAATCCATTAATATATACAAAACAGTATCAACCAATGGGAATGATGGACTTGTAGTTAAAAAAGCATAGGACTGGGAATTTATGGATATGGTCAAACCAGTCACATCGCAGGCCTCTGGTATGATCTGGGTAAGTCACTAAACCTCTCTATGCCTCTGTTTTCTCATTTGTAAAATGGAGATAATGCTTCTTCATTACACAGGCATATTTTGGGAATTAGTTCATTAACAAAATATTAGGATCCTTAGATGGAAAGTACTAGAGAAATTCAAAGTATTATTAAACTGTATAACCATTACAACCACAGTCTACTGTAGAACAATGCAAATATTTAAGTACTTAACAGCATTACATCAAAATACTTTTTACGGTGTCATTTCACAGGGTTAATACGGATACGTTTAAAAAACAAAACAAAAAAACCCCAAACCAAGACACACACCTTGAGAGAGATCTTCTACAGCTCTACGGATGCCTCTGTCAAATGCTCGTGCATCAGCAGGACTCTGAAATGTGAGGCCAAACTTCTTGTCATCAATCTTCCAGTGGTGAAAAGTTGGGGTAACTTTGTTGTAAATGAGGTCCTTCTTTAATGCACATTCCAAAACCACCTTCCAGAAATGAAGAGGAAAAAAAATTGTAATTCTCTGAAAATATCACAAATTTCACAAAGAAAGAATATTCAATATACATCTTTGGAACTGTACTTGAAAAATGACTTCTTAAATACAGTTAACAAGTCCTTGTTTAATTTCTTCCCAGTACAAACAAGCAGTTTCAACTAAGGCCAGGTCTACATTAGAAACTTCTGCCAATATAGCAGTGTCACTGAGGAGTGAGATTTTTCTTTAGTGACATTTCTATACAAGCAAGAGCCCTAGCGTTGGCATCATTTTCCAGCATGAAAATGCTTTTGCCAGTATAGCTTTATTTTGCTTGCCAAACCAGTATAAGCTATACTGGCAAAAACACTTTTTTTGCCTGTATAAGCTGCATCTACACAAGGAGGATTGTGCTGGCATAGCTCTATTACAAAACTTCTGAGTGTAGGCTAGGCCTACCTTGAATACTGTGTCAAAGCCATTTATCTCCACCTTCTACAGGAGAAGTCACTGAGCGTAGAAATTAATATAGTAGCAGGAATGAATATCTGTAAGTAAGCCAAACCTACTTAAAACATTAAAGAAAATTTAAAAGCTGAAAACAAGCAGGATACAGACAGCTGTAGTTTTGCACTCTATTTGCTAAAACAGCCAGAAATATCATTTAAAAAATATCTATGATTTGTGTTGTACTACATTTGGAATAAAAACAGTGTTAATATTAAGAGAAAGAATATAAACAAACATCTGACCACAAACATACTCCAGGCATATGCAGTTTGTCCAGTTATGAAACAAAACAATCTTCCTATCACTCTGCCATTTTTCTGTTTTAAAGTTATCACACAGTAAAGTTCAGTTATATTACATTTGTTGCTTAAAAACGTCAATAGTGAACAGCCTGTAACAGGGGCCTTCTTATTTCATGTTTTTGCAGAGCTGTTTAAATTTAAAGCACTTCATGATAAGTTGTTACATGCTATTTTTTTCCTTTAACCGGCTGCCATATAGTCTTTTCAGAATGCTAACTTCAGCATTTGTTTTGTACTACATTTTGTTACACACATACAACACAGATAGGAAATATAAAATCTCTTATAGTAAATGGGAAATAAGGATTATTTTGAACACAGTACTTGGTTAAAGATAAGATTCAATCAATGTTTTCTGCAGATCATTTTTACCCACTAATTATAAATACCTCTTGAAATCAAAATTATGTTTCCTTCCACCCCCCAAGATTCCCTCATCACAAAAGCATCTTTGCCATTGGATTGCACTATATTAGGTTCTTATGCCAATCTCTGGCATTTTTCTGATGACAAAGTCCTATATTTAAAACAGCTCTGAAATAGACAACATTAATTATTAGACTACCTATTTTAGCCTTCCTTCTCCTCCCAATACAGGATTGTTCCTCAGTCTTTTTTAAATGCTTTGTCTAGTCCATTTTGAAGTATGTGATGTGATGGAACTTCCTTTGCTTCTCTTGGGAAACCGTTACACAGTTAAGGTGAATTTCAGACTATTTATTTTCCTATTTGGCTTTTGTATTCTTTATTCATCCCACTTTTCAGAATTCAATTGCCTTCTATTGCTACTCCTCTCTATGCAATATTAATTTTAATTTAGATCTTTTACTCTTTCCTCACATATGAATCTCTTCAGATTCAAAATTATTTTTGTTGCTCTTCTGTCAATTCCCTACAAATGGTTGATATTGAGGTACTCTATTCTAGGTATAACTGTCTATGAAGAGAGAAATTATGGCCTCTGTATACCTGCCTTTACATGTGCATCAAAAAACCCCCAAACCAGCCGTTGTCTATTTTTAATTTGCAGCCCACTATCACCCTGTGTCACTTTTGGTACTAGTGCTTTGTAAGTTTTTTCCTCCAGCTCAATGTCTTCATTTTGGATTGTTCCTCTTCTTCCCCCAGTATTAATATTTCTTCTTCATTTTAATAATATATCACCAGGTCCATCTGTATTATTTGTGTGTCTTATGCTGTTCAAAATGCCCCCTAATCTGGAACCAAAATTATGTTGTTTATACTCTCATCCACAACGAAAGATGTGAAGTACAGGAACACTGATTCCTGCAGTACCTGACTGGACATCTGCTCCCAGCTGTGTTAATCTAAACACCATGAGATAAATTTAAATGAAGGAGGGGAGAAAAATCAGTGCTTTAATTTTGATGCTAACATGTGACGGAAGTCTATTTTGAGACAAATGTCCTTTACAGTTGCATTAACCACCTTGCACCGAAAACTAGCATTTCTGGATCGCAAGAATGCTTACACAAGAGACATTAGCAGAGTCAACCTCCAGGCTGCCTATAAATTATAATGCTATTCACAAATCCAGACTGTCACCTGATCAAAAGAAAGGGGGTTTGGCGATTTTTTTTCTTTTGCTAAACTGTTTTATGGAATATCTGTTTTCTATAGTGCTCAATATATTTCTCTATGTGAAATACATATAGATCCCCAACCCAGTTTAGATACTAGGATAAAGTCTAAGTTGCAAGCCCATAGCCAGATATCCAAATTACTCCTGATACCCTACGTAAACCCAAAGGCCCTGTTTTCCCCTCTGTAGCATGGCCAGAAGAAGCAGAATGTCAAGAAAGCCTCCCCCATTTTCTTAAGCCCACAGATGACCCTCTGTGCTAAAGGCAAGTAGTTGGGGATTTTCAGGAGTTCCACTTCCATAAAGCGCTTAGAGATCTTCAGATGAAAAGAGTTATGCAAACTTGTTAGGAATTATGTTCATATGGACCCATGGAGTATCTACTTTTTTCAGCATGTGTCCCTGAAACACCAGCAGATTTCTGGATCGAATGAAGCAACATTATTCCATTTCTATAGTGTCTGGTCTTGCCCATCCAGAGTTTGAGTTGTCTTTCAGCATTAAATTATACCAGTTTTGCCGACACTCTGCAAATTCCCTCATCCCTCTTGTTGGATGGTACAAAGGCCAATGGCAATACATGCAGATGGTGCAGGTAGATAACCTTGATCTCTGGCAGATTTCATGGCTGGAATAAATCAGGAAGGTACAATCTGGTCCCACATCTAAAACAGTACTTAAGACGGTCATCCAAAATTTGAAATTTTCTTTAAAAAGCCCCCAACTCAATATAATGCTATGATATAATTTCCCAAAATAGGAAGAATAAAAGATTTCATCCTAGAGAAGGGAATCGCAGAGAAAGGCTCTTACAGTAATGCTTGGAATCCAGAGAAATAGCATGCAAGAACCAAGCTTCCTTATACTTCCTTACAAATATCTTGGATTCTTCCATTCTTAAAGTGCTTATTAACCTCTCATCTTTCTTAATACAACAGCCCTCCTGGAGAGACGTACAATATTGTGCCACATCCAACAGGATATCTATTTAGGTCCCTGCATATTCTGTGGTTGAAGAATTTTCCCTGATCCAAACAATGCTGCTAAATCATTCTGTAGAACAGGGGTCTCAAACACGTGGCCTGCGGAGTTATTTCCTTCGGGCCGCCACGCTCCCCTCCAGCATCCCTGCTCCTCTGCCTACCTCCAGGCACTTCCCGCTGCCAAGCTTAGCACTTTCCAGGAGGGAACGTGGAGGAACAGGGAGCCGTGCGCCGAGGGGAGGAGGTGGAGAAGAGGTGGGGCAGGGGCAGGGATTTAGGGAAGGGGTTGGAATAGGGGCAGGGAGGGAATGGAGTTGGGGTTTGGACTTTGGCAAAGGGGTTGGAATGGGGCGGGGAAGGGGTGGAGTGTGTGTGGGGGGGCTTTTGTACCTTTATATGAAAAGGTGCCAGCGATGCAGCCCTTGGGCCAATGTAGACGTCCTCATGTGGCCCTCGTGGTGATTTGAGTTTGAGATCCCTGCCGTAGAATCTAAAAGTTTTCCTTAAAATAGGTACTACCCATGTTTCTGATGATAAACTTGGTTCATGTTTCCCGGGTTACGTCAATGCAATTTTATCTTCCCAAGCCTGCAGATATCCTGAAACATGTAGTGTGGAGGTGTGAACTGGCCTGCTCATAGTAAATGATTAACTCAAACCTAAATAAGACAATCTAAATATCAATACCTATTTCTCTACTCTGCTTTTCCTACAATCCTGAATTGCCTGTTCTGATGCTTTCCAGGGGCACTCAGGGTTATGAGGCAGCTCACTATCACCCATCCATAGTGTAAGGACTGTGTCTGCAGTGGGTCAGCTCCATGACTCCATCAAGAAATCCCTGGGTCACACTTACAGATGTCATGCTATTGTTTGCACCTCTAAAGTGGCTATGATTCCAGCTTCCCTACCTCCTGCTCCTAACCCTGTGTTATACATGTCATTTTAAAAAAAAAACAAAAAACAAATATCTGTGGTATACTAAAATATGAAGATGTGGGCATAGTCCAAAAACTGGGTTTAACAGGGGCTACTGTTCTGATTATTCATTTTGATACTGAATAAAAACCCTCCACTAGAATACTCAGTTGAAGCTGATGCAGAATTCTCAGTTTCATACACCATAATCCAAGGACCTTGCTCACAGAAGTTAGGTTGCATTTGTCATATCATACATATAATTTTGCATCTATTTGGTATAATACTTTTTTTAAAAGATACAATTATTGATTTGAATTTTCTGAGTAATTTTTTTGTTTTTAAAAAGGATGATTTATTACTCTACCATTCCAGAAGCTAAATATTTATACTTTCAGATAAGATGTACATAATTGTTTCCATGATTCTGGCCAGAAAAATGTCATTTTACTACCATCACCTATTGTTACCAGCCTCTAATTCTGCATCACATAATACTTATTATTTTTCCCTAGTAGAATGTGTGCATATATATTCAAGAGACAGCATGCACGTGTACATGTGTGCTGTGAACAGAAAATATTGCTTGCTAAATTATCATGCATCCCACCTAGTTTAGATTTTCAACCTAATTAACATTTCATTGGTTTGAATGCCATAATCTCATAACAGTTACAGCAGAGAACCTATAGACTTCATGAGAACACACAATGGACAAAACACTAAAAGGCTACAGAAATAAAGCTATTATACTTTTTAAAAAGTACAAACAGAATATTACTTCTGTGTAGTGCAAGTCAGAACAATTTTATATCAGGAGCATATGCAGTCTCAAAGTAATAGTTTAGACCCTAGAAGCAGAATATTAGCAGAGATTAATAAATTCTTAAGTACAGTAACAAAGTGATGTGGTTTTCCTTTCTATCATTATAAAAAGCAACATTAATTGTGTGTGTCTTTAATTGCCATTCTCAAAACTTTGCTTAAAATTGGCAAAGGTGTTTGAAGCAAGTTTTGATCAGAGTAAGCAAGTCTAGACTGAAAAATTCACGCTTTCAAACAGTTTAATTTATTTTACACAAGATTAACACTCAAGATACCTGTATTACTGCACAGAAAAAATTTTCAGTGAGTATAAAAAGACATTTGGTGTACACCTCCTTTTTGATATGATTAACTGAAAACTTCTATCTATTAGGAAGCTAATTAAGCAAGTTATAAACTCTAATTGGCTTCCAGCTGTGCTAACAAATTATATCTTTATATGTAAGTAGATACTGTCCCATAATAGATCACAAAGGGCTCAACCCTGCAAACACGTATGCATGTAATTTTACTTGTGTGAATAGTCCCACTGAAATCAATAGTATAAATGAAGCCCTCTATCTATTTTCAAAAAATCACTAAAATGTGGGAAAGAAAAAGGAAAGCAGAGAGGTTTTACTTTTTGGGGAAATAGTAGGCACATGCAAGAGAACAAACAGTGACCCACTATGCTATTACAGCAATCTACCTACAATCATGGGCTACAATTATATGCAGCAGAAAAATACTTAGGTTTGCAGGAGAGATGTCACCTTGGCCAAATGTGGCTAACACCAATGCCAGGACATCTTCTGTTGTGTTACACCAGTAACTGCCACAATCGGCAGGGCCTACTTGGTAGGATCATGTAACTACAGTCTTGTTTAAAATGTGCATTAGACCTTGCTACAACCAGTTAATTTCTAAGGACTAGAAAGTCAGACACCCTTATTCATGCTGAGCACCTTAGTCCTTGAGTAGCCCAACTGATTTCAAGATGCTCCCAATTCATGGGGACTTCTTTGGGTGGGGTGCGATTGTCTATAGTGCATTTATACAACCCCATGTAAGGAAAGGCTCATGGTTTGAAGACTGAAGCCACCTATGCGAGTCTCCAAGGGAGGGTAGGGGAAAGAGAAATCCTGTGCCAGTCTCTGTCCTTCTGTTTAGGGGACTAAGGCCTTCTGCAGATTGAGATTATAAGAAGGATGATGACAGGGTGCTAAATCCTCTTCTTGGGGCTAGGGTGACCAGATGTCCCAATTTTATAGGGACTGTCCCGATTTTTGGGGCTTTTTCTTATTTAGGCACCTACTACCCCCCACCTCCTGTCCTGATTTTTCACACTTGCTATCTGCTCATCCTACTTGGGGCACATGAAATGGGAAGACCCCTTTTGGAATCCATACTTTGTTTCAATCTCCTTCAGCTCTGCAGAAAATGCAAAAAAGTTGCTCTAGAAGAAAGCCCAGAGAGAAGGAAAGTGTTTCCATTTGCTTCTCACATGGATTGTGTTGTAGGAGGAAAGAGATGTCTTTGTAGAAGAAAACAACAACTCCTGAAGCAAGCCTCCTTCTCTCTGGGTTCACAAGAAGGAGAGGTTTGAAGATTTTCTAGATAGAACAAAAAATTAAACCCCTAAGGGAAGGCACCGCCTCATGACTCTGCATTTTGGGCGCAGCCTTCTCTGATCCTCTGGAGACAAACATTCCCCGTATGGCACCACTCTGTTTTGCTTCCCCTTTAGAGTAGCCCTCCAGACAGGATTAAGAAAGGGCTGCCTTCTTGCCTGCAGATTTGTATTGATGAGAAAAGCCCCACGGGGGCGGGGCGGGAGGGAAGAGCTCAAGAAGGAAGATTCTACTGTTCCACCCAAGAAAAAATATAGCCAAAGAGTTTAGGCAGACTGTGGAGGGGCTTAAAGCAAGAGACACAGACTGCACCCAAAGTGGGAGGTTTAGGCCATCTGATCCCCCCATCATATAGTACTGACTCCTACTCTGGGTGCTCAGAGTAGTGCTTCATCTACAGACATTTTGGAAGTCAGAAATCTACTCTGTTTGGTAGTGATGCTGGGAACATCAATTCAGGCATCTTAGAGCAGGACTTGCTCTGGTTCTTCAAAGGCAAATTAGCCACAACCACTCAAGGGGCAGAAGGGCTTACTGAAGGCAATATCTTGTCTAAGGCAGTGTGTGCTTTATTTTGCAATGGGGAGGGGACTGAGACAAACCCCAGGGGGAAACCTGGGGAGGGACCAAGTTCCTGACCACACAAGACACAAATCTCTGAGTCCATCCAGGCCCTGAGGGGTGAAGAGAAGCTACCATAGACTTATGACTTGCTCTTATGAGTTTATCTGCCACGTGACAGTGAGCAGAGTATACTAGGGACTGAATTTATGGAGAGAGAATAGGGGGCGGCACCCTTGTTCCTGAGAAGGGCTCCTCTAGAAGCACAGCTACCATTTGTTTAAAAATTAGTTTTGTTGCTTCAGCTGATTTGGCTCTGCAGCTGGTGCACCAAATCTGCCTTCTGAGAGCTACGGAAGCAGAATAAAAATTGGCTGGGTCTTCAGGGGTTGGGCTACTTCCCTTCCTGCCAGTCAAGATAGATAAATATCCATGATTTCTATGTGTATGTTTCTAGTTCTTCACTTTCTTCCCATTTTATTCTCTTAAATGGGAACATTTTTTTGTTTATTTCATTTAATTGGTAGCAGATTTTTAGAATTTTTTTCTCTTCACATTTAAATAAAATGCCCAGGTTTGCTGAGAAAGACAAGTCCATGGCCTCATTAAAATCTTTATTATGATAACATTAACGGAAAAGACAAAACAGATTAGCAAGTGACTTGTGCTTTGTTTTCAACTGACACCATATGCCAATACCTTGAACTTCTAGCGATCATGCTGAAATACTTTAACCAAGCCATACTCCTTCAGGATTTGCAGCATATAGTCAATAGGACTTGTGCTCTTAAAAGCACATGAAAATCCTACCTTTAGGTGTCTAACTCCGGGATAGAAGCCTAACATTAGCCTTCTATTTTTGAAAATTTTGGGCTATGAAAGAAAAACTTCAGACTAACTGTTAATGTATTGGAAGACTAAATAACTTTTCACTGTTAACACCAAGTCAATTTTGATTTGAAGAGCTTTTAATAAAAATACAATTATAGCTTATGATGCTGAAAACACTTATGCACATGCTTAACTATAAGCACGTGCTTAGTCTCACTGAAGTCAACTGATCTATTCAAGTAACAAACATTATCTGCCCGCCTTAGCATTTGGAAGATTAGGGCCTTATTTTTCAATATTTTGTTTTTTGTCTATAGCGATTTTGTAGCAGTCAAGTAAGATATCCCAGCTATAGTGGCATTTTTAAAAATTATAAATGGTGGTTTTAAAAAAGTTTTATTATACACTTTATTCTCAAGATGCAATAGAACAAATTTCCAAATTAGATTCACAAAATCCTCAAACTCATCTAAATTACTCCACCCTGTAGCAGAACGCTGAAGACCCACTCAAAGTTCTGTCTCATACTACTGTCCACAGATATGTTTACTAGCCATTTACAATAAACCCTGTAAAAGAAAAAACCACTTCCTATTTGTAATACTGTTTTCCCACAGTTGTGTATTTGCTCCTTGTTATTAGAACAAATAGTAGCATTTATTTTCTGAAGAACATTTAGTATGAAAAGATAACAAATCATGTAATTTATTTTCTATCTAGTAACAGTAAACAAGATAAATCAAACTTTGGAGACACAACCCAGTGTCCTGCTTAAAAAAATTTTATTTTAGCATAATTAAACAAACTGTAATGAGAGGAAGTTAGTCACCTTGTGCAGTAATGACGGTTCTTCGAGATGTGTCCCCCTACGTGTGCTCCACTTTAGGTATATGTGCGCCCCTGCACCTCTAATTGGAGATTTTTGCTAGTAGTGTCCGTTGAGCCCGTGCATGTGCTTTCCCTCCCTAGTAGTCTGCATCAAGGCTATCTAGCACTGTGTTGACGAACCTCCTTCACTTCCTTCTCCACCCCAGAGCCCTATAGAGAACTCCGAAGTAGAGGGGAGGAGGGCAGGTTGTGGAGCACCCATAGGGACACACATCTTGAAGAACCATCAGTACTGCACAAGGTGAGGGACTTCCTCTTCTTCAAGTAGTGTCCCTATGAGTGCTCCACTGTAGGTGACTCCTGAGCAGCACCCACCACTGGAGGCTGGGACTTCGGAATGGAGTCTGTTACTACAGAGAGTACTGTGGAGTCGAAGACAGCATCGGGAGCCAAATCTTCAGTGATCACGTAATGTTCTACAGAAGTATGGGCAGACGCCCAAGTCATTGTTCTACAGACTACTGAGATATCTCTATCTTTAAGGTATGTAACTGAGGTAGAAATTGACCTCATGGAGTGCGTATGGACTCTGGATGGAAGCAGGTTGAGCCCTGGATAACACTGATTAATGCAACCAGAGACCCATTTGGATAGTCTTTGAGCCAATATCACAGAGCTTTTAGATCTTTCTGTGGATGAAAGGAAGAATTTGAGGGATTTCCTGAAGTCCTTAGTCCTGTCCAAGTAGAATGCTAGTGTCCTTCTAACATCTAGCATATGCAGAATCATCTTCCTGTTGTCACAATGTGCTTCTGGGGAAAAAAACAGGGAGATAGAGCTGTTGATTCATATGGAAAGTGCAGAGAAAGTAGGGAAAAATTTGGGATATGGCCTTAGAGTTACTTTGTCTTTAAAGAAGGCCATGAATGATGGGTGAGCCATCAGGGCCACTATTTCTCCTATGTGCCTAGCTGAAGTGATGGCAATTAGAAATACTGTCTTCATGGACAGGTGTGAGAGACAACAAGTTGCCATGGACTCATAGGGAGATCTAGTAAAAGCCCTGAGAACTATATCTTGAAGCACTTCCGAGTTCAGTACCCACTCATGGTCGTGACACAAATTCCGACAGACTGTCGGCTGTCACGTTCTGTATCCCTGGTAGATAGCTGAGAAGAGCATGTTGTGATGGATGCACCAGTTCCAAAGTTCGAGTGCTTCCTTGCAGAGTGATATGGAAGGTCACTTCTGTGGAAGGCCATTTGCCCTGAACCTTGTAGATGTGCAGGTGAGCTCCCCAGCCTATTAAGGAGGAATCTGCCCCAAGGTGGGGAGTGTGTAGCGGGAGGAATACTCTTGCTTGTACTGCATCAAGATTGGTGCTGATTAACCCCAGTACAACGACTGGAGTTTGTGTGCCGCTACAATGAAGATAATCTTGGAGAATACCTTGGGCAGAGCAGTCTGCACTGTTAGTGGTCCTGCCCCAAAGGTAAACTGTAGGAAATCTCCTGTACGATGGTTGTACTGTGATATGGAAGTAGACATCTTGTAGGTGGAGGGCTGGAAATCACTCTTCCTGCTCTAGAGCTGGAATAATGGCTGCTAGTGTGACCATCTTGAACGTCCACGCGTCCCGTATTTGTTTAATGCCCTTAGATCTAGAATGGGCCTCCAACCTCCTTTCGCCTTTGGGAAATCAGGAAATAATGAGAGTAAAACCCCTTGCTACTGAGTTGCACCGAGACTGGTTCAATGGCCCCTAGGCACAACAAATGATATATTTCTTGATGAAGTAGATTCTCATGAGAAGGGTCCCTGAAGGGGAATAGGGAAGGAGAGTTGGAATGGGGGCCACGATGAGAGATCAGGGAAATGACTTCCTCTTGGCCACTGTCAGACTTGTCACTGGGTAAGGGTAGCACTGACTGGGGTTTTGACGGGTACACAGCCTGATGACAAGAATGATTCTGGGTGCCAGAATGTGCTCGGTACTGGGGTCCTGGTACCAAGTAATGGGGATTGCAGTTCTTCCCCAGCCATCACGTCTCCAGGGTACCAGAGCTCATGTGGTACGATGGGCTCACTTGGTACCACGGAGCAGTGTCTACGGTACTTTTTTGGTATTGGTGGTTGAGAAGGGGCAGAGCACTCCTTGGATGAGTTTTGTTGCAGCTGGTACAGAAAGTTTTGTCGATGCCACTCTTTTAGCAATGGTATGGTAATTGTCTTTCCCTGGGTACTGGGGCCACAGGTCTCCAGGGTACCAGGGCTCATTTGGTACCGCGGGCTCACTTGGTACCGGAGAGGAATGTCTGTGGTATGTTGTCAATACCAATGGTTGGGAAGGTGCAGAGCACTCCCTACATGGGAGTTTTGTTGCACCTGATACCAAAAGGTTTTCCTCTGTGCTGTTCTTTTTGAGACGGTACAGTAATTGTCTGTCTCCTTAGGGGGTGGTACCATTGCCTCAGAGCCTGACTGCCTGAGCCCCTGGCTTCTCCAGGCGGTGTAGCTGGTGCCACAGAGCAGACTTCATAGCAGAGGCTCCTTTCTGGGTACCGTGCTTCAGAGTTATTGTTGCTGTCGGTACCGAGGTGACCGCCCTGGGGAGCCGCTCCGGCTGGCCAACTACTCAGAGCCTATGCGTTTCTGGTGCTGTTGGTACTGTGGTGGCCGCACTGGGGAACCCCGCTGTCTGGCCAATGACTCGGAGCCCTTTTTATGAGCCTTCACAGGGAGAGTCTGCTGTTTTTTTTCCATGACTCTATCCCCTTTCAAGTTAAAGACTCCGGGGATGATCTGGGGTCACCACCAGAGTCTCCTGGAGGTTGAAGTACCTTCGCCATAAGGAGCAGTTTTAACTTCTGCTCCACAGTTCCTGCAAGACTGCTGTTTTAGTTGTGGCAGGTGAAGCACTTCTGTGAAACTCTCACAGGCACCAGACACTGTGTGAGCGTCTGGCCATTACAGGAATTGACTCCTTGCAGGACAGGTGCCTCTGGCGCAGGGAGAGCCGGACATGCCCCTGGGCAGGGGGCTATCATCCTCTAGCAGTGGGGAATGCAGAAAAAGGTCTTCTTTACGCCTCTTCTCCCCCCCCCTTTTTTTAAGCTGAAAAAACTTAAGAGGCTACTAAACACCTGGGGGTAGGGGTGGGCATACTCTCAGAAAGAAAAAGAACTTTAGTTTCCTGCCCTGTCTTCTTCATTTTTCCTTTAATCCCAAAGGAGTAAATATATAAAAAGGAAACACTAACTGTCATAAATGTAAAGGGAAGGGTAAACCCCTTTAAAATCCCTCCTGGCCAGAGGAAAACTCCTCTCACCTGTAAAGGGTTAAGAAGCTAAAGGTAACCTCGCTGGCACCTGACCAAAATGACCAATAAGGAGACTAGATACTTTCAAAAGCTGGGAGGAGGGAGAGAAAAAAAGTGTTTTTTGGTATGTGTCTGTTGGTATGCTGCTTTACCGGGGATAGAACAGGAATGGAGTCTTAGACCTTTTAGTAAGTAATCTAGCTAGGTATGCGTTAGATTATGATTTCTTTAAATGGCTGAGAAAAGAATTGTGCTGAATAGAATGACTATTTCTGTCTGTGTGTCTTTTTTTTGTAACTTAAGGTTTTGCCTAGAGGGGTTCTCTATGTTTTTGAATCTAATTACCCTGTAAGATATCTACCATCCTGATTTTACAGGGGGGATTTCTTCATTTCTATTTACTTCTATTTCTATTAAAAGTCTTCTTGTAAGAAAACTGAATGCTTTTTCATTGTTCTCAGATCCAAGGGTTTGGGTCTGTGGTCACCTATGCAAATTGGTGAGGATTTTTTACCAAACCTTTCCCAGGAAGTGGGGTGCAAGGGTTGGGAGTATTTTGGGGGGAAAAGACGTGTCCAAACTACGTTTCCCAGTAAACTCAGTTAGAGTTTGGTGGTGGCAGTGGTTATTCTAAGGACAAAGGATAAAATTAATTTGTACCTTGGGGAAGTTTTAACCTAAGCTGGTAAAAGTAAGCTTAGGAGGTTTTCATGCAGGTCCCCACATCTGTACCCTAGAGTTCAGAGTGGGGGAGGAACCTTGACACTAACTATTAAGGAAAACAAAAAACAAAAACTACTTACTTATGCTAATGACGCAGATAAGGAAGGGACAACTGCTCGCTCTGAGGCCAAAGGGGTTGAGTGCTAGATAGCCTCATGGCAGACCACAAGGGAGGGAGAGCACATGTGCGGGCTCAACAGACACTGCTAGCAAAAATCTCAGATTAGAGGCGCAGGGGCGCACATACACCTAGCGTGGAGCACCCATTGGGACACTATTCAAAGAAAAAGAAATAGTTCTATGTATTTTAGCATGCAAACTTACAGTTTAGCAGCTTTTGAATTTAATTAGCATTCTGGAACAAGTACGCCCGTTAATATCTTTCCAACTTCTAGTTAGAAGAGACTGAAAAACAGGATGGAGTCTCCTAAAGTGCTGGATTTATATACTGAGGTATAGTGCGCCTTCTTTATACAAATGCATCCCTGCATCTCTCAAATTAATCAAAAATCCTTTTTTTCCAGAAAACATGTCACCTATTCCATCTGTCACTTCTGATGGGTGAACCAAATTAAGCCAGCCTCCTCTTTTTACTTTTATACTGGATTCCACTACAAGGAAGAACTGGAGAAATGTGCAAGCCATAACAGAAAATCACCATAATTAAACAAAAAGCCAAATTAGTTGTCACGCATTCTCATTTAACAAATAAGATTTACAGAATTCGAAAACCTTGAAGCTTTATGCTAATATATATTTAATGACAAATATGTCTCTCTTTACACAGGCTAACAGAGAAGCAGACCTGACCATGTTAAAGTGGAGTGTAATTGTTCCAAGTAGACTGGATGGAGACAGATCTAGGTAAGTGATTAACAAGCAGTCCTCAGACTTACGTGGGATGCCACTTACAACGCATTTCAATTGACTGCCTGTTTCGTCCCTACAACGCTTGATTTGCATAAAGTTTGCTTGAAATCACCCCCTGGTTGCATTATAGTAGTATGGAGCTGGCAGGGATCGCTTCTGATTGGCTTTGAGGCAGCAGGGTAGCTGCCAGGTTGCATTGCCACTTGTTTTTGATTGGCTCCTGGCCCCGGGCTTGCCAATCAGAAAGCTTGAACAGTGATTGGCTGAGGCTCAGCATTTGTGCTGTTCTCCCTGCCTTTCTGAGCCTATGTTGCCAGCATTCTGAACATCATATGTGAGTTTATATGTTTATTTGAATGCTGTTTACAAAATATAGTGTACAGTAAATACATTGATGTTGCAACATTAGTCATCTATAATTCATTTAGTACAAAAATCTGGGTTATTGTGGTGAAAATAGTGTATCAAGCCTGTGTTATGGAACCAATCCTCTGCTTCATACCATTGATTCCTATGGGGAAAGCGGTTCTGACTTACAACAGTTCGACTTACAACACAATTCGTTCCTCGAAATTGCATTGTAAGTCCGAGGACTCCCTGTAATAAAGGAGGAAGTGTGTAATTATGTCTAGGGTATTTTGTGAGACTACTTTACATTCCAAAAGAGATCTATACAAGCTGGGTAAAGTTGTCCAGTTGCAAGCCTCCTTTTCCTCTCCTAAATTAAATCAATATTCTTGTTGCCACCACTTTGACTTCTTTCCTAAACTACTATCATGCTGTTTGTCAATATCATGCAACATTTTAAACATATTATTTAGAGAGATTGCACTGAGTTTCTTAAATTGACCATCACATGCAATTCTGAAGGCTCTACATAGGATCCAGCTAAAGTTTGTTCATCACTAATCTTTAAGTTCTTGAGTAATTAAAAGGATCTTCAAAGTTAAGAATTCAGTTCAGAATAATCGGTAATTGCTTGCTAAATGCTTTCTATTTAGTGAGGTTACTTTAAGATAAGCTTTCCTGTCTACAATTTAATTGGTCAATCCACACTCATAAATAATTCTAATAAACCCTAACAATGTAAATGTTAAAAAAAAAAATCAATCCAGGCTGCCTGCTAGAAATACTCGCAATTCATACTGATCATATATTTATGCTATCAATAAATGAGCTTCTTTTCAAGTTAATAGCAAATTACAGACAAAGCAAACACTCTAGCCTGCTTTAAATCAGAAGATAAAAAATGAAAATAAGACAACAATTTCATGGGAGTAAAACAGAAGAAGACTAATTTAGGAAGACTGTATATATTCATGAAGGTAAAAAAACACAAACTTCTGAAAATTCTACTTTCCATAGGCCAAGAATTCATATGGGTAGGATGGGAATGATATTGGAAAGGAAGCCATAGTCACTTGTGCCCCAATCCTGCAAAGACTTACACAAATGTTTAAAAACTTTAAGCACAAATAATCCCACTGAATCTTATAGGATTACTCATATGCTTAAGTCTTTGCAGAGCTATAGCCTTAATAACCAAAACATTACAGGACATACTATGCAAAGCTAAAATAGTTAGTCTTTCCCAGAAATCGTAGAGACAGACTAAATAAATATATATATTTGCTGTATCCAAAGATTATTTAAAAACAAACTGAAAATATAATTAAGAGGCCCACTTTAAAATTAAAGACTAAATATCGTATTGAAGAGATTCAGGTTTGAAGATCTCAGCTGCAAGAACACATACTGAAACTTTCTTGGAGACACTAATGCCATTCAGTGACCATATAAAGTAAATTTTGAAGTGTATAAAACAATGCTTCTGGAAAATTTAAACTAATTTGCTTTTGAAAAAACCACCATCTTGCATCCTATGCAGCCATCATCATAATTATAGTTATATATAACTATTTCTCAAAATCAGAAGTTGATAAGGATATTCTAATCTATATTAGAAAAAAAAAAGGATTTTGTGAAGGATCCCACAATTCCTATGTCACTTGTTCCACTTTGAGTCACAGTGGTCTCTACAGGCTCTTTTGTGGAGGAAGACTGAGGCTTTCTCCATTCCTTTGAGTTTAACAGTTGTGGTGTCCAACTTTCTTGACTTAAGGACACAGTTCTGTTTCCTGTCAGAGCACTAGCAAATAACTTGATAGGGACAAGACAACCAAATCTCAACTCTGTTCAGATTTAAAAACAAAACAACACACTTCTTGTCCATTTGAAGAAAAGAGAAGAGAATGGGCCAAGACTTACATGCTTGAACATAGAATCTACGATAAGATCCTTCAAACTAGCAACTACACAAATTTTAGCAACGTAGGAAGGAGGTTAATCTAACAGCTCTTAGCATCATCCGTTTGTTCCTTGATTCTAAGGGTATGTCTACACTGCAAGTAAGCCTGTGCTTGAGCCTGGGCTGAAGCCTACTCCCCACATCTACACTGTAATTACACTAACCCAGGACTCGACAGGGCTGGAGGGTCCAAGCTCAATTTAAGCCACTACCCAAGGTCTGAGCCCTGTTGCTTTGCAGTGTTGACGCAGCCCCCTTGACTTGGGCCTGGGAGTCAGCTGGAAGTATCCCACAATTCTATAGGGATACTTCCTTAGTCCTCTCTATCCCAACAATCTGAAATCCAACCTATTGAAAACAGAATAGGTTTTCCACCTCCACCCTTTTGCAAAGAGCAGCAGTTCAAGTGAGCATTAACTCATTCTCTTCTGATCACTAATCTGAAAGCTTGCTATCAAAGAGCCTCCTGGTTTTGGAATGGAGAGCAAACTGATCAAGACTTTTGCTTAGTGAGCTGCTTCCTGGTAATGTGCAGGGAGGGCAGTCACGTGTCTCAGTCCCAGGGCTAGAGTGGCCACATTTCTGGGGGCCCTAGGGACTCTGGGATATGGTTACTTTGACTTGGGTCTGTGCATTGCAACATGGACACCAGACCACCAGGTTCAAGCAGGGGTTAGAAAAGTCTTAACATAGGGTTAAAATACAACGGAGATGCTCAAGCTCAGGCTCACCTAACGAGGGTCAGCTGACTCAAGCCCCATTAACCTTGGGCTTACATTGCAGTGTAGACATACCTTAAAAGGCTGTCTTACAGTGTGCTACAGTTCCTCTGATTAAATACTGTCTGAGGATGTCCCCACCTACCCTAACTACTAGCTGGATATGGGGTCATTTATTTTATCCTAACAGTTATCCTAAATCACCTAAGGTATCAGATCTTTCTGGTTGAGTCACTAAATTAGCTTTTGATTACCGCAGCTTTCCTTTGAAGTCAGGGACAATACAAATGTACAGCTCCCTTCTACTCGCTTACCAAACATCTATCCCCATAATTACCTACACAGCAACTCCTTTTCCAAGCTGTATCGGTATCTGTATTTTACAGGAACTTCTCACATCGTTTGCTCAGACTGCACTGGAAACAAACTTCTTGCCTGCATTCTAGTTATCTTCCTCATTCTACTGGAATTCATTTAAAGAGGCACCTTCCCTAGAACTTAAGTAACATCTAAGTACAGGTGTAGTCAGGTGTACGTCAGTAGTACAGAAAAAAAATATAGTATTGAAATTGGTGATGGGGTGCACACACACACGCATACATTCAGATTAATCAACTTTTGGTGGATGAGATTCCAGAAAACTAGATAAGGGGTCTGCCCTCCAGGACCAGAGCGTGCTCATGCCAAATGCAAAACCTCACTACCTTCTCAGTGAAGCGGATACCAAATAGATCCACATAAGGCAGGAACCAAAAAATTTGGTCCAAACAAAAACAAACAAAAACACAATACAACTGATTTAATTTCCAACGCCCCACCTCACATCACCTTGGTAAGTCTGTCCATTTGCTACTTTTGAAATGGGCTTAACCAGTTCTAAAGGTTGTAGTTTGATGTTTGAGTAAATAGTAAATTTGCACTTTATTTTCAGTTTGAATACAGAGTAACCACTAAAACAGATTTCCAAGGGACGTGGTGAATCCTCCATAATTTTGTGTACTGAATTCAGTATTAGATGGTTTTCTAAAACACATGCTTTGGTCCAACCACATGATGTTGGGTACATTACAGGAAATTACCTGTGTTATGCAGAAAGTTCAATTATATGATCATAATGATACCATCTGGTCTAAATATCTGTGATCCTACAACATGAAAAACCAGAAAACGAAAAACAAAAAACCCCAAAACCAGTACTGGGTGAATATTTTCTTTTTATATCCCTCCCCCCTAAATTCCTGAACAGGAACTGAAAGACCTCTTTGTGCTCTAGAACCAGAATGAGAGAGAAGGTCAGAGAGGATGTGTCTTGGGACTGCATGAGGAATCTCCCCAATTTAGAAAGCACAGCTTCTGGACATACTACCAGCAAAGGAAGAGAAAAGTTTCAGACCTCCTATGTGAGGAACAAGTTTTGAGATGTCAGGACTTTGGAGGAGAAGCTGTTTCAAATGGTAGCCTCTCTAGCTCATGAAACTGGGAGCAGAGGATAGAAAGGACTGTTCAGGCAGAGTCTAAGACGACTATGGCTGCTTGCAAAGCCAGAGAAAAGGATTCAAAGATTCTTGTAGCAAGCTCTCCATTATCTGGTCTGCAAACAACTCTCTGGAGATGCTTCCTGCTCCAGTCACTTCAATGGAGATTTTTTTTGTGTTGAGGGAAGTACTGATTGAGATAAGGAAAAAAGAGTCATTCCTGCAGTCTGAAGATAATTTAACTGACTTGTCCACATGACTATAGTATGGCTGGATTAACTTTGAAAATGGATTTTCCCTTTTGAGTGGATCATTGATTTCATAATCTTTATCAGAGAATCTAAGATTTGGAACAACTGCTCTGATCTTCCTACACATTTTTAAGAGCTTCTTTAGATGAGAGAGCAACGGGCTGAAGGCTCTTTATTTGTTACAGGGGAGTGAATAAGATTCACCAAGTTTGTCAACTTCAGTACTGGTATTCACCAAGTTTGTCAACTTCAATACTGCTATCTTTTCCTTCATGCTGAACTAGTCCAAGGATGATGGGGAAAGTTTGCCCTCTTCCACGGATGACTGACTTCTGAAGAGCTGATGGATCACCAAAGCTCACCAAGAAACTCCTTTTAACTGCTTTTCCCTTTTTGGTCAAGTCACCCCCTTTTATTCAATCAAAATAGCATGTTGCAGAGAGGGATCTGGCTGACAGCCTAAGCATGTCACAGGTTGCATTGTGCAGGGGGAAAAAGAGAGAGTGCTACTTTGATGGAATTTAGCACCGTATTTAAATTTAGAGTTTATGGCGGTCTGGTCAGAGGCTGGTTAGAACTAGGAAAAAAGGTGTGTGAGAAAAAAATCTAAACAACGTGGGATCACTAATACCCTCAGCTTCTGAGCCTGCTGGGTGCTGGACAGTGGGAGGCGGAAGAGGGTCCAAGGCTTTCAACAGGGTTTAGGAACCAACCACCACTTGCCATGGGGATGGTGACAGCATCATAGGACCTCCTTCCTAACAGCTGAGATAAAGGCAGAAAAGTTATCAGTACTGATGGAGGAGCAGGTATTCACATGTGAGAATTAGCAACACAGATCTAAAAAGCAATTCTATCTTTTATCCTAGAAGGAAACTGCACATTTCATGCATGTAAGAGATGAAACTCTTTTAAAGAGTTCATAGTCCTGAAGTTTGGACTGCAGGGGTGTAAAATGCAGCATGCACTAGCATGCTGCACTGTAATTCCGCTTGGTGGTTTTCAGGCAATGCAATGTTTTCTAGTATTTATTTTATCAGAGTCCAGACAGGTTATTTTCAAGCAATAACTAAAGAAACTACCTTAGTATAAGTGCAAAATTTGACCCAGAATAAAATGTTTCTAGTACAAGATGGAATTCCTTCTGTACTTTTCTTTTTAAAAATAAACTTCAAGAATATTGCATGCTTGTACTTTTCTACTTTCCAGCATTTTGCTGACTTCACTGATTTTGCCAGTGCACAAACAGAAAAGAGAGGTTAGTTTGAAACTCTATTAGAAAGACAGAGGGGAGAAAAACTAATTGTTTGCCAAAAAGTGTATTTTTGAACTTCTGAAAGGGCAACACTTAATTTTAGAGATACAGGAAGAAAATTTAAAGAATCAAAAAATAAAATACTTGCTCTTTTAGGCATATGAATATTTAGAAAGTGTAAAATCATGCAACAAAGAGTGGAAACAACTATAGCTAAGAAGTTTAATTATTCTGTAGAACAACAACATGTAAGTGTTACTTTTAGGCTCTATCAAGTTATACATATGTTGTATTCATAATGTGATTTGTTACCGTTTTATCCCTGAGTCGTTCTCCGTGGATAAGAAAATCAGCACAGCTGTTCTCTTCCTGACGAATGACTTTGAAGATCGTAACACAGCTTAGTCCACCTCCTCCAAGTGGTAACCATCCACCACTTGAGTCATCCCGGGTCATCACCACAGCTCGCACTCTTGCATAACTATTACTGAAAGAGATGCAACATGAACAAATTAGTTTTTCCATAAACACAAAATGACTGAGCACCTAATCTTATTTGAAATACCAAGACCACCTTAATAAAAAATAAATGGCTGTTAAGTGCTTTCTAGTTCACAACTGAAAAGAGAGCAGATGCTACAATCTGGAAATCTGCCCAATATTAAAACTGACTTTTAACATGCTTTTATTTTAAATCTAACTTTAAAAAATTGTTTTGTATGCCTCTCCTTTTCCTTGGTCACTTTCGATATAATTTCTTGTGGTAAATATCTGGTGATCAGAGACATTAGGAAAGAAATCTTACCAGCCAACATTAGTCTTAGTAAAGACACAAATGGATTTAGAAACCATATATTTAATGGTCTAACTATATCTAGGAAGCATCACTTTTGACTGAAGACTAACTATAAAGTGAGTCAGGTTTCCACTATCAGTTGGACAGAAAAGTAAACAAATGAGAAAGGGCTTGATCCTGCTCCCACTGAAATCAGAGTAGGAACAGGCCCTAAGCTAGGAAACCTGTTTTTTTTTTCCAGTTTGCTTTACAAACTATATGTTTTCACCAGTTTCATAACTTATGTTTATAAGCAATAAATAAATAAATAAATAATAAAAGTAGCGGGTATACTACAGGGTCCCATGAAAAAAGAAAATATTAACTGACAATAGATATTCCTGCTGATTGAACTATGCAATTGTTATGAACACCTAAAATTACCTCTTGTACTGAAGTGGCATTTTTAAGAGAGTACTAGACTTATTTTAGGACCATTTGCTCCCAACATCATCTTTTCTGTTTGATACATGATGAAATTTACTTACATTTTATATAGCTCTTTCGAAATACTGTAAAGCAGAGAAATGCTAAAAATTTTAATTTAAAAAAGCGTGCTATATTAATTCTTCAAAAGTCTGACAATTTGTTTTGTTTTTTGTTTTTTAAAAAATGGAAATGCTAGTTTATGACCTCCAATTTGCAACTTCTTGTGTTTAAAGGAATTAAAGAGAGCACATGGTTTATCCAGGAACTTGTGTGATTGTCCCATTTGCACAATCATTTATGCACTTTATAAAAAGCAATCCACTATTTTACAAGAAATGAGGACCATTTGTCTGGCTTACACTGGGTTTCAGAAATCAAGTTTGCATAGTTACGCCACCTGAATGATGTTATATGAACTATGAGAACTGAACTAGAAATTTACAAAAAGATATCTGTACAAGAGTACTATTTATAATCAAATGCATCTTTTTGGGATGTGGGAGAATGTTTTATTACACAAACAGTTAAATTTTAACACATTAAGAATTTCTGATATTCCATGCAGATCTTTTCAAACCTTTTAACACACCAAAAGTCATTGTTGGGCTTTCCTGCTTTAACTTGTAATTCAAATAAATAAAATAAGCATTATGATGTAAATATCTAATGATCAAATACATAAAGCTGTGCAAATGGGGCTGTACAAACTGGAAAATGAAACAAAAGTATACAAGATCATTTTAGCTTAGGGGTGACAAATGAAATACAAGTTGTTCACTGAACCTGTGTCTTTCATCGCTAAAAATTGGTAGCTCAAGTAAACATTTGCGGTCTGTGTAATGACACCGATGGGAGCCATTTTAGCACCATCATCAATTAGCAGCCTCTCCTTCACCAGGAACATCCCAAAAAGCATCAAAGCAGCACTGCCATGCACTCACTCATTCTTATATTCCCAGAAGCAGCCAGATGACCAAGTATGAGTCTCAAACTTAATTTTTCACAGTGCAGTATTACTGCGAGTCTAATCATTGGTCTCAGATCTAGATTAAGAGAATTTCAGTTGTAAAGACAAGATCTTAAAGTGTCTGCTTATACATTTAAAATCCATTTGCTTCAGACTTTCCCTGGTCACTGTTCCCCTGGCAGCAATATAAACTGCTCCTTTTGAAGGAAATCAAGGATATTAGGGCTTCCCTGTAAATAAGGGGGAAAAAAGTGTGCAATGCCACAATCTTGTCTGACAAAATATTACATTTCTGCTCTCTTTCCACCAGGCCAACTTCAAAATTTAATGTAAGGAAACTGTAGTTCACAAACCAGCAGAATGCAGTACCTTGAGGGGTTTCAGACTAAAGTTTAGTACTTTCCTTTATATGTTTACAGAAGTACTGCTACTTCCAATGTTACTAATCTGTACTTTTACTATATCCCCAAATACAATTTACAGATACAGAGAACTTCCCTTTGTCCAAAAGCTCTCCAAGTTACAGTAACACCATCTTCACATTTAACCTTATGCTTAATTGTACCATCTAATCAAGTATATTGAACTATGACAACATTCAAACCGTAGACATTTTGATCAACTACTGTGAAATCCATTTATACAACTGATAAAGGCCAATTAGTGCAAGATTCCAATATAAAAATTCCTAACACAAATAAAGATGGTACAGTACATTCACAACCCTTTCATACTAAAATGATGAAAACGTCTCATCCAAACATCAAAGGAATAAACTAGGGCTGTCAAATTATTTTTAAAAATTGTGATTAATCGCAGTTTTAATCGCACAGTTAAACAATAATAGAATACCAATGTAAATTCATTATAAATATTTTTGGATGTTTTTCTACATTTTCAAATATATTGATTTCAATTACGACACAATACAAAGTGTATAGTATTCACTTTACATTTATTTGTATTACAAATATTTACACTGTAATAAAGATAAACAAAAGAAATAGTATTTTTTTCAGTTTACCTCATACAAGTACTGAATTGCAATCACTTTACTGTGAAAGTACATTATGTGGGGAAGGGGGAGAGGGGGCAATTACAGATAGGACCTGGTAAATGAAAACGAACTTGTCTATCTTAGCGATTGGCTGTACAAGAAGTAGGATTAACTGGATTTGTAGGCACTAAAGTTTTACAGCGTTTTATTTTTGAGTACAGATTAAGTAACAAAAACAAATCTATATTTTTAAGTTGCACTGCAACAACCAAAAGGTTAATTTTTCAGCATCTTTTGCAAATACAGCAGAGATGGCTCTAACTTTCTGCCATTGGAGTTATTAGTCGCTAAAATCTTTAACACTTCACATGTTCATGTGCCCTAGAACTCAATCTACACTTGGGAATTTTAAGAACAAATTACTACTGCGTGCTACCACTGGCTTCTGTAGACAAGATTCCAAGATCTTTCAGAATTATCACCAAGTCAATTAAACCTGTGACATGACAATTAAACCTTTGACAGTCTTTAAAAAATGGAATAGTGGTAAACAGAACTGGAAGTCTCTACTTAATCTCACAAGAGCTATCACAAACAGCTGAAAAGGGGCAGCAGCTTTACCAAGTCTTTTCTAAAACTCCTTAGTGTGACCTTAGAGTCAAAGATCAGTTTACATCAATTATGAACATATAAATTACACCTACAAGAACTGGATGCCCTCAGTAAGAAAAAAAGAATGCAGTTACCTGAGAGAACACTGAGCTACAGTTTGTGAATTAAATAGAAAAGGTTATCCGAGAGTACAACTATACTCCCTTGGCACTAAATTAAAAGCTACTAGTTTCACAGAGTGGAACAGGTTTCCCTTTCAGATCTGTAACCTATCTGCTGTACACACATTAAACTGGAAACAAAATTTGTTTTAATACATCATATCAGAAATTTATAAAAAATGTCTTGAGTTCTGACTGGATAAAAGTTCAATGAAGTCTGACTGCAAAGTAGCATCCTTCATTAGTAGTACAAGATACTTCTGAAATTACATTTGAAACAAAAGATAGGGAGTAACTAGCATGTCAAATATAACTATTAGTGGGGCAACAACAATGCAGATATAAACCCTGAAATCCCAGCCTGATCAAACCTTATAAAAAAAGTTACCTACCTTTTGTAACTGTTGTTCTTAGAGATGTGTTGCTCATGTCCATTCCAAGTAGGTGTGTGTTCTAATCTTAAACACAAAAAAGAAGTTTACAAGAAGTGGAAGATTGGACAAATGACCAGGGATGAGTATAAAAATATTGCTCGAGCATGCAGGAGTTTGAAATCAGGAAGGCCAAATCACATCTGGAGTCGCAGCTAGCAAGAGATGTTAAGAATAACAAGAAGGGTTTCTTCAGGTATGTTGGCAGCAAGAAGGAAGTCAAGGAAAGCGTGAGCCCCTTACTGAATGAGGGAGGCAACCTAGTAACAGAGGATGTGGAAAAAGCTAAATGTACTCAATACTTTTTTTGCCTCCGTCTTCACGAACAAGATCAGCTCCCAGACTACTGCACTGGGCAGCACAGCATGGGGAGGAGGTGACCAGCCCTCTGTGGAGAAAGAAGTGGTTTGGGACTATTTAGAAAAGCTGGACGTGCACAAGTCCATAGGGCCGGATGCGTTGCATCCGAGAGTGCTAAAGGAGTTGGCAGATGTAATTGCAGAACCATTGTCCATTATCTTTGAAAACTCATGGCGATCCAGGGAAGTCCCGGATGACTGGAAAAAGGCTAATGTAGTGCCCATCATTAACAAAGGGAAGAAGGAGGATCCTAGGAACTACAGGCCACTCAGCCTCACCTCAGTCCCCGGAAAAATCATGGAGCAGGTCCTCAAGGAATCAATTCTGAAGCACTTAGAGGAGAGGAAAGTGATCAGGAACAGTCAGCATGGATTCACCAAGGGCAAGTCATGCCTGACTAATCTAATTGCCTTTTATGTTGAGATAACTGGCTCTGTGGATGAAGGGAAAGCAGTGGACGTGTTGTTCCTTGACTTTAGCAAAGCTTTTGACACCGTCTCCCACAGTATTCTTGTCAGCAAGTTGAAGAAGTATGGGCTGGATGAATGCACTATAAGGTGGGTAGAAAGTTGGCTGATTGTCGGGCTCAACGGGTAGTGATCAATAGCTCCATGTCTAGTTGGCAGCCAGTATCAAGCGGAGTGCCCCAAGGGTCGGTCCTGGGGCCGGTTTTGTTCAATATCTTCATTAATGATCTGGAGGATGGCATGGATTGCACCCTCAGCAAGTCTGCAGATGACACTAAACTGGGAGGAGTGGTAGATACGCTGGAGGGTAGGGATAGGATACAGAGGGACCTAGACAAATTGCAGGATTGGGCCAAAAGAAATCTGATGAGGTTCAATAAGGACAAGTACAGAGTCCTGCACTTCAGACGGAAGAATCTCATGCACCCCTACACACTAGGGACTAAATGGCTAGGCAGCAGTTCTGCAGAAAAGGACCTAGGGGTTACAGTGGACGAGAAGTTGGATATGAGTCAACAGTGTGCCCTTGTTACCAAGAAGGCCAATGGCATTTTGGGATGTATAAGTAGGGGCATTGCCAGCAGATCGAGGGACGTGATCATTCCCCTCTATTTGACATTGGTGAGGCCTCATCTGGAGTCCTGTGTCCAGTTTTGGGCCCCACACTACAAGAAGGATGTGGAAAAATTGGAGAGTCCAGCAGAGGGCAACAAAAATGATTAGTGGACTGGAACACATGATTATGAGGAGAGGCTGAGGGAACTGGGATTGTTTAGTCTACGGAAGAGAAGAATGAGGGGGGATTTGATAGCAGCTTTCAACTACCTAAAGGATGGTTCCAAAGAGGATGGATCAAGACTGTTCTCAGTGGTAGCGGATGACAGGACAAGGAGTAATGGTCTCAAGTTGCAATGGGGGAGGTTTAGGTTGGATATTAGAAAAAAAACTTTTTCACTAAGAGGGTGGTGAAACACTGGAATGCGTTACCTAGGGAGGTGGTGGAATCTCCTTCCTTAGAAGTTAAGGTCAGGCTTGACAAACCCCTGTCTGGGATGATTTAATTGGGGATTGGTCCTGCTTTGAGCAGGGGGTTGGACTAGATGATCTCCTGAGGTCCCTTCCAACCCTGATATTCTATGATTCTATGCTACGTGCATGATCGTCGGAAGGTTTTTCCCTAGCGGTAACGGTTGGATCGGCTGTGGGGCCCGTGGAGTAGCGCCTTCATGGCCAGGTATATATGACCCACTCTTCCGTCTCCCTTATGTCGGAGTATCCGGCAAGAAGGAACTGATGGGTCTTAAAATGGAGAAGAGCAACACATGTCAAAACAACAGTTATGAAAGGTAGGGAACCATTTTTAATTCTTTGAGTGATTGCTCATGTCAATTCCAAGTAGGTGACTCCCAAGCAGTCCCAAGGGAGTCGGAGTTCACAGAATTGCAGATTGTAGCACAGCTCCACCAAATGCAGCATGGTCTCTAGCCTGCTGCATGATGGTGTAGTGCGACATAAAGATATGACGCGACGACCATGTTGCCTCCCTGCAGACGTCCTGAATGGGGCCCTGCACTAGAAAGGCTGCAGATGAAGCTTGAGTTTTCATGGAGTGCTCCATCAATGCTGGGGCTGGTATCTTTGCCAGGTTGTAGCACATCTTGATACAGGAAGTAATCCAAAAAGAGATTCGTTGAGGAATGAGACCGGCAGTCCTTTCATTCTCTCAGCAATGGTGAAGAAGAGTTGTGTTGACTTCCTGAACGGCTTTGTCCACTCAACGTAAAAAGCCAACGCCTGTCTAACGTTCAGGGAATGGAGCCTGCATTCCCTGTCATTAACATGTGACTTTGGGAAGAACGCTGGTAAAAAGTTGTTAGAGGTTCGAAAAGGGGCATCATGAGCCTTGAGAAGACCAGGTTAAGGACACAAGGGGAACCAGTTGCCACACCTGGGGGTACAGTCTGTCTAGCCCTTTAAGGAAGCATCCAACCACGGGGTTAGCGAATACCAACTGCCCACTGTGTGTGGGTGGAAGGGGGTAATAGCTGCCAGGTGCACCTGGATTGATGAGACTGCCAGCCCATGCTGCTTTAAGTAGAGTAAGTAGTCCAGTATAAAGGGCATTGAGGACTGCAGAGGAAGGGTGCCCTTCTGTGCAGACCAAATAGAGAACCTTTTCCATTTGGCTAGATAAGTGGCTTTCTACTGCCAAGAAGAACTTCCCTAACTGAATCAGAGCACTGGAGCTCTAATGGGTTTAGCCATGGATTTTCCATGTGGTGAGGTGGAGAGACTGCAGGTTGGGGTGCAGAAGGCAGTCGTGGTCCTGCGTGATAAGGTCTGAAAACAGGGGCAATGTCATGGGTGGTGTCCACCAAGAGGTTCAACGCCGGCACTATGAGAATCAGCAAAGCCTTGTCCTGCCGGACCTTGAGGAGGACCTTGTGGATTAGAGGCAACAGCAGGCATGCATACAGCAGGTGCCCCGTCCATGAGAGGATAAAGGCGTACATGATTGAGCCAGGGCTGTGATTCAGGAAAGAGCAGAACTTCTGGCACTTCCTGTTGCTTCGTGTCATGAGATCCCTACCTCAAGGAGATACTGCGGACGATGTCCTGTTGGAAAGGTTTGGAAAAATATACTCCCACACAGACTGACTGTGAATCGAGCCACCACAGGAGGGACTCGAGAGCCCGAGGAGAAAGCATGACCAGACTGTCCTGATGGTCCCGGTTTGATCTGTACGCTTAGGCCAGGCACGCCTGGAGGGGATGGAGCTGCAGCCTTGCATGCTACACCACATAAGTGCACAGTGCCATATGCCCGAGTAATTTTAGGCAGTTTCTAGATATCGTGGTGGGGAACCAGTGGAGACCTTTTATGATGGCGCTCATGGCAAGAAAACGAGACTCGGGCAGGAATGCCCTGGCCTGGGTGGAATCCAGGAGGGCCTCAATGAATTCTATTGTTTGAGTGGGAGCCAGAGTCGAATTTGCCATGTTGAAGAACATTGTAAGTACCAGGTTCACATGTTCCTCCACCTGGGCTTGAGACGGACCCTTGATGAGCCAGTTGTCTAGATACGGGAAGACTTGCACCTGACACTTTTGAAGGAAGGCTGCCGCGACCGCCATGCACTTGGTGAACACCTGAGGAACTGCTGATAGGGGAGGACTATAAATTGATAATACAAGCTGCTGACCACAAACAGGAATTGTCTGTGGGAAGGGATTATGTAGATGTGGAAGTACATGGAAGTCCCTCAAGTTGAGGACAGTGTACCAATACCCAGATCCAGAGAGGGAATGATGAAGGCCAGGGAGACCATGCGGAACTTCAGTTTTTTCCATGAATTTGTTGAGGTTTCACAGGTCTAAAATGGGCCTGAGCCTGCCTTTGGCCTTGGGGACTAAGTAGTAGTGGGAGTAGAATCCCCTGCCCCTAAAATCCAGATGAACCTCTTTTACCACCCCCAGCTGTAGGAGCGTTTGCACCTCCTGCACTAGAAGTTGCTCGGGAGAAGTGTCCCTGAAGAGGGACAGGGAGGGCGGGCGGGTGGGAAGAGAATATTGCAATTCTACTGTGCTCAGGACCCGAACGAACGATCTGAGGTTATTTGAGCCCAGGTACAGTAGAAATGAGATAGATGGTTCACAAGGGAGGGGAAGGATCCGGATATTGAACTGGCACTCTGTCCTCGGGCACACCTTCAAAAGTTTGGCTTTGAGCCTGAGGTCTGCTTAACTGAGCCCTTCCCTTGGCCGGAGGAGGACTGAGAAGTGCCTTCTTCTGCCCCACTTCCTACTGTAGTCCTGTATAGGTGGGACAGGGTAAAATCGTTAGGTGGTCTGGGGCTTAAATGCCTTTCTTTGTGGGGCTGGTGCGTGCAGCCCCAAAGACTTGAGGGTCACTCGCAATTCCTTAAGGCTGTGCAGCCTTGAGTCTGTCTGTCTGTTCAGCAAAGAGGCTGGAGCAGTCGAAGTGCAGGTCCTGAATTGTGTTCTGGACCTCATGTGGGAGCCCCGAGACCAAGAGCTGCATCTCATAGTTATGACCGTGCCCATAGTGCAGGTGGCTGAGTCAGCTCAGTCCAGGGTTGCCTGAAGAGAGATCCTGACGACCTCCTTTCCCTCCTCCAGAACTGCTCCCAACTCCAAGCGGCAGTCAGCTGGGAGCAATTCTTGGAATCTGGCCAGAGAGCTCTAGGAATGATAAGCATAGAGGCTCAGGACTGCTTGCTGATCCACTGTGTGAAGCTGGACCCGCCCCGATGGAGTAGACTTTCCAACTGAAGAGGTCCAGCTTCTTAGCATCCCTGGATTTGGGGGTAGGCCCCAGTTGCCCCTGGAGCTCTTTGTGGTTCGTCACCTCCAACACCAGGGTCCCCAGAGGTGCTCATATCCCTTAGAAGGCACAAAGTATTCGCGTTCTGCACCCTTGGCTGTCGGCGGGATAGAGGTGGGTGTGTGCCTTGGTGGTATTCTGTATGGTTTTGATGAGGGGCAGAGCCACCCTCAAGGGCCCTTCAGGGCCAGTATATCTACCATGGGATCTGTATCCTCAGAGACCTCCTCTGCGTTCAGGTTCTGGGCCACCCTCCCGAGCACGTCTTGATGGGCCCTGGTGTCCATAGCAGGCAGAGTGGTGGAGGTCCCTGCTATCACCTAATCCGGGGAGGATGAGGATGACTCCCTCGGAGGCACGGGGTCTTCTTGCCCCTCTGGCTCACAGGGATCCCCTTGCGCCACCCAGTGCCACAGCCGCTTCAGTGAAGACATCTTCATCAGCCTGGCCTTATGCATCCTTACCCCAGGGAGGCTCCCAGGCTACAGATGTAGCTGATGGAGGGATTCGTGCCTCCGACTCCACTGACAGGGACCTGGAACCCGGACCCTGGACTTGGGTGTCCAGAAAGGCCACTGTGTCAGTCCCTGCCACTGCGGAGGCCAGGATATTACAGGCACTGGCTGCCCTTCATTTTGCCTAGGGAAGTGCCAGGAATGGTGCCGGCTCTGCCTGGAAGCATAGGAGTCCACCTTCGCCTCCAAGGAGAAGTCCGAATCTGACCAGGGCATTGCAGATGGAGACTGTGCCGGGGATCGGTGCTGTGGTGAATGCAATCGGCACTGCATCATAATGGGCTTGCCCCTATTCCAGATCAGCATTGGTGCCAACGATGTTGATGGTGCACCTGCTGGTGGAGAGAGGAACTGCGCCATCGTGGCAATCAACTCCCTGGCCACCTCGAATGTAACCGGCATGGAGGGAGCATCCAAGTCCTCCTCCAAATCTTCCTGCACCAGGGAGTCCACTGTGGCTGGACTCAACGGACCTCCCCCGAGAGGCCAGAGTCAACAGCGCCAGTCTAGGTGGACCCAACTGGGGATGCACCCAACTGGCACCTGCCTGCTCTGCTGCCAGCAGGGGAGAGCCCCGTCAGCTCTTTTTTTCTTGTGCGGCACCAGCGACTATGACCAGTGCCTCGCACTAGACCTGGTCCTTGGTGCCAAGGAATGGCGGTGCCATTGCCCTTTGGATGAGTCCTTCCTCGGTGCTGGGGCTTCCCGTACTGAGTCCGGTGTGCTGCACACTGAAGCACCTGGCGCCAGTTCAGCTGGGATTATAAACCACTGGAATATACTACTAAACATTAACAGTTCTTCCTTCTTCCATCAGCATTGCAAAAGTTTAAGAACCTACTCCCATGCAATTTCAGGGAAAGAAAAACACACCACCTTTCAGTTTTTACAGTATTCCACTTTTGAAACTACCAGTGCCAATATTCTATTCTCACATTCAGCGTTGCTATGCTTTTATTTAACCTCATACAACTGTATATAAATTGGAAATGTAACTCAAAGAAATAGTGATCGCATCTGAAGTCACACTGTGAACCTATGGGTAGAGCAACTACCCTGTGCATATTATTAGAACTCACGCAAAATATTTTTCAGCATTTTAAAACTATAAAGTCACCTCCAAAAATTGGATCCACAACTGGAATTACTAACTGTAATGCATGTGACACTGGCTACCATCTAGGATTTCATTTATTTTTTTAGATAGGTAAATACTTCCCCCTAATTTGTTTCAATATTGCTAAAATTTCTATTTGTAAGTATGTAACTAAAATGTCTTAACAAAATTAACTTTTTGTAAATATAGCTAACATAGTACAAGATGAATTCCCATAAATCCATGGTCAGTATATTATGGCAAAGATAGTTGTTATATTGGCTAAGCAGTCAATTTGTCAGGGAAAAGTCAATTTGTGCAATGGAGTGTCTAACAGATTGATGCATTTTCACAATGTTGGAAGAGGGGAGAAAAGAAACTTATATTATAAAAGTCTATGTGCCAACTACAGGACCACTATACTATAAAAGGACACTATACTATAACAAAAACCCCTCCGCCATGCTCTACGTTGGCATCTCAGAGTGAGCTCTTCCTGGATCCACACTCCCTACCTCAGGTTGGTGCTTTGTAAGCCTATTTTAAGTTTTTTGTTTGTTTTTTTTGTTGGGGGAGAGGGCAATATAAAATGCTTTTGTTTGCTCTTTGGGAGAGATTGCAAGAGCTATTCTTCTGCCACTTACAGTACCTGATATCCAAACAGGAGAGCACTTTATGCTTGCAAAGAGACAGGGCACGGGAGCCTTTATGTATATATAATTAGAAACAAGATAAAAATGTGTGATTACATAAAAGGTATCGTACTAAACACCAAAATAAAGTCAGACAAATCTACCGTTTAGGTTAGGTGAATATCTGTACTTATAACAGGGTGCTAGTCCTTTGGGCACCTGTGTGGAATGGGATGTTTGCTTTAGGTATGTAGCCCTTTGAAAATGGCGTTTTGGGAGTAGCAGCCTCCAGATGGAGGACATGACTAAATCCTAAGAGAGATGCCGCTTACACCAGCAAATAGACTGTCAGAATAGCTGTATCTTCCCAAAGGCTTTTGCTGTCCCTAGCTATGTTGGTTACTGATGTGATTTCCTATTTCCCTCTCTCCCCCGCCCCGGATACACATTCCTAACTGACAAAGCTATGCTGGCAAAATTTTTAAGTGTAAACATAGCCTGAGAAGAGTCATGTGACTGCAGGATGAAAGCAAGACCACTGCTATAGAAGAGGCAGCCTACTCTCAAGTAAGGGAGAGACCAGAGTCTTGGCAAGACCTGGAGAAGTGGGGCTCTGGACAGCAACCACGCCTAGGAAATGGAGTCCACCAGCCAGACCAGATCCAAGAATTCTTAGAGGGAGTACAGAAGGAAACCCAAGGAAGGGTAAGAATAAAGGGCCTAAGAGGAAGGCCAGGTGATAAGAAAAGGAAATACCTCCAAATGCTGCTGATGGACAAGGCTGAAATGGATGACTACTTCATTATTTAGGGTCTTGGGGTTGGAGAGCCCCACACCTTGGGGCAGAAAGGACTCAGACACTGTTTTCATCTTGCAAAGCCAGGAGAACTGTTTATTGTATTGTGACTTAATAAATCAGACACCAAGAAAGGAGATTTTACTCCAGAACGCATTGAGAGAGAGTTCTGAGGCATGAATGACTACTTATTCCATTCCCAGAACCCAGACAGTGTAATATACTTATGTTTTCTTGAATTTTATTAATAATGATTCCTTGAAAGCCAACTGAACAAGATCACTAGACCTAGGTTTTCCTTATTTAAAAATGTAGATTTAATATTATGACCATAAAAATGCTTTAGTGCTCTTCTGCTCCCAACCTCCCACTTGACATATTAGAAGCCCTCACAGTATGCCCTACAACAAAACACTGTTAGGTCCATAATAAATGGACAATTGGTAAGAAACTGATCTGAATTCAAGAGATGATTATAGAAAGCAACTAGGCATTTAAGAAACATGAAAAATATTTTTACAGTGTCCTTTTAGTAAACACTATTCCTTATTCAGGTGTGTGAGTGAGAGAGAGAAGGAAGATGGTTTTAACAGTTATCATTACTTTTCCCCCACAAGGTGTGTTTAAAATGGTAACCATTCAGAAGGTTTAATCACTAGAACATACTCAGAAGCCACCTCCAGCAAGAGAGTAAAAAAACCCAAAACAAATAAAATAAAAGCTAAAGCTCCTCATTTAGGACACAGTAGTAACTACAAGGGCAAAATGTACTACAAAGCCAAGTATTTATGTTTGAAGCAAAGAGTCTTTTTCTGTTTATGATGCTTCTAATGTCCTCTGAGAATTTGTTCACTCTCCTGTGCCCAATTCAAAGCCTTCCTAAAACCCACTTCGCATTATGAAGCCTGGAAGTAGAGGAGAATGTACGTAACCAGTATTCCCAACTCTCAAAATTTTATTGCCGCTCCACCAACTTTTGGGTGTTTTTTTTAACCTCACGAAAAGACGAAAGGCTGCCCACTCACAAATTTTTCATTCTTCAAACTAGCCACCATCTTCCATTACTATCAATGGGGCTAAAGCCAGCACTATGGCCGCCATTTCTTTACAGTCTATCTGCATATGGAAGTGACGTTGTCCTTAATAAAACCGACTGCCACCTCCCACTGTTTTCAATGAGATTGAAGCCATGCCCACAGGCAAAATGATTCCACTCTGGTTCAAAGGGCTAGACAAAAAACAGGGTATGTGGGGAGCAGCACAGACACTGTGAAGGTGGATATGGAGAGTGAGGGCGAGCAGGCAACTGCAGGGAGCCAGAGGTGGATTTAGTGATTGCAGAGTGTGGGGAGTGCTGTCCTGTCTCAGGCAATGTGTGAGCAGAGACAGGGTAGAGGGTGTCAGGGAAGTGTTACTTTTTGCAAAAGGCTAAACCAATTCCGTATTGTTTTTATTGTGACACCATTGCTTATATGAATGAATAAATTCTTTATATGTATATGGAATTCATCAACCCTAAAAAGGTAAAGAGTTCTATGTGAGAGTGTAAACCAGGGGTTCTCAACTGCGGGTCGGCACCCCTCAGGGGATTGCAAGATTCTTACATGGGTGGTCGCAAGCTGTCAGCCTCCATCCCAAACCCTGTTTTGCCTCCAGCATTTATAATGGTGTTAAATATATAAAAAAGCATTTTTAATTGTTGGGGGGAGGGGGAAAGTTGCACTCAGAGGCTTGCTATGTGAAAGGGTCACCAGTAAAAAAGTTTGAGAATCACTGGTGTAAACCATTATGCGTTAATTAGGTCGGCGGTTCTCAAACTATTTACCATCCAGCCCTTTTTAAATCAAAGGAAATAAACTAGGAGGGGAGAAAGTCAAGACAGTGTTAGGAAATGGATAGCAGTTCTCCTTTCTGAGGTGTGAGGAGAGGGTAAGTGAAGTCTCCATCTGAGTAGCCAGGGAGAGGTGTGCATTAAAAGGTTGACTTTTCAACCTAAAATCATCACACACATTGGTAGAGGAGCATAGAGGAAAGTTAAAAATCAAAAGACAGACTTAAAAACTATGATTTGATGGTTTTTAAAAATCTCATTATTTTGGGGTCCAGTCTCATCAGCTCCAATCTCATCCTAATATCTGATGTCCTAAGGTTGGCAATACTGTCTACCAAGAAATAAGAACAAGAAAACTGAACCATCAGGATGTATATTACAGCCAAAAACTATACTAAAAGGAATATTAAGGTTGCAAAATTAAACACTCAAAGTTAGGAAATACCAGAATTAAGGTTAGTCACACAACCTTATTTCAGCTTCCCTGTTTGGATACAGTTTTAATCACATACTATTTCCCCCCCATAGAACCCTTGTCTCATGCAGTTACTGAATATTTATTTTTATCCTCCACACTCAATGTGTTGCTCCACTCCTTATTTAACACACAACACCCAAATATAGCACTGAATACAAAATTATTCATTTTTTTCTGGGATGTTTCTATGGTACTCTCACCAGCAGTTTATTTATCCTTACAACACTTCTGTGAGGTTAGGTGGTAAGATCCCTATTTAATGGTTGCAGAATTGAGGCACAAAGAGATTAAGGCCAAAATTCTCAAAACTCTCCACTAATTTTGGATGTGTAACTTGGAACATCTAGGGCCTAATTTTTCAGAGTACTTAGCATATTTTATATGTTCAAAGCAGAGCTCCCATTTACTTAGTTGCAGGTTTTGGGGGTAATATACTAATTAAAAAAAGTGAGAAACAGAAATTCTATCATGTTGAACATGGGCACACAATATATTTTTTCCTAACCTCATTCTTGAAAAACAGCTGAGCTGTTGTAGCTGAAACTTAAAAAAAGTAAAATAAAATAAAAAGCCAGAGGCAGATACCCTGTATGGGGAAATTCAGCTCAAACAAGTAAAGTTTGCCAAAGCTATAAGCAACTGAAAGAACAGGATCTTATAATGGAAAGTGTTGGAAAACCATAACTATAACAGGTGATACCAGTTGTGTTTGTAATACTATTGGTTATTGAGCAACAACAACAACAACACAAAAAAACAAACAAAACCCTATTGCCATCTTTGCCCCTTACATCATCTACCTGTCTGTCTGATCCTTACTTACTGTGCCACATCAAGTCAAAACTGTACACTTTTAGGAGCAGAGACCAATTTGCCACTTGTGAGGTACCTCCACCAGAATGCTTGGAAAAAGACAAGAAAAACCAAAGAAAGTTTTACAAGACCTTTTAAATAAAAACAGCACTAGAATACTTTGGTATTTTGTCTGAAATGAAGTCTGAAAACACCAACATTTACAAGGAAGACAGGCTTTGTAACTTTTTCAACCAATTCACCAACCCTAGGACAAGTACAGGTATGTATCCTAAGGCAGACTTAAACTGAATCTTAGATGACCTGACAGACAGACAGATAGACAGACAAAAAATGCAGTCAGACAACACCCAGCCTCCAAGGAAACAATTCTGCAACATTTTATAAAAAAATACAAAAATAAAGTTTGGAGTCAGCAGTGGCTTTTGTTCTCTCTGGAATAGCACTGGTTATTACAATTTATGATAAAATATTGGCTTAATAGCAAACAATTTTCAGTTAGTGTTTGTATCTGAACAAGCTAAAGTTCACCAATTTACAATTATTTAATTTTCTCAAGGCCAGATTCTGCCATCCTAGGTATATATAGACCGTATCACTTTAGTAACTAGACACCTCCTGGCTATGTGAGTGCAGTAAGACGACACAGTCATCTTGGTTAAGGATGGCATAAAAATCACCCTCAATGTGCACGCTGAGGTGTGGACATGTTTGGAACAAAATGACTTGTTGATTAATTCTTGATAAATCAAATGAGACTGGGATATTTAAAATAACTAAGTAGACTACAGTAAAATTTTACGTGTAAGCGTGGCTGCTAAGAATTCATGCCACCCTCCACTCATTAAAGTTTTCAAACCAAGTACCTTTGTGTCTTCGTCTATGCTGCCCCTCATGCTTGAGAGAAACTCTGTAAACATCCACAAAGCTACTTCATTATCATCCTTCACATCCCTAACTTTGCTATGATGCCTTCAAAACAAAACAAAAATACACCATACCCCCCCACCACCATCGCACAGTTGGCAATGGTTAGAGGTCTCTGATGTGCTGAGACCACTACCTATCACGCCAACCAGTACTGTCTTACTGTTTCCTTGTACGCCTCTCTGTCTGTAGACATGTTATCTCTTGTCTTTTACTTGGAGCAGGGAGCTTCCTTTTGTTCTGTCTTTGTGCAGCAGCTAGCACAATGGGGTTCCCACCACTAGAGAAACACTACTACTAACAACATTCCAGATCCACCTCCTCACATGGGTTGTGAAGCTCTAAAGCCGGCAATACCACAGGGGCAGGTTGCAGCTACGATACACAAGTGGTCTCTGCATCCCAGTGCCTCCAGCTCTCTGTGGCAGCTCCTTCCACAATAAGTGTCTGGCATATTTAGTTAGACCAACTGCAGAGCCACCGACAAATTCCACCACCTTTTCTCCCCAAGGGAAAATGGCAGTCCAGGCCTCAATCCTTCAATTTACACCTATATTCAATAAGCTTACTCTTAATTCAAACGGTTCCACATGAAGTAGAGAATCACAGAATTAAGGTAGTTAGATCCTACCTTTAGTTTAAACCTACCTTTCCACTCTTATATCTGTTTACAAAGTCCATATTATTCTTTGTTTCCCTTCCCACATGGGTTGGGTGGGAAATACAGGCAGAAACACATCAAATCAAGCAGTCCTGAGCAAATACATAACTAAATAAAACAGAGAAAAGAATTTTCATTTTTTAAAAAAAGTCAGTGTCAATCTCTAAATGGACTATGAGCTGTGTGTGTAAGTAGTATTATGGATTATAAAAATATGCTGAACAAAAATATACAGTGTTCTATAGCACCTGAAAGTATTATTACAGTGAAGTTTGTGTGAACATTTGCATTATAAAGACTGACTTCTAAAAAGAGGTAAGTTGGTTATATAAATTTGCTCCTAAAATGAAACTCTGTAGTTAAGAGTTTTAGGTAAAGCTATCTTAAAAAAAAACAAAAACAAAAAAACCCCAAGAATATCCCCATCATTTTAGATATTTGTATTAGTAACTAGTAAATTTTAGGGCTGTCAAATGATTAAAAATAATAATCATGATTAATCGCGAGATTAAAAAATAATCACGATTAATCACAGTTTTAATCATGCTGTTAAACAATAACAGAAGGCCATTTATTTAAATATTTTGCGGGGTTTTCTACATTTTCAAACATACTGATTTCAGTTACTACACAGAATACCAAGTATACAGTGCTCATTTTATATTATTTTTATTACAAATATTTGCATTGTAAAAAGATAAACAAATCAATATTTTTCAATTCACTTCATACAGATACTGTAGTGCTATTTCTTTATCATGAAAGTGCATTACAGAGTGGGGAATTACAGGTAGAACCCCATAAATGTAAACAAACTTGTTTGTCGTAGCAATTGGCTGAAGAAGTATGACTGAGTGGACTTGTAGGCTCTAAAGTTTTAGATTTTTTTATTTTTGAGTACAGTTCTGTAACAGAAACAAATCTACATTTGTAAGTTCCACTTTCATGGTAAAGAGATTGCACTACGGCACTTGTATGAGGTGAACTGAAACATACTATTTCTTTTGTTTATCTTTATTACAGTGTAAATATTTGTAATCAATAATAATATAATAAAGCAAGCACTGTACACTTCGTATCGTGTTGTAATTAAAATCAATATATTTGAAAACGTAGAAAAACATCCAAAAATATTTATCATAAATTTAAATTGGTATTCTATTATTGTTTAACAGTGCAATTAAAACGGCGATTAATCATGATTAATTTTTTTAATCCAGTTAATTTGTTTTGAGTTAATTGCAATTAATTGGCAGCACTAATAAATTTTCTAGTTTCAAAACAAAGAAATGACTTTGTCCCTTTAAGTGGACTACTAGCTTGCAATCTTTCATTAGATTTTCTTTTCAACAGCAAAAATATGTAAAGGAACAGCATACAAGTTAGATTCAAATTTTGATCTAGCTTAAAAAACCCTATGAAATCTAAATCCTAATTTTAAATCCACCACTCAGTGAATAAAGAGAAGATACACAATAATTAGCATGCAAGGCTCCAGAAACTGATTTGCATTAGCTGTTCAGCTATTTTCTCAACTGCATACCTTTCAGTAGAGAGACTATAATGCGGCATACAGACTAACAAAAGAAAAATGCTTAGGCTTCTATGTAAGCAGTCCTTAAAAGAAGAGAGGAACTGTATGATGCAGGGTTGTTTTAGTGGTTTTGCAGCTGGTCACTGGTAAGAATCCAGATAAAGTCAGTAAGGAGCCAGAAATGATTTTTAAGTAGCCTATGTGCAACTTCATGATTCATATTTCTACAATCCCAGTCATAATCAGCACTGTTCTTGGCAGTCTCAAATGCCTCAAAGGGACTGAAAGGAATGGTGACAACTATGCTCTGAATACTCCCTCTAATTCAGAGAGTTGAGGAACACTGGCAGGATATCATAAGGAAAGCCTTTGACAGCTACCACTTAATTTTAACTCCTGTGTGGCTAGGCAACTTTGTTTCCAACTACTGCCAAGCTTTCATCATCATAGAATATCAGAGTTGCAAGGGACCTCAGGAGGTCATCTAGTCCAACCTCCTCCTGCTCAAAGCAGGATCAATCCCCAATTAAATCATCCCAGACAGGGGTTTGTCAAGCTTGACCTTAAAAACTTCTAAGGAAGGCGATTCCACCACCTCCCTAGGTAACACATTCCAGTTCTTCACCACCCTCCTAGTGAAAAAGTTTTTCTTAATATCCAACCTAAACCTCCCCCACTGCAACTTGAAACCTTTACTCCTCGTTCTGTCATCTGCTACCACTGAGAACAGTCTAGAGCCATCCTCTTTGGAACCTCCTTTCAGATAGTTGAAAGCAGCTATCAAATCCCCCCTCATTCTTCTCTTCCGCAGACTAAACAATCCCAGTTCCCTCAGCCTCTCCTCATAAGTCATATGTTCCAGACCCCTAATCATTTTTGTTGCCCTCCGCTGGACTCTCTCCAATTTTTCCACATCCTTCTTGTAGTGTGGGGCCCAAAACTGGACACAGTACTCCAGATGAGGCCTCATCAATGTCGAATAGAGGGGAACGATTACGTCCTTCGATCTGCTGGCAATGCCCCTACTTATACAGCCCAAAATGCCATTGGCCTTCTTGGCAACAATAGCACACTGTTGAATCATATCCAGCTTCTCATCCACTGTAACCCCAGGTCCTTTTCTGCAGAACTGCCGCCTAGCCATTCGGTCCCTAGTGTGTAGGGGTGCATGGGATTCTTCCGTCTGATGTGCAGGACTCTGCACTTGTCCTTATTGAACCTCATCAGATTTCTTTTGGCCCAATCCTGCAATTTGTCTAGGTCTCTCTGTATCCTATCCCTCCCCTCCAGCATATCTACCTCTCCTCCCAGTTTAATGTCATCTGCAAACTTGCTGAGGGTGCAATCCATGCCATCCTCCAGATCATTAATCAAGATATTGAACAAAACCGGCCCCAGGACCGACCCTGGGGGCACTCTGCTTGATACCAGCTGCTAACTGGACATGGAACCATTGATCACTACCTGTTGAGGATCTTTCACAAGGACCAAGTTATGGAAGATAAAGTAGGGTTTCAAGTGAGTGTGCATAAATGAAGACAACAAACAACAAAACAGTAAACATATCTTAATTCAAAGGAATTAACTGTAATGGAACATTATTTGCTGCTGGTCCATGTAGTCCAGCCGCAGCCAAACACGTCAGAAAAAGTTGAGAACTTCCCTCATCAGTTACACAATAGCGCGCAATTAATCGTGCAGTATTCTTTTGGGGAGATACTTTCTTGAACAAAGAGAACAGCCATGAAGCTGAGTGTATTATTCTGAAGTTGCATGCCTATAATATTAGTTAGCATAATCATCCAGCCTGTTTAAAAAAAAAAAAAAAAAAGCAAAAAAGCAACTGCAAGGATGATCCACGGTATACATTTTTACACATCCTTATTTTGACAATAGCCAAGTGTTACAAACAGAGACTATGAGATGGTTTGTTATGCCTGCATCTTTTTGCTTCCTCTTTGGACTTTTTAAAAAAGGATTACACTTATTAAAAACAAAGGTTGGCTGAAATTAGCTGAAAGAAATTCTGAAGAGGGATTCAAAAGGAAGCAAGTTGAGCCTATATTGCATACAGGATCAAGCAGTCTGCTCCAGCAAGTGGGCTCAGCATGAGAGAATGCAAACTCCACATTAGGTAGCTATTTTGCTTAGTAAGTAGATATATTGGCTGGTACTTGCTGACTTGGATACAAGAGGTGAAACCTCACCTACAGTTTAAGAAGAATGGGACGTTTGCATTGTTAGGAGAATTAGGGAGTTTCTTGCTGCAACTCCATTTAAGTTACAAACTTTTATTAGACAATAGAAAAACTAGCAAATTCTAAGAAATGTTTAACTAGTTTTCTATTAGTCAGTTTACTTCTTAAACAGGATGGATAAAATCAATTCATTTTTTAAAAAGTTAAAAAGTCTCTGATCTAAAATGAAATTTTATTTAAATAAAAACCATGTGGTTTTGTGGGTTTTTTTAAAAAAAGAACATTTAAAATTATGGCAACCTATGTTAAATTCAAAATTATAATCTATTACAATCATTAATATTAAAAAAAATTATTGAACAGTACCTTTTTGCTGCTAAGTTTTAAAGAAAGTCAAATCACTGAGCTGGTGGAAGTCAATGCCTTAGCACCTGGAAACAAGTTTAGCACTTTAACAGCAGCTTCTGCAGGGCCTGAGAGGGTATTTTCTTCTTTTCTGTTTATTCAACTTGTTCCAGTTTATTCAACTAGTTCAGTTTAATGACTAGTTCGTGCAAAATTAAAAACAAACAAAACAATTGGGAGCTGAAAAGGCAGAAAAACTTGTCTTCATCTTTCAATCTAAGAACAAAAACCATGGCTGACAGGATGAGAAAGACTAGTTCTAAAACTCTGAAGGACATGGTGACCAGAAACAAGCAGTTTAATTCACTACCTACAGAGAATACTTCCTTTGTTTAGTAAATCAGATCATATTTTTCATTTAAAACTAAGTTTTGATCATTTCTTCTTATGTATCCAAGCATTTAAGGTAGTTTAATTTTTAAAAAATCCTTGTTTTGTGAATTGAATTTCCATCCAATATAGCTTGACAAACATCACAAGTAAAGAATCAATCCTCATCTTCTCAGTAAGAAATGCATCCATTCACCATTTTTTAACACAGCAAAAAACATGCAAAAATTAAAAATCTGAATGTTAAGCTATAAATAAATACATATTTTGCTTAAATAAATATGTACAGATATAGGGTATTCTCCTGGTTATCAAAAAGAAGTGTAGTGTAAAGTGTATATTTAGTTACAAATCAATGTTTTAATAGTTACCAACCAATGAAAATGACCCTTGCTTAGGGAAAATAACTATAAAGCACAAGTGCAAAACAAGATTAAAACTGTTTACTTAAATCATGGTTTAAAATCAGTCCAACCTGTTATTACATTTCTACCTATACAAAATATTTACAAAATAAGGGACCTTATTCAAGCAGTGGAAGTGGATATACATTAGTCTCCCTCTCCATGACCACATAATTCTGTCTTCCCATATCTATGTAGCTGCCATAACCTAGAGAAATTGCATTTTTCAATTTTTTTTTGACAGTGATTTTTGACAGTGTCTTAAAAAAAAAAATCTCCAATAGAGTTATAAAAGCAGGGACCTTGCCTACAGGAAGATAGACATGCCATCCAATTTCTCATTCTGAATATTTAATTCCTAACTGAAGCTGTAGATGGAAAAGACCAAGGAATAAGAATCCAAACAGGGCACAGCAGCAGCAGCCCAAAGAGGCTCATATGCATATTTACTCTTGCCTCTTTTTTCCACACGATCAGAGATGCAATCTGTGCCTCGTGGTCAGAGAAAGTAAGCGTGGGACTAATATTAACCCCCTGTAGATCATCTTTGATATTAGGTGATCACTCTTCTGTGTTACTAAAAATGCCCAAGAAATCCTAGCTGGATTCTACTGGTTGTAATGTCAGAATAATCCCAGTCACTGAGGAAAGCGGAAGTCATAAAAAACTGGTGTACTATCAGAAGCAATGCTGCCATCAGGATTTTATTAAGCTTCCTTGAAGCTGAGACCAAAATAAATGTCAAGTGTGTACTACTTCAAGTGGAGTATTCTAATGATGACCCTTCAACACCTCTAGTAACATTCACATAAGCATCTTGTAAATTTACTGGCATAAAATTCCTCATCTGCTGCAAATCCCACCTTGACGCCTCAACGTGGCGCAGCAGTGACCCTGGGCTGTTGGACAGAGATGGTAGCGGAGTGCATTCTACGGCAGGTCTAACCATGCTATCAAGGTGTTGGACTATCAGCCCAGCGAGGGGGTTGCTTCCTCTGTGGAGGGGCGTATAATCCCTCATTCCGAGGCTGTAAACTAGCTAAATTGAGGAGGTAAACGCGCCACTGACAGCCCAGCCAGCGGGTGGCTGAAAACAATGGCTAAAACAATATGGAAAACCAAGTCTCAGTTCTCTGCACATCCCTCAATCCCCACTCCTGAGACAGTGAGGCATTCGGACAACGAGAGGCTGTAAAGAATCTCAGGTGCCAGGTCACCAAAAGGAAACCGCAAAACTCTCTCAGTGTGCACTTATAAACGGCAGAACACGGACGAGGGAGGAATCAATAAACCATCTCATGGAGGAAAAGGCAAAAACAGCCTGCAATGTACTGGGTGTTTGCGAAACACGACGAAAGAAGGAGATGGAGGTCAGCTGGAGGGATGGAAGCATGGTCATTCTAGGAAAAGGAGAAGGCAAGAGAACAGTTGGAGGAGTCAGAATCACCATAAACAAGGAATGGTCTTCGAAAATTGTCTCATGCTATTTGAAGTCATTGCGTATCAGGGTGCTTTACCTCCGATTGAACCGAAATAGTACCCTCAAAATCATCCAGATCTATGCTCCCACAAGTGCATGCAAAGATGATGATGTGAAAGGATTCTATCAGGAATTGGAGGAAACCCTCACTCAGAGTTCCAAATATACGATTGTGATGGGAGATTTTAACGCCAAGGTTGGAAGAGGGAGAGAGGGAGAAAAGTTCATAGGAAGGTACAGTATCTGAGAACAAAACATGCGAGGAGAACGAATAGCTATTTTGGCAGAGATGAGGAAAATGTTCATTGATAACACCTGGTTCCGAAAGAAGGCCAACATAAGATGGACCTGGATCGCACCAAACGTGAAGATAAAAAATGAAATCTATTACTTTCTGACCGATAGACGATGCATTGTGCAGCATATGTCAGTAGTGCCATCGTTCAATAGCGATCATCGCCTACTGAGAGGCGGACTCAAGTTCACTGTGAAGGTGGAGAAAAAGGCGCTGTGTATGATGAACAGAAGACACCAACCGGTATCTTTTGACAAGGCAATCCTGAAGGAAAACATTTCTAGGGAAGATTGGAGCCTCCTGGACAACTGCAATGACAATTATAACAACTTCAGTAAGAGACTGAAACAGTGTGTGAAATCAGCTGAGCGTGAAAGACCAAGAAGAGCTAGCGGAAGAATCTCGGAGAATACAAAGACTTTATTGGAGAAGAGGAGGAAAATGAAAAGAAATGGCAGTGACAGGCTTGAGTACTCCCTTCTCTGCAAGCTCATATGAATGAGGTTGAAAGAAAACTTCGAGAAATTTCAAACCGAAAAGCTCCTAAAGGCTGCTGAAAATCGTAAAAGTCTCAAAAAATGTGAACGGGAACTGGTGTTGTACAGGTCATCATTATCAGCTTTGAAGAACAGCACAGAGAATCAGTAACCGATCTAACACAGATGGAGGCAATCTGCAAGGATTTCTATACCCAGCTGTTTGCAGCCGGTATAGACATCCCAATGCCATCACTTCAACAAACCGAAGAACACATACTGCTGGTTCTCATCAGCGAAGTCCGTCACACAGTCCATCAAATGAAGGAGGGGAAGGCTCCAGGCACGGACGGTCTGACAGCAGAAGTTCTTAAGGCGGGAGGTCAGGAACTTTGGAAAGCTTTCGACCAAATGTTCAGCCGCTACCTGGAAATCCAGAAGTTACAGTCTAGTTGGAAAGAGCCCAATACCATCTTGCTGCATAAGAAAGGCGATTGAAAAAATCTAAAGAACTATCACCCGATCTGCCTGCTTTTGCATATATATATATATATATAAGTTGTTCACTAAAATAATAACAAATTGACTGTTGCAAAACCTGGATGAACAGCAACCTAGAGAGCAGGCCGGCTTTCGAAGGAATTACAGCATGACAGAACACACCTTCACTCTAAACCAACTACTAGAGCGTTCAAGAGAATACAAGTTTCCCTTGTGTATTGCCTTCGTGGACTACAAGAAGGTGTTCGACAGCGTAAAGACTAATGACATTCTTGAAGATCTTTCAGAACAGGGCATCAGCGCGAAATATATATTACTAAAGGAAGCAAATTCTGGCTGCAGCATGGACTTATTGCTGTTCGATACTCCGCTCTGAATCCCCATGGAGAAAGGTGTGAAACAAGGAGATACAGTATCACCAGAATTATTCACAGCCTGCCCTGAATTGGTTTTTCAACGAGCAGGCTTGAAAGGCGGGATTAATATCAACGGCGAGTGGCTAAACCATCTCAGGTTCGCAGATATAGTGCCGATAGCTGAAAATACAGCCCATCTTGAGAGAATGCTTAAAGAACTGAACATGAAAGTTAGTCAAATCAGACTAAAAATGAACCGATCGAAAACGAAATATATGAGATCAGATGTTCTGCCAAGAACCCAAATAACTCTTGAAGGAGAGCAGATCCAAGAGGTTGATAAATACATTTATTTGGGCCAGGAAGTCAACATGCGCCACGATCAGAAAGGTGAATTGTTGTGCAGAAAAAAAGCTGGATAGTGCGCAATGACATCAAGGACATCCTCCAAGGAAAGATCAGCAAAACTCCTCGTGCGAATCTTTTAAACTCAACTGTGCTTCCAGCAATGTTATACGGCAGTGAAACATGGTCGCTGACAAAGATAGAAGAACATCAACTGTGTCACACAGAGAGTGATGGAACAAACATGTTTGGGTATTTCGCTCCGCGATCACATCCCCAGCGAAATAATTAGGCAGCAGTCTGGAGTCCAAGACGACATTGTTGAAAGCAGGCTCAGCAAAATGCGGTGGGCGGGACATGTGGCCCAACTCAGTGACAACAGACGGACTGCAGCTATATCCAAGAGCTATCCGTAAGAACAGAAATTGCCAGGCGGTCGGCCTGCCTCCAAAGAGGTGGGATGATTTCCTAACAAGGAGACATGGACAAGCATGGCAAAGGATGGCCAGAGCAAGAGAAGATTGGAAGACGTGTTGTGATTGGCTCAGTCTCAACTGATGAAGGGCCGACAGTCTACACAGTCTATGCAAAATTCCTCATACTGCTTTAGGACGCTAGGGCAGATATTTACAACTCTATTTTTAAGTTCTGGCTGTGGACAAAGGGTCACCTATTTTGGGTCCAAGACAAGTCATCTTTCTCTGGTCTTTTTTCAGACATGGAAGTAACAATACCAAGTCAGAACTGCTGTACTAGAAATATAGTTCTTATATTGAGGAGATAATACTGCTTTTGAGTACAGTGGAGGAAACCTCAACATCACCATTCTTCAAAGGGAAGAAAGAATAGCTATGAAATATTCCCTAGACACAAAACTCATCGATATAACTCACGAAGCATGGGGTGAGGTCCCAGAGGATTGAAGAAGGGCAAACATAGTACCTACTTTAAAAAAAGGGGGAACAAATTGGACCCAATGAATTATAGACCAATCAGCCTCACTTTGATACCTCAAAAGATACTGGAACAAAATTATTAAACAATCAATTTGTAAAAAAAACTAGAGCAGGGGTCGGCAACCTATGGCACGCTTGCCAAAAACAGCACACAAGCCGATTTTTAAATGGCATGCTGCTGCCTCCCGGGTCCCAGCCGCTGGCCCCGCTCAGCTCGCTGCTGAACGCAGGCCGGGACCCCAGCAGGCAGCAGCATGCCATTGAAAGTCCTGCCCGACCTGACCCGCTCTCCTCCGCACCCCCAACCCCCGCCACCGCGGGGGCAGGGTGAAGAAGCTTGGTCCTGCCGGCTGCTGCAGCAGGGCAGGCAAGGTCCCCCTCTCCCCTGCCATGCTGGGTTCCTGCCCCATCTCCTCTCCCTCCCTGCCACCGATCAGCTGATGGCCCTTGCGAGGGAGGGGGAGAAGTGGAGCCTCCAGGGAGGAGGGGGAGAAGAGGGGTGGGGATGGGGCATATCCCCTCCAGCTCCCTGCCGTGACCTGCTCTTGGCGGGGGCAACCCCACGACTCTAGCCCACACCCACATCCCCAGCCCTCCGCCCTGACCTCAGCACCCCCCCCCTCACACCCACTCCCAGCCCTCCGCCCTGACCCCGGCACCCCCCTCACACACACCCAGCCTCCTGCCCTGACCCCTGCACCCCACCACACCCCCTGCCCTGACTCCTGCACCCCCCCCACATCCCCAGCTCCCCCACACCCCTTGCCCTGACTCCTGCACCCCCCCATTCTCACCCCACCCTTGAGCACCAAATGGGAGCTCCTGCACCCCCTCCCCCACATTCCTACCTGCACTTCTTGCACCAAATGGGAGCTGCCCAAGTAAGCACTCCACACCCAAACCTCCTGCCCCAACCCAGAGCCCCCTCCCTCATTCTAGCTCCTGGCCAGACCCTACATCCCAACCCCCATGCTCCTTCACCCCCAGCCCTGTGCTCAGTGCACTCCCACCCTCAGTTCAGTGCAGAGAGAAAGAGAATGGCCTAGAAGCAGGGAGAAGGTGGGTACCCACTCTATGTGGGCAGGGCCGGGATCCCAGACTGGCAGAGGGCTGAGCAGGGCCAGCAGCTGGGACCCTGGCTGGCAAGAGCCGGTGGACGGAGCCCCAGACCGGCCGCAGGCTGAGCGGCTCAGCCCACTGCCGGTCTGGGGTCCTGGCCACTGGCCCTGCTCAGCCTGCGGCCAGTTTGGGGTTCTGGCTGCCAGCCCCTTGCCAGCCCGGGTCCCGGCCGTAGGCCCCGCTCAGCCTGCTGCCGGCCTAGGTGAACGGAACCCCAGGCTGGCAGCGGGCTGAGCGGGCCAGCAGTTTAAGATCAGCATTTTAATTTAATTTTAAATGAAGCTTCTTAAACATTTTGAAAACCTTGTTTACTTTACATACGACAATAGTTTAGTTATATAACATATAGACTTATAGAGAGAGACCTTCTAAAAAACGTTAAAATGTATTACTGGCACGCAAAACCTTAAATTAAAGTGAATAAATGAAGATTCGGCACACCACTTCTGAAAGGTTGCTAACCTAGTATCCTCTAGATCAGGGGTCATCAGGAACAGCCATCACAGATTTGTCAAGAATAAGTCACACCAAACCAACCTAATTTCCTTGTTTGACAGAGTTACTGGTTTAGTAGATACAGGGGAAGTAAACAGAAGCTTGATTTTAGTAAGGCTTTTGATACAATCCCACATGATATTCTCAAATAAATTAGGGAAATGTGGTTTTGATGAAATTACTACAAGGTGGATGTACATACAACTGGTATGTATGAAAGGCCATACTCAAAGAGTATCATTCTCAAAAAAGATCAATGATTCACTGTCAAATTGGGAGGGCATATCTAGTGGGATTCTGCAGAGGTCTGTCCTGGGTCTGGTACTATTCAATATTTTCATTCGTGATTTGAATAATGGAGTACCAACTATGCTTATAAAATTTGTGGATGACAAAAAGCCTGGGTGGAGGGAGGATGGCAAGCACTTTGAAGGACATGATTAGATTCCAAATGACCTTGACAAATTGGAGAATTATCTGAAGTCAACAAAATGAAAGTCAATAAAAACAAATCCCAGGTACTTCACTTAGGAAGGAAAAAAATTCAGAATCACAACTACAAAATGAGGAATAAATGGCTAGGTGGTAGTACTGCTGGAAAAGTTCAGGGGATTACAGTAGATCATAAATTGAACAGAAGTTAGCAACGTGACTTGCAGTTGCAAAAAAGGCTAATATTCTGAGGCGTATTAACAAGAGTATCATAACACAGGCATGGGAGGTACTTGTCCTGCTTTACTTCATGCTAGTGATGCCTCAGCTGGAGTACTGTGTCCAATTCTGGGTGCCACATGTTAAGAAAGATGTGAACAAACCAGAGACAGTCCAGAAAAGGTTTAGAAAACCTGATCTCTGAAGAAAAAAGTTTAACTAATGGGGCATGCCTAGTACTGAGAAAAGAAGAGTGAGGGGGGACTTGATAATAGGCATCAAATATGTTAAGGGCTGTAACAAAGAGGACAAGGATCAGTTGTTGTCCATGTCCACTGAAAGTAGGAAAAAAGGTAATGGTCTTAAACCGCTGTTAGGGAGATTTAGGCAAGGTATTATAGTTAGATTTCTTTTTTCCCCCTAAGAGGTAGTTGGTTAAGTACTGAAACAGGTTTCCAAGGGAGGTTGTGGAATCCAAATCACTGGAAGTTTTTAAGAACAGGTTAGATAAATACCTGTCAGGGATAGTCTCGGGCAGAGGTCCCAACACTGTGGGGCATGACCCTCTACAGGGGCATGGAGGAATGTTCAAGGGGGCACAGCAGGGCCTGGGCCAGCCCACACAAGTGGTGGGGAAAGAGCGCCACCCAGCCCAACTCTGCTCTCACCTCACCTGCTACGCCCTAATCTTTGACCCATCCACAGCTCCTTCCGCAGGCCTGCTCCCACCCCCAGCTCCGACCAGGTTTCCCCCTTGCCCGGGAGACGCAGCCCCGCTCCTGACCCTGGCTCTGAGTGGGGCATGACCCTGAAAAGTTTGGGGACCAGTGGTCTAGGTTTACTTGGCCCTGCCACAGCGCAGGTGGCTGGACTCGACCTCTCAAAGTCCCTTTCTGCCCTACATTTCTATAAGAAGATTTCAAGATTGTCACTGTGTGTGTCAACCTGAAGCTTACAATGTCTGCTGAAAGAAAAGGAAGAAAAGGAGTGCTAGTGGCACCTTAAAGACTAACCAATTTATTTGAGCATAAGCTTTCGTGAGCTACAGCTCACTTCATCGGATGCATTCAATGGAAAATACAGTGAGGAAATTTATAGACACAAAGAACATGAAAAAATGGGTGTTATCATACACACTGTAAGGAGAGTGATCACTTAAGAGGAGCTATTACCAGCAGGAGAGCGGGGCAGGGAGGGAAACTTTTGTAGTGATAATCAAGGTGGGCCATTTCCAGCAGTTAACAGGAACGTCCGAGGAGCAGTGGGGGGTGGGGGAAATAAACACGGGGAAATAGTTTTACTTTGTGTAATGACACATCCACTCCCAGTCTCTATTCAAGCCTAAGTTAGTTGTATCCAGTTTGCAAATTAATTCCAATTCAGCAGTCTCTCGTTGGAGGCTGTTTTTGAAGTCTTTTTGTTGTAATATTGCAACCTTTAGGTCTGAAATCGAGTGACCAGAGAGATTGAAGTGTTCTCCGACTGGTTTATGAATATTATAATTCTTGACATCTGATTTGTGTCCATTTATTCTTTTATGTAGAGACTGTCCAGTTTGACCAATGTACATGGCAGAGGGGCATTGCTGGCACATGATGGCATATATCACATTGGTGGATGTGCAGGTGAACGAGCCTCTGATAGTGTGGCTGATGTGATTAGGCCCTATGATGGTGTCCCCTGAATAGATATGTGGACACAGTTGGCAATGGGCTTTGTTGCAAGGATAGGTTCCTGGGTTAGTGGTTCTGTTGTGTGGTGTGTGATTGCTGGTGAGTATTTGCTTCAGGTTGGGGGGCTGTCTGTAGGCAAGGACTGGCCTGTCTTCCAAGATTTGTGAGAGTGATGGGTCGTCCTTCAGGATAGGTTGTAGATCCTTGATAATGCATTGGAGAGGTTTTAGTTGGGGGCTGAAGGTGATGGCTAGTGGCATTCTGTTATCTTTGTTGGGCCTGTCCTGTAGTAGGTGATTTCTGGGTACTCTTCCGGCTCTGTCAATCTGTTTCTTCACTTCAGCAGGTGGGTATTGTAGTTGTAACAATGCTTGATAGAGATCTTGTAGGTGTTTGTCTCTGTCTGAGGGGTTGGAGCAAATGCGGTTGTATCGCAGAGCTTGGTTGTAGACGATGGATCGTGTGTTGTGGTCTGGGTGAAAGCTGGAGCATTGAGGCAGGAATAGTGGTCAGTAGGTTTCTGGTATAGGCTGGTGTTTACGTGACCATCGCTTATTAGCACCGTAGCGTCCAGGAAGCGGATCTCTTGTGTGGACTGGTCCAGGCTGAGGTTGATGTTGGGATGGAAATTGTTGAAATCATGGTGGAATTCCTCAAGGGCTTCTTTTCCATGGGTCCAGATGATGAAGATGTCATCAATATAGCGCAAGTAGAGTAGGGGCATCGGGGACGAGAGCTGAGGAAGCGTTGTTCTAAGTCAGCCATAAAAATGTTGGCATTCTGTGGGGCCATGCGGGTACCCATAGCAGTGCTGCTGATTTGAAGATATACATTATCCCTAAATGTGAAATAGTTATGGGTGAGGACAAAGGCACAAAGTTCAGCCACCAGGTTTGCCGTGACATTATCGGGGATACTGTTTCTGACTGCTTGTAGTCCGTCTTTGTGTGGAACGTTGGTGTAGAGGGCTCCTACATCCATAGCGGCCAGGATGGTGTTTTCAGGAAGATCACCGACGGATTGTAGTTTCCTCAGGAAGTCAGTGGTGTCTCGAAGATAGCTGGGAGTGCTGGTAGCGTAGGGCCTGAGGAGGGAGTCTACATAGCCAGACAATCCTGCTGTCAGGGTGCCAATGCCTGAGATGATGGGGCGTCCAGGATTTCCAGGTTTATGGATCTTGGGTAATAGATAGAATACCCCTGGAACCCCGACCTGGGGTGTGTTTGTGCGGATTTGTTCTTGTGCTTTTTCAGGGAGTTTCTTGAGCAAATGCTGTAGTTTCTTTTGGTAATCCTCAGTGGGATCAGAGGGTAATGGCTTGTAGAAAGTGGTGTTGGAGAGCTGCCTAGCAGCATCTTGTTCATATTCCGACCTATTCATGATGACGACAGCATCTCCTTTGTCAGCCTTTTTGATTATGATGTCAGAGTTTGCCAGCAATGCCCTCTGCCATGTACATTGGTCAAACTGGACAGTCTCTACATAAAAGAATGGACACAAATCAGATGTCAAGAATTATAATATTCATAAACCACACTTCAATCTCTCTGGTCACTCGATTTCAGACCTAAAGGTTGCAATATTACAACAAAAAGACTTCAAACACAGACTCCAACGAGAGACTGCTGAATTGGAATTAATTTGCAAATTGGATACAACTAACTTAGGCTTGAATAGAGACTGGGAGTGGATGCGTCATTACACAAAGTAAAACTATTTCCCCGTGTTTATTTCCCCCGCCCCCCACTGCTCCTCGGACGTTCCTGTTAACTGCTGGAAATGGCCCACCTTGATTATCACTACAAAAGTTTCCCTCCCCGCCCCGCTCTCCTGCTGGCAATAGCTCCTCTTAAGTGATCACTCTCCTTACAGTGTGTATGGTAACACCCATTTTTTCATGTTCTTTGTGTCTATAAATTTCCTCACTGTATTTTCCATTGAATGCATCCGATGAAGTGAGCTGTAGCTCACGACAGCTTATGCTCAAATAAATTGGTTAGTCTTTAAGGTGCCACTAGTACTCCTTTTCTGTCTGCGAATACAGACTAACATGGCTGCTACTCTAAAAAAATGTCTGCTGAGTCAGTGCGAAGTGACAGAAGCAGCTACAACCACGGTTGAGAGATCTTTTTGTTTAGAATATCAGCAGGTTCAATTTCACTGGGATTCACAGTCTATCATCATCCATTTTGACTTTATGAATTTCACACGAGTGGTGTACAGCTATAGCAGGGCATGCATTTATGCCATACCAAGAGTCCTAAACCATTGTGATACCAGAGGTAACTCAACCAATCACCACACTTACTTTACAGCTAATATGAGGAAGACTGCACAGATGGTGGATTATTTGGCCCAACAGCCACCACCCCTTTGGGATGGCATGGGCTTTCAGCTGATAGAACGAACAATTCTCATCCATTCTTCCCAATACTATAAAAGCCTCCCTTTTCTGAAAAAATGTTTGAAAAGACAGCAAGTGAACAGAGAAAAAACCCTTTCCTGACATTTTGGGATCTTGGAGTTATAATCCAGTTTATGGAAGTCGCCGTTCATGCTTATTTTGTCTGTATATAGTCTGCCTAAGAAGCTTGGTGGCCAACATGGCCTCCACTCTGGGACATTTAAACTAAACATCATGTGAAAAGTGTTAATGATATAATACATTACATCCTCAATATAAAAAGACAATCTTTAAATAAATAGGGCTTATGTCCTCTTTAGCTTCTTTACGATGAAAAGTTTTTGCCATCAGAAAAAGTTCCCCACATCTCATCCTCAACTGTTCCTTACATTAGAAATTCAAATCTGGTATATCCTGGGACACTAACATGACTCAAGAATAAGTGGAATTAGGATTATCACAAAAGACTGAAATCTCAGTAATTGAGAGGGTAACAGTCTTATACTAAGGTGTAACGATTTAATCAAAAGGATTTAAGTCACTCGTAATCCTGATTTAAATCAGCAAACAGGAAACCTTAATTTAAATAACCAGTTTTAATTTTGTTTTGCTTTTGTACTGTAATTATTTTTCCAAAACAAAAGATAATTCTCACTGGTTGGTAACCATTAAAATATGTTGATTTGCAACTAAATATAGCCTTTACATTAAATCTGGTACTTCTTTTTGCTAGCCAGGAAGATACAGTGTATCTACCTACATTTAACATATTTATTCAAATTAATTTTTACTTTATTGTTAGAACATGGTGAATGACCTCTCATTAACGAGTTTAAAAAAACCCTAATGATTTGCGCCAAGCTGCACTAGATGGACATTGGAATGCAAATAAAAAAATAAAAACATTTAAAAATAATTTTTATTTTAACTAAGAACAATCAAAATATGCTTTGCATTTAAAACTGATTAAACAAACAAAAGAGGTATTATGTTCAGTTAGCAAATTGGATAGTTTCCTTCAGCACTGAAAACTTGCAGAACTCATCCTCATATCATAATTTGATTCATAAATTGGAAGAGGAAAATAAACTTTCCTGCTTTCTCAATTTCTGTTTGGTTTCTTAACTTTGAAACAAACTAGTCATTAAACTGAACTAGTTGAATAAGCTGACATGTAGAAATTCTCACTGCACCTGCAGAAGAGGCTACTACTGTCAATAGCTGGTTTAGCACATCAACAAAACTGTGGTTTTAAGTGCTCAACCAGTGACTTCCACTAGTTCTGTGGTATGGCTTTGTTTAAAACTCTAGCAGAAAACATTTTTTATTTAATTCCAATTTTAATAGCTTATAGTAAATTTAGGCCTTAGTATATATTGTCATAATTTTAAGTAGATTTATTTTAAAAAAAGAATCCTGTTTTTATTTAAATAAAAACAGTTTTTTAATTTATTTTCATCCACTTAGTTTAACATCTATTCCTAAGGCCTTGTCTTCACCAGTAAAAAAGGTTTTGTGTTTTTTTTAAAACCTTGGAGCAGCTAACATGTATGAGCTACCCTAAGCAAGAAACAAATGAAGACAGGGCACTTTAAAGTTTTACACAAGGTGAGCTAGGTGAGGTCAGCCCCAGGCAGAAAGATAATGCTGGCGTAGCCTAGTTTACCTTGCAGTAAAACTTAAGTGCCTTGTTTTCACTGTTTCACTTGGGATAGGTCATGCACAATAACTGCCCTGAGGTAAAATTATATTTATACAATACGCACACACACCCCTTTTTTACCATTGATGACAAGGTTTAAGAGTCTGTACTCCACCCACTACAGGTAAGTTGATCACTCCTGCACAATAGCACTCACAATAAATATCTTTCACACCACCACCACCAAGCTGTCAACAAACCCAGGGAAGACCAAACTTCATTCCTGAATATTTTTAAGATTAAAACAAGCAAGAAAATAAAACTTACTTTTCAGGGCTTCTTTATATAACCACCAACACGAAAGGGCACAACACTAGTTTTAAAAAATCCTTTGCAGATCACCTTCTAAAGGCAGATTCTAGAATATTTCCAGGCAAGATCCTCTGAAGGACAGTGACATGCTTTGTCTGGAAAAATCCCCTATGCCGAAACAAAAGAAAACCAAAAGCCCAACTAAATGGACAGTATGCTAAGACTAGGTCTATACTATACTAGCACTTTTGCTGGTAAACTTTTGTCAGTCAAGAGTGTGAAAAAAACACCCCCTGACCAAGGTAAGTTTCACCAACAAAAGCACCGGTGTGGACAACGCTGCGTCAGCAGGAGATGCCCTCCAGTTGACATGGCTACTGCTGCTCAACGGAGGTAGTTTAATTATGCCAATAGGAGAGAGCGGCTACACGGGAGGCCTTACAGTGGTGCAGCTGCAGCAGTACAGATGTGCCGCTGTACAGTCTGTAGTGTAGCCATAGCCTAACTCTCTCCCCTGAAAAGGCACAGGCAAAATCCTTCAGGCCAAGCAAGAAGAGATAGTGATATTGGTGATTAGGTGTATGTCCTCAGGAACATAATTGAAGACATTAATTTGAAAACCGCTTTGTTAGTACTTAGATTTCCTTAAATTACAGATCCGCTGTTTAATGTGACTTTTTAAAAAGGAAATAGATTACTCACCACTATTTTTAAAAAGTGAACAGGAGATGGGGCTGCTTACAAATGCAGCGACTCTGGCAGCAGAAGTGGAATAAAAGATAAGAGATGGTGCTTCAAAATAGGGGATAAGGGTGGGGAAACAGAGAAGCCCTTGAGCCAATCTGTCCCCATCTAAAGAATCTGGGGTAGCCATGTGAAGGGAGATGAAAGAGAAAGAAAACAAAACACTACCGCAACTTTACCTGCAGGAGCGGCAGCTTGAGAGTGAAGCACATTAGAAGGAGAACCTGGGTGCCCTTGCTTAATATACACACAAACTGGTGGGAAACACGTGTCTTATTTATGTGTGACAGAAAACAGATAGCAAACACGTAAGCTTTACTGTGTAGTTCTGCTATTTTTCATATATTAACATAGTTTGTTTTCTTCAGTAGCTAACCTTTAGCTGCATTTGAAGATGTGCTGATTACTTGAAACACATTTTCGGTTTAAACACCACAGAAGAAGAAAAAAAGTGGATAGTGTGGGACTAAGGAGTTGGAAAAGAATGAGAACCACTAGTGTAAGAAATCTGTAGTCAGACAGAAGAATAGATGCACAACAATCTGACCTACTGGGTATTTTCTGCAGAATGGAATCCATGATCCCACCATCTTCTACAGTCCTTGAATTCAGAAGTTCTTCCTGTGCCAGGGGAGAAATAAGGATCTGAAACATTAAGAGCCTCAAGTCTTCTCCATTTGAAGCCTAACTTCTTAGATGTGAAATCAACTGCAGAATAGAGTGCTACCATAAACTGCACGTAGTTTCTACATCCCAAACGAGGATTCTATCAATTTTTTCCTAATATTCTTTGCTAGAGTTAATTATATAAATTAGAGTCCAGTTGGTGAAGCACATATGACTGTTATACAAAAATTAAACTTCTTTTGTGTGACTAAAATACACAAGGAGGAAGCAAAATTGGTTCTAAAAGGGGAAAATGAGGAGGGGAAAAAATCTCGTAGCAGAAATACAGACATTCTGGCCATTGTGAGAAGGGTTTATCCATCACTCTGGTAACAACTGGTTTGCAGGGAAACTGTTGATTCCAAACAAATCAACTGAAAAATTTATCCCAGACATTTAAATATTAGCAAATCTAGTCTGTATAGCTTTCATCTTCAGTGATAATCACTACTTGGATGGCTGCAAATATTGTACAATATTTCTATTTACATTTTCGAAGTTAAATAACGAAGTTATACAACACTGCACAGCATACTTAGACACTGATCAAGCACACTGGGTCAAAACTTTGGTCCAGTTATTTTTTATATATTTTACATCATATATATTATGGTAACACACAAAGGTTCAAACTAGTTTTGAAGCGCCATTGTACTAGGAACTGTACAAATGCATAACCAAAAGTATTTATAAGCATGCATTTTGTAGATTAATCCTGGTAGTAGTTTATCTAGTGCAACAGATGTTCCCAAACAGATGAGTCCCTATGTTAAAACGCCTTATGAATTCACCACGAACAGGACTGGGCCTGTGGTTATTTTAGCAAAAAAACAAATTACTAACATATAGAAAACTACTAAGCTTCTGAAGTTTCATTTCTGATTCAACATGGAAATACAATACCACATGATATTCATGTTAATGTGTCAGTGGCTACCAAAAATAGATTATTAAAACCACAGGGGGTTTTTTGTTTTTTAACATGCTATATTTTTGTTGTCAAAATACGGAATGTTCACAGTTTGCTATCCTGCAACGATTTAGGGGAGTGAAAACAGTAGCAAAGTTCTCTCTACACTACTGAGGCCTCAACACAATTTTATCCAGCTATAAGACTCAAATCTATTGCCCTACATTCATGGCTTTTTTCAACAGAGGTAAATATTCAGTCTGGTTCTACCTGTCTTATATTCAGAACTTCCACCAGCCACTATTTTCAAATGAGTTAATACATACCAGATGAATGTGCTCTGTCTAAATAGACCCGCAGGTTGATGCATGTCGAAGCAGTTTTCTGTCACTTACATTAAAAGAAATCACATAATGTGTATCACCAAATCAAGAACTAAAAAAATAAAATAGCAGGTTGGCTTTTCAAGAATAGCTTCAAAGAGGTACAAGTGATGATAAAAACTTTTCAGCATAGAAAAGTATCCACTGTGAAGAGTACTAAAACCAGTCATTCTTTAAACAGTCATTTTCATTAATTATAATGATACTTCTACTCTATGTACTTACACTTATATTAAGCCTGTTAACTTTATATAATTTTAAATGCAACTACTATGGTCCTGAGGACCCTATATAGTCCTCTCTATAAATTTTACTAATTTATTAGTGATTGTGATTCTTCATATTTGCTCCAACTATACGCTGTACTTATCTGCATTTATTCGCTCTTTTTGGCAACCTTTTTCCCCTTAAAAAAATCTATTTTAAATATAAAGACATATACAGGAACACTACAAGAGTTCCTGGAATTCCTCCCTTACAAGGATCCCACTATTTAAGGTGAGGATCCCTGATGATTTATCTGGAACACAGAAAAATGCAGGGATTTGAAAGAAGAGCTCTGTAGTGCTCAAAAGCTTGTTTTTTCCACCAACGGAAGCTGGCCCAATAAAAGATATTACCTCATCCTGGCCTCTCTCAGGAATCTGAAATTGTAAGTTTTAATGTTGGGCTCTGATATACTATCTTTTAAGGATAAGTAGGCTCCATGTTCCTGAAATGCAGGCATTTCCATATGAACAATCTAAACATTTTACAGACATGTACAGTGACAGTACTAAGGAGTCATGTGGTAGAAATTCCTCTGCCTAGTGCAATCAATATCAACTTGGGCCATACGCCTGCGAACACCGAAGTACCCGCATAGGTTTACTCACATGCGAGGTCCGGTCATACATGTGAATTTCCACACACGTATCAGTATCCTCTATGTTTGGCACATTGTCCTGTAACTTTATATTACATGTAATGATTTGCAGTTCATATTTTACTCATCTAAATTTTGTATTTCAGATACATTGAGAAGCATTAAGTTGGATAACCCTCACTCCGCGCCCCTTCTCTGATGCCCCGCCCCACTCACTCCATCTCCCTCCCTTCATCACTCGCTCTCCTCCACCCTTCCTTACTTTCAGCAGGCTGGGACAGGAGGTTGGGATGTAGGAGGGGGTGTGGTCTCTGGGTTGGGGCTGAGAGGTTCAGAGTGTGGGAGGGGCTACGGGCTGAGCCTGGGGCAGGGGTTGGGGTACAGGCAGGGATTTGGGTGTGGGCCCAGGGCTGGGGCAGGAGATTGGGGTGCAGGAGGGGATGTGGAATTCTGGCTCTGGGAGGGGTCTCGGGAGCGGCTTAGGGTGCAGGGTGTGGGCTTTGGAGGGGATGCAGGGCCGGGGCCAGGGTGCGGGTAGGGTTCAGGCTGTGGGCAAGGTTTAGGATTGCAGGCTCTGGTCAGGTACTGCTTATCTCAGGCAGCTCCCGGGCGGCAGCTCAGCAGGGCTAAAGCAGGCTCCCTGCCTGCCCTGGCCCAGTGCTGCTCCCCGGAAGTGGTTGGCATGTCCAGCAGCAGCTCCTGGCGGGAGAGGGGGTGTACAGGCTGCTCCATGCTCTGCCCCCATCCACAGGCACTGCCCCTGCAGCTCCCATTGACTGTGGTTCCTCATTCCCCACCAATGGGAGCTGCAGGGGCAGTGCCTGCATGCGAGGGCAGTGTGCGGAGACAGACCCTCCCTCCCCCCAGGAGTTGCTGCCGGACTTGCCAGCTGCTTCTGGGTGCAGCATGGCGCTAGGGCATTTCAAGCTAGACCAATAAGCCTATTTACACTAGGGATGTACATAACTTTTTAAAAAGTTAACTGTTTAATTTTAATAGTTTATGTAATTTAAATCAGTTAACTGATTAAATGGAGAAGGCCACGGGGACAAGGGTTGTGCTGGCCATACCTGGGTGTTAACCATTAGGGTTGGTTAACCGGTAAGACTGATGCTTACTGGTTAACCATTTAGTATTTTACACTAATAATTACCCTAATTTAGATGTTTGCCCTTTGATGGATATGCTCCAGCTGTATCCAAGCTTCTACTGACTCACTGTACAGCATGCAGTAGTTAAATGGTTAAAAACTGATATCCATCAGAATAAATTTCTGGTGGAAAATGATAAGAGAATTAATCGCATTGCCCAATGTTCTATCCATAAATCTGTTCTCCTTCTCGCTTCCCCCTCCTGTCTGAGACTCTGGAACAACAGTAGGGGTTAGGAGTGTGTCTTCCCACTAGTAGCGTACACGAACGTCAGTTGTCCGTCTGTCATGGTCCTTCAATCTGACAGAGGAAAAAGCAGCACATTCTGAAAAGACCCAAATGGGGTAGGAAATGTAGATGCCTATGTTCACATTTCTATTAGAAACGTGAGCCAGAATTCGTTATATGGAGCACTGAACTTATATACAAAAATCTGGCAGTAAACAAAGCAACAGCATATAGAACTACTAGATCAAAATTTGCGGTATGGAATTACAGAACTCTGGGATGTTAGTTCCATTCAGCTGTGCTTTGCCTTTTAATGAAATACTGTACTCCAATCCTTCTAATGGGCAATGAAGCTACTTCTAGACCCAGAGACAAGTTAACATCAGAGAAACCTGTAAAGCACAAAGCCTATATACACACATACTTCTAAAATTCAGTTGAAAGGGCTTTATAAGATGGAATCTATTTTACACAAGTTGTCTATCCAAATAGGGTAACTCTGGAAGGAAAAAAACCCCCTCAAATTAAAGTCAATCTGTAGCTGGAACTTGCCTTTTAGATTGCCCTCACATGTGCAATGAAGCTGGCTGCCTACATGTGATTTTGACTTCTCTAGGATTAAATCAGAAAATTAAAAAGCACAACCCAGCACTCAGGATCATCATATCAATCTAACACTTGTGGCTTGGAAGACTCTGGCACCCAATCAATTAACATATTACATGATAAACAATATTTTTTGATGAACAATGCCAGCAGGCAACTGTGCTATTAATAGGTAAACAATACCCCCAAAAAAGAAAGGCTGCGGGAGAAAGAGGGGCAAAATAGCATAGCACCCTCCATCCCCACACCTGCAGCAGACAGGAGACTGAAGAAGGTAGAGCAGTAAAGACATCCCACTTCCTCTGAAGGGGTGTGTGGAGTACAGCACAGTAGACTTAGGAGGGAAAGGAGAGAGATTCTCCGCACTTCCAAAGCTGATGAGGGAGAAGGGTCTGAGTTTTAGAAACTTAATAGCTGAGATGAAAGAATCCCCCAACAAGGCTCAGAGACAGCATGTGAGTAAGCATACCCTATTCCTTTGCAGAGAGGGTGGGAATAAATTTCTCACAAGGGCATAGCCCCATGACTTATAAAGTCAAAGCAGTGTTTTGCTCTAGGATTATGTGATCAAATGCACTGGAATTGGATTATGTTCATTTCCTTTCCTTGACTGTTTAACTAGAGATGTTAAGAGGAGCTTATTTCCAGTCTTTTTCAAACTATATAATCTTGCTTTACAATTCTGGTGCAGAGACTATATTCAGTTTTTAATAGCAGGGCAAATTTGCAACATCACAGTTAAAATCCTTATTGCTTAAATTTTAATTAAAATTGTTTAAGTGAATTTATTTGAAACAAAAAAACAAAACCAAAAAAAGCAAGTCACCTTTGCCCTGTGCTCATAACCCCACATGATTATACTGTTGTACAGAAGTTTCTTGCCCTAGACCATTTTCTGCGAGTAAGGGTAATCAAACCTCATTTTGTCATATGACAATACAATAACTGAATTAATTACCTTGCCCTGTTTTCTCCACTCCATTACTTTCCCCCTGTAATTATATGCACATTATAACAATACTTCTATAATAGTAATCAATTATAGTAATAAGTGGGCCTGTTAAGAAGGAAAAGCTTGTGAACTCAAACTAGCTCCAGCACCTGCCCATTCCCCTCTGGAAAAGCACACAGACATCTACTGATTCCATCATATTAAAATTGTATATGTAACTATGCATAAACCATAAATGCAACATAATTCACTCAGATTCATAAAAATCTGCTATTAAGTCATTATGCACTACCTAGTTATTACCAGTTGTATGCTATGTAAACTGACTTGCCATTTGAGACCCACATGTAATACTGTCCCATCACTCCACAAGTGTCTCAGTAGTCCAATAAACCGTATTCAGAGACCCACAACAATTTCGGTATATGAGCATGTGGCATCCATTTCAACTTTTTCTTCAGAAAAGCAAGTCACTGTAGCTGCTTTTAAAGATTTTGTGTTTATAGTAAAGATAGATCAGAAATCTGGAAAGACATTTCAGAACAGGAAAGATTACTTACTAGAATTTCATTGGTTATAACTGATCTGAACATTCATTCAGATTCATAATAGACCAAATCCTTATTCCCTACCCACAATTAGGAAGTTAATACAATTCTTACTGTTGATGCAGACAAAAAGCTTCTATCTATGGAAAAGCAAAGGGAAAAACTTAACTCCAGTATTTTTAAATGGTATTTGTGAAGTCCTAAAGGATCTGATTGCTAAGTGATTAAAAATGAATTCAACATTTTTCTAATGATGAAACCTCCAAACAAAGTCTTAAAATTTCACCACATACCAATGTTATAAGCAAGCTAGTAGCAGTGGTCAATTATATCTCTGTCCTTGCCAAGTATTCACTGTCTCTCCCTCCCCCTCGCAAGGTTTAAGCAAATTATTTACACACACAATTGCTGTGATTGAATGATTTTAATTGCTAAGTGACATCAGGGAAAGGGTTTTTTTTTTTTTCTACTGAAAACACTGTACTTTAGCACAGATGAAAATGTCATCTGCGGGGTTTTGTTTTAATGTTATCCTCATAACATTTTATTTTGCTTGATTTGATACCTAGCTATACAACAACAACAACAGCATAAGCATAATTTTTTTTTAATACTTTTTTTGCATAATTTTATGGAAAAAAGATGTTAAACACCCCTGCATCCTAAACTTTACAAGTTCCAATGTAGCTGTTAAGTGACTGGAATGGTGAAAACTGTTCCTCATTTTGTCTTAAACTTGATACCCAAGTAATTCAAGGGTCCTACCAGTCTGCACATTTTCCACACACATACTTACACTTTAGTCTTGCTGATCAAGTTAGGATAATCTTTCTAACTTTGAAATTTCTACTTAACAATGGTTTAAACAAAAGTATAAAATATTCCATTATGATATAAACTGCAATTCCTCCTTAAAACCAGGTTTTATAATCCTAATATCAACTAAAGCTTAAACTATCATGGAAAGCACTATTATTTGTTAAGGGTTTTTCTCATATGGGTTATGTGTCAAATAGATTTAACCCCAGAAATGTAACATGATCTTATAATTATTATGACTAAATTACAACTTTTAAAGTAGACAGACATCAGAGTAAGGAGACCAGGCAATCATGGATTCAGGTTATGTACTCAATTAAAGGGAAATTAATAGAATACAATAGTTTTTTCTCTATCAGGAGAAAATAACTGACTTCATTTCTGTTTTAACAACTGACACTAGTTGACTAATCAAGTTGTATTTTTGTTTCATATGACGACACTTACTAACCCATCCTCTAACAAATGCAAAATAAAACGCTTAGCAGCTGCGAGGTGAACAGAAAAGCTGCTCTATATAGTAGCCAGGATCCGCACTACAGGCCTTCCTCTAACTCTGAAACTCATTTTCTACTGCAGAATGATGAAAAGACACTGCACAGTACAAAACCACACATTTAGGATTCAAAGATGCCCAAGGAAATACATTTTTATAGGAACAATACATTCTTATGAGGAAAAAAGAGGAGCTGTAGGAGTTAAACCAAGTCACAGGTAAATTAGAGATGAGAGCTGAAAAAGCTGACAATCTTTTTAACAGAAAGAAGCCCTTAAGACTCAGAATAAGCTTCCTTAAAAAAAAAATCTTCCCCACATGTACCTGCATTTACCATTAAGTATTTTATTAAATTTAATAAACCCAATAAGGCACACTTTGTACCACATTAATGCATACAATAGAACCCTTATTTTATGAACTAACTTGGGACTGAGCTCATAAAAATCAAAAAGTTAATAAAACTGGTCTGGAAATTATAGTAGATATGGTGCACAAATTGCAGTATGGACCTTACAATAATGAAGAAATTAAATTTTATTATCTGGTCCATTTTTTGTTGTCCCAGGCTGACTGACAATAGGATTTTTCCTAGCTTGTGATAATGCACTAGGATAACAGCTTTACAAGTGGAGTCCTAAAGGTTTTCATTAAACCAGCCAAAATCTCTTGGGGAGAACCTGGCCAGGGTCTTAGTTTCTTAACTAAAAATAAAACCCAAGGAAATAAGTAGTCTATTTAACAAGGAAAGAACCTTAAAAATGGCTATTCTGAAGTCATTGTACAGTAAGGTGTCCTTAACAGCAGAGAGGCTTGAAATGTAGAGACACACATTATGTGTTTTATCTTAAGAGTGGCCAACAGGCTTGGAGTTTCTGGAACCTAAAGACTAGGATTAAAAACTGGGAGGAAAAATTTAAAAATCGGAAAATGCTACTAGAAGCCCCCAAACCCACAAATCGAGGCAGAAGGTTCAAAGGAAAAGGGGGGGGGGAGAGAGAGATGGACCTGGTTTAGAGGAGAAATGAAAGCAACAATAAAAAAAATATATATACATAACAAATGGAAGAAAGGGGGAAGTTGATAGTAATAAACATAAATCAGAAGCTTGAACTTGTAGATAATTGATAAGGGAAGCAAAGAGACACAGAAGGCAAAATCTATGGTCAGCAGAATTCAAGACAATAAGAATGATTTTTTTTTAAAGTTCGTTAGGAACAAAAAGAATACTAACAATGATATTGGTCCATTACTAGATGGAAATGTTAGAATTATCACTGATAATGCAGGAAAGTCAGAAGTGTTAAATAAATATTTGTTCTGTATTTAAACAGACAGATGTAGTCATGCCACTCTTTCCATTCCACCAGTATCTCAGGACAATGTTAAACAGCAGCTACTAAGTTAGACATTTTTAAATCTGGAGGCCTAGATAACTTGCATCTAAGAGTTTTAAAAGAGCTGGCTGAGGAACTTGCTAGACCATCAATGTTGATTTTCAATAAGCTTTGGAACACAGGGGAAATTCCAAAAGGAAAAACGGGATAATGACAGGCGAAAAAGCTGAAAGCACTCTATTAATAAAGAATTAAAGGACAACAATATAATTAATGTCAATCCATATGGGTTTGTGGAAAACAGAACCAGAATTAATTTTTTTTAAATTTTTTAGATTTTTTGACTGATAAAGGTAACTGTGTTGATGTAATTTACTTAGACTTCTGTAAGGCATTTGCCTTGGTACTGCACAACATTCTGATTAAAAACTAGAAAGATATAAAATTAACATAGCACACATGAAGTGGACTAAAAGCTGGATAACTGAGAAGTCTCAAAATGTAATTATAAATGAGGCGTTAGCAACAAATGGATGTTATTCCCTAGTGGGGCCCTGCAGGGATTGTCGGTTTTCAGCCTTAAGCTATTTAATGACCTAGAAGAAAAGAAAAATCACTACTGATCAAGTTTACAGATGACACAAAAATTAGGAGAATAGTAAATAATAAAGAGGTCAGGGGATACAGAGCAATCTTGATCTCTTGGTAAACTGAGTGCAAAACAAACAATATGTTTTAATTAGGGCCGTCGATTAATTGCAGTTAACTCAAAAATCAATCACAATTATTCGCAGTTTTAACTGCACTGTTAAACAATAGAATAACACTTGATATTTATTAAATATTTTGTATGTTTTTCTAAATTTTCATATATTATATTCTGTGTTCTAATTGAAATCAAAGAGTATATTATTTATTACAAATATTTGCACTATAAAAATGATACAAGAAATGGTATTTTTTCAATTCACCTCATACAAGTACTGTAGAGCAATCTCCTAGTTGTGAAATGCAACTTACAAATGTAGATTTTTTTTTTTTGGTTACATAACTGCTCAAAAAAACACTTCAGAGCCTACAAGTCCACTCAGTCCTACTTCTTGTTCAGCCAATCGGTAAGACAAACAAGTCTGTTCACATTTACAGGAGATAATGCTGCCCTCTTCTTATTTACAATGTCACTAGAAAGTGAGAACAGGCATTTGCATGGCACTTTTGCAGCCAGCATTGCAAGGTATTTACATGCCAGATATGCTAAACATTTGTGTGTCCCTTCATGCTTCAGCCAGCGTTCCAGAGGACATGCTTCCATGCTGATGATGCTCATTAAAAAAATAATGCGTTAATTAAATTTATGACTGAACTCCTGGGAGGAGAATTGTATGTCCCCTGCTCTGTTTTATCCACATTCTGCCACATATTTCATGCTATAGCAGTCTTGGATGATGACCTGGCACATATGGTTCATTTTAAGAACACTTTCACTGCAGATTTCACAAAACGCAAATAAGGTACCATTGTGAGATTTCTAAAGGTAGATACAGCACTCAACTCAAGGTTTAGAATCTGAAGTGCCTTCCAAAATCTCAGAGGGACAAGGTGTGAAGCATACTTTCAGAAGTCTTAAAAGAGCAACACTCAGATGCAGAAACTACAGAAGACAAACCACGAAAAAAGAAAATCAACCTTCTGCTGGTGGCATCTGACTCAGATGATGAAAATAATCATGCGTCGGTCCCCACTGCTTTGGACTATTATCAAGCAGAAGCCATCATCAGCATGGACACATGTCTCCTGCAATGGTGGTTGAAGCATGACGGGACATATGAATCTTTAGCGCATCTGGCATGTAAATATCTTGCGATGCCAGCTACAACAGTGCCATGAAAACACCTGTTCTCACTTTCAGGTGACGTTGTAAACAAGAAGCAGGCATTATCTCCTGCAAATGTAAACAAATTTGTTTGTCTAGCGATTGGCTGAACAAGGAGGAGGACAGAGTGGACTTCCAGGGGCTAAAATTTTACATTGCTTTATTTTTGAATGCAGTTTTTTTGTACATAATTCTACATTTGCAAGTTCAACTTTCTTGATAAAGAGATTGCACTGCAGTACTTGTATTAGGTGAATTGAAAAATACTATTTCTTTTGTTTTTTTTACAGTGCAAATACTTGCAATCCAAAATATAAAGTGAGCACTTTACACTTTATATTCTGTGCTATAATTAAAATAAATATATTTGATATAGAAAACAAATATTTAAATAAATGGTATCCTATTATTGTTTAACAGTGTGATTAATCACAATTCATTTTTTAAATTGCTTGACAGCCCTAGTTTTAATATAGCAAAATGAAAACGTATACATCTAGAAACGAAGAACGTTGGCCATACTTACAGGATGGGGGACTCTATCCTGGGAAGCAATGACTGAAAAAAAATTGGGAGTTGTGGTGGATAATCAGCTTAAACATGAGCTCCTAGTGTGACGCTATGGCCAAAAAGACTAATGCAATCCTTGGTTGTATTAAACAGGGGAATCTTGAGTAGGAGAAGAGGTTCTCTTATCCTGATATTTGGTGCTGCTGTGACTGCTGCTGGAATACTGTATCTAGTTCTGGTGTCCACAATTCAAGAAAGATATTGATAAATTGGAGAAGGTTCAGAGAAGAGCCACAAAAATAAATTAAAGGATTAGAAAACATGCCTCAGTGTCTCAAGAAGCTCAATCTATTAAGCTTAACAAAGAGAAGTTTAAGGTGTGACTTCATTACAGTTTACGTATCTGCATAGAGAACAAATATTTAATAATGGGATCGCCAATCTAGCAGAGAAAGGTATAACATGATCCAGTGGCTGGAAGCTGAAGCTAAACAAATTCAGACTATAAGTAAGGCACATATTTTTAACAGAGAGTGTAATTAACCACTGGAACAATTTACCAAGGGCTGCTGTGGATTCTCTATTGCTTACACTTTTAAAATCAATATTGGATGTTTTTCTAAAATATATGCTCTAGCAATTATTTTTGGCAAGTTCTGTGGTCTATATTATACAAGGTCAGACTTGGTGACTTTGGAATCTACAAATCTACAAAAAATGATCAGGAGATAGAAGGGGGGGGAAAGAGTGCAGAGAAGAACTTTTTGGGCTTGTATATATGGGAAAAGTGACCAATGTACAGAGAGTCTAGAATAAGAGTGTCCAAACAGAGAGTTAATCTTGAATAGCTACAGCACTTGAAATAAGGTAGCCCTCTACCTTATTCTGGAATAACTGCTCCATGTACACAAGCTCCTGTTCAAGATATTAATTAGCAAATGAAAATGTAATAATTTTCACCTTACTTCATAGCAACTAACGTGGGTGCATTCTATCTTCGCTGCATTAGAAGGCAGACATATTAACATCAAAAACTAGAGACTGATAACTGTACACTTAATACCCCAAGAACTTAGTAAGGGGCAAGGTACATTTTAAAACAAAGGGAGGTGTATTTTTGCATTAAAGACAAACATACCCATAAAATACATACACGAGCATCTCCCTTCACACCAATGCTCTGTGCTGCTTACCTATAATACAAACTATAGGGAAACAATATATTTTAACGATGTGATGCAGTAACACTGTTCCAACTTTTTTGGCTATTGTTTTCAAACAGAAAATATCACTGCATAGAATACTGAAGTGTCTATATCAAATGGTAGAGCACGATTCCCTAATCTCTAAAATGTTTCTGCCACTTCTAGTTAGTAAGTGGCTTTTATAGTTTTGTAGCCTCAATTTTCAGTGCCCCAGGCAAGCACTTAACTGATTTGTGAAAAGCCTCCAATATCTAACATGGGCTCGTTAACATGCAGAATTATTTTCCACTGCCATAGCAACAGTGTATGAAATGTTGAGGGTGGGGGGACTGGGGGGTGGGGAGGAACAGGCTCCACAAGAGGATGTTTCAAGTTTATGATAACATAGTATTGATATCTTAGCTGTTTTAAACTAGAGAAGTTCAGGATAGCATTTGTTACTAACCTACTAAAAAATTAAGTTTCCTGAAAGGTGGCACAGGTGAAGGGGAATTAAAATTCAGCCTGCTGATCTGCAGGGACTTATTTTCTAGTTAGTTATTTTGTATGCATCAAGGGCCTCATTTTTAGAAGTGTTGAACATCTGCAGCTCCCACCAGCTTATTCTGACCCCTTGGGTGCTCACCATCTCTTAAAAATCATTTCAATATGCTTTCACTGATCTCAGTAAAAAATAGAGGAAGGCCAAAGTTTTCAACTGTGTCCACCAGTTTTTAGGATCTCCTTTAAAACATCTATTGATCCGTTTTAGACATGGTGAGCACCCAGAAATCTCATTTACTTCAACCAAGGTGCTTTGTATGTTGGGGGGGGGGGGGGAGGGGCAAAAAAAAATAAAAAAAGCCTGGCACTAGTTTTGTAGAGAGCCCAATAAATGAAGCACCAAATTAGTGGACACCGTAAAATACATTGGCCCTAACCCTTACCTGTAAAGTGTGCTTCTGTCAGGTGTGCACTACCAATTAGGCAGAAAGACAAAGCTCAAATGTTTATGTGATTCTCCTCATCACGCTAATGTTTTAGGAAGACTAAGAAAAGAATATGACTAAAGCATATTTAAGAGTAAAAATTTTCACTCAATGAAAGAGAAAGGAATGGGTGAATATGAGAGAGACTTCCAAACTGATACGTTATAACTCAGCTTCCAGGTAAGTATTAAAATATCCTTTTATGCACAGAAAAAGTACCATCAAGCCAAAGAGTTTTAAGAAGCAGCTCACAACAATCCAGGCGAGAAATATTATAGGGTATTGTACAGACTTGCCCAGGAGTAACACCACTAATATCTGAAAACTGTAGTAAACAAGAGACAATTTGATTAGTATATGAAGCAAAGAATCAGAGTAAAATTCTATCTAAATTACATACAAAAAACCATTAGGACAAGGTCAACGTTTCAAAGTACATTACTCAGGAGTTTGATAGTGTCAGAATTAAGGCTAGAAATCCTATTTCTGCCCTTTGACCATAAGCATGATAGTCTAATTATATGATCACATGCTATTTGTTCTGCTCTTGCCTGATTCTGTCCGCAGGACGAACAGTGAAGGAGGCACAGGGCTGCAAGAAGAGAAAGGATGTTTCCTTGTGTTTAAGGCATTGTACTGGAGGGTTCTATTCCTGGCTCTGCAACCCTGTCAGAAGTCTTCCTGCTTACACACTTAGGTTAAAAAAGCAAATGCTGGCATTTTCAAACTTTTGAGTGCTTGACTTTGCAATATTAATGTTCTTTGAGCATGTTTTTGTATGCCATTTGCAAGTGTTTTTAAAGACCCAACTGAAAACACAATAATGCCATAATGTGGAATCACAGTAACTGCCTACATGGGCTGGAGCCCAGGAACTTTAAAAGCCACAGCACAGACCTCCAACAAGTGAGCTACATGAGTACCTTGTAACAGAAGTGGCAGTTATCCTCTGGACACCAAAAAGGGAGTTAGGACACACTTTGCCATTGCCTTACAAGTATTTGATAGACAGAGGAATGAAGGGAATTGGGAATTTTGGATTTATTTCTGTGGGGGGGGTGTGTGTGTGAAGAACAGCATTGCCAAACAAATAGCTTAATCATATTCATTCTCAAAGAAGTATGATTAAGTATTGGATAAATCCTACTGGAGACCTGGGACCAGATTCTAATCCCTGCTACTACCCCTTTATAACATTCCAGATGTGTAAGAAGCTATAAGGGGAGAAGAGGGGCCCACAGAAAGAATCCCACAGCATAGAGCTGGCATGCATACCACTATGCTGCTCCTCCATTGTGGCCTCAACATAGTAGTTTACTGGGAGAAGGAGTGGAAGCACCAGAACATGGAGCACTTCAGTAATTCTGGACTGCAGACAAGCCCACAGGCAGCCAGATAAAGATGCCATAAATTAGAGCAACCTGAGTGCTCCCCTTCCCCACTGCCCTTTTTATCTACTGCCTTCCTGAATGTCAATGGCATGGCAGAAGCCATTCCTGCTGCCATTCAGGACCTGCCACTTCACAAAAATAGGGCTGTGCTTTTCTAGAGTTGGAAATCACAGGCAGCATATCATGCTGTGAGCCACACCTTATTGATTCTGTTTTAGCCTTTTAAAAATAGGACACGTCAGTTTTAAAAATTATCTTAAACTTTTGTGGCTATATTACTAAGAAGGATATAAATCAGTAAGATAATTTTACAAATCCAATTTACTCTTCACTGTGCTTCTTGTGTACTCTCTGCATTAGTCTCAGCTCCTGAAAAAAAAAAATCAAATAAGTCAATTTCCTTTCTGTTCATAATCAATTTCAGCTTCAATGCCAAGGTGTCACACATTACAGGTGAATGTTTGTTTAAAATTGTTCTTTACTGAGTTATTTTAAAATGAACAGGGAAGCATTTCTACAGGTTTAAGAGAAGCTTGTTCTTACAAAAATTAAATATGGGAAAAATGCAAGTTGACAATATTCATTTTAGTGTTTTAAATAGAGAAATATTTGGCTTTTCAAAAAATGCATATACTAATTAGGAATTTGGGGTGGAACTTTGTAAAGGGTGGTGAACACATCAGTTTTTACTTTTATGCATTTATTCTCATCTTTGAAAGTCTCCTTCATCCTCTTTCTTTAACTAAGTGATATTTCAAATTCTGGTACTGTTTGTGACGTTCTTCTGTGACACACATTGGGATCGTATTATTTGGTCATTTGCGTTGCTCACTGAACTAAAGTCTGTGCTTGTCAGAGGGAAGAGAACAACTACTTACATTTCTGCTATCTCCTGCTATCACCAGCAGGAGAGTGAATTTGTGTGGGGGGGTGGAGGGTGAGAAAACCTGGATTTGTGCTGGAAATGGCCCATCTGATGATCACTTTAGATAAGCTATTACCAGCAGGACAGTGGGGTGGGAGGAGGTATTGTTTCATATTCTCTGTGTATATATAAAGCCTACTGCAGTTTCCACGATATGCATCTGAGGAAGTGAGCTGTAGCTCACGAAAGCTTATGCTCTAATAAATTGATTAGTCTCTAAGGTGCCACAAGTACTCCTTTTCTTTTTACATTTCTGTGGCATCATATCACTAATCGCTTTATTCAAATGTTACGTTGTCAGAAGCAATACATTCTTACAGAAGAGGCACTAAAATGACAACACATGGACTTTTTCCCTTTCAAGTTAACACAACGATCATGAGATGAAACAATATAGTTGTAATGTCTACTTGAGTTAAACTCTAATACTATTTTAAAGTAAATCTTCAAAAGCAAGTACATCTGAGATAAACATGTGTGGCACAAAAAGTGTTCTGTCAATATTAGGAAGCAGGATACAGTTAAGACATCTGTGGCTTTTGGTCTATCTGCCTGTAAGGGAATTAGGTCCCAACCTACTGAGTTTAAGTGCAGCTTTTTCAAGCTTGCTATACACTTATTTAATCTATTTTTAATGAATCTGTGGTGGCACTATGAACCAGTGGAATAGAAGCTTTTAATGTTCATGTGTTCTTTTCTATTTCCGCACGACTGACAGAATCTATAAATACAATTATCATGATTTATTACTTTGGGAATGACTTTTTTTTTTCCTTCTTCTCCTACTTTACTTGGATTGAGTTGGGATTTTATTCAGCACTGCAATCATATGCAGGAAACCACTCACTACTGAACTAAAGGTGCTTTTCAGAGTGAACTGCAGTGTTTAGAACTTAAATGCATTTTCCCCCCTTCAAGGACATACTTGAAGAAATTGATATTAATTCTGTCTACCTTAAAGGAGGCCAAGAGTAGAAATAAAATAGTATCCAAGCCACCATTTTTATAGCTGATAAACTGAAATAATAGACCAACAATATGGGATCTGGGGGTCATAGTGGATCACAAGTTAAATATGAGTTAACAGTGTAACACTGTTGCAAAAAAAAAAAAAAAAAGCAAACACAATTTCGGGATATAGCAGCAGGAGTGTTGTAAGACAGACAAGAAGTAATTCTTCCGCTCTACTCTATGTTGATGAGGACTCAGCTCGAGTATTGTGTCCAGTTCTGGGAGCCACATTTCAGGAAAAACGTGGACAAATTGCAGAAAGCCCAGAGAAGAGCACCAAAAATTATTAAAGGTGTAGAAAACATGACCTATGGGGGAAGATTGAAAACATTTGGTTCGTTTAGTCTGGAAAAGAGAAGACTCAGAGGGGCCAATACTTTTCAAGTACATAAAAGGCTGTTACAAGGAGAGAGAAAAATTGTTCTCCTTTAACCTCTAGGATAGGACAAGAAGAAATGGGATTAAGTTGCAGTAAAGGCGATTTAGGTTGGACGTCAGGAAAAACTTCCAGTCAGGGTAGTTAGTCATTGGAATAAATTTCCTAGGGAGGTTGTGGAATTTCCACTGTTGGAGATTTTTTAAGAGCAGATTAGACAAACACCTGACAGGGATGGCCTAGAATCTAGATAATACTTAGTGCCCTGCACTCATGGTAGGACTGAGCTAGATGACCTCTCATAGTCCCTTACAGTCTTACGATTATGAGAATGGTAGGTAAGGATTAGATGAATTCAAGACCAAAAAATGTTGTCTTGGTCTCTACATTGATAAAATGTGTCCAAAGCCCTCCCTAGATCTAGAGGTTGGTCTTTATTACAGATCCTTCTTGATAAAGACACGTACCATATTCATGTTCCCAGTGGCACATATGAACAAAAGCCACTGGGAGATATGGGCCAGCAATTTTTTATGGGCCACCAACTGCTTCTTCTTAAGCTAATGTCGAGTCAAAAACTTGTTCTCTTCTTATCCAATACTGGATACATGAAAAGGAGAACCAAGGTGATCCATATTTTCCCGTGCTACTCTTATGCAGGATAGCTGTTTTTATAAATAAACTATTCCACCTATTCTTCTCAGTTGCTTAATAAGTAAGCTTTTCTAGTACACTGTGCTAAAGGTTTCTTTATTTCCTCAGAAAAGGGATCTGGGCATCACTGCAAACAGATCAGTGATGACTTCTGCTCCGTGTGAGGCAATGGTAAAAAACAAACAAACAAACAAAATGTTAAGCAGCATGAAGAATGGGATTGTGACTACTACAATTAAAATGCTTTTTTCTAAATCAGTGGTGGGGTCTCATCTGCAATACTGGGTATATTACTCATCATCCCATTTCAAACAGGATACAACAGAACTAGAGTGGGTTTCAGTAAAGAGCAGCATGAGTCAAGGATATGAAAACACTTCATATGAAGCAAGGATGAAATGTTGGGACTGTTTATCTTGGAAAAGGAGATGATTAAGAGAGGACAAGATAAAAGTATGTAAAATAAAGAATGGCATAAAGAAAGTGAATCAGGAACTTCTGTTCTCCCTGTCTCATAACACAAGAACAAGGGGACATCCAAAGAAATTAATAGGTGGGAAATTCAAATGCAATTCAAGGAATTGCCAAGGAAATCATTGCCACAGGAAGTTGAGGCCAAGAACTAACAAGATTCAAGAAGGAATGTTAATATCAAGAATATCCAGAATTTATCATCATAATTGAAGATGAAAATTGTGTGAAAGGGATAACGTGCTTCATGGCTTAAATAAATTTAGAATTATGAAACGAGACCTAATATAGGGGTAGAATATTCCACAAGTACCTACTGTGGGATTTTTACACCTACCCCTAAAGCACCTTGTACTGGCCACTGTCAGAGAGACAGTACTAGAACAGATGGACCGTAGGTCCAATACAATATGGCAGTTCCTGTGTTCTCTCCAGATTCCCTAAAACATACTTAACCCAGGGGGAATCTGCAGAGTATATTTGCATATTTAGGCCTGCACAAAATTTCATACTACTTTATGTGATATTTTTATGTCATTTATGTCATGTAAAACTCTATACATACTGTAATTTCTTTCTGATTTTTTTTGTATGCATTAAATACATTGTCCCTTGTCTTAGAAATACAAGATCACTTCTCTGCAGGGCAGATTCATTTAAATCAAAGCAATAAAATCAACTGTAATCCTGATTTAAATCAGCAAGCAGGAAACCTTTATTTAAATAATTAATTTTAATCTTGTTTTGCAATTGTACTTTTAGTTATTTCCCCAAAGTATGGTGGATTCTCATTGGTTGGAAACCATTAAAATATACATATATGTAACTAAACATAACCTTTATGCTAAATTTGGCCTCCCCTCCACCCCCACTAACCAAGATGATAAAGGTACATAATTGTAATGCCAGTAATTACATATTTTAACTTAATTTATCCAGATTCTCAATTTTTACATTTTTATGTTAGAAAATGGTGAATTATGCATTTCTTATTTACTAGATGATTAATATTTTACTTCTGATTTGTATTAAGCTCTATTTGAATGAAAATTCAGATTAGATTACTAATGCACAAAAACAGCATATTTTTATTAAATGTGCTGGCTACATAAGAAAAAAGGTTTATCAAAAATGTTATATATAATGCTGATTTATTAAACAAAGGAAAAATTACTTGTAGTTAGTGAGTTGAATTGACTGTTTCTGGTCACAATGTCCTTCAAGACAGTAGAACTAGTAGACCTCATCCTATCAGAAATAGTGCCTACAGGTCAACTCGTTCCTACTTCTTGTTCAGCCCATCACTAAGACAAACAAGTCTGTTTACATTTACGGGCAATAATGCTGCCCGCTTCTTATTTACGTCACCTGAAAGTGAGAACAGGCACTGGCATAGCACTTTTGTGGCTGGCATTGCATTACATACTAGATATGCTACACATTCATATGTCCCTTCATGCTTCAGCCACCATTCCATAGGATATGTTTCCACAGTGATGACGCTCGTTAAAAAAAATAACGCATTAGATTTATGACTGAACCCCTTGGGGGAGAATTGTACGTCTCCTGCTCTGTGGTTTTACCCACATTCTGCCATATATTTCATGTGATGGCAGTCTTGGATGACGTTCCAGCACATTATTCAATTTAAGAACACTTTCACAGCAGATTTGACAAAAATGTAAAGAAGGTACCAATGAGAGATTGTTAAATCGTGAGTCGAGTGCTGTAGCTATCTTTAGCAATCTGAGAGGGACGAGGTGTGGAACATGTTGTCAGAAGTCTTAAAAGAGCAACATTCGGATGCAGAAATTACAGAAACCAAACCACAAGGGAAATCAACCTTTTCTTGGTGGCATCTGACCCAGCTGATGAAGGTGAACGTGCGTCAGTATGAACTGCTTTGGACTGTTCTCAAGCAGAACTAGTTATCAGAATGGAAGTATGTCCTCTGGAACGGTGGTTGAAGCAGAGAGTTACTGCTTAGTATCATTTTTGGTACTTAACCTAAAATAGATTATAATAAATTTAGGCCTTAACATAAATGTTCAAAGTCCAATTTTAAAATAGGTTCATTTTTTAAAATAGCCTGTTAATTTAAATTTAAAAATTCATTTAAAAAAATCTATTTTTAATCCATCCTTATTCTCTGCCCTTTTTGCTTTCCGTTTCAACATTGTGATGTATTATTTTTCATCATTTCCAGCATTAACTTTTCACACTCCTATCTCTGAATTCTGTTAATCCATTTACACTGACATTGGCTCTCCCTAATGAATTCTCTCTCCATGTCCAATTCCAGATCATCACAATAAACTAGGCAGAGAAGTTCCCCATCCTGCTTTTGTAAACAGGAAAATTAGAACAATATCATATGTTGATCCATAGTGAAATTAGGATTTTTAGATTTACTTGATATTCTTTCAGATTGTTAAAATTAAATTATAAACCTTAAATCTTTAAACTCAGTGTTCACTTTCTTAAGTAAATGCATCTTCATGCACTTATACATATACATTTCAGTAGCGCAGCAGAGATGCATGGACGTAGACAGTAATTATATGCAGAACAAACAGCATATACACAAATATCTGTCATAATGAAGAACTAATCTGCATATACCTTTACAGATGTGCAGAAAATGACTAACGGATAAACTAAAGAAGACCTGCAAAAGGAGGCTTAGGTCCTGCAGACACAAATCATATACCTAACCTTTATTCATTAATAGTCCCCTCTGGGCATGATCAGGGCCAACATTAATAAATGTAATTAATTTCCAAAATACATACTGAATGTCCCCACTATTCAGTTCAACTGAATATGTAACACAAACAACAACAACTTTCTTTAGTTTCTCCAAATAATGCCACTGGCTCCAGCTCTACTATGACATCCCAGAATAATTTTTTCTGTGATATCACAACAATCAAGGAATGCTGCTAAAGCTGACCCATAAGTGTTTTTTCTTGACTTCTCAAATTATTATGTAACCTGAAAGTTCATTTGCCTTCAGAGTAATAGCTGGGACATAAGGCCAAGTAAAGAGTATGAGAGAGCCAATAAAATTGGAACAAACTATGCCCCAGAAAGAAACAAGTTATAAAATGGCAGTGACAACCTAATTAGTGAATTCAGAAGGGACACTATCAATTTACATTTTTAAAATCTCTCATTTTATATACATCCTACTTGTACTACAAACAAACATTAGACTATTAAAAGGGACAGAAATTTTAGAAATCTAATTTTTTTTTCTATTTAGAGAGTTTGTCCAAGCTGCAAAGATGCATTAAACAAAATAGAACAAAACAAAAACCCACCAATGAAAACAGACTAGTTAGTTTCATTTCCAGGATCAAGGTCTCATATTAACCTAATCATTCAATATTTTGGCTGGAAATACAAGGGGATACTTTAAAAATAAAATTAGGTTGTACAAAAATCTAAAACAAATGTAAATAAATATTTTCCTAGAACTTAAAAAGTTTAATTCTATTGCAATTTTATTTTAAACAGCTAGTCTAGTTTTTGGGGGATACATCTGACCCAACAATTTTTTCCCCCCACACTGAGTCTTCCGTGTGTATGTCTTGCAATTGGATAGCTCAGATCTGCCATGACATGACAGATTGATATACCTCTCTGAGAACACGGTCCTTTCATTGTCAAACTATGGACAGCAACATACCTCCACCATAAAAAAAATTTTTTTTTATACACTTAAGAGGGGAACTATTTGACTTGACAGTTAAAGGAAATGAGAAGGCAATATGAACATAAGATCACCTTTCATCCATAAGAATCTCAGAACAATTTACAAATCAGAGCCTAAATATACAAGCCTTCAATATGCACAAATGACCCCCAAAATTGAGTTCAGGAGAAACAGTAAAGAGGGCTTGCAGAACCAGGCACCACTTCACCCAGTGAAAGGCAACCTGCAACTAACATACACAATAGGAAATAATGATAAAAAACTGCTAATAGGATGTCACTTACTTTTGGACTAATGGGTCCCAAAACAGCACTGTATTACAAAATGAGTTTAGTAATTTCATCCAAGGTTAGTGGTTATTTGTCCACATAAAAAAATGCCACGTAGTTTTAACGGTCATATGCAATGTTTTTGTAGCCATGTTGGTCTCAGAATATTAGCGAGAGACATGGCGGGTGAAGTTGGCTTAATAAAAGATATTACCTCACCCACCTTCTCTCTCTATTTCGTAGTAAATTTATTCTGTTCAACGGCAGCCCAGTGGTGGAATTATTGGGGTGCTTCTGGTCAAGAATGGGGTACATAGAGGAAAGAGTAAAACTTTGCAAGGTGCCTGTTCACATTATGTATAGCTCAAACCAACATTAGCAGCTCACGTCCAAGAGCAACAAGAAAAATCTTCACTCTTCCACTATATCAAAATGACAAACATGAATCAACATTATTTTTATTGTCCATCAGCCAAGTCAAACTGCCATGAAAACGGTCCAAGCCAGGCCCAGCACGGCCCACACAAAAAAAATCTACTTGTTTACCCTTTACCACGAAGATGAAAATTAAAACAAAAACTAATCAAAAAACAAACTATTTTCCCAACTACAAAAATACCCTGTCCATAGTAAGCAGAATTTTGTATGGCTGCCTTCTACATAGTCATTTAAAAACACAAGAAGCAGTGACACCTGATATAGCTTTTAACTTTCACGCCCTTTTATTTTACTGACATGATTTACAGTAAGATTTACAATATATTCTTAGATGAGATCAAACTCTGAACAAACACACAGTCCAATCGTTAGTCCTTCTGCATGAATGGGAGTTTTGCAAGCACAAAGACTAATGACCAAGCTTCAACCAGAGTTCTCAGTTACTTACATTGCAACAAAATGTCTTTTCAAGTACCCCTATTTGTCTTTACTTGATGAGAAATTTGTAGATGAATACATTAAGGCAATAATGTTGTTCTTTCCTCTGTTGCTATGTGAAAGACACATACAAAACAGATGAAACAGTGAAACTAAGTGCTGTCAAACCACAAAGTAAATAAACAAAATGAAAAAATTAGAAAAAGTTGTTTTAAATTTTTCATTTATAGTGATCTTGAGTGTTACCTGCAACCCTTGTAGGTAAAAAAAGCTGTTCACACAGAAAAATGATCTTTAAGTTGACAGAGCCTTGTAAATTTTTACGTTAGTCTTCTGTTTACATTCAAGTACCTAGAAAAATTAAAAATGGACCCAAACTGAAATACCATAAGCAAATTTTCACCCCTCATTTCTAATATACTGTTGAAATCACTCAAACATCATTCTGCTGGTTTGTTAACAACAAAACTCCCCCAATCCCTCCAGAAAGCATCCCTGTCATATATTTGTTAAATATATTGTTTGGATAGTTTATCACTGTACATAAGCATTTTAACACAGCAACCCACTCAGTACTTCTAACAAGGGGTTCAGATTCAATTTGTTTTGTGGCTGGGTAACTAGAATCTAACAACTAACTGTCTCTGAATATTTGATTTTTTTTTAATTGGGATGCTCAAAATTTTATAAACACACTAATTAAAATAAAATTAATTTGTACTACAGCATCCTCTACATTGGTTCAAATTTTTTTAAAAAAGTGTTCTGCTCCTTTGATATTTAAAAAGGTCTTTTCAGCAAGAGAAAAGTGTCTATATATGAAAGTGACTATATATAAGAGAAAAATATTTCCTTTTCACTGACTTTTCAATTTTAGCGATCTGAGGAATTAGTTAACAGAAGATACAGCATTATCTAAGATGTGATTTTCAAGTCAATGTCATCTCATTAAGGTTAGACTTATTAGAAACACTAGCATCTGATATTCCTTGATATAGAAATAAATAGTAGTGTTCTACTGATAACAAAAAATAATTTGAATTGTTTATTGCTATGGGAATTGGCAAAATGGTTAATATTTTGTCTTGAAAGCAATGCAACAAAATGCACTGGTAAATTTGGTTTTTTGGTATTTTATTTCTGATTCACTGTTCCTAAATACGAAAGGTTTCAGAGTAACAGCCGTGTTAGTCTGTATTCGCAAATAGAAAAGGAGTACTTGTGGCACCTTAGAGACTAATCAATTTATTTGAGCATAGCTTTCGTGAGCTACGGCTCACTCCATCGGAGCTGTAGCTCACGAAAGCTTATGATCAAATAAATTGGTTAGTCTCTAAGGTGCCACAAGTACTCCTTTTCTTTTTCCTAAATATGAAATTACCCTAATTATCTTCTTAACACTCCTTTCCTTAATAAATTTTGAAATTTAATAAAGAAAGTGATTTCTGGATTAATGTCTCTTTGAAAGCAATCTTCATTTTAAAAACAAAAAAAGAAAATCAGCAACAAAAAGTACAGGTTTCTCCAGGCTCCCTAGCAATAAGCAGTCTCTCCCCCATTGCACTCTAACATAAACTTCTTAGTCTCTCTTTCTATGCAGATCTAATCTGCAAGTCTGTTCAGTACAGACAGTGTACTGCACTGTGAATGGACAGCCAGGTATTTTATGAATGGAGTAGATCACGTGCTCCCAGCACCTCCCCGAGCTGATATTTCCCACATAATTCTGTCAACAAGCAATTTTTAAAAAAAAAAAAAAAAATACAAGTAGACCTGGAAATCCTAACGTTCAAACTTCCTACAACAACCAGTCCGTTGACGTGCAGGAAAAGGCCTCTACAATTTGAAAGGCAGGTTTTGTTGAATGTCAACGGTGATGGTTTAATGGTTTTTTTTTATGAATGGAGATTGTGGTATGCAAATTAGAACGATTCACAAAAAAGAAAACATGGCGACTGCTTCTGCCTCGTTACACCGATACTGAAGCAATTCACCTTCTAAACCACCTCAGTGTAATGCTTCGTGCTTTACAGACTGGAGCTCAGGATTTCTCAAAACTCTTGTTATCCAACTTTGAAAATGTAGTCAATGTTTTAAAAAGAAAAATGCTTTTCCTTAACGAGGTATATCTTAAGGAATGAAGGTTTTATTTAGAGGAATGCATGCAAATAATTTGCCTCCCACTGCCAATGACATTTTTGTCATATAAATTAACTCACTATTAAAAATATTTTTTTTAAAAAGCACACGACTGTTATTTTCCATCACCAAGAGTTGTCTCTGCACTATGACGAGCCACATCACTCGTAAAACAAATTATTAGCAAATGACTAAATTGTAAATCATTATTCTGGAAAGGATTACACAGCCTGTAGCAGTCAGAGCCAACAGTAACCCTTATGCACTTTATACCCTTAAGTGTTTCTGATAACGACTGAGATCAACCCACCGCAAAATACTTTGCGCTTCTGTTTTTCAACGCCATAAGACACATTTACTAGTAGAATATTATTTCTTCCACTCCATCCAAAATGTAAGTATCACAGACTAATAGGATAAATGGGTAGGACAAATATCTAAAAACCACATGAGGCCGACTGATTATCCAAGCTAGGTACATTAAAAATGTACGAGACTTGCTTTTCCCTTAAAAAAGAAGTCACAGCAGCTCATTTAAAAACAAACCAAAAAAAGCGTTAGGGAAAGGTTTAAACTTTATTTGCATTGAGTCATCCAATTAAAATTCAGCAGCAGTCTCCTGCAGGATGAAGCTCCCACACCCTAGTTTCCATGTGCAACATCTAGGAGATAAGATTTGATCCCAGGCGGCATGTGGAAGAGCGGGGTGCACTGTCAGTATGTTTGGACATTAAACCCCCACCGTTCCCCACCTTCAACATGCTACCTGGCCACTTTTTTGTCATGCTGTAATTGCACAGCACTTTCATAGAGACTGGCTCCCAATCTTTATGAAAGAAGCTCCTCAACCACAAGAAGAGACCCTCAGGGTCTCCGTACGGGTACGGACTGATGCGCAATATACACACGGGCACAGACCATCCAAAAAGCTAGAGCAACGCAGCGTTGAAATGCCAAAACGTAAAAGCAGGGGAGCCAGGAAACGGAGGAATCCGACGAAGATTAATAATATTTGCTTACTCGTTGTTAGAAGTCGCCGTCTCTTCGCTCATTTTCTCCTCACCGCGATCCGACAGCGAGATGGAGCAGCAGCAGCACCGACGCAGCCAGGGCGCAGCAAGAACTCACCAGAAACCTCACCATTGTTAACCCCCGGATCTGCCTCCCCGAGGGGAAGCACTAGCAACGCGGCAGGGGCAAGGGCAAGTCTTTCATCCGAGAGCCGCAGGGGACTTGGCTGTCCGGCGCTGGAGCGCAGCCCCCTGCCTCAGCGATGGTGGCAGCCGCAGCCCCTCCGGTCTTCAATGGGAGCAGGCTGGCGCCGGGGGAAGAGGAAGGCTCCCAGCAGCAGTGGACTCCGCGCCGCCGTCCTCCTGCTGCAGCTCATCTCCCGCTGCAGCTCCCTTCCGTGCCCTCCGCCTCCTCGCCGAGCGGGCTCTCCCCTCGCAGCGCGCCCCGGGGCAGCGGGGAGGGGAGCAGCCGCGGCAGAAATTCCTCCGACCAGCAGCGGCCGCGATCCGGGGGGAGCGGGGGAGGAAGGAAGTGGCGGGGGCAAGTCACCCACCCCTCCCTCCGCGAGCAACAGCCCCGAGCGAGGAACAAGCCGGGCGGCCCCGGGGGGTGGGGGTGGGGGTGGAGCGGGGAGGCGCTGTGAGGCAGCTGGGGGGATGGGGCGGCGGGGTGCGTCACGGCTGTTTGTGTGCGGAGAGGGGCAATGGGGGCGAGGAGCCAGCGGGCGTCCCGCGGCGGGGCGGAAGGGAGAAGCCCCCAGCCGGAGGCGGCGATAAGTTCAGCAGCCGCGTTCCGGCCCCAGCAGCAGCAACTCCATTAGCCGCAGCCCCGCGCTCTCCTCCCACCGCCTCCTCGCAGGAAAACTGGGCGGAAGCGTTGACTTCAGGCTCCTTCCGCCGCCACAGCTTAAATCCCACTAACCACGGGAGGGGGCCGGCGGCAGAGAAAATAATCCCCTCGGGCCCCCCCGCCGCTAGAGAGGCCTGCAGCGCCTCCCCTCGCAGTGTCTCCAGGGCAAGCTAGTTTCCTGAAAGTAGTTCCTTCCCTTCCACTCACTTCCCAAGGAGTTGTCAGTGTCACACACACACACTCGCAGAAGCGCGGAGGGATCTATAAAGCACTGCAAGCGACCCCCCCCTCCCCCCGTGTGCAAGATCCTGTGGCTGTATGTATGTGTGCGAGGCAGAACCGAAGAGAGCTAGCAAGAGAGCTGGAGCTGCTGCCTGACTGCCTGCCAGGTCTGGGAGGGTGAGGGCCCAGAGGCTGCAGGGCTATAACGCAACCCTTGCACAGTGTAGGCAACTCGCTTCCAGTCCTGCAAAGTTGGATCGGCCGGTGCTGTTCCCTTCCTGTACGGGCTGGAGTCGTTGGCCGGCAGGGAGGCTGCCCTGGTGCAGCACAAAGCGCGTACATGGCACAGGCTCATCTGTTACTCTGCACATAAAGTGGGCTCTGCTGCCACACTGCAAGGGGGCGGACCGGGTTAATGCACGCAGCGCTAGTGCTGAGGTTGCATTGCTGCACCACAAAACATTGCACGGCATTCATCTAGTTCTGCTGGGCTAAACTGTATTTGCTTCTATTCACGAAGGAGGGAATGGGTTAATCTATAAGGAGCCTGCTCCCATGGAAAGCAGTGGGATTTTTGCCATTGAGTTCAGTGGGAACAGGATGCTGCTCCGGTTACATGCCAATAGCTGCTGCAGAACATGCTCATTGAATGCATTAATCTTCTTGCCAATGCAAGGAATCAATATACTTTCTGTAAACCTGAGCCAATGCTTTTCTGTCCATTCAATCATTTTTTTAATGCATGGATTTGTTTCTGACAGGCTTGGAGGGGGTTTGCTAATAAGCACGAGGTGTAAGATTGCAGACATGGAGGAATGCGGGAAGGGATAGTGTTTGCCGTCAGAGGTTGTTGAAGCGTGGCCTGACACACTTCAAACAAATGCCTCTCCTTCTACAGTACACGCAGGAGGCCTGAGACTGCAATTTATCCTTACTATCAGAGTTCGCATAGACACATGCAAAGTGTGCTTAGTGAATCAAACGTTTCCTCCTTAAACGGTCTTAGAGGCTTGGCAGGCTTCTTTACCAATGTGGATGTAACTCTGGGATATCAGCAACAACAGCACCAATGTCTCTTTGTTTTGTCTTGGGGAGAGGAGGAGGCGACTAGCAGAGGACAGAACTGAATCTTTAGTAGATTATACTTTCAGTGTGTCCTCCTTTACCTAAATTCTTAATTGATGCTGCTTTTAGGAACAACAATAGAATGGAAAATCTAGAAACATGGTTAAATTGTTAAGGATGTGCTATGCTTGGCTTTAATCCATCCAGTTTAAATCCTTGTGGATGCATTATCCATAAAATGCACATTACTCACTGTACCCTTTCAGTTTTGAAGAGAGCCCTCTTTATAATTAGTTTCTTAATTGTGTAAAATCTGGAAGCAGTTTACCTGTGTAGTTTATTACATGATGACAGAAGAGAAACAGTATTAAAAGGTATATACAGTGATGGTGTAGTTGTGTTGGTTCCAGGATATTAGAGAGAGAAGGTGGGCAAGGTAATACCTTGTATTGGACCAACTTATGTTGGTGAGAGAGAGAGACAAGCTTTTCCACTTATACAGAGCTGGGAAGAAGAGCTCTGTGTGAGCTTGAAAGCTTATCTCTCTGACCAACAGAAGTTGGTTCAGTAAAAGATACTACCTCAGCCACCTTGCCTCTCATGAAAAATATATGAAACACAGACTTGGCCTCCTCTCTAAAACAAACACACAATAAAATGGAAGTACTTGTAACTGTTCCAGGATAGGTACACAGGAGGAGGTGGGTTTAAAAAACCCAGCTGTAACCCTTTTCAGGACCTTATATAGTAAACGTGTTACCGTAGAAGAGCTTCTTTGCCTGATTTAACTGAAAATTAGAGATACAATGAAACTTGCTCTAAAGGTTATCTCCCTCTCTTATGGGGCCCCTTATAATTATTCCACATTTCCAATATAATTTTGTTTCACTTCTGTTGGTCAAACAGTTTCTTACTGACCATCTTGGGTAGTTGCTTAGAACAGGTTTCCCTTTCTCAGTAGATGTGGTGTCTTTTGTGTTCAAGTTTCAGCAATTGTTCCCAGAAATGTTTTTGTGAGGAACTGTCCTTTGCTCAATGAGTGAAGCAGTCCAAGAAGATGCTACAATGAGAGGTATCTTATATTTATTTGTATTACTATAGCTCCTAAAAGCTCTAGTCATGGACCAGGACTCCATTGTGCTACGAACTGTACAAACATACAGCAACAATGATGATCTCTGCCCCAAAGAGCTTACACTTTTTTTAGTTTGTTTGTTCCTTCTGTCAAGGAACTTCAACAGAACCATTTTTAACTAACACAGGACGATGTATTGATGCACAAAGGTCCTTCTTTTATACATATATTAAGTTCCTTATAATATTCCTACTGATAGCAATTTGGTGTGTGTAAAAAGCGTTCTAACTTAAATATAATGGAACAATTACAGTAAACTGCCATCACCCTTTCTCTAATAATGGCCTTTAACACATATCTCAAACATGCTGTAATAATATTTTCTTCTTTCTCTTAGAAGGATGGTAGGAGGAATAATTAGTAATTGTTTTATAAAAGCATAAGGCATTTACAAATGTAACAATTTTTAAAATGTTCTGCCAAAGACTAGATCAATCATGTGTGGCACAATTCCATTTCAATAAATAAAAATGTATCCATTTTTGTACAAGACATTTACAGTATAATTAAGGCTTCTTTGGGGGTGGGATTTATAAATTTCACTGGGGGTTATTTTTAGCAATTTTTAAATTTTACGTAGATGTCCAGAAATCAGGAGTTTTCAGGGCTTTCTCTTTGTATATACTGTAATGAATAATCTCTTTATAATGTTCTACTTTTATGTAGTGCTGTTTCGAACATTAAGGTGAAGTAGGGAACCTTTAGTGCACACCAGCAGAGCCTACACGGGCCAATTAATGTGCAACATGATAGCGTGCTTTAGAAATCACATTCCCATAGTCTGCATTACTGCTCTGTGCAGACAAACCCGTACATACTAGTAACCATTTCCAGTGTTTACTGGATAAACATTCAATTTCTTTTCTTTTCTATTGGGGTTGTTATATCAGTGTTTATCAGTTAAAACTGAAAACCAGAAGTCCTAAATATAATCTAGCAGAATAAAATTATTTGTATCACAGCATGTGTGTGAAAGAAGGAAAATATTTTTACTCTGAGCCATAGACACAGGATTTATTCTAGTTATCTAAGTGAGAGTGTTTTTCAGTTTACTTTCTGTTTTGAGACTGGCAGATAATGTGATTTCCTGTTAATTTAATCCTTGTTTTATACCGGTTTCAAAGTTTAAATGGCTAAGATCCTTTAAGTTAATAGTTTACAAAGATAAGTTGATTAATATGTTCCAGTACAAGAAATGCTCAGGAATCAGTTCACTTTGTCAGATGATGATATAGCTCTGTTTAGATCCAAATGCAGCAGAGACAGAGGCTCATGAAGTAGAAGAGAATACTTGGAGGTTTTTTTTGTAATTGGGTTTTTAAATATGTTGTTTCACTGTGGTAGTTTATGAGATGAAACATTTTGCAGAGTATCATGAAGACACAAAGGATTTCAAATAACTGCAGCATACTAATCTTCATTTCCCAGAATAGTGGTGTGGAACCTGTAGCCTTTTAAACAGCGGCATTCAAGGGTGTGTCTTAAGAAGAAAATGTGAGCTGCACCTTGCATCTTTTTATCTAAGTGTTATAATGTCAGTACATGGAAGAAGTAGGGAATTCCCGGTCCTCCAATGCCTCCCACCACTTCTTCAACCAGCTATGCCAGCTCTGCTCCTGGGAATATTCCTATGCTGGAGATTCTATAGCAGGAGACGTGTGAGTGATTTCTGCTCCCTTAGGCAGTGTCTGGGAGAGGCAAAGAGAGCAGAACAAGGCAGGGAATCTGCCTCTGTGTTGATTGTGGCACCTTTATTTTTAAAAAGTAGTATTTTAGGCCCATGGGGTAAAAAGGTTGGACATCACTGTCCTAAAATATTTGCAAGGCCTAAATGATCCGGAAAAAGAGGTAAACAGTGAGGTGGCAAAATTTGCAGATGATATAAAATTACTCAAGATAGATAAATCCAAAGCAGACTGCAAAGTATTACAAAGGGATGTCACAGAACTGGATGACTGGGCAACAAAATGGCAGAGGAAATTCAATGCTGGTAAATGCAAAGTAATGCACATTGGAAAACGTAATGCCAACTATACATACAAAAAGATTAGCTGTTACCACTCAAAAAAGAGATCTTGGAGTCATTGTGGATATTTCTCTGAAAATATCAGCTCAATGGGCAGCAACAGTCAAAAAAAAAGCTAACAATGTTAGGAAACATTAGGAACGAGATAATAAGACAAAATATAATAATGCCACTATATAAATCCCTGGTATGCCCACACCTTGAATACTCCTTCTGAAGGTCGAAACAGCAGACTGGACTTCTACATAGAGTGCTTCCGCCGACGTGCACGGGCTGAAATTGTGGAAAAGCAGCATCACTTGCCCCATAACCTCAGCTGTGCAGAACACAATGCCATCCACAGCCTCAGAAACAACTCTGACATCATAATCAAAAAGGATGACAAAGGAGGTGCTGTCGTCATCATGAATAGGTCGGAATATGAACAAGAGGCTGCTAGGCAGCTCTCCAACACCACTTTCTACAAGCCATTACCTTCTGATCCCACTGAGGGTTACCAGAAGAAACTACAGCATTTGCTCAAGAAACTCCCTGAAAAAGCACAAGAACAAATCCGCACAGACACTCCCCTGGAACACCGACCTGGGGCATTCTATCTGCTACCCAAGATCCATAAACCTGGAAATCCTGGATGCCCCATCATCTCAGGCATTGGCACCCTGACAGCAGGATTGTCTGGCTATGTAGACTCCCTCCTCAGGCCCTACGCTACCAGCACTCCCAGCTATCTTCGAGACACAACTGACTTCCTGAGGAAACTACAATCCATCGGTGATCTTCCTGAAAACACCATCCTGGCCACTATGGATGTAGAAGCCCTCTACACCAACATTCCACACAAAGACTGACTACAAGTCGGCAGGAACAGTATCCCCGATAATGTCAAGGCAAACCTGGTGGCTGAACTTTGTGCCTTTGCCCTCACCCATAACTATTTCACATTTGGGGACAATGTATACCCTCAAGTCAGCGGCACTGCTATGGGTACCCGCATGGCCCCACAGTATGCCAACATTTTTATGGCTGACTTAGAACAACGCTTCCTCAGCTCTTGTCCCCTAATGCCCCTACTCTACTTGCGCTATATTGATGACATCTTCATCATTTGGACCCATGGAAAAGAAGCCCTTGAGGAATTCCACCATGATTTCAACAATTTCCATCCCACCATCAACCTCAGCCTGGACCAGTCCACAAAAGAGATCTGCTTCCTGGACACTACAGTGCTAATAAGCGATGGTCACATAAATACCACCCTATACTGGAAACCTACTGACCGCTATTCCTACCTACATGCCTCCAGCTTTCACCCAGACCACAACACACGATCCATTGTCTACAGCCAAGCTCTACGATACAACCGCATTTGCTCCAACCCCTCAGACAGAGACAAACACCTACAAGATCTCTATCAAGCATTCTTACAACTACAATACCCACCTGCTGAAGTGAAGAAACAGATTGACAGAGCCAGAAGAGTACCCAGAAGTCACCTACTACAGGACAGGCCCAACAAAGAAAATAACAGAACGCCAATAGTCGTCACCTTCAGCCCCCAACTAAAATCTCTCTAATGCATTATCAAGGATCTACAACCTATCCTGAAGGACGACCCATCACTCTCACAAATCTTGGGAGACAGGCCAGTCCTTGCCTACAGACAGCTGCCCAACCTGAAGCAAATACTCACCAGCAACCACACAACAGAACCACTAACCTATCCTTGCAACAAAGCCCGTTGCCAACTGTGCCCACATATCTATTCAGGGGACACCATCATAGGGCCTAATCACATCATCCACACTAGCAGAGGCTCGTTCACCTGCACATCTACCAATGTGATATATGCCATCATGTGCCAGCAATGCCCCTCTGCCATGTACATTGGTCAAACTGGACAGTCTCTACATAAAAGAATAAATGGACACAAATCAGATGTCAAGAATTATAACATTCAAAAACCAGTTGGAGAACACTTCAATCTCTCTGGTCACCCGATTTCTGGTCTCAAAGTGAGTATCCTTCAACAAAAAAACTTCGAAAACAGACTCCAACGAGAGACTGCTGAATTGGAATTAATTTGCAAATTGGATACAATTAACTTAGGCTTGAATAGAGATTGGGAGTGGTTGAGTCATTATACTAAGTGAAACTATTTCCCCTTGTTTATTTCCCACTCCCCCCATCCCCCCACTGTTCCTCAGACATTCTTGTTAACTCCTGGAAATGTGCTGGAAATGGCCCACCTTGATTATCACTTCAAAAGGTTTTCTCTCCCCCCACCCCACTCTCCTCCTGGTAATAGCTCATCTTAAGTGATCACTCTCCTTAGAATGTGTATTTTTTCATGGTCTGTGTGTATATATAAAATCTCCTCACTGTACTTTCCACTTTATGCATCCGATGAAGTGAGCTGTAGCTCACGAAAGCTTATGCTCAAATAAATTGGTTAGTCTTTAAGGTGCCACAAGTACTCCTTTTCTTTTCACCTTGAATACTGTGTGCAGTTCTAGTTGCCTCATCTCAAGAAAGATATATTAGAAAGGGGAAAGGTACAAAGAAGGGCAACAAAAATTATTAAGGGTATGGAACAGCTTCCATATGAGGAGAGATTAAAAAGATTCATACGATTCAGCTTAGAAAAGAGACGACTAAGGGTGGATAAGGGAGTTCTATAAAATCATGAATGGTGTGGAGAAAGTGAATAAAGAAGTGTTCTTTACTTCTTCACATAACACAAGAACCAGGAGTCACCCAATGAAATTAATAGGCAGCAGGTTTAAAACAAAAGGAAGTACTTCTTCACATAGCACACAGTCAACTTGTGGAACTCATTGCCAGGATGTTGTGAAGGCCAAAACTAAAACTGGGTTAAAAAAAGAATTAGATAAGTTCATGGAGGACTGGTCCATCAGTAGCCAGAATGGTCAGGGAAGCAACCCCATGCTCTGGGTGTCCCTAGCCTCTTGTCTGCCAGATTCTGGGAGTGGATGACAGGGGATGGATCACTCGATAACTGCCTCTTCTGGTCATTCTCTCTGAAGTACCTGGCATTGGCCACTGTTGGAAAACAGGATAGTGGATTAGATAGACCATTGGTCAGACCCAGTATGGCCATTCTTATGTTCTGTTTGGAGCAGAAACTAGTGATGCTGAGTCAGATATTCTCTTAGTGTAATTTATTTATTTACAAAATGTACACAAGTCCTGTTTCCTTGAACAGCAGTGCTAACAGCCTGCATACAAACAAACCCCTTTTGCAGATACTTCAGATAAGGCACCACTGCTCTGTCACAGGTGGCTGCCTTGAGCCTCTGCCACTCTCCAGTGCTTAAATACACTCTGCAATTTACATCTGGGAAACCCTTAGTCCAAAGCTCCCCTCCATCTCTAGGGTCTGGAAAAGATGAATCCTAACTTGCAAGCCATTAGAGTCTTGTACCATAACAATATATATGTCTAAGATATACCCCCACTTTATTACTGATATAAGGATGGATCCTCAACTGTGGCCAAGATACATTTGGTGCAGCTGGGAGATATGGGGCAGGCCAAGGGTGGCTTTGTGGCTGGTCACAACTGCTGAAATGTATGCCTGGCTGCCAATGGCTCAAGGTGCCATTTTGGCATCCAAGGACCATCACAACGCAAGGGTGCTCTGGCCTCAGTTCTTTTCATGGGAATCCATCCTATGACAGGGATTAGGAATGGGGGTGGCATGAAGCCATTGATAAGATAAAATAAAGAAAATGTATTTCATTAGTAAGTCATAAAACATACAAGAATTAATATAATCATGCAAAGTATCATCAAGTTTTCTGCAATTTATTCCTTTTACATTCACAATTTTAATGTAAACTGACCTATCTAAAACTGGCCTACCCTAACCTGAACCCATCTTTGGCATTCTCAACTGCTCAAATATTTGAACTGAAAGTATTCAATTAACAATAAATTATTGTGGTGTGGCAGCAGTCTGGTACATCTTGCAAAGGTTACTTACTTGGCAAGAGGGGAAAAATTTAAACCAGGAATAAATTTGACTCAATATACTTATTTAGCACCCCTTAAAATGGCTTACACTTTTGCTTGTGAATACCTCTAAAGAAATAGCTGAAGATAGGAATTTCTATTTATTCCTATTGGTTGGTACACGTCTTACATTTATGATTGGGGAATTAGATAAAGAGTGGGAATTAGCTGGGTTTGGGTGCATAACTCCTTATCAGCATGGGATTCACATTAAAAATGCCATCCCAAGTATTCAGTCCAGGACTGTTTAATTGTGGGGATTAAATCAACAACTCTGAGTTTAGGTTTTAACTCTAAAATAATAATTTGGATGTGTTCCTGCACAAATCACAATAAATTATGATCACATCCAGCTATTAGTGGTAGATTAATTAACCTAAAACTAAAGTATCATGGATGTTAAAATTTTCCTGAGTTATAGCATTTTGAGGAAAATTGTCCAAAGTAATTATCTTTTCTGGGGGAAGGGGAGGTACTGTTGCCCATTTTCTAAAGTCACAATCCTAGTGCTAGTTAAACACTGGGTGGTCATTACACATATCCTACTAATAAGGATTTAGCTGAATTGAGCTGATTAAATCTATATTAGTACTTCAGCAAAGTCAGATCTTGTTAACTTCTAAACAAGATTCCAGATACTTACAGAAGATACAGAAAGCTACCTTCCTCATCAGAGACTTTGTATATTGAAAATAGACTTTTTCTATCAAATTACAAGAACAGATTACAACCAAATCTCTGTAAACTCTTGCATGATCTAGGTGGATGTGACTCAAACAATCTGAATTTCAGAAGTTATTCCAGTGATTTGATGTGTATTTAAAATAATTTATACCACAAAGAAAAACAAATACTAGTACTAGCTTCTGTGTGTAGGCAATATGGAAGCCCAAGGTGGGGGGGGGGGTAGGTTGCCAGGTTTTAGGTTTTTTGGTCTTTGCAGTAGTGGTCAAAGGGAGACAAGACAGGAAGACATTCTGTGTTAAGTCATAAACCTGAGTAGAGATGTTTAATCTCAATTCTGTTTGTATTGCTGGTAATTATTCCTCTAGAGGATATGGTAAACAAGGAAGTTTGGAGAGAATTTAATGTCAATTTGTGGATAAAGTTACATGGGTTTGGAATGAACTGTTTGTTTCTGAGCAGGCACCGGACAAACACTAATTCCCATCTTGAGCACTGGTCTGTGGTCCTGAAGTACTGGAGTTGTTGGATATATTAGTTCTACAGTCTGTCCTGTTTGGAAAAGGCCAGTGAGGAAGAAATGGGTTCACTGGTAAAGTCTTGAAATACTTCGAGGGTCGTATGTTGCCAGTTTCACTTAAGAAAGTTATGTACAGTCTCGTCTCAAGACAAAAGCATTTCTGGATTCTGACAGTCTAACAAACTATTGCATTATAATATTGCATTTTTGGTTAATATCACTGAAAAGTCTGTGATGAGCCAACTCTCACAGTAACTTGCTGCCTCAGAGTTGCTTGACCCTTGTCAGTTGGGATTCTGAGCATGGTACTGCATAGACATTGAACTGGTTTACTTAGTAGACATTGAATAATGAGCACATCCAGGACTGGATTTAGGGGCAGGCAGCCGCCTGGGATGACCGGCGTGGGTTGCTGATTTTGTTGTTAGCAACAAAAGGGAAAATAGAATGTTTGAAGTAATTCCGTATGTGGATTCATTCTTCACTAATCTCCTGGAATGTTCTGGACCTTTGTAGAATCTTGTGGAACCTTCCAGGCTTTCTGTAAATACAGATTTACAGATCCTAGCATGCAAGTTTATCATTTTATATGATAAATGATATGACAAGGATAAATCATGCAAATCATGTATCAAAGTCATGAAATGGGCTACAAATGCAATTTAAAAAAAGATATTCAAAAGTTTAACAAATTGGGTGGGGGGTGGAGGCGCCAAAGACGCTCCTCTCCTGGGGCACCATTTGGTCTAGGGTGGCCCTGAGCACATGTACATATTGGTATTAATAGATCAATCAACTGCCTTTACTGTTGATCATATGGCATAATTGACTTGCCTATGAACCACACTGGGAGCATCTGGAGGTTTGCCCTGAAGTAGCTCCATTCCTTTCTTGCTGAGAACATTCAGAGAAAGCTTTTGAGCTACTGTTCTTTCTCTTTGAGGTGCTCTTGTGTGGGTTCCACACTATTCAGTCTTGTCTCTCTTTTTTTCAGTGTGTAGCTGAGGCTGACAGGAGAGTTAATGAGGAGACTTGTCTTCAGAATGCTGCTGAAACTCAACACTATCTGCTATTTCCTCCAGCTAAACAACTGCAGCTGAGCATCTTATTCAGAGTCTGGGACAGGGATGAGAGCTAGCTGAAAGATTCAGTTGGGATAAACCAGAAGTGATGCTGTTTGTCTGGAAAAAGCAACCAGAAGATATGGTGAAGAGTATATTTGTCCCTTTGATTGAGGACGTGTATCTGCCATTTGCAGTCAAGTAGTAGTCTAGTAATTCCCTGGCTACTTTTAGATGATAAGGTAGCAGCAATGACCAAGATGGTCTTTGTTCATCTATGTTGTGACCATTTCATTCAGATGTAGGCACCACCACCTCAATCCAGGCCTTTGTCATTTTGAGATAAAATTAGTAGCTTATAAAACCATAAAGCATGACTGTGATTATCCCGTCTGACCTCATGCCTAACACAGGAGTTTCCTGAATTAATTCCTGTTTGAAATTCTTTTAGAAAAACATTCAATCGTGATTTAAAAATTGCCAGTCACGGAGAATCTCTTCATAAGTTGTTCCAATGATTAATTACCCTTACTGTTTAAAAATTGTGCCTTATTTTTAGTCTGAATTTGTCTAGCTTCAATTTTCAGCCATTGGATCTCGTTTTATCTTTGTCTGATTGATTGAAGAGCCTATTATCAATTTTTTTTATTCCACATCTAGATACTTATACACTGTGATCAAGTCATCCTTAATCTTCCTGGGTAAGCATCTGACTCTCTCGCCAACTCTTCTCTTGCTGGCTGGGAGTAGCATAGTGACTCTCCTCCTGCTTTGGTTCCCCCTACCAACAGCCGCTCTGTTCTTGTGGTGGTCTATCTCTTCCTGTGACTTGGTCCTTTGGTGGGCCAGGTCATTTTTACTCTTGCCTCTTCGGGAGAAACCTGAGTCTAACAATGCCACTGGTCTAGCAGTTTCATACCACAGATTCAGCTTAATTTCAGGCTTTTGGGTGCATGATTCAGGCCCATGGTTCCAGGGTCTTCATACCCCCACTGTCTATGGGCCCAGAGAGGAACCCAGGCTTACTCTCTAACCTGGGATCCAGCCTGGGGATACTGTATGAAGCAGATAAGGTCTGTTCATTCAGATGCTCTGCTCTATCTTTGGTCTGCTTCCTTCCATGGCCTGCAGCTAGGCTTTTCTTTCAATCACTTGCCTGACTGATGCTTCTGCAGCACCCAAAATCAAGGGGATCCAACCTAGCTGAGGAACTAAAAGAAACAAAAAGGTTCTGGCATCCGACCTACCTGCCCCAAAGGGGATCTGACACTTGGGAATCTCTAGTTAGGTTCCAGCCCCAGCTGATCCTTCCAGGCAGTCTCCAGTTAGGATTTGGCCCCAGCCAGGCCTTCCTTCAGAGGACTAGCTCAAAAGGTCTACTCTCCCAGTTAACCATCACTAATCTAGACTTTTCCTCTTTTATCTCCTCTCTCCAGGCTTGACACCAACTGCAAGTGTAGCAGGGTGAGGCTGATTGTGCCACAGATTCTTCTTAACCTCTTAAGGCCCAGTGTGGGGTTGGTACACCCTATCACACTTCTCTTTGATAAGCTGAACATATTGAGTTCCATGAGTTTATCACTATAAGGTATGTTTTCTAATCCTTTAATTATTTATATGACACTTCCCTGAACCGTCTCCAATTTATCAAAATCCTTCCTGAATTGCAGACACCAGAAATGGACGGAGTATTCCAGTAGCAGTGTCACCAGTGCCAAACACAAAGGTATACCTTGCACTCCTACTTGATATTCCCCTGTTTATATATCCAATAATCACATTACCCCTTTTAGCCAGAGCATCACAGTGGGAGCTCATGTTCAACTGATTATCCACCACAATTCCCTAGTCTGAATCAGAGTCACAACTTCCCAAGATAGAGTCCTCCATCCTGTAAGTATGGCCTGCGTGCTTTGTTCCTGTATGCATGCCTTTACATTTGACAGTTTTGAAATCCATATTGTTTGCTTAAGCCCAGTGTACAAAGTGATCCAGATCACTTGATATCAGTGACCTGTCCCTATCATTATTTACCAAACCCCCAATCTTTGTGTCATCTGCAACCTTCATCAGCAGTGATTTTATGTTTTAGTCCAAGTTATTGATAAAAATGCTAAATGGCAAAGGTCCAAGAATAGATCCATTCAGGACCCCACACCAACTTGATGATGATTCCCTCTTTACAATTACATTTTGAGATCTATCAATTAGCCAGTTTTTAATCTGTTTAATTATGTCATGTTTATTTTGTATCATTTTATTTTTTAAATCAAAATATCATGCAGTACCAAATCAAATGCCTTGCAGAAGTCTATTACATCAACACTGTATCTTTATCAATCCTGTTATCTCAAAAAACTATATGAAGTTAATTTTACAGGATCTATTTTCCATAAACCCAAGGGATTAATTGTATTATCTTCTTTTAATTTTTTATTAATTGAGTCTTCTGACAGCTGTTCCAGTATTTTTCCTGGGATCAGTGTTAAGTTGACAGGCCTATAATTATTCAGGTAATCTCAATTACCCTTTTTAAACATTGACACATTATTAGCTTTCTTCCAGTCTTCTGGAATTTCCTGAGTGTACCAATAGTTATTGAAAATCAACATTAATGGTTCAGCAAGTTCCTTACACAGCTCTTTTAAAAACTATTGGATACAAGTTATTCAGACTTGCTGATTTAAAAAAATGTCTGATTTATTAGGTGCTATTTAACATCCTCCTGAGTTACTGTTGGAATGGAAAGTGTTTCATCATCATCAACATATATGACTACATCATCTGAAATACAGAACATAAATATTATTGATCACTTCTTTTTCTGTATTATTATTGACAATTCTACTATTTCCAAAAGTCTTGGGATCCACCTATATGAGATACTGCCTCTCTCCCTGGATGATACTGCTGCAACTAAAATCAGCACAGTGCTCAAGCTGGAGCCCCTCAATTTAAAAATTGAAAGAGGGTCTGCCAATTGGATATTTTCCATGCTGAACGCTTGACTTTAAACTTATTTCCTCATTGTTTCAAAATAGAGCAAATCTTTTGATTCATAGATTCCAAGGTCAGAAAGGACCATAGAGAACATCTAGTCTGACCTCCTTTTCACAAAGGCCATAGAACTTTCCCAAAAATATTCCATTTAGAAAAAAAATCTAATCAGGATTTAAAAATTACCATCAATAGAGAATCCACCACCACCCTTAGTAAATTGTTCCAACGATTAATTTCCCTGATTGTAAAAAATGTATGCCTTACTTCCAGGCAGAAATTGTCTTTGATCTTTCAGATTAGCCCATCCTTTCTCCTAGGCTTCGCGGAATGGAGAATATAGTGAAGGATAGAATTTGCTGGGAAATAGGAGTGTTTCTTTTAGTTCCTCCCCTCACCTCCCGTCATGGGGGGATCAAGCTATACAGGTGAATTTATTATTAAGGATGTTACTTCAGTATTTCTCAGACATTCTCTCCCAAAGCCTAGGATAGGTGCTTTTTATTATTTTGTTTCAATCAGAACAAATTATGTATGTATATGTGTGTATATATATAAATAATGGCAAATAGAGGAAAAGTTTCCAATGATATACAGTCAAAACTTCAACCCTGTCCTTTGAAGCATAATGCAAAAGCAAGTGGGTAGTAGGAGGAAAACACAAATAATCCAAGCACAGTAAAAGCCATTGAAATCCGATAATTTTTAAAAGTTACATTAAGAGGCCTGTGCTCAATGTAGACTACACAGGGATCTGTCTCTCTTATTCGAGGCTGAATATAATCTATCCCATGTCTCTTCTTGGTTTTATTTATCCTTATCCTTTATCAGTCCTGGAGAAGCAAAATCTTCAAAAGGAACAGCAATAATATCCTAAATATATTCAAAAATTACAGCGTTGCCTGCAGGCCAGCAACATGGAACAGATAAAACAATTCACCACAGTCTGCTCCAATATACATAAAAAAAGGAACTACAGACATATTTTTGTTTCATCTGCAAAAGCCTCTGTTGTTTAGGGGAAGTTGTGGTCTAGTGACGGAACACAAGACTAAAAGTCAGCAGTTCTGACTTCTATTCCCAACTTTGCTACTCTAGTGTTGTTTGATCTTTGACCAGTTATTTAAAATCTGTGCCTCAGTTCCCTTATCTGTAAAATGGGGATGATAATGCTTACCACCCTTTACAAGGTGCTTCAGAGATTAAAGGATAAAAAGTGGTACATAATTGCAAAGTATTATTTTTCTCAACCTCTGTGGTTCCAATACAGGGAAGAAGCAAAGAAAAATGAACAAGCAAAGTCTAGATGTAATTTTGTGCACTTAGCTTGAGTGACAGTTGCAAGTATTGTTGACTGAGGCCATGTCTACACTACCACTTGTTAGCAAAATTTATATTGCTCAGGGATGTGAAAAAAGCACATCCCTGAGAGACAAAAGTTTCACTGGCATAAGTGGCAGTGTGCACAGTGCTGTGTCGGCGGGAGAGCTTCTCCCTCCGACATAGCTACCACTGTTTGTTGGAGTTGGCTGAATTATGTCGACGGGAGGGCTCTCTACACAAGAGATGTGCAGCTGCATCGGTACACTGTAGACATAGCCTTAGAAAAGGCCATGTGTATTATCACCGAGAAGACGAGAAAAATTGCCAAAGCAAACATGTACAACAGTACACAGGGATCATCCAGTTACTTCCACAGAGCATGTCTGTTTACTACCAAGGTGATAGTAATCAGCAATGGAGAGTCTTGCATAAATTTTCCTCTTCTGGATCCACAGCAGATATTGTTCTTGCCTCTCTTCAGTTATAGGATGACATGATGATGGGAGTAGTAATAACATTTTGTTCTAAAAGAGCCCTTTTTCATCCATAGATTTCAAAGTGCTGTACAAAAGTGGATGAGCATTATTGTTGCCATTTTACAACGGGTAACTGAGGTGGAGGGCTCAATTGTACCTTGAGAACAGAGTACTATGTTGGGGTTGGTGCAGAACCACATTGTATTAATGCAGCACCAGGAAGTATTCTGCTTCAGGGAAGCTGAATGCCTCCCAGTGTGCAGGGGAAGCATATCCACTGGTATATTGTTCAGAGTGAAGCACATCGTAACCACCCCATGACAATATGCCATGCAAGAGTTGTAGTATGCCAACTCCTATGTGTCTGGTAGCGTTCTGGTGTACCATACATTCAGAGGTAAGTGCTGTAGGCACCTAAGCTCTAGGCTCTTCAGGGTTTAGCCCTCAGTTGGTTCCCAAGGCTCATACACTTAAGAAGAAAGAGGACTTTATTATCACAATTGCCTGAAATGGCACAAACACCCAATGGACAACTTCTAGAACACTGATAAAGTAAGACAGATAAACACAGCACATAGCAGTTCCCAGTCTAGGGTTGCCACCTGGCTGTTTTTTAACTGGCCTGGCTGCGTTTTTTTACTGCCTTGATGTCCAAAAGATGCAATGTCCGGGGCGGGGGGGGGGGTGTGCAGTTTGGCCTTTCCCTGCTCCTCCATCCTGAGGTGAAGGGGGAGGAAATGCTCAGCAAAGACTTCCTATGGGCCTATCGCTTTAAGAGCCAGGTGTCCCTTGGAGGGTTCATCTGCCTTCCCCTCCTTCGCAGCATGCTCCAAGGTCATCTGGATCCTCTAGCTGCTGTCTTGTCAAGAGGAAGGGGGCAGGCGGGTTCGTTGCTGTGGGTCTACCTTCCCCACTGGCTGATGGTGGATTTGACAGTGATCTGGTGCCTCCTTCCTCTCCGGCCAGACAGCTAGTGGCAGGGAAGGTAAGATGCAAAGAGGCCTTGAACTGCCCTCAGTCCTGTACTTGCAAGCTGCACCACTACTTGCATGAGGGGGCGTGTGGGTGGAGAATCAGACTGCTGGTGGTGGTGGTTTGGTGCCTAGGGTTGCTAATTTTCATTGGATGTATTCCTGGACGTTTCATCACATGACATAATCTTTAATTAAAGGTTAATCTTCAATTCACGGAGACTCCAGGACAATCCTGGAGGGTTGGCAACTGTATGGCTGAGAGAGGAAGAGAAAGGTTAGGCTGGTGTGTGTGGGAGGGGGGCAGTGGCTCTTTTTTCTGCGCCTTGGAGGTGGCAACCCTATGCAGCCCCCAAAGGCCAGACCAGTAGAATGCTAATAAGATAACAGTGTGACTGTACTGCCTCCACACTGTCATCCTGCCTGCAGGTCACAGCTGTGTATCCTCTGTTGCAAATAGTGTTAGACTCCTGCCAACAACAAGGTGTATCTCTGTTCAGCTTTGAGACCCTCCAGCCCCAGCTCCCAGACTGCCTGGTCTTCAGCCTTCCCTTAGCAGCCACCTCCTAGGTGGCTGCCCCCAGCTCAGTCACCAGCTCTGAGTCATGTTCCTTCTGATCTCTGGATATTACTTCTCTTTCCTGTGCTGAAGGGATTGTGGAGGCCTCTCCGGGAGGGTAACAATGCCCAGTAAGGAGCCAGCATGTGCATTACAATGATGTCCCTGTGCAGTCTTCTTTGTTGGTCAGACCAGAAGAGAGTAGAGCTGTGTCCCCAAATCCTCTGGGGAACTGCGTGTCCACAGGGGAGTACAGAGAGAGAAATCCCTGCATTTAGCTAACACAGGGATTTCAGTTGTACATATTATACCTTATATGGGCTGCTCAAAGTGCTGGGGAAAGGCTCTTTGTACCTTCCCCCATTGTGAAAGGACCAAGGACAATGTGGCCTTAAGTGACTTGTCTTAGGTCACTTCATGAGTCAGAGGCAGAACTGCTAACATCCAGCCTTTTTTCACTCTGCTAGATTGCACAGGGATGAATGAACCTTTCTGTGACTTGTCACAATATGTTGTTAACATCTGACATCACAAAATCATGACACATACACAAAATGCTGTGCCGTGGAGACTCCTTTTGAATATTAGGTCCATCTCTGTGGCTCGGTCTTTACTTTGCCTTCAGTTTAGTGTAATATATGTATTATTTCTCTGGAGTAGGGGGGTTAACAGTGAGGTGACAACATTTGCAGATGAAACAAAATTATTGAGGTTAGTCAAGACCAGAAAAGACTGTGAGGATCTCCACAGGGAAATAAACAAAGGGAGGTGAATGGACATCATGATGGCAAATTAAACTGGGTGTTGACAAATGGAAGGTAATGCACATTGGAAGGAGTAATTTGAACTACTTCTACACATTGATAAGTTCTAAATTAATTGTTACCACTCAGGAAAAATAAAAAGCAAAGAAATTGTTCGGATATATAAAGAAAGTGAGAAAAAACAATACTGAAAATATAATGCCATTATATAAATCAATATAATGCCTTTATCTTGGATACTATGTTCAGTTCTAGTCACCCCATTACAAAAAAACTATAGCAGGAATAGAAGGGATCCAACAATAGTCCCCTCAATTAGAAGCATGAACCGATTCCTCTTTGAGGAGAACTACTGTTTAATTTAGAGAGGAGATAAATAAAAGGGAGCACAATAGAGGTATATAAAATAATGAAGGTCAGTCTTGCCCCCCTGTTTACCCATTCTTATAGTACTAAAACAAAGAGCCATGCACTGCAATTAAAAGGCAACAATATAAAATTAATAAAAGGAAAGAGTGGGCCAGATTCTTTTGGGAGCAATTAGGGAATGTGTTAAGACATTCTGATTCTGTGCCTCGCCCCCATCTCCTCTGCATTTTAGAGCAACCCAGTGGCTGTTCTGACATACGCTAGCTGCCATTTTTCTCAGGGGACCATCTGCCAGCTAAGGCTAACCAGAGCAGAGTGTCCTCCACTGCTCCTTCTCCCCACTCACAACATATCCATCCCTGCTCCTGATATGCCCTCTGTGCTTGGAGCTGGTGGGAAGGTGGTATAGGACTCAGCTATCCCAGCTCTCCACCCACTGAGAATGCCCAGCTAGGGGGTTACAGCAATTCTCTGATCCCTTTGCAGTGCCTGAGAGGCACAAAGGCAGCGATGCAATTATTGTTTTATGTAACATATAACCCAAGGAACTAAATACCTCAAGATATCAATGGGACCAACAGCTTTGGTTGGATTAACAAAGATTTGACCAGTACATTAGCAGAATTACAGAGGGACTCTGTGATGCTAGATTGCTGTGATCGCTTTCAGCTGGGGTGTAAAACCAAGGTGGTATTAATATTCATTAAAAATCTCATGGCAATTTTCACACAGGCAGGGTATGGATAATCACATCAACAGTTACATAAATTAGGATAAACATTGCTAGGAGATATGAATCCTCACGCTTCAAGGCATAAGCCACCCACGAGCTGCCTGAGTTTAGGAAGAACCCTCTCCATTACATAATTTTTCAGTATGGGGGTTTCTTTCACCTTCCTCTGAAGCATCTGGTACTTGTCACCCTTAGAAATGGATCCTATAGACTAGATGGATAGCTAATCTGAACCAGTATGGCAATTCCTATGTAATCTAATCCTTTTTGATAATCATGTCACAATTTCCACTGGTGTAACTGTTGAGTTCCTAAGGTTATTTAAAAATGTATGCCATATTTTTCCATAAAAGTCCATTTTTTAGCTCTTTGATGTACGACGATATTGTGAAGGAAATGTGTATAGATGTGTGCAAATGAGTGGGGTTGCTTTAAGTTTATAGAGATAGCTGTTCATGAAATAGCAATGCATCACTAGCAGAGAAAGTGGGAGGACTATTACATAAGTTAGAGCTATCCAGGGATATCTTTAACTCACTCTCAAGTGATATGTGCATTTCTCCCTTCTTTGAAGAAAAGAAGTCACAGGTGTGACTAGTTCTTTTGGGCCAAATGATACATCCTCCCTACAGCACTGAGTCAGTGTTCTCATCCCTGATTGATCCCAGAGATATAGCACAAAAATGCTACCAAATGCTTGTTAATAATTTGAGAGAATTTAAGCAAGAGACCTGCATTACAGGACTGTCACTTATCTGAAGGGAAATTAGAGTCATTTTATGTTTACATAATGTCTTTAATCTCAAAGCACTTTTCATACTATACATGGGAACCTCTCTACCTGCCACTCCAAGTAGCAGCTTCTGGGATAGAGGTGGCTATTGTTCAAGGCAAGGCACGGGAGCACATACTTTTATATAAGCATGTGCTTAAATCCCATTAAAATCATTGGGAATTAAGGCACTTGCTTAAAATCTAATTAAGCATGTGCTTAAGTGTTTTATTGCATAAAAAAGGATTGCTCACTTGCTTAGAGTTAAGCACGCTTAAGTGTTTTGCTGAAGCAGGACCTTATAAGGTACAGCAACTTTACAAAACTTTTAATACAGGATGCTAGAAATATCGTATCCTATTAAAACTTAAATGACTTTAAATAAAAATTAAACTCACCACAGGTAGGTGTTACATGCATGTTACTGAGGAACAGCATTTAATGAAGCAAGTACTTTTTAAAATCTCAGATTAATCCGAAGCTCCCCAAAAACTGGACTTTGCAAAAAAACTCTCCAAACAGTTCCATCCATGGCTGGGAGTTCCAAATGTATCCGCTCTTTGTCTTTCTCTGGTGCTCGGATTGCAACGGTCACTGAGTCGCACAGCTTGCTTTAGGCCCACAGCCAATTTGATTACAACAACAACTTGTGAAACATAAACCGGTAGTCTTTAGATCCACATCGAGCACTTTGCTAGGGAGTTGAACTTTGCTGAACAAGCCCCAGCATGGCCACCTAGTAAATCTGGACTCATCCAGTAGGCTTACACCAGGCTCACAGATTTAACACACAAGAAAATTGGGAATTCATTGTGAAATCGCCTTCCCCAGTCCATTAAGAACTGTCACAAACTAATGGGATCCTGAAGTAGTCTGCAGTTATAGCAGTATATGTTAGTGCTCTTATGGCAGAAGTTCTAAATGGTATAAACATCACAGCAAATGCATCAGGTCTTTTTGATGTATTTTCAAGTAACCTGTTTGTGAATGAAATTACTATCTACCAGCTTTTCAGCAATATCTGCCTTCTTCAGGGCTTACACCATCAGATGTGTTCAGTTCTTTATACAATGGCACCTCAAGAGATCTCCTTTATCCAGGGGATAGTAAAGATAGCAGTTAGGAAAAGAATGACCATGTAATCTGTTTCCTGGACTACGGTAGGAGCTATTATCAGTGTTTATACGGTAAACTCTTTTGTCAGCATTTTTCAACTTGATTGTAAAAGTTCGCTCCATGCTTCCCAAAACATACCAAGGCTCACACAAGACAAGAACAACTTAATCTTTTTTTTAAAAAAAGTTCAGTTCACATTGCTTCAATCTGCTTACTTTAGTTACATGAATTCCAAAGGGGGTGTTGAGGGTTGCAGTTTTAAAAACATTTTGCACCGCAGTAACGGACAACTAAATTGTTTGTCAGTTACGTTGGAAGTCTCTTACAAAGTAAGACAGCACAAGATTGTAATTTGGCCCACAGCTGCAGAGGGAAATAAATGAGCATAAGGGCTCCCCCAACTCTCATACATGGCTTACTCAGACTGCTACTCTGAACACAGGGGGTGAAGAGCAGATGCCCTGGGGCCCCTACTCCCAACCTTATGCAGGTGGGAAAATGGGTGAAGAGTGGGTAGCACTTTGGCTCTACCTCCCATCCTCTTCCTGGCCGCTGCTGGCCAATACTGCTAAACCAGCATGGGGGAGAAGTAATGTGCTTCTATTAAAGAGTTGGTGAAAATTGGAAAAGGAATTGTGATTCTCTGAGTTCCTTCCTTAAGGTAGTGCAGCTGTACATTGCCACTTACACAGGGCTAGACATAAAGGCTCAGGGCATATCTTCACTACCGGGGACATTGACGCTGCTGCAATTGATACAGCAGGTGTTGATTTAGCAGGTCTAGTAAAGACTTGCTAAATCGATGGCAGAACACTCTCCGCTCGACTCTGGTATTCCACCTCTCCAAGAAGAGTAAGGTAAGTTGATGGGAGAGCATCTCCTGTCGATGCAGTGAAGCGAAGATATCACGGTAAGTCAACCTAAGTGACGTCGATCCCAGCTACATGATTCATGTAGCTGGAGTAGCGCAACTTAGGTCGACTTACCCTGGTAGTGAAGATAACCCCTTAGTCTTATCCATATTTGGTTCTTTCACATCTCTTTGCTCTCTGGATCAATTTATTGTATCTTGTCCATAAACTTCTCAATAAAATTACATGACAGCAAATAAGTGTTGCAAGTTGGTATGTGGCCCAGAATCCTTGTGTGTAATTTTTAAAATGTAAAAATCTCAAGATACTCAGAATTTTTGTAGAGGTGGGAGGAAGAGACATTGGTTGGCTCATGTTTGGCAATCAGAAATCAGAAACTTTCAGTTCTAGGATTTGAATCCAGATTGCTAACACTTGCAGGCAATTCACTGGTCAATGTAAAATGAGTTTGATGGTCTCTGTCCAATTCTTGGTGGACATCAGTCCTGTAGATTAAGGCCAAGGAAGTGAGGTTTAGATTTAGGTATAAACTAGTGTTTAGGATTCAGATTGGAGACCACATTAGGTTTTGAGTTCAGATTAGGTGGAACTAAAATAATCTATAACTGAAAGTAGACAATAAGCCCTTCCCATTATGGATACAACTCCGGAATCAAAGCTGTAGGGAGGTTAGGGATTCAGATACAGGGATTCAAATCCATATCCCTTTAAATCTGAAGATAGTAGTTTTCAAGGTGCTGCCTTTGGTTCATATCTAGTCTCCACTTCACAAAGCCACCATCGCAACTATCACTAATTGGCACATTTCTTGACAGTCTCAGCAGACAAGCTAGATTGTGAATGCTAAACTAACCCCACTAGCTGTGTCCTCCCATTATTTATATAATACACTCCTCAGGGCAGGGATCATCTACTACTTTGTGGTTGTTCAGTGCCTAGCACAATGGGATCCCATTCTTGGTTGTCTTTTGGCACTACCATAATAAACATGATTAACAATAATAAGTTGGGTTAACACACGTTTTTGGGGAGGTGTGGGAAAACTGCTTTGCCGTCAATGAATCAGTAGTAATAACTTATGTATTTCTTATCCTCCTCACCCTTTAAAAAAACAAACAAACAAAAATTCATTAGAGACAAAGAAAATGAATTTATTTGCACTAAGAACAATGGTAAAGTAATGTAAATGGTCTGATTGAATTCACAAAAGTGAAAAATTCAGATTCAGGTCGTTCACGCTATTCTTAAATCACACCATCATATGATGTATAAGTCTTTGGCTACATCTATATTATGAGGTAGGACAGTGATTCCCAGCTTGCGTAGACTTACTCACTCTAGCTCTCATCTGAGGTAGCTCATGAAAAATAGTAGTGTAGCCATGGCAACATGGATAACACAGCCGTGCCACAGGCTAGCAGCTCTGAGTTTGTACCCATAGGGTTCATACAAGTTTGTACTCAGGGCAGTTAGCAGGTGGCATAGCTGCCTGTGCTACTGTGGTGATGCTACTATTTTTAGCATGTGAGCTCAGATGAGATCTAGCGTTTACACGAGCTGAGAATCACACTCCTCACTCATAGTGTAGACTTAGCTTCAGATCTCTGCATTATCTTTGGAAAGCAAGGGAATTTAAATTATCTTGAGTTTATGGGTTTAACAAAAATGCTTTAACTTCGCTGAACTGTTCAGGTGCAAGTTGTCTTTGTGGGGGAGGGAGAGAGAGAATTTCTTCTCTTCTGCCAAATCTAACTTACACTATGGCAATTCACCCAAACAGCCTATTTTCATTTAGGAAACGTGTGGCAGTCAAGAAGCATACTGCTCCTCTTGTGATCTGGGATACTACAGAGTATTTCCAGTTATTCATTATAAATAGGAAATTTGTACAAGTGCAACATAGAACACGTGGTTGGAAATGTGCTCTGTGTTTTTGGTGGAATTCTTCCATTACTAAGTCACTCCTCTCTTAAATGTCTGCAAAGTGCCATTGTTTTTTATACTGTGCATCTCACCCCCACCCCCCACCTGTTATTTCTGAAATCTAAAGCATTTATATCAATAGACCGTGACAGTTATAGCTAATGTGAAAATATTATACATTTCCAAAATTAGAATACATATTAGGTTATGCTGTTATTAATTATAATTATATTATAGTCAAACCTATAGGCCTCAATTAGATCTGGCCCCACCACTGTACATATACATGGGAAGCAATAGTCCCTAACCTGAAGAAGGTACAGTCAAAATAGACAAGACAGACAAAGGGTGGAAGAGAGTATGGTTACTGATGAGGAAATGAGGCACAGCAAAATTAAGTGACTTGCCCAAGGTCATCGAGAGAGTCTGTGGCAGAGACAGGAATTGAACCCAGATCCTGTAACTTGTATTTGCCTTGATTAACTACAACACAAGGAACACCTAAAGCAGCACGAGATAGTACTGCATAAGCATTGGACAAGTATTTTGGAAAATTAAAGTGGTTTAACAAATATTAGTACCTGATCATGCTCTCATTGACGCAAACAGCAAAGCTCTCATGGAAGTAGGACAGCCCCTGCCCTTCTTTTGCATGTAGGTCGTATAGATTACCATCTGATACTGAAAAACAGAGGTGTTTATTAGTGAAAAAGTGCCAATCTTTGTCGACAGTAAAGATAAAGAAACAAGCTGTAAAAGGATACTTTTGAACAGACCTCCACAATCGTGGAATCTACCTCAGAGATAAAGAAAAGGAAGAGAAAGAGAAAAGCTTTGAAATACTTAACCATAGCAATTGCATCACTCTTCTTCAAGATCATTTTGTTAAGACACATTTACTGCATGGAGGGGGACATGTCAAGCAATGAACTATTAAAGACCCTGTTCTGAGGGGACCTGTATGCAGACTTAGACTAAAAAGGTTCGACTCCAAATGGATTAATCCATTCCTTGGGTCACTGGGAAGTCTCTGAAACAATCAGGCACATCGTCTACCAATCTGTTTCCATACTGAGTATCACAATTTGATTGAAATGGTGAAGGGAAAGCAGAAAAATGAAATAAGTGGGGAGAACCACGAACCTAATCATTGAACTCAAAGCTTTAAAATCATTTTTAAGTGGGAACTAAAAGGCATGTAGATAAGAAATACAAGGCATACACCAAGGATCAGTCCCAGTAGCCAATTAGTGACTTCCGTAGGAATCTTTAGTCAGTTCAGCATTTAATTTTATGTATCTCCTAAGTATCCAAAGGGTTGATAGGATTGATGTCTTGTTTCTTTATCCATTTGACAAAAGATAAAAGAAATTTGCTCTTATAGGAGACCCTCACTCCATGCAAAGGTACACAGGGCCACCCACTGCAAAGTATATTTATAGGGTGTTGTGGGGACTCCTATATCTCCACTTTCTTTTTCAATGGAAGACTCAAGGTATCTTCTACTTGCCTACATTTTTCCATAAACTTCTACCATTTTTTAATGGATTGCACTGTATGCCACAGTACTGAACTAATGTCTCATATTCTTTGGGAGCCTTTGAAATGAGAGTATAAATGTAGTAATAGTAGTAGTAGCAGCAGTAAGCAGAGTGTAACATGGGTGTCCTCCTTTAGAAGATCACCATTTGCAGTGAATGGGAGGGTTGACCTATTTGTATTCAAGAGGTCATGTTTTAATTTTTGACAATATGAGTCAGGTTTGGGCATCAAGATTAATGCTGTCACTTTAATGAAATAGCGAGTTGTTTTGAATTGCTTCTCTTGACTTGCTCCAAGCTACCCAACAGCATGCTGTAGAAACAGGTTCACATAAATCCTTCATGCCTAAATGCAGAATTATGGAGTCCATTAAGAAGTTTAAAAGACCTGTTTGGAAAGGCAGAAATCCAGTAAAGCTTCTAATTTTTCCATGATGACTGATGGATTTGGAGCACTCTTAAGGGGTGGCTGCATAATATTAAGCGTTTAGCGTGTGCCAACCTTGCCACCTTACGTGAACCCTGTAATTACCTTTATTCACACACCATCTTCAAAAACCATCTGAGCAGCGCACTTACAACTATATTAGTTTTCAAAGATTTCAGGCTTCAAAACAGGGAAAGAAGGAATTTGTCTCCAGGAGTGGGGAGGAATCAAGCAAAACATGTTCATCTCACTTATTCATCTGTTTTATGTCACTTGATGTACTGAAGCTGGCAAAGAAGAATCAGGCTGTGGGGTGTTTTATTATGAGGTGATGCTAGGGAATCAAGGACACTCTTCGGTCTGAAAACATCCAATAATGGAATAAAAGTGGGACAAAAACATGGTGGGTGAAGTACAAAAAGCTGTTATCTTGATTTGGTGATAAAGCTTTTATTTAATACTTGTGTGCTTCCAAAGATTGGATGTGGCATCTCGTGTTTTGCTGTGTAGGACTCAGACACAGTGTCTAACAATATACTCTTGCAGTTTTTCAATAAGTCTATGGTTTATGTGGTCTACATTGACAGCATCAACTAATGGAGTTACAGTCAGTGATTGTGCATGTCATAGAAACATACGATTCCATTTTGTGTTTTCAAGCACTGTGCAATATCCTCCCAAATCCTATCCTTCACCTTAATACTTAAAGTTAACAAATGCTGCTCATATCATTACCAAATATACATATTGTTGCTGTGCTTTTTAGGTTTCATATTCAGAGAGTATATTCTGTTTTTATAAGACCTGTAAAGAATTTTGGGCCAGATTTACACCTGGTTTAAGTGGAAACAACTTCATTGATTTCAGTAGAAGCACATTGACATTCACCAGGCCTGAATTTATATCAGATGTAAAGAAAGCATCTTCCTGTAGATTAAAGCAAATAGTCTTCACAACATTCCCTCATCTTAGCAGTGCAAAGGGCATTTCCAGGGGAAAAGGACTGGGTTCTATGTAGGCTTCTATGTAGCTAGACCCTCTCCAGATGCTAGAACACCTCATTGGGCCCAGATACAGCTGGATATAAGTTTGAGTAGCCTGGAACCTGTTCTGATTTACACTAGGATTCTGCTCCAGGATTGGGGGGTTGTAAAATTAGTGTACAGCCAGCTTTACCTGTCCCTAGCCAGTGTTGTGCCGAGTTCTGCTTGGATGGAGGACAAGATCTGGCTTTTAATCTTAATCTTTATTTTCAAGACTGTTTTTCTACTCCCCTTATACTAGCAATAATTTTTTGCTATTAGTAATATATTCACAATCAACATCTTTCAGGGCTGGTGAGCACCTGGGATTTGCTTTGGTAATATCCCAAGCTGGCAGCCACTTACTGCCTCATATTTTACTCATGACCACACTTATTACTTAAATAAATGTCAGTTAATGTATTGTGATAATAGACATTGAGTGAACACATACTAAGATCTCTGGCCCCATCATTCTTAACCCTCTGGGCATAGATCTCCTGAGGTTCACCTGTCTCAGTGTAGTCGCCATCACCTCACTTTCAAATCCCCCATAGAAGGTTTTCTATCAGACTTGTCATCTGCGTGTGGGGAAGGGAGCATAAGCTGAAGTTCAATGGGAGATGTACATTGTATCACCCCAAATTCCACAGGGAATCTTGAAACAAGATGTTAACAGCAAAAGGCAAATCAGTTCATAATTCCTTCTGTGAGAAAAAATACTGCAGATGACAAAGGACAGATCTGTCAGAATTGCTGCAGTAAAATTACATATGTCTGTGACCAAAATGTTCTCATGGGAGCTGCAGAAATGTTAGTATATGCTACTCTCAAATTGCTTACAGAATTGCTGGAATAGTCACATTGTTATTTTTAAACACTGTTCTGAGGAAGTTCCCTTTCCTTTCTGTGCCATGTGGGCATAAATGTTTTAACCCTCCACATCACAAAACCTGTGCTCTTTGCATGCTGCCTTCCGCTGAATCAGGAATCTCCACTCCACAATTCTGGGTAAATCATGCAGTGGTTCCTGTCACCATCTTCGTGACTGAAGTGGTGCTAACATCTCAATTCTCTTTTGATAATCATCAGCCGGAAGGAACATTATTTGGTATCAAGCTGAAAGTCTAAGAGTCCATATCTGTCAGCTAGCCTGAAGGAAAAACAGCTCTGAGCCAAGGTGTTGTTATTCTACGTATAATACTATGGCTTTTTAAAATGGGCACAATGAAAGGGTAAATGAGTAATTTTTCCTACTGTGATTTTTCACTTAAATGGCAGTTCTCAAACTCTGCATAGGAACTCTCCAAAATGTGATCAGCTTTTCAAATGGAACCCATTTTTTGGTTATCCAGTCTGCAGAAAATGTACCAGAGAGAGAGACAAGCAAACAAGACATGCACCCTCCTATCCACGTCTGTGCCCACTTAAGAGCTGCTTTCCCAGATTGAAACATTCTCCACAAACTGCCTCTGCCCTCTCTCTGCTTTCACATTCTGTTCTTCTGCTCATTCATTCTGCTTCTCCAGTCTAGGCTCTCTCTCTCTCTCTCTCTCACTCTCTCATATTGCCACATTCCTGTTCTTTTGGGAGTCACTCTTCCATTTGTGCTGCCTTATCTCTAAATCTCATTTCTCTTCTCTTGGGACAATTGACTCACTTTAGCACTGTAAATCTTGCCTGAAAACTAGAACCTAGTCAAAAACTGGAAAAATATGTCCATAAAAATGTTACAGTATTTATTTCCCATTTCTTGTCGAAATTTTGACCTTTTCTCAACAACTCTGCTGAAAACCTTCAATTCCACTTGACAGAGAGGCTAAAGTATATGAAGGATGCTATATAAAACCATCACATATTTACCGCAAAACATATGAACAAATGAATCCGTAATGGTCTTGAAGAGGGATTATTTGTTCAAATGGAACCCAAATATGCAGCCCTTATTCATATAGGAGAGCATGTATACCAGTTGTCCCACTGACTTCAGTGGGACTACTTGCATGAGTAAGCCTTCTCCAATGTGATTGAGTGCTGCACAATTGCACAGAGGATATTCCCACAAAGCATCTATGTTTTTATACTATACCCATCATGTTATCCAAATATAGTCATCAAATTTTTGAGACACGACACAACTCTACCCAGTATATACTGTATGGCTTACTGGAAAAGGTTTACAGCTTGAGCTCCCTGTGTCTCCCTTCATCAACTCCTTAGGACAGGAACCACATTTTTGTTTTTGTTCTGTGTTTGTACAACGCTTAGCACATGGGATCCTGGTCCATGACTAGGGCACCTAGGAGCTACCGTTGTGCAAATAAACATTACTAATAAACTCAAGTGAGAAAACAGTATGGGAACCACATTTGCCAATTTCTGGACACCACTAGTAGGTGTATAACATCTATACAGGCATTCCTTTATTTATAATCCCTGTATTATTTTGACAGAAAAATGCCAAAATACAAAAGGCTACTAAAAAACAACCACCACCAAGTTGCAGAGAACAAAATGCCCGTGGATACCAGTGCTCTGTTCCGTGAGGAACTGCTAGCAGTAAAATACACTGATAAAAAGTAACAATGTGTCCTCACTCTTCCTTCTCCTTGATGAGCACCCACTTGTAGATTCCATCTGAGATTAGAAAACACAAAAACAAACCTACATGTGCAACTAATTATGTCAAAGACATGGGAGGGGTGAATAGAACAGATCAAATGCTGAAACCATATGATGCCACAAGGAAAAGCATGGCTTGGTTTTAAAAAAAATGTAGGCCATATGGTCTAATTAGTAATGTACAATGCCTTTGTTGTCTACCAAATATAGAAAGCTGTAACTGGAAATATGTTATCCTTTCTGGACTTTCAGATGTGTGTGCTCTCCAGCTTCCTATTCCTGCTAGATGTTGCAAGGGTGGTAACTATAGCACATCCCACTGAGTATCATTTCATTACAACACTTCCCCCTTATTCAAGGAATGGCTGAAATTGGTGCTTGACTTTTCCCCAAATTCAGATTCTTTTGAGAGAAGTAGAAAGAGAGACACAAGATACAATTACCCAGGATACCGCGATGAGCCAGGTGTCCACCTAGAGGACTGCTTTAAACAATGCCGTTCTTCCTTTGACTACTAGAGGGATTCTATACTAAAACTGTGGAGTCATTAGGAGAACCTTCGTATTGAGCTGAATGGCAGGGAAACCTTCTTGATTGTAGGGATGTATTAGGCTGTGGAGTATTTTTCCAAGGAAAATGGGTTATTTTGGGGCATTTAAACCCGGACAAATCCCTGGAAAGTATACCTTAGGGAAGTGGTGTGCAAACTTTTCCAGTCACGTCCCCCTTACCATTCAAGGAATTTGTCATGCCCTCCCCTCCATTGCCACCCTTATTCTGTGCTGCTGCTGGCAGCACCACTGCCTTCAGAGCTGGGCGGCTGGAGAGCAGTGGCTGCTGGCCAAGGCATTCATGTTATTTGCAGTGCAGGACTACTTTTTTAATCCAGGTCCCATCCCACCCACAATACCCACTCTATTTTTATCCTGCTACCACTATTACGGCAGCAGGTCCCATTTCTTCACCCCCTCACCCGCGCAAGAGAACCTCTTATGCCCCCTCCTTGGGTGGGGGGGAGGGGGGGATGAGTCTCCCAGTTTGTGCACCACTGCTATAGGGAATAATCCTATATTTGCAGAAAGATGGACCTAATTATCTTATATTTTACCTCCTGACTAACTTTTGAGATTCTGTAATCTGTGCAGACACTGAAATCCTCAATTTTTAATAGGCTCAGAAAATAGAGGGGGCGAGATCCTGAGCTAAAACATGAGTAGGGGGCAGGGGAGGTGCAAAAATAGCTTAAAGTTAAACCATAGTCAGGGATCAGCATGGCTCAGGCGTCTAAACACCCCTTTCTTCCAATTCTTCTCCTGTCTACCCTCTCTGGAGCAGTGTCAAGCTAGCACGATTCTACTGGGGCTGCACTGGTGGTGTGGCATGAAACAGCTGCACCACTCTTGAAACTCTTGCCCATAATGTACATCACTCTGAAAAATAAATTTTATTCGCAATATACTTGGTGCTTGAATAAGGGTGAGGCATACATATTTAATATTGTTGCAGGCATTTTTGGAAAGCTCTGTAGGTGGTGATTCCCGCTGGGTTCAGGATCCTAGTCTGCTCTATAAAATGTGGATTTTTTTCTGGGCAGTCACAATTGCCAATTTTAAAATAAAAATGTCTCAGCTAATTGGATCTTTTCCCTCTCAAAATATACAATTTCAATGCCATTCTAGTGACTTCCACTTAAATAGTTTTTAAATAAAAAATTCAGAATCAAGCAATTGGCATAAAAGAAATAAACATACACACTTAACTCTTCCACTGATTACTGCGATAATTTTTCATTGAATTACTCCATGTGAATATAAAGGAATAATTGATGCTGGAAAGACGTCATGTGATTGCTCAGGAAAGTCAAAATTGAGAACAAGACCCCCACCTACACAACCCCCCAAAGCCTGAAATATGAATGTTTAAGGAGCTATATTAGTCAGACCTTGCAAGATACAGCTTAGGTGGGCTGATGCCTGGCCTCCCTGTTGTGGGTATAATTTCCCACCCAGAAAGGGCTTGGGCCTGCACAGTTGATGTGAGCTATGCCTGTAACTTAAATGAGACTAAGACTGGACCCAAAATGAACTGTGGGCACAAATCTGAGCAGGGTGCACCTCTAACAACCTGATTTTTGCCACCATCAGGTCATTAGCATTTGCTAGGTTTATACCTGCAAAAAAGTGACCATCCTTCTTTTACCCCTCTAAGAACTGTCCTGTGTTATGCTAGCTGTGATATGCACCTTGGTGGTCATAGGCATAAACCAGATTAACTGCTTATTTCAGTCAAATAAGAATTTGACTGGACTTTAACACCACAAGGTGCTACACTGTACTATAAAATTGTAGGATTGGAAGGGACCTCAAGAGGTCATCTAGTCCAGTTCCCTGCACTCATGTCTAGATAATACTTAGTTCTGACCATAGAGTAGTTCAATCCCTTGTCAATTTTCAGTTTGTAAATCAAAACTATTTAACAAGCACAAAAACACCCAAAATGTATGCCAGCAAAGGTGTAAATTCTAAAGACACAACTTCGCTTATTTAAAAAAAAAATCATTGCCCTAAAGAATGTGGTCCCAGGCTGAAACCATTTATACTGAGTTCAAGAGCCCAGGGAAATTTATAGCCACATGCAAACCCACTGTAAATCTAGATTTATAATGGAAGTTCTGAGAGAAGGTCTGATTCTCTGCAGCCTTAAATTTTGTGCCAACTGGGTGTAAAATGCTATCATTCTGCTCTGAATTCTGGCAGTTCACACTCACTTGGCACAGGTGTAAATGACTACACAAGGTGTGAGGCAGCAGGCAATCAGGCCCACACTTAATTTACACAGCATGTTGGGCTTAGGGTGACCAGATAGCAAGTGTAAAAAATCAGGGGGGAGGGGTAATCGGTGCCTATAGTAGAAAAAGCCCCCAAAATCGGGACTGTCCTTATAAAATTGGGACATCTCGTCACCCTAGTTGGGCTCCACTATAATACAGTGACTATAAATTAGAGGTATCATCATTTTGTGTTCAGTCATTTTGTGTTAATTCATCCTAAGTAGAATATGATCTGGCTGGATACAAAAATGTCACCAGAATCTGTGCAAGTAGACTGTGTAAATAAGGAACATCTTAAGTGAACAGGATTCTTGATAATTTCCTCAATATTTATACTGCTGTCTAAAGGATTTGAACATGTTACGACTCCAAGTCTGGAAGGTTTACTCCCCTGTTACATAAATTGGAAGCCCCTGATTATTCCATAAATCAAGACTTTCGAAACACTGTGTAGACCATGAAAGATTTGTAAAGGAAGCACATTTTTACATTCTTGGAGGAGACCTTTATAATAAAGTTTTCTTAATGACTCTCTGAATTTTGCATTTTGTTTAGAGATAAATTTGCTTCTGTAGCATATTATTATGATTATTTATTATTTGAATTACCCTAATGACTGGTACCTCAGTCATGGACCAGGATCCCTGTATGGTTTATAGGGTTGTCAACCCTCCAGGATTGTCCTGAAGTCTCCAGGAATTAAAGATTAATTTTTAATTAAAGATAATGTCTATGATGAAACCTCCAGGAATCCATCCAACCAAAGTTGGCCACCCTAGTAGTGTTCTGCCTCTCCTCACACCAGCTGACTTTTCCCTTTTAGAGCCCCCCTTTAATTATTAAAATAATTTCCATGGAAGTATTGTTGCATAAGGAGTGCATCTATTCCAGCTGTTTATTCCTCACCTCAAGGTTGCTCAGTTCACTGTTCGTGACATCGTCTCCTCAGCAATATCACAAACAGAAACTTAGGCCTTCAGATGAAGAATAAGCACTAGAAACAAATGAGCTCCTAAGTAAAAAAGCCAATCCTGAGCATAGGTCCAGCTAGAACAAAACCATGTGTTTATAACTTTGGTTACATTCTGTATCTATTCTATTCCTGACAGAGGGGATGAGCTCTGATTTCAGTTGAGGGTCTTGCACACAGAAAACACAAAACTAGTAGCCGTACAAAAGTCTGATATATTAATCTGAGGTAGCAAAAGTGGAGTTGCTAAGGTGTTAGGATTTTGAGTTTATGTTGCTTCTCTTGGAGCTTTATCTTAAGAGAGTGTGGCAGAGGAATCCGCTTATGTTTACTGAAGGAACAAGAGGCCTGTTTGGTGTCTTCCAGTGTCTGAGTTAGGGCCCTGAAACTTCTGCTTCCTAGCAGAGATCATTCCAACTGATTGTAGCCCTGAAGTAGGAAGATGCTATAAAGCTAGGCACCCATTTGCAGCTAGTGTATCTGAACATTAGGCATGTTTATCAATCTTCCACTTGATGTATTTTGTGTATATATTTCATGGCAATGAAATGAATGTTATGAGTTATTGTTATTATGTAAGTACTTGATGTGAAACACTGCATACAAAGGGTTAAATACAGGGAACCCTATCTTGAGGACCCCATGAGGACTAGCTACAATATCACCACAATTAAGGAGATCGGGTGTAACATGTTGTGACAATAAGGTTGTGACATGAGAGTCCAGAATAGCAGTTTTCCCAGGTCATGGGACAGAGAGTTGCTATGGGCAGGACAGAAAGACCGTGGGTTAGTGAATGCTTGTTTCTGGCTAACGGACTGGACATAGTTTCATAGATTTTTAAGGCCAGAAGGGACAAATAAGATTATCTAGTCTCACCTCCTGCATAGTACGGATCACAGAATTTCACCAGGTGATTCCTACATCAAGTCCAATAACTTCTGGCTTAGCTATAACACATCCTTTAGAAAGACATCCAACCTTGAGTTAAAGACTTCAAGTACTGAAGAATCCACCACGTTAATTACCCTCACTGTTAGAAAATTTGTGCCTTTTTTCTAGTCTGAATTTGTCTAGCTTCAGCTTCCAGCCATTAAATCTCACTATTCAGCTGTTAAATTAAAGAGCCATCAAATCTTCTCCCCATGTAGATACTAATAGACCACAATCAAGTAATCTCTTAACCTTCTCTTGGATAAGCTAAATAGATTGAGCTTCTTTACTATCTCATGGTAAGGCAAGTTTTCCAGACCTCAAACCATTCTTGTAGCTCTTTTCTGAACCCTTTCCAATTTTTCAACATCCTTTTGGAAGTGTGAACAGCAGAACTGGACACAGTATTCCAGTAATGGGCCCACCATTGCTGTCTACAAAAGACAATACTACCTCCCTATTCCTACTCAATATTCTTCTGCTTATACATCCCAGGCTCACATTAATGACCTCCCAGTGCAATGCAGTAGCTAAGGCGGCATGTCAAGTTGGTTATCCATCACGGCCGCCAAGTCCTTCTCATAATCACTACTTTCCAGGATACAGTCCCCTTCTGCTAGGTGTGACAATACATTCTTGTGACCTACATTTCTAGACATGGTGGTGTGTTAGTTGAGGTTTGCGTAAGCAGAGTTCCCAAAGGCCTCAGTCAGGATGGTGGCCCCATTGTGCCAGACACTGTTGAAGCACAAAGGAAGAAGGGTCTCTGCCCAAAGAGTTTACAGTGTTATCAGGAAGAAAATACAATGGTGAGGGTAACAAGTGATAAGAGGGAAGTGAGGAGGGAGGAGTAGGGTAGTGATAATAAGACGTATTACGTGCACAACTTGATAGCACCAAATTATCTGATGGTCCCCTCCCGCCCCCACACCATTTTATAATTACATAAAGAGAAAAACAGCTATTTTCAATTGCCACTCACCAAAGCATCACAGCAGAAGTGGGTCTCAAGGATGGATATGCCAGAGGAGAAGGAGGAGCTGAATCTTTATTTCTGGTGATTATGTGGAAGAAGGAGAGAACACAGTTTTACCTTCACATCCCTGGGGTAGTTTGCAGTGCTGCCATTTAGGAAAAACAACAACATCCTTTTATTTGCGAGTGGAGAATTTTTGAGTCATTGACACACCATAAATATAGAATCCCACAGTGCCATTTTTATAGTCCATTTTCAAAGCAGAACCACCACATTTTAAATCTAGGCACAGATATGTAGATGTGTGTTTCTGAAGTGCAGACTTACAAACAAACAATTTCCACAGCCAAACTTGCCCTAAGTGAAAAGGAATAAACTCAGAAAAGTTTTACTTTGCTTGATATCTGCCAATAGTTTCAGCTTAATACATTTTCTTTTCCAAAGGGCAAGCATCTGGCCCCTAATACCTTGGTACTTATTTTAAGAACATTATTTTTAAGGGTCCAGTACATATATGCTAAAGAGCCTGGAGCTGGTAACAAGGTTAATTTTAAACAAAAACCCTGCAATTCAGCAGTACTTTTCTCCAACAGGAGTTAGAGAACATAGATGGTACATTTTTGCTAATTCTGTAACCATGATAAAATATACAAGTCTGCATTTTATTCCTATAATTCACAACTTGGCAACTATTTTCATAACACCTGATTTTTCACAAGTTGGTGCCCATTGAAGTGTGTTTTTCTTGGTAGTTAAAGAGTCAATGAAGTAAGATGCATTGTTCCCAGATTAGTGGCTTAGTACTTTTCACAAGAAAGAAAAGTAGAGACACATAAAACAAACATATACAAAATCAAAAACCTCTCAGCTATAACAATGGACTTATTTTAACCCTGAAAAGGGGTTGCTGAGCTGTTATTAGCACAGATGCATAAAGAACATTTTAATGACTTTATGGATTCACTATATGTTGCAGTAACAAAAGATTACTAGAATTGGACAATGTACAAAGATATGCGACCTTAAAGAATTCATATAGTGGAAGGCAACGTTGTCTAATCATTAGAGCAAGGGCTGGGTGTAAGATCTTTGGGCTTGATTCTGATCTTACTTACACCACTTGACTCCAGTGTCAAGTGGCAATGTGTTGCAGAGAACAGAATCAGTCCCCATGTTTTTATTTCCATCTCTGCGCCTTAGGGCTAGTCTACACTGGCAACGCTAAAGCGCTGCTACAGCAGTGCTTTAACATGGCTTGTGTGGTCGTGGCAGAGCACTGGGAGAGAGCTCTCCCAGCGGTGTAAAAAAAAAAACCCACCTCCACGAGGGGCGTGGCTCCCAGCACTGGTGCACTGTCTACACTGGTGCGTTACAGCGCTGAAACTTGCTGTGCTCAGGGGTGTGTTTTTTCACACCCCATGAGCAAGAAAATTGCAGCGCTGTAAATTGTCAGTGTAGACAAGCCCTGAGTAAAAGTTTCTCCTTTGCCCCACTTATGTTCCATGCTGGGGCTGTCCTTGGAGTCCATTGATGAAGTGGCCAAACAAGGATGCCTGAGCCCACCCTAGTCACCACTGATGAAAGGGTCTTTACCAGCCCAACATAATCTGGCCAGGAAAGCTGCAGTGAAGGTTGGCTCAGGGAGAGGCTGCATACCAACCACTATGTGGATCCAATCATCCCAGAACCCTGCACAAAGAGCATGGAGAGACCTAGAGTAGCAGTCATGGTGGGGGCGGCAGAGCAGCCCGGCACTTGGAGCAGGAGGGGCTGGACCACTTTGTATGGTACTCTCATAGAGCTTGAATGTTTAGGCTTTCTATGAGTAGAGTATATTTTTCTTTGTATGACCTTGGACAAAGCATTCAGCACAACGGGGCTCTTTGGATGCTACATTAATATACTTACTGCATAACCTCTCGTGTCTGTCTTCCTATTTCATGCTGGTGTTGTAAGGCTCAATTAATAATGTTTGTAAAGTACAGTAGACCCTCAGAGTTACAAACACCTCGGGAATGGAGCTTGTTCGTAACTCTGAAATGTTCATAACTCTGAACAAAACGTTATGGTTGTTCTTTCAAAAGTTTACAACTGAACATTGACTTAATACAGCTTTAAAACTTACTACGCAGAAGAAAAATGCTGCTTTCTCTTCATTTTTTAGTAGTTTACGTTTAACACAGAACTGTACTGTATTTGTTTTTTGGGGGAGTGGAGGGTTCGGTTTTTTGGTCTCTACTGCTGTCTGATTGCGTACTTCCAGTTCCAAATGAGATATGTGGTCAGCAGAACTCTCAGGGTCTACTGTACTTTAAGATCCTCAGATGAAAGGCACTATGGAAGTAAAAGTTATTGTTACGATGGTATTTATTTTATGATTCTTACACAGGAATTGAGTTATAATGCCAACCCAGTGCAGACTATATCAGCCAGTTAAAAAAGCTGCATCTAAATTCTCATTTCCTTTTCTGTTTTCACTAGCATCAGGAACTTAAAATTTATAAATAAATCCAGATATAGAAAGAGTGCTACTTTTTTTTAAAAAAAGATAAAACTGAACATGTGTAGTTTTTTAAAATAGTAATTGGATATGAAACTGATTTTCAACTTTGTTCTTTTTCCATTTAAACTTAGAATTCTTTCTAAATTCCAGTAAACAGAAACTTTGGCCCAATGTACCTACAAGAAGATGAAAACTAAACAATAAATGCCATGGAACAATATTTTGTTTTGTACATCTTCTTGCATCCCATACAGTATGCATAATTAGCTAAATAATTCTTGCCTTGTTCCTATAAAAAGTCACTTCTCACTGACTTGACATCTCTGAGGGCCCAGTTCAGTGCTTAATTTTTGCCAGGGCCGAGCCGCGGCACCTCTAGGCTTGGCAGTTCATAGCACCGGCACCTCTGGGCCTGTTGAATCAGTTATGAATGTAAAAAAATTGCTTGAGCCCTGGCATCTCTTTCATTACAAATTAAACACTGGCCCAATTCTTCATTGTTCTGCACCTTGAGTAGTGATTTACATTGGAGCCAAAGGAATACGGAGACTATAAGATGTTACCATTTTGATTTGGTAACATTTTGCACCTTTTTTGGAATTACTTGGAGCTAGTACAATGACTACACAAGATACAGAGCAACAAAGAAGCAGGCCCTTAAACTCTATAATAGGAACTTCCTGGGTAAATGTATGATTCTTCAAACTGTTACTTGAGTATTTCCTGCTCTTCTGAGTAGTTTCACTGGCCTCAGTAAGACTATTTACATGAGTACAGATTACTTGCATGAGTAAGGGGCTGCAGGACTGGGCCGGAAATTTGGTCGCTCTGCCTATGCAGTGCTTGTATAATAGTAATAGATAAAGTGATCATTTACACAGATTGCCTTGGCCTAACACAAACAATGGTGTTTCAAAAAGTGACCTTGCTCATTTTATAGGTCACAGGCAGTGGGGCCCTGTGTGCAGCTTCATTTTTGCCCCCCTCCGCGACCCAGTCAGGAAAAAGAACATTCTCTCTTATCTTCTCCCTCGTGTTTCATTCTTTTTTTCTTCATTCTTCTCCTATGTCATAAGTAATGGGAAGTAAATGAAAATAAAGTGAGGTACCTTGATTGGGGCAGGGGGTGCAGGAGGGAATGCGGGAGTGGGCTCTGGGAGGAAGTTTGGGTGTGGGGTGCAGGCTCTGGGCTGGGACAGGGGTGCGGGAGGGGGATGGGGGTAGCACTTATCTTGGGTGGCACAGCTCCCAAAGCGACCGGCACACACACCCCTCTGGCAGCAGCTCCTAAGAGGAGGGGCCAGGAGGTCTCCGCGTGCTGCTGTCTGCAGGCACCACCCCCACAGCTCCCATTGGCTGCAGTTCCCAGCCAATGGGAGCCCCGGAGTTGGCGCTCAGGGCGGGGGCAGCGCACAGAGACATCCCGCCCCAGGGGCCACAGGGACATGCCAGCTGCTTCCAGGAGCGAAGTGACGCAGAGGGAGGGTGGGAGGCAGAGCGGGCAGGGAGCCGCCTTAGCCCTGCTGCTGGCACATCTCTGCGTGTCCCTTAGGGGAAGGGGGACAGCGGGTCTCCACCTTCCCCCCCACCCCGCCAGGGACATGCAGAGATGTGCCAGCAGCCAGCTGCTTCCCGGAGTGGTGTGGGGCCACCAGCCATGGCATACAGGCAGCCTGCATGCCTGAGCCCTGCTGCATCGCTGGCTGGGACTCGGGGGCAGGTTATCAGATATTTCTCCTGCATTTTGGGGGGCCCCCCTGTCGTTGGGGGCCCTGTGCCACCACTCAGTTTGTTTCATGGTAAATCTGCTCCTGGTCACAGGCCACAAATTCAGCTGGTGTATGAAATTTGTACTACCTGAGCCCCATATTTAAGCCTATATACAAAAAGAAAAAAAAGTAATTTCATAATGTTGTTTAGTGGTTGACAGTGGATCTCCATCTTTTCTGTTTTTCAAAAATTATTTACATTGAAACAAACCCCATTCCTAATGATCAGCCCAAGCAGCTGTACTTGTGGCCTGGGACCTCTACAGGGACAATAGGTAGAGGAATCCTATAACTCCTCACGTGCCAGGGAGTGGCAGCAAAGCTAAAAGAAAAGTTCTAAGGTTTTAAAAGATTTTTGGTCCAGATTTTCAACTAGTACAAACTGGCACCTCTACAATGAAGTCAATGGAGTTGCATCAATTTACAGCAGCCAAGGATCAGTCCCTTAGTGGTTAAATAGGCCACATTCTACAATTATCCCTACATAAACATCTTTCTGCCATAAGCTCAATGTGGAAAGAGAGTCACAAACTGTGCCTTGGTATGAAAAAGACTAATCAGTTTGGGACATTTTAATTATAGCTTTTATTCTAGACTGGATGCTTTCTACACAGGTCATACAAAGTTCAGTCCTAAACGAGAAACCTTTTGAGAGTTGTGTTGAATTACAAACCAATGATTTAGGTCAGAGTAACTGTGTGGTTAATTTGTAAGGCAGCATGATGCAAGTGCTGGATAACTGAGTTCACCACAAAAATTGTAATTTTTTTTTAAATAGGCCCTAATGCTCTACTGCCTTTCACCTTATGTAGTCATTTACATCTGTGCAGAGGGCTATCAAATCCCACTTCTTCACTCAAACCACTGGTAGCACACCCCCCTTTAGATATATAGTTGTATAGTAGACAACTGTGCAAGGCAATGGAGAATTGGCTCCTTATTTTTAGTGCTGGTCTACAGGCTACAGTCAGGAAAGTTAATCCACATTAACTTTTAGCGTGGATTAGTTAAACCACATTAAACTCATGTGTGCACACTCAGAAACTGGGATGTGGGCGATCATGCCCAATGGTCAGAACAGAAGCAGGCAGCCACACATAACAGCCCAGTGTTAGACCCAGAATCAGAAGCAAGCTGCCAGATCCAAAGTTACAAATCATAGCCCCATGTCCAAGCTAGGTTGCCTGCAGTGAGGCAAAGCAGGAGCAGTGCTGAGTCAAAAACAGGAGCAAAGCTAGGAACAAGCAGGAACTCGCCATGAGCAGTTACTAAAATGCTCTTCTTGCTGGGTTTAAGAACTGGTCTGCTAACTCTTCCCACCAATCAGGCAGTGTAGCCAATCAAGCAGCCTAATACAGCCAGCTGCACTCACCGGGTTGCAAGGAGACTGGCTCTGCTGCAAGGCCTGATTCTTGATAGCAGCCTTAATTTGGTTTATCTTAATTCACTTCCAAAAAGGATTAAATTTAACCGAATTAAGGCCACTTTAATTCCAAATAAGAATATCTACAAAAGGGTTTAATGTGGTTTAACCTACTTTAAATTTATATCTTTAGTTAATTCAGATTAATTTTCCTGAGTGTGCCTATGTATACAAGCCATAGCTGTTATTAAAGCATCTCAAAGAATTGTCAAATTGCAAATTTCATTTAAAGGTAATGGTACTTGGTTATTAGAAGAAATCTTATGATACACATTCTAACCCCAATCCTGCAAACAGATGCATGAGTGTGGACTGCTGAGAAGTCCTGTTAACTTCAGTAGAACTCCACATATGTGCAGGAATGCATGCTATTTTACCTATTTGCCAGCTCAGGGCCTAAAAGTAGAAATTTGACCATTGCAAATATTTTGTTTGAACCAATAAGTTACACTACTCTAGTGTGCTATACTTCGGCTAACAAACCCATTTCATGGATTGGTCAAAACTAAGGTTAAGATTTTGTCACCGGTCTGTGACATTTACTAAAAATAATGGTGGGGCATTGAGAGGAGGGGATGACTGAAGCCTGAGCCCTGTGGGGTTGGAGGTGGGTGCGGATGACAGCCTGAGACCCACTGTGGGAGGAGCAGCACCTGCTGCTGCTGCAGCTGACAGGTCCAGGGCCCCCACTGCCCATGGCGGCTTGGGGTTCTCAGGCTGGTGGCTTGGAGCTCCAGGGCCCCACCAGCGCCCACAGTGGCTTGTAGCTCCAGGGCACCGCCAGCTGACAGCTCCAGCCTGTCACCCCAGGGCACAAGGCTGAAGGCAGAAAATATCACGGAGGTCTCTGGAAAAAGTCATGGAATCCATGACCTCCATGACAAAATCTTATCCTTACTCATAACTTACTAGCTTCCTATGAAGTAGCTATGGAATTACCGTCAGTTCTTCATTCAGCCATTTGACCTACAGGACAGTAATTTACACAGTGCTTCCTCACTACTTGTACAGAGCTATATCCCAATTTTCCGCTACTAGTGGAACTATTTGATAAATATAATTACAACCTGTAGCTTTTTATTTAAAATTTACTGCAAAAATAAGTAACAAATAATATTTTGGAGTAGTCAATAGGATGGAGGACATGGAGGTTTTCAAAAATTGACCCTGATCCCACCATCATTTGCCTATTTCCAAACTTTTGGTGAAATAAATCATTTAGGGTAACATTTTTTTAAAGTCAGTGCAGCACAGCATTCATAATAATAATATTCAATCTTATATAGCACTTTTCAAAGGATATAAGTATCATTTCCCCATTTTACAGATGTGGAAATTGACACACAGAGAGGTAAAGTGACTTGTCTAAGGTAACCCAAACAGGCTAGTAGAAAAGCCAAGAAGAGAACCCAGGTCTTCCGTGTCCCACTCCAGTGCTCAGACCACATTCATGAAGAATTCAAATTTCTCTGGACACAAACCAAAACACTGGATCCAAACACTCTCAAACTTTGGTATTGTGATTGGAATCTGAACATGGATTTTGTTTTGAATTTTGCAGTTAGGCAAACCAAAACTCTGGATCTAAACACTCCCCAAACTGTGGGTTTTGAAATTCAGATCCAGATCCGGCTGCTGTATTTTGCATCTTGGACCAGTTGCTAGCTGATCTATGTATCTCTCATAGCATCTATGATTATTTGAGATTAGGTCTATTTTGGAACAAGAATAAACTGTATATCATGTAACATAGTTATGGGTTATGTTCCCAGCTATTGCTAAATTTGATCCATCTGAGGAGGGAGGGTGGGGACAACAGGACCGGGGTCTGAGAGGGGCCTGCGCTGACGCTGGGCATGGGAGCTGTGAGAAACACGTCACCCGCAGCCACGGCGTCAGGCACTATGGAAACTTCAGTGGGGCCCCCCTCTGGAGGGGAAGCCAACTGCTCCGTCCGGGCGCTAGAGGGCACACTCACAGGCTTGGGGCCCGACCGCTCGGCATCGGCTGTCGCCTCTAGGGGCTCGGCGATCTCAGGTGAGATGCCACCCGCGGCCGGACAAATAGAACCAGTGGCGCCCCCAGGACCAGAGCAGTGGCTACAGCTGGGAGTGAGGGGCAGGGAGAAGGAGGAGGGGGTGGTGGAACTGAGCCGCTGCCCAGATCGAGGCCCGCTGGAGGGAGGGGGTCATCCTCCCCCTAGGTGACCGGGGTCAGACACAGGGCCTCGATCTCCTCCAGTCGGGGCAGATGGCGTGGCGGCATGCGGGGGTGGGGCGGCGGCGGCCACCTGGGCGTACATTCTGGGGGCTAGGGATGGAGCGCCCCCAGAGCTGGTGGAGGGAACGGCTGGGGAGGAAGGGGCCACGGTAGATGTTGGGGCCGCAGCAGGGAGGACAGCACCACCAACGGGAGGTTTTGTTTTCTGGGCGGGGCCTTTGCCCTTTTTATCGTCCTGGCCCTTTTTGCCAGTGGAAGGGGCAGCCATGGCGGCGGCAGAGTCTAGGCTAGTGGTGGCCGAGAGGGTAGCTGCTGGGATGGGCAAGGGTGGTGGCAGGGGAGGAACTATGGGAGCACTGAGGGCAGGAGCAGGAGTGGGGCTGGGGCAGAGGCAGGGTCCTCCTCCACAGTGGAAAGAGGCAGGAGGAGGCCCTAAATTGGGGGTGGGACAATGGACAACTAAGGCAGGGGAGGAGGGTCCAGCAAACAGGGTATTGGGAATAGGGAAGGTGGGACAGGGCCAACCACTCCTCCCTGCTGGACTGTATGCAGGAAGTGGGTGGGGGGGAACTATAGGGGGGCAGCAGGGGAAGGGAAGAAGCAACTACTCCTCCCAGCTAGGCTGCAGGCAGGGGAGGAGGGTGCTAACAACAGAAGGACACAGGGACAACAAAGGAGAGGGGGACAATCATGGGCGCAGAGCGGGGCGCCGGCTTTTCTGGCTGCACTCGGACGGGGAAGGACTATGATTGCATCAAAAGAGGTGTAGTGATCAGGGTAAACAACTTAAAAAGGGGGGGGGGGCACAAGCGTTCCGAAAAGGGACATGGGCACACCAAACTGCGGGTTGGGCGGGGCAGGGGTCAGCAGGAGTCAGGGGGAACAGCAAACAACTGAGGGCGGAGTAAGTAGAGCACAAAGGGAGGGCGGAACCAAACTCCTGGGGAAGGGCGGGGCAAGCAAAGCAACAAAACTTGCAAGGGTTGGGGCAGGGCAGGTACACTAACAAGCCCAGGAACCTAGGATAGGGCCAGGGTGGGACAGGCAAATAACCAGGGAAAAATCTTCCGGAGAGCTATGGGAGGAAGGGAGGAGAAACGTGGGCTGGGGGGTAATGGGAAGGCCCCCCACCCAAATGCAACTGAGGGAGGGGGGCCAAGTCCAAACAAAAGGGGGGGGGGAGGAGTGCATTCATAAGTGCTTGTGGGGCTCACTCCAGTCCTTGCTCGCTGCTAGAAACAGTCCCAGATGGTGGTGGGCGAAGAAGCAAGCAGCCCCGTCGAGGGGCAAGCAGCAGGCGTTGATGGTCAGCTGGGTTGGTGGAGGGGGTGGTGGCAAAAAGGGGTGGTGGTGGTGGTGGTGAAGGAAGTTGTGGTGGGGCGGAGGCAGCAGGATGGGGGGAGGGCTCCACGCCTCTCCCCCGGCCCCCCACAGCAACAAAAGGCTACCCAAGAGCACAGCTGGTAAAGTCACTCAGTCCAATAACCAACCCCCTCCACAATTCCTCGCAGAAGTCTTCCTCCTCCTTGACAAGGCAGCCAGCGCAGGAGCAGCAGCAAGCGGGCAGCAGCCAGCCAGGTGAGGGCCCAGGCAGAAGGGGTGACAATGGTGGTGATGGCAGGGTCCTCGCTTCTCCTCCCTCCAGAGGGGTGGGGATAGGGGGGCAGGCTGGCAAGGCCCCCCTTCCGCACAGCAGCGGCTCCCAGAGGGGTCCTAGCCAGCAGCAGCCCTCCAGGGAGGGAGGCAGAGAGCTCCAGCCAGCAGCAACAGCCCAGGGAGGGAGCTCTAAACAGCAGTAGCAGCAGCCCAGGAAGGGAAAGAGCTCTAGCCACCAGGGCAGCCCAAGAAGACCGATCTCTTCTTCCTGTAGCAGGGGATGGCCTCCTGCTCTGTGGGGCTTGAAATCAGCCCTTGGAGAGGGCTGCTGCTAAGGAAAGCAGCAAGCCTTGGCTGATTGGGGGAACAGCCACAGCTGTGGCCACGCCCTAATCAGGGCCCAGCTAGCCTTTATAAGAGGGCAGTGGGCCAGGAGGACAGTTTCTCTGTCTAGATGTTGAGAGGGAGGGGCCTGCCTGCCTGCTGGGAGCTGAGCAGGGTACCTATCGGTGGAGCAGAGCTGGGGAAAGGCTAGAGGAGCTGGGGAGCTCCGTCCTGAGAAACCCCCAGGCTGCAGGCCTTGATGAAGGCCTAGGAAAAAGGTACTGGGGTTGCAGAGGGCAGCCCAAGGTTAAGCAGAAGCAGCAGGTCCAGACCCTTCTTGCCGATGATGAGTGGCAATTATACTGCTGTCTGCCCCAGGGAGCTGGGGCTAGATGGTGACTGGCAGTAACCAAAGGCTGAGGCGAGGTGGGGATAGAGGGTGGGGGTCCTCTGGGGGGGGGGATGACCTAGATCTGTGGGGGTACTGCCAGGGGGTAGCACCCTGACGTGAAAGGGGCACTGAGGTCCGGGAGGGATTCGGGGCCCAGCGGCAAGCAGGACACCAGCCTGCAGAGGGCGCTCCAGAGGCTGGAAATGCTAACTCCCTGGATGATGAGCAGGGGGCGCCCTGGGTGAGTCGCGACCCACCATACATGAGCTGAAGAGTAAGGTGTCATGGTGGGTGGAGTCAAATATTCATAAATTTGAGAACTGAACCAATTGATGATCAGGTAGGGAGAAGCTCTGAAAAAGGAGTATGAGGCCACCCAGGTGGGCTTAGTGGATGAACCTGATTAGATACATGATAGTGTCTCCTGGATTCAGTGGCTAGGTCCCAATGCTGGTGATGAATTTGTCAGTCTCTTGCACCCAGTAACGCAGTCCATGGTTCCCCCACATGATCAAGCCCTTAATAGAGTACATGCCCTATTGTGCCATATTAATTAATGACAATACTACTACTTTGGAAGGAGGAGACTGATTAGCATAAATTACATGTTTCATTCATTTCTAATGACTTTTGAATAGCTACTTGTTTATCCCACTCGTGGGTTAAAACTGTATTGGTACCACACTTGAGATCTCCCACCATAACAAGCTGTGCTGCTGTTTCCATTTTCAGAGTTTCTGCTGTTATTACTGCTACTACTATAGGGGGGGTTGGACTAGATGACCTTCTGGGGTCCCTTCCAACCCTGATATTCTATGATTCTATAGGAGGAGAAACAGCTGCCTTTACTTGCCTTGCTTTCTTTGCTACGTTTAAGGCATGCTGACAGACTGCCTGACAGTCCTGCTGCCTCCAGTTCCCAAAAGAAGCAGCCTAACGTTAGTGTACATGTGAATCAAGCACAATTTCCATTTTTGGCAATAATCTCTTTTGGAGCAGAAGCTTTGCAGGAAGGATAATAGAACAGCACTGAGTATGGAACATATTAAGAGAACTCAAGGCCAGATTGTGTCCCTTACTTCTGAACATGCAGAAGGACCCCTTCACACACTTCTCTCCTCTTCCACACAGGAGGCATTTTCAGCTGACTTTACAACATCATCCCCACTTTCTTCTCTGAAGATGAGGATCTGAAACTGGGAAAGGGTAGACAGGGAGAGAGAAGGGGCAGGTTGGATGTGGCTCCCCCAAAAGTGCCAAGGGGAATTCCTTGATGAATAAATTCAGTCTCATGCTACATTGACTTTTTGATGGCCCCCTTGTACACCACTGGAGCAGAGCTGCCCCAGAGTGGGAAGGACAGGGATTCCTGGTATATGTACAGCTGCATGGCAATCCATTGGTTTCATCGGCAAAGTCCTCTGTTCAATCTGTAGAGGTAAAATTCCATCCTCCTCAGTGAAACAATCTAGGGGGGAGCCTTGGGATTTTCCTCCCTCCAGGATCCCCTCCCACAGAGTTTTTCCATAGGTAGGATGGGTTAGGCAACAGTGCAGGTGAAATTTAGGAAGGACAAAAATGGAGGACAGGGGATGAGTAAAGCTGCTGAGGTCATATCTAGTGACAATTACTAGGGTGGGGATAAATTAGTGACTATTATTTGTATAAATACTATTATTACTTGGGGTCTAGGGACTGCAGCTATGGATCATGACCCCATTGTGCTAGGCACTGTACATATACAGAACAAAAAGGTGGTCTCTGCTCCAAATATCTTACAGTCTAAGTACAGCCTGATATTACTGAGTATAAGAGTGGCCATACTGGGTCAGACCAATGGTGCATCTAGCCCAGGAGCCTATCTTCAAACAGTGGCCAATGCCAGATGCTTCAAAGGGAATAAATAGAGCAGGGCCATCATCAAATGATCCATCCCCTGCCAGCCTCTCCCAGCACCTGGCAGTCAGAGGCCAAGTGACACCCAGAGCATAGTGTTGCATCCCTGATCATCTTAGCTAATAGCCATTGATGGACCTATCCTCCATGAACTTATCTAGTTCTTGTTTGAACCAAGTTATAGTTTTGGCCTTCAACATCCCCTGGCAACACGCTGACTGTGTGTTTGTGTGAAGAAATACTTCCTTTTATTTTAAACCTGCTGCCTATACATTTCATTGGGTGACTCCTGGTTCTTGTGTTATGTGAAGTAAACAACACTTCTTTATTCACTTTCTCCACACCATTCATAATTTTATAGAACTCTATCTTATCCACCCTTAGTAGTCTCTTTTCCAAGATGACCAGTCTGTCTTTTTAATCTCTCCTCATATGGAAGCTGTTCCATACCCTTAATTTCTGTTGGCCTTCTTTATACCTTTTCTGTTTCTAATATATCTTTCTTGAGATGGGGCTATCAGAATTGCACATAGTATTCAAAGTGATTTGTCTAAGGTAACCCAACAGGCTAGCAGAAGAGCCAATAGAACCCAGGTCTTCCGTGTCCCACTCCAGTGCTCAGACCACATTCATGAAGAATTCAAGTTTCTCTGGACACAAACCAAAACACTGGATCCAAACACTCAAATTTTGGTATTGTGATTGGAATCTGAACATGGATTTTGTCATGCCATGGATTTACATAGTGGCATTATGATTTTTGTCTTGTTATCTATCCTTTTCCTAATGGTTCAAACTTTGTTAGCTTTTTTGACTGCTGCTGCACATTGAGTGGATGTTTTCAGAGAATGGTAACAGCTAGTCTATATCCAGTCATTTTGTATGCATAGTTAGGATTATGTTTTCCCCAATATGCAACACTTTGGATTTATCAACATTGAATTTCTGCTACTATTTTGTTGCCCAGTCACCTAGTTTTGTAAGATCCCTTTGTAATGCTTTGCAGTTTTGAGATCCCTTTGTAATAGGGCTTTGAATTGATTAAAAAAATCACGATTAATCACACTATTAAATACTACCTTTATTTAAACGTTTGGCTGTTTTCTACATTTTAAAATTGATTTCAATTACAACAGAATACGAAGTGTACAATGCTCACTTTATATTTTTGATTACAAGTATTTGCACTGTAACAAAACAAAAGAAACAGTATTTTTCAATTCACCTAATACAAGTACTAGAATGCAATTTATTTATTATGAAAGTTGAACTTACAAATGTAGAATTATGTAAAAAAACTGCTTTCAAAAATAAAACTATGTAAAATTTTGGAGCCTACAAAATTGGCTGAACAAGTTTGTTTACATTTGCAGGAGATAATGCTGCCCGCTTCTTGTTTACAATGTCACCTGAAAGTGAGAACAGGGGTTTTCATGGCACTGTTGTGGCTGGTGTCACAAGATATTTACGTGCCAGATGTGCTAAAGATTCATATGTTCCTTCATGCTTCAACCACCATTCCAGGGGACATGCATCCATGCTGATGACTGGTTCTGCTTAACAACAATCCAAAGCAGTGTGGACCGACCCATGTTTATTTTCATCATCTGAGTCATTTGCCACCAGCTGGAGGCTGATATTCTTTTTGGTGGTTTGGGTTCTGTAGTTTTCGCATCAGAGTGTTGCTCTTTTAAGACTTCTGAAAGTATGTGCCACACTTCATCCCTCTGAGATTTTGGAAGGCACTTCAGATTCTTAAACCTTGGGTTGAGTGCTGTAGCTATCTTTAGAAATCTCACATTGGTACCTTCTTTGCATTTTGTGAAATCTGCAGTGAAAGTGTTCTTAATGAACCACATGTGCTGGGTCATCATTTGAGACTGCTATAACATGAAATGTGGCAGAATGTGGATAAAAGAGCAGGGGACATACAATTCTCCCCCAGAAATTCAGTCACAAATTTAATTAACGCATTATTTTTAATGATCATCATTAGCATGGAGGCATGTCCTCTGGAATGGTGGCCAAAGCATGAAGGAGCATACAAATCTTTATCATATCTGGCACATAAACACCTTGCAATGCCAGCTATAAAAGTGCCATGCAAATGCCTGTTCTCTCTTTCTGGTGACATTGTAAATAAGAAGAGGGCAGCATTATCTCATGTAAATGTAAACAAACTTGTTTGTTTCAGCAATTGGCTGAACAAGAAGTAGGACTGAGTCAACTTGTTTTACATTGGTTTGTTTTTGAGTACAGTTATGTAACAAAATTTACAATTGTAAGTTGCACTTTCATGACAAATTTCACTACAGTGCTTGTCTGAGGTTAATTGAAAAATACTATTGTTTATTTTTACAGTGCAAATATTTGTAAATACACTTTGCTTTCAATTAGAACACAATATAATATATGAAAATGTAGAATATCCAAAATATTTAATAAATTTCAATTGGTATTCTATTGTTTAACAGTGTGATTAAAATTGCAAGAGAGATTCATTTTTTTAATTGCGATTAATTTTTGAGTTAACTGATTAATCGACAGCCCTGTTTTGTACTGCTTTGAAGTCTGCTTTGGACTTAACTACCTTGAGCAACATAAGTTCTGTTTCCCAATCTTCTAGATCTATCTTGTGGTAAGGGCAAGATTCTCTACCCAGATCAGAAGTCTCTCAGCTTGGCTTCTGGATTTCAGGGGGCAATAGATGGAGTGCTCTGCAAAAGTCAAAAGATTCTACCAGAAAGCAGAAAGACAATCTTTCATTTCATTAAGTTTTCCAGGTTATAGGCTATCTAAGCAGGTCACAAAGGAGGAGACCTGAGACAGTAATTCATTCTGAGCTCCATCAGACACCACCTGGCTGTAATTCCAGCCTTCTAACATCCAGTAATAAAGTTTCTAAAATAGATGCTGCATGTTTGTTCTGCTGTGCATGAATGATTTCCATCATGGAATCTAAGACTTGTTTTGACAAAGCTCATGGGGCCCTATTCAAATCTTTATTGGAACATTCCATCTACCATCTTTCTGTATGTGGCATTCCTCAGTCATAATGTCAGCTCAGAGTTAGCAAAATCCAGGCCCTGGTGGTGGATCCCCCTGAAACACTATGTTCCATAAAAATAGAAGATCCTGTCTCCCTGTTCTAAATTCCTGTTTTAAAATGGTCTCTGGTTTCCGTCTCAATCAGGCCATTAGCTGGTTTGTATTTTTCTTTCAACACTCATTCATGTCCAAGGTTTAAGTTATTATCAATATAGGACCAAATAAATCCAAAGGTTCCTAGACTTTTTGTGCCATATGAAAATAAGACCAAGTGTCAGTCCATCGATCCAAATGAATCAGACCACGTAAACCTGGCTGCTATAACCCGGCAAAGGTGTTCAGCCCCTTATGTGAATTAGCGTATATTCAGCTAAGAGCTTGTCTATACAGCATGGTAAAGCACACCAGAGGACTGTGATTTGTAAAGTGCTGAAATAATGTGCCCTCTAACTTTCCCATTGACTCTGCTGGACTGCTCTCAATTGCATTAACATAGTCCTGTTTGCAACTAGATTACATCAATGTGAACTAGGCACCTTTTAGAGCACACCAGCAGGGTCTACACTGGGCAGTTAAAGCCCAACAGGTTAGAGTGCTTTAAATCACACCCCTCTGGTAAGCTTTGCTGTACCATGTATACAAGCCATCAGTCTAAGGAAGCCTCAACAGCATGCCTTTGCAACATCTCTATCACTGAAATATGCTGCTTGGAAATATGTTCCTTTTTAAAGGCCTTATTCCCTCAATATGGCCTCTAGCTTAGCAGTCCAATTGCAGTCACTTAACGTAATGACTCCTCAGAGGCACCTTCGACGGTCCCTACTACTTTTAATTTTGCAAGCATATAGAACCATGAGGGCAATTCTTGAAGGACAAAAAAAAATGGTTTCTTACCACACTGACTGGGATTCCTTAATGGACATTGGTTGCTAGAAGTTTCCAGGGGTGTGCAACACCCAAGAATGTGGATTTATATAGGAAATCATCTTGAAGAGCCACAGTTTATATATTCATAGATTTTAAGGCCAAAAGGGACTGTTATGATCATCTAGTTTCTATGGTACCTTTGATTTGTCCTCAAGCAATGTCTTTTAGTGTAAATGATTAAAGATTTTTAAGTTTTTATTTAAACTAGCAAAAATTGCAATAGGGCCTTGTCCCCATTTTCCTCAAAATAGAGGAGTGGCTTTTCGATTGTGCTTTCCAGACATATGTACTAATGTTAGTTCTCTCTGAAACTGCAGAAATTTCTCAGTTTATTCCTTCTTGTAATTGTACATTTTAGGGCATTTCTGATTCTTTATTAGTCATAACTTGATGAAATGTAATAGTTGTTTGGTTCATGCTTCTATAATGTGGCTAGCTGGGGCTCGACCCTCTCTGGGGTGGCAGGGAGCCACACCGGCTCACTACACACAGATGATAATTGGGGAAATTAGTCCGGTTGTGGGAGTCTCCCTCGGCAGCCCTTGCAGCAACTGAAACAAGCACTGTAAGCCTGGGCCCTAGGTTAGGGCAGGGCAACAATAAGTCAGGTGCTCAGGCCCTCCAGCAGGGGCTGAGCAGTAGCAAACAGTATATAAAAATAGGCCCAGGGTCAGGGTAGGGCAGGTAAGTCAGTAGCTCCAGCCCTCAGGCAGGGGCTGAGCAAACAGTTCAATGTTAGCAGGCCCAAGCCTCTAAAGGACATGGAAGAGGGGGAGACTGCCACCCACAAGTTGGGTGGCAGGGGGACACAGGCCCTCCCACTCCACTGCATCCCAGCCCAGGGCCCTAACAGCAGCAGAAAATCTGCTGCTGTGTCAGTGGGGATCCTGGCCACAACACACTGACATGGGCTCTGGCTGTGTTACAGCCAGACTAGGGTCAGCTGTCCCTGGGCTACTTCCTAATCCCGCCTCTTGGAGTACCTGGGTCCAAGCAGTGTCCTCTGGGGCATCCAGCACCATGCGTTCCTCAGGGTAGCAGGCAAGCAGCAGGCCCGGCAACTCCTCCAGGTAGCGGCTGCAGGGCAGGTCCAGCAACTCGTGGCATGCACCTTGGGCTGCACAGGCTTCTCAGTCATAGACCAGGCTGGAGGCATCTGAGCCCTCAGGGAGTTCTGAGGGTGAGCTTTTATACTTCCGGGTCACCGCCTGACCCTCTGAGGGGCAGGCTCAGAGCTCCCTGGCTCCACCCTCTCCAGCACCCGGATGGGCTCCTCCCTCTCCGGGGTAGCGGGGAGCCACACCGCCTCGCTACAGCTTCCTTTTATCTTTTTAAAATGTAATTAAGGGTAACTTTTTCAAAAGTGCCTAAGTGAGTCAGGGGCCTAAGTCCCATTTTCAAAAGTAGGCATTGTGTTTCGTTGTACCTCTCTGGTGCCTCCTGGGAATGAAAAGGAGCACCTTTCTTGTCTTGGACCTCCTTCTCTGGGTGGTGGCATCACTGTTGTCTGGGTTTCCAGACATATGTCCAGATTGGGGTACACCCCTGTGTCTGTCTGCCTGTACCTTTTAGGGAGTCTGTCCCCTTCCTGGGGGTGGGAGTTTAAAATAGTCCAAAAGAAAAATACCTCCATAGGCCACAAAAAGGACTGGGTCCCCGTGGTGTCATGCAAGGTGTAGGCCAGAAGGTCTGGGCTCTGTATGTCCAAACAACCAAGGCCGTGTCCCAGGACTCTGAAAAATAAGGAAAAGCTGGTCCCTCTATTTCCACAAAAGGCCCAGGCAGCTGGTGCTCTCAAGCAGTTTCCCCAGTAAACAGCCCATTTCCTGGGACCCAAAAGCTTTGTGCACTAGCTCTGTTTGCTCCTGAATAATAGCCAGTCTGAGCAGGAATCTTCCCTTTTAATCACCCACTGTTTTTCAGGATTAACACATTCCGCAGATGCAGTGGGTTGGAACTGATTGGGCCTGGAGAAGCTCTTTACCCTTTCTTGACAGGGCTGGGGACCTACCCTGCACATACCCGCTCCCTCAAGACAGAACTTGAGATCTTGCTATCTGAGCCTAGTTCTCCTATTTCTCATGAGAAAAAGTCTTTATTAATGTGTGCTTTTCCTGCACAATACTGGACTTTAAAGTGATAAAGTTGAAGTGACAAATCCCACCACATGATGCTGGAGGTTGTTTCCTTCATTGTACTTAGCCACCACAATGGTGTGACTGGTAATGATGGAAATGGTGTTGGGAAATGGTGATTATTAAGGCCCTAAAACACACCCCTCATAATGCAACACTGATAAAATTACTAAGAAGGGGTTTTTTTGGTGATGATTTGCAAACATAATGTTGGACTTTGCGTAAAAGGCTTTTGAAAACCCATGTTTGAAGAAGTAAACAAAATATTCACATATTGGGGTTGTGGCATTCCATTACCTCCTCCCCCAATAGAGTAAGGGAGTATGATAATACACACATATTGAATAGTGATATTGAAATATCAAGATGAAACATCACTGCATGGTATGAATAAGAGCTTTGTCAGTTATACTTTTATAATTTGCATTTATGGACAGTGAATGAGTTTAGATGAGCCAACACTTGTGCTAAGGCCTCAGCCTACCTCACTGGCTTCTCCTCTTGCAAAGATTTGCTGATGTGCTTAAAATGATATTATTGCTGACAAGACAAAAGTAATATGTTGTGCTGGAATATTTTAGGTAAAAAACACACAAACCTGTAATGACAAGAAGCCGCCTTTACTGGGAAAACCCTGGAGCAGGGTGACACAAATAGAATGACATGGAAATTATACGAACAGCAAAAGTTGTGTGACTAAAGTTGTGTGACTTGAAGCTTGCACATGCGTATTGTACAGGTTACCCAAAACAAATGCTTAATGCACTTAATGTTGATTGCAGAGAAGTTAATGAATATGTGATGAGCAACTGTATAAGAATCCAAGTGAACAATGCTCAAATTAGAGAAACATAGGACCAGAAACTGAAGAAACAGGATTGAAGAACCAGACTAGGGATCAGAGGAGGCGACGATGACCATCATGAACTATAGGAGAACTTGATGCCTCAGAATGCGGTAACTTGGGCCCCCTACCAAGCCATTGTATCTTGCATAAATATATGTTCAGACACTGAAGTGACAATAATTCTATATGATATTCTAAAAATAAGGCAAAATTTAATTAAGCCTAAAGCAGGTGGACTCGTGACTTAGTTTTCCACCTTACACTTCCAACAAAGGGATTACCTAATACATAATATCTGTGAGACTCTATGGCCCACTTCACCATGGGTGCTTCTTTTCCACACAATCACTGAGTGGGCCTTTCCCCTAGGGAACTACTTCCAACTCAAATATAGGACTGGATGCACCTTACCATTCCTTTCTTGAAAAAGGACTGCCCCTAGGCTTACATCCAAGGCATCCATCTGCAGTATAAAATCTTTTGTGACATCTGGATTGATGAGGACTAGTTCTCAGCACAATTGGTCTTTCAAGGTGATAAAGGCTTCCTCACAGTCTTCCATTCATTGAATTGTCTACACGCTACCATTTATTATTTGGTCCATCAGAGGCACTGCAATTATGGTGTATGGTGAAATCAGGTACAAATCTCCTATAGTAGCCAGCCAATCCAAGGAAATGTCTCACCTGTCTTTTTGTGCAAGGGATGGTACATGTTGCCAAAGTCTGAACTTTGCTGACCAGGGACTTGAGCTGAACTCTGCCCATGGTATATCTGAGAAAGGTGACTTCCTGGTTTGCCAGCTTCCACTTGACTTTGCCCACAAAGCCAGCCTCATCCAGAGGTTGGAAGACTGCTTGTAGCTGTCACAGGTGTATACCAAGTCATCACCATATATGACAATATTGTCTAAATATGCAGTGTGTCACTGCTAGGGGGGTCTGAGTACTCAATTGGAATGTGGCAGTGGCCCCATGCAAGCCAAAGGGCATAGTGCAGAACTGAAAGAGCCCAAAAGGGGTTGAGAAGGCTGTCTTTTCTTGGGATTCTGATGACAAAGGGATCTGCCAGTAACCTTTTATAAGGTCTAGGATGCTGATATATTTGGCAGCCCTAAACATTCTAGAAGCTCATCCACTTGCAGCACTGGATAGGTGTTGAATTTCAAGACTGTATTCACTTTCTAAAAGTCAATACAAAAGGGTATTGGGCTTAAGGATAAGCACAATCATGCTACGCCAATCACTTTGGGATTCTTCTATTACTCTTCTACACTGGGTATTGGCCACTGTCAGAAGACAGGATACTGGGCTAGATGGACCATTGGTCTGACCCAGTATGACTGTTCTTATGTTCCTCCCAAATCTATGATAGTCTGTAACTCATCCCAGACCATTTCCCACATCTTCCAGGATAGGGGTCAAGGTGTCTCCCTAACTTGCTGCCCTGAGATCTTCTCCATGTGGTGATACATTAAATGGGTCCAGCCAGGTGAGAACATGTTGGGTAAAGATTTGATGAGTTGGCATACTTGGGTTCTCTGCTTGGGTTGTAGTTTGGCATCCATTTGCACTTGTGCTGGATTCTGGAGGATGGAAGCTTGAGACCCTACCTCAAGTTCTGGCAGTCAAGGAGCTACAATCATTTCCTTCTCGTTCTTCCATGGCTTCAGCAGATTTATATATTATAGCCAAGTGTCGCTCCTCTTCCTGGGCAGATGGACTTCATAGTCTACAGGGCCAACCCATCGCACCACTTCAAAAGGCCCTTGCCATCTGAGCTAGCAATTCAGATGCATTGCTGGGAGCAACCATAGAACTCTGTCACTTGGTTGAAGGTCTGTAGGTGAGCATTCTGGTCATATGCTTGCTCCTCCTTTTGTTGGGCACCTGAAAAGTTTTCACAAGCAAATGCCCCCAACCTCTTGGTTGTTCGTGAAGGTGGAGGATGTATTAGACTGAGTTAACAGCCCTCAAGGCATACTCCTTCCTCCCTTCTTGGAAGACATCCAGTAGTCTCCAAAGATGTCATCTTATAAAAGCTCAAAGGGGAGAGAAGCCAGTGGAGGCTTGCAGCACCTCCCTTACAGCGAACAGGAGGGTGCAGTAGTTGGTCCCAAAGCTTGGGATCAGAGACCATGAACCTCTTCAACATTGCCTTTTAATTGAAACTCTTGACCAATCCATCTGTTTGTGGGTGGTACATGACGGTCCATAGGGACTTGATCTTCGGCAGGGCACACAGCTCCTGCATTAACCCAGGTGTAAAATTGGTCCCTTGATCTGTTATTTCCTGGGGTTTTCCCACCCATATGAAGAGTTTCATGAGTTCTGAGGTAACAGTCACTGCCTTTGTGGAATGCATCACGATGGCCCGTGGGCAACAAGTTGTGTAATCTAAGATGACAAGGATGTACTGGTGCTCTTCTCCAGAGGTCCTGTCAGGTCCATTCCAATCTACTTGAAGGGGGTTTCTATCAGCAGGAACTAGATTAGGTGGGCTTTTGGGACCCCTTTTGGGACAGCCAATGGGCACTTTGGACAGGAATCAGTGATCTCTACCTCCTGTTGGACCCTAGGCCAGTAAAAATGGGATGCTATCTGGGACAGGATCTTCTCCTGACATAAGTGTCCAGCACCAGCGATATTGTGTTTTAGGTGCAGGAGTGCCTGGTGGTACATCCGCTGTGCCAGCAGTTGTGTTCTTACTTTGCCAGTTTGTTTATTGTGTTCCACATGAGAGAAGCATTTATCACAGAACACAAAGTGGCACCGTTGCCTAACCTATTGGGTTTCCACTATTTTGTCATTTATGGAGGCGATTTGCTCAAAGGCTCCCCTCAGCACTGCATCTCCTCTCTGCTCTTATACAAAATCTGTGTTGTGTGATGATGGTTTTTAGTCCTTCAGTGATAATCTTTTTACTACCCTCTCTCTCTGTGACCTGGGTGGGGGGACCTGCAGATCCCATGCTTCCTTCAAGGGGGTCTTCTGGTTCCCATAATCTGGCTAGCCTGACAAATCTGCTTCAAGCCCCAAGGCAGGGCCCACGGTTCTGGTATCCTGTCCCCGCCCCTGCTCTTGTATAACCTCACGGAAGTACTTCCAGTGACAGCTGATAATGACAGAATAGGCCAGGGACAAGTGATAATGCCACTGTAAGTGCCTCCGTGTGACACCCCACAGCTAGCCTTACCCATGCACTAGTATGCAGTCACGTTCCCATGGATACACTAAAGGAAGATTGTCTCTCTGTCAGTTGTCTGTCTGTCTGGCACTTTTAGTTTAACAGGTCCTTGCTTATGCCCTGGGTTCTCAACTGTCCAAACCTGGGCATAACCATACTCCATAAGGAGGCACTCTCTTTGTATGTGCTTTGCTTGTCCATATGAAAAGCAAGTCGTCAGGCTGCTGCCCAAGCCCAATTTCTGGCCCAATGGTGAACCCCCTTGAAGTGGGAGCTGGGTTCTTGGCTCTGAACTGACCCCTGCTGGGAACATGGTCGGGGTATAGTGTGCTGATTTGAGTTTGCCCTAGGTAATCCCAGCCTACCACTGGGGCCTGCAGCCAGAGTGGTCATTTTAAATGTTGGAAGACCGAAGATGCGGGCACTTGTCCTTGGCCTGTGGAGTGTAGTTTCCCTGGGCTGACCCTTAGGTCAGTTTGGGCTAATTTCTTAATCCTGGGGAATAGCTCTTCCCTGTCTCTGGGGTTCCTCAGCAGCCATGAAGTTTTCTGTTGTTAACTGCACCACTTCTGTTAATGACCCTGGGTAGTGTCTCAGTACTCACTGTCACCCCACAGTTGGGAGTATTTGTATAAGTTGTTTAATCAGTATTAACTCAGGCACTTGAGCTCCAGTCTGCTCTTCAGGCCGTAGCCACCACCAAGTCATCCTTCAATTTTTGGGCCACCGCCTGTGGTTGGTGGTACCCAGGGGTACTTTCCCCACAGAATCAGTGGCGGTGTGTCTCCTCACTGATGTCCAAGAAGTCCAGAATGGCTGCCTTAGCTAGTGAGTACTTCCGTGAAGCCACATGGTCAAATCCTTGATGGGTGGCCTGGTCCCGGCCAGTCAGGTATAGGGCCAGTTCAAGAGCCCAGTGCTCTGGAGGCCATTGGGAGGCCATGACCACCAATTCAAAGGTGGTCAAGAAGGCTTCAGGCTCAACCCCTGTCCCCATCTTTGTTAGTTTCACTAACACTGAGGGGAGCATAGGTCCCTGGCCCATGGTCCAGGCTGATAGGCCTCTCTTTGCCCCAGACAGCTGCAGCACCATCACCAACTGCTGCACTAACTGCTGTTGTTGGTCTTTATCCTTGTTGGCTACCCCATGCAGCAACTGTTGGTCACCTGAAGCTGCTGCTGAGTGCCTACTGTTGCAACAACTATTATTCAAACTGCTATTGCTGTACCTCCTGCTGCGGATAGGTCTCAGCTAGACCCTTCTAGCACTGCTCAGAATCCATACTGGTCTAAGTCTATTATCGCTCCTGTGCATGGACTTTCAGTCTCTCCACCTCACACTCTCCGGCAGAGTTGGAATCATAGCCACATTCTTCACCATTTGTGATAGGTTGTACCTGTCTGGCACTCCCTTGGGGTGAAGAGGGCACCTTCCTTTTCCTGGACCTCCTTCTCTGAATGATGGCATCACTATCGTCTGGGTTCCAGACTTGGGGTATGTACTTCTTAGCAAGTTTGTCCCCCTCCAATGCTGTTAAAGTAATCCAAAAGAAAAAGGCAAAATACCTCCATGGGCTCAGACAGGGTAAAGGCCAATAGCCCCTGGGAAAAGGGTCTAGGCTCTTTATCTCTTGTATGTCCAAATAACCAAAACTGAGTCCCAGGTCTCCAAAAAGTAAAGAAAAGCTGGTCCCTCTGTTTCATAAGAGGCCTCAGTTGGCTGGTGCCCTCAAAGAGTTTCCCCAGTAGACAGCCCCTGTTCCCTGGGACCCAGGAGCTCTGTTTGCTCCTGAATGCTACCTAGCCTGAGCTGGGATCCTGCCTTTTAAGAACCTACCCTTCTCCAGGATTAACAAGCCTTACAGGTGCAGTAGGTTGGGGCTGATTGGACCCAGAAGAGCTGTTTCATTCCTTCTTGACTGGGTCCGGGAGCTGCCCAACCACAGATTCTTAGAGGTAGATCCACAAAGGGACTTGACTCAACATTGCAAGACCTAACATTTAGGTGCCCTGGAATCCACAGCTCTGAGCGAGGTGCCCAGGCTCGACTACAGCATGCATGGAGAAAGTCAGGTTGTGACACTTTCTCGGGGCACCCAGAACTACAAGTCACCTTGTTACTCCTCTTCCTCAGCAAAAGAGAGACTTGCTGGTAAACTGTGTGTCAGTTCTCCGATGCTCACAGTCAGAGAGCCATCCAAACAATCTCCTCCAGAGCTCTACCAACCTTTACTTTGCCATGTAGGCAACATTGGGTACACCCCAGTTCCCAAGCCCCCTGGAGAATCCAGCCCATCACTGAATACATGCAGAAATTCCCAAGTTTGCCAACTCCAAAGAGACAGCGTGCACACCAGCTTGTTTGATTCAATTAAGAATTCACACTTCGCTTAATATTACAGTACTGTGATGTACTTAAGCTAAAACAAGGAAAAGTTGATTAGCAAAGATAGAGATTTAAATGATACGAAACAAGGATAATGGAAACCGCTATGGTTACAAATAAAACAGAAATATAACACACTTCTGAGAAACTAAATATAACTTTAGATGGCTAAAATCTTTGCCTAAGATAAGCTTATCACCTAAAGCAGCTCTCAGAATCACCAGCCCCCAGAGCCAGGATCCATCTTTCATGGATGCAAAAAGCACTGCCCTTTTTGCTCCCTCAGTGATGGATAACAAAGGCATTCTTTTCCCTCCTTCTTATAGTCCAGCCGATCTTTGAAATTAAGCCTTTTGAAGCATACCCCGGATAAAGTTCTTCTCTTCTGCTGCTTGTTCTCTGGTGTGCTGCTACCATGCTGCTTTCTTATCTTCCTGTTAACCTCAGATGTAAATGACCTCCCATAGTATTTGGCTTATCCTGGTTAATTTATATCGGAGATCTAGGCAGACAGGTATATCAATATTCCTTTGTCTGGGAAAACCTGTTTAATCAATCCAGCCTGGTTACCTAGTTTTAAACATATATTTTTAGTACATATATACAACTGCTTGAAGAACACTCATACATGCATCTTGCAATGCTTATGATGACCAGTATGATGTAAGCGTTCATTTAATATTTCACACAACCTTCTTTAGAGATCAATATTGTGACAACAATGTGTTAGCTGTGGTGAATATGTCAGGGCTGATAGAAGTTGCTGTTACAGAATGGTGAACCCTTTGCCAGTTAGAATTGAGAAGTTCTGGAGTCACACAGGTACCTAAGAATGCGATCCACAAAAGCCAGCAAGCTGAGTGAGGAGCCATCTAAGCTAGCCAGTGAGAAATGCTAAGAGAGGTGTTGCCCAAATCTGAGCCAGAGGGACGTGCCTCAGTCTTCTTGGGACTCACAGCCATGACTCTTACTTGGAGCTATGTGTCTAAGGCCTTTCTTGCAAAAAAACAACAAAAACAAACAAGGAGGGTGGTGGCCCCCCCAACCTTAAGCCCAGTGTTTAGAGCACTCACCAAGGACCTGGGTTCAAATTCCACCCTCTGTGTGATGTGGTTCAGGGATCTGAACCCAGGTCTTCTCCTCTCAGGTGAGGGTTAGGGTTATTGCTAGTTAGCTTACTCCTTCAGTTTACCCAAAAAAGTGGTTCTCTAAAAGCCCTCTTCCAATTGAAATGAGTTCATTGTCTCCTTTTACCAGGACCCAACAAGACTGCCTTATAAATACACATTACAAAGAGGGTAGGAATTTTCATATTACTCCACCTTTCAGCTGGGCCATGAAGAACACTGCTTCACTGTACAGGAAGAAATGAGGGAACTGTCAGCCAGGAGGTGGGTCAGATGATGACTTTTTCAGGGAGTATCGTGAGGGAACTGGCAGCTGGAAGAGGGAAGTTAGTCGGAGGAGCTTTCAGGAATTTGCAAGAGAAGGGAGCAGCTGTGAGTGTTCTTGACTTCATTTCTCAGTGCAATTTACTAAGGATATTTTCTTAATATTGTAAGGGTTAACATAAAAGCACTATACATTTATGGATCTGAAAATTCAAAGTCTTACTTAATTTTTACTTAGTCCGAGCTCATGCAAACTCCCATTGAAATCAGTGGGAGCTTGCCTGAGGAAAAACTGAGTAAGGACTTCAGGATTTGGCTCGGAAAACTGTGTTATGGTTAGTGACTACACCTTCTATGCTAACATCCTCAGGCTATCTACAGCAGGAGTGCTCCATACTGTGGGCCCATTTGCACTATCTAACATCTACACGAGATTTACTGGAAAGAAAAAAAAGTGGCTTAATGTGAAGTTCAGTAAATTGTATAGCACCGTGCAGAGATCAAGCATTTGTAAAAATTACAAAGGGCTTAATGTCTGACTCCAGAAATGCATGGTGGAATCGGTTCTTGTATAAAACTAAGGCAAAGTAGACTTCCTTAAATCTGCAGAATAATAATAATGACTAATGCTGTATGTTTGCCACAGTCGTCCTTACAGACATGGATTCCCTGATTTAAGTGTTTTCTAAAAATTGTCTAAGATTGACATGTTGGGAGTTTTGCCTGCAAGTGGTTGAGTGAGTGGATGGTTAGATGCACTGAGTGAGTGGGTGGGTGGGTTTGCAGTTGACTGAGTGGATGAATGTGGAGGTGAAGCATTGAGAAGAAACTTTGAGACTCTTAAGAGAACAGTCTGATGAGACTGCACAGGAAGCTAACACAGTGCTGTGTATCAGTGTAAAATCTCCAGGGTGTCCAAGAACCAGACTAGTGGACTCCAAATCAGATTCCCAATAACTAGACTATCAGGCCAATACAGGACATCTTGGTAAAGGCAGAATCAATAAGACAGCTGTAAACTCCATCCTAAAATGTTAAAATTTATTTCTCCACTATGTAAAAGCCAGATCGCGCTTTGTCATTTAATATATGTGAAGAGGGTGCAACATGCTACCAAATCAAGGAATCAGAATTTTTACTCCTAGACCATCAAACTCTGAAATCCTTATTGAGTTTTTACTCAGTTTATACTCAGGTAAATCTTCCATTGGGCCAGATGGGCAGGAAATCTCTGAGGTTGATTGTGTGGAGTTTCCTGCAAATCACTGCCCCCAAGGAAATGGGTTTGGAAGCAAGAGAGTTGAGGGATATATGGCTTTCCAATCTTGTGTATTCTGCAGCTCAGTGGAAAAGAGGCCCCATGAAGCCATGAAGGCAGATGTTGTCTGCATGGACAACCACCCATCTGCACTGCGCTGCTGGCTCCCAGCAACATGGCTCCTTCCAGAGTCATGCTGACACTGGCTGGGTCACCGTGGATCTGCTCACTAGGAGCTGCAGAGGTTACTTCAGGGAAATTCATATGCTTCTACCCCACATTAACTTCTAAATAGACTTCTACACAGAAATCCAGAGAAGATGGTGATTCAGGGAGCAGCTGACTTCTTCTTGTGCACACTCACAGGCTGCATGAAGCTCAAGCAGAAGGGCATCTGTAGGGTGCAGATCATAGGGCTAACCTGCTGGCTTGCTTTATTATATTCTGCCTTTATTTACTGGTTTGCAGTTTGTTTTATTATATTTGGCTTGTATTTTTGTATTGGATTAGTTCATTATGTTTGGCTGTAATGCAAGGAAGCTACAGGATTGTATCCTGTATGATTAGCTTAAGCAAGCAGCGTAAGTATGGCTAAGTAGGCTTATGACCATAGGCACTGACTCTGAGGGTGCTTTGGGGCTGGAGCACTCACAGAAAAAAAAATGGCAGCCCCGCCAATCAGCTCCTCTCCCTCCCTCCCAGCACCTCCCATTTGCTGGCAGGCCCCACCAAACAACTCCTCCCCCTCCATCCCAGTTCCTCCCACCCACCACAGATCAGCTGTTCAGTGGCGTGCAGGAGGCACTGATGGGGAGGGGGAAGAGCAGGGACAGGAAGAGGCAGAGGAGGGACAGGAAGAGGTAGGGAAGGGGTGGGAGATTGAGGAAAGGGGTGGGGGTGGGGGGCGAGGCCTGCGGCAGAGCAGGGGTTGAGTACTTTCCGGGAATTCAGAAAGTCGGGGCCTCAGCTTGAGACCTTTGACACAGAAAAATGGCCTAACGGTTTCCCTTTTAGATGCTGGGGAACTAGACATGTTTACCTATGAAAGTCAGGACTTAAGGGTGACCACAGGGTACACTGCAGAAACATGGAAGTTCCAACCATAAATTAGTTTGGGCATGAAATAACAGGTTTGAGAATGAGCTAATTGGCGCTAATATGTCTGAATATGCTAACATATAGAATAAGGGTATCTCAATACAGTGTGGGTGAGGAAGTTAGATTTGGGCATGGAAAGTTGGTTATTAGCATGAATAGCTAAGGCCCAGTAAGAGGGCAAACCACCATGTGGAAGTAGCTTTTTCTTCTTCTTTAGCTTTTGGGACTCTTCACTGTTTGTTGATAACTTAGCTACTCAGCATTTGACCCAGCATTTATTCACCATCAATCTCGAGAGCATTGAGCAACCTGGACCATTGGATCCATTTGGCATGCCAGGAATGAGACTGGTCCTTCATCTCTTACCACCAGGTTCCCAAGGAAGGGTGTGAGTATGCTAATCTAGGAAGCTTTTGTAAAGAATAATACCACATGTACCCCCACAACTGTATTATTCCCTTTTGGTTATGTGGTTGGGAGCTTTGATAGCTTTTTCATTTATTTTAATAATAGTCTCGAAGGCTGTGTGTTTTCCTCAGCCTAAGTGTTCTTGCCATACACCCCGAGGGTCCTTACAAGATATTGAACTCACTATGTTTAATTCTGTGTAGCCTGATTCTGAGACAAGAACTTTATCTTGTCTTCTGGTCAGATCAATTGGTGAGCCTATATAATATTAACCCCTAAAAATCAGGCAACGAGGATCACAGGGAAGGAAGGCAGGCTATGCCATTAAGGCAGTACTGCCCGCTATTCAATTAGGCAGAGAGATACTCACTTAGGCCATGTCTACACTATGAAAGTACTCAGATTTTACAGAAGTCAATTTTTGGGAACAGATTGTATAAAGTCGAGTTCATGCGTCGACACTAAGCACATTAATTTGGTGGTGTGTGTCCACTGTACCGTGGCAAGCGTCGAGATTCCGAGCGGTGCACTGTGGGTAGCTATCCCGCAGATCCCACTGCCCGTTGGAATTTTGGTCTGAGCTCCCAATGCTTGATGGGGCCAAAAATTTGTCACGGGTGGTTACGGGTAAATGTCATCAGTCAACCCTCCCTCTGTGAAAGCAATAGCAGACAAGCATTTCGCGCCCTTTTCTCTGGATTGCCCGAGCAGACGCTGTAGCATGGCAAGCATGGAGCCCGTTCAGCTCACCACAGCAGTTATGACTATTGTAAACACCTCGTGCATTATCATGCAGTTTATGCAGAACCAACACAATGAAAAACCAGGCGAGGAGGTGACGGAAGCGTGGTGATGAGGACATGAGCACAGTTTTCTCTAAAACCGAGGTCCCTGGCAATTTGGAGATCATGGTGTTACTGGGGCAGGCTCATGCTGTGGAACACCGATTCTGGGCCCGGGAAACAAGCACAGAGTGGTGGGACCACATAGTGTTGTAGGTTTGGGATGATTCCCAGTGGCTCCTAAACTTTTGCATGCATAAGGGCATTTTCATGGAACTTTTGTGACTTGCTTTCCCCTGCCCTGAAGCGCAAGAACACCAAGATGAGAGCAGCCCTCACAGTTCAGAAGCGAGTGGTAATAGCCCTATGGAAGCTTGCAACGCCAGACAGCTACCAGTCAGTCGGTAATCAATTTGGAGTGGGCAAATCTACTGTGGGGGTTGCTATGATGCAAGTAGCCAACACAATCATTGAGCTGCTGCTATCAAAGGTAGTGACTCTAGGAAATGTGCAGGTCATACTAGATGGCTTTGCTGCAATGGGATTCCCTAACTGTGGTGGGGCTATAGACGGAACGTATATTCCTATCTTGGGACCGGACCACCAGGGCAGCCAGTACATAAACCGCAAGGGGTACTTTTCAGTGGTGCTGCAAGCACTGGTGGATCACAAGGGACATTTCACCAACATCAACGTGGGATGGCTGGGAAGGTTCATGATGCTAGTGTCTTCAGGAACTCTGGTCTGCTTAAGTGGCAGCAGGAAGGGATTTACTTCCCCAACCAGAAAATAACTGTTGGGGATGTTGAAATGCCTATATTATCCTTGGGGACCCAGCCTACGCCTTAATGCCCTAGCTCATGAAGCTGTACACAGGCACCCTGGACAGTAGTAAGGAGCTGTTCAACTATAGGCTGAGCAAGTGCAGAATGGTGGTAGAGTGTGTATTTGGACGTTTAAAGGGTCGTTGGTGCAGTTTACTGACTCGCTCAGACCTCAGCGATACCAATATTCCCATTGCTATTGCTGCTTGCTGTGTGCTCCACAATCTCTGTGAGAGTAAGGGGGAGATGTTTATGGTGGGGTGGGAGGTTGATGCAAATCGCCTGGCTGCTGAATACGCACAGCCAGACACCAGGGCAGTTAGAAGAGCACAGCAGGAAGCGCCGCGCATCAGAGAAGCACTGGCCAGGGTACTGTGTGACTCTTCTGTTTGTTTCTCCTTCATGAAAACCCACCCCCTTGGTTGCCTCTAAATTCCCTGTAAGCCACCCACCCTCCCCTCTTCGATCATAGCTTGCTTCAAAGGAAATAAAGTCACTGTCGTTTAAAAAACATGTATTCTTTATTAATTGATTATAAAAATAGGGAGATAACTCACAAGGTAGCCCAGGTGGGGTGTGGAAGGAGGGTAGGAGGGAAGGAAAAGGCCACTTCAAAACTTCTTGAATGACAGCCTTCTGTTGCTTGAGCTGTCCACTGGGGTGGAGTGGTTGGGTGCCTGGATCCTCTCTTCCCCCCCCGCCCCCCCGTTCTTGGGCATCTGGGTGAGGAGGCTATGGAACTTGTGGAGGAGGGAGGGCAGTTAAACAGGGGCTGCAGTAGCAGTCTGTGATCCTGCTGCTGTTCGTGAACCTCCACCAGATGCCGGAGCATGTCCGTTTGATCCCGCAGTAGCCCCAGCATTGCCTCATGCCTCCTCTGATCTTCCTGCCACCACCTCTCCTCATGTTCATCAGCCACTTTTCAGTACTCCTCCACACATTCTGCTGAGCTCTGTTAGTGCTGGACAACCGCATGAGCTCAGAGAACATTTCATTGCATGTGCGTTTTTTTCGCCGCCTTATCTAAGATAGCCTTTGGGATGGAGGGGGGAGGCTTGAAACATTTGCAGCTGCTGGAGGAAAAAAAGGGAGTGAAGTATTTTAAAAGATACATTTTACAGAACAATGGCTATAGTCTATCACAGTAAACAACACTATTCACGTTACGTAGCACACGTGATTTTGGTACAAGGTCGCATTTTGCATCCTATATTGAGTGCCTGCGGCTTTGGAGTTAGAGATCACACACGCAGTGCTGGGCAACAGAATTTGTCTTGCAGGCAGCCATGGTAAGCCATAGTCTTTCGGCTTCTGCAACCTTCATAACAGCAGCGCCCTCCTCTCCCATACCAAGCAAAGCATGTTGAGTTGGCCATTTAGTGCTGCGGTTTTCCTGTTAATGTGCAGCAGCAGAAGCCAAACTACCCCCCACATCCAGTTCTCTGGGATGATTGCTTTACCCCTCACCCCACTGTGTGGCTGGTATCAGGGAAGATCCCTGCTATCCAAACGCGAACAGCTCAGCGCCAATCCCCCCCTCCCACCACGTGGCTAACTGCGGGGAGGATTTCTTTTCAGCCACAGGCAAACAGCCCAGTAGGAACAGCCACCTCTGAATGTCCCCTTAATTAAATTCCCCTATTTCAACCAGGTTACCATGAACAATATCACTCTCGTGAGGATAACACAGAGAGATAAAGAACGGATGTTACTTGAATGCCAGCAAACACCGGGACCATACGCTGCCAGGCTTTGTCATGCAATGATACCAGATTACTTGCTACTAGCATGGCGTGGTAAAGTGTCCTACCATGGAGGATGGAATAAGTCTGCTCTCCCCAGAAACTTTCTGCAAAAGCTTTTAGAGTACCTCCAGGAGAGCTTCATGGAGATGTCCCTGGAGGATTTCCCTCCATCCTCAGACACGTTAACAGACTTTTCCAGTAGCTGTACTGGCCACGAATGCATCCCAAGTCCTTAGGGCTACTTAATCATTAAAAAATGCTTGCTTTTATAACATGTATTATATTTAAAAAGGTACACTCACCATAGGTCCCTTCTCTGGCTTGGTTGGGTTGGGAGGGTATTTCAGTCAGGGTGATAAAAAGATCCTGGCTGTCGGGGAGAACGGTGTGCTGTGTGCTCTCCTCAAGCTCATCCTCCTCCTCATCTTCCCCACCTGCAAAATCCTCAGGCATGGCGGAGAGTACCCCATCATCGGAGTCCACGGACAGCGGTGGGGTCGTGGTGGCGGCCCCCCCTGGAATTGCATGCAGTTCAGCATAGAAGTGGCATGTCTGGGGCTCTGTCCCGGAGCATCCGTTTGATTCTTTGGTTTTCTGGTATGCTTGTCTGGGCTCCTAATGTTTTATGCAGCACTGTGTTGCGTCCCTGCTGTAGCCTCTGTCCCTCATGGCCTTGGAGATTTTTTGAAATGTTTTGGCATTTCATCTTTTGGAGCATAGCTCTGATAACATGGATTCATCTCCACATACAGCGATCAGATCCAGTACCTCCCATTCAGTCCATGCTGGAGCTCTTTTTTGATTCTGAGACTGCATGGTCACCTGTGCTGATGAACTCGCCTGGCCAAACAGGAAATGAGATTCAAAAGTTCCCGGGGCTTTTCCTGTACACCTGGCCAGTGCATCTGAGTTCAGAGTGCTGTCCGGAGCGGTCACAATGGTGTACTGTGGGATAGCTCCCGGAGGCCAATACCTTTGAATTGTGTCCACACTAACCCTAATTCGAAACAGCAATGTCGATTTTAGCGCTAATCCCCTCGTTGGGGAGGAGTACAGAAAGCTGTGTTAAGAGCCCTTTATGTTGAAAAAATGGCTTCGTTGTTTGGACAGGTGCAGGGGTAAGTCAATTTAACGCTGCTAAATCCGACATAAACTCATAGTGTAGACTAGACCTTATAGAGGATGCTCCCTTCCTCAGTGTTTACTCAGTGAATGGAGATTTGGCTAGACTTTAGGTTTTTGCCCTTGAGCAACATACATTTCCAGCATGGGCAAGTCAGAGTTAATATCTGTGGGACAATTAACATACAATTCCCCTGAAAAATGATGGGTGTTGTACATTAATTTCCAGTGTATATTAATTTCCAGTTGTACATTAAGTTCCTGGAAATTCTTGAAATTATGTGTAAAGAAACAAGAAGTCAGGCACCATACAAAATCCCTCACCTTAATCAGCATAAAAAAAACCCCAAACAAAAAAAAATCACACATGCTGAATTATGTACCCCCCAAAATGTGAATTCCCTACACTATACCCACACCTGGAATTCATATAATCGATAACACATGGCAGGCAGAATTGTTTAATTTAGCTTTCTATATACAGCCTGTAGGTTAGGAACAGTGAAGAGTACTCTGCAATTTTAGTGGTTGTTGTCTGTGTTTACCATAATTACAGAGGTATTTTAAACTTCCACATTATGTTGTAGGCATAATATTAGGTAGGGAATAGCAGCGGAACATTTTGGGTAATCTGTTATTGTGGACACATCCTGAAGATTAGCTGATGCTATATTTAGTCACTATGTGGTTAGCTGTGACTAGACTGAGGATGTCATTCCCCACCACCCCTCCCAAGCTGCAAACATTGTAGAGTTTCAAAGACTGAAATGTTGATCTTAAAACAATGGATTTAAAATAAAAAAAAATAATGTAACAACTTCAGTTTTAATTAAATTCCTGAACTTGGTAGAAAAATATAACCAGGATCTGCCTCACACTTACTATTATGTTTATATTGTTGTAAGCTATTTTAATTCAATGGAATTGCTCTTGATTCTAACCAGTGTGACAGCAGAATCAAACCCAACATATTCACCATTAATAACCTTGCCTTTATGGACTCTGATCATGTTCCCACTGGATGGAAATAGGACTGGGCCTATTAAAGGTTTCTGAATTAAAACAAGAAAAATACAGAAAACCTGTCACAAATTGCAAATCATTAACACAGTACATATGTAGCCTTTAAATTAAAAGGCTTTGAAACTGGAAAGATTTTTATCTGCAAGAACTGAGTTCAACATTTGGGGTGAACGTGCGACTGGCTTTTATGCAGGGACCTCCCCGCTCTCGTGTGGCCAATACAAGTGCCAGTTACAGTTGTAGTGTTTGGACCCTGGAAACTGCTCCATGGACACTGTTGGGAGCCCAGAGACCCAAATGAGTACAGGAGGAAGTAGAGCCAGAGTATTTCTTGTGTGTGGGACAACAAATTATTGGTAAGTTACCCATTACTGGTAAGTTGCAGGCGTTTGCAATAAGCGTAAATGGGCCATGAACCAAGCTGAGCCATATCATGGGATAGGCCATTTTTGATCTTCACAGCAACTACTTAACTATAGTCATAGCTGAAACCATTAATCAAAGACTTTATCCATTGCGCTGGAGTTACACAGGCATCATGAAATTTTGTGTTTAAGGTTTCTGAAGAAATGTTTGAGACGTGATTAACAAAGAATTATACCATCCTGCTACATGAATGGTACCTACCGCACGTGTGATGACGTGTTTAAGTCTATCATAAGCATTTGGATTTCTGGTATATAGGCACAACATGACAACCTTGGGAAAACTTTTCAAAAGTCTCTAGATGACTCAGGAGCCTGAGTCCTATTTGCAAAACCTCATAAATCCCTTTTGAAAACGGGACTTAAAAGCCTAAATCACATAAGTGCTGCTGAAAATATTACCTATTATGAATAGGAACCGTTCCATTGTTTCTAGTGATGGTAAGTAAATTAGCTGAATGCACAGGGGATCCACACAAAGATGCCTAACAAACTAGGGATAAGCACAAAAGCTGCAACTTTATTAAATAAACAAACAATAATGCAAACATACAAAGGAAGGGAATGGACATGAACTTTGCAGCAATAGATGAATGTAGTTGCTTAGCCCGAGCATGACCCTCCCTTTGTCTGGATTGGCAGACTGATCCAGAGACCTCTTGGTGCCAGTTGGCACCGGATGTGCATAGGATTTTACAGGGATACCCTGGATCAGATATATGTCTGATGCTGGCAGACCAGGTGCTAGCCAAGGCCCCTTGGCCTCACTGAACACTGACAAATGTATACCTGGAAACCAGTCTGGCTCACCTGTGTGTTAGTATAGTTAAAATAGATGTTAAGTTTATAAGAATGTGTTTAGTCCTGATGAAATGCTTGTAGGATGCTGCATGTATTGACCTCACTTATAACAGCTATATTGCATGGTATGAACTTACACTGAGTGTTTGCATTGTAACTTTCTGTAACTCAGATAGGCAGGGCTGTCCCTAGGGTAGTGCAGGGCCTGGGGCGGAAGTGATTAATCCATCACTCCCGGGACCGACCGTGCCGGGCAGGGGAGGCAGTGCCCCCCAAACAGCCAGGCGCGGCCCCACCCACACTCCACCGCCCAGGGCCCCGCTTTGATGGTGCCACTGGGCTCCAGGGGTTTGGGGCCGTGCTGCCCACCTTCCCAGGGCTGAGGAAGTGCAGTGGCATGGCTGGGTGCTCTCCCTCCCGGTGCTTGGGGAGGCTGCAGTGGTGCCGGCACATGCTCTCCCTTCTGGCGCGCTCTCCTTCGGGTGGAAGGGGCGGGACTGGGGGCTAGCCTCCCCCAGCCAGTGGTTCGCATGCCAGCCAACCGTGCCAGCCCATGGCCCCCGCCAAAGCACGGGGCCTGGAGTGGTCACCCCAATTCACCATACCCTAGGGACGGCTCTGCAAAACAGGAAAGAAGCATTAATGAATGTAAAGTTCATGTCCTCAACACAAGAAGGCCCACTGAAACCAAATGAGCCCTTGTGAAAAAAAAAAAAAATCAAAGGATGAAGAATTTGTTGATTACCCTCCACCCCCACACCCATGAAGAGGAGATGGGCACGAACACTTGTCCCATCTTGAAATGGCCTGCAAGCTATGAATTGTGTCAGTTTCAATACCTGAAGCCTAGGTTGTTCCTCCAGAACATAAATACAACCTTTGCAATAGAGGAGGCTGTTCTGGAATCAGAACTTGGTGTTGGGTCAGGAAACCACATTATTCAGGGTCTGTCAAATCTAGGTTGCAAACAGGTTGTCAGAGAGCAAATGTAGAGTGTCAGACTGCTGTTGTTCATCCCATTGTCAAAGTAGGACACTTGAGAACAGTGGCAGAAGGCTCTTCACAAGGTTTGAGATATTCATCTTTGCAGGTTAGGGCATCAGCCTTCCTGTTTCTCATCCTTTGGCAATAGTTTACCACAAAAGCCAAAGTGAGCGAAGAGGAGGTGCCAGCAAATCTAGCACTGGTTAAGATGTCTAGCAGTCTGTAGGTATTCCAGGTTCTTGTGGTCCATCAGGACTGGGAATCGGACCACTCCGTGAAATCCACCTTGATAGCCAGTAATTCCTTGTCCCAAATATCATAATTTTTTCTGCCAGGGTTAGCTTCCAAGAATAAAAGGTATAGAGTTGGAGTTGGTTGTGGTGGCCTGCATGCTGAGATAAAACTGCACCAATGGCAAAATTTTAGGTGTTGGCCTCAATCAGAAATGGTTGAGTGGGTGAATCAGGATGGGTGCTGAGGTGAATGCCCTCTTGAGTCAATTAGCAACCAACTGAGGACCAAGCAAACTGAACCCGCTTTTGTAGGAGTGCCATTATGGATGGAACCAGCCTAGAAAATCCTTTACTAATTGCCTGGAGAAATTAGCAAACCCCAGGAGTCACTGCACCCATATACATCCTTGGTGTGGAACAGCCGGATATTGTCACGAGGGTCCTGTGTTTGGTGATGGGTGGCTCAGGTGGGACAATGTATCCAAAGAATTCCACAGTGTCCTTATAGAATTCACATTTCTTGGGCTTCAAGTAAAAGTGGTTTCAGTGGAGTCTCTCCAACACAGGCACTTGACAATCATCATGTGCTTTCAGAGAAAATGAGGATGTTGTCCAAGTAAATGATGACAAATTTGTCCAGCATGTCCCTAAAGATGTCATTTATGAAATGCTGGAAGGTCACTGGGGCATTGCACAACCCAAATGGCATGACCAAATACTCAAAGTAGCAATACCTGGTATGGAAGGTGGTCTTCCACTCATCCCTTTCCTGGATCCCCACTAGGTTAAAAACACTGTAGAGGTCCAACTTTGTGAAGACCTAGACAAAGCAGAGTCTTTTGTATGGCTCACTAATACGCAGTATGAGGTACCAGTTTTGAATTGTAATCTTGTTCAGAGCTTGGTAGTCCACACAAGGTCAATGAGAACCATCTTTCTTCATTACAAAGAACACTGGGGATGTAGAGGGACAAGTTAACCCTTCTGCAGGTTTTCCTCAAGATAGCTTGAGTGCCTGTAGTCCGGGTTCAGAGAGGGAGTAAGTGTGTCCAAAGGGAACCTCTGCTCCCAGCTGGAAATCAATGGGGCCGTTGTAGCTTTGACGGGGAAGTAGGGTGTTGACTTTCTTTTTGTCAAATAAATTGGCCAAGTATTGATATTTAACAGGAATCCCTAAAGCCATCTGGGGAGGTCATCAGGGTTGCTGGGGGTCACTTTTGTATCCTCTGTTTGCATTCCTGAATTCTTTGGAGGACCTAGTAAGCCACAAAAAGTGTTGCTAGTCCTGGGTTAGCTCTTGGGAAACAGGATTGTTGGCAAAAATGGGAGCCAAACCATACCATTGACTGGCAGTGGAAATGTGGGTCACATGTGATGACCCAGGGGATGACAAAGCCAACTGATCAATATGGTGCATGAATTAGTCCAAACTGGAGGATTTCTCAGTGGCTCTGAAGGGTAGTTACTTCTAAGAAAGCTGTCTAGTGGGTGATCAACAAAATCTGGAGGAGCTCCAGATCCATAAAATAATCTGAGACACCCGAGTCCGCCAATGCCTCTAGGTTGGTGTTGGGCATCACAGGGTGCTGGAGCCAGAGAGGGAGTTGAAGATGCATTGGATGCTGCTTGACCATCACCAGAGTATCAACTGACAAGCACTGTTGCAGACTGCTGGGGAGGAGTGCCAACCCAGCCTGGACCCCCCTATTGGGGCTGGGGCTTGGTGTTTCCCTGACCAGGGCATAGGTCAGACCCTGGCAGCTCAGCTTGAAGCAAATTATCTTGGTTCTCCACAGCATGGGCATAAGCCCGATGCCCTCTGTCGATTCTTCTCTATGTCAGAGATGTGGGGCTGAACCTGATGGACTTGCATGGGTTTGGATGACAGAGAGGGGACTGGTACTGGGGAAGCCAGCACGATTGCCAGGATCCAAGAAGGCCATTTTTTTTCTTGGGGGCATTCAGTCACTGTCATCCATCTTGATGCATAGGTTGACAAGGCATTCAGGCTAGACAGGGATTCCACACATGCCCTTCATCTTTAATATGGTCATTTAGGCCAAGTTGGAAATGATAACACTGGGTGGCCTTGTTCCACTCAGTGTCTATACCAAGCATTGGAACTCCGCTGCACAGAGCAATTGGCTGGCCTTTCTACCACAACACCTGAAGCAGGGTTTTGGCTGTATGCTTGCTACTCGGGTCCTCCAAGACCACCACCATAGTTCAAATGAAGTCCTCAAATTGTCCCAGAAGCTGGCTTGATTTTTCCAGAAGTGGAGACTCCTATGACAGGGCCCACAGTTCAGCAGGCTGATAATCAATCCCACACAGGTTTGATCAGAAGGGTAAAGTTGCTGGTATAGCAGAAGTAGGAACCAACACTGGTTTAGGAACCCATAAAATTTGTCATGATCACCATTCAACTTGTCAAGCAATGGGAGCTTAGGGTAATGCAGTGCAGGGATCAGAACTGAAGATGAAGTGGCTTCAGCCATTCTGGGCCTGTAGATTCTGTAGGGCTCCCACTATCTCAGTCAGAGATATTGGCCTTTGTAGGATCCATGCTTGCCATATCAGCTCTAGTTCCCTTATTGTTTGTGTTTTTAGGGCTGCTCAAACTGTCGAAGACTGGGACATGGGTGGATGTGCCTATTGGCTGGAGCAGGAGTCAGCTGTCAGGAATATTAGCCCAGATGTCAGAGTCAAGGGTGAGTTACCTGGAGTGAGGCAAGGCAGGGTATAAATGCTTTGATCAGCCAGTGAACTGCTGCTGCTGGCCTTTCCACCAATCAGGCAGTCTACTATAGGCCAGCTGTGTTCATTAGGTTGCCCGCAGACTGGCTCTGCTACAGGCCCTGATTTCCGACAGCATGTCTACATTGCATGGTTAGTCTGGGGAATTGGTGCCCAGGTCTGAGCATTTAGGATAATCTAGCCAGAATATGAGCCTACCCATAGCAAAGCCTTAGCTGCAAGCATCTCTGGGACTAGAAACTGAGATAGCAGAGCCTGGGACATCTGATATTCCCAGATTGCCACTGGGAGGGCAGGCAGAACAACATCCAAGGAGCACTGTGGAGATCAGGTGCTGCGGGAAGTACCCCCCAAAGGGTCAAGAATAACAGCACTCTGTGAACCTCTGATTGGCCAAGTACGGAATATAATCCTGAAGGGTGCTCCGGGGAGTTGTCTGGGCTACCACATGGACTTGTGGCCTGCTGCAGTGGCGTAGCTAGGAGTGGAAATTTGGGTGGGCCCCGACTTTTGGGTGGATGGGCAATGACAGACAGTTAGGTCAGCTTCTCCCCTGGTGCTGTGCCCTCTTCCTACCCCTGGTGACCCCAGACACAGGGCTTCACCTGCTGAGCTGGGCATGCGCATGGTGTGGTGCAGAAAATGGCAAGGCAGAGCTGCTGGCGCGTAGCTTTGTGAAGGGCAGGCACATAGCTCCATCCTGGATTTCAGGTGCCTGAGTGATACTCCTGGCCGCTGTGGCAGCACTACACCCCGGCTCAGATTTGGGTGGGCCTGGATTCTACGCTCCTGGCCCGCTGTGACTTCAGACCACACCTTGCTTTCTAAACTCTGGCTTCCAACCCTGGTTTGACTCTGACCCTGCCTCCTGATTCCAGCCTAGATTCCAACCTCTGGTCTCCAGTCTCCAAGCTCAGGCTTTAACCCTCCCGCCCCCAGCTGTGCAAGTAAGCACAGGTTCAAACCTTTAAAAAAAGGAAAATGTTTGAGTGTGGTGTGTATATACAGCAGTGGGATTTGGGCAAAAAAAAAAAAAAATACACGTAGGAGCATGGGCTACAACTGCAGCATAGACATATGCTTTGTAGTGTTGTGGGGGAGGGGGGCTAAGGCAGGAACTGGCTGAGATGTAACTGAGCTGAATTAACAAAGCAACCATGAAACAGGAACACTCCCCGTTATGAGTAGATGAGAAAATCCTGTACAGGTAGTTGAGAAGCTCCTGAGCCTTCCTACACACTAACTAAACTAGATGTCAACACTATATGTTTTCACTGCAAACAAACCAATATTTACCAATTCATCCTACCTTCACCCTGGTGAGGTACAGTGGTTAGGTAAATATGGTTAGCCCTATGGTACAAATGGGGAAATTGAAGCACAGAAGGGTTTAGTGTCACCCCAAGATACACAGTAAGTCAGTGACAGAGTCCAGGCACACACAATATTACCTAAAATGGATAGGGAAAGAACATAGTTTCAGTTATGTAACATGATTTAACAGTGAACCAGTATTAAGAGTGATTATTACTGCAGTCACTCAAACTAGCACTGCAAACCCAGTTACTGGGTAGATCTCTGCAATTGAAAATAGAATCTCAGCCCAACAGAGAAACAAAAGCCTCTGCCTATACTATGTGATGGTCATACTGATAACCCTGGTAATGATCCCCCTATGACAAACAAACATATACTGTGCTGTTCAATTGCCCACATGTACCTTAGTGAAATCTCAGTTGAGAGACTAACTTGCATCAGCAGATCAGGAGACAGGATTCATATTAGTCTGGAAATGGCTACAATGGATGATAATCTGCTTCTGTTCTTGATGCCTAACACAATTTCTTCCTACTTCTCACCTAGAAAAGAGAGATTCTATTTTTTTTTATGAAGATTACCCTCTCTATCTGAGTGGGAACACCAAGGCGCTCCCACTTTCCTCTCAGCAACGTTCCCTATCCTTGTTCTTTTTCATAGCCCATCTCTCTACTTTCTCTTGGCCAGTAAGCCAGTCTTAACCAGCTGCCAGCTGTTTTAAGGAGGGTGGGGGGTGGAGAGAGGAGAACCCTTCATATTAAACTGTTTCCTCTCTCTTTCAAGAAAAGTGTTTACACACCATGTGAGAAATTCATCCCTGGTGTAACTGCATTGACATCAATGGACTTACATAAGGGATGAATCTGGTCCTGTAAATCTATTATGCAACATTTTCAGATGAACAGTTCTATAATGAATAAATGACTGCCAGATGTGTAAAAAGCAATCCTTGTTCTCCCTTTTTTGAGGTCTGTGCACAAATTCTCATGTGCAGTTTGTTAACTGACTTATTCATTAGCATATATATATATAGCTGCCACTTTAGAGCAACTCCACAGAAAACATTTAAAATGGCATCATGCAGAAGAATGACCCAAGAAAGGCTGCATTTACTGCTCCAAATTATGCTGCCCTTTTTTTCTTTTTTTTTTTTTTTTAAATAAAGGAAGCTCTGACTTCCTCTGCTGCATTTGATTCGTCTCCAGGCTGGAGACGGACTTAGGAAAGGGGTGCAGAAGAGAGCTTCAGTCTTGATATATCAAGAAACAGAAATCCAAAGTTAACTAAACACAGAAAAGCTTCCCTTTGGGTCCGCAACTTCCCAGGAGTATACTTAGAAGTATCACCCTGAGGAGGCATATCCTACTTTCTGCCAAAATTCTTTAATGTTACCCCATCATGTTCTGGGGGGAATGCTTCTGAAGGGTGGTCAAAAATAAAGTAGACTCTTAGCCTTCCTGGTCCAGGCATGATGGAGTGCTGTTTGCAGACACATGCAGTTTCTGTGGGATGCAACCATGTTAAAGATCAGGGCAGTGATAAGGTGCACAGAAGAACTCCATGGCATGTAGATCTCAATTAGGCCTCCTTTTGTTGACTGAAATAAGAGCTGAAATTAAAAGTGGCCCGGATCTTTCAGTCTCAGGTTCGTCTCCTACTCGTATCTATCACCGGGGGCTTGTAATCTTTACATAAAACCCAAACCAATAAAGGTACAACAGAATTTATTAAAGGGGGTGGCAAGAACTCCCAGGATAAATAAGGTAAACAATTAATGATCAGGCAAATTACAAAATAAGGCAGGCTGTACCAATGAGGGAACTGTGAATACAACCAAGTGATGCTTACAGTACCATTCCTGGCAGCTTGATTCACTGATGTCTTCTCCTTAGGATAGCACAGCACAGCGGGACTGCTGGATCCCTCAGATGGAACCAGGGAACCCGAAACAGGATCAGATGAGTGCTTCTTCAGGTAAGTTGCTAAAACCCTCCGACTCCCTATCCTGCGTCGTCGTGCGTGTGGTGAGTCAATCCTATACAGGTGGATCAGGTGTGTGTAGGTAAGTATGACAAGTAACCCTTGCAGGGTGAATGGCCTGCACTCAATTACCGAGTTTGTCTCAACCAGACACTACCACTCAGATGGGCAGCCCCGATCTGATTTGAACACTGCCTTGTATAGACTTTTGGTCACTCGGCAGATTAGGTGATTGACAGCTACTGTCATTTCCCGCCAAAACAGAAAAAGCTCCAAACTACAGCTAGGAGAGGACAAGAAGGGCTTACAAGATGGACGCCCAGTTGTCCTTTAGAGGAATTCAAGATGGCCTTATGATTTTATCACTACACCTTGAGTACATTTTCTGTGTTTTGCAATAAATCAAAGTAACAGACGCTAAGACACTGATTTCAAACTTGCATGTCTGACAATAGGCACCTAACTTGGGGTATATCTAAACAAGAGCTGGAGGTGTAATTTCCAGCTCAGGAAGGCACACTAGCAGTAGCTCTGATAGAGCTAGCGTGCTAAAAACTCTTCTGAGTACAATTCTGTCTGAAACCCTAATGGCACAGGATACTCTACTCACCACAGAGTGATGCCTCCTTCAGTCAATTAGTTCTGCCTGGTTCAGTGCCCCCTTTCTGATCTTCCATCATTGCAGCTCTCCTCCCACTCATGGAGTCACAGTATGGCTGCTTTGGGAGTCAAATCTCCAGCCAGGTCTCACAGTGGTTTTCCCTTCAGGCAGCCCTCAGTCAGCTGCCCTGACTACATCATTCCTGCAACGACCCAGGCAGGATTCCCATTCACTGCCCATAGCAATACCACTTTGCAGTGGATGGCAGGGGAACCCAGGCCCACCCTTTATTCTAGATTCCAGTCCAGGGCCCTATAGCAAGCAGTTAAGGCCTGGGCCTTCACCAACCCTACTACTATGTTCCCTAGACTACTTTCTACCATGCTTCTTTAAGCTCCTCCTTCATCAACCTTCCTAGTCAGCCTTCTCTCTCTTAGGGCTACAAGGTAAACCCTTCCTCATGGGTTCCTACCTCCCCTTCCTTCTCCCTTACCACAGGGAGAGAAACTGCAGACTTCTTCTCTGCCACCTTCTGTGCTGCCTCCTTGCAGTCTGAAACTTCCTCCTTTTCAAGCCCTCCTACGATGCACAATGCACGATGCACGACTCAGCAGAGCTACCTTAAGACACAGAACCTCCCAAGCCTCTTCCTTGTCAGTGCAGGATTTATACACCCTGTTGCAGGGGATAACAACATTTTCTCAGGTTTATCATCTGGATTGACAAGTGCCAAGCATTATTATTATGTGGGCAAATCCTGAGCTCCTTACTCAGTTCTTAAATCAGCTGTTTTTGGGTCATTATGCCAACACATATTGGTTTCAGTGGGAATTGGCTTGAGCAGAGAACTGATAAAAAAAAAACAAGTGAAACCTGACTAAGAAATAATATTGTGATTGTTTTTGTCTTCTTTTTTTCTGCCTCGGAATGGATTCCCTTTCTTCCTCTCTTGGCTTAGGAGGTTGCAGCCATGGGTGCTCTTTTCCCTAGACCTATGATTGTGGCAGAGGATTCTCCTCCTTGGTGTAAAAATCAAATTGGAAAGCTCATAAGAGCAGGCTTTCATGGTCCTTGTTCCTCCCTTAATAGGCCTCCTCCTTCCCTGAAGTGTTTCAGTACTTCCCCCTCTAGGCCTCATAAAAACCAAAGGGAAAAAAATAACAGGATAATAAATAATAAAAATAATCAGGAGTTACAAGAATTTTTCAAATGCCAGCACAATCAGGCACTGAGGCATTTAAGCACTGCTATTTGCATCCATAATTACTTGAGCTTCCCAAAAAAATAGAGCCTCCACATGCAAAGCAGGGACTAATATGTATTTTCCCACTTTTTGGTTTGAGACAGGAGTGGGATCTGTTTATAACAGAAGCTAGAGCAGATGATGGCAGATATTGAGTAATAGCAATAGAGTACTGAGTAATAGCAACCACCCCCCATCACATTCTTGTATGAGGAGGGAGGAACTAGACACCTGCTGTTGATTGGTAATCACGGGGGGGGCGGAATCCTCCAGCTAGGGATGAGGGTGTTCACTTTAGTGAGAAAGAGCAGCAAAGCCAGCCAGGAGGGGGCTGTCAAGCTGAACATTTGCTTCTATAAGCAGGGTTGAAGAGATTTGGGAAAAGGGGGACAACTGTACTCGGGCCCTGAGCTCAGGCTCCCCCCCCCCAACATCTGAAGTCTGTGTAAACAAAGTGAATGGGAAGAGGTGGGGCCCCTGTGAACATGAAGTATGGGGGCCCCACATTTTTCTTGATGGGCCTGGCCTGTCTCAGACAGCATTGAGAAAGGAGGAAAACCCCCTTCCTGGAACACTGCTAAATGATTAATCCACTTTGTTCTTTGCTTCACATGTATGGAGGACTGGAGCAGTGAGACTTGCATGATGTTGCTGCCTTGCCACACTCAGAAGAAGCCTCTTTCTTGCTTTCACTGCTGTAACTTCCCCTTCATCATTTACATTGACTGGCTGATTTGCCTATTCTGCCTGATTCACAATAGCAGCAGAAGTCCCACTACCTCCCAGCTGGTGTATATTGGACTTTCAGAGAAGGAGCCTGGGATGCTGGATTTACCCTTGCCCTCTATGACATCCACAGGTGATTCACAGCACTTGATTTAAATCAGGAAGTGGAGCGAGGAGCTGGTGAAAATAGAAATTAAGAATCCAGTGCTGCCTCCACTGAAATAAGTGGCAAAACTTCTATCTAGTTCCATAGGAGCAGGATCAATCACAAACTTTCCAACAAAACTATTAACCTTTTTTTAAAAGAGATTGTGGTGTTATATCCAAAACAGCCACCAGTATTTGAAAAGTGCATACGCTGGGGGACACCCTGCCCACCTATTCCAAATGAAAGCAAATCTTCCTAGTCACTAGTGAACATCTGCTTACATAACAAAAAACACTACCTGGCTCAGCAAAATTGACATTCTGACCCACAACTAGAACAGCGGAGGATGTAGATGTGGATTGAGGTGTATCACTAGACTGATGGGAATTGGGGAGCTGCACAGCACGTGCCTGCAATAAAATTGGCTTTCAACTAGCACTGTTAGTCCCTCACTTTCCAAATAAAACAAGATGTTTTGCAGTAGTCCCTTTTTAGTTCACAGCCCCTGTATACTGGTGTCTATAATGGCCAAATTCTGAGCTGATTTATACTGTATTCCATGAAACCCTGATGAAGTGACTGGGGTTGCTTAGGATATATATCAGGTAGATTTTTGATTCTCTGTGTATGTGTGTGTGTTTAGATTTAATGCATTTATTACTCTCAAAACTCTCTAGCTGGTCCCTCCTTCTTATATATCTTCTGCTCATTTCCTGCAGCTGTAGTAGTATTCAGAATCCTTGGCTGCTTGTTTTTCTCTCCTCTCTTTCTTCTTCCTGAATAATTTGATCCTCGGGTATACTACCAGATGAGAGATATTATGTACCATTTCCCAATGGCTAGGTTAGAAGCCCAATTATGTCTCTTGAGGCAGCTAAATGTTGGCAACCACATCCTTTTTTTGCAAGACAGCTATATAAAATTTTCAATGTATGCCCAAAGCACAATCTATGACAGAATTGCTGGTGCCACATGCTTTATTCAGGAACTGAATAGAAGCCAAAATGTCAGTGGTTAGGACATTCTGGGCGAACATAATGATGTCAAGAGGGAGAAGCAAATCAACTATTTATTCTAGACCTCACGCTCCTCAATATTGTCTTTAGATCTCTGCTATGTCAAGTGGGGTCATGATATCAGCAAAAGGTAATGTGTCCTGCTGCTTCCTATAACTGTGGGGGGAGAACAGCTATTATTCATTTCTGAACTCCCTGCTGGGGTGGCTATATTGAGAACGGCAATCACTCACTATACTGTCTGAGAGCCTGGTGCAATAGCCTGTAAATAGGGGATTGGAAACCAGTTTCCAGCCTGCTTTATTTGTTTAAACAGCAGAAGGAAAACTTCAAGGTTTATTGAAGGGAGTAGTCTGATTAAAAACCCAAGTTCCAAACTCTGTAGACTTCCAGGATCAAAATTTCAGGACTGGCCCAAACCAGACCCTCAGATGTGAACATCCTTGAGCTTAGGGAAACTTTGGATAAGTTCCTATGGTGTTTATTATTTTAAAATATTTAAGGCTCCTACACTACAACTGATAATTGTTTTATGGTACTCTGACCCCATGTAACCCAATTTGCTTCAAGCCTTAATTTTTGTTCATTTGCACTAACTGGTGCTGTAAAATTGTGAGGTACCTGAAAAATTTGTATCCACTTATTTTCTAAAAGTGCACCCATTGTATTTGCATCCATCAAAACGAATAATACCATAGTGATAATCTAGTCTAACCTGCATAACAGAGGCCATAGTTAATAGCACTTTTTTGACCCTTCATTCAGAATTCAAATAGGATTCAAAGTTCAGGCTAGTTTTTGTTTTATCCACACTGATTGTGTCTCTTACACTGGACTCTGACATCACATTTCAGCAAAGTGGCTACCTACCACAGTAGGCTCAGAAATGCCAAATGCAATTGAAAGATGCTTTTAAAAATACATATAGTTTATTATGACAAGAAGCCTAACAGAACATCTGCATTCTTTAATTAAAACCATCTGTGAACACTGTAGACACTTGTACTTAGTACGAAGGTTCAGACTGAAGGATAGTGTACCTTTCCTGCTTTCCTTTTCCATCTAAGCAAGATTTCTACCCCCCCTCAATTTGGGAATAAGATAATTCCCACTTCCCTCACCCTCTCCTAGTATCCCTGTTGAAGGCTGGTGGGCCTCACCTTCTCTTAGATGGCTGATAAATTTACTAGCCTGCATACCCCTTTTCTGCCCTTGGTCTTTCAGCCAAGTGCTTCCTCTCTGGTTGTCTCCAAGCCAAGGGAGCAGCTGGAAACCAGTAGCAGGATGAGTCTGGGGAAGAGTATTGACCTGGCCCCACCTCCCAGTATCCAGCATCCATCTTTCTTTCTGACACAACCATCCCTACCAGCTCCTAAAAAGCCTTTAGGAATTGGTCAGGCCCTGTGGTGATAAAAGGGTACCCGAAGAGACAAAAATTGCCTCAAAGCTCCTGTGTTGCTATGCTGCCCAGCATGTAAAAAAGGGTGGAAGGAAGAGCATTGTGGTGGCAATATTCAATACATACATAGCACTGCAACAGGGAGCATGTCCTCCTGACCTGAAGACCTCCTGCAGCTGCTGGTTTGGCATCACTGTCTGAAACAATCCTGCTTGGGCTTGTTTCTAAATATGAAACAGTAAGGCCCAAATTTTGCCCAGTTTCCCTTCCTGTAGCCCATGGACGTAATTGCTTTGGTATAGTCAACGATAGGGCAGAATTTGGCCTAAAGTGTCACCAATGTAATGCCAGTATTCTTGCAGATTTTTAACTGAGAGATCCTGCAAGAATGTTTATTACCTCTAAAGATTTATGCTGAATATTTCTCAGTCAGAAATAGCACAGGATCTCATCTCTAACTGGGGGAGATGGAAGGTGCTTGTGTTATGTGAAAGACGTCTCTGCTCAACACAGTCAAAATTTAGCCTAAGAAATGGCTTGACACGGTGAGGTGAGCTGCTATTCAGCAACTCACAGAAGGTGTTTAATATCTTGGAGGACTGGGCCTAAGAGGAAAAATCCTGCTCTTGCTGTTTTGAGGGGCATGGACTTTGATGGCGATAATTGCATGGAAAGTGCCTGAGCCATCCTGCTGATACAAGCCCAGATGGCTCAAGGTGGCTAGGGGAATGTGAGGTGAGGCGCCATCTTGCAGTTGCTTTTGTCTTTCATTAGAACATGTTGCATACTGCAGCCTATGCAGTAGGGGACTGGAGCCCTGTCATGAAAGCCTTATACCCAAGGCTTTTTCAAGTAAAGAAGACTAAACACAACAAAACCATTCCTAAAATACAAAGCAGACACTGAGTCACTAGATTCAAGTATTTTGTACTTTACATAGAACGTGAAGAAAAACTCCTGCATACTCTCTTCCCGTACAGTTCAGCCACAGAGCTAATTTCAAACACAGACACCCAAACGTCTGCCACACCCAAACCCATACCTCATTATGAGGAACAGCCCATATTTTAGACGCAAATTTACCTCGATCCTGCATGGACTTGGTGTTCTCAATTTTTGTATAGTAAATTGCTCTCATAGGAAATATTGAATCATGAAACACAGGTTAAAGAGATGTTCCTATGTAATTGCCTCCATGAGTTCATGTTAGGATGTTATCCCACATTAGGTTTCACAACTGTGCATACTTACAAACCTCCCTAAACCCCACTGTGTATTAACAACAGCTTCCTTCTTCACAGAAGTTAGACCAGAAATATAGTTTTACTCTCACAAACACTTACTTGCTAGCCAAAAAGCTCTATTTGCTTCCTCCCTTACAAATCTTGCCCTCTGCAAATTAGCCTTTTTTTCTGTAATTAGTATGAGGTAGCTTGCTTGAGCAAATTGGTGACCTGTTGACTTATCTAGCTATCAAGAAAACAATCCACCAAAAAGCCCTCCCAACCCCATTTGCTTTTAAATACATTTTTAAAAATCCTTTTTTAATGGAAGTCACTGTTTATAGAATGCTCCTTATCCAGAGGAGCTCAAAGTGCTTAATAAAATGAAATGTTTCCCTAGCGTTGAAATGCAGCCACCTCTGAGGTGGAATATGGCAGCTAGGGTGACCACATAGCAAGGGTGAAAAATCGGGACGGGGGTGTGGGGTAATAGGCATCTATATAAGACAAAGTCCCAAATATCGGGACTGTCCCTATAAAATCGGGACATCTGGTCACCGTAATGGCAGCCATTCTGTTCCAAGAGCAAATTTGCAGGTGGCAAAGTGAATGTTAACTATTTTGTGTCATTCTCTTCTTCCTTTTCAGCCTCAGACCCATACCAGTTGTTTATCCACTAAGGAACCTGTGTAATGGATAGTACCAATTTTCAGTTACTGGCAGTCCATAGGAGCAGTGTGCCCCATCTTACTATAAATATGACTTGTGCATGAAATTTAGGTTGCTTGCATTGCTTTTTTTTTTTTTTTTAGTTCATGAATCCCAAAATGTGCATTGTGTGATGAGCCCATTTTAAATGGTAGACTGATGGGATGCTTCAAACCAAAACTATATTTTGGAGGGTCACCAAAAGTGTTGTGCTTTTCCTGGGTTGTGTTTATTTGTCTTCATACATGCATATATTTCCCCCCCGTTACTCTCTTCCTATTGTGTTTCCTGTTAAGCGAGCCTTTCCTCCCTGCTTCTGATATAGAAGCTACAGCAGATGCAAGGAGGTGGATCAAGCTGTCAAATTCAGACACCATCAACTATGGGGATACTTAGTGACTCATAGCTATACAGTAGAACTGGTATTGTGTTATACTATCTAATAATTACCCCCCCCCCATAGAAAAAAACTTAAATGTATAAAACAAGACCAAAAAGACTGGATATATAAGGAGAGAGAGGAGATTGATTATCTCAATCTTAATATGTTTTACAGCAAATTTATTGAGCTCTATAGATTCAGTTCATTTGCAGAAATCTTTTATTTCAACATATGATACCGAGCACTGCAGTATTAAAGTGCACTGTGCATCCAAAGAAACAGCATCAGCTAATTTGTATCTAATAATGTTAAATACCTAAGATTATCATAATTGAAAGAGATGAGGAAACAATATATTTTTCTCTATTTTCAATTTGTTTGGTATTTGACAGCATTTTGTGTGCAGCCAGTTTCAGTATTTCCCCTGCACAGTCATTCAGCTAGTTTCCCCTGTTGTTTGTGAGTCTTTATGTAGCCGGAAGAGAGTGAAAAACATTGTAGAGAGAAACAGAAAAATGTTACAGTAAAACCACAAAAACTGGCAAGGGGATTTTCAGGGGGAGGAAAGGGATTCTGGGCCAGACTCTAGTATCTGAAAAACATTTTAACTTGTTTTTTAAAAAGTGATCATACTTCAACCTGCAATGCTGCTCAGTTCAACAACCCCAATTCAACTCAACTCAATTCAAATAGAGCTAGAAGAGAAATGATGAGGCTAAGTGGCCCACCCTACAAGGAAGCTACTCCACTGGTAATTTGCTGTATCCTAAATCCATTACCAAAATTGGTTCATGGAATATGCCTGGTAAAACAGTCCAACTAACAAAAGAAATGGACTGAAATAAACTAGATATTCTAGGCCTATGTGAAATGAGACGGGTAACATCAGGACAAATAACACTGTCAGCTGGACATATCGTACTATATTCTGGGCTACTGAATGCCAGTGATGTACAGAGAGAAGGCGTGGGTCTGACACTATAAAGGAGGGCAGCCAAAAGCCTGATAGAATGGGTACCAGTGTCAGAAAGGATTATAACAGTATGATTTACATCAAAGTTGCAGAAAGTGTCCATTATTCAATGTTATGCTTCAATAAATCAAGCTAGCCAAGAGGTAGATGGCTAGGACATACATGGAGAAAGACTCAAATAATATAGCAAGATAGGCATTGGACTGGAATCCCCAGGACAAGAGGCAATGAGGTAGACCAAGGATAACATGGAAACAAAGAACAGAAGCAGCATTAAAAGCTATCAAAATGACAAGGAAAGAAGCTGAGACTGCAGTAGGAGACTGGCAAATATGGAAGACAGTGGTGAAGTCCCTATGTTTTGCATAGAATAGAGAAGCATAAGAGACAGATTTCAAGTTGGTTGTGGCTTTTTAAGGATAAGAATAGTTATTGTATATGCACAGTATAGAGATCGCCTTAACAATGTACTGGAAAAATGCATCACTATTGATTGATGTTTATCTTGTAATAAGAACATTTGGCCTGTATAGAGCCTCACTGAAGTCAATGGTGCAAGTGTCTGCCCACAAAAATCTGAATGCAGAATCGGAGCCACCCTTATATTTGTCTAATACACAAACTTTTGATTTTGTAGGTCCTAAAAGTTCAGGAATAGGCATATTTGGAAGCAAGGGAAAAATCACCTTAAGTCACATATAGAAAGATAGGAAACAATTTTGGGGCAGGGACTATCTTTACATTATACCTGTATATAGTGACTAAGAGACTGGGGGCACTGATCCTTAATTGGGTCCTCAAGTTGTTACAGCAATGCAAATAATGGTTATAATAATAACTGTCAGTGATCTTTCTTTTATAGTGCTAGAACCAAGGTCAAGTGGCTTATTGGTACAGGTGTCTCCAAGAAAAATACTCATTGCAAGATCTTCATTTTCTGTTATTGTATTTCTCTAACAGTTTGTGGTTATCAATAGTTTATTGGCACTGAAGAGGAATGGCAGATAATGGAATGAACTTGTACAGATGTACGTGGCAGCAGAATTTGGTTCTAAGGGACAAATGAATACCTGATGTTATTTGGTACAGCTCCAGTTAACTCAGTGGAGTGGCTCCAGTTATACCAGGTTTGACTTTGACTCTCACTCATTGGTATTTAAGAATACCATTGATACTGGTGAGCATATTAATACAGTCTATGGCAATCTTCGCTTGTTGGTGGAGTTGTGTTGGATAATATTCCAGTGAAACTTAATACAGATAGATGCAACTGCAGTATCAGCAATATCAATTGCTCACAATATATTTTTGCTTGATACCACTGTTGCCCTTTTTGGACCGAGCAGTTAGCCAATATTCAGTGTCTTGCGGGTCGTCTCCATTGGAAGGAGAAACGGATGAGAGTCTGATATTCCTTTGGTGCAATCCAGTTTATTTACAAAGAATGTACACAGAATCCTGCTTCCTTGAACACAGTAAGATCAAACAACAGGACACAGTTTCCATTTCCAAATTTGCGTCCAGCCCTCTATCCAAAAACACTCTTTCTTGGTTTTCTCTTAGGGCCACACTACACGTCCTTCTCTTGCTATCTCCTGATTTTCTACTTGCTTTCTGGCTACTTCTTTACTGCTTCTGACACACATTTCTGCAATCAAAATCAATCCCTCACCCTCACGTTTGTGTTCAGTGTAGTCTTTGGGCAGTGGCTTCCACTGTTTCAACTATTACTAAACAACAGGGCATTTACCTGTTCCCCCATTTAGCCTGAATGGGAGGTAGTTATCATGCCCAACAGCTCCAGTGAGAGCTGTGACTGCCCACAGATTAAAGACATGCTTGCTGGGAGCCACCCAACCTCCAGCATAATATTAAAAAATTTGGGAGTGGGAACCACAGTAATATTTTTTGAAAAATATATATAATGATATCTTCCTGCTATGAAGGTTATGAGGCTTGTTTGTAAAGTGTTTGAGAATCAGAGATGCAAGGGACAGATATCCTGGAAATGCAGTTTTATTATTATTTCTCATTTGTAATTTCACCTTTTCATTGGGCTAAATTCTACCACCCTTACTACTCCACTCACACCAGTATAAATAAGGAGTGATTCCACTAAATGAAATGGAATTACACTGATGTAAAGGTGGTGCAAATGAGATAAAAATCAGAGCCAAGCACCTATACTTGGATGCCCTATGGGCTAACTTCTCTGTTGAGCCCTGCACAACGTGTACAGAAGTTGCTGCTGGGGGGGCAAAGGTGATTCTGTGTTGGTCCAGGGGCCAACATGGTATCTAGTGTAGGTTAGACCTAGGTCTACTCTAACCTATGGCAGCTGCTCATGGCCACCAATGGGATGCTTTGCCGTCTAGAAGCTAGAGTGTAAAGCACTCCTTTGTCTCCTATTCCTGCATTTATGCCAAGGCTGAGCTGGCTTTGTGGCCTTTCTACAGCAGCTCAGCCACCATAGAAGGGCCTCTTTGGGGCCACAAACTGGATCTTCTGCATAATTTTCATAACCCATGCTGCCGTCATCCGTTTGATCCTTTATAAAAATACAAAGTGTTTCATTCACCTGCATGCTTAAAGGGACACTATCAACTTAAGTCCCATTTCTGTTTGACTTATTGCTGTTACATGTAATCCCTAAGGTTTCTATGTCAGCAAGAGATTAGAGAAGAAAACGTGGTTTCATTTATTTTTGCAGTATGTATAATTTGTGCAATTGACAGCATGTCGTGCTCACCATTTCTGATGTATTATAGTCAGATAGTGACTCAGTTTCCCCTGTGGTGCAGGTCTTTCACACAGGAACGAGGAGAAAAAATAGCAAAGAGCAGCTGTAAAACCACAGACATTTCCAGTGGATTTTGAGGCAGGTGTAATAGCTGAAACCACACAAGCCATTTTGAAATTAGGTCTATTTAAAAATTGGTGTTCTTTTTATTTAGTCGTTTCAAGATTCACTGAAGCAGCTGAAGGACCAGAAAACCAAGGGAAATTAAAACATTACAACAGTATTGCTACAGTATATAATACAGTAGAACCTCAAGAGTTACAAACAGCTCGGGAATGGAGGTTGTTTGTAACTCTGAAATATTTGTAACTCTGAACAAACTGTTATGGTTGTTCTTTTAAAAGTTTACAACTGAACATTAACTTAATACAACTTTCAGAGTAGCAGCCATGTTAGTCTGTATTCGTAAAAAGAAAAGGAGTACTTGTGGCACCTTAGAGACTAACTAATTTATTTGAGCGTAAGCTTTCGTGAGCTACAGCATCCGATGAAGTGAGCTGTAGCTCACGAAAACTTATGCTCAAATAAATTGGTTAGTCTCTAAGGTGCCACAAGTACTCCTTTTCTTTTTGTTAATACAACTTTGAAACTTTACTATGCAGAAGAAAAATGCTGCTTTTAACCGTCTTAATTTAAAGCACAGAACAGTTTCCTTACCTTGCCAAATCTTTTTTTTAAACTTCCCCTTTATTTTTTTTTAGTAGTTTACATTTAACACAATATTGTATGTTTTTTTGTCTCTGCTGCTGGCTGATTGTGTACTTCTGGTTCCAAAATAGGTGTGTCGTTGACTAGTCAGTTCGTAACTCTGGGGTTTGTAACTCTAAGGTAAATGTACAGTATATATATTTTTTTCTCTCTCTCTTTTAAAATCTCAGCTTCTCTGGCTTGATTGTTGCCTCTTCACTACATTCTCTAATTCTAATTCATTTATGATATGATTATGTAGGACTGTAGCAGAGAGAGGAAATGTACTATGTTTATTAACTTTGTTCTGCACTGAATAATGGTTGCAGATTATGCTTTTTAATGCAGGTGAAACACTGCTTAGACTGGGCACTATACACTATATTGGACAGATGGCTACTTTTCTTTCCGTAATGGTACCTCAGAGTGGGCTCAAACCTGCTCCCAGTGAATTTAATACCAGTTTTTCCTTTATATTCAAAGAGAGCAGAATAAGGCCCCAGAACAGTATCTTTCAGAAAAGCCATAACATATCCCCTGCAGCAGATAAGTTAGTTAATATGATCAACTCTGTAAAGTTTTGATTCTATAAATATCCCTAAAATATAAATAAATAAATACCCCACTAAAACCTGGCCTGGCTTAATCTCGCTGCTGGTTGCCGATTGTCCCTCTCATACAGGCTTAGTGATTACTGTCCCCCTTTGTGTCTCACTAATTTTCAAAACACTTAATTGAAAGGGCTTTCCTCAAAATTCCTGCCCTTCTGTACAATTCAAAACACAGCAGAGAGCAGCAAAATACTTTAGAGAAGGAAAGAGATTAACTGGTAGGAAATTTAGGATCCATTCGTTGTGGTAAAGTGAAGCCCCAGCATCTCAAAGGGCTTCAAAAAGTGAAAGAAAGATGAATCAATGTATAATTTATTTATTCCCTATTAAATATAGGGTTGTAGGATGATCTTTCTACACTGATGATGACTATGTGTCATGTTTGTGACACATCAAAGCTTGAAGGTTGTGTTTCACTACCACAGTGGGGTTGCCTTGGTGATCTAGACAGTATTTCAGATTTTTTCCAGTAGAAATATGGTAATTCACATTTCTTGAATGTAAAATGTGATTAAATTTAACAGACCATATTTTAAAAACTTGGGCTTTCTGTGCATACAAATAACTATTGGAAGGCAGTGTGAGTGCAAAAAAAACCATGGTGAGATTATATATTGCTAATATGTGTGATTTACCAACTATGAAAACAGGATCTTCAGGGCCCAATTTTCATAGCTGTCCATAAATTATGGATATAATTACCGTGATTGAACATTCACTTGCAGTAACAGCTCAAACACATGGCCAATTAGAGGTATAACTGGTAATTTGCATATGCAGTTACTGAGAGTGTCAACAGAATTGTAATAATTTAACGCATACTATGCATGCCAAAATAGTATAATTCTGGTCATCTGTTATGATGTCCATCAGTCCTGCAGGAAACTGGTTGCAAACTTGATGAGACTGGTATTCTCCTTGGCTGGTATTCCCAAAGTTCAGACAATTTCCTCATGGATCTGGTTCTCTAGTTCAGTGTTTCTCAACGACCGGTCCACAGACCGGGGCAGTGCCTGAGATCTCCCTGACACAGTTTAGAAAGGCAGCAAGCCGGTCCCTGGTATCAAAAAGGTTGAGAAACACTGCTCTAGTTGTTGCAAGCATCTTTCCCTACTTGCACAATTTCAGATTAGCCTTTTTAAAACATAGCTGTAGTAGCTGGACATTGCTTTTCCCCTGTGGCTGAATTCCAGTTTAACTACCTCCAAATGAGCATCTTAAATTGGTACAGTTGGATGACAATGATTCAGATTTGTCATCTAAGGCTGGCAGTGTGACTCACAGACTATCAGTTTGCTGATGGAAAGTTCCCTGCATGTCCTGGAATGAGCCATCACCTCCAGATGCACTAACCAAAGGTGAAGCTTTCATTTCAGCATCACAAGACTGTGGCTTGAATTTCTGATGTTAATGTACCACAGTTCCTTGGTGAGAGAGAGGAGGGAAAAAAATTTAACTTCTGCATTCTGTTTGCTTCTCTTGAGCTTCTCTTGAGCTCTGTAGTTTGGAGCAAGCATAGAAAGGTATTCAATTCCGCACTGGACCACATCAAATAAATAAATTATGTTTAAAGAGTACATTAACCACCTAGAAATGAATAAATAACCTAGAAGTGGCCCAACCCCTGTCTGCACTCTTTGGCATGCCACATCAATCCACCACCTAACCAGAGCTGTTTCTACTAATCACACAGACTAAACAAAAATAGGAGAAAGATACTTAATTGGATTTGATTATTAGAAATTGCTCATGTGCCCTGAAAACACATATTTAGAAAGAAAATAGTCCTGCTCTACTGACTACTTAGTTGATAAGGTACAGCCAGAGCCAAATTATATTTAATTACAATAACGTTAATTACAGGAAGTAGGAAAAAAAGACACCTTAGTAAGCAGAATTGTACAAGATAATCATAACACATGAAACCATGGGAAAATTCAGCTGGTTTAGAGGTTTTTTATGAACTTGAAATGCAGATCAGGTTCTTGGACCTTTCAAGAGAACTTGGGCCAATATGATGTGAAACCAGTGGAAGTTTGGCAGCTTAGGTTTAGAACTTTGGGGTTCATTTCAGCCCTAACTCTTAGGAGGGTGTGAATTTGCAAGAATTAAACCCAAGGCAATGTTTGCATGAATCCGACTGAAGCCACCAAGTGTCTCTTGGCCTAAACCTGTTTGAGCAATTCAGATGCCTTCTAAATGATTAGCCAATTGAAACTGAGCCAGGAGTTTTTTTTGCTATTTTACTGAGTTTTAATCAAGGCACAGACCATGAGATCTAAAATATTCCCCGCCCCCTTTTTTGTCAGTTGGAAGAGCCAATATCCCCTGTGTAGTTTCAGCTTTCACAAATGCCACAATCTTGTCAGCATATTGCATAGCTTTAGGTCATGTAACATCTGTTTTGTCTGTTCTTGCAATCACTTCAAGCTTCTTAAAATTATACCCCTATAGTGGGCTGGCCCTCATGATTGATTCCTGTAGACTTCCATTTCCTTTTTTAGGGGCCCTTTACAACTGTTCCTCAGAGGAATGTAGGAGAAAACCAAAGGGCAGCCATGTCATATGCATTATTTCCTTGATTAGATCATTATATGCTACAAAGTAAACTGTCCCTCATGAAATCCAGAAAAAGATTGGCAGAAAAGTAGCAGAACTCCATCCTGAGCCTCTATAAGACAGAAGTACTGACCTTTTTAGCTAACCACATAGCCATGGGGCACATATGATTGAAATTACGTTAAGCCATCCTTTAATTTAGATAAATAATCAACTGAATGGGATCAGCTTTGTACAGATACCACACTAAACCTATTCACATATGTAAACTCTGTGAAATGAGAAGACATCTGCCACGCCGATGTACTGCCATCTCCTTCCTTGTTTAAAATGCTAAAAACAGTGTAAGCTCCCCATCTCCTGAATATAAGTTAAAACATGATCTAAACCCAGAGGCCTCTAAGGTTTAGAATAATTATGCAGGCAATGAATGTTTCCTGAAAAACTCTGCTCAACACTGTCAAGTTTAAGGATGTGGAAATTACTTTAACTTGTAATAGCGTCTCATTAAATTAGCTGACCAATTAGAGGGGGGCCTCTGAAATTTGATCCTTAATTAAATACAGTGACTAATAATATATGGCACTTTTTAGGCTATTGGTCATAGATATTTTGCTTTTGAATTATGTTACATACCATTACAACTGCAAATACCTTTTCTATTGAGAGGATATGGTAAAACATTCAGAGTATATCTGAATGCCAAGAGCAGCAATTGGAGTGGATAATAGTTTTAATTACTTGCAAAACCCTGAATGTGGGGATTTGAGATTTTCATCATGTTGGATAAATATAATACCATAGTTTTCTTCTTCAATAAATGTTGCTTTTAATGGTCTGCACACACTCCTGTAATTCATCCTACATAACCTAGTAATTATGAACAACACAGAAGATCAGAAGACAAACTAGGTACCACAGCAATGTTAAAGTTGGAATGGAGTGGAGTCTAGTGGTTAGAAGGAGAACTGAAAATCAGGATTCCTGGGTTCTATTGCATTCTCAGCTATGGGGCTCTGTTGTTGAGTTCTGTTGTTTACTGCAGAGCCTTGTACATAATCTGGACCCAGATTTTCTTCAGTGTGTACCTGATGCTGCCCGAGTGGACAGGCACAAGTCAGAGATTTGCACGCATGTACGTTCTGGAAATGCTGCCTTGCAGCTGTTACTGAGACCACATGAGTCCTGTCCCCTTGCCTGTCCTGCGTAGGGGTGTGTGAGCTGGATGATGGCCAGAGAGATATCTACCTGCTTCTCTTAAGCGCTTTTAAAAATGCCTGCAGCTTCCATTGACGTCAACTGGCCTATGAAAGTCATGTCCTGGAACTAAGAAGTCCTAGGCCAAATTCAGAGGTGATGTATAAAGTGATATAAGGCAGACTCCTTCAGTCTCATCAAGACTCCCTTAGGCCTACCCATGGATTTACTCATGGGTCAGCATAAGGGATCTTAAATTGGTATGAGTAACTCACATACTGAGGAACTGGAATAAGGGAGATGTTAAAATAGGGGTTTGTAACTTATACATTTTGCACCCAACTGTTAGATGATTTTCTGCTACCCTCTTGTCTTCTGGGATCTCGGCATGTGACTTACACCATCTTAGGCATTTACGAGGCCAACAGAGATAATATATAACAGTGTGTATATGGGAGAGATAAGTAAAACCTTGGTGTGTGAGTGGGAAAGTCAGTCAATCTAAGTCCAGAAGGAATCTAAGGTGGTGTAACAGGCACATTGATGGGGCCAGAAGAAGAAAATTGCAGTTTGAAGCCAGGAATAAGTGTGCATGTAAGCCTTCATTAGCATTAGTCACAACTATCTGGGGCAAAAGCCCTGAAAGAAAGATTGAGAGTCTAAATGGAAGGGAGAAACTTGTGATTTGTATGCGAGGAGGTTATTTTATTTTTAACCATGAATCAGAAAATAGATAAGGAGAGAATCTTTGGTAACAATATTATTCAGGCATCATTTGACACCACATAGTCTTTACGTCTCCCACTGTAATGTAATGGGTCAATTAAAAAAAAAAAAAGCAGCAGCAGAGTAGCACTGGAGAATGCGGCATAGATTGTAAAATATCTCCAGTAGCCGTAAATTGCTTCCCATTACATATGGGAAGTTAACAGCATTGTTTAGTTAAAGCAAATCTGGGGTCAAACACTTTATTTCCTTGCATCTTAGAAAGGAAAAATTTAACACTGGCGTTTAGTATTTTTTGCTGGGGTGTCTCCAGTAATGGATATCTTTGGTCTGACATAATTACAGAAAAATGACCTGGGGAAATGAGTATGAAACACGGTTATATTGGTCTTTTTATTTTTATTGTGGGTGGATTTCCTTATTTTATAAGGTTTCTCTTTGATAGTTTTCCATTTTAGCTTCCAAGGTTCCATCAAGAAGCATGGCTGCCTATGCTAGGGTCAGGTAAGCTACCCACAAACATTCTGACAAACAGGATAAAATTAAGGCTGTTTTGTTTTGGAGTTACTAGTCACTCACAGAATTGGTCCCTGGAGTTAAGCTCACACAAAATCAAATTCTTCAGTGTTGCAAGAGGAATCAAGCGGTGGTAGGATAGACAGTTTTCCTTACTTACCTTGCAATTAGAAGGCTGATACACGGAATGAAATTTCAAGTGATTCTTTGGCCAATTTTTACCAAAGAAAATTCTGGAAGTGACTTGACAAGAATAAATATGAACAAATATCAGGTGCTTTCCAACAAAGTTTGCAACACACTTGAAATTATTCTTTGTTGGTACACACAGGAGGGGGAACACCTGAGGGATTTCTTCTCCACATTTGAGAAGTTCACCTGAGAGTTCTCAGATGTGTCTAAGTATCTGGTGCTAGCACTGAAAAACAACCTTCAGAAGTTAATATCAGTCCATTCATCTCATTGTATTTGCTGACTATAGACAACACTATGAATTTGCATAATTGGATGGAGAACATCAGTTTTTTAAGTTGCTGGGAGGATATCCGAGCTATTGGTTTTGAACATCTTTAAAAATTATTGTTAGTGGGTAGTCTATATCAAAAATAAATTTGAAGGGGCCTTCTTTGTCTGTGATAGTCCCCAGTTGTTATGATTCCTTGCATAATTATAAAAATGGCTTTGACCAGCACTTGATTATTATACAACATATCTCTGACATGTGCACACTTTTATGTGTGCTGATTTAAAATTGTCGGTATGAGATAAGAGAGCTAGAGTGAGGAAAGAACTTGGGCCCAAATAGTTAAAAATGTACAGAAATTCATAGACTCGGACTTAAAGGCCAGAAGGGACCATCAGGATAATCTACTCCTGCACATTGCAGATTACAGAACCTCATTCACCCACTCCTGTAATAGACTCATAACCTCTGGCTAAATTATTGAAGTCTTGATTTGAGGACTTCAAAGGTACAGAGAATCCAGCATGTAACCCAGGCCCCATGCCACAGAGGAAGGCAGAAACTCCCCACAGTCTCTGCCAATCAGACCTGGGGGAAAATTCCTTCCCAACCCCAAATATGGTAATAAACCAGACCCTGCACATGTCAGCAAGACCCACCAGCCAGACAGCTGGGAAATAATTCTTCGTAGTAACTCAGAGCCCTCCCCATTCAGTGCCCCATCTCCGGCCATTGGAGATATATGCTAATAGTAGTCATGGGTGTGCCATATGCTACTGTTGGCAATCTCATCACACCATGCCCTCCATAAACTTATCAAGCTCAGTCTTAAAACCAGTTAGACTTTTGGCCCCCATTACTCCCCTTAGAAGCCTTTTCCAGAACTTCACTCCTCTGGGGGTTAGAAAACTTTGTCTAATTTCAAGCCTAAGCCAAGCTTTTTGAGTCTCCTCTCATAAGGTAACTAGTAACCTCTCTCCAGCCTTACAGTTCACATTTCATTATGACGTGTTGTAGTCTCACCTTTAATCAGTTCCTTACCCACCTTTTGATTCTCATATGAAATCCCCATCTATCTCCAAATTAACTTATACTTTTCGCACATGGAACTGTATAAAATGCCTTACTGAAATCCAGGTAAATTAGATTTACTGCATTTCCTTTGTCTAGACAATCTGTATCTTCTCAAAGAAAGAGATCAGGTTGGTCTGGCACAATCTGCCTTTTGTAAAACCAAGTTGTATTTTATCCCAGTTACCATTTACCTCTATATCCTTAACTACATTCTCTTTCAAAATTTGTTCTAGGACCCTGAATACAACTGAGGTCAAACTAAAGGGCCTATAGTTTGCTGGATCACTGTCCCTACCCGCCTCCTTCTTAAAAATATATACTATATTTGCAATTCTCAGTCATAAGGTAATATGTTTTTAAGTACATCAGAAGCAGGAAGCCTGCTAAACAACCAGTGGGGCCCCAGGATGACGGAGATACAAAAGGAGCACTTAAAAACGATAAAGTCATCACGAAGAAACTAAATGAATTCTTTGCTTCAGTTTTCATGGCTGAGGATGTTAGGGAGATTCCCAAACCTGAGCTGTCTTTTGTAGGTGACACATCTGAGGAATTGTCACAGACTGAAGTGTCACTAGAGGAGGTTTTGGAATTAACTGAGAAACTTAACAGTAACAAGTCACCGGGACCAGATGGCATTCACCCAAGAGTTCTGAAGGAACTCAAATGTGAAATTGCGGAACTATTAACTATAGTTTGTAAGCTGTCCTTTAAATCAGCTACTGTACCCAATGACTGGAAGATAGCTAATGTAACACCAATATTTAAGAAGGGCTCCAGAGGTGATCCTGGCAATTACAGACCGGTAGGTAAGTCTATTGTCAGTACTGGGCAAATTAGTTGAAACAATAGTGAAGAATAAAATTGTTAGACACACAGAAGAACATAAATTGTGCAAAAGTCAACATGGTTTCTGTAAAGGGAGATCATGTCTTACTAATCTATTAGAGTTCTTTGAGGGGGTCAACAAACGTGGACAAGAGGGATCCAGTGGACATAGTGTACTTAAATTTCCAGAAAGCCTTTGACAAGGTCCCTCCCCAAAGGCTCTTACGTAAATTAAGTTGTCGTGGGATAAGAGGGTAGATCCTTTCATGGATTGAGAACTGGTTAAAAGACAGGGAACAAAGGGTAGGAATAAATGGTAAATTTTCAGAATGAAGAGGGGTAACTAGTGGTGTTCCCCAAAGGTCAGTCTTAGGACCAATCCTATTCAACCTAGTCATAAATGATCTGGAGAAAGGGGTAAACAGTGAGGTGGCAAAGTTTGCAGATGATACTAAACTGCTCAAGATAGTTAAGACCAAAGCAGACTGTGAAGAACTTCAAAAAGATCAAAAAAACTAAGTGATTGGGCAACAAAATGGCAAATGAAATTTAATGTGGATAAATGTAAAGTAATGGCTCATTGGAAAAAATAACCCCAACGATACATACAATATGATGGGGGCTAATTTAGCTACAACTAATCAGGAGAAAGGTCTTGGAGTCATCGTGGATAGTTCTTTAAAGACGTCCATGCAGTGTGCAGCGACAGTCAAAAAAGCAAACAGGATGTTAGGAATCATTAAAAAAGGGATAGAGAATAAGACAGAGAATATCTTATTGCCCTTATATAAACCCATGGTACGCCCACATCTTGAATACGGCGTACAGATGTGGTCCCATCATATAAAAAAAAAAGATATACTGGCATTAGAAAAGGTTCAGAAAAGGGCAACTAAAATGATTAGGGATTTGGAACAGGTCCCATATGAGGAGAGATTAAAGAGGCTACAACTTTTCAGCTTGGAAAAGAGGAGACTAAGGGGGGATATGATAGAGGTATATAAAATCATGAGTGGTGTGGAGAAAGTGAATAAGGAAAAGTTATTTACTTGTTCCCATAATATAAGAACTAGGGGCCACCAAATGAAATTAATGGGTTGCAGGTTTAAAACAAGTAAAAGGAAGTTCTTCTACACTCAGCATACAGTCAACCTGTGGAACTCCTTGCCTGAGGAGGTTGTGAAGGCTAGGACTATAATAGGGTTTAAAAGAGAACTGGATAAATTCAGGGAGGTTAAGTCCATTAATGGCTATTAGCCAGGATGGGTAAGGAATGGTGTCCCTAGCCTCTCTTTGTCAGAGGGTGGAGATGGATGCCAGGAGAGAGATCACTAGATCATTACCTGTTAGGTTCACTCCCTCTGGGGCACCTGGCATTGGCCATTGTCGGTAGACAGTATACTGGGCTGGATGGACCTTTGGTCTGACCCAGTATGGCCATTGTTATATTCTTATGAGGTATGACCCACAAGTTTATGGATTCATTAAAAAAAAATCCTTGCCATTGGCTTTCCAATTTCAAGTGTCAGTTTGTTTAATATCCTTGCAGGGAGATTATCTGGGCCCATCAATTTGGTCCCATTAACCTGTCTGAGTTTGACTTTCACCTTGGATGTGGTAATTTCTACTTCCATATCCTCATTCCCTTTAGTCACCCTGCCACTGTCCCCAAACTCCACATTACTCTTATTAAATACTGAGGCACAGTATTCATTTAGGTGTTGGGCCATGCCTAGATTATTTTTAATCTCCACCTCATCCTTAATGCTTTGTGGTCCCATGTTTCTTTCCTTGGTTTCTTTTTATTTATATGGCTAAAAAACCCTTTTACTATTTGGTTTTAATTTCCTTTGTCAAGGTCCAACTCTACTTGGCTTTTTGCAGTTCTCACTTTCCCCCTACGCTTTCTGATCTCCAGGATATAGCTTTCCTTGCTGAGCCAAATCTTCTTCCATTCCTTGTTGGCAGCTTTCTCTTAGTAACCTGTTTGAGATGCTTGTTCATCCATCATTTTTAATAGCACTTGTCCTCCAATTGATATCTGGGAAATTAAAGTCTCCCATAATCACACTATTCCCAATAGTATTTACTTAATTAAAATATTGAAGAGGTCTCCATTCATATCCAAATCAGATCCTGAGGATCGTAGCAAACCCCAAAATATCCCAATGGAGCCTCTGTTACCTTTCTTCCCCACAGTGAGTTTGACCTGAACATTTCCATTATATCCATTCCACCACTTCTAGTTTCTTTACAGTCTACCTTGTCATTAATATGGAATGTTACTCCACCACATTTACCTTTATTTCTGTCTTTCCTGAACAGCACATACCCTTCAATATCTGTAATCCATTCAGGATTACTATTCCACTATGTTCAAATTTTCCCTATAATATCTGGTTTCACTTCCTGCACCAGTAATTCTAGTTCCTCCATTGCATTGGTGTACAGACATCTTATTTTTTTCTGCTTAGCTTCAGCCCTATTCATCACCTGATTAGGTATAGACCCCATGATCTTATTATTATTAGGAATAAGGCTCTCTTATCCTAGTTGCTGCACAAACATAGAGGAAGACTTGGTCCTGTCCCAAAACAGTTTATAATCCAATTTAAGGCAAAATGCAAGTGACTGTGACAAACAATAAAAGGAACAAGATAAGGAAAATGAGGGGGACAATCATAAATTCACATGGTTACATAGACTGGCACATCTACTTCCATCATATAAACCCCTTATTATGTTGATCAACTTGTCTGGAACCCCACAGTTTCTAGCAATATTCCACAAGGTCTTTCTGTGTACACTATTGAACACTTTCTTAAAGTCAATAAAGTTGATCAGGATGAGTTTTTGCTGAGCAGTTTTTTGATGACCTGTCAAAGAGTGAATAGTTTACAGCATGATCTACCTGGATGGCACCTAGCCTGTTCATCTTGTAATATTTCATCCACTGCTTTCTTCATTCTATTTAGCAAAATGGTAGCCGATACTTTGCCCACTGATGGTAGCAATACAATACGTCTCCAGTTCATGCATGGAATAAGATCACCTTTTTTGGCAATGCCACAATAACATCTTTTCCAGTTTTTTGACACTTATTCTTTCAACCATATTTCATTACAGAGTTTTATTAAAACATAATAAGGAGTTCATAATAAGGAGGTTTGTTAGAAACATTTTAAGGAGTTTATACGATAGGAATAAATGCAGAGTAAGATTGGATACAGGCCTGGGTGAGTGGTTTGATATTATGATTGGAATTAGACAAGGGTGTGTATTATCACCAAACTTTTTTGTATTACCAATAGACTGAGTGATGAAGTGGGCAACAAAAGGCATCATGGGTGGTATAAAATGGGTTAGTGGAGATGAGTTATATGATCTTGACTTTACTGATGACTTTGTTTTACTAAGTATGATATAGAATGGAATGATTGTCTTTATTATCAGAGATAAAAAAGGAAGCAGCAGGACTGAAAATAAACACAGGGAAAACCAAGATTATGTAGGTAGGAAACTGGACAACAGGTGAAAAGGTGCATATAGATAGAAAATCAAATAGGTAGAAGAATTCTGCTATCTGGGAAGCGTGAGGACTTTTGAAAGTGTCTATAATAAGAGATATTCATACAAGGAATAGCAAACACCACTTTTGGAAGGATAAACCCCATGTAGTCAAACAGAGGTCTCCAAACCAAACCAAAGGTCCATGCAATTGTTCTGAGCACACTACAGTACAATGCAGAAACTTGGCTGAAGGCAGTGACTAACAAAAAGAGATCAGATGCTGCCCATTACAGGTGGCTGAGGAAGATATTACACATTTCATGGAAAGACAAAACAACAAATGTGAGGGTCAGGGAGCTGTCAGAGCAGGACATGTTGGAAAATATCAAAGAAAGAAGGCTCAGATGGTTGGGACACGTACAGTCTATGGAAGATGGGAGACACGCTGAGCCAGCATTGAATTGGGTACCTGCAGTAGAAAAGAGAAAGCCAGGAAGGCCAAGGAAGAACTGGTAGTGATAGAGGATTTTGAATGCACTGGCATCACCTCGGAAGAAGTATAACAACCAGTGAGTGACCATAATCCGTGAGGAATGACTACCTGCTATGTCAGTGGCACAGGAGGAACTAAGGTCTAAGAAAGGACATAGACTGGGAATGTGTGCATCATCCGCTTTTTATGCTTTAAAAGGATTTTTTTGAAAAGTCAATAAATAAATTACAGCTACCTCCAATTACCCCAGAACACAACAAAGTAATGATTACCATATTTGTCACAAAATATAGTAAATGCAACCACCTATGCAATGTTTGTTAGGGCACAAAGAAATGCCTGGTGTTCAAAATTTGTTTCTAATGCCTTATTCTATGGATGTGCGTGCCACCAATATGTGTCTATTCTGGAAGATAGGCTGGGTAGTCTAATGATTAGAGCAACGGCCTGATAGTCAGAACTCCTGGAGCGTGTTGTCAATTCTGCCACTCACCTTCTTTGTGTTTTTTTTTGGCATGCCACTTCACTTTGTTGCCTCAGTTTGTCTAATAACTAAAATAAGTATCTTACCACCTAATAATGGCATTTTGAGGCTTAATTAATGTTTGGAAATAAATTGATCTTCCTTAACTGAAAATATAATAAAAGTGCAAAATATACATGTGTTTCTGCCTCTAAGATCATTTTATAGTATTATTATAATGGTATTTTGTTTTTGGGAGAACTATTGCATCACCAATCCTTCATCCAAGCCATTTTCAAAGCACAGAAGAACATATAATGCAGGCCTCAAAACTATATGTGCACTCAAGAGCTATGGGCGGAGTGTTACGGATACATTGTCATGGTCTTTCACCCAAATAGATCCAAAATTAATTCACAAATATTATATGTACGGAAATCACTTCATATAGCATTGAAGGGCAGCCACCTCTAAGTTAGAATGAGGCTGCTGTTCAATAATATACAACATGATTGTACCTGGAAACTGATGCAGTTCCCATTGAACCAATGAAAGTAATAATGATTTAGGAAAGAAAGTAAAGAATCCAATATCCAACTGAAATAGGCACCTTAGGTGAAGTACAGAAGGCAGAATGTTGGTACTAAAACTGGAATTTGTTTGAGACACCTGAGCTAACACTCCTAACTCCTGCGTAAATATTGGGATCTTAAAGAACCACAAATGGTCAGGATTTTTATTTTACATAATGCCTGAAATACAATTTAAAGAAGAACCTCAAACTTTCATATTTCTAAGGTATATTGTTGAAATCTTTCTCTGGTATTTGTACAATTGTAATAACTTCTGCTTAAAAGTTACACGCTGGTCATATTTTATTAATTGGTTTTGTTTTAAACCAATTCAGATTCAGGTATGGTGCTGTCTTGGTGGGGCCAGTGATATTTTGTTTATGCATATCATAAACATATTGCCAAAAACAATGTGAAGTAAGCTACTTCTGATCCTGTTCGGTAAAAGGTTAGATATGATTTGCTTCAAAAGTGGGCAAATAATCTTTTGCTGGAGACCACATCACCCAAAGAGGAATTTACAGCTGAGGCAGATTTATGTACTGAAAGACTCAAAACTAACAACCCCCCTTGTACCTCTTTTATTCTTTATTGCTGCTGCTGCTGTTGCAAAAAAAAGGGGTATTATCAAGGAATTACTGTCATGAATAAAGCAGATCCGCTGGTTGCTATGTATGCAAAGAAACCTTGTAACTTTCAAACTTATAAAAGGGAAAAAGAATACTACTTTTGAAGATGATGGTATTACTTTAATTCAGCAAAAACAACTACAAGATATCCCATGAATATATAATAATTGTAAAGACCATCTAAAAATGAACTATCACTGTAAACCTAAAGGGATTTCCCCCCCACTGTATCTTAAATGCTGATTGTAGATCAAGATGACTTTCTTTACACCTTCTTTTACATGGTCTGAAAAATTGGTTTAATGTACAAGTGCTTTTTTAAATTTCATTGAACTTCCGTTCTTTAGCACCATGCAACTTCATTTAAACCTCTAGGAAGTTCAGGGGCTTTACTTTAACCTCCTGATCATTTTATGGTGAGTTGGTGAGTTTCTAGTTCCCTGTTTGTGCTGCAATATGGGGTAGTTCCCAATTAGTGGTGAGAAAGAGAGAAACATCAAAACCAAAGGGATCCCACACAGTTTGTTCCAGACATTTGCTGCTGGCTTAGGAACAAAACTTATAGGGGAACTTTGCAACTGCTTTTACAAAGTAGATGTTACACAGTTTAAATACCCTCATGAAAATGTCTACTTTTTACATACCAATCTTTCTCTCTGAATGAAGAAAAAAAATAAAAAGCACGTGGCACTAGTTCACACAGGCATTTCTTAGGATGCCTTAAACAAAACCATCCTTTAAAAGGTAAAAAATGGTTTACTCTCTTCTCAGTAGCATGTCAGAAGATGGTATGTACCTTAAGAAAACTGTGTAGCACACTTGCCTTTCCTCTCTGTATGAAGCTTGGTTAACATTCAGCTCAAATCACAAGTAAAAGTGTTTCCTCTTTAAAAAGTTCTTTGTTATAAGATGACAGGACTGTGGCCAACTCTCGACTCCATTATAAAGTCATTATTCATAATGCACGTAAGCAAAAATGCATAGCAGGATGTGGGTTATTGGGAGATAGCCACATGCCCAGTGGCTTTGCTTTCATACCCTTGATGTTAATTTAGGGAAGTCAGTGATGAAACTCCCACTCATTTCAGTGGGAGCACACTTGGGCCTTTAGATCACAAACACACATGAGCTGCCACGTCTTACTGTGATTACAAAATTACTTTTAAACACAAAAGTCAATAAACAGTTATAAGAAACCCCCCAGAACAATATGATAGATATATTGATTTAACTCTTACAGATAAGGAGGGAAAATCTTTTTATAATTGTACTAGAGCTGAGCAAAAACCAGAATTTCCATATTGCAGGAAATTCTGATATTTTAACATTTTTTTGCATCTTGGATTGGGACAAAGAACTGAAAATGGTAAAATGTTTCATTTTAGCATTTTCAATCAAAGTAAAACATTTTGCTATTCCTGAATTCAAATGTTTTGATTGTTAACCTGCAACCATTTGACTTCCAGGAAGCATCATGTGGCTCCATCATGTGAAATGTAGCCTGGCAGGGAAGCCTGGCCCACAGGAAAGAATGGGGGTATGAAACACACCAATGACAACTTGCACAAAGCAATGAATTTAAGGAATAAGGAAATGAATTTTAACATTAAACTGACCTGAAGTGAAGCATTTTGATTGATTATTTTGATTCGGATTCAACGGCTGTGTAATGGAAAACCAAAAAATTTATGCAAAAGCAACATTTTCCTGTGGAAAAGGTTGATTTTGCAGAAACTACATTTTCCATCAAAAATCATTTTGACAGAAAATTCCTGACTCTCTCTAAAAAGTAGTCTATTTAATTTTAATGGAGATAGGCTCACGTAGTTGTGAGAGAAAGACAATCATGATTGCCTTAACCCAAGGATAAAGGGGACAGATTAAGGGTATGTCTGTACAGCAGAAGCTGTGCATGGTCTAGCCTTCCTTAGCTAACTTGAATCCAGCTAGTGCAGGTATCGAAAACAGTGAAGACAGCACAGTCTTCACAGCAGACTAAGAAGTCAATACATAACCAGGGTCTATGCTGGACATAGAGTACCCATGCTGAAGCCCATGCTATGCTCTCTTCACTGTTATTGTTATCCACTCTAGTTGGATTCAAGTTAGTCCAGGCTTTTGCTTTTAGCTTTTGCTGTACAGACATATCCATAGCCTATGATGATGAATGCTTACAGTATGAAGGCTTGAAGGGTCAAGAGATTGGTAATGTGCTATGAAATCTCTCATATCTATGTTGCTGCTTAAAATCGGGTTCAGGTCAGTAGTGGCCAAAGTTTCCCACGGCTGTTTTTGGACCATATGAAATAAGACAGTGGTCTCAACGCATTTCTCAGTGGCAGGCGTTCACAAGACAAAAAAATACAGTGTAGCCACGGTAGTGTGAGTATAATCTTGTCTGAGATGCTAGGTGTGTACTTGGCACAACTTTTTATGAGGTTTGAAAGAGTTTTGTAAACTACTGTAAAGTTATTTTTTGTGTCTCTGCGCTTCCTGGTTTCAGGCAGAACAGGAATGGGAAATATCAGCATACTGTGAGAAAGGCTGTTTTGCACTACATCTGATCTGAGTGAAACAAGGAAGTACTGAAAAATCTCATGACTGTCTGTTTTTATGGGATTTTCAGACCAATTTTGAATTTCCAGACTGAAGAGATTTGGATGAGATCAGATACATTTTGGAAAAACATCTGAACTTCTGGAAGAATATCGTAATTAATATCGTAATTATGCTGGTATTCCCCCAAATCCTTGCTGTTCACCCATTACCAATGTCCCTCTCTTGTGTTGGTAAATGTATATAAAATAGCTTTACTTTAGGGGAAAAAAAGGTTAGAATAGTGCACAAATCTGAGATGTGCCTGAAAGCATCATGGAGTAAGGAATATATCATGAATCTGATTCTTCCATTGATTACAGTGGTGTAAATAAAGTACAAGTCCATTGAAGTAAATGGAGTTAAACTCTTTTAAGTGAGAGAAGAATTCTGCCCTATCTCATTAATACCAGGAAGTCAAATCCCAGACACACTGGGCCTAATTAATCGCTGGTATAACCTGCATTTGCTTCAATGGCATTGTATTAGGGATGAATTTGGTCCACTAATTTTTGCTCTAGTCCTCTCTTCCTTTAATCACTGGCTTCAGATACTGGAGTGGCTCTGTTTATAATAGTTGGGATAGTGTTTATGGTTATGGTGGCTTAGACTAGCTCAGCCATATCAGTTGTTTATCTGCAAAGCAAAGCTAGACTTCCAAGGCTAATATTGATCCCATGTAATTTAGGACTTTAAAATAAAGTTGAGACCTGTTTTTGCTCATTAAAGAAACAGATGTGTTGAAGGGTGAGATAAGGTTTGGATAAGAACCTTTAAGCATTTTATTGAACTTTAAAAACTTTTATAGACTTTGCCACCAACCTGAACCAGATTTGAAGATGCATGAGGAATATGAATGAGTCAGTTTCCTTTTCAACCCTAAATTTATAGCTTCTTTTAATGATATGTAAATCAGTATCAAACTACATTAATTTTCTTACATGTAACACCACAAACTTAAAATAAAACCTTTTTGTGTATAAGTCATGGCATGGTTATGGGAAAACACTACAATTATGTGCTCAGTTTGCTAAATCACAATGGGATGGGAATTTTCAAGGGACTGGATTGAAGTGACACAAAAATCAGGAAATGACCCCTGCGATGGGATTTCAGAGGCAGTAGATTAGAAACAATGTGTTCTTACAACTTCTGTAACTTTGGGACATACCATCCAGAATGAAAAATAGGGGTAGTGAAACCTGACATCTGAACTATAATGAGCAGTGATTTAGTTGAGGATTACCACAAAGAAAAGATTTCTGTATGTGCACAGTTCAGAAATGAAAGCAAGCTACAGCTGATTCTCATTGTTCAGGCTGGTACTGAAAAGGAAGTCTTCATCCCACTAGACAAATTCAGAATACTGAATTGGAATCACTGGGAGTTTTGTTCAGCCAGCGAATCCTGTGTCTGTCAGATAGCGTGCTCAAGCCAACCTCTCTGTGGTCAGAGAGTGGTGCGGAAGGGAAGCTGCTCTCCATACTGAATAGTGTCTTTGTTCGTCCTGCCGCAGCAGTTACATTCTGCAGGCCCTGCAGATACAACAGTGGCTGTATGAGAACGGAATGGAAATGAGAGTCTGGCTCCCTCCAGAAGTCTTGCTTCTTTTCCATTAGAACTGCAAAGGAATGCTGGTAGCTAGAAAAATAACCCTTCAGCTGGAGCAATGTTTTCATTTCTCTGAAACCTTATTGAGTCAAACGATTTGACAAAACGAAAGTAAATTTAATTGTAGATGAGCATCAATGTACCTTGTTACTTTGCAGAATGGAACAAAATTTTCTGACAAATTAAAGGCAGAAATTATACAATCTCATAAAGGCTACCTGCAAACAGTCAGTTTAACTGTATGTTACACCATTTAGCAGAATTCCAGTGCCTGCTGAGCTTACCTATGGGTTAAACAATTACTTTGGTACCTGCAACTCAAATTACAAGTTAAACCATTAACCGCTGACCTGTACACCTGTTGCAATCTTTTTGTGGGTAGAAAAAAATGTGTTTGGAAAGAAGGTGTTCAAAAAATGACCATCATTTTCCTTTTTCCAAAATGGGATATATTGTTCTCATGGCACTTCAGATCATATAGTCTTTTAACTGGATGTGGACTGTAGTTGTGCAATACGCCATTCCTGCTTCTACTGCTGAACAGTAGGATCTGGCTTCCTTTTTATAGCTAATTCTGTCTTGTAGAATCCAGTTTAGAAAGACAACATTTTGAAAGAGCATTTTCAGATACACACACTCACCAGACACTTTAATAATATTCAGTGTGAAACTCTGAACAGTCAGAACTGTCTTTAAAAATGGATCATCAGGACAGTCCCTTCAAGAAGCCAGAACTGAAGAGCAAATGTGAAACATACAATCTGAGATATTAACACTGAAGTATAGGATACCAATTTTTAGAGGATTATTTGTGGATGTATTTGTTTTTTTTCCTGCCATGTTTTGTGTAATAGCAAAGGCAACATTTATTATACCGTGTTATTTTCGTTAGTTATTTCAATCTTTTCACAGGTACCTCCTGTTTTGATCTGCTCTGCCCTTGTTCTATTCATTATACAGCTATGATGTTGTTTGTTTCTACTTTTTAATGTGCATGCTATGATATTCCTAAGAACTTAATATTTTAAGTTCCTAGACCTATACTGGTTGGAAGAACCTATATGGTTTCCTTTAAGAACTGAAATATTTCAAAGAACATGGCCATGAAAGGGAACAGAAAATGTTAGGGCTTAATCTTGGAAACAATTACGTTATTAGGTCTTACTCAAATGAGTAGTCCCACTGATGTAAACAAACACAGGATGCAGGACAGGCCTCTTACTTCCTAAGAGCTCCATCATGGGCCCAACTGTGTGCCTGTGCAGGGGAGTGTAAGGAGCCCTCTTACTCCTCTGCATGGGCTGTTTCAACAAAGCCTTTGCCAGAGAGATAGTAGCTACCACTGGGCAGCCACGAAGTAGCCACCCAAAGTTGAGGGCCCTCTCTAACTTGCCGGAGGTGCTCAGCGCCTCACAGTATCAGATCCTAAATGGTGAACTGCAAATGTACACAAGTTTCTGGAATGAAATCTCTTTTAACTAGAGGCGGATGGGGCATTTGAGGGGCATTTGTCCCTGCTCATTAAACATTGCTAGTGTCAACGATTACGAACAAAGAATTTGAAGCTGGGAGGGAAAAGTTTCCAATGGGGTTTCTATCACACTTAAAAGGCACACATATGGATCCAGACTTTCAAAGGAGTTTAGTACATCAGATTATGAATTCTGAATCTCTCTCACATCGTGCCCACAACTGTGCATTGTGCCGGCACTGCACAGAGCCTTAGACAGATTGTTTATTTTAGTTTGCACTTTAACATACTGGGCCAAATTAATCCCTGCTGCATATTAAAACGAGAGTTGCATGCACATTTTGGCACCGTCTGTATAGAATTTGGCCCATTCTGACCAGCACATCTGAATAACATAAACCCTAAGACTCACCCAGCACCAGCTGAAATAATAGAATAAGTAAGTGACAAATGTCAATTTTAAAATGTACATCCAGACATTCTTTGATCTCTAGAGTAAAGCAAGATAACTTTCTGCATTTACTTTTAAAATCACATGCATAAAGAATACAATTTGCATTGAAAGAGAATACAGAGTAAAGAAAAAAACATTCTTGATATAGACTGGTGAAATCAGCCATATGCATAAAGATAACTTCAAAAAGTTATCAGCATTGCATACTGTAGCAGAGGTTAACAGCTTTATTTACTTATTAACTCTTGAATAATTTTCTTCACTGCTTATTTACCTAGAGGCTAGGAAAGTAGGACAAAGCCTATCCTTTATTTACTTAGCAGCTTACCCACCAATGGCACACTAGTTATTTTTAACTAGGTCCAATCATAGATCTGTTGAGCTGTGGGTGGGGCTTTTATTTGCTTTGTTGTTAGAACAATAATGAGGTGGGGTCTTATTCACCCACTTGGTAGGACCCTACAATTCTGAATGCTTCACTGTTTATCTAGTGACTGTACTAGTATGTGCTGGGTTGGACGATGTTTACCCAAATACTAGTCCACTGACAACTAGGTGTGGCTTTATTGGACTGTTACTCACACAATTTTGACAGAGAAGCTCAATTTTGTATTAGCTGCAATGCTTAAAGACATTATAGAAGGAAACACAGAAGGATAAACTAAAACTTTATTTCTAGTAACACATACTAATTGGTAATGTTTTGCTTACGGGAATTTTATCTGGATTTAAGGACCAGAGGCCGGAAATTAGGTGTTAGTGACAGTGACAAAAATCTATTTTTGTTAACCATGTGGGCAACAGTTAAATAAAGGGAACATCTGTGTATCATGCAGTGCTATGCTGCATCTAATTACACCATCATCTTGTTCAAGGCTAAATTAGTGACTAGGAGTGCAGATCATATCCTCAAACTGACAGGCTTTAAGACCTCCCTCTCCAAACCTAACGCATAGTGAGAGGGAAAAATAAAACTTCCTGTTTCATATTTAAAATAGGTATTGACTCATAATTGTAGTTGTTGTGAGGGTGAAAGAGACTTTGAGTAATCTAGTTCTTGCAGCATTGTGTGCTTAAGGCTTCTGCTTAATAACATTGGAGGAAATTTTGTCAAACAGGGGCTCACCTGCAGTGAACCTTAGCCAGAGAAAGTTCAGAGGTAGAAGTTGTGACATTTTTACATTGTGATAATAATTAAGAAATTTCAAATACTTTGAAGAATAAAAACATAAGAACAGCCACACTGGGACAGACCAAAGGTCCATTTAGCCCAGCATCCTGTCTTCCGACAGTGGACAATGCCTGTTGCCCCAGAGGGAATGAACAGAACAGGTAATCATCAAGTGATCTAGCCCATTTCCAGCTTCTGGCAAACAGAGGCTAGGGACACCAACCCTGCCCATCCTGACTAATAGCCATTGATGGACCTATCTTCCATGAATTTATCTAGTTCTTTTTTGAACCCTGTTATAGTCTTGGCCTTCACAACATCCTCTGGCGAGGAGTTCCACAGGTTGACCGTGTGTTATGTGAAAAAATACTTCCGTTTGTTTGTTTTAAGCTTGCCGCGTATTAATTTCATTCGGTGGCCCCTAGTTCTTGTGTTATGAGAAGGAGTAAATAGCTCTTTCTTATTTACTTTCTCCACACCAGTCATGATTTTATAGACCGCTATCATATCCCCCCTTAGTAGTCTCTTTTCCAAGCTGAAAAATCCCAGTCTTATTAAACTCTCCTCATATGGCAGCTGTTCTATACCCCTAATCATTTTTGTTGCCCTTTTCTGAATCTTTTCCAATTCCAATATATCTTTTTTGAGATGGGACGATCACATCTGCACGCAGTATTCAAGATGTGGGCGTACTATGGATTTATGTAGAGGCAATATGATATTTTCTGTGTTATTATCTATCCCTTTCTTAATGATTCCCAACATTCTGTGAGCTTTCTTGACTGCCAGTACACGTTGAGTGGATGTTTTTGGGGAACTATCCACAATGATTCCAAGATCTCTTTTTTGAGTGGTAACAGCTAATTTAGACCCCATCATTTTATACGTATAGTTGGGATTATATTTTCCAATGTGCATTACTATCAACAAGGATTTTCATCTGCCATTTTGTTACCCAGTCACCCAGTTCTGAGATCCTTTTGTAGCTCTTTGCAGTCTGCCTGGGATTTAACTATTTGAGTAGTTTGGTATCATCTGAAAATTTTGCCACCTCATTGTTTACCCCTTTTTTGAGATCATTTATGAATATATTAAATAGGACTGGGCCCAGTACAGACTCCTGGGGAACACCACTATTTACCTCTCTCCATTCTGAAAACTGACCATTTATTCCTACTCTTTGTTTCCTATCTTTTAACCAGTTATCAATCCATGAAAGAACCGTCCCTCTTATCCCATGACTGCTTACTTTGCTTAAGAGCTTTTGGTGAGGGACCTTGTCAAAGGCTTTCTGAAAATCTAATTACACTATATCCACTGGATCTCCTTTGTCCACATGCTTGTTAACCCCCTCAGAGAATTCTAGTACATTGGTGAGGCACAACTTCCCTTTACAAAAAACATGTTGACTATTCCCCAACAAATTATGTTCATCTATGTATCTGACAATTTTGTTCTTGACTATAGTTTCAACCAGTTTGCCTGGTACTGAAGTCAGGCTTACCGACCTGTAATTGCCAGGGTCATCTTTGGAGCCCTTTTAAAAAGTTGGTGTCTCATTAGCTATCTTCCAGTCATTTGGTACAGAAGCTGATTTAAATGGTAGGTTACAGACTACAGATAATAGTCCTGCAATTTCACATTTGAGTTCCTTCAGAACTCTTGGGTGAATACCATCTAGTCCTGGTGACTTATTACTGTTTAATTTATCAATTTGTTCCAAAACCTCCTCTAATGACACCTCAATCTGGGACAGTTCCTCAGATTTGTCATCTAAAAATAATGGCTCAGGTTTGGGAATCTCCCTCACATCCTCAACCGTGAAGATCGATGCAAAGAATTCATTTAGTTTCTCCGCAATGGCCATATTGTCCTTGAGTGCTCCTTTAGTATTTCGATCGTCCAGTGGCCCCACATAATTAGAAATGTGGAAGTGCTAATTTTGGTGCTAAGGCATTGTATCCCTAGGCCTAGCTAGAAGGATGTTATAGCTCCAGATGCATCATGTCTTTCACCCAAAATTATTTCATAACATGACTGATCTATTCTAAATGAATCATGACCTTTCCAAGAAAAAAAAAAGATTTTTTTTAAAATAACCCCTATCTAAAAGCAGCAGCTCATGAGAGAGTTCCCTTGTTTAATTCCCAGGAGTATATTATGACTAAAGAAGAAAAATAGTTTGTTATAGACTTTACACTCTGTTCTCTGGCATTCTGCTACCCAATTAAGAATAGCCTTTGAAGAGAATTCATGATGTTGCCACTTTATGCTGGCGTTGCTGGTGTAAAAGAGTTGCAAAGCTGTCCTAAGGAACCCCTCATGGAAAACTTCCTGTATAGACACTACCGCAGGCGCCCACAAGTGCAGCATGAGAGCATGTCCAGAGAGATCCTATATCCCAGCTATTTCTGGCACGTTGAAGCTGCATGGATGAAGCCCCTGAAGCTGCTCTGACCTATGTTGGGGATCAGTTTACCTCAGCATTTGGGCACACAAGCCCCAATCCCTCATTCCCTGAGCTAGCCTCAGTGACAATGCAGGGATGACTTTGGGACACACAGACAAAAATTGCAGTTGTTTCTCAGCTAAAACAACTTGGTTGGATAGACTATGAACCAGCCTCTCTCAACTGAACTGTCTAATGGTGTCTCCTCTGTGTTCCGATACAATAATAAAGAACAACATTGCAATGGGATTCACTCACTACTGGGGGCTAGGGATCAGCTCTCATGTGGTCTAGGCTGCCTTCTGTTGTTCGCTTATCCCAAGGCCCCTCTTGCTCTCCAGGACTCAGGGTGCTCTCTCTTCATGATTGGGCCCTTGGGCCAGGTCACTATATAGTTTTCCTCCTCTGGGGTAGCCAACTCTCACCAGACAATCTGCCCATGTGCCATCTCAGGCAGCCTTCTGTAATTCCTGGTCTGTGCCACTTTCCTAGTGGCTCATAGGAGAACCTGGGCCTACTCACTACTCTGCATTCCAGCCCAGGAACCCTATCAGCAGCAGCCAAGGTCTACACAGTCTCAGTCCTCGCTGCCCTTACTCTGGGCTTCTTCCTTCCACAGACTTTCTTCCCTGCAGCTCCTCTGGACAAACATCTCCTGTCAGAGACAGAAGCTCAGGGCTTTTGCTCCCCACTGGCTTTCTTCCTATCCACTATTCTGTGCTCAGAGAGTGACTACCAAGTCTCTCCTTATAGCGCCCTTCAACTTGCCACTTTATGGCTTTATACAAGTCCAGCCTGCTCCTGCCCAGCTGGACTTCATCGTCAATTGGTGCATATCAGTCAGGCCTGACTCTCCCCCAGGTGCAGCCTATAAGGTTAATTGGCCCCTTCTGAGCCACCTTAGTCCCTTCAGGGTTGGTTTGGGGATCCCATCATATACATATTTCAAAAATAAATGAAGTTAATAGGAGTTAAGAGTGCCTTATAGGTTCAGGCCCTTATAAAATCCAACAGAGTAGTAAACCCGAAGAGGAGGACTATTCATGGAGATGCTGAGAGTTTTCGGAGAAAAAATAGTGTGACCCAGAACCTCTCAGTGCCAACTGACAAAGGACACAGAGGAGGGGGTACAGGGTTTACAGGAATCTCCTGATTTAAATTCTAGCTCACCAAAAGAGTGTCATTTAAGGTCTCTAATAAAAGCACATGACACTCTGGTCAGCAATATCATTGTAAAATGTATATACAGATACTATATAAGGAATTAGGTATACATACTGAAAATGTGTTATTAACTTTCTGTGTCTAGGGCCTGGTCACCCACAAAGGTGAAAAACAGATATTCTGTCAGATAAGAGATGTTTATCCAGCTCTCTCTTTAAACATAAATTAAATATTGTATTATTCACAATGGGTCGCCACTCACCAGTCTGAATTGACATCATGAGAACTTCAAAGAAAGCAAGTAATAGGAAGAGGAAAAACAATGGAGGGAAGAGGAAAAGAGCCATATCTTAAGGTGCACATCAAAGGTTTGTTCTACTATATTTGAGGGCAAAGAAGACATTCTGGCACCTTTCACTTGGGAAGTAAAAAGGCAGCAATTTTCCTTCATGAAAAAGAGTCTCAACTGTGCTTGGTTGAAGACCCTGGAGAGAACTTTGGTTGAAATAAGAAAGGATGTTAACCTGTTAGTTAAGTTTAGTCTCTACAAGTGTTATGATTTTGTTTTATATGTAACCATTTGTTTACCATTTGTTTCCAATATTTTTATTCACTATCACTTGAATCTTTATTTTTTTTTATAATAAACTTATTCTTGTTTTCATTATAAATAGATTCATAGATACTAAGGTCAGAAGGGACCATTATGATCATCTAGTCTGACCTCCTGCACAATGCAGGCCACAGAAGCACACCCACCCACTCCTGCGATAAACCTCTCACCTATGTTTGAGCTATTTAAGTCCTCAAATCACGGTTTAAAGACTTCAAGGAGCAGAGAATCCTCCAGCAAGTGACCCATGCCCCATGCTACAGAGGAAGGCGAAAAACCTCCAGGGCCTCTTCTAATCTGCCCTGGAAGAAAATTCCTTCCTGACCACAAATATGGCGATCAGCTGAACCCTGAGCAAATGGGCAAGATTCACCAGCCAGATACCGAGGAAAGAATTCACTGTAGTAACTCAGATCCCACCCCATCTAACGTCCCATCGCAGGCCATTGGGCCTATTTACCGTGAATATTTAAAGATCAATTAATTGCCAAAATCTTATTATCTCATCATACCTTCTTCTCCAAGAACTTACCAAGTTTAATCTTAAAGCCAGATAGGTCTTTTACCCCCACTGCTTCCCTTGGAAGGCTATTCCAAAACTTCACTTCTCTGATGGTTAGAAACCTTTGTCTAATTTCAAGTCTAAACTTCCCGATGACCAGTTTATATCCATTTGTTCTTGTGTCCACATTGGTACTGAGCTTAAATAATTCCTCTCCCTCTCTGATATATATATATTTATCCCTCTGAGATATATATATATCAGGGTTGGAAGGGACCTCAGGAGGTCGTCTAGTCCAACCCCCTGCTCAAAGCAGGACCAATCCCCAATTTTTGCCCCAGATCCCTAAATGACCCCCTCAAGGATTGAACTCACACCCTGGGTTTAGCAGGCCAACACTCAAACCACTGAGCTATCCCTCCCCCCCAAAGCAGGACCAATCCCCAATTTTGCTCCAGAACCCTAAATGGCCCCCTCAAGGATTGAACTCACAACCCTGGGTTTAGCAGGCCAATGTTCAAACCACTGAGCTATCCCTCCCACGCAGCACCAAAAAAAAAAAAAAAAAAAAAATTTATAGAGAGCAATCATATCTCTCCTCAACCTTCTTTTGGTTAGGCTAAACAAGCCAAGCTCCTTGAGTCTCCTTTCATAAGACAGGTTTTCCATTCCTCGGATCATCCTAGTAGCCCTTCTCTGTACCTCTTCCAGTTTGAATTCATCCTTCTTAAACATGGGAGACCAGAACTGCACACAGTATTCCAGGTGAGGTCTCACCAGTGCCTTGTATAACGGTACTAAAACCACCTTATCTCTACTGGAAATACCTCGCCTAAGGCATCCCAAGACCGCATTAGCTTTTTTCACGGCTATATCACATTGGCGGCTCATAGTCATCCTGTGATCAACCAATACTCAAAGGTCCTTCTCCTCCTCCGTTACTTCTAATTGATGTGTCTCCAGCTTATAACTAAAATTCTTGTTATTAATCCCTAAATGCATAACCTTACACTTCTCACTATTAAATTTCATGCTATTACTATTACTCCAGTTTACAAGGTCACCCAGATCCTCTTGTATGATATCTCGGTCCTCCTCTAAATTGGCAATACCTCCCAGCTTTGTATCATCTGCAAACTTTATTAGCACACTCCCACTTTTTGTGCTGAGGTCAGTAATGAAAAGATTAAATAAGATTAGTCCCAGAACTGATCCTTGAAGAACTCCACTGGTAACTTCCCTCCAGCCTGACAGTTCACCTTTCAGCAGGACCCGCTGTAGTCTCCCTGTTAACCAATTCCTTATCCACCTTTCAATGTTCTTATTGATCCCCATCTTTTTCAATTTAACTAATAATTCCCCATGTGGCACAGTATCAAATGCCTTACTGAATTCTAGATAAATTAGATCCACTGTGTTTCCTTTGTCTAAAAAAATCGTTTACTTTCTCAAAGAAGGAGATCAGGTTGGTTTGGCATGATTTACCTTTTGTAAAACCATGTTGCATTTTGTCCCATTTACCATTGACCTCAATGTCCTTAACTACTTTCTCCTTCAAATTTTTTTCCAAGACCTTGCATAGTACAGATGTCAAACTAACAGGCCCGTAGTTACCTGGATCACTTTTTTTCCCTTTCTTAAAAATAGGAACTATGTTAGCAATTCTCCAATCATACGGTACAACTCCTGAGTTTACAGATTCATTAAAAATTCTTGCTAATGGGCTTGTAATTTCATGTGCCAATTCCTTTAATATTCTTGGATGAAAATTATCTGCCTCTCCCTCTCCCCCCAATTTAGTGCCATTAAGCTGTTCCAGTTTCGCCTCTACCTCAGATATGGTAATATCTACCTCCATATCCTCATTTCCATTTGTCATGCTACCATTATCCCTAAGATCCTCTTTAACCTTATTAAAGACTGAGGCAAAGTATTTGTTTAGATATTGGGCCATGCCTAGATTATCCTTAACCTCCACTCCATCCTCAGTGTTTAGCGGTCCCAGTTCTTCTTTCTTTGTTTTCTTCTTATTTATATGGCTATAGAACCTTTTACTATTGGTTTTAATTCCCTTTGCAAGGTCCAACTCTACTTGACTTTTAGCCTGTCTCACTTTATCCCTACATGTTCTGACCTCAATAAGGTAGCTTACCTTGCTGATCCCTCCCATCTTCCACTCCCTGGATGCTTTCTGCTTTTTCTTAATCACCTCTCTGAGATGCTTGTTCATCCAGCTTGGTCTACAACTCCTGCCTATGGATTTTTTCCCCTTTCTTGGGATGCAGGCTTCCGATAGTTTCTGCAGCTTTGACTTAAAGTAATCCCAGTCCTCCTCTGCCTTTAGATACACAAGTTCTTCAGTCCAATCCACTTTCCTAACTAATTTCCTTAATTTTTGAAAGTCAGCCCTTTTGAAATCAAAAACCCTAGTTACAGATTTATTTTTGTTTGTCCTTCTGTTCAGTTTGAACTGAATTAGCTCATGATCACTTGAACTAAGATTGTCCCCTACAACCATTTCTTCTGTGAGGTCCTCATTACTCACCAAAACCAAATCTAAAATGGCATCCCCTCTAGTCCGTTCAGCAACTACTTGATGAAGGAATCCATCAGCTAACGCATCTAGGAAAATCTGAGCCCAATTATTGTTACTAGCACTCGTCCTCCAGTCTATATCTGGGAAGTTAAAGTCTCCAATGATTACACAATTCCCATTAGTATTTACTTCATTGAAAACATTAAAGAGGGCTCTCTCTATATCCAGATTAGATCCTGGCAGTCTATAGCACACCCCAAGCACGATCACAGGGGAAGCTCTAGTAGTTTTCTTCCCCAAAGTGCTTTTTGCCCAGACGGACTCTGTCTTATCCATTCCATCACTTCTTATTTCTTTACATTCTACCTCATCATTGATATACAATGCTATTCCATGACCTCTACCTTTATTTCTGTCTTTCCTAAACAGCACATACCCTTCAATACCCGTAGTCCAGTCACGACGACTATTCCACCATGTTTCTGTATCCCTAGAATATCTGGTTTCACTTCCTGCACCAGTAGCTCTAGTTCCTCCATTTTGTTACCTAGGCTCCTCGCATTGGTGTACAAACATCTTATCTTTTGCTGTTTGCCCTCGCTCACATTCTGTACCTGATTAGGCATGGTCATTCTACAGCCAGTATGACCTATTAGACTGGTATCTATACTACCCTTCCTCCTTATGTCCATTCTCCTACCCAGGATCACTACTTTGCTTACCCTATCTCAGGATTGTGAGGGTAAGCAAAGTAGTGATCCTGAGTTGAATCTTGCAAGCTGTACTGTTCCTTTGGGAACAGCAGGCCTGGTAATTCTGTTCAGGGGATAGAATGCTCTGAGGACTCAGAGGTTGGTGTGTACCTATCACTACCTCTACAGAGGGAACGAGGCTGTTGGTGCGTGTAAGCCAGAAGCTGGTGGTTTAAGGGAGATGATCCACAGCAAGCACAGACAAGATTTTCTCACACTAGGGGCCGGTGGCGAGGAGGTGTCTCACAATCCTGGTTACCCTTGGGGAGAATCACGGTGGCAGAATATTACACCCAGTACACTGGTCAACTAAGGATCACGTTCCAAGCACTTATACATTAGATTCTGAGTGATTCACAAGTGAGAAGGTTGGAATCAAAGAAAAGGTTGCAGTTTGTTATTTTCCATTTGTTTATTTTGGTCAAGGGAAATAGAAGAAAGAAAAGTATAAGATGAGTAAGCAGGATAGATGGCAAAGAGATCAGACTGATCCACCAAACTGGACTGAGCACCAGGGTGGAACAAGCTTAGAAGACCAACATAACAAATTGTCAGTGAGGAAGCCATGAAAGTCAAACTGGTTGAGATGGAGGTTCAGAAGATAGTGAAGCAGACCAAAATCTGGAAAAGGAAGCTGAGAAACAAAAACAGACAGCAGAAATGGCAGTGCTCCAGAAAGCATTGGAGCTGGAAGACAAAAGGCTGAAGTTTAAATATTAAATATTTAAATAAGTTTAAATATGAGCTTGAACACAGATTACCTTCCCCAGACTCGTGGAAGAGCTCTGTGAAACTCAAAAGCTTGTCCCTTCCACCAACAGAAGTTGGTCCAATAAAATATATTAGCTCACCCACCCTGTCTTTCTCAGATCCTTGGACCAGCATGGCTACAACATTGCAAACAACTGATAGTATATAGTTATGTATTGGGGTTTATATTAAAGTTTAAATTCTTCTATCAGATCCATGTGGTGTGTGGTAAACAGGTATTGCGAGTGAAACACAACATGGAAATGTAGATTAGTTGGATACTACTGAATTGCAAAATAGAGATATAACATGCTCAGGATACCTAATTTCTGAGCTGAGGCAAAAGGATCTCTAAAATAGGTAGGGTGTAGTTTAAAAATCGGTATTTTTACCTTTAACATATCACAAAATCAAATCTTCAGTGTTCTAATAATGCACATAAGTGAAAATACTATAACATCTTTTAAAGATACATTGTAATAAGGTGTTTCTTTTTGTTTTTGTTTTGTTTTTTCCTAAATGAACTTACTTACAGGTTAGCACCAGGACATTTAATTCTCAATTTCTCTCAGGTGAAGTAACTAATGAGAATCATCCTGTTCGGATTATGAAGTCTGTAGGGAGATATGTGGGATATTCAGTAAATATAGCATATCTACATATATCTACTAATGCAAATATTCCAATACCAACACTGGACCTGATATGGATTTTGGGAACTAATTACTGTCTTTTTAGACAATTTCTGTAAATAAAGGTAAAAAGCGACTCCATATAGTTCACATTATTTATAAAGGGAAACTGTATGCCATGGACTAGCACACTCATTTCAAAAGATACAGGAAAAGTGGGGTTTTGATGGGGAAGGAAGCTGGAGAAATATACTAGACTGCTAACCCTCCCCCTACACATTTGTTTGTTATATTCTCCCAGTGCTGCAGAGTAATTGTAAGTATAATGAAAATTCATGTCTGAGAGTAGGGGGAAAGGTTTCAGCATTGGTAGCTGCTTTAACTTATATACATACACTTTATACTAACTGGTTTTAGAGTAGCAGCCGAGTTAGTCTCTATCTGCAAAAAGAAAAGGAGGACTTGTGGCACCTTAGAGTCCACAGCATATGCTCAAATAAATTTGTTAGTCTCTAAGGTGCCACAAGGCCTCCTTTTCTTTTTACACTAACTGTAATTGAATTGTTATTATAATGTAACCTCCAGCATTGTTCGGTTGTTGATAACTTCCACTATTTCTTAAAACCAAAAAGCTAACTACAAAAATTAGGCCTTGGTTCAGCAGAGCATTTCACTGCATGCTGAATTTTAGCACTTGAGTAAGTCCATCCCTGTTCAACAAAGCATCTAAGCACAACCATTGGCAAAACTTACATGTTCAAGGTGAAGCAGAAGCTTAATCAGGATCTTAGTTATTATTACCCCTTTGGTTTTATACTTAATACAAGTGTTTTTAGAATCTTGGGTATATCAATTATAGCATATTTACACAGTAATTGCTCTCATTTCTTTGGTCATCTATCCAGTTATATAAATTAATTATTTGTGCTAAAGTAGACTGAGCTCCATTTTAGGAGGTGCTAGACATATATTACTTATCCCCACTTTCACATGGGGAACTGAGGTGCAGAGGTGCTCAAGCTCACACAGGAAGTCTGTGTCAGAGCCATGATGTAGTGATAGTCAGTTAGGTGGCATTAGATCCTTGAAATGTATTATATCAGTTCCTCAACTATGCCACTGTCTTCCTGTTTATATCAGTTCCTCAACTACACCGCTTTCTTCCTGTTCATATGTGGTTGCATCTCATGATGTTAACTTTGTTCTCCTGAGCCATATTGTGGTCTAACAGAGCCAAAATTTACTAATCTTTTTGATACAATGCAAGCCCCATCTCGTCGAGAGCATTTACCTCAGGGGATAGCATAAGGTGATTAAGAAAAAGCAGAAAGCATCTAGGGAGTGGAAGATGGGAGGGATCAGCAAGGAAAGCTACCTTATTGAGGTCAGAACATGTAGGGATAAAGTGAGACAGGCTAAAAGTCAAGTAGAGTTGGACCTTGCAAAGGGAATTAAAACCAATAGTAAAAGATTCTATAGCCATATAAATAAGAAGAAAACAAAGAAAGAAGAAGTGGGACCGCTAAACACTGAGGATGGAGTGGAGGTTAAGGATAATCTAGGCATGGCCCAATATCTAAACAAATACTTTGCCTCAGTCTTTAATAAGGTTAAAGAGGATCTTAGGGATAATGGTAGCATGACAAATGGGAATGAGGATATGGAGGTAGATATTACCATATTTGAGGTAGAGGCGAAACTGGAACAGCTTAATGGCACTAAATTGGGGGGGGAGGGAGGGGCAGATAATCTTCATCCAAGAATATTAAAGGAATTGGCACATGAAATTACAAGCCCATTAGCAAGAATTTTTAATGAATCTGTAAACTCAGGAGTTGTACCGTATGATTGGAGAATTGCTAACATAGTTCCTATTTTTAAGAAAGGGAAAAAAAGTGATCCAGGTAACTAGGGGCCTGTTAGTTTGACATCTGTACTATGCAAGGTCTTGGAAAAAAATTTGAAGGAGAAAGTAGTTAAGGACATTGAAGTCAATGGTAAATGGAACAAAATGCAACATGGTTTTACAAAAGGTAGATCATGCCAAACCAACCTGATCTCCTTCTTTGAGAAAGTAACAGATTTTTTAGACAAAGGAAATGCAGTGAATATAATTTACCTAGATTTCAGTAGAGTGTTTGATACTGTGCCACATGGGGAGTTATTAGTTAAATTGAAAAAGATGGGGATCAATAAGAACATTGAAAGGTGGATAAGGAATTGGTTAACAGGGAGACTACAGCGGGTCCTACTGAAAGGTGAACTGTCAGGCTGGAGGGAGGTTACCAGTGGAGTTCCTGAAGGATCAGTTTTGGGACCAATCTTATTTAATCTTTTCATTACTGACCTTGGCACAAAAAGTGGGAGTGTGCTAATAAAGTTTGCAGATGATACAAAGCTGGGAAGTATTGCCAATTTAGAGAAGGACTAAGATATCATCCAGGAGGATCTGGATGACCTTGTAAACTGGAGTAATAGTAATAGGATGAAATTTAATAGTGAGAAGTGTAAGGTCATGCATTTAGGGATTAATAACAAGAATTTTAGTTATAAGCTGGAGACACATCAATTAGAAGTAATGGAGGAGGAGAAGGACCTTGGAGTATTGGTTGATCATAGGATGATTATGAGCCGCCAATGTGATATGGCTGTGAAAAAAGCTAATGCGGTCTTGGGATGCATCAGGAGAGGTATTTCCAGTAGGGATAAGGAGGTTTTAGTACCGTTATACAAGGCACTGGTGAGACCTCACCTGGAATACTGTGTGCAGTTCTGGTCTCCCATGTTTAAGAAGGATGAATTCAAACTGGAACAGGTACAGAGAAGGGGCTACTAAGATGATCCGAGGAATGGAAAACTTGTCTTATGAAAGGAGACTCAAGGAACTTGGCTTGTTTAGCCTAACCAAAAGAAGGTTGAGGGGAGATATGATTGCTCTCTATAAATATATCAGAGGAATAAATACTGGAGAGGGAGATGAATTATTTAAGTTCAGTACCAACGTGGACACAAGAACAAATGGATATAAACTGATCATTGGGAAGTTTAGACTTGAAGTTAGACGAAGGTTTCTAACCATCAGAGGAGAGAAGTTTTGGAATAGCCTTCCAAGGGAAGCAGTGGGGGCAAAAGATCTATCTGGCTTTAAGATTAAACTCGATAAGTTTATGGAGGAGATGGTATGATGGGATAACATGATTTTGGTAATTAATTGATCTTTAAATATTCATGGTAAATAGGCCTAATGGCCTGTGATGGGATGTTAGATGGGGTGGGATCTGAGTTACCCAGGAAAGAATTTTCTGTAGTATCTGGCTGGTGAATCTTGCCCATATGCTCAGGGTTTAGCTGATCGACATATTTGGGGTCGGGAAGAAATTTTCCTCCAGGGCAGATTAGAAGAGGCCCTGGAGGTTTTTCGCCTTCCTCTGTAGCATGGGGCACGGGTCACTTGCTAGAGGATTCTCTGCTCCTCAAAGTCTTTAAACCACGATTTGAGGACTTCAATAGCTCAGGTGAGGTTTTTTGCAGGAGTGGGTGGGTGTGCTTCTGTGGCCTGCATTGTGCAGGAGGTCAGACTAGATGATCATAATGGTCCCTTCTGACCTTAGAATCTATGAATCTATAAGTTGTTTATAAGGGATGCCCTTTTCTGCCTCTGAAAGAGGTGGAGTTATTTTATTAAATTCCACATATGAACTTCAGGGATGGATACATTTTATAAATCATATAAACATAAAATGTCAAAAAAATGGCTTCCTGAGATTCATTATTTACTACAGGTACTGTATTTTTGGTGGTCCAGTAAATATATTAAAGGGATACTTACATAACAAAGCCCTATCAGTCAAGGTCACACTCACTGAGCCAGTAATGTTTGTTGGTTCACTATTTGAAAATGGCTCATATTCTAACGGACTGCCTGTTCCATGATTTCTAGAATCTTTGTTCTAGTTATTAACATGAAGCAACTTGAAGCTAACAATTAAATCAAGATCACAGAGCATAAAATAATTTAATGTCTTTCAGCCCTAACCTGTGGCTTTGCCCCAAGCAAGAGGCAGTGTGTCCTTGGGCTGCCAGAGGAGTGGACTGTGAAACAGCTATTATTGCTAATTCTTGGTTCCTGTTCTTGCTCTGGTGTGCGTGTGTGTAGAAGTAATCTGTGCTAACTCCATGCTGGATTACTTCCTGTGGCACACCAGCTCAGTTGCACAAATGATGGAGCCACACAATAGAATTCTTTCGTTTCATCCTTCAAGAGCAATGTTACATTTGCATCGTTGTATAAAATTTGAATGTCTGTAGTGAGAGCAGGTGACCTGATGAATTCCTTTATTTTATGTCACCGGAGTCTTCTGAGCCCTCGGTTATGATTGACGTTATCTTGATCACGATAGATATTCTGATGGGTTTTCTTGCATATTTGGTTAACCCTATCTCTCACAGAAAAAGTCTGTGCATCTGTAACATATTAGGTTGCAAATTTATGAACGGTCAATAGAGAACGTGCACAGCAAGGCTAGCTGAGCAGTCAAAAGAAAACAAACAACCCAACCAACCAAAACAACAACAAAACTCACTTGCTTTACATGGTCTTTCCTCAGCATATCGTACCATTACAGGTTCAAGTTTGTGGACTTCAAGGTCCCAAAATCTTCACTGTAGACTCTCTCTCTTCTGCATCAGAGTATGTTTTTTGGGAGCTCACTACTCCCATGGCATAGGGAAGAGGAAAGGGGTAGCTGGATCACTCCTGCCGTATCTATGGAATGGTCTCTTGGGCTAGATTGTGATAGGATGATGTTTTCATTGTAACATCAAATTCACTATGCTGAGTTCAGGATTTGTTGAAATATTTTAGACTAAGCTTTCGGCCTGAATTAGAACCTGAACTTTTTTTGTAAACTCTTCCCCTGTCCACAGGTGCTAGTTAGCCTTTCCTGCATTTTCTACAGTTTATAGACTATAACATGGCTAATCACATTGCTTTTCTTCTGAAAGACCCATTTAAGTGGAAATAAGGACTCCGTTTAGTACTAAGACTTCTAAAGCTAGGAAAAAAATATTTATGTTTATTACATTATTTCTCTTTTGTTCTGTATCTTGATATTAATGTTTGCCGTGTTGTTGTAGCCTTATTGGTCCCAGGATATGAGAGAGACAAACTGGATAATATCTTTTCTTGGACCAGCTTCTCTTAGAATAATCTTTTGATAATCTTTTGAGCTACACAAAGCTCTTCTTTAGGTCTGGGAAAGGTAATCAGAGTGTCATTGTGAAATACAAGGTGTAACAGATTGTTAATCATAGGAGTTAACATATGTTACAAGGAACCATTCAAAATGAAGTGGGTCATTAACATCTCGGCAGTCAGAGGACAAAACAGGGTTAGGTCTTGTAAAGAGACATAAAAACAGTATCTCTATTGAGTCCAAGATTTTTAATGTCTAGCAGAATTATGAATTTAAGCTCACAGACTTGTCTTTTGAAAGTGTTGTACAGGTTTCCTATGAGGATGTGGATTGAGAGGTCAGATATAGAATGATGATTTTGTGAAAAATGTTCACACCTACGTGGCAGGTGTTTTTCTCTTTTATCATTTTTCTGTGGGATTCCATTCGAGAGCATAGTGATTGTCTCGTTTTACCCACATAGGTGTTGTAGGGGCATTTGATGCACTGAATGAGGTACATCCCATGTTGTCATAGGCCTGTGTCAGACCCATGTATCTTGAAAGGCTTGCTGTGGGGGCTACTCATCATCAAAGCAGTGGAGATATGTCTGCAGGTTTTACATCTGTTGTTCTGGCAGGGTCTGGTGCCGCTTTGGGTTGGTGTGTCCTGGTCTGCGGGGAGCTTGCTTCTGATGATGAGCTTGGTGAGGGTGGGTAGTTGTTTGAAGGCTAGAAGAAGTAGTTTGGGGAAGATTTATTTCAGGATGTATGAATTGTAACTGTTTCATGATATCCCATACAGAATCCAGTGTGGGGTGGTCGGTGACAACTAGAGTTTCAGTGGAATTATTTTCCTGTATTGAAGCAGGTTCTCAGGGTATTCCATAATGCAATCTACTTCTTTGGTGCAGTGTACTTGTTTGGTAAAGGAGATTTTAAGAATGTTAAGGTGAGTACTCCAGACTTTCTCCTCAGAGCATATTCTGTGGTATCTTTGTGCTGGCTATAGATAACAGGTTTCTTGGTGTGTCTGGTGTGGTTATTGGATCTGTGGAGATAAGAGGGGTGAGCCATGGTTTCCTGTATATAGTTGTCTGTAGGGGTTCCATTGCTGAGGCTGATTGTGGTGTCCAGGAAGTTGATACTGGTGTGGGAGTGTTCTACAAAGAGGTTGATAGATGAGTAATGGTTGTTGAAGTCGTGGTAGAAATTTATGAGGGAGTTTAGGTTGTCTGTCCAGAGGATGAAAATATCATTGATGTAGCTCTGTATATCATTGGTTTTGTGGTGCATTTTTCTAGAAATTTTTCCTCAAGGTGGCCAATGAAGGGTTTGGCATGTTGGGGAGCTATCCTGGTACCCATGACTGTTCTGATGGTTTGGACAAAGTGTTTGTTGTTGAATGTAAAGTTGTTATGGTGAGGATGAAATGGATGAGTTTGGCAATGTGTTTGGGGTGGATATCTGGGTGTTGTGCATTGTCTCAGACATTTGAGGCAGGCAACTATGCCATCATGGTGAGGGATGTTGATGTATAAGGAGGTGACATCCATGGTGGCAAGGATGGAATACTGAGAAAGGTTATTCATGCTGTGGAGTTTCTTGAAGAAGTCACTTGTGTCCTAGAGGAAATTGACCTCTTGTGTGGTGAATAGTTTGAAGGTGATTTCTATGAGCCCTAATATTCTTTCCATAAGAGTGCAGTGGTCAGATATGATGGGTCTGCCTAGGTCCCCTTGTTTATGTATCTTGGGAAGCATGGAGGATGAGGTTATCGAGTTTATCTTGGACCTGTTTGATGATATTCATAAATTCCTGTGTGAATTGTGGTACAGTAACTTATTTGAGTTGTTTATAGTAGGTGGTGTCAGAGAGTTGTTAACATAATCTGGTTGACATAGTCATCACAGTTGAGGACTACAATGTTGGCCCGTTTGTCTGCTGATTTGAGCAGTATCTAGTGACTGGATTTCAGGAACTCTATGGCTGACCTCTTAGCTGTGGAGAGACTGTGGTGGGTTTCATGTTTGTTAAGGATTTCAGAGTTTATTTTTTTCCTGATGCAATCGATGTTATGATCAAGTGTGTGGTTTTATTCACTACAGTGTGTCTGGTCAGATGATTCTTTTTTATGACTGTCAGTGGGGACATGTTGTCTTTTTTGTTTGTGAAAATTCTTTGAGTCAGAGTCGGCAAAAGAATTCTTCTAGTATGCTGCATGTTAGTATGATATCTGGGAGGAATACTTTTCACAAAATGATCATACAGTGTCTGACCTCTCAGTTCTCATTCCCACAGGAAAACTGTACAACACCTTCAAAAGACAAGCCTGGGATCTTAAAGACTTTGCTAGATACTAAAAATGCTGGACTAAATAGAGATACTAGTTTTATGTCTCTTTACAATAATCTGTAACCCACTAAGGCCAGGTCTATACTAGAAAGTTAGGCCAGGTTAACTATGTTGGTCAGGGGTCCAAAAATTCACTGACAGAAATGGTCCAATAAAATATCTGATCTCACCCACCTTGTCTCTCTCTTGATATTAATGTTCTTTGCTGCTCTATTACTTCTGCGGGAATTCTGTGCCACTGTGCAATGCAGAATTTGCATAGAATTAATGTTCTGTGCAGAGTTTCATCTTTCCCTGCAGAATTGGCACTGCAGAGCTGCTTGCTGCCAATAGGGGCCACTGGACCCAGCAGAGCCCAGCTCTCCAGCTCACAAATACAGGACACTGGAGTGGGGGGAGCGGAGAGCTGGAGGTGTTCCCAGCAGCTGTGGTTCCCAGCATGTCTTAAAGGAAGGAGGCAGTGTGCAGGAAACTCTGTACAAGTCCGGGACCCAGCATCAGGCTGTTTCTCTCTCTGGATCCCGAGGGGTAGGGGTTGCGGGTGTCTGGCACCCTGCAGCTGGACTCTGGGGAGGAGAGGATGTGGGTGTCTGAGTACGGAGGGGCAGAGTTTTCCCCCAAGATGTGCCCAGCTGGCACATGTGACACACGCATACTGAGGCGCCCAACAAAAGCATAACAGAGAAAAAGGAACTGGGTTGTCATATGGTTTCTTTAAGTCACTATTCTTGGGGGAATCTTTTTCATTGTCTGTACTGTTACAGACATACTTGCTGACAGGTATTTTGAAATAAATTACCAAAATAATTGAAACTGGTGTGATTATATTTTGTTATGCTGACAAATAAAATATCAGAACAGCTCTCCAACTCATTAATCTGTGAAATAGGTAGCTCATTTAAATTCCAGAACTGGGAATGAGCTTCCTAAAGTAACTGTGTACCATCTCACAACCTAGTAGGTATTGTCAGTGATAAGTCCATATCTATAAGTGACATAACCTGAGCCATTGAGGCAGATGATTAAGTGGCAAAATCCTCCAGTAATAAACATACTTTTCTCTGTTTTAGGGTGTTTTGGCATCTACTTCCTAAACATAGGGGTAAAACCTATCAAAATTCTGTTACAGTCCATCCCATCTCCAGCTCCCAAATACACACATCATACCCTGGTTAAAAACCTGATTTTTCACCTGATTTCTGTGTCCTCATCAATGTGACTAAAAAAAAGCTGCTTACTTTTAAATTAAGGGTGCTCACTAGCATTTCCCATTCCAATTCCTTGCTTATCACTGGCATTTTTTAAAAAAATCTCTTTCTGTCACAGCTCCACTGGTTGTAGGGTGCCACTGTCCATTGGCATTTTTACCACTGTGTTAACTATACCAAGGCTTACCTGCTCTGAGTAGTGTTAGACATAGATAGGATGGCAAAAATGCCTGTGTCTTCTTTTCATTTCCATTGCCAACACTGGTGGAGCTATACTGGGCAGTACAACATTTTGAAAATGCCATGTTAGACAAAGCCTAACAGCAGTGTATGGTAAGTTTGGAACACTCCTCCCAGTTCTGTCAAGGCCAGAGCCCTGGATGAATGAACATGAACAGAAAATGCAAGTGATAACCCATCAGTTTGTTCCTATAATAAATCTAAGTAACTGCAAAACATTAATTCACTTTTAGTGACCAATTATGCTTGAATAAATTTAAATATTAAAAAACAGGTGTGACTTCTTTTCCATTCCAATGAAGATCCCACCAACATTTATTTTGCTTTATTTCACCTATTTTTTTATAACCTGATTTAAAAAGGAATCAAAACATTCGCCTTTTCTATAAAGTAAAATATATTGATGAACATTAAAAAGGATAATTTAGCAAATAAAAAAGCCAATCGAAATGGTTAGATCACTTATAAACAAGATGACAGCAGGGCAAGATTAGCTACATCAGCAAATCAAATTTGCTTTTTAACTCTAAGTGCCACCAGAGTCCTAGAAAATCTTACAGAAGGCAGGCTTCTCAAGGCTTTTCAATCTGCTGAATTTATTGGCTTTCTTTTAGTAAGATGCTTCACTTACTTTATGAGCTCTCTCTCATACACAGACTATGTCCATATTATTTAGGATGCCATGTGGTCACAACAAAAGTCTAGCAGGCAGAAATGTCCTTGGTTCAAATCCCAGCTGAGCCACTGACTCATTGTGTACCCTCAGGCAAGGCACTATTTCCTTGTGCTTCTATCACATGTGTTGGAAAGGTGGGTAAAAAGGAGGAACTAAATGGGAAAAAAAATAGACGCTGATATAATTACATCAGAGATGCTTATAAATTACTCAGATCAGAAAAAAGCCCCAAGCTTTAGCTGGCAGAGGCAAACTCAGGCTTTTGGTCAGTCTTTAAGGCCACATGGTAAAGTTTTCTTTTTGCTCAGATAAGGAACATGGTTTTTATTACATCTGTAGGGATGACAATCCTAACTTTGATCATAGACTAAACTCAGTCTTTTAGTAATCCCATAAATTTGAACACGAAGCTGGCATTCTTACCATCTCTGGAACATTTAGAGATTGCATCACAGCTTTGCCTGGAGGATGCTGAATTGCTCATCCATGCTTTTGTTATCTAGCTAGCTTATTGTAACTCTCTCTTTAGAGATCTCCAACGAGGATTTTGCACTCATTTGTGCAGTTTTATAAAGCTTTTGGCAAGATTTTAATCCACATTAAAATGTCTTCTCATGCATAAAAATGATGGTATCTACTTCTCATTCCCCTGTACTGAGGACATTAAACTGGCTTCCATTAAAATAATTAACAGATGCTTTGTTTATATTTAAAGCACATGGCCTCTCTTGCAGCTCCTCAGATTTAGTAGCACCCTAGAGCAGGGATTGTCCACCTGAAACCCCCAAACCAGCTGTTTTGTGCCATGTCCACCATGCTACAATCTTTTGTGGCTAATTATTTCTAAATTTGTGTTGATTTTTAATTTCTCGGCATGTTTTCAGTCATTCTGATGGGTGCATATTTTCAGTCTAGAATTTAATATCTCTATATACCGATATATGGGGGAGGAAGGCAAGGTGGGGTGAAAGTTTGGCTTCTGAGGCATAGATTGATCTAACCTAATTTTTCGGCTCCCACCCACCCGCCCCTGCACTCAGTTCTGTGGAGGGCACTGCTTAAGGATGGTGGGAAGCCAGCTTCACAGTGACTGGCTATAGCCCAGGTCCCCACTCCTTCCTGCTGCTCAGAGTGCTCAGCTAGCTCCACACCACCTGTAAGCAATGCCTTTCCCAAAACACCTCCTTTTGGTGAATACAAAATATAAAGCAAAATTAAATTCTCCGTTCGCACAAAGTTACTGATGGTACCACCCAAGGCAAATGCACAGTGTACTTTGAGCAGCCTTAACGAAGAAACATACTGAGGGAAAAATAGGTACGCTTCTCAGACTTAAATTTTTAAAAATTTCTCATTCGGCTTTCCAATAAGCACAGACAAACAAGTAGAAAAAGAATGAAAATGGATCATCTGCATTTATAACACAGAATATAGTAAATCTTCATGATAACACAGTATGGCATGCTTAAAGCAGCTTACAAAAAGTGCTGGAGTTTGTTACTATTACTCAGCAATGGAACATCACAAGTCAACAACAAAGCTGTGCAAACAATATAATGTAATCAAATCTCACCTCTTACTTTGTTGAAAATTTGTCTATGGCTAGACTCCTATTTTCTTAAATGTATTCATTGTTTGAAATTATCTGCTGAATAGTTCTTGGTATGTATCTCATTCATAAACAGCTTGTTGAGAGCATGTGACATTTTACATTCTGAATGCAAGCTATTCTGTTTGGTCATATGACAGATTTCTGCTCCCTGGTTCAGTGATCAAGGCTCTTTCAATCAGGAGTGAACACTTGCAATTAGAAATTAAAAATTCACTGTCTGAAAAGAATGTGTGATATGTGCTTTTTCTAAAAATATTCTGTCAGTGAACACATTGGCTAGAACAATGGTTCCCAACTTTTCCAGATTACTGTACCCCTTTCAGGAGTCTGAAGCCCGAGCCCTGCCACCTGGGGCTAAAGCATGCAACTTAGCTTTGTGGGGCCTTGTGTGGTGTGATGTCCCAGGCAATTGCTCTGCTTGCCAACCCCAATGCCAGCCCTGCAATTGCAACCTCCCTAAACCTGTCCTGCACTCCCCAAGGTGGTCATGACCCCCAGTTGAAAAACACTGATTTAGATGAATTGACATACCCCCGGAAGACCTCTGTGTACCCGCAGGGTTACGGGTACCTCCAGTAGTACGCGTACCCCTGGCTGAGAACCACTAGAATATATCTGGAATATTCAAATAGAGCGTCTAGAACAGAGTCAAATTGATTTAAAAATTCAACTTAATATTTTCAGATTTCCTCTTCTCACCTAGTTTCACCCAGCTACTTAGTTAAATTAGCTTGCTTAAAACTTAAATATCTTTATAATGTCCTCACGATAGCAAATGGCCCACCTCAGGGGTCTCTGTTTTGTTTGGTCACACGTGTCACTCCCTGAAATATATGGTATCAGAGCCACAGGAAATGCTTTCAGCTTGATATAAACTTCCTTCATAGTGGCATTACACCATTCAAACATGGACGGTGCCTATAAAATCTTACAGTAAAGTCCATGCTCCTGCCGATAAGAACTTTGTTTGATTTCCCAGAATAAAATATGTTCTAAACTACTATTTGAAAGCTTCCCAATCCTGAATTTGCACTTATGGGGTGTGGAGCCCTAAAAGGAGATGAAAATAGCCTTTAGAAAGAGCTTAGAGGCTTAGCTCTTCTGAACACATTTATTATTATTATTTAAATCACTGTAGCATCTAGGAGCTCTAGTAATGGACTAGGACCCACTGTGCCAGGTGCTGTCCAAACATAGAACAAAAAGATGGTCCCTGCCCGAAGGTGCTTACAATCTAAGTATAAGACAAGACACAACAGATGGATACAGACACACAGGGGCATACAAAGACACAGTGTTGGTCAGCAGGACAGGCTGTGTACTCAGCACGCTAATAACCTAACCATTGTCAAGTTTTTTGTAGTCATTCTGGAAAAGGAGAGTTTTATGGAGGATTCTTAAGGAGGATAATGTGTTAGTTTTGCAGATTTGACAAAGAGCTCATCCCAAGCATGAGGAAGCATGGGAAAAAGCACAAAGGCATGTGTTTGAAAATTTAACAAGTGGGCAATGGAGACTGGCGTCATTGGCTAATTGGTGTCAGAAGCTGACATCTCGATAATGAATGAGAGATAACAGGTAGGGATGAGAATAGGCTGTATAGGTAGGGATGAGAAGGGGCCCTGGATGTGAAGACAAGTAGCTTGTGTTTGATATGATAGAGATGATGGAGCCAGTGCACTGATGCAAAGAGATGGGTGACAAGGTCAAAGGAATGGGCTAGGGAAATTATCTTTGCAGGAGCATTCTCATGGATGAGAGTGGGCCAAGATTGCATTTGAGAAGGCCAAAGAAAAGAATGTTTCAGTAATCAAGACACAAGATGATGACAGCCTGGATGAGCATTTTATTTGTGTAAATGGAAAGGAAAGATCATATCTTGAAGATGTTACGCAGAAAGAATTGCAAGATTTAGACATACTTGGATGTGAGCACCTAGAGAGAAGTGTGAGTCAAAGATGATAGCAAGGTTGCAGGTTGGTGATGTTGTCCACAGTGATCAAGAAAGAAGATGTGGGGAGGGCTTGAGTAGAAGGGAAGATTTAGAGCTCTGTTTTAGCCATGCCGAACTTGAGCTGACAGCTAGACATTCACGAGGAGATGTTAGAGAAACAAGCCAAGATTTTAGTTTGGACAGAAGGCAACAGGCAAGAGGGACGTCTGTGAACTGTCAGCATAGAGCTGGCAGTTGAATGTGTGTTTATGGATGAGATTACCCAGAGATAAAGTGTAGAGAGAGAAGAAAAGGGGGCCATGGGCTGAGTCGTGTGGATCCCCCACAGAAAGTTGGAGTGGGGATGAGGAGAATACTCAGAAGGACTGAAGGAATGATTAGAGAGATTGGAGAAGCAGGAGAGCACAGAGTCATAGAAGCCAGAGGAGGAAAAGATTTCAAGAAGATGAGCATGATTGACACTGTTGAAGATGGCTGACAGGTTAAAAGAGGATGAGGATGGAGTACTGGTTCTGAGATTTGTTTAGGAAGCTCTTTTGAGACTTTGGCAAAAGCGGTTTCACTGTAGTGCACTGAGTGGAAGCCAGATTTGGGAGGGTCTAGGATGGAATTGGAGGAAAAGGAACTCAAGACAGCAATTGTAAACAGCATATTCAATGATTTTAGAGATTAAAGGGAGATGGGATGGTATTTGGAAAAGCAAGTGGGGTCAAGGGTGCATTTTTTTAATGGGACAGACAAAAGCATGCTTGTACAGTATTGTGAAAAGAAAGGGATAAAGGAAAGTGAGAGATTGGGAAGAGTGAGGCAAGGGTTGAGTGTGGACCCAAGGGAGAACAGGAGATGGCATGGAGTCACTACGAGAAGTGATGGGGTTAGAGGAGGGGATCAGACAAGATACTTCTGTGTCTATGGCAGGGGAGGAGATGAGTTGTAGACTGTGTAATCGGGTTGCCTAGGTGGTGCTTCCTTGTGATCCGTCAGAGCATGACTCACTCAGCCACCGGTTCCCCGATGGTTGGATGGCACCCCTCCTTGATGCAGTGCCATGGTGCCTTAGCCTTCCAACTATGGCACATTGGAGAGTCCCACACCATCCAGCCAGGGTATTAGACTTCAAAATAAAAGGAAAACAGTAAACTCAAAAGTTGGGTCATCTGAGGGTTCATTGGCAGGGTCCCACTCTTCTACCTGGGGTTCATCTCTGTTGAGCTAGTCCTTTTTGTCAGTCTTTCTGGGCGCATTTGTCCCATTCATCAGCCAGCTTGTTCAGGCAGCAAGTGGTCTCAGATTCTTGGCTGAAATCAGGCTTCCCTTGTCGAGGGAGAAGAAGAGTTCTGCTCTCCTTCCTGGTCATCCCCTAAGTAAGGTTGGCTTCTTCCTTTTAAGTCCCCTCTCCACTCCTGACAATAATAGCAGGTCTACCAGGGTGGGCTAATTGTGTCCACAGACCCTCGTTAACCCCTTCCATGCCAGTGTGGGGCCTGTCTATCCTAGCACAGAAGGGAAGGGAAAGAAAGCTGAGGGGAGGTCATGTCGTATTTTATCAATTTTCTCTTGGAAAATATTGGTGAGATCCTGTGAAGAGAGAAGTGGAGGCAGGAAGAGGGGAAGGTTTCAGAAATGACTCAAAAGTGGTGAAAAGGAAACTGGGATTGCAGACATGGCATTCAATTAGGTTGGAGAAGAAGTCATTCATTCTAAAGGAAGAATGAGAAATTTCTTTTATGAGTTAATGCTAAAAGTAGATAAAATAATGAATGGTATGGAGAAGGTAGATTGGGAACTTCAATTCTCCCTGTCTCATAACATAAGAACAAGGGCCATTCAATGCAGTTAAAAGGTGGAAAATTCAAAACCAATAAAAGAAAATATTTTTTCACACAATGTATAGTTAAAGACTGGGGATTCATTGCCATGGAAAGTCATTAAGGTCAAAAACTCAGCTAGATTCAAAAAGGACTTGGACATTTATAAGGCTATCAGGAATATATAAAGTTGCTATAATTAATGTTTTTAATTAATGATTTTGGAGGGGATATTGAAATTCATTCTTCGGGGTTTAAGACAATCTATAACTACTAGAAAGTAGAATTGGGCATAATTTGGGAAGCAAATTATCCCACATTTGCCTACTGCATGGTTCAAACAACTTCCTCCAAATCATCTGCTTCTGGCCACTGTCAGAGATATGATGCTAGACTAGACTGACCTCTGATTTGATTCAGTAGGGCAATTCCTATGAGTTTTCTATGCAGTGGCCCATGAGTGCAGCCACGTGGAACCACGTTCTGTGTTGCTTAGTTTAGTTATGCTAAGCATCATGGACACAATGGACCAGATTCTGTCTGGCCACTCAGGGCAGAATTTGACTCAGTATGTTCAGTTAGGTGCTGACTTTCACTCACAGTTGGTTATTAGGTGGTCTATTGGAATGCATCAGTATTAGCTTTTGGACTGCTGGTCATTCTGCTCCATAATCAGATAACAGTAAATTAACCTGAGCTTCTGGATTAAAAAAAGGTGAAAGAATGGGAAAAAAATAGGGAAATTCAACAACAGCTCATACTGAATAGCTGGTGCAAGGCTTCTTGGGCCTCATCCTGTGAGGTGCTGAATCATCCTGGAATGTATTAAGTGGCCTCAACTCCTGCTGAAGTAATTGAGCTATAGAAGGCCTCATAGTGATGAAGCAGCTGCAGGCCAGAAGGCAGGACCCACCTTCATTGTGTCATTGCCCCTCTGAAGTCATTGGCTCATTTCACACACACAAACAGCTGCACCACCATCTCAGGACCAAGACTCCATGGAGCTGTGGGCCCCATTACCTCCCTTCAGTCTCAACTGGATCTACACCCTATAAACTGTTGGACAGTTACAATAGCACCTCCCTCACAGGAGCACCATGGCACCACTTTCAGACACCTTATATTCTGGCATAGTTGACATGTGGATGTATTTGTAGCAAGAATAATAACTAGATCAACCACAGTGCAACAGCAAGATGTTTTAAAACTTAAATATGGAGTGATGAAGAGGGAATATTCCCAGATTTAAATACTAGCTTTTCTTAAAAGGCCATTGTGACAGGTTGACATCCCACTCCTGTCTTCTGGTCTGTTTATGTGGACTCAGAGATCTTCAATTGTGAAACATCACAGTGAGTGTATTTACATTTGCTCTTCCCACCACTTTACTGATCCATACACCATAATTATTTACAATTTAAGTTTCTCCTCCGTTCTCTGTGAAGGAAAGGAGAGGGAAGAGATCTCTCTACTCAGAGGTTGGCTCCGGCTCCGCACTTCCTTCCTGTGCCTCTCTCCCTGCCCCAGCACTTCCTTCTCGTGCCTTTTATCTCCTGTATTAATGGGTCAATATGCTTGTTAGTTCTCCCCCAGCCCATTCTCATTTCCTAATTAGGTTCTGTCAGGTCCACCCACGGGGAATTAATTGGTGTTTAAGTGACCAGAGTGCTGGCTCAGCTGTTGGTTTTCAGCACTCTGTCACAGCCATGAATATCTGGATCAATCTGAAAACAAATATTTTATATACCAAAGTAATCCAGACATGCTAAGCAGCAGTTCTGCAGAAAAGGACCTGGGGATTACAGTGGACAAGAAGCTGGATATGAGTCAGCAGTGTGCTCTTGTTGCCAAGAAGGCCAACGGCATATTGGGCTGTATTAGTAGGAGCAGCAGCCTGAGGGAAGTGATTATTCCCCTCTATTCAGCACTTGTGAGGCCACACCTGAAGTATTGCATACAGTTTTTGTCCCCCCACTACAGAAGGGATGTGAACAAATTGGAGAGAGTCCAGTGAGGGCAATGAAAATGATTAGGGGGCAGGGGCACATGCCTTATGAGGAGAGGCTGAGGGAACTGGGGTTATTTAGTCTGCAGAAGAGAAGAGTGAGGGGGGATTTGATAGCTGCCTTCAACTACCTGAAGGGGGGTTCCAAAGAGGATGGAGCTAGGGTGTTCTCAGTGGTGGCAGATGACAGAACAAGAAGCACTGGGGGAGGTGGTCTCAAGTTGCAGTGGGGGAGGTCTAGGTTGGATATTAGGAAACACTATTTCACTAGGAGGGTGGTGAAGCACTGGAATAAGTTACCTAGGGTGGTGGTGGAATCTCCATCCTTAGAGGTTTTTAAGGGCCAGCTTGACAAAGCCCTGGCTGGGATGAATTAGTTGGTGTTGGTCCTGCTTTGAGCCAAATATTTGAACCCTAATATTCTATGATTCTATAATACGTTTAGAGATAAATTACAATAGAATCTGTACAATTGATTTTAGAAAGTGCAGAACAGGTGCTCAACAGATAAGATCAAATATACATAAAATATTTGTTTAAAGTTCTTACCATAAATGTCTCCCCTCCCATGTTCAGACATTATGACTGTCTGCCTTTTTTGAAGGCAGATGGACACAAAATTGGAGGAAGAAGGCGTAGAATTTATGGACCTGTCAATAAAGAAAAGCTCAAAATATATTTGAGCTTAACTCTAAGCCAATAACTACATGTGTGCACCTGTTAATCTGCACTTTCTTACTCAACAGGAACAGAGCAACATTCTTGAAAATCTACCATATTTGAACTTAACTGAATGTGCTTGTGATTTATGTACTACTGTTAGACCCATAACAATTACTGCTGCTTTAATAAGCTCCAAACTAACTTCTGATCCATCCGATGAAGTGAGCTGTAGCTCATGAAAGCTCATGCTCAAATAAATTGGTTAGTCTCTAAGGTGCCACAAGTACTCCTTTTCTTTTTGTGAATACAGACTAACACGGCTGCTACTCTGAATTCTGAAAAAAGGTTTTTTTAAAATGGTATCATTTTAAGCAGTTAAGTTGGACTGATGCCTTTTGGCTTTTTGTGGTCAAAATCTCTCATGCAAACCACGATATTTATTGCTTAAAAAGCATCTATACCACATTCATTAACATGTATTTGAGTGTGGTAGGTGCTTTACAGATAAGTTAAAACAAGTTCCCTGCTCCCAAAGACTTTCAAAGTGAAACATTGGGACCATTACTACCATAAAACCTCAGAATTATGAACTGACCAGTCAACAACACACTTCATTTGGAACAGAAAGTACACAATCAGGTAGCAGCATAGGAAACGCCCCCCCGCCCCCAAAGAAAAAACCCAAATACAGTACAGCACTGTGTTCAACATAAACTACTAAAAAAAAAAAAAGGGAAAGTAGCATTTTTTCTACATAGCAGAGTTTCAAAGCTGTATTAAGTCAATGCTCAATTGTAAACTTCTGAAAGAACATTCATAATGTTTTGTTCAGAGTTACAAACATCCTTCATTCCTAAAGTGTTCATAATGCTAAGGTTCTACTGTATTTCTAATCCATCTGTAGAACTGTATTTAATAGGAATGGGCGTTCCATATACAGACTGAGGATATTGCATGGCCATGATTATGTAGGTGGTAGGTCCAAATTATTTCTTAAAATTTACATCAACTTAATCAGTAAATTAACAAAAACATTTCCAGGTGCATGAACACATCCTCATATAAATCGTATTGAGGTACTAAGGACAAATATACTCCCTATTCCCTTACTGACAGAATTACATTTCATCATATAATACAATCATGATGAAGTGTGTGTATAATCATGATGAAGCTTAGACTAGTTTCTAAAGAGATTATTAAAGGGTGGGAGGTGGCGGGATGTATCTGGCTTTCTAAGTGAATGGCTTGTCTATTTATCAGTTCCAAAGATAGATTCCATCCAGCCCAAATTCATGTTCCAAGGAGGTTTGTGTACACGGGGTGGGGGGATTTAGAAGGACATTTCTGCAGAACAGCCTCCCCCACACCCCAGAACATCAGGTGTTAGTCTGTTTTTTGTCTCTAAGTGAAGCAATGTTGATGAGATACCGGGAGAGGTCAAAGATTATAAAAGAGCTGTGGGAGTCAGTGCATCTGTTTCCAGGTCAACAGAGGCTCCTCTCCAGAGGCAGGCCCTATCGGTTTTTGTCTTAATCCTGTCATGAAAATTGTTGCCTGGTTACATGGCTTTATCATCATCTGATACAGTTTTTGTTGCCTGATACACTGGTTCTTTGAATCAACAAGCCTGGTTCCCGCAATCTTTTTTCACAAAAATACAACCCCCAAACCTCACATCACCATTACTGGGAACTACCAGGCACTACGAACACATCTAACACAAATGTAAGGTGCTATACATAGGAAGAAAAACCAAATGCATACAGAATGGGGGATAACTGGTTTTGAAGTACGGCTGAAAAGGATCTGGGAGTTGTGGTGGAGCACAACCTCAACATGAGTCAGTAATGCGATGATGTTGCAAAAAAAATTAAAAATTCAATTTTAGCTTGCATTAACAGAGTCATAGCTTGCAAATCATGGGAGGTAATAGTACCACTCTACTAGGCACTGGTTAGGCCTCAGCTGAAGTACTGTATCCAATTTTGGTCACCAATGTAGAGAAAGGATGTGGAGAATCTGGAAAGGATCCATAGGCAAGCATCAAAGATGATCAAAGGAATGGAACGCAAGCCAGATGAGCAAAGAATGAAGGAACTGGGTATGTTCAGTTTGTAAAAGGGGATATTAAGGGGGGATATGATAGCAGTCTTCAGATACTTGAAAGACTGCCATAAAAAAGATGGAGAAAAGTTGTTCTCTCTTGCCACATAGGGCAGGACAAGACGTAATGAGTTCAAACTACAGCATAGCCGATTTAGAGTAAATCTCAGGAAAAGCTTCCTAACTGTAAGAACAGTATGAAAATGGAACAGACTGCCTAGGGCGGTTGTGGAAACTCCTTCACTGGAGGTTTTCAAAAGGAGGCTGGACAGCCATCTGCCTTGGATGGTTTAGATACAACAAATCCTGCATCCTGGCATTGGGTTAGTCGAGATGATCCTTGTGGTCCTTTCTAATCCTATGATTTTATGATTGTGGGATGCCTTAAAAATAAGCTTTATTCTGTATTTTTCATAATGTTGTTCTTTATTCCCTTGAAGTGTAGGTCATCACCCCACTTTTCAGGAAGATTAAAACTTCAAAAGACCTGAGTTTCCTAGAAGAAGTACAGACTGGAGGCCCACTCTGTACAGCTGTGAGGCAAACCTGCAGCTAGACCAGGGCTGCTCACTTGACTACAGTGACTCACTTCTCCCGTGGAGCCTGCAGTGACTCATCTCTCAGGTACGCTGCAGTAGTCTATCCCTGGGCAGCATCTAGGTAATATGACCCGTAGACATACGTATTTCACCCTGACCGCCAGAGTCACAAGTTTGTTTTTAAAAAGAAAAGGAGTACTTGTGGCACCTTAGAGACTAACAAATTTATTTGAGCATGAGCTTTCATGAGCTACAGCTCACTTCATCGGATGCATTCAGTGGAAAATACAGTGGGGAGATTTATACACATAGAGAACAGGAAACAATGGGTGTTACCATACACACAGTAACCAGAGTGATCACTTAAGGTGAGCTATTACCAGCAGGAGAGCTGGGGGTGGGGGAACCTTTTGTAGTGATAATCAAGGTGGGCCATTTCCAGCAGTTGACAAGAACGTCTGAGGAACAGTGGGGGGTGCGGTTAGGGGAATAAACATGGGGAAATAGTTTTACTTTGTGTAATGACCCATCCACTCCCAGTCTCTATTCAAGCCTAAGTTAATTGTATCCACTTTGCAAATTAATTCCAATTCAGCAGTCTCTCGTTGGAGTCTGTTTTTGAAGTTTTTTTGTTGAAGTATTGCCACTTTTAGGTCTGTAATCGAGTGACCAGAGAGATTGAAGTGTTCTCCAACTGGTTTTTGAATGTTATAATTCTTGACGTCTGATTTGTGTCCATTTATTCTTTTATGTAGAGACTGTCCAGTTTGACCAATGTACATGGCAGAGGGGCATTGCTGGCACATGATGGCATATATCACATTGGTAGATGTGCAGGTGAACGAGCCTCTGATAGTATGGCTGATGTGATTAGGCCCTATGATGGTGTCCCCTGAATAGATATGTGGACACAGTTGGCAACGGGCTTTGTTGCAAGGATAGGTTCCTGGGTTAGTGGTTCTGTTGTGTGGTGTGTGGTTTCTGGTGAGTATTTGCTTCAGGTTGGACCCAGATCTCCAGACTCCTATTTCTGTGTTTTAACTCCAAGACTGTCCTTTTCTCAAGAAACTTCTAGCCCACTTTTGAAGATCACAGAGGTTTGGATATTTTATAGAAGATTAAATAAACCTTGAAGCAATCAATTTATTTGAATGTAGCTGAGAAAACTTAGGAAAAGAAAGACATATTTCTTGACTTTTACATAGTAAAGTTAATTCAGAAATCAACCAGAATAGAATATTGTTATTGATAGAATTTGTAGCACAACATAACCATAAAGTAGACTAGTATGATGTATAGACTACAGAACCAAAACAGGCAGGAATGGTGTATCTTCCGTGCATTGGAAGAGAAATGTCAAGTCACAGGAGAAGTCTGTGATAGAAACAAGGATTGGACCCAGATCTCCAGACTTCTATTTCTGTGTTTTAACTCCAAGACTGTCCTTTTCTCAAGAAACTTCTAGCCCACTTTTGAAGATCACAGAGGTTTGGATATTGGGGGGCTGTCTGTAAGCAAGGACTGGCCTGTCTCCCAAGATCTGTGAGAGCGATGGGTCGTCCTTCAGGATAGGTTGTAGATCCTTGATGATGCGTTGGAGAGGTTTTAGTTGGGGGCTGAAGATGATGGCTAGTGGCGTTCTGTTATTTTCTTTGTTGGGTCTGTCCTGTAGTAGGTGACTTCTGGGTATTCTTCTGGCTCTGTCAATCTGTTTCTTCACTTCAGCAGGTGGGTACTGTAGTTGTAAGAATGCTTGATAGAGATCTTGTAGGTGTTTGTCTCTGTCTGAGGGGTTGGAGCAAATGCGGTTGTATCGTAGAGCTTGGCTGTAGACAATGGATCATGTGGTGTGGTTTGTTTTTGCAATAGTAGTACTCAGCTAGGAATCCTTCTGCTGCCTTGCGGTGTTACAGCCTCACGAGATTTCCTGCCTGCTCTTGATCTTGTTCCTGTTCCTACCCCAGCCTTGTTCCAGCCTGCTTCAGCCTTGTCCACACCATATGTTGATATTGCTCCAGCCCTGTTCCTGACCCGCTTGAGCCCTGCAACTGCCTCCTGACCTAAACACCTTTGCACTGACTCCAACCTGGCTTCGACCTTTAACCTGCATACGGACTCTGACTACCATCCTAATTTGGCTCGTCTACAGACTCTGACCCCAGTTCTGACCCATGACTGGACGCTGGTTTCAGCACTGCCCTTGAGCCAGTCCTGACTCTATATCCGGCTTCAATTCATGTCCACCACTAGACTATAATATAAAATAGATTTCTCCCAGAAATTAATCGGTTTTCCTGGTAGAATATAAGAACAGTCAAACATGCAGCAATTTACTGTACAAGCTACATTATGGACCCACATATGGAAAGTCTTTATACTTTTTTCTTTGATCATAATCCAACTTCAGTCACACAGCAAACATGACTCAATATGCTGAAAAAGCTTCGAATACTTCTTATAACATACAACAGATTATACAACCAGCTTTACCTCAAATGGTTTAGAAGTTGCCTAGCTACGGGACTGAAATGGCTGAGGAACTCCCTCCTAAAGTGACAGCAAATGAATCTGCTGAACGGAAAAGGGCAGAGGCTTCAGGCTCCATCTAGTGACCAAATTATACCATTGCTTTCACAAACAATCCCAATAGGGTGCAAAGCATGGAAAGAATATGAAGCAATGCAAAAATTTTAAAAGATCTTTGCTTGAGACTAAGAGTATAAAAAAACAATGCAAGATTACATCACAACACAATCAAACAGAATAAAACAGGGATTAAATTAGGATCTCACAGGAGAGCAGTAAAGTTACAAGGATAATTAGTTAGGTGGCCTGGCTGCTATGAGATTCAGCATGATTAATGGCTGGAAGCAGAACACTGGTCATTTCTGCCATGTTTTACCATCAGGAGAATATCCTGCACTTTACAGTGTAGAGGTGTGTGATTTTTTTGTTTTTTTGGCCTAATAGTTTAGTCACCAAAAAATGCAGTTTTGGGTTGACTAAAACTATTCATTAATTCAGGTTGAATTCAGCAAATAGTTTTGGCTGGAAAAAAAATTTTTTTTGTTTAAAAAATCAAAATGTTTAGTTCCGACATTTTTGAAATATGACATTTCAACTTTTAGTTTTGTAAAGATATTTTGTTTTGAAATGAAGCTAGATTTATTAAAGGTGAATGAGTAAAAAACACCCCAAAACTAAATGAAACTACACAAACAAAATACTTTCAGGTTAAAAAAACAAACAAACATTTTTTTCAGCCACAAATGAATTTTTTTACATTTTTTTTGTTTCAGTGAGAATTCCCCTCCCCCACACACCAAATTTCAATTTTCGCCCTATCAAAAAAATTCTCCACCTGCGATTATTTGCTTAGCTCTGTTACAACACGAGTAGCTCAATGTGGGAACAGTAAAACTTTAATATTGACTACAGTAGTGAGTTTGGCATTGTTCAGCAAGAAATGAAGAAGATATTCAGACTCTTCATGCGAGATGTTCATTGGCTGTACAATTGTGTTATATTCCATAAGCATACAAATCTTTATTACATCATGGCAGGAAAAAAACCCAAAAAACCTAGGTTTCCAAATGCCTGTCAGGCTTACAGCCCATGAAAACTGGTATGGTGAACACCATTTCTCCAACCAGAAGCCACTGCAAGCTTTAGGGAGTATGGTTTCTTTGTTGTTTGTGCTTGACATTTCTCTTCCAGTGCACGGAAGATACACCATTCCTGCCTGTTTTGGTTCTGTAGTCTATACATCATACTAGTCTACTTTATGGTTATGTTGTGCTACAAATTCTATCAGTAACAATATTCTATTCTGGTTGATTTCTGAATTAACTTTACTATGTAAAAGTCAAGAAATATGTCTTTCTTTTCCTAAGTTTTCTCAGCTACATTCAGATAAATTGATTGCTTCAAGGTTTATTTAATCTTCTATAAAATATCCAAACCTCTGTGATCTTCAAAAGTGGGCTAGAAGTTTCTTGAGAAAAGGACAGTCTTGGAGTTAAAACACAGAAATAGGAGTCTGGAGATCTGGGTCCAATCCTCGTTTCTATCACAGACTTCTCCTGTGACTTTGTACTGTATAATAAGAATAATAATGTTTCCCTATCTCAAAGGGAGTTGCAAGACTTCATTCATTAATTTTTTATCCACTGCTTTGAGATGGAGGCACTATGGGACGTGAAACAGGTTATTTGTGGTAGTTCCCATTCTAGTCTTGAGTAGACTCAGAAAACGGAGAGCTGTGCAAAAATGAAATAATTAAGTTTGACTTTTTCAGACATTGTTAAAGATCCATTTCAGGTTGAGCTTGGTGTCCCACCAGAAGTCAACAGCAATAGTTGTCAATAACCTTAAATTTGAGAGCTCCAGATACTTTTGAACTAATTGTGTTGGGAAATCATATAATCTTAAAGAAATGCAGAGACAATTTCTTATACGTGCTAAATCTCGAAGCAACTTTTCATTTGAATGTTAGAGAGCCAAGGTGGGTGTGGTAATATCTTTTATTAAACCAATCTCTGTTGGTGAGAGAGACAAGCTTTCAAGATTACACAGAGCTCTTCTGCTCCGTGTAAGCTTGAAAGGTTGGCTCTCTCACCATCCAGCAGACCTTGGTTTAATAAAAGAAATTACCTCACCCACCTTGTTTCTCTAATATCTTTGGACCAGCACAGTCACAACACCACTGCATACATTTTGAATGTTGTCACAGTACTGTACCTTGATTAAGGGAAAAGCTGTATAAGCAACATGCTTAAGTGACAACATGAGCGATGGAAAGGAAATACATATTGGAATAGAGTTTACTATTAAATTCTGCTAAAGTTTCTCAATTTGTGGTGTTTTAATTCTATTTCGGATGGCGCCTACTAGTGAAATCTGGCACTGAGCTACTGTACTTATGCTGTTAGTCAGGGAAAGGACTGCAACATAAAAGGAGGCAACTTAATTGAAAACTGATCTGTTACCATTTTGGAGTAATATGTAATGCAAGTTTCAGTAACAGACTAATAATGATATGTTAACTTGAATTGTGTTGTAGGGGTTCTGCTATTGGGGCAATATATACTAGGGTTTGTTTATATTAAAGATGTTTGCAGTGGCCTAGCTACATTCAGGGCAGCCAGCTCTACACTAGCAAAGGTTTGCCAGTATAGCTATACCAGTGTAACTATATCAGCAAAACCTCCTACCGTTTATACCGGCAAAAAAGTTGCTTTTGGCAGTATAGCTTATATTGATTTGGCAAGTGAAATAAACTATAATGGCAAAAGCCCTTTTATAGTGCATCTATACTAGGAATTTGACAAGTATAGAAATATTGGGGAAAAAATATCATATCCCTAACCAACACGGCTATAATGGCAATCATTTTTAGTATAGATCTGGCCTTATATAAATCTCCACTGCAGATGTGCTACACTAGTATAAAGTGGAGCTTGCATACATGTGACTTATCCTGGTTTGAATACTGAAATTTGCACCCTTACATTTTAGAGTTCACACCTCATTGAAAAAAATGGAAACTATTGTTTCAGGGTCCCTATGGAATCAAGTAGACATCTCTGCACTGGTTGCAGTCTGTTTCTGTTTCAAAGGGGTTTTCTTTGCAGTTGGAAGAGATAAAAACTTAATTAAAAAAAAAGATAGCTTGGAATCTGGAGCATAATTCTGTGGCTACAGAATCGCAAAGCACATGGGGCCCTGACTTTCACTTACACGTTATAACTTCTCAATAATTGCTTTACCTACTGCAGTCCTCTCCCTTATGCTCCCCTGGGGTAGAAGTTACATCATTTTAGGGCTTGGCTACATGAGGCCACGCATTTGATTCAGTTTACTTTAATTATGAATGAGAGGGTCAGATAGGGGTTTAATGCAGTTTAACTAAATAACTTAAAATTTACAACTTTAGTTAGTTCAGATTAATTTACTTGAGTGTCGCTGTGGAGACAAGCCCCAAGACTATTACACAATCTCACCTGCTGAAAGTCAGGTATGTGCTTAAGTGTTTTGCTGGATGAGAAGTACAAACAGCAGGCCACATTCAGAAGTGATGTTTAAGGGAGTGTGTGTTTAACTTCCACATTGGCAAATGGGCATGGGATGCAGTATACCAGACCCTCTGAGGCGTCCTGTTGGAGGCCTTGTGGCCCTGCCACACCCCACCCCCAAAAAAGGGCAGTGGAGCGCTGCCTAGAGTGGCTGTGTGGGACACAGCCCATCAGGGCCCAGCAGCCTAGTACAAGAAGAGCTGTAGGGCCAGAGGGAGTTCAGTTCTCTGCTGGAGCTGTAGGAGTGTGGCTAGCGTGTGGCTGGCTCACAGAGCTATAGAAGGCAAGGCAGTGCTGCCAGAAGCTGGGGAGAGTGAGACGGAGCCCTGAGCTGGTTTGTGGGACTCCATTATGACAAGGCCCTGAGATAGGGGTGAAGACAGTGTAGGGCCGTGAGGAAGTGGTCCAAGGAATTAGGCAGGGGGAATGGAAGTATAGTCGCCCAGCTGGAGAGCTGTAGCCAGGAAGCCCCAACAGGGTGAAGCCATTGTCTCCAGGGAGGGAGCCCTAAGGCTCTGCTCTACCCCAGAAGAGGGACAATCAGAGAGAGAGAGAGAGAGTGTGCAGGAATGTGCACTTGGCCAAGGGGGCACTCACGAGAGGTGAGTGTACCCCGTTACAGGGTGAGTCCCATAAATGCAGGTCAGTAAGTCTAAGAGTACCAAATAAATGTAAGGGAGAGTAGACGGAATCTGTGTTGGTAAGACTTACACATTGAGGGCACCAGAAGAAAGTGTAACAGACTAATTTTAGGTTTCAGAGTAGCAGCCATGTTAGTCTGTATCTGCAAAAAGAAAAGGAGTACTTGTGGCACCTTAGAGACTAACAAATTTATTTGAGCATAAGCTTTCATGAGCTATAGCTCACTTGAAAGCTTATGCTCAAATAAATTTGTTAGTCTCTAAGGTGCCACAAGTACTCCTTTTCTTTTTTTAGACTAATTTTAGACTCATCTCTGACTTTGGTCCACTGCCTCTGAGTCCTGTCTATTTTACTAAGAACCAATCTGGTATTGATAAAGTTAGACCATTTTGCAACATCACTTACTGTGCAATGTAGAAGATGCTACAGCAGCTTTACAGCAATCAAAGATCCCACTACACAGGGGTTATCATTCCCTTGCCTGTTAAGTTGTCTCTATGGCAGCTTGGTGTCAATGGTGCAGTGCAAATCTGTTGTAACACTGCTAGAGATTTGGCTCAATGACTTTGTTCAGATGTATTTGCTTGTAATTGCTGCATGAAATGGGCATGCAAAGTAGATTAATTCATTTTACAAACACTGTTTTCAGTTTCTGTAAAGGAATCTGTACATCAGAGTAAATTGACAACAAAAATGTCAACCTTTTTTATTGAGGCAAGGTGGGTGAGGTAATACCTTTTATTGGACCAACTTCTGTTGGTGAAAGAGACAAGCTTTCAAGCTACAGAGCTCTTTCTCAGGTCTGGAAAAGGTACTCAGAGTGTCTCAGCTACATACAAGGTCAAAAAGAAAGTTTAATATAAGTAGTTAGCACTTATTGTATGGGATCATTCAAGGTGAAGTAACCCGTTAACACCCCGGTAGTCATCGCACAAAAAGAAGGGGGTGGGGGCAGTGAGTAACAGATTGTTGTAATTAGCCATAAATCCACTGTCTTTATTTAGACCATGATTTTTAGTGTCTAGCAAAGTTATCAATTAAGCTCCCAGGCTCGTCTCTTGTACAGATTTCCCTTGAGGATGAGGACTGATAGGTCAGATATAGAGTGATTGCTTTGTGAAAAGTTTTCCCCCACAGGTGATGTGTTTTCTTTTGTCTATCATTTTCCTGTGAGTTCATTCGAGAGCATAGTGATTGTCTCCTTTCACTCACATATTTGTTATTGGGGCATTTAGTGCACTGGATGAGGTACACTACATGTTGTGATAGACATGTGTAGGACCCATGATATACAATACTTAATATCAATGTGGACAGAATTTAAGATCGATCAGTTATTAATATCACTGAAGTTCCATTATTTTCTACTGATGTTAAGAATTTATTAAGGGCAACAGCAGAATTCACCTGTGACTGCCACATGCTACTGTCAACATGAGCTTTATGAATTAAAGTATCCAAAGTACAGAGGAGGCCCCTGTCCATGTGATATAAGTATAGAGATCAACAATTCCTCCTATTTGTATACATTGTATTGAAGTTCTTTTAAACTTAAATAGTCAATGATGCATATAATTGAGGTAGCACTGTTTGTCCACTGATCTCGAAGTGCTGACAAAGATAGATAAGTATCATTATTCTCATTTTACAGAGATGAATGTAACTTAGGCAGGAGGAGGAGAAGTGACTTGTCCAAAAATTACTAAGCAAGTCATATTTTTCCATACTGAAAGTTTCTGAAGAGAACAAGAACCCTAAACACTACTCACAGAAGATTTTAAGCTGCTTAAATAAGAAACAAAAATAGTTTTCATTCCTTTTTAAAAAAAGAAAAGGAGTACTTGTGGCACCTTAGAGACTAACAAATTTATTTGAGCATCGGACTCACAAAAGCTTATGCTCAAATAAATTTGTTCATCTCTAAGGTGCCACAAGTCCTCCTTTTCTTTTTGCGAATACAGACTAACACGGCTGCTACTCTGAAACCATTCCTTTTTAAGTCATCTTAAACTGTATAACATGATCTCCCTAAAACTCTGGAGAACATGATCCCCTTGCTGATGCACTTCGAGGATTTGGTACTAGGACAGGCTTAAACAGCCTACTGTATTTCTTGTACAGTATCAACATAGTTGGAATGATTTTTCTTCAGGGTTTTCATGTGGATTTGTAAGCGAGCCACAGTTGCAGTGAATATTGTTTTCCTCTCACTAAGTCAAATACAGCTTCCAACCTCATCTCATTTTCTGTTTTAAGCACTTATGGAAAATTTATGGGAACCACAAATTTGGTTTTGGTGAAAACTGAAATGACGATCAAACTAACCTTGCTTCTACATACACTGGAACTGATTTTGATCTCACAGTGGTGTAAATCAGAAGTATCTCCATTCTTCAGCAGCATGAAACAAACTCTCCTGCTTGCTTACAGTGCTCCACAGACCCTTTGATTCTAGGACTGAGATACATTACATAATACTGTGAGCCTAAGGAATAGCCTTAATCTCCTTGACTATGGTGAGAGTGGAGATGGGTGGAATCTTGAATTTGCTGAGGCTGGAACATCTTCTTTAGCCCTCATATATTCACTACTGCTAACCCTAAGCATTCAAAGTCATGAGTCAGGCCCTCAAAGGCCATGAGATTGGCTTACAAATCAAGACATTTAAAAAAACAAGCCTGAGCTTCTTTTCATGTGCCTTCTGGTTTTTGAGCCTTTATAACTGTGTTTTCAAGCTTTTCTCTAGACCCACAAGAGCGGGAAACTTACTTGTTTTATTTAAAATGAAAGCCGGGATTCTTACAATCGCCTAACTCCAGGAGCTGGGGCTTTTTGCTAAATGCCAGATATTATGAGACTTGCGATTAAAAACAAGAGTGAGCAACCATAGGCACCGACTTTCCCGTGGGTGCTCAACCTACCCCCCTACCCCCAGCCCCACCCCCACTCCACCCCTTCCATAAGGCCCCGCCCCTTCTCTGCCTCTTTCCACCCCCATTCCAACCCCTTCCCAACTCTGCCCCCTCCCTGCCCCATTCAACTGCTTCCCCAAATCCCTGCCCTGGACTTGCCTCTTCCATGCCTTCTCCCCTGAGTGTGACATGTTTCCTCCCCCGCCCCCCAGTGTGCTAACGTTGCCAAACAGCTGTTTGGCGACAGCCGGGTGGGAAATGCTGGGAGGTAGGCAGAGGAGTGGGCAGGCAGTGCGCTCAGGGGAGGAGAAGGAGGTGGGGAGGGGTGAGGGAATCTTGGCTGCTGGGGCGTGCAGAGCACTCACTAATTTTCCCCGTGGGTGCTCTAGCCCCAGAGCACCCACAGAGTCGGCACCTATGTGAGCAATGCTGAATTCAAATATGTTTTAAAATATCAAAAACACAACCAAAAACAATATCCTAAAGAATGAGTTATTAGCTAGAAGAATAATTTAGGCATAATTCATGATGAGTGATCATTCTTGCACCTTCCTATGATCCAGAAAATGACTTGCTTCCCACAGTTTCCTTTCGGCAACCTACCATAACAAAACAACCACTGTCTAACATCTCTGAGTATGGGTTAGTTACCTGGTAATAATTACATCTTCCCATGGTAAGAGGGAGAAATTGAGCTAAGAGGTAAACTTTGCTTTGCTGAGAGGATCAGTGGCACAGTAATTCAAACTTCCTGCCAAGTGATGGAAGTAGGGTTTCCATAAAGGCTTTGAGTTAGATCCTCAAGTGGTGTAAATCAGTACAGCTCCACTGAAGTCAATGGAACTAAACTGATTTACATCAGCTGAAGATCTGGCCTTCCAAGCATCACGTAGCATTTTTGCCACTCTCCATGGACCTGTGATTTCCTTTTGCTTGTCAAAGAACCATCTTCATATATTTTATGAGAAGTCACTGAGCATGCAGTATAGCTAATGTGATGGCAGCGGTCTTAAGTCATTATCAGTGGCAAATTCATGAGCTTTTTGGATACTCTACTTATTAGCCAAGCAAGAGGAATTAGACTAAAGATGGGAGTTCAAATGTATAAAAGACAAGCAGGACAAGAGGAAGTTGGCCAGAGACCTCACTGAAGCTATACTGAGGGGACTTAAGCAACAAGAAATCATCAGAAGAACTGTTTACATGTTAAAAATGGAGATACAATACACAAGGACTATGCTGAGAGATCATGTTGGAGCTAAAGATGGCCATTATATTGTGGTAGAAATCTGACAGTAGCCAAAGAGAGCTTTGATTACAGCATGAATGGGCTCTATAGCTACTGTTAGAACTGCAGCTCTTATCAGCCCAGGGTTTTCATGGTTCCTAAGGGCCCAGATCTCTAGCTAAGAAATCTAATTCAACACAATGTTCTAATTTATTTACTTTATTAGCTAAATTTCTAACAAACAACGACTAAAATAAAACGACCAAATATATCAAAGATATTTTAACATACTGGTCCTATATATGTATTGGACAAAATGTAATTATCAAACCAAAAGGTTTATTTCTGGTAAAATAAAGATGTCTTCAACAGATCTAAAATCCTGGAGTCTTTGATTAATATGTTTCTCTCAAACTCTAGATATTGTAATTCAGAGATGGCAAAACCTGTTTAGTTGTCATGTTAATTCCCTCAGCCAATGGAAGATTATATTCTTACGTACACAGATTTTTCAAATGCTGGCCTCCATTTTGCACTTGCCAATATATGCCCCTTCCAAAACAGGAAGCAAAAACAGAGGTTAAATTAAAGCTGGGCTGAATGTTTTTGTTGATCTTACACTAAGGATGTTAATGAGACCCTGGATGTGTTTTCTTAAGCAAAGATGAGTATTTTAAGCATGGAACTTTTTAGTAGTAATTTTTTTTCTATGTAAAATATGAAATTTTGCTAACAATTAAGGAACTAATTAAAGATACAAGTACAAAACATCCACAATTTCAGTTGAAGATGATCAAATGTGCTGAAAGTAAAGAAATAATATTTGGATTTAAATTTTAAAATGTTTAAAATTAAAAATTCATGTTTTTAAATTTACATAAACATCATTTTTATCCATCCTGATTGTTTGACACTCTTACTAGCCTTGTACCATATGAATACAGAATCTGTGCAGCACATTGTCTCATATCTCAGTATATGCATTTTCTCATGAGACAGAGAAATTATTTATGTATAAAATTTGCCAGGGTTTAAAATGCAGAGATGTTTGTTGGGTTCAGGACTAGATTATGGACAACACAATTAACAAATTAGAAACCTGCAGTTTCTTAACTCTGCCTGCATTAGCAGGTGCAGAGGCAATCAGCAGAAATTGCAGACTTTGTGGAACCATGAACAATCTGGCCAATAATACTATTCCAAATACCGCAATCCAGCCACATTGTTTTAATTGGATAACATGACATTACAATGACAGATGGCAACTTCAGTTGAACAGATTCAACCAGCCTGATAACATTCTGCCACTGCTCCTCTGTATAATTTTTGAGATAAAAGGCTACAGATTTTGAGTTTATATTGCTATAATTTCATTCAGAGTTCACACTTACATACCCACTATTCTATTATGAACACAAGAAACATTTAGGGCTCTACACAGAGCTTTTATGCTAGTTTGTCATAATCATGTGACAAGTCAGTACGTGGCTATAGCTTCTTTCCACAGATGTCAGAGCTGAGACCCAGAGCAATTTCTAAAGGACAGCAATTGTCTTGTTATATTAAGGGCCAGTTTATGGCTACTGCAACTACAGACAACTGGAGGAGGAGGAAAGTTGCTGAGGAGACATTCTGCCTGAGGAAATGCACCAAGGAACAACAGCTACTACACCCTTTATAACAGTGCAATATGATATCCAACAAAGCAGTCACCTTCAAGAACTGGCAAGTACAGAGGGAAGGGACAGGACAGGACCCTGGCCATACACTCCACTCCCCACAGCCATAGACTCTTTGGAATGTAGAGAAGTTCAGGTTGCACTAGCCTTTTGCTTCTCCCTTGAATTCAGGGATCTCAAAATAAAAACAAGACCCAAACACTTGCTGGCTGCCTCCTGTGCTCTGTTTGCCCTCACCCTCCTCTTCCTCACCCAAGCAAGAGCACCTACAATCCAGCCCTAAGTTTTTCCCAGCTCTTGTCTGATTCAATGGATGTTAATAATGGACATCTGAGCACTACCTACATTCTACACAGCTTTCTGCTAGTCTGAAAAGCTTTCAGAGAAATGGCTTTGATATTCTGAAAGGGGGTGAAGGGGACTCTGGTTCTTGATGGGGATACCTTTAATCAACAATGATTAGTTCCCTCCAGAGAGTCATTCTGAGTGCTGCAGTGCTCCAAATGCTTTGGTAGCACACTTGGAAGCCACCACTGCAGGGGAGAGATCATAGTGCAAAAGCAATGGGTATGTTCCAAACACTAGGGCCTATAAAACTTGCGATAGCAGGTACTTATATGGCTTCCATTACCATAGTATCTAAATGCCTCACAATCTTTAGTGTATTTATCTTTACAGCACCCCTGTGAGGTACGGAAATACCAACTCCAGTTTAGAGACAAGGAGCTGAAGCACTAGCCTGAGGCTAAGATGGAAGACTATAGCAGAACAAAACATTGAGTCCTGGTCTCAAGTTCCACACCAGCACCCTAACCACCAGACTATCATTCCGCCCTACGCTCTACAGTCTCCAGCCTTTGGTGGGATTGGATAAATACTGTTAACACCACAAATAGTTGCTCACAATATAAAGGGGGACTTTGCTTGAACAGGAAAAAGAAAATGTTCAAATAGATACAAAGTCTTAGTGATTAATTACAGAAAGAAAAGTCAGATAATTCCTGACTATGCCCCTAGGGGCTGCTCAATATGAGGTTACAGTATCCTGATCAATAAACTGGACTCAAAGAGCCCGTGTTATCTGGAGGGACTATTTTTGATGGTGGTGGCCACCAGTGGAACAGGGAACGCAGGGAGTTAGGCTGGAAACAACACAACCACATGGACAGAGCAGTCTTCAGGGTTTAATAAAGTTCCACTTGTTCAACTTAATCTGCGCTCAGCCTTACTCTTTGCTAATGGAACATGGTGGCAGCGTTGGAGCTGTGAGGTCTCTGATGTGCAGCACCTGTCAGCATGAGACAGGGAACTCAGTCTGAAGCCCTTCAGTGCCCTGGATTTTGCAAACACAAACCTAGTCCAGGGATGGATCGGGTGGAACAAGGAGTTTGAGCTGTTCACAGGCCTGGCCATGCAAAGGGAAGATACAGCAGGAAAACTGAATGGTTTTTACCTTATTGGGAACAAGGTGGAGAGGTCTGCAGCACTCTGAAGCTCACCACTGCCAGCGATCCTAGAAGCCCTGCAGCCCTATTGCTTCTCAGAGCAGAACAAAATTGTGGAGTGACATAGGGTTTTCACTAGAGACCAATCCAAAAAGGAGGGGATAAACCTCTATGTTACTGCCTTACGCATGCTGGCTGCAACATGCAATTTTGGGGACCTGACAGACTCCTTAATTTGTGACAGGCTAGTCTGCAGGATCACTACCTGCAGGAGCATTTGCTTGGGGAACGTGATCTCACATTAAACAAAGATGCTTAGACATGGAGTGTGCAGGGGAAGCCTTAAGAGAACGGATGAAAGCAATAGGAGGCACACCCTCAAATACATGGGGTGATACAACAGCAAAAGAGAGCAGGTGCCAGGGTTCCATAACCATAGTGAGATGCATTCACTCTGGGAGACAGCAGAAGTGGATAAAGGAGAACTGCCCAGTACTAGAACAATGTTCCAAGGAATGTAGTAAGTTCCACAGAGAGAGAGAGTTTGCTAGATACTGAGACAGGTGACAGAGAGACAGAGTTAGGTCACTCCCGATGTGGTCATCTGTTGAGGAGACCAAGCTACCTCAAAGACTATGTAACCAGCTGAGTCTGTGATAAAGACAGAACTGCAACGCGACTACAAGCGAGCAACTTCTAGCTGAAGGGACACAGGGTAAGGATCTGGGCATCATTCTATGTTTATATTAAATAGGGAAGATGTACCATGATCAGTAAAACTCGATTCAGAGGTCCCAGGTTTCCTGGGGACTGTTATTAAGGGGACAAAACAGGAAAACAGGGAGCGAGGGAGTTAGGCTAGAAGCAACACATACAGATGGACAGAACAGCACACAAGATTTAATAAAGTTGTTCTTGTTCAACTTAATCTGCACTCGGCCTCACTCTTTGCTAATGAAACAGGTACAAGGCTATTCTTGTCTCTCGGGGTTCCATGAAACTAGTACCCAAGATTTCCCTGTAAGTCCACCCTTCTGGTAAGGGAAAGTCATAGGCTCTTGGTTACACAAGTCTGGGCTTGGCTTGACTCTGGTATTCTGGGTGTCATTTGGTAGCCATATTGGGGGCCCTTCAGTGCTGTCCCGTGGCTGGCTGCTCATGCTGGTGGCCACATCTTCCACTTAACACACAGTCTCTCCTCCTGCACTTAAGAAACTACATGACTTCTCTAGTTACCTACAAGGACAGGGGTGTGTATGTGTGTGTGTGTACCCACAAGAGCAGGTGTGTGTATGTGGTGCTTGCTTGGAATTAGATGAAAAGAGCTAGCCAGCACTTGTGGGGGCAGACAGACCTCTCAGTCACTCTCCAGTGTCAGATTTCATTTAACATAAAGTCTCTAGCTGTTGTGGTTGTGAAGAAAACCTTCAAATCATGAAGTTAGTGTAACTGATGCAAAGATGCCTGCCTGAGTTTGCACAGAGCCTAAAATAATAATGCTAAGGGATGAAGTGCCCCATTCATTTCATTAGGGGCTATCTCAGCTGCCAATGAGGATACTTTAAAGGTCAACATTGTTAACTATTTCACTTCTTATCCAAGCATGAACAAAAGGATAGAAAACACAATCACTTCAGTGGTGCTAGATGGAATTTGAAATAGGAGAGAGAGACAAAGAAAGAAACATTGCTGGAACTTGAGCCAGGATGTTCCAAGTTAGTTGGGCATGATAGGTTAGGCTGTTATAGATTTTTGTTGATGATGGTGCTGTTAAAGATCCATGAGAGGACCGGTTTAGCTTCTCTTGTAACATGGATACGCACTCAGCTAACATTCTACCACGCTCAGTTAAAACAAGATTTCCACCAGCTCCACTCAGAAGGCTAAGAGAAAAATATATCTTATTTTTTCAGCATTTCTTCCAGTCCCAGCTGGAACCAAGAAGCACTGAGGTGAACGTTCACTGTGAATTCACAAACGGCACTACGCTGGCTATCCCAAAATGGCAGGCAAAATGATCTCAGTCAGCCCAGCCTGTAAGCTAAGGACAACATCAAGACCAAGATGTCTCAGGGTTGGGCACCTAAAATCAGTGCCCTCTTTTGAAAATTTGGCTGTAAATGCTTAGGGATTCCAACCTTCAGCTACTGGAAAATGTGGACATACATTTCTCTTCTACTGAGCTCTAAAACTAGCCACACTCAGATGTCTAAAGCAGTATCAAATTCCACAGAATAGTGGGCTGCCACATAGAACACCAACTCCCTTGAGCATTATCTCTGGGATTGAAGCATGGCTGCAAAATGCAGGTGTTGTGCTGGGAAAGGAGAGAAGCAGTTTCTAAGATACCATATTTAGGTATAGCTCCTTTAAGTTCCATTGGTAAGAAAATACTCTGTTTTCTCCGCTCTAGATGTACAGTTTAATACATACTATAGATGCTTGCCTCTGATTTCCTGGCAAAAGCTTTCGTTGGACATACGACTGAGTTACTGAAGCTTCCCTCAGGCGGAGAAAAGTTGAAACATATTAGAATCATAAAACTCAAATGTTATGAATAAAAGGTTAAAAAAAGATTTACAAGCTCCTTGCACTTTCTAAGCATGATGCAATTTAACTACCATTTGTCTGCAGGATACAAACAAGAGGGACATTTGGCAGAACATAACATTTGGCACTTCCATCCCATCTTTCATCTGAGGATCTCAAAAGCACTTTATAAACATTGAGAGCCCCATTTCTTTTTCACACCGGTTTTATACCAGCACATCCACATCTACTGCACTAGAGTTACTCCAGATTTACTCCTGTGTACGTGAGAGGAGATGCAGGTTCTACATCTACAAGACGTGCAGGAACACAAAGGATTAAATTAGATTTCATGGTCCTAATTCTGATTCCTGTTTTATATTGGGATAACTCCACTGCCTGCTTTACAGTGGTAAGAGAGAGCAGAATCAGTCTCCATGGTGCTAAGTGCATTTGAGATATGAGAAACAGATACTGGGGGATCTGAAACTCTGGCTATTCCAAGTTAGCTGGGTAAGATAGGCAGTTATGGATTTTTGCTGATTATGGTTCAGTGAAAGATTATAGAAAAGACCCATTTAGCTTCTCTTGTAGCATCACAGGATGTTTGTTCAGTTCATTTTCCACCATGCTCCTTTAAAACAAAATATTAAAGTTGGAAAAAATGAGCAGGCAGTTGGCAAAACTTGGCATCTGACAACCTGGCAGCAGTTACCATATTACTGAAGTGTATTTACAAATGTTGGCCTCTTCATCCGCAAGGGAATGCCATAAAAGTACTGACCCTAATCTCTCCCTTCCCAGACACACCAGTAAGCCCTTGCTCCCAATCACACACTCCCTTGCCTTGTTTAGGTGAGGAAAATTTGAGAGGCTTTAGTGTAAACTGGGTGCAGGCATTTTTATCACCATGTCAGCTAAGCCCTGTCAATGCTAGCACTTCCACCATTACTGTTCTTGGTGGGACTGAGTTGGTGGAAGCAACACCAGGAGACTATAGGAATAGAAAGCAAATCTAGCCAAAACCAGACCAGAACGAGGAGGTTCTTCATGTGACTTAAGGCTACTATATAGGTATATGTATACATATAAAGCCATCTGATTCGGTTCTCACCTACTCTGTGTCACAGTTTCAGGGCAACTGCATCTGTATTCCATCTCTGTGGTTACCAAGAGTGACCACTTTTAGGCTTCTGGTTCCCAGCTGTCACCTCCATCTCACTCCCTCCTGATTGGGGTAACTTTATGGCTGCACAGCTCCCTGCCTACACCGAGATATCTCCAGACTGCCTAAAAGGCTTGCATCTGAGCTTTTCTTTCTCTCCAAGGGCTATGACCAGTATATTGCCCATAGTTTCACACAGCTCTTTTAAGCAAGCATTTTAATCCTTAACGTGAAAGCATTACAGAGAAAGCATAGAAAATAATAAAAGAACCTATACACATGCTAAAAGCTTACCAGAGGTCACCTTCAACTCTAACCTTGGATGCTGGCCGGAGTCAGTCCTTCAAACCCCATAACTGAGCTTTCCCTGTGGTTACAAGTTCATAACTGTCTCAGATTCAGAACCAGAACACTGACTGGACAGTTCAGCCATTCCTTTTTACACCTGAGGCCTTTGATCTCCAGTCTCCAGGACCAGACAATGACCCACTCTCCTCAGCATAGATTTTTGCATAACTGGCTGGGTTTTTGCATAACCGGAGGTAGGGAATTTGTATTAATCTCTCCCTAGGTATTCCCCAAGAAATCCACTTCACACGTATTATCCCAAAAGTCCATTCTTGTCTGACACATTTTCAACAGAGTCCTTTGAACTCCCAGGCTTCACATCACACCTCCCCACTGCCCCTCAACAATATATAAACTTTACACAAGTTTTTTTCAAGGATATTGCAGGAAATTGCCATATCTGTCATGCCCTGGTTTTACATCAGAGTAAATCCATTGACCTCAAATTTAGTTACTCCTGATTACACTTGTTGGAACAGAATCTGGCCCATACCCCATACAGTATTATATTCAACATTCTATCTATTACCAAGGAGTAATAACAGAGTAATTTTAGGCCTTCTGTTAGGTTAACTCTGCAGACCATAACAGTACAATGCAATGCTCTGTGAATAAATCAGTTGGAATAGGTACAATTTCCTGGATTGATACCTGTATTTCTTTCCATTCATATAATTTTTGATGATCACACCTTTACTGTTATCCAATTTAGATTATCAGAGCTAAATTCAGTCCTGAATAGATAGACAATAGATATGGCTCCTTTTGACATTAATGGAGTGTCACCCCCATACATCAGGGTTAAATTTGATCCGGGCACTCATCTGTTTACTGTAAGATATAATTAGATCATGTTCAAATTTATTTATTTATTTGCAGTTATTACTGATCCAGATTATTCCCTCAAATGTGTGTGTGGAAGGGGCCCTCCAAATTCATATATCTCCTCTCCCATGCAGAAGGGGTGCTCAGACAACTGCAGAAAATGGTCCCTGCTCCCGATGCAGAACCCACATGGAACACGCAGAAGCCTCTCTGGTGGGAGGGATAGCTCAGTGGTTTGAGCATTGGCCTGCTAAACCCAGGGTTGTGAGTTCAGTCTTTGAGGGGGCCATTTAGGGATCTGGGCAAAACAATTGGGGATTGGTCCTGCTTTGAGCAGGGGTTGGACTAGATGACCTCCTGAGGTCCCTTCCAGCCCTGATAGTCTATGAGTCTATGTTGGTTCACAATCAGCCCAGTGGGAGGGGCTGGTGAATGGGCAGGTCAGGAGGAATGGCTGTTGTAGTGCAATTAGCAATCCACTCCTGACTGCTTGTTCTGTGCAGGATTTAAGCAGACCCAGTGTGGCAACACTGTAAAACACAGACGATAGTCCTCCATCTAGGAGCTAGAGAGTCAAGGATAGCTAGTGTCTGTGTGCTGCCAGCATCCCCAATAAGCACAAAGGGGGATTGTGGCACCTTAGCGACTAACAAATTTATTTGAGCATAAGCTTTCGTGGGCTACAGCCCACTTCATCAGATGCATAAAATGGAACATACAGTAAGAAGATATACACATACAGAGAACATGAAAAGGTGGAAAAAGAGGCTAATTAATTAAGATGAGCTATTATCAGCCGGAGAAAAAAACTTTTGTAGTGATAATCAAGATGGCCCATTTAGACAGTTGACAAGAAGGTGTGAGGATACTTAACGTGGGGAAAGAGATTCAATATGTGCAATGACCCAGCCACTCCCAGTCTCTATTCAAACCCAAGTTAATGGTATCTAGTTTGCATACTAATTCAAGCTCAGCAGTTTCTCATTGGAGTCTGTTTTTGAAGCTTTTCTGTTGCAAAATTGCCACCTTTAAGTCTGTTACTGAGTGGCCAGAGAGGTTGAAGTGTTCTCTTACTGGTTTATGAATAGCTGAATGCTGTCTCTACTCCATTGCATGGAATAGTACTTGTAGGGATATATATCATTCCCCATAGGACCCCAGTGATCGCACCCTCAGGAACTCAGGGTCATGCACTATCAGGGGGTGGGCAGCTTAGTGCCCGACTTGGTTTCAGGCACAAGTCTGCCACATGGATAACCTCCACAGATTCCCAACGATCCACAGGTTTGTAAATAGGACAAACAGAACACCACGGAGGTTATCTCCCTCAGGAGGCTCTCCCATAGATTTTTCTGCAGGACAAGTAGATTGGGGTCATTATTACTGTTAATTATTACAATCAGAATCATGACCACGTTGTGCTAGGCACTGTACAAACATAAATAGAGATATACTTGACACATTTTGAACACATATTTAGGGTACATCTACACACCAAAAAACTCCCCACAGTAGCAAGTCTCAGAGCCTGGGTCACCTGACTTGAGCACACGGCACTTGAACTGTGGGGTTAAAAATAGCAGTATAGACATTCGGGTTTGAGCTGGAGCCCAGACTGTGACCCCCAGCAATGGGGAAGGTGTTGGAGCCCAGGCTCCTGCCCGAGCCCAAACGTCTACACTGCTATTTTTAATGCTGCAGCACAAGTCCCACAAGCCTGAGTCAGTTGACCCAGGCTTTTGAGGGTGTGTCTACATTGCAATAAAAAACTTGCAGGTCAGCTGACTCAGGCTCATGGGACTTGGGCTGAGGGGTTAAAAATTGTAGTGTAGACATTTGGGCTTGGGCTGATGTCTAGGCTCTGAGACACCCACTCCCCCCCCCCCATGGGGTTTCAGAGTGCAGGCTCTAGCCTGAGCCCGAATGCCTACACTGCAATTTTATATGCAATAGCCACCCCCCCCCCTGCCCCAGCCTGAGCCTCATGAGCCGGAGTCAGCTGACCTGGGTCCTGGGTCTTTTATCACAGTGTAGATGTACCCTGAGACTTGCTACCGTGGGTAATTTTTTGCTGTGTAGAGGTACCCTTAAGGGCACATCACTATTCAAGTAGTGTTCATAATATAGGGTAATTCTTAGGGTACAGTGCCATCTTGTGTGTATGATGAATATAGCACATGAACACCTTCCTGCATGGATATTGAAGTGTATGAGCCAGATTCTCATTTTGTGTAAATCGGCATAGCTTCACTGGTTTCACTGTTACTATGCTGATTTACACCAACAGAGTATATGGCCCTACATATTTAAAGTGCAGTGTTGGCTACATAGTGCCACTGTAAAAAATAACCTTGTTATTGTATGGAGTTGATCTGTTTCTTGGGAGACTTCTTAGTCATATCTGCCTAAGTGTACAATCACAGAACCATAGGGTTAGAAGGGACCGCAAAGGTCATCTAGTCTAACCCCCTGACAAAATGCAGGATTTGTTGTGTCTAAACCATCCAAGGCAGATGGCTGTCCAGCCTCCTTTTGAAAACCTCCTGTGAAAGAACTCGCACGACTTCCCTAGGCATTCTGTTTCATTGTCCTACTGTTCTTAGAGTTAGGAAGTTTTTCCTGAGATTTAGTCTAAAACTGCTATGCTGTAGTTTGAACTCACTGCATCTTGTCCTGCCCTCTGTGGCAAGAGAGAACAATTTTTCTCCATTTTTTTTATGGCCGCCTTTCAAGTATTTGAAGACAGCTATCATGCCTTACTTCTTATCTATGTGGTGTAAACCAAATAGATACAGCATTGCAGGGCCAGTAGTTTTGCAAAAGAAGAAGTGTTCTATTGAACTTGTGCCCCAACAGGTGATCAATAGCCTTAGGGGGATACACATCTATAATAGCACAACCACATGACAGCTCCAAAATGAAGCAGTCAGCAAGAAACCTCCCTCCACCTCTGGGCAATGAAGCAGAGGGAGGACTGGTAAAGCTTCTCCTGACTATGTGAAGCCACCTCACTCACGGGGAATCATTTTGTCCCCATGTCACCATTACCTTTTTCCCATCTCCCTAAAGGTGGGCCTGTGGAGGGTTACTACATTCCCTCTAGGAGATCCATAAGAAAAGGAAGGGAGCAGGCTTTCTAGAGGAAAACCATTCTGGAGGCATGTGTCAGGAACCGGGGCATGTGCAGTCAGGTTCAGTGGTTAGACACATAGGCAGTCGGGCCAGAGGGGTCAAGCCAGATTCAGTAGCTGAAGTCCAGAGCCAAGGGTCACATCACACCACGGTCAATCGCCAGGAACCAGTGTCTAGGGCTGAGCTGGAGTCAACAGCCAGGAATCAGAGTCGAGGGTCAAGCCAGAGTCAATAGCCAGGAACCAGGCAGGGTCTGTCTCAGCAGCAAATCATGGTTATGTCTTGTTGCACACATGACTTCCCGGTACTCTCTCCAGGCTTAAATAAAAGAAAAGAAGTACTTGTGGCACCTTAGAGACTAACAAATTTATTTGAGCATAAATAGTAGGCTTAAATAGTAGGTCTGGGTCAGTCAGATGTCATGGCAGACCCAGATTCGAGTCCCATGAATTATAACAGCATGGAGTCCATTTGTATGCATTCACTCTGAATCCTCTTTCAGGAGCAATGTGGGCCATTTGGCATCAACTGGATGCTCCCTAGCATCAGTCCACAGCCATCCTCCATAGTGGGAGGATGAGTCTTCTGTGCCCTCTGCCACTATGAAAACTAGAGTTAGGATTTATTTTAATTCAGTGATTTCCAAGCTGTGGCCTATAGCGCACTTGCTAGTAGCTTGCAGATTATATGGTAATAGTTCCTTTTTATTTCCTATTGGTACATCATGTTAAAGATGTCTAAAAACAAAACTTTTCCATGTGAGCAATTGGTATAGTTGCAGTTGGCAATGACTGCCATATTAATGTGTGTAATAAATACAAAGGCAAAAGGAGAGTATATATGGAGTGAGACAGTTGATGGGGGAGCTGAGATGTGCAAGTTCACAATAAAACCCCAAACCGTATGAAACTCATTGGGCTTTGGATTTTATTACAAGCTAGAAATTCAGATCAAGTTCCCGGAAAGGTTTGCTAAGGTGCATGAACCCTTCTAGGGAAAACCTCTCAGCCACTGTATCGTTTTGCAAACTTTGCATGGGGTTTGCTGAGAAACCATTTTCAATTAAATTTGTCTCAATCAAACCTATAAATGAAAGTGAAGCTCCAGAGCAGAGCTGGGGATGGGGGGATGGAACTGAAAACCCACTGTGGATCAAAATCAGAGGGGAAATGCTTGATTTGTGCAAAACAATATTTCAGAATTTGCTCCCTTCTAGTGGAAAACCTGGAGGACAAAGAGAATAGCAAACTCCCAGAACAAAACAGGTTACTCTGCAGTCCAAGATAGAGACCTTCAGTCTCAGTTATTACCATTTATTGTCACTTTGCCTTACAATCAAGGTTCATTGAAAGTATATCTACACTGCAATTGGAAATATGATTGCAGATGAGTAGGCAAAGCTGCACTAACTTTAATCTAGTTAGCGTGCAATGAGGACACAGTGGCACAGACTCTGGTATGGGCTAGAAACACATGCACCTACCCAGGGTTATGGCTGGGCTTGTCCCACTCACGCTGTAGTCAGTGCAGCAGCATCTTTGCTGCTATTTTTAGCTGGGCTAGCTAAACTAAAGCTGGTGTGGGTGTGCCTACATGAGTTGCAGTCACACCTTGGATTGCACTGCAGTCGTATGCTGAAGTGCCTTACTAAAGTAGGGTGTAGGTGGTGCTGAACACAGAAGAATGATTAAACAACACTCTGATACTAAAGTTTTACACTGCCATCCAATCCCCTAGCATCTAAATGCCTCCCGTGTCAAATCAAAAGTAATACTGAAATCCTTAGTGGACTTGATAGACTCTTCATAGACTCTGTTAACCCCATTGTGGGGTAAAAATGCTGGTTGGGGTAGGTTTTTAAAAAACACACATTTTATTAATGTAGGTTTGGGGCAGGTTGATAGAAGAAGTGACTGTGTAAGGACTGTAAAATATTCACAAAGAAAGGCCAAATCCTAACAATTACTTGAAAAGAGCTTCAGAGCTTAGATTCAGTGCAGTTTTTATTTTGCCAACTTTCACCATCTCAATTAGTTTCTGTTTCTTCCAGTCTTCTCTTACATCCCTAATTTCCTACTTTTCTTTCTCTAGGTCTTTCTCCTGCTTCCCATTCACCTTCTTCTCTTTCAGCTGTAATGTGATTGCTAAAATGGGTGCCATCCCTTCTTCCTACTACTGGAAAGGGCACTTGATAGTGACCTGTTTCATCTCAGCATATGGAGACAAATTCTGTACTCAGGACTCTGACATTCTCCCAATTTGTTACTCATGTCCCTGTTCTATTTTAACTCTCATAGGTTTCCTGTAATGCCATTTGGGGTCCTCTAACAAAGTACATTGTCCAAATAGAAGGCATCCTTGGGGTGAAATATTTTGCACATTTAAAAACCTATTGTTATTTACTACAGCTATTCTCTCCATCCCTCTCCCTGCCTAATATCCTGTGAAATTCTAATCCTGACAGAGTCCTTCACACAGGTCAAATAATATTTCCCAGGTCTCTCAGAACTGCCTGAGTCTTACCAGTGGTAAGATAGAGCTGCTACCAGTAGCTCCTTCATGACACTGAGATAAACTATTCCCTTCATCAATCCAGATAAGTGACATGAAGCTGCAGGTCTATCTCTTCGGGTGAAGCACCTCAGAGGGATCACAGACTCCAATTCATCTTTTAATGATCATATTAGCTCTGTCACTTGGCAGGTGTTGTATCACCTCAGGAACATTGCAAGGTTATACTACCTCTTACATGAAGACTGAGTGACTCATTCATGCTTTTGTTACTTCCTCCCTGAATTCCTGCAACTGTCTTTGGCGGTTTTCCAGCTGAAAAATACATAAGTTACACTCAACCCTCGACCAGCATTTTAATTCAAACCAAAATTTCCTCTCATAGATCACCTGCATTACAGTGCCCGCTACTGATTTCCCCACATTTTTAAATGCTACTGTTAAGACATTTCATGAACTTAATACACATTGGGTCATATTCAACTTGGGATATTGCTGGCTTCTGCCTAACTTCATGAATTCTAGCAGTGGAAAGTCCACCGATGGGGAAAGCTGCTGCTGCAATCATCTCTCCACTGACATGCACATAAGGGGTCAGCACAGCCTCCGAAGTGAGCAGTGATGATCAGGAATGGTGGGTGCAGGGGAAGCACTGGTTCTTTAAATACTTTTCACAACCACCCCCTTGGAGTGCCTATGGAGTTCTGACTATAACCTAAAACGGTCTCCTGCTCATGCAAAAGCCTAACAAAAGACAGCAGTGATATACCGTATTGTGGTGCAGAGGCCAGGGTAGCATAGGGAGGTGTGCTTCGTTGTTCTAGTTCTGTTCCCTATCTGTACAGCTAATCTGAAATTCTATGGCCTGTGTTGTGCAGCAGGCCAAAGCAGATGATCACAATGGTTCCCTTTTAGCCCTATAATCTATGAATCGTGGCTGCTAAGATCACTCAGTTTCACTATAAATATTGAACAAAGCAAAATCCAGTGATTTTGGAAAGGATTGATCCTCACTCTTATTTCTGTGGTGATGAGCAAACCTCAGGTTTGGTCAAGAATCAAAAAGTTTAGATGCGTATCTGAACTTTTCTAAATCTAGAAAAGGTGGTTGAAAATTCAGGAGAGAAGTATTTCCAAATAGATTTCCAGTACATCTCAAGTTCTGTCTGCACTGGAAATAGCACAAAAATAAATGTTTTCACAACATTTTATTGTTTCCATTGCTTGTACCGGATGCTGGTAAGAATTTTTAGAAAATATACATTTATCCTAGAAGATCAAGCATGAGTTTTGGGTTGGTTTTTATTATACCAGAACAGCTATTTTAGAAACATTGCTTTATCTTTGAGGTTCTCTATAAGTAAGAGGTATTCTGTCTTCATGACCTCAGTCTTTGGCTTTTCTGCTAGGACTGATAAGAGTCCCAGTTAGTACCATATGTGGTTTTGTGATGAGGACACCTGCTATTCACTGGGAACTCAACTGAGATTGCCAAACTCATTCCCTGTAAACCACAAAACAGATGGTAAAGACTTTTGGTCACTCAGTACCAAAGCTAGATTTGGCCAAAATAGGCTACATTTTATCCAGCAACCTAGAGTACCATGGTTCCTTCATCCTTAGTTTTAATACTTTCCTAGCCCACTTCTGCCTGCCACACTAGAATTTCAAGTCCTAATTTGGCTATATATTATAATTATTACAAGAAAAATATTTTTAAAAAGAGACTGGATTTTTATTTCAAATAAAGCATGCCAAAATTAGGAGGTGTCTCTTCACAGGTGCTGCAATGGTTCTGAGAAAGAAAATATACCCAGCTTGAGTGACACCAAAAGGGACTGCAAATGCAAGCCAAGCATTTCTTGTCTGCTCCAAATTGAAAATGCAAGCAAGTATATTCTAATAGCAGACAATCTTCCTGCTCCACCTGTGAAGCCTCCATGCTGCAAAGGCATTCCCTCCTATAGAAGATGACTGGATGTAGTCCCTCTGAATCTTATCAGCACCACTCTATGTGTCTGTCAGTGAGGGATCACTAGAAAGTAACAAGAGCTCTCAAGCAAATAAATAAGACATGCAACCTTTGCATTCCTTTATTCTCTAGGAGGAGACTTGAACTTAACTCTGCACCTTGTCCTTCCCCTAGACTTTTGAGCCAGCTACAAGTCTGCGAGAGAAAGTTTGATTGTGTGGTTGAGATGCAGGACTGGGAGTCAGGAGATATAGGACTTATTACCGGTTCTGCCACAGACTTCCTGTCTGACCCTGAGCAAGTCAGGTGTTAACCTCTCTGTATCTCAGTTTCCCTGTCCACAAAAAGGGGATTATAATTACTTGCCTGCTGCAAAATGTTTCAATAATTAATTTATGTTAATATATGAACTGCTTTGAGAGCCTATGACAGGAGTCATTATAGAAATGCCAAGTATTCTTATTTTCCAAGAAAACACAAAAGCGTCCAAACATTGACAGGATATTTTTAGATGCTTTGCAACTCTGGATATCTCCTTTTTTCCAGGTTTCAGAAGACCATGTCCAACATCTGAGAGCTAGGCTTCCCTTCTCTAAAATGACTGCTAACTGTGTTTTCAAGTGGAGATAAAAGGAAAAGGGACAGTGAAGGATAGTGGCGGCAGTTTGGAGCAGTCTCTTGTGGCTCAGCCTTGGCCCTCTCATCTCACCTAATGGCAGAGTGACTGCCAATGTTTATTTGGCCATTCTCATTCACCAGCTGCTCCTGTACCATGTTGTTTTTCTTTCCAGATGGCAGCATGATGTTCCACGATAAAACTGACACAAAAAACAATGCAAAATTTGTCTAAGAGAGGTTCAGCAAGCATGAGAAAAACATCTGATATCTCTCAGAGCTAGCCAAGTTGCCTGATCTTGATGCCAGAGTAATTATGGGATGATTTGAACAGAGGGTATGAAAAGAAAAGCCACTGCCAAATTTATCAGGTATATTTCTGGAGGAGCAAAAAAATTAGAGCCTCTACTCACTTTTTGGCTCTGTGACAAAATCAATCACTGCAATCTGAAAGGCTCCCAGAAGTCCCATCTATTACCAGAGCCTTGTGGACTATTACATGCTGGCTAATTAATGGTCTGCTTATTATATATATATAATTCAATCATGCTGTGACCTAAGTCAGAGGAACATTGATATTATCTAAACAACAATATTGTCCTGGGTTCTGTGTTTTATTTATTGATGTTTTCTTTAAAAATACTGAATAAAGGTTAATATTTAAATGTTAACTTTAATAACTGCCTCCCAAGCCCTGAGTTAAAATGCTACAAAAGAAAGAGGCACAACCCAAGTCTTAGTCTTACATTTTTCCTAATAATTATCAGCCTTGCTCTTGGAACTAGCCTGAATGGTATTAGAACATTTTCTCAATGTTACCCAGCATATTATATAGGCATTTCTCCTAGCAAAAATAAACATGTACTTACCGTATGTTTTTCCTTCCTCTAGATTCCCACTGCTTCCTGTCTTTTAGGCCGCGGTCTTACAATCAGATTCCTGCGCTCCTCTGGAACCTTACTGATATTAATAGGATCTGCCTTTGCACCTGCATGGAGCTAATTGCAGGCCTGGGGTGTTAGACTGTAAACTCTTCAGGACAGGGACTCTGGTTATGTCCAAGCACTTTGTCAGTGCTAAACTAATAGCTATAATAACTACCACCACCACTGGGAATCATGAGGCCTTATGGTTCAAGTACAGGCTGAGAAGCGGATTTATTTGAGCAAGTTACATGACCTCATTGTTCCTTAGTCAATGCAACTAAAGAAAGGAATGCTGAACATTAAGGTTGCAGTGTAGTTCTAGATGTGTCGGTCCCAGGATATTAAAGAGACAAGGTGGGTGAGGTAATAGCTTTTATAAGAAGGTATAAGAAATCAGGCAAAAAAAGATATTACCTCACCCACCTGGTCTCTCAAACATTAAGGATGTCACTGAAAATCAGATGCTGCAATGTAGCTAAAATGGTTTGGATGAACTGGGCACAGGAGGAACTTGCTTGAACCTGGGCTGTCCATATTCCAGGGGAGTGCCCTAACCTGCAGGCTAGTCATGGATCTCTTTCTCACACACATACCCTGGCCTGGAGAAACTGTCCTTGAAACTGGAAGGTTTCCATCAAAGGTTTCAACAAATGCATTTTCTGAAAAAAGGGTTTTGTCAAAAAATTCCTGATGAGCTCTACTAAAAATCACAAGATGTTTTAAAAACAGAGACTACATTATGTTTTGGGGGGTGATTTTAGCCCTTGCCTGGCCCACCCCCAAAGTGTGTATGACAACTGCAGTGTAGCCAACTCTCACAAATTAATAGCAAGTAAGATGATGTTGACTCTTGTTGCAGGAGCTTTGATGAGGGGACCCCAACCAATATCAGGGGCCCATTGTGCTAGGCACCATACATAGTAAGAAACTGTCTCTACCCTGAAGAGCTTACAAACTAGTGTCCAACACAGTGGTGAATTTGTGATGTCAGAAGTGGAACTCAGACTTGCCAAACTCATTTCATGTAGGGGCCACCAACCATCCATTCAATGGGAACAATAACAACAGAAAGTCAAACTGGTGATTTCCAGGTTTTCAAAAATTCAGAAGGGACTATTGTAACCATCTAGTCTGACCTCCTATACAACACAGGCCATAGGACTTCCCCCAAATAATACCTAGAGTATATCTTTAGAAAAACATCCAATCTTGAGGTGAAAGGCTCTACAGCATGTTAGCAACACCCTGCAACATCCAGGCTCCAGAAATGTTAACGTTATACCTTTGAGAGCAAGGCTTGCATTCTGGAATGGTAAGTGTATTAAATCATGTTCTGACCTTTTTGGAGCTCACACAGCCAGGATCATCCACTCTGGCAACACAGGCAAAATCTCCCACAGGCTGTTCTTGAAGGGGCAGCATGCATTAATCAAAATATAAATACTAAAAATTCAACATGAATACATCATCAAAATACAATGTTTTACAATATAAAATCATAACAACAATAACTCAAAGGTCCTTATACTAACTTCTATACATATACGTACATTATTTTTCACCCCGCAACGATCACTAGCAGAGGTCTAAGTCCCAAACTTCATATCCATAGCACAGATCTCTTCCATTTCCACTACAGGAGTAGTTTGTAGGGGGAAAGCATGATGTTATCCTCTGTGTGAACTAGCCCATACAAGGAGACAAAATACACACCGTGGAAGTGTTTTACTCGTGTAACCTACACAGGAAATGCTATGTTTGGACTAGCCTACCTGAGCTAGCTAGCAAAGGTAGCAATAACAGTGAAGACAGCATAGCAGTCAGGAAAACCTAGGGCTAAACTCAGGCTATAGTTACACTACAGAGAGTACAGTAGCACAGCTGCACCAATGCAGTCGCGCCGCTGTAGCGCTGCAAGTGCAAACACTAAGCCGACAGGAGACAGCTCCCGTCAACTTAATTACTCCAGCCCCTACGAGCAGTGGTAGCTTGTGCAGATGCTCTAAGCTGATAGGAGAAGCTCTCCTGCCGACATAACGCTGTCTCCACCGGTGCTAAAGTCGGTGCAACTTACATCTCTCACAGGAGAGGCATATTCACACCCTGAATGACATAATTTATACCGATTTAAGCTGCAGTGTGTACGTAGTCTGAGTCTCTGGTCCTGTCGTTTCGCATACCTTTCCCAAAGCTACAGGCCATCGGGTGGGCAAGTCCCTCACCTACCTTCCTTCCCTCCCTACCAAAATCACTTTGGCACCAGTGTGCAACTGCTTGCAGCAAGCTCCAAAATCATGTTACATGCAAAAAAATTGTAAGATAGCAACACCTCCCCTAATCTTCACCTCTCCTCACACAGTGCGTCTGTGAAAGGAAATACAGAAGAAATGGCATTGAACTTCTGGAGCAATATTTCCATGAATGGCTTCCCTAGTACAAATAAGTTAAATCTAGTTAAATACAGTTTCCGCCAATGGTCATTCATATTTGTAAAATGAATTCGTTTTGGCTAAGTTTGTGCCCCTTTTGTGTTCCCTTGTTGCCAATGGAGTGACATAAGTTCAATCAACTTAAAGCAGTGTCCACTTGCAGCGGTGGAGTAATTATGCCGGTGGGAGAGTGCTCTCACACTGACGTAGCACATCTTCACCAGACGCACTACAGTGACACAGCTGCACTGATGTAGCGCGGTACTGTGGACTTGCCCTCAGTCATTCAGTAAGGCAACAAACCCAGACAATCACAGCTCAGCAACACAACATGAATGCACAGTATCGAAGGCTTGCAGAATATGGTTTGCAATTAAACCAAAGAGGTAAACAAATTTCAAAAACAAAATCTGTTAAATACTATTGATTAGTGAATAAATCTGAGGAAATCTGATTTGATTCTGGGATAACCCCTTAACAGAAAGAAAGGCTAACTTGTTCAGGTAAATTGTGTGCTGTGAATTATTTGCTCAGTTCTATTGTGTAGCTCTTTATATTTTCAGTGATGTGTGGTGGAATACCAAATCTCTGACAAAATCTTAAATCTTACTTTTAGTCTTGTTGAGAAGGTTGGGGGGGAGGGGTGAGAGGGGAGAAGCTACTTTCACAGTTTTTATAGCACTACTTCAATTTAAATGAAGATATAAACCAACATGATTCAATGGTTTGCTACCCTCTGCTATTTGTAGATTAGACCTCAATTTGAACACGATTAGCCAAACGTCACAAAGTTTCAATGGTATATATCTTTGTCAATGGAAAAACCCAGCAGTAGCATAACTGATCTCTGTAGTTTCATACCATAGGACATTTGATGTACAACAGTGTTTCTTGCTCACTTGCCTCAGGGAAGGATGTTTTACTACAAAATCATCATCAGAGCATCAGTGCATTGACTATTTCTCAAAAAAATGCATTTTTTTTTTTTTTAGCACCGGCCACCTATCTTGTGCTATAACTCTGTGTATATCTAGGTTCATAAATCAAGTGGTATTTCATACTAGTTTTTGTGGATGATGGCAGGATGCATTTTCATCCCTTTCCCTGGATAAAACATCAGATGTTCTTAGGCAATGAAACAGTTAAGGTCATAGGATTTGCCAAGCATCATGATGTAATTCCTTTGAGTTTACTCATTGCAAAGTGACTTAAGACTCTGGATAATGTTCTCCTTCTTGAGATTCCAAGGGGATCAGAGGACTGTCTCTATAAACAAGATTAAGCAGCAGTTGACTTAACGAAAACTTGACTTTAAATCAGGATGTCACTCTGTCATTGTGAACTTCTCAAGTTCTTCAATGCTTCTCACATAAAGTGCAGCCTCTTAAGTAACATTATAGCTTACAGTGTAGTTATGGTTAAAAAAGAGTGACTGTATAAAAATTGCATGTTCTTACTCAACAGATCTGTTCTCTGTACATATTCAGAAGTATAACTTGTAAGGCAAGTGACAAAAATAAACTTTTACTCCTTTTTACTCATATAGGCCTTGCAGAACTAACAGAGCTAAGAGAAATGAGTTAGATTCTATTCTTGTTCATACATCTTCTACAGAATTGTTAACTAAGATCTAAATGTAACTTATATACATGCAAGTCACCCAGTGAAACACAGTCTCTAAAACTTCATGCTTGTCCAGATACAGCAAAATGTTTTGTTTCTTATTTTGAAGACAGATTCACAGACCCCACAAAATTTGGCACGATTTTTTCTGCCACATTTTCCTATGTGCAAGCCACAAACTAGTCTAAGTCCTAGTGGTCTCAAGTTTGTAATTAATGGTTCACACATTTCTAAAAATAATGCTGCATTTCTCTTCATCTCAAAGTCAGTCCTTGCATAAGTACCATATCCTCCCTTAATAACCACACTAGGGTATTGTTTTGACACTGATACAGAGTGAAGTATATTGGTTCCCTTTTTGGTTAACTTTTAAATTAATTTTAGTATATATCCTCTATTTAATGGCCATTGCAACCTTTGAATCTTATCCCTACTCTCCAAAAATAAAATAAAATAAATTTATTAAGAAAGCAAACGTTAAAGCCAATAAAGACACAGACCCAGAAAGATCTTTTGCTAAATTATCTCAGCATCAGGTGAATATTTTTCTTTGCCCTATTTTTTCCTTTAGGCCAGTGGTTCCCAAACTGGGGTTCATGAACCCTTGGGGATTCACAAAATGTTACAGGGGGTTCTCAGGAAAAAAATTTCCTAATTGCGGCCAGAGCTCTCCATACGGACCCCAGGCAGCACGGGACCAGCAGCCCGGAGCCCCTGGACTTCCAAGGGCTAAGCAGATCAAAGCAAGCATATCTATCACACTAAGGAGATTTAAATTTCAAGACTCCTTATAAGACATGGAAAGGGAGGTGGATATTTTCTGCTGTTTTAAAATTAAATAGGCAGCTAGTATTGTTTTTTAAATTATTATGAAGAACAAGTTTAAGCTTTGTTGTAACGTGTGTTGTTTGCCTGGACTGCTCAAGACCTGAATGCTTGTGTAGGAGGAACTCTTTGAGTTGGCTTCTTAAATACCTTCATGCTGTTTCACATCTGATACTCCTTGATGAAACATAGGAGTCTTGTCTCATAACAGGCTTATTCAAAATGATACAAGCTACGGAAGTGAGATCTTGGAAGAGTGTTGCCGTTTTCATAACCACTCAAAAAAAATCAGCTTGCAATCAATGTTGCCAACTCTTGTGACATTATCACAAGTCTCATGATGTTTGGGGTGAAATCCTGGCTACTCTGAAGTCAGTGGCATTGAATTCAATGGGATTAGGATTTCACCTTAGTGTTTTTCTTAAAGCTCTAACTCCTCGACTCAGCTGATTAAACGAGATTCTCAGCTTTCATTAACACATAAAAGAAAGGATGTTTCTCGTTTTCATGGTTGCAGAAACAGCTTGAAAAGGTGAACTGTTAAGGCTCCAAAATCAGAAGACAAAAGTAACACCCACCCATGTACTATTTTTTAAATCTAATCTTTAAGTCAATCTCATGATTTCTGATGGGCGGATTCATGTTTTTGATTTTTTTTTTAAATGCTTGGGGTTCCCAATACCCTCATGCAGTGACTCCAGAAAACAAGAAATAAGGCCTCAGTTGCTTTCAAAGAACCAATATGGATAAAACTAAAGGTCTGATCTTCCTCTCACTGAAGTAAATATGAATTTTGTCACTGACTACAAAGGAAGAAAGATCTGGTTTTAAATCATCACGCTTCCTTGTATCAAAAACTTACTGAAGATTTACAGAAAACTATCTAGGGACTGGTAGACTTAGGACTCTGACAGTGACTGGTCTCATAACTGGTCAAGAATTTTATCACATTTGAAGTCTGAAAATAAGTGTTTTATTCCCTTGATACAGCTCTGTTTCATATTACAAGCCATGGCCTATTCACCAGAGCTTGTAAAACTTGTTACATGCCATCAAGAGCAGGTGTTGATATATTGGAGAGGGTTCAGAGCAGAGCCAACAGAATGATTAAAGGATTAGAAAATATGCCCTATAGTGAGACACACAAAGAACACAATATATTTAGTTAAACACAGAGAAGTTAAGGGGCAACTTGATTACAGCCTATAATTATCGACATGATGAACAAATATTTAATAATGGGCTCTTCAATCTAGCAGAGAAAGAAGCAACACAATTCAAAGGCTGGAAGTTGAAGCTAGACAAATTCAGACTGCAATAGGCATACATTTTTAACAGTGAGGGTAATCAACCATTGGAACAATTAGTAAGGATTGTGGTGGATTCTCGATCACTAAAAACGTTAAAATCACGATTGGATGCTTTTTCTAAAAGATCTGCTCTAGGAATTATTTTGGGTGAGTTCTATGCCCTATGTTAGACTAAATGAACACAATGGTCCCTTCTGGCCTTGGAATCTATGAATCTGTATCAGAGTCTGTGTTGACAAAGTGTAAATTCCTGTAAATAGCTTTCTTCACAATGACACAGCACTTTGGAATGAATAAATTGAGACGGACAGTGAAATCTGACCTGATTGAATAGAAAGTCTTACAATGGGGAGATGCTTATTAAACTATTTTTCAATTAATGACAGACACTGATTATAATATTTAGGGCCATATTTTGCCCTCATTTACACCTTGCACATCACCCTTGAGTTCAGAATTTTGCCTTTAATATCTTACTCATATTATGGCATATTGTACACCCTACAAATTAGAAAAATTCTAGCTCCAGTTAAATCCTAGTCTCAGTTGCCAAATTCAAGAGATGTTTTTGTACATATGCTACAGGCTTGCCATCCTTGAACCACCATTGGAAGTAAGTGACTGTTACTCTGCTAAAGCAATCCTTCCCATTTAATCAACTCCATTCATTTTCTAGGCTGCGCTTGCTAGACTCAGGCCACTGTTGGAGCAGCGGTTGCAGGTGGATTACACTGCAATCATCCTCCAGGTGGACTTTTCAATACTTCTAGTAAGAGCAGGTTGAACTATTCATTGTGCAGCCCAGCTCCCACAGGCAATGAAACTGGTCTAATAGATCTTTCAATCACTAACTTCTGCCCTGCTAGGGACCCTTCTTTAAGGCAACAATGTGTTCATACCCAGGGCCACTAAAGTTCTAGATAGAGGTTAGTAGATTCTTTCCCTTCCCTATCAAGGCTGCCCCTTATCTTCTCAATTGGATTATATTCTGATCATTGGATTACTTCAAGCACATGCATTATATGTCTGGTTGGTACCTAATTCTTCTTCATATACCTGATTGTGTTATGATTTCCACTCCCTTTTTGCTCCCACATTCCTGCTCTTGTCTATAGGGTGGTCACACCTAATATTTTCCAGTTCTGCCTTTACAATTAGATATCATTGCTGTGATATTCGTAGTATTCCTTCTTTCTATCATTAGTATAAAGAGTACTGAATGCTGCAGTAACTTTAATTGGTTGTAAAGGCTATTGAAATGATTTTATACGTGACCATTGTATATAGAAAATCAGGTTTTTGTTTAAGAAACCTAACACATGCATTCTGACAGTATAGAAAGAGGAAAAAATGGGCTCAATACTGGGTGAGGATACTACTTGGTTTCCCAACAGTGGTTTGTGTACTACAAATTATTTACCCATCTCTTAACTGCTTGAAAAAAGTATGTGTTGAGTTGTCATACATCTGATTCATCACCACATCATGAATAATATATTGCATCCCATATATAGGAAATGTATATACAATTGGGTCCTAAGTCTACCATCAAATCTGCAGTTTTTGTATTTCTGCTTTTTACTGTGACATAAGTGATGGAGAGAGCTCGAAAGCAGCCTCCTTTACTTATGTTACCAGCCACGTGAGTTTCACTGTGCTCCAAATATGTGGATCAAGTCCAATTATTGGGTCATATTGTACTGTTAAATCAAGGTAGAGTTCTGCTTAAAAGTTAACTGAAGAGTTCTGATTAAAAATTGATGCAACTATGTGGCCCATTGCCCTCAGTCTGCATGCGTTATTACTGACATTTGGAAATGTTATAGACATTCATACTCTATTAGTTATAGTTATAATTGCAGCACTTCCTTTCAGAGATAACATCAACACCAAAAAACCGATACAATGGCCATTCCTTTTTTTAGTGAGAGCTGTAAACAAATAGCATGAGCCATATTCATCTTCTGTTAAAGCCTTGTTCTTTTACCCATTTGATCATAAAGGCCTTTGACTGATACACCCTAGGACAAACTGATAATGGCCTGAGCTAGGACTATCGTCTAATAAAAGTAAAGAATTGACTTGTTAATCTCTATTTTGATGTTAATAGAATCTAAGAAGGGGAAATTTATTTGCATAGAGGGTGATGAGAACATACCTAAAATAATGGAGTGCCTCTATAAAATTTCTAAGGCACCCTAGCATGTTTGCTAATGTAATTCTTTGTTTGATTTGTCAAGTAAACACCCCTTTTTATTCTTGCAACACCCCTGTTCCATTAACTATGAGAAAGTATAATCCGAAGAACAATCATTCTGTTACTGACCCACTTGGGTCCTGCTTGCTATTCTTAAAATATATTCCTCTTCAATAGGCATTTCCTGGTCAAGGTTCGTATAAAATCTCATAAAAGTTACCCAAAAGTTATGAGAATTATTGTTCAGGATTCTTCATCACACAATGCACATTTAGGCTTAGCTACTGATATCAGCGATTATGAAAATTTTATTTGAAAATCAGAAGGATGCTCAGCACTTTTGTGGGCAAAGAAATGAGTCAGAACAAGTCAGGGGAACCATTGGAACGGCAAATTACATAGATAAGAATATTCTTGGTGTACATAGCCAGTATAGCTAGAACTTTGGTCGAGATGCAAGCGGGGGAATAGTCCCGCTCTTGTGGGGAACTTTCCTGGCTTCTGCACTACCCCTGTGAAGTGGGCTAGCGAAAGGATCTGAGTCCTTGCTCCCACTTCCTTTACCCAGTGGCCTCCCTGCCCTTGAGGACTCCCCTTCCACTCTCCTGTCTGGCAGAGTCCTCGTAACCCCAACAAGGCTGGGCCCAGGATTCCTGGGGGGCTCGACCCCCAACCCTGCTGTGGTCACCTAGGACAGGGGCTAGGGTGTCCCCACTCCGGGATACTCTCTCTGCACTAGGCACTTCTCTGACCCACTGATCATTACATACAAGTTAAAGCAAATGCAAGTTATTTAATCAACAATTAATTTAAAAAACAATAAGGAAAAATGGGAAAGGTTAAAGGAAACACATCAACCCGCTCTGTGGCAGGGAACATCACAAACAGTGTCTCTGGAATGTCAGGGCAGTTCACAGTCTGTTCCTTGTAAGTCCCAGGCCGCCTTCTCAGGCCCTGGCTTTGCTGCAGGGATGCTGTGGGTTGGACACTTGCTCTGGTGGTGGCCACACGCTCTCAGGCTCTTGGTGGCAGGGCCCTTCTTCCCAGTGTCGCCCCCACCCTGTCCGGGTTATGATCCAAGCCTGGCCTGCAGAGCCCCTTGGCTGAGGCGTCTCCCTGTGATGGGCCTGCTGCCCCGGGTCCCCCTCAGTCTCCCCAGCTGCTCAGCGCACCCAGCTCCGGACTGCTCCAGCCCCAGCTCCACCATTCTATCTCAGCACAGCTGCTGCTGCTCTGCCTCCAGCTCCCTGGGCTGCTTCTTTGGCCCCTCTGGCTCTAGTTGCTGCAGCTCTCCTCCCAGGGCAAGTCTGCTCTCTCTGGGCTGTGCCTCTGGCTTTGGGGCTGCAGTTCTGCTCCCAGGACAGCGTCTGCTCTCACTGGATCTGGCACAGCTCAACTTGGGCCCCTGCTTTCTCCTTAGCTCGGCCCCACTCTGTCTGACCCAGGCAAATCCAGCTCACACGGAGGACGGGACCTCCCTGGCCTCCTGACTCCCTGATTAGCCTGCTCGCCCTGTCATTCAGGCTGACCAGGAGCATTGGCCTCTCCCCATTGTTCCTGGGGTCTGTCAGTCTCAGGGTCCTGATTCCCCATCGACCCTTCCCCCTTTTTAGTACTGGGAGCTAGCAACTAAAACATCCCCACTGAATGTTAGTAAGGGGGCAACAGTCCCCTTACATAGGGAGCCAGATACACGGAGACAGAAATACCACCTACAATCAGATCTATCAATGCCAGATGCTCAGAAAACAAGGGATAAGTGCATAGAAAATGTTCTCAATGGACATCAGTCAAAATCTCCCATTTTCATGTGAAGATCCTCAAAAGAAGAGATTTTGGTCCTTCATAGTAACACGGTAATTGGAAGTAGAAAAGACTCACATTGTAGAGTGAATCCCCAACCCAGGCAGGGCGTATAGATAGTACTATGCATCCATATATTTAAATTCAGCTTGTAGCTTTCTGTGAATTATAAATCTGCTTTCATGCCAGCATGTTGACTTTAGGCATATATATTTCTTGGACCACCACAATTAAAATCCAATACTGAATCTGAGAGTACAAGGAATGGAAAAGCATGATTTGACGGAATATGGGAGATAAATGACGAAGTATGTCTTATAATGAGTCTTCATACGAAACAAAGTGCTTGTACTAGAGGCAAATTCCATTTATGTAATACTCATGATAGGATTCTCATAAATTAAGAGATTTGTTGATTGCAACCCAGTGATTTTCAAAAGTTTTTTAAACAAGGAAAACATGCTTGTACTTCTATTATTATGCCAAAAGAGGGCACTTGAAGGTCTCAGTATAGAGGCCAAAACATAATCAAATCTAGCTGTACATGGATTACTTTTCAGGAAGGTTTCAGAAACGTCTCCTACTTTATGCCAGACTACACAGCAATGTAGAATCTGTCCCCAGACAATGGGCTTTTTCAGACAAACAAGAGTATCAATTCTTTTAAGGGAAAATCATGCTGCAACATGACAGCATCCTGAAGGAGGGGAAAAAACCCCAAACATTATAGAACATGCTTATACACCATCCAAATGCAAAAAGGAGCTTTAAAAACGGACATTGCAATAATAACAATCTTTCCTTTTCTCTTCTTTTGGGATTTTGTTTCTTAAGGGTAACGTCATCTTTCTTCTTGTTAATCTAACATTTGTCAAAGAGTTTAAGGTCACCTACTGCTTTACCTCACCACAATAAAAGGTTAACACCTAGACTTCACCAGTTAGACCCCAATCTGTAAAATCTCACAGTGCCAGGGTGGCATTCAGTGCCTCAATCCTGGTAACAAATGGCTGTGAGTATATCTACACTGCAGTGTAAACCCAGGGTTCAAACTCAGTCTTAAGCCTAACCCCCCTTCCATCTACAAACAAATTGTGCTGCCCCAGGGTCTGAGGATCCCATGGGGGTGGAGGGTCCAAGCATGACTCAAACTGAGACTCAGGATTCAAGCCCTATTGCTTTGCAGTGTCGATGCAGCACCACTAGACTCGCGCTCTGGTAGTCCACTGAAAGTATTCCATAATCCTATGAGCCAACTTTCTTTGTCCTCTGGACAGTCAAGTTTTCCCACACAGCACCACAAACAAAGGGCTAGAGGGGCCCACATTTTGGGAGGGCACTACAAAGTCTGGGATATGGGTGGCTGGACTCAGGACCACATACTGCAGTGTAGACACTGGAGCCCCAGAGTTCAACAATTTCTAACCACCTGGGGTTACAAATGAGTGTAGACACTGAAGCCCTAGGTTAACAAACCGAGGGTTTACTAGCTCAAATTCTACTGACCTTGGGCTTACATTGCCATGTATGCATACCTTGTATTCCCATACAGAACACTTGCTTCTTAAGTGACTCTTTGAAAATGCAGCTTTTATCTAACTGCATTTCCACTGATATGGAGACGTGAGTGTGGAAAATACTCACCACTCATTATTGAGCTCCGCTTGTTAGTTCTGATTTTGATCTTAAGCTATGGCTACATTAGAGAGTTTACAGTGGTGCAGCTGCACCGCTGTCAGCTCTCTATGTAGCTGCTCTAAGTTGACAGGAAAGAGCTCTCCCATTGGCTTAATTCCTCCAGCCCCTGCGTGCGGGGGCAGTTATATTGATGGGAGAAGCTCTCGACTGAAGCCGTAGTGAATCCATAGCCTTAATTACAGTGGTTTTTCTACAGTGGTGTAGCTCCATTAATTTTCATGGAAGTACTCCTGATATACATTGGTGTCAGTGAGGTTAACATTAGGCCCAGAATGGTTATGGACTAGATTCTGCAAGATACTGAGCAGTTCTACTGAAGAAAAATCTGATGATAAATAGCTTTAAAATACAAATGAGTTAATATAAAGTGCAGTTATTTGATGTAAAATAAATTTTATAATGAAAATATTAACTTTGTGCGAGAGTGTCTTGCACTGCCCATATTGGTATTTGGATTGGTTAAAATATTTGGTATTTAGATGAAACCCCCAATGATGAGGAGACATATTACTAAAACAGAGAATTTCTGCTTGTGTATCCTTTCCCCTCATCTATTCAGTTTCAGAGTAGCACACTTTAGGAGACTGGGATCTTGTCTAAAGTGGTTGCCCATCACACACATATTTGTTACAGAAGCAGAAACTAAAAACATTTACGGCTCCAGGTAAAAAGTATTCACTTTCCACACCCCTGTTGTAAATATCCAGCAGAAAGCTCATGCAAAATAAATACAGAGATCTGGCTTTTATGTTATCTTTTCAATCTATCAGCATTCTAATCCTAAATGGGCTTATACATGCTCTACAAGTGAGAGAAAATAGTCTTCTGGCTGTATGAGAAATTTAATCCATATTAAGTCATTGTGTATATTTTTATATTCCTTACTGTAGAGCTAGAGAAAAATGTAGTGTATGCTGATAAGGAATGCAGGGCAGAGCAGTTGATTGAGACCTTGAAGGGAATGTTGGTGGGAAGAATAGAATATTATCGTTTTAAAAGTACTAAATCCAGCGCTTGAGTTTTTCTCTCCTAAAATGTGGAGAATCACAAAAAGACATGACAGGTAAAGAAGAGAGGCTAGGACGATACATGACCAAAAGGAGAATAGGGGAATGATCATGTTTCACAGCTACATGTCTATGTTTCTCAGCAATCTTTACCTGTTATTTGCTGGACCCCCCGGTTTGTCTGCTGGACACTGCTTTTTGGATCTTGTTTTATTTAGAAAAGTCAGTCAGGATTGCATTAAGATATTTCCAGAGCTTACAGCGGGAGATTTCTACATTGTCTTTGTTGCTCAGTTGGATTACATAGCTGCATAGTTCAGCAAAAGAAGTTCTGGATGAAGGAAATTGTCAGATAATGATGGAGGAACAACTAGGTGAAGGATAAAAGATCTTATTACTGCTTATTACTAGGGCTGACATGCCACCTTCCCACCTCCCTCCAGTCTTATGAACCATCCTTTATGTATAGTCTCTCAGTGCCAATGTCTTTTTGTGTGCCACACAGAGTATATGTACTTAAATGGGTCCTATGGACTAGACTCAAACCATGACCACTTCATCTTTCCACAATCAGGGGAGGTATTTGCTATGGTGTGTGTGGGGGGGACACTCCTCCCCTCCCGACCTTGGTTCCCTCCATCCCCCAGACTTTTCATAGCAGCTCACCAGCTGGTGCTGCAGTGTCTCTACTGGGCTTGCGGGGGCTGCTGTGGGGCAGGCTGGGCTCAGAATCCTGATTGGTTTGTTGTCAGTGCTGCCCCCTGCTCCGCAGACCAGCCATCAGTGAGATACCCCACCAATCCATTGCCCTTCTCCCTCTCCAGCATAGGGCTGACAATGCCACCTTCCCACCTCCCTTCAGGATGGGATGAGCCCACTAACCCACCATGAGCAGCTGCAACCTCAGTGGGGAGGTGGAAGCGGGGAGAGAGAAGCAGGATGCTGACGTAACTTCCCGCCCCCCGAATTCTGCTGAAATGATGCCAGTGATTTGCATAAAAGAATTTTCTCATTCAGATTACCTGAAATCCAGATTATTATTCAAAACTTGGTATGTGTATAGTCCTAAATGGGGAAGAACAGAGGGAGGAGTGTAGGAGGGTGGTGAGGAATGTGTGCCTTTCAAAAGAGCCAAGGATTGCATATATAATGGTGCAACATGCTCAGACATATGGGCCTAGATTTTAAAGATTTTGGATGCTTCAGCTTTTGGGTGCCCAAGTTGAGATTCCTTAAAAAGCCAGATTTTCAGTGATGTGGAGCAATCACCCTCTGAAAATCAGGCCCCTCTAGTTGTCTGAAGCTGGATACCCAAAAACACCCAAAAACGTAATCACTAATATTTTTGAAAACTGACCATGTACTACAGTCCATCTTAAAAAAAATAAATCAATGCAAACTAGACACCACTGTTCTAGGGCTCATTTGAATCCCACACAAAACCTGATAAGAAATGAAATGCACTAACTATAAAAATAAATGAAAATAATAATGGCTAAACCTTGAATGGTTTGCAGTTGGTTTTTACTTGGATACTGTAGGGCAGTGGTCAACCTGTGGTCCATGGACCACAGGTTATGTCTATGATTTTCAATGGGGTCTGCACCTCCATTCGAAATTTTTTAGGGGTCCGCAAATGAAAAAAGGTGGAAAACCACTGCTGTAGGGAATGCTCCTGCATTGGCTTGGGAACAGTCTAAGTACCTTAAGAGGTCTTTGGAATGTCGCCTTGCCAGTTTTAAAAATCAGTAATAAAATGCTCCAAGTTGAAAACACTCTCCTGCACATTATTGCATATATTAATACAGCCATCTGTATAAATCACATTATGATATTCCAGAATATATAACCAGGCAACAATATATCTCAGATCCTACAAGCAGCAGGTATTGGTACCTTACTAGAATGGATGTATCTAACAATTTGGGTACTAACAAAACAGTGTTCCAGAATTTTCTATAGTGATGTGGATTCAGGATAAAGTAATTTGTTATGAAAAATAAAATAACAAAGGTAACTGTGGAGTGGATTTCACTTCCACAGGTCTAGCTCTTTGATCAAACACTACGGTATATCCAAGTTTTTCTATTAACGTATTTTACAGGTGGTGAGATTATTTTGGTGCACTTATGTTTAACCTTAATGTCTGCTTTTTTAAAAGAGGAGAAACTGTGGCTCAGCATCTCGAATTGTCAAAGCAACCTACTTGAGTTTTCTTTTTATAGATTAAAAGAAATGTCCAGATGACGAAAGGATTCTCAGTAGCAAAACTATCACACCATGATTACTCTGCCAGCAACATCCCATCTCAAAGTACACATGGCTGCATAAACAGAAAGCTCAGAAACTTTCAGTGATACCCACAACTTTTTCAATTACATTTGAAACTTCATGTCATCTCAAGAGATTCACTAGCACTGGAGCTTCTACTGAAAATGTCAATTCTATTCTCTTTTTAAAAAAATCACTTTATTTTTGAATGGGTCAAAAGTAAGTTATCTCCCCCTGCTAGGGACCCTCAAGTTTAACATTAGAAGAAGTTTTGTGACAGTCTAGTAAACCATTAATGAGATTTCTTTTTGTGAGAGACAGATGTAAATGTATCCCTCTAATCCTATCCTTTCAGGTCCCTGTCTGCCGATGAATGTTAATAATTAGTAGTTGCGTTCCCCCCTCCCTCTTTATAAAATTGCATTCTTCATAAATTCATCATCCTCTTTTTTTGTTATGTTTTGTTTTCTCAAAGTACCAGCAGCCCTGACAGCCTCCCTTTGTTCTTATGTTTATAAATTATTTATAATGTAGAAATATCTCTTCTTAGTCTTAAAAAATAAACTAATGGGTGAACATAACATACTGCCAGCAGCAGATCTACCACAAGCTTTAAAAAAAAGAGCTCACACGTAACAAAGGAAGAAGGAAAGAACATTGCATGAAAATCCATTTATCTGAGTGAACACGGAGTTTTGTTTGCAGATGTGAAATACATCTGAGTTACTCTCACTTTATGCTCTTTTTCAATTGCTTTTCCAAACTAAAACACCTTCACTGACTCCACAAAAGTAGCCTCTTTTAGGACTTCTCAACACTCACAATTTGTACCACTCTAACTATACCTGTATACTTAAAGCGGTACAACCCTCATAGTGTGGACAGTTATACTCCTATAAATGTACCTATAGGTTAATTCTGCATGGGAAGGGGAATAAGTTTACATTAGTATAAAGGCACCTTTAAACACGTAAACTATGTTCACACTAGGGGCTGTACTCCTATAATTATACTGGTAAAAAAACCCCCACACCCATAACTAATATACTTCTACTGATACAGAGACTGTACAGACCAGCACTCTGTCTCTTTGGGTTTTAAATAGGAGTGCCACAAAAATTCCATACATTGCACTGCATTTAGTGAAGGCTAACAGCCATGCACCCCAAATTTTTACATTTCTTAAACACAAATCAGTATTGAAAAATAACAGTATTTGCCACATAGTGAATAGCAATGAGTGATTCATTTTCTAAGTCTATGGCTCCTTATCTCTGTTCCACATAGTCACCAGCAGGAGTAGTAACCTAACCACATATATGACCAGAATGATTATTAATTAAGGTAAACATAACTTAATTCTGTATCATGCAGTCTTATATAAAATGTATAGTCAAACCTTTATTTTGCAGTAAGTTAGCACGTCAACAGAGATGGCTTAAAAGTCATAGTATTATACTGGAAATATATCCAGGGCTTAGATAAACAGCACTCCTAATAATGACAGGTTTCAGAGTAACAGCCGTGTTAGTCTGTATTCGCAAAAAGAAAAGGAGGACTTGTGGCACCTTAGAGACTAACCAATTTATTAGAGCATGAGCTTTCGTGAGCTACAGCTCACTTCCTGCTCACGAAAGCTCATGCTCTAATAAATTGGTTAGTCTCTAAGGTGCCACAAGTCCTCCTTTTCTTTTTACTCCTAATAATGTTAATGCTGCCTGGCATGTAACTTAGATAGGAATCGGATCACCACCTTACATCAGCTGTAAGGATTTTGTACCAAAGCAGAAATAACATCTTATCTTCCATCTGAAAATGGGACAGAGTGATGTCATGAGTTATTTACGGACTTACTGCAAAACAGCTCCATGGTAATATCAAAAAGGGTAATTGTCCAGCCATTCACAGCAATGGTTCCGCAATGCCTCAAATTACCTCATCCACTCCTAAAACATAAGTTCCACCCAGAAGTAGCTATCAGCCACTATGTCAGCAGCAACACTGCATGACAACAATAATACAGGAACAAAAACCAAAAAAACCAAAACAAAAACCCAATCTCCATTTAAAGTAAAGGGAAATTTATTAGTAGAAATGGACTTGATGTATGTAGGATCCATGCTCTAACCCAAGTTCAAGGGTGTCTGGAGAAAAGACTTTGGTTTGGTTTTGCAAGTAGCAGCTCAGATTGGCCAGAAGCCCTTTGCAAATTATTCACACTGGTTTTTGACTGGTTTCTGACTTTTCAGGATGGACTATATCTTGGCCAGAAAGAACACTCATGAAAGACCTTTAGAAATCACTAGTAGAGGTGCTTTCTGAATGAATGAATGAAAGAGGAGGCAGCTCCAACAGCTTGGGGTGTGTGACTCAGTTTAGACAAAGCCAGCATGGACAGAGCCAGCTTGAAGCTCAGCCAGATTCTCAGAATGAATCTGAACCCACTTTACATTGTAAAAGTGTGGAGAAGTCCTTCACCTACTCCCACTCCTTGCCTTCAACACCCCACAATAAGCTTCTGATCTTTGTTGAAATCCGTTTTGGGATTGTCTCTAAATCTATGTTGGGATAGCTGCAGGGTAAGATGCTAGGGTTGAATGGATTGGGAAAACAATACATTTAGGAGAAACTCTGAGTGGAAGCCCCCAGGCACATATGTTTTAAATAAAAGAGCTAAGCAGAGCCCAAAGGAGAGACTGCTCCATGACTAGAATATAATCCACAGGTAGCAGGCCTGTCAGGAGACATTTGGTGAGTCAAGGGAGTGTTGTTGGGGATTGGAAGAAGGAGTTGCTGGTCAAGATGGTTGTTTAGAGTAAAGAAACAATGAGTTGGCACCACAGAAGATTGGAGGAAATGAGAAAGTTGTGCTTGGGTTGGATGAAAGGAGAGGAAAGCTAGAGAGGTGGGGAGGAGGGAAGAGACCCCAGCAAGATGGTCTAAATTCAGATAAGCATCTAGGAAAAAATGCTAAGCAGCTGTAGCTTCGTTGTTTTCAATGGAGTAACATAAGCAAGAAGTGGGTCCCTAAACTTTTCTGCATTTTCAAACTGAACTTCCAGCTCTTGGAAAGTTCACATAAAATTACTATCTACCTTAATTATTTCAATTCTGGCATTGTTTCATGACCATAAAAACCACCATGGTTGCAATACAATTCTGCCTTGGTTTAATCTGACTCTCAAATTTTGCACAAATATAAGTACTCACCTCTCTTTTTATTAAGCTCTCTTTTGTAACACTTTTGTATTTAAGGCCACTTTCTCCTTGACCCCCAGCTGCATTAAACCTATAACTAAATTTGTAACTAAAAATGGGCTTCTACAAATACCAAATATTGATATACCTCTGAATTTAAGGGATATGGGGAGGGGAGTGCAGAATTCAAATTCAAATTTTTTTGTCTGGTCTGTATCTATAATGGACCAAACCAAATCCCAGATCTAAGCACTCTTGAACTTCATTGGTTACAAAATCCAGATCCAAAATTTTGTGACTCAGGCCCTTCTCTAGTTATAACAATATCTTTTTATAACACACAAACTGCCTGACTCCCTGGTGCCATTAAAAATACAGTATACAAAGGCTTTAAGCTTAAAATACAGCATGATTATTTGATAGCAGGAGGTGTCAGGTGGAGACAGAGACACATGGATGGAATTGACTTGAGGCACGTCATAAGAAAATAAGGGTGATGTGATCACAGTACTTACAGTGTGTGCAGCAGCTGTAGAGTTCTACATGGCAGGTTCCATCATACATTTCACATAAAAAAAAAAGATTCTGAGTAAATGATGGGTGAATACAGAATGAATTGTAGTGTATGACAAGCCACTTTCTCTTTGTTTAATATATAAATCAGGAGCACTTATGAATTGATATTAATTAAAATAATGTATTTGCTTTCTTTCGACAGTTATGTCAGCCTCATTAAAAACTGAGTGCTAAATCTTCATTAGATTTTCAATATTAAAATACTTTCATGAAAGATGAATGAACATTTAACTTGTTGCTGGTCATGTTGAGAAAAAGGGGAAACCATCAGGGATGTAATCCTGGCCCAATCAAATCAATAGGAGTTTTGCTATTGATGTCAGTGGGGGCCAGGATTTCACCCTAAATGTTTAGCCTGGTGGGAAGAAGATGTAATTTTCCCAAACTTTTTATTCATCATTAACTTCTGGTATTGCATGGCTATGGCTAAAATTTTCAAACCCACCTAAGTGGCTTGGGAGCGTACATCCATTTTCAGCAGTGATTTAGGTACATAAGAAGCATTAGTCTCATTGAAAGTCAATGAGATTTAGGCTCCTATATTACTTAGGTGCTTTTGAAAATTTTATAATTTTATCCCATGTCTTAAACTCGAGTAATTGAATCAAGTAAAAAACAGTATTATTGTAACTATGGCTAGTCTATATCAGATTTTTTTTTTTTTTTTTTTTTACTAAGAACAAAGGGAAACTAAACAATTAGAACCAGGGCTGGCTCTAGGCTTTTTTGCCACCCCAAGCAAAAAATTTGCCGCCCCAACTTCCGAGAGTGCAACTGCCGGAATGCCACCCAAGCAAAAAAAAAAAAAAGGGTGGCCAGAATGCCGCCCCTGGAATTGTGCCACCCCAAGCATGTGCTTGCTTTGCTGGTGCCTAGAGCCGGTCCAGACTAGAACAAATGAGAACAATATAATTCAAATCAAACAGGGTATTTGCAAGATTGTTGATTGGGCTGTGGTTTGGATGACATTACTAGGCACAGCCTGACTGGACCAAGACGCAAAAGGCAGTTTCTCTGGGTAAGTCTACAGTGCATTGTAAACCTGGGTCTGTGGACTCAGTGTTTCCATGCCTGTGCTTGAGGGTCCACACTGCATTTTAAACCGGGGTTTACAATTGCTGGATCCGGGTCCCATAGCTATGATAACTAAGCCATACTGCACTATGACTCGAGTCTGCGGCTTGACCTGGGTCCACACTGCAAAATGACAGGACTTGGATCCGAGTCTCAGCGGGACTTGGGTTCTGACCCTCCTCCCCCATCCTCTCCAAGCAAGGTCCTAGGACCTAGGTCCTGAGTGCTTGCTGACCCAAGTCAGACTGCTTTGTGTGTGGACAGAAAGGGGGCTTGGGCTCAAAGCCTGAGTCAGAGCCTGGGCTTAGTGTGCAATACAGACGTACTCTCAGAGTTCTATGTGTTGAGCCTTGCTAGCTCTCATCTCTTAGATATCCTGTACCCTGTTTCAAACTGCTGTAAGTTTAGCAGGGATGAGTGGGCCAGAGTGAAAGAAGACAACAGTTATCAAGTTGAAGCAAAATATTGTACTTTGCATATTCAGTTGTAACTCTGATCAGTGAGCTCCTTAATTCTGTGGTAGCTGTAGACTTAAACTGGTGCAAATGTAACTGTAATAGCCTAAGTTGGTCTGATCCCTATCCAAAAAGCCATTTAAAACAATCTAGTTGTCTTCTTTCAGATGTGTTGTCTTAACGGAATTAGTTTATAAATGTGTCTATGTTAGGGGGCGGGGGAGGGAGGTAGATCTTATAATTATGTTTTACCTGAATGGATCCTGCATGGAAATGGAAACATCAGATTCTCTCATCAATATGTTTATTCATTAAAAAGCCACAAGGTGGTGGTGTGGTGTCACTTTTTAAAACAACAACAACAAAAAAGAGGCTTTGTTTAATGAGCTTGAACTCACAAGCCTGCTCATCTAGTGAACTGTGACTTTTCAAATACCAACCCATTAATGTCAAAGGCAATACTGAAGGGAACAGTTCTGTTTGATTTAAAAAATACAGACAATGTGAAGTCCACTATGCTCTAATATCTATCACCTATGGGGCTCCATTCATGCCTAATGCTTTATTCAAGCTAAGCCTAGTTTTTATATATCAGATTAATACATATCTACAGCTTTGCACCTTTCTATTTTGATTTTTTTATTATCAGGGCTCGCTGGGGCCATTTTCATTCCCTTACTATAGCATCTGCAAGCAGGTGGATTAGAGATAACTCTCATTGTGCTTTGTTTTCTCCTGACACTGTCATTAATCATTCCTTAAGCCACACTTCAACTTATAGTAATCAGGACTGGCTGTTCCCGAGCTGCACAAGAATTGCCTTTCACAATGTAATGTGAAATTGGAAGCGAATGGCTGAAGCCAGACGCTTCTTCTGCATTCCCCATCTATCTCATCATTTAGGTATTTATCCATCTCAGGCTTGTACAGGGAGCATCTCTTTCCTTCCCATGAGGACACAGATTGCAACAGAGGATCAGATTTGTTACCCAGGCTTTGGGCTTTGATTGTCCTCTTATAAATTCGGGATTAAAGTGAAATTTCCCACAGGGGTATGCAGGATTTGCTAGCATTTAACTGTTTAACCTGGCTGTTTGTGAATGAGAATCCTGTGGTCAACTATTCCATAGAGAATATTATGGTAAGCCAGCTCTGAATGGCAGACATTTTGGTAAATTCCTGTAAAGACTGGTACAGTTGATTCCAATTAAGTTCATACCGGATAACAATTGTTTTCTTGTACATGATGAACAGTAATCTTATGATAAAAACAGTTGTCTAAGTATTCCCTTGTGAAATATAGATGTCTGCCTTAGAATAAATGCAGACCTTCAGAAAGTTATAGTCCTCTATGTATGCTTTTACAGTCATTGTGCATTAATTTGTCTTGAATTTGGTCTTATCTTCCACTGTGTACAATAGTCATATTCTCTAAGCTGTTAGCCAATTTTAGTAACAAAGACTAGCTAATCACATGTATAGTAGTATGGTATTTGAATGGACAAAAACTGTGAACAAGCTACACTTGATATATTAATAAAGATGAATACAAAGTTCTGGAAAGCATGCTGTTAAATTTCTAGCCAAAACAGATGGATTTTTCCTGGTGTTTCAATGTGATTCTTATAGACAGGAAAGTGCTTCTAATGTGCTATTCTCTACAAAACTGAAAGCAAGGTGAAGAATGTTCAACCCACATTATCTGTCTTTTAGTTTTAGATTTGGAACCATTTAAGGGAAAAGATTTTAAAACAAGTCAAAATCATTTTTGTTATCTAGTTTAAAGAGATTGTATGCTCACCACTGTATATATATTCTATTTAACGTGGATGTGTTTTTAAAATGACTACAAGGATAGTGCCTACGATAATGCCTATGAGGATCTCATGTGCTTTTCCAAGAGAAATAGAACATCCAAGCAACAAAAGTACATAATTTAACAAAACATTTTAGCTTACAGTGAAATCAGTTCCTGTGAAGGGAATGGACTTACTAATTAAGCTCAATTCTAACCCTCCTTCCTTGAGAAATGTTTATATCTTATTAAAAGTTTGCCTCATTTTTAGTTTGTGAAAAATGTGCCAAATTTCCAAAATAAGCTTTCATGGGATTTATTTTGAAAAAAATCAAAATGATTCTTATTTACCTTTTAAAAAGGAAATGTTCTAAAGACCTCAGTGAAAGAGCCCTGTATACTGTCAATTACAAATCTATATAATGCAGACTGCAATTAACTTATAGACAAATATATTAATTTTTCTTTGCTTTAGTCAGATTTTCTGCATAAAGAACCTGCAGTTATGACAGGCACTGATCTTCCGCTAACCACTGTCTCAGTGAAAGGAAGCAGTTTGGTTGTATAATTGTACCTGTGAAATCATCAGAGGCTGTGTGCACATTACTAAATATCTTTATCATTTAGTATTTCTCTCATGGCATTAAATGAATACTCTAAAGGAACGAGCATGCCTTTCTATTTATATGAAATATCCTCTAGATTCACATGAATAATTTTCAGCTGTGTATAATGCTCCTGAAGTAACCTCTTCATTTCCATTGTTTTAGTGTGAAATCATTTCCTCAGGAGATAATTAGAGTTGCTCCATTTATTACATTAAATGATTAGCATGCACTTGAAATGATTCAGTATATTTTCCTTTATTGCTGATGACTCTTAAATATGGGCCTACATTTTTAATGGATAAATTAAGGTGGTCTTGGCTCTCTGTGGTTGTGTCTGTAGCAAAACAAGAGAGATTTTCTTTCCCAAACATAGGCCAGGCGTGTTGTGTACTATACACTTAGACTGAAGAGCTCCTGTTCAAATGAACATCCCACCTGGTCCAACAAAGAGCCCAGTAACAGTCTGAAGGCAAAACAGGCCTTAAATGACAGCACTATGTCTGCTATTATGCAGTGGTGTGTGTGATAAATAACTAACTTAAAGTGTTTTAAGATCACAGTCCTACAAAGAAAAGGAGTACTTGTGGCACTTTAGAGACTAATAAATTTATTTGAGCATAAGCTTTCGTGAGCTACAGCTCACTTCATCGGATGTAGCTCATGAAAGCTTATGCTCAGATAAATTTGTTAGTCTCTAAGGTGCCACAAGTACTCCTTTTCTTTTGCGAATACAGACTAACATGGCTGCTACTCTGAAACCGGTCCTACAAAGGGGCTCAACTCAAGTGGATCTACATTATCTGAACAAGCAAAATCCCCTTCAAAAGTTAGAATTATGCATTACCCCAATTTGAGAACATACACTTTATTACGGAAGATTATTAAATCTACATAGAGAATTATGTAGATTCAAAAGTGTTACTGTATGATAACTAAAAGTTGTTATCCATATGTTTCTGGTATTAAATAACAACGGGATAAGTAGAATCGTAGCTATTAGTTATTAAAATGCAATACAATTCTACTCAACAGTAGGGGGCCACAGTTTCAAACTTGTTTCCTAAAGCAGAACAGCTAAACCCCTGTGATAGTCTCCTAAACAGTGACTAAGACCTTGTCTACACTACAGGGGAAATTCAATCTAAGCTATGCAATTTGAGTTACGTGAATAGCGCAAGTCAAGTCGATGTAGCTTAGATCTTCTTACTGCAGGGTCCACACTATGCAATGTTAACGGGAGATGCTCTCCTGTAGACTCTCCCTATTCTTCTTGATCTGGGGGAGTACAGGAATTGACAGGAGAGCGGGTCTTCACTAGACCCGCTAAATCAACCGCCAATGCATTGATTGCCGCTCGTTGATCCCTGGTAAGCGTAGACAAGCCCTCAGAGGCCTGATTTTTGGCCTGATCCTGCACAACTGAAGTTAATGGGAATTTTACCATTGACTTCAGTAGGACTAGATTGGAGACCTTTGTGGGGTGCTGAGCACCCTCAACTCCCAATGAAGTTCAGAGGATTTTAAAACGCTCCACCACTCTCAGGAACATTCCTTACATGCCCAAGTCAGCACTGAGGAGTCCAAGAGAGGTATTTAATTGGGTTTAAGTAACCTAGAATGTTCCTATTGAATTTACCTACATTAATATGTGCGAAACAACTGTTATTATTAAGAGACATATTCTCTGATGACTAACTATGATGTGTGCTCCTATCTCCATATTTATTAACCTTCATTAAGGACCAAAGCCCTTACCCTGCATACCTTACACATGAAGTCTTATTAAATTTAAATGACAAATGTTTTATATTTTAAAAATAAAATAGTTTATCAGTTTTTAGACTGTAGACTTTTCATTCTCTCAGTTAGTTTTATGTGTATTTATCCATTAATGAGCTGAAGCCCACAGAATAAATCTTCTGCCCTAACAGAGTTCACAGAACTTGTTTGAGCCTTAATGGCTGCCTGATGGGGCAGGAAGGACTCAGATTCAGCATAGGGAAGTCAGTACAAACTTGTTATTTGCTATTAATAAAGGACCACAATATGCAATCCAAAGAAAACAGGAATAGTAATAATATAGAATAAGAAAAAAAAGAGGTAATGAAAACAGTATTGAATGAATAACAATCAACCCCCAATAAATTTGAAGAAGGTAGGAAAATATATTATACTGACTGTGCTTTGGGTGAGAAAATTCATCTTCATAAAAAAAACTCACCATTAGTAATGGACAGCATTTCTCCATTTTCACTCATATTTACTAGTAAAAATGTAGAAAATGAGTGTTCCTACTGAACTGCATTCCTTTCAAAACATCACTTTTCTAGATATTTCTTTGAAGTCTAGAAAAAATGAACGTAAGTAAAAGAAATGTTCCCCCTTCCGGGTGTATACTTTACTTGCATGAGCATTGATGAGATATTTGTATGCTGTGGTAGGATACCCGCTCCCTCAAAGTCCAATGTAATCATTCATGTGCTAATATGCACCATAATTCCAATTTCATGAAGTACAATTTGGCAATATTTCAACTAGCTGACATCAATAAGGGTGAACTTGTTCTTGATACCCTTACGGAGGCACAACTCTCACAGAAGTTAGTATTTTTTCCCCACTGAGTTCCCATGGCTGATCCTCATTTTGCTGATGTGGAACTTGATTTTCAGCCCTCATGCCTGGGAAATGCCATTGACTCTACAACAAGGTAGCATGGCTTGTTCTCATTACTTTACTTTAAGAGACTCAAGAAAATATTTGGATCAGTTCTTCAGGCCTTACTCTGGCAAAGCTCCCACTGATGCCCATGGGAGTCTTGATGTCAACTGGAATTATGCCTGAGTAAAGGACACAGGATTATGCCCATAGGCCACAATTCAGCAAAACACTTCGGCACAAATACACAAATGTTTAAGTCCCTTTTCAGCTATGGGAATTGTAAGTGTTTTGTTGTACTGGGGCCATAGACACTGCTCCTGCTCCTATTGAAATAAATAAATGTCAACCATCCCATTGATTTGAATGATGCTGGAGCAGGACCATGATGACTAGGGATCAAACCCTGCTCACCTTTCTCACATCAAGTGTGGTCCCATTTACTGGCCCTCTGGCTAGGCATCACATATGCGATAATACATTTTTCCCTGAAAAACTTACTTGAGCAATATAAAAGCACACCATTAAATAAGAGAGCTACTCCAGGCATATTATACTAAAAGTGTGCCATAATGTTGTTTGTGTATGACAGGCATTTTCTGTGTAGGAATGCTGAAATTCTACACTGATGTTATTAAAGCACTACCAAATGATGGAGACACTAATATATCGGGATTTAAAATGACACTTGCTAAGTTTTAGAATGTTTGTAATTGAGTCAAAACATATATTTTTAAAATAGATAAAGTTCTAACAATACTAATAGTAGTGGCGTGAAAGGTTACTATAGGTGAACTCCATCTCTCTCAAACATTTATTCCATTTAAGTAAAAATACCTGATAGAGAGCATTTCTATTATTCACAAGAAATCATGCAATATAATGGTTCCTAGCACTCCTTTTGTAATAGCTTATATAAATAGTTGGGGCTGCAATTCAGATTCCCACTTTGTTCAGACTTCACAGAAATACTTACAATTGATCACACTTTTATTCTTTATTGTATTCTAAATAGCCTTTGATTTCTCAGAAAAACAAGACTAAAAATTAAGTTTGCAGTAGTGAAAAGCACAGTACTTAAACACCCCCCCCGCCCCCATACTCAAAATCCCCAACTCAAGATACTTCCCCCCTCCCCACAATTGAGGAACAGAAACTACAGAAATGAAGGACAATTCTACATTATGAATCACATTATTTAGAGAACTATTTTAAAGAATTATTTCTGGAGTCTAAATGGAGCAACATAGGGTTTCCCCCCAGCCTAAAACCTAAAGTGATCGGATAGTAGATGGAATGCTAAGGTTGTGCTATTCTTTTATTTGTGACATTTTAAACAGACAACTTGCAGTTCCTCTGTCTAAGACGAAAACCAATTAAATAGGGAATTTAAAAAAAAACATCACACAGCTGCTTACCTGATGTCAAAAAAGTGTTAAAAAAAATTAAGACGAGGTAACAGATTTCTATTCATGCTGATGTGTGACAGCAACGGTAAATGGCAGCATCTTCAGAACTTTTCTGAAAGTACTTCAGACAGTCTCTTTCTTCAAATCCATTACTCAACCATGTTTGTAAGGAGAATAGGCTAAATCCTTAGCTGGTATAAGTCAGCATAGCTCCACAGAAGTCAATAGCTTCAGTGTAGCTGCTGATATATCCCAGCTGAAGATATAAGTAGATATTTTAAACTTTAGACTGAAATATTGACAACTACTATGACTTGCTTATGGAGTAAGTTTATATATAAAGAGCAAATACAAGTTCTTTCATATAAACAAAAGAATTGAATCACAAGAAAAATAACGAGAGCCTGGAGGAGAGGAATTCAGTTAAGGCGGACACTGTATTCTTAATCCATCCCCCATTCTGCCAAGGTTTTTCAGCACAGTAGGTAGCATATGTAGTATTTTCACCTTATTATTATAAAGTTAAAATTAACAAGAGTAAAGACTCAAAGAAATGCATGAGAGCTGACAGGCCAAAGTGCATGTGCATGATGAAGATATATCACTGAATTATGTAAACACATATTTAAGGAACCTTTAAAAACACAATATTTACCTGACTTTAAAGATACCTTTTGGAGCCCAGACACTTTAGTATGGACCTATATAATTTTTAAAACATGTTATTTAACTGATAGATGAGACTCCTTTTGAGGTGAAAATACACAATATTTTCCTACAGGCTTTAAACAAACAGATAAAACACTTATTTGAAGATACTATTGCACACTAACTTAATAGGATAAACTTATTGTCTCAAACTGCGGCCTGGGACTGTTAAGGTATTCCCAGCATTCATCTTAATACCACACCCATTTGCATTTTAAATCACCAAATGGCCTTACACAATTTAATAGAGAAAATTTTATTTTTAAAAATGATGCCAAGAGACATTTGTAAACAGCAGCACAAAATGCTCCTGGGCTGTAATCATGAGTGCCAAGTTTCACTCTGGTGTGAATACAGACAAGCATTAAAAGTCTGAAAAATGGGTTTCCTAATGGAAATACTGGCAGACCTTTAAATGCAACAGACTTAGCAGGTGCCACTTTAATAAAGATCTCATATTTGATCTTCTAGATTACACTGTGCTTCCTAATTCTAAATAATTAGTACAACAGTACAAATGGAAATATTTTCCCCTGTATATCATATTTGAAAATGTACAAGGGGATGTTATCCACCAGTTTGTAAGCCTTGAAGAATATTCATTTAAAACATCAAAAATAAAAATAAATCCTTAAAGATATAGCAAACATATGCAGTTTCTTTATTGAACAAACAAAAATAGATTACAAACATCCTTTCGAAATCAAAGACATTTGCTTTGTCTGAAGCAAGAGAAGACATATGGGGGCTTGAATCTTACTACTTTGCAACACTATATTGTAAGTGCATCAGGAACCTTTTAGTTAACCAGATTATTTACAGTCAGACCCTTGTAAAAACCACACCTTGTGCTGTTGGCTTAGGGGAGTGAAGGAGACATCTAAAATGAAATATAAATGTGATATTTATTGTTACATTTATTATACTGTAACCATATATCAAATGTGCTAAATTCACAGACATATAATAATACAATTGTAGCAAGATTGAAAATGTAATACTAAACTGGGACCTTCAAAGTCCCTTCCATCCCAACTCCCATGGTAGTTCATCTTAGCAAATGTTCTCCCTGCTTATTGGAATTCTTCTTTGAATATGTCATTAAATACAAGTGCTACTTCCCCGTGAAAATTCTGCTAATAGGATGTAAATCTTTAAGATTTAAAAATAAAACTTTAATAAAAGAATACTAAATCATAATAATTAAATAATAATAAAAGCCCAAGCAACCAAACCCCAGCCAATCCTCCTCTCCCCCTTCCCTTATTTGTGCAGGCATCACCAAAGCAAAATATCTTATTATGCTTGCTTGCCTCTGTGAGAGAAAAAAATAAAAGCTCTCCATTACTGTGAGTGTGGCAGAGGGGAGGCAGCCTGTTTTAGTTGTTGATATTAATATGAAAAATGCAGATTGGTCTTTGTAAGTAGTTTGATGCTGACGTAAATTAGTTTATTTTTTCACCTGTTATTCCCGGTTGCTATGCTAAAAACGCAGATGGAATGCATATTGGCAGTGGCTGTTTATAGATCACACTGGTGTAGTCTGGGTGTTTAGGCTTTTCTTTTCACAAGTACTACATTCAGAATGAGACAAAAAGGAGGTTCAAGAAGTCACTGCATCTACGGATTCATTTTAGTTGAAAAGAGGGCAGTATGTTTGGAAGGTGGAGCAAGAGTGCTCAAGATTACATCATATTTGCTTTTGGTTAACCAAATAATAGCAAACACCAACTAGAGAAACAGCGTTCAATTTGTACCTGGCTTTCTTAGACTGAAAAAAAAAATCCACTTCACTATATATGCTTTCTAATACACTTTAACTACTTCTCCAGTATATACTCATATAACATGATTGTGCTTCTGTCAAAATGCAAGAAGTGTGTATAAACAGATACAGTAACTTTCTGTAACAAAACAAACTGGGCCAAATTCAGCAGCTGGAATTCTACTGCTGCCAATGGATGAAGCTGGCCCTATTGAATGAAGAATATTTAATCATTTTCCTGACTTCAGTTAAAATAATGAACAAAATAAATATTGTTAGAAAAAAAGTTAGCCTGTTTATGGATGCTTTTATTTTTCCTACTCTGAAAGCGCTTGCAAAATAAAAAGTTCTGTACAACGAAAGCTAACTTGCTGGAGTGATTCTAAAATGCTAGAATGCATCATTTTGAGGTCAGGATCTAATTTCTGCTCTCTGTTACCCTGGTGTAAATCTGGAGTCAGTCCAACAACTTCAGGGGCATGACTGCAGATTTGCACCAGGGTAACAGAGAGCAGGATTTAGCTCTTGGAGTAAAGGCTTTAAAAAACAAAAATAAAAAACAACTTCTGAAAGAAATAGTAACTGTAGTACTCTTTCCAGTGACACAACTTAAATTAATTCACAGATACATATTTTCAACCATTTAAAATAGTAGAAGCTCAGTTTTGAGTGGTGCTGGTAAATTAACTTACTGGGAGGAAAAACACAAAAATAGGCAATAACAGTACAATGTCTGCTGATTCTTCTTAGACTAGAGAAATTGTGGTTGCTTTCTTGACAGTTGAGACTGCAGGATCTGGAAAATGATTTTTGTATAGATTTTAGAGATTTTCTCCCAATTATGTTTCTTTGTAAAGAATACTTTCATAATACTTAAAAGTGGTATCCTTTATTACAACTCTTATTACAGGAAAATCGATGAAAGCCTGAGTGGTGGGTGTATTGTTGTGACACTTAAACTATTTGTAAACATTGTTCACAGCTTTCTTAGCATATTTTAGCAAGGCAACATTTCAGCAAAGTATCATTTATCGCATACTGTATGTTTCAAAGCCAATCACACCGGAAAAAGAAATCAAGAGAGGAAGCCATCTATGTATAGGTCTTGCTTTCAAGTAAAGCATTTCAACCTCTGGGCATAGAGGGTTTGGTCATAAAACTCTGAATGATAGGCAGGAAGCCATCTTTACATTACTTTCAGTGCCCAGTGTAATCCAAACAATGCCTGGTAGAAGGTAGTTCTCTGAGCTCTGTTGGCCTTGCTTCCTCTTGTAGTTTATGCTCAAGCAAGGTCCTCTGATTGCAGCGCTGGAGCCAAAACTTCGGTGCTTTCGGCATCATTTCATCCCAGACATGAAAACAACGCATTCTTTTCATAAGTCAGATCACATTCAGGAAGGGCTTTGTTTAAAAGTCACCTAAGGGGAGTTTAAAATATATATTTTTTTAAATTACCAGTTTACACTAGTTAGATTTAAAAATAAATGTATCTTTTTAGAAAGGGAAGAGATCATACAATGCATTTTCTGGAAAAGAGAATGTTTTAGTTTCAGGTCCCAATTTATAGTAAACTCAACCCCCCCCCAAAAAACATGTTAATATTACCTGTATTCTCTTCCATCACTATCTTCAGTTTTGTAATTTATGTGATGAGACAATGATCTTTAATGTTATAATGTTAGCTTGATCTGTACTTCACTTAATATTAAATGGTTGGTTTGAGCAATTGGCCTACCGGTCATCACTTTAAAACCTGTGCCCACAAGCCCCAAACACTGGTCACTTTATAGCTGTAATCAAACCTTTACTTTCATAATATATCAGCAAAGGTTAATATTGAGAAGCGGACTCAAGAGACCAGAGTTCACATAGCATATGAACATTACATACAAATGCATAAACATTACACCTTTCATTTGAGATTATACTGGAGAGGAGTCTGCCTCAAAATTCTCAATACAAAACCTCCCATGTTTTGGGAATGTTCAAAGTATGTATCTAATCCCGAATTTTGCCAATTGCCACTTCCTTATATTGGGGCAACTAAAAAACCTAGATCCAAAAAAATCCCTTAACTTTGGGCTGTTTGAAGTCCAGGTCTGAGTTATGTGATTTGATTCTGTTCCTAGATTTCTTTCCAGCAAACTTTTTCTACAGAATGTATAGGTTATTGCCTTTGGGTACAGTTCTGCATTCCTTAATTAAAGCAAAATTCTCATTGAAATCAAAGGTGTTTTTGCTTCAAGATGAAGAGCAGGCTTCAGCCCCTTGTCAATAGAATGTTGTATGCTTGTCTGCTAGCTTTGTGAATTTACAATAATCATTTAAAGATCATGCTTTTTGAAAATAAAGGGTAACTAGATGAAGTTTGGGTTATGGACAGTTTTAAAAAATCTGAAACCTAAACCAAGTTTGTAATATTAATAAAATACGAATTTGTGGAATGTTTTTCATTTCTGATTATCAGGAGAAGAAACAAGCTAGACCCGATGAGCAGAGGCATCAGAATTGACTGTTCAGTGGGTGAGAGGAATTTAGCTCAGCTCATTATGATGTTAAAATTAAGGCCAGGTCCTGCTCCCACTGACGTCAATTAAGCTGTGATCTTTCATCATTATATCACAATCACAAAACAGTTTGCATTTCTTTCTACTATTTAAAAAAATCTTGACTCACCGTAATTATATAGATACAATGCCAAACATATTACTAGCCATTCTTTTTCCAAATAAAAATTTATAATTTTACAATGTTCTCATTCCTGACAGACATCTCAAAACATACAGCAAATAAGAAGTACCACTTGCATGCAGAAGCTTGCATACAACTTATATAGCACGCGTTAAATTTGGTGACAGCATAGAAGGGTATGACTGAAGAAATTACTCTATATAAGACCACTGTTTACATTGACTTTGAAGCCCTGAAATACTGCTAAATTGATTTTTTAAAATAGTAATATGCAAATGTACTAAAATGAGCAAACTATTTTTATTCCTTCAGTTGATTCCAATACATTAATTACTGTGGGTGAAAATTCCCACTAGGAAAGGATACTCAACTTTTTTTTATTATGGTTACTAAATCCAGATAAGTTTCACATGCTGGTGATTTACCAGTGCTTCAATTTACCCCTCAGTTTTACAGATCTGAATAAAAAGGACAGCAGGAGTACTACTATTAGAAATTGTGCCACCATTAAATATCAGCTAAAGTGACTAGACTTACTAAAATGAGGACTAAAAATATCTTTAGGGAAATTCTTCTCTTAAACATAGCAATGTAGCAACACACATATATATTTAAATAGCTGTTTTGAATTAACAAGTTTCATAATTACAGACTATCAGTCTGTGTAATCACATCTTCCCTTGGATGAAATAAGCATATCTGAAGAGAGATCAGCTGTAGTGTGAACATTCTAAACCAAATACTGTCTTAGGTCACATTGCTGAGTATAACACAAATCATTTAATATGTACTATGTGCTTTCTGTGCCTGTATACGTGTGCACCTAAATGAGAAAGCTGCAGATTGTAAAGAAAGGACAACCGAGAATTTAAAATATTCCACTTTAGTTCTAATTTTTTTTTTAAAAAAAGCATGGCAGGAAAATTATTAGTATAAGTAAACTTGGATTTTATGAAGTATAAAAAGTAAAGTGCATGCTAACTTAATTTTCATCCTAAACTTAACAGACATCCTACATGGCAACAGTATTAAAGCAAAAAGGAGGGATACATTTTCCTATTCGATAATAAGCTATGGAAGTTGCATGGGGTAGAGTCTCTAGGAAATCTACTCTTTCTTTGAAAAAATGTCATTGGTGAGATAGGAGATTGGCACCACAATGAGCAAAATATAGTGAGGGCTGATACGCATTGTCAGCTAGAATTTGGGTTAAGACACTGACTTTTGTCTGCATGGTGTCTACCTTCCAAAGAAGATGGAAGATGCAAAATTGCAAGTTTCCTTTCTCTGGTTAATGTGGTCTATACAAGTGAATAATGTATAAGAAGATGTTCCCCTGATAATGTCACAATTATTCATTGTACAGCCATAAACTCAAATATTCACATTAACAGCTAGGTATTATTTTTCTTCTCTGAAATTAAGTGAGTGGCATCAGTGGTCATAAATGAGAGCATTCATCAAAGGCGTAGGCCATGGCAGAGGATTAAGCGAATGCTGATGAAGTATCCAGATTCCCATAACTTGGAATGGGGCTGCATTCAGCATTCCTTTATTATCCATCTGCCACATAACAAAAAGTCTCATATATTTAATGCAGGTTTGCCCTAGGCCACGTAATAGGATTAGGAATAATTTCTACAAATTTACAAAAACAAATCACATGGGAAGGCTTAGAATTTGCTAATAATTTCTCCATAGCTGGGAGATCAAAGGGCTGTAAGAGTCCAGAGCCAGGCGGTAGTTTGACCCTGGCCAAGCTTTTTTAATGAAAGGGTTAATCTTCTCAGAGGTGACCATAGAGGAGCAGATAGTGTGACCAAAGGCAGATTCAGGCATCCAAAAATAGGAAGAAAATAGTCTGGGAAGTATGACAGCAAGAAACCATTTACAGAACAACAGTACATTTTCTGGCTGGAAAAACAAAACAAAACAGCAAACCTCAATGAAATGTGTGTTTAAACAAAGGGTGGGGGTGGCAGGGAATGAACTCACAGAGTATCAAAAACACTGCTGCTTCATTCTAAGTAGCAGAAATTATTCTGCAAATCTTTAATGGGAAAGAGTCTCTATTGTCTTTAGGTAAGATCTGTCTTCTCCAAATGTGTGATGGTTCTCAGTTTGCCTGCTTGTTTTTGTTTTTTAAGAAGAGCTGATATGCAAACACACCCTGCTATACAGGTGAGTTTCTTGTGGAATTTTAACAAGTTGCCTGCTGCAGCTTTTTAAGCAATGCCTTTGGGCTGTGGCATCTAATAGTCACATTTTGTCCTCTGTAGGCACTGAAGGCAATTCTGTGCCTCAAATCTAATAAAGCAGCAACAGAAGAGGAGACAGGAGGAGAAGATAGAAAAGAAACCAAGGTTTATTTCAGCAACTACTAATTGTATGTTTTATTTTCATCTTCCTTTTAACTATTATTTTGAATCTACCCTCTTCTATTATTAAATTGCAGAGGTGGCAAGTTAACTACAGCTAGATGCCTGAGCCATCTACTTTAATTTTGCTTCATTAGCGGGTTTAATGACATATGGAAAGTACAGCACACTAAAATGCTACCTTTCTTCTTCTAATAGCAATCATGTGATCAATTCTTCTGCTTGGTTTCTGACCTGTTGTAACCAGTCTAAACACAATGCTCTATTCCAGTGGTCTTCTTTACCTATCAAGCTCCTGATCAAACAGAGGATTAAATTATCTGATTACAAGTAAGGTGGTGAATAATTTAGTACAGCTGCACAAAAGCACTTGCCAGACATCCAAACCTGGGTGAAGATCCTATTTGTAATGCTCCTTTCCTCGGAGAGAACATTTTAAACAAAAAGTCTAGTTCAACCTGAGTTAAACTAAATCTGAATGAACATATTTGTCCCACCATACACACTGCCAGTAAAAACAAAAAACAAAAGAAACTCCAAACCAAACAAACACAAAAAACACCCCACACGGGAAAAAAGAAGCATTTCCTCCCAGAGTGACATGGTTTGAACAATGACCTCAAAATGTGTTTTTTACACTCAATCCTATGCACCTTCAAGGGACAGCGGTCAATATTCTGTGTTTGTCCTGCCACCTGTAGCATCATGCCCAAACGTAATACCTCGTGCTTTGCACGGTTTGGGTGATTGTACTGTCAACAGAACTGAGCTCTCTTGGCAGGTGGATGAAGGAAGAACTGACTTTCCATTTTGTTTTTTAATTTGTGTGTATGAATACAGTGGCTGTGAAAATACCACACTGACAACCCCGCTGAAAGAAACTTTCTGTTTATTCAGTGCACTGCATCCTTCTCTCACAGTGCATCAAACTCTGTCCTGGAGGGACCACCTCTAGATATTGCAGTGCATTTCAAGTATGTCTGCTCATTTCAGTCCTGTTGCTCTCAGATTGCCCAGAAGGTTACCAAATAATGCCCAAAGCTGTAATGTACTCTGTGCATGTGTGTGAAATATACAGTTGATAGCCAATGGAAACTAGGTTGAGATCATTACATTCATTTCACATAGGTCATCCTTCAGTTATCAGAGAGTGATAACTTGCTATCTCTACCAATCTGGATGGAATTTGAACTGGTAATTTAGAGTTGAGGGGCTCTAAATCCCATTACCAATGCCTTCAGTGAACCATCCCTTAAGTATTCTGTTCAACATGTATACGTATTGGTACATCTCAAGTCTTACACATTCTGAATGATTCCATTCAGAACGTGAGATCTAAGGTAACTTTTTTTAAAATACAAAATGCAGCTCCTCACCTTGAAAAGAGAAAATTGTTTAAAAACCTCTTTCAGTGTGTAGGAAAGGAGTGGTCCTGTAAATAAACATGGTACAGGGTCTAATGGTCTATGCTTTGTGGTATCAGTCTGTAATGGTCATAGCAAAAATAGCATCCATTATCATCCATCAACAGATGGATACTGCACATACTCACGTAACCTATGAACATATTCTTGTTAGTTCACCTGATATCACAAGGCAGTTTAGAGACTCCTATATGGGTGAGAGAGGAGAAAAGTTTTACAGTAGAACCTCAGATTTACAAACACCAGAGTTACAAACTGACCGGTCAACCACACACCTCATTTGGAACTGGAATTACACAATCGGACAGCAGACACACACACACAAAAGCAAATGCTGTACAGCACAGTATTGGGTTAAATGCAAACTACTAAAAAAATAAAGGGAAAGTTTAAAAAAGATTTGGCAAAGTAAGGAAACTATTTCTGTGCTTGTTTCATTTAAATTAAGATGGTTGAAAGCAGCATTTTTCTTCTGCATAGTAAAGTTTCAAAGCTGTATTAAGTCAATGTTCAGTTGTAAACTTTTGAAAGAACAACCATAAAATTTTGTTCAGAATTATGAACATTTCAGAGTTACAAACAACCTCTATTCCCAAGGTGTTTGTAACGCTGAGGTTCTACTGTAGTAAGGTTTAGCTTTAGGCTTTAGTTTTAAACATAAAATGCCAATAAAAGCCCATCTGACCTCTGGCTGACTTAAAAAGTAGAGGCGTTATTACAGCGCAGTTTGACCGTGAAAAGTGACCCATATGCAAAAATGGCACTTCCATACTCAACATATGTTAGTGTGAGTGTTTGACGTCAGCTCTGCTGACTTTAGGAGCTAAAATAAATTTTACTGCTTTTTACTCGGGTTAGCATTGTAAACGGAACACAGCAAACAGAAAGGGAGCTGCATTCTACTGCCCCTTTTGCATTCTCGGGCTTTTTTATGAGAGTTCAATCGGTTAAATCTTTGGAGACCCTTTGAAGGCAATTACATTGTAGAGGTACCAATGACGGCATCTTTTGATGATGGGGTGTGGCACAGGTGTGATGGAGGGTGTACTTTGGACTGCAGACAGTATTCTTGTCAGCAAGTTAAAGAAGTACGGGTTGGATGAATGCACTATAAGGTGGGTAGAAAGTTGGCTAGATTGTCGGGCTCAACAGGTAGTGATCAATGGCTCCATGTCTAGTTGGCAACCGGTGTCAAGTGGAGTGCCCCAGGGGTCGGTCCTGGGGCTGGTTTTGTTCAATATCTTCATAAATGATCTGGAGGATGGTGTGGATTGCACTCTCAGCAAATTTGCGGATGATACTAAACTGGGAGGAGTGGTAGATACGCTGGAGGGCAGGGATAGGATACAGAGGGACCTAGACAAATTGGAGGATTGGGCCAAAAGAAATCTGATGAGGTTCAATAAGGATAAGTGCAGGGTCCTGCACTTAGGACGGAAGAACCCAACGCACAGCTACAGACTAGGGACCGAATGGCTAGGCAGCAGTTCTGCGGAAAAGGACCTAGGGGTGACAGTGGACGAGAAGCTGGATATGAGTCAGCAGTGTGCCCTTGTTGCCAAGAAGGCCAATGGCATTTTGTGATGTATAAGTAGGGGCATAGCGAGCAGATCGAGGGACGTGATCGTCCCCCTCTATTCAACATTGGTGAGGCCTCATCTGGAGTACTGTGTCCAGTTTTGGGCCCCACACTACAAGAAGGATGTGGATAAATTGGAAAGAGTCCAGCGAAGGGCAACAAAAATGATTAGGGGTCTGGAACACATGACTTATGAGGAGATACTGAGGGAACTGGGATTGTTTAGTCTGCAGAAGAGAAGAATGAGGGGGGATTTGATAGCTGCTTTCAACTACCTGAGAGGTGGTTCCAGAGAGGATGGTTCTAGACTATTCTCAGTGGTAGAAGAGGACAGAACAAGGAGTAATGGTCTCAAGTTGCAGTGGGGGAGGTTTAGGTTGGATATTAGGAAAAACGTTTTCACTAGGAGGGTGGTGAAACACTGGAATGCGTTGCCTAGGGAGGTGGTGGAATCTCCTTCCTTAGAAGTTTTTAAGGTCAGGCTTGACAAAGCCCTGGCTGGGATGATTTAATTGGGGATTGGTCCTGCTTTTGAGCAGGGGGTTGACTAGATGACCTCCTGAGGTCCCTTCCAACCCTGATATTCTATGATTCTATGACCTTTCAATTACTGCTAATGCTGCATAAGAAGGAAAGAACCCAGCTTGACTTTGCAGAAGCCAGGTTGAGTTGGGAGGGTTGGCAACTTAAAAAAATTATTTGTGAACTGAGCACATTAGAGAGAACAGAGTTATAATAAACGTGGAACCTCATGATATCATTGGCTTAGTCATTTTTTCAGAGTAAATTGCATTTTAACATCATTGATATACAAGAAACAGCATCTGAAATGGAGGAATGTAAACATGAGGGAAGGGTTAAACCACAAAGTTTGGATCCAGATTAGGTTCAAAAATCTTTCTAAATTTCAGGAGCAGTCAGAACGTCTGGTTCCAGTCTACACAGTGGGTGTTTTAAATTTACAGATTCAAAAGTAAATAGCAACTTTTTGCTGGAAAGTCGACTTCATAGTTGTAGTTACAAAATACCTTTGAATCCCACAACCTCATGCATCTGCTTGTTTTTACCATCCTCAAGGTCACCCCCACCTGTGTTCTTTCCTGAAGCCATTATCACAATGCCACTCAAAGTAACAGATGAGACTCATTCATCAGCTGGCTGATGCATTGCTGTTACATCATAATATATGTTCAGAAACAAAGTTGCATAACAGTGCATAGGTGTCTATTATGCTTTGTCCTGAATTCAGAACACTGCAGGGGCCTACATCTTTGACAGTGGGCTCAACTGTGTTCAAACCAATACTATATCTCCCAGCAAATGGCTTCACACTACAATGGATGTAATTATTTAGTGGAATCCCTGATCAATGTATGCCCTGCATAGCACCAGCCAGAGCTGAGGCTTGAATCAGGAAAGCTGTAGTCTAAAAGCAGCGGCTCTATCTACCATACAAGGTGAACTGAAGGAAGCAATCTGCATCCAAGTCAGGAGTTCAACCATGCTCATCTCAGTTAGTGTAATGAACTCCTCTGAGCTTGATTTGCTTCACTGGATTCTGCTAAATTTAGGCCAGGGACACAGAAAAATCTGAACAAGACCTCAAACAACAGGAAGAAACGGCTTAGTTAACCTCTCTCTCGCTCTGCCCCAAATTCAGACACCAGCTGGCTATGTAGGAGTCTCTAAATAGTCCTTATAGTTGACTACTTAAAGGCGCACCCTACCAATAAGGAGGGGAGAGTAAATAATGTTTTGTTATTTTAAGAAAAGGAGTACTTGTGGCACCTTAGAGACTAACCAATAAATTTGTTATTTTAAAGTCTGGTATTTTCCTCCCACCCTGGGCCTGCAAGTGAGAGCTGATGCCATCGTTATCACCAAACTTGTTCTACAGCTAACACTTGGAGACATAAATTCAAAAAAACTGCTCTCTTCTCTGAGTCTTCTGAGAGCACATCAAGTCCAGTCTGTTGCAATATAATACTTCCCTCTCACCCACTTCCTTGTAAAAGCCGAGTGAGATGTCTGTCACTAACACCAAAATAAACATCACCATCTGTTGGCTAATTGACATTTTAACCTACCTCATGGACACAACAAGGGCAGGGAGAGTAAAATAATGGGAAACAAAATCAATTAGACCAAAAGGCTTCAGAAACATCTTTGAAAAAGGCTGATGTGAACAACAGCAGAAGAATATTGTAGGAGCTGCTTACAACTGATGTGTGGGGTAGGGTTCAACACAACACCTTTGAGCTTTGTTCAGGCAGCTAACCCCTGTAACAACAGAAAAACAAAAGGGCACCAGTTTATTTTACTACCACCTTCATATAAGGCCGTTCCCGGCACACAAGTTGAGCATGCCAACCTCCATACATTTATAACAAATAGGGGACTAGATGGCTTACAGTATTGTTAACAGGGTAGAAGAACCTTTTGTCTCTAGATCACCAAGTCAAATCCAGCACAGGTGTACAGTGACTGAAAGTCATTAAGATTTGGCAGATATGCAGTGGCCACAGTTGTAGAAGCTAGTAGTTTCAGGCTATGGGCTACTGGACAGCTGTCTGCATAACAAAAATCACTACCGCAACTTGCCAGATAGGCATGAAAACTACCTTCTGATCCACAATGGGGTCTGTTTAGGTGATGCTTGAGACAAATTATCAGAACAGTGTGTATTGTCCCTGTCTGTTCTCCACTTGTTCTTTGGACCGAGAACTTCAGCTTCTCAATCTGACACCAATCATGATCTGGAATATATTCTGAAAGTTAAAACTCCCCAAAAAGATATTAGCAAAATAATTTCTTGAGTAAAATAATCGCCATCCAAGGCGTTAAAACTTACCTCTAGACTTATTCCCCACACTGCTATGACTTCACAGTGCCTAACTGCTCTTGCCTTCTGAGACAGTTCATGTGTTCGTCCCTTCCACCACAAAGAGTTAAAATGTGAAGTGGCAATATGGAAAATAACATATACTGCTAATCAATTTGTTTATCTGTAGTAAAAAGTTAATAGCTCTAATGAAGTTGATTATATTCATACCATTCTTTAGAGGGGTTAGGGTTGAATTAGTCCTTCAGATACCTGTACAATTTTATCTACAATTTTCCTTTCATCACTAATTTTGTAATTATATCATATTAAATTTGTATGACATGATTTCTCCTTTATGAGCTCATGTAGCTTATTGCTCATGATTCCTGCTTTTCCCAGTAAAATGTTGCAGACAACTTCTTTTTATTGATAGCAGCCAAGATTTTCAGACGTGTCTAATCATTTTGGGTGCCTTAAAGGATATGCAGCCTACACTGCAGGAGGAGTGATTCCCAGTTCAAGTAGACAGACTCATGCTAGCTCATCTCGAGCTAGCACGTTGAAAACAACAGTGTGGACTTTGAGGCACAAACTAGCCTCAAACCCAACCCCAAGCCTGCTCAAACTCCAGGGTCCAAGCTCTGGTGGCTAGCCTGTGCCACAATGTCCACACTGCTATTTTTAGCATGCTAGCTCAAGCTGAGCTTGTGCGAGTCTGTCTATCCTCACTGGGAATCGCATCACCCATCTGCAGCGTAGACATGCCCAAGGAGATCTGATTTGTAGAAAGGCTAAGCACCAGCCCTCTCAAAATCTGGCCCCATTAGGATGTCTCACATCTTGGCCACCCAAAAATTGAGATAGCCAAAATCTCTAGTTACTTTTTGAAAATCTTGGCTGATGTCATTTAGATAACATGAAGAAGAGCAAACCTGAAGCATTTGTGTATGAAAGACCTCTTTTTCATGCTGAGTCTCACTACTCTCACATCCTGCCACGAATAGCTAACACCCTATGTAAACCGTGAACTGTTCATGCCTCGCCAAAAGTAATGCAATATGCTCCTCTGCGTAAGATGCACACCCCCCCCCCCAGTCTCCATGAACACAGAGTGTCTCGTTGCACTGCCCTGCCTTCTCCTGCTGTGTGCTTGGGAAGAGGGCTGGAGGCTGTAAATGGCAAGTCAGATGGAACAGGCATGGGCAGTGAATAAGCTGTTCCATGAACGGTAAAAGTAGATGTTTTGAAAAGTTGGATGCTCATGTTAGACTAGCCCATGGGTAGGCCTGCCTTATCTGACTGGCACTTACACAGAAGACAGCACAAGCTGACACTACACATGACAGGACTGCAGGGGTTTTATTTAGCAAGTCTTCTCGAGAAACAGATTTTTTTAAAGATACAGTATAAAATATATTTACTGTGGTCAGTGTGTGCCAACAAGATTTGTCTCTCCACTTGTGTTTGTGGGTCAGTGTGTGTTCCTCCCATACCTCCAGGGCAGTGATGCACCACTTGGCCTTCTTACAAACCCATTCCTGTTTATTTGTCTCACCTTGCAAATTCCACTATGGAAGACAGCTGTTAGTGTTTAGTGACCTTCTGCATCAGGAAGAATTTAGAATCCCTTTCCTCATGGTCTGGCAATAAGGTCTCCTAGTTAAAGTAGGGCTTGTCAGTCAGGAAACCTAGATTCTATTCCTCAGTTTGCTAATGGATCACTTAGCCTTTCTATGCCTCAGTTTCCCTGCTGTAAAATGGAGGATAATACTTAGGAATTCCCCCGTGAAAAATCTCTCTCTTCAGTGTATGACTATACTCTAGAAAGGACAGACAACTGTTATGCAGCAGTCGTGGCCCAACCCTGACTTCCAACACCACCTGCTACGTCTGTCAACGAGCCTATGGCTCAAGGATCGGACTCCTGAGTCACCAAAGGACCCATAAAATGTAAAATCTGTGAAAGAGATCATCCTTGACCTCAAGGGATCACCAACGCACCTAATCTAGAGCAGTAGAAAGAAGCAACAGTAGCAGGTTTTGTTGTCTCCATTGTAAAAGCGCACATACGGTAACACTGTTGTAAGGCAGTTCTAACCAGCACAACTTTACTTTTGTGGAAAAAAACTCATCTAGAATCCATGTTATAAACAGAAAAAAAAGTTGTCCCTTTTCTGGTTAAAACAGCGTTGCCAACTCTTTCAATACTGGTGTATATTTTTAATCCCAGATCCTGGCATCATATGGTTATATAAGACCCTCAGCTTTCATTTTTTTAAAAGTACATTTCTAGTGGTCATGATTGAAAGGCTTAGAAATGTGACCTTACAGTTTTGTAAACCAGAAGGTAAATAAAAAGAACCTCAAATGCATTACGTTTTTAAAACCTCATGATTTAAAAAAACAAGCTTGTGATTTTTGGGGTGTGATTTGTGAATTTTGGCCCCTTGGGACTGGCAATACTGAAAGAAACAGATTAGCCCTGCACCACTTTGAGTCCACATCCAAATGCCAGCGTGCTGCCACTGACCCCACTTGTTGGTAATGAGCATCACATTTTACCTACCAGAAACAAGTAGAAACTGCATATTGTAGCACAAGGGGTATCAGAATGAATGAGATGAAACCCTATTCTTTTAAAATCCAACTACCCTCTAACAAATCCTCAGACAGCAGTGCCTGTTTCCCTTATAGCTGGATGCTTTCGGGAGCACCCTACCTAAGAAAACTTTCTTTTACTTTTCTACTCCCCAGCCTTTCTCGAACAACATCCACCTGCAATGCACCTAGGGAAGCCAATGACCATACAAATGATGATGTATTGGGATTGCTCCCTCCCAGCGGAAACTCTAGCCCTTGCGTAGCAGCACAGGGTCTGTCTACAGTGAGGCTAGAAGCAAGCCTTTCAGGGGGCTGGGAGGGATTGTATTCTGGCCGCTAGCCCAATCCACCATGCATGCCATGGCAGCCACAGTGCTGTTTTAGGCACTAGTTCAAGCAGAACTAGTGCGTCTACATCTATCCGAGCTGGAAATTACACTTCCCAGTTGCTTTGTAGACATCCCCATGGGTACATTGAAAAATCCCACCCTTATTACATCCCTTTTTCTTATGGCAGGAAAGTATGCACTGTTGTCAGTGGGAGATCCATGCACGAAGGGAAAACACAATAAAGGAGCCAAAGTGACAGAGTCTCCTCTTACATCAGGTTATATCAGTTTCACACCAATGTAAATCTGTTGATTTCAGTGGAGTTACTTCTGATTTATACCTTATGTAAGAGAGAGATGAATCGGGGCTCCCCGATCTTATATGAAGGAGGAAAATGGTGTCTCGTGATTAGGACATCAGCCTAGACCTTGGGGGCTGAGGTTCAATCCTATGCGCTGCTACACCTGGGGAAAGTCACTTAGTCTCTGCACCTCAGTTCCCCACCTTAAATGGGGATAATATCACTTCCCAGCATCACTGGGGTGTTGTTAAAAACTCTGAGGTGCCCAGATACTCCAGTAAAGAGGGCCATATAAGTACCATAGATAGATATGAGAGAAGAATTTCACCCTGAAACTGTAACATTGATTTTGAAAAAAAAAAAAAGTTCTTTTGGGAATCTGCAGGAAACACCAGAACTCACGTATTTTTCCATTACAAAAGAGGCTTGAGCATCTCTATTTTAATTTTAATTTCTGGTGATACCAGGGCATTTTAGCTCCTCCAGTGGCTGCCAATAGCACCACAGCTTTTCCACAGGTGCCAGGAGGTATTTCAGCAGCTCCAGCGGATTCCCATGTTTAATCATACATAATGTACCCCCATAAAGTCACCAGAACCCCTGGATAGAATTATAGTCTTTATTATGTACAATTGGAGGTATATTAATCCTTATATTGAAAGATTTTTTTAGTGACTTGTCAGAAAGTTAGATAAATGATCAGAAATAGGCAAAGTAGGGATTAAACTGAATGTCTTTTAGTATGAAACCCAATGAAATTTTCTGTGCAAAATATGGGAATTTTTAGTTAAGGGAAGGGAATAAAGGGATGTACATATTAATTTTTTGTGGCATAGCTCAGTCAGATGACCAATCTGGGAACTGTGAACCCTTGGATAAACATCCCCTTGATCGCACTAGTAACTGTCTTAACCTACTCACCTGTTAATCCACCATGCATTTTCATGCAATTTATGGAATTTGTTTTATAAACAATGTTCAGTAGAAAGGTAACATTTTAAAAACATGGTTTAGTTGAAATAAACTCTTTGACTAAATGCATCTGAATATACAGGAGATGGTCTCTGTGACATAGAAACAAAAGAAAAAAACACACTGTTCAATACAATATTACAATCTAATTGAAATTATATTAAAAAATTAAATGACATTTTGTGAACTTGTTTAAAAGGGTCAGAAATGTGTTTGAGCTGTACAAGATTAACCTTTGCTCATTTGGGAAAACGCAGCCTTCAACAGCAATCCGCGGCAGTGGTTGCACTTGCTAAAAGTTTAAAACAGTAATTTTTTCCCAAGAAAGGTCATCTTGAGCTAAAATGTCAAATAAATTATTTAGATTACTGAATTAGAAAAGTGAGGATCTGACAGGCTGAATTTTTTATGCACATTAGCCACAGTCAGGGTCTCTATATGCTCTTTTTATTAAGTAAAGTGCACCCCCTCCTGCTTTATTAAAAATCTCTCCATTTAGTCCAATATACTTCCTTTGATAGATACAATTGTATCTTAGCGTCTAAATACTGGGTCTGATTTTGTCCTCACTAATACTGGTGTAAATAAGAAATGACTCTGCTGAAGCCAAAGGAGTTACACTGCTGTAAAACTGATACAAGTAAGAAGAGAATCTGGCCCCCCTTGTGCAGTGGAACTCATGTGACCAAGACCCAATTGTACAGTTCTCATTTAGCTGTTACATCCCAGACTCTAGCATTTGAGAGGAGGAGATGGTAGGTTGGGATAACATGAGTTTGGTAATTAATTGATCTTTAAATATTCATGGTAAATAGGCCTAATAGCCTGCGATGGGATGTTAGATGGGGTGGGATCTGAGTTACCCAGGAAAGAATTTTCTGTAGTATCTGGCTGGTGAATCTTGCCCATATGCTCAGGGTTTAGCTGATCGCCATATTTGGGGTCGGGAAGGAATTTTCCTCCAGGGCAGATTGGAAGAGGCCCTGGAGGTTTTTCACCTTCCTCTGTAGCATGGGGCATGAGTCACCTGCTGGAGGATTCTCTGCTCCTTGAAGTCTTTAAACCATGATTTGAGGACTTCAGTAGCTCAGACATAGGTGAGAGGTTTTTCGCAGGAGTGGGTGGGTGAGCTTCTGTGGCCTGCATTGTGCAGGAGGTCAGACTAGATGATCATAATGGTCCCTTCTGACCTTAGTATCTATGAATCTATGAGAGAAACATTCAGAGAGGCAGGAATATTGTTAATGATGGATTAATAATAATGAATATTGTTAATGAATCCAAATGTCAAATGTCATGGAACTTTTTAGTTAGTTCTAATCTTTCTCTTATGCATGCAAGCACACACATGCAGTTTTCATATTAAAAGATACTACAGTCATAGGAAATTACGAGCATCTCCTGAAAGATATAAGTCATAGAAAAATATCAGATTCTCATCATTCAAGCTTGGTTCTTTCCTGGCTCTGTGTATCTATTTCTAGGGCCTTACCTAGTCATCCTCACCCCTCAACTCCCACTCAACCCCATCCTTCAAAGCTCTGTTTTTGGCTCAGTAGATTTGACTCTTATAGATTCACAAATTTTGAGGCCAGAAGGACCTTTACAATCACCTAGTCTGACCTCTGGCCATTGAACTCTATCCAGTAACTTCTGCATCAAGCCCAACAAGTTATGGTTGAATGGGAGCATACCTTTTAAGAAGCCATCCAATCTTCACATGAGAGAGGATCCACCACATCCCCCATCTGTTCCAAATGCTTAATTACCTTCCCTATTTAAAAATGGCATTTTATTTATCATGAACTTTGCTGACTTCAGCTTCCAGCCATTGAATCTTGTTATGCCTTTGGCTTGCTAGATTGAGAGTACATATCAGTAATTTAACTTAAAATACATTACAGGGATGTTGCAATTATTCCCAAACCAATGGTTATAAAGCCAGGAAATTCAGAGATAAAATTAAACTTAAAAAGAAATGCAAACATATTGAAGTATGGAAATGCACAGTTAGGGTACCTAAATAACACACTAGTGGCACAATGTAGGGAGAAAAAGTCTAATATGTCTTTAATTTAATTTGGGATCTCAAACACTAACTGTACATTTTCATATAACATGATTAGATTTCTTTTCACTTTAACCTTAACTCTGAACTTCCTGGTGTTATAAAGATTGGTTTTGGGATAATTACAACATGGACCACACATGGTTAGCTACATAGTACTTAATGTATCCTCCCTGAAAGAATGGAGGCCTTAGTCAACCTACTGGAGTTTGATGCTGTGTTTCTAGGGACCCTCCGTATTTAAAATGTAATGTTTAGTCAACTAAACCATCTTGTCCAGCAGATCTTTCCATTTTGTTTTTCCACACTACTGCTCATTCACCGTGGGAGAGGTTTCTCCCTCCATAAAATATTTCCAAAACTGGTAATGAGCCTTGCTGTATCAGGCTTTATTGTGTGTTTTCCGTAAGACAACACTCTGAATCAATGAGTACATATTCAAATGGGGCAAATTCAGCACCCAGCATGAGTAGCCAGGACAGATGCTGGAGAGATGCATGGAGTAAGAGGGGGAAAGAAGAGGAGAAATCCTCAGTGTGTGTGGAATAGGGTCCTTGTGCTTCCCAACACAGTGGAAGCCAATCCTTTGGTCCTACCTCAGCCCTCCTTTTGCTCACCCAAGCCTTAACCTTCCCACCACTTGGCATGCAAGAATCCCTTGTAGGCTCTCCCCTACACAGGGAGCACCAGCTGTGCAGCCTTGAGGACCTGTGGACCAATGGAGAAAGGGGCAAGATTTGGTCCATGTGACATGTAAGGGTTACATTGAAAGTACTACATTTTTTATTAGCTATGGTTGGAAATAGTCATATAAAATCTCCCATAAGTGGCCAGAACACGGAGAAAGAGCTGCCCTCAGGCACTCATCTCTTATGCACCTGAGATTTTTATACCTCTTCTTGAATATGCAACACTTTGCTTGTGCAGGGCGAGCTTCCTGCCCCCCTCCAAACCTGAGTATGACCCATTTTTAACTTGCATACTTTCAGAGACACTTCCTCATTTGTGCATCAGTGAGAAGAGGGATTTAGTGAAGAGGAAGACCATGGACCTTACTCTTTGGTGGTTCCTTACTTGACAGGGTAATTCCTACAGAGAAACACCATTAATAGAGCATGACAGTTTGAAGAATAGAGTCCTAACTGTTGACATTTCTGTTGTCAAGCCAGGTTTTAGACTTTGAGAAAGAAAAAAATATTAAACAATAAAGGTGGCAAGTTTCATGACATTAAGTTTCTTTCTGCTGCATTACAGTGATGTCCACTAGTACCGGTTCCACTTAAGCGTCATTCAGCATTTCTGTTATAAATCCCCTTTTCTTGGTTGGAGCATAATATACTTTTGTCAGATCACGAAAGCTGAAGTTGTAATTTATGTTATACAGTGTCAAAATGTTAATCAGTTATCTTTTTATGGTCTAAATCAAAGAACAATTTGATTTTTAAAAAAAACCCCACGTTTTCAGAGGCTTTGGGATCTAGTCATATCAGATTGCAATGCCTGAAATGTAACACACACATCAAAAGGGGAACAAGTGCCTTAGCCCTTATCATGGCTTGACTGCTTTGTGAATTAAACAAACAAAAATTAACCAGAATCTTAATTCTTAAAGAGTTATGGTAGGTTTGAAAATGTAGTACCAAAGATGCATGGAAAGACAGTATCTAATCTTCCTAATATTTTTCCTAAGTATCTGGGACATATTGAAACCTTGTAAAGGCATTATAACCCTTGCTATGTGGACCTGTTTTCCACCTCATTTTCATTGTTTAATTTCTCAGCTGTTTCAAATTGCATTGATTTAAAATGTTTGCATCAAACAGGATGCTCACTTTGCCCATTTAAATATTTTGGGGCCATCAGGACAAGTCTTAAAATAAGTTTAGTTTTTTTACAGTCACAATATTGCCTTGAGTATGTACCAGGCTGCAACTTTTGAGAAATTTCCCAACCCCTACATCTCATGTAACAGAATTTCTGTGGCTCTTTCCACTGTAAAAATGACAGAATACAGCTGGGCCAAATGAGTTTTGCAAACTAGGAGAACATCCAAGTCACAGTGCTCAGAGGCCCATGAATAGAATGTGCATTTTGCCCCTGAACAAACAGCTATGGTATGACCGTTCAGGCGACCATCATACCAGGATTTACTGCAAACAGAAAATGATGTCCAATTCTGCTCTCAGTTGTCTCCAAAGGGATCATGCAAGCCAAATTATGCCGTGGATACCTTCACAGAACACCTGCCGAGTTCAATGCAAGTTGGACATTTGTATCCAAAGGCACAATCTGGCTTGGAGAACTGAGTTTTACCAATTTAAGATAAACTTGTACCGAAGTCATACATATTACCCTCAACTCACATTAACACTGAAAATAAAATCCATCCATCCATCGAGACACACAGAGCCAACCAGCAAATAGCAAAAGGGATCCCAAGAGTCTGTGTGGGTCTTCACTGAAATGAAATGGAACCCCCGCAGGCTATCTCAGGCTCTTACTATATTTCTGCAACAGGCTGAAGATGTGAGAATGTACCATCTCTTCAAGGGTAAGAAAGGGAAAAAATGACAGGAACAAAGAGTATTTTCCACTTGGAACAAAGGGAACTGTAGCAAGCAGCAGGCAGTTATAAAATAGACATCTTAGGGCTGCAGCAGCTTAGCGGTGCCATATTTAAAGGGCCATGCCACAGAATGGCATGCTGGGTAAAAAAAGTGTCTATAAAATGGCAACCTTACATGGGAGAGGGTGAGAATAGACAGTTACAAAGGCACATGCTGCTTCTATGTATTGGATACACTACAGTTTATTATATCAGGTTGTATTAGGTCAATGATAGAAATATAGCACCTTGTTTATTTGTGTCAAAATTCAGGGACTCCTGGAAGACCAAGAGTACAAAGAATACACAAATTTAGGAAGGCATTGGGGTACTGGATCAAACCTACATACCTACCTGAGGACATTTAAATTAAGGGGAATCCTTTGGTTATTTTGAGAGAGATACAGATGGGTTATGAATGGTTGTGTGAACAGATTCAAAAACCTTAGCCCATGTCTGTGACCCTTTCAAGGTCAGGGACTAAGGTCAACAAATGTAATGAGCCTCTAACCCAGGCAGTGTGCAGGTAGCTTTGATATTTCATGCAAATGTTTCACACAGCTCCAGTGAGCCCCTTCACCTAGGAGTGTACAGAAAAAAAGAATCTGGATGCTGTTGGGGCATCGGAAGTGTTAAATATCTGGATTTTAAGCATAAATGTGTTGTATTTAATTGGTTCTTCAGACTTGCCCAATGAAACCAACCCATTTCTGTGAAAAACGTGGTAGTGAACGCTGCCTCTCTGGTGTTGTTCATGGCCATTCAAAGCATTATTTCATTTTAACACTGCCACATTATAAGTCCCAAAAAGGAAGTCCCAGTGCCCTTTGAAATCTGCACTCAGATCCATCAAATCTCGCCCACATGCTGGTGCCCAGGTGCATATTTCAGAGATTCTTTATCCTGTACATTGTGTAGTCAAATTACCCATTGTGTTGTGTGGAGGATCAGCAGGGAAAAGATGCCTTTTCAAGTTTTGAAGAGAACTTTTAGTGCCAAACAACATACATTGTGCTGCCAATAAAAAGCCACTTTCATGGAGATCTGCTGGATGTCCCGATAGCCTATTAACAAAAACAAAGATTCCTAAAAAGGTCTAGGTTTAGTTTTCTGAGGATTTGGCAGTGAGCATCTTTTTTGTAACAGTCAAAATTCCGTTTCAGAATAATTATACTGAAACCTAGTATGCATCGAATGGACATTATTTTAAGGGTGCTTCTATAATGCATTTAGTAAAAAAAGAAAGAAATGTCAACTTATTTCAGAATTTGGGGCTGCATCCTGTTTCTACATCCCCACCTCCACATATGGTATGGTTTTATTTGGTGGGGGTGGTGGGAAGGCCCCTTAGATAGTGCAGACCTCTCTGTAGCAGCGTGGGGGGGAGCTTCAGGGGCTTAGTAGGGAAAGGCCAGAGGAGGGGTGCAGGTGTGAGTAGTGGGTCCATTATGCATCCGATGAAGTGAGCTGTAGCTCATGAAAGCTCATGCTCAAATAAATTGGTTAGTCTCTAAGGTGCCACTAGTACGCCTTTTCTTTTTGCGAATACAGACTAACACGGCTGCTACTCTGAAACCTGTCATTATTATAGGGTTCCACTGGTAAAAAAAAATTCCTCTGTAGGGGGACTGCAGAATGGTAGCCACCACTACAGGCCACGGGTTACAGTAGTAGCTGCAGAGGAGCTGTGCTTAGTCTTAGAGACTGGTGTGCATGTCTGTCTGCAAGCATAGAATTCTGTTCTTTAATCGCTACAGAGATCCCCACACATAGTCTGCTTACATGGGCTTTGCTCTGGGGACCAGAATTTGGCCCATGTGTGTCTTTCTCTGCATTTCTCAATTGTATATCTCGTTATATGCCTATCTAGATAGATACGACATATCCCCTACACTTCTATAGCAAATGGTTAATACATTTCTAAAACAGAGACAAGTCCCTAATGCCCAGTTAGTTCTTTAAACCTCTTACACAGCCTGGCTAGCATCTGACTTGAACAACGGATTTTGAGTTCTAAGTAATTCTTTTTTCTGAAGGCTAATTAAAATCAATTCCCTGGCATTTCTTTGCTATTGGGAAAGATGCTGCTGTTAGATGTTTCAGTCATTAGCAATATGGTACTGTTGGATTAAAAACAAATTTCCATGTAACGCAGCAATGATTAGTGAGTCTGTGATAATCTAAGCAATTATTCGGGAACAAAACCTGTCCCGACTCTATACCTAGATTATTTGTTGATGACATCTGAAAATCTGGATGACAAAAAGCAGTATTGTGGTTTTAATTTTAAACTGTGTTCATTTATTTTAGTAATGTAAATTTAATGAATCTCTGTATTTCACAGACTTGGATTCTGATTAGCTCTCTAACCATGGAGGATACAAACTCTATGAATGTGTGTATGTATAGAATAAAATGACTACAAATAAAAAGTGTTATGTAGCATTCAAATCGTGAGCTGAAATTCTGTTCTCACATACTCTGGTGTAAATCCAAAGTAACTTGTTGGTTTCAGTGGAGAACTGAGAGGGTTGGATTCAAAGCCGCTCAAGTTGATGGGGTGAAATCCTGGCTTCTCTGAGGTCAGTGGGAGCTTTACCATTGACTTCAAAGAGGCTATATTTCCCCCCTGAGAATCTTTCCATAGACTCCAATGGGTTTTGGATCAATCTGTGAGTGGTGAGAGAACTTTTCACAAAATATTTGGGGGAGGACAGGAACTGTGTTCAACAACAGGCAACTCTCTGTGGCTGTATACTGCTCAGCTGCAGTGCAGACACACACAGAGCAACAGCTTCTCTTCCCTTTATGTCACTTTCCTCTGTGGGGTCTAAGTCTACATAGCCTCTCAGCAGGTATTGTTATGGATTTCAATGTGAAGTCAAACCAGATAGGAGGCTACAGTTAAAACCAGGACTTAAGATTTCGGAGTAAAACAATTACAAACCTGATTTACAAGTTCAGGCCATGTGCCCATTAAATGTAAGTTTGAGTGAATTTTAACACAAACTCCATGCACATACAATGAAGTTAACCACTGGATTCCCTTTAACAGCAGAATAATAAAAGCAAAGTAAAATATCTATTGCAATATCTTAATACTCTTCTCCAGCCCCTGGACAATCCTTTTTTGCTGACTGATTCCTACATCTTGTGGCATCTGTACTTGCAAATACCAGGATGCTCTGTAGCATTTTAATACAAGTCATATATACTTTACATCAAATTACTTAAGCGCATGAAATATTTCACTGGAGGCATACCTGCGCCAAATCCATGGTTTTAACCTTTTTCTTTTTTTTTCTGTTCAGAATATTTGGCTGTTAGGTCTCTCTCTAGACTGATACATGTGGTCCTCATAAGCTAAGAGCCATTTCGTATGTAATCATCTGAACAAATCCACTGAGTTATAAAATGTCTTAGTTCCAGTGGCAGAATAGAACTACTTTTCATTATGTAAATCAACCAGTTTGGGAATCACATTTTGCTGGCTTCCCTTGTAGCTGAAATAGGCCACTTTTCTGCAATGCATTGAATCAACATAGGCTTCTGCCCATGAACTGATCATTCATCACACATTGGCACTGTAGCAGGGATGTGAAAATATGATACGACCAAGAGATGGAAAAATGCTACAGTTCCAAAATTGAAAATTGCATTATTTTTATTTAAATACTGTGGGGTGGATTGTTTCCTCCAATGGAAAAATTCACAGGAGGGGGAAAATGTTATAAATTCCGTAAGGTACCCTTTAAGGAATCTCCTGCAGGGAAGAGGGGCATGGCCTGGAAATTTTGCGGACATACTCTAGAGACACCAGGGATATCAAATTCCAGGGTCACAGATTCCAGGGAAATAGCTCAGCAAGATGGCCCCTCTGCACACTACCTGGGATCCCCTCACCTCCTGAAGGAGCCACGCAGCCATAAAGTATCCTTCCCACCCCTATGCCCTATCCGTTTCCACAAAAAAAGGCTTTAACTCCTGCTGGGGTTTCTGACTGGAAGTCAACCAGATTCTGAGGGATCATGCTGCTTGGTGAAGAAGAACCTAGTTTTGCCCTCTTCTGACCCAAGGAGCCCCAACTCACTGTGTGGCTGCAAAATGGCTTCCATGGGCTCATGTAAGCATGCCACAGAGTCACTACAGTTTATGTGCCACCTTGAACCAGTTCTCCCTACTTTTGCTTCCTTACACACTCATAAGGAGAGGGAGCAATAGGTCTGTGAAATGCAAAAGGACTGCCATGATATGGACAAAAAGGTAAATCATGAATTATGACTGTAATTGGGTCTCACTTTGCAAGATTTACTACAGCAAAAGAAAATAATTACCACAATATCACTTGACTTGTTCGCTCCATTTCTAAGACCTTACAGTACTGTATACATCGCTAACCAGCAGAGATTCTCAGATAGGTTACTTGGAAAGAGAGCTGTAGGGTTGGTAGAGGGGCTTGCTTCAAAGTCACACCATCAATGGATTCACGGGCAGGAGCCAACCAATACACAGAATAACGTGTGTAGTCGGTGCTAGAGTACATACAGAATATGTGTACATATTTACCTGTATATGTATATACAGTAGGTCAGTGGTTTTCAGCCTATGGTCCGCAGTTCCGCAAGATATGTTTTAGACTTCCAAAGGGGTCCACACCTCCATTCAAAATTTTGCAGGGGTCGGCAAAGGAAAAAAGCTTGAAAACCACTGTTAAAGGTGAGTGTGTGGGGAGTGAGAGTTTACATGTGTGCATCTTTAGGGGGACAATACGAGAAGTGCGTGTGTGTGTGCGTGTGTAAAATGTGGATTTTTGAGGTATGCCACAAATATCTGTGTTCCAATGTGTGTGTACATGCATGTAGATGGAAGATGTATATTTTTGGTAGGATGAAAGCACGAGTACATATAGATGTATTATTGTGGGGAGTAGACATGTGTGAGAGTATGTTTGTGGGGATGTGTGTGTGTATACGTGTAACACTGACAGACCCCGGTCGTCGGTGGGCGGGATTGAACCTGGGGCCTATAGACCTTAAAGCATGAGCCTCTACTGCATGAGCTAAAAGCCAACTGGCTGTTAGCTAAGGCTGCAGAACAGACTCAATCTCAGTCTCTCTCTCTCATCTCAGTGCCACTAGATGGGACAGAACACCACACCCAGGAGGTGTGTGGGTTACATATGCACTTATTTGTGGTGTGTGTGTGTGTGTGTGTTTGCGGGTGAGTCCAAGCATGGATTTAAAAGTGTGCTTATACATGAGTGTTGGTGAATCTGTGAGAGGGAGTGTGTTCAGGTAGCTCTGTTATTGTGTGTGCGCTGTAGGTCAGGGGGATGAAAGCTTTGTGCATACATATATATTTGCACTATTCGAGCAGCGGGGTGTCTTTGAGGATGGGTATGTGTATGGAAAGCAAGCTGAAGGCTGGATTGGTGAGTGTCAGGGGAAAAGAGAAGAGAAGAGAGGTGGAGAAAGGGGAATAAAAAGATAAACCACCACACATTAAGTAAAAATATATTTTTTCATATTTTGCCTTGTTAAAGTTTGTAAGCCTCCAATGTATCACTTTGAAAAAGCTTCATTATTTTCTCCATTGACATTAATTAAGCTTTCATGGGGATTAGGAGCCCAGCTAGCTAAAAGAAACATGGAGTTTATTTTTATTATTATTTTAAACAGTGACCTCACCTTGCCAAGAGGAAATTTTCAAAGCTTTCTCAGCTCTTAAGAGATTTTTCAGGGCTGGAAAAGTGGCTGTATTTTTTCTCCATGTATATTTCTTATGGAAACTGACTTTATACGAGACCTGTCGTATTAAATAGCCCGCTGCACCGATTATTGCTACCGCTTTGAGTGGCACTTCCCACCCCACCGATCATTACCAAAACACACTTTGCTGCTAATTTCCTGGAAGATTCAAATGCTCCTACTTCAAGGTCATCTCAAAGGATAGTTTAAAGAGCTTTTTCTGTAAAATATGTATATTTACAAGAGCACGCATAAATGGTCACCAGGGAAGATAAGCTATCAGACAGTAAAGAGATGTCTATCCTTATACAGTTCACACACCACTGAAGCAAATAAAATTGGTTTTGTATACAGCCTATGAATACACTGTTAGGAACTCTGTCCTGAAAACTGATCTATACTACGGAGATAAAATTCAATGCATCTCTTTTCATAAATATCTAACTGTGGCATCAAAATTCTACTGCTTTTGCCTGAATACTCATCTACTGTAGTTGCAGCAGGTAGTGGAAGGACTCACCAGTTTGCTTCACTCAAGTACACAAGAATCACTGTAATAGGCTACATCCAAACTTAATTAAAGCATTAGCTTTAGTGCACAAAGACGTAAGTCTAAGTTTACAATTATTAAAGTCCGTTCCACGACTGACCAAGAAACGTTAGATTAAGTCCGTGTTTAATTTTAATAACAAAGGCATCCAATATTCAGTAACTTGTCTTCTTTTAAGCCACTCAACGCAGCTTCGTATTCCTGGCATTCCTTACCGTCTCTAGTTCACATTACTAGCACGCTGTATTATTCACTAAAACTAGAGAGGACTGCAATGTTACTGCAGACACTCTTTTGTTCTGTCTTACTGTGCTAATTTAGTCTGTGGACCTGATCCACCTGTACAAACTTAACTTGAATATCCCATCAAATTTTTATTTGGGCATCAGGGTAAGTACAGGAGTTAATGTGCATAAAATATATGGACAGCACAGTGACAGACAAAATCATTTGTAGGCACGAGCAAGCACATAAGGACTATTCACAGATTGAAATTGTTCAGGACCTTCTTGACTAACACAGAGATAGTAGCAATTTTAAAGTATTTTTTGGGAAAAAATGAAATTGCATTACGGAGGTGAGCTGCCATTTGAGAACCACTATAGCTTTCCCTTATAGTTACCACTCACTTTTCTCCACATTAATCTTTATGTGTTACATAAACTTCTAAAATAAAAAATAAATATGAGGACAAAGTGGATAATATACCCGGTCCAATACTACTGCCATTACTATCAATGGCAAACCTCTCACGGACTTCAAAGAGGAATAAGGTCAGGCACATTTTCTATATACTTCAGAGTGTGTTTTCTCATAGAAAAGTGTTTGTCTGACCATGTCGGAAGAAAGGCAGAGGGGAATAGATGTGGTTTCATTAGGCTGCAACGTTATTCAATTTAAATGTATGGGAGTACCTGGTAACTGTGAAAGTCATCATCCTTTCCTTAATCATTTCCATAGAATCCCCAGCCAGGCAGGGCTGTTGGAACAATTTGTATAGTGGGGGTGCTTAGAGCCATTGAACCAAAGTGTAAACCCGGTATATCATGGAAACGTATTCAAGCAAGAGGGTGCAACAGTGCCCGTATCCTTAGTTCCAACACCTATGCAACCAGATCCTGCTGCTGGGACCCTGCCACCCTCCCCTCATGTGAGGTGAAAGGGGACTATAAAAGGAAGAGGTCAACTCCCCGGTGTTCCAGATGTAGGAGCCCCAAACCCTTTTCCTCTGCCTCCTTAAGGTTTCTTTCCTTCAAATCCTTTCCCAATCCATTTTATTATATAACCACTTCTCTTCCATACTAAGTACCTGCACTGGCCATCCGCCACAAGTTTTACATACTACGTTGCAACATTATAACCTAACCTCCCTACTCCATGCAGTCCCAGATGTGTTGTGCGGAAAATGGAAAAAACCCACCCTTCCTCAGCCTATCTGGCAGTGAGGGAAAAATTCCTTCCTAATCCCCCAAGGAAAAGGGCAACTAGTGTAATGCCCATTGCAGGTCAGGAGTAAACCTAGTCCTTTTGCCAACATCGTGTGTGTGTGTGTGGGGATGGTGTAGACCTCTCTATAGGGCTACATGGGTTATAAATGCCCACTATGCATCTGGCCAGCAGGAAGGGGAATGCAGTGACCTTCTCCTGACCTGGCCCCAACTGCTTCCTGCCCTTCCTGTAAATCCCTGTAAAATTTTCTCCTCCTCCCCACATGTTGTAGGAGATCCCTTAAAGAGGCAACATACTTTTTCTTCCAGTTAGCTGGACAAAGACCCCCCAACATGGAAGGTTGCAGTAAACATACTCTAGGTCAACTCTAAGTAACACATGAAGGAGCAGTCATAGTAAAAATCCATGGTTATTGAATAACGTGGAGTCAATTACCCTACAAATGGTCAAAGACTCAGTTTTAAGATGCCTGTTCTAAAGTATCCTTAACAAACAAGTACATCTTTTCTGTTGATGTAAATCATGTGTGTATGGCTGTTTTGATCAGGATTTGTTCTCCTGATGCTTGCTTCCTGAACTTTCTTGTGGAAAATGCATCCTTAAGGGGAGCACTTGAGCCTCAGCCAGAGAAGAGGAGGAATTGTGATGATGAAAAACAAGCCTCCCAGTCCCCCCACCTCCCCCCCAGCATGGTATGTTTAGTAGTTGGCTGGAGTAAATTCTGTGCAACACTCATTGAACTGGGCCTATGTGTGGTAATGGACAAAGCCACATTAAGTGTCTGAGCTCATAAAAATTGGGGAGACATCTGTTTTTGGCCTTGTGGAGGAATGGACTCTGAGCTGCACAGAACCTGAAGATCACTGGGGAAATCCAAGTCCATCCCTGTGCACCTCATGGCATCTACATGGACAGGTAGTCCCAAAGGCTCCCTTTGACAGATCATTCCTTCATGAGAGTGATTTTGAAAGATAATTCTTTCATGCCACTGCTTTCAGCTTCTAAATTACTTGAATGTAGTACTATCTCACTTGAGGGTATACATGAAGGGTCAGGCTCTGCCACTCTGTGTTCAATGGCAAAACTCAAGGAAACATTTGTTGTTCTGTGAAAGCAGTAGAGAAATAAATCCCTGGTAGGGTACTGGATTTTGCTCTTGATCTATAATTTGGGGATAGTTTAAAATGCTTATTTGATAAAATGCTATTTTTCCTTTGAATAATTACATTTATTTTCATTCCCCTTTTAACATGTCTGCCTCCATCTTTTTACATTTTTATTTATTTGGTGCTCTTTTTTGTGGGCAGGCATTATAAAGCAATTTGTGGCTAGTCCTCCAGTGCTTTGTTGATTCACCTCAGCATAGAAGAAGGAACTTAAAAGTGCTATAAGCAATTGAGCTTTTGCTGGGGGCAGGGGGGGGGGGGGAGAAACTTTACTATCTTATCTCATTGAGATTTCCACTAACTCTTTTATCTAGATTCACTTACTCAAACCCATGGCCTGTGGTCTTGTTTAATATCAGCCAGTAATAAAGAGCTCTTCAGCTAAATACAGCTATATTCTACTATTAACTGCAGCTCTTGAAGCAGTCACTGTGGAAAGGGGAGTCTAAACCCTTCAATGTCAAGGCATTTAGAAACACTCTAGCATCAATCAAGGTCTACGTCCAGTAAGTGCCTGCTTACATTTACATGAAATATTCATACAGCATTCAGTTTTGCTTTTCTCTCTCCTAATCATCACTTTTAGGAAGAAGCTACAATCATCTCAGTTAGGGGAGGGTGTTATGGGACGTGCGGTACCTTTCAATGTCAGGCTTCCTGCAGATAGCTAGTTCTGTAATGAGGCAGCACACTGTATAGACTACCAAAGGTCTTCCTCACACAGCCTAGCCTTGTTATCATGCACTATTCATCTTCAAGTATACAACTTAGAGCAAATGAAAGTAATTAATTAACCATAACAAACCTGTCAAAAAGCTATTTGAAATTTTGACAGAAAAATATTTAACATTTCTTTTAAGTGAACACGATTCCCTGTGCCCGCTTTTCCAAAAATAGTATTCAGAAGGTCTTCTACTGCATTCTTGTTAATTGTATAAGCAGCATTGACTCCACAAGCCTTTGGACTCAGAATTGTTTATTCTTTACATATTTGGCTAAGAATTATTCATTTACACGTCCGGTGTTTTTCGCATGATTGTTCAGTGCTTTGAAAACATAAAGTGCTATATTAGATAGCGTTGACTAGAGACATTCGCTAGTTTTCCCCCCACAAATGTAACATCAACAAGTTTGTGTAATAAGAGATCCACTATACTAGACAGTTCAGAATACATTAACCTCCATGCTTTTTAGGCAAAATAATGAACAACATTTGTACTGTGGTACTGTAGGCAAACCGGAAATGCTGTACTGTGCTTTCTGAATGAAGTACAAAGAGCATTCTTCACTATCCTACAATTTACCTTAGAGTCAATTCAGTTACTTCATTACTGTCAAGGATTTTAGAGCATCATACATCTCCCTTCTAATCAGACGTTTGATTCTAGAAATTCAGATTACTACAAAAGAAAAAAAATCAATAACTAATTATTTTATAATCTGACAAAAAGCTGCTTTTGCCACTGTGAATTTTCTTGCAAAACAAAAACTGTTCTTGAAAACAGTTACCTTACAAAATCCTGTAGAAAAAAATAAACAAAGGAATCTGGCTAACAGATGCTTGTAGTTAAAGAAATCAAAAGGTACCTATGATAAAAAGCAACATTTAACCTTCAATGTATAAAATATGATTTTTAAATATTTTATGACAGAATTTTAGGCATAATATATTCACTTGAGAAGTACTGAAAAACGAATGCATCTCACAAATGTAACAACCTCAAAGTTTGAATTGTTAGCAGTATTGCTATTAAGGTGATTATTCTTTCCTTTCTCTAGCCCCCCCTTCCCCCTCAGTACCCCTTTTTACATTTGTACAGCAAAATAATAGCATTTACGGTCATATTGCTCATGTTGAGCTTGTTGGCATCATCAGTTTTGATTTTTCTCGAAGGAATCAGTCCTATAATACAACACATTCTATGCCAAAATTGTAGCTGATTGCCTGTAAATTGCATATAAATGGCAAAGTGCAGAAACCCAGGAAAAATTCCAAAATGTCAGTGTAGTCTTGTGTGTTTTTTGTAAATGCTCAAGCATATTTGTTTACCTTTAAACCAGTTTAAAATGGGAGCCATCTTCTTTTTGTGTTACATTTCCTAAATAATAAAAGGACCCACAATCACACTGTACACAAGGGAAGGCAAAGAGGGAAGGCACCATAAAATTCTGAATTTAAAGTATTTGTCTTTTATCCATAAAAGAACAATCTATAACAATTTGAAATTATTTTGGTCAATAATGTTCAGTTGCCTTAAATAAAGAAACAATCATATTTAGACACAGAGAAAGAATGCAGTTGTACTTTTGTTGTATATAAAAATATTGCACACATAAGCCCTAAAAATATTATTGCTCTTTTTGACTCACCCTCATTGAGAAGAGCCCAAATTATGAGAACAAAACTAGACATAAAAACAGGAATTTTGATTGATTTTTTTTCTAATTTTGCATCAAATGTACTTTAATGTTTGCTTTATTCTTATTTTTACTGATGGAATCTGGTCAGATGGAACTGGGTAGGCAAAAGTAAATGTAAAGCATGTTCAGAGCCAGTTTTTAGTGGCAAATAAAGATTGCACTGTATCTGACTCAAGGTTGGCAAAGTCCTTCCTCAGGAGACCTCGCTCCAATTTTTAAGAAATAATTCATTGAAGGCTTAAGGAAGACATCCTCCAACAGTTGAAAATGGCCATGCTTTTTAATGTGTGTTGGCATTTTTGTGTTTTTAATGTCATAGGACCAGATCCTGCTGGATACTGAAAGTCAATTCGACTGACTTCAATGGAGTAGAGGGTGCTTGTTACCTGGCAGGATTCAGGCTGTTAATCTACCAGGCATCCCACTCCCCATTTCCTTATCAGCACTTCAATTTGTTTGTTATATTAATATAATATAATATTAATTAATTAATATAATATAATATAATATAATATTTGCATCATTACAAGCAAACATTTATTAAATGCAGGATTAGACACTTCTTATTCTCCATGAAGCCAATGTTCAGCACCATTCAGGATCAAGTCTGGAAAAATGTTTAAATGCTGGAAATAGAGCCCAGGTTTATGACAATTCTCAAAAGATGTTTGCGGCTCAAGTTAAAAAGGGTCTCTGTAACATTAAGCTACAGTTTACAGTAAACTTTCCAAAGAAAATCCTGAGTTATGATAAGCTCCCTTTGAGTAGTAACAAGAAGTTACCGAGTCAGATTCACTATCACCCATATTGAATAAAAATCAAATTCTTGGAATGGAAATGTAATATTTCTTTACAAGTCTGAGTCATAAGTGGCATAATCCATTATTTACCTCCTTGTTTGTGTGCTAGGGTAGACTTTCAAAGTTGACTTCTATTTTTTTGGTCTGACACTAGCTATTGAATTCATATTTGAACTTTCCAAGTGACTAATATAAAATAGAGCTCTGCCTTTTTTTTTTTTTTTTTTTAGTTCTTTGAGGTGAGAGTAGAATGGCATGCAATCAGTTGTGGTTTGGCTCAGATTTCAAGCTATGTCGGAACCTGCTGAAGTTTGAAGAGTTTGAATCAGTTGTAACCCATCATACCTGTGGGATATCTTTAATCCCACAAGTTGTGGGAACTTATGTATACGGTTAGCTTTTGATCTTACTACAATGATTTTGAACATAACTAGCGAAAGCAATGCTAGTCAGACATAAAAGAACTGAATCTCCCTTATTCTGATTTCTAAAGTGTTCTGAAAGCAGTGAATAACATCAGGGTGTGTGCGTGTGTGTGGACCCTACAGCGATGTCTACAACAGATTTCTACTGACCAGATTCAGGATATAGAAAAGCCAACATCAGCATTCCTCAGGAGTGTGAGAGAAACATAGTTTTTGAAAGCTAAATTTAATACCATTTATCTAGTCCATTATCTCTTCATGTACAGTATAATCTACTGTGTATACATCTATCCATGATCTATATATGCATGCAAACAGATATCCAAACCAGAGATCTGATCTATTTTTCTCCCTCATTTTATAGAAATAAAGATACACATTTTTAAAACCTGCCTGCCATTTGTGTTCCTGGCTACTTGGAGGTGCAAATTATTCCGGGAACACTTTTGGGCTTGCTATTTGCAGGCACAATTAAAATCACTCGGATGGCTAAAAACCTGATTTCAGCCCGTTATTTGGGCCCACAAAACTGCAGGCACAAAAAGGGAGGCTGAGCTGAGACCAGAGGTACGATAGTAGATATATACAACTTTAAGTTATATGTTATGAAAAATGGATTACAACATTTTAAATATATGTTTTTAATGTTACCTCACAGTAATTTTTTAAATGGTTTTCCCCTGGCATAATCCAGTGTGATCCATAATACTGTATTTCAGCAATGATTTTAAAATGATGGATAGGTTACCATCGAAATAATTTGTAAGACATAAATGACCATTGTGTGTTTCCTTGAAGTTGGCACATCTATTCTGTATGACTCAATCACTAAATCACCTTACAAATGTCTAACAAAGCACCTGCATTTAGCCATATTTTCTATATTTACGTTTTTGGCCTCTTTCTAAGATGAGGCATAAATCCATGAGGCCACTTTAGAACTTTAGAATGTCCTTCTTTTACATATCTAGTGCTCATTACCCAGAAGTTATTCTGTCTCCCGTGTTAAATTACTTTATGCTGCAGCTTAAACGAACATGTCTTGCTTTCATCTAGCATTTCAAATAGGGCAAAGACTGCTGTACAATTTCCAAACACAACTGTGCTAACAGAGATGAATTACTAGAGTTTATATAATTTATATTAGGAATTCATAGACCTAGCAAAAGGGATTAGTACATTTTATTTCAGGGTAGGAGATGATCCTGTCATTAATGGTCGATACTTTCATCATCTTTTAAACCTGAGGAATTTCCAGGGTGACAAGACTGTAAGGACATATCAGGGATTCACAGCTGTGAGCTTTATCTGGCCATGTACTGCTTTACTCACAGTATGTGGACTACGTTCCATCAAAACTGGATTAGCCTGTCAATCATGTCCTGCAATGTATATTGTATTATGATTTTTTGAAAATGTCACTGAGATCAGAGTAATTTCTTGGCTAATTGCATCTTGTCTCTTCTTAATACTGTGCATTTAATGGTTTCATTACCTTTCATGACAATCACAGCGCCTAGTCCAGCATTAAGGGCAGTTTTATTTTTACTTAAAAAAGAAAAGAAAAGAAAATATAAGGAATCCTCAATCCTTTTAATAACAGAGATAAAAAATATTTAAGACAATACTATATTTCATTAAATATAATACAATTTGTGGTATCCGTGTTTTTTCCCCAAGGTCTGTGATATACATAATAACTGAGATTGTTTCTCTAATCCCAAAAGCACACCTTATGCTTAGCACAGTATTTTTCTCCCCTCTCCTGTTATGGAAATAGATTAAAGAAAATATTAACCTTTAAAAAACTGTCAGTCATTATTCAGACGGCTTCCATTTTATGTGTGTGAGTCTCTTGAGAATCTCTCCCAAACACAAAAATATTTGTGTTTCAATATTACTCATTTAGGCATGAGAGATTCATTTAGATAAACATTACAGCATGTTTGCAAAGGTTTCATTAAATGATACTTTGCCGGCTGCATGCAGTTTTACTATGTGTCATTGGTGGTAAAATGGGCAGAGTCAGATTAAAGTTACTGCAGTCCCAAATTTGCTTTGGTTAAAAGAATGCTGTTTACCAAAAACTCAACCAACTATGGAGGACAATTTATTTGACATAGTTAGCAAATATACTAGAGTATAAGATCAGAGTCCTAAAGTTCTCTGACTACACAAAAGCTGACAAGAGGCCTGATTTGACCCTACCTTGCACCTTATCTTGCCATTTATACCTGTGCAAAATACGTGTAAAATACTCCCAAATTGGAAAGACTGTACAAGGTGCAAAGCAGTAGAGAATCAGGCACCCATGTTCCATTATCAGTTCAGAACTGGGGTCTGATAATACTAGATTTTAAATCATTGTACTATATTGTTTATAAATTACATCCAATTGCTGCATTTCATTACTGTGGTTTGTTACGTAATTATCAGCCTAAAGTTGGAAGAGCGGAGGCTCTTTTGGAGTATTTCTATTGGTATAGACTAGCGTGGAGTTATTTCTGTATCTGACAATGGACTTGCCCCTAAAGACTTGTCTCCCATTCGGTTAGATGAAGCAGCAGCACTTCTGGTTTTCTGTGGTTCCTCTGTTTCCACCCTATCGGCTAATTGCAAGCTATAGGGTAGCCTACACTGGAAAGAGAGGCACATATTGCCTGATATTCCTGGTAGGTGCTCATGATGAAGGACACGCTTCTTTTTGGATCTGACAGCAGCCGCAGTATCCTGTTTAAATTTGCTGTGGCAGGCAGAAATAGTGTGAATGTTAAAATATCAAAGGTGATTGTGTAAATACTCTGGCTTGCTAGCCATTCACGTCCAGTTTGAGCAAGTCACGTGGTATTTGCTTCTCTCTTTTGCATAAACGTAAGCGGACATCTTTTAAAAAGTGCATCTGCTGATGAGTTTTGCTTCTGAACACATTTGTGTAAACATTCCAACACATTACACTGATATTCTATTAAGACAGAACTAGAATGGTGATTATACCCTGCATCTGACAATTATTTATTTCATGTGAGAAAACTGACTCTGATCTCGTCAGCAGATGCACAAGTGCATTCATGAATCACCTCACTCTTGGTAAGTTTCAAAATTAAGAAACAGATCATTTGTCTTGAACAAAAGAATTATTCTGTTCTGGTACAGGCTTGATCACTCTTGTGATTTTTTTTAAATGCAAAGAAAAATTTGAAAATTAACCAAAACTGTTGTGGCAAATTCTTCCCCCGGAGAAAGAAGGTCAGCACAACTGAAGTCAAAAGCATTCCGGAATATGAACTGTGGTCTAAGTAGAGGGGGAAAGAAAGTTTGTTACTTGAGTGCCAGCAGACCATCAGAGAGAGTCACCTTGTTTGATTTATTTCAGGTCCTAGTGGACAGGTGGTCACATCACAAAATACTCCATCACAATTTACACTAATTGACATCCTTGTCAGAGTTCTTAGCACAGAGGCTAACAGAACAGCAGAGGTAAGGAGGCAGATTTATTGTCACATGGAACTGGTTTACTAGTGAAAAAACAGATTTGCAAACAAACAGGCTGACTTAGCTCCTCTACTATTCTTGGGGTCATATGTTTTGTGTGCATTTCAATGATCATTGGGTATTTGTGTAAATGTTTGCAGACCCCCAAAACTTTCATTAATTTTTGCAGTCCAAAAAAGCATGCCAGACGGTGCATCATTGTAAAAGTTTCATTCATCCAGTCGGGAACAGAAGCTGTAACACGTGACTTAGGTAAAGCAATCGCACACCAAGAATATGAATTAGCGAATAGTCAAAGTGAACAGTTTGCAGACAGCTCCATGCACTCAAATGTAATAGCCCAAACTATTTAGCAAATATTTGTGACCAACAAAAATAGTTCAGAATTCAGGTTAGTTTTTGGATGACTTGCAAACAGAACAAGAGCTGAATTCATAGAAACATTATTTTCAAAGAATAATCTGACCAGCAGTACTCTCCCTAATTGAAACTGTCCCTACTGACTAACACTTAGGCACGCTGATGGATCAGTGTGGAGGAAACAACACTCTCATTTCTCATGCCGTAACTGTTATGTAGACAACATATAAGTCACCCAGGGGCCAGTGCAGCACCTTATTCACCAAAATCACTGAACCTATTAAAAGAGAAATTGGCATAATCCATAAAAAACAGAGATTTCATAAAATGGTACAGACACACCAAAGTGAGACTATATTAAAAAAAATTTGGTTCAATCAGTGGATTTTACATTGGGTTTGGTCTGCACTGGTTTCAGGACTCTCCACACTCCTGTGGTTTGTTTTATTTTCCTTTCATCCACACCCAAAAACTTAAGCAGAAATTCAATAAAGCCATGAGAATCTGGAGAGTTTAATCAGTTGCATAATGAAACTTGGAAAACTCATTTGGATGACTCTCTCTTTATGCTGACCCCCACCTCCAAAAAGCCTCCCTCATCCAGCATCTGAAGGAAGCCTGGGGTAGTTATTCCATTCTTTCTGACATCTTCCTGGGTCCACCAATTGTTTCTACTCTTTCCCTAACATCTTCAGGAGACTGTCTAGCTCCCTCCAGCCTCTGTCTTTTTCCGGCCAACAGGTAGGCCACTACACTCAAAGGGTGTCTTGGCATACAAGGGAATCTAGCCTGAGATCCGGATTTGACAAGCCCACATTGCACTCTGTGGCATCTTTGACTCTTGAGTGACAAAAGATCCATACTGCTACTGCAGATAGGGATTAGGTGGGAAGTAAGGCTACCTACACTGTGCCCCTCCCATCACATCCACAGTTAGACAGGTGGGAAAGCAAGCTAGCCAGCCAAATAGCCTCTAATGGTTTGGGAAGGGGCCAGCTGGAAACAGGGTATCCACCTCGGACTACTGCCAGTCAAGAGAAAATGAAGGGGATGGGAATATTGGCAAGAGCCGCTTGGCCCGACACCCTTCTGAGGTTTATGAATGTTGACGAATTTTGTTTTTAAAAATAAATTTCTCCTGACTTCAGGTTTTGGCCTGAAAGTTTCACACAGCTCTATACTGTATTGTATATGGCTCCTTCAGTTCAGCAGATTGGTGTGTGTGTGTTATTTTAAAATTGAAATGGTCATCTTAAAAAAGAGTTTGGTAAATTAGACCATAATTTAGATGATTAGCTCAATTAGTCAGAATTGGTCAAAAATTTCCTAACAAGAAATCAGTATTTATTCTTGCTCTGGCTTTTTAAAGAAGCACCTTGCACATTATTTTTTTAAATAAAAGCACAAAGATGACTATACCCTTAGACACCTCTAAAACTTTTGCTCCCTTTGGCTGAGCCTGTCAGAGTGCAAGCCTAGAGATCTACAGGGCACAGCTGAAGACACATTCCTTTTGTCTTTTCTTTGCCATTTGACTGACAGTTTTAAAATAAATATACAGTTGTCTGAAATGTATGTCAGACACTATGTGGGTCTATGCTTGAAAAATGTAGCCATCCCTACCTGATCTATATCTCAGTGGTGTCTGTTTCAAGGTATTTCTGATGTATATCTCTCTCTGTATTGTTTCCATAAGGAGATCTCTGCAGCTCTGGAAGTTCCATCAGATGATTTGGCTCTTGCATCTTCTTTTCACTTTATTCATCTTACACTCCCCTTTCAATTAAGCATATCTACACTTTGGCTAAAAACATTTTGGGTGCTGAACAGCTAACCCAGTGCATACTGTAGGTAGTGGAGATGTGAAAATACTGTTCTTGGACCGCTGTGCCATGTTACATCATATTATACAGTATTATAACAACTAGATCTGTAAGGTTTCACTTCTCAGGGTACCTGTGCGTATTTTCTTTGGTCCTGAGCCACATAGGTTTGTAGCCTCTGAGCTTTGCTTTACATTTTGGCTGTAAACAAATGCAAAATATCTAAATGAAACTGTCAAAAATGACTATTTCATCTGGTTTCTGAGATCTGCATATAAATCAGCTTAGGTTCACTTAAAAGTGGGCCCAACATTTGCTTGAAATGTTCACACAAACCTTGATGGTCCTCCTTGGAGTTCTGAATTGTTTGCAAGCCTGAAATCAGGAGGGTTTTATGTGGATTCATATTTCCACACAGACATTTTGCATCCTAAACAAGACATGGCAGTTCCAAACAGGGGTTTCACACAGTTACACAGTATGCTTCCACACAACGTGTACTGTCATCAGCCTGAAAGGTGACAAAAATTATGTAAATCTGAAAAACATAATGCCAGATTTCTGTTTTTTTTAAATACCCATAAATAGCTACTTAGGAATTTATTTTGTTCAGCTACAGGGATATCATTTGCTATGGGGAAAGGGGGCAGTTGCTCTCCCCCTACTCACTTTCCATAGGTCTATATGCTCCATTAGGTCTTCCATTTTTGCCCACTCTACATGCCCAGACATTGGATATAGTCATTAGGAAAGCAAACTTTGCCCCCACTAGAATTTTTCTGAAATGAAGCCCCTGTTCAGCTATGTGTGAAGTTAGCAGAAAAAGTGTCAAGTAGTTATTTTGTTGTCCAGGCAGAAGTTTTGCCCCCCCGTTGGTCAAACTTTGAAAAATAAGATTAATTACAAATGTAGGGCTTGATACTGTGACTATGAAGTCAATGCCAATGTTCCTACCAATGAATTCAATGAGGAATCAGGCCATTATTCCTTTTTTGGTTCCTGTGTGAGTTGATCCTGATTTCTGTGAGTGTGTTGTTAGATGTAAGTATCTGCAAAATATTCTGACAAATAATTCGCAGTGTATGGATTGGTCACGAAGTTTTTGTTTCAAGTATTTGGTATTAGTTCTTCATATTGTGTGACTGCTCACGCAAGTCAAGTGGTATTATTTTCTATTACCTGACTGAGCGATTGAAAGTTTTTAAAGATAATAATAATGAATGACTAATAAAATTTTATAGCACATTTTACACATTGTAGTTCTTGCTAAAATTTGTTAAGCTGTGGGGATTTACAAACATGATCACTACTACTTGGCAGATGACCAAGTATGCATGAATAATAGTGTCTCACAAATCACTGCTAACTAAATTCAGCGCTTTTGCTTGCAAAATGACTCATGGATCATCTCTGAAACATTTCCTAAATCTCAGAGATGGCATCAAGCTGCAAAAATGTGGATTATGACCACCCCAAAGTTCAGTGTTTTGATCTGATGAATTATAAAGACGGAACACATTAAAAAGGCAGAACTCTGATCCAGAGCCACATATGGATTTGGAACATGTCCAAAGCTCTGGGTGCTTAGACTAGAGTTTTGGTTCATGTATGTCTCTATTCAATATTTTTTATTTGTTATCCTTATAGTAATATTTTGCTCTTATATGTTCAGTCTGAAGATGTGACTTTTACTGTTATTAAGCAGCTGGATGTTGTTTTCATAGTATGGAAGTAACCCTGTTCTGAAGAGAACATATACTTTTTTAAAAAAGATTTTCTCCTCACAGCAGTGATTTTGTGGCACTGCCCAGTGGCAGTACCATGATGTCACAACAATTTATCATAGTTAGAGCAATGCTGCATGAACCTGACTTGTTTAAGTGTTTCTGTGGCCTGATTTCACAGAGAGAACACAGGACAACACTAAGGGGCTCTACCAATCTGCAATCACACAATTCAGCTTCTACCTTTTTGCTCTATTATTGAGGTCCCTTGTCTGAGATAAGCAAAAGAAATGCAGAAAAATGGGATTAAGTCTACAACGACCCTCCAGTGAGATTTGGGTAAATTCCTTTCCATGCTCAGGCAGAACTGGGTTGGTCTCCCTTGACCCTGTGTTTGTACACTTAGTTTTCCTTTTCTCGTTTTAGGTAAGTAAGTCTCAACCATTTATCTAAATAGCACAAGCCACAACTTACATTTTAATTAAATATTAATGGTCTCCAAGCAAATAATATTAAGATATTATAATTTTGTTCTCACATCCAGCTATAAATACCCTCAAACAGCTATTTTGCAGTCTGTTTCTATTAATTTTTGTGTGTGCTTGAAATGCACCAGTTTCACCCATCTGGAAATATGTGTGGGATGCAATTTCTATGTGTCTTCAAGGTAGATCAGCAATATATTTAATTCATCGTGTATCAAAATAAAATTTTGTACAAGAAATATCTTTCTAGTATTCTTTTTATAACACTGCTCTTCTAAAGTATCTTTTGTCTTAGGATGTCAAAGCATTGCACAAATGTTGAAGGCCTCTAGCCTTTGTGCCAATGCAGAAGCAATTATTAATTATTGTTATAATGTACTTGTATTACAGTAGCGCCTAGAGACCAGGGCCCCATAGTGCTATGCACTGAACAATCATATAACAAAGAGATAGTCCATGTCCTCAAGAGCTTACATTTCAAACTCTGTAAACCTAATCTAAGCAATAAGTCCTAGTCCTCAGCAATTGTGTGTAGCAATGAAAGAAATGGGGACATTCACAGTCACTGTGTTTAAGGGAGTGCAGGGACTGCTACCTTCAGTTGTCCCTGGAGGTGCCCGTCATCCCAAACAGGATGGGAATGATGCTGTCACCTACACACTCCTGATGTACCCCAGGGAGCCTCAGAAGTAAGGGTGCCATTGTTAGCCACAATCCTTTCCTGAGTGCCTGCTCCCCCAGAGTAGCATGGTTCTCCGCCACTCTCCATTCAGGGATTGCTTTAATGGTACAATCTAGACCTCCTTAATCATGGCCCTAATCCCAAGAGATGTTGAGCAAGAGCCGGGGATCACCCCATTGCAAAAAAGACAATTTCATTTTTGGGTGAAATTCACCAAAACGGACAGGACCAATGCAAGCCTCGCCATAGCACTTCGCATGGCTTTAGTCATTAGCACAGGAAGTGTGATGGCTGAAGCAGCCAAATGTGGGGTTGTTTGGGAAAAGGATACTGGCTCCACACTTTGGCACTCAGTCTGAGCGCCAGTACCACACAAACTCCACGGAGCAGAGCGGTGGTTGTGGATGGGAACATTTCACTGGTTAGGATTTATTTTCTTTCGCGCCCCCCCCACTTTATATTTAAATGAATTAATTTACTCTGTTAATTTTAAAAAAAATACTTGCTTTTGTAGTTTTAAGCCTAAAGTAATGGGGGAAGAAAAATCTTAACACATTCCACACGGTTTCCCCCCAAAACGGCCTTCTGTTAAAATATGACCCCCACCTTATTTTAAAATAGTAAAAATAAAAAGCAACAGATTTCTCCAAAAATAAGTTCCAGCATTTTATTAACATTACTTAAACTATTCATTTATGGTCACCATAGCACAAAGGGCTTAGTGATGCACAGGGGTGAATTTCACCTTATAGTGTGCCCGAAAACATCCATATTCATAGTACGAGAAGGCTTTTTGTGCCCCCCCCCACATGGGTGCACAAGTGGGGACTAGCTACCAAAGAGTATCTTCAGGGGCTGGACCCAATTAGAGACCTTGAATGTGGGGCAAGGACTCTGCAAGGCTGGCACCCACAATGCCGCTAGCCTGCCAAAAAGGACTGGGAGATAGAGTCCCCACTCAGCTCCAAATAAAAAGCTCAGAGTCCAAAAGTCACTCCTCCTGGGGTTTGGCTCACTGACAGAAGGGTAGATCCAAAGTACAGCTATATGCACCCTCCACCTTGTCTGCTGCTTCTAATATTTCTTTTCTTAAGATTTGTCTGTCCCAAGTCTTAGCTCTGTCTGCCAGAAGGCTAATCGCACCTCCCTTTTACTGAAGGGGGATTCTAATGCACTACATCTGGCCCACAAAGTAAGCCATAATTGACCTGTAGTTCTGTACTGGGTTCCAATACTCGCTAATAGAGCAGGGGCAACAGGAAAATCCTGCCACTCCAAGCCCAGGTCCCAAACTCCCTTTCCACATCATCTAGCAGATCTGGCTTTGCATAGGACAGAGCAAGTGCTGCAGTCCTGGAAAGGGCCACAGAGTGGCTGCTCGCCACAAGTTCTGAGTCAGAGATCCACTGAGGGGCAGTGGTGAAAAGCCACAACTGAACCCTTAGGGCTTGATCCTCCAAACCCTACCAGGCTGACGCTGACTGCCGTGAGTAGTTTCATTGGCTTTCATCAGACTACTCACAGCGGTAAGTATTATGCTGGGGAGTGAGTGCTTGCAGGATTAGGCCTTTGAGCCCCAATCCTGAAAACTTGTATGCACTTGCTTAACTTTACTCATGTGAAGACATCTCACTGAGATCCATGGGACTGCTCAGGTGAATAAAATTAAGCATGCACACAAGTGTCGGAAAATGGTAGCCTTAGTCTATGATTAATTTGTTACAGTGCCCAGTCTTGTTCCCACTGAAGCAATGAGTTTTTCCATTGATTTCAGAAGAGAAGAACTTGATGCTGAGTGGCAGTTTATAAAGACAGGTTTCAGAGTAACAGCCGTGTTAGTCTGTATTCGCAAAAAGAAAAGGAGTACTTGTGGCACCTTAGAGACTAACCAATTTATTAGAGCATAAGCTCTGATGAAGTGAGCTGTAGCTCACGAAAGCTTATGCTCTAATAAATTGGTTAGTCTCTAAGGTGCCACAAGTCCTCCTTTTCTTTTTGCAGTTTATAAAGACACTCTTTCCTGACATCCAGGCTATGTTCACCCTCTGAGCTAGGGGTATGATTTCCAGCTCACATCCACATACTTGTGCTGGCTCAATGAGAGCTAGTGGGGGTATAAATAGTAGCCTAGCAGCGTTGGCATGGCTTAGCCATGCTGAGCATGTACCCACTGGTTTCAGGCAGGTTTGTACTTGGCACAGCTAAGCCGTGTCCCCATTGCCACCGCAGCTACACTACTATTCAGACTTGCGCTAGCTCAGTGAGCACTAGTGTGTAGAAACGTACATGAGCTCAGAATCACAGAGCTAGCTCATAGCGCTGATGCAGCCTAAAAACCACTTTGTTTGGTAGCAGACATCATGCACAAAAAAAGACATAACATTTACTCCATAAAGTCCCCAGCTTTTGGATGCATTTATAGATTTTACTTTATGTAAGGTCTGCCTAAGTGGGCTCCATTTATCGTGCCTAAGCCAATTATATTGCTACAAGTTAGATTTATATATTGTCCGACAGAAACATATAGTAAAAAACAGCATTTAATCACCATACCTTTAAAGACAATTAGAACTCATTAAAGAGTTCATAGTGGTATCATGTGTTTTAAAAATCACTACTCTGAAGGTATCATAAAACGTACTTTCATCACGCACACGACATTTACAAATTCTGATGGGCATTTCCTCCTTTCTTGAAAAGAGTGTCTGGCTCAGTTTGCAGCAAATATGACAATAGGCTGTACAAATGTACATCTGAAACATAACCCTTTTGGGGTTAAACATTCACGCTTATATGAGAGATCATCAGTTTCAGGTCAAAGTACTGTTCTTAAATGATCAGCGTAGAACAGAAAAAAGGCATTGAAGTGACCTTGCTGAGGGTCTAAAACTGTGCTAAAGCCTCTTCTGCATGATTAAGTGAGCAGAATCTTAGATTAGCTAAAAGCAGTGCAGAAACATAATGAGTTCACTTATTTTGGAGCATTTAATAACAGTTATAGACAGTTATGTGATCAGGCGGAGTTATGACTTATTCATTCTTTCATTGCTATTAAAATTACTGCATTTGAGGTTTTTAAAGTCATTGAAATAAAAAATCTGATTTATGTTAGGAGAATTTAGCTTGCCCTTTGGTCTCTCAGTTTTTAAATTATATAATTAGACTTTTTAAAGACCATTCTAAAAGCATTATTAGCATTTTCTATAACTGAAAGTAAATGCATGTTTTGTGGATAGTTTAATTTAAAAGGGATAATACTACTTGATTTAGGCAGCGATAGATTATTACAGAAAGGTTTTTAGTATAAAATTATTTTAAAGGTGACTATGCACGTATATATGAATACACACGCATATATACATACACACATTTTTAATTTAGTTACAAATGGGTATTACAAAGAAATGGAGCTCTCTCTCCACCCATTTGGGAAAGGAAGATGAGAGGAAAACCGAGTTCCAAAGGACATATTAACTCATGACCTTTAACATATTACCTCACAAATGACAAAGCCATCCATCAATCTTGGGCAAGAAAAAATGCTTTGATCAAACAAAGGGATTTGCAGTTGGCTTGAATTAGTAGTAAACAATGATAATAAATAAATCACTGGGATGAGTATGGAAGTGTCATGAGAGGATAAACATTTTAGCATGAATCCATTCTTTAAGTTCTGGCATACATAATATTATATATCAATTATGCATCACCATGTGAATGTATGGTGTCTTTACAGACAAAAATAGATATCATATACATATCATATATGTATATATCTATTTTTGTCTGTAAAGACACCATACATTCACATGGTGATGCATAATTGATTACATATATATACAGACACACACACACATTCTCACAACACAAACGTGTGCTGCAGACTGGATGCATCCCGTTGCAAAAGCCAACTGACTAAACCAAAACCACTTTCCTTTCCCATCCATATAAGAGGATTCTTCAACATTGTTTTGTCTTTGGAAATAACTTTCCTCATAAGATAAAGAATTTCTGGTATTTATTTAGACATTAAGGGAAAACATCTTTACATATAAAATCAAGCTTACTAAATAAAGTTGCCTTAACGGACAAGTTTCTTGTGCCATATGTGTTCATTCAGCAAACAGTTTGGGTCGCTCTTATTCTATTCAAAACCCATTGTACTTTTCTATTAAAAACATATTATTAAAGCTAAATCAGAAAGATGCCCATTTAATAGTCTTTGCATGTGCATAACTGATGGGAATACACATATTATCAGATGAATAGCTGATTAAAACTTAATTAGCATGCTAATAAATTATGCTAAAAATATTGTTTATTTTTATTTTTCCTCACTTTTGCTTAAACTTCCTAACTGATGCTTCAATTATTTTATTCTCTAAAATAACAGCTCAGATAAATTATTTATTTGACTGAACTTGGTATTAAAACTGATTGGTTACAATTATTAAACCTCTCTTCTAATCTGTTAAAAGTTTCATATTTTTCATCATATTTTTCCTAATAATTGTTTGTGAAAAGTATGGGACTATATTTATGGCTGACAAAAGGCCAAAAGCAGCTCTGGAAACTAGTGTCCTTAATTAATCCACAGCACCGATATGGAACAAGAGGGCTTCCACAGGAATTTTCTCACACTTTGCTTAGAGTGATGTTAATTCTGGTCTGCCTATCTCACGACACCCGGTCTATATTAACTTCATGTATCAGTACCGCCTATATGGCGAATTACATGCAGGAATCTTGTAATGCAGACTCCTTCCCACTGGAGACTGATCTCAGCCCAATAAACTCATGTAACTCAGGGTCTTCATATTTTAGACTTGAACTATGGTCACAAAGGTGAGAGGCCAATGTTTCATCCACTAAGCCATTTACCCTTTTCCTCTGTAAGGAAGATTGATTTTAAAAAAGCTATTAACCTTCAGTGATTTATCTCATCAGATCATCTTCATTTTGTTCTGCTTATAATAAGACTGTATTATACAGTTTTATTCTTCAGTTAATTCAGCTAGACTATCTGAAAAAGAAGTACATGAAAAACACAAAGAAGGGAGAGATAGCAGAAAATTATCAAAAACTTTTACATGAAAATGTTAACAGGAAAACAAAAGAAACTGAGCAAATGTTATCACATGTGTTGGAGGCATAATCATGTAAGACATAAATGTTTCTACGTAACCTCATTTTAGAGAAAGTTTCAGGATGTCATACTGATTCTGGGGGCTCTATGCAATGTTAACAATGAACACAGTAGCCTACCCAGTCTACCGAAGGGACAAAAAGAACAGTTCTTTTTTTCATTTTTTAGCTGACTCAAAGTAGCATCCACTGAACCCACATTCCTTTATTCACAGTACGTATATAGCTACAGAGGTTCATATTGCAAAGAAGAGCAATTTCAAAGATATCTGGATGAGAACCTAAAATTGCACATTTTCCCCATTTTCAGAACTACTTGGAACAGCCTGCAAAGCAGTACGTGATTTTGGTGACACTGTATGTAATTCTAATTTTCTTTAAAATGAAGCAAGATGGGGTTGCTTCATGAAAACTAAGTTTTTTCTGATTTAGTGATTAGATTCTTCTTTGGAAAAAAAAGCAGCACTGCATTTTGTGAATAATGTGATTGCAGTGATATTTAATTCATCTGGCTAAACTTTGATAGACACCAATTTAAATCTCTGCTAGAATATCGGCTAACACAGAGACCTTTGGGTTATCTCTCTTCCCCGCCCCCCCCGCCTCTCCCCCGGTGGTGCTGGATAGCAAATGCATCTACATAAGTGCATCTGCGGGGGGGATCATGAGCAAAATGGCCCAAAACACCTAAATCAGGGGTGGCCAACCTTAGCCTGAGAAGGAGCTAGAATTAACCAACGTACATTGCCAAAGAGCCACATTAATACGTCAGCAGCCCCCCATGAGCTCCTCCCCCTGCCCCCGCTCCCAGCACCAGCAGTCCAGCTGATCAGTGCCTCCCCCTCCCTCCCCGCACCTCCAGATCAGCTGTTTCATGGCATGTAGGAAGCTCCGAGGGAGAGGGGGAGGGGGAAGAGCGAGGGCACATCAGGCTCAGGGGAGGGGGCGGGAAGGGGTGGAGTGGGGGCAGGGCCTGTGGCAGAGCCAGGGGTTGAGCAGTGAGCACTCCCCGGCACATTAGAAAGTTGGCGCCTGTAGCTCCAGCCCCGGAGTCAGTGCTTATACAAGGAGCCCCATATTAACTTCTGAAGAGCCGCAGGTTGGCCACCCCGACCATTGACTTTGAGACTTAAGCTCCTAAGTCGCTTTTGAAAATTTTACTCCATTTTTTGTTTGTTTATAAAACACTGTAAACTTCGAGCCAGATACAAAGTCCACTGAAGTCAAAGTGAATTTTTCCATTGGCTTCAATGGGCCTATAATCAGAACCTTATAGATCCAAATTCTTAACTCCCTACCCCAAATGGCTTCAATGGGAACTTAGTCTTTAAGGTGCCACTCGACTCCTTGTTGTTTTTGTGGATACAGACTAACACAGCTACCCCCTGATACTATCCTACAGTCCTTACTCAGACAAACAGATTTATTTGGGTATAAGCTTTGGCAGGTAAAAAAGCTCACTTCTTCAGGTGCATCTGAAGATGTGGGTTTTTTACTCATGAAATCTTATGCCCAAATAAATCTGTTAGTCTTTAAGGTGCCACTGGACTCCTTGTTGTGACTATAGGATAGTAACCAAAAATTAATAATCTGCATATACAGTGTTATAGATACATAGCACCCAGCTCCACATTATGCATGTGCACGCGTGCCCCCCCCACCCCTCCCACCCACAAAGTTTATCTAATTTATGGGGTATACTTCTTTCTTTTTGATATTCAGGAGTTTAAATGGAAAGTCACAGTGAATGCTTACAGTACATTTTGATATTTGCTCAAACCATGGAGCAAGAGGAATCTGCCTGTGCTTATTTAACACATTTGGGCAGAAAGCATTTTGGTTTCAAGATATCTGTTCACTTGCTTAAGTTGATGTTTGGGCAGGCGAGGCAAACTTGACAATGGCAAGTTCTGACAACATGATTCTACCAGAGCCAATAACCTGCTGCTTGGCAGGCTATAGTATGGTATTTCCTCTATCAGCGGGAGACAGAACACAGGTAAATGAATGTGAAACTTTGGAAGCAAAATACAAAAGAAAGTCTGTGGTAAAATTGTTCTACTTTTTTTCTTTACAAATGAAGCTGATGATAAAGTAACTTCAGAAACTGGTTATAAATCTACTTCATACATATTTAACAGCATACAGTGAATAGGATTAGTAATATCTTTTGTCTAATTTGTCAGTCTAGTTCTTAGTTCCCCACAGTGCTTCAGTCAAACACAAAGGCATTCCCAGTTACTTTTCCATAGATTAAGTAACTCTTGAATTGATATTTGCTGTATGGTTTTGGATTTTCTCTGGTAAACACTGTGACTTGTTAAAGACCAAAAAAAGGCAGCGATAAGGAAATAAAGCAGTAGACTTTTAGTTGACTTGAAGGCCAAATCCTCTCCCACCTTCAGCTGTAAAAACACAGTGATTATCTTAACTGAAAAGATACCTGAAGATATTTGCTGTATGTCAGAAATAAGGGCCTGCAGCTGCACCTGCCCCATCATCAGGCAGCCAAAAAGCGCAGCTGGGCCACAGCAGAACCACCTTATGGTTAAGGCAGACGGGTGGCTTGCTCTTAAGCTCAGCAGAGGATCAACAGCTTCTCAACGCACATGCCTATGGGTTCTATGTCTCCCTGTACTCATCTCAGTCCAAGCCTTGCTCCAGCTTAGACTCTGCCCTGCGACTGGCCTTGTTCCAGTCATTTTCCAGCCTTGCTCCTGCCTTCACTGACTTGAAATAATCCAGTTCTGACCCTTGGCTTGGATTCCTGGCTGTGAAGCAACCCTTGGCTCCAACCACTAGGCCTGACTGCCTACGACCTGCTCTCCTGACACAATATTGCTACTTGACAGTTTTTGTATTTTCTCATCTTTCTTTGTAGAAATATCAGAATCTGCAAATAGGGGAAAGGTCACAACTTATTCATCGTGTAGTGGGTTGTCTCTCAGCCAGCTAGCTTCTGGATAGTAACTGTTAGGGTTGCTTGGCACCTGATTTGGCCTATTCAGACCTTATCAGGTCAACCTATTATTTGCAATCCATATTTGGCAGGTCGTCAGAACATGTTTGTAGAAGCTTTCCTCAAGTTATCTTTATTTTCTAAGCCAGTATCCCCAATCTTTCTGTGGGAATAGCATATTGCTATTCCCACACGACTGTGGTGGGCGCCGATACCCCACCGCCGAAATGCCACCGAGAAATGGCAACACTTCTCGGCAGCCTTTCGGCGGGGCGCCCACGGGCACTGTGTTGGGGACCACTGTTCTAAGCCAATGCTGCTCAGGAACATGATAGATTATCTGTGGGGAAGGGAGCAGAGAAGGCAAAAGGTGATGATGACAACCATCTACTACATGAATGCCAGCCTCCTCCTCATTGATTTAGGGAACAGCATTTTTAAAAGAAGACTGTATGCATGCTCTGTTGGATAGAGTTTGGCCAATGGCAACAGTTTTGCACACAGGGAACGTTCAGCATGTATATAAAGAGGAAAATGTGAACTTGGAAGATATTATCCCCCACACTTCAGATATTATCCCCCACACTTCTTCTGTTAAAGCTACATATGGTGAAATCCAAAAAGTCTACAGCAGCAATAAAACTGGAAATGAACGTATATTTAAGAAAGTAGACTGTGTGTGTCTGTTACTAACTTTACATTCTGGGCCTAATTCAACACCCATTTAAATCAATGGAAAGACCCCTACGACATTCAGTGGGAGTTGGATCAGACTCTTCATAAGCCCACAGTATTTAGCTGTCTCATATCTCAATCTTCATATAAAAGGACCATACTTGAATTTAAGAGTAAAGTACATAGAAATTTGCTTACAGCTGTTCACAGCTAATGTTTAAAGACAGGTGCAAATACACAAAGCTATAAAATCCAGTGTATTTTAACTGTTTTCTGGAACAAGCTTTGCAAATACCATATAATCCTGCATCTTTATATATGCTTTTTCACACATCACAACTTATATATTCCTTGTTCCTATTATTGCAATGAAAAGAAAAGGTCAAGCTAAAAAATGCACAGCATTCATTCAACCAAATGAACTGAAGATTCGCTTCTTACTGTAAACATACAGAAATCACAATCTCTAAGACAGATGTGTTTGTATACCACATTCTTTGCACATGCTACAAAGCATTTGTAGTCAGAATTTGTTAAAACTGTGTCCCATCTTTCAGGTAACGAAGGCCTGTGAATGCTACACACACATACAGGCTTCCCATTTTAGAATGGATTTTAATCAGATGTTTGAATTTGATGGTTTAAAGATCAATCTTGATGCCTGACCATAGAAAACATCTTATTGTTTTCTAAAAAGCAAACAGTTCACCCACTTTGAAATTATGATCAGGTCATTTCACTTCTCCTAATCAGAATAAGAAGTCACCATTGGCTTGTCATAAGATATGAGCTCTGCTGGCGACTGTGTTCCAGCAAAGATCAGGATAGCAGTAGTTTACCAAGTATGAAACAGTAGCAGACAACATGGCTGATATCCATTGTCTGAGAAGCAATACATTTTGAATGGATAAATATATCATTAGAACGGTGATGGGCTTTATCCCCAATTCCCTGTTGTCGTGTTGATATAGAGCCCCAATGATTCCAAATCACAATAAGGACTCCATTTTGTTGTGCATCGTAGAAACACATAGGGAGGTCGGATCCTGCTTGGCACAGAAACTGACTGGGGGAGTAAAGACAGCTTTAATCTACTTCTGTGCCTCCCCGTATTCCTGGGTAGTTTGGGGTCTGTCTGTCTACTACTCCCCAGCATAAATTAGAGAAATCTGAGGGAGGTTAGTTGATGGGTGCATGAGAACTATGTAACCTTTAACTATTGACTTTGTTTTCTCTTTTGCAGATGTCCAGAATGTGGAAGGTAGTACTGAAACAGTGACCGGGCTTCTCTGTGTGTTCAGGTCCTCGTGGTGTGAGGCCAGCATAGTAGCTCTAAGGTCACCCCTTGTACAGCTACTGGTATAGGGGGAACAGCCAGGGAAAGGAGGACATGGCTGGGACTTCTCTTGGCTCCCTGGCTTCTGTATTTGGCCCCCTAAAGCTATTCACAGTGAGTGCCTGTTTAGAGCAGCTCCCAAAGCTGGTGATATGCAACATGGGCTCAAAATCAGCTTTAATACAGCATTGCAAGCACCCACACTAGAGTTGGTTTGTGTGTTCCTTGGCTACAACTGAGGTTCCATGCCTTCATTATGGCCAGGTGGTGTGAATGTTAATCATCACCAACCCAACAAGACGATCCAGGTGGCAGTTAAAACCATCTCTGAGCTACTGCCATAGTGTCTGGATCGGCTAGACAAAGAATACTTGTTAGTGTAACCAGTCCAATACCTGAGCCCTTTCTCTTTGCTCATAAAGTACTGATTTCCTCATTATTTGTCTGTATGATTTCAATAGGATGAACAAATGTTAGCATAAGGGTTGTTCACAAAATAGTCATTTTCATTATTGGCCATTTACTATTCATTATTTATGGTGTGTGAACTTAAATTTGGATTAGCCACCAGAGTAACAGAATCATAAAAATATAGGGCTGGAAGGAACCTCAAAAGGTCATCTAGCCCATCCCCCTGACATTGAGGCCCAAGTATACTTAGACCATACCTGACAGGTGTCTGTCTGACCTATTATTTGAAACCTCCAGTGGAAGCCTGTTCCAATACTTAACTATCCTTAGTTAGAATTTTTTTTCTAATATCTAACCTAAATTTCCCTTGCTGCAGATTAAACTGATTATTCTTGTCCTAATTTCAGCAGACATGGAGAACTATTGATTACCCCCCTCTTTATAAAAATCCCTAACAGGAATATCTGAAGATTTATTAGGTCACCCTCCTCTATCCCCGCTACTGTCTTCCTTTTTTAAGACTAAATACAGCCAGGTTTTTTTAACCTTTCATCATAGGTCAGGTTTTCTAAACTCTTGTATCATTTTTGTTGCTCTTCTCTGGACTCTTCCCCAGTTTGTCCACATCTTAAAATGTCAGGTTTCAGAGTAACAGCCGTGTTAGTCTGTATTCGCAAAAAGAAAAGGAGTACTTGTGGCACCTTAGAGACTAACCAATTTATTTGAGCATAAGCTTTCGTGAGCTACAGCTCACTTCATCGGATGCACATCCGATGAAGTGAGCTGTAGCTCACGAAAGCTTATGCTCAGATAAATTGGTTAGTCTCTAAGGTGCCACAAGTACTCCTTTTCATCTTAAAATGCGACACCCAAAGCTGGATGCAATACTTCAGTTGAGGTTTTACCAGTAACAAGTAGAGCAGGACAATTACCTCCTATGCCATACATATGACATTCTTGTTTACATATCCCAGGTTATTATTTGTCTGTTTTGCAAATGCATCGCTTTGACTCATTCTATTTGTGATCCACTATAATCCCCAGATCTTTTTCAGCAGTGCTACCACCTAGCCACTTATTCCCTATTTTGTAGTTGTGCATTTGATTTTTCCTTCCTAATTGCAGCACTCTGCATCTTCCTGATTACAGACCAATTTTCCAATTTGCCAAAGTTGTTTTGAATTCTAATCCTGTCCTTCAAAGTGCTTGCAACCCCTTCCAGCTTCATATCATCCACAAATTTTTATAAACAAACTCTCCATTCCATCATCCAAGTCAGTGAATATATTGATCAGTACCAGACATAGGAAAGACCCCTGCAGGACCCCACTTGATATATCCTTCCATTCATATGGTAGGTATTGTCTTCTGCTTCTTGATTGGAGTATACATTTTTTTAAAAAGGCAAATAGTGATGATTGCAGCAGGCAAATTGAAAACACTTTTCCCTCCTCCCCTCTCCCCAGAGTCTGACAGCTTTGAGTGGCTCTAGAGGTATTCCCCATTATGGCTCCATTTCAGCAAGGTACTTAGGCATGTGCCTAAGTTTAAGCATGCTTGTGATCAATGGGACTACTTACGTGCTTAAATTCAGGCATGTGCCTAAGTGCCTTGTTGAACGGAGGTCTATGTGAGATTTCAAGAGTACCTAAGTGACTTAGGAGCACACATCCCATTGAAAGTGGATCTTGTGCTCTAATTCACTTAAGCATTTCTGAAAATTCTACCTTATGTGAGCGAATGATTCTCAGACTGATAGAATCTGTCAAAACCGGGGGGGGGGGGAGAGAACGGGACTTTCATTTCCCCCACAGCAGCAAACAACAGTGAATAGAAAGCAAGGATGGGGTCAGAAGGCTGGACTAGTGGATAGGTCAGTGGATTGGGAAGCAAAGGAGCTGGATTCATTTCCCAGTTTAGCCACAAACTTCCTGCATGACCCTGAATAAATCATTTATCTACTTTGTGCTTTGCTCCCATTCCCCTTCTGTGAAAAGAGGGGATAGTACTTCCCTACCTCCACAAAGGTGTTGTGAAGCTACTCCAGTGCTTAAGGCCATGTAAGAAGCCAGATAGCATAATGAACACTCTTGTTTATGCAGAGTGAATATAAGCATTTGTACTAAGGACAGCCATTCCTCAAACATTCATGCAGACAAAGATTTGAATGAGCAAACATTCAAGAGTGGTGATTAAAAAGAAGTGTGCACCTGGACAATCCAAACAGCCAGTTGAAATGTGAACAAAGATTTGCTGAGAGTGTTTTTGCATTATTTGATCATCTCTAGTAATTATGGACACAAATGCATGTTTTGCATGTGCAATTGCTAATTCCATGGCAAAAATGAATGTTTTCTGCACGCAATGTATCCATACTTTACTACTCCTAACATATCCATACTTCAATATTTACCCCTGTATGGCAGAATATAAATCAGAAACAGAAAATATTAGTTATGTACCCAGTGTATCATTTTTAAAAAACCACTGCCACACAGCATTACAACTACTTAACCTGAAGCAATATTGCCATAGATGTCCCCCACATGTACTGGCAAGGTCCTGACAAATTAGGTTGTCTTCACATTCACATTCTGCTGCCACCAGTGTCTATTTGCTTTAACTACAGAGGCCTAGACACCCCTTCTTCTGACAGTGGTGTAACACGTCTCCTAATTTAAGATGCCTGAAGCAGATCTTTCAGGCTAACACTAACCTTTGGTACCTTTAAAGCAGCCACACATCAACTGGTTATAAATAAACAGGAACAAGGCTTATTTACAATTGTATTTATTATGAGGATAGATAATGTAAGCACTGATCAAACAAGTTAAAAAACAACATAAACCGCAATGCAGTTCTCACCCCTCGCTGAGAACTAACAGTGGGGGCAAAAGACCTTTGGGATATTTGTATATAAAAGAGAAAGATCAGTAATCTAATGACACAACAGTTACTTAAAGGTGACCTATAAAGAAAAGAAATGGCATTATGCTCTCTTTTGGCATCTTTATGGTATTTAAAAAACAATCTGAAAGTCTATTTCCTCCTGAAATATTTTTTCTCCTTGATTTTTACCTTAGAAATATAAAGACTAGTTTACCTTTGCTTAAGCTAGAGGACTCAAATTGGGGCTCAAAGATCTGTATGTGGTGTAGTTGTAGCCATGTCAGTCACAGGATATTAGAGAGACATGGCGGGTTAGGTAATATTTGTAATTCCCACTAAATATCACTGAGGTCAGGAGCGGATAGGATTTAATAAATGACTAAACATGTACATGGATAGCTAGAATGTCCATGGCAGGGTAAAAAGAAAAGGAGTACTTGTGGCACCTTAGAGACTAACCAATTTATTTGAGCATGAGCTTTCGTGAGCTACAGCTCACTTCATCGGATGCATACCGTGGAAACTGCAGAAGACATTATATACACACAGAGACCATGAAACAATACCTCCTCCCACCCCACTCTCCTGCTGGTAATAGCTTATCTAAAGTGATCATCAAGTTGGGCCATTTCCAGCACAAATCCAGGTTTTCTCACCCTCCCTCCCCCCTCCCCCCCAAACTCACTCTCCTGCTGGCAATAGCCCATCCAAAGTGACCACTCTCCCCACAATGTGTATGACAATCAAGGTGGGCCATCTCCTTGATGATCACTTTGGATGGGCTATTGCCAGCGGGACAGTGGGGTGGGAGGAGGTGTTGTTTCATGTTCTCTGTGTGTGTGTGGGGTCTGCTGCAGTTTCCACGGTGTGCATCCGGTGGGGTGGGCTGTGGCTCGCGGGGGCTCATGCTCGAGTGAATTGGTTGGTCTCTAAGGTGCCACTGGCAAAAAGTAGGAGACAGAAGTTGGGACTGAAAGTTAGCTTGCGGGGAGAATATGACAGGCTGAGCTAGGAGAATGGGAGACAGTTGTTGTGGGGAGAAAGTGAAATCAGATGAGAAGCTGCGGGGGAGATGGGACTGAGAATCAGTGAGGTGAGGAAGAAGTTGAGGGGAAGGGAAGACAGAGCTAATGAGAAGCCAGAATAGGAGGGAAAGAAGTGACTCTAGTTGGGCAAATAGATGGGGATAAGGAGCCAGGGAGCAGTGAGAAGGAGACTGAGATTGGACGAGGAGCCTGGGGAGGAAGATTGGAACTGGAAGCCAGTAGAGATGGAGAACATGGGCAGAGAGGAGGTGACTGGAGGCCACAGTGGGAAACACACAGATCAGACAAGGAGCAAGGAGTGATTGAACTGCCTGGGCAAGGAGACTGGGGACAAAGAGCTGGGAGGGTGGGAAATAGAATGGCTGGGTAAGGAGACTGTGATTTGAATGGGAAGCCTGAGGAGGAGAGACTGGAACTGACTAGATGAGACTGTAACTAGGGTGAGGAGCCAGAGGTGGGGAAGAGACAGGGCAGTGGGGAGAGGGGACAGAAGGGATCATATTTGGGGGGGATGGGCAGAAGAATCCATGCCCATTAGAGCACACTCCCCTCTAGAGTCTGGATAAACACTTTAGATAAACTATTACCAGCAGGAGAGTGGGGTGGGAGGAGGTATTGTTTCATGGTCTCTGTGTGTATATAATGTCTTCTGCAGTTTCCACGGTATGCATCCGATGAAGTGAGCTGTAGCTCATGAAAGCTTATGCTCAGATAAATTGGTTAGTCTCTAAGGTGCCACAAGTACTCCTTTTCTTTTTGCGAATACAGACTAACACGGCTGTTACTCTGAAACATTGCAGGGTACTGCTCCCTCCCCTGGCTCAGTGTGCCACTGTCTCTCAGTTCATCCTTCTCTGACCCAAAAATAGTCATGCCATGCAATAGAGGATCCTATTGAAATTCTCTCCACTTGGGGTCTGCTTTATTAAGCCACAATGAGCAAATGAACCACCCAAAGCACAATCAGTTCCTTCCCTAGTCAGCAGGGTTCCCCAGATTCGTCCATCTACCTTTCCCACAGCTCACACAGTCTTACAATCCTCTCTCTGGGTTTCCTCCTTCCCTGGGCTAAAATAGTCCCCTCCACCCTTGTAGGAGATGGGTGTTCTTTCTGATACACACTTCTCTTCCTTTCTACTGTCTTCTGACAACATTTCTTATGTGGAGTGGGAGGGAAAACTCCCCTTGGGCCAAGCTGCCTCCACCCACTCCTGTCTGCCTCTGCAAACAGCTGTGGCCCTTCCTAGTAGAAGGGGGTTAACTCTTCCGCTGCCAGCCAAGGAGTAGGTCTATACATACCATCACAACATCCACACGTCTATTGCAGGAGGATAATAATTATCTTTTTTTAAAGAGATAAACACTCATAAATCAGGGCATAAGACAACCACATACAACAAAGAAATTTCCCCTCTGTGCAGCTTTCTCCATAATTGTCCACTATGGGGATTCTTGTCCCTTTCTCTAAATATTCTTGTAGTATCCTCTGTAAGAGACCCAGTACTGGACTAGACAGACCACCAGTCTGATTCAGTATGGCCGTCCCTGTATTACATACTGCAATGAAGAGAATATGCCTGAGCACACTGGAGATAAGAGATTAAGTCATTTAAGAGGTGTTTAAACATGAGCACAGGAAACTCAATTTTTATAACTTCATTACTTGCAAACAGCCTCCAGTTCTATTCAGATTTTTAAAAAATATTTCTCCACTGGCCCAATACTAAACAATTAGCAAGTAACTTTGATTACTTCAAATAATCCACAGACAATGAATAGTATAGACATACTGTAGGAGTGTCAGGGAGAGGGGGAAAGGAGAAAAGGGAAAGGGAGAGGTAGGGTTGAGGAGGCAGAGGAAGTGAGACATGGGAAAGAGGAAAAAGTGAAGAAGTGAGAGCAAGAGCAAAAGAGAGAGTTCAGAGGACAAAAGTCAGCTCAGAGGGATCCAGATAAGGTAGATTTGTTCTGAGAGGGAGCATGATCTAACAAACAAGGGCACAGGAATCATGATTCCCAAGACATCTTTCTAGTTCTGCCACTGATTCAGTGGGTGACCTTCGGCAAGTCAATCCTCCCCTCTCTGTTCTTCTGTTTGCTCTCTCCCCTTTTCTGCAAGCTATTTTGACTGCAAGATCCTTGGGGCTAGGACCATCCATTATTATGCTGGCATAGTGCCTAGCACAGTGGGATCCCATCTCAGCTGGGTCCCCAGGCACTACTGTAATTGAAAAAATAAATAAACAGATAAGTAAAATCTCAATCTTAGCTGTTTAGTGTTTCTTTATGATAAAATGTTAAAAATGACCATAAATCACATTTTATTGTGCCACCTAGAGATTTTCAATGATAGTTCTTTTAGACATCAGCATGTGCTTTCTTCAAATTTTATGCACTTTATAACATGGAAGTTTACAGGTTTGCTTATCCCTACAATATTCTGTCTAATATTAGGAGTTCACACTGAACCTGTTTAAGTGGAAGTTTGCAGGCAAATAAACTCTGAACAGCCTGAATGTATCACAGTTCCAGTAACTTCTGTGGTGCATAGCTTTGACCTGATTTATTGCGAAAATAGCTAAGAATGTATACTGTCTTTATAATGTCTCATGCAGTGCAATATATATGGTGTAAAATATGAACTAAGACTTTGGTCAATTTGTTTATGGGCCTATGCTCCCTGTCTCTCCAATCAATTGCCCACATCTCTATGGTCAGTATTTGTTTCATTCACAAAAAGTGTGCTGAGCGCAGGTTAAGTTGAACAAGTAAAACTTCATATAACTCTGTGCACAGCTCTGTCCAGGTGGCTGAGTTGCTTCCAGCCTAACTCCCAGCATTCCCTGTTCCACTGGTGTCCCCTCAACAACAGTCCCTCCAGGGAACACTAGCCTTGTGTGTCCAGTTCTGCTGACTGCTATTAGGCTTGACAGAATTTGATTTTTTGATATAATTTCAATGAATAATATTGATATTTTTTAGTATTTTTTCTGATTTTTATGAATTTAAATTTACACAGTCGCACAAAACTATCGGTTTTAAGATTTCCCCTCCCCTAATTTTTATCAGTTTACATTTTCACAACTGTAGGAAGTTATGGAGGGGGTCAAGACAATTATTTAATGGCAAAAGTTAAAACTTTAACACTGTTAACATACAAATCGCCAACATCGCATCAAAATATACAAAGTAAATACCCTTAAAACATACTCCAGTAAGTTCTCAAGAAGCATTTTTCTTACTGTGCCTATCTGTAAATTTCAATTATTATTGATGGAAATATTTTGTCATCCGTTTGTGTGCGTATACAGTAAAAAAATCTATATTTACTGACACTTACCGATAAAAATCTAATCCTTCCAAGCCTAATTCTGACACAGTCTGTGGATCCTGCAGTATGCTTCTGGCGGGTATAATCTGCATGGGGAATCTGTGCACAGGTCTGTTGCCATTTTGGATAGCTGTGACAACTACTGCTGCTTTTGTAGGTGTATGTAAACTTAGGGAGGCATTGTTACCACTTCCCCTGCACTAAAGAGAACTGGTCCAGTCAGTAACAGGATAGACCCCTTTTGGTGTATGCACAAAGTACCTACATTCAGTTTTTTGCCTATTATATTGTTCTCTCCATTTGTGCCTACTTTAAATTTTTTAAATGACTGAACAAAGTTTAATAGAAGCTGGTTAAAAAAAGCTGAATATAACACAGAGGTTGTGGAACCCGAGCTTCACATATTTTTTCCCCACTGTGAAAATCTTAGGATTGTCTTACTTGACTGTTTGTATTGCTTTGGTATTATACTTGGGTAACACAGGTTTCAGAGGAACAGCCGTGTTAGTCTGTATTCGCAAAAAGAAAAGGAGTACTTGTGGCACCTTAGAGACTAACCAATTTATTTGAGCATGAGCTTTCGTGAGCTACAGCTCACTTCATCAGATGTTTACCGTGGAAACTGCAGCAGACTTTATATACACACAGAAATCATGAAACAATACCTCCTCCCACCCCACTGTCCTAGCAGGACAGTGGGGTGGGAGGAGGTATTGTTTCATGATTTCTGTGTGTATATAAAGTCTGCTGCAGTTTCCACGGTAAACATCTGATGAAGTGAGCTGTAGCTCACGAAAGCTCATGCTCAAATAAATTGGTTAGTCTCTAAGGTGCCACAAGTACTCCTTTTCTTTTTGGGTAACACAGTATCTTAAAATACTTAATGGGTGAGCTTGTCCCTTAAAAGTAAATTAACACCCATCAGAAGTCAGATCTGTACTGTCCAGACATCTTTTATAGATCAATGTACTTACGAATAGTTCTACTGAAAAGTGACTATGTGAAAATTATATTGTGAGTTCCATGTTTATCATCTCTTGCTGATTTCCAAGTAAAATTTGTTCAATTTACAAATAAAAAGATGTTTTTACTCAGTGCCAGCACTGCAAACTCAGCATGAAATGTGAAAATAAAGCTGGGCTCTTTGCATCAGCCACAAATACATTCTGCAACTGGAACTTTCTTAACAATTCTGACGATGCTTGTGCCAGAATGGAGTCCAGTTCCCTGTCCCAGGGCGTGAGTTTAAGAACAGTAAAATAAATATTTTAGGTTATCCTGCAACATGCTCCACACATATGGACCTCTATGCCCACAAACAGCCCCAATAAAGTCAATGTGATTCCATGTTGGTGAAGGCCCTCCCACATGAAAATCATTGAAGGATTGGGGTCTTAGGCCTGGAGCATACACAGAAATTGCAAATGTTTAACTAAAGGTGCAATGGTGCATTGATTTAGTTAAACTGGTGCAACTTTGTCTATGTACACTCTACATTGGTTTAAACTTATCTCACATTGTGTACAATTATTTAAGAGGCAAGCAACACCAGTGTATTACACTGGAATCAAAGGCTTTGAGAACACTGTCTGCTTTCAACAATGGGCCAAACCCTAAAGTCTGAGTAAAAACTGAACACGGACTCCAGGATTTGACATGATAATAATAAAGTAATATATATAATGTAATGTCTGTATGCGTAACAACTGCATAATCAGCGCTTGAATCAGCACGTAAGGATTGCGCAAATAGTTGCCTGATGAACTTTTTGGTTTTCATCATTGCAAAGCATGCAGTTACCAGCAAAACCAAACTCCAGCCTTAAGGGGTAATGGAAACTGCTATATATGTGTTTTGCACAGTGTTCTCAATCGAGCAACTAAAAGGAAAACTGCATTATGCCTGGTATCATGAGAACTGTGTTCATTTTATCTATTGATATTTGGGTACAGACTGACAAGGGTACATTGTGGCAACGATTGTTCTAGCTGATACCTGTGTTAATTTAACTATTTAGCTTTCTCTGGGTGCACAGGTACAAAGAAGTGCTCTGGACAGTGTCTAGAAGCTGCTTTGACTGATGTTTAATCTTTATCACACCTTCAAAACTTTTTTCCTCGTTATCATGAGTTATGCATTTTATTAAGAAAAAGCCAAAATAGAGCCTTGTATTTCTTCAATATTCATCATTTAACTTAATCTGAACAGTTTAAAGAACAGAAACAAGTAAAGATATTAATGCAGATACAAGCATTCATATCACTGAGACAATATTACAAACTTCTCTGTGAATAAGCTCTAAGTATCCACCTCAAACTTAGCAAAGGCAGGAAATCATGTTAAATGGGCCCCTTATTGACGGACAAAGAGCCAAATTCTTCCTCAGATAAACCCAAACTGCCACTGCTGAATTTTGGACCAGGAAAATCCTACTCAAACTGTCCAAAAGAGTGGAAAACTAACCTTTAATTGTTCTCTTTATTAAGATAAAATACAAAAATGGATCTAAACTTTGCCTGGAAGTTTCTCCATCAATAAGTCATACATTCAGGTTGTATCAGTAATTCCATTATAAACCCCTATTTATACAGGGGTTTATAACTCAACCATAAGATTTTGCTTTGGGCAGAATCTTCGGAGATAAAGTTTTAGCTCCAGAAGGGATTTTATTTTCCTTAAAAAACATTGGCTATGTTTAAAAGATACAAACAAGCAAAAAATAAATGGGAATGGGTGGTTTGGGTTGCTTCTTTTTCTGCTCCTGTAAACTGAACATAGCTTGAAGTTTCAAAATGAAATTTTTGCTGGCCACTAGAGACTCTAGAGGATCAGATACAACAGTGAGGGGAACTGTGTAAGTATCTACATAGATGAGTGGGTAAAATATGTGGAAAAAATGAATAGGTGTAAAAGAGCTCAGTTTGTTTAGCGTACCGGAATGGTACCTTAAGATGAGCGTGAATTGCTGTTCAGCAAAAACATGTACTTTTTTTTCCCCACATGATCCTATTTTTCCATATACAACAGCTATAGTGAGGAAGTTCTTATATAAGATCCTTAAGGCTAGATTCTGATCTCCATGTCATTTGTGGAGCCATAAATTTGTGGAGCCAAAGTAAAGTCAACCTGATTTCCGTCTGTGTAAGCAGGCTAGACTCAGCAGTGGGCTTGAAGGGACTGCTGCTTCCTATACCAGATATGATCACTTTACTGTTGCCTTGGTCTCCACACCTCTGTTGTTCATTTACCCACCTGTTGTCTCTCATCCTATGTTTAGGTTGTAAGTTCCGGGAGCAGTAACAGGCTTTTTTATTATTTGTGTGTGTATAGCACAATAGGGCCCCAATCTGGGTCTGAGCAGATAGATGGTAAGATAGATAAATCAAGCGATCAGAATCTGGCTCTTTTGTGCTAATGTTCCACAAAGTAAAGAGGCTTTTAAACACTGATCATAATTTGGATGTTCCTGAACTAATTCTTTCAGGATATGCAGAGACTGAACTGATCCCTTGTCAACTCACATGCATGAGCACATCAGAGGCTGCATCAGAGGCTGCATCAGAGAGGCTTGGAGTAGTGCGGTGTTCAGAGGCTAGTGAAACTTGTGCCTCTCTTACATAAACATAAACTAAGTCTTCGTACCCTGGTTTAGGTGGGTAGTGCCACATACCCCTCAGCCCTCATATTTTATATGCTCCATCTTACCACTGATGTAACCACTTTAACTATCTCTAGGATACAGCAGTAACTTAAACTTTAGAAATAATTGGAGCTAGCACTGCTAAAGAACTTATTGTGAGCAAAACAGCAGGGTAATGGGTCAGGAAACAGAAAAGAAACTCTACTCTGTATCGTCCTTGACTTCTTTAAATTCTAAATCATCCTACAGCTGCCTGGCTTGGAGATGTTTTACCGCCTCACTCTTTCCTCATATTTGGAAATGGGTGTGAAAGGTCACATGTGCATAACAATCTCTTCTGTTCTAATGATATGCAGTCTGAAACAAAGGCTCCAACATACCAATCTTAGGTCACTTAGTGTGCCAGGGAAACTGATGGTGCATATGTTTTCACTGGAAAAGGAAAAAACAAGGCACACAGTGAATACTGTATACTATTAATTATGTGTATTACCGTAGCACTCAGGAGTCTTAGTTATGGACCAGGACCTCAGTGTCCAAGGTACTATACAAACACAAAAAAGAATCTCTGCACCAAAGAGCTTCCAAATTAAGTGTAAGACAAGAGACAACAGATGAATATAGATAGACAGGGGAGTACAAGACGACAGTACGTATTGGTCAGTATGATAGGCAGTGGTCTCAGAGCACGAGCTGCTTAACTGCTATCAAGTTTTTTTTGTAGACATCACAGAAAAATAGGAGTTTGAAAGAGGACAATGATGTACAATCTGGCCTAGGATAGACACTATTCATGGTGTATAAGGGGGAGAAGGAGAGAGTGGTTCAAAAGACCCCAGTGAACAATTTAAATGGCAGCAGTGTCTGCAAAAACTGTGAATTTTAACCGAGTAATGAAGAATATTTATGGAAAGTTAATTTTAATTTGTGTGAATAGTCACACCAGAAACTTGACCCTAAGAGCTATAATCACCCAGTCAAGGAGAAGAAACATGCCAGGAGACCTATGTGTCCAGTCAAAACTAACCCACCATCTAGAAGTTTGAATTTCGAATACTGAATACTCACAATGAACTGCTTAAAAAAAGAGCTACAACCAAACATGATTTGTACCATTAATTCAGTCAGCAATTTCAAATAAATGCATTTTAGAAAACTGTAAGTAGTTGCAAAGAGAAAAAAGGCAACTTTTTAGAATAATGATTCATAATGCAATGTTCATCTTGCTTCGTTCCCAGTCTTGCAGAGACGGTGCATTTCTAATTCCATAAATTCTTCTCACAGCACCCTAGGATACAGATAAAGATCTAGCTCCACACGTTGCACTTTATTCTTTGATATCCTTTCAAAGCTCCAGGACCAACCAAAAAGCAATGGTCTTTATCAAGGGTAAAAAAAGGTCAGCAAATGCAATCATTTACATGGCAGAATGTGAGGTTTTCTGGAATATTAAGCCAAATACCTCCATGAGCTGTCATTTAACCTTAAGATGCAGATAAAATAAAAAAAATCATGATAAAGTACTAAGTAGCTACTTATTTTACTAAACAGATCTAGGTAAAGTACAGAGCAGTGAGTTGCAGTGTGACCAAGAGTTACCTGATTAAGTTGTATTTCTTAGGCTCCACCAGTAGGAGATAAAAGCAGCTTAGAGTGATCATAAGGTTCATTTTCAAAGCATAGAATAGCTTATGGTACTACACAAGGTTATGCTAGAAATGGTACTGCACCTCCTATGCTTAGCCATCAATTAATCTCTTCCCCAACATTCACTGATCACACAGATTCAAAGTTTTGCAGTTCAAATATAGCTCTATATAGAATGATAAAAAACTTGCAAGAATAAAGGGGCAGTTATGATTAAACAAATGGGACAAGCCAAACTCAGGCAGGTAAAAAGAAAAGGAGTACTTGTGGCACCTTAGAGACTAACCAATTTATTAGAGCATAAGCTTTCGTGAGCTACAGCTCACTTCCTCAGATGCATATCATGGAAACTGCAGCAGGCTTTATATATACACAGAGAATATGAAACAATACCTACTCCCACCCCACTGTCCTGCTGGTAATAGCTTATCTAAAGTGATCATCAGGTGAGCCATTTCCAGCACAAATCCAGGTTTTCTCACCCTCCACCCCCCCACACAAATTCACTCTCCTGCTGGTGATAGCCCATCCAAAGTGACAACTCTTTACACAATGTGCATGACAATCAAGTTGGGCTATTTCCTGCACAAATCCAGGTTTTCTCACATCCCCCCCACCCCCATACACACACAAACTCACTCTCCTGCTGGTAATAGCTCATCCAAACTGACCACTCTTCAAGTTTAAATCCAAGTTAAACCAGAACATCTGGGGGGGGGGGGGTAGGAAAAAACAAGAGGAAACAGGCTACCTTGTATAATGACTTAGCCACTCCCAGTCTCTATTTAAGCCTAAATTAATAGTATCCAATTTGCAAATGAATTCCAATTCAGCAGTTTCTCGCTGGAGTCTGGATTTGAAGTTTTTTTGTTTTAAGATAGCGACCTTCATGTCTGTGATTGCGTGACCAGAGAGATTGAAGTGTTCTCCGACTGGTTTATGAATGTTATAATTCTTGACATCTGATTTGTGTCCATTTATTCTTTTACGTAGAGACTGTCCAGTTTGACCAATGTATATGGCAGAGGGGCATTGCTGGCACATGATGGCATATATCACATTGGTGGATGTGCAGGTGAACGAGCCTCTGATAGTGTGGCTGATGTTATTAGGCCCTGTGATGGTGTCCCCTGAATAGATATGTGGGCACAATTGGCAACGGGCTTTGTTGCAAGGATAAGTTCCTGGGTTAGTGGTTCTGTTGTGTGGTATGTGGTTGTTGGTGAGTATTTGCTTCAGGTTGCGGGGCTGTCTGTAGGCAAGGACTGGCCTGTCTCCCAAGATTTGTGAGAGTGTTGGGTCATCCTTTAGGATAGGTTGTAGATCCTTAATAATGCGTTGGAGGGGTTTTAGTTGGGGGCTGAAGGTGACGGCTAGCGGTGTTCTGTTATTTTCTTTGTTAGGCCTGTCCTGTAGTAGGTAACTTCTGGGAACTCTTCTGGCTCTATCAATCTGTTTCTTTACTTCTGCAGGTGGGTATTGTAGTTGTAAGAAAGCTTGACAGAGATCTTGTAGGTGTTTGTCTCTGTCTGAGGGGTTGGAGCAAATGCGGTTGTATCGCAGAGCTTGGCTGTAGACGATGGATCGTGTGGTGTGGTCATTGTGTTAACTAAAATATTGTCATTGTTCAAAACTCTCAGACAGTCAGTTTCTTTATGGGAGCAGCAGCCTCCCACAGTCCTTACAGCACACTATACACAAAGAGCTGTCTCTGAGATTCACTGGTAGATCTGCAAAGGTTTATAAAAGTAATTTCCATGTAGCCCAAACTCCCCAGGAGCCTCCATGTCTAATTGCTCAGAAAGTCCATGTACAGCATGTAAAGGAGACAGGCTCAGCTTCCAATTTCGCCCTTTATACAGCCTGCATGTTTCTTCAAAACTCAAAGGCCACCAAAATCCATCTACAAACATGTTCCTTCCAGGCTAGCAGCAGACCTTGGTGTAATTTACTAGTGGTCCTAGAGCAGCGATCAGGGAATTGAACACTATCTCCCACAAGATGACTAAGGATAGGTCTATACCATAATCAGGGGCTGCGCCTGCAGTACATGTAAAGATATCCAAATTAGCTTTAATCTAGCTAGCTCATATACTGGTAGCAGTGAAGCTGTGGCAACGCAGACTTCAATGCAGGTTAGCTGCCCTGGATGGGCTTGTACAGCCTGCATTGAAGTCCATGCAGCTTCACTGCTGTTGGTATGAGAGCTAGTTAGATTAAATCTAGCTCAGGTGTGTCTACACACACTACAATTACAATCTCTGAGTGCAGAAAGCATAGTTTTATCACAGCCTCAGGCAAATTATATAGGTCTACATTTCAAAAAGTGTACTATCATTAAAGGGATCTCCTTTTAGACACTTAGGGGCTGATTTTCAGAGATGTGGACACCTCTAAATGCAAGCAAAATGGACTGGAGATGTGGGTGCTTAGCACCTCTAAAAAGCAGGCAGTGGGCTCAACATTGCCAAAAGGGGTACCTGATTTTGGGTGCCAAACTTCACACAGGGCTATAATTTGCACCTACCAATCCTCGTAGCATCTAAAGGAGTTGAAAGTGCTAAACACTTCTGATAAAATCATGCCCACGATGGCTCTGAGTAGGTGCCCTAAATCTGAGGAATCCAAAACTAGACCCACTTTTGAAAGTGTAGCCCTTAACATCGGCCTCAGCTTCCCTTTGTGTAAAATAGGGTGATATAATAACTAACGTAAACCGCTGCTAGGAGAGATTAGTTAAAAATAATTGTAGGCACTTCAAAAAGGAAACTGTTCCACCCCTCTCAGAAATAAGAAAGGAAACAACGAAGCTAAACAAATCCACAGCAGGAATTAAGAGCACTTACCAGCTAGAAAGAAAGGAGATGCAGCAGTCAGTTGCAAAATGGCCACCATAGGGCTGCAGCTGCTTGGCTCCAACAAATTTAAAGGGCCAGACCCAGAAAAGCATACAGGGGAAAAGTTCATATATGAAGACAACCATGTAATAGAAAGAGTTAGTAGTGGCAATGTAATCACAAAGGGAAATGATCTTGGGAAAGAGTCTGCTTTTGTGTATTGCACTCAATAACTATATAATAGCAATAGTATTAAGTACCTGTTTTTCATTACAGACTTTGGCCTTGGTGACTTCCCTTCATCCTCGTTTCCTGATACACAAACTTTAAATGCATTCCTGCTAAAACATTCACAGTGCATACAATATTTGCATAACTATTCCAGTTTTACCTGTAAAACGTACATAGGCATAGTAATATCTTTTGCTGAAACTACACACTTCAATATTGTAGAGTTCTTTTTTATTATTACATAGGGCTCTTTTAGAAGGAAATGTACACAGATAAGTTAGAGGTTAATTGACTCCTGATTAAATTATATTTCCAGTTACTAATAATAGACCAAAGACTGAGCAGTTAAGTAAAAGGTTATAGCACTACAATGATTAAACTATGCTTAGCAACTACCAGTGAAAATACACTGTGCCACATTCATCCATGGTGTAATGCGATTGGCTTTGGTGGAGTTGGAACAGGTATTAATTTAGCCCATTTACTTTGTTATAAATTTCTCTGATGAGTGATATATTTAGGAAATGCTGAGGAGACTAAGAGAAAACACTAATGGAGTGTAATAAAGTGTGAATTTTGATATTGAGAAATTAATGGTAATTTCCTATTTCTGCTGCAGTAAGTGTGGTTATTAATTACCACTAATTTTTATTTCTACAATTTAGTAATTAATTATTTTAGATGTGGTGAGTTATTAATGCCTGAAAGACAAAAATGAGGTAAATGGCACTTCATTTAAAAAACACATTCTTGTTAAAAAGTCACCATTTGTTTAGACTGATTTTTGCCTCTGTTCAATTTAACTTGACTGAACCTTCTTGATACACTCGTTTTCACTGCACATGTTTATTCTAACTAGATCACAAGGAACTAGTGATACATATGGGTCAGAGTTCTACCTCTCCAAAGCCACATGTCCCCATGGAAAATAATTGGGAGTCACATTTGATTTTTTTTAAATAGACACATGGTGCTCCATTGGGGTCAATGGCAAGCACTCAAGTAGAGCTTATTGAAGGATTATGGCCTAAATTGATGAGAATAGCAATGTTTAATTTAAGGTGCTGCTAGTACTCCTTTTCTTTTTGCGACTGTTTAATGAGAATCTACATCAAGTGTCCACATACAAAGTGTTTTAAAATTCACAATATTAGGGTACATTGATATCTAACAAACAAAAAGATAGCATTTAATTCAAGAATTGTCTGTTATTCTTTCAATTTTTTCACCTTCTTTCCCCACCTGTTATTCTTTAAAGGCGTTAACCAGACAGTAATTAAAAATCATTGCCTCAACTCTGTTGAGAAACCTTCAATTGTGAAATCACAATTCTTATTTTACACTGAGGCGAAAGCATGTTCAGGATGGAGGAAAATGGACTTCTTTGCTTCCAAAGGATTGTCAAGTACTATATTCCTCTGAACATACTGTCTCATTGGAAAGGAAATATTCATACTGGACTCCAAATCTGCACTGGCATGTTTGTTTTTATAACATAAACAATTGTGAATTTAAGGTGACATTCTTCAAAATTAAAAAGAGAAAAGATCCATTCTTATCTTTAATGCTGGCTACTTATTTCTTTAGTGTTTGAGAGTTAAAAAGAGCCCTCAAAGCAAACACTGGATAAGGAATGCTTCTTTTGGCGTCTTCCTTGACCAGTTAGGAAAGGGCTGATAAGGTCTGATTAAAGTCATGCCTCACATTTTAAAGGCTAACCCTCTTGATTGGAGGTTAAGTATCCATCTGCGTCATTTACAAAGCACACATGACAAATCTGGATTGTTTATTGTAAACAATATTTTCTTGGCTACAACTGGTGGCAACCACTCCTGTTAATCTTCTGCTGTTTCCTTCTTTATGTGAGTCTGTAAAAGTAGGAAGATTATCATAACACACTAGCAAGCAGCCTGAGATGACCTAACTTTATTTCCTTTCTAAATTTAGACTGGTTGCCTGAGAAGGCATTTTTGTCACCTCTAACTGGCTTAAAATTACTTTCAGGTGGTTCCTAAAGAAGAAAGATCAAGGACAGTTTACGGAATTGCTGTACCACCCAAATACTCTAGAGATGCACCTTCAACTCTGAAGGACTTTCCATCATTTGTCCTTTGGAAATGCCTGGTTTAAGCTAGATGCTGAATCATTTCCTGTAGGTGTTTAAACACAGCAAGCTGTGTGAAGTTGAGGGTTAGCAGTATTTAGCATTGTTTAAGTAGGTGTTTCAGAAACTTACTGACCATGGGTGTAGTGGTTTCATTTTTTCCCCTCTCTCTGTCTCTCTCCTTACTTAGTTCCGGGTTTGGGTTTGTTTTCTGAGGAAAAACAAAAGACCTTAGGGAAAAGAGCACAGAGGACAGCTGTAAGTGACAGATAAGGAATAGAAAGGGAAGTACCAAATGGAGACATCTAAGTCTCATGGACCCCTCAATCCCAGCACATCATAGAAAATAAAAATACCAGAAAGGGTAAATTAAGTATGTCTGTTCAACAACCTCATGGAAAAAAGTCACTCTTAAAGGAAACATTACAAATTATTTGATTCTAGGAATTTTAATCTATCAGCTGTTTCATTGTCACAGAGCTTTCAGTAACAATGAAAGCAATATAAGAAAAATCCAAGCGCTTTGAGTCCTTGTTTCTCTATTTGATTTCAAAAATAATTCAGGCTTGATGTCAAAATAATAATAAGTGTTCCCACAGATATGAAATATTAGTGATGGGCCTTTCCCCTCTGTGTTTTTAATCATTATATTGTATCCAAAGGGAGAGGAAGTGTTTAATTGTTTTATTAAATATTCATTTCAATGGCTGTAAATAACAACATTAAAACAAAAATATGTTACAAAGATAGGCTTATATCTCACTCTATCTCAAGCCAAATCCAGTCATAAAGCATGATCCCTCTTGATTAATACCGCTGTAGTGTTTACTCTTCTATTAGTAGTACAGTGATACTGTTTCCTGTATCACTGAGATGTTTATTGTTCTTCTGTGTATTTTTGACCATTAATGTTTTATCCTAAGCACCGCTCTATCTGCTTTTTTTGGTAACCATGTATTCCACTTTATTTGTATATCGCTGAATTTTTTGATAAAAAGTATTAACATAGCAGCAACTGTTAATTGACAGTTTGAAGCCAGAGCAGTATTAAGTAATTCTGAAAACTCCCTTTGCTTACTAGGTTCAGAACTTAGTTCACTACAAGAAGAGTTACACTGACTTTTTCAAGCTGTTTGTCTCAGACAAAAAACATCACTCATCTCTTAGTGGCAAAACTAGCCCAGTCCTCCTGTGGCCACAGAAGGCCAAGTGCAGCAGAAGGGTAAAGTTCCACCATGTAATGGGGATACTATATGTGAGGGAGACCTACAGCCCCCTCTGCACAGCTCCTTGTGTGTTACTGCACAGGGGACTGGAAGATACAGGGCATGCGTGTGCCAGGGGGATCCACTACTTGCCCAACATTTCAACTCTTCATGGTGAGGAGGCCACATAATGTGCTGTGTGGGCTACGTCAGCCACTGGGCTGAAGTAGCTTCCACAGATGGCTCTGGAGCTATCCTGTGGGCTAAGAGGGAGGTCTCCTCTATGCACTTCCTCAGCCTCTGACATCAGGATTTGTCCCTTTTATGTGGTGGGACACCAAAAGCCATGGCCTCTCAAACCTTCCCACCCACAAAAAAATGGCTTCTTGGAGAGAGTCTCCCCTGAAAACATTAACAGAAGATGTAGGCACGAAAGAGAGGCTTGGGGTTCCTCTTGAAGATCAAAGATGAATGGGGTCAATCTCAAAAAAGACATTACAAAATTAGATTAGATAAAATGTGGATATTTGGGTGGGATGGGGCACATATCCAAATTGTATCTGAACTGTGAACCTTTTGTGGTTCCCTGATCACTATTAACCAATTCAACAGAGAAGTAACAAAGTTAGGGCTGAAAACATGAAAAGAGAATATACTGTACTCTCACAATTGACAGAAGAATGATGCATATAATGTAATTAGAAGACTACTGTAAATTCACTACAGTGCTAGGAAGAAAAAGCAAAAAAGAAAGCAAATAATATTTTGGGATATTTACATAGGCATAGTGAACTCTAGATGGGCTACAGGAGCTAGTCTTCTTCTGTCTCTGTACTTTCCTAATAACTACTCAAAACATGCTCTTGCTACATTTTTCTCTCTGTGGTCATTCTAATCTATTTCTTTTCCTCAGTTCCCTCAGTTCTATTCAGTCCCTAACCACAAAATAAGCTTGGTGTTGCAGAGAGGAAGGTGATCTTGTGCTAAGGCACTGGAGTGGGACTCAGGAGGTCTGGGTTTAATTTCTGTTTTGCCACAGAATTCGTGTATAACCTTGGGCAAGTCACTTAATCGCTTTGTGCCTCAGTTCCCATATGTAACACTGTGATTATGATAACTTCCTTCTTTCCACTGTCTGTCTTGTCTATTTAGATTGTAAGCACTTTTGGGCTGGAGCTATATGTTTGTACAGCACAATGTGGCCCCAACCTTAATTGGGCTCTAGGTTCTATATGAATATAAATAAATAATTCTCATTTATTTTAATGCTCTGACCTTCCTCAGAAGCAATGATCTATACATTTGAAGGCTAAAATGTAAATCTGGTATACAAAGTTCCCACTTTTCCCCACCATTGATGAATACATCTGTGGAAACTTACTTGAATCCCAACCCATAGAACATATCCTCTTTATCTAGTAATTTTAAATATCACTTTTCCACATGTTTTAGGTACCACTTCTTTATATTCTTTTCACCTACCCATCTATCTAGTGCACATGATGCTTCCAGGCTGTAACTGGTAGAGATTGGAACATACGTTTGTCCAGATTGGATTTCAATTTGTATCTCAGTTGTTAACACCTTTTTATTAGTGACCTCTTCCTCTTCCAGCAGATGTCATTATGCAGCGAGTAGAAAACAAAGCAGGCAAATAATGTATTTCAAAACAGAAGCACCGGAAAATGTTTGGGTACCTTCAAAACATTTACTAATCTTGCAGGATTTTTTGTACACTAGATAAAAACACATTGTCTAACCTTTTTCATATTCTGACCTATTTAAAAATACGTGTTTCCTTATTTGCAAATGCTACAAGAAAAAAATGGGTAACTTTTGAATGCAAAAATTGCCATCATGTTAAAAATTTGCGGGCTGAGCTTTCAGAGTGTGTCTCATTTTCATTTAATAACATTATCTACGAAGGAAACATTTCATCACTATCAAAATCAGTCACCTCCAGGGTGGAGCACAGCAGCTGTTTTCCAGCCTGCAAAAACACTGTTCAAAATCTTAAAACAGGAAGTGAAGAAATATAAACATCCAATTGAAACAGCAAGAAAAATGTGGGTAGGCAGAATATAACAATTACCCAGATTTAAATTGCAACAGGACATAGAAATTGACAACCCTACTATTACAAAAAACAGACATAGGATGTTTAATGAATGCAAGTGTTTGAGACCTTATTTTTACATGTGATCTGAAAGACGATGGGCTCAGTCTTGCGGTATGCCGAGTTCACATTCAGTGCAGCTGAGACACCACTGGGACAGAAAGATGGCGCTAAACTGGAGGTCCTGGAGTAGCTGAGCACCCCTCCCTTTCCCCTCACAAAAACCCGTACTCTAAGCAACACTGGCAGCCAGCCACTCTTATTAGTCCTAGTTGTATTATTTGTATTGCAGTAGCACCTAATAGCTCCTGTCACGGACCCCATTGTGCCAAGCACTGTACAAACACAACAAAAAATGGTCCCCAACCCAAAGAAGGTACAATATCACTAATTAGCTGCTGTGCTGGCTGAGAATGTGGTAGAGTGCCATGCACTCTACCCTGACTTCTCTGCCCTTTATACATCCACTCCCTGCTATTCCAAGTCCCTAAACAGAGTGTGGGAATGGATGACTTAGAGCCAGTTATGCTGGCTTTGTACCACTTAGGGATACCCCTGAATCATGCGGATTCATCCCTCCTTTTCCAGCATCATAGTGCCACTTAACACCTTGTCAGAGTATTTCAAATGAGCCAGTGGGAAGAGTGCCACCTATGGAAACACCAGCACTGTTGTCAGCAGCATTCCTTACCAAATCATCATCAATTCTCAGAAAATTCATTCTGTGTCCAAACAGTGAGTGCTGTGGGTTTGGGGAGGATAGGCTATATTCTTCATTCATAAAGACAAGGTTGAGTCTCTTCATTAAGTGCAAAACTCAACTCAACCTTATCTGTGGAGTCACAGTGGATGCCCACACCATGCTGGCCCTTTTTCATTGTGTAGACTCTATTGTGGATAAATGTGTCAGTTTAAAATTAGTTACCGTAACATAGACGTGGACATGTGGCTCTAAAATATGCTATTTTGAAGACTACTACTTTAAAATTTTAGAAAGGCCCCACAAGAACTCTTTTAAAAACACCTTTTCAAGTGCTGATTTTTGCAGCCTTTTGTAAAATTCAGGTGAATAATTCATCCAATCGAGGGCTCATGTAGTTTGTACTTGTCCAGTCATGCCATTCAAATTCTTTTGGTGGATGTATCCTGTAAATAAAGAACAATAACACTATTCATTAGCTGGTGAGTCCCCTAAAATTAAGTAGAGTCTACAATGATAGTTTGGTATAAGCTGCAGTTTCAGATCTATTTCTCCATAGAAAAGGGAGGGCTGTGAACAATTAAAAATATAGTGGCTTAAGAGAAATCAGGTTCCATTCAGGTTCATTATACTTTTGTTTTCTGCTCCAAAAGTTAAGATAAAGATTTCTGTAATTCACTGAAGGTCTGGCAACCTTTTGCCTGGAAAGGAAATTGTTTATATGCAATTAAGATCTTCAGACACATCAGCAGAGCTATAACATTCTGTTTCATAAGGTCAGCAACACCATCAATTAAATTAATTCTCTCAAACTATCCCCTGAGTTATTAAAAAGCTACTCTTGACAAGGAAGAAAGGGTGATACCATCATATGCCACTGATGGAAAATATTAGCTTTCTTGTGAGTTTTGTTCGTTATTTCTCTATAAAGAGAAAAGATGTATAGAAAATATCTCCAGGATATGTCTCCAGTGCAGTAAAACACTCACAGCTGGCCCATGTCAGCTGACTCGGGCTTGTGGGGCTTGGGCTTCCAGGGTATAACATTGCAGTGTAGCTGTTCGGACCCAGGCTGAAGTCTGGGCTCTGGGAGCCTGTGACGGGGGAAGGTCCCACAGCTGGGCTCCAGCCTGAGCCCGAACATCTATGCTGCAATTTTATAGCCCTGCTGCCAAAGTCATCTGACATGGGCTAACTGAAGGTGCTTTACTGCAGCATAGACATACCCACACTGCCTTGAAATTGTTTTGAAGTCCTCTCTCTCTGCTTTAGTTCTGTTACGTATATACCTCTTACATGACTTGGATGTTGCTGTACATTCATCAACATTATTTTTCATTACCAGGCACCCACCCAGTAACACAGTAAATACAAAGACTTCTACTTTATTCTTGCAGTTTGCTTTGAGGGTACATTTATCTATCGTTTTGTCAGTAACATATAGGGATATGTTTCAGAGTAGCAGCCGTGTTAGTCTGTATTCGCAAAAAGAAAAGGAGTACTTGTGGCACCTTAGAGACTAAACAATTTATTTTAGCATAAACTTTCGTGAGCTACAGATCACTTCATCGGATGCATAAATTGGAAAATGCAGTGAGGATGTTTTATACACACAGACCATGAAAAATGGGTGTTTATCACTTCAAAAGGTTTTTCTCTCCCCCCACCCCACTCTCCTGCTGGTAATAGCTTATCTAAAGTGATCACTTTCCTTACAATGTGTATGCTAATCAAGGTGGGCCATTTCCAGCACAAATCCAGGGTTTAACAAGAACATCTGAGGAACGGGGGGGAGGGGGGGAGAGGGGAGGAGGCGGGAGGTGTAGGAAAAAACAAGGGGAAATAGGTTACTTTGCATAATGACTTAGCCACTCCCAGTCTCTATTCAAGCCTAAGTTAATTGTATCCAATTTACAAATGAATTCCAATTCAGCAGTCTCTCGCTGGAGTCTGGTTTTGAAGTTTTTCTGTTGTAGTATCGCAACTTTCATGTCTGTAATCGCGTGACCAGAGAGATTGAAGTGTTCTCCGACTGGTTTATGAATGTTATAATTCTTGACATCTGATTTGTGTCCATTTATTCTTTTACGTAGAGACTGTCCAGTTTGACCTATGTACATGGCAGAGGGGCATTGCTGGCACATGATGGCATATATCACATTGGTAGATGTGCATGTGAATGAGCCTCTGATAGTGTGGCTGATGTTATTAGGCCCTGTGATGGTGTCCCCTGAATAGATATGTGGGTACAGTTGGCAACAGGCTTTGTTGCAAGGGTAGGTTCCTGGGTTAGTGGTTCTGTTGTGTGGTATGTAGTTGCTGGTGAGTATTTGCTTCAGGTTGGGGGGCTGTCTGTAGGCAAGGACTGGCCTGTCTCCCAAGATTTGTGAGAGTGATGGGTCATCCTTCAGGATAGGTTGTAGATCCTTGATAATGCATTGGAGGGGTTTTAGTTGGGGGCTGAAGGTGACAGCTAGTGGCGTTCTGTTATTTTCTTTGTTAGGCCTATCCTGTAGTAGGTGACTTCTGGGTACTCTTCTGGCTTTGTCAATCTGTTTCTTCACTTCAGCAGGTTGGTATTGTAGTTGTAAGAATGCTATCTATCCAAATATACAGGACAAGCCTAGAATTCAGTTAAGAGTTTCTGGTGCTGTCACTTACTGTAATACTAGAATATCTCTACGGGAATGATTTCAGCTTTAATATCTTAAGAATCTCAAAGTATCTTCAACTATCTTCATCTGTTCGCAGAGCCTTCTGTGGTTTGTCTTTCCTTATGGACTGTGCTTCACAGATGGTAGATAAAAGACTTTCAGGACTTGATCAGGATATGAACAAGGACAGTCATGAGGATGGATTTTAATTGGCTGGCCGCAGCTTTATTAAAATGTAACATCAGAGAGGAGCACTATCTGCCCTGCATCCCCATTCCATGTGTTTTAGGTGGGTCTAGTGCAGGGTTTACAGGGCACCTATCATGTAGCCCGTAACTCAGGGTAAACTCCATTGCTTTCCTCAAGAATTCAGCTTGCTCTGTTAAATCCATTCACCTTTCCCACTGCAAAAGAGACAGAAGATACCAAAGAAGGACCCCAGTTTGCAAGGACTCAGGTTTCCCTTTTCCATAGTCCTGGGGTCCACCAGCAAAATCCTGTGTCAATGTGGATGTCTCAACTGGCTCTGGGTAGCCAGTGCCAGGTTGGATCTCTGCCAGTCTGGATGCTCGTCTCTGTGGGGTTGGACCTGCCTGACCTGCCTGACCCATGCACTAGCACCCACAGCCGTGCAAAGATGTTGTTTGTGAGGAGGTGGAGATAATCAGAAACTCTCTGAGCTGTTCTGCTCCTCTCCAGTCACCCCACACAGAGGCCTCCCTATTAGCCTCAGCAGCAGTTTCTAGTCCAGTCTGTGTCCATTACTGATTCCAAGCATGCTGGGAAATGGTGTCAGAGGGCTCTGGTAGCCATTGGTGTTGTAGTCCACAGGGTAGGACCCCCTAAATCACGGGTTCTCAAACTTCATTGCACCGCAACCCCTTTTGACAACAAAAATTACTATACGACCCCAGGGGGGAGGACCGAATCCTGAGCCAAAGTCCGATCCCTGCTGCCACAGGTGGGGTGGCAAAAGCTGATGCCCAAGGGCTTCAGCTCCAGTAGGGAGCCTGTAAGCTGAGCCCCACTGCCTAGGGCCGGGTTGCAGAGCTCGGGCTTCAGCTTTGGTCCCGGGGTGGTGTGTCTCGGGTTTTGGCTCTGGCCCCGGGCCCCAGCAAGTCTAAGCGAGCCCTGGTAACTCCATTAAAATGGGGTCACAACCCACTTTGGTGTCCCAACCCACAATTTGAGAACCGCTGCCCTAGATGCTCAATCCAGAGTTCCAGGAGCTGGCAAACACGAAATGGAGGTCACATAATTTACAGAATTATTACCTTTTAAAATTGTTGTATTAAATTACACTGGGGGGAAGTTATAAAAGAAACATTATCAATGCTATATCTATTCCAAATGAAAAACTAATGAATGAGAATAATTAATGTGCTGTGGACATACAGCCCAAGTGTTACAAATCCCCATGTTGTTTCTGGATGTTGACTACACATAGAGATTATGTATGCACTGTGCTTCCTTCTGACCCTGCATCACGGAGGTTTCTGTGCATTGATTATTAAAGTACTATAAAATGTATTTGAAAATGATTAACTTTCTATAAGTTATCTAGCTACGCTACAGAATGTAATAGGGAATTATATTCGCACTACAGAATTCTCTCAGAGGATTACAAAAACCAGTAGAAAAGATATTCTCTATTAAACAGTACAGAATTTTAGAGTAATTACTGTAGAACCCTATTGGCTGCATTGCTATTACAGCCTATATGGCGTTTCCATATAGGAAATATCTGGTGCCCATGAAAAGTGGCACAGCTACGCTTGTTTATGACAGTAATATGTGAATAACGAGTCGATAAGGCTGCCACGTTTTGGAAATCCATACTCCATTTCATTTGAATTTAGGTCTTCCCAGGGTTTCTGGGCCTGCAGGTCACTAGAATGTATCAAAGTGCCTGGGGGTGGGGGGTGAAGCTGGGCTCAGCTACCTGCTGCGGGCATTGCATTCTAGTACACGAGATCTCAACACTGCTCAGGTTTGGGCCAGCTTCTCCTCTGTCATGGTGACAGGGACGGGGGATGGCCGAGCCAAATTTGAGCAAGTGGGGCTGCAACCACATGTGCCAGCTGGGGTGGGCCAAACCTTAGTGGACCTGTGACCCCATGCACTAGGTCACAAAGCCCAGAGCAGCAAGGTGAGCCTGGCCAGGCCCACAGGACAGAAGCCAGGAAGAAGTGCTCGGTGTCATGTTCTCTGGTAAGTACTGGCTCCCCTATGTACGACCCCACCCTGCCGCTAGATGATACCCCACCTTTCACATACCTCTCCTGCCCCCTAGTCCACCAGATCTTCTTCCACGGCACCTCCAGTCCCTTCTGCTCCCCCAATTTTTACCCCAGTTCCCCCCTCCCCACACTTTAGCCCAAGTTGCTGGTGGGAGGGTTCCCCAGCTGTTCATATCTGGTCAGAGCATCCAAATCTTAGTAACCCAGGCAGTATTCTAGTTCATTGCCCCACCGGTGCCACTTCCCCAGTGGTGAGTAGGGAACCTGGGCCTGCCCTCTACTCCAGGCTCCAGCCCAAGGACCCTACAACACACAGCCAAGATCTGTTGAGTCTCCAACCTTGTTGCTTACTCCCTGGGCTGCTTCCTACCCCGGCACTCCCTGCTCTCTGGGGTTTGTTGGCCTCTCTACTCTCTCCTCCCAGGGAGCAACCATGGGCTACTTGTCTCTGTAGCCCCCAAACATGCATCCCTTGTCCCAGAGAGTGACTGCAGACTCCCTCCCTGCAGCCCCCTTCCTTTGATCACCTCCCTGGCTTTATAGAAGCCCCACCTGTTCCCGCACAGATGAGTTCCCCCTATTTAGGGCTTTCTGCTCAGCCTTCAGGTTTTAGGTTAATTGGCTCATCTGGCCTCCATTAACCCCTTCAGGGAGAGTGTGGGGTGGACACTCCATCACACGTGCCAAGTGGATTCGTGCTGTGTGTGGACTCACTGACCACAGCCCTGCTCCACCCACGATGCCCTCCTCTTCAAACTTGCATGGAATCTCTAAAGCCTGTCACCTCCCTTCAGTGAAAGCACGGCATTTCCCTTCTGTTTTTGCCTTGGGCCCTGGGAAAATGGGGCTGGCTATTAGATAGCACATAGCAGTGTGGAAAATCCTACATTTCCTGGATTGAAACGTAGTCACCTGTCCAATAATAGGAATAAGAATGCTTTCTATCTCATGTTTTGATATGGTCCAAGATAAGAAAGGTTATCAAACACCCGTAGAAGACACTTAAGGGCTTTTCTACATTTAGATAACAGTGGCCCTGCTGCACGGATGCAGCCACATCACTGTCGTGCTTCCGCAAAGATACTATCTATGCCAACGGAAGGGATTGTCCCATCAGCGTAGGTAATCCACCTCCCCAAGAAGCAGTACCTAGGTCGACGGGAGAATTTTCCCATTGCCCTAGCACTGTCTACACCGGTGGTTAGGACAATTTAACTGCATCGCTGAACAACATAGTTATACCGACCTAATTTCCTAATGTAGACCAAGACTAAGATATAATTGTTTTCCATCCTTTTTCTTTCCTTCCCTGCTATCAATCCTTTCCATTTATTTTAGGCATCCCACAAGTTTTGTTTCTATATTTAAAGAGGAAATTGAGTATTATTGACTATTTGTTTTCTTAAACAAATCTCTAGTGAAACCCTAGAGCCATGTACTACATTATAGTTAACTGGAAAAGTAATGTAATGACTTCCAAACACCATTCAGGTTGCCTTACTTAATATAGTCAGAAAGAACAAAAGACATTTAAAAGCAGGATACAGCTGACATTATCAAGTTCCTCTATATGGAGTTACAGAAAGAGGGAACAGGTACAATCAATTTATAAGTTATCATAAAAGAATGTCACTCTGCAGTATACATACTATGGAGAATCTGTTCAGTATGCATTAGAATAATGAAGCAGGGAGAGATAGGGATTATGCCTACAGTCTTATTCATATTAGGCATAAGAATTCAGAATTTGTTCTTTGGAGGATAAGCACCCTAAATCACCTGTAAAACATTTGCTTTATCTTTCAGCATTAAAGCAATGGTAGAAGTTCTGCTGAATTCTAAGAAAAAATTAACAAGCTGGGAAATCAGTTTAACACGTAACCACAAGCCTTTCAGTGAAATGTTAACTTTTTATCCACAGAACTGCTTGCTAACACTTAGGCCTAGAAAAGACCTCTCCTCCCCCTCCCCAAACATACACCAAATTTTATTTTTCTGAACAGAGTAGAAAATATGTAGGAGCAAACAGAACTGTATATACTTCTGACAGTTCAAATGATAGATAAGTATAAGGGCTGACAAGGGTTGGTTTGTCATTGTAGCTCACTTCGATCAACTCTGCATGGTTCTGTAGGACAATGAAATTCAATGCACTTATAATTTCCAAAAAAAGTGAGCTCAGATTCTTTTAAAAGCTTTTCTATGTGAAAACGGATCATTTACATGCCAAAAGCACTTTTAATGTGACATATTTAGCACATGTATTATTGAGAACGAAAGCCGCTTGAACTTAGTGAATTTTAAAGTCTATAAAATGGCACCCTGCTGAGCAGAAAGGTAGCTGTTCAGTGAATTTCCCAGTTATGTGATTATTTTGAATAATAGACTTGTACATAACTTTTTACGAAATTAAAGGTATGACATTTGCTTTAGCTTAGCCCTGTAAACTGCACTTTAGAACATAAAGCATGGGCTGATGTATGAATTTGTTGTTCCTCTAAGCAATTTAACTGATTTTTAAAGAACAGTTTTATGTTTCATCTATTGAGTAACACATCAAACAGTTATCTTAGTGGATTTAATGAGCATTCATGTACAACTTAACTCTCATGGGGAACAGTCAGGAGCCTTGAAAATAAAACTCAGACATTGCAGGATTCTTTGGTTGCCTAGGATTCACTGGGGCCCAAACATAAGATGACCAATTTGGACATTTCTTCTCTTTCATACGCAGTAAAGATTGAAAAACTTCAAGACATCTGAAGTTTGGTGAAGAGAAGCATCCTGAAGTTCAGATGCTTATCAGCACCTGATCGAAACTAGTTGAACCTCTTTGGTCTGCAAAATTTGGCCACAGGTGCTGGAACTAGGGGTGCTGGGGATACTGCCACACCCACTGGCTTGAAGTTGTAATAACCCAAATATATGGTTTCTGCCTTTAGCACCCCCATTATAAAATTGTTCCAGCACCACTGAATTTGGCTAGAAATCTCATGAGATCTCTGGCACTTCCTGAATCCAGATGTAAGGGAAATAGCACAAGAATGACCCATGTTGTGGTATTTTAGCTCTTTTGTATTCAGTCTGACCAGGAACAGCGCAAAAGCATTTGAAAGTGACAGATACCGGTGTGTGTGTGTGTGGGGGGGTGGGGGGTCGAGTCTTCATTGGTGCTAAGAAATGTCAGGGTGGCTTTTGATTAATGTTTGGGTGAATGTTTGGATAAGGTTTCATTTTATCAGCTTCCTCTAATGAAAAGACATCATATATGCTATGCTACAGAATATGGCTCCATTTGAGCAAAGCACTAGCATAGGCTTAAGTGCATTGCTGAATCAGGGCCTATATGACTCAGAAATAAAATGATAAAATGATCATTAATGACACAGAGCCAGGGTATTTTCTTATTGTAACTTATATATTCACACAGTGTACATCAATCCATGAACAGAGGTGGTCACAAACAGCATGCAGGCACTCCCTTCTCTCAGAAATCTCAACCCAAATAACAGTCCCTGTTTCCATGAAACTAGCCTGCACTCTGAATTGACTCTAGCTGGAGGGACTAAGGCAAAGAGCAAGCTCACTTACCATATGCAACAGCTTTCCCGCCACCACCCCCAAAAAGACATCACAAAACTAACAATACAAGGATTTCTTTAAAGTTTGTACACTGCATTCATGCTAAGAAAAACCACTAGCCAGATTATGTGCAACAGTACCATCTAGTGACTCCCACCATAATAATATATTGGACATTTGATAACTTTATTTGAAATATTCCATTAAAAAACTAAAGGCCCTGATGAAAGAGAGAGAGGCAATGTACCCCCAAAATGTGAACATCGAGGCTGTGTTATAAAATAACAAAACAATGAAATTCCATGTTATATCTGGCACACAATTCTTAACTCAGCCCACTATGCCTTCTCCACATTGCCTCCCCTCAGGGATGTGAGTGAAGGCTGAAGTTTTCCTTTAACTTTGAATTTAGTGCAGACTTGAATACTATGATAGGTGCAGAGGGAGGATTAAAGATAAGGGCTCGGGGCGGGGGGGTGGGAGGATAAAATCTATTGCATATCCAAGGAGAGGTGGAGCTCCATGTTATCTCTGGGTGGGACACTGCTGGAGGCTTGCTGGTTGGTTTCCAAAGTACTACAGGTCTCTTGGCAAGAGAGTTCAATCTATTGACTAGTCTGCCCATAGGGAGAGGGAGGGGCTTGTGTGGTGGGTGCAGTTAGTTCACTTTCTGTAGAGAGAGGAAGAGCAGGGGCACCCAGTCACTGGGAAACAGCTCATTTGAGAAGGAGGCTGTGAGATTCAGAGTGACACAGCATATTATACTTAAGGGCCGGGGTAGTGTGTGTGTGTGTGTGTGGGGAAGGAGCAGTCGTTATTTTCCAAGTATGCTGCCCCTTCCATCAAGCCCTGGAGAGGTCCATTAAATTAAAGCGAATAAATAGTATTTCTTGTTAAAAAATCCTGCCTGTCAGTTTGTCTCACAACTTCAAAATTCACCAAACACATTTTTAAAAGTGTAGTACATAATTCGGAATGTTAAGGAAAAACACAGCTTCACATTTTCTTCCCAAATGTAACCGTCTTGGAGAGCTATTCATTTCTCACTCTTTTGGTGCTATCTTTAATACAGCAAAGCAGAAAGCCCTACTCTTCATATCCTGCAGTAATCCCACAGTTACTAATATTGACATGTGTGTGTTGGTGGGGGGGGGGAAAGGTTGTTTATAGCATACATGAGGCAAGATTTTAATTTGTAGCTGATAATTTGCTACTGGAAGCTTACCCTGATTAGTCTTCTTACGGCACCAACAGTTTTTGAGGTAGTGTGAATTACCTGCTGTGTCTGTTTTTACCACCCATTCAGGGATGAAAATGAGTTACAACCTAGATCTCAATTAAAGCTTGAAATAAGAAAACCTAAAACTTCTTTTATGTCCTCACTTCTAAAGAATAGAATTAGTTGCTTCTGATATTATTAGAATTGTAATTCACACTCCTGGAAATCCCGCAATGGATCTTTCAGCCCTTCTCAAATGAAGCACATTTCAGCTGTTACCCAATTATGCTGCCTTTGCTCCAAGTCAAATCATCATCCAACAGCTGAGAATTGAAACAGACTCCATTTGTGAAAATGAACGGCATATTTATCTGGTAATGTGGAATGTTTTTACGTGTTACTCTAGTTGTCCTGCAGAAATTAATATGTTATTGCTTGTTCTATTAATTCTCATTTCTGGGAAACTGATTTGTAGGTTCTGTTTCATTAGTATTATATGCTAGGTTTTTTTGTACTCAGCATTATATGCAAATCATGCCACCCGCATGACAATGAGCACCATGTCATCTATAGTCTAAGTGTCTAACTTAAAATAAAAAACTCATTGTGGGAATTCTTGCTGTCTCAAAGTAGGATCTACATTGTCCCTTTTGTAGATTGGCATTAGTGTTTTACTAATCTTAACCGACCAGTTTTCCACAAAATAAATGAAACAACATGGAACTGGGGGGGATACAAATAATAATTAATAAGAACCTCTACCCAGTGCCTGCAATTTTTTAAGCGAGAGTTGGATGAGCATTAGCAAGCTATGGGTGCATAACTAGTACAATATGGTAGCCAATCACAGAGTGTCTTCCATCTTCCAAGGACACCAATAGCCTAATAATGCATAGTTTTGCTATTCTCGAGTGTTTCCTAAATTTTATATTTTGTTTAAAAAAGCCTTTTGGATGAAGGAGTTAGCTTAAGGATAATTATTATTATTTCATTTCACTTGTGTCCAGAGGCCCTCAGATAGGATCAGCCCCGGAGCCCAAGCCCCATGAACCCGAGTCAGGTGACCTAGGCCAGCCACAGGTATTTTATGCCTGTGTATACACCCCCCCTGTTTTCTTCTAATTTTTTTAATGTACCGTAGATTATTTGACCTTATTCTCCATTGCTCTTTTAACCCCGCACTGCCCTTTCAACTGCATTTTTGGTCACAGCTATTCTTCTACTCGTGAAAATGATATTTAGAATAATGAACATCTCCCAATTTAGTTTTCACAATATGAAGGACCAGATTCTCATCTGGTATTAACTGGTGTAGCCCCACTGAATTTAGAGATACTCAGGTGGTGTAAACCAGTATATCTGACTCTAAGAAGTCTGGAAGGTCACAAACTGCTGGTACAAGAGCAGCTTGGTACTTTGGAGGAAGCTTTCTAAGTAACCTTTTTTGTGTAGCCCCCTGTTTTCCCACTATTGCCTCATTGGTTCCCTTTAACCACATCCTTAGTTGCATGTGCTATTTATTAGGTTACCAAAGGACAATATTTCTGCCAATCCATTTAACATGAATACATGGATTTTTTGGTGTGTTTTTCAGTAATGAGATCCTAACTCTTCACTGTTGGGAGCTGCTACGAAGGTGAAACATCGTCATAAAGTCTTAACCAGCCAATCAGAATGTGGCCTAAGACAATCAGTATCCATGACCATATTCTAACAACATTCATTCTCATTGCTCATTATACAGCATGGCTATCCTATACATCTGTTTCAAACAGAACGTGTCGGATGGATGTAAAAATCAGAGCTAGTTGAATTATTCATTGTGACTAATGTTTAATGCAATTTAGACTTTTTTTCTTTTCCCAAACCAATCCTGATTTCTGCTAATGTAGTTCTTATTCGAAACTATTAGTTAAATAGTTTATAGGCTGTAGGTTATTTGCAAAATAACTCATTCTTCATAAAGACTGGTCACCTGAGTCACATGGCATTGTTTCTGTACGCTGTTTTTGATTATCACAATGTTTCAAACAGAAGACTAACAAATAATAAAGAGTAACTAATGAATAACAAGTACTCGTGCTCATGAATGTATTTTCTCACACACAAATGCACATATTTGTACCATAAACAGCCATTTCTCAAAAATTCCTATGAACACACACAAATACTTGTGAATGTTAAATAACTAACATAGGTGGATGTAAACGTTTTCACATTTTAAAAGAGTGTTTGCAGACACTGTTTTCAGTATTGAGCCAGTACTGGGAAAATTATTAATATAAGTCAGAATCTTTGCAATCTAGAACAAATTTTTAAATATACAGACAGATTTTACTCCTTTCTACTATCATATGAGGAGACCTTTTATGACTAGGAATCAGAAAGTGACTAGGAGAAAATGCTTCATTTGTAAGCACAGACTGTGTTTTGTATTCAAAAAAGGTATTTTCTGGTTTGATTAAAAACTTTTTGATTTTGAATGTTCTTTGAGGAAAACTACAATATGTTTCATGGTCTACTTCTTTTAAGGTAGTCCATATATTAACAATGGAGTGCCACAGGCCATCATGTTTGTGCAGAAGGCCATATGGAAAGCACTTACATTATACACTGTGTGCTATATACACCAAAGGGATTAAATGTCAGGCATGATCAATGATTTTTTCTAAGTATTGTACATTGAATGGAGCCATACTAAATACTTTCTAAGTGCAATAATAAGCAAGTACCTGGTGCAACACCAACTCCAGTTTACATGGTGTTTTAAAAAAATATTGAGACACCTCTAGGTAGTTTACCAAAGATATAAACTAATTGAATAATACAGTTTGTAGTTCCAGTCTAATGACTGTAAGCAAAGGGAAAACAAGTGAGTCTTTGGTACTAGCAAGCTAGGGAATTTTTCTGTTCCTTAATCTTTGCCTCTCTTGGGGCTGTCAATTGTGCAAAATGGTTTGAATTATGGATTTTTTCCTATGGACTGCAATTTGTCAGGGACTATTGCAAGTAAATAAAGTAATTCAATTTATGATCTGATTGCATCTCCCCCAACTATTTTTATAGTGCGTTTTCTATAAATGTTCTACACAATAGTTTTATGGATTACATCTGCTGAAAGCCACATGACTTTATAGCATCTTCAGTCTACACACTGTATAAGATTGTTAAATTACATTTTTACTTGGGTTTTTTATAAATACAGATTCCACTTAGCATATTCTATGAAAAAAACTTAAAACTTTATATTTCAGGACTTCAGTCTTCAAACTCTGGAGCCTGGAAAGCACAAAATGATAAGGGTGAAATCCTGGACCCACTGACTTCAATGACAGGGAGTTTTGCGCTGGCTAATCAATGGAGCCAAGATTTCACCCTAAAAGCTCAAATGAACCTATCTCCTATAAAAACCAGTAACTGCCAAGGCAGCATAGAATCCTAAACAGACAAATTAAATTTAGCATCAAAATCTGTCTTTAAGAGTTCCTCATTTCCTTTGTGATATAACTCAGGAGAGAACAGATTCTTTTGGGAATTGGTGGGAACTAAGCCAGCATGGCATGCTATCTACGGTAAGTATGATGCCATCTATTTCATGTGTTTGGTGATCTGTTGACTTTCAAGGGTGCACTTGGAGATTGGATCATAGAATCATAGAATATCAGGGTTGGAAGGGACCTCAGGAGGTCATCTAGTCCACCCCCCTGCTCAAAGCAGGACCAATCCCCAACTAAATCATCCCAGCCAGGGCTTTGTCAAGCCTGACCTTAAAATATCTAAGGAAGGAGATTCCACCACCTCCCTAGGTAACGCATTCCAGTGCTTCACCACCCTGGAATGCACAGATGCAGGTTTGCTTTGGGATTCTTCATCAGAAATCTATGCAGGAGTTGGTGTTGCTAAAAACAGTATTAAGTTCTTCAGCATTGCCTCTATTCCTCTCCTATGCAACTATGAGGAGAAGAACATCTAAATGACAGCATGGCTCCCTTTGATAGATGTGCTACCAGCTGGGAGAGGTCTGCATAGCAGCATGGTAGGGCAGGCCCTCCTTGTGGAGGCCCTGTGATCCACTGATATAAACCCTGATTTACCTGCAGTTCTGGGACTCCATGTGTGTTTCATTACTAGCAGTAGGTGATATGACAAGCAGGCAGAGCCATGTTAAACAGAGCTTTATTAAACATGCTGAGGGGCCAGTGTTACATGCTGAGTCTCTGCAGCTTGTCCGGTTCCTGCATTCCTGATCCTCTGGTCTCTGTCTAATCTAGTTTCCTCTTGAAACCTGATCCTCTCTCTTCAGTCCCACTCACATGACAATGTGGCTTAGGAGCTTACACCACACAATGGAATCCCTCACATAGGTAAAACAGGCTCAAGATATCAGTGCCTTCAAAGATGCAGATACTTCAGTTGACTTTTTCCCATGCAAGGACTTCCCTACAGGAGTAGGGGGACTGTAAGTTTTAATGGCACAGGTTCTGTTCTTTGGCACATTCTACTTATTACAAAGCACCCTGTACACTTATAGCACTATATCATTATTAGTATTATTGTAGTGCCTATATAATAATTATACAGTACTTAGCACTCATGTAGTGCTTTACAGTTACAAGTCACTGAACAAGCATTTGTGGATATAAATAATATGAGAAAAACATTTTTAAACACATGCAGCGTTCAGGGTATTATCAGGGACTGTTAATATGGACGTCTCTTTATTCATCCTCAAACCAGAGAAAGAGCAAGTGGACACACTAGTAACAGCACTTTACACTGCCCTGCCATTGATCTCAGCTTCGATCAGGACAGACCACAAGTTTAAAGAGAGGCAGCAGGGATTGGACGAAGGCAATTCAGCTACGGGGTTGCTGTAGGTCAATTCTAAGCAAGACTCTTTTAAGGAGAGACTGCCAATTTAGGTAAATTATGTATGGTGTCTTTATGATGTAGATTACTGTCCATGAGGGATTGGGTTGAAAACACTAAACTCATTGTATATGCACATATTTAAATTGGTTAGTCTCTAAGGTGCCACAAGTACTCCTTTTCATTATGTGATAAAGTTAACTGTAAATTAAGAGATCTATACTGTCATAAAAACTGCCTAAATAAAACTATTAGCAAATTGCACACTAGTTGCCTTTTCCAGTTTAGTTTACAGAAGTGGTGTCTGGCTGTGTGTTTCTTTCTTATATCAAAACATTAAATTCCATCTGAGTATCTCAGTGCATTTTGGGATGGTCTGTTGAATGCTCAGACTATGAAACAGAATCCTGATGTATGGGTGTAAAACTAGAGCATTGTTTTCTTTCTGCTCTAGCCAGCTGGTTCTCTTAAACCAGGATTATTAATCGATCCAAAATCTGGTTACTTTTCTCAGATGTCAGAGAAAAATCCAAAATACTGTAGAAGTAGGGCTGGATGGATGGTTCTAAATAGCTGAAATGAACTTGAACACCATTATATATTTCTAAGTTTCTGTTTAGGGGGAAATGGAAATTTGAATGATTTAGGATTCGTATAACACTTAGCAGCATTTTACCTGAGTTTCTGGCAATTTATTCCATTTAGACATTATGTGACAGAATATATTATCATAAAGTGAGATAATGCTGAAAAATGCAGAACTAATGCTGAAAATAATCCCTTTACAGTTTGTGTATGCATGTTCAAATGTAAAAAAAAAAAAAAAAAGAGGATTTTAGAAAACTTAAAATGAAACCAAACGCCAGTATCTTGTGCTGTGACCCTAAACAGCCATGTTCTCAAAGAGCCTCCTGAAGCTTCTGGGAATTTTTTTAAAAAGGCCATTTTCATGCGTGCCACACCATGCTGTTTATATCTGACTTCGGGGGGTGGGGAAATTCATAGTGCAAAAAGCTGCAAGTGGTCGATTTAGAGACAGCACAGATCGGTACACAAGTTAATGTGGATAAATGAAAAAAATAATGCCCTCTGTTTTTTGGTTTATGTTTCTACAACAGATCCTAAACTGAAGTGCCCTGTGGATTATTTGCATGGCCCTTCTGAAATAGACGGGTGGTGAAGCTCCTTTATGTCAAGAGCACAAGAAGGAAAATTCAGTTGCCAGATTAGACTCTAAAAAGAAGGTAAACGGTGGCACTGCAAGGATTAGTGCTTTGTGCACCATGCACTGCACCCCACATAAGGGTGAGGGAGAGGTATGATGCTACACACCATTCATCACTCCCTGCATCAGGTGGGGAAACCAATGGGTGTATAGAAGGACAGAGGTAAAAGGAAGTGGGAGCCAGCAGAGGAACCCCCCAGCTATGCCATGAAACACCATCCTAGCCTGATGGCACCATCTTTCCACACTGCATTCAATTGGCACAATTCAGTCAGGAGACTGATGATAACCTAACTGGATAGAAGATCCCAGGTAGTCCCCACTTAGTTCCTCGTTTAATGAGCTAGCTGACTCTAGGGATGTCATCCAGCTCTTTTTTCACATGTCCCCTATGAGACGTTCACTCTTTCGTGTCAACGAGATATGGGAAATTCAGTATGATACAGAATGTCTAGTATCCCTTTTCTAACAGAAAAGAAAATATTGATTGCATATAAATAGCCCAAACACCTCTTGTGATGGTGTTGGTGAGGTCCAGAGTGATAAGAGGAGAAAGTAACCCAGCTAACCATTGGTAACAGTTGTTCAGAGCAATAAATATGTTTGAGGATATTGTAGAAACAATACTTTCTTCACCAGTCTGCCAGGCATTCACTGCTGGATGAAGTGGTCAAGAATGGAAAGAAGCCAAGGGGACTTGTTTGCAAAGGTGTTGCAGAAGTCAGGGGTTCTCTACCTGGGTGGTTGTAACCACCCTAGGTGAGGGTGTCAGAAAATGTTAGGGGCTGTTACCATCCTGTTCTTCTTACACTGCCAAATAGAAGAATGGTCCCTGCTAGATGGAAGGAGATCCCAGGGAGGTCGCAGTATGGAAAAGGTTGAGAACCACTAGCATAGGTTCTGAAAGAAGTTATTTTTTCTATCAGCAAAAGAAACACAACTTGGAACCTTAGACTGTGGACCCTGCTCCCATTGAAGTCAATGACAAAATTCCCATAATGTTCAATGAGATTTGCCTTTCTAATGCAGAGGCTGTTCTTCCTAAATGTTCTTTAGAGACCTCATATAACTTGCTTCCTCCATTTTATACAACCATTTTTCCAAGCACTGGCCATTTATCACTACATCTTCACAGAACTGCAGGAAAGAAGCTGTTGTTAGAGTACTTGAAAAATAAAGGAATTAGTCCCAGCCACCTAGTTTCCCTTTGCATAGTGTGTCTGTTAAATGATAGAGGTCTGAGTGGCCATTGGTTTGTTTAATCTTTCCTTGACCTGAGGGAACTCAGTGATTGGAGTTTATTGCTTTAGTTTAATTCACTTGATTTTTTAACCAGAGAAACAGATTAAAATTTCTTCTATTTACTGATGTTTCCCTAGTACTTGAAATTCCAAATAACCCTCACATTTATTATTGGTCTTCTACTGTAACCCATACACCTCCTGGGTGTGGTGCTCTGTCCCACTTGTAACACCAACAGACCCCAATCATCAGGTGGGATTGAACCTGGGACCTCTGGAGCTAAATGCATGAGTCTCTACCATGTGGCCCTTAGCTAAGGCTGTAGCAGACTCATTAATCTCTCTCTAAGTGGTCTTGGTGTCACTACATGGGACAGAGCACCACAAACAGGAGGTGTGTGGGTTACACTATTCTATAAGAGCAACTCTGGCCCTGAGAAAGACTGGAGTTCTCTGTTCTGTTGCAGAATCAAAGGGTTTCTTCACAAAATGAGGAGGATTAGGAGATGTGCTTTTATGTTTTCGAAAGACGAAGACATTTTCCAAGAGAGTCACCATTATTAAGAGGTCAGACCTTCCTAAGTACAGTCCACCACTCAAGCAGGCAGTTCTGCCTGCAGCCCTTAGAGAGCTGCTGCTAAAAAAAAAAAAAAATCTAATTTACTGAACTTTAACAGAAGACCTAGCAATAAAAAAACAAAACAAAACACTTCACAGAGCCAGAGGCTGAGTTGGAGATTGTCACCAAAGAGGATGAGGTGGCTGATGCTGCTCTTGAGGAATGTGCAGATGAGGATTAGGATTTTTCAGATGTTTAATTCCTCTGGAAATAGGAGTGCTATGAAGTGCAATAGGAAAAAGAAGCAGGAGGGCCTAGATGAGGATGGGGTAGAAATAAACATCAGAGACCTGGAGATGGCTACGGTAGGAGGGGAACCCATCTCACTCTCCCACTGTGTCAGGTAAGTGGATCTGTTGCTCCAAAGGCAGACTGGCACCACTATGCCTATGAAACATCTTCTGCCTTTGTTCTTTACTGTTAACTGCCAGATCTTTGTTACTGATGGTATGACACATGTAAGCAGGTGCATAGTGAAGGGAGCTATGCTCATCTTCAGACTTTTGCCATGACTACCTGCCTGACCTAAATTCCAGAGCATCTACCCCATGGTCCTCTTGTTTAATTGCAAGATGGGGATGGGGGTGGGAATGGCATTTGATTTACTCATTCTTCTGATTTTTGTTGGTTTGTGATAGTGTGTGTGTGTAGGCGGGGGACAGGCAGTTCATCTCAAACCTGCAGCAAACATACAGAGCAGATGTCACACCACTGACACTGTGTTTGTAAATGCCCACTGGGTCAAGCTTCGTGGGACAAAATTTAGAACAGCAATAGGTGGGTTACTACAGCAGCATTCTGATACATAGTGCAGTTAACTGAATTAAGAAGTGGTTAACTGGCAGAGCTCATAAAGTAGTTGTCAATGGACCATCATCGAATGTGGGTATTTCTAGTGGGATTCCTCAGGGAGTAGTACTATGCTTTACATTATTCACCATTTTCAACAATGATCTGGAATATAAAAACAACTGCTGATAAGACTTTCAGATGAGACTATTGACAACTTGGTAAATAATTATGAAAACAGCAGTCATATAGAGTGATCTGGATCACTTGGTAAACTGGGGCCATTCAAACAAAATGTGTTTTAATACAGCCAAATGCAAAATTATTCATCTAGAAACAGGAATGCAGGCCATACTTACAGAATGAGGGACTGTATCCTGTAAAGCAGTGATTTTGAAAATGATCTAGGGGTCATAATGGATAAGCAACTGAAAGTAAAACAAAGGGCTAATGCAATCCTTGGATCTATAAACAAGGGCATAGTAAGGTAATTTTACTTCTGTATATGGCATTGGTGAGACCATAGTGGAATACTACCTACAATTTACTGGAATACTATGCAGAGTTCTCATGTCCACATTTTAAAAAAGATGTCGAATAATTGGACAGGGTGCAAAAAAGAGCCACAGAAATTATTCCAGGGCTGGAGAAAAGGCCTTATAATGAAATACTTAAAGAGCTCAATCCGGTTAGTTATCACAAAGAAGATCGAGAGGTGACTTGATTACAGTGTGTAAGTCCCTTCTTGAGGAGAAAATACTGGGTACTAAAGAGCTCTTTAATCAAGCAGAGAGAGTCATAGCAGGAACCAATGAACAGAAACTAAAGCCAGACAAATTCAAGTTAGGTAGAAATAAGGCACACATTTTAACAGTCAGAGTGATTAACCATTGGAACAAACTACCAAGGGAAGTGGTGAACACTCCATCTCTTGACGTCTTGTAAATAAGACTGGATGCCTTTCTGACTATAGCCAGACTTCCAAAGAGAAGTTATGCTTTAATCAAACACAAGTGATTGGGCTCAATACAGGAGTAACTGGGTGAAACTTAATAGTCTCACAGAAGGTGAGACTAAATGATCTAATGGTTCCTTCTGGCCTTAAACTCTATTAATCTACAAACCGAAGCATTTAGCAGAATGCCATTTTATTCATGGGATGTTTAAAATCCATGCACACTGTTGGAAAATCCATGCACAAGCTGAGGGAAATAGCAGAGTGAGCGGCTGCCCAATTCCCTAGTCTCCTGAGTTTGCAGCCTCAGTCGGTGAGATCAAAACAATGTGTGTGATCTTGCAAAATGAGCCAGATCCTCAACTAGTGTAAATCAGCACAGTTCGACTGGAGTGAATAGAAAATCTGGCCTCAATTTTTCTGTGAACCTTTTTTTTAAAAAAAATGAGAAAACAAACCAAGAGGCGCAGTAGCCTCATAAGCTAGTACCATGTCCATTAGTCTCTGAAGCACTGCAGATGGCACAAATGCTAGCTCATGCCGCAATTGAAAATGAATCTTGTTGACTCTTCCTAGTTCTCATTTTTCCACCTGAAAGGCCCAGTGTTGGAGTGGCATGCGTTCTGCAGGTCCTGATTAGATACCGTGATAGATTATGTATGGGAACCACTTTCCCATAATAGCGTCCCTGGCTGTAGCCAATGCTATTAGTCTCACAATTTCATAAACACTAAATTGAGATGCAGTATTTTAAAAACAACATCTCTGAACAATAAATCCTGGGGGAAATATGTCACTTTAGTATTAAACATTTTTCATGCCCCCCAATGAATGAACTCATTTTGAAGTGCATTTTAGAAACCCTTTAAAAACTTTGGACCATACATTTAAATTATGTAGTTCTCTCTGCTGTAAGAGTACCCACTCTTTTTTTCCTAATCAAAGTACATTAAAACTTTTTCAAGAAGGTTTTAAACCTTATTTATGCCCAATAAGGTCCTTGAAGGGAACTGTCACTTTTACAGGGAAAGAATGAATGAGTTTTGGTAGTTGCTTTACAAACCCACCAGATGAATTTAACATCAGAAGTCAAGCTGTTGTTCTGATCACTATTTCTTTTTAGATGTTTATGTTTGGATTGGACTTTCAGCACATACGGTGTTAATAAAGAGAGTAGTTACAGCTGTCTTTTGTAACCAAACTAACAAGGAAAGAAGGGACTAGAGTACAAATGAAACACATTACATGATTCTCTGAGAGGGAAATTATTTTTATATATTAAGCCAGGCTTATAAATGACTAATTTAAATTTAGCATAAAGATATATCATTGACCAAAACATTCAAATATTATTCTAAAGATATGAAAAAATGAACAGAAATAAATGATTTTACATCCTTCTCTTTCTCTATATAGGAAGATCTTAATGACTTAAAACGCTCAAATGGGACATTGAGACATTAGTCACCACATTTTCTCAGCTGTTGTCTCAAAGGCAATTGCATTTTACACATGATTGTTTTAAATGGCTTTTATAGTAATTATTGCCTCCCAGGAGCTTATGAAGGAACCCCACTTGCCCCACTCCCTGAACCATAAGCCAATGCCGCGTGAGGTTGTGATTTCTGAGCAGAAGGCCAAGCACACGTTTGTTTTACACAACTGGCGTTTAATGGGTTTAAGACACAGTCACAGAAGTTGGAAGCAGTAATTAGAAGCAGTTTGCTTGGAGATATTCAACACAGAGCTATGTTATGCTTGAGATCTGAACTAGGATACAGACGTATAAGTTTGGCTCCTGTTCCTGCTAATAATCCATCTTTGTTCAAGACAGTAAGAACTATGTGCATGTGGTAAATAAAAGGAAAAAATATACTGACCCTGTGGCCATTCATTTTTCTCCCAACAATGGGTTAAATCATAAGGAAATACAGTGACCTGGGTGAGGAACAAAATGTCTCAAAAGGCAAAATCATCTAAAAGGGAGACTCAAGTTCTTTGCACAATTGCACCCTGCCATTTGTGCATGTAATTACCTTCGTTCATTTTAGCCAGGCACCTTGCTAGCTGCTTTGACATTCAGTCAGTTACCTAATTTGCATGCACACTTATGTTAATGGCATGTGTAAATAGAGATGTAAAATTGATCTTGGGCCTCCATTTTTCAAAATGTGGCCCCCATATGTGCCAATGTAGTCAGACGTCAGTGTTTTGGAAATCTGCTCCTCATAAGTGTGTTTGGGTGTTTATTAGGTACTCAAATAACTAAAAGTGAAGGAAAGGAAAGAAGAAAAGGAAATCTGTTACAAATTAGAATAAATGCCTGTTTGAAGGAGGATGAGCAATATAGTGATGATATTGTGATATATTGATCATACATTCTAGCCAGATATACTATAGGGGAGTGAGAAACAGTACTATTCAGATTAATTGCGCAGCTCTTCAGCTAGTGAGATGCAGTTTAGCTCCATTGTTTCAAATGATTTGCACCAGCCAAGGATCTGTCCCAACATATTTATACCTCAATGGTTCAATATTAATCTAAGAATCAGAAAAACAACAACTTGTCATTTGTTTAATCCCAGCATGATAGAAGGTGAAACTGACTACAGAAAGCCCATAACAAATAGCCAGACATTCTGAGGTCACTAAAGGAAGACTGTCATTTTCGTATTCAGGCCCATGATGAAAGAGTTTTTAAATGTTTGGACATTCAATCTGTGTAATGCTGCAACCCGAACATACCCTTTTGCCAAACACAGGCTCGCTAAATTCTCTTGGAATGTTGTTTACCTCTAAATAAATCAAATTTGACAGCTTAGGTTAACTTTACTGATTCATTTTTCCATCACCGGTGATTGATAATTTTTACACAAAGAAAGCTACAGAATTTGTATTGTATCACTGGTTATTCAGAGTGATATTGTTCTTGGATAACATCTGAAATTCCAAGCCATTTTTCTGGCTCCCTGGTTCTCAGAATTCCACCCTCTCTGTGCTAGCAGAGTAGCTAGCATGCCTCAGATGATCACCGCTCAGCAAGAATGATTTATCAATTACTTTAAGTCAATGTCTGTCTCCCAGAGGTTGACATGCTGTACTGCACAGTTTACAGCATTGGTCCAGGACTAAAATCCTGAATCCATTACCAAGCCTTATGTCACATAGCAGTGAACAACATGCTATTGAATGAAAGCGAGTGGGGTCTGAGATACTGGAAGGTTTGTTAGTGCTTGATCAAAGACTCCACAAAATGGAAGAGAACAAGGAGTCAAGTAACTAGGATAAATTAGTTAAAAGGGGGGGAGGGAATGTTTTTAAAAATCTCTGCCATTCAAGATCCCAAATTTTCCCCTGCAGAATGGTAGGGAATAGTATTTCCTCCCACTAATTTGCATTTGTATTTTATTTCTGTGGATTTAACATTAAAAATAATGCCCATACACAAGCTCTGAGTACCGTGGCAATAATTAGACTGACCACAGATTGTTTGCCTATGTTGATCTTCTAATGTGACAAGTTATGTTTTTATTGTTAATGCAACCAGAGTTTGACAGTCCTGGGTGTCTATTACATTAAAATGTATTATCATTTGCTTTTATTATTATATTGGCCTTTATACATGATGAGCCTGGATTTAATTTAGCTGAGAACATGTACAATAAACTTTCTGACTATCATGTAACGCCACATGTTACATACACATGCAGTTGGGACAACACATGGCGTTGAATTTGTAATAATCCATATAAAAGTTATGTTAGAACAATAGGGTGTTCTTGTGCAAATACAAGCCTTGAAAAGTCAGGAAGTACCATCATCAGAGTTGCACATGGAATTTTCTCTGCCCATATGCACATATGCATTAAAATAGCCTATAATTATATGATCACATGCTATTTCTGAGGCATTGTCAGTAATTTTTCCATAAACCTGTATATATGTATAATATTTTGTCACAGTTTTCAGACTTTTCTACTTTATTTCTGTTGTCATAATGGTCCAGTACATCTTTATTAGAGACGGACAACCTATTGTAAAGAACTTAATAAATTTAGTGCTTTTTCCTCTTCATAAATTATCCAGAGAGATTTTTATGACTTTGTTTATTGAAATTATTCAATGAATGTTTTATGCAAACACATTCCAGTGTGTGCATTGCCACAGCACTTGCTTTGCACATTCACCATTCGTAATTTGCTATTTACACTATGGAGTTGGTCGCCTAGGTCATCTGAGTTTGTTTCTGTTCTCTGAGGGCCTGATCCAAAGCCCAATTAAGTCAACTAAAATGAGCCATTGATTTATGTTGGCTTTGGATCAGACCCTGAGTAGATAACACCAACTCTTAATTAGGAGTATGGCTTGAATAGGAGGATGGCTTGAAAAAGTCACTTGTGGTGAGAAGACTGAAGCAAACACACTAGCACAGAGCACATTTTACAGAGCAGAAAATAAAATTATAAATAAATATAAGTTCTGACTACATGCAAAATATTGCTGTGAAATACCTAAAGGAAGAAGGGCTACAGGACACTTCTTTGTGAGATTAATGTTTTTAAATTGTTATGATTACTTATACAGTAATTTCACAAATGTATAATTAATCAGCTCCCTGCCTCAAATAGCTTACATTACCCTTATCCTGCAGAAAGAACCATATGTTTCCGCAGGAGATGCCCATACAGTTCTCTCTGCAGGACAGAGGCCTAAACAGACAACATATAGACAAAAGCAGGGGGAGATGAGGATGCTACAGAACATTTTAATGCTATACACATTTTTGAATCATAATGGACAAAGCTAATAAATAAAAAGGTACACTATGTATTTCTATTGCTGGCTTGAAGATGACCAATCCATGTTATTATTCATTATCTGCTACAAAAACAAATTCACTTCAGCAAAGAATGAATTTTAAATAAATGAAAAGTTCCTAATGAAAGCATCTTGACTAGAGTAAGCACGAAGGACATTGCTATCGAACAGAATTTGAACCACAAAAGGAATTTGTGTTGTTTAACCCCAGCATGTCCTAGCTAGCACAATCAGTGGGTTTATCATTAATAGAGAAGGGCACAATGGCAAAATTCAGATCCAGGATCACATTCCAAAAGTTGCTGTTCAAGTTCTGGGGATGTGGGGTTCAGATCTGAGGTTTTGTACCTCACCTCTTATTAACAAGACCTTTTTTTATTTTGAATGTCCAAAAATCACCTTGTAGCGCTGCTGCTTTAGATACAAGAACGTGGAGATATGTTACAACAGCATATAAGCTGCGGCTAGAACAAAAGCACTGCCTGATACAGGCTGCAAAATAAGAAAATAAAACCAGGTCTACTATAAAACTTCATTTAGAAGACCCACTCAATTAATAGCGACCCTCAGTTAGTAGCCTTACCTTTCCCATATGGTTTTCAGTAAAAACTGCCATCATTTATTTACTGCCCTCGTTTAATAGCCATGCCTTTACCATTTAAGCCACTGGGGGAAATGAATACATTTCATAGAAGCTACTCTCAATCTGAAGCTGCTCTTAATGTAAAGCTATAAGGGAAAGTAATTGCATTTAATAAAAATAGTGGCTTCTAAACAAAAGCCATCTTTTTAAAAATCACCCATTATTGTCTGTCCAGGAATAAATATTAACTTTAAACAGGTAAGTTTAATAAAAGAGAACTAGAAGGTATTTCACAGATACATAGATTTTAAGGCCAGAAAGGACCATTATGATCATCTAGTTGGACCTCCTGCATAGCACAGACCATAGAATTTCACCCGATAATTCCTGCATCATGCCCAATAACTCGCAGAGATAAATAAAACTTGTGAAGGAAAATGTCCTCATCTTCATTCTAGATGCTTGGTTACAATTTGCTAAGCATCCACCTAATTTTCCTTCTATTTCTGTCTCTCTCTCTTCATTAGCTACTGTAAACAATATATCCTCTTATTTTGCCTATACAAATCATTAATGAAATAATTCTCATTGTTGAAACGTTGTATCTGACTTCATTTCCTGTCCATAGTGCTCATTCAAGTTAGCTATTTTGTTTTCACTAGATGTGTTTTGTAACAGAGTTAGCCATCTCCTGAACACCCCCTTATGGCCAGAAGCCACTCTTCACCCCTCACTACTGTTCTCCTTTTCAGGGCCCCTTAATAACTCACTTAATCCAGGGTAATTAAAACATTCCCTCCTGGGTCCAGTTTATTTAGTCCTTACACACTGGCTCTCCAGGCCCCAATCACAGATCAGTGTCACTCTCCCTTTACACAGAGAATCCCCAGCCCTTCTTCCGAGAACCACATCCCAATTCAGCAGTCACTCCCAGGCTTTACCTGGCTGGAGCTCAGCCTCCTGGATCTGACTTCTTAACTCCCCTAGTATCAGGAGCCTGCTTCTTACTCACTATAGCCTCCAGAAATCCCCACCCTCTGTAGCAACCTGCTGCCCTTTATAGGGGGCATCAGCTACCCTCCAGCAGACCAAATCAAGGCTGTTAAAACAGCACAAATGGGCTGGAGCAGATCCTTCAGTAATTAGGGTTGACTGGCCCCAGGTCTTCAGCCCTTAAGGGGCAGCCGGTCTGTCACAGTGCACTTAAAGCTTCACAGAATGCCTGCTACACTTGCAAAAGGTATACTCCTTCTCCCCATGATGTGCACATACAATTTCCATTGGTTGTGACCTTGGGAATTACATGTATACATACCAGGAAAAAACCCTGAACTCAAAGAACCTGCAGGAAGATAGGCCATAGACACATAATTCTTTGAGTAAATAATGCTACCAAGTACCAAGGGACATATGGTTGTTGTACAGTATGTAATGCATCAAAGTATTTTAGGTATTATTTTCTATTCCATTTCTTAAACAGCCAAACCTTTTGGCTGCTTTTTTAACTAACACTGCACAAGTATCATTATTCTTACTACACTAATATCCAGAAGCCTTAACTGAGATCAGTAGCCTATTGTGCTAGGCACTGAGCAAACACAGAGTAGCAGAAAGACGCTGCCCCAAAGAGCTTACAATCTAAATAGAGAAGACAGACACACATTAGCAGAAAGGAAAGATTATTATTCTAATTTTACAGATGAGGAGCTGTGGTAGACAGAATTTAAGTGATTTGCTCATGGTCACAGGGGAAGTCCACAACAGAGCTGGGAACTGAACCCATATCTTCTAGGTCCCATTTGAGGGGCTCAAGACCATCCTAACTATATAAAAACTTTACGTCAGCCATTTTCTGACCTAAAATATCAGTGTACCGAACAACTGTGCATACGTAATGACAGAGATTTTCATTATACTGCCAACACTGATGCCCCGATGTTTTCCCTTAGTTGTTACAGTTAATTTAGAGTATACAAATGTGCAACATTACATCAAAAACTAATCCTTTGAATTTGTCAGTAAATTGTCAGTGTTTGTGATGCCTATTTATCTAACTTTGCTAGGTTCCCTTGAAGTCCTCACATTCTTCTCTAGTCTTGATTAACCTTTTGTGTCACCTGAAAATTGTGCCATCTCACTGTTTTCCCCCTTTTTCAAATCATCAATAAATATATTAAATCGATCCTACTAAAGAGTCTTTGGGCACCCTGCTTAACCTTCTGCGTTGTTGTGAACTGTTTATCGCTTTTTGTTTCCTTTCTCCCAGATCAAAGTTGCTCAGTTTATAAGTGATGTGAAAGTTCAGCTGGGTTCTTTAAGGCTTCAGAATTTCCAACAATAAAAGTTTTTGCAGGGAGAACGAAACTAACAATTCTGTTGATTGTGTGTGAAGTAAAATGGGATCCAGGTCAGTGTTCCAGAGTAAGGTTGACTTTGCAGTGGCAACAGGAGTAATAAGTAGTAAAAACTTATTTTAAAATCAGTGACGTGAGCAAAAGTGACTTTGAATAGACATCAGAAGCAGACCAGCTGAGTAAGAAGGTGCCATTTCTATGTAGTCAATTTTCAGAGTAGAGCTACATTAACTAATGATATGAGACTTCAAAGTCATATCGATACTTTACCCATATATAGCACTTCGTATTTTCAAAGCACTCTAAAAACATTAATTAAATCTCACAACTTCTCTAACCATGGGAATAGTCTCACAACACCACTTTTTACAGAGGGTGAAAGAGGTGTGGTTCGACAGTGCTTCCTGGTGTAAATGATCATAACTCCAGAAAAGTCAATGCAGTTCCTCCCACTTAAACTAGAGCTGAATATGGTCCATTTAGCAGAGATTCAGAGATATAGGCTGTAAATTCAGTATGAAATTTAAGCACTTCAATAGGACTATCTGTGTGCTTAAAGTTAAGCACATGTGCAAGTGCTTTGCTACATCAGGGTCTTAGAGAAGGTAGGAAGTCCCCCTGTTGTCCATGGGGAAATGCTTTTGCTAACCCATATACCATGCAGACCATCCAACCATCAAAAATGGACAGTATTTCTTCATAGAAATTAGCAGAAACTCCTATCTACACTGAATGAGCTTGCAGAATTCCTGTGTGAAGAGACTTTAATGCAAGGTAATCCCATTAGTCTTACTTTTTAAGGAAGAAACAAGATAGAGACATAGTTTTTATAACTGTGGGGAAGGAAGGTCATACCATATGAGAACTCCAGTCTAGAAAGAATGCTGATCTAGAGTTCTGCAAGATCATGTCATTGGATAAAGTAAGTAAGAGATGAAATAGCCTTTATTAATAAAGGTATCAGTGCTGCAATAGTAAACTCCACTAAGCAGTGGGTGATTTAAGAATAGGAAACAAATTTTTTTTTCTGCAAGAGACTGCTATCTGCCTATGGAAAAAGTCGAGAAAAGAAAGATCAGGGACTGATTGAGTTTAAAAGGACTCAGAAGACTGATTATTGACCATGTCTGCTGCTTTTTTCTTTCAGTAGAGTGGCTACTACCTTGAATGGTCCCTTACAATATGTGCTAACTACTTATGCTAAACAATCCGTTCCACCCTTGCATTTTGCTGTGATGCTGGAAAATTCTTTCCCAGACCTGAAGAAGAACTCTGTGTGGCTTTAAAGTTTGTCTCTCTTACCAACAGAAGTTGATCCAATACAAGATATTGCCTCACCAGCCTTGTCACTGAAAAGATCTATTCAGATAAGCACCCAAAAGTTAGTGGGTGAAATCTTGGCCCCACTGAAGTCAATAGCAACACTCTCATTGACTCCAGTGGAGCCAGGATTTCACCCTGGATGATCATCTGAAATATATCAAAACAACTGAATCACCTTGATGCTGCAAAAATGGGCTGGAAATTTCACAACTGAGTAAGAATTCCAGATTTCCACTACTTCTGGCTTATAGATGGACTAAAACACTACTGAGAAGCAAAATAGAAAGCACAGTTATCAAAAGGATTTGATCAATTGACCAGTGAGTGAACATTGACCTTGGTGCTTCTTTTATCAAATGTATGTCCCTAACTATTATTTTCTTATTAAACATGGTGGGCCAGATCTTTGCCTTAACTTTACGAAGAATTCACCGCAAATCGTTTTGGCTTATCTGGAGAAATGGAGAAGAAAATTTACCATAGCCTCCTGAAATTTCTTACAGGATTTCTGCTAAAAATGGCCAATTCCCCCACAAATCCGCCAAAGTGCGTTTTCCATAGCGATCATAATTCCATACTATAGCATAGGTTTTCTGTGAAGTGGATTTCCAGTGACTCTATCTGTAGGGTTTGATTCTCCTTTACACTGAGGCCGCTTTACACTTCTCTAGTAAATGAGGATCAGGCTCATAATAGCTAGAAGATCATTTGAGATGAACAGTATTAATTTTAGATAAGTTTCAGAGTAACAGCCGTGTTAGTCTGTATTCGCAAAAAGAAAAGGAGTACTTGTGGCACCTTAGAGACTAACCAATTTATTTGAGCATAAGCTTTCGTGAGCTACAGCTCACTTCATCGGATGCATACTGTGGAGCATACAGTATGCATCCGTTGAAGTGAGCTGTAGCTCACGAAAGCTTATGCTCAAATAAATTGGTTAGTCTCTAAGGTGCCACAAGTACTCCTTTTCTTTTTCTGAATTTTAGATAACAGATTAATCTTCTCATAGGCTTGTGCCATGTTTAATCTTTGGGCACAACTCTCTTGATTTTAGTGCCAGATGGAGTTGTATGGATAAAATTAATCCTGTGCAGGCCTGTGCTCCTCTACTCTTCTGCTTCAGCTCTCAAAATAAGGTTTAAGTGGGGCACAGATGCAGATGCTTTGAGCTGACCCTTTGCACTGGGGTGAATTCCATGCTCTGGGTGGATTTTGGGTGGCATATTATCCTAAATATTTACAAGTAATAGAATACACTTTATTACTAATAAATGGAACTCGATCTAGCTATATCACACAATGTTAAGAAAATTTAAAAAATCAATATAACGGACAATCTGTCATCATATCTGCTGTCCTCTCTGCCTTTATCTTTGCAGAACCACAACACTGGACACTTCACAAAACTTTGTCTACAAATACCTTGAACACTTTTTAGCAGATATTTTTAAAAATAGAATGTGAATAAAAAGACATTCAAAGAGCAGAGCTTTCTCAAAAGGACTTATCCCACCTCAAGACACTCATAAAAATGCAAAACTAAAAAATGATATTCTTTTTCTTATTGATTTGGTCAGTTGGTAAAGATGGGATGACAATAAGAGGAATGTATGGTACCTGTGTTTTGATCTTTCTTAGGGTTGTAATAGGCTATGCATTTCATTTGAGCTGACAGGAGTTTGAAGTGTTATAGATAAGTTTCCTGAGCCCAACCATTATTTACTGTTTGACTGTAATGTCAGTCTCTTTCTGCTTTTTCAATATTGTTTGCACTTTGCCTTTGTGAAAAGGGGCTTGATTGAACCATACAAGGGGAGATATTTCTATCTTTCTACGGGATCAATGAAGATGTGTTTACAGGTCCAGGACACAGTGTACACTCCACAATAATGGATTTTAGTCTGTTTGTTGACTGAAAGCTCCTTTTCTTTGTAACTTGTCAATCTTATATCTGTTACTTGATTGCAACATAAAAGGCTATTTGGACAAGCACTGAAACAATGACTGTATCAGTCTAACTGAAGAGGTTAGCTGCACTAAATGTATAACCTGAGCAAGATAAATCACTTAAAACATGAAATCATGCAGGACTCTATTTGCCTCTCCATCTGTCAGCCATTTCGTGGGCACAGTGTGCTTTTAAATATTTTTAATGAAATGTTGTTAGTAATCAACATACAAGTGCAATATAAAGACGAAAATGAAAAGCCCACACACTTCCTTCTTGTTTTAGAATTCTGGACACACATAGCTCCCAAACAGCGCTCAAGCAAATCAGGTCTGTTCCGGCATATGTTTCTTGCAGGTGCTATCTTCTGCATTCTGCAGTAACCGAAATATATGTATTCAAAGGTAGCCAACCCTACCCTGTAATCCTCACACTCAGATTGAGCAATATTGTCCTTTCTGACCTGTTTAAGGCAGGGGATCACCTTCTACGCTGAGCATGAGAACTGCTTACCTTTATCTCAACCTGAATAAATGCATGTAATAATAATGGTGATATAATTATTCAGCCCTTGAAAAACCAGCTACAGAGTTTGAATCAATGACCTCTTACAGCAGTGAACTCCACCAGGGGACAACATGTGGCACAAACTCTGTTACAGGGTTTATATTTTTACACAGGAAAATACAACAAAAGACTTGGCTCATGGATGTCAACAGTGTCTGAAAGGAGCAACACCTCAGGGAACATGAGCCAACAGGGAAAGCCTGCCCAAGACTATTGTAGAAGAAACTGTTTTGAGCAGGAGAGGTTGCAGGGGCAAATGGTATAATCACAGCAGTAACTGTAAAGATAGCAAGGACAGAGACTGCATGTTCAACAACATCAGTAATCAGCATGGGAATTTCTTGTTTTCCTTGTCCTTGCTTCTTGCTAACCAGACAGAGCCAGCAGTGGGGACACCTGATCCTCCTAACTCAACAACAAGCTTCTAATTCCAACAGCCCATGTGTGCCAACCAGTCTGCAGCATATATTGGTGTACTGCAAGAAACCAAACACCATCAGCACCCATCATAGTCATTTTCATTGTACTGCGGCCTTTTGTTTACTTAAGACATGCATCTGCTTCAGCCTCTGCTGTCTATTACTACTGCAGACCACTGCAATTCTGTAACAATGTTTAAATTTGAAAACAAAAATAAAACAGAAAGCCAGGGGGTAGTGCCATAGGAACTGTAATGCAGGGGTGAATGGTGCTGTGCAAATGAACAAAGAAAACTGATATCTCTTTAACAAGGCTCAGCAATCTGAAATATTGGAGGACCTTCTCATTATAAATACATTGTTATGCAGTGGTGTTGTAATTTTGTCGATCCCAAGTTATTAGAGAGACAAGGTAAGTGAGGTAATATCTTTTATTGGATCAACTTCTGTTGGTGAGAGAGACAAACTTTCGAGCTTACCCGGAGCTCTCTTTCAGGTCTGGGATGAAATGCATCAATGTATTGACAATTGTTATTATTATTATTTTCAATTACAGTTGGCATTTATGACCCTATTAGTGGAAGTGGTAGCAGCTAAAATATAACCTTAGCTAGACTGTGGTGCACTCTGGCAGTCTTCAGCTGAAGTATGGTCTCCTAGCAAGTAAGAGCAGCAGCTGAGAGCAGCACTTAAGGAGCAGAAGAGCCCTGCCCCAAAAGCATTTCTTACAAGTGTTAGGCTATTATCAAAAGAGAATGAAAAAAATGGCTATAGACTTACAGTGGGCTGCATTACTGGTGAGCGTCAGATATGGTAAAACATTTCAATGAAGGTTTTGTGACAAGTAAATGTAGAAATGACCAATTATAACTAAAAAATTTGGCCCAGAATGTGAGCCCCTTGCTCCCACTGGCAAGAAGTTACTCACATGAGTAATCTCTTCAAATTCGGTGGGAACACTCTTGGGAGTAAGGGCTTTTTTGGCATTGGTCATGCCAATGAGGCCACTAAGAGATGATGGAGTTCAGCATCTTGTGAGAGCCAGAATTTTATTCTGGAATATGTTTCACATTTTATTTCTAGCATGAGTCTCTCGCTCTTTGGCCTTTCACTATGCTTGGGCTCAGCAAATGGGTTCCATTGTCATTTTTAGAAAACACATGTGCAAATGTTCAGTCAATAATGATAGTCCTATTGTTCTTTGTAGAAAATGAGTGGAGAATGAAACCCAAGGCAGAGACTGGTGTTATAGAAAGGTAGGACTGGAAGGGACTTCAAGAGGTCATCTTGTCCAGTCCCCTGCACTTATAGCAGGACTAAGTATTGTCTAGAGCATCCCTGACAGGTGTTTGTCTAACCTGCTCTTAAAAATCTCCAGATGGACAGCATTCTACGTTGATGCCTTTTCCTAATCTTATGTTACTGTTATTTGCTAACTTACTGCATTTGCTTAAAAATGTTTTTGTTGTTACAAAAGCTAACTGAACTTCTAATTATTTCTAGTTTACTACTAAGTAAATACAAACTACTGATAACATTTCGTAGGTTTGTATACTTGTTTGTGTATTGGAAAGATAATTACTCCTTCTTCGTTTTTGCCCATGAGCTACCATCGGTGCTGGAACTAGCGGTTCAGGGGTGCTGCCTCACCCCCTGGCTTGAAGTGATTTCCATAATATACAGGGTTTACAGTTTGGTTCAATGGTTCTGAGCACCCCACTATAAAATTTGTTCCTGCACCCCTGTGAGCTACATAAGTCATATGTGCAACCTCTGATCAAAGATGTTCTTAATGTGAAGACCATTCACTCCCAGGAACTGTAGAAAAGTTTTACAGAGCTATTATATATAACAGATAATAATGTGTGGAGGTAAATTGCCATTTCTTTGTTTCACTCTATGCCACATACTCTATCACATAAGTCTTAGTAATATGAAGCAGCCTGAAGAAGGAGAATAAATAAAGCAAATACATTTCTTTCTTTTTATCCTGTTTTCATTGTTTATCAAGGAAGTTTCTTAATACAGAAGAGGACAGCAGTGGGAGCATCAGCAATGGCTGGAAGCTGTATCAAATCAGTATTCCTGTTATGCTGTCAGCCAGTAAACAGCTGCCTGTAAGCTGTTATGCATAAAGACAGTTAAGGAATTCTGTAGCTAGCTAGCTAGATTGATTCATGGAAATTAGTCTCCCGCTTGATAGTAAAATATTCCAGCAGTTGGAAACTTCTGAGCAGGCTGAACTCCTGTCAGTTACAGCTCATTTTATACGTAACGGGTTCTGAAAGGTCCAAATTGTGATAAATCAACCATACAATCTAGGTAGCAGAATACATAATCCCTTCACTAATAGAAATGTAGGTTCTTCAGTCCCAATTTATGTCAACAGTGAAAATGAGTTTGGTGGTCTCAACCCAGTGCCTGATACATGCCCACTCCCATAACAAAAGTACTGCAGAGTGGAGCAATGACCGCAGCCCAGTGATGGCAGGGCAGAGATATTGTGCCCTGGTGGAGCTGTGGGACACTGAACATAGGTATGGTGTTATAAGTCAGAAATGGGAGTGGGTGTCGGAATGACAGAGAAAACAATACAATTCAAGTAATGTAAAAGTGGCATGCAGCTCCAAGTTCTTTTTTAATCATATTGTTTTAAATGTGGACTATATAGCCATTTTGAAAAGCTTTTTCTACCCCTAACTTATTTAGTAAACATTTAAAACATGCCACATACTTTTCCCCTTAAAGGTACAGTATTGCATTGCCGATGGGTATGGATGAAAGGGACATGGGGCTCTTTATATTAGCTGGATTCTAGAAGCATCCCCAGACATTGAACATTCAAAACATTCCTCTATTTTTTCTCTTAAACTGATTTCTCGCTTGACAGCCTCATGTCACCCCAGTGTCACTACCTCTGTCAATCTTTGTCAGTTTTTCTCAGGCATAAGTAGAAAGCAAATTAAAAACTGTCCAAATACTTTGTTTTCAAAGATTGCAATGGAAATTATTTTTGCATTAAAGCCCGAAATGGGTTAAATATTAGCTGTAAAGCTCTTGCTCTAGTAAATGTGCCATCCAACCTCTTCCAACCTTTTGAGCCAGTGTGTTTACCATATGCACTGACACACATACACATATACAATATATAATTTGCATGTGTATGTGTGTATCTCTGTATTGCACTGCCTGAGACCATGCATGCAAAGATCCATCTCGGGCAGAGGTTTTACAGTTTAAACTAGAAGTTTATAATATAATGGAAAGATGGCAAACTCTTAACTACATACAGACAACAGGGTTGTGCAGTAATTCAAACACAGTAGCAGGAATCAGAATATTTATGAGTTTATGTTTTCTAGCGGAAAGAAATATTTTCTTAAATAACCCAGGTGCATTGGGTTACATAGCTTTACATCATATGCAGTGTGTCAAACCTTCCACTGAAAATGAAAATTAGTCACTAGCAAAGCTTTTCAAAGCCTTCCCAATATAACCACAACTCAAGTCCTCTACAACCTCCAGATCACTCTGGTATACCATAGACTATTTGCCTCCCATCTGTTCTTTCTGTGTCTGAATTCAAGAGATGGGCTTGGGAAACAGAGTTCAGATTCAGATCTGATCTTCCCCAGAGTTGCTGAAAAGGGGGGAAAGTATTTGAATTTGGGATCTGGTCTTTCAATTCATACTCAGCTTTAGTCTGAACTAGACTGCAACCAGGTTTGGGGCTCAGATCATGTCATCTTATTTGTGCGTTGATTACAAAGTACACTGTTGATTCTTATTGGAGCTGGTCAGAAAATGGCCAAGCATTCTTCTTTTTAAAAATATTGGATTTTTAAAATTGTTGAGGGAGTGGGAATTCCAGTTTTTGGCTGAAATTGTTTTTAGCAGAAAAAGCTACACATTTTGAATGAAAATTTTCATTTAAAATCCATTTTTTTGAGAAAAATGTTTCCAATTCTCAATATATAAATAATAACAGCAAGTCTATAGTCTAACTGCATCCCTGCCACAAGGCCAGAGTGCCAGTAGCCAGAGTACCCATATCTGAAAGAAGGATGATACCTCCATTTCCCAGACTCCATGACATATAAAAACATTGTATGATTACATCATACTGTAGACATCATCATCATCATGTTCCTATTACGCCTCTGGCATTTCGGGCAGTGATGAAGCTCCTCCACTCCTGTCTGTTTCTGGCAAGTCTTTCGGTGATACTGTAGGCAGCAATGTGGAAAAAAGTAAGTCTGATATTTAAACTTACACCTCTACCCTGATATAACGTGACCCAATATAACATGAATTCGGTAAAGCAGCGCTCCGGGCAGGCAGGGCTGCGTGCTCTGGTGGATCAAAGCAAGTTCTATATAACGCAGTTTCACCTATAACACGGTAAGATTTTTTGGCTCCCGAGGACAGCGTTATATCGGGGTAGAGGTGTATTTGTTCTTAGGCCACAAGCTAACAAACCATTTAAGCATCAGAAGAGTCCCATTGACCTCAGTGGGACTACCTGATGGTTAACATTAAGCATGTGCTTAAGTGCGTTGTACCAGGACCTTAGAATGCTGCAGCTTTGCATTTTAAAACTATAGAGCTATCATCTATCTTAGATACTTATATGGCTCCATAATTTTACCGATGGGGAGCTTAGGCATATAGAGGCTAAATGATTTGCTCAAGGTCATACAGGCTGCCTGTGACAGAGCAAGGAATTGAACCCAGTTCTTATACCATGCCCATCATTGTAGTACCATTGCCTTTTACATGTAGTTAATCTAGGATCCTTTTATAGAGGAGGTAATACTTGGCGAATATCTCTCTCTCTCTTCCTGTTAGGACATCAGAAGGATTCTGATGTCATTGCTGGAATTACCACACAACAAATTTGGGATTAACTTCTGGAATAACATTACAGTTCATAAACTTGTTTTTTTTTCCCAATTTTCTGGCTTATAATGACATTCCTGGAAGTATTATTTTCCTGAGGCAGGACTTCCTACACTGGATGGCTGGATTGGCTTGTATGTTTAGGTAGATTCAAGTTGCATCTGAAGAAGTAGGTTTTTTACCCACGGAAGCTTATGCCCAAATAAATCTTTAGTCTTTAAGGTGCCATCGAACTCCTTGTTGTTCAAGTGTATTGTGTGCATTCTATATCTTTCTAAATAAAATACATGTTTTTAAGTATATCTTCCTGAGAAGTAATAGTGAAACACTGTGGCTGATTGAATCAATCTGATGTGTTCTCCCTACTGAAAAGGAAGGAGGAACTGTAGCTATTTCCCAGACTTCCTTGCTTTGGAAAGTTGGTTGTCTTGTTAATTCAGGCAGGTATTAACCATCCAATAAATTCAGCATATACCTAGTTGTAAGCTGTCAGGATGTGACATAACATCATATAACATGATACTACATGATACATCATGCCTTAAATTAAAAAAGAAATCAAGACATTTCTTTCAGAGAAATAGTAGGTAGCTAATCTGAATATTTGGGGTAATTGGCTCTGGGAAGAGAAAGGAATCATTATTTCAGATTCCCTAGTGAGTGTTAATTAGTCATATTGCTTCATTGTTTGACACAGAGAAGGCTGCTAGTACTGTTAAATCTATGATGACACATAGGCTTTTGGAGCACAGGTATTTTAAACCACCTTGACTGACTGACAGGTAGGTAATTCTATTCATAGTAGAGAATGCTTACGGACTCAAAGTCATGTTGTCTCAGAGGCACATGTGTTTTCTCATACTGGTCGTGTGAGGTTTTTGTTTAAAAGAAAAAACCTGCAGAGAGATCAACTTGCACTCTGACAGTAAAAATGCAAGTTCGGTATTTGCAAATAGAGTGTACATACTTTATTTTAAGAACCAAGTCATAACATGTCTGTGTAACTCTTAGTCAACCGGTAATCAACAGGTATAAATAAAGGCACTTTGTCATGAGAAAGTGGTTGTGGAAAGTACTGCATTAGTGTTTGTAAATTTCAGATCAATTTTCTTATTTCATTTAAGTGTTTGCAAAACCCTATTCTCACAGACACTGGTTATTGTTATCTTTAAAATGAGAAATTATAGACTTTTAAAAAGAAAATGTAGTTAAGGCTTTCCTGAGGTATAATCAAATGAGTATGTGATACCCAATAGAACAATGATTAGAAAAAATACACAAAATGTTATTAATTAGAATGGGTCATTTTTATTCCTGCTGTGACATCACTGACCATTGGAGTTGCACAATAGATAGACTTGTGCTGTCCACTGGATAAGACACTAGGCTGGTCATCAGAAGACATAGGTTCTAGTCTAGGCATGTCATTAACTCTTTCTATACCTCATTTTCCTCATCTGTAATATGGGGAGAAATAATGCTTACTTACCTTTGCGAAGCACTGTGAAGCCTTCAGATGAAAAACATAGTATAAATGCTAAAATTGTTATTATTCTATCATTTGTAGCACAGAATTAGTATAGATAATCAAGAATATCCTGGTCATCTCTGGGAGAACAGTGAGATTCTGTCTTTGGCACCACTTATCAAAGCTATTATATTGTACATGGAAATAACATATAGCTGGAACCAACAGTCCATAATCTGAGGAAATATAGAAAATGGAAAAAATACACAATTGAAACTATAGGTTTGTAATGACATCTTAAACAGACATCTGCCATGATTAAGCATATGATGAAAAGTAGTAGCTCCATGCTTCTACACAGGAGGATTTTAACTTCTGATAGGTAGAAACTCAAAATGTTTGGCATTCTGATGTATTTCAAATGAAAATCTAAATGTTGGGATGCTTTTGGAATTTTTTTCCAAACAATCTGGGCATCTTGAGTTTGAAATAATGAACCAGAAATCTCATGTGATTAGACTTTCTTGTGAGACTTTCTGCATGTCTGTTTATGGTCCCCACTTGAAATACTATGAGAACAGATTTCCAGTGACATCCTTGGAAAGAGGATTAGGCCAAGTCCATGTGCGTATTACTCTCCTCTTGATGCACATGAGAAACCCTGTTACTGTCATGTGGAGTTAGGCACATGAATCAAGAGAGGATATGTGTATATACTGGTCATTTTAAGCCATTTTAATAATACTTAGCACTTACATTATATGGCATTTAATATCTTCAAGGCACTGTACAGGCATAAACTAATGAATACTGACAACATCCCTGTGAGGTAAGTGAGTATGATCATCACCATTTTACAGGTGACAGAGAAGGCCAACTTCATAGTGAGTTACACCTGGGATGTTGTTGGCCAGACTCGTTAAGCACTGTAAAGAATTTAAAACAAGTCGTCTCAGCAAGATAGCAGCAGAGTTAGAATTAGAGCTCAGGATTTCCTCTCTCCCGCCCTAGTTCTAGAGACCATATTACCTGAATGATTATTAAGCAACACTTGGCCAAACATACAGCTGTCATGAGCAGTTGCAATTCCTTTGAAGCCAACAGAATTGCACTTGCTTACCCCAGTGTTAAATTTGCTCCAACGACTGTCTGAAAAGTTGTTTCACACAAGAATTCTTCACACTTGATTAAACAGAAATAAAATCTCATTTGCTTGGCAGCAGGTTGTTCCTTCAGGAACGCATATTTACATTTCCCTAAATTACACAAATACACAATGCTTTTTGGATAGCTGAAGACATATTAATATTGAACTGCCGACAACCACATGTTGATAATGAGCCCAACATGTCTTGGCTCATGGCAAAGAATGTGGAAATGCCTTGTTCTGAGTTATTCTTCCTTCTGACAGTACAGATACACTGCCGCAGGCACTTTGAAAATAATAGCATAAGGTTAACTGACAATTGCATGTGTATTTACACTGATATCCTGATATTATCTTGTTGTTAAAGAGAAAAAAAAAACTGGGGATAGAATATGCAACTAAATAAACTTCCAGTTGGTGAGAACAAGTAAGAGAGAATAGACATAGCCCTCAAACTGCTCTACTGGCCTTCATATTCAGCACATGCAATTTTCTAAATCGCAGAGTATCCTGAGAAAGGGACAAAAACAGTACAGAAGCAGTGAAAAGCAATAAAGCCACAACCCTGCATACCTTGTACACCCAAAATTCTCATCAGCTTCAGTGGAAGCTCTGAGTGTGCAGGAAATGCAGGATTGGATCCTACAGAGCAAACAGAAGAGGCAAGGATGGGTTCCAATTAAAAAACGGAGCCATTTCTGACAACTGTAACAATGTAGGTGTATTCCCCTGCAAGTTACAAAATTCTCTTTAGAAAACAGAGTGGTGTTGCAGTACTTACAGGTTTCACCTGCCAACTTACCTTTCAGGCTGTCGACAGACCTATCTGTGGGACAGCTAGAAGGCATAGTGATAGTGTATAATACACAATCACTGAGTTTGTATATCCTGGGGATTCAGGAAGCATATAAATAAGCTGCTTCCAGACCTCTTTAAGGTCACAATCAGTATATATATTGTTCAGCAAAGAGTTGTCACATGTGATGTAAAAAAGTTTGAATAAACTTCAATTTGTCTTTATATCTTATATAAAGCTCAGCATTTGCACCATTCCTTGTTAATCAAAAAACCCCAACACAAGCCTTTGGTGCTTCTTTTTTTATGCTCTCCTGCTGCCCAAACTATACCCCATTAAAATTCACTACTGTAGTGACGTTATCATCAGCCCACTTCTCTCTATAGCTTTAAACCTTTGGTACCTACATTATATTTGGAGTTAAACACAGTCTCTTGACTGTGCTTAGAAAACATGTCTTTTCGTTTTGTGTTTGTGCTAGGATTTTCAACTGAATACTGCCCTGGGTGTTCGTAAAGTTATAACTGCATCTCCGTGAATCTGGCATTTATTACCTTTAGTAGAACCATAAAATACACTTTTTTCCTTTGACTGCTTCTGCTCACATGCTACATAAAATAAGGCTTGCATGTTACCTTTAAATTAATTAGCAACTTTTTAGATTAGAATGACAGACTCTGGACTCATTAAAGTCATTTTAGTTCATTAAAAAGTTTTAGTTACTTGTCTTGCCTTTTTTAAGTAAAATCCAGCATCTAAGAAAACTATTCTGAAGCTAGGGATTACTATCTGGAGATTTTAGGTAGCTTCATGGTTTTAGTGTTGATCACTAGTGTGATTTCTGGGAAAGCATGCCATATCTAACCTTTTCACCAGTCTGTCTTGCTGCCTAACTTTATATATATTTTTACTTAGTAATTTCTTAGCTGACAAAAACAATTTTCTAAAAGCTATGTTACTATGTATAATTTGTTATACATCAGTAATTCAGCTTGTCATGTTGTCCAATAAAAATATTACCAGAAGGCAATCCACCAGTTTCAGTCACTGTCACTGGAGTTTAAGCAACAACCTGGCATTTGGGAAACTGGGGTCAGCTATAAAATCCACATCAGCTGGTGGGGGTGGCTTGCCACAACAGGTCACCTTAGGTGGTAGAGTCAGTCTGGACCTTCTGAATTGTTTCTTACCGAGAGAAAAGGGAAATTGAGTAATGCAGAGGACTGGTACAAAAGTACACCAGTGACGTGGCATATTGAACAAGATGTTGTGTTGCTACCAGAATAGAGCAAAGCCCCTAACAATTAACACCATTTATCCTTATATAAGTATATGCAGACACAAGGGAATGATGGTAATATTGGAACAGCAACTGCAACAGGGATTTATGGTATTACACTCAGTTTTTATTCAGCCACACCATTAATAAGGGCCAAAAAGAGGATTATTTTTGAAGCAAAGAACTGGTAAAAATTTCAACACTTTCAACACATTTTGTTTGCTAATTTCATCATTATCTTGTTCAACACTTTTAAAAATTAATATTACATGTAGAGTAAAGTGATCATTTCCCCACTTTATAGCAATGTAGCCATGTTTGCCTCATTAGCATTCATTACAGAGCATGGAATAACAGTGCTTCTGCTCTTCCAGAGGAAAGCATGCAAATGTTTCTGTTTCTTACATTTTTCTTTTTTCATATCCTTTTTTAATTTTAAATTGAACAATATTTCCATTAAAAACTATCATTACAGCACAGTGATATGTAGTCATTAATCATCTTAAAATTGTCAATTATTAATCATTGTACCTATTTACAGCACATATGGTAAATACTAATGTAGCCAGCAAGTAGTTTTTGAAAAATGTAATACTTCATTGTGGAAGCACTGGTTGTAACTCTCATGTTTACTGGGCTAGCTGTATGTCGTCCCCATACTCACTAAATGCATCCCCTCAGGTGTTAGGCCTCTTCCCGTCATGTCTGCCGGGGCAGACTCCCATGGTTCTCCCATTCCAGGACCCGCCTACTCCCCAAGCTACAGTACCCTATACACCAATTGTGTTTATCCAGAAAGTCCGACTGGGTTCGGTACCTGCGATCCTTTCCTTCGGAAGCTTGTGACCAGGTAATCAGACAGCTATCTCAGATCAAAGTATAATTTAATCTTAAAAGAAGGAAGCAACCATAACATAAAAGGAAAAGGATTGTCAAACAACAAAAATATCTATATGCATGCCTATTTTACGCTAAGCCCTACCACCTGTGGTACTGGGCCAGGCAGGTTTTTCTTCTTCAGTCCCTCAAGCAGAGCCAATCTCTGTGTCTGTCTGTTCTCCTTTTAACTATTTAGTGTCCTTTTGATCTTTTGGCTTCCAGCCCTGGCCAAACCAGGCTTATAATCCAAGACATTGGCTGGCGCCAGGAAGTAGCATCCTCCTAGTTAACAGTTCAAACATTGTCTCTTAATGAACACTGCCATCTTCACCAGGGAGATTACTTATTTAGAACCACTGGTTGCCTTCTAGCTAGTTTCCTAACAGCCCTGCTATTAAACATATTAAATTATATTAAACCAATATAGCCATACAGTAATTATCCCAATAACCAGATCACATACAGGTTGCATAAATTATCACAAATCAGTCCCATATTCTTCACAGTGATGCCATAGTTAAGGTTGTGTTGAATTTTTTCATGTAAAGTAGGGATTCAACCTCTTGGTGAAGAATACAGCAGCACACAATTTGCAGCACACAATTTCTGAGTAGAGATGGAGTTTTCTGATGATTTTCAAGCAAAGTTTTTTTGTGAATTTACAAGTTAAAATTTATATTAGTCCCTTTAATAATTTTGTTTTGAGAGTCTCATCTTTTTGCATTTTTCTGTATCAAAAAACTGCATTTTACTAAACCATTTAATAAATGTAAAACTAATGAAGAAAGTAGGTAGTAATTAAGTGAAGCTATTTACTAATTGTCATGATAGTCAAGGTCAAGTCAATAGCTCATGTAATTCTTAAATAGGTGACATCAGAGGCAAATTAACCAATCATCACCATTATTCACCAGTTAATTTGCATGGTGCAGTTCTGTTGGTAGAAATTAATCAGTGGAGCGAAGGGGACTGTACTCATGTTTCAAAAGAACTCATTGGCAGATTTGATCATTTATGCATAAACCAGAAGAGGCTTCATGCACCTGTGTCTGTGGCATTGGGCTTTATCCTCCCCCCAACATAACTAAAATGCTGTCTCCTCAGAGGCAGCAGAGTGCAGATGATGATGAAATGGAGAGTCAGAGGGCATGTGATGTTATAATCTCAGCACTTGGTAGCAAAACTTCTTAGTTTCAGTGTCTCTTGATACTCTGATGACCCTCTTCATTTCATGCCCAGACCTGAACTGACTCCCAACTGTCCCTAAAAAGAGGAGTTAAATCAGAACCATCTGACAACTCAGGGACAGCTATATTCTTTATTTGCAGAGCTGCAGGGTGAAGACCTCAGGGGAAGGAAAGAGCCCAGAAATATTTATTTATGAGATTACACATGGATTTCCCTTTTCAAGGCAGAATTTCTTTAGAATTGTTGCCCTGACTCTCTCCCCTTTCACTCCCTTCAGCTCAGTGCGTTAAGCCAAGGTGCCCATACAGACAAAGAGCTAGCTTTTGCCCTCCTTCTGTGACCTAGACATTACAAGGCGAGACCTGCAGTAGTACACAACCTGGCCACTCCCCTGCCACTTGCTCTGACTGAGCGAGCACTGCAATCGAGCTTCACTCAGGGAACGTGCCCTCTTACTCCTTTCAATTGGTCTGCTGGAAAAGATTGGACAGTCACCACAGAGTGAATTTAGCTCTCTAAACTCATAACAGCAACTAGTCCCAGTGAGAAACCTCCACCTGTTACCCTCATGGGGAATATGAAAGGGAGTTTACTCCACAGAGCTCAGGCCCCACCTGCTATTCTTATTTCCAGTCTCTTTTATGTTAGATCTGAAAGAAGAGGGACTGAGAGTGGAATTTCATGAGGTTTTATACTTAATGATTCCAATAGAATTTTGTTTTCAGTTCACATTAATTTCACTCTCACTCATGGAATTCCTAGAGAATTGTTCTGCTCCTGTGGGCATGGATTTTCCTAGCTCCATTCTCCCTACTTGTCAAAGATCTGATGTCTTTGTAAGGGCAGAATCTAGCTCTCTTCAGGCTGGAAGACGTCCTAATTTGATGCCCTGCAGGAGACCCATCCAACCTGGATGTTGGATGCAGAGATATAACAGTAGAGTCCTACCCAAAATCTTAGAATTACTCAAGGCTCCCACTTTTTCTGCTGCAATCCCTCCTGACCAAACTCCAAGACTTCAAAACATACATTCTCTCTTGGAACCAGAGTAGATAGAACACCAGTGTCTTCTTTATGATCCCTTTTTTATATTGTGTCCATGCCAAGCTTTTATAATCTGGTCCTGAGTCAGTCAAAACCAACAACATTTCCACACACCCCTGTTACCCCAAAAGGAAGAGATTATTTTAAGCATTTCAAGTATAAATTGCCATTTATAAATAAAGGCTATTAATATTTGAAAGAAAATAGGTGTCACTTTATAAACCCCTGATTCCCTAATACTAAATATACTAGGACATAGGAAACACTGCCCAGCTTATTAGCTACACTGTTTTAGGGATTTTCCTGAGCTTGTTTTCCTGTTCACACCCTCACCCTTGCACAGACACATACACACACATTCGTTCTTCAAAGAGCCTCCCAGCTCAATTCATACAACACTGGGAAAAGACCCTGTTCTCTAGGATTTGTGTGAGTTCTCCTTATTTTCTTCCAGTATTGCCGCTTGAATCTCTTCCCCTTGTTTTTCCATACACTCAAGACCTTGTACTCAGCTGCTCTATTCCCACTAGAAGCCTCGGGAGAAGGAGGCCTACTCCACATCTCCCACTCAGTTACTGTGCTGATGTCACTGCTGACTTCATTTTGCTCCAGCATGGCAGGGGAGAGCACAGGCCATTGGCTGCAGGGAGGTGGGAGATCATCCTGCAGCACCCCTGCTTTCCACTCCTCGGGACACCAACTTGGTGGTGAGTCTGCACCTGATCCTGACAGTGCAAGGGCCGGGTCTGCCCCAGAAACACCGCAGGGCCCTGCCCCTCCATGCCAGGTGCACCAGGGTGTGGACAGGCAGACTCAGCCCAGCAGGATCCAGGTGTGGAGGGGCTTAATGTGTGGGGATCCAGGTGCAGGGTAAGAGGTTTCTATGGGGGGCAATCTGGGTGTGGGTGGCTCGGTGGGGGGTTCCTGGAGTGGGGGTATCTGGATGCAGAGGGGCTCATTGGGGGGTTCTGGGTGCAGGGGAAATGGGACTCTTCAGGGCGATCCAGGTGAAGGTGATTGGAGCTCAGTGCAGTGGGGGTCAGAGTTCGGGGAGTATGATGGGATGGTCCTGGTGCAAGGGGTTGGGGCTCACTGGGCTGGGGTTCAAGTGCAGGGGACTCAGCGGGGGTGGTCTAGGTGTGAGGGTGGGAGTCTTGAAAGGGGGGCTAGGTGCAGGGGAGTACAGATGCAGGGGGTGAGGCTCGGAAGGATGGGGGCTCTGGGTGCAGGGGTCTTGGTGGGGTGGTCTGGGTGTGGGGATTGAGGCTTGGTGGGAGGGTCTGGGTATGGCTGGGTTGAGATGCACAGGGTTGGGTGGACGGGGAGTAGCTCCCCATACAGTGACTTCTTCCTCCATGGCTGAGGAGTGATAGGAAAGTGAGGTGTGTGTGTGTGCGGAGCTACCTGTAACCGGGAGTGGGTGTGACCCAGCCCCAGTCATTCCTTGAAGGGGAAGAGCAAGTCCCTACTTCCCTGCCCCCAGCCCAGCTGGGACTAGCAGCTGAGCTCAACAAACAATAGGAGCCACCGACCAGGGCCTCCCCAGCGCTGTCCCTCCACAGCACCCCTGCAGTGATTTACCTCTCTGCCAGTCACTCTGCCAGGGTGCCCAAAACAATGTGCCAATGCTGCTGGGGAAGGGCACGTGACCACTCTTGCGACTTCCCTTTGCTTCCCCATCAGAAAGCCATTTTTCTGTGAGGAAGCAAAAAGATCTGCAGGGGACATGAATTCTGCACCAGTGAGTAATTCTGGGATGAGGCATTGTGTTGATATACAGCTGAGAGAGAGCTGGTGAACTGTAACATACAGGGGCCTAATATATATTCTTTAAAAAGTTAAACTGAGAATAATTTATACACAGATTGCTCCCTTTTCTCTTGCCAGCTGAGGCATTCAGCACAAAACTTGCCATTATTTAATTTTTTAAACAATATTTGGGGGTCACCTCTCTCTCTTTGTCTCTCTCTCACTCATATGCCATGCCTGGTTGTAAAAAAAAGACTGTAGTGACAGCTTGGTGTGACTATTTTTTATTTGTTTTTTAAACAAAGATGGCCTCAAGCTGCAATATTTGGATCTTAACAATTACAGATCAGATGCAAATCAACTAGGTTTTGATTGGGCCCATTATGAAGTAGGGGCAACTGTAAAATTTGGATCCAAGATTCAGATTTACATTTTCAGAAGCAACAAAGTAAAAGGGTTTCTGAACACAAGGTTTCAGTTTAAGCTGATCTCCATTTTTTGTAGGCATTCTAAAAGCATTTTTTTTCACTGGTGCCAGAGATGTTGGGTCAGGTTCTCTGCTAGGGAAAATGGTCATAACTCCATTGAATTCAGTGAAACTGTGACAATTTACACGTGTGGAAGATTTGCCCCATGGTGTATAGCCAAATAAAGTTCATTTTCAGGGTATCTAGAGTTTCCACTCACTGAGGAGTTGGGCATTTTCACCCCTTCAGGTGATACCATGTCCATTACTGCTATTCCAGAATACTGCTTCTTTAGTCCCGGTACTCCTAGAATTGACTAGTTAGTGCCAGAAATGATGATTTCTTGCAACAGAAGAGACATTATAGTTGGTCAGAGGCATGGTAAATAAAAGGAGAGAAGCGTATATTTATACGGCAGCTTGATGGCCTCTTTATTAACCAATCCTCTGGGTGCCTTTTGGGTCAGATTGCTTTGGGGCTGGATATGCTGCCTTTTTTCTCCTTGATACTGTTTACATATTTTTCCTTAAATAACTGAGTTATGCACCAGTATTCCCCCCCAGAAGGCAGGTGTTCTGGCTAGATGCCATTCGTCAACAAGACTATTCAAAATGCATATGTGTACACTAGTATCTGTGCAGGTTTTCACTGACCACGTATTTGAGGAAGGATTTTTAAACAAGGACTGACAGTTTTCTCTTTCTTCCTTCTTTTTTTTAAAAAAAAACATGTAATGGAACAGCACAGTCTTAATTAACTGCATTCCTTTCACAGCATTCAGCAAGGAGCAGTTGCCATCACTTTACAGGAAATGGAGAAAGTGGCTGGTTTAACAGCACAGTGTTGGTGAATTAACTCAGCACAGTGAATGCCTGCTAATTTTGTTAGCTCTTCTACTTTCAAAACTGCTGCTTTAAATCTCCTGCTAAGGATGCCACAGCTCAAAAGAACCATATTCTGGATTTTCTCATTCCTAGGGGAGAAGAATCAAATACAGATTTAGTCCTGCACAATGTCACCACTTGTCACCTTGTAGGCATAAAATTCTTGAAGGTTAATCACAGTTGTTGTTTCAATCTAGTTCCCTATTTTTCCACTACTGTATCTGGCAACATAAAATATAGATATCAAATATTAAGATACTATATTAATTGATGCAGTCACAGACAAGGGAAAAGAGAAGTCTCTTCAGCAGCATCAATGGTACTCTCTTGTGAAAGGCTTCAGAAATGTGAGTTTCCCTGGACTATTTGGAAAGTCTGAGGAACCCTTGCTCTTAGACTTTGAGGATTTTATTCTCTGCCCTTTTTAGCCCTCTGTCCTATCTTTTCTAAAAGGTCTTGATGCCTATGCAATTCTTAAATATAATAACTTGTAATTTTGGGGCCATAGTTGAAAGAGGATAACAATGTGTTACACCATTAAATGTTCTCTTTTATTAAGGGTTCAGAGGAAGAAATGCTTCACTCTGCTCTGCAATCATGCAGTCTAACAGAGTTGTTAGTCAAACTAGAGTGGATGATGTAGATCCCTAGATTGGAATAATTACATGGTGATACATAGCATCAAATATCACAAAGGGAGATTTAATACACAAACCTTAAATATTTGGTACAGATGCTGCAATAAGAATTCTAACGTTTAAATATGATAATTTTCTTCTTCTGCCTCCTCCTTTTCCCTATCTGGAGTGGCAATGGTAGCTCTTGTGTAGAAGTCATAGGGATGATTTTCATATTTGACATGCTTTTGTAATATTCAATCATCCATAATATGGTATCTCATTCCAGAAATGAATTTTTCCTCTGTGCTTTCTCAGAGTGCTTCCCTGGACACAACATCATGTTTTCCAAGTAGTAACACATAACTAGCCTTATGCCTGGATTTTCAATGCTATTTTGGCCTGGCTGCTTTATCTTGCTTTATCTGCTTTATCTTGCTTTATCTTTATCTTGGGGTTATTATTTCTGACCCATTTCATTCTCTAACCCTTTTTCTTTGTCTTCTCTGGGATTGACGCCAATAATGACCACAGGTAAGGTGTGCTTGTTGTAGCAGGATTCAAATATCAAGCTTTGAAATGTAAATTTTTCCCAGCATCGATGGTAACAGTACCTGCATCTACATCAAGCTTGTCCCCGTGTCTTCATAACTGGCCATGTTGGCTGTTGTGGAGGCTGTGGAATTTATCTGTGGACTTGGTGTATGGTGAAGTTGCTGACTCTCTTGTGTTTGCCACAAAGACCATTTTCTTTGACATCTTTGGGATTTGAGGACTTAGGTCATAGAATCTGTGTCACATTTAAGGTTTGATAATAACATTTTATTTATTTTTAGCCACAATTAGATATGGATGTCTATGTTGTGACCCATCTCATAGTGCAAGGCTTTCCACTATTGATTTTCTTACATGTCAGTACTGAACTCTTCAGCTACTAAAGTAAAGCGTTTTATTTTAATGTAAGAAATCCATTAATATTTTTCTTTTTTCATCTGAGATTATGAAAGAAGGAGAAATCACTTTATAGCCAATTTTCTGGAATCAGGAATGACTTTCCCATCATTGGCAATTTTAAAACTAAGACTGGATGTTTTTTCCAGAAGATCTGTTCTAGCCATTATTTTGCGGGAGTTCTATGGCCTGTGTTATACAGGAGAATCATAGACTTTAAGGTCAGAAGGGACCATTATGATCGTCTAGTCTGACCTCCTGCACAACGCAGGCCACGGAATCTTACTCACCAACTCCTGTAACAAACCCCTAACTTATGTCTGAGGTATTGAAGTATCAAATGTGGTTTAAAGACTCAAAGGTGCAGCGAATCCTCCAGCAAGTGACCCATGCCCCACGCTGCAGAGGAAGGCGAAAAACCCCCAGGGCCTCTGCCAATCTGCCCTGGGGGAAAAGTCATTCCTGACCCCAAATATGGCGATCAGCTAAACCCTGAGCATGTGGGCAAGACTCACCAGCTAGACACCCAGGAAAGAATTCTCTGTTGTAACTCAGATCCCACCTCATCTAACACCCCATCACAGGCCATTGGGCATATCTACCACTAGTAGTCGAAGATCAATTAATTGTCAAAAGTAGTCTATCCCATCATATCATCTCCTCCATAAACTTATCAAGCTTTGTCTTCAAGCCAGACATGTCTTTTGCCCCCACTGCTTCCCTTGGAAGGCTGCTCCAGAACTTCACTCCTCTGATGGTTAGAAACCTTCATCTAATTTCAAGTCTAAACCTCCTGATAGCCAGTTTATGTCCATCTGTTCTTGTGTCCACATTGGTACTGAGCTTAAATAATTCTTCTCCCTCCATGGTATTTATCCCTCTGATATATTTATAGATAGCAATCATATATCCTCTCAGTCTTCTCTTAGTTAGGCTAAACAAGCCAAGTTCATTGAGTCTCCTTTCATAAGACAGGTTTTCCATTCCTCGGATCATCCTAGCAGCCCTTCTCTGTATGTGTTCCAGTTTGAATTCATCCTTCTTAAACATGGGAGACCAGAACTGCACACAGTATTCCAGGTGAGGTCTCACCAGTGCCTTGTATAATGGTACTAACACCTCCTTTTCTCTACTGGAAATACCTCGCCTGATGCATCCCAAGACCACATTAGCTTTTTTCATGGCCATATCACATTGGTGGCTCATAGTCATCCTGTGATCAACCAATACTCCGAGGTCCTTCTCCTCCTCTGTTACTTCCAAGTAATGCGTCCCCAGTTTATAACAGAAATTCTTGTTATTGATCCCTAAATGCATGACCTTGCACTTATCACTATTACTATTACTCCAGTTTACAAGGTCATCCAGATCTTCCTAGGAGGTCAGACTAGATGATCACAATGGTCTCTTCTGGCCTTGGAATCTATGAATCTAACTACAATATTGTGAACTTTTTACTATAGTTTTTCATCTCTTCATTATAAAACACTTTTCCTACAGTAGGTATACTGCATTTTCATATAATAGTGAACAAATGGTTTGTATACAGGAAAAAAATGTTGCTTATCAGAGGCCCATATCTGAGACATTATGGAGAGATTGCCCAAGGATCATCTGGCCCTCTGACTATTACTCCATGCTGCTCATCCTTGTGGGCACTAATGATACTGTGAGGTCTGACCCTAGGCAGATCAGAAGTGACTATAGGACTCTGGGAGTGAGGGTGAAGGCATTGGGGGCAAAGGTAGTGTTCTCGTTGATTCTTCTGGTCAAGAGTAGGGGCCCAGGCAGAGACAAACACATCCTGGAAGTGAGTGCATAGCAGCATGGATGGTGTTGCCAGAAGGGCTTTGGTTTGTTCAGGAAGGACAGGCTGGAAAAAGAGGTTAAGTGTTACCTTGTATATCAAAGATGTATACACTTGCACTGAGACAGAAGCGGCATGCAGCCCTGTTGAAAGTCTTTGAGTAAAGAGAAAAGGGATAAAAAACAAAGCTGATATCATGATAGATGTCTACTATAGACCGTCTAACCAGGAAGAATAGGTAAATGAGGCTTTTTTTTTAACTACTAACAAAATAATCCAAAACACAGGAGTTGGTAGCGATGTGGGACTTCAACTACCCGGATGTCTGTTGGGAAAACAATACAGCAGGGGGATGCATTGGAGACAACTTTTTATTACAAAATGTGGAAAAAGCAACTAGGGGAGAGGCTTCTCTAGATTTGATTCTGAAAGACAAGGAGGAACTGGTTGAGAATTCAAAGTGGGTGAAAGTGATCAGGAAATGACAGAGTTCATGATTCTAAGGAATAGTAGGAGAGAAAACAGCATTATAAAGACAATGAACTTCAAGAAGGCAGACTTTAGCACACCAGTAGGTAAGATCCTGTGGGAAGAAAATCTAAGGGAAAAGAGTTCAGGAGAGTTGGCAATTTTTCAAAGAAAAATCATTGAGGGCACAAGAGCAAACTATCCCAGTGCATAGGAAAGAATAGAAAGTATGGCTTACCCAGGAGATCTTCAATTACCTGAATCTCAGAGTCATACAAAAAGTAGAAATTAGGTCAATTTTTGAAGGATGAATATAAAAAAATTCAGCAAAATGGGCAATCTCCATTGAACTTAATATTAAAAACACAAATAATGGGACAAATCTTGATGATTTTACTAATAAGGCAATGGGACTTCTCCTGTGAGTAGGAAGAACAAGATTTCACCTAACATATTGAAAAGGAATACAAAAGAAAAGGAAAATACAAAAAGCAGATGCTTCTCAGATGATATTTTCATTCTCAAATGTTTGTAGCCATAGTGATCACCAAGAGCAGGAGGAGAGTAGCTTACTAAAAATATTCATTAGTGTATCTAAAGTGATATTGTGTTATCCACATGATAAGCAGAGTTTCAATGAATGAAACTCCTCTCCAATCTTTCCAGAAGCAATGTTGTGGTTATTAGATTTGAGTGCACTCAGTAACTAGAAACTTGGGTGAGCTTCTGTGTTGCGCCGCTAAAAGGGGCAGCACAGAACTGGGGGACAGGCTAAGGTGACTGTAACCCACCTTTGTGCCCTCTGTATTCTTGTCTGCTCTCGGGGCTGGAGCCCTCGAGGGCTGCCTCAGCTATGGCAGCCTGTCACCACCAGCATGTGGGCAGTTGCATATGCTGTGGTTCCACCACTTTTTATGCTGCTATGACCCTCCATCCCTCGCAGCCCCTGCCCCCCGCACATCCCCCACACCAGAGTTTGTGGTGGGGTCCCGTGGCTGTTTCCCTCAGCTTCTGCACAAGGAGATTTCTCACCTGGACAAATCTGGGGCTTTTAAGGTCCTTTTCTGCCTCTCTTCCCCTTTGCGTGTAATACATCAATTGGGTTATCTGTGAAAAGTTTTTATAATAGCAGATATTTCACTAATTGCATATCTCTCAATTAGAAAAATGTTTAGTAATCCAGTGAAGAAAACTAAAGTATTATCCCTTCAAATCTAAGCAATGCTAAAAATATTTAGCAATTCCAGACAACAAAAACAAAACAAATCCACAAAATAGAATATATGTATGCTCAGCAATGTTTGGGAAATAAAAGGCTACTAAATGCAATTGCAAAACAATTTTAATTGGCTACCCCTTTAGGTCTATCATTTGTTTGATAAATTTCAGATGCCACTGCAGTTTAATTACATCAACATAAAGATGCTTAATTGAAGTTGCAGGAAGATAGCAATTTGCATTGCCCATAATTTCTTAAGTTGCCAAGCATTTGGCATGGCAATCAATAGAACGTGATGCCTGACTATTTGAAGTTGATCATAAATCACTTAGTATTGACTGTTTACACCATATCCTCAACACAATGTGTTACAGCTAAAGTCAGTTAGTTGGCCAGGAAAGTGGACATGGATATGTACCTTTATGGTGCTATGTACATATGATTAATATAATAACAATAAAAATAGAGCATCTCCATATATTTTGCTGTCCTTATGCTGTTTTCTATGCTCACATATCATTCAATGATTCTTTCAATTGTCATAAGCAAAATACAGTTACTACATTTTTACTTATGGTATTAATGTATGGATGTTTTCTTGTGCCCTTATTCCACTTTGGCAAGTGGTAGATACCAGTGACTTGGACAATTTAATGTACCATTTCTAGACACCCACATACCATACATCATTTGAAAGCTTATTATGTTCTCTTTAAGATGAGGTATGATGTGGAGTTATCAAATGGTTCCATTATCATAGGAACAGAGATAAACAATGACACCATCAACATGTTAAATGATCACATTGAACTATTTTCACTCATTTGTTAGTTTAATAACTCTGTGTATTAGTTCAAGACATAAAATTGGATTTCTGTTGTGACCTCAAAGCATCACAATAATAATCTAAGGGGTAAAACAAAATCAAATAGTAAATTTGTACAGGCATCACTGAATTGTAATAGCTCTGGTGACATTTCTAGTCAACATCATTATCATCATCTTGGCCATCATTATGATCTCTGAGAGTGCATGGTTTCCCACAATCTTCATTGCCTTGGCATGTACACAGTTCTGTGCAGGGAAGATAGTTCTGACTACAAACTTGGTTGATTGCGCAGTGACCGGTACTGGTACAGGCATAAGTAAGGTCTTGTAAAAGCTCAGATGCCCTGGAGCAAAGCCCCACAGGCCTAGAACCAAGGCAGATACCATCTCCAGGCTGCCACCCAGCAGCAGGTGTAACCAGTCTGACCTCTACTTCCCATGACCTGCTGTGGACAGAGACCATGAGAAGTTCCACCTCAAGGGTTTCGCAGGCAGCAGCCCCAGGGCTCCTGATTGGCTCCCTGCCCTATATAAACCCAAGGGGCATTCCAGGAAGTGTCCAGTCAACAGTGTGGATTATCTGTAGCTCCATGACCATTCCTGTTCTATGCTCTGGAACTCCTGGCTTGACCTTCATTTGTTTTGCACTTTGTCTCCTGACTTAGACCCTGAAACCTGCTTTGGACTTTGACTCTCAGTATCAACCCTGGCCTGGAACTGACTACAAACTCCTCGGCTACTCCTAGCTTCAGGTTTACCCCTGCTTTGACCCTTGGCCCTGACTGCCCTTGTTGGGAGCCTAACGCCTTGAAGAATACAGGAAGTAGTTCATCATCCATCTTTTTCCATCCATGTTGCAATGGTGATCCAGTACCTGGTTTATCTGTGTGCAAAGACATCCAAATCTTTGTTTGCCAAGATGCTTTCTTGACATGCTCTTCAGAACTGTCTTCACATGGTGGGAGTTTGGACAGTTACTTGTCCTTTGTGATGGCTAGCTTGAGGCACAAACTATTCAGGTCTCTATGGGTCTCCTTTTCATTCTCTCTCTCTCTGATCATACAGCACTGCTATCAACTTCCTTGTTACAGAAATTGCAGCTTGTCCATTACTCTCTCCCAATTTCACATGATCTCCGAAGCAGTAAGCTCCCTTTGTTTTGACAGCATTAAACACAGATTTTTTCCCCCAATTTCAAATAGGGTCACATCCTGATAATGATAAATGATAATGATAGACAGAGTTACATCCTGATAACGTATGTACAGCCGGGAGTATGTTGCAGAAGTGAGGAGTGAGTGAGTCCGAAATCGCACACAGGTATGAAGCCGTGCTTGTCAGTTGTGCTGGTAATTGTACCTGTTTCAATCCACATGTTAGCTATGTGTTTCAGTTCTGGAAAATAGTGAACAGCATGGACCAAAATGTCCATATGACGTGACCTAATTACTATGGTTCCTTTGACACCAAGAAACCCAAAGCCATATTGGCACATCCAGCACAGCAGGCAGCAGAATCTTTGTGTCTGCTTCCTCTTTAGTACTGTACAAGTCTTGGTTTTCTTCAACACCTGTACAGATGGCCTTTGCTACTTCACCATTGGAAAAGCCTCCAGCAAGGAGTGTTTGTGTTGGATGTGCTCCTACACTCTCAGGTGCATTTTGAACCATATGTTCACAGAGCAATTTTACAAGTGACTGCTCGGTGGATGCCACATTTCCATGGAGACATAAGATGTCCACCAATCACCTGGCATTTCTTGCATCCATACTTAGATACTGTCAAGCTCTGTCTTCCTGCAGTTTTCAGAGTTACTGTTGTTGTATCTGTCAGAAACTTTGATTACAGAATTAGGTTTGTCAAATCCTTTTTAGAACCTGTCTCAAGTACTCAGGAGCCAATTCATCAAATGTGTGGATTTTGTCTCCAGCCAACATCTGTATGACAGCCATGGTATCTCTCATGTACACTGTAGTTTCTTTGTTGCATGCTCTTAGCTCATGGATTCTTTTAGCCTGAGCTTCCAGCTGATGTCCTATTTCAGCTTAGTCTGTTCTTCTCACTGTTCCATCAGCATGGAAGAAGGACATAAGCACAAGTCCTATTGGGTGACTAAGAAGAGTTTCCATTGAAACATCATCTCTGTGTCTTGCTAGAGACAAAGCTCTGCAGGAAACAATGTCTGGACTGATAACTGCTGTGATTGTCCCTCTCTTGCCAGAGCTAAATTTGATTTTCTTGGCTATGTCAGCAAATGTTTTGATGCCAGATTCCTTGCTGAAGAAGCTACGTGTCCCATCAGTATCAAGTGCACCTCTCACAAATCTCTTATTTGTTCTTCACCAACGTCTGCTATTTTTAGTAGAGACTCAGGGACATCTGATGTTACATGCAGTCCAGTAAATATGTTAATAAGCACCTCTGGATGGGATTCAGATTCAAATAAGTTTGTCATATTGTCGATGACATAGTTGATAAGAGCTGTAACATGCTTTTCACCCCTCTTCAGTGCAGAGGCAAGTACTTATTTGTGGACTTTATCTTCATTACTTCTTGTTAGGCCTCTTCTTTCTCTCAAACCTTCTGCAGATCCATAATATGAAGCTGTGTTTTGTCATATCTAACACTAATACTGACCTGGGCATGCACAGGCAATTACAGATTAAAACATTCTACCAGGAAGACTAGATGCTACATTGTATGTACAAATGTTTACAAATGGAGGAGCAGTACATTAGGAATTCACTTACATTTATATCTACCCACTATTCAGTACAAACTATTGGCATGCATTTTACTGCTATTGGTGCACAGCCTTCAGTGTGAGACTGATCTCAATAAATTTCAATTGAAAATTTAGAAAACTATTATAATCACTTAGGAGACACATTGACAATTAAGAATGTGATGTGAAAACATTTCATGTTAGTATTTTGCAAAATGTTGATTTTTGCCACATGCTAAATAGTTTCATTATTTCTGAAAAGAAAAACTTGCCCATGCAAAATCAATACATCTTTTAATGCACTGTTATTTGGTAGGTTTGACCAGTAAACACCACATTAAGGTGTTGAAACTAACTTAAACTGTAAAACCTGTAATCATAATCATGTTGCAGTGTTTCTAGAACTGTGGAGAAAAGACACTTTCTCATTTTGCATAACAATGTTTCACCTCACCTACAGGCTTCGGCACCACCAGACAGCTCCCCATCATGCCTAATTTAAATGGACAAAAAATAGCTTTCAAATGATATATGATGTGGGTGTGTGTAGGGTGGGTACATTGAGCTCCAGAAACATGGTCCTCTTTGAAGAATTGCCACATGCCTATTTGATTATCTACATAATGCAATGGAGTTGCATGAATAACTCAAGTGTTTCACAGATAGTCACACAGTGATGGGCTGCCAAAGAATTATATACATATACTGCTCTTTTATATTCAGGTTTTGACAGGTTACCATATCCTACAGCTAGATCCTCCCCAAACAATCAGAAGACCATAGGCAAGTGAAAGAGTCATCTTAGCTTTGTCCTTTTTCTGCCCTAATGAGAAGCCATATTTGGTCAGATGATCTGCTAGATGCCTTGCTCCTATGTGGGCCAGTGAGGAAGTGGATCTGCTTCAGGAATTGTATATTCCACTAGAAATCCATTCTGAAAAAAGTCTGTAACACAGGGCAGAGTACATTTAAGCATGTTTTTTTCTCGTTATGAAAACTGACAGGTAAAGTTCAGGGAGGATATTAGTCTAAAATAATTCACAACAAGTAATGCATCACAGTGTCACAGTAGGAAGAAATGAGGTGGACTACATTAAACTAAATAATGAGGTAAATAAAAAAATTTTGATACCCTGAAGTCCATCAAAGTAGGAGGGTTTGCTCACCAACTGAGGTGACTGCATGAGGTCACAGGTTTTGAATTCATATGATCAAAACAGCTCATCTTACATCATTGCATGACACCGCAGCACATGGTCCAGGGAATAGAATGGGAACAAGAGGATAAATGTATCTGAAAGGTGTCCATGTCCACAAGCCAAGTCCACTGTGCTCCCAACCACATGGCCTACTCACACACACCGCCGTAGACTGCTAGGAGGGTAGAAGTAACTTGCATGGCCATTCTGGCTTGGTAAGGAAGGAGTGGCAGGCGCTCCCTTCCTCCATGTACCAGTGCCTGCCCATTTTTCCCTCTCTGGACCCCTGAAGAGAACCTAGCAAGGGTACAGATCTCCTTGTAGAGGAAAGATGGCAGATAAGAGAGTCCTAGCTAAAATAATTCTTCTTCCATTAGGTGCTGGTATTGCTCCACCTACTGATGAGAAGACTTGGCACCTCATACACTCTATAACCTGGCACCAGCATCTTCTCTTGCTCCCACTTCAATTTTTCTGCCTGAAGAGTACCTATTTCAGGAGCCAGAATAAAAACAGTAAGTAAGGGCGTGCTGTGAAAGCTAAGCTCCTCCACGCCCAGGAGAGAGAAGAGGGGGTAACTATCCCTATGATTTTAGTAAAAGAGAACAAGCTGAATTTCCACACTCTCCCCTTTACTTTAACACCTGCTGAGGTGCTTTAGGTTGTTGTACTAGCCACCGTCAAGCCACCGTCTTCTGTGAGGTTTTATACAAAGTCAAAAGCCATTTTGAAGATCAGCATCTGTCTTGAGGAACTAATATCAAGATAAGACTCTCTCTAAGGTCACTGGCTCAGAACAGATAGATTGCTGGGAAGATATCAAGGCAAAATAGAACGGAGTAGAAAATTCCAATGAAACATTGGTTCATTGGTATTTGCTAAATCAAAAAAAAAATCAGACCGTTTCATGGAGACAACTTGATTTCATTGAAGTTCTGATAGGACAAAGGCAGCGGTTTCATTGCCTGATTTCCTGCCAGATTGCCTGCCCAGCTTCTTGGCAGCCTGCCTGGTGGTCTGTTGGGGAGCATATGTTTCCAGGGTCCATGGCTCTAAGGCAGCCAGCCAGGCAGAGAATTTTAAAACGTTTGGGTTTTGTTCCTAACTGGATCAAAACCAAATTTCAAAGTATCAAAATCTTCCATGAAATACAGTTACCTTTGTCTGCACGGCTCTACTCAGAAGCTAAATTTTGCTGGGCTTGTGTCAAGGAACAATCCGCTCTGTGCTTAGTCATTCAGCAGCTCTAGTTTGCTGGGCTTATGGGCGAGCACTGGTCTATGTGAGCTCATTGGCTCAGCACCTGTCACTTCCTGGGCAGATGCCAAGGCACAGACTTTTTCCAACATGTATTATCTCATCCATTTTAATGGCCTACTGATGTCATGGCAAAGGACCCAAGTTATCGACCCAGCTCCTCTACCTTGCTGGTATGAAGTCAAAGGAAAACACACTGTGAAATCACTCGCTCAGCCCCTTAAGCCTGGGCTGATTTCAGGGCTCTGACTTCTCTAGGGTCTCTGGCCCAGCAGCTCTAATGTACTGCACCATTATCAAGGTGCACGCTTCTTTGAGGTCACTAGCTTAGCAGCTGTTGCACGCCAGGACTTTGTAGATTACTGGTTCAGTAACTCTGTCTTTCTGGACTCACGTCAAAGCTTCTGTGAGACCTTGCTATATTGAAGCCCAGGAACAGGCGTTTGTGAAGTTACTGGAACATTCCCCTCTAGTTTTCTGAGTTTATGTTGACAGGGCCATTCTTTTTCCTGTGGATTCGGTAGGGAAGGGGAAGTGGCAAGGTATCCCTTCTCTCATGGAGAGGTGGAAGAGCTGGAAGTCGCAGGTTCTCCCCTCTTTTCCCTAGTCAGCTTAGGGACAGATCTCCCTATAGAAGAAAGGAGGAAGATAATGGGAACCCAGCTTGGCTAATTCTTCTCACATCAGAGTTGATGCTGCCCTTCCTACTCTCAGGGAGACTGAGAGGTCCATAAATTCCCCAGCCAGACAACAGTTCCTCCTGCTGCTCCCACTGCAGAGTCTCCCTCCAGAGTTCTTCATCAGCTAAAAAAGAGGTAGGATAGGAAAAAAGTATTTGGGAACTGAGCTCTGTTGTTAAGGGGAAGGAAGGCAGAGTGTCCTAAGCAATACCCCCTCCTCCTCAAAACCTAAACCCATAAGGATATGGGCTCCATCTTTTTTACATAGTGCTGGGAGCAAGGTGCAATAAGCAGGGGTTCAATAAGTCTTGGAGCCCCACACAAGTATAACAGTAGGAGCTTGGATTTGCATAGGGCTGTTTAGAGAAGTACTGGGGAGCTTATTTGCATGTGTTCCTTCCTGCTGAATGGCTTCACACCTCTGAAGTGTGGATTGATAGTGGATCCTCTTTTCCCTACCTCCATGCACACTTTGGCCTTGGTGCCCAAGATTGGTCAGCTCAGTGGTAACTGGAGGTAACATTTTCAAAAGTTCCTAAGTCACTTGGGAGCTAAATCTGAGTGACTTTCAAAGACAATTATGTTCCTAGGTGCCTACATCTCTTCAGAAATTGAGATATAGGGTCCTACATCACTTAGATGCTTTTGAACATTTTACTCCTAATATAGATTACAGGTTATGCACATTACTGACACAAATGCAGTACATTTTAAAGTAGACTCTAGTAGATTTACCACATTTCAGTTGAAATGAATTTAAATTTTTAACACAGATGAACTAATTGCAAATTTAGTTTTTAATTAAACAGGATGTTTGATTTATATAGTTTAAAATTAGATTTAAAAGGACAACAGCTTAACTATATTTAGAAAAATATAGTGTAACATTAACAAAGCAAGCTACAAGAGCTGATACTTTATCAGCATGACATACTACTATTAATTTGACTGTGAAACTTTCAAGAAATAAATAACCTCATTTGAAAAATTCTGATGCCTTCATATATCACCCATAATTTGTTTTAACCATTCATTGCAGAGTAGAGTACTTAATAGTTAGCCTCCTGTTTACTGGAACCATCAAAAGTAAATTTAGCCTGTTTGAGCATAGATGGGAAAGAAGCTGTCTCATTTTTTATGTTGCAGCCAACTGCATTATATTATACTTAAAATGCTACTTTTATGAATTATAAACCATATTTCCTAATAATTACTATAGATAGAAACAAAATTTAGTGTATTTTATAGTGTTAGTACATTTTGTTCTATTGTAAACCATATTTCCTGATAATTACTATAGATAGACAAATAATTTAGTATATTTTTATATGGTTAGTACATTTTTATAGTATGGTAAACCATATTTCCTTATAATTACTAAAGAGATAAAAATTTATATTTGTATAGGGTTAGTACATTTTTATTACTGTACAATTTCTGCAGATTAAGTACTTTGTACTTTTTCTTTTTAAAGCAGTCACATTTCCTCTGGAACCACTTTTTTATTATTTATATAATTTACAGATGATGGCTCCATACACTTGTTTTCCTTCTTTTGCATTTCATAGTTTCTATATAAATGTATGTCCTGCTAATTCTGAAAGAAGAACAAAGCATCTGGGAGACATTGTAGAAGTTAATGACAGTGTTAAAATGATGACAGATTGCTTTAATGGTAGATATGCACTTAATTGGAGGAAGTATAACAAAATGTGCTATTTCATACTACTAAAAAGAGTCAGTCAGGAGCCATCACCCATTTACAGTCTTGTGTTAACCCAAATTGCAATGCACGTATAGTGTGATAACTGATAGACATTGCTAGGCATGTATTCATGTACTGTACATTCATTCCGACAACCCATTAAATAGTGTTTGTTAACCTTTAATTCAGATGTCTGCAATAAGATAATATAATGTAAAACACAAGTCAATGGAGGGTCGTAAAACTGTTTCTGCTACAGCTTTTATTAGCCTGTTATTCAATGCAGAATGCAGCTACACCCTGAAGCAAGTCTTGTATAAAAGTACGATATCAATATATTATGATACAAACTCAACCTATAAAATCAATGACAAGTATTATGTCTGTTGCTATCACCTTCTAAAATATAGATACTATTTTTAATGGATGCAACTGTGTTAGACTCTACATCACTGTGCTACTAACTTAACCCTTTAGGTATGGAACACACTTGTATGGCCCCTGGATATGCACTGGAGGGTGCTGCAAAAATCAACAAAGTATAATTGGCAACAGGCTATTTAAATGTTCAACCCGTTTTAAAATGGAATTGAATCAGAACAAGATTCTATTCCAAAATGCATTGGTGGGCTGACTGGCCATTGCTCTGCACCTTTTGCAGTTACCTGAAACAGTGCAAAGTGTATGCAAATGTTACTAACTCAGAATGCTAGCATTTTACTCACTGTTTGCGTTGATTAAAACAAATGCACAAGTTGCAGTGCCACAGAGAATCAGGCCCGGAAAAACTGGTTATGGTGATTTGTGTTCAGTTAAATAACTACTTACTGTCAATGAAGCAAACAAGAGTTACAACAATAGCCCACCTTAATTGATTACTCTCATTACAGTTGGTATGACAACCCCCATTTTTTCATGTTCTCTGTGTTTATATATATATCTTCCTACTGTATTTTGGAAATACTGTACTCCTTCTGTATGGAACAATTGCTACATATAGAGTTCAGATAATTGGATAAATCAGATAAACTCTGGATACACAAACATATTTGGGGGTCTTAGCTAAAGTCGAACAGAACCTCCACATCTTTTGATGCTGGCCCATCACTGATCATTAATAATGTGAGATTACGTACCTTTATTTATTCTTGTAAATAACGTCAACTCTTCCTATTAAGATCAACTCCTCACACCTTGTCAACTGCTTTATTAGCATTGTTGGCAAGTTCTGCAGAAGCTTTAATTAACCACTCGTCATAATTATGGCTAGTTTCCAAAATGATCAAGGTAAATAATTTACGCAAGGTTTATAAAAAAAGCTTTTACTTACTGAAATACTGTATCTAACAAAAACTTCTTAAACACTGTCATGCTGCCTGGAGCGGCTCACAGACATGGGTGTCAACCTCAGGGAAGACTGTTAAACACCAGGGCACAAACCCCAAACTGGTTGTGTGTTCTATAATTAGATTTCACCAATCAAGTATCAATTATAAAATTCTCAAGTACCATAACAGTCTTACCATGGAGTCACAAACAGTCCCCTTGGGCACTCTGGACTATCTTGCCACCCAGGCAAGCCTGCTTTTGTGCTGGATTGTCCTTTATACCAAAAATCACAACAATATTCAGGTTAGTCCCAGTCCCAAAGGACCAGTCACTTACCACAGGTCACTTGTACCTCAGATCTCTCACCAAAGACAACGCTTATAGACAATCCTGTAATAAATGAAATAAAGATTTAACAAGGGAAAAGAAATAAGATAGTTATTTACGTGGTTAAAGCAGGTAAACATACTCACACAAGTGAGTTAAAGATTTAGGTTTCAAACAGAAGTTGCTGTAACAGAAGTTGCTGTAATATGCAAGCTCTATATATGCTTAGGGCTAACCCATGCTAAACAGCTTGGGGATCTCTTGATTAAGTTTAGAAATAATGCCCTCTCCAAATTCCAAGCAGCATAGTGATACAGTTCCTTCTGGTCAGGGGATTTTTATTCCCTTCCCACCAGAGTTCAAACTGTGATGGGATGAGTATTGTGCATGCCCCCTCTTCCTGGGCATTGGGGGAGAAATCAACAAAGTCTTTTCTCCACTGATGTTCCATAATGGTTCATCTAAAAGCCTTTTTTTGTTGGGCAGGAGATGAAACCTCACATGGTAAACTAGTATTTCACACTTGGTAATGCCTGTCTCCCGACCCTGCGGGTCTCCAGCTTCATAGTAAACACTTTTATAGTTACAAAGCAAACACTTAAATAGTACCTTATAACATGGGTATATATATAAGTGAGATCAATACATGCAGCAACTCACAAGCATTTCATAAAGTCTAAACCGTAAACACATTCTTATAAACTTAATATCTATTTTAACAATGCTAACACACAGGTTCCCAGCTCTGCATTTGTCAGTGTTCAGTGAGGCCTAGGGGCCTTGGCATGAGCTGGCAACTGGTCTGCCAGCATCACAAGTACATATAGAAAGATAATTAAACTTTTCAGTGCAAATAACATTTGGAAGTGAAAAGTAAAAAACAAAAAAGTGGACAATTGAATAAGCTCCGGTTGATGATGGACATTAAACAGGCTGTGAGGAGCACTGAGTGCAGAAGTTAGTTTTAACTACACTTTTTCATATTTTTTCTCTCTGATGAATTCTCTTGGTAAATCCTGGTTCAGCCAAAGGTATTCCAGAATGAGACATAGTGTAACACCAGATACTATGGACTGCATGTGTTGCAATGAGATTGGTATCTGTGGTGTCACTGTGATGTCATCACTCTTAGTATCTTCAGCAGACTAAGAAATATTAAGAGAATGGCTCAGAAGGAAAAGGAATTTGAAAGAACTCAGAATGTATTTCTGTACCAAATGCATCTCCCCACCTCTGTGCTGAAAGCTTCCAAAATTATTTTGCTTAAAACTGTTTTCATTTTTTCTTTATAGCTCAGTTTTAAAAGGTGGGCTTTTCAAAAGCACTCAGCATTGGCCAAATGCTGCTGAACCAGAGCCATAATAATTGCTAATGTTGCTAAAAACTATTTTCATGAAACCTTAAACTTTTATTCTGCCCTCAGTACATGAATGTCATTCCCATTACCCTTAATTAGTGTTCTTTGAGCTCCTTGAGAGGAAAATAGACCCTTTAGCTATCAATTGTGACTTTTGAAACAAAAAAGTCACAACCTTTTTGAGTTTCTGGTTGAAATAACTGCAGTCTAAATTCAGTTAACAATTGTGGCAGATAGGACTCAATGTAGAGCACTAGAAATATTGTAAATATGAAAATGGTGGTTGATTTTTTTGAATGACATCTAAGAGTGAGATAAACATTTATAAACATTTCAGTTCTTTTTAACATTGTTTCCTGTCTTTTCCAGCTATCAGTCTTCAAGATTAACCACCTGACTTCTGTGGAATATTCCAGGTGTATTCTGACACACTGTACACAATTGCTTTCCTGGCATATGCATGTTACCAGGTGTGTTTTAAAGTACCACAGATTTCTATTGAATATTAATGGATAGTAGCACTGAAAATATGGTGGAAAAACAGTCTCAAATGTTTGTATTTATAGCTATTTACCTACCTACACACTATAGTAGTGATTGCCCCTGATAACTATAGGTGCCATGGCATACAACTAAATATCATAATAAAGTATTCTAATTCTCCTTCTTCACTTTCTTATTGGAAGTCCAACCTATAAGGTGTTACGCTCCTCCAAGAAATGTCTTATGATACTGGGCTCAAATTTTCACTTTTCAGAGTGCTATATGTCAGCCCAAAAGCAGGGTGTGTGTGTGGGTGTGTAGTTTTGCACAAAAGTGGTTGAAGGGTATTTTATCATGAGGAGAACAGTATTGTGAAAAAGAAAACCTTTGATTTTAATTTCAACATCTCTCATGTCTCAACAGTTAGCGTTAGAATGCTGAAACCTGGCTTAGAAAAAGCCATTATTGAGGGGACGTCCAATGAAAATTCAGTTTGACTTTGAGTCATGAGCATATAAAAATCTGACTCTTTGCACACACAGTGCATGTTGGAGACCTTGTGCCCACTAAGTGAGGTGGCACAGCCAAAGACTGCCATGCTGTGAACAATGTAATGAAGGCAAGCAGTATGTGAAGTGGTGATTCACAGGATCTGGACCAGGCTGTGTTTCACCTATGTTCAGCCATAACCAAGTTTATCAGCCATTGTGTAGAAGAGCATAAAGAGTGGCTGTGACAGGAGCTGAAAGCAATAAAGTGACATATTCATGTTATATTAGATAATGCAGGAACCTTTCTTCTGAACAGCTTAATCAGCAAAACAACTGAGAGTAAGACAGGTACTATAATTCAGTGTCTTCTGCAAGATGAATGCTTAATTTCATCTTTATCAAGTGCTTGCAACACTATTCCTCAGACCAGTAGGATAAACAAGTATTGAAGGAGACACTGGGAGCACTCATTGCAGGGGTTTAGGTACCTCAGACCACCTTAATACGTGTATGTGCACACATCTACATCTAGACTTTTATTTAATTCATGATGAGACAATATCATCTACTTTCATGATCGTCCTCCTAACACTTCTCCCAGAGTGAGGTAATGCAGATGACACCAGAAGAGGCAACAGCAACAATAGTTACAGCATGACTTCTCAGGCATTACTCTGAAAGCCTGGAAAGTCAGGCTGTGACCCTAAAATGCGTGGGGTCAGTGGAAAAGTCACCAGAGCTAAAAAATGACAAGATCACCTGAACTACATCCCCAATCCTAATCTTCTATTCAAAAGCCTAAAATGATCAAGAATATTAGGCATCACCTCATACAACTGATCATTTTTCTCAGCACTGGTTTTATCTGAATATGAAGGGGCAGATTCAACACTGCCTTGTGGTCCCTTTGTGCTGGCTATACCGGTTTGCCAAGGATAAAGGGTGGGCCTAACGCCCATGTGGTGAATAGCATGAGGAGACTATATGCCAGGTTCAGAACCCATACCATCAACTCTGCACTGCTCCTGCAGAAGACTCCATCATAAAGAATGTTCCAAGGTAGGCTGGGGGCATATTGGGGATAGGCCAGAGGACTGAGGGGATAGATCAGAATGAGGAAGAGGTTGGCTGGAGTGCTCTTGTGCCTCAGTGATTCCTCTCAGAGCTGCCTTAGTGTATGCCGAGGCCCAATTGTTCCCTGGAGGCCATGAATAAGGGTGGTGTATGCTGCCTCCCCTTGGTCCTGTGAATTCATCTGGAAGCTGTTAGTCCACTAGTATTTCAAATGCTAGCAACCAGTGCCAGTGAAAATCACATGTAAATTAAATTATAATGGACCAAATTCATCACGAATAAGAAAGCCATACATTTATGTGGTGGCCCCTTAGTAGCGCAGTAGCTGCACTACTCAGGGGGCCACCACATAAAAAAACCAAACATATCCCTGGCTGGAGAGTGGGGCATGCATCTATTATGATACTTTTATCATTTGCTTTCAGACAGTTTTGAAAATTTATCTTCAGCAGCATCTCTTAGGGCATGAATTTTCATACACTTGGGCTTAGTGTATGATTTTCTAATCTTTGTTGTAAACCATCTCTCTTTCCTCTGTATAGTAAATAAGATCTAGTGGATACACACTGACTAAAATATCCCCAAGACACTCCCTTTGGTGTTTTTGATTTGCGAGACGCTGCTCTTTGCTATACTTTTAATCACTGATTTAGTTTGATGTGGTACATTCTGGTAAGGTAATACCATCTGTGGACATTTGGTTTTCCATTGATATGCTGCTGAATGACTGCATCTTGCCAGTCACTGCAAGAGTACATTTACAAATGTATCTAGAAGAGCTTTTTTCTTATCAGAAGCTGTGCATTTTCAGAGAGCAGTATAGTACAATTCCAAAATGCACTAAAAGATGCATGGAATAACTAACTAGTGCTGCATATTCCAGTCAGCTACGACATGAAATATGGTCTTCCTCAGATTCCTCTTCTTTTATCTCCAATATTAGTGCCAACAATGCATGACTACACTATGGAAGACCATAGAGTAGCAATGTAATAAAGTGGTTCTGACTCTAGCTGGTCTCAGATTGACCTGATGGGGCTCTGAACACCAATGAGTGTTTCACTGCCCTCCAGCCAGTGCTGTGCAGTCCTTAGTTTGGAGAGCTGCCATTGGTAAATCCAGCTTTGCCTTGAAATCATGACATACATGGTCTGGCAATTTACTGCCAGTAGCCTCCTTGTTTTCATTCTCACTGGGCCTATTGGTAAACATACCAAAACAAACATAAAACAGGTGAGCTGGTCAATTCATAGTAAGGTGTCCACCAGATCTATTTGCTGTGAGTATGCCCTGAAATGCACAATAAGGAATGGTCAGCATGTGACCCATGCATGCTTGTTGGAATGGGATAAAAGGAATGACAGTCTGGTGTCCCATGCCATGGTGGTTGGGAAATGAATGATGTGTAAAATGGTGGTTGGAAGAGGGATGATATGCCTTGTCTCTCAGCCCTCTGTTCTATGCCAATGGGGTTTATATCCAGGGGATCTCAGTGTGATTTGGGGATTTCTTTGTATAGCACCTTGTCCTGCAGGCCCCTAGAGGACTAGTGGTTAGGCTCACTAGTTTGAATTCAGTTGTGGACAGTTAGGACACTCTCTTTTATAACTAATAAGGACGGGCTATAAGGAAGCCAAGACAAAAGAGGCTCCCATCACCTCCTCCTCACCTTTCAATTGCTACCTGATCTTACTTCAATTGAATAAAGTTGCAGTCTTTTGGCCATTGTAAAAATATACACCTGTGTCTATCCCCAATGTTTGTCATCATCACACTAACATATGAAGCTATAAAATACAGGGGTTTGCACTGAGATTTCGGGCCTTTGCTTGGTGGGTGGCTGTGGGGTTTTTTTCCTGCAAGGAGTATAGCACGGGTCAGGTAGCCGGGTGTCAGGGTTCACCTGGAGACCATATTGACCATGCAGGGAGAGGCAAAATGAGTTCTCCTGACTGATTCTGACTGCTGCAGCTTTTTGCCCCACCACGGGTATAAAAAAGGAAGAGGAGTGACCCTTTGGTCAATGGAATCTAAGGTATGAGACTGAGCAGTCCTAAGAGAAGAACCTCAGAAACAGCCATGCTGGGAGAGAAGGCTGGGGCTACAGTTTATGTTATTTGTTTTGTGTTACCTTATTAATAAAGCCAAACCCTAGGAAGGGGTGAGATTTGACTCTAAACAGCATGTATAGATTGTCTTTGGAGCAGGTTGGTAATGCTACCTATCCACAGGCCTCTTGAGTCTCCTGATCTGATCTGTGATGTCTGTGGATTGCTCTCAGGATGACCTGCAGCTAGAATAGTTCACCCTTCCTGAAGAGTAAGGAGTTTACTTTGAAAATATTTTCCTCCAAATCCACATGACACCTTTATATAAAAAAGTAAGTTTTCTTTGTCTTTTATGATTTCTGTAAATATTAAGTGCTAGTCTTAATGCCATCCAAATCATAGTAAATATCCAACATGTACACTGAGTCAGGAATATTTTCTACAGCTTATCTCACTCATGCATTTAAATGAATAGCAGGATATTGAAAGTAAGTCTATTTACTATGTTCGTGCTTAAGTCATTCCTTTGTTATATAGGGCTCTAAATGTTTGATGTATTTCTTGAAAGAGCCTTCCAAACAACAGAATATCAGTATGAATTTAGGCAATAGTTTTGAGGTGCATTGTTAATACCTGGTATACAGTACTTCTCTCAGCCTTCAAGACCTTTTTCCCATTGCCCCATTTTAATATATGCATTTTTGCACTCATTTATAAAGAAAACTCTGGTATTCGGAAATGCTGATATTCTCTGCAGAGGAGGAAATGAAAGAAACATAGTAAAGGATCAATTCTAGATCCCCGACTCAGGGAAAATTCTTCAGTGCGAGTTTTGCCTGAGTAAGAAGTGAAGGATTGAGAGCTCTAAACCATTCAGCTGATATGTTTCTTTCAAACTCGGCAAAAAAGACAATCAATGGATTGTTCTGAGTGATAGTGATAAAAAAAGGGGAAATAGATCTTATGCACAAAGGAATTCTTTAATATTTTCTTTTCCAAAATTTCTCAAACCATCTCTAGTAAACAGTACTATAGCTGTAGCCATCATTGACCTTAAACATTAATAAATTCAGTGATATCAGGTTGCTTATAATAAAATATATTTTATTTCTAAAGCATCAAATAACTAAAATATATTTTCTTGGTGAAAGCTCTCTCATTAATAGACTTTCAAATTGAAATATGCTATATAATATCTCAGCTGAGTAACACCAATTTGTGTTTTGTGTGTATATGTGTAACCCTTCTGCCAGGTGGAGCTGGCAGCAACCAGGGCTGAGTTCAATATCTAGGGGTTCCTTTTCAACCATACTACACAGAACCGGATTGGGCCCCCACCCAGTAACCTGGGAAAATTGCACAGCTCCTCTGGGCACCTCTGAGAGGCAATACTTCCCACTCTCAAGCACAGAGTCTCAGTGTAGAAAAGAAACTTTTAATGGAAGGAGAGACGTCATCCGACATTAATTAGGGAAAATGCCACAAGCAGGATTCATAAACATAAAATGTGAGCAAAACACCCACCTTAGAGTGCGTGGGGCAGAGTCTTCTGCCTCATGTTCTTGAGTTCTACAACCAAAAGCTCCTTTTCTGTGTCCCCCTCTTCTCCCTCACCGTACCCCACTCGCAGTGGTTGTCCTTGGTCTGTGAGGATCCAAGGTTCAGAGATCCATCTGTGTGAGTTTACCTCCCAACCAGGGAAGAAGGCACCTTGCTTGCTCCACCATCTGTGCACTTGCTCTAGCTGGCTTCCCCACCAGCCGCTGTTCCTCACTACCTGGCTGCCCTGGCAGCCGACTACTTGACACTTTTTCTGGCTGCCCATGAGTTACCTTCTGCTGTGACCTCTGTAGGTCACTCTCCTAGTGATTTTTAGCTCTCAGCAGACTGGACAGAAACACTGCCCCACTAAAAGTGATTTCAGCTCTTATTGAGTACTTAATATAAGATAAGGCTCCTAATGAAGCCTATTTAGCTCTATCTTTGAACAGTGGGGAGGAACAAGTTAAACCAGACCCTGGACCCTTAGGGAGAGGCCACACCTTCTGGCTGAAAGAAAAGGAGTACTTGTGGCACCTTAGAGACTAACCAATTTATTAGAGCATAAGCTTTCGTGAGCTACAGCTCACTTCCTCAGATGCATATCGTGGAAACTGCAGCAGGCTTTATATATACACAGAGAATATGAAACAATACCTACTCCCACCCCACTGTCCTGCTGGTAATAGCTTATCTAAAGTGATCATCAGGTGGGCCATTTCCAGCACAAATCCAGGTTTTCTCACCCTCCACCCCCCCACACAAATTCACTCTCCTGCTGGTGATAGCCCTTCTGGCTGGGACACCTGTCCCCATCCTTCTTACTTTCACAGAGGTCTGGCACTTGAGCCCCTGGCTTAACGAGGTCCTTTCAGCTGAGGATGACCCCCTCATTTGGGACAGGTTAAGCACAGTTCTTCTCCCTTTTATGTATACAATAAAGACAACAACACTGATAACAACATATCACTACCCCTGTATTCAGTACTAAAGTGATTTGTAACCCAACACCAGCCAAAGTTGATCACTTTGAGCAACACAGCTCTCTCTGCTGGATATCTTGGCAGAAAAGGTGTGTTCATGTAAATACAGTTTGCTCCTGAAGTCTCTCCCCCTCCTCAATTAGGTGTCAGAGGAGAGTTCATTCAGACCCTGCTTACATCTGTACAAACCTTACACACAAATAATACAATAATGTTGTGATCACTGTTTACCTTTTGTGTTAAGACAACTGAAAAAGGTATCTTTCATGGCTTTATGTTATGACCAAAGTTAGTCATTTTGAAATAACACTACCTAAGCAAATACTAGGTAATATAAAACAATAATTCATCTTTCTCTTTTCAAAAGATATGGTTATTAAACAGCTTCATGTTAAAAAAAAACAAAAACCCTTAACTCTAATCTTAAGAACACCTTGGAAAAAGTAAATGAAGTGGCAGCAGTAGGTTTACTTTTACAACTGAAAAAAAATGTCACATGTATTAATGTCAACAACTGGAATTTTACCTCATTAGGCAATTTCTGATCTGAGGCTCTGATGATTATTCTAAGCAGAGAAAATATGCTAATTATTCACTCTGAATGTAGAAGGAAAAAAGGTGTAAAATCTCCCTTTAGCCGTGTGACCATGTACTAATTGCATGTCATGTGTCAAAATAATGCAACTTACTTTGCCTAAAGCAATTAGACATACAGAACTCTATTAATGAAGCACTGTCTGTCACTAAAAATGTTTTCGGTGCTATAGTTGAAGATTAAAATATTAACTTCTCAAATATTTATGATAGTTACTGACAGCATTTCAAAATGTTACTTTTAACAAAAGCTTTCTATTCAGCTTCAGTTTTTAATTTGGATTTTATATTCAAAGATGTTATTAACATATAAGCGTTATGTGAAATTTCTAAGATGTCTGGTGAGAGTTCTTCACAGAAGGTATATTAGCTTCTCAGAAGTTTACAGCATCTTTTACCATCACAACATAAACTCTTTCAGAACAAAAAATGTTAAAAACTTGTCTTTTCTTCAAAAGCCATAACCCTGGCCCCCATTATTTCCCTTATTATTTTTTGTACGTAGGACAGGAATGTGGCCCTTTGTGGCAATATAGTAAGTTTGGAGCCCCACTTCCTTCTTGCACTCTCCAATCAAAGGGCAGTCGCAGCACCCTCTCTACAGCAGACATGCCTACCAGACAAGGTGACTGGGGCAGGCTATTTCACTAAAAAAAATGGTACCATCTGGATCCTTCAGAACTCCAAATTGCCTATGTTCAGGATGTATTATTTCCCAAAGAGGGAGGAGAGTAGGGCTATAGCCCCAACTCCTCTACAGCCATCCCAGACATGCTAAGTAGCTATTTCATTAAAAAGATGGCACCACCTGCACAGCCCCCCTGCAAACTAGGCTGCATAGGAAAAGGGTTTTGCACAATCCCTCCCTGAGCAGCGCATCTCAGCATCATCCTTTTGGTTTATTATCCTTGTTACCCTAATTTAAAGTCTAGTTGAGGCTTTCTAAATGATTGCTGCATTATAATATGCAAAGCCATTGGTAAAGTTTCAGGCCTGATTCTGCCCTAACTGACAAGAATAAACTCTTACTCAAGTAAGTAGCCCTACTAAAGTGAACCAGACTATTTGCACAATCAAATGTTTAATTTGTTTAAGTTCCATATGGGGATTATTAAGACTACTACTGAGGTACCTTTGGATTTACAACTTTATGTGGAATTCCCTAAAGGAATATGTGGGAATTATACCACTGTAATACTGTGGAATTATTGCCCTACTAGTGTATCAAAAAAATCAGCAAATAAAAAAGCCACGTTGTTAGAACTATATCATTTACTAGTACCGTGGTGGTAAAAACTGACTACTATTACGTATTAGTCCTGCCACTGCTTTATGTTTGGTAAGGGTATTGGCTTGGTTTTGGAGCTATTGTGGTAGATGGGAATCAATTATATGTACCTGAACTAAGAAGGATTTACTTGGTAACTGTAATGGCTCTTTCAGAGCCATGTCAAAAATGCACATGTGCCTACAGTACATACAAACAGAACTGTGCAAAAAATTTGACACATAAACCAAGCCTTTTTTTTTGGTTGATTTTCACTGAGAGCCCAAAACAAGCACTTTTTGCTGCTGTACTTTTCACAAGTTGTTATTATAAAGGAAGAGCAGTTTCTGCCATTCTACTGCCGTGTGTTGTGCTAAACTTACGTGGCAGAGTGGTGTGTGGAGGGGGAGCAGGGTAGACGTTACTGAAGAGGAAATCTCAAGGAGTCGCATTGTTTAAAGGGATAGCTCCCTTTGACAAAACCAATGAAAAGGAAAATTACCTTAAAGAAAGGGAGTGAGTATAAACCCCCATTCCCATAATACAATAGCGATTTCATACTATCTCCTTGATATATAAGTGCTGACCATAATACTATTACTACTAAAAGCAGCAAAAATTCAAATTTGGAAAATGTAGTGACAATAAAATCCAATATAAAAATACGTAGCATTTATGTAGCAGATCTGCCCCTCCCTGCTCCTTCCAAAAGGCTTGGGTTCTGCAATATATAATAAAGTAATTCCTGTTTGGAATTTAAAAAGCCCACAAAATCAAATGGGGCAGAGGGTTAGGGGAGCACTCTTAAAAGAGTAATCAAGATATTTGGAAAGGAAGATTAAAAAAAAGTGGGGTCAATATTTGCCATTCTAAAAGCAACTTTGAAGAAAAAAATGTTTTTAAAGGTGCATTTTAAAAGTGGAGGGGGATTAAATTAAATGGATTTCTATACAGATCATATTCCACACCATAGGGCCCCCCAGAGCAAATGCTTGCTTGTCTGTCAACTGCAGAAGTGTTGGTGGCATATCAGTGTGGAAACCCACCAGGATAAGCAAAGCTCAAGTAGCAGGTCTGAAATGTAGACAGGGCCAATAAAAGCAGTGTTAAGGGCTTTACAAACCACGAGTACCCACTTAAAAGCAATTCTCCAGTTTATGGGAAGCCAGCATAAAGAAAGTGGGGTGAGCATAATACAATCCTGATAGCTTCAACCAGTGAGCAGTTTGGTTTGATTTGGTGAACATTAAAGAGAAAGATCATCATGGGACAAACATAGGTGTAGCCAGTGTCAATTGCGCAGCTAAAGAAAAGTTCATACCTCATCTGATAAAGGATAAAAAGACCTTGTAGTGGGTGAACTTTGTCACATAATGCTCACTAAATTATTTCCAGCCATGTAGTCAATTTTTTTGCTAATAAAAATATCTCTGTGGGCAAATGAACCCATGATAACCAATATGTTCTTATAGTGTCTTAGGGGAAAAATTCTGTCTTACTCATGTATTAGTGACTTCCTCCTTTTCAAAAGATGTTTAGAAAATCAGATTATATAAACCAATATAGGCTGTTCCACATTCTTGCTGAAAACTTCAGACACCATTAATGTATTTTCCTTTAAAATAAAACAAAAAGTAATTGAAGAGGTCTATAATTCATGATGCCTACTGACTTATTACTATTGTTTCCTAATACAGAACTTCATTATGTAGCTATATTATTGTTTTTACAGATCTTTTATTACACTATGTACATTTTTTTAAATGTCTGTGTCAAAGTTGATTGAAATCATTCCCCAAAATATTACTATTAGGTACAGGTTGAAAATGGATCTACACCAGTGAAGCTGATTTTTGACTTCCTTGTTTGTTTATTGGTCTAATTTTCAGCAGCACAGGAATTCTATTTAGAAAGCAGCAGAAACCTTTTCAGACCAAACGAGCGTGTCCAAAAAAAGAAACAGATTTTACTTTTAGCTCATCTTCAGATTCACAAGGGACAATAAGGGAGATTCATTAGGCCATTTGTTACTGTCATCTGCCATGATTCAAAATGAAATACTAAATGTTTCATGGACTCAGAAAAAGAGCAGTATTTGTCTTTGTGTTGGCAATGCAAAGACTGCATGGCTTTCAGCCTCCGCATAAGAGGTCTGATGGATGAAAGGGGGAAGGGTGGTGCCATCTGAATGATGATGGGCTAATATCATCATCCTCTTGTCAGCTATAATAGGCTTTTCCTCACAGAAATAATTCATAAAACCGCTACATTATATTCTATCCCTGACAGGTCCTATCTATCCTGCAACCCAGCAGGCTCACAACTAATAAGAAAATATGTGGTTCAGGAACCCTGAAAAATTAAACAGGTAGTTTATGAACAATTTGTTTCATGGGGATGTTTATTATGTTTATTAAATATTGAGCCTTTAATGTTTTCACAGTACAGATGATATCATAAAAATGCTGACTTAAGCCTCAGTTGTATTCTTAGAAAGCGGCATTTTACAGCTCTTGTAGTACACAGTAAATAACTAAACTGCAGTGGCTTATCTGTGTACACAGAGTATAATTTACAGAGTGAGAGTAAGTATATTTTATAGTGCATATGCCCTGTATCTAATATATACATAGAGAGACATATGTAAACTACTAAAATATCGATTATTCTCTTTGGTATAAACAAAGTTTCAAGAAGACCAGCATTTCAGTGCTTGCCATGGGGAAGGTCAGGCATAAGTTGGTTTTATTGCTTGTACTAAAGGAGAAACCTTGAGGTTGGTGCTTGAAGCCTCAATATAACACACAGCCTGGGCACTAATAATGAACTTAATCGGAATATCGTTTTGTAAGTACAATTTTTATGGAAATCCTTTATCCAGGCTCTCTTTAGAGAAAACTGGGATAAAATGGCTCAGGGTAAAGAGAATATCATGCCTTTAAATGTGTCTACTTAGGGATGCCAGAACTTGTGCTCCTTACAGGGCAAAACTCTCATTGCCTGAAAAAGGAGCGCAAATTGATCCTTAGAGACAGAAAATGCACTGTATAGACAAAGGAGCATGAACCAAAATCTTTCCATGCCCGAACCTTGTGTATTACTACTTTTGCGGTCACACTATATTTAATCAGTGGTTCTTATGTGACAGTGTATGCTCTGAAAAGGCAAACTGGCAAGTAGAAGACTTATCTACATAATACAGGGTTAATGGCCTCATAATAATAAACAATGCCCACAATGTTAAAGAAGGCAATAATTCACATATAAATTACAGAAAGCACATGTCTGATGTGATTTACCAAGAGAGGTGTACAAATCTGTGGTTAAGCCCTACACAAATTCACACTGCAGCTTTACTGATTTCCTAGGGACATCTTAATTTCATTCTATGGGCTAAATTTTCTGTCACTTGCTCCAGTTTTATAGTGGTATGGCTCCGCTGACTTTGGTATATTTACACCTGGTTTACATCACTATAAGTGATAGGCGAATCAGGCCTTTATTACAGTCTTAAATTAAGGCATCCATATATATATATATATATATATATATATATATATATATATATATATCTCCTGAAAATCCAGATAAAAGAGAAAATGTCAAGATAAAGAGACTAAAAGCTTTAACTCTCTGTGGCTTGAGTCTGAAAAACAATGTAACCTAAAAAAAAACCCTTATGATTTCTGACATTTTCACAAGACTTGTTTATTTTTTTGCTTTTACAAAGGCTTAGCACATACACTGCTTCTTTTGAACTTCAGGTGTAAAGAATAAAAGCTATTTCCCCCCCTCAAACATCTTTCATTTATTCCCTAATGGAGATGGAGGAAAAAAATAATCTCTTGTTAGAGAAAATCCTTATAATGAATGTTTGAAAAGGGGCCGTGGGGGAAGGGTGATTAAAGGTCTGTTACTATCAGCTGTAGGGCTATTTTGCTGTCTCTGTGTCGTGTAAACCCACTTCTGTAACAAGTGGGCACATTCCAATTATGCCAAAGGACTCACAAACTGTAAATAGTCTACCAAGAGAAAATTTGTGGCACAAGTCTCCCCAGACACTTTATCTCCTGAGAGGCCAGTAGCCAGCCAGTATTTTCACAGAGTTGGAGCAGCCAGTAATGCATTGATTCTGCACTCCCTTAGACAGCCAACACCAGTGGGGCTTCCATGAAATTCCAACCCTGGCTTAAAGCTGTTCTCCTTTAGCAGCATTGTAAGGAATGCCAACAGGTAAAAACTCTGCCTGCCCTTCTTCAGGGGTGAATCACCCCTAAAGTTCAGCAGCCTCCTGCTGCCCCAGAGAGGTGCCATTTTCAGCTCCATGCACTCATCGAATGAAAGTCTGTTACTTGTGTTTTCTAGTTTGCTCTGTGCTGCGAACCTGTTATTTTCACTGCGGATCTCTAAGGCATACTGCATATTCATTCCACGTGCTGAACTCCAACTGGCATCAATGAGAGTTCTACAGGCAGAATGAGTACAGTCAACAAAATACACCTTTGTAGCATAGAGTGGAGAGGAAATTTTTGCCCTTAAATTGTTGCAGAAACATGAATATTCTGTTATGTCAGAAGATTTTGCATGATATCATGTGCCCTGATATAGTCAGTGGCTCATGTCATGCCACCAATTTAAAGAAATACCACTTTCATTGGCAGGCAGTTGGAAGCAATTAATTACCCATGGATGGCATGTACAGCTGTTGCTTATGTATGAAAACAGAAGAGAAATTAGATTTAATTGGTTTAGCATAATCAAGAAAGTGGCATTTATTTCATTAGAGCTTTTGTAAACTGAGCCACTTGATATTTCTTTTTATCATTTTTTGTAATAGTTAGGCAAAATCCTCTTGACAGCTGAAAAATTCCCAAATGAACCAAAATTGTGGATTTTTTTTTTATTCTGAAGGATAAGCTAATTGATTATTTTAGAAGTTCTGCATCATCAGACCAGCGATAGATACAGTATCCACTGTGGTGGATCTGCCTAAGGAATCATTATAGGAAATACATTTAGCATTACATGTATACCGTTACTTACTGTTTGGGCCAACCACAGAATAAACATTATTTTATGGCTTCACATTCTTTTGGAGAAAAAATCCAGAGTCCAAAGTTTGAACAGGAAAAAAAGCTGTACATTATCAACAGAGATGAAAAACACCTCTTTAATATAAAGATTATTATTATTATTATAATTATTATAGAGCTACTCAGGCAAAGTGATTGTCATATATCAACAAAATAATTGTATTTGTATGTCTGATTTAAACATTTACCATAAGTGCACCCCAAATGAAAGTCTATAGCTACAGCTGTAAAAGGACTAGTACTATTTATGTACTTCACATTAGGCCAGATTTCTTTTTTATGCCAATGAGCAGCTGCAATAAGTTCATCGATTTTATTGATTTATGCCAGTATGACAGAGAACAGAATGTAGCCCAGCGTTGTTGTGAAATTTAATTTATTAATGATTTTGAGAGTGATTTTTGCTAAAAGGCACTATACGTACAAACTATTAGAACATCGTTATTATTAAGCTTTATAAATAAGCATCTGCTTTCTACATCATTTTTAGCATAATGGACACTTTCTAGCAATTTAATATGAATACAATGCAATATAATGTGCATTCACACAATACTATTTTTATGGGCGCATCCTTTAGTCCTGCAAAGATTAGTACAAACTAACATTTCCCTGTGATGCCATATTAAGCATCTCTCTTACATTTGGCAATTAAGGAAAGCAAGGCTAGGTGCTTCACGCTATAGCTACAGTACTGCATGTGTTGAGACTGGTGTCAAACTTTCAAAAAATATATAAAATTTATTCTAAGTACAACAATTCAGCAGACGGTTAGTGATCACTTAATACACTACAATCACATTATATCCCCACCTTATAAAGCCAAATATTTCTAATGTCCTTAAAGAGAAACAATGTATAAGTGATTATAATGGTGGCCAGAATGTAGTAGTCTAATATGATGTCAAAGAGAAAACAACATAATTTATACAGCATCTACGAATGTTCCCTAATCAGCATGCTCAACTAGCAGTACATTCTGATTTATTTTTTCAAAAAAGAATGGTGTATACTGGTATATAACAGTCACAAATTATTTGTTACTTTTAGACTGTGGGAGAGGTTTGGGGGAAGAGAGGGTTTTTAAACAATTTTTAAATTATTGTCTGTCATTTTTATTAGAGATGAGCCCAAACCCATCTGTTTGCATTCAAGCAAGCTTGAACTTTGAGAAAGTTCAGACCTGGATCCAAATTTCATTGCTGTCCCACCGCTCTAGACTGGGCTGAACAAATACCCTGGAACTGCACACCCTCAACTTTTGTAACATCCAGAACCAGATCTCTCTTTTGACTATATCTTAACTGTTCACATGATATACTCCAATACCCAGAGAGAGAGAGAGAGAGAGATGTCAGCCTCTACATGTGTCAGTATCTAAGTTAAATGAGGATAAAGTGCAAAGCAAATAATAAAGACTTATTTCAAAGTAAAAAATTGTCTCAGGTCAGACCCTGTAAATGATTTACTGAATTTAAAAAGTATATTCGTTAGACTATTAAAAAACACTAAGAAGTTCTGCACACATGGACCCAGTATTTGATCAGTTGGTTTCGGCAGCAGTTTCAAATATTGCTATTGAGAGACAAATATGGTTTGTAAAGTAAAAATGACTCTGGATGGCAAACAGCATATTGTACAGAAAATTTGTGTAAACACAATTAATGCAGGACTGGTCACTGTAACCATAAACTGATGACAGATATTTTCATTGAGAGCATTTCTGTAATAGTGTGTTGTGAGAGAGATAATTTTGTGCTACTAATTTGCTCTATTTACCTTTTTAGAAATCTCAGATACACTAAGAAAAAGCAGCATGTACCTGTCTGTCATCAGAGCAGCCTTTAACATTTATTCACCTACTATGCTATAGAATACACAACTACAGCAGCTGGCAGATACATCCAGGAAAACAACTGGTCCCTGTCAACGCCACCGAACCTTCTGAGGCCAAACAGGCAGTTACAAAGTAACAAATAAAGGCCAGTGTTTTGTTTTGCCAATAGCCTTGTGTGTTTTTCCTCTCCTCTTTTGTTCAAAATGTGCAACACCATTAAAGGGACCTGATTACAACAAAGGAACAGGGATCACTGTAACAATTATGATATAAATGAAAATGCACAATAAAAAAACAAAAATCAGGAAAATAATGCCAGGTGAAGATGAATACACATCCGCTGGGAACAATTACATAGCAGATGCATCCAAAAATTCATTATCAATGTATAATTTGACATGTCCATAGTAATGTAATTCATTACATTTACAAATAATTCATCACAGGTGTTGGGAACTAGAATGGCATTAGGGATTCTTTTGTTATTCACTGGGAAGAAAGGAAATGTCCAGTTTGTAAATACACATTATATCCAGTTTTAGAAAATGGTTTTGTCTTTTGTTGTATACATCCTCATGCCCATCTATGATACCAGATAAGAAATATATAGAAAGACTGGTTTCAGAGTAACAGCCGTGTTAGTCTGTATTCGCAAAAAGAAAAGGAGTACTTGTGGCATCTTAGAGACTAACCAATTTATTTGAGCATAAGCTTTCGTGAGCTACAGCTCACTTCATCGGACTGTTTGTGCTCTAGAATATATTAATTTTTCTCCATTAAACATACTGGGGATGATAAACATGACACAATTTTTCGTTTAAATAGATCAAGAGACCAGTCTTGCAAACCCTTATTTATGTGACTAGTTGCACTGATTTCAGCTGTCTATGGTGTATTTCTAATGTTTTAGTCTTGGTTTTAACAAGTAGATCCTTTTAAAAAGAGCAAATCTTGCTCACTTGACTATAGTCCCATTTATCTTAAATGGAATTTTGCACAAGTAAAGTGAGCAGGATTTGATCCAAGATATTTTTCCATGATCCAACTGAAAGCAAATCTCTTTTTTAAACTTTCTGTTTACTGTTTCAGGTGTGCTGATCGTGCATTGAACTTAAAGGGAATTTTGCTTGAGTTTGGCAAGCAAGATCTGGTCCTCACTAGAAACTAAAAAAGGCAACATTTCTTTTGTGATCAAATTTCACAAAACCTTAAAAATACTAATTTTGTCAGTTTCTCTCTCATATGAATTTAATCTACCCAAACTAACTGTGATTCACTCTGTATGCTGCATGGATAAGACTCAGGCTGAGGTCCCCATGTCATTAATCATAATGCACTATGCCAAATAGGTTCTAAAACCTTTGAAAACTGGAGTAACCACATATTTGTACTCAGAGTGAATAACATACAGTACCTATTACCAGGTAGTTCAGATCATTGGTACAAAGTGTCATGGGAGTTAAATTTAGCATAATTAGCTCCTCCTTCCACACTCCTTTTGTTGGATAATTTTGTTATGACTTCTTATTACAGTCAAGCCACTTCAGTTTGTTTCTAGCTGTGACACATATAACATTGTGGACTAAGTCCTTATCTGCACCAGAGCTGAGCTCAATGCAGCTGAGAAGTGAAGGTGGGAAGGGTGCAAGGGTGGCTTTGGAGGTGCTTTCCTGATCTCTGGGGCTGTTGGTTGCCTGTTCACCCCAGTATAACTTTAATGTAACTAAATTACATTCAGCAGCCAGAGTTTCCAAAGGGCCATTCCACAGGGATGGGGATTGCAGAGCACACATTTCCTCATGCCCCTCTACCCAGGAGGGCCCAGTCTGGTGTAATTTTGAGGTGACCAAGCTGGCTTTACATCAGAGTTCTGATTTCCCTCTACCCTAAGGCAATCCTCAGCTGTCCATTTAGAGCAGCTTGATGGTTCCTTTGCACAGACTCGTGGGGAGAAAGGGTGCGGATGGGGGTGGTGAGCTTGCATAGTATGGGCCAGTATCTGACCCTATGTCTCTGATTCTGGAAGAGAAGAGTACCCCGCTTCAAATATTTTTCCCTGTTCACATTGTATTCAAATATTATTCCCTGTTCAAATCTTATTTTTTAAAAACTTATCAAACAATGGCAACACACGTTAGGGTAAATGATTGTAAGGATTTGATCGTATAAATGAGTAAATCCAGATGGTATAGAAATGAACTGAGATGGCAGTGGAATATATATATAAAAAAAATCAAAGATGCATAGGTGAACTAAAATCTTTTAAGTAATTCATTACATGAAGTGGGAGAACAAGACGCACTTTGCTCATGAAAGCACTGACAGATTTCCCTCTTCTGATGAATATTCTGACTTGAAATAGGAGGCTGAGCCTGTGATCAGATTTATGTTGGTGGACTCACACAGAGTCCCACTAAAGTCAATAGGGGTCCATGCATGTCTCTCACATGGCAGGATCCAGGCTTTAATTTTAAATATCAAGTGGTTAAAGTACCAACATGTTAATTTCTACCTCTCTACTGAAAAGAGCATTCTACCTCTTGAAGACCAGGATGGTATCATCACTATTTGCCTATTTGAGGAGCAGAGGAGGGAAAAACTGAGCTATGAAGCAACAAGCAACAACAGCTTAATTTTCCTTTTCAGGGCAAACGTTGAAATCCTGGCCCCACTGAAGTCAGCTGGAGTTTTGCCACTGATTTCAGTGGAGCCAATATTTCACCCAGAGTTCACAAACTTCCACTCAGATTCTGAATGGATATTTGGTCCAACCAACATATATAAGCCTTATTTTATATCCTGTTCGCAAGTATTTGTGTGAAGGGGTTTTTGTTCATGAGAAGTTTTTTTTGAGGGGGTGACTGTTCTTTGTCTGAATGCTTAACATCATATGCAAACTAGAGTGTATTCCGTAGTCATTATTCACCATCTGTCACTGAAGATTTCTGTTTAAAATGTTTGGTCAATCAATCAGAGAACTGAAAGAATGCTGTGTAGTTTAGGTGACCAATCATGTCCAGCAAACAGTCAAAATGGACAGTCTATGAACACCAGATAGGCTGAACATTGTTTTTGTAATGAGTTTGCAAACACTGTGAAATAATGAACATATTTACAAAAATCAGGATGAGTTCAAGAACAGTAAAAAAAAAGGGTGAAATTCATTGGCTAATTTATTTGCCAAGAATAATTTGACCAGCTCTAGTGATATATCACAAAATTCCATTAGGTGTCACACAATAACTCTGTTTTATTCAATGTGTTGTGCTATATCACAAGGTAACTCAGCAGATTATTCATATCACCAATCTGTATACTTTTCAGGAGACAGAGCAAAATCTTCATTGAAATTCAGATCGTGCCTTCAACATTTTTCCAGTGGTATGTTTTAAATAAATAAATTTACAAACTTAAATGGGGGGAAACTAACATTATGGTTTCATTATAGGTATTACAATTATTACAAAACTCTTTTCCCCTCTAACTCTTCATCTATAACAAAGCTATCATTACATTTGCATGTTTTATTATATACTGTAACTACTTGAGGGCACTATGTCAGTAAGCATCACATTTGTAAGTGACTAGAGTTAAAATCATTCTCAACAAATCTTCAGTGCAATCTTCTAACATGAGTGCTAATAATGCTATATAAAGTGTCATCTTTTATACTAAAAACCCACACAATCAACTCTCAATTAAAGCTATGGTGAATTTATATAACTGTTTGGAATAGGTCAATGTAGCCAAAGGACAGTGGCAATTAAACTTACATTTTTTCTACATAATGCAAATACTGAATGGGGTCACAAAACTTGATGCTTACATAAATTTGGCTGATGTATCTGGAGCAATTTATTTGTCTCATGTTTTACCGGGCTTGCATAGTTAAATATTTCTCTGGAGATTTAGTACAAGTCAAGTATGAAAGTAGATACAGTAAAAATAAAATGGACATTTTAAAAAAAAAGCTGAAGTGGTTTCCTACTTGCAAACTTCCATTCTGCCAAATAATCTCTGACTTAAATACAGTATAAACATCCTGTCAGGACTTCCTCCTCAGGTACAGTGGTCTCCTTCTGCGTATGAAGAATGACGTCATTCCCATATGCTGCAATATGAACCATTTGGCTTGAGTCCTCTAAGTTTGCATTCATGGATGGGAATATAATTTTATTAGTTCTCATGCCAGAAATTTTAGTTATTTAATTATTTTGTCCTTATACAATGAAACAAAATGTGTCTGCAACTCCCCTTGATGTCCATACGCATTTCCCTACACTTATTCAGTACAGCTTTTAATAACCTCCTCTTCATATTTAAAATTGCAGACACAGGGTGGATATGGCTTTCCAGGCAATCATTTTTGACCAACAATGCAGTTTGCATTTTTATAGGGTCAAATATCCATAGCAAAACAAATTTGGCTGTGTTTGCAAAAGGGAAGATGTGACGGCATTCTGTCTTATGCCTCACATTGCCAAGTAACCACAGATATATTGGAGTCTATTAATACCAGGCAAGTCTTTCTAGGGCCATATTATGTGGTAGATTGTGCAATTCTGCTATTAGACCTTTTTGTGTCATTTCTTGCCTTTTTGCCAAAAGATTCCTCTAAGCTCAGTTATGTGTTGCCTCTCCTAGAATGGATGATTTGAGTAAATGAATGGCTTGGGGTGAGTTTCTTCTTCAAATCAATATCTGAGTGGTTGTGGTCACCAAAATCCTTGATGCCAGTTCAGCACTACCAGGTTAACCTAGACATTAATTCTTTTGCTGGAAAAGGACATATCTGGGCCTTACACTATGCCTCAGTTCATTTTATCAATGTGAATAACTTAATGGGCATGAAAAAATACACACAGGCTGCCAAAGTCAACAGATATTTATGATATCTAAGCCGTTGGTTGGATTTTTGAGATGCTAAGAGCCTATTTCTCTGCTGCTTTTTTCTTCCCTCTCCTTTTTTTCCTCCTACTTCCAAGTTAACTGTCTCAAGAGTAGAGTTGGGCCCAAGCCAAAATGTTGGATACAAACACCATCTAAACTTTGAGGATTTTTGAAATCCAGATCTGAATTTTGCTGCTTGGAGCTCATCTCTATCCCTGACATGTCCCTTTGCTGCTGCACCCTCTCTTCGATGCACATGTGTTCTTTCCATTAACAGCTTTAATAATGTTTAAGGACTGTTTCCCAGTACAAGACCAGACATTCATAAATTCATAGATTCTAAGGCCGGAAGGGACCATTGTGATCATCTACCCTGACCTCCTGTATAACAGAGGCCAGAGAACTTCCCCCAAATGATTCCTACAGCAGATCTTTTAGAAAAACATCCAATCTTGATTTAAAAATGGTCAGTGACAGATAATCCATCACAACCACTGGTAAATTGTTTCAATGGTTAATAACTCTCACTGTTAAAAATGTATATCTTATTTCCAGTTTGAATTTGTCTAGCATCAGTTTCTAGACATTGGATCATATTATACCTTTCTTTGAGATATTGAAGAGCCCATTATTAAATATTTGTTCCCCATGCTGGTATTTATAGACTGTAATCAAGTCACCCTTAACCTTCTTTTTGCTAAACTAACTAGGTTGAGCTTCTTTAGTCTATCATTATAAGGCATGTTTTCTAATCCTTTAATCATTCTTGTGGTTCTTCTTTGAACCCTCTTCAATTTATCAACAGCCTTCTTGAATTGTGAACACCAGAACTGAACACAGCATTCCAGCAGTGGTCACACCAGTGCCAAATACAAGGTAAAAAATCTTTCTGCTCCTACTTGAAATTCCTCTGTTTATGCATCCAAGAATTGCACTGGGAGCTCATGTTTCGCTGATTAACCACCACCACCATGCTCAAATCTTTTTTCACTTCTTCCCATGATAAAGTCCTCCATCCTGTAAGTATGGCCTACTTTCTTTGTTCTAGATGTATACATTTTACATTTAGCCATATTGAAATATGTATTATTTCCTGAGCCTGGATTAGCAAGTAATTGCTCTGTGTCAATGACCTGACCTTTTTGTTATTCACAAATCCCCCAATCTTTGTGTCAGCTGCAAACTTTATCAGTGATGATTTTATGTCTTCTCCTAGGTCACTAATAAAAAAGTTAAATAGCATAGGGCCAAGAACTGAACCCTACAAGATCCCATTAGAAACACACACATTCAACGATTCTCCATTTGCAATTACATTTTGAGATCCATCAGTTACCAGCTTTTAATCCATTTCATGTGTGCCATGTTAATTTTATATCTTTTTAGTTTTTTAATCAAAATGTTATGTGATACCAAGTCAAATGTTTTATAGAACTCTAAGTATATTACATCAACACTATTACCTTTATCAGTAAACTTCTAAACGTGACAAAAAAAAGATATCTAGTTAGTTTGACAGGAACTATTTTCCATAAATCCATGGTTGATTGGTATTAAATATATTACCCTCCTTTATTTTTTTATTAACCGGGTCCCGTATCAGCTGCTCCATTATTTTGCCTGGGTTCAATGTCAGACTGATAAGCCTGTAATTACCAGGATCATCCAACTTCTCCTTTTTAAATATTGGTACAACATTAGCTTCCTTTCAATGTTCTGGAACTTCTCCAGTGTCCCAAGACTTGTTGAAAATCAACACTAGTGGTCCAGTGAGCGCTTCAGTCAGCTCTTTTATAATTCTTAGATGCTAGTTATCTGAATCTGTTGATTTTAAAATGTCTAACTTTTTAGGACCTGCTGTTTAACATCATCCTGAGATACCAGTAGAATAGAAAGAGTGTTATCATATGACAGGACTCAATCATCTGTTTCTCCCCAAATACATTAACAAGGTGTTAATCACACAAAGGGTCTGCATAGATCTGCCTCACCCTAGCTACTTGACCTATTCTCTTACTGCATTGTCTGTGTGTGAGAGGATGTAACAGGCCTTCATGGCCCCCTGCTGGAGGGATGCTCCCTAGGCTGCAGCGAGAGGAACCAAGGCAGGTCCGGGCTTATTACTGGCCACAATCAGTGGCAAGGGCTAACAAGGAACCCTGTGATTCAATCCAGAAGAGGGAACTTAACCCAGAAAGGATAAGAAGCTATTTTTGTTTACAATTGGCCCTGAAGGGCAAGGAACTGTTTCTATATTTTGAAGTTTTATACCCTGGAAGGGGTGTAGGACAGTGTGACCAGGACAGAGGGCCAAATCACAGACGACCCACAGAGGCATGCTGACAGGCAGCAGAGGGTGCCAGTAGCTGAAAAGAATGGCAGCACCATCACCAAATGACAAGGGGATGCTCAAGAGGTGGGTGCAGCCTCCACAACTTGGTACCACAGTGGGGTTTCAAACTCAGCCCTCCCTCATTACAATGGGTTGCTTGGAACCCTGACCACCTTTCAACATCTCATGGACTTCAACATCACTGTTGTTTCAGCTTCCTATCTTGATGATGTGGTGATCTTCAGCCCAGATTGGCAATCACATTTTGTCCATGTAACATCAGTATTGCAGTCAATAGGAGAAGCCAGGTTCACAGCAAATCCTAAGAGATGCAAATTTGGTGTGCTGGAGACCAAACACTTGAGATATCTGGTAGGAAATGGGAAAATACAACCTCTTCAAGATAAAATAGAGGCCCTGAGAACCCTAATTCCAAAACCAAAAGCAAGTTTGGGCCTTCTTAGGCTTAGTGAGTTATTTACTGTTACTTCGTACCCCATTTCGCAACACTGGCCACCCTTTTAATGGACCTCACAAAGACATTGGCACTGAAAACAGTTTAGGGGACTGAGTGTCAAAAGGCATTTCAAAGAATAAAGACCATCTGGGGACAACAACCTATGCTTTGATGTCCAGACTTTTCATTACCATTTATTTTGCACATACAGACACATCTGAAGTAGGCTTAGGAGCTGTACTTTCACAAAACCACCAAGAAGCAGAACATCTAGCTCAGTGGTTTGAGCATTGGCCTGCTAAACCCAGGATTGTGAGTTCAATCCTTGAGGGGGCCATTTAGGGATTTGGGGCAAAAGTTGGAGATTGGTCTTGCTTTGAGCAGGGGGTTGGACTAAATGACCTCCTGAGGTCCCTTCCAATCCTGATAGTCTATGATTGATTCTATGATTCATTTAAGCAGTAAGTTCCAGTAACAAGAGGCCAAGCACTCTATATAAAGAAAAAGTGCCTAGCCATATGGTGGCTCTGCATATTATCTGCTAGAAGCTTTGTTGAAGCTCATCACAGACCACACACCCTGATAGTGGATACAGGCAAGGAAAGGTATCAACCCTCGCATTACACAGATGTACCTGTCATTACAGCCTTATGCTCTCACAACCTGGCACTGTCTGGGATCCAAACATGGGAATGCAGATTTTTTTCTCTTGACTAGGGGTGGTCGTTACCCCTGAAAAAGACTGACATCCTGATTCTTCTGTGTGGGGAGAGATAAGGTGTACCAGGCATTCATGGCCTCCTGCCGGAGGCCTTGCTATTTTGCTGCACCCCACCCCAGGAAATAGTTATAGGTGAAGAAAAGAGCAGACATTTTGGAAAACAATGAAATTTGGTCCTCCAGCAACCAGAAGGGCTGGGGACCAACAATATTCAACTAAGATCCGGCAGGCCAAAATAAAAGGAGCTGCCTGCTGTTGGTAAGTCAGTTCCTAGCTGGAACAGAGGAGTGAGGAGGGACACTCCCTAGATTGCAGCCAGAAGAATTCAGCTGGGCCAAGGCTCATTACTGGTTACAGTCAATGGCAGGGGCAAAGAAGGAACCCCGTTGATTCAGTCCTCAAGAAGGAATTTAATCCAGAAAGGGTAAAAAGATATTTTCAGTTATAATTGGCCCTGAACGGCAAGAAACTGTTTCTATTTTTTATACCCTGGAAGGGATTTTGTATTGTGTGAACTGACTGGAGGGCTGAACCACAGAAGACCCTCAGAGACACATTAACAACCTGCAGCGGGCACCAGTAGCTGAAGAGAACAGTAACACCATGACCAAATGACAAGGGGGCGCTCCAGAGGTGAATGTAATCCACTACACGCTGCAACAACTAACACCAATCTGATTCTTGTAGTGATTGCTGTGTTTGATTGTTGGCCTCCCTTGCCTTCTGGTATGCCCGTCGCAGGTCCTTGGCTTTCATGCTGCACTGCTGCTGCTCCCTGTTGTAGCCCTGCTCCTACATCCCCCAAGAAATCTGCTAGTAGAGTTCCACGTTTGTACAGCTGGAATGGAGCTGGCCTGCATGGCCTTTTCTCCCCACAGGCCCAGGAGAGCCAACACCTCCGGTGTACTCCAGGCAGGAGTGCATCCGTAGAATGTAGCTGGCATGGTCAGATGGACAGTTAAACTCAACAGTGGAGAGCTGCTAGGTGTGCTCAGCAAGTCAGGCAACCAGGAAAAGGAATTTCAAAAATGCATGGGGCTTAAAAGGGGAGTCATGGCTTGCGGTCCACCTGGCCCCGGGTGACCAAGTTCAGAACGGTCACCAGAGCCATCAGTGTGGGTCATTACGGGACACACACACACAAACCCACTCTCCTGCTTGGGGGCGGGGGGTGAGAAAACCTGGATTTGTGCTGGAAATGGCCCAACTTGATTATCATACACATTGTAAGGAGAGTGATCACTTTAGATAAGCTATTACCAGCAGGAGAGTGTCTTCACTAACAAGGTCAGCTCCCAGACTGCTGCACTGGGCATCACAAAATGGGGAAGAGATGGCCAGCCCTCTGTGGAGATAGAGGTGGTTAGGGACTATTTAGAAAAGCTGGACGTGCACAAGTCCATGGGGCCGGACGAGTTGCATCCGAGAGTGCTGAAGGAATTGGCGGCTGTGATTGCAGAGCCATTGGCCATTATCTTTGAAAACTCGTGGCGAACCGGGGAAGTCCCGGATGACTGGAAAAAGGCTAATGTAGTGCCAATCTTTAAAAAAGGGAAGAAGGAGGATCCTGGGAACTACAGGCCAGTCAGCCTCACCTCAGTCCCTGGAAAAATCATGGAGCAGGTCCTCAAAGAATCAATCCTGAAGCACTTGCATGAGAGGAAAGTGATCAGGAACAGCCAGCATGGATTCACCAAGGGAAGGTCATGCCTGACTAATCTAATCACCTTTTATGATGAGATTACTGGTTCTGTGGATGAAGGGAAAGCAGTGGATGTATTGTTTCTTGACTTTAGCAAAGCTTTTGACACGGTCTCCCACAGTATTCTTGTCAGCAAGTTAAGGAAGTATGGGCTGGATGAATGCACTATAAGGTGGGTAGAAAGCTGGCTAGATTGTTGGGCTCAACGGGTAGTGATCAATGGTTCCATGTCTAGTTGGCAGCCGGTATCAAGTGGAGTGCCCCAAGGGTCGGTCCTGGGGCTGGTTTTGTTCAATATCTTCATAAATGATCTGGAGGATGGTGTGGATTGCACTCTCAGCAAATTTGCGGATGATACTAAACTGGGAGGAGTGGTAGATACGCTGTAGGGGAGGGATAGGATACAGAAGGACCTAGACAAATTGGAGGATTGGGCCAAAAGAAATCTGATGAGGTTCAATAAGGATAAGTGCAGGGTCCTGCACTTAGGATGGAAGAATCCAATGCACAGCTACAGACAAGGGACCGAATGGCTCGGCAGCAGTTCTGCAGAAAAGGACCTAGGGGTGACAGTGGACGAGAAGCTGGATATGAGTCAGCAGTGTGCCCTTGTTGCCAAGAAGGCCAATGGCATTTTGGGATGTATAAGTAGGGGCATAGCGAGCAGATCGAGGGACGTGATCGTCCCCCTCTATTCGACATTGGTGAGGCCTCATCTGGAGTACTGTGTCCAGTTTTGGGCCCCACACTACAAGAAGGATGTGGATAAATTGGAGAGAGTCCAGGGAAGGGCAACAAAAATGATTAGGGGTCTAGAACACATGACTTATGAGGAGAGGCTGAGGGAGCTGGGATTGTTTAGCCTGCAGAAGAGAAGAATGAGGGGGGATTTGATAGCTGCTTTCAACTACCTGAAAGGGGGTTCCAAAGAGGATGGCTCTAGACTGTTCTCAATGGTAGCAGATGACAGAACGAGGAGTAATGGTCTCAAGTTGCAGTGGGGGAGGTTTAGATTGGATATTAGGAAAAACTTTTTCACTAAGAGGGTGGTGAAACACTGGAATGCGTTACCTAGGGAGGTGGTAGAATCTCCTTCCTTAGAGGTTTTTAAGGTCAGGCTTGACAAAGCCCTGGCTGGGATGATTTAACTGGGAATTGGTCCTGCTTTGAGCAGGGGTTTGGACTAGATGACCTTTAGGGGTCCCTTCCAACCCTGAGATTCTATGATTCTATGATTCAAGTATGCCTAGAGTTCATATAGATACTGGAAGTTTTTCAGGCTCAGGTACCTAAAGTTAAGTACTTAAAACCCCATGAGTAACTCAAATAAATAAGTGATCTTCAGAGGTGCTTAGCACCCACAGCTCCCATTAGCTTCAAGGAAATTTCAAGGATGGTTTGTTTGTTTTTCAGTTAAGGGGATACAATTACTCATGAAATTCATCCCAACTTTTTTTTTTAGTGATTTTCATATCACCAGGAAAAGAGAACAAAACATTGCAAATCTGGTTCCTCCACTCATGTAGCAGGAAAAATATTATTATTTAGCATTAATATTGTGCTAGAATTTAGAGGCCTCAACCCAGTTGGGGTTCCTTTGTGCTAGGTGCTGTACAAAAAAATAACAAATGACAGATCCTGCCCCAAAGAGATTACAGTGTAAAAGATCTGACTTAATAGGTGGATGAGACAAACAAGAGGGAGGTGGTGGGGAGAGGAGAAGGATGAGGATAAGAAGAAGAATAGGACGTGTCGGCAGACTGGCTGCATGTGCAGTTCTTAGCCAACTTGTAACATTAAAATGTTCCTTTGATGGCTTTCTTAAACAACACAATGATGGAGATGTCAATCAGACACAATTATGCTATAAAGTTTGTAGCTGCAGACTAAGATAAGGGTAATCAGAACTCATAATTCAAGTTGTAAACTGATTGTCTGCAGTGAGGAAGGCATTTCTCCCTACGGCACACTCCCCATTCTACTACACTGATATTCCAGGGCCTATGCTATTCAGAAGGTCAGACTAGATGATTACAATGGTCCCTTCTGGCCTTGAAATCCGTGAACCTATGAAAAACTGGCCTTGTGATTAATGGGTTATGTTCAAGGTCTCATGAAGCAGCAGTTTATTAATCACTGTAGGAGCAAGAATACTGGACTTGAAGGACCAATGGTCTGACACAGTGGGGTAACTAGGTAGTTACAGTCCTTTTATAGCACTTTTACATACTAGCTTACAAGTGTCCATTTTAAAAATTTGTTATAATACTAAATCCACACCCCTTCTCTTTTTTACTCCATCCTCTTTATTTCAGGCCAATCAGGAGCTTCTTTCCTTTCATTTAAAGAGTAGGATATCTCCAACTACTAGTTAGCTATCTTTATGGGCATCTAGCTCCACATCAGAATGACTAATACCTGCATCTTATTAGTAGGGTGACAATATTTCCCTATGCTGAATATGGGACACCTGGTGAAATTGCTCATATTCAAGCAAGTTCAATGGCAATCAATCAGAACTATGCAGTACAAATGTTCAAATTAACATCAAATTGACTGAGTCCCCATTAAAAACAAATACTGCGTAGCTGGATTCTTTTTATTGACCTTATCTTTAAGGCTTTAGGGTTCACACAGCGAGGGGTGACACACACACACACATGGGGAGAGGTGACACACACACATGCCAAACACCCCTCTCACACGGGGGGTGTGTGTGTGTGACCAACTGGCCTGACCCTCCTTGTGTAGGGTGACCAGACTGCAAGTGTGAAAAATCAGGAGGGGGGGGGGGTAAATAGGAGCCTATATAAAAAAAAGACCCAAAAAGCGGGACTGTCCCTATAAAATGGGAACATCTGGTCACCCTATCCCTGTGCAATGCTCTCCACCCTCCATGCCTGGCTGGGTCCCCAGGATGGATCTGCCTCTCCTGGTACCAGATGCCATGTTTGCCCAAGGCAATACGTATGGGGGGCACACAGGGTCACATGCCCCCCACCCCAGATTTCTGCCAGATGTCACACCAGAATGTGGCCAGAAGCAGCCTTTTGGCACCATGTGGGAGGGAGGGGCTGGGAGCTGCTTCCAGATACAGGAGAGGATGAAGTGGTGGGAAGGGATGACTTGGCCTGTGTCTTTGCCGAGCTTATTTCCCCCCCAACCCCCCATGGCTGGAAGCAGCTCCTTTCCCTTCCTTCCCATACAGTGTCGAAAGGCAGCTAACACCTCCAGGCTGCTGCTGGCCACAGACATAGCCCAGCCACCTCCTGTCCCCCGGCTATAGTGCAGGCAAGAAGGGGTTAAGCCCTAAGGATGCATTGTGTACATGGACCCAGAGAACCTGACTGCAGGGGCTTCAGTGAACCCAGCCAGAGAGGTGGCTCAGCAGGGGAGGGTGCCTAGGGGACGGAGCAGCCTCGCTGATCCTGGGGTCAGGACCCAGGGTGGAGGGAGGGTGTGGGTGGGTGAAGAGAGTGCTGTGGAGTCTGTACAGGACTGGGGTGCAAACCAGCTGGAAATTTCTTCCTCTGCCTCTCCCCCCCCCCCCCCCGCCCCGCTACTCCAGAGCTTAGCTGAGGGGCAGAGAGGTTTCCCCATGCCAGCGCTGTGCGGGGCTTTGGCACATGCAAGGCTCAGCTCCTCCTAGCCAGTGCCCCAGGCCAGAAGGTCTTGGACTTTCCCAGGGTGCTGGCCCAGCCAGAGGCAGTGGGGGAAGGAAGGAGCCTTCTGGCCAGGCTGTTGGTGAGCTGAGCGCTCCGACCAGTAGCTGGTTCTCCTCTCAGCGCTGGGAGTGGTATGGGTCCCGCTGGGGGGGAATATGGAAGAGCAGTGGGGTTGCGGGTGGAGTGAAGGGGCAAAGCAGGGAGAGGACAGTGAGAGGGGGAGCATGTAAAGGACCGATGGGTGGGCAGCAGAGATGACACATAACCGGCCACCGCTTGATGCCTGCCCATACTCACCAGCCACGGCAGCTCACCAACCCAACATGCCAGTCAGAAACGGGATGGGAAGCAGGGCCCTGCAAGGCTAGCACACAGCAGAGGCTGCACTGACAGACCAGCAGGGGAGTGGCCGGACCCATACGCTGCAGCTTTGCCCCACCACTAGTCTTGCACACTCACCCCCATTGTCGGCCACTGGCCCTCCCCACACTTACTGCTGGTGGGTGGGTGACTGGCGAGAAGGGATCTGGCCAGCAGCAGGATCCACCAGTACTGAGGGGGGGGGACAGAAAATATGGGATAATTTGCCCGTTTTCAAGAAAAAGTCAGGACACCTGCAGGAGGGTTTAAATATGGGACTGTCCCTTTAAAAATGGGGCATCTGGTCACCTTACCTATTGGTTATAATCCATAATATGGACTCCTGCGTATTGAAACACCTGATTTAGAGAGTAGTTTAGGATGTTTGTAACTGTGTTATTGAGCTCAGTGGGAAATTTCTAACTTTGCCCCTCTATGACACTTCATTTTTTAGCAATCAGCACAAGCTCAGAGATGCGGTTAGTGTACTAAGATGTCGCTTTGTTTTAAAACCTTCTAAACTGGAACAGAGCTAGTTAGACACTTTAATTCCTATTCAGAAGATGCAGCAGACACAGGTGCAGTTCAGACAGAGTGAGGATGGGATTTTGGATAGATTGTGTGTGTGTGTGTGTGTGTGTAGGGGGTGTCTAAAATGTGGCTCTAAGTTATGACAGTCCTGCCTGGATTGACTATGGGCAGCTCTCCAATCGGATGCTACTCAGAATGGACATAGCAACATATGCTATGGCTCTACCCCTTCTGGACTCTAGAACGTCCCCTATGCTGAGGGTTACAAGGGGGCCTGTATAGGGCAACCTATGGTTATAGTATATAGTGCTTGAGCCGGGGGAATTCTCCCCAGGTCATTTTAGGGGATTTTACAGCCACTATACACTGCTGCAGTGGCATACAGATGGTATAATCGAGGGAATAATACCTTTCTTAGTGTGTAGCTGCCTATCTTAGCCACATCCCTAATGAAAAAATTAGAGAAGTACTTAGACTGCTTATGACACTATTTGGTAGAAGTGGCACTGGAATAAAACTTATATTCAAGGAACACTCAGCAGTATACAGAATAACATGGACACAATCAAGCTGAGCCACAAACTGAATTTGATGATATTTGCAACAACCTTTTTCACTTTTTACAAAATATGTTTCAAAGAGATTTACTTTTTTTTTTGTCCCTGGAATATTTAAGGATAGAGAAAGTGTATGAATACTTGCCTGATCATGCGCTTGTGCCACAAGACACCTTAACCACGCCTTCTCTCATTTATATAAGTTTCAGTTTTCCAATCAGAGAGCAGAAAAAAATACCACGTTACTTAGGTGACCAATATCCCCCTGTGAATAATAAATTGTAACGAGTGAATAATCAAAGCAATAGTCATAGCAAATATTTCACAGCAAATCACAGGCCAACATTTGTTTGCTTAAAACAGTCAAATAATTTTGAACAATGATCAATTTGAAAATATAAAATCCTGTTTGCGTATAATTTGTGAATGGGGAAAAGGGGCTAAATTTATTGAAAACCTGATGCAAATAGCTCACATAGCTCCAATTACAATGCAAATAATCTTTAGTATCCAGAGCTTTAAAAGTATTCAGAGAAGATGAGATACATCTTTCCTGTTGATACTTCTCCAATACAAAAGATGAGATATACCTAAAATACACATAAAACTAGAATGAAATTATTTATAAGCAAAGCACCTCAGAAACCTGCAAATAATATCTCAATCTTCCTATATCCTTCTTTATTCACCACACCATAGCATGAGTAATTTTGAAACTGCAGCATTCCATTTATTGTACAATTATGTTATATTATTTTGCTATTGCCACAAAGCTTCCATGAAAACATGCTCCATATATGCCTAAGCAATTTACCTTGTATGAATATTTGCATTAAATAAATGAAAATCCACCTCTTTCTAAAGATCATAGAATCATAGAATATCAGGGTTGGAAGGGACCTTAGGAGGTCATCTAGTCCAACCCCCTGCTCAAAGCAGGACCAATCCCCAATTAAATCATCCCATCCAGGGCTTTGTCAAGCCTGACCCTAAAAACCTCAAATGAAGGAGATTCCACCACCTCCAAAGGTAACGCATTCCAGTGCTTCACCACCCTCCTAGTGAAAAAGTTTTTCCTAATATCCAACCTAAACCTCCCCCACTGCAACTTGAGACCATTACTCCTCGTTCTGTCATCTGCTACCACTGAGAACAGTCTAGATCCATCCTCTTTGAACTCCCTTTCAGGTAGTTGAAAGCAGATATCAAATACCCCCTCATTCTTCTCTTCTGCAGACTAAACAATCCCAGTTCCCTCAGCCTCTCCTCATAAGTCATGTGTTCCAGGTCCCTAATCATTTTTGTTGCCCTCCGCTGGACACTTTCCAATTTTTCCACATCCTTCTTGTAGTGTGGGGCCCAAAACTGGACACAGTACTCCAGATGAGGCCTCACCAATGTCGAATGAAGGGGAACGATTACGTCCCTCGATCTGCTGGCAATGCCCCTACTTATACAGCCCGAAATGCTGTTAGCCTTCTTGGCAACAAGGGCACACTGCTGACTCATATCAAGCTTCTCGTCCACTGTAACCCCTAGGTCCTTTTCTGCAGAACTGCTGCCGAGCCATTCGGTCCCTAGTGTGTAGCGGTGCATGGGAATCTTCCGTCCTAAGTGCAGGACTCTGCACTTGTCCTTGTTGAACCTCATCAGCTTTCTTTTGGCCCAATCCTCTAATTTGTCTAGGTCACTCTGTATCCTATCCCTACCCTCCAGCATATCTACCACTCCTTCCAGTGTAGTGTCCTCTGCAAACTTGCTGAGGGTGCAGTCCACGCCATCCTCCAGATCATTTATGAAGATATTGAACAAAACCGGCCCCAGGACCGACCCTTGGGGCACTCCGCTTGATACCGGCTGCCAACTAGACATGGAGCCATTGATCACTACCTTTTGAGCCCGGCGATCTAGCCATCTTTCTACCCACCTTATAGTGCATTCATCCAGCCCATACTTTAACTTGCTGGCAAGAATACTGTGGGAGACCACATTAAAAGCTTTGCTAAAGTCAAGGAACAACACGTCCACTGCTTTCCCTTCATCCACAGAGCCTGCTATCTCGTCATAGAAGGTAATTAGATTAGTCAGGCATGACTTGCCATTGGTGAATTCATGCTGACTGTTCCTGATCACTTTCCTCTCCTCTAAGTGCTTCAGAATTGATTCCTTGAGGACCTGCTCCATGATTTTTTCAGGGACTGAGGTGAGGCTGACTGGCCTGTAGTTCCCAGGATCCTCCTTCTTCCCTTTTTTAAAGATGGGCACTACGTTAGCCTTTTTCCAGTTGTTGGGGACCTCTCCCATCACCATGAGGTTTCAAAGATAATGGCCAATGGCTCTGCAATCACATCCACCAGCTCCTTTAGCAGGTGTGCAGCGTATCACATCCACCAACTCTCGGGTGCAGCGTATCCAGCCCCATGGACTTGTGCTCGTCCAGCTTTTCTAAATAGTCCCGAACCACCTCTTTCTCCACAGAGGGCAGGTCACCTCCTCCCCATTCTGTGCTGCCCAGTGCAGTAGTCTGGGAGCTGACCTTGTTCATGAAGACAGAGGCAAAAAAAGCATTGAGTACATTAGCTTTTTCCACATCCTCTGTCACTAGGTTGCCTCCCTCATTCAGTAAGGGGCCCACACTTTCCTTGACTTTCTTTTTGTTGCTAACATACCTCACTGTATGAACAGTGGGATTGCGGGTGGAGTGAAGGGGCAAAGCAGGGAGAGGACAGTGAGATATGTCCTGACTTTTTCTTAAAAACGGGCAAATTGTCCTGCAACTCCAAGTGTGATTTGGCCTTCCTGATTTCACTCCTGCATTCCTGAGCAATATTTTTATATTCCTCTCTGGTCATTTGTCCTATCTTCCACCTCTTGTAACCTTCTTTTTTGTGTTTAAGATCAGCAAGGATTTCACTGTTAAGCCAAGCTGGTTGCATGCCATATTTACTATTCTTTCTACACATCGGGATGGTTTGTTCCTGTAACCTCAACAAGGAGTCTTAAAAATACAGCCAGCTCTTCTGGACTCCTTTCCCCCTCATGTTATTCTCCAAGGGATCCTGCCCATCAGTTCCCTGAGTGAGTCAAAGTCTGTTTTTCTGAAGTCTAGGGTCCGTATTCTGCTGCTCTCCTGTCTTCCTTGTGTCAGGATCCTGAACTCGACCATCTCATGATCACTGTGTCCCAGGTTCCCACCCACTTTTGCTTCCCCTACTAATTTTTCCTGGTTTGTGAGCAGCAGGTCAATAAGAGCTCTGCCCCTAGTTGGTTCCTCCAGCACTTGCACCAGGAAATTGTCCCCTACACTTTCCAAAAACTTCTTGGATTGTCTGTGCACTGCTGTATTGCTCTCCCAGAAGATATCAGGGTGATTGAAGTCTCCCATGAGAACCAGGGCCTGCGATCTAGTAACTTTCATTAGTTGCCAGAAGAAAGCCTCATCCACCTCATGCCCCTGGTCCGGTGGTCTATAGCAGACTCTGACCACAACATCACCCTTGTTGCTCACACTTCTAAACTTAATCCAGAGACTCTCAGGTTTTTCTGCAGTTTCATACCGGAGCTCTGAGCATTCATCTGCTCTCTTATTTACAGTGCAATTCCCTTACCTTTTCTACCCTATTTGTCCTTCCTGAACAGTTTATATCCATCCATGACAGTATTCCAGTCATGTGAGTTATCCCACCAAGTCTCTGTTATTCCAATCACATCATAATTCCTTGACTATGCCAGGACTTCCAGTTCTCCCTGCTCGTTTCCCAGGCTTCTTGCATTTGTGTATAGGCACTTAAGATAACTCGCTGATCATCCTGCTTTCTCAGTGTGAGGAGGAGCCCTCCCCTCTTGCGCTCTCCTGCTCATGCTTCCTCCTGGTATCCCACTTCCCTCAGCTAGGTTAGCCAGCCTGCTTGCGAAGATGCTCTTCCCTCTCTTCATTAGGTGGAGCCTGTCTCTGCCTAGCACTCCTCCTTCTTGGAACGCCATCCCATGGTCAAAGAATCCAAAGCCTTCTCTCCGACACCACCTGCATAGCCATTCATTGACTTCCACGATTCGACGGTCTACCTGGGCCTTTTCCTTCCACAGGGAGGATGGACGAGAACACCACTTGCACCTCAAACTCCTTTATCCTTCTTCTCAGAGCCACATAGTCCGCTCAAGGTCATTCTTGGCAGTATCATTGGTGCCCACATGGAGAAACAGGAAGGGGTAGCAATCCGAGGGCTTGATGAGTCTCGGCAGTCTCTCCATCACATCGTGAATCCTAGCTCCTGGCAAGATATCATGTCGAGACACAAAAGTGTTCCCTGCTTGTACAGAGCTAAAAATTGTAAATGAATTTGTAGTTGGTTGGTTCCATTTAAATAAAATAGACTGAATGTGCATCTTTATGAAAATGTGTTTATTTAGCCAGAAAACACAAATATTTCTATTAATATTTCCAGTTTAATGCCTAATTTTCGTATTTGTATGAATCTTTGCTTTTGTTTAGCTGTACTTTAGAATGAGTGTACTGGTGAGATTTTGTAGCCACTTTTCAACAAAATATTTTGTTCAGATTAGGGTATGACATAAGTTTCAGAAGTGTGATGGACAGCTTATATAAATCCACTCATCAACATGTAGAGCAGAGACTAGTCCATGGAATTTCCCAGTACTGAGCAGTTTAAGTCAGTGATTTGCCTAAAATGGGTGATTGAACGCTTAAACAGTAATTATGCGTACTACTGTGATTTTTAAAAAAATAATGTTAATTAGATCACATATTACCTTTATTAAATGCAGAGATCACAATATTGCTCTTTATTTATATTTATTTATAATTACATTACTTTTCCAAAAGGTTAATGAAGAAACCACAAAACAGACTGAGTTTGTGTGTGTGCATGTGTAATATATAATGCCTAGGGTTTTGAAACAGAAATTAAATATCAACGGAAAAAAATCACATATGGAGAAATGAAGCCTAAGAACAAATGTATTTTTGTGATACTGTCTGTAATTCATGCTGGATAATCATGAACCCAGCAGTTAATGACCTCTACTCTGATACATTAAGTCCAACCACAGATAATGGTGTCCTAGGTAAATTAACAAACCCAGTGGTAAACTTGCTTCTAGTTCAGCAGGAGACAGTGTACAAATTAGCATTAGTTCTTAATAAGATCAGTGTCCTGCCATCTACACAGTTCTGTAGTGTTCATAATGCCGGGGTTTTTTTCAGGTGAAATTTTTTTCTCTTGAGGACACTTGTACAATGCATTCTCCTAACAGAGAGTCATCCTCATCCTAATCAGTCCCCTACTTGAAAACTTTCCTCATTTCTTACACTTTCATGCTGTGAGTGCTGCTGCGAGTTGTTGGGAATGATTATTCATTTGTAAGCTTCCTTAATAACATTTCCTTTAGATGTTGAGGTACCCAACAGAGCAAACCAAGGATTTGATTGTATAATTATAGCTATTCAGAAAAAATGATGGTCACTCTATGGACAATCTTTGTCTAATTCATTGATTGATGCTTATTACTGCCTAAATTAATATTTATTAAATTAATTCAAATAAACAGCTACTTATAATAGACAGAGGTAAAGTATCAAAAAGGACCTGATTCTGTGAACTACAGAACACTTAATTCTGCAAGGATCTGAATGCCATCTACCCCTTTGAAAATAGGGGGCTTAGCACTTCATTGGAGGTGCTCTGCACCTCTCAGGATCAGCCCCTAAAACACAGTTTTGCACTACATCCGAGCACACACAAACACATTTTCATAAGGAATGGTTATGAGAAATAGAATTTATCTTCTGCTTAAGAATAATTATATTCTGTAGGTTTGGAAATGTCATACACATTTTGAAACAAATCTATAAAAGTTCCCTTTCTGTGCAATACTAGAGCACAGTTATTTCATTTGAAAGCTATATATTTTGCTTTTTAAAAAACAGTACCTGCTAAAATGGGAAAATAGGATTATAATGAGACTAATATTCACTAGTTTATTTGATTAATTTTTGTCCTCACTTGTTGAATAAATTATTCACATTCAATCTTTCCACTATTCGACCAGCTCTCTACATGCTCTGACAACTTATGACAAATAAATTAGTCATGAATATTGTCCATTAATTGATTAACACTTTTTTTATGAACAAAATTTTTACATTATTTGATGAAGTCTAATTAGAAAATTTCAGCCATAACTTACATGGCAAAAAGAAAAAAAAAAGAGGACATTTTCTAATTTGTATGTATATAGCAATATGTGAATATGAAATATGTGTGTGTATGTATATATGCATGTATGAAGAATATACCACAATCCTATATATATATGATTTCATATACAGCTCTTGTCTGAACAAATGTGTGTGTGTAGGACTGGGGTATACTATATATTCTTTATATATTTATCATGGAAGTTTTATGAGTAAAAGTTAAATATACAGCTCTTGTCTGAACAAACCTCTCACTGTAAAATGTTTACCTTCATGACATGTACTATTATTTCATGATTATTTTAAAATACACTTAAAGAGTTTTACATGTTACCCAGCTACTAAGAATGCTTTAATAGAGAACTAATTTTTGTTAGAGGTGTCGCGACAATTTGAATTTTATATGCATGCATTATGTTTTCTTAAAATGGGGAAATTATGCATCTGAAGGAATCTGTCTAGAATAATGGGGTTCTATAGAAGTTACTTTAATCATGTTCACTAGCAGTTATAGCTGTTTTACATCTTATTTGCAACAAAAGGGAACTCTAATTATCTTCAAAAAGAGCATAAAATGGTGTGCTTTGCTGCTGATGTAATGTTGATTTGTGAATGCTGCTGATAGGAACTGACAACTAAATACATGTCACACTTTTCAAAAATCAGTGATGGTGACAGGATAACCCTCTTTTGTGACCTGGGGACCAGAAGATGGGGTATATATTTGCTTGTTAAGTAGAAACAATTTACGGTTTCCACTTAAAAAAATAAAAATGCTGTTATAGATGTGTTATCGATTACTTTAACAGTGTTCCACTTTCGTTATGACTTAAAGCTGCCTGCTGCAAATTAGATTTAGCGCATATAATCTCAGACTCACCCAGTGAATAACAGTTCCTTGCATAATACAATACATTCACTGTACCTGTAAAATAGCATGAAAAAGAGTGTATATATGAGTAGTGTTTCAGTTTTATTTCCAATGCCCACATCTCATTTATAAAAACAAGCCTATCACAAAGTACTAAATTAAAATAAAAAAGAGCACTGCATTTGTTAAGATAGTCATTTAGTATCCATACAATAGAGTATGTATAAAATTGACCTAGTCTATTTTTAAGCCCAGATATGAAATTAATCAGTAGAGGTCTAAAATACGCTAGAAATAACCAACCTCCACCATTAGGCTTGATTTAAGGATCTACTACTTAAACTCTCTGTGCCTCATTCCCCCGTCTGTAAAATAGGGGACACTTTGTCTGCCTGGTCTATTTAGATTGTGAGCACTGTGGCAGGGATTGTCACCCACTCTGTGTATAAACAGCATTCAGCCCAATGGAGCCACCCGTCTTGGCTCAGACCTGTAGCTACTACTGTAATACAGACTATTATTAATAGCAAATAACAAAGAATAACAATAAAATTAAATGCTCATTGAAATGTATTGATTCTTACTGAACATAACCCTAGCATTTATTAAATCAGAAAACTGGGGGCAGGGTGGCTGAGGGGACTGATGGTGGGATATGTGAAACTTTCACATCTAATTCTCCAAGTCAGAAAGTCATTACCCGCTTATGTGTTTCTAAGCACTATGTGAAATGTGTTGGGGTACTCAGTTCAGTACTTAGTGAACAAGCATCCAGATCACAAATTTCATCACCATCACAAATAACATCTTTGTTAGAAATCTCAGCCAAGCAATACATGGATATTGACTGGAAATATTCTCCCACTTTAAGTGGTACACTACAGTGTTAAGGCAATGTACATTGACAAAGTAGCATGGAGAAACTTTCATTTTGTAGATGGGGAACTTCCCTCTCCATGGCTGACAATCTGGCATCTTTCACAAGAAGTAGTTTTTAAATGTCAAAATCTGTTAAGTCACCACTGAAGGGTCCAACAAATCTGGGCTCATAACACAGGAAGTCTAATAAATGTGGAGATAAATGATAACATATTTGGTAAAACCAAGAGATGATCTCCTCCTAGTGTAGAAGATTGCCTGATAAAGGCAATCTCTGACACTAATTTCTGTATAAGTACTATACCTGAACATACAGAAATCTGAGCCTTCCACAACCAGCCTGGCCAAATGGGGAAAGCCATACCAATGAGAAAGTTAATCTGGTTTTAACTCTTGAAGAGATATGAAAAGATAAAGACTAATGAACACTGACAGCTTTATTTCTGGTTTCAGAGTAACAGCCGTGTTAGTCTGTATTCGCAAAAAGAAAAGGAGTACTTGTGGTACCTTAGAGACTAACCAATTTATTTGAGCATGAGCTTTCATGAGCTACAGCTCACTTCATCGGATGAAGTGATGAAGTGATCCGATGAAGTGAGCTGTAGCTCACGAAAGCTCATGCTCAAATAAATTGGTTAGTCTCTAAGGTGCCACAAGTACTCCTTTTCTTTTAGCTTTATTTCTGTTATTGAGGGTTTGATAGGCCAATATGTGTGCATATGGGACCTGTCCAAAGCCAGCAGAATTCCATGGAAAGCATTGCATTGATTTCAGTGGACTCTACATTAGACCCATGCTATGCGAGGCACAGTGTTGAGATTCTCTCTATTCTATTTTGCATAGATTTTTTATTTCATACATTATTCACAGTTTGCGATGCCAAAAAGCAGTTTATATCATTGACACACAGAAAACAAAGAAAGAAATGCAGTGTATTTGTTGTCATTATTATGAAAACTAAGTCACGATGCATTTCATTTTCATTATATTACAGGATTTTAATAAGCTCCATTGATAGCAGTCACTTGTCCTTAGCACACAATAAAGAAGAAAGAAAAGAGGACTTTGGGGGTTGTTTTTGAAACTCTTGTATACTGTCTAGGCGTTTTAAGCACAAATTTAATTTCTTTTCCACATCACAAACCTCTTTGATGACAAAGTCACGTATCCTTAGTCCCTAACATAAAAGTAAAAAAGACATTTAGATAGTTTTCCTCAACTTTGAAGGGAGTTTTACATTGGAGAATGCAATTGCATAAATCGGGCATATTGGATTTTCTGATTCAGCCCTATTCTGGGCTCGGTAATCTAACACCTACTAAAACACCACACTGTTTATCATGTTTCCAGGGACATCTGAAATATTTAGATAAATAGGGTTTAGTATGAAAGGGAGAGACTGAGCTGCTTTACAGAATGGGGCGTATGGGCAGTGAGGAGAATGCTGCCAACTTGTGATATCTAAAGAATCTAAGCCATGCCTGGGTCCCTGCCCCCAGCATACAACGAAGATCCTGGAGACCTATGTAGTGCTGTCATAACTAAACTTTGTCTCATCCAGAATTCATTTACATAAGATTCGTTATACAACACCTATCACTGCTTGTACTACTCAGGAGACCCTTTAATTCATTCACTTTCTTCACTCATTTTGTTCCTTAACTTCCTATTTGTGCTCTTCCTAGATCACTCTTTGCACTGAATAAGTTTGAGTGTCTGACCAGGAGGGGGAAAGAGAGACTATTAAATTTATCCCCATTATAGCCCTTAAAATAAAAACATCTGGGAAAATAAAATAAGAATTCAAAACCCATAATATAATGTCTCTTTTGAAAAGCATGGCTAGCATATTTTCCCTTCTTTGATATCTGGCATTGTTATTTCTAACAGCAGTCAGCAGAAGAAAAAAGTTTGTGGGTAGATTAAAATGAAAATACCCTTTTGTGATGCTTTGCTTTTCTTGTCAGAAAAAGAATAAAAGGGTTTTTTAATTTGAGTCAGTGTGGAATGTTTGCCATGTGTGACAGTGGTGTTTCCTTAGGTTTTGTCATACATAAGTTGGGAGGAGGGAGTGGCTGTTTGAGGGGAAGACCATAGCATACAAAATTCACTCCAATTTCATGAGTCTGGTGAACTAGGAGAATTATACAGAAAACTTATAGATATGTCCTTGTATTGTCACAGCTGAGCTACAGTTCACCAGTTCAAACCTTACCATTGCAACAAGTCACATTGTTATGTGTTCTACTTTTTACCAAATGCTCACATCACCAGCTCCTCCCTAAGCCACTGTTCTGCAACAAACACTTGAAAAACTTAATATAATGAGAATACAACCGCTATTGTGGGTAGTGCTCCTACTCTCCACGTTCTCCAAACAATCCTATATATGTAGGATGTGTGGTTGCTGATATATCCATCTAAACAATTTAAGAGAGCTTCATTTTTAGGTCACTGGCTATATACACATGCTCTTGGGTGGTAAAAAGTCATTTACAGGTCAGCACTTGCTGAATTACCACACAGAGGTATATGATATGCTGAAGCTAGGAGGTAACTGTAGCGGCTTGACGGTCTCTTCTGTCAAATGTTGATTTTTTTTTAAAGCAAGCACTCTACATGACATATTGTTTTGACTACATTGCAAGTATGATTGAGTATTTTTGAAATACATTATTTTGATTTTTTTCTTGAGTCCTAATGAGGTATGAGATTTGTTTAATTTTCTCTCTCTCCAAGCCTATTTGTCTTCCTAAAATCTAATTAAAAATATTTTAAACTGGCTACTTGTCTGGTAGCACTTGTCTTCCTTTGCATTTGGATAGTTTCAATATCTTTTATAAAACTAGATAGTCTGAAGAACACATCAGTGCTGACTATCAAGCTGAACAAACCATTAATAAAACTTACTTTAATACTATTGTTACAAGGAAAGGTAAAGAAAATATAGTGTTCTGACTCACTTAATCAATAACGGTGGAAATATTACTATATTTGCATAGAATAATTATTTTACCTAAAAGAATATTCCAACAAAACACTCAAGAAATAAGTCTGGAAATGTACAGTTAAGGAATGCATCCACTTCATTTATATTACATATTCCTTCTTCATTTACTGTCACTCCATGCAAATAATACCTCCCCATCAAACCTTAACTTTGTCCTCATGTAATATGCATAAATACACTTAAGTTAAGAAACGGATATTACTAGGTTACTACAATGGAGAACTAATTTAACCTGAACTGGTACAACTACCGCTGCTTCATAATATCAAGGACATTCGAGGGCTTGTCTACAAAGGGATTTTAAAAAGGATCAAATCAAGTTGCTCAGTTTGAAAACAGTTGCATTCATGACACAAAGCCATCACTGTGCACAAACTCTGCATTTATCAGGAACTCTGGAGTCCTCTTGAAAAGTGGACAAGGTTGCTTCAAATTGTATTAGTTCGGTCATTTGTTGGTGGGCACAGCATTGCTGTGCGCCACTTTTTGCATACTTCTAATGGCTATCCCACAGGGCTTTGCAAGCTGAGCAGTACTGAAGGGTCCATTTACTTGTGTGCTCTCCCTGCCCTGGTGTAAAATTGCTAGGAAGCCCTTCCCTTTTTTAAAAGGTGGCACACAGCCAGATTTTGCCCATTTGCTCCTGGATCCCAGTGTATGATATTCAGGTGATACAAACGTGATTGCAATCCAGAAGCCCTACAACATGCCTCATGCAGACACTTGGAGAGATCCTGAGATCCTGAATTTCATTGCCATCTGGGGAGAAGAAGGAGGATGCCAGGCAGATGCTGTCCCCTGACAGCCAGAATCCTGATGATGGCCAGCTGGATAGCCTTCCCCTGTCCAGCCCTGTTACAAGGGACCCTGATTCCTGCCCTGCATTGACTGAGCCTGAATCCAAGCCAGAAACCCAGGCTGGGACTAAAAGAGGCAGGAGCCCTGACGGGAACTTTGGCATATAAGTACCTATCTTTACAATGTATTATTTATTGTTATTAGTGGCAGATTTGAGCTAGTAGCCTTGGCTTCCCTCCACCCACTTTGCTGTTTCAAAACGGCTCCTGCATAGCATAGTCAGTTTGTACCCCATCCACCCTCAACCCCCTCTCCGGTGGCAGATTTGAATACCAAAAGCATTCATTTGTGCAAAATTCAACAGTTTATTGAGGCAGTGCTTACAGGAAAAGAAATTTTGTTCATTTTTGTACTTTTTGTGAGGTATGTATGCACAGTGCATGCCCGTTAAAGCACAAACATTACTGCTCCCTGCTGAGGTACAAATGCCCTGTCATACTCGTGCTAGATGGCAATAATTGCAGGACCCTATCTATTTTCCTCTGCACTTTCTCCATGTCTGCCGAGGAGATATAGCAGAACTTAAGGCTCAGAAATTGCTCGATTTTGTTTTGTTCCCTATAGGGAACAGTCCCACGCCCATGCCCCTGGTATAGCTTGCAAGCCTCTTCCACTCCTGCAGCGCTTCTGGGTGGACTATCCCAGCCAATAACTCCACAGCATACTCTGCCTCCTACTCAGCCACCTCAGTGTAACGTCATCGAGTGTGAGGACAGTCCACAGCAGGTACAGAAGAGATTACTATCCAGCTCCCCCTTCAAACCTCCCATAACCCCCTATTATACCCCTAATGACACAGAATTTCCTCCAGCACACAAACAAAACTGCAGAAACAAACCTGAAACATAGCTCAAGCCATCCCGCCCCACCTCTAACAGTATGACAGCTGATTCAGTTGACTGAAATCCAAATCCAAATGTCCTCCATACATGCACTTACCATCTCTGTGGTTCCACCAAAGAATCAGAAGTGTCCCAGGGAGGTATAGCCACACATGTCTGGGATATGAACAATAAGCAACAGTTTTTCTCCCTATTCCCAGAGCCACACCACCTGGAACAAATAGACAGTCAAGGCCTGGGCCTCTATCTACTGCTGATGGGCTGAATCTGAGGGCAGAAAAAAGGAAGACTCACAATGACTTATTTGCAGAACTCATAGAAAAACCAGCTGGCTGAGAGGTGGAGCCTGAACATGGGGACCCAGTAGGAAAAAAAATGAGGCTGTCTAAGAAGATTGTGGCAGTGGCCAAAGACAGTGTCACAGCGGCTAGGGAAAGAGTGGCTGTGGCTAAAGACAGCATCACCATGGTGAAGGAGAGTATGGAAAAAGAGAGATTCAGAGGTACCTCATGGATGCAATCCTGAAAAAAGAAAGTCCTCCTGCAAAACATGCTCCTGCTACGCTGGCCAGCAGGTCCTACAGTCCCATAATTTGAGACCCAGTTATGTTCTTCAGCCCCTGACCGGTGCTGGCTGTTGAGACCAGCAGCAAACCCTAGCTACCACATCCCCACAGCTCCCAGTGGCTCCCATTTACTGCTCAGGTCCAACCTCTGGACACCAAGAATACTTGCACCTGGGAGTTCAGCTCTTTTGAGCCCTGCAATACCCTTGCAAGTGGTGCTGCAGCACTCAACTCCAGAATCCAAGGGGACAAGAAGAGCCAGAGGCAAGCTATATACTCGTCTGTAACTTTATACTCCTCCCAAAAATTGTTGTATTTGAAGCATTCTTACAGTTGCACTTTGAGTTTTGTTTGCACTATTCCATTCATTAATGGTTTGTGTACAGTTGTTTATTTTGTAAATTGGTTAGTTAAATGTATTTCCAAATCAAGGATATTATTTTTCCATTGGTTTCACTAAAACTTTATTATTGGGTTTTTATTGTTCTTTCATAATGAAAACTGTTCACAGTATATCCATTAGCAGTCATCATTGCAGTTAACACAGGAAATCCTTTAAATAAAGATGAAATGTTCCCTATGTGCTTTTGTAAAACCCTATGAATTTTTTCACCTTTATTTAAAGGATTTTCTGTGCTAAATGCAATGATGGTTCATAATGGATGTATTGTACACAGTTTTATTATGAAAGTACAATAAAAAACAATAATAAAGTTTTAATGAAACCAATGGAAAAATAATATCTTTGTATTTGGAAATACATTTAACTAACCAATCTTCTTATGTAACCAACTGTACACAACCCTTTAATTATTGCAAAAGTGCAAACAAAACTCAAAGTTCAACAGTAAGAACATTTCAAATACAATAATTTGGAGGGAATCCAGAAAGTTCAAGGTGAATAAATGCCTTACCTTTTATTCATTTTGCCCGTGGGGTGCTGGGGTTAAGTGCTGAGACTCAAAACTTTCAGGTGCACTGCAGGGTGTTATGCTGAGGTGGCAAAGAATGGTCTGATTCAGAAAGGCAAAGGGAAGACCAGTGAGATATGCTGTGAAGTTATTCATCAGGGTATCGCCCCCAGAATTGTTGCAGGAGTGGAAGAGGCTCGCAAGCTTTACCAGCGGGTATGAGCATGTAGTTATTACCTATAATATGGTAAACAAAATTGAGCTTAGTCTTAGTTTTAACCTTCGTATATCTCCCCTGCAGATATGGAGAAAGGTCAATGCATTTGTACCTTAGTTGGGAGCAGTACTCTTTGTGTCTTGACCAGGCATGCAATGTGCCCTCATACCTCATGTGACCAATGAAAACTAACCCAATTTTTTTCCTGTAAAAACTGTCCCAATACACTGTTGAGTTTTGTGCCAATGAATGCTTTTGGTATACAAATTGGCCCTGGAGAAGAGGCAGAGAAGGGGTGAGATACAGACCACAACTGCAGCAGGCTGGCAGTTGCCATTTTGAAGGAGCAAAAGGGGGAAAGTGGAAAGGAGGCAGATGCTCCTAGCTCACATCCACCCATAACAATAAATAATAAATTGTAAAGATCGGTATTTATATGCCAAAGTTCTCTCCAGGGGATCTGACTCTCTGGTCCCAGCATTGGTTTTTGGCTCAGATTCAGGCTCAACGAATGCAGGGCAGATATTGGGGTCCATTGTACCAGGGCAGGACTGGGAATGACTATCCAACTGGCCATCATCTGGGTTCTCAGTCCCAAAAAGATGCTGGCTGTCAGGGGACAGCTCCTGTCTGGCATCCTCCTGCTCATTCTCCAATGGGTCAAGCCAGTTGTCCTCAGTGGCAGGGAGAGTGCAGGCCACAGGCTCCCAATAATGCCTGGGACAGGTCACATTATAATTGTGTAGGATCCTGTCCAGTTCTTCCATCAATGGACAGGTCAGATGTCCCCTACTCATTTGTCTCTTTTTATCCTTCGTTTCAACATACTTTCTCCTGAGCTGCTTGCTCTTTATCCAGCACTGGTTGGCGTCTCAGTTTTGACCACTGACAGACATCTGCTCTGCAATGTCCACAAAAAAATATCCTTATTCCTGTGGCTGGCCACAGGAATGTTCTGAATCAATGCTTCTTCCCAGATGGAGATGAGATCCCCAGTCTCAGCACAGTTCCAAGCAGCTATGTGAAACATGTTCTGGATTGCAGTCCTAGTTCTGTTACCAGAATATGATACACTGAGATCCAGGATCAAACAGGTGAAATCTGGCTGTTTGCCACCTTTTAAAAGGAGGAAGTGTTATCTTGGAAACTTTACACTGGAGCCAGGAGGGCGAACTAGTAAATGGACAGATCAGTAATGGTCAACCTGAAAAGCACTGAGGGATAGCTGTTAAAAGCATGCAAAACGTGGTGCCCAGCAATTCCATGCCCACAAACAAAAGACTGAATCAATACAATCCAAGCAAACCTCATCCACTTTGCAAGAGGACTCCATAGTTCTCAATAAATGTTAAATTAGTTCACAGTGATGGGTTGTGTCAAGTATACGCAAGCCTTTTTGAAACCACATTAACTCAATTTGATCCAGTTTAAAATACCAATGTAGACAAGCCCTTTGAAACCATGTCATCAAGAGTATCTGGTTCTAGTAGAATCCAAGATTTATGAAAGAGGTAAATACAAACAAACTAAAATTTCATTTAAGTACTACAACTACTTAATAATAATTAATGAATTAATTGAATTGTTTTGTGGTAGTACCTAGAAGCTCTAGTCATGGACCAGGGCTCCATAGTGCTAGGCATTGTACAAACACTGAACAAAAAGTCCCTGCCCCAAAGACATTACAAGTGCTACAGACATTTCACAATTATGTCAAAGGCAGTTAGTTAACATTGCAAATGTTTTAGAATCAAAATTAATATGGCAGATGTTTTGTGGAAAAGACGAGTATGTGATACCGTAATTAATGACAAATTTCAGAGTAACAGCCGTGTTAGTCTGTATTCGCAAAAAGAAAAGGAGTACTTATGGCACCTTAGAGACTAACCAATTTATTTGAGCATGAGCTTTCGTGAGCTACAGCTCACTTCATCGGATGCATCCGATGAAGTGAACCATAATTAATGAATACCATAATGCAGGGGTTCTCAAACTTCATTGCACTACAACCCCCTTGTGACAACAAAAATTACTGCATGGCCCCAGGAGCGGAGACTGAAGCCTGAGCCTGCATGAGCCCTGTCATGCCCATCGGGCAGGTGGGCCTAAGCCAAAGCCCAAGGTCTTCAGCCCTGGGCAGGGGGCCTGTAATCTGAGCCCCACCACACAGGGCTGAAGCCCAAGGGCTTTGGCCTGCCTTGCCTTAGCCCCAGCCTCGTGCTTTGGCTTCAGCCCCAGACTCCAGCAAGTCTAAGGCCAGCCCCAGTGACTCCATTAAAACGAAGTCGCGACCCACTTTAGGGTCCCAACCCACAGTTTGAGAACGACGGCCATATTGCATACACACAATGGAGCAGAATTAACATTCCACAGGCAACAGCAAAACTGGCATTTCTGAATATTTGACTTTACAACCTCAATGTTTTGTCATTGTAGAAATGACGTGAAAGTCTTGAAAGTCCAGGACTTGAATAAGTCCTGCTTCTCAGGCAAAAGATTTTAATGGGCAAATAAAATCCATTTTTCATTATCATCCATCACCACAGTAAAGGGTTGGTAAGTAGATCTGGTGTTTGTGCTGGTAAATTTTCATGATAGCTTTGCAAAACTGACATAGGTACATAGAAATAAAATATATATACATAGGTCTTTATATATTATTTTTCCTCATTTTAGGGGTGGGTGTGCCCTACTCATTTCACACTGACTTACTATTGTTTGCTTCAGTGAATCTAGTGTGCATTCTGCCCCAACTAGGAAATGTGTCTACACTTTCCATTAAATCTCTAAGTAAAGAAGAGATTCTTCTGTCAGTAGAAGAAAAATATACTGAGCCTCTCTGAGGTAAAGGATCAGGTTGTGGATGGCTGATTTATCAATTGGAAACAAGTCTTTACATGGCTTTGACTGCATATTTGATACAGGTGAGTCATACCGGTTCATTTGCTACATTGTCTTGGCATCAGCAGGGTACTAATTTAAATGGCAATGGTATTCATGCTTAAATCAGTTCATCTGATGAAAGAAGGAGTTTCTAGTTTAAATTCTTCTTTAAGAGACATTTTAAAAGCATCAAAAGACAGTTATTGATCTAAAATATAGGGCAAGAAATCAGCTTATTTACATACAGACATAATGACAGTCTTTTAAGAAAAGTCACAGCAAGCAGAAAATATACTTTAGAACATGAACATAGCCAGAGTCCATTCCAGATGACCAGAGATCTCTATCTGCTTATCCTCTCTTCTGTTCTAAGGGGATTAACTAACCAACAGATTCTGGCTTCACCATAGCCTCAGAAAGCTATCTAATGTGATCTCTTCAGGGTCAGGGGTTCAGATCTGAGGTACTCTTTTTGGCCACTCTTAAAATTTCTTTCACTAAAAAAAGGGAAATTTCAGATTATGTAACACTATCCTAAAAGTTCTAAGCTGAAGTCTCTGCCTTTTTTCAGTAAGTCACTGTGAATTACTGCGTCTATCTCAGGCACTTATCCACTGATGTGCTTCTCAGTATACAGTAGTGCCAATTCGACAGTTGAGTAAATCAATTATTGTCCACAACTATGGTTTTTGGAGATGCAAACAGAGCATCTGAGTCAATCAAACTCAATTTTTTATTCAAGAGACTGACCAAGTGTATATGCCATTAGGCAAGAATTGCTGCTCCATTAATTATCAACTTGGCTTTGTGGCCAAGAGCAGTGACGAAGAATACAGCATGAACATGTTTTCATGCAACTTCCTCCAGAGCGATAGTCTTTTCATTAAAGTAATGTTCTGTGTCAGGCATTACAGCTCTTTTTCCAAATTCTGTTCATGACTATGTACTCTTCATTCCCCATCTTACTTTCGCAACTCAATGGTGCACAATGAGTCCTACATGTTGATTTCCTGCTCGGCGCCTGGGTTGTTGGTTTCCTCTCTTACAGTGCTCTGAGCAATATCAACATTTTCCTCATTCATTTACTCCATTGTTTTTCAGGGTCAGAGCTAATGGTGAGAAATGATTTGAAATGTCAATAGTATATCAGAAACATAAGCTAGATCAACTTGGCTTTGGAAGAAAAAAAGCTGTCTTGCATTAATTTTAAGCTTACTACTGTAGGAAAGCAACTGCAGTTCTTCTATATACTTAAAGTTTATAGATCATCATCTAAAATCTATTGGATACAGCATAATTTATTACCTTAGAAGCTGAGTAATGTTGTATACCAAATGTAGAAGATTATGCATTTAGAAACTGAACATTTGTTGCATAAGACAGAACTTGTAAGGGCTGTATTTCCTTGTGCAAATAGAGGCATGAGGAAAGATCTATGTGTGGTTGCTCAAGTTGCATTTAAATCTCCTGGCATTTTAAGACATGAAATTGTAATTCTTGTAGCAGAAAACATCTGGATGCTTTGTATAATTGTTCTATCTTATCACAATCAGCATCTTTATTTGTAGGTATATTGTACAATCTCTCTAAGCATGTCTTTTTTATTTGCAAATTCTGTTTTCAAAGGTTGTCTGGATACAAACTGGCAGACCTTCTGTGGAAAACAAAGAAAAAAGAGACATAGAATTGTGCCCTTTCTTATATCATCTCTGCTATATCAAAGGAAACAATGGCCTTGTAAACTCATTTAGGCACAGTTAATGGTATCTTTTGGAACTCATTAATTATATCAATGCTCCATTTAATCCATTATTATTGCCTCCTACAAACTTACTTCTACTCACAGCATGGGCAATTTTCACCATTTTGTATCAGACATACGACATACATACCCCTTGCTCTCAAGCAACCCATTTCAGGGCCAAGGCCTCTTCAGCACTCTTCAGAACTCCGTGAACTCACCAGGATGACCAGTGTAAATTGATAATATTAGCAACTTCAAACTGAAACGAGTCAGGAACAAAGGTAACCATAATGTTTTGAGGTACCTGGGGAGGTAAAATCATGTATTCACCTAATTAGCATTACAGATTTTCTACAACTTTTTTTTTAAAAGAGGAGAATGCAATGGTAACGAGGAGAATGACAATTTATGAAAACGTAAGTCTAATTGTAAATGACCCTCTGGCAGAGACAAGGAATGCTGGCAGCAGTTATGTCAGATGTTGTGAGATGCCAGCCTGGAAACTTCCACAAGCCAACATTTTAATCTTCTATTTCATTTCTATCACAACAGAACTGTAACATTGACTGAAACTATGAATGAACTTTAACAAAAATTAGTAAAAGAATAACAGCAAACCCATTGTCTAGGATTGCACAAGGCTGATAGATGATGTGACGATTACAAATAGATGAATTTTCTTTATTCCCATTCTAAGGGTATGTCTACACTACGAAATTAGGTTGAATTTATAGAAGTCTTTTTTTAGAAATCGGTTTTATATATTCGAGTGTGTGTGTCCTCACAGAAAATGCTCTAAGTGCATTAAGTGCATTAACTCGACAGAGTGCTTCCACAGTACCAAGGCCTGTGTCGACTTCCGGAGCGTTGCACTGTGGGTAGCTGTCCCACAGTTCCCGCAGTCTCCGCTGCCCATTGGAATTCTGGGTTGAGATCCCAATGCCTGATGGGGCTAAAACATTGTTGCGGGTGGTTCTGGGTACATATCGTCAGGCCCCCGTTCCCTCCCTCTCTCCGTGAAAGCAAGGGCAGACAATCGTTTTGCGCCTTTTTTCCTGAGTTACCTGTGCAGACGCCATACCACGGCAAGCTTGGAGCCCACTCAGGTAACCGTCACCCTATGTCTCCTGGGTGCTGGCAGACGTGGTACTGCATTGCTACACAGTAGCAGCAACCCATTGCCTTGTGGCAGCAGATGGTACAATACGACTGGTAGCCATCATCGTCATGTCCGAGGTGCTCCTGGCCACGTCGGCCAGGAGTGCCTGGGCAGACATTGGCGCAGGGACTAAGTTTGGAGTGACTTGACCAGGTCATTCTCTTTAGTCCTGCAGTCAGTCCTATTGAACCATCTTATGGTGAGCAGGCAGGCGATACGGATTGCTAGCAGTCGTACTGTACCATCTTCTGCCAAGCAGGCAAGAGATGAGGATGGCTAGCAGTCCTACTGCACTGTCTTCTGCCAAGCAGCCATGAGATGTGGATGGCTTGCAGTCCTTCTGCACCGTCTACTGCCAGCCAAAGATGTAAAAGATAGATGGAGTGGATCAAAACAAGAAATAGACCAGATTTGTTTTGTACTCATTTGCTTCCCCCCCAACCCCCGTGTAGGGGACTCATTCCTCTAGGTCACACTGCAGTCACTCACAGAGAAGGTGCAGCGAGGTAAATCTAGCCACGTATCAACCAGAGGCCAGACTAACCTCCTTGTTCCAATAAGAACAATAACTTAGGTGTACCATTTCTTATTGGAACCCTCCGTGAAGTCCTGCCTGAAATACTCCTTGATGTAAAGCCACCCCCTTTGTTGATTTTAGCTCCCTGAAGCCAACCCTGTAAGCCATGTCGTCAGTTGCCCCTCCCTCCGTCAGAGCAATGGCAGACAATCGTTCCGCGCCTTTTTTCTGTGCGGACGCCATACCAAGGCAAGCATGGAGGCCGCTCAGCTCACTTTGGCAATTAGGAGCACATTAAACACCACACGCATTATCCAGCAGTATATGCAGCACCAGAACCTGGCAGAGCGATACCGGGCGAGGAGGCGACGTCAGTGCGGTCACGTGAGTGATCAGGACATGGACAGAGATTTCTCTGAAAGCATGGGCCCTGCCAATGCATGCATCATGGTGCTAATGGGGCAGGTTCATTGCTGTGGAATGCCGATTCTGGGCTCGGGAAACAAGCACAGACTGGTGGGACCGCATAGTGTTGCAGGTCTGGGACGATTCCCAGTGGCTGCGAAACTTTCGCATGCGTAAGGGCACTTTCATGGAACTTTGTGTCTTGCTTTCCCCTGTCCTGAAGCGCATGAATACCAAGATGAGAGCAGCCCTCACAGTTGAGAACACTCGCTTCTCAACTGTGAGGGCTGCTCTCATCTTGGTATTCATGCGGTAGCCCTGTGGAAGCTTGGTATTCATGCGGTAGCCCTATGGAAGCTTGCAACGCCAGACAGCTACCGGTCAGTTGGGAATCAATTTGGAGTGGGCAAATCTACTGTGGGGGCTGCTGTGATGCAAGTAGCCCACACAATCAAAGATCTGCTGATATCAAGGGTAGTGACCCTGGGAAATGTGCAGGTCATAGTGGATGGCTTTGCTGCAATGGGATTCCCTAACTGTGGTGAGGCCATAGACGGAACCCATATCCCTATCTTGGCACCGGAGCACCAAGCCGGCGAGTATATAAACCGCAAGGAGTACTTTTCAATAGTGCTGCAAGCTCTGGTGGATCACAAGGGACGTTTCACCAACATCAACATGGGATGGCCGGGAAAGGTACATGATGCTCGCATCTTCAGGAACTCTGGTCTGTTTCAAAAGCTGCAGGAAGGGACTTTATTCCCAGACCAGAAAATAACTGTTGGGGATGTTGAAATGCCTATAGTTATCCTTGGGGACCCAGCCTACCCCTTAATGCCATGGCTCATGAAGCCGTACGCAGGCAGCCTCGACAGTAGTCAGGAGCTGTTCAACTACAGGCTGAGCAAGTGCAGAATGGTGGTAGAATGTGCATTTGGTCGTTTAAAGGCGCGCTGGCGCAGTTTACTGACTCGCTTAGACCTCAGCGAAACCAATATTCCCACTGTTATTACTGCTTGCTGTGCGCTCCACAATATCTGTGAGAGTAAGGGGGAGACGTTTATGGCGGGGTGGGAGGTTGAGGCAAATCGCCTGGCTGCTGGTTATGCGCAGCCAGACACCAGGGCGGTTAGAAGAGCACAGGAGGGTGCGGTACACATCAGAGAAGCTTTGAAAACCAGTTTCATGACTGGCCAGGCTACGGTGTGAAAGTTCTGTTTGTTTCTCCTTGATGAAACCCTCTGCCCCTTGGTTCACTCTACTTCCCTGTAAGCTAACCACCCTCCCTTCCTCCCTTCAATCACCGCTTGCAGAGGCAATAAAGTCATTGTTGCTTCACATTCATGCATTCTTTATTCATTCCTCACACAAATAGGGGGATGACAACCAAGGTAGCCCAGGAGGGGTGGTGGAGGAGGGAAGGAAAATGCCACACAGCACTTTAAAAGTTTACAACTTTAAAATTTATGGAATGCCAGCCTTCTGTTTTTTGGGCAATCCTCTGTGGTGGCGTGGCTGGTTGGCCGGAGGCCCCCCCCACCGCGTTCTTGGGCGTCTGGGTGTGGAGGCTATGGAACTTGGGGAGGAGGGCGGTTGGTTACACAGGGGCTGTAGTGGCAGTCTGTGCTCCAGCTGCCTTTGCTGCAGCTCAACCATACACTGGAACATACTGGTTTGATCCTCCAGCAGCCTCAGCATTGAATCCTGCCTCCTCTCATCATGCTGCCACCACATTTGAGCTTCAGCCCTGTCTTCAGCCCACCACTTACTCTCTTCAGCCCGCCACTTACTCTCTTCAGCCCGCCACCTCTCTTCCTGGTCATTTTGTGCTTTCCTGCACTCTGACATTATTTGCCTCCACGCATTCGTCTGTGCTCTGTCAGTGTGGGAGGACAGCATGAGCTCAGAGAACATTTCATCAGGAGTGCGTTTTTTTTCTTTCTAATCTTCACTAGCCTCTGGGAAGGAGAAGATCCTGTGATCATTGAAACACATGCAGCTGGTGGAGAAAAAAAAAGGACAGCGGTATTTAAAAAGACACATTTTATAAAACAGTGGCTACACTCTTTCAGGGTAAACCTTGCTGTTAACATTACATACATAGCACATGTGCTTTCGTTACAAGTTCGCATTTTGCCTCCCCCCACCGCGTGGCTACCCCCTTAACCCTCCCCCCTCCCCATGGCTAACAGCGGGGAACATTTCTGTTCAGCCATAGGCAAACAGCCCAGCAGGAATGGGCTCCGAGTGTCCCCTGAAGAAAAGCACCCTATTTCAACTAGGTGACCATGAATGATATCTCACTCTCCTGAGGATAACACAGAGAGATAAAGAACGGATGTTGTTTGAACACCAACAAACATACACTGCAATGCTTTGTTGTACAATGATTCCTGAGTACGTGTTACCTGGAGTGGTAAAGTGTCCTACCATGGAGGACGCAATAAGGCTGCCCTCCCCAGAAACCTTTTGCAAAGGCTTTGGGAGTACATCCAGGAGAGCCGCGAATGCCAGGGCAAATTAATCCTTTCACATGCTTGCTTTTAAACCATGTATAGTATTTTAAAAGGTACACTCACCAGAGGTCCCTTCTCCGCCTGCTGGGTCCAGGAGGCAGCCTTGGGTGGGTTCGGGGGGTACTGGCTCCAGGTCCAGGGTGAGAAACAGTTCCTGGCTGTCGGGAAAACTGGTTTCTCTGCTTGCTTGCTGTGAGCTATCTACAACCTCATCATCATCATCATCATCTTCGTCCCCAAAACCTGCTTCCATGTTGCCTCCATCTCCATTGAAGGAGTCAAACAACACGGCTGGGGTAGTGGTGGCTGAACCCCCTAAAATGGCATGCAGCTCATCATAGAAGCAGCATGTTTGGGGCTCTGACCCAGAGTGGCCGTTCGCCTCTCTGGTTTTCTGATAAGCTTGCCTCAGCTCCTTAAGTTTCAAGCGGCACTGCTTCGGTTCCCTGTTATGGCCTCTGTCCTTCATACCCTGGGAGATTTTGACAAAGGTTTTGGCATTTCGAAAACTGGAACGGAGTTCTGATAGCACGGATTCCTCTCCCCATACAGCGATCAGATCCCGTACCTCCTGTTCAGTCCATGCTGGAGCTCTTTTGCGATTCTGGGACTCAATCATGGCCACCTCTGCTGATGAGCTCTGCATGGCCACCTCTGCTGATGAGCTCTGCATGGTCATCTGCAGCTTGCCACGCTGGCCAAACAGGAAATGAGATTCAAAAGTTCGCGGTTCTTTTCCTGTCTACCTGGCCAGTGCATCTGAGTTGAGAGTGCTGTCCAGAGCGGTCACAATGGAGCACTCTGGGATAGCTCCCAGAAGCCAATACCATCGAATTGTGTCCACAGTACCCCAAATTCGACCCGGCAAGGCCGATTTAAGTGCTAATCCACTTGTCAGGGGTGGAGTAAGGAAATCAATTTTAAGAGCCCTTTAAGTCGAAATAAAGGGCTTCATCGTGTGGACGGGTGCAGGTTTACATCAATTTAATGCTGCTAAATTTGACCTAAAGTCCTAGTGTAGACCAGGGCTAAATGTGGGAGGCCTTATCAATATCCGTCCCCACCACCACTTCCTCAGCTGATGTACTACCATTGCTGCTTCTTTATGCATCGAGTTTTGCTCCATGAACAGCATATTAGAAAAAGGGATTACAGAGAGGATGGTTGAAATAGGACCCCTTACCATTATTTTCCTTATCTCCTAGAGCTTGATCATGTGATGTGCTAAGAACTCTGGCCCAATCCGGCAAAGCAGTTAAATACATATTTAATGTTAAGCATGTGAATGATGGGACTTTTCACATATTTAACATCAAATGTGTTAAATGATTCACTGCATTAGGCCAGAGAGCTCAGCACTATGCAGGACTGAGCCCTAATGGCTATGTAGGAAGAGGATATATGTAAGAAGAGGACAGTGTTACCAGCTGCGGCAGGTACAGTACCCAGTGGTTCGTTTTTGCTGAGGCAGCCTTTTCTCCATTTTTTAATTTTATGTAACTGGATTCATAACATAAAACTTCTCCTGTACATTTATCCCAAAGCATCACACTTTCCCTCTTTCAGTCCCAGGGAAATGCTCAATTCTGGCTTTTAAATATAAATGGAAGGAAATGTTAAAACAAATACCCCCGTCCCAGTCTACTAAGTATAGGTAAAAATGCTCCAGACTGCTTTTCCTGCTAATTTTCTGCTGCTCCTGATAAGTGTGCCCTATACTCCTCTTTTTGTGTGAACAGTTATGACTGATCACATAAGAAAGGGACAGAGTGATGCAAACTGACTTTTAACTTTGACCTCCCCCCATTATGCCCTACAACTGAAGCCTGATTTCTGGTGCTGTCATGAGATCAGCAAACAATCAGCAAGTGATCTGAGATTGCCTCCCTATCACCGCTACCTTTTACTTTTGTCAATTGCGTTTTAACTTTCAGTCTTTCTCTTTATTTTCAGAGCTCCACATTAGATCAACAGCAGAATGTGCATTGTAGTTCTCTCAGGTATGGGGGTGTCTTCTCAGAGTAAGGAGCTTTTTAGTTTAATACATTTTGGTAATAATATCATTACTATGGTAATGATATAATATGTGTCACTTTGGGGAGTGAGAAATTATACATAATTTCTATTTGCTTCAGTTCTGTTTCTATAGTAACAAGACTGGTAATTCTCATTAATGATTAGGTTGTTAGCATTGTTATTTTTGGTAATTCCAGGTTATTAATGTCCTGGGTCCTTTTGTATATCACTGATGTTAGAATCTGAATGGCTGTTAAATAAAATATAGTCCACTCTACTAGAGCCACATTTCACAAAATTCAGAGTGTATACTTGGACTTAAAATTAGTGCAGAATTAATTTGTGTGTATCGAATCATAAACTGTTTGGACTGGGGACAGAATTAAGACTGGCTGGTAAACACAATTATTAACATGAACCAAACTCTTCTGATGAAAGTGCTGACATTACCATTTAACATTTCAGTTTGCCAAGTTCATCTTCTTCCACTAGAAAAGACATTTTCCCCAGAGTAATAATTCTGTAAGAGCAGTAAGGTAATTCCAAGTAGTGTGGTGATCTTGAGCTCACTTACCATTGGGATTAGAAGTTAAAGGTTATGCCTTGATGCCACAATGTCATTATTATTTCATGATAATAACTATACCTTCTGTTATATTTTATTATCCATAAAGGTAAATTAGGAGGCTAAGACTCTGCGGGCCAAATAGTTTGGGAGTTTTTTATTATCTTACTTTATATTAAGACTCTATTTATATATTTTTCTCTTAAAAAAAAAGAAAACCAGAGTTATACTGATATACAATAATTCCCAGACTATTTTAACCAAATTATTATTTTAAAAAAACTAAATGGCACTTTACAGAATGCTTACATTAGTGCATTCATTGGCTCTTTTCCTGCAAACACTTATGCACATGAGTAACTTTGCTTATTGACTTCAATGGGACTGTTCATGTGCATAAAGTTACTTGAGGCGCAAGTGCTTGCAGAATTGGGCCATTATTTAACTTCTTGGTTAAAACATTCTTTAAAAAAGCATTTTTATAGCATCCTTTATGACAAACTTTTTGGTAATGCATTTTATAACATGTTTTATAAAGAGTTATGAATGTGCATAGCTACATCTTGTAATTACTTAATAAACATTAAGAAAGCATTTATGACTTCTTTCTTATGTTAAAGTGTTACCATGATCTTCCTAGCTAATATCAATCTGCAAGAGTCAGTGATCCACAGTAGTAGTGGGTGATTATCTTTTTATTATGGACTTCAGATAAAAGATCTCAGTTAGATCTGAACTTTGGGAAAAGACTTGAAAGCAACCAAAGCAAAAAATAAATGTAAAAGATTCCCATTTCTTCCGATACCCAAATCCTAACTAGTTTTCCACTGAACATCTCCATATCCTGATACATGAAATCTTTGAATGAATAGTTTGCACAATAATATTGTTTTATAATTGTGAAGATAAGAATAGTTTAACTCCCTGATTACATTAGAAGACTGACCCTGTAATCATTGACCAGGCATAACCCACATTCAAGGCTGTGGGGAGTTACCGCCCCAAGGACTGAAGGACTGGACCTTAGCACTATACTGATTTCTAACATTCCCACTCATATTCTAGGAGGGAATTTTCTAGCAGAGATATAACTAAAATTTGATCAATTTCTTATTAGCATTGTTGCCTTTATTATTTGATATCTTTATTTAAACAAAAACCTAACCTTAAGACCTGCTGGAGGAAAAAAACCTCTTAATTACTTCCATACACTACCAGTCAGTGTAGTTTGCTTCTACCGCAGGCTATTGTACAGAATTCAGGGGCTAAGAAAAGGTCATTTATTTCAATTAATCATCTCCTATCCTAACTATTACTCATATTAAAAAACTTTTCTTGTGCTGAAAATATATTTTAATATTTTCAGTTACTATTCTTTTAAAGAAATATTTTTAACTACCGGAACCAAATTCTTAGGCCTGCTCTGTTCCCTTTCTTCCATTACGGTGACAGAAAGGGCCCAAACTGGACAGACCTCCCCAGTGTGAGATTCCTCCAGTGTAGGGATGTCCCTGGCAGGCACCAACTTGGCATCACCTGGTGCTACGTCTTCTTACCTCCCGCCTTGAATTCTTTAGATGGACTGTTTGCACAGTAATATTTCTCACTCGTGATATTTCTGATATACAGGCATGTTAGGGACAGGAGGGGTTGTGGCAGATCCCATTGTGTTACAGCTGTGACTAGTTGACAAATGGTATTTTGTGGGGGTGCAGTCACTTCACATAAATAGAGCTGCAGGCTGCTGTATTCTATTCTGGGGCCAATGAAGAACTGTCCTCATGATAAGGGAGCTTGGCTCCCCACTCTGCTGGGCCCGTAAGGGTGAGAGTACCTATATGAAAGTAAGTAGCTTTTGTTTATTTACACTACTTTTCTTTTCTTTGCTTCCCATCTGCTCAGCAGCAACAATGGGGTCTAATGAAGTCTTTCTACCTCTTTCTGTCTTGTACCAGCTTCATGGCTTTGTTCATCATTTACCCTTTTTGTTCTCTGTCATTCTTCACAGTGTCTATCCTCGCTCTTCCTCTCTTTATAGTTCCTTGAACTCTGGTACATATCTCCACATACAGTATCCTTTCCAGGTCCATTCTTGACACGTGTCCAAACCTTGCAGTCATCTTTCTTGGATCTTCTGTAACAGCATTACTTCTTGCCCTAGATGTTTTCTTGTTACTTCATTTTTTTATTTTCTGCCATCTTGAAACTCTCAGTATTTCCATCAGCCAATTATTTTCTGCAGTCAATATCTTTTGTTTATCAGCTTATACTCCAACATTCTGACCCATACAGCAGTATAGGCATGACATTGCCTCATATACACTGATTTTTCATTTTTATCAATATGTCTTTAGCTATCCATATCTTAGAGGTTTTTTAATTTAATAGTGGCTAGTCCAATTATTCTTCCACCAGCAACCTTACTTCTGGCATATCCTAACATTTGTGTGCTGGACTTTCCCAACTTAATAATGTTCTTTAACATGTTCTTTAAGTTTTTTGTGTGTAATATACTAGGTTTTTAAAAACTGAAAACTCCCAGAAAGTCTATCATGTGACATCACATTGACACCCTGTCACAGGGTCTGCACAGGCTTCCACCTCCTCGTGCCTGTGCCCTGTGTTGGCTGGTCAAATAAAGAGTCCCAACACCTTCCTTGGTGCTTCACCTTTGTGTCTTTATTTACAGTGCAACCATGTCGTCCCTTTTATTCCCCCAACAGCTATCCCCATTCAGACCCTTCCCAGGGTCTCGTGGCCCATGAGGCTCCTTGCCTTTGGAGAGGAGACAGAGCTGTAAGCCTCCTATCCCCTCCCAGGCTAGCCTCCTGACTAAGCTTTCTCCAGGGCTTTTATAGCCTTTCCCTTCCTCAGCCCAGCTGCCACTACTTAGCTCAAGTCATTGCTGTGAGCTGGCCCTCGTTAAGGCCTGCAGCTGGGCTCTCTGCTGGCTGCCTGGGCCCCTGCACTTGACTTCCCTACCAGAAAGCAGGGTTTAGCCAGCATTTTGGCAGGGCATTCAAGGAGTTTTACCCCTGCCCTGTCACACACCCTAAGAGTTGAAACCTTTAGACCCACTACACAGACCTCTGCCACTTGAGCTAACAGAGTAACTGATGGCAATAGCATATTGTCATCCTCTATACAACCCAACACTAGCGGGAAATAAGATATGCTTTGCCAGTGGCTTTCTCAAATCTTTGCTGACAGCAGAGGAATGGTGACACTCAGGAATTGTGGGTTTCATTGCAGACTCTGGAGGGGAGTATATTTCAGTGGGCACAGATTTCTGCCCATTTCCTCCTCCCCCCTTCCACACCCCCACCCCCAATCTTGATCCCTTCTGCCCTGTCCCTTCCAATCTGTCCCTGTCCCAGTCCTGTCTCTTCCTTCCCCACCCTTGGCTCTTTGACCCACTCCCAGTCACTTTAACCAAACCGTCCTAGTTCCCCCTCTCACCTCAACTCTTTGTCCCCAGTCTCCTTACCCAGCCAGTCTCTGTTTCTCCATCTCCTCATCCAGCCTCAGTGTTCCCCTTCAGACAAGTGGATCCCAGCCCAGCTCCCCTTTTTACCTCACCAAATCTTTCTGCCACTGGCTCCCTGTTTCAGTCTGCCCTGGCATGCAGTCTTTTCCCCCAGCCATTCCCAGGCTCCACCCCCTCCAACTCCCAGTTACAGTTTCTCTCTCAACTCCCTCAGTCCCAGTCTCTCCAGACTCCTTATCCCAATTTTCCTCCCCCTGGTCTAGTTTTTGTCTCCTCTCCAGTCAAATTAGACAGCTTCCTCTTCCATGCTGCCTGGGTGCCAGCGGGGGAGTTAAGAGCACAGGCTACCTACTCTCAAATTAAGTTGCTTGATCGCACCACAGTCCAGAGCACCTAGGCAACCATTACTTGGAGAGTCCTTGTGAGCCTCCATTGACCTGGGATGAAACATAGTCATTCTGTAGGGAAGGTTCCTACTTGTTCTGGTCACGTGTAGGAGCTGTGAGGGGGTGGAGCTTGGGCAGTCACTCTGTAGGGATGGTGTCTGTACAATCTGGTCAGTACTAGAAGCTGTGAGAGGCTCAGTGAGAATGGACTGCAGATTTTAGCTGTTAGGCTCTAGCATGTGCAAACTGTGATTTTTAAAGGCTTAAAACTTGGCTAAAACTGGGTGGATTTTCACAGGGATCGCAAAACGTATCCCTGATACAAAGGCCACTGCCCTGCCAAATTTTAAATCCCTGCTCCAAAACACATGAGGCTGTATTGCATTTGAAAGACAAGGTATCAATAATTTTTCACACACACAAGACAACCTATTTTCCCTAGCCTCATTCTTAGAAATTACTACTGTTTTGCCTGAAATTTTCCAAAACATTCAGCCTGTGGTAGATGTAGTATGGAAAATTTAAGCCTAAACAGTTAAAATTTGGCAAAGTTATAAGCAACTGTAAACAGGGTCTTATAATTGGAAGGCAATCTTAATAATAGGCAATGCTACCAGCCCCACCTCTACTACTGCATAAAAAATGTAGATCATACTGGTCCTGATTCTCCTTTCATTTATAGCAGTTTAATAGAGTTGTGCCTCTGTTGACTTCAGTGGAGTTACTCCTAATTAACAACAGTTTAAATAAGCAGAGAATCAGATTCAGTGTCTTTCTACAGCCTGCTTTGTGCCAGTTCATAAACAAAAGGAAATTGATGGAAGAGCAGTGAATCCATCTATAAAGGGAGCATACATGCTGTGCACAGGAGATTTCATCTATTCACTATTGTTTGCTATATTTTCCCAAAATCACTTTCATACTTATTGGCTTTGAAATTGATTCTGCTTCCTGTGGAATATCAACAACAAAAATTATCATTGACTTCAATAATCCCGATGATAGCACCAGTGCGATTCAAATAGAGATCACATGATTTTAATGTACAATGTGTGGCCCACATAATCTTCTGTACATGTTTGTTTGTTTTTAACTTATTTGGCTTTTAGTCAATTTTCTAGTCAATTATAAAAAGAAGTAAAACTGAATAATGCAAGACACTTACTATTTCCAGTGAAAGGAGTTTGGGATTAATAAGAGCTCTTTCTCCCTCATTAACATATCTCATTTCTGACTTTTGGATCATTAATATTAAAGTATCCCTGTACTTTTGTAATCATTTCACAATAAATTAAATTATCAATCATCAATCTACTGGGCTCGCTGCTACATGTAATTCCGGTTGAAGACAGTAGGATTTTTGCATGAAGGTAGAAAATCTTTGTATTTATATTTTCTAAAATATTATTCATGGTAATTGCCCTTTTTTTCTCAGCTCACTCAGATTTATAATAGTGGGTTCAAAAATGTTCCAGTTTTACCTTAGAGAAAAGAAATACTTCATGTTCTGAGATAAAGTTATTTCCCTATATATAATACAGGAAATTCAGCAAATAGTAGCTAATACAAAGTGCACTGAACTAAGTGAGTCTTTCCATTGACTTCAATGAGCTTTGGATCTAGCCCACCGCAGGTAACATTATCTAGTTATCTAGGGAAATTATATGTTTGCCACCACCAATGCTAATAATTTTAAAAGTTGCCCCTGCTGTGTTATATTCTACTCCATTCTGCTATACACGGGGATTTGGACTGTAGGTAGAGTAGACCTATAGAGCAAGGCCATCTTGCCAATGTTATTTAGTTTAGTTGCTGTGCATGTTTTTCATTGAATGTAGGTAGAAAGATAAATTTAGTGCTTTTAAAAACAAACCAAAAATGCTGATATAAGAGGCCCCTGCATTTCACAGAGATGAGCATAGTACCTGCTAATTTTTTGGCATATAGCATTTGTCTTGTAGAGTTATGTCACTTATCAAATCATGTGATCTTACATGGCCATGCCTGACATAATACATTAAACATTTACAAAACTGCATTGTGCAAGTGTTTTTAGAATAAAGCATGAAAATAACTCATTCCACCACTTATACAATAACTGTGGATATCTTCAAAATATCTGTGCACCTCTAGGTACATCAAGCTCCTATAGCTTGAATTCTTTATATTGGCTTCTAGTAAAATTTCATATCAGTTTAAAAGTTTTTCTTTACCGTTTAAGACTTCTAGGGGAATAACCTAAGAATTGCTGGCTAGCCTTTTCTCCCTGATCTCTCCTCTTTGAGAGACCTGATTATTTGACTTGCCCCGGTTTTAACCTTGAGATGAAGGGAGATATACAGTTGCATGGGGTAACAAAATATCAATCCTGACTGTCAGGTGCTGAGCACTCCCTTATATTCTTAGCCCTGATCTACACCACAAACGTATGTCAGTATAACTACATCATCCCCTGGAGCAATGCAGTTATATCAACCAAACTCCTGGTGTAGACAGCACTGTTTCAATGTGAGGGCTTCTCCTGTCGACATAGCTATCGCCTCTCGAGGAGTACCTACACTGATGGGATAAGCTCTCCCATCATAACTAAATGATACAGCAGGGCAGCTGCACCCTTGCAGCGCTGTAAGTGTAGACAAGCCCTTAGATACCTGACTGTACATTCAGGCAGTTTGTCCATGTCACATATTTTCTACAAAAAATGTGTCCATTGTAAATTAAATCTAATAATTCTCCCATAAATACAGAGTAGTTATCAGTAGTTCACAATCAAGCTGGAAGGACATATCAAGTGGGGTCCCACAGGGATCGGTCCTGGGTCCAGTTCTGTTCAATATCTTCATCAATGGTTTAGATAATGGTATTGAGAGTACGCTTATAAAGTTTGTGGATGATACTAAGCTGGAAGGGGTTGCAAGTGCTATGGAGGATATGATTAAAATTCAAAATGATCTGGACAAACTGGAGAAATAGTCGGAAGTAAATAAGATGAAATTCAATAAGCACAAATGCAAAGTACTCCACTTACGAAGGAACAATCACTTGCACACATACAAAATAGGAAATGACTGCCTAGGAAGGAGTACTGCAGAAAGGAATCTGAGGGTCAGAGTGGATCACAGAGTCAACAGTGCAACGCTGTTGCAAAAAAAGGGAACATCATTCTTGAGTGTAATAGCAGGAGTGTTGTAAGCAAGACACAAAAAATAATTCTTCTGCTCTACTCCATGCTGATGAGGCCTCACTTGACGTATTGTGTCCAGTTCTGGGAACCACGTTTCAGGAAATGTGGACAAATTGGAGAAAGTCCAGAGAAGAGCAACAAAAATGATTAAAGGTCTAGAAAACATGACCTATGAGGGAAGATTGATAAAACTGGTCTGTTTAGTCTGGTGAAGAGAAGACTGAGCGGGTTCCTGATAACAGTTTTCAAGTACATATAATGTTGTTCTCTTTAACCTCTGAAGCAATGGGGTTAAATTGCAGCAAGGGCGGTTTAGGATGGACGTTAGGGAAAACTTCCTAACTGTCAGGGTAGTTTAGCACTGGAATTCCAAATTGCCTAAAGAGGCTGTGGAATCTCCACCATTAGAGAGTTTTAACAGCAGGTTAGACCATCCTGTCAGGGATGGTCTAGTTATTACGTAGTCCTGCCTTAAATGCAAGGAACTGAACTATATGATCTTTCAAGGTCCCTTCCAGTCCTATGATTCATTCCTACTTTCATGTACATTCATTGGATCGGTATTAATCACTCATCAAATCAGAAACATACTGATATTTGATATTCCACCTTGTGCCAATTATTACTTTTCCCTCCACACAAAGGTTTTCGTCAGTTAAATGACTTATTACATTTCTCCGTTTTTTGTAACATCTGTTGGTGTTTTTAAAAAATATTACAGCCTTTATTACAGATATAATTAAAAATAATAGAATATGTATCTTGAGAATATGTACCTACTTTAATCACATGCATTCTACCCATCAGTAAGCTATATGGACTGTGGTGGCTTCATGGCAGAGAGTCTCCTTCTGAGCCTAGAACCAAAAGTGCTGCAATTCCATAAGAAAACCTGTTCTCAAGAGACACAAAAGTTTTTGGATAAGATTTCCATAAGGCTCTGAAGTTTTGGATGCTTTTATAAACTAAACCTAAATTCTGAAACCTCTTACATTTTTCTCATCATTATATATAGTATGTGACACTGATTTTTTGTCCTATCAACACTAGATGATAGTTGTAAGAATCTTGGGTTGAACTTCAGCTGGTTTAATTAGCATAGCTCCATTGAAGTCAATGAAGATATGTCAAAGGTGACATACAGCCACTGACGGTGTGGTCTTCTGTTCTTTATAGCCCTTTCTTTTTAATGATATGGGATACATTTTCCAAATAGTGCATACCTTAAATAATGTGTTCCTGCTCTTCTCACAATGTCCCCTTCATCACCACACACAGTATAACCAAATCTGTTTTGCAAATTCTAGAACAACCCATTGCATTAAATGTGTATGTCCAGAACATGCATTACATGATATTTCTTCCTTTCGATTTGACAGTCTTTTCAAGATTGAAGTGCTAATGTTCAAATCTATAAAGGGTAATAAGTGTCCTCTACTGCCACTAAATAAGAGTCGAGGGCACTCTCCATTTCACAGGATTAGACCCAGATGTTTACAGTTCTTTGGTGTGTTCTCAGAACAGTGAGGGGGTTATTCTTAACCCATTGAAAATCAATGACAAAATCTCCCAGGGACTTTAATGAGCGAAGGGTCATGTCCTAAATTTGCAAGGGAGCAGGTAACCCAGGCAGACTGAATCATATTAGTAAAGTGCCCGATCCTCCTCTCATTTCACTGGCTTCAAACTAGCTTTTATGAAGTTACTCTGTTTATGCCAATGTTAGAGGAGAATTAGGTTTTGTTATCTGTGCATAAATCTATTAAACTCTATTTTTCACTTCTCACTCATACCCATGTTTGCTTTATTCCAGTAGCTTTAAACAAAATCAGAGTTCTACAGCAACACTTTTAGCCAAGAAGTGCCTGTAAATTTTCAAGCTCTATCTTAATAAAGATAAATACAAAGGCATACAACACTTTTCAGTAGTATCATAAATAAATAAATACCAACCCTCACATTTTCTTCTCACAAGAGTGTAATGTTAAATCCTCCACTTGTGTACCACTCACCTTACGTCTCTGCTTTGGCTTCCAACCAAAAACTGTATAAATAAGTGTGTAAATTGTGTATTTGTGCTTCAGTGCACTCTGTACTAAAAGAACAACAAAATCCTTAGAAATAACATGGGTCACACTCTTTTAAGTGGCAGCTGCTCTGAAATTGTATAATTTCCTGAAGGCTTTCTAGTTTTTTTGCTTTATTGGATGACAGTTGTTTTCCTTTACCTTGCATCCATTATATTATATCCATTAAATGCTGTATTAAATATGGCAAAGATATAAATGTTATACTCTTATAAAGAAGTGATTTTTTATATCTGAAGTGGAGATGTACCTTTTAAAAAGGGTTAATACCATCACAGAGCTAGTCCCCAACAGGGAAAAAAAGTTAGCTTAAAGGCTAACTTAATAAATCATTTAAAATAAAAATATAGGAGGACCATTGTCTCAGACAGGAGAAGTCCCTTTGCAATAAAACAGATGCCTTTAAGTTATTAGATGACTCTTGTTGGGTTGAAAGATAATCAAAGTCAAGGTAGCATTGAGGCCTAGTAAAGTTGTTGTTTCACATGGTTCAACATTGTTCCTAAAAACATGTGGCTTTCAGTGTATTGGGTCTGAGGTGTAAACAGAGAGCTGGATTCGTAAGCACCTCCTCTAGAGATTGGCAAGCTGGGCAGTTCAGAGAGAGCATCTCATCTCTTCTGAAAGACAGACACAGAATCATCTAGAACATAAGACAGTCTTGGCTATCGGCTTCTTTATACAAGTCTGAGTTGCACTACTTTTGTTGTTAAAAATCTACTCCTATGCAAAGCCTATGCATGGAAACTATCTTGCTGAACAGAAAAGTAGATTACCAGCATTTATTTAGCCTGTAACTATGTATTTTATTCTCTTAAAAACAATACCCCACTTCCCAGGCTCCAGTATAATAGCTGCTCAGCAACACGGCCTGAATCCTGTCCCCACTCCTCTGTGTCCACTGTGGGCCCTGAAGAAGCAGACCTGGAATCCTTCTACTGTTGAAAGGGGAAGCACAAGATGTAGGGATCTGGGAAGGGAGTCTGCACCCTCTCTGCACTGTGGAGGGCTCTTGTGCGGAGCGGAGAACAGGGGCAGGGCTGATTGATCTGATAGAACTGCTTCATCTGCAATCCCCACCCCCCCCCCCCGCTGCCTGAAGGAGGGGGAGTTCATGAGCCGCATGAGCCACTGCATTCTTGAGACTGCAAGTGCATCACAGATTGAATCAGCTTCTGTTGCTGCACAGCCTGGAAGGAAGGATTCCTTCCTCTCTAGCCCTTGTTCCTGGACACTTTGACTGTGGTGCTGGTTCTAGGGTTTGGCCTCCTAACATCGCTAGAAAGTATAAGTAATTATCTCATTTTCTTTAGAAGCTGAAGAGCCAAAGCAGGTCCTTCAGGAGTACTGAAAGGGAGAACGTGTTCCTGAGGAGTGATCCTATGGTAAAGATCAGCATATTATACTGTACATTTATTCAACAGGCTCAGGGAAAATGCCCAACAAGGGTTTCAATGGATAACTGCCATAACTTACAAGAAAAAGAGCCAAATCGCCTTTATATATTCCAGTGTTCAATAACTATGCAAGTGAACATCTAGTCTATGAGAAGCAAATCTTGATAAAAATGAAAAATATACTGGGAGAAATCCTGACCCCACTGAGACAAAAACTTAGATTGAATTCTATTAAAAAAAAAGGAGTCCTTGTGGCACCTTAGAGACTAACAAATTTATTTGGGCATAAGCTTTCGTGGGCTAAAACCCACTTCATCAGATGTGTGCAGTGGAAAATACAGCAGGACCATATATACACAGAGAACATGAAAAAATGGGTGTTGCCATACCAACTGTAATGAGACCAATTAATTAAGGTGGGCTATTATCAGCAGGAGGAAAAAAAACCTTTTTTTAGTGATAATCAGGATAGCCCACTTCAAATAGTTGACAAGAAGGTATAAGTAACAGTAGGGAGGAAAATAGCATGGGGAAATAGTTTTTACTTTGTGTAATGACCCATCCACTCCCAATCTTTATTCAAGCCTAATTTAATAGTGTCCAAATTAATTCCAATTCTGCAGTTTCTCGTTGGAGTCTGTTTTTAAAGTTTTTTTGTTGGAGAATTGCGACTTTTAGGTCTGAAATTGGGTGACCAGGGAGGTTGTAGTGTTCTCCAACTGGTTTTTGAATGTTATAATTCTTGATGTCTGATTTGTGTCCATTTATTCTTTTGCATAGAGATTGTCCAGTTTGGCCAATGTACATGGCAGAGGGGCATTGTTGGCACATGATGGCATATATCACATTGGTAGATGTGCAGGTGAACAAGCCTCTTATGGTGTGGCTGATGTGATTAGGTCCTATGATGGTGTCCCTTGAATAGGTATGTGGACAGGATTCTATGGGGCCAGGATCTCACCTACTAATTTACTCAATGATTGGGTATTTGTGAGGTGCTTGAATTTCCAGAGCAGTTATGTTAGAGCTCAGAGAAGATGAAAGAATATTGGAGCTCAGATACCGCACTATAGGTATAATGATAGTATTGCTATGTTCTCTCTCCATGTTTCTGAATGGGTACAGTGTACTATTCTCAAAGGGCCAACATTCTACCTTCACAGACATGCATGCAGCTCCCATACACTTCTTACTTTGTGTGTGTACCATGTTTCTTCCTCTTTACCTATTCTCTCCTTAAAATCTCATAGTGCTATGAAGACAACATATATGTATTGCTTACATAACAGAAGACTAAGTGTTCATGGATGCGTGCCTTGTGTGTATCCTTTTTGTTAGTGAATGTGATAATGGAAACCAATGGAGATAGTTAAGGAACCAATTTTATATAAGTCAACCAGTCATGCAGACTGTCCCTCTTCAATGGTTGTATTACACCTAATCAAGCATTTAGTCTCCTTTTAATGCTTTACTTTCTGCCCACGAGTAATCCCATACAACTGGCCATGAGACCACATTGCATGATTTAAAAACATAGCAAACAACAACATTAAGGGAAAGAGTGCAAAAAAGATATACTTCACTGTGGCTTTTTGAGCAAAATACACATTTTATGTAGAAAAGGTTGCCAGGGTAAACATCTTTTTTAATAGACAACAAAATAAAAGCGAGAAGAGAACATGTACCCAGCTTGTAGGGAAGGAAGGAAACAACGCCGAGGCAAAAATACCTTAAGCATCAAGAACTGTGGCAATGTTTCAAAGTCCTTTTCTAAATGAAGCTCTGTACTTTGTACAATTAAGCCAAGATAATTTTTATTTATAGACTTTCTTCATATTTTTATGCAAATTCCTCAGATGCACAATAGTAAAAAAGGCCAGGAGAAAGTTGCTTTAGAAGTTCAGGAGAAAGACTACATAATACATCACATAAATACTAAATTGACTCAGCTATTTTACCAACCAAAAGAAAGGATTTCACTTTTTAAAGTACAGTTTTACTGTGAAAAATGACTAAAAATATCATGGTGTTCTGTGTTTTCTCTCATTGTTCACCTACTTATCAGATCAAACATATCAAGTGGGATCCCACAGGGGTCTGTTCTGGTTCAACTTCTGTTCATTATCTTCATAAATGATTTGGATAATGGCATAGAGGGTAAACTTATAAAGTTTGTGGACTATACCAAGCTGGGAGAGGTTGCAAGCACTTTGGAAGACAGGATTAGAATTCGAAACGATCTTTACAAACTGGGGAAATGGTTTGAAATAAATAGGATAATATTCAAAGAGGACAAATGTAAAATACTACACTTAGGAAGGAATATCAATTGCATAAAAACAAAATGAGAAATAGCTGCATAGGAAGGAGTACTACCGAAAAGAATCTGTGGGTTATAGTGGATCACAAAATAAATGTGAGTCAACAAGTAGTACTGTTTCAAAAAAAAAGCACACTTTTTATTCTGGGATATATTAGCAGGAGTGTTGTAAGCAAGACACAAGAAGTAATTTTTCGACTCTACTCAGTGCTGATAAGGCCTCACCTGGAGTACTGCGTCCAGTTCTATGCACCACACTTTGGGAAAGATATGGGCAAACTGAAGAAAGTCCAAAGGAGAGCAACAAAAATGATAGTAGGTTTAGAAAATGTGACATATGAAGAAAGATTTAGAAAGAATGGGATTGTTTAGTCTGGACAAGAGAAGACTGAGGGGGAACATGATAACAATCATCAGGTATGTAAAAGGTTGTTATAAAGAGAAGGGTGATAAATTGGTCTCCTTCTCCACTAAGGACAGGACAAGAAGTAACAGGCTTAAACTGTAACATGGTGGGATTTGGGTTGGACATTAGGAAAAACTTAACTGTATGGGTAGTTTAACACTGGAACAAATTATCTAGGGAGGTTGTGGAATCTCCGCCATCCGAAGTTTTTAAGAACAGGCTAAACAAACACCTGTCAGGGGTGGTCTAGATAATATTTAGTCCCATCTCAGTGCAGGAGACAGGACTAGATGATCTCTCAAGGCCCCTTCCAGTTCTACATTTCTATGATTTACAACTAGCAATGCAATCTCATTGGTCTAGGCTGTAATCTTACAATCCAGACAGAGTAGAGAGCTCTTCTTAGCTGTACAACCCCAGGAGAAGGGCAGGAACCAATTTTGCTCCAAAAGAAAAATACTCTGTACTGGGTCCAAGGTGCAGGCTGGAGCACTGACAGAGAGCCCCTGCCCTTGCTCACTTATTCCCCAATCCCTTGTGTGGTCAGTGGAGTAGCAGCCTGGCTGCAGGTGCTATCCACCCCATGCAGGCTCATGCAATACAAGTAACCCACAAAGATGCATAAGGAGGCTCCTTACGCCTTCCCCCCACTTACTCCTTGCATGGGCATACAGTGAGGTTTATGATGGAGCCCATTGTTTTCAGTGAAGTTGTACATGTGTATCACAGACAGAATAGTCTTGCAATTATATTTATTTAGTAATTATTGAGAGTAATGCTTACTGAGCTAGTGAGATGGGTTTGCATCAGGAGGTTTCCTCCAAGTGAAAGGACTTCTTTGTGATATTACCTCCAGGTGTTTCAAGCAGGAGTGTCAGCTATTCAGGAGTCCATACTCTTCTAACTGAGTCAGGTTTAGTTTAATGTTACTGACCCAGAGGGAAAAGCATGACTTAGTAAGAACACTAAATCCTCAACATAAAGGTGCTGTGCCGCTGGAGGTATTAGATTGAATTATGCTTCTGGTGTAAGCACTTCACTGATAGTTCAAATCACTTACTACCCACACCAGGGCTGACTATTCTGCTGGCTTTGGGGTAAGATGTAAAGCAGAGGTCCTGACTGCTTATGGGCATTAAGGAGCCCGTGGCATTTTTCTCTTGAGGAGTGCTGTTAGCTGCGTTGCCCTGGCCAAATTCTAATTTTGGTAATTTTACATGCAGCTTATCTAAGATTACTCCTGTGATTTCTAATGGATAAAGTACCCATAACTTTCCATTCAAAACTGTTGTAAAGTATTGCTTTGTTCTGTTAGTTACCATATTTCACTCCCAAAAGTGGCTGGAATTCAATGGTGTGTAAAGTTACTCCTATGTAGTTTGCAAAAACCAGTGTTTAAATTGTTTGTGTCCTTTTGGCTCAAAAGTGTAAATTCATTATCCTCATTATCATTGTATTCAAGTCTATGTTATTGAAGTGTTAATGGCTCCAGTCTGTAAGAATGTTCTGGAAAGTGAACTTTCAGCTATACGGCTGAAATAAGGACAGACGTTGCTGTAACCATTATTAAAATATAACATACAAAATGTATTCCTTAGTTTATAATTCCACAGCAAAAAACATTCCTCACTTTAACCAGCAACATGAGTCTATGCTCACTGAATTCTCTGGTCTAAAATAAAAGGGTATTATCAGCCGTTGCGGGGTATATACTGTATTGTTGCACAATCACTTAAGTCTTTCACAGTATACTTAAAGTCTAAACAATAAAAACAGATAAATAGAAGAAATGTCAAACTGAATTCTGGGTAATTATCAGATCAGTATGCTTTTATGCAATTTCCATCACTTTGAATTTTAAATCACCTTTTAAAGGCCACTAAAGCATTCTTGCAAATTAGTCTGCACTCCAATTAATGCACTCAACATGACAATAAGACCAGTTTCAGCTTGGCTAAGCAGACCAGTCAACCAGGAGGATGTGACTTGCGGACTTGGAGAGCCTGTGCTTCCACCTTTCCCCCCACCCCCCTTCACAGCAGCTTAGGTCCAATTAGGCCAGTTAATCTGTCTAAAATCAGTGGAAAGGAAGGGTTTTTCTAATAAAATTGAAGCACAGTTTGGGAGGACACACGAAATACAAGCTACTTTCTGCAAAAGACAAGAAATCCATGATTTCCCTTAGCCATATATCTCAAAGAGGTGCTTATTCTGGTCGAGGCCAAACTATTTTTTCCATGGGATTTTTAATTTTAAGAGACCTTTTTGTGACATTTGTTCACATATAAAGGGTTTCTCTTTTGTCTATTTATTTTTCATACTGTGCTCATTTTTGACATCCATTAAATTTTATAAGAGTAGACTGCAAGCCGTAGTGATGAGAAATGCCAGGTTGTATTACAAGAAAATGTTCATAAATAGAAATGACTTTGTATTTTCAATCAAGAAGTAAATAATACTTGCATGAATATATAGGTGTTTGAGTAGCCTAATCTGCAATTTTGGAAGGAAAATTGAAAGGGGGGGATTACAAATGTATGTGCATATATGGAACACACTTTAACAAGTTAATATATAACACTCTTGCAGCATGGATAAAAGGTTTTGTAAAATATTTAGCATACCCCACTCCAGAAAAGGGAAATATTAAACCTCCTTATCATTATCACTGGTGCATATGAACTATATTGTATACATGCATGCACACATCATAGCGTTAAGACTTTTTCATTTCTATTGTAAATCACCTAATTTATTTGATTCAATTTTCTGTGTAAAATTCTAAGATGTCTGTTTTCAACAATATAAGATGAGAAACATTCAATCAGATGCAAGAAAAACATATGATGGGCTTTTGAATTGCTTTCATTTCTCCTAAGATGTAAACTTATCTTCTCTTCGACTGTTGCTTTATTCTTATATTCTTATATCAGGATTTCTTTTGGATTTAGTGCCCGTAGCTCACCAACAGCACCTAATGTGGTGGCAGCCAAAGATATTACTTTACAATCACCACAGCAAAGTTGTATAACCCAGAAATTAATGAGACAGTTGGGTAGCAGTATTACAAAATAAAGGCTATGGAAAAGATCTATGGAATTTATTAGGGATGAAATCAGTAAGTTAGCTCACGAAAGTTTATGCTCAAATAAATTGGTTAGTCTCTAAGGTGCCACTAGTACTCCTTTTCTTTTGAAGTTTCTATAGAAATTCAATGATGATAAATAGAAGTTAATCTAAACAACTATAGGATTTAATAAATAGTAACATACTACCTAGCTCTTACTTAGTGCTTTTCATCCATAGAGCTCAAATAGCTTATAAAGAATGTTCTCTTGTCTATTGGTTTTATGTACATCTTATACTGATAGGGATACAATTTTCTATTAAATTCTGTAGGATGCTTCTAAAACCCTATAGAAAAATTATGATTTTTTAAAAAAATGTATAGGACCTCTCTTCAAGGGAATACACTGGAAAGAGCACTGATCACTCCTTTCATTGTTACCAGTGGATGATAGCTAGTGAAGCTGCCATTTTTATGAAAGACATGGAAACTCATTGCTTATAATCATTTGAGGGACAGAGTCATGGCTAGAACTGCTCTGAAAATGGAATATCCATTCCACAGGAAATTCTGACATTTCAAGATTTCCTTTCATCCCATATCAGAATGTCAAAATTTACTGTGAAATTAAAATTTTAAAAATGAACTTATTGAAATGAAACATTTTGGATCTCATTTTGACTTTAATATACAGTATTGCACTATATACAAGTTAAAACAAATGTTTTGCCCTTATGAAAATAACACATTTTGATAATTTCCCATTGAAAACTTCAACAAAATTGATGCATTTGGGCAAAATGTTCTGATTTTGTCAAATCAGCATTTTCCACTGGAAAACTTAAACATTTTCCACCGGAAAATTTAAACCAGCTCTAGTCATGGCCTTGATCGTCATATGCAATTCAATTTTGCATAGGTAGGGAGCATCATATCCTTCCAAGTTATAGGTGCTATATAACATGCCAATCCTTTATTTGTTGAGTGATAACTAACCTATATTTAAGTATTACCAATAAAAATAATACACATTAAAATTTACACCAAGAAAGAAAGATCTTGTTGTTTTCAGCACTTAAGTGTTTGCAATGTTCTCTGGGCCAGGGTCTGGTGGGCCTAATGGCACAAACTTACTTTCAAAACACTGTACAACATAAAATCATAGAAATGTAGGGCTTGTAGGGACCTTGATAGGTCATCAGATCCAACCCTCCCACACTGAGGCAGGATCAAGTAAACCTCGGCCATCCCTGACGTGTTTTTCCAGCTTGTTTTTAAAAAAGATTCCAATGATGAGGAATCCACGACCTCCCTTGGAAGCCTATTCCAGAGTTTAACTATGCTTATAGTTAGAATTTTTTTCTAATATCCATCATACATTTCCCTTGCTGCAGATTACGCCCAGTACTTCTTATCCTACCTTCAGTGCATGCAGAGAACAATTGATCCTTGTCCTCTTTATAACACCCCTTAACATATCTGAAGATTAACAGCCCCCCTCCCCGTCTTCCTTTCTCAAGACTAAACATGACCAGTTTTTTAATCTTTCCTCACAGCTCAGGTTTTCTAAACCTTTTATCATTTTTGTTGCTCTCCTCCAGACGCTCACCAATTTGCTCACATCTTTCCTAAAGTGTAGCGCCCAGCACTGGACACAGTATACCAGCGGAGGCCTTGCAAATTCCGAGTAGGGCAGGACAGTTACCTTGTGTGTCTTACATACAACCCCAGAATATTAGCCTTTGTGGCAACTGCATCATATTGTTGACTCATATTCTATCTGTGATCCACTACCAGCCCCATATCCTTTTCTGCAATACTAGTGCCTAACCAGTTATTCCCCATTTTGTAGTTGTGCATTTGATTTTTCCTTCCTAAGTATAGTACTTTCACTTATCCTTTTGAATTTTATCTTGCTGATTTGAGACCAATTCTCTAATTTGTTAAGGTCATTTTGAATTCTAATCCTGTCCTTCAAAGTGCTTGCAACTATGGTGTTGTTTGCAAATTTTAGAAGCATACTCTCCATTCTATTATCAAAGTTATTAATGAAAATATTGACTAGAACTGGACCCAGAACTGACCCCTGCTGGACCCCACTAAATACACCCTCCCAGTATGACAGTGAAACACTGATAACTCCTTTGAGTATGGTCTTTCAACCGGTTGTTCATCCACCTTATAGTAATTTGATCGAGACTACATTTCCCTAGTTTGCTTATGAAAATATCATGTGGGACTGTATCAAAAGCCTTATTAAAATCTAGATATATCAGGTCTACTGCTTCCCCCCATCCACTAGGCCAGTAACTGTGTCAAAGAAGGAAATTAGGTTGGTTTGGCATGATTTTTTTTTGACTGATATTCCTTATAACCCCTCTAAGTGCTTACAAATTGATTGTCTAATAATTAATTCTCACAACTCCAGCAGAAGGATGATAAATATCTCCATTTTACAAAATTGTGGCATAGAGAAGTTAAGTGCCTTGCACAGGGATATGTCACTGGCAGGGCCAGAATTAGAAGTTCAGAGCTCTTTCCCTGTGCTGGACACACAAGTTCTTGCTGCTTCTTACTGAAACCTTACTACCCCTCTTTGTTAACAGCTTCCAAGTCACTTTCCTTGAAGTTACAAATTTGACACCTGGCTCACAGAGCTTCTTGAATTCCATGAAGAGGGAAGAATGAGTATTTTTATGTGGACATTAAAGTATCTTACTGTCATGCAGTAGTTTATTTGCTGTTATGCAATTGCATACTCCAAGTCAAAGAATATGTCATCACACAGTTCCAATTCCTCATCTATAAAGGGTGCTACTGTTGTATTAATAATAGAGAGGAAGATTTTTTTCCTTTCTTGTCCAGCAGACAAAACAGTGAGATTTGTGAAGGGCAATCTACCAGAAACTACAGCTAGACTTGGCAGAATTTGATTTTTTTAAAAATAATTTTTAGAGATAATATTGATGTTTATTTTTAAGCATTTTCTCAATTTGCAGCTATTTAAATTTTCCATAGTTGCAGAACATTATGGGGTTATCAGACAATAATTATTGAATTACAGTAGAGATTGAGATTCAAAAAGTTAAAGCTTTAGAACCATTAAAACACAAATTCTAAACATCACAAATATACAAAATAAATAATCTTAAATCAAACTCTAATAAATTCTCAAGCAGCATTTTTCTTACTTTGCCTATCTGTTCGTTTTTATTAGCAATGGAAATATTTTTTCAGTTTGTGTGTGTACAGTGAAATTGATCCTTACCGATACTTACCAATAAATAGCTAATCCTTCCAAGCCTAGCTACAGCACAAATGCCTTTGTCACTGTACTACACCTCCTAGAAGAAGTAGCAGATATCCCTGAGGTTGTATGTAATGTCAGGCTTGTTTCTGCGCAGCCAGAAACAGTCAGAAATGCAAACCTTAGCCCATATTTTTGAAGAAAGTGTATTTCCTAGCAAAGACTAAGTCATGTAGACCTTCAGTGCCAGGTTTCTCCATGCTTTCTGTGTAAGACTTGATGTTGTCTGGCAATTTGGGATTTATATAAGCCTCTAGGCTGATCAGCTCGACAAGCACTGACCTTGTCACAGTCAACCTTTATCCATCTTTCCCCAAGCTTTCCATCTCTTTGAGCCACAGTGAAGGGCTAATTTCCCAACTATCATTGAGAGCTGCTAGTTGTATATCCAGATATCTATATACACACAAAGTTTGTCTAAGAATTGCCTGCCCACTTGATCAGAGAGCAATTTTTCACCAATATCCATCAATTCAGTAGTGTCACCTACCATTCAGTCTCCTTTGCAGCAAGTTCCATCCTTCATTTGATTTAGTCCCATTACTATTATTATTGATAAGAGATGTTAGCTTAGTACTGATAATTTATATGGCATTTTAAAATATTTCCAGCCCTATAGAGTTTTTATATATTCTGAGTAATACAAGACAATCCAGACCGCCTATAATTCCACCTGTCCCTCTGCATCAAACATAGTCTCTTAATGTACCATAGCACAACTGACCTGCTTTGCAAACAATGCCCGCCTTGACACTTCATTCAATGATTTCTTTGAGTGACTCCATTCCTTTTCTCATGTCCCTTTTTGTTCACATACTATTAATGAACAGATTTTTTCTTGTCTCTTTGTTAATTGAAATTATTCCATAAGGTTGAAATTTGGCTCTGTGCAGAGGGCCAGCACAAGGCCCATGTCGCTCTTATGTTCTCAAAATATAGCATACAGCCCTCTAGATGGGGTTAAATTTCACCTTGAACGTTTTGTGTGATCAAATTTCAGTGTATTGATCACTTGAAAAGTATTCTCTGCTCCTATTGCTTTAAGTAATCACAATTTTCTAGTCACATGGTAAGATTGGTCTCTTTTGTCACATTTTTATTATCTCTGTTACATGGCTGGATAGTTGGAATCTTCATGAACATGAGGAAGGCTTGATTAAGTCTCGTGTTGTGCAGTTGTCAAAGTGTACATATACACAATGTGTACATTATGCTCTCAGAATAGGATTTAAGTTAGCAAAGGGTGAGTTTCACATTTAATTTTAAAGATTACTTTAGTAGCAGCATTTTAGACAGAATGGAAAGGTGAGACGTGAGAAAGAGTGAAGCCTGTGGTGATCAGGCTGACCAATAAGTAATACCTTACTCCCCAAGTAATCCTATTGACTTCTGTGGGACCACACATGAAGGAAGGTACTACTCAGTGTAAGAATATTACAATCTAGTCCTAAACGTTTATTTTAAAAGTATATAGTCTTTTTTCTCTTGTGATTTCTCTTTGCTAACTTGACACTTTTTATTGCTTTCCTTGTTTATGGTAAAAAGAAAAGGAGTACTTGTGGCACCTTAGAGACTAACCAATTTATTTGAGCATGAGCTTTCGTGAGCTACAGCTCACTTCATCGGATGCATACCGTGGAAACTGCAGCAGACTTTATATATACACAGAGAATATGAAACAATACCTCCTCCCACCCCACTGTCCTGCTGGTAATAGCTTATCTAAAGTGATCATCAGGTTGGGCCATTTCCAGCACAAATCCAGGTTTTCTCGCCCTCCACCCCCCCCACAAATTCACTCTCCTGCTGGTGATAGCCCATCCAAAGTGACAACTCTCCACACAATGTGCATGACAATCAAGTTGGGCCATTTCCTGCACAAATCCAGGTTCAAGAAACCAGCAAAACTTTAGACAGCTACATAAGAAAACCTTATAAAATATTCTTCCTGGCTTACTCCAGCAGAGTTTACCAAAGGAGGAGGCAATCTACTCCACAACATTTAATTTAGAAAAAAGAAAAGGAGTACTTGTGGCACCTTAGAGACTAACCAATTTATTTAAGCATAAGCTTTCGTGAGCTACAGCCGCTCACGAAAGCATATGCTCAAATAAATTGGTTAGTCTCTAAGGTGCCACAAGTACTCCTTTTCTTTTTACGAATACAGACTAATACGGCTGTTACTCTGAAACCTGTCATTTAATTTAGATTAGCTGCGGTATGTAGTGAACATGCATTGTATTACGGCTATCATTGTTGCTGGTCTTTCAGTTACTCTGTTCCAAGGCAGAAATATAACTCAAATTATCCATTAATGTACCACAAAAAGGAAAGAAATAATTAAAACAATCGAATGCCAAGTTGCCAAAACATTTCATGGATGATTGGGGAAATCAGATATAAGTGTGTGGCTACCCAAAGGCTACTGCTACCAAAGGCTGTGATAAAATATCCACTGTACTGTACAATATGTTGTAACAGAAAATTTACTTAAAAATGAATGAAAGAACATGAAAGAAAAAACTTAGTGGCTGCCGTACATATACCTAATTACAAAGAAGAACCATTCAGTGAAATGCAATTAAACTTTTAGATAGATCAAAGCATTCTTCTGCAATAAAAGAAAGAATTATTTCTGCTATATAGTTAAACAGTATAACCAAAATGTACTTATTAGGGAAGAGCAAGAGTACTATAAAACAAAATGGGAATTACAGAAGGGATTTTACATGGTTTGCCTTGTGCATCAGCTAGTGCAAGTATGATACACAAACTGATGCAGTTATCCAGACCTACCAGTAACGCAAAATCAGCTACGCATCAAGGAAACTAAATGTCATCCAAACATTCACAACTAGGGTGACTAGACAGCAAGTGTGAAAAATCGGGACGGGGGTGGGGGGGGTAATAGGAGCCTATATAAGAAAAAGACCTCAAAATTGGGACTGTCCCTATTAAATCGGGACATCTGTTCACCCTATTCACAACATCAACAAAATCTGAAACTATTTTGCACACTGATATACAGTAGTGTATGTATATACCAGGAGTGTATTATTAAATGCATGCTATGAAAAACAGTATATTAAACGCTACATATGTGGTCAAGAATTATTTCCAGTTTCTAAAGAAGCTGCTAAGTGTTGTCCTATGTGAGCTTTTAGATGATATGCTTCACATTAGGAGGGCGGGTGGTCTAAAGCAAAGAAATAGGTGCCAGGTCACTAGTTCTTATTGAAGCTGAGCTACTGACTTGCTGTGTAACCTTCGGCAAACCACTGGACCTCCCAGTGCCTCAGTCAATCCAGCTGGAAGATGGGGTTTAAGAAAAAACACACACACCTCATTTAAAGCCAAACAGTGCAGCTGAGCAGAGCATTGCTGCACAAATATATGACATATCTATTAAAAGGAAATAAGACTTCAGGAATCTAATGGTGAGTGTGTTGTTTCAGAACCAACAGTACGAATGCTGGAGTGGAGAAACTGAAAGGGAAAGAAATGTTAATTAGCACTCTCAGGAAAAATGGTCTCCATAAACACTCCTCCCAAACCTGAGCGAGCCAAAGAGCTTTACACATCAGAAAAACTGAATCACAGCAAATGGAAAGATTAAAAAGAAGCTCCACATAAAAATCAAATCTATAAGCTGAAAGGGTGATAATATAATACACAGTGAAGCTGAAAGAGATTTTTGATTTGTTTCTGTAAAAGCAGAAAAGTTTTCTAATGCTGTCATTTCCCCTGTATAGTATATGTACAGTTTAATATGTTTACTAAATTACATGCTGCTTCATGTTTATAAAATGATAACATTCTAAATAACTCATCACAAAAGAAACAGTTGCTTTTGAGTAAAAAACACTGGTATTATATATACACAGTTTTTCATTTTTAACCCGCATTAGAGGTGTCCACATCATTCCTGATAGACTATTTGGTTTATAAGATTAGGAAATTACAATGACTGCTAAATCATAGTGCAATACGATAAAATAATAAATAATTTTGGTTTAAGGTGAAACATAACTTTGCAATAATTATTCTCAGCTTGTAAATGGTGTCTATCTATAACCAACCAAGCATATAACAAGATGAAGATGAGACTTATTTTCACTTCATTTCACTTCTTTGTAATTGACAAGATCTCACTGGGTGTCAACTTTAAAATATGACAAATCCCAAATCTTAGAGGATCCAATTCAATAGTTCACCTCTCTAAACTGTTTGCCAATTAATCTACATTTTCAAGTGAGTCAGGCATGAAATATAAGATGACATCTATATTAAAAATATTAATTTCTTTGTCTTTTTTCTGAAATCAAAGACAAAAGGTAGCTTTACATTCAGCTTGTTAAAATGAGATGAATTATAAATGTGTAAACGTACATTATACCATATTTTAGAATTTTTCCTTATCTTGTTTTCCTGTTTTGTTCCAACACATGCGTCCGTTTCCATTCTCCTAACCCCTCTCCCCACCATTGTATGGCTGATACTGTATGGTAATTAAACTCAAGCTACTTCAGACGACACACTCTGAACCATAATAAATATTGTTCCAGCAATGTGTAGGCCTAGACTTACAGTAAAACCAGAAACAAATTAAGAGTTAAATGTTATATTTAGCCCACTTGGGTATGTCTACACTGGAATAAAAGACTAGCAGCCCAGTCACAGCTGGCCTGGGTCAGCTGACTCAGGGTTCGTGGGGCTCAGGTTTTGGGACTAAAAATTGCTGAGTAAACATTCAGGCTCAGATTGGAGACTGGGACCCTCCCCCAGCACAGGGTCCTGGAGTTTGGGCTCCAGCCTGAACCTGAACACCTAGACAGCAATTTTACAGCCCCGCAGCCTGAGCCCCATGAGCCCAAGTCTGCTGACAAGGCCCAGAAATGGGTGTTTAACTGCTGGGTAGACGGACCCTTCGTGTCTAATTATGAGCCTGATTCTGCTCCCGCTAAATTAATGGCAATATTCTCAGTATTTTAAATGGGTGTTGGGTCAGTGAGTGTTACATAGGACTGAAGTACTAGGCAGGTCATCCATGGTAAAGGTGGAAATAACATTTAGGAACTGGCCATCCCTAGGAGTTCTCAGCTTTGTTCTCATTTCTCTAGGCCATTTGGTCTCTGGAGCCACCATCACAGCCCAACTTCCTCTTTCTACTCACTGAAAACTCACAAGTACAAATCTCAGCAGCAAAAGGGCCTCTTGGGTTTCCGTTGCTGTGCTGCCAAAAAAGTGGAAGGAATCCTCCCGCTCTGGGTGTGGAACAGCTGCAGAGCTCTTTGGGCTGCTACAGTCCGAATCTGGCATCTCTGTGGAGGAGGGAGAGGTGGCATAGCAGCAGGTCTTGAGGATCGGTCATCCCCTCACTTGGTAAGCTGGGACATAGAGCCACTGTGGAGCTAGCTCCAGGCTGCACAGGGAATGTGTACGCTCCCGCATCCCCTTCAGACCACTTCTGCATACCAGAAGCACACTTGTCCTGCTGCCAGAGAAACCTCGGCAGTCACAGACTGTTCCCTAAGGGCCAGATTATTCACACTGAGCAGTACCTTCCTCCTTGAACAGACCCCACTGAAGTGATTAATTGTTTATGATTAATCTCCCATTTAGAGCTCGCTGAAATTTTATTCTTCATAACTTTTTTTTTAAATGAAAAATGGCATTTCAACCAAAATTCATTTTCATGGGAAACAAAAAAATCAACCCAAATAATTTTTTATTTGCTTTGTTTTTGTTTGTTTGTTAACAAATAACAACCCTCCCCACCCTCAAGTTTTCTATTAATTATTTTGGGGGGAGAGGGTCATAGGAAATTTTGAAAACCAATTTTTCCCAAAATGTCCAGCAAAAAAATGAAATGGGATTTTTGGCTCAGTTTAACTGCCATTTACATTAAACTGTCATCACTAGTACACTTTTCAATTGCCTTCATCAATGAAACTTGCTTCCACATAATAGCAGTGTGGTCTGCGTCTATCATGCAAGGAAGACGGCATAGAACAGCAATGACTACACAAGAACTTCATCATAACAGCATTTGGAAGGGAGGGATACGTATGTGGTTGTCCACGCAACATACCTAGCATGTGGTTACCCAATAATGTATTTTCCTCTAAGAGTATATCTACACTGCACTCTTCTTTTGGTGGCATGTAGAGGACCGATCCACATAGCTCCTCTAGCCTGCACATAAATAGCAGTATAAGCAGTGAGGCATGGTTTAGGCAAATAAAGACATGCTTGAAGGATGTAGCTATGTATGCAAATACATATGGTGCACGCTCTACTCGCCCAAGCTGCACTGCTATTTTTCACAGTGGAGTGTCCCCCTACCTGCCTGCTGCTGGAGACATTCTTCACTGCAGGAAAGACTTCGGCAGCAGGGAAAGGCTCTGCCAGCTCCCCACTGCTGAGCCTTACCCCGCCGTAGTAAAAGGCTCCAGCTATGGGGAAAGGGTCTGTCAGCTCCTCTTGCTGCAGCCTTTTCCCACAGCAGGGAGACACTCGGTCTCAGCCTTTCCCTGCTGTCTCCCCCTTCCCAGAGCCTTTTCTCACCTTTCACTGATACGTGTACGCAGCCTGCTTTTCACTGCGGTGGGTAGATACACATACACTACACTACAGTGGTGTGTAGTGTAGATGTAGACAAAGAGAATAAAAACTTGTTGATGGCTATTGCTTCAAGTTTTCCTTGTAGTAACCCACTCCAGAGGTGAACTATCCTCTGTAAAAAGAATTTTCACCTCAGCTCCTTTGCTAGTTGGCTCTATTTTAGTTTTTGGGTGATGTCTGCTTGTTAAGTTTGTGGCAACTATCTTCTTTGTGCCAGTGGAGGCCGATGAGAGCTGAACAGCACGGAAATAGGAAGGTTAGGCTCAAAACCAATTTACAGATGTGGTTTTGAGGGATCATGCTATATTTGACTCAAGAGCTGCCTATAGTTTAAAACCCTCGGATTTTTAATCTATAAGGGGGCTACGGGTTGCCAACCCTCCAGGATTGTCCTGGAGTCTCCAAGAACTCAATATTAGTCTTTAATTAAAGATTATGCCATGGGATGAAACCTCCAGGAATACATCCAACCAAAATTGGCAACCTTAAAGAGGGCCAGATTGCTTAATAACAAACGGTTTCAGAGTAGCAGCCGTGTTAGTCTGTGTTCGCAAAAAGAAAAGGAGTACTTGTGTCACCTTAGAGACTAACAAATTTATTTGAGCATAAGCTTTCGTGAACTACAGCTCACTTCATTGGATGCAACCATGAAGTGAGCTGTAGCTCACGAAAGCTTATGCTCAAATAAATTTGTTAGTCTCTAAGGTGACACAAGTACTCCTTTTCTTTTTTCTTAATAATGAAGTAAATCTGACAGCAGGTAAGCACATATATTCCATTTCTCTTTTCAGCAATAGAGGGAGTGTCATAAATATAAAGGGAAGGGTAAACCCCTTTCAAATCCCTCCTGACCAGGGAAAAGCTCCTCTCACCTGTAAAGGGTTAAGAAGCTAAAGGTAACCTCGCTGACACCTGACCAAAATGACCAATGAGGAGACCAGATACTTTCAAAAGCTGGGAGGAGGGAGAGAAACAAAGGGTCTCTGTCTGTCTATATGCTGTTTCTGCCGGGGATAGACCAGGAATAGAGTCTTAAGAACTTTTAGTAAGTAATCTAGCTAGGTACGTGTTAGATTATGATTTCTTTAAGTGGCTGAGAAAAGAATTGTGCTGAATAGAATAACTATTTCTGTCTGTGTATCTTTTTTGTAACTTAAGGTTTTGCCTAGAGGGGTTCTCTATGTTTTTTAATCTAATTACCCTGTAAGGTATCTACCATCCTGATTTTACAGAAGTGATTTCTTTACTTCTATTTACTTCTATTTCTATTAAAAGTCTTCTTGTAAGAAAACTGAATGTTTTTTCATTGTTCTCAGATCCAAGGGTTTGGGCCTGTGGTCACCTATGCAAATTGGTGAGGCTTTTTATCCAACATTTCCCAGAAAAGAGGGGGAGCAAGTGTTGGGAGGATTGTTCATTGTTCTTAAGATCCAAGGGTCTGGGTCTGTAGTCACCTAGGCAAACTGGTGAGGCTCTTTACCAAACCTTGTCCAGGAAGTGGGGGCAAGGTTTTGGGAAGTATTTTGGGGGGAAAGACGTTTCCAAACAGCTCTTCCCCAGTAACCAGTATTTGTTTGGTGGTGGTAGCGGCCAATCCAAGGACAAAGGGTGGAATATTTTGTACCTTGGGGAAGTTTTGACCTAAGCTGGTAAAGATAAGCTTAGGAGGTTTTTCATGCAGGTCCCCACATCTGTACCCTAGCGTTCAGAGTGGGGAAGGAACCTTGACAGGGAGCCAGAGAACTTCTTCTCCCAGCAAGCCTTCCTACCCTGGGATCTACACACTTAAAAATCATTTGCTCACTTAAACAACTACTCTGCCCTGTGTGGGTCCAAATTCCCGTTCATGTTAATGGAAAGGGTTCACAGGTCCTGAATCTGGGCCCTTGCCGCATCTGCAGCTCCACTCGATCGCTCTGCTAGAGACAGGAGAATTAAGAGTCCTAAGGTATTATGCTACAATAAAGGTATCGCCCACAGGAACCCAACTGGAAGAGCTCTAGGCTCCCTGATTGGGCCGAATACACTGTCTGAGCCAGAAAGAGACAGGGTCCAGATCTAATGGGGCACAAGTCCATGGGTCCAGATCTAATGCATTCAAGGCTGCTGAGGGAGTTGGCTGGTGTGATTGTAGAGTCAGTGGCCATTATCTTTGAAAATTTGTGGTGATTGGAGGAGGTCCCGGATGATTGGAAAAAGGCAAATATAGTGCCCATATTTTAAAAAAGGGATGAAAGAGAACCCGGGGAACTACAGACCAGTCAGTCTCACTTCAGTCCTCGGTAAAATCATGGAGCAGGTCCTCAAGGAATCCATTTTGAAACACTTGGAGGAGAGAAAGGTGATCAGGAACAGTCAACATGGATTCACCAAGGGCAAGTCATGCCGGACCAACCTGATTGCCTTCTGTGATGAGATAACTGGCTCTGTGGATATGAGGAAAGCGGTGGATGTGATAAATCTTGACTTTAACAAAGCTTTTGATATGGTCTCTCACAGTATTCTTGCCAGCAAGTTAAAAAAGTAAGAATTGGATGAAAGGTCTATAAGGTGGATAGAAAGCTGGCTAGATTGTCGGGCTCAAAGGGAAGTGATGAACGGCTCAAAGTCTAGTTGGCAGCCAGTATCAAGCAGAGTGCCCCAGCGGTTGGTCCTGGGGACAGTTTTGTTCAACATCTTTATTAATGATCTGGATGATGGGATTAATTTCACCCTCAGCAAGTTTGCAGAGGACACTACACTGGGGGGAGAGGTAGATATGCAGGAGGGTAGGGATAGGGTCTAGAATGACCTAGACAAATTGGAGGATTGGGCCAAAAGAAATCTGATGAGGTTCAACAAGGTCAAGTGCAGAGTTCTGCACTTAGGAGGGAAGAATCCCATGCACTGCTATAGGCTGGGGACCGACTGGCTAAGCAGCAGTTCTGCAGAAAAGGACCTGGGGATTACAGTGGACGAGAAGCTGGATATGAGTCAGCTGTGTGCCCTTGTTGCCAAGAAGGCTAATGGCATGTTGGGCTGTATTAGTAGGATCATTGCCAGCAGATCAAGGGAAATGATTATTCCCCTCTATTCAGCACCGGTGAGGCCATACCTGGAGTATCGTGTCCAGTTTTGGTCCCCCAACTACAGAAGGGATGTGGACAAATTGGAGAGAGTCCAGTGGAGGCCAATGAAAATGATTAGGGGGCTGGGGAATATGACTAATGAGGAGAGGCTGAGGGAACTGGGCTTATTTAGTCTGCAGAAGAGACTGTGAGGGGGGATTTGATAGCAGCCTTCAAGTACCTGAAGTGGGGTTCCAAAGAGGATGGAGCTCGGCTGTTCTCAGTGGTGGCAGATGACAGAACAAGAAGCAATGGTCTCAAGTTGCAGGGGGGGAGGTCTAGTTTGGTAATTAGGAAACACTATTTCACTAGGAGGGTGGTGAAGCACTGGAATGGGTTACCTAGGGAGGTGGTGGAATCTCCATCCTTAGAGGTTTTTAAGGTCTGGCTTGACAAAGCCCTGGCTGGGATGATTTAGTTGGTGTTGGTCCTGCTTTGAGCAGGGGTTTGGACTAGATGACCTAGTGAGGTCTTTTCCAACCCTAATCTATAATTCTAGAGGAACAAGGTGCAACAAGGTAGATTCTGGCTTGCTGCTGCTAATGATGCTGCCATTTCCATCTGATTCTCTGCTTCAACCCCAGTTCCTGAATTTGATCCTGCCTTGCTCCTGCCCTCTGCCTCACTCTGGTCCCAAAGCCTGTCATCCTAGTGACTGTGCTTCAGCTCAGACCTAGATTATGGCTCTTTGCTTCACGACTCACCACTGACCCTCAGTTTCAATTCCTGTTTCCTGTCTGACCCGGGGTCTAGCTTTCAGCTCTGACACCTGGCTCCTGATTCCAGATCTGCCCATTGCCCTCTGGTTCCTGACTACCAGCCTAGACCACCTTCATCCTAGTCACTGGCATTGGTCTTCCACAGGCCCTGGCAGTGGGCATAAATACGGAGAAATCTCAGGTTTCAGAGTAGCAGCCATGTTAGTCTGTATCCGCAAAAAGAAAAGGAGGATTTGTGGCACCTTAGAGACTAACAAATTTATTTGAGCATAAGAAATCTCAGTCTTTCCTAACCGCTGGATGTTGACCACTTCTCTGATGGCCCTCAATAAACTAGTCCTCATTTCTTCTTCCCTTTGATATTAACTGTCCCTACCAAATTCATTTATATCCACAGTTTGGTACATCTTGTTGCATGTTATTTGACCTAGCTAGTGATGAATATTGTCAGCAAGATTGACGTGAATAGAGATTTCAGAGCATTCTATTGGTAATTTCTCTAGGATACGCAATATCTACTCCTATTTGTCGGACCAGGGCCAGTTTTTTTAAACCAATTTAAAATTTCACCAACCATTACTTACTAACCCTGTATCTAGTCTTCAGTGTTCAAGGATCAAATGCCATCTTGATGTCCAAATAGATTATGTTTGTTGCTTCACCTTAAACCTTAGCTTTAAGAAATTCAAAAATTCCATTGTCAAATATTGTACAATGGACTGAAAATGAACTGTTTTCTGTTTCTACAAATGTTGTTCCAAACTTACAGAAAACCTACTTAACCATTGTGTAGGAATGCTATTGCAAACATGTTTTATGTTCTTTGCAATGCATGGCAGTACCCTGCAAGTGATATAATAGGATATTATACTTTAAACAATTCAAAGGCTCTGAAAAACAAAATAAAATGAGTTGGAAATTAGTCATACATGTTTTATAGATCTACAAATCAAGTTTTCAAGGGAATACTAGTATATTTCCCTCTATATGCTGTTAATCTCTCACTTGTAATTTGAGACCGCAAAGTATACTTATAAATGTGTGACTTTTACCTCAATGAACACTTGTGTGCACTCCCATTTTTGTGACCAATTGCACCTCTGTGGGAGTTTAAGCCTCATTTGGTGTTATCCCTACTTCAGCAATAATCACCATTCAGACTCAGTTTGGAAAATAATTCTCTCTCTGCTCCCTTTATTTTAGTATATTTTAAGCCAAATCAATTTTAAAAAATGCCCTTTTAAAAGTTATACATGTTAAATGTGGAGCCTTCATGCTTATATATATTTTTACCATCTCTTCAGTAATAAAGTCTAGTCATTTTGTACTTGTGGTCATTAAAGATTTCTTTGGAAGAACAGGAGTGTTAACCCCAGGGCACTCATCAGAGTTCAACTCAGATAATTATACTGAGCCTCTAAATTCCACCTGGAAAAGATATGCTTCATATTTTCCTTAATTGCACAATTTTGCATTGCACTTTTAAACAGGTACCACTTTTCAAAGCAGAAGTGGCTGTTCTATAGTGGTGGATATAGTGATCCCTATGTATATGGAAAAATAGTAGGAGATCATGTAAGTGAACACTGTGTCATAATGCAAACACACAAGGGGGCTGAGTTAAGGTTGCCCATGCAGCCTTAATTCTGACATTTCTATCATTTGAGTGCTTGACTTTCTAACCTTAACATTCTTTTAACTTACTGTTTTTTTAAAAAATGTATTTTTCTAATTACATATTCTGTATATATAAACAGACAAACAAACTGAAAGAAACCCCAAATTCCATTATGTGGAGCCATACGGACACTTGGACCAAACTTGGGTCAACAGCAGAGTTCAGACTTTTAGTTTCACAGCACAGACATATACCATTTAAGGTAATGTATCAACTAGCAGCAGTAGTGGGCTGTTATAGTCTATGTGGACCAAACACTAGAGGGAGAATAAGACACACATCTGCTAGGGGGTTTCACTGCCATTTGCTATAAACCCTTCTGCTCATGCACCCCCAGTTCTGTCTGCCTCTCCCCATATCTCTCTGTGCTTACATATGTTCTGACCACCCTGGCTCCTGTCCCACTCTCCCCATCTTCCTCTCCATTTTTCAAGCATCCAAATTTCAACCATCCACATGGCTGCTCTCTCCTCCTCTTCATCACTGCTGAGCATCACCACATGGGCGCTGTCAATACATGACAGTCTCCCTACTCTCTGTTCCTATATATGGCCCCCAGCAGCCAGGAGCTGCAATTGCAGGGAAAGTTCTGTTCAGCCCCAGGATCCCTGGAATACAGCATGGTCCATGCAGAGGGAATGTTTGGAGAATTTAGCTCCCAAACACTATGAGTCTCTGCTGAGCATGTGGGAACTGAGATATTTTGAAGGCTTTTACTTTGGCCAAATTTGGGTAAATTTTCACAGGAACTGCAAAAGGCACATCAGTGACACCAGTGATACATCCCCCTGCCAAATTTCAAAGGCATGCTTCAAAGCATGGATGTGCTAGAGCTTCTCAATGAAATAGTGGGGAAAAAATTAAGATGGGCAAAACAACATATTTTTCCCTGATCTCATTGTCAGAAATAGGTGAAGTATAAAACTTTTCCCAAAAAATTCAAACGCCCAGAATGGAAAATGACAGCTTGCATGATTAAAGTTTGGTTAAGTTATAAGTATGCTTGGCAGAATTAAAAAAAATATATCATTTCAACAGATAGTGTCAATGTTTATTTTAAGCTTTTTTCTATTTTTATTGACTGAAATGTTCAATAACACAAAATTATGGGTTTTAGCCATTTTTTTATTTGTATCAATTGAAATTTTCAATTTTGCAAAATTAGGTGGAGGGGATCAGAAAAAGGGGATCATACAATAATTATTTAATGACAGGAGATGCTGAGATTCAATAAGTTAAAGCTTCATAATGGTTAAAATGCAAATTGTAAACACCATATGTCAAAATAAACAAAATAAATATTCTTAAATCAAACTCTAATAAGTTTTGATGCAGCATTTTTCTTACTTTTCCCATCTGTAAATGTCTATACAAATATTTTTTCACTGGTTTGTGTATGTGTATTGTAAAATTCAAATTTATCAACATTTATCAATAAAAATCTAATCCTTCCAAGTCTAATTATAAGTAACTAAAAGTAGGCTCTTGTACTGGAAAGCATAGGGCAACCTTATTTATCTGCAGTGCTGATAGCTTCGCCTATAATAACAAATCTTTCTATTCACTCAGAAGAATAACTAATAAACAAATATAGTTAATGGTGATGAGGGCCCTAACTTCTTTGAAAATCCTGGCCTTTGTAGAATTAGTTCCTATGACTATAACAATCCTTGCAAGAACAGATTCCAGAGTATTATTTATTACTCTCCGCCAGTTACTCTTACAGCCATCTCAAGGAACCATTAGGAAAGGGATAGGTAACAAAACAGAAAATAACATAATGCCACTATATAAATCCCTGATGCGCCCACATTTTGAATACTGCGTGCAGTTCTGGTCATCTCATCTCCAAAAAGATCGATTAGAATTGGAAAAAGTACAGAGAAGGGTGAGGAGAATGATTAGAGGTATGGAATGTCTTCCATTAAAAAGACTGTGACTGTTCAACTTAGTAAAGAGATGCCTGGCAGGGATACGATAGTGGTCTATAAAATCATGGATGTTATGGAGAAAGTGAATAGGGAAGTGTTATTTACCCCTTGTTGCCAGGCCAAAAATAGAACTGGGTTCGAAAAACTATTAGATAAGTTCATGGAGGATAGGCCTATCTATGGCTGTTAGCTTAGATGGTCAGGGATGCAATCCCATGCTCTAGGTGTCCCTAAACCTCCAACTGCAAGAAGCTGGCACTGGATGACAGGGGGTGGATCCCTTGAAATTGCCCTGTTCTGTTCATTTCCTTTCAAGCATCTGGCACTGGCTTCTGTCAGAAGATAGGATACTGGGCTAGATCGGCCATTGGTCTGACCCAATATGGTCATTCTCATGTTCCTATAAGGATTTGTGCAGATGGACTTCAGCCATCAAGCACTCTTCTTCTAAAATCTTTGAAGGTGGGTACCATAAGAGGAAAAATAATATTAGATTCTCTGGTTTTGAACCTGATCCCTATAAAGTAGAAGAAAAGGATTTAGAAAGATTCCACTCTTGGTGGTAAATCTATCAAAGTTCTACATAAATCACAGGAAACTTCAGCCAGTTCTCTTATCTAAATTTCTCTCTCTCTCTCTCTGGTATTTAATCAAAGCAGAATCTACAGAACATCTTTAAAATCCTCCACAAAATATTCAGCAGAATTACTTCAGAAAAACTAACAAGATACTTCATAACAACAATTAAAATCCACTCACGTAAACCATCCAACTCTTTAGAGACATATAGCTTGATTTGTGAGGCTGCATAAGTCAGGCTGGTTCAGTATCATTATCCTAATAGATGGCAACCCTTGATTCCCCATAATTTACAATACATCAGTGTAAACCCTTTGTAAGAGACCATTTAATCAACAAGAAACGATCAAAACTAAGGAGCTTGAGGCTGCAGGCTGATGAGGAGCCATTGTCGTCAGCATTTGCTCAGCACTTGTGCAGAGAGGCTCAACATAGTTATTATATTTAATCATGTTTATTACAGTAGGGCCTAAGGGCCAACTCAGAATGGAACCCCATTGTGCTAGGTGCTGTACAAACACAGAGTAGAAGACAAGCCCTGCTCTGAAGAACTTACAACATAAATAGACAAGACAGACACAGGGAGGAGAAGGGGTAGGACCTATAAGCAGAGTGAACTATGTGACACAGCAAATGGCATGTGAGTTCTGTGATTTTTTTGGAGGGTGGGTTTAGTTAGGAGGGGCAAAGTTAAATGGAAAAGAAGGAAACAAGGTGTGGCAGAAGAGGTTAAGAGGGACAGGTGTGGAGTGAAGCTGAGGTGATGAGACTGTGAGGGAGGGGGAAGGGTGAGGGTTTGAGCAGGGATGAGGCTTTCTTCCGGCAACTCGCAGAAGTTACTAGATCGCAGGCCCTGGCTCTCATGGGAGACTTCAATCACCCTGATATCTGCTGGGAGAGCAATACAGCGGTGCACAGGCAATCCAGGAAGTTTTTGGAAAATGTAGGGGACAATTTCCTGGTGCAAGTGCTGGAGAAACCAACTAGGGGCAGAGCTTTTCTTGACCTGCTGCTCACAAACCGGGAAGAATTAGTAGGGGAAGCAAAAGTGGATGGGAACCTGGGAGGCAGTGACCATGAAATAGTAGAGTTCAGGATCCTAACACAATGAAGAAAGGAGAGCAGCAGAATACAGACCCTGGATTTCAGAAAAGCAGACTTTGACTCCCTCAGGGAACTGATGGGCAAGATCCCCTGGGAGAATAACATGAGGGGGAAAGGAGTCCAGAAGAGCTGGCTGTATTTTAAAGAATCCTTATTGAGGTTGCAGGGACAAACCATCCCGATGTGTACATAGAATAGTAAATATGGCAGGTGACCAGCTTGGCTTAACGGTGAAATCCTTGCGGCTTTTAAATACAAAAAAGAAGCTTACAAGAAGTGGAAGATTGGACAAATGACCAGGGATGAGTATAAAAATATTGCTCTGGCATGCAGGAGTGAAATCAGGAAGGCCAAATCACACCTGGAGTTGCAGCTAGCAGGAGATGTTAAGAGTAACAAGAAGGATTTCTTCAGGTATGTTGGCAACAAGAAGAAAACCAAGGAAAGTGTGGGCCCCCTTACTGAATGAGGGAGACAACCTAGTGACAGAGGATGTGGAAAAAGCTAATTTACTCAATGCTTTTTTTGCCTCTGTCTTCACGAACAAGGTAAGCTCCCAGACTGCTGCGCTGGGCATCACAGCATGGGCAGTAGGTGGCCAGCCCTCTGTGGAGAAAGAGGTGGTTAGGGACTATTTAGAAAAGCTGGACATGCACAAGTCCATGGGGCCGGACGCGTTGCATCCGAGAGTGCTAAAGGAATTGGCGGCTGTGATTGCAGAGCCATTGGCCATTATCTTTGAAAACTCGTGGCGAACGGGGGAAGTCCCGGATGACTGGAAAAAAGGCTAATGTAGTGCCAATCTTTAAAAAAGGGAAGGAGGAGGATCCTGGGAACTACAGGCCAGTCAGCCTCACCTCAGTCCCTGGAAAAATCATGGAGCAGGTCCTCAAGGAATCAATTCTGAAGCACTTACACGAGAGGAAAGTGATCAGGAACAGTCAGCATGGATTCACCAAGGGCAAGTCATGCCTGATTAATCTAATCGTCTTCTATGACGAGATAACTGGCTCTGTGGATGAAGGGAAAGCAGTGGACTTGTTGTTCCTTGACTTTAGCAAAGCTTTTGACACGGTCTCCCAAGTATTCTTGCCAGCAAGTTAAAGAAGTATGGGCTGGATGAATGGACTATAAGGTGGATAGAAAGCTGGCTAGATTGTCGGGCTCAACGGGTAGTGATCAATGGCTCCATGTCTAGTTGGCAGCCGGTGTCAAGCGGAGTGCCCCAAGGGTCGGTCCTGGGGCCGGTTTTGTTCAATATCTTCATAAATGATCTGGAGGATGGTGTGGATTGCACCCTCAGCAAGTTTGTAGATGACACTAAACTGGGAGGAATGGTAGATACACTGGAGGGTAGGGATAGGATACAGAGGGAGCTAGACAAATTGGAGGATTGGGCCAAAAGAAATCTGATGAGGTTCAACAAGGACAAGTGCAGAGTCCTGCACTTAGGACGGAAGAATCCCATGCACCGCTACAGACTAGGGACCGAATGGCTCAGCAGCAGTTCTGCAGAAAAGGACCTAGGGGTTACAGTGGACGAGAAGTTGGATATGAGTCAACAGTGTGCCCTTGTTGCCAAGAAAGCCAATGGCATTTTGGGATGTATAAGAAGGGGCATTGCCAGCAGATCGAGGGACGTGATTGTTCCCCTCTATTCGACATTGGTGGGGCCTCATCTGGAGTACTGTGTCCAGTTTTGGGCCCCACACTACAAGAAGGATGTGGAAAAATTGGAAAGAGTCCAGCGGAGGGCAACAAAAATGATTAGGGGACTGGAACACATGACTTATGAGGAGTGGCTGAGGGAACTGGGGATGTTTAGTCTTCAGAAGAGAAGAGTGAGGGGGGATTTAATAGCTGCTTTCAACTACCTGAAAGGGGGTTCCAAAGAGGATGGCTCTAGACTGGTCTCAGTGGTTAGCAGATGACAGAACAAGGAGTAATGGTCTCAAGTTGCAGTGAGGGAGGTTTAGGTTGGATATTAGGAAAAACATTTTTACTATGAGGGTGGTGAAGCACTGGAATGCGTTACCTAGGGAGGTGGTGGAATCTCCTTCCCTAGAAGTTTTTAAAGTCAGGCTTGACAAAGCCCTGGCTGGGATGATTTAGTTGGGGATCGGTCCTGCTTTGAGCAGGGGGTTGGACTAGATGACCTCCTGAGGTCCCTTCCAACCCTGATATTCTATTATTCAAATAGTTAATCAGCACAGGGCAAAAAATGTCTAAACTGTCGGAAATCCTTTGAAAGTCCAGAGATCTGTATTTTGGCTGCTCCTGCTCTTACTATCTGGAGTCTCTAGCTGGCTTCTCTCTGCAATTTCCCCCCAATGCCACAGGGCAAGCGGGTGAGGAGACACCTCCTGGGTCCTTGTTTCCCTAGAGTGTGTAAGACCAGCTCTAGGTCCAAGGGATACTGCGGGAAGAGGTGCTTCTGCTCCTGTTGTCTGGAGTGTGGAGAAATGTGCACCACACTTAGATCAGAGCTATACAGTGAACGGAATACTGCTGAGCAGGTGCGTACTGAAGGGGGTGGGGAGAGCATGTGTGTAGACACAGTTATTACAGAGGATATGTGTAGCAGCCATTTTTAGGATTTTCAGTTATTGCCATTGCTAGCCAGGAAATGTGCATGCTTGGAAAGCTACACGTAGAAGAAACTGAGAGCATGGGTAATCATGAGGGTCAGCCACTGCCATTATCAAGAAAACAGTATCTCTCACAACCAAACTCTCAGTGCCTCGTGACTTGTACTGAGCACAGCATTCATGCCATTCTGCAGCATCAGCTCCCTCCTGTGACTTCACCTTATTGGATTATGAATACAGTGTTGCCATCTCTCACCATTTACATCACAAGTCTGACAATAAGTGGTGTTTTTCTTAAAGCTTCAGCTTTAAATTAAGTGATGATGTCAGAACCACAGCTTTCACTAAAAAAAGAAACAGGCTGCTTCTAGCTCTCATGATTGTGCAGAAAAGTGGGAAAACATGAGCCAAGTGCAGCCTATGGGCTCAGAATACAGAGAGCAAAATTAAAATCTTATTACTTTTAAGCCAATCTTGTGATTTTTTGAGGCCTGACACGATTTTTGAATGCTGAGGGTCAGCATTACTAAAACAAAGTCCAGTGTTTAGCAACTCCACCCATCACACTCCTGAAGGATCCGGTCCTAAATGATTGAACACCACCAGAAAAAGGGAGCCTGATTCTGCCCCAAGGCTGGTGTAAATCAGCAGTAAGTCTACTGAAGCCAGTGGAATTACTCTGGTATAAAACTGATATGAATGAGTTGATACAGGCCCAGAGTTTTCAACCGATTATAATTAATACAGATAATGTACCACAGAAATATGCAAATTAACAAATACACAGGAGCAAATTGTGCCCTCAGATGCACGTGCCAGTGTTGGGATTCCAGTGGAAGCTAATGAGGTTCTTGTGTTTATATCCAAGCGCAGAATTTGGTTCTGCAAACCAAATTCCACTCAGTAATGCCCACTGTAAACAATAGGAACAAAATTTGGGCTCTTATATGAATACAGAGATTTAATTCAGTGCAAGTGGCATAACAAGTTGAGCTAAAAAAAGAGGGGAAGGGGGAAATATTGATGAGATCCCCATAAGTACCTCAGAAAAGAAAAAAAATCTTGTAATATATATGAATCTGGAGACCTAACAACCGGACACTAAAAATCCCACAATAAATCAGGAAAACAATTGATGTTAATTTACTTGTTTATTTTCTTAGGAAAACATAAGGGTGGTAAATAAGTCTTTCACAATTTCTTCTTACTGTTAATAATTTCAATTGTTACCATTTCTTGATGTTTCTACTCATTCTGATAATGTGCCCTCATGAATCCCAGTTATTACTTAATATAGTTCATAATGCCACATCCAACTGGGGAGCCTTTTAGCGTTTCCATTAGCTAAAATAAAGCCCCAGTCTTGCAAATGAATTTGCATGAGTGGACTTCTGCATCTCTGTAGAACCCCAGTGAAGTTAACGACGCTCAATGTGGGAGCCGAGGTATGTCTGCATGGATCTAGTGATAGGATCAGAGCCTAAATTCTCTAAGGTTCCCACTAAAGTCTATGACAGTTTTGCCATTGACTTCAGTAGGAGCAGGACTGAACACTTTTCATCCTAGCATAACTAATTAAATCCTCTTTTTCTACATTTGACTTGTAATTAGCGAAGAGGTATAGTTTCAGACTGTAGAAATCAAAGAAAACTGTTCTACTGGGTGTTAAAATTGTTATAGTTTCCACAACAATTTCATAGTCATTCTGATCAGGTTTTTACAAAAGCTTATTAAAAGGGCTTTTCTTTCTGTAGGTGATTTCTGCAGAGCATCTACTGATTTTCTTTCAAAATGTTATTGAACCACAAGGGTTATTTGTTCTGTTTTCATTTATCAGAGTGTCATTTCAGTTCAGCGTTGTCATGTGAACAATAGGCAATCAGGGCTGAAACTTTTCAAAATTGCAGCCCTCTAGATGTTACAATTAAATCAATTACAAACCCGGAATAAACAGTTTTTAATCACATCTAACATTATACTACTCAATTTTGTACGATGGAAATCTGAAGTCCATGGACTACTTCAAGAAATAAAACTACCATGTGTACAAAACTCCCGCTTAGCCTGATTAATAAACTGAAGCTTAGAAAATGATGTGCATGAAAACAGCTGTTCTTCCCAATAATGACATTTTATTTTCAAGTTTAGTACTAACACTGTGTCAATCTAAATAATACTTAAGTACATTATGTAAGTGTAACAACACTGACACGACATACAACAAAATGTACCACTTTCCGGAGGCATCAGAAGTAAACAGTGTTAAGAGGAAGGCAATTTTAGCTGTGCAGCAGCTGGTGATGAGCCATTGCCATCATCAAGGGGAATGTGAGGCACAGAACAATGGTGCTGCCGAATTAAGTCATGCAGAGGGAATTTAAAAAGGAAACAAAAATTAAAAATATTATAATGACATAGAAATTGAAAGAAGCAGTGTTTTGCATATTGGCAGGTAACGTACAGCAACTGAAAGGCTGAACTACATAAAAATTCCTACCTGTTCCCTTTAATTTTAATTTTTTTTAAAGGAGCAGGCAGAGTTTGTAACAATTTTTAACCTATCTACATATGATAGGTCTAAATATCTCAAAACTAAGCTGACTCTGTTTTAAATATTGCTCAGGAGATGTAATATTTGAAATTGCATCTACTATTCTAATTTTTTTTAATTACCTTCATAGCAAAATTGGGACATAAAAGATGCAAGGCATTATTCTATGTATTTTCATTTGTTTGGCTTTTTCCCTCCAGGTCAATGTGACTCAGTTCTTCTTCTAAATTGATGCCACATTTTTCACTTCTCATCCTTGATACTTTTTTGTCCAAGTATATTACATGTAATTCTCCCCCTGTGGCAATATCCTTAGAGCAGCAGCAGTAGTGAAATGGTTAAAATGTCTTCTCTTGTATTTTAGAATCAGAAAGAACACTAAGCTTTCCAGTTTGGTTGTAGACTAGGAAACACTCAAGAAACACATTAGCAAACTGAAGCATTCCACACATATATAAGTTGTCTTTCCTTTCTGACTTTTCCCAATGTGGGTGTGAGAGCAGGACTCAGACTATATGAGTTTGATGCACTTTTGTGCTCCCTTTGAGAACAAAAACTACATAGATTCAAGGGATACTGGAAACTGGACTCTCAAAGGATAAATTCAAGTCACACAGGAAGTTGGAAGGCAGAGCAGCTACTAGGAGGAGACTGGAGAAAGCAGTAATCCATCATATTTTACTTGTGAGAGGCAACTTCAGTTGTATATTTAATTCTGTTCTATATTATGTTACTCTATAAAATAGCGGTCAACTTTAAGGAGATTCTGTGCCTCAAACTCTTCTACTGATGAAGGACAGTAGGTAAGCTACAAAGAGGCTGTATTCATACAATTACCTTTTACTATTAGACCCTGTGTCCTGAGTAATTTGGTTAGACCAGGCTAAGCCAAATTGACTCAGAATGGGATATACACATAAACTGTTGCATGTTAAAGAACTGCAACAGTTCACCACCTAATTCACTGTATCTCAGATCTAAAAACAGACTCATTTCACCCAAATCTCTGGCAGATCTGAGTAGAGGAACCTAGCATGAGTTTCTTTACATTATTTAGACATTTAAAAGGCAATGATAATAAATGCTGGGGACCAAATTCTATCTCACAAGTTAGGAAAATACTATTCCAATATTGTGCCAGCACATGTATACAAGCCCCAGGATTCTGGCTGTCAGATATATTCCGGTGTGTAAACCATATAAACATAGGACTGGAAGGGACCCCGAGAGGTCATCTAGTCCCATCCCTTGCACTCCTGGCAGGATTAAGTATTATCTAGAACATCCCTGACAGGTGTTTGTCTAACCTGCTCTTAAAAATCTCCGGTGATGTGAGGCATAGAGTGAAAAGCCGCTCAATCTTAAAGGACCGTATCTTCCACACCTATAAGCAGCTGTGTGGAGAGATACTAAAACAGTTCAGCAAATGAGCAAACTAATTGTAACCCACTATGCCATCATGCTGGGAATGTTCACAATTATATGGCACAATAGCATTATATTGGGGACAGATCTGCCATTGCACGCCTCATTCTCCACCCAACATATGTGACCATATCCACATATGTGGCTACAGTAGGTGTCATGGGGTATAACAACAGTTGCTCACATCATTTGTCTCCACCAGGCATATGTTGGTCACAGTGCAGTCACAATCAATAACCGCTGCTGACTGAATACCAGAGCCCATATATAGCTAACTGAGTTGGCATAAATAGCATGTTGATCTCAGCCACTAATCTCTCTGATAGAGACCTACGGCTCAGGAGCAAGTACTATGTTTCCTGAATACCAGCACCATCCTCTCTGGTGGACTTCATATGAATCAATATTTTAAGCCATAGAATATTTCACATGAGAAATGAGATGGAATATATTATTTGGGTAATATTTGTTGGAGGCTTGTTATGGCTGGTGAACTTATGCATAATCCATTTTTATCGTCCCATTCCCACTATAGCATAGACCACATCTCTTTTTCAGCTAGTCAGTTTCGTATGAAGCACACACATGAAAATGCACGTTTTCTTTCCACCAGAATTTTGGTGGGAGAGTGTAAAGATTTTTCATTCTATTCAGTTTTCCTTTCACTCAGATATCATGCCCAATTTTTGCCTCGTGTAATGATTTTTTGGGGAGCTTGAACAAAATATTCTCCGAAAATTTCCATAATTTTTTTTCTTCAATTTTTGTCCATCCTGGAGTTGTGGGGTTATATATGGAAGGTTATGCTAAAATTTCCCATTTTAATAGCCTTTTAGCTTCAATAGATAAAATAACTTGCAGTTATTTTCTTTGATATTTTTAAAAATTTCAAATCCACCTTATTTATTCCTCAAATCCTTTCTAAGTGAAGCCCAAAGCTGGGGTTTTCAATAATGGAGACTACTTCATAGATCAAGGAGACAAGGCTGTTCTATAAATACAGACTCATCCTGCACTTGCCTAATGAGTATGAGTGCTGAGACTGAGATATTGCCATTTCTGTTCCCGAACAAGTGAATAAAGTAATCTTACACTACACATAATCTAGTGTTTTGCCAATTACATTCCCCACCCCCTTCTCACTCCTTGCCATACAAAAACACCCTTCCATGGGAATAAGGAATCCCCAGTTTTGTTGTTCTTCTGCACTGCCCAAGGCCAAAATATTACTATATATAACAATGCCCTGAAGCTTAAACTAAACTATCTAAACTGCTACATGTCACAAGGAGCCACAACAGTAGTTCCCTTAACCCACCCAACAATATTGTTAATCTTTCCAGCTATACTCTTAGCCCAGCAGAAGAGTTTGTCCTATCTCAGGGCCTCTCGTTTTGTCCCTCCAGGCCCACGAACATGATACAATTCTGTGGTGACCTAGAATCCTTCTTTTGACGTCTCCGCTGAAAGAATATTTCCAACACACCTCTGAACAACATACTAACCCACAGAATCCTTCCTACCAACACTACAAAAAGAAGGCTTCTGTGTGGACTCCTCCTGAAGGTCGAAACAGACTGGACTTCTACACAGAGTGCTTCCGTCGACGTGCACAGGCTGAAATTGTAGAAAAGCAGCATCACTTGACCCATAACCTCAGCCATGCTGAACACAATGCCATCAACAGCCTCAGGAATAACTCTGACATCATAATAAAAAAGGATGACAAAGGAGGTGCTGTCGTCATCATGAATAAGTTGAAATATGAACAAGAGGCTGCTAGGCAGCTCTCCAACACCACTTTCTACAAGCCGTTATCCTCTGATCCCACTGAGGATTACCAAAAGAAACTACACCATCTGCTCAAGAAACTCCCTGAAAAAGCACAGGAACAGATCTGTGCAGACGCATGCCTAGAACCCCAATTAGGGGTATTCTATTTGCTACCCAAAATCCATAAACCTGGAAATCCTGAGCGCCCCATCATCTCAGGCATTGGCATCCTAACAGCAGGATTGTCTGGCTACGTGGACTCTCTCCTCAGACCCTACACTACCAGCACTCCCAGCTATCTTTGAGACACCACTGACTTCCTGAGGAAACTACACTCCATCGGTGATCTTCCAGAAAACACCATCCTGGCCACTATGGATGTAGAAGCCCTCTACACCAACATTCCACACAAAGATGGACTACAAGCTGTCAAGAACACTATCCCCGATAATGTCATGGCAAACTTCGTGGCTGACCTTTGTGACTTTGTCCTCACCCACAACTATTTTACATTTGGGGACAATGTATACCTTCAAATCAGCGGCACTGCTATGGGTACCCGCATGGCCCCACAATATGCCAACATTTTTATAGCTGACTTAGAACAACGCTTCCTCAGCTCTCGTCCCCTAATGCCCCTACTCTACTTGCGCTACATTGATGACATCATCATCATCTGGACCCATGGAAAAGAAGCCCTTGAGGAATTCCACCATGATTTCAACAATTTCCATCCCACCATCAACCTCAGCCAAGACCAATCCACACAAGCAGTCCATTTCCTGGACACTACTGTGCTAATAAGCGATGGTCACATAACCACCACCCTATACCAGAAACCTACTGACCGCTGTACTTACCTACATGCCTCCAGCTTCCATCCAGAACACACGACCCATTGTCTACAGCCAAACTCTGCGATACAACCGCATTTGCTCCAATTCCTCAGACAGTGACAAACACCTACAAGATCTCTATCAGGCATTGCTAAAACTACAATACCCACCTGCTGAAGTGAAAAAACAGATTGACAGAGTCAGAAGAGTACCCAGAAGTCACCTACTACAGAACAGGCCCAACAAAGAAAATAGCAGAACACCACTAGCTGTCACCTTCAGCCCACAACTAAAACCTCTCCAGTGCATTATCAAAGATTTACAACCTAACCTGAAAAATGATCCCTCACTCTCACATATCTTGGGAGACAGACCAGTCCTTGCTGACAGACAGCCCCCCAGCCTGAAGCAAATACTCTCCAGCAACCACCCACCACACTAACCCAACAAAAACACTAACCCAGGAACCTATCCTTGCAACAAAGCCTGATGCCAACTCTGTCCATATATTTATTCAAGTGACACCATCATACGACCTAATCACATTAGCCATGCCATCAGGGGCTTGTTCAACTGCACATCTACCAATGTGATATATGCCATGATGTGCCAGCAATGCCTCTCTGCCATGTACATTGGCCAAACCAGACAGTCTCTACGCAAAAGAATAAATGGACACAAATGTGACATCAGGAATCATAACATTCAAAAACCAGTAGGAAAACACTTCAACTCTCTGGCCACTCAGTAAAAGACTTAAGGGTGGCAATTTTGCAACAGAAAAGCTTCAAAAACAGACTCCAGCGAGAAACTGCTGAGCTTGAATTAATATGCAAACTAGATACCATTAACTTGGGTTTGAATAGAGACTGGGAGTGGCTGGGTCATTACACATATTGAATCTATTTCCCTAAGTTAAGTATCCTCACACCTTCTTGTCAACTGTCTAAATGGGCCATCTTGATTATCACTACAAAAGTTTTTTTTCTCCTGCTGATAACAGCTCATCTTAATTAATTAGCCTCTTACAGTTTGTATGGCAACTTCCACCTTCTCTGTATATATATATATCTTCTTACTATATGTTCTATTCTATGAATCCAATGAAGTGGGCTATAGCCCACGAAAGCTTATGCTCTAATAAATTTGTTAGTCTCTAAGGTGCCACAAGTATTCCTGATCTTTCTTCTGAAGCTTAATGGCACTCTCTCCATTAAAATATACTTTTAAAAGCTATTTTGGCTAATAGAAACTTCAGCTAAGTTATTCTTTCCAGAAAATGCACAGTAGCCTAGTGTAAATAAAATTGTGCACAAGGTTTTAAACTTCAGAGTGCCAATCCCATAAAATCCAACATATTCCCTTTCTCCCATCCCTGAATTCCCACTACCAGTCACCACCAAAGTAAAAAAGGAAAAATGTTACAACTATTTTTGATTGCGTACCAGAGGAAAGGTATATTTGCAACAAATTACAACTCACAAAAACCTGCGTTTATATTCTGAAATACCACCAAAGTAGACGAAGTGTTTAAACAGGGAAATTAACTGGAAAGAATGTAATGTAAACAAGCCTATCTAGTTTGACTAGAAAGACGACTTTCTATTAAGTTAGCCCCAGCTTCCGAAGAACGACTTCCCAGAATCACTGAATGGTTTGTGGTGCAACATTGTACTGACAGAATTACAAATACCTCTAAGCCAAATTCTGGCCTTGCATACTGTACACATACAAACCCCTCACTGAATTAAAGGGGACTTGGGCAGGTGTATCTGAGCACAGAATTTAGCCCCTATGCTTGCATAGCATCAAATCAAAATCATTAAAAATTGCACCCAAAAGATGAATGAATTTCTAAGGAAATAAATTAGATTTGAAATGACTGTTGGAACATATGCATTATACAAAAGATCATGAAATCCATTTAATCTGACATATTGTACAATGAGCTACAAGACCAGTTGCAACTGATAGAAGTATGTAAGGTCTCATGTATTATTCTTACCGTAAAGATTACACCATGGAAGCCAGGTGAAATACTTCATCCTGTGCTCTAGCAACCTGAAGGTCATGAACCAAAGGCATGACTTGACCATCTTGGTCAGTGGGGTTTCATATCATAAAACTGTAACTTAGGAGCCGAAAAGGTGTTGATTGTTCTATGCCTATTACAGCTTTGACTTCATGAGTGTAACACAGAAAGTGGGTTAGAACACAAATTTGCAACAACGGAAAGATGAAAAAATGTTCATGTTAAGATGAACTCCTCTGCTGCAGGAATGTTATGATTGTAGGGATAAAATATTCCAGTTCTCAGTGACTATATTATAGTTTTCTTTGAGACTCCAAAGGAAAACAACATATGGATGCTCTATATTTAACATAATGAAAAACAAAGTCACACAACCCACAAAATTCTGCTTTAGAATCAAATTCAATACATGTAAGAAAATACAAACCTGTCAAAAACACACTGTTCTACCTAGAATCATTAAAACGACATGCTGAAATCCACTATTAGAATACATTTTTGAAAGTGCCAGGATCAATATTGTATATGCATTTTCACCTTTTACAGGCAGCAAGAGCACGGAAAGGCAAGTGTGCATCGGAAGGGGGGGCATATTTGAAAACTAGATACGGGCTATGTGCAACATGTCTCAATGAGATTTTACAACCTGAATAAGGTACCCATTTTGATGGCATTCTGAACCAGAGGATGAAGTGAGCTATAGCTCACGAAAGCTTATGCTCAGATAAATTTGTTAGTCTCTAAGGTGCCACAAGTACTCCTTTTCTTTTTGCTGATACAGACTAGCACAGCTGCTGCTCTGAATTCTGAACCAAGTAATAGCTTTCACATTTGTGTACTGCTCTCAGAAGTTTCTCAGCCGTATCAGCCAATCAGATTTAATTAATACTGAAAATATCCACTTTCTTCAGGGGGTATTATTTTTAGGAATAAAATCCAAGATGTTGAAGGCTGGTGGTTTTGATTTCTCAATACAGATGAGCAGATATATTACCAAACAGCCTGAACATAAGAGAAGCTGAGCATTTAGCAACTTCCACTGACAAACTGCACCAACCCTCCCATTCCCCAACTGGAAGTGCAGGTAATCAGGCTCAGTGCACATAACATTTAGGAAGCCCTCAGGAATCAGCATTTTTATTAACTGCTTGAGCAACCAACTCAGAACTAACTTTGCTCAGGCTTCTGGCTACATCTAGACCCTAGTATAGCACAGCATTTAAGCATATACTTTATTAAACCCATCCCTATTCAGCAAAGCATTTACCTCAGTGGGACAGTAGCATGAATCTAAACTTAAGCATGCACTTAAGTGCTTTGAAAAATAGGGATAGACTGCTGAATTGGGGACCTAGTTCAGATGAGGGCATGGCTAGAAATTTAAAATAAAGATTAGCATGGCCACTCCAATAGTAGCTTATACCATCTTATTTGTATACCTCAGTCCTGTACTAGTTACTGGGTATCTATTCTTACAAGCTGCCCTCCGGATCAGGTACTGCATCAGAAGGTAAGTCCCCCACAAGTGAATCCTCCTTTCGCTAAGTTACAGTATATCTTCAGAAACAATGCGGAGCCCGGTGGCACCTTTTTTTTTACCCACGAAAGCTTATGCCCAAATAAATCTGTTAGTCTTTAAGATGCACTGGACACCTCCTTGTTTTTGTGAATACAGACTAACATGGCTACCCCTCTGATACTTAGTATATCTTCAGTTTCTTCATATGCAGAAAGGGAAGGCTTAGAAAATATTCTTGTAAGTAGGCATTTGAGGGCAGATGACACATTTTCAATCTCTTTGTAATCACTTTTGTATCCGAAGCATTCTGTGGGAAACCTTGTTTTCTCATTACTGAATGACCGTGTAGGCTAAAACTGGTATCAGACGTCAACAAACCGCAGTCCTCTAATAACAACAGATTAATCAGATCTGTAAGATCCTAAGAAGTATGGACATCAGACATTCTGAATCTGACAATGCTTTAATGCAAGATAATTATTTTAATTTTAAAAAATAATTACAGTTATGTGATATTAGTGGAATGTCAGGTGCTCAGATACCATGGTGAGGTGGCAATATAAGCATCGTCAGAGGTAATAAAATGTGGAGTAAATTCAGAGTTAAAATACTGTTTTTATGTTATGATTATGCTACACAGGTAATATTTTGTCAGATTACATATTGCACTTGGAAGTTGCATGTGACGGGTCTGGCACCGCAGCGCCCCTTTGTGGCAGGGGTGGATGGGGTGTTGGGGCCTCGCCACTCTTATGTTCCCCTGCCCGTCCTTTAAGGGCATTCCAATGTGGCTCAATGGCCGGTTTCCCCATGCTTGCCCCTTGGTCAGGGTAGAGGGACCTAACGGTCTGAGCCCACGTGTCGCACCGCAAGTATCAGGGTAGTGTGGCCCAACGGCCAGAGTCCATATAACTTGCCCCGAGTATCAGGGTAGTGTGGCCCGATGGTCAGAGTCCATATAACTCGCCCCGTGTGTCAGGGCAGTGTGGCCCAACGGCCAGAGTCCATATAACTCGCCCCATGTACCAGGGCAGTGTGGCCCATCGGCCAGAGTCCATATAATTCACCCCGTGTATCAGGGCAGCGTGGCTCAATGGCCAGAGTCCATAGCTCCCCCCTCTCAGGAGGGGAAGTGTATCCCAATGGTTGGAGTGGTAGGGGGACCTGGACCCGCCCTCTCAACCAGGTCCCGAACCAGGGCTCTCCTATTGGCAGGGATTCGCCCACAACGTGCCAAGCATCAGTGCAGCTTTAACACTCCTTGTCTCTAAAGTTCCTCTGGGTCACTTCCTATCTTCACCGTCGTGTTCTCCACTCCAGGTGTCGGGGGTCCTCCGGTCCGTTCCCTCCTGTTGGGACCTCCATCTGGGACGCCACATGCATCCTGGCTTGGCTGGTCCCAGGATCCTGGAGCGTTGGCTGTCCCTCCTCAGGAGCTGGCAGTGTGCCTCCTTCTCCTCCGGTGGTCAGCCCAGACTGAGCACCTTTGCAGGCTTTTACACCTATTCTCCAGCTGGAGCATGCCCAGCAGGGCTTCCGGGGTGGGGCTTCCTCTGCCAGGAAGGAAGGGTTAGCCCCTGCGGTACCAGTGCGCGGCCACTCTGCCCCGTCATACTGCACAAATGTATTAGTTCCATATTCCCAAATAGGACAATCCGATAAAGTTTAAAATTGTTACATACTGTAACACAGCATCCATCAAACGAAAAGTGAGAAAGTAAAAGTGTTGAGAGGGAAGGGGCATTGCTGGTGGCCAGGTTACACAGAAATTTAAGTTAACTGTTCTTTCACAGATAGGTTTAAGTCTGTCTTAAATCAAATGTAAAATCAGTTTGGTGGTCTCAGTGAAGCGTCCGATGGAATCTGTGGCTCTGCCATTTCCTGTTTGCTTCAGCATTGTTCTAGGGAAATCAACTCTAGGGATGAAAAGCCAGATGTCATGATGGGTATTTTGTATATGATAATGGATACCTCTCCACTAGAGCTCAAATACATTTCACAGACCGATCACTGAACAGCCATCATATGGTAATGACTTACAGATAGTACCAGCATGAGCCAGATTTGGATAAGTGAGCTGAGGGTAAAATGTTGCATATCACATTACCAATACCCTGGATGAGTCACCCACCCAATACACTTTTACAATATATATATTACATTGGAAGCATGCATATAATTGTGGTAGACAAATATGAGAGATTTGACATGCACAGATTTGTATAAATCCTGGGAAAGAACATGGTCAATAAATACTATTGTTTGGAAAACATTTAGTGCCATCATTCTGATAATGTATTTTAAATCCTGGGGTTATCAAAAAAGTGCCTTTGTGGGGCCTCCATATTGTTTGACAGCTGAAATTAAACAAATCCTATTGAAGTACAGAGCTAATAGAAGGTTTACAATGTGTGTCATTAGCACCATCCTTATAAGGAAAGAGAAAACATGAGGTGTGGATTTTTAAAATATGATAAAATGAGAGCACTGTTAGATGCATATGAAGGTGCGACTTCAGGCCAGGCATTTGCTTATTAAAATCAAAGTGTCTCTGTCTTATTTTAGTAAATAATCACTGTTGTGTGATTCAAGGTGACATCTTTCAAATTATTTTATCAAGCCAAACATATATACTGCAGTTGAAATAGATTTTAACTGTTGTGTCATTTTAATAAAATATATGGCACAAAATGATTGCTTTATAATATGCTACTAAACGTATTTATGTTCAGGCACAGCAAAGGTAGAAAGCAACTTAATTTAAGTGTTAGTATAATTTTTGGCTCCTACTTCAGTTTGGCAGTGTTATTTATGTGTGTGATCTGAAAACTCATACAGATAAAAGTTTAAATACACATTAAAATTTCCCTAAATATTGTATCAGTGCAGGAGTTCAATGCAAACATTTTATTCAATTTCATTCCATTGGGTTCTCACTAAGTTTCTTAAACTGAAACCTAATCAAAAGCAATGAGCTTCACCTGGTTCTACATCAAAACCACATGAAACCATGAATTCCAGATTATTTCTATATAAAACCATGCTGGCCCATGTTTTGAAAACTGCCCACATCACCACCAGATGTTATCCAAGGCAAATCTTTTCATGAACACAGTCTGTTTCAGAAAAAAGACACACGGTTTGATCTTTCCAATCTGTTCTACAATATTCAAATTTCTATAAAATATTCAGTTATTAAAAAAGATTGTGAATTTGGATTTCTTACTTTGGGAAATAATAATTCAAAGATGGCTTCAAATTAACAATGAAAGGTGATAAGTTTATAACATAAACAATGGACCAAGTTAATCCTGTTTCTAGCTCTACTGAGATATATCAATAGAATTATAGAGAGGGAATGCATTTGGCCATTATCTTTAGATTTTTTTTTAAATCTGAAACCAGGTTGTTTAAGTGGCACCCCCATGTGGCCCATTAGGGCATGACTCCCTTGCTGTGGGTCCCTCACAGATCAGGTGCCATGGTGCCCTCCACCTAAGGCACACCTGGAGTCCCACAGCTTCCAGGGTGTTGAGAGTTCAAAACAAAAAGGAAAATGTTGCACTAAAAACCAGGGTCATCTAAGGATTCATCAGGACCCCCCCACTCTTCTGCTCCAGGCTTGTCTCCATGAGGCCAGTCCTTTCTTGTCTGTCTTCTCAGGCCTAGACATCCCATCCACAAACTGGCTTGCCCAGGTAGCAAGCTACCTTAGGCTCTAGGCTGGAACCACTGAAGAAGTAGTAGAGCCCTGTACCCTTTCCTGGTCAGCTTTCAACTGGGCTAGGTCTCCTCCTCCTCCTGACATTAGTTGCAGGTGTAGCGGAGTGGGGGTCATGTGGGTCCACAACCCCCTCATTGCCAGAAAAGGGCCTTTTCTGGTCTCATTCGCCAATTTTAATAGAACTACTGCCAATTTGCACCAGTGTGAGTGATAACAGATTCAGGTCCTTCATGTCAAAAATATTTTTCTAAGTAGTAAAGAAATAAAAATGTTTACCTAGTTATGACAATGCCACATTGTCATCTGGGGAACTGCAGGGAACTGATAGAATTTTCTTAAACACTCGGAAGTAAAACTACAGTGTTTCTAAAGCAGATACAGGAATGGTTTCCCTTGGCTTTGAGTGCAGTTTCCACTGATGGGATAGTGAAATCTAACTAATTGAACTGCCCAGCGCTGATAGCAGGCAGGTACTTTAATGCTGTGTTTGTGAATGACCAACGGTAGTCCCAGGTTAGGCCCTGATTCAGCAAGATATTTAAGCACATGTCTAGTTTTAAACAAGACAATGGGACTACTCAATAACTAAGTACCTTGATGAATCAGGGTCTTACTCAATTAGTGGAACACCCCCTTTCCAAATAATAGTGGACGGATTCATTGAACATCCGTCCTGTACCTTACTATAGATGTCACTTGAACTGGGATTTTTGTGGTCTGTAGATAGTAGTTGTATCATGTGTGTCAAAAGTTAGCTAGCTGCCTTGTGGCCAAGCCTATCTGTCTCAGATAAAGTTCTTCTTTGCATACCATACTGCAAAATCAGCAATATGGGACAAGTTGAAAATAGATTTTCTTGTATGATTCTTGCAGCAAAAGTTTTTAGTTTGAAATATGTTAGAAGCTTCATTGCTATCTGTCATTCAGGTTCCTAAGTACTCTCTGTCTTCCTCTATTTGGGAATACATCATTTATGCATGCGGCTTCATAAACAGGGGAACAGGAAAACAAAACTTTAATTAGATACTGCACCTACTTTTCTCACAAACACAATAGTGAACATTTGAATAGGCACCACCTGTGTTTCTGAAGAAAACTAATGTTATTCCACAATTAAAAATGTTCAATGTAACCTACACATCTGAAAGAGTGAGGAAGGAAAATGATTTATTGTGAAACAACTAGATATGGCTAAAGAAAAAAGTTTAATTACATCTAAGTATATTTGCAGTGATTCATGATGGCTATTTACATCAAATGATTTTTTAAATATTAAATATTAAATCCATTTAAGTGTAATAAGTTGTAAGGCAAATTTTCATCTTTATTTCAGAGTCATGCTAGTTTAAAATTTGTCATTAGAGCTAATAAGAAATGATATTGGAACTACTCTGTACATTTAAATGAAGCATAAATCAATTATTGAAGCAAGGAATTTTTTCATCATTGTAATGATTATTGGAATACATTTAGTCTTTAGATGTTTCATAATGATATCCATAATAGTAAAAAACTTAATGTGTACTGTGTACTGTTCAAATGTTGTCATGTGGAAAAACATTTGAGAGAACACATATGCAATAGGGGAGTATTCTAGACTTGGAAGTATAAAGCATACATTTGATTTTTAACTAACAGACTTTACTAGTCACTTCGGACTCAGTCCTGCAGGCTGCTAAAAGATGTGCAGAGAGCCAAGGCAGTAGCACCGAGGACATGATTCTTATCTTCACAGAGAGGTTTCCATTTAGTGCAGATAAATGTGCACCAGGTTCAGAAATATGAGCACATCTCTACTACTGCACTGAACTGAGGCTTAGTTAGGAGAAGATAGTAGGGCAGGGACGTATCATAACAGAGAAAGGGTTTGGCCAAGGCATAAATGCTTGCAGTAAATATAGTGGATGCAAATAACGTGTATAGTGGCCAATTCATGATTTTCAGTCACTCCTGCCGCTAGACAGGGGTAGCAGCTTGTTTAGAGGAGTTAAAGCTGTACTTGGAAGAAAAATGAGAGCAAGGCCAGTCACTGACACAAAAATGCGTCTAAGCATACAAAGAAGGTTCTTATTGCATCATCCCTCTTCTCTGCTCCAGTAATGATGTCAGCCTAATCCTCCCATTAGTCAGCCTCTCACACAAATGTCTCTGAATCTTCTGACCATTATGCATGGCAAGCCCACTACACTTCCCTCCTTCAAATCCTGTCCATTCCCCATAGCTTGCTTCAACTTATTGGATCAGAAATAGCTTGGCATCTGACTCAAAGTACTCACAGCTACTCAACACTTGTGGGACTAGGCTCTTAACTTCTGTATAGCATGTAAGTAATTGACTTTAAAGGGAGGGATTTTCTCCCTTTGTGTTTTCAGCAGCACTCCCTCCTCCCCTTCCCTAAATCTGTATTCCATGTCCCTACTGATTCCTGGCAGGTCCCTCTCTTGGCAGAGAGGTGAAGTGTTCTCTGCTCCTTCAGAAGCTTGCTCAGTCTCTCCACTGTGGATTTGTATTGCATGGGCTCCAAGTCCACCAAAGTCTGTGGTCATTCTGCTGTGGCCCTGTCTCCAGACTGTACAGCATGGTTTCTACTGGGCCATGTACCTTCCACTGGAGTGCCCAGAAATCAGCTTATCTGGATACAAGACCTGCCCAGTAGGAAAGAGACTACAGACAACTGGGAGGAAGCATCTATTGTTCCTGCGATGGAGATGACATTATTCCAAATTATGTTTCTGCTTAACAGGCTCTTTCCAGCAAAATGATTCCCCCTGCAAAGAGGAGGTCAGACTCAGCTCCTTCCACCTGCTCAGCATCATGATCTTTGTGCCTACTTGGCATGGGCATATGTGATTACACGAGGTACAAGACAGTGCGGAAACCTGCCCATGTTTGAGTTTGGAGGAGGTGGAAAGAGTATTGAAGGGATGGGAGGGCAGAATCACTTGTTTATATAGATCAATTATTCTTTTTCTAGTTTGGCTTTTTTTTTTCCCCTGGCAAAGTAAAATGTTTCAGATCAGTTATAGCTGCACACTCTCATAAGAAAAATAAGTTATAGATGCGCAAAAAAATTCAAATGAATAAATTTACATTCATGGGAATAAATCAACATAGATTCAAAGGTAGTTCTATATATAAAACAATATATAGCTGTATGTATAAAAGTCAACAAATTCTAAATGCTATACATACACACACACAAACAACTGCTACCTGGCAGATTATTATCCTCTTTAGAAGCAGAATTCTATAGAGAGGTATTCTTCAAAGAAGCAGTACTTAATGACTATTTTGTGAATGCATCAGTCTTCACTGTACTGTCAACATGTTCTCTGAATGAACATAAACAACTAGGAAAGCAGAAGGACACAAATAAACTACATGTAAATGTTTGCAGCCAGCCTAGCTGTATTGTTCACTATAAACCTCAGTAAAGCAAAACTATGCCAAGAGAAAAAACCAAACATCCTTATATTCAACAAAAATGTAATGGGGAAGAAAGAGTCAAAGGGTCTGATCCTGTGGACTAGATGCGAGTAAACTCCCATTTAAGTCAATGTGCGAAAGAGTTGCCTGTGTAAGAGTTTAAGGAGCAGGCCACAACTTATATTCAGGTTACACAGATCTTTGAAAATACAGTGAGGAAATCCTGATTCAACTGAAGTCAAAGGAAACACTCCCGTTGACTTCAGTGAAGACAGGATTTCACCTACTATCCTTTTTTTTTAATCTTAGCATATCAAGATTTGATGCAATTTCTAGATTTTATTTTTTTAAAGAAAGGGATAGTTTAGTGGACTGAGCGTATGCCTTGGTTCTAGTCCTGAGTATGAGAATTATTTCTTCTGTGACACTGATCAAGCCACTTACTTGCTCTGACTCACTTTCCCTATTTGTATAGAGAGAATAATTACATATAGAGACAATTACTTCACATTTTGAGAATTGAGGGACCTGTTAGGTCATCGAGTTCATTCCTCTGGCAATACTAGATTACTCCATATACTTTATTTTTTAATACTGTGATGAATATAGTTTTAAATGTTGCAGGCAGAGTGGCTCCCATCATTCTATAAACATATTTTGCACATTTTCATAGATCTCACCATTACAAACCCTCATGATATGAAAAGGTAAATGTAGTTACAAATTTCATGCTAGTACCACTATCTTAAGCTATCCCTTTTACTGCCTTTTAAATTAGGTAACCCATTTAAACATTGTTAAGTGCACTGGCAAAAGAAATCCTGTATACAGAACAGATGCCATGGCACTGAATACAGACAAGTATCTCCTAGCTATATTTTTAGATTTTCTTTTTAAAGACATCATGTTTGCTTTTCTCCCATGGGGTGAATGTGTTCTAGAATACAAGCAAAAGAACCTGAAGGATAAGGTTGCCAACAGCATGTCAGAGATGATAAGTGCAAAAGAAAAAAGAACCTCCTCTTTTGACACAAGGAGGCAGGTAGAGGAGAAGTGGAAAAAATATACAAAAAACCACAATATCACTCAAATCAAATGACTGTAATTGTTAGCAGTTCAGCCATTGCCAACATTGCCCTCTATTTCTCTGCATGAATCACATTTATACTCAGACAAGTCACTCTAGTTTTGATCCCATTTTGGTCTGATACAGACTACAGGGATATACTGGCAAGTCAAAACAAGGATGGTGAGAAATAATTAGACCAACAGTGTCCATGGTGAATCTCAGCTGCCCACTCTCAAGAGTTTATTTTGAGTTTCTAATGATTTCACAGTCATTGTCCCAAGTATTTTTCTATTTACAGTTAAAATATAAACTAACATGGATACAAATTAATAAAAATCCATCCTCTACATAATGCATCTTAGAGGAAGTCCTTAGGCCAGGAGGAGGATAATGAGGGATATGATACAAAATGCTTTTCCATTACCAGTTCCAGTCACTAGAAAGGATGGAAATGAAAAGTTTTTCAGATACACACGTGTTTTCTAATTTTCAGTTCGGTGAACTGCTTCACTCAGGTCTGATGCACGACACTTTCAAAACAAAACTTCAAGCCTTCTCTAGGTTCACCAAAAGGCTTGCCAGAGATTTTTACACTGAACCTGGGCTGAATTTCCCATGAAATTACCATGGAGATACATTTATTAATGGTCTGAGGTATCTTCACACCCACACTTCTCTACCCCACTGGAACTTGATCTTAATTTTACAAATGGAAATCTGTAGCACAGAGGTGCTAAAACCCACATTTTCAAAAACAACAGCTGACTTGAAGTGCCTCCGATTTTGCCCAACTTGACACAACATGGGCCTTATTTTCAGTGGCATTGAGTGCCCACTCCTCCCATTGATTGCAAAATCAGAGGCTACTGTAAGGACTTGTCACAGGAAGTCTGTGGCAGAACCGGAACCAAAACCCTGATTTCCTGACTCCCCGATGAGAGCCCAAACCACAAGGCTATACTTCCTTTGTATGAATACTATATCTGAGAGCATAACCCACTTCTCTTTGTTGGAAATCAGCTGCTTCAGAAGTAAACAATTTTATGGGACTCATCTACCTAAAAAGCTATTTGGTTTGGGGAAACTTTATGTAGTGCCCTTCCTCATACCCAACTATAGACCTCATATTCATTTCCAGTAGCCACATAGTTGTTGCCATGAATTGTTTCCAAATTGTTTGACAGATCTTTGACATTAAACTTCACAACATAGCACGTTAACTTCTTTCCTTTGCGCTCTCATAAAATGTATGTCTGGAAGCTGCTGCTACTTTGTATAAGAAGAACACTTGCTGTGTGACTTTTCAGGAAACCAAGAGCAATTAACATGCCCATCTTATAATGTATGTCCTCTTTTCTGTAACACTGGGAAGCAACTGGCATTATGGAAAGAATCAGGAAGATTGTTGGGAAACCCATTAATGCATGAAATTATTCCAGGCTAAAAATGAGCAGATAATCAAGAGTCACATCTGCAGTCTTCACTCAGGCAGAACTGCCAATGAAATCAACAGTTTGTCTGATAAAGGACTGCAGAGCCCAAAGTCAGATATCTTCACAGATAACAATACATGAATATCAACCAGTTTTTAAAGTTGTATGAGCCAACACTACCTCATTACTGTAAGTTGAAAAACACTTAATTTATTCATGTAAAATTGAGTGTTCTATTTTATGATGCATTAATCCAGAGGGATCAGAAAATGATTCTAATAGTGAAACATTTAAGGATTAAGTACTGTATATTTTATTGATTTTTTGACAGGTGAAAATATATCTCAGTTATAAGGCTGCCAGTGCCAAGGAACCTAGGATAACCTTCTATAGGTTCAACCTAACACAGATTTAGGGAAGTCCCTGATATTCAGGCAAAGCTGGACAATTTAACCTTAGAACATTTAGTTGTTCTCCATTATCAGTTGGTTTTCAGGCCTATTTTGTTGCTATTATATTGCTGTGGAAACTAAAAGGACTTTCAAAAGAGAACCAATAAAGTAACAACGGAATCAAGCTTTGGCCAAATTATTCTGTGAGTTTCTTTCTTTTCCATAAGCATGGATGACACATAGTAGGAGCAGTCTAGGGAATCACAATTCCCTCCTGGTTTACCCCTCTTATTCCAGGAGGGAATTAACCTGCTGTTGGCCCACACAATGGTAGCAGACTTCTTTTCCATCAATTGCAGTCAGCAGAGCTAAACCAAGGTTCTGACCATGCTGGCCATGCAGACAGGAAGAGAAGTACTGATTCCATGAAATTTTCTTCCCCTCTTCCTGTCCCCTGCTCAAACTGGTGATGCAGTCAGTCCTTAACATTTATTTGAACATTACTACTTGGAAAGTTATATGTAGGCTCGACTGAATTTGATTTTGTATATATAATTTCAGTGCATAATATCAATGTTTGTTTTAAGCAAATGTTCATAGTTACTCAAAATGATGGGTTTTAAGCATCCCACCCCCAAATTTTTATCAATTTCAGTTTTCACAGTTGTGGGAAATTACAAGGTCAGACAGTCATTATTTAATGACAGATGAGATTCAAAAATTTAAAGCTCTATAATGATTAAAATACCAATTGTAATGTTACATGTCAAAATACACAAAATAAATATCCTTAAATCAAACTCTTCTAAGTTCTCAAACAGCATGTGTCTTACTTTGCCCATCTGTATATTTCAGTTATTATTGATGGAAATATTTTTTCTTCAGTTTGTGTATGTATGGTAAAATCAACATTTACTGATAAAAATCTAATCCTTTCAAGCATTGTGATACGTAAACTTGTTTTTTTGGTGAAAGAGGCATATTCAGCAATATCAAAACATTTCACTAATTCATGGCAGTTTCACCAAATTGTTTGCATCAGGAAAGAAAATTACAAAAAATGTAAATATTTCATTTAAAAAATGTAAAATGAAACACTGCAATTTTTCGGTTCAAAATATTTTTTCATTTAGAAAGTTCCTTCAATTTAATTTTAAAAAATTCAGTGATGTCAAAGACGTTCCAAATCAAAACAAAACGTTTGATTGGGGGTCAAATTAAGCCTTTTATTTAAGCCCAAATATATATATATATTTTTACTTTTCTGTGTGCCAAGAATTTTTAAAAAATCATTTTCAGTTTGACCCCCATTTTTTTTCATTCTTTTGGAACTGCCAGTGAAATGACAAATCCATTGTTCCCACAGCACTAGTTATATTGGAGATTAAGAGTACACCCACAAGCGAGCACTGGTAGAAGAAAGCTTAATATGTCTAAAAAAATTAGAAAGAGGTGAACATTTTTTGTTTTCATTTGAAATTTTCATTTTTCATTTTTTATGAAAATTTGTTTTATTTTGATGCAGAAAAACCGTCCCAAACTTCTAATATTTTTACCCCACTAGAAAAAAGAGGGCCAATTTCACCATGTTTTTCTTTTACTTTTTGTCTCCTTTTCCCAGTTGGAAAAAAAGTAAAAAAGTGAAAGTGTTATTTTTTCTCATTGAAACAAAACTTGGCAACTCTGGCTGGCTTGGAGTGGTTTAGGATGAAGCTAGGAGTTCACTGTGTGGGTGCTGGCATAGCTAGGAGTCATGGGCTGCCAGGAATTGCTGTGGGGTGGGTCTGTGTTGGTTGAGTGGATGTATGGGGTTGGTTACTAGCAGCTGAGGTTACAACGGGGACAGGCAGCCAGAGCATGGGTGGCTGAGGCTTGAGCGCTGAATGCTTGTATTGCTGCTGGAGTTGGTGGTTGCTGTGGTCTGGTGGCTGCTGGTTGGTTTGGTGATGAGTGATTGCTTGGGAGGAACCCACTGCATCTGGCCTTTTGGTAAATCCCTTTCCCCCTCCCCCACAGGTATTCCCCTTTTACATTGTGTGCATGGATGATCAGTAAAGAAAGTTACAAATAGAACAATGCTTCATTAACACAGCAGAGGGATAGACTTCCTGAAATGTTCCCCAGATCACTGGCCAGAGCCTCACATAGAGGCTAGTCTAGGAATCCAGCACATTCTTCCCAAATAATACTGCATATCTACATACACGCACAATACATTCACCGTGTGACAGAGACCCAGGCAACTGGAATGGATGACAGAAAACTGGGGGCCCGCAAATTGAAAGAATACCTTTAGTATATTAGATATTTATTATTACAGCATGTTAGGAACTGCTTTACAGCCACACACCATGGTAGCTATCTGGAAAATATGGTAAACATAGGATGGGACACAGAGTTAAGCAACAACACAGAACCACAGGAAGGGACTGTGTTCCTCAAATCTGTGGCCAGAGTCCTGACTCTAAGAACCTGATCCAAAGCCCTTTGAAGTTAATGGGAACATTTCCATCGATTTAGCGGATTTTGGATTGGGCTCCTAATGTAGTTAAGTGAAATGGACAAGGCTATATCACAGAACCCTTTGTAGCTAGGGCTCACAGATCCTTTTAGCCATAGTATTGGCACAAAGGCAATTAAATAAGCCAGGCAAGGACCTGGGTTCAGTCTGCATGGCTGGGACGGCACATGCAGACATCACACACAATTGCTTTGCAGGATTATGAGACACATGTTAAAACCATTCTCTGCCTATAATATTGCAATTACCTTATTTTTCAAGTAGTGATGATGTAGGCAAGGCCTTCTTCAAGTGTCCTGGAAAGGATAAAATTTAAAATGTTCTCCATCTTTCTGGAGTGGCTTCAAATGCCACAAAGTGACCCCAGCCTTTCACCCTGCTCCTATGACAAGATCACACCTTTCCTCCCTTTATCACAGTTACACTCAGCCATTCACAGTACAGGGGCAATGTCATGTGATTGAAGTGGATAATACATAGTGAATGAATGAATAGGAAATACATGTGACAAACGCAGTTCACCAATGAGTTCTTGAACAATTACAATAACTAACAAATTCACATAATCCATTAGCAAACAATCCGGAAACTGGAAAAAAAGGCTGAAAACCCTCAGCTAAACTCTTTGCCGCAAATAGTTCCCTAAGCTCTATTAAAATCATTGGCGAAATCTCTTAGAAGACACCCATTAAGCACTACAGCTGTGTTACTTTTGCTCTGGGCTCTCTGAGTCTTTTTCTGTGTCATTGCACTGGTCTCACTCAGACAAAATAATCAAACATAGAAATACTGGCAGCTTTCATCCTTGTTTTTTGTCCCAAGTCCAGCGGGAAAACAGCAGCAAATGTTCTTGTTTGTAAGCTTTCCCAAGTGAGCTAGAGGGGCTTGTTCATCAAGGCTGAAATATCTGGCAAATAGTCACAGCTTGAGATCACAGCTTGGGTGAGCCAATTCAAAAATAGCTAGAACCTCAGCCCATTGCTGAATCCACACCTTTTAAGGACTGGATAAGTATCCTCTTATGTGATGAGAAATCTTTCCCCCCCCCAATACCCCATGCATGTTGCTTTGTCCCTGCTCATTTCCAACAAAATATCACCCAAAACAGCAATTTCTGCTTTGTACGTATTTGTTTCCAAAGCTTATGCCTCTGAGGTTTCCCCCAGGATAGAGGGACATTATTCATTCCAAGGATCTTCTGAAATGGGGAAACTTCACATGAGATGAAATCTGAAAATAGCAGCAACGATTGCCACAGACTGCTGAGCCCTCAATGCCATGAACCTGGTAGTTCAGGAAGGTTTAAGGATAGGATTTAAGTCAAAAAGGGGAACAGAAACACAGAATTGGATTCACTGGATCTGGGTCCAGGGAATCAGAGAGAGGAATGAGTGGATTCAAAAGCTGAAAGTTGATTTGGGAATGTCAATTAAAGTGAGAATTGGGAGCAAAAATGATGGGTGGGTTGTGAAGAAAGGTGAAGGAAACGAGGAGAAAGATTAGTAATAAAGGCACCTCAAAAAAATCAGAGGTTTGGTTCTGTTGATATTTGTAACTTGACACTATGCTTTAGAGCTCTGAATGGGGGTGAAACTTCTATGGAACTAGCAAGAAAAAAAACTCTCTCTCACCTGCTCATGACATTTCAGTTAAGCTCTATTGAATTAAATGTCTTAAATAAAATTAATCCGTTTTCAAATTTGCCTCAGGAGTTTATTACTCCTAGGGCGAAAACTTCAGCTTGTACAAGTGTGAAAGCCGCCATTTTGGCCAACACACTGAATCCAAAATCTCCAGATTGAAAAACATGAGTCTGTCCACTTCAACTAACGAGCTAGGCTCTGCACCTGGAGGTGTAACAGCCTCACATGTCCTGTGGATCAGGCACAGATGGGGATACATGAAACACATGAATCAGTGAATACACACACACCCTTGAGTTTGGATGCTTTCCTTAACTTTTATCTGGTCCTCTTCCATCTGTAAAGTCAGGCTCTCTTGTGAAGTTTCTGGTACTGGTACTTTCAGTACTTACATCAGAAAGAAATATCTTTTTTGCTACATTTAGTAACTTTTGCTTCCAGCGTGATCAAGGATGTAAAGAAGTGTGAAAATGAAAAGTAATAGTTAAAAAAATTAAAATTTTCCAGCTTTAGACAAAAAGGATCTGGCTCAATAGAAAGATAAGGTCTTGTTTTATTGAAACCAGTTCACCCATTGATGTAAAAATCTGAATTAAGCAGCTAAACTTCTGAGGGCTCATCCAAAACAAATGTCTAAATCTTGTAAGTTTCACCTAAATCAATGAATAGATAAAAGATTTCAGTTTATAATAGTATTTGTATTTTTCCCCACAGGGCTTCACAAAATAACTGAGCTAAAACTGATCATTTTCCTGTGTGATTATGAGACTGGGGAGGAGTGGAGGTTAATTTAGTTTTCTATTTATAACATTATCTTGTTATACAAATATAGTATAAAATATTTTATAAAATTTGCTAACAGCCACTGTCGACTACGGTGAACATTTATACTGACGCACAGCAAAAGCATACATCCAGGTGAAGCGCTGTTTTCACCTTAGGAGAGAAAAAAGAGGGTACGATTAGAAAAGCAACACTGCCATCACAAGCTACAGGGTCCTTCGTATGGAGAGTGAAATTCATTTCCACTGAATATCTGAAGCGGTCAATGGACACAAAGACCTTGGAAGCATTTGTTTAGAACTGATGCTGTACTTTCTATTTATATTCTCATGCCTCGTTCACCCCCATAAGATGCTTTTGTGAATTTGCTCCACTTTAGGCTCTGCTAGGCTTATTTCCTGAAACATACTTGTAATCATCTCTGGCTTACTCAAGGAGGGAGATAAAGGCGGTGTTGGTGAATAACTATATGCAATTTGATGGCATGCCTGTTGCTTTATTTACAGGAATCCATGTTAGTAAGTTACAGTACATGCACATTGGGAACTGGATGGCTCAGGGCACTTGTAATGGAAAAAGGGCTTTCTACCTCTAGGCCACCAATGTGGCCTAGCTAAATAATGTCTGAAAGTTACCACCATCAGCCATGGCTATTCAGTAGTGCATGTAAATGAACTGGTGGTCCTGAACAGCAGATATCAACACAACAGGCACATCTGAAAATTTCATCTTAGTGATTTAGAAGTCAGTCTTCTCTTCAAAGGTGACTTAGGTGCTTAGGAGCCTAAGTCCCATTGAAAGTCAAGGAGACTTAGAAGCCTGAAGCACTTCTGAAAATTTTTTCTAGATAAGATCACCTTTCAAAGAACAGCACCATTTATTATCGGCACACTGTCTGAAAGTCTCAGTAGAAAGGAATAAATGTACCTGATGTTGAAAACTGAACCACTTCCCGATTCCCAAACACTGCCTTTAGTTACGGGTCGAGATATACCATTGGGGGGACAGCGTGGGGAAGCATGCATCATTTCTGCCTGTGCTGTTCCTCTTTTCAGGCTAACAGAGGACTTCAGTCTTCTGGACAGCCAACACACTGTCAGGAAGCAGGGCCTGCAGCAAAGCCCAAACTCTGGGCAACCTAACAAGTGCATCTGGCCTGTAGTAACTTGCCTGACTGGCTACAGTGCCTGATTGGTCGAAAGAGTCAGCAGACCGGCTCTTCGGCCCAGCAGCAAAAGCAGTTCAATAGCTGCTCGAAGCGTTTGCCCATGGGTGGGATTATTCCTGTGCCTGCTTATTCCCAGTCTTGCTCCTGCCTTGGACCCAGCCTTGCCTCACTCCAGGCAAAGCAGACCCAGCCCCTCACCTCTGATTCCTGCCTTCAGCTTTGGCACCTGTCCTCTGATTCAGATTCTGACCCTGGTCTCTGATTTCTGACCACCACTCCTGTTCTAACTGCTCGGCCTGACTCCTACTCCTACTCCAACTACTGGACATGACTGCCAATGTCCGAGTCACTGACATGCATCTTGGATGAGCAGTAGACTCACAACAAATTGAAACAAAGGAATAACCTGGGTGTTGCTCTTCTTTTTTGAAGGGGGTAGAACAATGAAGAGCCTTCTCTAATGGACTCTGAAGTCTATGACAAAGAGATATGCAGTTCCTATTGCTGAATTCAGATTTACATTGATATTGATTGCATAACATATGGGTTCTCTAATTTCTATTTGCCTGCAAATTCATGCACATCCTCCTGCTAGTCCAGATAACACTCAAGCATAGTACGAAGAGTTTCATCAAAGTGAAGCCTCGTATTTCAGTTAAGCAATAAAACAAACTTCTAGCTCATTGGTAAGTTATTTTTTCTTTAGTTGCTCTGTTGGAAAATTTCAGTCCATAACAAAGTCTGAAATGGTGACAATCTGTATGTTCTACTCAGAGGAGTCCAGCAGTGTTATAGTTAGGATGGTATTAATAAATACAAGCAAATTTTGCCAGTTGTCCAGGTATAGCATATTATAGTTATTGCTGTTGGGGGCATGCACAATAAAATGTTGAAAAAGTCTAATATGTATAAAACAGGGAGGTAAATTTCTTGCTATTGTACAACTCCTATAATACATTAGATCACAGTGTGTGCCTTTTAAGCCTTTAAATATAGAACTCTGAATGAATCCTCTAGAAAATTGCTTTGGTTTTTGATATTTTACAATAGTAATACTAATAATAATACTTAGCACATAATATGCAAGGATCTCAAAATGCTTTACAAAGGCAAATAAGTATAATTATCTCCATTTTGTAGTTGAGGGAAACTGAGGCACAGACAGCTCATGGTCAATAGTAGAGGGACATTACCTATGTCATCTGAATTTCACTCCAGTGCTCTATCCCATAAGTCATACTACCTCTAAAGATTTCTGGTAGAAATCCATGATTTCTGGATTGCTGCTATGTCTGTGTAAAACACTGTTTGACTGGTCACTGGTCAGTCAATAGTTACACGAAGTGTCTGTTCTAATCCCTATGTAATCCCTTCATCTATGACTCCCCTTCCAAAGTACCATATTCACAAGATACTGATAATATTATAGAAGCCCAGATCTGCAAAAGACATCATACTGTGAATCTGCTATAGCCATGAAATGGAACTCTTCACATGTAACAAAAACACTTTATGATTCCTACAGTTAGTAGCTTATTTTAACGTGGGTAGAATCTTATCCTATGGAGTGAGAAGGACAAGAGATGATACAAAGCAGTGAAGGATAGTGGCTACAGGAGTAGTGCAGAAACTCCCATAACACAAGAACTATGGGTCACCGAATGAAATTAATAGGCAGCAGGTTTAAAACAAACAAAAGGAAGTATTTCTTCACACAATGCACAGTCAACCTGTGGAATTCTTTGCCGGAGGATGTTGTGAAGGCCAAAACTATAACAGAGTTCAGAAATGACCTAGATAAGTTCATGGAGATAGGTCCATCAATGGCTATTAGCCAGGATGGACAGGAATGCAAAGCCATGCTCTGAAGTGTCCCTAGTCTCTGTTTGCCAGAAGCTGGGAATGGGCGACAGGGAATGAATCACTTGATGGCTACCTGTTCTGTTCATTCCCTCTGAAAAACCTGGCATTGGCCACTGTCAGTAGACAGAATACTGGGCTGCATGAACTATTGGTCTGACCCAGTATGGCCATTCTTACGTTCCCATAACACAATCTCCATGATGGATTTCCTTCATCCGATTCTAATCACTATAGTACCCAGAAGAATAGTCTGTTAAATTCCTCCAAAGTAAGGGAAACATTTCTACACTAGAAAGTCACTTCTAAAAGACTTTCAGACTCTTAAGAAGAAACCTTCAGGTATTTTACCTGAAATATTCAAATAATCGACAACTCTCCTGTCATTGACAATGTCTCTGAGTAGAGACATGAAAAAGAGTTATTTGACTGTGGGGCAACAAACTCCATAAACCTTTTGTTTTTGCACAGTGTGGCTCATGGCCTTGCGAATTCTTATCACCACTCCTGTAATTCAGAAAGGAAAGGCACTTGCACAATTAGATAGTGCTTATCATTAATAATACTGGTATGACATAGTGCTCATGTAATGACTGTCAAAGTTTACTTGCTTTTCTAAAAAACCCTCATTTAGAGGGAACTATAGTTGCCATTTCAAACCATAATGAATGGAATTGTGGGGCCCAAGTTGTCAATCTTAAGTTATTTTTCCCCAGAAGATATGGCCGTAATTTAAAAAAAAAACATTTAGTTTAAAACTGGGAAAATATTCCAATTTATTAACCAAATTTCATATACATTTTTGTCAAATTCCAGATTAAAATGGTTTAATTGATAAATATATAATTTTGCAGGTAGTTATCATTTACCAAAGCATTGGTCATTTTGATACTTTGACATTAATGGTGACATAATTTAACAATGCAATACTGTATCAGCACAGTATATAGAGAACCAACTGTGAAACCTACTAAATAAAACAATGTTCCTATATACCTATGAATATAAAATTATTGGGTCAAATCATACAGTGAACCTTTCCTACATAGTGGAGTAGGAGTTCATAATTTACCTGTTAACTTCAGATTTAATTAGGATTGCCACCCGTCCCAGTTTTCCCTGGACAATCTGGTTTTTGGCTTCTATGTGCGGTGCATTTAGGGTTGCCAGCTGCCCAGTTTTTGATCAGAGAGTCTGGCTGAAAAGAAGACCTGGCAACCCTAAATGGCACCTGAACACTCAATGGTTACTGGCGAGCAGGGTGAGGTGCTGGGTCATTAACCCACACCAGCCCCTGCTCAGCTAAGGCCACCTCCTACCTGTGGGCAGGCTCCTGGAGATGATCCAGTGAGTGACAGGGGAAAGGGAAGAGAGGAGTGAGCAACAGAGACAGGGACTTTGGGGAAGAGGCAGGGGTGGGACCTTGAGGGGAAGAGGCAGAGAAGGGGAGTCTTGGGGGGAGGCAGCAGGGTAGAGGCGGAGTCTCAGGGGTCCGGTTAATACCAATTAGAAAGGTAGCAACCCTAGATTTTATTTGCTCACTTTGTCTATGCAAGTTCTTATATATTGGTGCTGATCACCATAGTTTCTGGGCTATCTGAACATTGTAGTTAAAGGAAATCAACTCAAATTTACATTTCCCACCACCAAAATAAAAATTGTGCTCACATATGCAGCAATGGAAGCTTGGGGTCTATGTGCAAGAATGGAATCCAAGACATGCAAATTAGGCAAACACATGTGCAAATGGGTCCTTAGACACGTAACAAGCCACTTGCATTACCATTTATTCGGTATGCACACAAGATAACTGCACAGTCATAAATTTTGTGCAGAACCTGTCCTCCTAAGACTTTGAAAATATGACCCTTGAGATATGGAAATTTTGGCTGTTCGTTTTGTTTGTTCGTTTCCTCTATACTTCCTAATTTCATCCAATGCTGGTATGAAAAATGCCATGAGAAATGCCATTCTTATTATTTCTTTTGTAGTTAGACAAAGGCAATGTCTTTCATTAATTTTTGAATCTGAATCTAGACAGAAGAGATTCAGATGTTTGGATGCTTATTTTAACTTAATATTTGAGGTTCACCCATTAGTGGTTAAGAGTGAAAATTATTTTTGTGGTTTCATCCACAGGTGTCCAGAAATTTGTTTGGGGGGGGGTTATTTTTCTGTTGAAAATGTTGTTGAAATTTTTAAAAAATAATCTTTTTTGTCCAAATTTTCCACAGAAAGTGCCAACTTTTTGGTAAAAAATTGAAAAACAAATTTTCAGCTGAAAAACAAAAAGTTTATATTGGCGCTGTTGTTGCAATGCTTCATGGAAGAAGCTCTAGTTCCACTGCCTCATGCTCTCATTTTTCTCTTTGGGTTGAGCTCCCTGGCCCGCACAATATCTCCCATGTTCCGGATGTATTTGTTTTTTTGATGAAAAGTCAACATTTTCTGAGGGAAAAAACGCTTTTCTGAAAAATTTTGTTTAGTCAAAAACCTAATTTTCTATTGAAAAACATTTTTGATGGAAAATGTTCAGTCAGCCCTAATTTAACTCTTATTTTCAATTAACCATATCAGAAAACTATCATCCTAATTAATTCTAGCTATCTAGATACTTACATGTCCTTCATCATTGTAGTCTGAGTACCAGTGAGAGGCGGCGAAGTATTATCCCCATTTTACAGATGGAAACCAAAGCACAGACAGGTTAAGTGACTTTCCCAAGGCCACACAGGAATTCTGTGAAAATCCAAACCCACATTTCATAAATCCCAAGTCCAGTGTCTTAATATCCTTCCTTTATTGTACAGATCCAGAATATATAATGCCCTTACTACTACAGTTTGGTATTAAAGCGTAAATTTGTTATTTTGTTCAATGTACAGAAATAGCCTGTTATGGCCTCTATACACATGTACAATGCCTATAGAGTCATATCCATACTGCACATAAATCAGTAGGCAGGACGTCAAGTAATAGCCAACACCTTCAAAACAAAGAAAACTTCAGCCTCCCTTCAAACCAATCCCCAAAGTCAACAAATTCAGGCTCTGTCAGATTATAGGGGCTGGGAGAAGCAAAATTAGAGCAAAGAGCAGAAGCTTCTGCTCCAGCCTGCATACCTACAAATCCATATATATATCCAAATATATATCTTCTTAATATATGTTCCATTCTATGCATCCGATGAAGTGGGCTGTAGCCCACAAAAGCTTATGCTCTAATAAATTTGTTTGTCTCTAAGGTACCACAAGTACTGCTGTTCTTTTTGCGGATACAGACTAACACGGCTGCTACTCTGAAACCGATACAAATCCAGTGACAGTCAACTCTTAGCACCCCAGGTGATCTCAGCATCCCAGCTGCAGCCAAGGAAAGTGACAGTCAAGAGAGGCCCAGGATTGGAACCCACAAAAGTATTCTAAACCACAGTTGGGGTGCAAGGGCAGAACTGTGTGAGGAAGTGTATACAAACCCCTTCTGACACTTTCAGGGTCAATCCAGGGCTGTTAGTCCCTTACTATCATAATCACTACACTTACTCAACTTTTTAAAAAATGGTCTGCCTTTAACATATAAGTTTCTTGTTCAAGGAAGTTGGTGCTCAACTTCAACATTTTTTAAATGACTTCTTATAATTTATCTTCCCCTCTCCATTTTTGTTTTGTTCTCTAAACCCCGATGAAGGTCTTGAGAATATCCACCAATTACTCTTCAAGTTCCAAAACAGAAAATTGAGATAAAATTCCCTAAGGAACTCTTTAATGTGGTTCCTTAGATGCATTGAGAAGAGTTAGATCCTTCTCCCCTCAGCTCAGAGGGGGAGGCTGTGCTATGCTCTGATTTAGCGCTACTCTGATTAAGTCTGGCCTTGTTTTTTTAAACAGAATCCTGACCAGATCCTTACCTGGTGTAAATTAGTATAGCTACACCAACTTACACCAGTTGAGGCTCTGCCCATTTGTTCATTGTGGGTGGGATTTTCAAAAGCGCCTAAGTGGTTTAGGAGCACAAATCCCATTAAATTCCTCCCTATTTGTCACTTTAAGTCCCACTGTTTTGCTGTTATCTAAAAACTAGAACCTGATCTCCATAGACATGAAATGACAAGGTTTTGGCATCATAATTTAACACTGCAATGTGGTCTCAATCATTTTTTATAACATTGTTTTACCATTGTCTTGACATAGAAAAGTGGTCTCTATAGACTTACATTGGCATAATTTTGCCATCGTCTTGACATTTTAATACGGTCTCTATAGACTTGAATTGAAATTTTGTCATTGCCTTGATATCGTAATGTCCTCTTCCCAGGCTTGTCTTGATATGTATCATCCTCACCATATACTTGTATCTCAACATCATCCATGAATTGGGCATTTTTCTTTCTCATTCAAGGCAGAAGGAATTGATGTTGATAAAATTTAATATTGCATATGATCACCAGCTATTTTCAAAGACATATCTAATCAAAGGATTTCCATTTTTACAATTCAAATTTATTCCAAAATATCCAGTTAAAATACTGAAAGTGTGTGCACTTGCATTCACAATGCACATTTTTCATATTAACAGTAAGCTGTTTTTAACTTAAAACATCTTAAATTTATTCAGATCAGGAGAATTTTGCTATTCTATCCCTCACTATGCATTTCATATTTTAAAAGCTTAAAAGACTCAATAAGAAGGCAGTTAATACCATGCACTTAATGGAGAACACACTGAAAAGACAAACTTGGTAGCTCAAAAGACACTGGATCAGTGTTTTGTAAGATTAAGTGAGTGAACAACCAGTTTTCTAACTTTTCTTGGTACACCTATGAAGAGACACTTTTGATTCAAGTACTGCTGCTGCTTCTCTCTCTTCTCCCAGAGGGAAAAATAAACATCCTAGTTTCCCATAAACATCCAACCTCACTTCTCCCATAAACAGCCCAAATAGGAAACGTCTTCTTACTTCATAAAAATAACAGCAAACATTTCACACAGATGTTCTGCCTTATGGCAACATCAGTTTCTTCACATTTTAACCAGCATCTATAAACCATTGAGTTTCCTTTATTTTATTAAGATTTTAAAAGTGTAACTAGAACTGCAATAACAGCATGAGCAAAATACTGCTTGCCAAATGATGTTGGCTGATAGGTTAGAAAATTATTGGCCTAGTTTGGTACACATACTGAATGTGATTTTTTTCCCCAGAGGTATTCAGCAATGGCCTTACCCTGCTCCCATTATAGTCTGTGGGAGTTTTACCATTGACTTCAATGAGAGCAGAATTGGGCCAATGCTGACCAATTTAGAAAATCCCACTCAGAGCCAGTTATTTGCCTGGTAGTTGTCATGTTATGGTTAACAGCATCTTTCTCTTCATCTGTGCTGCAAAATATCCTTACACATTGATGGTTGGTGAGTTTTGTGCAGGACTCCAGTTGAGACAAGTGTTGTACTTCACAGGATTACAGCACACATAAATATGAAATTTAATAAGAAGCGGTAAACATTGGTTCAGCATAATGATATTTATGATTGCCTTGGGCCTCTACCTCGTCAGGTCAGTGAAGTGTAAAAGCATGGCAGAGATGATGCAAATGGACTTTTGATAGAGTGTAAAGGCCACTTGTGGCACAGGCACCTGTACTTACTCAGTCCCTGCAACGTGCCTACCAACTGTGCTGCTAAAATACGTATTTTACATAGAGAGAGAGATACCTATAGATATAGATAAATATATATACAGAAAGAGAGAGAGAGAGCGAGCAAATGATCTTAATGATAAAAGTCAATAAATTAAAATAGTTAAAGATTGTGAGAGGTAATGCACAGAATGAGAATATTTGGGGAATACATATCTATTTGTAGTCGAAACAGCATCATTCTAATAATAGGTGTCATCTTATTTTTAAAATAATAAAATATATTCTGAACACAAAATTGGGGCAGATTAAGATACTGATTTCCTAGTCAATAATCTAATAATAATCTGACCTGAAAAAAACTAATGGAGAAAACTGTTAACTTTCACATTGTATTGCATCATGTTTGCTAGCATCAAAGTACTTTTTTATGTCATAATGGGATGCAAATTGACTGAATGCTACATAATATCACATGACACAATATACTTAACAGAATGCATTTAAAGGAGAACACACATTTTCAAATCAGATACCCCACCATCATTGTAGACAGCAGGTATCTAATTAGAAATAGGTGTATGAACTCAAGCAGAGCAGACAATGAGATGTCTTTGCCACTTGCAAACCACCGGATACTGTGGTTCACTGACTACCCAGATTATTTGTGGGCAGCCTGGCTTATCTTTAGCTCATAATTAAGTTCTCATTGCATTTACTAAACTGAACATTCATTGTTTTGTAAAAATTCTACTTACTCTATACTAGCCTTCTCTGATCAATTTTACTAATAAAAACTGGCCAAAAAAAGGGAAACAGATTTTTATAAAAAAGATAATACCCCTAAATTTTCAAAGAATTCCCTCAAACAAATTAGCCCCATAACAGCAAATTTATGATGCTAAACTGATGTCATAACAGCAGAAATTATCCTAATTACCCATTTAGTTCATGTAACAGCAAAACAAGGGCACCAGAGAGAAATTTAGGGCAGTTTCTACACCTGGTATCTCACTTACGCCCTTATCCTGTAACTGGGTTTGCACAGGCAGACCCTTATGCTCATTTGGATTTGATTCCAAGATCAGGGCCACAAATAGGGCATGGTCTGTTGTTTTCCTGTTTGTAGACAATGCCTAGCACACTGTGGGCACTACTGTAATAAACACAACAATAAATAATATCCTCTTTTAAGAAAAAAATAAAAATAGGAAAAAAAGAGCTTTTCCCCTTTTTCACACTTCATGTTGTAGACATCAGTCTGCCTCAACATAGATTGTGAAAATTTTGAAAGATCTCCAGTGTGGTCAAGCCACTAAATTTGGATCCACATCTGTATTTTGAATCCTCCCACACCACCCTTCACCCAGTTTGGAGATTTAGTTTTGCCCATTATATGAATGAAGGCCAGCTGTTACATTGACAACAGGATCCAGGATCTCTCATTTTGATTTAGCAAAACACATCTCCAAAATTTGGGGGTCTTCAGATTCTGGGGCTCGGACCTTGCGCTTATGTAAGATCTTCCAGCAAAGTACATTAAAGTGTTTTACAAACATTAATTAAACTTTAATTGAGCAATTAACTATGTCACATTACTTCATAAACATTATTTATATAGCATCCTAAAGTGTGCTAGGCATGTTGCAGGTATGATTGATCGTTGTTTTGAAATGAAGTTTAAATAACATAGTTTTTCTCTATGGAAAATCACGACCCCCAAGGGTAGTCTATATGGGGAGAAAAGCCCTATAGCACAGCTGTGGCTGGCCCGAATCAGCTGACTCAGGCTTGTGGGGCTCAGGCTGCAGGGCTAAAAATTCACCCTCACAGGGTTCCCCAGCTCAGGCTCCAGCCCAAGCCCAAACATCCACACAGAAATTTTTCATCCCTGGATCGTGAGCCTGAGTCAGCTGACCTGGGCCAGCTGTGGGGTTTTTTTTTTAATCCCTGTGTAGACATATATTAAGTTAACAAGTATTTTCCCCCACTATCATAAATCAAAATTAGGTAAGATGAGATCTATGCTTGTATTTGTAAGGCCAGATCATACCCCTGGAGATCCCGGTGTCCTCCACGCAGAAGAAAGGCTCAGGTGCAACCACTTCAAAATCTTTCCCATTCCCACCCTTAGTGCCCTTTTTCTAGGGCCTGTGCAGAGTGAAATCAGGGTAGGCCTTGGTTATCTGTGTTGAAGTGCTACACACACACACACAGGGAACCTGGAGTAGTATGACTAAAAGAATGTGCGTGTGGGGGCTAGCAGCAAAGCTCCAACAGAATTAGGGTCCTGAGCCAAAGTGGGATTAACTGAATTGCAGACGTGTGGATGGCTCTGACCTTTTATGGGTCCTGGGTGATCTGCCATGTTTGAGGGTTAGTCTTTACCAAAGAGAAGCAGACACTGGCCTCCCAACAACATTCTGTGGCAGAAGCTCTATGAGAGAATCCTTGCAGCAATTTCCTCGAAAGAACTACCCTTCTCAGCCTTCCTTTTCGGAAGGGAATGAGCTAGCCCGTCATGTTTACTTGAGTAAGCACTCAAGTATACAGCTGGTTTAATAATAGAAAAAGTATCATGCAGTTAATTATTTGACAATTGACAAAGTATTTGTCATTTAACCATCTCTACAGCTGATTAAATAAAAGTTAAAAAGTGTTTTCATGAATACTATATTTGAGAAGAAAGCTAAAATTCATCTTGTACATTATTTACAGTGAATAATTTGGTTAGTTCCACTCAGGAGTTATGTGGCTTGGAGAAATGGCATAGCACTTTTATTAGCTGTACAAGCACTCAGCAGCTCACACTGACTCTGTTCTGACTTCTGGAAACATGCAGTACACAGTGGGCATGCTCAGAGACTCATAACAATAGAGCTATTAATATGATCATAGCCATCTCAATAACACGACTCCTCTCTTTACCGTTCCACAGAGTGAGAGCTCCTTGGAGCAGGTTCAGTCCTTCTTCAGAGTTTGGAAAGTGCCTAGCACGTAGTGGGTGCTAATTCAAATAAATTATAAATAGATACCAATAATATCATGTCTGTTTCTCAGTTACTAGTCTGCCTTCCTATAAAACGGTATAAAGGACCTAGGAAGGCTCGTCTAGAGGATAAGACACTGAGCAGGGACTCATTAGGTACCATTGCCGGCTCTGCTAGTCTTGATGTCTGACCCTGACAAGTTACTTAGCTGACCCTGTGCCTCAGTTTCCCATCTGTCAAACTGAAATAATACTTCTTCGCCTGGATAAAATCCATTCATGACTGTGGGACCTCAGCTATACAATGATGAGGGCTACATAAGGAGAACAAATTAAACTTTTTTAAAG